>NC_134120.1:43192500-47992500 GCF_040939455.1 Microcebus murinus
CCTGGGTCCCCTTATGAGTAGCGACTAATGTTCGTGTGGAATGGAGTGATATAATGTGTAATGATTTTTTGATATGAATTTCCACTCCCTGGAGACGGCAGCAGCTTCACTGTAGCCACCTGACCAGGGTGGAGAGATCTAAAAAGCTAATATGTTGTCTCTGCGGTAGTTTCTGAGTTCTCCTCGAGAGGAGACTGTCACAGAGAAGTGTTAACCCCCAAAATGTCCTCCCATGTTTGCTTAGAAAATAATTGGTTACCTGACTGTCTTGGTGTCTGAAATTACAGAGAGGTATACATATAGGTGAGCATTCTCATTTTAAATCGATTGTTATAATAGAATGATTGTGATGTTGCTTCACAAAGAAATCAAGTTGATGCGATCCCTTCCAAAACATAAAAATGGCAGTCTTTTTTAATATGCTAACTCTTGAGTTAATTAGTTCCCTGGATTTCACTGTTTCGGAAAACATACCTTTTGCTAGATAAAATGAAAGCAATGAATCTTAGGTACACTGTGAGAGTAATGGCATTTCACAGTTTTATCATTGAAGGAAGGAAATAAAGAATAGGAGAATTAGTGAGTTAGATTTAAAAATTGAGTTATTAATCTGACAAAATATTTCCTATGTTTGAATGGGATGTTCTATGCTAAAGAAATCGGACTATAAAAACTGCCTTTTCTCTTAAATTTTCTTTGCTTTTTCCCCTTATTGCTATTGCATAACTTCCTTTTATATTTTTCCCATCCTGTTTTATCTCTCGTTTCCACCTAAAGCCAAGTTTCAATTAACCCTAGTCATGCTAGTAAGCATGGGTAATCTAAAACACTTTATGGAAATGAGTTTTATAAAAACTCCCACGTATTACTGTATATCTGAGCAACATTTACAGTTCTATAGCCCAATGTGAGAAGAGCAGTAGGAGGGTCTGCCTTAAAAAGATAGGGTGACAAGGAAACCTTCTCCCAGAGTTTACTTCTTACCACTAAGCAGCCTTGGGAATGGTTGACTACAAAAGAATTTAGCAGGGATTGGAGGGGAGAAAGGCTTGGGATGGCATGTGTGATGAGGAAAAGGTGTCCAGGTCAGAGGGATTATGCACAGTTCAAATAATGTGTGAGGATAATCAGGAAGTGCCCGCATTCCGGCCTCCTTGGAGGCTCATCAAACCAGCACCTATCCCCTGATTAACCTATGCATTCCATCAGCCATGTAAATTAGCACAGGCCCACTAGCCCTGGGCCCGGCAGGAATCAAGCTGTGGGAATGTACATATTTTAATAAAAATTGAATATATGTCCCACAGCATCACGCTAGGACTCAATCGGGTTTATCATTCTCCCTGGCATCTAATGCATTATTGCTAATTATTAAATCTGGTCAGTTTGGGAAAGAGAATGGAATATTTTGTGACAAGATTTTTATATAACCATTTGCATACTTCTGTTACATGGTGTAAAAGTGTCTACGTTAAAAAACACCGTGCAATTTAAGTTCATCAATATTTTTATTCGTACAACTTCAGAATATCTGCCTAAGAGTGGGGGATTTTATAGGTATGGGTGGATATGGGATTGCACATCCCTGAGTAAGCTTCACAATTCGTTTTCAAGGCTTGGTTCAGATGACCATGTAACCTAGGAAAGATAGCTGAGACTTCAGGAAAAGATTTAGGAGAAAGCGGAATATGCTACAGCTAAGAATGGAAATGGAAATAAAGAAACTCTCTTTCCATTTACATTTGAAATTTTTGTTTAGCATGTCAGCTCTCTACGCATTCTCTTTCATGTCTTATCTACTCTAAAACGCATTTAGTAATGTCTATCACCACAGTACCTGGGTGCTTAGAAACTAAAAAGTGCTTTAAGAATGCAATTTGAAGACTGATAAATCAAGTCTGTTTAGCTCAGGGGAAAGAAAAGCTAAGTGGGATTTAGTAGAAGGGACTAATATTCCTAAAAGGAAATCAGTTTGATGCCAGTAAGCTTTTTGAAGTCAAAACTAATTTGAAAGCATAGAGGTCATGACTGAAACGGAGGACAGGACTGGACTGTCCCACATTAGCAGTTGGAGGGGACGTTTCTTCACACACAGGAGATGGAATATAAAGAGCTTGCCAACATCAGCAATAGAAAGCGGCTCAGGGAACTAGTTGAGTTTTTGGAAAGTACAGCACACTGGGGTAGAGCCACAAGCAGCATTTTAGAAGCTAATCCTGGGAGGCAGGGGAAATATATTTAATATATTTATTAAATAAATGGCTGTTATAATTTCAGCCCTAAATGAGTACCTGGTTTTCCTCTCAAACTTTAAATATCCTAGTGTATCTGTATTGTCACTCTCTAAACTTGAACTTTAATATCAAGAAAAAATTAATTATCTTTTCAATTAAAACAAATAATGCGTCTACTTGCTACCTCTTCCTCCCCAACCCCCTCCAAAAGGAATCATATCATGTGGTGTATGTCAACTTCTGTGCTGTAACACTTGAGGGGAGATAAAGAATATAACACTTCATTACAGGAGGCAAGTTATAGTTTTTGTTTCACATAGAAGGTTTAGGAGTGGAAGCTTGACAGTAAATTCTAGCAAAATCTACCCTGCCAAAATGCCATGATTGTTCTGCATTCATTTTAGCATAAGGTTTAATTATTTGCTGATTTTTAATACCAGTCAGTCATTCTTAGCATCATTGAATTAACTCTGAACCCTATATCAGTAAAGAGCCTTATGTTGCCCCATTTTATTGTAACAGTGCAATACAGATTAAAACTGCATCTGTTAAGATTATATTGTGTATTTGGATTTCAGGAGACAGAAGCACAATAGTCTCATGAATATAACCGTTGGAGCCAATAACCTGTAACCAATCGCATACTTCTCCTATTGCAAAAACTGAACTAGTAAGGATTACGTTTTGGAAAGGATTATAAATCTGTCACCACTAATCTAATCTTTATAGTGGCTTTGTAACCAGTTAGGGACTAAAGATCATTACTTCTCTTGCTCTGATTTTAATCATAACCCATATTTGATATTTCATAACTTTCTTTTGTTCCATCGGCACGTGCATTATAAAGTGTACAACATTAATAAATAGAGGCATAATGAATGTGACTAATTGATTTTGGCAGTCAAAGACTGGCATACTTTTTATACAACAGGGAATCCTTTCAAAGAAGCTTAACTGCTATTGAGAGCAAGTCTTCGATGCAGTAATGGTTTCTAATTTGGAGTGTGTGTGAAGTGAGCAGAACGTAGTTATTCCTGGTTACTCGCCACTTAGTTTTTTTGTTGTTTTGTTTGAAACCCCCATTTGTCAGATTCTGAGTCCCCTAAATACAACTTTTGCGTTTTAATATACACATGAGTTCTGCAGCACAATGAGGAATGCAATTCTTTGAAATTGTCTGTTTGCCAAGACTAGAGATGTGTGACATAAATAAGGTGCCACAGCCTTTCCCTCTCCCTGTTTTTCATCCATTCTAGCTCTGTTTTCTTGCCCCTGACTTTTTGGTACTAGAATCAGATTGTCCCATTGAAAAAAGCACTGACTTATTTGGACACAAAACAAGTTTATTAACTCAAAAACACAAATGCCAAAATACCGCTTTTAATAGATGTCAGTGAAAATTAATTTCTTGAAACTCCAAGGGAAAAATAGGCCTGAATTGTATGATCAGTCTTACCTTTAAAGTGTGAATGGCCTTCAAAACCAATTTTGCCTCCTTTATAAAATCTTTAAACACTAAATTACATTATGTGGCTGCGATTTAATAGTGGACATGAGATCAAATTGGGTGTCGCTGAAGCATTAATCAACTAAGTGTCATTACAGATAGTTAACAACTCATGTGTTAAGCTTTGTCATTTGAAACCAGAGATAGTGTGTACCAACAGACTCATCACTTAGTGTGGTCAAAGTGATTTAGAAGGACAAACAAGGACGATTAAGGGTTAAGGGTTTACAAGGACTAAAATTTATATTAAAAATAACTTCTTGCTTTGCAGCCTGGCTCCACCGAAGGACGAAGATGTGTTTAGCTGCAATTAGGAAGAACTCTAATGGGAAGTCAGTCATTTCCAAGCACAGTGCAATTGATTTTCTACCAATCAGAATAGGGAATGGGGTGCTCCAAGTCGATCGTTTCATTATATCTGAAGTCATATTAAATCTGGTCATTAGACACTTCAGGTTAGTGAAGATTTTCCAATCACTGTGATGATAGGAGCAAGAAAGACCATTTTGTGACTTGAGCATTGAATGCCACCTTTGATTGTCATTAAATGAGATAAATGAGTTTTCCTTAAAAAAGAAATGAAAACCACTTATTTTAACATCTGAGTCTTAACTGAGGTATTGCTAGTTCTACTGCCTGTGAGCTCCTGATAAGGCTTTAAAATTGGAATAATGTTCATTAGGAAAGATGACGCCCTAAATCAATGTTTACTGTATCATTCACAAAACAGTTAGGTAGCAACATACTTTGTTTCCTTCAGAAAAGCCCTAATAAGATGCAGAAGTATTGCATGGTTGCAATCTAAGCGACTCACACACTGAGGAAAAACAGTGATGATTTATAAGGACGTTATTTGTAGATTGAGCTTAACCTTTAAATCTCTTATTTCATTCTTTTAAAACTACTAATACAGTTATTTTAAGCATATTCTACCTTTCTCCACACTTTGGTCCTCACCCTCATTTCAGTGTCCTGAAAGCAACTTTAGGACAATTGCTCTTCCAGAATCATGCAAATTATAGATTTTAATTTCTTTAAAATATAAGAGATACCAATTTTACAATCTTAGATGAGTCATTTGACCTCTCTGGCCTTCAGGTTTCCATATTTATAAAGAAAGGGACTGGATTTAATTACTTTAAGTTGTTTTTATCTATTCAAAAATAGCGAAAGTAAGACAAATCGCAACACAGACAATTGCCTGCTTTGCACACAAAACCTATTGTCTCATCCCTGACTTAAAATTCCAGGCCTATACCAGACCAGGATATACGCAGTTGTATGACAAGGTGCACCCCTTACGAGCTGTCCACCCTCAGTAAGGCACTTTGTCTTTCTGGGTCAGTTGTTTCATCTACCAGATAATACCAGCACTGGGCCCTTTGACGCAACTGTCATGAAGATCAATTGAGAAGACATGTTAAAGTTCCTTTAAAAACTGTAAAGCAATAGGAAAATATTAGCTGTCCAAAAAATATATGTATTTTGCAAGCCACTCTAGGTTCCATAGAAACCAGTAAGGCTAAATTTAAGATGACCTTTTTGTTACAGAAATAGTCGGATGGTTGAAAGCGAAGGCCAAACCACCTCAAGAAGGAAAGCGAAGTCTATATATTCTGCCCATGGAATTTTAATATAGTGCCAGGAAAATTTAAGGAGAATCATTATGGAAACTATTACCTGTTACAATTCCTCTTTCCCCCCCTTACACAATATGAAACACACACACACACACACGCACACACACACACACACACACACACACACACACACACACACACACACACACAGAGAAGCCAGTCCGCGTAGGACCGGGTAATATAGTTTGTGCACAGAGTCTTCTGGTAAAGTGTGATGATGGTTAAGCTACTGCAGACAGGAGAATTACGGACTCATTTTCCCAGCGTGCTCATGCTTGGTATTGGTGAGGTCGCACTGTTGTAGACACAGGGTGGTGTACGTGTAGGCAGGTACTGCACATGCCTGGAGGGTGTCTCAAGTAATTGGCTCGGTACTTCCGACAGGAGTCCAAAGTGTAGAGAATGTGTCCTTATTGCATTTAGCAGTAGCTCACGCAGTGTAGTAGTGACATTGGCAGGTTCCAGCTATCTCTTTTGTGGAGATAATTTTATAGATATTTAACTGTCTTCTCCCCTTCTTCCCCCAGATTTAAAAATCAAGGTTTCGCAGTTGTCTATTGTGGACTGCTTTTTGTTGGGAAGTCTGTGCCTCTCCTGGTATGTGTTTGGGACCGGGTGCACACTACACCTTTTCAGTTCCACAGGGATAGGACCAGATGGAAGAATTTGATTATCTAGCAGTAGAGGACCAACTGTTCAGTTGGATACAGAACCGGGAGAAAAGGGTTGAAGAGATCTAAAATGGCTGTCGTATGTGGAGCCAACAGTTTCCGAAGGGAACCAGGCAGGCACTGAGGTGTAGTAATGCAGAATCTCTTCCAAGTACCAGCTGGGGCTTTCAGGAGCCGCTATCCCCACAGCAGACACTCAGCAGGCTCCAAGCAGCTTGACTTTACCATATGTGGAACTTTTTATTCTCCACCTCGCTCCCCAGAGGGACGGGCCACAGGGACACCAGAGGCAGGTGAATTGCTCTTAATGCAGAGCACTAAATCACTGGGTTAACATGAGAAGCCTGGAGAGAGGAAATGGATCTGCAGAAGACTGACTCGGAGTCTCTTAACCTTGGAGCTATTCTGAGCACCAAAAAAGATACCGCATAATGTTTCATTAGGCTTTCACCTTGTGCATACCCTCTTTTATGTGACTGACCTTTTCATCCTTGTACATATTTTCTAAATGCTTTTAAAAGCCATTCAATACTTCAGAATGCTCACTGTACATTTTTTATTCACACAGAATCATACCTTTAAAGTAATGAGGGAGCCGAACAGCACTGCAATCTGTGATTTGTGGGAATTTCTTGCTTTCTCTCCGTTTCAGACACCCCAGGTTGACAGATGGGGCACAAAGCCACAGAGCAATCCATAACTCCAGTTTGTGTCATAAATTTTTAGTCCCTCCTCCTCCACCAAATGCCTGCTTAATGGTGGCGAGAATGCTCAGGCAACAATGTTGGCATGAATTGGTATAATTTAAGACATTTCTTCATACTGGCCGTAGAAAACATTTTGCAAATAAAGAGACCAAGCAGGTCTGTTGAGATTTACAAATAACAGACATCTACTTGTGTCCAAAAATGACAAAAGTACAAATTCATGTAGTCCTTTCTTCAAGAATTTTGGTCAGGTAAGTTTTTATCAGCGTCTTCCCAATTTGGTAGAATTTATTTTATTCATAAAAAGCTTCTGTCATTTTGGACTATGTTACCTTTAGTATGTTTCTTTGCCCTTAATGATTCAGATTATTATTTAAGAGCACTTAAATAGAAGGGGTTTTTTGGTATGTTTTTAAATTCTGTAAACTTTTGAGTGATAAAGAAAAATGTGGAAAAATGTGAATGTGAATCTCTAAAAGGCAAAGCTGGATTTAAGACAGGGCTTCCAGGTGAGCTGTCTGGACACCTTATTGATTACCATTCGGTGGTCATTTCCCTCTGGGACAATAGATACCCATCCAGGTGAACAAGGCTCACCTGGGCTAGGAAGAGAACAATTAGACATCACTTTCTCAAACCTTAAGGGATATGCTAGGCTAGGGTTGAATCAGCAGAAAGGCAGTAATGAGAAATATATAAAGGAAAGCAAATTAAAATTCATTATTAGTGAAAAGAAAAAGTAATCATTATTTTCCAACACGAGTAGGATATTAGCCCAACATGCCTACTTTCTTTAAAACTTGTGATATATGCATAATATTAATTAACCCATATCTTCAACAAATCTTGAAGTACAAACTAAATCAAATAGTGGATGAGTAATTGTAAAGTTGTAGGTGAAGCTGATTAAAGAAATTAATATTAATATTTGAATATGCAGTGTTGTCTTGTAAAAGAAAGCTAATTCTACCCATTGTTCAGTTATATGTTTTTTGTAACAATTCATATAAACAGGAACCTAAATGTTTCTGGCATTATTTGGGCAATTGCATTCAGAAGAAGCTATGTTCCTACATAGGAAAATATTTGAATTATATTTTTGTTTTAAAATTATATCAACAATAAGAAAAATTGATATTATATAATATAGTGAAGTGTATTTCTGTTATCTTGGTGGGTAATGTATGCATATGTATTTTTATCTCTTTCTTAAAAATAATGATTTGTAATATTTTTGATGTACAAGCATAACAATCTAGAGCAAGAACATCCTATGCTAAAATGATAACAAAAATTTTGTTTAAAAAAATCCAATTAACTTCAGCATAAACATTGAGGCAAATTCGATTTATCTAGTGAATTTCCAATATACTCAGCTACTCTGGAATTTTGAATATCATGATAGCAATTCATTCTGTTTATGCTTCCCATTTGAGCTATAGTCAAAGGATGGGGATGAAATATAGAGCAACAGGTTTGATTTGTAGAAAAATACCTCTGTCTTTTATTTCATTAAAAAGCATAGAAAAACTTGAATGCAATGTAACAGTAGAGTTTGGGGTGGGAAAGTTATTTTTAAAGAACTTCTCAAATCTGTATTTAGAAAGTGAAACTTTTAAAAATGGAGAGGTCTTTTGTGTTGTAGGTGGACTAACCTCCCTATAATGCATTTTTTTGGGGGAGAGACTGGAGGAGGTTGACGGCTGCTGGAATGTGGGCTGTAGGCTGTTACTGATGGTTTAAGCCAATTAAACACACAGAGTGGTTCTTTTTGGTGGCAGAAAAACTATGAAATGGTGTTGCATGATAAGGAAGAGCCCAGGGTATGTGCAGTTTCTTCTGCACATGTGCTAGAATCACTGCAACTCATAAATTCAAATTACTTTTAAAAGCTGGTCATGATACATTTGCTCATTAACCATATGGAAAATGGCACTCAGGAATTTTTTCTACAGTGTGTTTTCAAAGAAAGAATCCAATTGCAGGCAGACATTCCTTCGTACAGTGTTTATGCAGCTGTACTTGTGATTAAATTACACCAACTCAGGCCCACATGTAGCCACAGAACTTATTACTTTTGAGTACAAAGCACCTTGTAAGGGTATGAGAACTCTCATTGTGATGTTTTTTGGCCTCTTGGCCACTGTATCAGGCAAGCATCAAAAGTCATGCATGTGCTCCGAGGTCTCCGGAGAAGGCGCCAGGGGACAGAACAGTGCCGCTCACACGGTATGAGGAACTTTGACAGTCTACCGGGGGATCGTGGGATTGCTGCTGTCAGCAGTTCCAACAGCGCAAACAGTGTGAAGAAGCTTCCACAGGGATTGAATTACTGAAGACTTCTGCTCCGTGTTTTTTGGTATAATTGAGAGCACAGAGGGAGCTTGATTTCTCTGTCTTATGATTTGAAGGTGAAGACAAGAGCCTGCAGGGCTCTGTCAGAGTTATGGGCATGCTCAACCCAGACTTCAAAAAAATCTAATTCCCATAAAACCTTACAAGGCTGAATTGCTTACCTGAATATAAAAGATTTACTTTCACTGAATCATTTAACACACAACCATATTAATTGCATTTTGAAAAGGGAAAGGAGTGTGGAATACAGTAGAACTGAAAAACCATACGGGGGTTAAAAGAGGGCTTCCGGTCGAATGCATGTTTGAAGGGGAAACCGCTATGTACAGATGCTCTGACATACTTGGCCACACACGAACACACAAGTTGTATCTCTTGGAAAAAGCACAACATCAATGTTCATTGTTATCTCTATCAAAAACGAGTTAATACCCCTCCTCTGTATTCCAGAAGTGTAGACCGATCCACATGTATTATACTTACACTGCCTCAGTGGGTGGAACTGTTATTCCTATTTCACAAAAATAAATAAGAGTTAAAAAATGCCAGCTGGTCATCTTCTGTCACTTTCAGCATGAATAGTGAACTGAATGCCTCCCTCCTGGGGGGCCGAGGGAGGGGCAGCCGTGTGATCTCCTGGCAATGCAGCCACCTTCTCCTGCCTTTTTCACACGTAGTCTGACCCAAATGCTTCCCTTGTGTGGGGAGAAGCCAACCGTGACAACTTAGTCCCAGGGTGAGGGCAGAAATCTCCTGAGACGTGCCCCCACACAGGAAAGCATAGCATTGCTGCAGCCACATGCAGTTTAAATTAAACTGATGATAGCACAGAGGGCTATTTTGATTCTCCTAGTTTCTTTCCATGCAAAAAAAAAAAATATGTGGTCAGAATGCATGATAAATATGAAAACCTGCTTGGAATGGTAGCTTGCTGTTTAGACTCACGTGCTATCCTGCGAGAAAGTGTTTTACGTACAATTTTTCTCTTCTTGCAGAACGAAAGTGTTCTTACTTCCACCGCTGCCTAACTGCATCCATCAGGGCTGTCTGTCCTGCCCTGTCTTGACTCCTGGAACATCTTTAGACATCCTTCCATCTGAAGCCCAATTAACCCACGACAGGGACAGCCCTGGAAAGCACAGAAGCTGCAAATGTATTTATGCAATTAACCAGCATACTTTATTTAACTATTCCTACTTCAAGCTTTTTTTTTTTTTTTTTGGTACGGGGGGGTTACCTCCCTAGAACAAATACCAATTGTTAACTTCCCTTTCACATTGCCAGCAAGCAGATCTTTTCCAACTGGGAGTAATATCCTGTTAGCCATGTTTAATTCTTATTTTACCTGGGGGATTGAGAGTACCAAATGATTTCAGCTGCTCAGGCATTACATTTCGGTCTGTCCTCTCCTTCTGCCCCTGTCTTTCTCCCATGCTCCTTCTGGGGCCTTCCTATCCTTTGTAGTGAAAGGACAGCTTTTCTGTAAACCCTAACCAGTAGGCCCTGTTCAGAAAAGGAACCTTCTGAGCCGTCCGCAGGGACACACACACCTCCCATTGCACTCCGTTAGACCTGTGCCTTTGTCAGAGCCCCTGTACCTGCACCATGACCATTCTTCCTGCCTCGAGTCCGTTTCTTTTTCCCACCTGGCAGAACGCTTTGAGGATGTGACTTTTGGTTAGAGGCAGTTTACCTTTGGCCGTGAAATGGGCACCGTGTACGTGGTGTTACCACAGGAGTTCTGTTCCAATTGCATTGTGTCTTAACAACAAAGCCCCCCGTGAAACTCAATAAAATTACCAATTTCACAGTTGATTTTCTTCCTGCTCTGCTCTGCAGCCCTCATACTCCTGGCCTGTCTCCACACACTGCAGGAGGTGGTGTCGGACCAAACCAATAATACGGTGCTAAAAAGGGGCTTGTTATAAACCAAGCTGATCTTAATTCTAATTAGTGTGTCCGGCACCTTTTACATCTTTGAGCCATCTTCGTCATAAAAAGTACTGCTATCAATTTATTATGAACTGAAAGGAGACGGTTATCTGTGTAATTGACAGATTGCCCTGTTCTGTTTGATTCGGGCCATAGTTGCATTGCATAGAATGCACGTGGATCCATTTTATTTCTCATCCTATGCTGTGTTTTCTCATCTGATATTATTGACTATGCCCACTTTGGTAATTTAAAATCAATCCCAGCCATAGGATCTAAGGTATATCCACCTTGGATCATTGATTACAAAGCGGGCATTCTAGATCTAATTCAGCTACCAGCTAGCTATCTGATCCTGAATTATAGTCTCTTCTTGACTGTTTCTGTACTAATGAAAGAGTAAAATAGAGATGAGGCAATTGAGAAAAAAGATATGCAAGTGCTATTTTATTTTGATCTTTGGATTAATAGTTCAAATAAATAACGAACAGATTTTAAGGCTCAGGTGAATCGAGTCTTAGCATATTAAACCCTTCAGGCCTTATTAACTACAGAACAAAAATCTGACCTAATGCCCACTGTAAGACACAGCGGAAAGAATTGTACGTAAATTATAAGTATCTTGTTTTCTGGTGAAAATAACTCTAGTCACAGAGATCACTGACTTTATTTTAGTCGCTACTTTTTTTTTTTCCTTCAGGAGCCACATTCAATCCCTAACCCATACAGAAGTTTAGATATAGATTTTATCATTGAAGCGTCATTGACAGTCATCTTCACTGCATTCTTATAGCTAGTAACAGACTGTCTGGTCCCAGGGTCAGGCCCTGTTGAACTTGCTTTATAATCTCTACTATCTTACAGAAAACATTTTAAAATGTATTGGCAGCAAGAGAAATTTGTTGAATGGATGCTTGATTAATGGAGTGGATGATTGATTAATAGCTGAGTGAATAAATGAGTAAACTTAGATGATGGTTTTGTGTGTCGCAAAAATACATCCAACAAACAAGTTATTTAGAAATACTGCCATTTGAGTTGTCATAGAATCCCATATCCATACATAATAATAGTATATTTGAAATCGTGTTTTGCTTTTATGTCCCTCAATTATTCTTTATTTTATATCTTTAGTTTGATTGAAGCTTATCTCTCTCTATTTTTTTTTTTGCATGTCTTCATTTGCAAGTATCTTACAATGATCCTTATCCCTGCATATAAATGTGAAGGCCTTTCCCCCTATCAAGTCTAACTTCTTTGAAGCTACTATTTGTAACATTGAACATTTGGCTTCAAATTGGAGCACAGTAATTGTTCTCTTCATGGCCACTTACAGAGGAAGGAAAATTGGTTCAGGTGAGCTAAAGGGTGACCCAAGCAATAGAGTTCCTCTTGGGAAAACATGATTCACAGAGGAGATTTAATTTTCCTTACATTTCTTATCTTGCACCCCAACTCCCCCGAGGATTGGGAAGTTTGAAAATCCCACAGAAGGCAGTTCCCATGTGTCCAGGAGCTACCACTTATCATGTTGTAACCCGCCATCCTTGCTAACGAAGTGGTTGGGGAATTTCAGAAGTCAACCGGCTTGTCTGTCTTCTAGGGCTAGAAATCAGAATATTAGTAACAAAAGAGTTGCAGTACCCTGTTAGTCTGAAAATATCGAACAAATCAGATTTTTTTTAGTGCTTAATCCACTGTCTGTGTATTAGTCAGCTCTTTCTTGCATTAAATCAAGTGACCAGCATGCAATTTTAAAAGTGATTATTACTTCGGTATATAACGTGCGTGCAATCTTCCATTCATTCAGGGGATCCTTTGATTTTTGTTAAGTTCCAAATCAGCTCACCCTCTTCAAAAGAATTTTAAGTAAAATTAAATCCGGTTTATATCTATCTTTCCAAAGCCTTAATTTAGACGATGACTTAATTTAGACGATGACTAGTGGGAAGAGTTGAAGAAACATACCATTTTATTTATAATCAGCCTTCATCCACAATATTAGCCATTTCACCACACACCATGAACCTTGAAACTAGCTGCCAACGACTGTCCCCCTCCACTGTGTCCATAAATAGTGGCATTTCCTTTTCCTGGGCCCCCAAAGCAGCTGTCACACTCAATTTCCATGAGATTTTTTTCTGTACATATTTCCCAAATAACTTTAATTGCCTTAGAACGATTTAAAATCCTTTGTGTGGAAGAGAAAGTGTCCCACACGAAACTGCCCTCCACCACCGTGTGTGTGTGTGTGTGTGTGTGTGTGTGTGTTAGAAAATTATCCACCTGCCTTCCATCGGGTGAATTGAGGCAGAAGGAGACAAAGGGAGCGTGACGTACTAGGAGGCCTCCGGTTTGAGGTGCTCCCGTCACAAGCTTTCATAATGAGTAGATTGCATATTACCGTGAGTTATCATGACTGTGACCTGCCTCAGGAGGTCTCATGCCACATCTGTATTAACAACTGCATCTGCTTCAGGGTAACCTTATTAGCTCGCCGCAGCTGAGCCAGGGGCCTCAGGAGGTATTAGACCGGGTCCTCAGGGAGGCCTGGTACTTCTGCTCTCCCTAAATTCAGTTTGGTGTCCAAAATTTAACGTCAGGACCTGCTGAATTTTATTTTGAATTATCTCCTATAGCAACTCTAGCAGAAAACACACATACACATACACCCCCAAATATTGGCAACCTCCCCAAATGCCATCTCTCATTCGCATTATGGCATGCGGCTTGTTTGTTTCACATGAAAAGCAATGGAAATATCAAAAGGAAAGTTCTCACTTTGATTTCTGTTTTTCTTCTCGCCATGGGAATGTACAGTGTGCTGTAAAGAACACAGGACCCAGAGAACACGTATGTGTGAACTTACGTGTGGAAATTTCACGTCCAAGCCTGGCGATGAGAATAGTAAAGAAAATTGATCTGAATGGAGTGGTGCGATGAAGAAACATGGTGATGTGTGTGTAGTGTGGGGTGTGTGTAGTGTGTGGGGTGTGTGTGTGTGTGTGTGTAATGTGGATGCGTGTGTATGTGTGTGTGCGCGCATAAGTACAGTGTGCTTATGTATGAAAGAACCCATGAGTGAGCATTTGCTCTTGCAAGAGAATCCTTAAAAAAAAGAGCCCTTTAATCATTCACTTCAAATTAATCAAGCACCATGGAATTTGGCCAAATGCATTTCATTCATTCATTCATTCATTCACCCTCTAGACAGCAAGAGTGACAAAGAAGCATCGATTCACCTGGGAACATATCTAGGTCAACATCCTACAGGCAAAATTCCCAGAGTGCACTGGTGACTGGTCATAAAAGGTGCTATCTTCTGATGGGCAAAAGCTTAGCCAATTTCATTTTCATGAGTTTTGCATTTAATGTTGCCCTGCCAGCAAAGACAGATAGAGTAACACAGGGCTAAAGTAACCCTTTGATGACTGTTTCAGATTGTGCCTAACAGAATTCCACCTTGAACCAGAACAGTGTCCCCAGGGTTGAGTTACCTGGTGCCTCCTTCCCCATTCCCTCCTCTTCCCAAATCTAACGCTCCCAGAGTATTTCCTGAAGCATTTTCTGATACAGTTACAAGCCAACAACCCATTATTTTGTTTTGCTAATTTTTAGGCTATTTTCAACTATTATTTGCAGGACACCTTGCACTGAGATTAGCATCTTACACATGTTGTTCTACTTAATCCAGTAACAGGCATAACCCTGTGTACTGTTATCCGGGTGTTAGGGTGAGAACACAAAGGCAAAGGAGGCTGAGTGGCTTGTCCAGAGCCACATACGTAATCCTCAGCCTTTCTTAGCCACTGTAATTTAGTTGACCCTGATAGGAGATTTCTGCATTTTGTGCATTGAAGTGGTCCCATTTTAAGACCTCTTATTCTTTCCAGCCCTATCAAGGTTCACAGCTTATTTCTCTCCAAAGTATTTCCTATGTGGACCAAAGTACTCTGAAATTTGCAGTGATCTGCTGAATCAGTGCTGTACCTAACTTCATCTCGTTGTCCTCAGATGCAATACTTATTTAGTCCTCAAGTTTACAACCCTAAAAAAGTCCATTTTAATTCCATGGTTTCTTTCTTGTCATTCAGTGTTAGTCATTTCTCCTCTGCAGAAAGCAACACTCCCAGTTTACACATTCCCTAGTTTTGATTCTTTCCTCTGCCAGTAAAAGGAGAAAATTTAAACCCTGTATGTATGCCTGTCATTAGATCACATTTTCTTTCTCCCCTGCCCCCAGGATATTCCCGGATGCTGGGGTTATCCAAACTTTGGGCAGCATAGCAAATAAATGTACTGTGAAGGAAATAAAAAGAAAATTGTCGTGAAAGAAACTGTTTACCTCACTTTGCAGAATATACCCCGCCATGCCAAGTGAGCACAGCTTAATTGATAATGATCAGCTTCTCAGTTACCTTTAACCATTTTCTTGTAACTGTATCCTAAAGCTGTCACACTTTAAATTTCAGTGTTAAGAAGGATTCGAGCAAGGGTGACCAGCAAGTCACTCAGATGGGCAGACTTGGGACAAGTAAAGCTGGTCTTCTGCAATGTTTATGTTTTTGTTTATCTCCTAGGTCTTTACAAACTCACTTGCTTTCATTCATGTTCTTTCTTTCATTTTTGCTGTTTGGTATTTTTACCTTTTCTTAATTTATCTCCTTTCTTTTTTTCTTCCCTATGTTTTTTATCTTCCTGAATGGTTTTACAGACTTTCCCTTTTAGTGCTTTAATGGTTTCATACATAATGGTGTTTCCTTTTCCTTTGAATATTTCTTCTCTAAAAATCAAAGAGTGAAATACAGCAAAGTTATTGCTATTTTTCCTTTCAATAATCTGCATTGTTTATGATTATGGCCAGTTTGGAAAATGCAGAAAAATATACAGAAAAATTAATTACTTACAACTCCAACACTGGGAGTCAAATTGTGATATTTTCTTCAACTTTTTCTTTCTTCAGCCTTCTTAAACATTTATGCAAATATACATGCACATGCATATATACTTTAAATATGGATGTGCTCTTACTATACAATGTAATACTTAGGTGGTTTCTGCCTTTCTTACTTAATATTAGTACATAATACACACATTCCCCATGTTGTTAAATGTCTTCAAAGATCTCAAATACATAATTTACATTTTTGAATGTTTATGATTTTTCAGATACTGTTCTAACTAAATGTATTAATTTATTTAATATTCTAAGAGATAGGTGCTACTATTATCCCCATTTTATATTAAAGAAAGCTAAGCCACTAAAAGGTTAACTTGCCCAAGGCCACACAGCTAATAGTTGGCAGGATTTGAATTGATCAGTTTGAGGTCCAGAGACTGTGTTCTAAACTTCTGAGACACAATGACTCTTTATATGCCTTACTGATTTCAACCTTGCCCCCCCCCCCGACATTTGTGCCCATCTTTATTTAAACAATTTACTTGGACATTTTGCATGGTCTAACTTGGACACTTTGAATTATTACCAATGTGGTATTCTTCTAAACAATACTGTAATGAACATTCTCCTCTATAAAACCATAGAATTATCTCTGATTATCTCCTTATGGTCAATTCTTATGAGTAAGAAAATATCAGGATATTCTTCCTGCTTTTCATATGAACTTTCAAATTTGGGGTCAGTGAAGTTATATTAATATACATCTTCTCCATCAGTGTGTAAGAATACCTATTTCCTCATACCCTGACCACATTGAATCTTAGATACTTTTTAAATAGACAGTTTTTATTTTAAAAACCTCCATTTGATATGTAGCAATAATCTCTCATTTTAATTTTCAATTATTTATTATTAGTAAGATTGATTTTTTTCACTCTTATTTGCCATTTTATTTGTTATTTTAGAAAGAACTCATTCATGCCTTAAGTCCATTAAAAATTAGTGTTTGCCCTTTTCTCATTGATTTCTAAGAACTCTTCACATTTTAAGGTTATGAGACATTTTGTCTTTCAGTATATTATTTTTCCTTTTTTGCTATTTGCCTTTTTAATGGTGTTTAATATAGATATATTTTTAATTCCTAAGTATTCTAAAATATAACATGTCCATTTTAAATTGTGATACATATAATATATATAATATCATAATTTAAAAAGTACTACTAGCCTTTGCAAATTACAACAGTCAACAGATAAAGAAAATACTCTTGCCTGAATTGTGGATGTAGGCAATATATAAAATTTAAGTCACGACTTGAATGGATTAAATCAGGTCCAGTCATCTTTCTACTTTGCTTGTTAGACTTTCAAAGGTGCATTTAAGTATGTTTGTACATGTGTGAATTTTGCGTCTCTGCTTTGAAGAGGTGAATGAGCATGAAAAAATATTTCTTCTTAAACAGAGAACATTGATGTGTAGATTTTTATTTGGTGAAATCCCCAGAACAGAATGCAAGTACACAGAGGAAGGGCATCGTGGGAAGATCAAAGGAATGGTTGTTGATGGGAACTAGACTCTTAATCTTGCTCTGACATTCTAACTGGATGACTTTAAGCAAGTTTATTTCATTTTATTTTTTAAATAAATGTTATTGTGTATATTTAAGGTATACGACATGATGTTATAAGATATGTATATATAGCAAAAGGGTTGCAATAGTGGAGCAAACTAAGGTATCCGTCATTTCACATAGCTACTCATCCCCTCCCCCCATGGCAAGAGCTGTAATAATCTACTCATTTAGCAAAGATTCTGAGTACCACACTCTACTATTATCTATAGTCCTCATGTTGTATGTTAACTCTTTTGATTTGTTCTTCCTGCATTATTTGCTCCTTTGTGTCCTTTGACCTACACCTCATCATCCTTCCCCCACCTTGGTAACTACTGTTTTATTCTCTATGTGTATCCAAACATATATGTCAACTAATTTTGGACAAGGGCACCAAAACAAAAAGGGCAAAGCATTTATCTTCAATAAATGGTGCTAGGAAAATCAGATTTCCAGATCCAAAAGAATGAAATTGGACTCTTATCTTACACTGTACAGAAAAATAAACTCAAAGTGAATAAAAAGGCCTAAATATAAAATCTGAAACCATAAAACTCCTAGAAAAAAAGAAGAAAATATAGGGAAAAGCTCTTTGACATTGGCCTTGGCAATGATTTCTTGAATATCACACCAAAGGCTCAGGCTACAAAAGAAAAGTATATATATATGGGATTATATCAAACTAAAAAGTTTTTGTATTGCAAAGAATAGAATCAACAAAATGAAAAGACAACTGACAGATTAATAAAAATTGCAAAACATATATCAGTTAAGGCATTAATACCCAAAATTTATAAAGAAATCATACAACTCAATAGCAAGAAAACATATACCCCAATTTAAAAGTGCTCAAAGGACTTGAATAGATGACAGGACTTGAAATAGATTTCCCCCAAAGATGTCATAAAAATGGCCAACAGGTACATGAAAAGCTGTCCAACATCACTAATCAGAATTAGTGATGCGAATTAAAACCACTGTGAGATACTACCTCACACCTGTTAAGATAACTATTATCAAAAAGACAAGTGATTGCAAGTGTTGTCAAAGGTGTGGAGAAAAGGAAACCCTTGTATATTGTTGGTAGGAATCGTAAGTTGGTGCAGCCATTATAGAAAACAGCATGGAAGTTCCCAAAGAAATAAAAAAAAAAAAAATAGAACTACCGTATTTCTTCTGGTCATATACCCAAAGGAAATGAAATCACCACCTCATAAAGGTATCTGCATTCCCATGTTCACTGCAGCATTATTCAAATAGCCAAAATATGGAAACAACCTAAGTGTCCATCAGCGGATAAATCACCTTAGTTTTAAAGATGGTTTGTGTATGAGACAATCTCTAAGTTCTTCAGCTCAGCCTTCTCTGAGGTTACCCAAAAGTGCATTCCATCATCTCTTAAGTAAATACTCTTCCTTAAAGACACAGCTCATCTCACCTGAAAATCCTAGCCCTTCTGATTTGGGTTATTTACCTGTTTTCTATTTGAGTAATTTAGAAGTGATTTAATTATATTTCAGGATATTAGAGAGCAAATGAAATTTCTTCTTATGCCATGCTACTTGGAGTGAAGTTGGATCCCAGCTTATACTAAGATTTGTTGATTGATTCATTAAAACTTCTGACGTCCACTCTTGCCTGTTTGTCCTTCCAACCCCCCTTCACCTGTACCTGAACCTTCAGCCTCTTCTTGGCACCAGGTCCCAGCAGAGTGAAGTGTGTGACTCAGGTAGGCACTTATTTCTAGATGTCTCTGGGGAAAATCTTTATGTCCACATTCCATGTCCGTTGACCAACTCGTGTAAACCTTGGTAATTAATTAATGGAGAAACAGCAGTAGCAGCAGCTTCAGGTCACAGCATGTTTCTAATTTAATAATTGCTTTAATAGTTGAGGAAACAAAGCCTTTTAAGGAAAAGGTCATTTTGGATTTGGGATTTTTTTCCCTAAATAGCTTGAACCAGAATGAAATCAATTTTTTTTTCAGTCTCAGATACTCTCATTTTGCTAATGGAATTGACTACTAGAACAGGTTAGGTTTGAATTTGGAAGATAGTCCCTGATCTGTAGAGACAACAAAACACATAACTAAACATCCCCTCATTGCGTCTCTAGTTTTGTCACTGTTTCTGTGACTTCTCCTTTTGCCCTATTCCTGATTTCTTGGAACCATTGATATTAAAACTGGAAAATCTCAGGATTCTAGAAGAGAGTTCCAGTATTTTGGCCAATTCTGTTACGTTCTCAGTATAGTGACTGGTGAGGCCTTGTCAATTCCTTTAGAACAGCTCAAAGGCATGTTGGGAGAAGGAGGAGAGAAGAGGAATGGGTTATAGGACAAAGGGGAAAAAAAATGCAATCCTGCTAAAACCTTTGAAGTGTTAGACGATCCATCTGCCTGTTTGACTATGAGGCTGAATCCCTTTTTAAAATGCATCAAATGTTTGAGTGTGAAGTTCGGTCCTGACAGCATCTGGGATTCTCTGTGGAGACATCCGCAGCGCAGTTTCCCAGACGCTGTCTGTATTCACACGAGAAGGGTTTGATCCAAAGACCTAGCCAGACTGGGACCATGTGGAGTTGAAGTAGACAGGTCGTTTCAGCAAGGTCCTGTGAAGTCTCAGCAGCCAGGCCCCATAAAATCAGAGTGGGACGAGCTGGAGGCTTTTAATTCCAACCTGAAGCCGTGTTGTCAAGCTTCTCATTATCCCGGTTCCAGAAGGTAACAGGAAAAGAGGCCAGAGTAGACCAGGCTTCCCCATGACTTCATAAATCCTGCTTGTGAGGAAATGGGTATGCACAGTAAAAGAAGTACATTTGCAATTTGAAAGCACTGATTTTTTTATTAGAGGGTTGTAGTGATGTGATTTCCATTTACAGGATGAAGCGAATTACTTAAAATGTTGGTATAGATTGCATGCACCTTGGAAGTTTAGATGGCCAACATTCTCCACCCTGGCAGCATTAAGATAGCTTAGTAGTAGCACAACAGGCACCGAAATACATAGTAAACAGGCACCATTAGAAAATAGGCATTTAAAACCTTAACTCTGACTATTTTACTCATTGAAGATAATTATTTTAAAACATCACAGAGTTTGTGTTTTAAGATGATACTATGCATCTTACAGAGTTTGGGGTATTTGGGGTCAGATTTCAGTAAGAGTAACTTCTATCACATGATGGTCATCCCCAGGATTCCTATAGAAAAGCAGAAGTTCTGTAACTTTGCATTTTAACCTAATCTCTGGTAATTATACTATTTTATACTAATTATACTAATTATAATTATACTATTTTGATACAAAGTATCAAAAATAGTCAAAAACTACATTTAGCAGTGAACAGAAAAATGAGTCTGAATTCACTCCCCATGAAATTAAGTCTATGGAAAATTTCAGCCCCTTGTGCAAAACTTCACGAAGTATTTAGTCAGAGAGAGGAGTTTTCTGTGAAAGGACATTCTTTTCCTTGTCATAACACAAGATCGTAACTTTCCAGGCTCTCATTAGTACCAAATTTAAAGCTTGTTTTTTGAGTTAAATTGTCTCTAGTAGTAAAAATATCCCCATTGGCAATTTATTAGACACCTAGGGAGGGGCTTTAAGTTTTGGGGATCAGTGGAGGGGAGTTTTCTAAATCACTTTTGTAGTGTACTAAATAAACGCTTAAACATAGGTCCTCTGATCTTCCAGGTGGCTAGTGCTTTAGAAATTTGTGGAAAGATTTCATAGTCTAGATTCATAAAAGTAATACTTTTGAATCCTTACTCTTTCATACTCTGGGAAACCAACATAGGCAGTGGGAAGGTATATTAATGTTTACACTCTCTCATGTAAGAAATGACCATTAGGGGCAACGTTCAGGAACACAAGATCTGCCAACACTCATCCCACAAGAAAGGACTGGACTTTACTTAAGTCTTTTATTTATGAAAGTCACTCATTGTGCACCATGAATCCTGAAGTGAAATCCTTACTGTGATTGACAGTCTTACCTTATGGGAGGGTGGGCTTTTCTAGTACTTAAACCTAGATCCTGAACTGTTTTGTCATCTGCATATAAAATGAGTTCTGACTTTCTGACCAGTCTGCTCGCCTGAATAGCAAGTTCAGACTGACCCTCTGCACAAAATCTGCCCTAGCTCCTGCCTGCCCTTTTGCCCACCAACCCCTAAGAATGTGAGTCTTTGAGGAAAGAATTAAAAGAAACGATGAAAGTCTAGTCCAGCCTACCTGCTGAACGCCTGAAGACTAGCCATACCCCAAAAGAACCTGGCCCAATTTTTGAAGCTCTACTTAAAGAGTGAATAAGTCATTTATTCACTCAATAACATATTGGGAGTACAAAGATAATCAGAACGTTACCTTTCCTCAAGGTAATAATAGTAATAATATAAATAATTGAAATCTACTAAATCACAAGGTATTAGGAGATGAGAAGTGGCTTAATCAACATGCCTGAGAGGGTCAGACAAGCCTTTATAAAAGAGGAGACTTCTGAGCAGAATCTCGAATGATGAGTAAGGTTCCCAGGAGGGCCAGGGAAGAAGGGTGTTCAGTCGAGAAGAGTATGTCTAAAGCATGGAGTTGTGAAAGACTCAAAGAGATGCTCTTCCAAGTATTCATCAGAGAGCCCATTTCCAAGCCAAGGAAGTTGAGTTTTATCTTGGGGGCAATGGGAAGCTTTGCAGATATTTTAATCTTCAAATCCTCAATATTATTAAGTGGACAACTTAGTAAGACCTGAGCAGGCTGGAGAGTAGGACGGAAGGGCTGAGAAACCACACGCAGGGAAGTATAAGCAGCCCGAGAATTTAGAGGTGGAACAACAGTAAGACCATAACAGTGGAAATGGAGAAGAAATAGGATTTGGAAATGTTTGGGAGTTCTGACCTAAGTTCATTTAGTCATGATCTGGTTGATGCCGGGGACTCTTTCATGGATTGCAGATACAAGGATATGCTGAGCATATCTCAGGGAGCTCACCAGTCAATAGGCAAAAAGACAAAAAAATGAGTAATGATTGCTCTGTTGTAAAGGTTTTAATGAAGGTGTCTGTAGAGGAGTGTTTCTCAGCATTTTCTCTGCCCAGAGCATAGCTGATACCTGTGACAGAGCAGCACCTGTCCCCACCTTCCAGACACATGCATCGTCTATCCTCTGTCTCTGAGGTTCAGGGCAATGTGGACAAAGATATATGCCTTATAATTCACCTTGTTCCCCAAGAGCAAGATAATAGACCCCAGTTGGCCACACGGACACTCTTCACTTGGCTCTAGAGTATGAATAGTTAAGGGTGTGGTGAAGAAAGAAGAGTCCTTTTGGATTAGGAAGACATAATAGATGTGGTTCCTCTTCTGTACATGTGTTTTATTCTCCAAGTTCATTTATGTCAGCACAGTGGAAAGAGACATAGCAGAAGCTGGTACTCGTATAAATAATAGATTTGTTGCTATATTTATCACACCAAGCTATTATATTGACTGAGGAACAGTAGTCTTAAATAATTGTATCTTTTATGCACTTCTGATGTTAAACATTAAAACATCATGTCTTCTCCGTCTTTCCTTGAACCTCATTTATGACAAAGTAAAAAGATTTTTTTAAAATTCAAATGCTCTGAAAACCAATCCTTTGCTGACTCTGACTGAAATTTGTCACTCACAAAAAACAGCCATCTTACAATTTCACAGCAGGTAGACCTCCCTCTCTAGTCCAGGTTCAGGGTGTCTGGAAACAAACCTGAGCATTTCGTTGAAGAGCTTTTTAATTTCTCATAAAGATTTATCCATTGACCTACTCTGTTTCCAGAATAGTTATTCTTAAAAGAAAAGAAGGAAGGAAGGGATGGAGAGAAAGAGGGTAGGGAGGAGGAAAAGAAACTTTAGTTTTTTGAAAGATCAAAGTGATACACAGAACTCAACACACATAAAACAGATGACAGATGTGAATACATTGTGACCAAAAACTTTGAACTTGGTCCCAGCTCCAGACCTTAGGAATATCCATCCCCTGGCGAGCCTCATGTCTATACTCAATCAGGGTAACTAAGAACGGCACAAATAAGTCCTGTGCAAATAATTATGTTGGGTCCATTTATGCCTCACATTCATACATGCCCTACTAATTGAATCAAGTGTTTAATCCCAGGATTCATTATCTATTTCCCTATCTAAGTCTTTTTTCCCATTTATATTTAGCACCCAGCTGTCCCCTTCTCCAAATGGTCAACTGCAGTCTCATAAAAGTCTTGAGATTGGCCTCCCAAACGCCCAGCTTTGTGCAGCAATTTTCTCAGCAGGGGGCAGCTGGATCTTGGTGCGTCCCTGCCGCTGGCTTAGAATTGTAAAGAGAGGAAGCCGCTTGGAATTGGGGAAATAGAACTCAGCCCTCCCTAGCAGATATTCCAGGTAGAGGCGGGCGTGGTGTTCGGTCAGGACAGGGTACTGCTGCCTTTTGTAGTAGTCAGAATAAAGCAATGAAAAGATCAGTTAAAATGCTTGCTGGAAGTTATTGATAGAAAAATTCTTTCTGCATGAAAGATGATAAACAGAGTGTTATCTGAAGATGGATTTGTTTTAATTTGGCATTGATGTATTTGATACCTGGTAGGATCAAAGAAAACAGAATCAAAGGGAGAAATACAAGCAGCCCTGCTTCTCTGAATACAGGCCTCTTTTATAGATATAAAATCTCGGGACTGGAGTGCTCAAATTTATTTGTACTGATGTTTGTTTAAAGATCAATATTAAATAAATTGGTCTGGAAGCTATAGTCATAAAGCAGATGTCGAACTAATGTAATCCCACAATGCCATTTTGTCTACTGCATGAAACCTGGTTAACTGTGTACTTCTAATAACATGTGGAAATCTGCTGAAAAAGGAAATAGCTGAACTGGATTTTCTGAACTCGGACTAAATTACAATCAAATGTGAGGGGAATTTAAAAAATTTATATTTTGGTCCCTTTCCGAATGGTGATTGTTCAGTTTTTATATAGCCAAGTATCAAAGGTTCATATAAACCTAAAACTTCTGTATAAAATTTTTAAAAATTTCTCTTTAGACTTCACTATTACACCTGAAAATAAAAGGTAAATCTCAGGACCCTTCTTTGGACTTGTTTTGGTAATTGTTGATGTTATTGTTATATTTGAGCTTATTGTTGGCATTTGTTGATTGATTTGTTTTTAATCATTGCCTTTAAAGTTTTTTGTTAACTGTGCACTGGTTCGTATTGGTGCCTTTATAAATCTTAAATTTTTGCCCTGCCCTGTAACCTCTGAAGATTCAGAAGAAGAAAACCACAGCAGAAAAAGCTATGGTTGTGCATCCTGTATATGATCTGTGCAATCTTACTCCCACTGTCTTTATCACATGTTTTTGAGCATCCAGTTATGTTTTGTTTTGTTTTATTTGTAAACCCATAAGATGTGACTCCAGCCATCAGGGATCTTAGAACCCAGTTGTGAGTGGAGGACAAAATACAGTTATAAAGAGATGATCACCATGTAATGTAATGTGGGTAAAAGGTCAAACAAGAAGTGACAAACTCCAGGGACACTGAAAAATGGTATGATGACTCATACCATTGAGTCATCAAGGAAGAAGAGGACTTGAACTGGGCCTTGATCTACCCAACTTTTTTTTTGGTTCAGGAAAATAACACCGAATAACGACATGGCACGACTTTCATAGACCTTAAAGAGGTAGTTATGGTTAACCTGGCCAAGGAGCAAGGGTTACAAAAGTGAAAGTTAATTTTCTAATAAAGGTGTTTTTTTGTTTTGTTTTGTTTAGAAAACCAGATAGTGGAGTAATTAATAGTCTTTTTTTTTTCCAGAAAAACCAAAGTTTTTCTGGAAACATGCCCATACAATGCTTTTACTGTATCCTTTCCAGTTACGTATAGGGCTCCTTGCTTATTTTCTTTACTCTAAATGCTTTTTTTTTTTGAGACAGTCTCATTCTATTGCCCCAGCTAGAGTGTCTTGGTGTCATCCTAGCTCACAGCAACTTCAAACTCCTGGGCTCAAGTGATCCTTCCACCTCAGCCTCCTGAGTAGCTGGAACTACAGGCATGCGCCACCATGCCCGGCTAATTTTTTCTATATGTATATGTTAATTGGCCAATTAATTTCTTTCTATTTTTAGCAGAGATGGGGTCTCACTCTTGCTCAGGCTGGTTTCGAAATCCTGACCTTGAGCAATCCACCCACCTCAGCCACCCAGAGTGCTAGGATTACAGGCATGAGCCACCGTGCCTGGCCTCTAAATGCTTTTTTGATTTCCTGGCCCCAAAGAACACCTGGAAGGTCATTTTCATAAATTACTCATGACAATTGTGAGAACAAGGCAACTTTTTTGATTTGCTGAAATTGCTTATTGTTCATCATTTGCTTGGGAGAGCTAGAGAGACAGAGGTTAGAATAATAGGGACCAGGGTCAGACGGATGAGTATAAAGCGAAAGCTCTGCGCTGGCCAGCTCTGTGACCTCGGGCAAGTTATACAACCTTGCAAAGACTCAGTCTCCTAATTCATAAAATGGGAATAGTGATTAGTAGCTAACTAATAGGACTGTTTTAAGGATTGGATAAAATAACGTATGGAAAAACATTAAGTACCATGCCTTAATTGCACAGTTAAGACTTTGTAAATGATAACTATTGTAATCATCTCTCTAAAGGTTTCTTATGTTGTCATATCCTAAAACATCTGAAACAGTTTCATTTCCACTTTCTAACTATCTGGAACTATACAGTTTTCTAGAAGAATATTAAACATTAAAAATGAATAAAATAGATGAAATTATTAACTTGTAAAAGTGAAATCAAACGTATAGGGTAGATAGAAATCAAACCATTTTATTGGAAGTTATAATTCTCTGTGAATGTATTTTAAATAGTTGTAAATGTGAAAAAGTATTTATACTCTTGTTAACTCTTAAACCAGGTACTTCTTAAATCCTTTGTCCTTGCTCAAAAAGAGGTTGTTGAGCATCATAATGTTAGAAGTCAGGATTGTCATTTGGGCCATTTGTGCTCAATGACTGTCCCAAGCTTAAGTCCCGTGGGATTTGTCTCTTGACTACTCCTGTCATTCAAATATGGGTGAAGTGACATCCCATGTGATCAGACGGAAGAGGTTCTTTTTTTGTTTTTGCCTGGTTATATTGTTCTGTGGTTTGTTCTTGTTGTTGTTGTGCAATAGGCTTTGCCACTTTAGAGAGTTAACAAAGAATATAGATTGGCAATACAGGCCTAGGAATTAAGTTATCTGTTTTTAAAAGCCTTAACCTTCAGGAATTCAGGACTCTCATTCTTTTCATATTAAATAATATTTATATAAAGTATTGGGGGAAATTCATGAACCTCAATAAGGAGGGGGAGAGATGGCAAAGAGAGACTGATATTTTTTCTGGAAGGCTAGCTGGCTTTGTATGGTTAAGAGAATGCATAATGGACAATGGCCAGAGAAGCTCTGCATGATATGAAGCTTCAATGTGGTTACAAAAGTCAAGGTTAGCTTCAAGCATAGTGTGGAAAACTGTGTCTACAACCAGGGCTATGGAGATAGTTTTTTCAGCATGAAAGGGTGTGATCTTGGAGGAGTTCCACAGACAATCATCTGCAGCCAGCAGAGCTCTTGCATGCTGGTGAACTTACTTACATATGTGGGTCACACAAAGGGGAGAACGGAGCTCTTTGTTCCATGTCTGTGGGATAACTGAGTTTTGTATGATATAAATGGGAGCTTAGCACTGCAGTGGATATTTTCCTGGACAGCGTGTAGGGACAATAGATCTTTAGCCTTTATCTTAAGAATTCTAAAATGACTCTTTCTGCCTGTGTTTTCCTGTTAATCAAAGACTAACTTTAAAATGTGAAGATGTTTTCATTTTAATAGTTCTAATAAATATCCACTTTCCTCAACTTCAACTGTTTCAGCCTTGGCTTCTTTGATTTTTCTTTTTTTTTTCCTTGAGAGCCTTAATCATAGATAACTGGAGAGCAGAGAGTTGCATTTCTTCCTTGGGTTTGTTCTGTCACTCCGGAATGTTTTAAATGTCCAAAAGTGATTTTCGTTAGCATCTTGATTTAACATGTTTAAAAATCCATGTATGTGTATCCAGTTTATATATTTCTACTTTTCTTAATAAAGATATAAAACTTAAAGTAAAACTGTGGCTGATTGTGCTGAATTATTACTCTAAGATAGATTCATCAAATCTCCCAGCTGTATAAGACAGGGCTTACTAATGAAGTTCCCTATCAAAAAGAAAAGCCTAATTTTGATTTGGCTTAGGTAATGAACTTCTTTTTCCTGGTGTGATTATCTGCATGGGGTGGCTAAAAGAGTAGCAAGAGAGAGTGCGCTCACAGAAGCATTATGCAAAATGTCTTTTGTCTCTTTTTGCTGGGATATATTAAATTTTCAATGTAGTCTATGTAATATAAAATTATGATAATGACTTTTGGCCCACTGTGAAGGCAGCTTGCTGGTCCTGCGTGTGTGTGTCTGGCTTGAGCACTAGGATACACTGTGGGAGTTGCCTTTTCTATTAACAAACCTCTAGATACCTAATGATGAATTTTCTTTCACCAAATGTTCTCCTTTTGTCTAAAATACAAGCATTTTCTAAATTGCTTTTGAGAAAAACAAGAGAGGCAGAGAGGTCTATGGCACTAACAAGGGATATTGAAACAAAGCAGAGGATTCAGTTAGCATCATTCTTGTAATTATAAACCATCCAAAAGATTGTTTCGTGTACTAGTGAAAATATTTATCAGCTTATCGGAATAACTGATTGCATCACTTAGTAAGAGAACAAATTGAACAATTGACTCATAAAATATTTCTCTTCCTTTCAGTCATGTGACATTTGATGGTTGAATTTATTATAGATAGTTAGAGCAACTTTCAGTATCTATAGGCCCTTCTCAATGGGGATAAAATGTTTCCTTTTTGTTTTTCTATTTCTTTTTAACATTTTTAAATACTAGAAATGTGTAAAATAATAGAAATTTCTGTTTTTGTGTTCTTTAGCTTATTCGACACAAGGTATCCAAAGAAAGCTTTATGAAGAAATTTGCAAGTACTCTATATATAATTTCCCATCACTTTTAATTTTAAAATAATGGTGCTTAGACATCATACTGAAGGTTACTCTCAGAGTTGTCACCACTGAAGGCTAGCAACTTATTCTAAACTCCTGGCTCGGCATGCCATTTAATTGTCTTTAGAGCTAGTTTACAAGTTACCCAAGAAAATCTGTCTCATCACCTTCATATTGCCTTAATTTTTCATCTCTTTATTGTTGAAGGCAAACATCTACCTGAAAAACAGAACTCTTGCTGCTGGGTAGTTATGACCCCATCTCTTATCAACTTGACATGATAATAAACTTCTGTTTAGAAGTTCACAGCTATTAGGGAAATTTCCTTGATGTCACAAAGCATAGACATGATATTTGCTAGGAAATTAGCTTTGGAGAAAATCCACTCTTTAATGCTATATTGGAAATGCTGAAAAAAAAATACTGTCAGTTGGAAATGCTGAGAAAGAATATTGTAAGTGCAGAAAATAAGATGCAGAGTACATGTTGGCCCTAGACGTGTTATTTCAAAGTTTTGTGAGGCATCCGATGCTTATTAAGTTCCCTAGTTATGTTAGCCTGTCAGGGGAAGGTCTACACCAAGTATATATTTGCATATCTATCGATAACAATGTGAACATCTCTAGCAGGTGTGATTTTGTTTGTAGGCAGATTAACAACTTTGGAACTGAATTACCATAACCTATTAGAATAGTTAATTAGACTTGCTTTTAAAAACCAAACTAAAGGACACATGTGAAATAGGAATCTCTTAAGTAACTATCTCCTGAATTTTATTTCTAAAACTCATAGAAACTATTGCAAAGTAGTGTTAATAAATGTTTATGCTACCTTTCTTACATGTTAAAAAATAATGTACAAAAGGAAAAGGAATGTAAAGAAGCCATGAAAATCTAGGGGAAAAAAAATCAAAGGTATCCGTGTAGTGGTTAAAATAGATGGTAGTTTTGCAGTTAGTTGGCTCTATTTTTTTTCTCCCATCTGTGGCTTGATGTCTCAAGATTCCCTTGCCTAGCTGATGTAAGATGTGGGAGCCGCATCTTTTGCATGAAAGTACTGTTCTTCTTGTCTTCAGTAAAGGAGTCGCAGGAACTCTCAAGGTGGGCAGTGAGGAAACAGATTAAGAATTAGGTCATGTGTTAATTAGTCATTATCCTATTGAAGGCTACCAATAAAGAGGCTAGTTGCATAGTTGCAATGACTTTATTTTAATCAGTTTATTTGGGGATGAGAAGTATTTTTGTTTTCAATGTAGACAATGCTATGGCAACTGCTTGATCTTCTTTTTAAAATTAATTTTAAAAGTCAGGAGTGATGCATCTAAATGGCCCAGGTGCTCTGCCTGGTGAGCTGCCTGTACTTGGTAATAGCCAGAGATGGATGAAAGGACTGGAAAGATCTAGGAAATTAGGTTGGTAAAGTCCAAGCGGTGTCAGTCTGGTTTATTTGATGAGGTGCTGTGCTTCTGTGACTACTCTACGCCCGAGCCAAAAAATAGGATCCTTTTGGTCCAAGCTCATTCTTCCATATGTTCCCTTTTTGGTGTAATGGGGGAGGATGGGAGAAGCAGCCCTTTAGGAAAAACGTTTAGTGTTTTAAGCTACACAAGATGATGTTTGTGGAGCAGAAAGACAGTTCTTGGCAGCACATTTTTATGTTTTTGCCTTTAATTCTGTGTCTGTGTTTTATCAGCTAAACCAGACAGGCGCAAATGAGCAAAAACTTCCTAGCACATGGAATGTTGGAAACTTACACTGGTCACCTACAGTCATATGGTGATGTTGTTTTAGGGAGGGTCATGGCACTATAATTGGGAAACTGGGGATTATTTTATTTATACTCATTAGAGTATAGCTGAAAAATCTGAGCATGTATTAATCATTTACAAGATAACCAGGGAGCCAAGAAAAGGCTTTAAATTAAACGCGCCCTAACCTGTGGACAATAAACACTCTCCTGAAAGCTCCCCAGAAAATCCCAAGTCAGATGACCAGCAACCTTTCCGCCTCTGTAGACTACGAAGAGTGTAAATCCTAAAGGAGAGGTGCACACAGGGTTCAATCTCTGCCAGGGGGCAGTAAGTCATTTGCTTCGCAGAAACTTGCTAAACTGAGGACTTTTCTTTAGCCGTGGTACCAGTAAGGGAACCCTGGAACAGAATTTCCATTTTCTGTGCCCTAAGGAAAAATGGCCCCCAGGGGACACCGTAACTTTCAAAGAATATTTCATTTCCTAAAGTCTTGCAAAGCACACGGATGGTGTTCTGTTAAAAGGCATTGCACTTTCCAGCATCCCAGTATCTCTTGTGCTCTTCAAACATAAACAGCAAACTTTTTTTCTTAACTTTTTATGCGAAACAAACAGGAAATGTGTAATTGACTAGTCAGAGGGTGATGAGAATCAAAACATTTGTCCAAAGGAGCTTAGGCCGCTGTCTTAATATAATACCGTTCTGGTCACCAAGAGCTGGTCCCCATTTAATGGCTGGAGGCACACGTCATTGTCAAGTTTTCAGCTTTCTCTTCTTTTGAATCCGATTCAGGCGGAGAATCAGGCAAGGCGAGGTTCACACTTAATGGGTCTGTTTGAAGGTTTCTTGAAGCCAGAGTGCCATTGCATTTGATTTAATTCATCTCATCGGGTAAACATCTGAATTTCTGCTTTTCGTCACTTAGCTTCACTCCGGAGTAATTATTGAGTCGCTTTAAAGCAAAATGTTTGAGACAGGTCTTCGATTTTACTTCAGCCAAACCCATATATATGCGTCGGTGGTTATTTTCTTCTACAGATCTTGGCACCATGGTATTTGTACTTTGTTTCCTGCACTAAAAAATTTTTAGGAATATAGCAGGGCCAATAAAAATGTCCTCTCTTCCCATTTTCCCTTGTTGGGAGCTCTGTCTTAAAAAAAACCACTTGTCATTCTTATCAAAGTGGCACTGGCCTTCTTCCCTCTGCCTCCCCATGTGTTGAAAAATGTAGCCATTATAATCCCACCCAGTTTTATGCATCTTCCAGATGATTTAACTGAACTGATGCTATAGAGGATATGCTGACTGGCACTTTTCCCATGCTTAATGTGTTAACAAAAGCCAATGGTGTCAGTTTTAACAGTTTTAGCTAAATTCCCACGACACTCTTAACAAACGCTGAAACCTCTGCCATGTCTTACCCTGACAGATTTCCTGCCGTCATTGCACACTTAAAATAAATGTCATCCCCAATCAAAAAGTTCACATTTTCTCTGACAATATAATTTGTTACTTTGTTCCTGCTTTATCTCTTTCTTTGGCGCAGCAATCTTCGCCGAGCCATGTTGCTTTTCTCCACGTTGGCTGCTGTCCTTTTTGTTCTTCCAAGTACCCTAGCGGGGGCAAGCTAAGAAGAGGCTGCCTTTTCATTTTGTTCAGGAGTTGATAGAAATTTCAATGTCTGTGATTTGGTGAAGCAGGTAGGTTATAAATTATGAACCGACACCATAGTCTCCTTTCACCCAAGATCTTAGTCCATTTGGGATGCTGTAACAAAGTACTGTCAACTCAGTGGTTTATAAATAACAAAAACTTATTCCCCAAATTTCTGGAGGCTGGGAAGTTCAAGACCAAGGCACCTGCAGATTCTGTGTCTAGTGAGAGCCACATCCTGGTTCATAGACAGCACCTTCTTGCTGTGTCTTTAATTTGTTGGAGAGGGCAAGGGAGTAATCTGGCGTCTCTTTTATAAGGACACTAATCCTGTTTGTGAGGGTTTGTCCCTCATGACCTAGTCAACCTCCCAAAGGCCTAACACCGTCACCTTGGGGTAGGATTTGAACATGTGAATTTGAGGGTAGATATAAACAGTCCATTGCACCCAAAGACCTAGTTGCTGTGTTACTTAACACAGAGCACTTATAGATAGACAGAAAAGGACCGTGGTTCCCAAACAAAGAACTGGGACTTCGGAGTGAGCCTGGGCTAGAATATTGGCTCTCTGTGTGTAGTAGTGGACAGATCACATGACATTTCTGGCCTTGATAGTCTCATCTGAGAAAGGGGTATAACACTCGTGGCCAAGGCACTCAGCAGATGGCAGATCCCCTTCTACCTTTGTCATTTGTTTCCCAAAGGCTTTGCACCGTAAGACACAGTGTTTTCACGTAACACCCCTCCTGTGCTGACTTGGTCTACATGGCCTTTTGCCACAGACTCCTTTGCCCTTAAAGACTTAACTGTCTTTTTGTATTTTTGGCTTGGTGGAGGCACATGGAATGTTTACTCAACAACCCAATCAATCATATAGATTGTTCCCAATAGAGAGGTTGCCTCCTGTCTGTGCAGAAAAATATCTAAATGGCCAAAACCCCACCATCTCGTACAATGTCCTTGCTTGCTTGACTTGACAGAGCTCCCTCTGGTGTCATTTGTCCCGTTGGATGACCGGGCAGTGCAGGTTAGCACAGGATGGGAACCACCAGGCCAGGCTCTTGCCCCCAACTTGGAATGTGGAAATGAGGTCAAGCCAGTACTCTTGAGGTCAACCTCAGTTCCTCAGTTTCCTTTTATGTTAAATCAGGGCATTGAATGAAATGCTCTTCCGGGACAAAATTATTACAATTTCAAAAGTACGAAAGATCTGTCACCTGCAGCTATCACTTTTTGATTAAACATTTTCTGTTCATTAGCTTTAAGATGGTCCGTAGACTTCGATGCTGATGCTTAACCAGTAAAATCGGCTCCTTTCTTCCTGCCTTTCCTGCGCTCTCCCCTGCCCTCCCCCACCCTCCACTCTCTCTTTCTCAGAGAATAAGAGAGGTGGCTTTCACAGCAGCTGGTTAATTTCCCTGGTTTCACACTACTGTTTAATGATCCGTTTCTGGTGTGCCACCTCTCTCATCTACTGAAAGATAGGTACAAATTGTACCTATAAAAATTAGAATATGAGTAGCGGTGATTTCTTTTTCCAAATTTTGAACCTCTAAATAACTTTCCAGTATTTATTTCCCATCCACAAATTCTTTGAAATATGTTTAGGTGTTCGACACCCTACATTTTTTTAGATGCTAAGAGAATAAATGCCTTTAATATGCTCAGTTGTTTTCAAAGTGTAGGAAACGAATCCTGGGAAGCATCTGCCCAGGACCTGGACCAGGGTGTGCTCCACTGAACCACATGGGAAGAGTTAGTTGGGCCTCCCAGAAAGCCCTTGGTCCTGTTTTTTGGGGGGCCTACCGATGGGGGCGCTATCCCAGTGAGTGAGGAGGTTGGTGTGGAAGTCCTTAAGAAGAAAGACCTGAGAAATTGATCCCTTATAAAATGGAGTCACTAAACAAGGGCTTATAGAAAGGAGTATTCCGAACACCCCCATTAATGGAGAAAGACTTTTGTACGCTTTTAATTACCATAGTGCTATGTAAAGAATAGTGGGCTTGGGGTCAGATGCCCTTAGGATAGAGCCCTAGCTTTGCTGCTTATTAACTAACACTTGGGAGTCTCGCATCCTCTCCGGGACTTGGTTCCTCAGCTGTTAAATGAAGGCGTTGGACTCGATGTCTGTCCCAGTTCTTCCCCAATGAGGTTGAGGCTCACTGCTGGGATTGATGAGGTGTGTGTGCACACGCATGCTCACCGTCTGTCTGTCGGTCTGTCTGCCTGTCTGTAAAGGAGTGTGGAATCAGGACAGGAAGAGCAAGGAGGACAGACTGGAATTCCTGCTGGTATTTTCCTCTGACCCAGTCCAAGCAGTCAGTGCCACCGTCCTCCGTGGGACCGGCCTCCGCCTCCACACCTATGATCGTGTGCTGACTGTAGGGTCTAAATGTGGTAATACAAATGAATTGGCCATTACCAGCGAGACAGGTCCTGATAATGCAGTTAGGAACTGTCAGAGGAATCCTCCAAAGAAACAAGAGCAAAGCTCGTAGGGGCAGCCTATTTCCAAATGTCCCAGTTATAACAGAAGAGGAAACCTTTGCCCGAGGTAATACTGTGGGGCAGGGTTTGAAGGAGCCTTCTGCATCACTCATAGTTGCTAGGCTGTAAAGATTTTTTGGGTTTGTGTTTTTAAAGGAAAGCTGTTTGCACCCGGGCTGTACGCTGTAGTTGTTCTTTAACTCTGTTTTGGCAAGCAGAGTTTTCAGTGAAGATGTTAGCAGAGAAGGGTTATGGATTTTGGCTGTTTTAGAAAGACACTGTCTTTCAATTAAATGTAATAAGTGCCAGAAATGGAACACTTGTTTTTGTAACTGTAATTCGTTTTAGACTGGACTGTGGTGTGGGGAGATTGAACCTGGGGGGGGGGGTGAGAGGGAGACAGACGAGGATCCTTCTGGGAGGTCACCTCTGACCTCTCACCTCTCACCACACAGAGCAGGAGCCAGGCCTGCCCACCTACATTTTCCCCAAGGTCATTCTGCATTCCCTCCAGAACGACAGCCACATTCAGCACACTCACTGGCACTTATCTGTGGTGTCCCATTTGGTTTAACAGTTAGAATAGGTATTGGGACTTTCCCCTTAAAATTCAAGATTGCAGGTGATCTTTTGGTGCAGAGAGTATTTCAACACAAGCTAGTAGATATCAAATAATTTTCTTGTTTATTGCTAGACCCAAAAACAAGGGATCTGGAGTTTAGTGCCCCTGCCTCTGTAGTCAGCACATGACAGGAGAGACAGGTAGCCTAGTGGCTAAGGGCACAGGCCCTGGAGTCGGGAATGCCTGGTCCCACCTCCTGCCTGTAGCCTTCTTTCTATGAAAATAATAACAGTGATAATTGATAATAATGATAATACTGCATAGAGCTATTGTAAGAATTAAATAAGGGAATATATGCAAAGAGCTCAGAGCAGTGCCTAACAATAGTTACCCAACCGATATCAGATATTATTGTTTTTGTTGTGTTATTTATACTTAGGCTTTCTGATTTTTCTTATCTGAAACGTAAAAAGGTTGAATTAGGTTATCTGAATATTCCTCCATCTCCAAAGTTTTTTAAATTATTGATGTAAAGTAGTGACTCTATTTCAGAATTTCTAGTGGAATTATTTCAGATAAATTGGCATAAACACAATTTTAACAAATCACTCTGCCCTTTCTGCATTTATTGCATAGAAATGAAAAATTTTCTTTCTAAGGAAACTATATATCCAGAAGAAGAAAATAGTGGGAAACCTACAACTTTTTTTTAGACTATTAGCAAATTTATGGTGCATTTCTTTTAACAAAATATCTTGTCGACTTACATGAAAGATAAAAAGGGGGGAAACTACTGTCGACTTATTTTCTCTGATTTTTGCTTGAGTAGCAATAGTATATTTTATCTCGTATGATCTTTCAAAAGCCTTCACATTTTTAACAAGATCTTGCAGTGGTTTGTATGTTACACTGAAATATAATATTGACTAAGCTGACATATATATTAAAAAGCAACCAAGGAATAAAGGGTATTGTTTTGGTATATAAATCAAAAATAATACAGCAACTGGTCTTTCAGTGATTAAAGCTGCCTTTCCCTTTAATAACTCTCCTAAGAAACAGGAAATGTAATTTCCCTACACCTTTCCTGGGGCTCTCCAATCAGCGAGGTCCTCTGGGGGTTCCCTACTGTATACTCCTTCATCAACATGGAGCCCCCCAAGGGGCCCACACACACTCTGTTAAAATTAGCTGTGCTGCGCGTTAGTGACGGGGAGCTGAGCATTCCTCAGAGGGGTACACAGTTGTATGGTGCTGCTTCCTGTTTGAGCAAAATCATATCTTTAATTGCAGAGAATTTTTTTCATTACCTGTTAATTGATAAATCATGCTTGCTCCTGCTGCTGTAGCTGGTGTAGCAAACCTGATCGGGAGGCAGTCTCCAGCCCCACCCCCATCGTCCTTCCACCCCAAACAAAAAGGATAAGAAGCATCATGGCCAGAGAAAGAAAACAAGCAGGTTGGATCCCTGGGCAGTAGCCTCAAGGAGTTGCATTAAAGCAAAACACACACACACACACACACATATACACACACATGCACGTATTTATACACACACACACCTATATATGTGTGTGTATATGTATGAAATAAGATAAATACTCCATTTTAAATGTTTCTCTTTCCTATTCCCCTCCTTTTGTCATTCTTGTCCTTTTATTCATGTTTCTAATCTGCGTAGCAAGAGGCCACTGTCTTGGGAAGAACAGTAAAAATCCTGAGTATAGTGAAATAATTTAGCTGATAATTCCCCACTGTATAATTTTCTACGCTTCCTGCTAGCTGACCTTGTGGGCTTCTGTCAGGTTGCTAAGGGAAATCCAGCAGGACTCCAGCTCTGTTCCTTTACTTTTAAGAAGTATTACGGGATAGAGTCGTGTGTTTGTGGCAGCTTAGTTATGGGGCTGTACGTTCAGTGTTTGATCAAATAGCACTAAGCGCCCCCTCCCCACCACTTGCTGCATCTTGTCCTCCCACCCCTCTTTCTGTGGATAGCTGTAAGATGGAGAAATCGCTGCAAACTGTTGAGCTGGAATCATGAGCTTTATGGATGCCATCAAAAGGTGGCTCCATCCCTTGGGGCGTGGCCGGGGGAGGAGGCTGGCTGAGCTGATCACATCTAATGGAATGCGAAGCCCTTTATCTCAAAGATGTCAATCTCAGTCCAGATTGGGTTGAGTGAATACCTGCAACCTACGCAGGAAAGGCTGTTCTCAGAGTTGGAACACACAGCCCCCAATTCCTTACTGTCTGAAATCCTCTTCCTGTGTCCCCAGTCTTTCTGGGCTGGACCAGATGCAGTTTGGTCAGGCGGCGGAAGGCAGGGTAAGCAGATGGGGATATTGTCTTTATCATGACGTGCACAGACAGGCAAAAGTTACCCTGCTCATTATGAATGGGACGGAACACACCATTGATTTGTGTCCAAGTAATTCCCAGGTAATTATAGGCCATCGATCTAACTGAGCAGGAGCTATGGCGGTTGTATCCTGCAAACGTCATGTTGCCTCACACCTGGTGACTGCAGCACCATCGCGTTAAAAGATCTAGAACAGTTTCTTCCTTAATCTTCCATGGGCCACAGGGATGTGTGGAGACTGTGGGATGGTTCCAGAAGTCTTTAGGAAACCTGATGGGCTCCAATCGCAATCTATCTGCAAGCCTGTTCTTTTAAGATTTCCTCTGTTGGTATACAAGAGGTAAGGCAGCTTCCTGTTTGTAGTTGCTGTTTATAGGCCGACAGCAGTAAGACAGGAATTGTATCAGTTGGCTGGTTTTGTGTCTCAGCTGTCACCAAAAGAGTGTAGTAATATTCCTGATTAAATGTCATTACTCTGTGGCACAAAAGTGGGAACACTGACATGATTTTGGATCTGTTCCTGTTAAAATTCAGCCGTAGTAGCAAATTATGTCTGCTATGGATTAAACACAGCTATTTTTAAGCTATATTCTATTGCAGGCTCAGAATTTTTATCAATAAGTCTACACATTATGCCCATTGATTCCCTCAGGCCTTTAACTAAAATGTATATGTAAAAAAGACTCTAAGTAATAGAACCATTGAAAACTATTGTTCAATCAGCAGCTGTTGTCGGCCCAAAATAATGTGGCTAATGTCCCAGATTAAAATAAATTGATGATAATAAAGTTGATTTGGTAACAGTAGGTGAAACTATAGTGTGAGAAAATAAAGTTGATATGCATTTGTTGTATATGCCTTTGATACCAATATGGATGTGTTTAGACACACAATAGTCTCCATAACATGTGAAGAATTTACTATTTTTTATGTCATAATTATCTTTTAGTGGTGGCTTATATGTCTATATTAAGCTGATAAATGTGTATGTGGGCTAAACAGGGGGGGAAAAGTATGGTCTTTAAGAATTTTAAAAGTCAATTGTAAGGAAATAGTCATAGATTGTTATTTCTCCATGCCAGAGTCAAAATTGTATCATTGCTAGATCTTAGCTTCAAGAAAATAAACTACAAAACCTGCTCATTTGTCCACTTGCAATTCCTTTAGCAGATTACAAGCTTGTAGCCAGATGGGAGCAAACAGAGGTATAAAGGGGGACATCTGACTCCTAACCACAAATGCACGTAGGATCTTTGTTATGGCCATGTTAATACAGTCATCTAGATTAGGGTAATAGATTAGTCTGTATTTAACAACATTGGTCAGTAGTGTTATTTATTAAACTCTGCCAAGAGACTTTAAAATGGATGAAGCTGCTTCCTCAATTATGAATGCTGTGTCCACCCTGGCATTTAGTAGATGATGTGATATCACGGACCAAACGGCCCTTGTGAAACATGTAAATACTAGGTGTCCAATGGGCCAACACACCTTTTGCTTTGGGAACTCGGTTGATGCCGTGCACATGTCCTGCTGCGGCACAGGCGACACTGGGGCAGACGGCAGAATTTATGTTCCCATTTGGCATCTGCATGTTTCCAGATCGGGGCTTTGTCTCCTCCTCTTGCTAGATAAGTTGAAACATTGACAGGCAGCGTGTTCCTTTTTTCCCCCTTTTATTACAGTAATTTATAAGATATTTTAGCTAACAGGAGAACGGCCCAAGGGGGCATTCTCATGTTAATTACCAAATGTGGGCTTGTCAAAATCAAATAGCTCCAGGAATAATGCAAGTAGCTCTGCATCATTATATTGTTTGGCCCTCAACCCAATATTAGCTACTTTTTAAAATCTGGGTTCATTAGGCTTTTAAATTTAAAAGAGGAATCACTGCTGGGGCCCTTCAGAAGAATCTAAAGCACAGTCAGCAGCTCAAGAGTTTAATGTAAATGACATTAAAAAAAATAGTTTCATGTAACATAGTCAGGGCAACGTAAAACAAAACAAAACAAAATTGTGCCTGAGATTAAAGTATATATTTTTATCTTTACTAGCAGTGTGAAATTGAAGATAGTTTTTAATATACAATTATTTGAGATGTGTGCAGTTGCTCATGTTTTATTCCTAAACATCCTACCAGTTAGCTCAGTCATCAAGTTGGTGAATCCAATGAAATTGAAAAAGTTAGATGTCACAATAAAACACTAGTATCACAGACACAGTATAGTATATAAAATGTTGGATTATTTGTTGTAGAGCATATCGTAAAGGCTATTCAGAGATTTATAGTTTGTGATAAAGATTTTCTTCCCTGAAAAATTTACCCAACTCTCCCATTTCACTCCATCACTTGAGTGGCTTCCTCTTTCATGCCTGACCAGGCTTCCCTGAACAGCCTCCATTTTCAGACTTTGGGATCTCTTGTATCTTTAAGCCTACCATCTTGGGGAGGGAGAGGTAAATACGTGTTTGTTTCCTTAAAAAATACCTTTCTTTCCAGCTTCTGCCATGCTCTTGGCTGCATGCAGGAGTAAAAGTAGATGGAACTGGTGACAATGTCAATGAAGGACATACGTAAACAGCTGGTGATGTCAACAAGAAGTTAAACGTAAGATTTGCTACACTAAACTACAATGTGGATAATCCTCTTGTGCATAATCAAGAGTTCACTATATATACAAGTGAGAATTAATTAGAGAAGTGTGAACTATTAAAATACTAGCGAGAGGATATTACTACAGAGGCTGCAGTGAATCAGAGCTTGAATATTCAGCTCCTGGTGTTTGCCTAACAAGCATTTATTCAACACCTACTATGTACTAGACTCTGGGCTAGACACTAGAGATATAACGACAGATGCAACATAGCGGTCTCCTGAAGGAGCTTGGCTCAACTGAGACACTAGACGCGCAAATGAACAGTTATTTCACACTGTGACATTCGTCTTATGGGATATGGGTACCTTGTACCCAGATCTCATATGCCATGCCTAAGGAGTTTAAGTTTTAGCTTACAGCCCATGGGTTTTCTTGAGAAAATTTGAGCAGAAGAGTGTATGTTCAGATTTTCTTGTCACAGGGTCATTCTGGCGTCGGTGTGGACTGAGGTATTGTGTTGCTGGAAGAGGGAGGACCAGTAAGAAGGAATCTTCTCTCCCTCATATGCTTGCTTCCCTTTGGTTCTCTCTTTCTGCTGCCAAACTCTGCTGACAATGTAGGTATGCCACAGAGCCCCCGCCTTCCCCTAAAAAAAGATCTATTTGAGATTGGGTAGGATTTATTTTTAATTAATAAACTTTTTTTTTCTTAGAGCAGTTGACAGAAGAGTTTAACAGAAAGTACAAAGAGTCCCCATATACCCCCTAACCCCCTCCAGGGTCCCCTATAATTAACATCTTGCTTTGTTGTTGTATATTTGTTGCAATTGATGAACCAATATCGATACATTAATTAAAGTATATATTTTACACTAGGGTTCACTCTTTGTGTAACAGGGTTCTATGAGTTATGCCAAATGTGTAATGCCATGTACCCACCATCACAGTATTGTACGGAATAATTTCACTGCCCCCCAGATTTTCTGTGCTCCACCTACTCATCCCTCTGCCCCTTCCCCTGAACCCCTAGAAATCATGGTTTTTTTTTTTTTACTGTCTCTATAGTTTTGCCTTGTCCAGAATGTCACATAGTTGGAATCATACAGGATATGGCCTTTTCAGTCTGGCTTCTCTTACTTAGTAATATACATTTAAGTTCCTCCATGTCTTTTCATGGCTTGAGAGCTTATTCCTGTGCATTGCTGTATAATACTCCATTGTATGGATGTACCACTGTGTGTTTATTCACTTACCTATTGAAAGACATCTTGGTTGCTTTCAATTTTGACGATTATGAATAAGGCTACTATAAACATTCATGTGCAGATTTTTGTCTGAACGTAAGTTTTCAACTTATTTTGGGAAATACCTAGGAGCTCAATTGATGAATCATATGTTAATACTATGTTTAGCTTTATAAGAAACTTCCAAACTGTCTTCCAACATGAGTATGCCATTTTACATTCCCACCAGCAATGAAGGAGAATTTCTATGGCTCTACATCATTGCCAGCATTTGGTTTTATCAGTGTTTTAGACTAATAGGTTCATAATGGTATCTCATTGTTATTTTTATTTATAATTTACTAATGACAAATGATGTTGAACATCTTTTCATACACTTATTTGCCATGTGTATATCCTCTTTGGTGAAGATCTAGGTCATTTTCCTACTTTTTAATTGAGTTACTTTCTTGTCGTTGACTTTTCAGATTTCTTTGTATATTTTGGATACAAATCTTTTATCAGACATGTGCTTGCAAATATTTTCTCTCAATCTGTAGATTTTCATTCTCTTGATATTAACTTTTGCAGAGCAGAAGTTTTTAACTTTAATGAAGTCTATCTTGTCAATGTCTTTCTCGTGGATCTTGCTTTTGGTATTGTATATAAAGCTCATTGCCAAACCCCAGGTACCTAGATTTTCTCCTATGTTATCTTCTAGAAGATTCATTTTTGCATTTTACATTTAGTCTATGATCCATTTTGAGTGAATTTTTGTGAAAGGTGTAAGGTCTGTGTCTGAATTTATTTATTTTTTTGCATGTGAATATCCAGTTGTTCTAGTATCATTTGTTGAAAAGATTATGCTTTCTTCATTAGATTACCTTTGTTCCTTTGTCAAGAATCAGTTGACTATATTTGTGGGGGTCTTTTCTGGGCTCTCAATCCTGTTCCATTGATTTATTTGTCTATTCTGTCACCAATACCACCAATACCATTTTTCATTGTCCACTATTCATTTTCTTTTCCACAGAGACCAAATAAACCACATGTCTGCTTTGGACTAGGTGAAATATTTTTGTTTTACATTTATTTGTCTTTAATACATGTGGTCTTACAAACTCACAAACATGTCTATAATGTGGGGTGTGTGTATGTATATATTTATTTATTTATTCATATATATAAAGATATATATATATATATTTGGAAGATATATATATATCTTCCAAAAATAAAACTTCATTGCAATAAATGATTCCCACACTTGGAACATGAACATATTTTCTTAACACAATAAATATTTTCCCAGAAATCAAATTTCTGAAATTAAATTCATATTTGTGGGCTCTTCTCCAAGTTCTGGATCTCATCCTTTTAGACCTTTCCTTCTAAAACATTTTTGTGTTTGTGGTTAGACAATTTATATAAATTCTCCTTTTCCCTCAGTTTCCTTTCTTTAACAAAAGGATTAATTAACTCATAGGGTTATTATTTTAATTATTTGAATGAGTCAATACATATAAAGGATATACAACTATGCTTGGCATACAGATAATGCTTAATAAAATGTAGCCATTGTTACTATTAACGCTGTCACTCTGCTAGAGAGATCTCTAGTCCTCCTCATCCCAGTCTATATCCTATCCCACCCCATCACCTGCAGATCAAAATCTAAACTCCCTTACTTGAAAGTTCAGGGCCTTCAACAACCTGGCCTTTATTTTCATTGTAAAGGTTTTGTATCTACCCACATAAAAAACACCCTTTTCATTTCAAACTGATTACTCACCCCCTCCCCTAAACACAGCTTCCACTTTGATTTTCCCCCTACAGTTTCCCCCCCTCCCTAGCCCCTTCACTCACGGATGGTATGGCATGTCTTTGTATTTGAAGTGTAGCTTTGCCACATTTGTTGGTCTGAGCTTGATTAAAGTATTCCCTACCAATAATACAAAGCCATAGTGTTTTTAGATCTGAATCACTTGGCCCAAATAAATAAACCAAGTCCTAGAGAGGTCAGATGCCTTTTCCAAGTTTATGCTGCTGGAGGCTATCAGATATCAGAGTAAGATGTCCTTTCCTACAGTGCCAAAAAATACAAGTGCGGCAATTACAATAATTTAATTATGTGGTTTTTTTCCAATTTTAATTTTGTGTTGCATTCCAAATATATATTAATCACTGTAGGTATTAGGACTAGAATTTCCTACTAATTTCCAAGATTTATCTTATCGTGTTCATCTTCCATGTAGGAAGAATTCAAAGCACAAAAGGGCTTCTATCTATTTGAATAGTTATTTCTAGAATAGTTTTACGAGGCTCCTATTTAGCCCTTAATAGTCCCCAGGAGGTAAATGTTACTCGTGAGTCACTTATTCCACAAAACAGAGCTGCTGCTCCAGTTGAATAAAGATTTTTAAATATTACACAGGTAAAGAGAAGGAAGTAAATATCTGTATAACTAATTGAAACTACAGAGGGAATAGAAAAACAGAATGTAGTTATTAATAATCGCTCTATTTATATGAAATAAACTATTCATTTGAGGAACTAGAACACAGAGTAGATATTGCTTCATTTAAATTTATAACATTACTGTGAAAAATGTCAGCATAATATCAACAGCCTGACTTCATTTATGAGTTTGCAACCTACAAAATGAGGAGCTGTGTTTTCCGGTCAGTTATTGGGGGGATCAGAAGTACTGAGAAACCAAGGATTACTTGTGAGACCTGGTTCAGGGATTAGACAACATTGCTGGGGTATTTCCATGCAATCTGCATCACCAGGTTGTCAAATCCACCTTCAAGTTTTCAAGGTTATTTATTCCTATGAGATGTCCTAGAGGAGGAGTCTATCATGTTTCTAGAAGCTCCTCTTAGGCTCCAAATTCCTAGCTTTGAAAACTACACAGAGGCAAAAAATTACATTTATGAGGGCCATTGAAAAGGAATACGGTACAGAAATATTCTGCTAATATCAAAAACTTGCTACAACTAGAAATAGAATGGAAGATAAAATATAATCTCTCCTAATTTCATACTCAAGTAATGATCAAACCCTTGGAAAATACAGGATGATATCCTCATTAAGACTTAAAGTGCCAGCTGCTACTGAATAACAGTAGATTTATTTCTTAGAAATAATAGCAAAACCACAGGTAATTCATACCTTTCTACTCACAGTATTTTAAAAACAGTTTTGAAAACTAAGTCTATCCTAAAGAATTTCCTTCGAGAAAATTTATGACACCATGGCCCACTACACACACACACCATATTAGTTTTGCCCAAATTCACTTTTTGGATCAGTTTTATCAAAGTTACTTAACACCTCCCACTTATTTGGATGGTGCATAGTAAAAAAAAATAACTGATGAAATCTTGTTAACCTGTAATTAAACTTGTTTAATACACACACACAGACCTATTCAAAATGATTCACTGATTACAGTCTCATTTTAAGAAAAGAAATTGAACCACAAATTGAACATAGGTATGTCTTGATATCTCTTATTATTGGGCCAAATTTTCTCCGCATGCATGGACTCCTTTGAAATTTGTTGTTAATCAAACAATTCTACAAACTGAAAAACGTAAAATGGCAAGCTCTTGAATTAAATCAGAGACCTCATTTCATTCAATCAATAAATTAGAAAAACACTAAGACTAATGTTGAACGATAGATTATTGTCTATCATATTCCCATGTGGCTAGTTAATATTCAATTCTCATTGTAAGTAAAAACAGAAGAAAATCCACCCCTCCCCTCGAGGTGTAAACTGCTGGATTTATGGGATCAAATATTGTTTGGAGGGTGAAGTCATACCTCAGGCAGATACTATTAATGTGTGCATGTTCTTTGAGGTAGTAATGGTAGCCATATAATATCAACTAATTGAAGTCATTTTTATATATACACTATGCTCATAAATGGTATTCAGGAAATTTTGGTTGAATGTTTTAACATAATGCCATAATAAAAAACTCCACAAGCAACATAAAAATACCTGAAGTAGAACTACTTATGATGATCATCGCTTGGATTTATATAAGGGAAAGCATTTGCACATATATCTTTCTAATACCTATGGTTTAAAAATAGGAGTTTTGGAAGCTGTATTAACACTGTTGGAGGAGTTTATTTGACATGGCTATTTAATTTGTCTGGAGCAAAATATTTCTGTTTATTTTATATAACTTGGATAGAATTTTTACTCGTGATGAGTGCTGTCAGCATACTTAGTCATTTATTCTTATAATCGAAAATAAGATGGAAGTTGGTTAGCAAACGAGAATAATCTGTATGACAAAAGCATGGAAGGAAAAGTGAGAGTAAAGAAAAAGGAATGCAGTACGAATAAAAGAAGCAAAAAAATAAAGGATGGTTCTGGAATTGGTTAGCTTCTATTTAAACCGTGAGTTTATCAAGGCAGTCTCAATTCTTTAGCTGTTGTCATTCCCCAACTCTGCCCCTCAAAAGCATTCTGATTACCATGCTTTTACTCACGTATTACCTAGTTTCTGAAGCAAGGCCCAAGTGGCCAGTAAGCTGCAGAGAGAAAAAGAAGCAGGCCTGGAGCTGTTGTTAAAAAATAAGATATAAAACATTGTGATGATTACTTGAGTCCGTCCCTACCCCACCTCCACCCCATATCTGTCCTTCTGCTTAGTGATGGGCACAGAAAGGGAAAGGGAGATATTTACAAATGAAAGATGACTCTCGAGATTCTTGCTCTCCTCACCCTTACAGTTGAAAATAAAATAATAGAAATTTATAGAAACAGAACACTCTGTCTGGTTCTTGTTTTCACGAGAAAGCTGAGATCGTAAAGGTTCCATGACTTATTCCAATAAGCACTGAGGCCAGGACACAAATTTCTGGCTGCTAGCCCCTTCATTGTGTCTCTAAAAGATGCTGGGATGACAGCTTATGAAAATAACCATCAGTGCAGTGAATTTGGATTGTTTACAAGGCAGAAAGGAGATCATTTATCAAAAACATTGAAGAACAGATCATTTCTTTCATGGACAGATCTTATAAAAGTCTTTGATCATCTAAACCAGCACCCACAAAAGTGTGTTTAAATTCTGAGAACCCAAAACTATCAGAAACCTAAGTATGGGGTTAATGTTTCTTATAGAAAGCACATTAGGTCAAGGTTACATTATGATAGAGTATATTTTATGAGTGTTGTTATGCACTTCAAGGTGCATTGGTGTCCCCTGTGAAATCAATGTGTACAATCCATTCCTGCTCCCTTCCCTCTGAAAGGAAATTGCTGAGTGCAATGGGCAGGGCTCAGGGCTGTGACTCAGGAGACTTGCAACTCAGTTCCTTCTTCCATGCTAAATAGCTACATAAACTCGGTTAATCGCTTTGCTATCAGGAAATGAGGAGATTGCATGAAGGTACCTTAGCTCTAAAGGTTTGTGACTTGCAGAATGTTAATCTTATTATTTAACAGAGTTATTTAAATTGATCAAGGAGGTTTTCTTATTATTTGTTTTCTCCTCTGTCTTTACACCATTTTCTTCATATAATTTCGGTGTTTTACTTTAAACTGAATCTGGGCTCAGTATCTTAGTCTCCAGGGATCTCATTGTGACATTGCTCCTGTTCCTTTTTGGAGGCATTTCCCCTGGCTTCAGCTAGCTTCCTCACAAGCATTCACCGATCTGTGCTGTGGCTGGAAGTTCTCTAGACAGTAAGCTGAGAAAACTGGGGCCCATCTCATGTATTTTCCTTCCATCAGAGGTCATTGTCCTGCACTGCCTCATACTGCTTCATGCCCAGTGTCTGGAAATTAATGTTTCCTAGATTTTGTCTTTTCTTTAAAGCTGTTTTAGGTAGGTGAGTAAGGCTGGTTCCTGTGATTCCACTATAACTAGAACAATCACTAACTAAACACTCATGATCACCACTTTGAAAGTTACAACTGGAAGATGCAATTCTGCACCTGGGGGAGGCAGGTTGCCAAGCAGGATGTGAGTTTCATTGACCCTCCGGAGAAGATGTTTCTGTACCGTCAGCCCGTGTCGGGTGCTTGTCCTGGCCAGTGAGGGGCACAGGGGTTTCCAACACACTGACGTTGCAGGTATAAGCTCCTCCATTCTTTAAAGCACCTGCATTCTGAACTTTCCATGAATGCCTTTTCTGCTTCCTTGGATGGAACTTTCTTGAAATATTACTTTCTCCTAATGACTTTCTCATCTCAGAGCCACTCCTGGTTCTTTCCTGTCCCATCCAATGGTGGAGAAGGGGGGGAGTGGTCACAATAGTCTTGCTTTCTACGTCCACATGTAGAGATTTCATGTTTTCTTAAAATTTTGTAAACTTTCCTTCTTCCTTTTCACCCTATTTTCTGGAGTTTTGTTTTTTTTTTTTAAGAGATTAAGTGAGAAGAAATTAAATATTGGTTTTTGCTTTGGTTTTTTTTTCTTGCAAAAAGTTTTTGACCAAAATATGAAATTTACTACTGAGAAAACCAGACTTGAGAGCAGAGAAGACCCATGACCAGGTCCGAGTTTCTCACCATCTTCCTGAGCAACAGCAGGTTTATGTTGGTTTGTGTAAGATACCCCAGTATCTTACTGCAAAGAGGAGTAAAAATAACCACCTGATGAGGAGAGAAGTGAGAGGAAGGGAGCCAAGGCATTTGATCAGAGATCAGTTTCCAGTTTTAAAGGGGTTGATCATTATTGCTCATTAAGTGCAGGGATGAGAATAAGAAAGGGGGAAAATAATACTATTTAGTTTGTATTCCTTTGATTTTTGTATCCATTAATGTCCCTTTTGGTATATGAATCTATTCTGGATATAGGCCTATCCTACGAGTTTTATAAGGTCTGTTTCAGGTTTGGGTATTAGGGTTATACTGACCGTGTAAAAGATTTGTTGAAACAGTTTAAGATTGGTGTTATTTGTTTCTTAAATGCTGTTAGAACTCATCAATGAAACCATCAGAGCCTGGAGTGTGTCTTCTCTTTTTTCGTCCTTCCTCCCTTTTTAAATGATTTCAGTGTTTTTAGTAGATAAAAGAATATTCATATTGTCTGTGCAATTTTGTGTAAAATTTTTTGGCATAAAGTTGTTTATAATATTCTCTTATTGGACTCTAAATGTCTATAGGATCAATAGTGCTACTCATTCGTTCCTGATACAGGTAATTTATATTTTCTTTTCCTCTTGATCAGTCTAGCTAAGTTTATCAATTCTGCTGATCTTTTCAAAGAATTGACTTTTAACTTCATTAACTTTTCCATGTTTTTCTATTTCATTGATTTATATTTTTATCTTTATTATTTCTTCTTTTATATTTACTTTAAGTTTAATTTGTGCTGCTTTTTCTAGCATCTTAAAATAAAACTTAATCCATTCATTTTTTTCCCTGTCTAATATATGTATTTAAATCTATAAATTCCCTTCTAACATGCTTTAGTGGCATCCCACACATTTTCAGGTATTGAATTTTCAATATTCTTGAGTTCAAAATATAGTCTAATTTCCCTTGTGATTTTTTTGAGCCCATGAATTATATAAGAGTATGCTTTTTAATTTCCAAATATTTGATATTTTCCTAGATATCTAATTGTTATTGATTTCTAATTTAGTTTCACATGATTAGAGAGCATACTCTGTATGATTTCAGTTCTGCTAAGTTTATTGACATTTGTTCTATGGGTGAACATATGGTCAATCTTGATGAATGTATCATGTGCACTTGAAAATAGTATGCATTCTGCAGATGTTCAGTATAATTTTCTATAGCTATCAATTAGGTCAAGGTGGTTGACAGTGTTGTTCAGATCATCTATGTCTCCATTGGTGGGGGCAAGGAGCTAGTTGTTCTATCAGTTACTGAGAGAGGCATTCAGATATTCATCTATGATTATAAGATTGCCAATATTAATTGCTAAGAGAATGTTCAAATATCCATGATTGTTAAGATTATCTACTTTTTCCTTAAATTCTATCAGTTTTTGTTTTATATGTTTTGAAGCTCTTTTAAGATGCATGCACATCTGTGCCTTTATATTTTCCAGATCAGTTGAATTATTTTTTCATTATGGACCATCCCTCTTTATCTCTGGCAATATTATCCTGAAGTCTCATATTGATATAGCCACTCTAGCATTCTTATGCTTGTGGTATTCATGATATGTGTTTTTTCTATCCATTTCCTTTCAACCTCTCTTTATATTTAATGTGCATCTCGTGTAGACAGCGTATAGTTGGAGCTTCCATTTTTATTCATTCTGATAATCTCTTTTAATTAGTGTTCAGTAATTATAATTTAATGTAATTATTACTATACTTGGATGTAGCCTACCATTTCTTATTTGTTTGCTATTTGTCCTCTGTTTTTTATTGTCTTGCCCTCCTTTCCTGCCTTCTTTTGGATTATTTAAATAATTTTTAGAATTCCATTATAATTTATCCATAGGCTTTTTATCTATGCTTCTTTGTATTATTACTTTAGTGGTTGTTCTAGGAATTACAGTACACGTCCTTAACTTTTCACTGTCTACTTAGCATTAATATCTTGCCAGTTTTTTTAAATGTAAACACTTTGTAACTACCAAGGTCAATCTATGATATGGATTTTGTATGTATTATATTGACATATGTAATAAATATCACAAGACAATGTTATAATGTTTGCTTTAAGTATTCATATGTATGTTAAAAAGATTAAAAGAAAAATAATTGTATATGTTTATCAGATATTTACTATTTCTGATGCTTTTCATTCTGGTATAATTCATCTGGTATAATTTCCTGTCAGCCTGTAGAAGTACTCCTTGTAACTCAGTTCTGCTAGTGATAAATTCTCTTTGTTTTTCTTATGTGGGCATATTATAATTTCACCTTCCTTCTTAAAGGGTACATTTTGCTGGAAATAGAATTACAGGTTGAGTTTTATTTTTCGGTGCCTTAAAGATGTTGGTCCACTGTCTTCTGGGATCCATTGTTTCTAGCAAAAAGTCAGAAACCATTTAAGGCATTGTTTTCCCCTATGTAATATGTTTTTGTGAGTTTAGGGGTTTTGTTTTGTTTTTTGTTAGGAGGAAGGGGCTTTTTCTTTTGTTTTTTACTGCTTTTAAGATTTTCCTTTTATCTTGTTTTTTACTAGAATATGCTTATGTGGTTTTCTTGTACTTCTACATGGAGCTTGCTGAGCTTCTAGAGTCGGTAGAGTTGTGTCTTTTACTACATTTGGGATATTTTTAGCCATTATTTCTTCAACTATTATTTTACCCAATCTCTTAGTGCTCACCTTGATACCATAGCTACCCATGTGTTGATACTGTCCTACAGCTTCCTGGGGCTCTGTTCACTTCTGTTTTTTCAGAATAAATTATTTCTATTAATCTATTTTCACATTCATTGATTTTTTTCCATTATGCTGTTAAGCCCATACAATGATCATTATATTTCATAAATTATAATTTTCAGTTTAAGAATTTCTATTTGTTACCTTTTTATAGGTTCTTTTTTCCTCTGCTATGATTTCATATGTTTTCATTCATGAGGAGTATATTTTCCTTTATATCACTAAGCATAGTTATAATAGCTGCTTTAAAATCCTTAGATGCTCATTTCAACATCTGAGGTAATTGTCTTTTCTCTTAAAAATAGATCACATTTCTATTTTCTTTGTTTGCCCACTAATTTTGAATCGTATCTTGAACATAGTGAATGTTATGTTGTGGATACTCTGATTTCCCCCAAAGAGGGCTTATGTCTTTGTTTTAACAGACAGAAAGCTTGACTGGATTCCAACTGAAAACTCTATCTCTTGGACTGCAGCTCAAATGTCAGCTTAATATTCATTATTAATAATATGTATTTATATTTCTTAAATTCTTCATTGGGTTGCTTATGATCAGTCCTGTACTTGTATGGTTCAGAAGTCAGCCAGAGATTTGTGAAGAGTTTATATACAAGATGTTTGCCTCATCCCCACCAGGGTTTTTCCCTTACTTTTCAGTGGCCGTGCTTGCCCAAAATACCATCCTTTGGTTCTTCAAATCAGAGATAACTGACTTGTTTTCTGTTGGAGTACTAGCATCCATGTGCATCTAAAATCTGTTTAAAAAAAAAAAAGGAAATTCATCTTGTGTCAGTCCCTTCTTCTAAGTGTTGACTCTCCAGACTATACCTGTTTTTATTCAATCCCAGTGCCTTCAGGTTGATTATTTTTTGTTATTTTGTCCAAAACTTATAATTGTTATCTGCAAGAGGTTTACTCTAGCAGGAGCTTATTTTGCCAATGCAAAGTGGCCCTCTTGTCCCACAAGTTTTAGAAACTAGTGTGTAGGGTGATCCTAGAGAAGGTATAAATTTAATGTACTCTAAATACTGGAAACCGAGTTTCAGGGGTTACCTTTTGTTAGTTTTTGTTGTTTGTGTGTTTGTTTTTAAATAAATTAGTTTGCAGAAGGTCCCTCAATTGGAATCTCTCAACTCCAGTGAGAATTACAAAACCCCATTGTCTAATTCTAACTGCCACCTGCCAAGGAACCCACTTCCTCATTCTAACCCAGCTCCCCCAGGGAATTCTTTGTCTTCTTCTCACCCTAGAGTCTATTACAATGGCACTCCATCAGAATCGTTTAGCATGCCTTCTGGGTGACACAGTGTCACATCTCCTCAGTCACCCATTGTTCTTGGGTTACCCTGGTCACTGAAAGTTCCAGAATGAAAGTGTAGTTGCATTCAAGTTTATGATCTTTTTATCACATTAATCCTAAGTGTTTATCTCTGATAATGTATTTCATTGAATGACATTGGGTGTCTAGGGTGGGGTGTCTAGGCCAGGGTGGCTAGAGTGTTACTGAGGTTACTCTAGCAAGGAAAGTGAGCTCTTTGTAAACCCACTGGAGTCAGACTCTACCTCAAAACAAGCTGTGGCGATACAAGCACCAGGCCCTTGAGTAGCCTTAACTCTCCCAAACCCTCTCTGCTGGGGAAGACAGGAGATTAGGGATTAAACATTCATCATTTATCTTGGAAGGACATTATTTAGTATGTTAGTACCTTTGTTTTCTAAAGCATCTAATGGAGATTATAATACACAGAACACAACTGCTCCTTAGAAATGGAATGTGAATTAATGATGTGGTAATGGAAAGTACTCTAAGTCAGTGGGAAGACGGATCTAAACATACATGTGTTCCTTTCATTTATTATTTGGAGAGTTTTTATAATACTTAATGAACAGCAAAGCGTGTGATTCATGGTCTGCCAAAGATACAAGAACCAGCTAATGAAATGTGCCATTGATTTCCTTTTTCCGGATTTTTTTTGACCCTCTGTTAAATTTAAATGGGGGAAAGAGATACATTAAATATCAATTCTAATAATAGCCCCCAATGGGGACCAAATGGCTAAGACAATGGGAAGAGAGGCCTTTCAGCAGTAGGATTTGCTTGGAGCCTAAATGAAGTCTGTCATGATCATGTCATTTAGTGAAATGAAATCATGGAAGGAAGTTGATGACTCTGGTCAGACCTCAAAGGACAAGTGTCCACAGAAATAATTGAGCTTCATTCTCTGCAGACAGCCCTAGATGACCTAAGAGGCAGTACTTTTGAGAATTCCAAACTTTAGATTTCCAGTTATTGTGGTAGCATGGTAGCAGGATGCTTTTCTCCAGCTGTTCTACTCTCTTCCTTTGGTGTATGAAGGAGCTTTGAGTTCAGCTTTCGTGTGTTAATAGGACACCATTAGAGAGTAGCACATTTATCAAGGAAAATAATGTTCAGAGGAAAAACAGAACAAAAAAAAATTTTAGCAAAGAAAATAAAGTATATTACACACACGTTTTCTAAAGCAGTAGCTCACACTTTTAATAGAAACTTCTGTGACATCTTTGAGTCATTTCTAAAGAACCAGAGTACTTGTAATTAATTGTATTAATCACGAAGACTAAATTTATCTTCAGCTTCTATGGTGGGTTAAGGATAGAGATGTTTACCCAAGAAGAAAGCTAACATGGCATTCTCCTATGTGGATGTAATTTTCACTTGACAGAGTGTGTATTTGTATGGTAGGTGTTTGCTTTTCATTTACCCACTTAGAGTTTTTTCATCCTTTTGGAAATGTATTGATTTATTTCGCGAAGTGCAGAGAGGAGGGAAAGAACAGGACTAGGATTTGTGACAAGTGTAAAATGGTGTAAAATTCTTATTCACTGGACCCACCCTTCTGTTCTCTCCATCCCTCTCCCTTATCAGTTAGTCTTTGTATACTGTAAAACCCAGAAATCTAAGACCTCATTAGCCTCACAAGTAGCCAACAAATTATGACAGCTGTCATTTTAAAATAGATAGACCTCAGTTTTCCCCAATTTTACTTTCAGAGAAATGCATTTTGACCTCTCCTACCAAAAATGTGGAGCAGAGGGGAAATGAGTGATCTCTCGGCATAAAAATGCCATCCTCTTTCCTACCAGGATTGCAGCGCTGGGAAGCAGGCGGGAAGGTCTGCGCTGTGGATCTCCGTATCCCATCTTGCCAAAGGATAAATAAAGGGCATTCATTCATCAGCTTCCAAGCTGCCACCCTCTTTTCTTCTCCCCAGCCCCCACCTCTCCCTGAAATTGGGAGGAGGGAGGTTCAGATTATTATTATTATTATTATTTTTTTTTTTTTTGCCTATTTCTAGCAGAGCTAGGCATGAACAATTAAATTTAGGGCTTCCCTGTGGTCTGTGAATAACAGTGCACAGTGCTAACCATCAGGGCACAAAGGCAGACAACAAAAAAAGGCTTTTTTATTTTTTGTTTACCCTTCAGGACACTGTTTACCTTATCACTGAAGGGGAAGTTATCGTCTCATCCCTTTTGGAAATTGTACTGGGTTTATTTCTGTAGCTTCGAGTCTCAAACTGTCCAGTGATAAAGTGGGTATGTCAGCCTGGGGCTGGGGGATTTATATAAGGCCCTGCTCTCTCCTGCCACCCCCGTTCTTTGCATGGGGAGGGGTGTGCATATGTGTCTGTCCCTCCATCCGCCTGCCTGTCTGTCTGTCTGTCTGTCTCAGGCGTTCGCTGCCTCTCACGCGTACTCTCACTTCCTCATTCCCTCCACACTCTCTCATTCCCTTTTCCTTGATTTTCCTGTCAAACCATTTCCCCCCCCACCCTCCCTTTCAACCAGAATGATATTTTTTTTTTCCTTTTCTCCCTCTCTAAATTTACTTCACAGCAGATTGTCTTGTAGTAAATCACCAAAAACCCAAATAGCACTAAAGCATTCTGATACAACATTAGCATTTGCTTAACAAGCACAAGATAAACATTAAACAAAGAACTGCATTTCTTTATTAGAGGCTGCAAGATACATAATCCATGAGCACAAGAAACATGGGACCCAGTGGATATGCAGATGTGTGTTATTTCATTGGCGCTGGGCGGCCTTGTTAGAAAAGGTTTTCATCTGAAGGCTTGGGGGTGGATGGTTGACTGTCCCTGGTGGGGCTGTAACTAGATACAGAGACTGTTGCGAGCGAGGCTGGGCTCCCTGGTGGACCTGCTGATTGGACAGCCTGAGGAAAACTTGGGAAGCATCGGGAAGTGAACTCAATCACCTTGGGGATGATAGGGTAGAACCAGATGAAGGCATTTGACTTCTTTTGTAACTCCCACTAAGGACAGATTGCCAGTGCGATCCAGCCTCCATAACTGCAAATCAGGCCCTTTCCCCTATGCCGATTTCATTAGAATGGCCAGCATGGTGCAAAGAGGAAAAAAAAAAAAAAAAGGTTAGACACAGTAATTTTACAGGCAGGCGGGTACAAAAAAAATCTGCATAATTAAGCAGTCAAGGCTGCTAATAGGGGAGTTTATATGCTCTGGGACCAGGCAAGGGCAGCACATATGGATATAGCACTGGATATTAAATCTACGGCATGCAGACTTACTTCAGGGCCCTCAGAGAAAAGGCTAATTATAGAGAGAGGAATTGTGTTTACTGGTCTGTCTTGGGCAAAGATGGTGAAAGAAGTGCAACCAAGTTTTGCAGTTAGACATGAACAGGCTGTTAATAGAGATATCAAAATATGTGCTTCTGGTTGTTTCCTACCTAATCAACACAAAATTATAGATTCCGTGGCCTCTCTCCCCTCACCCCACAATACCTACTAGAGACAAAACGCTTGGAGTTAAGGTTCATACGTTCACTGTGTGCAGAATGGCAAGACGCACGGGATGGGGAGGGTGTTTATTATTAAATCGCCACGATTTCATCGCGGCCGTGCTCTTTTATCATCAATAAATTGTATTTAGCAGTCTAGCTAGCCCTGTTTAAAAATGTCAGTGCTTCCAGGCACGAGCTCAAAGTCAGCACTTAAATATAAATGGGGCACGTGAGTGGAGGCTGCAGTGGGCAGGGGGAAGCCTCTCTAGGAAGGGTGTGTTTCTGGAAGGGGCCCTGATGGAATGGACATTAACATTTCATCACGCAGATCAAAGGTAAAGAGAAAACCCAAAGGCCCCTTTGTCACAGGCCCCTAACGACTGCCTTATACATGCGCTGAGATGATATCTTCAGATTATTAAAGAGATGCATTTCATATTGGTATGTATGTATGCGTATATGTATGCACGCGCTTACTTATTTATTTAATTCCCCACAAAGAACATTTTCTGAAGAGGACAAGACAGTGGGCCATTCGCCCCAGGCTGGATGTGCCAAGGCACGCCTGGCTGTTTCAGGGGACTGGAACCTCCTGCAGATTTCGTTTCCCAGAGAAGCAGTCTGGGCCCTTTGTCCTTTAGGGAAGCTTCCCGTGGCAGACAGCAGCCCTCTCCTAATAACGGATTTGCGGCTGTGGGCTCAGGCCGTTTGTGAGCCTGCCGGGTGCATTCCGTTACTTTGCCACAGCCGGGAGGGCCACAGAAGAATCCCACCGCCTTGTCTCAAGATGCACTAAAACCTCGGGCTTATGAAAGTAAACAGCATCTGATCAGCCAGATATTGGGTCAGGCTCGCCTGACATCTGTGTTCTTCTCAGAGGCAGGGAATTCAGTGCTAATGAGAAGACCCAAGCCTGTGCCTTGGAAAGTGAGAGTTGCAAAGGCTAATGAACAGGCAGGTTAGCTCCTTAAAAAGAGGGAGCGTCACATTGGCACGCAGGGTGCCGCACACCTCTTTCTTGTCTGCCTGTTGTTCACTGACTGACCAGGGGTGTCAGTTTTATCGAGAACAGCTGGTCAGATATTATAGCAGTTGGTTAAGAGGGTAAAGGTCTTGAGAGACTAGTAAGTTGCAGAAACCCAATGCAGATATTTCATACTAGATTTTTAAAATGTGGGTGTTTTTTTTTTCCCTAACAACTGTTAAGTTAATTAAGTTTTTAAAACCAGACTAATCCTCAGAATTTAAACTCAGGGACTTCTAATATTTTCTGATTTCTAGAGGTTACAGTGAGGTGGCATTCTAAAGAAACAACACTTTGGTTGCCCATGGATTAGTAAGGAATGTGCAAGGGGAATGCAGTAGCATTGTATGATATTAACAGTACTTATTAAGACTATTCTTTTAATCTCATTCTTAAAAATCTAGAATAAGGACCAGTTTGCAGGGAGGACTGAGCAGAGGTCAGCACCTAGCAAATGGTAGTGGCTGAACGTAGCATGCAGAGGCTGGGACTGGTTTTCTGTTTGCCGAGAGAAAATGGAGTTGACCAGAACACTAGCAGGTAGTATGCAGGCCCTGCTAGAAAAACGGAAAATATTATTTTTTAAATAAAAATAGATAGAGGAGATAGGACTCAACATATGATTGTGGTTTTTTTGTTTGTTTGTTTGTTTTTTGTTTTAACTTTGGGGCTTATCAAAAGTAAGAAAGCTGAGCCAGAAACGTGTGGCTGGTAAAGGAATGGTATGGATTTGAAAAGACGACGTGTCGAATTGTTTGGGGATGCTGAGAAGAACAGCCACGTGCTCCCACCCAATCCATGGGTGGGCTCAAAGTTCCTTACAACACACTGGCTTCACCAGAGCTGTCTCTCCCTCCCTCCCTCCTTCCCTCCCTCCCTCCCTCCCTCCTTCTCTCTCTTATCTCCCTGTCTCCTTCCTTCTATTCATTTAATCAGCCAACATACACACACACAAATCAAAAACCACAGTTGTCTCGAAAACAGGCCTAGTAATTGATAAGGAAGATAATCAAGGAGAAATGTAACTTACAGAGAAGATGAGATACATATCTGTGCCATGGAGCGAAGGCAACACAGGCCCTGAGAGTCCTGTAAAGGAGGGTGGGAATCCAGAAGGGAAACCACCTCTGAGCCAGGGAAGGAGACTCCGGTGGCCACTGGGGGCTGGGGACCAGGAATGCTGTGACGGTTCTTTCCCATTTAAACTGTGCTACTCTTCCTCAGTCCTGAACTGATTTTCCGTGTCATCCCAACCAACACACTGACAGGTCATCTTCACATGCTCCCTCCCCCACTATAGACACGCACACACACGCAGATACACGTGCATGTGCGCGCGAACACACAGTGAGGTGAGGAGAAGAAGGCGAGGAGGAAGAAGGGGAAAAGTAGCCATTGTTGCTGTGGCAGTGCCTTAAGAGGACGGGGTTTGCAAAAGTATCGACACATTGGCATATTATTTTAAAGTTTATCATTCCTCATGCTGAGATTTCCTCATAAATGTGAGTCACCTTGAAAAACTAACAAAAGGTCTCTGCTGGGTTTGACCAAATGACCCACAAGTCTAGGAGCCTGACCAACGCAGCTTATCCCGGGAGCGGGCAGGGCCCACGCGACAGGCCTACCTCCCCTGAAGGCCACTCTGACGGCCCTGGTCACGGCCAGTGTCCTGCTGAGCCGGCTCGGAGTCTCTGTCCTTGTGACACTGTCTGAGTCTCACCTCTCAAGTCCCTACAGGACCCACACCTGCTGTGGGGCAGCTGACAGAACTGACCGCTGATGGGAAACGACTTCGATGGAACTCTGCACTCTCCTTTCACTTGTCTAAACAAGCGGAAACAGCGCCCCTCTCTACCCAACAGCCGCTGGCTTCCTCCTTTCCTTCTCTCTCTTTGTCCCATATGGAGGGGGAGAGGAAGAATTTAGAGGAACGAAATCAATAAATGAGTTCTAAAGGTTAGAAACCTTGATATAACATATTTCAACAAATGGAGCAAACATTTATTTCATGCTTAATAACAAGAATAACTCCCATTTACTGAGGAGTTACTATGGGCCAGACGTTGTGCTAGGTATATTATGGAATATATTATTTGGATAGAGTCACACTTCTACAGCCCTGTGACATAGGTACTTGATACCCCCATGTTGTAGATGATTTGACCAATGCAAGGATAAAAACCCATGTAAGATGGCACAGCTTGTTAGAGCCATGGCTGGGCGTCCCACCCACTGAGTGATTCCAAAGTCTGAATCCTTAGAACTACTCCACCATGTTACACAGGGAGAAAGACTTTGGGGATAGCACTCGTGATGATTTTTGTAAATACTGTCTCTTCTACACACTACAGTGTAAGTGAGTTTACACTACAGTGGAGGTCAGTGTTTGTCAACATGCCAGGCCTACTAAGTGCATGTCGTGTCTACTGGGAATTTCCCCCTGCTGTGGAAGTCACTTCTGCGACATTGGGAAGGATGACAGATTATCAAACTGGACTCAGTAGTAATGGTCGACTTACTATAAGAGCTCAACCCCTACATTGGAATAAGAGGATTTTTTTAAATACATATTAAAAAAAGATTGAGTGGTTGACCATTCAATTTCTGAGCATTCACTGGAAATTAATATTTAAGCAATACGCAAGGGCTTAATTGCATTTGTGACCTGCTTTCTTGTATGTTTGGGAGGGTGGAGATGAAAATGGAGAACACACAGTAGATGCATTTTACTGCCAGAGTAGAACTTTACAGTCGTACCAGGGGACCTTTTGGTAATGTTTGTAATGTGCTGCTATTGTGATTTAGGAAAGAAAAATGCTACTGCTGGGCTTTATTTTCAGCTGATTTTTTTTAAACATCAATTAATGCAATCAAATGTAGTACAGGGAAATCTAACTTTTTATTTACATTTCTGGGGGCCGGGGAGGGTTTGTTTGTTTTTGTTAACTCCAATCATTTGAGCTGTACAGTATATAGTTTTCTTAGTATTTTCCAAATCAACTCAGTAAGTGATATTTAACAGTCTATGTGAAACTCTCCACATGAGGAAGAGAAAACAGCCCTGTAACTGGTACCATTTGTTGGGAAACAAATGATTCTGCCTTGTCTCACACAGTTTGAAAATAATGACTTCTTTTTTTTTGGATTTTAAAACCAGATTTTGTTAATAAAATGAATCATATCATTTTACCCAAAACAGCAAAATTGAAATATGTTAGTCTTCATGAATTAGTCAGATTTTTGAATGCCAAGTTTGGGGACTGAATCTTGATGAATTTGAAAACAATAATGACAACAACAACGAAAAAGAGTACCATATTTTTGGCCTTCATCCAACCTTAAAAGGGCACTAAAATAAACCATTAAGATAATCAGAAAGGGCTATGCTGAAAGTATATTTTTCTAATTTTTTTCCCTGTTGGTATTCACTGCCTTAACTAAAACACACATTAGCAGCACCAGTTGCTGAATGATCTCCTATCTTCCTGAGCACAGGGACCCAGGAAACTAAGTTATCATCATGATTTAACTAAAAACCTGCTTTGAAATTGAAACTTATTTTTTTCCCCCTAATCTGGATCCTAAAAGCAGATTTGAGCCCGACTCTATCAGTGACTACCTGTGTCACTTCAAGCAACTCAGTGAAGCTCTTTGTAGAGTTTGGGTTACCTGGAACAATCTGTGTTAATTAAGCAGATTAATTGTGAATTCACGTGTACAAACCCACATGCATACATTTTGAAAATTGTAAAAGGTTATATAAGTAGCTATTATATTTATATTTACACTCATCTTCAGGTAGAGATAATAAGAGCAAACTGTACCATTGTAGTAGTCTTAGCAATGATAGGAGTCTTCTTATCATGGGGCCTTCCACAAAAGAAAGAGGCTTGAGTTTGACTTGTGTGGCCACTTCATTCAACATATTGCGCTTAAAAGTTGTGTTGGCCTGAGCACAAAGCATGATGTTTTGCAGTAGATGAGATCATAGTTAGACCTAATCGGGTGAATTAAGGCCATAGTGACTACTTTGATTTGGAATTTCTCTGCTGTTATCATTTTAAGATAGAATTTCTAATATTTGTTTCAATAGAGAGGTGCCCAGATTCCAGGTCCTGTGTGTCACTTGGTTGTATCCTTCCTCTTCCTCCTGCTGTCATTCCTTTTGAAATGGTGTCCAGCTGTGTCACGTGTATCAGGTAGAGGAAGAGGGTTCAGACTGGACCAATGCCAATCTCTCTCTTCATCGGTCACGTGCTCGCCTATTGAGGTAGCCATAGTTATGTCTAATTCTCTGATATTTATTTTATTTTTAATTTCTTGGAAGTAGCTAAGGCCAATATTTAAGTAAGGAAACTTCACTTCCCATTCCAGAGAAAAGAAATTATTTTGTTAGTGGGCATTTTTTTCTAAATATGTTATCTATATGTGCCCAGTTATTGCAATTAACTGAAAATATGATAAAAATATTTATTATTTTCTGCACATTTATGCAATGCCAGTCTGTATTTATCTACTCTTGTTTTTATTAATAATTTCTGAGCTGTCTGTCCTCTAGTATTCAAAGATAAGAGAACGTTCATTGCTGGTTCAGACCATATGTCTACTATTTTATCCAATTATTGCAATTGTACAAAATTATATAAAAATATTCACTTTTCTCCTGATCATCCAAACATAAAAATTTTCATGCTAATCTCTGTCTTTAAGAACACAGTTATTGCTTCTGCTTTTCACAAGCCAAGACATCGCTACAGTTCACTTTCTTTCCTAGACTTTTATGTTTTTCTTTACGAAGAATGAAACTGATAAGTGAGCTAAATATGACTTACTTTCAGAAAGGAAAGAAACCGTATAGTTATAGGTATCCGATTTCTACTTAGGTTGTTTAAGACAGCACTGGAATTCTATGCTTATTGCCTCCCATATCATGCAAGGCAAATAAGAGCCTTTAAATATATAGTGTTAAGGCCATTGATAGACATTTTAGTGACATTATTTCAGTAGATTTCCTTTTATATTAGGAGAGTCATTATCAGCCTTCTTTATCTTGACACAGCATACAATATTTAAATTTTTTAAACAGATCTTGAATGAGCTGGTTCAGGTTTTAGAAAAATTATCATAAATGTAGGGGATTAGAAATTTATTGTGCCCCAAACATCTTTATAATTTGGCACTGTAGACTTAGAAATATTTAATAGCTTTACAAAATGTAACATAAGGAATTATTATCTGAGAAAGAGCTCTCCATAATTGTTATGTCTTGTTCTTCATTTAACTAACAGGTACACTTATTAACTGATTTATGGTTTTAGTTAGGCCCTATTTCACAGTCTTTAGCTTTGGTTTTTGACATACCAAAAGTACTTAGAGACACGTACTTCTTCACCATATTTCAAAACGAAGTAAAAACGAGACAGAAGTCTTTGTTACAACATGACTCTTTTGTCCCTTCTCCCTCCCTCCCTTCCTTCCTTCTTTCTTTCTTCCCTCTCTTCCTTCTTCCCTCCTTCTGTCTTCTCACTGCAGTGGATGACAGCTCTGTCGCTTATGTAGCTCTTGACTGACAGGAAACAACAGAAGAAAGGAGAGATGAGTATGATTCATTGGTATGCCGGTAACATCTTGGCTTTGGCATATAGTGTCTAAATGTGCTGGTGTATCCAGAATGATGCCCAAGAGAGACAAGTAGGTTAGGAACATATTGAGCTAACCTATTTTCAATACATGAGTATGGGGTTACCTTTTTAGTAAGCCACACACCTGGGATTGTGCATGCATTCTAATTTTCTTCCCAAACACTCAATTTAGTACCAAATCAAGGAATGATCCAGGTACTTAAAGAAGTATAGTTAGCTATAGGCAGAATAGAATTAAGAAATCAGTCTTTGTTTCTGAATAATTATAATTCCATAAAGGAGCTTTCAAGGCCAGCCTCCACAGGGTTTTCAGTGACCATTTAACCAACTCATTGGGTTATTGCCATGGACAGAAAACAACAGCAGCCACTACCCCACAAGCTGTATAATCAGGAATGTTTCTTTTCGTCCATCAAGAGATCTAGAGTAGAATGATGCTTACTATAGGCTGGGAAGGGTAGTGGGGAGTGGGGGATAAAGTGGGGCTGATTAATGGGTGCAAAAATATAATTTGATTTGACAGTATTTGATAACACAACAAAGTGACTATAATCAACAGTAAGTTAGAGTATACTTTAAAATAACTAAAAGAGTGGAGTTGGAATGTTTCTAACACAAAGAAATGTTAAATGCCTGAGGTGATGGATATCCCAGGATGGATATCCAAATCAGGATATCCCTGATTTGATTAATTGCCATTATATGCCTGTATTAAAACATCACATGTACTCTGTAAAGATATGCAACTATTATGTACCCATAATAATTAAAAATAAGAGATCTAGAAAACAATGACTTTTGTTTTGTTTAATTGACAAATTATTGAACTGAAGAGGGAGGACATATTGTTTTCAAGTGAGGGTTGAGTAGGACAGTATAGTCTTGAATTTAGGAAGCCTGAATTCTGGTGCTGGCAGTGACCACTTTTCAGTCCTGGGCATGTTAGTTATTATAATATCTCTGCTCTCAATTTTCTCAACTTTTAAACAAGTCCATAGTTAGATTATTTCCAAAGCTTTTTCTAACCTTTATCATCTAATGTTCCGGCCTTTAGCCAAATATATAATGTCAACCCTTTCTTTTTTCCTACACTGTCCTAGTTTTTATCACTTCTCCCTTTTATAAAAAAAAAAAAAAAGCAAAATGTTCTGAGATCTTTGAAAAGAACTGAGCCAACAAATACAGTGTTGTGAGATATTTATTAGAATATTTTTTAGTAAAAGGATAATGCCAAAGAGTGGTCAGCCAACTCTCCTGTGCCTTCACAATCATGTTTCCCATATCACATTTCTGATTTCCCTGAGCACTGGGAATGTTATTTGTTTTTGGAGGGATGTTAATCACTTCATGGTAGTTTTATGTCATCCTCTATTTTTCTTCAAGCCTAAAAGCTTTATCTAAAATATAGTTTGGAAGAAGGTACTGTACATGGATTCACATGCTTTATGTTTCTTTTTCTTTTAAGTGTATTGTTGCAGTATTTTCCATTGCTAATATATTTTGACACCTTATAGTTGTAACCTGCTGTTCTCTTTAATTGCTTATTGTTATTAATTATATAGTGGTAACGTAGTTGGCTGCTTGAGCCACTTGGCTGTAAAGAAATTCATTTATCATTATTGCTGTTGGAGCTACAGAAAATTGCCAGCATTCTATCCAGAGATGAATGTTTTTGAGCTCACATCCAGTCAAATTTTGAACATGGGTCAAGTCTTTAAGTGCTTTCTCTCTGCTGCTACCCTTTGCTTCTTTGAGTCTGTGCTTTGAGTCCCTTCATTGTCTCTCATCTTTTGTTCCATTCCTTGATTTGCTGTCCTTTCAGCGAAGTTTCTATATTGTTCTCAGCATTCCCTTTGGTGACCTGTCCAAAGAACAGCCTTTCTTTCTTCCTCATATTCTTAACTATAAATTTTCTTTTTTAGAATTTATTTATAATAAGATTCTGGCCTTTACAACTACATTACATGCACATTTCATTTTAAATCATTAATGCTGATTGGACATTGTCTTAAACCCTGCCTTTCTGTGAAAGTAATCATGATGCCCTTAAGAACAACTATAAATCCCTTCCATCCACTCTATAAATAATCAGATATATGTATTATATTCCCAAATTGGAAAATTGCCAGTATACTGAATGACTGAATGAATGAATGATGTTATATATGCAAACATGGGAATGTGTATTTACACACATCCAGCTATTTACTGATATCTGTAGTTTCTTTAAATCTGGGCCTAATTTAGAATACATGACCCCACAGCTGCCTGTGCCACAGAACAGCCAGGCCAGGGTGCTCCTCTGCCTTCTGGCAGCATGACATTAAATTCACACTAGTTAAGCCAACTTAAATTGAGCCTCCTTGAACCTTCCTAAATAAAACTAGTGGCCTTAATTACAATCAGGCAATTTAAAGGTTATGGAGCTCTAACTAGTACTGCAGTATATCACTTTAATAATGCACAGGAAAATTTCTCTAAGGGGTGGCATCGTTTGATTAGAAGAATTCAAGTTTCACAGCACATTTCCAATAAACTGTTTTTAGAAATCTTATTGCATTTATTGTGCCATTACCTTTTTTTTTTTTCTAATCTTCAAGGCCAAGTTTCTAAGGTCACACCAATAGAACAATAAAAATGTGACTCATTTGCAAATAACGTGCAGTATTGTGCTTTTCACATTGCTGCTTAATGGCTTCCCTAGTATTGCCAGAAAGTGAAAAGGAGAAAGATAAAGTCCCTTGGAAATTGAAGCAATTCTTGGCCCCCTTAATATCCTCATGTGCCATTGCAGATATGACTTGTGCTTTTGTGGTGAACTCTGATTCTAAACACCACAATTTAAGAGAGAAGTTGTCATCTTTGCAATAAGTAATCAATAATATAGTTTCTTAGAAAGATAATTAGCTGTGAAAATGCCCAACTAGCTGCTTGTCTTAAACCTGTGGGCACTCAGAACCCCATGGTCCTTAAGACCCATAACATTTACAGAAGCTGTTGAACCTCATTCCATTTCTTTTGTTTGTTTGATTTGTATTTTTTCTTTCTTTCTTTTAAATCATCAGCAGTAGCAAGCCATGCTTCCTAGCAAGGATAAACAGTTTTGTAGTGTTTGGAGACTTTCTCCTTCAGATAACTAATGGCTTTATGCCAGGAAGAAGATTAAAAAAAAGAAAAGAAAAGCAAAGGCCCTGACCCTTGCCTTAAACTCAGTACAGCAACAGGAAAACATGCCCGATGAGTGCTATGTCCACTACATGGGGTGGTGCTGGCCCACTGCTGTGCGGAATTAATATTGACTATTGCACTGGCTCACTTCTCAAAGATGTTTTCCCAATAGATTTAACTTTAAAGCAGGTTACATTTAGTTTATGCTACATGAACTATCCTCTTTCAATTGTACTAATTTGTGGGGGTTTTTTTGTGCATGCAGTACCGAAAGGTAAATATATCTGTACTTCCACCAGTGCTGGAAGTCCTAGATGTGAGGGCATTAATAGTAGGTATTTGATATCAAACAAGAGAAATTTTAAGCAAAGAGTGTAACAAATGCATATATCTGACTTAGCCAATTACTTAAAATGATGGAGCTTTGTAATGTAAGAATAGAAACTATTAAGAAAAATTGTTTATAGGTCACGGATGTATGATATAGAGACTTCTGTACGATTTGAGACAACTAAAAGGCAATTACCCCTTCTTTCATATGGTACTCTTTTTGTATTTCAGATCTAAAATACATAGTAATATTTTTATTCCTGAAAGAAGGGATGAGTTTTGACTCGTCAGTCTCTTGCCAGAGATAAATTGGCAAATTAGACAAAGTATGTTAATGCTTTATTTGTCGGAGCATTTTAATCTAATTTCAGAGAAGAATGAAGCCAAGAACTGTAAGGTATATTTAGTTCATCCACTATGTTATATGCACAGGGTTTAAATACACAAGAGGATGGAGCAAACTTTTGAAACTCAACTGACAAACAATAAATACTGTTTTATTGTCAGTCTTGGCATTTGGTTCTGATGAAATTAGATGTAGGGTTAGCTAAGTATGCATTTCCCATAAATTCAGTAGATATCTATTGAGTCCCAGCTATGAGCCATGCCCTGTTCTAGGTTCTTGGAATATATCAATGAACATGACATACAAATACCTTTTCCCTCCTGAAACTTGCACTGTGGCAAGAATTGGTGAATAAACCCAAACTTATATCTCGACTCTTTCTTGGTATCAACATGTCCTGGGCTGTCACCCACCACACTTTATAGGCAAGGAAAAAGCTGAAATGCATTGCTAAATTGAAAACATGCTATTTCCAATCATATCATCCATCTAATCAGTTATATGAAATGGAAGTAAATGTTTTATACTCGTCTTTGCGTGCTCACAAACTTTCTGTTAAGACAGAGAACAGAATGGCACCAAAGGTGAGGTGGTAAAATATTTTTTGGAAGAAAAATCTTTACTTTTTTCTCTTGAAGTGAGTATAAACAAGGAGGAAATCACCTATTTAAGTAAACTGGATGCTTCTCAGTGGGACACAGTGGCATATACTGAAGTCAAAGCCTTATACAAGAAGCTAATTTTTTTAAAAGAAGTAATTCTAATTTCTAGACCTGGAGGATGTATTTCAGACTTAGTTGGTCTCAATTCTCACTTCACCCTTAACCCTACTCTTGCCTTTTTCAGGGCTAATGGTACATTTACTAACAAACATGTACTACTTTCTTCTTTTCTTGGTTACAAATGTCTTTTCTTGGGATGGGGAGGGGATGATTCAAAGTGATTTTATCAGTGCCCTTCCAAACACTGATTTTGTTTGTTTTTTTTTTATTGAAAATATTTGAGGGCGAAATTTTTACCTTTCAAGCTATTTGCTGGCACTATGTTTTCTCTGAGACTTCAGCTGTGGGGTGCATGTTTAGATTTGGAAGATGGAAAAGAAAAGAAAGAACTGGAGGCACCAATATACTGGTCAGCTTTGAAAGGTATCTTAGTCTATGTGCTTATCCCTGTCCCCCACTTGTACCAAAATGCCACTGCTGGGTCCCCGCAGCTGGAGGGAAGCCACCTTTTTGGTGGGTCGTTTGTTTTATTGTTTGTTGTTTGAACAACAGTTCCATATTTTCTCCTACATGAGAATATTCTAATAAGTACTTCACACAACCTATGATAATAGCCAAGGAATTGGACGATATTGCATCTCAGAGCATCTAAAATCCCACTGCCTGCCTCTCCTATCCCTACCCACCTGGACCTCCTGCTAGTTTCCAAGCTGCTGATGTTTATGGGGCTCTAGGCAGCCCCTGGGCTCTTTAAAATCTGCTGGGTACCATGCAGCCTCCCTCAGTTGAATCATTTCCTGCTCCAACCCTGCTGATAGTGAGAAGTTCAAGACAGGAAATAACAGTGTCAATAGCAGTGGCTTTGCTTCTAAAGTCCAAAAGCATTGTAGTCTTTAGGCTATTGGCCAAAACCAGGCAGTAACTGAGTTAAACGTAGGCTTGCAACTTGTAGTGAGTCTCGCCCAGGCACCCAGGATGTGAATCATTTGACTTTTCTTGAGATTAGGTGCCTTGTGCCTGGAAAAGCAAAGGCTAGGCACCTGCGCCCACTTCCCCATGTTCCCAGCGCCCTTTCCCTCTTATTGTCAGAGCCTTATGCTCGTATCTCATGTTGCTGTCTCATGTGACATAGAATTCCTGACAGTGGCAGACATTCGCCTATCACCAGTGAGAAGACTCCGAGAAGTGTCAGTCTTCAGGCAACATTCATTTTCATGTTACATTGTTCAAGAAAATAAGGGCACAACTTTTAAAACTGGTATTAAAAAAAGAAAAAAAGGTTCACACAATATTCAGTACTCTCAAGTTCTGCCTTACTTTGGGGGCTTAATGACTAATCTGCTGGCAGACTTTGAAGCCTAAGTAATATTCTCCATTGCCAAATTAGCACCTCGGCGTGTTTACGTTACAGTTGTGAAATATGTGCAGTATATAATACAACAAATTATCATGGCCGAGTGCTGTGGACCTAGAAAGAATGCGATGTCTGTGTGCTTGGCAAATTACAGTACAGTCTGCCTATTTTTCTACTCCAGGTTTCTAGGGTGAGCCAACGTAGCCGAGGGGTGAGTTTTGTCATGTACGGCTTTTCTTTGTTACTCCTCAGACCCGTGGCTTATAAATGTGTGCTTGGAAATTAACCCAGGGAAGAGGAGAAGCAAAGTAAAGGGGGAGCGAGGGGGAGGGAATTGGTTTAGGGCATCATTTTCTTGGATTTAAAAAAATATATATAAGGATATAACGGTACACACACTCCAAGTGGAAAAATTACAACTGCGGGGCATTTGATTCCTCTGTCTGGATTCCGAGGGCAGAGTTTACTCCCACTCAGATCAGAGCTTTTAAGTATGGCCCCTGCCACATGATACTATACCAGGAGGGGTTTATATCCGTGGACTTTAGCCTATAGATTTATGCAGTGGACGAGGCTGCAGGACCCTTCTGGCCAGTCTCCAGGGTAAATGGGAGAAGGAGCTCTACTTATAAACCGTTACAAATTGGTCCTCAGTAATGGCTGTAGTGTTGATCAGGCGATGTAAGGGGGCCCCCGGTGATTCCTGGGATAACAGCTGCATGTAAGTCAACTACTGAACATTTGCTTGTAGCTGCTCTAGATTTTTGTTTTTATTGAAGGAAAAGGAGTATAAACATGGGACACACAGTCTGGAGGCTGCTTAAAGGGTTTCTCTTGTTTAAAGTTTATATTGAAATGTCAGTGTCTTGTGTTAAACTAACAATTGCCACATTGGAGCTCATAACTCAAAATTGTTCTTGAGTATCCGAAAGGTAACTAGCATTTCTCCTGTTATAAAACTGGCTGATGAATACTTACATTAAGTCCAGCTTTTACACATTGGAGGGATAGAAGTTATCATTTGCCTCGGAAGTGGTTTTGGACAAGCAGGTTGTTTTCTTAGAGCACAAAATTTTGTAAATGATTATCACGTTTCCCACTTAAGTCAGTGAGGTTGTACTCCAATTATGTATGCAGACTCTCTCCTTTGAAACATTTAATATTGGAGTAAATATTTACATTAGCATCAGTCTCTTTTATGTAGACTTGATTCCTGTTTACATTTATGTTCACACTTAAATGAAGATTAACAAATGGAAATAATTATTTTAGCTGAGATTTCTATACATGTGAAATTATTTCTCAATGATGCTCAAGCCACCTTTGGTCATGCCTTGCAGTGGGTGACCAGGGCAGGAAGTTGCTGACCTCCAGCATGTCTTTGGTGGGGAGGGTCCCACTCTGACATTGGACCCACATTGCTGGGCACCTGCACACACCCTCGGTATCCAACAGAGTAGGGTGTTCTGTGTTTTCCAGAAAGATACAGGCTTATACTGAAAGCTCCCTATTCTCATTCACCTGTCTAATTCACACTCTGTTTCTTTCTCCCTTTCCTTGTGCTGATTTCTGTTCTCACACATATTTGGCTAGAACACTTTTAAGTCTAATGTGCAAAACTGGAGTTTTCCTATACTCTGTAATATTGTGCATTTCCTATCTAACTTTTTGGCTATCAAAATTTTAGTGTTGTAATCGATCTTTATTAATAGGTTTTTTTTTTCTCTGTCTCTCTTTTAATTTCAAAGTAACCTACAAAGACAAATTGCACTCATTGTAGAAAATCTGGAGAATATAGATAAGCAAAAAGAAGAAGAAAAATCTAGAAGTTTCATCCGAAGATCCCATCTATAATTCTTAATTAAAAAATAGGGCTGTACTAGCCTATTATATCCTTAATGGAATATTGTAATGGTTATTAAATCAATTGACTCTGAATTTCTTTTTAATAAATGAGTCAGGCTGTATTATCCAATTACTGTCAGCTGCTACCTTTCCAGAGAGCAGAAATGGTTATTTTGATTGAATTTTTTAAGCTTTTTGGCACCTTTAGGAAGAAGAGGGGGAGAGAAGCAAGGTGCAGGTTGTGGTTTCATGGGCAAAATCCTGAACCTAAGCCTTACGGTCACCTGAAATTGCAGGTGTTATGAGTGTCACATCAAGAACACCGGCTTTAAATTAAAACAACAGTTACCCTTGACTGTTTTGCCTTATACCAGATAGGAAGAAGAAAGGAGAGAGGCTCAGTTTTGAAAAGAAATGGCGCTTAACTCAGCCAGATCCTCCCAGTACTAAAGGTTTTCAGAAATTCTTTGAAAATTAAGATGCCACTCTTAGCCACATAAAGATCAATCTGGAATGTATGAGAATGGAGTTAAACAAAGACTCTGAATGAGCATAAACTTTTGAAATGCCTATTATAAATCAATTTTATTTGTTTTCTATTACTATCTATACTCTCCTATACAAACCAAATTATATTACCCAGTTGTAAAAATGTTTGGGGTCGCTCTATCTCTCTTTCTCATTATCCATGTGACCTTGGGGTAATAAGCAAGTGTGAGGATGGGAAAAAGGGACAGGGAAGTGAACAAAGGCGGGAGAAATGGATGGGTGTGTTCACCGTCTGCCTTAGAACATATCGACTTTTGCTTATCTTATCATTTGCTGTGTAACAATTCAGATACATTTTCTCTCCTACTGAAATAACTAGACCAGTTTATTGGAAAAGACCTCGCTGTATAACTTACAAATAAAAGGCAGGTAGAACTTCCAATATTTTTTGAACATTACAATGTGCTTTTAAGCTGTAAAAAGTTCTGAAGATGCTGGATGCTCTTGTTATCATTGCTGTCATTTAGTGCTTTCACAAATAAAGGGTAGAATACGTAAAAAATAAGTCTCCACTAAGGATGTGTAAATACCGTTATGACTGTGTGTCACTGCTTTGCACTTGACTGAATTTGGATTATTTAACATTTGGAGGATGCAATGCCTCTTTTCTTTGGGTAGGAAATAAATAAAAATGGATGAGTATATTTTCCTTGCACTCATACCCATATATCTTATTTATTTTTCCTTCTTTTATTTTTCCAAACAGAACACTCACAGTCAAGAAGATAACATCACATTAAAGAATATCTTAACGTGCATGAGTCACTTTATGTTCATGTGACAATCGTTATCCCCAAGAAAGCCCACTAGGTCTACACATGTTACTTCACAACTATTGCAAGTTTAAAAATTCTGTAATAAATGTATACCAGTTTACATCCACAGACCATATCTTGGTTCTTGTGCAAAACCGATATCATTTTAAAAGGAGATGAAAACCCTCAGTTACCTTCTTACTATTCAAAATAAAGGTATGTAGCATTGAGGAAATAGAAGATTCTTAAATTTGGCAAGTATTTCTGATGATTAACTTGCTGATCCAATTCCCTGTGGGACATAGTGTTTCTTGTATTTCTTAATGTCTAAAATTTGGAAATTTTTTGGTGGCTTTAGAATTAAAAAAAAAAAAGAAAGAAACAGATGAAAAACCCTTGATCTTATATAATCCCTAAAGCTTTTTGTATAACCCCTTGTCATGTCAGTATGCACAATTAAATTCCCTCTTACATAATTATAAATCAAGGAATTTACTGTGCCACCCAAATACAGAGTAGGTTTTTATCTCTTGTGAAATGTAGACAGTACTGGGTGGCTTAATTAGTGCTTTGCTTCTCTTTTTACAAATTCCAATCCTCTGCTTCTAAAGACTCATACTTGTGTAAGAAGAAAGATTAGGAATACAAATAGAGTGATTTTACTCTTAGTTAGCTAATAATAACTCACTTTGTAATTGGGCCTTTGAATTGCCAGCACTATCAACTGGTGAAGGACTTAGACATGCATGTTGTCTTTGAATGAAAGAATATAGCTCTGGAGTACAGACTTGTTAACCCCATAGTGTGACTATGTCTTTCATTCCCCAGACATAGGATGTCTGATAGTGTTCCTTAGTAACATTTTTAATAATTGCAAATCAGAGAATATAAAAGTATAACTTGATAACAAGCCAGGGTAGAGTACAGTCTCCATCTCTTAATAAATAGTCTTGGGACTATCGGGTATAGACGATAGGCCTCAGTGTGTCTGTTAAGATCATAGACCCTGAATCAAGACTGCCTGGATGCAAGTTCTGGCTTCTCCAATTATGAGCCCTTGTAACTCTGAGAAAAGTTACTTAAATTCCCCGGGCCTCATTTTTCTCATCTATAAAATGGGACTAATAGTAGTTTTCCTCCTAGGGTTTTAGTGAGCTTAAATGAGTTCATATCTATAAGCAGTTGAAACAACAGTGTCTGAAACACAGTAAACAGAGAGATTGCAAATGTTAGTGTTCTTATATTTCATTTCTTACAGTTGCACATTGAAATGAATTAGGATAAGCCTTAAATCTTAAATTTCATAAACATTTTATGAGGAAAAAAAGCAACATCAAAATAACAGTTTTTATCTATAACAGACTTTACTTTATATAGTAATCTTATTACATCAAAATAGTTTTCTACCATTTTGTTCCTAAGATATCAAAGAAAAATTCAAGACTAGTCAAAAGTGAGCCTGGAGCTCATAAAAATGCTTTGGAGAAGCACAGGCAGAGTCTGGATCTGGGGGTAAAATTGAAACTGTCTTACAAAGTTAAAGGAGCAACAAACTGGGAACTGGGAAAATATGGGGAACAAGGAGTGCCAAGCAGAGCAAAGAGCACTTATATGGTATGATAAGTATTAATCATATTTCACAATTGGCAGAAATTCTTGGAAATAAAAAGAAAGATTGTATTGATTGAAATACCACTGAAATTATGGTTCAACATAGAAACTTCTAGAACCTTCTAGATAAACCAGAGGAGAGGCTCTGAGGAAGAAGCTATCCACGTCTATGGGTTCTTTATTTTAGCACTTTGGAAATACAGAGCCAACAAAATCACAACAATTAGGTAAAAAGAGCTGTTTCATTATTGAAATACCAATTATACTTTAAAAGCTTGATAAGATGCTTTAGCCCTGAGATAAAACTCTGACTTCTGATTATCTTTGGATTTCAGATTCCAGAAATGTTTTAAATTGATATAAACTCATAAATATTATGAAATAACCAGAAATCATATAACCACATATTTATATTTTGTGATGGAAATAGTTTAGTGTATGCGATTATGGTTAACTCACTGGTCTATTAAAGATACGATGGGTTTCACCATTTCCATTAATGTATTTTCCCTGACAGACGAAGGACTGAACCATGAATGCAAACTCTGCAGCCAGACCTTCGACTCCCCGGCCAAACTCCAGTGCCACCTGATAGAGCACAGCTTCGAAGGGATGGGAGGCACTTTCAAGTGTCCGGTCTGCTTTACAGGTAGGAAGAGCATTTCTAGAAAACTCTAGAGAGTTTCGTGGCCACATCATGTCTTTCCTACCAACGCACACTTCCCACTGCTATGGCCTTTTACAGATATGACTTCAGCTCAATTTGGGGGGAAGCTGTTTGATTTCTGCATATTAGCATTATTGATTGCAGCCTACTTTCAAGGCTCAAATGGGCAGGAAGGTTAACTGTCAGGATGAACAAATGGCATTTCAAGTTCTCTCAGAAGTTTGCACTTTTCCATTTGGAGAACGACATCCATGTTGTGTTCACTTTTTTCCGCTCGGTGTTAAAAGGTTACCAAGGCTAAGGCTGCCTGCACAGAGCTGCTTTTTAATCACAAGACATTCAGCTAAAAGTGCAGCCGGGTTGTCAGCACGTGTCTGCTACTTAAACATGGAGAATTTCATATCATTCTCCACCAGAAATAAAAAGATATTATGAACACTCTGCCCAAATTCTTTTGAACTAGGAAACAGATTAGATGAGGCATTTATTTCCTATGAAATTGGATTTTTCAAGTAGAAGTTGATATAAATTTATGCTCTTTAGAAGAAACTTTTATTCAGTGTTACAACATTAGAGTTTTGGAAAATCCTTTGTGATTATTTTGCATGAGTCTTGGACTCAGTCACCAAACCTCTCAAGGCTATGTTTCCTTTCATTTGTTGGGTGCGGGGGCGGGGGGGGGGGGAGACGAGTGTGTGTGTGTATTCATATTCACAACCTTTATTTGTGAAGGCTTATATATATCCTTCTCTCAAGATTGACTTCTTTGTTTGCAGAGCACAATTTCGAGCATTGATTATTTACCTTCTCTGCTTTCAGCCTATAGATTTCTATTCGGTAATAAAATAAAAAGAGGGGAGCCGTGTTCGTTGCACAGCTAGCACAAATAGTACCTGAGTATGCTGATGGCTTTGCCTTCAGCATCTGCCTGTTTGGAGTTATTCATTCAATAATTCCATCACCCACCCTCCATTCTTCTTTTAGAACTCTTTCTATTCTTCCAAATTTATATTTTTAAAAATATATTGTTGTGTTTTTGCCATCAGTAGTATATATCTTAAGATGCCAAGAGTCTGGGTTCTTTATAAGTCTTCATAAAGGAGGCCTAGGTCATAGGTCCCCTCCTGGTTAAGACCCCTAATAAAATAGTTCTTTCATGTTGTAGCCAGAAGCCTCATAAAATATATTAAGTTCTATGGAGATTAGTTGCAAATCTGTATAAAAACCTTATTTCTTCTTGTTGATGTGGGTACAGAGACAAAAATTCATTAATCATGCACAGTCTGCATTTTGTGTGCAGACAGACCTGAATTGTTTTAGTGTATCTTGAAGTAATTTAGAAATAACAATTAAAAAACAAACCCTTCCAATATAAAGCATGTTAGGTGGGAAAGGAAATCTGAGCAGTTTTTTAAAGTAATGAGAAATGTGATTAAAATGTATGACTCATAAGAACAATATTCTAATATTTTAGGTTGGCTGGCAATTAGAATAATTTTAATGATTAGAGTGGAGTCAAAGTCAAATGCCAACATCTTTAATAAATCCTTTCCCTGCCTATACAGATTAATATTGTAGATGCAAACTTTTTTAGGTCACAGTGCACCAGGCATCCATCAGAAGTCAGTTCTGCCAACCCAAACACTGCCTCTGGCATATACAATTTAATTATTAATAGTATGTCTCCTAGGTAAACTGTTACACAGTCTTAGGGCCTTGTTTTGTAGTCATTAAAATTGAACATGTTTATATTATTGAAACCCTTGCATTCAGTGTGTAGGCTGAGTTGATCTTAAAGTATCCAAAGAGAATTTACCTGCCGTTCTGTTTCACATTTATAGACAGTGCCCCAGAGTAGCTGTGGGATATGATTTTTAGCATTAACACATTTAAATAGAGAACTGTTTGCTAGCTATAACTTTAGGCAAACACAATAAACAGGGTTTTGGCATCTATGATTTCTTAACCTGTGGGTTGCTGAGAAATAGGAGTCATTTCTGTTGAGACAGAGCTGTGCATTTGACAATTTTCAGCTTTATTTTTAAAAGATTTATAGGGAGCAGGGCCTCCATAAACCTTTACTTTGGAGCTGTTTGGGTGGAATTAGGTGCTTGGTAGAGTGCATCTTAACAAAAGCCGGAGACCCAACCATGAGCAAATGTGACTCAGCTCTCCCCAGGTCTCGGGCAGTAAGTCACACCCAGGAGTATGCTCTGTGTGTTTGTGGGGAGTCATCTACTCAGGGCATTTCAGAAACAAGATAACCCCAGCTCACCATTCTTTTATCATTTCAGTATTTGTTCAAGCAAACAAGTTGCAGCAGCATATTTTCTCTGCCCATGGACAAGAAGACAAGATCTATGACTGTACGCAATGTCCACAGAAGTTTTTCTTCCAAACAGAGCTGCAGGTAATGTTCTCATGAGGACTGGGATTGAACTCAGTTGCTATTCTTATAGGAAACAAGGGCATTTTAAATCTGGATTCACAGTCTCACTCACCCTGGGCCACCATGATGCTTTGTGTGTACTGGGGCAAAGGGAAAATTAGAGACTGGATTAATAGACACCAAAGTAATTTTGCCTCTGGCTGCTGTCAATCATAAAAAGAACTAGAACAGACCTATAATTGGACCTTCTGACCCAGTGTGATAGACTTAGGGGTCAGGTTTATTGGACTGTGGGATCATTCACCTCACTTGTCATGACTCATTCTCCCAAATCCTGTTTTATTCATGTTCTGTTCCCACTGGGCTCCAAGCTGGATGGATGTCCAGGTTATTGTTGTCCTGAGGGGCTTAAAATTGGAAAGGAGAAGGAAAGAGAAGAAAGAAGCTATACTCTTGTCCAGTATGTATTTCTGGCATTTAATGGAATAGAAAAATTTTTACTTAACAACAGCCTTATAGTTGAAAATTTTGGCAAACAGAGATGTTGGCTTTAACCTTGAGTGTTCTACTAGCTCAGTGTGTGACAGACCTTGGTCCATGACCTTTCTGAACCTCACTTATGAAGAAATAATAAACAAACTTCACATTTACAGGGCTGTTACAAGGTGAAAATGAAATAAGGGTATGGATTTGAGATATAAACTCTAAAACATAAATGCTTGGTTATTTTGGTTATTCTTAGCCATAGACTGGTAGTTAAAAATAAAGTTAGAGACCTGTATTCTATTCCAGAAATGTCACTTCTCATAAAAGGAAAACAACTCTTTTTTTTGTTCTATTACTTTACCTGGAAAATGGATGTAATGTTTTATTCTCATTTTTCTGATGAAATGATAACATGCTCTTGGCTAAACATGCTAAAAATAACATGCTCTTGGTTAGCTCTCATTGGTTCCTAGGGAGGAGAATAGAGTTAAACCCAAAATTATTTTGTTATTATGAGCATTATTATTAACAATAAAGTTATCTAGCCTAAAATGGGGAGTGCAGATCATTTTTGTATGGAGCCCCTGAAGTATCAAAAAAGACCAACTGGTCCAATCAGGTGATCTGATAGAGGCAAGACTAGGAGACTCAGAGCCCACCTCCTCCTCAGTCTCCCATCCCACCCTGTGCCCTGGGGCAGCTTTGTGCCTCCTTGGGCTCTGGTGAAACCAGATTTATGCAAATTGTGTGTCAAAATAAGGAATTTATAGTTCATCACCTCAGTTATCATTCTGTAAGTGAATAAATAGCAAGTTAAGGAGATAAAATGAAAAATACATGAAAGAATGAGTAAGCCCAGTTGATGGTCATAATGTGTCAGTGGGCCAAAATTAAAGTTGCTATTTTACCTTTTGTCACTTCTAAGAACTGTGTTCTGTCACATCTGTTTGTGAATTGAATATAGAAGACAGGCCAAGTTAGACCATTGTTTAAAAGTACATCTTGTTATAATCTAAATTTCTGCCTTAAAAATATTATATTCTTATTACAAGGGGTATCAACGATTAAATCATTTTGGTTTTATGAATCTGTAAAGGATGTGGTCGATACACCTAGTGATGTTGTTAATTAGTATGTAAACTGTGAAGCAGAATTAAGTAATAGTTTAAAATCAAAGTGGTAGAGATTCTGTAAAGACTGATACCTAGCTAATGTTTTTGGAAAAAAAGAAATGTTTGCAACAAGCTTCCACTATTGTACTGAATTAGTAGATTCTAACCTGATAGTACCTTCAATGTATTTCATTAAAAGAACCCAACACTCACATTGGTGGCCTCTGGCCCATTGTAGGGCAGACGAAATTAAGCAATTAAACACATCCCTCACAATTCCAGTTTCTTTTATGATGTATTTTAGGGTTTCATGGAACCTACAGTTTTCACTCTTTTCTACAATGAGTATAGACCAGTGATTCTCAAACACTTTGATCTCATGATGCCTGTACATTCTTAGAATTTGAGGACCACAACGGGGTTTGGTTTATGTGAGTTGCTATCTATCAATATTTTCCATATTAGAAGTCAAAACTGAGAAATCTATTAAACACAAGAATACAAGCACGCATTCCACTAGCTTAGCTGTCAGAGAAGTTATGTCACCACAGATCAAGTAGCCTCTAGAAAACTCCACTGTACCCTCTTGAGATACTAAGAGTATAAAGGGCAAATAATATCTGATATTATTATGAAAATAGTTGTGACTTTATAGACCTCCTAAAAGTGTCTTGGAGACCACAGAGATCCCTGCGCCATACTTTGAGAACTGCTAGTATAGAAGTTTTAGTACAGAACACACAAATCTTCTTGAGTCTTTGTGACCTTAAGAAGTCAAACATCACTCGTAACATTTCTGACTCATTCATTCAACTTGCGATATAGATCCAGACAAGACTTATTCTTTAATCCAAAACTGTGAGCCTTATTTTTCCAATCCTACAACCCTAAATAATATATGTTTGATCTTGGTGTGAATATTCAGGCTTAATATATGTATCATTCTTTTAGATAAGAACAGTATTTAGGGTTAGTATGTAATCATTATTATGAATCTGAGATGAAATATTGACTCCAAAGTCAATATTTCACAAAGCCATAACCCATAGTCACTGGAATATCTGTGTAGGTCTATTTTCTAAAATCCCAAGTAATAGCAGTGGCTTTAGTTTCGACACATTAAGAAAAATGAATCAGAGTTTACTTTTTCCAATTTTGAAAATGTTTTTATTTTTATGTTTTAACCTTAGGGGTTCATGGTCTTGTGCATTTGCTTTCATTACTCAAATTGCTTTTACACCAATGCTTAGAAGATGGAATTAATGTAACTTTTAAATATTGATTTCTTTTATTTTCTGTATAGAAAATGGGGATGGTAAGTATACAGAAGCCAGGATACAGTTTTGTTAAATCAACTAAAATTAAGGTGACAATAGAAAATAAGATCTGTAACAAAAACAATAACAACAGAGTAGAAAAATGAAGCCATTTTATAGCCCGTGGTAGTTCATGCGTTAGTATGCAAAATAAATACAAATTTTAAACCACTTGAACTCATATACTTTTTTATGCCAGTAAAGTTCAGAAAGAAGATGGACTTGTCACAAGAGACTATAAAACTAAATGTCCAAGAACTGAAAAACCAAAATCTTATTTGAAACTTTAAAGCATACAATTTATTTGGCTCTCATATCAGGGTGAGAATAATAAGGCAAATTTAGGATAAGCATCCAGAATTGCCCAACAATATCACTATGGATATCTTTTAAAGGTACATAAATTATTTCATGACTTAATAAGTAATTTATATTTCTTTCACTGTTTATACCCAGTTAAAAACATGGAGCTTTGTTTTGTGGATATAAGTGCTTTATGTGTGTGTGTGTGTGTGTGTGTGTGTATATATATGTATATATATATATATGCACGTATATATATATGCACATATATATTTATACATATATAAATATATATTTTTAGAAAAAGAGAGAGAGAAGCTAATATTTACATCCACCATATATATGTGTGGGGGTGTATATGTGTATACATGTATGTATATATGTATGTATATACACATATCTATGGTGGTGTGTTACTTTCATTCACATTGCCTATGAAGCGAGTTGGAATTCAGATAATTCTTCATCATACACTGTTCATCTTTAGGAGATTAAGCACTCGGGCACCATTCTTTCAATATTACAGACCATAGCTCCTTTTAGATTTAGGCCAGCTGAAGCCTCTGTCTCAGTGAACACACCTTTCACCAGTGTAGAAGCTGTGTTCTTCCCACAAGCCCTAAACCTTGCTGACCAAAAGTTCTAGATTCCAGTATGTGTGTGTGTATATATATATATATATATATATGTATATATATATATATATATATATATACACATATATATGTATATATTTCACATACTGGAATCTAGATTTTTTATGTATATATAAAATTCTTAGCAAGATATGGTCTTTTCCTTTTGGTAGAGTTTTCTCCCATTTTCGCACGAAATCCTAATATACTTCAAAGGCCACCTAGCGTGCTGGTAGGAGGGGAGATGTGCTTTGGAATAAGAGTCCATTATTTGAACTAAATGAACATCATATTATTTTTAAAGTGAATGAATATGTTCAATGTTTCACATGTTTTTCTTAATAGACCTCAAAATTTTTCAGCAGAACTTAAGGAAGCTGCTCTGAGAGAGGATGGTTGTGGTCCAAGAATAACATCCCACAATGCATATTTGTATCCAGAGTGGTTTATGCAGGTGTGAGCAAGTGGTGTGTTTGTAAAAGTCCTGTTGAATAGGCCATGTTCTTTCGCTACACTAATTGCTGTTTAATTGGTGCCTGTAGAAAAGCTTCCATTGGATGGCAGTGTTCAAATCATCCTCTTCCCAATGTGTCCACATAGAAAATTCCGTGTCAGATCATGTTATGAATTTAATGGAGATTGAGAGAATTTTTGCAGTGGGGATAGAGGGAGATGAACTTTAGGCTCTGAGATTCTGATATTTCAATCAATTTCAAATCAAAGACTATTTTGATACCCAGCCCTTCCTTTTATTAAGTCATGAATATAGTGTTTCCCACATTCAAAATACAGCAGTCATTTGACATTCTGAGTGATAAACCAGGACTTTCAGAAGTCACTAAGGTTGACATATGTAATTGTCCCTATAGCTGTTTGATTTTCTTCTCAAATCACTTTTCCATGAAGTCACCCAATTTCGATGCATGTTTTTCGCACCACAGTTTAACTGGTGCTTGGTTTTTATGGTCTTATTGCTGAAGGAGAAATGAATTACTGCGTATGGGATAGGACAGAGAAGACAACAATACAACATCAAAACGAAGCTACTGAGTGGGCTCACTGGGTCACTTGCTAATTTAGCTGCTGGCCTTAAATTAGCCTTTCAGTAAATGTATTACAAATTTGTATCTCAAATTATTAAATAATACAGGATGAGGCACTTAGGAGTCCTTGTTAATAGTCCAAATCACAAATGCAGTGCTATATACTGCTATAGTCCCAGTGCTATTAATATTATGGGGTAAGAAAATATATTTATTAAAAATGTTTATAAAAATATAATTCCATCTTTTTAAATTCACCATGATGCCAGCACTCATGAGATACCAAAAATAATTAGAAATATATTTAGAGTCTACTAGAAAAGATAAGAAAGCATATAAATAGCCACTATATGAGGTATACGTAATAAATTGTTTTAAGTCTTCCAAGGGAAGGCATTTCTTTTCCAGCTGGGAGAGTCGAGTGACAGGCACTTCAGCTGGTTTGGAAGGACAGGTGTGCAAGAAGAACACGGACAGCACTCAGGCGACACTGGCTCTCTGGCCTTTTTGCTTTCTTAGTGCTGACCTAACTAAACAAAATCAAGATTCATCATTATTGGGAAATAAAATTTCTATCCCTGACATATCAGAACTTTCCTTAGTTCTCTGTTCCCATTCGCTAAAATAATTTTGCAATTAATCATCCCTTGACATAGTTTCATATTCATTAGTTTCCAGGTTAAAAAAAATCCTTATTTTTAAACATTCCCTCTTTTTCAAGTGACTTAGAGTGTTGGTTTTGTTTTGTTATTTAGCATCTGACTATAAAACTAAACATTTATATTTGCTTGTAGAAATTTATTTCAAAACAACCTGACTTTGCCCTCCACCCTCCTCCCAGTTAAAGAGGTATGGCAAAGACAAAAAGTTTTACTTTGCTCCTCCGTGAAAGACAAGGTGGGATCTGGCTGTGGTTCAGAGAAAGGTTTTAGTTTATTTTGTTTTCATATTTCCTTCCAAGTGAGTCCGAAATCTCCTTTTGCCAACAGGAGGAAAGGAAAGGATGTGTATTTCTACTCGCAGCACATCTAAAGGAAGTTCCTTCAAAGCTATTTTGCCTCCATCCCCATCTTCTTCTCATAACTTTTCTGTATTTTTCAAGTATTTAATTTTTATTTCTAACAGAGCTTAGAATTTCTTTCATTATCCTCAATCACACTATAAAACTGTCCTGTCTTCCCTTTTATCTTGTGGTCTTCCTTGGGAACCCTGGGTGGGAAATATTTGCCCATCACCATGTCTGGGCCCGGCATTTCCGGGTCCTATAATGAGAAGTTCTGGGGAAAGTTGGCATGGAGGGGGGGCATAATTCCCACCTCTTCCTGGATGGGCTGGTTCCTTAGCTCTGAGATCGTTCCCCGAGATCCACTGTGCCGCCACGCAGCTCCTGTTCCTGGGTCTGAAATCTCAGCCCTTAAACACATCACAGAGACTCCGAAATTCACAGGAGTATAAATTGTGTTAAATGAGCACGTGGTTCTGGAACTGGTCCATTTTATACATCGCCTCATTTCTTTGCTTTGTGGGCCTGCGGGGCTTTGGAAGTAAATTGGTGCTACAGCAACTTCCACTTAATTTGCTCAGTGGTTAAATTGATCTATCTCTTTTATTTGATCGAACCTCCAGGAACCAAATCATTTGCATTGATTTATTGATTGGTGCTATGTTTTCACCATTGCTTTTGATCACTTTCAGCTGTTAATATTGGATAATTCAATCAGAATTGATTGGCCTTACCATTGAAGGCAGAAAGTTAATCACGTAGGACACAAATAGGACATGGCTAACCTAACCTCGCTTTAGCTGTTATTCTCTCTCTCTCTCTCTTTTTCTCTCTCCCCCTCATGCCCCATCATCTATGCAGTAGCAGAAAAGCTAGGGTTTTTCTTAACCAAAAGAGGGGGTCTGCAGTTTTATAGCATTCATAATGCATCCAAAGGTGAGATACTTTTATTTTGCTTTTTAATAAAACAGCATCTAGTAATTAAGCAAGCATACAGCAAGATAAGCGTGATTGTCACAATGAACTCATTTGGACTAAATGAGCAAATGCATTTTCAATTGCCCGTTTTGTACCAATAAATGCCTAATCTGTGTGTGCATGCTTGGAGCCACAACCTGGGCTCACCTTTTTCTAAATTTGGCCCTCACTGCTTCGCCATGTGTCCTGGTAGTCAAATTTTCAAGAACCAAGTGGTTAATATGACTGAAGTAAGGGCAACAGAGGTAATTGCAATAAGCTACAACCACTTTATTTGCACTTGAATCGTTTCTACAGCACCCCAGCTCAGTTTTTAAAAATTCTCCATCCATTAATTTCTTGATGTTCATATCGATGGCTGGTTTTCGCTATTAAAAGAGGGAGCACCACCTCTTCGTTCTAGGACTCATTCCCTCCTCCAACAGCCCTGTTGTTAGCGAGCTGCCATTACATTATTTTTTTGTCTGGCCCAGAGTTGACGACAGATGGCCATCTCCGAACTGCCATCAGTGCGGCTTTATGGAGCATCCAGCTAGGGTGTACTGAAGAGCACTGTGGCCAGTTCTGCAGCCCCCTCCCTCCCACCCCCTGGAAATGCTCATCACCTCTGCCACATTCTGCTTTGGCTGGGCTTTGCTGGCCCTGCCGTCTTCCCTGTCGCCAAGACAGCCTGCTGCCACAGCACCGGAAGATCTGCCTCCATTAGGAAGGAGAGCCTGCGTGCACGGTCGTCCTATAAAGACAGGGCTCTTTCTCAGCGCCTTGGTAGTCGGATCTTTTGGAGAGATCCGGAAATCCAAACTTCTAGAACATTCTGCGATCCAGAGAGGCACGTGGGGATTCCCGCACGTGTTCCTATTTTAGATGTTTGCACCACACATGGATCGTTTTCCTCACATTAGCAGAGACAAAGTGCCAAGAATAGACGCTTTGTGTTTACAAACTTCCACCTAACTATTGGAAAACACCACTTCCCTATCCAACTGTTGTGACAATTAGGGTAAGAAAGATGGTAATCACAGACATCAACTCTAAATCCCCTGAAATGAGCCAGGGATTCATTCCAGCATCTTCTTGATCCATCGATGTGGCTGGCGATCCCTTGGACAGCCGGGTGAAACGAGCTGCTGCTGTGCATTTGGAGGAAGATGGATCGGCTGCTCTTGGTCGAGTTTGCTAAGGCAAGGCAGCTTCAGAGCCAAACGTGTATTTTAAGAGGAATTCACATTTGTATCCTTTATTGTTATATTTGCAGTGAATCCACAGCTCAGAACAGGCTGTGCCCTGCAGCTATGAAGGAGTAAGTTCCCCTTATTGGAGAGAGAGTAGTGTTCTGTAAAAGCCTGAGATGTGGTGGCGAGATGAATAGTGCTTAAAAGCTGCGCTAGCGGTGCTATCATTTAGAACAGCAACTCAGAGGCTTTAAACGGGAGTGAAAGGCAGGGTAAACGAGTCCTTTAAAAGTGGTGGAATTTTAAACTGCCTAAAATAACAGGTCTCCTTCATTGATAACTTCATTGAATGAGTGAGTGGGAGACTAACTGGGCAAGAACCGCTTTCCCACAGGAGGGCAGAGTTTGCAGAAGCAGGGCTTTTTCCCCCCGGCCCCGCGTGTCTGGGAGGCCGGCTCCTTTCTTGCATGCCCCCAGCTGGCAGAAGACCATGTCTCGCTGGAAACCCGAATCGCCCATAAAAGGTTTCCTTTTTCACATTGCCAAAACTTAATTTTATAATTGTCTGACTTACACCACTGGGCACATCTGCTAAGCTTATGTGCCTTCTAGACATATAAAAGGCTACTGTGATACCATTAAATATCAGCAGTGTGCTTCCCTGTGCTTTGAGTTTATAAGGGTGAAAGGTGATCGTGCAGGAAAATGGAACAGTATATTTGCTGTGAGACAGGCACCAAGACTTCACTCCCATACTCAGTTATAATTCATGACAGTACTGGTGGGAAGCCCTTATCCCTCTGTGGAGTTAATGCGTCTCCACTGAAGCCTGCTGAGAGCACCCTGCGTCCCCCCCACCATCTGTGCGATCACTTCCGCGCACTCCTTCTCTCTCTCTCTCTCTCTCTCTCTCTCTCTTACTTTTTCTGAGATCTCTCGGTGTTAATATCGTCAGCCTGCTACTGATTTAAAAAGGTGGTTCTCCAAAGCGGAATTGTCATTTAACTCAGGGAAGAGCTGGAAGGAACACATTACAGTGTTGTTTAATGTCTCGTTTAGAAAATATCTATTAGAAAATAGAGAAGCAGCAATTGCCTTAAACCCATTGCTGACGCTGAGCGCGGAGGACGCGCTGCCAGTCACTAATTAGCAAGAGGCACCGGTGGCCTGGGCCCAGGCAGGAGGCTAGGGACGCAACACAAGGTGTGCAGCACTATCCAAGTTAGCCCTATTGTGAACCCGAGTTCAGTGTCCTGGAGGTTGAACTTGAACAAGACGGCGGTCCTGAGAAATGTCTGCCCTTTCTGTCTGTTGGCTTGGGCCAGGTGGTGGTGGTGGCGTGGGCACCACCCGAGGTCCCACACACTGGCCCCACCTGTGGTGCCATGCGACCCACTCTGAGGACCCAAGCTCGTTGCCTCGGGCCCTGGGTGGGCCACACAGAACTTCACGGAAGAGAGCCGCGATCTGTGGCGATCTGGGCTGTGCCAGCCCTGTTCCGAAGTGGAAGGAACAGAAGAGCCACCCTTGCTGCAGCCCAGAGCCAGCAGAGGGTCCCAGAAGTACATGGCTCGACCCCCGATCGACCTCGCCCAGTGCCATCTCCTGCATGATCTCTACCCCCCCCGTCCCCTCTCCCGCTTTCCAGGGCCAGCCCAGAGGAGTGTGGGTGCGTTAAAACACAAGGTGAAACTGTGCCTCGTTCATGGCTGGCTCAGGATCCATCTGTAACGTTGCATCATTTGCGCTCTTAACACACTCCATTGTTAGTTCTCCTTCTTAAGAGATAAATCAAACCCGGCCCGAAATGCCGGCGTGCGAATTTAACAGATGTGATGCCATAGGGGACCTACTGTGTTATCAACTGCAGAAAGGGCCTTTTTAATGCCTCAGACTCGGCTGACTCCAGAACTCCAGCGGCAAGGTGAGGGGCCAGGCACGTTAAGACAGGCACCCACGCGCCACCCAGCCCTGTGTGTAATTGGCGCGCAGGGTCCTCCGACGTCCGGGCGGTACTAGTCACATCAGCTTCCTTCGTCCGCCGAAGGAAAAGTGGGGCGAGAATGGCCGCCCTCACTGTCCAGGTTTTCTTGGGTGAAAGATCACTTCGAGATGACACAGCTGAGTAGTCAGCCTGAAATCCTGGTTGGTATTTTATTAATTTTGCACCAAGATAAATCCTGAAATTCTGACAAACTCCATGACAGGTGAAATTCCTTCTTGCAGAATCTGCTCAGCAAGAGGCTGCTCATTTCGTTCTGTTCCGAGGCAGGCAACAGGAGGGCAGCTTTATAATCAGCCCTCAAAGGACCCCCAGCCGCCCCAGAGTCTCCGGCTGATTGAATAACTCCTGGGCCTCTTCCCCTAGGCTTCCATCAGCGGGGGTCCTGTGGAAAGCAATCTCCCGCAGACTGGCACTGAAGTGAGCTTTAAACCACCATTTTCTGCTCTCCAGAGGAGCCTGGAGTACTAAAAGATAGATGGACTGCAGATATTTTATGAGAAACTGTCAGAAGAAGAGCAGAGTAAATGTTTTTTTTCCCTTCTTCTTTGAGTCACACACTACATCACTGTTGAATTTCTCCCAGAATCTTTTACATTTCAAGTGAGAAATTAATTGGTTGCTAACCTTTAATTCCCCCTCCCTCTTCTTCGTTGTCTTCCTCCACCCCCCCCCCGCTTTTTTTTTTTCTTAAATATTCACACAGAGGCCCTCTGCTTAACCACAGTTGCAGAAAATCAGTACCATTTGCAATGAAATATTTATAATGACAGAATGAAAAATTGGATTCATTTTCTGGACTGTAGCCGAACAGTCTGCAACTTTGTGCGGCATTGTTTAGCATCTCTCCTTCCTTCCTCGCTTTCATTGGAGTCTTGTTCAAAAACATACCGCACGGACACTTACCTGTGCTTTGGAGGGGTGCCTACCCAAATGCAGAGGCTGTTTCTACTCTTTAAAAAAAAAAATTAGAGGAGAAAAGAGCATATCTGTGTTTGTGCTGCTATGTGGGGGGCCCGCAATGTGGCCTGTAAAAAGGTAGAGAGGAGGTGAACTCCGTCCAAAGCAGGGGAGTGTTAGCTCTGTAGGGAAGAGCTGGGAGAAGTTTATAAGGAATACAGGGGACAGTCCAGCCTGTGCTTTGTAGCGCAGCACACACGGCAATCAGGATGCCATGGTGTCTTGGGGCAGATTTATAAGTGGAATGGGAAGGCAACACTGACATGTATAAATGTACGTTGAACATCACAGCTCACCACCTTTTTCCCTTTAGTGTTTGCTGTGTGGGTTTTCCTTTCCACGTGCCCCTGGTATTCAGAGCTGCTTTCTTTCTAACCTGGTGGATTGTTGCATTTTTTAAGAGATAAGAGACCAAAGGATTTTGCTAGGACAGCCCAGCATTGTATTTCAAATGAGTCTGCCTCAAGAGTGCAAAAGCCACCACAATATATTCATTCTTATTACAGGAGCCATTGAGTTTATAGCAAGATGCCTAGAAAGTAAATCTTGGCCAGGCTCCCTGAGCTCAGTTCGAGACCAGCCTGAGCAAGAACAAGACCCCGTCTCTACTAAAAACAGGAAAATTAGCAAGGCATGGGGTGCATGCCTATAGTCCCAGCTACTTGGGAGGCTGAGGCAGGAGGATCACTTGAACCCAGGAGTTGGAGGTTGCAGTGAGCTACTATGATGCCACTGCACACTACCCAAGGCAACGGAGTGAGACTCTGTCTCAAAAAAAAAAAGAAGAAAAAAAAAGGAAATAAATAAGTTTTTACTTACCACTCCACCTACAGGCCAGAAGAGCCTGCTATTCCTTCTTCCTCCACTGTGGGGTATAACAAGGGCCTTCTCAGGCTTCCATCCCTATTGTCTGTGTTAGCCTTTTTTTTTTTTGGGTCCCCTTTGGAACACCAGTTTTAATTAGTTAGCATTGTTTTATTTTGGTGGTTTTTCAAAAGTGAAAACAATCCTAGTAGATCAAGCATGAATAAAAATAATCTCAAATTCAAATCTTCAAGTTTTCCTCTACTGAATTTGCATCATGCATTGCCAGCTCCACAAGATCAATAATCCATAGTTTATTATATCATAAACACTGCCTGTAATTGAATTAGCTCATTCACTCCATCTGATTATCCCCATTTTATTCATGGAGAGGCAAAAAGAATACAAGCTTACGTTCACCCGTATATTGCATTATTTGGGTGTAAAAGAGCCTTCAGCACTATAAAACAGTTGTTTCAGGAAAATAGAGAATCCATTTTGGTATTTGTTTATTCTAGGAATAATTTCACTCCTATCACACTACATTTTTTGATGGTGACTTTAAATTTCACGTCCACTTGTCTGTCTGTTCTCTAGTCAGCCTGGCCTGAGTAATCTGTAACAGGTCTCTCTTCTGACCAAGGGCAAAATTCTGAAAGACAACTGGAATAAATCGTTCTTTTCTCTTATAACCCTTGGGGAGATCCACCTTTTATTTACCCTAAGGCCATTTCCTCTTATCCACCCATGGATTACCATTTTCAAGGTTTTTGAATACTTACTCTATTCTCTCGGAAGCAAAATCTTAGCACAAATTCTTAGGTAGTTGGGTGATGAGAAACACTGGCAGGAAATGAGTCATTCATTATTGGGATCTCTCAAGATCACCATGTGGAGTTTAACTTGTGGGTGACACACACTTTCTCCAAGAGGCTTGGCGTTTTCAGACAGTCTTCTAGATTTGTCTTTTCATTGCATTCCAAAAAAAATGATTTTGAGAAATGTGCTGACAGTTCTGCACGAAATGATGTGTGTTCTGACACACACTGCATTGTAGCTTAGGAATGTAGCCTGAAGTTATTTTACCATGGCATTTCTGTGGTTCTCTGATGCGGGGGAGAGAAAGAAGAGGTGTCCTTAAAAGTGTGCATGGTAGGATGTGACAGTAACTTTTCTCCAGCGCTGTGCATGGATTCGGCAGATTGTTTCCACTTAACCCTTATTATTGCTTGCTTTCTTGAGTGCCAGGGTTAAGGAGAAAAAAAAATTTTTTTTGCATTAGTTTTTCAACAACTTAGGTGAGTCTGAAATATATACCCAAGTAAATGGGAACTGTAATCGTGGTGTGTTCAGAATGAATCTCCTGTGCAGACCAGGAAGGGGACATTGAATAGCATTCATTTATGTGCTGCCGGATGTATTTCTGCATGTGACATGGCTTGCCGAACCGCCTGGACTGATTTTCAGTGTTATTAAGCAGACTCTCGGGAGCAACAGGCCTCGTGACAGAGGTAAAGAGCCCTGTGGCAGAAGCCCTTGGTGAAGGAAAGTTGAACAGGAAGGGAAGCACCGCCGCACAGACCCTATTTTAATATCAGAGTTAACAACTCTCTGGGAATATTTCTCTTCCTCTTGTCCAGCTCCTTCTGTGTTGTGGCTGGTTTGCGTTTGTGTTTGAAGTGCCAGGCGGTTTAATGAAGTTATTCTTTTATAAATTTTGCAACACTGAAGCAAGCATGAGGGCTTTAAATTAGAATAAGTGCCACTTCTGTATGGCAGGTTCCTTTGAGGACTGATTAGAATGAGGCCTCCCGTCGCCTGGCCCTTTATGCGTGGCAGTGTTGCTCTGTGTACTTGTTTACAGCTCACCCCTGAATTTGCATGAGTGTGCACCATGCCTGCCGCCCGGCCCTCTGTTAGTCAAGACTGTCTTTCTTCCAGGATCATGTTAAATACTTCACGCTAAAGAGTTGTTGTTTTTTTTTTTTTTTTAATTACGTTGCTTTATTGTAATAAATTAAAATTAACTTGGAGTAGCAAATTATTTAAGGATGTGAGGGTTATAGATTACTCTCACCATAGCTACAGCACATCTCTGTGTGGTGGAATTAAAAGGCTGTCTTTCCAGGAGTTCTGTTGTACCAGGAGAGGTGAGGAAGCTGCCCCACAGAGACTAGAAGCAAAACCAGAAAAGCCGCCCAGGAAGTGGGAAGAGAATGGGAGTTTTGTGTGTGGGTTTCTGCAGCAAGTAGAAGCTCCTCCAGGCCGGACAGAGAGGGAAGGCAGCTCTGCCATTTTAAGAACTTAAAGAGCCTAAGACAAGGGGAAATGGTGGGCAAGAGAGAATAAAAATATATCTTAAGATATATAGATTCAGTGGAGATTCAATAGAGCATAAGAAATACACGCAAGCATTCCCGATTTCTCCTCTCTGTGCCTACGTGAGCTTGCCAATAAACTGGGATGGTTTTTAGGGGTGGGGAGCAGGAGAGATTGTTAAAGAAAGGGGCCCTGAAACTTCTACGCTACCCGAAAACATACAGGGACAGGGGACAGAAGGGCAGGCAAGAAAAATAAGCACCAAACTTGAGTGTGGAATTTTTTCTCCTATCTCCAAACTAGGATTTTTTTTATTTAGAATGAGAGACAACCAAATAGAATTGGGCTTATGAAATATTTGCGATTTAAAAGGACTTTCTTAGAATTTCAAGCAAGGGCTACTTGGGGCCTCTTCCAATTGCATTCTCCCTGCAGGAATATGTCTTCTGAGGGTCAGAAAGATCAAAGGCAAACACCAGGGATTTTACCTGTAGAAGCCATGCATGTATGTAATTTTTTTTTTTTTTGCCCTGCATAACACATACTTGTTAGGCATGGAAATGCACACGCATGCACATGTCTGGCGCACACACTCACGATGTGGCTCATGCTTCACAGAGTTTAATTATGTAAATCAATCCGTTGTCCTGTCACACTTTTATTTTGATGTATATTTACGAAAGCACATACCCTAGTAGACAAGCATTTTGTTGCTTATAATAGGGAAAGATGTTTTTCTGTTATTCTTAATGATTTATAACATGTTTGACTTACTCTTAATGTGAGTTTACCTCCTAGGGAATGTGGCAGTGTTTTTAATAAAAGAAATAATACACTACATGGAAGTGGCATTTCTTTTGCTTCTTACTGAAGTTCAATAATCTAGTTTTCATAATTACTGGACTTGGGTTGAAGGGAATCCTTGTCCCTATCAAGTGAAAAAGCAAGAATCTTGGCTCCCTCCTTCTTCCTACAAAGGTTACCCTTTGAATATAAATTACAACGCCCTGTGCTTCTCCCATTCTAATCAGATGACCTTTTGAATCTGGTGGACCAGAGTTTAAATCCTAAACCTGCCAGTCAGTTTTTAAATCAATGCTCTGCTCCATCATCTTTAAGTACATAACCACATTTCAGTGGATTGCAAACAAGGAAGTAAAGTAAATGAGGCCAGTGGAATCTTGCAGCCGTCTGCTGAACAACCCAACTTGACTGCAAGATGTTGGGCCAAGTGATACAATTATAGTTAATTTCACTAACGAAATTCTCTAAAAAACCTTCTGGGATTCAAAATCTAAGAGAAAAAGGAGGAGCAGGAATTTTGTTATGTTTGCAAGAGGACATTTCTGAGCAATTATCAATTTAAGCTTCCATTATTTGCCGCTAATTACTACACAAGGCTGTTAAATATTTAGCAGAAGTTTGTTTAATTGCGTTTGACTGGGAAGGGGATGCCTGAATATGGCTTTAGCATCAAGAGTCGGTTGTGTGCGCCGAGAGCCTGGCAGAGAGGAAATTTGTATTCGCTCAAGATGAACACATTACGGTGTCAGACAAGCCTTCTTTTTTCTTCCTTCCGCAGATTTATTTATCTTTAAGGTATCTAAAATTAGAGCACGAAGAAAGGGCACTGTTCATGGATGTAAAATTGGAAGGAGGTCATTCTTAACCTTGTTTACAGATGTTCTAGTTTAGAAAGCACCAGTGTGATAAATTAAACATTACAGGGGAAAAAAATTAAAGCTTAGCAACAACTGGCACATGAACACATCTGTCCGTGAAGCACTGACTTAATCCCTGAATATCTTATTAGACAGCATTGCCTATCCAAGCCTTCTGTCCCACAATCCGCCGGAATCCTTGCAATTCCAGAATCTGCGTAGAATCTTCACACCCAACCTCTCTTTCACTTTTGCCAGCTTTATGTAGCTTGACTTAAATTTTCTGTTGGGTCCTTGCATCTAAACAGGTAGCTTATTTCAATATTTTCTTTTAACAATAAACTTTATTCTCTTAATATATTTCCCACTGGCCATTGTGCTGTTTGTAGCCTTTTCTTCCAATTCGGCACCTTTTTTTTTTTTTCTCTCGGTGTAGTGGATAGTACATGCTATTGTCAGTTCCACAGACGGACAATGGACAATCAAGCTTGTCAGGTATGCAAAACAGATAGAGATCAGCTTGCTACTAAAATTTTACTACTGTTTTTAAGTTCTTGATGGAAAATGGAATTTCCTGTACATGACCTAACAGTAGGATTTGCCCTTTTGAAGTTGGTGGGCCACATGGCTTGTTTTATTTCTCCATAATGTTTAAGCATCAAAATACTTAGAATTGTTCTACATTAGCAACTTGGACATTGTGTTATTTAAATAATTAGCCTAAGCTGAGGCTTCTGAAGATTCACATAAGACTAAGGCTAATTGGCTGGGTATTTTTTACTACATTGTTTACCATCATAGACTTTTCCAGCTTGATTTTATTGTAAAAAGGGCAAAATGCCCTCTGTCCTCTGCCCTCTACCCTCTGGGCTTTCAGCTTTGCTCATGCTCTTCTCTCTACCGGCAGCTAATGCACTCTCTTCTCACCTCCTCCTCCTCATCTTTCCAGCACCAGGCAGGTATGACTCCTCTGAAAATAAAGCCCACAGCCTCTCCTAGAAGGTGAAGGGCCCTTCCTCTGTGTCCTGTAGTGCCCTGTCTCTCCTGCTAGACAGAGCTGCCCATAGCCACGAGCATCCTTCATCTCTGCAGCCGGCCCAGCCCGAGGTTTCAACACAGCAACCAGTGCCTCTCAACAATCGCTTCATGCCCAAAGCCAGCTCAGCCACTGGACCTGGCTATGAGACCTTGAAAGTTGGTTTCAACTCTCTGGGACTTAATTTTCTCATCTATAAAATGAGATCTTGACCAGATGCTGCCTGACCCCTCCTACCTCTGAAACCAATTCTGTTTCTCTTCTGCATTACTTAGAGGTATAATTACTCCTGCCATGAATCTAGACCAGCAAACTGAGGGTGGTAGCTCTGTAGTTCTTTCAAAGTAGACAGTTGTTTCCATGCCCTAAATAATCATTTCCAGAGTTTAATATTTGGATCCCTTTATACATTATTAGATTGCAAATATACATAAAGTGGCATTGATTAATTGCCACTAAAATGTACCATCTTTGTTTATCAATGGTACATGGAAAGTCTTAGTAAGTCCCTAAAGGAGTAAACATTTCTGGAGAGACTCACTTCTTCACACAAATAATGCCATTTTATTATACATCTCAAAGAATCCTTTCCACAGTTTCTGGACAAGTGCCTGCTTTCATCCAATGACTACATTTTAAAATGCCATACAATATAGTCACATGCAGTATGTATGTGTCTCTTTGCAATGCCTTTTTTTAAGGTGGTGGAGATGCCTATTAGAATGAAGACTAAATAGCATACTCAAACATGGCTTGGTAAGCTCAGTGTATTTTCAATACAAAGTAAATTCAAAACAATTATGTGTCTTCCCCATGCCCACCTGTACCTGTACTTGTACCTGACCTCTAATTTAATACCATCTTGGTAAACCTTTCAATAACCAGACTTCCTAGTTATAGCTATTCAACACACTGCATAGACCCACACTTCTTCCCCTTTCAATCATTTCTTCCCTGCAGATTCTTCAAATCCCATAAATGCAGAACTCTCCTATCCTCAAGCTTTCATGCACAAATCTTTTTCAAGCAGTCTAAGGTAATGGTCCTTAATGGAGATAGATTTTTCTCACCCAAGAATATGGGGCAATGTCTGGGGACATTTCTAGTTGTTACAGTTGGGAAGGTGCCACTGGCATGTTGTTGATAGAAGCCAGGGATGCTGCTAAACATCCTACAATGCCCAGGACAGCCCCCCAGAACAAACACTTGTCCAGCCCCAGATGCCAATAGTTCTGAGGTTGGGAAACCCTGCTGTAAGGCAAGCTCTGCTGACCTTCTAAAATCTATTTAATTTGCAGGCTCCTCTCTAGAGCCTAGCAAGTGAATGGCATGAATTTTGTATAATGACTAGGAAATAGTGTACAGGATTGTCTTTGAGTTACTTCAGATGAGCTAGAACTTTATATTATGGCTACATGGGCAAGGGTTCTGAATAAAAACTCATGAACATACCAATGTCCACATGCTTCAGGATTATCTCAGATCACCCTTTTCTGTACTTATTTAGCATACATGTCCAGAGGACAACAACAAAAACATCCTTAAATGAGGTTTATTAGAATGTGAAATTGTTTCCTATGGGAGGTATGGTGGGAACTTCATTGCCAGAATCATTTAAAGTTGGCCTGGAGTGTAAACTTTATAAACCAACTTTGTTCCTGCAAGGGGACAAACTAAATAACCTAATAGTCCTTCTCCATCTTTAATATCTTGTATTTTTCTGATCACTTCTGATAGTGCCATTTCACCTTTTGCTTTAATATGACTTAGTGTCATCCAGAAAATGCTTTGAGATGTCAGCCCAAGCCCCTGTGAACAGTTAAATGTCAAAAGAAAATGCATCAGTGTCTCTGTAAGTTCATGGTGATGACATTACCATATGAAAAAATAAAAAGGAAAATTCTGTCAGTGCAAACATGATCATAAATGCAATATCCACGGCATTAAAGAGGGGCAGAAACACATCATGACAGGCCATTTTGGAAATGCCATTGCTATGTCATAATAAAGAAGTAGAGCCTCCTTCCAGTAAATTCTGCAAATGTAAAATTTATAAGTCAACTTCCCTGGCTATGGAAAATCCACTATGCATATTTTTTTTTGATTCTCAAAGCACTTTGGGAAAATATTGTACGTTTGTCTTTTAAAAAATATTCATTGAACCATATTATAGCTCACGAAAATGTGCATATCTACAGAAATGTTCCTGCTGTTTACCAGGTAAGGTCCACGAAAACACAATTACCCCAAATTTCTCCAGCCAGGAAGTACATAGTTGTGGGCAGTGGAAACTTTGGGGTGGCAAAATGGGGGTACTTTGGTGCAATTTGGATCTTCAACATGATTTTTAGAACATTCCTAATGGTACTTTGAGAGCTATAGCAATTTACTCTTAATCAATTGAAAATTATAAGCATTTTTGTAACTGTGTAGACTTTGAAAATGTTAATTTACTAACATTCACAAGCTGTTAACCTTATTAAGATGCTTAAAGGCCACTCTTTGCCACTGTGCCTATTTTTCCCTCTAAGGTGCAGGGACAGTAACCCAGTATCCTGTCTTCATTCACTGTATACACTTTTAAAACTATTTTACTAGCCGAAGAAGTTGGGAATGAAAAAAGAGAGAGGGTGGAAATGTAAAAATCTTGATTAGAAAGTATAATAGAACATGTATCGAACCAAATGTATTGATTAATGTAGAAGATATAGTACTTATATTGATTCCAACCAGAGATTTAGTACTAAAAGCTCTAAGCCAAAAAGCTGTTGCAGATTGCTACAAAAGTCAGTTTAATGCTGTCCTTGAGAATGCCTTCACAAAGAAATTCTTCTAATGTTTGAGGACTAGGTAGAATGCCGTATATGTCAGCCTGATCCCGGAGGGTTTTATTTTGTACTCTAATAGCTGTTACGAGCCTACATTATATCCAAGGAGTAATTTTCCTTAGGGGTGCCCGGCTCGCTTTGTGTCAATATTCTAGCATTTTAAGTCACGTACAGTATATGCTTCTGGGAACAGGGAAGGAGCCAGCCAGACTCATAATGGTCTGCATTCATTAATAAAGGCAGAAGCTTCTGTCCCTCCATTGCCCACTACAGGGATGCCTCTTTGGCCTTCGGGGACCTGTACAGACACATTTAAAGAAAGCTTTATTTTGAGTGGGCAGGAGATGAAATGTAGGTCTTGCAGGCATTTCCTAAGTCAGCTCTATGCCCGAGCACAGGAGTGACCTTAATGGGTCAAAGAAGAATGCAGGTCAAAAGACTTATTATCCAGCCTGTTGGAAACCAATTGCTTTTGTTTAAAAAAAAAAAAATAAAAAAAGCTGTAATGCTTAAAGGTTGACAGTAATGTAGAATTCTGTTTGCAGCCTGTAACTGCATGACTGTCTGTGAACTGGGATATGCTTCTAAAAAAATAAGAGCCTACCGATTATCCTCAGTGTTTGCAGATAAAGGTCCAACCCAAGTGATAAAAGGAAGGGTAATATAATTAGTTAATCAGTGATGATTGATTACGGATGTTTGTGTTCTTCAACTAAAGAAAAAACAACATGCTGCCATGGTGCTGTCACCATCTGTTGAAAGAAACAACCACATTTAATCTTTATATTTCTTTATTTCTTCCCGCCTTGCATTGTTTCTGAGCCACAATCGCCTACTATTTCATCTGGTTGGAAAACATCTCATTTAAATTGAATACAACTGCAGTTTAAATTTGGGATTCTACTGGCATAGTGAATTAGTGGAAAGCTTGTTATTTTTTTTTTTTCATTCCTTTTTAAAATAGCATACTGGCTCCCTCTTAGTTTTAAAAGCTTGTCAGAATTTGTTTGAAACAAAAGGCTATAAATAGACAAGTCCTGGTCTAAATGATTAACATCTTTGAATCAACAAATTTCACAAAACTTCCATTCAAGTGCCATTTTTGTTTTCATTACCATTGATACTTAACATTTTGCCGATGCCAACAGAGGGGTGGTTACAAAACACAGACGAGATGTGGTCTCTGCCAAAGAATTGGAAAAGTGAGGGCAATCTGTGGGCACAAGTTTTGGGGGTGGGAATTTAATTTTGCAACCCTGAAAAGGGAGATTCCCCTGGCTTTTCTCCAAAGCTTAATTTCCTCATTATGATAGGTGCAGAAATTCAAATTCACATTGAGATTGCAGAAAAGTGGGATCTCTTTAGCCCAAGGTGAACAGTTTCAGAGGATCATGGATTATTTTTATTTAAAAATATTTTTCTTGGATTGCATTTTAAATAGGATTAAACCGTTTGACCAGCAAATGTGGTCAGCTCTCAGAAAGAAGGAGGCTGAATTAATCATTTGTTAGAGTGCCAAGCCCAAAATGAGAATTCCAGTCTTGTAAAACGAAAGGCATCTCATATTTAAAAAGAAATACATAGTGCTGGAAGGGAATTTTTAAGGCTCTCATCTGTTTTTTAGCTTTCTAAGTTTAATTTCACATTTATGGAGAAAAAAAAAATACAGAGCACACTCTTTCCAAATGGGGCCCTTTGCAGTAAAGAAAGTGTTTTTGAAACCTCGCTATTAAGGTATCATGCCTAGATGGATCTTCTTTTAAGCTTTAAGGTGTGTTGTGGGTTTGATTTTTTTTTTAACGCAAACCCCCCTTGCGTAAAACAACTGTTCATAACTGGGATTAATGGTTTGCAATTTTCAGTTACTTAGACATGGGGTCTCCAGGAGATGGCTTTTTGCAGAGTAGAATATGGCTCTCTGTGGAATTACAGAAGTTTTCTTCTCTTCCTACTTCCTTTTCTGTCTTCACCCCCCACCTCCACCGATGTTCTTCTCGATTATGTAAAACACTTCCCCTTCATTGGAACAGATATTTTTTCTCATAACCTGTCATTGCATTAAAGTGCTTTGGGGACTGTGAATTGCTGTGTAAAATTGGTGAGATTACCCACTGCTTTGTTCTCGCGGAGTGGTTTCCTCCGGACCTAAAGAGCTAAAACTCTTGCACAGAGAAGGCTGCGTGCTGATTGCCCGGCAGTATCTTCCTACATTCTGCTCATACGTTTGTGTCCTTAGTGTCCTAGGACTGGTTCTGTGTGTGGCAAGTAGCCAAGGCCAGAGCAAACCAGTCCTCAGAACCCACCCTCTCTCTCTCTTTGGGCTCAGCGCTTCCGTTGTCTACTTGTCTTCCCGCCTGCTTCTTCCTAAAGAAACGATGTCTGCGATTTTTAAGAAAACACGAAAGCGATGAGTGCTTCCACAAAGCAACTTCTTATTTCTCTTGTGGGAGGGTCTTCCATAAAGTTTGGAGACTACAACTTCACCTCCGTTCTCTCCAACACCTAAAAGCCAGTCGAATAAACCGTATGGCTCAGATATTCCATTCCTTCCTCCAGAAAATGAAATTAGGCCATTTGTATTCACAGTGGACTTGGAATCCAGCTTAGGGGAGAGGGGTTCTGGGATCCTCAAAGGCGGAGGAGGGAAGCCCTTGAGAAAGGGGCCCAATCATCTGAATTTTTTTCCCAATGCAAACATATCCATTGTCCAAGAAACTCTAGGAAGATTCACTTCCCGCTGTGGGGACCGCCATCAATGGTGGACAGCCAGGAACGGGAGACCCTGTCATAGCCCTCAGTTGGGCTGGAACAAAAAGCAAAAAGAAAAACAAAAACAAGATTAAGGGATCTCCATGGTCTACATGCATGTCCACACCAACAGGGCTTTCTGCCTTTATCATTCTTCATGCCACATAGCCCGTTTTGACATTACTTATATCGAAGCTCTTTATTTATGTATTGCATAAGCCACACTCTTGTCCTTCTTGAAAACCATTCATATTCTTCCCTCTTAAATGCAAAACCGAACTACTTTGTAGGAGTGACTTTAATCTGTCGCAGTAAGTGATGTTTATGTATTTGTTCATTTCGTTGTACCTCTGAAGAGATTTGTACGACTTTGGTTTAGGATAAAAGCATCTAAGACACAACTATTGCCAACTGTTATAGGAAATTAGTTTTAGGTTCTTGTTTTGCAAAATCTCAATATAGGCACATACAAAAACACTGGAGAGATTATAGTATGTCCTCCTCTATTAACCCCTAAAATCCTATCAAATGTGGAGTATCCATCATAAGCATTTAAACATTTAAAAATAATCTTATTAAACTGACATTTTTTTAACTTCAATTATGGTAAGAAAAAAAATTACTTGCCTTTCTGTCAGTGTCCTGTCATATAGGTAACTACAGGCTGAGTATCCCTTATCCAACATGCTTAGGACCAGAAATGTTTCAAATTTCTGATCGTTTTGGATTTCGGAATATTTGCATTTACATAATGAGATATTCAGAGGATGAGACCCAAGTCTAAACATAAAATTCATTTATGTTTCATTATACCTTATACACATGGCCTGAAGATAATTTTATATAATATTTATAATAAAATTGTGCATGAAACAAAATTTGTATGCATTGAGCCATCGGAAAGCAAAGGTGTCACTATCTCAGCCATCCATGTCATATCATATGAATGCTCATTTTGGATTAGAGATACTCAACTTTTATTGTCATAGTTTCTTATATTTATTTCCTTTTCATAATTTTTTAAAAAAATAAAAAAACTCTTTCTGTAAGATCAGACTTGATTCAGGGATAACAAAAGTATTAAGAAAGCTCAGTGTATTTAGGGTAATTGAATGTTTTTATTTTTTATAACCTCTTTGAACATAATTTTGTTGATTTTTAAGGAAATAGGGAAATTTTCTGGTCTCATTCATACTTTGATGACCCTTTCTATCTACATATTGTTGAAAAATACTTTTCAGAAGTATTTTAAACCAATACACAGATAAAAGAGTTGGCATAAAAATAGTTTGCTTATGTATGCACTTTGAGGCAAGCACTAAGAAAAACGTATCTTTCACTGAATTAATAAAAATGGGTCTGTTTTAAATAAGGGGGAGTAAAATGATGCTCCTCATCATTATTCGTCATCAGTCGTCTTCAAAAGTGAGCTAAGTTTGAGATGGGGGAAGGAAGATCTGGGTCCCCCTGGCAAGGCTCCTGGCCCCCCTACTGCCGTGCCCAGCCCCCCCTGGCAGACAGCAGCCTTTGCCGCTCACCTGCACCCGCTGAGCAGGGAGACCACGAGCTGCAGGGATGAAGAGGCAACAAACACCTCTAGGACAAAGCCCTCTGCTCAAAATACTCCAGTGGCTCCTTTTCAACTACACAGCAAACTCTGAGCTCCTCAGCAAGGTGCATACAGCTGCACATACTCTTCCATCTCCACATTTCATCAGTACTTTTGATCCAAGCCACTCTGGAAGAATTCAGCCAATCTGAGCAAGTTGCAGGTCTACAAACACACCTTGCATGTTCTTGACTCATTGCCTTGACCCCCGTGGGTCCCCTGGCGAGAGTCCCCTCCCCAAGTCCTCCTCCCACGTTGCCAGCCTCCACCAAAATGTCCATGCCTCCACTGCCCAGCCCTCCCCAGTAGCCAGGCGGGGGAGGAAGTAGTCCTGACCTTTCTGTGTTCCTTTCTAATAGACTCCTTGCCATATTGCTTTGCCATTACGTGCCCCCATGACCTTCCGTAGACTCTGAGCACTTTGAAGGCATGAAAGCAGAGAGCGTGCCTTTTCTCTCCAGTACCCCTGACCTGGTCAGTCGCTCGGTCAGCAAATCCTCTTTCCTGAGCCCTGCGATGCTATGGCCCCTGCCAGGTGGTGATACAAGTATCCAACAGATGCTGTGGAGGATCGAATAAATGAATGAACACCAGAATTACCAACATAGGGTGAGAGCCGTGCCTACAAATAACCATAAGATAAGACCTAAGATTGGTGCAGTATAAGCAGCATACAGCACAGTAGATCAGATAAGGGAGAGATCCGTTTTACAAGAAATGAGCATGGAAGTGGTGGTCTTTTTGAGCTGGCCCCCAAGCTTCTGATAGGAAGGGATGGGGGACAAAGCGAATGGTGGGAGAACATGGCTCAGGGAAACGCCAAGAGGGGAGTGGAGATCAGGCCGTCTTCAGGCTGGTGCTCCAAAGGAATGCCCCTGCAGGTCTGTGACCGTCTCCCAGGCCTGGATCTGGGGGGCTGCCCAGCCTGGGTTCACCCACAGGGCCTGGCTGGTGGTCCTGATTGCTCGGGTATCCCAGTTGCCCTCTCACAATTTGGAAAGAGGTTGTTCACTCAGGACAGGGACGTGCGGGCACAGATGGTGAGGATACTACCAAGACACAAGGCCGAGGAAAAGGAGCATCTGGGACAGGGGAGTCAGAGCAGGCTGCTGTGGCCTCCTGAGTTGTGGTGGGACCACAGCCTGCAGCCCACCCTCAGGAGGGGGACTTCCCTGCTATCCATCAACCAGGCAGCTGTCGCCTTTAGTGCCCACATACGGAGACAGCTAGAGGCCCGGGTGTCAAGACAGCCACAGTCTCAAAAGGATTAGAACAAAAGCATGTGTATCATGCTTTTGTGTCATATCAATGGGTATCATGCACAGGTGCATAAACTGTTAAAATGATGCTACCTTGGTCTTTGACATTGGGTTCTATTTAGATAAGAAGAGATGGCAGGAGGTTGGACAGTAAAAGACATGGCCAAGGCAGAGAAGAGGCAGGGTGTCGGCCAGCCGTCCCACCTGGCAGAGGCCCCTGGGCCAGCCTCTGTCACTCTGCAGCAGGGTCAGGGGGTGCCCAGGTCTGTGCCTCCCTGGGGACGGTGAGGAGTGAGGGACCCCACGACCACGTAGTCACCAGAGTGCAGACACACATTTTTCATGTCATTGTGAATCGGTCAGTATTTATATATGCTCGGTCTGAAAAATAAAATCACTGAAGTTTGTTTTTTCCTTTCTCTCTTTTTTTTTTTTTCACAGAATCATACGATGACCCAACACAGCAGTTAGTGCAAGTACACTCGGTCAAGGAGAATTACTTTTGTGGCACAAAAAGGGAACATGTTTTACTCTTTGCACGAAACTTTCATTGTTAATGTATATTATTCAGAAACATTGTATTATACCATAAAACTTGTATTATCAAAGCTGTTGGATGTTCATGTGTTTGAACTTTTGAGCACCGGATAGACTCCTTGTATATAAAGTGTTGCACATGTATTATGTCGTCTGATACTAAAATGGTCTTATAAAGACAAGTGGACTTGGGCCCTATTCAGGCAAGATTTTTAAAAAATTAAATTAAATTAAAAGCGTGAGCAAAATGGCTTAAGATAAAGTATTTTCGAGGAAGGAAGATTACAAACAACTGTTACTCGTGAGACTATGGTTGGACTTCCTTTTATTTATACTTAAGCCTAGAATTTCTCTTTTGGTATATCAACGGTTAAATCCAAGACTATTTTTTATTGCTGAAGATTCTTGCAAACCGAGAAGAGATGTTCTCACAGAACAGAACCCCACAGCTGGATAAGGCCCGTATATATATTTGTAAGCCTTGCAATGTGACAGGTAGCATCACTATATATGCAATAGTTGTTATGTAGACTGTCAAAAGAATTTTTTTTTTCCTGGATACATTTGAAGCTTTGAGTGTTCAAGGTTTTCCTTAATGATTTCACACAGCCAAATTCTTGAATCAGTTGAACTAACCTGTATGTTACTGTTATTAATGTTTACTCTGCGGTCTGAACCTGGAGATTACTGGAATTGTTTTCCAAGAGGAAATAAATTCTGTTTACCATTAGGTATGAGTGTATTTGTGTGTTTTCTTTTTCTAGTTACTATACCATTAAAAAAAAAAATCTAATTGCCTGCACCCTTGGATATGAAATCTGCTCGTGATCATATCACAGGCATTACCTCAATCATATTTAACCTTTTCACACCGGGCCAAATGCAGCTGGGAGGATATTCATCATGCCGCAAGGGGAAGGAGTCGGACCTGGTACACTTGCACTCCCTTCCATACTAACAGGTCACATTGTACTTGCGAATTCTGACATCACAGATGGATGTGATGGCTGTTTTCTGCATAATTTGCAGCCCAATTCGTGTCATGCTGTGCAAATCTGAACTCAAAGTAGATGGCTGCAATTTGAGAGGCAGTTTGGCTTATGTGTACTTAAGAAGCAGCATTGTTCATTCAGAAGACAAAGCACAGAGCAGGAAGTCAGATGGTTGTTAGTTCTAGTTCTGGCACAAACTCCCAGGGGAAGTCGCTCCACCTCCTGGCCTTGGTGCACCCAACCAGGAAGGTAACGGAACTTGGTCATCCACCTTCACCCAGGCATGGGGTGTCTCTGGAAGGTTGCCCTCACCACAGCCTGCCCTAAAATGGGGAATAAGTAGGAGCTCTAATTTCAGAGCTTTTTCCTTTTCTTTTTTTTTAAAGAAGAAAAAAATTCCAATGTGTAAATTAAGCCCTGATGTAGATGTGTAGTCAAAATTGGTACATACAGATCTGCCATTTGTGGCAACTTTCATTCAAATCATGCTTACACTGTTTAACCCATTATGAGTCTTTTGACCTTTTCTAAACTCTGAAGACCTCAAGCAGATCATTAGACCTTAAACAAGCCAGAATCCTCATACCCCTCTGGTGGTGGGGAAGCCAAAGCATGGACCAACTGGCTCTACTGTGACCACCTGTCCCCAGGGGACCTGTCAATGAAACCTACATCACCAGCACCACAAGGCACAGCCTCACCCCATGGCTCTCAATCCTGAGCCCGAGTCAGGGTCACCTGAAAGGCTTGTTACCCCATGGGATGCTGGACCCAACTCCCAGAATTGCTGATTCAGTAGGATGGAGGTGTGGGTGGCAAAAATATGCCTTTCTTAGAAGTTCCCAAGTGATGCTGATGCTGCTGCAGTGGGGACCGCACTTTGAGAACCACCCCTCTACTTATTTCCAGGTGAGCCGAATGCATTCAATGGGCATGACCAAGCGAGCGGTGGCAGATCACACTATTTATGATGTTACCAATATAAAAAAGTTGGGTCAAACTTTAAGATCATTCAGAAACAAGTATTTCATGGTGATTAAAGCACATGTGCTTGTCAGAATGTTTCTTTTTAAATAATTTTTATTTCAAAATATTAGGGAGTATAAGTGTTCTTGTTACATGGATGAATTTGCACGATGCTAAAGTCAGGCCTTTGAGTGTGCCTGTCACCAGAACAGTGGGCCTCACCCTCTTCCCCCTCTCCCCCCTTCTTAGCTTCCAATGCCCTTTACACCACTTTATGACCATGTGTTAGCTTAGCTCCCACTTATTAGGGAGAACATGTGGCATTTGTTTTTCCATCCCTGAGATACATCACTTAGGATAATGGTCTCCAGTTCCATCCAAGTTGCTGCAAATGACATTATTTCATTCCTTTTTATGGCTGAGTAGTACTCCGTGGTTTATATATATATACTCATTTTCTTTCTTCACCTATCAATTGATGGGCCAAAATGTTTTGTGTACATATAGTCCCCGACTTCCAATTTTGCAACTTTACAATGGTCCGAAAGTAATATGCATCCAGTGCGATCTTTGACTTATGATGGGGTTACGTCCAGATAAACCCACTGTAAGTCGGGGAGCACCTGTATTTAGCTTTGTAATGCTAGGAAACCTGCATCTATACATTTCACAATGGATTGCCAGCATGCTATCTAATTAAAAAGCTTTTTCACTGGCTACATAAATAATGAAGTATGCTGCGGATATGCAAGTACATCCATAATTAAAATACTCAGCTATAATTTAAAAAATTAAGATCTTTGTTCTAGTCAGGATTTTGCATGCAAATGAAATAACCACACTTAATGATTTAAAAAAAAAACTTTAAAACTTCTGGTTATTAATAAGTGGTTGTATTTTACCCAAAATAAGATGGTCTGTATTTACAGAAAGCAGGTGATGATGTTATCACAGGGACGGAGCCCAGGTTGCCTTTAACAGCATTGCCTCTTGGGATTCTTGGGAAGCCGCAGAGGCTGTGCTTAGCATTCTCCCGAGATGCCTCCACACGCTGGTCATCGGCTCCTTCAACAGTTCAGCCTCTTCCCAGCAACACTGGGAGGCTGGAGGAGTTGACTGTTATTTGCTCCATAAAACTGGTTGATCCTCCAATGATTGAGGCAGTTCATGTTTATCAGGTCCTCTTTCTCCTTATAACCAGTCATTCTTTGGATCATAAATACTGATCAGTGCTTGGAAACGTCATTCCTCCCTTTGGCTCGTTCCCTTCATATCCTACCTCATTCTCTAAGGATATAAGGCAACTTAAATAAAGATAAACAAAACAAAACATTCATAGGAAAACTTGCACTGTGTGAAGTCAGGGAGAAGTACATATGCTCTAAAGCCATTGCCCTGTTTTTGGCTTCCAAGCTGACCTTGAGTGCATTTATTTTAACCTTGACTTGGAGTCCCTGATAGGAAAGGGGAAAACATCCAGAAAGAAAGGAATATATCAGTTTCCCTAGGGAGAAAAGGTTTTCCTAGCACTTAATTCCAACAGCAATTTCTCAGAGGCTTTCTATGTGGGTGGATGGCCGATATGCTGGCCACTGCTGCTGCCCATACTTTGTGACTTAACGCAGGGGCTGTCACCTGGAGGAATGCTACTGCGTCTATGGGTGGAGGCCAGGGTTGCTGCTAAATGTCATTCAATAACACAGGACAGGTCCCCAGGACAAAGAGTCATGTGGCACAAAATGTCAATAGTACAGAGGTTCAGAAATTGCTCTAATGTAAGTTTGACATGCTTTTGCAAGGGCGTGAGCCCTCTATTTATTAGGATCATCTGGGAAACTTTTTAAAATTCTACTGCCTGAGCCAAACCCCCAGAGCTTCTGACTTGGTTGGTCTAGAGTGCACACTGTACCTCCAGCCTTTTTGAGTGGTTTTGTAAGAACCTGTGTTCTCCAGCTAACCCAGGCTCACGTCCTCAGGGAAGCGTACCTGACACAAAACTAAAAATTTGAAAATAACATCCAAGGAGGAGAGAAGTAGGGTGGGCCTTAGACCCTCTTCCCTCAACGTTACTTTGTACAACCAGGCATTTAATGATGATTTTAACTCTAAAGTCACATCACAACCAATAGCAAGTTTGCGAAGAGGGAAGAAAAGGGCAAAATGACTCAGTCCCATCACCCCTTCCACCTGGTCCAGGGATTACAAACTCAGTGAGTGAGAAACCTGGCCCAGGAGGAGCTCTGGCAACCTGGAGAGTGAACGCCCTGCTCCTGGCCAGGCTGCAGCTGCAGGGAGAGAGGCTCCTGGTACCAGATTGCCCCGTGTCTCCGAGGAGCCAGCAATCTGGGTGGCTATGTGCTACGTTCCAATTTCCAAATATTGGCAACTTATTCCATTTTTTAAAAATTCAAATTCTGCTAGCCCCCACTGTGTGGGCCATATGAGATACACTTTCAGGCCAGGCTACACTCCGATTGCCAGTTTTGACCTCTGGCATCAACTATTTTTTTTTTCCTAATTATTCTCATTCTAGCCTTTTTAAAAAATATTTATTTTAGAACAATTATGTGACTTTTGTATATGAAAGTATGAATTGTGTGTTGTTTAAAATTAGCATTATATGCAGGTTTATATTGCCCTGTGGTCTTCATATTCGTATTGGTTAATGCTTAGCAGTAATCCAACAAATGGACGTGTTCTAAATAAGTCTGCCCCTATTCCTGGACTTAGAGATTTCAGATACATTTTTTTTGAGTGATGAAGGTTAACAAATAATAGAAAGTTCATATTCTCTGGTATACACGTCCGATATGCTATATTCTATATTGCTAATGGAGGCGAGGTTTATATGCTTTGGAAACCATGCAAATAGGTGACAGTCTTGACATTCTACCTTGAAAATTGATAAGCATAACCACCGTTCCAGCCCAAATGGAAGTTCAAGCACCAGAGACCCTCCAGGGGCGCCCACAGGCTGGGCCAGGCTTCTCAGAGGGGCTACGAGTCTGTTCCAGAACACGGACAAGGACTCCAGTGAACCCTCAAGTTCCGCTCTGCAGAGCATGGCAGCCTTGACTTTGTGTCTGCTTGTGCCTGTTGGGGTGCAGCATTGCAGAACCCTTGAGAAAGGAAGTTTCATCCAAATCCCATTACAGAACACCTGCAAATGCTTCTCCACTCAGCTTCAGCAGGCCAGAGACACTTACCACCTCCCTCATGTGGAGGAAGCGCCTACCAAAGATACAGAACACTGGAGTTCAAGGAAGAGGGATGATTTCGGGTGAAATAGGCCAGCATGAGTTTCTGGCAGGTTCCCAAAGCTCAGGTCTGGTTGGCATTGCATTCCTGGGTGAGCGCCCCCTGACATGGAGGAGTAGCCTCCACCATCTCCGGCAGATTCCTGTGTAATGAAGTCAGCTGTCAACTCCTTGGGGGGAAAAGCACAGAGCCCCTTTATTTCCAAGCAGGTGTTGCAGCATATTAAAGGTTGAATTCCATCTTGTGCTCACATCCTGAATGAGCCAGTTTGCAGGCAAGCTCAGTTCTTTCTGCAAAGAGGGAGACTTGGCAATGGTGGAAGCTGAGTACTTAAATGGCAATCAACTTCTGGCTCATATCAATTAATTCCTTCATGGACTTCTGCCTAAGTATAGCATCTTGAATTCCCAGCTGCGGCGGCTACGAAAAACAGCCCCAACAACACACGCCACCGTCTCGGGGAGGGCTCACCCGAGAACTGATGGGCTTTGCTATCTGACGTTATCTCAGGGCAACCCCAGAAGCGATGTGGGGCTCTCTCTTTGTTTACGTGCAGAATACAGAGCAGGACATACACCTGTTTCTCTGGATGGGAAGTTCTTTGAGAAAACCTCTACGAAGTCTAAGAGAAATCCCTCTGCGGGGAATCGCCTCTTTTTGGCTTTAAAAGATCCACATCCAAAGTGATCATGAGATAGGGGAGCAGAACGGGGGCTTGGAAATTAGAGCAGGGCCTTATTGTCCCTCAGAAACCAGAAAACCCGTTTTGAAAATGGTCTTGATCCCAACGACCCTACTATGGAGTCCCGTGCATCTCTGTTCGGTGAACAAGACGCACCTTGACCGGGAGCTGCAGGCAGGCAGGGTGAGTATGCACGCCGCCACGTGGGATCTGGCAATTTGTCAACTCATCTGGCAGACGCAGACACTAAAACTCAAACCACAACATCTACGTGGGGATGAGAATTTTCAACTGTGTCTCCTCGTCTAGTGATCTAATAACGTGGCTTTCACCACGGTAGAACCAGTGAAAGTCAAGTTCACCCAGCTTCATGTTTCCTCCCCTGCCGTAACACCCAGGGCTTGGCTCCCTCTCTGGTCTCCTTTCCTGAGTCAAAAGAAGAGTCTGGCTCCCCCCTCAGGAGGCAGAACCTTTCTTTCTCTAAGGCTCTCGCACTGTCCAATGGGGTAGCCACTAGCTATTTAAATATGTGGCTACTTAAATGTAAGTTGATTTAAACAAAATTAAACGTTCAGTTCCTCAGTCTCACTTGGAACATTTTTTTTGTTCAATTGCTGTATGGGGTTCGTGGCTACCATACAGAACAGCACAGATCGAGAACATTCTCATCATCATGGAAAGTTCTCTTGGGAAATCCTACACCCCAGACCCATCCCCTCCCACCTCCTTTAACCCTTTCAGCATACAGAGGTCCCTCTTTCTCTAGTTTCCTTAATGTCTCCCTCTGCAAACTCTCCTTCTGTCTTCAAATATGCACAGCTTTCTTTCCTTCCAAAAAAAAAAAAGAATCTTTTGCTTGACCCCAAAGCCTCCTTATAAGTCTGTTTTATTTATTTCCTTCATTTTCTTCCAAATTTCTCAAATTCGTGGTCTGGCCCACATCCTCCATTTCCTGACCACTGACTCACTCCTGACTCACCTGCAGGCTGGCTTCCATCACTCATCAATATCCTCTTCCCGAAAATGTGTTCCCCAAGGTCACCAGTGGCCACCTCACCACCCATCTTTCTGGTTTTTTTTTTTTATTTCCCTTTCCCAGTCTTTCCGTTCCTCTGCCTTTTAATTTAGAGCATCAAGTTTAGACCATCAATCGCCAGGTTTCGTGTTCTTGCTTGGCAATATTTCTTATGTTTATTCTTTCCTTTTCATTTCCAAAGACAGGACTCTGGGGAGACCCTTTTCATCTACTTACCCCTGGATTCCCCTCTCTAATCCTTCTTGTGTATGGCCACCATGTTAATTTTTATAAAATGCTTATTTCACTTTATGTTGTCATTCAATAAATGCTCATGATTCTCAGAATAAAGTAATGGAAAAGGATGCAGTTTAAATGAAGTTTGGACCCTTCTCTGCCACTTACTAGCTATGTAACCTAGACCAACTTGCTTTGCTTTTATGAATCTTGTTTTTCCTTCTTTAGTTTGAGGATAAGTATAATTACAAGTTATTGGAGGATTTTTGCTGATATTATTATCAACGGCTAGAAATAGCTGAAACATATTAGATGCCCTATGCAGAAAAGTTATCGTTTTATGTATAATAGTATTATCTTTATTTAATCCAGGCTCTTTTTATATCAATTCTTGAATGACTGACTTTTCCCCCCTTGCACCCTCTAATCCCTAATTCCTTTGAACCACTCCTTTGTAACCTTTCTAAAAAGCACATTTTTTACCCTGTGACCCACCCATGAGAACCTAGAGTAATGGTCTCTCATCTTTCACAAAATGTTGAATATTTCTTTGGGTTTCCAGAGTGTCTTAACCTTGCTCAAGGTTTTCCACCCCATGCAGCTTCAACCTGTTTCAGTCTGTGTGTATCATCTTCCCTCACACATCTCGTTCATTCCTTTCTTTATTGTTCATGTCTGTCTGTGAAGACCCTGAGCACGCTCTTCCTTCCTCCTCTCCCTCACTCAATCCTGTCCAGTCTTCCGGCCCCAGATCATGTCCCTCTTCCTCCATAAAACCTACTGTCATCTACCACCTTATCACCTTTCTCTAAATGCCTTCTGCACTTACAGCCTAGTGTAGCTGTTCATGCTTTCCTTGAAACTAGTTTGTCTTCAAGGAAACAAAACTAACTTGTCCTCATTCTGAACTGTAAATTTGTCAAGGATGGGGCATGTGCTCTCTATACAGTTTTATGTTTATACAGTTTTATTTTTTTTAACTCATCCTCAGTGGTCTCACTTTAATAGATGTTCAATAAAGCACATGTTGATGAATTGCTAGCTTAACTGGAGTCCTTGGTTGATCTCAGTTCAGGCATGGGCTATCTGCCTACTCAGTGCCAGGTCCACAGGATAAGGAGGTAGGACAAGGTCCTTCTCTCCAGAAACTCACAATCACAACCACCCAGAGACTCAATCTCAGCCATGTCTCCTTGTTCAACAGTTGCCACTATCCTCAGAAACCAGGGAAGGAAGGGCATCTGGGACCCCAGTCAGCATGAACTTGATTTGGAAGCCACAAGACATTGGAGTGGGAAGTCTAAAATGCCTTGTTGACCAGACCTCTTTGGTCTGGTCAACAACAGTGATTTCAGTTGATGTATTTCGCCCCCAAATCCTGCGATCAGCTACCCCTGAACAGTCCGCAGCCCTCTGTAAGGCAGAAAATCAACTAGATGCAGTTCCCACCAAAAGTATTCTTCTATCGTAAATGGAGTCTTGCACTAGAAACAGATCACACTACACATACTCAAAACGAAGGTTAAAACGGCATTCAAAACTGAATCTGGAAAGGTACCAGATCCATATGTAAATCTACGTGGCAGCCCATTCCTTTCTTAAAGCAACAAAGATGTTGACGGTGATTACAGATAATAAGAGCTTTCCTTCTGATGAAATGAGCATATACTGAACCAAGCATACAATATATTCCCATGACAAATATATTTACACTCAACTCAGAATATGGAGAGAAAAGAAAATGTCAATAGTTGACAGCTTCTTGGCCTATGGGGTGTAATCCGGGAGCATAATAAATTCATTTAAGCTCGGTGTTGAATAAATGCATGTTAGGCCTGTGCATTTTTTTGGCCTTTCCCCCGACACATTGTTTGAATACAATGTCACGTTCTCTGTGTTGCACAGTCCTCCTGCTGCTGTCAGCAAAGACAGGAACCAAGCGAGTCCTTTGGGTCGAACCTGGGTAATTTTCCCTAATGAGTAAAGATAGGAACGCAAAAAGGACCTTGTGGAGGAAAACGCCTTATTACCAGTGTTGGCAGATAACTATTTCACACTGGAAAATATACCTCAAGAATGTTGGCTGCCGGGAGGTTGAAAGTCCAAAAGAAGATGTATTTCCATGGAAGATCTTAATCATGCTGATCAAGGGATAAGCATAGTCAAGACAATATAAACCACATAAAAGGCCACCTCTGTTTAGAAGCTGGATCCTGCTTCCTTCTCCTCATTATATTTCTCATCCCAGCCAAATTGGACGTGAAGATGTGTTCCTTTTTCCTGGCAGATCTCGCAAGATATCAAACATTTCAGGCTTCGCGTGTGAAAGCATGACATATTGGTTAAGACTGAAAATAGCATGTTTCTGGTAGAGTTCAAGTCTATAAGAAATACTACACCCCACTGTTTTTGTAAATGCCAGAGTTCCATTGAGTCGAGACAGATGGTAGCAGGCAAAGATGCAATCTTATAATCAAAAGCTAAAATATGTCAAAAATATGTTAGCAAGCAAAATATAGCAGATTACTAGCTTCTCATGTCATGACAGCTTGCAAAACATGTTAGGATGTTGAATCTCTAGTTATGTAAATAAAGGAGCAGTAAACAGAGAGCGGCAGCAAATGGCGCGAGAGCTTGTGTGTTGACTATCCCTTCGTGCAGTTTGGGGAACAGAGAGAGTCACACGGCCACGAGGAGCCCCAGATGGGCAAGAAGAGGTCTCTGGAATCCAGCGTGGGTATCCATTTTCCTCCATGAGTAACGAGTTTCTCAGTGATACCTAAAGCTGTTCAGCTAAATTACAGGAGGCACTCAGACTTCCCGGAGAGAATTGGGAGGGTTCCAGTGAGAACCATCGCACCATTTAGCTCAAGGAAACAAGAGGGTGGGTGTTACTTTGTGAAAGCAAAATGTACCTAAGGCTTTCTGTATATACCAGTCTCAGCCCAAGGAAGTTCTTTGACCACAGGCCTGCTTTCTTATTGTCTTGGCTCATCTTTGATCAGAGCTGTGGGGAATGAAGGGAATGAGAGCCACGATGGAGGGAGGGAAAGGGCTTGCTTTTATTGAGCGCCTATTATGGACCAGGTGTTGTACTGCTATCATAGCAAATCAGACCTCTCAGCTTTTTGAAATGGAGAGAAGACCTGTGCCCATTGAAAGTTCAAATCTGACCCTCTCCTTCCACCCCGCACAGGCAGGAAATCCAGGGGAGGGGAAGAAGGCGGCGAATGGGTCTTACATTCTGGCCCCAGCATTGCCCCACCTGACACCTGGGTCCCCTTCTAACTCAGGCTGTCCCTGCTCCATGCAGGACCAGAGATGTGGATGTCAGTTCTTTTCAGTTTTCATAGGGAATGTCAGTGTACTAGTGGCAGGTCCCCAACCTTTTAGGCACCAGGGTCTGTTTCCTGGAAGACAATTTTCCCAGGGATGGTGGGGTGGTGGGCAGGGGGTGGAGCTCAGGCAGTGATGCAGACGATGGGGAGCAGCTGTAAATACAGATGAAGTTTCACTCGCTGGCCCACCGCATACGTACAGGTGGGGGGTGGCGGGGCTCAGGCAGTGATGCACAGCCTGGTTCCTAACAGGCCACAGAATGGTACCGGGGCCACGGCCTGTGGGTTGGGGACCACAGTACTGGAGAATGCTGCATTTTAGAGCAAGAAATATTTTTATAAGCTACTTGGATTGGAGGATGAGGGTCCAAGGGTCTGTTCATATAACAAAAGATACTAATTACATTTCTGGACATAAGGTAAGGAAGGGACTATGTGTTATTTTTCAGGGGGAGCCAGCAAGAAGAGGCTCTGCACTGGGAAGAAAGAACCAGAGTAGGTAACAAGTCCAATTGCGCAGTCACCAAGTCAGGACTTTGGAGATCAGAAGTGTCTAGTGCATATTTCTGATCAGGTTTTGCTTTGTCACTTTGGTTTGGTTTGGTTGTCGTTGAGGATCGGGCAATGTTAAACCTCTTCTGCTATCTTCCTCCCAAAATCTCTAGTCGAGATGTATTGGTCATTGATGCTTCTAGGTGAGTCAACTCTTCATGGAGAACTGAAACAGGTGACAAGTCCTGTCCCTGGCCTAACGCACAATGGAAGCAGACACAGAAGCAGGAGCCAGAGGATAACAGCTGGCATTTGGATCATCCACAGCTAACGGCACTCCTGCAACTGTGCTCCCAAGAAGATGTATTGGGCATGTGAGTTGGGAGGCAGAGGAGTGGCTGATATCACAGCAGCTCACCTTCCAGTGGGCGCTGGGCTTCAGGTCCTAAGGTGTCCTTCAGTCCACTGCCTGGGAGGTCACGGTTGCCCAAACCTGAGTGCCGCTCCTCACACCATCCTCCTCCTCTCTCCTCCACCCTTTCCAACCGTCCTTCTCTTCCTGCGGCAGAACAAAAGCGAGCCCTTCCAATTTGCTCATGGACAATGTCTTAATGCTCACTCTGGTCGCTTTGACTTTCACAGACATGTTCACCCTCACAGTGGCCGCCCGAGAGTCTTCGAGAAGTATTTTTGTACAGTTCTCTCCCTTTAACTTCGAATGAGAAATTCTGGTGCTAGGTGTTAAAATAATCAATTTTGTACCCAAACTACATGTGTGTCTCCCTGAATCCATAAAACAACTGTGGAGCACTTGATATGCCCATTTTACAAACGAGGAAAGTAAAGCCCATTTGAGGTTCTGAAAGGTAAGCCTGGAGTCTCATAGCTGAGTGGATGCAGTATTCAAAATCAAAGATTATGTGAGAAAAATGATGGGAAAATATATATTTCTGTGATATGTATTGATGCATCAGTTAAAGACTGAACACAGAATTACATCCCTACATACAGAATAACTGTAAATATTTATTAATTAGCAGCCTATCTGGCATTCCGTTGAGAAAGATAATCATTTATAAGACCAAATAAGACCTCTTCACTCCCCTACAACTGTCATTCTGTGAAAAAAAAAAATTGACTCAGGGTGGGCTCCTGCTAAGTAATATATGAAATATGCAATTCACACATTCTGGCAAAATTGAAGCAGGTGAACTCTAACTGACAGGAAGTAATGAACGTAATAAGCCGAAGGGAATACCTCGGTTTAAGCAACCATATGCTTGAGTTATCAATGGGAGCAGAGAGGTAATGGTCCCCACTTTACAATTCACTGGTTGCTCTTTTCCTAAGTGCACCTAAGTGGATTTCCCCCATGGGCGGGCCAATGTAGAAAGTCTTTGGGGGACTCTTTTTACATGAGAAAGGAGGTTTGGGGCTAGGTGTGCTCTTGGGGAGGCTAAGTAGGGGTTATATCATGAGGAGATGATGAGTGGGGGCGGTGTGGTAGGTTCCTGGAGTCCCCAGGACTCTGGGATCTGGGACATGGAACAAGCTTTCTGATGTTTTGTTTCTTAATCTCGAAAGTTGGGGGAAGGTCCCTATCCCCTAAGGCTGTTAGGAAGACAAAGTTGCACAGGGATTCGAAACACCCAGCACAGTGTCTGCCACACCGTTGATGCTTAATAAATTTTTAGTTCCTATTCATTAACAGAGTGCTCCTGACAGCTCCTTCAGCCCAGAAGCAACCAAGAATTTAAAGAGCGACCGTTAATTTTATTTACCAGCAATTTTTCTAACAGGTGCCATGCACGCCACTAGAATTGCAGAATTGAATTAAGATACCATCTTTTATCTAATGAGCTCATCGAATGATCACGAAACCAACATGCAGCGATAACCCACACGAGAAGTGCTTCTTCGGAGTGTTAAAAAGGTGCTGTGGGAGTCCAGGGGCGAGATGTCCACCTGTACGTGCAGCTTCAGCCAAGGCTGCACACGGGAGGTGGCGTGGCAAAGTCAGTACGCGTTCTCTGGGCTGCCAAGCCCCGACAGAAGAAGCAGCCTGTGTGCTAATAAAGACCAACTTCTGTCATTCTGTTGAAATTATCAGCATGAATGTTTCTGTTCATAGAACACAGTTCATGTCATATTTTCAGAGTCATCAAAGCAGCACGTATTAAGCATATCTTTTCATTCTGATTCTAAGGCATCTGCAGCCTGGCTGACCCTGGAGAGACTGCCCCTTCCAGGGCCAGCCGTGGTTCCTAGAGAGAGTAGAAGACCTGCCTGACACATGCCTTCCATATGCAAGCCCAACGCCACACCCCATCACCTCCTCTACTGGGCTCCCACAGGGATCCTATGTTCTGGGCCACATTCCCCTGCCCTAATGTTCCCAGGGCCTGGTACCCCAGACCACTAGGGGCAGCTCCAACACCCTAGAGTCCCCTAAAATTATTCAAACTAACCAATCCTAAACCTTCTTTGCCTGCTTACTCTGCCTCACCTATTCTCCCCCAAGAAAAGCGCAAGCAAAGCTCTCACCCATGTCTTCCCCTCCTTCCCTCTGCTCCTGACCCTGGCACTTCTCCACGTGGCCTTTCACAACTCCTGTTTCTAGGGATCTGTGAGTATAAACTTTTCTTCATGACAGCCATTCCCGTGTCCTACCATGAGTGATTAAATCAAATCTGAGGTACATTCTGAACACAATGTGGATAAGGTGTGGGGCTGGAGGGGTGGTGGGAGGGGTTCAGAACCTGTATTTTGATCTTCAAGCTATTATAGACCAAAAGCTCTACAGAGGACAGGGACTATGGCTGCCTTGTGGCCACCATATTGCCAACCACACACAGGGCTAGTCGTTCTGGGTGCTGGACAGTGTTAATGGGTGAATATGCAACCCACACTCTGAGCAAGGTGGATCTAGCTGGCAGAGGTTGCTCTGCCTGGGTACCACGTCCATGGGCCTGGCAATTCCTTGATTGAGTTCAGGTCAGGAGCACACACTGGTTCTTTGGGAGAGAACGGGTGTTGCCCAGAGGAGTCACAGATTGGCCACAGGAAATGCAGACAAGTAGACCAACAGGCCAGCAGCTTTGGGAAGTTCTCCAAGAATAATCTCTTAGGATCAAAGTCCTAGACACATATCAGACATGGGCATAACAGGTTACAAGGGACTGAATTCTGGGAGAAAGAAGGAAGCAGTCGGGTTAAAGCAAGGGAAACTCACAGGTTGGGTGAGCAAAACTTCATCCCAGGTCAAGAAAAAATTGGAAAAGCGATTAAATACTAAGCCCCACCCAACCTCAGCCTCACATGACTACACTTAGGACACATCTGGAGCCTGCAAAAGGTCCAGGCTGCGTCTCGGGTGGTGACCAGAGTAGAGGCAGGGAAAGCAAAGCAAAGACTCATTAGTTCCAAGCACAATGTGTTCATGGATGAATATTGAAACACACACTGCATGGTAGCCACACAAATATCTGGACCTTAATTTAACTTTCTTTGTTCCGTTGTGTGCGTGTTCCATCCCTGGAAATCCTAAACCATTACCAAAATATTATGCTAATTAGTGGAGTTAGTAAAACATCATCACTCCAGGGACATGAACCAAAATTCTTATATATGGAAAAGGTTAAATGGCTAAAGCCTGAATATGCACCTATGGTGTATCAGGGTCACAATGGTACTCATGCTACTCCTAGGGGTGCAGGGAACATGTAGCCTCATCATTTTTCTATTAATTGATGGGATCATTTTCATGAGCACCCATCTGCTGTGTAGAAGGGAAAAGTAACAACAATTAGATTTGGTCCAGTCTAGCTGAGTTAATCCAATGCAATCACCTAAAGAACCCCTGTTGGTAAGTAATATTTCAAGATAAAATTCTCTATCGCTCAGATTCTCCATACTTCTTATAAAAATGGCATCAGAAGCCTGAGATGGCGAAGAGATGAAGGAAAAGACATGGCTGAGAGCATGGATCCAATGCGCTGGGCTGTGGATGGGGCATGCTGCAGAGAGGCACCTTCCAGCACGTGAGGGTGATACGGAGAAACCAAGGTGGATGGCAGGATCCATTCCTGCGAATACAAACGATCTTCTCCCTTCCCCATTCATCTCAGAAATCTACCCCTCTGCTCTGCAGCATGGTGAGCACTAGACAAAAGCATCTGACATAAAACACTAAGACGATGACTACCACTGCTGCTGCTGCTGCTATCATTGCTACCACGGCTAATAGTACCTAACACATACATGGAGCTCTTACTGCTTCTCGGGCCTTTTACTATGCCCTTTACATATATAAGTCATTTCATCTTCATAACAACTCTATCATGTAGGTTCCAGTTTTTATTCCCAGTAACATAGCTAATCACCAGATGTGCTAATGGCAGAACAGATTGTGTGTGTGTGTGTGTGTGTGTGTGTGTGTGTGTGTGTGTGGTAGTGAGAAGGAGACAGAGAGGTGGTGGGATATGTTCTAGAAATTTCAGGTTTAAAAATAAATAAAATCCATCCTATTGTGAACACACACTGGGTGCCAGCATTGCACTATGCATTTTACAGACATGAGCACATTTAATCCGTACAACAAACCAGTGAGGCAGGAGAAGATTGGAGATGTTTATCATGGTGCATTTCTCCTTCACACCCAACCTCAGGGCATGGAAATTGAGAATTATATATTTGTCTTCCTTTAAGGTACTTATATCTTAAAACAAATCTAGGCCAGATTAAGCCGGGTTTGGTTCACGTCCATGGAAATGATGGCTGTGCTGATGCCAATAAGAGCCAAAGAGAGATTTCTTGGTGATTTCACGAGGATACAGACTGCAAGGGTGGCCAAAAGTTGTCTTGTTCAAGTTCAAGGAAAAACCTGACATGAGGTTTACATGGAATATCCAAGCTTGTGAAATTGTGGGTCGGGTGGTGGTAAATAAATGGAGGACCGCCCTCTGTAAGGGGCACAGACCATCTCCTGGGTTCACCCAGATTTGATCACCCCTTTGAGGTTGGGGTGAAGTCCACCATTCAGGATAGGTTTTGAATAGAAAGCCCTCACTTGGTACTCAAGCCAATTTAATTTTTTTAATCAAATAATAAACCAAAGCCAACATTTATTGAGCCCCCCAAGGGTTCCTGGAACATTGAGAAGCACGTGTCAGGGTCTTCCATCCTGGGGTGCTTATAGTCAGTGTCAGACCAGTCTGGCTGCAAAGCCCTCAAACCAGGTAGCCCAGTTCTAGAAACTTGTCTCCCGGCTTGTTTCCCACTTGCTGCTCCAGGTTTATTGGAGGGCTTTCCTTCCTTTGTCCCGAGCTTGGCCTTGAGTAATCTTATGTGGTTTTAGTTTCTCCACCGCTGTGTTTCTGCCTTGCTCTTGCCTAGCCTGACCCAGGCACCGCCCCAGGACTTGGTGTTAGACCTCCCAAGTGCCAGCCACTTTGCCTGCCTCTCCATCTCCCTGCTTCTCCGAATGCTGCCTGCTTGCCAATAGTTTGTCCTGATTGTTCAGCTGCCTGGGTGGCTCCTGGTCATCAGGCCGGACCACGCTGGTGCTGTCTGGTTGTCCCACCAAATGCTCTAGGCACCATGTGTCCCTTCCCTGGCCAGCCTTCCACCTGGCACCACGTTTAATTCCGGACAACCATAGCATGCCACACCCAGGGAGTGTGTCCAGATAAGGTCTTGGTCCTTCTAAGTGTGGTTGTTCTTGATGCCTTCTGATTTATGTTCTTAAATTACAACTTGGGGGCAAATACTCATTCTTAGCTTCTCATTTCCATAGCAAGGAAGCCTCAGCTCCACCTGCAGGAGGAAGTAGTGGTGGCATGGTGACAGTTGACCCTTCCCTTCACCTTACTGCTTATTCCTCTCTGCAGAAAAGGACTGAGACTTTTGCTGATATGGGGGAAAGTTGGCAAACATTGGGCCACATTAGCCAGGGAAGGAGCTGAATCAGGGGGGTGGGGGGGGTCCCTTTGGTCTTACCTTGGCGCTCTCTGGTCCATCTGTCCCTCAGCCTGAAGTCGACTCTGCGTCCCTGCAGGGTGCTGGTCTTGTGTCTGGTGTGCAGACCCCCAAGTCTACTTGAGGGAGCTGGACGGAAGCTGTGCTTTGGTTTCAGACCAGTCAGAAGCTCTGCTTTAAGGAGTGACTGGGTTCTGTCCAAGCAGAAACACAGCTGAGTCTATTTCGCACTTCATCTATCTCCGTGGGCTGTCCTCAGTTTGCTACGAACCTACAGGAGCAGGGTGGGGGTGCCCACTGGCATTTGTACCCACCCACAGATGCACCGGCATACACGGTGTGACAGTCTCGAGCTTTGTTTGTGTTCATGAACATAATACAACTGCCGTTTCCACCTGGAACCTGAGCTCTGCACGTAGGGGCTATGTACCCCACTTATGTGTACAGCCGGAAACTAACTGGGTGAACCATGAGCATGACTTTTTACGATCCTTCCTATAGAGCTATGTAAGTCGATTCCACAGTCCATTGTTTTGAACCATCCCAAAGTCACATGCTACTAGTAAAATTCAGAGAAAGTGACTTTTCAATAAACTGATAGTCACAGCTTCGTAAGCTACCTCCTAAATGGGTCACCAAAAATAAATCCTCGAAAAGAAGAGCCGCTGAAGGGTAAACGATGTCAGCCTTTCTCCTTGGCGATGCTGGCTTTCCTCCAGCGGGCCCAAGTGACCTCAATTACTTACCACAAGTCATCCTAGTTAAATAAAATCAGCCTGCAGTTTGGGTGGCTGGGGCTCTATCCAGGAACGCTGAGAGGAACGGACACAAAGCCTGCTGAAATCTATCCAGATAGCGTCTGAGCTCCCGGCAAGAAGGAAATGCCACCACCATCTGCCTCTGTTTGTGATGACCTGGGAATAAATAAAAATTAACCTTGGCCCTGGAATGAATCACAGAGCTTATCAACACTTCCTTCGCGTCTCTAATGACTATTGTGAAATAAGTTTACAACGGGGTTTGGAGGGACAAGGCAGAAGGGTCATTGTTCTAAATGGCACTTTCCCAGGCACAGGGCTTTCCACCTACTCTTCTCACATTAGGTGCCACCGAGGCACTTTGCACCCTGCGTTGGTGATAGTGAAAAATAAGGAGACAGTGTGCTTTGAACGCAGCAGGAGCATGATGAACCACGGGGAAAGAAAGGAGAAAAGACAAAAACTGAAGGCAGGCGGGAAAGGGAAGAGGGGCAGGAGGAAGTGGCGGAGAGAGGGAAGGAATGACAATCACGGTCTCCAGATGGTCAGCGGTGACTGACGGCTGAGGTGGGTATCTGGGGGCTGCGTCTGGCCTCTGCCCAATTGTCAGTGGATGGAGCAGTTTCTGCACTAGCTGCTTAACACACGTTATTTTCTTTAGTCCTCATTGCAACCCCAGGATGCATGAATCACTATTTTATAGGTGATAATCTCAAAAACCTTTATAGAAAACTTGCCCCGAATACTCAGCTAGAGAGTCATAGAAGAGCCAGGTCTTGAACCCAAAAGCGCTGGATTCCAAAATCCAAACTCTTTGCGCTACTCTGCATTGATTCTCAGAGGACATGCCACCGGGCACTGGGGAAGAACTATTATTAGCCATTAACTTTATTTTGAACTAACAAGCTAGTCACTTAGCGAGGCCCTGAAGAAATGGAGCAAGGTAGAAGCACGTTTTGATTGGGTTAGGGGTGGGGAGGAGGGCGAGGTGTTGGGGAGAGCTTTGTAAGAGCGGAGGGGAAATAGCTCCAGATTATGGGATGCTAATTTAAGCTTTATTGGTTCTGGCGTTTGCTGGACCTCTGAGCACACGCAGGCTTTCCGCAGAAAACACTGCCGCAGGTGCCTTAACATCGCATTTCGGATGTGTTACCGGGGACAGAGCGGGCCAGAGCCCTCGCTGCTGAGAGAGTGCACGTGTAGAAAAAGATGCAGGGTGTATTTTTCATGAACTGGTTTGGGCTGGAGCTCAGTCACTTTAGTTGCATTTTTTTTCTAAATCTGCATACCATGGGGAAATGCAAAGAAGAAGGAAAAAGGTGATTTGGTCAAATGATTCATACAATGTGCTTCTAGAAGAGAGAGAAAGAATTGTAAGGCTATTTCCACGGACAAAATCAGGAGGAATAGGCATCTCTAGGGTTCTGAGAGCCAAATGTGACACTCATTTTCTCTAGTAAACAATAATTCTAAATAAACATGTGTGAATATTACTCCCAGAAATCGGGATCTGTTGCAGAGACTTGTTGGCTATTGTGTAATTCGAAGCTTGGTGAGCCGAACCAGCTATTTCTGAAACTTCTTTTGTTTTTTGTTTCACTAACATTGTTTTCAACAAAGAAGGAGACATCCCTTACATACTGACATATGGTACCTTCTATTTATAACAAGATTAACAATTCATTCACACCTTGATTGAATCCTGCTTTATTGAGATGTCAAAACAGATTCTCACAGCCTGCAAAGAGAAAGACTTACCAATGATAATATTATGACAAGAAAGGCACCTAGAAGTAAATGAATCATAATTGATGACAATTAGAAAGAGTTCAGCACAAACACAGAGTCATAGCAGGGACCGTAAGCAGGATTCTCTGGCTTCACCTCTTGCAGAAGGAGGATTGCCATGGAGAAATTCTACTGAATTTCCACCGAGAAGTTGAGATCCATTGAAACCTGCTACTTCATAGCTTATTTTCTTATTCACGTGTGAGGCACCTTCATGGTCTTAGGGTTTTAGCATATGTTTATATTTTTGGTCTGCAGCTTCACACGAGCCCCTTGTTTTAGAAGGATAGAACGGACGCATCGTTCTATATGATCTGCTCAGAGGCATGGACGTCATCTTTGACACCTTCTTTCTTTCACCCCACATCAATCAGCAAGACATCAATTTTACTCTCTCAATATTTTCTAACTCTCTTATTTCTCAACTCCATACTACTGGCACTGCAGACCTAGATGATGTTGTCTCACCTAAGACCTGTTGCTTCCTCCTTGGTCTGATGCCACCAGTGATTTACCCAGCCTAATCTTTCTAAAGTGCTTAAACTTCCTGCATGGCTCCCGATTGCTCTTAGAATAAGGGTTAGATGTCTAGGTTCTACAGTCCTGCCTGAGAGGCAGTGTTGCATAGTGATTGAGACCACACTCCAGTACAAGTCCTGGTTCTAGCAGATGGGTGACCTTGGAGAGGTCATTGAGCCTCCCGGACCCTCAGTTTCATCATCTACAAAATGAAGAATATAACAGTATCTATCTTACAAGAGTTAGCTATATATAAACCTCTTGGAGCAGTGCATGACCTTTGGTAAACACCTGTAAGCATTAACTTCTTATTGCCTGGCTCAGCTCAGCACACGGCAAACCTTTCCTCTTCTGCTTTCCATGTTCTAACCCTTTCTCAGTTCTTCCACCCCGTACCCCAGAGCCTAAACATGGGCATTGGCTGTGCCTTTGCCTGGAGGGTCCTCACCAGCTCCTCCCCCAGTCCCACCATCCCCACACACGTCGCCTGGATAACTCTAAGTCATTTCTTACATCTCCGTTTTAATGTCACCTCCTCAGGGAAGCCTTCCATGACTGACCCCCACCCCCACTTTACCCACAGCCATGCCAGGTGGCTTTGTGAAACACCCTTCTCATGCTCTGCATTTCTAGCCCTTCGCACAGCAGGGAAAATCCCGTGTTTACCTTTTTGGACAAGACTTATCTCTCCCTCAATACTGAAAGCTCTGTTGAGGACAGGGATTGAGTCTATCTTGTTTACAGTGGTGTCACCTGGACCTTAATTTGTTGGATGAACAAATCTACTTCATCCTGCCTCCCTCATTAACAGATAGTATTAGTTGACTTACTGCGGTAGGCAGAATAATGGCCCCTAAAGATGTCTACATCCTAATCCCTGGAACGTGTGACTATGTTCTCTTACAATTCACAACGACTTGGCCGGTGTGATTAAGGATGCTGAGATGGGGAGATCATTGTAGATTAGTGGAATGGGCCCAATATAATCACAGGTGCTCTTAAAAGTGGAAGAGGGAAGCAGCAGAGTCAGGGTAGAAGTGATGTGATACAAGAAAGACTCAACCATCCATTGCGGGCTTTGGAGGAGGAAGGGGGCTGCCAACCAATGGATGTGGGAAACCTCTAGAAACCGAATCTCCACTAGAGTGTCCAGAAGGAACCGGCCCTGCTAAGACCTTGACTTTAGCTCTGTGAGCCTCACCTCTAACTTCTGACCTCCAGAGCTATAAGATAAGACATTTGTGTTGTTTTAAGCCAATAATTGTATAACTTGGTACAACAGCAATAGGAAATGAATACACTTACCCAAGGTCAAAGAGCCATGGAAGAGCCAAGGCCAGCCCGCCGTTCTCTCCACCGTGCTACCCTACCTCTGCCTCTGCCTCCCAAGTCTTGTTGGTTTTCCAATTTGCTTTCATCTTTTTCTTTTTTTTCCAGAGGAAGAAATCATTAGAGATGCAGCTTCTTACATGCAAGAGCACGTGCAGGAAGCATGGATCCGCAGATGTGAGTGTGCGAGAAAAGGTGTGTGGGATTAGAGAGCTCTGAATGGCCTCATAATAGAATCCCAGGGGATGGCCGGAGGTCCCAGGCCAGCGATGCTCACACGCCCATCTCCTCCTGTCTGCAAGGCACAAAGCCTGACAAGGTCTCACTCATGTTTCAAAGCGCTCTCTCTTTTCAGAGCTATTTGTTATTGTCTCTGCCATCACAAGTTTAAAAAAGGAAAGTTAATTAAATATGGAACAAGACTGAGCAACATCTTTTAAACCATCATGTCATTAGAACTGGAATCCTTAGAGAGCTGCTTAAAAGGGGTTTGAGAACAATGACTGTTCAATCAGATATTTATGGGCATAGTTATGTAAACACACTCTTTATTGTCTATGTATATTTAATATAATTATCAGTTTTGTAGTTGGACTCTCCAGAGACCCAACAAATCACAGTGTTGCTTTGAAAATGTCAGCAGAAAAGACAATTATGTTGCTAGCAAATATTCATAAATTATATTAAAAAGTCCTGTGGAAATGTCCCCTATGTTGCAGGATCCTTCGCGGTAACTGAATAGTCCTTTTATTTCTTTGATTTAAGGGTGATTTTAGAAGCAAGGAGGTTCTTTGTGAAAGCTTAAAGGCATCAGAGTGGCAAAGGAATAGGCCAACCTTGCAAAACAAAAGCATGTGCATTCCAGAAAATGAACAAACTCCATTCATCGTTTTCCATTTGCTGACTCTATAACCGGTTGTATGGCCTCACGCCCATACAGGTACGTGTAGACACCTGTTCACATAACTAATGTGCAAATTTTATTTCTTAAAATATCCCATTAAAGTGAGAAAATAAATTCAATCTGTTCACTCTTTTATAGCTACTTAGAGCCATAACTCTTTCCTATGGCATTTTTCTTTAGAAACTATTTATAGTATTTCCCATTTTTCCTCTCTTATCATTTTTTTCTCATTATGCACATACAGAAATAAGTGGAGAATTGGGAAACTGCTCAGTGAATTAAAATGCACCAGGCTTTTGCTAAACCAATATGAGTGGTGTAGGTTGATAAACACCTAGTAAGCATTCACAAATCACTTCTATTGCAAGATATACAATCTGCAAATCAACATCTTAATTAGCAGCTAAGGACATTTGGAAGGAAAGGTTAATGTTAAGCGCACAAAAGCAGTGTGGTTAAAAAAAAGTTAGATTTTTTTTTTGCCGCCTTCTTATGAAAAATAAAAAAAGGAAAGAAAAGCTATCCCGTGATTAGAGTGGGTGTTGTAAATATACTCGTATTGGCAGTTCGAAGCATCTTAATAATATAAGGCCTGTATTGATATGCTACCTTTCATCTCAGGACTCCAAAGCACTTTGCCTGTATCTCGTTCATCCTCAAAATACCCCTCTGAGGGGAAGTATCTATAGGCAAAATGAAGTGGAGAGTTGAGGCACTTATCTACGTAATTCAAACCAAAACCCCTGTTAATGAGGAACGAGTGGAGCATCTGAAGTGACTGAAGCTTCCTGATTGGCTTGCCATAGAGATCAAACTCCCTGGATGCTGAGACATTTTTGCACTGCGTTGTCCCCAGGTGACGGCCTAAGGAGCCAAGAGCATGGAGATCAGTGACTTCATTTTAAAGGGACGACCCTGAATCACATATTCAACCCCATCTCTCCCCAGCTCGGGCCACCCGGGTCTCCCACCGCCTCCCCCACGTCACAGCCCACGACCGTTTCCAGACTGGCCCCTGCCTCCCCCTGCCTTTCCCCCTCTGCTTCCCTCCCCTAAGGTCCTTCTTCTTCCTCCTGGACACCGTCTGCCCCTCCTCTCCCCTCAAAGCTTACCTTTACGTCTAGTTCTTCCCAGAAACCTCCTCTCGCAAGGGGCAAAAGACGCCATATTATTTATTCTATTTTATTTTTTTGATACATTAGGTTGGCTTGCTGGTAATTTTTGCCATAAGCTGTTGGAGATTATTCTCTGTGTAATTCCAGTTACAATGGCAGGAGCTTCTGTTGGCTTTCTCTTCATCAAAGTGTCCCCCTGTCATTCAGGGTGCGGCTTGAATGTGTGTTGAATAGGTTTTCGTGTCTTTCTATATGTACGACTCCCAGTCCCCCAGGTGGGTTACTAACAGGCCTCAAGGAATTGCCACTTAGCAGGGGGACAGTCATCTTCCCCAGGTGACCACTGCCCTCACCTTGGCTCATTCTCTCCAATGCTGCACACACCATTGCCCTTCATTTCCCACAGATTCTCAAGAGTTAATGAGATTTTTCCTGTAGATTGGGGACAACTGAGCGAGCCCATTGTGGACAATGACTTAGAGCAGGACCCTATGACCATGCAGGAACCCATCTTCTAGGTCCATCAGGGGCTCTCCCTGCAGTGACACGCTGCCCACACCCCACCAGGAGGGAGCCCTGCTTCTCCGGGGCTCCCCTCCTCCCCTGAGCCAGGGGCTGCAGCACAAGGAGGATGTTTTTCTCCTTATCCCACTCTGGTCTCCACCTCCTGAGTCTTCATTTCCTGTCCCAAGATACAGCGCTTCCCAGAATGGTTCCCTGTGGAATGTCCATTTCTTTCAGGGGAAATTCCAGCCAGACCTGCAGGGGTGCGACTGGGCCCACGTCCTGCCCACCCCGCCCCGGAGACACAGCCTGCAGCCATGCGTGCATTTCCTGAGCCCGCAGCTCAGCTCAACTCCCTTTCAGTTTCCAATCCAGAGAAGGTGGCGAATCCCAGGCCCTCATGCTCTGCTCTCCCCAGCACAGAAGACCCAAACACACCTCTTCAGAGAACATTGCAAAACTCCAAAGAAAACACCACATACAGAAATGGGACACTTCGTGTTTATAGCCAGAAAGAGACATTTCTTCGATAAAAACTGCATCTATTTCATTCACTATTCCCAGCACCTCCCGAGTGGGGCACACACAGGAGGCCCTCACTTGTCATGTGTCGATGGGGCGACACTCTCCGTCAATGTGAGGGGGGCCTGAAAAAGGCAGGGAGGAGCTGTCTGCTAAGGAGAGATAAAGCATATACCCCAACCTGATGGATAGATTAGTCTTCGCAAGTTGACAACATAGCAGCAAAAATATCTTGTTTTAATATAGCATCTTCCACCTAACATTTCAAATTATTTTCCTAGTCATTATCATGGTTATTCCCAACACCCTGCCTGTGATTCGTTATCAATGCCCACGTTTATAGCAGTACAGTTTCACTGACTTGTCCAAGGCCACAGAATAAATCAGTGGCAATGACTTTGAAGAAAAGGCTCCAAATTACCTTTCCAGCCACTTCCCTTTTTTATGCTGGGATTTAGCCGGACTAGACTCAGTCACCAATACATTGCATTTTAATTGTTTATTTTTATGCCTGCCTCCTCACCAGATTCTGGGCTCTGTTTGTCCACGTCCCAGGAGCCCAGAAAAGACTTGACACACAACTGTTCCATGAAATGTTTGTTGAATGAATGTTGGATGTTAATGTGCTTGCTCTTAAAACCAGTGGGACCAGATCTCAAGCCCTCTGGATTGCCATTCACTAAAGGAGCACTTTCAGGTTTGCACTGTGTTCATGGTTCTATTCACAGGCATCCCACCAACACTTTCCCAATGTCTTCTTTACTGAGGATGATATTTTAAGGCAAAAGTTAATAACTTATTTACACTTGAGTGTTAATAGCATGGTTCATGCCTCTTGGGACCATTTGCAGGTTCTAGGTATGGAAGGGGGCGGGTGGGGGAAGGACAGTAAAGGTAATCAGAAAGAGAAATAGAGTAAGGAGATGGAGAAAGGCGAGGGGAAGAGTAGCTGCATCTGGTCAGGAAGGGCAGCTGCCACCATAATTACCTTTGGTGCCTCGTGGTTACACCATGACATAGGTGCTTCCCCTTGTCTTAAAAGATGAATAGCTCCCAGCTGGCCCACCCCAAGTTAATGACTCTCACAGGTGAACAATGGTTGGGGTTAATTAGGGCTTGGATCTTTTTAGGACTTCTTGGGAGGTTCATCAAGTTCTGCTTATTGTGGGAAGATGGATTGGTTAAGGGATTGGTCATTTGGTTATTTTCTCCTTGAGCAATTTTGGAGCTAAAATGCGGACTACTGCTGTGCTCTTTTAGACCCTGTGACTTTTATAAATAATAATAGAAAAAGACTCTCGAAATGTAAAGAAACTGCCTTAGGTGCATCTTTAAGGGTCTGAAAAGAGAGTCAAGGAAAAGTTGGACTTCGCCTCTTCCCAAACACCCTGGATAGGGCTAGCACCTGCTCCACATGTGCCCATGGGGCTCACATTTCACTCCTGTGAAGGCAGGAGCCCATTCACCCAATTCTTCACTCTCCTGAAGCCAGTAGCAGTGGAGGGAGTAAATGCATGGATAATTAAGGCTAATAGTGCACAGGGCTAATAGTGTGTTTAAAACGCATAAAAGAAACAGTGCAAAGTGCCTACCATCTAGTAGCTTCTCCAGGAGCACAAATCATCTCTCAGCGTTCTGAATTTTCAGGAATAAGAATGCCTACTCTGTGCCAGACACTTCCTGATTATTATTTCGTCCTCACAACACGCGTTTGACCTATGTATTCTTATCTTCGTTTACTAATGAAGAAACTGGCACTTAGTGCAGCCTGATCGAAGTTTGCAAAGGCAAGATTTGAAACCAGATGCGTCTTCAGTTTGTGCTTTGTCCCCTCCATGATGCTGTTTTCTTGAGAAAACTACCTGCGCTTCTCTCTTCTCTTCTTCTTCCTTATCCTTCTCCTCTTCCTCTTCCTCCTTCTTTTTGTTCTTTCTTCTTTTCAATGTTTGGTCTACTGAACATACTGTGTTTTATGGAGAAAACATATGTCTCTTAGGGATATCTTTAAATAACAAACAAAGATAGAACAGTCTTACTTTTCCTATGAGTGGCAGATAGCCTAGCCATATAGATATTTTTATCTCATGCTCTAAATAAATACAGCGCTGGATGGAAATAAGACAAGGAAAGAAGAACATTCACTGCTCCAGGAAATCTGTAATCCCCAGGCAAAAAGCAACAATGCAGGGGGATTTGTCTCGGGGTAGTTCATTCTGAAAATCAGTACGTTTCTCAGAGTTTCTGGAGAAGAGAAAGAAAAGGTGTTGTATTACCTAATTCCTTTCTGCAGTTTTGACAGGACAGGTTTCCTTACTTCCTGCCTGAAATGGTTATGAGGTGTTGCGGTGAAGAATGAGAGACCCGAGACACCTTCTCTGCAAGGGAAGGGCGCTGGAGGGAGGGGCGAGGGGCTGCACTCTGGACTCCTGTAGCGTGTCTTGCTAAAGCACTCACGGATGAAAGGCTACCGTGTGTATAAATTATTATCATTATTGCAGTAACAGAGAGTGTATCATTATAGTTACAGGATGTCGGAAAGCCCTGAGAAACTGGAATCTGTGGTGCAAAGTGGCTTGCCAGAGTTTTGAAGGCCCACGAGGGACTTGGGATAGTCTGATGGATAAAGCGGAAGACTTTGCAGACCATGGCAGGTGCAGTGTGTGTGCATATATGTGGGCGTATGCACACGTCCCTGTGTGTATGTGTGTGCTTGTGTGCACGTGTGCGCTCCCAAGACTAAGTGCCACAAGTCATGAGGTCAGAATTGTGGAGAGGAAAATGAAAATGAAGAGGCAGCATCTCTACCTCCTGAAATGCTGGGACATTTAGGAAGGATGCAGTGGCCCAGGGAAGGGATTGTTAGATGGGCCTTTGGGGCTAAATCTTCAGTAGAAAAGTCAGCAAGTTGTCTAGCTGTTTCAAGAGGAACAAAATAAAACTTCCCCATGAATCACCCATACAAAGCCAATGATAGGCTACTTTTGACCTGAATTTACCCAGATAATTTTCTTCAAGATTTCCCTTCCTCCCTGAGAAAGGAAGAACTTGCAAGAAACTATGAAATGTTTGTGTTTGGGTTGTGGTTTCAACCAAGAAGTGAGATCACTGGTGAGAGAAAGTTTTATTTAAATATAAACAATGTTGACAAACTTTGGCTATGGTATAGACACATGCCCTACCTTAATTATCTCTCCAAAGCAATCAAGTAGAAAGATCCTTTCAAGTAGAAGGAGAAGGGGCCTGGGGGATGGTTTGGGATTAATTTATTGTCCTCTGCCTGGGCCTCCCCACATAGGGAGTCTGGTCTTTTCTCACTTCCTGAATTAGCAGACATGATACTACTCTTACTCGGTGGTCTTCATGGATCTGCTCTTCCTTGTTTCTTACCTTCACGTATCTTATCTTTCCCTTGTATCACATCACCTTTTATCTGAAAAGGCTGCCATTTAGAGTTGTATCTATTTTTCTGTCCAAGAAAAACAAACTAAATCTCACCTTATTTTTCAATTAATCATTTCCAAAACCATTCATCCACAAACATGTGCGATAGGTGATTTTTCCTGTTTGTTATCATGAATCTCTACAAATGCACCCTTCTTTGAAGAACATCTGACACAAGAAACCAGGAGGGGAGTGATGTACGACAGGGCCTTCTGTGGGTCCGCAGAGGAGGAAACTGAATGCAGGAGGATACAGCTGACCACAGGTCTCAGTTCAGGCCTTGCTCTGCCGCTGCTTGGTTTATGAACCTACTACAGGTCATTTCACTTATCTTGGTTTCAATTTCTTTTAAGAAGGTTGAACTCAACGACCTCTAAGGCTCTTCCTAGCTCTACAATTCTCTAACTCCCAGAGTTTTGCAGGCCCCTCCATGATGTGGAAAGCCAGTTCTATCTTTACCCTGATAAGACTGGCCGAGACATTTCAACTGAGTAATGAAAAATGGGCCAGGCAAGGGAATGTGAACAAACTTTTTGAGCGTTTCTGGTTTTCTTAGCAATGTGTCTTCCTAAGGAAGGGGTTTTGGTAATCACCTAGACTTCCCTTTTCCCAAAGAGGCCCATCTGTACGCAGCGTGGACCTATAGACTTGTCAGCTATAATATTAATAAAGCTAATATTAATATATTCCCCAGTTTTTTGGAATCTCGCATTGCAAATAACCACAGAGATAAGAAAGCTTCTTTTTGCTCAAGAGTTGAAACTTAAGCTGCAAACCCACTGTTAGGAACACTGGGCACAGAGCCCCTACACAAGGCAAGACAAAGAAGTCCCAGCGCTGTGCCCACCCTGACCGGCAGGGATCAGCCGGCTCTGTGGGGAAAGAGGACCCATTCAGACCATGACTGAATGGCGATGTCTGCCGCGGCCACCTGAGGGAGACGCCGTGGCAGTCTGTGTGCCAGCTATATTCCCTTTCTTCCCCTGGGCCAAACAAGGAAGAATTGAGGTCAGATATCAGTACCAGGACCTTCAGACCAAGAAAGAAGGAAAAATGTGGAGGGATAAGAGGAGCTCCAGAAATGAGCACCCTGAAGTTCTTACCTGAAGGACAGGGACATCAAAGGACATATATATTTGGTGACAGAAGGTGAAGGTCGGGGAAGCAGGCGAGTAACACAACATAGACAAGATTGCTAGGCAGGCCGTGGCCCAGAATCTGAAATAAGCCAATCAACAAAGGACAAAGTAAAGCTGGAAAGAAAAAGACTAACTTTAGCAGGCGAAAAAAGCCACGTTCCCCTAGGGGCCAGAGAACTGAAGGTCTGATGAAAGGATTGTCAGTCTGGAAGGAAAATGTCCTCCCGCTAGGGGCAGGGAGAGGAAGGCCTGCAGGGGATGGCGGGAGAGCAGCAGATGCGGCCACCCAGGCAGTGGGGGTGCCGCTGGTGGCAGGGGAGCCCATGGTGGTGGGAGTGGTTTGTGCCGGGGTCAGGACAATGACCCAGCCCAGGGAATGTGTCCTCTCTCAAGGGGAGAGTCGGAAGGAGCCATCAAAAGAGTGGGAAGGTAGATAGGTGGGTTTGTGAAGTTGGGAGGTAGGATTGAGGTAAGACCTAGAGTTTATCACCTCTTGGATGTTTCTTGAATCTTTAACTGTCCCCAAGGCTGCTCAGAGGCTGGGGACATCAGCATTCTGGAGCCAGCCTAAGCCCCCAGTATTGACAATCCTACTCTTTCTCTATTTGTTCAAGGCCCTGTGTACACGGAGCCTCATGTTCTGTGTGTGGAAGACTCTGTTTCACACGTGAGGGCCTTTTAGTGCTTCCTTCTCTTCTCTTTTAAAAGGTTTAAATGGGGTGAATCACCTACTTTCTTGCTCTCTTCTTGTGAAAATATGCCATTAGCTTTTCTTTCCTAGCCTTCTAGCAGGTCTCTCTTTCTCCTTTGGAGTTGGCTAGAGTGAAAAACACTACTCCTTTGTGGTTGGAAAAAAAACATAAAATCAAGAATAGCTTCTGCTGTTAGAATCCATTGCAACCCAAACCCAACCCCGCTGAGGTCTAGCCTTAGCGCGAGCCGCTTCCAGACTGACTTGAGAGGTACCTTTATCTAACAGGGAGGGTTTGGGGGCACAAGCAGGCTCTTTGGAGCTTGCTGCAGGCCAGTGGGGACACTGAGTCAGGGGTGTACCCACCCCAGACCGAATCCAGCTGCTTTCATTCTGAAAAGATATTCTAATTTTTTAAAATACTGACAAATGACCTTGCTCAAAGAACAGCATGCTATCTGATTTTTAGTTTTGGTGATGGCCAGTTTTGTAAAATCAAAGTAGTGTCATTAGCTGAGTTTAAAGTCAGAGCCTTAGCATGATTCAAAGTTTGATTTCATTTAGAAGGTATTGAGTGATTACTATGTTCCAGGGAACAAGATAAAAGACATCATTCTCAGGGAGTTTGAACATTTTCTTTCATGCACATATCTTGTGTTTTTAAATTAGCATATGTGTGCAGTATTCCTTATTCCCCTATCCAAGAGGGATATACTCCAAGACCCCCAGTGGATGTCTGAACCCACAGATAGTATCAAACCCTATATGTACTATGTTTTTCCCATACATATCTGCTGTACGGTGTGGAAATACTGGACAAAGAGATGATTTGCATCCCATGCACGATGGAGAGGGACAGCAAACGTTTTTGTCACACTTCTCAGAATGGCATGCAGTTTGAAACTTAAGAATTTTTTTATTTCTGGAATTTTCCATTTAATGTTTTCGGACCACAGTTGACCGTGGGTAACTAAAACTGCAGAGAACAAAACCTTGCATAAGGACGGAGGGACTACTGTATTTGTTAATTCATTGGGGGGCTCTGTACGGTGCACTGGCTGAAGGTGGCGAATGTGACATGGTCTTTGCCCTGGAATCATTACACAAAAACAACTCACAGCAACAAACTGCGCCAACCTGGTGCGGAAACAAAGAGTAACAACTTTAATTCCAGAGCAAGGTGAAGGAGTGCATTCGAGGCTATCAGGGGAGTCTGTCCCAAGGTGGTGAGTTTTGCAGGATCTTAAAAAGATGGTTGCTCCTAAGAGCACTGGGTTGAGAGGAGAACCCTGGTGAGTGGCTGGCCAGGTACCTTGGTTACCAGAAAACCCACTTCTCTCTCATTTCACTTTGTCCTTTTCGTCAAATTAGTCTTTCCTTCCCTTTCCTGTCTGATTTCTCTTTGCATCCAGCGAAGACATACAAAGTGTCACCTAGAGGTTATTTCTGCCCAGCAAGTTCACTTCTCCCAGGTGTCTGGAAGAGTGAGTTTTGCAAAGGGTTGTTGGATGATTTTGTGATTATATCTTACCCTTTCTTCTTTCCCTGCTCTCCCCAAGCGTATCTCTACTCTATAAGAAGTGAAGGCACAGAGTTTGGAACTACAATATCTAATTTTTCAGGAAAGAGTTTATGGAGGATTGCTCCTTACAGTGGCTAATGAGTCTGTGTCTGCAGCAACACTTCAGAAAGCCTGTGTATCTCTGAGTTTATATAGCAAATTTCAATCAATGTAGGTTTTATTCTGCCTTTAGCGCCAAGACAACAATCCCATTGGTCTGTTGTATCTAATGACCAGAGTTTTATTTCTGCTGTTACTGCTTTTGGACATTGCTCGGATGTTGGATACTGTTATCTGAGCCTTTTTATTGCAGCCGACAAACACTTGTATTGGTCTATCTGGAAAAGCACTTCCCTGTTTGAATCTTATTTTTCTCTGTGTACAGAGTTTATTGTTTTTGAACCTCATGTTTCTACTGTGACCCCAATTTTTTCTTGAAGCACAAGGAATTGGGACAGCATTGAGGAACTTTTTTGGGACAACGTTGTTTTTTAAGATAGTTTTGATCTGGTATGTTGTAGATATTTGGATCATGGCCCGAATTTTCCTATAATGAGCACACACTTGATCTCCCGCTTTCTGGTTTTAACATGCCCTTGTATGAGTGGGTCTAAGAAGTAGTTACAATAGAGTTTTACAAAAGCATACCTGGGATAAATCCTCTTGGGTTAACACGACACATGTGGATGTGGGGACAGGCGTTGAGGTCAGGGAGCTGGCCCAGTGACTGCACAGAGACACTGACTCAGCTTTTGTGATGGGGCAGCCTCCTACCGTTTTTCCCCCGAAAATAAGACCTACCTATAAAATAAGCCCTAGCAGGATTTCTAAGCATTTGTGCAATATGAGCCCTACCCCGAAAATGAGACCTAGTGATGGGCGTGGCTACCCAGCGAATCTGCACAACCCATGCATTTTGTCGCTGAGCGGTAAAGAAGAGGAGCAGCCCTTCTCATCTGCCCCATGAGAGCTCTGTTGCTGCACATGAGAGATTGGGGCCAGTGGTTCTAAAGGAAATAGAGTCGCAAGAAATTCAGGATGGAATTCGTGGTTTGGAGAGTTATGATGATGTTCCAGAAGAAGACAACTATATTTGAATAAATGTAGATTGTTGTACCATACTTAAAAAAAAAAATAACACATCCCCTGAAAAAAAGTCCTAGGGTGTCTTCTTGAGGAAAAATAAATATGAGACCCTGTCTTATTTTTGGGGAAACATGGTAGTAGCTCACTACATTTTATTTTGTTTCAGTCAGTCAAAACAACAGATTTTAACTGGAGGAAATTTTAACATGAATAAAGTAGAAGTTTGACTATTATACAAACAAATGCTGTTATATGAATACAATGTTAAGAAAAGGTACAAAACTCCACAGGAAAAAAAATGTTGGAAGGAAAAAAACCAAATATTGACAGACAATGGGCTGTGGATGATATATTCTCTACATTTTTTCATTTTCAAAATGTTCATGTACATATGTTGTGTTTTTAGGATAACCATATATAGGGATTTATTAATTCATTTAGCTGGGTTCCATGCTAGGCACTGGTAATAAGGTGATGAACAGGACATGGCCTTTGTCCCAGAATTATTATAATAAATAATTCGCTATCACAAACTACTATAATTAATGGGTGAAAGTGATTATGGAAGCTTAAGAAATAAAAAGATATGAAAGCTCTGCATATTTAAGTTTATCCCTACATATTTCATGTATGGGATGCTACAGTAAAATAAAATTTTTATTTTTATTTCACTTTTCAGTTACTCCTAGCTAGCACATAGAGATGCAATTGTTTTTTGTGTTTACTTTGAATCCTTTGACTTTGCCAATTCATTTTTTTTTTTGTAAAGTCCTTAGGATTTTCTATGTGTGTGATCACAAAATCATTGAATAAAGACTTCTATTTCTTCCTTTCCAATATATATATATGAATAGCTAATAAGCACATGAAAAAAATGTTCAAAATCACTAGTCATCACAATGAGATTGCACTATACAACCTTCAGAATAGCAAAAGTATTAATAAAAAAGACTGAAGTTAGGAAGTTTTGGTGAGAAGATGAAACAACTGAAGTTTTCATATGCTATCAGTGGGGATAAAGATGTAATGATAACTTTTATATCTTTTCATTACTTATTGCAATGTCTAGGAGCTCCAGTACAATGCTAGACTGAAGTGGTAAGAGTGAACAATGCTACTTATTCCTGATCTCAGTGGAAGGCATTCAGTTTTTTACCATGTAGCATGATGAGGCTTTCTGTAGATTTTTAAAATAGATATTGTTTATCAGTGTAAGAAAGTTGTCTCCTATTACTATTAGGTCATTAAATATGAAATGTCTAATTTTTTGAATCAGAAATGTAATTTATTATATCTCAAACAAGAAGCAGTACAATTAATCACACTATGCACCTAAACTATCGATACAGTGTTGCCATCTCAACAGTAGCTTGCTTATGCCCACAGTGAAGAAGCCTGGAGAGCAAGTGGTGATGGAATCACAAAAGGCATTTTTCACAGCTTGTTAAGAATTGCATAGTTTTCCTTGCAAGAAGTGATCCAAAGCCTGGAAGAAGTGGCAGTCAGTGGTGTAAGATCTGGCGAATACAGTGGGTGACAGAGAGTTTCCAAGTCCAGCTGCTGTAGTCTGAGCAGCGTTGTTTGTGCGACAAGTGGTCAAGCATTGCCTAGCAAGAGGATTGGCCTTGTCTCTATTGACCAATCTCGGCTACCTTCAGCTCTTCATTATCCACCTTGGTCTCAGGTCGCTCACGTGGCTCATTTTCAAGACCAAAATCACCAGAACAGAACTTCTCAAACCATCAACACAGTGTGTGTTCATTAGCCACATCCTTCCCAAACACTTCATTGATATTTCGAGCTGTCTGCTCTGCATTGGTTCCATGACATAACTCATATTCGAAAATAAAATGAAATTTTTGCCTATGTATGGTGTCACAAAAATTGCTCTAAAAATTTTTTGAAAGATAATCACAAGCCAAATCATGCATTTGAAAGACTGAGAATGTACCTTCACAATAAAAATAAAACGAGAATCTTGTATCAAAGTGAAATGTCAGAGATATTAACTGTCAAACTTAGTACTTAAAGAAATCAGACATTTCATACCTAATAACCTAATAGTTTACTAGTTTTCATTATGAATGAGTGTTGAAATTTGTCAAAGGCTTTCTAAATAATTGAAATATTGACTTTTATTTAATACATGAATTACATTGATTAATTATTCAATGTTAAACTAGGCTTTAAATTCCATTTGTTCCAGATGTTTTCTCCTTTTATATTTTGTTATATTTGACTTGGTACATTTTGCTAAGGACAGTTTGTGATATATTCTTGAGGGACATTTATTTGTAGTTTCTTTTCTTATAAAGTTTTTTAGCCTGGTTTTATACCAGACCAAAGCTAGCCCAACAGATAAGAAGGAAGGACGGAAGGAAGGAATTCAAATTTTTAAAAAAGACATGGAGCTATTCAATTTTCTGTTTCTTCTTATCCCCATTCTGGAAATTTGTATATTTCAAGGAGTTTGCCCATTTCCTTTACACTGTTGAAATTATTGGCATAGAATTATTCATGATTTTCTGTATAATTATTTTAATGTTTGTAGGACCTGCAGTGATGTTCTGCTGATATTGGTAACTGTGTCTTCTCTCATGTTTTTCTTAATCTAGCTATCTGGGATATTATTAATTTTATTGAGTCTTTCAAGCTAGATGTTCGTTTTGCTCATTTCCTCTGCTGCTTGTTTCTATTTATTTGATTTTTAAATAATAACTCTAACCGTTGTTACTTCTTTCTACCACTTACTTTGCATAAAATTTGCTCTTCCTTTTCTAGCTTCCTAAAACAGAAGCTTCAATTATTGACTTTATACTTTTCTTCTTTTCTACTTACCATAAGCAACTAAACCCATAAACTTCCCTCTAAGTAGGATATTTGCTGCAGTCTGCAAATTTTGATGTGTTGTGTTTTATTATTATTCAGCTTCAAATATTTTAAAAATTTTCTTTATAATTTCTATGTTGTGCCATGAATTACCGAATTGTTTCATTTCCAAATATTTGCAGTTTTCTTAAAATTTTAATTTTTGTTAAGTTTTAATTAAATGTCATTGTAGTCAGAAAAAGTACTCTGTAATATGGCAATCTTTTGAAATATATTGAGACTTGTTTTAGCCAGCCTATGTCCTACCTCTGTGAACCTAACATATGAATTTAAAGAATGTATATTTTGCATTTGTTGGGTAGAGTGTTCTGTAAATCACAACTACGTGAAAGTCGTTGATAGTACCCCTTAGCTCTTCCAGATCGTCAATGATTTTTTTTTTGTTTAGTCTATCAACTACTGAGAAGTGTGTTAAAGTCTCTGTTATTGTTGATTTGTCTTTCCTCTGTCAATTTTTACTTGATTATATTGAAGGTATGCTATTAGATAGATAAATACTTATATTTTCCTGATGTATTTACCCACTTGCCTTATAACGTTTCCCTCTTTGTCTCTAATAACACACTTTATCTTCAAGTCTATTTTGTCTGCTATCAATATAGCCACTCCCATTTTCTTGAGCTTATTGTTAGCATGACATATCTCTTTCAATCTTTTTACTTTTAACCTATTTGTTCCTATGTATTTAAAGAGCTTCTCTTACAGACAGCATATAATTGATTCATTCTTTTTTATTCAGTCTGACAAGCATGGCTTTTGGTTGGAATATTTGGTTAGTTTAAATTTGTTGCAGTTATTGAAATAATTGACTTTAGATCTACCATTTTGCTATTTATTTTCTTTGTCCTGTCTGATCTTTTTGTTCTTCCTTTCCTATCTTCTTTTGTGCTAATTTAGTATTTTTTTAATATTTTCCTTTAATTCCTATATTGGCTTCCTAGCTATATCAAGCAAATTATTGTATTTTTAACTGTTTGTTCTAGAGGCAACAACATATATCTTTAACTTATCCCAATCTACTTAGAGTTCATATTGAATTACCTCAGACAAAATATTATAACCTTGCAACAGGATATTTTCATTTCCCCCTTTTTGTCCCCCTATTTTTAGTGTTATTGTTGTCATTCAAATATGACATCAATATATATCAACTCAATATTATAAATTTTTCTTAATCTGCCATGTGTCTTGCAAAGAAATTAAGAGAAGAAAAGAAAAGTGTGTGTGTGTGTATGTGTGTGTGTGTACACCTATTTAGTTCTTTTTATTTATTTACACATTTTCCATACCTGGCATTGATCATTTCCTCCTGTAAATCTGAGTAGTCATCTGGTGTCATTTCTCTTAGGTTTCAAAACCTTACTTTGGTGTTTCTAATAGCACAGTTCTGCTGATGATGAATTGTCTTATTGTCTTTGTTTTTTTTTTTTTTTTTTTTTTCTTTTTTTTTTTTTTTTTTTGAGACAGAGTCTCGCTTTGTTGCCCAGGCTAGTGTGAGTGCCGTGGCGTCAGCCTAGCTCACAGCAACCTCAAACTCCTGGGCTCCAGCGATCCTTCTGTCTCAGCCTCCCGAGTAGCTGGGACTACAGGCATGCGCCACCATGCCCGGCTAATTTTTTATATATATATCAGTTGGCCAATTAGTTTCTTTCTATTTATAGTAGAGACGGGGTCTCGCTCTTGCTCAGGCTGGTTTTGAACTCCTGACCTTGAGCAATCCGCCCGCCTCGGCCTCCCAGAGAGCTAGGATTACAGGCGTGAGCCACCGCGCCCGGCCTGTCTTTGTTTTATTTTTCTGGCTATGCCTTAATTTCTGTCTCATGTATGAAGGATAAATTCTTTGGATTATATAATTCTTGGTTGCCAATTTTCTTTTCTTTCCCGCAATTGAGCTATGTCACTCCCATTTCTTTTGGCCTCCATTATTCTGATATGAAGTCAGCCATTAATCATATCATTGTTCTCCTGTATGTCACATATCATCTTTCTCTGGCTGCTTTAAAGATGTTTCTCTTTATCTTTGACTTTCAGCACTTTGACAATAATGGTTTATCCTGGCTAGGGTTTGCCAGAAATCCAGTTTCCTGGATTTCTAAATTATTGTTTTCCACAACATTTGGGAAGTTGTAGGCCATTATTACTTTTAAAATTTTCCTGCCCTTTTCTCTACTCTCCCATGCTCTTATTATTCTGATTACACTATTTTTATCTTCTAATACAAACAGATCTCTGATGCTCCATTTATTATTCTTTGATCTTTTTTCTCTTTTTTTTCCAGATTGAGTAATTTCCGTTAATCTCTTTTTAAAGCTCATTGATTCTTTTTCTAATATCTCAGTCTGTCTTTAAACCTAAATTCTAGTAAGTTTTTCATTTCCGTTATGAGCAAATTCTTCATTTTAGTTATGGTGCTTTTTAGTTCTAGGATTTCCATTTTTTATAGCTGTCATTTCTCTGCTGAAATTTTCTAACTGTTCATTCATTAAGATCATTTTCCTTGAATATTTTGAAAGTATTTATAATAGCTGGTTTGAAGTCTTTCCCTGCTAAATCTAACATCTGGGCCCGATTAGAGTCAGTTTCCATTGATTTTGTTTTGTTTGTTTTGTTTTTCTTGAGTATGGGTCACATATTTCTTTTTCTTTACATGTTTAGTAATTTTTGTTTGAAAAGTGGACATTGTAGAAAATATGATGTGATGACTAGAGTGGCTTATATTCTTTTAAGTATTATTGTTGTTGTTGTTTCATTAGGCAGTTAATTTGCTTGAACTTCAACTGCAAATTTTATCTCCCCTGTGGTGTGCAGTTGTTGATCTCTCTTTTCAGTTCTTATGACTTCCAGCTGCTGAATACTCTGTTGGTAAATTCAGAGCACTCACCTGGTGCAGCTCCGTCTTTGCAGGCTAGATTCCTCCCTGGCTTTTGCCTGCTTTTCCGATGCCTCTGTCAGATTCCCCCCTACATATGCACACTTTAGTAGTCAACCAGTGTTTTGGGCAAAATTCATACTCAGATTGTTGAGTTTCAGTCCTTTTCCCATTCTCTTGCTTACAGATTTCCCCCTAAAAATTTCCTCTGTACTCTGTTTTCTGTCACCTTGAGCCTGGAAGGTGACTGATATTTTTCTTTGCCTTATCGAGGGGTATTGGGAAACATCTTCAGGCAAGATAATAACTGTAAACCCCCAATTGTTACCCTTTCCAGTACAGTTTTTCAAAAAGTAAAATCTCCTCTGGCTTTAGTCTGTTTTTAGAAGTGTTCCCATTCCTAAAGTTGTTTTTTTTCTTTTTAAACAGATTTTCTAATTGTCATCTATAGGAGGGTTCATATAGGTAGTCCAATCCAGCATTACTAGAAGTGCTCGTGGTTATGTCATTCGTCTTTATCTTCTTTATGGTACTGTAAAGTACATGAGGGCAGATACATGCTTTGCTTATTACTGTATATTCAAGATTTAACATATAACATAATACATGCTTAACAAATATTTGCTATATGATTAAATAAAAATTCCAATTGCTATTGCAGTTATACAATTGATCCCTCAGTTGTGCACTCACAAATATTTGCAGATCTTTTTAAACTTCTTATAGTCCCAATCACATGGTCTGTGCCTCTTTTTTTTTTTAACAGGATTTTTGGTCGCTTTCTGAAACATCAAGTGAGAAGACCATGTTTATTAAGTGGAGTTTTCTTATATGACCAGTAAGAGAACACACTACAAGCATATCACTTGCCTTTTATTCTAGAAAAAAATAATATATTACCTGTGAGCACTGCCAGTGGTCTAGGAGATTCTCAGAGGCAAAGAGCCCCCAGATATGAGTGGGTGTGGTTTGACAACCACAAGGCATTTTGCTTCTCTCCTAAGGCTTGTTCTACGCTCAAGCTCCACACACTGTTACTTCCTCAAGTGAGGAGTGAGCCTCCTCTCCAGCCTCCGTTTTGGACCAGGAGCTACAACCTATAATCCTACAGCTTTAGTACAACAACTAGGCAGCAACCCATTTAGGAATCATATGTATTTGATTATACTTAGACCAGTTGCTCATGAAACAAATATCCCCCAAAATCAAAAACGTCCTTCTATCCAGGAGACTTGGTATCTTTCAGGTTCCAGCTGCTTTTGCTCCTCCCGGATGGCTGTATTCCTGTTTTGGACAGGAGACAATTATCCACCGAGTGTGTAATGTCAGTAAGGGGCCTGGAATTAGAGGCAATGTATCTGCATTAAATATTAGTAATTATTATTACAGTTTTGTATTTTTGGATGCGAGGGCTATTTTGCTTTCTACTTTGAGCTGCTCACATGAAGAGTGTCATATAGGTGTTACTGGCTGCATGTTGGGAACATTATATATTTAAACAGTTTGCAGTTAATTAAGAGTATTGACTTGGAACTAAATCAGTGGTCTCACACAACATCTGTGCTCTCCCCCTATCCGTCTATGTATTTAGATGGGGTCTATCACTGTGGTATCTAGGCACTCAGAAAATCTAATTAGGCTAATTTCAATTTCCTCAGTGAAGGAGAAGGCGCCACATCTCTGCACCACCCTGAGCCTTCTTGTGCCTGAGCCTTCTTGAGGGGAGTCATTGTTATTCCTCAAAGAGAAAGGCAGGTGGAAGAGAGCCCAGTGCAAGAAACAGCATTTCACACCTTACTTGAAAGTTGTTGTTTTGGCTTCTAGAAGTGTTTTCAGCTTGTTAATGGCACCACAAAGACAAAAAGGGTGGACCACGAAAGAGCCTATAAACACGGATAAAGGGGAGGGAATGGTGGAATTTTCCTTGCATGCTCTGTGTTAAAGAATGTGCTGGTAATTTACACTTGACTGTGACCTCACAACGTCCAGGCCACCACCATGAGACAGGCACAGAGTTTGTGTGCATCCAAGAAGCATAAAGGCGGCGTTCTCCTTCCAACAATGAACAAGTGCTGTTATTTTTCCTCCATCCGTGGGTATCCGTTAATATTCCGACATCTTAATTTCTGCATTGAAAAGAGCTGCCTGATTTCATTGGTTTTCAATGCCTTGCCTGCAGCAGAGATACACAGAAGGCAGCTCCACAATCATTATGCACTCCTTTTTGTGGTTTTCACACACACACGAGCTACTGACTCTTCAAGAGTGAGTCCAAAAGGAATGAATCTGTGCACAAGCAGAGAATTGCGACCACCAAGCAGAGCTTGCTTGATAGGCGGAAATGAGAAAAGATCAGAGATGACCAAATCTATCAGTCTGAGCTGGTCAGCAGCTCATGTGATACAGTGGGAATGAGAAAGAGGGAGGTAAAAAAGAAACAGTCACCACTTCACCTCACCTCAGTCACAGATCAAAAACCACATAGCTAGTTGTTCACCATGTTTTTTATGTCAAAGTTAGTTTTTGCACTCCTTTCTTGGAATTTGCATTATGTAGACTATCCAAGAAAGCGGTGGGAGTGTTTGGCTGGGAATCCTGAGATCAAGTTCATTGAAAAAGAAGGAATTTAAACGTCTCCTCTTTCTGGCAAGGAGAATTAAAAGGGTCATGGTAGTATTGGGAATCTGATAAAAAAAAAAAAAAAAAAAAAAAAAAAAGACTGAGACCAGGACTGAGAAGCTGGCAGCACTGGGACTGTGAGTCATCCCAAGCTCCCCTTTGTGTCTGGAGGAGGATCGTGGAGACTCTGGAGGTCTTTCCAGGGTCACAGTGAAGAGACTAGTGGGTACCCAGCATTGGAGAGATTGTATAACATAAAGGACATGCCCAACTGGGACAAGAAAATGACAGCTTACTAAAGCCGATCCTTCACTCTAGCAACATTGAAGACCAGGCCTTGGAGCAATGGCATCTTTCCGGAGCTAATGTTCTCCGGAGAGTCCTGAATGTGGCAGTGCTACAGATATGAAAAGTGCAAACTTCCACATGTGAATGAGCACATGGAAAGAGTGGTCATTCCTTAGCATCACTCAGCAATGTAATTATGAGCAGAAAATATCTCTATGATGGACCCCTAAATAGCTATATCACCATCTTGCTTGTTAAATGAACACGGCAACTGTAAGCTTAGGCCTTGGCCTGCTTTAGCTGATCTTCTAGATCTGGAAAATCTAGGGTACTTTCCAGATTTCTTTGGGAGAGGGTAGATTCCCTTGAGTTGCTTCTCTACCTAAAAGTCCTCATATAAATCCATCTGTGGGAGATGCAGCCACCACCATGAGCTGGTGAAATGTACGATGGTCCGACTCCTTTCTGCCAGAGACTCATTGGATAGTCTTCTCTGTGTCTTTGACTTTCTGTCTGTAGAACAGGTCTTTTGCTCTGTACTTGGGGTGACAATAGGGACAACATTTAATCTGGGCTATAAAGCTTTGAAACCATTTAATTTTCAGCTCTTCTGCCATCTAATGCCACTGCTACTTTAAGCTACTTAATGCCTTTGAAGTAATTCAAGGTGACTCCTTCTAGAATAAGGAAATGTGTCAGTTTTCTGAAGCCATTTAGAGATGAGGGGCAAGAAACAAGTTTAAGACTAAAGGAGGTATGAAGAGGCCAAACAATACCATCTTCACTGCTAGAGTTCTAAACAATGCAAGAAATAAAATAAAAAGTATGGGACATGAGACCACAACATCACCCTGCTATCCTGGGATTGGAGGGTATGGCTTGTATCTGCAGGCAAGAAGGCTTCATGGCACAGAGCTCCAGAATTAGACAGACACTGGCTGGATTACCACTAAGCTCCACACATGGGAGCGTACTCTACAGAATTTGGGGTACAAAGACACAGAGTAAAATGTTTGTCTCCTATGGACTGCTCATTTTCAAGAGGAGGAAGAGAGAAAAAGTCTGGAAAACATGTTCAGTTTCTTCTTCCCAACTCATTCCCAGATAACTGATTCCACCCTCCCCCCAGGGGAAGAGTGAGGAACAGTGCAGAAAGAGGCCAGGAGTGTTAAGTTCTCTCCAAATGGAAGGAAACTCTGGCATGGGAAAGAAGCATTCTCTCCTAATATCAGATGGTTCTGGAAGGCAACTGGGTATTTTCAAGATTTCTCATTTTTATACCTCCCCTGGGAGGCCATGTTATCTAGTCATCCACCACCCTTATGAGTTAGGCCAAGAAGCTGGGTACCCAGGGATTTTGCTAGGTCAGCCTTGGTGAAATATCTGTCTGTCTTAGAGTTTTAAAACAGCATCAGGAGAAGGCATTTAACCAACTCACCCCAGTAGTATTTGTGGATTTGTATTTCTTTGATGTGTTCAAAGTTACCAATTCTCTTCTGAATTTTGGAAGGCAGGACCGTGTTTATCTGGGTGACAGAGAAGCTTCATTTTAGATCTTATTATGATAGCCATGGTCCTCTTCAAAGATGTACTCACTTATATGGAACTTCAGGAAACATTCACTTATTCATTACTTTATTTATCTATTTGGTTAATTATGTATGCATTTTAAAATTCAATAAGAATTCATGAGGTTTATTTCCCTATGTGCCAGGTACTGTACTAGGCAGAAGGAAAACAAAATCAATTCTGTGTATACCAAGGGTGCTAAATAAAGGACTCAGGTAGTCTTGAAAGACCCACATATTAACGTGCTGATCTGCTTTAGATCCATTAGATCCCGGTATGCACTGGGGATTCCAGAAAGGAGACATGAACATCTTCATTTGATTTCTCCATACAAAGTATGTAACTTTAGATATGTCTCTCTTAAGATATCTACATGTGTCCCCCAAATGATTTGTATTATACAAGAATTTCTCATCACAGCTTTATAAGGGCCCCAAAATGGAAAAAACCCAAATGTCCCTCAATGGGTTAATGGAATGGAGTAACACTAGCAATGAAAAGGAACAAACTACTAGTATAATATATACAAAATAGATGAGTCTCAAACCATTATAACATTATGCTGAGCAAAAGGAGCCAAATTAAAAGAGCATATAGTATCTGGTTTCATTTATGCGAAGTTGTGGGATAGGCAAAAATAAGTTATAGTGATGGAAATCAGAACAAAGGCTACATCTGGAGGAAGAGGGTACGGAGACAGACTACTAAGGTATATGGGAAAACTTAGAGGGGTGATGGAAATGTTCTGTATTTTAATTGGGGTGTTTGTTACACAGCTGTACGCATTCATCAAAACTCACTAAATGGTACACTTACTGTGTGTTCATCTTATTACAGATAATTCATATCTTAAAAACATAAAGAAAATGATACAAAAGGTACAAATTGATCAAAGAATAAAAGCACAATCGAGTATATTTAAAAATCGAAACCTATCAAAAATGTTTCGAGTGCTTCTTGTCATTTGAACGACACAAATTTTTCACAGCTTAAATAAAGCATGACTTAGAATCCCAAAATACATAATGTTTATCTTCCTTTTACCAAACTTTGTACCTTTGGGGGAAAAGTTTTATTACAAAAATGGAATACAATAGAAAAAGATCTGCTGCTTCTCAAATATTTACCTTAATAGGTAAAGAAAACTAGAGCCTGGCATCATTAGAGAGAACACATGTGAGTCTTTTTTATATATCTGCATTTACAGCTGACTTCGCATATAAACTTAAGTGCTAGTAATTGCCATTGTACGTGGGTTTCTTAATGTGTGTGCTGGTGTGCCGAGCAGCACAGATAAATAAAGGAAGAGGCAGGAAGAGGAAGTGGTATTAGCATAATTTGAAGAACTGAATGGAATTATTTCAAGACTGTCAAATTATGATCATTTATGAAAAGAAGATATATTATTGGTTATTTCCATGTGTATTAATTGGCATTCAAGCCATCTGTATCATTTACTCGTATATATTTAATGGGAATCATAAATATCCCTCTGCCAGCTAGGAAAGAGCCATATATCAGAGGAGATGACAATCTTGGGGCTATTATTCAATGACTTGGTATTAAAGGATGAGCATTTTCTTGAGGTTATTAGAGCTGGATTTTCAACTTCTTTTATAGTAACATACAGTGACACATAAAGCACATTGTTTTAATGGATTTTCAAAACCTTCTACAACAAAAAAATTCCACTTTAAGTGTGGCTAATGCTGATCTATGGTGAAGTTTATTCCAAAAGCCATAGTTAGCTTTTGAGCTTTTAATAATATACTCTGTCCTAGAACACTGGTCAGATTTTAGTAGACTTGAAAATAGAAATGGGAATTGTTCTGAGCCTATTCAGCTCTCATGTGACAACTTTTTTTCTCCCATAGTTGTGCGCACATTTCTTGGAATTCATAGAAGAGTTTCATGCCTGATATCGTCCACCACCTTTCATTCCGATTGTTGTGCCAATGTGTCATTGTTACCAGCACTACCAAAATGTGCTTTGAAATAAAATTGCATGTTAAAAAGAAAAGCTTAGTGTGATTTGATTTGTTTCAGCTCAGCCTGTGAGTGGAAAGGGAGAACTCTGTGCCAGTACCAGGAGACCTCCTACATGTCCTTTGTCCACCTAGTCTGGCTTCTGGGACTTCTCAGCGCCCCACGATCTAGGCTCAGGCCGTTCAGGGGTGCTGTGATTAGGGTTAGGTCAACAAGGACTGCTGATTCACTTACGTGGTGGCGGGCAGGCTTAACCTTTTCATATTCAGAAAGAGAAGTGAACATTTCTTTAATTAAGATGCAAGCATAGAAGCAATAGCATTCTCACTGCTGTCTGGATTCACTTCTCTGGCCAGCAAAACAGGCTCACCAATTTCGGCCCACCATTTCAAGCAACTGGAAAAAACAAGGTCCATTATTCCTTCAGCCTGATTTCAGAACATCCACTTGTATCCTTTGTGCAGTTTCTGACATTCACCTTGGCCTCAAAGAGAGTTGGGATCTGTGTCTTTAACAATGGGGACAATTTCAGATTTGGTGAGGAGAGTAGATTAATGACCTCTCACTTCTGATGTGAACTCTGAGTTCAGAATTAGCGGTTCAGATTTGACTGGCTGAGTGCTAGATGGCTTCTCAGCCCTGCCTGTACGTTGAAATTGCCTGGGGAGCTTTTAAAAAATTACTGATGTCCAGGCCCCACCCCCAGAGAGCTCATTTAATTGGTCCAGGGTGGAGCTTGGACACCAGTAATTTTTTTAAAAGCTCCCCAGGTGATCTTAACGTGTACCAGGGTTGAAAACTACTAGTTTACAGCAAAATAGTTTCAGCTATACAGCTGTAGCAAAAAGGGGGCCTGGGATTGTGGCGAAGTACAGGAAGGTTCGTGCGGCTTCTATAACTCTGGCAAACACCCACAGCGAGGTTCTGGAGATGCAAACAAGAGTCAGACAGCGCTATGTACTAGGGGCTTCTGGACAGAGAGGGAGGAAGACTCCTACGCTCAGGACTGCAGGGGAGGGTGGGAAGTGCCAGCCCAGTGGGGCTGGGGGAGGGGAGCAAGGCTTGTCTGCAAGTCAGAGGGAAACGAAGCTTCCCTGGGCATTAGCCAAGCAAAAGCTAAAGGAATCACTCTCACTTAACAGAATCACACCTTAAATGCTCTGGTTTACATTATTCCTTCATTGGAACCTCATAACCACCCTGTGAGTGTGGCCTAAAGTCATTTTGGACAGATGGCGAAGAGGAAATACAGAGATGTCAAGGACGTAACCTGCAGTCACAGTCGCAGAGGCAGAGATAGCCTCATTCAGTTCCTGCAGTACAACCCTGTAAGTAGGTATGACGGTGATTCCTTTTACAGATGCGCAGCTGAAGCTCAACCTCATTAAGCAACGTGCTCAAGAGCACATGAGTGTCTACTAAGCGCTAAAGCAGGGTGGCTTCGCTTCCTTTTGGTGCTGTGACAAAGCACCACCAACTTTGTGGCTTAAAATAACACAACTGCATTGTCTCAAAGTCCAGGAAGGTGAGAAGTCTAAATGGGCTGGCAGGGCTGGTTCCTTTGCAGGCTCTAGGATAGAACTTATTTGCTTGCCTGTTCCAGCTTCTAGAAGCTGCCGGCACTCCTTAGCTCATGGCCTCCTCGTACGTCTTCAAAGCCAGCAGTGTGAAACCTTCCAATCTCTCATCTCTCTCTGCCCCCTGCCTCCATCACTGTGTCTCTGTCTCTGATGGGCTTCCAGCCCTGTTCCCTTGATAAGGGCCTGTGACTAGACAGGACACACCCAGACAGTCCAAGACAATCTCCTATCTCAGTATCCTTAACTTAATCACACCTGCGAAGTTACCTTTGCCATGTAGGATACCACATCCACAACTGTCAGGAATAGGATGTGTTCATCTTTGTGTGTGTGTGTGTGTGTGTGTGTGGTGGGGAGGAGGGGCATTATTCTTCCTGCCACACAGGGACAAACCCAGGTCTGATTCCAAATCCCTCAATTCCTAGATGATATTCCTTGCCCCCTTTTCCAACACACACATACACATCTAGAAATAAAAATCTCTTGACTTTTCTGAAATGGAATGTTTCCTCTTTCCAATACTGTTAGATTCTTTCAGGCAAAATGTCATGGCCCAAATTATTGAAATAATAATTTAAATTATTATTGAAATCAACAATGGGGGCACATAGAAGTTCTGGTAACTGAAAGTGCTTGGGCAGGAGCTGACCCTAACATAATATAACGCCCCCTCCTCACCAAAGCGTGTGCACACACACACACACACACACACACACACACACACAGGTGAATGCATCCTAAACTCTAGAACCTGCGAATATGTCATCCTACATGGCAAAAGAAACTTTGCTGATCTAATTAAGTTAAAAATTTTGAGATAGGAGAGTATTCTATAAAATCTGTGAGGGCCCTATCAAAACCTAAAAATATTTTGAGGTCCATAAAAGAGGAAGGCTTAGCCCTTGGTCTTCACTATACCAAACACATGTGCACTCCTACTAATAGTTATCCGGTGCTACTTGGACCTAATGTTTCACTAATACCCCAAAGGGTCTCTTCTTTCTGTATCTCCGTGAAGTTCAGAAGTGGCATCTGCCATGCCTGGGTTGCTTTTCGTGATCCTGACTGAATGAAATCTGTGATCTTTCTGAAGTTAAGGGTTGTAAACAAGAGAGGAGGCTAAAGACAAAACCTGCCCTCTGACAGTGTTCAATCTTCTCAGCTCAACTCCCTGAGATTTGTGGAGAAGCAGCCAGAACTCACTTGAATAAATGCAGAAGGAGCAATTTTGTCCTCTGCCAAGAAAGGGAGTTATAATATTTATAAGAACATTAAATACATTTTCCATGACTGTCAGCAATACATTCTTAGACTCTCATAATGCAGACATTGAAGGAGTGGATTTACATGAGAATACGTTAGGCAATATTAAAAGTACCTTGAGTTTAACTTAGTACATGGGTAATGTGATACTGCACAGAAGCCACTGTACCAAGGATGATAAGAAACAAATAGTGAGTCTGTGGCAGTGATCTTACTTACACTGTATTAGAGTCTATTAAGTTCCCGCTATTCATATTTAATTTGTTTCTTTGGAGACATCTAAAATGGTGTAGATGAGTTTTTGTGCTTGGCCCACGGTTGGCCCTTAGCCAATGTTAAATGCAAGTTCAAGTGAACAAGGCGTTAACAAGCACTGTCATTCTCAAGTAGATTTGCTAAATGGAAAGTAGAGTTGAGAGTTGAAAGGACCCGCCAAGCATGGACAGTGGGCACAGGTGTGGAGGTGCTCTGGCCACATGACTGCAGAGACCACCTCTGTGGATAATGCTGGGGGACTGACGGGGGCCTGGGTGTGTGGGCTGGTTTCTTCTGAGTCCTCTCTCTTCGGCTTGTAGGTGGCCACCTTCTCCCTGTGTCTTCATATGGTCTAACCTCTGTGCCTGTCTGTGTTGAAATTCCTCTCCTTCTAGGGACACTGGTACTATTGTATTGGGGCACACCCTAATGATTTTATTTTAACTTAATTACCTCTTTAAAGACTCTACCTCAAATATAATCACATTCTGAGGCACTAGGGGTTAGGACGTCAACATATGAATTTGGGGAGAAGAAAATTCCTCCCATAATAATCTCATAGCCCTTCCCTCTTTCAGCCGTGTTGTATCATTGCTTATTCGCCCATCGTTTCTCTTCTATTAGACAGCAAGCAAAGAAGGGAGAAAGAAGGAAGGGGAGGAAGGAACAAAGGAAGAAGGCAGAGGCTAGATTAAACAGGCATAACACGTTATTCACAGGTTAAACAATCATGCAACTGAATGAAAATAAAGACTAATGAACTATAAAATAGGAGATTGTGGAAATGTATATAACTGAGAAAAAGTCTTCAAACTTATCAGAGCTACCCAGCTGGGAAAAAAAAACATCTGCCAGAGCACAGGGACACTGTCTTAGAGAATGTTATTAACAGAACTAAAGGGAATAGGCTTTTGTCTGATTCTGGGTGGTCCGTTGTGCCTGGAGCAGTCACTCACGGTGCTCAGTAACCAGAAGACTGTTACTCAAAAGCTCCCCAACACCGCTCTGACTTCCTGTCTTTGTTTCGTTCTCCCCGGAGACCCTGTGCATAGTGGGACTTTTTGCTACTTTCTCCAATTGTGCAGTCCTGTGATGTGTGCCTCTCGAAGTCACCCCGCTCAGCTGGGCAGTGTTTCAAGGGATCAGGAAGCCATTTTCCATCCCAGGAGCCAGCCTCAAAGTTAGAAAGTTCCGTGGTTTGGTTTGGATTTCACTCATCCCTACAGAGAACTTGCTCTGCCAATCTCTACATACATGTCAGCATAAATAGCAACAGATGTACCTTCGACATGTAAAATCTCCATAAAATATAACAAACTCTGTTTTTCCATTTGGGATGAGTCATTAACCATATGGTTGTGATACTCTTTCATTTGCAGATCCGAGGCACACATTTTACCTTGCAGGAGACCAACAGCTATTTCTTTTTAGGAGGTTCCTTCTTGTCTCGAGAATCGATTCAGCAACGCCTTGGTCTATTTCTGTGGGTATCTTGAATCAGTGCATGGAAAATGTATAGAATTTTCTTTACGTGAGCTGCATGGCGTGCCTGGACTCTACCCTTGGAACTATTCTTGGCCAGAATATTTCAAAACCCGCTCTGGGGCTCAGAGTACTGCTCATGTGACTGTTTAGTGGCTGGTCTCTTGCAATGGAATATGCTGATTTCAAGGGAGTTTGTTTGGTTTCTGATACTTCAGACAGAGAAATGTGGCATTTGGCAAGGCTGCAGGCAGGGAATCAGAAGTTGAGTAATGAGTGGATGCCATTTTGCAGAGAGAGTAGGAGGGTCCTTTGTTTGTTTTTTTGTCTTGTGTGAAATAGTTATGTGAAAGTCTTTTCTGTGCTTAGGTCTCTGAAAGTAAACACCCTTGAGGAATTTTGCCTGCTATCAAAGTTTGTATTTTCTTGGAATTTAAATTTTTCTCCTCTGAAAGAAAAACAACCCTTTTTATTGTGAAAGATTTTAAAAATACACAAAATAGGCAGTCTAATATTATAATATTGTATAATGAACTCCTATATACTTATCACTCATGCTCAACAAGTTAACAGTTTGCCACACTTGCCTTATTTATTTTGTATTCCCTTTCCTTTTTCTTTCTTTTTTTTATGTACTCAAAAACTCAGACATGTCATTTCACCCTTATGCATCTCCAAATAAATATATTTTCTTCCAAACATAATACTATTATCATAACAAACAAAATTAATAATAATTCCTTAATATCATCTAATGCTAAATCTGTATTCAGATTTCCTGGATTTTCTCATATACATCATTTTACAGTTGGTTGGTTTAAATCCCTATCTAATCAATTTCCACACCATGCATTTGGGTATTTTGTCTTCTGAGTCTTCTTTATTTTCAAATAGTTCCCTTGGCTTAATTTGGGTTTTACCAAAAGCAGATCTTATGATAACAACTTGAGTATAGGCATTTTATTTAAAAAGTAATGCTAGAAATAAAAAATGAGATAATAGGAAAAATGAGACGGGAAGGGTGAAAGGCCAAAAAAAGATGTGTTCATGAGCAGTTTATCACTGAGGGCAACTGGGGTTTAATTCTGCTGGGCATACTTGGAGGAACCATGCACCATGCATCTCAGAGCTGTCCCACCAAAGTTGAAATCTTTATCCACAGATCTCACCCCTCACTGCTTACCTCTGAGCTGTCCTGCTAATGGGCTAAATGAACTTCTGTGGTTCCAGAAGAAGGCCTGAGACAGAGAAGCAGAAAGACGCAGGTGGCTGTGGAAGACTTTGCCAACATGGGCAAGCATGGTCCACTGTGGCTGCAGGGAACTCAGAGGTGGGCCAGCAAGGGGCTGGGCAAGGGTCAGTAGCAGCCCCTTTCTTCTTCTTTTTACTTTTTTTTGTAAATACCATTGACTCATTGCCCAATAAAATGTCCCATATTCCAGGCTTGATCTATTATTTCCTTTTTGGTAGCCTAAACTTGTTCCTCTCTCCCTCACATTGGAAGTTAGATCTTAAGGCTCAATTACAGTCTGTTTCAATATGTTTCAGCAAGGGTGTTTCAGAGGGGGTGTTCTTTCTACAGATTTTACTGGGAAGTTTCACAAGTAGTATGCACCAAGGACAGTGGGTCCTTGCTTCAGTGGGTGGCCCCTACAGCAAAAGGCACCTTAGAGATGATCTAGTCCAGCTTCTTATTTTATAAGAAAGGGAATTAGTGACCAGAGGGAGATCACTCACCATCTCTTCTGTCACATACTCTTCACATTTATTTCATATTTTTTAATGTATTTAATAACATTCTGCAGTTTTTTCCTAGCCCCAAACATCCTATTGAAAACTTCTCTTCCATTTCATCTTCAATGGTGGCCTCTCTCTTGTATAAATCCTACGGACTTCTTTCAGTTCTTATTCTATTTGCTGTCACCGCAGCATTTAATATTAATAACCACACTCTCCTTAAAATACTTACTTTACTTGTCTTCTCTGATCTCACCGTTCTAATTCATCTCCAATCTTTCTGATTAATATCTCTTAATCATATCCATTTGCTTCTAAAATACAAATATTTGCCAAGATTTGAAGGATACCCACTAGACATACTACAATTTAAAAGAAAATTCCATATCAAATTAAAAGAAGATTCCAGGAGTCAATGTGTAATTCCTATACGTGTGAGAATGGCAGATAATTAAGGGAAGTGAGCAGAGATTATTTTGTCAGTTCCTGATAATATTTTCCAACTTGAAGAGATGGAAATGTAGATTTGAATGGGCCACAAAAGAGATGGGTCACATTACCAGGAGTTTGTGGACTGGCAGTGGACACCAAGCTGGTGGAATGCCTCAGAGTTCTCAGGCTCCACATTGTTTTCTCAAGCTTGAAAGCATAGTATGGAAGCAAGTTTAATACAGATTTAAAAATGTAAGACGATATCCCAGAAAACGATATTTAACCCTAGATCAGCAGGAAGAGATAATAATTATTGCATTGAGAATAAACATCTACACGATCAAATAAAATGCCTAAGTGCTACTCGATTTCAGAATAGCCAGAATGACCAGCAATATTACTTCTGGGTATATATCCAAAAGAATTGATATCAGGATCTCAAAGGATACCTGCACTCCCATATTTATTGTAGTATTATTCACAATAGAAAAGATATGGAAACAATCCAAATGTCTAACAAAAGATGAATGAATAAAGAAAATATAGTATATATAAGACCTGGGTAGAGTGAATGCTCATATTGCATTTGCCAACCACCTGCTGCTCTCCCCCCATGGCGACTGCTCAAGACTACCATAAAGAAACAGGGAGATGCAAGAGAGCAGCAGTGTTAAAGGCTCACAGTGTATCTATCCCTTACCTGCCTGATCAATCTTCCAGAGCAGGACTCAAGACACCATCCAGGGACCTCTCCCTCTTTTCACTGAGCAAGAGTTCCCAGCAGAGAAGAACAAGTATACTACAAAGTTATCTTTCTTGAGCTGAGAGAAGAGGTTCCAGATGAGAAGGAACCAGTGTACAAACTCTGGAAACATGAAAAAACAGGCTGTTTTGACATCCTCAAAAGATCACAATAGTTCTCCAGCAATGGATTACAACCAAAAGGAAATTGTTGAAATGTCAGACATGAAATTCAGAATATGAATGAATGACAGATAGGATCAAGAGAATTGATAAGAAAGTTGAAAGCCAACAGAAAGAAAACAAACAAAAAATTCAGGACATAAATGAAAAAATCACTAAAGAGGTAGATAATATGAGAAAAAATACAGCAGAACTTCTAAAAGTGAGTCATTTAGGGAATTTCAAAATACAGTAGAAAGCTTTAACAATAGACTAGAGCATGCAGAATAAAGAATTTCAGAGCTTGAAGACAAGGCTTTCAAATTAATCCAGTCAGTCAAAAATGAAGAAAAAAGAATCAAGAAGAATGAATAATCTCTCCAAGAAATATTGAAGTATGTAAAGTGAATGAATATAAGAATCATAGTTATCTGTGAAGAAGAAGAAAAATCAAAAAGCATTTAAAACTTATTTGAGGAAATAATTCAGGAAAACTTCCCTATTATTACTACAGATTTAGATATCCAGATAAAAGGTCATTGAACACCTGGCAAATTCATGGCATATAGGACATCACCAGGGCATATAGTCATCAGTCTGGCCAAAGTCAAAGTGAAGGAGAAAAATCCTATAAGCCATGAGATGAAAGCATTAAGTAACTTACAAAGGAAAACCCATAAGACTAAGGGCAGATTTCTTAGCAGAAACCTTATAAGCCAGAAGGGATTGGGGTTTGTATCCTGCAAAACTAAGGTTTATAAAGGAAGAAGAAATAAATTCCTTTCCAGATGAGCAAACACTAAGGGAATTTGTCACTATTAGACCTGCCTTACAAGAAATGCTTAAAAGTTCTCTATATATAAAACAGAACAACTGATACCCACACGTGTAAAAATGCCCCCAAATTAAAACTCATAGCTCTTATAAAACAGTAGCACAAAGGAGAAAACAAAAGAACTAGGTAACAATCAACATGATGAAAAGAACAGTATGTCACATATCAATAGTAACATTGAATGTAAACAGTGTTAATGCCACACTTAAAAGATAGAGATTGGCTGAATGGATAAAAAAAAACATAATCCAAATATATGCTGTCTTCAAGAAACCCATTTAACTTGCAAAGATTCTCATAGACTCAAGGTAAAGGGGTGGAAAAAAATATTCCATGTAAATAGAAACCAAAAGTGAGCAGGAGTAGTTATCTCATATCAGATAAAATAGACTTTAAATCAACAATCAAAAAAAGACAAATATGGCCATTATAAAATGATAAAGGGAGCAATTCAACAAGAAAATATAACATTCCTAAATATACATTCATCTAACATAGGAGCTCCCAGATTCATAAAACAAATTCTACTGGATCTAAGGAAAGAAATAAATAGCAACATCATAATAGCTGGAAACTACGACACTCCACTGACAGAACTGAACAGATCATCAAGGCAGAAAATCAACACAAAAACACTGGATTTAAACAGGATTCTAGAACTAATAGACCTAACAGACATTTACAGAACATTCTACCCCCAAACTTCAGAATACACATTCTTCTCATCAGCACATGGTATGTTTTCCAAGATATATCATATGTTAGAACACAAAACATGTCTCAGCAAATTTAGAAAAATTGAAATCATACCACGTATCTTCTCAGATCATAGATGAATAAAACTAGACATCAATTCCAAGAGGAACTCTCAAAACTATACAAATATATGGACATTAAACAGCCTGCTGCTAAACAATCCTTGGGTTAATGACAAAATCAAGACAGAAATAAAAAACCTTTGAATTGAATGACAAAAGTGACATGAGCTTTCAAAATCTCTGAAATACAGAAAAAGCAATTCTAAGAGGGAAGTTCATAGCCTTAAATGCCTACATCAAAAAGATAGAAAAATCACAAATTAACAACCTAATGTCACATGTCAAAGAACTAGAAAAAGAAGAACAAACCAAACCCAAAGTTTGGAGAAGAAAAGAAATAAAGATCACAGCAGAACTAAACAAAATGGAATTTAAAAAAACACGAAAGGATTAATGAAACATAAATTTGGTTCTTTGAAAAGATAAACAAAATCTATGCACCACTAACTAGATTAACCAGAAATAGAAGCCAAAAGACTCAAATAACCTAAATCAGAAATGAAAAAGGAGACATTACAACAGATATCACAGAAATACAAAATATCTTCCATGACTATGAAAACCTCTGTGTATGCAAACTAGAAAATCTAGAGGAAATTGATAAATTTTGAAAACCACAACCTACCAAGATTAAGTCAGGAAGAAATAGAAATCCTGAACAGACCAATAATTAGTATGAGATTGAAATAGTAATAAAAAATCTCCCAACAACAAAAAAACCCTGGACCCAGCAGATTCACAGCTGAATTCTATCAGATCTACAAAGAAAAACTGGCATGTATTCTACTGAAACTGTTCCATAACATCAAGAAGCAGGGAATCCTCCCTAACTCATTCTACAAATCCAGTATCACACTGATACCAAAGCCAGGAAAGGACATGACAAAAAAAGAAAACTACAGACCAATATTCCTCATGAACATAGATGCAAAGCTCCTCAACAAAATACTCGCAAACCAAATCTAACAACACATTAGGAAGTTAATTTAGCACAGTCAAGTGGGTTTCATCCCAGGGATGCAAGGATATTTCAAAATATACAAACAAATTATACAAATCAATAAATGTGACTCACCACATAAACATAATTTAAAAATATATGATCATCTCAATAGATGCAGAAAGAGCATTTGAGAAAATATAGTACCCTCCATGATAAAAAACCCTCAACAAACTAGGCATAGAAGAAACAAACTTCAAAATTATAAAAGCCATATGTAACAAACCCACAGCCAACATCATACTGAATGGGAAAAGTTAAAAGGATTTCCCCTAAGAACTGAAACAAGACTAGGATGTCCACTGTCACCACTTCTATTCAACATAGTACTGAAAGCCCTAGCCAGAGCAATCAAGCAAGAGAAAGAAATAACTGCCATCTAAATCAGGAAAGAGTGTGTCAAACTATCCCCATTTGCTGACAATATGATCTTATATCTAGAAAATCCTAAAGACTCCACCAATAGACTCCTAGAATTGATAAATAAATTCAGGAAAGATACAGGTTATCAAAGTAATGCACACAAATCAGTAGCATTTCTATACACTAATAACAGTCAAGCTGAGAATCAAATCACAAACTCAATATCATTTACCATAGCTGCAAAGAAAATAAAATATCTAGGAATATATTTAACCAAAGAGATGAAAGATCTCTACAAGGAGAACTATAAAACACTAATGAAAGAAATTATAGATGACACAAACAAATGAAAATCCGTGCTCATGGATTGGAAGAATAAACATTGTTAAAATGTCCCTACTGCTCAAAGTGATTCATAGATTCAATGCAATTTCCATCAAAATACCAATGTCATTTATCACAGATCTAAAAAAAAAAAAAAAAAAAAACAGTCCTAAACTTCATATGGAACCAAAAAAGAGCCTGGGCAAAGTTGTCCATAATCCTAGCTCCTTCTCTAATTTCCTTGGGAAAATAAATGAATAAAGTGATATTTTAATCTACAACATCCCGCCCTCCATATTAAATCATATGGAATGAGAGTTTAGAAGATTTATTTCTCTCTATATTGATGGTAAATACAGAGCTATAAGGTCCTATTCTCTTTCAAAGGTGAGAATTCAGAATAAAAACAGAAGCTTGAGACCTCAAAAAATTATATGATGAAAAAGGAGAAAATTAGCCTAACATGTAAAAGACAGATAAATAGTATAATTTAAAGTAAATTTTATACAAGAAGACATAATGAAAACATATACAACTATCACACTCCTAAAAAAAGGTAAGGATAAATGGGCTATTAAACAAGAAATGGGAGAAGATAACAAAACAAAAAGAGAACTGCCACAAGTAAGTAAAAACAAAGGAGAAAAATAATATTATTATAGAATGTAAAACTAAGTGAAGTGTCAGAGCACAGAACTGACACTAAAAAACTTAATTCATAGAGAACTATCCTGGAAAAAAAAATCACTCAGAATGAAGAGAGAAAGACAAAGGAAAGGAAATAATCAGAGTGAACATAATAGCTATGGAAATCAAACAATGAAGATTCAGCATACAGTTTGTATGCCTGCAGAAGTCAGAAATCCTTCAAATCAGAATAGCACTGCTCAAGACTGCAGTCAGACTACCTAGGTTCAAGTAGCATTGCTCTGATTTTAAGCAGGTAGTGTCTAACTTACAGGATTATCATGAGAATGAAATACAAAATCCTTGCAAAAGTACTTAGCCTGTTGCCTGGCATGTAGTAAGTACTTAGTAAATGCCATCTGTTATTGAAAACACCCAGACAGAGAAAATATGTAACCAACAATGGAAATCACCAAGCTAGTCCAGAATTCACATTAGCAGAATTAGAGAATTTTAAGAAGGAAAGCTTGTGGCCAAGTATTCCATAAACAGTCAAGTTGTTATTCTTGTAAAGGCAACAGAAAACCATACTCAAAAGAGCAAGAATCTGGGAAATATATCACCAACAAACAATTCATGGAAAAGGTCACTTGCAGAATTTTTCCAGCAGTGGAAGAAAGGAATCAAAAAGAATAAGGAAGTTATGGTATTAAAGGACTGTGAGTGAATATGAATTACTTCAATCATTTGTTCTTAATCTTAGGAGATTCTGAGGAAGACATGAACCTTTTCAGAAAGAAATGTTCATGTCCCAGGGAACTGAAATGTACATACTATTTTGGATTTTTCAGAAATCTATGGAAATCAATCCATGGCCTCCTTTGGAATCCATAGATCTCAAATCCTGTTTTAAACATTAATCGAAGTTTAAGTAACTACAATCATTGTGATTATAAAATAAAAATTAAATGCTAAATTTATAATGGAATATATATATGTAAAATAAAAACAATAATTTAAATAGAATGGTTATGGACAAGGACTTCGAAGCAAGCAAAACACACACACGCACACACACACACACACCAGGAAGCAAAGAGGTGAGTAGCAGAAAAGAAATGCATAGTGTATAAATATATACATTCTCTCATTTTTTTTTCAGGGAATAGTTGAAAAGATATGATAATGTTTAATAGGTGTAAGCAAGTAAAAGACACCTGCACTCGAATGTTTATAGCAGCACAATTCATAATTGCAAGGCTGTGGAAACAGCCCAAGTGCCCATTAATCTAAGAATGGATTAATAAAATGTGGTATATGTATACCATGGAGTACTATTCAGCTCGAATAAACAACGGTGATATAGCACATCTTATATTTTCCTGGTTAGAGCTGGAACCCATACTACTAAATGAAGTATCCCAAGAATGGAAAAGTAAGCACCACATATACTCACCAGCAAACTGGTATTAACTGAGTAGCACCTAAGTGGACACATAGGTACTACAGTAATAGGGTATTGGGCAGGTGGGAGGGGCGAAGGGGGCGGGTATATACATACATAATGAGTGAGATGTGCACCATCTGGGGGATGGTCATGATGGAGACTCAGACTTGTGGGGGGAGGGGGGAAAGGGCATTTATTGAAATCTTAAAATCTGTACCCCCGTAATATGCTGAAATAAAAAAAGTTAAAAAAAAGTAACATTTAGAAAAATTGAAGACAAGGAATATATATTTTAAATAGTGGGAACAAATTGAATAAATACAGAATATTATAGATAAATTAAAGAAACATGGCAAAATTTTAATACTCAGTATATCTAATCAGTGAGTATATGGTTCCTCATTGTACTATTCTCTCAACTTTTTTATGCATTGAAATTTTTTTCACAACAAAACCATGTGTGATGAGAAAAATAAACAAAACATCTAGTAAAAATCTAAAAAAGAAAAAAGCAGATCATTAAAGCTACTCCAGAATTTCACTAATAAAATTTAAAACAAATCTCAAATGGATTAAGCCAACTAATATAACTGTCTCCATCATAAAATTCAAATAGTCTTTAAATGATATAAAAAAAACCTCTAAATACTCAACAACATAGTATTCATATATGAGGCATCTGATCAAAAATTATAAGATATGAGATGAAGCAGGAAACTGACCCACAATAAGGAGAAAAAGTTCAATCCTAGAAACAGATCTAGTAATGACAGAGTTGATGGAATTATCAGAAAAGGATTTTTGAAACAAAATATATTAATAAATTCTAGAAATTAAAAAGTGTAACATATGAAAGGAAAATTTCCCTGGAATTAAATTTATAGCAGATTAGACATCACATAATAATAGACCAATGAATTTGAAAACACAGCAGTGGAAATTATGCAAAATGACATGCAAAGGGGAATAAAGACTCAGTGACCTGTGGGACAGTATCAAGTAGCATAAGATGCATGCAGTTGAAGTCCCAGAAGAAAAGGAATGAGAAAAGGATAGAAAATATATTTGAAGAAATAATGGCTTGTAAAGTTGTGAAGTCTATAGATTATCTCTCTCCTCTCTCTCTCTCTCGCTATATATATATATATATATATATATATGTATATATATATACACACACACAAACACACTCACACACACATATATAGAGAGAGGATCTTATCACTTATAAATAATATCTACTTTGTCTTTTTCTTTGCAGTTCTTGCTCCTCTGATTTTTTTTCTTTAATTTCTGTAGAACAATGGTGAGGACCTAAGGCAGAAATAAAATATGTCTATTCTGGAGCAACATGGTTGAGAAACAGGTATACCCCCTCTGCTGTTTTTCCCATCTGCTGGTAAAGGGATATAAGGTAAGGGACAGGCAGAGCAGGGTGACAATATGGAAGAATCCTTGATCCCTGAATCACTGAGTAGCATGCAGCTCTGAGAATACCAGCTAGGATTTTGTGTGTGTGTGTTAAGCCACTGAATTTTTAGAAGTTATCTGTTTCCGCAGTGTTACTATAACTAGCACCAAAAAAAAAAAAAGCTTGTGAAGTGGATACTTGCACTTTTTCCTGGGTAAGAGGGCTCACATTATAGAAATGTAAATTCTCCTTAAATCAATCTATTATTCTAACACTAACCCAATCATCATTCCCAATGGTATATCAATGGAAACATAACAAATGATTGTAAGTTTTACCTGTGAATAAATATTCAAGGACAAAGATAAGAAAAACTAAAAATAAAGAAGAGTATTGAAGAATGTTTCCTATAATACATTGGGAAATAGGTTAACACCATATATTTCTTTAAAATGTTAAGGCTGGTGAAGGAATAGAGAGATGGATCAACATAACAACATGTACAGTACCAAAATATAAAATCCCCAAAGGGGATTTTAATTCAATAGGGGAAAGATGGATTAAAGTAAGCTGAATACTTACTTTATATCTTACAATAAATAAGTTTCACATGGACTGAAAATTTATTTTCATTTATTCAGCAAGTATTTTCTTGAGCACTTACTACATGCCAAGCCCTATTCCAGTTCCTAGAGATACACAGTGAACATAAAGACACAAATTCCCACCTCATGGAGCTTACCTTCTAGAGGAGGGGAGAGAGACAATGAAACAAATAAGTGAAATATGTACCGTGTTTCCCTGAAAATAAGACAGTGTCTTATATTTAGTTTTCCTCAAGAGGACACCCTAGGGATTATTTTCAGGGCATGTGTTATTTTCCCCTCAAAGCCTCAGCTTGCAGCACCCACAGGATGGCCGGGACCTAACAGAAGGAGCTGACCTTGTTAGTGGGGCTGCCCATACCTTTCTGGTCACCTCTGGGATAGTAGCTGCCATGATTGGGCAGATGAGAAGGGCTGCTCATCTTCTTTACCACTCCACGACGAAATGCATGGGTTGTGCAGACACGCTGCGTAGCCACGCCCATCACTAGGTCTTATTTTCAGGGTAGGGCTTATATTGCACATATGCTTAGAAATCCTGCTAGGGCTTATTTTATGGGTAGATCTTATTTTCGGGGAAACATGGTAGTAGGTAGGATGGTGACAAATGCTATGGAGGAAAATAAAGGCAAGAACAGAGCTAGTGCTTCCCCAGTAAGTGGATATGGGATGCAATTTAAATGGAAGAGGTGATCCTTGAGTAAAGTCCTGAAGAAAGTGAGGGAGGAACTTTGTACTCCCACGTAAATAACAAAATCATAAAACCAGTAAAAGAAAACTTAGGTGGCTATTTCTGAAACCTAGGAATGGGAAAAAAATGTCAAAGTATGATACTAAAGTTGGACACTATAAAGAAAAACTGGACAAAATTTATAGCATAAATATTTAATCGAACTTAAATGACCATCTAGATGAAGATAGGAACATATTGTCGCACTAAGCGGTTATATATAGGGTGCCCATATAATTTGTTGTTCAAATCAAATGACTTTGGACAGTGAAAGGAAGTACTATTTGTTCTTTTGCCAGAAGAACAGGCATAAAGTAGAACTTTCCCAGACAAACAAACTAAACTGAGTCCTTATAAATAGGACAGATATCTCAAGAGAGAAGTGCAGTTCCTAGATGACTAAATGGGAGTAGCAGGACACTTGTGAAATTATGATAGACCTCACTAATAACAAAAGGAAAACAAATTAAAATAACAATGGGACATTGTGTTTCCTCCTCATTCATTTTAAAGACAAAAATAGTGATAATGCCTCAGATATTAAGGCTATGCTGGTGGGATTTCAAAATGATGAACATTAACTTAAAGGCAATTGGACACAATACATTAAAATTTTAAATGTCCATATTCTTTAACCCTTCACTTCCAATTACAATAATAAAGTCTAAGAAAATAATCAGACAAGTGGACAAAGCTATAGTATCAGACATTCAAAGTAGGGCTTTAAGCAATGACCTAATAATTAGAAACATTCCAACTGTTCATCAGTAGGAATTTGTTTAAATAAATTGTAATATATTCATATAATGAAATACTATGCAGCCGTATTAATTAAAGTAATGATAGTTGTTACAAAACCAAAAATGTCCACATGATAAACATTTAATTCTCACATTTAGTCTAAAAATGAATTCACTCTAGTCAATTTCATCTATGCTTGAAAACCAGCCAGTTCTTGCCTCAGTATTCTTTTTTTCTTAAAAAACCTTGCTAAAAAATCAGCTAATAGTAGCCATCACATACTCATACTGACTCTTTCTGACAATTTTCCTGAGTTAGTCTCAGAATGGACATGGTCAGCCTTCCCAAGTTATTGCAGGCGACAATTTTACTAAATGTTTTGCCAATATGTGATGAGGCACTCAGCCTTCCGATAGCTTGTTCCTTTGCCTCCTGCCATTCTGTCACTAAGCCAAATGACACAGACGTTAGGCTTTGGTTATGGAAGCACTCTACTTCAAACCACCAGTTTCTTTAGAAGTGATCGTAATGCCAGAATCTGTTGTAAACAAAACTAAAAATGTGTAATGGCTAAAAAAAATGATAGAAATTTACTCTTACCCACACAAAGCCCAAACGTGTATTTCTGAACGACGGGCAGCCCTCTTCAAAGCAGTATTTCAAGGATCCACAATCCTTTTAAACTTACAGCTCCTTCATCTCCAGGGCTTCACGGTCATCAGCAGAAAGAGAAAAATAGAAAGAGAAGGTGCACCCACTTCTTACACATCTTAATGCAAAAGTGACATGCATGGCTTCCGTGCACAAGCCACTGGCTACAGTTCTGTCACAAAGTCAGATCTAATTCTTCACAAGGAAGTCTGGGAAATGTAATCTAGCTGAGTACCCAGGAAAAGGAAAAAATGTGTTTGATTATCAATGTGTTAGTCAGGCTGGGCTTAGTAATGCCTCGGTGACAACTCCAAGCATCTCAGTGGCTTAACTGACTACCATGTATTTCCTTCCTGCACAAGTGCTGGTGACACCACAAGCAGCTGTCCTCCACGAGGTGACTCAGCCATCCAAACCACTCTCCTCTCTTGGCATCAGCATCCCAACACAAGGCCTCTTCCATGATCACTACCACGAGGAAGAGGGAACAGGAGATTCACACGGGCTCTTTCACCCCTTCAGCCAGAGCCAGCATGTGTCCCTGGTGCCAGCCAATCGGTGTCACAGCCACCACTGACATAATGATGATGCTATGGAGAAATAGATATCTCCACACACACATATTGTCACAGATGGCCTTGAAATATTTATGTGAAAATCTATAGAATGTGAAATAACAGAAACAGCATGATAGCACTTTTTAAAACTATATGCATGTAACCTAGATGAAGGCAAAACATCTTCCCTTTTGAAATTCAAATTAAATTCACTGCAACCCCATTCCTCATTCTCTCCCTTCCCCTTCTCTTGTTTCCCCCAGGGGTCTCTCTTCCTGAGATCCAGGCCTCAGGAAAGAGGGGTGGTGGACTTGCTGTTTTTGTTTTCTTCAATGCTCTGGCTCTGAGCTCGCTGTTGCTGAAGTAGGTCAGTGAGTTGATAATGTCGCCCCTCTCTTTGCTCTCCTGGGTTGATGTCCCAGAGCTTCCCTTCAGCAGTGGGGAGTGGGACAGAACATCTTCCTTGACGTCTTCTAGAAACATCTCTGAAGGCACTGGAGATGTGGGAAAACAACAAGAATTACCTTTCAGCTCCAATAGATATCCAAATGAATGTTAGATTTTCCTAAAATGTCTCAAAATGTCCTTTCATTTTTTTTTTCAAGTTTCCAAGTTTTTTTATTTTTTTCATTTTTATAACCCTAACTCCAACCTCCTAATATCAGCAGTTTAACCATCTCTTTGGTTTACTTGTCTCTTGTCAACCATGACTTTGTTGTCACACTCTCCAATACAGCAATAGTCTTTGAGCCATTGATCAAGACATTTTCCTAATTGTATTGTATTTATTTTTACAGTTGGATTCAGAGAGAAATTCTGATTTTGTAGGATAATTAATATTAAGTTATTAAGATAATATTAAATATATAATTATAGATAATAGTGATACTTAAATATACACACATTCAAAGAGAGAGGGGGTGGTGTGGAGAGAGAGGAAATACAGGTAGAGAGAAAGAGAGATTGAGAGAGAAGGTTTCAAACCAACATATTATTAATAATAGCAGTATCTGTATGGTTAGATTGAAAATGATTTTTCTGTCTTTTTGATTTACCGTTTTTTATTCTTTTTACTTTTTTCACAATGAGCAATAATTCTGTGGTAAGAAAATAAAAACAATAAATGCCATTTAAAAAAAAATACATTTCTCACCGGTCCTTTTCAAATGCCAGAAATTTTGCTAACTCCACATCCCCTTTCCAGCTCAGAATCGGTCTGGGCAAGGACCGAATCACATAAACTCACAGGTATTACTGCGATGGCTGAGCGTTACTCCCTGCAAGTCTCTGGCGTTCAGTGGGAAGGCGGGCACGTGAATGGAGAAAAGCAAGGTTAGCCTCCCCTTTTGTTTCGCTCTGTCATACTACCCTTTAGGCCAGATCACATGGCATGAGGATCTATATTCCCTGGAGAAACCATCTCCTGAATTTAAAGTCAGAGCAGAGAAGAGGGCAAAGGTGACAAGAAGCAGAGCTGAAATTTTTAATAGGAAATGCCTCACGGAGCTTACAGAGAGAGAGAGAAAAAGAGAGAGAGAGTGAACACTGTGTATCTTAAGGTTGTTTGCAAATCAAACCCATTTTCCCTTCTAGTTCTATATAATAATTACTTATTTCTGAGGACAAGAAATTCTAGAATGTTTCTGATGGAGTTTTACTTAAGAGGTAATTGCCTTTTTTAGCTCAGGTGAGGGAATTATGTGTTTGCAAGCTCTAAGACAGGGTAAGATAGGAATGCAATGAAATTGTTCATTCGAAGAATATGTATTGAACACTTGCTCTGTTCAGAGGGCTGGCATTTGAATTGGTAAACAGTGGGTCATGGATGCCAACCAATATCCCTATGCCATGGGTGCATTCAGGAGCCTGGCCAAGAAAGCATCCCTGTACCAAATAAGAATTTGTAATTCCTAAGCATTTAATAAGTAATAAGTAATGAACACACGTAAGATGTCAAATAATGGTGTGAAGGGTGGGGGCCTTTTACCAGCCTATGGCAAGACATCCAAGAGCATTAAATATATGATCCCACCGCTGTCCTCCATCATCTCGGTCCCTGCCATCCGATGACTGATTTGTGAGACTATAATTCAAGAATTTGTGTAAGGAAGGTGCACAGATGTTTATAGCCCCATATGTCAGCGCTTCTCTGAATTTTCCACGACACGCTCACTGAATTCACCCGGAGCCTATCAGACTTCCAGGTTCCTCAGACTCTCAAGTGAAGGTGCGTGCTGATGACTCACCACGAAGTCAGAGACACAATCAACTGAATGCTTCTGACACCGAGTAGCGGTCTACCTCATAAGTATGCAAGACGGTGCTTAGAACAACGTGCCTGCTCTAGTCAGGATAGGCTCTCTGCCACCCCAAAGTTCAGTGGCTCATGACAACAAACATTTATTTTTCACTCATGTAAATGCTGCTGTGGGTTTGGGCAAGTCTCCAAGACAGCTATTCTCCATGCAGTGACTCAGTGATCCAGGTTGCTTTGGTCCTCTCGCTCTGCCATCTCAACATGAGTTCTCAACGATCACTGCAGCAGGGAGGCAAGTGCTTGGAGAAATCTGCCTACGTGCCTATGCTCTGGCCCAGAAGTGACGTGTGGCACTTCCAATTGCAGTCCATTGACCAGAACCAATCATATGCCTCAGTCTCATGAGGGTATAAGAAATGTATGTGTGCCCATAAAATATTTTGAAACATTATCTCTCTGATCTTTTTTTTTTTTTACTTTATTTTTTCTAAGGAGAAATTTACCTGGGTTGCACAGGTGCATTTAGTATGGAGCACTTGTGCAATTGAATTCTGCACTTGGGCAGAATTCCTGCTGGCATAGCCACGGTGGCCCAGTTTCCTGTGCTGGGTATGTACATGGTTGCCTTTGCTCAAGCTGCATCCCTGGTTTTATCTCTCCAAAAGAATATACCTTCACAACTACAATTTTTAAAAATCAGTTGGAGCTATTTTTCTTTAAAAAAAAAAAATCCTGAAGCTTCATAGATTTTCCTGTTAGTGCATCCATCACACACAGTCTGACGCCATGACCAAAGGTCCCTGGCCCAGGTCTATACCATAAAGGAGTGTCCAATATAAGAACGTCAGCTTCTCACCAAACAATTATTGAATCACTGCCTTGTGCCAGACTGGGAATATAATGACAGTTTCTACCTTCAAACACTTTTGGTCTAGTAGGAAAGGTAAATAAAAATTGTCCTAGCTCCTCATGCAATAAGGACTATGAGGTAGGCTAGTATGAGGAGGGCTGGGAAAGAACAAACCGATTCAAATGAGGAAATCCAAGAAGGCTTCCAAGAGTTGGTGTCATTTGAGCTGGATGAGAAAGCCGGGAAGTCTGACAAGTGGTGAAGAGAAACTGAAAGTAGCTCCTGGGTTCTTCCTTGAGCTACCATGGGGTCTGGGACGGTGAGAACAACGCTGGAGGAGGAGGTGAAGCCCTACCGTGAAGGTCCCTCTGGCATTTCCCAAACCAAACATTTCTGTACCAATTTTTGATTTGACCTCCAACGTGGAAACGAGAAGCCACTCAGGAACTCCGGGCTCCCTTCCTCCCAAATGTCGGAATCTCCTTAACGTCGCTTTAAGATCGGAATTCCAAGGAGCAGCGAAGAGCTCCGTTTGCTTCCTCTGGTCTGGAGCCAGCTGGCAAAGTAGCAAGCAAATAAAATCAACGCAGTGCGCCTCGTGGCGGGTCACCGGGACACTGCCTGGCCCCTTCCATTTGCGTCCCTGTCTGTCCTGGGGCTCAGGCGGCCCTGGCCAGGGAGGGGAGCGCGGGAACCGGCCACCAGCCAGGCTTGTCACCTCCACCTTCTCCTAGACTTCCTAACCCCACTCCCTCCCAAGTCTCCCCGGCCTGGGTTTTCAGGGCTTGGCAAGAACGTGGAATTAAATCTGTGGCAGATGTGCTCAGGGTCAAGGGGCTTTCCTTCTTCTGCTGAGTTGCAGTTTCTCTGACAGTCTTACTCTGTCCAGGTCCTCTGATGATTTCCTACCCCATCACACCATGAGGTCTGGAGGTCTGTGCGTTTAGTTTTGTGCATGTGACCAAACCTAGCAAGCCAGGCAGTCTCGGGGACTCAAGAGTTAGTCTACAAAAGAGATCAAATAAAATGGCATCGGTGGCTGGTGACGGGAGAAACCATTCACAAGAGACTTTATCTCGGGAGGTGACAGACAATGATAGGTGCTGCAAAGTCTTAATGTCAACCAGTATCTTGGTGGCTGAAGTTCAGCTCGCCAAGGGTGAGAGGACGTTATCGTCGCTCATGCTCCGAGGAATAGATGTGTCTGTTACCAGTCCAAGGAGCCCAGGACACTATAGTAATAAATGTTATGCCACCCAGCAACAATGGCTATGACCCTGAGATGAATTGTTTGGGGAATAGCTCATATCAGAGTGACTTTTAAATAGCTGTCCCCTTACAACCTCCTGTTTTTCAACTGGGCAACCATTCCCAGCTTTAACGCCACTCTCTGTCCCTTAAGGAGGTATAAATGTAGGTTTCTATGTGTCTGGAAAAGCATATGCTTTCTTGCCAGACTTGGAGCACATCCTCCAATTTGATCTGATGGAAAATGACGGAGATGTCTGTGTACAGTAATTCTGCATACAGGAAAGTAAGGTCTTGGACTGTCACTATCTTTAGAATCCACTTCTCGGCTCCTTTCTGGAGATGGCAGGGACACTGGCAATAGCAGGAGATGATGCTTCTGTAACATCTTGGTCTTGTACCTGTATTATAGATTTTAAAATGGGGAGAAAATTAGGGTGCCAAAGAAGGAAAATGCTGGCTGTTGTTAATGAAGGGGAATTTGCATGTGTGGTAGGCTAAACAAAGATCCCCCAGAATGTCCACGTTTTAATGCCTGGAGCCTCCAAATGTTACCTCATATGGCAGAAGGGAGATGGCAGTGTGATCAAAGCAAGGATCTTGAGATGGGGAGATTATCCTCTTTAACCAAACAGGCCCTAAATGTCATCACAAGTGACCTTATAAGAGGGAGCTGAGGAAGATTTGACTGTGGAAGAGAGAAAGGCAGTGTGAACCCAGAGCCAGAGACTGGGGTGATGATGTAACCACAAGCCAAGGAATGTCACAACCACAAGAAGATGGAAGAGGTAAGTGATTGTGTCTACCCCAACCCCCAACCCCTGGCAGAGCCTCTAGAAAGAACCAGCCCCACTGACACCTTGACTTTAAGCGAGTGAAACTGATTTCATACATGTGGCCTCCAGACCTGTAACAGCTTACATTTGTGTTGTTTTCAGCCACTTAGGTTTTGATAACTTGTTAGAGCAGCTTTAGGAAACTCATATGCCATCTTGCACCAGTGATCTATGAAGCCTCACCTCTCTAGTTACCTTCTGTATGTTTTCTTCTCAATGGGTTATATATTTTTTAATTGGAATAGGTGTGAGAGTAGCTATCTGTCTGATTTGCACTATTATCAAAACTAATCCAAGTTACTTGGGTTGTGTATAACCAAATTTTTGAAAGAAACTGGCAAGGGAGCCTCCCTGAAGTTCAGGAACTGCAAAAGAGAAGGATATCTGGAAGTTTTGGGCCAACCAAGATGGTCACACGGGGCCAGGGGTCCCCTGTGCACTGCTGCTGTGAGTGAGTGCTGAGCCGGACTCAGGGACCCGGAGACCAGTGCTCACTGGAGTGGGGTGTCTCAAAGCCCCCAACACTGCCATCCCGAGGCTGGCCAGGGTGCCCCTTTTTCATGCTTCCATTCATGATATTCCTTAGACTTTCCCTTTGTGTGATATTTTTCATCTTCAATTCCAACCTGCCCTTGAAATTCACTTAAATCCGATTGTGTCTTTGTAAACATGTTGGGAGTGGGGACACACCATGTGATTCGCCTCTGGCCCCACATCCCTTAGGGATGATTCTTGGATCCTCCATTCTTGGACAGGACACAATTGTTTTAGTTACGTAGGACCAGGAGAATTTGCAAAGTTATCAACAAGAGCACAGGGTCAGAGAGGAAGAATGAAGCGAAGACAGGGAACTTTAGAAATGTAATCTCATTTAATCCTTCCCAATGCCCAGCAATCGAAGATAGTATCTCCAATCACAGATACACTGAGGACCAGGAAGACATTAGCGACTTGCTCTAAGGCACCCACTTAAGTGGCAGAGTTGGGCTCGCGATCCAGGCTGGACTGACTCCAAGGTTCATGTTTTTCACTGCACAATTCTGAAGGCAGTGCAGGTTCCTGAACAAAGTGTTCTGGGCATTCCAGACTCTCAACTCTCACCAGCAAAGACGAGGGGTAATGGTCAGGACACTCTTCTCAAGTGAGCAGTGGAAAGTGTCCTGCTTTGAGGACAGAAACCTGTCTTTAAAATCATACTCTCTCCCAGCTCATTCCCAAAGAAAGCCTTGTGGCCTCTTGCTTGGGTACTGGCTGGGATCCCCGTGGCGCTGGCCCGGTAATAACACTGCCACGGGGATATGCAGTCCCCGGCAGCTGTCCCCAAGCTTCTGTCCTATTCTGTTCCTCCTTCCTGCACACAGTTGTCCTCCAGGTCTGCCTCACCCTCCACCTGCTCCGAAAGGAGAATGACAGAGCTCAGGGCTCCAGAAGAAAGGAGCAGATTGAATTCAGTTTTTCTTGGGGAAAAATTGTTTTCCATCAAGTTGATAATAATGATCACACGGAGAGTGAATGACTCAAAATGAATATCCAAGGATATAAGACAAATCGGTCAGCTGTGGTGAGGGCAAGGAAGAAAGCCCGGAGTTGAGTTTATAAAAGTTTTCCACTAAAGTCAGCAACAGCTTAAATTCAAACCAGGCACACGACGCTTGAATCGCCATATGAGTTGTTCATCAAAGGGCTGAAAGAAAGGAAATCTGAGCCCAAGCAAGGGTCTGGCCTAAAAGCTTTCAAGTGACTCCTTTCGGTAAGGAAACTATTTAATATTTCCTTTGTCTGTACGTGTTCAGGAAAACTGCCTTTTTGGAGCCTGGTTCACTCTCAATTCAGGTCATAGTTCTTTTGATCAGTTAAAACAAAAACAAAAAAACCCCTAAGTATGGAAATGTCTACTGTTCTACACACACACGCACACGCACACACACACTCTCAATTATAAATACAGGGACCGTGTTTATTCATGCTGGAAGACTACAGGACTTAAGTGTTTAATCTGGGCTGGTTTCAATTAGATTTAGTGGAGCAGGGAGTGAAGCAGCTAGCACCCCGGCTATTCAGGTAATCTGTAACTTTGCTTGCTAAAAATCAGAGAAGTCATGTACTATGATCTCTGAGGCTCCTTAAAAAAAAAAAAAAAGAAGCTCAGAGCTTAAGTGCAGACTTATTTGCTGAGGAAAGTAGGCTGTTTAGACAGCACTGCATTGATTAAAAGCGAGGAGGAATAGCCAAGCTCCGCGAGGGAATGAGTCTTAGCTTCTACCCTGTCTCGGGCTTCCTTTCTCTCAGCACTTTGTTTAGACAAACGGCTCTGGAGTTCGCAGTGTCGCTCCAGTCAGTGGATCGCCCCTTTGCCCACCTGGTTTGCAGCATGCCTGCCTGTGTTCTCCTAAGAAACCCACCCCTCCACGACAGCCAGCTGGGACAGTGGCGGGAGGAGACAAGGGCTCTCCCAGTGTGTTTCCTAACTGCATGCTTAACATTATTTTCTCTTCTGGCTTTTCTTTCTTTCTTTCCTCTCTATTTCAAATTTTCTTTTCTCTGTAGTCTAATCAGATTCTTAGAAATTAGAGCTCAAAAGACCTCTTAAACTTGTCTCCTCTACTCCCTGCCAGGGCCGGATCTCCCCCAGGGTTAATTTTTCCATCCCTCCAGCCAGGCCTCCTTCTCAACCTCTCTAACGGTGGGGTTCTCACCACCTCCCTGGGGAGACTGTCTTCTAGCCTCACAGATTCTACTGTAAGGAATGTTTTCTGAATACTCAGCCATCCTATTTCCTACCCCTCAAGGCCTCCTCTCCTGAAGGTGGATTTGGGTTCCTGTGTTCACAACACCCCCTGCAGGAGACACTGATTTGACATCCTTCATAGAACAATGGCTGTTTTTACGCAGCGGCTTCTCTTTGGGGGAAATGAGTGAGCTTGTGGATAATCCATCAGTGGACCGAAATGATAAGGATTCAGTTCAGAAGCCTTTTACATTTACACTCTATAAATGAAATAGTGACTCTTTTGCCTAGGGCTGGCCTTATCTGCTTTAGTTAGTGGAGGTGGTACTGGGAGTCCTCCTTTGTGTTTATTAACAAGGTGATTGGATTTATCACAAGGATGATGAGGTGTTTGTGTCCATGTTTAGGAATTAGTCCTAATAGTGTTAGGGGAGAGGAGGGAGTATTTCCCCCTGGTCCACAGAGCTTCCCTGCAGAGACCACCCCAAAGAGCGCCCATCCTAGACATGGCAGAATGTTCTGGCTGGTGGCTGATGGCCTGTACTTAGACACCACCAAACCACCCCTGGAATTTGGTTCCCAGTCAGCCTTTCTCTATGAAACCTAAGACTCGGGAAACTTTCAAACAGATCCTGGAGTTTTAGAAGCATGAAAGCAAAATGAATTAATAATAAATATAAAAGGAGATTTATGACCATTTCTGAAACCTTACTGGAGTAATGTAGGAACAAGTCAGGATTGGCAGAGTGCAACAAATTGTCTCTTAAATCTAGCTGGGGGCCAGGTGTGGTGGCTCATGCCTGAAATCCTAGCACTCTGGGAGGCCAAGGCGGGAGGATGGCTCGAGGTCAGGAGTTCGAGACCAGCCTGAGCAACAACGAGATCCTCGTCTCTACTAAAAATAGAAAGAAATTAGCTGGACAACTAAAAATATATAGAAACAATTAGCTGGGCATGGTGGCGCATGCCTGTAGTCCTAGCTACTCAGGAAGCTGAGGCAGGAGGATCGCTTGAGCCCAGGAGTTAGAGGTTGTTGTGAGCTAGGCTGATGCCACAGCACTGTAGCCCAGACAACAGAGTGAGACACTATCTCAATAAATAAATAAATATAAAATATAATAATAATAAAAACCTAGCTGGGAAGAGAATAGCCATTCTTGGAAAACTGAGAGATCTACCTGATTACAAATTTATAATTTCCTTGCTTATTGCACTGAGGAAAAAAATACATTAATTAATGAAACCTTGTGTGCAGCTTCTTTTATTTCTGTCACACAATGCAATCCATCATGTAACTATAACCTGCCTTTCTTTGGGTGGTCTCCTTGGGGTAATTGCCAAAAACCTAATAAAGTTTGGGGAGCCCAGAAAATTGCCCGGCTGAATGGAAATGTCTTTTCAGGGGGAACAGTTTCTTAAAATGGAATTGTCTTCTCTTACAAGCTAACATGCTTCCCCTTTTCTCCCAATGTCTCGCTTTTACACATTTTGCTTTAGCAGTTACTCTCATTTTGAAAACATCCCTTTCTCCATTGCGAGGCCCTGACCTACCCAGGTGGGAAAAAATTTTTGCTTTTAAATATCTTGTTACACCAACAGTTCTTTTCCCCCTGGCTATAATTTTCATCTTCAAACTCATTTTGGGCATAGGAGTGATTCCCAGTAAGGGTCCCCAAACACCTAGAGGTCCTGAAGGTGGTAATGGGGTCTATATATTTTACATATTTCAAAAAGCCTAATGGAAATCACATATTTACTCAGAATAAGGCTGCAGAAGAGATCAGTAAAATTACTTTGATTTGCCTAGAAATGTAGCAAGTCCGTGTGATACCGGTGGCTAATTTGTGTGCATGGGAAAGATGTCATTGTCATTGCAGGGACTCTGGGATATGACCAGTACATCTTAAGCTGTTCCTCGAGCCCAGATACCAACTTTGTTTCATTGATTAAAAACATTTGAAGCAAGTAATCTAACATGGTGGGGGGAGGCAATTCTAAAAGACAGCTTGAGGTTGAGAAGGTCAAAAATCAGTGTTCTGTAATGTTCCTTAAGTCACCCCTCAGTCCCCTAGGACTGGGTGGTGCCTTTGCTTTTGATGCCTTTCAAGAAGGAAGGGAGGCTTCAGGAGGAATCTGGGGACCTGAGGTTTCTTAGGGCACCTTGTCTGATTTCTTCCTTGCACTCTTCCTTCTGCTAGAGCAGAAAAGCAAGGCAGACTCCAGGGCATTGCTGGTTCTCGTTCTTGCTCATAGCTCCCTCCATCAGTGCCTTGTTTTCTCTTTCTAGGAAATAAAAGAATGTGGCACCATCTATTTCTTCATTCACTGTAGGAGAGGGAGAATAAGCCAGATCTGTTCGATGCTTAAACTCGTTGGAGTATAATGCTTTGTAAATGCAAGTTATTATCTTATTAGCCCAAGAAAAGTAAGAATCTGCAGATATATATATATATATATATATATATATGGAGATATAGTCCAAATGGTGCCCTACATATTTACACATATAAATAGGTGTATATGTATGCATAGATACATGTGTACATCTTATCTGTATGCATATACACACACATATATACTCATACACTATTTTTCCCTGTTTTGGTTTGATTTATTAATAATTAGTGTTCCATTAGAAAACTAGTTTTATGTGAATCACGCCCACACTCCTGAGATGGTTTCAGTGGCAGATCCTATTTTACCATTGGGGTTTCCTAAGTCGCTGCATAGCACAACGCATCTCCATATTCATATTTCAGATCTGTCAGGACACCCGGATGGTTCATCTGATCACATGGATTTCCATTCCTGGCCTTGAGAGACAAGAAACCCGGCCATCACAGAGAGCCGGGCAATTAAACCGAATCAGCGCCCCGGTCTCAGCGGATGTCTTCTGGGTTACCATGGGGGACATGGGTTGGTATGAGGTTTAATCAGGCACTAACAGCACCTTGCTGGGAACTTCATGGTTGATAAAGGCAGCCGCATCAGACCAAGTAGCTCCTATTTTTTAAAGAGAAAGCAGCCCCTTTTGAAATGTAAAAAAGGCAGGCTTTGTTGCAAGGTGCAGTAGGCAGAGAATCTGAGAGGAGTTGCAGTTGTTTCTTTCATAGTCCCTCGAATTCTTCCTGGGTTGTGATAATACACTGAAAGACACCCTTCAGCCTAAAATTTTAAAGGGTCCTCTATGAACCCAGAGCCCACTAGCCTCGTGGGTCACTGTTGCTGGGCCCGCTATTATGCAGGGTTTCACTATTACACTTGTCATTGTCACGCTGCTTTGTGAACAACGTTGGTCACAATTCAATGGCACAAGAACCTGTGCCATTGAATCGCTGGATCCATGCACAAAAATACTGTCCAGAGGGGGCCCACGTATGCATGAGTGGGGGCACTTTCTGAGGTCTAACTGTGCTTATCCCCGAGGAAGAGAAGTGATCTTCAAGGAGTTACTTCTCGCCTTAGAATTTCAGTTTGCAGTCACTCTTTTCAGGAAGTTTTTAGTCACAGTGAGGAGGGGAGGGGTGGTAGATAACCCTATTAGAAGAAATCTTTAATTTGCCTATATGTAGGCTGGCCATGTAGTTTCTTATTAAAACCAGAATACTTTAAAGATTACAAGGGGGTGTTAATGAAAATCCCTCGGGGACAGCAGGTACAAACCAGGATTATCCCAGGCAATGGGCAGCTCAAGCCATAGGCTAGTCTCACGGGCCTAGCAGCAGAAGCGAGCCTTCCTCATAGAGAACCCCGCCCTGACCTCGGGGGCCAGTCTTGGAGAGTCACACACTAACACAGTCCTCTCAGGAAAATAACACAGGAATCCCAAGCATGGACATGAAGAATGCAGGATTAAAAAAGAAATAAATAAAGAGACATGGTTATTTCTTTCACAAGCAAGCCGTTCTATATTCTTTTCTAGAATTACTGAACTCTAGTGGCATGCTCTTTGCTATTATTTGCCCTTCTTTCCTTTTCCCTTTTTCCTCATCTCTCTGTTCTAGCTCAGACACTCAGTGTCTGTGGCTCTTTGGTGGACGCCCCAGTCAGGGGTTACAAGAGCGGTTCTCCCCTGCCTCTGGCATCTGCCCCGTGCCCCGCCCCGCAGCTGCCAGGGACCTTCAGAAGGACACACCTCCTCAGGACACCTGGGAGCCTCTGTGCCTGCCCTTCTCGTCAGCTTCTCCTGGAGTTCCTGAGCCACAGTGCCATTGCTGGGACCCTCGATGACAAAAGTCACTTGTGCACCTGCCAACTGTCCAGAGGCCTACGAGAGACTTCTTGGGGATGTTTGGCATCAGGGAGGGGCTAGGGGTAAAAAACACCCACAGATCTCACCACGGCCACTTGCCATTACAATGTCCTCACCAGCATTTTGCTTGTAGCACTGTCCCAGAGAAAAGAAAGGTGCCAAAATCCCTTCTCCAAAGCTCTCAGGTACCGTCACTTGGGTTGTTTTTTTTCCCTCACATTTTAATGCCATTTAGTCATTGTATTCCGCTACAGAGAGAACAAAGAGGAAGAGGAGTAGAATAAAAAGGGGAGGCACTCCTGGGGAATATTCTCGGGGGTAAAGTAACACAGGGTGACAGTTATTTTGAGGCAAAGGGGTGAAAGAGTGGGAGGCTAGGGATCCGATCAGGATAATGAAATGTTGGAGGGGAAAAGGTCCAGGAACGTAGTCGAGTGTCAAAGGGCCCTTGAAGGAAAGAATTCCCTCTTTACTCATCACAAGTCTTTTTTACTTAAAAGCCAGTTCTCAAAAACCGAAACAAAACTTTGTATCTGTTGTCATGATCTCTCTCCAGCGTGAAACATGACAGTATTTAAGCCTTCATTGACACATCGGCAATGCCCCAAAGAGAAAGGGGTTAATTGAAAAGGTTGCAAACCTTCCAGTCCACGGGACTCGAGGTGGATGTCCATGTGTGTCGGTGTGTCTGTGTGTGTGTTCGTGCCTGGGCTTTTCTTTCCAGAAGATTTTGATGGTGGCTGCACTGTATCTTAACTGTCAAGCTATTTTTTTCCCTGCTAGCTTTCATTTGTGTTTTTCCTCACCTTTCGGAGACCCTTACCTCTCCTCTCTTAAATCTACACTCACCACAGAGCAGACATAATCCCAGATTTTCAGTAAATCAACACTATATGCTCCCCACTGACTGAGAGAATTTGATACTGACAGACTGTTATACCTAAAAGAAAAATACTGCCACGGTCCCTCACATTCTTCCCTGGAAAGGAAGGCAAGCAGGAGTGTGTGTGGGAGCCATTATAAATTAGGGGACACTGAGCCCGTTATTCTTAACGCATATTTCATGAAAGCGGATGCATACGTTACCCTCCCCTTGCACACGTCTTGGACCAAACAAACCCCAGTATCTGCAGTATTTCCAAACGCAATTAGCTCCCTTCAGTATAAGGCTACAGATGATTTATTGACAGCAAGGAGGGTACAGTCCACTGCCTGACCAAGGCTGAAATGTGGGGACTCTGAATGCCACACTTGGACAATCCTGGGCTCCGTCCCGGGAAGGCACACTCTGGCCGTGGGGTTGAAAGAGTAGTTTCATTTTGTTATTCATCTCGCGTTATGATGGGCATGGTGGCAAGGTTTCAACTTTGTGTTGCTGGGTCGGAATGACTGAGAACAGAACTGGCTTCGAGGTCTTTGACTCTGTCTGAACTTTAGATATCAGGTTGTGAGCGGATGCTTAGATTTAGAACTACTGCCTTTAGGGAGAGTCAGATTTCACCCGTGTGTTCCAGGCTGCCCAAGGGACAGAATCCAAGGACTGCACACTGGAGGCTGATGAGGTACCAGGCAAGTACTGTGTAGGGTCCAGAGTGGGCAAAAATGCCTAGAGTATGGGAGTTGTCAGCCATGGTTTTACAGTGATCCAATTATATCTCTCAGACCAATGAGCATGGAAGACTGAGTTATTCCTTGGCAGATCTTGGTTGGAAGTGAGTGGCCAGAGTTTAGGAGCTACTTGAGGGCAAGTGCCATGCTCTTTCCAAGGAATGAACACCAGTCCCGATATGTACACTAAGGTGTGTGCAGGCAGAGGAAGGGGTTTTCATCACCAGTTATATTTGGGAAAGATGCAAACTTATGCCCCTCTAGGAAATTCACAAACCCCATTTGCTAATTAAAGGCTACAAGAAATCCCTCTGAAATAAAGTTAATCTTCCCATTTTCATTTGGTCAAAGAACGTCCTCCTCCCTACCCCTTCAAAATATCTATTAGTTTCTCACACAACTCCTTTGGGAAGGGCTGGCTTACTCATTTCTCTGTTTCTAGCGCCTGTCTCTGGGCCCTGCATGAAGAGAAAGTGGTAGCATGATCTCCTCCTTATCTCGCAAATATGGATTGGACTCCAGTCATTGTTCTAGGTTTCGGGGATGAAAACATGAACTAAATAGACAATTCCTGTCTAACGAGTCTGATTTTCTAGTCTGTTCTCTGTAGCCTCAGTCTGATCAATGAGGGAAATCCCTTTGAGTCCCTATTAGTGAACAGGAGCCAGCCTGGTCCACACAGGTGAACCTCCTGTGGTCATGACCAAGGAAAGGAGTCCTTAGCCACACCTTTGGGGTTCTTCAGGTAGAAGATGACCAACTGCTGCCAGCTGACATTTTGGGTTCCTGGGTATTGTCATATTCAGCAGCATGGACCCCACCAACCTGCTGGTGACCCCTCTACCCCTCAGGGCACCTCACTTTTGTCTGTCAATCCGAGCTTTGTGGCTGGCACAGCATGCGAATCTGGAGGTAAAAATCACTCATTTTTACTTTTCCTTCGTTTCCTAACATGTAGCAAACAGGGATGATTAATAATATTCATCTCCCATTTCCTATCTCCTTTGGGAGATACCAACCTCTCTGCAATACTTAATATAGTGCCTGGGCCCTCTGGGCATTCATAACTATTTAAATTATTTCATAAAAGCAGAATTCCATTCCTCCTATTTCCTTCTTTTCAGCCTCTATATGTGTATTTTTTTTTCCATAGGCAATGTTTCTCTTCTGGTTTCTGTTTTGTTTTCTGAGGGCAACGGCTGATGAAAGAAAACAATCACCCCATCCTCTGTGAAGTTGAAAATCTCCCAATTTCTCCTTTGGTGCCCAGCAATACCACCGAGTGTCAGCATGCATCTGTCTCCTTCACTCATTTTCCAAGGACCCTCTCTGTGTTTTTAGTAATTGATTAGGGGCCCTGCAGAGGCCTCCTGCACCCCCTGTGGTCTGTTTCATTTGTGATGACCACACCTCCCTCACAACCCACTGAGATGTCAAAAGCTGCTATTCAGAGCTGGCTGATCCATTGAAGTAGGTCTGGGCTGGGAAGACTCCCCCACCTCCCCACCCCACTGCCTAGATCCTCCTGATCCCCAGGAGCTTGGCAAGCAGGGAGCTCAAAGTGTTGGAACAGGGATGTTGGGATTGTCCCAACTTCCAGCCTCGTGACCCAGCACATCTAACCTTGCCGGGAGATAGAAAGCATGTGCCCTCTGCTTTCTATTACAGATTAGCTCCTCTCTTCCTTGGGCCCCCTTTTTGCTACACTGTTTGGGGACAGAGGCTCTTCTCAGCCTCTGGCCTGAAGCCTGTTTGCTTTGCATTATTCTACCCGTCCACTCTATCCACTGGATCCAGTCACAGATTTTAACCAGCAACACAAGTAGCAGACCTTCTTATCTCCTTCATCACAACCCTATTTGCTTGTGTTCCTGAGAGATGACGAAGACAGAGAGAGAGAGAGAGAGAGAGAGAGAGAGAGAGAGAGAGAGAGAGAAGGAGGGAGAATATGCTGACTCTGAGATTTTGAGAGCATTAGCTCAATTTAGAAGTGGACCCTCGGGAGATAGGTGTGCATCTAAAAGTTTTAAGTAAGATCTTATAAGACGCCAGATAGTAGTATTCTGCCGTGTACTGAGTGCCGGACAATCAGAAAACCTGTGGTGACGCAGATGAATATGTGTAGAGCTGGTGAGATCTGCCAGTGACATTGGTACAGTTTCCTGGTTTTGATGTTGTGCTATAGTTAGACAAGATGTTACCCTTAGGGGAGCCTTGGTGATGGGTACACGGGATCTTTCTGTGTTATCATTGCCATTCCCTGTGAATCTATAATGACTTTAAAATAAACAGGTTTAAATATTGCATGGTGAGACTAAGCAAGCATTTCACTCCTAGAAAATTAGTTTATGGGTCCTGTCCACTTTTGACCTACAATAAGACTACACAGCATCCACCTTTTCACAATAGACATTTCGTTGCAGGCCTACTAAGGTGACAGGCACCAAGGAGATATTTTTAGCATGGTGTTCGCACATGTAGTAGAGAATAGATGTTGGATCACTGAGTGAATGAAGAACCTCTCACACCAACTGGATGGCAGTCACAACTGTCTCTTCCTACAGCAAAATGGCTTCATGGTCTATAATGGAATATAGACTTTGAACATACAAGGTGATTGGTATATTTGATTATAAAAACAGGGCTTGGAACAACAAACTAACCATGATTATAGTAATAGTGACAGCATCTTTCAGTGCTGGGGCCCTGAGAATCAGGATTTTTCATGCCTATATCTGCACTCTAAAGGGCAGGTGAGCATTTTGACAATGAAGGGAAGGATGTCACCAGATATTCTTTGTACAGAGCCTCTTTGAGCCTCTTTGAGCATGTGGCTGCCCCTAAGAACTGAAGCAGGCCTACAAGGCCAGATTTTTAGTACCTGAAATGGAATGATGCCACTGGAGTGGAATAAAGAACATTAGACTGGGAAAAATCAAGTTTCAAGATAAACCATCCATGTGAGCTCCTTCTGGATCATGAGTTCCATGCTTTCCACCCCCTCCATCCTCTCTCCAGATGGTGGACAGTCCCACCTTTGCCCCAACCAGGATCACCTACTCAATCCGCCCCAGGCTGGAGGACCTCTGCTCACCCTTGACAACATTAAAAGAAGCAAAGCAAGACGGACAGACAGTGTCTCTCTCCCCTGTGCACAGAAATCAAATATGGCGCGACAGCCCTGCACAATCTCATTAACCAATTCAAGACCTGTCACATGGAAGAGTGGCTAGGCTCCCTCTGTGCGGGTCCAGAAAGCTGATAGAAGAGAAGGGTGGAAATTATAAAGACTTCTCCCAACAGAGCCTTGGTAAAATTAAGGACTTTCTAACTGTTAGAGCTCTCCCAAAAGAGAATGAGCTGCTACCTGAGGAGGACTGTGCTCCCACCCCTGGGGGCAGCCCAGCAGAAGCTGGGCGGTCATTTAAGCAGCATGGGATGGAAGGGATTCATGCCCAGGATAGAGACTTGAGTGAGACAGTCTGCCCCAACCTTCCCAAGTCTGAGTTCACACACTTCAAGCCAAGGCCAGAAAGGACTCCTGTGGAAGACAGGAGACCCAGGCAGAGACCAGCCACACGTGAGATAGACCACAAATGCTCACCCTGTCATGCCCGCCTCTGGTTCCTCTCCAAAGCTCAGGACAACAGGCTAATGGCCACCGGATTTTGCATTTTAGTCCTAGCTTGTGTGGACACAGCCTCTTTCTAAGTGGAGGTGAGAAGGAACGAGTGAGAAGGACTGGGTGCTCCCTGGGTGCTCCCCCAGGGGTACGAGTATCCTCCAGGGGGCAGGTCGGTGGGATTTGCACATACAGGTCAGCATTTTGTCAAAAGGACCAACCAAATCCCATGGCACAACCAAAGCATTTGGAATCTTCTCTGGAAAAGAATATTAACATATATCATGAAAACTCACTTGGAAATCATGTCAGATTCTAAATTTAAATAACACTCATAATTTCTGAGCACCTACTGTGTGCCTGGCGTAATGCTTGGTGGTTTTACATCCTCAGTGCAGAGGTATGCATACATGTCTTATTGTGTAACAATAGTAATTTATTTTTGCCAACTTTGATTCTAAAGCAATGGCTCTAGTATTGTGCAATATGTGCAATAACTCTGGCGGCATCATTGTTCCTGGATCTATGACTTTTTTTTTCACGAGTAGATAAAGATTTAAGAGGGAAATGACTGGGAAACTTGTGTTTGGGTTAATGTAAATAAGACACAAGGTTTTCATGCCCTTCTGCTTTCACTGGGGACTCATTTCCCTAATACAGTCTCGTTGTAAAACAATCCACTCCCGAGGAGGTCAACAGTGAAAAGTTTGTCTTCTGAAATTAGTAATCAAAGAGTGAAAATAATTAATAGAGAAAACAGTGCAGTTCCACACTGCGTTCCCATGTAGATGTCTATAGAACAATAAATCAGCAGGGGAAAGAAACAATATAGGCATTTACAATTAGGCCTCATGCATAATGCCCTGGAAGGAGAATTTGTGTTAAAAAAGACAACATCTGCTGCAAGTTGGTTTATAAATAATACAGCTAGATATTCAGGTAATGACATGACAGACGGTCTCTTGTGTCCTTGTCCTTTTGTGTCCGGTGCTGAATGTGTTTACATCCCGCAGCTTATGACATACATGCCTGGCCTGTTTGTGCTGGGCCCGGGAGCTTCTCTCTTCTCCAGTTAAATGCTTCTTTGCCCAAACCATAGCATTCCACATTGACGACCCAGATATCCAGAGAAATCTGCTCCATTTGGTTTTAATTGATCCCTTACTGTGAGAAGGTAAGCGCCTGAAAGAAGTGTGATCAGATGCTCATTCAGTACTTTCATCCATGAACCAATTTCTTTTGTGTTGACACCCAGGCTTGACAAAAAGAGTGATGGTTAAGGTCAAGTGCATGAAAGCTAATTCTAAACAATGATGGATGAGCCCAGGCTTGGGTTCTATCTTATCTAGGATGTTCTGCTAAAAGGTTGGGTATTTTTCCCCCATTTTTAAAAGTCCCCTAATTCTCAAATTAATGAAGTTATCACAGATCCAGTATTTGTGGGGGCTCTTTTCTCTTTTATTATTCAGCTCTGTGCTACTCTGCTGACAGCAGCGTGAGTGATGGCCTTCAAGCAGATGATTCTTCTTTGCCATGAAGGAACTGATAAATACTGCCTGTCTCTGCAATAAATTGTGCATGAAATAGTCCACTCTGGTAATCTGCAGAGTTATGGTAAGGAAAATGGGATTGTGAGGAAACACAGCAAAACTGCAATTAACTGAAACCCAGTTGAACAGAATCCTCAAACAACCTGAACTGTGCTTTTGTTTATTTGCTTCTGTTTGTTTCTGTTTATATTCTGCTTTGGGGGAAAATAAGGTGTTATCTGGGGCTTAATCAGAAAGTTCATTTTCAGGGTTTTTCATGTAATTAGTCGAGATTTATTCTGGTATCTTCTATGTCCGCAGTCCTGAACTGTGAGTTTTCCCATTTATAACGATGGCCCAGAGACTAAGTAGCACCCAGAATTCTCAAAGAAAAATAAAAATAAGTTTACTAATTTTCATTTCCTGTAATAAAGCAAATTTATATATGATACACATGGTTTTCAATAGTAAAGACTGAATTAAAAAACTGAAAAATTAAAGATTTTAAGTTAGAAGTCTCAAATTCCAGTTTTAGCATATAGTTGTTTTTTTTTAACCACACTTAGAAATACACGATGCATTTTTTTAAAAAAATTCAATAAGTTGTTGGGCCAATTTTTGTTAGTTCATTTGGATGAGTACTTTAGACGTTAGTGATTTTTTGAAAGTGATTATAGAGTCTTTTCTGTAATATACACACATTCTTGGATGTCTTTCTTAGGACTATGGCCATTATACAAACGTTGCCTGGTTCATGGACTACCTGAACATGTTCTCCTTCAGTTCCACACATGGACCTAATATGCACTAGGAACTCATTTGTAAGCCCAAATGTTTTGTGTTTTTGCCATGGATTTCTATTAAAATGTGCTCCACTGTTAGTCATTCACAGTGAATGTGTTAACCCTTCCAGGCATGTTTGCAATGTGAGGATTGTCTCAAATAGTGAAATAAAAATGTTTGTCATCATTAAACAAGAATCAGTGAACAAGTGTTATGGTGGAAACTGACAATCTCTTAGCACCATGGTATTGGGGAGCTGGGAAGAACCTTGGAAAACATCCACTTGCCTATTCCAATGATTTAGGCTCAACCCATACGTACCCATAGGCCATGCTTTCTGTTAGGTAGCACACCATTTTCTGAAATCTGCTATCTCCTTTCATCCTCACAAAACCTTATGAAGTTAGGGTGATTATCATTATTCCGTGGATATGGTAGCTGAGACCCAGAGAGTATTCATATAACCGGTATTTGGCAGAGCTGGTATTTAAAACCAGGTTTTCTGGCCCCTAAGGTAGAGGTCTGTCAACTACAAGACTAACTGGGAAACATAGCAAAAAGTCTAGGAAATGTAGGACTTACCACTGGTGTTCATAGTGAATTCTGGGGAGAAGGAAAAAAATAAAAGAAATCCCAGTATCATTGGCTTTGCTACAGTAATGCTATAACAAACACCCCCAAACTCGGTGGATTAAAACAACCATCAGGTATCGTGGATCAGGGGAAGCTGGCTGATTCAGGCTGGGCTCAGCTGGGCTTAGCTTCAAGCTGCAGCTTGGCTTCAGGTTGGCTCTTCGTGTCTCTCATCTTCCTTGGACCAGAGGACCACTGAGGGCATTTTCTTATCATGGCAATGGCCAAGCACAGGAGAATAAATTTCACCACATGAGGACATTTCACATCTCTTGTGTGTGTCACTTCTGATAGCATTCTGTTGACTGTCAGGGAAGAATAACCTCCATAGGTTCCTAGTTGGGAACAGACCCCTGTAACAATAGAGATTAACAAGAGAAAAACAAGCGGGAGTTTGTTAGCATGTATATTTCATATATACATAGAGAGTCCCAGGGAATGAGTAGTTCGCAAAGAGATGGCTTTGAATTCCAGCTTACATAGCATCTTCAACAAAGAACAGTAAATTTTTAGAGAAGTGACAAGACACAGGAAAAAGACACTGAATCTCTAGGGCCAGCAACTTGGGGGAAGGCAAATAACTGGCAGACAAAGGCTCGTTGGTAAAGTTTATTAATGTGGATTCCTCTAGTAGCATAGGGCCATAAGGGTCTAAAGTTGTCTTGGGCCATAGGGGTCTAAAGTTGTCTTCAGTGGTTACTCTTTGCTCTCTTTGGTAGAAGGGTGGGGTGGAGGGCCAGGATAGCTTTTTGTCTTTGAAAATCTATGTTCTGCTTTTAGGCAAGTAGAGGGAGGGCAGGCAGCTTCCCTGTATCTGCTTCTGTTTAATTGCCTTCAGATCAACAGTCCTTTGTATTTTGGGGTAGCATCTTCTGGTCTCCCACATGAACAAAGCAAATTGCAAGGTCAAATCCAAACCCAAAGTTAAAGGTGCTGTTAGTGAAAGAAACCTGTACAGTCATCCGCCCTTATCTACGGGGGTTTCTTAAAAGTTGCATGGGTTTTCTATATATTTGATTCTAGTCAAGTCCATGTGCCAAAAACACATTCTTAATTATTTCCAAGACATGCCTCTCTCTCTAGCATCAGTTAGGAACACTGTGACCTCATCAGATATCTGTATAACTATGCCCTACTATTTCTTCAAACCTTTTTGTTCAGCCGAGAAGATATATACAAGGCACCATGTTATTTCTTTCATAGGTCAAACAAAGAGTGTTAAAACCATCCCTCTAATTTGGTCTTTTTTTTTTTTTTCCAAGAGAAAGGGTGTTGCCATGTTGTCCAGGCTGGACTTGAACTCCTGGGCTCAAGCAATCCTTCTATCTCAACCTCCCAAGTAGCTGGGACTACAGACATGTGCCACTGCATCTGGCTGATTTGGTCTTTATTTTGAGGACATATCTTTGGCAGCACCACGGATTTGATTGTTTTCAATCTCTATCATAATAGCCACATCTTTGATTTAGTAAGAATAGCTTTTATTTCCAACAATGAGATTTCTGAATTTTCTGGATTTCCTCAAAACTCTGCTTGCAAAAATAGCTAGCTATTTTCTGAGTTCCTCTTGGAGTTTATCAAATGCAGCTAGTTGAAACAGCTCAAGCTTTTAACATTTTGTCTCATATCTCCTCCCTCAAATCTACAAATGCATTAGGCACATATTCTACCTGCCAGATTATTGCAGGCAACAGTTCACCAGATTTGCCAGTATTTGTACACTGTAACACGGGCATGCCCATGTCATAACATGGGTTCTCAGGTTTTAGTCTCCTCTTACAGGTGTGTGTCTGTTTTTGTTTTATTTTGTTTGGAGCAGTTTTTTCCTGGCTGCCTATAGTAGGTTTTACACTAATTGCTGTCTGGTTCCCAAACAACTGCCACATAGACATAGTTTAGGTTTCTGTTATAGAAAGTAACCTGTTTCTAGTATTAATTTCTATATTCATTGTTCATCTGCCATAATATTTCATAACAAACCACCTCGAAAGTCAGTGGCTTTTAAAAACAATCATGTCAATGTTTATGCGTCTATGGGTTGCCTGGGGACTGGCTGATGCAGGCTGGACTCAGGTGGGCTCAAGTCCAAGCTGCAGGTCGGGTCCAGGTCTGTTCTGTGTGTCTCTCATCCTCTGTAGACTAGCAGATTAGCTGGGTCACGTAATTCTTATGGCAATGATAGAAACCCAGGCTCATTTGATGCCTTTACTTGAATCCTGTTTCTTAACATTCCATTGGTAAAAATGAGGTAGAGCCAGTATTAGCTTTCCATGCTAATAGAAAATTTGCCATAGAAAATTATCACAAATGTAGTGACTTCAAACACAAATTTATTATCTCACAGTGGCATAGGTCAGCAGTCCCAAGTAGATCTTACAGGGTGAAAATCAAGGAGTCAGCAGGGCTAGAGGATCTGGAAAACTCTGCTTCCAAGTTCATTCAGGTTTTTGGCCAAATTCAGTTCCTTGGGTTGCAGGACTGAGGTCCCTGTTTCCCTGCTGGCTAATGACACACTGCTCAAAGTCTCTGGATGCCTGCTATGCATCATGCCTACCTTGGTGGCCAAAGTAGGTGCAGCCTAAGGTGGCTAAGTTGCTCGTGGACATGTGGTGGTAGCTTCCCTACGTAAGTGGTGTTCCCGCAGTAGAGGCATGTTGCTCTTACTGAGAATTCCCATCATATTCTCTACCGCTGGGAAGGAAAAGGGCCTCCTAAAATATGGAAATTCTTGTCTTGTAGAGAGACAGTTGTCAGAAACCTTAGGAGTCCTCCAGGGTTCAGTTCAGTTCAGTCTGATGAACACTGAACATCTACTGTGTGTTCAAATGGTGCTAATAAAATAAAAACAACCACTGGGTCCTTCATGTGGCCCGGCGACTGCAATGGCAGCCACGCTGGGTCCCACACCAGAGGGACAGGCTGAACAGGACATCCTAGCTTTGATCTTACTCATTGCTTGACCTTCTTGAGCATTTGCTTATGGAGTATTAAGCATTTTCTTTGTAACAGCTGATTAAAAGATTGCTATTACTGAAGAAAACAAAGATTTAAAAACAAAAGCACTTAGTAGCTTTTATCCATCATCAAGGAATTAACCAATTGGCAGCAAGTGGGACAGCTCAATTCCTTTAGATATCTGAGGCCTAAATAGCTTAATTGGAGAAGCATGTTAAAAGGAATGGAATGACATTCATTATGGATTAATTTAATACATTTCAGACCCATCACATGGCTTAATTTAACAAATTCCGCATCTTACTGTTTGGCAGGAAATGGCATCGCATGAACATCATTACCAGTCATTCTGACTTGAGTCCATTGAAAAGGCTGATTCCATCTGAAAACTGTTATTCTTAATAATACTGTACCTTGCTTTGGCAAACTTCTCTGTGAGCTTGGAAAGCCTAAGGCCTCGCGTGGTCTTCCACCACCCACCTCCCCTGGGCTCCCTCCCCTCGGTGATACTCAAAGCGAGGCGGGAGGGAGTGTTACTTACTCTTTCCAGTCAAACTCAGCCAAAATGGAGCAATGTCAGTGCACTGTTGGGAAAACCAGATGCATCCTGCCACAATTAGCACTAGATTTTAAACAGAAATAATTAAATTGTAATATGTACAGATTTCTATGTCATCCAATCAATTTTAGTAATCTTTTCATGTCGGAAAATGAGAGATTTGGTGAAAAATAGTACAAGTCACTATTTTTATTATTGACCATCTACTGTGAACCAGGGAATCTGCATGCTTCATCTCATTTACTCCTCAAAATTACTCTGCAAAGTTGATATTGCTACCCTAAAGTTGCTGATGAGGAAATTGTCTCCATAAAGTTAAATAATTTGCCCGTGATCACACCCAATGGAGGCAGAATTCTAACCAAACTATACTGATTCCAACCCCTCAGGTTTACATCTTCCACTCCAGCATGTTGTCTCTGGAGAACTGGGGCTTCACTCACAGTGCTTGAAGCAAATCCATCCCCCTTCCTGACTCAACCAAAATGTGTCACTTTCGACTTGCATAGATAGTACTTGATCAAGACATCTCAAATGTTACTCACCATTGAGAAGACAGGAAGGTTGTCCCAACCTTCCTCCTCCCCTCTGTAGGAAAATATGCATGAGGAGTTCTGCAAGTCTCCTCTAAGTCACAAAAGCAGACAGAGGCAGGTTTCAACGTCCTTCCTACAGGTCATGGGCCACAGGACTCTCTAAGTCAAGTGGGGCATCCCTCACCCAACTACAAAGAAGGAAAAATTAGCCTGTGTTTCAGCTTCTCCTATTCTCCCTTGATTACCCATGCGTCAGTCCAAAAGCACTCCCTGGAAACAACCACAAAATCTCAGTGGCAGCCACGATAAGTGTTTATTTCTTATTTACTTACCTGCAGCCACTAGTCCAGGTTCCAGCTGCTGCTGACATGAGCTGGGCTGGTCTTGGAGCTCTGGGCCCTAGCATGGATGGGCAGATTGGCTGGATTTTGCTGATCTCAGCTTGCCTTAGGTAGGTTTTGGGTCTGCCCTATTCTGGGGCCAGTGGGATATTTCTACTCATGTAGATGGACTAAGTACAAGAGAAAGAAGGCAGTGCTCTTAAGGGCCAGAACAGACACACTGTCACTTCTACCCGTCATCTGTGGGCAAACCAAGTCACATGGCCAAACCCATCTTAGGCGGAGGTGAATCTAGTCTACAACTGTCTTTGTTTAACAAAGGGTCTATTGAAATAATTTGCGCTCAGGTAGAAATGACTGATAAGGATTAGTACCATTTACACTGCAACAGGGGCAGTGAGCTTTCATTTAAATAAAACAAGAAATAGAGTGTTAACTGTGTAATTTTAGATGTTAATGAAGCTAGTGAGTGGGATTTAGGGAAGAGAAATATATTAATTAAAATTCATTTAGCTGCAAATAAAAGAATATCCCTCTAAGAATGGCTAAAACTAGGGGATGGAAAACTGAGGTCCATGGCCAGTACCTGTTTTTGTATATACAATGTTATTAGAATAGACAAAGCCACACCCATTCATTTGCATACTGTCTATAGCTGCTTTTGCACAAGAATGATAGAGTTGAGCAATTGCCATTGAGGACTCTATGGTGAACAGACCTAAAATATTTACTATCTGATCTGTTAAAAAAATGTTTACTAACCCATAGCTTAAACCATAATAAGAAGTCCAGAGGTAGCACTCTCAGGCCTGCCTCTTGGTTTTGCACTTCCACGATGTCATCAAAGATCCAGGCTCTTTCTATTGCTGTACGTTCCCATCCTTTGTGAGGTTGGTTTTTCATCCTCATGCTTGTAGTGTCATGGTTGCCATAGCTCCAGATATCACATTTGGGTTTAAGAAAGTGAAAGAGGAGATGGCACAGACTTCTTTTCTTATACCTGTCCTTTCAACAGGAAAGCAAAAGTTGTCCTCGATGTCCCCCCAGGACACTTCCTCTTATACTTCATTAGATACTATCACAGACCATTTGTCATAGGGCGTCTAGAAAAGTGATTATTTAACAAGAGAAAATGGAATTTCAATTTCTGGCCTAAGCCAAACATGATCCAATGTCTTGAAATCATTAATCGCTGACCTAATATTCAGTTCCATGGGCAATGAAGGACAGAGAATTGGGGTCTGCCACAGGAATGCGGGGAATAACCTGCGAAGTATAGTTTACTAGCAATCAACTTCTCCACTTACTTGTAAGGCTAGTGTTAGTGTAGCCAGAGGCAAGCCCCCTCCTAACTCCCTGGAACACTAGCCTGAATTATATGCACGGTATTAAATGCTTTGGTAGGTACCATGGGCACCGTGTCAATAACAATGGGCCACCTGCCAAAGTCATCCTTCTTGTTATCTTGGAGTGGCTTTGGGGTTCAGCACTTCCCCATGAGTGAGGGTGGGAGTATGGGTGGGCCGAGAAGAATGGCCTCTGGATTGGGTCTAGTCCAGCTTCAGAACTATAGGCCTTTTCCAGAAAAACTGGCCTGGAGAAGACCATTTCACCATGGCCACTGTTCCATAAAATACAAAAGTTACGAAAGTTTTCTAAGATACGCGACTCATTCCCAGGTAACACTCAAACCGTGCTTTTATCGCCATTGTCGATGGCTAGCTTTTATCCATTTCTTTAGCATTTCTAGAATTTCATTGTTTTCCAGATACTGCTCTAGGACTTGGAAGTAGAAAGATACCACATTCACAGATCAAGCCCTGTTGAGAGATCACCATGTAGTTAATGAGACAAATATGTGAAAGAATGGTAATAATTTTTTTGAAAGCTAACATTTATCAATCACTGGTTACCAGTCAGACATTATTCTATGTGGCCTGGGGTGTTTTATTTTTTCCATGTATTAGCTCATTGAATTGTCAGAACAAAGTATGAAGTAGATACTATTATATTCTTTTCTTTTCCCTTTATTTTTTTTTTAACAGATGGTGTAGGGGACTGACATATATTTTCCTACTTTAAGAATTAAAGTTTGTGAGTAATGTACGTGTTCTGCCCAGAGTGTTTGAAAGTAATCTGTTCCAGACAAGGTCCTTGTGATAAATAAGGCTGTTGCCTAGAGGCATAACAAAGGACCTGAGATGTAAGCAAGCCGAGCTACCCCGACCCACAGCATTGGGGGGTCTGGAGGCCACATGATAAACACATTGTTCCTGTAATTGCTGTGTACACCCCATGAGATGGCTGATTAGTCAATGACAGGTAAGACCCCCTCAAGGGAGGGGCGACCTAAGCCAGTCAAAGCCATCAGGGTTGAGCCGAAGATCTTAGGGGATCACCCTAAGAGAAGCTGGGGATGAGAAATGCCCCCTGTGGCTCACCTTGCCCATCCTTGCTAATCTTGGTCCTTTATCTATGCCTAGTGCCTAGAGTAACCACCTTGAGATTCTGAGTCAGGGGATATCTGCTTCCCTAAGGCTACGCGTTCCAGAATTCATGGCTATCGCTGCCACGCCTGGGTCCTTACGTACAAGGAACTAACTTTAATCTTTTAGAGTATAAAAATAAAACTGACCTGGGGTATTATTACTCAAGTCAACTTTTTGTACGTGCGTCTGCGTTTTTCTTTGTGTTCTGCGCGTTTGTGTTTTGTGTTCTGTGTTCATCCTCCGTCCTGTAAACGGGCCACGACAGATGAGAAAGCAAAGCACAGACAGATAAAGACATTTGCCCCTGATCACACAGCCAGTGAGTGGTAGAGCCAGGATTTGAGCTCAGACAATCTGGATCAGAATCTATGGTCTTAGTCACCCTGAGGAACTTCCAGCAAGATGTGGTAAGTACTAAGGGACCTTCAAACCTGGTACCTTTGGATGCAGAGAGATGAGAGAGCATCTAACTCTGTCCACAGAGAGGTTTCACAAAGCATACAGCCCTTGGACTGAGTCTTGCAGGACAGAGTTTCCACACGGAGATCAGTGAAGGGACTGCGTTTTGGAGAGAAGGGCACAGGCCAAGCACAGAAATAGGAGAAAGGAGACTTCAGAGTTCAGTGTGGCAGGAGTTGAGGTAACTGAGCCACTTTTACTTGCAAAATGGACTGGTTTGAGATGCATCAACTTTCCTTTACCCTTCCAATCATTATTAGAAGAAAAGCTCAAATCCTGGAGGAAGCAGGAAATCAAAACACATAAATAATATTTAAGCAGAGCGGTTCCCCCATAAATGAAGAATTGAATATGTATGGGAAATATTTTTTACTTCTATGGAAAAGTGCCCAAATGCAGCCTGTCCTCTTATGGTTAGATGGGTCTTAGCCAAGGATGGGTCTTTGCCAACCATTTGGGTCCAATCGAATACAAATTTATCTGTGATGGAGCAAAACAGAATAAATAAAATAACCAAACCCATTAGAAGGTACTTTCAAGAGATTGGATCATTAAAGAACAGTGCTGAGTTGACTAAAAAGTAGAGAAAATCATCCAAAATTAGTTTCCACTTAGATAGACAGAGACTGACTAAATAATTTAGCTTACTTTGAGATGACTTCATTCATTCATTCATTCATTCATTTAACAAATATATATATTTTTTAAAAATCTATTGAGCACTTAACGCTGATTCAGCCTCCCTTCCAGGCTCTGGACACACAATGGCAAACAAGGAAGACCAAGACCTGCCCTCAGGGAACTTCTCTCTGGTAGAGGGACAGACAGAGTAAGGTAGTGCTCCCTGGAGCACCCACTAGTAAGTGGATTGGATTTCACATACAGGCTTGCAAAACATGCATCTCTCAGGGAGACAAATCTCTCGAGCAGTTGGATGATAGAATATTTGCGGGAGAGCATTCCATGTGCTCTGGGCATTAGTGCGGGTGGTGGTGGAGGCGGTGGTGGGTACTTTGCACTAAGAAGTATCGTATTTGCTATTTCTCTCTCAGTGGCATGCCTGGGGTATGGACTACTAGGAAACAGGTTCACGCAGCTATTTAGGCAGTTTGCCAGTCAGCAACACAGTCCTGGAGTGTGGGGGCCCCAAAGTATGTTTCCATAAAATTCTTCTTTAAGTTGTAGGCCTATTAAGAGATGTTAGGCAGAAGTTAGGCAGATGGAGAACAACGCAATATAATGGCTTTGTCTTTGAAAAGGTGGTTTTCGAGCTCACAGAGTACTTAGATGTGTGGCCACAGTTGGGCTTCCTCCTATTTTCCCGTCTGAGCTAAACTTAGCTGCCCAAGCTGTAGACTATGCCCTGTCACCGCTGCCAGGGGTGGTCCCCGCATGGTGAGCGTGGTGCAAAGAGAAGCGAAGGATCTGGGTATCCTGAGGACAGGCCATTTCACAAAAGGAGGAAGCCCAGAAAGAATTGAAATGTGAATGCCTGGTTCCTACTCCCGTCTTTAGCCTCTGGAAGATGGATCACATATGCAACAGGAATGGGAGAACAATTGTTTAATCGGATGGGTGGCACTGTTCTCAGATGGTGCGAATGTAGACACTCCAGAGCTGGAGCAGCAGTGACATCAGTCCCCAGAGCATGCTGGCTCTACCGCCTTTCTGCTCCGTCCTCCTTGGTTTGTGTTCTTGTCCTCATGGACACAAGATGGCTGCTCTCCCTCTGGTCATCACATCTAGTTCCAGGCAGGAAAAGGGGGAAGAATAAAAGACAAGAGTCAAAAAGGTACTTATTATTTAAGTTGACCCCCTTTAACAAGCTTCCTGAAAGCCCATCTGGTGATGACCATTTATGTCTCGATGGCCAGAATCAGAGTGAGTGGCTCCCTACACTTGGCTGCAAGGAAGTCAAGGGAGGAGAAAATACTTTATTTGGCATATTGACACATGCAACAAAATCAGGGTTCTCCTACTAAGGTGGAAGAGGGAGATATATATTGTATAGGCAACTAACTGCATCTGGATGCCTGGGGGAGAATTCCTGAAGACATGCTGGGGAAGGCAGAAGCAATTTTGCCAAAGTGCTCTCTTTGAAAATTGTACATTCCCTCCAATGGATGGAAAGGTCAGAAATGTGGGACAAAGCATCCCTGAGCAGTGCTGGCTCTCTGTAACCTCAGGCTTCACTTGTTCCAGCCCCAAGTCCTTTCCCTTTCACATCCACCCCTCTACCCCCATTAGCTGCCTGCATCTTGCCTCTTCATCCGTGGCTGCCTTCCAGAAGGCACCTCAACCCCGGGAGCCTTCCTGACTCTCACTTCTCCCATCACACATTCACTGTGTCACATCTGACCATGTGAAGCCTCTTCTCCTTAAAGGGAACTGGCCAGAGAATCTGATCAATTACACCCCATGAAAGGGGCATTGGCTACGATTAAGTTAGTGGAGTGGCCCCTCGCAGACAAAATATTTTAACAGGAGATGCCCCAGGCCAAAGAAACATGTAATAGTGAGATTTCAGGCAATGAGTTAGGTCAACAGGAAGGGGGAATTTTGAACAAAGACCCCTCAAAACATTCCACTTACATGATTCCTCCTGGGTTCCTGAGGGCATTGATATAGCTTACACTTTGGAAAATAAGACCATTGAGTCAGACTTTCTCAGAAAGCCTTTATTTTCTCAGAGCTGCGTCGCAGGATGATAGGAGGGGCAGTGCAGGGGGTGTAGGTGGCCCATGCAGATCTCCCGACATCCCCTTTTACAGACATCATGCCCACTGTCCCCACTCACACAGCACACCTGTGGTTGTCCTCTGGGGTCCACAGTGAGGCTCCCAGACTCTGCTTTGCCCACTTTCACAAGAGATTTAAATGCCTGGGGATTCTCATTCTTCCTGAGGAATCAATCCCTTGACTGATGGGGGTGGAAGGATGAAAGCCCCGTGCCCTAGAGCAGGACAGTTCTGAGACATAACCTAGACTCCAGAATTCCCCTGGGAGATCAGATTGCCGCCATCCTCTGTGGGACTCTGGCTGAGATCACATGCTCAGTTGGTTCCCTCCTCTTCCCTAACCCGTTTCCTCCGTTTCCCTACCAAGTTCCCTGGGAGTACCTTGCAAACACACTTTACCCAAATCTTCATCTCAGGGTCTGCTTCTAGGGGACCCAGCTTAAGATCCTGGACAACCTTAACATAGTCTTTTACTCGCCAATTTCAAACTTTCTTTTATGCATGAATATAACTCAAGGGTTCTTCCAGGGACTGCCTTTGGTCAGCAGGAATAGGGAGTTCTCTGATTCTCAAGGGAAGAAATGGGGTTGGGGGTGAGGTTGTGCTATTCAGAGAAGATGGGTTTTTTGGGGGGTAAAAATCAAAGGACAACAGGAGAGATCTACTAGTCACAAAGTAGCTAACTTCCAAGGGTGTTGTAAGAGGTGCTAATAAAAAACTTTTGAGAGATAGCCTAGTATTCCTGCAGTAAAATCTTAAGCATCTATCATCTTGCTGAGATTTTAACTTTCTTTGCCCAGTAGTTAACTAAAGTGAAGCTTAACTGTTATGGAGGGTGATTGACAACTGTAGACAGGGCTTTATCGTATAAAATGAGTGGATTTGGTCTGCATGAGTTTTGGTAGCTCATCCATTCAGATAATGAGTCTCAGGGCTCCCTAGTTTATTATAAGTTTGCATTCAGAACTTATTCTGATTTAGGTGCTATTCCAGGCTCTGAACACACAGTGGTGAACAAGTGAGAGTAAAACCCTGCCCTTGCAGAGGATTAGATTAGACCTAAATGGTTCTCTCTTGGAGGCCTCCTCTTTCCTATTAGTAGGATTTATAGGAAGGAATGCTGGCTAAAGCAGCAGGTGACGTGGAGAAAGAGAGAATGCAGATAGCACATTAGCAACAGGAGAAACGATGGTGGGAAGGAAGAAGAAAGCACTAGCACCTCAAGTCTTAAATAGCTTCTCAACTAGATCTGCACCATGAACTTCCTGTGCTAAGTGCGAAGCTGTCTGGAGACGAACACCACATGCAACAGGTCGGCCAGGAAGAGCCACTGAAGTTAGCCGGCAACTGGCTGGGCTCAAAGGCATGGCCATAAAGCAGGTCACGTGCTGTCCCCCTCTCTGGAGGATAGTGCCATATTTCCTGGTTTTACGAGAAAACTCCCTGTGACTCTAGGCTTCACAGCCTCAAGGTACTGCTCATTCCTTCAAAGCTGTTGCTTTCCTCCTCTAAAAGGGAGCCCCACAGCTGTCTGGCACTGTGCTCCCGGAACAAGAGCCATGTGTGACTCCACGCAGACAGCTACCTGGTTTCCATCACCACCGCTAAGAGAGCTCAAGGCTCCAGCACGGGATTATATATCATCCTTAGCATTCCGGGTAATTTGTAAGGGAGACACCACTTGACTTCCAGCCTGCTTGGGATGTGTCACAGGAAGACTTCAACCTGCAGAAATCAAGGTTTGGTAAAAAGATCATTCTGAGATTGAGCAACTTTTGCAGAGACAGTGTTAGTGAAGCCTAAAAAGCACTGAGTTGTAACACATCCTCTTACGCATCTGATGGTTTTCTCAGGACTCAGGAACGAGGCGAGAACGAGTTGTCCTGACAGCCAGTGACTTGCTTGAGCCCGCAGAGCTGGGGCTGCCCCCCGGAGAATGCTGGCCGTGCACACTCGGCTCTGATGAGAGTCTTTTGGGCCTTGTTTTTACCACCCTCCAAATGGCATGAGAATACTTACACACCAGGTAGGGGCGGAAGGGGTTGAGTTTTCAGTGAAAAATAACAAAGTTTTTGTGCTTTGTACTAAGAAGCTTTGTAAAAACAAGGCATATGGAATCTCAGATACTCTCAGAGGTGCCTCTGAAAACCCATGGCCACCAGAGCCCAAAATCTAATGGAATCCTTGCTCCTTCTCCCTCGCCCAGTGTCTTGCTCCTCCGGGGTCTTGGTTCATAAGACATTTGTCAGCTCTCTAAAGCCATCAAGATGAACGTCTCCTAATTGCTCTGAATTTCTAATCGTTCTGAACAAGGAAAAGTTGGGAAGTTAGGGAAAGTTAATGATATTAACTAATATGGTCATTTATCAGGCACCAACCATTTGCCAGCCATTGCTCTAAATGCTTTATATGCGTTATTTTATTCAATCAACACAACACGCCTAAGAGAGAGGGAAGTATTAGTATTATCTCATTTTATGGAGGAGGAGACAGGCTTGGTGACAATAAAATACTTTCCCAACAGTCACACAGAGCTGGTGAGTAGCAGAAGTGGGGTTCAAACTCCCATCTGATTCCAGAGCCCAGGTTCTTAGCTTGACTGGATTCCTTTTCACGCCTCCCAAACCTCAGCCACATTCAGCATCTAAGCGGCTCCAGCCATTGGCTGCAGGCTGTCACACTGACTGCACTCAGGGTGGGCTCTGTCCTGGACTGAGCTATACAGGGTGTATTGTTTGGACCAACTCTAGCCTTGTCTAAGTGCATCCTTTTCTCCTTCCCATTTCTAGGCACACAGATCCCCTCTCCTTCCCAGCACAGAAATCTCCACCATAGAAATACACCCGGTATGCCCACCTTGGTTTGCATTTAAGTTATCTTTTCCAGGACCAATCAGCTCATGAAATAAAGGACTCTTCTTGTTAAGGAAGTGTCAGACCTCAGTAAGAAGAGAGGCAAGGCATTTCAGAAAAAGGAGACCTACTCCATCTCCTGGAAATTATGATAATAAGTGATTGTACCTCTGCTTTTACTGGAGTTACTTCTTAAGTCATTTCCTCTTATGAATAGTCCCAGGTCCCACGGTGAGTTAGCTGGTTGTGGCTGGGAGGTGTTCAGCCAAAATTGGCCTAGAGTTTCTAATCCTGGGTTGGATCAAGGGACATAAATATCCTCGGATTGTAGCCACCTCCTCTTTAAGGGGCATGTTTTGGAGGGTGCAGATTGAAGAGCAGGTGGGCTTTGGAGCCCCCAAATTTAGAGTGGGCCAAAGTAGACTTAAGATATCTGACTTAAGATAGCTTTCTATTTCAGAGTTATTATATGGGTCTGGAAACATTCCATGTTCTGAGATAATCTCACCTGAAAACTTGAGTTTCTCACAAAAGCAGTATAGTACTTAAAAGCACACCCTTGAGAGTCAGACTTAAATTGAAACCCCAGCGCTGCCATGTTGGAGCTGCATAGCCTTAAGCAAGTCACTTCCTTCTTTGAGCCTCATCTTCCCATAGGACAGAGAAAACCAAATGAGATCAACACAAGTCAAAGTGTATAGCAGATGGGCAGATTTTAAATGTTTAAATGAATGTTAGCTATTTTTATTTATGATTGTTGTTAGGTAAGATGTATTACAAATGGCACACAACAAGTGCTCAAAAATAATAGCCCCATTTAAGTTATAATTATTATATAAGATTCCAGCAAGATATTTAACTCATCTGTAACCTGTTTAAAATAGCAGGATTTCGTTATTATTATTATTATCAATATTATTTTCAGGAACCAAGAGAATTCCAAAATCATGGAAGGCAATGGGTTTGGTAGCTCTGACATACTTAGATAATAGTTTGAGAGGGAGTGTCATAAACTTCTGAATAGACATTTTAGAAAATGACATGGGATCAGGTAACATGGGCCAGGTGATCACTGTCACATAATTCTGACCAAGCTACTGTGGAGAGTGGGGTCAAGTGTGGCATAAAGGGGCTAGGTCTGGCAGGTCCCACTGGGTAAGTAGTTCGGCTCTGGAACAAGAACATCAAGGAAACTCATATTTAGTAGGTTTTTACCACCTTCCAGGCAGTTTTGCACAGGCTCACTCATTCAATACTCCAGTGACCATTGAGAGAGGTAACCCAATCTCTATTTTCCAAAAAGATTGAATAGTCTTGGAGAAGGTGACCAACTTGTCCAACGTGGGGCAGGTAGCTTAGACTTAGACTCCAGGACTGTGCGAGTCCTTTCCATTCTCCAGTGCTGCAGGCAGTGTGGTCACAAGGCCACGTACAACAAAGGAGATGCTCATGGAAAAGGCAACTCCTTGACGAACTTTCTCTTGCCCGCTGGAGATTTTCTGAAGATAATTTCCATGTGTGTGTGTCGGATGAGGCAGTTGTAGATTCTCCCTTTCAGGGCAGTCTCCCAATTGGTGGGTTAATGAGATACCTTAGAAAAACCTTCTCCTCTCCTTCCTGCTGACATTCCTGCCACTCCCAGGATAAGGGACCAGCCCGTGGCCAACAGGAAGGGCTGTGGATTTTTACGATCTTTATCTGTCATAAGCCACAGCAGTGGGATAGACAATACCTCCCTTGTCTCTTTCAATTTTCCTTCTTGTGGAAAAGGCATCTGCACATGTGTCTCCTTTGAATTGAAGATGAATGTCAGAGAGTTAAGAGGAAATCAGACCAAATGTCAACACTTTATCTGATGATGCAGACTCATTTATTATCTGTACTCCTCTTCCATTAAAAATCAAAAGAGAAAGGCAACAAAGAGAGACATGTTCACACAGGCCTTCTCAAATAAAGGTCCTGACTTCTTCCTCCACTTCTTCTTCCCAACTATATTCAACACATTTGCAAACCCAGACAAAAACTAGCTTCTTCTACTTTTTTCTGTACTACTTATTCACATTTTGGTTTTGTTTTCTTCTCTCCCACAATTTTTGAGTTTTGCCTTGTCAGGCCCCAGTTCTCTAGGACAGACTCAACTTCTCCTGGAATCCACATATCCTTGGCTTACAGAAAATCTACTCCCACTTCCCAAGGCCTGAAAGATTTTGAATCCCTCCCAAGAGAGCAAGGACATTATTCCTCCACATTTGCCAGGGGTTAGGTTGTCTCTATTAGCAGGGGATGAGGGATTTCTCCTATTGTAATCAGCAGTCATTAGTTTGGGGAGTCATGATTTGCCTTTCTTCCTTTCAAAGTTCATCTATCAATTTCCAAATAGGAAGATGATGTTTACTAATGAATATTCATTTTCCTGGGGTCAACAACCCAATAAAGCAATTGCCTAGAATTGAGAAGGTAAGGGCCAACTCTTCCTAGACTGCATATTCAGGTACAAGACAAGTTTCTATAACCTACTATCTGCTAAATCCCTCCTCTTCTTCTCCAGTCCTAATGGGTATCCAATGCTGCTCTCACCACTTGGATATCCCAATTCCACATGGCATTGCACCTAGTGAATTCTTTCATTCATTCATTAGACAGATTCTTTTTTAGGCATATACCATTTGCCAGTCTCTATGATAGGAGCTGAGGATTTAAAGAGGAGTAAGAGATGATGTCCACTTTTAAAGCAGTCCAGACTAGCTGAAGAGAAAGACACACACAGATTAATTATAAGTAGTATAATAAAATAACATAAAAGGCTCAGCATAGTTTGATTTTGTTTTTGTTTAATGAATAAGAAAGTCTCAATGAATAAATTTTCTCTAAGGTATTAGATAGTCACTTAAGAATTATCCTTTCAAGGGTTTGGGCATAATACTTAGGAATATATTTACTGAAGGAGATGAAAGACTTGTACATCAAAATCCATAAAACATTGATAAAAAATTGAAGACACAAATAAATGAAAAGATATACCATGTTCATGTTAGAAGAATTGATATTGTTAAAATGTCCATGCTACCCAAATTGATCTACAGATTCAATTCAGTCCCTATCAAATTAAAATGACATTTTTCACAGAAATAGAAAAAACAATCCTAAAATTTGTATGGAACCACAAAGGACCCTGAATAACCAAAGCAATCTTAATCAAAAAGAACAAAGCTGGAAGCATCACATCACCTGACTTCAAAATATACTACAAAGCTATAACAATCAAAACAGCATAGTATTGGCATAAAAACAGACACATAGACCAATGAAAGAGAATAGAGAGCTCATAAGTAAACTCACATATTTATAGTCAATTAATTTTTGACAAAGGTGTCAAGAACACACAATGGGGAAAGGGGAGTTTCTTCAATAAATTGTGTTGGGACAACTGGATATCCACAGGCAGAAAAATAAAACTAAACCTTCACTTCACATCATGTATAAAAATTAACTCAAAATGGATTAAAGGCTTAAATGGAAGACTTGAAACTATAAAGCTACTAGAAGAAAACATTGGGGAAAAGTTCCATGACATTGGTTTGAGCAATGACTTTTTGGATATGAACCCAAAAGCATAGGAAACAAAACCAAAAATAGACAAGTGGGATTATATCAAACTAAAAAGTTTCTGCATAACCAAGGAAACAATTAACAGCATGAAGAGACAACCTACAGAATGAGAGAAAATATTTGCAAACCATACATCAATATTCAAAATATATAAGGAACTTTAACAACCCAATAGGAAGGAAAGAAATAACCTGATTTAAAAATTGGCAAAGGATCTGAATAGATGTTTCTCAAAAGAAGATGTACAAATGACCAACAGGTATATGAAAAAAATGCTCAAAATTACTAATCATCAGAGAAATTAAAAACCACAGTGAGATATCACCTCACACCTGTTAGAATAGCTATAAAAAGATGAGATATCAGTGCTAGAGAGGGTATAGAGAAAAGGGAACCCTTGAACACCATTGATAGGAATGTATAGTCATTATGGAAAATAGTATGAAAGTTCCCCTCAAAACTAAAAAATAGAACTACCATTTGATCCAGGAATCCCACTACTGGATTTATATTCAAAGGATATAAAATCAGTCTGTAGAAGAAATATTTGCACTCCCATGGTCCTTGGAGCATTATTCATAATAGCCAAGATATAGAATCAACTTAAGTGTCCTTCAATGAATGAATGAATAAAGAAATGACATATATATACACAATGGAATACTATTCAACCTTAAAAAAGAGGGCAATCCTGCCAATTACTATAACATGGATAAACCTGGAGGACATTACATAAAGTGAAATAGGCTAGGCACAGAAAGACAAATACCACATGATCTCACTCATACGTGGAATCTAAAAAACTAAACTCATAAAAGTAGAGAGTATAATAGTGGTCACCAGGGGATGGGGGTGGAGGAGAATTGGGACCATGTTGGCCAAAGGATATAAAATTTCAGTCAAACAAGAGGAATAAGTTCAAGAGATCTATTTTACAACATGATGACTATAGTTAATAACAATATGTATTATACTTTCAAAAGTTGCTAAGAAAGTAGACTTTAAGTGTTCTAACCACTAACAATGAAAGTATGCAAGGTAATGCATACCTTAATTAGCTATTCTTAGCTATTCCATAGTGTCTTAATATATATATTTCAAAACAACATATTATATATGATTAATGTAATATATATAATATTTATGTCAATTAAAATAAATTTTAAAAAGGATTAGGGGCATAATCCATGCTAATTCTCCTGAATTCACCCAGGTGTTTGATTTCATGGTTATCTAGCATTTCTGGAAATAATTAAAATATAGAAATGGTCTTATTAGAAATTTGATATCAAGAATATTAATTAACAAAACACTCTGTTATTGATACATCAAGAAACTAGTAGGTAGACTGCATGTCTGTAGAGAATTTCTATGTAACTTCAGTTTTTACAGAATCCTCATTACACTTGCAACCACTGACCCTTTATTTCTTTTACTGAGTGGAGATTCGATGCCTTGGTGTCCAGTTGTTTCTATGTTCAATCTTTAAGACTTTCTGGGATGCTATAAAATTTTTATTATCTCTTCCATAATCACAGGATTTTTCTTTCAGGAAAACACAACATTATCTTGTGGGTCAGGAGTTTATTTCACAGATGCTCTTTATACCACATTCCATTCTCTAACATAAAAATTAATCCCTGATTCTCAGCAAAGATGATTTTCTCTTCTATCTGGTTTGTGCTATTTAACTAACATGTCGTAAGCATAGTACATGTGGAGCACTGCACTAAATGTCTCTCCTTGGGATATTTCATGTACTCCACCCTTTGCTTTTATGATGTAGGTTTTAGTATCCTAATTTTTCAGCTGGAGAAACTGAGAACTGCAAGGACAGCATCTCTTGCCTGAGGTTCACAAGTAAAAAGTGGCAGAGCTGGAATAGGCACCCAGGTCTGCTGACTCCTAGGCTACTCCACCCTGGTGCCCCCTATACCCAACCTCGTGCTAGCTTTTCAGTTTCCCCAGAAACATCACAGGCAGACCTAGAGCTTCTCCCCTTGTGTAATATCCGATTTCCAGCATTGAGTCGTGGCACCTCCAACTCCGATTAAATCATTAGTTAGGACAGTACACGCGGGAAGAGTTTTCTTGGAAGAATTCAAGACACACTTCGCTCTGTTTTGCTTTATTTGAAAATGACTTTTTCTAGTAGTTGGCTTTCAAGTAGCACACTGGACTTATAACTTCTTGAGCTCAGAGATGCTCTCCTGAGGACATGTTCTTTATTTTAATTGAAGTCTTCATCATTGGCTGGCTTCCAAGTGGTCTACCAGATGTCTTTTTCTTTGCTGGAGCTGAAGTAGATTATGATGTTCCAGTTCATTTTTCCAATTTGCTGTTCTGTGCTGGCAGCCTGATTTCTTTAGCAAACCATACTTGAAAGGCCAAAATCACGGAGCAGGCGGCAACAAGTGAGCCTTCAGAATATGTTTTCTTAGGTACTCTTGGGCAAGCTGCCCACACACACAGACACACACACTCTCTCACTTTCCACTCTGAGAGTTAGACCTGGATTTTCCTAAATTTTCACATATATGTAACTTTCTCAACATATGTAGTCCCAAAATTGATCTTAAAGGCAGCAAGTAATCCCCCAACAAGGACCTTAAAAAGTGTCATTTTTCAGAAAGTTTTCATTCTCTGCTTGTATACGGGCAGAAAAGTACCCACTGCCTCTCCCCATTTTTAGTCCTATTTTTCCAGCCCTGAAATGCTTCAAACCTTGAAATAAATTGCAGCTAGAGAGTGTGTAGGAACAGGAAAGTGTCTACTCTTCAAAGCAAATATAGTGTTAATTCTCACTCATGACTGTATCCACAGCATCTAGAAGAGTTTCTGGTGTTTAGTAGTGGCTAAAAAAATTATTTATTGAATCAACTAACTCATAGTCAGGTATCAGTTCATTGGCTAAAGCAACGTGAGGAATTTAGTCTTTTTTTTTTTTTATTTTTCACGCTGACTTTTAGAGCCTACGTGACCTTTACCCCCAACTTAAGTGGCACATGATGAGAGGTTTCATTTTACTTTCCTGTTCCATCGAGGAGCTAACCAATTAAACATATAATAAAACAGATGGGAATTTTGATTTTATAGGAATCTGGGAGGGTCTGAGGGCCTCCTGGGACCTGTCATTGGAGTGAGGACTGGAAATCTCCCTCTCTTAGCCAAGTTTTGTTAGCCTCAGGTGATGGTGTTAACACAGTGCTAGGCTGCCTTTTCAACAAAATACAAACAAAACCAAACAGAAGAAAAACAATCAAACCAACCCCCCACTGCCCACTGGCTGACTGAAGCAGCAGGATTGTTGTGTCAAGAAACGGGCCGGAACAGGAGGAGGTGGCAGTTTCCTAACAAACTGTATTGTTTGAACAGTTTTATTTAGTGTGAAAAAAAAAAAAAAAAGGGGGCCCTCATACTGAAGATTTATTTGGAAGTTCTGGGCAGATTAACTTTTGGTAAGAGTCAGAACTAAAAACTTTATTGGGAATGCTACATACACTCCAAAGACCAACAAGAGAATTTAAGTTAGATGTGATTAGTATGAAGAAAGTTACATTTATTGTACTCTTATGTATAATTGATCACATGAAAGGCCTTTTGTAACTATAAAAGAGACAGCCCATTAAATTGTTTTACCCCGAGGATTATACAAATTTGCGGATATCAGATTGGATCACCGGCCTATTGGTTTCATAGCAATGGTAAATCATTAAGATACGTATTTTTATTCATATATCTTTCTTGTTATTTATTAGTAACCAAATAGCTCCTCCCAGTTTTAGCTTTCTTTCCAAACATCTGAACCAATCATTCTGCCTCTTTGCTACTAGCAAATGATTGAATTGGTGAAGAAGCTTAAAACAGACAAAAAAAAATTTTAGCAAGAACATAGCTGTGTTATTTGGTCATGAACAGACTCTACAGAAGAAGTCAGAGGCCATCTTATCTCTTGATTTGAGTAGAGAGGCCATGACATCTTTGGCATTGTTTTGTGCAAATTAGTTGAGCTCATTTTCAACCCTTCCGTTATCCAGATAAGAATGTGCCCAGAGAGTTAAAGGTTAAGTTATGAATATTACCTGGCACATACGGGACAAGCAAATTGGCTCCTATGTTTATACTAGAAAAGATTGGTTGCCATTCCTTACTTTGTTTAGATAGCCCAGAGAAAAACATAAGCTTGAACTCTTCCTGTACATGTTTCAGAAGGATACAGCTGCAGATCACAGCCTCTATCACAAAATGACCAAACCCAATTTGTCATTGTCTGTTCCCTTGATTTACCATTTTCATTTGGAGAAATACACCTGCCAGATCTCAATCATTAGAACCAGGTTAGTTGGAATCAGATGGTTATGTTGACATGTAGAACTTCTCACATTTCTTCCAGACCCATAATTATTACAGTATTCAGCCTCATGTTTTTCAGGCACTGCAGAAACTTTTGGGATGTGCCTGCTGCCAAGGACACCACCACTATCTGCCGTTCCCTTTGTCCCCAAGGCAATCCGTGCTCTATGCTGATTTTTGCTTTGCCCTAGATCAATTCCACTTAGAATTTTAACTGGAGAGGTCAGAAGGTGTGTGTGCATCTATAAATCTAGGGTTCTGTCAGCCTAGCGCAATTTGGTTAAGAGAGAGAGAGAGAGAGAGAAAGAGAGATTGTGCTAAATAAATGGTATTCAGTTTTAAATGAAGTCTCTCAATTTGTATTAAACATTTTTTTAAACAATCAAGATATTAAAGCTAGAAAGAAGTTAATGAGCCTATGGAGAAAGAAACTTCTAAAGATCATTTTGTGCTTGGGATGGTAATTGCTTTATGACATTTTGATGTCATTACAACATGAAATTAGGAGGGCAAAATGTTTCCAGAGTGTTTCTTCGGATACCCTGTTAGGAAGCTTTTAAAAGGCAAGATTATGCTGGCAAAATGATTTCAGTGTGTGCCTTTGGATACCTGCTTAGCAGAACGTCATGAACTAAAGCTACAGTGCAAAATGATTCCAATGTGTGTCTCTGAGAAAGCACCCTCTCCACTGCTGTTATGTCCAAATCGCAGTGGAAGATTAAACTTGCAAACAAGAATGTAGGGGGAAAATCGATGGAGATTCGTCTCAATTATGATGTCAAAATGAAATCAGAAAATTATCAGCACCAGGATTGAACCCCTCCCCAGCCCCCGAACCAAGCACTGTGTGAGCGGTGATGTTCACGAGATGCTGCCACTTTCTACTTTTTCTTACCATGGTAACAGTGAAATCCTTTATTAAAGGGCCAATGCAATTTATGTATTAAAAGTTGCAAAACAATATGGCTTGTGGTAAGGAGGAAAGCCAATCTGCAGCTGAAATTCTAAATCTGCATGAATGCGAGAAAAATTCCTTTCCTTTAGAAAATTGAAAATTCCAAAATTAAAACCTCAAGAAGAAATATTGAAATACTCTTTCGCTATTGTACCCGGAAATTATAAATAATAGTCTACAATGGATGCTGCCTTAAAAAAAAAAAATCTCTGAAACATACCCAAAAATCGCATCCAGGCACACACCAATATCCTAAGTCTCTCTCACAGTCTTTCCTTTCTTCCCCCAGATGTTGCCTCCTGCTGTGCAATCTTCACATCCAAAGAGGCTCTAAGAAGCAAAACATCTGGGATGCTCCATTATAGGAGTTAGTGCTCAGAGGAAGAGGGTTAAAATAACTAATGTTCCTTTCTGTCAGTCCATAAAACCATGCTTACTTTTCAGATGTTTGCCAGTAAGCCCAGTGTTTTGCAAAATGCAGCATGTTTTAAAAGTCTCTTGGCCTGTATTTCTCATGCTTATCAGTGGGGTTCATGTGAACTCACCGGTAAGTTGTGTTTGTACATTTGCATGAGCAGATATGTACGTGACATATCCATGTGTATGTGTGCTGTGATGGGGACCGTAAACATAGTTGCTATGGTAAAGAAAACGTGAAACTCGATTAGCCTGTTCTCAGAAATAAAGGAATAAGAAATTGGTTGAGATTAATATCTCCCATCACAAACACAGTGGGAGAGTTGGTTTGCAGAGGCCCCTGACAGCAGAGTGCCAATGGAACCATTAGGCACCATGCCACCTCCTCCCCTCATGGCGCCTCATGCGTTTTTCCCAAACCCTCCCTTCCTGCCACAGTTTTGTGATAAGGTATGGAATCTATACCCCAAACAAAGAGGAATGACCTACAGATAGATTTAGTGGGCCCACGGTCTTTCTACACGCAAGCCACCGGGAACAAGGAGACCTGAATATATTTTCTATCTTGCACCTTAACATCCCTGCTTTTACCCAATTCTGTTTTGTTTGCAAACAAATTAATCATGGTTTTAGATTAGTTGAACATGGAATTGAAATAAAGAAAGTGAAGGAGCCCTATTCAATTTAAATTCAGTTATATAATTTGATACATCTCTTGAGTCTATCAATAGCTGCTTGGAAATTCACTTCTATTTGGGGGAAAATACCCCCATCAGGATAGATGTTATGAGGTTTCGTGACTGCATAAACCCCTGCAACTTTGCTCAGTGATGCTATCAAAGCTCTCAATGAAGTTTGAGTTTCAGTTATTTGCTATTTACGTATTTTGTAAGCTCCTCAGAGAAAGTGGTGCCGTAACAGCTCAGTATTATTATTAAGGTTATTATATGCATATGCACTGCCACTTATTTTTGAAGAGTAAATATTTGTGCTAATTATATCAGTGTCATCCACTGTGCTAATTATATCAATATCAACATGTTGATATTAATATAATTAATTAGCACAAAGATTTACTCTTCAAAAATACATGGTGGTGTCTCTGATTCATTTGCCGTGAGGGGAGCATGAGTGAAGTACAGTTCTATAGCACTATATTTAGGCTCTGATATGCAATCAGCTTTAATAATTACCTAATACTGTAGGTGGCCTTAGACAAGTAAAATGGTTTTTTCCAGGTTTCCTGGGAATTGGATGCTAAGATGAAAAGCATGTGCGCAGCTTTCTTCCAACACTCTACTTGGTGATTAACCAACTATCCGAGTACAAAGCTGCTTCTAATTAACCCTGCAGACCCCAATATAAAGGTAGGTGGAATGAATCAAAGTGTTAAAAAATAAAGAGAAAGTAATTCTCCTGAATTAACTGTTATTATTAAACAATATTTGGCTTGTTACATTTTAATTGGAAAAACTACCCAGCAATCAGAATCAGAAAGGAGAAGAAAAAAAAACGTCTGAGTCATAAACAACCAGAACAGTGAGCAGAATTGAATTTCAGGCTACTCATTATGTAATCAGTTCCTGGTAATTGTATTAATGACAATGACATTATAATAGTAGTTTTACATTTTTCTGTTTTTACTCTGTATCAGATATAGCATGAAGTGCTTTTTATGTATCGTTTTATTTAATGCTCACAACTCTATAAAGCACGATTTTAGTCCTCGTTTCATAGATGAGGAAATTCTTGAGGCTCAAAAATAACATCTGCCCCAGCCACACAGCTGGTGCGTGGGAGGGCCTGGACTGGCACCCAGGTCTACGACTGGCATGCTCTGCGACCTCCCCAATGGATGGGCCCAGGTTCCCCAGGAAGAGGTGGCCCAGGAACACTCGAGAGGTGGCTCCCTCCACTTGCTTCATTAGAGCAGGAAAGGGAAGTGACTCGAAGCATACTTCCCTCCAAGAAGGTTATATAAAGGGGCTGCCTAGAAGGAAGCATCAAACCCAACCATGCCTTCACCAGCAAGGTAGCAAAAGTAAGGATTTGCTCACAACCAATTCCACATCTCAATTCTTAAGCTGATACATGCAAAGCATTTTTTTGGAAACTGATATTAGGAGGTAATGAAAATGCCATAGTTCCCAAATCTTATTCACAAGTTGCTGACGTTATGGCAATTTAGAAAAATAGATTTTTAGAGTCAGATCTTTGAGATACCTTACTCCTGACACAAACAGGGAAAGTTGAACCCCAGAGTCTGGTAACAGGTTAAGGCTGAATATTCCAGAAGGAGCAAAGAAAAGGAACTGGAGCTTTGGGCTCCCACTTGTGTGTTCTTTCTTTTATGGGCCTCTACTTTCCATCCTCTGCAAGGTTAGCCTGATGGTGTTAAAGTCTCCCCAAATTTATGAGCAAACCTCAGAAATGGTCTTGAATAAAATAATTAAAATAAAGAAATTAAGAATTCCAAAGGCCAGGCACAGTGGCTCACTCCTGTAATTCCAACATTTTGGGAGGCCAAGGCAGGAGGATCACTTGAGACCAGGAGCTCAAGACCAGCCTGGGCAATATAGTGAGACCCCCATCTCTACAAAACAATTTTTAAAAATTAGCTGGGTGTGGTGGCACATGCTGAGAGGCCCTGGTGGGAGAATGACTTGAGCTGTGACTACAGTGAGCCATGATTGTGCCACTGCACTCCAGCCTGGGCAACAGAGCAAGACCCTATCTATTAAAAAAATATCCTAAGAATCACTACTATTATCATCTGTTTTACCATTGTTTTCTAAGTCTTTGCATGGTCCATCTATTACCTTAGAAATCTCCCTATGTGAAAAAAGGAGAAACACACGTGGTTCCATGTAAACAAGTTTCCACCTTTGTTTCTGATATCACTTTTGCTTTTTTCTCATTTTTGAGCATTGCCTACTGCCCCTTCAGCCAACTTTGAAGAGAGTGAGAGAGACAACACAGACACCGAGAGACAGGAGAGAGGATGTCTGCCCAGCAGTCCCATTCTGCTTTTCCAGAACGGCTCGTCTGCAGCCTTTCATTGTTTTCCCACACCTGTAGTAAAGCTTTGGCTCTGGATTCCCTTAAATGTAGGTAATGTCCCTTCTCTAGAAATTTGTTTTCTGGTTTTTTTGTTTTGTTTTGTTTTTGAGACAGAGTCTTGCTCTGTCCTGGCTAGGGTGCAGTGTTGTCATCGTAACTCACAGCAACCGCAAACTCCTGGGCTCAAGTGATCTTTCTGCCTCTGTCTCCTGAGTAGCTGGGACTGCAGATGCGTGCCACCATGCCCTGTAGTCCAGCGAATTCTTCTATTTTCAGTAGAGACAGGGGTCTCACTCTTGCTCAGGCTGATCTTGAACTCCTGGCCTCCACCTTCTCTAGAAATTTAACAGCTTCTACCTCACTGTGACACAATTCCTTTCCTCTCACATGGCCCAATCTCAGAATGGCTTTAAATTCTTCCTCTTAGAGCCCAGCACTTGACATTTCATGTTATAATCATCCTCCCTCCCACTGTTCCCTCCTCCTCTGCCACAGCCTTCTTTGCCACCAGCCCCCGGTTTGGCACCAGAAAACAACCCTGTTGGGCTTGACTCCATCGCCCTCAGCCCCTTCTTACTTTTCCTCATTTCCTTACGTATGCCTTCCTATGTTTTGAGGACACTGCCTTCAAAGAGGTGCTCATAAGTATTATAGCACATTTAATATGTGTTTTTATTTCTGTCCCTGTGGCGTTAACAGCATTCGTGGTCATCATCCAAGTCAGCAACTTAAAAAGTGCTTTTCATCTTCAAAGAACCCCAGGATTAGGTGAGCCGCCTAAGGTGGGCTTGTCTATGAGGCTCCTCTGGTCAGGTAGCTCAATGCATTAATTAAGCTACACGTGCTTTGTTTCAGGAGAAGGTCACGGACAGATTTATCACTTCCTTTGATTCGCTTTGACCAGGTTTTTTCCTTCTTCTTTCTTCAAAAGCTAGAGTCCACCACACACCTTTTTTGGGGGGTGACTTCAAAGACAAATATTCTTCTGGTGGAAAAACTCTGTTTCATGCCTCAGACTCCTACGATCTTCTTTGGCGCGTCCTAGAGGGAAGCCATTCAGAGCCTTCACAGACCCAACCTGTGCCTGTCCTTTCCACGTTTCTTGTCACCGAGTTTGTCTGGAACAAACTCAGCTCTTCCTCTCCCCTGTTTCTGTGGAAAGTCTCACACACACCCTTCCTCCTTCTGCTTGTCCCCCTTCTTCTTGCAGCAGGTCTGCTTCTTCTGTTCGGGGTCTGGGGTTAGCAGAATGCCCTTTGGAGAGCAGCCCTGGTGCCTAGAACCTTCTGTGACTCGACACTGCCTGACCAGTCCTCCCCACGTCTCCTCGGTCTCAGCCTTGTGCCTGAGTGTCCCTCTCCCTCCTTCCCATTTCTCCTCTTTTCTTGCCTCCGTTTCCTTACTTTGCTTCCTCTGTGTCCTCTTGCTTCCTCCTCTTTCCTCTTCCTTTTTTCTTCTTTCCTTCCTCCTTTCCTTCTGAACATGGGGCTCTTGGAGGTTAAGCTACTTTTCCACAACCAGAAAATGGTCAGACCAGCGTTTGAACACCAAACTGAGACTCAAAGTCTTTCCTTTTTTCAATTTTGAAACAAACGGATACGTTAATTTATTACAAGGCTCAAATCATGGATAAAGAGTCAAACATGCTATACATTTCTAGAGAAAACCACAGCCCCTCCCTGGCCCCATCTCTCTCATATAAAGCAGAGGGGTTTGTTCAAGCTCATAGGATCTTCCAGTTTAATTTAAACCTGTAGAATGTGAGCCTCAGTGTCCTCATTTTAATACAAGGATAATAACATCTCCTAAGTTTCGGGTGATAATTAAATTAGAGGACATACGTATGGCCCAGAAAGGTTGTCTCACACATAGTAGGAAGACAGTGAGAGGCAGTTGCCATACAAGTACTGCAAAACTATTAATATTAGAGCCAGGCACTGTGATAAGTACTTAACTCTTCAATTCTTTATAAGACCAGTGAGAGAGAAGGGGCTACCCACAGCTTTATTTATATTCTAATACCTAATATCTCTGAACTCCCTGAAATATTCTTACAAGATGCCATTCAGCATAAGTAGCTGAAGGGAAAAGGGATATTTTGGGGCTAGAATCTTCCCACGTCTCACAAGGAATGCTCCGAGGCAGTTACCAAAGGGACCCTGCTCATAACATCCTTCCCTGAAAAAAAAACATTCAAGGTTGGACCTTTTCCACAAATAGGACCAGGACAATTCCCATGGTGCCGAGGCACTTGTTTCCAGAGGGTTAGTGGGTCAACTACTGCTCCCTTTTCCCGGTGGAAAAGCGCAAGCTATCCCACAGGCCACAGGGCCAAAGAGAGTTGACGTGGTGTGTGGGAAAGAGAGCAGGATGAGTTGGGGAGGCCTGGGTTCTCCTCCCAGCTCTGCACCAGCCTGGCGGGATCCTGGGAAAACCACTCCGCTTGCCAAATTACGGGCACCATTCACAGGCTCGTTGTGCTCCAAAATCACCTGGGGCATTTTAAATAAATAAATAAATAACCAATGCCTGGGCCCCTCCCTAGAGTGTCTGCCTCCATTACTCTGGAGTGGGGCTCAGGCATCAGTATCTTTAAAGAGCTTGCCAGGTGATTCTAAATGCAGGCAGAGTTGAAAGCATTTGGTTAGACGATTATTCCATAATCTTCCAGGTTAATCTAAATCCTATGTTATTCCCTAAACATAGGATTGGAAACTAAACCTGAGCTCAGATACTGTGTTGCAATGGATCATTCTTTTCCATAAGCCACTTGCCAGCTTTTCTTCTTTGGCAGAGAATTGGTATTGACTTGAGTATCTGACGTATCATTACCGTGGGCCTACTATGTGCAAGATGCTTGAAGATGCCAACAAACAGCTTGATGCACGCGGGCTCAATTGCTTCGAAGAGCAAAAGTCTCTCTTCTTCGAATTCACTTTGTCCTCTGGGAAATGGTCAGAAGCTCAGAGCACTTTTCCATCTGGAGAAGTCCATGGAGAGAATGTTTTTGCTGTTGCTGCAGATGAGGAATTTGGCTGCCCTCCCTCTGCTGATGAATGTCCAAGAACTGGGTGAGAATCGCCCTTCTTGGTACCCCCAGCTTGATCCTGTCTAAGCCAGGAGTCACCCCACAGCAGCTCCAGAGGTGTTGGGAGCCGTGATCAAGTTCGGCATTTGCTTTGGTGTTGACTCCAGAGGGAGGAAAACCCACAATTAGGAGATCAAAAGATTTGCATCTGAATAAGAGATACTGTTGCATTTTTCAGGGATGTTTAAACTAATTCCTCCTAAGTCCAAATATTTATTCATAGCCCACCTCTTTCCAGAAAAGATTTAAGGCAAAGGATCAAGATTTGGCTAGACACCAAAGCAGATAGCCTTCAGATAGAGTCCAAGTTGATGAGCCACTGCCCATAACTTTCTAGAGTATCAGCCCTCCTGTTTCCATCTGTCAAAAGTCTGTGGACCTTTCTAGACTCTGCTCATGGTGCTAATCTTCCCTCCAGGTGCTCTCTTACTCTCTCTCCCTTTCTCTCTCATCTCCATGCAGCCAGGCATTTCTGAGGGCCATTGAGCAAGGTGGAGGGAGAACTACTTATATTCTGGGAACCAGGAAGAGGAGGGTGTGATAAAATGAGAAACACAGACATAGGACACAGAATCAACGAGGAGGGGTGGCCTCAGAAAACCTTCTAGTCCTCGTACCTCAGGGGAAACAGACCAACCTTGGCAAACCAACTTTCATGGATGGCAAGACATTTCAAACATTATTTTCACATAAGAACAAATACAGATAAAGTATACAGTAAAATGTAGACATCACAGAAATTATTAAGACAGACGAATTCCAATACATCAAGTACACTTCTTGCTTGCAGGAGATCACTTCCTGCCCTGTCTCCAGACCCCTCTCCACCCTGCTCTGCTGTGAGGGATATTTCATCGATGTTGGAGAGCAATAGATGAGTCTACATAGCTCATGTTGCAGATGAGGAATCTACAATCTAGAATTTTGGGACTTGTCCAAACACACGTGGCCAATCTAACGGCACAGCTAGGGCCAGAATGTGCATCTCTGTCGTGTACCCGTGTGCTCTGCCAGGGTATAGGGGAACATCACCAGGGAAAGCTGAGGGGAAAGTACTTTTCACTACGACCTTGAACGGGAACACTGGATTTGGAATCAGCGAATGTATGCTTGAGCCCAGCTCTGTTACCTAGAAGCTCTGTGGCCTTGAGCGTGTCCCTTCACCCTTGCAGGCCTCAGCACTGGCCTCCGAGATATCACTTCTAAAAGTGTCCAGTCTGGTGCTGATCTGAATAGCGAAGTCCATACTGACTTGACTTCCTTGTGGCTGGCAGAGTGTGGGAGATTCTAGCACCATCAACCTTTTTGTGCGTGTTGGTCCTATTTCACTAGCTGAGTGAATCACGCCCTAAAAACAAAATCCATGGCTTGCACTCTTTTGAATCCTCAATAGCACTAATGAATATTCCACGAATAAACTCTTGGCTTTGCCGACTCTTGAGGGGAAGTGCAATGAAGAGTTACAAGGAGGTCACCCTTGTCCATTCAATCCATAACACAGAATATCTCAATCCTGGTGCGCTTGAACCATTTTTGCTAAATGGTTTTTTGGAGGCATTTATCTGGATAAAGAATGAGGGAGGTGGCTAAAACTTAAGACATTTTAAGAAAATGATGTTTTGTCTCCAAAAGGCTAGGTAATTTTTAGGAAAACTCCTCCAAAATATTTTCCATGCTAAATAATGTCAAATTTCATTTTAGGTATACACATATATACTTTTACTTAGAAAAAAAAAATGCCATCTCCACCCATAAGCAAATACGTAATGTCTTTCATTGAGTTTTTCTGAAATCCCAGGAAAATTCTTCTGAAAAAGACTTAAAATAATCAATAATGCTCCTGTTGTAAATCTGATCCAAATCGTGTTACTATGTTTTCCCACTGACGTTGTTCTGTTCTACAGAAATCCTTCCTATAGCGCTCAGTAGCTCTTTTTCCCCCTTCCCTCTTGGGGGGATGAGGAATAAAATTGTTCATCTAGCATTTGGCACCGTCTTCCTGCAAAAGATTGAAGGAGGTAGGGGCTTGCCAAATGTATTCCTTTCAAGTAGTAGAAATGTTTCCCTTTGTATTTCTGCTCTTTTACCTCAAGGTCATTGGCATGGAGGGTTTGATTGGAAGCAATGGCTTCAAGTGTGGGAGAAAGTGCATCTCCTGCCGCTTTGGGCTCCTCCTCTGTCACCCTGAGAGTTTGAGCTCATTGCCTTCAGTCACGTGTGACATCTCCACGTCTTTCACTTGGCCAGGCCAGTTCTCAGTTAATCTCACTGTCTTTTGAGTTGAGAAGAAAAGACCTCCATGGTTTCCTGCTACTGTGCCCTCTGGGGCTCTCAAGCTCCTCTGTGTCCGGACAGAACATTCCATGACTGCAGAAGGTTCCTATTCGCCCCTTCCCTCCATATGTCTGCCAAGATTTCCGGTTCTTTACCTGCTACCCACAAGCTTTACATGAAAGAAAGAAATGGGCCGGGTGCGGTGGCTCACGCCTGTAATCCTAACACTCTGGGAGGCCGAGGCAGGCGGATTGCTCAAGGTCAGGAGTTCGAAACCAGCCTGAGCAAGAGCGAGACCCCGTCTCTACTATAAATAGAAATAAATTATCTAGAAATAAATAAAATATCTAGAAAAAATTAGCCGGGCATGGTGGCGCATGCCTGTAGTCCCAGCTACTCGGGAGGCTGAGGCAGGAGGATCGTTTGAGCCCAGGAGTTTGAGGTTGCTGTGAGCTAGGCTGATGCCACGGCACTCACTCTAACCTGGGCAACAAAGTGAGACTCTGTCTCAAAAAAAAAAAAAAAAAAAAAGAAATGAACCACCCTCCCGTCGAGGACCAGCTTGCCAAGCTAACTGTCAGGCCCAGGGTCAGAAAGAAAACGCGGCCAAGCTAAGGAACATCTCCAGAAAGACCACTGCAAAGGAGAAAAAGGTACCCATTTTCGAGGTGTTCAAGCCTTCCCAGCTGAGTCAGCTGAAGGGGCTTCCAGCCAATGTCACACAAAGGGGAGTTTTATGACAGTGATTCCTGGCAGCTAAAAAACAGCCTGAGCTTATCGGTTCACTGCACCAACGCTAACCTTCGGGCAAGAGAGTCACAGCTCCAGGCCTGCACGGCTGCCTCGCAAATGCCGCGGACCGAGGAGGAGCCCTCTGGCAGCGCAGCAGCAGGTCAGCTCATTGGCGGCGTGGATCATCCCCAGATCATTTCTGCCCAGTGTTGGAGTGTCCTGCCAAATTTTCCATGGAACACATCCAGGACTCTGGGAATCCACCATGTTTTAGACTAAATAACAAAGTGAGGTTTGGAATAACTAGGAGAGACTAGAGTGCTGGCCACCTTTTCTACCCTGTCTCCCCGTTCGGAATGTCCCCTTGCTTTCCTTCCCTTTCACAGCACTAACCAAGTGCCTTGTCTTTGACAGGTTCATGGCTCCTGGAGGTAGAGCACCTACTAGGACTCTTAGCTTGAAAGGTCTTCCTTTCCATCCACCTTCTGAGTCAAGTTTAACAAGGGTTTCATTAACCTCAGAAAATGGGTTAATTAAATTTGGTTAATTAGATTTGGTAAAAATGAGTAAATTAAAATGATTTTCCCAGAAGTTCTTCCTGCTATACCAGATCTTAGAAGTAGAAGCCAATGAATGACTGTGAGTCTCCAAACAGTTACAAAATGGGATTGCCACTGCGATAGACACAGATCCTAAAGGAGACTCGGTCAGTTGTGCAAGTGGGCACTTGAGGACTCAGGCATCCAAACAAACGACCTACCTGTCTCTGGGCCTGTAGGCTCTGCTCCCAGGGCAGCCCTTTGAAAACGTACCCTGATATGTCTTTTATCCTGTCACTTACAGGGTTGTTAATCTGGAATGAGAATCTGTCTCAAAACAGGGCAGCTCCCAAATGTTACCTTAGCTAAGAGTTCACACAATTGCTCAGCAAGAGGCTTGCTTACTACCCTAGACCTGCCCAACCTTCTCAGAATAGACTGCTGCTGCTGCGTGCCAAGTTGAAGCTCACTTTTTAAGCAACGCTAATTGGAAGTGAACATCTTATAAATAATCCATGCCCACAATCTTTGACGTGCATATACATTCAGCAAACCAAGCCCAACAGATTACATTCAGAGTGGTTCAATAGGAAGGCCAGTGACATCTGTGACCTATCACTGCCCAAACAGACAAAGGGGTGCAGATGCATGCTGGGACAGTATTCTCCTTACCTCCTTCAATTATATTTCTTGTCCTGGTTAGGTTGTGTTCTAATAAGCTATGTAGAATTCACATGTAGGTTTCTTTCTTCCCCTCCCTCCCTCCCTTCCGTCTTTCCTTTCTTCCTTTTTTGTTTTTTCATTCTTTCTTTCCTTTATTTTTCTTTCTCTCTGGAAAAAGTGAATAGGATGAGGGAAAAAAAAAAAAAAGAACTTGGCTTTCATGTGTTTTGGGGGTCCAAAGCGGGTCTGAGTAATTGGAACCAATTAACTTAAGTGAAAATTTCTGAAGCCGTATTTCATTTGAGTGTTTGGCATTTTCAGGAGAAGGCTGTAATTATGTTGCCTGGAAAAATAATAGGTGGTTTGGAGCCGTACAGATGTACAGTACCCCTGAAAATAGATGCGTTTGCTGAGAGTGATAGGAAACGCGGTGATTCTTAGGACCCATTCCCCAAATTCCTTTTATACTTATTTTGTCTCTTGCATCTGTTCTTTCCAAACCACAAGAGCTTAGCGCAGTTCTGCAGTGCTGTTCGGGGAGTGAGGTGGGGGAGCTGGAGCTGAATTTTCCATATTCATGCCCTCAAATAGACCCTCAGAGGTCCCCTGTGGGAGGGAAAGAGAAACTCAAGCCCAGCACAATAACATACGCTTCTGGGGTCTCCATGCTCCTCAAATCTATTTTTAAAAGCATGCTTTAGTAAATTATATATAACATATAGCACATCATGAATGTATGTGTACAAAATGATGAAATGGAATCACTTCGGGTTGTGAATGTCATTCAGGGCTTTCCGTTCAGCCAAGTTCATGTCCAGGGGGAGCCACATGGCCTTGCCTCCAGAGATCGGGGCCCTCTGGTTGTGGGTCGCTGCTGCCTGTCTCCCCATGGGCGTTTATGCAGAGCCGTGGCATGGACCACTGGGTACCCGGAGACCACCATGTCTAACGGATGCTTCCTCAACATTTGCATTCCTCAGCATCAAGGAGCCAGGGGCATGTAGAAACCGCCTTTGCCAGCCAGTTCTAACCCCGCCCCATCATCTCCGTGAAGGCATGGGTCCGACTCCTTCTCGCCTAGGCTTGACGGGAGCAATGGGCGAGACAGGTTGAAATGGAATTTTCCAAAGTCACACTGGAGTTCAGAGCAAAATAAAACAAAAAACACAACACCAAAAGGTGTTCGATGTGATGCCTGGCTCCCCAGTACCCCGCAGTACTTTGCCTGCACAATCTCCCTTTGCACAGGGCTACCACCCCTAGAAGAGCCCCCTTGCTCTTTGAGGGCAATTATATTGAATGGAGTTACAGAGTTTCATTCATTCAATTCTTCTGAGCCAGTCTACAATGGCAACTCAAGTGCACTGCGGCTCGCCCAAGCCAGGGGAACAGAAATAAAGGAGTCAAGTCAGATTTTCATGCTTGGACATTTGCAGGAAACTGACTGCAGAGGCTACCCAAAACTGAAGTCTACAAGGACTAGCTGGTGGGTTAGGAAAGAGTCTTGAAAGCTTCTCAAAACCCAGAAATCTCCTAAACAGAACCTAGATTGAAAAATCAGCCTAAGCCAATAGACATGATGGAGAGGAAAGAGGCATTTCTGTCCTTCCTTCTTGCACAAATCGGGTGACTGGGCTCACCCAAAGCATACAGGGTGGCGGCACCACTCCTGGTACATACAGCCTTCCTCTGTTGGAACAGCCAGAAACCACGCAAGTTAAGCTTAACTAGCCACGAGGCACGGAAATAAATCAGGGAAACCAAGCAGGCAGTGATACTGAACTCAACAAGGCTGTGGACTTTTGTCTGCAAGCCTCTGGATAACAAAATACCATCAGGCAGGATCACAAATTAAAAGAAAATGTATGCATTTTGCAACCAAATGAAATACTCTGGCGAAGTTCCAGAGCATTCTCTTCAATTCTTCTTTTTTGAAGGAGAAGGGCCTAAATTTCATTAGCTAAAATCTTTTAAAGCATCATTTAAATTCAGCTTTTGGAAATGAAGAATTTGCCTTTTAATGACAAATCTGCATTTCATCATCAAGATGGAACATGACATCTTTGGCTTAGTTATTCTCCTGAGAAGCAAGCCCTTGTTGGTACAGTGTGCTTAGAATAGAGACAACGAGTACAGCAAATTTATTTCCAGCACAAGAGATTGGATGCATATAAACGTGTGAACCTCGAGCCCTGAACAACGTAGCTTCTATTCCAAGTGATTCAAATCCCCTTTAACAAAACTTTTGAAGTAGTCCCATTGTTCTATTGTTTTCCATCACCATTCTAAAAATAGGGCAAGTCACAAATATAAGAAATATTTTGGAATGACTGAAAAAATGTTATTAACATTTTTGACAATGTAGGCCCAATATGTCAGAAGCACTGTGTTAGGAGTAGGTACGTCAAAAGCAAGTTTAAGTACTTAAATAATGGGCAATGAGAGAGAATTGGATACTGTACATGACTATAATGCTTCAGAGTATAGCACCTTCAAAGCTATAATAAAATCGAATTTTATTTTAGTATAAATAAAATGTATAATAAATATTGTATTACTATAACCAATGTGTATAAATAAATCAGTAAATAGTAATTTACTAATGTCTAATAAATAAATTAGGAAATAATAATTTTCTAATGTCTAATAATTAAATTAGGAAATAGTAATTTACTAATGTATAATAAATAAAGAAATAATTTACTAATTTATTTATTATATATTGATTATAAAGAATTGTTTACTAATATTTATTATTTTAATATAATAAAATTATATTTATAGCCTAATTCTGATATTGCCTTTTTTCAGATTACAGTCCTGCTAATGTAAAGAATAACTAACTCAAACTAAAGTGGTTGAACTGATGGAAGAATACTTCGGGCCTGAGTGTGGTCATGACATACTCATGACCAGCTCCATTCAAAAACAACTCATCACAAGGTCGTTACTCCTGTGCAAGGTGCTGGCTTGGTGCTCATGAAGAAATGCTTCAGGAAAAGGGGCGTTTCTGCAACTGTTCCTTCCACCAGCTCCAAGACATAATGAGGAGAGAACTGCAATAATTCCCTATGATGAGAGCTGGATATTTTCATGGGAAACGTCTAGATAATGGAGGCAAAGGTGTCAATGGCAGAGACTGGCCCCGGACCACATTTCCCAGCCCTTTTGTATCGAGGAAGGGATTTGGGAGCTAGGCAGTAAGAGTGGGTATAGATGTTTCACATTGTCTTTCTCTCTTTGCTTTTTGTGGTTACCTTGGAGACCACAGGGTAAAGATGGAGGTGACAAAAGATGGAAGGAGCCTGGAGCCCTGAATGACTTCATGGGGCAGAACCTCACACTGTCTCCCCAAATCGTATGAAAATGGTGATGGGAGGAACAATACACCTTTTTATTCTGCTAATGTGGTGAAATTGTAGGGTTATTATTAATTTGAACAGTTAGAGTTACTTATCCTAATACAGTATCCTTATGCTAAATTGTTGAGATAATCAGTTCAAATAGCTTCTTTGCCTGAAACTATGGACATAGCCTAAGCAATATTAAATCCAAATCAAGGTATATTAATCAAATGGTACTTACTGCACAACATAGCAGAATGTGGCGATCACTTCCTCAGTTATTACCCAGTCTGCTTCTAGTGTTCTTCGCATAGAATAACATTCACGAGCAACCTAGGCACAAAACAGTACAGAGGACCATGCCAAAATAAGTCTTTGATTTCTCTCCAAATAAACTGGGGGTTTGGGGGTGGGTGTGTGTTATTTGGTTTTAGTTACAATTCAAAGACTCTTTGCTTTTGGACAAAGCTTCATACATTCTTTAAGGCAGAACTCACCAGAGGGCCTGGTTCAAAAGTTTTAGGGGATTCTTTGAGTAATGTTTTCCAGAATTTAAACTTAGGACTTGACTATAAGCATCACTGTTCAAAATCTTAGAGGATATCAAAGCAAGATTCTTCATATTCTTCCAGGAGGGAATTATATGAAAATCATTCCCCTGGAAAGTCAAGTTCAGCGCTGGACAGTTGGCCAATGGAACCTTAATCCCAAGCAAGAACAAGGACCTTGAGCCTTGTGCCTTGAGCCTTGAGCATGAAAACACCACCCACTACTGCACTATGGCCCCTTGGACGAAAATCAGAACAAGCTTGCATTTAAACCACTCAAAATGCCACATACGTTAAATTCTGTGCCCGGGCCAAGTGACTCCTGAGGCAGATGGTGCACAGTGTTTGAAAACTTGGTATTATTTAAATGAAATAAGCATTTCACTGCTCTCAATCACACTGAGCAACGAAGATTTCACACCCAACAACTCAATCGGCAGAGCTCTCTCTGTCTCCATTTGCAGCATTAGACAGATAAATAAATATCCTTTAGATCAAGTTATCTGCCTGGTGTTGCTTAGAGAGACAGAGACTCTTAACGATCAAGTTGGTGTTCACTGGGTCATTATTGTCTTCCTCTGAGACCCGCTGTTTGGGGGAGAAGTGCGCAATATGCTGCGATATGACTTTAAGAAAGTATTAACATGCCTAAGATGACTTGAAATTGCCAGTCTTCTGGGCTGTTGTGGGGGACATTGGAAGGAATCAATGAACATTTCCAGGAGATTACAGATTTCACAGGGGAAATTGTTAGTTAGCACTGTGCACACAAAGCTGACTTTAGACACCTGCAAAAATCAGAATCATTGTAAAAAAAAAAAAAAAGGAAGAAGAAGAAGGAGGAGGAGGAGGAAAGAAACGATAAAGGAAAGCCAGGGATCTGTATCCCATTCCAAGTAATAGCGTTCTCTTTCCAATGCCTCTATGCCATTTTCCAAATATGAAGCTCTCTGGAGCCAGGTTCAATCACTGTCTGGGCATCTTGGTTCCACCTGCTTCACACTGGGCTGCCTTATTTGCTGAAGAACCTCAGTCATGAGCTGTAAGTGACTTGGTTCCTGTGTTTAAGAAATAGCAGACTGCAAGGCAACAAGCATGGCAGCAGGGATCAACTCAGCATTCGTCTCCAAAACCATGCCCACATTTCATTGGGATAAATTCTGACTTTTATTCCTCCCTTTATGATCTGTCTCCTATCCCCTGGGGATTACAATGCCTCACAGCTTTGCTAATTCTTGGGAGCAAGGCATTTACCAGGACAAAAGCAGAACTGCACTCTCAAAGGCTTCAACGGGCAGTCATCACATTTGTTTGCTATCTGCTCGGAAAACAATGACGTCTGGATAGCACAGGCAGAAGCGACAGAGCCTACAAGAGCCAGGCTGTGACAGCCGGGAAGCTAATGTGTGCTACCACCGAACCCACCGAGGGGAAAAACTTTGAAACATTTTAAAAATGCAGGTGCACAAATTACTCATGCCAGGAGCGGCAGTGGCACTTTGTAATAAAATCTTATGTTTATTTTCCACTGTTGAATACACATACCTTAGTGTTCCCAGAGAGAGAAGTCTACAATGCTATCCAATGAACAGTTTGCAGATGGATTAAATACATGTACCAATGAAATAAAACGTGCAGATTTGGGGCTTTTTGCCTCCTACCTTTGCTCTGGGCCCACAGCTCCCCAATGATGACACGGGAGGTTTGTGCAAAGATCTGAAGTCGAGGAGGATTAGTTTAAAGAGTCAGATGGAAAAGGACACAAATGAAAATGCTTCTGCGTGAGCCTGAAAACCAAAACTTAGCAACGAATGATTCTGGCTTTGGAGCCCGTGACAAGTAGCAAATGAGGGAAGTTTCCAGTGGCTTCACAGTGGGCCAGGCAATGGCCAGGGCAGCTGGGTGGGACTTATCAGTCAACAGGACTTCTGGTTCTTAGGAAGCTTTGAAAGGGGGAAGTGTGGGGTACATGTAAGGGTCTTTGTTGCTAATATTTTTTCTGAGGCATATAGTTTGCAGGGGCAAGTCTTCAAGTTGCCACTTCCTGAGAAGTCATTCATTTTAGCGGAAATGTATTTCAAGACTAATAGCTGAATAGCACTATTATCGGCACTTTGTAGGGACGCCAAAGTGTGCAAAACAGGATTCCAGCACCAACTGCACTAATTGTCTAGTGGAGTTCACAAACCATATAATGCGCAGCAGAATTCTATGGGATATTCAGACAATAAACTCTGTAGCAGGGAGGGAGAGGGCCCTGTGGCTAAGGTGATGGGTGAGGCTTTGCAGGGACAGCAGGCTGGATTCTGACCCGGTAAGGAAGATGCATGAACCTACAGTAAGGCAAGGAAAAGAGAGATGAGTTTGAGAGGAACAGGAAGACCTCTGCTACTGCTGCTGCACAAACTTTGGTTAGAAGAGAGGCAAGAACCCTGGAAATGCATTGAGTTTGCTGCTCTGAGGGCATAACCCAAGCCTTCCAGAATTTTCCATCCCACACACTGCCATTTGGACACTAGGATTTCTGTTATTTGCTAGGTCTAGCTAGCTTTCCCTGGGAGCCCCTCAGATGGCTATTCGAACTGGGAACAAAACATTCAGAAGACATGTTGATGAAAGACCATATATGTGCATGTACACACGCGTGTGGTCAGCTGGCCGCTCCCCCCACCCACCCAGCCATCGTTGTGTCTGGGGCTGGGCTGCCAAGGGAGTGTCCTCCTTGAAGACAACAGATTCCAGCGCGCTGCGCGGGGAGGGAACATTCTGGTGTGCCTCTTATGCTAGTGAGGATGGAAAAAGAGGGCACAAAACGAATCCGTAATCCGCGTCAGAAATCCCAACCAGGACTCAAAACAGCATGCTTTCCCAGAGCCTGGTGGCAGAATTTGCATCTGCCACAAAGAGGAAGCCGATCTCCTGTCTGTCTGAAACTCTCAATCTGTTTTGATTCTCTCGGCCCCCCCTCAGGAGCCGGCAGAGGCGGCGACAAACACTGTCCATCCGGGCATTGCATGCAAGGCGGTGCGGTGCAGGAGGGGACGGGTCCTCACGGTCCCCTCACTCTCTCCCGTTGGGGATGAGGAGGAGAGCAGGGGCACAGAGCAACCCAAGGGTGGTTTCCTCCCTGCACCTGCACCTGCACCCGCCCCCTCGCCCGTGCACGCCACCCCAGCCCACTCTAAATGAAGTGAGTGTCGTGTGCAGATTGATGGCCGCGGGCGGGGCCTGCTCCACACACTGTTGGGAGCCACCCGCCGGCAGCCATCTTGCTCCGTCGGTGGCAGGAACCGCAGTGTGAGCGAGAAAGAGGGGAGAACACTCCACCCCTTCTCTCCCTTACAGATCTGTCTCGAGGTTCAGAGTATTCTTTCCCTCGCTAAGCACTCTGGGACATATTAGATTCTATCGTCGTGCCTCCTCTTCAACCGGAAGGGGGCCTGCGTTGGCATCCGAGCCACCACCTGCTGTATGCTCTTCAGTTCCTGTTTGCTGTGAACGTGGCTTTGGGTCTCGGGTATCTCCACAGCTCGTTCTGCGGACGAGAAAGGAGCGTTTGCGTCTCGAGGTAACTCCCGGCAGGCCTCCAGCGTCCTCCAGATGGAACTCTGCCCCGCTGTAGCCTCTGGGAAGGTCAGCTGCCTCTGGCTTCCGCATTCCTCTGCGTCTAGCAGGCGACAGCCCCGAGAACAACTGTCTTGGAGGAGGTAGGCAGAGTCTGCGCTGAACGCTGACGGCCGCGAAGGGAAGGGAGCCATTTTTGAAGCCCTCCTGAGTTGCTCAGTGGCAAACTCAAAAGCTCCGGAGTGTGGTGGGGCTTCACGCAGGTGAAAACACGAGATGAAAGGGAATGAAGTGACTGCTGACAGACTGGAGAGCATGACTTAATCAGCAGCTAAAATCAATGAGTCGAAGGCTGCTGCCCCCCAGCAAAAATCAATGGGGGGAAAAGGACGGCTGGCCTAGATCCTGCCTGTATTTTCATTTGCCCCAAGACCACCCAGCACTCTTCCTATTCTGTTCCTGCCCTGCTCAAAATGCTAATTTAGGCTGTAACTTAGCAGCTCCTTGAAAATTTCCTGGAAATTGAGCATCCTACCCTGAATTAATAAATTGTAAGGAGCAACCCCAAATCTCAAAGGATTAACACAATAAAAGCTTATTTCTCACACACTATAAACCCAAATGAATATTTTTCTACTGGCAGCTTTCCTGGGTGGCTCTCCTTCAAGACATGACACAGGGATCTAGGCTTCTCCCATCCTGAGATGTCTCCAACTTTAACCAAGAGCCTCTTCAGTGACTTCAGAAGCAGAAGAGAATGTGGGGAAGGCCCATCAGGTACTTAACCATCTCAGCCTGGAAGTGACACTTGCTACTTCCATTCACAGTCCATTGGCCTGCATTGGTCACTTGGTCCCACATAGATGTAAGCCTTGGCTAGATAGCTTTAGAGTCCAGATAGTTGGTTCTGCCATATGCCACAAAATAACATCCACATCCCTTGACAAAACTCAGAGTCCTAAGCCCATCAGTTGGAAATATTTTTATATTCCTACCAACCTTGGATCTCCTCCCTGGATTCAGAAACCCAACCATCATTGACCCTTGCCCTCATCCCATGTAGCATGTTCCACCATCTCTATCCTCGTATTGTCTTTTACTAAACTTCATAGACCTATTTTTCTTTCTCTTCACACTTTTTAGTTGTTCTCTGGAACCTCTCCAATTTCTATACATGTAGTATTGATTCTTATTCTCAAAGTAAATCATTTGCCTTAGTTGTTATAGACCATATCTCATTGGGGACATATTTGAATTCAAATTTAACAAGATTCCTAAGATTACAGTGGTAGGTGATATTAAAGTATTTTTTTTTAGTTTCTTCCGGTCTTCTAGGACTTCCAGGGCACCAGGAGCTTTTCCTATGTTGTGCCACCTGGAAGCTCAGGTTATCAAATCACTGGGCCCCCAGCGAGGCACAATATGTATGACTGTGCCCAGCTCAGATCTCACACATGCTCTTCTTCTGCAGATATTTGTTAGATTTAAAGATTCTGCAGTGCCAAGGGGTTATTATATTAATAGAAGAAGTGAGAGGCTGTATTCCTCTAGGGAGAAGCTCTAGCCTTCCTACCTATTGAATGAATCATCTTCAGACTCCTACTCTCCATTAATATTTTACTTATAAGTTATCTACAGTGGAATCTTACTGCCACTCCCTATTTAAGAACCTATATTGCCAGAATGGGCAAAGCCACACTCTCTGATGTTTAGGCACCTCTGTTTAAGCTACAAATGTTCTGTTCAGGAATCATGCAATCATTCACTGAAGAAAGGTTTACTGACCACTGCTATGTCCAATGGCATAAGCACCAAAAAAATGAAGGTGGATAAGCATGGTCTTTGATCCCAAAGAGGTCACAGTCTGGTTCAGGAGAAAGAAATGAAGACAACCATTTCTAACACAATGTAAGCCCTATTCTTTTTCTTTGTTCAAGATACTAGAGTGTGGTGCAAAATGAAAAATTGCTTAGATCTGTTTAGAAGGGATGAGACTCCAGAAAACTTTGTTTCATGGAGAGTATGATGCTTAAGTTAGATCTTGAAATATGAGACAGAATCATCTCCAAAAATAAGAAGGTGATATGGAAAGAACAATTTAGTCTATAAGAATAGCATGTATAAAGAAATAGTGCATAATGAAAAAAAAATCTCAGTCAAGTAGAAACTTACGGAGTATATGTGGATGCAAGTGGGGAGGGGGTGGGAAGTGGGCAAAAACAGTTTAGGTAGAAAGAATCAAAATCCTGACTGCCAAGGCTTAGGATCTAATAAGGCTTGAAGAAGAGCAGGGAGCACAGCTACTCTCCTGAGTAGTAGAAGAAGAAGAAGCTGCTTTCCAGACTGTGCTCCGTGGTCAGGCCATTCTGTTCTCTGCCTAAACTTCCATAACTATCATGCCGAAAGCCCCTTCCTATTCTGTGCCTTTGCAAATGTCTGTGGTGCCTTCCAATACCCCAAACTTGCCAATTCTCACTCAAATGCTCCATCCCACACTGATTGCTATCAGGGCAACTACAGTCACACATGGTGGCCCTACCCCCAAACTCTCATTTCATGTGGCATCAGCCCCAGGCCAAGTGGCCCTGAGTTATCTTTAATAGAAGGAATTTCCTCTCTCCAGCTAGACTGCAAGTTCTTTGATGGAGTCGAGTGAGTGATCATCCACAAATTGTGTCTCCCACCACACTCAGCACAGTGCTGGCCACAGAGAAATTATGAAATGCATATTTAATGATTAAGTGAAAGGGAACATTGGTAAGGTCATCTTAAGCTCCCCTGCCTTAAGATTACTTATGATGTCTATTAGAATACAAATATGAGGGGCTCAGTCAGAAGTCAAAAGGCGAGGTCATCTGCATATTTATTAAGTGCCCTAAATGGTTTTTATGAGTGTGGAAGTTTGAGATTCCATGATTTAGAGCAGGGGTTGGCAAACTTTCTGTAAAGGGCCAGAGAGTAAATAATTTAGGCTTTGTGGGCCAGATACGGTCTGTACATTCTTCTTCTTTTGAACCTTTTAAAAATATAAAAACCATTCTTGCTTCATAGGCTGTCCAAAAACAGGCCACAGGCTGGATTCGGCCCACGAGCTATAGTTTGTTGACCTCTGGCAAAGAGGAGGGGTTCCTCGCCTCCTCTAGAGGCTTTAGAGACGTGCAAAATCCCACGGCCATAGGTGTGGACAGTCCAGAGAGAAATCTCCCCATATGATCTCTGCAGGGAGCAGGGCTTACTTGCTCTAAGCTCTGCCTTGTGCCCTGGCATCCTGGGACCATGCCCAGGTGTCTCCATGGACATGCTCTAATCCAGCCAGTGTCACGGGACAGTTGGTTCTGTCTGCCACTTCCCAGAACCCACACCCCTTGGTGCACTTACACTGGGTCCTAGGCTCAACCTGTCCATGTTATTACGTGAATATGTGAAAGGGAGGCGCCAAAGCCACAATGGGATTGCAGTCGCCAGCCCCCTGCCTTGTCCCCACCTGCAGGTTAGCGATCGCTTGCTGCAGGGGTAGGGATGCCAGTGTCTAGGAGCCTCGGGACTACCTGTCCAGTCCCCCCTTCCGCCACTCCCTGTTTTAGATCCTCCACAGGCTTTTTCTTTGGGAAAAACCAAAGTCCTTTGCCATCTGCCGCACTCACGGGAAGAGGCTGGCAGCGGTTAAGAGATCACTCTCCTCATTCAGCTCCTCTGTGAGGTGTGAATTTGCACAAGATGATTCAATATATTTTCCTTGTGTGTTCTTCAGTACATTCACGCTGCCGGGTGAATATTTGACATTTCAGTGTGCTGCTCTGAGCTGCCCGTGTGAGGGACCTGCCCCTGCCCCTGACTACGGCTTTTAAGCAAGGACAGCCAGAATAAACACATACGCAGAGTCCTTTTGCATGTGAGTGCCCTGGTAGCCCTCGGTTATCTGCTGTGCTCAGTGCTCCAGAGGTAGTGCTGGAAGAGTAGCAAGCCCTCCTTCCAGGAGGGTTTGCAGGCAGTCCTCCCTGCAGGCTGGGGGTGGACAGAATGACCCCTCCTGTCCCATCCCATCTTGGTATCCTGAAATTTCTCACGTGAGTGTGAGTCCATTCTGTGCCCTGGGCTCGTGCACATCAGTTAAAAGCACAACAGTTTACGCTTCCACAGAAGGGAGGAAAATGAACCATAGCAGTCTTCCTATCCAAACCAGACCTCATTTTTCCAAGTCACCACCTTACTCTCATCTGTAAAGCGCTAAATAGCCTGAGACCCAGTTATCTTTGTGACAATCTCTCCCCAGGTGCCCCATCATGGTAATTACGCTCCGCAGGGGGGCTTGGGCTGCCCATCTCTGGAGTTAAACTCATTAAGACAAGAGGCTGAGAGATCTCCACAGAGGGTCCCTCTGAAATGTACAGGGGCGTTCCCCTTCCTTGACTACCAGGATTGGGGTTTGGAGGATCTTGGGGTTTGGTCTAAGGCTCTGGATTGCCCCGGAGCTTGCTGTAAAATGGATGAGCTGCTCCAATTTGTACTTTGGGGAAGATGTTTACAGTGGAGTCAGGAGAGAGGAAGAGCAGAAGCGAGTGCATGAAATGAACAGGTTCCATTTCATGAGATGAAATAAAACCAGGAAGGTTGTTATTCCAATTATGAAATATGATGAACATGTTGACTTGTCAATCTTTCTCAAAAAACGTAAAAGGAGTTTCTTCTTTGTGATATTTCAGAGGATGGGAGATTTTCCCTCTATGCTGTGAAAAGAGAATTCTAGAACTTGTGTATGGTAGAGACTGGGTTGGAGGCAAGAGGCCACCTAGGGCCTAAGAAGAGAGAGGATTCCTGAACAGTGGGGTTGTCCTGGATGATAAGAGAGGACACCTTCCTCTAGTAAAAAGGAAGGGAAGTTTCTAGAGGGAAAACAGTAAAAGTTCAGATATGAGATAATCAGAACCTGGGATAGGGACTTGGTTATGAAGAGAGAAATATGTTCAAGGAAGAGGAGGAAAGAGTAATAGAAAGAAAGAAAAGAACCAGGAGACCTAAGATACTCTCTAGGAGAACAAAAATATTCTGGTGTCTCACAGTTTGATGAAGGGTTGGGTAAGATTTTTCAAGAGACAATAAAAAACAAATTCTCCGTTTGTCTTGCCTCATGGAATGAAATGTCAGAGATGACCTGCAGTAAAAGATAAAAGGAAGTGAGAAATGTGCTCATGGCTGTGTAACATGTAGCTTTTCTAGCCAAAAAGAAATGTCAGAAAGGCCACATCCTATTTGTCTATGGTTGGCACCAATATTATTCTTGTAATGGTTAACAAGGAACTACCCCCTATACTCAAATAGCTATCTGTGACAATACCTGGAAGAATCCATCAGGGTTAGACTTTAGGAAGACAATAAAAATATTTATTGAAATAACTGCACATATGCTATGAAATGAGAACTATATGTGGTAAACCATAAAGTATAATTATATGCAAGAAACTACAAATGGATGTATACTGGGGTTCTGTTATCAAGTTTTATTTATTCCTCACAAAGAAATGGTTAAACAGCAAAAGAAAAGAAAACAAAACAAAAACCTCATAGATGGTGTGGCTAGGACTAGAGTCTTTGTTCTGATTTGGTTGGGACTGACTTTCTTTTCACCTTGTCCGGGTGCTTCAAAGCCTCTTGACTGCAGTATTTTGCACACAGAAGTCTGCACTACAATTATTGCAAAGTCCTGGATTCTGAGCCTGTAATTTGGAGTGGAAAGGAAAAAAGTCCAGCATAATTTTTCCCTCTCTTTCTTCTTTGGGTGGCATTTTGCCATCTCCTCTGCAGCCTGGGTCCTTGGGACAAGCCTTTGCTCTGTCACTCCTGTTGTCATCAGAGAGCATCTGGTCTCTGGAAACACTACTGCCTTCCTCTCACCCTCAAGTCCTAGAGGTTTCCCACTGTTAGAAAGCTCTAGTTTGCCATCTTGCCACTTGTTTTTTGTTTGTTTTTATTTTTGCAACCAGTACCCCATATAAAATTCCCTCTTATTGAGCTGATGTTTCTGTTTTTCTGGCTGATTGAGGTACTTATTGCTATCTGCAGAAAATGATTAGATAGTATACATGTTTTTCCAATTAAAAAAAAAAAACAGGGACTGCACTAATTTATTTCTAAAGAGCATTTGCTTTTCTCCAATGCCCACTTCAAAATATCTGCTGGCAGTTAATTATTACTAGAGAATGGTTTCTGTCTACTTTATGGGTGGTCTGCATGTCTGTCTATGCTACAGAGATGGGTTTACATTGCTCCTTCTGTTGGAAGAATAACTTCTAGCAAGGACCAAGACTCAAGATGCATCTCTCATTGAGCAGAAGCATAGAGTCGATGGCATTTCCTGTGAATCACTGTTAAAATCCTCCATGGCTACAGCAGATTTGGGTGTTAGTGTCACACCATTTCACACTCATGGTGGGCACAGGTGAAAGTGAGGTTGGTCCAGAAGCCACTTGGGTGATTTGTTGAGCAAACAAAACAGAAGAAATTTCCCAGTGAGAAAATGTGGGGGAAGGAAAGAGCAAGGGACCCACACCCAGGAGCTGAGCACTTTTTTGTTTTGTTTTGTTTGAGATAAAGGTCTTGCTCTAGTACCCATGCTAGAGTGCAGTGGCGTCATCATGGCTCACAGCAACCTCAAACTCCTGGGCTCAAATGATCCTCCTGCCTCAGCCTCCTGAGTAGCTGGGACTACAGGTGTGCACCACCATGCCCAGCTAATTTTTCTATTTTTAGTAGAGAGGGGGTCTGGCTGTTGCCCAGGCTGATCTTGAACTCCTGACCTCAAGCAATCCTCCTGCCGCAGGCTCCCAGAGTGCGATGATTACAGGCATGAGCCAGGATGCCCAGCTTGAGGACTTTTTTGAAACTCCACTAGAGCTGAATAAGTTGACACATGAAAAACTTTTTTTTTACTGCAAACTTTTTATTTTGAACATTTTCAAATCTATAGAAAAGAGGAAGGAATAGTACGATGATCACCTCCATTTCTTTCACTGAAATTGGACAGTTGTTGACAATTGTTGCCATATTTTCTCTCTCTCTCTCTCTTTTTGCAGAACCATTTAAATGTACGTTTGAAATATTAGTAACACTTTACCCTTAACTATTTCAGTATGCATCTGTTAAGCACAAGTTGATATGGTGGACTGCATATGGTAAGTTAGGGTCATGTTTAAGAGCTGTTTTATTATAGAATTTCAGGAGAGATAGATAGATACACACACACACGCACACAATAAGAAGTGATGGTCAGAGGATCACATTCAATAATTCAATTCAATAAACACTTTTAGAAACACCTTCTCTCTGCTAGAGACTGTGCATCTGGCTCAGGGAATAGGGAGAAATAAATGAAACGGTCTCTGCCCTCATGAAGGAAATAAAAACTGGGTTGAAAGGAATCACAAAGAATGAGGTGAAAGAATGCAGAGGGTGTGTAACATATTGTAGAAGTCGAGGTGTGACAAAGAGATGAACTAAGGCAAGGGACTGAGGCCAATGTGGATATGATGAGGCTTTGGAAGAAGGGAAGCTTTGATTCCTAACAGTGAGATAGGCCGGATCAGATAGCAAGTTTCTGACTCTTAACCTGACATCTTTTGCACCTTCTAAGAAAGTCAGGTGTGTCTGTTTGCCCACCCAGCCATTTGTGGATAGCATCTTGCTGCATCTAACTTCACAAGGAATGAGATATGGAGGGACACACACAGAAAGAACTGAACTTTGGGGGGTTCAAAAACTCAAGTTCTGTCCCCTGGAAAAAAAAAATCAAGAAAATCCTCATGTCCACTAGCTATTCTGTGCTCTTGGGCACGCACCTCATATTGACATTGTCTGTAATTAGAGTTAGCTCGACATGGAAATTGTGTGTATTTATCAAGGGCTGAACAGGATAGAATTTACTCTTTAGTACATCGGCGCGGTGGGTCACCATCTCCATAAAACTCCGGTTTGCTTTGTGTGTAGATTTTAGAGATTTAATTCTTAATTGGGAGTTTCTTTATTTTGCAAGTTCCTTTTCCTAACGGGAGGAACTTCTGCATGTAGTTTTCATAGACTATTTTTATCACACATTTACGTGCTTGGGAGTTACTAGTTTAATGAGGCAATGAAAATAAATAATGTAATCATGTGTTTAGAAGCCTTAATGATAGGCCTTTATATGTAAAGACACAATTACGGTATCTAATCCTTTTATAAAATTTCAACTCAAAATTTCAGGAGAAAAAGAAGAAATTTCCCCTCGAGTTACAGTGTCTCGGGTATTATCAGATTTATTTGGCAAATTGCTGCAAGGAGCATTTCTGCCTTTGAGACTCAGTAAATGGGAATTTTGTATAGCACACAAGTGTATGGATGTTCGATTTTCAACTTATTTTTAATTTATATAGCTAAAAAAAAAATGACAGAACTTTCCTGGAATTTAAATTCACTCCTACTTGAAATCATAATACCAAATATCAAAGTTGCACTGTCCAGAGTGAATTTTCCTATTATCCAAGTTAATAATTGGGACAAGATCTTTCCTTTTCTCCTCCTAAATGACACCCTTTTGGAATTTGGCTTTGCTTTCACTCAGGCCTGGACTATAGAATAACTACATATGACCATCACAGCAATCACAGCAAATAACAGGAATTACCCTGTGTCTGGAGTTTATACATCCCAGGCCCTGCATTTGAGCCACATTCTCTCAAGATGCCCAGAGTTCAGGAGGTATAAAAGTGTCAGCTTGGCCCTTTGGACACAGTTCTGACCAACTACTCCCAGTTATGCCTGTGCCGTGGATGAGTCTGTGTTTTGCTGATTTGTGATTCCCAGACAGCCTCTGTGTTTACTTCTCATTACGGAATTGGTGTTTAACATTCTCAGCACAGGAATGCCCGGTGAACTCCCATTTCTTCAGCGGCTGATTCTTCTCACCCTGGTGCAGGCCTTTGTTGAAGCTTATTGACTCTGCAGGGAATTTGCTCATGTGGGGGCTTTCAGGGGGCAGGGACAAGGGGCAAACGCAGCCCCAGACATTGTGAGAACGTAGTCAGCGGAGATGTCCCCGGATCCATGGCCAGGGATGACAGTGGCCTAAGCTCGGGCTCGGCTCTCTCCCAGGCTGTCTCTGCTACCCGAGGGCCGCGCCTGGGTAACTGCAGAATGCCCAAGCCACGCCATCATGGAAGGCGCGACACAATCCCCATTGTTCCTCCTGACGCAGCCATGTAGCTCCTTTAAACGCACCGGGGCCCCTCCTTTAAATCACGGCTGCATTATGTCAAATAGAATTTGTCAGCCATCAGCTAGCTGAATGCAGTAATTGATCATCATTCCCCGAGAAAGGTAAAAAAAGCAACAATTAAAAAAAGCATGAGAGAATTTATTAAAGCAAGGAAGGGAGGAAATCTCCAAAACCCTTTCATCAAGTTAACTGGAAGGAGACAGGGAGAAATAGAGAAATGGTACTTCAGGTCCTTCATTGATTTGCTCGGAGGCAAAGCCCTGGGAAAAAAAAAAAAAACTGATCAATCCGGGGAGGCATGGCGCTGCTAGAGGCCTGTCAACATCCCCCTGCGGGTGGCAGCACATTAATTGCAGCGGTGTTTGCTGTGAATGAATTTCTTTAATGTTCATTCATTCATTTATTTGTTAATTCATTATTAAGTGTGGTGTGCAATTAAAGGGGCTATCTCACCTGGCTTCTGCTGCATTTGTCCAGCTGGTATGGATAAGGCTGAAAACAGAAACAGGTAAAAAAAAAAAAAAAAAAAGACACATTGAATTTTCTTACAGTTGTAGATTGGGGTGTAATATCAATAACTTTAATGGAAGCAGAGTTGGTGCCCTGATAGGAGCCCTGCTGCTCCTCAAATAAATGGCTTGGCTCCACCTCGGCATTTATCTGCCAGGACTCGGCTTTATCAGGGCACCAGCTCAGATTCCATTAATGTTATCTCTTAATTAGCTATGCGATTAACCTGTGTTACTCCTGCACGATAATGAGTCGAAGACAGAACCAGAGAAGTTCAGCTGCCTTATAATTCCCTCTCCAGAAGCCAAATCATTCTGGAAACCATTCCAGGAAAAAAAAAATAAAAAAGAACTTCAAAGCAGTTCTGATTCGTTGTTCACCTGGATACAAGGGCGAATTTTGCACTCTTCGGAGGGGAAAGCAAGTGGGATTTTAGCTCACATTTATGATACTTAGGTGGTACCAGACACTCTTCTACTGCCTTCCATTGATTACTTCTTTCAATCTCCATAGCAGGCCCATGCGGTGGGTCCTGTTACTAGCCCCGCTTCACAGAGGAGGAAATTGAAATCCCGAAGGTCAAATAACTCTGTCCCAAGGTCACACAGGTGAGAGATGACTGAGCCAGGATCCAAAGGCAGGCAGAAGACAGGAGCCTGGGCGCCCAGCCATCACCCTGGGATGCTGAGTCCAGGACTCCTTGGGAGAGGAAAGATCACAGAGCAGCACACGCAGCCCCCACACCTGCGTGGAGGCGATGGTCAGAGCCCCCAGGACATCTTCCCTCACAGGCCACCTCTGCGGCAGGAGCGCTCCCAGCTGCGCCAGGCTGCGAAGAGCCCTCTCTGCTTAGATTTTCTGCCTGTAGAAATTCGCTCTCCAGTAGATCTCAGGGGAACCGGGGCTTGCACTGGTGGACTTAGATGGCCCTGAGCAAAATGTGAAGATGGAAAAATACCTTGGCTCGCCTGCCTCTCCCACTTTCTTTGTCCTCTCAAAGGCACATCCCATCCCCCCACCGGCCTGTTCCTCCCCTCCCCCGCCCCCTCCCACGCACGTAGGTGGGGGCCTTCTCTTCTGCTGCAATTATCAAAATCATCAGAAATGCACTACTGTCTGGACAAACCAAATTGAAGAGATCGTGACCTCCACACACTGCCACCAGTGAAGACCAGGGCAAGAGGGCCTCCTCCTCCTCCTCCTCCTCCTCCTCCTCCTCCTCCTCCTCCTCCTCCTCCTCGGCCCTGCCCCCTCCCCCTCCCCTCCTGGCTCCTCCCTATCTCTGCTCTGGGTCAGTTCAAGAAGGGGGAGCGGTGAATAAATGTTTACAATACAAGCTTCATGATAGTGAGGAGAGAAGACCCCGAATGAAGTCTCTAAAAGTGCATCACTCAGCCAGGTGCACTGGCTCACACCTGTTATCCAGGCACTCTGGGAGGCGGAGAGGGAAGAATCGCTTGAGGCCAGGAGTTCAGGACCAGCATAGATAACTGCAACACAGAGACCGTCTCTACTAAAACAAAACAATACAAACAAACAAACAAAAAACAAAACAAGAAAAATTTGCTAGGTTGGTAGCTAAGGCAGAAAGATCACTTGAGCTCAGGGTTTGAGGTTGCAGTGAGCTATGATGATGTCACTGCACTCCCCGCCTGAGCAACAGAAGATCATGTCTCTGAAAAAAAAAATCTGCATCACTACCCTGTACTACTGCCCTATCCTCATCATGGAACCAGACCACAGTAACCTAGGACAATATGGAGATTTGCTCTGGCTGAAATGAGAAGAGTTACTTCCAACCACCTTTTCTCCTCCTCCTCCCATTCCCAGCTACTCCACAGCCTTCACCCTCCTACCCAGTGGAATTTCACAAAGCAGTATTTTCAAATAATGTTTAGTGGTTGAACCCGTTTTGAGACCATTCTTGTCCTTTTCCTCCCCCCTAAAATACACTGGTGGACTACATATCCTGAACCATTGCCAGAATCCTAGGGCTTCTTATTATTTGCAATTTCCCCTACTAAGATCAGCCCATAATACAGATCAGTCCGTTACATTATAAAGTTTAGATGAGAGGGAAGAAAAACCCACAATGGGATGAGTGTCCCAATGTTCCATTTTATGAGTTGATGTCAATTCATATGCAGTCCCTTAAGATGGCAAAGTTGCAGATATACATGAGCAATTCTTCATATGAGTAGGTTTGCTTTAAAATGCATTGCTTATAGCTGATTGCTGCAATGCTTTCTTAATATAACATATATAAATTAAGAATAATCTTTTGGAGCTCTATTAAAAAGAAAACAACCATGATACAAAGATTTTTTGTTGTTATTATTCTGCTTAAGGAAGCATCCAATAGATCTGCCAGGAATTTATCTAACCCTTGAATATCTCTCTACTGCTTTCTCCCACTGTTGTTCCCAGGCTGGGAAAACATGAGAACAATTTCTAGTTTACAGTCTATAGCTTGCAGCCTTCTGGGCAAATCCAGAAAGCACTACTTATGTAGGAATTAAAGGAGGAAGAAAAGATGAAGATGAAGAAGATAAGGGAAGAGAGAAGCAAGAAGAATCTACTTCCATCACATGTAGAAGATATCAAATACAAAAGGCCCTGAAATTCACATTTTGATTCCATTTCAGCAAGGAGTGGGACAGAGAGAGAGGGTAGACACATTTGACCACATGGCCAAGACAGACCAAATTCATTCCTATTCAGCTAATGGAGAATTTTGAATAAGGTAAATGTTGCCTGTCTGATATTTACATAGGGCATTAAAACCCACAAATCTCTTGAGTGTGTGTATTTTTTCCAAAGACTCAAAGACCAGTTTATCATCTAAGACTTGCTTTATTTTCAAAATTATGTCTGCCTAGGTGAACGCATTTTCTCTGAGAGCTCGAGATTGTTTTTAAGGCAACATTAATGACTAATGGTGAGTCATCCAGTTTTGTGGCTTGGTACAGTAGTTTATATTTATGCAAGAGCTTAAAATTCAACTTTGAGCAATGTCCACAGCAGGGAAGAACAATTAGTAAATTCATTAATTGTGCTTTTGTGTACACTTTTATTCTCAAGACTAATTATTTGTTTAAATTATTTTGCCTCTATCAAAAGCATTACCACATGAAAATATTTCAGCTTAGGTTTCTGGTATGAAATACAAGGGCTTAAGAAGTCCAGACATTCTCATGAAATGTAATCAGCTTGCATTTGCTAATGACCAGTACTCAATGTGGAGACTTTTATGTTAGCAAATGAGCAATTAGTTTGGGGAATGTAAGTGTACAAAGAATAGTGATTCATTTCTCCCTGATGCAGACAATGGACACCTTCCATGTTTGACTTTTATTAATAAATATAATCAAACTCTGGTGTGCCATAAGTTGGAATCATGCAGTTTTATGCAGATCAATGCTATACAAGGTACACATCCATTGCCAAGCCAATATGCCAGTGTATATAATAAAAGCGGGGCTTCACTTTGTGTGGAGAGGCGCATAAACCTCCTTCTCCTCTCCCTTCTAAATTCTCCACGTGTCTGGGCTGTAGCTGTAAGACGAACCAGCTGCCGCTGGAGCGATGCCGCACAGTGCCCAGCTCCAGGTGTGTGGCCTGAAAAGAGATTGATGACTTACTGTAGGCACAGCCAGTTTCCTCCACCAGGTACAAGGGAGGGACGGAGGATCACAGAAACAGCCAGCCCTCCCAGCCCTCCCTCCCCGCCTGGCTCAACCCTCAGGGACAGGTGCAGTCCAGAACGCGCGTAAGGAAGAGGACGATAAGGACTCACACGACGCCTCCTGAGCCCTGGCGCTGTGCCAGGCATCTGACCAACAGATTTAATCCTGGAATCCTCCCTAGGAGGTGGACATCGCCATTCCCATTTTTCAGAAGAGGAAATGAAGGCTTAGCATGTAGATCGGAACCCAGAAATGCGAGACTGCAAATCCAGCGCCCTTTCCATTACGCCATATTGCTTTCCTGGCATCTAGCATGGAGCCTTGCCATGTTTCATTCATTCATTCACTCATTCATTCAAAATATTTATTGAGGGCAAATGACATGCCTGTGGAGATAGCAGTAAACAACTTAAAGATTTTTTTTTTTTTTTAAATAGGGTCTCACTTTGTCTCCCAGGCTGGAGTGCAGCAGTGCAATCATAGCTCACTGTAGCCTCAAACTCCTGGGCTCAAACAATTCTCCCATCTCAGCCTCCTGAGTAGCTGGGACTACAGGCATGTGCCACCATGCCAGGCAAATGTTTTTTTTTTTGGTTTTTTTGTTTTTTTGTTTTTTTTTAATTTAGAAACAGGATCTTGCTGTGTTCCCCAGGCTAGTCTTGAACTCCTGGCCTTAAGCAATCTGTCAGCCTCAGCCTCCCAAAGTACTGGGATTACAGGTGTGAGCCACTGCACCTGGCCAGAGATTCTTGCCCTCAAAGAATTTAATGATAAATAGATAAATTTTCCCCATTCTAGTGATAAACATCTGTCAAATGAGGTTTGGACAAATGCAGGCCAGGTTTGTAGCAATAATAGTGTAGCATCATCACTATATCACAACCACATGTGTGTTCCTGCTGCAGTGATAGTTTTCACTCCAAGTGAAAAAAAAATAAATAAATAAAGCTAAGGACATGTATCAAGCCCCCAAGCGGGAGAAGCAGGAAGCCTGCAGCCCCGCCCCCAATACCCCAATGAAATCAGGGGACCAGTTTAGCAAAGGCAGCAGTGGCGGGGTGTGGATTCATCCCCTCCCTCTGCATCCAGGCAGGACTGCAGTAGGAAGCTGTCTGTGAATTTCATCGCCCGGGAAGAGTGGACTCTAGAATGTGCTCCTGCCATCACCGCAGGAAAACAGAGCTTCTCCCAGCCAAGAAAACCAAGGAAGGGATGCTGCCAGCCCCAAATGTCAGGGAGAACAGAGGTGGTTTTCAGGCTGAAAATATAGAGAAGGAAGATCTGTCTGTAACTCCGCAGGGGCTGGTTTATTTTTTAAATGTTTGTGTTCTGAGTCTGGTCACACTCTAAAATCTGTTCCAACAATCACAGGAATTACAGATGGGAAGGACCTATGAGGTCATCTATCCGAGCACTGCCTGTGGAGGATTCATCTCCGCACAATACTTTCGGAGCACTCTCTCTAGCCTGGTTTAGATGTCCCGGAGGACTGTGCTTCCGCCCTGTCCCTCAGGAGCCAATTCCAAAATCCACACGCAGTACATTTTAGACTAAAGATGTGGCCTGGGTGGGGGTCTATTTTTAATTATCCAAAGCACTGAACAGAAGCCTGGTGTCATAAAAAAATTGCTGAGGGCCCGCTCCGTCTCCCCACGGTGCCTTCCCACCCTGCGAAGATTCGCTCTCAACTGGGAGGCTCCAGCCCTGTGGCAGGGTTTCGGAGAACATAGGGCGGTGCCAGGTGGCAGGACTGACGCAGCTCGGCAGGGTGTGCCACGGGGCTCGGGTTGGCCAACCAACCCAAGCACATGCAACCAGGGAAACAACGCTTCCCAAACAAAGCGACTGCTTGTGCCGCAGCCAGCACAAGGCTCATTTCTAAATCCAGTCTGCCTGCTTTAACACCCTTCCCAGTCTTAGAGCGGTACCAGTATGTACCCAAAGATTTAACCACAAGATGTTCGGCACAGAGTTGTTTATGGTTGTGAAAAGTTCAGAAACAGTCGTCATGCCCAGTGATAGAAGGCTGGTCAAATAAATCAGGAATACGCCATATAAGGTACAGAACATTATGAAGCCATTAAAAATACTGCACCGGAAGAGTATTAATGACAGGATGTTTTTAACCATCCTATTAAGTGGAAAAGAGAGGTCACAAACAGTATGTGTCACACACTGTTATGCTCTGTGTATTTTTCTGAATATATGCATTAGGGACAGAATGTTGGCATGATTATTTCTTCGTGAAGAACTGATAACTGATCCCTTCTTCCCTGCTACTTTTCAACCTTTTCTACAAAGAGGATGTGTAACTTGTGCCATTAGATGTACAAATGTTGCTTTAAAGCATTGCATGTTCCTTCCTTTTGGGCCGCTTTTCCCACATTCATCATTAAGAGGATCCCTATAATTGGAGGAGGAAATGGGAAGACAATTAGCCCCTCTCTCCTAAGCTGGCTGCCGGGTGGCCTGGGTGTGAGCCTGTCTCCAGGAGTGCTAAGCTGATGACAACGGCAAGCTGTGATTCAATCCCACTGTAGCTCCAGCATTAATTTACTAAATGGGCTTCTGGAAGCTTGAAAGGGTGAATGCCCTTCCCACTGCAGAGAACATTAGGGCCAAGGAGCTTCGCGCTCATCTGCGGAAGTAAGAAAACTGGCCCGGGTTTTTCTGATGTAGCATCATCTGTTTTGAGCCAGAAAGGACCTCAGTGAAGATCTGTAGCTATTGTAACATGTTTTCTCTGTAAAATATTGATTGACTCTCCTAGCTCCTCCTTATCTACTCCCCAACCTCCTACTCATACTTCATGGTCTGGCCCAAGCATCACTCCCCAGGTGGAATTGGTCTTGCCTCCCTCTTATCACTGTCCCTTACACCTAATCCTGTTCTTACATTTTCTATACTTCGTTGCAATTTTTTGACCTTGAGTCTGGCTCTTTTACTGGACTAGAAGGTAGAATTTATCTCTTATCTTTGTATTTCCAGTGGCTGGTATATCACAGCCATTCAATAATAAATCCAAAAATTTAAAGATATTACAAAGCTCTAATTTGCCACTGTTTCCTAGAGTTAGAGAGTAGGGAAGGAGGTTAATGTTCCTGACTATGGCAGAATGTGCCCAAGTATCCTGGAGTTGTTTGCATGGTGGGTCAGGGGGCTGCATAGCATGACCTGGAGGTAAAAACCTCTTTCTGCCACTGCAAAAAGATGGGTGAGATAAAAAGCTTGAGGCTTTCCATTAGAGGATTGTCTGGAAAATAAGGCATTAGGAATATGATGGGGTGGATGGGTAGTCCCAAGATATTCTACAAACACTATAGCCTTGAAGCAACGTGCAACAGAACCTGAATCTTACCTCTAGAACTAAGGATAACACTGGGCACGTGATTAAACTTCATTGAGTCTCAGTCTTCTCATGTGATACTGATAGTTATTTTGCAGGGTTGTTGATATCATTAGAAACCATGATTGCAAAGTCCATGGCACATAGTAGGTGCTCACTAAATCGCAGCTCTCATTGTTTCCTTGATTCCATAGATGGTAAGTCAAAGACCACATTCAGTGCTCATGAAGCATTCCTCCAGACAGCAGCCAAGACGAGAGGGCATATGAGAGCCTCAGTTGCCCCCCAAGGGGAGGGGAGACCTGAGAAAGAACTCTGGGCCCCTCAAGTTCAGGTGAATGAGCTTAACACAATACATTACTCTCCCCTTTCTTCCTCACATAGAGAAAAGGACAGGGGCTCAGAGGTGACACCACCCTGCCTGCACCCCCTCAGGGGGCTAGGGCAGGGAACAAATGACTTTCTTGAAGAAGTGATGGCATCAGCAGGTGCCATGCGCCCAAGGACAGCACTTAGGTAGGAATGGTGGCGCTGCCCCTCAGCATGTGGCAAAGTCCTAAAGGCCATGGCCACTGGTCTGGAGCACTGAGCAAGCACAGGTGGAGAGGTGGTGACAGATTATAGACATGCATGCAGAGCGACCTTCAGCTGGTACCCTCCCCTGCCTAGGACTGGGAGCTCCGGATAAGCAAGGGCACCAGCGACATTTCCTTGGGATCCGCCTGGCCCCATCCCATTGCCAGTTGGGGGTGGATAGTGGGGACTGCAGATGTTTGAAGAAAGAGCAGGACAGGGATTTCCTTGGACAGGAGAGCATACACACTTCTCCTTCCTTTTCCCTCTGGGTCAGACCCTGGGGTGGGACTTTCTGCCTTTCATCTCGGCTTGAGCAGCACCTCTTTGGGGAAGCCATCCCTGCTGCCATGCAACTGGAATTGCTGTCCCTCCTAAGTCCCTTTTGACTGCCATTGTATTTCACACATGTACTGTAGCAGTCTATTCATTTGCCTATTTTCCCCACTTAGATTATAAACACACAGGCATGTACCAGGTCTGTATTTCTGGTGCCCACACAGTGCCTGGTTCATTATAGGCACCCAAAAAACATCGACTGAATGAATGGATGGTAAAAGAACGTTAAATTGAAAACCACCACCATCATCAGCATATTGTGATTTATTATTTGGAAAATTATAGCATAGGGAGTAAGCATGTGCTTTTTCCTTTTTTCTTTCTCTCCACTCGGATGCACATACACCTGTACACACATGCGTACACCCAAGCATGGGACCAAGACTTTAAGAATAATTAAATTAAATTCAAAGGATATTTACTGGACACCTACTAACTGCAAAGCACTTTTCTAGGTGCTTAGGACACACCAGTGAGCAAAACAACAAACAACATGCATTTTAATAAAATACACCATTCTAACATTAACACTTTCTTTAAAAACCTGCCATACAGCCACAGAGATGATCTCATACATCAGTTTTGCGTTTAGAGTAGACTTTTTAAGATTCTGTTTTGATTCAGGCATTTCCAGAAGTAGAGTTCACCGTGGAATCTTGAACAGCAGACCAACTGGGAGATGATTTGCCCTTCACGATGGGAAAGACAGTGACTTTCTGCGGACGACATTGATTGTAAAAGTCCCCAAGAGGCGACTCTTTGCAAAACCATTGGACATACCCCCTTGACTTTCAATGTTCTCGTCTGATATGAGCATGAACAAATGGATTCCCTTTCTTGCCTGTATGTTTAACTTTTACTACAAGAGGGCTAAGCTCACCCTTTTTCTGCTAACAATGGAAACATGGCTTCTATGAACATCATCTTGAGTTTATCATTCAGTTTTTTAAAAAACAGATTGAATCCCATCTTTTCCGTTCCCCTGACTCACATAGGGACACTCCCCATGTGTTGGCTGCCTTTCGATACAGCAGTTCCATCTACTGAGATCACTAACTTGCTTTCCGTGAGTCAGTTAGTGTTATATATAGATGGAAATTCTATTCTGCTCCTGCTGATTGAAGAGATTTCAGGGTACTCAGTAATCCCAGTCACTAATGGTTTACAAGCATGGCACTAGCCAAAAGGAAGGTAGGATCAAAGGTTACAGATGTTCTGTGGCCACACTACCTGGGAAATAACTCAAAAGTACCCATTGGGTCCTTGGCAAGTGAGTAGCGCCATGTTACCATGTAGAGTCACATCATCAAGCACTTATTGGTAAGTGTTCAAACCCGGGATGGGCACATGTGCTGTAAAAGAATCAAAAGAAGACTACACTGTGCCTGCTTTTTAAAAGGGAGTTATGCTTTTATTGAGGAAACCAAAATTAAATAATTGAACAATTAGGAGGTGCTAAAAGACACATGGAGCTAACTATAACTATTGAGAGAGATGCAGGAAGAGAGCTCTGGGCCGAGGCAACTCACAGAAGACTTCACAGAACAGATGGGACTTCAGCTACACCTTGGAAATGGAAACGTTGGCACCGGAGTGAGCTCCCAGAAGGACAAGGATAGACACCGTCACAAGAGCCATGTGACAGGAGAAAGAAGAAACCATCCAGGCTGCTGTACATGGTCCCTGTGGAAAAAAATGGGAAATAAGTTCAGAAAAGAGAAGTCAAGTCAAACTGTGGATGTTATTAAATGCTGGGCTGAGAGGTTTAGATTTCATCTGATGTGCTATAAAAGGCCATTGTCCAGTCGTGAATGGAGGAGCAATATGAGAAAAGTGGTCACAGAAATATTCATTAGGCAGCAGCCCTCACAATAAATGAGGAAAGAGAGTGGAGATAACAAACAAATTGGCCAGGAGGAAATGCTGTCAAGAAATTCAGTTCGAGTCACAGCACCGTGATATCAGAGAATTGACACATTTGAGAAACTGTGAAAGAACAAGTGATTAAAAATTAGAGTCAATCAAGGATATGAGAGGGAAGAAAAACACAATTCTAGAAAAGGCTAACAACCAACTCCAGAAATGCAGTGTTGGCAATATTTATAACACAGCCTCTGTAAAGTACAAAGCCCTTACAATCAATAATAAAATGAAAAACGAATTAGAACAATGGACTCATGATATGAACGTGAGATTTTCCAAAGAAATCTAAATAGCTATTAAACATGTGGAGTCATTTTTAACCACACTAAGGAATGTAAATGGAAACAATAACTAGGTATTTTTGCTTATTGATTTGGGTAAAAATAATAATGATTTTTCAATGACAGTAATGAGTGTTTACAAGGAATACACTGCTCATGGGAAGGTTATTCTGGAGCGGAATTTGGCAGTATCAAAAGGCTAACAAATGTGCTTATTTGTCTGAACCCGGGTCTCGTGTCTAGGTGTGTACAGCAAAGCCTTATTCATGGGAGATATAACTGAAAATAAGCTAAATCCCCAATAATAAGATGCTGGATGTAAAAAAATATGGACTATTGAATAGACATTAGACTCATTGAAGAAAAATCTTCAATACATAAGAAAATGTGCATAATATGTTGTTAATTTAAAAGGGCAGATTATAAACATCTTGTACAATATGTTTCTAATTTCTAAAAATCTGTATATGTAAATCAAATACAACATGTAGACTTTGTATTCTAATTCAAACAAGTTAATTGTAAAACGACCCTTTTGAGACAGAGAAAGCAAACATGGACTAAGTACTAGATGAAACTGGGGATTTATTGTCAGTTTTGTTAGGTATAATAATGACATTATAGTTATGATTTTTTAAAGTTTTCTGTGTCATATCCATATTGAAGTCTTAAAATTACATGAACTCTAGGATTTGCTATACAATGCTCAAAAATAAAGGAACTCCTTCAAACAAGAATGATAATTATTAATTATACAGTTCTCTATTTTTAAAATCCTCATAATGGGAATGCTAATTTAAAAAGGAAGGCAATTTAGAGGGTAATGGAGGAATTGGTACAAAGGAAAAAAGGAAAAAAAGGAAATAAAAAAATAAAAAATAAGGCAAAACCCTGCCACACTTTCAAAATAATGTATGCATATGTGTAGATAAGATTAGAAATAGTATATACCGAAATAGTTACAATGATTATTGCTGGTTAGAAAATAAGTGATTTCAATTTTCTTGTTTGTTAAATACATTTCTAAAATTTCTACAATGGACATATATTATTTTTGTGGCTGAAAAAGACCTGCGAATGCTATTTTAAAAGTTTCTTTGGTTTTGACATTAAAGAAGTAAAGGAAATGATGATACCAATAGCTGAAATAGAGAAGATAAGAACTAGGGAGTTTGGGAGGGCAATATACTAAAGACAGGACTTGTGGAAGGAAATGGTTATGGTAGGTGTCTGTCAAACTCAGTTGGAAAGGGGAGCTAAGATGAGGAAGGGGTTAGAGAAGGCAGGGGCCTGAGTTTACACCTCAGGAGTGCACTGATATTATACACGACAGCCTTGCAGACTTATGTTGGAGGTAACAGTTTTGACAATTGAAGTTGGTTTTTTCTCTCATTCATTTATTCTACATGATCCAGGCACTATTCTTAAGGCTAGGAGTGCAATGGTGAAATATAGAAGCTTGAATAAGCCCTCATGGACTCACAAACTTGGCAGCAGAAAGGGATTAAACCCAAACTACACAAATAGTCAACTGTAATAACCATCATGAAGGCGAAGTAAGTACAAGATACCATGACAGCCGTATTAGAAAGACACGACACAGACCTGAGGGGTTCTGGGAAACTCCCTTGGAAATGTTTTGCTCCTAAAGGAGAAACAGGTGTCTGGCGAAGAGGGGAAGTAGCATTCAGACAAAGAGACGAATTCACCCACAGGCCTTGTTGCTGAAAGAAATATGATCATTTGAGGGACCATGAGAAAGCCATTGTGTCCAGAGCATAAAGTGACTGATAAACAGGTCTTAGATGAAACTGAAGAGGGAGGCCATGAGAATGTACAGAATGTCTCAGACCACAACAAGGGCCATTGCTACTATTTTTTTCCCTAAGTATACTGGGAAGTCTTCAAAGGAGTCCAGGTAGAGGCACGATCCCTGCAGTGAGTAGCATGCAGGAAGAGTGGGCATGCCAAGAGTGTCCACAAGACTACTGAACTAGTCAAGAGGGAAGAGGCTGATGCTTTGGACTGAGATTATGACAATGGAAGTGGAGAAAGAATGGGTAGATTAAAGAGATTTAAAAATTCCAAAAGAGGAGGAAAAATTAGTTAAGGAAACTGAGAAGTAGCCTGAGAATTAGTAAGAAGATCAGGAGACCCTCTCAAGGAAGGTCATTTTTCTGGAAGGAAGAAATGGTCAAATAGATTAGATGCTACCAAATGGTGCTCACTGGATTTAGCAGAATCCAAGTCCCTGGTGATTTTGCCCAGCCAGATCAGGTTGAGTGTTCAAACACTGACTGGGGTGGGAATGGGAGAAGGAATGAAGACAGCTCATACATATAGACGTTTTCTGGGAAGGAAGGAGAGAAAGATGAAAGGGAGAGATGAGAGAAATTTGCACTTATGTATTGGAAAATCCTGGAAAGAAGGAGGTTGGGAAACATGAGAAGCGATAGTGTAGAGTTTCTCAGAGGCAAGAGGAGATGGGGTTCAGAGCATAGTGAGGGACTGGTCCACATAGTAGGGACTCCTGTGACATAAGAGGCCAGGAGGTGAGATGGTGACGAGCAGGTACTGTTGTAGATGTACCAGTGGAACATAAGGGAATTCCTTTCCAATTCTTCTTGATTTCTCTGAGAAATGACGGGACACTTGCACCTCTTTTGTGTATGTTTATTGAGAGGAGAGAGAGAGGAAGGCTGGCTGGAGCAGAAGGTTTAAAATACTCATGGTACAGAGACAGGGAGAAAAGTGCCTAGAGAACTGAAGAAGTGGTCAGAGGAGAAGCTGAGTCTAAGTCAGAGAGAGGCTGAGTTCTAGACATGGTGGAGTGACAATTGGCATCCGTTCTTGGGATCACAATGGTAGAACAGCCAGAGCTGCTGATGGGTCACTGTCACTGCCGCTGGATGCTAGATGAGCTGAATAATGACAACAATAGCAATGAGAGGCAGTGCTCTTAGAGTGGGCGCCACAGATGCCAGGCACTGCAAGTACTTGCACGCATTAACTCACAGGACCCTAACAACGCTGTGGGTTAGATCTATTTTTTCCCTTTAATAGCTGAAGAAACTGAAGGGGTTGTGCACCTTCCCTAAGGTCACATAGTTTGCAAGAGCTAGAATTCAAACTCACTTCACTCTGCAGCTTTCCATGAGGCTCCAGGGCTACAAGAGGCCAGTAGGACCCCTGCGATGGTTTTCGTTGCTTTCTTCCATGTGTCTGATGCTTGCACTAAACCCCTATGGCTAGAATCAGCCATCTCATGTCTCTGTTCTTTGCAACCCAATGAAGCATTGTAGTTTTAGCTTAATTCATCCTGGTCCTATCACATACTAATATTGCCACTCTCTGCAAGTGGAAAAGAAGGCAGTGGGTAGTTAGTATTTTACCCACATAAGTTAACCAAATGTAGTCAGTTTTTGCTTTGAACTAACAAGTAAAGAATTAATGCGTGAAGAACCTATTTACACAATTGAACACAGGAGCAGGCCACATTCTGAATCTAGCCATTTACTTGAGTCAACATTTTAACAGTGAAACAAAGTGATCAAGTAACTCCCTGAAAATGGACATTTGTTCATCCAGAAAGGCCTGGGTTTGTTTCACTTTTCTGTGGTTACCCAGGTTGTATCTGTATTCACAATACAGTATATCCCAGCGACAGGGACAGTCAACTGACAAAATTCACAGGGATGAGGGGACATGTAAACTGAACAAGCCATTGTGCAGAATTGCCACCTGTCCTAACAGTAACCAATGGAACAGGACTGGCTGGGTCTTGTCACTGGCTTCCCAAATCACGACCTGAGTCCTCCAGGAGCAACACGAAGGAGGGACTTCCCAGCTGTTGGACTTCAGCCTCAGCCTCAGTCTTTCTAATCCTTCTCTCATTCACATTAGCTTTACCTAATGCTTCCCAAAAGCCTTTTCCCTTAAGTTTTCAGAATGTGGAACTGGAAAACCACACATCACAATTCCGGGCCTTGGAATTTACATCCAAAAGCTCACTCTCTGTGTGAAGTTGTCTCATCTATTGCATATGTCATCCCAATTCCCGTGCCCAGTCATTCATTTGTCCAGTGAACAAATACTAACTGAAAACCTACTACGTGCCAGGCACTGCTAGGGGCATTAAAAATACCTGGTGAAAAAAATAGACACAACTGTGGCATCGCAGAGCTTACGGTCTGGAAGAACAGAGAAATTTACTTGATATTGACACTATTGATTAATTTCAAACCAAATGAAGTTTTTCCCCAAACTCCCCATCCTTCATCTGCTTCATTTTTCTCCTTGGCACTTACCAGTCACTATCCTACTCTATAGTTTGCTTATTTGCTGTGTTTCGTATCTGAGTCCCTCCAGGTTTTCCACCCTAGACACTCCTTTTAGGCTTCACCGCGCCTCTCTCAGCATTTTTAGTTCATGGTGACTGTGTCCCTCCTACTCACTTAAGCTGTAAGCAGATCCAGTGTTAGGCTGATCCATCACTAGGAAATTACCTGTGGATAATTTTTGTGGTGACATCTGGGTGTTGGTACTTGTAAAAATGTGGCTGTTCTTCTGATGCATTTGCAGTTGGATCTCAGCTGCAGCATTTACTTCTGGCATGACCATCAACTCTGGGGACAGTTTCCTCATCTGTAAAATGGGCATAATAATCTCTGCTCATAAGTCGTTGGAAGAAATAACTTAGTGTATATCTTCGTGTCCCTGGTGTACTGATGCTGTTTAATAAATGATCGTTTTCCCAGGCCTTCCCTTACTCACTGTTTGGCCTGCTGTTACCAATTCCTAAAATAATGTGACCAGGGACGCTTCACTCATTTCTTTTCTACTGCCCTAGAACAAAGGGAACATAATCAAGAGCAGACGCATTATTTGATATCGGCTTCAAAAACACACTGCGTTTGATGTGTGAATCTGATGTGTGATTCTCTATCTATTAGGTATTAATATTAGACTCCAGGCTTTGTGCTGTTTATATTGGTAACATGACCTGGACCAGAATCCCAGCTGGGAGAATTAAAATGTGAGCTTTGGGTTGTTGGGCTTTTTTCCCCCTTCCTCCTGCCGGGTTGAGGTTGAATAAGCATACAGTGTAGCAGCCTTCAGCTGAGTTTGCTGGGCTGCTAAAATGCTGGAAAGGGGGTCTAGGGGACATGGGCTGCTTCCCACCTGCAGATTACCTTGGGTGCTCTGGGCTCTGTTTCTCAGGGCAGGTTCACTATCCTGACTTAGCGTGCCCTGCTGCAAGCAGAGAACAGAGGCTGAGAGAGAGAGAAAGGGGCATGGTTAGGGTCTCAATAATAATGAAGAGGAGGAGGAAAAGAAGAAGGAGGAAGAGTCACAGGAGAAAAAGAAAAATAAGAAGGATAAAAAGGAAAGAAAAGAGGACCTCATATTTATTGAGCATTTTACTATGTTCTAAACCCATTTCATTTAATTTTTACAGCAATCCTACAACTAAGTCCTTTCATAGCATAAGGACAGGTAGGTCTCCTTCCTTCTACTTCTGCCATTTTTCCAAGCAATTTTGGTCATCAAACATGTTTCCCCCACCGCAGGATCAAATCTAAACTTGGTAGCGTGCCATTCAAGTCCTACATGAATAGGCCTCCATAGTTCAGGGGTGCGGTAACACCAGCCAGACCCAGACTTGGTAGAGAGTTAAAGGAAATGTCATTATTACACTGGGACCACAGATGAAAACCTGAATTGCCTTGGGCTAACTGGGTGTATGGTCACCCCCACCCCTGCCCCGTGTTCATCCTTTACCACCCATCTTGCTTGCGAGCTACTGCATTTCTCCAAATCTACCGTGCTTGCCACGTCTGTGGAAAACTCACCAAACCCTGCCCACCTCATTCCGAACTGGAAAATTCATCCCTCAATGCCTAGTTTCCAAAACTATTGCCTCTGTGAAGTCCAAGTTCAAGTCCAATTTTGAGAAGTCACCTCAAGTTCTCAAAGCCAGTTTGCAGAGTGGTTAGAGCCCAGACACTGTACCCATGTTGAACTCATGGGTTCAAATCCTAGTGCCACCACCTGCATGCTGTGTGAGCTTGGGCTGGTCACTGGGCTCTCTGCACCTCAGCTCCCTTCCCTGTAATTTGGGACAATAGTGCCTATGCCTGGGGTGGCTGGGAGGGCTGTTAGTAAATGACAGGGACTTCAGGTGCTATGTTTGCTCCATAAGGATCTTGCCAAACCCATGGACACAGATGTGCACATGTGCATACATGTACACACATAGGTAACACCTGTAAGATACGTATTTGAGGCAAAAAAAAAAAAAAAAAAGCCCCACAGAAAAACAAAGTTATCAAATGGAATGTTAAGTGTTCAAATGGAATGCTAAATGCTAAACAGCTGAAAGACCATTTTGCTTATAGTAACCCTTGGTTTTTATTATGGTGATTTGATATCATCTGAACACAACATGTTAACATTTCTAAGTTTCCTTCGAGGACCCCAATAAATCTATTGGTGATCCTATTTAGGCTTCTTGCTGGCAGGAATGTGGGATGGTCTCAAAATGGCCTTTATGAATAAGCAGAATAGGCTTCTATCCATGCGATGCTATTGCAGAGTTCAGTAACATTTATTTTGCCTAAGACCTGCCCTATTCAAATGTTAATACTCCTGGGGCCTTTTCCGCCCTCAGTTATTTTCACCTCAGTGTGGATGCATTTCAAACCCTGGATAAGTAGACACTGGATATTCATAAGGGTTGGAAGCTCTAAAGGCAGGAATTCAGATGCCTGAGATGAATCTGTCCACCTCACACTGTTGCTCAGAGCAAAAGACCCTTCTTGCACTCAGGCCAGGGCTGAACTCCATCTAGGAGTGGCCGAGAAACCCCCCCAACCCCTCAAATACACACACATAAACTTGACTCACTTCGATGTCACCTGCCTGCCTAAAGTCTTGGCTTTTGCTATTTTTGTTGTTACTCTTTGGTTGTCATTTTGAGGCTTTTTCCCCCCACAGATTTTAATTGAATGTTCTAGAGGGGAGATATTTCTAGTATTTAGTTTTGAACTTTTGCTTCATATCATGACCAATTAAAATATGACTAACCACAGAATGCACTTTTCTTTTTCTTCAAGCCTCACTCCCCACAGAGAGAACAGAGCTTGAACACCATAATATTATTTTCCATGCTGTTCTGACTTCAATAAAAGTTTTTTTTGTAAAGCTCTTTGGAAACTTTTTGATGACCCCATTTGTGGGTTGTTTTTCCCCCCCATTACATGTATATATTGGGTGGCGTTTTCTAGTCTGTTTTTCCTCCTATGTCAACGTCCTTATGTAATAGAAAGCAGCCACCTCTGCGCATGACTGACAGTCACACTATGGCGGATGACTTTAGCGATAACACTAACTTGCAGATAGAGGACGCAAATCCATCTGAGCCCAGCCCTGCCAGCAGCCCTGCCCTTCTGCTCCCTCATGGCTTCCTAACCGCTCTCACAAATCTCCAGCACATTCCTCGGGCTCCCAGCCACCTCTCGATGAAGAGCCTTGCCTTCTACCTCGCAAAGAAACTAGAGCACATTATTCACGAAGAGCCCGGTGACTGCCTCTCCACGCCTGCCATGCCTCCATAGCAGGGCCCTTCCTTCTCTCTCCATCTCCTCCACCTCCTCCTCCCATGTAGTTCACTCCTTTCCTTTCTCCCTTCTCTGGCACTCGTCTAAAAGTTACTTCCCCTTCTGCCCTGGGCATTCATTTTCCTTCTCCCTCTCCTCACCATGTCTCAGACTGAAAGGACAAGCACAATTCCTCCTTCCTCTTAACAAAGGTCCCTGCAAACCCACTTCCCATGGCTCTACCTGCCCCTTGCACCACCAGATTTCTGGAAAGAACAGTCCTTGCTCTTTGCTATGGCCTTGTCAACTTCATTTGTGACTTGACCCACTGAAATTTGCATCTCATCATATTCTTTTCTAGTGCAATAAAGACCCAGAGGCTCAGACCCAAGTCAGGGAAGGCCCTTGGATTCAGGCGAGGACTTGGGGGATAGGGACGCTGGGGTACCTGAAAGCAGAAAATGGAGCTTATAATTCAACTGTCCCCTATTAGGAAAAAAAAAAAAAAAGGATTTTGTCTGTTTCCTGAGCTAGTCTCGACTAGTCTAGACTAGACATCCCAGAGCCTTCTGAGCTTGGGATGACGGTTGAGGATATCAAGGTCTACACCTATCTTTGACACTGACCCCATAAGAGATGAGAGCAATGGGTCGCAGACCCGGCCTTCCTGCCAGGACCAAGCGACCAACAGGGAGGGAATTCAGCCAAGAGAAAGGACAGGCCATCCTACAACTTACTTCTCTGGGACTTCCAGGCTTGCACGGTTGTTTTATATGTGCAAAGAGGAAGCGGAGTTCTCTACCTCTGTGTGTGTTCATGGCCTCTCTTCTCTCCTGCTCCCGTCCTGTCTGTCCTGGAGTCTGGCTCTGTTCAGTCAACAAAGCAAGAGCAGTTTCCTCTGCACACATTACCCACATCATTTACTGCTGGAAATTCTCTTCCCTCTTCTGCTGAATGAAATTGCACAAGTGAATGACCAATCAGAAAGTCAACCTCTTTCCTAGGTCTGAAAAGAGGTATCTTCTTTTATGTTGAAAAAGTGGAAAGATAAGACAACAGTTCTCTCCTTTCCCAATCAACTCCCGTCCTTCTTCCCACCCCATTCCTGTATTCTATAGAAGGCAACCTCAATTGGTAAGGCTTCCGATTGAGGTCTTGGCCTCTGTGCTAAGGAAGCCAACCAGTGCCTGGCAACGCCCAGTCTGATGTGGACTGGCCAGAGAGCTGCAACCATCACTTCATTTCACATAAACCATGAAGCAGCCAACAAATGGCCAGTCGTTAGACACTTCGTCACTAGTGACCTAGCCTGGATTCGAACCTGTGACTTCTAGGCAAAGGGTTTTATGTTGCAATATTAATGCCTGAAGGGTCTAGGGGCTCTCAAAATCTTTACTTTTTAAATTACCACTTTGTACTTAGTCTCGGAGGGAGAAGAGATAATGAAAGAAGAAATGAACACCTGATGTTCGTAAGGGAAAGAGGAAAAGTAGCGGAGGGAAAACTTGGTCTTACACGACTCAGTGGATGAAGCTGTTGCTTTTTAAAGCACAGTACCATCTGAAAGGTGGGCGCCTCTCACAGCCATTCTACAGTGCTATTTGAAACACCTGCCTTGGCCTTAGCTCTGCTTCATTGATTGTTTTCATTTGCCTGCTTAACAATCGGGGGTGTTTATACCTTTGTAAGAAAACCACTTTCCTGAACAGAACTGTGGTAATGAAAGTTAATTCTTTTATCCCCCAAAAACATCTCTCCAGAGTTTAAGTCCACTGCTTCATTAATTCTTTCTACCCAGCCTGAGGTTGAGAGTAAATACCGTTGTGCCCATTTTACAGATACAGAAGGTAGGGACGTCAAAGGCTTAAAGCAAATTTTGTTCTGTTTCCACAAATCAAGAAATACAGTCTTAGCAATCAGATAATTCTGGATTTCCCTCTAAGCTTTGTCATGTACAAACCTTGTGACCTCAGGAAAGTTATGCATTCTAAGTTTCCATTTCCTTAACTGTGAATAAGGAGAATAAAAGGAATTTTGCGAGGGTGAATAATACATGCAAAGACCATTGCACAGAGGCCACCCACACAGGGCTGCTGCTTTGCAAAACTCCAGGTGGCTACACTGACGTTCATATAAAATAATGTGAGTAATGCCCCCTCGAGGTGTGCAACTCAACAGCCATGCTAGCCATAAGCAGACACACAGAACACTTCCTCAGTAAGTATTAACCATCATTGTTAGTTTGGAAGTTTTTCTTCTGGCAACAGCAGAGGAGGTGGCTCAGATCAGCCTGCTCTTTGACCACAAGATAGCATGTGAAAAGCAACATCAGCTTGAGGACATTGGAAAGTTACCAAGGCAGTGAAAAATCACATTGCCAGGATCCCAGAGAGAACAGAAGCCCGCTAAGGCAGCCTCTCCCCCTGGGATGGTAGTTTTCGAAGAGTGGGTACCAAACAAACAGCCGCACCTGGGAAATTGTTAGAAATGTGAACTCTGAGGCTCTGCCCCAGATCTACTGAATCAGAACTCCAGGGTGAGGCTCAGCAATCTGTGCTTTAACAGACCCTCTAGCTGATGGGATGTCCCCTAAGGTTTGACAACAGCAAACCTACAGGTACCTATAATTCTGAAAGCACGGCTGAGAGTCTGGGAAGCTGGGCAGGGATTTTGATAATCTCAAGGGTCTGAGGAGTCAGACATTAGAGTTCAAGGCCTGCCAAGAAGAAATAGTCTCGGTAAACACCCCAGGATGTTAGTTGGGACCCCAAGGACCACACCCAAGAAATAAAACTGAACTGAAAATATACGAGCTGTCACAGGGACTCAAGTTTCTTATCATCTCAATTCCTGATTGGATGAAGGTGGCCTGTAATTACTAGTGCCCTTGTCCCAGCTGCCTGCCAGTAACAATGGCAAATCTTCTCTTAAGGAAGAAAACATCATTCCATGTCTCAAATTTTGTCTATCAAACATTCAATGAAAAATGGCTTAAAACAATAAAAACAAAAAAGAAAAAACTAAAAAAACTAAAAACAAAAAAAACCCAAAACAACAACAAAAAAGCAAACAAAAATAGCTGAGCACTCACTTGTGTCTTGCTCTCTTACCTCACTAGCCCTGGGGAAGCCAGCTGCTGTGCCAGAGGACTCTCAAGTGGCCCTGTGGAGAGTTGACATGCTAGAAACACTGGCCTTGGCCTTCTCCCAATAGCCAGAGGAGTGAGCTAATATGGGAAGGGATCCTGCAGCTCTAGTCACGCCTTGGGATGGATGGCCACAGCTCTGGCTGACATCTGGGTCCAAGCTCCTGGGAGGGCCCTAACAAGAACTGCCCAGCTGAGCTCCTCCTAAATTTCTGACCCACAGAAACTGTAAGATAATAAATGTTTAATGTTTAAAAAAAAAACAACTAGACACTCAACCAAAAATACTAGGCATACAAGGAGACAAGACATAACCAGCAACCAAGATTAAAAAAAAAAAAATAGGCCATATAAACAAACCCATAGGTGATCGAGTGTTTGGACATAGAGTTAAAAATAAGTATGTTTCATTGCTCAAGGGATTATTATTTTTCACTCTAAATTTAACATCACTTACCTCAAACAGACCATCGGTGCTGTGCAACGATCCATATGTGTGTCTCAGTCACCCAATCTCTTACTTTCTATAACAGTACAAGTCATCTCTGTGCTATTCCCAACTCCTTGCTTACCCTTCACTTTCAGCAGATGGTCTCATCCATTTAGCACAGAAAACTGAGGCCATGCAACAATAGCCAGGAAACACTGGCTTCTGATCTACACATCAACATCTAAGCTTTCTTTCTCTCTTTTTATGATTGAGGAGCTGTTCATCCTCTTACCTAAAGTTGATTCTTTGGCCTGCAGTTTACTACTCATCTGCTTTTTAGGTTCCTCTTCTTAGGAACCTTACACTATCAATTATTCTTTTTCTTTCACACATGCATACTCTCCTCGAGCAAACCCTTCCCAATGATTTGTTAAATCATCTAAGTCACACTTAAAAATACTTATAAAATTCAGTCCTGTCTCTGTCTGCCTTCCCTTCACAGAAAAATTTCTAGAAGAATTTTTTCTTAAACCTACCATTTCCTTTGTGTACCACCTCTCACCCAGTACTCAAATCACTCCTTCAAGCTGGGCTTCAGCCCCATCTCCTCAGTGACATGGGCTCAGAGATTGAATTAAATGAATATCTTTTATATCACTTCTTCCCTGCCTTGGCAATGACCCACAGAGTTGAGCATGCGTCTCTTCCCTAAGCTCTTCCTCCTAGCTTCCATCATATTCTCCTGGTTTTACTCCTATCTCTGTCATTTTTCATTGTTATTCTCCTTTTCAGACAGATTCCTCTGTATCTGACCATTAAACATTAGAATTCTGCATGTCTTGGTCTTTGGCTCTATTTTCTATATACTTTTCCCAAATAAGCTTCATCCAACCTTATAGTTTTATAATAATTACCATATCCAGCCAAGACTACCTATCTGCACTCAAGACCCATACTGGATCTTCTTTTCTACGTCTAAAACCTCATCTCAGGATCAACGGGACCAAATTATCTTTCTTCCAAAATATAGTCTTCTTCAAGGGCTTCTTCTCTCAGTAAATGACCCTATCTAGTCATACATGCTGAAAACCTAGATGTATCCTTGACACCTCCTATACCACCCCCATCCCACCCATGACTGAGCTCTGTTAATTATCTTCTAAATATCTCTCCAACATGCCTCCTGCTCTCTGTGTCTATCTCTGCCACCCTCATCCAAACTGCTGGCATCAGTCTGACCTCCTGCCTAGCTTTCCCATTTTTTTAAGACAAAGACCAAACTCCTTAGGGTCACCTTTGAAGTTCCGCATGCTTTGGCCGCTACCTAGCTAACTTCATCTCCAATGTCACTTTATCTCCTTCTCCAGCCACTCTGGACTCCTTTAATCCCACTGTACTTGCCATGTCCCTCTCCCATGACAGGGCATGAGCATGCCCTAGGATATTCTTTCCTGCCCCCACAACCAGTTAATAACAATTCATTCCTCAGATCCCAGCTTGATTGATTATGGCTTCCACAGAGAAGCCTTTGTTGATTTCCCTAATTAAATCAAATCTCCTTATTATCTTTTTTCATGAAACATATTCTTCTCTGTCTCTCTTCAGTTTCGTAGCATTCAGAATAGTCTAATTTTATATATGTATTTTGTAGCATAGGAAGCATGTCTATTTGTGCTGACCACTGTATATTCTGCATGTTTATAGTATATGTAATAGATACTCAATAAATAAATGAACAATTGACTAATCATATAAAAGTTTATAATTATTCCAACATGAGAAGATTGGCTTCTCAAGTAAGGAACATCCCAGGGGAGTACCACACTTGTGACTCTCATTTGGCATTCCAGGTCACTGATTAATAATAAACTTCTTTTCCCTTCCTATATTTAGAACCAGTTGAGAAGCAGACACAAGAGAGAGACTGATGGAGATAAAAATATCAACTTAATTACCAATAAAGCTGAATTGGAGAGCCATCCTTGACTAATGGGCACAACTGGGTTTCCTAATACCTCTCCTTGGATTTGAACTTGCCCGTCCCAACTGCTGGCCTCACCTATATAGGGGCAGATCAAGACCCATGAAATTTTACTGCATGGATTAGCAGAGGTCAAGTTGCTCCACTAGAAACAGAGAAGACAGAAAGAGGCTGGATGGAGTATGCTCAGAATCTCCTCCCAAAATTACCTATGAGGTAACTCACTCTGTTTGTGTAGAGAAATGAGTAAGGGTGGAAAGAAAGGCCAGAAACCCTCTCCAGGAAACGTGAGGTCAAAGCAATGGATGTTTTCCTAACAAATAGTAAAATAAAATTAATAGGTAAATATTGGTGGGATTTTATTTAAAGATGAAAATTTGGTTCTTTAAAAAATTGAGCTAAAGTGACTTTTTATCCAATTATTGGGATTAATGCAGTCTTTCTGCTATTTCTTTTTCTTTCCTTTGCTCACCTAACATATTATTTAATTGATTGTTATGGCTATTAATTAGCATTTTTACATTTGCCATTGAAAGGATTTATTTATCTTGTAAATGGAGTATACCTAGATGCAAATGGATATAATGTTACTTTCGTGAAGATTTCTTTTTTCTTTGAAATGCCACCATATCTTCTCCTATATGGGTTCAAAGCATCTTAAGATATGTGATGTTCATTCATTATTCAAGGCTCTAGAAATACAAAGTTGGTTGTACAAGTTAGAAATGCTTTCAGCTGCAAGTAAAAGAATATCTAACTAGCAATGGCTTATGTATTAAAGACATTTAATTATCTCACATACAGAAAGTTGAGAGATAGTTGCATGTTGATATAATGGTTCTACAAAGACATCAAGCATCCACGTTCTTCCTGTCCTTCTGTTTATCATAACCAATATGTTAACTTTTCATTCCTAAGATTGCTGCCTCATGGTTGCAAAACGATTGATAGAGGCCCCAAAATAGATTTTAATCACAATCAAGGCAGGTAGAAGTGAAATGTTCAGCATCAATGAACTTTCTCCACAAACACTTCACCTTTTATCAGGAAACAAAGGCCTTCTCAGAAACCTCTGGCATACTTACCAGGACAATGTCATGTGGCCACTCCTGGCTGCAACAAGGGAAGCTAGGAAGTGGGAGCATGAGTGTTCCAGTTAGCTTCTACTTAAGATTAAACAACTCATGCTAGGCCCATTGTTTCACTGAATAAAATCAGAGTCCATCAGTAAGAAAGGAGGGATGGAATGGGCAACTTATAATGTCTACCATAGTGTGTCTGACTCAAACCCATCCCTGAAGTTGCTCATAATACTATGACAGGCATCATCAATTCTCCTGGGGGCAATAATAGGGGAAATGATAGAGTATAGCCCAGGAAATACAAGTAATAGATCCATCTAGCATTTACCCAGTCATCACTAGCAGTGAAAATGTGTCAGGGCAATAAGAAGTATAGAATATCCTGGAGTAGGGCAGAGAGGCTGCTGAGGAAGGCAAGACTGGCCAGAGGAGTCTAAATGGTTGAAGAAAGGTTGACAGGGAGAGCTAGAGAGGAAGAGTAGAGAACTCCAAGTCAAGAGATGCACAGAGGAGCAGAGGTGGCTTCAGGGCAGAGGAGCTGCTGTGTGGGAGGAACACGTTCACACTGGGGAATAAGGGGCAAAGAGGCGACATGAGGGTGGAGGATGGGAACGCCTGGCTGAACTGTCGGAGACTGATTCATCAGGAAGAGAAGAGACACACACAGTTTTATGAGCAAAGCAATGACATAATGAAAGCAGCATTTTAGAAAGATTAATTTAGTTGCAGGGAGCAGAATAGATTAGAGAGGGAGAGACAAGTTGGGAGGCTATTGCAATGCCCACGGGGTGAAGGGGGCCTCGAAGTGAATATTATCACTAGCCATAAAAATGGGGCACAAGGTGGCTATAAGAGGCATTTTAACCTCCCTTCAGAGCATCCCCCAATAGGATACAATAGGGGTAACAATGAAAAACATAAGCCGTTCTAGGGTAGCAACCCAACATTGAATTACCGTAGCCCCCGTTTTGAGTGCTAACCTGAAAAAGAAAAGTTAATTTTAAATAAGGAAGGGAAGCATCAGGGGGTTTCACCAATAGTAATTTTTTAAATCTCAAATCATTGCTCTTCTAGTTAGTTACTCATGGCCTGGTTTCACAGAAATGGGCTGCAGGCATTCCAGGAAATGAAAAGCGATTATTGGAAGAGCCTGGGCTCCTCTGATTTCGCCACTCAGAGGGTGTCTGTGTTTCCCCCCAACAGGGAGGCATTTCTCATGGGGGCGAGGGGGAGGAAAAGGCCTTATCTGGGCATCCTGTGTGGATTTTATGAGGAATCAAAGCCTGACACCCTCACTCGTCTTGCTTTTCACTATTCTTGGTGCCACCCCTGGAAAGGCCTAAGGAAGTACAGTCCTTGCAACCAAGATGCTAAGGGTCATTAATCCCCAAGATGAGACAGCAGAGCCACCATTCCCAGGAGACCCGCTGCCTGCCAGACACAGTTGGTCAGATGTCCTGTTACTTGCAGCTAAAAACATTCCCAACACAAGAGCCTTTGCCCTCCTTCTCTTGCTGAATTCACTCCACAATTCTAGGGGACCTTGAGCAAAGAGGGCCTTCCTCAGAGATACTGTGATTGGGCGCATAAATGAATTAGTTACAGGTGCCTTTTGGTATTCCTATTATAGGGTGTTGGGTAAATCGTGGGCTCCGGAGCCAGACTGCTGCCTTCGTGTCATCACTCTGCCAATTACCCACTCAGTGACCTGGGGCTTCTTTACGCTGGACTCTTCTCATCTATGAAATAGTAATAGTTCATACTCACTCTATAGATAGGTTTTAAGAATTCAATGAGCTCATGACTGTGAAGTGCTTAGCTCAAGGCCTGGTACAGGGTTAGCACCCAATAAATGTTAAGCACTGTATTTTTTCACAGATGAGGAAACAGTAGTCCAAAAAGATGAGCAAATGGGCCCAAGGTCACACGGATAAATGCTGTGCATGCTTATTTTCATGCACACGTCTTTTCCAAGTAGTGTGTCAACAAGTCAGCAAATATTTATTAAGTGACCATGAGGTGCAGAGCTCTGAACTAAACACTCAGAATTTATGCTCAAGGATGGGTACAGTTCCTGCCTTAATGGAATTTACTATCTGTCAAGGATGTTTAGTTTTTCATGGTCAGCCGACTGCACACAAGGCTGGCCTTGCTGATAAAAGAGACAGAAGCCACCGTGGTGCTGTTTGAAGGGTCTTAGGAAGGCCACAACCACATCCGTCAATCGGCAATGGGATAAACTCAACACAACAGCTCTGTAGTGGCCTGAGTTTTGTCTTCCTAGAGAATGGATTCATCCAGATCACCCCATCTTTCTCCGTCTTCCTTTGCAATTTCTCTGCAGATAAAATAGTTCCTCCTTAGGCCTTTAACTAATGCCTGAAATGTCTTCAACCAGAACTGGATAAGAAGCATCACTGCTTAACACCTGATAATCTTTAAAAATGCAAATATCCCCAGGAAAGAAAAGGGCTGTTGTCAATGACATGTATTTTTAACAAATAAATATATGTGTGTATATATATATATATATATATATAACCATATATATGTATGCATATATATCTATATATACACATATATAGCCTTTATGTCAAGTGAATTTCTTTAAGAGAAGAGTACGATTCTCTCTTAGAAAGCTGGTCCTTAGGGCAAAGGGAGCACCAACATGGAGCTAAAGGAGAAAGCAAGAGGGGATAAGGGAACTGGAGCCTCCTCTCTGTTTACAAGCCTTCCTCTTTGCTCTGCAGTCGCTGCCATGCTCTGTCCCTGGAGTCACACGCCATACCAGCCTAGAGGCAGAGTGGGACACAGTCTTCCCAGGAGCCCTCTGCCCTATAAACCCTGAAAACAAGCACAGGCCCCCTTCATTTGAAAAACTCTTCTGCAAATCACTCACTAGAAACGGGGGAATCAAAACCTACACCCTATAGGGACATTATGAAAGTCTCAGAATTTTACAAAATTCTCGTAGGCAGTGGATCCCATTCCCTCTCTGTTGTGATTTCTGGAGGGCGAGCTCACCGAGTAAACCCTCACTTTCTGATCTTCCTTTTGAGCAAGACCCAAGTCCCTCTTCCAGGACAGCCCCTCATTCAAGAAGCCAATGTAGACTGGAGTCAGGCGAAGGCAACACCATCTTGTGATCCCAGGAAAAATTTGCCTTCTGGGTATCTGCAAAATGATGGCTCTTAAACACGAGGCCACTGTTTTTCGTAGAGCCTGCGTCCCCCTGGACATTTCCTCAATGGATACACAGGCAGGAAGTGCCATGTCCTGGCTGGCTGGCTCCGGAGCCCACACTTGTAACCCTGATAAGTTAATTCACGTTGAGCTCTCCATGACTAGGGATGACTTTTTAAATATTTCCCCTCCCAAAAGAAATTGCATATTTTAGCACAATTCTTTAACATTTTTAAAAAAATTCTCTAATGACTGACTTTCCATAATGTGGGCTAGTTCGAGGGAAAGGTTTGTGTAGGCCAACATAGTGGCATGACTGGCGATCTATTCCACTATGCCAAGACGCGCTCTCGTAGGTGAAATAAAATGCCTGCCAGGTGCCTTCTAGGTGGATTTTACTAAAGGGCAGCCCACCAAACAGCCTGACTGGAGGAAAAGAGGCACAGTGGAGACATAGGAGAAGCACCTGTTCCCACCTTTGGGGAAGCAATCACCTGGTTGGATGCCGAAAAGTGATACATGCCAGCCCTTCCTGTCAATGGCTATGCCATGGCTGGAAACATGCATTTCCACTGAGCCTGGCTCCAGGTTGCCAAGAGCCTGCACCTGACAAGCAACCAGGGGGAATCCATCCGATAGACAGAGAGAGGGAGTGAGTCTGTGTTGAGAGCAAGCCCTGGCCCAGTCAGTCCACTGAGAATGAGGACCTGGTACACTGCTCCTGCCTATAAAAGACAGAAGAGATAAAGTTCCTATCCCACGGGCTCTTCTGCAGGGTTAAAGGTGTCCCACTGCTCTGATGCTGCAATACCTCTGCATGCATTGGCTCTGTAGCACAAAATTACATTGGAGAAAAATGGGCACAATAAAATAAGAATGTATGCCTTTAAGGAAGAGTCCTCCAGATAAGTGTTGTTAAAGTGCCAGAGATAGAACCCATAGAACACAGAGGATATTTGTGCCGTGGCTAAGGTTCAACACAATCATCACTGACATGATCATCCCTATCAAGTCAACGTGTGACATTAGCCAGAAGAGCTAGTGGATGTTAAAAGAAACTTGAAAATCCCAGGGAACAGCCATTTGATGAGCAAACAATTTAATTTACAGCGTCACTCACAGGAAATAGACAATAGCATTGCTAAAGTTGAAACAGTGTAGCAATTTGCAATTCATTCACATTTCACATTAGCAAGCCCCCCTCCTTCCAGCTAATGTTGACTATTACCAGTAAAATACACAATTACAACCATTTATTGAGCATTTACAGTGTGCTGGGCACTGTGCCACGAACTTTAAAAGCATTCTGTGACTTAACTATAATAGTGAACACTTACACAGAACTTGCTATGTGCCAGACATGGTTCTACACATTTTAAATTCATTAACTTATCCTCGTGAAACCCCCATGAGGTAGACACTATTGTTAGCACTGATTTACAGATAAAGAAACTGAGGCACAGCAAGGTTAAATAATCTGCCCAGGGCTATGTATATATGATTAAGAGGCAGAACAAGAATTCAAATCCATGCAGCATGTTCCAAAGTCCATTCCTTCATTATTGCATCTGCAAGCTATCTCCATTAAATGCATACTGCAATTATCCCCTTTTATATAAGTTAGGAAATTGAGGTTTAGAATGGCTCAATCGTTTCTGCAATCGCACAGCCAGGAAGTGGCAGAGGCTGCACCTGAACCCAGGCCTTTCTGATACCAAAGCCTGGGGACCAGAGGCCGATGTTATTTCTTGTGTCAGCTGTGGTTCGTTGGCTGTGACTATATAATCATTTTCCCTCCTCAAATACCAGGTCAATATATTGGAATGGCTATTGGGTTCTAGACATTGTTTTTGATGCTGGAGATGAGATGGTCCAGCCCTTCAAAGCACTTGAACTCTGTGCAAGTGCCAATGCCGAAGTTGTTATTCAAATACATGGAAAGACTAAAAGAATGACCTCTTCCCTGTGCTCTTTGTCACATGCAAAGAATCCCTTGGGTAGGTGGCTGTAGCTAAGGGTATTAAAAAAAAAAGAAAACATTGACTTTGTCCTTTCCTCAGTCACATGTGTCTTTGATGACAATAAGGCTTTTTGTTGCCCCTGATTACCAAATTCTTGAAGCTATCTATCCCATGTTGCTTGAAGCTACCGTCAATGTTCTTTTATGGTGGCCTCTTTTTCTTTCGCCCATTCTGATCAAGGGTCCTTCTGTGCCTCCCCAACTCTGTCCTTTGTGGTTATGGCTGCTGCCAGCCATTGAGCTGTGCCGAGTAAGGCATCACTTCTAGAAGTGCCCATAGTCAAGGACCTCAACAATAGTACCAAGGGACAATAAAAAAACATCTAAGGAGACTAACAGTGGCTCAATGGTAGCCTCAAAAATCACAGCCCTTCCTGAACCTGCCACTTCCTGGCCATGTGATCTCTGATTATCTAACTTCTGTGTGTGTCTCAGCATCCTCTCTTGTACTGTATGGGGAGCAGTAGGATGTTTCACTGGGTTGCTGTGAGGATCCCATAAGTTAACACATGCAAAGCACATAGGACAATGCCAGGATGGTCTATTTTCAACAGAGTTTAGCTGGTGCTTTTCACCCCCTCCTCCTCCCTCTTCTTATTATTACTTACTATTGTGATTCAATACCGGCTCCTTTCAGGGTTCACTTGGAGTCTGCTTTGTTGTAAGAGTTGCTGATGTACTCATGGTACTAAGCCTTCCAGCTGGAATAAGAACATGCTGGTCCTCTTCATTTTATTTTCATCAGCTCTCAGCATGTCCAAACACATCTTAGTTTTAAAAATAGAACATTTTTCTACCCTACATTGTCTAAGTAATCATCAGTCTGAATAGCATTTTGATGATATTCCATAACACCTTCGTGCCGTACGTGGACCTGAACTGTATTTGGCTTGGTGGAAGTATGATCTTTAACAATAGAATAAGAGAGAACTTCAAACTTGCCCAAAGGCAGAAGAATAAAATAAATGGCCTGCCTTTCATGTACATCTCTATATTCTCGCATATCTTCTGAAATCAGAAAAAGTGGGCTGAAGATGCATGTTGTGATTGTCATTGTTGAGTGTGTTGATACATTCTGGAGCTGATCAGAAAATGTTAGTCTTACAGCAGCATTTATCAATCTCTGTTCAACTAGAGTGAGCGAGCATTCAAAATTAGCTGCTCTTCAGTTTGGGATCAGATGTTTGTCCTTGATCCTCTTACCAAAGTCTTTGTCTTTGTCCACCCTGTCTTTACGGAAAGGCCTCTGGCTCATATATACTGACCTAACATTAACATTGGCTATTACTTCATTCCCAACCCCCCCCCAATGACTCCAGGCTGTGTTCTAAACCACAGACCTGTTGGTTTCTACTATCACAACTTGTGGTAAGAGAGAAGCTTTAATATCTTCTTGCTATGATAGCACCTGATAAAGATGCCATTAGCATGTATCAATACTAGAAAAGTAGCAAATGCATGAAGGTTGCAGCTCTTCTGTTTTCTAAATTAATTGGATGGCAAAAAGGACCACACAATTGGACTCTAAATCAAATAGAGGTATCCCTAGGAGGTTAGTTACAGCACAGCTCCTTGTAACGGGAAGCCTGAAGAGAAATAACTGACCAAACTCTAGGTCAGAGTGAGCCTGGCTGAATGCAATACAACAAAGGAGCAGAGAGAAGGAGAAGAAGAAAGAGGAGGAAGTAGAGAAGATGTATCAGTTGTCTATAGCTGAGTAACAAATTACCCCAAGACCTACTGACTTACAACAGCAGGTGAGGAGCTAGGCTGAGGCTAGTGACCCTGCATGTCTATAACCTTGAGAGTGATCGACTTAAATTTTGTACCCTAGGCATCTGGCTTACCTCACCTTAGTCCTGATTGTCTAAAACAACAAGAAATATTTATAATCTCTCACAGTTTGGGTGGGTCAGGAACTTGGAGCAGCTTAGATGGTTCTAGCTCATGATCTTTCACGAGGTTGCAGTGGAGACGTCAGCTGGAGCCGCAGTCATCTGATGGCTTGCCTGGGGCTGAGGGGCTGTTTACAAGGCAGCTCACCCATGTGGCCGGCAAGTGGGTGATGGCTGTCGGCAAGTGGCCTCCGTTCCCCTCCACGTGGGCCTCACCATAGGCCACTTGGATGTCCTCGTGCCCCGGCAGCTGGCTTTCCCCAGAAAGAGTGAGCCAAGACGAAGAAAGAAGCCACAGCATCTTTTATGGTCTAGCCTCAGAAATTCACATTGTCATTTCTGCCATATTTTATGGGTCACACAGACCAACCCTGAGACAGTGTGGGAGGCGATTACACAGAGGCATGAATAATCAGTCACTGGAAGCCATTTGGAAGGCTGGGTGCCGCAAAGAAGGAAGAGGAGGAGAGGGAAGGGAAGAAAAGTGCTTAACCGAGAATCAAGTTTTCAAAAGATGGCTTTGGCTTGGACTTCTTGGATAAAAATTAAGTAAAAATAGTAAATTACAGGGGTAACTAGAACCGACTAGATTATCGGATGGTCCCACTGCTTCCCCGGCAGCTGCACATATGTGTGGGAGGTGCTGATTGATGGGCTGCACAAGAAGCCTTCATCCCAGACACGGCCCCTTCCATCAAATGTGTCTCTCTAGGAAGGATACCCGTCCATAAAAGCCCAGCTTTTGCTGGTGGGAGGCTGCATGATTTGGCAGGAGAGGAAAATGATAACTCCTGGTAAAGAGAGCTCATTCCCTCAGCGTGGCTGTGTTCGCAAGCTCTAGGGCTCTGTTTCCTTATTCCTAGGTGACTTGGCATAAGGCCAGTCTCTGCATGAGTGACGTATAATGGTTCATCCATGTTCTTCACCTAAGTTATATACAAACTTACCGCAAAGTTTTCTCTTCCCCAAAAGATTGGTGTAGTTATTTCTCAATAATTACACCCTTTTTGATTTTTCAAGTCGACATTGACTTTCTACCCATGTGGAAGCGAAGGCAGGCAGATAGTCCTGCTCTCATTTTGTGGTCAGCCTCTCCTCCTGCACCACTGACCTTCCCAGAAACTATTAATATACGTTCCACGAAGCCAAGACTCTAAAGTTAACGTGCGGATCTTGCTTTTCGCCCAAGAGTACAGTGATTCTTTTTTAATGCAAAGAAAGCTGAACCCTCAGGGGGACTTCATCCCTAAAAGACTCAGCGTGTCTGCAAGTCCTGCCTCCTTTCCCCTCTAATGAGCAGGTCTCAGCCCTCCCCAAACGTGGGATCTGATCTTCCCTCACACCCAATGCTTTCACCCTAGCTGACATTCCCAGAAAGCCCTCCGTAAGAATGGACGGAATGTGTCGGTCTTTAATCCCGAGATTGTCCATCAGAACGGGGAGTCAGTGTGCACATGCCCTTCACTGCTCTTTTGTCCTTCCATCTTATCGTGGCTTTCCAGCAGGGCCTTTGATTTCCACCCCTCGCTGGGGGTGTCTGGGCTACTTTTTAGCTCGCATCTCTGTTTGCAAAGATATGTATCCAATTCCACACACAATGAAAGAATAACAACAACATGAATTACAAATGTTATGATGCATTATGCTTTGATTAAATAAGAAATGTGATCGGCTGAGCCCAAAAGGATAGAACTCCAATCCCGTCAAGAGAGAAGATGAATGAACAGAACTACAGTGACATCTGCTGGTCCCTCCCATAGAGTTGGTGGTTTAAGTGTCACCAGAAATGGGTGATGGAAGAAAATAATAATAATGATTATCTCAGGCTTAAAAATAAATCCTTGCAGTGTGCATTTATATAAAGACGTATTAAGTTCAACTGTTTTCTTCGGGTATGTTCGCAAATGAGAAAACAAAATGTTTTGGAACAGAAGGTGAAAAATGATTTACTCTGCAATTTCTCATAACAGGAATGGAAAAGACCACTCGAGTCATCATTTGTGCACACAATCACCCACGCCCACACGCCACTGTGGATAGACAGGTCAGGCTGGAGGAGTGGGAAGCGTGGAAAATAAGAGGGTTTTACTCCAAAGAATCTTGAGTCTTAAAATCCTGGCTTCCTCTTTAGATGTTGCAGAAGAAGCTGAGGTTCCAGGGGACAGGAATTTCTCTCCCTGCCCAGAATGCACAATGTTTTGCACGGTCTCTCTGCAAAGAAACATCTACTGCTGCGAGGCTGAGATACATTAGAAAAACATTAAGATGTAATCAGCCACTCCCTGGGGGCCAGGGTTTCAGTGGGATCAATAAACTTTGCCACCCTGTTGGCTTCCGTTCGGGCAAATCTTCAATCATCAACATTCGTTGCCCTCTCTGCCAAAAAAATAAGGTGAGATGTGCTGTGAGGTTCGGCATCCTAAGCACAAAATGCCCGAAGCCGCCTCCCTGGAGTCTAAAAAGTCTCAGCGTAGCGTTCCCTCGAGCATTTTTCGGCCAGTGTCTTTTGTAGAAAGGGCAGGGTTTTGTTGGACCCCCCAAAGCAGTGTCACAAAGGGAGCTGTCATCTGGACTCTGGATAATGACCATTCTGTTTTCAGTGAAATACAAACCCACATGGATATTTTTTTTTTTCCTAAGCACAGCCTTAAATGCCTTCAGTGTATGGTGCCCACAACAATAGATTATAAAGCTTTCCTAACACCGTTACTTACCAAAAAATTAGTAGAGATTGTGTCTTGCAGAAATTATTGAAATTATTTTAAAATGGTCTGCATGTAACTTAGCTTTTGGGGCCTGAACAACAAAAGATGGGCATTGCCTTACGAACAAAGGAACTTTTCGTTTCTGTCTCGTGCTTGGACTGTGGGGCTGCTCTGAGTGGGAGGCATGGCTGTCATCCCGCTGTGCTGAAAGCATCCTTATCCCACATCTGAATAAAGGACAAAGAGACCCCCATCCAGGCAGCGTGTGGGGATGTGCACATCTAACAATAACCATATATTGTGTGGAAGTACAAGTGTGGACAGTCTGCACTTCTTGGAAGCTAAGCTGCGTTACAGCTATCTGGGTTCCTTTTAATGACTCTGAGGGACAATGCATCACCTACAAGTCTAAAGCACATTCGATAAAACATCTTGGAGTCAGTGCCTGTGGAATTCATTTTCCAGAGACAGCCAAGCTTGGGGATTTGGTTTCTAAGTTTTTTTTCTCTTTCTTTCTTTCTTGCTTGCTTTCTTTCTAAATTGCAAAGCTACTTTTATCCCCCTCCACCAGTGTACCCTGGTTGAGTCTGTACAATTCATCATTGTTTAAGCAGGTTTTCTACAAGGGAAGGTTACTAAACTAATTGATTATTAATTGATTATCATAATAGTCACATGCTATTCGCAGTGATTCCTGAAAGCAAGGTATGCACTGGGTATTCTCCACAGTGAGGGATCTGCAGTCCCATAGCCAAGCTGCCGCATCCCCTAGGGACCTATCCATCTGGCTCTGACAGTGCCGTATCCATTATTCCCACAAATAATGCTAGGGGAGGTAGTACTGGGTGGGATGGAGAGCATCGTTTCCTGTAGTTTCTTTCATCTGCAAGATGTCGAACATTTCTTTTTTCTGCATAACTCTGGCATGATGCCTGTTTATGAGAAGAGAGGGAATGCATTTCCAGAACCTTCTCCACATTTCTGTGGCCACAGACTTCTGGCCCTCCGGGGTCAGTAGGCTGTGTTGATGGCCCTGTCTGCCGAAACATATTTCAGCTTGTGACTCAAACTCCCTCACTATTAAAGAGCCACATTGTCATGTTCATTCATTCATCCAGCCCTACATTTGGCCACCAAAAGCCTTTACTGAGTACCCCCTGTGTTAGGTGCTGGTTCGGGCCCTGGGGACACATATCCAATAGTGTGCAAGGAGTGTCCTTAGGCTAATGGGGCTGAAAGACAAATCCCTTGGCTGGGACGGCACAGTGTCATTTGTGCTGTGGCAGCACAGAAGAGGGACATCTTCAGTGGGGAGCTGGAGTCGGGGGAAGTTTCCCAGGAGAACAAACATTCGAGCTGAGTTTTAAAGGGTGTGGAATTAACTGGGAAAAGAAGGGAAAATGCGTTTCAGGCAGAAGGAGCAACATATAAGAAGCCTAGAGTAACGAAACTATAGCCAAGTTCAAATAGACGGCTGTTCCGCAGTGGCCTGCGGGAAGCAGGTATGTGGGGTGCGGCAGAGAAGAGCAGCAGGAAACAGGGAAGCCCATATGTGGAGTTCAAGGGTTCCTCAGAGGCGTCGCTTTCTGGCCTGCTTTATTTAACATTTGCCGCGCACCTTCTTTGCGCAGGGAACTGTCTGACATGCGGTATGAGAGGAAAACCGACTCGACCCCCGATAACAGACACACATTGAGTGCCCACTGCCCACCAGACACGCTGTCAGCTTCTTTTCTTTCACTTTTTGATTGAGTCCTCACATCAAACCTGCAAAGCAGGTATTGTTATCTCATTTTTATAAATGAGGAACCTGGAGCCCTGAGAGCTAACAATGACTTGCCTAAGAGCAAACGTCTGCTTTGCAGCCAGCTGGGATTAGAACTACGGAGAAGATACGAGAAGCTTGTGACTCAAGGTTTCCATTGGCATCACACCAGATGGAGGGAGGATGGGAAAGTAAAAACCAGGGAGTGCTACTTCCCCTGGTCCAGACAACACACCCCTCTGTATCTTCCAGGAGCTCCAGACCCAGACTTTCTGGACATTCCTATTGGACATGCTCTAGGCAGGAGAGCTCCACAAAGAAGCACAAAGACAGCTTCTTTGTTCCTCCTGTGGCCCATTTTTCTCCATCCTCAAGTCCCTGAGCCTTTTAAACACCCTCTCTTCTCTGGAAGTAGCCCCTGCCTCTGATCCACATGGCACTGGCCAAGGCTTAAGTCTTCTCTGGGGTCCTAGGAATTCCCAAGGGTGTCAATTCCTGATTGTTCCCATTTCAGACATTTCTCAAGCTGGGTGGAAGGAAGTAAAAAGCTTCATAACCAGGAATATAAGTGAGAAAAATAATGTTAGAATGATTTCTCAACATTGGGTTGTGGTTTTCTTTATAGAATGCTTGTTTCATATCCCAGGTTACATTTCAAATTATTAAAATCTGTAAGTGAATGCACATAACCTGTGAAGTCTCCTGCCCGTGGCCCTCACCAGGCTTATAAACTCTATTTTTATCCCTCACACCTCTCATCTTCTCTTAACCTGATACTATATAAGGCACAATAATGATCACCCAATTCCTAGGTTATGGCATCCCCATAGAAGGGAAGAACTATAGTCCCACTAATATAGAAAGCAGAGAAAAGGAAAGGATAGGCAAAGACTTTTTAAAACAACTAAAAGTACAAAGTCTGCCTAGAAGTATGTTTTATGAAGCAGAAACATTTGTTAAAAAACAGAATGTCAATCCAAGAATGGATTAATAAAATGTGGTATATGTATACCATGGAGTACTATTCAGCTCTAAGAAACAACGGTGACATAGCACATCTTATATTTTCCTGGTTAGAGCTGGAACCCATACTACTAAGTGAAGTATCCCAAGAACAGAAAAACAAGCACCACATATACTCACCAGCAAACTGATATTAACTGAGTAGCACCTAAGTGGACACATAGGTACTACAGTAATAGGGTATTGGCCAGGTGGGAGGGGGGAGGGGGCGGGTATATACATACATAATGAGTGAGATGTGCACCATCTGGGGGATGGTCATGCTGGAAACTCAGACTTGTGGGGGGAGGGGGGAAATGGGCATTTATTGAAACCTTAAAATATGTACCCTCATAATATGCCGAAATAAAAAAAAAAAAAAAAACAGAATGTAATGAGCATATGAAAAAAGTCCAAGGAAAAAAAGTTTATAGAAACAAGCATGAAGGGTCAAGCTGGCATGTAGGAAGTATGGCTGGATAGTTTTAGAACACTAAATGTCTTAGTTTTGGTATGATTTGAATGTGCTCCCCAAATTTTACGTGTTGGAAACTTAATCCTCAATGCAACAGCGTTGAGAGGCAGGATTTTAAAGAGGTGATTAAGTCAGGAGGCCTCTGCCTTCAGAATTAGTGTCATTATCAAAAGAATAGGTTCATTATTGCAGAGTGGGTTTGTTTTACAAACAGGCCTCCTCTCTCTTGCTCTCTCTCAGCCATGTGATGCCTTGCGCCATGTTATGATGCATCAGGAAGGGCCCCACCAGATGTGACCCTTCAATTTTGGACTTCCCAGCCTCCAGAAACATGAGCTAAATAAACTTCTATTCATTATAAATTACCCCGTCTTGGGTATTCTGTCATTGCAGCACAAAATAGACTAAGACACTCATTTATGCCTAGCTTCCCCTAGTAAAATTCTCCTGGACCTGATCTTTGCACCCTGAACCCAAGTGGGCAGGTTCACCCCCTAAGCCTTGTCTAGTGTGTCCTGGTTTCAGAGAGTGTGGTGTGTGTTGTGTGTTTACTCACTGCTCCTGTGGTCTTTGAGTTCTCCGGTATTCATATAACATTGTATTTCTGAATCTGTAATACTTCACATCACAGAGGAAAATAGAAAAGGAAGACGCTGGAGGGAACATGAAGGGGAAAAAGGCAGGAGACTTTGTTGGGAGTTTTAAACTTTCTTATTGAGTTAGAAGCAGCCCTGGGGAGAAGATGTTTTAGATGTTTGGGCCTTCTGGGCTCACTGTTGCTGTAGAGAAGAAAGAGTGTGATGATATAAAAGTGGTTGGGACACGCAAGGGACTTGAAGAGACGACTGGAGGAAGGTGACTGTCTCACAATTGCTCTTTTATGTGGGCATTAAGGCTGTGACCGGTATTGTCATCATTTATAGGATATGTTTCCTTCAGAAAAGCAGGAGAAATCTTGGCCCCTTTGACTGTATGAAGAGAAAACTTTCCAGCCTTTCACCTAAACTCCTTTATCCCATGATTCATGGCATTAAGGAAAGAACTTGGGAACCTGGGGGAAGGAATTTCTAATTCATGCTGCACTCCTAGTTTGCTCTGTAAATTGTGGCAGTTTTTCCTTACTTCAGTGATTTTTACAATATTAACAATTTGCAGCCAGAGCACGAATTATGAGGAAAATACTGAGGGAGTAAGTGTATTTGTGGCCTCGTCTGACAAGACATTCTAACAGAGGGCTTCTGCCATTTAAAACATGGGATGCTTTGTTATTTCTCTAAAGCAAAAGACTCCAAGATGGTTGGAGGTGCTGACAGTGCCAAGGGGGAAACAGAATCCATAAACAATCTCCTCCAGCTAATTAATTATCCAAGGACACTATGTCAGTAGTTTCTGCTCTGCCTCCCCCACCCCCACCCGCATAGATGCTTGAGAGTCAATGAAAGTGAGTGTGTGAGGGTCAGTTCCCAACTTCACGAACAACCTCAAAGGTTGCTCAATTTAGCACTCACCATGATGTCTGGCACATATCAGATATCCGTAATGGATACTATGGATACTAATGGAACTGTGTCACCCCAAAATTCATATGTTGAAATTCTAACCCTCAGTACCTTGGAACAGGACTATATTTGAAGGTAGAGGCCTTTAAAGAGATAATAAAGTTAAAATGAGGTCATTAGGGGAAAACCCTAATCTAATATAACCAGGGTTCTTATAAGAAGAGGAGAGTAGGACACAGACGCACACACACAGAGGGAGGACAAAGACCCAGGGAGAAGGTGGCCATCTCCAAGGCAAGGAGAGAGGACTCCGGAAACACCAACCCTGCTGACACCTTGATCTTGGACTTCCAGCCTTCAGAGCTGTGAGGAAATAAATTCTCTTTTGATTAAGCCACCCGGGCTGTGGTACTTTGTTATGGCAGCTTTAGGAAACTAATGAAGTGCCTATAATTGTGTGTTAAGTGAAAAAAATGAATCCATTCATAAATGATGACTCCCAGAACATCTGAAATCTGTAGCCATTATGGTAAGTGGTTGACACTAAGAGGCGTTGCCAAGGGTTCTGGCATTAGCTCTTCAGCTCCGGACTCACATTAACCTCAGCCAAGTTTGCTCACTTCTCTGAGCACCAGACCCTTCTTTCGTGACATGAGAATAATGACCCCTGACTATATATTGTATATTTATAAAAGAAGTTCTCTGATAGTTTCCGAGTTTATTAAAATGAATGACATTGTCTATGTTCTTGAGATATTTATGGTGATTCTAATTAAGAAGAGAAAGTTATGTTCTTAAGTGCATAACTGCTACATAATAAACGAATACCTGCTTCAACAGAAATATATGTAGGTGATTCCATAGAAATATGTGCACGTGCTAAGGTTGCATGCAATTAACTTTTGAGAGCGAGAGTCAGGAAGAACTTCACGCTGGTAACAATTAAGCGGGGTCTTAAAGCATAACTTCACATGGCAGAATATGAGACAAGAGGGCTTTGGTATAAAGAAGCATGTCAACAGGCATGGGTACCTGGAGGAGCAAGAGCAGTAAGGGACTCAAAGGACAGTAAGTAGTTAGGAGTGACAGGAGTGCATTGCTGAGACTGCCAGAACTTGAGACAGGAAAGGTAGGTTGTTTTCAATCCATGAATGGTCTTGAATGCCAGGGTATCTAGCTATTTAGGTTTTATTCTGCCAGACATTAGGGGGTCACAGAAGGTTTTTAAACAAGAGAGTGGTGTGAATGCATCTGTCTTTTGGAAAGCATACTTTGGGGGCAGCATGGTAAAACGGATGGGGTGGGAAATATTTGGAACCGTATGGTTGAGTGGGCATACTATTGCAGTAGTGCAGGTACTTGATAAGCTTCAGGGAGTCAAGAGGATCATATCAGATAACCTATGTGAACACACTCTTTAAATAATAGCATCAATAATTGTGATCATTTTGAGGGGAAAAGGATTTAGGGCCAGATATTGTCAATACATGTCAATGAGAATTAAATTTTCTGAGTAGTTATAAGAAATTAGTTAATACTATAACAAGAATGTGATACCAGGTAACTCTTGGTTGCAAATATCTTTCTTCAATTAATGCCAAAATAACCATTCATTTTGATTTAACAATGAACCCATTTGAAGAGAGAAGTAGAATTTCACCACAATGACTTTTAATTCCTTTCTATCTTATTTCCAACTTTACTATAACTTACAGTTACTTTCGATGGCAATATGGGCAAATATGCTGGCACATTTAGCAGAACATACCAAAGGGTTCAATTCCACAAGTATTGGTTTTGAAATTTGATTTATGATAAAATATAAATAGCATTAAGTTTTTTAAGAGCTGAATCGAATGCATTCTTTAACAGTATGCTCCCTTCTTCCTCTGTCCCCCTTCCCCAAGTTGCCTGGTAGAATTTCTTGCTGCCTCCCCTGTGCCCCCAAAGACTTTTGCTTGGTGCAGCTTGTATCACACTGCAGGAAGGATTATGTCTCCATTGCTAGATCACAAACTCTTTGTCTTCATCTTTGACTCCCCAGAGCCTAGCACAGTGCCTGCCTGGCCACAGTAGATGCTCAACACTCAGTGATTAAATTGCTTTAATATTACTCCCAGGATGGGGTGAGTGTGTGTGTGCACATGTGTGTGTCTCAGTGTGTGTCTATTTCTGCTGTAAACTCAGAGTGAAAAGTGATCAAGTGATGTGGATTCTACTTGATGGCCTGTTTCATAATGTAATTCTCTTTTTAATGTAAAACCCCCAGTGAATGAACTGACACATGCCAATTAAGTACATTTTAAAGGCTCCATCTTAGCAGTCAGCTTTGGAGACTCTGGCTCTCTTTGAATGCAAGTGTCTGATGCATAAGTGCTTGTCCTCCTCCCTTGCCCTGGTGTGGATCACGCTTATTTGTTTGACTTGTGCAGGACTATTGTGGACACATCTCCCATACGAGATCTCATTATACCACAGAAGGAAAAGGTGTAATACACATTTTGTGCTTTTGACACCTAAATAATCCAGTTATCATCTTGACGTGGAAATTGGAATGTCTTTGTTCTAGTGGCCTGGTATACTCAAGTTGGAATACATATATCAACATTTTCAAAACATGGCGTGTTCTGCAAATATCAACCCTTCTTCAATGTGTTTCAAACAATGCAGCCAAGACAGTTCATGATACAGAGAGAGAGGGAAATCAATCATTTTTTTTTTCTTTTTACTCTTCTGCAGTTGACTAAAGAAGTGCTAGAAAAGTAGCTGGGTGCTCTGGTGGCTAATGTTTTTATAGTCCATGCACTCAGTACCCAGCCTTGATGTCATTTATTACCTTTTCCTTTATGTTAGCAAAGCCATAGGATACTTTAAGAAATGTCTTGTTCTTCTACTTGCTTAAATCATACTTAATATTGAAATATTTTAAGAAAGCATTTGAGTTCAATAATAATTGGCCCTTTTTTGAGACCTTGTCATTTGCAAGTGTCATGCTTGATGTACTTGATATTTTAAACACACCATTTCCCTCTCATCCTAACCAGTCCTACTTAGTAAGTACTATTTTTTCCCTCTCCTATTTACAGAAACAGAAATTGCAGCTAAGAGTCACTTTTCCAGGTTCCCTTTAGTGAAGCGGAGATGAGAAATTATATCTCTCTGCGTTAAGCCTGGATTTAGACACTATACCATACTGTCTAAGCCTGTTGAGGCAGCACACAGTCCTCTGTCTCTTCTACCTTTACTGAAAGCCTACAGGAGTTTCCAGCATGAGTTGGGAACTCCATATATGTCAATGAATGACTAATGTGGCACTAATCACTAGCTGTAGGTCCACAGGGGAAGATTCAGAAATAGCAGAAATAGGAATATTTTTGCACCTGTATAACAATAACATCAACAATGGTAATAAGGATAATAACATTTAGTTCACTTGTGGAGAAAATATTACAAACTAATCTCAATGCAGGTAATAAAATTAAGGCAATTGGTGGGTTGGAGGTAGCGGTTTCAACGTATTCACTTGGTAATAAGCTATGGCCCAACAAAGATCCATGAGACTTCCTAAGCAATATCCAAGGGATAATGACAAATGTTGGATAAATCATTCCAAAGCTATTACAGAGAGACTCACTCTGCCATATGGAAAAAAGTGGTTAGGGAACAATTAACTTCAACAATGTATATTGCCCCTGGAAACAAAACTGGGTTAAGCTGCTACGACAAGGCTGACTGCAACCTCTATAAATTAGTCAGTAATAATGGCTATAGTTTGAAACCATAAAAACTTTGAAAAATAGAATAAATGCAAGCCATGGAATCATTTATAAAAGACCCAACAACAAATTCGGAGCACCTCTTTTCTACTTAATTTATCATCTTTATAGCTTAAGTAAAGTAAACGTTTGATGAGTGTGAAAGCTCTGGTGTAGTGAGCCGAGATAGGGTAATTGGCACTAAAATTATTGCAAGTGTTTAATAAAAGAACCCTTGTTATGAAGTGCAGAAGATGTAAACAAGTGAACATAAATGGAGATGCAATGCTTTCATTGCTGCATGCTACCAAACAACCCGAGAAATCTGCTAAGATGATAAATCCACAACTAGCTTTCAAGTGCAAGTAAATAGAGGAATTAACACAGAGGTCAGTTAAGACCATAAACTAAGTAAATAAAAATTGTTAAATACAACATACACTGAGATGGAGCCATAGTCACAGACCAACAATTTCTGGATAAAAGACCAGCAGTTTGCTACATGCTGAAACTAATAAAATGAATATGAGTAAGAGCAGATAAAGAGGAAGCCATGTGTATTTGGAAGAGCAGCCCAGGCACCTGCCAGCTAGGATGTCTCTCCAGGGATTTAATAAAACCAAGTTTATGTTATTTAGGGAAAATTTGGAAAAGTGACGCTATTAGCTTTCCATTTCAACAATAAATTGTCTTAAGGTTTTGTACATATAATATAATGATTACACATTAAACCTTCCTAAGAATTATCAATCATTATTTTTAAGAAGTTATTTTGTTTATTTAAGTGAATTCATGTGTTTTATATAATTTTATTTTTACAACAATTGCAACTTTTAATGTCATAAGGCAGATGAGGAAATTGAGGCTCTCCGGCAGTGAAATAGCATGACTAAGATAACTCAAGGTGTCCAGTGGTAGAACCAACAATAGAACACTTCTTAGAAGCTACTTCTATAGCTTTTTCCTCCCATGTAATCAGCCTTCCAAGCTTAAAAGAGATCTGAAATGTAAAATACCAGTTGATTATAAGAAAAACATGAATCCAAGTTGGGAGATACATTTAAATCCCATTAAACTAACTGAAAAATTCATGAGCAATACATGGATAATTTGTTTCTTATTAAAACATTAAACTTGTAGAGAATATTTAGCTGTTCAAATGTCAAGTAACAGGATAGCTATAGTAAGTTAATTAGGTACCAATTCATTGCTAAAGATACTTAATTGACATTTAATAAGCATATTAAATACCAATTAACCAACTATATTTAGTGCTAACTATATTTAGTCAAATCTGTTTTGTTAATTGCTTGCTCAGTGCCTTAGTACTATGGTCAATAGATTATAACCCAATTAAATATATACGTTAATGTGTTTGCATATATGTCTCCCCAGTGAGGAGTGTTGCCTGGATGCCCCTGTGTGGGTTTAACTGTCATCACCCATCTTGGTGAAGAAAACATCGCCCTGCAAGCTGCCCCGGCTCTTGGAAGACCCTCTATAGAGAAAAGAGCCAGCCAAGAGTTGGGAAGAGGGATGCAGCACTCTTTTGGCACTGCTAAACTCGGGCACAGGGAGGACTTAACAGGTCTGGCAAGAGGGGCCACAAGGCTCTTTGGAGAACAGTTCACAACCCCTTTGAGACCTCTATAAAGTGGATTTCTCAAGTCGAAGCACCAGCTATGATGTTTCATAAATACCATTTTTACCATCGTCTGTAGGAGGGAGGAACACTCTGACTGTGATAATTGCCTCCAACATCTCCTGACTTCCCTGGGCTCAAGAGATCTTGGCTAGCATTCTTTCGGACCACTGGCTGAATAACGTTGTCAGTCACATTCCATGGGATATGTATTGTGTATTCTGGTCACAGTGTGTTCCTGCAGACATGATGCTTGCAGCACAATAGAGAAGAGACATGTGAAAGAGAGCAGGAACCAGAGCACATTAACCTCGGCCACTCTTCCCTGACCCCATGGAGGCGTTTCATGTGTCTGTAGGTCTGGGCATTGGGAATCCCTCCCGAGATTTGAATATGCAGAAGTGCTGAACAGTGGTGTGAATCACTTACCCAGAGGGTTGAAGGGCAATTCTGGCAGTCATTCAGAAGACTCCTGCAGCCACCCAAACAAGATTAATCTTAGCATGGCCAGACCACTTAATAGACATTTTCTAAATGAAGGTAAATTCATACAAGTCAACCCAATCTTGACGGTTTGGGGGTGCTTTCCATTTTTAAAATAATGGTATTGTTGCACCCTATGTGATCACTGAGCCTGGATGTGTACAAGGAGAATGTACTTATCCAGGGACGTGAACATTTAGTGATGAGGGCTACCCGATTGTGTGTGCTCTGCAATCCAGGAAAGTCAGCCACTTGGGCGGTAAGCCAAGCAATTAGTTATGGGAGTTCCCAATAAGGGGCAAAACTGTCCCAAAGGCAGTCTGAATTCCAAAGTCCAGGGGAAAAGCCAAGTCAGGAATTGACGACATTACAGCTATGGGAGGCAGGACTCAGTGGACAGGCACAGAGTGACTCAAAACCTTGGATGGATTAAAAAAAAAAAAAAAAAAAACCTGTGGCTTTTGTCTGCAATTGTCTTCAGGGACTGCTGCCCCACCTCGGTGGCCATAACTGAAACAAACTTTCTAGAATAACTAGAATTCAAACATATTAGGGCTAGAGAAATAAATGACAGTGAGACTGCACTTTTAGATGACAGAGGATAGTAAAGCACGCAATACAACAAGAGTTTTCAAGTGTAGTTCCATATATACTAGGTGTCATGATAAAAGGAAATGAAAACAAAGGTGGCCGGAAACAAAGATCATGAATGTATTAGTTTAATGTGTTAATTAGATATTAGTTGAGGGGGTGCCTAGTCACAGTGCTCCTGATTGACATGTCCTGTCATTTTTCCCCCATTGAACAATGTTTTTGAGTATTTCTCATCATAAATCCATTGGTGATTATTGGCAAGACTGCATCTGTGTGTAGCAGGGGTGGTCTCCTTCCTTCAATAACCACTTAGGGATCTGATGAGAATCTTCCCATCATCTTGAGACTTGGCAGCATATGAATGTGTAACACTTTTTAAACTGTCCCAGGGCGGGTCAAGTAATGCAATTTACCTCATTTGGCTTTTGCGTTGCATTTTCCATTGGAAGGACTTGCATGTTTTCAGTTAATGAAGGATTGCATTGTGCCTGTGGGCTTTGTTTGAGGATGCCATGAAATAGGGGAGAAAATTAGTATCCAGAAGGAGATAATTGCTGCCCTGGATAAGTTTGATCAATGCGGGAAAAGAATAAAGGGATTGTATGTGAAATTTCAACTCTTCCATATGAGGTGCTCTTGGGTAAGCAAAACGCTCAAGCTAAGGTTAGCAATGCATTAGTTAACACAACAGAAGAACTCTACAGACAGAGCCAGCATTTCAATTTTCAGCTCAGTTGGCAGGAGAAGTGAGGCTGACGAGGGGCCTTGGCATAAATCACAAATTCCAAGATATTGTACTATGGCCTTCTAGGAGGTTGGGTAGGCCACAGTTGACATATAGATTTGAGGTTCAAAATCTAGTTATGGTGTTTAAAGGGAAAAGAAGAGAAAAGAAAAGAAAGACAGAGCTAAGTTGGAGGGGAAAAATGCTGCAGAAAATTCAAGATAATGAATTAAATTGGAGGATCTTCTGATTGAAGAGAAATGGGCAAAATGGGAATCCGTGTTGAGTTCGAAAAGTAGGTGATAAAGGAGTAATATGAATGAAGGATTAAAGTAGATATGTCTTATAAATTTTTGGTTCATGATAAATTTGAGTTCATTAGGTAGGTCGGAATGAAAGAACATAAATGCAAATCAAGAAGAATATATGTATATAAAAGAAATATAAAGAGATATTTTATGAAGAAAGTAATGACATTTAGGATAAATTTGATAATGACATGGATTTCAGTAAATTTAAAAGAATATAAGCGGTTATACTTGTGAAAGAAACTCCCTGAATCTTAATGGCTCTATATGTTGTTTCAGGAAAGAAAATAATGAAATTACTTTAAATTAAGAATCTTAAGTTAAATTTGCCACCTCCAGGCTGATCACTACTCTCAAAGACACCTTATCCATAGATTCTGGTGAGAGGAGTGGGTAACAGTCCAGAAACTCCTTCTGGTTTGTGGCCCCCAACCCTTAAAGCCTTACTTTGTGAAGTGTGGTCTATAGTCTAGCAACATCACTATCAACTGGGAACTTGTTGGAAATGCAGACTCTTGGGTCCCACTCTAGCCCTACAGACTCAGAACCCACATTGAACAGCCTCCCCATGCAATTGGTGTGCACATTAAAGTTTGAAAAGCACAGGTCTAAAGCATTCCAGCTATACCTCTTCCTCTAGTAAAGGTGGGATTTTACAAGGCTTGTTTTTGAATTCTGGTTCTCTCACTGTCTAGGCGATGTTGGTTAAATTATATAATCTCTGAGTATATCAATCTCCTTATCTTTAAAATGGGAATGATGACAATACTACCTACCTACTTCAAAGGGCATGGAATTAGCATGAAATGACATTAGTGTCATGGCTAGAAGCTCAGACTCAGAATCTGATCCAACTGTTGGTTCTGTCAATCACTAGCTACATAACTTTGGGGCAAGTCATTTAGCATCATTGGGCCATGGTTTTCACATCTATAAAGAGAAGGTGATAATAATAGTACTTATAGGGTTGTCATGGAGCTCAGTGTTATAACACATGTAAACATCTTAAAATACACCTGCCACCTAGCATATACAGACTCATATGTGCTATATAAGCATATGTGCTATATGAGCATTGGCTAATATTATTGTTATAAGTGTGGTGCCAGGCACACAATAGATCTTAAATAAATTTAACTACTCCCAGTAGCATTGCTCACCCCTAAATGGCTTATCAAGCAGTTGGATGAAGAAAAATAGATAGAGAACAGCAAAATCAAGATTTAAGTAATTGTAAGTTTGTAGTAGTATTTGCCTTTAACTTATAATAGAATACGATAGTTTGGGGGCTAAACATACCATGCAAGTACAGTAGACTCACTTGCCTACACAAACAAGTTAGAAAACAGGGCAAGTGAATTCACATAGCTCTGCTTAAAAAAGCAAAACCTTTTCCAAACAAAAGAAAAGAATTTTCCCCTATGGAATCTTTAACCCCTTTGGTCTGAATTAACTTCTTTTTGTCTATGTAAATTGAATTTACCTAATTCGATCTACATTTCTTTAAGCCTGAATCTGTCTGTCTATGTAGACACTGAGTGAACAATCAAAACCAAGGGCAAGGGCAGAGTTGATACTAACTCAGTTTTCTCTTCTTTCCCCCTTAGCCTTCCATGACCTCCTTCCAGGAATCTCAGCTCAGGCCGGCTCCCTCTGGCCTCTAGCTAGATGTTCAAAACCTCTTCTTGGAAGTCTGGCTGCCCCCTCCTTCCTTGCGACTTGGTTTCTGGCTCTGGGTCCCTCCCTGACCCCTGCTCAAGCCCTTTCACTTCTCACAGCATCATTTCTGAGACCCGAGGTCACCAAGGACGATAGCTTCCAATTCCGCTGCCTTTCCCCAGCCTGTGCAACCCTGAAATAATTTGCCTGGAAACCAATTCTTGGAGAGAGAAGCCCAGGCAGACAAATGAGGGATTGCATTGTATTTCCTTCTTGCAAGAGACTGCCCGCGGCAACATCTGTTTGTAGCAACAAGATTGGGATGTTGTTTTGTGCTTCTTTGTTGCCCATTCTGGCTCTTTCCCGGGTGTATTGTCTTCCCCGAGGGGTCACCTCACAGAGGTTTCTCAGCAGTCTGGTCTTCCTCGCTAAGAAACTCACAACTAATTACCATGACTTCAATTCTTAACTTGACCAGCTGAGTCGAAGAAAGGAAACCCTGGTCTCTCCCAGTGCTGCAGGATCTATAATTCAGCCTCCATAAAAAAGTCAATATTGGAGCAAAAATGACATTTAAAAATCATAAAATAAGTAGTCTGGTATTTACCTAAGATGTTCTTTTCCTCTCTTCGTTTTATATACCACGCACTGTATTGTTTGTTTTCTTTTGGGCACTGTGTGTGCATGCGTGACAGAGCCGGGCAGGGACACGGTTCTCCTGTTTCCAGTGAGTTCTGGGAAAGGGACAAAACAAGATCATTGAGAAAAGACAGCAGGATGGCACGGGGAGTGCCTCCGCCAGCACTCTCCTTGCAGGTTTGATCTTGTGGACTAGGTTAACTTTAAGGACTGAGCATTGCAATTTAGCTTTTTTTCTCAATTCTAGAATTGCGCTGTAAATTTTTATAGCTTTACAGATTAAAGAAAGATTAAAACCACAAAGCACACGTTAATTACAAATGGCTCACCAGGGGCAAATATAGTTGTAACCTGCATCAGGGTGGTGCCAGCACTCCTCTGCATTCCTCCCCAAATCAAGAGGGCTCCTTCCCTTCCCCACACGACAGTGGCCCCATCAGAATACATTCACCAGCCCAGGAATACTGAGCAGCAGCTGGGGCCCCTTTACCACAGGCAAACTCTGCTTCCAAGACCCCTGCAGGCCCCCGTGCCAAAGACTGGATTCTACCCACCAACCAGAGTAGGGAAAATATTTTTAAAGTCATGACCTCCCTGGTAAGCTCAGACAGCTCATAAACAAAGGAGACTAGACCCTTTCCTAAGTCGTAATGGTTGGGCCTGCCCAGCGTTGGCAAAGAGACCCGCTGGCCTCCCATGGAAAAATATTTATCAGTGAGCTGGAAGAGGAAATGGTCAGAAGGTGGAAACATAGGTCAGTGACTCGAAACTAGTTTGTTAGGAGAACCCTAAGGAAGGGAGAGAAAACAGGACACACTTCACTGTTGGACAATTGCACAGATGTTGGAGAATTCCATAGATTAATAAATTCCTTTTGTTCAACAAGGACGTGTTGAGCATTATGCAAAGCAAATAGCAGGCCAAATTTAACTGTGCTAAAAGCAAGCTAGGATGAGTGGGAAGAACAGTATACTTACTTGTGTACTCTGAAAACTTTCTGGTCATTTAATAGTAAGTTTAGGAAGTGTGCACCCGTGTGTGCCTCTGTGTGTGTGTGTGTGTGTGTGTGTGTGTGTGTGTGTGTGTGTAGCCCATTACTAAGTAAAAAAGTATAAAAGCAAAACTCAGGCCCAGTCACCATGATGGGTGATTTAATAGTATGGCCTGGGAAATAATCAAACAGTAATTCAGAATGTGTTCACCAATTGATGAACGGCCGTATGAAAGGTAGGGAAATTATAGAACACAACAAAATATTCAGATTTAATTCTGTCATATTAACTTGGAACAATCTGTTAAAAGATGGATGATATTTCTACAATCTTAAAGATCTTAAACACAGAACTGAAATATTGGCCTCATAAGGTCATTGTGAGAAACCCTTGTAAAATATTCAGCATGATGCCTTGCTCAAGAGAGTTAAAACTCCCCACACAGTGCACCCAGAAAACACTCTTCAAGTACAGCAGTCTAGGGGGAAAAAAGCCATTGGAATAAGCAACGTTCTTTCTTTCCGTACATATTTGAAGACAAACTACAGTCATTGTAAAGATTTAAAAAATGTATTACAGGGGAAAACAAAATCGAAAACATTCTGTTTGTGAATCCTTTATTTATTATTTATATTTATTGTTTTTGGAGCACAAAATCTAGGTCTAGTTCATCAGACTCCATTGTTCTCCAGAATGTAGTACTAGTGTTTACAATCTATTGTGTGCTTATGAAATGCCTGGTGGCATGGCAAACCCCGTGCATGCGTTATGATTAGTTAATACTCATATCACTTTGTGGGGGAGGTTCTACTCTGATCCCCACTTTATAGTTGCTGAAACTGAAGTTGAGTTATATCCTCCAGGTTGCATAGCTAGTCGATGGCAAAACGCAGATCCTAATGCTGACTTTAGACTGTGAGTCTGTGACCACTAAGCCCACTGCCTTTCCAAATAGCTTGAGAACCACTGCCCAAAAGGAAATTAATTCTAATGAGGGAAGGAAGAATTCTTTCAGGTAACATTTGCCCTCAAAGTTATTCTTCTTTGGCCCAAATCCAGGGTGATTCATTATTAGCTGATATTCACTGATCCTCTTGCATATCTTATCTCATCCTACCCTCATAACAACCCTCAGAAGGAATTATTACCCCCATTTTCAGATGAGAAAAATGCCCCAATGATTTGTTCAAGGTTGCATGGCCAATAAAGGGTAGAGCCAGGACTTCCTTCCCGGCCAATCTGAAAGTAGTGCCATATATAATTCCACCAAAATTGATGGTGTAGACAACAACATCAATGCTTCTGTCCCAGTGAACTTCCAATTGGCTTCAGCTAATGGGGAACGGATTCCTGGAAGGAGGGAGGGGAATAAGGTCAGGTTCCTTCCCTGTCAGTTTACTTCATACTGGTTTTGTTCTTGATCAAAAGTTATTGTTCCTCTCAAGGTGGCCTGGTCTATACTTCCAGATTCCCCTAACCACTACCTCTCCTGATCCCTTTGGGCTTTAGGATGGCGACAGCCAGGCTGCTCCTAGCCCCAGGTAACACATGCTCTCTCTGGGCTGCAGGAGGATCCCCTGTACCAGTGGTCCCCAACCCTGCTGCTCAGTAGAACCTCTGGAGAATTCTTAAAATCCCCATTTCTGGCCTTCACCAAAGACCGATTAAATTCAAATTTCTAGAGTGATTGGGCAGGTGTTGAACTAGACCTGAAAGTGAGAGTCCAAATGGATGGAGATGAGGTGCCCTTTCCCACAAAACATATAGTCCTAAGAAAGATAGGTATTGATCAAATAATCACAAATTGCTATAAAGTGCTACCACAGGAAAGACCAGGGTCATTGGTAGTTTCTAAAAGCTCTCCAGGTAATTCTAGAGTCAACCAAGGTTGAAAATCACTGCCCTCACCTACACCTGTGTGAATATAAATAAACTTTCAGCCATCATCCCATTTGAGTGTGCCATCTCTTTTCTGACTCATACATCCCTTCACCTCTCCATCTTAGGTTCATCTGCAGGAGAAAGGAGGAGAGAGTTGTTTAGCTAATTCTTTCTATAATCCTAAGTCTGTGTCTCCAAAAAGTGGCGGAAGAGAGGCTATCCAATATTTCAAAATGAGAGACATGCCCCTATGCACTTAGACAGTATATCTATGGGACAGCAAAATTGTCTTTCACTTCAATGCATATACAGGCTTCCCATCATTCTACTTGGACAGAAAGCTGAGAGTGTATTTAACAGTGGGGCTAACAGATACGACGCCCTAATTCACTTTCATTCTTTCTTTATGATTGATTTATGTATTTACGGCCATAAAGTCTCTTCTGAGCACTGCTTTGCTGTAACTCTTAGATTCTGGTAAGTAATGCTTTAATTATCAATGTTTTCTAACTTCAGTTTTCATTTCCTCATTGACCCAAGAGTTGTTAAAGAGAAATGTTTTTAAATTTCCACTGGAAGGTTTTGTTTTGTTTTGTGTTTTAATTTTAAACGCTAGCTTTATTTTGCTGTTCTTCTTTTGTCCAAATGAGAAATTGGACTTTGTCTCTTATTTAGTGTGTTTCCATCTTTTTCTCCTTTATTTTTTGTTATTTCTGCTTCATGAATATTGAGACTATGTTATTCAGTGCACAGATGTCATCAGTACAGTATCTTTATTACGCATTATTGCATACGTTGGCATTTTAAAATCCCTTTTTTAACTCATTTCATGCGTTTTGGCCTGCTAATGTTAAGAGCTCAACCCCTGCTTTCTTTTATTGTTTTTATTTGCCAATGTATTTGTGCCCATTCGTTTATTTTCAACCTTTATTTATTTATTTATTTTTTATTTTTTCAACCTTTCTGAGTCATTTGTTTTAGGGCTGGCTCTTGTCCTGAGTCAGGTATTCTTTTTCATTAATAAGTGAAGCTGGAACTTTATTGTTGTTGTTAAGCAGGCTAGTTAAGCTCATTTGTTTGATTGGTGTAGCAATCTTGGTTCTGTCATTGATATGGTTCGGATGTTTGGCCCCTCCCTCATGTTGAAATTTGATCCTCAGCGTTGGAATTGGGACCTGGTGGGAGGTGTTTTGGTCATGGGTGCGGATCCCTCATGAATGGCTTGGTGCCTTCCCAGAGATTACGAGAGAGTTCCTGAGAGAGCTGGCTGTTTCAAAGAGCCTGGCGCCGTCTCCTCTGGCTCCTTCTCTTGCCATGTGATGAGCCAGCTGTGCGCTTTGATTGGAAGCCCCCTGAAGCCCTCACCAGAAGCAGACACTGGTGATGTGCATGCATTGCTGCAGAACTGTCAACCAAATAAGCCTCTTTTCTCATACATTGCCCAGCCTTGTGCATTTCCTTTATAGCAATGCAAAATGGACAGACACAGTCACGTTATTCCACGTCTGTTTTTAGTGTTTCACTTTCATTGTTCAGGTTTTTTCTTCGGATATTCCAATTCTGTGACTTTTGGATTGCCCTTTTCTGTCTTCTATATCTATTATTTTTCTCTTTATTCCTTTTAAACTCTCATTTTGTTTCCATTTATTTTGTTAGCTTTTCTCTATTTTCTATGTTCCTTACTATAATTTTGAGTGATGTCCATTCTTTCCGCTCTTTACAATTTTGCCTTCTTTTCTGTTATGATTTTGTTTTTTATTTGACTTCTTTCCTGCCAGCTCCTATTTCACCTCCTTCCTTCACCTTCCTTCACCTCCCTATCTTCCCTGATATCTCACGTGTTTGCTTTGGAGTTTGTTTGTTTTTTTTTTTTCATATAGGCAATTATTTTATTTTTCTGAAAAATTTCATGACAAAGTGTTAGTCACAATTTTTATGTATCTACAGCAACAGATTTTGGATAGATTCTATTTCTATTGCTACTTGTTTCTCCTGTTTATCTTTTTATCGATGTTGTGTTAATGTATTTTTATTGCTCATTATTGAATGAGTTAGATTTCCCTGAATCAGCTCTATCCAGGAGTTTCCTGTAGATGAGAGGGAAGTCAGCACAGTCCTCTAGCTGGCATGTTTTATAAACCAAAGACTTTTCTTCTTCACTGCCACAAATGTGGGGGTTTCTAGCCAACGTCGTATGTCTGTCTTTTTGTAGGGTTCCACGTCCTCTGCTGCAATGAACCAAATCATATCCAGAATGAAAAAAATATTAATTTATACCTCTGGGAAGGAGCTCTTGCCATCAAGAAATATTTTCTTGCTTTTTCTGAGACCTGGTATCACTAGACCCTCTCTGTTCTCCATGTTTCTTTTCTCCACTTTCTTCTATATGTCTTCTGCTGTGTTTGAGTTCCTTTTGTACATTTTGGAGTCCAAAGACTGCATCTGTCTTCTTGTTTTACACACACACAAAAACAACAACAACAACAACAACAAAAACAAGACAGTTCAATGAATTGTCTTTCTCTCTGTTATTATAGAGCTGATTTTCAAGAAAGAATGGAGAAATGTTTATTTATGCAGCCACATCTACATCCGAAGTTTCTAGGGTTACCAGATGAACAGGTCAATTCAGTTAAACAGACAATTCAAGCCAACAAGTAATTGTTTATTTATTGATAAAGTTAATGAGTTATTTAGCATCATGTAGATAAAGACAAATTAGATACCTGGAGGCTTCTTTTTTTCTAACTCCTCTTAGGCAATCTTACTCACTCCCATAGTTTTAAATGACATCTTTATACTAATGTCCCCAGACTTTTATTTCATCCTGAGATCTAAATAGCAAACCACCAACATGACATCTTCCTTTGGTATCCAAGACATCTTAAACCCAATCTGTCCCAAATTCAGCTTTTGATCTTCAGTCCCCAAATCCGTTTTCCCCCAAATCTTTACTATTAATAATATCAGTAAAGTATCTCTCTTTACAATGGAGCACTCAAGGAAACAACCTAAGGCTTATTCTGATACCACCATCTCCCTCTCCACATGTCTAACCTAACACTGAAGACTCTCATGGTTATCTCTGAAATACCTCTTGAATTGATCCACTCTCCCCCATCTTTTCCACCTCCCCTGCACCCCGAGACTCCTTCCATAACCTTCTAACTGGTTTAGAAGGTTTTTAACCCATTCTCCAGAAAGGTCTTTTTAGAATTGTAAATATGATCCTATCACTCTCCTGCTTCAATATCATCAATAGTTTTGTTTGTTATAAATTTCAAACATGGTCTTCTTCATCATCCCTTCCTCCTTCCCTCACCTCCACAGCTCTCACTGACTCACTGTTTAAGAGCACTGGCCTTCAATTCCACTGTTAAGATGAGCTCACTCCTCTGCACACCCTGCTTCCTCTTCCTGGTGCATTATCCTCACACCCCCACTTCTTTTGCTTCCCTAGCAATGTTTTCTCATTTCAGCTTGAAAAGACTGTAGGTCTCCCACTAGTCTGGGCTCCCCAGCATCTAGGCTAGTACCTGCACGTACAAGACTTTCAATACATATTCTTTTGAACGGAAGAAATTGCAGAAACCTGTCCTGGAGAGCGTTAGTGAAAAGTGGCTTATGTTAAAGGAATTTTTGCAAGTCTTGTTGTGTTTAAAGAAGTTGTTATTAAAATAAAGTATTTCAGAAGTCATAAGCTTAAAGAGTCTATCTGGCTTTCACTATTCTTGGAGAGGTGAGGACTTGGGGAGACTGGGACCACAGACAGGCCCAGGGATCACTGGCACAGGCACCTGAGGTGGGAGGGGCCTGTCGAGCAACCATACGGCCAGACTCCCCATGGACGGCACTTTGGTGGCCCAGGAGAAGATTCTGCCACTAAGGTGATGGTGCAGGAAGCAGAACAACTCAGATACCAGAAGGATTCTCATCAGCTAAGTCCCGGGCTGTGGGTGCCGGGGCAGATGCTAGGGTTAGGGAGTGAGACAAAAGGAATATTGATGGATCCAAGAAAACGAGGAGGGCTTCAGGGCCCCTCCAGTCCCACAGAGACCTTTCGCACTGTTCATAAGGTGCTTCTAGAGGAAAAGGAGTGAAAATAGATCCCAGATCACACCTCTCAGGCATTAAATCAGACATGAAATCTCTGAAGGGAATTTGGGCATTTGAGAAGGGGTGTTGGTTCTGACTGTTAGACAGTGGGCTGTTTTGGTTAAATTTCAAGTAGTAGGCAGAACATCAAAATAAGGCTTTCCTGGCCGGGCGCGGTGGCTCACGCCTGTAATCCTAGCTCTTGGGAGGCCGAGGCGGGCGGATTGCTCAAGGTCAGGAGTTCAAAACCAGCCTGAGCAAGAGCGAGACCCCGTCTCTACTAAAAATAGAAAGAAATTAATTGGCCAACTGATATATATATTAAAAAAAATTAGCCGGGCATGGTGGCTCATGCCTGTAGTCCCAGCTACTCGGGAGGCTGAGGCAGTAGGATTGCTCGAGCCCAGGAGTTTGAGGTTGCTGTGAGCTAGGCTGACGCCACGGCACTCACTCTAGCCTGGGCAACAAAGCGAGACTCTCTCAAAAAAAAAAAAAAATAAGGCTTTCCTGAAAGCAAGAGAAGAAATGGAACTAGAAGAAAGAACCAGGGGTCAGGGTAACTCAGATAAGTAAGGGAGTTGCTCTGAAGCAGGTTGAAGCTTAAACCGTGATGATTAACGGGCCTTTCTGGTCGTAGATATTCAATTAAGACATTCGAGAACCGTTGTCTGGGTTGAGTATGTTTCCTTAAAATAAGAAAAAAAGAGAGAAAGTAAAGCTGCTTCAGGAAAGAACTAAAATGTGTTCTAAGCAGTAAAAACATGAACAAGAAATTCTCCATGGGAACATTTCCAAATGATTAGACAGGATTAAATTTCTCTCCCTGATTTTCAGTTTTGAACATTTTAAGTGCTGAATCCCAAACAAGCATCAAGGTGGCTTTTCTCTTTATTAAATATAGAAATAAGAAAATACAATATGTACAAAAGTGTTGCTCAGTAACATGCCTTTTGCACTTTACAGTAAATTATTTTGTAGTATTTTAAAATCATGTGCGTTATTCTCCCTTTTGTGATCTAAGAAAATCCAACTCTGGCATTACATTCAACTAAATTCCATTGTCTCATATTTATAAAGCTATATTCTAGAATTTTGAGCCAGAAATCAGGGATATTTTACAGCAACAGAGATGGAGTGTGTTTGGATGAATGTGAGTTTAGTGCATTAAGAGTGATGCTCAGAGTCCGCATTTGTTGCAAAGATGAGCATCTGTTATGGGCCAGGCACTTCTCTAAGAACTGGGGCTTAACCACGAGCACATCAGACAAAACTTCTGCTCCTACAAACAAACCAGGCACTTTGAGATAACAACAAATGCTAGAAAGAAAATAAAACGGGTTGATGGGACAAGGACTGGCGCTGGGCAGGTCTCTGGGTTAGATGGGGTGCTGAGGACAGCCTGCCTGGGAAGAGATGTTGGAACTGAGACTAGATTTGACAACGGAGCCGGCCCTTCTGGGAGGCAGAGAGACAATGTTAGGCAGGCAGAACAGCTGGCGTGAAGACCTGGGGCAAGAGGAACCGCCTCGCCTGAAGGACAGGAAAGAGGCAAGTGGGGAGGGTTAGAGGCCAGTGTCCCCAGTGTCAGCAGGTCACAGCAAGGAGTTTGGATTCTGGAGGGACTCTCAGAGTCTCCTCCTTAACAAGCCCTGCCCCTTGCCCCCAGGTGACCTGGCCACCACAGATGAGCCACTCTAAATTCTGGGTAGAATCAGACATGCTCTTGCATTGTGGGCTGGCCCAGGACAGCCACCTGCCCCTCGGCGATCACGCCAGACCTCATGGAGTGAGTATGAGGATCAACGAAGTTGCCCTGGGCCCACTGTCACGGGGAAGGAAGGGAGTGGAGAGTGTGGTGGGGGAGGAGCCACGCCCTTCCCCAGCAGCTCGTGCCAGTCCCCCAGGCCCCCAGACCCTCTCTCCTTCATCCAGGCACTAGCCCCTCCTGGTGCCCCACCACATGGCCTACTGCTCATGCCCTGAACCCAAAGGCTAGTTTCCTCCAGGACCTGCTGCCCAGCTCCCCCCGCCAGAGTCCCCCCAAGGTGAGCTCAGCCCCACCCTGGCTGCATTTCTTGCATTCATATGTTCACCCAGCAAACATGCACTGAGCAACTGTAAACTGTCAGGGCCCTGTGCTGGGTGGTGTCTGCTGGACCCAACACCTCTGCCACCCGTGGGGCACGGGGAAGCATACTTACTCCCAGATTCACCCCTTCATCTCAGTTTCACAGTGCCCCATTTGTCTGAGCCCCCTTTTTCCTCTCACATACACTAGAACAACGGTACACCTGGCTCCAGTTCCTCCTTCTTGCAATTGCTTTCCTCCAGATCACAGAACAATAACAATGCTCTTTCACTTGGAATCGCGTACAGCCATGTGGTAAAGGGCACGGGCTTTCTGCCCAAGCCAATCTGGGTTCCAATTCCAGTTCTGCCACTTACCGCTGTGTGACATTGGACAGAACCTTAACCTTAACTCCATTTCAACTCCTTCCTCTGTAAAATACATAGATAATGATTTCAACCTTAAATGGTGCCATAAGGAAGAAATGATACCCAATAAACTATGTAAAGCCCCTGCCGCACTGCCTAGCCCTGGGTAAGCACCTGATAAAGGTCATTTTCATTTCTCTTTTGTTGCAAGCCCTAAAGTTTGTAAACGGGGTCTGGCTTTTGCTTGCACCTATGTTCATCCTCTGGTCATTATGGATACGATGCCTAAAAAAATGTTCTACCCAGAGGAATGGATCACTGAATGCTTCATGCTGACCAACCAGAAAGCACACTCTGCACGGCAAGAGGAAGGTGAGAGAGGAGGTGAAGGTGAAACAGTAGACAGAATTAATACCCATGGAGGGCTCTGTGCCAGGCACTCTTCTCACTATGCCACAGCTTTCAGTAAACTTAATCCTCACAACAAGCCCAGAAGGTAGTATTATTAAGCCCATTTTTGCAGAAAGAGGAAACTAAGGCACATGTAGTTTGAGTGTAAGTAATTTGAGTTTAAGTAATTTGAGCGTGTGGCCACACAGTCAGTAAGCGGGAGAAGTGAGATTTGAACCCCAGCAATCTGGCTCCAAGACCGAGTTCTTAACCACTGTGCTAATCGAGAGCCAAGGTCATGTTAAAAAGAGCAAAATGCAGGGATTAAGAAGTCAGCAGTTTGATTTCTCCCAGGACCAACATGAAGGTTTAAGATCATTTGAAAATTTTGCTGGACACAGGGATTCAGGGCAAGAGACACAAAAGCATCTCAACTCGAGTTGGAGTGGGTGGGAAGGAAAAGGTGCAAGAGAGAACCCCAAAGGCCGAGCTAATCTAATGTATCGGGTTAAGAGGAAGGAGCAGAGCTTTTACAAATACATCAGAGAGAAAAAAGAAATATCAAGGAGAAAGTGGTCCCATTAATAAATAAGGAAGGCAAAATAAATCAATGAAGATCTTTCAACGGCTGAACTCCTCGACTTGCTTTTCAAAATCAGATTTAAGGAGAAAAGTAAAGAGGTAGAAGCCGGAAGAAGCCCAGTGATACCTTGCGATGAGCTATCAAAAGAAAACAGATGTGTTTAGAAGGAGGCATTGTTTACCTAAACCAGCCATGTGCAACCGAAGCAAGCAGGTCAAATGCCAAGCAGGGATGCAGCCTAGAAGGTAGAGATCGTCCATGTTTGTATGGTAGGTCTCCTACCTCAACGAATGTCACCTCCCTTTCCAGCCCAGTCACCATGGATACCCCCTTCCCATTTATACATGCATTTATTACATATTTATTGACTAGGAATGATTAAACCCCCTCCTTTACCCTAGAGGAGCCTGTGATCTTGTGGGAAAAGCTGACGTGTAAAGAAATCATAAATCTGCAATGCGAGGAGCCCTGCAACTGCATGGGAATCAGAAAGGGGAGCTCTGCTTGGAGCCGTCAGGAAAGGCTCCGCCAAATTGGTTGGGGTCCTTTGAGCTGAAATGAAATGAGAGAAAAATAGCAGGCAGAGTGATGGGAGGAACAGTAGGTGCAGGAGCCCCCGTGGCTTGAGTAGGAAGCTACGAGAAGTTGGGTACCAATGAATGCAGGAGGGGGAGGCGACAGGGGAGTATGAGACTGGACAGGTAGGAGGGCTCATGGCACTAGCAGCCGCAAAGGCCATGCTAAGATTTTTTGGCTACTGGGCTATGGAAAGCAGTGGAAATATTTAAAATGGGAAAGTGGCTTCATCAGATTTTTTTTTTACTTTAATTGCAGCAGGAAGAGGTGGATAAAGCTCAGATAGGAAGCCATGAGGGGCTGTATTATTAATACACCAGTCTAGGGAAGATCAGAAGAGGGCCTGGCATGGCCACAGGAACAGAGAGAAAAGAAATGATTGGAGACATATTTAGACGCTCGTGCCGGATGGAGAAGAGAGGCGCATGAAGACAAAGGCTGGAACTCACCCATTGGGCTGTGCCATTAGGAGGTCACTTGTGCTAGGAGGGGTGGGGCTGGCAGAAGCCAGAACGGGTGCCCTGAGGACTAAATAGGAAATTCACATCCGAAGGCAGAAGTCTGCCCGTGAAGGGAGGAAGTCACCTAGGAGAGGCTCCACCGCGGTTACAGCTACACGTGCAAGGGCAAGAACCCACAGGAAGTGCAGGTGAAGATGCATCAAAGAGGGACGGGTTGATGGAACAGGAAGGGACAGGAGAAAGTATGTGAGCCTGAACGTTGGCTGTAAATCGGTTTCCCAGAGAGAAGGCACTGAGAGCTGGAGTTTGTGCCCAGTGGTGTCTGGGTTTTCTGCAAAGAGGAGGTGGTGGGAAGATTGTGGGAAGGTTTAGAATCAGCTTAGGTGACCGAGCAATTACTGACTATAAATGAATATGATGACTGTTGACCTCTGTCAAGGAGCCAGCTGACACGGCGAAATAGACTTTGTGCTAGAAGCACCCTTCATGTCTGGGCAAATTTCCTCTGTGATATCCAGCTGCCCAGATGTTGAGGCTGCGCAGTTCTTCCTCCCATCCTCCAACTCCCTGCGCACGGCAGCGGTCACTGCCCCTTCCGCCACGTAGGTGTGTACATTATCTGGGCAGCAGTCAGATTTAAACCACGTGGTTGCACCTCGATGGAGCCACACTTGATTGGTCCTGGGGCAAGAACTTGATCCCATCTTGGGGTATTAGAATCCCTCCCCCAGGAATTTTAAACTGGATCTAAAAGCTCCCATCTCAGTCTACCCTCTCTCAGACTGTAAATTCAGAAGTTATTGGTGACAGCCATTCTTGCCACAAGGAGAGAAGGCAGGAAAAGAAAATGAGGCAAGAAAGGAGAATGGAGCAGAAGCACAAAGGGAAACGGAGGTGATGGCACGAAGAAGGTCCTAGGCTTCCTGTAGTACCCCAGCCCCTGTTTCTAGGCCTCCCAGAACCCTAGTGGCATCCCTGCAGCTTTCTTGTAAGAAATTTCTCCTAAAGTTTTCCTAGGTTGGCTGAAGGGGGTTTCTGTTACTTGCAACCCAAAGATTCCTAACTAAAACAATGGTGAAGACAAACCATTATGTTTGTCCAGATGCGGGGCATTTGCAGGGTACAGACACACAGGAATGAGAGCAGAGAGCAGGAGAAGATAGGGCTGGGGAGATGGAGGGGATCCCTCGGAGTCCAGGCTACTTTTGGGCAGTGTTCCTCACCTTAGCCGTGCATCAAAATCACCTGGGGAGGTTTCAATAGGAGGGCATGCCTGCCTTCCCCCACCTTTGAGCTTCTGCATTTAGCAGTTTGGAAGGAGAGAAATGATTCAAGATGATTCTGACGTGCATCTAGGAAAGCCACAATGGGCCTAGTAGACTTGGGAAGGAGGGAGGGCTAAGGAATTAAAGGCCTTAGGGGGGAGGAGGTGTTGAGGGAGGAAGCCGAAGGAGGAGGGGGACTGGCAGAGGGCTGGCACTGGAGGTTGGCATTTCAGAAATGCATCTGTCTTGGGTATGTTAGCAACATAGGGGGTGGACAGAGGTGCCAGAGGAGAGGATTATGAAGTAAGAAGGCCAGATGGGTCCACTGCACACATACGCGCACACACACACACACACACACACACACACACAATATCCCCAAGAAGATGGCAGGTGGCAGAGCAGATAAGAGTCTGCAAATTAGGAGCCCAGGGTGGCCTGGGCCTCAGCAGACAGCCGCAAGGAAATAGGACTTTAGAACTGGACAATAGGCCATGACATCCTCCTTCCTTCTGACACACTCACACCCTGTGGAGCTATTATCCTATGGCCTCCCCTTTGGGGAGTGATGGCATAGAGGCCAAGAGCACAGGGGGCATCTGGATTTGAGCCCCATTTCTGCCACTCCCTGCTGCACGGCCTTGGGCAAGGAACTTGACTGCTCTAGGCCTTGGCTTCCATAATGTGAAACCCAAGTGCTTCATGATGTATGGAAAGGAAATAAGGTAATATATGAAAACAAGTGCTTGATACAGGGTATCTGTTATTACTGTAAGGGGGTTTAAAGAGCAGAGTAGAAAAGCTTTGGTGGATGAGTTGGGAGAGGAAGAGGGGAGTTAAACCGGCATGGGGGAGATAGAGAGAGTCTGCGTTTGGGAAGTGACAAAGGAGAACAGGGATGAGGGACATGGATAGATTAACTCATCTCAATCTTCCCAGTGGCATTTTGTCTTCTATTGCTGCTGTAACTTTAGTGGCTCAAAACAGCACATATTTATTATCTTGCAGTTCTGGAGTTCAGAATCCAACACAGGACACACTGGGCTAAAATTAAGGTGTGAACAGGGCTGTGTTTTGCTCTGGAAGCTCTAAGGTTGAATCCTTTTCCTCTCTTTCCTGCATTCCCTGGCTTGTAGTCCCTTCCTCCATCTCCAAAGCCACTGCTTCTCTCTGGCCCTTCTCCTGTGACTGTGTCTCTTTCTGACCACAGCTGGGACAATTCCTTTGCCTTGAAGGGCCCTTGTGATCACCTTGGGCACACCTGGATAACCTAGGTGGCTCTTGCCCATCCATCTCAAGGTCCTTACGTTAATTCCATGAGTCCCTTTTGCTATCTGATTATTCCTGGGCTCTGGGAATGAGGACACAGATGTCTTGGGAGTGGGGAGATGATTATCCTGCCCGCCACACATATTTGGATAAAGAGGCGGCTGCAGCTCTGTCTACAGCCCAGATTTCTGCGACATCATCAGAGTGCAAAGTAAGTTGTAAGTTCGCTGAGTTCCAAGTGAAATGGAGGCATGGAGTTGTCTGACGTCTGTGCACTGTGCTGGCCGGGCAGAGGGCAGCTGGGGCAGGAGAAGAGGATGCTCAGGGAGGCAGCCTCATGTTCACTTACCTCAAGTGCGACTTGGACCAGCTGGCAGCTGCGGGCGTGAAGTGCAGGGGCTGAGAACTGACCATGGAACTGGCCAGAGTCACCATGATACTGACACTGAGCATGGACTTGCCCTTCAAGTCCATGGCTTGAGCTTCCTTCCCAACATGTACCTTCTGCCACCCAGAGACACAGGCTTTCCAGAACGTGCTTCTGCTGTAAACTTGACTTTTCCTTTCCACCTCACCACCTGCTCCCACCCTAGTCTTGTCAAAATTGTCTTCAGGAGCTGCTCTTTGGAAAGGATCCGATGTTTAAATATATACTGAGGAGAATGATTATCAGATTGAATGTATTCTGTTTCCCAGGAATATTTTCATTTTAATAGAGAATCGTATCTCAACCCAAAGGCAAGAGTTGTTAATGGCGGGATTGCAATCGACATGCACAGGCTTTGGGGAGGTGAGGGGGGACAATTCAAATCAAACCATGAGGTTGGGCTCCGACTGCAATTATGACCAAGCCAGAAAAGACCACCTCCAAAGTGGATCAGAGACTCCCACTCACTGCCTGCCTCTGACATCTTCCAAGCTGTGGATTCCAGCTTCCCCTCCTCCAGCTATGGAGCTTCACACCAGAGCACCCTCACTTCTGCCTCTTGTGTCCCTGATTTAAGAAGCCACTCTGGCCAACTTCCTGTCAAATCTCACCAGAGACACGTGCAGCAAAGGAAAAAGCCCAGTCATGGGCACTGTTTTAAACCAGACCCGGTAACCTACCCGAATGGTCAGAGCAGAAGGAGGAAGAGGTGGGTACTGGCAGTTGAGGGATTAGAAGGCTTAATAGCTTCTCTCCATATTTAATTTTTATGATTCTGCAATCTTTGAAACATTAATAACCTATTGGATGACATCTGAGATCTCCACTCCTCCTGCTCTAGGAATCTCGTTGCTTAAAAGGGGCCTTTCAGGGAATTGGCAAGCAAATTTTTGTTCTTTTCTTTATGACTGTGCACTCCTGCCTCTGTCAGACACAGTGAAATGTTTTCCATTGCATAGACAAGTTTCCTCTCATTGATTGGAACCTTTTATCTGGGCATCAGACATTATCATTCCCCAGTACAACACTGGACTTGCTGACAGCCAAGAAGTATTCTGATGGTCAGCACACCCAGACAAGCCCACTCCTGATTTCCTCCATGATTGCTCTGATGAGAAAGAAGTTCAAGATTCCAGATCACGTGTTTGTAATGCAAAAGTGAGCATGCCCATCCTTATCCCGTGGAATCAGACTAGTCCATAGGTTTTTCACCAAGATATGCCACCCATGAGCCGTGGCACACTGAACCATATTTAAGATGGTTCTTTGGGGACTTGCTGAAAACCAATGAGGTGACAGTAAGGAAGGAAATGACTAACCCTGTCTGTGTTGTTCTCACATGGTTGCAATAGACACCTGCCTATGGAGGGGAATCCCATAATTCAGTGAGTCCAATGTGCCCACTTGCAGTCAGTGACCCACATACACGGCAAGGCATCATCAGTGGATGGCTGAGATCCTTCCCTCTACATGAAAACGAAAACAAAAATGTTCTAACCAAAGGAAAACAGGATGGAAATATAGTGAACCGAAACAAAGAACTAGAAAGGCACCTACAAAAATAAACGAAACAATTTTGAGCCAGCAACCCTACTCTTAGGGATCTACACAAGAGAATTGAAAACATATGTCCTTACAAAAACTTGCAAGGGATGTTCAGAGCAGCATTATATGTAATAGCCAAAAAGGCAAACAGCCCAAATGTCCATGCACTGATGGATGGATGAACAAAATGTGGTCTATTCTTACAATGGAGCATTATCCTCCACAATTAGGAATGCAGTACCGATACACACTACAACATGGATGAACTTCGAAACATGCCATGTAAAAGAAACCAGACACAAAAGACCACATAGTGTATGCTTCCACTTGTTTAAAATACCCCAGATGGGCAAAGCCATAGAGAAAGCAAGTAGATTGCTGGCTGCCAGGGGCGGGGGAGAAGGGAGAAGGGAGAATGGTGAGTGACTGCTAATGGGTATGGAGTCTCTTTTGGTGATGATGGAAATGTTCCAGAAACAGACAGTGGTGACAGTTGCACAACTGTGTGCATATACTAAAAGCCACTGAACTGTGCACTTTAAATAAGTGGATATTATGGTATATAAATTGTATTTCAGTGAAAAATTAAAAAGCCATTGCAGTACGAGAAAGGGCAGGCAGGGAGAGAGACATCAAGAATGACCAGGAGTTAGTAATAGGGTGTACATGGATCACTCATGCATTCAGCACATTTTTATGAGCATCTACTGTGCCTTTCACTGCTCTAAACAGAGCTGACTTGGAGTGAAAGAGACAGATGTGTTTCCTACACTCTTGAAGTATCCTACTGGTAGGGGAGATGGGCATTAATACAACAATGACACAAATAAGTATAAGATTACAATAGACTATAATATTAGTAGTTTATGAGATTATAGTAGATGGGTAGATAGATTGATTAGGTAGATAGATAGGAGGGACATATATTTTATATATATATATATACACACACACACACAAACACAGAGAGAGAGAGACAGAGAAAGAAAGAGAGCACATATACTTTCTAAATTTGGAATTCTATTATATTATGCAACATAGTTTAATAAATTCTTTTCAGTCCTACTCCTGGGATATTACAAATGAGCCATCAATAACATCCTAATACCCAAAGACATTTTTGGGTTTTCTCAATGCTTAAGTCAGAAGCATTTCCCCTTGAGCTTTCAATGGTGACAAATGAAGCGGTGGTGAGGCCATCATTCTCACCATGGCTGGGACAAGCCAGAGTGAGTGGTCATCTCCTACTCTGTGAGCATTGGCAGAATGATGCAGGCAACACGATGGTACCAGAGAGTCACAGGCTTGAGATTCACTTTAGGGGTGGAGACAACGAGACACTGAGAAGTGGAGTGGGTCTCCCAAGCTCTGGCAACTTGGAACGGCAGAGCTGGGCCCTGAACTCTCAGGAAGTCTACACTCCTGGGTCCGAGCACCTGAACAGCAGCTAAGCTGCTCACCTATTGGAAAAGGAGCCACCCAAAACAATAATGGTCATCACAGGCTAGTGTGTTTTCCCCTCAAGTCCTCTACTTTCACTGGGGGGGGGGGGGGGATCTATACAACCCGCATCCCAACAGAACTCACATGGATTGGCAACCTCAGAAGGCTGGGAAGACAGACTTTGTGGGCTGGCACATCTTTCACTCCCCCTAAACCTTCATGGATGTTCCAAGACTACCTGGTGCAGATTTCTCTTTAGGTCCCTGTTTGCTGCCCGCCCACATGGTAGCCTTACTCCATGCCTTCCTTCCACGCAGGCACGGTGAAACTGGATGCTCACTTCTGTCACTCACCAAGGCTCCCTTATCAAGTAAATGCTTTAGGGCTCCTGGCCTCAGCCACCTTCAAGAATCCTTCCAGGAGGGGCTGGAGGAGAGGGAAGGGTCGTGGTAGCCTCACAGCCTGGACGTTGCCTTCGCAGTCTGGAGAGAGGGAATCCCAGCCTGTGTCCCAGCCCAGTTCTCGGTCACCTCAGACTTCGTGGACTCTGGGTGCTTTCAATCCAGACTTGAGGGGCTGGAGCTCATCACTTTCTAAATATCCAGCCTGTTTCACAGGCCAAATGCCCACATCCAACACTTACACAGTCAGCTTTCTTCCCAGCTCCAGGACCTGTGCTCTCAGTCACCGCTGAGAATCAGGCCACCGGTGAGAATCTGTTGCCACCAGAGCCTGGACTCTCCCTCCCATCTGTTCCCTCTCCCCTTTTCCTCTTTTGCATGTGGCCCCACCGCTCATGGCTGTCTTCCCTCCCTCCAGAATCTTCCTTTCCCCCCTTCCCCCTCTCTCATACCCCTTCCTCGTCTTACAAAAGGTATCATGAACTTAACTAAATTAATATTTTAACATGTGCTAGTCAAGTTCATATTAATAATACCTTTATGCATTTATTTATACTCAGAAGCCCATAGATGTATAAAGAAACGCTACATAAATAAATGTGCATAGTTTGATCCAATCTCTGAAGGCCTACTCGGGCTCAGCCCCACAATGGGCAGAGTCTATCTTTGAGATCCTAAGCATGTTTCCCTAAGCAAACATTCTAATTTCTGTCCTCTCCTTTCTTTGGGTACTTTCCCAGTATCCTTAAGCATGCCCTCTGAGAAAGAGCAGGGAAGAAAAACTACAGACAGGAAGTGAAATTGTGTGCATTGTGCTTTGTACCTGCAAACTCAACAAATACTGTCCTGCTTACGCCCACGACTCCATAGGTCACGAAGGTAGAATTGGATACCTGTATGGATCATCTCACTCCACGGAAGAAGAAAATAAGGCTTCAAGAAGCGGAACAACTTCCCGGTGGACGTGCCAAAAGGAAGGGGCAGAGCGAAGTGCAGGCTTCTGACCTCAGGTGGTGAGTTCAGTCCACTTTGCGGCAGCCGCCTCGGGGAAAAGAGAAAGGAGGCCAGAAACAGCTGTGGCAAGGGTTATAAGGTAAGTGAGGAGAAGACCAAAATCAAAAAGGAAAGTGGGGTGTGGGCGAGAGAAAAGAATAAAGAACCACTGCCCTGGATAGTGGTTACAGTATCTTCAGCCAAAGCGTCCGAAGGAGCGACTCAAGGCACATTACGTAGGAAGCACAGAGTTATTCTGCAGGTCAGCGTTGCACTGGGGACTGGGCCAGGCAGCAGAGGGGTCCTCAGACAGGGCCGGGCCTCTGAGGCGCTGCCTCTGTGCCCCAGCACCCTGCACAGGGAGGAGGGGGGCTAAGAGACACGGTGCCCGGCTGTGGCTCTCCCCAGACATGGAGTCTGCATGGTCAGCCCCAGGGATTGATTCAGGTCAATGGAATGTGTGATTCACTGAGCACCTACAGCCCACTAGAATATTCTAGTTTGGAGGGACTACAGAGATAAGTGCAACCCATCCCTGCCCTCTACAAGCTCGCAGTGGTGGAGAGAGTCATACTGATGCCGAATGTAAATGCAAAGTTGTGGACCTATGAAGGGAGAGTGTTTGTTCCCTTGCTACTCACTTCCCCGTTCACTGGTGGGTGTATTTTGCCATTTAGAAGACTGGCCCTACAAGGTACGCCACGTAAAAAGCAATCTGTGGTCAAGTGTGACTGGGACATGTAATGTCTGTTTGAGAAAATTATATGAAGAAAGTTCTATTCCCCCCAAAAGCTGGGGTGAGGTGTCCTTGAATGCATATTTTAATCCTGGCTCTTCCATTGCTAAGCGGTGTGCACTTAGCCGCTTAGCAATAGTTGACTTTATCTTTTTGTTTCTGGAAAGCTCTGTTAGGAAGTTTGTTGCTTGGTACTCTGTCAACCTAGCAATCGACGCAGTGCTTCTGTTCGCTACTTTCCCTGGCCTTCCCTCCCTCTCTCTTACTAAACACACACACACACACACACACACACACACACTCCTCCCTCTACCAAGGATTAACCAGTGGAATTCTGAATGAACCGCTGTCTCTTTCACAACTGCTCATTGACAGAGATGTCAACGTCTGCTGGGCTTTCAAATTGGAGGCATCTTTTCATTACTCTCTGCTCACCCTCCTCTCCAGCTCCCCATACCAGATGTTCTAAAACCTCACCCCAGACTTGTCAGCCTCTGCTCACACTTCAAGCTCAAGAATGTGCAGAGTGTTCTGCTGAGTGGCGGAGAGCACCAGACTTTGAGTCAGGCTGCTCAGGGCCAAGTCACTTAAATCCTTTAACATTAGGGTCCTCATCTGTAAGACGTGGACAATCATATATCCAGTTAACAAATACCATTTGGATATGTCTTAGTCTGTTTGGGCTGCTGTCAAAATACCATAGCCTGGGGGGCTTATAAACAACAGAAATTTATTTCCCATAGCTCTAGAGGCTGGGAAGTCCAAGATCAAGGTGCCAGCGGATTTTGTGTCTGGTGACTCTGCTCTGTGTCACAGATGGCACCTTACTGCTGTGTCCGCACATGATGGAAGGGGCAAATGAGCTCCCTTGGATTTACTTTATAAAATCATTAGTTGAATTAATGAGGGCTCTGCCCTCATGACCTAATCACCTCCCAAAGGCCCCACCTCCTAACGTCATCACCTTGGGGGTTAGAATTTCAACTTGTGAATTTATGGGGCCACAAATATTCAGACCATAGTAAGTATCTTTGTACCAGGTATAGTCATCTTAGTCCTAGGGATATAACAGAAAACAAGATGAACAAGTCCCTGCATTCGTGGAATTTATATTCCTTTGGGAAGAATGAATATGATGCATATCTCTTAATATTGCTGTGGGGTTAGTGAGGTAACCTGTCATCTCATCTAATCCACATTTAAGACTGTATCTTTTCTATAATAAGTGCTCAGGAAATGTTAACTTTTGTGATGATTATTACCACTACTTACAGAGTTTGCCCAGGTATAAATTCCCCCATAACCTTAAAACTATCTCTCATCTACTCCTACCCTTACTTCTGTGGCAGATAAAACAGTTGCGATCCTCAAAACAACCAGCGGCAGGTGAGACCAGACCTTCCCCTGTGCCACCACATTGGCACTCTGCTCCTCCTTCCTAGGCAAGAGGGAGGAGTTTCTCTCTTGGCAGCTGAAAGGAAGGGAGGGACAGGAACCTTGAGTTCTGAATTGGCTCCAGAATGCTATAAATCATTCTCAGGATGATAGAAACCAGAGAACGTCTTATTTTGAAGTTTGAGTAGCTAGAGATGGAACCATGGACTGCAACTGGAAACAGATGACCATTGGACCATCCCAAGCTTATGTGGCTAGACAGAGGCCGCACAGGATTCGAACTCAAGGCTCTCAGACTGCAGGGCTTTTGCTGGGCTGCCTCTCTACCCACTCCCTGCCTGGCCCGCTCACTATTCCCAGATCAAGTGCATTGCCTCCCTGAAGCCCCCTTGGTTACCCTAAGTTGGAATCAATGACCCCTTCTTCTGTGATGTGCAGACCACCCATATCGTTTGTGGAAAAGTGCCTCAATGGACATTTTAGCAGTGCAAAAATAAGGCAAAAAGATTCTGCTAAAATAAAGATGTTGCAAGATACTGCGGCTACCAGAATCTGGGGAACAGGGTCAATAATAGTACCAAGGGAGTACTTGTTTCTGGAAATGCACTTCAGCTGAGAGGAGAGGAGAACAATGAGGACAATCCAGTCCCTATGCCCGACGGGGCTTTTGGACTTTGTTGGAGCCCCCATGCTTAGATGTATGAGAGCTAGAAACTGACAGAACAGTGATTTTGAGAGTCTTTCAGATTCCAGGCAAAAGTCTATCCCAGAAACTATTCACAGGAGACTGTAAGACTCTGCACATAAGGAGTTTCCTTGGGCCCAGACAGGGTGTGACATAGAGATAGGAAGAGACCATTCCTCTCTCTTACTCCATATGGAGCCGCCTGGCTTCTCCCTGGCATGCTGAGGGCTACAGCTCTAGAAGCATCTGGGCTGGCCACAGTGGCAATTTGAGCCTTCCTTGAGTGGCCCAACAGGCCTGGACCTCTTCAAAGGGAGCAGGACAGGGGAATATGGTGAGTGCCATGTACACTGTCCATGGCCATAAGTGAGTTTAGCCTTTGGGTGATGCTTACAGAATAACTGGAAGAATATTTGGGGGCTAAGTGTCTTCTTGGGTGGGAGGGAGGGGTTCTGAGATAACACTTTAGTCTTTAAAACTTTATATATCTTCATGTTTTAGCACTTGCAGGTGAGGCTAAGAGGATTTAGAAATATTTCTTTCACTCCATCCAGGAGCAATTGGAGATTCTTCTATTATCTAAAGCTAATACCCCACTTTTGTTCTGGATCTTGTCCAAACCACACTGCTAATAAAATAGTGAATCACAACCCAGATCTGCATGGCTCCAAAGCCATCCTCCCGTGGAACAGCACTTGCCAATCTTTACTCTGTATGATTTGTTTGTGTTCCTGCCTGCCCATTAGGTCAGGAGGCCCTAGTGACAGAGAATCTGGAGTACTGCTCTGTCTGAGTGCAGCATCTTGATTGTCACAAGTGCTCAACAACTAAATGAGACTGGACATGACCTGACTTTTAAACAATGGGTAAGACTGAGAGGAGTTGAAGCTGCTAATCAGGGTTCTCCAAACTTCCAGCATGCATCAGAATTGTCTAAGGAGCTTATAAAATGCATATTCCCAATTCAGACCCAGAAGCAGCACAGACACAATGTCTACTGGATCCAGGGATCTTCATTGTGAACAAGCACAGCCGAGGATTCTGGTGAGTTGATCCACAGACACACTGCCACAGAACTGTCCCCAACTTCGCCAGCCCTCCCTGGGCTCCATTTCCTCTGACATCATCCAGCACTCCTGTGCCACACAAGATGAAATACTCTCGTCCACTGTTTTTCATGCTTCAGGGGCACATCTCTCAAGCCTTCTGGGAGTGACCCCAACTAAAAGCCCTCTCTCGTTTCTCTGGCCTTCGTAACATTGTGTCTGTGCTGCTTCTGAGACACACACATTTGGTACTCAGCAGGGTTCATGCTTGTGCCTCATCTCCTCTACTGAGCTTTGGACATCTGGAACTCTGCAGAAAGGAGAAGGAGCTTCACACTCACGAGCACACAGCTGTGTCCCGCCCCGAGAGTTGCCCTCTATTGATAGAAGCTGCCTCACCCAAGCTCACACCACCTCCCTGAAGACAGGAAGTCAGTGCAAAGGGACAAAGATCAAAGTCTCCCTTGACTCAGGATGTCTCCAAAGGGCTATCCAACTCTGGAGCTCCCATGGGAAGGGCCAGGCTCTCTGCTGCAAGTCAGCTCCTCCCTCAGCCCAGTCCTGCCTCCTCTGAGGACCTCCTCTGGGAGCACTCCCAGCACCCATCTGCCCACCAATCCCAGAACATTAATGTCTGTTTCCTGGGGAATCGAACCTACAACACACCTGCTACGCGCCAGACACCAAGCTAGGTGTTTCATAGGCAGGGTCTCATCCCACCATCACCAAATTCAAAAGGTGGGCCTCACCCCTGTAATACAGCTGAGGCTACTGACACTCAGAAAGTGTGACTAATGTCCCAAAGGCCACAGAGATGGCAGCATCACAATTCAAATCCAGGCTTGATTGGCTCCAAAGCTATTTCCATTATACCATGAGAGCAACATCTACCTGATTTATCTTTCTTCATCCCTTCAGCATCTTTATAATAATAAATATTTGCCAAGGAAAAAGTAAAATAACAGACAGATTTTGAGGTTCTGGAGGGTAGCGACTATAACTTCTGTTTGTGTGAAATTTCCCCTCTGGCTTGGTGCTGTGCTAGGTACCTCGCTCAGTCAAGCACCAAATTTCCCGATAATGTCTATGGCTCGAAGAAGCATGATGTCGGCGTCTTGGAATGGTATTCTAGCCTTCATGAAATAGAAACTGGCCAACAACCTAGTTCCTTTCTATTTTTGCCTAGTTTTATTGGAATCTGAGGGTCTATGCAAACGTATATGAAGGCTCTGATTTCGATCTAAAGGTGCTACTTACCTTTCAACTTTCTCCACACTTCAGGACCAGGGAGCACCTGTTGTTCAGATGTGTACAGCTTACCAAGATGCTCCACCATCTTCACACAAAGCCTTCCACACAACCACAAAACCTCAGTCTTGTTACTAGGTACAAGGGTCCAGAGAATGCATGTGGAGGTCAAGCACTCTCTGAAGATGGGTCTCAGGTACACACTGATCCATGGCCCTTCTACCCCTGATCACCACCTTGCAGGACAGTTAGTTCATTCTGCTCATTCTCAGAGAGAAAGACTCCATGCCAAACCTTGATTCTGGATTCTACATTGGGCTTTATTAGATCATGAGGGATCTGTTATTATCTGTGATTTGTTTGGTGTGCACATGGGCAGTTTCTTAAATTATTCACTATGGTTGGGAAAACATCTTCGGTAAAGCTCTGTGTCCACTTCTACTTAAGGATACTGTCAGACCTGGAGCAGTTCTACTTACTTGAGGAATGTTAAGTGGGTCTCTAAAATAGACATGTGCAGCTACTTTGCCAGCTAATGAGGCATCCCAGAAACTGAAGAACACCTGATAGCCCCCCAAGGCAGGGACGCAAGTAATACTAACCCACAAGGGGGCAAAGGCATGTGACTTGCTGAGATGTTTGTTCAAAACAATTTCCCATTAATATGGGTTCTGTGCAACCTGAATGAAAAAGCAGAGTTTCTACGGTATCTCCAGGTTGTTTTTTCATCTGTCTTCAAAATGAACCACACTCCTGTCTTAATGAAAATGCTACTCAATTACTATGATTTTATTAACAAGACAAGTGTAGCTATTTAGTGTGTAACAATGCGAGAGTTATAATTCCAAGGGGATTGTCGGATGCTAATTATAAATTCAGAATGCAAAGCAAAAGTTCTATTAGCCTCTTTTCTGCAAAGGATACTTCTACTCCCCACTGCAATAATATTTGGATTTGGTGCCTGGTTGGTTAAAGTCATAAATGTTGCCACAGTCATTGTAAACCCATGAAAAATTCAGCAGTTGGAAATAGTTTAAACTAAACCTTAATCTTTGTCTACAAGAATCAAGTAGACCCAAGGTGCCCAAGATGTCCCTTTCCTCTCCATTTGGATTATAGATTGTCACAGAATTTAGTCCACAGTCAAAAGACCCATTGCAGGTCTCCCAACCATAGGTTAGCCTTGAGCAGAGGAAAAGGGAGAATTTTTTAATTGGATATGAGATTGAAATTTTAAATCTGTTAATACTGAACTTTTTAATAACTGAATGTGAATCTTAACTATCAAAATGGGAGTTTTCTTATAAATGAAAGTGACTTTGAGGACATTGGCTCTCTCCGGGAACCGACAGAGATGCAGCAAAGAGATCTTTCCCCGAAGATATTAGGAAGTGATGGTTGAGGAAAAATAAAGTCATTTCCTGTTTGTATCCTTTTGAATTTGTTGCATTTAATATGCAAGTTATGGAAAGCAGATTCAATTCAATATTACAGAAATTTCCTTAATAACTTCTATGTGTGGAGCACAATGCCAGGAACACTGTGAGATAATACAAGATGAGAAATACCTCTCACAGCCCTTATGGGAGTTATTCAAACTGGAAACGTATTTGTAAATAACCACAGTTAAAGATCATATAGACTCTAACTAGGAAACAAAGACATATTTAGACAAGATTTTGTTATATTTCTGGCTGAAAACACTGGAATTTAGATGAGAAATGTGGATGTTTGAAAACACTGGAATTTAGATGAGGAATGTGGATGTTTGAAAACACTGGAATTTTTGTTGAATTCAGTGGTTCATGGATAAAACACTAAGAAACATCTCCATTGGTGTGGTTCCCACCAATCTAAGACATAATACAAGGTAAAAAGAAATTCCTGCCATAATGTAATTACACAGTAATATGAGTTCCTAGAAGATGATTTAAGAAACTTTCAAGCAGGGAATAGCATTTGATCTTGACCTTGAGGAATTTTAGCACATAGAAAAGTGTAGAAAAGACATTGAGAAAACAAAGTTTTCACAGCTTCTTTTGTCTTCATAAGGAACCAGTTGAACAAAATCCTTGTTTACCAACAAACAGTCCAAAGGCACTATCTACATGTGAACACTTGTAAATCTCTCTGTAATAGATAAAAAAAATATATCAGTTAAGACCCAACAATGAAAGTTCCCTGTGCCTGGCAATTCAGCTTCCTTCCTCCCTGCCACAGAACACTCTGGAATAGCTATCGTTGCGGGTATCAGAGTCCAGGGATCTGAGTTTTCAAGAGATCCTGAAAAAAATTCCATTTGCTTCAGATCATATTTCAAGCCATCACAGCATCGTTTTGCAGCCCCCTTCTCTTTTGTAATCCTCTGGCTTAAATTCTTGTCATTCTTTCCTGAATTCTGATGTCTTTTTAGACACCTTTCTTTGGAAATCTGTGGAATTTATCTGTACTTACGACTAGTGCCGCTAAGGATTTGACAGAGAAATCTAATAAGATTGCAAACTCCTGGAGGCAGAGGCCTTTCCTATTTCACGCCATTGCAGAGTTCCTAGTGCGTTGCCTGAACATGTGTTTTACAAAGGTTTTTAAATTAATGGATTAAACTCCACCACTGAATGGGAATGATTAATCACGGTAACTAATAAGAGACTATACAGGATGTGTCTCAGCAAAAGAGCTTTGTACATGCTGAATAATTATTAGAATGATAATAAGTAACTTAAGAATGTTTGAGGGTCTGCAGAGTTGTTTTGGCTACCCCACAAGGTCAAAGCACCTCATAAAAATGATTGATGCTCTCTGCCTTCCCCTAAGCCGACAGCCCTCGCCTCACACTGCAGTTTATGGTTCCTGACCTCGCATTCCGCAGCCGACCTGGAAGGGCCGTGTTTCTGCAAGCCAGCTCCGATAAGCCACCTGAAAACTTCACTCCGAGGCAGGCAGGCAGGCAGGCAGGCAGGCAGAAGGGGCCCACTGGAGCCAGCTGGCGCGCCCCTGCGCCTTCCCCAAACTTCCCCGGATTCAATCATGATGTGTGTGACAGACAACAACACTAATCTCTTCAGGAACACCCCAGAACACAGAGCTCATCTGTGCTTCTAGGCTGGATTTTGCGGAAAATGGGAGATGGCACCCAACCCCCTCAGGCGTGCCAAGAGTGTGGCTGGTCTATGTGATACCCAGGCAGCTGGCACAGGCTGGCGTTCTCTGGGGCCACACAGGGGCTGGTGAATTGTGTTCTGCCTCTGGGGGAGAGGGGGGACGTGCAATCTGCATTACAATATGTGCTCCATTGCTGTGGGGAAGGATCTTACTGTAGCCCGACACTTTGTACAGGATGCCATTGGCCACAGAAGCCAGCATCTCTAAGATTTCTGGTTTAATATCCACCCATAGGCCTGAAGTCCGGAAACCTGTCTGAAGTCAAGAGGACCAACCACATGGACAGTGCGTGAGAGCTGTTCAGCGGTCAGACGTCTCCCTGCCCCTGAGAAAGGCCCCCGAATGTGCCCAAGGAGTCGCATGCCCCATTTGTACAATGGAAGACTCCTTGCTAATTGACGGGACTGCGAATGGTGTGGCACTTTAAATTACCTTGGCATTAATTGCCTGGACAGGTTGTTCACTCAAATTGCCCTGGCTCGCTAATAACCTGAACGGGCTGGTGTTTTAAATGACCATGGCACTAATGGCCCAGGCTGGCTGCTATTTCACATCGTCCTGGCACTAATGGCCTGGAAAGGGGGCTCGCTTTGCAGATTAACGAGTGTCCTCCAAATGGCAAAGGATTATGGAAAAAGAAAGAAAAACAAGCATTTGCAAGGGAAATACAGGAGAAGTTTTACTTCTCCCTTCTTGCCCAGCATTAGGTGCTTGTCTGAAGAATATTACACTTTCAACTATCTCTTTACTTTACACACTAATCCCAGCCACCATTACTTTTTATTTTAACTTTTTAAAAATATTATATACAGCTCACTGAAGAAAAAACAACCTCTTCTCTGTCCTAGCCATAGTTTCTCTACTTTCATTTCTGTTCGTTCCTATCTCCCTTTCCCACCTATCCCCAAATCATTTATTTACCAAGCATTGATTACCGTATCGATTATCTTTTATGTGAAAGACCCCCCTTGAGTTCTTAGTGGTAGAGATATGGAGTTATAGACCCCACCTCTAGGAGCTCCTGCTTAAGTGGGAAACAGAGAGCCATTTACAAATAATTGTATTGCAACGTGATTAGCATGATTTACGCTGCAGCAGAGTGAGGCATTGCGGTGGGAAGGAAGCTTGGAGGCTGTGAGAGTCTGCAAGGCTAGACGGGCTGGGAAAACTTCACACCAGAGGTGAGTCTTAAGAAGACAATAGGATGAGCTCCTCAAAACAAGAAGGCCTAGCACTCTGGGAAGCCGAGGCGGGAGGATCGCTGGAGGTCAGGAGTTCGAAACCAGCCTGAGGGAGACCCCGTCTCTACCAAAAATAGAAAGAAATGAATCGACCAACTAAAAATATATATACAAAAAATTAGCCGGGCATAGTGGTACATGCCTGTAGTCCCAGCTACTCAGGAGGCTGAGGCAGCAGGATCACTTGAGCCCAGCAGTTTGAGGTTGCTGTGAGCTAGGCTGACACCACGGCACTCACTCTAGCCTGGGCAACAAAGTGGGACTCTGTCTCAAAAAAAAACAAAAAAAAACCAAGAAGGCCTAGCAGAAAGAGAATATGCACAAAGGCAGAAGTCATGAAAAGGCGTATCTGCAAACTCATAGCTCAAGAACCAGGTACTGGGAGGCAAGGCTGGGAAGGTAGGCAGGAGCTAGATTGTCAAAGTCTTCTTGGGAAAGCAGAAAGGGATTTGAGAAATACTCCTGAGTTGGAGTCTCCTGGATCCAAGGACTGATTGCATATGAGTTTCAAAAGGAGGAGTGGAGGGTGGCTCCTAGGCTTCTGTTGTTGATGGCCTGGCCCATGGTGTCACTCTTCACAGAGTCGGGGTTTACAGGAAGCCAACAACCAGGTTGGTCTGGCAGAGGAGACACATGAGTGTGTGATTTTTTGAAAAGATACTGGGTCTTTGTTCATCTCTGTCAATTGCGTGCCACACATCCGTTGCATGCCTGGAGCAAATACAATGTCCGAGGCACTGTGCAAGCTGCACATTTCATGGGGTGCTCTTTGGAATTTGTCAAGAGCACCGCCTCATCATGCAGTGTGGGGACTTAGATGGCACAGCAAATCAGTGCAGAGGGTTTGGTGCCCACAGTTAACAGGAATAAGACAGCAAATGGAACGGGACTCCCCTTGCTCCTCCTTGGTGCTCCATTCTAGCTCATTTTCATGGCAATCTGAACTTGCAGTGGCTCTCAGGGGACAGTTTAGAGGTAGGATTTTTTTGTCCCTTTCTTCCTCTGTGATCAGGGGAGCATAGAAACAGAAGTGGTTTTACAAAGGACACAGTATCTATATAAGATCCATTTATTATAAATCTAAATCCTACCAGTGTATTTTGATAAGTGAGATAGAAGTTTATAACTTTTGTTTGTTTTTTACACATTTGCAAGACTGACTGAATAAATGGTGAGAGCGATTGGATGAAAACAAATGTCTTTTAGGGAGATGGCTGAATTCAAATGAATAGAGATTAATTGAGGACCTACCATTTACAAAGCCCCATGCTAGGCACTGTGGGATATGCAAAAATGAAGAAAGTGTGGTCCCTGCTGTCAAAGAATTGAATGTTCCAGGCTGGGTTACAGTCACTATATATTGTATTTAAAGCTGCTCTCTAATGTGAAAGCTGGTCACAATGACCAGCCTCTCCAAAGTGAGATATAAATGCTTCTCTTTGTAGAAAATGTGCCTCCTTTTGGAGGGAAAGTTGTTCTTTCATCCAACCATCAATAGACATAATGTTTGCTAAGTGCTGGGCACCCGGCTGAGCACGGCAGGAGGTTTAAGATAGTAAGACACAGATCCTGACCTCCAAGGTTTTACCTGTGAACATCCAAAGCCCCTTAATGTCTGAGGAAAGGTATAGCAACCTCAATATTTTTTGTTAAAATAAACTCTCCTAGGATGTCTTTTAACCCAAATAATGATTCTTAACAAAGACTCATAGAGCTTGGAGCTAGAAGAGAGCTTCGAAGTCCGCTAATCTCACGCCCCTTTGTTAAGAGCACACCCGGAGAGATTAGATGCTCTGCCTGAGAACACGCAGGTGGTTAGTGGCAAATCCAGAGCTGGGACCTAGGCCGTCCTCCTTCCTCGCCTACTGCGTGTTCTGTGTAGCCTGTCTCTGGTATCGGCAGATGCAGCAAAACAAAAGCGAAGTTTAGAGACAGACAAGGAGAGATCCAGGAGCATTATAAGCTATTCTATGAGACAAGTCTAGGCATGTCCATCTAGGTCTTCAGGAAAATAGGTTTCCGAAAATCTTCTTGCAAAGATAGGAAATATGAGATCATGTCAGTTTGCATTAGTGCCGACACCAAGGAGAAAACAAGTAATTACAGCTAGTAGCCACAGATTTTTCTTCCAGCATAACATGGAAAGGTACAGCGGGTTTTTTCTTTATAACATCTGTAAGATGCTAACCCTGCCTGGCCTTTAGTTTGCCACTTTTCACTTTCCCAATCACTCTCATCTCCTTTAAGAAGCCTTCCCTGATCCTAGACCACACTAATGAGTTTAAGAGGATGAGGAGAAGATTATGATAATGAAGCAAGTCTTCTACTTTACAAATTTCTCCCAGATCCCTTTGAATCCTGACAGGCTGGGGTTTCATTAGTGTGAACAGCCCTGAGATCATGAGAGTAGATTTTATCCCATTTTACGGATGATGACATTGAGGTTCAGCGTAGAGGTGGAGTCACGCCTCAAGCCCACGCTTTCTGCCTCCAAATCCCATGTTCTTTCTCTTTTACTGCACTTCTCTCTACCTCTCTGAACTTCTACACTAGTTCTGGGATATATTCTGCATTGTAATTTGTTTAATCGTTTTTCTCATGCATCTTATCTCCAAAACTAAAGCATAAGCCGGGAAATACAAGCCTTCGTGTCCTCAGCACCTATGTGTTGAATGACTAATGAATAAAGCAGAAATACAAATAGCTTCACATTTAGAAGCCAACAATATATGCAAAGAAGGCAAAAGCAATAGTGGGAAACCTGGAGGTGAGCAAATAGTTCAGAGAGCCTGAAATTTAGGACTTAAGATCCTATTTGAATGTATCGTCATGTCTTTTGTGTGAATAAGCTCTTTAACTGCATTTAAAAATTATCAGCTCTTCAGGATACACAAAGAGGCATATTCAATTGAATTTTCCATATATGAATCTTTGAAACATCTTCCTCTAAGTAGAAAGGAATGCTTTTGAAACAAACTATTTCAGAAATTACTGAGGCCAGATGGAAACCATTGAGATGTCAGGCCATGCCAGCCTATTGCCTCCCCCAGTTGGTTTTGGTTTGTTAGTGAAGTTGTTGTATAACTTTAAAAAGAAAAAAGGAAAACAAAAGAAAACTTTATAATACTTCTAGTAATGGGTTCACCTAGCTCCCAAAGTGACTTCTGGAAGATCAAATTAGTTTTTGTGATAAATATTGCCATGAAACCAGTAATTAGCTTCTAATGATCCTGCATTTTTCATCGGCTGTGAAGCCATAAACAGATGAAGATTTTGGCTCCTTGGCAAACTCTTTTTGACACAGATACCTGGGAAAAGGGGAAAAAAGGTCTTTTGTGGTGCCCCAGGCCATAGCAACCTGGCAAAGAGCTCATATGCTTCCCCACTGGGACCCACAGCAATTTATCCACCAATATTTTTAACTCCCTCCAAAAATTGTGACTGTAAGCATTGCAGCACAAGCAAATGAGTGCAGTTTTTCTAACTTAATCTTAAAGAAAGAGAAAAAGAACTGTCAGGTCTGTAAAATGTTGGCTTGACCTGTAAAACAGAAGAAAGTTCAAGTAATAAAAATAAGCCCTATAAAAGTGGAACAAGCATACCTATTTTTTTATGTAGATGTTGTCTAATGAATTGAGATGCAATAAAAATTCTACGAGCAGTTATTCATTTATGTCATTCAACAAATATTTGGAGGACATGCTATACGCCAAGCACTGACCTTGTTGCTGGCATGCAAACCTGAATTAGATATTGCTCTGGTAGGAGCTACCACCCCTGCTCGGAGTCCTAGGAAGACTCTCGAGAGAAAGTGAATTTGCCATTGAAAGCGTATTCATGTAGGAGTAGGAATTTGGGGACAAAGGAAATAAAAGTGAGCACACACAAGACTAAAAGGACACACTGCTGCAAGGAACAGCAGGTGTTTCTGGTGACCAGAGTGATAGGGTGTACGTGACAGAGTGGCAGCAAGTAAGTTGGGACATGCGTGTTTGTAGAGTCCATTCAGCAAAACCTGCTAACCAGCAGCTACTGCAGCATAAATATTAATGAGAATTCCATAAACAATCTGAGAAGTAGTCATTGAGAACAGAGTCAACTCATCTTTTGCTTTTAAAAAGTAGAATATCCCAGATTCTTAATAACTTGCCACTCATAAAGCTCTTCTATAGTTTTGAGCTCTCACTGACACAATAGTCTTGGCCATCTAGGGGCTATCTTGAAAAAGCAGCAGAAGGTAGAAATCATGGGACCCTATGCACATTTCTCCTTCTAACCCTTTCTGCTTTTTGACACATCATTTAACCTCTCCACATCTCAATTTCTTCATTTCTAATATGAATTAGACTAGAAGTTCTTAATCTGGGGTCCCTAAATGAGTTTCAGAGAGTCTGTGGACACCCTAAAATGTTGTGCAAAATCTTGTGTATACGCACAGGTGTGCATCTTCCTAGAAGAAGGTCTATAGTTTTTGTCAGTTTTCCAAAGGCTCAATGACCTAAAAAAAAAAATACTGATTTAAATTATCTTTAATGTTGGCTCAAAAATTCTCTAGTTCTCTGAGTCTAGCTCTAACATAAACCCTTAGTTGCGGACTGCCGTATTGTCAACTTTTATAAAACTCGTGAACTCGTCATTTTTAAAAATAGTGCCACAGCATATGGGGATCTATTAATCGTTTGTGTGATAATGGGTTCCTAAACCAAGTAACCTGCTGAAGGCCACACAAAAATAGGGTGACCTTTTTATTTATCATCCACACTAGGATACTTTTGAGAGTGAAAAGAGGGACTATCTGAATGGGACTTCAGGGTAGCATGCCCAATCTAGGGCTATCCTAGGCAACCCCAATTGTATGGTTTTCCTATACAATTTCACAATACTACTGGTAACCAACTGAACACCAATTCTGCTGAGTTGCAGAGCTTCAGGTGACTGCCTTCACATTGATGAAGTTTACATTGGCCATAGTGCTCCGAGATCGATAGGTTTTAAAACACTCTACTTTGGAACAACCAAAAATTAAGGACCCTTAACAGAAGATGTGATTTTTATTGAAGGGGGCAGGCAGAATGTCCCCTGGAGAAGGCTAGTGAGTTACCAGGCAGGCCCAACAGGGTGAAAGCACTTTTATGTGATTACCTCCAGGGTTCAGTATTCACATGAAAACTCTGAAAATCAGAGTAGCTAGTGGATCCAAAGTGATTGGCCTCTAGGGCAAGGGATATAAAGTCATGATTCACAGAAGAAACTCAAGGGCCAATAAATAACATAGAAAAAATTACTTCCACTAGCATTCAGGAAAATGCTAATTAAAGCAATAAGGTGATATCACTTTTTGCTACTGAGATTGGCAAAACCTAAAAATATCAGCAATTGCTAATACTGGAAAGAGAAGTGTAGTATTTTAAATTCACATACCTCTGTATCTTTAAACCGATTGTTTTCATAGTGTAATTTGTAAAAGCTAAGTTAAAAAAAATAAACAGAATAGCACACACATGAAGAACAGAGGAGAGCAAAAGATAAAATAGAGGGAAGAGTTAGAAAACAACAGAAATCAGGGGCCAGAGCAATAGGATGGAGTCTTTGGAAGAAGTGAGCAGAGAGGAATTGCTAGCAACAGATCTTTAAGAATATATAAAATCCAAGTTCAAGTGTTTTCATGTCTATGATATAGAACCCTCTCCTTTGCCCCAAAACTTAGGTAAAGTCTGCCACTCACAAAGCCTTGAATAGTTGTTCTTAGAATAGAGGGCAGCAGAGGGCAAACGGAAGCCCCAGACTGGAGACACATGTAGGGTTAAGAATTCAGGAGGGACAAAATCTCAGAGCCAGAACGACCATGAGAATCCACACTCCTGGGAAGGTATAGAAATTTTGGGAAGAGCATTGCAATGGCCACAGAATATGGGAGATGGGATTTGTGACAATTTAACTAAATTTCAAAAATCCAAATGACCCAGTTGATATTGAATTGATAAACAGTTATACAAGGATTTCAGCAGGCCAGTTCCACCCTGGCCTGGCAGACACTGTCTCTTTCAGATCATTGTGTTCATTTCTTCTTTAATCTGGTATGTATTGAAGTTCTGTTTTAATTCTCACAGTGTGATCTTATTTCTAAGTTTTGGAGCTGTACCTCCATACTGCCCCAGTATGTACCAACCATAAGCAGAAGTGCAAACATTTGCCATAATTGATAGCTTTTGTTTCTTGCTGCCTGTAAAACAAAAATATTTGGTGAATTCATAGGATCACTTAAGGCACCCATCTCACTGGTACCATCTGTTATTTGGATCTCTAACTTTGCAAATGAAAGCAACAGCCTGGTATTAATATACCATCTCGAGAAGGAAGTTGGCCATGCACTTCAACATAGAAATCCAGCCTATTTCTAAGTTGAGATGTAACAAGATTATATTGCAGGTGCAGTGCAGGATACTAGAGATAGAAGAAGAATGCAGCACTGTGCCTGCTTTTGAGCAGCTAACAATCTACAGTGGGCGAGGTGAGCCTCATCGGGGTAGACACAGCACAGTAGAAGTCCCAAGAGCCCAAGAATACAGTGAGTGGCATCGGTCTTAGGCTGGGCTGCCTTACCTTCTTTGGGTCAGATACCCTCCATTGCCCTCCATCCACCCTGCTCCACTCTCCACCCCTTACAGTGCCCTTGAGGTGGACCCTTGCAAACTGCATCACCCAGGCTCATGTGCCCTCCAGTTCCTGACCAGGTTCCTAAGGGAGGTTTGCTCAGGAGACTGGCAAGCAGGAAGAAGGAGCAGTCTGGGTATTTCTACCCGGCTCTATCCTTCCTTTGACACCATGATTCTGGCAGGACAGTGCTGCTTCTCCAGGCTTCTCCTCCATGGCCAAGCTCTCCCTGGTGATCCAGTCACACAGCATCTCCTGCTTGTTCCTCCACACACAGGGGTGCTCAGAGCTTCTCCATTTCTCATTTCTGGGTATCTCAACACTTGTTGGTTCTATCAACCTGCTCACACTGGTCGGTAGTATCTACATTAACGTCTCTCCAATTGAACCATCAAAGTAGAAATCCTGGCAGAACCCTGAGGAATACACATTGAAACAAAGGTTGACATCTCACCTGTGCCATATGTCCATCATGGGTTAGCAGGCAGCTCTGCTGGGGGCCTAAAGCTGATGGATGCATCAACGTCTCCACAGTTGTTGCAGTAGGAGAGAGAAGTGGAGGGTCTTAGATGCTTTGGCCAGGAAGTGACACATATCATCTCTTCCCCTAGCCCATTGGCCACTAGAAGTCTTGTTTCTGGCCCCACTTGATTGCAAGAGGCTGGAAACTGTGGAAGAGCACATGGGTATTTGGTGAGCAAGAGATGTCTCTCTCCACCTCGTCCATGATATAAAGGAGGGTGTGGCCAATTCCACTCTGGAAAGAGAGCAATGATGGTTAAAAGCAAGTCTTCAAAGAATTGGAGAAATGTGGCTCAGAATTCTCACTACTTGTAACCATGTTCATGAGCATGTTTCCATGTGTTCATATAAGATACAAGATTACTCCAGTTGTGATGTGCCAATAGCTGGTAATGACAGCTTCTACAAAAGCATTTTCCAGAGCGATGGTTTCTGTGGATTTTGAATTTTTGAAGCTGGTACTAGGAGCTTGCTTAATATTGCTGGGAAGCTTTACATCTCAAAAATAAACATCCTAACTTCATAATTTTGTCTGGGAATAGCCCTGATTAGAGCCTTATAGTTATTCTCACCAACTGCTACAACTCTTTGGGGGGTGATAATCTTGGGTACAGACAGGTACAGTAGGCCTGAGATGACATTACGAGGTAGAGAAACTATCCCCATAGACTCTTCTCTCTACCCCTGAGGAGCCACCAAAAGGAAAAGAATCAAGTTCATTCTGTTTTCCACAAAACAGGAAATTTTAGTTCAGCACAACAATTACAATTATGGGATCTCAGATATTCATGCAATTATTCTACAAATATTTATTGAGCTCCTGTTATTTGTCAAATGCCAGAAAATACTGAAAATACAGCAGTAAACAAACAGGCACAGCCCTCCCTCCTTTGCCCTCCTATGGAAGACCAGGCATTAAATAATGAATCACACAATACATTTTTTAGGTTGCAAGTATGACAAATGCTATAAGAAGAAATGGAGAATGGGATGAGAAAGGTAGGAGGTCAGGGAGGTGACAGAACCGGACATTTGACTCACTTCTAGCCAGAAATGACCCTGCCTTTTCAGAGAGGCTAGGAAGGGGCAAGACAGGGTAGGATTCCAGATAGTCTTATCTCTCCAGGATATTAACATGTAAATAAACAAGCACCTACATGGCCCAAAGCCTAAGCCCTATCAGTTAGTTACTAGAGTTTCCCAAATTAGAGAAAAGAATTCTAGCAATTTCACAGTCAAAGTCTAGAACTCCTAACTAACACAGGAAGGGCCCCTGCTTGAACTGAGAGAGATGTGTCCATCTCTGCTTGGGCAGGACCAGGAGTACCGGACTGGCTGGAATTTATTTGCCTCTGAAAAGACTTCTTGACAGGAGAGGAAGTTGGAGAAATTGGTTTATTATTTTATTTCTGATAGTAAAACTTTCAGCACTGGAAGAGAGATGAGAGAATTTAGAGAAAAGAAGGAACTGTAAATAAAAACCAACATCTTTATTTTTTGTTTTATCAAAAACACCTCTACATCATTGCCCCGGTAGAACTGTGTATGGCAAAGCATCGTACAAAAAGTGAGAGAGGCATCACCTTTTGCAATGGGAGGGGGCATGGCCTGCCACGGCATCCCAAGGGCCAGTGGGGGCAGTGCCTGGTGGCCACTGCAAAGCCCCAGGACACCAGAGCCCTGTCAGGGCCACTTCCCTGCTTGCAAAGTCATGGACAAGGCAAGTTCATGCTCCCCGCAGGCAGCCAGGTCCTGGCAGCAGATATCAGTGAGGGGACGGTCAGAGAAGATAGAAAAATAACTGATGGGGACCTCCTGGTATCTGACAGTAGTTACTCGTGAGCCCATGAGCAAAAGCTGCCGAGGACTCCCAAAAATAATTTGAGAAAATTTTGTGCAGTGTTGGATAACCTGCAATAGCAAGCAGGAGGAATATGCGAAAAACGCAGGTAATTAGAAGTGAAGAAAGTGGACGGTAAGGTCTCCGGTAAGCTCACAAAGCACCTTGGGGTCAGAGTTGTGGCGTGATAGGGCTTCGGCCATCCAGATACCCTATTGGAACGACACATTGGTGGCAAGGCAAAATTTTCACATCAGATTTTGGAGGGCGTCGGGCAATTTTCTACTACAGAAGGCAGAGAAAGCCAAATGACAGAGAGAAACCAGACAGGAATGTAAAACTGGAGAGAGAGAGGGAGGGGCTGTAGAAGCAAACACAAGAAAGGTCAGACATCAAGAGTAAGGAAAGGCGAGAAGTCGGCAAATGGAGACAATGATCTTCAGGAGATCCGTTTTTAACCCGCTCCTGGGCCTCGCAGGAAGACCAAAAATGGGAAGAAAGGCTGAAAGACAAAGGGACCGAGAGGAGCTGGATGCTCTTCAAGCAAACAGACCTGCAGGCACCGGGACAAGCCATACCAAGGTGTGAGGGGACCAGGAGACAGCAAGATGCCAAGTTGGCTGCGTGCAGATCCCTGCAGAGACCTCAGAGGCAAACAGGGCCAGATTGCTACGGAGGAGCTTAAAGAAATAGCGTGATTATATGGGGACAAGAGAGACAGAGAGATTTCAAAGAAAACTTTCCCGGAAAAAAAAAATAAAAGAAAAGAAACTTCCCCTATAAATGCTCATCTGAGACCCTTTCCCATGTGGACTGAGCCCCTCGGCAACATGGGAGGGGGTCTGAGCCCCATTCCCACTCCCACCCTCATGGAAGAGGGGTAAGATTCGCTGCCCTGGAGATCGGGAGGCTGCCCCCTGTCTGGCTGTCTGCGCCGGCTCCTCCCTCGGGCACACGCTTCCTTTCTGAGCATGAGGGTTCTTAACCGCAAGCAACAGAAACCAACTCCAGCCAAGTTACGCACAAAGTTTTGTTAAGATGCTGCTTAGTTTACAAACACACTAGGACACTTAGAGAACCAGATTTGTGGAATTATGTCCAAAATCCCAGCTCAGAAACCCTGCGGCCAGCAAGCCTAGATGCTGCAGCTAGTACCACCAAGCCCCCCAAACTGCTGGCCAAGCAGCCCCAGGAATCCCAACATCCTGCAACCAGAGAAAGGGTTCGTAAGGACCCCCGACTCCTGCCTGGGCAGTGTCCGTGTCCCCGCAAGGAAACTAGGCAGGCAAGCTGTTGGCGTGTTCAGCTTCAGTTGCAGACGGCAGTTCTGCATGCCATGCGGACCCACGAGGTAGTGGCCCCCCAAACAGAGGACAGGCTTTCAGACACACAGGGGCCAACAAGAATGACAAGCAGTGACACTCGGCCTCATTTGTGATAGGAAAGGTCACATCCATCTTGTCATTTACTGTCATAGCCCAGCTCTGCACACCTCCTCCCACCTAGTCACCTCCCTGGCACTCAGGGCTTTTCTTAACCATCACACAGTTTGGAGTGGGGCCTCCAGTGGGTGGCAGCTGAGCAGTTCTCCCTCAGTCGCCAGGAGGATGTGGGGGAGAGCCAGGGAGGGAGCGAGGGAGGGAAGCTGTCTCTCCTCTGTGCCCAGGAGGGCCCGTGGCTTCTGCCCTCCCTCGCTAGAAGGGGAGGAAACAGGCTCCGCGAGCATTCCCCAAAGTACAACTGTCCATCTGTTACACTTGGATGTAATGGGGGTGTTCTTTTTTTTCTTTAATCATTGTGCCACGTTTTACTGGTAGCTTCCATGCTGCTTAAGCAGGTAATCATAAGTCCTTAAAAACACTGGCACGATTTATCAGACAGTCTGCTCGGCTTTCTAATGAGTGATCATAATAGCTGTGCTTGCTGGTGGCTTCTTTTTTCTTTTTCAGATTTATCAAGGTCTGATTTAATTGCCATAAACAAGGAAAAACAAGATCAAATTAACAGATGAAATCATAGGGTTTGGAGCCGATACATATTAATGAGCACTTACTTTTGTGATCTGGCTAATAATGACCCCAGACCTTGATAAAATTAGCTGAAAGAAAAACAAACATATCAGGGCACTGCAGTGCTTGAATGCTTCTAGGCTGGGAAGCCACCAGATGCGAAGGGAAGCTTCATCAGAGGGGGTGGGTCCAGGGTGGGAACGAGGTCTGCAGGACAAATGGCCTCCGTCGCCCCAGTGCCTGCACGTGTGTCTCACTAGGGCTGGACGGTGCCTGTTAGTGGCCCTGCCAAGCAGGCTCCCCACGCCCCGCAGACACCCGCCCAGCCCCCCTTGGCAGTTCTCCGATCTGCGAAATCAGACACAATGTAAGGCGCTCCTCGGTGGAATTCTCTTCAGTCCTTTTAACAGGCTTGAAGTATTTTACATCCATAGGAAAACCACCTTTGAATTAGTGGTTTTGTTCTCTGAATTGGGCTTTGTATTTGCTCTAATCAAATTCCCTCTCACCCAGATAAGCATTAAATGTGGATCACATCACAGGCAGACACTTGCAACTCCCCGCCCGCTCTTCTCGGGGAGGAGAACTTGCCTTTGTTATGGAAATGTTTCTCCAGTCGTGAGCCACTCTGGGAAGCCCAAACACCCTTTCCGCCCCTGCATTTGCAACACTTCCAGACCCTGTGACTTGAGCGAGGAATCTGATTTGGGATGAGAGCTATATTTCTACAGAAACACATCATCAGATTTTTAAACAAGCATCTGGGTGGCAGTACTGCAAGGCTGTTAAGGAGGCCGGCTTGGAGTCTGAGGGACATCCCTGTCCTGCCACCTCCAGCTGGCAAGTCGTTTAACATGCCAAGCCTCACTTTCTCCATCTGTACAATGGAGGTAATAGTAATAAAAATATCTACTCCCAGGGGTCGTTGACAACTGAATGCGGTAATGTATACAAAGAGCACAAAACAGTTCCTAGCCCACATGTACTTAAAAATTTCTTACTTTACATGTTTTTCCCCATTTTGTAATTAAATCTCTAAATAAATATTCTTAAGCTTCTATATTCCCATTGAGGGTGTAGGGCAGTGGTTCTCACGTGGGGTCCTCAGATTGGCAGCCTCAGCCACCTGTTGGAAAACTCAAAAGAGCAAATTCTCTGATCCTACCCCAGAAATCAGAAACTCAGGCTCAGCAACCTTCAAGTGAATAAGCCTTCCAGGTCATTCGGACGCATGCTGAAGTTTGAGAACTGTGGATACCAGGAGAATGAGAGTACAGGAACCCTCTCTCAGAGGAAATGTTACCTATAAAGTGCACCTGCCCAAATCTCTGCTTTTAAATTTGTTGGTCATTTGTATCTGGGTTGGCATTTTTAAAAAATGATTTCAACACCTAGTTGGTGTATAGTGCAAGTGATGCAAAACCTAACAAGCATGAAAATGGAGTGACCCACAGTCTGCTTCCCTTCCTCTCAGCTTATTCAAAAGCAAGTGTCAGAGAAAGTTAAAATTTTGTGTCATCCATCTCGGTACCCGAGAAAGGAATCTTTGAATCACAGCTCCAATCGAAAAGGGGAGTCTTTGAATGAGTCAGAAAGACAGGAAGCTACTTTACCATCACTCTGTTGGGATTGTGGACATACAGATGAGAAAAACCTATGGAAAATTTAAATCCTCTTATTCCAAATGTTCCAGACAATACTAATGATAAACATGAGAACAATTGCAATTTTTTTTTTTTAGTGATAAAAGCACATTCTAAGGTTTTAAACCTTTGGTGGGGTTTTATCTGCACAAAAGATGGGTCTTTAGTAATGGATCCAATCTTTCAAACAGGATCTCAAAATGCAAAATTTTATTTTTCATATATGTTCCTATAACATTTGTAGGTTCCACACAGGAAGACTTGCAACCTAAAGAATCAGCAATTTGCCCTATGATTTTGTTTGCAATAGTTTCTGATTGTTAGAGTCTTTTGTTTCAGAGGTTGTGTTGTTATTATTGTTAATGTAATAAATGAATACTTATCATAATAATTAGGCAGAATTCATGCTTTCCTCTATTCCCAGAAAGTGCCATGGAGCCTGAGGCAGCCAGTGCCACTTTGGGGCTATCTGCAGATTTTACATCTTGAATTACTTGTACCCAACACTTTCAGCGAAAGTTCCGTTTGGGAAGGTTTGGCAACAATTATATTCCCTCACCAGGGTCTGACATCTGTCAATTCTATTACACCATATAAGCTGTGACTGCTTTATGGAAGCAAATTTTGGCTAGTGGAGTGTGTCCCATGACTGCATAGCTACATCTCTTGTATTTAAAATCCTTTAAAGATTAGAATTTCTCTGGATTGCAGAACAATGTGCACAAAAGTCATTCTTCCCTCTATCTCGATGTTAGCTGAAAATATTTTTTCTCCTAATGATTTTAGTCTATTAGAGGACTGTTTTAGCTTAATCTCTCATAGTTTAGAATTTCTTTTGATGTCATTGTCAATATTATAACTATATGAGCATGATTAGGGTCAAAAGACAACATTCTGAATATATAAATTAATACATGGCTAGGCTTCTGTTAATTTGGAAATCTTATTGAGTTTTGGCTTCAAAAGTAGAAAAAATTTTAAAAACAAAGAAAAAAGAGGCAATGATGGTGTAGTTATTAGGCATTGCTCAGCTAGATCCTCTCCAGTTCCTAAGACCCTGGTGAATAAGAGTTAGGCTCAAGGAGACACATAGACTGAGACTCATTTGGGCCCAGACTAGGGACCCAATTAGTGAACAGTAGTTGACATCAAAGATATAGTGTAATTAGTAATGAGTGGTTAACAATAAACACAAAAATATGAGGTAGGGCTATAGATTTTGTATTTATACAGGGCTGATTTAAAAAAGAGAAAGAAAAATTGTAAACTCCCTCCTACCCTGTGTTAGACTTAAGCTGAAAAATGCAGTGGCTAAGTATGGAGGTTGTGGAATCCTAGACATGGATCTAGATCTTGGTGTAGTGTGTCATTTTCTAACTGTACTTTGTTGGGCAAGATACTTAACGCCTCTGGGCTCTCATTTCGTCATCAGTAAAGTTGAGATAATAACAGCACCTACCCCTTGTGAGGATTAAATAAGTAACGGCTTGGCACAGAGTAAGCGTTCAATTAGTCCTATCATTCTCCTTCCGTGAAGTCCTGCTCTCAGTTAAGTTATGAATGAAGTAAGCAGAGTGAGCCAGGAAATCAAGAAAGCAAGGGGCAGAGACAGCCTCCTGGTACAAGTGCCGTGCAGAGATTTGCTGGTTGCATCTTTGTTTTTCACCATAACCTTGTGATGTGATTTTTCTTTCTTTCTTTCTTTTTTTTATTGTCTTCTTCTTCATCTTTCCTACATCATAATGGTTGTGGTAGGCAGAATAATAGCCTCCCAAAGATGTCCGTGTCCTAATACCCAGGATCTGTGAATATGTTACTTTATAGGGCAGAAAGGACATTGTGGATGTGATTAAAGTAAGGGGTTTGCGACAGAAGATTACCCTGGGTTATCAGGGTGGACCCTGTGAAATCACAAGGGTCCTTATAAAAGGAAAACACGAGGATCAGAGTTGGAGAAAGAGACGTGGCAGCAGGGGCCGAGTGAGAGAGCCATTTGAAGATGCTGTGCTGCATGCTTCCAGGATGGAGGAACCGCCATGAGACAAAGCATGTGGCACCTTCTAGAAGATGAAAAGGAAAAGGGAATGAATGCACCCCCGGAGCCTCCAGAAGGGAGCACAGCCCTGCCCACACCTCCATTTTAGCCAAATGAACCCATTTCAGACTTTTGACGTCCAGAACTATGAGATAATACATCTGTGTTATTTTGAGCCACCAAGTGTGTGGTACTTTGTTATAGCAGCAACATGCAACTAATACAGCGGGATACTCTCATGTCACTACACTGCAATACAGAACTAAAAAGAAAGGTGACTCTGTCCATCATAACCAGCAGACTGATTTGTGAGTTCTAGTAGATCTGTTGACTGTAGCAAAAGTGAATTTTTATTTAAAAGTGAACACAATTCACTTGGGAGAAAGAATCTTGTTTCAGTGGAGAGAATTGCCTGGGATTAATTTTAAAGACGGTGGGGGTGGGGGAAGGGTTGGGGAAGAGTCAGTATTAAATCTTGGTTTTTAGATCATTTTCACTGACAGTGGTGTTCAAGGGTGGAAGTTACCAGAATACAGTCCACCCCTGCCTGCCACTCAGCCTTCACGCACACAATGTGTCAGAATGGGTTGAGAAGCTCCAACAGTGCAAGCTGAGGAAAATCATCTTGATTTGAGGCCGCACACCTCAGTCCCTAAGGGTGGCAGTCACGGCGCAATTGCCTCCTGTTATGGCTCAATCTCGCTCTCGGGCCCCTGCTGCCCCATTTTGAACACATCCCCACTCTTCTGCCTGCATCCGAGTAGTCACCTGACTTCCCCGTGTTTCCACCATGACTTAGTTTTCCATTTTAAGTTTTGTTTTTGCAAGACAAAAAGTTTTGCCACAGACATAATCTAGGACCCTCAGACTAGGTCTAAAGAACATACCAAATGGATGGCTTGAAAACTGAGCCCTGAGGAATAGAATTAACCCCCAAATAACTGACCAGATTCAGTTCTTATAAAAAAGGGGGGAAAACCTACAAAACACAGGGTTAGTAATTAATTTCCAACCACACATTACCAATTTGTCTCTGGTAAGAATACAAATAAATTTTATAGATTATATAGTAAGTAAAATAAAAACAGTCAGATGTATAAATTATCCCACCTATTTACAGCACCCAGTGCCTGGTGGGTCCTCTCTCAAAATGCGTTGGTCTTTTTATAAAATCCTTTCCAAAGGGCAGTGATTCACAACTCTGACAAAACAGGCACATGTCCACTAGAAAACATCAAAGAATGTGGTGATAGTACACTCATTTATTTAACAAATACATACTAAGCACCGATGACCCGTCACATGGGGACACTTTAGAGACCAAGTCACACCCTGAGACTCTCTCTGCCTCTTTCTCTGCTCTCAAATGCTCTGTCTTCAAATTCCAAATGATAAGCAACCTCCCTCACAGTTCTCTCTCTTTGCACATCTCACCACACGTGCGACAGTTTCTTCCCGGTGATTTGGGGTGATGGTGGAAGTCCAGAGAAACTCGACGCACAGAGAGAAGAGGGCAGAGAGGGGCCCCCAGCCACCAAAGGGAGTGTGATGAGGTTGGCCCTCCCCAGCAGCCCACTCCATCTGCAGGTCTCTGCTGCTACCCAACACAGGATCCCAAGGGAAGAGCCAGGCGGTGGTCACGTGCTGATTCGCCCGGGCCTGGAAAAAGTTCTGGGCAAATGGAAGACAGCCCTGGTTTCAGAAATGTCTTCCAGACTGTAGCTATTAGGGTTTTCACATCAAGAAATGAAGGGGGAAAGGAAAAGAGAAAAATAGGTCGGGGTAGGTGGGGACTGGATGGGATTTGTTCAAGACCAGATTTAAAACATTCTGCTTTTTTTTTTTTATTGAAACAACTTACTTTGTAATCATTGCCTTGGCGTCTGGCCCTCTCTCATTTAACCTCATCTGCCTGACTTTAAATTCATGGAACAGATTTTCACTGCCTTGGACTCCAAGCAGTTGGCTGGCTGAGTGTTCTTGGATGTTACCAAAAAAAGGCATTTGATACCATTAATCATATTGCCATATGTAATAAATTGGCTGCCTATGGTACATCGCCTAAAATTGTCACATGGTTCCAATCAGAGTTCTGCCAACTGAAAGTGGTTACTGGAAACTCTGACTTCTCCTTTCAGCCACGCCTTCTCTGTGTTCCATGGCCCGTCCTGTTTGCGCCGCACGTTAATGACCCGCTGGCTCAACGTCTGCACAAAGGCCAGTCCTTGCGAGGATGCACGTGTTTGGGGGTGCTGCTGCACATAAGCAATGACCTGCTTGGTATCAAAGTCACATCGTTACAGTCAGCCTTTGACAGCCAGACAGGGACCTGACGGCTAATCCGATACATCACTTAATTTGTGGTTTTACATCTGCCTCCACCCTGGTCCTTTGTAGGCCTTCTTTCTCTGCCTGTATCGAATCTAGCAGAGCAGTGTCCATGTCCTCTAAGGAGAATGCTGTCACCTGGACTCATCTCAGCCCAGGTGAGGAAAATCTACCACGTTGCAGTGAGGAGGCTCTAAATCTGTTTGAGAACTACTGATTTCAAGCAGTGGAGGAAGTGGAGGTGGACAAAGACCCGGAAGTTGTCCAAAGTGTCTCGCCACTACCACCCCTGGCTTTAATAGGTTACATTTGCATGCTGCTGGGTTTGGGTTTCTTTGTTTCTTTCTGTCTTTTTTCTCCAGCATGATCAGGCAAATATGGATAAAATAATACTGAACTCACCCTTTTCCCCCAGATCAGATTGTTGCTTGGTTTGCTTTAGAAACTCTGAAAGGCCTTTATGAAACATTTTGGAATTTGTCTCCGTTTTATCTGAAATGAAAAGTGCCCTGTGCGTGTTTCCATTTTGGTGAGTATGTATGTACGATACCCCTTTCTAGGTGTGTGTGTGGGTGTGAATCTGTGTGCACACGTGTTCCTCCTTTGTGCACTTTGTACGTCCAGATTCCAGCCGGGGCCAGGTACTGAAACCCTGAAATACAGTTTCTGTCTCATTTCCAGCAGCTCTCAAACAGGAAGTACAGGAAATCTTACTCACCCCTCCCCCATCCTGAAAAAAAGTTCTGTTCTCATGAAATTTGCAGCCCGATATTTGCAGACCCGGGAGGTTCAGGCAGTTTGGGTAAGGTTCGTATAAACATCCCTGCCACCATCTGAAACCCATAAATAAGGCCTCTGGGGAGAGAAAAAAAAACACACAAGGTCTCTCCTTATTTCACACCAAATCTACATCTTTTATCTTCAGTAAGACATTGTGTGTCAGAGAGCATTTGGGGAGAACTCGAGCAAAAAAAAGCAATAGAAGGCCTTAAACATAAGAGCTCAGAGTGCAAAACAGAGCTAGCGGTGTGCTCAGACTCACAGGGCCCCAGTGAAAGTTCCAACGTCCCTGTGAGGAAGGCAAGGTCTGGCATCCCCGCTGCTTTGGCGAAGTGCCGGAAAGATTGAGATCCAGGGCTGTGTTGATCTCAGCCGCTCCCATATAGGTGGTACGGTGCAAGTATAACAAGTTTGACCTTTGGTTCCCAGAAAAACAAATAATAAAAGTGAACTAAATGGCAAGTTCTGAAAAGAGTTAGAGGTTACTTGCATATCCCCTGAATCGGCAATGCTCTAGAGACCCATAAAAATTCAGCAATACACCCCACCGCGCAAAGGATTTTTCCCCCCACTGGCTATAGTGAAAAGTTCAAGTCTAAATATTCATCACTTGTACATCAGGCGCTTTATTCCGGAATTCTGGTTTGAGGATGCAAAATGACTACATTTCTTTATTAATTGGTTCGTATTTTGTGCCCCTCGAAGAGCCCTAGACACACCTCGTTTAATCAATATTTATTGAGCATGTGGGGAAATTAGAAATGGGGGACAGGGAAGAAATCTGTGCTTTGAAAGGTCATATAGTTCAGTTCAAACACACACACACACACATCAAATGATATACTCAAATCTTCATGTGTTTTGTGTGTATTTTTGCTTTTCATAAAACTCTATGAAATTTTTTAAAAATCTACTGTTTTGTAGGAGCTACAGGCTTTTTTCTGATACAGTTTGTGAGCATCTCCAATGGAAGTCATTTGTTTCCATGGCCAGAGAGCTACCATTATTGCTAAAGTGGAACAAACCCTTGACGGGAGGGAACAGGCGTGTGCACTGTTATGAAGGAAACAACAAAATAGAAACAAAAACTGATAACAAAACAGTTGGAGAAATCTTCTAAATGGGCAGGACCTTCGCTGGCGACACAGTGTCATATGTGGTCTTTTTTCTTCCAATTTTATGGTAACGGGCATGCCAGGAAGTCAAAGAGAGTGGCACAACCTCTTTGCTGATCAAGCAGGGTCATGTTAAGTGGCCTAGGGCCCAAGCTGATTGTGCCAACCATTTATCACCGGGGTGGAATGAAACCAGTGGCAGCTGAGGAAGATCACTTTGGCAAGAATTTGGTGTCATATAATTATAGAAGGAGAAACCTTACTCCAAGACAAAGTCCAGGAAGAGTTCAAAGGAATACCCTAATCAAGCAGAGGTCAGCAAATGTTTTCTGTAAAAGGCAGGGTAATAAATATTTCAGGTTTTGTGGCCACATGAGGTCTGTGTCACATAGTCTTTGTGTGTGTGTGTGTGTGTGTGTGTTGTACCTTAAAAATGCATAAGACATTCTCAGCTACAAAAACAAGTGACAAGCTGAATCTGTCCTGTAGGTGGTAGTTTGCCAACCCTGTAAACTTCCATTTGACAAACATTTGTTGTGTCCCTATATTAGGCATTGTGCCAAGAGTGGCGTTATGTAGATAAATTGTTTGGTCTTTATCAAGGAGCCTCTAATTTAATATGCTCTAGCAATTCAGCAGGGGGTGGATTAAGCTAAAAATATATACTGAAAATATAAAAGATAATACTGATCAACTGAAAATACTAATAGCTATTGTATAAGATACCAAATGGCACCTCCATACAATTAGCTTCTCATTTTAATCAGGGCTTAATCATCTTGGTATCTCTGTACCCAGCACACAGAAGGGTCTCAAAAACTGTGTGTTAAAAAAATATTCCAAATTTTTAGCTGCGATTTTGTTTTCTTTAAAAGCTTCGTATATAAAGTGTTTAACTATAAGGTTTGGCAATACTGTTCAACAAAGCTTTGTTTTTTAATTGAAGAATTTACTAAAGCATTTTTCTTTTCTAAATTGTACATTCCACCAAGTAAATCCTTTACTTATCCAATATCTTGTCACTAGACTAATACATGCATTTATAGTGTACAATACACATATACAGATAGGAGGAATATTCATAGCTTTTCTAAATTGCAAATTCAATATTTTTGTACCAGTTCCAAATTGTCTATTCACTATTTAGAAGCCTATAAGAAACAAAATCTGCCAGGTGAGATGGCTTACGCCTATAATCCCAGTGACTTGAGAGGCTGAGACAGGAGGATCCCTTGAGCCCAGGAGTTCAAGGCTCCAGTGAGCTCTGACTGTGCCAATGCACTCAAGCCTGGGTAACACAATGAGGCTCCATCTCTAAACAAAACCAAACAAAACAAAAAAGAGAAAAGAAAAAAATCCATTGTGTGTGTGTGTGTATATATATATATATATATATATATATATATATATTTTTTTTTTTACCAGACTGCAAGAGTGTAAGAGTATACACTCTTGCCTTAAAACAGAGTCATCATTCACAGATGTAGGTGTGTACTTATTATGCCAACATAAGGCAGATGGGGTTCTATTCACTTGGGGACAGATGCTTTATTTATTTCTTCCCCAACACTCTTCTTTATATAGATCCGTGCTTCTGACCTATATTATTTTCCTTCTGCTAAAGAACTTCTTGTAGCACTTCTCACCAGGCAGGCCTGCTGGTGATAAATTCCCTCAGTTTCTGTTTGTCTCAGACGGTCTTTATTTCTCCTTCATGTTTGAGGGATAACTTTGCTGGATATATAATTCTAGGTTGGTGTTTTTTTGTTTTTTGTCTTTTTTTTTTTTTTTGACACCTTAGATATTCCATACTTCACTCTTCTTGCATTCACATTTTCTGAAGAGAAGTCCATTGTATTTCTTACCTATCTTCCACTATAAGCAACGTGGTTTTCACTCCTCTTGCTTCTTTCAAGATTTTCTCTCTGTTTTGGTTTGCTCCAGTTTGAATCTGATATGCCTCATTGTGAGATTTTTTTGTGAAGTCCTAACTGATGTTCTCTGAGTTTCCTTGGCTCTATGACATTTGGTGTCTGATATTAGTTTTAGAAAGTTCTCAGCTATTATTGCTCCAAGTGTTTTTTTCTGTTCAGTTCTCTCATCCTTCTCTTTGGTATGTTATACCTTTTAAACTTGTCCCATAGTTCTTAGATGGTCTGCTTTGGTTTTTTTCATTCCTTTCTCCACTTGCATTTCATTATCTTCAAGCTCAGTGATTCTGTATCAAGTCTGTGCAGAGTCTACTGATGACCTGCTGAAGGCATTCTTCATTTCTCTTACAGTGTTTTCGATTTCTTGCATGTCCTTTTGATTCTTTCTTAGAATTTCTATCTCTTTGCTTATCTGTTAGCCATCTTCTCTTAAATATTGCTTGCTTTTTCCATTAGAGCCCTTAATATAGTTATTTAAATTCCTCACCTGGTAATTCTAACATCTGTGTCATATCTGAATCTGTTTCTGATGATTGTTTTGTCTGTTTTCACTTGCTTTTTGGCATGCCTTGTAATTATTTGTTGAAAGCAGGACATGTTGGATTGGGTAATATGAACTGGAGTAAATAGCCCTTTTAGTGTGAGGATTTGTGCTAATGTGGCTAGGAGTTGGGCTATGTTTAATGTTTTTGGTAGCTGTAAGTTCCAAAGATTCAAATTCCTCTAGTGTCCTTGTTTTTGTCTTTCTTCTTGACCTTGGGCTTCCCTATGTACTCCTCCTCAGATAGCCTGTGTCCTGCAGCCCTTTCAGCTGTCTTCCATTGCTACTGTGCTGGAGCCCTGCTGGTGTGGCTGTAAAGTGTGGGACAGGGAGTGTTCTATAATCTCCAAATTAAATCTCAGTGTCTTGATGGGTTTGTGTCCTGGGACTGTGACCTTCAATAGGATTTTCTCCCACAGGGTATAGCTTTTTTCCCACTTGGGCTCTATTCCCTTTCCTGAATGCAGTGTTCACATTCTATTTCCTTGAAAACCTGACCTCTATTGATTTTGTTCTTCATCCCTCCAATCCTTAGGGGAGATAGGAAGGCTAGAGCATGGTGGAATGCAAGGAATGCCCTTCCTGGACAGCGACTTGGGTAGGACTCTGGTGAAGTCTTCCCCCCCCCACCCCAAGAGTAGGAGGCATTTGTTACGGAGAAGTTTGCCTGTGTATTTCACAATGATTCATTCCCCTTCTCCTCTTCCTGCCAGAATCGTAGGAGAACCTTTCTCAGATTTTTATTATGAGAACCAGGTAGGGTCCCTGGAGATAAAGTCATGATGCAGCCCCTAGAAGTTTCTCGCTGGCAGGCTAGTGCACACTCAGCCTGAAACAACTCATGAGAAGGGCTATTTGAGTGTCCTTACAGCTTACAACTCTAGAAGCTTCTGCTCTAAGCAAGCAGATCTCAGCTGTGCCTCTCTGGACATGCCTGTCTTTCCAGATTTCAGGGTGGAGGTTTGCCCTGCAACCTCAGTTCTCTGATGAGTACAAGAAATGTAGTTGGTTTTCTGTTTGTCCAGTGTTTTCTTGTTAAAAGGACAGAAGTGACAACTTTCAAGCTCTTTATACATCAGAACTTAAAGTTGAAATTACAAAATGTCTTAATGAATAGAGTATGATACGATATTAATAAACAAAAATAGAAAATATATATCAACCTCAAAGTTCAACTTTTCTTTGTAGACTATAGACCAGGACTGAAGTACCAGTGCCAGCTAATTGCAGTAAAATATCTAGGAAGCAAGTAACTATAGGGCCAACATGACATAGGGTAATAACAAACATTTTATATATTCTGTATATATACCTTCACATAAGAGGATGCCATGATATGATTGCATTAGAGTATTGTTTTCAACTCCAAATCTACTTAGTCATAAGATTTTATACCCAGAAAGCACATTGCTCTACTCATTAAGCAGTTATTAAGTACCTACTATGTGCTAGAATTATAGGGTATTCACAAAGGATATGTGATTGGTAAGGATGAGAGACTAGAACACTAAGCTAGAGATGAAGAAAGGATAAATAAAATGATTAAATAACAAAGGCGTGCATAAAAATAATGAACTTTCATATACTGCTACAGAATGTAAACAGATTCAACAGTATATGTAATTTTTAAATAATTGCATGGATAATATATTGGTGCGTCACTTTGTAATTAAATATTAATTAAAATAAATACCAATTCAAAGCAATACATGTTAAGTGCTCAATGAGTAGAGGCAGTAATTGCTGCAGAAGATCAGAGAAACCACATATAATGGTTAGCTGGGTACTTATCACCCCCTCCCATTGGCAGGCACCCAAACATACTCTTGTAGTAACACTGACTGGTATTACTTAATTTCAGTTTTAGCAGCACAAAATATATGCCGTTACAAAATGAGGTTTGAGATCACCAATCGAGAATTGTAAAGGAAAGTTTAAAACCGTCTTGTGATCCTTTGACGATCGCCCACTTTGGCCGAGAAAAAAGAACTTGAAAAGACTGCGGAAAAAACTTTGATGATTAAGAGTACCCAAATTTCTCGTCTTCTCACCAAAAGGAAGGTGTGGAGGGTACCTGCTCTTTAATAGGATCTCACCACCCTGCGGAAACTTAGTATGTCAATCCTAATAGCGTGGGGACCCATTGGGATGACATCTAAGTGAAGCCTAGGAAATCTAAAGGCCAGAGACTCGCAGCCCAGTGCTCTGCCAGCGAGATCTTCAGAGACAACTGCCCAAGCGCTTCCTGGAAGGCGACAGTGATACCAACGAGTGGGTGAGCTATAGGGTTCACGGGGCTGAAGGAAAGAAGCGCAAGCAACCTAGAAGAGATGTGCTCTCTACATCAAGGAAACTGGGGCCACGCTAAGGGCACTGAAGATGCCCTATGAGAGAAAGGCCAGCTTGAAGCACCACCAATCCCAGGGATTGCCTGAGCCACCCCGGAGCCTTGTGCATGCAACTCCCTCTACCTGGCTAGCATGCTTGTTTTCTGCAGGCCTTTAATTAAAAGACAGACCCTCAGGGAGAGGCTCTTCTGTCCTGTCTAAAAGTTCTGACATTTTATGTCCCCTTGACCTGCGTCATTTTCCCCCTTGGCAATTCTCCTTGTCTAACATACCAAGTGTGGTACTTCTGTTTCTTCTTCAGTTGTTGTCCTCCTCCACTGGATCATAAGCCCCATGAGTGCAAGTGCATTTACTTTGATCACTACTGATCTGTCAATATCCCCAGATCCTAGAATAATCCCCAGCACATTGTAAGCATTCAACAAACACGTGCTTAATGGGGTATAGAGGGCATATGGTCACCAGTAAGGGTAGGCACTGATGCTATCCTGAAACCTGTGGGTGGAACCCGCCTTCACACATTGCTGTTTGTAGGCTTCAAGTTGACCGAATAAGTCAGGGATACATGGGTCAAGGCTGAGGGTTGGACTTTTAAGGACCAGAGACATTGAGACCTTCTATCAGAGCTCAGTAGCATGGGGTTTTCTGGTGACCAATGAGGGAATCCAGGAGGTCCCTTGTGAAATCAGATGTGGAGTTGGAATAGATGCACACTGTAGTCCGTGGGTTATTGCAAATACTCAATAAAAATGTGTTGTTGATTTTAGCCCCTACCAGGATTAAAGTCCCTTTTGACCTCCCTTCTCTAAACAAGTTGTTATTTCATGATCCTTCCCCTTGTCTGCAGTTCTGTCCTGGTCCATTATGACATGGATGTTTTCAATCTCCATCTACACAACTCTCTTTTTTAAATTTTGGCTTGAACCCAAAGGGTAAATAATTACAGCGCAGATCACAAAGAAACACTTTTCTTAATAGAAGGGGGAAAAATCAGCAAGACAATCATTTTCAACACCATCATTCCTTTCTATCTTCCCAAATATAACCCGTTGAGAGAAGGGCCCAGAACATTCATGGACTCAGTTCTGAAGCTCACTGAGCTTGGATGGCGAGAGATGGAAAGATGCCAGGAAGTTCCCAAATCCAAAACCTCTCAGAAAAAAAGGCACAGCCTGGGGACAGCCTTCTCATGGGAACCTCTCAAGCACCAAAGCTGGATGGTCCTGTTCCCCTCTGCCAGGAGTTCGATCTTCTTTCTCATGTATCTTTGGTGTCTGGGGAATGGATAACTCACTTTAGATCGCATGTCCTAGCACAGGTTTGTATGGAAATTCGTTTCTCCTGGGGTTACATGAATTACTTCAAGGGCCCTGGAATCATCTATAACCTTTTAAAATCTCCCTTTCCTGCTTTATCAGGTATTCATCTCAATGTGCTCCACTTCACCCTGCCTGACAGTCTTGGGTTCCTATGACTAGCAGAGTTCCTTGGCTGCCTGGGTGCTGGCATCACATAAGCTCTTCTCTCCAGCTCCCCAAACCAAGACCAGGTCTCCTGAGCTCAGAGATGAACCACTGTGCATGCCTCGAGGATGTTTCTGATTCTGACTGGCAAAAAGACTATTTTAGGTCCAACAACTGTCTTACTCTCTTCTTAATGTGCTGTTGGAGACCAGTGTGCGTACTTGTGGCTCTTTCATGTATAACTGTATTTTTAAGTGTCATTGAATCCTTTTCATATCTTTATTGTATATTTACTGCAACCTTTATCAATTTTTTAAACAATGTCTAAGAAGGATTTCTTCCTCAGAGTAGGTGGCAGGGCTGATTCTGATGCCTGCCTGTCCCCACCAGAGCTTCTCATTTAATTGGCCTATGGTGGAGTCCAGGTATTGCAATTGTTTTTTTTTTGATCAGGAGTCCACAGTGAATGCAATTGTTTTAAAACTATCCAGGTGATTCTTATCCCCCAGGTGATTCTAACGGGGTTGAGACCCATAGATTTGGAGAAGGACATCTCAAACTTTAAGGTTTATGGGAATCACCCAAGAACTTTATTAAACTGCAGATTCACTAGGTTGAGGGTGGATGCTGAGATTCCACATTTCTAACAGAACGTAATATTCTGTTGTATAATAATAAAATTATTAAAAATAATATAATAGTCATTATTACTTAAGATAACATAATTATTATTATCCCAGTATTCCTGATCTATGGCCCACGCAAGTAAGAAGGCTATTTAAATAACACGGGGCTAAAAATTTAAATATGAATTTGTTTTTACTTTGTCTCAATGATGCATATATTTTGCATGCATTCTTGCTGTGGACTTTTAAAGGCAAACTTCTTCCCAGAAGCTTCTGGAACACCCACCAGAAACCTTTGATTTCAGGACCAGTTTTCAGCCAAATAGTTAATTGAGTATTACTGTTTTCATCGTTGCTGCTGTTTTATTCAAAGCAACCTTTGCTGAAAGTTTGGTCAAGTTCATTTACGCTCTCTGGTTATTCTGAAACTCCTTTTTAGGAAGGACTTGCCAGTTCTTCTTGCTAATCTATTTTACTACCATTGCCAGATGAACAACCATGTTGTAGCATTTGTTTGCCTTCTCCCCACTCAGATCTACCCACCTCCTTCCCCCTTCCTTGAACTCGCTGGACAGCATCAGCACGGAGCACTGGTGGTCCAGCGCTCCGCGGCTGCTATGTGAGTTAAGGAAGGAGCAGCAAACGCTGCTTCCCCCTCGCCGAGTTCATAATTGAATAGAGGACCTGTGATGAGACGAGGAAAACTCAAAATCTCATTAAGTTGCTAGCAGAGGCTAGCAAGTGGTAACACATTAAAACATTAAAGCAGATTAGTTTCTCATATTAGCTAGCTATCACTGAGCAAAGGGCAGGCTCCAATAAAATGGTGCACGGGAGAGGTGGGATTTAATGGAGAGGTAGGGGGAGGCCAAGGTAAGGTCAGGCAGGGGCGAAGGTGTGGCGGGACTGCGCAGGGAGTAGGGTGCAGCCCTTTGGGGGAAAGGACGTAGGGAAGGCAGCCCCAGTCCAGGGAGAGAAGATGGAGTAGGAAGCATCAAAGAGAAAAAATGAGAGTCAATGGAAGTGATGGACAAGCTTCCATTGTTTCACCATTCTGTAGAAAGCCAGGAACGCACTGCTCACCCTCTGCATATTGTGCTGCCAAGGGGCAGTCGGGCCCTCCATGAGGAGGAGGCCAACGGGAGGGAGGGATAGAGAGAGTAAGAGGTGGGTGGGTGCTTGGAGGGAGTGGGCTTCGTCCTGCTGCCTCCAGAGCCCATTGTGAGACCAGATCAGCACGCAAAGGGACAGGGACAGAGAGCTGAGATGTCTACAGCACACTAGAAACAGCACTGGACTGGGCACGTGGGAGGGCCAAGTTCTATTCCCAGCTCAGCCTGGCGACCTTAGGATACTCTTGGACTTCTCTGGGCTGATTTCCACAACTGTACCATGAGACCGTTAAATGACCTTTCACCATTAAACTTCCGTGGTCTCTGATTCCACACTCTACAGCAGTGGTTTGCCATCTAGGGTAGGGGGAGACTGAGAAGTAGAGCCCGGCACCCTCCTCCCCTCCCCAGCCTCACACAGAACAGCCCCATTTTAGAGCACTGATCAAGATGCTGTATTTGTTAGAATTGACTGAGCCATTATCCCCCAGCTTCTCTTTGATTCTTACATCCCTATCTCTATCTCAGGAATGCAAATGTAGCTCCAGAGAGGGCCTGAGGGAGGGAGGGGGAGGGGCGGGACACATAGCACTGCAGCCCACCTGGGGCAGCAGAGACTGGACGTCTCCACTAAACCAAGCCACAGAGAATGAATCCTTTCCCGTAACTCATACTTGTTAATGAGGCAGAGTCATAAAGATCACCCATGCTGCTATGTACAGGAAGCTTATAAAGACAGTTGACAGATCCTTTAACAAATATAGCAAAAATTGTGCATCCACATTAGCTATTATTTTGGAAACCTAGACATATACTTGAATGACATTGTCTTTGTTCAACCATTTGGGGTCCTTAAAATTCCTCCTCTAGAGTCTGATTAATTTCTGAGCATACCTTGCCTAGACCTTTGTGAAATTGATAGACTAGACTACCTTTCATTTTCTGAGCAATCAGAGGTTTGCAGCACACACCTCTGGAGTGAACTCCTTGCTGTGGGAAGAGGTGAGGCGTGTTGATTTGAAAGGCTGGTGGGGGCCAATTCACGAGGCTCCTGCTCATGTGCCCAGGTGGTAACCCAGGGTCACCACTTTTGGGGAAGACTAGCCCTCTTGGCATATGCCCTTGGCCAGAAGGTCAACACAGAAAACTCTGCACTCTGAAAACAGAGCCCACTGGCTCAGAGAAAGAACCTGACCATGATTTAGAGAGAAGCCTATTTCTCTTTTCAAATTTCTGACTTGACATGTTGCTGTAGTGCACTTCACATCTGATTACATTAGTCACATTGCATTATACTGTATCAGATGTGACACGATGCGATGGGATTGTGAGCTGCGTATAAGGATGTACCAGCAGCCAATAGCTTCAACCCGGTCCTGACGTGGGAGCTGAGCCACCCCCCCCCCTCCCGGTAGCCCCTTGCTAATTCAGATAAAGCCTCTGATTCTCTTGTCAAAGTGGAAGCCCCCTACGTTCTTACCTGAGTCGTCAGCTAGAAAAGAAATGATTCCAGATCCCTTCCTTAAACCGGGGCTGTTTTTGCCATCCTAGCACCAACTGAGAATTTCATTTCCCCCCAACGCTCCCAACGGCGATGCCTTCCGTGTGTCCAGCACATTATAACTTGCAAGGTCCCTTCAAACCCATCATCTCATTGACATTCTATACTCTTAGAAGCCAAGCCTTTGCAGAGACTTTGTCATATTTGGTTAGGCAATCCAAAATGTTCAATAGCGTGTTTCCCCCAAAATAAGACAGGGTCTTATATTTATTTTTCCTCAGGAAGACACCCTAGGGCTTATTTTCAGGGGATGTGTTATTTTCCCCTCAAAGCCTCAGCTTGCAGCATGCACAGGATGGGTGGGACCTGACAGGGGGAGCTGACCTTGTTGGTGGGGCTGCCCGCACCTTTCCGGTCACCTCTGGGATAGTAGCTGTCACGATGGGGCAGACGAGAAGGGCTGCTCATCTTCTTTACCGCTCTGCGACGAAATGCATGGGTTGTGCAGATGCACACAGCCACACCCATCACTAGGTCTTATTTTCAGGGTAGGACTTATATTGTGCAAATGCTTAGAAATCCTGCTAGGGCTTATTTTATGAGCAGGTCTTATTTTTGGTGAACCACAGTAGTAACTTTCTCTTCCCAGGACTTTAGGGGAGGGGGACCTAGCCTCTACCTCGGGCCCCCTCTCTGCTGTGGAGAATGATCAGCTGGCTCAGGCCGAGCGTGGCACATGCGGAGTATATTCTGTGATGGGCGGACAGTCTCACCATGGGCTGCTTTGCATTTGGGGCTTCTCTTGACTCAAATTTATTTTCATCTAAGTACTGGTTGAAGGAAACTAGTGGAGAAGCATATTAAAACTATTGTACACCACCGTCAGGATGGAAATTATAGAATTTTCTTAGTTTTCTTACAGGGAGGAACAAAGAAAATGGTACGATCTTCCCAGAAAACTGAAGTCTTACCAGCCATAGGGTGGTTTGAACCAATAGAATTCAAAGGTTGTACTTGGTTCTGACCACAGGTTTTCTTGCTTTCTTTATTTTCAAAGGAGTCAAAGAAGCTTCCAGAATCTCATCATGAAGAAGCCAGTATATTGGCTGTGGCTTCCACCTCAGGCCAGGGAAAGGTTGTTGCTGAAATTCAGACCTTCCTAACAGCAACCTCTGCCCAGAGAGACTTCCCCTCATGTCCCCAGGCTGGGATCATGCCATATAGTTTCTAAGATCAACTCTTGGCCAGAGGAATGGGATGACTATCACTGGACTAGAGGGGCAACCACAGTGCTGACGACATTCCACCTGCCGTAGAAGCAGGCACTCAGAAACACCACTTCTACAGGAGGGAGGGAAAACGGCAGCAGAACTGTGAGGACGAGACCCAGCTGAAAAAATGCTTTGGTGAGATTCAGCCTGGGGTGAACCTCCGACTTGAGGTGAGAAGGGTTGAGAACAAGGTGTCCACCGTGTTGTCATCTCACCCCATCAGCCACGAGCAGGCTCTCGCCGCTGGGTCTGAGGAGAGAGAGGTTTCCACTTCCAAGGACAGTGTACTCACTACCCTCAGGTCATCATCAATTCTAGTTTGCACAACACAGGTGTGTTCTGCCTTTCACACATCAATGTGTATATATTTGAGAATAGTCCCTCTGACTTTGCTAAGATGATTCTTCTCCAGGCGAAATATCCCCAGTTCCTGAAACCATTCCTGCAGTTCCAAGTTGAACTTGCTCTTGGCTCTCTAACTACAACCCAGGGCTATACCTTGAAGTTGACTGGCTAATTACCCCAAACTGTTAGTCATTGGAACTTTGACATGAATTGATTTCATCAAATACATTTTTTCCTAAAGTTACTAGGGGAGAACTGGGAGGCGATGGAGAAAATATAACTAGAGCAGGCTAACAAAAAAGCCCAGGAGAGAAGAACGTTGCATCTTGCCCCTGACACTAATTTACCCTTAAGATCCCTGATATCTTGGGGCTGTGTCCCAGCTCGTGGTACAGCAAGGCAACCTGGGCAGACTGAGGTGAGCTGAGATCTAGAAACCTCTGAGAAGGTAAACTTAGTCCCAGCTGGCAGGTAGAATGAATTCATTCATTTACCAAATATGTATTGAATGCCTGCTCTGAACCAGGTACTCTGCTGGACATTGGATATGCAGTTTGGGAAGTGCATAACAATAAACATCTGTCTAGGCTATTAGTTTGCATGAGGCAGGGGGCAGGGGGTGGGGAAGAGATGGCCAAGCCAAGGGAGCAGAGGGTACCCCAGCATCCATTCAAAGGATGCCATGAACCTGGAAGCCAGTAATCTCCAGTCCAGCGGGAGTTAAGGGATAAAGAAGACTGTGGGCTTTTTGATTTTGGGTAAGGAACTGGCAATGGAAGACAACAATTCTGAAAGGCCTAGGGCATTAGACAGGTTAAGAGCCACCAGGGCAGGACAAGGACCCAGATACCAGGATGAGGATACAAAATGGAGACTGGGTCTTCTGCACCAGGGAGGAGCCACTTTATGAAAACTGGAGTAAAGGTCCAGCTGAATGGGTAGCAAGGTTGGTGTAGTGCTGAGCCCCAAAGTCAGAGACACAGAGTCCCCTGGTCTAAGATCCTGCTTGGGCCTGGGGCCTGGAGCAGAGCTGACTTACATGCAGAAGCCACATGGGTACAGACATAAGTATTTGCATTCACAAGCCACCACCCACTCCCAGCCAGCCCTCTTCCTTGACATGCCAATCCTCATTTCTTCAATTTGGGAACTATTGTGGCCCATTAGATCAGCAAAGTACAGCAATCTGCTCCCCCTTGAGGCTGCTTCTAAGGAATACCAAGTTGAGCTTGAACAAGACATTTTGCCTCTCAGCATTACAGGAACTACTAACCAAGAAGAGATAGAATTACTGTAATCTGGAATTTAAGATGCACACGTAATGCAGAAATTGACTTCGAACCAATCAAATCTGAACAGAGATAAGATAGTCGTAAAATTTAGCTGGACTTACCTCTAAAACCTATAAAGTCATATTCACCCCAAGTGTACCATGTTTGATAACAAAATACTTTCTTCTTTTATCGCCGTAATTTTCTCCCCTTGTAAGCATGTTAACAGTTGCAAACTTCAGGCAGTTGGTAATTTTCCAAGAGTACAACATTCTAGAGTGTTACATAAATGCTTAATACTCATCAATTTTAATTAACAGCCTTGGCTGATTTGATTATTACATTCTTGGAGTTTCCCACTCAAATACCAGCTCTTCATTTTTAAGATAGAAGGGATATGGTTTCTCTCTTCTAACCAGAGCAAATTGCTCCACGGTATACGAATAAATTCTCCACTTCCCAGAACCGATGGCAAATTTGCAAAGCTCCATAAAACTCATGCATGACTTGCTGCTGCAGCTGCATAATTAAAAGAAAACTAATATATTGACTAGTTCTCCTCAAAATAGCATTCATAAGTCACTGCTGCTTGAGAGAAGCTTGTTGCTAAAAGGATTATGGCCAATATCATTTTTATGATTAAAGAGAAAAAATGGCTCGAGTTTGCCTTGGCCTATCCTCTCACGGATATCCAAAATGCTCCATCGGCTGATTTTTTATACAAGTCCTGAACTATCATGACAACCATAAGGAAACAGTTATCTAACGTGCAGATTTACCACCAGAGCTGTTGCTTTATCCTTGTTACATCGGCCTCCTGCCTCCCAAAGCCAATCCATAGAAGGCTTATTTTTAGCAGTGACTAAAGGACTCCGCGCTCTAATTTATGCACACATATAAAATCAATAATTACTTAGTCGACCTTTTCATTCGTCTAAATTTGGCCTGGCGTAATGGAAGCTGCCCACACAGTTCCCATTGAGAATGATAAATGGAAGACAGGAGTGTATCTCTATCTCCTCTCTCAGGGTCAGATGAAATCAGAGGCCGCTGGAACCTCAGCCAGCCCTTGAACTGAGCCGCACGAACTTTTCTTTAGGCAGATTCCATTCTGATGATCGTGGTGTCTCTTTCCGAAGAGGAACCCTAACTTGGACTCTGCCCCACCCTGGCTTCGGGCAGGACTCAGGCCTGCAACCATGTGTTTCTGGGAGCAGCTCTTGCAATGCGTGCCAGAGGCAGTAAAGAGTACAGTTCCCAAAGTGGACGAGGCAAAGGGAGCTCGGACAGAAACTCAGCTCCAGGCCTGGCCGTGCAAGTACGGAAAGAAAATGCCCAAGGGTCCAGACAGACTTCTGGAAACATTTCCCTGTGCCCAACTCCTTGCACCTGCCTCTGTCCATTTTGGAGGTTTTCCTACCGTTGTCCAAAGCCTCTGGAAGGCTAATTTCCCACCGAATGAGCAGTAATTAATCCCTGCTTTGTTTTGAAACACTGGATTTCTGGCTTTTAGAGGGACCCTTTTATTTTTCCTGAACTTGCACAAAATAGGAAAGTATTGGGATGACTTTCAGCAGAGATATCTAGGCCACTTTTTCCTCTTTGTCTGAGGATTATGTAAACTTGCCAGCAAGCCTATCTTCCAGCTTTAGTTTCCCTATGATCAAGGCAGAAGCGAGACCTCCACGCCTCGTGTTAGCCACATGCTGTATCTTGAATTCAACACCATTGTTCTCACAGAGCAGAGCGAGGTACTCCAGTATCTTTGTTGAATGGTATGACCAGTCCAAACGAGGGTCCCTCCCACCAGTAGCTGCTCCATAGTGAGACATAGAACGTGGGCTGGATCTTTAGTTTGTTCTCTATGTCTCCAACTTTATGATTTATCCTAGATCACTGAAGTAATTAAGTTATACGTAGGAGCTGGTGAATTGCTGAAATGCCTAATAATAAAAGCAATAATATTATTGCTACTATTTTAACTCCCTTTTATTGAGCAAGTATTATGCATTTATTATCTGCTAGGCAATTTTTAAAGCATGTCTATCAATTAACTCATTGGATCTTTATCACATCCTGGTGTGAGAACAATTATTCCAGTGTATTTCTATTCGCTGATGAAACAACTGAGGGTAAGTGACCTTGCCCAAGGTCACAAAGATAGCAAATGATAGGACTGGGATGAAAATCGAAGCAGGCTGATTCCAGGCTCCAAGTTCATCTACCGAGGTCTCACTAATTTAGAATTTTACATACATTATCGGATTTAAGCCTCATAACAGGCTCTGTCCTCTAACCCCAGCACGCCCTCCACAATGCCATCATGCCTTTTTTAGATTTTCTGCCTGGTAATACCGCAATTCTTTAGAAGGTTTCAACAAAGCCCCAGCCAAGAAGACCTATTAAGCAGCAGACATTCTGTGACACCACTCCCTGTGTTTATCAGCCACTTTTCAGGAAAGTTCGGCATTCCTCAGCACCAGTGCCTGGCGTGTAAAACCCAGAGCATAGCCAGTGAATGCGGACTCCAGGGAGTGGGGAGGGAAAGATCACACGGCCTAGAAGCCAGGAGGGGAGGGAAAAGAAGGCAGAGAAGAGGCTTTGGAACACAAAAGCCCCAGACTCTCAGGGGTTTGGTGGCCAGCTGCTCACATCTTTGCATAAAACATGGGCACAGGGCTGTCGGGGGACATGGTAAGGATGGCTCCCAGGGCAGCCGGCAAATTGGAGCATGTGCCTTGCTGAGGAGGGGGGTTTAGAAAAAAAAAAAGGGAGAAAGGTGGCTTTTCTCTTGCATAGTGCACAGACCTAAGAAATGCATATTACACAAAGCTAAGAGGAAAATCAGAACAATTCAAGTGCTGAGACACTGAGTATGTTGCTTTAAATTCTCCTGGCAACATCTCACGTAGTCACTAACACAGAGGGGAATCTAGCCACCTGTCAACCCCAAGACACACTACCGACTGTTCGGGGAGATATTCTAGACAGGAAGGAGCCTTCCACAATAATTACAGCACACTGTGATGGCCTTAAACAGTACTATACTCAGTGCATTATCTAAGGCTTTTTGTCAGCCCCTCGGAAAGCCATCAGCAACCGGGCATGCTTTACTGGCCAAAGAAACTGATGTTTGGCTTTGGGTGATTTGTGGAATCTGAATTCTCATTATTCTGAAAGTATTGCAGTCCACAATTGAAAACCTCCAAGGAAGGAATGCCAGGTGCCAGAAATGACAGAGAAATCTAGGGACATGGAGATTGTTTAATTACACACACAGGATTTATAATGGATTCATTCCACTTGAGGAATGTGCAAGTATTTTAAATGTTTAAATTAAGAATAAAACCTTAAATATTTTTATTCAGTGAAAGAAGAGAGATTAAGAAGTCGAAATTAGTTACCATATAATTAAAACAGAACCAATAGTAATAAAAAGTCTGCACATTTCTAGAATGAATATTCTGGATCAGATGGCTATGACTGGGGAGATGGGACATCGCTCCTATTCCTCAGGAAAACGTGGCTAAAAGAGAGATGCCCTGTTCATTCCCATCCAGAGAGAGAACAAGATATTGCAACAGGAATGACAAGGGAATTCATTAAAATAATTAAACATGTATAGCCTGGTTAAATGATGACTGGCAGGGGACATAATAAGTGTCTACTAAATTTTGAACGCGTGACCACTAAAAATACAAGAAATTGTTTACTCTAATTTAGGAGGACAAATTACAAGAAATAAGGAAGTCTAAAGAATGAAAATAGTCTGGAAATTGAAGAATCTTTGGGGAAGGAAAAGCCTGCAAAATGCATGATTAATCTCCTGGGAGAGGTGGTGAAAGATGTATCAGTGGAGACTCTTAAAGGAGGCTCTTCGGCATGCCGGAAGGTCACAGCAATCAGGACCAGTGTCACCTGGAAAGGCCAGATGTATTAGTGGATCCAAATCCTGATTATATATCAGAATAAAGATGGATGCTGCTTAGAACATGTTGTGTAGCTATAAAGAAATACATGAGGCTAAGTAATTGATAAGGGAAAAAATATTTAGTTGGCTCATGATTCTGATGGCTGGAAAGTTCAAGATCAGGCATCTGCCTCTGGTTGAGGGCCTCAGGCTGCCTCCACCCATGGCAGAAGGTGAAGGGGAGCTGGCATATATCAAGATTACATGGCAAGAGAGGAAGCAAAAGAGAGAGGGAGGAGGCACCAGGCTCCTTTTAACAACCAGCTCCTGGAAACTAATAGTGTGAGAATTTCTCTACCCCTGTCCCCCCACCCACAAGGGAGGGCATTAATCTGTTCATGAGGGTTCTGCCAGGGAATGACCAAACCACCTCTCATTAGGCCCCAGCCCCAACATTGAGGATCAAATTTCAACAATAGCTTTGGAGGGGACAAATATCTAAACTATAGCAGACACGTTCTAAGTTCACCTTGGAGATTCTGCGTCAGTGGATTTTGGTAGAGCGTTGGAATCTATATATTCATAAATTTCCTCAGGATTTCAGCAATGATGAAGTAAGAAGTACTACACCTACCTATTTATGGTCAACTATAAAACTGGACAAAATAAATGAAGTACCTGTTTTCAGGCATTTTACAACATACAGGGAATGGGAAAAACAAAAAGGTGAGCTCCATGCTTACCTCAGCTTTCTGACGGGACACTTGATAAACTAGCTCAGGAAAATGGAACCTAATCGCAGATCTTATTGGGAGGAATGTCGGTTGAGTGAGATAACCCATGTGAAGCAGTTGGCACAGTGACTAACGTATAGTAAGATTTCAAATTGTAGTTATTATTAGAATTCATCTGCAAAATAATGATTTTTCCAAAAAAGGACTGTGCCATCTTGAAGTTTTCAGGGAAGCTATTATGAAGAAATAGAAATAATGGTTGAATTTTTCTAACTATAGAAAAATAATTTATTTTGTTTTAATTGTCATATTGCCATTCATTTAGGGTTTCTTCTATTTGTAAGTTCAATTAGAATTCAAGGTGGCAGAGACAACTGAAGTTTGTAGCATGGACATCAGAGAAGAGATAGAGATAACTTCATATAAACAAAGCCTCAGAAATAATCATAGGAGTTTCCTTAAATTTAGGGTAAAATATTAATCTGCACATTGACACGGTTATATTCTGTGAGGCTTAGCAGAGAACAGCCGCTAAGGAGTTATGAGCAGAATAGATATTTTGAAGGTGCATGGAATAGAGATATTGAAATTCTGATCAACCAGAGTGGAAAGAATCCTTTAAAAACTTCAAGCATTTAGTTAAGACCCCCAAAAGGCCACTCCTTAAGTAGTTGACCTCTCTAACAAAGCCTGAAACCAAGCCTCAACAGAGCCAAGATGATTCACTACTAACTTAGCTTTTGATAGTACAAAACTCAGCTTTCTGCATGGGGTGGGGGAGAGGAATATATTTTCAACAATGTAATATCCACGATGTCTAATACATAATAAAAATGATTAGATATGCATCAAATCAGGAACATGTGACCCATAACTAAGAGAAAGCCTAACAATATAAATAGACCCAGAGGGAACACAGATGATTACTGGAATTAACAGAACATTATTTTTAAACAGCTATGTAAATATATTAAATAATTTAATGGAAAAGATGGGCATAAGAGTAAACAAACAAAAACTCCTGGGAGAGAAATGGGAACTATTTATAAAGAACAAAAAGGAAATTTTAGAATTGTACAATATCTGAAATTAAAAACTCAGTGGATAAACTCGACAGCACATTAGAGACTGCAGAGGAGAAGATCAGCATACTACAAACTTTCCAAAATAAAATACAAAAAAAAAAAAATTACTGGGCAAAAAATGAACAGAGCTTCAGTGACCAAATCAACGATATCAAGTGGATTAATATACATGCACTTGGAGTACTAGAATAAAAGGAGAGAGAGATTGGGGCAGATTAGAAAGACACCAGGGCAGAAAAAAATTATTTTTCAAGAAATAATGACCAAATATATTTCAAATTGGATATCAACCCATAGATACAAGAAGCCTCAATAGACCCCCAAGAAGGATAAGTATAAAAGAAACCCTACCTAAGCATAGTATAATAATATTGTTGAATACCAAATATAATGAGGAAATCTTAAAAGCAGCCAGAGAAAAAAGACACATTATATTCAAAACAACAATGATAAGAATGGAAAGTATTTTCCTTCAGAAATAATGTAAGGAAAAACACAATGAAATACTATATTTTAAGTGCTAAAAAAACTAGGTAACAACCTAGAATTCTATATTCAGGGTTTATCTAAAATTACAATTTTAGATAAACATCACCTGGGAGAATTCATCAAGACTTGCATTGCAAAAATTATTAAAGGAATTTCTTTAAGCTGAAGGGAAATGATGCCAGAACTCAGTCCCACATGAAAATATAAAAAGTGCTGAACATAATAAATATGTGAATAAACAAAAAATACCATTTTTTATTTCATAATTAGACAGTTGCTTTTTAAAGCAAAACTACTAACAATTTATTTTAGAATTTACAACATGCAGAAGAGAAAGTATGACTACAATAGGGGCAAATGGAAGTATACTATTTTAAGGTTTTTATATGCAAAATGGTATAATAGGAATTCAAGGTAGATCCTATATATTGAGGATGCTTATTTTAATCCAAAACAACTTTCAAAAATAAAACAAAGATATATAGCTAATAAGCCAACAGTAGAGATAGAATGTTATGCTGAAAATAATTATCCAAAAGAAGGTAGAAAAGGAGAGGAAAAAAAGAGCAAAGAACAGATGAGACAAGTAGAAGACAAATAGCAAGATGATGAACTTAAATTTAACCACATTAATAACTGCATTATATCTAAATGGACTAATCACTGCAAATAAAAGGCAGAGATTATCAGACTGGATGAAAAGATGCAAATGCATACTGTTTAAAAGAGATGAAGATTTAAACAAAAAGACATATTGGTTAAAAGTAATAGGATAGAAAGAATGCATTATGAAGCTGGAGTGACCACAATGTATCAGACAAAATATACTTCAAGACAAGACAGAGACAAATATGATTTTGTAGTGATAAAAGCTTCAATTCATTAAGAAAAAATTCCTAGATGTGTATACACCTAATAACAGAGCTCCAAAATACTTGAAGCAAAAACTGTTAAAAATAAGAAAAAAATAGACAAGCCTACAATTATAGTTGGAAATTTTAACACTCATCAATCGACCAAAAAAAAAAAAGTATTAATAGACAAGAAATCAGCAAGGATAGAGACTTGAATAACAATATAAAAAACCTCCCCAGGTGACTCTCATGCTGCCCATTCTTGGACTCTTGAAACCATTGATTTACTTTATCTCTAACATTCAGCAGAATCATAGCAAAACCAGCCAACCAGACAAGTCACTAGTTTAATTTCTCAATTAGGAGGATAAATCCAGAACCTCTGTAAGCATTATTTCTGATGTCTAACCTGGAAATTCTTACTTCTTTATAATCGGAAGCCACACGATTCTGTTGAAATACATTCTCTTCCCTGTGGGGTTACAGAAAATAGACTTTTAGAATTGAAGAGGTTTTTAACATCACATAGTTCAAATGCTCCATTTTACAGAACAGATTCTACTGATTCTTTGTGGCCCAGTTCAATTGCCACGTCCACGTTTAAAGATGAGAAAACAGTGCCTCTGAAAGGATAAGTGGCTTGACCAAGATCATACAGCCGGTAAATGGTAGTGCCTGGATTCTAACTTACATGGTTTAATTCTAAAGCCCACGATCCTCATAAGAGACTTAGCAAATGCTTACTGAATTAGAGTATCAACTGAAAGAAATCAAGATACCAGAAATTCCAAAGATGGGTTTGCTTTGATGTAGGTGCTTATGGATGGAGCCACAGTAGAACCCAAATCTTCTTAGCCCTAACACCTTCCTCTCCACCATATTGTCTGAACAAAGGTAAACTAAAATAAGGAATTAATTTTCAATTGAATCTCTAATTTTGTATTCTAATCTCTTGCAACTAAAGTTGCAAATCAGATAAACCACTCTGAAGCATGAGAAAATGTGCCTTCTAATTGTCTATTTTAATCCCATTACACCTACAATCTAACCAATGACTTGAGACGACCAAGGGAGATATCTTTGCCAAACAATAACGCTTACTGTGGCTTTTCAACATCAATCAAACACAACTTATGACTGAACAGTCTGAACTGCATTTAGATACTACAGTTTTATTGTTCTCAAATTGCTGCTTTCACCTTGATGTCAAATCTCTGTTTCCAGCCTCAGAAACCCCATCAGAACCCACAGCTTTCCAGGCATTTTAAAGCATTAAATATTCAGCCCAGTATAGTTCAACATTGTAATCCCTTCTCCAATTTGATATTTAATTTTTTTCCACTCTCAGAGGCAGGTAGGCTTCAGCCCAAGGGGAGAGGCACATAATCTTCCCAATTCTCTTCTCTCCTAACCTTAGAGTCTGCTCTGGGACACCTCTGAACTCCTCTTCCTTCTGGATCTCGACCCCCTCCCAGTGTGCTCCAGTAGGGCACTGGGGTAGAAGAGATGGCAGGTATTACCTTGTACAATTGGCTGACGTCTGGCGGGTCTTCCTCTGGCTTGTTCTGGTATCACCCTCTGTGCAATGATCCCTGCTGTGGTTTTCTTGGACAACCCCCAATGTACTGAGGACCCTTCAGAGATGGGGCAGTCACAGCTTTCTTTGGTCCCCTGCCCTTAAAGCTGCTCTCTCTGTCGGGGAAAAACTCACTTTTGTTAGTTGCCTGGATCCTGTGATTTGTGCCTCCTTTTTAATCTCCATAGATTTTTACTTAAGGTCTTGAGACCAGGGAAGATTCTCCACACCCTCCCAGGACTTCAGGGACTTAGCACTTTGAGGGTACCCCCATCTTCATCCTCCAGTCTCTTCTTACCATTTGCCCCAGCAAGCTTCTTACCTTTGGAGATTAAAGAGACACCAAAATGGGCACTGGGCACTGGATCACAAGGACCTCCAAACTTTAAGGGCAATAGCAGACCTGCTCAAGAACTTTCTCTCCATGTTCAACTCTCCTCCACTGGGAAGCACAAGGGTAGACTCTGCAAGCCCCCAGCCAGGCCTGGGGTGGCAGTAACTGCTCCTTCCAGGAGCACTCCCAGTCCTTACCAGTGATTCCCTCATGTGGCTTGTAGGCAAAGGAAGTAAGCACTCCATCTTCCTTCTACTCATAGGAGAGAAAGAAAAAACCTCCTTACCACAAATGCACCAATCACCTCCCTATCCCCTCGCTCATCCACCCAGTGGTTTTCTTACCAAGATGTGTGAGTAGGGTGATTGTGAAGGTATCAAAGAAGACATAGCTGCCTTTTATGAAGCCTCACGGAGCTCTCTGGACACAATTAGCATTGGATCCTGTTATAGGCTGAAAATTCATATGTTGAAATCCTAAACTCCAGTACCTCAGAATGTGACTATATTTGGGGATAGGGTCTTTACAGAAGTAATTAAGGTTAAATGAGATCACTGGGGTAGCCTTTACTCCAATATGATGACTGTTGTTTTTACAAGAAGAGGCAATAAGGACATAGACACTCAGCGGGAAGACCATATGAAGACACAGGAAGAAAACAGCCATCTGCAAGCCCAAGAGGGAAGCCTCACAAGAAACCAACCCTGCCAACATCTTGATCTTGGACTTTTAGCCTCCCGAAGCCTGAGGAAATCAATTCCTGGCATTTAAGCCACCCAGATTCTGGTATTCTGTTATGGTGGCTAGAACAAATGAATACAGATTCCTTTAGAAGATGGGGATGCTTAATGCATACTTGTTCTTAGGTTTGGGTTCTATCTTTGAGACCACAAGAAAAATCCCACTCAACATCCTGTTGCATTAATCAGGTATAAAAAAAAGGAAAGTTAGTATATATCTATATTGGAGAAATACAGGATGGAAGATATAGCCAATAGCACAAAACTAATGGGCTGCAAAAGACTGGCAGAGTTTTAGATGACTGTAACAATAAAACAATGGAAACATGGTTGTAAATGAACCACATACCCATAATGGAGCCAGAGCACAACATGAGACCACTTGTGAGGATCCTGGCTATGTCAGAAGAGGACAATCTAGGTAATTTCTTGGGTAGATGAATCAAGCCAGGGTTAGAAAGACAAATGTGTAAATCTACATGAAGTTCCAGAGCTACAGAAAGCAGGATAGGTCAAGAACAGTGGACATACAAATGTCACCTAATGAGACAGAGGAATCATATAAAGTCAGCCACGTTTTTGGGGGTTTTTTTGGGGGTCATGATCTGGTCCCAGTCAAAACTGGATCAATGAGCAAAGACAGAGGATGCAGCTCCCCCCTGTGGAAAGATTTGAGGGACCCCCTTCTGAGTCTGAACTTAGTGTCACCAACAAGATCTCCCCTGTGAACCTCAGAACTTGACCCCATAAAGGGTTATATGAGAACAAGGGAATTTTAACTGGGTTTAAGAAATTATGTAACCTTGCAGGGATATTAGAAAGGGGTGAGTTGAGCATGGCCCTTGAAGCCAGACACACTTAAATTCCAATTCTGACTCTACTTCTGACTTGCTGTGTGCCCCTAAGCAAAGCACTTGGTCTCTGGGAGCCTCTGTGTTCTCCTCTTGTAAAACGAAGATGACTCGCATTCATAATCGTGACTCAAACACAGTAACTTCTTAAACAAGAGCTATGACCATAGTCAGTCAATGTCAGCCCCTGTTCTCTTTCGACTAGCAAGGTGGCTGAGATCGGGGCTTTTAAAAGGCTAGAGCAATGGCTAGCTAGATGTTGAAGGTGAGGTGGGAAAGGAACCCAGAGAAATGGAGACTGGGCAGGAGGAGGGAGATGGGAAGTCAGGAAGAGGGGACACTAAATAAATGTTACAAGTGTCATCTGTTTCATGATCTTGCTTAGAAGAAAGTCCTGTTTGCAGATGAGTGTTTCTTTTCTAATCATTAGCCAAGCACTGCTAACCATCAGATTGGGGATGGACGCAGGGAGATGAAAGTGATTTCTGCTGATTGGACTGACCAGACAGGCACCCCTTCCTGCTCAGCCTGCCATGGGCAGAACACCCCCAAATCTGCACCTTGCTCTGGAGAGTATGCCCTTCCCAGATAAGGAAAAGCAGCCCTCTAGTCGGTCATAGAAAAATAGCTGTCCTTCTTGCCTACGAATTCCTCCAAGTCCCTTTTTCCTGACCTTGATCAAAGTTTCACTGCTGTGGATTGGGATATTGTGGTATAGTGTCTGATAGAAAGAACTCACTCTACAGAGAAAAATCCTCAGGGTAGACACCCTGAGGACACTGATTATAAAGTCCTCATGTGGCAGAGCCTGCAATCCCCACATCCAGATGTCAAAAGCTAGTTAATTAAGATTAAGACGTAGTTGCTTTAGCAAGTCCAGTCAATCCAATTCCGGTATGGTTCTTTTCCCATTGTTCATTTCTACAGAAATTTCTTTGTCTCTGTAGAGCAGCCGTAAGTAGCAGAAATAACCAGAATTTCACAATGCTGTTTCTTGAGCAATAGTGAAGAATGGCTTATTTATTTGAAAAGAGAAGTGGAAATTTTTAGGGGGAATTAAACTGTCTGGTCTTTGAGCTATGGTTTTTAAGTGGAGGGCATATGCTACTGCTTCGAATAGTACAAAAGGTAAAGCTAAAAAGTTGCAATTGACCAGTGATGCAATGAAGAAGCATAAAAGCTCACGGCTGAATCTCATTCACAACATCTCGCCAGCTCGCTTGGGTAATTTGCTCCATCTTGACTCAGAAGGAAAAGTTTCCCCACCCAGTCGGTCATAAATGTCGCTGCCGACATTTCCATTTCTCCCTTTGCTTGACTATAGACTAAGGCCCAGAAAACAATGTTTCTACAATCTGCAAATTAAGATGATTTTTCAGCATCCATAAACTTCAAGCTGAAGAGGCCATTCAAAAATCCGTGGTAAAGGAGGCAGTAACTGTTTTATCTTTCTCCATAAAACTCTAATGCATTGGAGGGAAAATAAAGAAACCCCAGGTATAAACGGTGCTATTTTGCGTTCGGTACACAACCTCTGTGATCCATCTACAGCAAAGTTAAAGCTGTTGGGTACAGATAACGATAAAATTCTAAACAGAACTCATGAGAGGAACCAAAACGACCCGGAAAAGGGGTTTTTAATGGGATTTATTAGCAAGACCATCCTTGGGAATTATAGTGACATACATAGAAGAGTTTTGCAAAGGCAAATTACACTATGTTGGGCATTATTCTACTTTAATTTAAAGGTAAAAGGCAAAAAACCAAAGGTCATCAGCCCAAGAGTATATTAATTTATATATAATGTAGGGTTTTTTCCACACATGAAGAAGTCCAAAGGGGAAAAAATTATAGCTCCCACAAGAAACTTTCAGCAATAATCTTACATAATTTACAACATAAAAGGACATTTCCACGTCCAGGAATTGTGGCCCATCAGCATTGTAAAAATGGATCTGTGCAAGTCATTTGATGCAAAAGTCACATTAAAATTCTCAGCCAACTGGCTGCTTTGCACAGCCCATTCCTCCCATTGAAAGCCACGCTCGCTCAGGTAATATTTATGGGCACTCTAGTGGAAAGACAAACACGTGAACTTTGGGTATAAGAGGTCAAGTGAAAAGAGAACATGCAGTAGCATTGCTCAGTTAGCCCACGCTGGCCGGTTCTGTATCTAGCCTAGCACAGACATGGGGAAAGCCCTAAACAATTTCATTATCTCATGCCTTCCAAAGGGAGAGCGAGCCTGCTTTCCTATTTCACGATAATTGGATGAAGAAATGTGGGTGGGAGCACAATTCATTTCAGAGTTTGATGAATTATTTACCAATTAAGGAGATGAGCTGAGGAAGGGAGGGCTACATAACTTTGATATGAATGTTCCTTTTATTATATTATTTATACACATGAAATTGTTGCTTTTATTAACTAAGAGGTTAATCACTTGAATGGGATGCTTTGCATCCTTTCCAATGCTGTACACAGGCAAATTGGCTAATTTTATGTTAGGAAAATAACCTGGCAATTTTTCTAGTACTTATCTGTGTGGTGCAGTTTAATAACATTTTAGAATATGAAAAATGAATAAACTAGCCAGGCTTCTGGTGTTGCAAAGCCACTCTGTTTTAGTGGTGAGGGAACAGGGAAGAGTCCACAGGATTCTGGTAAAAAATGGATTCCAAGTAAATGACCTTTTTCTGCTGTTCAGGTGACAACATGAAAATCTATGTCATGTGGAATCAAAGCACAAACTGCAGGGTCAGAAAATGTGACTGGAGACCTAGGCCTGCCAGTCAGGGTCTGTGTATTTTGGACAAGTCACATGCCCTCTAACTCTTATCTTCATTTGTGAAATAAGGATTCATTCACTCATTCAAATATATTATGAAGGCATTCCATGTACTCTCATTTCACAGGACACACCAAGACTGTAATGATGATGAGATTGATACGATTCTTGTCCTTTAGAAGATTTCATTCTAGTGAGGAGAATAGCAATGCACACCTTTAAAAAATGAATCAAACTTATGCAGGTTGTGATAAGTACATTCAAAGAAATAAATAGGAATGATTGGAAACTTTATGCCAGTTGATTAGTAACTCCCCATTTTCCCCTCCTTTCTTTCCCTGCCAACCTCCATTCCACCCTTTGATTTCTATGACTATTTTAGATACCTTGTATAAGTGGAATCACGTAGTATTTATCTGTCTGTGACTGGCTTGTTTCACTTAACATAACGTTCTCAAAGTTTATCCATTGAATATACTGTCACATATTGCAGTCTCCCCAACTCTCTCATTACGTAATCTAAATGATAAATACTGGTGGCTTTGACTAGAGTTTTGACAATGAAGATAGAGACAAGCCATGTTCTGGAGACAGAATCATCAAGATATATACTTTATATATTTTATATTATAGTTTGTATATGCCTCCTATTGGTTCTGTTTCTCTGGAGAACCCAAACTAATACAAATTTTGATAGCAAGAGTGACTCTAGAGGAACAGAGTTTTAAGAATGAGTTTTCTGAATTCGTTCTGGAGTTTCTGGCAATGATAGACCATAGAGTGACCTAGCAATAGAGACACTCAAAATATCTCCATTCAACACTCTTAAATCAACCGCTTATAAGAAGCAAGGAGCTAGGTAACTGTGTATATGATATTTTTGAACATTTTTAGAAAATAATGAATATTATTATATTGGCTGATTGCTCCTAATGTCACTGAAAGAAAAAGATGAGCTCAGGAACTTGAAATCCCAGCTTGAGCATCCCATAAATGATCTGAAAATATCTATGGGTTCCCCAAAGGAAACCCTTGTGTCCTGCAGCCACAGGGCTGAGAGTGCTGAAAATCAAATGCAGAATCTCATCCTGTGACTGGGATTAATCGAATCCTGGGGTGGCAGAGGACAAATGGCAGCATTCAACCACCAAAGGCAAGATGGGTGTGGTCACCATAATAGACAACAGGATCAAAGCAGCAATCTGAAGCAAGTCTGACTCATTCAGACTTATGGCATTGGCTAATCATTGTGTTCCTATATGTGAAACAGATAGGGTGGCTACTAAATTCATAATTGATCTGTACAATCAGAAAATTTCTATGTCAAGTGAATGAAACTCTAGCTCAAATTATAATAACAGAGAGTCTTGGCCCCTCAGGTACCAGACTTGAGCCAGTTTATTGACCCAGAACACTTCAAATGAAGGAAAGATTGGGTCTCCTCAAGGAAGAACCCTTGTACACTACCAAAAATGTATACTGCTAATCTTTCTCCCAGCCTTACCCAAAAGGACCTATGGTCTTTTACCAGGGTTTCTGGGAGTTGGAAAAAAAAGAAATAATCAGACCTTTCAGAGACTACTGAACGCTGGCTCCAAACTGACATCCATTCCAGAAGACCCAAAATGTCGCTGTGGTTCTAGTCAGAGTAGGAGCTCATGGAGATCAAGTGATCGATTGGTTTGAGCTCAGGTCCATCTCACAGTGAATCCCCAAACCCATCCTGTGGTCTTTCCTCAGCTCCAGAATGTATAATAGGAATACACACACTCAGTGTCTGGCAGAACCCCCACATTGATTCTCTGACCTATAGATTGAGGGCTGCTATAATGCGAAGTACCAAGTGGAAGCCACTAGAACTGCCTATACCCAGGAAAATAATAAACCAAATACAATACAGGTTGAGTATCCCTTATCCAAAATGCTTGGAACATGAAGTGTTTTGGATTTTGCCTTATTTCATATTTTGAAATATTTGCGTTATACTTTCTTGTTCCTCATCCCAAATCCAAAACTCCAGAATTTTAAATGCTCCAATGATCATTTACTTTGCACATCATGTAGGTGCTCAAAAAGTTTCAAATTTTGGAGCATTTCAGATTTCGGATTTGGGATGCTCAACCTGTACCATGTTCCTGGAGGGATTACAGAGATTAGTGCCACCATCAAGAACTTGAAAGATGGAGAGGTGGTGTGATAATTAATAATAATTTTATGTTTCAACTTAAGTGGGATATGAGGTGTGTGAATATTTCATTCGACATTTTTCTGAGTGTGTCTGTGAGCGTGTTTCCAGAAAAGATTAGCGCTTCTATTGGTAGACTGAGTAAAGTTTACTGCCCTTCCCACAGTGGGTGGGCATCAGCCAATTAACTGGGGGCCTGAATAGAACAAAAGGCAGAGGAACAGAGAATTTACTCTGCCGAACTGCTTGAGCTGAAACATTAATCTTCTCCTGCCCTTGGACTGGGACATACATCATTGGTGTTCCTGGTTCTCAATCCTTCAGACTTGGACATGAGTACCATGTTTCCCCAAAAATAAGACAGGGTCATATATTTATCTTTCCTCAAGAAGACACCCTAGGGCTTATTTTCAGGGGATGTGTTATTTTTTTTAAGTATGGTACAACAATCTACATTTATTCAAATATAGTTAAGTCATCTTCTTCTGGAACATCATCATAACTCTCCAAAACCCGAATTCCATCCTGAATTTCTTGTGACTCTATTTCCTTTAGAACCATTGGCCCCAATCTCTCATGTTGAGCAATAAAGCTCTCATTAAATGAGCAGGGCTGGCTTGTTTATCAGAGATCCAGTGAGCACTGGGTCCAATCTGCACAGTAGAGCAGAAATGACCTCTCTGGACTCAGTGGGAGACTGCTTGCTGAAACTTTTCCCTATCCCCTGGTGTTTGTGGGGGTGAGAGAGGCCCACAGTGCTGAGTAAAATGGCAGCCACAGCTTTCCTTCTTCCCCCTGGGGACACACAGTACCTAAAGCAGAGCGTCCCGCTCCTCACTTCACTGAGGAGACTTTCCCCTCAAAGCCTCAGCTTGCAGCACGCACAGGATGGCCGGGACCTGACAAGGGGAGCCCACCTTGTTGGTGGGGCTGCCCGCACCTTTCCGGTCACCTCTGGGATAGTAGCTGTCATCATGGGGCAGATGAGAAGGGCTGCTCATCTTCTTTACCTCTCCACCACAAAATGCATGGGTTGTGCAGATATGCTGCATAGCCACGCCCATCACTAGGTCTTATGTTCGGGGTAGGGCTTCTATTGTGCAAATGCTTAGAAATCCTGCTAAGGCTTATTTTATGGGTAGGTCTTATTTGGGGGGAAACACGGTATACACCACTGGCTCTCTGGTTTTCAGGCCTTTGAACTCACACAGGAACTACACTGCCAGCTTTTCTGGGTGTCCAGGTTGCAGACAACAGATCATGGACTTCTTAGCCCCCATAATTGCTTGAGCCAATTCCTTGTAATAAACATATATAGGTGTAATAAATTTATTTAAAAATAAATATCCCTATAGTATATACAGATACTGATGTAGATGTAGATGTAGATATGTAGATATAGATAGCGTATTGGCTCTGTTTCTCTGGAGAATCTGAACTAATACAGGTGGTGACTCCCACCACATTCCACTCAACTCATCTGTTTGGCCTGTGCTGAAGAAAGATGTGTCTTAGAGAATGACAGTGGATTACTGTAAGCTTAGCCAGGTGGTAACTTTAAGTGCAGCTGCTGTACCAGATGTTGTGTCATTGCTTGAGCAAATTAACACATCCCCTGGTGCTTGGTATGCAGCTATTGATCTGGCAAATGCCTTTTTCTCCATACCTGTTCATAAGGCCCACCAATAGCAGTTTGCTTTCAGCTGACAAGGCCAGCAATACACCTTGTCCTATCTCAGGGTATATCAACTCTCCAGCCCTCTGTCATATTATATTTCACAGGGATCTTGATTGCCCTTCTCTTCCACAAGGTGTCACACTGGTCCATTACATTGATGACATTATGTGTCTTGGACCTAGTGAGCAAAAAGTAGCAACTACTCTAGTTGGTAAGACATTTGTTGGTAAGACATTTGCAGAAGATGAGAAATAAATATAACAAAAATTCAGAGGCCTTCTACCTTAGTGGAATTCTCAGGGGTACCATGGTACAGGATATGTCAAGATATCCCTTCTAAAATGAAAGATAAGTTTTTGCATCTGACCCTTCCTACAACCAAAAAAAGAGTCAAGATGTCAAGCTGATCTTTTTGGATTTTTGGAGGCAACACATTTCTCATTTGGGTGTCATACTCCAGCCTATTCATTGAGTGACCCAAAAAGCTGCCAATTTTGAATGGAGCCCAGAACAAGAGAAGACTCTGCAGCAGGTCCAGGCTGTTGTATGAGCTGTTCTGACACTTGGACCATAGGATCCAGCAGATCCAGAGGTACTTGAGGTGTCAAAGGCAGATAAAGATGTTGTTTCAAGCCACTGATATGCCCCTATAGGTGAATTGTAATTTGAGCTCTCTGGATGTTGGAGCAAAACCTTGCCATCCTCTTGAGAAATGACTCTTGACCAGCTACTGGGCCTCAGTAAAAACTAAATGCTTAACCATGGGCTACCAAGTTACCATGCAACCTGAGCTACCCATCATGAGCTGGTGGTTATCTGGCCCACTGAGTCATACAGTTGCATGTACACAGCAGCACTCCATCATCAAATGGAAGTGGTATATACATGATCAGGCCTAAGCAGTCCCTGAAGGCACAAGTAAGTTACATGAAAATGCAATCCAAATGCCTGTGGTCCCACTCCTACACTGCCTTCTCTCTCAGCCTGCACTGTGGTCTCATGAGGCATTTCCTACCATCAGTTGACAGAGGAAGAGAAGACTCAACTCAGGTTTGGTTTATAGATGGTCTGCTCTATATGTAGACACCATCTGAAATTGACAGTTGTAGCATTACAGACTCTTTCTAGGATGTGCCTGAAGGACAGTAGTTAAAGGAAGTCCTTCTGGTGGGCAGAACTTTGGGCAGTACACCTAACCGTATATTTTGCTTGGCAAGAAAAATGGCAAGACATGTGATTATATGCTGATTTATTGGCTATAGCCAATGGTTTAACTGAATGGTCAGGGATTTAGAAGGAACATGGTTGGAAAGTTGGAGACAAAGATATTTGGGGAAGAGGTATATGGATATACCTCTCTGAATGGACAAAAAATGTAAAGATATTTGTGTTCCATGTAAATGCTCACCAAAGGGTGGCCTCAGCAGAGGAGGATTTTAATAATCAAGTGGATAGGATAACCATTTTCATCCTAGTCATTGCCCAATGGGGTCATGAACAAAGTGGCCATGGTGGCAGGGATAGAGGTTATCCATGGGCTCATTAATATGACTTTTATTCACCAAAGCCAATCTGGCTACTGCTGAGTGCCCAATCTGCCAGCAGCAGAGACCAACGCTGTGTGTGCAGTTTGGCACCATTCCCTGGAGTGATCAGCCAGCTACCTGGAGGCCAGTTGATTACATTGGATCACGTCCATCATGGAAGGGGTAGTATTTTGTTCTTACTGGAATTGAGTCTTACTCTGGATATGAATTTGCCTTCCCTTAACAAATTCTTCTCCAAAACTACCATCCATGGACTTATAGAATGCTTATCCACCATCACAGTATTCTATACATCATGACATCATGGCTTCTGATCAAGAAACTCACATCACAGCAAATGAAGTGTAGCAATGGGTCCATGGCCATGGAATTCACTCATCTTACCGTATTCTCTACCATCCTGAAGCAGCTGGTTAATAGAATGGTAGAATGACCTTTTGAGGACTCAGTTACAGCACCAGGTAGGTGGCAGTGCCTTAAAGGGCTTAGGTAAGGTACACCAGAAGCCTGTATATGCTCTGAATCAGCACTCAATGTATGATGCTCTTTCTCTCATAGAAAGAATGCATGGGTTCATAAATCCAGGGGTGGAAATGAGAGTGGCACCACTCACTATTACTCCTACTGATCCACTAGCAAAATTTTTGCATCCTGTTCCCTCTACCTTATCCTTTGCTAGTCTCATGTCTTAGTTCCAAAGGAAGGAATGCTCCCACCAGGAGATAAAACATTGATTCCATTGAACTGGGAGTTAAGACTACCATTGGCCACTTGGAACTCTGCATGTCTCTGAATCAATAAGCAAAGAAGAAAGTTACCATGCTGGCTGAGATGATTGATCCTGTATAACATAGGTAAATTGGGCTGCTAATATATAATGGAGGTAAATAAGTGTCTGGAGTACAGGGGATCCCTTAAGGCATCTCTTAGTGTTACCATACCCTAGAATTAAGGTCAGTGAAAAACTACAACCACTTAATCCAGGTAGGACTATCAATGGCCCAGATCTTTCAGGGTTAAAGGTTAGGGTCACTCCACAAAATAAAGAACCAGGATTAACAAGTGCTTGCTGAAGTCAAAGGAAATACAGAATGGGTAGTGGAAGAAGAAAGTGTACACACCAGCTATGAGCACAAGACCAGTTACAAAAATGAGGACTATAATTTTCCTGAGTATTTTCATTCTATTTTGTTGTGAATATATATTTGTGTGTATGTATTAAGCAAATTATCTTTGTTTTCTTCCTCTCTTATTTTCTCATCATGCAACATAAGAGGTATTGACTTTATATCACAACATTTAATTACTGTTAATTTTATTTCATAGTATTTAGTTTATGGGATATCAAGGAGAATAGTAAACATCTCTTAAAGACTTTACCTCCTCTTCTGGGGAAGGGGTTACTGCAGTCTCAGTTATATGAAGGATGGTTATATCATGTTAGGTAGAATATGGCCTTGTTATTTATTGTCTTTGGAGATTAAATATGGTTAAATGAGAGGCATATGGGTGCCAAGTTGACAAAAGGTGAACTTATTATGATTAATTTTATGTATCAACTTGACTGGGCCCTGGGATGCCCAGATAGTTGGTTAAACATTATTCTGGGTGTGTCTGTGAGAGTGTTTCTAAATGAAATTAATATTTGAATTGGTGGACTGAGTAAAGCAGGTTGCCTTTCCCAGTGTGGGTGTCCACAACTAATCTTCTGAAGGCTTGAATAGTAGAATGGAGCAAAAGTCTGAGTAAGTGAGCATTTGCTCTCTCTGCCTGACTGCCCTTAACCTAGGACATTGGTCTTGTCCTGACCTCGGCCTCAGGTTCAAGCTCCAACTGACACCATTGTCTCTCTTCATTCTCAAACCTTCAGACTCAGACTAGAATTCACACCATCAGCTCTCCTGGGTCTTCAGCTTGCCAACTGCAGAACGTGGGACTTCTCAGACTTCATAACTGCATTAAACAAATTCCTTATAATATATATTTTATATATTTCTATGAAGAACACAGACAAATACAGTAGCAAAGGAAAATTCAAACCCTGAAGGTTCTCATGTTGACCATGGCTGGAACTCATGTTCCAGCAAAGAAGTGACGTGTTGCTTTTGCTTTCAACTCATTGGCTCAAACTAGCTACATGACTCCATCAACAAGAGAGTCAGGAAATAAAATTATATCACCTACCTGGAATGAGGAGAGATGAGAACATTTGGTAAGCAGCACTAGTAATAAGCATCATAGTAAGGAAATGCTACCCCCTCTGGGATCCAGTGCCACGGCGCTGATGGTTCTCAGCTCTGCCGAATTCTGGGCTCCACTTTGTGCTTCCTGATGCACTGGGCTGATGTGTTATAAAATGGCAAATAAAGAAAATTAAAAATGGTAAGTAATGATAAATTTTAGAAAAGAGTATTTTTTTAGGTAAATTCAAGGCCCTAGACTGAAATGTGATGAGGGTGCTGTGACACACAGAGCAGATCATTAAGCATTTAGTAGCCATTGGTTATCAGGGCCTTGGCTTGACAACCTCATTTAGGAGACAGCTGCACTTGCCTGTATTGATTGAGGTGGATGTGCACTAACAAAAGCAGAAGCCTTCAGACTTAATGAAGGCAAGGAGTCATCCATGAACAGAAAGCAACTATCGAACTGATTACAGTAGACAAACCCAAGGTTTGATTAATTCCATGGAGCATTGAGTCCAAAGAGAAACTCACTATAGTTTATATGAGTCAACTCAATCAGGATCAGAGAAATCTGGTAAATTCCAGTTGACTGGTGGATAGAATGACTCAGATAGGCAGTCAGTTAGACCACAAATAATTACTGGACCAGATTCTCCCAAATTCCTTCCTGTTAACATGTTAAATGTTTAAGGAGCACTATTCATTCTGTCGAGTTATTCAGATGTTCTCAACTCCTCCTCTCTAAGCCCTTTCCATCACCGGGGACATAGGCTTGGCTCTGAGAAGGCTATAGTTCTCACGGCGTCTATTCTGCTCTGAGCCAGATGCTATGGAAAGCTAAAGCTCAAAGGCCACAGCCTTCACTCTCCACCCACTGTTTAACATTGCAGACCACACTCTCTCTTCAATTACATGTATTTAATTAGTCTGCTTACTGCCCTTTTGCAGATAATCTGTTTTACCTTGAGTACACAGGTGGGGTAAGAGGCAGGCAAGCTATGGGTCTGAGCAAAGTAAGGGGGCTGGGAGGGCAGGTGGGGATGGCTATTCGAGGCAGCAAAGTACACAAAGAATTAAGCCCTGTTGACCTCTCAGCCAGTGGACCCTGCCCCTGGGAGCTGTTGGTGTGTTGCACAGAGATAAAGGCTGTACATGGAGGTGGGAATGAGCAACAACAGGAAGTCCTGATGCACGGTGATGGAAATCATGGGGAAAGTGAATGTTGGGGATATAGGATGGGGCTGCAGGTAGAGGACTTTGGTGCCACTATAAAGCTTTGACACTCACTTTTTAGGCACAGGGAAGTCATTAAGAATATTTTTAGCTGGATGACGACTTGATAAAAGTGTGTTTCTAAGAAACCTAAATTGAGGCAATGCTTAAAATGAACTAGAAGGAAGAACAACCGGGGACAAGGACATGAGTTATGAGGCTATTGTAACGACCCACACAAGCATTTTTTCAAACGACTTTCTAACTACAGTCCCTGAGCTCATCAGCGACAGATGACCTCACCCACACAGCATGTCCATTATTTTCTCCAGAGTAAAAAGTTCCTTTTTCTGAGCACCAAGGAATTGAAATGATGGTAATGAGTCACTTCCTCCACACTTCTTTCCTTTGTTATAGGCACCTCTTTCTAGAACTAAAAGACTAGGAAACCAATCTCAGGCTTTTCTTATTGTTATCTGATTCCACTCAACCCTGCCTATGAAGAGCTGCTATTCTTCACATCTGTGGGTTGAGCCCCTGTAATGTACCAGGCCCTGCACACAGGGCATATAGAGAAAACCCCCTGCATCGTTATCTGAGGGTCTCAGAGGTAACCAGCAAGATGAGCAAATGAGCTATACCATGGGAGGCAATGGCAGGGACTGAGCAATGTGGGCTGCCTGGTCCCCTCCTCGGGGTAAGGCACATAACTTCATGAAGTAAGGTGGATACACCAGGAGAAAATCCCATCCACACTGAGTCTGGAAGAAGGAAAAAGGAAACACAAAAAAGATACTCCTGGGTTACTGGAGAAATGGATCTTTAAGAAAAAGGAAGCTGCTAAGTTGAAAGATTAAACAAGAAAAATTAAATTCTAATGTGGTCACACAAAGGTCTTGGGTGGGGAAAGAGTGAGGCGTGATGAAAGGGGGAGGCTTCCTGGGTAGCAAGAAGCACAAACAAATGCAATGCCTGTTTCTTAAGCATTTGCCTTATGCCAAGTACTACCCATGTATTATCTCATTTCATCCTCCATGTGATACTACGAAATAGGAGTATGAATTAGCATCCCTGTTTTGCAGATGATGAAATGGAGGTTTGTCCAAGAACACGCAGCTAATAAAGAGTTGGTTAGAGATTTGACCCAGCTGAGCTCCAGAGCCTATGGGCTTAAGCACCACACTTGTCTTGTCTCCACAGGATTTAGTTTCTAAATTCTAGGGATTAGGTCCAATCATCCATCTCTCTCACAGCGTAGCTACCTCTAAATCACATTTCTATGTACTTCTTACACATCTCCTACATGGATATCCTGTAAGTACTGCCTTTAGAAAATGTCCAAGAAAGGTTTCCTTATCTTCTACCAATAAGTTACTCAAGTGTCCTTAATTGGGGGGATATCTCCCAATTCACAATCAATTGCTAAATCTTGTCTGACCTTTTTTTGAGATATTTCATACAATTCTGAAGTCATTTCCTAGCTGGACTCTCTGTCCCCATTCTCTCCCTTCTACAATTCACTGTCTACCTTACCTTACCCTGCCAGTGGAGCTATTTTTCTTTGGCACCAATGGTGGGAATCCTCAGTGATAAGTCAGTTAAGCCTCCAGACTCTAGAATCAGAAGCCAGAGTTCAAATCCAGGTTTCTACCTTTACCAGCTATGTGACTTGAGCAGTAATGAAAATTCCCTTAGTTTCAGTTCCCAGCTATATTGAATTCAGATTATGGTGGTAGTACCTAGCTTGTAAGGTCATTGGAAAAATTTAATGAGATACTTCAGCTTCAGTCAGAGTAAGGACCCTATGAAATGTTATCAACATCGTTGAAGTTAGTGATAGTGTTTCTTCCCTGATCAAAACCCTCTGTTGACTTTACATTGCTTATAAAATGAAGTCTGGAAGACTTCTCATCATGGCATTCAAATCCCAACAGAAAGTTGCCTTAACCTACCTTTCTGGACTTCTTTCCTCTCATTCAAGCTCTTTTCCCCAGCTACTCTATTCTCTAACCATGGAGCCCACTCATAACTCACCAGACCCCCAAATCTGCCCATTCCCCTTCCACACCTTTGCTTCAAGGTGTTCCTCATGCCTGGAGCAGCCTTCACCCACATTGCCTATCAAAATCATCAGAACATTCTTTGAGATGCATTTGAATATCCTCTTCTTCCAAATACCCCATTTATCTCTCACAGGGCTCTATTTTACCTGTGCCTGCATCTCTAAATTGCAGGTACCTCATTGATCACCTTTTTTGCCCCATGATGTTTTTCTGTTTTGTTTCATTTTTGTAGTACTGTACTATAGCCATAGAGGAAACATTCATTCTGTACCTCTCCATCCTCCACCACACTACACTGTGCTGGGCACCTCTTACTCTATGCTCATACTCACAGCCACCACTACAGTTTCCCCTGTGAACAGGAGCTTTGGGAGTGACTCTCTGAGTCTCCCTCATGCCAGCCATCTTCCTTCTCAAATACATCTAGTCAACCCTGGCCCATGCCTCAGATGGTGGCACAGCCAGAGCTGGCATAGGATGACAATTGACCTACACCAGTCCTAATCAAGACTAGGTTATCTAATCAGGTGTTTTTCTTTTCCCCCATCCACACAGTGGCTTCTTAAGGAGAGAGATTAAACTATAGCAGTGGTTCTCAAACCTGTCTGCACATTGAAGTCACTTGGGAAGCTGTATTAGTTTCCTACGGCTACCATAACAACATACTGCAAACTGGGCGGCTTAAAACAACAGAAATTTATTGACTCGCAGTTTTGGAGGCTAGAAATCTGAAATCAAGATGTCACCAGGGCGTTGCTTTCCCTGAAACCTGTAGGGGAGGATTCGCCCTTGCCTCTTCCTAGCTCCTGGTCGTTCACAACAATCTTGTACATTTCTTGGCTTGCAGCTGTGCAACCCCAATCCCTGTCTTCATTGTCACATGGCATTCTCCCATGGAGCTTTAAGGAATTCTAACACTTAAAGGCTGTGCGTGACCTGGCAGGGAAGATTGAGATAGAGGCTAGAAAAACAGGAGAAAGCAGGAGAACCTGGGAGGTTGAAAGCCAAAGAAAATTGCCTTAACCCTACATTTCTGGTCTTTTTTTTCATCCCCAGTTATGCCATGCTCTAACTATGGAGTCACAGCTCACCAGACCCCGAAATGCCCACAGCCATCTTCTTATAAGGTCACCAGTGGTACTGATTAAGGGCACGCCATACTCCAGTATGGCTTCATTTTAATGTAAGTGTTAATAATTACATCCTGCAATGACTTTATTTAGGAATAAGGTCACATTCTGATACCAAGGGTCAGGGCCTCAACATATCTTTTTTGAAGGACACAACTCAACCCATTAAAGGAGTTTTATAAAAAAATGCTGTCCCTAATGTCCCACTTCCAGAAACTATAATGTAACTAGCCTGGGAAGCCGCCTGGGCTTCTGAAACTTTAAAAAAATCTTTAAGTGATTCTAATATGCAACCATGTTTGTAAACCAAGCATCAGGGTTTCAGGTCGAGGGGCTTTGGGGGTCAGGCTGCCTGGTGTTGAATGGTGCCTACACCTCTTAGAAGATGAGCGATTTGGGGAAATTTGCATAACCTCTCTGTTCCTCAGTTTCTCCCATTTAAAGTGGAGATAATGATACTGTCTGCCCTATAGAGAGGTTATAAGGATTAAATGAGGTTAGAAACAAGAGTATTGAGAACTATAGCTGAAGCCTTATTATCCCTATTATTATCATAGGCCTAGCACACTTTCATTCTAACTTTAAAAGCTTTAATTGCAAAATTTGATGAAGAGTATTTAGTTTCTGTTTTACAGATGAAACAAAAGAAGTGCACAGATATTCGATAATTTACTCAGAAGTCAGTGGGGAAGCCTAGAAAGAAATTCCGGTGTGCTGTGTACAAAGCGCAACCAGTAAGCAAGAAGCCAGCGGTTTTCCATCCGGGTCTCAGGCCGCCATGATGGGGGGAGGGGAGGGGAGAGGTGCAGGGGACTGGAGTGGCCCAGCATGTCCACTGCATGTGCTGATTCCGTGTAGGACTTTGTTTGAAAGGAAAAGGAGGCAGGGCTTCTTCCTATGGCTTAAGAAGAAGTCAGAAGGCAATGTACTCGATTATGTTACCATAAACCTCCTAAACTGGCAGAGTGTACCCTGGCTCTGCCTCCTCCCCTCTCCCCAGGGGGCAGGAGCGCCCCAGAGAGGTTCAGGTGGTGGAGGATACCGTAAGGGGGGAGGGGGCAGGGGTCTCCCCGTCTGTACGAGGAGGGATGCACACTGACCCCACTGTAGCATTTCAAAATGTCTGTCTTCTGCTCGTTACGAAAATTTGTGTGAGGGGGACAGAGACTTAAGGCCTCCCAAGACTCCAATCAGAGTCATCTCCACTGAGAAATGCAGGATGAAATGGATGGAGCGCTCTCTCACCCTTATGCTTCTAATCACCGGGAAGCTCGGGAAATTGGAAACGCCCCAGAAACAACATGACATATCAAATACCAGAGCCTGGGTGATCCATCACCATCATCATCACTGTGGTCATTACCATTCACTTCCACTCCGTGGACAGCCCGTAAATCAGCCTGTAGAGCTCTTTGGGATCGCTGAGTGAAAAGCACTGAATAAATGTCAGCTGGGATCATTAGAGATACCTTTCACTTTAGACAGATAAATGTTAGTGAGTCCATGTTCAAGGAAGCATCTATAGGGACCTTGGATATTTCCAGGGGCCCCAAGGTGCTATTAATGGTTTGCATAGTCAGAAAATTAAGATAGAAAAGGAAAGGCCTTTCTCGTCCCACAATATTAGAAATACTCTACAAGCATAAAAACTCATTTACTACACTTGGCTAGTGCAGGGACATATTTCTAGTCCAGTGTACTTCCTCCAAGATGGTGATCTGAAAACAGGCAGAGAGCCAAATAACTTGCAATACTCCAAATGCATCAGAGCAAAACTTTGGAACTCCCACTAAGGACATAGGGACCAAGCCAAGAATGTTTACAGGAGAGGCTATTGCCCAAGTGTTTCATTCTGCCACTGGGAGCCCTCTTGTGTCTTTTCCCTGAGCCTTACTCCTCTCGCGTGATGGCTTTCTGCAGTGTCTTTATTCTTTAAAGAGTAGGCAGATCTCCTACAGCTCTAGAACCAAAGTTTGGGGCTAGGGATTATTATCGCTCCTGTGGAAGATTTTCCAAGACTTCCCAGCATTTGAATGCTGTGTTTTCTAGACCCGAATTGATCAGTCTCTTTGTTCAGAAAGCCAAAGTTTCACCTTCGGGCATATTCCCTTGTGTGTTTCCATCAGTGTGTTACTCCGGCCTAGGTTTTTGGTTTCCACTGAAGTAGGTACCAGGCTCAGGTTCCTTTGCACACTGAGAAGGACAGTGTGTCTTTTTAATAGGTTTTCTATTGTTCATTGTTTGCCGAGTGCTGAAAGCATTCTCAGTACAATATTGGATAGATCCTCGGGGTCCCCTGAGGCAGAAAGTTCAAAATAAAGAGACAGAAGTGACTCATATGAAAATTGCTCTGCTGGGAAGAAGAGCCAAGTTGTTCATGGTCTGTACGAGAGCCAGGTGGGTGGGAGTATGTTTATGCTAGAACTTCCAAAGACTAACTTCCAGTGAAGCCCTCTGGGGACATGAGGCTCTAGTCAACTCTGTCTTTGGGGGATTGCTTCTTCCTGCCTAATAGGAGGCAAGGCCACAGGAGGATTCTGGAATTTCCCTTTTAACAACTACATGCATTCTATTTGTCACTGGGACACAGACACCTTTTTCCGTGCTATATTTATTTCATGCTTGGAAGTGAGATAGAATTCATAAAGCCCAGAATGGAAAAATTCAGAATTCAGGGAAAAAAAAAAAAAAGATACCAGCCTATTGGGCTCAATTCTGTTCTTCAGGGTTCCTCTTCAGAAGGGATTGGGCTTCCAGGCTTCTGATGCCTTCTGCCTTTCAAACTGAATTCTGAGAGCTCCCATACAACTATCCCGGAGAGCCAACTGGAACCCGAGCTTCAGTGATACAGCTGTTTATCCACTGGAAAATGGGGCTGGCAAAAGCTAGGGAATTCATGAAGAGTGTAGACAATTCCATGACACTGTGGTTTACTCTTTGATCAGTCTCTTTGTTCAGAAAGCCAAAGTTTGGTGCAGACACAAGGCAGGCTAGCCTCTCAGGGAGGGGAAGACTGGGGCCTTCTTTTCTTATTTTTTCTCACTGTCACCCACATTATCTATTTGCTGTTAAAAATTCAGAAAAGGTTGGAGTGTGAGCAGAGGGGAGAGAAAAGGGGATAAGAATGTCCTTCCCCTCCTTAAAGCAGTTCTGCCCTAAGATAGCTTCTTACTCTTTGGGCCAAGCAGATGTTTAAAACTGATTTTCTCTCTCTCATGAACATTTCTATGGCTTTACCTGAGGCTTCCTTGCTGAGCTTTATCTAGCTGAAACTTCTGTAATTTTAGAAATTTTTCTTCTATTTTCCACTCCACGCTCATCACTGGTTTTCTTGCAGTCTACTCTACATGAACTCTTTCCTGTGGGAGTTCTGTTGTACCTTCCAAGTGTCCCTCAATCTTGAAAGATGAAAATGTTGGAAAGAAGAAAAACATATAGAAGTGAGCTTCTTATCCTCCTCTTCCTCCAGGGCATTTGCCAATTTGCTTTGTGGAACATAGATGCTGAACAATGAGCAGCAGCCAGGAGTTTATAACAGTCTCACTGGCAGGGGAGTCGAAAATTGGTGTACAGGGCTACCAAGGATGCTACAACTTGAGGTCTCATGATCGGAAGGAAGAGCTAACTGCAGAGATGTAAAGTGGGTATTATGTGTGCAATTTTTCCTTGAGGTATTTTCCAACTTCTAGCTGCACATGTGTGAGGCAAGTTGCCAAGAAAACAAGCAAAAAGCAGCTGCTAAGAAGCTAAAAATCTAAGAAGACATTTCAGTAGTCTCATGGTGCAGGGAAGACAAAAATTGAAGTTCATAGCCTGCCAAGAAAGAGAATCTCTAATAAACATACCAGGCTTACCCTTGAGATATTTGAAGGAATAGGCTCTAAGAATAAAGACAAACCTAAAATAGACCAGTTCTCACAAGCCTTCACATTGAAAATGAAATCCAAATCTGATGGATCAAGATAATCTTCCTGTGGTCTATCTGCCTGTAAGATGAAAATTAAATCCTTTCTGAACTCAGGGAGATGTCACCCACAGCATCTACAATTTTTTATACATAATGTCTGCCATTAGGTCAAATTTACTAAGCATGCCAGAATATAAGATCAAATGACCAAAAACCAACAGTTTAAAAAAATGGACTTTAGAAACAGAGGCAAAGGTGAATATTTAAATTTAAATTATTAGACATGGAATTTTGAATAACTATAACATAATCAAAATAGGAAAATAAAGATGGAAAAATTTCATTAGGCCGCAGGAATCCATAAAAATAGTTAGAAGACATAGAGTTTAATAATTGAAATTAAAAATCCAAAAGTTAGATTTAAAACCAAATTAGACATAGCAGAAGAAAAGATTAGTGATCTGGATTATAGATCTGTAGAAAATATTCAGATTGATATTTCCTCAGAGAAATAAAAAAATTAAAAAACAGAAAAAGGGCTTAAGAGAGATATGAAACATGATAAAAATGACTTTCATAAGTGTAATTGGAGTCTAAAAAGGAAAAGAGAGGGACAACTGAACAAAATAGATACTCTGAGGATTTTCCAAAACAAACTCTATAAGATATAAGTTGAAACCCTACAAATTCTAAGCAAAATAAATACAAATAAACTAACCTACAAATACTAAAAAAAGCATCTTATAAACAGAGAAAACAGACCCATGACTTTCAGGGAGCAACAACAGAATTATGGTGGACTTTTAAATAGAAACCAGCAAAAAGACAGTAGACTGATGTCTTTAAAAGGCTAAAAGAACATTATTGCCAGCCTAGAATTATGTACACAAAGAAAATAGCTTTCAAAAATAAAGACTAAATAGAGACATTTTCAAATGAACACTTAAAGACATTGTAACCAGCAGGAACAAACTTAAAAAAAAAAAAAAAAACAACTAACTAAAGCAGAATGAAAATGATCCCAGATGAAAACATGTTATTGTAAGTAAAGGTGTGCTAGAGGGAATTTTGTAGCATTAAATGCATAAACTAGAAATTTAAAGAAGGCTTAAAATCTGTAACACAACCATTCACATCAAGAAGTTAGTAAAAGAACTGGAAATTAAGCCAAGAGAAAAATGAAGTTAGATGGGAGAAAAATTAAGATAAAAGTAAAAATTTTGGGAATAGAAACGAAACATACAATAGGAAAAAACATCAAAGGAACAAAACAAACCTTTGAAAAATCTTAATAAAATTGATGAATATTTAGCCAGACTCATCACGAAAAAAGAGAATGAGGAACATATTACTAATACAAAAACAATACAGAGGCTATCACTACAAATTCCAGAGATATTTAAAAAGACGATGAGGTTGTTAGAAACAGATTTATAACTCTAACTTTGAAAATTTAGATGAAATGGACAAATTCCATGAAAAACACAACTTATCGTAACTGACAAAAGAACTGGGTAATCTAAATGCAGATGGGTCTCTATTTATGATGGTTTAACTTACGATTTTTTGACTTTACGATGGTGCAAAAGCAATACACATTCAGTAGAAACTATACGTCAAGTATTCATGCAACCATTCTTTTACTTACAGTTATAGTTTCAATAAATTACATGAGATATTCAACATTTTATTATAAAATAGGCTTTGCAATAGATGATTTGGCCTGACCGCAGGCTAATGTATGTGTTCTGAGCACATTTAAGGTGTGCCAGGCTAAGCTATGACGTTCAGTAGGTTAGGTGTACTAAATGCATTTTTGACTTATGATATCTTCAACTTACAATGGGATTATTGGGATACAGGCCCATAATAGTTTAAGGAGCATCCTAAATTTGCCTAAAATTTAAATTTATTTGTGCCAGTGATCTCTCAGGTCCAAATCCACCTTCCATTGCTTTGCTTGTGACTGATACTGGAACATTTCTCCTTTGTAGGCTGGCATAGTGTTAAGCTTTGTCCATAGAGGGTGGTAGAAAGACACTGGAGGAGAAGCACCAATTCTTCCCAGTTCCAGTGTGCACTTTTCGGTTTGCTCCTATGCTGGGTGTGGTCACTGCACACTGGGTGTGCTGGCAGGACATTTAGTGGCACTCAGCCCCCAGCTCACTATTTCTGGCCCACATTTCCCTGCCCACCAAGCTCAGCCTGCCAGCCCAGTATGGAGTTTCCTACTTGAAGTTTCCTATATGCCAGCCTTGGCACTAGCAATCCTGCTAGAAGCTTCCAATTTGCCATTCCTGTAACAGAGGGAATGGCCTGAAAAAACAGCAAAAATATTTTATGTTTCTTTAAAACATCCTCCATTCCTTTTTGAGAACTGAAACCTGCATCCCTGCCTCAGGCCAGTGGGTGGGAGAGGCAGGGTAAGTCTATTATCTGTGCAACAGGAGATGGCCCAGCCTGGACCTGGTAGAAGGAGGTCATGTGATTATCTTCAGTGGAGATGAGACAATCAGAACCATCAACTATAGCTGAACAGTAATTGGCTGAAGCAGAGAACCCATCCTTTAAAAAGCTCTGCATTTCTGATAATTATTAGGACAATGAATGGCATTTCTCCATCCTCCTCCTTTGCCAGCAAAGTAATAACATTCTCTTTCCTCCCCCTCAAACCACTTGTTCTTGTTCTTCTGATGCAGCCTTGGGAACAAGTGGCCAAGCTTTTGATAACATCCCCTACCCTAGATTCTATGCCTGCCGGCCTTGGCCCACTGGCTATGGACCAGGCCTGGCCCAATAAAACCCAACAAATATCACCAGTACCCACTGGGTTATAGCCATGCCTTCTTCAGCAAAATCTGAATCTCAGACTATGGAAGGGACACACTCTATTTCCAAGTTTGCTCCTGCCTTTGGCACTCTGCTTCAGCCCTATGGCATTCTTTAGAGTTCTATTTTATTCCCTCTTAATAGCCAAAACTTTGTACATAGTTAATAATTCTTTACATTAAATCTTCCCTTTTCAAATTACTATGTGATGTCTTGCTCCTGACTGGCCCCTGACTGAGGCACTGATTAAAAAAAATTTTTTTCCCACAAAATAAGTTCAGGGACAGAATATTTCAAATTTAATAGAATATTTAAAATTTAGAAAATATCCATCAATCCAAAATAATAGAATATTTCAAATTTAGAAAATATCCATCAATATTTGAAAAGTATTAATATAATGTATCATAACCAAGTAGGGTAATTAAAACAGAATAGTATTGCTACTTTGACAAAGAGACAAAAGGGACAGGATAGAAAAGTCCAGAAACAGACCAACACTCATAAATTCATGTGAGTTTTGATAAATGCCCTTTTCAATCCAGTGGGTAAGGGATGGTCTAGTCAATAATTGGTGCTTAAATAATTGAATTTCCATATGAGGATAAAATGAACCTGGATCCCAGCCTCAAACCAAACCCAAAAGTCAATTAGATGATAGACCTAAAATATAAAAGAGAAAGCAATAATGCTTCTAAGAGATAAAATAAGAAAATAACTTTCCCACCTGGAGGTAAACAAAGATTTCTTAAACAGGACATGCAGAAAAACATTAACTACATAGGAAATAATTGCTGCATTGAACATTATTAGCATAAAACTTTTGCTTATTAAAAGACACCATTAATAGAAAGCAAAGTAGGAATATATATTTGTAAAACATATAACTAACAAGGGACTCATGTAAATTAAAGACAGACAGATCTTCCAATTGTTTTAATGGGCAAAGACTTGAGCAGGGACTTCACAAAAGAAAATATCCAAATGGACAAAGGACATATAACAAGTTCTCAAATTCATTAGTCACCATGAACTGCAAATTAAAATCACAATGAGATGGCATAACACAGCCACTGGCATAACACAGCCACAAAAAAAAACAGAAACAAAGAAACTAACAATACCATGTATTGGCAAGGATGTAGAGCAACTGGAGCTCCCATTCCTTGCTCATAGGAGTGTAAATTGGTACACATACTCTGGAGAATTGTTTGGCAATATCTATAATACTAAAGCTACATATAAGCATGTTTTATGACCCAGCAGAAATGTATGCATATATTCACCAAGATATGTAAACATATGTTCTATCAGCAGTATTTCTGATAGCCTAGAAACTATCAAAATTCCTTATCAAAACAGAATATATACATAAATTAGGGTATGTCATTAAAAAAATAACACTATTGTCAGCAATGATAAAAAACAAACGACTGTTACATGCTACAACTAGGATGAATCTCAGAGACATTTTATCTCACAGGCATGCAAGAGTGTATATTGCATGATTCCATTTATATACATTTCAAAAACAGACAAAAATAATCTCTGGTGGTAGAAGTCAGAATTAATGGTTCCTACTGGCAGAGTAGAGTAGTGAGCAGTGGGTAGATATAACATGGAAAAGGTATGAAAAAGACTTTTGGGATACTGATAAAAGTGAATGTCGATCTGCATGGTAATCACATGAGACTGTTCACTTTTTTAAAAGTTCAGCAAACTGTACACCTATGACCTGTATACTTAGATAAAAAGGCAAAGTCACTAGAATAACCAAGCCGATTCTGAAAAGGAAGATCAAAGTTGGAGTGCTCACACTAATCTATTTTAAGATTTGCTCGAAAGTGACAGCCATCAACACAGTGTGGTATTGGTGAAGGGATAAACTCACAAATCAATGGAAGAAAATAGAAAGTCTAGAAATAGACCTACAAAATACGGCCGATAGACTTTTGACAAAGGTGCAAAGACAATTCATTAAAGAAAGCATAGTCTTTTTCAACAAATGATGTTGAAATTGTTAGAATCCATATCTTAGAAAGTGAACCTCGACCTGAACCTCATAATTTAAACAAAAAAATTTAGGTCATGGATCTAAATGTAAAATGTAAAATTATGGAACTTCCAAAAGAAAACATAGAAGAAAATCATAGTCAGCTTTGGGCTATTCAGAGGTATTAAATAAGACCAAAAGCACAATCCATAAAAGAAAAGATAAACAAATTTGGCTTCATCAAATATAAAAATGTTTGCTCTGTGAAAAAAACTGTTAAGAGAATGAAAAGACAAGCTACAGATAACGGACTTGTATTCAGAATATATAAAGAACTGTCCAAACTTAACTATAGAAAAGAAACAACACCATACACACATACACACACACACACACACACATACACAAATGGACAAAATATTTAAGCATCCGCTTCACTAGAGAAAGTATATAGATAGCAAATTAGCACATGAAAGTATATTTAACACTATTAGATATTAGAGAAATGCAAATTAAAAGCACAATGGAATAATACTACACACCTGTAAATAACCAAACAAAGAGATAATACCAAAGGTGCTGGTAAAGATATAGAGAAATCATACATTGCAAGTGGGAATGCAAAATAGTGCAGCCACTCTGGAAAACAATTTGGCAATTTCTTATGACGTTAAAATGCACTTACCATATGACCCAGCAATCCCACTCCTTGGTACAAGTTCACCCTAGAGAAATGAAAACTTAAGACCACACAAAAACTTGTACACTCCCTTCATAATTTCCAAAAACTAGAAACGACCCAGATGTCCTTCAACGGGTGACTGAATAAACTGTGTGCATCCAGACAATGAAACACTTGATTAGCACAACATGGATAAATCCTAGAGGCATTATGCTAAAGAAAGAAGCCAGACTCAAAAGGTTACATAGTGTGCGATTCCACTTATATGACATTCTGGAAAAGGCAAAACTATAGGGATGGAGAAAAGGTCAGTGGTTCCCAGGGGGTAGGGATTTCAGAGGGTTTTGACTACAAAGGAGCAGTGGGAGGTAATTTGGGTGGTGGAACCATTGTGAATCCTGATTGCAGTGGTAGTTACATAAATCTGTACATGTTAATGCATACAACCATACATTTTTACAAAGTTAATTTTATATATGCTAATTTTTACATGTTAAATAATTTAAAATATCAGTGTGCTTTATTGTGTAAATATATGAACATATATGTGTTAGTCTTCAATAAAAAGTTTACAAAGAAAGAAACAAAGCAAACAAACAAGATAACAAAAGTAGCCCCAAGTTCAGTAATTACATAGGACATGTATTCACAGGTAATTACCACCTGTGACAAATTTATCAATCATTTAACAATTCAATTTTTAATGTAGTATCCCGTAATGTTGCCTAACCTCTAACCAATTCAAAAAAGATAGAAACGATGGGCAGTCTCTTTGTTGATTTTTTATTTTCTATTATTTCATTTTATGTATTTTGTTAAACTATTTTCTTGCTGTTCATTAGTTAGATACTGTTGTAGAGCCATTAGCTCTCTCCCCAAATGGCTTTGGGAAACATAGGAACATCAAGCTAATGGAAAACATAGGAATTTTGCCCCAACAAACTGGGGAGGTGCTAGCTAATCCCAATGCGGCCACCTGCCTTTGCACTGGCTGTCAGGAGGAGAATGCTGTGACCGCCAGGTACGGCCATCTCTCTTGCTGCCAACACGCCACACACACACACACACACACACACACACACACACACACACACAAACTATTGGGTTGGCCAACTTCTGGAAACCATTTCTATGTTCTCTGAGGTCTCAGCATTGTCTCCCCACTCCTCTTGGGGTCAGGAGGCAGATGCACCCCCCTACTCTCTTGGAGGCGGTTATAAGATGCACAACACACCAATAGCTCCATGTACATCTGCCTCACAAATTTCCCGCCCTTTTTGTTGTCCTGATTCTTTTCATATTCCAGACCCCATCAGAGATTCCAGGTGCGCATTCCAAGCGTCTGGAAAACAGAACTTGGTATCCTAACTTGAGATTCGCATCACCTATGAAGTGCTGGTTCAGTAATTCCCTGTGAACACATATTAACAACCTGTAACAAATTTATCTATCATTTAGCATTGCAATGTAAAAAAAAAAAAGTGCTCCATAACGTTGTCTAACCTCTAACCAAATTAAAAACACACACAGATGGGGGGCATTCTCTCTGTTGATATTTTATTTTTTATTATTTCATTTTATATATTTTGTTAAGCTGTTGTCTTTGTGTTCATTAGATAGATGTTGTTGCAGATGCATTAGGAGGAATGTACATCGCCCTGCAATGTACAAGGTGGCACAGGGAGAAGGGTAGCTGGCCACCCAGATAATATACCACAGAGCAGGAGAATTCACCAAGGTCCAGAATTTGGTTGTCAGAAACATTTTTAATGCCTGGAGAATGGATGGATGAATGGCTCAGAGATGCACTCACATTAAGCAAGTTCACTGGGAGATTTATACATCACATGAAATATATAGCATAGTGTCAGTTTATGAACCAGATAACTATTGTAAGATTCCTAGTACTTTCTCCACTTGTAACCAAAATGGGAGGGAAGCCAAGTGCTTGGAATGCAAATACATGAGACAGAATGAGAGGAACTAGGTGATTTTAAGAAGTCTGTGACACCATCCTCCCAGAATAGGTATATTCTGGACCTTCTATTTTTGAGACTGCTTCACCAAGACTCCCTGTCCTCTATGCTAGGCCACTGTCACTGTTTGCTCCTGCAACCCTTTTTGGAGCTGAGTTCTAAAAGACAAGTAGGAGTTATCAAGACACGTATGGGGAATGAACCTTGCAGGTAGACAGACCAGCGTGAGCAAAGAACCAGGGTACCCGGTGACGTAACTAGCTGTGCAGACCTTTAGCAGAAGTAATGCATGTAGCAAAGGTGACAAGGTGGCCAGAACTAAAAGGGGAAGCGAACACATGTTGTCTTCCAAATGCTAGAATGCAGCGATGACCTAGATCTGCTCACGGCCCTGGAGGAACCCACTGACAAGAAAGGGGTCTATGCAAGTAGGAAAACAAGACGCCAAAAGGTGCTGTGACAGGACAAGGTACAAAGTGCCATTCTGAGCACGCACTCAGCCTGGTTCCTCAGGCCTCAGGCTCTGACCGACTCTAGCTCTCTTAGGTAGCAGCAAGAACAATAGAGTCTCCCGTTCATCGTTCCTTGCTGGATTAGGGTTTCTCGGGGCCTGCACATTGAGAGCATCACGAGAGGACTGTGCTCGCCTCTTCTTTCCTAGTTTTCGCTGCAGCCCAGTTAGCAGCACTTATCTATAATAAAGCGCCTTCGTCCCAGCAGGGGCCACCGCCAAGTAAATGCAATGAGAATTTTAAGATTACTAAAGCCACACCAAAATTCTTTCATATTTATCTAAAAAGCATGTAATTATAAAGAAAATACATACCTTGGGAATGAATAATTGGATCATAAAATCCATCAAATGCCATTTTCTTCATTTTGCCCAAGCGTCTGTTTGAAACGGTTCTAGGCAGTGTGACGTCAACATCTATTGAATGCCAGCGTTACGCAGGGATGCATAAATTAGCCTCCAGGAGAATTAATGGCACGTAAATATATCTCCACTAAATATGTTTCAAATTTAGTCGTTCTACGTTCACGAAACGTATAGGCTTTTCAAAGTTACATTTTTGGCCAAGCATCTTTTAAAACCACAGGATTATTATTTTTTTTTTTTTTCCTTTTTTGGAGATGCAGGGGAGCCCCATGCCGGGACTGCAGTGCACGGCGATGACAGGAGGCAGCTTCCATTACAGCAAGTACAACCCGACGCAAAGGGACGCGGCTTGTTCTAGGCTGCCATGAATTAGGGGCCCTGGGGTTGGATCTCTGCGTATTTCTCAGGCAGTTCCCTCGGGCCGCTCCCTCCACGGGTTGGTTCATCTGGAGCTGATGAAGGGAGAACTATTTCGGGGCCGGAGTCTCTAGTTCTACCGCCTTTTCGCAGACAGCTGGGGGTCCCTGTACCATTGTGGGTGGTTCTTCCTCCTCGACCTGGAGAAGGCTGGCTTTAATTCCCTCCCGCTAATCCCTGTCACCACAAGGTACCCACTGTGCAGCCTTTCTCCTCTTTGGTTGTGAGGAAACATATCTTCCCACTTTTCCTTGGTAAAGTAATAATCACCATTTCTAATAAAGAAGATTACAAGAAGTTGGTTTTTTTTTTTTTAGTTCTAATTAAGCAACCATAGAAAAAGAGAGAAAGAATGAAGACTTCTTTATTAAGCACCTAACCATTGGTTCAATCCTCATACAACATTCCCTCGAGGCAGACACTATTATTAGATCTCATGGAGGGAACAGAGTGTTGTACTTAAAGGCGTTGAAACTGGAGCGGACTGCATGGATTCCATTCCCGGCTTCAGGGTTACTAGCTGTGCTGACATCGACAAGAAATTTAACATACCACTACCCCATTTCCTCATTTGCAAAATGAAAAAAAACTGTGGCCTCTGTTTCCTGAGATTATCATAAGAATTTAATGAGATAATACGTGAAAAGCACTTAGAACAGTGCTAGGCATATAGTAAGCTCTCAAAAAAGAGTTGGTGGTTACGATTATTAATATGTCATTTTATATATGAGGAAACTGAAATTTAGACATTCTGAAGGTTAGAAAGATTTTAAGAACAGGGTTGGGATTTGAACCCAGGTCTGGATTATTTGGTCATTCATTAATTCAACAAGCTCTTTGCATTACCCGTTATTAGTTGTTTTTGGGATAAAATCCGACATGGATTTCCTGCATTTCTGCAAATCTTGCAAAAGGGACACTGACTGTCTTTTGTCCTGAACTATTTGTTTAAGAGCATTTATAAAGTAAAGAGCCTTGGAAAAAAGATATTGTCTCCCTTTGGAGCATATTAAGGCATGCTTACTGACCATTGGGACTGATACAGGCTTCTTAGTCCCAGAATCCTCTCCTGTATACAACCTACTGTGTACAGGTGTCCATCTGGGGCCATCCCCACTGCACTTGAGGGACTTCGGGGCAGAGGGGACTGACACAAACATGCTGATGCTCTCGCAGCTTGCCGTGCTGTGGGTAAAGAAGTCCTTCACTTCTGACCCAGGAGTCTGTGTCTTCCGCCAGCACTCATGCGACATGTAAGCTTGCAAGTGTGCTGGAATCTCAGACTCTTGTCAGATCTTGGTGATGAGAATGAGACGCTGCCACAGACGTGGCTCTCTGGAAGAGGCAAAAGGACCCTGCAGGGTATGTTTGGGGATATGAGAAGATTTCCTAAGATCTAGTAGAATGCTCTCATCAAAGTGGTAGGCACAAGGGGAGTAAGTAGTACATGGTAATGAACTTTCAGAATCGGAGCAGACATAGGTAGGATTGCCCAAGCAGCCAGATGGTGCCTCGGTTGTCATGCACTCTCCTTCAGAAGGGAAGAGGCAGAAATGTTGCCATGGGGCGTGGCCGCAGCCGAAAGGCAATACTGCCATAGCTGCGGAGCTCAGGAGTCCCCAAAGCTAAGACAAAGGTGTGCGCACGGAGCGTTAGGTGGATTGAAAGCATCACAAGTTTGTTTGGTTGAGCTGGGATCAACTGGCTTCTGGAAAGTGAAAATGAACCCCAAATCTCACTCACTGACTCAGAGCCACTCTCTCCCTGCATGCCCTGTCCCTCCCCTGACCTCAGTTACTTTAAGGAAAAAGACAATTCCAGGTAAGGCTGAGTTCTCCATGTCCCCAGGAAAGATCAAAGACCAGATGCACCCATATAAGTATGCAGGCAAACTTAGGTGAGAAGAGGGGAAAAAACCATTATGGCACTGCTGGATACAGATGCCCCAGTCACTATTATACATGGTCCCATGGGGGAAGGGAGCACCCAAATTCAACCAATGGGATCTGAGTGAGGTTCACAGTGGACAAGAGAAACTAAAGTGGCTTTGAGAGTGGGGCCTTTGGGTAGATTCAAACTACTGTTGTTATTTCTGAATGTATGATAGCAATATTTGCATTCAATATTTGTACTTCCCCATCCCATAACTGCCAGCGGTGATTCTCCTAATCAAGAAGACCCATGTGCTTTTGATAGTCCCCAACCCTAATGACCACTTTGGGACATAAATCTCTCTGACTGGTGATTGCGCCTATTGGAACTTCCGGCAAAGGGAGGCAACTTCTACTCAGAGATGCCCATCGAGGGTTTGAACCTGTCAGCTCCCTGACACGATTAACAGTCACATCCATTTTGGAAAACAGCTATGCAATTGCTACAGAACGCTCATCAAAGTGAACACCTGACCCATGGAGGCCTTGTGACTCTCTCATATTCCTTTTCTGGCGTGGGCCAACTAGCACTCAACAACTAACAAGGTGAGAAGAGCCCAACAAGGCCCACTTGTCAAAAAAGAATGAAGCCAGCCTGGCCCCAGTGGCACCCTGGCTTTACTCGAAAGAAGGAGCTATCCCTTGGGGAAATTTTGTCTCCCATTCTGCCACCTGAAGTAAAGCCACTGGCTCAGTGAAGCCCTGGTTCACAGTTTTCCTTAAATGTCTGGGCCTGGTTCCCTGATGGTTCAGCTGAGCCGAAACCTGATGGTGTCCACTGGGGCGGCTGTGGCTGTCCACCCTCTGTGCCAGCCCTGCAGACTGGGATGGGGCTGCTCTGCTCAGTGGGCATGACTCAAAGCCATTCTCAGAGCTCTGGCCCATACTCCCTTTGCGGAACCATATTATATTTTTCCTACTCTCGGACTGTTGCCAATGGCTTAGCTGTTTGGTCTGCCATTTGGACAACTACAGACTGACAGATTAAAGACACCCTGCTTTGGGGCCTTGAAATGTGGAAACACATCATGGCTGCTGATCAAACCATCTGGGTCACTCCTATGGATGCCCACAGCAAGAGCCTGTGCTCTGATGAGACCGGCTGGAGTCAAGCTTTTGATGGGGTTTGCAATGTCCAGATTGCCGCCATCGCTGCCTGGATTTGCCGTCTTCCCAGACTCCGCAATGTGTCCACCATCGCGGATTGTGAACAGAGCAAAGCACTCTATGTTTCTGCTGCAGAAGCCACCACTGCATGCCAGACTTAAGATTTCTGACAAACGTTGATCCATTTAGTGAGGAAGACCGTTTGTAACCCTTGAAGACAACGTGCCATGTTTTTGGCTTTCTGGACCATTTGTAGTCTGACAATGGTGAACCTTTTATCACAGACACTACCCAATTATGGGCTAAGCATCAAGGTATTCAGTAGATGTTCCACACTCCCTACCATCAATACATATCTGATGTGGTTGAAGTTGGAAAGCCCTCCTTGTGGCATTTCTGACTCTACCCCCAGCACCTTCTCCTAGTATATGTACCTTCATAAGGCAATTTGGTCACTGAATGTGGCTGTCCCCAGGAAGGGACTATGTCCTCGTGGTGGCTTCCTTGGTAATTATTAGGATGTAAAGGGTGGGGAATTACATAGCCTATTTTGAAAATTCTGGATCCCACCTGATCATTCCTGGGCATGATGCTCTTTTTTCAGAACTCTAAGAGCAACCCCAGGCCAGCCTGGCTGGATCACCCTCTGGGTGAAAGCATAGCCAAAAAGAGCCCTAGGGGACTCAAATTTGACTCTACTTTAGCCACCTAGATGTTCTCGTCGGGCTGACATGGTAACAGAGCATAAGGATGATGGCCACATGGTTGAGTAGGTTACTCACCCAGTCCCCCAGCAGTGGTCCACGTGTGCCAAGGCAGGGCATGCAATGGGTCTCTGTGAGGTGCATAAACACCCTTGTCCCCCTCACATTTGATCTTTCTGAACGAAAGGAGGAGATGTGAAAGGGGACGATTTTTTTAAAGGTGACATTATAGCTCCTGTAATGGGGCACACCACTTTTGTGGCCATGGAAGGAGAATAACAAATTTGGTACTTGAGAATACCTCAGAACCCAGGAGGGATTGGGGATCGGGGGACACTAATAATATCTGCCTTTCAGAAACATCCCTGGACCCTTGATTAGGAAAAGAAATGCCCTGATGTCACTCTCCCAAAGTGATGCATGCACCTTAAATTTCCCTGACTTTTGTGTCTGCCATTCTCCACCAGGTAGCTAGGAAAACAATGGGGAATGCCCCGGTTCCTGCACCTCTGCATGTTTTCCTTACCACTGATTTCCCCGCTGCCACTTAGTCATTCCACAGACACATGAATGCCTCCAGTCTGGCAGCATGGACCAACAGGACAGATTAGAAAGACTGTCCTCGGGCCCAAAACATGCGAATGGAACCGAAAACCTTAAGGTTCACCAGCCCCCTGGAAGGCCAGGTGGGAAGCCCTGACAGGGAACAGCTGGGGCCTTCCAGCTGACAGAGGGGGAAGGCACTGAAGGGCGTCAGCTGCAAACACTTCCTTCCCAGGGGGCCATGGATATTTCTGGGACTGTACATCTTGCATGGAAACCAGGTGTGGAAATAGTGACAGCTATGGAGATAGTGGTGGGGAAAACATCTGGAGGAGTTGGTTTTTGCATGGAAGGTGCAGGAACATTAAGACAACTTGTGTGGAACCTGGTACCTCAGGGATGCTCGTGAGAGACTTCCGGTCAGATGTTTAAGCAGCCATCGCCAGCCAATTATGTAGCCCTCAGCTAGCTGTGGAGCTCTCTCCAAAATGAGGCTACCCTTGGTTATTTGGGAGAAATAAGGGATTGGTTATCTGTGTGCACCCTGAGGGAAGCTTTCTCTACTGTGGGAGTCATTCAATTAGAAAAAGTGGTGCAAAACTTGTCCCTGACTTTAGCGGAAGAGATCAATGACACCACTTTGGGTCTTGAAGGCATTGAAGTCAGCCTCAGCTCACTGGCCAGGATCGCTGCTGATGAGTGAACAGGCCTCTCTGGTCAAGGCAAAGTCTAAGCACCTGAATTAACTCCTCAGGCCAAGTGGAAAAGTCAGTTCAGAAACCAAAGGAGAAAGTCACCTGATGTTCTAAGTTACATTCTTTAGGTTTATGCGATTTGCTCAACTGGTCAGATCTAGGACACTGAGGCCCCGTTGAGGTCAAAACTACAGGCTGCCCTCTTCCTGCTGCTTGGAGTTTCCTGTTGGTGGTGGACTTAATTAGAGGCTACAGGTGACAAATTGATTAGATTTGGTTCCAATCTCCATCAATCAGATTAATTAGAGTGGCCAAATTCCTGGTGTACTCATGGGAAATTCGCCAGAAGCCAAAATGGAGTAGAAATGACAAGTGGATACTTCTGGGTGAAAATTCTCAATGAGTCTCTGTTTCTGCACATCTTGTGAATGACGCAGGAACTGCCTTTCTCCTGGACCATGTTTTCAAGGGCATCTGTAAAGCAAACAAACTTACAAGATGGACATAGCATGTCCCTTCAGAAAAAAAGGGCAGATTTGCTTATAGTCTTTGAAGATTAAGATAAACTCTTCCTCTGGAGCAAACAGCAGGAATGCCTACTGTCCATTATAAAATATTTGGGCTCCCTAAGCTCAGGAATCCTCTCCTGTGGCATGCCCACCTGGACCAATCCCCATAATTTCTATATAACTTGGGAGCAAGACCAATTTATGCAAGTACATCGACGCTCATGCTGTTTGCTATTCTATGAATGATAGAGTACATTGTCTCTAACCCAGGGGTCTCATGTCTTCCATCAGCATCTATGAAACTATGCAACTCATAGCTTGCAAATAGATGAAATCTCAGACCTTTCCCAGTTTCTCACAGTCATGAAGTATGATTTTGGATAAGCCTTCCACTCCAAAAAAGAAAAAAAAAAACATTAAAAATGAAAGAATTCTGTAAAAATCTAAATGTTTCTAAGATATAGCTACAAAGATATTTTTAGTTCATCTGCCCTTTCTACTTTTTTTATTCCTCCATTAATTCATTCATTCTCCAAATTTTATCAAACTTGAAAGATAATATAACAAATATGAAACAGAGCAGATTCGTACCTGCCAAGGCACGCAGCCTTATATTAATAGTATTAGGATCGTGGAATACATTGATATGATAGGTGTAATGAAAGAAAAGGGCAGGTTGCCGAGATAAAGAAGATCAGATGGGAACCTTATTTAGATGGGCAAATGGTCAGAGAAGACATCACTGAGGAAGGGACCGTGAGCTGTGAAAGGCGTGTGGCAGTAAACTAGGTGACAGGGTGCAGAAGAGCCACCAGCCTGAGGGAGAGGATCTTGGCATGTCCCTGTGTGGAAGAAGGCAAGAGGGCTGGGAAGAGAGGTGCCACATGAACTGGGGATTCAGGCAGAGGACAGATCAGGCAGAGCCTTGTATTGAGTCATTTTCAGTCTGTGGCTTTACCCTATGAGCTGTGGAGCCCATAGACATATAAGTTCCATAAGGAGACAGAGTACGTTCTTCATCTGTTTCATTCAGCACAATATCCCTAGCACCTGGAATGGTGCCTAGCACATAGTAGGTGCTCAATAAATATTTGCTCAGTTCATTGAAGGGAAAGATACAATTTGCATTTTTGAATGATCACTTTGGCTGCTGCATGGAGACTAGATAGAAGGAGATGAAGTCAAGGCAGGAAGACAAGTTAGAAGGCTGTCGCCCATCCCAAGTTAGAAGGCCATTGACAGATTCAGTAGCTTGGACGTGGGGGTACCAGGAGAGATGAAACCTGTATTCTCTTACATGTAGCCATTTGGTTTCATTAATCCTTAAGGATCTATTCAATCTGGGAGAGCATGAATGAGCGTTAAATTCAACATAAACCAATAAAGATAGTATGTTACATGATGGTTCGAGTCTTCGGAGGTAACTGGAGTTGGCAAAGGGAGCGAAAGAGGAAACTGTCTCCTGAAGACAAAGAGAATTAGTAACCAAAAACACATGCAGTAAAACTTCCAGGCTCAGCAGCATAAATCCCAGAGCATTTCCTCCTCCAGACGTTATCAAACTGCCTCCCCCGCCTGACTGCCCCTTGCTTTCCACAGGTCACAGTGAGTTGGAACCTTGCCTTGCCATTGCAGGGAGCCCTTTTGCCCCTGTGAGGATGGTAAGCATTCGGTGCATTTGTGTGCATGTGCCTGTGTGCGTGTGCACACGCGCGTGTGTGTGCTCAGCCCAGCTGGCCTCCTGATAACAGAGCACTCCTTCCTTCAGCTTACGGTGGAGAATGTTAAGAGAGCATGGGAGCAGGTGTGGGGGAGAGGGGCATTGGAGGTTAGAGAACAGGACAGTGCCACAGTGCCCCTCCGGGTCACATGGCATCCGTGCTCCTGGTGTCACATGCCGCGGTGTTGGGCATGGCGATTCTTGAAGCAGAAGTTGCAAAAGAACTGGCCAAGGTTATTCTGGTGCCACGGTGGTCTCCATCTCCCAGCCCAGATGGCCAGGAATGCTACGAGGCAGAGAACTCTGCTCCCGGTGGAGAGCCGAGCACTTGGCACCGCTTAAATCATGACCGCTCACGCCCACTGGACAGGTTGGCTTTCCCTTTTGAAGGGCAGGGGGTGGGCATGGGCCCTGGAGGGGGAGTTCTCATTGAGAGACAGTGCAATGGCTGCTCGGTTCCCTGTCAGCCCTGCTAGGCTCGCCCGCAGCCCAGGAGGGGCTGAGCAGGCAGAAACCCTGGGCCAGAGCAAATGGTGCAGAGATTTCAAGATATCTGTCGAATGACAGAATAATGCTGATGGAAATCAGCCACCAAGTGGTCATTCAGTTTAAATAATTTTTATAAAAGGAAGAAAAAGAAAACTGGCAACGGTTGTATTTAAACAATCGTCCAAAAAAGAAAACTAAACTAACATATATTACTCTTCTGACATTTCATGGGCTAGAGAGTGTTTTGTACCTGACTACCTCTTTTCAAAGCTTTTAATGAATAAAACTATTACTTTAGCCAATGTATCTACTCCCAACTTGTTCGTGGTGAGTGGAAACTTGGGGGTGCTACCTGTGACCTTAGATTTGCCTTTGAGTGAAAATTTTTTCAGTGTCTTTAAAATGTTGGCCCAATAGTCTGACTGAAACAGTGATTTTCACTGTTTTAAAGTGCCAGCTGCTATGCTCTGTCCCTTCTCATCCTGTCTTAAACACCACAAACACCCAGGGAGCATTAGTCAGTAAGGATAATGACAGGTCCCCAAGGGGCAGCCACTCACTCTGCCAGGGTTCCCATGGGAAGGTTCTGGGTGGCGCTACTTTTGGAATCTGCACCCAGACCCTGGGCAGGGCTGCCACATCCAGTTAATTAATTATCCAGGGTCCCAGAGTAGGACATTACGGGGCTCTGCAGTAACTATCCTTGCTGTGTGGACGTCCAGATTTCATAGGTAGAAGTAGACTTTCAGACCTATTTAGTAGCTATTTATGACATCAAAAGCGAAGGTACACAAAGAACTTTGAAAAATAAATTGCCTTAGTGTGTTTTGTGCTGGGGTAACAGAATGCCACAAACGGGGTAATTTACACACAATAGAAGTTCACTTGGCGCATGGTTCTGGAGGCTGGGAAGTCCAAGATCTGGCAAAGGTGCCATAACATGGCAGAGAGGCTCAAACTCACTTTCATAGCAAAACCACTCTTGAGATAACAAACTCACTCCCACAATAATGACATTAATCCATTCAGGAGGGCAGAGACCTCAGGACCTGGTCACCTCTTAAAATTCCTCCCTCTCAGCATTGTTGCATCATGGATTAAGTTACCAACACATGAAGTTTGGGGGACACATTGAGACCATAGCCAAAGTAATAGTTGCTTTCTTTTCTGGGACCTACCCCATTGTTCACAACATTTTCCTGCAGCTTACTTCACACTAGATGCCTGTGTCGTGAGAGGGATTCCTGACCAGGTGGCCTTGTCAGGGTTTCAGATAAATGACAGAAAGGGTATCTGTCCTCCACTCAACCCAGCTAAAAGGTTTTCAGGTGTGTGTGATGGTTAACTTTATGTGTCAACTTGACTGGTCCACAGGATATGGAGACATTTGATCATTCTGGGTATGACTGTGAGGGTCTTTCTGGATGAGATCAACATTCGAATCAGCAGAGTAAGTACAGCAGATTACCCTCCCTACTGTGTGGGAGCCTCCTCCAATCCTTTGAAGGCTTGCACAGAAGGAAGGGCTAGAGTGAAAAAGGACTCTTTTCTCCTCCTGACTGTCACTGAGCTAGGACATCGATCTTCTGCCTTCAGACTTGGACAGAACTTACACCATTGGCTCTCCTGGGTCTCAGCCTTTTGGACTCGGATCAGAACTACACCATCCACAGTCCTGCGTCTGGACTTCTCAGCCCCCCACAATTACATGAGCCAATTCCTTGTAATAAATCTTTATTTTATATAAAAATAATAATAATAAAGAGTTGTCATATAAAATATATGTATGTGTATATGTTATGTTTTTATATATACATAGGTTCTGTTTCCCTGGAGAACCCTAATACAGTATGCTACTCAACGTTTTTGAAAAACACTTCCAATAGCTTCCCGTAGACAACTGGTGCAAACTCAAATGTCTACAAACAAACCTAGATGAGTGTCACAGCAGGAAAGAAGATATTGAGTCCCCAGGTTCCAGCCAATCTCCACTCCAGCTGACTTTTGCTGTGTAGGATTGAGGGCGCCATCATTGCCAGATTTTCCCAGTTTTTAAAAGAAACCAAAAGTCTGGATATCCTTGTCAATGTTGGCAACTACTTCAAACAAATTTTAAAACCTTGCACGAGGCAACCAGCCCAGTCTGTGGGCCAGATCTGGGCCCTGGCTGCCAGTGTGTAGTCTGTCTCTGCTCTGCGGAGGTGTGGGGAGATCTTTTCTGGATTGAAGCAAAGGGCAAGTTTAGAAATACTTTGCTTTTTCTAAACTGGGGGTGGCTGCTGCAACTGCCGCCCGGCGTTAATTCTCACATGTATTGTTCGTCCCAGGCTTCCCGACAAGGCCACTCCCCAGCATGTACACATGAGCCCACAAGACCACCGAGAGGAGGAAAAGAGAACACACACTACAATCTCCACGTCTGTACTTTGTAAACGGAGTGGAACATTCTTAGGGTGGCGCGCCCCATAGAAAGGTGGTAGACAACGTTGCACTATCTCAACTAACTGTCAGGGCTACACGCTTCTCTCGCCACCCCATATGAACGCCACGTTAATTATTCCTGGTGCACGTTGCTTCTCCTATTCCTCCGCAAACACAATGACATTTGGTTTAAAATGCTATTGATGCTGGATGAGAGACATAACTATTCATCTCAGCCAACACCCCGATGAATAGTTGAAAATGTATTTTCCCCATGAATTGCTTGATTTTTTTTTTCATTTTGGTCATTATATATATATTTTAAAAACAAAACAGGAAAAACTTAGTGCTGCTCTTGAAAGATACCTTCACTATTCTTCAACCTCCAAAGTTTCTTCTCCCATTAAGCTGTGCCTCCAGTACCCCAGGAGCAGTGCAAGGTGTAAACGAATGCCCAGATGGCGCTGGAGATGTTTATTATGGGCCCCTCCATTGTATTCAAATTAATGGCACCGCATTAGCATGGGCTGCCCTTTGGTGCTCATTTGTTCCTGCACTCCGGGGGTTAAAGGAGCCACATGCTCTCCAGATGTTCAGTAGCTCTTATAAATGAAAGATTAGCGATTTTTTTTTTGCTAGTGCTGCCGCTATTTCCTCTATTCCCTTTTAAAGCTGATATTTTCTTTAGGAACTTGCTCAGTGTCTGAGTCAGAAGAACCTCCTCCCCGAGGTATATCAATCAATAGCATGCTCGAGAAGAGGAACAAAAATGTAGAGGAGGGAGACATGGTCCGTATTAATTTGTTGACTGCGGTAGTCTTCCCGTGACTGGCGTTTGCACCCTGTGGTCGCACTCCACCTTTTGCAATGCGGATCAAAGGCAGGTGACATTTTTTTTTCCCAATCTAAAAACAAAAACCGAAAAGAAAAAAAAAACAAAACTCTTATTTTGTGTTTTGTGTGGGAGAGAGAGAATGTCTGTGTTAGCGCTATGACAGGAATATCAACTTTATTTTCAAATCTGGCCCCGTCTTTCCTCCAAGCGAGAGATGCGCTCGTCTGAAATATGACTGTTTCTAACTCAAAGATGCCACCAACAATGTCTTCCCAGGAGAGAAATAAGAAAATTCCCCAAAATGGATTCCCATAAATGAATGCCAGTTTAGCATCTACCATGCCTGCCTTTTGTACACAGAGACACTCCCAAGTTCCTGCTGTTGCAAGAGCTGTTCAAGCATTGAATAAGTAGAGTTCCAATGAGACGAAACCTTCTGCCTCGGCTGGTGTTTAACAAGCTGTTTTCTTGCTACAACTCAGTCAGGATTTCTCTAGCCTTAGCAGAATTATCACATTTCACATCTTCTCCTAATACTTTTGCAACACTCCTTTACCAAGTAGGAATAAAGAGATAGACCAACTTAAACACAAGAGAAAGCCTGGTGAATACAATCAGTCTTGGTACCTCCTTTTGCCAAATGGAGAAGAAAGTGGCTGATGGATTGACAGGGTGCTCCTGGCCCTTAAGGGCTGTGGCATCTACAATGAAATCTTTATGGAAGCCTGAGCTCTGGCCAAATCATATTCAACAAGACCCTCTTCCGAGGTAGAGATGATATGGAAGGAGGCTTGCAATGGCAGTAACACCTGCCATCTTCATGGAAACCCAGACCAGTCCCGAGGATGGGAGTGGTAGGCACATACCCATGAAGGAAAGTTTCTGAAAGACAACTGGAGATAAAATATTTATCATACACATATAAGATTGACATCTTCAAGGATGCCAGCTCAGAATGAATCCCTACGGCCACGGTAGGGAAGGGAAACTCTTTTCCTTCCAGTCTCCTAGTTTCAATGGCTGGCATCCAAGAATCAAACTGATAAAAGACACATGAACAAGGGGAAGAGCAGTTTAATTACGTACGTAAGGAAGCAAGCTCGGAAGCTTCACAAAGAAATGAGGAGGCGGCCAGATGACTGGAGCTTACCCACCGTCTTAGGCTAAACAAAGAGAGGGGCCTGGGGCTTCTGGGCAGGGGAGGCAGGTTGTGGGAAAGGGAGGGGAGGGGAGGACGTGTGTGGTAAATCAGGGTCATCTTGTTGTGCAGATGGCAATCTCCCATGTGCTAAGATCGTCTCAGGAATAGGTCTCCTCCAGGAACAAGGGCATATTTATAAAAGTAAAATTTCTTTACAAAAGGGGAAATTTATACTTTATCTTTCAGCAGTTAGAGGAAGGTAAAGAGTTTTCCTTGGGCCAACAGGTTCTTAATTCTCTTTAACTCAACTATGCCAAAGTGGCATATTGGGGGGTGACATCATCTGGTACCCTTGACCACTGACACCACCAGCAGTGTCAGGCTGGTGCCCAGGGAAGCCTTCAGAGGGGGAAGGTTTGTGGTTTCCTGAAAGGTGCACTTATGCCAGCCGGTGAGAGGCAAAGCTGCAAGGCAGAAGTGGATGCAGAGCACGACCAGGGTTAGGGAGAGAAGCTTCTGAAGGGGTCAGAGTGCAGGGAAAGAATGCCAAGCCACGGGTGGCAAAGGAGGGACCCCCTGCAGCAGACCGTGGGGACCCTGGCTTCTCTTTCACTGGCGGGGGTTTTCTAGGGAAGGTTCATTACAGAGAAATTTCCCAAATGACACCAACCTATCTGACATGGCAAGGGTTTGGAGCAGGCGCCTGATGGGAAGTTCAGTTGGTTGACACTGAGTTGTGGAGGTTGAGCTGATGGAGAAGATTTCAAGGAAGCCAACAGGAAGTGATGTGATGGAAACCAAACAGGAAAAAGGCAGTGGTCAAGGTGGTCACAGGTGGGCCCTACAAGATCTTAGACAGAAGATTGCCTTCTGATAATTCAACCTTAGAAACAATCTGGCATAGATAAGAACAGAGATAGGCAAGCTCACCTCAAAGAAACAGAATCTCGCTAAGCCAGCACAGGGACTAAGTACAGTAATAGAGCTACAGAAAGAATGAGTAAAGCAAAGGATGGTGTTTGGCAAGAGAAATTGCAAAAGAGTTAAGTCAGTTGAGAAAGGAATCCAAGCATTTATATGAGAAAAGATGCATACACCAAGAACCAAGAGACGCAAACCCAAGTTCACCTGATCCCTCAAGGAGAATGAGTGAATGAATTCTCTTCACTTGCAAGATGGGGCAAGCCTGGCACCTGTCAGACCCCCATCAGGCTTCACCCAATAACCTGCACTAGGTCATAAACCCTGGGGCTTGGAGACGCTGCCATGAAGAGGACTCAGGCTCACAGTTGTGATGACTGCCACTCTCCCCAAGGTCTATCTTTGCTCTCCAAGTGGAAAAGCACAAGCTGATGTCCTGATACTCATCTCAATTTTCATTATTGGAAAAAGTAAAAAATGATAGTTAGAATTCAATGATAGCCATTTGAAACTCTTCCACTACTGGAGGATGCTAGAATATATTAAAGCAGCCAGTGGGAGCTAATATTCACCTCTCAGTTAGAAAACCAAGCAGCTAATTCATTAGCATTTGACAGACACATGTCTCTTCAAAAGCCACTACCACCACCCTAAGATGATTGTGGGAGTTTCGCCTGACACTTATCACTTGCATCATTAATAAACTGGTGCAAATAATCTGATAATAAGAATTTGTATTTTGTTTTTGCTTCCATCCTAGACTTCTCATTCTCTGCTCTTTCCAGCAGGAAGTAGACACAGTCCCTGGTTGGCCTGCAAGTTTCATAACCAAACCTGTTTGAGTGCAGACGTGCTAGTGGGTTGATTTCCTTCTCTTTTCTGGTACACAAGAAGTAATGGAAGGACAGAAGGAGGGAGGGGGTGATGAAATATCCAGTTCAACCTGGAGAAGCACACTGTCTACAGAGGCAGCGTCGCTCGGCCAATAGCCAAGATCTCAAGCAGATACTTCACAGTAGAATGCATTCATTTAGCTCAGCCTTCCAACCCTTGGCACATAGGACTTTATCAACCTGCCAGACTCCACTCTTACAGTGTCAATTCACTCTTACAGTGTCAATTCACTCTTACAGTGTCAATTCTGTTCCAGGAAGAAGTCACCACAGCTAGGTGACCAGACAAAGCACTATCTTCCATCCTCCACCAAGTTCCTGAAACCCTACCCACGGATGGTAGCAAAGGTGTCAGGCGCGGAACTGCCCTAAATGAAGGCAATCGTGGAGACGCTATGGATATAATTCAAATAATTATACAATTATAGCAACAATGCCAGTTGCTGATTTCATAAAGACAACACATGCAGATCCTAATACTATACACATTACAGACAACTAGGTTCTCCTACTTGATGATCAAAGTGAAACAGAGTTTCTAAGAAAGGCATAAGGAAAGGGAGTGGACACCTCTTCCCTACGGAGCAGCAGCCTGTTACAAAAGCCACGTGACACGTCTCCTCCTCTACCCACCCGGTCTTTCCCCCAGCTTCAGGGGTAGGTCTTGTTGGCACAAGCCACTCCCCTTGGCATAGCAATTTAGCAATTCATTCATATAGGAACCAAGTTTATCCAATCAGAAAGATGTCTGGGGTTTATTTCCATTCACCCCACCCCCCTACCCCTGGCCCTAAAAAAGCAAAAAAGGCAAAAGGGAAAGCTTACTTGTGTTCTCTCTCCCTCTCTTTCTCTCTCTCTCTCTTTCCATGGATGAGTTATGTGGCCGCCCCAATGGCATTGGCAGCCATTTTGTGACCATGAAGGGAGCCAGTCTTAAGATGAAGCTGATAATGTAGAAGGGGACCACAGAGAAGGAAAGACACTGGGTCCCGATTTACACTGTTTGGCCACTGCAGACACCCTACTCACAGACAGTGCAGTTGTGGGCACCAGAAATTTTCGTTTATTGTTTAATCCACTGGGAATTGGGATTTCTGTCCCTTGGAACCAAAAACATCTTAACTGACACTCAGGAGGTGAGTTAGAACACGACTTACCTGGGCCTAATGTGAGAGGGAAATGCATTCACCCCTTCAACTTGAGCCCTGTCTCTTCATTTTAAACTGTGAGGCAGCCCTGTGGGAAGGAGCAGGGAAAGGACGGACAGGGAGGCGGGTGGGGAGGAGAGGTGCCACGTGGAATGTGCTGGCATCAGCCCTGGCCTGCCCCTGAGTTTCCCACATGGGCATGAACCGATCACATGGAGCAATTCCTGGAACAGGAAATGGGCCACATACTTCAAAGCATAAATATTAGTGTGTAAAACTGGGCTTACGATGTTTTGTAAATAATTTGAAGTGTAATTAGCTTTGTTATTATTCATGTGACCAGAAAATTCAAGCATTTGTTTCCCAAATGCAATCTGTGTCTTACACACGTCATAGGAGCAAACTGGCCCATTGCTGCTGCCTTCCCTGCCCAAGCACAGAGACGCACAGAGGGGCGGTAAAATCACTGGAATTGCTGGCTCCGACTTCACACCATCGGGATAAACAAACCTCCATCCAGGCAACTGAAAACCTTGGTTTGTTTTATTTCTCTGCTTTCCCAACTCACTGCAGTCAAGTCTTCAAGCCAAGATGCCTCTCCAGTACCTTCTAAGGATTTCAACTGTTTTTTTTTTTTCTTTCCTGGGGATTCCAAGTACAGTAATTTCATACTCTGTCCCAAATAGACACTATGACATTATTCTCCCTCCATTATGATCGGCACCTAAGAGAACCCATCTTCAAACACATGAGTTGTCTTTTACAGCCAGGATGTGGGACATCCATCTGTCACTTAGCACAAGGCAAAACTGGAGGGGAATTTGTAACATAGGGTGGCTGCCGTAAGGCATAAAGAAACTTGCGACAAAATTGGAAGGCAAAAGAGGTTTTGGGACAAAGTCAGTAAATGCCATCTGTGTAGGCCAAGAGTCCTCCCCAAAACTGGGAGATAACAAGAAAGCTGGAGGAAGAAGAGGAGAAGGGGAGAAGCCTAGGAAATAGGCAGTATATTCGTCAAGGGGACCGAGAAATCACATTTTTTCCACCCAGTTTGCTGATCAGTCAGAAAGAGATTAGGACAGCCACAACCTGTCCCTTAAATGTTCTCTCTCAACTCACCTAAGAACAAAAAAATGCAGGATTTTTGCCTTATGGGAGGAATCTTCGCCTTGTCCTTTTTTCTGCCACGAGACAAAAAATATGTGAAACCCTTATTGACACAGGAATTAAGTTATCATGATTTTGGAGAACTTTAAAATGGCCTCAGAGAATAGTCAATGCTGAAAGTCTTATTTCCACTAATCCCCTACATTTCCTTCCTTTATTGGCATTTTCTTGGCTACCTCGCTCCCGTTCCTTCCTTCTTTTATGTCTTCTTTTCCTATCTTAAGTGCTGTAGATCACCTCTGGGCAGCCCTTACATCTGACCCTCCCGTGGCAAACTGCTTATGCTGAACTTCAGCGAGAGTGGGTCAATGAAAGCACACACACACACACACACACACACACGCCCACACACACGTCTGGCTTCTCTCCTGCCCTCAACCCAAACCTGCTTCAATAGACAACTACAGAGACCTTGTTGTTGATTCTCGATGGAGGGAGGGCAAAGAGCCTCCCAGAAAATTACTTGTGGGCACAAGCCTGCCCACAGTGGCAACAATAGATCGCCCACGTGGCTTCTAACTGGCTCCCAGACAACGTGCACTGGTGACTGGCCTGCATTATGGCAGGGGTTCAGAATTCATCCACACCCCAAAAAGGGAGCATGTATTATTAACCCCTTCCTGCAGCTGAGAAAAGTGGGACTCCAAGAAGCTAATGCATTCACTCCAGCTCACAGAGCTAGTAAGTGGTGAACCAGAATTAGAACCCAGGACTGTGTAACTCCTGAGCATGACTTTTTAACTTCCAAGTTGCCTTTGCCTTTATTCCTGGAACAGTGACCCTGGGGACACCCAGGGAAGAGCGGAGGTTGAGGAGTCTCTCCGGATGATGGCATCATTTTTATAGAAACGGTAAGATTCAGGGCGTGGCTTTGGGCATCCCCCCCGAAAATGAGCCCGACAGGTTAGTTCATCACACCCAAGCCAGGTGACAGCAGGGTCCCACTCCGTCTCCCTTGAACACTAAGAGACCCCACACATTGAAGATTTGGAATCCCAAAACTCCCAAGCCCGAGATGAGCACAGCCAAGCCCTTGCTTTGCAAAGCCAAGTAAGATCTTGTAAGAATGTTAGAATAACTTCAGATCAGAGCTGTTTTCCTCCCCAGCCCCTCCTTCCTCTGTTTTAAATAAGGTCAAAATGAAGTTATTCCATCCAAAACTGCAAAAAAAAAAATGCTAAATGTCAACCAACTTAGGCATTTTTTAAGTAACAGATTATATTCTGTATTAATCCACAGGGATGTCTTAAAAAGAGGTGAAATGCTTCTCTTTCCTGTCGCTATTTTCTCGCACTGTTCTCATGGTTATTATTATGGTTCACTCAACACTCAAATGGTAACATTTAAACTGATCAAGCATAAAAACAGACGAGGGCTCTGTCCCAAGGATCCCCCCCCCACCTAAGTCAGAGACAGCTGCTGAAACCGTGCGGGGCCCTGTCCTCCTCTTTTCTTTTGTGCATTGTCTAAAGGAGGAGCCAGCCCAGGCTCACCTTTCAGCGCAGACAAAACGGTCTTCTTTATCTATAAAGGAGCCACTTAGATCAACCAAACCGGCCACAGGATGTCACTGTTACTCCACACACACACAATAGCCGGCGAGCGTTTCCGTCCGGGGTTGGATCTGGCAGGCCCTGGGCTCCCCTCAGCCTCGCCTCGCACAGAATTGTCATCCCTTTGGGTGGCACGCCACCAGCCAGCCGCGCGTGCCCTGTAAAAGCCATCCAGCCTGACCCATTGTCTCAACATTCGCATTGTTCCCTATCAAAGGGGAAAGGAAGAGAAAGGGAAGCGAAAGGAAGAAAAGGATCAGCGTGGTCTCTCCTATCGCAGGTTCTCCAAGAGTTGGACTTTGAACATTTTATGACCTCAAATAAAACCAAGGGCCTTTTCATATGTTTTATAGTGTTATATAAGGAGAAGAACATCTTTTGCTTATCTTTGTTTCCTACAAATTTCTGGAAAGGCTACGGAATATTCAAGCAGTTCTTAAGCCATCTTAACGTGCTGTGTGGCTGGCACGCTAACGCCACCCAAAGTTGGCATCACGAAACTCTTATCAGGGAGCACGTGGAAGCCACCGCTGGAGCAGGAGAAGCACCTTCTATTCACGGCTGCCAGCTACGCTTCCTTCCCGCTCACAGCCCCTTGGAGGGAGGGTTTTCTACCCATGGCTCCTCCATGCTCCCGTTCCCCCTGCCATTTCCTGCCATTATCCTTGGCGTACAGCCTGCACCGCCATTGGCACAAGATGGTTAAAGCGGAAATCTTACACAAACATAACCTGGGGGAAGGGGAGTTTGGGGCAGTCAGAGAGTCATAGAACAATGCAACATAAAAAGTAATCACAGAATAAAGATACTTTGAGTCGTAATGAGGGGGAAAGCCTTCTGCCTTTAAAAACCGATGACTTTATAACTTAGCCTGGAAGTAGCTTTCATCTCGATGAAAATCAAAAGAGTCAAAACCTCTATGCCACATGTCACCCCATACCGTAGCAGCAGAAAGAATTAAAACAAATAAAGCAGGCAGTTTCCTGCACAGCAAGCATTTACGAAAGGAAACTTATTATTTCAGCATTTTGCAAGGATGTGTGCAGTAGCTAAGATGTACAGCCACATCTGTATAAACATAGTTGATAGAGTCTTTGTTAATTTCCACACTTACAATCTCTTTTATGCGTCAATATCAGTATAAGAGTGCATTTAGTTATTCTGACTTGGACTGGCTTGGATCTGTGTGAGGCGTGAACCAGCATGGCATATAGGAGAAAATCAGCTAAAGGGAACCAAATAGGGACCAGGACAATCGCCTCATCTGCACTTGCCTTACAATCTAAGCAGTTCCCTAATGGGAATGGTTTAGAGTAATGCCAGAATGAAATATGCCCAATAAATGCCATTTGTTTCTCATTCATATGGCAACATTTTTTGGAACATCTGCATTGTGTTAAGTGAAAAGACTGTGATGAACAAGATAGCATATTCCCTGCCCTCGAGAAGTTAGTTAGAGGACAGATAAATATGTAGCTATAATGCAGTGTCACAGGGCCTGTGGGTAATAAAGAATTGGGTTGGCCTATGTCCCCAGTTTCTGGGAGTTAACCTCCATACCCTTGGAATTTCTGAGTGTTTGGTGTGTCTGTCACTCACACTGAGCTTCTCAGACCACACTCGACAGTTTATACTAACAAGATGACTCAGGATAGGGGTTTGCCACACCAGAAAGACCAATTGTGTGATTAGAAGTTGGTGCATGAGCCTTGAGACATCAGCCTCACCTTCAGGGAGAGGAAAAGCCTAGAGCCTCAGTTCAGTCGAGCGCCAATGATTTAATCAACTGTGCTTATATAGTAAGGCCTTAATTAAAACTCTGGACACTGGGCTTGGGTGATCTTCTCTGGTTGACAACTTTCTGCATATGGTCACTAACTGATGTGCTGGGAGGGTAACACATCCGCAAGGACATCAAACTTATGGCCGATGTCAGACTTCTTGGGTAGACTGCTGTCTGTATTGAAGACTGTCCTCAGTCTGTGAAGTCTGACCTAACTCTCGGAAGACTGCAGGAAAGGCAATGTCTGGAGCACTGGGGCACACAAGGAAGAGTACTTGATTCAGACTGTCATGGGGAGTGGGGAGGGAAATGCCAGGAAACCCTTCCTAGAAAAACCACCTCTGGCACCTGCAGGAAGGCTGGTTCAGCATTTGAGCTCAAGGTAACTCTTCAGAAAAGTAGCTTCAATTCCACAGAGGGTGTTTAGTTCTCACAAAAGGACTGTCAGGCCGGGCGCTGTGGCTCACGCCTGTAATCCTAGCTCTTGGGAGGCCGAGGCGGGCGGATTGCTCAAGGTCAGGAGTTCAAAACCAGCCTGAGCAAGAGCGAGACCCCGTCTCTACTATAAATAGAAAGAAATTAATTGGCCAACTGATATATATATATATAAAAAAAATTAGCCGGGCATGGTGGCGCATGCCTGTAGTCCCAGCTACTCGGGAGGCTGAGGCAGAAGGATCGCTCGAGCCCAGGAGTTTGAGGTTGCTGTGAGCTAGGGTGACGCCACGGCACTCACTCTAGCCTGGGCAACAAAGCGAGACTCTGTCTCAAAAAAAAAAAAAAAAGAGAGAAAGGACTGTCATTTTTTCCCCAAGAGCCAAGTTACAGAAATACTTCTGGTTTTGCTCAGGAAGTTTCCCTGACCGTGGTGAACCCAGCCAACAACTGAAGAAGAAATCCAGGCTCTCAGAGAGCATAGAGCAGGCAGATGGCTGACCACACCCCAAAATGGCGCCGTGGCCGTTCGGGATGTCGTTGGATGAGCTGTGGGTTACACACGAGGACCGAGGTGAAGGCTGGGGGCCATCCCCTCATACTCTGCACTATTCCTCTCATTCAGGGAAGATTTCATTACTCTCCCTTTGCAGAGAGAAATTAGGAGGTACCAAAAGTTCATAAGATTTATTTAAAATAAATAGTAAGTTCTTAGTAGAAGGGCCAGGCCATCAGAGTATAATTTGGCAATGATTGTCCTCAATAATCTTTTTTTTTGAAGGCTCTTATTTATGATGTGCTTCCTGAGTAAATGCATATAAGTCCTCTTTTCCATCCCTGCCAATCAAAATATACCCTCCTACAGAATTCAGTAACAATTCTAAGGTGAAAATGACTGAAGAGACTTAAATTGCTTACCCGAGATGGCATTATTCAGCATTGTCCATGCCACTCTAGATTGAAATGATCTATTTATATGTAAATGTGTCACCTTAGTCATACTCTTCACAAGAACAGAGACCATATTTGTGCCCTCAGCCCCCTGCACAGTGGCAAGACAGTTACTCAATTAATGTCTGTTCAGTCAAACGAGGTTAAATAATAACTCTAAGCAGAAAGATAAATCTCTTGAGGTATCATTTCCGGATCAGAACATATCCCTGTTTTGAGTTAGCTACTGACGGGACAGAATGTCCCAGGGAGTCCCCAACCTGGCTCCCCACCACGAGCCCACCCTGCAGGTTTCAGATGATCGCTGCTCAGTGTCCACATGCCCCCATAAAGGGAGACACTCACATCATCCATTTCCTCCTTCTCGTCTTCATTCATTCAACAAACATTGATTGCGCACCTGGCTCCCATTGCTGGGAATATAGCTGAGAACATCCTAATGGAGCTTACAGTCTCATGGAGGAAAGAGTAGAAATAAGTCACTTGTGCAGTCTATTAAATAGCAAGGGGTGTTGGGACACAAAGTAGAGAGGGAGGAAAGGACACATTGGTGGCGAGCTACCTAAAATGGTACTAAAGTGTCTCAAAACTAAAGGGAGGGTGGGGTGAAGAGGGAGGCTGCAGCTGGGAAGGGGCAAATTGCAGCCCTTTTCCACCTTCTATCCTCGTCCTGTCTTTGCAGAGTGAAAGCAACGTACTTGCTGTCATCCCTTTATACCTCCTTCTAGGAGATTTTAAGCTCCACAATTTCTCCACAATCCACATTCTATGCCATTCTTCAATAAAGGCAAATTAGTAAATGCACACCTAAATGTGATCCAAGGTGGGGAACTTCAGAGTAAATCCACAAATCAGGAAGAAAATAATTTGTCAATCTGAGAGTCCCAATGGTGGGCTCAAAATAAAAAAATCTAACATCCTGGCTGCCTCATGGTGCATAACAACAAATAAAAAGGGTTAGAGGTTTGCTCCAAACTGTGATAGAGACAAAAGAGTACCAGAGGGTGTGAAGCAGAATGGGGGAGGGCGAGAGAGTGTTAGGCAAATGCTCCATGAATTTACTGTCTCTGAAAAAAACATAAACTGTTCCAAGAAGGAGAGATTTTAAAAAGTAGTGTCATTTCCAGTGGATGAAGGGTTTCAAAGATGAGCACCACTTCTTCCTGCTGCCTCTCATTGGTGATCTCTTGATCTTGGAATCACAGAAGCCAAGATGGGAAAACCAGAGCCTAGAGCAGCTTCTCACTCAAAGTTGCAAAACTGGAAGACTCCACGCCCAATACAGAGCCTGTATCTTCTGATCCCCAACCCAGAACATTCTCTACCTCACGGCAAATTGGTTCAAACAAAAACCCTCATTAAGGTTAGTATCATCTGAATTTAAATAACCCCAGCTCTCTGCTCTGTGTTGGCAACAAAATACTTTCCTAAGTATTAAAAGTTCAAGGTGCCCCAATGAAGAACCCACCAAAGTTCTGGACCAAGAGAGGTGAGAGGTGAAAATGTCACTTTCACTGCTGACAAGAGTTGATGGTTGAGGTCGTGGTTTCTATCTGTGGACAAGTGGGCTTTCCCAAGCCTTCGGATTGGACAGCCCTGTCCCCTTGTCCACCGGGTCATGGGCAGCACAGGGTGGAGTCAGCCCGGTGAAATGCACACAGCATGGGGGGGACAGACCAGAGGCATGCTCCCCGCAGGCAGCCTCCCTTCCCTGGGGGAAGCAGAGCCAGGGCCTGAGCTACACAAACCCCATCCTCCCTCTGAACCCACTAGCGAATGAAATCAGGCCTCTCCTCTTCCGGGAGGAGGGCGGGTGGGATGCGATTGCCAGGGAAGCTGCTCCACGTGTCAGCCACTTCAGAACACTGGAAGCCACAGGAGGATGGTGCTTCACGAGAGGAACCACAGTCTCCCAGACGGCAGGACAGACACAGTAACCTCTCCGATGGCAAATTAGGTGCAAAGCGTCTGGCGAGGTGCCTGGAACAGGGTAGGTGCCCCCAATGATGGTTATTATGATGGAGTTAAAGGGATGGAAAGAGGGAGGATGGAGAAGAGGGCGGGGAGGGAGGTGCAAGCCAGCGGGGGGGTGGGGGGTGTAGGAGCAGGAGAAGACCCAGCCGGAGACCCCGCACGTGTGGGAGGGGCGCATGTGCGCGCAAGCAGGCTGCACGGCTGGGACCCACATGGGACCGCGCAGACGTGATGCTGCAGGGAACAATGCGCGTCTGCAATGTGCTGAAGCCAGAGTCACTGCAACTGAGTGCTGTGCTGAATGAAGTGGAAGAAATGCTATTAAACCCGTGACTCCATGAGGTAATAATATTCCCAGCGAGCCCACGCCTACAGAAATACACCCAGCAAGCAAGCTTTCCAGGAGCCCCCTCTAAGTTATAACAAGCTCCCTATCTCCCGCTGCCAGGACACAGAGAAAAAATGAAAGCCAGTTACCAACTGCATTATAAACTTAGTGACCTGCTTCACCTCCCTTGGTTTAGTGACGAGCTCGGCTGCCTTTTGGGCACGGAGAAAGAAACATAAGGCAAGGATTAAGTTTCCTGGCTTTTGAAGTCATCAAGAGTCGAAAATGCTTTCAGCTGGCATTTCTCTCTGTTATTCAGTCAGCTTTGATGGATTTATTTTCTTTGCCCTATTTCATAGAAGTTACCAGGGCCAATTTCTGCAGATGATTGCCAGGGAGCTTTTAAGGTGGGCACTAGGTGGCGCTGTCTCCCCAGCCGTTTCAGTTCTCAGTACGAAGACTGGTTTCATTAAAGTCGTCCTTAGAGCTTTCTAACTTGCTATAAGAGTGAGGAATTCAATGGTCAGAAAGGCACTCACTTACTTTCTCCAATCTGTGGGTCTCTGAGCCCCCGGAGAGCGGTAGAATCCTTTATACACTTCACACTCTCACAATTTTATTTCTCTCTGTAGCAAGTGGAGCAATTAGAAAGTAGCACTGAATTCAGATATTCAGTGTCAGCAATTGGTGTTCTTGTTCATTTTGGACTCAAGCATTTTGATTCATTTTACAAGCCTTTTTTCTCATTACAAATTACCAGTGACTTTCCAGGTTTTTTTTTTTTTTTTTAATTCTGTAACATTGTACCTTACCTGAGGACTTTTATATTTCTGCTAAAAGACAAGATATCTTATATGCATTGGAGACCAGGAGATTGTGAGTCTTGCAGCTCTGGAGTAGGCTGAGTACTCTTTTCCTCTGGGATTTATGGAGACAGCAGCAATGGAGGCTGGTTGGGGGTAGGGGGAGTATCTACTGTGAAGAGAAGATGGTGCCTTAGTGCAATGAAGCCCCTTTGCTAACATCACACAGAGTCAAAGATGCAATTAGGCCTTGGGCCTCCTGATTTCTGATGCAATGCTTTTCTCATGACGCTCCACCGTCTCCTTAAGTCCAAATATCTACACGTGCCTGGATTGATAATATGTGTTACAAGATGTTTGAAAATTGTTGCTGGGATATATCTGTAATTCTAAATAGAAATGCCAAAATGCTCAGTGGCTTCTAAGCAGCATGTATAGATTCAAGAGAAAAGCAATATTCTAACTTCTGGCAAAACATCAAGTATCAAGAATATCACTTACCACGGCTGACTTTATAAGGATGCCACGGAGGGACCAGCAAACTGCCTCATTCCAAGTATCTGCCATGGTTCCTCCCAGGGGCTGGGGAGCTGGGTGGCAGAGTCCCAGACTTTGCTCTCAGATCTTTTCTCTGAAGCACTCCCAGTCCCTCCGCTCACTCACTCGCTCTCTCTCTCTCATGAGAACCTGGCCTCCCGGAGCAGAATTAATCAGAGCATGGACTGATGACACCAGCTTCTGGCCACGACATGCATAGGCTATGAGTGGAGGAACAAATCTGATCTTAAATTTAAAATCTGTGTTTCCCTTGATATTTACAGATCTTATTATTTGGGCTTGTAAACCTGGAATTTGTATGAGTCAATTTTAGATTGATGTGTGTTTTGCACACTCTCTAGCCCCAATTACTGAAGGATTAATGTGCTTCTCAAGCAAAGGGTCCCCTCATGTTTCTAATATCCTTCCCCCCAGCTTCATATGGAAATTGGAAGGCTGCATAGTCATATTCACAGTAATAAGCTACTTGATGCCACTAGTTTGGATTTTTCTGCTTTTGAGAACCAATTTGTCAGTTCCGATTACAGGTAAAACAGCTAGTGTTTCAGGTTTTTGTTTTTGACTCCTTTTTTCATTAACAAAGTGTGAAAATTTTGACAACACCACTAGATACCAATTTTAAATCAATTCAAGTAGAAATTTGAGAGTTTCTCAGAGGTGGGAATTAAGGAAGTATCTCATTTTCTAGAGAATGAAATAATATAAATGAAATGCATTTATTAATTCGTTCAAGTGTTCAGTTATGGAATACTTATCGTTTATGTCTATAATACTTCTTATATTATGCTTATTACACATCAGGAAGGAGGTCTGGGAAGGAGAAGACGGTGAACGAGAACTGCTCAGTCCATAAATGTTCTATGAATAAATGAACAATGAATGAATGAATGAATTGCATTAATATTTTAATTCAACATTTTTAGACATAGAAATGCTTTTTTCTCTTTTATTTACTCTGGCTTTTTAGATTGTTTTGAAAGTTTTTTTATTTTTTGAATTGACACAGAATAATTGTACATATTTATGGGGTACATAGTGATATTGTGATACATGCAAAGTACAGCGATCAGATCAGAGTAATTAGCATATCCATCATCTCAAACATTTGTCATTTCTTTGTGTTGGGAAACATTCAATATCCTCCTTCTGGCTATTTGAAACTATATATTATTGTTAACCGAAGTCATCCTGCAGTGGTATAGAACACTAGAACTTATTCCTCCTATCTAGCTATAATTTCATATCCTTTAACAAATCTCTCCCTATTCCCCTGAATTCTATTTTAATTGATTTCACTAATATATGCTCTGGCTATAAAAATTTTTCACTACCCTGGGCTCAAATGCTTTCTATTTGATTCAAATTCTTTTGTGATGAATGCATGCAGCTTTATCCTCTGCTGATAACCAATTTATTCCCCTGGTGGCAGTCTGGCCTTTGAGAAATTCACAGTCCCCAAAATCATGAAATCAAATGTCTACAGGGTCAAAGTGGTCATATAAAAAGTGAATCAGGCTGGGCTAGGCTAGGGCTGAGGTAAGCTGGAGAGCAGAGCTCAAGTACTTCTAAAGGGGCGACTGACAGTTGTTGCCTGGGGGAACAAAGCTGTATTGTGAGATCTTCAAACTGGAAAATCTATATTTCCATGCAAAAATCTCTTATTTTTAAATGATAGCAAGAGATTTTGTTAGAACACTGTTCAGGCCAAATAAAACATGTTTGGGGGCTGGATCCAGGCTGTCAATCTGAGATCTCTGATGTATAGTTTCAGATTAAATGAGCCTTTTAGAAGAGAATACTAAACTTCATCCACCAAAATAGTTCAGAAATACCTGGCTTTGTGAAAGATGGCTTTCTTCATAGCTAGGAGTTTTAAATTCCTAAATGGAAACATTTGATAATTAAACGTAGCATCATCCTATTGACACATTCTCTAAACATCACCAAAACTTCGACAAGCAGACTACAAGCATTTACTTATAGTCTGAACTACAAGTAAATAAATACCTTTATGAAGAAAGGTTACTTACATTTTAGTCTCTCTGATTTTTTGATGCAAATTAAGTAGTTTAACCTCTGTAAAAAGCTTCTTAAGATGTAGAAGAGTGAAGGATTTTTATTATCTTAGCAGAATCTAATATAATGGCTTAAGTAAATCAATACATTTATTATGCAAACAAAGCTTCAAAAGAATTTATAGGTTATTACTCCACAATTTCTTTCTCTTATAAAAGCAAAGAAAAAGTTAGCTGGTACTTTAGATCAGTTATTCACTCAACAAACATTTATGGAGCTCCTAGAATAACATGCCACCCTGAGATGCAGAATTTATTATTTTCTCAAGGCTTTTCAGCACAGAGTCTACCTTTCAATAAACCGTGCCCAACACATATTCATTAAATGTAACTCTCTAACAAATCTATTATAAAAACAGATTTGATATTCTGATAGTGGCAACATGAAAAGTTTAGGTGATTCCCCTTTAGAGAAAACAAGCATGAAACTAGACAAAATTGTCTTTTTAAAAAAATGTGTTTCAGCATGCAGAAACCTACCGAAGGCAAAATAAATTAAGAAGCATTTATTCTGGTACACAATGACTACTAGAGCTTTGGGTAAGAATGATGGAAGTCTATGGCCCCTTGCCTGGGCTATGCTCTCCTCCCTCAGCTCAGTTGCAATAATCTAGCCATAGCAACTTAGGGTGGCTGTAATTTAAAACAAACAAACCAACAAACAAAAAGGAACTCTGCTTCCAAAGAAGGTATATTTGCCTTAGGGTGCAGGGAAAGGGGCAAACTTCTATGACATTCACAGCTAAAAATGGCAGATTTGGTTTAGAACAGACTATAAAAAGCTGCAGTTTTCTAGACCAAGATTGTGTTTCCCAGTTTAAGGTGAGTGGTCAACCAGCCAGAAACTTAATGGGGTGATCTTGGAATTTAGAACATCATAAAAGAGCTGAGATAAGCTCTCCACACATCCCTGGCTGACTGCTAAACTACACATACGTGGGGGAGATCCCAAGGACCCTTAGGAAATGTGAAAACCAAGGAGGACCTGACAATTGCCTCCAAATTTGAATGTGTTCCTCAATCACACACAACTCAATTGGCACAGGATAGAAGTCTAATGGGTTCAAGGTGTTTGAGCAAAACTGGAGCCCAAATCATTAGTTGACCATTAAACTCCACAGGCAGAAGAGTGGCCCCTAGAGAGCCAGATTTAAAAACAGAAATAGGAAAAACAGATGGGCAAAGGCATAAGCAGGTGGATGCCCTCAGATGGATGAATTCCACAATGTAAATTACTAGACATGTTAAAAAACAGGAAAGTATGACTGTTCAGCACTTGTCCCTGAGGCCACATCAGAAGAGCGAGGACAAGTGGTTTGAGTAGAAGAAAAGAGGAGTTTATTAACTTGCTGGCAAATGAGCAGGCTGGCAGACTCCCATCTCAAAGTACCAACATCCTGCCTCTGAGCAGAAGGACAGAGCTTTTAGAGGTTCTGATTAATTCCATAATCCCATCTTCAACTAAGGCGATCTCATGACATCTGCCCTGATTAATCCTATCTCCGGTGGCACAAAGAACAAAGGACATTCTCCCGCCCTTCCCAATCACCAGCCTGAAGCAGGGATGTAGGTCTCAGTTCTCCAAAAGGAGTAGGGGATGTTTCTAAAGAGACTTAATACATTTTTGTCCTTTTTTTCAAGCCATGTCTCCTGTTGCATATTTCATACTTGGGGGGAAACAATTATTAGAAACTGACCCCAAGTGACTAAGACTGATAGGATGTTAGTCTTAGTGGACAAGACTTCAGACAGCTATTAAAAATATATTCAAAAAAGTTCAAGTATATGCTAACTGTAACATTTGGATACATTACTTAACCTCAACTGTTTTTTTCATTTGTGAAACAAAAATATCATCTCTATTATAATATTGTCAAAATGGGAATAATGTATCTATTACAGTGTCTACCACATTATGTTTAATAAGCTTTAATTGCTTATATATATATTCAAAGAATTAAAGAAAACTAAAAAATAAAATACCAAAAGAAAAAAATAAACAATAAAAAGAATTAAAGAAAACTATGTAACAAAAAAAAAGAATTAAAGAAAACTATGTTCAAAGAGTAAAAGAAAAATATGCTAATAACTAGTCAATAGATAGAGTCCCCCCAGAGAAATAGAAAGTATATAACAGAACCAAATAGAAAAGAATAAATAAATAAAAGAACCAAATAGAAACTATAGAGCTAAAAGTATCATTTAAATAAAAAAAAAATCACGAAATAGAAATAACTGCAAACTTTAAATGGCAAGAGAAAGAAGAGAGAACTTCCAGATAGATCAATAGAAATTATTAAATCTGAAGAGTAGAGAGAAATAAATGAAGAAAAATGGATGGATTCTCAGAGCCTTGCTAGATAACATCAAGCATTCCAACATATGTGTAATGGGAGTGCCAGTAGAATGGGTGGGAAAGGAATAGAAAAATAGCTGAAGAAATTAGGGCTGAAATTTCCCAAAACTGGATAAAAATTATTAATTTACAGATCCAAGAACCTCAACAAAAATCAAGTAAAATAAGCATAAAGAGAACCACGTAGAGACATATCATTGTCAAACCACCAAAAGTCAAAAAGATAAAATCTTGAAAGCAGCAAAATGATTTATCATATACAAAAGAATAATAGCAGCTGGCTTTTTGGTATATCAAAATCCATGTGTTGCAACTAAAACATTGCTTCAAAAGAAATTTGTAGCTTTCCTTATGTTAGAAAGGAAAAAAAAATCTCAAATCAATGATGTATGTTTCCATCTTGAAAAGTTAAAAAAAAGAAAAAAAGAGAGCAAATTAAACACAAAGTAATGGGAAGTAATAAAAAACCAAAGCAGAAATCAACAAACTAGAAAATAGAATAAAGCAAGAGAAGAAAATCAGTAAACCAAAAGTTGGTTCTTTGATAATGAACAACAAAATTGAAACACTAGACTAGCTAGAATGACCAAAAATTGAAAAGAGAAGATAAATTTGCCAAATTTGGGGATGAAAGAGAGTACATGACTACAGACACCAAAGAAATTAAAAGGCGTATGAGGATATTGCGAATAACTTTATGCTCACAAATTTGATAACTTAATAGACATATCTCTAGAAAGACACAAATTACCAAAATTAACTCAATAATAGAGATTTTGAATATACATATGCCAAGTAAAGAAATTGAATTCGTAATTTAAAGTCTCCCCATGAAGTCCAGGCAAAGAAGGCATCGCTGCTAAATTCTATCAGACATTTAAGAAAAAAGTAACACCAATCCTACAAAAACTCTTTCAGTAAATAGTAAAGAAGGGAATACTTTCAAATGCATTCTATGAAGCCACTATTAATCTGATACTAAAGCCAGACAAAAGCATTATAATAAAAGAAAACTAGAGACCAATATTCCTCATGGGTATATATTTTTAAATCCTTAAGAAAATATTAACAAATCAAATCTAGAAGCATTTGGAAAGGATTACACACAATGGCCGAATGAGTCTTATCCCAAGAATGCAAATTTGTTTTAACATCCCCAAATCAATTAATGTAAAATATCATGTCAATGGAATAAAGACAAAACATATTAATTATCTCAATACATATAGAAAAATAATTTGATAAAATATTCACAATATAAATTCTCACAAAATTAGGAATTAAAGAAAATTTCCTCAACTTAACAAAGTAATTCTACAGAAAACTTATATAGCTCTCATTATACTTAATGGTTAAAGATGGAAGCTATTCTAAGATGTGTGCTGTGACCACTTCTATTCAACACCGTGGGACAAAACAAGCTAACTAAATAAAAGGTGTGCAGACTATGAAAAAAAAAGAAGAAAAAGAAGAAAAACTATCTTTGTACACAATCTTTTATGTAGAAAATCCTAAAAATTAGAAAACAAATTTAGTAATGTCACAGTTACAAGACCAATACACAAAAATCTAGTTAATGGAATGTTTATATACTAGCACCAATCAATTTGAAAATTCAATTAAGAAAACAATTTCATTCACAAACGCATCAATATAATAAAATACCTAGAAATAAATTAAGTGAAGGAAGTACAAAATTTAAATCAAAGAAGACCTAAATAATGGAGAGATATACCTGTGTATGTATTAAAAGATTCAATAGTATCAAGATGGAAATTCTCTCCAAATTGATCTTTAGATTCAACAAAATTTTCAAACTCCTGGCCTCGAGCGATCCTCCCACCTCAGCTCCCTAAACTGGCTGATTCAAAATTACTGTGAAGCTACAATAATCAAGGCAATGTGGTATTGGTATAAGGACAGACATATAGATAAATAGAACAGAATAGAGAGTTCAGAAATAAACTAAAACACACAGGCAATTGATTTTCAACATAGGTGCCGAGGCAATTCAATGGAGAAAGAATAGGCTTTTTCAGAAATTATGCTGAAAACAAAAAGTATGCTGAACAAAATTATGGATACTCATATACAAGGGGAAAAAAAAGAACCTTAATCCTTATTGCTGTCACCATACACAAAAGGCAACTCAAATGGATGCTAAAACTGAATATAAGACTGAGCTAAACTGTAAAACACCTAGGAGAAAATTTTTTGCACTTAGGCAAATTCTTTTTAGATATGACACCAAAACACTATTAGAAAATTTAGAAATTGATAGATTGTGCTTCATCAAATATAAGCATTTTGCTCCTCAAAAGACACCATTAAATAATTAATATAAGCTACAGACAGGGAGAATATTTACAAAGCATGCATCTCATAAAAGATATATGTATTCAGAATATATAAAGCATGCCTACAACTCATTAATAAGACAAAATTTTAAAATCACAAAAGATTTGAAAAGATACTTCCCCAAAGATGATATACAAATGACAGAAAATCAGAGAAAATCATGCTCAAAATCTATACTCAGTAGGGAAATGCAAATTAAAACCGTGATTTTAATGTACATCACTACAAAAATCACTGAAATGGCTAAAATCAAACAGACTGACACTACCAAGTGTTTACAAGGAAGTAGGGAAACTACACCCTGCAAACATGGTTGGTTAGAACATAAAATGCCATGGTCTCATTGAAAAACCTTTTAGCATCTTATTAAAAATGTTTCCATATGGCTCAGTAATTTCACCTTGAGCAATTTCATCCTGAGGCATGTACCAAAGAGAAATGAAAATACATCCATAAAAGGGTTGCTCAAACTAGCATTATTTGTAATAGGCAGAAACCTGAAACCATCCAACTGCTATCAACTGGTGAATGAATTGACAAGATAATGCATTCATACAATGAAATTCATGCATTTGGTGATAAAAAGGAACTCCTGATAACATGCAACAACATGGATAAACCTCAAAACCATTGTGCTAATTGAAAGAAGCCCAACAGAAACAGCTATGTATTATATGCTTCCATTTATATAGTGTCTAGAAAAGAAAAACTATATGACAGCAAGAAAATTAATGGTTGCACAGGACTGGGAGGTGGAAACATATTGACTACAAACATCCGTAAATGAAGTTTGGGGATGATGGAAATATTTGGAAACTGGATTTGTGGGGATGCGTGCACAGCTGTGTAAATTTGCTTACACTTGTGTAGCTATCCACTTCAAGTGGGTGATTTCATGGTATGTAAATCATTCCTCAAGAATTAAAAGTTTTTTGAAAAACATATTTGATCCTTGACTCATGGAGTTTGTTATCTATGCCATGTTCTTTCTAGATGATCCCCCTTATTAATCATAACAATATAGAAACTGTTCAGGTAACTGAGTCTCACACAGAATCTCTGATATCTTTTATCTCCTATAAAAAAACAAAATGTTCACTGTATCTTCTCCATCCTTGCTAGTTTCCAGTACTTCCTCAATAAATGCATGCTGGCTGAATGCAAAAAAAAAAAAATGAGTGAAATAATAAGTAATGATAAAATAAATCTTTCTCACTTCTAAAAATAAGTAGATTCTCTAGAACAGTGGTTCTCAACTGTGGGCCATTTTGCCCCCCAGGGATATTTAGCAATTATCAGGACTAGGAGGCAATGCTACTGGCAACTAATGAATGGAGGTGGGGGGTGTCACTAAACAACCTACATTGCACAGGATAGCCCCCAACAAACAATTATCAGGCCCAAAATGTCAAGAGAGCCAAGAATGAGAAACTCTGCTCTAGACTGATCTAATGGCTCTTTCTTACAGAGCTTGCTCCTTAATCTACATATCACATGTCAGTTGTGCCTGTTCTGTTCTCTCCTATAGACTGTGACTCTCCAAAGACTTTGCCTGCAAGTCTTTTCTTTTGGGTGTTTGGCATAATACCTAAAACATGATAGGTGCTCTCTAAGTGGTTGATGAAAAAAATAGATAGGTAAAAGAATGAAAAACATACGAGTGATCAAATACAAAGGGACCCTAAAAGGAGAGTTGTGGCACTTCACTCATTACTTGTTGAACATCTATTACAGCTTTATGTTATGATACTAAGACCAAGAAATACTTTTGCAAATGAATATGCTATTCTATGCCTTTTTCTAAGATGGAAAAAAATAACAAAATCTTCTAAAAAGCATGTCACAGCTCGAAAGGAGTTGTGAAATAATGGGCTAATTTCTGAATTTACCTTCCACAGCCAGGAATATAAATCTTCTGTTTTTTACATAGAAACAACTTATTTTATAAATCCCTTTTCCCCATTTTGTGTTCACAGGTTAATGTTATTGTTATCCATAATAGTCATTCTTATTACCCAGCATATGGTTCTCTCATCGTTAAAGCTCTTTGTAGAATCTATTAGTTACCATTAATTATTCAATGTAACACTTAAATGTAGGCATTCCATTTTAAAGTTGCCATTTTACATTTTCATATTCTAATAAAAGAAATGAAACTAGATAATATTTTTACAATTTCTTCTCAACACTCTGCCCCCATCCCAATTTTGGATAAATGAAGATATTCTAAAGAGGATATATAGTGGTAGTCATAATCACAAACATAGATATAGATAGATATATAGAGAGATACTGTAGATAGACTTACAGACATAATACATATGTATAGTTATATATAACTATATGTACCTATCTCTCTTTATTTATCAAGCTATACTTATCTTGTGTCCCTACATGCATACATATGTTAGTAACACTCTAAAGTCTATGACATAGTCTCACTTCTTCACCTTTACATTTACTAACTTCCACAGTTTGGTTAGTATCTGGTTCCAATATCATATAACTCTGTTTCAGAAATTCTCTGGCTAAGACATATTGAACTTCTCATATCCCTCAAAGAAGAGGGTCTTCTGAAAGACCAGCCTCCATAACCCCTGTCTTCATGCCCTCTCAGGAACAAAGAAAACGTGACAGATAAAATGGAATTGGGATTGTCTCCTTCTCTGATCTCATTTCCTAAAGAAACTATCCACTTAATATCTGCACTTTCAGAGGAAAATCAAGGCAAAAAAATTCTAAATCCATTTATCTCTTGCAATCTCCAACTTTCATCCAGCAGTTTTCTTCCACCTCTTCAGTGGAATATTACTGTCACTCCTTCTGCTTTGCTTTTGGTATTGCTGATTTGTCTATTCCTTTATTATATAATATTAAAGACATAGAAAAAATATAGAGACAAGTATTAAAGCAAGCATCATATCCTACATCGCTTTATAATTTTATGTTTATACTTATCCATGCACAATTTTAAGTATTGTGTTACATGTTTTGGTAACTTATATAAATTATAACATATATAACGTCTGTAATTTACTTTTTAAAAGCATTGTATGCTTACAAATACATTCAATGTAGATGGCATGTAGTTTATTTACATTCACTGTTGTAAAGTACTCCTTTGCAAGAACACATGACTTTAAGTTATTTCCAATTTTGACTATTACAGATAATGCTACTATAAAAATACTTAAGCATCTCTCCTTGGGTATGCAAGTGTTATTCTAGGACATATGTCAAGGAGTGAATTTTTTTTCAGCTTTCTTTAGATAGTTCCAAATTATTCTCCAAAATGGTTGTACCTTCCTACTAACAGAGCATAAGGAAATCTTATACACTATCTCCAACACTTGATATTGTCCAATTTATTCCCATGATAAGGATAAAAATAATAAATCATTTTGGTTATCTACTTTGTGCATGATAAAGAAATTAGGCACATTCTATTACTTTGTATTTAAATTTTTTATAATTAGAAGCTATTCATAATCACAAATTTATCTCTTATTTCTACATAGACTTAACCCTACAGTGAGGCATTAGTGGAATGTAGACTATTCATTTATATTTTAGAATGTGGCTTAATTCTGACTATAAAGCTATGAAACATAATTTGTATATGACTTGTAAAATCTACATCATTATTTTTGTATTTTCTGAGGCTGATCAAACTGCTAATGATGTGGTGATATAGATAAGACTAACTCTGTTAAACTAGAGCATGACAAAGCACAGCTATTTTAATAGTCAAATCATAGGCCATCACCTCTATTCTACTATTTATGGGTTAAAGACAAACTATTTCAAACACTGGCAGTTTATTCTAGTGTGGAAAAAACACAGGGGGCAACAAGTCCCCAGCTTAACACTTTAATCCTTTACAAACTATTCTAGAATCTAAGGCATCTACATATTTAACTATACTTCACATTGTACTTCAACCCCCCTTTCTTTTGTAATGCCTCTTACAAAGAACGAAGAATAGCTTGTGTCAAGTTATTAAAAATACTTAACTGCTAAAATGGAAATTTTATTAAGTTTAGTTTTCGGTTACCAACCTAGTGATGATGATGAGTATGATGATGAAAGAATGTTTACAGAGGAGACAATGAATACAAAATATAATCCAGAAGACGTGTGTATGTGTGTGTCAATGCACACACACACACACACACAGAATGGGATTGTCCTCTGTATTTGGAAACTACAATGCCCTTTCTTCTCCAAATATTTTTGGGGATAAATCTAATCCAGGTAAGGGCTGGTCATCCTTCCTGCAGTATATTCACAGGAGTATGACCCTGTGCTTTGTGGCTACAAACTGAAGATTGACAGTCTCATTCATCAGCTGTAGCTACAGGACAATCTTGGAGCAAAGTGGCTGAAGATATGACTCATCAAACCTTGCGTGCAATCTGCTACTCTACAAAAAACCCCATCTCCTTTGGTTTTGAAGTTATGACATCCAAGACCTAGGAAAAGAAGAACCAGATTTTGAAGAATGTTAAATGCCAGCAATGCCAGGAACCACAGCATAATTCCCAAATGGTATCATGATAAACAGAAACCCACTGCATATCCATCGGCTTCTAAACTCCTCGAAGTCAATAAGACTGTTCATCCTGCATTAGTGTAACTCCTAGCCAAGTGTGTTATGCATAGCAAGCAGTCGATAAATATTTGTAAAGGATGAAAGCTGCTTCCAGGGCCTGTTGCTATGTACAGGCTTGGTGGGGGTCTGGACTCTTGTCCCTCCCTGAGCCATCCAGGGCTTTTCGCTATAAATGAGCTGCCTCTCTCTGCTTGCTGCATGCCAGGTTTTTGTCCATCTGCTGCCATTGTTTCCCCACATTTCATAGCTCTGTTGTATTGCATGTGGGTATTCTTTAGTGGGTCATTATGGCATCTGTCTGCCCACCTTGTGAATGCCCCGTTTCAGTTCACCAGACAGCAGCTGCCTGTACATCCTGCTCCCTTCCATCATCTGCCCAGGTCCAGCCCAGTCAAGCCTGGTTGCAGAAATCATCATTTCACTGCTTGGAGGTTGGCCGCACTCCAGGACCTGGTTACTGGGATCCTTGCTTACCATTTAATATTCCTATAGGTAATTTTTTTTAAAAAAAACCAGATGTGTTATCCACAAGAAATTTCAGTTTCGCAGATGTAAACAAGGATGCATACAACCATCACGACATACATCTTTATTAGTAGTAATTCTTTTAGCAGGAAGAGACACTAGAAGCCACATCAATGATAATAGAGGAAAGCTCTCATTATATAAGGACTGGACTTCCAGAAACCCTAACCCTCATTCAGAATTAATTTGAAAAGGAGAGCGATCATACTGTCACAAAGCCGACCACTTTATTCTGCCTCTTTAAACAGAAGCTTCCTGACAATTTGCAATCATTAACACGGAGTTCAGTTACATACAGTATACAATTTATAATGTTATAATCCAAAAGTTTGTATTGTTTCCATTGGCAGCTTCACTTACAATATTTAAGGCAGTAAAACTCTGGTTGTATTCATACTGATACAATGTATCCATAGCCTTTCCTATGAAGGAAAGCTCCTGGCCTTTGTTAAGATGACTTTCCTAACTCTTCTGGATTACTTTTATATAAACCATATGATTAAAAATATTAGGTTTCTAAGCCAATCACAAAAGTGTGTTTCACATCCAATGTGTCCAAACAATGTTACTATTATAGAATCTCATCAGCAGGAAGAACATTGTTCCTTAGTGACTTAGTGAAATTCCTTCTGAGTGCCCTACCAAGGAGGCAAGAACAGCGCCCCTTCTCCCCCGCCCCATCATCCCTGCCCCACGCTTCCCCGGGTCATTGCAGAAGGTTCACCAATGGGAACAAGAAGAGAGAAGAAAGGGCCAGGCAACCTCAGTGGTAAAGGGAAGCTGAAGCAGGTGCTGACAGAGGGAGAAACAGGATCTCACCATTTCCTGAGAGCCAGAGACCCTGCCTAACCACTTTGCATATGGTATCTCAATAATCACCACCATATCCTATAAGGTATTATTGTGTCCATTTTGCAGGTGAAAAAAACAAGACTCAGAGAGAACAATGTGCTCAAGATCAAATATATCCCAAGTGGCAGAGGTGGGATTGGAGAGATGATCCATCTGTTCAATCTCTGCCTGGTGGTGACACAGTTAACTCCTTGGAGCACTGCCTTCCAAAAGCCGAGGACATGGGGCTGGCACCTCGCCTGAGTGAGAATTAAAGGTCCAGGGAAAAGACTGGGAGATTTAACTCAAGGCAAAGCAGGGAATGCAGATCCACCAACTCCTTTCCTTACAAAGTTTAAGTAGTTAAATAAACCCAAGCTAGTGTGAATAAGTAGAGAACTAGAGTTTGAAATGGGGTTCTACACTTTATTTGGCCTATTTAAATAAGGTGACAGGATAAATTGGCCTCTAAAAATCAAACACAGGAATAAAAAGTGCTTTCTTATTATATATCATTGTATATATACTATATATACTATATATAGTATACATAATATATATTATATATATCTTATATATCATTTTAAAACAATTTCAAAGAATATGTTTTTAAGTCTACATTTGGTTTCTTTACAGATATTATGACAATTGGCATTATATTTTGGAACTTCCCCTTTCTCCACAACTTTCCTAAATTTTCGTGCATTTTCTACTTCTGATGTCACCACCTCCAAGACACATTTCTACCAAGCCCCGTCCTTTTTCATTCCTGTATGCACTGTACTATTCCTCCTTTTGAATGTAGTAATTTTAGTCCAAGAGAAAAAAAAGTACTATATAAATAAATCTTTATTACTGTCATAGCATTGTTAAAGAATTTCCTAGTTTAAGCTACTCTTCGTTTGAAATCATCACCTTACCAGGGCAGAGAGGATCCTGCCAGGCATTTTAAATTAGGGAAGACAGTTTTATTGTCAAGGCAGGTCAATCAAATTATAATTGGCTCTAATTTGCACTCCCACCAGCTGTTAAATTCTTCACCTGCAGCACTCAAAATGGTGTGAAATTCTTGCCCGGCTTTGTGAAAGCTTCAAAGAGAATCACTCTCATTCTGATCCCTAAAACCAAAAGTCCGTGTTACTTTTCATCAGCAGCAAGGAAAAATGCACTTTTGACTCTGACCCTGGAAAACAGGGCTTGGTCTGAAGTGGGCTAGCCCGCAGTGATGGACAAACACATCTTCCACGAACGGTTGTCCTGGACAAGCCAGCGTTTCTACTGCAAACCGGGGAGAGGAGGCTTTCCTTTGTTATGGCCATAATGCCATTGAGTTGGATTTTCTATCGCATTGTTAATTGAATTTTCAGCTCTCAGGAAAATTACAAATTTAGCCCTTAGAATGAAATGGCAGACAAGGATAAAATTCTATGTGTGCTAGTTGTGCTTCTACAACCCATTATGCTTCGAGACATTGTCTGGCACTGCCTTGGATATTTTGGGACTCTGGGTGACAAAAGCACCTATAGGAAACTCCTTTCTAGCAGTGCCCACAAACACGCACACATAAAACACATACTTGTGGGCGCATGGATGCAAACACACCGCCGCCCCTCCAGGAAAGAGTGAAAAGTAACAGCCAGTTAGCACATGAGGATGAAGCAGCAGCTTGCTATTCTTCCAGGGCCCTGCTTTTCTCTGCCTTCTCCGTTCTGTTGAAGGCAGTTTTGAACAAAATTGTAGGAGCCTTGATAGCAGCAAGAATAAAGGACGGCCAGATGTAGAAACAAAATCAAAACTAAATAATCAACATAACCTTAATTTTGGAAGAATTTTGAGAGTGTCAGTTTGGCTGCAGCTAAAGAAACTCTTTAATTTAAATGACTGTGTGGAAGTTGTCCCTAATGGTACAAGTCTTGCTTATCCCTAATGGTACCATTGCAAGGTACCATTGTATCCTAATGGTACAAGTCTTGGTTCCACCATAATGGTGGAAGTCTTGCTAATGGTACTGACAGTCCTCCATAGGCTCAAAGTGACAGTCCTTTGGGACACTGGTACCCAACCTTTTTGCACCAGGGACCATTTTCATGGAAGACATTTTTTCCATGGACCAGGGAGTAGGGAGGATGGTTTTGGGATGATTCAAGTACATTACATTTATTGTGCACTTTATTTCTATTATTACTACATTATACTATATAATGAAATAATTATTTTTTTATTTCAGCATATTATGCGGTTACAAATTTTAAGGTTTCAAATAATGCCCTTGCCCCCCCACACACACACAAGTCTGAGCTTCAAGCGTGACCATCCCCCAGACAGTGCACAACTCACTCATTATGTATGTATATACCTGCCCCCCTTCCCCCTCCCATCCACCCAATACCCAATTAATGTAGTTCCTATGTGTCCACTTAGGTGCTGCTCAGTTAATACCAGTTTGCTGGTGAGTATATGTGGTGCTGGTTTTTCCATTCTTGGGATACTTCACTTAGTAGAATGGGTTCCAGCTCTAACCAGGAAAATACAAGATGTGCTATATCACCATTGTTTCTTAGAGCTGAATAGTACTCCATGGTATACATATACCACATTTTATTAATCCACTCATGAATTGATGGACACTTGGGTTGTTTCCACAGCTTTGCAATTATGAATTGTGCTGCTATAAACATTTGAGTGCAGGTGTCTTTTTTGTAGAACGTCATTGGATCTTTTGGGTAGATGCCCAGTAATGGGATTGCTGGATCAAATGGTAGATTCACTTGTATTGCTTTAAGGTATCTCCGTATTGCTTTCCACAGAGGTTGAACTAGTTTGCAGTCCCACCAGCAGTGTAGGAGTGTTCCTATCTCTCCACATCCACGCCAACATTTATTGTTTTGGGACATTTTGATAAAGGCCATTCTTACTAGAAATAAATGATATCTCATTGTAGTTTTGATTTGCATTTCCCTGATGATTAGAGATGTTGAGCACTTTTTCATATGTTTGTCAGCCATTATTCTGTCTTTTATGGAAAAGTTTCTGTTCATATCCTTTGCCCACTTTTTGATAGGGTTGTTTGATTTTTTCTTGCTGATTTTCGTGAGTTCTAAGTAGATTCTAGTTATCAGCCCCTTATCAGATGTGTAGAATGGGAAAATTTTCTCCCATTCTGTAGGTTGTCTGTTTACGTTCATGACTATTTCTTTGGCTTTGCAGAAGCTTTTTAGTTTGATCATGTGCCAGTTATTGATTTTTGTTGCTGCTCTGGTTGCCTTTGGGGTCTTCTTCATAAATTCTTTGCCTAGGCCGATGTCTAGCAAAGTGTTTCCAACATTTTCCTCTAGAATTCTAATAGTTTCATGCCTTAGGTTTAAGTCTGTTATCCAGTGTGAGCTGATTTTTGTGAGAGGTGAAAAGTGTGGATCCTACTTCAGCCTTCTACAAGTGGATATCCAGTTTTCCCAGCACCATTTATTGAAAAGGGATTCTTTTCCCCAGTGTATGTTTTTGTCTGCTTTGTCAAAGATTAGATGGTTTTATATCAGGGTTCTCAGATCTGTTCCACTGGTCAATATTCCTATTTTTGTGCCAATACCAGATTGATTTAATTACTACAGCTTTGTAGTATAGTTTGATATCTGGCATATTAATGCCTCCCATTTTGTTTTTGTTGCCTAGAATTGCTTTTGATATGTGGGGTCTTCTCTGGTTCCAAATGAAGGCATAAAATTATTTTTTCCATATCTGTGAAGAATGATAATGGGATTTTAATAGGTCTTGCATTGAATCTGTGGATCAGTTTGGGTAGTATAGACATTTTAACGATGTTGACTCTGCTGATCTATGAGCATGGTATGAATTTCCATCTGTTTACATCCTCTGCTATTTCCTTCCTCAGTGTTTCATAGTTCTTGCTGTAGAGGTCATTTACCTCCTTGGTTAAGTATATTCCTAGGTACTTTATTTTCTTTGTTGCTATTGTGAAGGGTATTGAGCCTTTGATTTGGTTCTCAATTTGATTGTTGTTGGCATATATGAATGCCTCTGATTTCTGTGTATTGATTTTGTATCCTGAGACTTTACTAAATTCATTTATCAATTCTAGGAGTTTCTTGGTTGAATCCTTGGGGTTTTCTAAATATAATATCATATCATCAGCAAACAGTGAAAGTTTGATCGCTTCTGCCCCTATTTGGATACCTTTAATTCCACTTTCCTGTCTGATTGCTATAGCCAGGACTTCTAGCACTATGTTGAATAGAAGTGGAGATAGTGGGCAGCCTTGCCTGGTTCCAGTTCTAAGTGGGAATGCTTTCAATTTTTCCCTGTTCAGTATGATGTTGGCTATGGGTCTGTCATATATGGCTGGTATCATTTTTAGGGGTGTCCCTTCTATGCCTATTTTATTAAGTGTTCTTATCATGAAAGGGTGCTGAATTTTGTCAAAAGCTTTTTCTGCATCTATTGAAAGAATCAAGAAACAAAGAATCATCTTTGTTTTTGCTTCTGTTTGTGTGGTGAATTACATTTATAGATTTACGTATGTTGAACCATCCCTGCATCCCTGGGATGAAGCCTACTTGGTCATGATGGATTAATTTTTTGATAAGTGTCTGGATTCGGTTAGTTAGGATTTTGTTGAAAATTTTTGCATCTATATTCATAAGGGATATTGGCCTGTAGTTTTCTTTTTTTGTTGCCTCCTTTCCTGGTTTTGGTATCAGAGTAATGTTTGCTTTATAAAAGGTGTCAGGGAAGTTTCCATTCTTCTCAATGTTGTGGAATAATTTCTGCAAGATAGGTACTAGTTCTTCTTTGTAAGTGTGGTAAAATTCCGGTGTGAAACCATCTGGGCCGGAACTTTTCTTTTTAGGGAGATTTTTAATTGTTGTTTCTATTTTGGCTCTTGATATTGGTCTGTTCAGGAATTCTATTTCTTCCTGGTTGAGCCTAGGGATGTTTGTAGAAATTTGTCCATTTCCTCCACATTTTCCAGTCTGTGTGCATAAAGGTTTTTGTAGTATTTGTAAATTATATCTTGCATCTCCTTGGGATCAGTTGTGATATCTCCTTTTTTGTTCCTGTTGGAGCTTATTAGAGATTTCTCTATTCTGCTTTTCATTAGCCTAGCCAAAAGCATGCCCATTTGTTTATTTTTTCAAAGAACCAACTTTTTGTTTTATTAATCTTCTGTATAGCTTCCCTATTTTCAATTTCCTTTAGTTCTGATTTGATCTTATTAATGTCACTTTTCTTCTCCTGGGTTTGGGGTTGCTCTGTTCTTCTTTTTCCAGCTCTTCAAGTCATTTCATTAAATTGTCTATTTGTGATCTTTTTGACTTTTGGTTATAGGCATTTATGGAAATAAACTTTCTTCTCAGAACTGCTTTAGCTGTGTCCCAGAGGATTTGATAACTTATCTCTCCACTGTCATTTTGTTCAAAGAATTTTTTTATTTCCATCTTGATTTCTTCATTTATGAAGTAATCACTTAGTAGAAGATTGTTTAATTTCCACATTTTTGTGTAGGAGTGTGAGTTTCTGTTGGGGTTGATTTCTACTTTTATTCCACTGTGATCTGAGAAGATACATGGTGTGATTTCTATTTTTTTTAATTTCTTGAGGCTTACTTTGTGTCCTAGGATATGGTCAATCTTAGAGAATGTCCCGTGAGCTGATGAGAAGAATGTATATTCAGTGGATTTTGGGTAGAATGTCCTGTAAATGTCTGTCAGACTCAAATGTTCTAGAGTTTTATTTAAGTCCATTATTTCTTTATTAATTTTCTGTTTGGAGGATCTGTCCTGTGCAGTCAGTGGAGTGTTGACATCTCCGGTATAAATTATGGAGTTGCTGTTAATCAATTCGCTTAGATCCAGTAAGGTTTGCTTTATGAATCTGGGTGCACCTAAGTTGGGTGCATATATATTTAAAATTGTTATCTCTTCTTGTTGAACTGTGCCCCTCACCATTATATAATGACCCTCTTTGTCTTTCACTACTTTTGTTGGGTTAAAAACTAAATCATCTGAGATTAGAACCGCTACTCCAGCATAAATTGCTTCCCATTGGTTGAAATATCGATCTCCACCCCTTTACTTTTAGTCTATATGCATCCTTGTAGGTTAGATGTGTTTCCTGAAGACAGCAGAGAAATAATTATACAACTCACCGTAGGTTGGGGACTCCTGTTTGAGGATGACTGGTGGGGAGAAAATGTATTGATGAGCTCAAGACCCTTTGAAGAAATATTTTTGGATTTAGAGTGGATTTAAGAAAATACAGGAAGAGCCTTTTAAAAATAAAATGAAATGTTGCCCTATAAATAAAAGCCAGAATAGCTTTTAGGTAAACTTTGTCAGGAAATGAGACTGGAACACAACTTCACATGAGAATAATCACTACAATATTATTTAACAAAGCCAAAAACTGGAAACAACCTAACTTTCCAACAATAAAGGATTAAATTATCTAAGTATTAACCTAGTCATTTAAAAATCATCTAAATCATCTATTTTATTTATTTAATCATCTATTTTATTCCTTAAAATAGATAGCATGCAGCATTGAAATGGTCTTTATGAAGAATTACATTATGTTACATAAGAAAACTCTTATAACAGTGTTAAATGAAAATAGGATAAAGACTTTTCACAGTATTTATTACATATACATAGTACAGAAATATTCAATTAAGGATGGTTGTTTTCAAGTGGTGAGTTTACAGGCTTTTAAAAAATGTTTTCTCTACTTGCTAAATTTAACATACTCAGTTTTTTTAAAATTTTTATAAACAAGAACAAAAAAAATCAATAAATAATTGCAACCAATATGAATTTGATATGCAATGCTCAGGTGCAAAAACAGTCCCATGTTTTTATTTCTCTAAATCAAATCAAATCTCAGCATCCCAGGCAAGGTGCCCAATAGTGCTCATTTCTGGGACTTTCTTGTCCTTCGGGGGAGTTTGGAGTTGACAGTGAATACAGAAAACTCTAGGAAGGAGCCAGACCTTCAGTGCATGGTTGGCCATCTCTCCCACCAGACTTTCTGCACCACACATGGTTGTGCGGCAGGGGCTGTGCTCTGTACTAAGGCCCTGAAGCCCACCTTGGTCCTCTCTGTGACCATAGGGTGAGCCACGTAAATCCTCCCACTCTACCCATGGCCTCATAACTTAATGGCTGTAGTTTCCTGCCCTTCATCCACCCAGATGCTCGCCATAACTTTCCCCTGACCATTGTCCTGGGCTTTCCAAACGAGTTACACACTAGTCAATGTGGTTATCACAGATATATATGTGTATCATAGACATTTCCAGGCCATGCCCTGTTTTATCCTCCCAAAGAACCTGTGAGATAGCATGATAATTATCCCCATTTTCCAGATGGGAGAAAATCTGAGGCTGATAGAGATTAAGTAGCTCCTCAAGGTCACACAACTTTCATGCATAACTTTTTTTCTTTTTTCTTTTTGGTCCTGGTACAAAAGGCCTTAACAACTTCCTAAGGCTAAAAGCTCAAAACTCAGAACAAAAATTGGCTTCCTTGTTAGGAGGGAGGCAGAAGAAACACCAGTAATTCCGTCGAGCTTCATCTACCACCGAAAGCAAAGGCATAAATTAATATCTCAGCACCTTAGACTGCCATCCATCGTTAACACCAAGAACAAGAAGGAGGGGATAAAAGAAAAGAATGGAAAGCCATAATATTTTATTTGTAATATTATTGTAACATTTTATTTTCATAATAAGTAACTGCTTCACTCGGAGAGAGTAAACAAGAAAACTGAGTGTCCACAGGCCAGGGAGACATTCACAGAGACTGTGGGGAGAAGAATCTTTGGAAATTTTGGGAAAGTTTCTGCTTCTCTAGGGACTCGGGGACCAGGAAGTTCATCCAGGCCTAGCAAAGCTTGTTGCTTGTGTTGGGGCTGAGAAAACAGTACCCCAAAATGAAGGCCTTAGAAGCAAAAGTTTTCCTCTTTCTCCTGCCCTCCTGTCTCTCCATCCCACTCTCCCCCGGGGATAGACATAGAAACTAGATTCCCTCTTCCCCAAGGCAGGTCATAAAAACCAGAACCCCTTTTCTTGAAAATCAGTCATAAAACCTAAAACTATTCTGCAAAAAAACTGGCCATAAAGAAATCATCTGACCCACACTGTTTGACTGTAGTTCATAAGACCCCTCCATTCCAGAGAAGACCCTGGATCACACCCAGAGGGAACAGATGCTGCTCAGAGGGGCCAAGAAGAATCTAGACAGACAGGCCTCGCTGGGTTTCCCCACTCAGTCTGTTGGCATTAGCCCATATCCTTTTCTATATCGTATTGAATCTAAGCACAAAAATGGACAATTCCCCCTGTATCTTTAGGTCTTCATTTGGAAGGCTCCCATGTATACACATTAAATAAATTTGTATGCCCCTTCTCCTACTACTCAATCTGCCTCACGTCAGTGATTCTCAACGTACTTTCAGGGGGCCACGTTTCCCTATGTGCCAGGTAACGTATCGGGTGGCGAGGATCCAAAACACCCTCAGATTCACAGTGTTTGGTAAGGGCAGGTGTCCAGAGGGAACCAATGAATATATTAAACGTGCTTTAAACTGAAGAAGTAGGTGGGAGGGGCTCATTGTTTACCCCCACTATGCAGTACATGTCCTGAAGTCCCCTTCATTGGCCTAAAGGTGTGTGGGCCTTGAAGAGGCTCCCTGTTCTACGGGACACTGCATAGAACCTTCTCCTAAAAGGGAAAGTCAGTAGCAGCAGCACAGCATCAAGCAGGGTGGTTGGCTGCACACTGGTTGGCGATTACTGAAATCCTGCTTTCCTCCCTGCTCAGTGGAGGACATGGGGACAGAAGAATCTGCAAGTGTGTTTACTCCTCCGACATGGTCAATCCCTGGACAAGGAATATTTGAAGGATAAGAGGTAGTCGCGGCAAAGTCATGAAGTGTTCCACCTCCGCAGCCTGACTTGCATGGTCTGAGATGGTTTAACCTCTGTGACTTCAGTTCTCAATCTGTAAAATGGGGGTAATAGTGCCTCTCTCTTGAGGACATGGTGAGGGGAAAAGTGGGGGGGAGTGATTCATACAAAACACTTAGCACAGTGAGTGACACATAGGAAATGTCCCATGAATGTTAGCTATCATTATTTATAGTAATAGGCCATTGGTGTTTCTTCGTTTGCTTTTAGATCTGAGCTAATTGAAACATCTTCCAAAGAGAAGACACACGCACACACCCCCAGTGACCAAGCATAGCAACCTTCAATGACTCCCAATCATCTTTAGGCAGCACGTCCCTCGGCACCCCTGGCCCTGCATAGTGGGACCTCCACACGCTCCCTGCCGCTCATTCCATGGGCTTCTATCACCATACCAAGCTTCTTTCAGTGCCTGCTCTCCTTCTCCTGCAAGTTTCCCCAGATGTTCATTCCTCTCCCTGTAACTCTGCTCGCCTCCCTGCCTGGCCGGCTCCTGCTCACCCATCCTCAAGTGAGCCATTGGCACCTTTCTTCTGCCGAGCCTTCCCTCACCCCCTCGCTCCCTGCACTGCCCCCAGGATGGATCCAGTAGCTCCCACACCCCATTGCAACTGCTTGTGCTAATATCCCATCCATCTTGATCACCATTTATCACCAGGGCCCGGCACCATGGTAGGCACGAAATAAGCAGGTGGGCAGTAAGTATTGGTTGGGGGAACAATAAGCATGCTCTGAAAAACTGGTGTGGGACCGTCATAGAACGTCCCTGCTCCACTGCTCTACTGCCCCCTGCGCATGTCCTCTTCCCCAGCCAGTTCCCGGGAGCAGGAGCACCTCCAGAGTCACCGTGTGTGTGCCCCAAACCACAGCTCCGTGACCAGCAACTCCCTTTGCTACAAGCAAAGAGAGGCAGGCTCTGTGTCTTTTTGCCCAAGTGATGTCTGTATCCATTTCTAGGGCTGCCATAACAAAATGCCACAGAATGAGTGGCTTAAAAAACAGAAATTTATTTCTCAAGGCATTGACGGGTTGGTTGGTCTCCCCTGAGGCCTCTCTCCTTGGCTTGCAGACGGCTGCCTTCTCCCTGTATCTTCACATGGTCTTTCCTCTGTGTGTGTGTCTAAGTCCTATTCTCCCCTTCTTATAAGAACCCCAGTCATAGTGGATTAGGGCCCACTCATGACCTCATTTTACCTGAACTGCCTCTTCAAAGAGCCTATCTCCAAATATAGTCACATTCTGAGGCATGAGGGGTTAGAACCTCAACATATGAATTTGCAGGGGCATGAATTTACAAACCCATTCATAATAGTTTTTAATGTTATTTTACTTTCCCTGAGACAAAGTCTGGTTTCCCTTTTGCCGTACTCTGAGGCATCAATGCAACACTTAGAATGGGCGAAGTATGTCTGCCTTCATGAGTTGGCACCCAGATTTGGGGGTTTCATGTAGTCAAAGTCCACCCTGCTCACTAAACGCTTTCGGTTTGCTCAGAACTGCTCTGTACTCAATAAGCTGCATGAAAAGTTGAACACTGGATTCCTGGACCGGCACTTTGCAACCAGAGGCAGGAAATCATATCAACGTAGCATAGCCCTAGGGGTCCATGGTCACAGCGATTCACCCAAGCTTGCTCGGAAACGCAACACACAGCACAAGGGTCGGAATGACAATGGGTCGTAGTCTCCTATGGCCTTATGACAGCTGTGTCACCATGGGCAAGATGCTGGATCTTTCTGTGCCTCAGTTTTCTCATCTATAAAACGTCATTAGTAGTAAGTACTACAGACAACTGTCGTGAGGATTAAATAAAATAATACATGCAAGGCAGTTAGCACAGTGCGTGGCCCATCGCAATCACTCAGTAAACGTTAGCATTTGTGTTGTTGTTGCTGTGCTATCCTACACCTGTGCTCAATTTCAAGGACTCAAGAGGCTCTAAATCCAGCTCAATGAGAGAGAGAGAACACCAGTCTCAGAGTGTCTTTAAGGCAAACTAGTTTGCTGGGAAGAAGCTGACACTTAGGAGGTTGCTGATGATGGAGGAAAGTAGAGGGAGGTAGGGCTGTGGGAGGAGTAAATTCTGCCCCCAAGAACTGGATTTGAGGCCATGAGTGATTGGGCAACACCAGCCTGGGGAAGCTCTGTTTGCTCTGCCCAAGAGCCTGGTTGGCCATGTCCTGAATTCCCACCCACTCTTTCCTTGCCAGACAGACGGGAAACAATATGCACTTGGAAATCAGGACCTGAGGCCAAACCTTGTTCCAGCTCTTTCCATGATGTTAGTTGTTACCAAACTTTTCTAAATCTCAGTTTCCTCCCTGCGCAGTGGGAAAATAATGTGAATAATACAGACGGTGTATGTCAAGTATCTATAGTATAACAAGCGCTGATGGCTGCTCCTTTCCCCTTCTCCTTTAAGCACAATTAGCTGAGATTGTTACAGAATCTGAGCACCATGTACCACCACAATGTATTTCTTTGCAGGTAGCACAAATATCAGATTCGGTGGAATGAGTTAAAACTCCAGGACTCCAACAGGAGATTTTTCGAGAAGCCTCCTTTTGGAATCATTGTTATCACAAACACTTTGCCAAACATCCAAGAAATCATGATAGTCTCTCAGTGTCTATCTATCAAGGTGGTTAAGTAGTTAGATGAAGTTTGCCTCTGAAGTGCAGGATGACAGCTGATCAATACTCTAATAAAAAAGACAAAGGCAACAAAATTTTAAAAAGGAAATATATCAATAAGACTGTGTGCATCTTACATAGTCTTTGAGGAAGAAATGAAAGAGGTAGAAAAAATTAACTACATATTTGCAATGCTTTGTAACTTTCAAAATATTTTCACATACAATGTTTCATTAATTCTTATAACAATGGAGTGAAATATTTGAATTACTGCATAATGAAAACTATTAGATCAAGTGTTAAATCGCAATGCATGGGCATGTGCACCTTTAAAAGAGCATTTGTTAAGGCAGCTCCATGGATTCTGCGAACATGTAACAATTTTGCAGTCTCTAATTGCTCTGTTTTTTTAAAAATTTTGATTTTGATAACTATGTTAAAAAATTAACTTATGTAAAATATGGATCATGTGAATAAGTAACGTAAAATTGGACACAGTTGTGAAATTTCAGAATCTCATTGGAATTGGAGAATTCTTCTAGGTGAATTAATTCTTCTTGGTGAATTAATTTTTCTTGATGAGCTAATGAGAAAAGACTTGAGGTGCCCTTGGTAAGCATATGCTGTGTTCATGCCACCCAAAGACCAACAGACATGTGAAAGAAGTTTGTTCAGGAATGCCACTAGGAGAAATGGTAAGGAAACTGAGGCAAGACCCAGCACTCAGTAGTGAATGCTTACAGATACAAATACCTATGCCATGCCAGTCAGCGCCACAATTACTATTATAAAGTAATTTTCTCCTATTAAAAAAAATCAGCCACCACATAAAAGTAAAGATGGCATTTGAGGCCAGGTGCAGTGGCTCATATCTGTAATCCCAGCATTCTGGGAGGCCAAGGCAGGAGTTTTGATGGAGGCCAAGAGCTCAAGAACAGCCTGAGCAAGAGCAAGACCCTGTCTGTACAAAAAATACAAAAATTAGTTGGGCATTGTAGCATGAGCCGGTAGCCCCATCTACTCAGGGGGGCTGAGGCAGGAGGATCACTTGAGCCCAGGAGTTTGAGGTTGCTGTGATCTATGATGATGCCACTGCACTCTAGCCTGGGTGGCAGAGTGAGACTTTGTCTCAAAAAGAAAAAAAAAAAAAAAAGGATGGTATTTTGAATTTCATTTTTGGAAGGATTTGGGGGGTACATAACTTGAAATTTTCTATTTATTCTATGTTTCTGCAAGGATTATATTATAAGCATAAAATTTTATACTAATTTAATATTGTATATTTTTAAATTAATAAGAAATTATTAAATATTTCTTATACATTTATTGTATAATTATATTTTAATATATTTTTTGTAATCTCACATCAAAATTGGGTTAAAAAATGCAGATAAGCAAATTTTAAAACATTGCTTTTTGAAAGAGAAATGTTTCTCAAACTTGTCTGTAGATTTTTTTAAAATTAACTCCTTTGTGGTGACTTAGAAGAGTGGGATTAATTTTGTGAATTCCTTTTTAAAGGAGCAATCCTTTTGCACACAAACCATCACCAGGTGGTTTTGTCTACTGTCTATGTTTAGACTGTCCTCTAACCATAGTTTCCTGAAAGTGGTACATCTGACACGGTGAAATTAGCGAAAGGAGAATTAGGAGAGGACAGCCAAATCTGTCGCAAAATGCCTGTGACATCCTGCAAAAGCTGGATATGTGATCAGCCTATTCAGTTAAGTAACCGCAGCTGAAATCCAATACCAAGGCGTGCAAAATGGAAAAACAGAAAAATGTTGCCAGAGTAACTGGCTGTGGATCTGGCACTGTTCATGATTTCCTCCACGACTCTGAATAATGTTCTTATTATTGCCTACCTCTGTCTTTTTTTTTTTTTTACCAGTTGCAAAATGGGGGCCAAGAATATTAGATTGTAAAGTGCTTTGAGAATCAGATGCCCAGTATTCACAAGCATAAAGAGCTTCAAAATGTGCAATTTATGAGTCTTTGAAAGTTATTTGTGCAGCATGTCTTGCTATTTTCTTTCTTTTCATTTCATCTCCAATCACTTCACTGCACTTATTTGAAACATATGGGATAGAATAAATTGCATTCTACTGAGAGGGTGGGTTTGATTTCCTACTAAAAGGAATAGTATTTAAGGGCACCAAAGGATGTCTTCTCATTTTGCCCCAGGATGGAATGCAGGAGGGAAGAGTATATCAGCTATCAGTTTCTAATTTGAGTCTGAAGAAAAAAAGAATAGAAACTTGATAAGAAAAGGAAGTGAATTTAGGTGACTTCCATAGTCTAAGAACTTTAAAAGATTTTATTTTGGTTCAATAAAAATTGTGCATACTATTGCAATTGCCCTGTGGACTGGGTCCTCTTTGCTTTTTGTCTGGAAACAAATAAAAATAGCTGAATTATTAATGTGAAGTAAATTGGTTACTATGCATTTAAAGTCACTTTTTAATTCACATATACATCTGTATTAACATCTTAATGGTGCTTTACTACAGATTATGCCATAGTTGTAATGGCATCTAAGGAACCATTTAAAGGATAATGTTTGTAGCAGAGAGATATTTGAAGAAGTGGGTAGTAGAGGAAATGAGACTCTGAATAAAGTGAGAAAATGCTCCTGTGAAGTTAAGGAGTACAGCCCACAAGATCACCTTCACTTCGGACACCAACTGTAGAGTTCAGGGGTTCCCAAGGCCATTCTCAGTTTCAACAATTGACTAGAAGAATGTCGCGCCCGCCTCGCCAGCAAGGAAGACGCGGCAACCGGAGTTCTTCTGACAGTGCTTTAATGGGGTTCCCTTTAGACTTACATGATGCGGAAGACCCTGAGCACAAGCTCTCACACACTTATATACTCTAAGGAAGGAGGGAAGTGATGGGGATAGGTTAAAAGCGCGCGAGGGTTATTACTGATAGGCCAAGCTAAGATCCTTCATATGCATACTTATAGAACAGGCCAGGACTTACTCTGCGCATGCGCTGAACTTGTTTATTACAGGCGGGCCACCGGAAATCGGCACCATCTTGTAATGGCGTTGTCACCGCGCCCCACAGAAGAACTCACTGAAAGCAGTAATAATCAAAGTTATGGTTTATTACAGTGAAAGAGTACAGATTAAGATCAGCCAAGGGAAGAGCTACATGGGACAGAGTTCAGAAGGTTGCCAAATATGGAGCATCCTATTGTTGTCCGTCCATAGAGCTGTGGACATTGTTAACTTTCCCGGCGATAATGTGTGACATTGTACATGGAATATTACCAGCCAGGGCAGCTCACCAGAGCTCTGGTGTCCAGAGTTTTTATTGTGGAGACGCGGTTAACTGCGCATGGCTGACCTTTAGTGATCAGCCCCTCCAAAGGTCAGGCGGATACCTGTACTCTCCAGCCCACCTGTTGCCCTTCCAGAGGTAGAGCAGCTACTGTGTGGCCCAAAGCACCCTCATCATAAATTCTGAGAAGCTTTTAAGTCAAATCTCCCAATGCATTTGATCATCAATATCAGTGTTATCATGAGACCTATTTACATAAGGTAGTTGACCCTTAACCAACAATGCCAATGTTACACTGTATCATAGTACAGCCATGCTATGACTCAGTTTCATTACAGAATAAACCGCTAAGAATTGCAGGAGCATTTGCTGTGCCTTCACAAGACAGCCTACCCTTGCCCATATACTAGATATGACTATGACCAGGTGCCAGTATAATTGGCCACAAGTTGGTTATTTTCAGGGTCTAAGACAATTGGCGACAAAGCCATTCACTCTGTCTCAGTTCACAGGCTTGTAGTAAGATAAGTTTCCGTTATGTGCTGTCATATGGCAGAGCTCACCTCCCTTCTACAGGGAGGACATTGGTGATATTCAGAATAGTTCCTCTCTCTCATAGCTATTCTATAGGATATGCCCCATGCTGACCTATCCTAGGAGCACAGCACATCAGTATAAATTACAAGTGTCCCTAGAGGACTTCCATAGGTGTGGAAGGCCATACAACTCCCATAGGTGTGCTTTTGGGGCCTCAGCAGCTAGGAGGGAGGACTATTGCCCCATGGCCACTTCAGCCTCCATCTTTATTAAAGTAGTCAAGAGACCTGTTGGGTCAGGTCACAAGCCTTTCCCCAACACTGGATCTTAGCATCGTCCAGTATTATTTGTTGAGTCTGCTTGTCTCACTCCATTAAATCCTCATTGCTTTTCCAGGCTGACTCCCATCCCTTGCCTTCCTCCAAGAAGAGAATTCCCTCTAATCTGCTCACTGCAGTTAATACATCTTTTTCCTCCAAATGCTGCTTCTCATGAAAAGCAAATTCAGCTTGTCTCACGAAGCCTAGACTAGAACATATCTCCCCAAAGCACTTTTCTGTCTTATAGGCCAGTGTTTTTTCTACCATGCATGTTGTTGCCATTGTGTAGTAACAGCCTATACCTAAATGTTGGGTCTGCCATACTAGAGTTACATGAAGTGTTAGTCAGAGCAAGGCATAATTTAGTATGAGTGTGCCTTAGGCCTCCCATGGCCTTCCTCGCCTCAGGGTGGGGCTGTTCCCCCATGAATTCAGCACCACCATGTGGCACCTACTGCTCTGATCCCATCAGGAACCCATTGTTTTTTCCTATTCTGTTTAATAGCTTTCCAGCCACAAAAGCAAGGCTGATGTGTATTTGCGCATAGCATGCATGGTATATTGGGCATGCCACCACCATAGTTTATTCATTATAATCAGCTACAGGGTTATAAGCTACCGGTTTATATTTACACAATAATCCATCAGCAGGGACTTGTACACCACATGGTTCAATGGCCCATTGGGGAGCAGTTCCCAGAAATTCCTTCCCAAATGATATGCTTTGTAGTAGATATAACCTGAAAAATAAGAGAGGAAAGCTATGGGCACATTACCAGAGTTCTACTCACTCATTAGCCACAGTCCAGTTCATCTTCATAGTGTATGATCAGAATGTCTCGTAGGGCAGTGCTGCCAGGGTTTGCAGGTTTCTATTCCACCTTGTCAGGTTCCAAAAGCTGGGTGGTTGTGGCAAACATATAGCTTCACCCTTCTGGGCATCTGGTATAATTGTGCTAAGAGAGAATATTATTCAAGCCTCTCTCAAGGCACCAATGGATTGGATTCCCTCATTGTAATAACCTATTTATTCATTCCTTTACCCTCAGCTACTATTTCTCCTTCTCTCCATTTGTCATTTGTTTTCACCCATACTTTCCTCCTCTGGAGGGGACGTTCAGGTAAAGGAAATGCAATCACTTCACATAATGTCCCTCAAACTTTCTAATTTTAATCCAAACTTTCACCTTAATCCCGTCAAACACTGCATCCCATATCCTTGCAATCTAATGGTGGATCCCATCAGGACTTCACCAACAGGTTTTAGAATCACAGTGAAGAAGCCCCAGAAAATTCTCTTCTGCCTTGACTCCACAGGTTGTTTTACCCACACGTGTGCATATGGCCTTGGGTCCCCAGCTGGGGATTGAGCTGAAAAATCCTGGCCTCTCTATCCATTTTCATCTCGATTAATGTGCCAGATCATCATCCCAGGCGATTTGAAGCCAGGTTTCTCATTGTCATCTTTCCCTTCCAGCTTCTCAAATTCCTCCAAACTGGGGTAAATAGAGCAGATTTGTTTGGGGCCTTTTAATGTTAGGAGACCACCAGGGGTTCCCATTGGTCCACTCAACCTCTAGTAGTGCTACATTAAGACCTTTGTTCCAATCCATCAATATCTGCTTTATTCACCCCATTTATTAATAACCATCTAAAGATTACCACCCTTCTAGGTTGACGCTCTTGGCTCTTCCTTTTGTCTTTTCCCCATCCCATTTTTTCTTTTCTTTCTTTCTTTATTTTTTTTTTGTGAATCACTCTATTGTTTTCTTAGCATCTGTAAAACCCATAAAAGAAGCTGAGACAACAAATCTGATAAGGCTTCTCAGACTGTTGTCTGATATTACAGCTATTACGTTACATGGGGGGCGGCAATGCAGAAGGCACCCCCTTAACCACAGCATTTATCATGCCCTGGGTAAGGGGCATATTCAGCAGATGAACATGCAGATTACAAAGCCAATGCAACATGGCTTGCACACAAAGCTCACCAGCAACTTCCTCTGAAGAGTTCCACTTGGCATTGACAGGAGGAGTTGGATGAACCCCCTTCTCAGGATAAACTAACTGTACAGTGGCTTTTATCCATCCACCAGGCTAGCTGTGCTCTCAGAAACAACCTGCTGTGTATCTAGATCACATACAGCCATCTGGGATTGTTCAATAGAGAGCTGGGTCTTGGATAAACCCACACATGCTCTTTCACTCTGCAGCATTTAAAACCAAAAATACCTCCCTTATGTTAGTCATTCACTATTTTAGTAAAGGTTCTTCAGGAAACTGATGATACCAACTCACAAAATAAAACAACAACTTCACGCTATACCTCCTGGTTTCACTAGTTCCTTCATTTTGCCCTTCCCCCACCTATGCTTTCTTGGTGAGTAGAGGTCACAGAGGTGCTACCTATTATTGTTACAGCATAATTTTCCCTTTGGTAGCAGCCCTGAGACTAGAAGGCATAGCTCAGACTGGCCAAAAGTTGAGCTTGGTACAGAACCAGGATCTGCCTTGATACTCTCTTTTACTTTCACTTTAGTTGTTTATTATAGATAAAAATAGCCAGGGGATTGTATATTTAGTTTATTTCTTATTTTATTCTTCTTTATGTATCCAGTGAGCTAACTCTTTGGAAGTTGGAGCCATCTCTAAATTCCACTGGTAACTTTTACCTAGTAACAGATTGCCACACACCTGCAGTTCCATACCATAGGTGACCAGGTAGTCATTAAGGAGTCACAGGTTCATTGGCCTCAGCCCTCTCATTCTTCTTCCCAAACCATGTTCCAGTGAGTCAGGGTCATGCCAGATAATCCCACTTCTGACACCAACTGCAAAGTTCAGGGTGTGGTCTACATGACCACTCTCATTCCTGACACTAACAGCAAGTTTCCAAAACTACCTTCAATTTCACTGAAACTATTTTATTTTTTAGATAAGTGTAAATTATTAACTACACATCATCTAAAGAATTTTCTTAGGTTTTTAGGGGCTTCAACAGGTTTATGTCATATCTGCATCAGCCACGGGCAATATTGTCATGCACACAGCCATTGTCCTGTACCTCAAACCCTGAGTCCTATCTATTCGAGTTGTTGTCATAGAAGTTTTAAAGACAGTAGAAAATGTCAGTGCTCTGAGCACTGGGGAGAAAGAATACGGTTAGGATTCTTGCTTTCTCAGAATTATTTTTTAGTTTATCTGTCAGGATAGTGATGTCATCACTCCCATCATGGCAGTGGGGCAAGTTCATTCACAGAGGGAAGTTTCCTGATGAGGGCTTCATTTTAGCTCTGGCACCTTTTCTATGGCAAATGCTGGACCCAACAAACAGCTCCCAGTTTTTATTTGCACTGTTAAGACTGGCTGGTTGGGTGGCAAGCATGCAATCTCTATCAGAGTGAAAGACAGCACAAATGTTGTCAAAGATTTGAGCATAGGAATGGCAAGATTTGCAAGGAGTTCACCATTGCTAACTGGCTAATTGTGGCAACACTCATAAATTTGATTTGTGTTTGTGTGTGTGTGTGTGTGTGTGTGCGTATGTGTATTTTGGGTTTTTTGTTTGTTTGTTGTTTTTGAGACAGAGTCTCACTCTGTCACCTGGGCTAGAGTGCAGTGGTGTCATTATAGCTCACTGCAACCTCAAACTCCTGGTCTCAAGTGATCCTCCTGGCTCAGCCTTCCAAGTAGCTGGGAATACAGGCATGTGCCACCATGCCCAACTAATTTTTTTTTTTTTTTTTTTTTTTTTTTTTTAGTAAAGATGGGGTCTAGCTCTTGCTCAGGCTGGTCTCGAACTCCTGAGCTCAAGCAATCCTCCCACCTCAGCCTCCCAGAGTGTTAGGATTACAAACATGAGCCACCACACCTGGCCTGATTTGTGTTTTGTCTGAATTAACAAACCATTGCATCTGTACCAGGGAGAGCAGCCCCACTCCCAGTTTGTCCTCATACTCTATCTTTGTATTCTCATATACTACAATTACTTGAGTTCCACATTTCCCTTATACTCCTTCAAGTCTAGCTGGGTAGCAGAGTTAAATGTATAATTGTAAGACAAAATCAAATTACAAAGCACCTTAAAAGAGTTTTCTTATCCTCTGGATTTCCTGATCTTTCTATAGAGATATTATTCACTCCAACGCTTCTTAGTGGATACTGTAGACACGAGTCAAGTCACATTCTTATTGAACCTAATATTATATGTCTTGTGAATCTCTGAAGGGTGTCATGATCATCAAAACATATTTTATGTAAACAAACACTAATATTTCCTGGCTCAGAAGTTTCCAAAATCAAATGGGGAAGTATGCAAACTATTTGTTTATTCTCTCTATATAGATGTGTTACATTTGTTAAAATAGATTTGATCAAACCCTTTATCTTATTTGGCTCTACAGAGGACATCCCTTGGTTACTTCCCCACATTCCTTATTCCCTTTTTCATAGCCTTGATTTCCTTGAAATCAGCTCTACTTGTTGAACCAGTCAGTTTATTTCATCTGTACAATCATAATAAATCTTAGCACTTTTTTGGTAACGTTGGGGGAAAATTTTCTGCTGTCTACAATCAAGAAAGCATAAACCAAAGCCCCAGGGACTGCAGGCAGCCGTCTTGGTACCATGAGGAGAGCCAGCCTAAAGGTGAAGCCAACTTTACAGAACACAGGAAAAAGCAAAAGGAAACCAGAACTTTCATGACTTTATTGAGCAGCTGGAACAAGACTTACCTTTGCATTAAATAGGCGAACATTGTCTTTATTGCTATAGCCCTTACCACTCAAAGTATGATCTAGAGGGCAGCATCTTCAGAAATGCATGATCTGTCAGAAACTCACTGCGAATCCTCTGGAGCCACAATCTGCATTTTAACAAAATCCCTAGGTGATCTGTTCATTGACATTTGAAAAAAACTCAGCAAGCCTCTTTGAATCTGCTTTGTTTGTAATTCTTATCCTCAATAGGACCCCAACAACCTCCCTGTCCAGATCAGTGTTCACACTCCTCTTTGCAGAAACAGATTCAGGGAGTTTATGTGCTAGCCAAAGGTTATTTGCACACATTCAGAAGAGGCAGAAGCAGCAGTAGCATCCTGACCCTAAACTCTACCACAATTCCCTGCTGCAATTAGAAGCCTGAGGAAGTTTCTATGGGCCCTGGGCCTACCTGTTCAGCAGCACTGCCATTAGTCTTTATTTTAAAAGACCATGGGTTTTAAAGACATCCTTCCTGCCCTGTGTTTATAATCATGGAAAACTCCTTAATCTAGGTAATTTATTTAATGAGTAGCTCCAAATATTGGTTCCCAACTACCAGCAGTTTAATACAAAAATTACAGGCTAGCTTAATCGCACTTAACCAAGTAAGCCCTGTGAACAATTTTCTCTCATTATTTCTCACTAAAGCATGGCACCCTCCCTCGGCATGGCTCTCTCTTTATTAACGAAATCAAGGAGTAAGTGGTGGAAAATCCTCATGCTCCTTGCTATTTTAAAATCCTTACCTATTTCTAAAATCCAGCCAATGAGATAAGGAAATGCTATTATATAGAAGAGAATTATTTGAGAGAAAATCTTTCCCACAGAAATGTCTCAATCAGTAAATTAAAATGGTAAGAAACCCTTAAAGATATACCTGGTAAATTGCTAGAACCCTTGTTAAATTAAACTAAATTTGGCCTGAAGATGTCTCTGTATGTGAGTCCTTACCCTTATGTAACAAACTGCAGCCTGACTTAGTGCATAAACTAACTGAAAGCCTAATTTGGCAGTGTCCTTTTATAACAAATATCTGAGTCTCAGCCCATCCCAGCAGCCAAGCTTCAGCCAATCACAGGCGGCCAACTGTTCCAACCACATTCAAATAAGGCCAACGCCATGCCGTAACCAACTGAGCTGTCTCTGCACCTCATTTCTGTTCTCTGCCCATAAATGCTGTCTGACCACAGGGCGCACTGGAGTTCTTTGAACCTGTTCTGGTTCAGAGGGCTGCCTGATTCTAAGAATCATGCATTAAAAGCCAATTAAGATCTTTACATTAGTTGGAATTTTGTCTTTGAACACTAGTGTATGTACACAGCAGTCCCTCAACAAATGCTTGTTGCATGAATTACTTTCATTTTCAAGTTACTTTACAGTTTGCAAGGCATGTTACCTTTTTTTTTTTTCCTTTGGTCCCATTGATTTATATCTTCATGGCAATCCTGTAGCTAGATGTTATTATCTCCATTATAGAAATGTTCAAACTAAGGCTCAGAAAGATGATTAACAAAGCACTTGCTCAGAATCACAGATTTATTCATGAAGGAAGTGAGATTTAAATCCTGGTCCTGTGACTACGATTCTAGGTCCTTCTACTCCCTCATGCTGAATCCTTCTTTTGCAAAAAGACATTCCGATGGGTCTTACACTCCAATTACTGTTTATACCCGGAGCCACTAACATCAGCCTAGGTGCACACGTGTCCACAGCCCATCTCATGAAAACTGCTCTAGATGCAAGCCTTCGCTTACTACTTAGAGCAATCTGAGCAACACTGGATACATCACGGTAGACCAACCTCTCGGATTCTATTATTGCTAAGTTTGCCTCTTTTAGGCTCAAGAAATGTTTTGGTCTTTACAAATCCCCATCCAGATGCAAACATGGGGATTTTCTTCCCACTTTTGGGTGATGCCTGTTGCCGGGCTTCAGCTTCCAGTCCCCAGTCCGCCAGGTGGCACGGACGGCACCCCAGTACCCTGAACCCGCTGCTTCCTGCGTCTGTCCCCAGCCATCACGTTGTGGTGGGAGAAGACGGAGTTGTAGACACAGCTTGCCTGCTGTTCAGTGATACACCAGTACACTTCCTGGACAATATTTCCCCACCATCCTTGGCAACTATCTGTCAATGTTACAATAGATGGAAGATTGGTGAGTTTGGGCTTGTGGGATACAGCAGGACAAGGAGATTATGGTAGATTATACCTCGTATTGTACTTGCAAACAGATAAATTCTTAATTTGCTTTTCCCTTGTGAGGGTGCACCATTTGAAAATTCCTGTGCAAAGTGCTATCCTTATATGCAATACCATCGTCCCCAAATGCCCATCATCCTACTGGGAACTAAATGTGATCTTAAGGGTGATAAAGACATGATTAGGAAACTGACAGAGAAGCAGCGGACTCCATCTTCTATCCACAGGGTTTAGCACAGCTAAGGAGATGAGTGCCCTAAAATAGTGCACCTAAAATGCTCAGCTCTCAGACAGGGAGGCCTACGACAGTGTTTGGGGGAGTTATTAAAACAGTAATCTGCCACCACCTGTCAAGAAGAAGAAGAGCCTGCTGTTGGAAGTGTCCGCACCCCTCATTCCTTTCCCAGCACCACTTGGAACATCTTTCTATACTTTGCTCAAAAATGGTAGTCTTTGCACTTAATGGCAAGTTTTATTACAGATGAGTTTCTCCATAAAACTATTCTGAACCAATCAGTAATTTCAAGGCTTGCTTTGACTAAAGTGTAAGAGTTTGAACTTTAGCATTCTCTTAAAACTTAGCCTTAAAATGACGTCTTCTTAAAGCTTTGTTTTCCAAAATCTCCTGTTGTTGCTCAGATTGAGAGTTGCCAAAATACTAAACTAAGTTGCACCAGTGTGCTATGAACACTAAGCACTAAGTTGTTTTAAAGTCCTTTGTTTTAAGAAGACTGTAGCTTCTGATGTTATGAGATGCAGACACTTTCTAATTAGGTTTCAGATAAATAAAGTAACATAGCCTCCTTATGAAATGCCACCACTAAATGCATTCAATAATCGATCACTTCATGGTTATTACATAACATTGCACTGTGTATATCATAGTGGAAGGAGTATAACAACTCAACTATTTGGGTTGGTTTTTTTTAATCTCATAGTGGAAGTTTTAAATTGGTTTATCCAGTTTGTCCAAGATTTTGTACAGAAATCTTATCCACATGTTCCTCTGATGAAGTATTCTGCTCTTTGTCATAAATATTCTGGGGTGAAATGTGTGAAACAGACCCGGTCTCTTCCTTAACGAATCTTCCATGTTAGTGTAATAATCAAAGGGTTATGAAGACAAGGAAAACCCTGCAGTAGGATCTGAGAGTGGGGAAAGAAACCATCTACAGAAATTTCTGCAAGATACAGTAGAGCAGGGAACAGATGAAAGAATGTACTGAAAACTGACCTGCATCACCCCTTACTCAGAAAGCAGTATGACATCAGAGGCGGTTAGCACAATGCAGCTTAGACCCCACTACTCTCCTAACTTGGCAGAATAAGTACAAGTCACAGAGCAGGCTTGGAGCACCACGCTTGTAAGCCTTCTCACTGCTATTGATCAACAGTCTTCAGAAGAAGGGATGATTGGGGTCAAAGTATTCTAGATTTTTATAAGGGGAAGTTTTAATACATTTAGACTTGTTAAGCTACGTAGGCGCAGTTAAATTTCATGAGTTATGACAAGAGTGTATCCAAATCATCAGTGGTTCAGTGGGTAGTTTTTTGTTTGGTTGTTTTTTTTTTTTTTTATTTTAGCATATTATGGGGGTAAAAGTGTTAAGGTTACATATATTGCCCATGCCCTCACTCCCCTCTAGTAAGAGCTTCAAGCATGTCCATCTCCCAAACGTTGCACATCTTACTCGTTGTGGTTGTATACACCCATCCCCTCCTGCCCTCTCCCACCCTCCCGACACCCAATAAATGTTACTCCTGTATGTCCACTTAGGTGTTGATCTGTTAATACCAATTTTCTGGTGAGTACATGTGGTGCTTGTTTTTCCATTCCTGAGATACTTCATTTAGTAGAATGGGTTCTGTGGGTAGTTTTTTAAATGAGTTATTAAAAGTCAAGAAAAGTAGGAGAAGCATGAAAAATTCTAGAAAAATAGAAAGCATAAAGTAAAATGTTAGGGAAAAAAGTCTAAGTATTTAAATGACCATAATAAATCCATATAGGCAAAACCTGCCAGTTAAAACTGCTGTTACCAGTTTGGAAACATTTAATTTAGATGCATTCTTTTAAGAAGAAATACACATAAAACAGAGGAAAACAAAAAAGTTACAATAGAAGGATAAAAAACCATATGACAGACAAACCTCATAAGAAAATTCACATAGCTATATTACTATCGGAAAAAATAGACTGTAAAATAAAAAGAAAATTATTGAAAATGTGGAAGAAACTGGTGTCCCCATCAAAAATTCCTATTTCTTGCTGGGAACATTACTAAACTACATTTCCCAGCCTCCTTTGCAGTGAGGTGTGGCCAAGTTCCAGCCAATGAATGGGGACATAGGATTTTAGGAAGTGACTGTGCCCAGTCCCTCTCACCCTCATGCATCAGGAGATGCAAACATCACCAAGGCCCTAGAGAATGACAGAAGTACGAGAGGGAGGAGACTGGGTCCCTGAAGCCTGGGACTTGGAGAGCTGCTGATCAAGAAGCACCCACATTGGACTACAAGGTGAGCAAGAAGCATTGTGCTAAGCCACTGAAATGTTCTACTTAGTAAGCAAGAAAGAAAGCAAGAATTTATAAAGAATTCAAGTCATGAGACTAGAAAATTCCAATGAGGAAAGAACACTGGAGGAATTAATAATAAAGAACAACATGGAAATGTATGGGTTATTATAGAAAAACAAAAATAAAATTAAAGAATAAATCCAAGCATTAAAGGGAGGCCAAAATAAATAAAATGGAAAATCTTGTAGTTAGTCTATTAAAAAACAGAAAATTTGGCCGGGCGCGGTGGCTCACACCTGTAATCCTAGCTCTCTGGGAGGCCGAGGCGGGCGGATTGCTCGAGGTCAGGAGTTCGAAACCAGCCTGAGCAAGAGTGAGACCCCGTCTCTACTATAAATAGAAAGAAATTAATTGGCCAAATAATATATATAGAAAAAATTAGCTGGGCATGGTGGCGCATGCCTATAGTCCCAGACACTTGGGAGGCTGAGGCAGAATGATCGCTTGAGCCCAGGAGTTTGAGGTTGCTGTGAGCTAGGCTGATGCCATGGCGCTCATTCTAGCCTGGGCAACAAAGCGAGACTCTGTCTCAAAAAAAAAAAAAAAAAAAAAAAACAAAACAGAAAATTTTAAAACAGATGAAATCAAAAGCGAGACAGGATATAGCAAAGACAGAAGAAAACAATGACAACAGAATACTATGAAGTCTCTATAAAATCACTTATTTTCAAGAAATATAAATTGTCAAAACTCCCTTGAAGAAGCAGAAAACCTACCTAGACAAATAACTATGAACAAGAGAAAAAAGGGAGTTTTCAACAAATGATCTCCAAAAAGGAGATCAGATTCATAAAGTGTTCTCACCCACTGTGCACATACAGCCAAGAAACAGGTAGTTCCCCAGCTGACACAAAATATTCCAAGAACTGGAGGGCACTGAGTTAAGTAAAACAGGCCAAGCACAGAAAGACTGATACTGCATGTTCTCACTCATATGTGGAAGCTAAAAGAAGTAGATCTCATCAGAGTAGATGAGTGGTTACCAAAGGCCAGGAAAGCTATAGGGGAGGGAGGGATGAATGGAGGTTGATTAATGGATACAAAGATGTGGCCTGATAGAAGAAATAAGACAGGGTGTTCCACAGATCAGTAGGGTGACTATAGTTAACATTAATCAATTGCACATTTCAAACTGGCTAGAAAAGAGTATTTCAAATGTTCTTCGAGTAAAGGAAAGATAAATATTTAAATAGGTGATGAAGATTCCAATACCCTGAGTTGATTATATGACTGTATCAGATTATCATATGTACCCCCAAACTACGTACATTTAATATGTATTAATAAAAATAAACCCCAAAAAAATCCTGATACAAAACAAACACAAAAAAGCTTCACAAATCATTTTACAAATGGAGACTCAAAATATCACAATAGGAAAAATTACAGACTTATCTGTAGAATAAGCAACCATCTAGATCCTTCCCTAGTGCACCACTCACTCCCTGCACAGTGCTTGGCACACAGTGGGCCCTCTGTAAACATGTGAATGAGTGGTTTATCCCTGGGGTAAAGAGCTCAGCAGGTCAGTGGCAGGCCCCAGATTGTCAACCTCATTTTCTAGTGCTTAGCACCTCTTACAACCAGACAGCCAAAAGGAGTGGCCTGCTTGTTGATATTCATACTGCAAAAATTTAAATAGATGCAGCTTACAAAGACCTCAGAGAATTCTTCTGAGATAAACTCAGGCTTAAGTGGACTCTTGCCAAGAAGCACTGCTCAATTTGTTATTGAGAGAATATGTAATCTTCCCTGGCACATAATATAGGTTGAGAGACACTGTGGCTTTCCCCCACAGTAAAATCCTTTCTTGGTGCTTTGGGAACTGTCCTGACTCTGCTCCGTAGGAGGAACCAGGAAAAACATCTCTCCAGAGTCACATTTCCTTGCTTCCTGCAAATGTACTTTCTAGGAGTCAGACAATCAAATAAAAAGACTCTAAATATATTTCCCCTATTATTTTTCATTTATTTATTTATTTAGAGGTGGGTTCTTGCTACGTTGCCCAGGCTGGCCTCAAACTCCTGGGCTCAAGCCATCCTCCCTCATGAACCTCCTGAGTAGATGGGACTACAGGCACACGCCACCACACTGGGCTTTATCTCCCCTATTCTTAATTGGTAAAGCAATAAGCTGTTTCTCGGGTCATCAAGCAGCCTTCCTCTAAGGTCATGCCTTGAATTACTCATCCAGTTGTTCCTTTCATACAGTATCAACATTGTATGAACAAAGGGCCCCACTATGTGTGATGAGAGAAGAAAATCCATGATCAATGACATCTGAACACAGATGTGACCTCTTCCCCCTCAACTTCCCATGGCTCCCCAATTTTAAAAGGACAAATTTCTAACTCCTTCCTTAAGAAGTATCCAAGACCTGCATAAGCAGACCGAGGGCTGCCTTTCCAATCTCATCTGCCCTCATTCTTGCTATGCTCCAGCCTCACATCTTGCAGGTCCCCAAGCTCAGAGGTTTTCACTCTTACTATAAGCTCTTATTAGGATGACTTGGAGAAACTTCTCTGCCCATCAAATCCTACTCACCCTCCCAGACCAAGATCTAATGCCACTCTCCCTATGAAATCTTCCACCAAGCCAGAAATAATCACTCCTGTGTCCCAAGTAACCGTCATAGCCTAAGGTTGAATTATAATTATTTGAACTTGACTTTGCTCCCCCTGATATGTTATATACTTTGTGAGCGCAGGAACCATATCACACTTACATGTTTGTCTTGCAACCCCAGTGCCTTATGCAGTGTATGGGCTCCTGCATGTTTGTTGAATGGCCCTGTTGAGTGTCTCCTGGAGGACCAATGCCTCACACAAACTGATTTTAATTTCATGTAAAACTTCGAGTAACCAGACGGACTGACACAAGCATCTTATAACAATGGGAAAATGGGCAAGATGGCCAACAAGAGACATCGCTTGCTGGACCATCCCAGAGAGGAGGTAGGATTTTGGATAAAGGAGAGGGGAGAGGAAACACAGCTCGGGAGTAGATGATAGAGAAAAGTGCCAGAGCCTGCCGCGGATCTCATGGAGAAAAACTGTGAAGCAGAGAAGGAAGAAGATAAAGGAAAAAAGATATTGCTGAGGATCAAATCCAGAGAGGCTCAGAGCCCACTGAAGGGGTAAGGGGGGATCCCTTTCTCCCTCTTATGCAACTTTGATGACCAGTGGGCTACCAAGTTTCTTGGAGGCTTTCCCACCCCCATGACCCAAGCACTACAGCAAACACAGAACAGTGGGGAGAACTTCCGTGATCCTAGAGCTTGGACATTCTGTGTGATGTTCTCCTCCAAGGAGAGTGACCTAAGAGGCCGGAGTGCTGGCTTTCTTTCATTCCACCCCTCCCCCATCCACTGCAAGGGGAAAGCAGTTTGAGCAGAGAATTCTGAGATGCTGCCTCTCTCCATTGGGAGCATGCCATGTGCTGAGGTTTACACAGAGAGTGAGCGCCACACCTTTCCCCTTGGGGACCCACAGTGGGCCCAGAGTGCCCAATCTGGGAGCTCCCTGTCCACCGGCATTTCACAGAGATGCACGCCAGTGGGTCAGACAAGCAGGCTGGCCCCCTGTGCCCCCTGAACTTGAGTAAGTTGCTGGGGGACAACCTTTGGGAGCTGGGCTCAGGTGGCAAGGGAAGCCCATGTGCACAGACTGATGGGATAATACTGTGGGGCTCTGAGATGCAGTAATGTGAGCACCCATCACCCCACAGGAAAGCAGGATTAGGGTACCACCTTCGGTAGGGAGGATGCAAGCCTGGCACCATAGCAACCAAGCATTTTGGCCCCTTTCCCATGAATAGTGCTCCCAGGCTGAACAATCTCTGAGCGCTGCCAAGACTTTGCACAACCTAAGCATGCTCTGTCTTGCTCCTCCATCCACCTCTGCTGTCGTGGAGATCAAGCAACCCCCTGGGAACTACAGAGCCCCTCCCAATGCCTGGGACATTCAAGTGCTTTACCTGAGGGACTAGAGCTTACCACTGACACAAAAGAACATCTCAACATCTCGGTAGCATCAACCACTGGCAGGGAGAACAACTCTACAGCTCATCATGGCATCTGCCAACTCAATCAAAGAGGACATGGCTGATTCTTACCCAAAAGTACTACCCACCATCTTGGAGATTAAGCTGGGGTTCCCAACATAATTCATACTGCTGGGAAGAGGTGAAGACAAGAGGATAGAGGCAACCCAGGAGGACACTGTTTATTAGGAGAGAAACAAAAGTTACAGGCAGATAGATCTGTGAGGGATCTCCCTCTTCCACTGTAGACCTCTGGGCTGATTGGGGAGCTGCTCAGAGTCTGTGCAGAGATATTCCACCAGAGAACAGGTGCAGCAGAGATCTGGTGCCTGCCAATCCCAGGCTTCTGCAACTGACGGCATCCTGATCACTCTGATACATGGATCCAGGTCCACTCAGGACCTAGCCATGCAGCAGTAACCTTAGCATTACCCTCAACAGGCCAGGGAAAGAATAGACACCCCAAGGTGTCCAGCCTTGTGACTGGGGGCTAAGTACACCTCCTCCCTGGCATGAAAGCAAAACATAAGGGCAGGCTCAGACACCACAGGCACCACTTGAGAAGCCTTGGGTGACTGCCTCAGTGGGTCCTAGGTGTGGGGGCAGACCCTTGGCCAACCAGCAGTTCCAGTCATCCTACACAGACCCTCGGCCACTGAGACAAACCCCTGCCTGTGTGACTGGGCATCAGCAGTCCCCACACTGCTGGAATAGCCCCCCTCCCCATTGGGCAGCTCTGCCCCCAAAATCCAAGAGCCAGCTCTAAAGCTCTCACTGTGCCCAAGTCTGAGGCTCTTTCCCTGCAGCTCCAGAGGCCCTGATGGGCCTGCAACTCCACTCCTGAGACTCCAGAATTGTCCCTGGACTCCAAGGCCCCACAACTGAGTCTCACCACTACCACTGGGCCAGCAGAATCTTCCTGAGATCCAACACTTTTCTCAGGACCATCCCCCATCCCTGAGCAGCCATCACTGCTGGACTTGGTTTGAGAGAGTCCCGAGCAAAGGAGAACAGGTGCCCTGCATACCTATTAACCTAGAGCTGAGAGAATAGAAGCCAGATGAGAAGAAACCAGCAAAAGAATCCTGGCAACATGAAAAAACAAAATAGTTCAACACCCCCAAGAAAACACAATGGAGCTATAGTAGTGGACTCCACCCACAAGGAAATTTCCAAAATGACAGAAATGAAATTCAGAATATGGATGGCAAGTAAGATGATTGGAATTAAAGAGAAAGTTGAAAGCCAACAAAAAGAAACAAAAAAAATATTTCAGGAAATCAATGAAAAAATGAAAAAGTTACTAAAGAGCTAGACAACTTAAGAAAGAATATAATAAAACTTAAAGAAATGAAAGAGTCATTCTGGGAATTTCAAAATGCAGTTGAAAGCTTTAACAACAAGCTAAACCAAGGACAAGAAGGAATCTTAGAGCTTGAAGACAGGCTCTCAAGATAACCCAGTCATGCAAAGAGGCAGAAAAGAGTATTAAAAAGTCAGAGCAAACATCAAGAGAGATATGGGACTATGTGAAGCTTACTAAAATTCAAATTACAGGTACCCCTGAAGGTGAAGAAGAAAGAGCTAAAAGCATAAAATAGCTAAAAACCTATTTGACAAAATTATTGAGAAAAACTTCCTGGGCATCACCAGCAATTTAGACATAGAGATACAAGCTGGACACTAAACACTGGGGAGATTCATACCAAATAGGTCATCCCCAAGACACATAGTAATCAACCTGGCCAACGTCAAAATGAAGGAGAAGATTCTGCAAGCAGCAAGATAAAAGCATCATATAACCCACAAAGGGAAACCCATCAGGCTAACTGCAGACTTCTCAGCAGAAACCTTACAAGCCCAAAGGATTTAGGGCCCCATCTCTACTCAACTTAAGCTGAACGACTGCCAGCCTAGAATTTTGTATCCTGCAATACTGTGTTTCACAATAAATGGAGAAATTAAGTTCTTTCCAGACAAGCAAACACTCAGGGAATTTTTCATGACTGGATCTGCTCTGCATGAAATACTCAGAACAGCACTATACACAAATCAGCACAGCAGATACCCACCAATGTAAATTCACCACCACCACCCCAAACTCACAACTCCTATTAAAAAAAAAATAGAACAACAGGTAAAACAAAGTAATAAGGGACTATCCAACAGGATGATCAGACCAACATCCCATATATCAATGCTATCAATCAATGTGAACAGACTGAATACTCCTCTCAAAAGACATAGGTTGGCTCAGTGGATGAAAAAACACAACCCAAATATCTGCTGCCTCCAGGAAATACATCTAAACCTCAAGGATGCACACAGACTCATCATGAAAGGATGGAAAAAAATATTCCACACAAATGAAAATCAAAGGAGAGCAGGTATAGCCATTCTCAAATCAGCTAAAATTGACTTTAAGCCAACAAAGGTAAAAAAGACAAAGAGGGTCATTATATAATGGTAAAGGGAGCTATCCAACAAAAAGACATAACAATCCTAAACATATATGTGCCCAACATAGGAGCTCCCAGATACATAAATCTTATTAGAGCTAAGCAAAGATATCTTACTAGACCTAAATAAAGAAATAAATAGTACCATCACAATTGCTAGGGACCTCAATAGCTCACTGTCAGAGTTTGATAAATCATCTAAGCAAAAAATAAAGAAAGAAATAATGGACTTAAACCAAACTCTAAATCAAATAGACGTAACAGACATTTGCAGAACATTCTACCCAAAAACTATAGAATACATATTCTTCTCAGCAGCATATGGGACATTCTCCAAGATGGATCCTATCTTAGGCCACAAAACAGGTCTCAACAAATTCAAAAAAAATTGAAATTATACCATGTACCTTCTTAGACCACAGCAGAATAAAACTAGAAATCAATCACAAGAGAAACATTCAAATCTACACAAAGTCATGGAAATTAAACAACCTGCTGCTGAATGATTACTGGGTCAAGAATGTAATTAAGATGGAAATCAAAAACTTCTTTTAGCTGAGTGGCAAAGGGGACACAAGTTATCAAAATCTTTGGGACACAGCAAAAGCATTCCTCAGGGGAAAATTCATAGCCATAAATGCCTACATCAAAAAGACAGAAAGATTACAAATTGATAACCTAGCATCATACCTCAAGGAACTAGAAAAGGAAGAGCAAACCAAACCCAAAGCCAGCAGAAGAAAAGAAATAATATAGATCAGAGCAGAACTAAATAAATTGGAGAACAACAACGGCAACAACAACAAAAAGACAATATAAAAGATTAACAATAGAAAAATAGTTTTCTTGAGGAGACAGATTGAAGGAAGTGGTTTCTCAGACTGGCAAGGGGAGATGAAACCCTTAACAAAAGAGAAACCTGAGAAATGTAGGCCTGGATATCCTTGGGAACATTTTTTCTGCCCTGATTCTCTGACTTATCAGTCAATTTGGTTTCCAAAGCAAACCAAACTCCTTCCTTCAGGGAGACAGTGGGTGGTATGAGCCAATTGTTTTGATTACCTATTGCTGTGTAACAAACTACCCCAAAACATAGGAGCTTAAAAAATAACTATTTTGCTTGCTCACAATTCTGCTGGGCAGAAATTCAGACACAGATAGGCTGACCAGTCCTGTTCCATGCAGCAGTGGCTGGGGTCAGTCACTCAGCAGCATTGAGCTGGTGGCCCAACCAGACTGGAAGTTCCAAGAAGGCTTCATGTACCTGTGTGACACCTCAGTGTCTGCTGGGGGCCGATTATCTATCTATCTATCTATCTATCTATCTGTCTGTCTGTCTGTCTGTCTGTCTGTCTATCTATCTATCTATCTATCTATCTATCTATCTATCTGTCTCCACATGGCTACCTAGGGCTTCCGGACAGCATGGTACTCTCAGGCTAATGACACATCTTACACAGCAGCTGGCTTCCAAGAAGGCATGTCCCAAGCAGTGAAAAGGGAAGCTGCAGCTCTCAAGGCCTCAGCCTCAGCAGTTACTTAGTGACTTCTGCTACATTCTATCGGTCAAACCAGGTCATAGGGCCATCATGGATTCAAGAAGAGAATGAGGTTTCATCTTTCAGTGGGATGGAAGACAATGAACTTATAGTCATTTTTAATCCACCACACTTATTTTTTCTGATAAACTTTGCATAAACCAAACATCAAAGACCTACCAAGATGAGAGTATAAACCCTCACAATCAAATCATTCTTTAGCATAAATAAATTCCTCATCACTATAATAAATAATACTTGGCACTTAGTATATGTTCCTGAAACATGTTGATAATTTAGTATTTTGGACAATTAATCACATTTTAAATGCATCCAAGGAGTTGGTTAGTTAAAGGAAATCTCTCCTTTTCCAGGGATTTGTTTGCTTGCATCTTCCCAAAGCAGTTCCAATTCTGCTTATCTTCATTCATTTCATAAAAGACTATTTAGTAAATACAATACTGAATATATTCACAAACGCTTCCCTAAACAAGGCCTAATTTTACAAATTGTAAGCATTTCACATAAGTAAGTTCACAAAGAGGAAAGAACATACTGCCAGAATGGATACACTAATATTTTTTTTTCTGAGATCCTACCACAATTTGGAATTTTTATAGTTACCTTTGGAAAAGTCTGATAAATCAGGGATATGGCAAGTGGCCAAAACATCTTTTGAGTCAAAGCCTTAAGCATTTACTCAGTAGAATCTTAGATGGCAGTTTTGACAGAAGTTACTTTGGGCATGATTGATAAGAATTGTCATTTAATCTTTGCTTTCTGGCTAGATTACAGCTCAATGCCCTACATGAAAGTGCAGAGGCTTGAGAGAGCTATAATACAGAGTCGACCCAGACAGTATGAGCAAAGGCAAAGGTTTCCAGGTCAACTCTGATTTTCTCAAAAGGATCAACCCAATTTTTTCCAATAGCTGTGAGATCTATTTGTCTCAATACATTTTTGTGGAGTTAATTAGCAAATGAATGCATAAGTGAACGTTTCACTTGCCCCTTTCCTCAATACGCTCCCCAGAAACCCACATACACACTGGAGAACACATTTAGATACCCAGGGCAGTGGCAGCAGGAACGAGAAAGTGGAAACAGATTTCAAAAAATACACCTAGGGAAGCAAATCGAGATGTGGTGATCCAGTTAGATGTGATGTGTAAGGAAGAAGAAACTCATGGCTTTAAAGGTCAGGTATCTAGGTGGAAGATGCTGACATCAAGTGAGTTACGAATAACAGTGAAGGTCCCAGTGTTGATTGGAGGGAAGAATCGCTCAGCAGGAATATATATTAATATTTCTCATGGGCATTCAGAGGACACATCCAACAGGCAGTGGGAGATTTGTCTGATGCTTGGGGGAGAGGTCAGAGTTAGAAGATGTCAATTTGAGAATTCTCACCTTTACATGGTACTGATGCCTTGAAAATGTATGTGATTGCCCAGAGAGTGTGAGAGAGTGAAGAACACAATAGGGACAGACCTCATGGGGACACTAGTACTTACCTAACAGGAAGAGGAGACAGGGTAAGAATAATCAAAAATATATAAGAAATAAGCAGAGTGAGATATTATAGGATCCAAAGGACCAGAGTGTCCAAATGGAGAGAATGACCAATCCATTACGCCTATTAAACTCACTTGTGAAATGAAACTAGGAGGCTTCTCAGCACTGAAACTAGAAGAACACTCATGGTCTAAGCAGTTAGAAATACTTAGATTCACATCATTCAAAATTAGCTATATGACTTAGGGCCAGTTCCTTAACTTTTCTGACCTCAGTTTTCTCATCTGAAAAATGGAGATAATGATAATTAAGCCATATCTACCCACCTCATGGGGTTACTGGATTTTGATGAGAAAATGCATATGAAAGCTAGCCCATTGGCAACTGAAAAGCATGTATGGATATAAAGTTATTTCTTAACTTTGGTAGGCAGATTAATGACTATTAATAAATGCTTGAAACTAATGTATATGAGAAGAGCATAAATAACTATACTGATGAAGTTCTTTAAACTCTAAAAACTGAATAACACTTAAGTGTTATTTTTTCTGAGAACCTGTAAGTCCCTTTCTAGCACCAACAGCCCTTAGCTGGGATCCAGAGTCCTCCACCCAGGCCTTTCTCACCACCTTGCACCTGGCTCCATTGTCAATGGGCCATACTCAGTTGTGATTGTTTGATGCTAGGTCTGCCTCCCTTCCAGACTGTGGGCTTCTTGAAGGCAACCCACACCTTATCCCTGGCCCTTCTATTTTTATCTGTAGCCTCCAGCACAATGCTTAGAACATAAAAGGGGCTTGATAAATATTCATTCAAAGAGAATAAATTAATAATAACCTCAGACAGTCTTTTAACCTTACCCCATTATAAGAGAACAAAATTGGGTTATGTTTGCTCCAATCCTTATAGCATCAATATTTTTTCAAACACATTAAGCAATACCAAGAAATGCTAGCTATATTATTTAGAATAGATAGGTAATTATGAACACAGAGATGAAAATTATAAATACTTATAATCATTTTTAATGTGTTCAAAACTCTTGAAGGATGGCATTAAAATTGTGTGATTCAAGCATTTACCACTGGTAAAGAGTACCTCCAGGCAAAACCAAAATTATAACAGTTTGGGCAGCAGATGAGGCTCTGGTCTAGAGAAGGTCTGTGCCTTTATGTCTCTACTTTTCTTGTTGTCTTTGAGCCTATCTGCATGCGTCAACCCCCACCTCACCCCACTATCAAGTAAAAGATACTAGTTGGTTCTTAACCCAGAAAAAATATGCTAAGACCCTTAAAAATGGGAGTGATTACAGTAGAGGTGACTCTAGCACCTCAGGATGGTGCATCTTTGACCTGGAGCAGCTGCCACCTGCAGCTGCCACCTGAGCTGCTGGAAATGCCACAGGTCACAGTAGGACAAGCACTATTCATAACTTTGTTCAGTTGGTTGGGCAGCAAAAGCTACAATTTTTATTTTTAAGGGCTTTTTGTAATTGTTGCAAAACATAATTGTGTTCATTGATTTCTAAGACCTTAAGCTCACTCACTGGCTCATCTACATAAAAAATTGCATTTGAGGTGTTTTTTCCCCAATACTATCTGCCACTCTAGGAAATTTGATAATATGTGGCCCAAGTTCAAAAGTCTAATGCCACTTAAGCAATGAGTAAGGTCAGGGAGTAGTAGGCATGACTTTGGTGAATCACGAGTCTGGTTTATTAGCCAAATTTGGACACTTCTCACTTTCTTTCTTTTTTAAAGTCCTTTCTCACAAGTTAGATACCGGATATGCCTCCAGACAGCCAACCAGGAAATGTTGCTCTTCTAGGAATCTCAGGTACAGCTGGAGTACTAGAAAGTTCACATTTTGGTCCACTCATTTCAATATAGGTTGTGATGGGCTCAAATGCCAGTCTTCTGTGTGGCGGGACCACTCTCTAGCAATCTCCTTTGGCTCCAGGCTGAGTCTGGCTGGTATTTCGAAGGCAGTTTCATCCTTAATCCAGAGTGATGCTCTACATTCCACGCGTTGATAGATCTGATCACTAGCAGCCCATGATATTTCTCATCCCTGCTTCAGCCATGTTATTTAAGTGGTAACACTATCACTTTCAGCTCTCCATTCCTGAGGGTTCCTTAAGAGAAAAACAGACAATTTTAATGATTCACTTAAAGCACCCTGTTTACCTAAAATGATCCAGTGTCACACAAAAAGACAAAACAACTAAAAAAATGTGTTGACTTTATCAGTGCCAGGGAAATAATGACACAGAAAAACACAATTCTGCACCGCTGCCTTAAACCAAAGCCGGGGGTGGGGGGGTGGGGGGAACCCAAAAAGAAAATTGCAAAAAGGGTAGGCCAGGCTTGGTTTCTGTGTTGCTGCAGGCTTGCCTGGAAGGGCCTCCAATTTAACACCTAAAAATGCTTTTCATTTGAGAGATTCTCAATATAAGATTCAAGGTCCACCCCAAGACACCAAAAGGGTCTAATTAACTCTTCAGTAATGTTGCTACTACATCTTAAATGGGGCTTCAAAAAGCCATCTTCTTAAGAACTTAACCAATGAAACTTCTTAATTCAGAGCACGTCGTAGAAGTAAAAGCTCCATCTCTTGGTATGACAATTAGATCCTTGGATTTGCTGTGCTCCTGTAATTTATTTTATTATCCAATAGGTTTCAGGTTGCCTTTTGTCAGAACACAGCTTTTCCTCATACTTAACATTTCTTTTGAGGAGTATTTTCATGTCACTTTCAGATCACTAGGGAGCATGTTCCTTGACTTATTGCCTTGATTTCTTTTCCAGTAGTTGCTGGATACTGACTGCGAACCAGTCACTGCACTGAGCTCCCCTATGCTCGCCCCCTGACTCTGGTGATCACAACCTGCAGGGGCCCAATGACAGTTCAACAACATTCAAGCTCAAGATCACACAAGTACCAGACCTGTGTTCAAATATAGGTCTTCCTGCCTCCAAAACCATTTCTTCTCTGGGTGTCCCTCCCTAGTGTCATCTTCTCAATATGAAATGTCCCCCCTCCCCACAACCTCCTCTTCCCAGTATTCAAAAAGGAAGCAACAATCTATTCCAACACAATTCTTTGGGCTATACTTCAGGTTATCTGCTTTGGGAGTTCCCTGCAGACTTATCTCCTCCAGAATTTTCTCCCATGCACTGATCGCACCCACAGAATGATGTTTAAGACTGGCAGAGCCCAGGTTTCAAGTGGGCAGAGATCAGTGAAGAGGTCAAGTTTGCCTTACAACCTTTTCCCAGAAGTAGAAGATGAAGGGTAACATGGAAGAGCAGAAATGAGAGAAGAGCATTCATTGCCAGTGCCCCTAGGGAGCAGGTGGCCCCTGCTGGGTGCTGGAGAGGCCCAGTGGCCAGGTGTCTCTGGGTTATAGAGCCAGGGGCTCCAGAAAGGTCCCCTGCACCTACTTCTTTCTCTGTCCTCCCCTCCCCGTACAACTTGAGTGCTTGCTACAGGGTAGAGTTAATGCAAACTATGTCCCTTGACAGATCACATTACCCAAACCAAAAATCAATACACATTGTTCTCACAAAAGAACATAATGTTTGAAATTGAAAGAGACTTGGAAAATCTGGGAATAAAGTCCCACTAGAATTAGTTGCTTTCTGTAAACTGCTTGTTACTTGTGACCAATACAACTATAACTAAATATGTATCTGATCAACCTTTCCTAAATCTTACTTTATTGCAACAGTAGACTCTATTCATATATGTACACATAGACTACATCATTTGTTCTCCCTTATCAAGGCTGTAAATGTTGAAGTACATTAAAAAGGATTTACTGGTATACATTATAATATACACATTGATAATATATATTACCTAATAAGTATATTATAAAGTACACTTGTACATTACAAAGTATAAGCTACATCTTGCCAGAAAAACCCTACTTATTTATGATTATTAGTCAAAAAACACATTATCAACTCCACCTTTATGGCACATGGCATATTCTTAGAGCTTGGCTCAAGATGACATCTGGATGAATATTCTTAAATATTAATAGAATGTGATAACTCCAAATCAACAATTGAAAACAATTTATACTTGTCAATTATAATCATTGGTTTGCTTAAGCAGAGATCTCAATCTATTTCACTCCCTGCTTTGTGCTGTAAGGAATACAAGTCTAAATTTCACAAGTATGTGAATCACAAATATAGAACATTTTATTCACATTGTCCAAGGTTTGTTCAATAGTTTAGCCCAAAAGTTTCCATGAACTTTTTTTTTACTCTATATTTTCCCTTGACAGAAAGATCCAAGGATTAGAGCGTAGCACATCAAAACTAACTGGGATCATAAAGATCTCCTCATTTTATTTTAATTCCTTTATCAGCACCTGCCTCTGATGATGTTGGATTGTTTAAAGAGAACATTCTTGTTATGCACCGTTCCAAATAGTGATTGTATCAGTCAAGATGCTTTCAGATGCAAGTAACAGAAAACCCAACTCCAAGTGGCATAAACAATGAGAAAAATGTGTTACCTGCTGTTACAAGAAGTCTGAAGGTGGTCAGCTCCCAAGAGTTAGGGGTGCTTTGTATTTTTCCACTCTGCTATGCTCAGTGGAGTGATAAAGCCTTCCTTTATATTGGCAAGTTGGCTACAGCAATTGCAGTTGGTGCAGACAGACATGGCATCCAGCAAAGAAGGACGCACTCCTCCCAGGCTTCCCTTTGTATGTTTCAAGGGACACATTTCCTAAAGACTTCCTGTACACTCTCCACAACTGTCTCACAGTATCAACATTTGCCTCCTAGGCTCAGGATGGGTCTCTGACGCTCTTGTAAATCCAACTCTTAAGCTAATTCATTGCTCTACTAGGAAGGAAGAATGAGATGGTTGCTTTGGGATAAGCAATCAATACTTTCTGCCACAGGAGTTCACCAAAATAATCCATCTTGCCCTACTCATCTTAGTATGAATTTATTTATATCTGTTCAACCCCCTTAACATTTTCACCTCCACAACTTGCTCCTGCATCCAGATTTCTAGGAAGTATACCAAAAATTTCAACACACTTCCCTTTTTTATCCTGAGCCATTTTGCTCCTAGCAGTTCTGAAGAGTAACTGAAAACAGAATTGTGTGTTGTGTGTCTGGCCTATCCAGGAATTGTCTCTGCACAACCATCCAATTCTGGAAGAAAATCTACCCGGTTTTGACCTTCAGCAAGAAAACACATCAAAGGCACCCACATGCCACCCATCCAGGAATGACGGAGCAGGTAGCCCCTCCCAACCTTTCCCAATCACAACTTTTTTCCAGAACATGTATACTCACAAAGTGATGAAGATTAACTTTATTGCTCTTCGCGTCATAGCTGTGCTCACAGATTCCTGCCAAAGAGACTTAGAGAAGAAAAACACCTCTATTCTTACTCTTATCTAACCAGACTCTCATAGCTGGACCAGGTGTGTCTTGTTCTAACATTCTCCCTCCTCCTCTCCACCTGATTTGTTTCCATTCTTGGGTACTTAAGCCAACATTTATTCTCCTGTCAAAAAGTGAGTCTGCACTAGGATTTTCAGCCTTTTTTGTTGTTGTTGTTCTTCTTTCATCTTGGCCCAAATATAGAATTTGGCTCGTGAGACCATTATTGATAGCCAGGTGGTCTTCACAGGAAAAAACCAGATCGCAATGAGTGTTGTCATAATCTATAATTTATGAACCCTGTCACTGTGTTAATTGCCCTTAGAAATTCATTATTGTCACCACCACCAGCACTCACTGATGAGACACAGGTCAGAGCTCCCTCCACCTGCTAGAAGAATTACACGTGCCCAGGCTATGGGGTGGGAAGGACAGTCAGGAGACACTCCCAGGTGCGAGGGCTTGAACTTCATTAGCCTTTTCCCTGTGGCTGTTTGCACATACGTGTGGGCCAAGATTGCATACACCTCAGGAAATTTCCATCTAAACTTGAACTGAGAAGTCCACAAAAGAATGATGGAGAGTAGTAAGACTACATGGACAACCTCCTCCTGAAGGGGTTGTTCACGTCATCTGCCTGCATGCAGTGCCCATCACGTGGAACCCATGCATGGGAGCTCTGAAAAATGCATGCATGAATCTGCTTGCAGGAAACTGCCTTTTCAAAGCTTTTCTGTTTTCATATTAACTCAGCCACAGCTACACTAGAGGGCACTTGAACCCCACTTTTATTGCACACCCAGTCATTGACACAGGTACTGGTGGGGATTTGGGAGGGGGTGGGGAGTGGGGATTTGGAAGGGGGTGATGGGAGGGGTATATTTATTTTAACCTGTCTTCAATAAATCCATCGATATTTGAGGAAGCTTCCGAGTCAGACTTTGGGGACCAAAACCTTAATTATACAATATAATTGTTGTTAATGGAACGTGTACATTTCAACCCAGCAAGACTGGTGGTGTTTAATGCCAGCATGACATATTTCCCAAATCATTGTCTTTATTTGTATAAATAGCAAAGAAGCAAAAATTGCATGAGCTCTCTGCATAATGAAGAGGGAGGGAACGTGCAGCCTGTACTGTGGTGGCCAGATGCTCTTTTATCTCTTTTCAAATCAACATGCAGAGCTTGTGGTCCTCAAATAGAAAGCATCTTTCCTAAGGGATGGCATAACTGTACGTTCAGAATGATAACATTCTATAAATAAATAAAAAAAGATTATTAAGAACGCTGTGTAAATCTCCTAGTCAAACACCCCTTCAAGCAACCATCATCAGTAATTCAGTTTGGTCCCTTAATCCCACTGTATACAAATACACAGCATAAATACAGTATTTAACAAGCACCAGAGAAAGAGCGGCACTCTTGCAATAAGCATGCATTTAGGGAGAACAAACATGCTTGCCATAGTCTTGTTGGTCACCCCCAACTTTCAGTCCTTGATTTGACTCTCCCACCTAAATGAGACGCCCACCTCACCCGGGTGCATCTCAGGCATCCTCGCCTATTTAAATAAAACCTAAAAGTATTAACTCGGTTTCCACGTCTTTTTTGTTTCACTTCAGTGAATTCACAGTGTATCCATTAGAAACCACATCACATTTGCAGAAACCTACAGGCTCCCTTAAGCCTTGATGCGCCAACAGGGTTAGACAGCAGCAGAGGTGGAGCTGGGAGCAGACCCAGAGTGGAACTGGATCCTCTGTCCTTGTGACTCTCCTTCAATTTTATTCTTCTCTATCAATGTTTGTTGTTCAGTGTTTGAATCTAGGACCTTGGTCAGCACAAGCTCTGGTCTCGCAGACAGGGTGACGCACTCTCTGATGGTGAAAACAGCCTAAACATGTGTCCGGCTTTCCTTGCTGGCTTCCAGTGAGTTGTGACAACCTGCAACCTCCATGACTGGAGCCACAAACAAGCCAGTGCCCATTTGTTTGCTCAGTCAGGTTACTAGCATGGATGCAAACGCTTTTAGTATCTAGTTATACGAGTGCCATGCTTTCTCTTTTCTCACTCAGCCTGAATGATGGAAATGAGATGGCCCTGGTGACCCCAAGGCACTCCGCCTCTTACAGATCTTCTGGGTGAGAGGCATCTCTCAAGCTGTCCACTGCAGCGTCCCACCAGCCCAGTTGTGTCTGTCCATGCTGGTTGGTGTGGGACAGGGCAGAAAGGACCCTCAAACTCATTTCCCATCACGGACCCCTGACACCAGCAAACAACCTCAATCTACTCTTCCCCTCCCCTTTAAGAACTTCCACTTACGTTCCCTTCCCTGCCAGCTTCAGAAAACAAGCGCTGAGGGGACTTGGAGTCTGAGGCTTCAAGTTCCAAACCTAGAAGCCCAACCTCAGGCCAACTCAACACCTCAGCTCACAGGTGACAGGGACAATGGGATTCCATATGTGACAAGTTTCTTAACCATGATCTAATACCTGATTTTTCAACTGCTGTTAGCAAAAGTGGATTTTAGAAGGGTCTTATTCTTACTATTTTTATGTTCTTCTTTGTTACATCCAAGTTTTAAATCAGATATGGTAAAAGACGAACAATATTAGTTTGCTAGGAGTGCCATACCAAAATGCCACAGACTGGGTGATTTAAACACCAGAAATGTATTTTCTCTCAGTTATAGAGGCTAGAAGTCCAAGATCAGGCTGTTAGCAGACTTGGTTTCCCCTGAGGCCTCTCTCTTTGGTTAGCAAGTCTCCACTTTCTTGCTGTGTCCTCACATTGTCATTTCCCTGCATATGCACAGCCTAGTGTCTCTCTGTGTGTCCAAATTTCTCCTTCTTATAAGGACACCAGTTAGACTGGATGAGGGCCCACCCGTATAACCTCATTTAACCTTAATTACCTCTATAAAGGCCATATCTCCAAACGCAGCCACATTCTGAGATATAAGGAGTTAGGGCTTCGACTATGAATTTGGGGACACAATTCAGCCCATAGCAGGGACCTTCATATTTCTGATAGCATCCACATTCTTGCCAACCTTTGCCTGAAAATAAATGGAAACGCTGTTTTTAATTCACTATTGATGCCATTGTGTAAAACTGACATTTCATGAATATTGCAGTGATTAAAAATAAATAAATAAGTTGTAGGCGCAAATCAATTCCTAATAAATCTCTTAAGGACCTTCGAAATTCAGATGCTCACAAGCAAGCCTTTCTCACCTGGATAAAATAAAGAGGGGGGTGTTTTATCTGCAGTGGTTTTTGTCGTTGTTGTTTGGGGGAGGGGTCATTATGGTCGTTTTGCTCTTACAATATCGTTTGACGCTTTCTTGGTGGCTAAACCTTTTGCTGTTGTTCTAGTTATCACACTCCTTGAGGAAACACTGCTCCTGTCCAGTTCTCTACAAGATAGCTTGTGAGAACTTGAAAAATATTAACTGGTGTGTGTTGAGCAGGCAGATGAGGAGGAAAATGCATACGTGAAGTCTTTCCTGTTTGACAAGATTTCCATGAAACGGAACCCCACGTTTGTTTCTTTGTTTATTTTTTCCTTTAATGAAAGTAATGGGGCAGTTTTGGAGTTATCTGAGCATTGTGGATAGATAGGAAAATCCCTGCTTCGGGTCTCAATTCATTGCACAAAAGCTGTACTGAGAGTCTGTCTCCCAAGCTCCTTGCCTGGCGTTTCAGCGGCTGCTCAAGGGGCAACGATTCCCTGCAGGGCTCTCTGGCCCTGGCCTGGCTGAGCCGGGCACAGGGAAGGATTTTCAGAGACCAGGAGACCCAACTGCCGGGCAGAGGGGGAACCCGACGTGGGGAAGAGGGACCTCTGAGGCATGACATTCCTGTCTACTACAGACTGGATCTGAACTATAGCTCAGGGTATTCTCTGTGCCCAGGCCTGGATGTGTGATTTTGGAAAGTCATATAAAAAGGAGGGACTTTGGATCAAATATGGTAAATAGAGCATACACATGTGCATCTCTCCTCCCATCTGAATCCTGAACGAAATGACAATGAAGGAATTAAAAAGATGTAAACCCACATGTCAACAAGAACTGGGGGGATAACAGCTGTGAATGAGAACTGGCAAAACATTTTTTGGGGAAATGGCACCTACCTGAGCAGAGAAGGGGCTCTGATAACCGAAGAGTGTGCTAGTTCACCTACAGGACTCTGACAGGCTGGGCGCTTGGACACTGCAGGTTCCTCGGGAGACAGGGTAAGGCATGGGCTTGGGCAGAAGTGCTGGCTAAAAGTCTCTGTATGTAGTACTGATACTACACACGGCATGTGTTCGTCTCTCCCATCACCCTGCCCCGGCCACTAAGCACGAGCCCTCCCCTGCTGGCCTCACCCAGTGCGTCCCCTGCTCCACCCTTTCCAGGAGGGCGAACATACATTCTTTAGAGAACTTGAACCAGAGAATCTTCAGGCTCAGCTAACAACAGAACACTGGGCTGAAAACAAGGCAGTCAGGTGGCAGCCCGAGTTCCCAGTGTCTTTCCTATCTCACTCCCAGAACACCAGTGTCCAGACATACACCGTCCAGGCAGGAGAATGAAAGACAATTTTCCAATGACACTGACTGGCCTGAGGACAAAATCCACAGAGACTCTATCTGAAATACTCTTCATCAAGTAAGCCAGCTCATCTCCTGACGACACTTCACCGAGGGACAAGCCATCCCATGCACACAGAGTCTCCTGTTAGCTTTGTATTGTGTCACTTCTTTTTTACCTTTTTTATTCAGGGAGTACAAGTGTTTTTTGTTACACGGATATCTTGTATAATGCTTAAGTCAGGGCTTTGGATGTGCCCATTGCTAGAATAGTGTTCACTGTACCCAATAGGGAAGTTTTGATCCCACACCCAGCCTCCTGCCCCCCTCCTTGGTTTCTCATGTCCTGCATATCGCTTTGTGCTCATGTGTGCCCATCTATCAGGTTATTAATTATGAAATGTCTGATTTCCTTAAGTACAAAGTTTGACAGTTGGCATCTCTGACATTCCACTTTGACACTTCTTGTTTTTTGTTTTTTGTATTTTGTTGTTGTTGTTTGTTTTGTTTTGTTTTTTATTGTGAAGGTACATCCTCATTCTTTCAAATGCATGTTTTGGCTTGTGATTATCTTTCAAAGTTTTATTTTTTTATAGCAATTTTTGTGAAACCATGGATAAGTCAAAATTCATGTTATTTTTTAGTATCAGTTCCATCACATCACAGACAGCCCAAAATATCAATGAAGTGTTTGGGAAGGATGTGGCTAATGAACACATAGTACGTCGATGGTTTGAGAAGTTCCACTCTGGTGATTTTAATCTTGAAAATGAGCCACATGGGTGACCTGAGACCAGGGAGGATAATGATGAGCTGAAAGCTGTAGTGGAAGCGAATCCATCTCAACCTACGCATGAATTAGCAGCGAGGTTTGACATTACTATTCCAATAATATTGGACTATGTGAAACAAATGGGCAAGGTAAAGAAGCTGGATAGATGGGTTCTGCATGAATTACACAAGCATCAGAAGAGAAATCGTCTCAAAGCTTGCCTTTCTTTGCTGTCACGACATAAAGGTGAAAAATATCTACACCATATTGTTACATGTGATGAAAAATGGATTCTTTTTGACAATTGCAAGTGTTAGCCACAATGGTTGGATAAAGATGAAGTGCTGAAACACAGTCCAAAACTGAATATTCATCAAAAAAAGATAATGGTGTCTGGTTGGTAGTCCAATGCTGGTATTATCCACAATGGCTTCATGAAACCTTCAATCAATTACAGCAGATGCCTACTGCAACCAATTGGAAGAAATGATGAAGATGCTTGTGATTAAGCAGCCGACAGTGGTCAATAGAGACAGCCCAATCCTCTTGCAAGACCACATGTCACAAAAACAACACTGTCTAACTATAGAAGCTGGACTTGGAAATTCTCTGTCACCCACTGTATTCACCAGACCTTGCACCAACTGACTACCACTTCTTCCAGGCTTTGGACCACTTTTTGCAAGGAAAAATATTCAATTCTCAACAAGCTATGGAAAATGCCTTTTGTGATTTCATTGCCACTTGCTCTCCAGGCTTCTTCACTGCTGGAATAAACAAGCCACCATGAAGATGTCAAAACTGTGTCAACAGTTTGGGCGCATACTTTGATTAATTGTACCACTTCTTTTTTGAGATATAATAAACTAAACTTTTGAGTTGAAATCACACATTTCATATTTAATGACCTAATATTAGCTCCCACTTATTAGTGAGAACATATGGTGTCTGGTTTTCCATTCCTGAGATACTTCACTTAGGATATGGATCACTCCTTCACTATATATGGACATTTGGAAATTATTTCTCCTATCACAGAGGACAAGGAATAAAAATGGAATCATGTCTCCTACTAGCACCACTGAGGCCTCATAACAATATATACTTGATATTCTAAGGAAAAAACAATTTTCGGTCTACCTCTATACCAAAGCAAGCTCTTAAGCAAGTATGAAAGTAGAATAAAGAACGTTTCAGATAAACAAAGACAAAGGAAATGTACCTTCTATATACCCTTTCTCAACAAGCTAACTGGAGTTAGTGCTTCCCCAAATTCGTTCTTGGTTAACAAGGTAAAACAAAATTGGAATCCAGGAAGAGAAAGTGGGGAAAAATAAATCCCAGAAAAACGAGGACAAGGAATCCCAAGACAACCATACAATGAACCCGAGGAGCAACCAGTACAGACAGCAGGAGAACTCCAGGAGAAAAGTCTTCAAGCTGGGAGTGGATTTAGGTGGGAAAATTCTGGCTTATTTAATATCTGTGACTTGTGGAAAGCTGTGTGAGGAACATTCACACAGCTGTCAGAGGATTTGAAGAAAATTAACGATAGGTTCACAGAATACTAAGCAAATAAAAAAAAGATAGTTATTAACTTCTGGGGAAAAAGTACAACAAACTCAAGGTAAATAAAGTACTTATTTAGCTCAGTGGTAAACAATATTTACATAGTCACAATAATGTAGACCCTGAGTATGGACTATAAACATGAAAATGTTTTATAAATATGTTGAAAGAAAAGGGAGAAGGGAAGAGAGTGACTACCTCTCTTCCCTTCAGAGAAAAGCTTCAGCACTATTAAATGAGGTAAGTAGATAATATCTAAAATAGATAAATCAAGAATTAGCAATATTAGTAAATTATTTGTAAATGTGTAGGTACATGAGAAAAGAGCTGAAAAAGTTAGGAGCAGTTGGCACTGGACAAAATAGGGTGTCAGAAGTGGGACAGAGATGCTATTGGGTTTCATATTAAGCCTTTGTTGGTATTAAATTTTTAAAATTATGGTCACATAGATTATTTTAATAGTAACTATAAAAATAATACCATATAGATGAGTATGTAAAAATAGATAAGAAATGGAGGGACGGACAGGAAAATGGATATGGAAGTGATGTTTAAATAAACAAGCAAGAAGCCTCTGTTGACGTTAGAAACCATGAGGGGAGACCCAGGCTGAGGTGCTATTTTGCCAGAAACGGAAGACAGGCACTGGGAAATCAGGCAGAAAGAAATTGCTTTTTATATTTATGCAGGAAGGATTCTGGCTTGGACTGAGAGAAAAATAACATTAGAACTAAGGAAATGTACTGACTTCTGAGAGAGTCTGGCAGAAATAAACCTGCAATCGTCATGAGCCAACTTCAAATTGCCCAACTGCAGGGGACACTGTTCCCATCAAACTCCAGGTGACTGGCGTTCCCTGGGGTTGTGCAGGTGTATGTACCAGGCCTGTGGGTAGACAGAGATGCAGGGTCTAAGTTTTACTTCTTAAAGTGTACCTCAACTCTTTTAAATGATATTTGGTCTTTGTTGATACCTGCCTGTCCATAGCCATATCTGATGATTCTTCAGACCTTCAGCAGTGAGGATATGTTACCCTTGAGAATGACACTGGTGCCTTAGTCTTGAGAAGATTTGCCTCTAGGAGAGAGAAACCACAAGCCCTCGAAAGGACGTTCTTATGTCCTCAAGTAATAGTAACAGCAGAAGTGTCAGCAAAGCAGACAGATTTAGTACTGGGTCTCCCAGCCATTCCCTAACAGCAGTGAGAGGTCTCGGGCAGATCACTTACACAACCTTACCTAAGCATCGAGATGTTTCTTGCGATGAGGAGTTGGGCTAAATAAACTGTATGGCCCACTCCAGCTCTGAATGCTTAGCCATGTCGGAATTACACCTGCTGGAGGAACAGCAGCTGCCTCATGCACAGCAGTCTTCTGCCCCGGCCACTTGGTTGAGTCCACCCCATAGGGTTAGGGTTAGGTGCCATTTTTCAACATTTCACATTCTGCTCCTAGGTTTCCCTCTTCATGCTACAGAAGCCACTCTACTGAATGGTCAACCAGTACCTCGAGTCCAGCCCAATTGGATTTCCCCTTGTGTGTCTCTTCTGATTTTAATAAATCCATAGTGAAGAACTAGTCATAACCCTCTATTGGTCACTTCTGGAACAAGCGTTTTGGTAGCAGATGTTGTCATGCGGCATCCTTTGGCATGTCCCTCTTTGTTGCTTTATTTCAGTTGGCAGGTGGCTCCAGAGACTTTCTGTAAGGCAAGGTCAGTATATAAGGCAATCTTCCATACAGTTGCTAAACGAAGTGCTAGCTAGTGAAATACAAAACACACAGGGTTTGCAAGTTAGCCTTACACTCGAGCTGCAATCCGCATGGTCCACACACCCTCCACTGAGTTTGTGAATGCCCGGTTGTTATCAAAGCAATAATTTTGCTGACAAGCAATGCTGTCATTTCCACTTTCCCGGATCAGTAATCAGGATTTCTAATTCTGAGGGTTTGTTTTGTTCTTTTCCTTTTCAGCCTTATCTGCTTCACAATCTATGTGCAATGGCTGCTCGATGAACATGACTTAACATTTATCATCTTCACTCTTTTCTCAGAATCTCAAATCCCTGGAATGTTTCCCCTTTATCTTTGGAGTCCTTTGCACCTTTCCAAATACTTCCAGATCCTTACACCCCAAGAACACTTTCCCCAAACCTCACTGGCTGAGGGTTGACTCCTCCCACCAAGTTCCAAGGCGCTTACACACCTTAGCTCCCCCGGCACACACACACCTTCACGGCTATTCTTCCACCATCTTGAATCTTGCTTAGTGATTCCCCCGTCCCTGCTAATCTCACCAGATTATAAATGCCTTAAAGGCAAGGTATACATCTTCTACTTCTCAGTCCCTCTTAGCAGTTGGTAAACACCTCAGTAAAAACTGCTTTTATTATTATTATTACTGAATAAGAAATGTTTCAACAGGAGACCCGAGCATAGGCCACAATGGACATGAATAACACCTTAACTTTCCTTCAACTCTAGGATGATTTTTGCTTAACATAAGTAGTTGCCCAGATTTGATGACTTTCGAAACCACAAGCCTAGAGTTCTAGGGTTGGCCTGCTTGACCTGGCACAGTATTGGCCAAACAGGGAGGCAGTATGAGTATGACAAAGGGCACACGATGGAGCTTGCTGGTTAACTGCATGGGATATGGAGCTAGACTCCACTTTGAAACTTTGGGCAAGTTATTGCACCTCTTTGGGCCTTCATTTCTTCCTCTGTCGAATTTCCCTGTGATGCCCTTCCTCCCCCACCCCACCCCCCGCCATAAATGCCTTTTGGGCAGCTCTTAACCTCTTTTATGATTCTGTTATATTTCACAATTCTTCCTTGATGGTAGAGTTCTGGACAGGACTCTGAAAGACAACCAAAGAGATGGATCCAAACCTCAGCTGGGCTGATGAGACAACCTCCTAGACCTCCCCATTTGCAGGCTCCATATGAATGGTTCTGATTCTTTGGCACAATAAAAATACTTCTAATAATAAATGTGGGGTTTCTGTAGGAAGAGAACTATTACAGTGCGATGGTTGAAGATAACCTGCCTTGCACCAAGCGCTTCTAGGCAGCTTCTCCTCACCCCGTGGGGATGGGACGGGGCTACTTCTGGGAGAAACCCATCCCTTGAGCATCATAAGGGTTGAGATTTGCATATTTAATAATATTTTTCTCCTGGGGTTAAGATTTATATATTGAGTGATCATTCCTCTGGGGCCTGTGAGTTTCCCTACCCACTTAGTACTCAGTCAGGGAGAAGGGGAGGCCACTGAGGATGTGATCAGTCTGTCTGCAGGCTACTCTGTCACCAGGAGCCACTCTTACTGACGTCCATATCAGCATAAGAGAAGAGAAATGACACAAGAAGGGAGCTATGCACCCAAAAATCACAGCATTAATCCAAGAGTCTTAAGAACCATTTGCTACCATAATGTACATGATCATCCAGTTATTTGTTCAACTCTAGCCTGGAAAGAAGCTTATATTTGGGAGATTGAGGACAAGGAAAGAGTGGGAGAGGGAGAGGTGCTTTCTCTCCCTCTCTCTCTCTCACACACATACACATATAGAGTGAGGGAGGAAGGGGAGAGTGGGAGAGGAGAGAGAAAAGAGGGAGGGAGAGAGAGAATGTAAAGAACTAGAGCGGAAATAAAACAGAATACGCCGTCATAAGCTGCACACACCAGTGGCAAGCCACGCAGCAGCCGTGTCACATGGAGGGGCTTTGATGGCTTTATCCTGCATCAAGACAGCAGACCTAGAGCTGCGCTCTGCCGGTACCTGCTGCAACCCAGATCTGTCCTGAAGGTGCCCGGGAGGCCACCTTTTCGCGAACTGCCTCGGCAGTTGAAAAGTCGTTGGTTGGGAAGCGGAGACGTTCACAGGTTCAGACCTGAAGCTTGGTCCTTAAAATGAATTGGAAGCATCTGGCTGTTGTGCTGTCTGTAGGTAATGATGCAGCCGCGTCACACGCCCAGATGTGATTCTACATTTCTGCAGCTGTTCTGGTGGGAGTTTCAACACCCAAAACATCTGCTGCTGGGACTCTGTGGTACAATTCTCACTCCATCTCTCTGGGTTCTTATTCTTTCCCCAGAAAATGCACTTTGTTTCCACTTGGCATTTTTCTATTTTCCAAAGGAGTATTCCCAGCGAGGGGAGACTTACCAAATTCTATGAAATGTGGAAGAGAAATTCATATCATCTTCAAAATTCACAGGTAAACAGAGGGTGTGACACTAATTAGTTTTTCTGAGGTTGATGAGATAGAACATAAGAACCAGGCAAAGAACTCCTCATAGTTTATTGCACATTTAGAAGAAATGGCTCTAATGAAGTCACTTCTCTATATTAAACAAAATGGGCATTGTGTTTAACATTAACTTCTCTGTGTTAAACATAAAGGGAATACCTTTAAATTTGAAATGTTTATTTCTGCGATATGCGTGCATCATCAAACTGCATGCATAAAGTTTTCTCAGTACTGCACGTTTAGCAGATAAAAGACCCTTTTAAAGCATGACTCCTCAAACATTTTAGGTGATAATATAAATTCACATAATAGTTTTGAAGATCAACAGGAAATATCAAGGTCATAAAATATTGATGCACTTTGATCCAGTAATTTCTAGGAATTTATCCTAAAGAGATTATCTTATATATGGAAAAGACTTATGTATAAAGATGCTTACTATGGGATTAATTACAGTGAAAAATGGATGTGATCTATTGCTGCAAAATATGGAAACAGTTAAGTTAATATGGTGTCTCTACTTCCATAGGATACATGGAAAATCAATATGGGAGACTGAATTGTTCCAGCTGCTCAGGCAGCAATTAAAATGATCTTTTCTGAAGCTAATAATGACATGGGAAAGTGCTTCTGACATATATTAAGTGAAAAAGCAACATGCAAAGTTGTTTGTGTGTTATGCTTAGGAACATACCAAAACTTGGCATTTGGAAAATGACCCAAAGTATTTGCTCCAAAACAATCATAGCGATTGTTTTTGAGCGCTAGATTTATGGGCAATTTTCTTCTTTTCTCTGGTTTCCTAATTATTTATGAAGTGGTTATATGAGTTGAATCAGTAAAAAGACAAAGAAAAGTGGGTCCTTACAGTATGGCCAAGACATGAAATCTGCCAAGGCAAGAGTGTTTGGAAAAAGAAAAGCAAGACCAATTGAGTCACAGGGATGTTATCCAACAAAATCTGCAACTAGCAGACTTTATGTAGAGGCCTGTTTCCCCACTACAACCACAGCTTTCTGCCTATTTTCTCCAGCATTTTAAGGAACCCAAAGTGAAATTAATTCAAGATTCTGACTTTTACCTGATAGAGTTGGAAATCTAGAGACCGACTATGAAAAAACTAACCCAGCTTTGTACGACGGCTCGTGAATCACCACATGTGGGGAAATTTATTTTCCCTAATTTCAGTGATTGAAAAAGCTGGGAACAAGGGGCTTCCCTTTGGTTGCAGCAGGTAACTTTTCCAAATGCTGCAAAACTTGGGAAGGGTGACTATAGCTCTTGTATCTCACTGTACCCAATGTCTTTGCCAATTTCATATTTAAACCTAAAGGAGAACACAGACTCGAGCTAATATTGCTTGAGGCTGACTATTTTTTTAACCCTCCTCTCAAATTTTAAAATAGTACAATTGATTTTTTAATACCCAAAAATAAATTGCTATTTCTTAGCATTTTGGAGGACAGCTTTAATCTAGAAGGGGAAAAGGAATGATTGAGTGATGATGAACTGATTAATCTCAAGATTTCTCAAGGAAATGCCGACCCAGCAGCCTGGCCCTCACGTACACCATTATAATTCTTTGATTTCCTGTCACCGCAGACAGTTTGAAAACTGAAAGTAAATAGGAGACATGGAAAATCAATGTGAGGTGCTGAATTGTTCCAGCTGCTGCAGCTCTGTTAATTACATCATATTTTTATGGAGACATTCGGCTCAGCCTTGCCAAGTGCCTGCATCTGGAGCCATCGCCTGCCATCCTGTTGGGGGAAGCTCCTCTCCCCAGGCAGCTCGGTTAACTGCGAAAGGACAAGCTACCCCAGGAAAGCAGCTTGTACAGACCAACTCTCTGAGGCGACATCCGTGCCTTCCGTTACCATAGAGATAAGAGGTGCTGGGAGCTGGAGAGGGGCCACTCCAGTGCAGGAGGCAGGTTAGTCAGTATGCACAGTGTGAACCTAAGGAAAATGAAAGTCTGTTCGGCTTGCACGGCCAGGCCTTGGTGGGCTAAGTGGGAGAGGGCCAGAAGAGATGAGAGACCGCAGGGAGCAGGCAAAGAGGAGCTTTGAGAGGACAGGGCTTAAAGCTTTGTGAAGTGCCAGGCCCCAGGGAGCCACAATGGATTTCCAAGACAAAGTCCTCTGAGCACTCTCTTGCCAAGACAATAAAACGATGACGCTTGCAGAGCTAGCACAAACTCCATGGCTTGTTTCAAGAAAGGCCCCTCCACGTTTCCTTGTAATTTAGACCCTCCCAGAGTCCTTCCTGGTTTCCCTCTCTCCTCTCCATCTCATTTTCTTGCCTTTTTCTTCTCTTACATCCTTCCAGAACTTTCCTCCGAGTCCCCATTTTCTTTCCAGCTTTACGGGTGGTCCTAGGGCCAGCTTCTTCATCCAGGCATCTCTGTCTCAGCACAGTTCATTCTCTTTCCCTCTCTTTGTTGTTCTCCCTACACACCTCCTTCCCTCACTTACTTCTTGCTGTTTCGTTCTCATTGTTGCTTCTTGCACAAACAGCTGGATGAAAGAAAACTCCAGTGTTAGCAAAGGCACTTTGAGACATTTCCTAATGTCCAATCCCTGCAGCCCACCTCCCCACCAGTAACAGGGTCTGTCTTAGACACCATCTAGGTCCAGGCCTGCAATTCTCAAATTCTACGTTCCTTAGAGAGAGTTTAAGGGCTCCATTTCAGATGTGTGACACCTATCTCATATTCTCTCCCCTGACCTGGAAAAAAACCTTATAGCTTTTAATGTAAAATAAATGTACATTACATGAAATGTACACACATGTAATATGTATCACAACAATGTAAAACATGGATGTGTGCATTACACTACATTTTTAATATAAATTCAACATAAATTGTAAGTTTAAAAACTTACAAGTTTTAACACATAGTGAACTTGTGCCAGCTAAGTAAATCGTTTTGTGCAGATTTGGGGATAAAGTTTCTCCTAGTTTCCAGGAATTGTACCATGGAGTAGGAACATCGTAGGGCTGCACTGGTGTTTGCATTAATTCGGGCGTGTGCACGACTGTTCATGTGAAACTGTACGCAAGCACACCATTAAAGCACTCGAGGGAAGGGCTGTATTCAGTGCCAGTAAGGGTTCCTGCCTCTGCTTGGGGCCTACTCTTTTTGCAGGGTAATTGCATTAGTGCTTGAGTAAGCCAGGTTGTACTGTGTCAGAGATGGTTTCAGCTCTTGTTTTAATGTCCTGGTTTCTTCCCTCAGTGACTTTTCAATGAGAGGAATTTGAGCACTTACTAAATATCATGAGTGACATAAATTTCCTGCTGCTCCTCATGCAAGAGCCCAGGTCAGTTTGATTAAGGGGGTCCCCTAAAATTGCAAAGCCAGCTGTCAACAAACCATGATAATTTACAGCTATTTATCTGAGCAAACGTGCTGATTCCAGAAGCTGATCTAAGCCTGGAGCTGTTATCTATAAATCCTGATTTCTAATTTTTGTGTTCAACTAGCTTCATTTTCATAATTTACCAACTTTAGAAAGATAATTATTATAAAATTGAAATAAATGCACATGATGAATTCTCATTTAATTGGCTGTATATATTGGAAGTTCCATTTAGATTTCATCTGAAAAGAAATGCTTTGCTACAAAAAAAAAAAAAAAAATAGCTGAGAACCACCACTGCCCCTGGTCCCCTGCTTGCCTGTCTTGGGGGAATCTGTGCCTATATCCTGACTCCCCACTGACAAGTCTTGCTTTTCCAGATTGTTCCCTGCTCCTTTGTCTCCTCCTTTCAAACTCGATCCCACAACTCTTTCCCTACAAGTCTGACCATTCTGCTGTCAGCTGATAGAGTCACACTAAGGTGGTCATATCTGAAGATGACTGAAGGGGTGACCACTCCACTGCGGGCGTGAGTGTGGCAGATTCACATCTTAGCTGGTACTCGTCAAGTCTTAGTGAACTAATGTAAAAAACGAATCATCTACAGTGAAATTGTAGGCACTTTTGCATGCAGCCTATCAGAGACAACCCGCGGTCAATCGCGCAGGCTTTCAAAGTGTTTCCCGAACTATCGTCTGAGGAAGCTAACATGAGAACCTTGTGAAATGCTTACTAAAAAGGCAGATTCTGGGGACCTCATCTGAACTCTCTAGAGGCTTAGACCTGGAGCTGCCTTTTTAGCAAGCTCCACAAGTAACTCTGCACATTGAAGTTCAAGGGTCCCTGCCACCATCTTCTGCACGTCGGCGTAGAAGGCCAGGGTGGAGTAGGGGACATTGACTCTGCCTCTGGGGAAAGATACGGATTCCAGGCATGCCAGGGAAGAGATGTCCACAAGCAAGAGGACAAATACAGAGAGAAAGGACATAATACCTAATGAGCATTTCATAAAGGATAAGAAAAATAATTCAAGTCCCTTTTCTCTAGCTCCAAATGACTGGGTCAGCATCACTGGCAGAACACAAGCAATTGGGGACGTCTGAGTCTCAGGGGCAGCCCAGCCTCTGAGCACATCCGGGAGGGAATGGCTGCAGCAGGGGAGGGCCGTGCAGGGCAGTAAATGGAGACAAAGCTAACAGCCATGGGGCCAGGTACCAACCCCTGCCCTGTCTGCCCACGGGAAAAGGGTTGCTGGGATGCGCTTCCTTTTCAACACTTCTCCCAGTCCGGCCCGGAATTCCTGAAAGGCCCAGGCAGAGAGCGCTCGAGCAGAACAAGCAGGGTCCCTGCCCTGACACCTCCTCAAGTCTGTCGTTGGCACCTCTCTTCTTCCTTAATAAAAATCCACCATGCACTCCAAAAGAGTAACTAGGACACTTCGTTTTTATTCCACATGCATCTCATTTGTCTTCAGTAGGTTCTCCCATAATCTCATCATTATTGCTATGGCCCTCAGAGGACAGCTGACTTGCATTAATCAGCCGAACCCCTCATCGCTCACCGGATTCTTTACACTTTTACCATGCCCTGGGGCATCCTAACTTACTTGAAAAATTAATAAACCTCCCCCCTCTTATCTTACCTTATTAATGTCTGTCTTTGTAACCCATTATCCCTGCATATCATCAGAGATCACTGGAGGGTGCAGTGATCACCAGCTTGCTCCCCTAATTCTATCCTAAAACTGGAACACCCCCCCCTCCCTGAATGGCCAGAAAGAAAATGGCCTTCATGGGCCAGCGGGGTGTTTGTTTACCAGCTCAGATAGCACCGTGGACCACAGGCAGGAGAATTCTTAGGCTTCAACTAAAGGCTATTAAGGCCCATTAAGTTGTTCTCTCCTCCTCCACATCCCTCTCCCCCTCTCTTGTGCACCCTACTAAATCTGACTCATTAGCTTTAGATGTTTTGAAATACTGGTACATTAATCACTTGTGTTTGCACACTGTTTATGTGGGTTGTTGGTCATGGTCTGTAGTTATACTGGCTGTCTCCCTTGCTTACTTAAAGGTACAATCCAATTGGAAATAAAGATTTTTGCAGGTTTGCTCATTACACACAGTGTCGGCAGCTGGTGAGTGTCTTTTGCAATTCATCAGAGGCCTCCCAGACCACCTGCTCTCGGCATCCTGCAAACAGCTGGCTCCGGATAAGTACCATAAGCTATTACCTTATACAACAAATAAATAAATAAATGGGTGGATGGGTAGACAAATACATAAATAAATAAATAAATTGAATTGTTGGCCCTGAGTCATTGCTTCTTGAAAGGAAAAGTCCATTTTTACAAAGGAGAAGAAATTATGTCTAGCCCAAACCTTTGTGGTTCTATTGAAATGAAAAAAGAAGGGAGGGAGGTGAAACTCCCAAAACTTTGAGTGTAAATATTTTGCCATTTGATTTACAAGGCAGTCAGGAAAAGAATGCTATGACAGGTTGGCAGTGTGGTTGGGTACAGAATGTGTGAGGAGGGAGGATTAAATTTAATTTAATTGCCTGCTGGGTTTTTTTTCCTTTTTTCTTTTCTTTATTTCCTTTTTTGTCTTTTTGTTTTCCCTGAAAACACCATCGGGAAGCTATGTGGAGCTTCAGCAGAGACCACCAGATGTTCCAGGATTAAGAAGCTAATCCCTGTTTCCAAGGTTGTCACCATCTTAGTTTTTTCTCTGTGGCTTTTGCCCCAATTTGGGGCTCTGAGAATGACGCTCATGGGTGGCTGTGCTCTGCCCCAGTCCCTGGAGAAAGGTGGAAGCTGGTGAGAGCAAGAGCCCATTTCTGAGCACGCGGACATGGCACTTGCAAGGAAAAAGAACATGGTTAGAGAGTAGACAAGTCCTCGGCTGCATTGTGGCAGAACATGACAATACAGAAACTAAAACCCAGTTGGAAGTCTGGGGAAAGGGGTGCTCAGCAGGGGTCATTTTGAGAGACTTCTGAAGTTCATCACAGACGGTGGAGACTTCTCCGAGGTCTACTTGGAAGCTTCTTATAATTTGGAGCTGGGTCTTGTAAACATCACCCAGTACAGCTCTGATCCCTGTTAAAGAGAAAATGACTGATGGCACTTGTTAGAATGACAAGGCAGACGTTATTCAAGTGGGGCTGATACAGTGGGATTGGGTAGTAGAGGAGAGAGATCGGGCCCAACTCTGAATACAAGGACAAGTGGGAATTTATAGCCAAGGAGCAGGGTTGGGGTCAGAGGATAAAAAATGACTAAGAGGAACCCTCAAGGGTGTGATGGATTCTGCCCAAACTGACCTAACAGGATGCTTGCTCCAGACAGGCCAAGGTGACCAGACACCACCTAGAGGGTGGTGAAGGATGAGGAACCTGATCTGATATCGAAGGTGACCAGATATCAAGGGTGGGGGATTCTTTCTAACCTGACTTAGCAGGATTCTTGCTACAATTGGTCAGTACATAGAATTGGCTGAATACAGAAGTCCAAATGTCAGGGCCTGGTTGGATTCAGAACAGCCTGATTAGAGATTGGTCAACCAGAGAATCTTTGTCATCCCATAGAATGATTTACTCTGGTCTGCGTGGATTGGTCAAAATTCAGCTATGTCTTGTTACCTTGTCCTTGTAAACTGGAAGGGAATTCTGGCGTAGGATAGGTACTTACCTGACTCCCTGTTTATGCACCTCGTCAATCACACACCTGAATGAAGAAATTGTTATTTTTATCTTATGGCTAGTTAACGTCTAATCTTTTTTTTTTTTTAATTATTTTTTTTATTTTGGTATATTATGGGGGTACAGATTTTAAGGTTTCAATAAATGCCCATTTCCCCCCCTCCCCCCAAAAGTCTGAGTCTCCATCATGACCATCCCCCAGATGGTGCACATCTCACTCACTATGTATGTATATACCCGCCCCCCTCCCCCCTCCCACCTGCCCAATACCCTATTACTGTAGCACCTATGTGTCCACTTATATGCTACTCAGTTAATACCAGTTTGCTGGAGAATATATCTGGTGCTTGTTTTTCCATTCTTGGGATACTTCACTTAGTAGTATGGGTTCCAGCTCTAACCAGGAAAATATAAGGTGTGCTATATCACCATTGTTTCTTAGAGCTGAATAGTACTCCATGGTGTACATATACCACATTTTATTAATCCATTCTTTGATTGATGGGCACTTGGGCTGTTTCCACAGCCTTGCAATTATGAATTGTGCTGCTATAAACATTCGAGTGCAGGTGTCTTTTTTGTAGAGTGTCACTGGATCATTTGGGTAGATGCCCAGCAATGGTATTGCTGGATCAAATGGTAGATTCACTTGTATCGCTTTAAGGTATCTCCATATTGCTTTCCACAGAGGTTGAACTAGTTTGCAGTCCCACCAGCAGTGTAGGAGTGTTCCTCTCTCTCGGCAACCACGCCAGCATTTATTGTTTGGAGATTTTTTGATAAAGGCCATTCTCACTGGGGTTAAGTGATATCTCATTGTGGTTTTGATTTGCATTTCCCTGATGATTAGAGATGTTGAGCATTTCTTCATATGTTTGTTGGCCATTCTTCTGTCTTCTTTAGAAAAATTTCTGTTCAAGTCCTTTGCCCACTTTTTAATGGGGTTATTTGATTTTTTCTTCCTAATTTTCGTGAGTTCTAAGTATATTCTAGTTATCAGTCCCTTATCGGATGCATAGGATGCAAAAATTTTCTCCCATTCTGTAGGTTGTCTATTTACTTTCATGACTATTTCTTTGGCTGTGCAGAAGCTTTGTAGTTTGATCATGTCCCATTTATTTATTTTTGTTGCTGCTGTGATTGCCTTTGGGGTCTTCTTCATAAACTCTTTGCCCAGGCCGATGTCTAGGAGAGTGTTTCCAACTTTTTCCTCTAGAGTTCTAATAGTTTCATATCTTAGGTTTAAGTCTGTTATCCAGCGTGAGTTGGTTTTTGTGAGAGGTGAAAGGTGTGGGTCCTGTTTTAGCCTTCTACAGGTGGCTATCCAGTTTTCCCAGCACCATTTATTGAAGAGGGATTCTTTTCCCCAGCGTATGTTTTTGTCTGCTTTGTCAAAGATGAGATGGCTATATGAGGATGGTTTAATATCAGGATTCTCACATCTGTTCCACTGGTCAATATTCCTGTTTTTGTGCCAATACCATATTGTTTTAATTACTACAGCTTTGTAGTATAGTTTGATATCTGGCATATTAATGCCTCCCATTTTGTTTTTGTTGCCTAGAATTGCTCTTGATTTCGGGGTCTTCCTTGGTTCCATACGAACCGTAAAATTATTTTTTCTATATCTGTGAAGAATGCTGATGGGATTTTAATAGGTATTGCATTGAATCTGTAGATCAGTTTGGGTAGTATAGACATTTTGATGATATTGAGTCTGCCGATCCACGAGCATGGTATGGATTTCCATCTGTTTACATCCTCTGCTATTTCCTTCCTCAGTGTTTCATAGTTCTCCCTGTAGAGGTCTTTTACCTCTTTGGTTAAATATATTCCTAGGTACTTTAATTTCTTTGTTGCTATTGTGAAGGGAATTGAGTCTTTGATTTGGTTCTCAATTAGATTGTTGTTGGCGTATATGAATGCCTCTGATTTCTGTGTATTAATTTTGTATCCTGAGACTTTACTAAATTCATTGATCAGTTCCAGGAGTTTCTTGGTTGAATCCTTGGGGTTTTCTAGATACAATATCATATCATCAGCAAACAGTGAAAGTTTGATCTCTTCTGCCCCTATTTGGATACCTTTGATTCGATTTTCCTGTCTGATTGCTGTAGCCAAGACTTCCAGCACTATGTTGAACAGAAGTGGAGATAGTGGGCAGCCTTGTCTGGTTCCAGTTCTAAGTGGGAATGATTTCAATCTTCCCCATTCAGTATGATGTTGGCTATGGGTCTGTCATATATGGCTTGTATCATTTTTAGGTATGTCCCTTCTATGCCTATTTTCTTAAGTGTTCGTATCATGAAAGGGTGTTGAATTTTGTCAAAAGCTTTTTCTGCATCTATTGAAAGAATCATGTGGTCTTTGTTTTTGGTTCTGTTGATGTGGTGAATTGCATTTATAGATTTACGTATGTTGAACCATCCCTGCATCCCTGGGATGAAGCCCACTTGGTCGTGGTGGATTATTTTTTTGATAAGTGTCTGGATTCGGTTAGCTAAGATTTTGTTGAAAATTTTTGCATCTATATTCATTAGGGATATTGGTCTGTAGTTTTCTTTTTTTGTTGCATCCTTTCCTGGTTTTGGTATCAGAGTAATATTCGCTTCATAAAAGGTGTCGGGGAGGTTTCCGTTCTTCTCGATGTTGTGGAATAGTTTCTGCAAGATAGGTACTAGTTCTTCTTTGTAAGTATGGTAAAATTCAGGTGTGAAGCCATCTGGACCGGGACTTTTCTTTTTAGGGAGATTTTTAATTGCTGTTTCTATTTCAGCTGTTGAGATTGGTCTGTTCAGGGAATCTATTTCTTCCTGGTTGAGCCTAGGGAGGCTGTGTGTTTCTAGAAATTTGTCCATTTCCTCCACATTTTCCAGTTTGTGTGCATAAAGATTTTTGTAGTATTCATAAATTGTATCTTGTATCTCTTTGGGATCAGTTGTGATATCTCCTTTTTTATTCCTGATGGAGCTTATTAGAGATTTCTCTTTTCTGCTTTTCGTTAGCTTAGCCAATGGCGTGTCAATCTTGTTTATTTTTTCAAAGAACCAACTTTTTGTTTTATTAATCTCCTGAATAGCTTTCCTGTTTTCAATTTCGTTTAGTTCTGATTTGATCTTGTTGATTTCACTTCTTCTGCTGGGTTTGGGGTTGGTCTGTTCTTCTTTTTCCAGCTCTTTGAGTCGTTTCATTAGATTGTCTATTTGTGATCTTCTTGCCTTTTGGTTATAGGCATTTATGGAGATAAACTTTCCTCTCAGAACTGCTTTAGCTGTGTCCCAGAGGAGTTGATAACTTGTCTCTCCATTGTCGTTTTCTTCATAGAAGTTTTTTATTTCCGTCTTGATTTCTTCATTTACGAAGTAATCATTTAGTAGGAGGTTGTTTAATTTCCACGTTTTTGTGTAGAAATGTGAGTTTCTGTTAGGGTTGATTTCTAGTTTTATTCCACTGTGATCTGAGAAGGTACATGGTATGATTTCTATTTTTTTAAATTTCTTGAGATTTTCTTTGTGTCCTAGGATATGGTCAATCTTAGAGAATGTCCCGTGAGCTGATGAGAAGAACGTATATTCAGTGGATTTTGGGTAGAATGTTCTGTAGATGTCTGTCAGACCCAATTGTTCTAGAGTTTTGTTTAAGTCCATTATTTCTTTATTAATTTTCTGTTTGGAGGATCTGTCTCATGCCGTCAGTGGGGTGTTGAAATCCCCGGCGATTATGGAGTTGCTATTAATCCATTTGCTTAGCTCCAGTAAGGTTTGCTTTATGAATCTGGGTGCACCTAAGTTGGGTGCATATATATTTAAAATTGTTATCTCTTCTTGTTGGACTGTGCCCTTCACCATTATATAATGACCCTCTTTGTCTTTTACTACTTTTGTTGGTTTAAAAACTAAATCGTCTGAAATTAGAACTGCCACACCAGCCTTCTTTTGGCTTCTATTTGCTTGGAATATTGATCTCCACCCTTTTATTTTTAGTCTATGTGCATCCTTGCAGGTTAAATGTGTTTCCTGAAGACAGCATATACTTGGCCTGTATTTTCTTATCCATTCAGCCAGCCTATGTCTCTTGAGTGGAGAGTTTAAGCCATTCACATTTATTGAGAGAACTGATAGGTAAGGTAGATTACTGATCATTCTGTTGGGTTGGATGTTGTTGCTATGATTTCTGTCTTGAGCCATTGTAATATCTGGCCTTTAATATCTTTGGGTTTTGGTTGTTTTTATATCCGTGGATTATTATTATGATGTTCCGTGCATAACGCTGTTTTAAGTACTTCTTGTAGGGCTGGTCTTGTCTTGGTGAATTCTCTGAGCCTTTGCTTGTCTGAGAATGTTTTTATTTCTCCCTCATATATGAAGCTTAGTTTTGCAGGGAATAATATTCTAGGCTGGGCATTGTTTTGTTTCAAAAGAGTGAGAATGGGGCCCCAGTCTCTCCTTGCTTGTAAAGTCTCATTAGAGAAGTCTGATGTTATTCGAATTGGCTTTCCCTTGTATGTCACTTGCTTCTTTTGTCTTACAGCTCTTAGAAGGGCCTCTTTATTTGATACTTTGGTCAGTCTGATGACTGCATGACGTGACGTCTTCCTGTTTGCATTGAATCTCCCAGGGGTCCTCTGGGCTTCTTGAACTTGTATATCGAGATTTTGAGCAAGGCCTGGGAAATTTTCCTCTATTATATCTTCAAAAAGCTTGTCCAGCCCTTGAGTGTTGTCTTCCTCCCCTTCGGCTAAACCTATGACCCTCACGTTAGGTTTTTTCACATAATCCCACAGCTCTTGTAGGCTTTGGTCTTTTCTCTTGTTTCTCTGCTGTATTTCTGTGACTGATTTATTTAATTGGAAGGTGTTATCTTCAAGCTCTGAGATTCTTTCTTCTACTTGATCTACCCTGTTCTTGAGACTTTCCACAGTATTTTGTAGTTCTCTGAGTTGATTCTTCATCTCCAGGACTTTGGTTAAAGTTTTCTTCACTGTGTCAATCTCTTTGTTGAACCTTTGTTCCATTTCTTGGAGGTTTTTTGTGTTTTCTTGGTGTTGGTTATTGAGTTGTTGTTGCAGCTGGGTGAGTGTTCTTATGATCCACATACGAAATTCCTTTTCTGTCATATTGGTTGCCTGATTTTGGTCGGTGTCCGTTTCTAGGGGGCTGGTGCTCCTCCTTGGGGGTGTGTTTTCCGTTTGGTTCTTCATATTTCCTGAGTTCTTTCGCTGATTTCTTCCCATGTCGATCAGTTGTTGTTTCTTTCCTTAGGTTATTGTTTGGGTATTCACACACCTTGTTTAGTTTCTGAGGCGTTAGGTGGTGCCTGTGGGTGAAATTGGACCACTCCCTGTATATTGAGTCAGTGGGTGCCGTGGAAAGGCTGTGCAAGATGCTGTCCCTGTCAGTAGGTGGCGTTTGCTTGGAGGAACAGGCTATGGTGTTGATTTTGAGTCCTGTTATCAGCTCTCGCTCTCGTAGAGATCCGCCTGTTTTCTGGGCAGAGCTGGGTTGGATAAGCCTGCCCTCAGGCCGTTAGCAGGGGTCAAAGTTCTGTTCTCAGCTTGGGTGTGGGGGTGGGGCTGTCTGAGACCCGCAGTCTGCAGCAGGCCTCGCTTCTTTCCACCCTCCCCAACTCTGCAGCTACTCCTGGGCCTCTGCCAGCAGGCCAGACCACAAGCCACCAGGCCTCCCCGGACTGTGGTGCCGGCGGGGAGGTTCCCTGCACAGGAACGCCACCTGGGTTGGGCGCACGGCCTCCTCCTGGGAGGAGGGTTGTTCTCTAGTGCGCCGATCCGCCCCTGGAGGCACACAGCCCTCAGTAGGCTGTTCACGTATAACCCTTCTGTGCCCCGGGCAATGCTAGCCCTCAGTGCAGGGGATCTGGTCTGCAGGTCCGACCTCTGGGTCCCAGCGTTCAAACTGTATTCCCACCAGGGAGAGGATTTCCGGTCCTAATTCACCCACAGGGAGCCCAAGCTGGGTCTATGTCTCTCAGCCTCTGAGTCGGCACCGTTTTCCTGGGAACACGGTGCCAGCAGCACCTGGGAGGGCGGGCGGGGTCCCAAACGGGAAGGTCCCGTTCCCTGGAGGTGCCTCCGGCTGGTGGCTGTATTGTCTCTCTGGGCAGCCGCGGGTAGGGTCGGCGGAGGGGAGGAGGAGGCAATATGGCGCCTTCCGCGCGGCTCGGGTCCGTGCACACGGAGGTGCCCGGAGGAAGTTGGGAACCTGGTGCCACGTCTGCTACAGGCTCACCGTTGGCAGGCGGCGGCAGTCTCTGGGCTGATGTCCGCAAGTCTCTCCACCCGCTGGGGAGCCCACCAGCAGTCCCAAATGCAGGGGAGGGGAAACAGCAGATCCACCTACCCTTGCCGCTGGTCTCCGGGCTGCTCCGGTGGTCTCAGCCTCCAGTTCTCCTCCGCAGCCTCCTCCCGTGGAGTCTCCCGGGGTCTCAGGTACCTCTCCTTCCGGCCCTTGTCCGCTGTATTCTCGTCTTCTTGCTTCTTTCCTCTAGTTTCTGCTAGAATCGGTCTTTTCTGCAGAGACCCTCTGTCTGGCGGTGTTATTCGTCCGCCATCTTGCTCCGCCCCCCCCCTCCCGTCTAATCATTTTTGCAGCTTTCTTTTTCCCAGTGTTTTTTATTGTTTAGCAAGAGTGTTTATGGGTAGAGTTTACATGGGAACAAATGTTACATTTTACCAAATGGAAAAGTTGGAAAATAAAAATAAATCTATGTTCCTACATTTTTTTTTTACCTTAATTCTTCACAAACCTGGCTCTTAAGAACCCAGCTACTCCTCACGGCTGAGGGCCAGCAGCGCCGACATCAATACAGACTCCCAGAATCAGAATCTACATTTTAACATTTAAGATCCCCAGGTGACTTGTTTGCACATTAGGTTGACAAGCTCCTTGCCCTGCTCTGTGCCCTCGATTCTTTTAGGTCAAAAGTATCTGATGGAGATTGCCGGCAGCCACATCAATACTAAGGTGATCGTAAGAATTTGAATAAGACAATGCAAGCCGAGCAATTTCCTCCCCAGTTCTTTGGAGAGACAGCACAAGGCGGTGGAAAAGAAAGAACAAACTTGGAGTCAGAAAAATCTGGGTTGACGTTCTGACTCTGCAACTTAGCAGAATCCTGACTTTGGGCTAGTCACTCCTCTGAGGCTGCATTTCCTCATTTGGGAAGGGGGAGAACAGCAACTCCGGTGCCTACCTTCAGGGCAGTTTCAGAAATAAAGGAGACCCTTTATGTATAATCACACGCTAAGCTCTAAAAAGTGTTACACGTGTACAATTAAATTGTAGTAGTGCTAGGCGTAAGTGGCAGGGATCTTGGAGCTGGATGGCTCACCAGCTGGATGCGAATGAGGACCCACCGGGTGGCAGGTGGAGCAGAGACCGGCCTGGCGTGCCGCAGTGCTGCAGCTGTCACCGTGTTCACTGGTGGAAGCACATGCACCGTTTGATGCAATAGCGCTGGCCCTTTATATAAGGGATTTGATAGATAATAAGAATTGAGTTGCAGTTGCTGAGGGCCATTGATCTGTTAAAGAGAGATTATGACTAGGACAGAATGATTATTCAATAATTCAAGCAAACTTATGGAAGCCAGAGGCAACATTTAAGGAAACGCTGGTCTCAGGTAGCCAGTGGACAAAGAGAATGAACAGGCTCCATAGGTGATTGCTAGAGTAGCAGAGCTTCAGGGAAATTCGCTAATCTCAGCATTGGAAGGTTTCCAATGCTGAGACCAAGGCCCTAATAAGGAAACCATAGGACCCTGAGACCTGGAATAAAGTTATCTGAGTAGTTCAGTTGAGGATTCCTAGTTCCCAGTTTCCCCTGCCCCCCACCCCTGGGCTTGCAGAAGAGGCCCACTCCCCTTTGTTAGAATGCTGCCCTGCAACTTGCCTGAAGATCATTCAGAGGCCTCACCTGAAGCAAGTGTCTGTGTTAGTCCGCTAGGCGGACTCACAAGGCTCAGAGTACCAGTCATACTAGCAGCTGTGATTTATTACAACAAAAGGATACAAAGGAGATCAGCAAAGGGAAAATGCACATGGAGTGAAATCCTGGGGAAACCAGGAGAAAGCTTCCAAGGATCCTTTCCCGCAGAAGTCACACAGGACACGCCTAATTCTCCCAGCAACGAGTTGTAACAAAATGTGGGAAATGTTGCCAAGCAGGGAAGCTCACCAGAGACTCAGCGCCCAGGGTTTTAATTGGAGACTAGTCACATACGCAGACACTACCTGGCTCATACCAAAATTCTAGACTCCCGGAAAGAAATCATGTTGTTTTAGCATAAAACATATTGTTTGTACAGTTTTGGCACAGTGAGCCACTTTATCCATTCCAGAATGATAGGAACCCTCCAAAAACCCAAGTTCCCAAATCCCAGTCAAGAGCCAGCCTTATACACAGGCCTTTCAAAGAATAACAGCCTGGTCCGCCATGTTAACTGTTTTCCACACTATCAGTTATAATTTTTGTGTAACAAATCACCCCAAGACTTAATGGTTTAAAACAACAAATATCTATTTGCTCACCATTCTGCAGGTTGGCATGTGTGGCTGGGCTTAGCTGGAGCGGTTTGTCTGCGCCCCATGTGCTGTTGGCATGATTCTCTCCTGAGCTTGCAGTCAGCTGGTCATCGGGCTGGGCTGGGATTGTACTCACAGGCCTCCTCACACATCTGGCAGCTAGCTGGGGCTGCTGCCCAAGACACCTCCACATCTCTGTTTTCCTCCATGTGGCCTCTCCACATGGCAAAGCTCATGGCATGGCCATTGGGTTCCATGAGGGAGAAAATAAAAGTTGCATAATTTTTTGAGGCCTCAGTTGGCAAATCTCACAACATCATTTCTAGCTCTCCTCTATCAGTCAAAGCAAGTTATATGACCAGCTCAGGTTCAATGGGGTAGAGAAATAGATTCTGATGGGAGTAATGACAAAGAAGTACAAGAGGAATGGTGCCATATTTTGCAAATGACCACAGTGTTTGTGCCAGTCATCAGTACATTGCCTCTCAGCTCTGATATACCCTCCTCTGCTCTGTTTTGTGAACCTGGAGCTAGACTTTGTAGCCATTCCTGTCTTGTCCCATGGTGCAATATCTGTATCAATAAAGCGCACCAGGATGACACTGCAAGGCCATAGCCAGAGGAAGGAACTTCTCTTTCTGGTTCACTGTGTCTTTTTTTTTTCTTTTTTTTTGTCCTGGCTACCAGGACAGCATGCAGGAGGCCTTTGATACTTACCTTACCAGCTCCTGTGGACCAGGTCCAGCCTCCCTGCACCTTCCAGCAATTTTCTCCACCACCCAGTGGGCTGCTTCCTGCAGACCAGCTCCATCTGTGCCTTCTCTTAAGTTGCTTCACCACCAACACATGGTGTGTTCCCATGGCAACCGCACCCTCTCCAAGGAGGTCTGGATCTCAGCCTCAAGCAAAGAGGATGGAGGAGATAGCGCTCCTAGGTTCTCAGTCCCTTCATTATTCACTCTCCCTCAGCCCCAGCAATAGTAGCTGCTTTCCACATGTGCTATATTTGTACTCCTTTGAGTCCTCTTTTACCGCTTTTTGTAGTTAAATACATTTTACTATTTAATATTTCTTTGGACTAAATTTTCTCTGTTGAAATTACCGGTGTGGTTTCTGTCTCCTGATTGGACCCTGATTGATACCACACCTTCAAAGATAGTGCTTGCCACCACTGCCTCTAAGAAACAGACAAATAACAAAGTTAAATTTCAGCTCACCCTCACTGGGATTTACGGGGTCTGCTAAGAGGACAGGGACTATACCCTAAAGGAGCTATAAGCTCTAGCCAATATGTGCCGGCAGGAGTTGGGAAAGTGTGTGTGGGAATCGATACTGAGAAGCAGGGCCATGGGGCGTAAAGCCGGACAAGGAGAGTTAATCAGTGGGAGAACACGCTCCCATGGTGCACAAGGCAAATACCCCAGGGACAGTATTAAAACACTGCTAGAGTGGTCCTAGACACTTAGAAAATATGGATGGCCCATCTAAATGGCCCGGTGAATTAGAAATGCCAAAAACAATATGGCAAGTGGTCTAGAAAGGGAATACAAGGCTCAGAGAAGTGGTTTTGCTAAGAGAGAATATATCAGGTAAGTAAAGTCCCTGCTATCCAGAAATGTGCTACAGGAGGGCCAGGAGGATACTCTTTTAAAAAAGAGGTAATGAAGACATTCATAAGAGGGGCACTGGCATTGTTGAGAAGTTTCATAGTGGCTGTCCTTTGTAGGCCAAGGCTGAGACTAGGAAACCCCACTGTAGAACTGAGTTCTTTGAAAGTGATGGAAATATTGAAATAACAGAGGCCTGGTGGCAGCATCTCCCCATCAAAAGGAAGGTGGGAAAAATTATCACAATGAAAGGATAGGTCCAAGTGGCAGCCAAGGACCCTCAGAGAGCTCTAGAGATGGTAAAAAAAAAAAAAAAAAAAAGTGGTCCCCCTGGGCAAGATTGAGGGACAGCCATCAAGGGCATTACACAAATTATCCAACTGAAAGAAACCAAGAATGGTTGATCAAGAGTCTGCAGACAGCTGCCTGAATAAAAAGTCATGACAGTTTAACAAGCTTCCAGAGCTGAGCCAGCTTTCAGTTCTAGAATGACTGAAGGAGAAGCCAGGTCCCCATGACAAAAGACGTTGCAATACCACAGCAAGCACATTCTGCAGTAGTTCTGCCAGTTCCTCCCCAAAGTGATCTGCAGTCATTTACTTGGATAAATGTCCACTGGAAAACTAGGGACCCCAAAAGGTACAAGAATCTAAGGAAAAGTTGACTTTGATTCCCAGGGACCCAAAGTACCATCATGTCCCATCATCAGAATAGGGGAGTATGGAAGTTAGTCATGACCTGCATCCTGCTCACTGTGTCTCCACCGCATCCATGGATCCAGCCAGGGATCCTTTCCCTTCACTGCACTCAAAACTTATGAAGATTGTTGGACCAGGGGTCTGAATTGACTTTGACACCATGAACCCAAAGCCCCATTGTGTCCCCATTATAATAGGGTAATAGGAAGGCAGTTAATGACCCAGATCCAGCTCACTATGGGCCTGCTGGCTCCATGGATCCATCCAGTAATCATTTTCCTATGTCCAAATATATCATGGTAATGGACCACATGTGATAAATGACAGAATTCTTACATCAGGTTCTTGCTCTGTGGAGTAAGAGCTATTGTGGTGGGGAAAGCCAAGTGGAAGCTTCTGAAATGTCCCTACTGCCCCTGGCCCAAGACAGTAAATAAAAAACAATACCATATCCCAGAAGGATTGGAAAAATGTAGTGTCATCATCAAAATTTTAAACAATGCAGGGCTGGTGATGGCCATGATATCCCCATTTAATTCACCACTGTAACCCCTATGAAAACGCTCCTGATCGTGGTGGGATGATAGTGGACTACCCTGGAAAACATTTAACAACAGGTTCTCCAGGGCTTAGGGGAGGTTTGTTATGTAGCATTTGCCAGCTTCCAGGGCATAATGCTCCCACCATAGATTTGACAACCAGTTCACAAGGCTCCTGAAAATTTAGCAGTCAGCTCTCACAGGCCGGCATGGGCCTGCTTCAGCACACGATCTGGCACAGTCTCAACCCAGAAGAAGTCTCAGTTTGGTTAAGCAGCTGCTGGGCCAGATGTGGTATCTTTGCTAGGACAAATGGCTTGAATGTAGCCCCTCCAAAATCCAGGTGTTGCCAGTCTGACAGTATTAAGAGATGGGGCCTTTAAGGGGTAATCAGGCCATGAGGGCACCTCCCTGGCAAATGGGATTAGGTCCTCACAAAACAGGCCTCACACCACGTTTGGCCAGCTTGCCACCCACCTGCCTTCTGAGGACGCAGCAATAAGGCACATCTCGGAAGCAGAGACCAGACTTCATGGGACGATTGATCCTGACAATGCTTTCACTTCCCAGCCTCCAGAACTGTGAGAAATAAAGTTCTATTCTTTATAAATTACTCATTTCATGCTATGCTGTTACAACAGCACAAAACAGACTAAGACAACAACTTTCACCATAACCACAACTATCAAGTGGCTAACTTTTCATTTCCATCCCCGTAAGAAAGCCACTCACATTGGCATGGGATGGTTAACAGTATATGGTTATAATCTTCCACAAGGGCCTCGTTAATTCTCCCTTAACTTCCCTCCAGACCTCTGTCGTAATATGGTCCAAAGGGACTTGAATGTTCTGGACATTTCGTAGACTATCATATTGGTCCAAGATGTCAACGACATCTTGTTAACCAGATTGAATTTGCAAAAAGTGGCAAATGCTTCAGAGTATCTTGGAAAGAGACAAGAGCTCCAAAGGTAGAAGAAGATAATGTGTCAATGAAGTGTCCATGAAGTTCTTATGGATCAAACAGACTGGAGCATATTAGAACATTTCTTCAAAAACTGCAATTTAGTGCAACCTTTGTTTGCACTAAAGAATTTGGAGATATCTCAAAGAGCTAAAAATAGAAATACCATTCGATCCAACAATAGCATTATTAGGCATCTACCCAAAAGAGCGTAAGACATTCTATTATAAAGACATCTGCACCCGAATGTTTATGGCAGCACAATTCACTATAGCAAAGACGTGGAAACAACCCAAGTGTCCATCAATTCATGTGTGGATTATTAAAATTTGGTATATGTTTACAATGAAATATTACTCAATTCTAAGAAATGACAGCGAGCTAGCACTGCTTATATTATCCTGGATTGAGCTTAAGCCCATTATCCAAAGTGAGGTGACACAAGATCAGAATAATGGGCTCCACATGTACCCACCATCAAATTGGTACTGACTGATTAACACTATGGTGCTCAAAGGGTGGTGGTGTTCACCAGGAATTTGGGGATTGAGGGGGTAGACCCACATATGAGGATGTAGTGAGCATTGTGGAGGGGAAGGGCATACCTGTAACCCTTGCTAGGGAGAGGCAAAGATATGAAATGTAACCAAAATGTTAAAAAAAAAAAAAAAAAACATTTATTGGGTGTCGGGCAGGTGGAGGGGGAGGAGCAGATGGGTATATACATACATAGTGAGTGCAATGCGCTCCGTCTGGGGGATGGACACACTTGAAGCTCTGACTCGAGGGGGGAGGGGAGGCAAGGGCAATGTACATAACCTTAACATTTGTACCTCCATAATATGCTGAAATAAAAAAATTTGAATATTTGTTTATAAGCAAAAAAAAAAACCTAAAGTCAAAGTTTTGTATCTTATACCTTTTTAAAAATATTATTATGCAAGTGCAATCAGCACTGCAACATGGGCCAGAAGACACATCAGAGTATCTTTGAGATTAAAAATAAAAAAGCCAGCATGGAAAGTTTGTGACATAGTATCCCACTGGGAACTACCTTGTCCAAGGTTACTCTCCAGTCATTCAGGCAAGACACCAAATCCAATGAATAGCGGATGTAAGGGCATAAAGGCTTAGCCCTTGCTTCAATATGGGACAATTCTGTAGAGCCTTCTGCCCCACCCCAGAAATCCCCTTCCAGGGCTCCATGGAAAATCAGCTGAGGCCTCGGTTGCAAAGGCATCGCAGGTCAGCCCCGCCTCCACCATTGCGGCCCTCCCCACTTCCACATAGATGCATCTCGGGGGCATCTAATAAACCACATAGATGCAACTCGGGAGCTCCCAATAAACCATTGCACGTCACTCTCCATCTCAGAGTCTGTTTCCAAGGGACCCAATATAAATCAGCATCCAATAGAACTCTGAAAGTCACTCTCTATTTGCTTTTCTCTCTCTTTATATCTTCTTATCAGTGTTGTTATTACTGTTCAAAGCTTCCCAGTGAGGTTTCTTCTGAAGGGAAAAAAACGCCAAAAGCAGAATCAGACAGTGGCTCGCCCTTGGAGGGACTTCTCAAGTTCATTGCCTTGCAACAAACCATTGCCTGCTAAGCTTGATTTGAAGTTTATTTAGACTTTGCTACCAAGTCCAAGATGGCAAATACATGGTCTTTTCACATGCTACCGGCAGTGCCTTCTAGCATAATTTTAAGAAGTGTTCTAAGGTCATATTCATAAGAAAATGAGCACAATCAATGAATCAGAATTATTTAATCAACTCAATCAATTAATGAAATAATCAACTAAATAAATAAACCTAATCAATTAATGATGTCAGCCCTGAGCAGGAAGTAAGAAATAGTGGTTGCATGTGTGACATATATTTGCAAAACTGTTCTGGGAATTATATGGGCTAAGTACTAGGAATGGATGTGAGCAGGAAAATATACTGGGGTAAACCCCATAACTACTAGAGAATTGGGTATTCTGGGGAGAAAGATGGACCATTTTACTGGAGCAGAGCTCCTGGGTTAGAAACAAGGCAAAACATTTCTTCCCACAAAAGAGGTGGTGCCACAAGTACTCAATCCATGTGACCGTCAGATTGGGGAGGCATGTGCCTCCTGGATCCCAAGGGCACTGAACAGGTCACTCTGGAATCCAGGTACAACCGGGACACCAGACATAGAATTCTTCTGAGACTATGGTAACTTAAGACTTCCCAGGAGCAGGAAGGTTCACAGCATTGGCTACAGGAATCACAAAGAGAGGAAAATCAGTCCTGCTGATCCAGTTGATCCAAAGGAATCAACTGAAACTGAAAGCACTTAGGACTATTTGAAAATCCAAAAAGATGACTATTATAAAATAAACATATAAAAGTCTGTAGTATTTCCAAAAAAGCTATAAAATATAATATAAAAAGCAGATCTCACTCACACTATATGTGTATGTGTATATACACACCATATGTGTATATATGTACAACTATACAACTATGTATGTGTATAGTTTGGGATATAAGTTAGCAAAAAATCTACACATCTGCAGAACATCTATGGGAGGAGAAGCACTTGCCAGGCTTGACCTGTTACCCTCAGATTGATCCCTCACTCTTCCTCCGCTCTGGTCTCAGTACAAAGGACTGACAGCTCCAGGCACCAGTAACACCATCTCCTGCCCGACTCTCTTGCCTAGGATGAGGGGATTCCCACTGCTGCTCAGTCTGAGTTGTCTCAGTGTCCCTTATTGGCCTCCTCAACTTGCTCACCATCCATGTAACCAATTACCAGCATTCAATTCCCTCTGTTCAAAATATTCAAATGTTTTTTTCTTTCCTGCTTAGATGCTACCTATTCCAAAAAAACCAAAATTTTTACTGAAAGAAAAGAGAAGGTTTAGTTACTGGAAAGACCAGTAGCTCCACACACCCTCCTCCTTTGTCTGCACTCTCCTCAGGCAGCTCCATGGCTGAACCGGAAATGTAAACACTGACCATCCAGGCCTCCAGGTCAGGATGGATGGGGAGGATCCAAACAATTGCTAAAGAGTAGAGTGAAACGCTACAAAAACTATGTGTTTAGAACAAATAGTTCACTAGGATAGAAATGTCCCTATTCAAAGACAACCAACATGATACCTAAACAATAATTCTAGAGCAACAGCAAAACAAGAGGCAGAAAATAGTGGGTAATAAATTAGGAACAGTTTAACATTTTTTCCAGTATGCTCAGAAATTTTATTTTATTTTTTATTTCAAAATATTATGGTGGTACAAACACTTTGGTTACATAGATTGCTTTCGCACCACCTAAGTCAGAGCTATAAGTGTACCCATACCCCAGACAGCGTGCACCTTACCCATTAGGTGTGAATTTACCCATCCCTTCCTTCCTCTTCCCACCTGCCCAACACCCAATAAATGTTACTTCCATATATGCACATAAGTGTTGATCAACTAGTACCAATTTAATGATGAGTACAGACATAGGAACATTCGTACACTGCTGGTGGGACTGAAAATTAGTACAAACTAAAAGTAATATGGAAAGTAATATGAAAATATCTCAAAGAACTAAAAGTAGAACTACCATTTGATCCAGCAATACTATTACTGGGCATTTACCCAAAGGAAAAAAAAGACATTCTATAATAATGACATCTGCACTTGGATGTTCATAGCAGCATGATTCACAATTGCAAAAGTGTGGAAATAACCCAAGTGCCCATCAATACATGAGTGGATTAATAAAATGTGGTATATGTATCCCACGGAGTACTACTCAGCCATAAAAAACAATGGTGAACTAGCACCTCTTGTATTATCCTGGATGAAGCCAAAGCCCATTCTTCAAAGTGAAGTATCACAAGAATAGATCATTATTTAGTCAAAGAAACCAAAGAAGTTTTTAGACAATAGCTATTTGGTGTTCCTAAAATAATCAAGGAAACGACATGAAAGATGATAGAATAAAATATACTGGAATGAAAAGGGAATTAGAAGAGCTAAGTAGAGAGTATTTGAGACAAATAATAGCAAATAATTTAAGATGATATTAGAAGCAGAATTAAATCTATTAGAATTAGGATGGCATAGAGCATAGGTTTCCAAAAATCACCAGAACAAATGGGAAAAGAATTAAAAAGATGAAAGCAACTGGATGCATGATTGATATGCAACCAATAATGGAGATCTAATACTATATAATAACTGTTATGCCAGAAGGAAATTTAAAAAGTAACAAACAACATTAAAATGCATGATAGAGGAAAATCTTTGTGAAATGAAGTAAGAAAGAAAACTTTTAATCTGAGGAATTCTACCCCCCTTTAATAGTCAGCCCCAGAGAGGCATTGAAAGGTGACAGCAGTCTAAGTCTCACTCCCCCTGGAGCTCAATAATTCCTCTGAGGCCACTTGCTACCTGGGCTCTAGCCTACCTGATGCAAAGTAGCCATAAAATGCCATTCTCTGGGCACCATAACTCATACCCTTTGTTTTACCAGTGTATGGCCAATTACTAACCAATGTTATCTCTGTAAACCAGTGAGAATTCCTATCAAAAAACTGTATCAGCCCCACTCCTTATTCTCTTTTGCTTTTAAAAACCTGCTTACGGTGAAGGCTGTGGGGGCACACTCCCCAAAACAACCTGGAAGTATGTCCTGGGCCGCAGTGCTCAATCTTGGCCCAAATAAACTCTTTATATTAATTTTGCCTCCATTTTTTTCTATAGATCAAAAGAAGGAAGGTTTGTTATCTGGAGCTCAGAGGGCTCACTCTATATCAGCAAAAGTCATCATCGTTATCATCATCTCACAGGAAACAAAATTTGGGCAAATTGTTCAATTTCAAATATGAAGAAAGTATACAGTAAGCATTCAGGCAGAAGTAATCAGTTATTAACATAAGAAAGAAATTAGATGCATCTTAGACTTCCCTCGAGAAACATGGGATGGCAAAAAGTGGTGAAGGAAGGTCAACAGTGTGCCAGGAAAAGTAGTGGCCTAAACAGGGACATTAGCCAAATGACAGGTGTGCTAGCAGAAGGAAAGGAGAACCTGTGGCAAAATATGCAAGGATCACAGGGAGTGTTATCACCCAAACACCTTGTAGAGATCAAAGGCCTGTGCCCCCCTCCCAAAGGTTTGCCAAACTGTAGGGAACAAAGGCCACTGTCCCCATAAAGGTTCACTGAAAAATCACTGACATAAGGCAGATTGATTAATAGGAGGAAAAGAATACAAATTTATTTTAACGTGTATACCCAGGAGCATTCAGAATGAAAACTCAAAGATACAGGAGAAATTATCCATTTTTATTCTTCAGTTCAACACAGTATGGACAGCCATGAAGAAATATGATTGGACAAAAACGGTACAACCTAATGCTAACAGGTCAAATGGGAGACCCAGCAAGGCCTCTCTGTCTAGATTCTGCTTGGTCTCCCTGAGCTTGCATCCCTTCCTACTGGGAAGGGGCAGAGCCCTCTCTGGACAGTCAAACAAGGTAGGTCAGATAATTACTTTACAGCCAGTTTTTACACAGAATAATTTCAGGTTTTATGGCTGGCTTTGGGAGTAGGGGAAAGGGTTCTGTTTTCTATGATCCACCTTGGAGAAGAGGGAATCTGTATCTATGGCTTAGCCTCAGGGAAGAATGGGACTGAGAGACAGGAGGGCAGGAGAAGGCCAGAGAAAAACTTTAGCTTCTGAGCCCCATCAACCTAAAGCAAACCGAAAACATTTCACCCCAAAATAAACTTCATTGAAATATTTTGGAATGGTTATTCAGAGAAACTGCAGAAAGGACAGCCCTGAAAGGCTGCTCTTTTGTGGGGAAGATTTGCATTTGCAGAGGAAATCAAGTGAAATAAACAACAGATGCAAACAGGCTTTCTCTGAGGCCTCCCCAGTCTGGATCTAGCAAGAATTAACTGAGAGTCTGGCACCTTGGAAGGTCTGAAAGAGTAACTGGCTACAGGCTACCACTTAGTCTTTCTGAGAGCTGCTACCTCAGAGGTTTCATCTGCATAACAAGATCGCCATTGTTCCATTCTTTTCTTTCTCTCTCTCTCCCCTAACCTGACTTGCCATGCTCCAAACCCATTTCTTTCTGTAACCTCAAGATGGTATAAAAACATCAACCATCTGGCCCTTTCTTTGAGTGTTCATATTTTGTTTGACTCCTGTGCCCATATACACGTTAATAAATTTGTATTCCTTTTGTTCCTGTTAACCTATTATCAGTTTGCTTATAGATTTAAATTATCAAAACTTCAGGGGGAAAATTTAAACTTCCCTATACACTCTCCCTAAAAACTACCAAAAAGTAAGTCTAACAATTGAGAGAAATAGAATACTGAAACCAGTTAAAGACATTGCTAAATCTAAGAAACTGGAGTTATTATGATTCCAAAATAACATATAAAGGTTATGATTCTTTAAAAACCTACATAACACAGGAAAAAATTCTCAGAGCACCTTCAAAGGAGTGGAAGGTGGTAGAAGTAGAAGGAAGGGTAACTGTGCTGATTTCCATATTTTATCTTCCAAAGTCCATCACTACTGCTTTGATTCTAAAATAATAAATGGAAAAATATAAGTTTATATTATTTGGAAAAAGAAACAGCTTGTAAGAGTATATATGCCTTTGAAAGTATCAAGGAAAAAAAAATCAAGGAGCTAAAAAGTAGAAAACCAGAAATAAAATAGACATTTAAGAAGTCAGTTTATAAAATGTTTTTTATTTTTAACAAGTATCTAGTTTATAGTGGCAACCCAAAATGACTGACAAAGGCAAAGGTCTTAATCATTGGAAATTTACTAAGTCAAAGTTTGAGGACATGCTTGGGAAAAAACATAAGCCACAGATGCATCTGTGGCTACTTTTCCAAATGGGACCCTGGGGACTTTAGTATTTAAAAGGAAAGACTTAAAAAAAAAACAAAAAACAGGGAAGAGGGTGAGGTAAATGGTTACATTCTTATGAGGCCCAGGAAATCTACATTTGACATAAAATAAGGTGAATATTAAAAGAGAAAAAGGGAGTGAAGGAAGCTTCAATTATGTGGATGTCCCTGGGTAGGTGGAAGAATGTTTGATCTTGTCCTGTCTCTGTTCTGCACCTTGGAAGATAAACTCATAATAAACATTGATTAGTGTGGAATCAAACAAACTTTAGTTTTAGGACCTAGACTTAACCTGCAGACCGAAAGTTACAATTTGCATGTCCTTGTTTACAGGAGGCCAGCAAGGAATCTCCTGTTGAATGATCTGTGGGGGCAGTCCTTGTAGATGCCTGAACCCTTTTACCTTTCGCTGGGGATCTACATGATGTTAGTAACCGCTGTTCATTTGGAAAGGGGTGTTATATGACTCAGCCTCCGGGCTTGACCTTCCCTTTTACATATGAAGTTGGGGATGGGGGGGTCCTGAGACTTTTATTTTCCTTTACAATAAAAAAAGTTGTAAGAATAATATAGAGAACTCCTATACCCTTTTCCCAGGCATCCCCAGGAAGCTATACATTTGTCTCGATAATGTCCTTTTGAAACTACCTTTTATAAAATTATTAATAATAAAGGGTCACAAGGTAGGAACTGTGTAAGAGGCTGAACTCTGCAAAAGTATAGGCATAGTTAAAAAAAAATTTTTTTTTTTAAATAGCCATTGTTCCCTAGCTTACTTTCCTATAACTACTTGCTACTCTGGAGTCACATAGCTGATGATCGTAAAGATCCTTAGCTTTCTTAATCACTCCCATAGATAACATCACCCTTGTGAGACCTAAGGCTGATCTTTGTGACATATTCCAGGCCCTGCATTCCAGTGGACCAACTGACCCAACCTGACTAGTGGCCTATACCAAGGAACTGACTCAACTGGTCTTGCAACCCCCACCCAAGAACTGACTCAGTGCAAGAAGACAATTAAAACACCGCTATGACTTCACCCCCACCCAACCAATCAGCAATACTGATTTCCTGGCCCCCTGCCCACCAAACCATCCTTAAAAACCCTAGTCTCCTAATTCTTGGAGAGGTGGATTTGAAAAATTTCTCCCATCTCCTCGCTTATCACCCTTTAATATTAAACTCTTTCTCTGCTGTAACCCCCGCTGTCTCAGTGTGTTGGCGCTCTTCTATGCAGCAGGAAATACAACCCAGTTGGGCAATAACACTTTATAGCAAAAGATCAAATCCAGAACCCACCCCCCCTTCCAGTCACCCTGAGTCTCTAGTTTCTTTTAATCTGGAACAATTCCTGTATTTTCTTAACTTTAATGATTTTGACATTTTTTAAAGATTATAGATTATTCATTTTGTAAAATATCTCCTAATTTGCATTTGCCCAATATTTCCTCATAATTAGAGCCAAGTTTTGCATTTTTCTTGAATATCATAAATAACATGTTCTTCTTATTGCACCCTAGTGGGTGGCACATGATACCCATTTGTGCGGTTACTAGTGATGTTAACTCTGATTACTTCATCGAAGAGGTTTCTCCATAACAAAAATACCTTTCCCTGCCGGGTATGGTGGCTCACGCCTATAATCCTAGCACTCTGGGAGGCCGAGGCAGGCAGATAGCTTGAGATCAGGAGTTCAAAACCAGCCTGAGCAAGAGCGAGACCCTGTCTCTACTGAAAATAGAAACAAATTAATTGGCCAACAAAAAATATGTAGAAAACATGGTGGCACATGCCTGTAGTCCCAGCTACTCGGGAGGCTGAGGCAAGAGGATCACTTGAGCCCAGGAGTTTGAGGTTGCTGTGAGCTAGGCTGATGCCACAGCACTCTAGCCGGGGCAACAGAGTGAGACTCTGTCTCAAAAAAAAAAAAAAAATACCTTTCTCTTTTGTGATTAATAAATATGTTTCAGGGAGATGCTTCAAAACTACATAAAATTGGCTTCCTCGGTACACTATCATATGGTAATTTTAGCACCCATTGCTGTTTCTTGCCTGTATTAATTATTACTATGAAAATCGCCATGTGGTAACTTTCTATTATGATCACTCTCTACTATAAGGAAGACCTATCTCTTCTCCCAACTTATGTATTCATTTAGTTATTTATGTCAGCATGGACTTAAAGATTTCTATTTTATTGAATGGATGACAATCAGTTACTTTTGTTATTTAATTTGATGCTCAAACGGTCCCAGAACTGGCCAGCGAGAGCCACTTCAAGCAGGCTCCTGTGCTGGCCATCATTTCTTGGGCATTTCCTGACATCCTGGCATAACATGGTGCTCCAGGCCCATCTCACTTTTTAAATTTCTAAATTTTCATTATCATGGATACATAATAGTTATATATATTTACAGGGTACATGTGATATTTTGATACAGGGATACAATGTATAATAATCAAATCTCAGTAATTGAGTTATCCATCACCTCAAGCATTTGTCATTTCTTTTGTTAAGAACATTCCAGTTCCACTCTTTTAGTTATTTTAAAGTATACCATAGTTTATTGTTGACTAGAGACACTTTGTTGTACTATTAAGTATTGTTCATTGTATCTAACTAACTATATTTTGGGACCCATTAATCAACCCCATTTTATCCCCCCATCCCTGCTACCATTCCCAGTCTCTGGTAACCATCTAGTCTCTGTCTCCATAAGATCAACTGTTTAATATTTAGCTCCCACATAGGAGTGATGACACGTGAGATTTGTCTTTCTGTGCTTGGTTTTTTTCTCCAGCAAATCTTGACCTTTCCCTGCCCCCAGCCCTAGTAAAGGAACCAGGGTTCCTGGGAAATTTTAGAAACCAAGGCCTAGATACTAAATGGGCTAATAGCTACTAGAGTGTCATTATTCCCAAGATCTTTGAGTAAAATGAGTTAAAAAATATATGTATGTATACAGCACACACACACACACACACCACATTTACATGTATACTTACTTATACATACATACATATATATTAAAATGTATGAGTTCATGCTGGTACCTGCAATTCTAATCCAGCACTACAGGGCTTACTTTCTCAAACATTACCAGATAAAATACAGGATGCCCAGTCATATAAACAACAAATTTTTTAGTAGAAATGTATCCCAAATAGTGTCCTGTATTTTTGTTTGCTAAATCTGGCAATGCCAATTCTAGCTACCTACATTGCCACCTTTGCAATAGTAAGATACCTGACTCCCATTATCTCACCATATTTCTCAATTTCCCAGACACAGCCAATCTCTGAGCCCTACACAGCCCCTGTCGCCACCTTGCACACAGGCCCTGATCCCCACGTGGCTGGCCTACTTTATTCTGGCCTACTCAATAGCCTTTTGATGGTGAGTGGTTGAAGAGAAGGGAGGAAGAAAATAGTTTTTTGGGTTTTTTTTTACTTTTTTTTTTATTTCGGCATATTATGGGGGTACAGATTTTAAGGTTTCAATAAATGCCCATTTCCCCCCTCCCCCACAAGTCTGAGTCTCCATCATGACCATCCCCCAGATGGTGCACATCTCACTCATTATGTATGTATATACCCGCCCCCCTCCCCCCTCCCACCTGCCCAATACCCTATTACTGTCGTACCTATGTGACCACTTAGGTGGAAGAAAATAGTTTTAAAGAATGAGAAAAGGAAGAGAAACACGGTGACCATGGTAACAAACAACCCAAAATCTCAATGACTTACCACAAGTATTTATTCCTTGTTTGCAGTTCTCCAGGTGGGCTGCAGCTCTGTGAGGTTCCTTCTGTCTTCTCACTCGGTGTCCCAAGCTTAAGGGACAGCCACCATCTGGGACTTCTTATGCCAGGGGACACAGCTCAAGGGACAAACCAAATGCACTGTGCTTCTTAAAGCCTCTGCTCAAAACTGGCCGCTGTCCCTTCCACCCACACTGCATTGGTCAAAGCAACCCCGTGGCAAAGCCCAAAGTCAAGAGGGCAGGAGAGAAAAGTATGCTCTGCCCACTATAAAGTACAGCTAAGTAAGGGAGTGGATGAGTAATTGAGAATGAGTAATGCAATCTACCACCCATGCAAATTAGATAAAAATTAACACAACCGATATAACAACCACACAAAGAATAAAGCCATCAGTGGGTGTGGGAGGGAACTTCATACTGAATCAAAAATTAAACTCAACTGCATTCTATGTAAAGGAGAAACACCTAAAACAAAATAACTGAGGATGCTCGAAAGGGAAAAATAGTAGTAAAAAGAGTAAAGGAGCATGTTATTATTATCTGAAAACTCAACACCAAATCCCTGGACAGAACTCTCTAGTAAAAAACAATTACTTAATCTAAGAGTCAAAGGGGCCTCCTTCCCCAACAAACCAAATCCCAAACCTCAAATCCCTCTCTTAAAAAAGTTCAAACCCACACTTAACAGTAATAGAAATTACAGATAAGAGAGAGAAAAGGCAGAGGTCTGTACTATATAGAGATTGTATATTTTCATCAATGTTTACAAAAATTAGACCATATTACACCACAGGAAAAAACCTCAATAAATTTCAAGTAATACGTATTGTTTAGACCATATTCACCGGCCACTGTAGGAAAAAAAAAAAAAAAAAAACAGATACAAATAGATCAATGTCATAGAAAGAAACAAGGAATGAAACCCACACCTGAGGGATTAGACCATTCTAAATTTCACTGCTAAAGGAAAAAAAAAAACCAAAACTGCAGAATATTTTAGAGAATAGCAATAATGGGAACACTCCATATATATGCTAAAGCTGGCATTTCTAATTAAAGGGAAAAAGATGTTGGAACAATTAGCTGGCCTTCTGGGGGGAAAAAAGTAAATTTGGTTTCTTACTGTATAATTCCTTATGCTAGATGAATTCCAGATGGATTAAAAATTAAAATACAAAGAAGGGAATTCATACTTAGCCATACATTTTTTTTATAGTTTAGGGGTGGCTGAGGCCTTTTTTTTATGTTAAACCAAAGGCAGAAACTAAAAAGATAACATTGGTATATTACATTCCATTAAAATTTAAAGTTCTGAAGAGGAAAAAAAGTAGCTAAAAGAATTTAAATTCTGAGGGAGCTATTACTAAAATTTTAAAACAAAATGTTTCATAGCCCTAATATGCTAAAATGATCATATAAGTCCATATGAAAAATTGAAACCCAACCAGAAAAGAAAATGCAAATAAACACTTTAGAAATGAAACATGCAGATTGCTGGTAAGTATCTAAAGAGATATTTGGGCAGGGCACAGTGGCTCACGCTTGGAATCCCAGCAATCTGGGAGGCCAAAGTGGGAGACCACTTGAGGCCAGGGGTTCAAGACCAGCCTGAGCAACATATCAAGACCTTGTCTCTACAACAACAACAACAAACAAACGTGCCAGCCCAGAAGGGAAGGGGGCGTGAGGGAAGGGGACCAATCGTCCCTGTTTCCCTAGGACTGAAGGGTTTCCTGGGACATAGGATTTTAGTGCTAAAACCTGAAAATCTTGCCCAAACCAGGACAAGTTGGTCACCTTAGAGTGAGTTCTGGGACAGCCTCAAAGCAGAGATTCAGCCCAAGCAGGGTTCTGGAAGACAATTAGGCATATTTGCAGGAGACAGAGGTCCTCCCCGTGGTTCCCTCCTAGGTCTTTCTCAAGAAGGCAAAGGATTGCATCGGAGAACAAAACTGGCTCTGCAGCAGGTCGTTTTCTCTTTTTGGGTTACCAAAGCCCTTCCAGAAATGGAGTGAAAAGGAATTATATCCCGATGGAGGCCTGGAATCCTGCCTCCCAGAGTGAAGATGAGCCAGGCCTCATCCCTGGTGGCTGGGCGGGCTGGCCCTGGTGGAGAACATCAGCTGCAAGGCCACCATGCAAGGGCCACACATGCTGCGAAGATTTGCTCACACAGCGTTGAACTGCAGGAAGCAGCGTTCACAGAAGGCAGCTGTCCCTGTTAGGACTTGGGTAGGATGCCCATCGGTCCTGTGGGATACTGAGGGCTTCTCGCCTGGTCAGCCTGGGGAGTTTCCTGGAAGAGCCTCATAAGACACTACAATTCAACTCCGAGTAACCCACTCATCCTTGTCCAAGGAGAGATCCTCTCTTTGCAGGAGGAATAAAAACAAACCAAGTTCCTCCACTCTATGACTCCGGAGTAGAAAAAAACAGATTGATGCAGCAATAGGCGTGATTGGAGGCTGAGCAGAAGCCAGGCAGGGAATCAAGCACCAGCAAGGATATGACTGGGTCAGCGCATGTCTGAGAGCAGAGACTAAGTGCACACTGAGTCACAGGAAGGGGACTTCACAGGGGGACTCCAGGGCAGTTACAAGGTAGCCAGCTCTACAGAAAGAGGAGGGAAAGACAGCTGACCACAGGTTATGAAAGCTCAACTGAGCTCATGGGAAGCGGGGTCATAGTGGGACCAGAGTCTTCCAGAAATACAACACCCAGGAGGAAGGGGCAGGAGGCAAGTGTGCCAGTCTCTCTCCTCAAATGGGGAGTTGGAGTAGAAGCGGGTGCAAGTGGAACATCTGCAGGGGGGACACTCCCTGACATCTTCTTGTCACCCAGCACTGCTACTGGTCCACCCAGCACTGCTACTGGTCCACAGTGGCTTGCATCCCTGACATCTGAAAAGGCCACTCAGCCTCTGATCATTACACTCTGACCTCAGAGTTACTGAAAGAGTAAACTGAGTTCCTGTCTTTTCTATTTCTAAAAGGCAAATTCAGTGATGTTAAAACCTCTTTGCCAAGTCATTTCCCATCCCGGCATGCCTACCATAGTAACGGTTACCAAAATCATGGTGCGTTTGCTATTTTATGAAAGGAGCTCTAGTATTCCCATACCTTCCTACGGGACCATCCCCCTGCAATCAGAGAGGACAATGATGCCCCCTCACCTCTGAGTGGGCAGTGTTATTCCCTGTGAAAACTGGGAGGCCACAGGCCAGACTTCCTGGCATAGGAAAAGGGGTCCCAGGGGTATGCTTCCAAAGCTATGGTTGTGTCCCCCTCAAACCCATTTGCTTACACATTGTTGAACAGAGGTCAATAGCAGTTTCTACCAAGGTGCACTTAGAGGCTTCTCGAAACTATAGTGCAGCCACTTGCCTTGCCAGGCGGCTGCAGCACGCGTGATCTGCCTCCCACATGCCTGCTCTCGGCGAACCACCGCATGTGCTGCGTCCCTCCTGCAACACACTCTGGCCCCCGGCTTTGCAAGATGGGTTCTGTGGGATACTGGTCCCCTGAGTTGCCTCCCACCAAAAAGGGATTCTGTGGCCACATAAGGTTGGGCAAATACCGCACGCTGGAGCCCCTGCCCTGAGGGCCCAGGGGGCTTCCCCTGGAACTGAGATCCAGCCTTTCGTGCAAAGCAGACAGCAATTACTGTGACTGCTCTCAGACATTTTTTATGTGAGACACAGTAAGGACCTGTGTGCGTTTCCTGAAAATATACTGCATCAGTCAGGATCCAGCAAGACATGGGATACAACCTGGAAGGTTTCAGAGGCTTGAACAACTGGGCGGGCGTGTTTACAGAGCTGTGGGCAGAGCAGAGGGAAAACATGCAAGGGAAGGGGAGGCACCCAGAGGTTGGTTAATAGCTGGTGGAGGCCCTGGCATTGGTCAGAGGGCAGGGGTAGGAGACAGCCCTAGTGGCAATGAGGGCTGGAGCCTTGGGGAAGGGCTGCCTATGGGAGGCAGGGTTATAGAGGGACCAGACTCTTCCAGAAACACAATACCCAGGAGGGAAGGGCAGGAGGCAAGTGTGCTGGTCTCTCTCCTCCAAATGGGGAGTTGGAGGAGAAGGGGGTGCACGTGGAGACATCTGCAGGGGGACACTCTTGGGGCAAAGCAAAGAGCTGGGTGCAGGGAGTGGGTAGCTGGAACAGCCAGCATCGAATAACCAGAATAACCAGCATGTAGCTTGTGCATTAACAGCAGAGAGACAAAGCAGGAAACGCTTGCAATGTCCCTATGAAATGTCTCTCACTGTTAAATCATAGCTATGTTTTCTTTTTAATGTTCCACTAAGAATAAGCAGGGAGGGGACCTACCTCTAAGAATCCTAAACAAGGTAAGAATGTTGAGTTTTGCTGTCATCACTGGCCTACAATTTCTGTCCTGGGGAAACAGTCGGAAGAATGAGACCACATTTCCCTGTTTAGAATGGTTGCCCTTTTGTGCTGGCAGGGACGCGGCTGCAAAACACGGAAGGCATCTCTCTGTCTTCCTCCCCCAGTGACAGAGTGAACTGTGACAGTTCTGGGCCCTGAACACTTCTGAGATTCTCACCTTCAGGCAGAGGCAAGTAATGCCTAGGAAGTACTCGCATTGCATTGTCTAGGGAATGCAAAGACAAGCAAACCCCTTTGGGCAGCCCCCTAACTCTTGATGCGCTGAAATTTACGTTTCATTGCAATAAAAAGGAAATCAAAGGAGGACCTGACCCAGAGAGGAAAGCTCTCCCTAATTCTGATGAATCATACAATACTCCTTCTTGAAGATCTATAACGTAATTCTCCAGAAAGAAACCCATTTAACTCTGCTTAATCCAAGATTTTCCATACTTATGTGTAAATACATCCTATTTTTTTTTAATCCAACCACCTTTTGGAAAGTACTATGATCTTCTGTAAGCCATATTTCTATGGTCTATGTTAAGCAGGAGACTTAGCTTAGCTGTGCAATAATTCTTTCAGACAGCAAAAGAGTAGGCCTACTAGGGCCGTGCTCAGTGCAGGAGGGAAAAATCAAAATCACGAAGCAGGTGTGGGCAAGGCTGCACACTGCCCCCCTAAAGCAAACTTACCAAAAGGGATCCGATCGGTCTCACAGCCTGCCAGAAAGAAAGGCTTTGGTAACCTCCATGCAATCCACCTGCATTTAAGGTGGTGAAGACACACCCACCCACACTAAGAAGTAGCTCACCTGGTTCTAATAAGACTGCTAAGAGATGAGGCAGATGTAGGAGACAGGAAGAGAAATGGTATTTTAGGAAGAAGGCCTGCTGCCTGCAACTTCGCAGAGCTGGCCGCCGTGGTAAGTTGTGTGCTGAGAGCAACAAGGCTGTCTGTTCACTTGCAAGGCAAAACACGAGTGGGCGTGGGTGGCAGCAGGTGGCAAGGACACCTGAGAAGGGCAGTGACCAAAGACCCGGATTAGGATTTTAAATTTGATTCCTGGCAACTGGGAGCCTCCGAAACTTTGGAGAATCCTGAAAATGAAAATAATGTGCCCTGCAGCACACAAGGTAGCTTGGAACAGGACCAGATAGAGCTCAGTTAGAGACAGAGAACCAGTTAGAAGGTTATACTAGTCCTCATTAAAGAAGGTGGGCACCAAAACCAGGACTGTGGCTCTGGAGCTAGAGAGAGATGGATTTGAGAAGTAACAGAGCTAGAAACTTTATGTCTTCCTTGTAAATTGTTCCAAGGGACTAAGGAGGCAAGGGGGTTGAAAGAGAACTAAATTTATGAGCCTGGTGTGGAATTAGAGCCTTCAGACTATAATCTAGCCCAGCTTGAATTTCTTGGCAATTCTTCCTCTTCCTCTTAGTGCTTCATCATCCTCCAGGTCAGCTGGTTTCTACGCTTCAACACCTGTGCCCACCAGCTCTGATGCCAGAAATAAAAGCGGCTGAATGAGGGAAATATAGCCAGAAATAACAGAAACCCAACAAGAAAGGAAGACTGGAATGTAGTCTTTGGAACTAAAAGAAAATAAAAAGGAGGCCAGAAGATAACCTCATAAAAACCAAACTAAATGATCTGGGGCCCAGAATCCTTCTAGAACCTCAGAACTGAGCTTAACCCAACACCGTCTCCACCTTGGAGACAGAAAAGCTCAGTTTCATCCTAAATGACCCTGAAATACACTGATGCTCAAGTGGACGATGGTTAAGGGATCTTCTGCATGTGCCTGAAGAACATCTTATTCCACGTCAATGAGTCTTATCTCACGAGCACATTCTGACAGCACTTAAACCCAGTATTATCACAGGATCTAAGAAATGCTAACCTGAGTTCAGCTTCCTACTGAAAGAGGCAAAGGCTTGCCTCTCCTGGATGTCAGAGAAGTACCTGTCCAGGTGCAGCAATCATTATGGTACCAACACATCTTCATCATTTTCCCAAAGCTCTTTCACCCGCCCAGTGGTTGATGTTCACCCAGCCATCTTCTGGTAAGCCACACTCAAAACTTTGTGGTCCTCTTTGACCTCTCCCTCTTCTTCAAGTTTTATTAGCTCTGTAACCACAGTGTTACTGACAACCATCCTTTCCTTTCTGTTTTTACAAAGCACCGGCCACAAGCTTAGTCTCCTATCAGCTCCATCATGGTCTATCATTGCAGCACCCCAAAATGATTTTTGTAATCTGCTTCTTGTCCCCCAAGTCCACTGTGCAGCCAGAGTAACTTCCTAAAGCACAGTTAAGGTCAAGCATAACTGCCTGACTCCAAAATGCCCAAAGTCCCCTTTGCACAAGATACATTTGCATAGCATTCAACACATCTGTTTCATGTGCCAAGATAGCTCTCTCAACAGATCACTGAGACATGTCTCCTCTTTACTCACTTTGACCACACTCTTCACCACAAATACGCCTCCATCATTGCCTATTTGCTTTGGTGACATTGTCTATATACCATATAGCTTTTTCAAAAGTTTAAGAACTCACAAGTAGAAAATTATTATCTCCACCTGTTAAAACCTTGCCGACATCAAAGTCAAAGCCCTTCCCAAATGCCGCGTATCCTCTGGCCCTTCTGCTAGATCCCTTTTGCCAAAAGTCATTTCTCCCTCTTTTGACGTCTATGGAAGGTTTCAACACAATCTGCCTAGCACGAGAGCTAATTGCATTCATATCTTAACTCCCCTATTTGAACATAAGACCCACGAGGCCCAAAGCGGCGCCTTACTCACCGTCACGCCCCCCTGTCTCTTAGCTCAGAGCTCTGCTCAACAAACGTTTACTGTTTAGTGATCAGATAAATAAACAGTCTCAGTTAGAACCCACACCCCCTCAGCAAACTGGAAATAAATGGAGAATATGGAATATCAATGGGAGGTATCACTCCAGCTGCTGCTACAACACTGTTAATTACACAATACTTTTATTGAGCAATTCGGTGGTAATTCTTGCTGCTATTCCTCCTTAATAAGATCCATTGTGCACCATAAAATAGTAACTGGGACGCAGTTTGTATTCCACATGCATCACATTTCTTTTTAGCAGGTTCTTCCATATCCATAATCTCATCATTATTACTATTACCCTCAGAAGACAGTTGACTTGCATTAATCAGGCCTGCTGCCATTCCCTTGCCAGATTTTCTGCAGTTTTATTGTGCTTTTGGACATTTTAATTAACTTGAAAAATTAATTTTAAAATCTTACCTTATTAATGCTCTGCTCCCTTGGAAATCCCTCCCTCTTGTTTATTATCGCTGACCATTGGCAGATGAGGTCGTGAGTGATTAAAGCTCCAGACAACATCCACTCCATCTTGCCGCAGACTGTGCTGTTTTTCAATGGGATGAGAATGACAGTCCAAACTTTTAAGTGGGGAGGAGGAGGTTCTTTTGCTTGGGGAGTTAAATGACTTATAATCTCGATTATGCCATAACATTTACTCCGCAACTAATGCTCTCTACAGAAGCTCAACAATGTTAGTTTATTAATGCCGTAGACAGACATAAGTTTGGCGTTACCCAGTTGACACACTGAAACGAAGAAGGCACCAGATCTGGTGATTCAAGGACACACAGCCAAACAAGCAAGAAGCATCAGATAAAACTAACTTTTTGATCCTCAATGCTCTATCCGGACCCTAGGAAATAGAATGGGATGGTCATGGAACAACTTGAGTTCTTCATTCTTTTTTTTTTTTTTTTTTTTTTTTTTTTTTTTTTTTTGAGACAGAGTCTCGCTTTGTTTCCCAGGCTAGAGTGAGTGCCATGGCGTCAGCCTAGCTCACAGCAACCTCAAACTCCTGGGCTCAAGTGATCCTTCTGCCTCAGCCTCCCGGGTAGCTGGGACTACAGGCATGTGCCACCATGCCCGGCTAATTTTTTTTTTTATATATATATCAGTTGGCCAATTAATTTCTTTCTATTTATAGTAGAGACGGGGTCTCGCTCTTGCTCAGGCTGGTTTTGAACTCCTGACCTTGAGCAATCCGCCCGCCTCGGCCTCCCAAGAGCTAGGATTACAGGCGTGAGCCACAGCGCCCGGCCGAGTTCTTCATTCTTTAAACAAGAAATGGCAACCGCTCACAGGCTAACTCCAATCAGTGGGTAATGAGAGTGTGAGGCTGAATCGGAATCTGCCAGAGAGTCCTTATCTGTGCCTGCAGCCTGCCATGTGTGTAGAATTAGTGAATTACAGCAGCACATCTGCCTCCCCCATTATAAAAACTTGGTAGCCTTTTGGTATAATTTACAATAGTGATTCTCAACCTCTGATTATGAAGATCTACTCTTAATTTTATAAAAAGGGCAGACTCATATAATTCCTCATAGATAGTAAAAGTATCTATTGACATAGAAAATACACGATAAAAAGCTAGCATGCATTCAGGAACTTCTTTATAGGAATCCTTATTTTATGGATGTTAACTATTTCTACATTTAGAACACATGGTCCATTTGTGTGCAGAATATATTATTTACCCAAATTACAGACAATGCTTGGCGTGCCTCTGGATTCTGTTGAGAGGCTGCATCTTCAGGCAGAATTGTAGAAAAGTGGAAACTGGAAAGCTAAGAGACAGACAACCTGCAGCAAAGAGAATTAACTGAGCAGACCAGCAAGAGATTCTGTGGCCTCTGAAAAGACAGACTTGGAGATTCGGAAAATTGAGCTCATATAGTTCCCATGGGCCCCAGCTATACTTCTGCCATGATCTCCATTGCTATTATTGCTGCTGTTGCTGGCTAACATTTATTAAGTACTTACTATGTTCCAAGAACTAGGCTAATTTCTTGATGTGAATTTAATAGTCCCAATAACCTTATGATCTAGACACTCATATTATCTCTATTCTATATGTAAATAAACCAAGGCTCTGAGATGGTGGGTGAGTTACTTAAGAATACCAGCTAGTAAATGACATAACAGGAACCTGAATTAGGCTGTACTCTAGCCAAAGGGTCCCATCATATTACTCTGTGTCCTTAAAATGTCCTTACAATAAACTAGCTTTGTTGGGTGACTGTTCCTTCCAATCAACAGGTTCCTTAGATAGCTTGCTAGTGTGACTCTGATTGGTGGCAGCTGGACAGAGTAGTTCACTGTCTTTTTATCATTTTTCAAAAATGCATGCATTTTAAATAGAATCATAGCAAAAGTAAGCCCCTTTCTGAAAATGTTCAAAGTTAGACATCACGCCAGTGTTTGGGTTTGAATATTCATTTCTTTAGCTGGATGACTAAAATGAGTGGTTTCCCATCTGTGAGCATCTGAGCACTGGCGAGAGGGGTAGGAGTGGGGTGGGGCTGGTGACAGAGTTAAGACATGGAGCACACAAATACAGAGGCGCACCAAGCATTGTCTGTAATTTGGGTAAATAATATATCCTTCACACAATCCTTTACTAAAAGGATTTGTTCTATAAAATTTGGAAGCAGTCAAAAGGCTACACTCAAGGATCCAGAAGGCCAAGGCTGCAGGCTCCCCACAAAACAAGGCTCTGTGTGTTCAGCGGATGAAGAGAGCCCACTGGGCTACAGCAAGGGTAGAGCTCGGCTTCCTGGAGAAGGTGAGACTTGTGCTAAGCACTGAGCTCCGCACAATTATGCCAAATGAATGAAGGAAGAGAATGCGGCAGGTACCGTTCGTGGTTTACAGAAACTCCATTCCCAACCCCTTCTCCCCTCTCGCCTCCAGTATAGAGATTGGAAAAGCTATATGCTCACTTTCCAAGGCCCTGTTGGAGCTCAAGTGAATGGAGCACTTCTGGCCAATGAAACATAATGGAAGCTGATGTGGATTTTGCTCTCCTAGTAGAGAGACAGGCATCACTGGAGCACTTCTTCCCAACTTGAGCAAGGATGCAATGCCCTAGACTGCAGTCATGTTCCTGCAGCAGTGCATGGTGGCTTTGCAGGACAGAAGGGGTCACCTGTAAACAGCCCCAGGCATGCAAATTGGAGGAAATTCCCCCCAACCTTTACTGCTTTATTTTGATAATTTGTCAAAAACTTCCCTTATGATCCTAAATGCTTAATTGTTTCATTTCCAAATTTCCAGGTTTTTCTCTGCTTTCCTGGATAAATGAATACAAGCCCTCAACCATCACTTGGTATTTCTTTCATGGTTTATTGGAAATAGACTCATTCCTCTCAAAGTCTCCCTCTCACCAAGTCAATGCACCTTCTTTACCTACGTTTAGTCACAAGCACTCTTTGGGGATGAGGGCTCTGCTCATGACTCATTAACTTTTTTTCTAAGTATGAAAGATTTTTAAGGAAGAAACGAATAGGTGGAAATGCCTTATTAACTTTGAGGAGGAGACACAAGAATGTCAAAATCTGGCTCAATATATGGAAAATCAGCCAGGGCTTCAATATTCGATGCCTACCCATCACCTCGGTACACTGACTTCATCTTCGTCTCCAGGTTCAATGAACTGAGGAAAGTGAGAATTTTAATGGAAACTGAAAATTATCTCCATGGCTAGCAGCCCTGTGATTTTTAAGAGTCCTGATAGTCTCTGTCTTCAGATGCTAAGTGTACAAGAGCTGGTATGATTGCATGGGATAACAAAAGGTGGGGTGGAGAGGCTTAGAAAATAAATGAGCCTCATCTGGAAATTTTCACAAAGCCACTTTCCAGTCAAATCAGCCATAACAGACCGAATCTTTGTGTTCCCCAAAAATTCATATGTGGAACCCTGATCCCCAAGATGATGGTATTTCGAGGTATTAGGCCTTTGGGAGGTGACTAGGTCAGGAGGTTAGAGCCCTTACAAATGGGATTAGTGCCCATATAAAAGAGACCCCAAAGAGCTCCCTCATCCTGCCACCATGTGAGGACACAAGGAGAAGTCAGCCATCTGGGAACCAGGAAGCAGCCCCCACCAGACACCAAGTCTGTGAGTTGTGAGTGCCTTGAACTTGGACCTCCCACCCTCCAGAACCGTGAGAGACAAATTTCTGTTGCTTATAAGCCACCAAGCCTATGGTATTCTGTTATAGCAGCCCAAACAGGCTAAGATATTGACACATATTAGTATTTTAAGTACATAATCAGGACTGGGAACGCGCAGGAGGAGAGAAGAAACTACCACCTGGAGGAACACCCTTCTCCAAGAAGCGGACAGGTGCTGGAGAGAGTGACCTGCTGAGACTGAGGCTGAGACCCAGCCAGGGGGGCCAGACTCGGTGTTGAAGGGTCTTGGGATTGGCGGGCAGTAAATTGGTCCTATCTGTGTGAGTATACTGGCGGGAAGTAGGAGTTCTGGCATCAGACACTATGTCCTTCATGTCCTGTGTGACCTTCAGTCACATTACTTAACCTCTATCTTGGTAATAGGCTTCCCCATCTGTAAGAAGGAGCTGTGCGGACAAATTGCAAAATGATTAGTGCAGTGCCTAGCACGTCATAGGAATTCAGCAAATGTGAGTTCTTATTACATATTGCTATTATTGTTGTTGTTATTATTATTATTGCCACCAGTAGGTCCAGAAGGTATCTCTAATGCCCAGAAGGCATGTGATAGATACTGAAGGAATGAATGAACAAACAAAGGAAAGAGCAAACAATAGAATTGGCACAAGGTGGTGTGTGATGAACAGTGGGTTCAGCGGGTTCTGGAGTGAATCATTTTCCTTCAGCCTCATCTGTCTTTGGAAACATGCATTCATGTTCAAATCAGTCTTGACATTACCATTTTCAGGTTTTCCTAATATATTGCTGGAATAAAACTCCTTTTAGTGGACAAAATATTACAAATGTTAATGTTTAACAAATGAACGGTTACTTAGAAGTAGAAAGCAGCACTAATTAACTCTCATTGTAGGGAGATCAGTTTAAAATTCCAATTTGATCTGTTGAAGGCTGAGAACTCAGGTTGTCATATTCACCCAGAGAAGATGCCTCTTAAGGAGCGTGTTAGAAATTGGATACACAGCTTCAGAGGGACTCTGTGCTCCTTTTAAATGTCTGTTGAGATCTTCTCACAGAAAAGAACAAAGAGCTTGTCCATGCCACAGCAGATCCGGTGTAGAATGAGCTGTTTGAAAGAGAGACTATTTAGAACCATCTAGGAAGTCAGAGCAAGTAACATATGTGGGGAAAGGTAATTAACACTGCATTTTAGGTGGAAGCAAAAGTCAAGCTGATGGAAAGGATCGGACAGTGACAAAAATGACCCCAAACAACCAACAAACAGGAGAACCGTAGATAGTCCAATCTTGACCCAGAGCAAAAGTTAAGTCAGCAGCATGAATTAACTGTTCGTGTATGTGTGTTTTAAACATATCACCCATGTATTATGCAAATTATAGAGAGAAAATGAAGCAAAGAGATGTATGTGCTGTTGGTATCTAAGTAAAAGTACCTTAAGGTTCAATAGGGCACCCTTGGGATTTTAGCCTGGAATTGTTTCTTGAGACCTGGATCTACTTATTCAGCTGATCACTTCACTCTCCCAATCTAGCCCACCCTAGGAGCCAGCTTTTTGCTTTTGAACAGACCAATTCAGAGTATGTTTTCTCATTATCCACCTAACTGAAGTCTTGAACTTCATTTCTGCCAAGGCCATCTTCTAGGACAAAATGCATGGTGTGTCTAAGAGAAGGCAATGGTGCCAGAGTGCAGACAGCCCAGAAAGGGAAAGCAGGTAGCGAGGCTCAAGGGGGGGTTTGCCCAGGTGATGGATGATCTAGAAGCCATGCTAAGGAGTTGAACCATCCAGCTCATTGGTCAAGGGGAGGTTTGGTCTCTGTGACACTGGATGGTCTCTGTGCTAGATACTCCTTTCTAGAAGTAACTTTGTGAATCTATTGTTTGTATGTAAGACATTGTTTAAGATTTTTGTTTTGTGTTTAAAATGTCACCTAATTTCAAAAATAGCCAAATGCCATTGTTCCCTCGTTACTAAATATTTTAGAATAATGTCATCCATATCCACATCTTGCCTCCTGTGAAGGAAACATTTTTAATTTACATCATAATTGTTCACATAGTTGATTTTGATTTTATTGCCTCTCCCTGTTAGAGAAGAAGATTTTTTTTCCCCTAAAAAATTCCACACTGCTGCGCTCTCACCACACAGATTCTCCTCTGCTCTGTTGCTAGCATGATCCCTCTGTCTCCACTGCCTGTCTTCAGAGCGTCCTTCTCCCTGGGCTGACGGGCTCTCTCCTGTTGTCCTGAGGGAACCAGGGTGGCTGTCCAGAACCCTGAACTTCCAAGACCTTCTGTGAGATGGACTGAGAGATTTCTGAGGTTCTCATAGGTCAGTATTTTGAGAGACGGAATCTGATTGGCTCACTGTGTCCAATCAGGTTAGGGGATGGGCCATCCGGCAGACTCAGGCCACGAAGTCCACTCTTCAATCCAGGACTGTATGATACTTGTGAAGACCTGAGCACAGGCGGGTGGGCGACCACAAACATGCCTACTTCCCATCCTTTCTGCAAACACTCATGCTTCAAGGCAGCACTTCCTTGTGGGGGCAATTTTTTGAAAGCTAAAGAACTAATAAAGAAAAAGAAACCCATTAACACAATTTGATTCTAACTGCATTGTTGTTGATTGCAGTTTAATCCTGGATGGATTGTTATTCTTTAGTTAACCAAGAAGAAGAGACATAATAACTTTGAGTAAATGAGGAGCTGGACCATAATTCAGATTATTGTCTGATTAAAGTCTCTAGGCCTGAGTTAAAGTGATGGTACCAGGAAAAAAAGAGTGTATTTCAAAAAGAAATTCAGTCTATCCTATATGTAATCAAGATATAATTGGGGTTTTCATACTTCTTACGATCTAGACGCTAGGGCCTCAAATCCCATTTCACACTTCCAAAAAAATCAAACATCTACCCCGGATTGCTGAGGGTTCCTGGCACCTTTGTCTCCACGCTCCTGCTTTGCACCTGTATCTACTACCGACATCCCTTTCTTTCCCACTGTGTTCAACTCAGATGTGGGTTCTCCCTCTTTCTGCCTTCCTATCAAATCAAAAACAACTTATGCAAGGAACAGTAAGTAGCCTGCAGTGACGGTGTAGGTGGACAGAGGGTGGCGTCCCCACACCAGGCCCCGGGAATCATGTTGAGCTTGGCGTGGTTCAGCATGGGTGTCTCACACATGGCATCATTTCACACTGAATAATCCAGATCTGGGGAAACAGATGTCGGGTTACTGTGTGATTGTCCTGTTAGTGCCATGGCACCTAGTGACACCCCTGTAGGTGGACATATGACCCTCCCTGAACAGAATGAACATTCATAGGGCAATCACCTTAGGAAGAGGTCAATCTGAAGTCAAAAAATATTGAGAAACCAGGAGGTAAACCTTATATAGGAAAGAAGGAAACGCTCATTTCTCTGAATCCAGGGGCCCATTTGGATTAATAATGATAGGTGGAGAGGTAGAAACACTCAGAGAGATGAGGACCAGTTTGCCTGTAGCCACATAGCAGGTAAACAGAGAGCTGACCCAGCAGAAGACCCCATGATGGGGTCTGGGTGTGGCTATCTAGGGTAAAGTATTCTTTTTGGGGCATCCTTTTCGTATTAGTCAGAACTCTAGGTTGCTCATGATAGACCTCAAATCAAATTAGTTTAAAGCAAAAATATAATTTATTGGCTCTTAAGATTCCAGGAAGGGCTGAACAAACAAACTGGAAAGGCAGGGATGAAGGTGGAAACCAGGAACATCTCAACCCAGGGACCCAAATGCCTCCAAGACTCTCATCTCTCATTACCACTTTTATCTGGGTGATACCTTTATTAATTCTCTCTCACCACTTGTTTCTTCATGTGGTAGCAAACCTGGCCACCGTCGGGTCTGGAATTTGACATTTCACAACCACTGCTCTCAGAGCCTGCCAGGACCTTTCTCTCAGCCCAAGGAAGGATGCTCACTGGCCCAGTTGGATCACCCCAGCCCACATAGTCACTCACTGTGGTGCCCATAGCACTTGCCATGAGCTGAGTTTATTGTATTTACTTAGGATGTCTATTTTACCTTGTTAATTGACAAATAAAATTTGAATATATTTATGTTATGCAGCATGATATTTTGATATATGTATACATTGTGGAATGGCTAATCAAGCTAATTAGCTTATGTATTATCTTTCAAACTTATCACTTTGTGGCAGGAACATTTAAAACTTAGCGTGTCTATTGCCTGTCTTCCTGTCTGGCATATAAATCCATGAGAGTAGACACATTTCTGACTTGTTCACCACTCTATCCCCAGCACCAAATAATACTTTGGCACCTGGAGCAACTCAAGAAAGACTTATAAATCAACACCTTTAGAAGTCCATTGGAAAAACAAGCAATATGCAAATTTCATTAGCCACTAAAAATTTTGTTCTGGATCGACACAGTGGCTCACTCACACCTGTAATCCTAGCACTCTGGGAGACCAGGGCAGGAGGATTGCTTGAGGTCAGGAGTTTGAGACCAGCCTAAGCAAGAGCAAGACCCATCTCTATGAAAAATAGAAAAATTAGCTGTGTGTGGTGGTGCACCTATAGTCCCAGCTGCTTGGGAGGCTGAGGCAGTAGGATCACTTAAGCCCAGGAGTTTGAGGTTGCAGTAAGCTATGATGATACCACTGCACTCCAGCCTGAGCAACAGAGCGAGACCCTGCCTAAAAAAAAAAAAAAAAAAAAATGTGTTTGGAATAAATGACTATGCTGAGTGAGAAAGAAGTGAATGTAAAATTCTATTTCCAATATAATCCTAAATTATAAAAAAGAATAGCCACATCTCAAGCAGGAGGGGTAAAACCAGCAGGCTCTCATCAGATTACAGCGCCCACCTGCAGCCCCCCATCCTTCCAGCGGGAATGGGAAGAGAAACCAACAGAAGTGGGAAGTAGTGCCCGCTGTCCGTTCCAACATTTGTCCAAATGTAGGGCTGTCAGAAAAAAATGTAAGATTCCTGGTTAAATTTTAATTTTAGATAAATAATAAATACTTCTTTAGTATAAGTATGTTTCAAATATAGCACACTAAATAATACTAAAAAATTGTGTGTTGTTTATGTGAAATTCTAATTTAACTGGATATCCTGTGTTTTTATTCACTAAGTCTGGTATCCCAGTACCCACCCAGGGAGCCACAGCAGTAGCCATGTGGCACACAGAGCAAGAGGAAGAGGTAGGGCTTTAGGTCCCTCTGGGCTTCAGGCTGACGTGGGAAGAATATTCTAGATGCTCCTGCATGCTCCCAGGGCAGAACACAGATGGTGGCCAAAAGGTGACCCCAGAGCAGAGGCTGAAGAGTGGGAAGCCCAGGCCAGCTCCTGGGTGACCCATGGCCAGGACTCAGACCTGTAGCATTGCACAGCTGAGATGGGGCAGAGCCTGCAGGAAATGGACCACCTGACCCCAACCAAGCCCAGAGAAGTAGCCCTGAGTGACACCAGCTCAGACCCCATAGCTACCGTAGCAGCATGCCAAGAAAGACAACAGACAGCCTCACAGAAGCCAAGAGTTCCAAAGGAGAGCACAGGGAGGAGCCCATGTATCCTTCCCAGTCACTATGACAATTTAGATGCCATATTGTGAAGGAGGAAGAGGAGTAAAATATTTGAGAAGACAGAAGGCCCCAGTAAGGAAAGCTCAATATTCATGTGTCTTCCAAACAGTGTTTCTGGTCAAGTTTGTTGTCTTTCTGCCATCAGTGATAATGCAAACATCAGAGAAAAATGAGCACCAATAAAAAAAATGAAGAACACACATATGTAGTAGGGTTGAGAAGTCTTAAGGAGAGAACTGATCTTTTAAGATAACACTTTTCTGGGCCATTCTTTGGATGTGAAAAGTAAGGTACCCTGGCCATGGTCTGAAAAGATAGGATTAAGAGAAGAATTAAAATGTTCATTATAACAAACTAACCAGAATTTTAGAACTTTCTCCTATGGGGCTAGAGAGTTGGGAGTCCTAGCTGAGGAGAAGTGGCCTGCGGATGGGAGCAAGTCTCAGGAGTATGAGGAGTTCAGGCTGCAAGAAGAAGTAGCCTGTGAGAAATATTCCCTTGCTCAAGATGGCTGGGGGACGCTTAAGCACAGGGATATCTAATCTAATGTCACATGTTCTCTGTTCTGTGCAAGGCTGTAAACTAAGGGCCCCTCCATTAACTGAAAGCCTTTAGGAAAATTCCTTGAACACAAAAGCTCGTGGCAGAGTTGTTGCGGCCGTGTGTTACAGCTCTTGTGACCGGGGAAAGAACCGAGCGGCACACAAAGAGTTGGAGAACAGCCTTTATTCTTCTACAGCAAACTCAGCACACCTAGTGTTACAGCTCTCTTCCTGTCTTCCCATGTTCATTCTCTTCCTGCCCTTTTGCCCCTGCTTTTATACCCTTGGTAGGGCTCAAGAAGCATCCAATCAACTACAAGCTTTAACATCCAATCAGCAACAAGCTTTAACATCCAGTTAGCAACAAGCTTTAACATTCAGTCAACAACAAGCTTTAACATTCAATCAAAAACAGTGTAATTCAAAAATTACCCAATCAGGATCACACAAGCAGAGCAGCCGGAAACAGGCTGCGGCACGTGGGCCTGGGGCATTCCAGCACGCGGGGTCCCGGTGGCTGTGAGGCGAGGGCATCCGGGGTGGCTGTGTGCTGCAGGGCCGCCCCAGCAGCATGCCTCTAACCGGCCATGAGCAGCACTGGCCCCCGTAGATGTGGAACTATGGGGAAGCGGCAATCGGCCGCATCTCGGCCCCTGACATTTTCCAGATCAGAGTCACTAGAGACTTAAAGGCTCAACAGTGAAATTCTGGATTGCTTTCCAGATTGTGCAGTACACAACCTGCACACTCATACCTGGTGACCCTAACTGGCCCAGGACTGGACATGAAGAAACCTTCCTTCTTCCAAGTACGTTAGAGCAAGACCCTCAAAAGGGAGAGCAAGGAAGAATGTGAATAGTAATTGTCTCTAGGTGTCACAATGAATAGTTTTTATTTTCTTTTTAGTGCTATTGTGCAATGAATCTGTGTTAGTTTTGCTGCCTGGGAAAATATTTAAGAATCAAAGAAATAATTACACACTAGGCAAAGAGCAGTGGTTATGGAATGGCTGGGGCCCAGCGTCTCGTCTCTGGATGTCAGCTAGAGTCTGAGTCAACTTACTTTCCACCTGCCGTGGCACCTGTTGCATATAGCAAGGAGGAGAATGTTGGCAGAGTGGGGATGGTGGGTGGGAGGGTAGGACTGTGCCCAGAGAGGACAGACTCAGCAGCAGAACCTGGCCACATTGTCTTGTGTTTGGGGACAGTGCTGAGACACATGTATTTCACCATAGCAGAGATTGACCCAACTGCATCTAAATCTTAAGCAAAAAGTCAAGAAATGAGAAATTGTTTCCATATTTTTATCTAGTGTTTCTCTGGAATTTGCTTTCATTACTCTTTGTAAAAGGTGCACATGTCAATGGTAAAGATGATAAATTATATATTTTACCTCAATAAAAATTTTAAAAAAAAACAAATACAACATCACTGCTAAAATTTTTTAAAAATTGATATATTCTTTCTGAAAGTTGGTGATTTATATCAACTTTTTTTTTTTTTTTTTGAGACAGAGTCTCACTTTGTTGCCCAGGCTAGAGTGAGTGCCGTGGCGTCAGCCTGGCTCACAGCAACCTCAATCTCCGGGACTCAGCGATCCTCCTGCCTCAGCCTCCCGAGTAGCTGGGACTACAGGCATGCGCCACCATGCCCGGCTTATTTTTTGTATATATATTTTTAGCTGGTCAATTAATTTATTTCTATTTTTGGTAGAGACGGGGTCTCGCTCAGGCTGGTTTCGAACTCCTGACCTTGAGTAATCCGCCCGCCTCGGCCTCCCAAAGTGCTAGGATTACAGTATATCAACATTTTTAAAAGTAAAAGTTCATGGCCTACGAATAAATTGTATGTGTCAAAATTAGCAAGTTTTTGCATCATGTATTTCTTTAATCTCCAGGAGGCCTGAGGGGCTATGGAGTTCTACTCCATCCCTCTGCAGTCAGCACACTGGAGAAAGGACGAGGCCAGGATTCCACAGTGTAGGAGTCAGGGCTCTGTGGAGAAACAGCACTGAGACATTGTGTATATATGTAGAAAGAGATTTATTTTGAAGAATTGGCTCATGTGATTCTAGAGGCTGGCAAGTTCAAAATCTGCAGGGTGGGCTGGCAGGCTAGAGACCCAGGGGAGAGCTGATGCTGTAGTTCAAGTTCAAAGGCCATCAGGCTGAAGACCCAGGAAAGAGCCAACACTGCAGTTCAAGTCCAAAGGCTGTCTATGGGTAGAATTCCCTCTTGCTTGGGGGAGGTCCGTCTCTTGTTCTATTCAGGCCTTTGACTGATTGCATGAGGTCACCCATATTGGGGAGGGCAGTCTTCTTTGCCCAAAGTCCACTGGTTTAAATGTTGATCTCATCCCAAAACACCCTCACACAAATATCCAAAATAATGTTTGACCATATATCTGGGCACCATGGCCCAGCTAATTTGACACGTAAAAGTAGAAGTGGAAATTTGAATTTAAACCCAAAGCTTCTGATCTTCCCAAAGCTCAATCCATTTGGTCATGTGGCCCTAAAAGACTCATACTTTCGAAATAATTAAGTTCTGGAGTCTTACTGTTCCCAAGGCAAGAAGCTGGGGGTAGGGAAATGTTATATGTAACACATGTATTCATTCATTTGTTTTAAATGATTTTCCCCAGTAATATGCCAATCTGGACACATTTCAAACCAAGAAAGAAAAAAAAATAAAGCATAACTTAGAGGGACGGAATCCAAGACTTCCAGTTCTATGAATGCCCCACTGCATCCCAACCCCATCAAAAAATAATACTAAGGAAGTATTTGTGAAGCCCTTTGAGAGTCATGGATGTTACATGAAGTATATTGTGAAATACAAAACATTTAGAGGTACATACACCAAACATAAGCCCATGTCAAAACCCTCAGACAACCAGTTCTCTTCATTAATCCTGGACGTTGGATGTGATTCCTCATTAGACAAGGAGCACCTTAATTTCTATATATTTCACTTGTCTTATATTTCAATTTCAGCCCTTTGAATTTTGCCTTCTACTGTCTTTTTTTATTAAAGAAAAAAGAAAAAAAAAAAAGAATGTAGACTTTGAACTTAACACCTCATTGAGAAGGCTGTATTAGAGGATAAGACATTCCCATCTTTACTGCCCTGGTCCACTGGAAGAATGTTTTATTAGCTGAAGAAGCAAAATCACAGGTATTTAAGATTCCCACCATACTTCTTCCGCAATGACATCATTACCATAGCAAACTACAAACTCAGTTTCAGTCTCACCTTTTCTCAGAATTTAGGTGACTTCATCCATTTGAAAACTCTAAATGCATTGGGAAATATTCAGAGACTGCAGCTTTGGCTTAGACTCTAAACAGTTATAAGAATTAACACGCAATTTTACTCCATTCATCTCATGAGTGTCAACAAGTAGGAACCAACTGCTGAGACGGACAGACCAATAGCTGCACGATGGATTATATTACTGTAGTACTACCTTTGTCACAAAATAACAAGACCTCGGGTTAAAACATCAATCTGTCCTGTCCTTAGGATGGTGATCGTGGCTAAGCAGTGTCTTAGTCAGCTCGGGCTGCCATGATAAAACACCACAGACTGGGGGACTTAACCAACAGGCATTTGTTTTCACACAGTTCTGGAAGCTGGAAGTTCAAGATCAAAGTGCCAGGAGGGCTGGTTTGTGGTGAGGCCTCTCCCCCTAGCACTATGTCCTGACATCATGGCCTTTTCCTCTGTCCACTTGCAGAAAGAGAGAGCGAGCTCCGGTGTTTCTTCCTCTTCTTATATCGGGACACCAGTCCTATTAGATTACGGCCCCACCATTAGATCTTATTTACTCTAATTACCTCCTTAAAGGCCCTGTCTCCAAATACAGTCACGTGGGGGGTTAGGACTTCAACATATGAATTTTGGGGCGTGGGGAGACACAATTCAGTCCATAACAGGCAGCATTAACCTACTTAAAATGTATTTTTCTGTTATTTAAGCTTATGTAGAGGTTTATTCACTTCCTTCTGCTTTTCTTCCTTTTCCTTCTCCTTTTTCTTATTTTGTTTCCCTGTTAAACATAGAAACTTTCTCATTCCAAATAAGGCTTGGGCTAAGTTAGAAAATGTTTTTCTACTGTTTAAAAAAAAAAAAGTATTAAATGTTTGGGATTCTTTCTTTAATGAAAGGAGAATGATTCACAATTAATTCAAAAGAATCCAAAACATATATTTTGAAATAGTCTCAGCATTTCACATTTGCTCTGACTAGATCCAACTGAACAAGGCAATAAAAACATAAATGGGAACATATCAGTCCTGACTTCAGGGAGTTACTTCTTTTATGTATTTAACTTTATGCAAATTTAGCTATATCCACTTGGGAGTGAGGGAGATATACCCTCTAGTCGACATAATTCCTAAACACAATTACATCTTGTATTCAACCAAAGAAATAGCCAAGTGTCCTGACAGGGAAGAAAAATTCGACCCTAGATGGACTCACTGACAGACAGCATACGGTACACTCATTCATCTACGCTGTATTTGATAGGCAACTTAAATTTCCAAGGGTACTTTTGCCTCTATGTGATTTTTTGCTTAATGACCTGTCTTCAAAAACTGACTCCAAACTACAACTCAATTTTACGATGTATCATGACAAGGTTTAAGGAAGAAAGTGAGATTGCAACTGGCCAGCCCCTAAAAGACGAGTAAAATTCACCTAAGTGGAGGAAAGAAGGGACGACATTCCCAGGGCAGGGAACAGTATGCACAAAGGCATAGAGGCAAGAATGCAGCTGCAATGCACCGTGCATGGCTTCCCACATTGTGTGCAGGAACGATCTGGGAAAGAAGATCCCCCATCCACCCACCCCCGCTGAGTGACCCCTGAGATTCTGCAGGGTAGCAGCTCCCAGGGTGGTACTGACGCTGCTGTCTGGCTGGAAACCTCCCTTTGATTACAAAGCACCTAGAAGGAGATAAAGGAGATGAACTGAAAAGATGTTTGTAAGGAGGCAGCAAGATAAAAGGCAGGGTCCTTTGTTAAGGTCAAGTTAAATAGGGCCTGGAATACCAGACTCGGGAGTTGGACTTGTGATAAGTTATTACTCTTGAAATGATCGGGCAGCAACACAAAGTGTTAGCAGGAGAGTGTTAGGAAGATTGTCTGGCAGAGCCGTGCGGGGACTAAGCTGGGAAAGAACATTTTGAATTAATTAACACAGAAGGCTGGAGGAATTTGTGTCTCAAGGAGAAAAATTCCCCTACAGAGGGCAAATATTTAGAGAGGTAGGAACAGTAAAAGCAGCCAGCTTGATGAGATTTGATTGTAACTTTACGTTCAAAGGCCCTAAAATAGGTGATAATCTATGTCTTCATAAATGTCTCTGAACAAATATAATAATCTCTCTCCTAAATTTGAAAAAACATACTATTTATATATTAGAAATATTGAATTGCTATTCTAAAAAGCACTTCAAAGAAACAGCATAATGGGCAAATATTTATACACCAGTATAATATTAAAACCTAAAAATCTTTCCTAAGGAAAAGACAACATTTACAAAATTAACCATAACAGCAGAGAAAATTCATGCCAAAGATAGACTTTTTATCCTACATTCTATAGCAGGAATAACATGGCTAGGAAGAAAAAGTGCAAGACCGAAATGCTGATTTTTGCCATGATTTTTCTACCAAATGGCTTGAAAGAACTGTTTTTTAAAAGCCGATCAGTAGTTGGGGGGTGCATTGTTTGGGCCCAGCTCTAGATAAAGATAAACATTCAGGCTTCCAGGGACTAGAATCAGAAGAGTAACTAGCAAACTTCATAGGAACTGAAAGACCCCGGTGCCAATTAAAAACCATACATCCCATCACAGCAAGGAGGGAAGCTGTTGAATAATTGAATAATCTCAAGCCATTCCAAAGGAGAATAAACAGATGATGGCCTGATCCCGTGGAGACCGGATGGGGCTGTGCGCATTAGACTGCACTATATTCTCGCCATACTTTGATTAATTATCCAGCTGTGCAACTGTCATTAACAAGGATATCTCTGAATCATGTGGCTCCGAGAGTAACCAAATCTGGCTGTTCCTTTTTCTTTTCTTTTTTTTTTTCACATGGGTAAGCACCTTGCTGTTTGGAAGAGAGTTGGCTAGTATGTCACTTGAAACAAGCAAATGCTCCATTCGCCACAGACGACAATGGGTCCGCCTTGGGATCGCTTTCCAGGTGCTGCTGATGGGTTTGGCGCACAGGCACACCTGGTAGGTGAGAGAACTGCGCCCTCCTGTGAGTCGATCTTCCACTGGAAAAGGTTGGGGAACACCAGGCTTGAAATGAGAATGTCATTCTTTCAATGCTATTCGCTTGCTTATTTGTTTATTTATTTGTGCCAGAAAATACTATGCCCATCCTATCATTCCAAAAGGGGCTTGAATCTGTGGCTCAAGCTCCATATGATATTTCTCTAAAGACTATTTTAATGTTTAAAGCGCCCAGGGCTTAAGACAAAGAAAATCATTTGAAACTGTGTAAGTTTCATCTCTTTCAACCAATCATGAGAGAAAATAATAGGAGTGGGGGTAGGTGAAAAGTCTCCTCAAATAATGTCATCATTATTTGATTCGCTCTTGGTAGCTGTGATCAAGGTGACCAAGTAATCCTGAGTCACTTAATCTTCCTGTGCCAAAGTCTATCCACTGGTTAAATCTGGACAATCATGCATGTTTTCCCCACTTTGGGGGAGACAGCACAGTAGTAGGAAAGAGACAGCACATTCACTAATATTGCACCAGTTTCTACATTTCCCAGCCTTCTAGCAGGTAACCAGGACCACGTGACTAGTTCTAGCCAGTGAAATGTGAACAGAGTGATGTGCGTCACTTCTGGGCAAAGGTGATAAAACCCTCATTCATCCTTCCCTCTTCTGCTGCTCATGTTCCAGAGCATGCAACTAGAAGACAGTGGCCCTTCAGCCTGGGTCCCTGAGTCAATGTGTGGAACTGAGACTCCTTATATTATATACTCCTTATATATATACTCCTTATATAAGCCAGCTTATATTGCAAATATATCATGAACAAGAACTAAATCTTTGTTTGGAAGAGCCTCCCTTCTCATCTCTACCAGGAGAAATTTTATTTGTCCTTCAAAGCCATTCTCAAATGCCACTTCCTCCATAAAACATCCCCAGATATGAATTCCCATAGCACTTTGAACCTCTATTTTTAGCACTTACCTCATTTTGCCTAATATTATTGAAAGTCTGTAAAGTATATCTCAGGCTCTGTGGCCAAAGGTACCAGGATTCAAATCTCAGCCCTAGCATACACAAGCGGTTTAACCTTAGGCAAATTATTGAGCCTTCCTAATCCTCAGTTTTCCTACCTGTAAAATGGGGTTATCAAGAGATGTCATGAGATTTAAATGAAATAACACGTAAAAAGCTTAGCACAGGGTCTGACATGTGACGAAGATTCTTTTTATTATTTTTGTGAATTGGTCCTACAATCTTACAAGATGATAAGAGCCTCATAAATGGAGATGATATGCACATCTACTGTCTGTCTTCTACAGTACCTGAAATAAGGTCTCACACATGACAGACATGCAGTGAATGTTTGAGGAATGAATGAACTAAAAAGAGAACAAAGTGAATCACTGAAATGACCAAAGAAACAATCAGAATTCTCTTAGAAGTAAAAAGGAAATGAGGGACAGAAAAGAAAAAGTAAATAAAGCGTTTTTAGAAATGGAAAATGGGCAAACATTAAGCAGATTATGTTGATTTGAGAAATATAAGTAGATGTAATCTGTGTTTATAGGTATCCATTTTTGGAGAGGACCTTGGGTGCAGAAAGCCAAAGTGATTATAATCTTCTGTTCACAGCACACGTCATCTTTATTCTTTTGTATTTTATAATGTTTCAGTGAAACATTTACATTTTAAAGCTCTTCCAGAACATATAAGGTATTAGACATAATGGCACACAGAATTCTTCAAAAGGAATCGCTACATAAGACCAAGACAGTTTTGATATTGCTAAGTAAAGTAAAAATAGTAATAACAAAAATCAGAACAGTGGCCTTGGGGTATAGGCCAGCTGTTGTTATGTTTAGGAAAGTTGTTTAAGTGTACAAACGTGTTCCTCTTCTTGGAACAACAGTTTTCCATTTTCCTGAAACTTCCTTCATAAACTGGACCTCACAAAAGATGGGTTTTCATTCATATTTAAGCAACAGCGACATCATGTGGCCCCTCTGGAAGCTGACTAGTCCTCTCTCCCAAGTAGGAATTTCCCCAGGGAGATATTAAAAAATTGAGTGCTGCCTTCCCATCAGAATAAATTTGTCCAAAAAATATTCAGTGACTTGAGGGTGGATTCCATGCTTGGGATGTGTGTGTCTACACAGTCTTATCTAAAGGGTCATCCCATCAGCGCCAAGCTCTTCCATAACCAGACGCAGCCCTTGCAGAGGCTAAACCAGTCACGCAGCAACCAAATCCACCTTGTGTTTGACAAAACATCATTCAGACATTACTGAGGATGAATACATTCAATAAGCCTGATTCAGTAATGACAGCATGTAGTGTGCACGTGCTGTTTTCCCACTATCATCCATAAGCACCTCGCCCCCACACCACAGCGAGACCCCTTGTCCACTCGTGTGACCCCTGTAATGTCCCTCATAGGATATATCACAATAAATTCATGTGAGCCCCCCCCTTTAAGCTGAATGCCCCCAGAGAGCAGACACAGGTGTCTTTTGCTCACCTTTGTTTCTGCAGCCTCTGCCTCTCCCTAGTGGATGCTCATCCAACCATTCAATAGGTATTTATTGAGCACCTGCTGTATACCAGGCACTGTTATAGGTGCTGCAGATTTTTTCAGTGAACAAAAACAAAGTCCTTTCTCTCATGAAGTTTACATTCTGGTTGGAGGGGGCAGAAGATAAACACCTAAGATGGGAGCTGGGAGGGAATGAGAGGGAGAATAGAGTCCTGGGGGGTCCGGGCTGCTGCACTGCACTGGGTGTGAAGGGAAAGCAGAGATCTGAGGAAAGTGAGGGAGCCATGCGTGTGGTTAGCAGGAGAAGATCTCTAGGAAAAGTGTGTGGATCTTAAGGGAAGGAGGGAGGGAAGGAAGAACTGGACAAAGAGAGCCCTGACTCTAACGAGCTAGTGGCGCTAACTCAGGCTTTCCTCCCCCCATCCAAACCTCAGTTTCCCCACCAGTAAGTGAAGAATTTAGAGTAGAGAAATGCTAAAGTCCCAGCCACTTTTAAGACTCTCCATCATGAAAATTCAGAGGTGGTAATTTTATGCATGTGTATGCATGTGTGTGGACACTTGTGTAAATGGCACGGTGTGCGTGTGTGTGTGTGTGTGTGTGCATGTATGGACATGTATGTGTGTGGTTAATTTCCCAAAGAAATTCCAATCATTTGTGTTTCTTTCAAGAGCAATTACACAAAAACACACTATGTGCTCATTTAAAAGAAATTGATCGGGTCAGGCACAGTGGCTCAGGCCTATAATCCTAGCACTCTGGGAGGCCAAGGCGGGAGGATTGCTTGAGCTCAGGAGTTTAAAACCAGCCTGAACAAGAGTGAGAGCCTGTCTCTACTAAAAATAGAAAAATTAGCTGGGCGTCATGGTGCACACCTGTAGTCCCAGCCATTCAGAAGGCTGAGGCAGGAAGATGGCTTGAGCCCAGGAGTTTGAGGTTGCGGTGAGCTATGACAACACCACTGCACTCTAGCCCAGGCAACAGAGTAAGACTCTGTCTCAAAAAAAATAATTAATTAAATAAAATAAATAAATTGATCTATATCCTATGGGATTAGAGGTTGATTGGTTTCACACTAAGATATATGTTAAATGAGATTTGTCATTATGTGCACAAACATAGTAATTACTAAAGGACCATGCATGCAATTTGGTCATAATAATATTTAGGTGGAGTAAGGTGAATAGTCAACTGCAAGATATCAGTGAACATAATGTACATGACATTCTACCAAGAAATGAGTTCCCAGTTTTGGGGATTCCCTGATTTGGGCTGGGCTCATGAGGCTTAGCCCTGGGAATCATTGGTAATACAATGACAGATACATAAAACACTATATCTAAAAAAAAAAATTTTATCTACAATAAATACAATAACAGAGAGAGTTTGAGGACACTAAACGAGTTTTGAGTTTAAAATGGTAATACGTTTAGTAGTATGTTTCTGGAGCTTTCATCAGTGCAATCAAATGTGGAGCCAGCTGTAGAAGACCCAATGGATCAGTGGTTGGACCGCCACCAACGGCCCATCATCAAGACCTCAGGAATCAGTAAACATCCATTTGTCCAGAAATATCTTCTTCACTGGACCATCATTTTGCCTTAAATGTCACCAGCAGAGATTCATTCTTTGAGCTAAGTTATTATTTCTAGAACATTCCTCTTACAAAGCAAAGATATTCCCAGAGGGAGCTACCTATTCCACCCTTAACTGTCACAAATGCCTCAGGAAAAGTAATCACGATTGGGGAGCAGCTCGAGAATCAGGCCTTGGACAGAACTGCCATCATGGAAGGGGCAGTTAGGGTCAGGAAGCTGCAGCAGGTGGGTGAAGGCAGGAAAAAGTGAGTCCCGTCTGAGGAATTTCTGCTGTGTGGCCAGGCTGGATAGCTAGACTCTACCAATGCGTGAGACCCCATGAGTGCCATTTGTACAGATGAGAAAACTGGAGCTTGCCTGAAATCTTCCAGTTGGTTACGAAGCTGAGGTTCCAGCCCAAACCCACAGACACCCCACCGCGTGAGGCTGCTTCTCTGTGCCTGCAGCACGAGACACTTCGGAGAGGCAGAAATGTTGAGCAGAAAGAAAAAGGCAGGGAAAGAGGCGATCAGAAAATGAAAAACGCCCAATGAGCCACCCTGTCCTGAATTAGCCCTGCTCCCTGCCCCATGCCTGAGCAGCGGAAGGCTTCAGGTACTAGAGAAAGCACAGCAGGTGCCTCTGCGGCAGCGGGCCTTGTGTTGAACAAGGTGACTCGTTTCGGCACATTCTGGTACAATGCAGTTGGCCCCTTCAGGGTTTGACCTGTGTTGGACAGAAGAGGCTGAACAGTGTTGTAAACAAAGGACAGGTTGGAATATCGGCTCCAACACTCTGGCTGCAAAATCTTGGGCAAGTCACTAACCCTTCCAAACCCTCAGCTTCCTCTTCTGTAAAATGGGGATAAGAATAGAGGGTTTTGTAAAGATGAAATTATATCAAGCCTAGCTCAGTGCCTGACATACAACATAGATCAATACAGGTGATCTCATCCTTTCTTCCCAGAAAGGAAGCAGTAAACCAAGGGAAAGTAAGCTCATTATACCCAACCTACTTACACCTCCCTGCCTCATGTGCTGTGCCAGCTCCCACCCCCACTGTCCACAGCAACAGCAGATCTGCTTGGTCATCTCATTTCCCAGAATGGTGATTCCATAGACTGACACTTGCTCACACAATTCCCCTACCAGGCCCAGCTGAACTCGGAGCTCCTCCTCAACTATGGTGCTTGTGCCACCCCCAGAGAGAGCAGCAGAATACATCCTGGCACCATTGGGTTAAGGCCCTGGGTCCTTTTAGGGCTTATACTAGATTAAGGGTGGGCTTGGAGAGAGAGTCTAAGAGCCGGGGATCCAGGAAGGCAAACCAAACCGCCCCTAACTGATTAGAGCTAAGAGTGATGGGACTGGCCTTGGACTATGCCACCTGGGACAAGGTCATCATTTCATCCCTGGCATCACTGGGAAGAGCATCAAGGATGCTTGACTTGGGAGAAGGAAACTGATAGCTCTGTTCCTGCCCTTTCCCCATTCTCATCCCACTCCTTTTGGGTCCATTCGAGTGTTTAGTGCATAGTAGGTGCACAATAAATATTTGATTGATCAATTAATGAATTACAAATAAGTCAAATATGTGGACGGATGAATGGATGGATCTTAATCTACATAGTTACACTTCTACAGAACAGATTTTTTTTAATTGTGCTGCACATACTAACAAAGTGATTTGCTGCAATGCTAGGCCTTTGTTCGTATTTGGCAGACCAGTGGGAGGACATATTCCAACACCCTATTTAATTACTGTCTACCCTAATATTCTCTGAGCCTCATTGCTTGATTGGATAACACGGCTATGTCAAAAGATAATATCCCAAAGAGAAATAAGATTCCGCTGGTGTTACTACAATCGCCCTGAAAGAAGAAAGCATTTAGTTCTTGAAGTGGGGTGCATGGGTGTTGGTTGCTTTAGTGCTCTTTAAATCGTCCACGTATGATTTTTTTTAGACTCGCATGTCTGTATTTTCCAAACGATCTTAATAAAAACGTTTTAAATGAAAGAAAGGCAAGGAGAGAGTTAACACCTGCCTTGAGCCTCGGCGGCAAAGAATAAATCCTTAACCCGAGGCCTCACACCTTCACCGCGGTGGGCAGCTCCGCGGACGGCAGCGGCGCAGCGTGGCGCCCAGACGAACAAGTAGACAATGAAAGAAAGAGATCCTGTGATCTTTACATCCTTGGATAGTCTTGAATTCCACGCAGCTGTTTCTGGACAAAGAGACCTTCTGGAACTGGAGTCTTCTCCCTCGGGATTGATCTTCGTGTCCTTTATTACCTGAGAGTGGCGGGTCTTTGGTGCCAATGATGAAAGCCGGGCGCGGGCCGCAGTGGACATGAAGGCTTTCTGTGATGTCCAAGTGTGCGAGGAGGCAGGCAGGAGCAGCCACCCGGCACTCCCGCAACCCCACTCAGATCTCAGGGCCGCCGTGGCGCTGGGCTCCTCCCCACTGACCTGAGAGCGCCCCGACAAGCCACTTCAAGGAGATTACCTCGTTTCTATTTTGCGGCTTTTTCTGGGTTTCCACGAGGTGGTTGTCTGGACATAACACACACTGGCAGTTCATCTTAACAGACAGCAGAATGAAAACAGCCCGAGCGGATCCCAGCCTAAAGGAATTCACAGGGGCTGCTTTCAGAGGGCCCGGGCTCCCTTCTGCCAGACATCCCTGTGAAAGAATGCAGGGCTGGGGGCATCTGCTGGGGGCAGGGGGGGGGGACAAAATAAATGCAAATGCCCACCAAGAAGATGCCTTTTTCCCCCTTTGGCGTCTCTACGCTTGCTTTGTGGACTTGCAACATACAATTGAAATTTTTTTTTTTTAAGGAATGAAAATGACCTGAAGTTTAGAATTATTTTTAAGTTTGAGATGATAATGGGTACTTTTATATATTTGAAATAAACTGAACACTCACTGCTGGGACCTTGTTACAGGACATGTCTGTCACTGTCCTGACTCCACGCCCGAGCTGGGCCACCATTGTGCCCACGCAAATTGCAAGATAATCAAGCTCTCCCCAGCTCAGTGCTTTCTCCCCTTCTCTGTCCACCCCTCTCTGACCTGGCACACGTGTGTCTTCTGAATGGGGGGGTGTCTGGTCGCTAGGGCTGCTGTAACAAAGCACCGTAAACCAGGTGACTTAAACAACAGAAGTCTCTAACCTCCCAGTTCTGGAAGCTGGAAGCTCAAAATCAACGTGTCAAGCAGGGCTGATTCCTTCTGAGGGCTGTGAGGGAAGAATTGCTCCAGGCCTCTGTCCTCGGCTTATAGATATCTGTCTGTCTTCTCCCTGTGTCCCTTCACGTCATCTTCCCTCTATGCATGTCCATGTCCAAATTTCCTCTTCTTAAGAGAACACCAGTCATATTGGATTAAGGCCCAACCTAATGACCTCATTTTAACTTCACACCTCTCTAGAGACCCTGTCTCCAAATAAGGTCCCGTTCTGCAGAACTGCAGATGAGGACTTCAGCCTTCCAATGTTGGGGGGCACACAATTCAACCCCCAACCTGGGGCTTTGTCAAAACCCCTTTCACAAGTGGCGACTGGTGCATTCAGGACACAAATTCTTCAAGCCTGGGTGCTGTAGTGTGACAAATACAGAGAGGTCTGCACGCAAAGCAGTCACGTGCTCAAGCGGAGGGGCTCTACAAAGCATCGAGGAAAGATGTGGATTTGGTTAAAACATGAAGAGAAAGGGAAGGTTTCCTCCTAAACAAGGTTTGAATCGTTTTATACTGAACATCAAGCCACAGAGACTTTTTGTGTGACAGCACGTTTCTTTAATGCATTTCCTTGAAGCGTGCTCTTTTTCTTCCTCTCAATTACCTTTGTGTTTCCTATTTTTCATAATTATTCATAAATCCACACCTGGCAAGACCTACATGTAACCCACACCATGATTATTTAGTAGTGCAGACGCGTATTCTATACTTGAGATGCTCAAGGCCCGGTTGGTTCTACCTCGTATCACATATACCATCAACAAGAGAGGAAATGAGTATTTGATCACTGTGGGTCCTCTTTCACTTTACCCTCCCTTTCCTGTGTGTCTTCTTTAAGTGGTGGAATAAATGCCTGACTAATAAATAACCACAGAGAAGCCAGTGGTAGCAGACTCTGTGGTTTCAACTCTACCGAGCATCCACACCAGGGCTGGAGGCCAAGAGCCCCTGCACCCAGGGCAATCCCCACGCAGCACAAGGGACAAGGGCCACCTGTATTTCCAGACAGGCATCCAGACCAGAAAGTCACCTGCCTTGGTAGCACCAAGATAAAGCAGGTGGGCTTGCCTCTGTTTTTGAAGATTCTTCTTGCTTTCGGTTCCTTGCCACTTAAGAAAAGCTAGACTTCATCTGAAAAAAGATAACCTAGGATGATTAAAATTGAACACTGTGTCATGTGAGAAGTAATTGCAGGAATTCACCTGGAAAAGACTGAGGAGGGGGCCGGGCCCAATGGCTCACGCCTGTAATCCTAGCACTCTGGGAGACCGAGGCGGGCAGATTGCTGGAGGTCTGGAGTTCGAAACCAGCCTGAGCAAGAGCGAGACCCCGTCTCTACTATAAATAGAAACAAATTAATTGGCCAACTAATATATATAGAAAAAATTAGCCGGGCATGGTGGCGCATGCCTGTAGTCCCAGCTACTCAGGAGGCTGAGGCAGGAGGATTGCTTGAGCCCAGGAGTTTGAGGTTGCTGTGAGCTAGGCTGACGCCACGCCACTCACTCTAGCCTGGGCAACAAAGCGAGACTCTGTCTCAAAAAAAAAAAAAAAAAAAGACTGAGGAGGAAAGTTTAAAGAACTGCCTGAGACAAGAGACTGCTGATTAGCACAGGTGGACATTATAAGAGCCCAAAGTTCAGCACTAGGTCACTGTTACAAACTTGAGCTGTCTATATAATCTGCCTCACAAGAAGTGAGCTTCCAGTGCCTGAGGTATCTCCTAAAATACAGTGTTGTTCCTGTGAGTACAGGTTTTGAAATTGGAATCCAGGCTCACCTCTTCCTAACAATGAGACCTTAGATAAATTCCTTAACCTCTCTGAGCAACAGTAACCCTCACACATAAAATGGCAGCCACAGTCTCTAGCACATGGAAGACCCTCAATAAATAAATAGTAACCCCCACCCCCCACCTCCACCCCTCTTCCCTTGATTCCTCTTATGGAGTGATGAGTCCTAGAATCTCTAACTCCCATTCCTCTCAAACAGACTGAGAGAACCCAACATCTCAGCATGGGTGTTTGGCTTTGGGTATGAAATTCCTCCAGGCAACTGAATAATAAACACAGGGCATGGGTTTACTACCACCGTTCTTCCCTTCCTACCTGAAGGGAATCACATAAAACATTCAACTCCATCTTGCTGGTAGTTTTAACCATGTTTAAATATTTCATAGAGAACATTTTTCTTTGAAACACTCTCTTGTCTCATTTTTTAACTGAGTGTGACCTGAATTAATGTGGTGAGGCCAAAAGAAAGAGCAGAAGAAATTAATACAGGGGCAGCTCTCCTGCCAAAACAGTTGAACCCTCTCCAGGACCCTGTTTTTTTGCTTGTCCATACATGTTAAACTTCCAAGCACTAAAGTCTCTCAGCGCTTTGGGGATATCACCGGCTGAGTGGGTGCTTATGTGTTTAAAGAGGCAGGATGTACATACATACATATGCTCAGCTTACCTCTGAGGCAGATTAGATTGATGCTCAAAATGTTCACTCTCTGCCTTCCTCTTCCAAAGCAGAACACTTCCCCACCCCGCCCACTTGGAATCCAGTCACGTGACTCACTTTATCCAATGGAATGTGGGCAGGCACAACAGGGTACCAGTTCCAAGCCTGGTCTTAGAGGCAACATGGTTCCACATGTGATCTTGCTCGCTTGCCCTCTGGCGTTGCCCTGAGAAGAGCATCCCCCATGAGCCCCCCACTGCCTCCTCTGCCAAGGCCCCAGAAGGAACACTCTTGAAGCAAATCTGAGTCCAACTCACAGCCAAGAGGCAGACTCAGCCAAACACAGGAACAAAAACCACCCAATAGATCACAAAACTTTGATAGACAGACCAGCAGACACATGAGCAAAAATAATTATGCCTCCTCCGTGCCCAAGCAAATGTCACATTCTTTCAGTGGAGTCATATGGTGTAGATTTAACTACAAAACAAAGTAGACAGTATATTAATGTCATTGCTCCTGATCACTATAATCTGTGTGCATATATGTGGACATAAGCATATGTCTGTTTATAAATATAATGAAGAAATAGATGGAAGGACAATACCAATTTATTAACTCGCAGTTCCATGGGTCAGAAGCCCAGTATGGCATGGCCACATTCTCGGTTCAGGGTCCCATAAAGCTGCAATCAAGGTGCCTGCCAGCTGAGGGCTTGTCTGGAAGCTCCTAAGGAAAAATCCACTTGCAAACCTTTTCCCATTGTTGCCAGAATTCAATTCCTTGTGGTTGGAGGACTGAGGTCCCTGTTGTCTTACTGGCTGTCAGCGGGGTATCAGCCCCCAGCTACCAGTGGCTGTCCCCACTCCCTGTGATGCAGTCCCTCCATAATCAGGCCAGAGATAGCACATGTGATCTTCTCGAGCTCTGAAGCTCCAGCCCCCCTCATGGTTGACCTCTAGACCCAGGTGTAAAGGGCTCATGTGGTTAGATCAGTCCACCCAGATACTCTCCTCCTTAAGGTCAACTTATTCAGAAGCTTAACTATATCTGCAAAATCCCTTCTACCACGACATAGACACAAGAGTGAAGTCTCATCTAATTCACAGGTTCTGCACACACTCAAGGGGAGGAGATGATACAGAGACGAAGGCCCCTAGGGGTTATCTTAGAACTCTGCCTCGCACACAGATGCTCTGCCTCCCCCAAAGTTCCACGTTCCTCCCTCTTCCCTTAGCTTCATAGAGCCCTGAGACCATGGCTCTTTCTGGTCCACTCAAACTCAACGCACTCTGTGTCCCACTCCCGTAGGCCTTCTCTTGGCTTCTAGCCAGTTAACCTGGGAAACTAACTAACATCTAAGCGTCACTGGGTTCATGTGCCTTTCCTCTGGCCATCATGTCTGCCTTTTTAATAAGAGCTCTGCCACCCGGAGTTCAAAGGGTGACGGGCAGGAAAGAGTTGAGCCCCAAGTTGGCTCTAAGACACCTATTGGTAGAAATTCTAGGCACTTTGGCAAGCTGGCAAGGGTGACATATTAGAGGCTCTTGGGCATCCCTCAATCACATGGCCGTGCCTATGCCAGAGTGTCTTCAGGAAGTAAAGCGTATAACGACTGTCGTCTCGTTGCTGTCATCTGCCCAGCCTGGGCAATAGAGGCCAAAGGCTTCCTTTTGGTAACACTGTCCTACTTTCTGCTTCACACATTCAAATCCACACAGAGCAGAGAATGTTCTGGCCACTCCTTAGGTTTGCAGTTTGACTGCTCAGACACTGAGATAGGTGTTCTACCAGCAGATGGTATAATGCACAACTCAGCCCAAGAAATCTGCTTTCAGGGGCAGAAGTTCCAGCCAGGATTCAACAGACAGCTCTCCAGCACCTGCGTCTCGCTAAATCCTGGGCAGCAGGCTTAGGCAGGGAGCACTTGACATCATCCGTCACCCAGCCTGGGGCCAGGCCTATCTACTCTGCCCAAGTATAAAATAGCCCCCAGAGTAAGGTGATCTCCCAGTTTCCCAGTGAAAAGATCCAAAAGAAATGGTTTGGGGCCAACTTAAAAGTACAAATTTTTAGGGATGTGGTTGATACAGAAAATGTGTACCTCTAATGTTTAGTTTATTAATTTATGTTCAGACACAAACTTAAAGATCACAATATATAAATTATATTGATTTGAGAATATGACTTGTTTCCACATACCATGAAAGAATTTTATTTTATTAGACTTTAAAAAAAAAAAGACAAGGTCTGTTTCTGCTGCTCAGACATGATCATAACTCACTGCAGCCTCACACTTCTGAGCTCAGGTGACACACCTGCCTCTACCTCCCCAGTATCTAGGACTGTAGGTTCACACCACCACTTCCAGCTAATTTTTTTTATTTTTGTAGAGATAGAGTCTTGCTATGTTGCCCAGGCTGGTCTTGAACTCCTGGTCTTAGGCTCTTCCCAGGTATCTTCTGTGTCATTGCAGTTTCCACCATGAGAACACCCTGTTGAGTCATCTAACCGGGCTGAGTATTTTTTAGCCCATGTTTCATGTGATCTCAAGAAATTTTAAGTTAAGTCACAAGTGCCTTTTGGCACAAAAGTAGGCATACCATTTGGTATAACTTTTCATTCGTATTGTAGGTGTATATTTGTGATATTCACAATATAACCTTTGTGTGCCTTTCAATGTAGCCTTTTAAAGGCTTTTACAACAACATCCAAAACTTGCATCCAAAACTACTCCTTTTACCTGTTCGATTTTTCTCCAGAGAGCTCATCTTCAGAGACCTTGTCTTCCCTGAGGCTACAGACATCTTGTCTCTTTTGTTACTATTCTGTCCCCTTCTTAGAACACTATCTGGTACACAGAGCGCTTATACTTGTTTTTATTTATTTTGTTTTTCTTTTTTTTGAGACAGAGTCTCACTCTGTTGCCCAGGCTAGACTGCCGTGGCATCAGCCTAGCTCACAGCAACCTCAAACTCCTGGGCTCAAGCAATCCTCCTGCCTCACCCTCCCGAGTAGCTGGGACTACAGACATGTGCCACCATGCCCGGCTAGTTTTTTCTACATATTTTTAGTTGGCCAATTAATTTCTTTCTATTTATAGTACAGACGGGGGTCTCACTCTTGCTCAGGCTGGTTTCAAACTCCTGACCTTGAGCCATCCTCCTGCCTCGGCCTCCCAGAGTGCTAGGATTACAGACGTGAGCCACCTCACCAAGCCAATACTTGTTTTTAAATAGAAGAATACTTCTAAGAATGATCACCAAATTATATTACATTTTTATATATATTGAATTTCATATATAAAAGTTTTATATTATATGGTAAATCATATAAATATGAAATATGTTAAATGATTATATGCATATAAAATTCCATTCAATATTAATATCACCTGCAAACACGTGAAATATATTAAGATCATTATAGGCTATGTGTTCTCTAAATAATACTTTTCAAGAAGAAAATCTAATTTTAAAAAGATACCAAGAGAGGATGCTGTAATATGAAAGAGGAGTAAGAAGTCAATTCTTTGAAGGGAGATCTCTTCTTATTTGGGGGCTCGCGTGCAAGTACAAAGCAGCCACTTCCACACCACAGAAAGCCCACTTCTCAGTCCTCTCTCTTATCCAAATCGTCTGCCCCCTCAGCTTTTATAACAATAGCCACTTTCTTCTATCTCTCTGAACATTCTTTTCATGTCTTTTTTTTTTTTAAACTTCTGTTCCTTAAACATCAAAGGCCCCTGCTGACCTTTGTCCAGTCCGTGCTATTTTTAATTTATCATGGATACAGATTCCTCCTCCTTGGCCAGCCTTCCCAACCCGACAGACTTCCTGCCCTCCGAAAGCCAGATTCCTGGTTTCCATGGCATTCTCTGGAGCTTTCCCGGTCTCCTGCCCACCTGGGAACACATTCCTCAGCTCTAAGCTCATCCCTGTTCTCAGTATTCCATCCTGACCCCAGCCTACTCACACCGCTGGCTAATATAGTGTTATTCAGACACTTTGCCCAACAACACCAATCTGTATGAATCCAGGTCCCTTGATGACATAAACACAGCAATGCTCGGGCTTAGTGAGAAGGAGGGACAGACAGACACACATACAGAGAGGCGGTAACTGTCATGCAGCAAAAGGATCCCACTTGAAAAGGAGACACCTTCAGGAACCACTGGGGAGGGACTGCTGCCGTCAGCGCAAATCCCCACCAAGCCACCGAACCCAGATTCCTGAGGTGCCAGTGTGGTCTTCAGGGTGACATCACGGACTCCCAGGGGGAAACTGACTGGAACGCCTACCCCACAGTGAATTTAAAAGTCAAGATAGCCCACCGTTCAGTTGTGGTATGTTTACGCAGGGGGTGGGGAGATGGGAAGCAGCAGCCCTTTTGGGGTACCAACAAAAGAATGAGGGACACTGGACTTTCTGGAGGTTGAAACTAAGGGACAGAGGGAGAACTAAGCATCACACTCCCCCAAAAGTCATAACAATACCTAATCATCCACTTCCCTCTCTGTCCTGTGGTTTGTCACAGACACTCCATAAAGTTAATCCAACAGATGCTTGCATATAGAATATAAATTCTTCCCAGACCTTCAAAAGATTCCTGGGAGACATAGGAGAAATAGATGTCACTCTCTCCTGCACCCTGAGCACAGCACATGTCCCAGCCCTGTGGAGGAGAAGCCAGCAGTCCTCCTGCGAAGGGAGGGGAGGAGGGTTGGAACACCCAGCCTTCCTCCAAGAAAGTTTCATATTATTTCCCGGTTTGTGATTGCATGAAAAAAAATGTCCCCAAGCAGTCTTTGTGTGGCTTCCCCTCCACTCCATTTCTGTTCTATAATGTGACAAGACAGCCATGCTTATAGAGAATGAAAATATTCTTTGCCATTTTTTCCTCCATCTCAAGTCTTTCATGATGAATTGCCTGTGCTATGTGTGCAAGGATTTTCCTTTTGAAAAACCTGAGGAAATCTCCATTAGCAAACTTCTCTCACCCCTCATTCAAAAACTAAAGCTATTTTCATTAAAATCGACTTATACTTTTAGGAGGGCATTCTCCTTTTTTGAAATTTTTTTAAGAAAGGCATCCGTTCAGAAAATAGTTTCCTTTATTTGAGCATTCTTATGAATTGGTGATGAAATCAGTGCCACAGATTATATGTGGAGTTAGAAATATGTTATATGAAATGATTCATAGTCTCATGACAATATAATTTATACACGGAGAGATGCTAATTTCCATGCATCCTGATTTATTTTATTAATAATTCTTACAGGCAGTATATTCTGTTACTACTGAACTTATTTTAGATCAGTACATTTCAAATTGGCCTATGATCAATTCATAAAAATATTGGAAGTAATCAGATACATAATAAATTGTTCCATAGAGTCAGATATAACTACTATGTAACAGTAAATTGAGATGATATTGGTTTTAATCAGCTATCCAAAAAAAGGCGAAATTTATGCCATTCTCTGTTTAATTTAGATTATAAAATTCACTAGGGAAATCAAGGAATCGGATAGCTGATAGGAGTTCTTAATAGCAATTGCAGTAAAACACATTTCACTGCTTGAAATTTGTGAGCCCCAATTAATCATGGGCTCAAATAGTTTTTAAAAGTGTTTTATAATCCAAATATTACTATCTCAGTAAGACACTGCAGCATGTTTATTAATCCATATCTGCTTGCATACTCTCCTTGACCTTCAGTCACATGCCTTACAGCTCAGCAGGCTTCAAGCAAGATGCCAAAAATGCCTGCTCCATCTAATTGCATGATTTTCAGTTACTCCACAGTGTTTCTTCCCAAAGAAGCTTTAAAAAAAAAAAAAAAAAAATCCCTTGCTACTTTAGTCTCCCTTCTTAATGACAATAGAATATTCATTTACTACATTCTTGGAATTTTAAAGCCTCTCTTCTAAACTTCCACTTACAAAAATGGCCTTCTCAGTCCCTATTCCTTTTCTATTTTCTAAAATAAGACAGCTTCATTATTAAATTCCTCAAGATATATGGGAGTCTGTCCTCCAGAGAAAGGGACGCTAAGCTCTCTCCCATGTGTTCTTCTATTAATTAATCACCATTTTCCTGGTATCTCTGGAATCTCTGCTCTAAAAGGACAGGTCTCTGTCTTGTCTAGCACGATAACCCCAGAACCTAGAATTGTGCCTAGTAATCAGTACGTGAGCACATAGCTTACCCAAAGCCCTCGTTCTGCCATTTTAGACTATTTCATCTTTCTCTCTTTAATAGAAACAGAGAAAAACTCTACAGAGAGTTGACAAATACAAACCGGGATGTGATGTGGCCTGTCTGTTAAAATACATCAGTAGAAACAGAAGAAATTCCAAATTCCTCATCCTGGCATTCAAGGCTCTTGACACTCCAGCCTCTCACCTCCCACCACCTCCTGGCTCATGCATGGCCTTTTCTGCCATCTGATGATTTTATCTCATGAACTGATTTCAAAATACATCCGACACTTTTCCTGCTGCACCTGTAAGCCTGGAACGCCCTCTCCCAAAACTCCACCTATCAAAATACCCATTCACCTTGAACACCATGTGGCAATAAAGAAATACCACAGGCCAGGCACAGTGGCTCACACCTATAATCCTAGCACTCCAGGAGGCCAAGGCGGAAGGATTGCTTGAGGTCAGGAGTTCAAGACCAGCCTGGGAAACTTAATGAGACTCCGTCTCTACTAAACATAGAAAAATTAGCCTGGCATGGAGGCACATGCCTGTACTTCCAGCTACTCGGAAGGCTGAGGCAGGAGAATCACTTGAGCCCAGGAATTTGAGTCTGCAGTGAGCTATGATAATGCTACTGCACTATAGCCCAGGTGAGGGAGTGAGACTCTGTCTCAAAAAAAAAAGAAATAGCACAGACTTTAGCATCAGATGAACCCAAGCAGTGTGACAGTAGACAAATTACTTAAACTTTCTGAACAGTTGTTTCCTCAATAGTAAAATAGGGATAACCTGGATACTAAATGTTCCTATTATGTGTGTAGAAAAGGAAAAACGCAGAACCATTTGATAAAGTATTAATGACCACCGTGCCTGATAAATCATGAAGTCCTTAAGTAGAAACATGTCTTCAATGTCTGCTGCTCTTGACAGCCCCAGTTAGTTCTTTGTACATTGTAGCTGCAGATAAATGGGGCATGAATGAATAAGTGAATGTAGGGGAAAGAAAAGAGAGGCAGAAGCAGCGTGGGGAAGTGCAGAGAAGCAAAGTAGGGGGAGCATTTACGATTTGGGGTCCCTAATTCTCTATCTTTAGATATGGTTATAAGCAGATGAAGAGAAGAAGAATGAAGATGCCTTATTGAAATGTTTTTCAATAAGATATCATTGAAAGAAGATGAGAGAAGAAAAATGAAGAGCCTCATTAAAGGTGCTATTTAAGCCAGGGCTTTAAGGGACAATTTATCTACATGGCGGCGTGGTAGGATGTGGCAGGAAGGGACATGTTGAGATCGGTTATGGACCCGCTGAGTTGGAGATGCCTGTGGGACATCCAAGTGGAGGAGCCATGAGGAACCTGGCTTTTCTGAGAGAAGTCAGGGCAGGCATAAGTTCCGGGTGTCACCTGCCCCGAGGTCGCAGGAGAGGCTAGTGGGTGGACGAGGGGGCTGTAGAAGGCTTCCCTCCCCCTTGCAGAGCCTCCCTCCCTCTTCTCTCATCTCAGACCCGGCACCCACCTTCTCTCACTGCTCTCAGATTCTCGGGGTGCAGATGGCATAGAGTTCTTTACTTATTTTCCTGAAGGGGTTAATGATGCAATGCTTCATCTTTTCATGTTGAAAAAGAATGCTAGAAGAGGAAGGACAGAGCTGAACTCAAAGCTTAGTGAATGCAAGTTAAGGCTAAAATTTTAGGCCCTGTAGTCTTTGGTTGAGGGAAGAGGTTTTGGGTACTGGCTGGGGGTGTGTGCCTTCCTGCTGTAGTTCAGAATACACCCAGTAAGGAGCCGGTTGCAGTTGTCCCTCAGTATCTCTGGGGGATTGGTTCCAGGACCCCCGTGGATACCCAAATCCACTGATGCTAAAGTCCCTTATATAAAATAATGTAGTATTTGCATATAACCTATGCACATCCTCCCATATACTTTATTTTGTTGTTGTTGTTGTTGTTGTTGTTTTTCATTTCAGCATATTATGGGGGTACAGATTTTAAGGTTTCAATAGCTCCCATATAGTTTAAATCATCATTAATCAGTAACATTAATCAGTCAGTCAGAGGGAAAGAGAAAAATAGTGGACAAGGAGAACATCCTGCTTCAAGGTCATGATTAAGATTTAGAAACAAAATGCCTCAGATCTGTTTTTAAAACCTGATTTCTATATAAGAGCCCACAGAATTTTGTTGTACTCAGAGAATGATCAAATTATTGACCTAAAAGATATTTTTAGAAATCACCTAGTGCAAAGGTTTTGCAAAACTTTTACAGCAGCTGGGCTTGGGAGCTCATGCCTGTAATCCCAACAATTTAGGAGGCCAAGGCCAGAGGATCATTTGAGGCCTGGAGTTCCAGACAAGCCTGGACAACATAGTGAGACCTTGTCTTTACAAAACACTTTAAAAAGAAGTAGCTGGTTGTGGTGGCGCATGCCTGTAGTCCCAGCCATTTGGGAAGCTGAGGCAGTAGGATCACCTGAACCCAGGAGTTTGAGGTTGCTGTGAGCTATGATAATGCCACTGCACTCTAGCCCAGGCAACAGAGTGAGACCCTGTCTCTGTAGAAAAAAAACAAAAGAAACTTTTAAAGTCATAAGACATTTATATACAAAAACTAAGTTTCACAAACTTGGTCAAGAGGTAAAGTTTTAAATATAAACATGTATACACATAATATATACCAAACAAATAGTCAGAATCAATACCAGCTTAACATCAATAATTTGTGTTAAAGGGATTTGAACTGTTATATTTATTTACTTTTTATTTATTTATTCTTTTTTTTTTTTTTTTTTTTTGAGACACAGTCTCACTCTGTTGCCTGGGCTAGAGTGCCGTGGCGTCAGCCTAGCTCACAGCAACCTCAGAGTCCTGGGCTCAGGCGATCCTCCTGCCTCAGCCTCCCAAGTAGCTGGGACTACAGGCATGTGCCACCATGCCCGGCTAATTTTTTCTATATATTTTTAGTTGTCCAGCTAATTTTTTTCTATTTTTAGTAGAGACGGGGTCTCACTCTTGCTCAGGCTGGTCTCGAACTCCTGAGCTCAAACAATCTTCCCGCCTCAGCCTCCCAGAGTGCTAGAATTAGAATGATGAGTCACCAGGCCTGGTCTTATTTATTTATTTAAAAAATACTTCTAAGTATTTAGTATATGCCAGGCATTGTTCTAAATACTTTAGAAAAATTAACTTATTTTCCTCACAACAATACAAAAAAGTATGATCATCATCTCAATTTTATAGATGAGGAAATTGAGGCACAGACTGTTTCTATAACTTCCCCCAAGTCACATGACCAATAAACCATAAGTTTAGGATTCAGACCCAGACAATCTGGCTCCAGAGTGTCTATAGTCATAACCAACAAAAAATTCCCTGACTTACTATTATTATTGTTATTATGCTAAAAAGCTTGGGGACAGACTTGTGAATGTTATGGAACCTTCTTTCCATTTTCCTCTAGAAAATAGAAAAAGAATTGAGTTAAAAATTTATCACTATAGAGGACAACATTTTCCTTAAATTTCTATGTGATCCTCATTCTTGACTGAAGTTTCATGAACAAGAAGAGTAGAAAGGTTAAGAAATTATTTCGTTACCACCCTTAAAATTTAGAAAATCAATTTACAAATTCATAAACGTATTTAAAGTTTTAACTGCATTTGTGAAATAGCCTATGAAGCCTTGTCCATGTTTCTCTGGAAATCAACAGCTGCATAAAACACTTTGAAAACTGTTACTGGTCAATGTTGCCATCTCGAGGGAAGCCATCTCTAAACTATCATGGGAAGACTCATAAGCAGTATAGGGAAGAGACTAAGTCTTGTTTGTGTCTCTTTCTCTACCTAGAACAGAGTTCGGCACTGTATGAGTTCATTACATGCTTCTTGAATTTAACAACTTGTTTTCTTTGTGTTCTTTTTAAGGCTCTGCAAAATCCCAGTTTTTCACTATTCAATCTCTGTTTGAATAAGAATCCCCAAGAACAGGAAAGAAGGGAGAATCAGAAACCACTGGAAGATCAAAGGAAATGTTACTGCCAAATACAGGGGATTCTCCTTCCCTGTGGGGAGCACACCTTGGCTGACCACCACACTGCCAGGAGCCTCTAATTGCTGACCAGCGAAAGGAAAAAATGGTCACACACCACTCAAGAGATGGAGAATAAAAATGGAGCCCAAATTTTGTGTGTAACCAACCCTGGAAGAAGGAAATAGATCATATCTTGTCAGCAAGTATAGTAACTGGCCTAGGAGGGATACCCCTTTCATATCACACTGAAAGTGGGGATTGGGAAGAGAGGCGTAGGCTGGGTATGTCGTTTCATGGGTATCAATTCACAAATGCAAAGCCCACTCACCACTGCACATGCGTGTGAGAGAGAGAGACAGACAGACAGAAATCAAGAGAGCACACAAGCCATCTAGATGAGAGATTTCTGGGGTTAGGAATGCCCATACCTCGACTCCATCCAAATATGTCCTATCTTAGAAGTTGTTGAGGATGAAGCTCTACAATGAGAAATTCACAGAAACTTTAACAATGAAAGGGGCCTCAGCATTCATCCAATTCCTCCTCTGTGCAGATTATGCTACAGGAAGAAGTTATGATTAACCCCAAGTTCGAATTGGGTTAGTGGCAGACCAAGAACACACAGCCCAGGGATCACGTTGCTCACTGATCCTAACCCAGCCCCCTTTCTGGTGCGCTTTGCTTAGTCTTCCGCTTTGTCGACAGAAGGAAGGAAGACCTTAAGCTTTGTCCATCATTCTCACGCAGCATTTCCTGAGCCTCAGTCGTTCCCCTGCCTCCTTCGCAACTTTGCTCCGTCCCATCTGTGTACAATTTGCACTACTTGTTACCTATCAGTTTTCTCTAATTTGTGTTTAATCTGTAGTAGAGATTGCCAAATGTCCCCTAGTTTCCACTATGTCTTTTTTAGAGCAAGAGAGCACCCCCATACCCCTGAGTCCTGGCTGAGGCCATGGCCACCCAGTATCCCTTGTAGCAGGGTACGGCCATGTGACAACAGGACATCAACAGAAGTAATGTTAGTATACACAATTTCTACGTATTTAAACCTTATTTAAACCTCTTGTCATGAAGTTCCTCTCTTTCTTCCTTCTTCTAACAGTTAGAAATAACAAGGTCATGTCGCAGCTTCAGTCACTCAGAGGAGAACAATGCCGTAGAGGATGACAAAATGACACAACAGGAAGAATCTGGGTTCCTAAGCAAGTCCACGGACCCAAGCGTCAGACAGGTTCAATGTAGACAAATAAACTCTCTTATTTAAGATTCAGTATCTTGGGGATCTCTTTGTCATAGCAGCTTAGCATTTATCCTACCTAAAACAACACCCTATGCAACAATATCCATTAAAAATCTGGGTTTTATTCAACCTTTTCTCTTTGGTAAATACTTAAATTGTATAACTATTCAAATAAACAGTATTTGTTCAAATGTTAGCTAAAAATCATTCCTCTTCCACAAAATCATGAACACCCAACTTGGGGAAAGACCAATATAAGGGAAGCGAAACCGGGTTTTGATCAGAATAAGCAGTAAAAGAAAAAGAAATACAAGAAAAATAAAGGCAGAGTGCATGGAATTTAAGCTTCACCTTCTGGCCACGGGTGCACCTGCATTCTGCCGCACACTGCAGGAAAGAGGCCAGGGACTTCCAGGGCTACCCCAGCCTCACCTCTGTCTGTAAGGAGGAGCCTGGCATTGGCAGGGAGGCAGACATCCCTCACCACCTGCTCCCACCAACCCCTGGAGGTGGAAGGGGTTTCACTGCTTGCTGGCGGGCACCATTATAAGAGGTACCAGTTGCACAAGAGAGTCTAGCCAGTTTCGGCTACTCATCCTGCCCTGCATCCCTTCCCCGTGCAAATCAAGGAGGAAAGCACAGCATTCAAGGACCCAAAGGAGGAGGCAATATCATCTGTACTGGCCAAGCAAGGCAGCTCTTTTGTAAGTTCCCATGTCTTTCCCAAACAGCTCCTCCTCCCCAGCCTCCCTGGCAGCCATGCCCTGAGGGGACGCAGAGTGGAAACACCTGTGCCAGGACCGCACCTGCCCTCCCAGCCTCCCCTTCCCACCGCCCCTTGCTGCAGGGCCTTGTCCCTCACTGCAGAGGGTCTCTGGAAACATAAAAATGCTGTTTTGCCTGGGGCAAACTTGGGGCAGAAGGAAGGAGTTTTTAAACTAATTTTCAGAAAATGACATTCATTATTTTTAGCTTCCCATCTGGAATTATTTTAAACACACACACACACACACAGAGGCAGGTTTTGCCTTCATCTCCACCTCTACGTTTGACCCCTGCACGGAGGCAGAACAGAATCAAGTCCAATAATTGCTGTGTCCTTTTCCTTAGAAGGTGGTCAGGGCAAGGCTTTCTCTTCCCACCAAGGCGTCCCCTCTTGAAGTAGCCTTCAAGTCACTGTCAGCACAGAGATTTTGGATTTTCCCCCTCGGGCTATACTTACCCATCAGAGTAAACACATCAAAAGTGCAATTTTTGAGTAACTACTTTCATATGTATGGCAGGAAAATCTCCTATCTTAGTGCCCAAGCTAAACAGAACAGGCTTGAAAACAAATCACTGTGATTAGTAAAAAGAGCTGAGCAGACCAGGCTCTGCAGCGAGTAGCTGGTTCAACCCAAGCAAGTTAATTGGTATCTCTGAGCTTCAGATTTCATACTCTGGAAAATGGAGATGGGAAGGCCTCTCATATAAGACTGTTGAGTGAATTAAATGGAATGATTATATGTCATCCCATTTAATATATATATAATATATATATAATCCCATATAATATATATATATATATATACATATTCGAATAACTCAATGCCCAGCAGGTACGTCATAAATATAAACTATCTTTTTTCCCCTCTTTCTTCTTTTCCTCCTAAACAAGCTAGTATATTAGACAACTTAAATAGAACGGTCATTGAACAATTTTCTTTTTGTTCTTTATACATTTCTATATTTTCCAAAAATTCTTTAGTAATGTGTTATTGTTTTCCTGAATAAGAAAAAAAAAGTTATTTACAAAGATAGCAACATATAATCTCTGTAAAGAAACCTATTTGTCTCCACTGCCTAAATTCGGGTACTTCGTGCTTCTTTCTTCCTCCCAAAAACAAATGTTAAGAAATCACACCATTTGAATTGTTTTTTCAATTGATAGTAAAGATAAATAAATTCATCATAATGATTAAAGCAAATTCTTCTGTTTGTCTTTTAAACTTCAACCCACTGGAAAATAAACACAAGCAATAGCTAAGCTGGTACAACTGAGAACTACAAACGTAGTATTTCTTTCATTACAGGATAAGATCATGGCTCTGGGTACAGAATGAAGCAAGTACTTTGAGAATTTTGATTACTTGATTATGTTTACATATGTTATTATATTTAAACATTTCACCATCTTAAAATGATCTTTTAATATTCTGGTATTTATAAATTACAAATTGGTTCAGGTCATTCTTTCCTGCAAATTCAGCAACCTTAATGCATGTAAATTAACATCCAGGCATGGAAAGTAGGATTTCAGTACAGCACTGCTGCCAGAGGACAGTGTCTGACCTCTGCTGACATCGTGCCCTGTGGGTTTACTACATTAAAATAGGAGTGAGAAGGAATTTGGGCAAAGAGGCTGACCCTGTTCAGCTGTCACCTGCAGAACTTGTATTCATCTAGACACCATGTCACGACTACTGATACAAACAATTTATATTCTATGTCATGACTACTGGTTATAAAATATGAGGAACTTCATTAGCATTTACATAACAAATATTTCATTTTACCAGTGCCTCACTGCTTGGAGAAAACAATTCTGGGAGATACAGAGAGACAAAAGGAGAGCTAGAAAGCCAAGCTGCTTCTAGAGCCAGATGAGCTGTTGTAGCCTAATTCTTAACTGGCATATGCCCCCAAAGCTTGGAGATTAATTCTGGGACCCTCTCGTCAAAAACTTGGATGTGCAGAAAGACTCATCTGGGGAAATTGTTCAGTTATACCCTGCCCCACCCCTCAGAGATCTTGTACAGTAGGTTTTGGGTGGGGCTTAAGAATCCAGATGTTTGAAAGTGTCCCCAGGTACTTCTAAACTAGGTGCCAGAAAACCATACTTACACACTATCATCCCTCTAAGTGAGAGGCAAACTCTTCTTTCATTATCTTGCAAAAGATAAAACTTACAGCATTTTTATTTATAATGGGGGATTGTGTTTTATAGCAGGAAAAAGGAGATAGATATTTATGGGAAAAAATATTTTTATTTCAAAATAATAAGGGGGTACAAATATCTTTGTTATATGGATATCTTCTATAAGGCTTAAGTTGGGGCTTTTAATGTGCCCATCACCAGGATAATGTTCATTGTACCCTATAGGTAAGTTTTTACCCCTCACCCCTTCTCGCCTTCCCCCTTCTTGGTTTCCAATGATCTTTACATCTCTTTGTATCTGTGTGTGGCCATCATTTCTCTCTCAATTATTATAGAGTACATATGGTGTTTGTTTTTCCACTCTTGAGATACTTCACTAAGGACAATAATCTCCAGTTCCAACCAAGTTGCTGCAAAAGACATTATTTCATGCCTTCTTATGGCTAAGTAGTACTCTATGGTATATATATGCCACATTTTCTTAATCCATTCATGAATTGATGGGCACTTAGGTTTATTTCACTTGTGAATTGGACTTATTCCACTTGTTGTTGCACTTGTGAATTGTGCTGCGATAAACATTCCAGTGCAGGTGTCTTTTTGAAAAAAATGACTTATTTTCTTTTGGGTAGAGATACCCAGTAGTGGGATTGCTGGATCAAATGGTAAATCTACTTGTAGTTCTTTGAGGAATCTCTATACTGTTTTCCATAGAGGTTGTACTAAATTGCAGACCCACCAACAGTATATGAGTGTTCTTTCTCTCTGCATCCATACTAGCATCTGTTGTTTTTGGACTTTTTAATAAAAGCTATTCTAACAGGGATAAGGTGATATCTCATTGTAGTTTTAATTTGCATTTCCCTGATGATTAGTGATGTTGAGCATTTTTTCTTATGTTTGTTAGCCATTTGTCTTTTGAAAAACTGGTGTTCATGTGTTTTGCCCACTTTTTAAGGGGTTGTTTTTATCTTGCTGATTTGTTTGAGTTCTTTGTAGATTCTGTTGAATTCTTTGTTACTCTGTTGATTATTTCCTTTGCTGTGCAAAAGCTTTTTTTTTTTTTTTTTTTTTTTTTTTTTTTTTTTTTTTTTTTTTTTTTTTTGAGACAGAGTCTCGCTTTGTTGCCCAGGCTAGAGTGAGTGCCGTGGCATCAGCCTAGCTCACAGCAACCTCAAACTCCTGGGCTCGAGTGATCCTTCTGCCTCAGCCTCCCGGGTAGCTGGGACTACAGGCATGCGCCACCATGCCCGGCTAATTTTTTATATATATATCAGTTGGCCAATTAATTTCTTTCTATTTATAGTAGAGACGGGGTCTCGCTCTTGCTCAGGCTGGTTTTGAACTCCTGACCTTGAGCAATCCGCCCGCCTCGGCCTCCCAAGAGCTAGGATTACAGGCGTGAGCCACAGCGCCCGGCCAAAAGCTTTTTAATTTAATAAAGTCTCATCCATTTATTTTTATTGTCTCTGTGTTTGTCTTTGGGATATTATTCATAAATTCTTTGCCTAGGCTGATGTCTATAAGAGTTTTTCCTATGTTTTCTTCAACAATTTTTATGGTTTCATGCCTCCAAATTTGTCCTTTTTGCTTAAGATTGCTTTGGCTATTTGGGCTTTTTTTTTGGTTCCAAATAAAGTGTAGAATTATTTTTTCTAGATCTATGAAATATAACATTAGTTTTGGTGGGGTTTTTTGTTGTTTTTTTTTTTTTGAGGACTGCATTGAATCTGTAAATCACTTTGGGCATTGGGACATTTTAACCATGTTGATTCTACCAATCCATGAGCATGGGATATTTTTCGATTTCTTTGGGTCATCTATGATTTCTTTCATCAGTGTTTTATAGCGCTCTTTGTAGAGATCTTTCACCTCCCTGCGTAAGTATATTCCTAGGTGTTTTATTTTCTTTGTAGCTATTGTAAATGCTATTGAGCCCTTGATTTGACTCTCACTTGACTGTTATTAGTATATAGAAATGCTACTGATTTGCATACATTGATTTTGTAACCTGAGACTTTGTTGAATTCATTTATCAATTCCAGGAGTCCCTGGGTAGAGTCTTTAGAATTTTCTAGATACAAGATCATATCATCAGCAAACAGGGATGGTTTGCTCTCCTCTTTCCCAATTTGGATGATCTTTATCTCTTTCTCTTGCCTGATTGCTCTGGCTAGAACTTCCAGTACTATGTTGAATAGAAGTGGTGACAGTGGGCACCCTTTGTCTTGTTCTAGTTCTTAGGAGGAATGCATTCAATTTTCCCCATTCAGTATGATGTTAACTATAGGTTTGTCATATATGGTTTTTATAATTTTTAATATGTTCCTTCTATGCCTAGTTTATTGAGGATTTTTACCATGAAAGGGGGTTGAATCTTATCCAATGCTTTTTCTGAATCAATTGAGATGATCATATGGTTTTTGTTTTTGCTTCTGTTTATGTAGTGAATCATATTTATTGATTTTCACATATTGAAACATCCATGCATCCCTGGGATGAAACCCACTTGATCATGGTGAATTATCTTTTCTGTTCAACAAATATTTATAAGGTATCAACTAGGTGCCAGACAGCATGCTACATTGCAAATTGACAAACAGCTTCATCCTAATCTCTCATCATCCTCAGAAACCTAATTTCTTCTCAAAACAACAGGGAAAACCTAACTAAGAAGATATTAAATAAATAAGTATCTAGAAACATCATAGAAGGCAAGAACAACTACAACAATAATAAAGTTCTAACAGCTTTGTCAAAATAAGAAGGTTAAACTAAGTGGTGATTAAACTGTTACACTGACTTAACATTTATTACATTTTTCTTTTTTCTTTTTTTCCTCTAGTGCAAAGCAAGGTTTCTTTACTGTCAGAGAGACCACACGGCCAAACGAGCACTGAGGCTCCAGGTGGGCCCCAAGTACCACCCAAAATGCAACCTCTTCAGTGGGAGAGGGGCTAAAGGGGTTCAGGCCCCAGAATGGTCCTCAGTTTACACAGCACAATGCAAATACAGAGTTTAAAACTTGCTGAATGTCTCTGGCTGGAAACCAGTTGGCCCAACAGGTCTGCAACCATGATCTTTTTGGTCACTGGGGGACACCAAAGATGCCATTAGAAGAGTTTGTCTGAGTCCACCCAGACCAAATTCTTGATGCCCTCCTTAGAAGCCAGATCTGTGGTATTCAATTATAACACCAGGAACTGGAAGACACGTCTATGTGTGCCCACACTCTGCACAACCTGGGGCTGATCCAAGACCTTGGGTTCATTCCCATTGAGGGGGCCAGGCCTAAGCTCAGGCATTGTCAAAAGCAAACAAGTTCATCTTGGCTTGCAGCTGATATGGTTGAAAGCGGCATGGTGGTTAATTGGTTTTGTCCAGGAAGTATAGGGGTAAGGGTAAGGGTAAGGTAACCCTCCCTGAATCCTGTGTCACATTTCACATCATAAACATTGCATTTCTGAAGATCAATGGTAGGGCATATGGGATAAAAGGTCTCCAGATCATAATTCATAGTAGCTCATTTTGGTTCTTCTCTATGTGGTTTGGATTGTCAACAAGGCCAAGCACTTTCTCAGAAAGGCCTTCTATTAACTTGGCCTTGGTAAGCCAGAGGAACTGCTTTACACCGGTGAGAAGGCTGCAAGGCTGGTGGAAGATGTAACAGGCCTGGTCCTTGTGCAGTGGCTGCTCATGAATCAGGGACGAGCAGTGGGGCTTTGGGTGCATGCAGCCGGGGTCTCAGGGCAGGAAGATTAGCTGCGCCAGCCTGGGCGTGAAGTGCATTTTCCCTGCATAGCCAGTCCAGGGATCTCGTACACTCCGTTCAGAGGAGGAAACTTCCACGTGGAGCGCACACCCCACTCGTACTTCCCACGTCTGGGGGTCCCCACACCCCCAAGCCCTGCGGCCAGCCAACCAGCCCCGCCTAGCAGACCCCGAGCTAGGAGTCAGAGCTATGAGTGATAGGAGGACGGAGCGGCTAAGAGGGCTTGCATTCTCCATACTGCGGCATTCTAGCACAAGCTCTGAAGAGTCCTGAAATTCTGTACTTGAACCTGGGTTCCAGATCTTGATGAAGGATATTTTTCATGATAAACAGTTATGTTACTTAACAGTTTTCAGCTTATTAACAACTTCAAAATATCCATAAATTTGTTATGCTGGCCTCCGTTTGGACTCCTTGTACCAGTTCCCATAACTGTCAGGGGCAGATCACTGTGGCGTGGGGGAGTGGAACAGAGAAGAGTTTTATCTTGAGCCAAACACCAGTATCGTGCATAATGGGGAAAAACAAAAAACAATCCTTGTAAAGCAGGAACAAATGCAAATGCCCATTATCACTTCTGTTAATTAACATTGTTCTACAGGCATTAGCCAAAACAATTAGATAAGAGTAAGAAATTACAGACAAACAATTGATAAGGAAGAAGCAAATAACCATTATTTGTGGATGATATGAATGTCTGAATACCTAAAAGAAACCAAAAAAAGATTAGAAATCATTTTTAAAGTTCATTAAGTTGACTTATAACGAAATTAATATACATAGTCAATAGCTTCAGCCAATTAACAAGTAAAATATGAGAAAAAAATCTATTTGTAATTGGAACATAAAATATATACATAGGGTAATTTAAAAATTTGTAACATACAGAAATTTTGCTTTTACACAGATAAACCTATGAGAATGATCACGACAATTCTGAAAAAAACATAATCAAGGAAACTGGCTGTACCAGGTATTAAAGTCTATTATAAAGCTGTAGTACATGAAATGAACATTCAGACAAGAGATACAAAAGGGTACTCAACTTATAATAAAGTAAATAAACTATAGTAAAATATAAGTGTTTACCCTTTCATACTTGCAAGGATCAAAAATTCCGTAATAAACTATAGATGCATGTAGAGTGTAAAGTGATACTCGCTTTCTCATCAGCTCCACAAATCCAGCTATAGCAATTCATCCTGAAGATATTCTTAATACATAAATGCAAAATCCAATGCGAAATGCTATTCAGTGCAGCATATATTATCAGTAGCAAAAGATAAAAACAACCAAGACATTTATGATCATGGTTAAATAACTATTGGTACCCACATCCAACTGAACAAAATGCAGCCATTTTTTAGAATAGTAAGTCTAAACATACAAATATAGACCTCCATGCCTCAAAGATACATTGTTAAGTGAAAAAAGCAAGAGGAAGAACAGTTTGAGCCATATCCACAGTGTGCTTCCAACTGTGAGTGTGCATGTGTGTGTTAAGAGTCAGTTACTAATGTGTGTTTGTAGATACAGAGACTATACCCAGTTCCTAAGAAACAAATAGTTATTGCCTTGGGGGCAGACCAGGAGACTAAAAGTCAGGGGTTAGAAAGAGCCTCTTTTCCTCCTGTTCTCTTATGTGTTGTTTCTTTTATTATGTATTCATTTTTCAATAGAAATTAAAATATTGAGATCTTTTAAAACATTTTATAGCAAAAGCAAGAAAAGAAAAAATAGATAAGTCAGACTTTATCAAAATTAAAACTGTACGTGCTGCGAGGGAAGAGAGAGGGAGGGAGCTGGGGGTGAGGGAACAGGGCGTGACTGCTAATGGGCACGGGGTTTCTTCTTGGGGTGACGAGAAGGTTCTAAAATTCTGAGGATGGTTACACACTCCGTGAATGTAGTAAAAAGCATTGAATTGTGCTCTTCAAAGGGCTAAATTTTATAGTATGTGAATTATATCTCAGTAAAACTGTTTGCATAAAAAAGGAAAGAAGGAGAGTCAGGCTAGAAGGGTCCTTAGAGGTCACACCTGCTGGTGACACAGCCTTTCTGTGGTCTCTCATTCATAGAGAAAAAGCTCATCCTACCGGGACGATGGGGCAGTGATCGTACCTAAGCCAAACACCGCTGAAAAGGGCCACGCTCACATTCAACAGACATTCATGGGGAGCCCTCCAGTTTGAAGGGCTGGGAAGGCAACAGAGAATGGAACAAAACATTCCCTTTCTTCATGGAGCTTGCCTGTCAACAATGTTAACACCTCGCCTTTTCACACATTATGTGTTATACACTTTATACAGATTCTCTCATGTCATTCTCACAACAGTCCTGTGTTATGCCCATTTTACTGATGGAAACACTGAGGCTCAAAGAGGTTAAGTAGCTAGCCCAAAGTTGCAGAGCTGATAATGCAGTCAGACTTCAATCATGACACCCTGACCCCAAACTACATTTTAAACCCTTATGCTGGTCTCCGCGGGGGGATGCAGAAAATAAATAAACAACCACAAAACTAGTCAATTAATTATCACAATTAGTTATCAGTAGGTGAGAGACACTTGGGAGGGGTGTTTAGAGAGCATTTAGATGGAGGGATCCGTCTCTATGAGGAGGGCCAGTTAGGCTGAGACCTGAAAAATAAGGAGCCTGCCAGGGGCAGGAAAAGAAGGTTGAGGGTGCTTGGTGTGTGGCAGGCTGTGAGGCCGGGACACAGAGGGGAGGTAGGAGAGGCAGGGGTGGGGAGGCAGAGCAAGCAGAGCCTGGTCAGCCATGGGAATGACTTTGGATGCCATTCTAAATGCAATGGGAAGCCACTGGATGCTTTTAAGCAAGGTGGCGTGCAGAGTGACAAGATCCGATTTATAGACTCCCTCTGGCTGTTGGGTGGAGACTGATGAGAGAGGGTGAGAGTAGAAGTAGAGAGACCAGCGGGAGGTATTGCTGTAGCCCAGGTGACAGACGCTGGTGACTCAGGCCAGGTGGGAGCAGTGGAGATGGAGGGGAGGGACCCATTCAGTAGGTGTCCTTGGAGATGCCCTCGGCCTCTGAGGACAGATTGCATGTGGGAGAAAAGGGAAGGGAATACAGATGATTCCTAAGGACCTGGCCTGGCGGTAGGCCATGGTGTCCCCATGTACTAGCCATGTCTTTTCGTTTTTGACATCGGGGGTCTTGCTGTCTTTGAAGAGACTGCCCCTCCCAGGGTTAGTCAATTCCTGGAGACGGTAAACAGCTCTCCTGAGATGGAGATCTGCTCTTCAAATGCAAACTGACTCATCCAGAGCCCACAGCCCCAACCCCTCCTCTACCAGCTCTCTCACTCCCACATCCCCCTGCCCTGATCACCCCAGGTCCAGGTGCCAGACCACTAGGGACAGCCCCTATGCCCCGGAACCCCCTGAAATTATTCAAACAGGCCAATCCTAAACCTGCTTACCCCGCCTCGCCCACTCCTTCTGCAGAAACCACTAGGGCTCTTTCTTGGCCGTGGCTCCTCTGCCTGCTGGCTGGCCCCACCCCCGAGACATGACTCGCCCTCCTCCTGGGAACTGAGAATGACAACTGTCTCTCCAGTGGCAGTCACCTTCTGGTCTGTGGGCCCAATTATACCTTGAATTTTTTTAATACATTGTATTTTAAAACACCCCAATCAGTCACACGCTCACTCCCTGGGAGGTAGAAAGAGGGGACACTCCAGGAAGCAGACACAGAAGCACGAGTGTCGCTGGGCGTGAGAGTCCTCACTGCAGCCTAGCAAGTATCTCCTCTGGCTTGAGACCAAATGGGCAAGTCCGTCTTGTGTCTTTGAAAGAACCACAGGAGTGCATGAGGCATGTCCCCTCTAGTCCCCATCCCAGCCCTGGCCTGTCACCTCACTGCTGTCCCTTAGGCCAAGAAATAGAGCCAGGCTCTTGCTTCGTCTCAGGCCCAGGAGGGGGACGGGAACAGCGAGCTGCACTCAAACACCCAACGTTATGGATAGCTCAGATATTATTTTAACAATAGCCTCCAAGATAATTAAGTCGGTGAACATCCGTGCCTGGGGAACTCTAGGCAGGGCCCGAGAGCGGGTGGGACAGGGGTGACTGCACATATCAACACCATTAAAGGAGGTGAGAATTAGCAGAGGCACTTAGAGGGATTTCCAAGAGTTGTTAAAGGTGATCAAAGCCTTTTCTTCCTCAATAAGACCTTAATTGTGCTGCGAGTTACCACAATTAAGCAGTGGGTAGCAAATAAAATGCCCTGGCTCTTTGCAGAGTGAAGCAAGGAAATTGTAAAACTGGGTTTCAACAAGCAAGATTTTTCAAACTACTGCCAGAAAAGTTACCAGAACACTCGATCCCGAGGCAGGGTGAGTACAGCGGCAAACACACTCCACTAAGCCACTTTGAATGGTGGAAGCAAAGGAGGTAAAGGCAGGGGAGCGTGAGGAGGAGGGATCCCAGGGCACAGACGTGAAGTGGCCGAGGGCACACAGCTGGGGGGACACAGCCACGCCCAGTGCTCCTGTGCTGGCCTGGTTCCAGGTCCGTGGGCATTTTCAAGTGGGGAGCACATTTGACCTTGGAGCTCCCTCCCGCCCCACCCCTGTGTTCCCGTCCCCAGGAGATGGCCCGAGCAGGTCACATCCCCTCGCACTTGGCCTTCATGATGAGGACAGAAAGACCAGGTGAAGTGGCCGGAGCTCAGCACACGGCTGGTGACATGGTGACAAAAACCCGAACAGGGCTTGACTGAGGCTGCGCAGTGGGCCCCGGCTTTGACTTAGTTCTTTGTATTCCTTGCACCCAGCATCGTGCCTGGTACATAGTTCATAAATCCTGGATGAATGCATGACCGGAGGGAGGGGAGGGAGAGAGACAGAGAGGGAGGGAGGAGGGGGCAGGAAAGAAGTTGGAAGGGAGGGAAGGAAGAGGTCTCCCCAGGAACACCCTTCCCCAGCACTGTCCCCAGTTTCCAACCATTCCCTTCCGTCTTGCCCCACCCAAGCTCTCCATCCTGTTCCCTCCAGCCTCCTCCCTACACTTTATACTGTGCCATCCAACTTATCTGATGAACTAATTTTTGCTAAGGACTTAGTGAATCAGAATGGCAAATTAATTCCTCAGCAAACTCGAAACAGAAATATACACATGCCTAAACCAAAAGATGCCTGTGGGAGAAATATCAAGACTGGCAAGATCTGCATGTCCCTCAAATTGGCTTGTCCTCACTAGGAATAAAGGACTTATCATTCATTAATTCAGAGAAAATAATCACATGTATTAATAGAATGCAAAGCAGAAATGTAGACAAAGCTTCTCTGGTCCTACAGAACTGAGCCTCATATCATAGCTTAAAATAGACAGGGATTTCTTTTACATAACTCAAAATATTAATCCCTCCTAGGTAATGTCATTCTAGTTAAAACATTTAGGGAAAACACTACCAGATTTGACTATTGATCCGACATTGGCATATCGCAAAATTGCCTCTTGAACCCTGGATTATTCTCTGAATGTCTCTTTCCTAAATTAAAAAGTAGTTTTTAAAATAATTTATCACTGAAAAGGTCATCCTACTGATTCTGCCAAAAAATTAAACACTTAATCTTTGCTAGACAGATTTCAAAGAATCTAAATCTCTTACTATGTCACAGTAATTTGTCATTTAGTCTCTGAATGGATAGCTTCTTTCCTACATTTCATTCCTGGGCTCCATTCTATCAGTAAAACATTAGCACAAAAACCACATCGAACCGAAAACTTGAAAGGAGCTTTAGCACCATAGATGATATTTGCTTTCATTTCAAATCACTTTTGTATATTTGCTTGAAAAGAAAATGGTGACAATACTACTTTTTAAAATGGAATATTGAGAAGTTTTTTTTTCCCTCATTTTTGTTTTATTTCTGGAACATTTGAGCAGAGCCTATAGCCTTCCACAGAAGAATACACACAAAGACTGGAAAATGACACCCTGGACTTGATTATTGCTGGGCTTTTTCTTCCCTCTGCACTCTTCTGACACAGTCAGGGGTTTGTTAGCACCACCTCTGCTTTAACTTTGGAGATCAGAGAACAGAAAACAGATTCCAAATCCAGGTGTTGCCTTACCTAAATGAACACGTAACCGATGTTCTTCCTGAAAGCAAGGACAATTCCCAAAGCGGCCACATGGCCCATCTCTCCAGAGGGGCAGAGGACAATTAACACTTTGCACAGATGTGACAGAAACAAATGAGCTGGCAGGTGTTACCTGCATGGAGACAGGTGAGTGCACATAGTCATCCTTGCCATGCTGGGGCCACCCTCGAATCCACATTCCACCTGTCTTGCTGCAGAGATTGATGACTGCACTACAGCACTGGGGTTATTTTGTGTGGATCCCATTAAAAGCAGGAAATAGAAGTAAGCATATTGGGAGATTACTATAAAACTCACCCTTCTCCCACCCAGCTCCCCAAATATATAGCAGAAGCTTCCATTGAAGGTAGCATGGGGTTGTTTAAGAAGTCTGGGTCTGGGAATTTTCAATGTCGACTCTTCCACTTACTAGCTGTGTGATACAGACAAGATACCTACCTTCCCAAGCCCCCATTTTCCCCTAACTGTCTCACAGGGTTGTTGAGACTTTCAAATGAGAGAAAAGATACAAAATATCTTCACCTAGTAGACTCCAAAATTATTATCATTGTTGTTAAATGCCACCTAATATTAAATGCAATGAGGATTCCCTCCAAATGAGGTCCAGTCACTGCTAAATATCTTTGCACCCCAGGGATGGATAGAGCAACTGCAAATGGAAGTCTCAGAAAGTCTTGCCCCAAGTGAGGTCGTACAGAAGAAGTTCTGAAGGGCTCCATTTCCCATTTGCTTCCTTGGTGAGGAGCCTTGGATATATAATGCAACCTCCTATTTCTTTGACAACCCCCTGATGAGCCCAACACAGATGGCCCAGAGTCTGGTCCATGCTGATCTGAGCCTGAGGCCAAAGGCACCAAATCCAACCTGCCCTATGCAAATCCACCTTTATGAACCAGGCTTCAACAAGCTGCAGATGGAAGGGGAATTTCTGGGCCACTGCCTTATGTCCTCTCCTCTGGGTTTCACCTGAGTATCAAATCCCTCTTGTTGTCCTAGAGAGGTCCAACAGCCCAGTGGAAAGCTCCAGAACCCTGGGTCTGAAGGGAACCTCAGACATCAGCCACGTCATGCCCACTCTGCAGTGGAATGCCCTTTACTGGTTTCCCATTGTCCTCAGCACAAGGTCAATGTCATGTTCAACCCTCCACCTGGCACACATTTTCACTCTTTCTTATACATCCCATAATGTAGTCCCAAACTCCATCTTGCCACAGAGCATCCACAACCACTATTGGTTTGCCTGAAATGCTCCTCTACCTCTGCCAACTCCCATTTTTTTCCTGGCCAGCTCCGCCTTACCCTTCAGGTTCAACCTATACCACTTACCCCAAGAAACCGTCCCTGATTGCCCAAACGTGGTCACATCACCCCATAGCACCCTATGCTTCCCACTTCTTAAAATGCATCACCTTAAAATCATTTTTAATATTAGTCTTACTTACTAAACTATAAAATCCAAAAGGACACTAACCATATATGTTGTGTTCCCATCCATAGTCTCCCAACAAACAAACACAAATCTTTTTTTTTCCTTTTTTGAGACAGGGTTTTACTCTGTCGCCTGAGCTAGAGTGCAGTAGTGTACTCATAGCTCACTGCAGTATGCAACTCCTGGGCTCAAGCATCCTCCGGGCTCAGTCTCCCATGTAGCTGAGACTACAAGCACACACCATGACACCCAGCTATTTTTTTAATGTGTTGTAGAGATGGGGGTCTTGCTATGTTGTTCAGCTTGGTCTTGAACTTCTGACCGCAAGTGATTCTCCCATCTCAGCCTCCCAAAATGCTAGGATTACAGGCATGAGCCCCCACGCCCAGCCTGACTAGCACAAATCTTGACACAAACAGAACACTCAATGAATACTTGTTAACCTGGGTTGAGCCATCTGGTCTACCTCCTTCATGTTACAGAAGAAACAAGGAAATTCAGAGAGGTGAAGAACTTCACCCAAAGAAAGCCACCATACATCTTTGGTTGCAGCCAAGAATCGGAATGCAGCCCTCTCAACAACCAGTCTCAGGGTCCTTCCCATCCCACTACCCGTCCTTTTGGTGACATTAAACTCCCATTTGTCACACAATTCTGAATTTAAACAAGATTGATTCTAGACATGGATCATGATTTAGTCTAGATTGTCTGATGTCCACATTCCCCACTCCTGTAAGAGGATGAGATGGGAAGACTGCTATTTCTCTATCCCGTCTGGACATGCTGGGATTCTTATTTGGGCATCGCACAGCTAAGCATATAGTTCCCACGTAGGAGCACAAACCACCCCCACTGCTTTGTTCCATGCCTTAGAAAAGTAAATGCCACATGACAACATCCCTTTGGTGTAACTGCTGAAATGGCCTTCTTTCCCCAGTGAGGAAACATCCCACATGAGCACAAGCTTCCCTCCAGTGGTGTCATTTTCAATGAGGCTTGCCTGTGTCATTTGCAGTAAGGGGTTCATTGGCCAGAAGTGTTTTCTAGGGATGTGCACAATGGAAGCCATTAGAGCGATCCTCAGAGCCGCCGCTAGCCCAAAACTTTAACCCACTCTATTAGCTGTAATGATGGTAGGCAGCTGCTGAAAGAGAGGAAAGACGAGAAAGCAGGAGTGCCAGCCTGGTACAGACACGCTCGCATGGGGTTTCAGCAAGGACCCCCATCACCACCCCACCAGTGCTGATTGAATATAACCACAGCATTCGTAATTTCCTCCAGATTACTAAGAACACCTTTGAAATGCTTTAGACAATGAAAAGATCTGAAAAGACTATTCGAGAAATCTCTATGCCTCCACTGTACGTTTCCAGAGTGAAATTCTATTACCCCTTTTATTCGTTTGAGGCGGGGTGGGGTGTCTCATTACCCCTGGGATAACTTTCAGGACCATTTCTCAGCTGGAGAGCTGCAACCGTGAAGACCAAAGAATGTTTCTTTAGAAGGCATCGGGTAGGATAGGAATTCTTATTTCTGCAGCCAGAGTCGTCAAAAATAAATTAGGACCAAAAAAAAACAGCGTGTCTCAGGGTCATTACAAAGGACCCCAGAGTTGCGCTGGTCCATCTGATGAGTTACAGCGTGTCATCTGCGCCCGCGTTAGGAAGCAGCCAATGCCATACCTGCAGTACAAATTACAGACTTTGATCCCAACTCGCCCGTTACAGCAGAGAACTAAGTTTGCTCTTTACATTTTATATCTCCAAATGTTTCCGAGTGAAGAGACGAGAAAGTGCATTGGATCCTTAGGTTTCCTCTTTATCCATCTCTAAATGGGATCTTAGGAATTTCTGTGCTTACCTCGCCTTTTATCCAGCCTGCAGTGTGACTCATCTGCAAGCACAAATCACCTCGCTAAAGTATTCTTAGGAGAAATAATTAGCCACACGCCCCTCCTCCACGCACTCTTCCCGCATTCCTCGGGAGGCGCCGATGCCTGACATAAATCATTTAGTCCTGAGCCCTCGCACACACCTTTCCCACTGGATTCCATAATTGGCAAAGTAGTTGCCAACTGGGTTTAAAGTGATTTGAAATTGTTTTCCATCCAGTCTTGCTGATAGCAAAAGGTTTCCCCTTTACCTCAAGCCTGAGTTACAGTAACATGATTGAATGTAACCAGTTATTCAGTTCAAGCTGTGATTCTGATACAGTATAGACAATACGAATTCCCCTGAGCGCAGCGAAGCCATCTCAATGGTCCGTTTAAGTCCAATTCAATTAGACTCACTATGGTTCTTAGACTTTCTTACGTATGTTTGCAGCAGCCCTGAGGGTTGAATGTGAGACTGGTATTCATCTAGGACTTTTAAATTAGGTCTCAGGTGTCATCATTCTAAATGAATTATTACAGTGGAGTGTTCACACTGCTGTAGTTGAAGTTATGTTAGCATCTCCTCGCAACCATTTTAATCCACTGTGGAACGGAACTTGTCATGTAAGGTCTCTGCCAGAAAGTCACTTTTTCCTTGAAACCCGGTTTTTAAAATAATTGGTCTACCAAGTAAACACTGTGATATGCAATTTTTTTTATGCAGGGGAAGAAAAGAGCACCTGAATTTACTTTTGGTTTTTTTTGTTTGTTTGTTTGTTTGTTTGTATCTATGTTTTACTTTGCAAATGAGCACCACAAAATGATAGTTCCCTTAATATTGAATTTTTTCACATATATTCGTTTGTGTCTTAAATGCATCTCTATGGATAGTTCATGGGGTGGGGGTGGGGGTGGAGTCAGACCTAAAGGGAAATTGTATAGATTGGTGGGCTTTCGTTTTTCAAAATTTCCTATTGTGTGCCTCCATAATCTTGCCTTCTGGAGCATCAACTAACATTTTCTTCTTTTAATTTCCCGGGCTTTCTATGAGCCCCAGTCATGACATCAGCAAGCATGTGGGAACATCTGTCAGTGTGCAGCTATTCCAGACACATTGAAAAGTCCACGCTCATTTCCCCATGCCAGAATTGCCTAACAAACTAGCTTCGTGCACAGTGACAGTGACATTAATGCCGCAGTAGAGGGCTCAGCCAGCCTAATGGAGAAAGCACCCTATGCATGTGTCATCAATAACAAATCACATGCTGGGGAGAAAATAAAATAATTACAGGACCTACTTTTCTTTATTCAGGCAATTCAGATACTGTGGCAGTGTTCCAACTTCCCCAAAACCAAAGGGGTTGCAACAATCAGCCTCACTCCGCAAATGTATGCAATAGAGGGTTTAAAACAACAGAGCCATGAAATTCAGAACAAGGCGACAACAGGTGAGCAGATTAAATGGGGCACTAATTGGGTAGCATATAAATCAGAAACACAGAATGGGAACACAGGCAAGGTTTGTTATTGTTCCCAATGAAAGAGAAGCTGAACTGGCAAGTTGATTGATACTTTTCTATGCTATTTCTATGATTATACCTGTGACTTTTGTCTAAAAAGCATGCAAAGAGGTGACACTTTGCACTTATATAAAAAATTTGATTGATATGCCCAAACTGGGAAGTTTGAGTTCTTCAACTACTCAAGAAATCTGAATTATGCAAAGAGACATATAAAATGCTCTATCCATACACAAAGCTATGGGTTTTTGTTTTTTGGGGGGTTTTTTGTTGTTTTTTTGTTTTTGTTTTTTTTTTAATTTTTTTTTTATTTTGGCATATTATGGGGGTACAGATTTTAAGGTTTCAATAAATGCCCATTTCCCCCCCTCCCCCCAAAAGTCTGAGTCTCCATCATGACCATCCCCCAGATTGTTGTTTTTTTTTTTAGTCATCACTATAAAGTCCTAAACCAGACTGTTATAGCCATCATAGCTTACCTATTAAATATATGTACAATAGAGTAAGTAGTGAAAACAGTACTCAACAATTGCTACAAGTGACCAATTGCAGGGCGGGGCAGAGGCTACCCCATTTCAGTGCTGAAAATTAGTTGCTGCTGGTTTCTATGGATGATCTGGCTATTTTTATTGCACACATGCATTTTTAAGTCACATACATTAATGGTGATAGTCACCAATCTAGTCTTTCCCTATATGGACTTTTGCTTTCTCTGATAGGATCTAGATAATTAATCAAATTCATCCTATCTCAGATTCCTTGCCCTTGACATTCCCTCTTTGTGAGAAGCTCTTCCCCCAGATATTCGCAGTTTCTATGTCATCAGTACCAGGTCTCAACCCAAATATCATCCCCACAGACCCCTTTCCTGAGCACCCTAGCCAACATAGCTGCTTCCCTCATTACCCTGCTTCATATTCTTTGTAGACTTATTACCTGAGACCACCTTGTTTATGTATTTGCTGATATGGGTAGAATTTGAATTTGGGCAGAAAATTTGTCTTATTCACTTCTGTGATCCCATACCTAGAGAGTACCTGGGACACAACAATAAATATTTGTGGAACAAATGACTGAATGAATGAATGAAACACCTACACACACACACACACACACACACACACAAGGTGCTAAGAATTCAAGTCAAATTATTCTGACATAAATTTATCCTTACATTTCTGATGTGAAATATGGATCTATTCCTCAAAGGAAGAATTGGAGAGTTAGTACTCTCACACATCATAATGGAACCTATAAATAATACAACATAAAATAAATAACTAACCTAGAATAGTCAAAGAAGAAAAGAAAAAACAGGGACCACTCAGAAATACAGGACATTGAATTCCCGGGTTGTCACCTTGGTTTCCATTGTCTTGGAATCTGGCTGGGTATCCACATGCTGCTAAAGTTGAGCATCTGGCAGACACCATGAACATCAGAGAAAAGCCAGTACCATGGGAATTTAGCATTTTGGAAGACTAGATGTCTTAGAACAGAACACTGAAAAATGCAAAATAAAATATAGTGAGCATTGTTTTCATTTTTTAATTATACTCAAATATACAGGAAATTTACCATTTTGACCATATTTTTAGTATACAGTTCAGTGGCATTATGTACATTCACACTGTTACGCAATCATCAGCACCATCCAGAACTTTTTTCATCTCCCAAACTTGAAACTCTGTGATCATTAAACATTAACTCCCAATTCTGCCGCCCCCCATCCCCTGGTGACCATCAGTCTACTTTTTATCTCTATGATTTGACTATTCTAGATACCTCACATACATGGAATCATACAACATTTGTGTTTTTATAACTGGCTTAAATCATTTAGCATAATGCTTTCAAGGTTCATCAGTGTTATTACATATGTCAGAATTTCCTTCCTTTTTAAGGCTGAATAATATTCCATTGTATATATGAACACCAACATTTTCTTTATATATTCATCCATTATGGACACTTGGGTTGCTTCCAGCTTGTGGCTACTATGAACAATGCTGTTATGAATGTGGTTGTACAAATATCTGCTCTAGTCCTTGCTAGAAATTCTTTTTGTTATATACCCAGCAATGGGTTTGCTGAATCACATGGTAATTCCATTCTTGTTTTCTTGAGAAACCACCATTCAATTTCCCATAGCAGCTGCACCATTGTACATTCCCACCAACAGTGCACAAGGGCTCTAATTTCTCCACATCCTCACCAACATTTGTTATTTGCTGAGAGGTTTTATATTAGCCATCCTAATGCTTGTGAAGTGGTATCTCATGGTGGTTTTGATTTGCATTTCCCTAATGATTAGTTATGTTGTGGATCTTTTCATATGCTTATTGGCCATTTATATATCTTCTTTGGAGAAATGTCTATCCAAGTCCTTTGTTCATTTTTAAATCATGTTGTTTGGGTTTTTGTTGTTCAGTTCTTGGCATTATTATTTATTCTGAATATTAATCACTTTTCAGATACATGATTTTCAGTATTTTCTCCTATTCTACGAGTTTCCCTTTCATTCTATTGATAGTGTCCTTGGTGCATAAAAGTTTTTCATTTTTACATAGTAAAAAGCATCTTCTAAATGCATGGCTAAGGCAGTGAGAAAGAAGGGGAAGTCCTTAAGGCCATATTTGATATAAGACATTTCAAATCCAAAGAGGTAACCAAATCTGAGACCACTGTCTGCCTAAGGAGAGTATGTCAGTTCCTAGATATTTAAATATTGGGTCTTACCCACTCATAGGTGGTGAGAAAGAAAACAAAACTGAGGTCAAGCATGACAGAGGCCACATGAAAAAGTCAAGACTTTATAAATGTGGGTGTATTTTTTTAAAAAGGTCTCTGAGGCAGGACAGTGGGAATACTTGCATATTTCAGCCTTGTGTCTGGTGAGAGCATGAAAAACAGAATTCTCACCCCATTAATTCTGAACCATAAACTCATTTTCATGTATATTTGGGGCTATAATTCATTACTACTGGGACTCAAAAAAATTCAAGCTAAAAATTTCCTTTAAAGTAATTTTGGTTGGTGAACCTATGAGTCCTCTCTGGAAGTACAGAGTTTAGGCCTCAAAGAACAAATAAAATTGCAAGGAACATGGGAACAAGGAACATCACTAGACACACCAGAAAACAAGCTACCACGAGTGAGAGTCAGCAGAAACAGTAGATCATAGAATTCAATCCACAAACCTCCAGATATTGGAACAGAAAGATAGTGACTAGAAATCAAATATGTCTTACATATTTAAAAAATATTTTAATGTTTTAAAATTTATGATGATTAGATATTATCAAAATTGCCAACAGATTAGTAAAAGAACTAAATAGAGCTTCTAAAATGTAAAATTAAATTGGAAAAGAAAATCAATAGATGGGTAAAAGGACAGCTTAAAAACAGCTGAAGAAAAAATATGGACACTTCGAAAGCAAGGTGAATAAATTACCAAGCATGCAGGAGACAATGATAAGGAAAATAAGAAAGGGAGCTTAAAAGACTTGGAGGATAGCCTAAGATCTAAAGTAAATCGAGGCCCAGAGTGGTGGTTCACACCTATAACCTCAGCACTTCGGGAGTCCAGAGTGGGAGGATCACTTGAGGCCAGGAGCTTGAGATCAACCTGGACAACATAGTGAGACCCCATCTCTATGAAAAAAATGTTTTAATTAGCCAGGTTTGGTGGTCCACATCTGTCATTCCAGCTATTTGGGAGGCTGAGGCAGGAGGATCTATTGTTTGAGCCCAGGAGTTCCAGCCCAGGTGACGGAGCAAGACCCCATCTCTAAAAATAAATAAATTAAGTAAATCTAATCAGAGTTTCCAAAACAATAAATTAGAGAAAATGAGGGAGAAGCAAGTATCCAGAACTGGAAAACATCTACCATCCTTCAGATTTGGGAAGTCCAGTGAATCTCAAGAAGGATTAGTAAAAATAAAATTCGCTCATAACCTCATTGACAGGAATAACAGAACCAAAGCTAAGATCTTGAAAGCAGCCAGATAGAAAAGGAAGTTCACCTACAATTAATTGAATGGCATGCAACATTGAAAGTCAGAAGACAATTCTGAAAGCAAGTTGCAGAATTGTACATATGATTCTTTTTTGTTAAAAAAAAATTTTAAGTGTGTATGTATAAGAATCACATAAACACACACACACATATATAATACATAGGAAAAAATCCAAATGCATGAGGCCTTCTATACCTTTATGTACTTTGCATTATACAATAAGCATGCATTCATTTTAAAATAAACATATAGAAAATACCCCAAATGCATCTACAGGATTTGAGGGACTATAAGCAGATAAAAAAAAACAAAAGAGAGAAAGATAAGGTCACAGGAGAAAAAAATCAAGTGTAAGATGATACAGGGAGATCAGAAAAATTCAATGTGAGGGGAAAATGTAAGTAAAGAAATTAGGTGACATGGAAATGTTAAAAAAAAAAAAAAAAAAAGACTGAGAAATTGGGAAAGAGGAACACCAAAAGGTTATATAAATGTTGTTCCTATTTAACTTCTGTGACCAAAAAATGGCTCTTTTATTATATTTACTGGTTGTTTTGTTTTTCTACCGTCTGCTGGTTTGTTGCCAAAGCTGTAGATTTCTCTGCAGCTAATTAAGACCCTTGTCTGGATTTAGACCCTAGAGATAAAGGTTAGAACTGCTGGTGGGGACCTCAATGTTTTTAACTGGTGTTCTTTTGAGCTCCTGAAAGCTTAACTCCTCAATTACCAACCTGAAAAAATGGTGTTGCTCTTTTCCAAGACAATGCTGCCTGTTTAAATCTCTGCCCATTTAAACCCTCATTAACTCTTTGAACCCCTTTGCTGAATTTACATGTTTATTTCTTGCAGCTTTGGTATTTTCCAGAGACAACACTGCCTGGAAACATCGTTTCTGTCTCTCTTACTGCTAGTTAGCATCAGGACCCCGATCTTCCAAATTGCCACAGCTTTTTCAGGATGAAAAGCCCTGAGAGGAAGGTGTTAATCAGAGCAACACCTGAAACAATTGGACTCTAGGTACTGTCTCAAATCCTGGAGTAAAAGCAGCCTGAAAATATCCAGTGGCTCCCAGGCATCAAAAAAAGGTTATGAAAACTGAACAAGGAAACCAGCAAGAAAGGACTAGGAAAGGCAGGAAATGAGGTAATAAGTCATATAAATCCTGAAGTCTACCAATGTGTGTGTTAAGAAGGAAATGAAAGAAAATAAAGCGCCCCTCTGTACTGCTTAATTTATGGCAGAATATGAAAACACTCTGCTAATGCAATTTTCAGGAGATTCAGTTGCACAATTGGTTATTAAGTTCTCAAAAGAAAATGGGAACTAATTGTATGGCTAATTAACATTTTGGCCCCAAAATATTATAGCCAAGATCATTTTATTCTTGGCTAATGAAAAATAATCTGATTCCCTATGGTGTTCCTTCTCAAAGGCTGCTTGGGCATGTTTACAATTCTCTCAATTATCTTAGTCTCAAAGCTATTTGGCCCTTTTGTTCCAATACAATAGCCCCGATATATCAGACTATCTCTATATGTTTCAAGCTACATGGAGTATTCACTCCTTCTCACTATGTGGATTTTCATCTTCATGACCGAATGGCTTTGCACAGGCAGAAGGGGCAGCTACCTAATATTGTGGTTACAGGATTCCCTGAAATCTCTTAAGAACGTCTTCTACATCCTGAAACACCACCATTGAAAAGACATACCTCTTGGCCGGGCGCGGTGACTCACGCCTGTAATCCTAGCACTCTGGGAGGCCGAGGCGGGCGGATTGCTCGAGGTCAGGAGTTCGAAACCAGCCTGAGCAAGAGCGAGACCCCGTCTCTACTATAAATAGAAAGAAATTAATTGGCCAACTAATATATATAGAGAAAAAATTAGCCGGGCATGGTGGTGCATGCCTGTAGTCCCAGCTACTCGGGAGGCTGAGGCAGGAGGATTGCTTGAGCCCAGGAGTTTGAGGTTGCTGTGAGCTAGGCTGACGCCATGGCACTCACTCTAGCCTGGGCAACAAAGTGAGACTGTAAGAAAGAAAGGAAAGAAAGAAAGGAAAGAAAGAAAGAAAGAAAGAAAGAAAGAAAGAAAGAAAGAAAGAAAGAAAGAAAGAAAGAAAGAAAGAAAGAAAGAAAGAAAGAAAGAAAGAAAGAAAGAAAGAAAGAAAGAAAGAAAAGACATACCTCTTAAACAGAAATCTGAGTTAAGAAATTACCTTTCCTTTGAGTCATTTAAAATGCAGAGATTCCAGAAGGAATGTTAGGTGTGTCACTAACATTACAGCTTGAATTAATGCATCCAGGATGCCAACCACCTGAAACCATGAGTAAAACCCTTCTCCATCCTGGGCTGCAGTATAAGATGAAGTGGCCGGGCCAGATCCAAATGTCTTCATCAGGAACAGGGGTTTAGGTGGGAGGTGGCTGGTGCCATCTCCCAGAGAGGACCTGCGGCAGAATACCCACTGCACATGTAACTCTTCCGCCCCTTACTGCACCCACAAAACTGGCGTGCCCCATACTCTAGCCAAGAAACCTCAAGGTTGCTTCCAGCAATAACACTCACAACATCTATGCTTCTGGAATACAATTCAAAGGTATCTCAGCCGGGCATGGTGGCGCATGCCTGTAGTCCCAGCTACTCGGGAGGCTGAGGCAGAAGGATTGCTCGAACCCAGGAGCTTGAAGTTGCTGTGAGCTAGGCTGACGCCATGGCACTCTAGCCCAGGCAACACAGTGAGACTCTGTCTCAAAAATAAATAAATAAATAAATAAATAAATAAATAAATAAATAAAATAAAATAAAATAAAATAAAATAAAATAAAATAAAATAAAATAAAAAAGGTATCTATTCTATAGTTGTGGACCCCTTAGCTTACCTACTGAAAGCTACAAATCCTATGCTGGTTAAGGGTAACTTTAGCTGCTGGGAGAAACACACCCAGTATATACAGTGGCTCAGACAAAACTCAAGCTAATCTCTCACTCATGTGAAGTCCCAGATAGGTGCTCCAGCTCAGCAGGTGGCTCTCTGCTAAGAAGTGACTCAGGAACCTGGGCTCTGTACCATCTGTGGCTCTGCCCTCTTTGGCATTTCCAAGGTCACCGCACTCTGAGGCAGCAAGCCAGCAGGAAGGCCATGGGGGTGGAGGCCAGTGAGGCCAGGCCTGAAGCTGTATCTAAGGCCACCTGAAGCTCTTCCATGTGTGGTGGGTTTTGGGTACATGAAGTTGAAACCTCTCTGAGTTAGATCCTGTCTTTCCTGAATAGCATTGGCCTAGGAGACCTCAGCACCAGACGCATGAGAAACAGGGCAAGGCATTCAGAAAAGGGAGCCAGGCAGGGGAAGAAGTGGAACCAAACTAAAGCTCATAATATTTGTCGCAAGACAGTCAACAAGAGGCCCAGTGTTGGGACAAGGAAAGCAACTTGTATTCGGAGAGCCAGAAAACCAAGAAGATGGCAGATTAATGTCCCAAAGAACCATCTGAAGTTAATATGAGCTTTAGGCTCCTTTTTATCTTAAGGGAAAGGAGGATGCAAAAGGTAACCAAGGACCGCAGACCTCTGGGTGTCAGTGAGGGTCTGAGCAGATTGTAAAACTTCTTTCTTTTGGGAGGGGGGGTCAGTTAACTTTGGAGGACGAAGGTCAGAATATTCCCAAGAATCTTTAACATAGCATTGTCACTTGTGTGTATACTTTTCTTACCTCCCTGGGAATTAATTTTGGAAAAAGGATGATTGTCACCTTTCTTCCAGCTACATGCAGAGCTAAACAGAAGCTTTTAACCTAAAGGATATTACCACAGGGTGTCAGCCGCAAAATGGAGCTAGTCATGCTAAGCCTCCCTTCCGCCATTACAGAACCACACCCGTCAGGATTTTACCTAGAGCCGGCTTTCCTCGCATCAGTCAGGTTGTGGGATAAATACATCTCCAAAGGAGTTTTCAGCCTGTGTGTGTGTGTGTGTGTGTGTGTGTGTGTGTGTGTGTGTGTGTGACTGACATATACAATTCACCATTACTGTGTTCTTCCATGATGGCTAACCCATTTAAATGCAGTGGATTATAGCAACCACTTATCACAAGAGTATAGAGAAATCACATGTTGCTGTAGAACTTGACTAATAAAACAACTTCTGCTTACTAGGTATCAATGCCTGTGGCTTTTACTTCTATGGAAGCTCGGACAAATAAGTAAGTATTTGTCATTAAGTAAAAATTTACGGAGTAGAAGAGAATTAATTTTATGCTAAATTATCCATGGCAAAATATTTCTTCTAAATTCTCTATGTTATGAATCTTATGAAACCAGAGTGTATTTTTTACAACCAAATCTTAAGCATATTTAAATAATTATGCAATATTTTAAAAGTCTTATTAAACTCTCATCTGTAAAATATCTCATTAAGGACCATATTTATGTCAGGGTTAAAGGTGGGAAATGAAGCAAGGCACTGTTACTAAAAATACAAACCAAAACAGAACCCAAAGCACCTAAATTGTTTTCCTTGATTAAAAACATTGTATGATATAGTTTGGTAACATCAAGGCTAACCTGATATTCTATAAATATTAGCTAAGACCTCACATTGGGAATTTTAACATTCATTTTGAATGCAGAAAGAATTTAAAGTAGATTAAAAAAATCACCTCAACATCAGTTATAATATCTAATAAGCAAGTTGTTTAGGTTCTGTTTTATATGAAAGAAAGTACATATGATAAAAGTAGTATATTTTCTAAGAGTCTTGAAAACAGGTGCTAAAGTATCCAAATAATATATCTTTAAGGAGTTATATACCTACATTTGTTATTCTTTGGATGTTTGTCCCCTCCAAATCTTGTGTTGAAATGTGATCCCAATGTATATATGTATATGTTTGTCTGTGTGTGTGTGTGTGATTTTTTTTCTATTGGGTTCTATTTCTGTGGAAAACCCTAATACAAGTACCTTTGCCATTTTCTGTGTGCTCCACACATTTTCTGTGTGATACCAGCTGGATGAGTCTATCTCTCTCTTAAGCTCTAGGATGGAGGAAGTTCAAAGCCAGCCTCAAGTGTTCAGTAAAACCGACCAACCTGGGGGAAGCAGGATTTACTGCTAATAGATCATCCAGAGCTTCTCCTTCAGTAGCTTGGTTTATGGTTCTCTGCAGGTCTTACTTATGCCACCCTGGTTCTATCATAACACTGTCCTGGTAATGACACTCTGCCTTCATTCTTCAAAATAATCCCCCTACGTACACAAGCCATTGGTATTAACGTGGAGAGCTGGAGGAAGGGGTCTTCACAACACATCAACCCTTAGACATCCTTATTTTCACAAGTCCTTGACCAGCCTCCACCGGGATCTCCCGTTGTCCCCTCAAGACATGGGATTACAAAGCTCAACTCTTATCTCCTCATTTTCTCTCCTCTATCCTCTTTCCCAACTGCCCTCCTCATGATTCCTCCACCCCAGACAGATTTTGGAAAACCCACCATTTTCAATCTCTTTGTCGTGACAAGAAATTCGGCCCCCACTCTAACCACTCTGCCCAAATCCAGCTTTGGCCCCACCCTTGTGTATCACACATATTTACATGCCCACAAATAGGCATTTCACAAAATGAAACACCTCCTCCTCAAAAAGTCACGTGGACTGTGCATAGCAAGTATTCCTTCTTCACTGTGTATACTTGTGGGGAGTTCAAAAATTTTTTTCTCCCTAGTATTTTTTTGATGGGATCTTTCCACTACATATAATTAGAACATGGATCATTTTAATAGGTCTTTGTTGTAAAGCTTGTAAGTTCCCACAATCGTGTTTGTAAGAAACTCGCACTGAAGGGCCCTGTCTCCCGCAGATGGTGTTCCACGCCGTGTTAAGCAAACCGGGTGACCGAAACAATGTGATGTTGACTTTGCTAAGCAAAAAGAGGGATTCCATTTGTGACTCCATGTCTCATGTGCTGAGTACATTGTAGGTACTCCAATAATGCTAGTTAAGTGAATAGTTGTAAAAATATGCTGCTGGTAAATTCTGAAGTCTTTGGCTGCAATTAACATTTTAGATGGGGTAGATAAAAATGATAGCTCAACATTCAACATTTGTCAAAAAGGATCTAGCCCGAGGGTCAGTGTTGCAGTGTGCAGTCTAAATAGCGCCACTACAATAATTAGTTGAGTAAAAGAAAATTGACTCTGCATATTTTTTAATCTACACAGTATGTACTCATATAAAGCTTAAACTGGTTTAAGCATTGAGATGATTTATATAAAAGCCCCGTGAGAACGACAGGAAGTACATTCAGATGGGAAAGGTATAGTCAAACGGAAATATGAATGTGCTTGTGGTGTCTTTCTGGCAATCTTAATTTTATTGCTCTGAACATAAACATTTATATGGTGAAGGAACATAAAAGTCCTATTCGTTCAAAGCCCCTTTCAAGTATGTTGTTACGTAATAGCCCCACATCCTAGAACGGTGCGGGAAACTACGTATGATGCCATGTTTATGCAACTACCACTGTACCACAGTCCAAATTCCCAGATTTTGCAATAACAGAATCCAACAAATAAAAAAAAAAATCAGATGTGTCTTTACACTAAATTTGCATTCCATTGAGATTGGGGTCACTGTACTTGGAACTGTCAAGCCGTGGCCATATTTCTGCTGTTGCGTCCACCACATCTGGTATAACTACTGGTTGGTGTGTTTTCAGTCACTCAACTGTCAGCTCTCTGAAACAGACTGGATCTTCCTTCATGCATCATACCTGACAAATAAAAGGCTTTCAAAAATGCTTATTACATGAGTGAATGCTGTGATCTGATTATTTGCCCTTTGGGGCCTCTCTGAAATTTATAGTCACAATATCAAGTTCCTTCTGTCCTTTCTTGAGTCAACTTATGCAACTCCATAATAGCAGCTAGCCTTTTTGGAGCATGTAAGACACATAGGCACTGTGCTACACACCCGAAATTCATTCTCATTCGATCCTCTGCACAACCCTAGAGGGTTGATATTATGATTATCATTGTCTTCATTCTACAAAAGAGAAAACTGAAGTTTATAGAAGCTAAGTGACTTGCCTGAAGTCACACAGCTAGAAAGAGGCCCGGCCAAGAGTTAAGTCTCTATCTGTTGGATTCCACAGCTAACATCTGATCTTAGTCATTTTCACTAAAATTCTGAACCGGAAATGAGCCAAAGGAAAAGCTGAGTGCCCATCAGTAAAGGATAAAAAGTATCTTGTCCTCTGAGGTTCTTAGGATTTGTAAACATGCCGGGGATACTTCACTTCTTTCATCTTCCCTGACTCCAGGTGGGTCCCTGCACTCTCTTGCGTGGTTTCTAAGCGAGGGAATGAGCAGAGGAGAGATGCTCCCGCCAGGGGGTGAGCCCAGGTCTGCCCTAAAAAGAATGGAGGTGGGTGAGGGAGCAGAGCACGAAATACTTTCTTCTGGCTTTAAAATGCAAAGTCGTTCTATAATAGTGATCCTGCAGTTATAGACCAGATGCCAGCACAAAACCAAGATTCAATTATGAGATTTCACCATATACATAGCTCTAGGGGAAGAGAACTATATTAATTAAATGTAACCGCTGCTGAATTCCTCAAACTCCTCCCATGCTTACCCGGAGCAGCTACATAAGAGCGCTGCGCCTGCCGTGTCTGCGTGCAGCCAGAGGAAGTGTTATGATCGGATGAGGGTGAAAGGCCCATGGCCTCCCCCCAGGCCCCATTTAGGCTGTGCCAGGAGCTGAACCTTCTTTCATGTTTCCTTCTTCCTACACCCTGCAGGCCGGGCCAGGCCCCCTTCCTTTACACCCCCACGGCATCCTTTGCAGACAAACATATAACATCACATAGCAGCCATGAAATAACAGCAAACATATGAGTTCAAGAAAGACCTTCTTAGCCCTTCCAGCTCAATTCTGGGGCTGCTTGGTGAATCTGAGAGTTGGTCTCTGGGGGAGCTCAGGTGGGCAGCCATTCATCCAGGTCCTCTGGGATGTGGGCGGAAGGGGCGGATTCCCACACTGCACAGAAGCTTGGAAGAGATGATGCTTCGGTTCTATGAGTACTACTAAGTCTCTGCGTGGCACAGACTCTTGACAATCTAGGTACCCAGACAAAGGGGAGAATGATGGCTTTCACTCAGATGCATCTGAGCATGATCTGCAAGTTGCCCAAGCATCCCTTTGTCACCTAAATCAGATCATCAACCACGGTGACTCCTTGGCAAGATGAATTTTATTTCTTTGTTGAGTTGCTTATTTATAATCCACCCCTGTTGCACAGAGGCTCTGGGGTGACTATAATGCAAACTGGACAAAGCAAGAGTGCTAACAATGCAGACACAGACCTGCAAATGCTCCCAAATCCTAGAGCGCACAGGTCAGCCACACGATTTATATGGAGCAATGGTGACATCCAGTGGCCAACTAAGTTACACCTGGCTATAGTTTGTAATTTTCCCCCAACCTAGAAATAATTATACCAGAAAAATTATTTTTTGAGCGACTCCATTTGGGGCTCTTCTGAACTTCAAGAAAAGCCTGAGTTTTTGAGTCCTCAGATGGAGGGAAACACTCTCCTCTGTCTCCCAGTTTGCCATATTAGTGTCTGCAGACAGGCTTCGCTCAAGCATAGCAGAAAGGGCTCTCTACTGCCTCATCTATAAAATGGAGCAGGTGATAAACCACCTGCCAAGGTGGAGACAGCAACAAGCAGCCACGGGAAGCACCGTGCGTGAGGACAGCCGTAAACAAGAGCAGGAGGGAAATGGGAGAGTAGATATTCCATAAGTCAAGCAGAGAACAAAGAAAGGAAAGCTGAAAGAATGAGCCCAGATGAATGCTCTTGGGCAGAGAACTGTGTTGAGGGTAAGGCCCTTGGCTTAGTGGCTGTTTTATCCCCAACACTTAACACAATGTCCTGCACATAGCAAAGGCTCGGATATTTTTTGACTCTATAAATAAATGAATGAATGAATACACGTGGATTTTCTTGGCATTATACCCAGTTGATCTGCCGGTGAAACATGTGGGTCTACCAAATTTGGTGAATCTGGAGGCTGCATCTTCTTTTTTTTTTTTGAGACAGAGTCTCACTTTTTTGCCCAGGCTAGAGTGAGTGCCGTGGCGTCAGCCTAGCTCACAGCAACTTCAATTTCCTGGGCTCAAGCGATCCTGCTGCCTCAACCTCCCAAGTAGCTGGGACTACAGGCATGTGCCACCATGCCCGGCTAATTTTTCCTATATATATTAGTTTGCAAATTAATTTCTATTTATAGTAGAGACGGGGGTCTTGCTCTTGCTCAGGCTGGTTTCGAACTACTGATCTCGAGCAATCCGCCTGCCTCAGCCTCCCAGAGTGCTAGGATTACAGGCGTAGCCATCTCGCCCGGCCTGGAGGTTGCATCTTGAGATTACATCTGGAGACCAGCAAGAAGGTTAAAGCCGCAGAGTAAAACAGGCTGGGACAGTACAAGGTAGTCGTGTGAGTTAAGTAGTATTCGGGACTAAAGCAGTATAAATGCCATCTCTGCGTCATCTATACTGAAAATCTACATGCTTAGTTATCTAATTTGCCAACTGAGCTAGTGGCATGTGTGGCTGCCCACTCCTAAGCAGGAACTTGGGAGAATGGAATGGGAGTTTGTGACAAATGGCCATCCTCAAGCTCATGGCTCTATAGCCAGACTTATCAGAGGCCAATCAAAAGAGCTTTTTGCCCAAACATGCTAGACAATTTTGCATAAGCTGCAGCCTAGATGATTTATCTCATTTTAAATAAAATATTAGTACAATAAAATTGTATTCAATATAAATATTTTTGCTTAATACTATTTTTTTCAGTGGTCAGTTGCATAGAAAAATATTTTTATTGTTTAGAGGCTTTTACTACTAAGTATATCAATGATATTGACATAATGCTAGCAAACAAAATACTTAAAGGTATTGTCCAAATAATTTTATACCACTGTCCTCTAGATCCACCTTAGGGGGAAAAAAAGGTTACAAGAATCTTTAAACCACATCAAATGACATTTTTACAAAGCCTGTAAAAAATGGCCAAAAGTGATTATTTCTGATTCATCATCCTATAATCTGGCAAAAAAAATGCAATAAAACATAATATTCTTGACAAAAGTAATATGTCTGAGGTTCTAATTACACAAAGGCACAGAGAAATCCAAGTCAATTTCTTCTTAAAACAGTGACTACTACAAAAGAGCAGAAAGTCTTGTAACAACAGAAATACATTTGTGTTAAGAAGATAACTCTTGGCCATTACTAAAAAGTTGTTCATTCTTGAAAAAGCACATGTATATAAATAGTTAGTACAATTATTATACTCTTCTCCCTACATGAAATACGATAATGTCATGTTACAGGCAATAATAAATGAAAGAGTGTGAGTGTGAATTCATTTAATGGTTTTACTGCATCTTCTGTGCAGACGGGCTGCAGTCTCCATTAGAATAAAGATTTGTAAGAGTGAAGAATTGCTGAAATGATTGATTAGGAGCACAATCCAATCTTCCTGCCCTGTGGGTTCTCCTATTAGCGAAGTGTCACCTGCCCTCTGATGGGTCGCACAAGCCTCACCCCTCTCCAAGAGCAAACTCAGCATCCTAGAACCAAGTCAGCCCTCAGTTTTCCCAAACAATTACTTTCAAGGTGCAAAAGCCCAATATCAGAGAAAAGGGAAAAGTACGATCTAAGACAAAAGAAAGGGGCCTCCTGTATCCATAGTTATAGATGCCAGCCACACCTTGCTATTTGATTTCATTTCATTCATTATGTACCACCTAAAAGGCACTATTCAGGAATATAACTGTTTTAAATGCAATTCAATTTAAATTAATTTTCTCTGAGATTTTTTTTCTTTTAGGATTTCAAGGCAACTTTTAAAATAATTAGACATGTCAATACCTTTTAACTAGACACCATGTCTCAGCTAAAAGCTCTGCAGTGGTTTCTCATGTCGTATGATTCTGTCTGCCTTCTGTAGCACCCAGGCCTTAGCGCTCTGACCTCCCTCCTGCCATCCCCTCATACAACCTACCTGCCCCACGCCTCCCTCACAGAATACTCGATGTCCCAAACTGATTTTAAAAAATCAAATAAAGGACTCATTTAATTACATTTCCCAGATATCATCATTCATTTAGCAAATTATTTAACACCTTCTATGTGGTTGGCTCTGAGGATGAATCAACGAACAAAACATTGTCGCTATCCAAAAAGCTCATAATCTGGGAAATCACTGTCAAATGTCACAGGGCCACCTCTTCCTCTTCTGAAGGCAATAGGACACACACCACCTTTCCAATCACCCAGGAGAAAGAGGCTGAGGCCTCCGGGACAGCACGGCCAATACGGTAGCCAAAGCTTCCAATTAGAGAAGCAGCTTCCAGTTATTAATCACACCCAAATATGGGCCACCCTAGACCAGTTACCTACAAAAGATGAGGAATCAGAGGACTGGCCTCAAAAATGCAGAGTGAAAAGCAAGGGACAATCAGGTGTCAGCCAGATCCTTCAAGATCACCAGATGTGTTTTAGCCAATCTCTTAGCATCGGAAACAGCAAAACAAAACAGATCACCAGATTCCTAATCATGCCAGAAAGAAACAAGGCCCAGGACCTCCCAACCACGCTTGGGAAGATGTTCAGGCCCTGGGAGTTTCTGGTATGAGCAGAGGAAGCAGAGATGAAGCCTTGGAACCCAGAAGGCAGGGCAGAAGAGAGTGGTTGATTTAAGCTCACTAAGAGCTCATTCAGGTCCTGGGGTAACAGGGTGTGAAGAAAGAACAGCTCTCAGGTAGCTGGAAGGGCCTGGGACTTCTGCCCTGTGGCAAAGAGCAGCCATGAGAATTTGCAGATCACACAGATTAAGGTATGACCAGGCTATAAAACACCTGGGACCCAGCTCTTACTGCCAACCAAGATTTCTCATCAATGTAAGGAAGGAAGGTGGTGGAGGAGAGTTTGCCAATTTATGGCATGGCTTCTCAAAGCCACCATTCATTGAGCTTGTGACAATACATGGGTGGTCACTAATCCCTATGGCTGCCTATTCAATATTATAATCTCCACTCTATAAATGAAGAGATGTAAGGCCCAGATAAACTAAGTAACTCGCTCAATGCCCACACAATTAACTATGTGTAGGAGCCACAATTCTAAAACTAGTACTTCTAATCACTATGCTGCCTCCCCATTTGAGTTGCTTAATTGGCCCCAAGTCTCATAGGAATTGAAGATCTATTGCACATCCAACTATAATGGCAAATGCAGTTAAAGTTGTTCTCCACGTTAAGGAAGAGAAGTCATCTCAGATATTTCCAGGTTGATTTCACACCAGTTTAGCTTTTAAAACTAAAATAAGGTAGCAGGTGCTAGAATCCTGAAAAAAAAAATTAGCTAATAAGTATCAACACTGATCAAAAAGAACAAAGCCAACAATCAGGTAAATGCATCTCTAGGTAACACTGCAGAACAGCCATTGCTTAATAGAAACAATTCCTCTTAATATAAAAATGCAGAATCAAAATAAATGAAAAAGACTGATTTCCAAAATGAAAACATGCTATTTTGGAAGTCAGTTACACAAGTTGGTTACATATGAAGGGGACTCATTTCTCTGTAACTATGACCAGAAGGTGGTGGTGGTTATTTTAAGTCTTTGCCATGCTACACAGAGATTATTTATGCAGCAAGCAATTTCTACAGAGGCAGGGTCTAGACAAGAAATGTGCATGCCTCAGCAGAGGCAAAGGACAGTGGGGACCTGTCAACAGAAACTTGGTGGACTGAATAAAAATATTTACAGCATTACTTTATGCAATGATCCATTTCCACGGCATCAACTGCTTTATGCAATATCCCATCACATTAAAAATGTCCCCTTCTGGCTCTCCATACAGAGAAAGTTGAAATATGGTCTTATGGATATTGACATGATTGGAACAGATATTTGTAACTGCACCTAAAATGTATTTTAAGGGGCATAGGATTAAGAATACTACAAATTTAAATTGGAGCTATATCTATTTCATATTGTGAACAGGACCTCTGTATGCTTTTATTTCTTTCGTGCCATTAGGAAGATGTGTATGTTCTGCAATTTCAGGGTAATGTTTTTGTTTTGCTGCTTAGTGGTGTAATGGAAGGAGTGCACAACTGAAAATTTGTCTCTGCAGTGCATCTAGAATATTAATATCCCAGTTATAATATAACTTGCATTTATTTCAAAAAATGAGACAGGTCTCTCCTTTTTTCATTCATTTAGTTCAGCAAATGCTATATGTAAGGGAAAGGGATATAAATATTTTACCAGACCTAAATTTGTCAACATTGACATTATTGATATTTTAGGCCAGATAAAATATCTGTGTTGTGGGGAGCTGTCCTGTGCATTGTAGGATGTTTAGCAGCATTCCTGGCCTCTACTCACTAGACACCATCCCAATGTGACAACCAAAAATATCTCCAGACATTGCCAAATGTCCCCTGGGAGCAAAGTCACCCCGATTGGAAATGATGCCCTGCACTGTTCTTTCAAGACTGAACCCCGATTTCCCTGAGATGTGGTAAACAGCTATTTCTTTCCCAGAGGTCAGTGTGTTTCCGGATGAGCTCTCCTTATCTGAGCATCTCAAATGCTGTAAGCTGAAGGTTTAGCTCTCAGAGGGCTGAAAACGACGGCCAAGGCCAGGTGTACCCAAAGAGAATTTTCTCCTTTAATATTTAAGTTTTGTTTCTGTTTTTTAATTAACCTCTGCTCTGCAGCCTTTCATACATCTAGTAATGTTGTCAGGGAGACAAACACCAACTAGCAGATAACAGCGAGGCCAAGATAATTGGCCCTTGCTTCCTCTCAGTTGTTCCCACACATACAGTGGAGCTCGCTGCCTGCTTAAATCAGGCCCGGCTGCGTGATTATTGCATCCGAATGAGAAACTGGCAGAGTCTAGTCTCCTCTTACCTGGTTTAGAACTAAAGAGACACATTTAATTTGTTTCACCAGATCAAATGAAGAGGAAGTCTGGCAATAGTGATAAACCCCAGAGATCAGCTAAATTATGTCCCAACTTGACATTTATACGAGCAAACGCCTCTCAATCTCCAGAGGTGATTCGATTAAGGCTACTCCAGCTTGCGCTTCATGCACGCTCGGGCCTGAAGACTCAGGGAAAGGGGTGGCGGCTGGCTAATACCACACCCGCAATTTTATTCGAATGTTTTGTATTGCCAATATGCTGCCTAAAATGTGACTTAGGGTAGAGAACTGCATTTCCAAAGAGTGCACACACAGTCTTCTACAGTTCAGGATGGAGGTTTTCACACCTGCCCTTGCTCAGAAGCTGAGCAAATATTTCTGCTGTTGGAACCATACAATCGTCGTTTCCTATCTGGGCATCATCCCACATGGCTTTCTCCACCTCCAGAGACTGCAATCATTTTGCTCAGAGATTTCGATTTACTTCGTTAACTCCAGAACCCTCAGGAGCAAGCAGCGACGGCGCGCCGGAATGAATGCAAGCTGACTGTCCCCGTCCCCCGCGTGCAAAGCACCTCCTTACCTCTGCTCTGTGTTAAAAAACCAAGACCGAAAAAGCACTTGTGCTCCCTAAAATTCAGAATTAGAGCTGAAGTATAAAGTCCCCAACAGCAAGCCCAAGCCAGCCTCTTTGTCCTGGTGTGAGTTAAAAATCCCACGGAGAGCGTCCGGGGACATTATGTCTTTCACGGCACAGTCTGTCCCCAAAAGGAGAACGAGCACAGTCACACTGGATTTCAATTTTCAGATCTGATAGTCTGGGGAATACACACAGAATACATGGAAAAGGAGGGAATTGAGATATTTTTATTTTTTAATAAATTATTAAATTCCTCCAATCCGAAAATATGTTTCAGGCTTGGCTTTTTTAAAAAAAAATTCTAGGTTATGTTCCGAAGTTTAGAATTACTTTATCTGTAGCTGGTCAAATAGGACTTAACACATTTTTTTTTTTTTTTTGAGAAAAAGTCTCACTCTGTTTCCCAGGCTAGAGTGCCATGGTGTCAGCCTAGCTCACAGCAACCTCAAACTCCTGGGCTCAAGTGATCCTCCTGCCTCAGCCTCCCAAGTAGCTGGGACTATAGGCATGCGCCACCATGCCGGCTAATTTTTTCTATATATTTTTAGTTGGCCAATTGATTTCTTTCTATTTTTAGTAAAGATGGGATCTCGCTCTTGCTCAGGCTGGTTTCAAACTCCTGACCTTAAGCGATCTTCCCACCTCAGCCTCCCAGAGTGCTGGGATTCCAGGCCTGAGCCACCATGCCTGGACTTAACACCTTTTTAATTGCAGAAATTTATGTTGTTTCTTTTTTGCTTCTATGCCTTCTCCTTTGCTCTTTATGTATTATTTAATCTAGAAATATTATGACGCTTCGTCCTCTATTTAACAAGCCTCTTCCAAATGTTCCATCCTGTTACTATTGTGTCAGGTCCTATCTCAGAACACGTGTTCCAATTTTAAGGTCCAAAAATACCCACAAGCGCCTAATAAGCACAAAACACAAAACACTTTGGAAAGAGAAGTCCCTCATCACGTCCAAACTCCCAGTGTCCTATTACACAGAACTGTCAGGTGCAATGGAAACTCCATAATTCATTCTCCTCCTTTGCCTATATTTACCTTCACCTCAATCCACAAAGGATTTCAGGCAACATACAAAAAAGTATATACATCACAAAAGAACAAAATAGTTGAAGGAATCAGGGCGAAGGCAAAGGCAAATGAGGATAGGAAGTTAGTAAAAGCCAGAGGTAAGATCAGAATGCGGACAGGCATAGCACGGGGGCCTGTCCAGTGGCAAGAAGTGAGCCCAGAGTGTGCCTGTAAGCTGCCTGGTGGCCAAATAGATAACAGAAAGACGATCAGTTGTGAGCCTGAGAGCAAACTGTTTAAGAGCAGCTTGATGGGACGTCAGGTTCAGACAGTGATCCCTCAACACCTCCTTAGGAGGCTATATAAGACAAGGACCTCCATCAACGAACAGCATGTGAATTCACTTTTTTCATCTTCCTAACCTTTAGCAAGGCAACGCCTAAGCCTTCCCAAGTAGGACATGGGTGGTTCTCATTGTTAAAAATAATCACTAGGGAGGGAGCCTTGCAAAATCACTCAGTGACTCACAGCCCTACAAACGCGTTTCCTTCTTGCTCCTTGTGTGTTACACTTTTTTGTTGTTGTTGTTTCAATGTTTGCCAGCATATATTTTCCAAATTACAACTTGAACAGAAATGAAATATTTCAAAATCTAGACAATTTACTATATCAGTTAAAAAGGTAATACTATTTTCTCCCACAATCTTTTTTTTTTTCGGCATATTATGGGGGTACAGATTTTAAGGTTTCAATAAATGCCCATTTCTCCCCCTCCCCCCACAAGTCTGAGTCTCCATCATGACCATCCCCCAGATGGTGCACATCTCACTCATTATGAATGTATATACCCGCCCCCCTCCCACCTGCCCAATACCCTATTACTGTAGTACCTATGTGTCCACTTAGGTGCTGTTCAGTTAATACCAGTTTGCTGGTGAGTATATGTGGTGCTTGTTTTTCCATTCTTGGGATACTCCACTTAATAGTATGGGTTCCAGCTCTAACCAGGAAAATATAAGATGTGCTATGTCACCATTGTTTCTTAGAGCTGAATAGTACTCCATGGTATACATCTACCACATTTTATTAATCCATTCTTGGATTGATGGGCACTTGGGCTGTTTCCACAGCCTTGCAATTATGAATTGTGCTGCTATAAACATTCGAGTGCAGGTGTCTTTTTTGTAGAGTGTCATTGGATCATTTGGGTAGATGCCCAGCAATGGGATTGCTGGATCAAATGGTAGATTCACTTGTATCGCTTTAAGGTATCTCCATATTGCTTTCCACACAGGTTGAACTAGTTTGCAGTCCCACCAGCAGTGTAGGAGTGTTCCTCTCTCTCCGCATCCACGCCAGCATTTGTTATTTGGAGACTTTTTGATAAAGGCCATTCTCACTGGGGTTAAGTGATATCTCATTGTGGTTTTGATTTGCATTTCCCTGATGATTAGGGATGTTGAGCTGTGTTACACTTTTAATACATGCATCTTTCTCCACTTTCACATGCTCCCTAACTGTCCCTTCATGCAGGTGAAGACTAACCCACAGGCCCACTCTTTGAAAGTTACATATAACCTTGGAGCACCAGCCCCCAAACTCAATTAGCCTTCATATTAATCAGGCCCAGCAGTCCTGCAAAAACACACTTTGCTCTAAAATACACCCTACCCATGTCCATGGAAAACTGCGGAGATTCTGGATTGTTTTTACTCATAACTTCCTACAGTACATAAGTCCCAACTAAAACAATTTGCCCCTAGTAAAACCTTTTTTAGGTGGAGAAGTGGTATATCATGGAAAAAAGCGGGCAACCAAGGGTAATAATGAATATTACATGCTCTTGTAAAGAATGTCTTCAAAGGAGAAGAGACTTGCCAACATTACTGAGTAATGATCTTTGAACGCAGCATTAAAGTCATAGCATGAAGGAAGGGAGATAAAATATTTAATGACATCTTAATAGTCCCAGCTCTTGCAAAAAGCCAAGAACTGGTCACAGTTTATCAGTGGCTGTACATTTTAATATCATCAGACAACAATTTTTTCCAATCGGAATAATAGAGTTACCAAAATCATGGGGTGGTAGAAAGGAAGGGAAATGAAGTGGGTTATAAACTGCTTGGAAATCCTGTCTTTTCCAATTGACTTTTAAAATGAATGTGGAAATTGAGCCTAACAATCAATTGGCTCGCTTAGCTAACAGCCTGGCCAGAGCCTCAATAAATATTGAGGATGTTTCTACGAAATCATCTTTGACTAACCATATTCGGGGCAAGTCCTCTAAAACCCCACTCACCTCCTGGGACACAAGTGCGGTCAGAAGTCACTTGTGGTTCTAAACATCCAGTCCTTCCAATATGACTCAGTTCAAGGAGAATTAGCTAGCTGGAATTTTGCACCAAGCCAATGGGTGTTTAATGAGGACGGGGTAGAGGAGCAGACAAGGCACCAGGAGAAAACCAGGCAGGAGCAGCAAAAAGGTGGGAAAACAGAGACCAGACTATGGAAGGGCAATTTGCTGAGATACCAGTTTGCCCAGGTTCTCACTGAATCATCCTGTCTTGCTTCACTGGACCACTTCCTTCAAATAGCAACGTCCTTACTGTTTTCTTGCCACAGAAGTTTGAGAAAATGCAGAAATAAAATAAAAGCCAGAGCTTATTTAAAAAAAAAAAAAAAAAAAAAACGGCACAGATTATATTAGTTTCATGGGACTGTCATAACAAAGTACCCCGAACTGGCTGGATTCAACAACAGAAATTTGCTTTCTCACAGTTTTAGAGGCTGCGAGTCTGATACCAAGGTGTCAACAGAGTTGGTTTCTTCTGAAGCCTCTCTCCTTGGCTCTCAGGTGGCCACCTTCTCCCTGCGTGTTTGCAAGGTCATCCGTATGCGTGGTGCGTGTGTCTGGTGTCTCTCTGTGTCCTAATCTCCCCTTCTTAAAAAGATACCAGTCAGGCTGGGCGTGGTGGCTCATGCCTGTAATCCTAGCACTCTGGGAGGCCGAGGCGGGCGGATTGCTCAAGGTTGGGAGTTCGAAACCAGCCTGGGCGAGACCCAGTCTCTACTAAAAATAGAAAGAAATTAATTGACCAACTAAATATATATATTTACAAAAATATATTTTTGTATATATATATATATATATATATATATACAAAAACAAAAAAAATTAGCCGGGCATGGTGGCACATGCCTATAGTCCCTGCTACTCGGGAGGCTGAGGCAGTAGGATCACTTGAGCCCAGGAGATTGAGGTTGCTGTGAGCTAGGATGGCACAACACTCACTCTAGCCTGAGCAACAAAGTGAGACTCTGTCTCCAAAAAAAAAAAAAAAAAAGATACCAGTCATATTGGAATAGGGCCCACCCTAATGACCTCATTTCAACTCAATTACCTCTTTAAAGGCCCCATCTCCAAATCTTCACTTTCTCGGGTGCTGGAGGTGCTTCCATGTATGAACTGAGCCCATACACAGAGAAATATGTTCTGGGGAATGATGAGAGAGGTGTGTGAATCCTACGGGCAGCCCAGACCCATGGTTCTTCCAGAGAGTGCCCAGGGAGGCAGTAGGACCTTGAAGGCATTGCCCTGGAGAACACCTAGAGAGGACAGACCTAAGCATAGTGACCTCTCAGCCTCCTCCAAGATTCCTGGGTCCAAAACATGGCACACAAGTAACAGAGCCTGCCAACCCGAAGGCTGGGAAACCAAGGGTTTCTGTGGTCACAGGAACAGGCTGGTGGCCACCAACCATATAGATGGTCATCCTTGATACTTAGGCTATAACATCCAAATCTCTTGCACAATTCAGGGGTGGGAGCCCACAAAGATGACCAATATAGAATTTCTAGATAGCCCTAGGGAAGAGTGGCTCAGCAACAGATTTACATTAATTTAAAACATAGAATGCCAGCTTTAAGAAACAATGGTGACATAGCACCTCTTATATTTTCCTGGATAGAGCTGGTACCCATTCTACTAAGTGAAGTATCCCAAGAATGGAAAAACAAGCACCACATGTACTCACCAGCAAATTGGTATTAACTGATTAAGTGGACATATAGAAATAACATTTATCAGGTGTCGGGCAGGTGGGAGGGGGGAGGAGGGATGAGTATATCCATACATAATGAGTAAGATGTGCACTGTCTAGGGGATGGTCATGCTTGAAGCTCTGACTCGAGTGGGGAGAGGGGGCATGGGCAATATACGTAACCTTAACATTTGTACCCCCATAATATGCTGAAATAAATATAAAAATAAAGAAGTGGATATATAAAAACAGCAAATTGGAAAGTGAGTAAAAAGGAGAATGGAATGGAATTCACAGTAGCAAAATCACTAATTCTAGTGACTCCAGAGTACACTACAGACAGGCTTTCTGGCTGGGGTCACGTCTGTGTGTGAGAAGGAGGGACAGTTCTTCCAAGGCAGTATTGAGTTATGTCTGCTTTGAGAATCTGGTGAAAGGTATGAACCCTTTCCAAGGAGAAATTAACTTATAAACAAACAAAACAGTTATAGTAATCTCAGGGAGGTTATTGTCCTTCTGAAAGTTAGGTTAAGAGTCTCTGTTTTAAAAACAAGGGTCATATTCCTTCTCCCCTCGCTGAGGAATCAATAAATATTAGCAAAAAATAAAAAATAAAACATAGAATGTGATATTTCTTATTTATGATCTTTCTATCTTTTCATTATAGGCATTTAAGGCTATGAATTTCCCCCTTTGGACTACTTTTGCTGAATCCCACAAACTTTGATAACTTGTGTCTTTTTTGTCATCAAGATTGAGGAATCTATTGATTTTCATCTTAATTTCATCATTGATCCAATAATCATTCAGCAGAAGGTTGTTTAATTTCCATTACTTTGTGAAAAAGTGGGTGTTTCTCTTGGTATTAATTTCTAGTTTTATCCCACTGTGACTTAAGAAGATACATGGTATGATTTCTATTATTTTGAATTTGTTGAGCTATGATTTGTGGCCTAAAACATGATCAACCTTGGAGAATGTTCCATGTGCTGATGAGAAGAATGTATATTCAGCAGTTTTGGGGTGAAATTTTCTGTAAATGTCTATTAGGCCCATTTGTTCTAGAGTCCCATGTAAGTCCAGTGTTTATTTATTTTCTGCTTGGATGATCTGTTCAGTTCTGTCAATGGGGTGTTGAAGTCACCAGCAATTATGATGTTGCTGTTTATCTCTTTGCTTAGATACAGTAAGGTTTGCTTCATGAATCTGGGTGCTCCTGTGTTAAGTCCATATATTTATGATTATTATGTTTTCTTGTTGAATTTCTCCCTTTACCATTATATAATGACCATCTTTGTCTTTCTTTACTACTGTTGACTTAAAGTCAATTTTATCTAATACAAGAATGGCTATACCTGCTTTCTTTTGGTTAGCATTTGCATGAAGTATTTTTTCCATCCCTTAACCTTGAGTCTGTAAGAGTCTCTGTGGGTTAGATGTGTTTCCTGGAGGCAGCAGACACTTGGCTTGTATTTTTTAATCCATTCAGCCAGCCTATGTCTCTTGAGTTGGGAATTTAAACTGTACATGATGATTGATAGAATTGATATGTGGGATGCTGTTCTGTTCAACCAATTGGATAAGTTTTTTTGCTTTGTTTTACCTCTTGTACTATTGTTTCATATGAGTTCTGAGATTTAGCTTTTGGGTGGTTTTACACTGAAGGGAGACCATTGTACTGATCCATGTATAATGTAGTTATGAATATTTATTGCAAGGCAGGTCTGGTCTTCACAAATTCTTTCAGTATTTGTTGTCTGGAAAAGTCTCATTTCTCCTTTATTTATGAAACTTAGTTTTACAGGATACAAAATTCTAAGCTGGCAGTTGCTCTGTTTAAGAAGACTGAAGACGGAGTCCCAATCCCTTCTGGCTTGTATGGTCTCCATTGAGAAGTTTGCAGTCAGTCCGATGGGTTTTCTTTTGTAAATTACTAGATGTTTTCTCCTTTGGCTCACAGAAGTTCCTCCTTTGTATTGACTTTGGCCAGTCTGATGACTATGTGTCTTGGTGATCGTGTCTCTGTGGTAAGTCTCCCAGCTGTTTGCTGAGCTTCTTGTATCTGAATGTCTAAATCTCTAGCAAGATCAGGGAAGTTCTTTGCAGTATCTCCATACAGTTTTCGATAGAGGTTGTACTAATTTGCAGTCCCCCCAACGGTGCATAAGTATTCCTTTCTCTCTGCCGATCTCCTCTACGAATAATAACAATAGTAGTTACTAGGTGCTAGGAGCTAACGCATGTTCACCCTCCCCATCCCATCCAATCTCACCAGCACGCCTGTTTCAATTTGCAATTGTTCTTGTAGTTATCCTATATACTTTGACATTCTAGCATTATTTGTGAGTTTATGTTATCTCTTGTTTACACAATCCTCCCACTTAAATGATATGTCTTGAGAGCAGGATCTCTATTGTCTACATCCTTTGGACTCACAGAACCTAGAAAAATTTTGTTCAGTTCATCATGGATGACAGCCACGACTGAAAAGTCTTTCTTTTCTTCCCTCCATGAGCATTAAAAAGAAGCCATGTGTCCCTTTGTGCTCTTGAGAGAGAATGAGCAAACTGGAGTAAAATCTCCCTTCCATTAACACAGGTTAAGGGTGTTTTCAAAAAATTTTCTGGCAGGTAGCTACATTCTAGAGACACCAGTGGGAGAAAAAAAAAGAGATCTGGCATTGAGAAACATAAGAGAAACCAGAGGAGGGACAAATTCCAAAAACGAAGTATGAGACCACAGTGAATTCAGTTTAGGATAACACTAACATGTAAAAGTCCTCCCATCCCACCCAAAAGCAAAATATGTCCTTTTTCCAAGCTCGGAGTTCTGAACCACTGAAGAAATAAAACAAAATGGTAAAGAAATATGAGACCAAAATGTCCCCATTATTCCAATGTGGATAGTATAGAACACAGGGTATATACTACAAGCAAGTGGATTTGCTCACCTGCGCCCCTGAATTGGACTGACGATGTTCCTCCCCACATTGGGAGGACGGGTGCCCCTGAGCTCCCCTGGCAGGGGCAAGGACTTTTCCACTAACCTTCCTGCAGGTCAGGGGCAATCAAGAACACATGCTGTCTGAGAGCAGCTCACCCATCAGGGAGTTTTCTCCTTTCCAGCGTGGAGAGGGAGTACGAGAGCCTAGAAGGGTTATACTAAGGGATGAGACTCCCCATGGAAGAAAACATCAACAGCAAAGGATAGGTGTTCTTACCCAGTGGATATGGTGAGAGTAAGGTCCCAAAGGAAAGTCGGTGGAGCTGTCCCACAGGCAGATACAGGGAAAGACTTGATGTCCAGGACAGAGGTCCAGGCTGTGACATGCAGTGGATGCCATCGGTGTACGCATAGTGGTGGAGACCAGGAATGGAGATGAGCTTCCTCGGAAAGAGGATGTAGAATATGATGAAAGGGGACAAGGAATAGAGCCCTTTGAAAGATGAGCGTTCAAGGGGAGAGAAGACAAAGAGAAGCCAGGAACGAAATGAAGAAAGAAGGAAGAGTACAACACTTAGCCCAACAAGCGGAGATTAGTGTTGTGAATGTCAAGAAAATGAGAGTCCGAAGAAGAACAGAGTGGACAATAATGACAGATGCTACTCAGCATTTGGGTAGACAAGGCTCCAGGACAGGGTTTGGCAGGTGGGCAGCCTTTGGGGTTCTTCTGCCCTTCTGAGGAATGGTTTCAAGGAGTTGATGGTGAGAAGCCTTTTTATAGTAGGTCTAAAAATGAATCGGAGTTGGAAAAACCCTGTTTCCAACCCTCAAGGAGAAGAGAATTCAGTGGTGGCTACTGATGACTAAACAAACAATTACAAAAGGCACAGTCTTTGTCTTGGACCCATGAATGTGCTCCAGAAAGCCCCCCAAAATCATGTGCCAAACTACGTGTGCCTTGTGTGGAGGTGCGTTCTTCTGGGACGAGATTTATAGCTTTCTTAAATTCCAGCAGCCTAGCAAGAGGAGACAGTCCGGAAGCTAAGGCCCCAGAAAGGGAAGTGTGTAGTTACCGTCCCAGGCCATGGGGCCCAAGTGGGGGAGGGAAAGAGCTGAACCCAGGACGGTAACTCTTCCAGAGGAATTTAACCAGCTGATACCTGGGAGATACTTTAGGGGATGGGTGAGGAGGTCTTGGTAAAAGAACAGGAGATATGAAAGTAAGCGTGAGACAGCCAGAAAGCCAGAATCGCCACCCGGGCATCTCACAAATGTTTGATGAGTGCCTGCTGTGTCCCAAGCACAGGCGAGGTCTTGGGGACACATCGTTGGTGGAGCTAACATTCTAAGAGAATTTGCATCTAGAAAGTGAGACACTGAAGCTTGAGATTCATAGGTGAAAACGGCTCTTTCACTACCTCTCGTTACATTTGCTTGATTGTTTCCTTCTTAAGTCACCATGTTCACATTTGGAGGGGAAAAGGAAGGAAGAAGAAAAGAAAAACCAGGCACGGTGGCTCACACCTAGAGTGCCTGCATTTGGGGAGGCCGAGGCCAGAGGCTTGAGGCCAGGAGTTCAAGACAAACCTGGGCAGCACAGTGAGACCCTGTCTCTATAAAAAATGAAAAAATCAGCCAGGCGTGGTGGCACACACCTGTAGTCCCATCTACTTGGGAGGCTGAGGCAGGAGGATCGCCTGAGCCAAGGAGTTGGAGCCACAAAGTGAGATCCTGTCTCTAAAAAAAAAAAAAGAAAGAAAGAAAAAGGAAAACCATGCATGGTGATTAACCCACCAAGCTGCCAAGTTCGATCTCCTAGTCACTCCTTTGAGTCACGGGGGAGCAAGGAAAAATCAGGATGACAATAAAAAAGCGAGAGAAAATTAGTATGTTAGAACTTTGCATTTCAACTTTGAGCTGACATTGCGGCGAGGCTCTTTCCAGCTGCTTTGTCTGGCCATGTCAAGAAGTGACCATGATTTATTGTGCCACCTCCATAATTTCAATGCTCTTGATCTCCCACCGGAAGCAGTGACAAGTAAGGTTAACTGCTGTGTAAAGAGACAGTATGAGTAATGTTTCGTGCACGGAGCTGGCACTGATCTACGGCCTGGGGGTGCCGGGGAAGCAGGGATGCTATTGGTTAAATCCCTTTCAAACGGCTGCCTCCCAAATGCCCTAACACCTTTGGAACAGTCAGCATTTGCGTGGAAAAATACCCTGAATTGTGTTAGAATCTGTTTCCTTGTCTTCGTTTCCTCGCAAACATGCAAACAGCCAACTTTACTCACATTTGCATTTTGCATTGTTGGTCACAGCTCACACTAAGCGTCCGTGCCATGCCAGGCCCTGTCTGCATGCTTTATAGCAATGGCTTCGGTCAATCCTCATCTCGTCAGCGCCTGTGGTCATCCCCTTTTACAGATGGGAAGAATGAGGCCCACAAGGTTAAACCTCTGACCCAGAAGAATGAAGCAAAACCAGGATCTAGGCCTACATACTCTGATTGCAGGACCCTGCTCTGTTAGTCAATTCTTGTTCGTTTCATCTGCTCCATTTATTCTAACCTGTATTTTTTGTTTGTTTGTTTGTTTAACCAACTTATAGACATTTCTAAAGGACCACTTCCTCTGCTACTAGTGAGCAAATTGGAGTATGTATCAACCACAGACGATCATTCGTTTAATCTTCCAAAGCCACAATTTGTCTTGGTAAACGGGGTCTAGATCAGAAGTTTTTGTGAATATCTGCAAATATTCTATAAGTGCTAATCATTTTTTTATATGTTTGTGTCTTGTTTCCCCTAAGTAAAGGAAAAAAGAGAAGAGAGGAAGTAACACTGATTGAACACAACTTCTTTCTAAACCTTGTGTCGGGTACAGAAAGCCTCGCCCTAACCCCATGAGGCAGGTGTCATTATCGCCATTTTATAAAGCAATGGAGGCTCAGGAAAGTTAAGAATGTTTTTCCAAGTCTAACTATGAGAGAGGTAGAAGTGGGGTCCCAGGGGTCTCAGCGATTCCAGCTCAGTCCTGGGTATATCTCAGTCACCTGTTCCTGAGGGGACGTCACAGGAAAAAGAGAAAGGCGGGAAGCAAAGAAGCTGAGGGGTGGGTAGGGCGAGTGTTGGCTTCAGAGCTTAGTCAGTCCTGAAACACTGTAGACATCAACGCCTTCTCCACTTTCCAAATTGCCTCGAGGTCCATGCTAACTCCTGTCGGGAGACTTTAGATTAAAGTTGTCTGGACGACAACCTTGAGATGCCACACGCAAAGGTTCCTCTCTGGCAGAAAGCCAAACTGCCTCCACCTTCTGCAGGGGCACGGCACCTGTGTGAGTTCTGCTCCCTCCCACGGCACCGGCGGGCAAGGTCAAGGGCGCGCGGCTGTTGGGATCTCGTCTCCTCGGTGACTCAGCCGACAGACACGGGATCCCTGGAGAAGGAGGTGGGGGCCCGCCCTCCTTCTCTTCACACAAATAGCATCTTCACCTTAGGTTCTCGACTCTTTCACTTCACTGAAGAGTTCTTGAAAGTCAATTCAAATCTCACTTCAAACTCCTTTTCACTCAACGGGAAAAAAATGCTGTTGTTTTTGCCTAACGGAAGTACTGTGCTGTGACTGGATTTGTAACAACAGTGTGTCAAAATGCCAAAAAGTGTGTCAAAAATAACATTAAAAAAAACTCAGGGGAGACGTGTTATAGTCCTAAATGAGCATTTTTATTTCTCTGTGTTGAAATGCGATAGTCTCCTCTCAAGGGTCTTAATAAACCTCAAAGAAACACACAACACTTAATGAACACAATTTAAGGGCCAATTCAGCCCTCGATACTCCCATTACTGTCAAAACATCTCTCGCTTGTATTTGTGAGTTCTCCTCTTCCAAGTCTTCCTATTCAATTTCTTCTTCAACAGTTGCTTATTTTCCCAGTATCCTTAACCTCTAAAGTATACACACATTGCCATGAAGTTAATCAACTAAAAAGAATTAATTTCAATTTATTTTCTTTGTCATTTGTTGAGGAAACATCATAAATTATTTCCTGACACATTACAGATAACAGTCAAGTTCATGGCAATCCCGTGTTGCCAAGGGCTTGTATATTTAATTTAATGGGAATTCAAGTAAAATTCAAGAGGGTCTATAAGCAGGATGCTGGCCTCCCATGATCTGGCTGAGAGAAGATAAAAATATCTAAATTTCAGAGCCTATGCAGCTAAATTCAAAGTATCGTAGTGTCTTTCTGCATAACTTGAAGAGGAAATATTTACTTCCATCAAAACCCATGGTGGAAGTTTGATCTAACTCTGGGAAGCTCCTTGAAGTTCCTGGTTCCACCACCTCGGAGTTCATCTACCGCTTGTTGTCTGTTCTGCCTCCCAACTGCAGAGGCAAACACATCACTGGGGCAGAAAAATCAAAATCAGAATGTTTCCATTTCCCGGGCACAGTGATTGGAAAGCAGGTGGACCCGTGGCATAGCAGAGCCATAGTAATTTTTGCAAGAATTATTTTGATACTAGGAAAGAAAAGATGTCTCATCTTAGTGCAAGGACAGTAAAAAAATGATGTAAGCCTAGAACAGCTGTGATGTAGAGAATAACTTTCTATGCATGAAGTCAACAAAGGTAGCCAAGAGCTAAAACTGAAGAACAGTCTTAATAATAGTGTTTAAACTCTTGGATCCAGCTGTATCTAAAGTCAGATCCACCCTCTTAAATTTCCAAGTTGCATGGGCCAATATATTTCTTTCTGTGCTCATGTGAGCTGGATTTTGCTTCTCAGCATTCTTGAATGATATACCTGAGTCTTCCCACAGGTAGCCAAAAAAAAGTGTTTCATAAGCTAGAGGGCACTATGGGTCCATGTGGGTGGGTTCTGGACTTTTCCATTGCTATAGCTGTGTGCTGCAAAGATGCAAGGTGTTTATGCCCAGATGGTCTTCCCATAGAAATGGACTAAGGGTGAAGGTCTTCCCACCCCTCACCTCTTCAGTGCTAACTTTTTACTTCAAAAGACCACTGACCACCTTTCCCACGCTATGCTTAGTAGGTATCCTGATATGTCTATGATGAGATCACAAACAGGTACCATCTTTCTACATGGAAATAAAGCATTAAAGATCAAGAGTCTTGGAAATATCCACATTGTTGGGATAATTGCAAAAATAATAAGAATCCATTAATATTAATGGGTCAAAAGTGAAAACCCTTTCAATTGTTTCCATGAACGTTGAAGGGGCATTTGAAAATTTCAATACCTGTTTTTAATTTTTTTATCTTAACAAAATAGGAAAAGATGGATCCTTCCTTAGCATAAAAAATATGTCTATCTCAACCCAAAAACTGCCATCATACTTACTGAGAAAAAAACCTATACATATTCTCAGTAAAATGAGAAACAAGACAAAGATGTCCATTATATCAACTGCTATTTAACATTATTTTGGAGATATCAGCCAATAAACCAAATTATTATATAATGCAAAGCTATTATTAAAACTAAAAACAAGTCATAATGTGACTAGAAAAAAATTATTACATAAATTAATAGCCATTGTATATTTATATACAATTATATTGTAAAATGGAAGAAATGTGCAATAGCAAAAAAAGTGCAATAGCAAATGCACTTAGCAAGAAGTGTGCAAAATCTACATGAAGTAAACTTTAAAATACTAAGGAGCAAATAGACAATAAATAAATGGAAAAACAACCATTTTCTGAAACAAGGAAAATCAAATTATAAAGATGCCATTTCTCCCCAAATTAATCAGTGAATTTAAAACAACTCTAATGAAAACACTTATATGATTAAGAAAAAATACAAGCAAAGAAATTTTTTCTATATAAAAAATAAGTGGGGGCTGGGCACGGTGACTCATGTCTGTAATCCTAGCACTCTGGGGGCCAAAGCCTGAGGATCACTTGAGGCTAGGGGTTCGAGACCAGCCTAAGCAACATATATATATTTTAAAAAGTAAAAAAGTAAGCAGGGAATGGTGTTGCACACCTGTAGTCCCAGCTACTCAGGAGGCTGAAGCAGGAGGATCACTCGAGCCCAGGTGTTTGAGGTTACAATGAGCTATGCCGATGCCACTGCACTCCAGCCTGGGCAACAAAGGGAGATCCTGTCTCAAAAAAAGAAAAAGAAAAGAGAAGTGGGAAAGACTGTCCAGAAAAAAACGGCAGGGAACAGAAATCTGAAAACAATAATAAAGAGGAGAGACTGGCAATGCTAGATATTAAAATATAAAACCAGAATAATTTTTAAAGTATATTATCATTTATGAAAAAACAGACTAATAGAACAGAACAGAAAAATTGAGAAATATACTCAAATGCACATGGAAATTTAATATGTGATAATGCTGGCATTTTAAAAATAATAGGGGAAAGATAGTTTATACAATGAGACCAGCCTGAGCAACATGGCAAGACTCTATCTCTACATAAAATATAAAAAATTATATAGGAATCATGTTAAAATGTTAAAAATTATCTCTGAACAGTGAGATTACAGCAAATCTTTGTGCTTTTTCATAGTTTGTGCTTTTTCATAGTTTCCAATTTTTCCAAGATGGAAATGTATTTTTACTATAGTAAGCAGGAAAAAAAAATGTTTAATAAATTAAAATCTGTGTGCCCTTGTTCACAAACCCGATTCTTCCTAATGATGACTCAGAGAAACATCCCTCTGGGACTTAGCACACATTGCATGCACAATGATTTCTGTCTTCTACAAGGATCCTACCAGAAGTGATTTCATTTCAACCTGCTCTGAAAAGATCCGTGCCCACCCTTTCCTCATCATGCCCTCTGCGTGAGACTGGGAGTCCAGCAGTACGACAGCTTCGGGCATCAGTCTGCTGGAATGTATATCCCAGTTCCATCATTTTCTATTTCATTTCTCTGTGCCCCCCTGGGGACACGGGAGATCCCACATAGGATGTCCCTGTGGGGATTAGATGAGATGGTTTGTGTAGTGGGCACAGCTCACAGTCGTGGGACACAGTCAATTCTTAATAAATATTAAGCATTTTGCACAGGGTGATTTGCTTTTTGATTCAAGACTGTGACTTCAAAACATGAAGATAAACTCTCCTAATGACACTCAATTTTCTATCAGCTTCTCTGCTTCTGTTTTTGCCTGACAGTTTGAGATTCTGTCTCATGGCTTGGGGCTTTCTTTCTCACCCTCTTTGCATTAATTCCACATTTATTCTGCCACCAGGGTATCCTGCTGCCTTAGAAGCCCACACTAGCAGGAAGCCTTGGGGACTTAGACTTTGTGCTGATACCCTAGGTGGACTGTCTGTCCTAAGGAAGAGGGAATGAGTAGGGGAGAGGGGAAGGTGGGGAAGGTATGGGAGCCCATGATCAACAGGCCTCCAGAAGATTTTGTATAGACCCTTGGAAGGCCAGGATGATGGTCAGGATCCTTTAAGCAGGGAAAGAATTCAAGGATTCACATTGACCAGTAGACTGATTTCATGGCTAAACTCAGAAACAAGGTTGGAGCCCAGATCTTCATTCTGAACACCAATCTCCACTAAAAGGAGCCAGGGCTCCTAGAAGAAAATCTGATTCCATGACTGGGGCAGAGAAAGTGAAAAATGTTCCTGGAATATTCTGTTGTGCCAGAAAGTAAGAAAGTGTTCAAACAATGAAGAAGACATGTCAAAAGAACACAGAGACCAACTTGAAGGGTCTCTACCTGGCCAAATCTGGGATAATTTGAGCACTAAAAAAAAAAAAAATTAAATATAATGATAGGCATGAAGGAAAACACTTTCAATAAAACAAACTCTAAAAATTTCATAGTGATGAGGGAGCAAAAAGACTCTTCTTTATAATAGAGGGCCGACTAATAAATATAGAAGGAATGATAGAATTACAAAAGCATCAATGATGCAGAAAAATAGTGGGTCATAGTTTAAAGCACATTTATTTATTTCAAAATATTTACCAACAAATGTCTAATTAATTATAAAGGGAAAATCATAAGTTATCAATGTCATCCATACTTTAACCAAGTTAAACACCAAACACTACTTAACCAAGCCAGCAAAGTCATCACTTTGATAAGACAGCCTCTACCAAATTATCAAGGTCATTATTAGTAATGAGCATCCTGATATTACGCATAAAGAAAGATATTACTCATCTGATATTTCTGCCAAATATGCATAATCTGAATACAATAACGAGGAAACATCAGACACACCCACATTGAAGAACATTTTACAAAATAACTGACCTGTCTTCTTCAAAAGTATCAAGGCAAAGGAAGACAAAGAAACGATGAGGAATGTTTCCTGATGAAAGACAAACTAAGAAACACAATTAAATGCAACAACACATGATGCTGGATTAGATCTTAGACCAAGAAACAAAATAGCTATGATTTTGAGATACCTTATTGGAAGAACCGATAAAATTTGAATGTGAATAGTGGATTAGACAATAATATTGTATCAATGTTAAATTTCCTCACTTTGAGGAAGGAAATATGGACTCGGGTATTTCAGGGTAAAAGGGCATGATGTCTCCGAGTTACTCTCAATAATGTAAAATATTTTTTTCACACAGAGAGTGAAAGAGAGAAGAGGGATGACAAAGCCAATGGGTGAAACACGAACTCTAGATAATGGGCACACGGAGGTTTCTTGGGCTGTTGTTGCCTCTTTTCTGCAAGGCAAAATTGTATCAAAATAAAAAGATTAGAGAGAAGCAGACCTGGGGAGTCATGTGACATCAAAAACCAAATGAGACAAGATGTGCCATGTTTCTTTTCTAACCCAGTCCGGTATTGGACGTTGTGTGCAAGGAGACAGTGCATTTCACCTTGGCAGTCCTGACAGTCAGAGTTATTGCTTCTGCCCTTTTCTACCTGATAATCTGTACCTTCCATCTAAAATGTCACCCCAATACAGCAGGAAGTAGCTTGTCGATTCTGTCACCCCTACACCCATAGATATAGCAGGGTAAAATTGACAGTGGGGAATATGTGATAGAAAATGGCCTGAGAAAGGAGAATGTTTTCTGTCTCTTCCAAACCCTGTTACCCTTTTTTGAGAACTAAAACCTACATCCCTGCCTCAGGCCAGTGGTCAGGAGGGTCAGGAGAGTGTCCTTTGTTCATTGTGTCACTGGCTATGGCTTGGAGGTATTGCCGGGACAGAGATCACCAGATTATTTTAGTCAAAGATGGGATTATGGGACTAATCAGAACCTTTAAAAGCTCTGTACTTCTGCTCAGAGGCAGGATGTTGGTACTTTGAGATGGGAGTCTGCCAACCTCCTCATTTGCCAACAAATTAACGAACTCCTCTTTCCTTCTCAAAAAAAAAAAAAAAAAAAGATGTATTAAATGCTCCTTACCTCTCCCCAGCCCCATACACACACACACACACACACACACACACACACACCACACACTCACACGAACACAAGTAAAGCAAAAAGATCTAGATCACTTGTCCTTTGCCTCTTCGTGGAAAATCCTGCTCTTCTTTACTTCCCAGTCCCCTCAGGAGAGGCGAGAACTAAAACCTTTCCAGTGGAAATACACTTTTACCTTGAGGCTCTCCTCCCTCTTCTCAGTTAAGGGGTAAGATGAGAAAAAACCTGACAACTTGGGGCCTTAAACACTGAGATGAGCTCTCACACCTCACCCCTGCCTGGAAGAAGGCGGAGAAGGAAGCGAAGCCGCCTGGAGGCGGTCACAACTCTCCCCAGCAGGAGGCCCAGCAGCGCGTGGCCCCTCGACAGCGGAGCCCCGAACGGGTGGGTGCGGGGAAGGGGCTGGGCAGGGAGTGTCAGCAAAGGATGGGGTGAAACTCCCGCAAGGAGCATTTCAGGAAGGGACATCAGGTCACGCTGGGCGTGGCTGTAGGAGCAGCAGCGGCTCCTGCCCTACGGTTGCAAGCAGAGCTCAGAGCTGTGGAGCAACCAGCGATGCAAACGGGAGACCAGACAGCCACCAGAAGGGCTAGGCGACAAGGCTATGAGATATGGGACACAGATATGAGATTGTTTTGCTCATTCAAAGATACTTCTGGAGGAGAGCGTTGGTTTCCGTTGCTGAGGACGTGGGAACACTACCATTCTTTATTGTGTCCCAACTCACTTTAGGGACTCCAACTTGGCTTAGCTGCTGGGGCTCTTGCCATACTGCTTCCATTCAACCGCAGGCAGGGATGCAAGACTTCCCAGCACCGCGGCAATGGCAGGCTCTCATGACAGGGTGCAAAAGGGGTGAAGAGGATAAACATGAACCCGCAAACTTAGCAGTTTTTAAATGCTAACTTGTCTGAGAAGGCAAAGCTAAAAATTTTTTTTATCAGTGATTCACATCCTCAAGAGGTCTTGCCACCAACCCACAACCAGAGAAAATGAAGCTTACGTTAGGGACACGCACACTTCTCCCACTCCGATCTGTGTCAGGGAAGGAAAACCCTAACAGCAGCCTAGGAGCCTCGTGGTACAGAGAAGAAAAGTATTTTGAACTCTGTTTCATAGGCAGCATAAAATTCTGTGATGTTTTATCCAGAAGAATTGAAAGCAGGGCCTCAAAGAGATATTTGCATATAACCCACATTTGTAGCAGCACTATTCACAATAGCCCAAAGATGGAAACAAAGCCAGTGTCCATCGAAGGATGAATGGATTAATAAATGTGGTCCATCCATGCAGTGGAATATTACTCAGCCTTTAAAAAGGAGATCTTGCCATTTGCAACAACATGGATGAACCTAGAGGACATTACGCTAAGGGAAATAATCTCGGTCACAAAAAGACTGACACTATATGATTACACTTATATGAGATACCTAGAGTAGTCAAATTCATAGCAACAGAAATGGGATGGGCAAAGGCTGAGAGGAGGGGAGAATGGTGAGCTGTTTAGTGGGTATAGGATTTCAGTTTTACAAGATGAAAAAAGGTCTGGAGATCTTTTACAATCTGAATGTACTTAATACTATCAAACTACACACTTGAAAATGGTTAAGATGGTAAATTTTACATTATATGTATTTTACAATATTTTTAATTCAATGATGTATTGATCAAAGATGAAAAGAAGCATATCAGAGCGATAAATTTGTCCTTTTGAGGGTCTGGTAGATACCTTTGGGCACTACAATGGCATCAAGTTTCAGATAAACCAAAGGCATTTCTAGCAGTAGTTTCTACGTATAAAATGATGACTGCTCAACTTTCCTGCCTAGTGTGCATTTTCTAACATCTTCTCTCTGCATCTACCAACAAAAGGTAAAGCATCATTTCATGTATTATTCATCTCATCTATAATACATACATAATAATAAAAGCAAGTATTTACTTACATACACTTATTACGTTCCAGGCACTGTTTTAAAGCATATATTGACACATTTATCCTCATAATAACTCTAGGAGGTAGATACTATTATTATCATCCCTATTTTATAGATGAGGAAACCAAGGCACAGTGAAGTTTCAGTAATCCATCCCAGGTCCCAGGCTAAGAGGACGGAGCTAAAAATTGAACATGAGCAGTCTGGCCCCAGGTCTATAGTTTTAATCATGGCAATCTACTGTCTCTAGGCTTATAATTACATAATATTTATGTTTATGCATACAAAATATTTTTATCTATAATCACCCAAGATACCCCTCTTTCAAGACAGTTTCAGCAGGTGGGAACAGTAAATTGTTATTCTCCATGGTCTGGTCAATACATACCAAGCCTTCGATCAAGAGTTCCTGAACACAGGGGCACACAGTTTATGCCTGAATATTTAACATCCCTTTCAAATTGGCAGGACCTAAGTCTTTGCCTCAGGGAATAAGTTTCTATTGTGAAATTTCCAGCAGTCTCAAGTATGTAGGAGGATCCAAAAGGGAGGAAAGGGTCAGCCAAGGAGACCTTCTCAGTCCCCCAAGTTGCTCTGGGTAGGCAGCTGGGTCGGCTCTGGCTCCACCCAAGATCTCCCACCATCCCAAAACTCCCCTTCCTGTTATCTTAGTGGGCTTTTTCTCAACTCCACCTTTGCTCTCTATGCCTTAACTTACTTTTCTGTAAAATGGGGCTAATCAAACTACATACATCATAGGATCATTGTGAGAATTAATGAGGTAACACACGTAAAGTTCTTAGAATAACTGGCATAGAGGAAGTGTTTGGTAAAATTTCATTGTTATGGTCATTATCATTCCTACCGAAGACCCATGTTTGCTCTTTTTTTGCATGTTGTGTAACGGTGCCAGGCAGCTGCTCCCTCCCTGTGTGCTGCTGGTCTGCCCACCTCACGACACCAACATAGAAGACTTCAGCTACTAATTGTCATGGGTTGAATTGTGGCCTCCAGAAAGTTACCTTGAATTCCTAGGCTGGGCGCTGTGGCTCACGCCTGTAATCCTAGCACTCTGGGAGGCTGAGGCAGAAGGATCACTTGAGGTCAGGAGTTTGAGACCAGCCTGAGCAAGGTCCCTGTCTCTACTAAAAATAGAAAAAATTAGCCAGGCAACTAAAAAGAGAAAAAAATTAGCCGGTGTGGTGGTTCGCACCTGTAGTCCCAACTACTCAGGAGGCTGAGGCAGACGTATTGCTTGAGCCTAGGAGTTTGAGGTTGCTGTGAGCTAGGCTGACACCACGGCACTCTATTAGCCTGGGCAACAGAACAAGACTCTGTATCAAAAAAAAAAAAAAAAGAAAGGAAGAAAAGAAAAAGAATTCCTAACCCGCAGTACCTATGAATATGATTCTATTTGGAAATAAAGTTTTTATAGATGCAATTATGCTGGATTAGGGTGTACCTGATCCAGTCAAGGTGACCCTAATTCAAGATGATCCTAATTCAAGACTTATTTATAAGAAGAGAATAAACACACACACAAAAGGCCATGGACAATGGGGACGTATATATATATTGCAGCGATGCACCCACAGACTAAGAACGTTCAAGGGTTGCCAGCAACCACAAGAAGCTAGGAAGAAGCAAGAAAGGATCTTCCCCTATCTGCTTGAGAGAGAGCACGGCCCTGCCCACTCCACCATTTCAGACCTCCCACCTCCGGACTGTGTGAGAGCACATGACTGTTGTGTTACCCGACTCAGCTGATCGTACTTGGTTACAGCAGACCTAGGATACTAATACAACAATCTTTGCTTTTCACATTCGCTCATGGGTTTTCCTTCTTTAACCTCCCTTCCCGAAGACCGTCTCTCCTCGGATTCTCACTCATGTATTCCACGTGACCATCCCCTCATCTGATGGAATATCTGAGTAAATATGTAGCCACAGTGGTCTTTGTCAGAATCTTCCCTTTTCTCTAGCATTTGTGTTTTTATTTTTAATTGGTCGTACACTCATTCTTTCCCCATCACAAACTATGATCGTGCAAAAAAGGAGTTGCTGCAGACACTGAATTTCTTTATTTAACTCTGTCAGTGTCAGGGAACAATCTGTTATCCTTGGAATCAGAAGCCGATCTTGTCCTGCAGGGTGGCCGTGAATCCTCGTTTGGCTCTGGTCATCCATAATCTTGATGTCCTAATAGTCTTTCAGCTGGGAGATTGACAAAGAAACTACTGTCATTTCACCGGCTGATTATTCAATTCCATATTGCTAAATCTCATTTTTTCCAGCTTCTCTGAGTTAAGTATTACATTTTATTTCAGCTAAATCATCCCTGTAATAGGCTGAATCTTATTCTGTTAGAGATTTTGATGACTTCTCCATTGATGGAACATAAAACGGTGTCTAGCATACATACATTTTTACAGTTTAATTCTGGGCTCCCAAAAGATAAATTGTGAACCAAATGGGGAAAGAGATATGAATAAATAATACCAGCTGAACAGACTAAAATATGTAGGAAAAGTTAAGCCCCTCTCAGTAAATGTCAAGTATGAAATTGTTTTATATAATTTTATTCATTGGACCTATCCTACTCCCACAAGATTTCATTTGATTTTCAGAGATTGATACCATTATGTTCTGCATTCTGAGTATGAGATCAAAACATTTCCAGTGCCAGATTAGAGTTTCTTGTATTGTGATACAGAACGTGCTTTAACAATGATGCATTCCCCAGAACAGAGGGAAGGCTTCGGTTCAGCTAGACCCTACCCAACACTGCTCCCAATGGATTGGTATCTGTGGGTAATCACTGTGTGAGCAGAGGATTGAGGAATGAGTCTCTGCTACTACAACCAATCAAAGCAAGCAAGTTTAGTGGGAGAGCATCAGAAACACTCCTTATTTTCAACAGTTATTGCCCAAGCCAAGGCTGAGTGCAGACAGAGCACCTCAGCTGAACCACACAGGCAGATGTGGCTGAGATTGTTGACCAAATCATCTGCCTCTTCCTCCTGAACACAGCTAAACCATATAGATCCCAGGCTTCCTGCGATGACATGTGGCTGGTCACTGAGCCTGGCCATTGGAATTTGGATCAAAGTGGTATACTTGTTAAAGAAAAAATTATTCATGATACTCACTAAAGATGGCAAGGAAGATTTTATTCGTGGGGGAAAGAGACTGAGCTCCACTCTGAATATAGCATGGGCAAGTGGGAATTTATAGCCAAGGAGCAATGAGGAAGGGTGGGAGTCAGCAGGGTGCAAAATGACTAAGAGGAATTTCGAGAGGTAAGGGGATTTCTTGCAAGACCAACTCAGCAGAATTGTTGCTGAAGGCAGGCCAAGGGGAAAAGATATTGAGGGTGATCAAATACCAAGGGTGTGGGATTTTCCTTAAACTGACTTAGCAGGATTCTTGCTTAAACTGAATTCTGCAAGGACAGACAGATAAGCCCAAGGTCAGGCCTAGTCAAGAACAGGACTCAGAGAAGCCTGACTCAAGTTATGGCCCAAAAAAAAGACTTCATCATATTCCACTTTCAGGACTGAACTACAAAAGCTTCCATGCAATCTTCTTTGTTCTCTCTATTCTTTCATCTGTGACAAGGTTAAATGGATTATCTGAAGTCTCAGCTAATGGAGGAGCAAAGATTCGAACCCATGACTTCATGTATCAGTCATTGCTAATAATATCCAGAATAAGGATTTCTTTTTATTAGCAAAAAAATACCATAACTTTGTTTAGATCTTGATTCAAGCAAACAAACTATATTTAAAAAAAATTTTTTTAAACAACTAGAAAAAACTGAATATGATCTGGGTTTTTAGATGAGACTAAGAAACTACTGTAATTATTTTTAGGACAATACGGCAAGGTTATATAAAGACAAGAATCATAGGTAGACTATTATATGTATTTGGAACAATACATCATAAATAAAATTTTTTTCCCAAAAGCTATGAGTTCCTCCTGACAGAGTTCCAATACAACCTACCAGCTTGTGTCCATCCATCCTGATTTATTGGTGCCCATGGCAGAGCTGTATTAAATACTCTGAATATTGCCCCTTGCTTCAGTGTGTTGGCTTCATTCTGAGCCAGGCTCTCCACATGATCACAAGATCGCTGTAGGAGCTCAAACCCTTACATTCTCTCATCTTTATAACCAGCTGGGGAAAAAATGTTCAGCTTCCTGAACAGTCTCCCCAAAGCCCTGGGCTTAGCTCCCACTGGGCCTAACTAGATCACTTGCCTTTATCTGAACCAATCAACTATGACCAGGAGCTAAGAAATGGAGCCAACCCCATGCCACACTATATTGGGGAAGAGGTGTTTGCCCCAGCAAATGTGGGGTGCTGATTCTGGGTGTGCTAGTCCTGAGTCTTTAGGTAACAAGAGAAGTTAGCCTTCAAGAATGGAGTTTTCAGGCCGGGCGTGGTGGCTCACGCCTGTAATCAGCACTCTGGGAGGCCAAGGCGGGCAGATTGCTCAAGGTCAGGAGTTCAAAACCAGCCTGAGCAAGAGTGAGACCCCGTCTCTACTATAAATAGAAAGAAATTAATTGGCCAACTAATATATATAGAAAAAATTAGCCGGGCATGGTGGCGCATGCCTGTAGTCCCAGCTACTCGGGAGGCTGAGGCAGGAGGATTGCTTAAGCCCAGGAGTTTGAGGTTGCTGTGAGCTAGACTGACGCCACGGCACTCACTCTAGCCTGGGCAACAAAGCGAAACTCTGTCTCAAAAAAAAAAAAATGGAGTTTTCCCCAGTGACATGGGAATCTTACAAGAAATGAGCTCAGGACAGTTGTGTTGAATCTCATATTCCCCTACTTATTCTAGACAAATTAATTCATTGCTTCCTTTATGGGCCTGAGACTTTGTCTTTTCTTATGCTAAGTCCCTCCACTGGAAATGCCGTCCTTCCCACCCTGTCAGCTTAGACAGGTCCTGCCTATCTTTGATGGCAGCTCAGAGGCCACCTTCGTCATGAAGCTTTCTCTGGACCCCTCCTCTCACCACTGTCCACACCCAACCTGACCCAAGCTCTTCCGAACCTCTACAGAGCTCCGTACCTCTCTTACAACACCTCTCCGTGAATTTACAGGATGCAGAGCTACTTGTGTTGTCATCTTATCCCTCCTTCCAGACTGTAAATGCTCCAAGGCAAGACCATGTCTTGTTCATCTTTATATGCCTGGCACCAACTCATTGTCCCCACTGGACATTCATGAAATCCCATTCGAGTCAGTGTCCAGAGTTCTGTCGGTTCTCACGATAGTTTCAACCACCATTAAAACAAGTCAGATGTTCTTTTTCTTAATCTAGGTGGTGGATTCAGAAGCATCACTTCTATTATTAATATTATTATTATTCACTGTTTCATATGTGCGGTATGAACAATAGCAAACAGGAAAAATAGAGCCTGAAAGTCAAGGATTCTCCACCATCTGCATATCGCTTCCATTCATGAAGAACTGCTTAAAACACAGGGTGGACCAATGCCTGAGACGAATTCTGCTCTGGATCTCTTATCCGCTCCTCAGAGCTGGGTCACCGCTACCTTAAGAAAGCACTCATTGAAACTTGATGCCTATAATTCTTAATTACAATTGCATTGCTGGCTTTATGTGCATCTCTGCTCGTTTAAACTCGGTGCTGACTGACAAATTGTGCTCGTCTGCCTATTCGACAGTAATTTAGCCAGGCAACCTGCAGCTTGCACCAGATTGATGAGCAGCTGTTTGATCTGTTCGGGGGGTGTATGGCTGTTTCCTTGGTGCAGGCTGCTTTGTGCCACCGCCGAATGGATGAATGGTTTTGTCTTCTCCAGTGACATTGTGGACACTCTGGATGGCCACTCCTCTAATTCCAAATGCACTTTTCAAAAGAATCGATCACCCACCATTCCGGACAGCCTCACCCAGCAGAGCGAGAGGCAACGATTCATCATTCTTAACTCAAGTTCACATGGATCCTTTTCAGGCCAGCAAAAGGTCAGGTTGATACTCAAAAAGTGGCCATCCTGAAGCCTCGAACCAAAACCTATTTCATTGGTTGCACATGGTGACTTCTCTCTAAAGCGCTTAAGGCTAGGAAAAGTTGCCTTTCGGTAGAATAACCCTACCCACAACTCCTGGGGCCCCTGTGGTTCTAAACCACTCGGGCTCCCTCTGCCATGTCCGCTAGTGTGGCACGCTTCTGAGTCAAGTGTCTGAATCTCTTCAGCTGTGTTCATCTCCCTCCCCCAACAACTCGCACTTGATTATTTTTCCAGTTCAGGTTTCTCCTGGGCCCTGCGGCCTGAATACAGAGCTAAGGAAAAGTGTCCCCAAGGTATAAGCAAGTACTTTATTGAGATATAATTCACATACCATGCAATTCACCCATTTAAAGTGCACAATTCAATGGTTTGGAGTGTATAACAGTATTATTTTTTTAGGTGGTGGTAAAATACATATAATATAAAATTTGCCATTTTAATCATTTTTAAGTGTGCAATTCAGTGACATTAAATACACTCACAATATTATGCAACCATCACCACTATTTCCAAAACTTTTTCATCATCCAAACAGAAACTCTGTAACCATTAAACAATAGCACCCCATTCCCCTCCCCTCAGCCCCTGGTAACCTCTAATCTACTTTTGGTCTCTATCAATTTGCCTATTCTAGGTACTTCATGTAAGTGGAATCATACAGTATTTGTTCTTTTGTGACACTTGAAGGAGCTTAATCTAGGCCAGGTTTAATGACAGATGTTGTCCAGTGGTCTCATGTTGTGTCCTACAATGTTCACAGATAGCATTGGGGACCCTGAGGTCGCACATGAAGTAGGATCCTTTCTAACTCAAATATGTGAATTGGTTCTTGTTAAGGGACAACATCCGGTGAACTGGTGAGTCACCTGCAGGAGGCAATAAAGTTTATATTTTATATCCCATGTGTAAGGAGGTTTCCCAAAGTTGAAGACAAATATGGGGGAAACATTCAACCTCCAAAATGGAGCTAGCAAGAATCAAATATGTGCACTTTTCAAACTCCCAGTCCCCACACCAACCCAATGTCATGGCCAATAAAGTTGAGTCCTTCCTCACCGAAGAAAAAAAGCAATGAATGTGAGCTCCTAAATCTCTCTCCTCCCCATCAAATATGGCTGCACTTACTCTCCCCTTCTCCTCTCCTGCTGCCTGGAAGAGACACCACTTCTTCTGTAAGACTCAGGCCCCCACCCCTGTCAGGTGTGCTAAGCCCCCACCAGCTCTGCCATCCTTTCTCCCTTATCCCCTAGGTTTCCTCACCTGGCTTCTCCCTTAAGCCACTATCCCAGATCTTCACCACACAAGTTCTCGACAAAGCCTTTATCAACAAAGAGTCATCTCATACTGACTCCTGAAACCCGTGCAGTCTGGGTTTCCACAGAACAGGGACCTAGAGCTCAGGGCTGAAAGAGGTCTGGAAACCAAGTAGGACGACCAAGGAAGCAGTTAACTCAAAAAGGCAATGATGGAGTTGGGGGCAAAGATGCAACAAAATGGAGAAGGAAATTTAAACAGATATGTGGGCCACAGAACCTGGGGTCTTACTGTGAAGGTCAGGCCCCTCTGTAAGGCTCCTGTCACCTTGCTGATACGTACAAAAGAACTAAGCTCCCTGGGACACTCCAGCAAGTTCATTAATGCATCCTTCAAGTCAAGTCATATACAGGGTGTCAGATTTAACAAAGCAAAAATACAGGATGCCCAGTTAAATTTGAATTTAAGATCAACAATTTGTATTTGGTATTTTATTTTGTTTATAAGTATTTTAATTTTCGTTTGTAATTTTTTTAAGTATAACCCATGCAATATTAGGATGTCCTCAATCTAAACATGTCCCAACTAGTGCATGGGACATACTAAAAAATTGTCATTGTTTATCTGAAATTCAAATTTAACTAGGATCCCTACAATTTACCTGGCATCCCTCACCATATAGTCTGTTGCGTTAAAGGATTTTGACCAACCTCCTCCTCTATCTTCCTCCTTGCTTGACTTCCAAAACACTATTCCACCTCAATTTCTATCAAGGGATTCTATTCTTTGAGCTGGTCCTTGAATGCAGGGATTCCACAGGGCGTGGGCTGCAGGCTGGGTCCTGCCTTGCTGTGTCTTCTGCCCAGTCCGTCTGCTCCTCAGTCTTCCTTGTACCAAACTCACGGCCGCTCAGCCTCCAGTCTGCATCCTCAGCCCTCACTTCTCAGAATTTCAGAGCTGAGTCACTCCCACCTTTCTTTAGATATCTTCACTTCGAATTTCCAGCCCTTATCTCGAACCCAACACATCTAAAACTTAACTCGCCATTCTACCTCCAAAATCTGTCCCCGATCTAATCTAATGGTGCCATCTAAGCTAATGGTGCCAACATCCTCCTGATGGGGCATTCAATGCCCATTCCGTTGCTTACTCTTGGTCATCCAATCCCTTCCATTTCACCTCCGAGGATCTGTCATCTCTGTCACATGGCCTCGCCCCCTGTTATCTCTCACTTCGACAACTGTAACTGGTCTCCCAGACTCCACCCTCATCTCTCTAGTTCTTTCTTCAAACTGCTGCCACACAATGTGCAGAAATGCTTTCCGATTACAGAATCCCCCTCCTTGAAGGTCTGCCTGGTTTCCACTGACTAAGAATAAACTTTTGTTCGGGCCTCACTTTTATTACCAAAAGAGCCTTCTTCACTGTTCAGAGCCAAGATCTGTGAACATACCAGGAGAGTCAGCTCTCTCTCTACTTTCACCCAATTACAATGTAAACATACATTTCTTTTCCTTTTGCAGAGAATTTCAAAATAAATACAGAATAGCTTAAATGTTATTTTATATGAAATCATATTTGTAAAAAGAATGAACCCCTGTGTATGCTGAAAGTTTCCACGATCTGACCAAGCGATGTCTGCAGACCCATCTCCCTCCAAATATCGAGGCTAACTCAACCCGTCCCAAATATGCCACTCCCTTTCCTGCCCACGTGCCTTCTCCCAGCCCAAAATTCCCTCTGCCCATTTTTCATCTGCACAGCTTTCAAAAACAACTCTCCCTGAGGCCAGCCCTGACGCCTCTCCCCTGCCCACCCCCAGTCAGAATTCATTTCTTTCTTCTAAATTCAAAATTTTGTCCCTTTATTTGGCATTTATTCATTCATCTTCCCACTAAATGGTTGGGCAAACATGGACCAGCTGGGTAGTTATCGGGACAGGAGAGGTGAGGCCTGCAAAGACAGCAAGGCAACGCGGCTTGGGGAGGGCGGTGTGGACCCAGAGTTGGAGAGCAATGAAGTCAGAGCACCTGGCCCCCTCAGGCTTCCCCCCTCACTGGCAGCAGGGCCTTAGCGGACTTGGTAGGGGCTCTCGCCTGAGGCCTTCCTGACCCTGGAGCCTGGAAGGCGACCGGCCCCCTGGGAGTGGCCATCCCCTTTTGAAAATGGCTGACTGAGTCTGGGGTACAAAAGCCTGACTCCCTTGCCCCCATGGGATGGCTTTTCAGTCAGATTAGGTTCCAGAGAACCTCTCCCTAGCCCTCCACCTCGCAGGCCAAGGCCACACTTGACTTCAGACCTCAGTCTGCTCCTTCCCGTCCTTCAGTATTCAGAGACAGAGCTTCCCACCCCCGACCCCAGTAAGTCACACGCGCCTAAAGCCCTGGCTTCTCCTGTGGCCTTGTACCAAGTTTGCGTTCTCTCTGCCACCTATTCTCCTCGTCTCTAAACTGGGGATAGAGTGACCTCCTGGAGTTGTGAGTAACATGTGGAAACACTTAGCTGGGTGCCAGGAAGTGACAGTTCCTTTAAATGTTCTGGAATCTGAACCTCAGCCCTCAGGAACGCGGTCCCCAGAGGCAGACAGTGAAGTGTGACTGGAATGAATGCTGCGGTGGAGGTGAGGGTGAGGTGTCCCTCCTGGCAGGGAAACAGAGCTTCCCAGTGATTGCACCCCAACCCCAGACACCCCTGACCCACTCTGCCTCAGTTAGTGAACTAACTCTAGTCTTTATTCTACCCTGCTTGTTGGCTGTGAACTTTCTTGAGTCACTCATAAATTAATTCTAATTATTTCTGGATAACCCCAAGAAACTAGGACCGCTAGGCACCCCATGGTTGGTCAGTAATCACTGACTTAATAAACATTATAACATCCAGTGAGGGAAACACTGGCCTAGTTTCAACTTGTATGCTCCTAACAAGACGACGATGACATGGCGTCTAGCAAGACAGACGCACTGCGGAAGAGAAGGGGTGCTAGCCCAGGGATTTAGAGCCCCAGAGGCAAAAGAGAGGGATGGTTCACTTCGTCTACAGAATACATTTTCCCGATTATTTCTTGGTGTACTAACTACCGTGCAGCTGGGGTTTGTGGATCCACTCAGTCTTTGACTACTTCATATTTTCATGCTCAAGGACTGAGAATTCTGCTTGCTTGGAATTAAAAGCCATGCCCGTAGAATGTTTTAATTTTCAAGGAGTTAAAAGATCTTCTTACAGGTCAACCAAGAGCATTTCGTCTTTTCTTCCTATCATTCCCATCCCGAAGCACACAATTCAACTCAAGAAACAGGCTTCACAGTTGTAAAGTAGAACACAACCAGATGGCTTCTGGGTTCTGGCTATCTAAATACCATGTCATCTGTGTTACATAATTCTTAGAGAAAGCATGCCGCTTTAATTGTGCAGCATGGATCATGACAGATTGCTCGGTTTTTTGACATAATTTTCTTCAGTGTTTACTCTGCTCTGAGCTCAGGGAAACTAATGATGTCCAGGTGGGGTCCAGGTGCAGGTATGTGTGCTGGCTCCAGAGGGCCTGCTTATAGAGAAAACGGTTTTGCTGGAGTGTTCTAGCTTTGAAAACTTGCTCTCTTGGCCCTTTTTAATAAGTGCTCATTTCTCTCTAAATATTCCCCCGGCCCCATGCTGACTAATGAGTAATTGAAGTTCTCAGGGGGCAGGAGCAGCTCTGAGAGGGGAAAGAGGGTTTCGGACTCCGTGGCCAACAGTGGACAGCCATTCCTTAGGGGCTCTTGGGAGAGCTATCCTTATAGCACATGGGCTCATTCTTTAAATTATCATCAACAGGTTCAGTGTTGAGATGATTTCACTTCGCTTGAAGTTGAGAATAGAAAATTATGCTTGTTAAGAAAACACATTTCTTTTTATCAAAAGTAACTGGAGTTGTGGAGACAGATGGTGCTGATGGTCGCACAACATTGCAAAGGTACTGAAGGCCACTGAAGTGTACACTTAAAAAAATCGGCAGATCACTCAAGGTCAGGAGTTCGAAACACCTAAAAAGTGGTTAAGAAGGTAAATTTTGTGTTACATAGACTTTACCACATTTTATAAAAGGGAACTGGTTCTGTTTTTAACTTCAGGAAGTGGAGGCAGTAGAAATTAGAGCAATATGCCAACTTCAGGCCAGTAATATTTAGAAAATCTTTCCATTCTATTGGCTACTTCAGAGACTAAAACCATACATTGCTTAGAATTGCTTTATAGTTTGCAAAGCACTTTTATACACCCTCTCTTATTTGACCCTGTCTGTCTATACAAGTAGGTTTATCACCATATTGCAAATGAGGATTTTTGCAGTTATCCTTGCTCCATCTTAAATGGCTTAGTAGCCTAAGAACACTCATTAATTCTGCTCCCCAATCTGCAAACGTGCATAGGGCTTGGCAAGGATGGCCATCTCTGCCCCATCTAGCACTATTCTGGGTGACTCAGTGAAGACTAGAAGATCCACTTCCAAGAATGGTCCCTCCCGTGGCTGGTGAGTTGGCGCTGGCTGTTAGCAGGAGCTCAGTCAGGACCAGCTAAAAGACTCGGGCCTCCTCCACATGGGCCCTGCACACGGATGCTTGGGCCTCCTGCAGCAGCCTAGTGGATAGGTTTCAAAAGCGGGTGTCCCGCTGCCCGGCGCGGTGGCTCACGCCTGTAATCCTAGCTCTCTGGGAGGCTGAGGCGGGCGGATTGCTCAAGGTCAGGAGTTCAAAACCAGCCTGAGCAAGACCCCGTCTCTACTATAAATAGAAAGAAATTAATTGGCCAACTGATTTATATATGTAAAAAATTAGCCAGACATGGTGGCACATGCCTGTAGTCCCAGCTACTTGGGAGGCTGAGGCAGTAGGATCGCTTGAGCCCAGGAGTTTGAGGTTGCTGTGAGCTAGGCTGATGCCACAGCACTCACTCTAGCCTAGGCAACAAAGTGAGACTCTGTCTCAAAAAAAAAAAAAAAAAAAAAAGCGGGTGTCCCAAAAGAGAGGCAGTGGAAGCCCCCAGTCTCTTAGGGACTGGCTCCAGAAGCTGTCACATCACCACTTCCGCTGTGTGTTGGTGGTCTCCCCAGTCACAGAGACCCAGTCTCTCGAAGGGGAGAATATCAACCAATCTGTGTCCCTCTTTAATCTGCCACAAGGATGCCAAGGCTTACAGTGGGTTGGCCATGGTTACTCAGCTGGGAAGTAAGACTTGACCCTCGGTTTTCTCCATGAAACTATTCTAGATTGGTGTGACTGTTATCGCACCAAAGTCCATCTAAGTCACTTGAAATGGTATCCTTCTCATGAAGGCCATTGGTAATCATGCTTGAACCACTTTTGCTTTTTTAAGTTAGAGTACAAGAATGAGTTCTTAAGAGTAATTTTTTTGTTGTTGAGACAGAGTCTGTCGCCATGGATAGAGAGTGCAGTGGCACGATCATAGCCCACTGCAACCTTAGACTCCTGGGCTCAAGCAATTCTCCTGCCTCAACCTCCCAAATGGTTGGGACTACAGGTGCCAGCCATCACTCCCAGCTATTTTTTCTATTTTTTGTAGAGACAGAGTCTCGCTCTTGCTTAGGCTGGTCTCAAGCTCCTGACTTCAAGTGATCCTCCTGCCTTGGCCTTCCCAAGTGCTAGGATTACAGGTATGAGACACCACACCCGGCCAAGAGTAATTTTTTATATTATAAAATGCTTTGAAACACGTCTCTTCCAGCTCTGAGATCCAGGTTATACATGAAATCCTTAATTTAGTTTCTGCCAATAATGTAAACACTAACTTCTGTAATATTTATCACCACCAAAAATGCATATAAATGCAATATAATGTGTCCTAAACCTAAGCAGTTTAATATCATAAATGTCATGTTTATGAGATTATCTCAAGTAGGAAGTGATTTCATTTGATGTTGCCTAAAAATCTTAAAAGATTGGAAATGTTCTATTACAGTTAAGATGTGTTTTTATGGTATGAAGCTTCGACTTTAGGGTGAAGCTCTTGTAAGGTGAAATAACAAATTTTGCCTTGAAGAACTTTACCTGGAAGCCAAATTTGCTTGGAAGAAACTATCTCAAGTGGGAGATACTGGCCTAAGAGTGCTGCATTTTGACAAATGAGGCTGTAAGCCATGGAGACCTGGGAGAGCATCGTTTACAATGGAGAGGCCTCCTGGTCACAACCTTAACCCAATGATCAAATTCCACACCCGCATCACTAATGGTGTAACAGCCCACAGCTGAAACCTCCCAGCATGAAGAAGGAGGAAGTACACAGTACCACCTGTAAAATATTCTTGCCAAAAATGACTTGACTCTTATAAAGGCTTAAGATCTAACTTTCCATTAGCTTTTCTCAACTGGAGTTCCTCAACCGAACCGTAAATACAAGGAAAATGAGTTGAGTGGTCATTTACTCAATTCTCCAAAAAATGGAACATAACGAGTGGCATTCTAGATGCATGGGATAGAAGCTAATTTGTGACATAAAATGAGTGCCTTAGACAATTACCCTTCGATTCTCTCCTGGATCCCCAGTTGTGAAGGGCCAAGTTCAATGAGACAAATCTCAAATGTGACACATGCCACAGAACAACTCACCTAGTTTCTTCAAAAAGAAAATGTCATGGGAAAAAAAAAAAACGTGGTGATTGTGAATTAAAGGAGACTAAAGACTTCTCTCACAATACATGATATTTTTTTGCCTCCTTTTGGCCTTCAACTACAAGGATTCTTATAGTATATAGTCTCTTGAATCACGCTTATTCCATTCAACATAATGTCTGAGATTCATCCATGTCATTGCATGATCCAGTATCTCTTTACTTTTTATGGCCGTGTAGTATTCTTCTGCGTAAATATGCCATAATTGATTTATCCATTTTGTTGTCAATGGACGTTTGTGACATTCCCAGTTTGGGGACATTATGAATGAAGCTGCTGTAAGCATCCTTGCACTGGTCTTTTGGTGACATATGCAACTCTTGGGTATATACTGAGAAAGGAATTGCTGGGTCACAGAGTCAGTATAGTTGAAGTTCATTAGACACAGCCAATTGTGCTAAGTGGTTGAACCAATTTACACTTTCAGCCAAAGCATCCAAGGGTTCCAATTGTTTCGCATCCTCACCCCTTCTGGGGGTTGGGGAGGAGGCCCCATTGACAGGGGAAGGGCTTAAGGAAATCTCTGGACAATGAAAATACTCTCCATATCGATCTGGTTGGAGGTCACATTGGGGTATACTTATATAAAAATTCATCAAGGTATACCTTTGCAGTTGCACTCTTTGTACACAGGTACCTCAATGAGAGAAGAGAGAGCAAGTAACTAAAAAGACAGCAACCAAATGTAATGAGTGAAATGTGATTGGCTCCTGGTTCAGAATGAAAGCCAGTTATAAAAGACAGTTCTCAGTCAGTTGGAGAAGTTTTAATACGACCTGGATATTAGATGTTATAAGGAATTCATCTTAATTTTCTTAGGTATAACAGTGTGTCGGTTAGGTAGGAAAATGGAGAATGTCCTTATTATGAAATGCATGCCAGGCTATTTAGTTAGGGTTGAAGCTGTCACAATGCCTATAATATACTTCCAAATTGTTCAGCAAATGTGTGTTTGTATGTGTGTATACACACAACAATAGAGAAAAAATAAAACAAATATGGAAAAAAAATGTTAACCATTGTTGAATCTAAGTGGCAGATCTAAAAGTGTTTGTTATATTATTTTTTCAACTTTTCTGAATATTTAAAAATCTCCATAACAAAACCAAAATGTATTTGGTGGAAGATGTGGAGATCTGAAGTGACCAGCTTAAAATGACAAAATAACTAAGGAGGAGACCCTAAAGTAACTAAGGAGGAGACAGAATCTGGGAACCTTGGCCCCTGGTTCTCTGTGCCACCCCAACCATTGTTGCTTCCTGGTGTTAAAGACTGGTTTTTTTCTCTGCAGCGCTACTCTTTAAAATAATTAAATGAAAAAAAAAAAGAGAGAGAGAGATTGACTGTTAAATTTGAATATGCTCTTTAAAATTAATTTCCTTCTGCAAAGTACTCCCAATAGTCTAACCGGATAGCACAAAGACACCCCCAAATTTGTCTTATAAATAAACTGAATTTGCATTCTGCCTGAAAATTCACACCACCCTCTGCAAATCAAATCTCCTCTTCTCCCCTCTCTTTCTCTCTCTCTCCTGTTACACAGCTACTTTCAAAACCACTTCACAATCATTTGACCCATGTCCATATTCCCTTTTGCTAATGCAAAAGCTAAATTGAAAGCTAAGTGGCCCTGGCAGCCCACAGAGCCCCGCGATTCCTGCCCTGAGCGGGAGGGGGACGGGCGCGACGCTGTTTGAGGTTGGCGGGCCCAGCTGCAGCGCTCAGCCGCGCTTCTCAGGTGGCTCGGCTGCTTTGAAGGTTTACTTTCAATTAAAAAAAAAAAAAAAATAAGAAAGAAGCCAAATCAGCAGCTGTCAGGGATGCAGGGAAGATTTATTCTGGGTGGCCAAAGGGGAGCGTGGCCAGCAGGGAAGGCCTGAAAGCAGGCAGGAAGGAAATTCAAGCTGGAGAGAGAAATTCCTCCTGGCAAGGTCAGCTGGCGCCGGGCTGGTCCTCCTGGGTGAGGCGGCCCGTTCCTATTGCTGGACGGGCTCGGAAGGGAACCAAAGGAGGTGGCTCGCAGACACGGGGAGGGCGGGACGTTGCCCAGGGGAAGCCACCGGCTAGGGCCTTGAAAGCACAGCTTATTAATCAGATGAAACCAGGCCTGAGGGATCAAAACAGGAGTGATTTTCAAATTGCTTCCTGATTCAAAAGCTGGTGTCGCCCATCTCAAAATGTGATGAGGGGTGAAGAGGCCAGGTCCCGCGGCCATTCCGCCTGCACCGAGCTTGCATTGAAGTCGGCCGCACTCTGCAAGCCTCCCAGACCAGACGTGCAGAGCCTAGCAGGGGCTGGCGATGGCTCTTCATCCCCTTTGGTTTCCTGACTCAGTTCCCACGCGGCTTTAGACGCTGGACGTGCTAGTGGGAAAGCAAGCTAACGTGTGCTTTCCACAGGAATGAGCCAAGCTCCCCGGTGCCCCTGATCCATGCCCCAGCAACTTCTAGAAGTAAACAGTTAAGCTGCAGGCATAGGATTGAGAAAATGCCCCTCAGCCCCTCTCCCCGTGTTCACACCCCCTCTCCTTCCCACCCAATCCGGCTGCAAGTGGAATATGGAAGCTGGAGTGGGTTTTCCTCCAGACGGGGTGACCGGCCACACCCCACCTGCTCCCTTTGCACCATGGCTAACGGGAGTCACCACCAGAGCCACCGCTGGCAACTGTAGACATGGCCCAAATAGCCCAGACATCATTAGCCTGTGTCTACTTTTAAAAAAATAAATATATATGCACACACATAGAGAGAGATTTAATTTTTAAAAAGCAAACAAAATTATGATAGAGTAAGCCCATTATTTGCCTGATTTCCAGATAATGGCCTTTTTGTACCTGTCCCATCATTTCTTTTCTTTTTTTTTTTTTTTTGTGTTTGTTTGTTTGTTTGAGACAGGGTCTCACTCTGTTGGGCTGGGCTAGAGTGCAGTAGCGTCATCATAGCTCACTGCAATCTCAAACTCCTGGGCTCAAGTGATCCTCCTGCCTCAACCTCCTGAGTAGCTGGAACTACAGGTATGCACCACCACCCCCACATAAATTTTCTAATTTTTGTAGAGATGGGGTCTGGCTAAGTTTCTCAGGCTGGTCTTAAACTCCTGGCCTCAAGTGATCCTCCCACCTCAGCCTCCCAAAACAGCCTCCCAAAGTGCCAGGATTACAGGCATGAGCCACCACACCCAGCCTGGCCCGTCATTTCCAACAGTTCACAGAGAGAAGCCCTTGCTCAGGCTCACAAACCAGTGTGTCTTCAGTAGTCAGCCCGAAGTGACCACCCTCTTTGAAGTCTTGTCTCCAGCTCTCCCGTGTCCTTGCCAACCACGTGAGCCTCCAGGGTGGGGAAGCCCAGCACTGCTGTGCCCAGCCAGAGAATCTCGTGGGTATAGGGGACTCCAGATGGCATGCCCATGGGAGTGTAACACACCAACTGGAAAGCTGAAACAATGTTGGGTTCCTTGCAGGACCAAAGAAAACGACTTCTTCCTTGGTTCTGTCATACTGCAACGTCTGGTCACCAAGGCAGCTCTATTATGCCAAGAAAAAATCACTAAGTCTCTTTTGAAATATTTTATCAACTTCTGGGGTCACTCATTGCCTGAAAGGGAGTCCTTATGTAAAATAATCCTATAATGTCCAGTCTTCAGTCCTCTACCCAGAAGAGCTCAAATATAAACCAGGAAGATAAATATAGATTGTCCACTGCTTTCTTTTTCTTCCTCTTTCTTCCCAGATTTTTTTCCCCAGATTTTCTTCCCCAAAATAAATTTCCTTCCCTTTCCCAAGTTGCAGAACCAAATCTCATAAGTTCTTAATAAGTGAAACAGATATTGATAGAGTTGAAATGAAAATACTATCTGTATTAATAGTATCTGGGGGCCAGGTGTGGTGGCTCAAGTCTGTAATCGTAGCACTCAAGGAGGTGGGAGGATCACTTGAAGTCAAGAGTTTGAGACCAACCTCAGCAATAGCGAGACCCAATCTCTGCTAAAAATAGAAAGAAATTAGCCAGGCAACTAAAATAGGAAAAAAAAAAAACTTAGCCAGGCATGGTGGCCCATGCCTGCAGTCGCAGGTACTCAGGAGGCTGAGGCAGGAGGATCACTAGAGCCCAGGAGTTTGAGATTACAGTGAGCTGTGATCATGCCACTGCATTCCAGCCTAGGCAACAGAGCAAGACCCTGTTTCCAAAATAATAATAATAATAATAATCACAACTGCCAACACTTAGTTAAAAAAAAACAGCTGACATTTTCAGAAATAGGTTTATTTTGTGAATCACAAACAAGGCCTAGATTATGAAATAGATTTAGTTCTGAAAAATTGGCTATAGGGCAATTTTCACCAAAATGTGCATTATTTCCCCATTAGCATCTACTGTAATATCAAAGACATAGTCTCATAAAAGCAAAAAGTTCAGGAGTAAGGAATGCCCCAATGTAAATGATGTGGATAATTTGGGGTAAGGTAAAGATTTTGTGGGGAAATGGTATCAAGTTTATTGAATAGCACAAATGAAAGAGCTTAAGTGGATGTGCAGGACAACTTCAAGGTCACCCCAACATGCATGTGCTGCCTTGGTGACCAGGGAAGTCGCCCCGTGGCTAAAGATAAAGATTTAAAATGTGGGTAGACTCAGGGAATATTCTACAATGTGAAATTTGAAATTATTTTGTAATAAAAATAATTGCGCTTTACACCCTTGTCATATAATTACAAAAGAAGCGCCACCGCGTGGTTTGTGGTTGGGCATTAACTAGAACTGAGCTGCGATACCAAATTCAGCCAGTAGATGGTGCTTTCCTGAGCGGAGAAAACACCAGCTTGAACACTGTTTATATTTGAAGTTAGAGTATCATGAGTTTATTGGATACTTTGGAGTACAGTTTTTTACAATAAGAAGCAGATAGATGCGTTGATGGAATCACTTGGAAATGTGGATGTAAGAGCAGGAAAAATAAAAATGTCAATAAAAGAATGGTTTATGAAAGATGGGCGTAGGTTTGTGTAGGTTAAGGTAAGAAGAGAATTACTCTTTTTCAGTGAATTTTTGGGGGGAAAAAAGATTTTTTAAAAAGCTTTGGAGGTCGTGCGATGTAGTGATTTTTTTAAAAAGCCAATAACTTGTAAAATTGTTACAAAGGAAAGATTTGTGAATGACATTAATGAAATACCTAAAAGGAAAGATTAGTGAATGACATTAATGAAATACCTACAGAAAAACTTTTACCTCTCTGTCTCGGGGCTTTTAAGGGTTCCTTAAGAAGAGATTCCTCATTCTGGAGTGTGTGTGTGTGTGCATGTGTGTTGGGGGGAGTATTTGGTGTTGGGGGGTGTGTGCGTATTAGGGTATGTGTGTAGTGTGTGGACGTGTGTAGTGTGTGGACATGTGTAGTGTGTGGACGTGTGTCATGTGTGGACATGTGGGGGGGGGAGGGGGGACCGCAGATGTGTGTGGGAGTTGGTGTGGCCACATGGGAGGGCGGAATCATGTCCCTGTGGCGGGGCAGGGGTGGGGCGGGAGGGGATGTCGGGGCAGGGGTGGGGAGTGGATGTGTGTAGTGGAGTGTGCAAGTGTGTGCACACACATGCCCTTATGTGAAAGGAGAAGTCATTGTGTTGACTTTTTTGGAGAGTTTGTGTAGCCTTAACTGATTTTCTGAGTTTCATTCAATATAAAATATTGAGAAGTGACGGGGCATTATCAGACTTCTTTACATTGTAACACAAACCAATCTGACCCATTTGTTTATTCAGCGGCTGCTGGAACAGAACTGAAAGGGAGAAAAACCATGTGGAACTACTGCCATCTGGTGGAGAACGCTGAGACTGCCGGTGTGGACTGGGGAAAGGCCCTTAGGTTTGGATTTTGTTGATCTGGATTTTTTTGTTGTTGTTGTTTTGACTTGATTTGCTTCAGCTTTTTGTTTGGTCCACTTACCATTCACCTCCTTCCACAAGCTCTGACCTCCTGACTTCCTAAGCAAAGATGGAGTGAACGGAGCCTGCTAAGTGTGTGGAGACAGTGGCTTAGGCCACTTGTGCAGGTCTGGCTTATGCATCCGAAGTCTAGTTTCGGACTCCTAGAGTTCAAGCTCTGGCTCCTTAGCTGCTGACTGTGCCACCTGGGACAAGCCATCTACTCTCTTTATTCTTCGTTTTCTTTAGTTTCTAAATAATGAGGTAATTAACCCTGTGCTGGCAGAGTGAACAGCACCCAGTGATAGATAACTCCTCAAAGGCCAGAACCCTGCAGACCCTGGGCCCCTGTACCCACATACAGTATGAACCCTGCTGGGGGCTGTTATCTCAAAGAAGCGGGCATTTCCCTCCATCTAGAGGACAGCGCAGAAGAATGTGGCCCTCAGAACTCCAGACCAGCCACGTGAAGCCAGAGAGATAACACCCAAAACTAAGGCTGGAACTCACACCACTAGATTCCAGAAATGGGAGTCCAGGAAAAGAGAGCGTCCAGCCACCCACGTGACTGCCCCCTGGGCCCTGGCTCAGATGCCCCAGACTGGGGCAAGGGAACAGGAAGGATGGAGAACTCATCTGAGAACCATCCCGTCTTCCAGTTTCTAAGAAGAAACTGCAAATGCCTTCCTATGGAAGAAAAGACATATCTTTCACATCTTTACCTTTTTTAAGCAACAGTGAATGTCAGAAAAATGTTCCAACAGTTACCCTGAACTTTTCCTGCAGGATGTTTTCTATTATGGTCAACTTTTTATCAACTTTAGTAAGAGAGCAGCTAATAGGCAGTAGGGCAGAAATTAGAAATGGGAGTGAAAGTCAACGTCTTCCATGATTCCTTAGCCGAACCGGCTGCTTCTACTTAGAGGGCTCTTCTTTCTGCTCTCATTCTCCAGTAGAAGTAAAAGCACGTGAAGAAATGACTACAGGCATGAGCAACAAGAAATGTATTTTTCTAAAAAGCCACTCTTTAATACGAAGTGCCTAAGCAGGCCTTCGGTCGCAGTGTCTGCCTTGAGGTGGAAACTTGATGAGACTGAGTGACGTCACTAGGGAGCGATGCACAGAGCTAAGGACAGCTTGGTTTTCCCTGTGATGTCATTTCTCTTCCAACACTGTGGTGCAGTCACACCCTCCCAAGTGCATCGATCCTACTATTGCTATGTTGTGTAGGTTATGATCTTTCTTTCTTTCTTTCTTTCTTTCTTTCTTTCTTTCTTTCTTTCTTTCTTTCTTTCTCTCTCTCTCTCTCTCTCTCTCTCTCTCTCTCTCTCTCTCTCTCTCTCTCTCTCTCTCTCTCTCTTTCTTTCTTTCTTTCTTTCTTTCTTTCTTTCTTTCTTTCTTTCTTTCTTTCTTTCTTTCTGAGGGAAGGTCTCACTCTATTACCCAGGCTAGAATACAGTATTGTTACCATAGCTCACAGCAACCTCAAACTCCTGGGCTCAAGTGATCCTCCTGCCCCTGCCTCCCGAGTAGCTGGGACTGCAGGAATATGCCACCATGCCCGGCTAATTTTTTTAATTTTTTGTAGAGATGAGGTCTCGTTGTTTTTCTCAGTTTGGTCTCAAACTCCTGGGATCAAGCAATCTTCCCACCCCAGCCTCCCAAAGTGCTAGGATTTCAAGTGTGAGTGAGCCACTGTGCCCAGTTGTTTATGATATTTCAAAATCAATTATCTTCACCAGTAAATCATTTTGCAATGAATATGTTCCAGTCAAGTAGTCATGACCTTAAAAAAAGGTCAGTTCTATTGCATAATAATGTTTATATCTTCTGTCTTAGCTACCACACAAGAACAAGTAACACAAATATCTACTTCTTTCTTCTACTCGACTTTCAGAGGCTACATTTCACACACAGTAGGGGAGGCGCTTGACATGCCACTTAGCTATGGCTGAACAGCAAACACTCACAAAATGTCACCTTATCACTGCTCGGGAGTCTCTGGGCCAGCTGGGTGGTTCTCCCGGTCTGGGTTGCCCGGGTTTGCCTATGCGTCTTCCATCAGTTGCGGAGTCAGCTTGAGGCCTCAGCAATGACAGCTTGATTCTGCTCCACGTGGTCTCTCATGCTCCAGCAGGCTAGCGGGGCATGCGTGCACCCAGGAGCAGGGCAAGCTTCCAAGAGCCAGAACAGATGTGCACTGGCCTCTTGTGCCCTAGCCTCTGAAGGGGCAAAGCGTCACTTTCACTGCCTGTTGGCAGCAGTCTTTCGGCCAGAGCAAGTCACCCTTGATAGGAGGAGCTACAACGTCACAGTGCAAGTCAGGGGAGGGAGGGTAGATACCGAAAGGGGTGGAGAAGCGTGGCCATTCTGGCAGTTCTGCACATGCATGAGGAAAACAATCAGGTCTCCAAGCCAGCTCTGATTTTTGAATACCCCTTAGAGTAGATGTTTATTATCTCTGCCCACTTCTCCTGGTAACCACACCCTCCTCCGTTTGTAGGAACTGTTCCTCCCTCTTCTGGTCATAGGATTTGCTGCCTTGCCTGCCACGGAGATTAGTCTGAAGGAGAAACTGACACAAGTGGGCGGTGCTAGCATCCTCCCTCCCCTCTAGGGACCAGTTCAGAGACGTGCACAAGACATCCACTGAACACTCAATTGATCTTTCCCAGAATTTTTTCTCACTGTTACTAGGAGAGTCCCTTTTTCTCTATGATTAAGAGGAACATGAGCATCCATCACTCCAGCCCTGTGTAGAAGCCAATCAGAAAATATAGTTGACACAGTGCCTGGTTTCAGCCACCACTGGGGGCGGCTCCGGCCATGGTCTTCTCGCACTTTGGCCAGGGGGGCCGACAAGCTCACCTTTGCTGGGGTGGTTCAAACAGCGTGTCTGTCACTTGTAACCAAGGGAATGCGAGCGGATGGACCCCTTCAACATAACATTTCAAACAGAAAAGGCGATGGTTGTACTTTCTGGGGTACTCACTGAAATCGTTTCAGGTAACACTCTTTTTTTTGTTGTTTTTTTATTTTTTTTGTTTTGAGACAGAGTCTCGCTTTGTTGCCCAGGCTGGAGTGAGTGCCGTGGCGTCAGCCTAGCTCGCAGCAACCTCAAACTCCTGGGCTCAAGTGATCCTCCTGCCTCAGCCTCCCGAGTAGCTGGGACTACAGGCATGCGCCACCATGCCCGGCTAATTTTTTTCTCTATATGTTAGTTGGCCAATTAATTTCTTTCTATTTATAGTAGAGACGGGGTCTCGCTCTTGCTCAGGCTGGTTTCGAACGCCTGACCTCGAGCAATCCGCCCGCCTCGGCCTCCCAGAGTGCTAGGATTACAGGCAAGAGCCACAGTGCCCGGCCAACACTCTCTGTTTTTACATATAGAACAGGGGCTGCACTGCAGGTGCCCAGAGGGAGCAGACAGGCAAGTGAAAGTGACTAAACAAGGCGCATGGGAGTGTGGGAGCTGAAGAGCATCACCCCCCACCCACTCAGCAAACTGTCTTCTTGAGGGAATATGGGCCTAATATTGCTGGATCGTCCAATTCTTCAGAAAAAAAAAAAGCTAAAAATCCCAATTTAAGGTTACATTTTTCAACTTATAAATCAGGACAACAAATTCAATACATCCCATAGAGCAGATACGTCTATGAATTGCTCACTTGGAACCTGTGTAATGAAATGTACAGTGACCTCACCGATTATAGAGCTCATTGCTGAATTCTGTACTTTCCTGGGCTTCATTCTTCCCTCGCTTCCATCACCAGCACAAAAAGGGTGAGCACGTCATAAGCATTGCTGTCCATGTGTCAAGAAACTTCACTGGAATGGGGGTGCTGCGTTTAGCAGCTGAGTCGCTCGGCGTGCCAGCCTAATGGCACATGATGGGAATGTGGGCCTTAACAAACTACCAATGACGATGTGTTATGGACTGGCAGGCTGCTTACAGAGCTGTTGACACTGTAAATGTGAAATCCCTAAAGGCAAAAGTTCTACTTTATCATGCTTAAACATACGATGCTCTTGCCAGTTGTTTCTCTGTTGCCTATCAGCTCCAAGCCTGGCTTTTTAAACACCACAAGGTGAGGCTGGGGCTAGGAGTCACACCTATTTCCCTATTGCCTGCTGGTTTCCACCAATGGAAAACACTGTCAAGAAACAGGAAGATGGGAGGTACTGGGAAGAAACTCACATAGCCCTTCTAGCTTGAGTTGGCATCCCTCCAGCACAGTTCCGGCCCTGCTGTCCCCATTAGAGGTACCAGCAACAGCCATGGCTGTCCCCTGCTCACCCACCGCCCCTTGGCAGTCTGAACAATGGCTGGTCCTACCCCTTGGGCTGTCCAAGCCCTAATCTCAGGGCATCATGCATCAATCAGAAATCCAAGCATCAGCCCTCAAGGGACTTCTCCACTATCCTAGACTCTGACAGCACCATTTCTTTCCTTTTTTTTTTTTTTTTTTTTTTTTTTTTTTTTTTTTTTTTTTTTTTTTGAGACAGAGTCTCACCCTGTTGCCCTGGCTAGAGTGCAGTGGCATCATCATAGCTCACTTCTACCTCAAACTCCTGAGCTCAAGCAATCCTCCTGCCTCAACCTCCCAAGTAGCTGGGTCTACAGGCATGTACCACCGCACTTGGCTATTGTTTTTCTACTTTTAGTAGAGATGGGGTCTCGCTCTTGCTCAGGCTGGTCTCAAACTCCTGGCCTCAAATGATCCTCCTGCCTCGGCCTCTAAGAGTGCTAGAATTACAGGCATGAGCCACCTTGCCCAGCCTCCTTTTATTTTGTTACTCTCTAAAGATGGTAGTTGCTTTCTTAAGTTATGAATCTCTGGGTTATGTCAACATCCACTTTTTCTTCTTTTGGCCTTCCAATAACCTGCATTAACTAATTCCCTATATTAAATTCCTTCTGTTTGGAATAATTAACATGGTTTCTCTTCTCTTGACTCATACCTGACTGAAAGCAATTATTAGAATAAAAAGTTTACTTTGTTATGCTAGAATTTCTTTATTTTTCTGAAATAGTAATGTGAAAAACAGTTTCTTCAAATGCCAAGATCCTTACCACAGGAAAATTGTTACCCAAAAGCCACAAATAGTAGCTCTGTAAAATAGTTGTTATGATTGCTCAGTTACTTATGTCTAAAACCTTCACAACTCATAACAACATCCGATCTATAGTGTCGTTCATAACTGGCATTTATATCCCAAAGTCCTATACTCTTCTGGAGTCCATTTCTATATAGATCAACAGAGGCCAACACTTAGGATCTAATATTAGTATTCTTAGGAATGTTCTACCAATTATGCCAACGGAGTTGGGTCCAGATTTAGGGTGAGCAAATAAGTATTTAAAAACCTGATTTTGGGGCCAGGGATGGTGGCTCACCCTTATAATCCCAGCACATTGGGAGGCCAAGTTGGGAGGATCGCTTGAGCCCAGAATTTCAAGGCAGCAGTGAAGTTGATCACCCTTGTACTCCAGCCTGGGCAACAGAGCAAGATCCAATCTCTAAAAATAAAAATAAATGGTATTTTATAAGCCATCTCTGTTTGGGGTCAGGGTATGGTAATTACTTGTTCTAGAATAAGAGCCTTTATTTTCTTAAAGGATTCACCTGAGGATATAAAGATATCTAAAGAGAAGTTTAGACACATAAACATATGTTTCCAGAAAATGGGATTATATTATTTTTGTCCCTCTAGAAACATCTACACCAAACTAATAGTTATGGCTGCTATTTGGATATAGGAATTGTTTCGTTATTGTTTTTCTTCTTACGGCAAGTACATATTACTTTTATTATAATGAAAAACATATTTTAAAGTTCCTCCAGTGCAAATTTAAAAGACTTCAATTTTAATTCTAGATCCACGTTTCGTTTTAATGAAAATGTCTGCTCGGGCCTTTTTAGTAAGCACCTATGGAGTGCACAGCAGTGCGGTAAGAGAATCCCAAAGTAAAACTCCTTTTCCTATGAAACCAAAATCTTACTGGCAAGAATTCATAGGCATCTTTACAATAAGTAGCTAATATGTGATAGACTGTCAATAAACATTTGTTTAATGAACACATGCATATACCATCAGAAGTATTTTTGACACTCTCATTTCATAGAGCATCAGTTGTGTTCAGTTCATCCATTATACGTATGACATACTTCAAGCACTTCTAAGACACACATTGCTCACTTCTTAACTGAACTGAAATCTGACTGGAACTTACTATCAAGTATATGATCATAAGCAAGTGCTGCACTCTCTTTTTTATAGGGGTAAAGAAAATAACAGTAAGTCTCACATTGAGAGCACTTAGATTGAATGACATACAACATATACTATATTTTATACATACTTTATAAAGTACAGGTAAATACTTAGGCATGCTTCCCCCAAGGTTCAGCTAGGAAGAGTTTTCATGGGACCACTACATTCAATAAACATTCAAGCCTCCAGTGATCACATGAAATCCACAACTAAAAATGTATAAAAGTTAAAACTTGCAGCTGATAAGTAGAAATTTTATAAAAATGTGTGCATATATGAGAGTTTATTTCTTGAATTCTTCAGATTACTATTAAATATTAAACATATGTCCCTTATATTGAACTGTAATGTGAGGCATAAGTGTTTATAAAATTGTGTACATTTCTATGCACTCATGTACTTAAAAGATTTTTGTATTTTAGTGTTTGAAATCAATCAAAAGTTTAAGAAGTTTCTAAGAAATATAAAAATGACTAAACTGTGTAAGAACTCTGAGATGTTTGTTATAAAAGAAACACTGGTAAAGCCTTATAGGAGAGATGAAATTAACAATGAGAAAAATGAAGTTTTATGACAAAGGCAGAGAACACTGAAAAAGAGGGAACAAATTAAAAATGTTTAAAAAGGACAAAACATCAGCAAATGAATAAAATGTGAATCATCAGCAAAGTATGACATATACTAAACAAAATAATGACTCTGCACACTGCAATGTAAAATATTGGGCAAGTGAGTTAAAGACTTTAAATACAACAATGTTTTACTAATAATTATTGACATCTACTAGTTCTGTGAATGTTTCACTAGGTTTATCTGGTTTAACCAAATAGTCCTTTCAGCATCTCTTAGCCTTCCACTTTCTTCCATATTTTCGCACGAAGAGAAGTTTTAGCTGATGTGGAAGTTGGAAAAAAGGGGGCAGGAAGGAATGGGACCAGCCATACTGTCAACCACTGCTGACCACCGCCTGTCCCTCATCCTCTAATCCTATGATCTCCGGGGCCTCCAAAATACACAAAACACATTCCCACTCCCTGCCTTTGCCAACTCAAACTCCAACTCGCCTGCCCCCTCATCACAACAGAGTTGCCCAATGCTTTATTCTCTACTGAATACTTTAGGCAATAATTTTCAAACTGGACAAGTTTCTATTACTATAAAATAAAAAAGGGAAATACACTTTGCTACACAGTAGCAAACACTGAACATAGAAAGAAAACAAAAACCCTGGACTTTTGCAATCAATGTTATATCAAGATCTAAAAAACAAGGAAGAGGTGATGACTAAGAAAAATGTAATACTTTCGTGGCTACGAGTTTACAAAAATATTATTATCAATTCATAATTATACTGTTATTACTCACTGAAATAATTTGACTTCCAGTTTCAGGTATGTTTTTTGTTTTTGTTTTTGTTTTTTAATTTTCAAGTGTTTATGGACTTTTTGGTGTAGTGGAAAGGGCAAGTGGAAAGCCAGGTCTGATTCATTTAGGTGAGATCAAAACTAACATTTACAGAAGTGAGAAAATTATCTTTAAGAAGATATCGACCGATTGTGTGATGGTGTGGGTTGCTTCTTCATACAAAATATTTTCATGAAAGCCTTCTGAAAACGCTTGTGACACAACGGGTACAAAAAAGGATTGACAAAGGAATTGAACCACTGAAGCCAGAAAGCAATTTCATACCAATGCGATTTAGGATGCTTCTCTGAGGAGTAAATTGAAAGAACAATCGTGAACAGAGAATATGGAGCCCAGCAAATGGCAAAAGCAATTAGGAGAATGGCCAGTGACTTGGCTAATTTCTTGGCTCTGAGCAGTTCAAGATGTTCCCGTTGGTGCGAAGCTACAGAACCTGACTGGGAGAGGGAACTCATTTTGGAAGCAATCACATCGCTGTTCTTCTGGGTTCTTAAGGAAAGCAAGAGACTGCTCTTTCTCCTCTGTCCCTCTGAACGAAGGGGTGCAGCTGCTTCCTTCGGTGCAGGAAGAGATGTCCTCGAAAATAGTCCACAACTGAATGAGTGTCCCCACTGGCTGAAGGAGGCCGAGGTGATTCTGGAATTGCTTTGGCACCTACTGAGATGACCACGCTTCCACAGGCTCCAGTAAATATTCAAGTTGAAATAAGTGACTAAGATGACCGGAACCAGGAATTCCAAGAATGAAGTGACGGCAAGGACGTACCAACGTGAAAAAAATCCAGGTTCACATTCTTTACCCTCACCCTTCCAAGACTCTGAAATTAGAATCATTGGTCCATTGGCTAAGAAGGCCAGCACCCATACAGCCACTATCTGAATGACAATCTTTAAGATCCCATTGTGTTGAGCTCTGTAAGACACCTAAAAGAGACCAGACAAGTGATTTTCAATATAATGAACATATATATTGATTGCATAAAGCATCCCATAAGCCCTCAGAAGTTCGAGGGATGTGCAAGAGGTGGGGACATTAACTAACCTGGGTGCCATGGAATGGCAGGATAGAGGGTTTAATTTCAGAGGATCAGGACAGAGGGTTTAATTTCAGAGGAGCTTCTGTCAAGATGCAGATTTTCCTAACAGTTTTCCAGGGGAAGACTATAACCCTCAAGGCTAAACTTCCGACACTATAGAAAATGTCAAGACCAATATCTAAAATAAGAAAGCAATTTTTCCTAATTGATACTAATCTGAATGTCAAACAACTGAAATTGGGTGCATCTTATCACAGTATTTCTCAACCTGCAGGCTGGACCAGCATTTTTTTTTTTTTAACTGAAATAGAATAGTCAATGTCAGAATGCATCACACTTAGTAAGGGTAGGCATTGTTTGATGATGTTTCATCAAACAAAGCAATATATCTTTGGGGATACAGATATACATAGAAATACATGTACTGAATCTATGTAAAATGCATTTCTCACTGCGATGGCAGTCAAAAGAATGGCAGCCATTGCCTTATCTGACTCCAGTATTGAGAAAGAATCTATTCTGCAGTTTATGCTGAGACTTCAAGGTGGGATCAAGAAGAGAAAGAAGAACTCTCACATCACTCCCAAGAAGATCAAGCGCAAACAGAAAGACGTTTAAACCTGCTCCAGAGAAGCACTACATTGTCATTGAGCATTACCAAATCACTTCTTGGTATGAACATCACCACCTGACAAACACAACGCCAAAGCTGTGATGACCAACCACTTTGAGAGACAGTGACTAATGCCATTGGCTTTTGTAAGGGTGAAGAATGTTCTAGCTCCACTTGGTCACAAGGACAGGCTCCTATAGGGGAAAATGAGATTCTACAAGTGAAGATTACCTTCAGATCACAGGATCTGCAATTTTTGTGTCAATCCTCAAACCTTTAAGAATATCTTCTAAATCTGAAGACACCTAAGGCCAGCCACACTTTATGAGGGACAGATGTATGAACCGAAAACTTTTTAAGGGGACCTGCAATAGACAACCTTTCTGAACCTCATTTAGATCACTAAGGTTCCTTCCAGCTCAAATGTTCCATGTTTCTCTGATGTTCAAATGTTCCTCACACAGGAAAAGAAATGATCTACCCATAAAATGGGAACATGTCTTCCTTTTCACCATCTTTCATGTGCCATTTTCTCTGTGAGTTTTTAAGTCTCATTCTTCTGTGGTTTCTCATTTTCTTAAAGGGGTGCATCATTGGCCAGCACTGTCTTTCTTTGACACATTGTACTAGCTGAAAAGGGCTCACCAATTGGCTGGAGGTAAGAAGAAGCTAGTTAATATTTTTTTTTAAAAAAAAAACCACTAAGTTATTTTTTTAAACTGTGAGTGTTTTGTTTTGTTTTTTCCCTCAAAATTACTGGCATTTCTGAAGCTAAGCTAAAATGTATATGGTACTGACCACAAGCTGCCATGTAGGATACACTTTTTTGCCTTCTGCTTCCTGTGCCACTAATTAATACATCTCTCGCACTAAATCTAATGATTATAAAGATGGTAACAATACCCAGATGGTCCTAAAACTGCATTTAGTTTTTTAATTGCTCTGTTCAGCCTTTGTAATGATATAATACAATATGCTGGGAAGTAATCTCTCTTCCATTATGCATAAGGTCAATTGAGATAATGGACATCCAAGGGGTTTGCAAAAAGAATGTTGATCTCTTCATCTCTGGGGAGCATGTATGATAGACAGTTCGAGCATCGCTTGAATCCAGACCCAGGCTGGTTGGAGTAGCCTCCCTGCAATCCCATAAACTATTTCCTGCCCACCACAGAATATGGCCTTTATTCAGTATATTGACTCTTACCCTACATTTTCCCCCACCCCAATAAAATATCCCAACATTCTTGTCAGTCAGGTGTTTTTCTTTAAGGCCAAGCAGCCCACTGGAACTTTCTTGTGTTAACAATGAGATGGGATCACAGGACCATTCTAAGTGGCTGTTGTGGGTTTGAATTGTGCCCCGCCAAAAAGATATGTTGGAGTCCTAACCCACCAGTAGCTGTGAATATGACCTGATTTGGAAATATGGTGTTTGAAGATATAATCAAGTTAAGACGAGGTAATAATAACCCAATATGACTGGTGTCCTTATAAGAAGAGAAAACAGGAGATGCAGACACATGGGGAAAACACCATGCAATGACGGAGGCAGAGAGAGGATGACACATCTGCAAGCCAAGGAACGCCAAGGATTGCTGGCAACACCAAAAGCTAAAAGAAAGGCATGGGACAGGCTTGACCTAGAGCTTTCCAAGAGAGGATGGCATATCAACCCCTCCATTCCAACCTTCTAGTCTCCAGAACTGTGAGATAATCAATTCCTGTTGTTTCAAGCCACCCCCGTGTGTGGTCTTTGTCATGCAGCCCTAGCAAACCAACACAATACCCCAGCCAGTCCTCCCATCTCAGTCTTGATTCTACTGTCATGTTTCTCTCTCCATCTGCAGGTAAAAAAATATTCTTCTCTATCTTAATTCTGTGTATATTTTAATTCCCATTCCTCCAGTTGTCATCTAGCCCTGCTCTTCGCTTTCCCACCCAACTCTTTACCCAGCCACATGGAATCTGCCCTTCCAGAAGACTTCCCTGTGCACCGTAACTGTGTCCTGCCATCTGCATTGAGCTTTGTTTTCCAAATCATTGTCCGATTTCCACTTCCCAGTCCCAGCTCCTGCCATACCTTCTCTACTTTCAGCTGCAGTTTAGAGTTCACCTTTCCCACTCCCACTTCCGCTGAGCTCCCGGGGGTCTGTGAAGGCCTCTTTCTGCTTTCATGGCTGTTTGAACTGTTAGCCAACAGAGGTGCCAGTGCTGCCTGAGTACCCCTCCCAGCATTCGTGCATTCCCTTGTGGAAGCCCTGTTAGGTATCAACTCTGTGCTGTGTCGTCGGGACCCAGAATCTAGCCGACCCATCCCTCACCAAGTTTACCACCTACATTCCCAGACATCCTCAGGACAAGACCAGGATTAAAAAAAAAATCCACTTTCCTTCTGGGCATCATCATTTCTTACATTTCCCATCTCTCTGGAACTTCTAAGCACGTTTTTTTTTTTCTTTTAGAGATAGCATCTCCCTCTGTCACCCAGCCTGGAGTGGAGTGCAGTGACAGGATCATAGCTCACTGCAGCCTCAAACTCCTGGGCTCCAGTGATCCTCCAGCCTCAGCCTCCCAAATAGCTGGGACTACATGTGCACACAACCACGCACGGATAATTTTTCTATTTTTTTGTAGAAACGGGGCCCTGCTCTTCCTCAGTTGGGTCTTGAACTTACGGCCTCAAATGATCCTTCCACCTCAGCCTCCAGAGTAGCTGGGACTTTAGGTACATACCACTATGCCCAGCTAATTATTCTTACTTTTTTGTAGAAATACAGTCTCAATATGTTGTCCAGGCTCGTCTCGAACTCCTAGCCTCAAGCAATCGTCCTGCCTCAGTTTCCCAAAGTGCTAAGATTACAGGCATGAGCTACCATGTCCAGCCAAACCTCTAAGCATTTTTCCTAACTAGGCAAGCTGTCCCTTTTCTGCCTACAAACCTGAGGATAGACTCAAAAGCGTGGACATCCATGAAGGATTAACATTCAATTGAGACTAAACAGAAATGTTAACCCAGAAAGAAAGGAAATGTTTAAAGTACAAATGGAAAAGATTCTGAATTCAAGCACTCTTTTTCAAACATTTGACTGTGACCTAAAGTAAGAAATTTATTTTATATCATAACCAAGTACACACACAGAAGTATTCATAAAACAATACTTAATGTTTATTATGTACAAGGTATTCAGATATTTTCTACTCTAATTTTTTTATTCTGTTCTATTCTGTTCTATCCCATATTTTTTCATTAAAGAAAAAAAAGCAACTGGCCACAACCCACGAATTGATTACATGATTCAAAATGGCTCAAGACTTATAGCTTAGAAAATATGAGATTATAGGCACCTGAATTGCTAACTTGAACTGATCTGCACTCTCTCCCTAGTTTGACCAATACAAACTGCAGTGGACCCTGCTGCCAAGGAAGTGTCCAATGTCACGCACGTGGTGGAGACAGTTGGCTGTCCTGCCACATATGTTCTCCACTTCTTCTTCCAGGCCATATAGTGGCTCATATGACACCATATTTCCCAGCTTCCCTTGCAGGGATATGGAACCATGTGACTAAGCTTCACCAATAAAATGTGAGTGGAAATGACTATATGATTCTGCAGTACTTGGTTAAAAGAAAATCCCTTGCTCTGTACTTCTGTTCTTTCCCCTTCCTGCCTAGAACCTGGTGTGACAAGAACCTCACCTTGACCTTGTAGTGGAAGATAATGGCTAGAACAGGAGCTAGCAAACTACTGCCCATGGAACAAATGGTGGTCAACACTTGTTTGGGTTAATAAAGTTTTATTGGAACACAGCCAAGTACATTTTTTTTTTTTTTACGTATCACCTATGGCTGTTTCTGTGCTACAATGGCATATTTGAACAGTGGCAACAGAGCACATTAGGTCCTGCAAGCCAATATTATTTACTCTCTGGCAAAAGTTGGCCGGTTCCTGCCCTGGAGGGTGCAGAGCTACCTGGTTAGTGGGGTCCCTGGATCGACACAAGCACCTCCCACCTTTCCTAGACTGTTCTGTGACAAAAAAATAAAATGAACTTATATTTGCTTGAGCCTCAGCATTTTGGAGTCTCTTTGTTCCAGCAATTTAACTTTGCCTTATCTAATACACCCTCCCAATCCCGGTGGCCTCTGGGATGCACAGTTCTCCCAGGCCAGAGCTGTCACTATCCTCTTGATATCACTAGCACAGCACTTAGTCCACTGCACTGAACCCATCTGTTTCTGGATCTGCCTCCACATAGATTATTATGCTCCTCGAAATACAGACTCTGCTTATTCACTTCCACGTCCCAGCACTCAGCACAATGCCTGTCACACTGTCGTCCCCCAAAGATTTGGGTTCCTGAGTCTAAGGATTGAAAGAGGTTTCCTGTCCAGGCCTCAAAGATTTCAGATCACTGTCCCATAATTCTGTGCCTGCCCCTCTTCCTGACAGCAACTTTATTTTCTCCTTTGTTCCATTGCTGAGAAATTTAGTTTACTTAAGAATTATCACTAACAGTCATGAGACTATACTAAATCGTGAATAAGTTCAGACTTTCTTGGCATGGGTTCTAAAATGGCATTAGGACTTGATCTTTCTGTCTGGTCCCACTGTATAACCTACAGCTTTCCTGTATACTGTCTTTCCCTTTTGCCATTCAGAATTGGTTTTGTCATCCCATTCAAAATTATGCGATTCTTTCCACTTGCCCATCAAGTTCCATTCTGAGAAAAATATTCAGGTCTCAATATGTCTAAGGAGTGGAACTCCTAAACCTACTGTGAACCTCATGTATATTTAATCTACTGCGGATTCAGCATACCACTTCTGACAACTTGCCTTGGTTTTCTTTGCCACTGTCCCATTTCAATGGCACACAGAGGGTGACTTATACAAATCACACAATCTAAGCACCAATGAGAACTTTGTGCCAGATAACAAAAGGATAGTGTTCCTCTAAGTTTTGTCAATTAAATTAAAAAATTAGGCCTACAAATGTTTTTGCGTGGGAACCCAAAATATACATTTATATAATCTCGTAAGGAAGATGAATTAATGTTTTGACTTACAGCATTCGAGACTGACTGGTATCGATCATAGCTGATGAGGACAATGTTATACACAGATGCCGTACACAGAAGATAGTCAGTAATGAGCCAAAATACACAGACTTCACTTCCAAATTCCCATTTAAACATCTTGTAAGGGATGTACAAAGGGATGGAGATCCCACCTGCACAGGAAAAAAAATAACGTTAAAAAAATAGCACACATCATTGAATACACAGTAGCAGATTCTAACGGGTACACAACACAATGATGTATCTGAGTTCACTAAAATGGTTTGATTATAACTGAGAAATTCATAATATTTTATCAAGCAGCTCAGAACTGATTTATTACACACTCTTTAAGGCTGGGCACAGTGACTCCCACCTGTAATCCTAGCACTCTGGGAGGCCGAGCCAGGCAGATTGCTCAGGTCAGGAGTTCAAAACCAGCCTGAGCAAGAGCAAGACCCTGTCTCTACTATAAATAGAAAGAAATTAATTGGCCAACTAATATATATAGAAAAAATTAGCCGGGCATGGTGGTGCATCCCTGTAGTCCCAGCTACTCGGGAGGCTGAGGCAGGAGGATTGCTACGCCACGGCACTCACTCTAGCCTGGGCAACAAAGCGAGACTCTGTCTCAAAAAAAAAAAAATTCCACTTTATAATATCTGTTCTGAATAGTGTGCAGTCAACCCTCCATATCCAGGTGTTCTGCATCTGTGGACTCAAACCAACCGCAGATTGAAACTATTTGGAAGAAAAGAAGCGTATTGAACATGTACAGACTTTTTTTCTTGTCATTATTTCCTAAACAATACAGTATCACAACTATTTACACAGTATTTACATCATATTAAGTATTACAAGTAATCTAGAGATGATTTGAAGTCTGCAGGAGGATGTGCATAGGCTATATGCACATACTATGGCATTTTATATCAGAGACTTGAGCTTCTGCAGGTTTTGCTATTGAAGGGGGGTCCTGGAACCAATTCCCCACAGGTACCAAGGGACAGCTGTATCTTCAATGGCTCCTTATGACTTCCCAAATTAAATACAGACCCTGACCTGTATTTCCAGCCATACATAGCACAAATCATCTTTAGATTCTTCATGGTGCAATCCAAGCAGGATGGACCACCCTTCCCCCAAACACACCCCACATTTGCACATCTCTTTCTCACAGCCCGCATTATTCTTCACAGAATGTCTTCCTGTCTTCTACTGAGAAGTCTATTCACTTCCTTCTTCTTCACGAAGGTAAAAAAATGACTTCCTCCGTGTCCTCCCTCTTGGAATGTCCTCTGCTGAAGTGACCCCTCTGTCCTCCGCACTCTCCAGGCACTTTGCTTGTCTCTCTCTCCAGTGGACGAATTACATTCTACTTTATATCATAGTCATCTTTTTAATTTGTCTGTCCTGAGGATCAGGACCATGTCGCAAATCAATGTTTGGATTTCCTACGGCATCTAGAGTTGGCCGATGACATGCACATTTAACTTAAATTAATAGCAGCCGATAGGTATTGTGCGATTACATATGCCAGACATCATAATATGTGCATTACAGATGTCATCTCCTTTCATCTTCATAGAAACTTTGTGCGGTAGGGACCCTGCTGAGCTAACAGATAAAGAACCCAAAGCTCAAAAGGGAAACATAATTAGACCAAGGTCCACTCAGCTAATCAGTGAAAACTGGACTTGAAACCAGGCAATGCGATCTCAGAACCTCCGACTTTGACTGTGACTCTTCACTAAATAAGGAAAGAGATAAACTCTACCGCAGTGATTCAGCCCAGCACAGACACTGCTTACCTGTGAAAAACAACTAACTCGGGCTCTTTTCCCTTTAGCTTTTAGGGGCTTTTAATTGCATTGACATTTAAGACAGGTGTCACCACTTGTTGAGAATATGATCTATTAAGTGGAAACTCCGTTGAAATCTTCTTTCGTTGAGTATCGTCATATTTTATCAAATACTTGCAGGAATTCCCATGTTTTGTATGAGAACCAAATTAGCCTATCATTAAGGATAATAGTAAAGATACAAGAAAGGAAAAGGAAAGGAAGAAGGAAGGTCTACATTCTCCAAAAACAAGACCATAGGAGGCTGCAATGGCCTGGTTGCAGAACCAGTGAGAGGGGATGTGGAACTTAGCATCCTGTACCTGGGTTTACCCACAAAGATGAGAGATAAAGACACCATAGAGGCGAAGAGTTGTGTGGTCAGTTCTTCTTTTTTTTTTTTTTTTAATTTATTAAATAATTTTTAAATATATATTTTATTTCTTTTCTTTTCATATGAAATGGGAAAATTTAGCAGCAAAAGTGTGGTCAGTTCTTATATGTAGTTCAAATAACCTGTTTGATTTATGTGTCAATTATATTTTTAAAGATAAATAAGCTTTCTTATGCGCACGCTGTGGTATAAACTAGATCAACAGGTTCCCCAAGGTCAATCAAGGTGTCTCAAAAACAGAGGCATTTATTATATTTTAGCCCACGGTGTGGCTTCCGGTGTTCCCAACATGAGTTTTTTCCACACCTGCACTCATTTCTTCCACAGAATGAGAAAGAAGAGTGAGACGCCAGTCACCATTTGCCCCACAGACACTACTGACTCAAAGCTTAAAGCCCAGGGTGGGAGTGAGACACTCTTTGCCACACGCTTTCTGAATTACGTAGAAGAGAAAGGGTGTGTTCGAAACCCTAGTAGCTACTTGAAAAAGCGGTTAGCTTAAAACAGGCTCCAGCCTATTCCCTTGTCTTGCTGTCACCTTGTGCTCCATGTGACGTTTCCATATGTGTGTCACACTCACTCCTCTGTCTTGTTGGGCAACAAAGATGTCTGTGGCTCATTCCAATGAGGTTTCAAAAAGGTGAATCTGAACTATTTCTCTGACATACCCACCCCTAAGTGTTTCTACAGCTTCTATCCTAGAATTGTGTTTCTGGGTCAAATGGGCTTAGTAAGTAATACCAAGAGCCAGTTTCTTGAAAAGAGCAGTAATCTCTTGGCATGTCTGATTTGGGAATAAAAAAGCGAGAGAAAACAAATAAACTACATGAAAAGAAGATGATGAAGGGGAAAAAAAAGGAGGTGAACTGAGGGAGGGGCCGGGCGCGGTGGCTCACGCCTGTAATCCTAGCACTCTGGGAGGCCGAGGCAGGCGGATTGCTCGAGGTCAGGAGTTCAAAACCAGCCTGAGCAAGAGCGAGACACCGTCTCTACTATAAATAGAAAGAAATTAATTGGCCAACTAATATATATAGAAAAAATTAGCCGGGCATGGTGGTGCATGCCTGTAGTCCCAGCTACTCGGGAGGCTGAGGCAGGAGGATTGCTTGAGCCCAGGAGTTTGAGGCTGCTGTGAGCTAGGCTGACGTCATGGCACTCACTCTAGCCTGGACAACAAAAGCGAGACTCTGTCTAAAAAAATAAAAAAAATAAAAAAGAACTGAGGGAGGAAAGAAGGAAAGGGAAACAGGATGAGAAGAAACGCCCTGTGATCCTCCAGCCTGCTCCCACCTCCCAGCTCTCACCTCCTATCCTCCTCCACGTCCCATTCCCCCCACTCCAGTCCCTCTGGCCTCAGATCTTTTGCACTTGCTGTTCCTTGCCGTGAAATGCTCTTCCTCCAGTGCTCCTTCTGTTTGTTCCAATGTGTCTTTCTCAGCAAGCCCTAGCACCAAAGTTTAAAACTACAACCCTGCCCTCCACACACTCCCTCTCCCTCTTCCCTGCTATATTTTTCTCAGTAGCAATTATCACCCTCTAAAATGCTATGTAATCTTATCAACTTGCTTTGTTTATTGTCTTCCCCCCTCCCCTGCTCCCAGTGGAAGGAGAAGCACCGTGAGGGCGGGATTCTCCTCTGTGTTTTCGTTGCTGTGTTCCAGCACCTCAGAGGGTGCCTGCTTCCAAATAAACAATGGTTGCACGAATGACTAGATGAGGGCGGGGAAGCCATTTTGCTTTAAATTTGCCACCCATCTGGTATTGTCCCTTCTTTCTAAGCCAGCTAAGAAGTGGCACCTTCCATGAGAAAATGATAATCATAAGGTGAGGAAGATAAAAGACCCTGTTAGTCCTTTGGGCCACCAGAGGGGTGTGTGGGTGATGGTGAGGGCCCAGAGAGTATCGTAGACTGTGTGTTTTTGCATCCTCCTTGCCCACGTTCATGCATTGGAGCTCTAACCCCCAGTGTGGCTGTACTTAGAGATTAGGCTTCTAAGGATGAAATTAAGAGTAAATTAGGTCATATGGGTAGGGCCCTGACCCACGAGGAGCAGTGTCCTTATAAGAAGAGACCGTGGAGAGCTCACTCACACTCAGAGAAATGCCATGTGAGAACGTAACAAGAAGGCAGCCGTCTGCAAGCCAGAAAGAGAGCCCTCGCCGGGAACCAAATGTGCCAGAACCTTGATCTGGGACATCCCCACCTCTAGAACTGTGAGAAAATAAATGTCTGTTGTTTAAGCCACCCAGTCTATGGCATTTTGTTGTAGTAGCCAGAGCAGATGAACATGGAGGACAAAGAAGAGTCTCGAACTGGGTCATGAAGGTGTGAAAGCTAAACACTGCCATCCTTGCAAACTTGGTTCAGGCTCTGTTGGCAGCAACCATCTCTTGTCCCTAAAGACCCTGTCCCGGCCTCTATCACATGGTCATGTGGACCAAAATACCCATAGATGAAAACACTGGTCACACGATATCAATATTATAGATACTGCTGTACATATAGTCTATTTTTCCCAGAATAGTGCAGAGATGAGATCTATTTCTTTATCACCCAGTATAGCTAGTACTTGAATCTGTCCTTAATAAATCTTTGTTTTCTGATAGTAAATTCAGCCTGGGAAGTGAGGTACTCAGGTGCCACAAAATTAGATTCTCTACAGGAGGCCAGTTCTAACACTGGTGAACAAAATGCGTTCAGCCAGAAAGTCCAGAATTTCGAGTGTGTGTGAGGCTCCAATTTGCCCTGCCATCATAACATGGCTCTGGAGCTGTGGGTCTTGTGACTCTGAATATTAAGAATCGCTGGTTTACAGCCACATAAAACCCCTCACCGGTTCTCCCCTACCCCACCACCCCATCTGTGCTTTCCTCCAGGCTCAGAACTGAAAGGCTAACAAAGGAGAAAGAACAATGTTGGCAGAAAACTCAACTCTTCTTACAAAAAGTTCTCAGGGGCTGTCTTAATTCTTTTTTTTTTTTTCTTTTTTTTTTTTTTTTGAGATGGAGTCTCACTCTGTCACCTGGACTAGAGTGCAGTGGCATCACCCTAGTTCACTGCAACCTCAAACTCCTGGGCTCAAGCAATCCTCCTGCCTCAGCCTCCTGAGTAGTTGGGACTACAGGCGTGCATCACCATGTCCTGCTAATTTTTGTATTTTCAGCAGAGATGGGATCTCACTCTTGCTCAAGCTGATCTCGAATGCCTGATCTCAAGCGATCCTCCCGCCTTGGCCGCCCAGATTGCTAGGATTACAGTCATGAGCCACCGGGCCCAGCCATGTCTTAATTCTCGTGTCATGGCCCATATTGCATTAAATAAGCACACCTCTAGGCAAAGCTGGCAGGAGGCAGAGTAAACATGAAACATGACCCTGGCAGACTAATGGAGACTCTGATCTGCACCCAACTCATCAGGAGTAAAAGCAATCATCAGAATTCCCTCCCCACACACCTACTAATGGAGGGAGACCCCCAGGACCACTGAATAACCACATCTGCAGGGCTATTTCTCAAAGATGAGCCATATCCCCGGGTTATGGCGCTCAAGCCCTTGATGGTAGGGCTAAAATGGTGCTGTCCTTGGGCCTGACGTGAGGACGTTCTTATCAGGAACCATCTTTGTTCAAGAGCTTCAGGCCCTAGGCTCTCAGCTGTTCCACCCCATCCTTCCTACTACAGGGTACTCAGGCCCTCACTGCTTTTGGGTTAGTCAAAACACATCCTCTGTTTTAAGCGCGATTGTCATCTAAAAGTCACACAATTCTGTGAAGGAGGAAGAGATAAGTGTATTTATAGCAGAATATTCTCTCTGTTTGCATAAATATACTTGTGTATCTGTGCATGTTTATGTGAGCATAGAGAATGATGTGGAAGGATCTACACCAAGCAGCAAAGGTTGGTTACCTGGAGGGATAGAATTTGAGGAGGGAAATAGGGAGATTGACGCATTTTTAAAACATTTCTCTATTGGTTAGCTGCCTTTATCTGTGAGTCTACAATTTCTATGCCCCGACTCCTACATCAATGTCTCCAGCTAGAAGTTTCCTCCAGAACTTTCCACGAAACACCAGAACCATAGCTGCTCTCCCCAATGGGCCTTATTTCTATTAAGGGTGCCATACTTTTTTAATCCCAGAAACCCAATCTTCAACTCCTCTTTCTCTTTCTCCTGGCCAACCCCACCCTTTGCAGCCCTGCGTCCTGCTCGTCCTGTCTACTCTCACCCTAGGCCAAATGCCAACACTCTGACGTCTGCCTAGATTGCTGCAGGGTGGTCTCTGGAACCATGCTGCCCCACGTCCCCACTGCACCATCTCCTGCGGTGCTTCTGATGCCCCAAGGTAAAGCTTCCATCCATCCAATCACTCACCTGTTTTAAAATCCTTAAATCTCCACATGGCCTGTTCCACTACAGACCCACGCTGGTATTCAAAGACCTTCACTATGTAAATTCCAGCTTCACCCCTACTGCTCCCCTACACCCATCTGCACACCAGCCAGCTCCAAGCTCACCCTTAGGAAGGCAGGCACAGTGATTTTCTACCACCATGCCTTTGCTGAGTCTTGGAATACTCTTCTCCTCCCTGTCCCTGCCAATGGAAACTCTAACCATCTTCCCCAGTTCACTTCAAATGCCACTGTCCACCAACTAAATGTGCTTTATTCCTCCTCTGAGCACCCATGGCACGTGTTAGGGCTACACAGGGTCTCACATTGTTCTTTACTGCCATAGTTATTTGTGAACTCCTCGTATCCACTCCACTACATTGAGACCTTACTGAAGGAAGAGACTCACCTACTCTTCTATAGATCCCCTGATTGCCTAATAGTACCTGCTCACCTAACAGTATTTACACATTGTAGATACTATGCTAACATTTTTGACCTGAGTTTGGGGGCCACATATCTGCAGAGAAATCAAAAGAGAAGAAGAACATTTGTTTTGTTGAGCCGCCACTGTGTCCCAGACAATGAACTAAATATTCTATGAGTTTGGTTCATTTTAACATAAATGCAACCTTTATGTAGCTATAAATGAAATAATCTGACTATGCAAGATTAGATTGTACTAGAAGCTCCTATCATCAGCTGACATTTCTGCAATCTACTTAATGGTGATAAGCATTGCTAAAAATGATAACCATCAGGTGGTGAAAAATTACAAAAGTGCATGTTTTCAAAGAAAGATTAATTTGATTTCTATGGTCTCTTAGAATTATATAATGCTGTGATACCATATAATAGGCAAGGTAGTTTAGTGTCAGGTATATTTTATGATACTCTACACCATATCATAAAATAATACTATTAACCATACTGTTTAATTGACCTGAATATCCCATTTTCTGATTGTGCTGGTTACTAGCAAATATATAAATGTAGTTCCTATTATTCTAATACTGTGTAAACTATATTTACTTAAAGAGGAATATTTCTACTCGTAAGTCTAAGCAAACGAGGAAAATAGCTACAGAAACAAATAATTTTTGCACTAAGACAGTTTTAGAGCTCTTCTGGACTTATTTTTATTCCATAAAAAGAAAATAATTTATTTTCGAATGAAAATTCCCCTAACACACCGATTTACATATGTATTAATATAACATTCCATTAAAGTGCCATATAGCCCCATCCACACTTTAATACTTAAACTTTTTGTATTTAATTATCCCCAATCTCTATTATTTCTCTGTTATTTCCCCTGAAATAACAAATTTAGAAACAATTATAAATGGAAAAGATTATCTTAAATAAAGACATATAACTTACCCACAAAGAAGTCAGAAATGGCCAAGTTAAGAAAAAAATAATTACTTCGATGTCTGAGATTTTTGTCCACCACAAAAGCTAAAATGACCATGGCATTTCCTAGCATTGTAGCAAGAGCTAGTAAGTACATAAAAAATGCTGAAGCAATTTGAGCGCTTGATAATGAATTAATTGTGTTATTGGCATCTGACATCATCCCAGATGATGAAGAAGCGCAGTGTAGCAAATTAATCCAGCCAGACAATTCTGACAAGTGCATTTTTTATCAGATTCCTAAAATATATAGTCTCTTGCACAAAACAACATTTCTGTAATCTAGTGCTAATCTCATAGTATTTCCTGATTCTTGATAAAGTAAACCTGTGGTAACAGTTTCTCTTTAACTGACACTGAAAATGTACTTCCAAAACACAGTGAAATGTTTTACCTTAAACATTTTAATGTGATTTACCCATCTTTCATTAATAGAGCAATATTATAGAACATCTATAAAATATAATTGATATATGGGTAATAAATTGGGCTCAAATGAGATTCTTTTTTTTTTCTTTTCTTTCTTTTTTTTTTTTTTTTTTTTTGAGACAGGCTCTCACTCTGTCATCTGGGCTAGAGTGCCGTGGCATCACCGTGGCTCACTACAACCTCAAACTCCTGGGCTTAAGCAATCCTCCTGCCTCAGCCTCCCAAGTAGCTGGAACTAGAGGTGTGCACCACCACACCCAGTTAATTTTTCTATTTTTAGTAGAGACAGGGTCTCACTGTTGCTTAGGCTGGTCTTGAACTCCTGGGCTCAAGCAATCCTCCCACCTCAGCTTCCCAAAGTGCCAGGATTACAGGCATGAGCCACCACATCCAGCTGACATTCGTTTTGTAAAACTCTCATAGATCCAGTTAAATATTCACTTCTGGCAATGATGGAGTTACAGGCTGAATTTCACCGTTCCATCTGAAACAACCAAAAAACTGGACACTGGACATTAAGCAATGAAGGACAATGATCCTTGAGAAAACGGTTGAGCCTTGCAGTTGTTCCACCTTCCTATCTTGAGAGAGTTTCCAGGTGCAGAGAGGAAAAATTCAGGCAGAGCCCCGCAGAATCCCTGGCATGAGGAAGAGGAGCTGGGAGTCAGCAGTACGAGAGAGGACTCACTGCAGGCCACACTGAGAGAACTCCAGAGGCCTGCAGAAAATCCACCTCAAGTACTCAGGTCTTCACCAGAGCACTGGTCAATGCTGTGGAAGAAATGTTCTCAGGCAAGGAAAAGAACCAGCCAAAAAGATTCAAAGGAACAGTACCCAGTACTCAAATAGGGTTAGATATAGTGCCTGCTCCCATCAGCCAAGCAGGAAAAGCTCATAATTCTCAGAGCATTGGGTAGTATACTCACAGCGGTCTTGCCTCAGAAGTTGGGAATAGTTAGCCCTATACTAAGCGTTTCTTGGATCCTGCCTGGCAATCTTAAAAGCAAGACCTGAAAGGATCAAACTTAATTGCAAGTAACTTAATTGCAGCCTTGAACACAGCTCAAGAATATTGAACATAAAAATATTCAGTCCCTAACAATGTAAAACTTCAATGTCTGGAATCCAATTAAAAATTATTAGACATGCCAAGAAGCAGGCAAATATGACCCATAATGAGGAGAAGAATTAATCAGTTGAAACTAACCCAGAATTGACACAGATATTAGAATTAACAAAGACATTAAAAGTTATATGGAGGCCGGGTATGGTGGCTCACACCTGTTATTCTAGCACTCTGGGAGGCCAAAGTGGGCGGATTGTTTGAGCTCAGGAGTTCGAGACCAGCCTGAGCAGAGCGAGACCCCGTCTCTACTAAAAAATAGAAAGAAATTGGCTGGACAACTAAAAATATATAGAAAAAATTAGCCAAGCATGATGACACATGCCTGTAGTCCCAGCTACCAGGGAGGCTGAGGCAGTAGGATTGCTTGAGCCCAGGAGTTTGAGGTTGCTGTGAGCTAGGCTGATGCCACAGCACTCTAGCCTGGGCAACAGAGTGAGATTCTGTCTCAAAAGAAAAAAAAAGTTATATGGAATATAGAAACAGGGTTATGGAATAAAGCTATATTTCATATTTTTAAAAAATATGTAAAGTTATAGAAGATATTTTTAAAAGACTCAAACAAACATCTAGAAATGGAAACTAGAATATCTGAATTAAAAATACACTAGAAGTCTTTTAACGTCAAGTGACAATAAAGCTCCCACCAAGGGACAGGATGGAACTGGGGCAGCAATGATAGGACAAAATAAAAGTTTGGCCTTTGACGCTGCCTCTGGCAAGTCTTGGTCAGAAAGGAGGAAAGGTAACCTAGGCACCCCCGGCCAATGGAACAGACCCCCTCTTGGCCAAGTGGAAAAAACAAACAAACAAATCTTAAAACTGAACTCCCAGCCATGAAGGGAATGGAGGTTGAACACGCCTACTGGTATGTTCAATACCTAAGGGCCATAAACCCAATAATGGCGGATATTCTTCTGCTTACCACTTTAACTAAGAACTGTGCCTGGTTTTCAGCAATAGATTTAAAAGGTGCTTTCTTTCACATCCCTTGTGCTCCCAAATGGGAAGACTTAACCACTTCGGTACGGCGCTCACCAGCCGCGAAACCTTGCCCACAGCTGGCACTCATAGTCTGCACGATAGTCTGTGCTGTGTATTGACGAGGAATCCGTTTTGCTCTTGTGTGATGAGGAAAGCTTTAAAGCACTGAAAGCTTGTTTTACTTTCCAGGCAGCTTTACCTGTAATGTAAATCAGAATAGGTAACATAGACATATATGTTTTTATTACATTATTTTTAAATGTTCACAATTTTATTTTGATAAATGAAAAATTAGAAAAGTCATATCATGGCTGTTGGCAAAAGTGGACACTCGGCTGTGCGCCTTCATATCACGGCTGTCCGCTAAAGTCAATACTGGGTTCATCTGTGGCTGTCGACTATAGTCGACACTCGTACCCAAGTGGTTAAAGTCGAAAACCAAATGCCAATACTGCTAGACTGTCCTTCCTCAAGGGCTTAAAAATTCCCCAACAATCTTCAGAATAATTCTGGCCAGAGATTTGAGGGAAACAGTTTCGGACAAGGAAAAGATTTTACAGTACGTAGACGATATCCTGATAGGCGAGACTGAAGCTGAATCAAGGCAACGTACGATAACTGTATTACATTTACTGGCTGACAAAGGATAGAAAGCATCTCAGAAAAGACACCTGCACTCGAATGTTTATAGCAGCACAATTCATAATTGCAAGGCTGTGGAAACAGCCCAAGTGCCCATCAATCCAAGAATGGATTAATAAAATGTGGTATATGTATACCATGGAGTACTATTCAGCTCTAAGAAACAATGGTGACATAGCACATCTTATATTTTCCTGGTTAGAGCTGGAACCCATACTACTAAGTGAAGTATCCCAAGAATGGAAAAACAAGCACCACATATACTCATCAGCAAACTGGTATTAACTGAACAGCACCTAAGTGGACACATAGGTACTACAGTAATAGGGTATTGGGCAGGTGGGAGGGGGGAGGGGGGCGGGTATATACATACATAATGAGTGAGATGTGCACCATCTGGGGGATGGTCATGCTGGAAACTCAGACTTGTGGGGGGAGGGGGGGAAAGGGCATTTATTGAAACCTTAAAATCTGTACCCCCATAATATGCCGAAATTAAAAAAAAAAAAAGCAAGCATCTCAGAGAAAAGCTCAGGCCTCACTTCCCACTGTCAAATACTTGGAGTTTGAATTGTCTCTTGGAACTTGGGACCTCCATTGAGATTGGAGAGAGCCTGTGAATTGAATAGCAGTCCCTACTATCTGCAAACAGTTGTGAGGATTCTTGGGTATGGCTGAGTTTTGCTGGGTTTGGATGCCTAACTACAGGCTCACAGCAAAACCCCTCTACAAGCCGAAGAGGGAGGATTGCTTGAGCCAGGAGTTGAGACCAGCCTGAGCAAGAACAAGACCCCATCTCTACTAAAAATAGGAAAAATTAGCCAGGTGTGGTGGTTGGGCCTGCAGTCCCAGCTACTCAGGAGGCTGAGGCAGGAGGATCACTTGAGCCCAAGAGTTTGAGGTTGCTGTGAGCTGTGATGATGATGATGCCACTGCACTCTACCAGGGGTGACAGAGTTTCACTCTGTCTCAAAAAACAATAATAATAATAATTAGACATATATCATGTGTGGCAGAGAAAGGGAGGCCTTCTAACACACACACAAAGGAGAAAACATGATAATAAAAAGAAAGAAAAGAAAAAAAGACTTTTTCTAACACAAGTTAGAAAAAGATTTGGCACTTAGGAGTACGGTTCAATCAATTTAAATAAATTTAAATAGAGTAGGTAGAATGAAAATCTGAGCTTTGCACCAGACCAACTCTGCTGTCACACAAGGTAAGAGAGAATGAAATCTGGCCCGACATGATTCCTCATTATTCTTTTTCCTGAATGTTATCTACCTGGCAGCCTACTTCCATAAAGGCAGTTCCTCTCAAGCAAAGGCCACCACGCAAGATCCCCAGGGCTGCCGGGTTGCTTTCTCTTCCCACATGAAATTACAAAAAGTAGTACAGATTACCTCACACAGACGGTGGAACAAATCCCTGATTACACTCCGGGCTGACCCACTCAGTGCCCCGTCATAATCTTATCTACGATGGTTGCAATCATCTTGTTTACTTTCCGCACCTTATCTTACACTACAGACAAAGTCAGCAATGCATTTATCAGCCTTTCTTTCCTTCTCTCTTCACACGGAATGCTCTCTAGAGTCTCTAGTTTCAGACGCTGGAATTACATAAAACAGCTGCTGTATTGCTTTTGTAATAACAAGGCCTTGAATGTTGACTAAACATAAATACTGGCTATTTTTGAAAGGGACTTTGTAATTGTGGAAGAATGTAAAAAAAAACTCCTAATGCCTCTTGTTAGTGAATTTTTAATGACTGATGCAAAGAAGAGTAGAGGTTGAGGAGAGTGGAAAATGAGTTCCAACTCATTCAGACTTTTTTTAAAAAGAGCATGAGCAATGATTTTCATGCTATGAATGGAAAAATAATAAAATCGACCCAATTTTAAGTCACGATTGTCTATGGAATGTGTATTTTATCTTTATGAAATACATTTTTAAAAACCACAAGTACCATCTTGCACACAAGACTTCCAACTGTAGAATTATAAGACATGCACAAAGGAGAAAAAAAAAGAAAAAAAGACGTCTAGCTGTGTAAATACAGTTTAAAAATATATTTTTTTCTTTAAATTGTAATATATATGTATTTTTTAATTGTAAATACAGTTAATATATATATATATATATATAAAGAGGATAGCCATAAGGATTTTGAAACAAATTGTTAAAACCTATGACCAAGTTATTGTAAGTTGTTTGTTGTCATACAACTTCAATATTATAAAAATTTTTAATGTAATATGCTAGTGTGCATGTTCCTTCATTAACAACTACCTCGCAGCTATCAAAACCCTGTGGTCTTTCTAGTATATTAGTTGATTTATTCAGTTTTCACATTTTACTTTTAAAGAATGGATTAGGATTGTTAATGTCCAGATAACACAACATTAGCAGTTTTACAGAAACAAATGATAAAGGAAATACATGTCATGATATAATCCTACAGTAGACCCAGAACATCCTGGCTCATTTTGTAAACTGGTTTTCTACTCTTCTACAAGTATGTGCAATTAGAAATGCACATGCTTGTCTTTTGTCTTCAAAATATTGAAATAAAACCAGAGTAACTGACAACATTTCAAAAAATATATTCTTCATTGAGATGTGGATTTAACCATTTTTCTCTCTTACATGTGAAATTATATTAATAAAACTAGACACTTATTTAAGCTAAATTTGTGAATCATTTTAACAAGAAAACTTTTCAAAATTCATGTTTCAAATATCACATATAATTTCTTCATGCTTTTCAATATGTTTTGGGGATTGATTTATAACTTAATTGAAAATGTTTTTTTTCAGAATGCACTCTACAAATTATTTGGGGTTCTTTTGGTAAGTTTTTGCTGATGCCTATTTTTAATAATACAAATTATTGTGGAACATATGACACAAGAATCTTCATACCTTTGTTTTATAAAACCATTGCCTAGTGGGTGTGAAGTGGTATCTCACTGTGGTTTGATTTGCATGTCCCTAATGACTAACAATGTAGAACATCTCTTCATGTGCAGGTTGGCCATGACATAGAACCAAAGAAAGCCACAGAAAATAAACCAAGAAAGTTCAACAGGCATATTTATGAAGGAGTATGAGAATATACATCCATGCCAATGGCTCACCTTGTTATCCAATATATCATCAGATTCTCATTTTAAATGAGAATTTTTTTTTCTCATTTTTAAATATTTTTAAAATCCATCTATATATTTTTATCTCCACTGCCATGATCCTGGGCCCAACTACCACCATCTCTGTATTACTGCAATAGCTTCTTAAATGTTTCTCATCTTCTGCTTTTGTTACCTTTCAATCCATTCTCTATTCAGCAACCAGTTACCTTCCTAAAGTACAAATCTGACTGGTCACCCTTCTGCTTAACCATCTTCAGTTGTTCACACTGTTCTTTTCATCAGGGTCTACCATCCTGCATGGCTGACCTGCTACCTAACTTTTCCATTTCACAACCCCTGAACCAAACTTGATAACAAGTCCCCATCTTTCCATCCCTGGGAGAAAAAAATATGTCATTTCAAGATTACTCCAGATATAAAATGTAGTAACCAATGCTATTCAACTTTGTTGACATACAAATTAAAACTGCAAAGGACATACAAATTAAAACCCATCAACCCATGGCCTGCTTGGATATATGTGCACCCTACATACCCTACAGCATAATTAAAATGAAAAAAGTTAATACCAAACATAGACGTGCAGCAACCAGAACTCTCATTCATTACTGGTAGAAGTGTAAATTGGTATGACTACTTTGGAAAACTGCTTGGCAGTATGAATGATGTGTTGAAGCTGGCTTGTACTGGCTCACAGAAGCAATTGTTAAATTTTCAGAAATTTTGTGAACCAATTGATTTCAAATTGTAGCTTGAAATTAGACACAATGGAAGTATTTACACATGGAAATTAGTAAACATGACAAATCACCACCCACTCCAGCACACCACTGGGCGGAATATATCAAAGCTCCGCCTACACATATCCTATGACCCAGCAAATTCACTTCTGGGTATATACCCTATAAAAATGTTCACCAAAAACCATGTATAAGAATGTTCATAGCAGGACAAATTGTCATAGCTTTGAACTAGAAATGCAAATAATAGATCATGTCATGTTCATTCAATGGAATACTATGCAATAAGAATGAAAGAACTATTGCTACATGTGACAACCCAGATGAATCTCACAAACAAAATGTTGGAAAAGGAGACAAGTGTGTAAGTGTGATTCCACTTACACAAAGGTCGAAAGAGACCAAACTAATCTCTGGTGTCAGAAATTAGGGAAGTAGTTACTCAGCAAAAAGGGGAGCAGGTAATGACCAGATGAGATACAAGGGGGACTGTGAGGCACTGTATTGTCCTTTATGTCAATCTAAGTGCTAATTACAAAATTGTGTTTACTTTGTGAAAATTTACCAGTAAAAAGTTCAATTTAAAAAAAATTAGTCATTTCCATAATTGAGCATCCATATGCAAAAAAAGAATTCAACTTAAACCTCACACCTTATGTGGAAACTAAAAATGGATTATAGATCTAAATGAAAAACATAAAGAAAAAGATAAATTAGATCTCATAAAAATTAGCAATTACTCTGCAAAATACACTAAGAGAATGAAAAGACAAGCTATAGACTGGGAGGAAATACTTGCAAATCATTTATCTGACAAAGGAATTGTATCCAAATTTACTATAGTTATATAAAATGTTACTGCTAGGGAAGCTGAGTGATGTGTGTGCAGGACCTACTATTCTTACAGTTTCTTTTGAGTCCATAATTATTTCAAAACAAAAAGACTGATTTTTTAAAAAGTATGTCTGGAGTTTTATCAACCAGACTGCCAATTTTTTCATATCTCTAGTATTCTAATACAATAATAGTGGGGGTATAACTGATAAAACTTTTCTAGTAAGCAATTTGGCTAAACCAATCAAAAACCATTAGAATGTGCAAACCCCTTTCACCAAGAAATTCCATTTCTAGTTTCTCCTAAAGAAGTAATCAGATATATTCCAAAATCTGCAAATGATGCAGTTTTGCACAGCTGTTTACAATAGTGAAAAGCTGAATAAAACTTAAAAAATTGGACAAAAGTGAGGGACTAGTTAATTCACTATGACATACCCAGAAGAAAACAATGCAGCCATCAGAAATTAAGCCATAGAAGAATATTTTTATTGACATGGGAAAATGTTAACAATATACTTCTATATGAAATATGTAGGATACAAAACAGTATATACAGTTTAATACTATTTTTGTGGAAAGAAAAATAGCCATATATACAAAATCATGCATAAGAAAAAATAATAAAAGGATGTACATACCAAATATTAACAATGGTTATCTCTGGACAGTGGAATCAGAGGTGATTATGTAATTTTCCCAGTAAATTTCCCTGTCCTCCAAACATTATCTTCTTCATGCCATTCTGTCTTGGTGGTGATTAGTTTGATACAATTCTCTTCAGATGGGCTGTTTCATCATATACACCTCCAAAGCATACTTTTGATGCAACTACTGCTTTTCCCATTTAAAAAGTAGATGCTACTTGCTCTTACATACTGACAAGTGAAGAGTATTTTTAACTAATATACTATAAAATATGCCACAGCACAGATCTGGTTATAGAAAATTATTACTTAGAGAATTGAAAAATCCTCTAATCGACAGAAATTTTAAACAGAGGGAAAAATACTATCATCGGAGTTTCCATAATCAGTAGTGTGTGAAATAACTCAGAGTTCAGAACTGGAGAATTCTGAATCTTTCCCTCTTACCAGCTAACTGACTTTGGGTAAAAAATATTAGGTTTTTTTTTTAGTCAGTAAAATATGGCTAATAATTCTGTAGAAAGAAGCAAAAATAAGTTTCTTATTGTTTCCTGCCTCCTTTCATAGGTTTGACATGCCAAAACTGTGAGATTACATTAATGTTGATAAATGTCTTTAACTTCTCTAATTATTTTAACAGTTAATACATAGGACATACTTTTCATGGAAATGAGATTAGTGTTCTAAATATACAGAGGTCATCCTCTGATGACTCTTGATAACTCACAATATTAAATATAGTTATAATAAATACAATTTATATTTTATGTGTCAGAATCCATCCTAGTGTAAAGCTATTTACTAGAATTCTGATTAAAAATACCAAGTGAGGATGTTGGATCTTTTAAAGATAAAATATCAAAGAAAGGGAAAAATATTTGTGTGTTTAATTCTCTGCTGCTTTTCATGCTCTAGTGCCATCCCAAAGTTGCCTTCTACTTTCTGTTACCTCCCCTTGGGAAGGGAAGTTCAGGCAAATCTGTGATCAACTTCTAACTATTCCCAATCATATCTGAAAGAGAAGAGTCAATGACTTATCATTATATCTCAAAGGTACATTTATTGTCTAAATGCCTAGGGGTAACTTGCAGATTAAAATAATATAAAAGCACTGCTAAAAAGGAAGATTTGATAAGAATGAGGAAAAAGAGATTTTCTTTGTTTTTCCAATCAAAAAGTTTGCTCCTTCTTTCCACAAAATCATGAAATTGAGAAAGCAGGCTGGAGCACAGATGGGAAGTGCGCATCAAATTCATGTAACTATATAACATACTCCTGCTCTATACCAGTGTCATTCTGCCACCTCTATCCCATTCTATAAATGTTCCAATAACCATAGCATAGCTTCTAGCATATTTCTAATTCCTCAATGAAGATCACAAGAAAGGTACTTCCAGGTTGTTAAAAGAAACTAGAATATTACACAAACACACTTCTGGGATGAAAGGAGACTACTGACACTCCATATTTATTGCTTTACACTACAAGAATTAAACAAAAAAAGCAGAGACTAGAAAACTACTTTTTGAAATTTCACAATCACCAATTTGCGACAGAAATTGAAGCATAACACTTACACTAACAAATATGTTAGATGATTTATCACCTTAGCACATAACTGCAGATGGATACTCCTGGAGTTTCACTTAATCCATTACTCAATGATGAACACTATAAAATGAAAGGTGACATACTTATGAACTATAATCACAAGAAGAAACTTTCCAAGATCAATCTTAAATGAGCTCCTATTCCAATAAGCCATAAAGAGCAGTAATAGGCAATATTCGTTTAACAGTACAAGAATCTCGATGACAAGAAACCAGGTATTTATATTCCTCTGGAGACATTTCTTCCCCACCTAACAAAGGCACTTGACACGTACTGAAATGGACAGTTAATTCAGATACTGCCCTGGGCAACTGTTACCTTCCTAAAATTAGATGAAGTGGTGATTAAATTCAAATTAGTTCTTCCAAATAAGCCTGAAACACACATGAATATATCATAAGTTCTCTATTTTTGGCAGATGATATAATCAAAGAAGAAAAGATAATGTTGGTGTCCACGCTGAACTGGCTGACTTGAGCAGTCAAGGATACTCTCTTTGCATATTCCTTGATGACTATGGAATATGTGTATAATTATAGGCAAATTAACCTTTCATATAGTTTCAGGTATTAGTGTTCACTCCTCTTCTTGTCTTTTTTTACTTTTTTGTTCTTTCCCAAAGCCTTAGATGATTCCTCCTAAAAAAGACACAATCAATACTGTTGTTAAATCTAATCGCATAAACTATATATATTATGGTGAGGGCATAATCACTTTCATATATATCTTTGCATTTTACATGGCATTTTCACTTATAGTCTATTACAATATTGTCAAAACAATCATGAATAAACAAGGAAGAATTATTTATCTAGATTTATGTTTCAATAACTTCAATACTATGTAATCTATTGTCCACTTTCTCAAGTAAGACAGTAGGGTTAAGATATGAACATGCTTAAAATACTAAACAAACTCAAAGTATAATGGAAGAAAGTATCTAAAGGCATGCCAGGGGAAGGGGAAATACTTTGACATTAACAGAGAATTTTAGAATTTTATAGATATTTAAAGAACATGTAGTCCACTGTGACATTAGCTACAACCTCTCTGGATCTCAATTTTAGAGGGTGGAACCTAGTTGGTCTTGAAAGGTTTTCTAATTATGAAATTCCATGAACCTATGAAATCAAGGTTTGAAGGGATGGAGTGGTCTGCCCAAGGTCACATGACTGGCCAGGCACACAGTTTTGATTGGATCCTGTGTCTCCAGCTTCATAGACCTAAGGTTTTACTAATGCACCACCCACACTCTGATTCGCTCTTAATTTCTGTCTTTTTTTTTTTTTTTTTAATTTCACGGGCAGTGATGAGAAAGTCTCTTGATATAGTATCAATAGCCACTTACAGGTGAATTTGTATAGTTCTTCTCCACTAGTATGTTTCTGGCACAGTTGTTAATATGTTTAAAGCGATCTGGTCCCAGCAGAATCCCTCCATACCAGCGTGACACCACCACCATGACATTCCTCACATTCAAAATCTGTTATTTTCAAAAGCATAATTAGATACACAGATAGACATGTACAAATGACTTTTAAAGGAGAATGAGATAATCCATGTATAAAATTGCACATAAAATTTCCCAGTGACTTTAATGGCAGAGCCATAGGAGTATGCACTGAGTGAGATTACTCACAACTCATGGGATGAAATATTAGAACAGAAGGGAATTTGGAAAACTAATACTGTGTTCCATGATGTCCTCAAATTATAAAAACTGGGGCAAGTGGGCAGAATAAAAGCGAGACCATGCAAGTTGGGTGCCAGTTCTTGGTGACTTCAGCCAGAGCAGCTCAGTGTAGGCCCCCTTTTACCACCAGGTCAAACAGCAACAAAAAACCTGACTCTAAACAAACTACTGGAGAAAACGGGGGCTGCATGGGTAATCAATTGCTAGTGCCTACCAGTAAGATCTTCATCAGTTTGACATTTGTCAAATGCTGCCCTTAATTTGTGAAGCCCACCAGTCTACAGGTCTGACCCACACACAGAGCTCCTACTCAAGGGACAGGCCTAGTTAGAAAACAAACCTCCACATACAGTAACAGAAGAAACCAAGTAACTACCTTAGGAAAAAAACAATCCATTCTTAAAATTAATGGACAATCAATGATCACCAGACAGATGAAGAAAATCCAGCAGCATGAAAGAGAAAGCACAAGATAAACAAACTAAAATGGACCAGGAAAAATTTAAGGGTGAGAACATCTGAAAAAAAGAAACTCTAATTAATATACTCAGAGCAATTTTAGAAAATATTGGATCCATAAATCAGAACAGAATACTATAAAAAAAGAAAATTAAAGAACAAGAAAGAACTCTTAAAAATTAAATACATGGTTGCTAAAAAAATTAAAAATTCAACAGAAATTCTGGGAGACAGTCAAGAAAATGTCTCAGAACATAAAGACAATGAGATGAACAACTTAATAAAAAAAGAAACATTCTGGATCTATCCAGAAATTCCCATATCCAACTAACAGGAATACCACGAAGATACAGAACAGAAAAAAGAAAGGGGAGGAAACTGTGAAAAAAACAAAGAGAACAAGTTTTCCCAAAGTTGAAGACAATCTTCTATTGTCTGTCATTAAAGCATAGCACTATTATTAACTATTTGCTTTCTGCCCCATATCCAACAGTTAAAATTTTTAATCAATATTTTTAAATTAACTACTAATTATATAGTAGTTTATTTAACTGATTTACTTATTCCTAAATGGACCTCTGTTTTGTTGAGAAATTTTATGGCTCATATAAGAACAAGATTAACAGAGTTTAACTTATGCCTACCTCCATGAGATGAAGGAGACGTCCACCAGCTGCTGTTTCCCCATCATCCTCACAGTCTTGCAAGAAGGTCTGTTTATCCTCACAATATATTCTGGAAATACATATAACAGTGTTATACTTTGAAACCTAAAATATTATAATAAAAAAAGTTATTCCTTAATACTTGTTGCAATCAACTGGATTACTTCCAAAATCACCATATTTGTTTTTAAAAAATCCTTCTTGAACTATACATTAGATATATTTGCACTGATGATTTACTATCCAGTGTAATTTGCCTTTTTAATATTTGAGAAAGCTGAGAATCAAAAATGGTGCTCTTATGGGAAGGTGAATTTATATATCTGACCATTTTCCTTATTTCATTTAACCTTGAAGCTACAGAGAGGCCACTGAAAAACATTTACTGAGACTCTACTGTACAGAAGCATTATAATAACAGGCACAAATGACCTAATATAAAAGAAATAAACAGTGTACTCCTGTCTTCAAAGTGCCTTAAAATGTACTGAAATAAACCAAAAGTATATAAAGAAAGATGAAGGCAATAAAACCAACATCATCTTATTCTAGTCATCAAGCATTTCTATTTTCCCTCTTCTGATTAAGAATTTATTATTATTATTATTTTAGAGATAGGGTCTTGTTCTTTTGCTCACGCTAGAGATTTATTTTTCTCTTTAAAATTTTCCCCTTAATGGTTATTATTAGAGACAAATCATGGCATTTTTATCCACTTAAGTTATCTAGAAAATTAGTATTTGGAATAATCATGTAGGACTACAATGTAGTAGAATAAGCTCAGCAAATAAGTACTAGATATATAAAACAAACAAAAATGCCAGTTAAGGTATGCCATCTAGTGGATTTCTTAGGCCCCTACAACGGTATCATATGGAACTGGGCAAATGTGAGATACTCTCCTACCTACTGCCATAAAAAGCTGGAAACTTGTTTTTATTACTTAAAAGGCAGAGTCTTGCTCTGCTGCCTAGGCTGGAGTGCACTGATGCAATCATAGCTCACTGCAGCCTCTGCCAAACCTAGGTTCAAGTGATCCTCCTGCCCGCAGCCTCCTGAGTAGCTGGGACTACAGATACATGCCACCGGGCCTAGCTCCCTTTTTTTTTTTTTTTTTTTTTTTTTTAGAAACAGGGTCTCACTATATTGCCCAAGCTGGTATCAAACTCCTGGGCTCAAGTAATCCTGCCTCAGGGCCTCCCTAATGCTGGAGTTACAGGCCTGAGCCACCACATCCAGCTTGGAAACTTTTTATGTAAATCTTAAAAGCTATAAAAGCTCATCTATGCACCTAAATCAGTTATATTATCTTGCAGCAGTCATATTCATTCATTCACTCATCCTTCCTTCCATCCGTGTATTATCCACTCGCTCAGTAAATATTTACTGACCATCTACCACAAGAAGGCTCTACTATTACTTAGAGTTGACCTCATTTGAGAAGTTAGTATTATTAAGCAAAATTGTATACAACAAATTTAAGGCAAAAAGGAGTCAGGAATTGGTTTAGATTAGGCTTATAATCTAACTGCATAATTTTATGGAACAAATGAAGAAAATTTGACTATATAAATCAGTACTGTTACATTTTTTAAAAAAATGAACCTATGGGAAATGTTCACTAACCCTTTCCTCACATGCCAGGAAGATAATGGCGCAGCATCCAATAACTGTGTGTATCAGTGGCCTGAAGTGCGCCCCGTAACTCCAAAGCAGGAACACAGCCCTAGTACCAGAAAGTAACCTTAAAAGGACCCTAAGCATTCAAAATACACAAACTCCACAAACCAAAGTTCATTTATTTTATTCCCAGTGGGGTCCCTAACGCCTCCACTTTGTGTCTTTTTAGTTTTATCTGAAAAACAATTCTGACATGCTGAACCTTCATTCCCAAGCATCAATTAAATAAACAAGGGCGAATGGGGGGGGGGGGGCTGCTACTTGCAGTCACGCTGACATCTGTGAGAAGCAACAGCTGATCACTTATTAATATGGAAAGACAAAGAAAAACTACAAAAACACTCACAAGAATTTTATTAAAAACCCAAAAATCTGGGGCGTCATTTAACTTTTTTTTTTTTTTTTAACAATTTAGGGTCGGCCAGGCGTGGTGGCTCACGCCTGTAATCCTAGCACTCTGGGAGGCAGGCAGATTGCTCAAGGTCAGGAGTTTGAAACCAGCCTGAGCAAGAGCAAGACCCTGTCTCTACTAAAAATAGAAAGAAATTAATTGGCCAACTAATATATATAGAAAAACATTAGCCGGGCATGGTGGTGCATGCCTGTAGTCTCAGCTACTAGGGAGGCTGAGGCAGGAGGATTGCTTGAGCCCAGGAGTTTGAGGTTGCTGTGAGCTAGACTGATGCCACGGCACTCACTCTAGCCTGGGCAACAAAGGGAGACTCTGCCTCAAAAAAAAAAAAAACAATTTAGGGTCAACATTGTGTACAAATTGTTGATGCTGTAGCCACACAGTCATGGAGGAGCGAAATAAAGAGACAAATAGAATTGGATTATCAAATTCAGCTCTATGACTTAACAGCTATGGGATCGTGAAAAAGTTAACCTTTTTACAGCAGCATAACTGCTGAAATAATCAGAATTGATTTATATAAAGTGTTGGCACAGAGCAGGCACTCAATAAACATGTGAAATGAATGAACGTTAACTATTATCATTTCACAGTACTTTCTAATCACTGACAGCATAGTCTAATTCAGGCGTCCTCAAACTGCGGCCCGCCAGAGGACGTTTATCTGGCCCTCTGGGTGTTTTTGCCTCTGCTGCCTGTCCTGCTTAGCAGCCGACTCATCCCAGGCCCACAGTGCGCCGCACTCACCAACGGCCCTCCAACAGTCTGAGGGACAGCGAACTGGCCCCGTTTGAAAAGTTTGACGACCTCTAGTCTAATTCCTTATTTTCATATTGAAGGCCCTAAGAAAACATTACAATTCTGTCTGGTGATATTCTATTAAGAAGGGAATTACAGAACAAATAGTTGTAAGTTTTGGAACTTACAGAGATGTGAACTTAGTAGTATTAAAAACTCACCTATTCAAAGAGATGAATTTTTTTGAGTTTGGATTTCAGATAGCCCAGATTTTACAGTTTCAATCACATTTTAAATTTGTGCCAAATCCCTATGTTGATATTCTGATTTGTTTTTAGGCCTAAACTATGTTCTTTTAGGTCTTCATAATTTAAAAAATATGTCCTTCATCTCTTCACTTATAAATTACCAAAAATCCATATAAAAACCTTAGTACAAAACTAAAAGGCACATAATAAAAGAAGTACTCTTAATGCACTGCTGATGGGAGCACAATTTGATTTTAAAAACCTTTGGAAGAAATTTGGCAATACATATCAAGAGTTTCAAAAATGTTCACACATTATGATAATTTTACTTCTAAGAATTTATTCTTTCTTCTTTTTAATTATATCTCCATTTCATTTCAAAATGGAATCTGAAGCAACTAGAACCTATCCTGAAGAAATAACCTAAAAAGTATACAAGATGTTCACTGGCCCATTCTTCACAATAGTGAAAAATACAAAAAAACTATAACAAAAAGGAAATGGTTAAATAAATAGTAGTACAGAGCCTCAAACACTAACTATCATTAAAACAGTATTTATCAAGCAGTTATAACAACATGATAAAGTGCTTTTGTTTAAGAAAAAAATCAGAGATAAGCCTAAGGCATTGGAAAAATATTAATAAACTCTGCACAGAAAAGACAAAAAATATATCAAAATATTGTCCGTTATCTCTAATGGCAGAAAATGCTTGATTTTTCCCTCCAAATCTTTTTTTGTTTTCAGCAATTTCCACATATTCTACATGTCTTTACTATCATAATAGAAAAAATACTTTATAGTTACTTTTTAAAATCATGCATTTCCCCTATTTTTTTAAAAGTTGCAAATTCCAAAAATTATGATGATTACTCACCTGTAGGCATAGATGTTGTGGGTGGCACTAGCTATTTTCTTATTCTCATACAGTTTGGAAAGAACCATTTTCACCTTTAAAACAGCAATAATATAAATAAAATATGCTTTTTATTTGCTCTGTAAATAAATGCTAGAAAAATATCTTAAAAGCACATTATATTAAAATAGTCATTTAAAGAACTTATTGTACACTGAAAAAGCCATTTCCAAAGTTTTCTTCTCATTTTAAGGGCAAAAACAGGTATTCTCAATTGGTATAGAAATGACAGACCTGGTATTTTTCAGCACTATCAACAAATATTTGGGCACTATGTCTAATGCACTGTATATGAAAACTTGATCTCCATATAGAGAATTTTAAATGGAAATGTAAGAATTTCTAAAAATTGTCTCTGAAATTTATCAAATGTATATCTCTAATATAGTAGGTGTACAATAATGGTATGTTCCATATGTTATAAAACCAGAACTTTCTCTAGGAGTCAAGTAAAGTTCATAGAGGAGGTCACACGAGCCAGGTCATGAAAAGTAAGTGGTAGTTCTGCATCAAAAGGAAAGATGGGGAAGGAAGAAAACATACCACTCAGAGGAAGCAGCATATAGATATGTAGGAACTAGAGTGATAAGATTTAGTAAATAGAAATAAAGGATACCCAGTTAAATTTGAATTTTGATAAACAACAAGTAATTTTCTAGTATAAGTATGTCCCATACAATAATGTTTATCTGAAATTCAAATTTAACCAGTTATCCTGTATTCTATCTAGCAACCCTAGCAGGTACATAAAAGAGAAAGTTTCAGGAAATTTTATGTAGCCATAACTTAGAGTATGAACAAAATGATAGAAGGTGTGTCACAAATGATAACCTAGTGTCGTATAACAAATGGCCTTGTAGAAGAAGTTTAGATTTTTCCCTTGAAGGCAATGGAAATCAGCAAAGATTATGTGTGTGAGGGTGGACGAGGGAAAAGAGAATGGTCAGACTTTTCAGGAAGGTTGTAACTGACAACAAGTATGGAAGAAATATGGTGGTAGGAAAGACTGAGCTAGAGCTGATGAGATCAATCTGGGTCACAAATTGTGCAGTCCTGTTTACTGTTTTTTAACCTTTCATGTACTCAGACTCCTTTTTTTTCTTCTCCCAGAGGCAAGTTCTCCCTACAGAAGAGAACCAGCCCCCTAAAGAAACTCTACAAAGTCTATTCCATGGACAGAGCAGAGGCAGGGTCTCTCTGCATAGAAGAACCAGCCAGATTCTTGAACAATAGAATAAAGTAGACAATGACCTCTAAAATGTGTTTCAGCTCTCACAAATTATGATCCTTTAAGTCTAACTACGATCAGAAACAGAAAGAGGATCCAGGATGACCAGACTCAGAACAGAATGTATTATTAGGAGGACTCTAGCAAGATTATGAGCAAAGGTGAAACACAAAATAGGATTCCTGAGAGAAAAGATGAGAAGGCTACACCAGAAGCTATTATCTTGACCACAAGGCAATGCAGAAAAGAACTTCCTCTACCAGAGACTAACAGGAAGTGAAAAAGCTTGGTACAAAGAACTGTATCCTGAAAGGTCAGGGCTTTAAAAGACCTTAAAGAGTAAGCAGGCGTCCTCAAACTACAGCCCACGGGCCACATGCGGGTGTTTTTCCCCGTTTGTTTTACATTTTTACTTCAAAATAAAGTATGTGCAGTGTGCATAGGAATTTGTTCATAGTTTTTTTTAAACTATAGTCCAGCCCTCCAACGGTCTGAGGGACACTGAACTGGCCCCCTGTTTAAAAAGTTTGAGGACCCCTGGAGTAAAGTAATTGCAAAAACCAAAAGAAAAGGAGTAATGCCTAAAACTTGTGTTTAATAATGAGACTTTTTAAAAATTGTAACTTTACAGATAGTATTGAAATTGCTTTGTACATCAATAAAATTTAAGCTGGGCTAAAATACAGAAACAAGGAAGAAGAAAGGGATTATGCTGAAAAGAAAGTAAGAAAGGCAAAGCTCTAGCAATATAGTTTTTGACTGAAAAGTCTCCCATTTATATCCGTAAGGAGGAATAAGGTCACATCAGATTAGGAAGCAGAAGAGAAAAGAAATCAAGTAGGGAAGATTGGGCTTAGCCTATCTGTCCACTGTCCCCTTTGTTGAGCAACAGTGGAATGGACTTAGTTTCACAGAACTCCCACTTCACAGGACAAATAATTCTTTTTAACAAGCTATTAAGCATCATACTTTCTTTTCTATAATAATGCAACGGATATTTCTTATTTAAAGATTCATTAGAAGGTTAAGCCCTAATTAGAGTTTAGATACAATTTTGAAAGTAGTGACAAACAGAAACAAAACAAAATCTTCCATGATTCACAGTAATAATTTAGGAGTAGGAAGATAAGCAAATGCTTTTTATCCTATGTGAAAATTAAACATGAAAGTAAAAATAAGCAGAATACTACAAAATCACTTACGTGAATTACTTTGGTAAAACAACATCAAAGTGAGCTAGACATAGAAACTTTACCTGTTTGGGACAAACAACTGGAGCCAAGTGTGCCTGAAAAGTACTTCTTCGATCTGTGATAGGAATGCCATGATCAATTGGAGGTAATTCTTCTATTTCTATAAATTTAAAGAATTTAAATGAATTTTTTTAAAACTCTTACATTAAAATACTGAAAAGTTGGCAATGGGGAGAATCAGGAAATAAATGTAAATTATATGGCAAATCAAGTAAAATAGCCATTAATAACCATCCACCAAAATTAAATCTAAATTATAATTTTAAACAAAAAGTTTTTAAGTATATTTTATTTATTAATACATAAGATAAAAATACTTGACTTATAAATGATTTTCACCTGCCAAGGTTACCCAGTGGAAGTGATGGGTTGGGATTCAAATTCTTGATTTTTGTGGTAGTGTAAGTAGGTATGATATCTAACACAATATCTAATTTTTAAGAGTGTAAAGTGGTCCTGAAACCAAAGACTTAATAGCTGCTAACATATAACAACTTATTTATCCATTCCATTATTGACAGACCTCTAGGTTGGGTCTTTAAATGACTTTATATCGTGTAGCTATAATATTTTCTGCTAATAAAACTGTTCCTATTCATATGATGGAATTAAATACATCAATAATAATTCAAGCCGGGCACGGTGGCTCACGCCTGTAATCCTAGCACTCTGGGAGGCTGAGGCGGGCGGATTGCTCGAGGTCAGGAGTTCAAAACCAGCCTGAGCAAGAGCAAGACCCCGTCTCTACTATAAACAGAAAGAAATTAATTGGCCAACTAATATATATATAAAATTAGCTGGGCATGGTGGCACATGCCTGTAGTCCCAGCTACTCGGGAGGCTGAGGCAGAAGGATTGCTTGAGCCCAGGAGTTTGAGGTTGCTGTGAGCTAGGCTGACGCCACGGCACTCACTCTAGCCTGGTCAACAAGCGAGACTCTGTCTCAAAAATAAATAAATAAATAAATAAATAAATAATTCAAATTGGTATTTCATAAAGAGTATCAGGATTTCCAATTATTCTGACTCTTAAACAAGTTTCAGAATCACTGATCAACCCTAAACTCTGTTGAGAAACTAACCTGGCTGCTACTGCCTACCTCACTTAGGATGAAAAGTTATTGAAGACAAGACATGAGGTTCATGTAGAATGTTTTACCCTCCCTCTAATACTGCCCTTTCCTTGAACTGATTTTGACCACTGTACTAATCAACTGATTAGTACGGTGACTTAAGTACAGTGACTTAAGTGTACAGTGACTTAAGTACAGTGACTTAATCAGTGATTAAGTCAAATATAGTATTAAGGTCAAAATGAACAGCTGACTTATTGATACTATTTATGACTGATTTTTACCCTTTTTCTTTTAATGGTGGATCCTGTTTCCCAAAAGAAGTCATATGTCAAATCTACAAATAAATAAATGATTAAAATGGGAGCTACCTAGGTTGAAGTATGAAGAGGAGTCCTGGATCCCCCCCACTCTTACATTTCCTCTTTATTCTCTTCCACTAGTCCTGAGACATCACTGAGAAACATTAAACTGTCAAAATATTGTTTAAAAACTACTGTATAATGGCATAGGAAACTCCTTGTTCCCTCTGGTCTATCATGTTTTCATAAGAGACTCAGAGAACAATAACATTCAATATTTTAAAACACTAAAATTGAACACATTTTCATATAGAAACATAGAACTGGTTTTATCACATCAACCTCTTTTTAAGTTGACTACTACTTGATTATGGAACAAATTTATTTAAACAAAAACTAAACTTTTGATAAGAATGGTGGTTCATGCCTGTAATCCCATCACTTTTGGAGGCTGAGGCAGGAGGATCACTTAGAGCCTATGAGTTCAGGGCCAGCTTGGGCAACACAGAGAGATATCATTTCTTTAAGGAGAAAAAAAACCCCTAAACTCTTAAAAGGCATTTTACTAACTTTAATTTCAGTGGCTGCACTTTCAGTTAATATATTTGTGAGCATCAACTAAAATTTAACCCAGAGATATCAGGAGATAGCTAAGGACTTCAATATAGAAATATAAAAACAGGATATGAATTGAAAACATGAAAAGCCTTTTTTAGTTTCAATTTCTCCCATCACTAAATCAAAACTGAATAAGTAGCAAAAAACAAAAGGTAAATTTCCATTTTTTCTCAGCATTTATAGACTTGACAAACACCAAAATGGCCAAGGGACAGGGAAAAAAAATTTCAGTTATATGCAAATTAATAACTCCTTCCTAAAATCTGAGAGTTTACTAAATTTCTATATCATCCCAAAGAACAATACATAATACTATATAACACTCTCTCCCCATTTTCCTTGGAGGGGAGGGGGGAACCAGTCAGTTACATTATACCTGTTTGATTCTCACTGGTATCTAAATCCAATGCTTTAAGTGGATTTTCTGGCTGGCATGTTAAAATGACATCATCTTCACATTCAACATCTTCCTCTTCAGTTTTCTTCTTTACATCTGGTCCTGTAGAGACATGAGACATTATGATTAATTTACAAAGCAAATAAGAAATTACACTTTTAAAAAATCATTAGGTCCTGGTCTCTAAACACCATTCTTCAATAGAAGAAAAAGGGCTCCTAGGAAAAGTGGTTCATTCCAGGGTTGGGGCAAGGAAAACTCAAGATGAACCTGGAGTATCATGTGGTTCCAGAAATTAGGAAATGCTCTAAAAAAGATGGGGCTTATAAAAAGAACACAGGAACCAACCTGAAGGAGCTCCTGATGGCCAAAGCTGGAACAATCTGATCAATAAAATACATAACAATAGTATAGAATTTTAACCCATGGACTAAAATAATATACGTGAGTTGATACTGATATAAATAGTTAAATAAATACAAAAATGGGGAAGAGAGACATCTATTCCTCACAACAGAATTCCAATTACTAAGTGAAGAAAGAATGACAAAAACAGAGAATCAGCATTAGGCAAACATCATGGTAATAAATATTGTTGACAAGATCCACTGATGAGTATTATTTATAAAATTAGGGGGTGAAAATTTAAGAATAAGATATTAGTATAGCCTCAAAGTACCTCCCCCAAGATACAAAGAGAAAGATAGTAACTGTGATGATTAATTTTACATGTCAACTTGGCTAGGCCACAGTCCCCAGATATTTGGTTAAATACTATTCTAGAAGCTTCTGTGAAGGTATTTTTGGGATAAGATTAACATTTACATCAGTTGACTTTGAGTAAGCCAGATTGTCTTCTATAATGTGGGCCAGCCTCATCCAATCAGTTGAAGGCCTTAAAAGGAAAACACTAACCTCCCCAGAAGAAGAGAAAATTTTTCCAGCAAATGACCTTTGGATTCAAACTATAACAACTCTTCCCTGTGTCTCTAGTCTGCCAGCCTATCCTACAGATTTTGGATTTCCCTGCCTCTACAATTGTATAAGCCAATTCCTTAAAATACATCTCTCTCTCTATGTATAATCCACATATATACACATACACACACATACACATCCTATTGGGTATGTTTCTCTGGAGAATCCTGACTGCAGGATTTACAGTGGAGATACCTGGCAGACATCTTCTTATCTAAGGGATCAAGGTAAACATCACCAATAATAAGGCATATTGACATCATGAACTCCTTGATATGATGCACTATGAAGGACACAGTATCATTTTTGTGGTATTCTTACCAAAAATGGCTAAACTGACTCCAATCATGAGAAAACACTGCACAACACCAAAATGAGGGACATTCTACAAAATAACTGATCAGTACTCTTCGTGAGTGTCAACACTGTAAAAGTCAAGGAAAGACTGAAGAACTATTTTATAGTCTAGAAGAGAGTAAAGAGAAATAAAAACTAAATGCATCATAGAATCCTGGACAGGATTCTATAACAGCAGAAAGGATACTAGTAGAAAAATTTGTAAAAATTTGAATAAGCTCTATAGTTTAGTTTATAATATTATACTAATGTTAGTTTCCTATTCTTGATAGCTATATGATGTTTATGCATTAATAAGATGTTAAGAGGAAATCAAGGTAAAAGGGTATAAAAAGTTCTCTATACTATTTTCACAACTATTATAAATCTAAAATTAGTTCAAAATTTTTAGAAATTGTAAACCATTGTGTATAATTAGCTCAAAATTTAAAATTTTTATACTAAAAAAATATAATAAAGAATATATTTGTACTGAAGATTTACAGTAAAATCAAAATTAATTACTTGTCAAGTAGGTGCCCTGGAGGAGAAACTTCTTATGACATATACTGATGTCTACCTCTTACCCTTATTAGTTCTTCAGAATCCTTCCATTTTAATATGAAGTCTACAAAAACAATTTTAAAGAAAAAAAATTGTGTGTAATGCTAACACTCTGGGAGGCTGAGGCAAGAGGACTGTGTAAGGCCAGGAATTCAAGACCAGCCTGGGCAATAGCAAGACCCCATCCCTACAAAAATATTTAAAAAATTAGCCAGGCATGGTGGCCCATAACTATAGTCTCAAATTAAGGAGGCTGACACAGGAGGATCACTGCAGCCCAGGAGGTTGCAGTGAGCTATGACAACACCACTACACTGTAGCCTAGGCAACAGAGTAGGACCCTGTCAAAGAGAACAAGGGACAGGGGAGGGAACAGGAGAGGAAGAAAAAAAGAAAAGGAAAAAATCCAAACAAAAATTCTAAAAAATCAAAATAATGAATTATATAACACAAATCAATAATTAAAAGTTGAAGAGTGGCTAAATTATATTATGGATACAGGTAAGAAAGGAAAAATATCATTTTTAAGATCAATTATTAACATTTCCTAAGATCTTCTGAAGTCCTAAGTTTTAACTAGAATATATTCCATTTCTGCAATTGTTCCCATTCCAGAAAGGCAGATTGACAAAAATTAGTTTTGAGAATTTTGAAAACACTTTTCTCACAGACGCCCGTAGATGCTGCAAAATCAGAATATAGGTCATAAAAAGTTAAAGAAAATACTTGAAAAAAGACTGTTACACAGACTACCTTCCATGCAATTTATCTCTTTGATCTTAACAGCAACAGTATAAGTATCTGCATCTATCAAAAAGTGGTAAAATGTTCTAAAAATATATACATACTACTATCAATTTTAAATGTATACTGATTTTACTAAGGGAATCCTAAATAACTGGTTGCCCATAAATAACCTTTTAAAAAATTAGTAAGTAAACTATTAGATTCTTTTTTAATCCCTCTTTTTCCCAAATTGAAAACAATTCTACCAGTGGTAACACTAAAACTCAATTTGGATATTATTTTGCTCTCTAAAAGGCCTTTGTGGTAAGTGAAACAAAGACTAGCAAAGTGAAGTACTAGGAAACATTAGATTTACATATTGTCATATACTTAATGATTCAATAAAAGACTAATAATAGAGCAAAATAACAATTTTTAAATGTTCTGAAATTAGTGGTGACAGTGGTACAACTTTGGGAATATACTAAAAATCACTGACTTGTACATTTTAAAAAGGTAAATAATTAAGGCATAGGAATTATATATATCTCAAAAACATCTATTTTCAAAGTTAATTTCTCTATCCTAAGAGTGGTCATTATTCTTTCCAAAATTCTTTTTCTATTAACAGTAGACTCACTTGAAGTTAATATCTAATTTACATAGCCCAATAATTCATAAGGAATGTTACAAAGTTCACATTACATTAACAACAGTCAAAGAGAACAGAGATTTTAGACCCAAGTTCTTCCACCATCATATTCTACTTCTATAAGAGTATACTGCAATCCTCTTTATCCTCAGGGGATAGTTCCAAGACCCCCCCCCCCATGGATGCCTGCCACCATGGACAGTAAGAAACCCTATATAAACCTATGTTTTTTTCCTATTCATAGATATCTATAATCAAGTTTAATTTACAAAGTAGGCAGAGTATGATATTAACAACTAATAACAAATAAGAACAATTATATATTAACAATATACTATAATAAAAGTTATATGAATGTGGTCTCTTTCTCTCAAAATATCTTACTGTACTGTACTCACCCTCCTTGTGATGATGTGAGATGATAAAACGCCTATCTGAGTCAATAAGGTGATGGAATGGGATGGCACAAGATTTCATCGCATTATCAAAATGGCGCACAATTGAAAACTTATGATTTGTTTATTTCTGGAATTTTCCATTTAATATTTTTATTTTATTTATTTTGAGACAGAGTATCACTCTGTTGCCCCAGGTAGAGTGCATCATCATATCTCACTGCAATCTCAAACTCCTGGGCTCAAGTGATTTTCCTGCCTCAGCCTCATCAGTAGCTGGGACTACAGGTGTGTGCCACCACACCCATCTAATTTTTCTATTTTTACTAGAGATAGGGACTCACTCTTGTTCAGCTCAAACTCCTGAGCTCAAGCAATCCTCCCACCTTGGCCTCCCAGAGTGCTAGGATTACAGGCCTGAGCCACTGTGCCCAGCCCACTTAGTATTTTTAGACCACAGATGACCATGAAAAACTGAAACCATGGAAAAGCGAAACCTCAGATAAGGGGTGACCACTCTAACATGAAACCAAAGAGGCTAAACCTTATAGAAAGAAATAACCATAGTTACATGAGTACGTAAACTTTCCAGAGAAACTTATATTATGTAAAAACCATAAGCTAGAATATAGATTTTCATATAAAATTTCAATTAGAATATTTACATAAAAATTTAATTACTATAAAACAGTATTGATAGTTTTCAATCCTACCTGGTTCTGTCAACTGGGATTTTTGTATTAGAACATCTCTTATTTTCTCCACCCATAGGTAAAGAATACTTTCACCAATATTCTGTCTAAATAAAATGCAGAGAAAAAAATTTGTTATTTCAAAAAATTACCTTCTCAAATTCAAGAAAATACAAATATACTTACAACCCAAGACATTATATACAATCTAACCATGGCTTTTTAAAAAGAATTTATAAAAACATGATGAGTATTTAATATAATTTATATCAACATTAAAAATTCCAACTGGCTCAAAAAATTAGCATGGCTTACTTAAAATAAGCAGAAGAGTTGTAACCAAAGAAGGAAATAAAAATTTCTGAACTTGATCGACTAGGAAATGTAAATGTGACTTAGTTGCTACCAGTAGATATAGTTTTAGTATTGATGTCCAATCATTGCTTGTTTTTCTAAACTTTTTAAACAATTTCATACCACTAATTTGGTACACTTTTCATTTAGTATACTTATTTCAACAAAGAATGCAAAGCATATGGGAAACTCCTTCAGGGAGTCAATTTACAAGATCTAAAAGACAATTCAACAATTTTATATTCATACCTTGTTTTTGACAAAATATCCTATTGCCTAAATTGATTCATTTTGGTTCCAAATGATGTTTAGCTGCCTCAGATAATTAAATCCATCTCAAAGGATCACTGAGAAAAAAAATGTGTCATGGGTTTTAAAGTCATGTCCATAGTTACGTTAAATGATGGCAACAGCAGTAAAATAAAAACTCAAGTGTCTACTCTTTAGAGAATGACACTAATTTAGGTAAGTTTTGGTGTGCATTAGATATCACCACACTACTTCACAGCAACACTTTACCTCTTTCCTCCAAAAGTTCCCCTTGAAACCATTATCTCTCTTTACCACCACTCATCAGCACCCACCAAAGGAAACTTTCAAAATTAGCATACAGAGGAAAATAACAGTCTTCAAACTATTCTATACCCTCAAATCCTCCCCATCACACCCACAATTCTTAGCACTAAAACAATTCTCTATGTATTCTTTTGAAACCTTTCTTTTTAGAGAGAGCAAAAGTCAACTAGAAGGTTTTAAAAAATTGAGAATGTCTGTGAATTTCTTTTAAATAATTCCCATTCCTATCCTCTCTTCTCAATAAGAGACTTGGAGTAATAGAGACAGTGCAAAGTAAAATGTATTGAGTATATACTAAGCCCCAAGTACATTATATATATCAATACATTTAGTGCCAAATGTCCAACGAAGTGTATAATTTTCCTATTGTGTCAATGAGAAAACAAACCTACACAGATCAATTAACTTGTCCAAGACAGTCTTATAAGCATCAAGAAGCTCAGAACTGGAATATGAACCCAGGACTGAAGTTCAAAGTTCAAGCTGACTGCATTTTGTTCTCCTACCAAATAGCTATAACCTTAGGCAAGTAAGCCACTTGAATCTTAGGCAAGCAAGCCATTTGAACTCTTTTCCTCATCTATAAAATAAACGGTTTATCTTACATATGGCTGGGGAAAAAAAAAAATAAAATGAACGGTTTAAAGCACCTTATCTCTAAAGGTCTACTATTTCTGGGTATAAGAAATTTAAAAAAAATTTTTTTTGAGACAGAGCCTTGCTCTGTTGCCTGGGCTAGAGTGCCGTAGCATCAGCCCAGCTCACAGCAACCTCAAACTCCTGGGCTCAAGCAATTCCCATGCCTCAACCTCACCAATAGCTGGGACTACAGGCATGTGCCACCATCCCCAGCTAAGTTTTTCTATTTTTAGTAGGTGGAGGTTATCCTTGTGTCCTGCTCTTGCTAAGGCTGGTCTCCAACTCCTCAGCTTAAGGGATCCTCCCACCTTGGGCTCCAGAGTACTAGGATTACAGGCGTGAGCCAACACAACCATCCATAAAAATTTTTTAAATAAACTTATCTTAAGGTTTGGAAAAAAAAAAAAATTTACAAAGTAGTTTCCTTTCAAGTGAATGTCTTTAATTCATTTAACAAGTTTTTTTTCTTCTTGAGACAGAGTCTCGCTCTGTCACCCTGGCTAGAGTGCAGTGGTGTCACCATAGCTAACTGTAACCTCAAACTCCTGGGCTCAAGCCATCTTCCCACCTCAGCCTTCCGAGTAGCTGGGTCTACAGGAATGCCCCACCATGCCCGGATAATTTTTCTATGTTTTGTAGAGACAAAGTCTCCCTCAGACTGGTCTTGAACTCCTGGGCTCAAGAGATCCTCCTATCTGGCCTCCCAAAGTTCTGGAATTACAGGGATGAGCCACCATATCTGGCTAAATTCACTGAATAAATCTTTAAGGGCTTTTCCTATACATCAAGCAACACATGCAGGGTCCCTTTTCTGACAGTGTATATAATCACTACCCTAACAAATTTATGGTTTTGTATATAACTCTCTCTATCTCCTAACCTCATTCTATTGAATTCCTCACAACATCATCACCATCACCCTAAGTAATGATATTAATACCTAGTGTTTACTGAACACTTACTCTGTACAACAGGGGTCCTCAACCTATGGTGAGTTTATAATTATTTTATATATTACAATGTAATAATAGAAATAAAGTACACAATAAATGTAATGTGCTCCAATCATCCCAAAACCATCTCCTTCTCCCTGGTCTGTGGAAAAACTGTCTTCCATGAAAATGGTCCCTGGTGCCAAAAAGGCTGGGGACCACTGCTATACAAGACATGTAGATACCCATCTGGAGAGAGGAAAATCATCCCTCTGTGAATATACATTCAAATTCTGACTTTTTAAAAAAGAACATCTTAGATGAATTTTATAAGTAATTTTTCTATCACAATAAAAAAAAATTAAACATTTATTACATATTTCCTTTCCCCTGGCCCATGGCTTCCTATAGAGGAATACACGACAGCACTTCTGCTAAGCAGCATTTATTGACTGCTTCCTTCGTCACCAGCACTTAACAAGACTATTTCTGAAATCCAGTGTAAAAGGAAGTCACAGTGAGTGTAAAAGGTTTCCTGAGTAAAGTGAAATTCATTCTTTCCCCTAGACCCCAAAAGTCTACAGCTGAAAGTAGTTTTTACCTCTAGTTTATTATTATTGTTACTGTTGTATTCGTGTTTTCTCTTGAGATAACAGTTCATTTATATCTTTTAACTATGCACTAGAATTGGTGTGATTCTTAAAAAAAAAAAAACTGGCTTTCAAACTTTTTCAATTGTTTTAATGAACATTTTTACAGAATCAGAAGCAAATTAAACAGACAAAAGCTGAGAGTCCTGCCTACTGAGCCTCTCCTCCCCTTCCCCAAATGGTCCTGGAGGAAGTCTGCTAAATCCTAAGGATTCTGGTACAAAATTTGAAAACTGCTTACTATAGATTGAGAAACTAGGATTTTATCTACAAAATTAAATTTTGATAAAGTATCTAAAAAGTGTGGAACAAAAGTTGTTTTAACTTGAATAAAAGACCTGAACTAATTAATAACTGATTTTTTTTCTTTATAGACTGAAATCTCACTACACTACCCAGACTGCTCCCTAACTCCTGAGCTTAAACCATCCTCCCTCCTCGGTGTCCAGACTAGCTGGGATTGCAGGTGCTAATCCCAGTTATTTTGCCCGGCAATAACTGTTATTTTATTTGATCTATTTTGTGAATAACTATACTTGAATAACAATTCCATACTGAACAATCAAAACAAACAATCAAAACAGGTTACTTCTGACTCTAATTTTACCTACGGCTCTAATTTTTGTAGCTTTCATTTTCCAATACTTATATTTGTTAGCGTAAAGGTAAAGCTATTCACTAAAATGTTCTAGGGTATGTGGTCTTAAACAAAGGATTTGACCTGATTTTCAGTTACCTCATTTTCAAAGTGAGATGCTATTTTAAATAAAAACAGCTAAAACAATAGCTGCTACTATGTGCTAAAGTATATTATGTGGAGTGCGTCGTTTAATCCTTACAATATTATCCCCATTTTACATATGAGAAAATAGACACAAGGAGGTCATTTCAAAAACTGACTTCAGAAGCCTTGCCAAAAAGGCCTTAAGCTCAGCTTAACTAAACTTTAGACAGGCTTCTGCCTAACTCTAGGCCCTGACCTCCCTTTTCTTAGAGGATTTTCTTTAGAAAACTTGTCCTTGTAAATTCCTTCTCTGCCCCTTTGAGGTACACGTAAATCTTTTTATAGGAGCCTCTTGTCCATTTTACAACCCAGGAATGTCTTTCTCAAGGACCTGGGAGCCAGCCCTTTGGAACACAAGCATCAAGGAAGAAGACAATACCCCCATCTCCCAGCTTCAGTGGGAGGGTGGAAAGCTAACTTCAATAGGCACAAATAGGTAAACACAGATGGCCTAATCACAAAGAGAAATATTTGCAAACTCAGCAATAACTCAAATGCCCAACACATCACAAAAACTAATGGCCCCCCTAACATCTTATAGCACTTTTCCACTAGCTCATCCCAGTCCTTAAAAACCTTTCTGCCTTTTGTTTCAGAAGAGTTCAGACTTAGTTTTGGCCTCTCCCTGCTATTGTAGAACCCTTGAATAATGTCTTCATTGCGTGTTTAACTTTGTATGGTGCAATTTTTGCTTTGGCGAGCCTCACTCACCAACATTAAAATCTAAGGCTCCATGATATGTCAAAATGTAAAGAGCTGTAGGAAACTATAAAAACCATTTTCTTGGATTTATAAATTAAATATTGTTGAAATGGATCGTCACAAATTCAAATACTATAAAAAAATTTTAATCCCTTTCATTTTCTCTTAAACAATAATATAGTATTCTAAGCATCTGAAATTTATTTAACCTTATTAAAATAGTTATTTTTATTTATTCAAAATATCTACATGCAAAATATTTAAGTTAAAAATTAGGCATGATAACCAAGCTAGTCTACATCTAATCAACCACTAAATCCTAATTTATATTTTTAAATATTTCTTAAACTAAGCATTCTTCTCCATTCACATTCTGGTTGCTTTAATAAAGGTCTCCACTATATCCCTCCTGAATTACTGACTGCTCTTCCTCTAGTGTTCATCCCTTCCTTCAAACTCTACATGGTCTTTCTACTTACTACTCCTCAACCCTGACCCTACCTAGCCTATTCTCCACACTGCCACAAAAATCTGATTACTTCATTTCCCTGCCTAAAATGCCCAGAACATACAAGATAATTAATACCCAACTCCTTATCCCAGCTTACAGAGTCATTCTTTTTATACCTACCTCAATTTATATACCCGACCTCTTAAACTACTTGCTAAACTCTGAAGATGCCACACCTACATGATTTTGCTCTCACGGTTTCCTCTGCCAGAAAAGTCCTCCCACTTTGATAAACTGGCAAACACTGTGCTCAAAGGTCACTTTCACAATGGAACCCTCCCTTAAATGCCATCCACCTTCCCAGAAACAGTTTGTTGCTAAAACTTCAAAAAGTGCTACTACAGCACATGGTCAAAACTTCTTAGTAATTATCTCATTATATTGTATTGGTACACATTAATGTTAATTTTCTATTTTTATTGAGAGGGGGGCCTCACTCTGTTACCCAGGCTGAAGTGCAGTGGCACCATCACAGCTCACTGCAGCCTCGAACTCCTAGGTTCAAGCAATCCTCCTGCCTCAGCCTCTTGAACAGCTAGGGCTACAGGTTTGTACCACCATACCTAATTTTTTATTTTTTATAGAGACAGGGTCTTGCTATGTAGCCTAGGTTGGTCTCGAACTCCTGGCCTCAAGTTATCCTCCTGCTTCAGCCTCCCAAATTGCTGGAATGACAGGTGTGAGCCACCACACCCAGCCTGATCTTAATTTTTAATCTCAATCTCCTAACAGTGCCAGCATACAGGAGATGCTCAATAAATGTGGCAACTAACTATATTGTAGTTCATCTTCTTATCTAAGAATAAATCAAATTTAGTATCCAAAAGTATGATAAATACACAAATCTCCATACTGTTATAATATTTAAAATCATAATAAAAACTATAAACATTAAGAACTATAGTCAAGGAGGTAAAAGACCTCTACAGGGAGAACTATGAAACACTGAGGAAGGAAATAGCAGAGGATGTAAACAGATGGAAATCCATTCCATGCTCATGGATTGGCAGACTCAACATCATTAAAATGTCTATACTACCCAAACTGATCTACAGATTCAATGCAATACCTATTAAAATCCCATCAGTATTCTTCACAGATAAAGAAAAAATAATTTTATGCTTCGTATGGAACCAAAGAAGACCCCGAATATCAAAAGTAATTCTAGGCAACAAAAACAAAATGGGAGGTATTAATATGCCAGATATCAAACTACTACAAAGCTGTAGTAACTAAAACAATCTGGTATCGGCACAAAAATAGGAATATTGACCAGTGGAACAGCTCTGAGAATCCTGACATAAAACCATCCTCATATAGCCATCTAATCTTTCACAAAGCAGACAAAAACATACGCTGGGGAAAAGAATCCCTTTTCAATAAATGGTGCTGGAAAAACTGGATAGCCACTTGTAGAAGGCTGAAGCAGGACCCACACCTTTCACCTCTCACAAAAATCAACTCACGCTGGATAACAGACTTAAACCTAAGGTATGAAACTATTAGAATTCTAGAGGAAAATGTTGGAAACACTCTCCTAGACATCGGCCTAGGCAAAGAGTTTATGAAGAAGTCCCCAAAGGCAATCACGGCAGCAACAAAAATAAATAAATGGGACATGATGAAACTACAAAGCTTCTGCACAGCCAAAGAAATAGTCATGAAAGTAAACAGACAACCTACAGAATGGGAGAAAAATTTTGCATCCTACGCATCCGATAAGGGGCTGATAACTAGAATATACTTAGAACTCACGAAAATCAGCAAGAAAAAATCAAATAACCCTATTAAAAAGTGGGCAAAGGACTTGAACAGAAACTTTTCTAAAGAAGACAGAAGAATGGCCAACAAACATATGAAAAAATGCTCAACATCTCTAATCATCAGGGAAATGCAAATCAAAACCACAATGAGATATCACTTAACTCCAGTGAGAATGGCCTTTATCAAAAAGTCTCCAAATAACAAATGCTGGCGTGGATGCAGAGAGAGAGGAACACTCCTACACTGCTGGTGGGACTGCAAACTAGTTCAACCTCTGTGGAAAGCAATATGGAGATACCTTAAAGCGATACAAGTGAATCTACCATTTGATCCAGCAATCCCATTGCTGGGCACCTACCCAAAAGATCCAATGACACTCTACAAAAAAGACACCTGCACTCGAATGTTTATAGCAGCACAATTCATAATTGCAAGGCTGTGGAAACAGCCCAAGTGCCCATCAATCCAAGAATGGATTAATAAAATGTGGTTTATGTATACCATGGAGTACTATTCAGCTCTAAGAAACAACGGTGATGTAGCACATCTTATATTTTCCTGGTTAGAGCTGGAACCCATACTACTAAGTGAAGTATCCCAAGAATGGAAAAACAATCACCACATATACTCCCCAGCAAACTGGTATTAACTGAGCAGCACCTAAGTGGACACATAGGTACTACAGTAATAGGGTATTAGGCAGGAAGGGGGGGGCGGGTATATACATACATAATGAGTGAGATGTGCACCATCTGGGGGATGGTCATGCTGGAAACTCAGACTTGTTGGGGGAGGGAGGAAAGGGCATTTATTGAAACCTTAAAATCTGTACCCCCATAATATGCCGAAATAAAAAGAACTATAGTCATATATTTATGTCATGTTTAATTTTTAAAGGCCAATATTTTTCATTTGCCACACCCTGCTGGAATTATATGGAAAATATGATCAAAAGGTGTCACACAGAAGTTTTAGAAACAAAGCCCAGCATGGTGGTACAAACCTGTAATATCAGCTACTCAGGAAACTGAGGCAGGAGGATCACCTAAGCCTTGGAGTTCAAGGCCAGCTTAAGTAACATAGCAAGATTCTGTCTCTTAAAGAAAAAGTTTTAAAAGTAAAATGTGTATTTTTACTTAGACCACATGTATGAAAATAATACCAGTGGACGGGGTTATTCAAGTACTTTTAATAAACGAGACAATATGACACATATTCTTCTTTAGAACAAACTACTCTGTAACTTCTGATACTTTGTAAGTCTCAAATAGTTCTATCAAACTAGTCAGGGAGAATAGGCAAGTAGTGTCCTGTGGGAGGATATCACCTAGTTAAAGAAGGACTTTTTGGAATGGGAATAGGCAGATAGGAAAAAAAAAATCTAATGAATGTAATTAACACGATGGAAGCCAAGTGAGGAAAGATTTTCAAGAAGGAAGAAGTGATCAATATCACCAAAAGTTAGGTAAGAGCTAAAAAATAACCATCAGACAAACAATTCAGATGTTAATAGTGAACAAATTTGCCATATACTTATCTTATTCTACTTTAAGCAGGGAGATAAATTGGCAAATAAGAGAAAATAAAGGATTACAGAAAGAAGTTTGTTGGGGGGCACAAAAGTTAGAGTGGCCAGTAAAATTAGGGAAAGGTATTAGAAAACACTTAACTGAAGAAATAATATTTACATGCTAAAGATGACACAATCACTAAATGGGAACCCAAGGAAGACTACACTTGCTCTAAGAAGGAACAAATACAATGGATTCCTCAATGACTTACCATTTTCTAATTAAATATTTTAGGAGGAAAAGAAACCTGGCCTGGATCCCAGGGACACAAAGGGGGTATTCTCACTGTACCAAATGGAGTGGCCACCTAGAACATATAATACAATCCTTACTGGATCCTGGATTAGAGTAAAAATGATATTCTAGAACATTATATTACTAAATTAATAAAGTTAAAATTATCTAAATCACAGTCATGTCTCTAGACTACTGCATTAGTCTCCTAACTAATGTCCCACATCTATTCTTGCTACCTTCCAATCAGTTCTCCAAACAGAAATAGGATGATCTTTTCAAAATGCATCTTCTCCTGGCACCCCACTACCTAAAACCCTTGTCTGCTTCCAACTATTCTTAGGATAAAGACAAATCCTTAATGTAACCTACAAAACTCTGCAAGAGCTCCCCAGTCCACCTTCCAGGTCAGTTTCCTACATGTTCCCTTCTTTCCCTTCTCTGTCTCTTACCACTTCATATCACCATTATTGTTTCCTGAAATGTGCCAACCTCACTCACACTGAGCCTTTCGGCATGCTGTGGCCTCTCACCGTAGTTATATTTCCCTAATTAACTCAGCTATTAAGTCAAATAAGCCATCCCTGACCTCCTAGACTAGGTTAGGTCTTATTTTAAACTCAACTATTTCTGTTTAGCTTTCTTTTGTAGAACTTATCATAGCTACAGTTTTACATTCATTTTTACAATGTTATAAGGAGTACCTCTCCCTCCAGTAAATTCTAAATACCATGAAACAAGACACTATTTCTGGTTTTGCTATCTAGGATCTAGTACAGTGCCAGTCATGTAGTATTTATTAAACGAGGGAATGAAAGAATAAATTAATGAAAATACAGTATTTAAATAGACTCTTAGTTTTATGGACTAATACCAAAGAAATCACCATTCAAAGTACACATAAGTTTAATAAGTAACCTTAGGATTCTGCTGTTACCAATTTCATTCTACAAAGCCTATGAAAATATCAAAATAAGAGCAGTATCTCTTAATTTACATTCATAAGTTGGCTAAATGTTTTTATAGCTATTAGCTCTAAATATTACTGTATTTTTATAGCTACATAGAAGCTGTCAACTGTATATATGAAATTATATAACTAACCTTTTCAGTACTCTTCAAGTGAATCCTTTTTGTTAATAGAAAATGGCTTAACAAAAAGTTCAGAAAGGTTCTAACATATCACAAAAAGCCCACACTATAATTGCTAACACAATGTTTTTAAATCACCTGTCACTTACATATATATTTCCTCAAGGCTATTCGATAAATCCGCACGTTCTTGCCCTTTAAGCCAAGGAGCACTAAGATTAAATAAAACACAAAAAGATTATTCAAGTATTGTGTTCATGTCTCAAACAAATTACTGATTAAATCACAAATTGGTTTTATTTAGCTTTTAAAATGTATTTATTTTCATCAAAAATTTGTCTTATATTTGTGTAAATCCATATAGCTCCAAAATGCTTATGTTACCATTAACTCATTCAGTCCTCCCAAGAAACCATGACAAAATCAACACTAATATTAAATTGTAATGATTTAGGAATCAAGGGTTCATAGAGTATATCATAAACCTGACTAAGTTTACGTAAGTGCCAGAACAGGTTCCAGAATCTAAATTTCCAGATTCACAGTGTTTGCCAGCAATAAATAAAAATAAAAATGTACAGAACAATTATTAACACTAAGCCTTAATACTATGGTTTTAAAACACTTGCATAAAAAATAATTCCACTAGTTAAAAATTCTACTAAGTGAGATTTTTATACAATTCTGTTACCATGGGTTTATACATATTACAAAGTAAAGGGAGTAAGGTAGATGGAAGGTCACTTGCATTAACAGATCATGACTCATAAAGATCAAGCTGGAACTACTATGAAGATAGTTCCTCAACAATGAAGGAAGGGGGCAGGGAGAAACACAAAGCATCATGGGTAATTCCTGGAAGGCTGGCAGTCTTAGGCAGAGGCACATCAAGGAACTGTGGCTAGATAAAGAGGTTAGGAGATATTCTAAGAGCCAGGATTTCTAGATTACTAGGTTGTCTAAAGAGGAAAGTTTCCTTCCTCATCTCTAAAGACAATTATGTAGATATTCTACCCCTATCAACCCTGTGATTCAATGTGTTTTATATAATTTATTTAAATGCTCGTATCAAACCCAAAAGATATTTTAAATTTCTATATACATTTTAATAAGAAAAGTATCTTATATAAACACAATGTAATATCTTTGGAAGTATAATCTTTTTATAAAACTATAAATGTAAAAATATAACTTACTTCAACTGATAAATAGGTGGAGCTGTACCTGGGTATTCATTTGGTAGCATCACCTACAATGCAGTTCAAAAACAAATTTGTTTACACTTCATCAAGTTCAAAAATAACTATATTCATAAAGCTAGTAACTGGACAAAAAGTTTTAGAAAATAAGGGGGAAGAGGGGAGATCAAAGGTAAACTGAAATAGGGGCATTATATCCCAACGCCAAGTAGATAAGAGTGGCATTAGAATTTTTTCTGGGTATTTTTCTAAAGAAATACTGAAAAATATCCTATGAAACACTATTAAATATATGAAATAGTTAACATATAAAAGAGAACCATACACATTTCTTTTCAATATTATTATAAAAACAAACACTGGCAAAAACTCAATTTAGCACCTTTTATGCTGAAAGCATATATTAGTAGTCATCAAAGATTAAGCATTAAGAAAGCCATCCGTTTATTTTATCCTAACTATAACTGATTCTTAATTAATGAAGAAATCAGTATCTATCCTATGAATCACCTACATTACTAACCCGTTCTTCTTCATAAATGTTAGCCATCTTTCCAGGTTTAGATTCTCTATTAGATGGAGAAGGTAATGAAAACAAGCAAAACTCCAGTGTGTCAAAGGTACATTAACACTTTAAGTAATTCAAACAAGTGGGATAAGAAAAATTGAAACTATCAATTAAAGGATGATTTGAGCGTGATCTGAGATTTAACTACCCGTATGTTTAGATGATCAACCACTGAAAAAGCCAACAAAGGTAATCTAGAAAATAACACACAAGAATAATCGTTACAATATAACACTTAATCATATAGCTAATATTGTAACTGGAAAATGGCTGTAGAGAAGGTGGAAAAATACCTGCAAGCAAAGTGTCCATTTGGGGTCATCTATGTCGTCGCTAATTCTAATACAAAATATTTTGGCACAGTCATCAATGACACACCATTCCTCTCCATAAATGGCTGCCATTGCTTCAATTTCCTCATTCTGAAAGGTGATTTAAAAAAAAAAAAGTCAACAAATGTCCATATCCTAAAAACCTATTATTACTGCTTTATAAGGTATTTACATGACAGCATCACTAGCCAGGATGAAGGATCCTTGGATGAGATGAGCCCCTTAGCAGGCCACATGTTTTACTGTCTAGCTGGTTGCTATACACCATTGCAATGACTGGATCCTGCCTTGCTACCGTTACTGTGCTTTTGACCACTTTTGAGCCAAAATATATATGCACTCCATACCCTGCAGTAAGATTCACAAGTGAAAACATAAACCTATCTTCTGTTTCACCCTCTCTTTTTTAGCTAGTAATCTCCACCCTCACTCCCATGCCCCATACCCTTACTACACATTATCCCTATATTCCTGCAGCGTATCTCACTCATTGTATCTCATTGTTCTGATTTTGATTTTTTTGAGGGGGGCTTGGGAGGGTGAGGCACAGGGCTAGGTGTTTGGGGGTCTTATTGGCAATCAAACCCTCAAAACATTTCAGAAATTATTTTGGCTTAGGGTTAAAAAAGAAAAATAACTGGACCTAAAGGTGAAAAATGGGAAGCAAAGTATGTATTCGACTTCGTATCATCTCATTTTGTCCTCACTGCCCGGTAGGAAAAGACTTATGAGCGCCCACGTGAACGATGCACAGGGAAAGCTCAAGGCCAAGAGGACTAAGGTTCGGTGGGCTCTCGGGCAACTGCAAGGTCTGTATTATCTCCCACTTGCAATAGCGGAAACCGGGTTTCTTAAGTGGTTTATCCAAGGTGACCTGGCGGCAACAGGGAGCAGAGTGAAACCCTCGTCTCGGCCTTCGGCCTGGAGCTGCTCAGTCGCGTGCTAATGGTTGACGAGGACACGGTCCAGGCAGGCCGAGGCCGTAGCCAGAGGAGCCGCAGGCCCGGGAACGCTCGACCGAGGGGAGCTGAGCGAAAATGGTACGCAGTGCAACGAGCGGCGCGGCCGAGCGGCCCGGGCGGTGCAGACGAGACCCGGGGCGGCCCCGGGCGAAGGGCCCCTCGGCTGACGAGGCCTGGGACCGCAAGGCGAGGCCGAACCGAGCCCGGAGGGTCAGCGCCCCGCCGGGGCCTCACCTGCCTCTGGTCGCTCCCTGCGTCCCCCTCAGCCATGTGGCCCCGGGAACGGCCCTGCGGCCGCCGCCTGCCAGGTCCGGAGCGCGGGGGCGGAGCGCTGCGGCAGCGAGCCGAGCGCGGGCTGCGGCGCGGCCCGACCCGGAACCTCAAGCGGGCCGCACCGCGCCGCCCGCATTTACTTCCGGATTGTGGGCCAGGGGGTGCAAGGGGCTCCTCGGCCCTTGGGCTGTGGGAGGGGCTCCCCGCCTGGGCCCCGTGCTCGCCCTTCTCCAGCTTAGCTGAGAGCCGGGAGAAGCGGCGCGCCCGAGGGGCTGCCGGAGGCCTTGTCGACTCTGTCTCCTGGAAGTTCGCCAGGGTCGGGGGCTTCTGCTTGCTCAGTGTGGCCTCGGCACCATCGGAACCTCTGGGAGACGCTGGGGACTCGAGCTTACCACCGCATCCCGGAAAGGGGCTCAACCACAGTCCCAGGCTCTTCTTTACATTTCAAGGCAGGGTTTTGTTTTTGTTTTTATTTTTAAAGAACATGTTTTAAGTTATTTTCTCTGATTTTGGCAGAGCTAGGTGTCATTTACCAAAGACAGGAGAGCAAAAGGGGGCAGGTGCAGTTTTGAAAGCGTGAGGAAAAACCTTACAATCCCACTCACCCTTGTACTGAGGTAGGGTTCTTTCATGTCCTTGAACGTTTTGTCTGAGGACAACTTTTGTATGAGGCACTAAAGGATTGTTGTTTCATTATCCAAAAACGTGAATCAGTTTGTGTCATTTCTCCCTCCTCCACACCAAAGTTCCATGACATATATTTAACATTAGTTATGGATTATATCGGTCACCTTGTTGAAGACACCTCAGCTGAGACATTTATTCTCTTGTTTGCAAGGCATTTCATCCCCTCTTGCCTCACTTTTCATCACACACATAAATAAAAACTCAAAACCTTAATCATGGACGTTTTTCTGGCCCCCTTTAAAACTCTTAAATTATTGTAGAGAAAAATAAATAAAACTCTATTCTGAGTTAGGGATACACTGCCTAAGTATGGTACCTGTAAAGAATTCCACTTGCATCCTTTGAATATAGGTCTGTGGGTTTATCCAGCAGACATTTATTTATTTTTGAGACTGGGTCTTACTCTGTTCCCTGTGCTAGAGTGCCTAGGTCAGCCTAGCTCACAGCAAGCTCAAACTCCTGGGCTCAAGCAATCCTCCTGCCTCAGCTTCCGGAGTAGCTGGGACTGCAAGCATGTGCCACCATGCCCGGCTAATTTTTTCTGTATAGTTTTAGTTGTCCAGCTAATTTCTTTCTATTTTTAGTAGAGACAAGGGTCTTGCCCTTGCTCAGGCTGATATTGAACTCCTGACCTCAAGCAATTCTCTGCCTCAGCCTCCAAGAGTGCTAGGATTACAGGCATGAGCCACTGTGCCCTGCCTCAACAGACATTTATTAGGCTCTCATTGTGCTAAACATTGGAGATGCAAACTCCTATGTCATGCATTGCCTTTAAGGAGCTAAGATGTGGAGGTAACAAAAGTAAATCAAAAATAAAATGGACTGGAAGTACAGTGATTCATCCCTTAATGGCAGAGATACATTCTGAGAAATGCATTATTAGGCGATTTTGTTGGTTTTTTTGGAAACATCATAGAGTGTACTTACACAAATAAGATGGTATAGTTTACTACATATCTGGGCTACATAGTAGAGTCTGTGCTGCTATTGTCTGTTACTGTACTGAATATCACACACAATTGTAACATAGGGGTATCTGTATACCTAAACATTTCTAAACATAGAAAAGGTACAGTAAAAATATGGTATTGCAAACTTATAAGACCACTGTCATAGATTAGGTTTTCATCATTGGCCAAAAAGTTCGTATTGCAGTGACTGATCTCTTTTTGTTTTAGTGGCACAAAGAAGGACCTGAAGCTTACTGCAGTTATCATCTATTATTAAACAGCTTTCTTTCCCTTACTCTGAACTCTTTCATCACTGACCTTTTCATATGTCTTACAGCTTCTGTTGCACAAAATAGTAGTTTTCACACTTAAAACACTTTTTTAAAAGAAGCCTTGGAATCTTGTCCTCAATGAAATCTTATGTAAAACAAATTAGGTTGTTCTTGCTGAAATAGTGGTAATGGGACTGAAAACCCAACTACTTAGCAACCTGCCCTTTCAGTAGTCCTTCTTGAAATTTAAAACCCAAGTTTGAAAACCACCACATTAAAACCTAACTTCCGGCAGAGTGCGGTGGCTCATGCCTGTAATCCTGGCTCTCTGGGAGGCCGAGGCAGGCAGATTGCTCAAGGTCAGGAGTTCGAAACCAGCCTGAGCAAGAGTGAGACCTGTCTCTACTATAAATAGAAAGAAATTAATTAGCCAACTAATATATATAGAAAAAATTAGCCGGGCATGGTGGTGCATGCTTGTAGTCCCAGCTACTCGGGAGGCTGAGGCAGTAGGATTGCTTGAGCCCAGGAGTTTGAGGTTGCCGTGAGCTAGGCTGACACCACGGCACCCACTCTAGCCTGGGCAACAAAGCGAGACTGTCTCAAAAAGAAAAAAACCTAACTTCCTAGGGCTGGGTGTGGTGGTATACCCCTGTAATCTCAGCTGCTCTGGAAGCTGAAGCAGGAGGATAGCTTGAGGCCAGGAGTTCAAGGTCAGCTTGGGTAACATAGTAAGACTCCAGTCTCTAAAAAAAGAAAAATTAAAAGTACAAAATTTTTTAAACTTAACCTTCTAAATAAAGCATAATATATCCAGTTTATTAATATAGTACTTATTTTCTTGCACATATAGCAACAGGCTGTTTTCTATAGATTACACCCATAGTTTTCTATTAATTCCTATTTCCTCATAGCTACCACCTGTAAGTCTCCTTTTGAGCTCAGATTCTAAACAGAAATGACTTTCTGCCAAAGGGAACAAAAAAATCTCCTATTTCTCTGGACTTTTTAAGCATGTGGCCAGCACAGAATGCTGAATAAGGCGCCAAACTTGGATAGCCGAAGAGCACTTTGGAAAGAGAAGGGGAGACGTAATTACTGAAGTAACAAATGTAGTAGGCAACCTATATTTTGAAGAACATATTGGAAGAAAACAAGACTTTATAGACAATTGGTTGAGAAAGACTATTTAGTGTGAGCTTCAAGTAGTTGCCTAAGCAAAGGCTGAGAATACTCCACAATCAATAACATAGTCCTGCATACAAGACGGGTCTCTTAAGCCAGATTCTGTTGATTTCTACATCCATTTATTCAAATGGTTACTGGTTGTCTCCCTTAAACTCACTATGTCCACAGCTGAACTCAATAGCTTTCTCCTAAGCCTATTCCTCCTATCTTCCCCAGTTCAATAATTGACAACCCTTGAACTCCTCCATCGGTAATTGCCCAAGCTTGAAACTTGGGAGGCATACTATACTCTTCCCATTCATCACCTCCACAAGCAGGTAGCAAGTTCTGATGATTCTGATTCTTTAATATCCCTTATAATCTTCATTCCTAGTCTTTTAGATTCCATCTGGACCCCCTTCAAGTTATCCTGCTCCCTCACATCTGCTACAGTAATCATCCAAGATGTACAAATCTGATAATGTCTTTCCTTCCTTGAAATCCTTTGTTTGCTCCCCCTTGCTTTCATGATAATACTTAAACACCTTAACTCACAAGGTATATTCCTGATGATCTCTCTAATTTCATCTTCCCCTGTTTCAGCCACACCAGTATATATGTATTTCACTTAAGCGTTCTTTGAAGAAAGAAGTCCATGGCTTTAGAAAAATCTGAAAACTGCTATTTTACACAATATACACTGTAGGGAATTAAGATATGCAAAGAGGCCACAGTGAAGGAAGGCAACAGATCTGCTTATGATAGATGGATAGCTACATGGTTAGGATGGTAACTGCAGAAGTCTTCAGGCAATCTGGAGGAGGTGCACGTGGCCAGATCCCTCAGAACTGCCACCTAGAAGAGGGGGCAGATGACTGGCTGAACCAGAATTTCTGTGAAGCATGGACTTTGGAGCCCAATATTGTTGGAAGTAAGGGTTTGAAACTTTTTGCTTAAGATTAAGAAACAAATATAAACTGTTCAAACCAAATAACGGAAGGAGGAAGGGATATGATTGAGGTCACAGAGGGCCAAAGCCCTCTCTTGGTACCAAAAGTGAATGCACAGGTGCATGTGATATAAAGATGATCATAAAGGGGTTGTACAAGTAGTGTGACAAGAGAGGGTTGACAGCTGTGATTTTACAGCAAAGGGGAGTGAGTTAGTTGAATGGAAAAAAACCTAACCTAGAATTGTGTACATCTGATTGCAACAGAGTTGGCTCTCACATCAGGGGTGAGGCATTAAGCCTATGAAGAGCTCTGAATAACCTATTTAGATGGTTTGAATAGGGCTTTTCCAAGTATTCTATAGGCCCTTGCTACTCCAAGTGAGATCTCTAGACCAAGAGCATATTATCTGAGGGCTTGTCAGAAATATAGAAACTTAGGCCCCACCTGAGACCTACTGAATCTGCATTTTAGTGAGATCCCCAGGTGACTGGTATGCACATTAAATTTTGGGAATCTTGCATTATGACCATGAAAAAGCACCTCTTCGGTCTTAAATAACAGGGAGAGTAATTGACTGAGGGCCCTAGCCACTGTGCTCTGAGATCTATTACTGTGCCTGCACTGAGACCATGTTTCCATGGGCTGCTGTCACATAAGCGCATGGCAGTTACACAGGCCCATCTTTGGGAGACATGAGACTGCTCTGATGTGGGACTTAGGCTCCAGGACTTGCTAAAGTTGCCTTAGAACTGCTGCCACACAACCTTCCTTTCCTTCCGCACTCAGGATCAGATTAGCACCAGTTTGATGGCTCTCTGAGCCTCTTCAGGCTCGCTCCCAATTTTCTCACACAGGTATTTCCCCTAATAGATTTCTTACACATTTAACTTCATCTTGGTGTCTTCCTCTCCAGGACCCAGACTAACACAAACTGCTTTAGGATACACTGTAACACAGGTGAATTCTGTCCATATAGTTTTGCTAAAATAATTAATTGGGAGGCCATCAGGCTGAGATGGTTCCAGTGACTTGGGTTCCTATATAAGGAAACCCAAATCCAACTCAACGTGAACTTAAGCTTAACCAATCTGAAACCACCAGCTAACCTCTAACTAGAGACTTCGCTAATCAGAAACCAGCAGGTAATATCTAGGGCCTTTTCATTTTACCAATCAAACATTTTCTTTGTCTTGTTGCTTCTGCAAACACCCTGTAAGTTTCCCCTCCTCCCACCTTGGTGGGGTACTGAACTATTTGGGGTCAGGTGCCGCCCAATTCATGAACCACTGAATGCTCAAATAAACTCATTATATTTTTAATGTACCTAAATTTACCTTGTAACATTATTAATTTGTAGTAATATCTCTTCTGAAATATTTTCCTTAGGGAAATATATCCTTAAAATATTTTTAAAACAAAACACAAACCATCTTGGTACACTATTAATAATGAGTCTTCCCCGCTAGTCTCTGTGTATTTACCTTAGCTCACAGACAATGAAAGCCAATGTGGCAGACTGTAGGCTGATGAATGCCAAGGCTACTGCTTTTCATTGTGCTATATGTTTGTACCTGGCCAGTAGGAGTTTGGCCTACCATGGCCAAAGATTAAAATGCTGAATATTAATCTATAAGTTTTACGGAGAAGCTCTGTTAAAGAAGTAGTCAAGGGAACAATATAAAAAAAATAAAAAAAAATAAAAAAAAAAGAAGTAGTCAAGGAAACAGTCAATATTGGCAAGCAATTAAGGAAGGAAGAAAATCCTTTAATATTTTAATGTCACCATAATTAACACTGCAACCTGGGGAGATTAGCTGACAATAAACATAGCTAGAAAAAATAATGGAGCCAGAGGCATTTCGTGACTTCAGGAGATTTGAAGGGAATGAACAGAAGAGTGACATCTAATGGGTGATACTAGAGCTAACCTAGAGAAACTGCAGTAAGGACCCTGTTATACCACCTCCAGTCAGCACCCCCATTTGAGAAACAAATACCCCAAGAGGTATGCAAGTACTTCAGTGACCTCCAGGGCAGTGATTGATTTCCCACTAATGGTGTGTCCAAATGTTTATTCCACAGCAATTAATCCCTTAGTGCATAGAGTGGTCAAGGGAGGTATGCTGTGATCATTTATCACCACTGTATCAAATTTCATCTGATAATTTTATGTTAAATTTCTCTGAGCCCTTAATATTCTATGTGTAATGTAAATATTCAAGAGAAGTCAACAGTATGTATCGCTTCACAAAGGATTTGAATAAAGAATCCTTACTTCCCTCTCCCACTCCCTAAAATCTTGGAGCAGTGAAATTAATAGAACACTCTTTGCTAAGCCTTCCCCATTTAGCATCATTATGCCTCATGCTCCTCTGGTGATGGTAGTTCAAGGTTATTATTATATCCATTTCCGATTCAATATTAAGAAGGGCCTGGATTCCCACTTTCCAAAAATATTAAATTTTTGAATTTTTCATTTTATTTTTTTTTAAATGATGAATCTTTTTACTCAGTGTTTTTCACACCCTCATAAAGTATATGCAATCCTTCAGAGGGTTTTTATTTATTCATTTATTTATTATTATTTCAGAATATTACAGGAGTACAAAGGTTTTGGTTACATAAATTGCTTTTGTACCATCTGAGTCAAAGTTCTAAGTGTGCCTCCCACTGCTTCACTTGATCAACCTTTAAAAGAAAAACAACAAAAGTACTATGGGAATTTAGAATGTTGTATTTCAAATCAAATCAGTGGGGAAAGAGGTATCATTTAATACATAGCATTAGAATTACTGGCAACCTTTTGGAAAAAATAAAACTAGATTGCTTATGCTGTAAAAAAACAAAAAACAACAACAACAACAAAAAAACAAAGTTATAAGTGTGCCCATCCCCAGATAGTATGCATTGTACCTGGTAAGTATAAATTTACCCATCCCCTCCTCCCATTTTTTTTCATTTTCAAGAAGATTCTTCTTAATGCATATACTTCTAGAATGGACTGTTACCAGTTCTATTGTTAATTAATGTTAAAACTTTAGCAAGGATGGGGTTATAGCCAACAGGGAACAGGATCCTGGGTAAAGTGGGAGTAGGGTAATAGTGCAAGTCTGTTCCACACTCAACTTCCTTACCTCTTTACATGACATCTCAAATTTCTTTTTCTCTAAAAGCTTTTCTTAACTACAAATAGAAAAATGGGAATAGGATTAGCTTCTCCCTTTCCTCAAAATCAGTGTTCAGAGCAGATGTGTGAGAAGTCAAAAAATGTTGGTTAAGAAATACAAGTTACTTGTTTTTCCTTCTGAGTGGAATGTTCTTCCCCCAGATCTTCAAATGACTGTCTCCCTGCCTTTCAGTTCTCAGCACAATGATATCTCCTTATCAAAGACTTCCCTGACCACCCTAACCAAAGAATTTTTCCTCTCTCCCCATTGTTGATGCTATAGGTTCACTGAAAATTCAGCTGACAGAGGCAGATTAATAGGAGAAAAGGCGTACAAAATCTTAAATCTTATTTTAATAGGCATGGAACGAGGGAAATCACAGAAGAATGATTACCCAATGGGACATAGATGTTTATATACCCTTCTTTTTTTTTTTTTTTTTAAGACTATTGTGGAGCTCAAATTTTTTTTCTTTTTTTTTTTTTTTTTTTTTAAGACTATTGTGTATATACCCTTCTTTGTAGCAGGAAGGGGAGATGGAAAGGGGAAGGGAAGATGGGAGAAATGTGGCAATTTGGAGGACTGTAAATGATTTTGGGGGGGAAACAAATGGACTTGGAGAACATAATATGGCCTGGAACAAAGTCTCTTGAGTCCACAGAGCAGACAATGGATTATGACAAAAGTCTGTCCCGGTGTGTTGACAGACTTCAGTCTTTCTTCTTACAGTATGAGATAAGTTCATGAAAACTCAGGGAAGAGACCAGAGGTTTTCTTCCTTGGCATGTCCAGACTTTAGGCAAATAAGGGAATTTCAGAGAGACAGGAGGTTGGCAGTGGTGGGGAAGGTGGTCAGAGAGACCTTGAGGCTGCTTCTGTAGTCCAGCATATCAAAGTGCCATATTTTATGATATCAGTTTCTGAGCCCTGACAATGCTTATTAATCAAAGACCACCTATCTTACTCATTGCTGTGTCCTCAATACCAAAAACATCCCCAGCATATGGTAGATACTCAATAAATATTAATAAATTGGATGGCTGGGGAAAGGGCTCATCTGGAGTTGGGAGAGAGGCTCATGAAGGGAAGTGACAGGGTGCCAAAGCACACTCCTGATGGTGCAGCCTTTTCAAATCATCATGGTCATGTCACCCTGCGATAGCAGATCTGATCTGGGCGGGTAGGAAACCACTAACCCTACAATGAATGGCCTTTGGAATTCTAATTAAGGAGTTGTGTGAGATTGTAAAATGTTAAAATCTAGTTTACTCTGTCCAGATAGGTACAGGAGGTGTTCTACTCCTTGCCAATTTGGATCCAGAAAATAGAACATGAAAAAACAAGGTCTTTCAATCACCTTCACACAATGGCCATCATAAAGTGCCATCTTAGAGTTTTTGTTTTAATTTCCAGGCCTAAGATTTTCCTACACATGAAAAGAATGTCAATGAATATAGTTCTTTTCCTCTTACTAAAATAACTTTGGTTTCCCTGAGTCAAGGACCAGAAAGAAAAGAAGAAAATTCTTTTTTTTTTTTTTTTAAGACAGTCTCACTCTGTTTCCCTGGCTAGAGTGCTGTGAGTCAAGAACCAGAAAAAACAGAAGAAGAAAATTATTTTTCAGTGTCCCCAGTAGCTGGGACTATAGGCATATGCCACCACGCCCTGCTAATTTTTTCGATTTTTGGTACAGACAGGGTCTCACTCTTGCTCAGGCTGGTCTCAAACTCCTGAGCTCAAACAATACACCCACCTCAGCCTCCAGGAGTGCTAGGATTACAGGCATGAGCCATGGTGCCCAGCCAGAAAATTCTTTGCTTTGTCTGGAAACCAGTCTGAAGCTTTCAAGAAAAGCATTCCAAGTAAATGTGCTTTCTACTGCACTTAAAGACTATTAATAACCATTTTGAACAGTAATCTTGAAAATATTCATTGAGCTGTAGTCCCAAAGCTGGCAAAAATTTGTATCCAGGAGGTAATAGTAGCAATTTATGTTTATATTTACTATTTGTGTATTTTACTACTGATATTTGTCTGTTTTTAATGCCTCCTGGTACTTTTTCTTACAAAACTGCAAGGCTACTAGTTAGGTTGAATTCAATAAATAAATTTATTATGTGCTTATTTTGTGCTGTATACATTGCACTATGTGATTCATTTCCAAGGCTAAGAAAGTATAATGGAAATATATAACCGTGCTTTTTCAATAAGACCTATTTTCAACCCTGTGTAACACACTGAATTGGTGCTGCAGAGATTCAAAATCGTTAGCCTAAACCAAACACTGTTTATCATCATCTTGCAAGGTTGATGTGATATAAATGCAATCGCTGTAGGTATATAGTTTCATGTCCTTTGGAAACACTCTGGAGCCAGGTTACATAGGTACAAATACTGACTTTGCCAATGACTACCTGTGTAACTTAACAGCTCTGTACCTTAGTTTCCTTTTCTTTTTTCTTTTTCTTCTTTAGAGATGGGATCTCACTCTGCTGTTCAGGCTGGAGTGCAGTGGCATGATCATAGCTCACTGCAACATCAAACTCCTGGCCTAAAGTGATCCTCCTTCCTCAGAGTCCCAAGTAGCTGGGATTACAGGCACAAGCTGCCACCGTACCTCACTGTGCCTTAATTTCCTTGTCTGTATATGGATCTGTAATAATGGTATCTATTTCATAGCATTATTGTAACAATTAAATGACATAATCTATGTAAAGGGTTTAGTGTTAATACACTGCCTGGCATAGTAAGCATTCAATAAATACTGCATTATTATTATTATATGACATTATGATATATTTCTATTTTATGTTATATTTTTATCACAGAGTTTACAGAACTGTATGATTAATAAACATTTTACAGTAAAACACCTACCCAGTGTTTCATACAGAAAATAGTATGAAGTTTCACTAACTTAGTCACTATTTTTTGCTGGTTGCTATGTGGAAGTTTCCATAATGTTTGCTAGAGATATGAATAATAGCGAGACACAGTTCTTATCATTTAAGAGCGCCTATTTATTATAAAACTCAGCAACTGCTGTGTGGTGGGAATAAAACTCCATACTTACCTGTTTTTCTAAATGTATATGGGAAACCAATGTTTTTCTCTTTCTCATCTCTTGTGACCTATCTTGGTTATCAAAAGTTCCACCTTGCCACTGCTTTATAGCTCTATCAGCTGTGTCCTTTGTACAATGTCAAGTAAGTCTCACTCTCAAATTCTGATTAAGATTCCCATTCTTTCTCTCCTTCCCACTACCAGTACTGCTGTTTTACAATTATCCACCATTTACTTTTAAGCTCATCTAAGGGTATTTGGCCCTCAGCAGTAGAGCATAGAGGTTAAGGGCACAAACTTTAAAGATAGACCATTTGATTCATATCCCAATTCAAGTGCTATCTATGCAAACTTGGCAAGAGACTTGGCTTCTCCAAGCCTCAGTTTCCTTACTTAAAAAATGAGGCTGTTGACCAGGCACGGTGGCTCCCAAAGTGCTGTAATCCTAGCACTTTGGGAGGCCAAGGTGGGAGAATCACTTGAACCCAGGAGTTTGAGATCAGCCTGGGCAATAGCAAGACCCCATCTCTACAAAAAAAAAAAAAAAAAAAAAATATCTGGGTGTGGTGTCATGGGTCTGAAGTCCCAGCTACTTGGAATATTGAGGCAGGAAGATTGCTTGAGCCCAGGAGTTTGAGGCTGTAGTCAGCTATAATTGTGCCACTCCTATCTCTAAAATATGTATCTACATCTATCTAAATATATATATTTATCAAGACTTGATCTATGACATAATCTGTGCTATATATTGAAGATATAAAAATAAATAACATAGTTTGACATTAAGAAGCCCATAGTCTTGCATAACAAAGTGACTATAGTCAACAATAAGTTATGGTAAACTTTAATGTCTTTTTTTTTTTTTGAGACAGAGTCTCGCTTTGTTGCCCAGGCTAGAGTGAGTGCCATGGCATCAGCCTAGCACAGCAACCTCAAACTCCTGGACTCAAGCAATCCTGCTGCATCAGCCTCCCGAGTAGCTGGGACTACAGGCATGTGCCACCATGCCCAGCTAATTTTTTCTATATATATTAGCTGGCCGATTAATTTCTTTCTATTTATAGTAGAGACGGGGTCTCGCTCTTGCTCAGGCTGGTTTTGAACTCCTGACCTTGAGCAATCCACCCGCCTCGGCCTCCCAGAGAGCTAGGATTACAGGCGTGAGCCACCGCGCCCGGCCTAGTTATGGTATACTTTAAAATAACTAAAAGAGTGGAATTGGAATGTTCCTAACACAAAGAAATGGTAAATGCTTTAGGTGATGGATACTCCAATTACCCTGATTTAGGAGTGGGGAACCTGTGGCCTTAAGGCCACATATGGCCTTCCAGATCTGTGTTCCACAAGCCCCGGAACAGGTCAGCAGCCTGTTAGGGATCAGGATGCAGATCTCTGCCACCCCCCTACCCCCAACCCACTGTGGAAACTTAGGAAAGGGATGGCAGGGTGGGAGACCTTCCCCCTCACCCCCTGTACAGCAAGAGGTGAGCGGTGGTGAACAAGGGAAGCTTCATGTGTATTTACAGCCACTCCCCATTGCTCACATCACCTAGTGACCTCCCCTACCCCCTCCCTGACCCTCATCTGTAGAAAAATTGTCTTCCTTGAAACCAGTCCCTGACGCCAAAAATGTTGGGGACCACTGTTCTGGATCCTTAAGTGTGGCCTTTTACACAAAGGATTTGTTCTGTAAAATTTGGATTTGGTCAAAAAGCTGCACTTAACGATCTAGAAGGCCACAGTTTCCCCACCCCTGCCAGGTTTGATTAATCTACATTGTATGCCTGTACCAAAACATCACATGTACCCTATAAATATATACAACTATTATGTACCCATAATAATTAAAAATAATTTTTTTAAATAAAGAAGCCCATAGTTTGATGGAAATAAACATGTAAACAATTCCTGAGCATGTTACAAGCCACGGTTATATGTCAGTCATGTCCTCTGCTTTACACTTCATGTTAAATGAGTCTCAAGTATCTTATCTTCTTCCATGGTAGTGCCCACGTCCTCACAGGTCATATCTGAATGATCACCACCTTCTCCTTGTGGCCTCCATCATCCTTCTCTCACTTGAGTTCATTCCTTATCCACTACTGTTAAACTAATCTTGCTCAAACACTATTTTCTTCAGGAATATTTTAAAGTTGTTTCTCTTTCCTACTACATCAAGTCTCAGTTCTCCTTGGCTTTCAGAGACCTTCAGATCAGCCACCCTAATGCAGCTGTTCAGTACTGTCCTCCAGGCCTCTGTGTTGTCATTGCCATGTCCTGTCTACTGCTACTCCTCCTCATCTGTTCCATAAGCCTCTTCCTTCCTATTCCAGCTGCTTACCTTACACTACTGCTCTGAGCTCATTTTCCTAGCTCCAGACTTTTCTTTTCCACCTCTGAGCTCATTTTCCTCTGAGCTCATTTTCCTAGCTCCAGACTTTTATTTTCTACCCGTCCTGCTTCCTGCTAACAGATCTCTTTCATTAAATTGTTCCCTGTTCAAGCCTCTTCATCTTCTGCATTCTCATCCTCAGGAAATGACATCCTATATGCTGGTTGTCTGTACAAGACACTTGGGTGCCATCCTTTGCTCATCCTTGTCCCTCGCCGCTCTCATGCAATCCATCACCAAGTGTTTTCTGTGCTGTCATGGAAGTATCCCTTGAATCTGTCTACTCATGCTTTTTGCCATCCCTATAGTTCTTGCCCAAAGTTCCAGCTGCTACTATCTCTTGATGGGACTCCCCACAACAGCCTCCTAACTGTATTCTTGCTTCTAGCATAACCATCTTTCAACCCATTCTCCACGTAGCCACCAGATGTACCTCTGTCTCTGATAGAAATCTAATGGTGTGACTTTCCCGCTTAAAACGCTTTGGGGCTCTAACTCCTGGGCCTTGAGAGTGAATCTCAAACTCCATGCAGAGCGTCAAGGGTCCTTTGTGATATGGCTTCTGCATCTCTCTCCAGTCTCATCTCCTTATCCCAGCTGTCTGCAGCTGCCTGTTCTGCACCGTGTGTTCTAAGCTGGCTGAACTGCTTGCACTTCCTCTAACAAGCCACACAAGTGCCTACCTGCAGGCTTCTCACATATCATTCCCTGGACTTGGAGGGTTCTTTCCTCCCACCTCTCACCTACTATATTTCTTTTTGGACTCAGTTTCCCTGATGGCCGTTACTATGTCTTTCTTCATCCTTGTATTGCCAGTGCTCAGTACGTTGTCTGGCTCTTGGTGGCTCTCCATTTAGAGAAGTTAAATTCATTGTTCATGTTCTTATAGCTGATTAAGAAAGAGCTGAGATTTGATCCAGCCTCCTGATTCTAAATTTTGTGTACATTTCACTTCCTTACACTGCCTCCCACCTTGGATAAAACATTTTAGACACAGTTTAAAGTCCCATTCATCTTTTTTATTTTATTTTATTTTATTTTATTTTTTGAGACAGAGTCTCTCTCTTGTCACTTGGGCTAGAGTGCTGTGGTGCCAGCCTAGCTCACAGCAACCTCCAACTCCTGGGCTCAAGCAATCCTCCTGCCTCAGCCTCCCAAGTAGCTGGGATTACAGGTATGCGCCACCATGCCCAGCTAATTTTTCTATTTTTAGTAGAGACAGATTAGGGAGTCTCTCTCTTGCTCAGGCTGGTCTCGAACTCCTGAGCTCAAGCAATCCTCCTACCTCAGCCTCCCAGAGTGCTAGGATTACAGATGTGAGCCACCACACCTGGCCTAAAGTCCCAGTTCAGGCTGGTCCAAGTGCAGTGGTGTTTACAATTAATTGATCACAACCAGTTACTGATTCCTTTTTCCCTTCTCTAATCCCACTGCTTCACTTGACTAGCCTTAAAAAAAAATAAAAAAATAAAGTCCCAGTTCATTCCTTCATTCAAGAAATATTTTTTGATTTTCTAGTATGTGCCATGTACTGTTTTACATTAAGAGGGTAAACTGGTGAACTATGCATTCCCTGCCTTCCATTTACTTCTAGTTTGATGAAAGATATAGCCAAATCAAGAGGTGTTTGTAACACAGTGTGATTATTATAAGAGTAAGTACAGGGTAACAGGATAGTCTATAGGAAGGGCACCTACCCTAGCCACAGGGGCTTAGGAAGGCCTTTGAAGAGAAGTGGCGTTTAAGCTCAGACTGCATGAAGCGTAAACACCAACAAGAGGAAGAAGCTGGGGAAGAATGTTCAAGGCACAAAAGAACAACGTGGGCAAAGGTTCTAAAGCATCAGAGACTGTGTCAATATAGAGAACTGAAAGTTGTTCATAATTGCTGAAGTGTGAAATACCATGGTGATAGTGATGAGAGATGAATCTAGACATATGCAGGCTTTACGATGCTGAGGAATTTAGACTACATCCCAAAGGCATTTCAAAGGCAGCACTGAAGCTGTGCCCTGTGGTGCAATCCCATAGTCCCAGCTACTCAGGAGGCTGCGGCGGGAGGATCGCTTGAGCCCAGGAGTTTGAGGCTATAGTGAGCTATGATTGTGCTTGTATATATCCACTGCAATCCAGCCTGGACATAGTGAAACACTGTCTCTAAAAAAAAGAGAGAGAGAGAGAGAGGCTGAGAGGCCAGGTGTAGTGGCTCACACTTATAACCCCAGCACTTTGGGAGGCTGAGGCAGGAGTTTGAGGCCAGCCTAGGCAACATAGTGAGAACCCAGCTCTACAAAAAATAAAGATAAATTAACCGGGTGTGATGGTGCATACCTATAGCCCCAGCTATGTGGGAGGCTGAGGCATGAGGATTGCATAAGCCCAGGAGTTAAAGGCTGCAGTGAGCTATGATCACATCACTTCACTGCAGCCTGGGTGACAGAGTAAGACCCCTGTCTTTAAAAAAAAAGGGACAGGCCAGGCGTGGTGGCTCATGCCTATAATCCTAGCACTCCAGGAGGCCCAGGCGGGCGGATCACTCAAGGTCAGGAGTTCAGAACCAGCTTGAGCAAGAGCGAGACCCCGTCTCTACTAAAAATAGAAAGAAATTACTTAGACAACTAAAAATATATAGAAAAAATTAGCCGGGCATGGTGGCGCACGCCTGTAGTCCCAGCTACTCGGGAGGCTGAGGCAGAAGGATCACTTGAGCCCGGAAATTTGAAGTTGCTATTAGCTAGGCTGATGCCACGGCACTCTAGCTGGAGCAACAGAATGAGACTCTGTCTCAAAAATACAAAAAAAAAAAGGGACAGAGTTGAATTTTAAGTACAAGAATGGGTGGGTGGATGAGATTTAAATTGTGGAAACATCCTCTGGCCTCAAAGAATAGATTAGGGTTGGGGCAGGATAGGAGAAAAGGTAGGATCAGGAGGGTAAAGGCAGAGAGAGTCAAGAGTACTCCAAGAAAGAGAATATAAAAAAGAAAGAGCTTCCATGTCCACCCTCCCTCTCCTTGGTCAATTTTGCACATACTATTTCATTTACTAACATGTTTCTCTAACCATTTTCACATGTTCATATCCTATCCATCTTAATGTCTTAACTTTTGTTTCAGTCCATTTTCTGCTGCTATAAAAGAATACTACAGACTGGGTAACTGATAAAGAATAGAAATGTATTTGGCTCATGATTCTGTGGACTGTGAAGTCCAAGAGCATGGTGTTGCATCTGGTGAAAGTTGTGTCATCCCAAGGTGGAAAGGCATCATCACGTGGAGAAGAGGTGCAAGCATGAGATAGACAGAGATAGAGGCTGAACTTCATCCTTTTTATCAGGAATCCATTCCCATGATAAATAATACACTCCTGAAATTGCAGCATTAATTCATTCATGGGGGGGCCATCACGAACTAATCACCTCTTAAAGATCCCACCTTAATACTGCTACAATGGTAATTATGTTTTTAACACATGAACTTTTGGGGAAACATATTCAAACCATAGTAACTTCAAAAGAAACTTTTCCTGTAAAGCATTCACAGAAATGATTTTTCCCCCCTGCTGGAAAAAAATACACCAAAAAATGTTTACTTTTATTCTTCCTTTATTTACACTTTTTAAAAAGTGGTTTTTGTAATTTTCTCTTAATATACCTGCTGATTTACAAGTCTTATATTGTCTTATCTGAATTACTAGATTCAAACCTTGAAGGCAAGTGCTATTATTGGATGTATCTTTTATCTCTTACCAAGCCTAAAACAGTGCCTTGCATGTGTGTCCACTCACAAATCACATCACTTACTAAGTTGATACATATATACATTTTCACTAATGAATAAATGAATTAATCAATGATAAATGACAAATTCTCCGCTCTGGTAAGTCTTTTTTTTTTTTTTTTTTTTTGAGACAGAGTCTCACTTTGTTGCCCAGGCTAGAGTGAGTGCCCTGGCGTCAGCCTAGCTCACAGCAACCTCAAACTCCTGGGCTCAAGCAATCCTTCTGCCTCAGCCTCCCGAGTAGCTGGGACTACAGGCATGTGCCACCATACCCGGCTAATTATATATATATATATATTAGTTGGCCAATTAATTTCTTTCTATTTATAGTAGAGACAGGGTCTCGCTCTTGCTCAGGGTGGTTTCGAACTCCTGACCTCGAGCAATCCGCCCGCCTCGGCCTCCCAGAGAGCTAGGATTACAGGCGTGAGCTACCGCGCCCGGCCTCTGGTAAGTCTTTACATGTCATTATTCCAGTCTTCTTTTTATTGGTAATCTTAGGCAATATCATGGATATTTGTGGACAATTCAAAATCTGTTTCTAGCTCTGAGCTCTTGCTCAAAATATACTCCCATATTTTCTGTTTCTTGCTACATCTCTCAAATTTACTATGTTGAAGGTACTCATTTCCCATTTTCTGGTGTTTCCTATCCAAAGCTGAGGTTATGTGTAAATAAATACTACCATTTCTTTCTTTCTTTTCTTTTCTTTCTTTCTTTCTTTTTTTTTTTTTTTTTTTTTTTTTTGAGACAGAGTCTTACTCTGTTGCCCTGGCTAGAGTGCCATGGCATCAGCCTAGCTCACAGCAACCTCAAACTCCTGGGCTCAAGCGATCCTTCTGCCTCAGCCTCCCGAATAGCTGGGACTACAGGCATGTGCCACCATGCCACACTCATTTTTTGTATATATTTTTAGTTGGCCAATTAATTTCTTTCTATTTTTAGTAGAGATGGGATCTCACTCTTGCTCAGGTTGGGTTCAAACTCCTGACCTTGAGCAATCCTCCCGCCTCAGCCTCCCAGAGTGCTAGGATTACAGGCATGAGCCACCATGCCCGGCCAATACTACCATTTCTAAATATCTTCTCTATTCTAGTCCTCACTGATCTAGTCCTCCTAATTCTTTAGAATTTATTTTATTTACCATTTTGGGCCATTATTATGGCTTTTCCTTTTTGTGAGTATTTTGTTGCATAGTTTGCCTTCCAAATTAGATTATAAGCTTCATGAGGCCAGGAATTTGTATATAAATGTATCACCTTTTTGCTGAACCCCCTCCTTTCTTTCTTCAGTCTATCCCCCGCCTTCTCTCTCTCCTGCTTTCCCTCTTCCCCCGTCTTCAGTAATTGAGAAAAATTAGCTGCCACCAGAGGGCAGTGGAGAGGTCAGAGATTATATGAATGGGAAAAAGGCCATAGGTTTAACAAACTTGATGTTGTAATAGGATTTACTAAGCCTTTTCTACGTTTTTCAGCTTCAGAGAAATGGTTGTGATTTGCTCAATCCTGGGTGCCAAATTTAAGAGAGAAAAGTACTACATGTGTATCAGAATGCCATGGCCAGCTGGAGCAGGAGGATGAATTGGAACATCTGGAAATGGAAGCCTGAAAAAGAAAAATCAAGGCAGCTCATGCTAGTTGTCTTTACGCTTTCAGAAGAATAGTCTGTGAAAGAGAAATTGAGCTTATTCCGTTCAGCTTTCTATTGTATAACCAGGACATTATAACAAGTGAGAGTTGTGTGGAGCCAGCATCTGCCTCAGTAAGAGGAACTTCTTTCCAACATTTTTAATGTCAGGAAAAAAGTGGCTTGGGCTGCACCATGAAGAAGTGATTTGCCAGTGTGGAAAGTTCCCAGCCTCAGGCTGGGGAAACAGCTCTTCAGAATGTGGTTGAGGACGATCTGGCTTTAGGTTTGAAGTTGAACTAGGTGATTTCTGATGACTCTTCCAAATCCAGGAGTCTGTGATTTGGTCCGTACTCCCAATTCAGGCCCAAAGACATAGGGGTCCTTTCTAACCTTGTGGTGTGGGGAGCCAGCAAAGTCAATCATTGGTGGAAGGCAGTTGTTTAGACATCTGTATGTCAAACCACTAGGAAAAGAGAGACAGGTGCAGAATTAAATCTAGATAAAAAAAGACTTAATATCTGAAGACATACCAACTCATTTCAGTTATTAAATAAACTGGGCATAATGGCACATTGACAAAAAATTTAGACAGTTTTTAAGAGAGGAAAAATAGTCTGGAGTTGGTAATAACGACAACATGCTTGATATGTAGGTATAAGGGAATGATTAATTTCCCCCAACTCAACAATTTATCTGCATTTGCCTGATGACATCTGACCTACTTTTCCGTATTCCAGGCAGTAATTACCCAAAGCCCTCCCAAAAGTCTCAGCCCATAAAATCTTCCTTTTAATAAGACTTAACAAGCCTTTGCGTGTTCCTGCAGCACTTCAAAGTCACATTGGCACCAGGGGAGTGTTTTAAAAACATGCAACACACGAAGTGCATTCTGGGGTATCTCAAGCTTAAGGCAACACTGCAGGACACAAACAGGTACTGTAATCTGAAGAGAATCATGTTCTGGAGCAAATCATTGGGATGCACGAATGGGTATGGTGGTACAGAGGTTTGGGCTTCTAAGGTTTTGAAACAAACGAAAGAATCTTCAAGGTGAATCCAGTCTGAACCAGGCAATGGGCGATTCTGATGAAGCCCATTCTTGTCTAAGGTTACCTGGTTAACGTTTCAATGTGGGTTAGGCAGGCAAGGGTTAGTTACCCCCAAATCCCTTTCCCATCCATCCAGAGCTTCCATTTCTATTCCTACTTATATACATTGTAGGTAGGGATTATGGTTACTTTAAGATGATCCTCCTGCAAAGTTAAAACATCTACCTGCTGATAAGCTTAGAAAGGAGCATGGAGGAAAATATTTATTAATTGCTTCCAGAAGTTCTATTTCTGACAAATGTTCCTTAAAATAGAGTATGACATGATTGGAACAATCTAGTGATTATCATTCTAGAACTGCACTGTCCAATATGATAACTGCTAGCCACATGTAGCTATTTAAATGTAAATGAATTAAAATTAAATAAAATAAAAATTCAAACCTTCAGTAACACTGACCACATTTCAAATTCTCAATAGTGGCTACTGTAATGGGACAAGATAGAATTATAGGACATTTTCCATCATTGCACAAAGTTCCATTGGATAGTGGTGTTCTAGAATAATGAATTCTGTTACGCCATCCATCATTGTGTTTTTACCTGTACTAGTGAATAATAAAAATGCCAAGGAGGTGTCTTTTTCTAAATATTCTTTATGTAAATACCAAAGAAAGTCTGTAAAAATACAGTACAAGTAGTAATCTTACCAAGACTGGAACTTCTCTTATTGATAATTGTAATTATTAATACTTCACCTTCCTATTGGCTAGGATCTGTTTTTCACTTACAAACTAAAGAAAGGAGTTGCAAAATGAAAGTTGTGAATTTAGGCAATTAAATCATCACAGTGAGAGTGAAGGCTTTCACAGAATCGTGGAAAATTATTTTAGTAAATTTTTATTTGGCTGTGAAGATTGTTCAATGTCCTTAGAAAATAAGCCCTGAGGTTTCTTCTTTACAAGACAAATGACTGCCTTAGTTACCACACATTTTGCAGTTGAAGTATTGTTAGTCAAATGACTGTTTTATTTATTAAGAAAAGATGATGTTAGCCTGGGATACACAAGCAGGGCTGCCCGTGTTCTCCAAAGACATCATTCTAAAAGATCTGCCACACAATGTATCACATGTGTCACAATGACCAACCCACCCATAACGAGGTCTCAACACATGTTTCTAGGCTTGAGTTCGCTGGAAAACCAGTCTTTTAAAAAATAATGCCTGTTTATTAATTTTTCATTGCAAAAGAACATGTTCATTAAATACATTTGGAAAATTCAAGAAAGTAGAAATAAATTTTCATAGGCTCATAATTTCCTGTCTTTTTAGTTATGCATCCATCTGTTTTAAAAACAAAATCGTAATTTTGCTATAGTTGGGACCTTCACTTCACAGACTCCGCGCTAGACCTGCTGTGCATTCCGTCTGAAGAGGCAGGCTTTGCATGAAAGATTTGACTGGGCGGGGAAGTGAAGGAAATTTTGTGAATGCTTACATTTTATTCTTCCCTTACTCATATCTATTTTATAAAGTTTACATCTGTATGGCATATTAAGGCCTTCCTCTGACACGTGATAGGAAAAAAAGGGTGTAGCTAATTTACACTGACTATTGAGTTCCCATTGGTCAAGCGAAAAAGAAAAAAACCGTCACAGCTGGGTGACGTATTTGTTTAGTAACAAATGGCAATAGTAGTAACCCACCGTTTATATTTCGCTTCGGCTTGGGGAAGAAGTCTTCCCCTCCAGTACCCCGGCTGCTCCCCCTGGTCCTCCCGGGGGGCCGCCCCTTCCTTCCCTCGGGGTGCGGAGGGAGGGGCGCGCGGACGCTGCCCCGGGACCCGCTGGGCCAGGGTGGCGGGAGCGGGCCGGGGGCGTGGGCGGGGCGTGCGGGCCGGGGGCGGGGCGTGCGGGCCGGGGGCGGGGCGTGCGGGCCCGGGCGTGGGCGGGGCCCCGCTCTCCGGTCACGTGTCGGGCCCGGAGCCAACACTCCGGGCGCGCGCGCGCTGGCGGGGCTGGCGGGGCCGGCGGCGGGCAGGGGCGGCGCCACCTCGCGGAGCCGCGCCACCCCGCGCTTCGCCGGGTTCTCGGCGCTGGGACCCCGCAGACGCGCGTTCCGCGGGCGCCAGGTCCCCGGGGAGCGCCAGCCGGAGCCGGCGACGGCCGCCTCATCGGCGCGGGGCGGGCGACGGGAAGCCTGCGGCCGCGGCCCCGCCTCGGGAGCTCCGGGAGCCCGGTGACCGCGTAGGTCAGTTTCTCGCAGCTGTCCCCGCTCGCAGTTCGAGGCCGGTGCCCGTGCGAGCCGCGTCCCGCCCGCCCGGTGCTCGGGGAGGTCTGTCCGCGCCTGGTGGGGGGTGGGCGTGTCCGAGGACTGGCAGGGTCTCGGCGCGGCGATGCTCGGCTCGCAGCCCGGGCTCGGCTCGCCGCCCCGCTGCTCCTGCGCTGCAGGAAGTTAGTTGTTAAAAGTAGCGAGGTGGTGGCGTTTGTTGCACTTCCACTCCGGGCGCTGGGACTTCGTGCTGGCGCCGCAAGCATCACCTACCAAGCCGTCAGCTGCGTGCGCTCTCGCACTTGGCGTGCGCATCGTGACTTGTACTTCCCTCCTAGCGAGAGGAGGGTTGATCACAATGGAAGTCACACGTCGTGCATGTGACCGTTTTCACAATGTGCCGCGTGGTCTGTTCAACGAGCGTGACAGAGTGTGGAAGGGGACGCTGAAGCTGTGTGAACGAGCACAGCTGCACAAAAGGGACTCCACGATCCACTCACCCCGTGGCCCGAAGATGACAGGGGTTATCCTGATAGTTTTCAGTTGTCAAAGCTGTCGTTTTTTTAGGCAGGCAGTATTGTGAAACTGCAGTACTGGCAGTATGATACTAAGTCAACTTACAAAAATGTTGCTTGAATGTTGCACATGTAGCTATTAGGCTTTTGTGGATAGTTGATAACATAATCAGCTTTATAGAATCAGTGATATGTTTTTCCGAAAGCTTCAGTCTTTGCACTGCAATAGCTGCAGTCTAGACTCAGAGTTTGGAACGTCCTCACCTCTTTTACTCAGCGTTTGGAAGCTACTTTATTGATTTGTTTTGAGGGCTGGTGATGTTGGCGTTCTAACCTTGCTACAATGAATTTTTTGGAGCAGTGTGAAGGTTATAAATTTTGAACTTCCCAGCTGAAACTGTGAAGATCTTGCTATTAATTACGGAATAATTACAAAATCCACCCTCTTTTTTAAATCCCCCAATTCTAAACTATATGGGCTCTATGTACAATTTATAGGAGAAAACGGGGAGAAAACTGTTAGTAACATTCCTTCCTTAAAACTATCTTTCGTTTCTCCAGGCATAGCAACTCTCCCAGCATTGAGCAACCGATATGCAAAGTAGGAGTTAACTGCCGCAAATTGAGTAGATTAACCTGAAGCAGTTGTTTCTCAGTGTAGGATTTTTGCGAAGTTCCTTTATTAAGATGATGCTTGCTAAATATTTCATTGTGAATCAGCAGAAATTTGTGGTGGCTGGCGAATCCGCCTGTCTGGAGGCTGCTCATTTGTTCAGGTATTATTGGAGCAGACCTGTGATTCAGAACATCCAGGTAATGTTTCTATAAAACTATTTCCTAAAAACAAAGGGAAACGATACTGTTTTAGAACCAACAACTAGGTTGAAGAACACAGACGATCTCTTTTGAGTGATAACACGGTACAGCATCCATTAAATAAATTACAAAATTTCCCCTGTGGCTCTACTTTTTTTTTTTTGAGACAGCGTGTGACTCTGTCACCCAGGTTGGAGCACAGTGTTGTCAAGTCATTGCTCACTTGTAGCTGGGAACTCTTGGGCTCAAACAATCCTCCTACCTCAGCCTCCAGAGTAGCTGGGACTACAGGCTGGGCCTGGCTAATTCTTTTTGGTAGAGTTGGGCTTGAACTCCTGGGCTCAGGTGATCCCAAAGTGCTGAGATTACAGGCGTGAGCGGCACCGCACCTGGCCCTAATCATAATATTTTTAAGTTGGAACTCTGGTTGTAACAATTTCTTACCTCTTGGCATTACTAAAAGCTGAGCTTTTATACATTTATATATATATATATTCAGTGAGAAAAGTAGTAGAAAGAAGTCGGCTTAATTGATAACATATGGGAGAGAGACTATGGCTAGCAAGTGCATGTGAGAAATTTGAAGTGGTTCAGAAGCTTGTCAGGTTTGTTCAAGCTGGGTCTGGTGGCAACCAGAACTTTGCTGATGATCTCACAAATTCTGATACAGTTCCTAGAAAGAGGATAGGTTTTAACAATGTAGGCACTAGCTTATCCCAACAATTCCTTAATGAAGTTTCAGAGAAGGCACTCTCATGGGCTCTGTACAGTATATATGTTTATGGTCATGGTGTCATGTAAGTATCTTATGTGATGATCTTGAGCCATAGAAATGTTGAGTTTTTCTTCCCTTACGTGGTCTCTCCCAATACTGTATTGGTGCTGTCAATATCAAGGGGCTATAGGAGGTGGGCAAGTATAAGAAATAGTTTTAATGCTGTTAGAGGATACACTAGATCATTCACTTTATCTGAATTCTTTATCGGCCTGCAAGTAAGTGAAAGTAATTCTGAACTGGACATTTTCCTATCATGTGACTGTTGAAAGTAACCACATGTTTTTACTTTGTGTTTGAAGTTTCCCTTTAAAGAGAAACTTCTGTGACACAAATACTATACACAAGTTTAACATATTAACTGCCATGTGAGTTGTATTTAACCCGAAGGCCTCGTGAAGCAAGACCCTGCATTTGGTTCAAGAAAATCTTCTTGTTCTTATTGTTACAATTAATATTGACAATTTAATAATAAAAACATGGATTGCATTGCATATAACTCATAGGCAGAAAACAATAAAAAATAAATGAGAAAGGATTGTTTTGTTCTAATAAAACACAGTGGCCCTAGGGGGAAAATTTTTTTTTCTAGTGTGGCAGTGAATGTGTTAATTTGGTTTGAAAAAAATTTTCAAATGTGAAATAGTTGAAATGGGAAAATTTTAAATGCATGTTTCTAAAATGTAAAGAATTTTATCAGTAAAGGGGAACATTCGATCAACCTTCTTGTTACTAAGTATTTTTATTACTAAAACTTGATTTATTTCATGTTTGGACTTCTCTGCTTTTTGCTTCTATGTATCGACCCTGTTTTGAAACAGTAGTTAATAGTTTTCAGAGTCTATTAAGTTGAAATTGAAATCAGGTGTGCATCTAAGGGTTCTGCAGATAAAATAGCACCTGAAGTCAGTTTAAACAATCATAAAGCAAAGCCAAACCTTATTTAATTTTCTCTAATTTTAACAAACATTGACATTTTCAACTGAACGTAGATAGATAAAGTGATGAATACCCAGTGAGTAAGGTTGTTTTATTTTTTTTTATTATGTTTGTATAGCACCCAAGTCACTGTGGGCACATAGTGAATATGAATAAGAGAAAGTAATGTAAATATATCAAATATAAAGTGATAATTCGGTATAAACATTTCACAGTGATTTCAATGGTTTATAAATCGTAGTATGACATAATTATTGACAATTCTCTATCATTTCTCCACTAGGAAAGTAATGCTTTTTATTAGGGTACGAAGACTCATTGGAGAAGTTAGAGAAAAGTTTCACTGAATTAAAAATTAAGTGATTTAAATTTTATTTTATAACAACACAGTCTACTTTCTAAAGTAGATTGCAATTTGCTGTTTTCCTTAAATTGCCATGTTTTAGTTATCTCTTTTCAGTTAATCTTCTGAAAATGAGGGGATCAAACTATTAATATGATTCACCTTCAACTTCCTCAGTGCTTACACAGAAACAAGAACTAGAATAGATGGCCTTTAATTTTAGAGGCTGGATTGAATTTTAATAAATGTAGAACATTATTTCACCCCTTCTGTGTTCTGTTTATGACTCTATAGTTGAGTACTCGGCAAGTTACTTTACCTTTGTGCTTTTTAGTTTCTTCAACTCTAAAATCAAAGTGTTGGATTAAATATGAATTTGTCTACCAATGTTGAATTTCTAAAACAAGAAATGCATTTGTTTATCACCAGTATCAGTTTTATATACACATATATGGGTGTGTACATTTGTATACACGTACATATACATAGATGTATAATCGTATCAGAGAACTTATTGTCAGGAAATAAGATTTGGAGCAAAAATTTTCCATTACCATGTTTTTGTATAGTTAATTTTTAATACTTTCCTGGTATTGAGAGAATATAATGTCAGAAAAAACATACAATTTAAGCAGCTAACTACTTTGGAGTGTAATGCTAATCACACTACAGTTTTATAAAATGTTTTTAAGATTGTTTTTAAAATATGAGTTCATAAACATTTAATTTTTCTCACTATTCAAATTTCTATTATATTTTAAATATTAATGTAATACCAAGCATAAAATCAGTATCTGAGAATTTTAAAAAATCACATATTTTTTACCATTTTTTGATAATTAGATTCCTTTTGTCTTTATTAATACAAAGTATAAATGTTATTTGGCAGTTGTGAAAGCCATATTTTACATGCTTTCTGACTTTATGTGTGGTAAAAGATATATCACATAAAATTTACCATTTTAGCTACTTTTTTTTATTTTTGGAGACAGAATGTTGCTCTGTCACCCAGGCTGGAGTGGTTTGACGTCATCATAGCTCACTGCCACTTCAAACTCCTGGGCTCAAGCTGTTTTCCTGTCTCAGCCTCCAAAGTAGCTGGAACTATAGCCTTGTGCTACCACGCCTGGCTAATTGTTCTGTTTTTTTGTAGAGAGAGGGTCTAGCTCTTGCTCAGAGCTGGTCTTGAACTGAGCTCAAGGGATCCTCCCGCCTCTGCCTCCCAGAGTGCTAGGATTATAGGTGTAAGCCACCACGCCCCGCCCATTTTTAGCCACTTTTAGGTGTACTATTCAGTGGCATGAAATGCATTCTTATTGTAGTGCAGCCTTTACCACTATCCAATCTGGAGAACTTTTTCATCATTCCAAATTGAAATTGTATCCACTAAACACTAAGTCTGCATTCCAATCTCCCTCCTCTAGCCCCTGGTAATTACCATTCTGAGTTCTGTCTGTATGCATTTGACTAGCTGTCTCATTTAAGTGGGATCATAGGATATTTGTCCTTTTGTGACTGGCTTGTTTCACCTAGCATAATGCATTCAAGGTTCATCCATGTATCATGTGTCAGAATTTCCTTTTTTATGAGACTGATGTGCTGCCAGCTGCACTAGGAGGGCAATAGTTCCCTCCCTTTTTAGGGAAAGTTATCTTTCATGGTATGTATATATCACATTTTGGTTTTCCATTCATCTGTTAACATTTAGGTTGCTTCTGCCTCTTGGCTATTGGGAATAACCCTGCTGTGAACGTGGGTGTGCCAATACCTGTTTGATTTCCTGCTTTCAGTTCTTTTGGGTATATATCCAGAAATGGAATTGCTGGATCATATGGTAATTCTTCTATGCTAAATTTTTTTAGGAGCTGCCATACTTCCCTCCTGTTTTATGATGTACAATTAAATGTTGTATATGTGACTGAGTGAATTTAGACTGGATGTCTCTGGTTGTGACTTTTCAAATACCTTCAAGAACTCTGTTCCTGAAAGAGGACACATTGTTAAATTTTTTGAGTCTGGCACTTGGAAATTAGCTCTGATTGTTGAACTTTATTATCTTTGACTTCTCTAGCAATTTCCTACTTTGATTCTGTAGACATTATGCTGGAATTGAAAAGTAGCAAACAGTTCAAATTATAAAGTAATAGACCTCTGACCAGATTTAAGCAGTCATGATTGCCCTTTAATCTACAAGTTTTAGGGTCTTTGTCAAGATCTCAGAATTGTTGGGGGCCTCAGAATTTATCTACTATATTAAATGAGGATTTATTGGCATAGACAGTCAGATATGGGTACCAGTTTAAGTAATCTTACAGTGTTTATAAAACAACAAAATATAAATGTGCTTTCCACAAAAAGAATTTAAAATTGGAAGCTTAGTTTTCTCTAGTAGACCTTGGAGGAGAGGAAACATAAGGCAAAAATGGTCTCTAGTCTGCCAAATTTTGAAGTTCAAAATGTTTTTCATCTAGTTATTTCCTTAAAAACATTTTCCTGGCCATTAAAATCTCATTAATCTAAAAACAGACCTTGGAATTGCTTGCATGTGATAAAAGCAGCTGAAAACTGTAGGAGATCCAGAGATTACCTCCAACCCCCTCACTGCCCATTAGCTCTTAGTGAGCTCTTCAACTGGATCTGGAAACCATAATGACAACAGGCAGATTAACAAGAGCAAAGTGCACCAATTTTATTAGTTTTACATATACATGGGGATCTTCACCAGATAGGCTGGAGTATAGTGGTGCAGTCATAGCTCACTGCAGCCTTGAACTCCTGGGCTCAAGAGATCCTCCTGCCTCAGCCTTCTGAGTAGTTGGGACTTTGATGACCATGCCCAGCTAATTTTTAAAGTTTTTGTAGAGATGGGGTTTTGCTATGTTGCCCAGGCTATTCTCAAACTCCTGGCCTCAAACAGTCCTCCCTCCTTGGCCTTCCGAAGTTCTGCCATTACAGGTGTGAGCCACTGTGTCTGGCCCCTTTTATACTTTTTAGACAAAGAAGGGTAAATTTGAGAAGACATAACAAGATAAATAAGATCTGGCTGGGGCAGTAAATTTCCTAGGGGAGTCATTAGGAGATATATGGGAAGATGTAAAACAGGTGGGAAGATGTAAAACAGGTGGAAGGGTTACTTTGTTATGTATGTTTGTTCGGGTCTATTGCAGCCTCCAATTCCAAGTTTCTGATGATAGGGACTATTTTCTTGCACTAGTATGGAGAGGGTGCCTCTCCCAGGGGAAGCTTTATCTCTTGCTGCATGCAGGAAGACAGTGGTCAGCTCACCCTTTTTGAATCTACAGTTTCTTCAGTGTTTTCAACTGGAAATAATCAGCATACCAATCCTGGCATATTTTGGGATGGCATGCCCTTCATTCCTTCAGTCCACAAAGTGGTCATGAAAAATACTGTGTTCATTGGTAGAATGTGGCTCAAATCCATTCTGACCATCTGTATTCAGGGATTGCTTGTCTTTTTCTTTTGGCTTAAACATCAGGGACAAAAAGCTTTTCTGTAAAAGCTCTCATGATTTGAAAGAATGTTTTTAAAAAAATCTGTTCAGATGATTCCTTGATTTAAAAAAAATCAGTTTTGATTTTTCTTCTGAAGGCAACTTTTCATCAGAAATGAATAGATATTAATTTATAAAATAAGCATCAAATTAAGAAGAGAATTAGTTTGAATCCTAAATAATCCTGAGTGTATTTTTAAAAACATCTCCCTTCTTCAATAGGTTTTTTGTTTTTTTGTGTGTGGTTTTTTTGTTTTTGTTTTTTTGTTTTGAGACCAGGTCTCACTCCAGGCCAGAGTGCAGTGATACAATCATAGTTCATGGCAACCTCAAACTCCTGGGTTCAAGCAATCCTTCTGCTTCAGCCTCCCAAGTAGGTAGGACTTCAGGTGCATGCCACATACCTGGCTAATTTTTCTATTTTTTTGTAGAGATGGGGTCTTACTATATTGCTCAGGCTGGTCTTGACCTCCTGGCCTTAAGCAGTTCCTCCCACCTTGGCCTCCCAAAGTGCTGGGATTATAGGCATGAACCACTGTTCCTGGCCCTTTGGTATGATTTTTAGTTTATATCCTGTGGCATATTAGAAAAAACTATTAATTTTATGTCACTAGATAAAGGTGGGCCTTTTGTAAGGCACTGTCTGTAGGTCGTCTTCTAGGGAGACTTGATGGCTTTGTTCTCAAAGGACCGAATCTCCCTCTGTCCATCCATCCGACTGGCCAATATTGGGTTGCCTACTATGTTCTTGGCACCTTGCTAGGTACTAGGGATGTAATGGGGAACATAACAGACATGAGGCCCTGGTTTAATTGAGTTTACAGTCTAATCTAGGGACAGCCAAAGAATTTAATTCAATTTATTCGAGTTTAGAGTCCACATGAATATCTGTGGACTGACATTGTGGCTAGTGTTAGACACCATGAGTACTCATCAAGGGGATCTAGTTGATCTTGGAGATGGAGAAGGCAAGTCGGATCTCTCTCTAGACATGTGGATAGTAGTTCATTTGCACACTTGCGTTCTCCATGCATTTACAAGTTCTCCTAGTATAAGGCCCGGTTTTATTCATTAGTGTGTCATCAAAGTTTAGAACAATTCCTAGAATTTGGTAGGCCTATAGTTAAGTGTTTATTGATTCATGTCCTTGTGTGCTATTAGAGATAGGGAAGGCAGTGCTGGCTTGGTGGTGATAGGGAAACTGCAGCTTCTTGTGGATGTCACTTGGGCACCCGTCAGACCTAAGGAATATGTTTCAGATACTCGGGTTTTCTACACATTCAGGTCTGTGTAGACAGCAATGGACTTTTAGTCTACTTTTAGTGGATGGTTCTTGGATGAGCAAAGAAATTGTGATGAATGGTTTTATGCCTTGGTTTGGAACATTTTCTTAGTTTCTTTCTTTGTAGTGTAGCCAAAAGGAACGTAAAGATCGTTTTACTAAATATTATACTGATCTAATTAGTACTGCTATCATTTTAGGGAGTTTACTCAGTTTTTGAATTGTAGTTATTTTTTCCAGTTGTGCTACTTTGCCTGGGAAATTATTTTGCTATAAAAATATTTTTCCTTTTTTCTGCTCTTAACACCTAGAAAATTATTTGTTTTTTTATTTGTTTATGTTAAATATATACTTGATTTTTATTAACCCATTTCCAAGAGGAGATGAGAGAAGGTACCAGGTGTCCCCTCCCAACCACAACCACTGCCACTCCTTTTTTTTTTTTTTTTGAGACAGAGTCTCATTTGTTGCCCAGGCTTAGTGAATGCCGTGGTGTCAGCCTAGCACACAGCAACCTCAGACTCCTGGGCTCAAGCAATCCTCCTGCCTCAGCCTCCCGAGTAGCTGGGACTACAGGCATGTGCCACCACGCCCGGCTAATTTTAGATATATTAGTTGGCCAATTAATTTCTTTCTATTTATAGTAGAGACGGGGTCTCGCTCTTGCTCAGGCTGGTTTTGAACTCCTGACCTCGAGCAATCGCCCGCCTCAGCCTCCCAGAGTGCTAGGATTACAGGCGTGAGCCACCGCGCCCGGCTTCCTTTTTAAAGTTATAGAAGTTTATAAGGGAAAAAATAGCTAAAAATGCCTGTTTGCATTTTGTAACTTAGGTATTCCTTATTTGATAAGCCAGTTTCACAGTCAGAAAACCTTTAGAGTGTGCTTGGCCTGACAATAGTCTAACTAGTTTTGGTGCATCTGGCATCAAAGTTGCTTTGATCATGAAAAAATGTCCAAATTGCTTTAATAATGTTTTTTATTCAGACAGGTATCTGTCTTAAAACTGATACAGGATTTAGGGATAGGGCAACTAGTTGGTTTTGTTTTTTGTTTTTTTTTTTGTCTTGGTGAAATTCATCTGGCTTGTTCCCTTCTTAATTTTATAATAAAACAAATTGGATTATTTTATTGACTCCTGTGACCCATTTCTTCCTCACCTACCTACCACCCTGTCTTATAGGAAGAGAGTCCTCTCTGTTAAGGTACCTCCAAATCTGTCCCTTTTCTTATTCTGGGGATTGGCAGCCATCATACAGGAGCTCGTCCCTGGCTACCCAGTCCTCCCACACCAGCCCCTTAACTGTCGTCCTCATTGTGCTTGTCTCCTCCTCTTTAGGGCTGTCCTTCCCTTGGGCTTTTCATCCCCTCTACTCAGGCTCCTCTAGGATCTTGTTCCATCCCTCATCCCTCCTCCTCCCTGGATGCCAGGGTTTGGGCCTCTCCTGGCTCTTGCCTTACAGCCTGTGAATCTGCCTGGGTGTCTGATATCCTACAAGTGAAGCTATCACCTTCTTTTTGGAACAGAGTTGTTTTAAAAGAGTCTGGTACACTCTCATTCTTATCCCCCACTCACTCTTCTTCAATTTACCAAAACCTATTTTTTTGCCGCTGTGGTTTCCACCAGAGGTACTCTGGCTCAGTTCATCAGTGGCTTTCTCTTTGCCAAACTAGTCAGCGTTTTCAGGCTTTTTCTTCTTGCCCTTTCTTTGGCATTTTATACTCATCTGATCCCCTGAACAACATTCCTCCTCTGTCACCTGCTCTCTAGCCTCAGTCATTTTTTTTTGGCCAGCTCTTATTCTCTGGCCTTCTTCTTAAATGTTGGGTCTTCTCCCAGCAAGGGGTCTCATTTACCCTAGTAATTTTAATAACCATTTATATGCTGATGATCCCCACTATTTAAATTTTAACCTACAACCCCTGCCCTCTTGGGCTCTAGCTCTTATGAACTAATTTCTTACTAGACGTCTGCATCTCCATTTCCACAGGAATCTCGGACTTGCCACAACCAAAATAAAATCACATCTTCACCCCAAATTATTTCTTTTCTATCCCGTATCGTGGGATATTATCTATCTGCTTGTCCAGGCTAGAAAACTTATTCAGTTGTGATCTTAATGAACTTCTTATTCTTCAAATATTAGTTTATATTTCACCTTCTCTGTAATTCCTTCTGTAACTAATGCAGGCAAAGAGCATCCCCTGTGTGTTGCCACACTGGACCCGTGTTGTGATTCTTGTTGGCACGTTTGCCCTGTTTCTGGCAAGCAGGGACTGTATGACCCGTCATTGTACCTCCAGCGCCTGTAGCTGGCCCTGTCATTAGTAGGAACTCAAGAAACACTTGTTGAATCAAGGCAGGGACTGGATGACCCGTCATTGTACCTCCAGCACCTGTAGCTAGCCCTGTCATTAGTAGGAACTCAAGAAACACTTGTTGAATCTACTTTAATCTGAATCCCAGCATTTATGAGCAACTGTCATGGTTAATGTATTACAGTGCACTGTTTAAGTAGTTTTATTTTTATCCTTTTCATATTAATTGTACAGAAATTACATTTTTAAAAAATATTTTCTTCTCCCTGGAAGCCCAGTGTGGTTGGTAAGAACCCAAGGAAAATGTTAAAGAAAACTTCTAGTATATTTTGAAGATACTTCAAATATTCTTTGTTCATTCTTTAAAAGCATGGAAAGAATATTAAATGAAATCTTTTTGTGTGATCTGCCAGCAAGTCGAGACTGTTACTTATTTAATGTACTCAACTGACAAAAAATGTATATAAAATCACCTATTATAAAATGCCTATTAGACATGAAGACTCTTTTGTTTTATCTTTAATAACTTAACATTTTCCCATTATAAAGAAATGCCTTCATATGTCAGAAATTTAGAAACTACAACTATCAGAAGACATTTAAAACCATTTTTCATTTCGCCACAAGGAATAACCACTGTTAACATCCTGATGTCTTTTTCCACTCTGTGAATATATAGAACATATATAGAGATTATGCTATATGGGAATAATCTGACCTAACAATGTATTGCAATTTCATAGTTTTAGAAACTATGAAACTTCTTCCATAACATTTTTAATGGTTTCATGGTATTCAATTATGTGACCAAGCCTTTATTGATAAGCCTTTGATTTTTTTCTCTATAAATAACACCACAGTGAATATAATTTTTTTTTTTTTTTTTTTTTTTTGAGACAGAGTCTCACTTCTGTTTCCTGGGCTAAAGTGCTGTGGCGTCAGCTTAGCTCACAGCAACTTCAAACTCCTGGGTTCAAGCGATCCTCCTGCCTCAGCCTCCCGAGTTGGGACTATAGGCATGTGCCACCATGCCCGGCTAATTTTTTTTATATGTATGTATATATATATATTTAGTTAGCCAATTAATTTCTTTCTATTTATAGTAGAGACGGGGGTCTCACTCTTGCTCAGGCTGGTCTCGAATTCCTGACCTTGAGCAATCCACCGGCCTCGGCCTCCCAGAGTGCTAGGATTACAGGCGTGAGCCACCGCACCCGGCTTTGAATATAAGTTTTAAAATTTAAAAAATCATTAGTGAAATGTTTTATTAGGTATGTACATGCGAATGAATGCAGAAGTGACTAATATAAAAGCTGGTTAGCAAGCTATCTGAGAAAAGGGCATTATGATCATTGTTAGATGAAATCTCTCGGAAAAATTGACTCTAACAATCTCTGGCTTGTGAAACGTTAGCCGGACGTCTTTATCTTTTGCTAGGCCCATCTGTGCACTTCCTCGTAAAATCCAGCTTTAGCAAGTACCTGGCATTCTCAATATCTGATCACCCTCTACACCTGCCCAGGTTCCTCATGCTCCACCCTCTCCCCAGGTGATGTCTGGTCACCCTGGCCTGCCTTCAACAAGAATTCTGTTAGGTTGGTTTAACCAGAATCCCCCCTACCCTTGACATTTCCTCTTAGTAATATTCTACCCACCTGCTACCCCCCACCCTGCTCCTTGGCTGTAAGTCCCCACTTGCCACGCTGTATTTGGAGTTGAGCCCATCTCTCTTCCCCACTGCAAGACCCCATGGTAGTGGTCTCTGCAGCTATCACAGTGGTCCTGAATAAATCATCCTCACCGTGCTTTAATGAGTATCATTGAATAATTTTTTCTTTAATGGTCAGAGTCTGGGTTTAGCTTCCCTCGGTTTATAAGAGCTCCTTCAAAGCGAAGTCAGTGAGCAAGGCCTTGGGGTAAGCACTGGGAGCAGGCCTGCCTTACCCAGTTTGGCTGTTTGGTAGGGCTGTAATAGGGGCCAGGTCTGGGCTTCTGGGTGGCAGGAACTTGTTGGGGGAGTCAGCTGCTCTTCATTTTCTGCTTCTGGGCTTGCAGAGGCCCAGCTCTAGTTCTTAGGTATGGTGGAAGCAGAACATTTCTGAGGGGTGGATTTAAGGCCCTCAGCTGACCAGGCAGCAGAACATGGAGGGCATGAACATGCCTGGTGCACAGGCCAGATAAACCAAGTATGGATAAAAGCTGGGCCAGGCACACAGCTAAATTTCAGAGATTTCTCTTCACTCTGGGGATTCTCTGTGCTAATTTCCTGTTTCCCATGTCGTCTTTCTTGGTTTATGTATTATGAAACTACATTCTCCAGAAGTTTCCTGAGAAGTGATGTGTGGGGAAGTAAGTTTGCGTGTCCTTATATGTCTAAAAATGTCTTTATTCTACCCCTACTTTTGATTGTCTGGTTACAGAATTTGGGGTTGGGAATAATTTTCCTCCAGAACTTTTGGGTATTACATTATAATCTTTTAGCTGTTTATGCTATAGTTGAGAAATCAAAATCACTCTGATTCCTGCCGTTTTGTTGTTTATTACCTGATACTTTCTTCCCTGGAAGCTTATAGAATCTTCTTTGTCTCCTAAGTTCTAAAATTTCATAATAATGTGTTTTTGTGGGTTCTCTTTTGTAAGTGGGCCAGACATTTTCCAGAATTGTTGGGCTGTCATTGGCCCTTTTAATTCTGGACAGTTTTCTTGAATTATTTATTTCCTCCCTCTCTGTTTACCTTTTCTAGGACTTATGTTGTTTGGACGTTTGACCTCTTGGACCAATCCTCTCAAAACTCACATTTTTTCTTTTTTTTCTTAACAGTTTCATTTTCTAGGAGATATTTTCAACTTTATTTTCCAACTCTTCTCTTGAAGTTTTAATATTTGCTATCATTTTTAAACATTGTTTTATTTATTTTTTTAGAGATGGAGTCATACTCTGCCAGCCAGTCTGGAGTGCAGTGGCATGGTTGTAGCTCACTGTAGCCTCGAACTCCTAGGCTCAAGTGATCCTCCCACCTCGGCCTCCCAAAGTGAGCTACATTACTGGCATGAGCCACTGCATCTAGCCTCATTTTTAATTTCCAAAGTTTTTTTTTTTTTTTTGCAATTTTATTTTTTAGAATTGCATCTTATTCTTGTTACAGGGTAGAATGTCTTTTATTCACTAAGGATATTAGATTTTATTTTTTTTTAACCTTTTCTTTGAATACTCTCTGTGTGTGTGTGTGTGTGTGGTTTTGGGTTTTTTTTTTTTTTTTTGGTAGAGACAGGGGTCTTGCTATGTTGCCCAGGGTGGTCTTGAACTCCTTGCCTCAAGTGATCCTCCTACCTCAGCCTCCCAAAGTGCTAGTTACAGGTGTGAGCCACTGCGCGTGGCCTTCTTTGAATACTTTGTTTCCTTCAGGTTGCTTTTCTTCCTTATTTGGTTTTGGTCTCTGTCTTTCATGTTTAAGAGTGGGGAACTAGAAAGCTGATTGAAAACTGACAGAGTGGGAGGGCCCTGTTGACTATTAACTTCACTATAAAGTTCAGCTGCCTGCTGTGAGCTCCTGGTGTCTCTCTTCTTAGAACATATTCTGCTTTAGCTAACTCTAGCTAAGTCTCTTCCTGGAGGCTGAAGGCTTGCCAGCATTAGGAATGCTGATTAGGGAAGAGGGCTGATGGTCCTGTTGTTTACTCTGCATAGGCTGCTCTTTTTGGAAACTGTTTCCTTTAGCTCTGTCCTCCATCTGCCAGCCTGCATCCCTTTCAGCCTCTCTAGAAGGTATATTTAACCAGTCCCCTGTTGAGGACGTGGAGTTATTTCTAACTTTTCCACTATTGCCAATAATGCAACTCTTATGAATCTGCTTATAAAATAATCTTACTTAAATGTTTCTGCAGGGTCAATTCCTAGAAATAGTTTCCAGGGCAAAGTAAATGGTGTGCTTGTATTTTGCAGTTTATTTGATATTGCCAAATTGTTGCCTCTGCCTCTGCAACATATGAAAGATTGTATTTGTTTATATTCATGATAGCAGTTTATAGGAGTACACATTTCCTGTCCATGCCAGCATTGGGTATACCTAATCTTTTCATGTTTTGGTAATCTAGTGGGGAAAAAAATCATTTGTGTTTGATTTGATTATCAGTAAGAATGAAAGTTATATTTCTCTTGGGAATTGCTATTCATAACATTTTCCCATTTTGACATAAATGCTTATAATTTGGTTATAATCCAAAAAAAATTTAGTTTGGGGCTTGGTAAGAAAATTATGAGAGAAAAAAAATTTAAGTATAGTCACTCCAGGGTCTTTATCTATAACTTATTTTTTCTCTATTTAGAATAGTTTGTTGCATAGTTTTTTTTTTTTTTTTTTTTTTTGAGACAGAGTCTCGCTTTATTGCCCAGGCTAGAGTGAGTGCCGTGGCGTCAGTCTAGCTCACAGCAACCTCAAACTCCTGGCTCAAGCAATCCTCCTGCCTCAGCCTCCCAAGTAGCTGGGACTACAGGCATTCGCCACCATGCCCAGCTAATTTTTTGTATATATATATTAGTGGCCAATTAATTTCTTTCTATTTATAGTAGAGACGGGGTCTCGCTCTTGCTCAGTCTGGTTTCGAACTCCTGACCTCGAGCAATCCGCCCGCCTCGGCCTCCCAGACAGCTAGGTCAGGCGTGAGCCACCGCGCCCGGCCATGTTGCATAGTTTTTGAATGAGTTAATTTACATTTCAGTCTTATAATATTTCTGTATGAACAGCCATGTTTTAACTTTATGTCTAGTTTTTAATGTTGTAATTATTTTTTACATACTATGTGGTTGATAGAATGATTTCATATACATAATCTTACAACAGCTCATGAGGTTGGTTGTATTCTGTAGATAAGGAAACTAAGGCATTGAGACGTTAAGAAACTTGCCCAGTGTCTAGCCACCTCCCTTTGGTAGTAATACCTGGGGCAAGGGGTCTTGGGGTTGAGTTCTGGCCTTGCCGCTGATTCTTGTGTCTGGTGTCTATCTTATTAGCTGCAAAATGAAGATGATTCTTTCCCCTTTCTGTATTAGAAGGTAGCATCTAAAAGCTAATTATGTTCTTAGATAACAGCCATGTTGTTATTTTTGTAATCTAGAAATGAACACAGAAGCAGAACAACAGCTTCTCCATCATGCCAGAAATGGCAACGCTGAAGAAGTGAGACAACTGTTAGAAAGTATGGAGAGGAACGAAGGGATTGCTGACATTAATTGCAAAGGTAAGCTTTGGATGGATTTTTTAGCTTTCTCGTATGAGTAAGCACCTCACTATCATTTATTTAACACTGACCTTTCTGATCTGGCATATAATACATCTGTCTGTTATCCTAGGAAGAACCTCTATAAGATGGGTGAAATGTCCGTCCTAGTCCCCTCTGCTCTGAGATCCGTTCTTAAAATTGTCATGGATCCTAAACCTTACAAGCTACAAGAGTGATCCTAGCCCACAGGATGCCTTCTAGGATGTTTTTTCTTCTCAAAGTCATTGCAGTTGTCCCAGCAGGTTTGCGTGTTTACTGTATGCCCAGCATGTAAGGAACCTTGGAGATAATGGTGAAGAGACAGACAAGGCCCCTGCCTTCATGGAGATTGGTCTACTAGATTTAATGGACGAGGCTAGTCCACATTACAAAATACGCATGAGGGCATGGAAGGGTGGGTGCCATGGGACCACATGGGAGAGGAATGTCACTGGCACTTGAAGGATTAGCTTCTTGGAGGAAATGATTCTAAGGTGAAATGTGAGAGGGTATTAGGAGTTAACCAGTTGAACACAGAGAAGAAAAGGGCTTGAGGCAGAAGCAACAATGTGCTGAGGCCTGAGGTGAGAGCAACAGAGATGGCTGGAGGGGTTGGAGAAGACTGGGGGAGGTGTGAGGGCCAGGGCCAGGTGGACATAGCAGCCAGATCATCACGTGCCTTGTGTAGCAAGGCTGCAGATATATCACAGCCTTGCACTCAGGTGTGCAGAGAAATAAAATATATTCTCTAAAATGGCTCTGGCATGTTCTGGAAGGTGGCAGGGAGGACTAAACCTTAGACTTTGGGTACCTCAGTCTTGGTAGCTCTTTTGATATGTGCTTGGTCTCCCTGCCCCATATTTCTTCTAAATTGGCACTAAGTGCAAAAGTGAGTCTTGCTGTGTGTGGCGTGGAGGTGAGATGTCCTCAAATCGGGGAGGCAGCCTCTGGTTCCTTGGTGACCCTTATCTTTCTGATGCTACTCAAACATTTGTGGCTGAAGTGAAACTCGGGTCTCAGAGTCAAATTCGGGTCTCTCAGTCTGTCGTATAGCCCAGGTGGTGCTCTTGGGCTGTCTCACCGCACTCTTGTGTCGCGTTAGCCTGAGCCCCTCTCACGTCTTCATCAGGTACCTGGCCTAGGCTTGCTGGTCAGCTCGGCCACACCCCTAACCCCTCTTTGGAGGGTGGCATGTAGGGACTTAATGACACCTGGGAACCTAGAGCAGCTCTGGTTAGTCACAATTCACGCTTCCCACAGGCTGCACTGGAGTTTGCTTTGCTGTGGCACCTGGCCAGTTGGGTGCTCAGGTAGGTGGCCTCTTAGGGATCTTTTCCTAGCACCCAGAAGCAGCCTGCCTGTTCTTGGTGTCCCCTCAGTTCACCTCACTTCCAGGCTTAAGATCAAGAGCCACATGTCTCATCTCTGACTTTTTCTGTCCCGGAAAGGACAGGCTTCAGGTGCATATGTTATCCCTTTTGTCACTTTCTCCTCCTGCCCAAGAGCAGCAAACCTCATGACTTCACCCTCAGTGTCAAAGGAGTATTATCTTTGTAGGAACTATGATCTGAGTTGTCTAGAAGCTATTGTCTGAGTTAAAGAACTTTAAAAATTTCTCCCCATCCTCAGGGTTATGTTTTGAATTCTAGAAACATTTGATAATTCCCACCCATGGTTGTCTGAGACTAATTAGCAGAAAGTTATCTACTTAGAAATGTGAAACTAAGACATATGTTAATAGTTTTTCAAAGTTTCACCTCATTGTACCTGTCAGTCAGCTTTGTTTTAAGGGCAGTTGGAAGGGTTTGTGTAGAGAATGACGTACTCAGATGAAGTGTAGTTGTCCGCCTTGGGGAGTGTGGAGGGGAGGGCGGGACTGGGTGTGAGTAGCATTTCCATGCTCCCTGTGGGAATTCCTTTCCTTTCCCTCTCCTCTTTTCTTTGACTTTGCTTATTGACCTGAGAGTGCCCTTTGAATGCAGTTATAAAAAACAACTTGGCCATGGGGGAGGCAGGGTGAGAGTGGTGGGGGTGGTGGGTCTCTTTGAGGCCAGGAGTTACAGGCTAGCCTGAGCAAGAGTGAGACCCTATCTCTACAAAAAATAGAAAAATTAACCAGGAGTGGTGGTGCGTGCCTGTAGTCCCAGCTACTTGGGAGGCTGAGACCGGAGGATCTCTTGAGCCCAGGAGTTTGAGGTTACAGTGAGCTATGATGACTCCACTGCCTTCTACCTGGGGTGACAGAGCAACACTGTCTCAAAAAAAAAAAAAAAAACAATAAAAAAACAACCAAAAACAAACCACCAACACAATGAGAACTGGAAAACTGGATCTAGGCCCCCCATGGCACCATATCCCAGAAGAATCCCCCAACTAAGGTGAATTTACACAAAATACGGAGCAAAAAATGAGACAGTGGTGCTGAGGTGACAGTTAGCTGATTGGCAGAGAGCAGAGGTGGTGTGGGCAGGTCCCATCTCTTTCTCCTAAGTGCCAGCGCTCACCACACTGCCCGTGGTGAGTGTCATGGTGAGTTCACTTAGGTCCAGCATCACTTAGGTCCAGCACAAGTGTTGTCTCTTGCCTGTCCCATTTCTGCAGGTGGACGAGTTTGCCTCTGCCCAGTGTCACAGTGGGCCTGACCTTCCTGTCATCTGCTCTTGTCTCATCGAACTCCACCCCCAGCTTTAAGCTGATCTCCGTGTTCTTGAAGGTGCTCTGTGTTTTTAGCGTCTCTGCTCTTTTCAATGATTGTGGCAAGCTTGGTCATGCCGGCCACCTGCCTGATAGCAAAACCCACACCGATTGACTTCATGTGATCACTGAAATTCTTGCTGTCCACCGGTCTCCAGCGCTCAGGAGGGCGTCCACCATGGCGGTGCTGGGCTAGGCTGAGAGCAGGCATGCAAGGACTCTGGACCCTCTTCCTTTTCTTTCTTATTTGTTTTTCCAGATCTCAAGAAATGGGGGGAAATGGTACAAAGTAAAGCTTAACAATCAACATAGAGCTGTTACTGGCTGGAAGGGATCCAGTGATTCAAAAGTGAAAGCAGCACTGACATGCAGAGCGGAAAGTGCAGGTCAGCATTTGTAGCCTGCAGGAAAGGAGGATCTAATTAGTGTTGCTGCTAGCGTTGCCATGTGATAAGTGTGAGCTCGTGGTCCTGTCTCTTGCTAGTGCAAGTCATTCTTGTAAATAAAATAAATATTTATGTTCCTAGTATATATAAGTTGTGTGAGTGATATTCCAAGAAATAGTTTTGGAAGCAAAATACTTACATTTTTAGTCTCAACACATAATTCTGTGTAGTGCTGTTGCTTTGCTAGGAGTCCAAATGTGAAATTACTCAAATATTCCTCAGTAACACCTGCCGGTGTTTTCTAGTGTTGTAATATCTGTATAGGATACAGTTCTTGTAAATACTTCAAAACTTGGTATTTCTTATTCACTGAACACGGTTTTTTTTAGCTATCCATAAGTAGTAAAGAATGGTTGAAGTATTTTAAGAATAATTTAGGATCTTGGAAATTTTGACTTCTTGCTCCAGAATCCCATTTGGAAACACTAGCTGTGAGGACCAGTTTAGAAGCTGTCCTTAGAAGTTAGAGGAGTCTCTGTAGGTTGGAATGGGGCAGAAGCAGTGGGAATGGAGAAGGGAGATGTAATTAACATTTAGAAGGTAGAGTCAATGGAGTGTGGAGGTGAAAGGAAGACAGTAGGAAGGGTGCTGCTGATGTCTGGCATGAGAAACGAGGTGAAGAATGGGGCAGCTGATTTTGAAGGAAAATGTGGGAGGGGGATGGGAGGTTCTTGTGTGTGGGGGTTGAAAGATGAGATAAGCTTTGTGCTTTCTGACCACTGTCCCAATGGAAGTGTCTAGTGGAGAGTTGGAAATGGAAATATGGATTTTGAAATCAGCAGCATAGAAATAATTAAAGCAGTGGGAGAGGGGTAGGAAATACCATTTCTGAAGTTACCAACAATGGACTAGTCAGAGAAAATAGAGCTTCCAAAGGATACAGAGAAGTAGCGCCAGAGAAGTGAGAGATCTGTAGGGTGCAGGCCTGTGGCCACCGGGGAGGAATGAGCCATGCTGTCGGGGATGTGGTGAGGTGGCAGCCGAAAGGTGCCCCTGGGGTCATTGACAGCATTCAGCATTTATTGGTAAGAGTTGAGGGCAGTATTGCTGACATGGTGGGAGGTAAGCCCAGTCTGCAGTGGTGGGCAGTTGATGGGAAGGAAGGAGTAGAGGGAAGGGAGAGCGAGGACAGTCACTGGTAGGGAGGGAGCAGCTCAGGGAGGCTTTCTTTTGTTTTTGCTTGTTAGATGAAAGAGTCGAGAGTGTTTACTTTCTCCTTCCCATTGGCAACTAAAGGGGGAAAGTTGAAGATTGGAAAAAAAAGGAGGCCTGAAAAGCATGAAGGACGGGATCAGGATTTGGGAAGAAGCGTTAGTCTTAGACATCGGGAGTGAAGGCTGGGCAGAACACATGCAGGTACAGGTAGGATGGTAGATTTGGTGCTAGGAAGCCTAGGGAATTCTGTGGAAGGTTCTGTTTTTCCTGTGAAGCCAAGGTATGTCTTTGCTGAAGGAGAGGTGTCTGGAAAAAGGCTTGAGGGGGAATAGTGAAGGATTGAAATACCTGTTTTGGGGCTGGGCATGGGGGCTCATGCCTGTAATCCTAGCACTTTGGGAGGCTGAGGCAGGAGGATTGCTTGAGGCCAGGAGTTTGAGACCAGCCTAGGCAATGTAGTGGCAACCTGTCTCTACAAAAAATACAAAAATTAGCCAGGTGTGGTGGCATGTTTCTGTAGTCCCAGCTACTTGGGACTGAGGTAGAAGGATGACTTAAGCCCGGGAGTTGGAGGCTGCAGTGAGCTACGATGATGCCACTGCACTCCAGCCTGGGCAACAGAGTGAGACACTGTCTTAAGAAGAAGAAATACCTGTTGTGGAATATAGGACAGACCCTGAACAGGGCCTTATAAAAGGGTTGCCTAGCTAAAGTGTGGGGTCCGGACTTTATGGTGCCAAACATACACAGGGCTTTGCTGTTTTTTCTTCACCATTGATTAGCAGCCTGAGTATGCTTATAGAGAAAACAGGCTAGTGTATTTATCATGCTTTGAGGTATTTCTAGGCTGCTGTGACAGAGAGAGTGAAATAAGGATACTGAGGATGTTGACAAAGACATGTTGAAGTGGGTGATCAAGGAATAGACACGGTATTTATTGAAGGAATCGAAGGTGGGGGTGTTTACATACATGAAAAGTGATTAGAGAGCTGAGGGGCTGATTAAGTTGAAGAACAGGTCTGAGGTCTGCCTGTGTGGACAGGCTGGAAAGTTGGGAATGTGGCAAAGTGGCTTTTTTCCTGTGTTCTTGAGTCCATGGACAATGGTGGCGCCCTGGCTCTGGCTCTGTTTGTGAGGAACGAGGGAAGCTGAGAGACCTGGGTGCTGATGAGGCGGCAGACCCCGCCAGGCTGGTGGCAGGATTTGCAGAAGGGAAAGACTGTGCTGCCCACAGTTCTGGGGTGAGGGGTGAGCTGCTGGCGCATGGCAGCAGAGCAGGCCTCCGAGGGAGCCGTGGCTTGGCCTCGGGAGCCTCAAAGGCATCGGGGCTGTGAAGAGAGCCCAGAGGGGGCTGACCAGGGGCAGCAGAGGGGGCGTGGATGTTCACACAGCTTCCGTTCTGTGAGGTACAGGGGCGTGTGGGGACAGGGCCTCCTCCTGCGGAAGAGCTAGGTTTCACTGAAGGACAGAAGGCAGAAGACATGTTCGGTGAAGCAGGCTTTATTGACTGTGTGATTGGGGATTCCGGAGGGCACACACTTGAGAGGAAGCAGATGTAGGGGTTTGGGTTAATGGCAAGCAATCCCAGGGACACTGCGGGCAGCTGCTGTCCCTGGGGGGCTTGTTATAGGCCTGTTGTGGGCACGCCGAGGTTGGTGGCTGAGGTTTCTGTGGGTTCCGAACCTGAAATCTAGGAGCCGAGGGCAGGGCAGACTGTAAGTGAGCGCTGCGGTCAGCATTGGCCACTGAAGCACCAGCCCCTCCTGGGAGCAGCAGGCTCCTGGGCACCGACAGACCCTCAGGGTGGTGGACTTTGGGGATTTGATAGGGCTGTATTCTCTGCGGCCTGATTTGGAATGTTGGTTAGCTTTTGGAGCTATCTCATCTCTAAATAGTGCACTGTATCTTTTTTGCTAAATTATGTAGTTTTAGTTCCTGCAGCCCTCAATTGCTTTATACCTTTCTCAGCTCTGCTGCGAGGATCTGACATTTCATTACTTTTAACTTTGGTTCTGGTCCAGTTGGACTCTCTCTCACTCTGGTAACCCAGTATCTTCATTAACTGAGATTTTATCTGAAGCCAAAGACTCCACTTTCAGTGACTGTCTGTAAAGCTAGCAGCTTTCCAAACGCTGCAGGAAATATCCTGTACTTAAATGTACAGTTCCCCTGTGCATTTAAATGGTGGCATCTTTTTTTTTCCCTGAAAATTTACTAAATTGATGGTAAATATGATGACTTCTAAAGTAGAGAGAAGATGTATAGACTTTTAGAGAAAAGTACCATTTAACTTTTTTTTTTTTTTTTTTTTTGAGAAAGTGTCTCACTGTGTTGCCTGGGCTAGAGTGTGGTGGCGTCAGCCTAGCTCACAGCAACCTCAAACTCCTGGGCTCAAGCGATCTTCCTGCCTCAGCCTCCTGAGTAGCTGGGACTGCAGGCATGCACCACCATGCCCGGCTAATTTTTTCTATATATATATTAGTTGGCCAATTAATTTCTTTCTATTTATAGTAGAGACGGGGCTCGTTCTTGCTCAGGCTGGTTTTTGAACTCCTGACCTTGAGCAGTCCACCCACCTCGGCCTCCCAGAGTGCTAGGATTACAGGCGTGAGCCACCGTGCCCGGCCCATTTAATTTTTTGTTCTTCTACCTTCGTCTGTTGATGAAGGTACTGGCTCCTTACGTGGCACAGGTTTTCAGCGAGAGATGGAATGTTATGCCGAGGGAACCATGTCGTTGCTTGTTGATAGCAGGATAGTTAACGACTTGGAGCCTTGGAGCTGACAAGCTGCTAGAGATCAATCATCTAGTTGGAGTGCGATCTGCGTCGTGTCTCCCTTCACCCTGTTAGGGATGAGGACGTTGGGTCAGAACAGTGACATCAGATTTGGATCTTGTGAGTTCTGGTCCATCACGCCCGTTTCGCTTCTTACAGTGTCCCGCCTCACTCGTCAGCAGTGCAGTGTGAAGGAGAGCCATTGCCCAAGGTGTCGAAGCAGCTTGTTAGGGAGAAGTTAATTTTATTGTAAAATTACCTAAATACCATCTAAAACTTATCTTTTTCTGCTTTTAGGAAGAAGTAAGTCTAATTTGGGCTGGACACCTCTTCATCTGGCATGCTATTTTGGACATAGACAAGTGGTCCAGGATCTGTTGAAGGTCTATTTATGGCTTTACTTTTTTAATGACTATAATAAATATTGTTGTTATGGAAATTATAAGTGTTAGAGAAGCCAACTGAGCCATAATGGCTTATATTTCAAGCAATAACTCATCACTAAAGACACTTAATTGTTTTATTAAATACATAATTTAAGTTAGCCTTATTAATTAAAATTGTGTTTTTAGTCATTAGATTTTTACATTATTGGCCCTTTAAAATTGAAAAAGTAGGCATATTAATGAAGATATTATTTTCAGTTTTATGAGCGTGACAGTTGAAAAAATAACCAAAGCATATATCCTAAATAATTAGAAATAATGTCAATCTCTTAGCACTGTGCTTAATGAGAATTGAGATCTCCTATTTCTCAATTCTATGATGAATAACTTTTCACATAGTGATATTTCTGGAATTGGGTTGCATCTTACAATTCATCTATATATTTAAATGATAGCATCTTGTTTTTCCCCTGAAAACTTATTAAATTGATGGTAGAGGAAAATAGGGTATTTCATTCAAAGATAGTTTTGCTTTTTCAAAATATTACTGCTTCTAAAGTAGAGTGAAGATGTATAAATTTTTAAAGAGAAGTGCTTTATTACTTTTTATTCTTCTATCTACCAGGTAGATTTTTACCTTTCAGGAAACCTCCTATTTACCTTTTTTTTTTTATTGTTTGTTTTAGAGATAGGATCTCGCTATGTTGCTCAGGCTGGCCTCTAACTCCTGGTCTCAAGCAACCCTCCCACCTTCTGAATAGCTGGGACTGCAGGTGCATGCCGCCACACCCAGCTTTTTACTTTTACCCTGAATTAAATTTGTTTTTAGTAGTGACAACCAAATAGTATTAATGATTACCTTAATTTTTGAAATGCTTAACATTTTTTAGGAATTATTTTCACTTTTGTATGTTTTCTTAATATGTGGAAGATGTTTAAAGTGTTCATGTCTACTAGGCTGGTGCAGAAGTGAATGTGTTAAATGACATGGGAGACACGCCACTTCATCGAGCTGCCTTTACAGGACGAAAGGTGAAAATTGTTAAATGTTTGCAAGTGAAATATTTAGAAGAGCATTCACCAGTGTTTTCTCTGTTACAACCCTCTGATCAGCAACTGGAGAAAGCCTCAAAAAAGCGTATACACCAGCACTTTGGGTCAAAAGAGCTTAGAGTTGGACAGTGAGGTCAGATATTAGGGTCATGGATACTCCCACTTGATAGCATTCCCGAGAGGAGGTCATTCAGTCTCTGCTTGTGTACTCCAGCGATGGGGAACTCCTGATTGTTCCTTTTTTAAAAAAAATAGCTTTATTGAGGTATAATTAGCATTGCATAAAATTCACTCGTCGTAAGTGTGCATTTTAATGATTTTTATACATTTAACCTGGTTGTGCAGCCATTGCCACAATCCAGTTTTAGAGCATTTCTATCACCTGAGAAAGTGTCGTCATGCCTGTTTACATTCATTCCCTGCTCCCATTTCAAGCCCCAGGCTACCACTGAATCATTTTCTGTCTCTAGATATTTGCCTTTCCTAGAAATTTCTTATAAATGGAAGCATACAAACTTTTGTGTCTGGCTTCTTTATCATAATGTTGAAGTTCATCCATGTTGTAGTATATGTCAGTAGTTTGAAACTTTTTATGGCTGAATAATATTCCATTATGTGGACATATAACACACTTTGTTATCTATTCACTATTTATTGAAAAGTTTATCTTTCTACATTGTATTGTCCTGGTACCTTTGTTGAAAATCAGTTGACCATAAATGGTAAGGGTTTATTTCTGGATATTCTCTTCCTTTGATTTATATATCTATACTTATACCAATTTATTACAGTGGCTTTAAACTTAAGTTCTGATCTTGGGTAGTGTAAGTTCTGCAACTATGGTCTTCTTTTTAAAAATTACCTTGTTTCAGCACAGCATTCCTGGCCTCCCTGCCAAAAACTGACTTTGCCTATTCTCAGTCCTAGGGATTTCCATATAAATTTTAGGATCATTCTGTCAATTTCTATAAGAATGCCTATTTGAATTTTGATAGAGATTGTGTTGTCTTGAAATCTCTAGGTCAATTTGGGAGAACTGCCATCTTAACAATATTGAGCCTTCTAATCCATGAGCATGAAGTACCTCTTCATTTATTTAAATTTTCTTTCTCACAGCAATGTTTGGAAGTTTTCAATATACAGATCTTGTACTTATTTTGTTAAATTCATTAACTGGCCTGACCGTAATCTGTAGAATCTGGAATGAGCTTGGGTAGCTGATATCTCTGCTCAATTTTTTAGTGTTTTTTTTTTTTTTTTTTGAGACAGAGTCTTGCTTTGTTGCCCAGGCTAGAGTGAGTGCCTTGGCGTCACCCTAGCTCACAGCAACCTCAATCTCCTGGGCTCAAGCAATCCTCCTGCCTCAGCCTCCCGAGTAGCTGGGACTACAGGCATGCACCACCATGCCCGGCTAATTTTTTTCTATACATATTAGTTGGCCAATTAATTTCTTTCTATTTATAGTAGAGATGGGGTCTCGCTCTTGCTCAGGTTGGTTTCGAACTCCTGAGCTCAAACGATCTGCCTGCCTCGGCCTCCCAGAGAGCTAGGATTACAGGCGTGAGCCACGGTACCCGGTACCCGGCTCTGCTCAATTTTTTAAAAGAATTTTTAAGCATAGTTTTTTAGGGTTCACCCCTGCATCTGTATAGCTTAGCAGTCAGCCAGTATTTGGGTAACAATGGGCTCAAATACTCAATCCCACAGGACTTCTGTGTTGGTTGGAGAGTGCTTTCAAAGTTTGGGCATTTCTCACTTGTGCCTCTGCTCTGACTTCCTGCAGGGCCTTCTCTCCTTTCTGTTGCATTAAGTGTGGAGTTTTCTGGCAGTGGTACGTCCCCAAGAAGCTTAATCTACTCTTTCTCTGGGTCTTTCATTTCCAGGGTTGTCAAATTTTCAGGCTGTTGCCATTTGCCCTATGTGGCAGGCAGAATGATGGCTCACCCAAGATGTTCGTGTTCTAATTCCTGAAAACCGTGACTATGTTAGGTTACATGGTCAGGGGAAATTAAAGTAGCAGATCAAAGGGAGGCTGCTAATCGGCTGCCTTTAGGATAAAATTATTTTGGATTAATCTGGGTGAGCCCAATGTAATCACAAGTGCTCTTAAAAGTATAAGAGAAGACTGAAGAATCAGAGGGAAACATGCCTGTGAGAGAATTGTCACAGAGATGCAGTGCTTGTGGCTTCGAGACTGCAGGGAGGCAGGAGAGCTGTGAGCTACGGAATTTGGACAGCCCCTACAAGCTGGAAAAGCAAGGGAATGAGTTCTCCCCTAGAGCGTCTGGTAGGAACACATCCCTGCAACGCCTTGATTTTACCCAATGCGACCCATGTGGAACTTCTGAAATACAGAAGGGTAAGATAACAAATTTGTGTTGTTTTAAGCCACCAAGTTTGTGATAATTTGTTACAACAGCAATAGAAAGCTAATATACTCAAATGGGAAAAAGCAGCCTCATGCCAGCAAACACATAGGTTTTCCCATTTGTTTTCTACTGAATTTGGTGTTTTTACTAATAGCGCTGTTTGGGTGGGGGTTCCAGATGGAGTCAGTTCTCTCTGGCAGCAGGGCCGCTGGCTTTCCTGTCCTGGTCAGACTTCTCTGGGGAAGTGGGGAGGGGAACTCCTGAACTTCTTACCTGGAGTTGTAGCAGTTCCTCTTGAGTAACTGACTCTCAATTTGTTGTTTATCTTCAGTGGATATCCATTACCATGCAATATGTTTAGTTTTGACTATTTCATCCAGTTTTATACTTAATTTTTCAAGGTAACATTTCTCTGATCCCTTCAAGCAACCATAGCCAAAAGTCACTTTACTCCATTTGTATGATTTTTTTTTATTATTTTAATGATCTGGCAAATTAACAATGGCATAGAGTGTATTTCTTGTTTATTCTGATTATTGACTGGAGCCCAACATGATCCCTATAAAAAGGTTATTTTATAATCACATAATTGTAAGGTTTATTATGTGCATTTATCATGAGTTAAAGAAGAATGAATCGTTGTTTCACAGTTTTCAATTATTCTAATGACTAGATTTCACTATTGATTGTCATGAATTGACCCTCTAAGCATGGGCTAAGTATGTTTGAATTAGTACATTGCACACCACTCCTGTCTTTTTATTCGTAAGTTGATACTTGTGTACCACATATGAAGTCATACTAAAGGTGACTTTTTAAATAAGGGGTAACTTTTTAAATAAATCAGTAAACAATAAAGGTAGTGGGTTAATTACTTTATGGGATTTGAAAAATGAGCTGCAACTGGTTTGGTCAGCCTGACTGCCTGAACTACTTGCTGTTTCCCTATGTAGCTTTGTACTGTTATTCTTTTCTATGTACCTAAGAAAGTTCCAGTGTTATCTATCTCCACATGGCCCACATCTACCTGAAGTGCAACTCAGATGTAATCTCCATAAATTCTTTCCTAATGTCTTGCAGCTGGAAGGAAACTGTGCTTTTTCCAGATTTCCCAGCACGTTACAGCACTTTCATTCATCATCTACCTTGTATTAGAACTATTGTTGTTTGTCTTACTAGGTTGCATTAATCTTGCTGGCAAGGAATTAAAACTCATCTCATTTTGGGTGTCCTCTACACGCACAACACACGTCTTCCCTACTCTGTAATTGCCTAGATGAAATCAGTTCATTGATCTGTGCTCGGCTCTTTCCATGCTTGGCCATTTCTGCTATTTTCTTGAACTTCAAATACACTATGCTAATTTCAGCCTTATTTTTGTTTGAATATTAGTGTATATACAGTATGTCCTCACTTAATGTCATTGGCATTCTTGAAAACTGTGACTTTAAGTGAAACAACATGTAAGGAAGCTAATTTTACCATAGGCTAATTGATATAAATAAGAATGAAGTATTTCTGGTCAAAAAACATCACCAAACTTCTAAAGATACAGCAAAGCATTTCTAATATTAAACATTGAAATAAATGTGAACTATACATACATTTAAGAAAGATTAATAAAAAAAACCAAGATAATTACCCCCTTATGCCAGTTCAGGGAATAGTGGCTGGAGCCTGTCCCAGCAGCTCAGGGCAAAAGGTGGGAACCAGCCCAGACAGGACGCCATTCTGTTGCAGGACGCACTCAGACCTACACTCACACTTACTCAAACGGGAGACAATTTGGACACGTCAGTAAATCTAACATGCACGTCTTTGGGATGTAGGAGGAAACCAGAGCACCACGCAGACATAGGGAGAATGACAAACTCCACACAGGTAGTGGCCCTGGCCAGGAAGCCATTTATTCCACCCTGATCAGCGTCATGACAAAAAAATGTTGATTGAAACCCTGTTTTCCGAGAACTCACTGTATTTTATCTGTTACATTAGAAAATAACACTTAGCTGGAGCTAAATGGTTATGTAACGTAGGAAACACTAAAAAATTTATGTGCTTAATATCTAAGCATGATTGAATTATGCACAGTTTCATTTCTAATTGTACTTATGAAAGGAATCAAATGATCTTGTTTTGATGTGATCTTTCACCATGAAGTTAATTTTAAATCTTATGATCCTGAGATTCTGTGATTTAATAAATAGAATGTTGAGCAGAAAAGGGATTTGGTTTATTAAGAAGCACTTTAAATTCACTCCCAAAATTTATGAGGACCTTTGGGCTTTTCTTGGTACACGAGCGACCCCTACTGTTTCTTGGTAAAAATTAGTATACCAGAATTTTAAAATGTCATATTTAGCATTTGTTCCTTTATTTTTCAGATGCAGTTAGAATTCTGAAGTTTTTATGCCTTTTATAATCAGTTTAAAATAGGGATACAATCAATATAGTAAATAATTGGATTGTGGCACTGACCTTCATTATTTTTTAGTGGAATTGAGAATCTTAATACATTTAAAACCAAAGCTTTCTATGTTCTGTGCTTCAGAAATTATCTTTCTCACCTAACATACAGGAGATATATATAATACTGAAGTTTCTATAAGCTCTGCTATTCCTTAGGACGCCATCTCTCATGTATCGGAGGCCTACTATGTGTCAGACACTGTCCACACAGCCTGACCTGTGTTTCATTTAATGGTGAACGTTACAGACGGTGCCATTTGTCATAGGTTGGGTTCTGGAGGAAGCCGATGGAGATGGAAATTGCTGTGCAGCAGGTTGTGAGCGCTGTGGCGTCCTGCCTGTGGAAGAGGGAGGCAGCAGGGGTGGGCAGAGACGAGCTGAGCTGCTGCAGTCTCCAGCGGTGCCTCAGCCCACACTGTGTGGGGAGCTCTACAGAGAGATGACCCTTCTGAGCTGTCCCCGGTTCCCACTGTGGGGGAGAGGCCAGGACTTTATACCCCCCGGGATGGACAGTCATGGATACGGGCCACCCTGGGAAGGGGGTTTGGGCTTGCACGTGGCTCTTCTCGGCTGAGACAACCCCTCACGTGGCTAATAGCTGAAGACCACTTCCTGGCCACTCCCGGCATCTGGGGTAACTATTACATTCCTGAAGGGAGATCTGAGCTTCGATCGCAGCTTTACCGTAGCATACCCCTTGCTGTGCTCAGATCCACTTCATACGTTTCTGGGAGCAGCTTCTTCAGGACTTCAGGGGGGGGGGTCTTCCTCCTGGAAGAAGCTTGGAAGGGAAAGGTGCAGGGAACCTGTGGCTCCTGTGCTGTAGTTGGTCTTGAGGCCACAGCAGGATCATTTTCCTCCTGCTCTGTCATTCTAGATCAGGCGTCCTCAAACTAAGGCCTGCGAGCCATATGTGGGTGTTTTTGCCCATTTGTTTTTTTACTTCAAAATAAGATATGTGCAGTGTGCATAGGAGTTTGTTCATAGTTTTTTTTTTAAACTATAGTCCGGCCCTCCAATGGTCTGAGGGACAGTGAACTGGCCCCCTGTTTAAAAAGTTTGAGGACCCCTGCTCTAGATTCTCCTTGCTCTTGGCTAGCACACCTTTTGGTCTTTGAGGCTTATCTGGTGGTGTGACTGAGGCCCTCATCCCTGGAGGTCTGAGTGCCTGGTTGCCATGCCCTCCCTAGGCTGGAGTGGCTACACTCGTCCCCTTACTGTCAAAATTGGACAAGAGAGTGCCAGGAGGCACCTGAGTGTCTCATATGCACGCTAAACATGTTCTTCGTGTCCCCATTGTGTATAGGTCTACTGTCTTCTGCTGATCAGTTACCTCTGCTAAGGTGGTGACTTCTTGCCTGCTGGTCCTTCGACACAAGGAACCCGGTGTTCAGGCAGACTTCCAGGCATCCCAGAATAGGAACGAGAGCATTATCTTTAGGTGTGGAATATGCTGCCCCAGAACCTGTTAAGGCCAATCAGGCATTGTACTCCCTCCTCTGTTACAGGAAGTGCAGGATGGAGTGAGTAATTCTTTACTTTGGAGGAAATGTCCTGGCATTCGTCAGACCAGCGAACCCTTACAAATTTACTGACATGGCAAAGCCCCCAGAGTTTTCCTAAGATTTACTTCCCACCCTCGGGATGAGGTTTCTCATTGAGGCTGTCAGCGTTCTAGCTTTTCTTGCTCATCTGGCTGTCTTAGATGATGTCGCTGATGACGTGGACCAGCGTGATGTCCTGCAGGATGCCCAGATGGAATGTGGCAAAACCGCAAATGTATACTGTTACCCATAGTGAGTACAAACCGTCTTTGACCTTTTTTCCTGATGAGGATGGAAAAGAAAACATTTGCTGTATCAGCTGCTACATACCATGTACTCGAGGTAGTATTACTGACTCCAGCAAAGATACCACATTTGTCAGAGTGGCTACAATTGGGGCCACTATTTGGTTGAGTACATGGAAGTTGTGGTCATCCTCCACATTCCATCTGGTGTTTGTAGTAGCAGACTGGTAAATTGAACGGAAATATGATAGGGACATCACCCCTGTATTCTCTTAGGTTCTTAAAGGTGGCACTAATTTCTGCCATTCCTCCCCGTACAGCATATTGGTTTTTTTTTTTGTTTTTTTTTTTTGAGACAGAGTCTCACTTTGTTGCCCAGGCTAGAGTGAGTGCCATGGCATCAGCCTAGCTCACAGCAACCTCAAACTCCTGGCTCAAGCAATCCTCCTGCCTCAGCCTCCCGAGTAGCTGGGACTACAGGCATGCGCCACCATGCCCAGCTAATTTTTTCTATATATATTAGTTAGGCAATTAATTTTTTTGTATTTATAGTAGAGACGGGGTCTTGCTCTTGCTCAGGCTGGTTTCGAACTCCTGAGCTCGAGCAATCTGTCTGCCTCGGCCTACCAGAGTGCTAGGATTACAGGCGTGAGCCACCGAACCCGGCCAGCATATTGGTTTTGATTTGTCGCAGCCAGTGGTTGGGAGAGGGTAGCTTCAAGGCCCTCCATTTGGCTCTTATACTACAGACCAAGGAGGCAATGTGAGGGTGGTGCCAACAACTAAATGTGTCTATTCCCATTTTGCGTTCAGGGACTAGGGGAAAGACCACTGGGTGTATCTGTGGACCCGGCCAGGGCAAGCACTGTGAGGCAGGCCTGGGTGTGTGTACCATTTATCATCTCACCTCCTTCCTTCCCCCTTTCTAACACAGGGCCTCGTGGCACTGTGGGTCTGTCGGCATCAGTGTCAAGTCGGACCTTACATCTGACGGTTTTTGAGACGTTTGTGTGTTTCCCTTTCCCCCGTGTACAATTAACTGAGTAAATGACCAATCCATTGGGACTAGGTTCGGAGGGGTTATGACAGTGTGTTTGCGGTGGTATTGCAGAATCTTTCCTTGTAGGATCTGGCCTCTCCCTTCAGTAAACATGATAGTTCTGAGTCCAAAGTTGACTCAGATCCAGAAACTGGACAAGGTATCAGGACTTTTATTGGGGTGACTGTCTTCAGCCTCTATTCATCATTGGTTTCTTTTGATAGTACAAATTGAGTTGTACTGGATGGTCCCCAGCAATGTTGGAAAAACACAGTGTTCGCCATGAAGAGATGTCAAGATGCTAGGATTACCATGAAAGACAGGCTTTTAATAACTGGGCATACTATACCGGATGTAGTATATAAGACTAGAAAGCATACCAGGGAATTATATGGTACAGGAGGGCTCAGGGGATACATCGTTTACCTAAGCAGAGGTCGCTGGTGAGAAAGGCACCAGCATCACTGAGAAACTCACTGGCAGTTCTCCTCCGTGGTCTAGGGCTGCTGTGAGAACGTCCGTGCAGACCTGAGCTCACTGATGGCAGTGGGTGGGCAGTGTGACAGGACGCAACAGAGCCAGGAGAGCACTTACCCATCAGAAGCCAGGGAGATGCAGTTATTGGAATGAGCAGCAGGTCTGGGAGGCTGGGAGGACCGACCTGCAGAGAGTTACGAGGACGGTTACTAGAACTCAGCATTCCTAAGGGCAAAATTAAATGGACAAATGGCAGCAGTTACTACTTTCATCACCTTTTCCCATTTTTGCCCTTTTTTGCTAGATTGAGAAACGACTGCCTCATACTAAATTCTTCCATTAACTTATTGCACATTTGTTAGACTGTTAGACAATTGCCCTATAGCCATTGGATGCTCAGTTCAATTTCTGTTTTTTCCCCTCTCTTTTTCTCTTAGGATTTGGCTCTTTTCTATTTCTGTCTTCAAGTTTACTGAGTCTTTTCCTCAGCTGTGCTCTGATATCTACTGATGAGCCCATTAAAGCCATTCTTTATTTTTTATAAGCTTGAGTTCTAAGCCACCTGGATAATTTAAAGAATTTTTTTTTTTTTGTAGCAACAGAGCTTGCTATAATGCCCAGGCTGGTCTTGAACTCCTGACCTCAAGTGACCCTCCCACCTCAGCCTCCCTAAGTGCTGGGATTACAAGTGTGAGCCATCGTGCTGCCCGGCCTCATTGAAGGCATTCTCCATCTGTTACTGTGATTGGTTGTTGCTGCGGTTACTCCAGTGCACTCAAGCCTTCATATTCCTTTGGTTTGTAAATTCAGTATTTCCTCTGCATCAGGCACAGGCTGAGTCTCTCCTGCTTCGCCCTCGGAGAGCTTTCCTAGTGTGCTTTGGACCTCAGAGGTTTCTCTCCACACTTTTCTTCTCCCATTAATAGTCCGCTGTTGCCTTGAATTCTCAGTACTTGCTAGTCTTGGGGTGAAGATAGGGAATGGGGCAGTATTCTCTGTTGTCCCTGTCCAGCCTCCATTTTAGGCAGGTCTTTACTAGTGATCCTGTCCCTCCCTTGAACTGTGGGCTCCTGAGAGTTTCCAGCCCCTCCCTTGGTGGTGAAGAACGTTTTTCCTTTTCCTCCTCCCTAGCTGAAAGGCTCCTTCCTGTGCCTGTGGATGAGGGTTTGCTGCCTTTCCCACAGTGATCGGGTTCCTTACTGGGGAAGGACGTGGGTGGGGCTTCATGCCTTTTCTGCAGAGTGGTAGGGTCCCCAGCTGCAGGTCTGCCCCATCGAGGAAGGTGTTCCGTGGTCACCCACACCATCTTTCTCGTTGGTACCAGATGGGTGGCCATGGAGAAGAGCCTGCGAGTGCTATAAATGGTCCTCATATCTGTGCTCGAGGGTGTTCTGTATTCTCATGCTTGCCTACTCTCAGCAATTTGAGCCCAGGAGTTGAGGTTGCAGTGAGCTGTGATGATGCCATTGCACTTAGCCCAAGCAAGACCCTGTCTCAAAAAAATAAATATAAAAATTAAGAAATCACAAGAAGTAAAACTTTTCATGTGGAATTTCTGTTGAAAGTATATAATTTTATGGAAAAAAAAATCATCTGGAACAATCAGCATGGGAATAATGTTCATAGCAGCTTTATTCATAACAGCCAAAAAGAAACAACCCAGATCTTCATCAGTTAATGAATGGATAAACATGTGGTTTGTTCATACAATGGACTGTTATTCAGCAGTACAAAAGAATGAAACACTGATACATGCCAAAACATAAATGAACCTTGAGAACATGCTAAGTGAAAGAAGGCAGACACAAAAAGCCACATATTGTATGATTTCAATTTCTTAATAGAAATATCCAGAATAGGCAAATCCATAGAGACTGAAAGCAGATTAGTGGTTGCCAGGGGCTCAGGGGAAGGGGGATATAGGGAGTGATTGTTAATGAGATACAGGGTTTCTTTTTGGGGTGATGAAAATGTTCTAAAATTAAATAATGATGATACATACTTCTGAATATAGGAAAAGCCACAGAATTGTATACTTTAACAGGGTGAAATTTATGGTATATGAATTATATCTTAATAAAGCAGTTATTTAAAAAAATCAATGCGGGCATGGAGATTTTTCTCAGAGTATTTCATCTGAGATGTATTGTGTGATGATGATGATGGCAACATAACAATGGTACAATAAGGGAATGGCTAAAATTTACTGAGCAGACCAAGGAGCCAGGGCAGGTGGGTGGTGGTGGGGCATAGGATTCACAGTTGTGTCCCCTTCACTCTTCAATCTCACCTTTATGTATACTGGTAGTCTGGACATGCTGTGTGCATTCATTAAAACTTAAAAAATGAAAGTATGCTCAACATTAATAGTTTATACCTTTAACTTATTAGTCGTTAGTATTTGACAAATTAGTCAAAGTGCTATCTTGGCCAGGAATATTTTAATCAAAATATCTTTTAGGACTAAATATTCAAAAATAAATAGCCACTATTCTAGGTGCAGGGGGTGTAGCAGTGAATAAAACAGACCAAACCCCTTCCTTTTATAAAGGGGAAACAGCAAATGCAGGAGGTTATAAGTGCTATAACAATAAACAGGTTGGCTTGTGGCCAAATTAAAAAAAAAAGGAAAGGCAAAGGATTAGAGTTGGTGGGTGGGTAAATGCTACTTTAGATAGAGTGGGTGAGGAAGGCTTCTCTGAGCAGATTGCTTGTCTTGGCTCGGGTTTTTAAAAGATACTAAAATGTGTATACCTTCTTTTTATCTACTTCCTTAGCCCTTTATTATTTTGACCCTTTCTAGTCTAGATCTTGGCTGTACCAGTTAATTGAATTTTTTCAAAAGGTCATCAGTGGGTGAAGAGTTTCTTATTTTTTGTAACTGCACTCTATCGAAACGGATCGCTTTTGTGGGAGGAGGCACTGTACAGTTTATCTCGCTGGCTGCTTTTACAATTCCTTTCTGGTATTTTTCCTTACCCTTCATTATAGATGTTCCTCTGATTTTTTTTTTTTTTTAACCTTTCTTCTCTTTTTCTCCTTGAAACTTTTCCCTCAACAAACCGGTCTACTCTTCTGGCTTCGTTGTTTTCTTCCTGGGGATTATTTGGAAATCTGTAATTTCTCCCCATCCTAGGCACCCAGGTCTTCTGTCCAGCTGCTTGTTCGGCCGCCTTAGTGGCCCCTCAGGTGTCTAAAAGATCACGTACCTGAGACACGGGACTTGTCTTCCTCCAGCACTGCTGCCTCGACAGCATTGCGTTTGTCTTTGAAGCAGTTTTTCCTGTACTTCTGCCCGTGGTCCACCTCCACTCGGGAACACGTCCATCGCGTTGGACCTGGACTGCTCTGTCCCTCAGTTGTTTCTCTGACCTTTCCTAATCTCACTCTGTCCTCTACAGGTGCTCCTGTCAGCATCCTAATCCCAGCTTCGGTTTTGCGAGAGCCTTCTCTTCCTCACGTCCCTTCAGTGTTCGTCGTCTAAGAATGCGTTCTCTGTAGGGCCTGGCACACTGCTCAGTACTTCAGTGTGTTAAGTGAGTAATTAATAAAAAGAGCGGAGACACTGGAAGATTCAGAAGAGAACAGTCCATTCAGCTGATGAAAGGAGTACCCTGTGAGGGAAAAGAATGGAGTTGGTCTTTCTTAGAGCACCAGGGACTGCTTAGGACTCGATGAAGAATTCTTAGATATCAAGGGATGATGGGAAGAAAGATGACAACTGTCTGGTATCTGTAAACAGTAGTGAAGAAGATAGGGTGGTCTTTAATTTGGGCAATAGAGAGGCATAGTTAAGCGTAAAGAAAACTTTATTTTTTAAAACATAAGAATAGTTGGTGTTGCAACAGACTCTTGAAGACAATTAAGCTTTCTAACCACTGAGATGTTAAGAGTAGACAGTGACCTATCTCTTTTGGCTGTTTCATTGAAGCCCCTGGGGTAGAAATCTAACTGCTAGTCTCTTGAGGTGTCTTCTGAGTTTCTAATCCTGATTCGATGAATAACAACCTTTTCTGATGCTATTTCTCCTGTCTGAGAGCTGCTTAAAGCACACATTGCTGGGCTCTAGCATGGGAGTTTCCTGATTCAGTGAGTCTGAGGTAGGGCCAAAGAACTTGCATTTCTGCCAAGTTCAAGGGTGATGCTGATGCTGCAGGTCTGCGGGTTACACTTTGAGAACCTCTGCCGTCAACCTCCTTCACATGACGGTCAGGTGACCTTTCTAACTTGCAGGTATGATAGCGTTCCTCTGAAACCTTTCAATGATGATGTACCGTCACCTTTCGGAGAACTCAAGCTCCTTAAGGTTGCATATACCGACTTAACTCTTACTTCCCCTTCTGCACTTCTCTTTTCTCCTCCTGTACACTGTTTTCACATTATTAAAGTATGTGTTTTTTCCTTAACTGAGGAACCTCTCTGTACCTTTGCACATACTATTTCTCTGCTCATTTCCCACACCCCTTTTGGGATTTATATCCATCAGGTTCCAGAATAGGTTTTTTTTTTTTTTTTTTTTTTGAGACAGAGTCTCGCTTTTTTGCCTAGGCTAGGTGAGTGCCATGGTGTTAGCCTAGCTCACAGCAACCTCAAACTCCTGGGCTCAAGCAATCCTTCTGCCTCAGCCTCCCAAGTAGCTGGGACTACAGGCATGCGCCACCATGCCCGGCTAATTTTTTCTATATATATTAGTTGGCCAATTAATTTCTTTCTATTTATAGTAGAGACAGGGTCTTGCTCTTGCTCAGGCTGGTCTCGAACTCCTGACCTCGAACAATCCGCCCGCCTCGGCCTCCCAGAGAGCTAGGATTACAGGCGTGAGCCACCGCGCCCGGCCCCAGAATAATTTTGATCCCTTTTTTGAAGCTCATATCAGTGAGATTAATTACTAGAACTCTGAGTAGTTGCAAAAATGGTATAAAACCACTAAATGAAGTATTAGATAGGTTGACAAATAAGATCCCTTGAGTGTGCCAGGTGGTGGTAGTTAGGAGTAACACTCCTCTGAACACTCACTTACAAGTTCTTGTGTGGACATGTGTTTTTATATCTCTGGGTGTATCCCTTGGAGTGGAATGGCTGGGTCATATGGTAACTCTGTGTTCAACATTTTGCAGAGCTGTGAAATTGTCTTCTAAAGCACCTGCACCATTTTACATTCCCACTAGCATTGCATGAAGGTTCCAGTTTCTTCACATCCTTGCCAACACTTGTCTGCCTTTTTAATTTTAGGCATCCTGATGGTTGTGAAATGGTATCTCATTTAGTTTTGATTTGCATTTTCCTAATGATTAATGTTAAGCATTTCTTCATATGCTTATTGGCTATTTGTACATCTTTTTTGGAGAAATGTCTATTCAAGTTCTTTGTTCATTTTTTAATCCAGGTTTGTTTGTTACTGAGTTTTAGGAATTACTTTATATATTCTGTATATAAATCCTTTATCATATATATGATTTGCAAATATTTTCTCTCATTCTTTGGGTTTCCTTTCTTTTTTTTTTTTTTTTTTTTTTTTTTTTTTTTTTTTGAGACGGAGTCTCGCTTTGTTGCCCAGGCTAGAGTGAGTGCCGTGGCATCCCGAGTAGCTGGGACTACAGGCATGCGCCACCATGCCCAGCTAATTGTTTCTATATATATTGGCCAATTTCTTTCTATTTATAGTAGAGACGGGGTCTTGTTCTTGCTCAGGCTGGTTTCAAACTCCTGACCTTGAGCAATTCGCCCGCCTCGGCCTCCCAGAGTGCTAGGATTACAGGCATGAGCCACCGGGCCCAGCCTGGGTTTCCTCTCATTCTCTGTTTTTGTTTTTTTGAGACAGGGTCTTGGTCTGTTGCCCAGGGTAGCATGCAGTGACATTATCACAACTCATTGCAACCTCAAACCCGGGGCTCAAGCCATCCTCCTTCCTTAGCCTCCCCAACTAGCTGGGACTACAGGTGTGCGCCACCACGCCTGGCCAATTTTTCTATTTTTTTGTAGAGACAGGGTCTCATTCTTGCTCAGGTGGTTCTCGAACTCGAAATCCTGGCTTCAAGTGATTCTCCCACCTCTGGCCTCCCAAAGTGCTGGGATACAAGTGTGAGCCACCGTGCCCATCCCCTTTCATTCTTTTGGTAGTCCCCCTTGGTGTATAAAGTTTTTTAATTTTGGTGAAGTACAATTTATTTCTTAATTTTTTTGCCTGTGCTTTTGGTGTCATCTAAGAAGTCATTGCCAAATCCAATCTCATGAAATTTTCTTGCTGTTTTCTTCTGATAGTTTTAATAATGTTAGTTCTGATGTCTTTGATTCATAGTGAGTTGATTTTTATATGTGGTGTAAGGTCCAACTTCATTCTCCTATATGTGGATATCCAGTTTTCCCAGCACCATTTTTTTGGAAAAACTGTCCTTTCCCCATTGAATCGTCTTGGCACCCTTGTCAAAAATCATTTGACCATGTATATAAGAATTTATTTATGGGATTTCTGTCTGTCTTTATGCCAGTCTATGTTGTTTTGGTTACTGTAGCTTTGTAGTTAAGTTTTGAAATCAGGATGGGGGAGTCTACATCTTTGATCTTCTTTTTTAAATACTGTTTTGGCTACTTGGGGTCTTTTAAAATTCAATATGAATTTTAGGGTAAGATTTTGTTTTTGTAAAAAGTATCATTGGGATTTGGTAGGGATTGCACTGAATCCGTAGATTGCTTTTGGGTAGTATCCTCTTAATGATACTGTCTTCCATCCATGATCCAGGATATTTTCCCATTTATTTGTGCCTTCTTTAATTTCTTTCAGCAGTGTTTTGTGGTTTTAGTGCACAAGTCTTTTCCCTCCATAGTTAAGTTTATTCCTAAGCATTTTTATGTTATCGTACATATAATTCTTAGTTTCCTTTTTGGATTGTTTATTGTTATCTTTGCCCATTTTTAAATTGGGCTGTCTTTTTATTGTTGAGTTGTAAAAGCTCTTTGTATATTCTGGACACAAATCTCTTATAAGATATATGATTTGCGATTTTTTAAAAAAATCATTCTGTGGGTTTTTCTACTTTCCTTACTAATATGAACTATTTACATAAAGTATGAAAATACTTCTCCCAAAATGTTACCTTTAAAATAATAGGAAATGTTAAGATATTTTATAAGAATTCATTTTATTAAAATGTTAGATACTTAAAAACCATTCCCCTATTTTTAAAATGTGTCATACATTTTATAGAATAATGTTCAGCTGTGAAAAATGTGTAAACACTATGTAATAAACTGCAAAATATATATTAGGTAAAAGGCATGTAAATGGCATATAAATAAAATTATATTTTAAAAATCTCAAACTTATAGGAAAAATTATTAGGAAAAAATATATCAAAATTTTTATAGTGGTTTAGTGACTAGAATAATGAATATATTGTTTTCTTTCTCCTGTTTGTGGTTTTTAGATTTTATTTATGCATTTTTAACTATAAAAAATATTTTTAAAGAATGTAGGAAATATAGCCCAAAGGAGCAGTGAAACTCCTAGGACAATGTAACATATAGTGACCAGGATATCACTTCATATTTCATAGGCACCATCAGTCTAGAAGTTAGAACAGTCATGTATTTCAGCCTCCCTTTGTGTAGGCCTGAAGAGCAAGTATAGGCCATCATCCTCTTCCTGGGTACTGTACATCCCAGGATAATCAAATACCAAATTTCTAATATTGCCTCTCTCCATCTCCTCCATTTCTGCTGTTTTGTTAAGTTTTGTAACTGACTCAGTGATACTGGACTCATGTACATTGCCAATTAGTTTGAAAGCTCCAAAAGAGCAGTTAGCCACTTATTGTAAACATAAATTGAGGTAGTTTATTCTCCACTGTTGAATGTTGATGTCAGGAGATGCTTATATAATGCTTAATTATAAAGCTTCATTATAACCGTTCCTTCAATAGTGTTATGTTCTATCAGTCTATATCACTTTAGAAAATAGTACTATATTTTCTGTAAGCATCAAAATTAATTTTTAAAAATCTAGGTCTGTTGGGGACATTATATTTCTCAACAGAACTTAGAGGAATGATGTTAAGTGAATGTACTTCCTGCTCTAATTTAAGTAATGACTGTTTACTTACACATTTAGTTTGACCACATGAGTTATTTTGGTAAAACAACCAGATAATTTACTTTAAAAATCAATTATAGAAGTTGGCTGTGTATTAAGTGTGGATTGGTAATTGTTTAGGCAACTGTCAATTAGTTGCACCACTTACTGTAGACATAACTGATGTGTTAAAAAGATTCTTACATAGTACTTTTTTTCCTGTTGTGGCAACTATAGTAATTTGGAAAAGAGCTGTAATGCAATAAAGTCTTAGCTTAATAATAGCTGAAAATAATTTCTTTATATTTTTTAGGAGTTGGTAATGCTGCTTTTGCAATATAATGCCGATACTACTGTTGTTAATGGGAGTGGACAGACAGCAAAAGAAGTCACTCATGACAAAGAAATCAGAAACATGCTTGAAGGTAAATATTATGGATCTTAACACAAATGGCATTTACTTTAGTTATAGCCAACATCTAGAATATGAGTAAAACTGGCTTCCAACATATTATTATTAATACCAAAATAGAGGTCAGCAAGCCTGTGCTCTAATGATAATGTCATTTGGGAGTCGTTGATTAGACACAGAATTATGTATACAAGAATTTCTTTACTTACAGCTTTTAAACTCTTATACAAAATTGTGGCAAATTATAATAATCTATTGTTCAAATACTCAACAAAATTAAAAGTAGGAAATTAGAGACTTGAGGGAACATGGCTGATAGGCTGAAAGCATGGTAGTGCAGGAATACAGAAGTACAGGACAGAGGAGCTGTAGGAGTGATAGCTATGGAGGACGACAGCTCTGGCTGGTTAATTTTCCTGAGGACTTCATTGTAGTGTGGCAGGCAACAGTGATTTCCTGATGGATCAGCTTCACTGTTGTGAACATCAAAGATTAAATTGCATTTAATTTGCTTCTGCTATAGGTGTTTGGGGAAAAATAAATAAATAAATTGCTTTTAAGAAGACACACAAGTCTGCAATAACTCAGAGGAATTACTCTAAAATAGTTTAAAACAAAAACGTTTCAAAAACTTACATTGGGAAACCCTTTTGCAATAGGGTCATTCTCTGAATAGCCAAGGCTTTGCTGTAATTATTCAGTAGTATATCTAATGTAGATAAGAGAAGATCCTTAATTTCTACTTTGTGAATAAAAGATACTCAGTTAGAGTAGCAATTTCACACATACCCTGTGTTTCTTTCCTTTGAAATTCAGAGAAGGACAATATAATTTTGTTATTTTATTTTTTATTTATTTATTTGTTTGTGGGTTTTTTTGAGACCGAGTCTCGCTTTCTTGGCCAGGCTAGATGAGTGCCATGGCGTCAGCCTAGCTCACAGCAACCTCAGACTTCTGGGCTCAAGCAATCCTCCTGCCTCAGCCTCCCGAGTAGCTGGGACTACAGGCATGTGCCACCATGCCCAGCTAATTTTTTCTATATATATTAGTTGACCAATTAATTTCTTTCTATTTATAGTAGAGACGGGGGTCTCACTCTCGCTCAGGCTGATTTCAAACTCCTGACCTTGAGCAATCTGCCCCTCTTGGCCTCCCAGAGTGCTAGGATTACAGGTGGTAAGCCACCGCGCCCGGCCTATGATTTTGTTTTTAAAAGATGTTGGTTTCTTAATTTTAATTATTAGTATTTTTATCTTATAAAAACCCAAATCCTGCTTTTTTATTTTGGTTTTTTTTTTTTTACTTTCCAATTAGCTCTGAAAACTATAAAATCTCACTTGTTCTCTAGTTACAAAATAATATCTACTTGTCAGACATCTTAACTTGCTCCTGCATTTGAAATAAACCCTCTCACTGTCAATGAAGAGCCAAATCAACACATAGTAGCTCCTATCAGGCATTGCATTATGTGATTTGTGCACATGTAGAGCATAGATGTGATTCCTGCCCTTTAATAAATCGTGACGCAATTGGGAGGAAGAGGAACTGTCTTTGATCCTGTCCTATCATTTTAATTATAACTAGTTGAGAACGCAGAACTGAGGCTTTCCTGACAAACCGGAATGTTAGGTTAGTCTGACAAGTTGGCATTTAATAAGGGCAATTGTAAAGACATGCTCTAGAGCCCTTTGAAAACCCAAACTGCACAAGGACAAGGGCTTAGTTGACTTTATGGCTAATATGATTTGTCAGCTGCCGCGATCCTAGCCTGGGAAATAGAAATGGAGACTTAATTGAGTGATTCCATTCTAATGAGATCACCTTAGGCGCATGTAATGTCGTTTGTGAATAGAGCATTAAATGGGTCACTAGCAGACTACAGGGTTCATCAAGTAACTCACCAAGAATGTAGGTAGACCAGAAACCATGCCATAGGATAAGGCACAGAGAGACAGGAAATGTTTTATCCCAGAAAGAAAGACATTTGTAGGCATAATAAAATCATACTGAAATACTCAAAGAGCTGATATTTGGGAGAAGGGATGATCTTAATTTGTAGTAGAACCAGGTCCAGATGATGGCTCAGTTGACAGAGTACCAGGGAGTTTATTTTGGGGTGCAGTGTATTTGTAATGCTGGGTTGGATTGCCTTTAAAGATGCAGTGAGTTTCCCATGATTAGAGGTATTCAGTGAGACGGTAGGTGGACTACCACTTGTCAGGCACTAGAGAGGAAAACCTCTTTTCTCTATTATCTCATTTGTCTTTTTATTTTGAAAAATTTTTAACCTATAGGAAATTTTCAAGAATAATACAGTAAACACTCATATGTCCTTCAGTTATATTCACCAGTTGTTAATATTTGGACACATCTGGTTTAAATATTTTAATTATTTTGTTGGACTATTTGCGAGTAATTTGCAGATATAGTGATAATTTAACTGAAGCATGTATCTTCAGTATGCATCTCTTAAGAACAAGGATTATTTTCTTACATAATCACAATATAATGATTCATTTCAGGAAATTGTACATTAATAATATACAATATACATTTTATATAAAAATTTTGCCAGTTGTCTAAGTGATGTCCTATGTCCATTTTCTACCAATCTAGGATCTAATCCAGAATCCCATGTTGCATTTAATTGTCATGTCTTCTTAGTCTCTTTTTTTTTTTTTTTTTTTGAGACAGAGTCTCACTTTGTTGCCCAGGCTAGAGTGAGTGCCGTGGCGTCAGCCTAGCTCACAGCAACCTCAAACTCCTGGGCTCGAGTGATCCTTCTGCCTCAGCCTCCCCGGTAGCTGGGACTACAGGCATGCGCCACCATGCCCGGCTAATTTTTTATATATATATCAGTTGGCCAATTAATTTCTTTGTATTTATAGTAGAGACGGGGTCTCACTCTTGCTCAGGCTGGTTTTGAACTCCTGACCTTGAGCAATCCGCCCGCCTCGGCCTCCCAAGAGCTAGGATTACAGGCGTGAGCCACAGCGCCCGGCCTTCTTAGTCTCTTTTTATCTGAAACAATTCCTCAGCCTTTGTCTTTCATGATATTGACCTTTTTGAGGAGAAAAGCAGTTGTGGAATGGTTTGTAGAATATCACTCAATTTGAGTTTTTCTCTTTTCGTGTCATTAGATTCAGGATATGTATTTTTGGTGGGAATATCATGTATTATATACCAATGCATCAAATTAGGAGGCACATGGTGTAACTTTGTTTCATTATTGGCGATGTTAATTCTGGTCACCTGGTCCACTGCAAAGGTGTGTTTTCCCTTTGTCATTAATAAATAATCTGTGGGAGAAAAGTTGAGACCATGTAAATAACCTGTTTACCAATAAACTTTTAGTTAGTGGTTTTAGCATCAATTGATAATATTTGCCCTAATCAATTATTTACTATGGTGATTAAGAAATAGTGATTTTCTATCACTAATGATGCACATTTTCCAGGTGTTCTCTTGCATTTCAGGTGTACTACTATTTAATCTACTCTGTGTCGTGTGTATGTGTCTACCAGGCCAGATGTAGACGTCCTGACCTCTGAGATCCCTACTAACTTGATTCTGATTGAAAGGAAAGAGTTAGTTTAGAGTGATATTAAATTTCACAGGACAAATGATTTTTTGGATTTATAGTATTTGTTTAAAACATTTATTGAGATATAAAATATATACAGAAAAGTACACATTGTTGATATACAGCTCACTGTTTTCACAAATAGAACACATCCCTCTAAATAACACCCAAAAGAAACAGAACATTACTAGCACTGTGGAAGCTTCACCACCCTAGACTAGAATATTTGCTTTTCATTGGCAGGATCAACAGTCTTCCTTCAGTGTCTCGAATGAACTCAAGACAGGAAGTGTACAGGAACATAGTCCAGGAACGTATGTAGAGTTTTCAACTCCAAATCTCTGTTTTCCTTTATTTATGAGCCTGGACAACCTAGAAAGAAACATTAGGGTGTCCTTTATTTCCCTGAAGTATGGAACAAACATTAGTAAGCATTATTTGACTATTCAATAAATATTTATTGACCAAATATGTGTTGTGCTACATTGTCATACATGTCTAGTATACACAGGAGGATAAGAACAGGTACTTCATGAATGACTGAGGAGATAAATTATAGTTCTGGGTAATACATGCAGACATATGTAGACATATGTACAAGACATATGTACAAGAGGGATGGAGACATCACTGTTCTCAGAGCTCACAGTCCAGTGGCTGTAGAACCAGTGAGAGGGGAGATTGAGGATAGTGAATCCCAGTAAGAGAAGCAGCCACGGAGAGTCTACATAGAGGCTTGGCCGCCTCCTGAGGTGGAGAGAAAGTCTGGGTGTGGAAATAAAAATGTGGAAAAGAAGATGATAGCATATAGTAGTCATTTCTTAAGACAAAGCTAAACTAGTCCCATTTATTCCTGAATTCGATATATGTGTTCCCTGTAATTTGAATGCAGGAGTATGCATAGAGTCTCAAACTTCATTTAGCACACAGTAATTACTACTGATAAATGTTCACCTGCTTCCCTAGTCACCCGACTCCCCAACCTGCTTCTCTGTCCATGACTTTAATGTAGGACCCAAAAAACCTTTTATAGTTCCACAAGATACTGTGCGAGTATGTTAAGTGGGATTACTAAGCCTTCCTATGAAATTACTTCCTTTCTATAAGCCAAAACAGAATTCAGATCTAGCAGAAATGAGACTTATTTTCCTATGCTAGTCTCTTACACAAATCAGGTTGCCAGTTGCTCTTATACTGCAACTTGAGAAGTGCAGTGGTAAGAGCATGGAACCTGAAAACTAGCCTGCTCGGGTTCAAATCCCAGCTCCCACTTTTGGTGTGCGACCTTGGTTAAATTCCTTAATCTCTTGGTGCCTCAGTTGCTTTCTCTGTGAAAATCAGGATGATTTTACAGTAACAACTACCTCAGAGAAGTTAGGAAAATTTAATGAGTTAATATTTCTAAAATGCTTTAAATAGCACTTGGCACATATTAAGCGCTATGGTATTCATTAAATAAAAATAAATATGTGGAAACATACAAATAAATTGACATCTGCATATACTCTTATGGCTTGTACATCTTCCTACCAATGGTATTTCTTGTTTCTTTTCACATTTTAAGGCTTTGCAAGATATGAACCCCATTTATCTACCTTTCTAAAGCAGATATGTAATAGTATTTCAGTATATAAAAGTAATCCATAATTAATTGTGATGGGTATTGTGCTGAGTAAAATCTTAAAGGCCTCTGAACTGACAACATAAATTCATCCACACTTCAAAGAAATTCAACTCCGTAATCTGAAATGTAAAGGCAATGAGAATAACAATAAAGTTTACTTACATTTAAATTCTAGTTTAAAACATTTTGATTTTTCTCACCATGATTGCTTTATTCCTTGTATGTTTTAGTAACAAATTTGCTAATCAGATCTTGACTAGCAGTGGAGTGATATGTGCTTTCTTTTTTGCAGCTGTAGAAAGAACTCAACAAAGAAAGCTCGAAGAATTACTTTTAGCAGCCACAAGAGAAGGCAAAACAACAGAACTCACAGCTCTGGTAAAACAAAAACCCCCAAACCGAAAAGCGTTATTTCTTTACACTTCAGGGAAATTTTTAATTAATGTTAAGTTTATAATTTAGTCAAAGTGTGGGCCCCAAAACTCCAGAGATCATAATAGTAGAACAGAAATCCTTAAATATCTAATAACACTTAGAAGGGTAAGAGTTTAAGCAGGACACATTTTAAAAGTGATGTTCTTTCTGAATTTCTAATTCATATCCCCACCCCTTTCTCCGCCATAAAGCCTAATGGATAAGAATCTGATTTTTCATGGTAAATAGCTAACGTAAGGACAATTTTTAAACTTTTTTCGGATTAAGCCAATTTAAAATTGAAATATATTATATAGGACCCTATAAAGAAATAAGTTCCAGTTTTGGTCAGCAATAATTTCTGAGAGGAATGCTATACTTTTAGAAAGTAACATGCAAGGAAGGGGCAGTATTTTGTAATATTTATATCACATTAGAGCAGACTAAAAGCTTTGCCCACTTTTTTCCCCTTAAGAGACCTACTTTCCAGTTTCCATTCCTACACAGTCTCATTAAACATGAAACTCTAAATTTGTTCTGAATTCATGACTGAAGCATTGCCATTTGCTTTAAAGTTATTTCAGCTCATTTGAAAAGGCTTCTTTGGTTTCTAAGTATAGCGCTTAAAACACTTTTTAAATTTTGTGAAATGGAAACTATATAAAGAAGCTTCTATCTGCTTCTGGAAATGCTGTTGGAAACAGAAAAGCTTCTAAAGCAGTAAGTTCGGAACAACAGATTCAGTGGAACTTTGGCATTTACACATTTAACATTTTTTATGGTTTTAACTCTGCTGCAGGACTGCCTGTGGTAGACTGATGTGTAATTTTGCTGTTACAAGTGTGAATGACGAGGCTGGTAGGAGCAGCAAGTCTTCGAAGTCCTCGTGAAATCTTTTTTTGTGAAAATTCTTAATTTTTGGTTATTATGGGTATATAATAGTTGCATATCTTTATAGGGTTCATGTGATGTTTTGATACAGACATATGATGTGAATTAATCAAATCAGGGTAATTATGGTATCCATCATCTCAGACATTTAACATTTCTTTGGGTTAGGAACATTCCAGTTCCACTCTTATTTTAAAGTCTACCCTAATGCATTGTTGATTATATCGTGAAATCTTAGTGTCCAGGGTGGATGGGGTGGTGCTGGGGCAGAGGGTGGTGTCTTTTGTCAGAGGAGTGGAGTGTAGGGCCTGCACACAGGCCTGAGGTCGTGCGGCACCTGAGAATGGGCATGGGCATGGTGGGGTTGGCTGGCTTAGTGAGCTAGAAGCCACGAAGTCTAGATGCCAAGGAGCCTGGCATTCTTCTGGCTCTGCTGGTACACTTTCCTGAGGATTATGGGAGAAAGTCTGTCTTCGGTATATAATTCTGCATTGCATTTCTTTAATTGTTAGCTCAACAGGCCCAGCCCTCCTGATGTTAACTGTTCGGATCAGTTAGGAAATACACCCTTGCATTGTGCAGCTTACCGGGCCCATAAGCAATGTGCCTTAAAGCTTCTCAAAAGTGGAGCAGACCCTAATCTGAAGAACAAAAATGGTAAGCATGTCGATAAAAACCATGGTTGGTCATTTTGAAGTTTTAAAATGAAGTCAATGCTATATAAAATCATTTTTTTTGTTCTGTTTTGTTTTTAGTATTCAGTCTTTGTCAAACTATATGCTCTGTTTAATTTTGAAGTGAAAGCATTCACACAAAAGAAGATAGATAGATAAAAGATAGATAACTAAGATAGATCCTACCCTCAAGAAAAAGATAAGTACAGTTAGTTCTTGTTATTTGTAGTAGTTATGGTCTATATAGTTGCTGCCAACACTGACTTAGGAAACACTGAACCATTGCTCCTAGAGGAAATACAGGGTTAGGTTCCCGAGACCCCCCTGGTCACAATATTTTCATCAATTGGTCAGTGATAACCTTGATTTATTGGTGTTTCTATTTAAAAACACCTTATTTAATGTATATTGTTGATTCATTATCATGGAACCCATGACCAATGGTAGGTGCCCCAACTCATGCCTGAGTGAAGCTTACGTAGCATGTTATTTTCTCTGTGAGGCACATCGTAGTCTTCTGGCAATTAGGAACATTGGCGAGCACGTTAGCACTATACTTGGGTACCATTTTAAACAGCAAAATTGCCAAAACACAGAAATGTGGAAGATGTGACACTAAAGTGGCGAGGACACTTGTTTACAGTGTGAACCAAGAAGGCTGGGTATCACCTTGTACTCCACCTGGGAAAGTGAGTGTTGGGCCACTCAAATTTTTTACCACCCTGGGCACATTTGTGAATGACCAAGAAATTGCAGCAAGTATTGATTTGGTGTTTACAAGTAAGTTTTAGCAATAGGCAAACTTGGAAATATAGACTCTTCAAATAATGAGAATTGACAGTACATAAATACATGATGGTACTGAAGACAGAATTGGGTAACTAGAAGAGAAGCTGCAAAAAGTGTGTTGGGTATTTAAAAGAGGAATAATCCAGCAGGGCCTTTCCATATCTCTTTTGAGGATGCTTCCTGCTGCCTACCCGCCAGTTGGATCAGGGCTTGTCAGTGGTTCCACAGGCCCCTGTGTTGCCTCCATCAGAGCCTAAACCGCACTCCATGGTATTGTTGGCTTTCCTAGCTGTCTCCCGTGAGACTGAATGCCTATGGGCAGGGCTAGTATTTTACCGTCTAGTTCACCCAGCACCTAGAGTCACCACTGGGAGGGTTGCATATTCGTTACAGGTCTGGAGTAATTAAAAATAGGTTTTTGAAGGAATAGCAGTTAGAGGCAGAGAACCAGTGGCCTTCTGGATCCTTATGCGTGGCCCTTTGTCTGGATCCAAATTTTATAGCACACTCCTTTATTGAAGGGATTTGTTCTGAGAAGTTTGGATTTGATTGAGGGGCTGTGCTTGGAGATCTGGAGGGCCACATGTGGCCTTGAGAAGGATTTTAAAAAATGTTCATCTCTAAATACCTCAGTTTGTTGTTGTTGTTGTGTGTATTTTTTTTTTTTTTTTTTTTTTTTTTTTTTTTTTTTTTTTTTTTTTGAGGCAGAGTCTCATTCTGTTGCCTGGACTAGAGTGCAGTTTGTATTTTTAACAGAAGTCCCCCTTCATGTATTTTTTAATATAAACATAAAACCTTTATTAGTAAGATTGTAATAAGCAGGAATTTGGGAAAGGGCATTCCAGGCAGAGGAAAGATTATGAGAAAAGGCATCAAGGTGAAAAATGTAAGTCAAGTTTAGGTGACATTCCCAGTTTGACACATCCAAGGCAACGTAATGGGGAGAGCAGCACTAGGTCATCCTAAAATGCGTGTTAAATTTATCCAGTGGAAAGCCTTGAAATGCCAGGCTATTTTACCCCTTAATTTGGAAAGCCGCAGGAACTCAGGGAGAAAAGTGAGCAGTGGAGGGATGAGGTGCCTTGGGAAGGTTAATATATTAACCTTATTATAGGATAGATTGTGACAGGTCCATGATGAATAGTGAGGGACCAGTAGGGGTTGAAATGGTCTTAGGTTGAGAGGTGAGTAGGACCTGAACTTTAGAGACAGCAATTGGAGTAGAAAGTAGAAAGAAAATTTATTAAAGAATCTCCTCCTCTACTGGCCTGTGTGATTACACTCTCACTGTCCAATAGAAATATAATGGGAGTCACATGCGTAATTTTAAGTTTTCTGGTACCCACATTAGAAAAAAGTAAAAAGAGGCTGGGTGTGGTAGCTCACGCCTGTAATCCTAGCACTCTGGGAGGCCGAGGTGGGCGGATTGCTCGAGGTCAAGAGTTTGAAACCAGCCTGAGTGAGACCCCGTCTCTACTAAAAATAGAAAGAAATTAATTGACCAACTAAAAATATATAGAGAAAAAATTAGCCGGGCATGGTGACGCATGCCTATAGTCCCAGCTACTCGGGAGGCTGAGGCAGGAGGATCACTTGAGCCCAGGAGTTTGCCCTCACTCTAGCCTGGGCAACAAAGTGAGACTCTGTCTCAAAAAAAAAAAAAAAAAAAAAAAGTAAAAAGAAACTGGTGAAATTAATTTTAATATATTTTATTTAAAGCAATGAATCTGAAATACCATTTCCACATGTAATCAGTGAAAAATATCATCAATGCGGTCTTACATTCCTTTTTTGGTACCGAGTGTTTGAAATCCGGTGTATATTTTACATATACAGCACGTCTCGGTGTAGACCAGCCACGTTTCAGGTACGGAACAGCTACATGTGACTAGCGCCAGCCGTGTTGGACAGTGCAGCTCTCTGGCTGGACTGAGGCTCCCTAGTTACTGTGCTGTCCTTACCTTGCTTGTGCTGTTCTCTCTTTCAGAAGCGCCTTTTCCTGCATGTCCATCCTGGTAAACCCTAGTTTTACTTCAAGAGCTCACTGAAAATCTGCTTTTCCTGTATCTCTGAGACAAATATAGGTTCTTCCTGAAATAAAAGTTAGAGGAGAAATTGGAGGGTGGAGAAGGAGAAGTACTCAGGTGAAGTGAGAAAAATTCAAGTTCCATGGAAGGCAAAAGAAGAGGGAAAATGTTATCCGTGTCCTGTGCAACTTAGCAGCAAACTGGTATTAAATGAGCAGCACCTAAGTGGACATATAGGTACTACAGTAATAGGGTATTGGGCAGGGTGGCGGGGGGTGGGTATATACATACATAATGAGTGAGATGTGCACCATCTGGGGGATGGTCATGCTGGAGACTCAGACTTGTGGGGGGAGGGGGAAAGGGCATTTATTGAAACCTTAAAATCTGTACCCCCATCATATGCCGCAATAAAAATAAATAAATAAATAATAATAAAAAAAAGGAAGATAAACACAGAGAAAAAGCTTGCTGATTCAGTGACTGAATGCCCAGGGGTCATTTTGACAGTCCTTTCAGTTTCCACTGGGTAGTTGGATAAAAAAGCTAGGTTAGGGGTTAGGGACTGAATAGAAAACAAAGAAGCTGAAGAAACACTTTTTAAAAACAGAAGGGATGGCTCCCTGGCCAAGTGGAGGTGTTTTTAAGCAAGGGAATGTTAAGCATGTTTAAAGTTAAGGAAGAACGAAGCCATAGAAAAAAAGCTTGATGATTTTATTGTGACAGTTATTAATAGAACATGTAATTTTTAAAAAGGTATAATGTTTATGGCAATAGTAAAAACTAAGTGGAAACATATTTGATAAAAGATACTTACTTTTTTACGAAGGAAATTACAAACACAACTGAAGGACAGAAAAGAAGACCAAAAAAAATAGAGAGCCTAACATGTCTTTGGTGGGGAAAAACTGAACATTGAAAAGCTAACAGTTCTTCCCAAATTAATTTATAAAATCAAAGCAGTCTCAGCCAGAATTCTCAAGAGTTTCCATAGAACTTGACTAGCTGATTGTAGATTTTTATAGAAGAGTCAAGGGCTGAGAATTTTAAAGGGAAAGAGAAGCGGGGCAGCTTGCCTTGCTGGGCGGGCAGATTAATATGAATCTATGGGAATGAAAACATTTATGCATTCAAGTATTTATGGAGTGCTTACGTGCCGGGTACTATCCAGAGATGAGGGATCTAAAGCCGTGAGGGGAAAAAACCCAAACAGGCAAGTCCCTGTTTCCACTTGAAATGGGAAGATGTGGGAGGTTTAAAATGCAGGAGTGACTTGATCTGACTTATGTTGCAAAAACTGATTGCTCTAGGCTACAGATGGTAGGAGAGCAAGCAAGAAGGGACAGCAGCTATGAGGCTACTGGCGTAATCCAGGTGAGAGATAATAATTGGCTTGTGTCAGGATAGTGGCAATAAAGATGGTAGTTAAGTGGTTGACTTTGTTTCTACATTTTGTGAAGGTAGAATGGTCAGGATTTTCCGATGGTTTAGATGTGAGGGGTAAGAAGAGAGGAGTCAAGGAAGACTTGACAGTGTTTGCCTTGAGCACCTGGGAGAATGGAGTTCTCACTTAGAAAGAGAAGGCTGCAGGAGGAGCAGTTAGCAGTTGAGAATTAGGGGTTTGGTTTCTTCATACATTTAAATGTTGAAATATCCATTATACAAACCAAGGGAGATAGCTAGAAGTAGAAGATTGAGTTTAGGGGAGAAATCTGGGTGGAGATTGAAATTTGGGAATTATTAGTGCATATAGTTATTTAAAATCATGAGATAAGATCTCTTGGCAAGATCTTGATATTGGTATTGGTTCAGGGTACATAGGCAGACCAGAGAGTTGAGACATTAAAGCATGTACATATGGGAACTTGGTAAATGGCAAAGGTAGTGTTGTAAGTGGGTGGGGAAGGGATCAAGAAAATAAACCTGGCCAAGAATGGAAAAGCAAGCACCACATATACTCACCAACAAATTGGTATTAACTGAACAGCACCTAAGTGGTCACATAGGTACTATAGTAATAGGGTATTGGGCAGGTGGGAGGGGGAAGGGGGGTGAGTATATACATATATAATGAGTGAGATGTGCACCATCTGGGGGATGGTCATGATGGAGACTCAGACTTGGGGGGGGAGGAAGGGAAATGGGCATTTATTGAAACCTTAAAATCTATACCCCCATAATATGCCGAAATAAAAAATAAATAAATTTCAAAAAAAAAAAGAAAGAAAATAAACCTGGGACAATTGGCTGTCTACATAGGTATAGGTCATTTTAGATTCCTATTTCATATTGGTAACTGGATTCCAGGTATTTTAAAGACCTAAGTGTGCAATATAAACTTTAAAACAGCAAGAGAAGCTTCTCTTTTTGCCCATAAATTATAGGGACTAGATTTTTCTCCATTCCCCCTACTTCTATTAACATTGTATCGAAAGTCCTAGTCAGTGCAGTAAAGCAAGAAAAAGAAATAAAAGGCATTTGGACTGAAAAAGAAGTAAAACTGTCTTTATTCACAGATGACATGATCATGTTAAAAAAAAAATCCTAAGAAATCTACAACAGATTAGAATAGTGAGCTAGTTCAATATACAAAAATCAGTGGTATTCTATGTACAAGTCAGAAGTTGAAATTGAAAAAGCAAACCGTTTGCAATAGCATTAAAATGTTATCGTGCACTTAGGAATAAACCTTGTAAAAGAGGTACAAGACTTGTCCACTGAAAACCACAGGACACTGGGTGAGAGAAATACAAGAATATCTAAATAAATGGAGAGGTGTACTGAGTTCAGGAATCAGAAGCCTTGACAAAGTGTCGGTTTTCCACAGATTGATCTAGTGATTCACTGTAATCCCAATCAAAATCTAGCAGGTTTTTTTTTTTTTTTAGGTAGAAATTAACAAATTGATTATACACTTATATATTTTATATTGAAATACAAAGGACCCTAATATACCCAAAACAACTTTGAAAAAGAACAAAGTTGGAAGACTTATACTACCATGTTTTAGGACAGTGTAGTATTGGTGTAAGAATAGGTATATAGATTGATGGAACCAGGGGAATCCAGAAATCAACCTCCATATATATTGTCAATTGATTTTTGGCAAAGGTGTCAAGGCAGTCAATATCAATAGGAAAAAAATAAACTTATTATGCAAGTGGTATTAGGAAAATTGGATGGCAGTAATGCAAAACAGTGACTCTTGTCCCTTACCTCACACCATAAAAATTAGCTCTCAACTGATCCCAGAAATAAATATAAGGGTTAAAACCATAAAAATCTAGAAGAATACATAGGAGAAATATCTTACTTTGGGTTTGGTGATGATTTCTTAAACCATGACACAAAAAGCATGAGTGATAAAATATTGATAAATTGGACTTTTGTCAAAATTAGAAAGTTATGCTCTTCAGCAAGCACTATTAGGAAAATGCTGGCCATTGTATGGGAGAAAATATTGGCAAAACATAATATACAACAATGTACTGGCATCTAGAATATGTGAAGAACACTTTTAACATAAGATAAGCAACCCAATTTTTGAAAGGTTCAACCGGACCCTTCACCAAAGAAGATATACAGATGGCAGGGAAAAAAACCCAAAAAAATACATGACTAAAGACTTCACATAGAGATATAAAACCAAGATTAAATTTCACTCACATGAAAAAAAAATTCATTCACTTGAATAGAAGGGCGTATGTACTATGATGTTTATTTCAGGTCTACTTAACATAGTGAAAAAGTAGGAGATAAGCCTAACTGCTTAAATCAACCGTGGTTTATTCGTACAGTAGTATTAAACTAGATAAGCTACAGCTACATGTGCTGACATGGATAAATGCAAACAGTGTTAAGAAAGGAAATTACAGCCAGGCATGGTGGCTCACGCCTGTAAATCCTAGCGCTCTGGGAGGCCGAGGTGGGTGGATTGTTTGAGTTCAGGAGTTTGAGACCAGCCTGAGCAAGACCCTGTCTTTACTAAAAGCAGAAAGAAATTACTTGGACAGCTAAAAATATATAGAAAAAAAATTAGCCGGGCATGGTGGCACATGCCTGTAGTCACAGCTACTCGGGAGGCTGAGGCAGGAGGATCATCTGAGTCCAGGAGTTTGAGGTTGCTGTGAGCTAGGCTGACACCACAGCACTCTAACCTGGGCAACAAAGTGAGACTCTGTCTCCGAAAAAAAAAAAGGAGGGGGAGGGGGAATTACAGAATGATAGATACATTATTCCATTATTTTAACAGTAAAATCATTTTTTTTTAAGTTTTGTTTTAATTAACTGGTTTTTTTTTGTTTTTTTTTTTTTAGAGACAGGGTCTTGCTCTGTCTCCCAAGCTAGAGTGTAGTGGCGTCATTATAACTCACTGCAACCTCAAACTCCTGGGCTCACTTGATCTTCCTGCCTCAGCCTCCTGAGAGGCTGGTACTACAGGTATGCACTACTGTGCTGGGCTAATTTTTGTATTTTTTGTGTAGAGATGGTGTCTTGCTGTTGCTCAGGCTGGTCTTCAATTCCTGGGCTCAAGTGATCCTCCCACCTTGGGGCTCCTAAAGTGCTAGGATTATAGGGGTAAGCCACTGAGTCCGCAACCATGTTTAACATTCAAAAACAGTTTGTTTGTGGATATATTCCTGTATAATAAAAGTAGAAAGATGTGCATGGAAATAATTCCAATTTAAAAATCATGATTACCTTTGAAAGTTAGTAGCAGTTTACAGAAAGATTTAACACTGTAAGGTAAACACCCAGAAGTAATGGAAGAGAGGGTACAGAAGTCTGGAAAGGAGTTCTCTAATAAGCTTTATGAACTATAGAGCAATGGTAGCAACCACATTACATAATTTAAATTTTATCTACCAATTACTAGTTAAGAACTAACGTTATTTTCCTACCTGGAAATTAGGCAAAGGAATCCAGAAGTGCTAAAAGAGTCACAAAACCAAATATTGTTAAAATGTGATTCCTAGTCTCTTTACACATTTGCCAAAAACTTGAATAATTTTTCTATGTGGTGGTTTATTATGATTTTTCCTTCAAAATTTAGATTCAGAAGCATCCAAATGAAACAATAACAAAGTTCCATAAAAATATCAGTCTAACTGGGAAAAAAGAATTCCCTTGTAAGCATTGAAAAGTTGATTATTGATATTCAAATATACTCTTACTCTGTAGTTTATGTTAGTAACCAAAGTTGAACATTCCTGAACAAAGCTGTTAATGTGTTCTTGACAAAAGTCAAGATGGAAGCTTTTGAAAAGGTATAATTAAAAAACAACAAGAACAATATCTGCATTACAGAAAGTTTTAAAAGTAGAGAACACAAATTACCCAAATTAACCATTGTTACTTTGGCATTTTTCCAGTATATTTTCATACTTATTTTAGAGCATTTTTGAAATTATAAAAGTAAGGCTTATTTGTAGTTGATATGAAAAAGAGTCACTAGAAAAGTTTATAATCACCCATAATGCAAACCTTCAGAGATTTAATTTTTAGTTGTTAATATTTCATGGTAAAAATAGATTTTTTTTAAGTTTTAAATAATAAGTTTTAAGTAATTCTCTTCTTGAGTTGTCAAGAAGTAAGAGAAGAAAGGTTATATAAGAATACAGAGATATCTCATGATATTCCAAAGCAGGAAATGGCAGTAGGCATCTGATGGGATGAAACTGGGAACCAGAGAACTGATAGGAACCAAGATGGCCGCCACTCACTGTATGTGTGTCTGTGTCTCGCTGCATGGTCTCTTAGCAGACCAGCTTTTTCATTTTCCATTATATGTAATAGAAGATGGCAGCCCCGTAACTCCATTAGTAGACCACAAGCTCCTTTTTTTTTTTTTCTTTTTCTTTTTTATACTGCTCTACTAACAAGGAGACCACAATCTCTTAACCTCAGTTTTAAATACAGTGGGAGATCATTGGACGGTATTCACTTATGTTAGCTGGCTACGGTCAGTTGGGACTGCAGGGGCAGGGCCATGTGGTATATAGGGTGCCGCTAGGGCCCTCCCCTGGGAGCACGGAGAGGGCAGTGCTCAGAGAATGGTGAATGGGTGAGGGCTGGCAGACATCTCAGAAAGTATAAATTGAATTGGCATATTAAAATCCTACTCTTTTATCAAGCATCAACGGGTTTTTCCATATTGCCCCCAGAAGCATAGTCTTCATGGCTCACCTTTTGGTTAGTACTTCATGTGAATATAACATATTTGTTTTTCACCCAAAAGTCTAGTGATATGGGTAATCATTATTTCTTTATATTTTTTACAGCTAAGTTTTCCTAGTCTTGTTTTAAAAGACAAGGATATTTTACATTTTTAATCAAATTTATTGATGTTCCTTTTTGATTCTTTTATAAGACTTCTAAGCTTAAGGAGAAAGTTGCTAAATAGTCAATTCTGTTTTCTCCTCGTTTATCTGAAATCCCATTCATTCATTCAGCAAATGCTGAGCCTCTGCTGTGTGCCAGGAACTGTCCTAGGTGCTGGAGATCCGACGGTGAACAGAACCTGACAGCCCCCATGTTTTGGAGCAATATTATTTTGGTGGGAGGACAGAGACAAGGAATTAAATACACATATGCTGTCAGGCAGTGAGGTGTGGGGGAAAAAAAAAGGGATGAGGGGATAGAGAGTGGTGGTGGCATGGGGTGTCTTAGAAAGGATGTAAGGGGAGGGCTCTCAGTGACTTTGAGCAAAAGAGCTGAATTGAGTGAGGGGGTGAGCCCTGAGGGTATCTGGCAGAAGAGCATTCCAGGCAAAGGGAAAGCAGGTGTGAAAGCACTGGAGGAGGAGAAGACATGGCACATTTGAGGAAGAGGAAAGCTGCCAGGGTGCCTAGAGCAGGGCGAGTTGGAGAGAGAGGGTAGGTAGTGTTGGAGAGGCTGCCAGAGGCCCGGAGCTTGGTGGCGCATGAGTGTGGTCGGAGGGCTTCGAGCAGGAAAACGTGTGAGTGTGTGTTAGGGTGTGAGAGTCTTAGATCGCGTGATCACTTAGCTTTATATAAGTACTCTTTCCTTTTCCGTTGTTTTGTTATGCCAATACATTTTTTTTTATTTTTTTTTTTCCAGCATGTTATGGGGGTACAAATGTTAAGGTTATGTATATTTCCTTTGCCCCCCCAGTCAAAGCTTCAGGCCTGTCCATCCTCCAGTTGGTGTGCATCACACTCATTATGTATGTGTATACCCGTCCCCTCCTCACCCCCACCTGCCCGACACCCGATAGATGTTATTCCTGTATGTCCACTTATGTGTTGATCAGTTAATACCAATTTGCTGGTGAGTACATGTGGTGCTTTATGCCAATACATCTTAAGAGTTTATTTTCTTTTGTATTTAATATTTTCTATTCTTTCATTGCCTCATATGGCTCTTCTTTTGCCAGTATTGCACTTTTAATGATTATTTTTATAATGTTTTAATAGCCGATAAGGTTTCTCCTTACTGTTCTTTGTCTTAAGGGATTTTCTTTGACATTCTTACCTGTTATTCTTTCAGATGGCATTTAAAATAGTTTTCTTAGGTTCCCTGTTGGGATTTAATTGGAATTGCATTTTATATTAATTTATATATAGTAGAATTGACACGTTTTTAGTTTTCCTGTTAAGGGACAAATTTGTCATGCAGAAATTTAAACATTACATCATTTCAGTTTTTTACTTTATTGTGGTTGAGAGCTGTACATTTTTGAAATGACTGGTTATGGCACTCATCTAACTAGAGAGGCTATTTCATTCCATTCAAAAACCATTTAATTGAATTCTTGTGTGCCGATTACTTTAGACATTGAATCCAGAAATGAGGGCTCTGTCCTGGAATTTTATCTAGTTGGCAGGAGCTCAGAATTTATTTTTGGCGTTAAGGCAGAATACTATGAAAGAAATCATATTGTCTTCTTCTCTACCTAAAGAAATAATTTCTCAAAAGTGCACTGTGGGTAGAACGAAAATAACACAGAATTGGCAGACCTTTATAAGACATTTTCCTATGTGCTAGGTGGAAAAACTAAACTGATCATTAATTTTTCAGTTAATGTTTTAAAAAGTTTTTACCCACTAAAGAAGTAATATATCATCAGCCCTAGCTTTTTACCCATCAGCAGCTTTATAAATCTACCTGCCAAATTAATCTCAAACCCATATATTTCTCTTCATAGTGAAAACTGCATTTTGTTAACTCTCCAGTTCTAACCACCAGTCTCTTTTACTTGGACAATTGCTCTTTCTTTGTAACAAGTCTCTCTGCTTTTCTCTTGTCACGTTTACAAGCCATTTTACACACAGCAGCCACAGTGACCTTTGAAAAAAAAAATCATTATAGAAATTATCACAGCTTAAAATATAGAATAGCAGAGGCCGGGCGCGGTGGCTCACGCCTGTAATCCTAGCACTTTGGGAGGCCGAGGCGGGCGGATTGCTCAAGGTCAGGAGTTCGAAACCAGCCTGAGCGAGACCCCGTCTCTACCAAAAATAGAAAGAAATTAATTGACCAACTAAAAATATATATACAAAAAAAAAATTAGCCGGGCATGGTGGCACATGCCTGTAGTCCCAGCTACTCGGGAGGCTGAGGCAGTAGGATCGCTGAGCCCAGGAGATTGAGGTTGCTGTGAGCCAGGCTGACGCCACGGCACTCACTCTAGCCTGGGGCAACAAAGTGAGACACTGTCTCAAAAAAAAAAATATAGAATAGCAGGCTGGGCGTGGTGGCTCAGACCTGTATTTCTAGCACTCTGGGAGGCTCAGGCTGGAGGATTGCTTAAGGTCGGGAGTTTGAGACCACTCTGAGCAAGAGTGAGACTCCATCTCTACAAAAAATAGAAAAATTAGCTGAGTAGTATGATGGTGCACGCCTGTAGCTCTAGCAACTCAGGAGGCTGAGGCAGGAGGATCACATGAGCCCCGGAGTTTGAGATTGCAGTGACCTATGATGATGATGCTGCATTCTAGCCCAGGTGACAGAGCAAGACCCTGTCCTAAAAAAAAAATAGCATAATTAATTGATATAGTCATTACCCTACTTCAGAAATGATCAGTAATGGCTACTCTTTCTTTATCTCTTCTCACCCCTGGATTATTTTGAAACTGTTCCAGATCTTATGCCATTTCATCTGTAAATACCTATTGCTATTCAACTTACAACGGGGCTACACCCAATAAACCCATCATAAGTTGAAAACATAAGTTGAAGTGCACTTGATACCCTAATGAGCCCATTGTAAAGTCGAAAAGCTAAAAGTTGAATTGTCATAATTTGGTATATCAATATACTATAGTTCAGTATGTTAATAATAAAGGCACTTTAAAAAAAATCATAACCACATGATAGTTGCACAACTCGGTGAACATATTAAAAACCATGGAATTGTACAGTTTAAATATGTAAATTGTATGATATGTGGATTTGTATTTCAGAACTATTAAAAAACAGGAACAAAATAGTATTATCTTAATAATACAGTAATTTCTCAAGGTCATGAAATGGCCAAAGTTCACATTTCACCAAGTATCTTATGAATTTTTTAAATATCTTGACAGAGTTTTAAATGTAAGTCAGATCGTGTTACTCTTTTATTAATAAACTTTCAGTAGCTTTCCATCATATTTAGAGCAAAACCCAAATTCCTTAAACTGGCTCACAAACATCTGGCCTACAAAGCCCTTATATGATATAGCTTCTGTTTACCTCTCTGACTTGCTCCTTTGCCTGCTAAAGTATTCCTACCTCAGGGCCTTTGCATTGGCTGTTCCTTCTGCTAGAATGCCCTTCCCCTGTAGTTTTACAAGGCTGGATCTTTTCCTCAGTCTAAATATCCCTTCCTCAGATATAGTGGCCACTTATATCACTCCAGTCCCTCATCCTCCAGTCTAAGGTGATATCCCAGTCATTGTTAAGCAAATCATTCATTTAAAAAGTCTTGGTTGGCCGGGCGAGGTGGCTCACGCCTGTAATCCTAGCACTCTGGGAGGCCGAGGTGGGTGGATTGCTCGAGGTCAGGTGTCCGAAACCAGCCTGAGCATGAGCGAGACCCCATCTCTACTATAAATAGAAAGAAATTAATTGGCCAACTAATATATATATATATATATATATATATATATATATATAATAGCTGGGCATGGTGGCGCATGCCTATAGTCCCAGCTACTCGGGAGGCTGAGGCAGTAGGATCGGTTGAGCCCCAGAGTTTGAGGTTGCTGTGAGCTAGGCTGATGCCACGGCACTCACTCTAGCCTGGGCAACAAAGTGAGACTGTCTCAAAATAAAAATAAAAATAAAAAATAAATAAAAAGTCTTGGCATATCTTGGCATTCCTGCTGTGTCTTTTAAAATTCATTTATTTGTATTTCCCTCCTTCTTTGCTTTCCCCACCACTCAGGTTTTTCCTGTCATGTTCACTGCTGAATCCCTAGCACTGGAAATACTAATTGGCACACAGGAAATCTTTTTATGAAAAAATTTCCCCAAGTGTTTCTGTTTATAAAAGGGTCATTTGATGGAATATATCACCTTAGTGCATAAACATATTTCCAGAATTACAATTGATATGTTATTTTGAAAAAAACTATTTTGTTATGATTTTTATGTGTAGCCATTGTTTCTCTAGCAATTACAAGCTATTTGAGGTTTTTATGTTTATTTTTTTAGCTTTCATCATTTAGTGTCTTGCTCACTTCAGAACTCAATAAATAACTTTGATAAAACAAATTCTGTTTTTGTTGTGGTTGTTTAACAAAACATGGAGTGTTTGCATGTGTAAGATTGAAAAAGTTACATAATATCTTGCTGGCTTTATTCTCCATTGTCACCTTTTCCTTTTGTCCTTAGTTATGGAGCATCACACCCTTAGCCTGTGATCTATCTCTGCTACCTGTTCTCCAGTGGGGTAGCTTAAGAGTGGCTATGGTAGACTGAATAATGGCCCCCCAAAATGGGATTAGTTAAATGTCTTGAGATGAAGGGAAATAATAGATTCTCCAGGTATACACATGTAATTACAGGGGTCCTTACAGGAGGGAGGCAGGAGGACCAGAATACATACAGAGAACATGTAACGATGGAGGCAGAGCTTGGCATGGTGTGCTCTGAAGATGGAGGGAGGGACCCCAAGTCACGTGATGGTGGTGGCCACTACAAGTGGGAAAGGCCAAGAGAGGATCTCCCCTAGAACTTCCAGAAGGAATGCAGCTCTGTTTACACCTTGATTTTAGCCCAGTGAAACTGATTTCAGACTTCAGATCCCCAAACTGGAAGATAATGCGTTTTATTGTTTTAAACCACTAAGTCGGTGGCAATTTGTTACAGCAGTTGTAGAAAACTAATATGGTGATTTAAGGCGGGAAATCTTAGATGATCACAGAGCCTGTGCAGCATGTTCTGAAGTTAATTTGATTTGCTGGCTAAATAATTAGCTGACCAAAAGGCCGTAATTTTTTGGGAAAAGAAAAAGATGTAGTTGATGGAAACATGAAGGAATAGCATATGCTGCAATTGCAGTATTGGTTTTTATTGTACATTTAAGCTCTTGATGGTGTTTTTTCCTCGTATTTTACACAGATCAGAAACCCCTTGACCTTGCCCAGGGTGCTGAAATGAAACACATTCTTCTTGGTAATAAGGTATGTAGTCATGGATTAAAGTTATGTAATAATTTTTAGAAAAAAAGTTTTGCTTGAAATTTACAGATGCTTTTTTAATGAAAACGTGTTTTCAATAGGTCATCTACAAAGCATTGAAACGATACGAAGGCCCTCTCTGGAAGGTAGGTCGGGATGGTTTTTTAAATTACAAAACTGGAAAGAAGAATTCTCAAGTGCTCCATTTCTATTAATTTTGTTTAAAAGTCATTTCTAAAGTATATGTGATTTAATCATTCTTGTATCTTATAAAACATTTTTATACTGCTGGTTTTCAAGAAGCTTCCACTGGTTGTAGTAATTACTTTCTTTTATGTTGATGGTCACTTTTAGGTGTTTTTTTTTTTTATGTGTGTATGTTGATTAGTGACTTTGAGATGACTAGTCACTAAGTTTGTAGGGAAAGATGTTGTGGAAAATACATTTTTTTCTCACTAAATTATAGAATTACAGTATTATTGTTGCTATGAACATTGAACCATAGAGGACTTAGGAGAAAATTAATATTTGAATTGTCACATGGCACACATAAAAAATTCTTCTGATTATGAAAATTTCTGTTTTGGAGTTCAGTTATTTTCTAGAATTAACCATATTAGAGCACATAATTTCTTTGTATTTGCAAGCAGTCCCTCTATGTGTTTGTATACCTATATGTTTATATTATATGAAATTAGGATAATTTTCTTTTTTTAGACATTCATTCATGACTTTCAGGAAATTATCTTTGAAGCCCACAACTGGTATATTTTCTATAAATATCCCTGAACAGTATTGTCAGAACCATAAACTGTATTCATCATTGATCTTATCAATATGGCATTTCTTCTGTTCCTGTCACCTGGTAGTGGTATGTTTTCATTACTGCACTTAGTACCTAAGTTCATGTTTGATCATGTTTCAATGTTCAGAAATACTCTCTAGATGAAAGACTCAGATATAACTGTCATAACTTAATTACTTATTCAGTCAAGCATTGGAATCCAGATGTGTCAGCTTGAGAAATCTTTGTCATTTTTCCTTTAGAGTTCAAGATTTTTTGGCTGGAGATTATTCTGGGTAGTGTTAGAGCATGGAGTCCTTTCATGGTATAGGAAACAGTAAGTATTGTCATCCTTATAACTTACTCAATTTCAGTATATAAATTTTGAAAGATTAAATTTTTTTGCTTACCTCATTTCCTTTTGTCTTGATAATTTAATATTTATTTTGAAGGCCGGATGCAGTTCATAACATTTATCGCCAGGGATGCAAACATCTGACTCAAGCAGTTTGCACGGTAGGCTGAGACGTGGGTCTTGCACTCTAACTATGAAATCAATTTCTGCAAGTGATTGCCCCAAATCATTTATATAAGCCTTGCAAAATCCTGCAGTTCTGTGGAATGGTGTAGAAAGCACTTGTATGTATTTTTGAGAACAGGTAAAGTTGTAGAATCTCCATTTTGAAAAAAAGTTAAAAATATAATCAACCTTTGTATTGTGGAATGAGAGATGGAGTATACAAAAATATCTCTACAGAGCCTTTAACATTTCCTGTGTGTATTTATACATGAGTGAATCTGGATAATGGAAGTTTTTCTGAGATTAAAATACAATTTAAAGCCTATGTCAAAATCAGGAATCTTAGGTTCTCTATATTTACTTCTAGGTGCTTTACTTTTACAGCTGGGAGCATAAGCGTGTTTTTCCTCTGCAGGGAGCAGTCTACGTCTGGAGCCCAGACATCCTTTCTCGTTTTCCAGTTCAGGTCCTTTAGGGTTGTTAACATACCGTCACAGTCTGCCTGCTCTTCAGAGCACACCTCCTGCCTCCTCCCAGGGTGTCACGAGCCTAGTCACTTACCCCTGCAGTACAGCCCGGTTACATAGCCTGGCCGTTCAGTGTCCCTTGCGCACCTTCCTCTTCTCACATCTGACCCAGAGGGTGAGGGGACCTTCCTCCAGTCTTACCCCATCTCACCTTCTCCTTCCTTCTGTTGATGCAGTCCTGCCCGCTCTCCTCTGTTCCTGCTCTTGATTTGTTGTCTACTTGATACCAAGCTGTTCCTCAGTCGGGTCCTTTATCTCATTCTTCTTTAAAATAAAAAATAAACAAGTTACTCACCTCACACTTTTAAAATTTCTTGTTCTTTAGCTTCTCTGGCATTAATTAGCTCCTGCCATGTTATGTATCACTTGTTTTATATAAATAACTTTTAGTTTCTTATGTATTAATAATTGTCTGCTTATAGCCTGCTTCCGTGAATCACCCATCAGCATAAGCTAGTGGGCACTCCTGAGTGACTCCTGTAAGGCAGGCTCTGTTCACGTTCTAGTTTCTTAAGGTAGAAGCTTAGGTTCTTGATTTGAGATCTTTTTCATATATAGGTATTTCTAGTTATAAAGTACTTTTTAAAAAAATTGTGGTAAAATACATATAAAACTTAACATGGTAACTTTTTTTTTTTTTTTTTTTTGAGACAGAGTCCTGCTCTGTTGCCTGGGCTAGAGAGCCATGGCGTCAGCCTAGCTCGCAGCAACCTCAAACTCCTGGGCTCAAGCGATCCTCCTGCCTCAGCCTCTCCCGAGTAGCTGGGACTACAGGCATGCGCCACCATGCCCGGCTAATATTTTCTATATATATTAGTTGGCCAATTAATTTCTTTATAGTAGAGACGATGTCTCGCTCTTGCTCAGGCTGGTTTTGAACTCCTGACCTTGAGCGATCCGCCCGCCTCAGCCTCCCAGAGTGCTCAGATTACAGGCGTGAGCCACCAGGCCCAGCCATGGTAACTGTTTCTAAGTGTACAGTTCAGTGGCGTTAAGTACATTCACATTGTTGCACTGCTGTGATCACTGTCCATCCACAGAACCCTTTGTATCTTCCCAAACTGACACTGTGATCGTGCTAGTGTTAAACATTTCTCCCATTTCTCCTTCCCATTACAGCCCCACACAGCCACCATTCTACTTTCTGGCTAGCCTAGGTACCTCACGTAAGTGGAATCATACAGTATCTGTCCTTTTGTGACAGGCATATTTCACTCAATGTAACGTCCTCAAAATTCATTCATGTTGTAGCGTGTGTCAGAATTTCTTTTTGTTTTTAATTTTAAAACTTTGAATTGTGGTTAAAACACACATATACACACACACAAAAGGCCCAGGGGCATGGTGGCTCATGCCTGTAATCCTAGCACTTTGGGAGGCCTAAGCGGGGGAGGATCCTTGAGGTCAGAAGTTCAAAACCAGCTTGATCATAAGGGAGACTCTATCTCTACAGAAAATGGAAAAATTAGCTGGGCATGGACGTGCATGCCTGTCATCCCAGTTATTCAGCAGGCTGAGGCAGGAGGATCAGTGGAGCCCAGGAGTTTGGGGTTGACGTGAGCTATGATGAGGCCACTGTACGATAGCCCAGGAGACAAAGGAAAGACCTGTCTCAGAAAACAAAAAACCAAAACAAACAAGAAACCCCAGAAAAAAACAAAAAACACACATAACATTTACCATCTTTACCCTTTTTAGGTGTACAATTCATTAGCATTAACTGTATTCACTTTGTTGTGAATCAGATCTCTAGAACTTTTTCATCTTGCAAAACTGAAACTCTGTATTTGTTGAACAGCTCCCTATTTCTCCACCCTCCCCCGCCGCTGACAAGCACCATTCTACTCGGTGTTTCTGTGAGTTTGACTATTTCGTATATCTGATATAAGTGGAGTCATGAAGTCTTTGCCTTTTTGTGACTAGCTTATTTCATTTAGCATAATATCCTCAAGAGGCATTCATGTTGTAGCATGTGACAGGATCTCCTCCTCCTCTAAAGCTGAATAATAATTCCGTTGTGTGTATAGTCCACATTTTCTTTGTCCATTCATCTGTCAGTAGATATTTGGGTTGCTTCCACCTCTTGGCTATTGTGAATAATGCTGCAATGAAAGTAGGTTTGCAAATGTCTCTTCAAAATCCTGCTTTTAATTCTTTTGGATAATTACCTAGTAGTGGAATTGCTAGATCATATGGTAGTTCTAGTTTTAATTTTTTTTTTTTTTTTGAGACAGAATCACTCTGTTGCCCGGGCTAGAGTGCCATGGCATCAGCCTAGCTCACAGTAACCTCAAACTCCTGGGCTCAAGCAATCCTGCCTCAGCCTCCCAAGTAGCTGGGACTACAGGCATGCACCACCATGCCCGGCTAATTTTTTTTCTATATATTTGTAGTTGGCCAATTTCTATTTTTAGTAGAGACAGGGTCTCACTCTTGCTCAGGCTGGTTTTGAACTCCTGACCTTGAGCGATCCTCCCACCTTGGCCTCCCAGAGTGCTAGAATTACAGGTATGAGTCATTGTGCCCAGCCTACTTTTAATTTTTTTGAGGAACTTCCATACTGTTTCCCATAGTAGCTTGACCATTTTACATTCCTACCAACAGTGTCCAAGTGTTACAATTTCTCCACATCCTTGCCAATACTTCTTATTTTCTGTTTTTTGGGAGTTTTTTTTGTGATGATCCTAATGAGTATGAAGTAGTATTTCACTGTAGTTTTGATTTTTCACTTCCCTAATGATTAGCGTATTTAGCATCTTTTTGACTGTTTGCATATTGTCTTTGGAGAAATGTTTATTTTAGTCCTTTCCATTTTTAAATTGAGTCTAATTGTTTGTTGTTTAGTTGTAAGAGCTCTTTATATATTCTGAATATTAACTCCTTACCAGATATATTATTTATAATTTTTTTTTCCATTTTGTGGGTTGCCTTTTCACTTGTTGATTGTGTCCTTTAATGTACAGAGGTTTTAAATTTTGACGTAGTCCAGTATATCTGTGTTTTCTTTTGTCATGTGTGCTTTTGGTGTCATATCCAAGAAGTCATCGCCAAATCCAGTGTCACGAAGTTTTCTCCTTTTGTCTAAAAATGTTATAATTTTAGCTCTGATGTTTGGGTCTTTAATTTTGAGTTATATTTTTATATATGGTGTAAGATATGGGTCAGACTTCATCCGTCTGCATGTGGATATCCAGTTTTCTCAGTTTTGGAAAGACTGTCCTTTCCCCATTGAATGTTCTTGGCACCGTGTCAGAAATCGTTTGTCCATATATGGGAAGGCTTATTTCTGGGATCTCTCTTTTCTTCGATTGGTATGTGTGTCTGTCATCATGCTACTTCATTCTTCTTATACTTACTGTTTGCATGTTGTCTCTTTTCTCTCCATTTACTTTCAGCCTGTTTGCGTCTTTATTTTCTGTCTTTTGTAGATAGTATATATTTTAGTCCCTGTTACCCATTCTGCCTATTTTTGCCTTTTAATTAGATTTTTCATTGTCTTCATATGTCCAGTAATTTTGGATTATATCCTTAATATTATGAATGATACGTTCTGTAGACTTTGGATTCTGTTGTTTTTCTCTGTTAAATGTTATTTCCTTTGTTTTAGCAAGTCATTTTCTCAACTTGGTTTGCATTGTCGATTCTGTGTCTTGGGCAGCAGCTCCGGTCTCAGTTCAGGTGGGCTGTGTTAACGTGAGCCGCTTTGCATCTTTTCTGTGTGTGCAGCTCATGCATCAGTTAGAGATGTGAGTAGCAGACACAAGTTGGGGAAACCTTCTCTAGCTCTTTCCCATGGAGACTCCCGTTCTCTCCTTAGTGTTTGTGGCTCCCCAGCTTTGCTTCATTAATTCCCGAAGACAGAAAGATTGTGTTTTTCTGTGTGGAAAAAATCTTTGCTGTCCCGTGCAAAATTTTGGGGATGGGAACTTATTTCCACAGCGCCTCCTTCCCCTTCCTCCGGGAGTGTGTACACTCCCCATCAGTCTGTCCGCTCTGTTTACCTCCCAGTTCCATCATGTGCTTGTTTTTTGTTGTGAATCCAGGTTTTTTCCTGCGGGGGTGGGGGGGTGGGGGGGATGGGGAGGCTCTGATAGAGTCTTGAATCAGAAGTTTACCTTTTTCTGTTCTTAAACCCCCTTTCCAAATTTTTATTCAAAAATTATTTCTGGTCTTTCTTATCTGCTTTCCCTCTTCCCATTTTTTGTCAACCTCATCTCCACTCAAACAAAATGTTCAGGAGAGTGGTATGAATAAGAAACTGGATCTCTGGTGTTTAAGGAATTTTACAGTCCCAGTGCATACTAAGTTATGCTCAATAGAAGGGGGAACTAAATCTACATACTTAATGAACTATCTGTATTCACTGTGAGTAACTAATAATGTGAAAGCCAGATTTGACGTGGGTAAGCTACAGTGCATTTGATACTCCCACTGTAAACAGTTTTTAATCAGTATTTTAAATGTTCAGTTGGGTAGTAAGTCATGTTACTATACATTTTATGTGCAGATAATTTTAGGGTCATCTTTTATGTGAGTGAGTGTTGTTGTCTTACTGACTTCTTTATATCCAAGGTAAAATCCACTGACAGCTGCCTCTTCTTTATTAAATGCTTTGATGACACTCTTCATGGCTTCAGGGTTCCTAAGAATAGCCTTCAACAGTCAAGAGAGGTAATCTTATGTATTCATTTATCTTTCATAAAACTTAAAGGACATTTAAAGACATGAAGACTATAACATAGGTTCAGTATTAACAAATACGATCTTGTTGATTGCACTCTTTTCTGAGGGGGTAGGGAGGGGGATAGGTTCTTGTTCTTTTGCCTGGTCTAGAGTGCAGTGGCTTCATCATAGCTCACTGCAGCCTCACACTCCTGGGTTTAAGTGATTCTCCTGCTTCAGCCTCCCAAGTAGCTGGGACTAGAGGTATGTGCCACCACACCCGGCTAATTTTTTCTATTTTTTTATAGCGACAGGGTCTTGCTATGTTGCTTAGGTTGGTCTTGAGCTCTTGGCCTCAAGTGATCCTCCCGCCTCAACCTCCCAGAGTTCTAGGATTACAGGCATGAGCCACTGCACCTGGTCCTGGTTGTACTTTTTTAATGGAAGCAATATCATGAAGCTTTTAAAATTTGGCTTATGAATTGGTTCTTTATCAACATGTACCTGTACATACTTTCTATTTACAGTATGTTTTTCAATTTTAATTCTCTGAATGTGAGGGGCATTCTGAGTGTAAATGATTACTTAGTTTACCCAATTTATAGGTGAGGAAACTAAAGATTGTAAGATTGAAGTGATTTCCCAAGGCTGTGCAGCTCACAAGTAACAGAATCTGGACTACAGTCCAGGTGGTGTTCTGACACTACAGTATAAACAGCCTTTCTCTGCGGTAAATTGAACAATAGCAGCAAGCAAGAAAAGTGGGATTGGGCTGGGTGTGGCAGCTCACACCTGTAATCCTAGTATTTTGGGAGGCCAGGGCAGGAGGATTGCTTGAGCTCAGGAGTTTGAGACCAGCCTGAGCAAGAGCGAGACCCCACCTCTACTAAAGATAGAAAAATTATCTGGGTGTGGTGGTGAGCACCTATAGTCCCAAGCTACTGGGGAGGGTGAGGCAGGAGGATCACTTAAGCCCAAGAGTTGGAGGTTGCAATGACCTATGATGATGCCACTGCACTCTAGCTGGGGTAACAGAGCAAGACTCTATCTAAAAAAAAAAAAAATTGAGATTCACTTGACCAAAATTCATGGTACAGTTATTTAATGGAAAAATCAAAGCTCTATTTCCATAGAGCAATCTAGTTTTTTTTTTTTTTTTTTAAATCATGTAAGGGGTTAAAAACTCTGTTTTCCATAGTGGTTGATTTTGTCCCTGCAAAGGACCCTAAACAGTTTAACTCATGACTGTCCCAACATCTCATAAAATGGTATGATTTGATCCTGAATAATGCTATAAGAAAATGAGATAGAAGTAAGCCAGATATTTTGAGGCCCAACATTCTTTCTGTGAAATCACTGATTTTTAAAAAATATAGCAAAAATTAAAATGTCAGGACAATTGTTGGCTATTTTAATGTGATCTGAGTATCTTGTGCTTATAATTTGACTGAAATTTAGAAAAATTGTGTATTCTGTCTTTGGAATAAAAATGCTTTTATTTAAATCCTTGGATTATTTTAGAATTGGCTGGAAGCAATCGAAGAACATTCTGCTTACAGCACTCACTACTGTTCCCAGGACCAGTTGACCGATGATGAAGAGGAAGATGCAGTTTCTGCTGTAGACTTGAAGAAATCCTTAGAGGTAAACAGGAAAAAGTAACCTGACCTTTATTGCTAACTCTGTCACACGTGTTTTATCAGTAACTTTTTTTTTTTTAAGATCTGAGGTTTTGAAATTACAATTTCTGACAACAGGAATAGTATTGCTCTCTGTTCAGTCATATTCTATTGGTATTTATAATGCCTCTGTCATGGTAATACTATCAGGTGCCTTTGTAGATACACTGAGCAATATTGAAAGGTGCCTAAACGTATCTTTTTATGTTGAACTTTTTACATTGCTGTAATCAGATCGTCATTCTGCTTGAAAGCTACCACCAGTAGGGGGAGCATGCATAGCTTGACTTCCTGCCCTTTATGACTTCATTGCATATTTCAGAGTTTAAATAATGCAACCATAGTGATACCTTTCTTGGTCAGTAGTTTCATTTAAAAGACTTGTAATCTGTAACTTCATTGCTAAGAGTGTAAGGTAAAGCGTCAGTAATGAATGGAGAGGCCCTCATCTGAAGTGACGTCAATGCCTTACTCATAGAGAAATATCAGCATATGTAACTGAAATGAAATAGGTATTTTGGGGGGGAGGGGAGGGAGGCATCAGTTTTCTGGCTGTGTCTTTTTTCTTTCCTTTTTATTTTATTTTAATAGATTTAGAGGGTACAAGTCGAGTTCTGTTACATGTATATATTGTACAGCCATAGAGTCTTGGCTTTTAGGGTACCCATCACCTAGGGAGTGATGCACCCTATAGGTAATTTTTCCTCCCTTCTCCCCTTGTGAATTTCCACTGTCCATTATACCACTCTGTGTCTGGCTGTATCTTTTAAATGTGCTTTGTTTATAAATGAATGGGAATTGGGTTTGGAAGAATTAGAACTATGAAAGGATGATGCATTTCAATCCAAATAATTGTATCAGGATATATGAATTTGCCTACTACATTTAATCCTTTTTTAAAAAAATTAGCTAGTTGCAAGATTTGAATGTTTCTAATTAACAACTTTAATGAAGTTAAGTTTGCTAATACCTATGGAATTTTATCCACTTAAGGGCCCATACATTCAAATTTAAGAGGGATTTTGACTCTTTCAATCCCTAATCTTAATTTATGGTGGAACACAAAATAATTTGAGCTCTCATATGTCTTCTCCAGGACATTCTCCAGAATTTGTGGACAGTTACTTTACCAGTATTACTTTTGTTTTAAAGCCTAATGTGTAAGAACCATAAACATAATTTTTAGATTAGTGAACTTGGCAAAAGTCACATCTACCAGAGTGTCTAAATAACAGTAAAACTATTTGGGAAAATAGGGAAGATTTAAATACATATCACCAAAATTATGTTAAATGAGTAAAAAATAAACTATGCTAAATATTTTAACTTTTAGCCTGGCGCGGTGACGCACGCCTGTAATCCTAGCTCTCTGGGAGGCCGAGGCGGGCGGATTGCTCGAGGTCAGGAGTTCGAAACCAGCCTGAGCAAGAGCGAGACCCCGTCTCTACTATAAATAGAAAGAAATTAATTGGCCAACTAATATATATACAAAAAATTAGCCGGGCATGGTGGCGAATGCCTGTAGTCCCAGCTACTCGGGAGGCTGAGGCAGGAGGATTGCTTGAGCCAGGAGTTTGAGGTTGCTGTGAGCTAGGCTGACGCCACAGCACTCACTCTAGCCTGGGCAACAAAGCGAGACTCTGTCTCAAAAAAAAAAAAAAAAAAATTTTAACTTTTAGTTAGTATTTCCCAAGTAAAAAGAAGTCCTTCTGTATTTATCTACCCTCATATAAAGTAAATGATAAAACCTGGAAGGCCTTACAAAGGGTACTAATATATTTCCTGGGATTATGGTAATTTTAAGACCTTTGTAATGAAAGTTACAGATAAAATTAAAGTATATTAACCTACATACCATTGAAAAACTTCCTTAAAGAAAGGTTTCTTCCTTAGTAAAATTTCCAAATTTTCAGATTTATCAAACTCAACTATACCTTTCATTTTATTCCTTATTTGAATATTTTGTTCATATGTGAGCTTTAAAACCATGAAGTTTTTGCCTTCCACATTTTATAGTACCTGTAAAGTCAGTGAGAGTTTTAGCCAGTGTGAAGCACTTTGAGATTTTGCAGGTTATAGACATATCTCTGTCCAACAGAGTTTGAGTGCTAATCTGTGTATCTTGATTCTGTCTCACCATATAGAGGTTAGTTCAAAGTAGGAAAGGTCTGAAATGAGCTTTGAAGTGTGCTGAATTGTAGCTTGTGGTAGACTGGTGCCAGGATGCCCCTAGTCCTTGAGTTCTCAAGTTCTGAGGAAATTTGGAGGCCAATATGTGGAACATATCTGGTCTTGGTATCTATAGGATTGAAATACTCTAAAATTCTCTGAATTAACCACAAAACTGGATCTTATCTCCCCAGCATGCTTTTGGATTAGACCTACAAGAAATTAGGGAAAGCTGGTCATGGTAGTGCATGCATACAGTCCCAGCTTGGGAGGCTAAGTTGCTTGAGCCCAGGAGTTTGAGTCTAGCCTGGACACCAGAGTGAGACTTTGTCCCTTAAAAAAAATAATAATAACAACCGGCTGGGCATGGTGGCTCACGCCTGTAATCCTAGCACTCTGGGAGGCTGAGGTGGGCAGATCGCTCAACGTCAGGAGTTCGAAACCAGACTGAGCAAGAGCGAGACCCTGTTTCTACTAAAAGTAGAAAGAAATTAATTGGCCAACTAAAAATATATATAGAAAAAATTAGCCGGGCATGGTGATGCATGCCTGTAGTCCCAGCTACCCAGGAGGCTGAAGCAGAAGGATTGCTTGAGTCCAGGAGTTTGAGGTTGCTGTGAGCTAGGCTGACACCACGGCACTCTAGCCTGGGCAAGAGTGAGACTCTCAAAAAATAATAATAATAATAAAGAAAGAAAGAAAGAAAGGGAAAAACACGGGGGGAGATGTCCACACTGAAAAAGTGACCATATTATTATAATTTTGGTCTCGTTTTACCTCTCCCCAAAATGAGGCTCCCCCCCCACAAAAAACTTAAAACAGTCCTTTTAGTTCCCTATCACTGCCTTGAGGTTAGGCCTCTGGTGAGAAAAGTATAAGACAAGTCCTATAAACTTTGGCATCATGGTTGTTGCAGATAGAGAAAGTCAAGCACAGCATTGGCACCGAACTGTACTGTCCACTGCAGTAGCTACTAGCCACGTGTGGCTATTTACATTTAATGTAATTAAAAATTCAGTTTCTCATTTTAACCAGCTGCATTTCAAGTGCTCATTAGCTACATGTGGCTACCACATTGGACAGCACAGATACAGAATGTTTCTGACACCATAGAAAGTTGTATCAGACAGCACTGGGGTGGGCTCTTTGGGAGACTTTGGGTGGCACTGCAAAGTGGGGGTTTTATTTGTTGAGAATACCTTGAGCCAGTGGGGATCTGAACTGTGTCTGGTTTATAAGAAATAATGAGCAGAGGATGCTGCAGTTTAATCAAATGAGAAAGTAATATAACACTTTGCTGATTTAAGAGTGACTCCTAACTAAAATAAATGTGCAGAAAGATGCTGGTACATCGACACAGAGCTGATAAAGATTAATCGGTACATTCATACAAGACTGAGGCAAATTTATATATACTGATATATTTAAGACTTATAGTTAAGTGAAAAGAGCAAGGTATAACATGATGCATTGAATATGCTACTACTTGGGAGAAAGAAAGGGGATGTACCCGTATGTATTTGTACAGATTTAGATGATCCCAGGAAAGATGAGAGATTAGTACTTGTTGCTTTGAAGCTGGGAAAGACGCAAAACAGGGGCTTTAGGATTGATCGGCATGTGAAGGAGAATTACTTTTCTCCGTATATCCTTTTGTTTTTATTTTTAGAGATGCAGTTTCTCTGTTACCCAGGCTGGAGTGCACTGGTGTCATCATAGCTCACTGTAACCTCAGTAACTGGGCTCACATGACCTTCCTGCCTCAGCCTTACCAGGTAGCTGGGACTATAGGTGTGTACCACCACGCCTGACTAATTTTTCTGATTTTTGTAGAGATAGGATTTTGTTATTACCAAGCTGGTCTCGAACTCCTGGCCTCAAGCCATCCTCTCACCTAGGCCTCCCAAAGTGCTGGCATTACAGGCATGAGCCACTCTGCCTGGCCCTTTCATTTTTTTATTTTTACTTTATGTAAAATATCTATTGCAAAGTAAAACATTTAAGAAAATTACAAAGCAGGGCCATAATAATCATCAGGTGTCAGAAAGCATAAAGGTGCTGTGGGTTGACTTAGGGAAGAAAGGTTATGGGGTTTTCCTTAAAATGGACTTTGCTGGAGTTAGGAAGACTGAGAGGAGTACTAGGGTTCCAGTACTTTGAAATACTGGCTGCTTCCTGCAGAGAGGAAAGTTTTCAAGATCCTACAATCTATTATTTTAAAAGTTTGAATTATTGAAGTATAATTTTCATGCAATAAAACAAATTCACTTTGTCTTCAATTTGATGTATCCTGACAACTGTTACCCCGTGTAACCGCTGCTGTTGTCAAGCTGTAGAACATTTTTATCACCTCAGAAAGTTCTCTTGCTCCTCTTCCCAGTGGTTGTCTCTATCTCAGGCAGCCGGTGACCTAATGACATTGATGTGATGACAGCATCATTATAGGCATTGTCAGTTTTCCTGTTCTAGAATTTCATGTAAATGGAATCACACAGTAAGTGCTCTTTGGTGTCTTTTTTTCACTCATCATCATGTTGTTGTGTATTAGTAATTTGTTCCTTTTTATTGCTGAGTGTAGGAGGTAACCTGCTTTGTTCTTAATTAATTGAATGTGGATTTTCTAGGGCAAATAGCCTGGAATTAATTCCCTCTCTCCTACCCCATGCACTCCTCTACAGCTCTTCACCCCCTTGATGTGCATTTTTTTGGGCTGCCCTCTAGGTCAGGGATCATAAGGTAGTTTAACATCAGCTTAAGTCAAACAAAATCAACCACTAAAATCAATAGTCTGAACTGGAGACCTGTGTTGTGAATGTGGCTCAGCTGCTCACCTGGGCTGCCTCCCAGTGCCCTGGCCTCCCATATCAGTGGGTATAATCCTTGTTCTTGTGTGATTTGCCCAGATAACTTAGGTAAGCTTATAATACTGTCAAACTTCAGGTATTAGAACATTGCTCATAATAGGATCCCATTTACGTAGATTAAATACATAGAAATTAAAAAGAGTCTCTAACATAATGTGAATGGCATAGAAGTCAAGAATGAGACACCATGTGACTCTGCAAAAGAATTTATGAGAATTAACTATCATAAATAGATTTTTAGGTTTTCAAAATATAACCAGTAGCTGCTAAGGGGAAATATAGCAAAATGGAGAGTGTGTTGTTTTATTGTATCAATTACTTCTCTGCTCTTTTTAGTATCAGTTGAATGACACTAAATTGTTTAGAACCGAAGACATACATTGTACCCAACTTAAAACAATATGAGTAGATTGCATCTTATCTAGCTGACCTATTTTGTATTTTTTATAACAAGTAAATCATGGATCAAGGAAACTCTTCTTAGTAACTTTCAGATAGATATGCTAAGGGAAGATGACTGTGATTCAAGTATTTGAAGATGATGCTACAGAGGGTGTTTCTTACCTTTAATTATAACTTCAGGAACTATCCGGTTTGTTACAGGTTCATAGTCTGCAAATGAAGCCAGCGCTTGCTTTTATGTATCTAGCTAACTTTCACTACAGAAAGGAAAGGAGAAAGTAGCTTTGACTTGTACATGAGCAGGTATTAAATATGTATAGACCAAGAATGGTGATTTTTTTCATTAATAAATCAGGAATGCATTTGGTTGCGGTGCATGTTTCCGTGCCTCTAGATTGACTTTTTTCCTGCCTTTAACCTGTATTCACAGGCTATGTCTGGAAAAATTATCAAGCATACTATTTCTCTTTCTGTGGTGTTTTAAATTGCATAGTGTAGGTATTCTCCTTCTCAAAACAAAAACGAAAAACAGAATTTAGGTGTTGTCAGGGCTCTCAAAACAAAAAGAGTAATAGTAATGCAGATTTAAAAGAGAACATTGCCTGTCACTAATGTGGTGCTATGAATACATTCTACTGTGGTTGAGCTGAGCATTATAAGCACTAAAAGATTTATAAGGTGAAATAGGAGAAAAGAATGTTTTACCTCCATCACCTTGAAACACTGAGCTATAGTAGGTTTAATTTTGTGGAAGCATAATGTTTTGTGATGGGCTAGTTGAGATTGCGAGTACAAAGTACGGAAGTGTCAGGAGGCTAAATATATTTCTGTCTCTACTTAGAACAGTATTATTCTAATATTAAAAGGTTAAGGTTCTCAGAATAAATATTTTCTATTGCCATAACCAAGAAAATTTACAATTATAATTTTCTTGCTTATTCTTCCTACCTCTTTAATGGGAAACTATATATAAAACTAGCTTCAAAATGACATTGTTAATGTAATAAATGGATTTATCTGATTTTTCATTTTGGGCTTCCAAATCTGTACTAAGATGGGATGAAATTTACATCATGAAATTGTGTATTTGTTTTGCCTTTAGGGAGCTAAGAATGTAGAACTTTCAAGTCACAAGGAAGAATGCTTTCTATAATTGACTTTATTTTTATAAGCTTTGACTTACTAAGAAAATGTCCTTTTTGGTCTGATTATGCGGGGGCTGCATGCACTTAGATTGCTGAATGAGAATCCGCTTATGGTTTCCAAATGTTAAGACCATCTGGAATTTTTTTTTAAAAAAAACAAAAGCAGTTTTTAAAATATATTCTTAACACATTTTCTAATTTCCTGATAAATTTAATTAGGTTTACTAAAGGTGTTAATAAATCAGAAATATAATTTCTTAGATATACATGGCATAATGGGATAGTACTAGTAATTAATGCAATTGTATGATATGTATAAACAAATGTTGAATGTATTTAGAATTTGGAAATATTTATTTTAACTAATCTATACTTGATTAAATGTTATATTTTCTAAGGAAATTTTCTCTCCTTTTTCTCTCTAAGGAATGTGTCTCAATTATGGTGCAATCAGTCTATAAACTAAAAGTTTTAATAGAAACATTAAAACATAAGTAACATAAAAATCTTTTATTAGTTTGTTTTAATTTTGTCTTTTTTTTTTTTTTTTTTCCAGAAAGCGCAGTCATGCCAACAGAGACTAGATAGGGAAATTTCCATCTTTCTCAAAATGATTAAGGAGTGTGACATGGCTAAAGGTAAAAAAAAAAAAGGGGGGGGGCAAACACTACCCCCCCCCAGATCACTCTTTAACACAACTTGTTACCATAGCTATTGACTCTGTAGTTTTGTCTGTACATTTTAGATAATTTTTGGTTTTGAATTCAGAAGTGTATTTGATAAAACTGTTTTAAAATTTTAAAAGAGCTATTTAAGATTACTACTCACTGATAAGGCTTGCTTTATAAAAGCAGGCGTCCTCAAACTACGGCCCAAGGGCCACATGCGAGTGTTTTTGCCCGTTTGTTTTTTTGCTTCAAAATAAGATATGTGCAGTGTGCATAGGAATTTGTTCATAGTATTTTTTAAACTATAGTCCGGCCCTCCAACGGTCTGAGGGACAGTGAACTGGCCCCCTGTTTAAAAAGTTTGAGGACCCCTGCTTTATAGATTAACAATGTTTTTATTCTTTTAAGGAAAAGAAAAACAAATTTAGTGTTTTTTGTCTGTAAATTCATTTTGGCTACATAATGAGGATTCCGCTTATGAATCCCAGAAGACTTGGGATTTGGAGTCAAACTGTCTTGTATCCTTGCTCTGCCATGCATGAGTTTTTACTTTGAATAATATGTTTCACTTCTCTGAGCTTCAGTTCCCCAGCCATAAAATAAAGGGGTTGATTATTTCCAGGTCTTGGCCTTTTATGATTCTATAAATATATATATGATTTTATCTATCTAATTATTATTCTTCTTTCAGTAATAACTTTTTGTGACTCCACTCTCCGATAATTTTGAATTTTCAAGAGTAGACTACACATAGCCTAAAAATCTAACTTATGTACTGAGAAAAAATTGTTTATTCCTTTGTAAATTAAAAGATGATCATGTTTCTTTGACCTTAAACTCTTAACAGTTGCTTTAGTCTTTAGCCATGGTGTATATATAAATGACACCACTAAAGTATACTTGGTTTAGTTATCTAAATTCATAATTAACTATTAATTTAAATCATGTACTAGTTTCCCTTAGTGGACTCCAAGGTTCAGTTTATGTGTTCCCAGGGAATGTGGAGAAATGTTAATATTAGAGTCAATATTAGAGTCATTAATATCTTATATCTGTCCAAATGTACCAAGAGAATCTCTTTACTTCAATTCGACGTTTATTTTTATCAGTAGATAGCTTTGGGAAGGATGACATTTAAATCATTTTGATTATTAATTGCAGGCTACAAATATTGTATTATTTAGTACTATTCATTCTCAATGGACTTTTAAAATAATAGCTTTATTAGATATAATTCAAATAACAAATTCACTAATGTGAAGTATACAGTTCAGTGCTTTTCAGTATATTTGGAATTATGCTTCTATCATAATGGGCTTTTAAAACGGTGTCTTCACCAAGAGTCTTCAAAAGTACAGAAGAGATAATAACATTTAAAAGATGTGGAAAAAGTGTAGAGTGAGATGACATATGAAGACTAACTGATTTAATCTGGACCAAACCAGGAAATTATATCAGAACTACAACCAAAATTTTTTTAAACTTTGAGTCATATCTCTTGGCTTAGATTACCTATATGGCCTGTCACTCATGATGGTATTCATGTCTGTATCAGCAATGATTGAGCAGATGATTTATCCAACTTAGAGGAATTGAAAAGAAATCAGCATTGCTTAGAGATGTGCATTCCATTTGATACCACGAAAGAGACCTGCCTCCCAGCCAGCTCTCACATTCCACCCTGTAGTCCCTGCCCCAGGAACCCCTCTAAAACATCAGTGGATTGAGGTTCTTGCTGGAAACATCCAGTGGCTTCCAGATCATCTCACTTGGAGTGAAAGGCAGAGTCCTCCTAATGACATGCAAGGCTTCCTGGTTCCCTTTCACCTTGAGGACCAACGGGATCTGCTGGTTCCCCTGCTGGGCTCTGCCGCAGCCTCACTGGCTGCCTTGCTGTCCTCCTTACAAGCCAGGCATTCCCTGCCCCAGGCCTTTACTATGCTGCTGCTTTCTGGAAGGCTTTTCTCCAGGGCAGTCCCTCCCTCTCTCCCTCCCCCTGACTCCTGCCTTTCCTCAAAAGGTCTCCTCAGACTAAGGCTTTCTCCTGCCACCTGCATTGGTTTGCTCCTGCACATCGTTCTCTGCCCTGCTTCGTGCACTGCCGCCTGCCGTCCCAGGGCTTCCTTGACCTCAGAGTACTTCTGATTGGATTCAGCAAGTGGGATGGGACCTGTCAGGAGACTGGTGGATGGGGATGGGAGGAGAAAGGGGTCAGGGGGTTATCTACACTGGCTACAGCTGGGCTGTGGTTTTAACAGTGCTGCTGGGCTCCTCTACCCAGCTCATGGCCCTATTCTACCACTCCAGCTCTTGCTCCCTGCCCCAGGGTGCTGTGTCCTGCATGCCAGTATCTGCTAGTTCCCTCAACCCTCCCCGTCTTTGTAAGCAATCTCTGTTTAAACTTCTGGGTTAGCCTGTGAGCATGCCAGCTGTTCCCTGCTAGGGCCCTGTCTATGCCTCACCCTCTCTAAAGTTTCAGTTCCCCTCAACACTTGCCATCCCTCTTCCCTGCTTTATATCTCTCCTTGTCACTTACCAGTCTTCCTGTGTGTGTGTGTGTGTGTGTGTGTGTGTGTGTGTGTGTGTGTGTGTGTGTAGCTGATTGCCTCTGGTGCTGGGATATGAACAACACCAGGGCTGGGATGTTTGTCCATCTGTTTGCTAATTATCATCAGCACCTGAACAATGCATGGCACATGATGGGAGTTGTGTATGTGTGTGTAATGAATGAGTGAGTGACATGAATAACCTGCTTTATCTAGCTTAAATTTATAACTTATTTATCTTGAATTCAGAAAGAAGTAGGTAGTAAATTTGTTCTGTCAAGTTAGCAAACTTAAACATTGTATATAAATCAGTGAGACCTTTTAGAAACAAAATAGGGAAGAAACAATCAGACTTGTGGAATGTTCTGCATTCTTTTGTGGATAGGGGTTAATGACACTGATTTTTATATCCTACTCCTCTCCTCTGAATTCAGTTTCTCTAACTGAAGCAGTTCTTCGGTTAATTCTTTCATTGAAAATCTGTGAGTAGTAGAATGTCTGCTTGTCTAAATCTCTACCTCACCCTCCCTGGGTTATAGTTATCTTCCATTAGCATTTTGAATGTGATTCCAGCTTCTTCTGATACTCTCGTTCTGATATTCTCATTATGATTCTTTCATAGGCAATCTTTTACCCACCCCGCTTTGTTGCTGCAGAGATTTTCACCTTGTCTTTGGTATTCTGCAGTTTTATTTTGTCTCTAGGTTTGGAATTTGTTGTGCTATTGATATATCTTGATTGAGACTCTGCTTTTTAAGGATTCATTCATTGTCTTCAGTCTAGAAAAGTTCTTAGCTTTTATCTCTTTAAATTTTACATCATCATTCTTTTTATTCTCTTCTGCCTAAATTCCTAATAGACATATGGTGAACCTTCTCATCCTATCCACGACCTCTTAGTTTCTCATTCCATTTCTATTTTTCTGTGTTGCCTTCTGAGTCTTTTCTCAAATCTGTTTTCTAGTTTTAGCTTCTTTGTAAGTTTGGTCAATTTTTGTTTACTATCTTGTCTTTCTAATTTCTAATCTTAATGACTGTATTTTATAATTCTAGAAATTAATAGTGGTGGTTTTTTAATTTGTTATTTTTCCATAGCGACATGTCTTTTCATATTACATGTATTTCTAATTTTATCTCTAAAAATTTCAAGCATACCAATTTAAATCCCTTTTTGGAATGTTCTTATATCTCAAGTTGTTGTTGAGCTAATTCTTTTGTTTTGTCTGCTAAATGTCTTTGACAGTGGATTATAACTTTACTGAGAGCTCTTCAGTGGACCTTGGGTTTTTATCTGCTTCCTGGGTTTTGAGGTGTCCTTACAGAGTAGTTTTGTGTGTGTTCCTGTTGAGGCTGTTAAGGTTTCTCTGCTTCTAGGTTAGTGGTGTTAAATCTGGATTTCATATTTAGGTGTGTCACAAGCTAGAGATTTCTAGTTCTCAGGTTTCCCACCCGGAGCAATAGGCAGGAAGCCGTCTCCTTACTGCTTCCCTGAGCCCAAGGGCGGTTTCTCCTCTCCCACTTTCATGGGGGTCTGGCCTGGTACAAGGCCTTTGCCCCTTGACTTGGAGGCCAGAGCTGCACCTCCTCCCCTGTGTGGCTGTACCCTCCCCCCTCCTCACCCTCCGGGTTTGAGTTCTACCTGATCTCCAGCCCTACCCTTTACTGTCCCCGCCAGGCATCACTGGCATGTGCCTATTGTATTAGTTTTGATTTTTCTTTTAGTTTCTAGCATAGTTGAGGGTTTTATTCTTTTAAACTCTTGCTATGTGTTATTTTATTCTGTATCTTTATGGGTTGGACGGATGGTCCCATCAATTTAGTTTGCCAGGTACCACAAGTGTCCCATGCTCTTTCTAATTGAAAATGTATCAGTATTCCACCAATTGTATTATCTAGCCAAATAATTGGCTATTACAATAGCAAACATATATAGCTTTTTTGGTGTGCATTGGTCTGTGTGCTTTATATATACAGACAGTTCCTAACTTACGGTAGTTCAACTTAACATTTTTCAACTTTGTGATGGTGCAAAAGTGGTATTTTCCATTTACCATGGATTTATTGGGACATAATTCCATCATAAGCTGAGCATCTGTGTTAACTTAATTGTGCCTTGTAACAGCTCTATGCAGTATGTAACTGTTGTGTCCATTTTACATAACTTGCCTAGGGTCACACAGCTGGTAAAAACCAGTGTCAGCGTTTGGTCCTGTTTGAACCAGTGAAGAGTCTGGAATGAATCAAGAATTCCACATTTACCCCTGAGCATTCAATCTATGAACTGGAAAAGTTTGCAGATTCATAACCAGATCTGCAGTGTAAGGTGGAATTTGTTGACGACAGTCACATTCTCTTGGCAGCAGTCGTTGAGGTGTTGTTCGAATCTTCATTGTCTTGTATTCAGAAATTCAAGGGTAGGGGTGGGATTGATGTTAGCGCAGAGGTTACTGACCCATGACAAGGAAATCCCCCTTTTTTCCCTGTCATTTTTGTTCTTCTCTTGCCCTCAGTTTTTTCTGTTATCTTCATCTCAAAAAATGCAACATCAGTTCACACAGTTTCCCAAGACCAAGCCTTGGAGTCATTTTAACTCCTCTCTCCATGCACGTGTTTTGTCAGTCAGTTCTCGCTTACGTATCTGTAACTTGTCCCGCTTCCTACGTCCCCCAGTTGTGTGCTTCCTTTATGTCTCCACGTGCCTCCGTGCAGTATCGCACAGGGTGGCTGGAGGGACGCCTGTGAAACACAAGTTGGATCTTGCCGCAGCCTTGCCAGAAGTGTTCAGTGCCTTAGGGTTTAACCAAAGCGCTAAGCTGACTGACTTTCTGACCTGTGTCTACTCAGTTTTGCTGCGTCATCTCTGGCCTCTTGCTGCCTCTACTCTCTCTGTTCAGCAGCCGTGAACTTTTCTTGTCCTTCAGAGTCTTAGCATATGTTGTTCTCGAGGTGTGAAACAGTAACTTTTCCTCATCTTTTATAGGTACTTTCCAGAAACTTCTCTTTGACTTCTCCAAGACTAGCCTAAGGAGTCTTACTGTATGTTTCCTAATCACCCAGCATGTTCCCTGTCATAGCACCGACCACTCATGGATGTAGCTCCTATTCCTGTCTCTCTCCCTCTGGGCAGGCTCAACGTCCCCGCCACATGCTTCTCCTCAGGCCTGTCATGCAGGGTCCTAGAGAGGAAGCGTCTGTCCTACGTCCAGGCTTGCTTTCAGGAAGCAGGGGGTCGAGAGTCCAATAGGTGAGACAACGTGGCTTACGGAACGAAGTGATTTATTGCTCATTTTTACTTCTGCCAAAGTCTGTAGAAGACAGGCAAGCATCATAGCCTGCAGTTCTCTCAAGCATGCAGACTAAGCTAACTTTTTAATACATCATCACATTCTTCATCTTACCCTTCATGGCACAAACCTTCCCAGGACTCCTATCCTGACCTTCCTACAGATGGTGCTCCTGAGATAATGTGTGGCTCCACCTAAGTAATTAGTGACTGTGTCCTTCATAGGACTGTTTTTCTCATATGGTTATTACCATAATGTGAGGAGCCCACTGGACAATTCAACCAAGAATGATGCAAGTGCAGTGATAGCCTTTGATGGAGATTTTACTCAATTTGATTAAAATTAATTTTCCTTATTGCTTCACTTCACTTGCATTTGCAAAACAAAAGACATATTCCATAGTTCTGCAAGCTGCTTTCTTGTTTTGTTTGACCCCAGAAGGTCTCCTTGATTGGTATTCTCTTTTCTAAACTTTTTGACAATATTCATTTTATTTTTTCCAACTAACCATGTGCTTCCCCCTCCTCTTCCTCTTAATTCTCCCTCTGGGCCAGGCGCAGTGGTTTAATCCTATAATCTCACACTTTGGGAGGCTGAAGTGGAAGGATCAATTGAGTTCAGGAGTTCAAGACAACATAGACCAGCCTGGACAACATAGACCCCATCTCAACAAAAAATTAAAAAAATTAGCCGGGTGTGGTGGTGCTTGCCTGTAGTCCCACCTATTTGGGAGGCTGAGGCAGGAGGAGCCTCAGGAGGAAAGAAATTAATTGGCCAGCTAAAAATATATAGAAAAAATTAGCCGGACATGGTGGCGAATACCTGTAGTCCCAGCTACTCAGGAGGCTGAGGCAGAAGGATCGTTTGAGCCCAAGACTTTGAGGTTGCTGTGAGCTAGGCTGATGCCACAGCACTCTAGCCTGGGCAACAGAGTAAGACTCTGACTCAAAATAAATAAATAAATAATAAAGTTTCCTTGTGGTTAGCACTATTCATTCAATAGTAATTGTTTTCTATTTTTCTTAAAGTTCTGTAAGGATGAAGACATTTTCACTCTCTTTACTTACCCCCTATCTCCAGTAACTGGCATGGTGCCTGCCATGTGTTTGCCACTCCATGAATGGCAGCTGAAGTCCTCTCCCCTGGCTAGACTTCTCATTGATCAGAATTCTGAAACTATCTTCCCTTCAGGACTAGTATTTTCAGTACTACTTGGCAATAATAATTATAGATATTTTAGAAATGTTTATTTTACTGGGTTTATATTTAGCAAATAAGAAGATTACTTGTTCTTTAAGATCCAACTCAAGTCCTACCTCTTTCATCAAACTTCACTTGATTAGTCCATTGTGATAACTCTGAGTTCTCTGAATATTTAATATTTTTAAAAATGTGCATAACTTATTTGCTATTTATGTCTTATAACATTCCCGGCATTATCTTTCTATTCTTATTTATTTAACTCACACTCAATACATAATACTTTGGCTATATAATTTATATCCTCCAGTGCAACAAATGTAAATTACATAGATACAGAGATAGAATAGTCAGAGGTATTTGCTTACCAGATGATTAGATTCCAGCTAGCCATTTTAATTCAAACAAAAAATAGATAAAATCGTAGTTTTATATCTTATATCACCTACAAAAGAGAAATTGCATTTCATTTATTTCCCATTTTCTTTTAGCTTTATCGCTAGACTTCGTAGTTTGGGGACTATTTATTTTCTCTCCTGTTTGTGTTTAACTGAAAAAAAATATTTAAGGTATTGATTTGGCTTCTGTTGGAGTCTAGGAGAGAGGTCACGTCCCACAGTGATATTTAAGGAAGGGTTCGTGGGAGAGGATGCATTTGAAGTAGGCCTTGAAAAAATACATTTTTTTGTCAAGTGGGGAAACATCTGAATATGAATAATTGTTATTTCCAGTATTCAGGGAAGAGGGCACATCTTGAACAAAGATTTGGAGGCAATAAAAGCAGAAGACTTGCTCTACATAAAAAATTATTTCCAGGAAAACAGTCTAGCTGAAACTGGGTTTACTTTATGGAACATCTGAAATGACAGGCTAGGGAGCATGGACTAATTTTACATTAGAACAGTGGGGAAAGGGTTAGTTTGTTAGCATATAAAGAAACAGATACTTTTCTCACTACTTTAAAACTTACCCAATTAAAAATTATACAGTATAATCATGAAAAACAACAGATTGTGAGCTTTTTATACATGTTTCTAAAGTTAAGCTTTTCCAGTATGATCTTCCAGCAGCTTTCATGACTTCAAAAATATTTTTAGTACAAAAAACAACTTTTTCCTCAAAATCAACAGCATCAGATTCTTATAGTAGGCCAAATAAGGTAGCCTAGTGGCCTTTTTTGCATTGATTCATGATAACTTAGTCTCTAAATATTAACTGGCTAAAACACATTTGCAGTGATTCCCAGTTGGTCACTTTTCTAGAAGCTTAGCAGTTTTCTTTTTATGTGATGATATGTAAACATTATTATATAAGAAGCAAGCCAGTGTGGATTAAATGGCCCCTGATGTTTTACTGCAGTGTACCATATGCCAGGGTTCACCAATCCTTAAACCGTGTCACCATGCAATTTATTTCAAAATCTTGTTTTAATACTAGACTGTCAGAGAAATCAGATAACTTCTAGCTCTGTTTTGGACAAAAGAATTGGACACACTCTCAATAGTGGATTCTTGTAAAACCTTGTCCTTTATGTTTCTTGGAATATCTTCTGGAAGCTTGCACAATCAGTTTTGTTTAAACACTTGTAAGTATTCCTAAAAATGCATTTGGACAATTAAAGTTTGCTTTATGTTTATCAGTGAGTATCTAAAATATGGAATATCTAAAACAGACAAAATTGGGGATGATAAGCATATGATGGTATTTAATAAAAGTATCTGTGAATAATTATGCTTCCATCTTCCTATCATGTTTGCCATGAAAGTGGAAAATTACTAGATTACCCAGAAAATATGTGGAAGACGAGAGGCTGTCTGTTTTTTCTCGTACATCTCCTTGCAGTTCACAGTCCACAGTTCCATGTGAGACATCTGTTGAGGTCCTATTTAAGTCATATGGCACCAGCATATGGTGCTCTCTCTTGCTATTTAGCAACTAAGTAGAGAATAAATTTTCACAATGTCTATCAAAGATTCAAAGTGGAAAATAAAGAATGTAAAGTGAAATTTATTTTAGAATGTAGTAGTTTTTCAATTATTTGGGTTTATTAAGAATAGCTAACACCAAGAAACTATATTCCATAAAATGAAAAATGGGATGAAATATCATTTGGTTTTCATGTCCTGATACAACGAAAGGTTGTTCATACCTTTCTTCATTCACTCTTTTTCCTTTTGTTGCTCCCTTTTGCCTTAGCAATTTTGAGAAATAATTTTTTGCAAGAATAAGGCTTTTCTTTGCTTAAATAAATCTAAGCAAATTTGCTTAGAAAATTTGAAAAAAGAATAAAAAAGATTAATATTCATAATTTCATCACCTAGAAATAATGACTATAAATAATTTGGTCTATGTTCCTGGTAGATTTGTTTTGATATCTTGGGTGATATTGAATGACATGATCTTACACTTTATTTTCCTTTCATACTATCACTCCATTTCCCATTTGAAAATTTTGCATCTTGATGAGACCCTGTGTTCTATGGCCTAACATTTGCAAATTGCTGGCATTTGGATTCACTTGATCTCTTTTGCTTATTGACCTTGTTTACTGTGTTTTTAAGGACATTGTTTTAAGTCAAGATTATTTGAAATGCAAAGGATGCTACAGATTTGTCCTTTCAGTTATATTTTGATGTAAGATTTCTTAAAGATTTTTATTTGATGAAAGGGACAGATTTAATTGTAATTGACAAAGTCAGGAACTATTTCAGCAAAGTACATTTCTCTTGCATTAATCTGGACATGACATTTTATTGTTTTTAAGTGATATTTATGCATTTTGCAGCTTTCACTTGTCAATATTTTTAATTTGTAAGTGGGCTGAGATTTTCTTTAGGGAACTGGGGAAGATACTGGTACTACTGTTTCTTTGTTCTCAACTTAAACATATACTAAAAGGTACTGGACCTCCATAGGAATACATTTTTGAGAGTAAAAAACATTATGCCAAATGTTTGTCCCAATAAGATCTAAAAGAAGTTGAGTTAATGTTGCCTTCAGATTTGTTAGCCACAATGTCAGCTACAGAATTACTTTTGTCTCTTTTTAGCATTTTACCTTTAAATAAAATATTAGAGACAGAATTTCGCTGTCACCTGGACTAGGCTAGAGTGCCACAGCATCAGCCTAGCTAACAGCAACCTCTAACTCTGGGCTCAAGTGATCCTCCTGCCTCAGCCTCCCCAGTAGCTGGGACTACAGGCTCACACTGCAACGCCTGGCTAATTTTTCTATTTTTAGTAGAGACGGGGTCTCGCTCTTGCTCAGGCTTGTCTCCAACTCCTAACCTCAAGCCATCCTCCTGCCTCAGTCTCCCAGAGTGCTAGGATTACAGGCATGAGTCACCACCTAAATAAAATTATTTATCTAGAGTAGAACATCATGAAAAGAAATGTTAATGTCTTATAAGTAGTGCTGTCTGTTCTTCTTGTCAGCTGCTTTTCTTACATATTATATTATTTAATTTATATAAACTTTCTTTTAAATCTTGGCTCTTCTTGTAGGATATAGGCCATTCTAGGAGAAGGCTTCATTCTTTCTTTTTCCATACCAATTTATGTGCCCTGTGCACAAAGCAGGTACTTAATAATAATGCCCAAGAAACACACTATATGTTGCTTAAGACAGCTAGACAGAAACATGAGATTAGTAGATACAAAAATATTTTTGTGGTCCTTTAAGATTACTTAAAATCCCACTCATTGTTTTTTTATTTATAGAAATGCTTCCATCATTTCTTCAGAAAGTTGAAGTTGTCTCTGAAGCTTCTAGAGAAACTTGTACAGCTTTGAGCGATTGCCTTAATCTCTTCACTAAACAAGAAGGGGTAGGTAGTTTGGAATTGAATTTTTAAAATAATTGTTTGGGTGTCATGTGCTTGATCATCCATTAAGTCATTGCTTGCAAATTGTTCAAAAGTAGGAAAAAATTATATTAACAAAGGAAAAGAAAGCTTCATTTTCTACCAAATTTTATAACTTATTTATTCTTAATTAAGCAGGATGATTCTGAAATAACTTGTCTTCATATCTTTAGAATTTATTGATGTAGCTGTATTTAACAAGTATATTTAAAGTTGATCTACTCAGGGTTGTTGAGACATTTCAATAAGAGGGATGTGAAAATATTTTAGAAGCAGAAGGCCTTTATATGAAAAATATGTAATACTTCTAGAAAACAGAGTGCCATCATATTTACCTATATAAACTGAGCTCAATGAAGTAAATAGCTTTTGTGCTCTTTTCCTCTTGCTTTCTTCCCCTTCAACAATTTTCTGTTTGCTTTTCCAAATATGAGTAAGAATGGTATGCTCGCCCATTAATAATTATTTTTCTAAGGACTAAAAAGTTGTAAAGACATATTGTGGTTGCCTGAACTAGGATTTTTCTTGTTTTATGTTTTTCTTTTTTCCCATGTTCATGATTTTAATATAAGCCAAGTGCCAATAGGCTTTCTTTCCCATTTTGTTAATTTCTACATGTATGTTTAATCTTCAGCTTTTTAGATTAAGATACCAAATTTCTTATTCTTGTTATAATTTCTTTGTACCTTTTGATTAGACATTAGATTTTGGTAAAACAAGATAGATGAAAATGCTTTTATATGTGTTTCTCCAATATACGAAGATCTAAAATTTTATTTTCCCATGATTAGAATGTAAGCATCGTGAATTTATATACAGTGTTTTAAATGCTATGTTTACTATATGTACCACAAATTCTATATATTAACTTATTTGAGGAATAAGAAAAATATGGAAATAATTGAATTCATTTAAAGCAAACTTACAGAAAGTCAACAGAATTTTATTAACTATCACAGGCAAACATAATTGTTCATTAAACATTTTAAATGGTTGATTCTTCTAATACTTTTTGAAGATATCCCTTTTCAGCATTTCTATTTTGGGTGGCTTGCAGATTTCTTATGCTAGTTTATTTAAATGAGGAATAATTTAGTGTTCTAAATAAATCTGAATAGAATGGTTGCATTGCAGAACATCTTTGAAATTAACAGAGATGTCATGGGATTTGTGTAGCATTTATTTTAGTACATTGTAAAATCAAATTTCACTCAGATCTTTTATGTGGTACCTGACGGATTTATTGGTAACTTTTTTTGTTCTAGAGATGTAAGGCTTGAACTCTAGATTAAAAGTGATGTGTTATGTTGATGTTGTGTTTAATTTAAGGAGAAGTCAGTCACCCTGTTGTAATTTTTAAACTGTCTGCTTAAAAAAATAGCCTAAACCTTTCTCTTTGTGAAAATCTAGATGTGCAAGAGTATTCGCCTAAAGTTTAGACTTATTAGCCTCTAATATATAGGCTCTTAAATTTGTGATGAGGATTAAATGAGCTAATAATGTAAGCAAAATGCTTAGCATGGTGCCTGACATGTAGTAAGCTCTCTGAGTAAAAGTCAACAGTTATTATGGTAGGATCTTATATAATTAACACTTACAACCCCTCTTCTCAGGTGGAATCTTGGAGCTTTTATGTCTTTAACATTGGGTTTATCTTGTTTTAGGGGAAGTTAGTATTGTCTAAAGAAAATTTATTTGACTACTCTTGAAAGGATTTTGTTGTGTTTCCATCCTTATTTAAATGATAATGAGCTACTTCTCTGAACTTTGATGGCTTCATCTTTCATATAAAGGAGACCCTATAGAAAGTTGTCAGAAGCACTAGTCTGAAGGTCTGATGGACCTGTTTTAAATCTTTCTCTAACCAACTATGGAGCAGGTTTCTATAAAGTGAAAATGTATGAACACCTCAAAGTCAGGTGTGGGGAATCAACTGTATGTAGCAGAATAATATGTATATAGAGTGTATTAGCATCCTGCATAGAACACAGTATTCATTTAGTAACTGGCATTTAATGTTCAGACTTTTAGAGTATCTTTAAGATACCTTTTCAGTAATTTGGTGAAGTAACAACTCTGTGAGCCCCTTAGTGGAATCCATGGATTTCCTTCTCAGAAATGAGATTGCAGATAGTAACAAGGCCCCAAAATATCTGAAAGATAAGTGGCACCCTTAAAGTTAGTCTTTCAAATGCTCAAGAATTACAACATAGGAATTTAATACCTTAATTGAGGTCAGAGTGACATAATTATGTGCAGTAATGCCTTATCTGGCATTATAAATTACATTTCTATTATCTGGAAGTTTTATTAAAAAAGCAATCATAATAAGCTTTGAACTCACTCAGACCTGGGTCTAACTCCTGGCTCTGCTATTTAATCTCTCTTTGACTCAGTTTTTAAATACAGTATCCTCTTTGCAGTAGTGACCAACCAAAAAGGATTGTTTTGAAGAGTAAATGAGATAATATTGGTTAGAACACCTATGTAGTGTCTAGCTTAAACAAGGATCTAATAGATGTGATTGACTCTACTATCCACAATAGCAAGACTGTTTTTATGCGAATCTTTTTTGATGGCAGTTATTCCAAATGTTAACATTTACTTCTTAAACTAAAATTTTTAAATTTAATTTTATGTTGTCTAGGTGTCTCAGGATTGTTCTTTTGCATGTTCAGAATTACTCTGTGCCCTTAATACAGAGATATCCTCAAGAGATAATGTTTATATGACCATGTGTTTTTCTACTAAATGGCCTGGTCCTACTAATGCTTTCTGAATTCTTGTTTACTCCTTATAGGTTTTTAAAAAGTAAGGCCAGGCTTGGTGACACACACCTGTAATCCAAGCACTTTGGGAGGCCAAGCTGGGAGGATTGCTTGAGCCCAAAAGTTCAGGGCTATGGTATACTATGATTGTACCATTGCATTCCAGCCTAGGCAACAGAGCAAGACCCTGGGGGGGGAAAATTACCATGCTTGATTTTTAGATCGACTGAGTGCCTGCCTCTAGCAGTGGAATACTGATCCCTTCTGATTTACTCTTTCTAATCTTCTGTTTATTAAAAAAAAAAAAAAATCACATAGCCAAACTCGGCAAAATTATGTACACATTAAGAATGAGCTGGCTCTGTATGAGAAACTGGGGGGGGGGGAGGATTTACATTGAGTGCCAGCCTTTGTTCCTGGATTTTGTGCCTTCTGTTCCCGTGGCATCTGGGTGTTTTTTGCTTGATGGAGATACACTGATTTGACCTACATAATCAAGGTTTTCATATGACCTGTAAACAAATGAGGCATTTGTTGTAGGCAGATTGTATTTATAAATAAAACTGCTTACATTGTTGGAAAAAAAAATCTCAATGTATAAATTAGGCTATAAATTTTATGGTTGCTCTACCAAAGAGAAACCTACAAGATGCTTTTAGGGTGGTAAAGTTGAAAATAGAATGTGAGTGCTGTGTCTTTTCTTACCCTTGTGTGAGAGTTCCATTCAAAAGGCTAGGAACTGTTTTCCTGAATTATTTTTTTCTGTAGTTTTTCTCACCAGAGAATGTTCTCGGAAGTGGTTGAAATGTCACACAGAAGCCAGCATTGGTGCCCTCCTTGTTCTGTGTATCGTTGAGCTCCCTTGATGTTAGTCAAACCGGTTTTTTCTAATTAGGAACTTGCCTATTTGAAGTTAGTGTAAGTTCACTTATAAGATATTTTGTCCTTTCATATTAAACCTCCTGACCACTGAAGAGCCGTGACCCAGCTGTATGATTGGGACGATAGTGCTACTAGGTTTGTGGGGTGATGGAAAGATTCAGACTCCACATTGGAATCGTCTGAAAGGTTAGAATTCTGTACTGCTTCTCTGGATCAGATGCTGGTATCTTTGAAGAGAAATCACGTGTGGACTTGTAACTCTACAAAGTCATAGTCTCTTACAGTCATTTAGCTTCCTGTGCTATCCAGCAGTCCTTTAGTCGTTTTGTGACCTTATCTCTTTCATTTCCTAATGTTTACAACAGCTCTTTGGACCTTCACCCCTCTCTGATACTCTCATCTCTGTAGTTTCCTACTCTCTCTCTACTCTAAGCAAAATTCTCTGTTAAAGTTAAACATAATGTAGTCATTCTCTATGCCCCAACTCCATACCACTCCTTCACTCCAATTTTTATCTGCATCTGCTCCCATCCTTTCTCCTTTCCTTTTGCTGGAGGCATCTGTCTCCTCCCATCTTGCTTCTCTGGGGACCTTGCTTCAGAAAATAGCTCCTCTCTTTGGAATTCTCCACTCCCTTATTTATAGCTTTTGTCTCTCTCCTTATATCCTTCTCCAATTCCATTCTTGAAAATGTGATATTTTCTATTTCTACTTATTCATTCCCCAGCTAGTCCACTGGAACTCTTCTTGCCAGTATATCCTTATTGCTAAATGGGAGGACATTTTTAAATTGTCTTGCTTGTCCTTTGAAGGACATGGCATTTGTCAGTTTCCTGTTTTTTGGAATTCTCTGTGGCCTCCAGAGTGCCTCCCTCTTCTGGCTTCTCCTTTTATAGCAGCTGATTCTCAATCACCTTCTAAAGCATCTTTTCTTCTGCCTGTGCCTTAAATATTAATATTAGTATTCCCTAGGTTTCTGTGGGCGCCCTCCTCACAGCATTCTCTTGAGTGATCTCATCTACTACTTTAACTAGAATTCCATGGTGACTCAGATGTCTCCACCTTAGACCTCTCCTGAGCTCTGAACCAGTATATCCAGCTGCCTTTGAACATTTGCATATGGTTACATCAGAAGCATTTCAAAAACAACGAGTCTTCAACCGTGTTATCCGTTCAACTCATAGAATTGCCATTCAGTGTAACACATAGGATTCAACTCATAGAATTGCTATTCAGTAACTCAAGCCAGGATCACCGGAGCTGGTTTGGGTTCATTCTTCTTCTTCACCCCTACTGTTAATCAAGTCCTGTCAATTTGCCTTTTTATATCTTGGTATCTTGGTTGCCTATCCCCCTTTACTTCCTCTCCCCCCCCCCCCACCCTAGCATACAAATTCCCCATTGCTACTCTGTTATAGTGAAGTCAGCAGGATTGCTCTGTTGGATGACTACTGAGGTTTCCTAATCCCAATCTCCACCCTTCAAAACTAGGTTGGGTGCCCCTCCTATGCAGTGAATTCCTTGCTATCATAGCACTTACCACATTGTATCATTATATGTTACAAACTGGTGCTCCTTAAACAACCAGCCAGTATCTTAGTTATTTTTGTGGCATAGTACCTGGCATGTATTAGATGGTTAATAAATATCTGAATGCATGGATAATGAATGCACAAAGGAAAAATACATACTCTTGGATCAGACCAACTGTATCTACACTCTGCTACCTCAACCTTGACCAAATTAATGTATCTTTAAGAACTCCATTTCTAAATCTGAAATTGAGAATACATATGAATTATTTTATGTGAAGTACCTCAGTACGGTACCTGGCACATTTTAGGTGTTCTATAAATTGCCTTCTAAAACAAAGTAGCTTTTGTTGTTCATTGTTTTGCTACCTAGTGTTACTTTTATAAACTGAATTCATTCTCTAATTTTCAAGGCCTAGGGAGAAGGATTCTGTAGCAAGGGCTCCTCCTTAAGTGCCAAATGTCACTTTTCCAAGTACAATCGTACATAGTTTTAAATTTATAATGAAAAAAAAAAAATAAACTGACTTTTCAAAGACACTGTGAAACCTCATTGACATCAATTCCCAATTTTCCACGTATGGCCTTTTATGGTCTTCTACACATTCTATGCCTATGGTGCAATTAGAGCTACCACCTATTGCAACAGAACTTGAAGTACCTAGGAATTTTTGTTAAAGAAATATTTAACTTTGTTCTTTGTTACTCTGGGCTCACTTAAGTGTGAGGACAGATCTATACAGGTTAGAAAGGTTTTACACTTACGTTGGAACAAAAAGTTGTGTGTGTTTTTATTTTCTACTTGAGCATTATAGTTAACTGGAAATTTCATTAACCCGAACATCCCAGTTAGTGTGGTATTTATGTGGTGGATTTTCTTATCCTCTGAACCTTTGCCCTTCAAGCCTGGCTAGAATAAGAAACCATCTATTTCACGTAAGTAGATTTCATGGTAGTAGGATTAATGCCGCTGTTTTCCTCGTCGCTAAAATCGTGCCCCATCTAGGGTATAAACAGTAAACATGTCAAGACGGTGCGTCAGTCTTCGTCGTGGAACCGCAAACACGAGCTCTTCGGCATAGAGCTGAGTGTCGGGCGAGCTGGGGAAGAAAGGATTCCTCTGCTTTGGCGAGTTGGCCGAGGGGGCGGGCGTCGCGGGGACAGGCTGGGCGCACTCGCGGCTCTGGGACCTGCAGGAGCCCGGCGCGCTCGGAGCGGTTCCCTCGCTCCCTTCTCCCAGGGGCCGCGTGCGGGCTGCCCGGCGGGTCCCCACCTGCGCCTCCGCCCGCGGCGACGCCGGGGGGAGGGGGAGGGGAGGGCGAGGACGGCGAGGGAGCCGCCGCCGCAGGCCACGCCGCCGCCCGCTGCACTGTCCCCGGAGCGCTGGAGGGCGGGTCTGCGGGCGGGCGGGCGGCGCGGGAGTCCTGGGCCGCGGGCGGGCAGGCGGGCGGGCGGGCGGGCGGCGACTCTCCGGACCTCGCTGCGGGAGGCGGGCGCTGCTGTCCGGCTGGAGCCGGGGGCGGGCCGCGCGAAGGTGACTTAGGGAAACCTTGCGGGCCGCCCTGGGTCGCGCCTCCCGGATCGGCTCGGCTGGCGGGGGGAGGAGGAGGAGGAGGAGGGAGGAGGAAGAGGCCGAGCGCGTTTGAGCCCGAGCTGGCCGCCGCCGAGCGCTGGGTGGAGCGTGCCGGCCGGGGTCCCCGGATCCGGCCCAGGTGGGTGGCTGCGCGCCTGTTGTGTGGCTTTGTGGGGCAGCCTGGGGCGACGGAGGAGGACGCAGGGGAGGGAAGGGGGGAGGGCGGCCAGGCGAGATCGAGGGATGTGAGTAGATCCAAGAATAGTTGGACGTGTGTGCGCCGAGCGGAGTGCAGCCCAGGGTGCGTGGGGAGGGGGCGCCGAGCGCGGGGACCCCTGCTCTCTCCCCGCGCGGGTCTTCCCGCCCGGTGTCTTTGCCTTGGGGTCCGCACGGGAGGAGCCCCTGGGGAAAAGCCCGCTGACCCTTTTTTTCGGTTAAATATTAGTATTAGGTCAAGTGGGGCTGGAGTGGGAGGAGTAAGACAGTGAAAGACATTGTTGTCCTAAATAACCTTCCAAGTTAGTGATTTTTCGCATGTCTCTGCTCTGGCTGACATTGAAATGAACTTTGCACTGTTCAGAGGCTGCTAAAATTCCGAGAATTTGAGGGGAAATGCATGAGTGCATGGAGGAGAGAAAGAGAAATTATATTTGTGTTGGGGGAATGGGGAGGTGGCTTTTAACTTTAATGTTTTGATTAAAGATTTTTGATTACTCATCGGCTTTCTTTGTAGCCTAAACCAGTGGGAAATCATGTTCCCTAGCGTTCAGGATATGTGGCTGGTTGTTTTGTGTTTGCTGTTGTGCTAGATTTTTCTGGGTTTGGAGGGAGGGTAGTTAGGAGAGGAAGATGCCAGGGAAGAGCTTAGTACAGCTTTTCTGAGTTATTAAAGCTATTAAAAGTTTGTTCATTTTAATAAGGTTTAAAGGCAGAATTAAGATGTTTTATTTTGAAGGCATACCATTGCTTAGTAGGAATCTTTCGAAAGAGAAAAAATGCTTGAAATGTGTGTTGGTGGAATAATGGGTAGGCTGGAATATAGGGGTCTAAATGTAAGCTCTCTTTTCAGTTTGAGGACACACCAAAGTTAATCTCTTGTCCGAATGACGTTTGATATTTAGCTCTGAAGCTGAAGACTTTGACAAGGCAGCTCAATTTCTATTTAGTGTAATAGATATTTAATCTGAACGTGAAGACCAGAGAGCTATTTCAGCCTCTGTCCCAGTGCTACTTTTGTTAGACTAGAGTTTTAAAAGGATTTGTATCAGTCTGAATGTATTAATAGTTGCTGGACTGTAGTCTTCCCTCTTTAGAAACCCTGTAAAGGTTAATATTAGGAGTTTTTTTGATGGTGAAAGTGACCCACATAATCTCTTGACCCTCAGTTGTACACCCTACAGAATGGGGGAAAAGAAATTAGTAGATTTTCCATATTAAAATGTATTTACTAATATTCAAGGTAGTTTATAAATACAGTCCAAGTACATTTTAAATATTGTATGTAAAATGATTGATCATTATGCAACATCATAATCTAAGTTCTTTGTACAGTTTATAGCATCATTTACATCCTTTTTAAAAGGCTTGATAAATTTGTTAGTATTTCTGGCATTCAAAGATGTGACTGTTTATCAGCTCCCTGAGGATTATAAGAAAAATTTAAGTCCTTTAGAAGGCAGAAATTTAGAGTTGTTATTTGGTCCACATTCAACATGTATTCTTGAATTTTTAGCTTTTTTTATATATAATTCAGAGATATACCATTGCAAATTAATTTTGGAAGCAGCTAGGACATAAGTGATAAATAAAATGAAGTTTATGCAAACTGAAACTGGATTTCATTTTGATAACTTTTGGGGAATTTTTGAACAAAAATACATAGATTTTTAATTAGCATGGTGTGTGTGTTAGAGAGAGAGAGAAAGAAAGAGAGAGAGAGAGGAGGAGGTGGAGGAGGAGGAGGAGGGTGGGAGGGAGAGAGAGTTAGTGTTAGGATTATTATGCTTGACATGAGCCCAAGGTCTATTCTGATGAATTTTTGTATCTCACAATGGTACCAAGCTTATAACTTGCATGCAATTGTGTTTGTCTTATTCCCTACCATATTCCCAACATAGAATGCAGGTTTATCATGATGAATTTTGAATGAGTTATCTTGGCATAATTTTCCTTCCATTTTAACTTCAGGGAGTTGAGGATGTAACTCCTACACATTTTTATAATGGTCCATTGTGGATTTGAAATCTGTTATTTTCTGTGAATTTTTTTCCTTGCCTAATTCAATAAGTATTTACAGAATGGTTACTTTATAAGAGATTGCTAGACCAGTCTGTCTTAATAAAACTTGAGTTTATTACTGGAGTCAGATGACTGAATAGATTCTTATGGAAGGTGCAATATACCAGAAGCAACAGAAAAGGGTGAATCCTAGCAAATTGTTCATTAAGATTGGAAGAATAAAGAGAAAGTCCAGTTTAAATGAATAGAAGCGGGTCTTTTTGAAGGACTTTGTTAAAGTATGCTTAAAGAGTTTGAAATTTATCTTGGGCAGTTAGAATCACTGAAAGATTTTAATCAGATTTAATCAGATTTGTTCCTTATGAGAAGGATTAGAGGAGCACAGGCCTGAAAACAGGACGACCAGGTGCAGGAATTCAAGAGAGAGATAATCAGGGCCTGAACCAAGTTAGTGGCTATGGAAAAGAAAGGAAGATACAGAGCAGAGATACTTCAAAAACAAATGACATAAATAAAACTGATAATAGATGGAATTCGGGGAATGAAGGAGAAGGTGGAGTCCTAGATGACTCCTAGGTTTATGGCATAAGTTACTGGGTAGGTGACTAAGTCAGGGAATAAAGGGAGTGTGGGAAGATGAGTTGGCTTTGGGTCATGTTGACATTCAAGTAAGGTTGTCCTTACTTGTCCGATAAAAATTTGGGAATCATTAGTATTTGGGGGTCACCTTAATAAGCATGGAAATTGAGGTTGGAGGAGTGAATAATATCACCTAGGAGAAGTAGGTGGAAAAAGTTAGAAATCAAAGGATTAAGTATTGATATTTAAAAGACAAGTGGAAGAAGGGGAGCTCGTAGAGATTACTGAGAAAAAGCAGCTAGGGAGGCAGGAGAGACTACAGAGCAGAGGAGGTCAAGGGAGACAAGTGTTCCTGGAAGTAAGGTAAGAACCGAAGTGTGTGTCCATTGGATTTAGTGGCCACGTGATCATTGGAATCTTCTACGAAAGAGGATTTAGAAGCACGACGTGGGAGGAAGCCAGAGTGCAGTGAGCAGAGGAGCAAATGTGTGAGGGAAGTGAGGATGCAGAAATAATGAAGATAGACTTTGATTCAGTCTCTGTAGACATCTGTAACTGAATAATCACAATGTTATTCTTTTCTCTAATCCTTATACGTTTTATTTCTTTTTCTTGTTCTTAAATACTGACTAGGGCCTTCTTGGCAATGTGAAATGGAAGCTGGGATGGGGGGAATTCATGTTCATCCTAGATTTTTTTTTAAAAAAGTGTGCCTCTGACTTCTAATGATTCACTGTTAATGGCATTTAACAAATACCATTTACCAGATTTCGTTCTTATGTTGTTTTTTTTTTTTCAATCATGAAAGGGTGTTGAATTTTATCAGATGTTCTTAATCTATTAAGAGGATCATATGGTTTTTTAATTTGTTAAGCTGGGAAATTATATTTAGACTTTGTAATGATAAGCTAGCTTTGTGTACCTGGAATAAATCTAATTTGGTCATGATATATTATCCTTAATGTTCTCCTTGATTTGGTTTCTTTTGGATTTTAGCATCTGTGTTTATGAGTGAGATTGGCTTGTAATTTCCTGTTCTGTCCTCATCAGGGCTTAGTATCATGGTTATACTGGCTTCATAAAATGAGTCTGGAAGTAGTCTTTCTTTTGCTGTTTTCTGGTAGAAGTTTTATAAAATTGAAATTATCTCTTTCATGAAAATTTAGAACTTTCTTATTAAACCATGAGTTTTTTTTTTTAATTATTAACTAGATACCTTTAATGGTTATAGGACTATTTTAGTTTTCTACTTCTTTTTGGGTCAGTTTTGACAAGCTATATATTTTTAGGAATTTAGCCTTTCCATTTAAGTTTCAAAATTTATTGTTATAGATGTGTTCATAATAGTCTTGTATTGTCTTTTTAACTTAAGTTGGATCTGTAAGTATGTATTCTCTTTCCTAATCTTTTTCCGTTTTTTCCCCATAATTATTTGGATATCTCTAAATAAATTTCTCTCTCTCCAAATGAATCTTAGTGTATGTTTTTCTCTCATTAGTCTCATTAAAGCTTTTTTGATTACTTTGCAAAGAACTGTCTTTAGCTTTGCTATCTATGACATCATTTTTAAATTTTTTATAATTACCTATATTATATTTTGAGTTTGTTTTCTTCTCCAAGATCCATAAATTTATTATCTTCTATTCCTTGAAAGTGGATAATTTCTTCTAAATTTTTTCTTTTCCAGATTTTAAGTTGTATATTTATTATAGTATTTTGTGATTTAGTAAATATATCACTGCTAGCTTTAGCCATTACTTTATTTATAGACTCTAATAATCTGTATTAGATTTTCTGTAGACTCCATCTTTCCAGCCTGAAGACTGCTAATTTATGTAGTATAGATCCTGCTCTCCTAATATTAAAACACCTAGAAGTTACAGGAGGTTTGGATGACTTCCAGTTTTTTCTCTTGCCCACCTCTTCCTGTTTCTACTGCTTGGCACTTCTCTGTTTCTTTTCCCCACCTTGCTGCTTACTTCTTCCTCTTTATCCTCTTCCTGCACCTTCACACACCATCCTTTCTATTGCTTGATACTTGGAGTGGTGGAAGAATGATCATCATTCCCTTGTTCCCTTCTTTTACTTCTTTTTTCTCTCCCTTATTTTCCACCCCTAGAGGATTTTTTCATCGCCTGCTCAACATACATTCCTTCACCTAAGAACCTTAGCCCTGGCACCAGTGGAATAGCCAGGATAACCTGCATCTGGTTTTCTGGAGGCTTCACCATTGTTTACCATGTGATCTTTGCTATTTCTGATACAGTGCAACTGAAGACAGAGCCAGGGAGAGGATGGGGAAGCCTGGGAAGAAGGCGTGGCCGATAGAAAGAATGCGAACCTGCTGTTCCCTGAAGTCCCCAGGCATGGGTTTCAGTAGCAGGGGGCTTTTCTTGCTCTTTGGCTCTGGGCTACTTGTTCCAAGGCCCACTGTCTTCCTGTGTGACATGGAGTTGTTAACACAGACTCTTTCTGTTTGCTTCACAGGTTGCTGTGAGACTCAGATGAGGATAAACCTATCAGTTTTATATAAGATATGGCTTTCCATGCTTTATTCTCAGGAAAAATATCTTAAAAGAAATTAATACACAATTCAGGGACAGAAATGGAGCAAAAGTGGTTTGTGGCATGGTGTGTTAGATGACAGAAATCCTGCTGGGCAGCAGTGGGTGGTGACAGAAATGACAAGAAGCACAGGAGTTGTGCCCAGTGGTTGGGAGAGACTCAGGGAGGTATCTGTCCTCTGATAGAGGGGCATGTGTAACCTCTCAGGCTGCAGATGTAGATGTTGTTATGTCTGGTGGCTGGGTGCTATGCTTTAGTGACATCCTCTGATCTTTTATATAGTTATTATTTGCTATATTTGGGGCAGTGGGCCTTTCTGAGCTTACTTTAGAAGCCAGCATTCACTTATCGTAATGTTTCTATGAGGGAGATTTTTGTCATTCTGGGCTCTAAACAGCTGAATTAGAAGTAATGTTTTATGAGTATAATTCTTAGTGAAATCTCTTACCTCTGATAGAAATGTGTTAATCTTGAATATTCACTTATTTTTGATGATTTTATTTTGGGTTATAGGTTAATTGTTTAAAATTCCAAAGTCATAGAATCAGTCTTAGATTGTTAGACTAAGCCATCTAGTCTGGTGGTTTTCAAAGTTTTTGTTGGTGGTGGAGACAGATGTGGATGCCAGTACATAAGACAGATGAAAGTAAGAGCACCCCTATCCACCGCAGCACCTCCATAGAACACAGTTTGAAAATAATCAGTCTGTTCTCTTATCTTACAGAGGAGACCTGGGCCAAGAGAGGATCCTTTAGTTGCCCAAGGGTTATGTAGCTAGGAAGGGGTAAAACTTAGACCTAAGTCTAGGATTCTGCCTCCAAACTTAGTGCTGAAAGACAACTCAACCATATCATCCATGGTTTGAATTAGGAAAATTCATTCATTAGAGAAGACAGTCCACCTTTTTTCAAAGTTGGTGTGGCCATTTGTATAAGCTAATTTCTGTTTGACAAAAGGATACCAAATTTAGAAATAAGATAACCATATGAATGAGAATATTGAAGTGTCTTCAGATTTTGCACAGAATAACTGTATTCCAGGTTCTCAACAGGAAATTGCTATCCATCTTTTTGTGAAAATTTTGCTTGGTAGATGTATTTGGGGAAATACAAAATTTGCTAATTTCTCCAGATAGTCTAAATTTTATCCTAAGATTAAACTAGACTGTCTGAATGTGTTAGCTTGGACTTTATTTTCTAGATTTGCAGAAAAATGGCCCTCACTGAGTTGAAGCTGGAGTTACATCCTTAGTTTCTAATATTCTTATTTCCCTATTTATAATCCTAGGTAAGAAATTAGAGCTAAGGGCAAAGAGGGAGTTTGTTTTCCCTAAAGAACTGTTACTTATTTTTTTTCCTTGTGGACAATTAAAAGGACATAATTGATTGTATTTCTGTTTGTTTTGGCCTTAAGAGAATTCAGAGCCAGATTTGTTTGGTCCACAGTATCTGTGTAGGCCCCATCACTTGTAGGCCCTACCCCTGCAGAAATTACTGTGTTTTCATAGCTTCACAGTTTGGCAGTCACTGGATTACTAAATTCTATTGTGAGTTAGCTGAATGTGGTTTTGCCCCAGTGCATTCATGTACAGTGATTATATTTTGGGATTTTTCTGCAACTAGTATTAAGTAAATAGTTTTTAAATGTCAGGAATATATTTTTACTTTATACCATGGTTTTCTTTTATATCATGCATATAAACATTCTGATATTAATTGGCTTTGTTATAATTTCAAGGACCCAATTTAAAATATGTAGCAAATATTATAATGGGAGCCTTTTTTTATGTTAGTGTAATCCTAACTATATGTTTTGGTCCAATATTTGGAGGAAAAAATTTATTGTATTTTTGGTAAAAATATACATACAATTTACCATCTTAGTTATTTTCAAGTGTATAGTTCAGTGACAGACCTTATAAGACCGTGTGGGGAGGATTGTATGAGACAGTAAACCATGTATTTAGCATAATGCCCGGCATAGAGTAAATGTATATATAGGCAAAACTTGGGAAGCACTGCTTTAAGATATTTAAAATGTTTTCTTCACATGGAGTTATAAGCTACTGAGTTGTGATTCCAGCATATTTTACTTTGTCCCCCTGTTAGAGAGCCATGAAAACACTTGTCAAAATAGAATAAAATATCAGAATTCTATAAAAGCAAAGTTATTATCTTTCTTGGCTTAAACAGTATTCACCATTTGTAGAAAGCTCTTGTCAAAGACAGAGCTGAAGGTGTTTAAAAAAGTCGAGTTGGAAATCATGGAGTAGCTGTTCAGTGGAATAGTCCTCAGCAGTGAAGAGGAAAGAACTACTTATATTTGCAACAACTTGGATGAATCTGAAGGAATGTTATACTCAGTGAAGTTAGCCAGACACAAAAGAATAAATACATCCTACATGATTCCATTTATTTGAAGTTCAAATACAGATAAGCCTATCTGTGCTTACAGAACTCAGAACAGCGGTGGCCTTGGCTGGGAGTGAAGAGGAGGAGGCGGGGAGTGGCTGAAGGGGTGCAGGAGAATTTGGGGAAAAGGGTTAATGGAAATGTTCTGTATCTTGGTAGTGGTGCTAGTTATATGGGGTGTATAATGGTAAAAATGTATTGAACTGTGCACTTAAAATAGATGTGTTATATATAATCCAAGTAGAGTTCAGTTAAAAAATTAGAGTTGCTGTGGTATAAGTTTCTTTCTAGTTATTTTCATCAGCAGAAATAGCAATAACTCCTGAAGGTAAGGTTAGTTTAGATTCTGATTAAACTTCTCTTTTAAAAATGTTTAGCTCTCTAAAAGAGAAATTTATTTCAAGGATGTATAAAATATACAAATCTGTGGCGAGTGATTATATAAGAGCAAGCTATTTTTAGGTAGCAGCTTTGCAACTGTGATGAGGCAGGAGTGTGCTTAACAAATTCTCTGATTGGGCTTCTGTACTAGACATCTGAGAAAGTCAGGTGTTTTGCACTGTTTGAGGATCTAGCAAACATCATTTTGCATTTAACGTATTGCGAATGTGATGCAAAAATTTGATAATGCAAACATCAATTCCTAAATAGGTGTGTTTTAAAATATTTTGCTAATTATAAAATTATGAGGTATATATGGAAGATATATAAAAGTGTACAGAAAGCTGTTTGGGAGCTTATAGAGAAGAATACAAAAACCAGAAGCCACTGGCAAGATTTTGGTGTGTCTTAGTTATTTATATGGGTGTGCAGATATAAATACAGTATATATTGCTGTTGAATATCCTCCATTGTTTTCGGTAATCTCAGAGTATTTTTTTGTTGTAATACGTATTCTTTTAAGACTGCATAAGAAATGTGGTGGTGTTGTAACTCTGTCATTATATGAGCTTTCTTTTAGTATGCCCTTCCTCTTGCTAAATGCTATTGTTTTTAATAGCTTTATTGAGGTATAAGTGATGTACAATAATTGTAGTTTTTAATGAGTTTTGACAGATGCATATGCTAATGAAGTCATCATCACAGTCAAAATAAGGCATGCTTCTATTTCTTCCAAAAGTTTCTTCCTGACTCTTTGTAATGCCTCCTGTTCTTTCTCCCACTCCTGTCCACAGGCAACTATTGATCAGCTTTCTATCACTAAAGATTAGTAGGAATTTTCTCGAATTCCATATAAATGGAATTGTATCATATATGTACTTTTTTTTTAAGGGGGAGGAATCTGGCTTCTTTAACTCAGCATAATTATCTTGAGATTCATCCATGTTGTGTGTGTGTCAATAGTTCATTCCTTTTTATCGCTGAATAGTATTCCATTTTATAGCTGTGCTACAATTTATTTACCTATTGGACATTTAGTTTGTTTCCAATTTTTGGACGTTACATACAAAGCTGTGAATATCTGTATACAAGTATTGGTGTGGACATCGTCTTTTATTTCTCTTACGTAAATACCTAGTAGTAGAATCGCCAGGTCATGTGATAAATGCATGTTTTTGTGTGTGTGTATGTTGGTAGGTTTTTTTTTTTTTTGAGTTTTTCAAAGAAGTTTTTAAAAACTTAAGGTAGAATTCATATAACATTAACTCTTTTGAGTATTCTATTCAGTGGCATTTATTATGTTCATCATAGATAGCCATCACATCTATCTACTTCCCAAAACATTTTCATCACTCCAGAGGGAATTCTGTACCCAGTAACAGCCACTCCCTACCTCCAACCCTATTCCCAGTCCCTGAGAACCACTAATCTGCTTTCTGTCTCTGTGGATCCACCTATTTTGGGCATTTCATACTCATCTATTCGTATACCATGTGAGCTTTTGTGTCTGGCTTTTTCACTTAGCATAAATAATAATTTTGAGGTTCATGAACATGGTAGCATTTGTCAGTACTTCGTTCCTTCCTTTGAGTGGTCTGTTGTATGTATATAGCACATTTTGTTTATCCATTCATTTAGGAACATTTGGGTTGTTAACACTTTTTGACTATTGCAAATAGTGCTGCTATGAATATTTTTTTAACAAATATTTGAACATTTGTTTTCAATTATTTTTGTTATATACCCGAGAATAGAATTTCTAGGTCATATGGTGATTCTGTGTTTAACATTTTGAAGAACCACCAAACTGTTTTCCACGGTGGCTGCAACATTTTACATCCCTATCAATATACCAAGTTTCTAATTTCTCCACATCCCTGGGAATAATTATTTTTCTTTTTTTTAGAAAAAAATTTACAGTCATTCTCGTGGCTGTGAAGTGGCATATCATCGTGGTTATGATTTGTATTCACCTAATGACTACAGACATTGAACATCTTTTCATGTGCTTGTTGGCTATTTGTATATCTTTTAGGAAAAATGTCTGTTAGAGCCTTTGCTGTTTTTTTAACTGGATTGTTTGTCTTCTCGTTGAGTTTTAAGAGTTCTTTATATAATTGTATATATATTCTAGATACTAAACTCTGTCCAGATGCATATTTTCTCCCATTCCATAGATTTTTTTTTACTTTGTTGATAATGTGCTTTATTGCACTAAAGTTTTAAAATTTTTGTTGCTTGTGCAACAAATAAATAAATTCTTCCAGATCAGTTTTTATCCAGGAGTCACATCAGAATAGTCTGTAGGTGGTTTATAAAAACATTACATGTATTAGCATTTAACAAATAAAAAACCCCAAACAAAATAACATTTGCTTAAATTAGAAATTTATTTTTCTTTCACCTTAAAGAAGACAGGAAGCAGGTGGTCTGGGTCTGGTATGGCAGTTCCAGGTGTTAGGGGCTGTTCCTAGTATCAAATTCTAGTCATCAGGAAGGAAGAAAGGGCAGAAAAAGGAATGTGCCCTTCCCTTTAAGTGGATCTGGTAAATTCTGTACAATACTTCCATTTTTCTTGGCCAGAACTTAGCCATATGGCTACAGCTGCCAGACAGACTGAGAAATATGGTCTTTTAGCTGGAGGGCAATGTAGCTAGGTAAAAAAATTAGGGCTCTTATTAAGGAAAAAGAGGAGAGTAGGTATGGAGAGAAATTAGCAGTCTCTTGTTGCAATGTTTGGGCCTTGTTCATTTTTGGAAGTCCTGATTAAGTGGGTCTCGGCTAAAATAGGGCCTTCTAATTTAAGAAAAGAGGGGGACCCCACAAAACAAACCCTATAGCTGATCCAATATGCTATTCATGATTGGGAACCTCAGCTCCAAGTTTTGAGCATGATTGATCTATCAGTGCTTGGAATGAGTAAACCATTCTTCTGGAGGGCATGGATTCCAATCTACCTAATTATTTTGTCATTTTACAGTGATGTGATCCCAACAGGGGATCTCAGGGATGGTTTTGACAAATGTTTGCCTAGTTGCCAGGTAACTCCCACCCCTTCCTCCCTGATCTACCTTGTCTGCCAGTCTAGCAACTCTTATACAGATAGGAAGCAGGTGAGACTCTGCTTTTAAGACTCAGGATTGTGTATTTCCATCACCATTTCATTGGACTGTATAGTTACTGGTAATACCTTGGGTTGGAAAGCTTGTGAGATTGGGTGTTAAAAGGTCCTGGTGACCTTTGGTAACTTAAGCTTTTTGATCTTCTGTTCATACACATAAACATACATTTCTCATAGGGCTGATAGGATTTAATGAACTAACAGTATGTGAAAGTGGTTTCTAAACTGTAAATGCTGTGTGTTTACCTTAGCAGCAGTAGATGTAGAACTAGTCCTATGTAAGCAGGACCATGTTTTACACAAATGCTAGTAAAATTCAGTCACCTTTTCTTTTCTCAATAAACTCATACTGAAGTTAAGAATAATGAGATTTTTTTAGAGACATTTTTGCTAAAGGCCCTGCACTTAAATCATATCTTTCTTGGTAAATTTTTAAATACTTAATACTTGTTAAAGAGATCTATCAAGAAAATCTGTCTTGCATTGCTTCATTCCATCCTCTACCTCTCCTGTTACTATACACTGCAATATTCATCAGTTCCAGTACTCGGGAGGCTGGAGAGAGAGGATCCCTTGAGCTCAAGAGTTTGAAACCAGTCTGGGCTACGTAGACCCTGTCTCTTAAAAAAAAAAACCCTAAAATTAATAATAAAGATATTTTCCAGCACTTACCTTTGAGCACATTTCAGGCACCATTCCAGGCACTAGGGATACAATCATGAACAAATATTTAATGGAAAGTTAAGAAGATGTGACTTAAAAAGTAGACTTGTAAAAATTACAGAATTTTTATTGACTAGGCTGATTTGAATGCTACTACTTTTATATAGCCGACACTGATTTATTACATTGAAATGTGTTTGCAGTATGCTTAATACCTACCATTATGTGGCAATTTAACATTCTGTTCTTTCATTCACATGATGATACATGAAAACCTTTTGAATTTTTTTTTTTTTTTTTTTTTTGAGACAGAGTCTCACTTTGTTGACCAGGCTAGAGTGAGTGCCGTGGCATTAGCCTGGCTCACAGCAACCTCAATCTCCGGGGCTCAGCGATCCTACTGCCTCAGCCTCCCGAGTAGCTGGGACTACAGGCATGCGCCACCATGCCCGGCTAATTTTTTGTATATATATTTTTAGTTGGTCAATTAATTTATTTCTATTTTTGGTAGAGACGGGGTCTCGCTCAGGCTGGTTTCGAACTCCTGACCTTGAGCAATCCGCCCGCCTCGGCCTCCCAAAGTGCTAGGATTACAGGTGTGAGCCACCACGCCCGGCACCTTTTGAATTTTTTAATGCAATATACTGCAATCTGAAATAATTTGGAAATTATACATTAAGGTGCATAGTGCTTTTGGGAATATAATCCTGTAAGTACTACTACTACTTCTGAATTGTAAAATATACATAGTGATGGATATTTTAAATTCCTAAAGAAGTTCCCTACATGAGAATTATAATCAGCATCAAGTGGTTCAACTTTACAATTGAAGAGCAAATTATTATGAGACTTATGCCAAATTATTTTAAATGCCAGAACCATTAACAAAGCAGTGCAGTAAATGTGTGTTGAATCCACTATTGGTAGCATACTGCAGGAGTGAACAGGACTTTCTTTTCAGAAGACACGTCTCACATGTTTCGCTTTTTGAAAGATGTGTAAAAAAGCTAAACTTACTGAAGTTGTCATATGTATATAGCGCCAGTCTCCCATTGATTTTTATTTTTATAGGTGGTTATTTTTAAATCATTCTGACAAAAATAAATATCAAATATTCTGGGTTTATATTGATTCTCCCAAGTAACATTACCACCTTACTTATAAAATACCCTGTTTATTTCCAAAGTCTTTTTTTCCCCTCAAGTGTTGTTAGGTGCTTCTTAATTGGACTCTGTTCTAGAGCAAATATGGGATTATCCCCAAATTCTGCCTGATTTAAATGTCTGAAGATACACTTTGGAAGTAATTAGCAGGTTATTAGTAGAAAGTGTTGTTTATCAAACTCCATTGAGGTCATTTTCTTTCAGCATGTCAGTATGTATCAACCAGATAAGCTCTTATCTTCTTTGCCATGGTGGAGTCTGAGTGAAGAATGGAGCAGAGGTTGCTCTGAATGGGATTTCCTTTTCTTGGCTTGAACCAGATTGAGGAAGATGGCAGTGCCTTTAAGAGAGGGGCAATTTTTAATGGTGCCAGGAGCCAGTCACAATCAGCTGTAAGCAATGGGAAGATGCTTGAAAGCCACTATGTGTTGGGTTGACCAGGTTAGTGTGAATAAGGCTTTGGGACTCATCTCATTTTTACTGTCAGTGTGAACTTTTTTCATGTTATCTATCATGTCAAGAGACTAGAGACTTCTTACTACATCACATGCTGGAACCAATTAGGTTGATGACCTCTTTGTCTGTTTCCCTTTCTCGATATTCCTTATATGCCCTGAGACAACAGAAGCAATTAGAAGAAAACTTGAAGTTACACAACCCTACCTATCTGAATTTGTGCACATACACGCTGCTTTTTCTCCTGCAAATGCCAACCTTGCATTTGTGGATTAGATCCTATTCCTTTTTGCAAAGTCAAGAACATCGTTCTAGCACTTCTGCCCTCTCACTTCTACATCCTAACTTCCCTCTGTCTGGTGAACCTTTCCCATCAGTGTAAAAGCAGACTGGGTTGTCTTCTATAATAAAACTTTACTGACCTCCAGTCCCCTTCCGGCAACTGCCCCAATTTTCTCCTCCCCTTTTGAGCAAAACTTCTTAAGAATGGGCTGTACTTGCTCTTCTCTCTCCTCTCATTCTCTCCACCCACTCAATCAGGTCTTTGCCTCAACATCCTTTCAACACTCCACTGAAGCTGCACTTGTCAAGTTCTTCAGTGACCTCCATGTCACCAAACCCAGTGGTCTTTTCTTAGTTCTTATGGTATTGTATTTGATCTGTCATCAATGTTTGACACAGTTAATCACTTTTCCCCCCCTTGAATGCCTCTTTTAGGCTTCCAGAACACCACACACACTTGTTTTTCCTCCTCTCTGTCTTCTTTTTTTGGTTTCCTTTGCTGGTTCTTTTTCAGCTTACTTATGAAGGTTCGGTCCATGGATTTCTTTTCATTCCTATCTCACTGCTTTCTTAGTGATCGTGTCTAGTTTTATGACTTAAAATATAATCTGTTTGTGAATGACTCCCAGAGTCTTGTCTCCAGCCCAGATTGCTACTTCCTTGAACACCCAATTTGATATCTGATTGTCAACCTGATGTCTACACTTGGATGTCTGATGGCATCACCCATGTACTGGGTATAAAATTGAACTCCTGATTGTCCCTGTTTCTCCTGCAGTTTTTCTCATGTTGGATAATGGTGACTTTGTCCTTACAGTCATTCAGGCCCAACTCATGGATCCACCCTTTATTCCTCTTTTCTCTTATACCATGTAGTCTATCTGGCAAAAGATCATCTAGGCCTTCCTTCACAATATATCCCGAATCTGACCACTTCCCAATACTTCCATTGCTCTTACCAATCTCTTATTCCAGTTTGTTGCAATAGCCTTTTAGGGGCTCTTTTATTTATTTTTTTTTCTTTATTTATTTTAGCATATTATGGGGGTGCAAGTGTTAATTCAAGATCTATTTTGGTGGCTCACGCCTATAATCCTAGCACTCTGGGAGGCTGAGGCAGGCGGATCACTCGAGGTCAGGAGTTCGAAACCAGCCTGAGCAAGAGCAAGACCCCGTCTCTACTAAAAATAGAAAGAAATTAATTGACCAACTAAAAAATATATATACAAAAAATTAGCTGGGCATGGTGGTGCATGCCTGTAGTTCCAGCTACCCGGGAGGCTGAGGCAGTAGGAACACTTGAGCCCAGGAGTTAGAGGTTGCTGTGAGCTAGGCTGATGCCATGGCACTCTAGCCCAAGCAACAGAGTGAGACTCTATCTCAAAGAAAAAGAAAGATCTAGTATTTCAGTCTCAAGCTAATACATTTGGTTATTGCAGCTATCCATCAGTAGCAAAGAAGAAAGGGGTAAGGCTCTTGCTCTGAATTGGCCAGATTGACTATCAAGGCTGAAATTTTACCTGTCTTATAATTGGATAATTACACATAGTGTTCTGTGACTACGAATCACTGATTCCCCACTTAGTGCCATGCCTTTGCCAGATATAATTATCATCTCTGCCTCATTTAGCCTTTGTGAAACATAGGTAGATAACAATGCACTTTCTAGAATGAGAGAGAAGATAAAATGAGTGTAAGCTGGCTAGCAGATGACTGTTTTCAAAGTGCTGGATTTTTTTGCTGACATTTATGTTGGAAGTAGTTGCTGTGAATTTCACCTTCTAGCATGAAATTAAGCCAAATGAAAGATTGCCTTGCCACATTGAGGTGGTTTGAGGAGACAGACTACTGGAAAGGCTTAAATTTGTACTGTATCAGTCTTTAAGGGGCCACAGACACAGCAATTTACATGCTTACTGTTAAGCATATGGTGCTTTTTCCTAATAAAAAGTATAACATTTATTATGTTCATTTGATCATATGTTGATTTTTGTTGTTGGAAAGTCATAGGGCTGAGGGTATATATTTTCTGTGTGAATTTGAAAGACAATATGTTAGCCTTATTCTAGAAAAGTTCTAATGTAATTTTAAACACATCTGTTGGGATACACTAGTTCTTTGAAGGGGGTTCTTTATTCCTGTAATAATGACTAGGGTAGTAATTATTACAGTTTGAGAATTTTAAAAACTTAGTAATCAATATGCGTGTATTGATACATATTATAAATGAAGTAGTATGTGTGGAATTACAAAGAGGTTTTGCACAAGAGGTACAGTTTCTGTTACAACATAGTTTCTAAGCTAACAACTGAGAATTTTGAAACATAGTTTAAAAGTAAGGTGAATATTTTACAAAGTTGCGCTCTGTGTATCTGTATCAGCAGTTCTACACTAATTTTTAAATGCAAGATTTTTCTGAGGTGTTGCTGAAATGTGGAGATTGTATATTTGGAATTACGTTGTTCCAGTGACCCTTCTGACTGGCTAAAAGTATTACTGGCAGTTAAGTGTCCTGCTAGATGCCTCTCTCAAGCAATGAGAGCCCATTACTAGTGCAGCTTCTGTGATGTACGGTTACTCTCTCATGTACGTCACTTACATGATGGGAGAAATTGCCATTTTGTGGGTAGTTTTATATTAACAGTAAAGCATCTTCAGTGCAGAAAATCCTGTTAGGCTTGAAACTAATAAAAGTACACTAAGATCAATAGAAAGATAAAAACAAGGTAAGAAATAGAACCGTGGTTAGGGCTTTTTCCTCTGCTCTTTCTCCCTCTCTCTCTCTCTCTCTTAAGAACAAGTGAGAACATATGTAGATGTGGCAAAAGTGAAGAGATACTTATTTTAGATGGATAAACGATAAATTGCACTTTGAATAAGATTTTTTTGAGAGGACTGGCTGTTTTGGGGCCTCAATCATTTATTTTGCCACTTTGCTGAAATCTGGAATGGATGAAGTTAGGTGTTAAAATATGTGCATTTGTTAAATAGAAGGGATAATTTAGCTAATTCTTATATTTAAATGTTCAGTATATATAGCACATTTGCATTTTGATGTTGGAAAAGCTAAAAAGAGGATGGGTAGGGGTGAAAGAATTTGGATCTTATTACAATGTTGATTTTGGAATCTACATATATAGCAGTGCTGAGAGATCTTTTCTGTTCAAAGAAAAGATCATTTTGGACATTGTGCTCCATTTTGTAGTCCTTGTTTATAGATAAATGAATTGGTCAACCCATCAAATGGAGGAAGGACAGCTTTTTATTTTTTTAAATTGACTCTAGCCCTAATTCTAGTATTTGCTCCTCTAGAGATACAATTTAGATCATAGGAATGTTTGCAAATTATTTTTCAATTTCCTAAAACTTGTAATTATGTAAGTATTTTTTTTTCAGTTTTGCCTGTCTTCTCTACTCATTATTGCTTACCATTTATTACATTTTTTATTTTATTATCACAGTTCTAATAATAATAATCTCATTGTAAGGTGCCCAAGGACTAGAATCATCCCTAAGATGATCTCGTTTCTGCTATGAACGTAACATTTTGGTTAAACTTTAAGTTATATCCAGGACTCTTAGGGTGTTGTGCCTGACGGGAGGCTGTCAGGAGCTCAGGGCCACAGAGAGGGCTCTGGAGCCAGAACAGAGATGGAGAAGCTTCATCCTTGGGGGCCACAGGGAGGAGAATGATAGAGGGCATGTCAGGAAGTGAGAGGGTTAGACTCAGCAGTGAGGAACGCGATGAGCGGTTATAAGAGGGTCTACAGCTCCTAAGACCCACAGGTGGAAAGTGTGACCTGGAGGAAGTTTTGGAGGTCGCCCCATCAAGTGTTTTTCAAACTGTTAGAATAGCCCCTGGGTTTGGACCTTGAGGGGAGCTTGGCGAGATGAGGGGGAAGTCAAAGAAATGGGGCTCCTGATCCATACCCAGCGTGGCACCCAGCACAGTTCTGCTTTCTAAAATATCTATTTTATATGTTGGGATTATATTTGAGAATTGGGTTCTCTGCTAAAGTGATTTAAAAAAAAAAGTTTGAAGACCTCTGAGTTGAAGCCTGATGATTAGATTACTGGGTGATAGTGGAAACCTCTTATTTTATAGGAGAGGAAACTAAGGAACAAGAAACTTCTGAGAATACACAGTTTCCACCGGTGGGTCCCAGCTTGTCTGGCTCCTGCATGCAGGGCCATATGAGCTCTGGAAATCGAGCAAGGTTAAGGAATAGTAGTGATTTCCAGAGTTCCGATACAAAAATAGGTGGAACTGTCCATACCAAGTCCAGTGCATGCTATCTTATGAAGATTAGGTTACTTGAATTTTTAGGTGACTTTGGTCAGCCATGAAAGTTGGTTGCTCTTGAGTTAGACTGGAGGAATAGATTGTATCTTCTAAGGGTAAAAGATCAATCCAGGCTTTACCTTTTCAATAATCTTATTTTTTAATGTACTAAATTAGAGGTAAAGTGTGGAATTGAAAGCAAAATATGGAGCCGAAAAATGGAAATTAAATGTTTACAGTCATTGCTGGGCAACTTGTTTCCCTTCATTTGATGTACTAACTCTTTTGGAAATAAACTGGGGGGTTTTATCTCATGCTTTGATGTGCTGTATGTTTTAATGTTTACAATGGTTTTAATTCTTTATTTCATTTGAAAATTTGCTAAAACTGGTTTCCTGATTTCATGATTATTGTTGAGAGAAAAATGTTCTTTATTTTTAAAAAAGTTTATATGATTTCTACATTGACGAATGTTCTTCTTATACCAGGATCCCAACCATTTGAGCTGAATTTGTTTGCTGGTTCTTAATCTATTTTCATTAGCTAAGCTGTTGTGAAAAAAGGCCCCATGGGAAGAACAAAATTAGCTTAGTAATTTTGCTCATTCAGCCATGTGTATATAACATGACTGTTTTCATTTCTGATGTTGCAGCTGAACTGGATCAAAAGCAAATAATTTTCACATCCTCTGAGTACGTCTTTGTCTCCTGTCACTCTGAAGTCTTTTTTGTGTGTGTCTGTTTTTTTTTTGTAGGTGAGGAATTTTAAATTGGAACAGGAACAAGAGAAAAACAAAATTTTGTCAGAAGCACTGGAGACTCTAGCCACTGAACATCATGAATTAGAGCAGTCTTTGGTTAAAGGATCTCCACCTCTCAGCATCCTTAGTGAGGACGAGTTCTATGATGCGCTTTCAGGTAACTCTAGAGCCCTTCCATCTGTACTGTTGGTCATTTAGAGTCTACCACCTAAATGTCTTTTTAGAGCATATGTCACCTTGAGTTTCCCAAAATAGAGCTATATCAGTGTAGCCCCCCAATTACCTTTTGTTGGTGTGTCATATTATTAAGGCAGGAGTCTGAAAGTTTGGAATAAAATTTCATTTCATCACTGCTTCTGACTATACTGAACATGTGTGCTATGCTGGGATTGGAGCGCTGCTAAAACTGCCCACCTTTGATCTAGACCTTTGTTCAGTGACTATTTCTTGAATACCTCCTAGTGCCAGGTGCTATCCCATGTTCCAAGGACAGAGAGCTGGACAGTTCCTGTCCTCAAAGAGGTCTGGTGTAAAGGTTACAGATAAGCACTTGGTTACAGTACAGTATGGTAAATGCCAGAGGAGAGGGGAGATCACCATGTAGCCTCAGCCGAGGAAAGGAGGCACTTAACTTTGCCTCAGAAACACATGCGGAAGGACCGCATGGCATGCCTGCAGGGACCATGGACTCCAGAGCCTCTGAAACTAGCCAGCTGTGTGACCTGGGGCAAGTTCCATGACGTCTCTGGCTCACAGTTTCCACATATTTAAAATGGGATAATTACAGCATTCATTTCAGCAGGTTGTGTGATTAACTGGGTTGGTATGTTTAGTGCCTAGAACAGAGTTGGTTAATACTCAGTATTGTGTGGCGAGTTGAGGATGACTTAGGAAAGGAAGAACTGCTAAGTAGTTTTGACCTTTTAGGAATTTAGTTTAGACTTTTCCAGGCAGGCGTGGGCAGGAGAGGTGAAGGGGAACATGGAAAGCAGTGGTTGAGGATCAGTGAGATTGAGAAAAATTATTTTACGGGAGGAAATGAAATGTGTATATGATAGGTTGAGTGTATACAATTACTGGTTTCACATAACTTGACCATGGAAGCAGAAAACCTCAGCATATGTGAAATGAAGGATCAAATTCATAACAGGAAATGAAAGAGAGGATGCATGGTGAGAGGTAGTAGAAATGAGAGCTAAAGAAGATTAGGTGTAGGATGTTAAAGAAAATGATATTATAATTGGGACAAGGAAAACAATGTTGGTAGGATGTAGACTGATGGAGACGAGAGTCATTGTTTAAGACAAAGAATCAAACAGGAATTTATTAGTAAAGGTGTGATAGAAGTAAAGGAAGGGGGAAAAGTAAATTTAATAGCCAGACCGTGGAATAATTAGAGAAAGATTATAATGACCGTGGTATCGTCCGTTACCCATAGGGTTTGTGAGAAGAGCAAGTCATATTGGGAAGAGAAAGTAAAGCTAGGATTTGAAAGTGGTGGAATGAATGGTAAGATGAAGTTAAGTATTTAACACGACTTGGGGGGAGGCAGGAGGGAGAGTGACTACTGACACTGCACATCGATCGACCCTGTGTCTAGTCTTTTTAAAGGTTGCATAAAAGTCCATGATACAGTTGTACCACAATTTCCTTAATCATTCCTTGAGAGACATTTAGTGGCTACTATCTTCTTTCTGTTTCTCAGTCATTTTTTTGACTCCTGTCTCCTCTGGGAGGAGATAAAAAGAACTATATTGACATGTCCCAAAAGTTGTTGTAATGAAAAAAGAAGGAAATGATAATTTTAATTTTCATTTAATTTTAATATATGTATATAATAATTTTAATATATATTTTAATATATATTTTAATATATATTAATATATATAATTTTAATATATATATAAAAATAACTATAGTACCTGTAGTCCCTATATGAATAAATTTCATCTCCAGTACCAATTCATACTGATCTGCAGTATCTGCTGCTTTATGGGTTGCTGAGCTGTGAAAGATCCTCAGGCCCAGTCCAAGAGCCTGGGCTTATCAGCACAGTGTCCCGTGGTGGTAGGTGCCTTGAATGGCCTACCTGAGTTTTGTTACATTTGCCTGAACATAGTAGCCCTTCTGTGTCCACTCCTGCCATTTCCTACGACAAGTTTTGGGAATCACTTGGTACAGTGTATTAATAGAAACTGCATTAAAATTAAGAGTCAGATGTCCTTGGTTCAAACCCTGACCTGCTGTTGACCCAGCCACCTAATTCACTGAGATCATAAAAGCCATCATTTGGGAATGATTTCATCTTCCCACTGCAGCCTCCACACATCAGCCTCCATCCCACTTCCTTCATCACTTCTGTTACACAAAAGAAGAAATGTCCCTCCTTAATCAAGGCCATCACTTCCCCATTTGTTCTGGTACCCAAATCTTTGTGCCTTCTCAAGGAGACTTTAGTTGTTGCTTCCTTCACTCAGACTTTCAACACCATATAACTCTAAATACTAACTTGAAATTCCGATATTAGTTTACTGTTTTTGCTATAATAAATTACCACAAACCTAGTGGTTTAAACAATGTGGATTTATTCTCTTATAGTTCTGAAGGTCAGAAGTCCTAAAATCAAGGTGCTTGCAGAGTGTGTTCCTTCTAAAGCATCTAGGAGAGAGAGTTTCCTTGCCTTTTCTAGCTTCTGGAGACCTGCCTGCATCTCTTGGCTCAAGGCCCCATTCTTCTTCTTTAAAGCTATAATGGCAGTGTGACGTCTTCCAGTCTCTCTGGCTCCGACTCCCCTCCCTTCCTTTGTTGAGGACCCTTGTGATTACATCGAGCCCACCCAGGTAATCCAGGACAGCCTCCAGATCTTTAGCTGAATCATATACCTTTAGCAAGAATCATCTCAAGATCTTGAGCTTAATCATATACCTACAAAGTCACTTTTACCCTAAAAGGCAACATATTCACAGGTTCCAGAGATTAGGGCACGGGCATCCTTGAGGAGCCATTATCCTGTATACCACAATTTCTGCACTTGTATTTCCAGTCCTGACCTCTTGCTAGAGTGTATATACTCAGCTGTCAGCTTGATATGTAAAAAATGAATTCTTGATCTTCCTCCCAGATCCTGTTCCTCTTGGGGTTGGCCTCATTTTAGTATTAATAAATGGCACCTCTTCATCTCCTAAAGCCAAGAAAGTAGGAGAGCTTTATGACCTTCGTGTGAAACACAGAGCAAGGCCTGTCCATCCTGCCTCCCATTGTACCATGAGTTCTTCCATGTTCTGTTGGTGTAGGGGACCGGTTGAAGGTGCAGGTGCTGGAGCTGGAGCTGTTGATACAACGTAGCTCTACCAACTCCTGTGCCCTTGGGGAAGTTATTTCGCTTTTCTTTGCCATATTCCTTCATCTGCAAATGGATCATACAATTATTGTGAGGAATAAATGAATATTTGTCATGTACTTCAAACAGTGCCGGGCATACGGAGGGGTTGACAAATGTCAGCTGTCATTATCGTCACCTGCACTGTGCCCACTCTCCTCTGGCCTCTGAACTGATCCCTGAGCTTCCAGCCTTGCCCTGCGGAAGTTTGTTCCGTGCACACCATGCACAGTGATCTTTTGTAGATAATCACATCGTGGCATCCCCCTACCTAACATCCTCCAGATAGAATCCACACACCTTCACGGTCCTCTAGGGCTCTCGACATGATCCAGACCGTGCCTGTCCTCGCACTCAGCTTGTCCCTTTGCTCCCTCCACTGTCTGCACTCTTGCCACACTGGCCTCGGGCCAGGCCTCAATGCAGCAGTGAAGTCAAGCGATCAAGTGCACGGTTAAATGAGAGCAGGGAAACATAAATAAACCCATGTCTCATTCGAAGCTTGATTTCAGCTCCTTAAATGGCAACAGTAGATTAAATCAAGCCTAGCCTAATACTGAGAAGATATGAAAAAAAGATTTTTAAAGATACTACTTTTAAAATATGTTAAAATTGTTTTCACTAAATGTGTAATCTTTTTAAAAGTTGCTAACTTACTTATGTTACTTCCTTCAAAGTAAAAGGATAATTTTGTGTAATCTAAAGCCCATGTGGTTTGCTGTTTCCCTTTATCATGTCTCTTTAAGCGTTTTCAAATAAGCAAGATCAATGGAAATCTAATACAGTGGGGGAACCTTGGTGGAGAGCCAGGAGTGTAAGCTAATAATTTTTCCAGCCCTGTGGGATCGCTTGAAAAAATTATTTTTCCAGTATGCTCAGTGACTAAAGATTTCACGAAATTCCATAAAGTAAGCATATTTCTTTCTCACCATTCGGTTGGATTCCATTGTGTAAAATTATTGGGAGACAGATCTAATAACGTATCACATTTTGTCCTCATTGTGTGTGTGTGTAAGGACTGAAGTGGTTATAGCAAGTGAAATTCTGGATGTAAACCATAAGTGAACACTTCCTGGGAAAAGGGCTAAACTTAGATTCATGCATATTGAAGAAAAAAAAGATTTAATGAGAAACTAAAGGCTAACTAATTCTGTGGAAAAACTATTCTGCTAGCTAATCAAGTTGTAGAAATACTTTCCAGAAGAAAGTGGTTTTTTAGATATTTCTATCGTATCAGTTTCACTTTTACTTTATGCTTCTCTGTCTACCAAAGCTCTCGAACATTTCCCCTGGGTGGTCTTTCCTGCCTCCGCCAGGCAGAATTCATTTCTTCCTTTGCATTCCTTCAGTTTACACTTCTTTTATAGCCTTCCGTTGTGTCTCTTTTACTTGTCTCTTTAGGATGGTGGGGACCATATCTGTTTATATCCCTAATGTGCATAGCACAGAATCATAGTTGCTCTCTAAATTCTTGTTGAAAGCAGGTGGTTGAAGAAATGTCATTGATATTTCTGTCCTCCCTAAAAATATATTGGTATTCAATAAAGAGCCCAAGATAATCAGCAACACTTGCTGATTTCATGCATCTGTATTCTCCACTTTGACTTCTGTCGGGGACAGGAGGGACAGGCGGCCAGGGAGGGAGCAGGGATGAGATGTTATTAGAAGATAGATTTGTTCTCAAGGAACTTACAGTCAAGTTGGAGCCAGGAGCCTGCTCACAGGGAGCGGAGAGATGCAAAGTAGCTAAGGGGGAGAAAAATAAAGGTGCATGGCTTTTGTGAGTCTCTAATAATCTTCTAAGGAATTGTTTTTTTATTGCCAGCTAAATAAATAATTTCACGGCTGTTACTCTTTAGTACCGGCCTGAGATAGAAGTTTCATGGAAAATTCCTGCTCTTTGAATATTATAAGTTCAGAATATATTGTTTTTCATACCGTGTGTTCACTTTCCTTTTTAGAAACATGTTGAGCTCAGTTGCTCTAGAAAGGCTTTCTTGCTAAGTTTTCCTCTTAAGGCTATTTTGGTTGAAATGTGCATGAATAATGCATGAAATCCAATAGTGTAGACCAGCAAAACCAATAGATTGAAACCAGTTTTTGCATTTCTCAGCAGTCATAAGGGCAGATCTTTTAAATGATGTCTGTTTGGATTAAAACTTTCAAAACAGAGGTGGTAACGCAGTGACTTTGGTTTTACGTGGAAGACGGTTTTTGAAATAGCTGTGTATTTCTTATCCGTGCCTTTCCTTTATCTCTTTTCTGTAGTCTGGACCTGTCCAGGATTTGGCGATCTTACCCACCTCTCTATTCGTAACACTTATTTCTCTATTATCGCTTTTATTTTACAATTAACTATATATGCTGCTCTGTTCTTGCTTTTATATAACTTTTAATGTATTTCTTCTTTGTCTCCCAAACAACACCATATATTCCTCATGGGCAGAGACCTTATGCTAACTTTTGTATTCCCACTGTTGCCTTGCAAAAGACAGGCTAATTGGTTGATGTGTGCAAATTGAGTATCAGAGAATGTGACTGTTATCAAACACTCTGTATATGTAGTATATGGTGTAACGTTCTGGAAGGTGTCAAAGTAGTAGAAGGGGCTCTTAATCTGGTTTTATATTTATAGCATTAAATAATTATCCAGCAGCTTACTCATTATATAAATGTTGTAGGCACGCAGCAGTGAATGTAATTTATCCTTTAAGTTTTGGGTTGATACTCTCTGGGGTCGCTTTTATTTTAGAAAAATGTTTTTATTGACTAAGTAAATGTATCTATTAATATTTATTGTAAAACCATGTGCATTTTGCACTGTCTGGGCATTGAGAGGATTTTGTTAATGAAACATACATCTTGAGTGCTGACTGTGACAGATGCTTTGTTAGGCATGGAGATTCCAAGCTAAGTGAGAGCCAGTCCCTGAAATCAGGGGGTTTGTAGTCAGGCTAGGGGAAAAGAGACTGATGCTTGGTGTAGGTAATTACAGTGTAAAGTGATCGGGATCTGGTCCTCCAGTCCACTGTAAATACTCACTCCCAAGATATCAGCCCCTAGAGTTTACCTTTCTCAGTAAGTATATCTTCTCTGTAATCTCAGTTTCATACATCCCACAATGTGACCACTGTCTTCTGTCTTTGACCCACTCTCTCTAAAACCCTGCTCCATCCTTTCTTTGATCACACCCAGACATCTACTCCACCTTTCACTGTCCCTCCTTACTGGGCTTAGGTTGCATCACAGGGCCACTCTCCTGCCTTTCCCTCCCTGCACCGTGCTCCTCTGGCAAAGCTCTAGTCCATTCTTCTCCCCCTTCTACACCAGTCCTTGGGCAACTAGGCGAGGCTGTGGACACATGCAAGCCCACGCTGGCAGGCCTCGCTTTAAATCCATGGCTGCTTACATCTCTCATACTTTGCTGCCCAGCAATGCTATTACATTTTTCTAGTTAGTGCTTTCTACATGCTTATTTCATACTTCTTATCTCACCTAAAATTTCTACTATTTTTTTCTCCCATCCTGCTCCACCTGAGGACATTGTTTATGTCACTGAGAACTCCTCGTTTCTACTTCCAAAGCCACTAGTACATGTGCACGTGCCCCCCCCCCATGCCCTGCCTTCTCTACGTGTGACGATGAATGTTCCATCCCTAACGGAAGCCAACCCCCTCTGCGTGTGTGTGGGGTCCCAGCCCCTCTAACCTACTTAAGGACCCCATGCAGTTCCTTCTCTCTGCCAGGTAATCAAGTATCCCTTATCCCCCTCAACGTATCCTACCTTAAAAAGAAAACAAGACCTTTGGCTCCACACCACTTTCCTTCCCTGCTAGTCGTCTTGAACATGCTCCATTTGTACGTTTGTTCCCACCATTGCGCTGTGATTTCTCATGACTAGGTCATGGTCGTGGCCCAGTGGAGCAGTCCTCTCTGTTTTCTTCTTTCTTCCCCACTCAGCAGCCCTTGAAGCTGCTTATTACTGCCTCCTCCTTAGGGCACTTTACTTGGCTTCTAGAATTCCACTCTCACTTGATTTTTCTCAGTTTCTTTTGTTCACCTTTTCGTTTCCTTCCAACTTCAGATCTTAGAGCGTCATTAGCAGCATAGTCATTAAAGCTCTTCTCTCTACCCTCCCTCCCTAGATCCTTTGTACTGAGAGTGTCCTCTGTGGGCATCACCTGGGAGCCTGTTGGAAATGCAGAACTCAGCCCTAGCGAATAAGAATCTGCAGTTTTACAAATCCCTAGGTGATTGGTAGGCACATTAAGCTTGAGCAACATTGCCTTAGATGACCTCATCTAGTCTCGTGCCTTTCAGTGTTGTCTATTCTGATCATTCCGTACTGGAATATCCAGGCTCATTTTTCACCTCTGAATTTCAGACTGAGATCTAAATGTCTACTCAACATGTTCACATAAATGTCTAAAGGGATCTATCTCCTCAGTGTCTTAAAATGTCTAGACTAGAACTCTGGGCTTCTAGTCACAAGCCTGCCCTTCCGCAGTCTCTCACATCTTGGTAAATGGAAGAACTGTCTTTCCAGTTGCTCAGACCAAGGCTGAGAACCTCTGATTTTCCATCGCAGACTCTTTTATTTTTTTCTCTCATACCCCACATTCAATCCATCAATAAACCCTGTCAGGTCTACCTTCAAAACACAGAGGGTCTGATCAGGTCTCCTCAGCCCCATCACCCTGGCCCCAGCCACCTGTCACCTGCATTGTTAACATCGCTTTCTGACCCTCTCTGCTTGCACCTTACTTCATTTTCCACCCTGAATTCAGGGTGCTCATTTCAAAATGTAAATCGGTTCACATTGATTCTCTACACAGAACGCAGAATGCTCTGATGGCTTCCAAAGCCCTAGGTGGCCTGGCTCCCAGCTCCTTCCTGCCATGGAACTCGTCCTTGGCCTAGCAAGTATGCCCTCTCTCGGTTCCCTGCTTCCTGTGACTTCGTCTGTCTGGAGCACTCTTAACCCAGATGTCTACAGGGCTTGCTCCCCACTTCCTTCATTTTCCTGCTTGGAGAGACTGTTACCGTGTTGTTTTCTATCCCTTTTCCTTATCTTTCTTTTTAAAAATAGCACCTCAGGCGTAATGTGCATTTGTTTGTTAGTTCTCCTCATTGTTTAGTTCACTGATGTGTTTCTATCTCCTAAAATCTTGCCAGACAAAGAAAGAGGTGTGTGATAAATATTTGTTGGGCAAATAAGTACCACCAGAAGGTGTGTGAGGTGTGTTACAGGAATTCAGAAGAGAGGCAGCTGTCTGAGGAAACAGGAGAAAGCATCACAAAATGAATGACATTTAAGGAGTGTTTTGAAGGGTCAGTAAGAGTTCTTCCGACAGATGAGAGGCAGGGAGAAAATATCTCTTTGGAGGAAGGAAACAGGTGCAAAGGAAGAGAACAGCAGTTTTTAAAACTATCACAAAATGTGACATGGCAGAAACAGAGGTGAGTGTATTGGGTGCTGAGGGGCAGGGACAAGAGATAGAGCCAAGCAGGTATTTAGGACCAGCTTGCGATGAGTCTTGTTGCAAGATTCTGCTGAAGAATTTGAATTTTAACATATAGATGGTAGGGGGCCAACAGATAATTAAGTATGTAGGGTGATGTCAGATTAGTGTTTTAGAAAGTTTCATTCTTTTAATAAACATTTTGGAATTCTTATACTATGCTTGCATTATGCTAAAAATTAGGAATGCAAAGGAAAAAAGGCATGGTCCCAACTCGGGGTTCACATTCTGGTAGAGTACTTGTATTTTACGGGTACAGGTTGATTTGATGCCCCGGTGTCCTAGGTGGGATGACAAGGGCTTGAGCAAAAGCAGTGTTAGGAAGAACAGGAAGTTTCACTGCTTTCCCTTTGTTGCTTTAGGGCTGTGGTCCCCACTCCTGGGCCACACCACGGCAGGAGGTGAGCAGCAGGTGAGTGAGTGAACTGTATTTACAACTGCTCCCTATCACTTGCCATTCCCCCAGTCCATGGAAAACTTGTCTTCCATGAAACTGCTCCCTGGTGCCAGAAAGGTTGGGGACCACTGCTTTAGGGAACACATGTCCTTCTGAGCTCTGCTCCAGGTTCAGGGGCTGCCTCCAGGAATCCTGGCTGGCTTTCTTGACTTGACCGAATACCCTGACAGCTCTCTTTGCACACAGCACCTCAGCACTTCCCCTGGCTGAAGTTCTGTACTAGTCGTGTGACTTTTTGCTTCTTGCCAGCCCTGGCACTTGGCCAGACAGGGAACTCCAGGAGGAGCTTGGCATCGCTAGTAACCAGCATAGAGTCTGGCACATGGTTGTGGATCACATATTTGAGTGAATAAAATTTTAAGATACATTTTAAGGCAAAATTAAGTGAACTTGAGAGGACTAGTTAGTAGTGGAGGATAATATCCTTAGGATTCTCATTTATTAACTGAAAATTCCCACTTGGCCCAAAGCATCTCAGGCTCTATGTGATGGAAATCAAACATGTGCTCCTACAATGCCTCCTTACGTAGTCCCGCCTTGGTTAGTGGCATTGCCACTCACACACCGTGGAAGCTACAGACGTGAAAGTCATCCTTTTACCCGCCTCCCCTGCACCCCTCTGCCAATCTAGGTATGTAGTCTTGCTTCTTCTGTTCCCCCTATTGCCTCCCTCCATATTCATTGCCAGTGCCTCAGTGCAACCTCTCTGTCCTTTTGACCCCACAGACTATGACAGGGCCTTCCTGACAGCCATCCCTGTCGCTGGTCTTTGTCTCTATTGGCCGCCTTTTACACTGCACATCGTCAGGTGTGGTCGGCCCCCCAAACATAGCTCCATGTCCAAATCCCTGGAACCTGTAAATATTATTTGAAAAACAAGATCTTTGCAGATGTGATTAACTTAAGGATTTTAAGATGAGAAGATCGTCATAACTTACCCATGTGGGATTTAAATGCCATCACAAGTAACCTTAAAAGGCGAAAGCAGCAGGAAATTAGACAGAGAAGCTGATGTGAAGATGGAGGTAGACATTGCAGTGATGTTGCCACAAGCCAGGGGAGCTGGCAGCTACTGGGGCTGGAAGAGGCAAGGCATGGATTCCCGCCTAGAGCCCAGAGGGAGTGCGGCCCTGCGGACACTTTGATTTTGACCCAGTGAAACTGATGAGTATTTTTGAACTTCTGGCCTCCGGAATTATGAGACACTAAATTTCTGTTGCTTTAATCATCGATTTTTTGATAGTTGTTACAGTTGCCATGGGGAGTGATACATCAGGGCTTTCTAAAGTCTAAAACTGATCTTAATCAGTCTCTGGAAAAATGCCCACCGACTCCCCATCACCTACGGTTAAAGTCTGAAGTCTGAGATCCGATCCACTTTTATCCTTTATTTCTGAGGACCATGACTTTTTCCTCTGGCCCTCTGGCTACGCTAGAGAAAATCTTGGCCGGAAACCTTGTTCTTTCAGAACTGTTTTTTTTTCCCCCTGACATCTGGTGTTCTCTCTCCCCGCCTTAAACTCTTATTCTTCCTGCCCAGTGCAGCTCAAATGTCAGCTCCACCTGGAAACTGACCCTGGTTCCTCTAGTGGTTTCTTCCCCTATCCCCTCAAACTCTGTGTTGATACACACATCTATACGCGTGTCTTGCACTAGATTGGACTTTGAATATTTGGAGGACACCAGCCACAACTTATTAATGTTCGTAAACCGTTTCAGCAACTAGCACTCTACCTGGTGTGTGGTAGACGTTAGTAAATGTTGATTTGTTAAATCGAAGTCACGTGAAAATACTTTGTTTTCTAACTATGGATGATTCTGTAATTGGCCTTTAGTTCTAGAACCATTTTCTTTGTAGAGTGAGTGCATATGTGACCTTCCTGAAATAATGTTGAGAAAGGATGTCAACAAGACAAATTGGGAAGCTCTGGATTTAGTAATCCAAAATAGATAAGCATAAAATTCCCGGTAGCCCACACACTATGGTTTATATTAATATGATTCTCCATCTTCAATTACATGGGTGGATTTTTGCAAGTTGTAGAAAACAGTAGTAGATTTAGTTGCTTGGGGACAAGCAAATAGTTTTAAGAAACTCTGTCACAAGCAACACTATACCATATGGCTATTTTTGACCTTGGACATCATTCAGAGAGGATATGTCTAGAATGTCTCTAACTCTTGTTGCTTGCTGCCAAGACTCTGAAGTTTTTGTCACTTCCTTAGTAAATTATTGTAGCAGGCCCTTCTGGACTCATCCTGATATTCAGTTTATAATTTATGTTAAATGTGATAAGTTTTGTTTATTTTGTATCCTTCATATTTTCTGTGCTATTTCTGAGTTTCTGTAACTGTATCTTAAGGCTAAATAAAAATGTGGCACTGGTATTTTAAGCTGTACCTTGGATTACTTTGGACATTTTTAGAACATGCCGAGCACGTGGGAAACCATAAACAATAAAGGTATTAAATCGAGCGTGTGTGTGTGTGTTGTGTCCTGGCCATTTTCTGCTACCTTTAGTAAGAAGAGGAAGGGTGACTTGGACGTTATCTACTGTTTGGCCACGTCTTACGCCTTTGTACTGTTTGTTCTCAGGCTGGTTTCCAAAGGTCATATTAGAAAAAAAAACGCTTATCAGGATAACTTACAAGAATTGTTGGCATGTTTATATTTTGAACTTTCTGGCCTCTTCTTTCAGCCTTTTAACAGGAGGAAAAATTAAGCAATCAGTGCCTGAAAAGTTCTCTCATTCAAAAAAAGTAAGATAGCGGTTAGGAACCTTGAATTCTGGAATAAAGTTAAAGTCACAGTATCCCAATGACAACCATTGGCTCCCATGCTATTTTGACAAGAAAGGGGACTATGTCCAATCTGAAATGTGCTTAAAATAAAAATAAGGCTTAATATAGACAGAGCTTTAAAAACCTGGGCTATGGGAGACTTGTCACATTGAAACAAACTTTGTGGGTGTTTTAGCCATTCTATTAACACTACTGTTTTAATTGAGAAATTAATCAGACAGAGATTCTACCTTCAGTGCTTCTCTGTAAGCTCTAGAGTATTTTGTAAAATATAGTCTGTTTTTCAAAATGTTATTCTGATACTTTTTCTATAAAATATAATTATCAAATCCTTTCGGACCTAGATGGAAAAAATACAAACCCACAAGCAAGTTCATACCAAGTTATTCCATTTCCCATCATTATTCAGGGCTGTGAAGTTTTCCTGATCGCCCATCAAAAGTTTACTAAATGATGTAGGGCTATTTTATAAATTCCTTACCCTGTTTTTCTGGGGGTCAGTGAAGCATCCTGACAATTTTGAGTAGCTTTGCTTATAGAAACATATATATTTATAAGGGGAAAATGTAATGGAAAATAAAAAGAATAATGAAAAGCTAACATTGTCTGAAAACTAGCTATGTATATTATTAAATAAGTTTCTTCTGCATTTAAAAATATATCTGTAGAAAAATCAACCAATTTGGCTTCTGTGTGGTTGTTATTGACATTGAGGTGAGAGTTAACAGGACTAGAATGTATTAGGTCATTAAATATGAAGTGTCTGATTTTGAATCAAAAGTTTAGTTTAATATCTCTCAAACAAGGAGCAGTACAATTAATCAAAGTATGTGTCTAAACTATCGCCACAGTTTTGCCATCTTAATGGTAGCTTGAGTATGGCAGCAGCCAGGAAGCCTGGAGAGCGAGTGGCGATGAATTCACAAAAGGCATTTTCCGCAGCTTGTTGAAATATGAGTTTTTCCTTGCAAGACGTGGTCCAAAGCCTGAAAGAAGTGCTAGTCAGTTGGTGCAAGGTCTGTGAATATGGTGGATGACAGAGAGTTTCCAAGTCCAGCTTCTATAGTTTGAGCAGCGTTTTTTGTGACATACGGTCTTGCAAGAGGATTAGCCTGTCTCTGTTGACCAATGTTGGCTGCTTAATTGCAAGCATCCTCACCATTTCATCCAATTGGTTGCAGTAGACTTCCACTGTAATCGATTGACCAGGTTTCATGAAGCCATAGTGGATAATGCCAGCACTGGACCACCAAACAGACACCATTAGCTTTTTTGGATGAATTATTCAGTGAAGGTATAATCTATTAAGAATGCTTCCCTGTTACCAAGAAGGCAAATTCAAACTCTTTCCTACTACATGTATTTTTTAAAATGTTTTTAAATGTTTAATTATTATGAGTACATAATTTATATCTTTATAGGGTACCTGTGATGATTTGCTACAGGCACACAATGTGAATTAATCAAATAGGATTATTGGGGTATCATCACCTCAGGCGTTTATCATTTCTTTGTGTTAAGAACATTCCAGTAGCTTTTAGTTATTTTAAAGTATACTCTAACTTACTGTTGATTACAGTCACTTTATTGTGCTATCAAATATTGTTCATTCTATCTAACTATATATGTGTAGCTGTTAACCATCCCCACTTTATCCCTCCCTCCCCGTCCCCTGCCCAGCCTCTCGTTACTGTAATTCTACTCTGTCTCCATGAGATCAGCTGTTTTTAATATTTAGCTCCCACATGTGAGTGAGAACATGCGAGATTTGTCTTTCTGTCACGGTACATGTATTTGATATCTCTCAGTTCATAGTACTAGAAATAACTGAGCTTTTGTTTTTAGGGAATGAGATTTTATCCCACGGCCACTATAAATCACGTAATCGATCATGTTTCCTCCTTTGTCTTTGAAGCTACAAAGCTCAGAGTTCGTGACTTACCTCTAGCGAGTGTCCAGAGCCTCACGGCATGTGTTGGGATACTGCCTCATTCCTTGACTCATTTTATATTCTCTTTGTCTCACTGCCTGTCTTTGGGTTTTATTTATCGACTCAGCCTCATTCCTCCCCATTCGGTATCATCCATCGCCACCTTCCTGAGTGCCTTGTTCCTGTCTGCATCGGACCATGCCACTCCTGCTGCTCGGAACAGTCCCCGTGTTGTGACTCTTTCCTCTTCCAGACTCTAATTCCTGGTCAGTGTACTCGGCTCCATCATTAGCCACTGCCCTTTACTGACCTCTGTCCTCTAGTCTCTAAAGTTGACTGATGCCTCCTTTTTGGCCCCCTGCCCCCATTCAGACTTCTGTTATTGCACGTAGGAAAATTTGCTGAACTCGTTTGTTCCCAGAACCTCTGCTAGACCAGATCTCATAGTTAGTTCTTTGAATCCACAAGCCTCGCAGGTTATATAAGGAAGGAGGAGCAAATGAAGTGGGGTCAGATATGGTATATGAGTCAATGTGACAATTGAAAAATGGCCATTGGACTTTGCAATATGGGGGTAATCGGTGACCTTTGTCAGAGCCCTTGGGGGGAGGGTGCGTAGCCTGATTACATTAGAGCAAGGAGGGGTTTGGGGATGGGGTAGACAGGAGTAGGGAAGGCGGGAGAGGAAAGGGGTGGAGGAACCAGGGAGACAGAGTAGCAGAGCTATGGAAAAGGAAGGGGGCGCCAAGGAAGCGAGTCAGGCCCTGCTGGCCCTAGAGGACAAGGGTCTGCCCTGCCATCTGTTCTTGAAGGGACCAATACAGATGAAGCTAGCAGGCCTTCAGCTTGTGTATTCACTAAATCGAAATCTTGTTTTGGGAAAAGTCTGTCTTTGCTCCATAGAAGCTCTTAATTGCTGCTGCTTTTGTGCTTCACTATGTATCTGCTTTTTGTTAAATTTCTTTTTAAGTAGGCAAGTCCCAGTCTTCTGATTTTATATCTCTTAAATTGTGAGCATAATAGAACTCTCCGTAGTCATAGTCCTGTTTCATAAATGCTTGAGAAGTTTTGCTTCATTGCTTTTTGGTTTTCATGATATCTAAGTTATAAACTAACAGTGCATCTTAAATAATACTAACCAATACAGACACAATTATTTTGTTTGACTTTTTAAGTTCTTAGTTGTCTTTTATACGAAACAAATTTTAAAATGTAGAAGTAAAAAAAACCACTCCTGACCCACCGCCCCAAGACTGTGGTTTTTATCTTTTATTCGGGTTGTGTTCCTGCTGCTCCCCTGGGACAGTTCTCACCTTTGCCCGAGCTGCTGCACTTTAGGTTTTTCAGGATTTGCCGTCAGTACCGTCTCTCCTTTGTAGCCCTTCCTGACATCCCTCTGCTTACTCCAGAGAACGATCCCTTTTTTGCCTCACATGCGCTAAACAAACACCTGTCATTTTTACTGCTTTTGTTTGTTTATATCTCTGCTTACCTGAACCAGATTGGTCTTTCTTTAATGCAGAGAAAAATCTCTTTGCTTGCATTCTACAGTTTTAAAATGGTATCCTGATTTTTTGACTTAGCATTATGTTAAAAGCAGTTTTCTATTTTATTAAATTGTTTTTGTAAATATAATTTTTTTTTTTGAGACAGAGTATCTCCCCAACTAGAGTGCAGCGATGTCATTGTAGCTCACAGCAGCCCCCAACTCCTGGGCTCAAGTGATCCTCCTGCCTCAGCCTCCCAAGTAGCTGGGACTACAGGCGTGTGCCATGGTGCTCTGCTAATTTTTCTATTTTTGGAAGAGACGGGGTCTCACTCTTGCTTAGGCTGGTCTCAAACTCCTGGGCTCAAGCAATCCTCCTGCCTTGGCCTCTCAGAATGCTAAGATTACAGGCACGAGCCACTGCGCCCAGCCTGTAAATGTAATTTTATCAACTGCTTGTTTCATCTAATAGGTGACTGTCCCCCTCTTATTGGCTATTCAGGTTGTCTGTCATTTGTTTCAATAAAAGTTTATTTCTGTCTGCCAAGATTGACAATGAAAAAATGTCTCTTTAAGTTTATTATTAAAATATCTGTTTCTTCGTTATAAGGTGCATGACAGAATAAAGTTGTATTTTCAGAAATTCCATTAAAGTTGTATTTACAGAAAAATAACTTTCCCGACATTCAAAGTCTTTCTTCAGGTAGCTTATTCAGAGGGTCAAGCTCAGCGATCAAGATGTATTGTCCAATCTGCAGGTGTATTGTCTAAGAGTTGTCCTTCTCAGTCAACCTAACATAATAACACGAAGTTTCCATGATTTTTGCTGAATTATAGAATACAGTAGTGGGGAAAGAAAGCACTAAAATATTTTCTTTGCTGACCACTTTACCTGTGATACATACTTAGCAGATTGTCAATAAGTGTGTCTAAGGAAGTTTGCCGGGCTGTGTGTCAGAGTCTCTCCTAGAGCAAGTGAGTGGGTCATCTTCTGCCTCCAATGGGAAGTTACAGGTTATCTTGAATTGCTATTTTAATTAAAAACTCAGGCACCATTTCAAGTTTTATGGAGATTCAGTGACTGCTGTTTTAAGCTAAAATGCATAAAGTGTTCAATAAGGGGTGGGAAAGCCTGGGTTCCAACCCTGGTTCCCCCACTCACAAGCCATGAGGCCATCAGCACACCTGTTAATAACCACACAGTCCTGCCTCACCTTCGCCAGAGCATTCTTGACATGCTCAAAAGAGATGAAGAATACGAGAGTGCTTGAAAACTTAATGTACAAAAATGAGTTGTCTTATTATTTCCAAACAGGCCGATGGCACCACTCTGCATAAATAGCCACTTGGCATTTCCATCCTCAGAATGCCTGCCTGACAATTAGTATTCAGACACTCTAGGCTTTCGCTTTGAGGGTTTAAATAGTATCCTACTGGACGAAGTATTTTAAAATTACCTTTGCTTTTGTGTCTATAGTACTGGATGTAATTTAAACTTCTCATAAGGACAGCAATTATAGCTTTTTCATTATTTTGTGAGTTTTAAAAACTGAATGGTCTTTTTAGAGTTTATGCTTAAGATCCTCTTTGAGGCAAGATAAAAATGGAAATTGGGGGGGCAACCAAAGAATATGATTTCTTAAAGAATTGGGTAATCTCTGGAGATCTCTTTTCCTATATAAGATCTGTTTAATTGTGAGCTTATGTAAGCGTACATCTGTTTCATAAATCCACTTTAGCCTTCCTGGGTACAGGTTCTCTGAAATCCCTAAGGAGGTAGTTAACGGATGGATTGTTGAAGGACAAAGTAGGCTGCTTAAGTTTCAAAGCCTGGTGCATTAAGGGAGGTATCCATTGTTACGGAAGCCTCGTGCCCAAGTTCAATTCATTAACCGGGAACTTGCTCTGCCACAGATTCCGAGTCCGAGCAGTCCCTGAGTAGATTGGAAGCAGTGACCGCACACTCCTTTGAAGAGGAAGGAGAGCATTTGAGCAGCAGAAGACACAGAATGTCCGAAGGCAAAGATTGTGGTGGTGGAGACGCTCTCTCCAATGGCATCAAAAAGCACAGGTAGGACAGCCTTGAACAGTTGTCACTGCTGTCTTTTTTTTATGATAAAGTAAATTCGAGTTCATGAAGAAATGTGTGCCTTCTCTTCCTTTTTTCCCCTCTGTGTTGGGGAGTCGTGTGGCTCTATCACCTCGAAGAATGGACTTAACGTAAACACTTTTTCCTGTCTTTAAGAGAATGTCACCTGTAATTGTAGGAACAAAGCACAGAACTTGGGTTTAGCAACCATGTTTTTAGGGGTACATATAAATCCCTTAGTAGGTGATTTAGAGAGGTTGTTCAGAACGACCTATTGAAACTGACGCTGTGCTTTCCTTCTCATACATCTTTTATGACTCTGCCTCTCAGTGCTATTTTGGTTTCTGGTCATTCGATCTTCTAGTTTGTTTTGTTAAGAATGAATGGCAATATTGCCAGCCTGTTGACACAATTTAAATTTAAACAAAAAAAACTTTTATTAAGACCCAGGGTTTGCTGAACATATCCATTTTATACTGTCTAATAATGTTAATTCGTTTTTATGCCTTTGCTGGCTTAGCCCTGGAGATTGTCCCAAATTAATGAGACGTAACAGACACCACAGTTCTCTGGTTACAGCACAAGTTTACAGACACAGCGGCCTGTGAGCGTGCTTGTATTCATATAGGAAAATATTGTATAAAACTATTAGTGAAGGATGTATCCCGTTGTCCCTGTTAAATTCGCTTTTTGGGTAAGGAGTTATTAATGGTCAATTTTTACAGAATAGTTGTTGGATATTTGTAGATTATGTAACTCTAACCTCATTTCTCCACCATGATTCTGGCCACAACTGGTCTCAGCTATTGTTCTGGAAAAAAATGTATGCATCACTTCTCTGATTTATGTGTGTTTTTTTCCTTCTTATTAACAAAAAAATGCCTCAGTGTGTACTTCTAAAAGATCGGTGAGTTTTAAGTAACTAGATAAGAACAGGGGTTTTTTTTGTTGGGTTAGATGTTGTCCTGTAAGCATGCTTATTAATGATCATCCCTTGATGCAGTTTACCATTGCCAGTTACGTGGCTATGGCTAGCAGTGAGTGTCTTTTCTGAATCCCTCTGCAGTCACTATCAGCTCCTTTGAGTTCAGGACTAAATTCTGTCCAGGCCGTGAAATACCTAACAGTAAACCTGGCAGGTCTCCCAGTCTCTAAAGAGAAGACAACCTTTAACTTATTTAACACAGACATCATGCCGATCTGGTTGGGAGCACAGGTGAAATCTTTGGAAAGTTCAAAGAAGCACAGACATATTCGATGTAATTATCAATATCAGAATGAGCACCGTGCTTAGATGCTGCCGTATGCTATGGCTGGGGAGGGTTTCTTCACTGCTTCCCAGGGTCCAGGTGCCCTTTTGTGTGTGCGCTATAATCATGACAGTGGCTATTTTTCATTGGACAGAATTATATTATACCATATTCAAATATTCTGTATTCTAACTCAAATCCAGAGTGGCACAGATGTGAAAGTTAAGATGAAATTGTTCAAAAAGAAATCAGGACATGTCATTAAGGAAGAATGCGAAGAAATGCAACAGGTGGTGACCTAACCAGAAAAGTGAAACTAGTGAAGGACATGCAGCTTACTAAACATATAAATGTAATACAACATTCTTCAGTTATTCAGAACAAATGAGGAAAACTCAGGAAATTGTCAGCAGCCCAATATGTGGGAAAACATCACAATTTCCCATTTTTAAAAAGTAGCTTTCATAGGAGTTTTTTAAAAGCCTGTGTTTTTTTCCCATAAAATTCTTCTCTAATCAAATAGAGCATATGCCACATATAATTAAGGAGTTTGATTTTAGAGTAGAAAAAAAAAAGAATTCAAATCCCTCTTGCCTGCACCCAAAATTGCATTATAGGTAATCTGTGTTTATAATAGATAATTATTATATTGATATTGAGTAATTTGCATTGATAGCAGTTTTGGTGATGTTTTAGAAAGATAGGCATATGTTGCTATAGGATTTGGGTGATCAGCCTGAAGTAGCCAGGAAGTATATTTGAAGTCTTTTGTCTTACCTTTAAAATTCATGTGAAAATTGTATTTGACTTTGTCATATATTTGTTTTCTTTAATATTGAAAAATACTTACTGTTTATATAACTTTACCATAACAATTTTGCATTTCCCCATCACCCCATACCACCAGTTACCCTTTGGGAAATACATACTTACATTTATTTGGAAAGAGATACATGGAAAGTACATGGATTATAACTTTTTTCTTTAAAGAGAGAGAACCTTACAAATTATAGTTCCCATGGAAAGTATTAAATCTCAGCTTAACTAATTTGCTGATAAAATAGAACAAGGGTTTTCAACCATTTTCTTTTTAGCCATGGAACCAAGTGTGCACAGAAGTTTCATGCGGTAGCTGTTCAAATCTTACTATCTTCATTTTGGTGGCACTTTTTTCCAGAAAATATCAAGTTGCTTTGTGGAAAATTAGCTGACACCATGCTGTAGTCAGGTTTGTATTTATAGAGCTTATTGCTGTCTTGGTCGTGTTCCATGGGAGTAGTTCTCTACACTTGAACCTAATATAAATTTATTCTGAACTTTAATCATATAACTTGTTAGCAGTTTTGCCCAAGTTTTTATATTTGGTAAAGATATTTATTTCAACCATGTCACTGATACAGTGTAAAAGATACTAATGTAGAACAAATTAGAATCTGAAAATGCTGGATCCATATTATGATTCTGTAAATGTTATTCACTATATTGATAACATTAAGAGTAAAGGAGAAAAACCATATGATCAACGTAATAGATAAAATAATTTCAATAAAATTAAACAGTCATTCATGATTAATAAATACCTTAGCAAATCACAAATACAAGAGAACCTCTTTAATAGGGTTAAAAGTTACAACAAACAAACTGCTTGATAATGAGATACTAGAGCAGGCATATCAGGAATAACATAATATCAGGAATATGGCATGATGTCTGCTCTCATCATTTAAAAACATTTTTTTTTTCTTTTTGATTTTCTCCCTGTCCTGGAATAATGCAAGCAAAGTCTCATCTTTTTAAATTCAGTATTAGGTGGAGGCCATAGCTAGAGACATCACACACACACAAAATTTAGAAATGAACAAAATTGTCATTATCCACAGATGATATGATTGTCTACATAGAAAACCCATAGAAATTATTGGAGTAAGTAGGAAAGTTTGGCAAGACTGCTATATATAATATCAGCCAATTACATTTCTGTGTATTATCAGCAGCCAAAAACTACAGTTAAAACTGGAGGAACAAAGATATTTAGAGTAGCTTTTAAAAAGTCACATACCTAGGAATAAATCTTAGCAAAAAAAAGTATAATAAAACTTATTGAAAAGGAAAATTCATTGCCAATAAAGATGTTCTATCAAATTGATCTGTAGACTCAATGTGATTTTAATTAAAATCACAGTGTGTTTTTCCTTGGAAATTGGCAAATGGATTTTGAAATGTATACTTAAGTACAAAGGACTTTGAAGAGCCAAATACTGCTCAAGAACCAGGTCAGAGGAAAGGAAGGCATTTGTCCTACCACATGTCAAGGTTGATGACAAATCTTTAGTGCAGAATTGTCCTGGAGATAGACTGACTTGTGGAATGGAAGAAAAAGCCCCAAAGACTCACATATATAAACTTGGTATATGTAATAGAGCTATAGCAGATCAGTGAGGGCAAGAGTAGACAGTTTGGTAAATAGTGCTTGGATAGTCATTTAATATGGAAAAAAAAGAAAATATACACAAATATAAATTCTAGATGGAGCAAACACTTTAAATGTGAAAGTACAAAACTTAAGTACTTTTAAAAGAATATAAAATATCTTTATAGTTTTGAGATAGGGATTTCTTAACAATGGAAATATGATAGGGACAGTGTTTTTTTCATCTAATTCTAATTAACTTGCAGTTGATATGTTAACTTGAATAAGGACTTCTATAGTAAATGTGGCTAAGAATCTGAAAGGTTTATTTTGCTGATATAGTACATTAGGCCTCCAGATGATTGCTTAGCTTTATTCACCCTCCATGACTATGTTAGATTTGAATTATTAGGCCGGGTGCGGTGGCTCACACCTGTAATCGTAGCACTCTGGGAGGCCGAGGCAGGCGGATTGCTCAAGGACAGGAGTTCGAAACCAGCCTGAGCAAGAGGGCGACCACGTGTCTACTATAAATAGAAAGAAATTAATTGGCCAACTAATATATATATAGAAAAAATTAGCCAGGCATGGTGGCACATGCCTGTAGTCCCAGCTACTCAGGAGGCTGAGGCAGGAGGATCACTTGAGCCCAGGAGTTTGAGGTTGCTGTGAGTGAGGCTGATGCCACGGCACTCACTCTAGCCTGGGCAACAAAGTGAGACTCTGTCTCAAAAAAAAAAAAAAAAGATTTGAATTATTAGGTAGCCAGAGGGAGAGGAGTATAATAGCAGTTGTCTCTGCAAATGAAGAATTCATACAAGGAATACACTGACAAGTTGAACAAAGATTGAAAATAAAAACTACGACTGTATCTTCCAGGAAGTAAAATTATTAATATATTTAGAAAATATTATTAGTGGTAAATAAAAGTTAACTCTGACCGTGTTTAATCCTTAGAATAAAACTAACTTGGCTTTGAAATCTCACCCCCTATAGATCTGGGACAAATGATCTGGACTGAGACTTTATTAGGTCAGGGCATGGGGCTAGTAACAAGTAACCCCACCCAGAGATCCTCTTGTGCCCTGGGTGGAAAAACACCTTGTCTATCAGGAAATAATTTGGGGTACCTCCTTTTTGTTATGTAGTGACCAGGGGCATTTAACCTACACCTCTGATTTTCAGAGGACCCAGGAGCCATCAGGAAAGACAAGAGCCCTGCCCAGAATTAGTCAGATAGGTGGTAGGGCTGTGGGCTGTAGGGAGCAGTGGTTCTGAAGACTGAGAGTCTGTGCCATCCTCATACCTCCCCACCCCTGCCTAGAGTGCTGACTTGCCCTAGGCAGTGCAGGGTTGCAATGAAAAGCAGCAGCCTGCCTCTTTAACAGGCTGGTCGTAAGCCTGTCTCAACTAGCCTGGAGAGAAGAGGACTAGGGAGCAGGAGATGAGAAACTTTCGGAGGAGCAGGAAAGGCAGTTGCTTGAATACCCATAAGAGGCGTGGAGTTGGGCAAGGGCACCACGGTCCTGCGGTGCGGGCAGACTGTTGGCAGTCCTGACGCTGCAGGTGTCCTCAGCAGAGGCCAGTGGATTTTGCACACCTGGAACAGATTGGCAGATCGAGTGGCTGGAGCAGAGGACTAAAAACCAGCAGGCCATTCTGAGGACACGTGACATCCATCTCTCCTAAAAATACATTTGGAGACCTAAGTAAGAGGGAGTGCCAGCTTGCCAGGTAGGGACCGGTCATCCAGAGAAGAGGGTTCAAATTTAAAAACCTTATCTGGAACTAAAAAGCGGCTAGGCCATGGGGTCACATGGAGTATGTTAGGAATAAGGAAAAAAAGCCAGTGAGAGTCTAGATTCGTGATAATTACCTTCAAAGCCCAGGCTGAGTTGCCAAGCTGATTGCCAAGAATCACCCTAGGAAAACTATGAGACATCTTTCCATAGAGCATTCACCTCTTCCTGCCCTAGTTTAAAAAGCAGATCAAAGAGGAGTTGCTGTTTTAGAAGCAGAGGCTGAGGCTCAGAGTCCGACAAGCCCACCTTGCTTATCCTGCCCCTAACTCCTGAGACAAGTCTTCTCCAGGTCTAAAGCCCTGTAAGCAAATGATGGAGAGACACTTCCACCTGACTCCAAGCACTTGTTCTATCTAATCTATTCTAGATCAGTGATTATTGTGGACAGGTAGGAGCAGTTTTCTAGGGAAGCCATAATCTGTAAAGCTTGAATTAACAAAATAGCAAATAGCTAATGAATTTATGTTGTTTGCCTGGGGTGCGAAGAAAAATAAGGAATATATTTTCAGGTGTTTAATCCCATTTTAAAACTGTTTTTTTTTTTTTGAGACAGAGTCTCACTTTGTTGCCCAGGCTATAGTGAGTGCCGTGGCGTCAGCCTAGCTCACAGCAACCTCAGACTCCTGGGCTCAAGCGATCCTACTGCCTCAGCCTCCTGAGTAGCTGGGACTACAGGCATGTGCCACCATGCCCGGCTAATTTTTTTTTCTATATACATCAGTTGCCAATTAATTTCTTTCTATTTATGATAGAGACGGGGTCTTGCTCTTGCCCAAGCTGGTTTTGAACTCCTGATCTAGAGCAATCTTCCCGCCTCGGCCTCCCAGAGTGCTAGGATTATAGGCGTGAGCCACCGCGCCCGGCCTCATTTTAAAACTTTTTATTGAGGAAAATTTCAAACATGCCTACAAAGTAGAAGAATGTAATGAACGCTCTATAACCATCATTCAGCTTCCTGTAATTTAAAGCAAATCCAAGATATACAATTTTATCTTATTTGTTTTTTTCTAGGACAGAGCTTTTTAATCGACAAAAATTGTATATTTATGAGGTACAACATGGTGTTTTAAAATACACATACCATACATTGTGGAATGGCTAAATTGAGCTGATTCACATATGCATTCCCTCATGTACTTATTTTTCTCGTGAGAGCACATAAATATACTTAGTGATTTTCAAGTATGCAACATGTTATTGACTATAATCACCGTGTTGTACAATAGAGTTCTTGAATTTATTCCTACTAAAAATATGAAATGCTTCATGAATTTGTGTGTCACCCTTGCACAAAGGCCATGCTAATCTTTTTCTATCATCCCATATCAACTTTTAGTATGTGTGCTGCCAAAGCGAGCGCTTGTTTCATCTTTTAAATAACACAATATGTATCTCTAAAACATTAGGACATTCCTCCCACCAAACCACAGTACCATTATCACACATAAATAATAATTTCTTAATTATCATCAAGTATTCAGTTAGTGTTCAATATTCCCTGATTCTCTTATAAATATCATTTAGTAATTAGATCAAAAATGTCATTTAATAATAAGAATCCAAAAGTTTCACATATTGCATTTGGTTTGCATGTCTCTTAAGTCTTTTTTTAATCTCTAGGTTTCCTCTTCCCTTCCCCATTTTTTCTCGCCATTTATTTGTTGAAGAAAACTGGTCATTTGTCCTATAGGATATTCCACAGTCAGGATGTTGCTGGCTGCATTCTCATCATGTCATTTAACATGCTCTTTTACCCCCGAATTTCTTATAGACTGATGTTTATGTGCAGAGGCTTGGCCAGATTTAGGTTTGAATTTTTCAAGCACAAAATACTTCATAGGTACACATACCACAGGCTTACTTCCTGTTACGTCATAGGGCATATGCTATCTGGTTTTCCTTCTTTCTGAAATGTCGAGATTAATTTTGGGGTTTAGTCATTGTCAGTCTGATACATCCATGATAAAGTTGCCTGACAGCCTTTCACCTAATGATTTTAACAGTCATTTTTGAGCATTGTCTATATCCACTATTTCCTTAGTGTAGCACCCCCGTTTCCTTAGGTGCTACAAAATAGTGATATTTCAATTCTGTCATTCCTTCTGCATTTATTACCTGGAATTCTTCTATAAAGAAGAGCTTCTCACTACCTCTTTACAAAAGGATATATATATATATATATATATATATATATATATATAGTCTGTAACATCCTCCAAAGATGATGTATGAACCCATGGATGGGATTTGTTTAAATCTTTTATAGAATTAAGCCCCTCTTTGGTCAGAGAAAGCCCCTTGGTGGTGGCTTCTGTGTCTATTTGACAGGAACCTAGTTGTATTTTTTGGGGGGGGGGTATAATTTTTATGCAATAACTCCATTATCTTTGGCTGCCTTGCTTTATGATGGGAAGAGATATTTCAGGCTTATCTTGTGTATTTCCTGCTCCAGACACAGAGTCAGCTATTTCTCTAAAGGACTGTATTTCAATTTAGCGGGATAATGTCTAGAACTAACAATCTGAATGGTAAGAATCTTCATTGTTACTGGGTTGGCCATTGTTTTTAGTGCTTTTCATTGGAGAGAGCTGAAACCTCCCCCTTTTTAAAAAAAAATACTTCATTAGTTCATACCAGTAGATTTCCAGTTTCATTTTGGATTGTAGGTTTTTTTCCTTAATTTCTTTGATTCTATTTGTATCTCATGGTTCCCAATGGCATCAAAACAATTACCTATTTCCTTTATTCTTATATATATGCGTGTACGATACATACACATATGCACACATACAAATTCTGTTACTAACAATATGATTGTTAAAAAGAGTTTTATATTTCTTTTTAGTTCCTTTTGTTTTTTAATATAACTCATCTGAGACACATACCGTCTAATGTTGTGTTTGATGAAAGTCACTTCCAGTGGTTCCTTTCTGTGTAAACTACTAACTTGTTACACAGATTCATTTGTTTCATTTGCTTTCAAGTTTTAGGATTTCTTTTCTTCCATTTTGATTTAATTTTTTATAGTTATGTAAAGTATTTACATGATTCCAAAATCAAAAATACAAAACAAGGTATAATATATTATATTATTATAATATAATAATATATATAATATAATATCATATATTATTATATAATATAATATATATATGTAGATAGATAGATACAGATGTAAAAATCAAGTTTCCACTCTTGTCCCCTTAGCACTGGTTTCCTCCCTCCCTCGGAGGTAACCATTTTTTATGATGGAATTATTTTGGTTTTGATATAAGCAATACAAAGTTATATCATATTATTTTCTTAGAGAAAAGATACTGTACAACTGCCCTTTTCCACTTAAGACTATATAATCTAATTCCAGTTCTTTTGGTCTCTTGCTCTTTTACCAATTTTGGTTAATTGACTGTTGCAACTCTTAAATGCATACACGTGTGTATGTGTATGTGCTTAGCTTAGAGATGATTCTTTTTACGATTCTGAATTAGTGATAACATTCCCATGGCTCAAAATGTAGATGCATATTAGGGTATATTTTGCAAATTTTAACTCCCACTTTTTAAGCTAGCTGCTCCCTTTCTTTACCCAAATGCAACCACTGTTATTACATGTAAAATGTTTTCGCATAAATGATAGAAATGCTTACATATGGTTCCTGACCTTTTTAAAAATATGTGTCACATTTATTTATTGAACCACTACTTGTCGAACCCCAATTAATGCTGTAGGTGCTGAGGATACAGTAATGAACTAAGCCCTTCTTCTTGACCATTTCTGATGTGAGGGAGGTTGAGCATCTTTTTGCATGCTTAAGACCTATGTATATTTCTTTCTTTGTGACCTTCTCATATCCTTTGCCCATTTTTCTATAGGAAATCGAACTTACCCAATTTTCAGTTGCTCTATTGTAATATCATTAGAAAAACCACCTTTTTCTGTGTAATATGGGTTGAAAATATCTTTTCCAGGTTTACCAAAAGGAAAGATAATTGTTAGAATTTCTAATTCTTTCCACATCATGGGGAATATATTTATTAAAAATCTTTAATAAATGGCACTAGTAAATAGAAAATTCTGTTTTGTTTTTTGATTTGTGTATGCATCTGTATAAACGTCTTTGAAAAAAAGACAGTGGTGAACTAAGAAAGTGTAGTTGTTAAGAGCGCTTGGGTTTGAAATCCCACACTATTCCACTTTTCTGATCTTAGGTAAGTTACAATTTCTTTGAAACTCAACTTGTTCATCTGTTAAATGGATATAATAGGACCTACCTTGTTGGCTTGGTATGATAATTAAATGACATAATCTGCGCTTGTGATTTTAGTTCATTAAATGTCAGGCACTCTTATAAGTACAAAAACTGATGAGCCTAAACAAAAGTGTATAAATGAAATTGTTTTTGTCCTTTAGAAAAGGTCTCTGAATAAGTTTGGCAAGTTTATATTGTCCTTTGAAATTGGAATTTTGGAAAGAGATAGCTAAAATGAAAGTGTTGATCTTAGAAGAACACTGTGTTCTTTTGGAAAATGTGAAAAAAGAAAACTTGTGCCTATATTTAAAGCCTAATATTTCCATTATATTTTACAAGGCTATTTCATAGTTTGGTTAAATTGAAACATGGTTTTTCTTTTTATTGAGACAACAAAGGTGTGCTGGTCTCTGCAAAGCTGGTAGTAAACTTACCTTGACAGAATGTAAACAAGAGGTGACTAGAGGCTGTAAGCTCTGTTATTCCTTCCTTGGTCCCTTGATAATACTTTCCCCATACAGAGGTCTCATTACTTTCTCCTTTTGATCCCTAGACCTTTTCAATCTCTTAGGTAAATATCCAATTTCTATTTCAAGTGTTCTTTACAAGCACTTGTAATCCACAGAATGTCAACAGAAGGGAGCTGTTAAATATTTATTAAAATGTATATTCTTTGGCATCTTGCTCTGTTTATTTGAAGATATATTTCTTCTTCCCCAGCCCCTCTCCCCCATGAACACAGGTTTTGAGTGCCTAGGAAATATCTTTTGGTGTAACATAATCTTTCAGTTGTCTGCCTTAACCTGCTTACTCTGCCCACGTTTTATAATAAGTCATAAATCGGGAATCTTGACTTCTGGTGACATATGGGATTTGTGCTCTACAAATACATTGAAGTATCTCTTTCCTTTTGGAGCTGTGCCAACCTAAATTTTGCCTAAAGGAGAAAGCTGCCTCAGGGGACATACACCTCTTTGGTATTATTTGCTTTGTTTGTTACCTCAGTATGAATTTTCCTGTTTCAGAAAACAGCACATATAATAAGAATTTGCAAGGTAAATAAATTAAGGGAAGTGATTGTTTTAAAAACCACAGAGGTCCTGTAAAGGTTGGTTGGTTGCTTTGTGCCTTTAGAAAAATTTTTTTATATTCCAACTCTTTTCAAAACATATTGATTGCTTAAAATTTTATATATCCTCATTGTCTGGGATATAACCTGCTATTGTGTCATGTTGATACAGCACAATGTGTAGAGCCAGGATTTGAAACTCAAGATGAACTTTGCATTTTAACATAGTAAGTATTCTCAAAGCCAAAGCCCTATTAATGTGACAGTGCCTCACATTCGTTCTACACACTGCTTCTCACCGGGGAAGCAATGCCACCACACCTGACGTACGTGGAAAACGTAAATGACTATAACCGGGAGTGCATGCTGTTATGCTGCGTGACGGAACATTGACCTAAGCAAATACGTGATTTGTAATAGAGTTAGGTACAGCCAGGTTTTAGTAACACGTCATACCGGTGCCAAAGCAAAACTGCATGAGAGCACAGGTGGGGCAGTTAACAGTTCTCAGCAAAACTGACTTCTGTGGGTGATCCAGCTGTTGACAGTTGAAAGCCTTAAATTCTTTGCAATATTGTTTTACTTTTGTGCTTTGGTATTTTGAGTCTTTTAATACCTTAAGTATGTTGCCAAAAATTGTAGTAGGTGAAGGTGTACCATGATCATGAGATGATTGAGAACCATTGACTTAATGTGGTTTAGTGCAGCTGTATGGCTTTGGTGAGCATTTAAATGGTCCAAGCCTCAGCTGCTTCTGCTGGAATATGAGCAGTACCCTGCAAAAACACAACCCATCCGCAGGATAGCTGGAGCCCAATCCAACCGCAAGACTCTAGAGCTAGAGCCGGTCTGGTTTCAAAGGTTGCTGTTTTCCAACTACATTATAGATCCAGAGCTCTTTACAATATTGTACATAATAATAACTTGCATTGGGATTATAAATTAGTGTTTCTACGGCACTTTCACAAACTCTGTATTTTGATTCTTAACATGTCCCTGCGTTATAGGTAAGGTGGGTGGTGGTATATCATCAGTTGTACAGATAAAGAAATTGAGACAAAGAAAGTTTAATTTACATGCCCAAGATCACCTAAACAATCAAATGGTAGGACCTGGGTTCAAATGAGGTTTTCTGAATCCAGAGCCTCTGTTCTTTTCTTGAAATGTAGAATCTTTGTAGATGTTTAGAATAACAAAGAGATACATATTTAAACACAAAGCTTCATATTCTGACATAGAAGACATTTTGATCCAGTCTTTAATGAATACAGTTTTGTTTGTGTCTTTTATGTGATAATTTACAGAGAATTAACACTTGAGAGGGTGTGAAATTCGTATATGGACAGAGAAAGATTTCTCACAGAGATTAGGATATATAAAAGTAAAAAGTTTATTTACTTTCCTGAGAAATGGAGCCCACGTGAAAGAGAGAGTGAGTGAGTGGCCATGGTGCACAAATGAAGGAGTAGAAATGTCCTGCAACTGAGGAAAAGCTGCTTGGAGTTTTAAAAGTAAAAATGGCTTTTTTCCCTGTGCTTTAGCAGGCTGACAACAGAAGGGGCAGCAAAACTGTCCCAGGTGGTCTTTATTTTTCTCTTTTTTCCGTGAGGCCAACTTATCAGAGTCCTTGGAATTTGTTTCTGACTGGAGCGTAGGGCTCTTCAAGGCTGAGGAAACAAAACTCTTGGAGATAAGTTAGGTCACAGGAATTTTAATTAAAACAAAGGGCAGTTGCGCTGTGAATTTCTCTTTCTGTTTGATAGTTTATTTTCCTCTGTTAGATAGGTTATTGGTAAGGCCACCTGTCAACACTGTAGTCCCAAAACATTTATTAAGCACCCATCTGTTGCTGGCTCAGTGCTGGGCACTACTACAAATTAAATTGAACATGGAACTTGCCTTCTAGGCCTTTCTAAGTTTCCAGTTGCATTAACATGAACAAACGAAACTTATTCTCCTTAACCAATCCTAGAGGAAAAAATCATTTTCTCTTCCTGTAATCTCCCTTATCCACCAACTTTATACCAAAGTAGAATATTCCAAAGGATGCAAGAATAATCAAAGGTATAATGTTTTCATGGAAATTATGTGCTTTTCATCAATAACTGTTCTCTGCTTATAAAAACTAAGCTTTTTTGGCTATTTTCCTTCAGGATATGATTGACATAACCCATCTCATTAGAAACAAAATCTCAGAAAGGCTAGGTAGACTACTTGGATCTAATTGTGTATATTAGGACACTGTGTACTCAGCAGGAAAAAACACCTTTAGGAAAGGAGAATAATATTGTCCTTTGCAGTACAGGTATCTTACTATGCTCAGAGCAGTCAGAAAAGAAACAGAAGGGAAATGAGCATACATATTCCATGTCATGTGTCACAGAACAGGAAAGAACCAAAAATTCAACTCTCCAGAAATTCTGTTACTCTGATTGTAAGCAGTCAGAAGCATCTTAGATCATTTAAAAAAGAAGTTAAGTCACCCTGTTGAACTAGCCAAAGCAAATCACAATCAAATTGTTACATTCATTCTGAAAAAGTAGGTGTGGTTTAAAGGGAGGTTTGGAAAGCTCAGAGTCATATTTGCAGAGGGATATTTCTGCTATTCAGCCCATCTTTGCTTCCCTTTGTGTCTTCTCTTGTTACATATTTTTTTGCATAGTCCCCAAATCCTTGTTTCTGGAACCTGAAGTCCTTGTCTGCAGTGTTTCAGATAACATATAGTGTATTAAAAACACTCTTGCTCCAGAGTTGCATTCAAGGATCAATTATTTCCATCAGGCATTCAAACCTACATTATAGTAGAGACGTCTAGGTCTCACCAACCCCATACTGCTACAGCTGGAGCACATTCTACTAATCCAGCTGGAGCACATTCAAGTTCTCAGACAGGACACTTCTCAATATAGAACTCAAGACATTTTTATAGTAGTGAGGAAGGGCTGCTTTCTCCTCCCTCACCAACAAAAATACCAGTGATAAGATAGCCTCATATCTCTTTTGGAGTGTGGGGAGAGATTAGTGGGAGATTTGTGCTCACCATTTTGATGCCTCTCTGCTCCTTAGCAATCCTCACTGCAGGAGGCTTAGGGTAAGAGGTAAGTTTCCTGTGAAACAGGAAGGATGAGGGGTTGGCTCTGATCTGTGCAGCACACCCTGCATTTCATCGGCATTCTCTGTCATTAAGACCACTTCTTTTTAGGTCCAAACAGCTGTGATCTGCTGTCTTCACTTTTCATTTCAATGACTCCATGTCTGTTCTGGCACCCATTGCATCAAATCTCAGTTACTCTTAGAGATAAGGGCGAGCAAAGAATAGTGACCCTGTTCCTAGGTTAAGGTCTGCCATTCCATCATCCTTCCTTCCTCCCAACTGTGTTGAACACTATGAAGGAGGCCTACAGTGCCCAGCTGCCCAAAGTGACATCTTTCTAAACCAAAAGATTCATTTAGCGGTATTTTCTCATCAGTAGATTTTGGCTTTGAAATGTGATGGTTATATAAGCTTTTCTGTTAATGCAGTGCGGTGATAAACTAACATAAGTAGGAAATTTACTGTGCCCCTGAAGTTTGACAATGAATTTTAACTTTTAGAAATCCACCATGAAAATCACTTTAAAATTTTATAAATACAGTTTTAACTTATTACAAACAAAACAAGTAAAACCTCTTGTAAAACAATGAAAATCACCCTAACCTCTTTGCTGTGCAGAGCCAGATTTATTAAGTGATCATCACAGACTATAAATATGTGATCTAAAAGATCAAAAATGAAAAATAATCTCCAATTATCCAAATATATATAGCAAAATCAAATAGTAATATCAGATGATTACATCAAATTATTAAACTTAAAGTAGGAAACCAAGTCATTGGATTTTTAAAAGATGCATAATTTAAAAAGGCATATGACTGGGCTTGGGGCTCTCAGCCTTGTACTTACCTGCTTCTAAGACTCTGGGCTACTTTTAGTTGAAGATGTCTAGGAGCAGGTTAAATCCTTAGCTGTTGAGCTAACCGTATCACCTTCATGTCTGACTCAGCTGTAAGTTATGGTGCTGGTTTATACTTGGCTTCAAATGGCATTCCAGATATGTAGAGAGAACTTTGATTCCTACAGGTGTCTGAATTCAAATCTGAAACTAGGTGGAGGCTACATTATACTATCAGTTATGTAGGAAAAGAGTTTTAAGTGATGCGGTCTCTTTTTATGAGCAGTCCAAGCTCTACTTCTGTTGAAATGGGGATAGGCAAATTTTGGAAATGTAACTGTATAGGTGAATTTTAGGCACTTTGTGTGTTGATTTCAATATCCTAAGCCTATCATTTCATATATAAGATACCTTTGAAGATCTTAAATCTTCACATATATCACAACTAAGATTTTAATTAATATTATGTAACTGAGGAATAATAGTATTTTTAAGACTGTGAAGTCTCATCAAACTTTGGAGGGCAAACATTATTTTCCCTGGTTGTATGAGAGCATCATTTTCATAATGATGAAATCAGATTGCATCAACTTAAGCTGAAATTCTGTGTGTTGCATGGCCAAAGAAACTGGTTTTACTCTCAGATTTAAATGTTAAGATAAAATGAAAAATCATATTCATCTTTCAGGCAGTCACCTGAACTACTAAAGATGAGTTTTGGTTGCAATTTTCAAATTTTATCTTACTAAAGTAAGATTATATTGGTTTCAAAATATCTTACTGATTTTGAATGTCTTTAAGCCCACCTAGCTGAAGAGTTGCACATTCTTGGGTATTTTGTTTATCCAGCTTTCTAATAGCCTCAAAACCAATCATAATAGTTGAAATGCAGTCAATATTTATTGAATAAATGGATTTTTAAAAAAAACTACCTCATTCCAAGATTTCTTAAAAGAAATACTAGGAAAAGGGAATGCCCTCTGCCACAGCATATACCAGTGGTTCTAGAAAATGGAGTCTTTGGACCCTTGGGGGGAGTCCCCAAGTCTCTTTGAGGAGACCAAAAGGTTAAAACAGTTTTCATAATATTAGTAAGACATTTGCCTTTTTTGTGTCATTCACTTGTAAGTGTACAGTGGAGTTTCTAGAGACTAAATGATGTACTTTTATAATGTCAATGGAATGTTTAAAGCACAGTACAAGTTTTTTTTTTGTTTTTTTTTTTTTTGAGACAGAGTCTCGCTTTGTTGCCCAGGCTAGAGTGAGTGCCGTGGCATCAGCCTAGCTCACAGCAACCTCAAACTCCTGGGCTCAAGCAGTCCTGCTGCCTCAGCCTCCTGACTAGCTGTGACTACAGGCATGCGCCACCATGCCCGGCTAATTTTGTCTATATATATATTAGTTGGCCAATTAATTTCTTTCTATTTATAGTAGAGACGGGGTCTTGCTCTTGCTCAGGCTGGTTTTGAACTCCTGACCTTGAGCAATCCGCCCGCCTTGGCCTAGCACAGTACAATTAAATTTAATTTATTGGGATTTATTAGGATAGTCTTTTCATTATTTCTTAATCGAAAAATATTATTTTGATGGAATTGTCCTGGCACTTTCTCCCAGGTCATATGTCATTAAAACAAAGAATACCAATGAATTGTTAAATGACAGAAAAGAAAGGGACATTTCCAAGTCAGAATGTCCCTCCCAAGTTGCTTCATTGTGCCTTATCCACAATTGTTGTTTAAACAAGTTTTGTCTAACACTCTCCCCCATCCTACCCCTTTTCAGGAAGAGATAGTACACTAGTTTAAAAAAATCTCAGGTTGTTCTGGTATCTGATCCCAAGTGAGAGCCACTGGCTGTAGCATTCATCAGACTAGTGTAAAGCCTTGTTAGGGGGAAATAGCACAAATGTTGAGAACCATTTCATTGTTTGCTTTTCTCCAGGGTAATGGAAATAACTTCGTATCTGTTTCTCTGTGAAAACTAGAATATAGCTATGAAGATTGTTCAATAAATAACCATTTTCTAGATCGTCTTTTGAAACTATAATTAGTAAAAGTAAATTATTCATCCAGAAAGTATTAATAGTAGTAGTTTTAAATCTGTAACAACTCAGGAAGATGAGATAGTTTCCCCTGAAATAATTAATAATAACAATAACACTAACTTCCACTTTATTTGGACATTTCCTACCTGCCAGGCACTGGGCTGAATGTTTTGCATCACTGACCAAGTCCCATATATTAAAAAAAAAATTTATATTTGACCACATAATATACATACATGCAGTAGGGGGGAGGTATATTATTGGAACAAATTTTTCATTAACAATATCTACCCTTGCTAGAAGTGTTATTCTATTTCATGTTTTGAAATGCTGGCTATATATAATATTAACCATTAAACTGAGTTCACAAACTACAGTGAATGAGACCCAAAGTTGAATAAACACTGCTCTATATGCATTGTTTCCTGGGGTCCCATCATGGCCATGTGAGATACTGGTATTGTCATTTTCTAAGTAGAAACACTGAGGCTTGGACTCTTTCGCCAGGTAGTGTTCAAGTGTACACAGGAAGCGCAGTCAGCCCTCGGCAAGCTGAGCGCTAAGGCTCTGCAGTTAACATATCCCAGTTCTACCACTCACTAAATTTGTAACCATGGACAAGTTATTCAATAAGAGTGATTAATTTATAGGATTACTTTGAGGATTAAATGAGTGTATGCACATTAAGTAATTAACAGGGTGTAAACTGGAGTAAAACACTCGCTCAGTGTCAGCTGTTAGTATTCACACACTTCATCTTGGCAGAACCCATTTAAAGTTAGCCCAGGGGTGTTTTGTTGTCACATTTGCGAAAGAGTCACATTTTGAAAGGACTCTTGAACTTTTCCTGTCTTCCTTGAAGCATACAGAGCAATGATCAAGGTCTTTTAAAGTGAGATAGAAACCAGAATCAAGCTAAATAAAAGTGTAGCCTATTAAGATTCCTAGAAACATGGGTAAGAGAAGTGTTAGAGCTCTTCTGTCTTATAAGAAAGGGAGCATGGTGACTTCACAGGCCCTATTTGTGAAAGGCATAGAGGACAGGAGACTTACAGTCACAAGTGGCCCAAGATGAGCAAACAAGAAAAATGTCTTCAATGGACCTGGCTGTTTTTATGTAGAGGTTTGAGCTTGAGATATACGTGTATATTTTGGTCACAAAGAATTGGAACATCATTTTATTTTTTATTTTTATATTTTTTGAGACAGAGTCTCTACTGCCCCAGCCTTCCAAGTAGCTGGGACTACGGGCATGCGCCACCATGCTAATTTTTTCTATATATATATTAGTTGGCCAACTAATTTCTTTCTATTTATAGTAGAGACAGGGTCTTGCTCTTGCTCAGGCTGGTTTTGAACTCCTGACCTCGAGCAGTCTGCCCACCTCAGCCTCCCAAAGTGCTAGGATTACAGGCGTGAGCCACCGCGCCTGGCCTGGAACATCATTTTCAAAAACTAAAACTTTAGTATATAGTTTTATATACAAAACTAATAATAAAAGTCATATTTGTAAAAGTTTTTTTTTTTTTTTTTTTTTTAACTTGCAAAAGGTACTATTTGCAATCTGGGTGCCAAAGGATTAATATCTATTATCTACAAAAAATTCTTGTCAAGTGACAGGAAAAAACCCCACAGTGGTATAAATGATAGACAAGTTACAGATGTGCAAATCATTAAGCATAAGAAAAGATATTCTAATTCAGTAGTCAAGGAAAAACAAAGTAGCAATGTAGTATTGCACTTGAATGTCAGACGGACAAACCTTAAAAGTACAAGATCACTCACTGACACCAGTAGCTTTGGTAGAGATGTGGGAAGAAGTGTGACCTCATAGATCGCAGAGGAGACGCGAAATTGTTAAAACCTTGTCCACAGGCAATCTGGGAGCATCTGTGGAAATGTAAAATAGAGATACTTTTTGACCCAGCAACTTTTACCCCTTAGTACTCTTATGCCATAGGAGAGAAAGCATCAGATTTAAATAAGGATATAATGTCCTGAGATGTTTTTGTTACATTATTTGTTTTGGCAAAAAGCCAAAAATGATGAATGCCTTTCATGGCAAATGGCAAAATGAATTTTGATATGTAGTATTCTTACGGAATGTCATACATTCATTACAAGAGTTAGTTTACCATTTGACGTCAACACGTTTCCGTGCAGTATTGAAAAGCAGACTATAGAGAAGTGTGTATAATTAATACTTTATTTCGGAGTATTAAAGTCTGAAAGCCCCTTCATGTGTACATGTGTGTGTGCTCCATATGTCACTATTTGGAAACATGTAGAAAGGTATAGACAGAGAGATCAGCTTTTAAACATGAGTCCTAGAGTACAATGGTGGGGGTGGCAAGAGAGGTGGCAAGCAAAAAAGAACAGAAAGGGGAAAAGACTACATTAAAAACAAAACCAGCATGCATGACATGATACTTATATAAAGTTTACATGTATGTGTACATAAGCCTGAAGGCATTAGAAAGAAGGAAAGATAGGTACGGCTCTATCTATCAACTTGAAGGCGGTGTCCTTGATATGTTATTTAGTGAAAAAGCAATGTGGCCTGTAGGGTAATAGTTCAGTAAGAATATATCTACTTGTATCTGCTTGTTTGTACAAAGAGAAAGGTGTGGGAAGGTGTGCTTATGCTGTCACTCTTGGCATGGACAGATCAGGAGGTGACTAGCTTGTCCTTTATCTGTGGGTTGTTTTGTTTATATGATGTAATATTTTGTAATTTGAAAAATAACCACATACTCTTTTCCCCCATTTAATTGTGTTTACTACCATTAGGTATATGCTTGAGAAGATTGTTTTTCTGGTATATGTTCTTGGTTTTGACATAGAACTTGAATTCCTAAAAATTTAAGGATGAGATTACCAAACTTTGTGAATTAAGAGATTTACCTTTTTTCCTGGAGTGACTATTAATAGAATAATATTTTTATCTTGTCCCCCTGGGAAAATGCTGAAAGCTGTTCATTTGTTTCACATATACATTATGAGCATAATGTGTATAGTCTTCCCGAGTAGATAGATTTGGTTTGGCGAATCACACCATGAACAGAACAACCAAAACAACGCTAGACTTGATAAAAAGTTATCCGTAATGTGGGTGGTGAATAAAATATTTATAATATACAAAGAGCTTCTACAAAGGGAAAAGATAATTTAGTGGGCAGATGATGTCACCAATGACAATGAATGTTTTTATCGTAGGATATTTGTACTTTATAAAAATAACAAAGAATTTTTAAAATTCTTTAAAACTGACGTATAGGTAACAAACTGAACCTTCATTTCCAAGAGACTTTACTCGTCTTGGATATTATTTTTCTTAGTGTAGATTTAGCTGCCAAAAAAAGGTTCTGTTCTATTAATAGTCACTCCAGAAAAAAAGGTGAACTGTATAGCTGTGTAGCCTCAACTTGGAAGACTGGCCCCCGGTTACACAGGGAGGCGGTAGCAAAGTGTGCACTGCTGCTCTGCGTCCCATCCCAAGGTCCTTTTATACCCTCCATGAGAAAGCTGGCCTCCCCAGTTATAACAGTGTTTAGTAAGGTAGATGCATGCCCATACTCAAGACCCAGAGCGTTTAAAGATTTTGGGGATAGTGATCTCTTGAGCTTGTGCTTTTTCCGAACAAGGGGGATTCGAGCACAGCGTTTGTTATCATAATTTGGTTCAATCTGAGGTCTGTTTACAACACTAGGGGAAAATGGTGGGCTAACAAGGGGAGCCATTTGTATCCCAGAGATAAAACAACTGCGAGGAGACTTTTCACTTAAAAACCAGTTATTGTGTTGTCTGGATAGTCATAATGTCATCTGTATGCTTGAAAATAGAATCAGGGCATATCACTGCCAGTCCCTGGTACAGGGTGTTTTCTCTCTGTGTAAAGAGAAAAAGGAAGCATAGAATGCTGGAGAATGACCCTCAGATAAACTCCACGGCTCGAGAACAACTGGGCTGTGCTTTCAGCCCGAGGATTCTGGTTACTGCTCTCTGTTCTGGAGTAACACCACCATCCGGCATCATTAGGGAATTCTCTCTCTCTCTCTCTCTCTCTCTCTCTCTCTCTCTCTCTCTCTCTCTTTTCCTGGTAGAGGGAGTGACATTTTTAAAATGGAAACCTATCCTTTGCAATACAAATTATTTTTTAAAAATTTAATCTGCTACCTAATTTAAACATTTACTTTATTCCCTCTGCTTCTTTAAATATCACTGCAGGAAGATTCAGCATTTTCTTGAAGATTAGGCTGTGGACTGTTATCTTGTTATCTGTTGACTGTAGACTCCTCTACTTGAGCAGGTTTTTGCCCCACCCCCACAATCTTCAAACAATGCGCTCCTTTTGTTTTCAGAAGTAATCACAGAGATTTGTTCTGTCCAGCACAGTAGCCACTGGTCAACAGTATAGTATGGCTTTTGAGTACTTGAAATCTGGCTATGTGACTAAGCAACTAAATTTTTACTTTTATTTAATTTTAATTAATATAAATTGTAAAATGAAGCAGTATAAGATATCCTTCCATTCAATGCAACTTTAAGTCTAGATTTCACATTAACTGTTAAATTTAGTAGCTAAATTGAGATGTGCTCTGAAGTGTAAAATATACACTAGATTTTGAAGACAACATGGAAAAAGTATCTAAAATATCTCTAATTTTTTGTATTGATTAAATGTTGAAATGCTAATATTTTAGATATATTGGGTTGAATAAAACATATTAGTAAAATTAATTCATCTTATTCCTTTATACCTTTTTTAATGTGGTTACTACAAAATCTGAAATTATATATGAAGCTCTCATCGTATGTATGCCTCTGGCTGGGTTTCTCAGCCTTGGCACCATTGACATTTGGGCTAGAGCAGGATGCTCCACAGCATCCCTGACCCAGCTGGTTAGACCAGCTTCCCACCCCGTGCAGGAGCACTTTGCTGTGCCCTGACTGACAGAATCCTCCGGCTTCTAGATCCTTCCATGCTCTGAAATGCTCCCTTAAGAAGAATCTCTCAACTCCTGTTTTAGAATTAATTGTAAGACAGGCCTTTATATTAGCCATCCTAATACAAACTGTCACCAGTAGTGCTAGTCCTGCTTTCTTGAGTAGCATAGAATACACCAGATTCTTTATGAAGGAGATAATGTCTGCTAATAGGCCTTATAAATTCCAGAGTTCATTCTACAAATAAAACTCCTAGTCTATGTTAGCCATTGTCCTAGGCAGCAGGGCTACAGCAGGAGAGCAAACCTGAGTTCTCATGGGGTTTACATCCTGTTGCAGGATTGGGGAGGGTGTGGTCAACAAGCAGGAGCCTGTCACATGTTGCTGTGGGGAAAATGCAGCAGGCAGAGGTGCACAGCAGCTGGGGCTGTGGTCGTTACTCCTGCCATCCCAGGCCCCTCCCCCCGGTGCTCCAAGACCTCTGGGCTGAAAGACCCCTGTGGAGCTCACTGGTCCCCGAACTCCAGCTGCTTTTGTTTCTCTGGGCTCCACACTTCCCTTGCCATTGCTTGTAAGAGGTGCTTTCCACACACCTGTGTGCACCCCTAACCAGTGCTCCTAAGTAGGGGTGTTCAGTAGTGGCACCTGGATCTGAATCCCAGCTCAGCTTGCCCTTGGGGATGCTGTAGCTGCTGTCCTCTCTTCCGGCAGTCTGAGACTGCCCTGTCTGTTTGGCAGCCTTATCACGCTTAGACTGTGGACTTCGACTGTGGTCAGCAGCCCTGAGGTTGTTTACTGCAGTGCGGCTTCTGCCTGGTGCACGGGCTGCGGGCCGCCGTGTCTCTTGCAGCTTCTGATCAGTTTCTTGCACAGTGTCGCCCCTGTGTGTCATTCAGGAGGAAATGACGTGGGCTCCTGATGGCTGCTTGCCTTTCAGAATCCTACCTCTGCTTTCTGGTTGTGTTCAGGACAGATAATTAATGTTGTGCATACTCTGGCCTCCTCCTAAATGAGTAATTATTACATTTTCATAAAACATCACAAAAAAGTCTTGTGCAAATGAGTATAGGGTATTTCTAAGTGGAACTCTCTTGGCTGGCAATCCTGAGACAGTTTCCAAAGTGAGAATAATTACAAAGCTTGGAAGTCTCTTCTGCCTCCAAGAAATGCCTGCAAGATATTTATTACTTTTCTTGCCTTTCTGCTATTCTTGCCTTTAGTTGGAATGGTAGCGCATACCTGTACATATAAGGTAAGCATTCGTTGGGAGGAATGACGGCCCTCAGTGGCTCTTCACAGAGCTTATTTTAGGCTCACAGCTTCCTAGGTATGTTATATTTCTGGTGGGCTTTTTCGCAGACAGGAGATGGAAGATTTAATTTATATGCACCTCTAAAACTGTGTTGTACATGCCAATGGTAAATAGCAGCGGGGATTCTTATCCCTGGTATCCATTATTCCTGTCACAGAGATTGATGGTCTTGGGTTGGGGGGAATGTGATTTAAATGCCATCTGTGGCCACTTCCCCAGCAGCTCGTTTAGATGACAAATCTGCCAAATGAGCAATGTGTGTCCTAAAAAAGAGAAACCAGAAGAATCCCACCATTGGAGGATTTAAAAAACAATATTACTTATTTTAAAACTTAAAAATTTTATTCACTTCTACAATTGAATTAATTTAGAGGTTCTTTAGAAGATAATTTTTGAATATTTTCTTTGGCGTTTTCGTTACACGGCTATGTTTCAGAAGGCACCCGGAAAACTTACGACAGTGTTTTAGAAAGTTGGTCTGGGTGGTTCTCCCACGGCCCCCAGCCCCCGTGGCGCCGCCCTCCTGTCTGTGGAAGTGGGGTTGGCTCCCTGCCTACCCGGCCTGGCTCTGGCGTGCTGCTTATCCAGCCTCGCACCCCTGCCGCTGGCAGCCACCCCCCTCCTGGCTACTCCCAAGCTCCCGCAGAGGCTTTGAAGATGCTGTTTCTAAAGAGGTTAATTTGTTAGAGGTTTTCCAGCATATCCAGAATTGCTACATTTTGTTCAATGCCAGTGTCCTTGGGGAAGTACTAATGCAAGCTTTACTTTAGCTTTTATAGTTTAGCTAGGCTTTTTGATGGCATTTTGTTTACATTATTTAGCAGCTAGAGAATGGTAACTTATGAAGTATCGGAATATGGTGCGTGTGCCTTGAGTCTAACCATAAGTTCAGCTGTGCCAGCACATGAAAGGATGGTGTACCTACCTCTAAGGTGGTCCAAACAGCTGGACCCCAAGGCCTGCGGAGGACTAGGAGAATTCAGACCATAAGAATGCTGAAGACAGAGGAACAGTGGATTTGCTACACAACTTTTCAGAGACCAAAATAGCAATGAACAGGTGCAATCCCAGATTGAGCCTGTTTTGTCCTGTCTGTGATGATGCACATTTTTAAAGTGTCTCTATACCTGTGTGCCTGCAGCTCTCGTATTAATGACAATACTTTTTCCTTCCTAATGTCAATGGAATTAAAATGAACTCTTTGTTTTTCTTTTATTTTTTTCAGAACAAGCTTGCCCTCTCCTATGTTTTCCAGAAATGACTTCAGTATCTGGAGCATCCTAAGAAAATGTATTGGAATGGTAAATAGCTGTCAGTTTGATCATATGGCCTTAAGCAGACGTGTTTAATTGCATATCCTTTAGAAGGGAATCTTAAAGTTTGCATAAAAGCAATGCATAATGTTTATGGAAGCCTTAGAGAATCACAAATCATGAAAAGTCTTAGGTTTTTCTGACAAGAATTTGAACCACTCTTTATGCCATTTATTATGACTTTAATGTGATTTTTCATTTTAAGAAAATAGGAATAGGAAAATGCTATTTTTCTATTGTTACATCACATTTCTATTGCCCCATAAACTTACCCAGAAATTTTTCTCAGAAGGAACAGACCCCCTACCCACACAGTGTAGAATAGAATTTCACTTACACTTCTGTACATAAGATAAGCTTTTGTACTTTGAATTTCTAAGTATAGTATGTTAAATATTTGGAAGATGTCTCTGCTTAGTTATCTGTGCGGGCAGATCTGATTTGGGGGGAGGTGGAGGAGATGGCAATATTTCCTATTGTACAAATCCTTGCATTCCCTTTAAGGTAGTGGCCAGCCCTACCACCTGATGTGAGACTAGAATTCTGAGTAAAGTTCTCTTAACTCTTCCTGGCATGATCTTTAAATACTAAGAATGATGAAAAATTAAAAACATGTGAGTCCTGAGGTGCCAAAGAATCTGCCTGGACATTTACCTTTTCAATTTTACAATTTTGTGTGCAACCTGGGAGTACTTCCAGAACTTTCTCTGCACTGGGATTAAGTTGCCTAATATACATTTCATTCTAATGGTTGAAATCCTGACAACTGCGGATGTGCCTACTTGGGCAGTTTTCCGATGTCTCTGTTCTCTAGGTGGGGTAGTAATCCGAGACTTCCTAAATGTAATTTCCAAGGAGCTGATCCTAGAAACATTAATTTTTAAACAAATGTTTTTTGAATCCTGCATGGAGAGAAATTCAGCTAAACTTTTTGTAGCCTGATAATGTGGGATTTAATCTCAGCTCTGCCACTTCCTGGCTGTGAGACCCTGGGCAAGTTGTCCCTGCCTGTGTAATGTTTCCTCCTTCATAAAGTTATGATCATAATTTGTACCTTAGAGGTATATTAAAAAATAAATAATTTATGTAACATGTCTAGGATAGTCCCTGGTTTAGCATAGTGCTCAGCAAATAGTGGTTCTTATTAACAGTAGTTAATCACAGCTGAGAATCAGAACACCTGAGCTCTAATCCTATTTCAATTATGTTAAGACTCAACAGGACAAAGCAAATGTGTATCAACAAATGTATATAGTCTTTTTTTTTTTTTTTTTGAAACAGAGTCTTGCTTTGTTGATTGGGCTAGAGTGCCGTGGCATCAGTCTAGCTCACAGCAACATCAAACTCCCGGGCTCAACTGATCCTCTGGCCTCAACCTCCCAAATAGCTGGGACTACAGGCATATGCCACCATGCCTGGCTAATTTTTTCTATATATTTTTAGTTGTTTGGCTAATTTCTTTCTATTTTTATAGAGATGGGATCTTGCTCTTGTTCAGGCTGGTCTGGAACTCCTGACCTTGAGCGATCCTTCCACCTCAGCCTCCCATAGTGCTAGGATTTCAGGTGTGAGCCACCGCAGGCGGCCTAAATAGTCTTAAATAAGAAGATAAGTATACATGTTAATCTCTTTGGAACAGAAAAATTTCAAGACAAACAATTGAGATTTATTTATATTCTGCAGTCAGTATTTTTCCAACCCTTAGAAAAATATATTTGCCATTGTGATCCAGTGTGCAAATATATATATGCAGGTGCTTAAAATTAAAACCAGCTTTACAAAAGAATACACACCATTACTACAAATGATATTTTCTATTATATTAAATTGTTGATTCTGACTCATTAATTTCACAACTTATTGATGAACCAAACCCACAGTTTGAAACACACTATTCTAAATTACTATAGAATTGGTTCCACATCTATTTGGTCATATCTGGCTATTTGGTCAAAAGAATTTGTAGGAAAACTTCAGATGTGTTTTAGTCTTTTTGCCCATTGTGAAAATACAGTTTTCTGTATATCTTTTCCTGAGTCTGTCTCCTGCCCTCTCGTTTCACTGGGTGTCAGCTGTAGTGGTGGTGTCAAGAATTTGTCCGTGCAGGTGACAGTCCATCTAGTTTATGTCTAAAGCAAGCATTCTGTCTGAATTGTGGCTACTCTTTTAAAAGAAAAGAAATAATGTTATGTTAGATCATACCTGTCATACTTTGAAAGATACTCTACTTCTCTAGAATGTGGTTTTACTTTTATTTTTAGGTACAGAACTACTTGTACAAGTAAACATTTAGGCTGAATCATAAATAAAATAAAGCAAATAAAAACACAGCCGTTTGGGTTGAAAGGGGCTGCACAGAATGTTTTGAAACTTATATCCGTAGAACTTAACTGATTGAAAGCATAGAGAGGGAACTGCAGGGGAAGTAGTATTTTTGGAAATGTCTTTCTGCTGAGGTTTATAGGAAACGAATGTTCTAGAACATTTTGATTAACGTGGATTGAAAGGAAATCACCTAGCATTTGGAAGTATTCTTTGGGCACTGTCTATTGTAAGAGCCCCTCTTTTAGGGCAGCAGAAAAAATCTGTCAAAAGGTAGAAGTGCTGAGCGACAACAGAGATTAAAAATAAGGTATCTTGAGAGAAAAAATGCAAATATCACCACAAGAGTACATTTCTAAAGTAATTTTTGGTAGCAGCCCTTTCCAATATTTGCCTGCTTCCACCTCTCAAAAGCAAATAAGTCAAAACTTAGAAAACAGTGGTGTATCCATAAGTTTTTAATACATTTAACTCAAAGTGAAGGCATTAAAAAAAAAAATCCCCCATTGCGTGTCCATGATTCTGTTACCGTTAATCAAAATACTTTACTTCAGTTCCCTTTTGTGGGGGTAAATCTCAGTTACAGAAGCCATGTGCCTTCAGCTATCATATCTCTTCCTTAGCTTCATCTACCCAGTTTCTTCATTCGATAATAAGTCTTAAAAGTAGCAGAGGAAATCTGATAGTGAGCCACAGCCATTCCTGCTGTCTCTGCTGTTTTGAGGAGTGTGCCGGAGTAGAGGGTGTGAGTGTCCTGCAGGTGGCAACCCCACTATTCCACACTGAACCGAGGTCCCATCCCAACTTTTTCTAAAACAATTAATGCTCTTGATTTATGATATAATGATGTATTAATAGTTTTATGTTGTAGTGTCATTGTTCAAAATATATGGCCTTTATAAACTCACAGTAGATGCTTATCTACCAGGTAGAATCTAGGTCTAATTTGGTCTAAATTAGGAAGGAAGGTCAGAGTTTCTAGGGGCATTCGTCACCCTGGACCCCCAGTGCCCGCAGCACTGTCCCGAGCCGGGCTCACTCTGCCCCCATCTCCCCCACTTCCATGTACGTGCAGTTGGGCTTTACTTTTTTTCTAAAAAGCATATAGAGACTTCAGTTTCCCAAACTGATGGCATCCTTCTTGTCTTCTCCCAATCTGTTTTGGACAGGATTACATTACCAAAATGTCGGATTATACAACATGAAATGAATAACTTTACGTAACTGGAATTTAATCCTAAATCTCTTTGTGACTGAAGCTTTTACCAAACAAATTCCCAGATCTTCAGAATTAATCCTGACACTGCCTCATCGTGTGCAGACTTTGCTCCTTATTTCCTCATTCCCTTGTCCTTTTGTCGCAGCACAGGGGGAGTAAGGAAATAATTCCGTAGCCCTGTCATCCTGTGCATTCCCTGCTTTCTCCCTCCTCGTCTCTCCCACCCCTTTGTTCCCAAGGCTTTCTCAGCAGGGCTCACCCAAAGTGGGGTTGTGTGTGCTCATGCTCAGCCACTTAGGAAACCGGTGCCACAACCTAGGCACTCGCACTCAGGGTCATGCAGGCACCAACCCTGTGTGTGTTCAGGTATTATCATAAGAGGTGACAAAGGTCTAGTATATGATGATTACTGACTTTTTAAAGCGAAGGTGTTGTATTACTCTTTTAAAGGTATCCAGTGGAATCTATTAATAAGTGCCAAAAGATTTGATTGTCGCTATCATTCTGTTTAATAAATACATGAGTGAGCTGTTCTTTAATAGTTGCAATTTTTTCCTTTATACTTTCGCTTTCTCCTTTAACTCATATTTCCATTCCATATTTTCTGTAGACTTTTAAATGTTTTTATCTTTCATTGAAGGTCTTTTATTGATTACTTTATTATACTTTGCTGTCACAAAAATAGGCATTAAAGTTAAAATTTAAAAATTTCTAGCCTATGACTTTAAGGCTTTAGTACTAAGTTTCTTTGCATCAAGTTATTCTTGTAAATACTAGTATATGAGTGATTAAAATTAAAAATATTCTAAAATTTATGAAAATATTAACAAAAGGTAAAGTGTTATTAGTGAAAGGAATTGTTTTTAATTGGATTTAAATATCTGAGGATGAATATCACTGCTAGAATGACATAGGATTTTCAGTAATTATGTTCTTATTTTTTAATAGATGCAAGGACTGAGAAACCTTGCTCATATTAGTAGATAGATGGGAGTAGGAGCTTTTTGGGGTTTTAAAAAATATCTAGCAATGTCATTCAGTTCTTTGATCCCTTCTCAACTTTATGCCAAAAATCAAGTTATGAATTTTAATGATATATAAGCTGATAACTCAATAAGGACTTCCTTCAGTGTTCTTAAAAATTTGAAAAACTAATTTGCTGAAGGTTTTGCTGCTTTTCATTACACTCACTGGCTTCCTGGTCTCTGGGAAATGTACCAAAGTTTTACCTGAGCTCTCAAATCTTGCGTCATGTAACTGATTTTTTTCACTCAGTTGTACCTTGCAATATTGAGACAAGGTTGACAAAATTGACAGTATTTTTCATTGAAGTTACATGTACTTTGCCAATATGATGTTTTTTGGTAAAATGCTTTTATCTCCCTGTGAGCCTTAAACTATTTTCCTGAGAACCTCAGCTTTAGCTCATCTCATTCATTTCATGCAGAATGTCTTCCCGCCCAGATGCACCCCCAGGTCGGAGTGCCTGCCAGAAGGGGTGTGATGTTATTTTTGGATTCAGATAAACATGTTGGTGCTGTATATGTCACTGTGACAACTGTGCTATTCTTGAGTTCCAACTCGAAGATAGATACAGAGCTAGATAAGATTTGGAGCGTTGCCAAATCTGGTATGTTATAAATACGGACTGGGAGAAGCAAGGTAGTTAGCCAGAATTGGCACAGTGATGTGAGGTCAGAATACCTCAGCATGGGGACAGGTGGCCCACAGCCCCTGTTTCAAGTGTGGTACCTTTCCCTTGACTGAAACATGGAATGTCAGGGAGCCCTAACATTGTCGTAAAAGAGGCTTCCTGATACAGTGTTTCTAAACTCCCTGCCTATGGCTTCCATACTCCTGGGTAGGAATGCTGCAGTTCAGGATGGTGGGAGGTTATGTCTCCCCTCCCTTTTTTTTTTTTTAAGTACCAGAGGGCGATTGTGACAGGGAAGTGGGCAGAGGGGCAGCATGGCTCTGCGCTTCAGGCGCAGCGTGCGGAAGCAGATTCCCCTAAGGCCACCACTGCTGAGGAAGACTGTGGTCAGGGCTCCTGTGGTCCTTCCCCGCCCTGTGCCCAGGCTGCCAGCCTTCAGTTAAGTGCCCCAGCATGAGGGCTCGGGACGAGTCTCCCAACTCTGAAGATACCCAGCTCCTAGACAGGGAGAACAGGACGGGAGGATCCTTATGTTTGCTGTTGTTTTCCTCAGAACTTTCCTTGTCTTCTCCCTGTTTCTCCTCTGGTTGCACTGAGGTGCCCACGTTGCAGCTCAGTGAACTCACAAACTCACCCCTCCCCTGCTTCCCTTCTGGGTCCGGGTCTTCCCCTCAGTCCCCCGCCAGGGCGCCCAGGCCTGTCTGTGAGAGCAGAGGGACGGTGGTGTCACCAGCAGCAGAGGGCACCAGGGTGGCAGGCTTTATTCAAACTGCCCATGCAGAGCGGCCCCACGAGGCTCTCCTGAGACATCTTAGCGGGATGTTCTGCGTGTCATCGATGGTGTTCAGATGGCAGGAATCTCTCATGCGGTGATAAACTAATAGGTGCTGGACGTCGTGTGGAAGGAGAGGGACCGAGTTACACAAGATGAGAAAAGACACTTGAGCCTCTGAGGCCCTTAAATGAGAAGCACGAGTTTGTACCGCTGCAGCAGCTGTGGGAGATGGGGTGCCAGCTTCATCTTGCAGAAGGGACAGCTCCATCCAAGGAACAGCCAAGACTGCGGCGGGCACCAGACCCAGCGAAGAGCCTACAGTCCCACCTGGGGCTTGGGCCACACGCTTGCTTCCTGGGCAGCAGAGCAGACAGACTCGGCCCAACACCTGAGTGGGGTCCGCTCAGTAACCTAGGTCTTAAGAATTTGCACATTTGGATGTTATAATGGTAAACTTTACATTTATATGATATTTGCAATTTCAATTAGCTCAAATGTGGCCTTGCTCTCACGATGTTTATCGTGCTCAAGTGAAGAAGTAGCCTTCTGTCTCTTTTTTTCTTCTCAGTTTGTCAGCTGATGAGCAGTTGCAATTAGGAGTTTCTTCAGTTTCATCATTGGTTGCTATTAATTTGCATGAATAAATTTAAACTTTGCTTTTAGCTGGGTCACAAGGTAGAATCGCTTGGCATAAATATTTAATTTTTCCAGCCGACTGAAGCCCTCAATGATAAAAGTATTCTAGCTAATGTTTCTTTTGAAGCCTGACCTTCAGCACATGCATTGTTGCTTTTCCTATTATTGAAATATACACACATACTTGGCCGGGCGCTGCGGCTCAAGCCTGTAATCCTAGCACTTTGGAGGCCGAGGTGGAAGGATCACTTGATCCCAGAAGTTTGAGACCAGCCTGGGCAACGATGAGACGCTGTCTGTATGAAAAGAGAAAAGAAATCTACACACATACTGATGCATTGTATATAATATCTAGAGAATGCAACACGAGACTTCATTGGATTGGAAGTAAAATTGGTGCATCTGTGGATTTTCAAGAAGTCTCAGAGGAAAGGAAATAAGATATACTTTGTGTCACTGAGTTTTTTGTTACCTACCTAGGGAATTTTAACAACTGAAATAATTGTAAGATTATTTAAAAATAATTACAGATGGCCGGGCGCGGTGGCTCACGCCTGTAATCCTAGCTCTTGGGAGGCCGAGGCGGGCGGATTGCTCAAGGTCAGGAGTTCAAAACCAGCCTGAGCAAGAGCGAGACCCCGTCTCTACTATAAATAGAAAGAAATTAATTGGCCAACTGATATATATATAAAAAAAATTAGCCGGGCATGGTGGCGCATGCCTGTAGTCCCAGCTACTCGGGAGGCTGAGGCAGAAGGATCGCTCGAGCCCAGGAGTTTGAGGTTGCTGTGAGCTAGGCTGACGCCACGGCACTCACTCTAGCCTGGACAACAAACCGAGACTCTGTCTCAAAAAAAAATAAATAAATAAAATAATTACAGATGTTGGAGGCAATAAGATTGTAAGTCAGTTGCTACAGTTTAAAATAGCCTGCTCTGCTCTTCTAGGAGGTCGAGGTGGTTTTTATGGCAGGCTGGATTTGTGTGCATGTATTCTCAGTTCTTCTTTCCCTCTCGCTCACTCCCTCACTGTCCGGCCCAGCTGTGGGCCTCTCCATTTCCTTGAATGCTTACATTCTGAGTTACGAAAAGAAAGGTATTTAAATTATTCTAGATTACAAAATTTTATTCAAAGAAACTTGTTAGAATTTCAGGAGCTTTTCAAATGATTAAGAAGTAAATCTTCTTATTGCCTTGATGATAAACCAACATCCATCACGCGTGGTCTCCAGTTTACGCTGCACTCTGTCCTTGCCGTCTGACTCATGAAAGCCTGGCCAGCTGGTGTGGTGCAGCCATGGCTAGTAGACACTCGGCCACCCGAGTGGTGTGTTGCTGTGTTGCATATTTTTCTGCGGAGCTGTGTGCAGAGAAACAGCAATGCACAAAGCATTGCTTAGAGCTGCAAGATTAAGTCCACTAGGCCAGCAATTCTGAGAAAACAAAGCAAAAGCCCTTTGATGGAAGCACTCCTATCCCATAAATACTAAAATGCCATTCCCAGTGCATCTCTTACTTCCTCAGTGAGCATTTTATAGTCCTTGGAGCGTTTTCAGGGAAAAAAATAATCTAGAATCAAACTTACAGGTAAAGTTCTTCATTCCTTTTATGATTAAACCTTTTAAATTCCTTGAAGACAAATCTCACCCTGCTGCTGTGCACAGCAAAGTGAAACGTAGAACATAGGAAGGGAATTGAGCCAGAAATGGCAGTCTGTGTCACATATGGGTCACGAAACAGCTGTCACTAGTCGCCACTGCAGTGAACCCCTGAAGTCCTGGTGTTGCACCTCCCCTGGCCGAGACTTGAGGAGGGGCAGCATCCTTCCCATCCCTCCCTTGCCTTTTCAGCTCCGACCCCTCTGCTGTGCTGATGTCTGAGCAGCTTCTCCACAGCCCGCCTGCCCGTGGGACAGGGCGACATGGCCCAGCCTTTGCGGCCTTCTTGCTCCCGTGCCACCTTGGAGGACTCAGAAATCTTGTATGCATTATTCATCATAGTGATAATAGCTGGCATTTATTACCCACTTAATATATGCCTGGCACTATTCTAAGTGTTTTATATGAATTAATTCATCTAATCTTTACAAGTCCTTGAGGTATGTAATGAAATTGTCCCCACTTTGGGGGGAAGTAATGGGACTTGCTCACTGCCACACAAGCAGCGGGTAGGATTTGAACACAGGGGAGTTGATCTCAGAGCCCATATTTTTTCTTTGTTTTTCAATTTTGGTAAAATGCATACAACATAAAATATACCACCTTGACCATTTTTAAGCATGGAGTTCAGGGGCACTAAGTATGCTCACGTTGTGCTGTTGTCATCGCTGCTGTCCATCCGCAGGACTGATACTCTGTCCCCATTAAACGCTAACTCCACATCCCCTCACCCCAGCCCCTGGCAGCCACCACGCCACTTTCTGTTCCAAGCTCATCCTTTTAACCACAGCACTTTGCTGTCTCTCTCGAACTCAGGACTGGACTAATCTGAAGGTATTTTGTTCCCTCTTTTTCCGTTGTACCACTTATTCGCCGATTTCCCCTTGTCCATTTTATGTTTAGCATAAATGTAAATGTGTGTGTTGTCAGGGGGGCCAGCTTCGGTGGCCGAGGTTTTGGCTTCCCTGTCCTTTCCTTTTGTCAGACTGGAATCGTTAGGTTTTAAAATAGCATCTCTTCTTTTACTTCTGATTGGAAGGGCTTAGATGTTCATTTTAGGAAATTTAGCAAATATGGAAAAGCATAAAGAAGGTAATTCAGATTCCTTGTACTACCAAGTACTAGAGATACCCACTGTTAACGTTTTGGTGCTGTGATCATCTAGTATTTGTCTCCATATGTCTATAAAAACCTATTTAACAAAATTGTTAATAGAATGTTTTTGAGCATGTTGCTTTGTAACCTATTTTTTTAGGTATGAAAGTGAATATTTATTTAGAATGAGAAAAAATAACATTTTGAAGTGTCAATAACTGACAGATACCCTAAACAGTATAAATCCAAAATAATAAATTTTTCTTAATTAACTGCCTAATATTCTTCCATACTTTTTTCCTTCCATTTTTGGCTACATAGTCTGTTATCACATGTGACAATGTTATGATATTTTCTGTAGCAGGACTAGAAAGATCATTTGATCTTAAGCATGATTGATTAAAATTATTTTTAAAATTTTATTTTTTAAAAGACTTTTATTTTTTAGAGCAGTTTTAGGTTGACAGCAAAATTGAGAGGAATGTACAGAGAGCGGCCATTGTCAGGCCCTGCCCAGATTAGAGTGGTCCGTTTGTTAGAATTGAACCTACGTTTGACAGTTGCATCAGTCACTCGAAGTTCATAGTTTACATTACAGTTCGCTCTTGGTGTTGTACATTTATGTAAAATGTATGTCTACTGTTTTAGTATTATATGCAGTATTTTCGCTGCCTTAAAAATCCTATGCGCTCCACCTGTTCAACCTTCCTTCCCTCCCTCCTAACCCCTGGCAACCACTGATCTTTCTACTGTCTCCATAGTTTTGCCTTCTCCAGAATGTCATATAGTTGGAATCATAGAGAATGTAGCCTTTTCAGACTGACCTCTTTCACTTAGTAATATTCATTTAAGTTTCTTCCACATCTTTACATGACTTAATAGCTCATTTCTTTTTAGCATTGAATAATATTCCCAAAGTAACCTACTTTTTTACCCAGCATTGTGCCAGGTTAACTTTTGTACATCCTTAAACAAGACTTTTATCTTCAAAGAGCTTGTTGTCCAGTGAAGACAACAGGGGAAGTGCAGTGCAGGATGAGAAATGCCTGCAAAGGAATAAGGTCAAGGAGCGGTGGGCATACCTCTGGGCAGGGCGCACCTGCAGTGTACCCCTCTCTCGAGATGACGAGGATGTCGGCAGAGTATAAGATATTGTCCCTTTCTTAATGAATTGTATTAAAGTTGGCAAGATAAGCTGGTTTAGTACTCATGACATAACAGCTGGTAATATCTAATTTATGGTGAAACGCTAAGTTGTGAGCAATAGATTCTGATACTCCAAGAGCGGAAGGATCAGTAAATCCATGAATGCTATTATACTTGAACAGGAAAGACTTGAACTGAGCCTTGAAATCTGGGTAGGATGTAGAGGAATTACAGGAAGAGAGCAGGGCATTCCAGGCCTGGTGGCTGTAATGAAGCTTTTAATCCAGTGCTTGACACAGCACTCGGCACATAGCAGATGCTCAGTTAAGTAAGTGTTTAATGAAAGAGTGAACATGAGTGGATGAACAGATTGGAAGTAATACACCTCTTGTAACATCAAAGATATTGCCTCTCAGGCAGCATTGATGGGAGTGTAAGTTGGTAAAGGCCTTTTGGAAAATGTTCAGCTTGGTAGTATCTGTAAAAAAAAAATTTTTTTTTAAATGAGTATGCCTTTGACCCAGGAACTCCACTTAGAGAAATCTACTTAAAAGCCATATTTTCCTATATTCTTAAAGATACATGACTAAATAGTTCATGATATAGCCTTACATGGACTTTGCTTTAAATTTGGCAAACACATATATCATTTATTAACATGCTCAGAACTGAGTAGCTCGGTAAGAATGTGGACATTTAGGGGGAAAAGGTCAGGGTTGTGTCAGGTGGCATTCAGCCTGCATTGCACCTGGGGACTCTTCACCTGACCATGTGACTATAGCCATCAGGGCAATTGCCCTAATTCCCAGAGCAATGGCAGGTAGAAGTTTGGGAAGATCATCAGAATATTCCAGTGAACACCAAGATAAGTGTGTTGCTTAATGAATTTTTTAAAGGCCTCACAATGATGTTGCTTGCTGGCAGCATGTGGTAAACAGAGTTGAAAGATTGTAATTCAGGTCAGAAACCCTACCCAGTTGTTAAATTATTTTTGAGAGTCTACTCTGATGGCATTCTGGCAGACAGAGTTGAAAAATCTATTCTGCAAAATACACAATAGCCTTCTAGTACCCTAGTCCACAGTTGATATTAGATTGGCATGCTCAGGAAAGCTCAATGTTGTCCTCCAAAAACAGTCTAAAATTTCTTTTGGAAAATTACCCACAAAAGTGATATATGTGGTTGATCTTTAGCCTACTGTTAGAAGATATACTTAGACATACTGAAATTTTAACAAATTCACTGGAGCAGACAGTTATTCATGACTCGGGCAGCCCCCCCACCGCAAACAGGTCAGTCGTCCCAGCAAGAGGGCAGGAGGGGGAAGTTGTTGTAAGATGTTCTTTGAAGGGGACAAAACAAAGAATATATTTGATTGGTTGAAGTGGAAAGTCCCTAAGAGGTAGGTTTGGTGGTTTCTGATTGGCAAAGCTTAAGGTTACATTGAGCTGGGTTTCAGTTTGCTTATGTAGGAACCCAAGACACTGGATCTGTCTTAGCCTAATGACACCCCAGTTAATTAACACCACTATGAAGAGTTTTGCTTTTTGTGTTCCCATCACCTTTATGCCCCATTTCCTAATTATGATGTAAGGCCGACTTATTAGCAGTCATCCACTCATGCTGACCACCAGGTAGTGAGCTCCTGGAAGCCAAGGAGAACGTTTGAGTCGTCTTTGTATTTCCTTTAAGGCCTAGGACAGTCTACCCCATATTATTAGGTGCTCTTGAAAGATTTGTGAAATTGAACTACCATTAATGAAATTTCATGGGTTACTATTTTCTGTTACTTCCTTTCTAGGAATGTGTTATATAAAGATAACAGCTGATAAGTTTGCTATATGTATTGGTCTTAACTGTGTTTTCTGGTTACATAGGAGCTATCCAAGATCACCATGCCAGTCATATTTAACGAGCCTTTGAGCTTCCTGCAGCGACTGACGGAATACATGGAGCACACGTACCTCATCCACAAGGCCAGCTCCCTTTCTGATCCTGTGGAAAGGATGCAGGTGTGCATCAAGCCCCGGAAAAGGCTTAAGTCCCAGAGACCTCTCTACCAACCCACCCCAAACACACACACAAAGTTAGTGTTAAGTCCAGTGTGAGGTTGGCAAATATTAATGTTAAAAGCTGTCAGCCTGTTCGGAGTGTCCCCTAGTCAGTGCCACCATAGTGCAAAGACCAATGAGAATTGCAAAAGAAGCAGATGGTGGTCCATAACCAAACCTGGACATTGGTGAGCTTTTTTTAAGTCTTCGTTTTAGAAAGTAGCATTATATTAGGTGGAAAAATTCAACCTGAAGTCTTTCAGGCTTTCTCAGAATATTTCCAAGAAGGCATGAATACACACGCACATATATATACATGTGTGTGCTTATATGTATATATAAATATATATACATTGCTATATGTTAAAACAAAAGACAGCAAAGAATCAAACGTTTTCATTTTGTTTTAAATAGAAGATGTTTATGTGATCTACATGAATGCAGTAGATGCAGGCAGAGTACAGTGGACACATTGTTCTCCTTCAAACAAAACAACAGCATTCTAAACTAAAATCCTTCTGTTCTTTCATTTATATAAATCAGCTTTTTCCACCCTCATTGGACTTAACACCAATTGTTGAGGTTTGTGTCTCTTTTCTTCAATCTTGAAGTGTACTTTTAAAAAATTTTAAATGGATTAAAAGTAACTTTGGGTTTAAGAATTTTTTTAAAAAGTCCTTGAGAGAATTTGTGGCACTCTTAGGGCATTGTAAAAACCACAGTTGGGAATAACTATAGGAAGTGACTGAAAGTAGCTTTCATTTTGAATATCCAAGTTTCAGTATCACGTTTCTAGAACCGTATTAAAAAGTCCAAAGTAATTAAACTCCTCGAGATAATTTTGGAAATTACTGTCTTCAGCAAAATTTGGGATTCTAAAAGAACGAGGAGCAAGCTAGGCTATTTTTAACTTGTTGTGATGCTCTGTCCACAGTGTATAGCTGCATTTGCTGTGTCTGCTGTTGCATCTCAGTGGGAACGTACTGGAAAACCTTTCAACCCACTTCTGGGAGAGACTTATGAATTAGTTCGGTGAGATCTTTCACTCCATTCCAGATGGATAGTTGAATTTGTATGATTTATTTATTTATTTTGAGACAGAGTTTGTTGTTGACTCACTCTAGCCTGGGTACTTTGTTGCCCAGGCTAGAGTGAGTGCCATGGCATCAGCCTTGCTCACAGCAACTTCAAACTCCTGGGCTCAAGCAATCCTCCTGCCTCAGCCTCCCGAGTAGCCGGGACTATAGGCATGGGCCACCATGCCCGGCTAATTTTTTCTATATATATTAGTTGTCCAATTAATTTATTTCTATTTATAGTAGAGACGGGGGTCTCGCTCTTGCCCAGGGTGGTTTTGAACTCCTGACCTTGAGCAATCCGCCCGCCTCGGCCTCCTAGAATGCTAGGATTATAGGTGTGGGCCACCGTGCCCAGCCTGTATGATTTATATATAATAGCTTTTCAAATGAAGAGGGAAAAATATATGTATTGTCACCAACAATTATACATGACTAGAGCAGTTATCAATTTTGGTATTTGTTTCTATTATGCTTACTAGAGACTATGTCAAAAAGATTAAAATAATATAATATTACATTATGAAAAGTAATTGCAAGGATTTCAGTATTCCTTATCATGTAGGATTGATCATCCTCCCTTTCTTATGCATATCGTAAGATGAGATTGGAGGTTTTTTTATAACCATATAAAGTATAAATATATACTTTTGCCATAAAGCCAATGAATGCATTTACAAGTGCAGTTCTATTTGCTTGTGCTAGCCTGTTTCTTACTTGAATTAGGGGAATTTATTTGGCTTTAGTTTTTATCTTCCTTCTCTGTACAAGTTTTGATCTCATTTATTTCCTATGTGTTTGAAAATGGACACAACTACATTTCTCTTATTATAAAAGGAGCAATACGTTTTAAAATCCCATGGCTGATATGACTGTCACCCACATTCATGTGGATGTTCTTTATTTTAGTATGTTCAAAGTAGCTAGCATTATAATAACATTAGATTTAATAGTTTGGGGTGCATTTGTATAATTTCTCATACGTTCTTTCCTGAAGATGATAAAGAATTGTTTATTTTGTCAAACCTGTTTCTTTAATGCTTTTATATTGCTTTTGACTGAAATGACAATAATGTACTCATAATGATAGAATTAATTACAATGTTGCTTTTTTTTTTTTTTACTCTTAAGAGATGACCTTGGATTCAGACTCATCTCTGAACAGGTCAGCCATCACCCCCCAATCAGTGCATTTCATGCAGAGGGATTAAACAATGATTTCATCTTTCATGGCTCAATATATCCCAAACTGAAGTTCTGGGGAAAGAGTGTAGAAGCAGAACCCAAAGGAACCATCACCTTGGAGCTCCTCGAGTAAGTTCGAATCAAGCCATTAAACTCTTTTTGTGTAGACTTACTTGTAAGTATATACACTTGCGTCCAGCCCTGATCTTATTATTCAAAAGCTAGAGAAAAAGCAAGAAACAGCTTTTGTACAGTGTAGATTATCTACTTCTATATAAAGGAATTTGAGAAACGTGGCAATAGCCATTGCTAATTAATCCGGGGGTGTGTAAATAGTTTAACTAGATGTTTGACTATGGTGTTTGGGTCTATTTTGAGATAAATGGAGTTAATCACTCCATGACAGTTCTTATGAAACAGGCTTTCTATATATCATGGTGCCAGCATTTTGCTTAAAGACTTCACAGTGAGAAATATTGAAAAGACAGTGTGTGACGCCTGCTAGACATTAGGGTATGTTAGGAGTTAATTCTCTTCTTTTGTAAGATTAGCTTTAAATTCCCAGGCAGTTCCATCCAGGTAAGATAGAGTAAGCATCCTCTACCCTGTCTCTTACACTGAATGCAACTAGCAACCCTGGACAGAGACGTAAAGCAACAATCTGAGGACTGTGTAAAATAGTAGCAGGCAGACAGGAGAGAAATCAGACCCTGAGGACCAATGTGAGTTTACCAGCTTTGTATTTTTCTCCCCTATCTCCTGGCTTAGAGTTAGAGCAGCAAGTCACAGAATTGGGCATTGGAGGCAGACAGAAAAAGTTCTGAGAGACTAAAATAACGTGTAAAACTATAAAGCTTTTGGAAGAAAACATAGGAGAAAATCTTATGACTTTGAATTAGGCAAAGACATCTTATAGATACAATACCAAAATTATAATCCATAAAAGGCAAAATTGATCAAGTAGATTTTATCAAAATTAAAAACTTTTGCTCTATGAAAGACACTGTTCAGAGATGAAAAGACAAGCTACTGACTAATAAAAATTATTTGCAAATGATATATCCAACAGAGGACTTGTGTCCAGAATGTATAAAGAACTCTCAAAACTCAACAATAAGAAACAACAGTAAGAAATAACTCAGTAAGAAATTGGACAAAAGATGTGAACAGATAATTCACTGAAAGAAATATGAATGGCCATAAGCACATGAAAAGATGTGTAGCAGCCTTAGTTACTAGAGAAATACAAAATTAAAACCACAATGAGTTACCAGTATATATTTATTAGAATGTCTAAAATCTAAAAAACTGACAATACCAAGTGCTGACAAGGACACAGAACAATGAGAAGTCTCAAACAGGTTGAGACTTCTTCTTCCAGAATGGTTTGGACTGGAAGTGTTTCAGATTTTGGATCTTTTCAAATTTGGGGATATTTGCATTGTACCTACCCATTGAGCATCCCAACTCTGAAAATCTGAAATGCTCCAGGAAGCGTTTTCTCTGAGCATCATGTTGGCACTCAGAAAGTTTCAGATTTTGGAGCATTTTGGATTTGGAATGCTCAACCCATATGTTGTTGGTGTTGAATGTAAAATGGTAAAGCCACTGTGGAGACCAGTTTTGCAGTTTTTTACAAAGTTAACCATATGTTTACCACATGACTCAGCAATCCTCCTAGGTATTTACCCTAGGGAAATGAAAACTTATATTCACATAAAAACCTGTATGCAAATGTTTAGTGTGGCATTATTCAAAATCACCAAAAACTGAAAACAGCCCAGATACCTTTCAGTGGGTGAATGGTTAAACAACCATGATACATCTACACAGTGGATTACTACTCAGCAATAAGAAAGAATGAATGATCAATACATAGGACAATAGGAATGACTTTCAAGTGCATTATACAAATTAAAGCTAATCTCAGAAGGTAACATAGTATATCATTCCATATATATGACATCTGGAAAAGGTAAAACTATATCAATGGAGAACAGATCAGTTCTTTAGGGATTAGGGATGAACTAGAGATTCAGGGATTAGGAATGGAGGAGGGTTTGACTACACAAGGGAAGCAGAGCAAATTCTTGGGGCTGGTGGTGATGGAGTTGTTTACTATTCTGATTGTGTTGGTGGTGGTTGCACATAGCTATACACACATTAAAACCCATGGAACTGTATACCAACCAAAATGAATTTTCAATAAATTAAAACAATTCAAAAAAAATCTAAGGATAAATATATGAAGATGCAAAACAAATTTTTTCAGAATCAAAGGATTAAAAATTGGAGTTTATTTATATACACAGGTGTTTTCCTTTGGTCAGGTGGAGGGTGCTTTCTCTGGAAAGTGCTTAATAGACCTTCGTTTTTAGTTTCTATGTCTAATTTTATTTTTCATATGTCTCACAAACTTTTGAATGCTTAAAATGATTAAGTACCTAGTTTATTTGGAGTGTGGTGGAAGTATAGAATTTTTTTCTGAAGCTTTTGTTTCCCATTAAGAAACAATAATAGGCGCCTGATAACCTATTTCACTGTGAGTTAACATCAATAGGGTTTTTCAAGTCTTAGAGCTTAGTTATCTCAAGCGGCCTGATTAGTTATCCCATGTAATGGCATTTGAAGCAAATGTACTTTTTAAACAAAATAACACTTGTTACTTATTTTTCTGGGTTGTGGTTTTGTTTTTTAGACACAATGAGGCATATACATGGACAAATCCCACCTGCTGTGTGCATAACATCATTGTGGGTAAACTCTGGATCGAGCAGTACGGCAACGTGGAAATCATTAACCACAAGTAAGACACTTTAGGGGACTTAGCCATTCCTTCAGTTTTCATCAGTTCCAGTGGCCTGCAAAAGCTCTAGTTGAGCCTGATGAAAATGTAAGAATCGGGCATTATAACTCAGGAGTGAACAGCAACCCATCCATTTAATGAATAGGGTTCATTAAAGTCTCTGATTAAGCAAGTTGGGTGAACTTTGAGCTTCCCCAGCCTCTGTGAATCTTAATTCCATCTCAGCTCTTTTTGATTCTGTTGTTTAGTTTGTTGTTCATACAGGATTGGTGGGGTTTAATAACATAAGAGTTATTAAAAACAGTTACTAAAAACAGTTGAGTTCAAATCCTTCTTTGTGACTTTAGGCAAGCCATGTATTCTTTTTTTATTTTATTTAAAAAAATTTTTTTTTATTTAGTGTATTATGGGGGTACAAGTGTTAAGGTTACATATATTGCCCATGTCCCCCCTCCCCCCTCGAGTAAGCGCTTCAAGCATGTCCATCCCCCAAACGTTGCACATCTTACTCGTTTGGTGAACCTTGCATCCTTTTTTTTAAGGTGGGTACATTACTAATTGAGGATTAATTATAACTTCTGTATGGAGCCTGGCATATATAAAAAGTCAGTGAACAGCTGTTGCCAGAAAGGTTATCACAGTTATTATTCTCTACTGCTGCTTTTGAATGATAATCTGCATTTCATATTTTCTTTATAGGACTGGGGACAAATGTGTGTTGAATTTTAAGCCATGTGGCCTTTTTGGTAAGGAATTACACAAAGTTGAAGGCTACATCCAAGATAAAAGGTAAAATTTCCATTTCAAGTGTTGAGTAGTATAGATGTTGTTCACTAGATAAAATGTCGATATTAAAATATGCTGCCATAGTGTAGAAATAAGCGTTCTAAGAAGTTGAAAATTTTTTTCTTCTACAAGGAAGTATCTTTAAAGAATTTGATTCATACAAACCTCTATAGCAATAGTCAGTTACTGCAAAACACTGGTTTGGTTGTTGGCTAAACATCAGTTTCTCTTAACAGCAAAAAGAAGCTCTGTGCGCTCTATGGGAAGTGGACTGAATGTTTATACAGTGTTGACCCTGCCACTTTCGATGCTTACAAGAAAAATGATAAGAAAAATACCGAAGAGAAGAAAAACAGCAAACAGGTGAACAACCTGTCAGGTGGTATCCAAGGAATAACTGGATTCTTCCATTTTTGCTAATCCTTTTGGAGTTGGCCTGTTACTGGGTCACACTTTGACTTTTTTTTTTTTAATCTTTTTCCTAGGGCATGTAATTTTTCTCCTTGCATCTTTTTAATGAGCAGCTATCTGCCTTAGTAGCACGTTTGCCATAATCTTTTATAGCATATGGATATGTATGAGTTTTATAGTTGTGTAGCAGTTGTACATGAGATTTTGATTTAATTCATGTAGCTTTGGAAACTTGGAGTTCACCTTAGATCAATTTTCCTTTCCTCTTGTTTATATGCATTAGAGGTTGAAATTGTTTGAATATTTAAAATTTAAAATTTCTTCCAAAATTCTCTCTTACATTTTCATGCTGCTTGTCAGTTTTGTTACCTTATCATGAAAATCACTAAAGTTAAGACCATCATGGTCGAAGGAGTCATCACTGGACTGCTGTCCTCTTCTTACTAAATTTTCTTCTTTGTGGGACAGTTAACGTCTAGATAGAATTTCCTGCGGGTGAGGCACACAGCTTCATGTCGCACGGCCCCCCGCAGGCCCTCATGGTCAGCAGAGTCCTGTCCCTTCCCTCCCGGCAGAAATGCTGAGAGCTGGAGAAAGATCGCACCTGTTTGGACAGGAAATACATGTATGAGAACTGACTCCTTTTCAGCCAGCATCGTGGTTCAGAGCGCAAACTCAGGGTTAGATTCTCATGCTCACCATGTATGGCTAGTGTGAGCTTGGGCAGGTTGCCCGCCTCTCTGCCCCGGAAAGGGCTCAGCACGGCACCTGCTCGTCGTAGGGACTGATAAGGTCCCTTCTGCTGACAGTACTTCCGGGACTGGCAACTTGAGCATCACCTGCGAGCTCGTTTAAAATGCAGGCTGCCCGGCCCCGCCTCGGATCTGCTCACTGAGCAGCAGCCTCTGGGGCTCTTCAGGTGTTTCTCGCGTGTGCGAAAGTTTAAGAAGCCCTGATACTCCGTGAAGGCGGAAGGTGTATCTGTTAGTGACTTTGTCAGTGGAGTTGACCGTGCTCCTGAGGTGAGAAGAGTGTTGTTAGATGGCCAGAGTGGGCGGCTCCTTTCTCTATTTCCCTTGAGCTGTGTGTGTGTGTGCACGGTTCTGTCCCCCTCACAGCCCGGGTGCCACCTGCGTTCCCACCGTGAGGCGCACGGACTCTTCACTGGCGAAAAGCAAACCGAGGGGCTGGAGAAGGACACATCCCAGGTCCTCGGACCCCCGACACAAACTCCCCAGCCACAGCTCCTGGCAGTAGGAAGCAACGCGGTAAAGGCAACCTTGCCAACACGCTTGTTGTCCGGCCCTCTCTCACAGAGTGGGGACAATAAAGGACATTGGCAAAATTCCAGAAAATATTCCTTACATCCCATAAATGCCAGTCAGTCTTCTAGAAAAGTGGCCCTTCCCCCTTGGAGAGAATAAATGTTCTCACACTTCCACTCTTTGTCCCATCTCGCCCCTTCCTGTGTGCATCTGCCTGCCATAGATTTCTGACGTTCCTGAACGTGTTCATATGCTGTGGGAAGTTTTTGTCAGCAATGTTGCCACCTCTTCGCCATTTTCTGTGCATTCACTGAAAGTGTCTCAACCAATGGTTCTAGATTTGTTAGCTGTGTGGTGTTGGGGGTTTTAACCTTCCAAAGCCTTGGACACTTTATGTATAAAACTGCAGTAATAATATCTCCTCAGAGGTTTATTACGTGAAGACTAAGTATATAGAGCACCTAGCATAGCTCTGCCTGTGGGGAGGGTAGCCAAAGGAAATGTTAGTTTCATTTTTAGCCTGATTTCTTTTAAAATTCTTTTTTTTATCAAGTGCAGTCAGGATCCCTACTGGTTTTGTGTCATTGATAAATTTAGCTGAGACTGCCCCAAGAAGGTAACCTTTTGTTGTTTTCAGAATGTTCTGTGTATTGTCTGGGCCTCTCTGGTGTGTGAGCCCCTCGTAAGTCAGGCAGTTCTGTACTTCCCTGGCATCCAGGGCAGAGCATTTAGAAGTTCCTCAGTACATACTCAAGCAAGTTATTTTGTCTTTAAAAAAGAAAGAAGAAAGAAGCTTTAAAAACAAAACAGTGGGCCGGGCACGGTAGCTCATGCCTGTAATCCCAGCACTCTGGGAGGCCGAGGTGGGTGGATCATTTGAGCTCAGGAGTTTGAGACCAGCCTGAGCAAGAGTGAGATCCCGTCTCTACTAAAAAATATATAGAAATAAATTAGCTGGACAAATAAAAAATATATTAAAATTAGCTGTGCATGTTGGCGCATGCCTGTACTCCCAGATACTCGGGAGGCTGAGGCAGGTGGATTGCTTGAGCCCAGGAGTTTGTGGTTGCTGTGAGCTAGGCTGATGCCACAGCACTCTATTCAGGGCGACAGAGTGAAACTCTTGTCTCAAAAAAAAGAAAACATTGTAGAATAGCGTGATGATGATGCTGCTTTAAATGCAAATAACAATGATACAGCACATAAAGTTCACAAGACTCATAGCACTTATCAGACATTCAGCTAGTATCTATCCATTGGCTCCCCAAAAAGGTAAAGATATAAGAATTAAAAGGGAAAGATGTAAGAATTAGAAAGTTATAATGCTCCTGCCCTCAGGTTTCCATCTAGTGGTATGCAATAAATAATGGTTGTACAATTTCTGAGTGTATATATACAGTCACGTGTTGCTTAATGACAGAAATATGTTCTTAGAAATGCATCAGGTATTTTTGTCATTGTGCAAACAGTATACTTACACAAACCTAGGTGGTATCTAGATTTCTGTTCACATGTGTTTTGTCATGTGGAAAACCAAGTGTCCCAGCACCATTACTGGGCATCAGTCAGTCATTTCCCCTGCTCGATCTGCAGTGCCACTATCAATGTGTGTTTTCTGCCCGTGCTCCATTGCAATGTCACAGGACCACAGCCGCGTGTACGGTCCGTCGCTGACTGAGACGTCATGGTGCGGCACATGGCCATATTTTAAAATGTTTTACTTAAATTCTGTTCACCTGTCGGCTTTTCTAGGTGAGCACCGCTGAGGAGTCCGACGAAATGCCAATGCCAGATTCTGAAAGTGTGTTCGTCATCCCCGGAAGCGTTCTCCTGTGGCGAATAGCCCCACGGCCTCCGAATTCTGCCCAGGTGAGGGTTTGCTGGACGTGGCCTCGCTGTCTCTGTGCAGTGCGCTTTCCAGACTCGTGCGGAGCCAGGCCAGGCTGCACTGAGACCTAGGCAGCGGTCATCAAAACGCCCCTCCCTTGTCCCCCCGCTGGCGCCTGTGTGCGTGTCCCCCTCTCACCCTGAGGCCACACGCCCGTGGTGTCCGTTCCTCTGGTGTCTCCTGGGAGGATGTGCTGGGGGCGGGGGGAGGAACCTTTAATAGTTATTTAGGGGTGAGCTTGGCCCTCGGTAAGCACGAGATGATGCGGTCTGGGCAGTAGAACCATCTAGACCCAGCGCAGAATGGATTTAATGAAGAAAAAAGAAGAATGTTGATTTTGCTCATGGTTCTACTTAAAGTTGCTAGCGATAGAGGATATTTATTCTGTGAGGCCTGCTTTGAGATTTCTTTGAGAGACATTCCCACAGGTTGTGCAGATTTGGGTGAAAGTACTCAGGTACGTGTGACCTGAGAGAGGCTGAGCACCATTGCCACAGAAGGGAGGGGTGGCTGTCACATCAAACCCCGTCTACTTTCAGGGCCTTCCATTTTGCATTAAGCCTTGGTATGTGCTAATTCGACCATTTTGCTGCTTTCCAGATGTATAATTTTACTAGTTTTGCAATGGTTTTGAATGAAGTAGACAAGGAAATGGAGAGTGTGATTCCTAAGACGGACTGCAGGTTGCGGCCTGACATCAGAGCCATGGAGAACGGAGAAATAGGTACCTGCCGCCTGATGGTACTCCCGGGGAAGGTTCATCGCTGTGGGGACAGTGGTTTGCTTTGTTCCTGGTGATTGTTAGCGTCATGTGGGGTCCTAACATTTTTAGTCTCTCTCAGATTTTTGAATTATAATTCAATTTAAATTCAGTAACTTTTGTTTTAAATTTGGAGATCTGAGGCAGACCTTATTAGCTCACCATCATATTCATTATTTCGGGAATTAGCCCCCTGATAATCTATCTGTGCATATGGCCAGAGGTGAATCTTAAATGTCAGAGGGGAATTTGAGAAAACAGTCGCATCTTTATCAACTTTGAACTGTATTCTGACTAATTATGTCACTATATATTTCAGAATCTATACATCACCTTGTGAGCCTCACAGAAGAGTATGGTCTCCCCCTGGTTAATTATAACATTTTTATCTAAAAGTGTTAAATTTCCTCTAACTCAGTAGTTCTTAAAAGGGGGGCAAGTTTTCCCTGCCAGGGGACATGTGGCAAGGTGTGGAGACTGTGGTTGTCACACCTGGCATCTGCTGGCACCTAGAGGCCAGTGGTGCTGCTGAATGTCCTCTGCCACACACGACATCAGATCCGACATGTCATCAGTGCCAAGGTTGAGAAAAACTGTTCTGCTTGAAGGTCCTGATTCTCTTTGGTGAGAAAGAGCAACAGTATTTTGGAAAATTGTTTAAATTTCTTATGAATGGACTCTGAAAAAGCTCTGAGGACTCACTAAAAATTTGGGATTTCACATTCAGGTTTTAGACCCCATTTTTCATTGAAGGATTTTTAATAATTTTTTTGACATAAGAATAAGCAGGTTCTTTTGGTGAATGCAAAGGTGGTTAAGGGCACGGGCTGTCAGAGAGCTTTCTGTGTCTCAAATGCCAGCACAGCCTCTTACTAACTTGGATACGTGCTAAAATTTTAACTTGATGTTTGGCCTTGGTGTTTGTGTTCTAATACAATGGAGATCATGCTCATATGGGGCCTCTCCATAAAGCTAGTGTGCTTAGTACCGTGCCTGGATCCTCTGCGCTAGGGAACAAACACTCTTTATCCATGTTCTTGTTTCAGATCAAGCTAGCGAAGAAAAGAAACGACTTGAGGAAAAACAAAGAGCAGCCCGCAAAAACAGATCCAGGTCAGAAGAGGACTGGAAGACGAGGTGCGTGCCTTTTTCAGAACATATGCCAGAGCCCTAAGGCAGGCTGTGGGTGTAGACAAGACAGGGTTGTCAGACGCTTTGAACTCCAGTGCCAGGGCCTGGTGGGCGTATGCCCTGCCAAGTTATTCCCAGGCCTGAGAAAAAAGTTATTTCCGCTGACACAAAGTGGTCAAGCTGGAGTAACATGTGTGACAAAGAAAAATGACTACTGGGAAATTCAAGTTAAAATAATCCCACTCAGTTATCACACATAAATATCAACTGAGCTGAGCATACTGTTTTTCTTCCTTATCTAGCAGACCCTGTGTCCGTTCCTTATATAAGAGGGAAAGGCAAATCCAGAATCATAGATTTTGGCATAAAATTACTTTCAGAGTCATTTGCATATATATGTGAATAAATTATAAGGCCATTTGGTTCTGTGTATATCATGTATCAATGATACTTAGACAATGTCTTTACTTTTCCAAACACAAGGGATTTGACAGGTAACACAAGTAGGATTTGTCTAAAGTAACACCTTGGATTCTATTCGGAAATAGTAGGAAGTAAAATTTCTGTTGAATTTTTTTTTTTTTTTAGAGAATCAAGGAGTCACTTAGTAATCACTTATTGAGTAATAGAATCACTTGAAAATAGGAATAGCATAAAAACATTTTGTACATGCATATCACATAATAGAAACCATTGTCCCATAGTTCAAAGGTTATTAAATAAATTTTAGAGCCAATGTAGACATAATTTTACAACCATTCTAATAGATTATTTGGTAGCCCTTTTGCATCTCAGAGAAAGGTAAATTATAAGTAAAAGTAACCTTATGTATCATCTAAAGCAATGGTTTTGGGCCTTTTTTGTTAGCATCAAGATCTTTTTTGCAAAGGAACTCAATCTGTAAATATAAAACGCATGCAAACAGAGTTGCTCTGGACAAGGGGTACTGGCCTGGGCCACTCCTTGCTTTCCCCTGCCATGCATACACCCCAGGTCCCCAGGACACCGTGTTATACAGTTTGAAAACCTCTGGTCTAGAAATCTCTTCTGTGTGCTGGAGGAACCCACATGCTGGCGTGTTTCATTTAGGGGCCGTGCTCGAGGGCACATAGCTAGTAGCACACAGCTCCGCCTTCATTAAGCCTTTAGTCAAAGCCACATTGCTTTGCTGCAGTCCCTTTTGAAAGGATTTAATACATTTTATCGTTCTAGTCTCTTCTGCAGAAAACCCCACTTTTGTACTATATTTCTAATTGTTTCTGGTCACATTTTCAGATATATATAGTAAACAGAAAATACACTAAGAATTTTTACTCTCAGATAAAAGTCTTAACATACATTTATTTATTTATTGATTTATTGATTGATTGATTGAGACAGTCTCGCTTTGTTGCCCAGGCTAGAGTGAGTGCCGTGGCGTCAGCCTAGCTCACAGCAACCTCAAACTCCTGGGTTCAAGCAATCCTGCTGCCTCAGCCTCCTGAGTAGCTGGGACTACAGGCATGTGCCAGCATGCCCGGCTAATTTTTCTTTCTATATATATATTAGGTGGCCAATTAATTTCTCTCTATTTATAGTAGAAACGGGGTCTCACTCTTGCTCAGGCTGGTTTCGAACTCCTGACCTCGAGCAATCCGCCCGCCTCAGCCTCCCAGAGTGCTAGGATTACAGGCGTGAGCCACCGCGCCCGGCCAGTTTTAACATCTAGAAAACAAAGATCTTTGGACAACTCTGTAGCAGCCTGAAAACAAAAAACTAAAAGCTATATTTACGAGCTGTCATTTGGAGCCTTACACATGCTTTCTTCCAAATCTGTCTCTTAGCATCAGTAGTTCTTCTGTGAATACACAGATCTTTAAAATGATCTACTGACCCTCTGTCAGAAGAACATGTGCTTTGAGCTCTTTCCCAGTGGTGATAATGAGATTGCACATTCACTGACTGTTCTCATGACGGACAGTGCTTTTTTTGAATAGTTTGGCTCAGTTTGAATAGGACTGGGGTGCGGGGCAACTTTGTAAGAGAGCATTTTCTTCTGGGTGGTGCTAACTAGCTGGCTAGCCCTCATAAAAAAATCAAACCCCCAAATTAATGTGTTCCAAGTTTCTCCATACTAAATGCTGGCATTCCTGCCAATATTCCTGTCCCTCCCTTGAAGAGAGTTCAGGCCGCAGAGCTTGTCAGGCTATAAGCTGTGATTCCCTGCTTGTGAAAGCAGCTGCCCGTGAGCCTGACCTGTTCCTCAGAGGAGCCGCAGGCTGTACCGGGGTCTGGGGAGGAAGTGGGAGAACTGGCGAGAGACACAGCATTGGTAGAGAAGGGCGAGAGATGAGACAAAAATAAATTGGTGGTGCACAGTCTCCCACAGTATAAGCATTGTGCAGGAGTAGTGATTTTATAAAATGTCATTTTACTGATAAAGACCCATGGACTCTGTAGACTGAAATAATGAATAAAGGGTAACAAAGAAATCTCCTTTCCTTCCTCTTTCCTAAAATCTTTCCCACACTTTTCTAAAATCTTTAAGTCTCTCAAAAGACAAATTAACTGGAATTTTTCAGTGGGGGAAGGGAGCAGGGGTGATAGCAGCAGAGAAGTTTCCAGACATCAGTGCTCAGATTTAGAGGACCTAGGAGTTGAGAAAAACCCTAATCCCTCGCATCGGACCATTCCTCTGCAGGTGCCAATCTTTAGTGCAGTGTTCTGGCTGAACTGTCACCAAGAATAGGTGATGCCCAAAGACTATGACTTGCAGTATTCTTTAGAGAACTGTTTTAGAAGCTCACATGTGAACAAGAACATCCTTTGCTGTTAAACATACCATTCTGTGAAATGTCTTGTTGCAACTTGGACTTTTTGTCTCTCTCTTCTCAATTTTCTATGGAAGGAATCTGATGACACAGGGCCTGAGGCTTGATTAACTTTTAAAATTATTTCTGATTTTTGTGCCAATACCAGATTGATTTAATTACTACAGCTTTATAGTATAGTTTGATATCTGGCATATTAATGCCACCCATTTTGTTTTTATTGCCTAGAATTGCTTTTGATATGCGGAGTTCTAGCTCTAACCAGGGAAATACAAGATGTGCTATAACAACGTTGTTTCTTAGAGCTGAATAGTACTCCATGGTATACATATACCACATTTTATTAATCCACTCATGAATTGATGGGCACTTGGGTTGTTTCTACAGCTTTGCAATTATGAATTGTGCTGCTATAAACATTCGAGTGCAGGTGTTTTTATAGAGTGCCATTGGATCTTTTGGGTAGATGCCCAGTAATGGGATTGCTGGATCAAATGGTAGATCCACTTGTATCATTTTAAGGTATCTCCATATTGCTTTCCAAAGAGGTTGAACTAGTTTGCAGTCCCACCAGCAGTGTAGGAGAGTTCCTATCTCTCCACATCCACGCCAGCATTCACTGTTTGGGGACTTTTTGATAAAGGCCATTCTCACTGCTGGAAGCTCAAACTTGTGGGGGGAAGGGGCGCAAGGGCATTATTTGAAAGCTTAAAATTTGTACCCTCATAATATGCTGAAATTAAAAAAAAAATTCTGATTACCTTGATGTTGATTTGCCTGCTTTTCTGAAGTGTTTCACTTTCCTAAGCCTGACTACAAAAGTAATTTTACTATGTGGACTTTTGAAACCCAAAGGAAAATAATAATGGTATACTTCACATTAAACAAAAATTCTGTGACATTGATTAAATGATGGGTCCTGAGAATTTGTAGTATATCCAAAGTCTGAATAACCCATATTTTGATCATTTAAAGTAAACTTTCTAAATTTCTAATTAGAAAAACTTCCCAAACCTAAATAAATAATTCATAAAATAATTTTCTAGAAGACTTGGTCTAATGGACATTTACTATATGATCCTTCAAGGAATTAGCCTAATGTAAATAATTTTTTTCTCTGTTAGGGTTTTTATTGTTGCTGTGGTGATAAGAACTTTAAAAACAAATCTAACCTCTTAATAGCTAAATATTTAAAAATTTTTTGTATTGATACATTATATTCGTACATTTTTATGGTGACCAGGTGATATTTTGTTATATGCACAGAATGTTTAATGATCAAGTCAGGGTATTTAGGCTATCCATCACCTCAAGTGTTTATCATTTCTATGTGTTGGGAACATTTCAAGTCCTCTCTTCTAGTGATTTTGAAGTATACATTGTTGTTAAACTCTGTCAAGCATTAGAACTTATCCTTCTGTCTAACTATATGTTTTTGCCAATTGCCCCTCTTTCTTCATCCCTCTCACACACCCACACCCCCTTCCCAGCCTCTGCCAACTGTCATTGTACTCACTACCTCCATGAGATCAACTTTTTTTAGCTCCCATAGATGAGAACATGTAGTATTTGTCTTTTTGTGCCTGCCTTATTTCACTTAACATAATGACCTTAAATTCTACCCATGTTGCTGCAAATAACAGGATTTCATTCTTTTCTATGTCTGAGTTAGTATTCCATTGTGTCAGTACTCTATGTTTTATTTATCCATTCATCCATTAGTGGACACTAAGGTTGACTCCATATCTTTGTTACTGTGAATAGTGCTGTGATAAACATGGGGATGCAGGTTACCCTTTGATATAATGATTTCCTTTCCTTTGGATAAATACCCAGTAGTAGAATTGCTGCCTCATATGGAAGTTCTGTTTTTAGTCTTTTGAGAAACCTCCATACTGTTCTCCATAGCGGCTATACTGATTTACATTCCCACCAACAGTGTACCAGTTTCCTTTCTCCACATCCTCACCAGCATCCGTTATTGTCTTTTTAATAATAGCCCTTCTAACTGGGGTGATATGATCTCATTTTGGTTTTTATTTGCATTTCTCTGATGATTAATGATATTGAGCATTTTTTTTTAATATACCTGTTGGCCATTTGTATGTCGTCTTTTGAGAAATGTCTATTCATGTCCTTTGCCCACCTTTTAATGGGATAATTTGGGGGTTTTTTTGCTGTTGAGTTTGAGTTCCTTGTATATTCTGGATATTAGTTCCTTGTCAGATGGATAGTTAGCAAATGTTTTCTCCCACTCCACAGGTTGTCTCCTCACTGTTGTTTACTTTGTTGTGCAGAGTGTTTTAGTTTAATATAGTCCCATTTGTCTGTTTTTGTTACCTATAATAGCTAAATATTTTTAGAAACAGTTTATTTGGAAATATAGAAAACTATTTTCATAAATGTTACTCTGAAAACTAAATCATATCTAGAAAGTGTTACACAGATTTAATTGTGAACCTTTTGAGCAAGTAATTTTGCATCTCCATCATTACCTAAAGAAAATCTGGTACTGTGGGAAATGAATGACATGTTTTTCAAAGTGCAAGAAAATGATTGGGGCTGCTCTTTCTAGCATTAGAATAGGATAGGTTAAGCTGTTAGAAGCTAAATGTAACCAAAGAATCCATATTAGCATTGAGGAACTGGAAACCCAGAAAGATTTAGACTACTTTCAGTAGATTATGTGTAGGAAAATCATGGTCTTTAAAATTAAACATAAGTTTATCAGTTACTACCTTGGGCAAGTCTTTAGTTGCTCCAACATTGAGTTTCTCATCTATAAAATGGAGCTTTAAGAGTCTGGGTGGTATTTACTCTAAACCAGGCACTTTACATGTTCTAAAAGTTAGTTTCCTTATTCCTAGCTGCTTAAAGCAAAAGAATGCTCTAGAATCAACTAGAACTATCTTCTAGTGGATGATAAAGAGTGGGGTTAGAAGGTGAACCGGTTAGACATTGTTTCTGACAGCCCTATTAGAAGACCCTTTTTCTACCTAGTATTGCCAGATGCTGTGGGAGATCCACAACCCTTTTGCGTGGTACCATTACCCCTTTTGGAGTATTATTCTACAGATGTGTGCCCTAAAGAGGAAAAACAGCATCACTTCTTCAGTGTCTTTGGAAATCATTAACTCACAGAATGAAGTACATTGCTGCAATAGGGAAATAATACCACACGCTAGTGAACAAGCAGATGCCCTGTGATTTTGTAAATCTTGTCCTTTCTCTTTAAACAGGTGGTTCCACCAAGGTCCTAATCCCTACAATGGAGCACAGGACTGGATTTACTCTGGCAGCTACTGGGACAGAAACTACTTCAATTTGCCTGACATTTATTAAAATGCAGAAAAGTGAAGGTGTTTAATCTACAAATAAGTCTTAAACCTATGTTTTTAAATTTTTTCCCTTGGTTTCTACTCATCTTTTAAAAATGAAAAACCTACTCATGAGATAACTTGCATTTCACCCAACAGAAGTAGGGCCTAGGTAATACTGGTGATGAAAGTCTTAGGAAAAATGCATAATTTTGCTATAAAATGTGCTTATTTGGAATACTATTTTATATAGAGGTAAGAGGAACTGCTGGAGAATATGCTTTTTATGGTTGCTGTTGCCATATTTACTGAAGGTTTATATCTAAATGTAACTTTAGCTTTATGGAATTATATAGTAATACCAAATCAAGTTATTTTGAATATTTTTATGCTGTCATGCTTGAATGTTCTAGATATAACTTTGAAATGTTTAGAATTCTCCTATACAATGTTTATGTGCTCAAATGTAGAGGTTATGTCATTGTTTGTAAAGACTCCATTGACAAGAAGGCTTTTATTCATACTGATCCTCTCAATTTTACCCCTTTCAAGCTCCAAAAAGAAAATATGCCTGAATATTCAGAGTTAGGTATTCCTGATTTGAAAATTCTAAAGAGTTAAACTGGAAAAGTATTTATTTTAGTGCTCTGAATTTCCCTTTACAATTTTCTATAATCAGTGTCATAATAAGTTTAAATTGTATATTTTAACTGAAAATATGTATAAAATCTAGTAATTCACAAAATGCCCTAGAAATATAGATTTTAATCACCATTACATAACCTTTTTAAATGCTTCAACTTCCAGTGGCAAATGCCACCAGAGAAATTAAGTTGCACTCATGTATGTATTTATAAGTATCAAATTATATAAAAGGAGGTCTGTGCATTTCAAGTTTGCAAGGCACCTGTGTACTTAAAATATGTATGGAGGTCTACTGTACAGTAGAGCTTTGCCCCTTTAATTGGGGTACATTAATCTTATAGTATTTATCTACCAAACTCCAGACTGAGATACTGCTCCAAGGGGCCTTAGGTAGCTGCCAGTAAATTATTTTAATTGCTGTCCTGAAGTTAACAAGTGTTATAATGAAATAATAATCTACCTGATGCTAAATAAAGGCTTTAGAATGTTCCAGAAAAGTGTGGTTTCTTTTAAAATTTCAAATACGCTAATGTTGCCACTTAATACTATTGTAAATTATCAAAAGTGTCTTTTTATGATGCCACAGTCCCCAAGGGCAAAGAGCTAACCAGCTACCTGGCATGCACAATGAGATGTGGGCAGATAGAGTATTATAGAGAGGTGCTGTAGTGTGAGTGCCAAATACAGAATTATGAAGTTGGAATACCTCGCTAGAAAATTCATGACTAGATCTGTTGGAGTGGGAATGCTTAAAAAAAAAAATTATGCATAGTTTGGAAAATGTTATTGCTTCACAGATCTAAAATGATTTAAGGCCCTTTGTGTTTGGTTGTTTATATGCCTCCTAAAGTTATAAAAATAAGCAATACAAGGTTTTATGCTTGCATGAAGTTTATTGCTATATTACGCTTGGTGGCCAACTCCACCTTGAATGTTGATTCAAACAGCGTCATTTTCAGGATCTGTTAGAAATAATGTAAACATTGAATTGTTTAAATTTAATCATTAAACTGAACATGTGAATTCAGTGGAAGATCAAAAATGCAAGGTATACACCTTCCTGCACTATTACTAAGCTCTTAGTTACCTGTGCTTTTACACAAAAATATACTAGTAATTCCATGCTGAAAACAGCCATTTTGACAAGTCCACTAAAAGTCCATAAAGGGGATGAAGAAGTGCAATAGCCCTGAGATATTTTGAAAACAGCTTTCCTTAAATATGGTAACTGTAGTACTTGAGCCTGCCTATGAATGAAATCTAACTTTTGCCCATCCCTCAGATGTTCAGCTTAAAATTCCCAGAAATTGTTTTAACTGAACTTGTTGGTATAGAACACTTGAATTATATACTCTTAATTTGTCTCCCTGCTTCCTCTGTTGACCTCTTCCTGACTTCTAATTCATTTTCCACATAGCAGCCAGGGGGTCTAATAAAACCATGAATCTGATTGTATCATTCTTCTGCTTAAAACATTTGTGCTGACTTACCATTGAAATCCAAATCTATCTTTGGTATGCTGGGATGCCGTCTGCACTTTACCCCCCCCCCACCGTCACTGGCCTACTTGCAGTCTCCCGCTCTTTCCTGCCATAGAACACGACCTGGGAAGCTCTTCACAAGGCTGCTCCCTTTGCACGCTCAGGTGTCAGTTTACATCCACACCTGAATACCCTATCTAACAGTAACTATTAAAGGAGGCCTGTATCAATACCTTGTTCGTAACACTTCACGTATTGTATTTTTTTGTCTGTTTCCCCACTAAGGTAGAGGTTCCATGTTTTGCTCACACTGTCCACACATGGGACTAGCAAAGGGTTTAGCATTAAGTCACTGGTTGAATGAAAAATTTTAAAATGATTTGTGATAAAACTGTCTTATCTATAGTTATATTCAGTTGTCCCTTTAATGTGTTCCCAACCTGTCCATGCTACTGTCTCTTACCTTGCTCTCAGTTGTTCCCAGCTATTGTCTCTGCTCCTCCCCATTCCTTAACCACTTCGGTATGGCGCTCACCGGCCACGAAACCTTGCCCACAGCCGGCATTCATAGTCCGCACGATGGTTTGTGCTGTGCATTGACGATGAATCTGTTTTGCTCTTGTGTGATGAGGAAAGCTTTAAACCACTGAAAGCTTATTTTACTTTACAGGCAGCTTTACTTGTAATGCAAATCAGAATAGGTAACATACGTATATGTTTTTATTATGTTATTTTTTTAAATGTTCACAATTTTATTTTGATACATGAAAAATTAGAAAAGGCCATATCACGGCTGTCAGCTAAAGTCGACGCTCGTACGTACCGAAGTGGTTAAACATGCCAACTAGACTGTCTTGTCCTTTTTAAAAATCCATCCCTCTTTAGCATCTACCACAGTGTTAGTCACCTTTCACCTGGTCTGTTGTCTGAGTTGATGGCTTGGCTGGTTCATGTATTGGGCACCAAACCCTTGGTGTGAGTCACTGTGGTGCTGCGCACCTGTGTGTTTATTGGTAATGGTGGTAAACATGGAGACAATAACCACATCAAATTAGAGTATACCCCAACTCATTACATATTAATTTAATTGTTTTAAATATCTCAATTTTCAGGTCAACAAAATGCTGAAAACTCAAGTGTGTTAAGGCCCACATATTATGGTAGGAAAATTTACCTACCAGTTTTAAGTTTCTGCTTTGCGAACATGGGCTGTAGTCACGGTAATTTCTCCAGCAATACCGTAACTTCCAAAGGGAGTACATTTGTCACCAGATCCTGAACTTTTTTTGGCTACATCTTCTACTGGGAAAGCAACAGAAAGAAAAACAGGGCTTTGTGGTCTGGGGACATCTTTTCCACTTGTAGGAGGACTAGTATTCTGAGGATTTAGGGTATGTTTCTGGAATTTCTGATCTGCAGCGACAGCAATGGGCACTTGTACTGCAGCATATCTCTTCAAGGCATCTGCCTGTGAAACAACAGCATGTCCAGGAAGGGGTTTCCATTCCTGTGCTTCCTGAACATTTGAGCCTACTAAAATAAAAGGGGGGGCACTGGTCTTCTTGCTGTCGTCCATCATCACATAAGTTGGAGAAGTGACTTTTGGTGGATGCTGCAGAAACTGTGGATCCTTAGAATTAGATAAATAGAAGGTTGCCTGGGGGAAAGGCCCAGGTGCAGGTGGTGGTGATGGGCGACTCTGTTGATTCATGTCAGTTAGACAATAAAGGGTCCACATGTTAGAATATGGTGGTGGTTGTCCTGCTTCGCTTGCTGCTATTGCTATAAAAAAAAAAAATTGCAGGCATTAAAGGTTTGGTCTCTGTATCAGGCGCTATGCACAGTAATGTCTTTGTAAATCTTTTTTTACATATAAATAAACAACTGTAATATGTGCCATAAAGCATGCTATAGAGAGAACTAAATAGTGTTTGGTAATGTGAAAGGCGAGATTCTCTACAGTTGGAAAATGAGGAGACTGTTGTGACAGCAAGTGGCAGGGACACTACAGTTGTGGCTGAAGCAACAATCTCATTCTAAGTTGCTGTTTCCAGCTACTTCACCTTTAGACATGGCTTCTACAAGATCCTCAGAAAGGAACTGAATAGTTAAAAAAAACTTTTGGCTTCCCCCCCCCAAAAAAAAAAAATCAATTGAAGAGTGCATTAAAGCCACTGAGAAAAAGTGTTAATGCATCTGCATAGTGACTTTTCTTTCCTAAAGAAATCAGCACTAGGTGTCATCTTGATCACATAATCTAGTATCTCTGGTCCTTCACAGGCACCATTATCTCCCATTCATTTGTCTCAACACATAAAATATCACATAATCTAGGACTCAGAACTCCAGAGAGCACTCCTTTTAGGCAAGGCTTGACATCATAAGTCCTAGGTGGCAGTAAGAGGCTGGTTGGTCCCACAGGGGTTAAGAAAAAAGGAGGTCTAGGAATGCCATCCATCCACTTACACCAAGGAGTCTATAATACCAAGTGTGACCTGCCCAATGAAGATGGTAGTATCTTGGAGAACTGAATCCCAGAAGATGGGACCTAGGAGAAAAGGTGCCTGTGGAGGAATTTCACTTTGCCCAAATGTGCTGAGTTTGCCTTTGAACACTGGGCCATCTATCCCCAGTGCAGCCTTTTTTCCTTCCCCAGAAAAGAAAATAACACTATGCGCATGATTAAACTGACATGTTTTCAATAGCTTCGGGTACTTTCAACTGATCTTTCTTCAAGTTTAGTAAAAAATACATACAAGCCAAGTCCTTCAGTTTTTTCAAAGAGAAAGAGTTTGAGAGATTGAACTCAATCTGAGTTTTTTTTTTTCTTTTGGTCAAATATCCTTTCAGTGCTGAGGACAACTCTATTTTACTTTAGAAACAGTTAAACAGTTGAAAACAGTAACTTGGTCTGGAAGTGCTACTTAAGCCATAAGTCTGATGCCAGTCCCACATGCTACAATCCCAACACTGCCCTCTGCCTTTTCAGCTGTGCAGAATCCCTGTCACACTGCCAGACAGAATTTGATCTTTTGTAAACACCTGCTTAGGTAACCCTTCTTTATCATTCTGGCTTGGGTAAGAGTCAGGGTTGAGAGAGTTTTTGCAAAAGGAATGGGGGGATTGGCTCATGCATGTCCCTTCCATCCCTAAAAAGAGAACGGCCCCTGCAAGTATCTATGTGAGGCATGAGAGTGAGCAGACCAAATGCCATATAACTAGATTGAGATGGAGGTCACATCATATCTGTGTCACAAGAAAACATGGTGACAGTTCAGCAGCCGAGAAAGCAGCCTGATTTTGGCACTTGTTGGGGAACTGATGGAAGGAAGCCAATCATCTGAACTACATCCATTGTTTAAGTGTCTAACCATCCTTTCTGCTGCTGCTACCACCATGCTGCCCTGTGTGACAGAAGTTTGACCTGACCTTTCCTCTCTCCATCCAGCTATGAAGCTGCTCCCTCAGCTGCAGGAAGCTCCTGGACAGGAAATCAATGCTCGGCCTGGCACCCCAAACCTGCTTGCAGAGCTCTCTTGACTCAGTGCGAAAGCAGTCAAACACACCACCATTTCTTTCACTTTTTAAAATGCCACAGCCTATATAATTGCATTGTTGTAGTTCAATTTTACATTCACAGGTGAGAAATTTCAAACCAACACCCCCTAATTACAGTTTTGCAATAGGAACATTCAGATCACAAGAATATATTTTGTACCTCACAACAAGCTATATAGTGTTGCTCGCTGTATAATATTTCCAAAAGAATAACACAAAAGTGCTAGATGATGAAACTTCGAGGCCAAACTTTGGGGATGTCACTTTAAAATCACTCATCTCGTAATAGTAAAATCTCAAATGCAACATAGCCTTTAAATAGGTTTGGCATTTCTAAAAAAACTATTGAAAATAAAGATTTTGACCAGTCTGCGGGGAGCCTACAGAGATGGTTATCTGAAATACAGATGTCACCTGAAATGCAATTTGTAACTGTATAAGTATCTAATTTTCTTACCTTGCTTCATCAAACCTTGTCAGGTGCTGCTTCCTCTTCTGGTGCACTGAGACCTTCTGGAAAATCTGCCTCTTCCCCAGGTTTGACCTCCTTCTCCCAGGGTGCAGAGTTTTCCCCTGCCTCCTCCTGCCCAGTTTTTTCATCGACCATCGAAATGATCTCCACTTCAAGGTGCAGAGATTTTTCAGAGCCTATTTTGATGGAGCCCTCTGCATCCAGGGATTGTGCAGCTACCTCAGGCAGATCTTTCACATAAGTGTCAGAGAGCAGAACTGTAGCTTCTGCCTCCACATGTACTGAGGAATCATATATTGCCTTCTCCTCCACATGTACAAGTTTTACAGACTCTACAGATTTTTTAGACGTGCCTGAGGTTGTCTTTTGTACTACAGGTTTGGAACTAACTGGTGGTGACTGCTCATTTTCTTTAAGGCAAGCAACTTGATCAGAAAAGGGGATAAGTATTTGTTCTGGCATTTGCTCAACATAAACAACTCCTCCAATCACAGGCTGATTGTTATAGACAGATGATATACAAACGGCTGATGTAACCTTACTCTCAGCCTGAAAAGAGACCTCAGGAGCTTGATTGTAAGCAGGAGGTTCTTGTTCATCCTGCAAGGGGAATGAGGAAGCCGTTGATGGTTCAGCCTTATCGCCTTTAGGTTTAGGACCCGAATCTACAACCCGCATTGCTACCACCTCTCTAGAATACTCAGAAGAGGCCACCATGACATCTTCATCAGGCTCTGAGCTCAGTGCCTCCTTGATAGCAGGCATACTGGTTGCCACATCCACCATTAAAACGTCAGATTGATCAGAATGAGTAGATGAAACTTTACCTAACATCTGAGCAGCAAACTGAGCTGGGTCAGCTGGGACATAGGCATACTCTGGAGAGACATCTGCTGGAGGTGGTGATGAGGGTGGGCTAGCAGTCTTAGGGGTGGTTGGTTTAGAAGACGGACCACAAACTGCTTCAGGTGTGCTCTCAGACTCTAAGAACTCAGCATTAACTGATGGAAACTGAGTGGTTTTGTTGCTAAATAGTAGTCCAGCTATATTGTCCTCCTCTGTGTCTGTAGATTTTTCCATCCGTGTAGGCGCTTGAGAAACTGCAGATGTTCCTCCAAGTTCTTTTACACATTCCGGTTTCTTCCCTTGTATCATTCCTTCTGACCACTTCTCTACTAAAATAACAGCCAGATAGGTTAATCAGCATATATAACCCCCAAAAAGAATGTTAAAGCAATAGGTTGAGCATTCAAATGTCAACATAAACACAAGTACGAGACTTTTTTTTGCTTTACTTTCTAACATCTGTGATTTAGTGTGGGTAATGAAACTTCCCTGTCCTTATTCACTCCAAGACCGTCAGTTCATTTCCCTAGAAATAAGTGACTCCAAATAGCAGAGGCAAAAGTAATAATCAGATACCATCCTAAGCCAGTCAGCATTAGGGGAAAGATCATAACTCTGCCTAGAAATAAGGAAGCTGAAAACTTCTATGGACAAAGCTCCTGATCCAAACTTCCACACAAAACTGGGGAGAGAAGAAGAAACAAAGAGTGAATTGGGCAATAGATTATCTAATCTTTAGCTGGTGTATTAATAATGACAAAGATGCTAACACATTAATAAAGGCGTTCCTTAATTTAAGAAAATTGGTATACAAAGTTTAACTTAATGAATTGGTAAACTAGGGAACTACATGATTTTTTTTTTTTTTTTTTTTTGAGACTGAGTCTCACTCTGTTGCCCAAGCTAAAGTCCCATGGCATCAGCTTAGCTCACAGCAAACCTCAAACTCCTGGGCTCAAGTGATCCTACTGCCTCAGCCTCCTGAGTAGCCAGGACCACCATGCCCAGCTTTTTAATATATATATTTTTTAGTTGTCTAGCTGATTGCTTTCTATTTTTTTTAGTAGAGATGGGTCTCGCTCTTGCTCAGGCTGATCTCGAACCCCTCAGCTCAAACGATCTGCCTGTCTCCACCTCCCAGAGTGCTAGGATTACAGGGATGAACCACTGCACCCAGCCACTACATGATTTTTTTACCTTAGGAAATAGCATATATTCTAACCTAAAAATGATAGTACCTGCTAGCAAGGTGTCATCATGCAGCCAAAGTCATACTGACCCAGACAAGATGAAAAGAAAGATCTCTGGATATGAAAGTGTAGACCTTAGTGAACCTTTAGGCATGAGGAAAATTCCCATGGCCTGGAAGATCAAGACAGCTCATGACATATACAAAGTCCTAGAGCCTGGAAAACTCTGTGCTTATCACCCACATGCCTGTCCAACCACCTTCTTGTTACTCATCTGCTTACTAAGGATTTTCTCTTGGGGACACATTTCTAATATCACAATTTGCTTTATAAGAATGTGTTTGGTTCAAGTCAAAACTTTGTTTAGAGACATATTTTCATAGGTTCAGCTGTATCTCAAAGAGCAGTGTCCTTCAATATCTCCCACTACATTGGCTGCCAATTTCTTGTAAATTCAATTAAAGTGTCTTAATTCTGAACATGGACATCACACCAAATGCTCATGTGCAGAGAAAAGTTTCAAAAAAATAGAAAAGCTACATCCTACTCTTATCTCCCTTTGCTTAGAACAATAACCTCATTTTCCTAACCATTCACTTCTTCAGGACTTCCTAACCTACTTTTTTAACAAAGTCCTTTACCCCCCAATACCTTTGACTTAGAGCTTGTGCTATGCGTAAAACACTGTACTGGGGACTGTTGAGGATAGAAAGATTAAGATGAGATCTCATATAGCTTCCATTCTGTAGGGGAGATAAGACAAGTATACAAATAATATAGGTAAAAAAGTGTAAGTACCTAATAATGGTACTAATAAAGATCTTGGGAGTTCAGAGGTGGGAAATAATCTTTTTAAAATAAACCTGACCTTTACTCTTATGCTTAGGACATAGAAAGCTACAAAAAATACTGCTCTCACCATAACAAAAGCCAGATAAACCACAAAATCATAACTTTTCTTGAGTCTAGCAAAGAGCTAGGGTCAAAAAGTAACCAAGTAACCTTATTTCCAAAGAGGAACAAACCCCTCTAAGGAGAGAAGGGACACAAGAATAGTCTCAGCTGTGGCAGGACCCAGGAAGAAGGCAATGCCATCACAGTAGCTGGTAAGAAGGTATCAGTTATAATCTTAATGTACTGGTAAAGGCCAAAGGTGGGCTACAATGTCAGTATGGAATAGCCCAGATATCCAGACCCAAGGAGAGTTCACTTACTCAAGCACTTTTCCACAGGCCTCCCATGAAAAGATGGGAGTAAGGTAGGCAGCTGGAGAGACAGATCCTATACCAACACCAGAGGTCTCATACTGTTGGGGAAGAGACAGGAGACACTGGCCTGAGACTAACCACAGATGCAAGGCAGAGTTTGGCTGCCACAAGGATGGATGGATGGCAGGAACACTGAGAAAGCCCCACCTCCAAAAGGCCAGGTGCATATGGCCAGCCTAGGCCTGAGGCTGGCACAGAACCATAGGGAATCTCCTGCCCTGCCCACCAACCCAGCACTGAGTCACAGAATGTAGGCTGTCACCAGATGAGGGACAAGAGCACAGAGAGAGATGCCATCTGTGGGACAGCAGAAAAGCAGGCAAGGCTGAAAGCTGAGGGGGAAGCACAGACCCTGAGAAACACTCTCCAGCACTCCAGGCCCACCCTAAGCACAAAGCTTCAGTGGTCCTCTGCTAGAAGAATTTGGGGCCTGTGGTACAGTGAAGGTAATCAGAGCAACAACAAAACCCAAGCCCAACTCCTAACTAGACTGACCTCCTAACACCCATACCTATATCAAGGCCTCTCTATTTTTCTATCCACCCCCCAAGCTCTTAAATTCTCCAACCCCTGATTTACTTACCATTAGAATTTTCAAGAACCCAGCCAATTTAGGAATTGGATTACCATAATCCCTAAACTGACCTAAGGTTGTCTGAAGTAACTGACAAAATATATTACAAGTGTCTAGGACAAAACAGTTGATAAATATTAATTCCATTCCTTCCTCCTTTTCCTAGCATATATTAAGTGGTGGGATTTAAGAGAATGACTCTTTTGCCTTAAAGTATTGAAGTTTCTAAAATACCATCAATTAAAGATTCATTTGGATTAATGAAGAAACTCCTGAGAAGACTGAGAAATGGGGGGACTTTCACTGATTCATATGGTAGTAAGGATCTAATCAAATTGCAGAAAAACAAGAGAAGGTACCAAGAAAAGGCTTCAAAAGATGAGCTGCTTTGGAAATGAGCCTATGTGGGAGAAATGCCACAACGAAGGCCCTGGATAGAGCCAAGGACCATCTTTAGGATGGCTCTGGAAAATGGGGCAAAAGATAAGACGACAAGTGAAAACAGTTTGCTCCCATGTCTACTTATTTTTCTCCTTTCTCCTCTATCACCTGACTGTGCCTGAAGTTTTGAGGTCACTGGGGAGAAGGATTAACACTACTGGTCCTATGATGAGGCTGACCAAAAAACGGGGCTCTTTCTAGGAAAAAAATCCCAGAATGAAGGGTTTAACAAAAACAAGTGATATGTGCAGGGATGTTCTTGTTTCCATGCCTTCCATGCATATAGGCAGCTTGGTAGTAATCCTGTCGGCTGCAAACTCATATACCTCATATTACCTGGTCATACGTCATGTTACCTTCCCATCTCCCTAGTTTGGGAATAACTCTATAGGTAGGATACGACATCCCCACTGAGAACTCTTCTGAAACATGTCTTTCATGCTCATATTCGATACATGGGAGATGAAGGAGCAACAGTGCACTAAGGGTGCAGTTAGCTTTTGCCCACATCATCAAGTTCTAATACCTGGTACTGTCTTTAGGCTGATCTCACTTCATGCTGAAGGGACTGAGAAACCAGAATAAAGGTCAGTTGACTTAGTTGTCAAAGAATGATTAATTTCTTCATCTTGCAAGTCATTGAAAGCCTAGGAGGGCCTCAATCTTTGGGGCCAACTGATAGAGCATGTAGAGTACTATACATACCACCATCCATATTTAAAATTGGGATCTACAAAAGGGAAGTTCTCTTTGAATGACATAGAAGTTGCCAACTGTTATACCTACATTTTTACTGTGCAGATCTGAACCACCATTCAACCAACTCTACCCACAGCTCCCACAGAAACAGCAGATAGGGATTTAAACCAATCAGTAGGTAGGAGTATACCACTCAGGAGGAAATGCTCTACCAAATGGGAACCTATGGTGCCTGTATATCCCTAGATAGTCGCTCTTTAGATAGATTCATGCAGTGTCTATGAGACAACGCAAGTTAACGGATATTGTTTGACCAGTAAGAAACCACTTGAGATGACAAAAGACAAATACATCAAACTGATATTAAACAGTACCATCGAATTCTATATTTTTTGGTCATACCTCATGTTACCTTCCCATCTCCCTAGTATAACAAATGAGAACAAGCAATGTTCATTTCTACTCTACTGCCTAAAAAGCAAACTGTTTCACCATACTCTGAGTTTGCTTTCAAGATTATCTGTATGCTGCATCAATTTCCTTGGTATCTTCAGTTATTAGAGGGGAAAAGCAATAGTATCTCCTACCCCTATCTCCATCAAAAATATGGCTGCTCCATTAATTTTGTTAGTCTATGAATTTTGAACTGTGAGATTCAAAGACCTACCTGGACCCAAACCCACATCAGTAAACAAAGTAAACTCAAAAGCTATCAGTTAGTTACTTTCCACTATAAAGATTCACTGACTTTATCACCATTCTCAAACATAGTATGCCTGCACACTCCCAATACTTTCAAACACAGCATGCCTGGTATAGGAGACAGAGGTACATGGACAACCACCACCTTGACTACCTGGGAAACTGGGCTCATGGGGAGAGAAGAGTGGTTAATATTCTTGCACTTGTCTGTATATCCTATTGCTGGGGTAAGCAAGTCTCAGACCTGTTTCTCATGGTGAACTATGAATGCCTTTAGTTCCTGTAGGGAAGCAGCTAGTCTAGACAATAAAATATTCCTGAACCATGGCACTTCATTCTCCTACCCCCCCCTTCAAAAGCTGACCCTTGCTATTCTTAACCTCGCTTTTTCTTTTGGATATCTCTTTCACTGTAAACCCAAACCCTTATGATTTTTACATTTTATTAGGTCTTACTCCTAATTTATCCCACCTTGGTTATGTTATGTTATGTGAATAGATATATTAACATCACCAAGTGACAGCCCAAAAGTGGCTGACAACTCACTGAATTCTACCTTTTCTTTCTCTGTGATCACTTGAAAATGCAGATCAGGTAATGGAATAAGAATTATTTCAGTTATTTGCCACACTAACCTTGAGTCTCCATTTTCCCTTCTTCACAAAATTCTTTGAAAAGCTTTTTCTTGCCATTAGACATGTATGCCTGTTCTTAGTTTTGACTATACAGTGATCCCAAATATTCACTATGTAAACTTTGCCTTGTCTTATATCCACCCCCTGAATTTTTCATTGCTCCTATGTCAACTCAGTTTCATGCTGTGATAGTCACTATTAGATTATTTACACATATACACACAAAACACAATTTTCTTCTAAGCAAATATATAGCACTATGTCACAGTGCCTGAGATATGCTGGAGGAGAGCATTCTCGATGAAAAACTTATCTCCTTTTACATGCAGACTCTTGGAGCAGAAAGTATGGTCAGAGACACCTAACTGATCTCCTGTCCTCCAGCCTGGACTGCAGTTAAACACCAGGGGAAAAAATATGGGTGGTTAACCTTTTCCTTAAAATAATTCCTTAAAAATAACTTTTAAAAAAGTCTTCTAAGAATAGTGTTTATCATGCCTGTAACCCTAGCACTCTGGGAGGCCGAGGCAGGTGGATTGCTTGAGGTCAGGAGTTCGAAACCAGCCTGAGCAAGAGCAAGACCCCGTCTCTACTATAAATAGAAAGAAATTAATTGGTCAACTTATATATATAGAAAAAATTAGCTGGGCATGGTGGCACATGCCTGTAGTCCCAGCTACTTGGGAGGCTGAGGCAGGAGGATTGCTTGAGCCCAGGAGTTTGAGGTTGCTGTGAGCTAAGCTGATGCCATGGCACTCACTCTAGGTTGGGCAACAAAGTGAGAAAAAAAAAAGTGTTTAAACAATTTTCCTAAATAATGTAGGTCTTCATATATATTCACTGTACCAAATGGTTTGTAAGAGATGAGTTTTTCTTATTTCTTTCTAAGATTTGGAATCCTCCAAAATGTCAATCCTCAGGTTTTTTTTAAAAAACTGATTTAATAATAAAAAAATCAGTGTGATCATTTAAACAAAAAATATTTGTGGGCATCATTCTTAAGTTTGAATGTATGCAGTAATTTATAACCAGCATTATTAAAACTATCACCACTCATGACACTTACCTGTAACCTGATGAAATTGTTTAACCAGATCTTTTATATCCAGAGAAGTATTCCCTGAAGGAATAAATACAGGAAATCAAATACAGATACACATAAAATACCAATTTAAAATGTTTTCTTTTTCAAAGCAACAAATATATAATCTAAAGCAATAACAAACCTTCTCTAAACACAATAAGTTCTTTAAAATAAACTGCTGCGAACTGGGTGATATTCGGTGGCTTGGTTTTGAGAATGGCTCTGCTAACTCCCTCGAGCAGAGTCTTGAGGCCATAAGGTACGACAAGTCTGGGCTTTGAAGAAAACATTTTGGCAGGATGTCTGTAAATCTTAGCTATAACAAAGAAAAACAAAGTCTTATAAATAGTATATTAGTTTTTTATTAACATATTTCTTGCCAGCTAACTATGGTTTTCTAAGAACAAGCCTATTTCCTATTAAAATTCTTAGCTTTAGTTCTAATCTCTAGGTATTTATTCTAGTAAAACAGGCTTATTCTTGATAATTTTTTTTTAAAAGAACCACCCTAATAGCTTACTATGTGAAGATGAGTAATACAGTACTATTAAAGAAATCCTTAGGAAGAGGCCTGGCCGAGCCCCGCAGGATGATATTAAAATCAAATAAAGAACAACAAAAACAAAATCTGCTTCTGTAAAATTCAGTGAATATTTTCTGTAGTTACATTTCAAGAAAGATAAATTAAGCTCATGTATCTGTTTTCAAACAATGTCCTCCCAAACCACACAGGCACTGGCTTGTCTGTAATTCATCAAATAGAGAGTTACAAAATTGTGTTTCTTGAAGATAAAAATGTCTTTTTTCCCTTCATTTTTCTAAATATATCCTCAGACACATTGCTCATCTTTAAGTATACATTTTTAGCTTTGAATTTAATTTTGTTTTTAACAATCAAAATGGGCATAGTTATTCGTGGCATTATTATACCACTCACCATGACAGGCAGCTTTCTTTTTTCATGTCCTTCCTTAACCTGTCCTGATTTTCCCTTAAGTCCTCCTCTTTCTCTGCCTTTCTGGCTTTTAATGGTACCAAGGGTATATTGCACAATCCAACCTGTAATTCTCAGAGTTGCAAAGGTTGTCACCCAAAACTGTGTGTGTGCTCTGTCTCATTCTAAAAAATTATCTAAGGCTTATAAATACATAGAAGAAACAAAATTAAATATTTAAGGAAATCCATTCAGTGGTAAGGGAAAAAACATGATAGGAAAAATAGGATGAAGCCACAGGTAAAGTTAGCACCACAATGAAGCAACAGGTCCTTCACCATGATAGAGATGGGTATCAAATCAGTCCCTGAGCTACCAAGCAGCCATCACAATATAGGAAACAGAGGATAAATGATTCAGGTTTCCTGAGGTGACCAAAAAAAAAAAAAAAAAGAAAAATCAGTTGCTTGGGAGAATCACAGCTTTTCTAGATGCTGAGACCCAGGAGAAATTTCTCCCGTGGGTCCTTCTAAAGAGAAGAGTGTGATATAATGAACCATGTCCTCAACAATATCCCCAGGGTAAAGTGAGTAACAAGTTTCATGGGGCCAAGTGGCACAGTTTAGTTACAATCAGACAAGGGGCCAGCTTCTAACATAAAGTAATGTGTCATAGAAAAATGTTGAATATATTTTTTAACAAATACATTTCATCTTCCCCCAAAAAACATGTCAGGACAAAATGAATCTGTATTGCCCAAAGAAAGCCCTTTCAGAATATATTATAATTAAGTGTACTTTAATAAAAACTTCCTATCAGAGTATCATTCAACAGGAGCTTTACTTAAACCATTTGACATAATCAGAAGCACAACTTTGGCAGGCCCCCATGCTAAACGCTAAGGGACGTAGGCAGTAATAATATGTATGACAGATACACTTACACATACATACACTGTACATAAAAATAATTTTTTAATAAGTCCCCCTAGGTGAGTAGTAGGCTGTTTTGGAAATTGAGGGCAGGAGCCAGCAGGGGGACAGAGCGACCAACTGCGGGAACAGCGGCCAGGCCTCGCAGTCCGCGCTCCCTCGCTCCTGCCCTATCTCACCCCGCTTTGGGAACGTGTGAGGACCAGGGATGCTGAACATCGACCCAAAGAACCATCCTGAGCAAGCTGACAAATACTGTGACACCAAGGACGACTACCAACAGGTAAAACGCACCGTCACAAATACAGACGTTAGGGACGTTTAAAAGTGACAGCTTAGTAATTCTCCCCAAATCTCTTCAAGAATACCTGTCAAAAAATTTAAACCCTCCCCAGCCCAGCGCCAAATTGTCAACTTCCATTTACCCACTACCACAGGCATGACGCTGGGCAAGAAAGCCACGCCTCTGAGGAAGCGAGTGGGGACTTCGGAGCCACAAAAACGAAAATAAGTGGCTCACACCACTCACTCCCTTAAAGACCTCGGCTGGGGTCTGCGGGCCCCGCCGTCACTGACTGCTTTGCAGTTTGTTTGGGAGGACAGTGAAGTGTGGGTGGGAGACGCGGCGTACGGATTCCGCGTCGGCCCCCTAGAGCCCGGCGCCGCACTGGCGGGTGTGGGCCGGTCCCTCCCGCAGGTCTCCCCTCTGGGGACCTTCTGCCTTCCCAGACACTTGAGGTTCATCCTCCTCTCCCAGCACGCGAGAAGCCCCGAGGGCGTAACTGCCCCTCGGCCGCAGGCTATGTCTTCTCTCCCTTCTCGCCCCACCTTCTCCTTCCCGGCTACGCTCTAGAAAGCTTCCTCGTTGCCCCCTTGCCGGCGGCTCCTGAAGCAAACCGCGGGTCCGCGGGCCTTTTATACCCGCGGAGACGCCGGGGCCTGCGTCACAGAGCCACGTGCGCTCGCGGGAGGCTCCGGGCCCCACGGAAGGGGGCGGGGCCACGGCGGCCCCAGCCAATAGGGAGGCGGAAGGGACAAAGGGCGGAACTTGGCGGGCGAGGCCGGCGTGCTTCGCCCTTTCTGACTAAACGCTAACTCGAGTAGGCAAACTGGCATTTTCAAACGGCCGGGAGTAGGGCAGGACGCCTTCCTCTCCGCCTTTGGTGCTGTCTAAAAATAAAAGACGGTTTGGCAGGAAAGAGAAATAGCTCTGTAGCAGTTCTGTCATGCCGTCTCTGCGTCTCCTTTCCACACACTACTACTCGCCCCACAAACTACTGGGTCACCTACACGAACAATAATTTCTGCCACGGTGTAAACACAAAGGGAGCCAATAATTTTATGCAGCAGAACACTTTTCTTCTTGAGAAACTCCCCTGCGGAATGGGAGTTTAGTTTTAATCCCGAGGCTTCCCGTTTCTCCACAATTAGGATCAGACAAAATCTATCCCCCTAACCCATCGTCAGCGAGTACTGTAACTTCAGCTGAGTTTTGCCAAACTGAAGGAACGTGGCCTCAATTAAAAATGCCCCCTCTCTAATCCGAGTATTTGTGCTGGGCGTTAAATAACACCATAATCATCATTGTCGGATTCCAAGCAGCCGTTTCAAATGTTCAAAAGCAACAAGAACCACTGTCAGCCAACCGTTAAATAGCATCGTCAGGGTAAATATCTGACAAACAAAACACTTTTTTTTAAGTCAGAAAAAAATTAAGGCTTCCAGAGCCCTGTGCAATAAAAGGCAATGTGAACGCCTCAGTCAACATTCATGCTACAGACAACACATTCTGGGGCAATTCATTAATCCATTTAATAATTACTGCTGAGTGCCAGACAAGCTCCCTCTTTTCATGAAGATTACATATTTAAAGGAGAAATGCTCTAAGACTTACTATGTTGATAGCTCTGCAGATGGAACATTTTCAACCTCAACACTTGCCTCAGCCCTACTTTGGTAGTGTAAATAAAAGTGAAATGATGCTGTTATGATCTCTGATGATTTGGTTTATAATACATTTAACTGTCAAAGGAATAATGAACTGAGCTAATAAAAACCCTAAGTACAAACATTAGAGACCCTATTTATGGTGTCATTTGGAATCAGGGACATTTGTGGTTACTTAGCCTAATCTTGGTGGGTCATCTTGAACACCCATTAGGTGTCATGAACTATGCAGAAATACCTGACTCAGAAGGCAAGCCTTTACTCTTTCATTTCTTCAATGACTATTTTGTCTGAGTCACTCAAATGCAGACTGTGACAGTGAAAACATTTAAACAAGAATTTTCAAATCATTGCCCATTTGCTGCTTTGATTTCTTGAACTCCTAATGATTTGATGTGGTTTCACAATCTTCTTGTCCATGTGTTCATTTCCCTTCGGCCACCAGTGATCTAACAAGCAAATCTACCTTGTTTTCTACTACCACCACCCCCCAACTCCAAATCCTACCCTACAGAAGTCCAGGGTGCTTGGTGTGGCTTCTGCATACCTCTCCTACTTCATCTCTCACCATTTGGTTCCCGCTTGACTCTCCAGAGACATGAACACACATGCTGTTTGTCACCTCTGTGTTTTAGCTCATCAGGTCCAAGGCCTGGGATACCCCTCCAGCCATCATTTTCATCTGACTACATCCTTCTTATCCTTTAAAACTCAACTAAGAAATCTCCTACTTTAGGAAACCAATGGGTTAGAAGCATTTCCTCAGTGAACCCATGATAAAACACTGAGCTTATTGAGCTTACCATATAATTCTGTTCGTGTTTGACTCTTCTCCCAGATTTACTCTTAATAAATACTTAACAAAAGATGTTTTGTTTCTCTAATGTTTGCAATGTTTCTCTAATTCAGACCATCTACATTAGAATCTTCCCAGGAGCTGGTTAAAAATGTCTTCCAGCCCCTACCTATTATAGAACCTAGAAATTAAGCATTATTTACACCTGGGTTATAAGTGTGTTGCTTCTATTTCATACCCAAGTCAACTAGGTTATAGAGCTCAGCTCCTTGCTAGTTTTCATCAGAAAGCCAGTTAAACTGCGTGCTTGCTGATTTTTGCACACTTGACTGAAGGAGGGGTATTATGGACCAACTTTCTCTTCTCTTTCTTCCCCATCCTTTGCTCTTTTTGTATTTCCTCTTCTTAGCTTCTAAGTCATCTGCCTCTACTATGTATTTTCTTGGATGATCAGGGTTTAACAATTTTCTTTCTACAAAATATACCATCCACAGAAACCAAAACAGTACGCATGACTTTGTGAATATATATCTTCATAGTATAAAGCCATATTTGAATACTTGCTGTCATGATTTGCTTAAGGAAGAAATCAACTGGAAAATTTTACACAGCAAAGGAAATATGTGTGTATATGTGTGTTTTAAAAATCAAATATGTATTGTCCTTTAAGTTGGCAGAAATATAAAAGTACAAATTCTATAAATAATTGACTTTTACAGGATGTAACAATAAATATTCTAATGGTCTGTGACACCTAAAAGTTATAGTTTTTTACTCAGTAGAAGACTTGGTTGTCATGTGCTAAAACAAAAAAAGATACCTAACCCCCCAAAAGGTAAAATCTTAAATATATTAACCAGCAAGGTACATATTACATTATTATTACTAGGGTCACGCCTCCAACTGTGTCAAATTATAAAAATGTGTTCAGTATACATAAAATATACATCAAAGATTTCTCTCATCATAGGCACAATCTAATACAAAAATATATTTGACATTTATAAATTAGAAGATCCATTTGAGAGCCTCCAAAATAGGAAAGGGGAAGGGGTGGTGACATAAAAAAAGAAAGCACACATAGATGCAAATAGTTCCACTTATATGATTATTTTCTTCTTCAGCAAGGGGTAAAGAGCAGTTTACACCAAACCAAGTTACCAGGCAGATCACAATCAGTGCACAGGTTGGATGAGTCATAGCACGCAGGCCAGATAACTGTTAGAATTACTCAACTCAAAAGGTACTCAGACTTCAGTCAGCCTAATGGTACAGTGTACTCACCCTGTGGAGTCCAGAATCACCATCTACCCACTCTCCATGGTCTGCCGCCATGTTAGCACAGACGCACCACCAGAGCTGTCTGTACCAAGCCTAGGATAGATTGTTTTAAAACAGATCTATGCTTTGACTAGTAAAGAAAAACCTACTGGATGGTGTTGCAAAGTTGTCTATCCAGTTCAACGAGCTGAACACAAACTTATTGGAAATCCTGAAATCTCTATGGGGAAATAAAAGTAAATTTTTTAAGCAGGCAGAGATCGATTTTTAAAAATTCAAAAGCACAGGACCTTATGTAATCTTTGAATATGGAATGATAGTTCAAACAATATTTGAACTGGAAATTCAAGAAAGAATGAACCCTGAAGCAAGAACTTCATGATTCGGAATATTCCACAAGCACAACAGAAAAGTTTGTCACCTACATTGTAGATTAAGAAGAGAACAAGATGGCTGAAGCCATATTTTAAACATTCATAATGTTATTTCTTTCAGTCTAGATGAATCCAGGTATCAATATGTTTGGACACTAATATTTCTCTTCAGAAAAATGTTCTCTTTTTGGCTTTTGGATGTACTCATTCTCTGAATGTAGGAAAGCAATCTTTTCTCACTGTCACCTAAAATCCACACAGAATTCAAATCAGAAAGAAAGTCAACGTGAATAAACACTTTGGAAATAGTCCCCTAAGAAGTGGTCAGTAACAGATGAAGAAACATGAATATAGTTTAGCCAAAATCAGTCAGAAATAAAAACTTCTTTCAAAGAAATGATCATTCCCTCACAAAATGATTAAATCAGATTAAATTTGCCAATGTTATAGCTGCTTTTCTCATGTTTTATTTTGAAAAGAAAAATTAAAATACTAACATCATGAGACAGTGCTTCAGCCAAAAAGGTAAGTAAATAAATGATACTCAAAAACAATATCCTTTAGCTCAATACAAAATTGGTAAAAATCTAACCTTAAGATTGAGCAGAGATTCTTAATAGTGACTGAGGTATTTAGATTCTTCAAAACCACAGGTGTGCAGTACTGGGCATGTAGGTAAATTAAATGACAGTAAAAATCAGCAATGAAGGATAAAAAAATACCTTTGAATTCCTTTTATAATATTTAATAACCTGAGCTAAGGGAAAAATTATTCAAGCTTGGCAATATACAGCCCAGCAAATGTTTCACCATCAAATATTTTGAGGCAAAAAAATCTATGTTCATTCAAGAATAGCCTTTTCAAGTAATTGTTAAAAGATTTCCAAAAGTTGGTAATTAGACAATTTTCACAAAGAAAGCAAAACACCTAAAATGTAGTATTTTTTGCCTAATCTATAGACTAGGGTTTCTAATAGATTAGCAAAAGGGTTATACTTTTGGTTGTAAAATTATCTCCTATTTGCTCCTACTTGGTTGGCTTTCAAAGGAAAATAAATGTTCATCATTTTGAAACATTTTACAAAATGGACAAGCTGGAGATGAATATTTTTGATGATACAACTTCAGCTGAAGAGTGTTTGTTATTTAAGTAAAACATGGAATTCTGGGTTATTAACTTGTATTATTTTTACAATAAAAGAATATTTAGTTGGTGGTCAGGAAATCTGCTCTCTATTCATTGCTCTGCTGATAATAGGAATAATTAATTGGGATAAGCCAATTAGCCTTTTTGTGCCTGAGTTTCATCACCTGTAAAATGGGGATAAGAACGTCTGTGCTACATGATTCACGGGACTATGCTGAGGATAAAGTAAAACACTAGAAAGCACTTTTATTTTTTCAAAACACAATATAAATGCTATATCATGATACTGTTAATAATTTTACAATTATTACCTCGTAACGTTACCCATTCAGATATGTGCTTAAGGTAGCCGTTCCTCCAAGATCATAGGTTGAATATTTAGTTTGATTTTATTTTAAAAATAATAAATCACAAAACTAAAATGTTTGAACAAGGTCACTTAACCCACTCCCCAGGTGGTTAGTTATTATCATCATCATCACCATTATTACTTTTTAGCTATATGTTTAAAAGAGGAGATCTTTAATATGTCAGCTTAACTGGGAAAATGTGTGCCTGGCACAGGTGGTTTTCAGAAGAAAAGCTGATCTTCACAAGAGCTTTGTCCTCTGCTTTTATTTTAAAGTGCAGACCCTGGGTGGGGAGGAACAGAGCGGGCACGCCGGGTCTGTCACTGAGGAACCAGTTCCCTCAGAGAGGCCAGAGCAGCATGGATGCGGACGTGCAATCTGTTTTCGAAGTCGTAGCCAGAGAAATCCTCCTGTTGGGAGTAAAGAAAGATATTTACAGACTCTGTTAGCTAAGCCTGCACAGAGCACCACAGCACAAACCACACTAACTAACTTGTGTACTTCCCAGACTAAAACCCCTTGCACTCCTAGTAAAGGCTTCACGTCCACTTGATTTTCTTATTCGCCAAAACTCAAACTCCATGTTCATTTCAAAACTGTCAACTGAACATCAGTAATGTTTCCTTTGGAAAATTTTCCTCAAGTGATCCTTGAAACCGCAGTCTTAGGTTGTGTTCAATGTATGTTACTGTTGGGAATTCTTAATTCAAGAACGTAGACAGGAAATCAAAAGTGATTTTCCCACACTAAGACTAGAATATTTCTACAGTGGGATGAATGATTTCATAGGAGTTCCTTATGATCTTGGTAATTTCACTTAAAAATCAAATGCTCATTGATTCAATTAGTTATCATTTCTCCTTTCCAGAAATATTACCAACTAGAACATCACATCACAGACTTCCTTGAATTCAGACTCAGGTGTACCCTGCACAGAATAGGAAGGGCCTCTGGGAAAAGGGAGATTCAGGATTTTTACCTTTGCTTGAAGAAGAAGAGCTCTGCCTCTTCCTACAGTCTATGAATATAAGGAAAACATATTATTTATTAATATTTATATATACTCAAGCAGAAAATGTTATAAAAGGAGGATATATTAATTAGAACAATTCACATTAGACATAGCAGAGTCAACTGTTCATTCAAGTATAATGACTCCAATTATCTTTAATGTAAAGATGTTTATTAACAGTTTACATGAAGACATTATTTGATAAACAATTTGTCAGAAAGTCTTCACTATTAGTCTATAAAAGGCAACATCTAAGGTCTTCCTTAAGTTAAAATCATACTAAACAACTAAAATTAACGATAATCAAAAGGCCTTATATGAAGTCAGTAAATAAGATACTTTTATCTCCTTTTTTTTTGTTTATAGATAGGATCTTGCTATGTTGCTCAGGCTGGCCCCAAACTCCTGAGTTCTAGTGATCCTCCCAGCTCAGCCTCCTGAGTCGTGCACCTGGCTCATATTTCCTTTTGAAAGCATTACATAAAGAAATAGGCCACTGTTATTATATTTTATGTATGTGTGTGTGTATTAAGACTACCTGAAAAGCAAGAATTTCATTAAAATAAAGAATATAGTTTTAGAAGTTTCTATCTAAATTCATAACAACTACATTGTCCATTTTGTTAAAATTAGACTTTCAAATTAAAAGACTTTCCAATTAAAAGCCCATCATTGGCAAGATAGGCTACATATTTAAGGATTAGGCTAGGGTCATATTTCTGTTGATTTAGTTCAATGTTTAGAAAGCCCATATATTTGAAAATTGAGTTAAATTTACTGCAAATTAAAATTTTATAAAGCTAATATATGAAGCTCACATTTAGCTTCTAAAAGAAGATACCAAGCAAGTTTGGGCATTATTGAAACCCTATTAAAACAAACCAGAAAAACCTACCCCATTGTACTAACATAAATACATAATTTAATAGTAACTGTCAGCTTACATTTATATGATATTCTAAAAAATTTAAAGTAATTATATACATTATCTGCATTGATTCTCACTATAATCTTTATTGCATTGGCAAGGTGGGTATTTTTTAATCTTGTTTTAAAAATTAGAAAGAAAGTATGTGGTTAAATAACATAAGCAGTGTTAATATATTGAAATAAATGGCAAAGCTAGAATCATATAACACAATTCTGTGTTCTTCTGAATGGACCATACTACATCATATCATACCATCTGAAAAAAGCAATGATTTTCTCTCAAATGAATCTTTGTCTAAAAAGTTACATTTGTATAGTCATGCACCACATAGGCTGTTTTGGTCAATGACAGACCACATATAAGACAGTGGTCCCATAGATTATAATGGAGCTGAAAAATTCCTATCGCTTAGGGATGTCGTCACTGTTGTCACGTTGTCACAGTGCAAAGCATTACTCACATGTTTGTGGTGACGTTGGTATAAACAAACCTACTGTGCTGCCAGTCATCATTTAAAGTCTAGCACATATAATTAGGTATACTTGATAATGATGATATTTAATAAATGACTATGTTAGTGGTCTATGTATTTACTACACTGTACTTTTTATTGTTATTTTATAGCGTACTTCTACTCATAAAAAAAAAACAACCCTGTAAAACAGCCTCAGGCAGGTCCTTCAGGAGGCATTCCCGAAGAAGGCATTGTTATAATAGGAGATGACAACTCCATGCATGTTACAGCCCCTGAAGAATTTCCAGTGGAATAAGATATGGAGATGGGAGATAGTGATACTGATGTTCCCAACCTTGTGTGGGCCTAGGCTAATGTGTGTGTTTATGTCTTCGTTTTTAACAAAAAAGTAAAGATAGGCTAGGTTTTACAGCTCACACCTGTAACCCTAGCACTTTGGGAGGCTGAGGTGGGGAGATTGCTTGAGCCTAGGAGTTTGAGACTAGCCTGGGCAACATAGTGAGAGCCTCACCTCTCCAAAAAATAGAAAAATTAGACAGGTGTGGGGGCACAAACCTGTAGTCCCAGCTACTAGGGAGGCTGAAGCAGAAGGATTGCTTGAGGCCAGGAGTTTGAGGTTTAAGTGAGCTATGGTAACACCATTGTACTCTAGCTTAGGCAACAGAGCAAGATTCTGTCTCAATAATAATAATAATAATTATAATAATAAAAAGTAAACATAATAAAATTATAAAAATAGAAAAATGTTTATAGAATAAGGATATAAAGAAAGAAAATATTTTTGTACAACTGTATAATGTATTTGTGTTTTAAATGGCTTTTACAAAAGTTAACAAAATGTAAAGGTTTATAAAGTAAAAATGATACGGTAAACTAAGGTTAATTTATTAATGAAGAAGGAAAAATATTATTTATAAATTTAGTGTAGCCTAAATGTACAGTGTTTATAATCTACAGTAGTACACAGTAATGTCCTAGGCCTTCATATTCACTCACCACACACTCACTGGCAATTTCTATTTCTGCAGGCTCTATTCACAGTAAGTACCCTGTATAGGTATACTATTTTTTTACCTTTTATACCATATTTTTATTGTATCTTTTCTATGTGTAGATACACTTAGATACACAAATACTTACCCTTATGTTACAAGTGCCTACAGTATTCAGTACAGTAACACGTTGTACAGGTTGGTAGCTTAGGAGCAATACGTTACACCGCATAGCCTATGTGTGTATTAGACGACACCTTCTAGATGTGTGTAAGTTCACTCTATGGTGTTCGCACAGTGATGCATGAGTCAAAATGTATCTCTATTGTTAAGAGATGCATAACTCTAATTTGAATTCTAGAGAAGAAATTACCTCCTTAAAGACAGTAAGATGGGATTACTAGCTTCTTGGACTCACCCTATATGAAATCAAGGAAAACAAAATGAAGAACTCTATATGTTCAATACATTTATTTTAAATGAAGGATGCTTTGTGCCTGCTCAATTGTACATTTTTGTTGATGAACATTATTAAAATATATTTACATATATGATCTTACCTCTGGTTTGTCTAGTAGAAGACAGCCAAGTTCATAGCAGGCATACGGCTGAATGTATAAGTTATTCTGACGACACAACTCATCTTTAACAGCTCGCTGAAAGAACTGAAATAATATACATGTTATTGGAATGAATTCATTCTCCTACTTCTCACAGTCTTCTGGAGGTGGGAAGGGGAACTCATTTTTTCCAGGTCAGATTTTCTCTTCTTTCCTCATCTTCATTCCTTCCCATCCATATCTCAGATATCCTCTACATGCTCATCTGGAAGCTTCCCCCAGAATATGCTATCAGTCTGCCTAATTTGTGCTACTTATTTTTCCAGTGGACACACCAGCCTCTACTGATTTTATTGCTCAGAAATCTTTATCTGCATCTAAAAGTCTAAACATGCCATTTCAATAATTAAAATAGAAAACACACAAGCCAAGAACCATCTCTTGACATTTGTCTTGACTGTATCTTGCTGGCACTTAAGCATTTGACCTAAAATAAGCTATTTAGGGCTTGCAATAACTATCACAACCCAATACTGAAAGATTAATTTAAAATTACAATCCAAGTACATTAACATTCTAGGATTTAAAAGTCAAAAGTCTTCTAATACTATATATGAATTCTTTCAAAGAGTAGTCAAAGTAACACTGGGATACACTTCTTCAAAAAAACCAATGGAACCAAAAACTTGGTTAGAAAAATCCCTCCAAATATATTTGAAAATAGTTAATGGTTCTTTTTCATATGTACTAGACTATCCTAAGCTAATAACTTTCTAGATCTCACTTCCAGTACTGCATCAGTGATCTGCAGTTTCATAGAAAAGTGAACATATACTGAACATTACGTCTGATCATTTTTGGTTTTGTCTAAAGCTCCATTCTGCTCCTTCGAAATTGCCTGCCTCCTCACTTCCTCCTCTCTCCAGTTGAGACTGTCTGTCATCTTTGATAAATAATGAGTGCTACGTGGAAACAACCCAAGTGCCCATCAATTCATGAGTGGATTAATAAAATGTGGTATATGTGTACCATGGAGTACTACTTGGCTTTAAGAAACAGCGGTGATATAGCACCTCTTGTATTTTCCTGGACAGAGCTGGAACCCATTCTACTAAGTGAAGTATCTCAAGAATGGAAAAATAAGCACCACATGTACTCACCAGCAAATTGGTGTTAACGGATCAACACCTAAGTGGACATATAGGAATAACATTTATCGGGTGTCGGGCTGGGGCGAGAAGGGAGGAAGGGATGGGATGGGTATATACAAACACAATGAGTGAGATGTGCAACATTTGGGGGATGGTCACACTTGAATCTCTGACTTGAGGGGGGGGATGGGCAATATACATAACCTTAACATTTGTACCTCCATAATATGCTGAAATAAAAAAATAATAAAATAATAAAAAATAAAAAAATAATAATAATATATCAGGGCTTCTAGAAAAGAAGCCCAGATATAAAAAGTAGTCTAAGAATCTGAAGTTACATTAAAAACTAGTCTTAACCAGCTTCCAGCATCTGAGAAGATGGCTTTAATAAAATAAAGTAGATAAAGTACATACTGCAGTGGGAGGTTTTGTTTTGTCTAATGCTTTTTAATTTTTTTTATTCACAAGCACATGTGTAGGTGTTCAGGATTTAGCCATGACAACATTAACAGTTTACCTGAATAGCATCTTCTGAGTTGCCTAGACATTTGTGTATGGCACCAAGAAGCAAATACTTTAATCCAACGACAGATGAATCATCCACTTCATGGCAAGCTTAGAAAGAAGGGGAGAGAACACAGGAAGTAAATACGTTCTCTTAATTCCTTAAATATCATGAACAGTCAAGTGAATATTTCATTGGTTAGCTACTTATTCAGTTTATATTTTTGCCCCTGAAACTCAGAGGGTACCCATTCCTCATCCATGAGTATCTTTAGTCAAAGGAAGACGAAAATATCAAACTTCATAGAGTCCAGATGACTCAAAATTGCACCACATCATTACTAAGTCAAAAAACCAAATCTGAAAAGACTACATACTATATGATTCCAACTATGCAACATTTCAGAAAATGTCTCCAAAACTATGGAGACAGTAAAAACGTCAGCGGTTTCCAGGAGTAAGGGGGAGTGGGAGGGATGAACAGGTAGAGCACAGAGGATGTTTAAGGCAGTGAAACTCCTCTGTATGAAGCTACAATGGTGGACACATGTCACTATACATCTGGCCAAGCGCACAGAGTGTGCAACATCAAGAATGACCCTAATGCGAACTGTGGGCTCTGGGTGATGAGGCTGTGTCCATGCTGGTCCATCGACTGTAACAAAGATACCACATGGTGCAGGGTACTGGAGTCAGGGAGGCTAGCGGATGGGGAGAAGTATGTGGGGACTTTCTGCTCAATTCTGCTGAGAATATAAAACTGCTCTAGGAAAGTTCTATTAATTTTTCAAAGTTACATCACATTCATTTCAAAAACCATGCAATGGACACTTTCACATGTCTGTATGAACCACTGTACTGGTCAGTGGGAGGAGATCAGAACTGATCCCTCCACTTTAAGCAGCTTGGTGGAGGGGGGGGGGAAATGGACACACATGGAGAATGTTATGGAAATGAGAAAGATGGAAACTGGAAACACAGTGGAGCTAACAGAGGAGGAAAGGATGTAATATAATTGTTTCCATAGACCAATAAAGATGCTGAGATTCAATAAGCTTATGTATGTATATAATGCACTCAAGTTATCAAATAAGAAATCTGGAGAGTGGTGAGAAGGAGGTAAGTGTGAAAAGAGAATCTGAACATGCAAAGGCAGGAGTTGCCCCCAAAGCCAGGCTTGGATACACTCCTACAAAAAAAGAACACAAAAGCAGCTCTTAAGGCAGCCGTGTTAAGGAAGTATTAATGCAATTCATTCACTTGCTCATTCATTTACTACACTCATTCGTTCATTTGATATTTATCGAGCATTTACTATTTGTCAGGCAGTTGTAGGAGCTTAGAATACAACAGTGACAAAACAGACATAAAATTCCTGCCCTCACAAAGGGCTGAAATAAACATTTCTCCAAAGAAGACATACAATAGCCAACAGGTACAGGAAAAGATGCTCAACATCACTAACCATTAGGGAAATAGAAATCAAAACCACAAGAAGATATTACCTCATATGTGTTAGTACGGTCATCATAAAAACCAAAACAAAAATCAGAACTGTTGATGAAGATAAGGAGAATTGGAACTCTTGTGCACTGCTGGTGGGATGTAGAATGGTGTAGCCACTATGGAAAACAGTATGGAGGTTCCTCAAAAAGTTAAAAAATAGAACTACCATATAATCCAACAATTTCACTTCTGGGTATTTATTTCAAAAGAAGTGAAATCAGGATCTCAAAGAGATATTCACACTTTCATGTTCATTGAAGCATTATTCATAATAGTCAAGATATGGAAACAACCTAAATGTCCATTGATGGATGAATGGATAAAGAAAATGTGGTATATACATGCAATGGAATATTATGCAGTCTTAAAAAAAGAATGAAATCTTGTCATATACAACACAATGGATGGACAGGGAGGACATTGTGCTAAGCGAAATAAGCCAGTCACAGAATAATGAGCACAACACGATTCCATTTATAAAAGTTATCTAAAGTAGTCAAATCCATAGACAGAAATAGAACGGTGGTGGCCAGTGTCTGGGGTGGGCAGGGGGAATGTGGGATTTGCTGTTCAGTGTATATAAAGTTTCAGTTATGCAAGACGAAAAATTTCTAGAGATCTGCTGTACAACATCGTGCTTATAGTTAATAATAAAAAATTACTGTAGGGATTGCAAATGGGTGTAATGTTCTTAGAGGGAAATTTGTGAAATCTACAAAAATATTTAAACAGCACATACCTTTTGACTCAGAAATTCTACTCTTAGGAATTTATCTTACAAACAATACAGGCACACAGATGCACAGATATATGTGTGAGTACAGTCACTGAAGCATAGAGTAGTCAATTTTTGTAGCAAAAGACTGGAGACAACCTATGTGCTCACTGGGGAGACCAGCTAAATAAATTATCAATATTCACAGTTTGAAATACTACAAAGACATTAAAAAGAATGAGATAGATCAATGTGTTGATATTAGATGATCTCAAGAATATTGTTAAATGACAAAAACATAGGGCAGAACAGTATGTAGAAGATGTTGCCATTTGAGTAATTGTATGTGTACACACACATGTGTGCGGACACTTTCACTCCATACCCCTTTAAACAGTTTGACTATTTTTGTAAGTTTGTGAATTGCTTAAAAAATAGAAACAAGCCTGGTGTAGTGGCACGTGCCTATAATCTCAGCTTCTCCGGAGGCTAAGGCAGAAAGATTGCTTGAGCACAAGAGTTTCAGAGTTTCCAGTCTGGGCAGCATAGCAAACAAATAAGCATTGATTCTAAAAATAAATAAAATCTTTGCCAAGAGAAAAAAGATATTCCTGCCCTTAAGAAGCTTAAACTTTGTGGAGGAGATGGACAACACAAAAGACAAACAGTTAAAATATGTTCATTAAGTAAGTGTACATGCTAAGGTAAAAAGTACAACCAGGAAGGGGGGATTGGAAGTTTGTGTGTCTGTGCATGGGAAAGGCAGTTTGAGCCTCCCTGAAAATGTAATTTCTGAAATAAAGACTTGAAGGGAATGAGTAAAGGAACCATATGAAGGTTTGAGGGAAGAGCACTACCAGTCAGACAGAAGAGCAAGTGCAAAGGCACTGTGGCCAGCATGCGCCAAGTGTGTTCAAGAGTAGGTAGGAGGGGTGTGGCTGAAGCCCAGTGAGCAAGGCAAAGAGCAGGGAGAGGCAGTGGCATTGGGGGTTCTAGACTGGGGGCACTGCCTGCCACTGAATGGACTTGGACTTCCATTTTGAATGATATGAGAGAACACAGAGGGTTCTGAGAAGCAGGCTGACAGAATATGACTTAGGTTTTAATAGGATGACTCTGCCTGCTATGCTCAGAGTACAAAGGAACACCTTTAAAATGCAGAGGAAGAATGCAGTGGAGAAGGGCAGGTGGGTGGGGGAAAGGCTTTGAATGAAACCACCAGACAAGGATATAGGGACCAAACTAGCTCTGCTGATAAAGGGAGTTACAGATGGGGACTCTGACAAGTTGAATGCACAAAACCAGGAGGGCATTTGGAAAGAGTTTAATAAATGTTATGATACACACAGCCTGCTCTCAGTTTGTTCTGGAACATGACATTCCCTCTGCAAAGATCTTCACCATACTCTATACAGTTGGACTGATATGCATCATTATTGCTTGACACTCGGGAATGATATAATCTAATTAATAGATCTCAGAATTGGGTTAACTTTTAACAAAGATATTAGAGAATTATCTCATGTTCACTCCAGAGACTGTCTCCCTCTCCATGAACATATCTTTGTGGTTAGTTTATTTTGATACCTGGAAAGAGGGTCCGAAAACTTTAGTCAAATCTCATGTAAGTGCTAATTGTTCTTGTGCCTGTCAGTTACTGCCTATCTTATCTTTGCATTTGTGTTTTATCTCTCAATACATGATCTTGCACTTGAACATTAAAAAAATACTCAAGATCCTTCATTATTCCTTTGAGTTAGACATTGGTAGATGTCTTAAACTTGCTTCAACAACAGGGATGGGTTTTAAATTGTGCAAATCCTTTTTAAATGAACACTGCAGAATTTAACACATCCAAGAAAACTTTGCTTCTTTTCAAGTTGCTCCCGGGGAGGGTTATACACCTACTCTAATTATAAGGCCACCAGGCAAAACTTCTTATGGAGTTTCATTCCTTCTGCTGCTAGAACAGCAACACTGGCAATCTTTTGACCTTTGATAGAGGATTTTTTTTTTTTTTAAGAAACAGGCAAAAGGCATCTGCAAAGAGGTCTGATGATAAAAATATATGACTTAATGGCTAATGGCATATTTGGACAAAAACAAGAGTGACCGAAGAAAAATCAGACAAATTTTCCGCAGTGGTTTATAAACTATTTCTGGAATATTATGTCCAAAATATCAATGCTAAATCTCTTTTTAGAAAGGGCAGCATATGTATAAGAATATATTTCCAAAGGTAATTATTTTCTATGAACCATCATTTGGATGTGTGTGTTTTTATTTTAACATAGCAGTCTCATCTTATGATCATACTTCGAGTTGCGTAATTTCAAAATCCTCACACTCCCAGGAAAAGATGAAGTTGTGTGGAGGGACAGCAGAAAGCTCTGCTCCTCAACGTGTGGCCTGCGGAGCTGGAGTTCCCACCCAGGCTCTGAAGGGCACGAGGCAGGTCACCTGAGTTTGCTTCTTCATTGGGTACGGCCGTGCTGTCTGCCTTTTCTGCTACTCTGGGTTGCAGTGTAGAGCAAATCATTTGCTAGAATACAAAGAACCATTCTAAGGTCTATCACTAAACCTTGAGAAGCATGTTATTTTTTAATAATTTATTTAGAGAGTTATTCTCCCTGTGAACTTTTCCAACTGTAATAAAGATGACTTTATCAAGGTTATCTCATATACAACCTGTATCTTATGGTTTTTATAATACACGAATCCAAAACATAGGCTTCTAATCACACTCCTAGGTCTCTACCCAAGATAAATGAGCAGGTATATTCATACAAAAGACTCATAAACTTATGTTGTACACTTATATCTGTAGCAGCTTTACCCATGAGTTAAAAAATCAAAAACAAACCAAATGTCCTTTGATAGGAGAAGGACAAAGAAGTTGTGGTATAAGTATAGTCGTACAACAAAATACTACTTAGCCAGTAAAAGAGACACACTAATGCTACAGGCGACAACATGGATATATCCCACTGACTTCATTTGTTCTCACAATGAACAAATGAAGCCATGTACAAAAAAGGATATACTGTATGATTCCACTTAGATGAAGTTCAAGGACAGGCAAAACTAATTTACAGACACAGAAGTCAGAACAGTGGTTGCCTTGGAGTAGAGACTGATTGGGAAGGGGCCCAATGCTAAGGGTGGTGGAAATGTTCTGGATCCTGATTGCTGTGGTGGATACCAGGGTGTATATACTTGTCAACACTCATTGAACAGTACACTTTAATATTTGTGCTTTTGATGTATGTGACTCACACCTAAATGAAACACAGTGCTTTTATTGGGAAAAAAGTATGCTTCCAGCAACTCCCCTGGGTGTAGAGTTAATAACATTTATAGTAAGAGCATCAGCCTGTCCTCCTAACAAGGCAAGCAAATCCGTGCACACCAGTGCCTCCCGTTCCCATCACCAAAGCCGTGGAATTCTCTTCATCACTACTCCCTTTATCCAAGGATGAGGACATGTTTGTACTCTCTGAATCAGATAATATTAAGGAGAAACTGAAGATTGCTGCACTGACAAAAGAAGCCAATGTGTATAGTTTGGGCTTGTTTTTTTATTTTAGTTTAGTTTTTTTACCTTGACTCATCCTCTGTAGGTTGGGGAAGGAACAGTTCGGAAGAGCTTTCCACAAGTACAACACTTCGATGGAAGCCAACACACAGAGCGCTTTGGTTGGGGTTTGTTTCCGAAATCTCTCTGCCTGCAAGAAATTAGATGATTAGGCTACATTTTTTCAAAACTAAATTGAAATTAAAAAATATACTTTGCACACAGTTCATAGTCGATGTGAATGGCCCTCTCCTTCAAAGCTAAAAATAAAAATTTCTCTATATTTAAAACATTTTGGCTGGGCACGACGGCTCACACCTGTAATCCAAGCACTCCAGGAGACCGAGGTGGGAGGATTGCTTGAGCTCAGGAGTTTGAGACCAGCCTGAGCAAGAGCAAGACCCCATCTCTATAAAAAATAGAAAAATTTGGTTGTGGTGGCATGAGCCTGCAGTCCCAGCTATTTGGGAGGCTGAAGCAGGAGGATTACTTGAGTTTAGGGTTGCAATGAGCTATGACAATGCCTAGCTATGTACTCTAGCTGGGCAACAGAGTGAGGCTCTGTCTCTAAAAATTAACAAAATTAAAAATTTAAAAATTTAAAAAATTGCTTCCAGTTTTTAACATACTGGTTGACATACTTTTCATTCATCATTCAACTCAACCTACTATCAAGATCCAGGGTATATTCTGAAAACTTGAGGATGAGACTGGATTCATTTTAGTTTAAATCAACAGAATTTATGAAGCTTGGGGATAAATAATAACTCAAAGGATGATATATGGATGATCTAATACTAGACAACTTTTTGTTTAGGTATGGTTCTACCGATCATTTAATTTTCTACTTAGTGCCAGTGCTCTCAGTTGCATTCCACATTATAATCATCTAATTTATACTCAAGAAACTTCATCAAATGTTCACTTCAATAAAAACTTATAAAACTAAAATCATGGAAAATTCAGAATGTATGATGTCGTGTAACTCAAGGTAATTCAGCAAAATTTTATTGTCAAAAGTACAGAATAAATTTGGGACATTGTTCTTATAGCCCTGGGTCTTTCTGCTGGGAAATGTGATGCACATTTTGGCTTTTTATTACACCAAAATGTAACCTGTTCATTCTCCTGAACTCCAGTCTATATCTCTCATTGGGCTCTGCTAACTTGTGTTCTTCTGAAACTACCTAATTCTTTAGACAGATAACTTCCCTCTAGAGATATGTTCATTAGCTCTGCAGAGTCTTTAATGCCTCTCTCCATTAAAAAAAAAAATCTGCTTTCATTCTTTACAGCAAAACCAATACTTCCTATTCAGAGCAGAGATACGATCATGGAATAAATTCCCCCCATAGTGATGAACTGTATTATACGTGGCAAGTAAACTGCCAGCCTTGAATATAATTTCCTAAAACTTCAAATGCCAATCATAAATAATATACCAGATTAGTAGGCTCGAACGTACCTTTTTCACCGAGAACTGTTCAATCTGATTGTTTTTCCTTTTGAAGAGTTTCTGAACTTCTTTAAAGACGATCTGTGCCCCGTCCACGTCACCGGTGGCTCCCTGACACACTGCAAGAAGCCATAATTGTTTTCTTAACTACTGGGGGGAAATCCCACTAAGGGATACCTGGAGCGATGACACTTGGAAAAAAATGGGAGGAAACAGGCGTACAGACTGTTGCACAAAGGACAGCACCGTCCTGCGGGGCATCATGCCACCAGCTCCACTGTTTCCCAGGTGCCTGTGTTCCCAGAGTGCTGGGGGGGACCTGGGGAACAGCACGGCCCTTGTCCTCTCCCACATAACAAAGGCCCTACCTGTTATCAGAGTGCGCAACTTAGTTGGAGCCCACACGCTCAGAAAGTAGAATAAAAAGGAATCTAGGAAAGAACAATGAGGAGCCCAGAAGAATCCAAAAGTTTCCCGGTGGACGGAGGATATCCTTGTTCTGGAAAGCCATGATTAGTCCTTTACACCAGCGGTCCCCAACCTTTTTAGCACCAGGGACCAGTTTCACAGAAGATAATGTTTCCACGGATGGGGAAGGCGGGGGATGGTTTCGGGATGACTCAAGCGCATTACATTGATAGTGCAGCCAAACCTCTCCGCTAATGATAATCTGTATTTGCAGCTGCTCCCCAGCACTAGCATCACCGCCTCAGCTCCACCTCAGATCCTCAGGCACTAGATTCTCATAAGGAGCCACAACCTAGATCCCCCGCACGTGTGGTTTACAGTAGAGTTCTCGCTCCTATGAGAACCTAATGCCGCCCTGATCTGACGGGAGGCGGAGCTCAGGCGGTGATGGGCGTGACAGGGAGCGGCTGTAAATACAGATGAAGTTTCACTTGCTCGCCTGCTGCTCACCTACTGCCGTGCGGCCCGGTTCCTAACAGGCCACGGATCGGTACCAGTCCATGGCCTGGAGGTTGGGGACCACAGCTTTGCATGCTCATTAGCCACCTGCCACCTACAAGCCACCAGCAAAAATATGAAGAAGAAACACACATGCTGGCCCCCTGAAGAAGCTGAAATTTCAGTTGGAGATCTCTTTCTCTCTCTCTCACACACACACACACACACACACACACACACACACACATATGCGAACACACACCCGGGCAGAGTCCCATAGCTACAATGTATGCAGTGATGGGAATAGCTAGGGTAGGAGAACCCAAGTGCTTTTAGAAAGGCTCAGAAAGACAAAGGATCTTTTCTCTTTGGAGCGATCGATCAGGAGCTTTGAGGAGCTGGGAGAAGTCGAGCTGCGTCTTTAAGGACGAGTGAGATTCTGGTGACCCGCACACCACCCTCCTCTCGCCTCACGCCCCGCACAAACGTGCGGCCATGCTCCTTTGCTGCAGCTTCCCTCGCCCTCGTCCAAAATTCACACCTGGGCTCAGCCCCACTTCCTGACTGAAATTTTGTCTCCTTCCTCTCAACCTCTGCGGCAATGAATCCACTTCTACTCATTTTTTGTTAGATGCTGTCTTAGTCACATGTGTGGTTTTTTTGCTCCCCAACTGGAATGTGCTAAAACTGATTCGCTAGTTCCTCCTCCTTTATTTGAGCACCCCTAAAACTAGGTCGAGCAGAGCACAGGGCCACGCGTGTCACCGGACAGGCAACTGTGGGCAGAGCCAAAGACCAGAAGCAGCCAGGCTTGCAGGAAGCTGAGGATGCCGGAGGGAGAGGAAAGGCAGAATGTTCCTACTGGGTGAGAGGGTTAGGCTGAATAGTCACGGGAAGGGACAACCCCATTCCCGGTTACTGAGCATCCCTGGTCCAGATGTCGGGTCTGCACCGATCCAAAATGACCTCATCGCTTAAAGCTATAACATTTAAAAACCAGAAGGAAGCCTAGTGATTGTCTTGTGTAACCAACCCCATCGTTCTATAGATCAGAAGATGCGGAGTTCTAGAAAAGTTAAGCGCTGCCTAAGGTCATATAGTAAACCAGTGAAAAAGAATAATTTCTGCTGCCGAGGCTTAAGGTCTTCCTCAGATCGCTGAGAACATTCTTATAGAGTCACACAATCAAAGAGAAAGAAAGCCAGTCATAAACAGCCACCGTGTCAGCATCTGAACCACCCCCAAAGGTCTGCAACCCCAATACCTCAGACCCTGGAGAATGACCAGCACCTACTCCTCTTGCAGTGAAATTATACACAGTGGCTTTAAAAAATGCAGATGTTTAAAAGCATGACAGTCTCTGATTTATCCTAAAATATGAGGCCTAAACAGAACTTTGATGCCTGGCTCTTCCATTAAGACTGAGCTTACACCATCTCATATGTGATATCCTAATCTTTTCTGATAACTTATGATTTTGAGAATAGTACATATGCATGTATATGATCTAGCAATTCCACTTCTTGGTATTTACCCATAGGAATTAAAAGCAAGAACTTGAATAGATACTTATCTATCAATGTTCATGATAAGGATCCCTCACAATAGCCAAAAGGTGGTAACCACCCAGATGTCCATCAATGAATGAATGGATAAAAATGCAATATATACATACAATCGAGTATTATTCAGCGTTAAAATGTAGTTTCCAACACATGCTACAACATGGATGAAGCTTGAAGACATTATGCTAAATCAGCCAAACACAAAAAAGACAAATATATTTCAATTATAGGAGACAAGCAAAAAGTCAAATTCATTAGAAACAGAAAGTATAGAACAATGGTAACAAGGGGCTGGGGGGGTTGAGGAGAGAATGGGGAATTAGTGTTTAAGAGGTACTGAGTTTGGGCTGATGGAAAGTTCCAGAGATGGATGCAGGCAATGGCTACATAACAACATGAGTGTACATAATACCACTGACATGTACACTTAAAAATGGTTAAGATGGTATATTTTATATATATATATATATATATATATATATATAGTGAATATATATATTCACAATAAAAAATAGTACAAGGAACTAGGCCCCAGTGGCAGTGTTTCTGGTCCCCGTCCCCCCAGCTCTGCCTGTCTACAGGTTCCCGTCCTTCAGGCCAACTCAAACGGCAGCTCCTGCAAGATGCCTTCTCTGAGGCAGGACACAGCGCTCCTTCCCTGCCTCTCATTCTCTCTGCAGCAGAGCCCTCCCCTCCCGTCTCATCCTCGCCCCAAAATCCCCTTGCAGAGATCACAAGTAGAATCTTCCACACTTATTCTCTCCTACAGCTGGTGTAGTCCCGGGATTTCCAAGTATTTGGAGAATAAATGTTCCTTTACAGAGCCACAGTGTACATTTATTTCTTCTGTGTTTGACAGAAGTTTAAAAAGCAATAGCTGCCAGCCGCTGACCGTGCGGCCCCATTCCACCTAATGACTGCTGAGCTGCGTGCAGGCCTCTCTTCTCTGGGCTGTGCGATCAGGGCTCACCCACCCACTCCTCAGCATGTTGAACACGCCAAGCCCGCTCAATAAACAGCTGCTCCTTTCATCTGAGATGCCTTCAAATTCTATAAACAACCGTTTGAGTGTGAGACATTGCATCCTATCCAATACATCGAAAATAACCTTATTCAAACATCAGACACAGAACCACAGAACACGGATGCCCTACAGGGACTGCAGTAAGAAGGTTTGTACTGACTGCTAATGGACTGATAGAATTTTATAGTGATTTTCAGATATCCAGGATATATTTATTGGCCAATGTTAATCAATTCTACCTTATTTTAAATAAGATCAGTTAAGGGGGATGGAATGAAAGGGGAAGGTGTTGGAGTTATTTAAAATAATGTTTGAATTAGTCTTGAATTTTAAGCAAAGAATAACTTATGTGGCTGCATAAAGAGAATTCATCTTACAGGTAGAAAAGGTATAACCTCTTGGTTTTCTTCAATTCCATCCCTCTGCAATTCTAAATCACATGGCACTTTATGCATCGCAGGGTGGGCGCAGATAACTTTTTTGTCCACCAGGTGGCAGCACACCTTTAACTATCTCACACAAGAGCAAAAAAAGCAAGAAACACTCATACTCAAAACAGAAATTACAAGTGTTCATGCTATGATGATAGGCAGTATCGAAATCTCTCGCATTCTTCAATATCACACTGTAAACATGACAGGGTTAATAGGTAAAACAAGGTTGGAGCAGATCACTCAAAACCTATGCAACTTTGTAACCAAACAGAAATATTAACACAATGACAAAGATGTTCAACTCTTAAAAGTTCTTTAGATTTCTAATAATAAATAAAAAATATAGCATGTAAAGAAAGGAGGTAAGAGCAGGTTGAGGCTGCTTGGGGTGAAATGTACAAAGACCAGGAAAACCTTGCAGTAACCATGTCCGACATCGAGCACAGGATTGAACCGGGCCCAGAGGGGAAACACGGGGTGAGAAGGGGACCAGAGACACTGCTGAATTTAGGGTGAAATGTACAAAGACCAGGAAAACCTTGCAGTAACCATGTCCGACATCGAGCACAGTATTGAACCGGGCCCAGAGGGGAAACACGGGGTGAGAAGGGGACCAGGGACACTGCTGAATTTCTCAGTGTTCAGCTGGGTTGATGAACACGGTACTCCGACTCCTATTTGCCTTGGTTGCAAAATGTCAACATGCTGGGAAAACTAAGGAAGGGTGCAACCGCGATTCTCGCTGCCTTTATTCTCACGTCTGCCAGTGGCAGGTGAGCTAACTCACAACAGAGAGGGGCGCACCGCATGGACCATCATCTACTCACCTGCAGTCAGGTAGGCGTAATAGCACTGGGACCACCTGGATTCGTTTTTTAGCCTCTCAAAGGAATCAAATGCATCCTTGAAATTGAGCTCTATCATGCTGCACCAACCTAGGAAAGAAATATTTTTAGCACATCACCCTAAAGCAGTGAACTCTGTGTCCCATATTTGAGCTACAAATTTCTGACACTGCTATCTTTCTCTGTGAATGTCCTATGAAACTTGTGAAAACTTCAGCCTCAAAACCTAAGAAATTATTTGTTTCCCTTAAATACTTTCAATGTAAAGTCTGAGTGAGATAAGGTGCTTCAAATTTCACAACAAATAAAGCAGTAGAGAAGAGAATGGTGTGAAGATGTCCAGAAAGACACTCCAATTTGCTCCATAGAGTTGTGCGATTAACCCAAGCACGGCGGTGCTTCTCCAAGAGTAGGCATAGGCAGGATAAGCAGTGGAAGAAACACTGCTGGATTATATACTTACTTACTGACTACCTCAGAAAGTCTCAAAGCACTCACCAGATGATCATTACTACTAATTCTCAAAATCTTCCCGGAAGCAGAGAGCAAGCCAGTGAAAAATTAAATACTTGCCCACCCTCCCTCTGCACACCAGCAGCGGAGCTAAGGAAGGGCCCCATCTTTTCTGGATCAAAACACTGTTCGCCCAGCATTCTGGTAAGGAACAGCAGCAACTAAAATGGAAGGAATTTCATTCCCATTATTAATCATAGTGTCTCCCATCAATCGAGCCTCGAATATGTGCCCAAATGCTGTGCTGGGCACTTGATGTGACTCTTTCTAATCCTTCCACAACCTGGCAAAGGTGGCTGATAGTGTCCTGATTCTAGCAAGGAGAAAACCTAAGGTATCAAGAGATTTGTGATCTGCTCGAGGCCACATAGCTAATAAGAAGAACTGTGGATCAAAGTCCAACACTCTTTCCTTTACACAATATTGCCTCCATAAAAAAAAAAAAAAAAAAAAAAAAAAAAAAAAAAAAAAGATCCCATTCTACTAAGTATCTCAAGAATGGAAAAACAAGCACCACATGTACTCACCAGCAAATTGGTATTAATGGATCAACACCTGAGTGGACATATGGGAGTAACATTTATTGGGTGTCGGGCAGGTGGGAGGGGGAGGAGGGGATGGGTATATACAAACACTACGAGTAAGATGTGCAAAGTTAGGGGGATGGACACGCTTGAAGCTCTGACTCAAGAGGGGAGAAGGGGTATGGGCAATATACATAACCCTAACACTTGTACCCCCATAATATGCTAAAATTTTAAAAATTATATATAAAAAATAAATAATTAAAAAAAAAGATCTGGTATCAGGTGCATCACTAAGTAACTGTATAATCTGGGACTTGTCATTTAAACCATAGGGGGTGGGGAGATAGAAACTTCCAGAAAATTCACTGTCAAATTCTATAGGATATGATGTTGACAGAGTTGAGAGTAAACATTTGGGCTAATTATTTTTATTCTGTAATAGATATCAGGGTAAGATTTGAATTAAAGATGAAATAGAGATGGAAGGCAGCACTGAGCCTGAAGCAACAGCCTGAGTTGCTATTAATACTTATTCCTGAGTTAACCTCCCTGAGGCCTGAGTTGGATGATTTCTAAGCTTCATTTAGCTCTAACACTATATACCACCATAGATCTTGAAAGGCACCAGAAAAGGCCATCAAAGCTAGACTTTTTAATTCAAGTTCTTTGAAACACATTTCATTCTATATCATGGCTATGACACAGAACTCCAGCAGAGTTTAGATGACATAAAAATACATTTTCCACTGGATTATACTACCTTTCCTCTTCCTAAACAACAACAGGCATTTAAAACATAATATTGTCTATCAGGGAGCTCCTAATCTTTTAGTTTGCAGTTTTCTTTAAAAGGCTTCAGGAGGACAATTATGTCCATAGGGCCCCACACTGACAGGTGTCACTTGCTCCCCCAGCACTCTCTGTTCTGCTTCCCTGGCCCTCTGCACACGGCTTTTTGATTTCCCCTTTGCATTTCCATCACCACCTCATCATTCCTCCTCTTCCTCGTCTGTCATTCCTTTTTCTATGAGCTATATGATGTGACCTTGCAGTATGAGCTAGTGTGAAACTCTAAAAAGTATGAGCCCCTTATTTAACAATATTCTGGTTTGTTTCAAGCCCAAAGTTTTGTTTACTCTTCTCAGCACAATGGAGAAACTGTTACATGAACGGATTTTGAAATGACTAATGTAAGAGGATCAGAGAGTTTTAGTGCAGTCGCCCGAAGACTCAGGGCAACAGCTTTGGAAAAGGAGGGGGGCAAAATCTTATGCAAATAAATACTTCCATGTTTGTTTATAAATTTATCTCCAGTAGGGGAGGAGCAGAAGGTAGCAGCTAACATGTACAGGGGGTTTTCTTTGTGCCAAGCATCCGGCATGAGGCTTCGCACACGTTCTGTCATCTAAGCCTCACAGCGGCTATGCGGGGAGGAACCTTAACTCCAAGAGCAACTATGTGGCGTGGAAGGTTCGGGCCACTTGTCCCAGGTCAAGGTTGCAGAGCTAGCCTATGAAAAAGCTGGGATTGCAGTCCACCTCTCTCTTATGCCCTATTTTTCTTCTCAAGTTAACATTAGTGGGAAGCTGTGAATTCTGATGAACCAAGAAGGTATTTAGAAATGATTATTTATTTAATCAATTCATTTAACATTACGCATTATCCTAAAATCAAAGTGCTGTAAAGAACAAAATGTTATAAAGAAGTAAGGAGACTAGGGGAGATAAGTATCATTGCACGTGCCGTGATAATAATCAAAGTCCTTACTATTACGTAAGGCAGCAAGCATTTTATTTATTTTTTTATCTTATTGGTTTTTATTTATTTATTTATTTTTTGAGACAGAGTCTCACTTTGTTTCCCTGGCTGGAGTGCCGTGGCGTCAGTCTAGCTCACAGCAACCTCAAACTCCTGAGCTCAAGCGATCCTTTTGCCTCAGCCTCCTGAGTAAGCTGGGACTACAGACATGTGTCACTATGCCTGGCTAATTTTTTCTATTTTTAGTAGAGACGGGGGTCTCGCTTTTGCTCAGGCTGGTCTCAAACTCCTGAGCTCAAATAATCCACCTGCCTTGGCCTCCCAGAGTCCTAGGATTACAGGCGTGGGCCTCTGCACCCAGCTGGCAGCAAGCATTTTGCAAAGACACAAACTGAAGGGCAGGAATAATGAAAAACCACACCAGAAAGCATTAATACTGCTTTGTAACGAGAAACTGGACAGACAGTGCATATTTACCAATTTCATACAGACACACATGTTGAATTTCTCTCTGATCGATTGCAAGTTCCAAAGCAGTGTGGAAAGAAGTCAAGGCACTGTTGATTTGACACTAAGGAGAAAATGAAAACAGAGTTACGGCTAATATCTGTCAATAACAGTACAATCATCATCATTCAAAAGCATCTTTTCCCTTAGTAGTTACTTAAAACAGATTAAGCAGCACACAAGAGAGGGATTTAAAGATTGCTGGGAAAACACTCCAATTTGCCCCATACGGTCGTGGGATTAACCTAAGCCCAGAGAACTTCTCCTTTGCTTAGGCGGGGAGGGCTCAGCTCACACCGCCTCCTCCTACAGCGGCCTCTCGTGCTTGTGCAGAACTTGCTGTATTCTGTTTGCTAATCTAGCTCCTTGCTACTGGATATGCTCGAAAAGTGTAGGGACTATATTTCATCCTCCTGTGTGAACCCGACCCTGGTCCAGAAATACTCTCAGTCTGCACTGAAGGAATGCATGAAGCCACCCCATCGGCCGTCCACAGTGACCCCTCCCTGTATGACCCGCTCACTCTCCACCATGCGGCTGACAGTTTGCTTCTATACCCGGGGATGCTGTTCTCCTTTGCTCTGGTCATCAGATCTCCTCTCCCGACACTTTGGAAATTCTCTAAGGATCCAGATTCCATTTCCAACATCTGCATTCACCTAACTCCAAAACTGTCTAGAACCCCAAATACTCTTGCATGTCTGTTCTCCTTACTCCTTCCTAGTTAAATACGTTTAGTTTTTCACTCCACTGAAGATCTCTCAACGTCTGCCTGTTAACACGATGCCACAAGTACCTGATAGGAACAGCCAAAAAGCATCGCTGGGATTAACAGGGTTAGTTTAATCCTAGATAGGCATTAAATGTCATGTTTTATTAATAAGTAAAGGCCTTAAATGCCCGCCGCAGGACCTGACACAGCCTGCTCTCAATGGTGCCCGGAGGCTCGGAGCATTCCTTGTTTGTTCCATCTGCTGCTAGAGCTGCTCTTGCCGCCCCACACTCGCTGGGATGTGGCTTCTCCCTTGTCCCTCCCTCCTGGACTTCCCTGTGTACCTCCTGCTGCTCCCAACAGCCAGCCAGGCGGGGCCAGAGGGGCCCTGGAGCAGCCTCCAGCAGGTGGAAGACAACCCCCACGGAAGCCCAGGGCTCCTGCCCTTCTCGGCATCACTGCAGGAGGCCTTGGGGACACAAAGGCACTGATGAGTCAGCAGGTGATCTTCAGGACAACCTGTGACTCAGGAACACTGTAAGCCAAATGACTCATGACCCAAGGCCAAGGCTGGATCAATAACTGTCCCTGCCCCCAAAGTAACAAACACTCTCCTCTGTTGTCGGGAAGGCTGAACTCCAGCGTTCAGAGTGTCATCGCCAGCCACGAATGCTGAGCAAGCAGCCACAGAAGACACAAGTCCCTGCACCACTAATGCCCAGTCTCAGGGGACATCCGGTCAGAGGGAACCCCGCAGGGATGCGAACCGGGCCACACTCTAAGGCAGACACTTACACTGGCTGTGACATTGCCCAGATACCACATGCCGGCAAGGTAGACAAATCAGTCTCCCGTGAAGTGTGAGTGTGTGCACGTGTGTGCACATGTGTGTGTACAGACATCTGGACACTCATCGCACCCCATCTCTAACTTTTCCCTTTCTGGACTGACGGCTCTCTTCCTGCATCATACATGCACTCCGTGTAGCGCATCTACACAGAAACCACAGCACTGGGGGTTCTGCTTTGCACACATCTCCCCACTTTGCTAAGTTAATGACACCCAGCTCTCACACACAGATTTCCGGATGGGCCATCACTACCAAGTGCCCCAGCTGTGGGCTCAGTGCATGACAGTGCAAGGCCACCCTGTTCTTCAGGGGACACGAAATACCTCAGTAAACATTTACTGGGCAACCACTCTGTGCCCGGGATCGTGCCAGCCTCCGCAGATACTAACATGAGTCAAAACAAAGCTCTGAATGCAAGTAAAGGAAAGAGAAATCAAGGAATAACATTTGAATCGACATCATTTCTCTGCGCCCTTGCAAACACTCTCTGAGATAGGCATGTATGCATTCCATTTTCAGATGAAGAAAGGTCAAAGAGGTCAAGGAATCTGATCAAGATCAACAAAGTAACAACTGACTAGTATTCAACATTCTGCTCTGATTGCCTCTAAAGATCGCTTCCTGCAGAGAGTGGGTACCCAGGTGTGACTGCGTTAAGGACCTTGCAATGAAGAGAGAGTAGCCTGGATCTTCCAGGTGGGTCCTACCTGCAACCACGCGCATCCATAGCCTTGACACACACAGAAGAAGCGGAGGCACTGTCACCATGGAGGCAGAGACTGGAGTGACGCTGCCACAAACCAAGGAGTGCTGGCAGCCACCAGAGGCTGGGAGGGACAAGGAGAGATTCTCCCCACGGACTCCAAGGGTCTGGAAAGTGCTGCCTGAGACTGTCTTATGGAGCTTAACGACATTATCCCAAGAGCAGGCAGAAGTACAAGACTACAGAACTACAGAAATAACGCTAGTTCTATCCTCACCATTCACTGGGAAATTACAACGATCAGCCGTTAAAATCGAGGAAATATATTTTCCCTTATTTTTCACCAAAATAATTTTAAATAAAAAATGATCTGTAGGAATTTTTATGACTACAAATTAAAATCACCACAGAAGAAAGAATTACGCTCAAATGGATACTTCATTCACAGTTTGATTTTCAAAGAAATGCACACAGTCTGGCCTGAAAAGCAGACAAAATGGGCCAGTATAAAAGCCATTAGGCCAAGAGTTAGTGCCAAACAGGCTTTAGTCATGAATTATACATGGGCATACTATGTCACAAAAGCCACTTGAAGCCTCAGTCTCCTTACTGGTAAAATGAGAAAAAAACATTGCTTATCTTTTTCTGCTTCCAAAGGAAGCCATGAAGAACAAAATGCACAAGTCCTTGCCAAATTAAATGGAGCATATTTATTGATACATCAAAATCAGCATAATCTGTAGCCACTGCATTGTTAATAGAGATGGAGCATGTTTTTCCAATTATTCCAGCCTTCCTTCCCGATAGGCATTTTCTAGTACTTGTAGCAACTGTAAGAGAGGGTTGTTGCTCTATTTATTTTTAATATTTTAAGCTTGAAATTTATTTATTTATTCATTTATTTTTAAGAGACAGAGTCTTGCTCTGTCATCCAAGCTGGAGTGCAGTGGCACTATGATAGCTCACTGTAGCCTCGCACTCCTGGGTTCAAGAGATCCTCCTGCCTCAGCCTCCTGAGTAGCTGGAACTACAGACACATGCTACCATGCTTGGCTAATTTTTTTTTTTTTTTTTTGGAGAGACAAGGTCTCATAGGTTGCTCAGGCTGGTCTCGAACCCCTGGCCTCAAGCTACCCTCCCACTGTGGCCTCCCAAAGTGCTGGGATTACAGGCATGAGCTACCACAACTGGCCTGCTGCTCCATTTTTACTCCAAGTTGATTTTGTATATGTCATATTATTTTTATGAGTTCTCATAATTTTTTCTAATTTTCTTGGATTTTCCATGGCAACATTCAAATCATTTGCAAATAATGACAGTGTTGTCTTTTCCTCTACTTGTTTATTAATTGCCTAGGATACCAGTTAAAGTACTGAATCACAGCAAGCTCAGCATGTATTGCCTTCCTGCTGTGTCTAATGAGGATGTTTCTAAGGTGGCACCATTAACTGTGGTTTGCTACAGGTTTTAGTAGATGCTATTTTTTACCAAATAGAGAAATTTCCTTTGTATTTATAATTTGCTAATTTTTAAAAAAAATCTGGATTGAATAGTGCATTCATTAAATATTGTTGATAGGACTGAATTTCTGGTTTCATCAATTATTTCTGGAATGCAGGAACATATTTCCTGAGGCTGAACCATACTTATATTTTTGGAATAAGCCTTACTAGGTTACAATACAGCACTTTAAAAAAAATACATTGTTGGATCTGATTTGCTAATATTTATTTAGAATTTCTCTATTGGGAATGACTGACTTGTAGTTTTTTGCTCAGGACTTTAGTATCAGAATAATGCCAGACTTGTAGAACTAGCTGAAAATATATTCCTATTTTCTATTCTCTAGAACTATGTAAATAACTAGCTTACTTTTTAAAGCTATACTTTTCAATTGAATAATTAATTTAAAATGCTTAAATCACTATAACTTAAATTTTTTCTTAATGGCCACATAGTGTAACAGGAATATTAAACTTTAGACAACACTACCGAATTCCAGTGCCACTTTTATAATCAACACTGGTTTGGAACTTAGGGAATAATTTGTTTTATTTATACTCTCAAGGGATGTTGAAATAAATAAGTTCATATAAATATAATGCTCTTAGAAAAGGTACCTGTCTTAAAAAATAAGTGTCACCTCTTAATAGTGCTAGGAAATAATCCAAAATATTGTTTTCCCACATTCAGAACACACACTCATAGTAAGTGGCAATTAATTTTCCCACCAATATTTTAGACTCACTAGGAAAAATTCCAGATTTTATCTAAAAGGCACAATTAAGAGCTGTTTAAGATTCTACATAAATATATAAGTATGTACTCTGCCTGATACCCAAACACACACATGCGTGTTCTCTGGAGAGAAAGAACACAAAGAAAAACGAAACATGTACTTGAAAAGGGATGGAATGAACATTAAGTAACATCTTCCAGACAATTTTTTTAAAAATTCAAGTTATTCTTGCTATTTCCACACTAATATATTCTTAAAACCCTTTAGAAAGTAAAGGTCTCAAAGCATAAATGTGAAGACACAAAAAAAGTCTAAATAGTTTTTAGTCAGCACATTACACCTGAGGTCTATTGATTTTCCCTATTGTTTTATTCAAAAATTTTCACTAGCAATACCAAACTGAGAGGATCCATCGAATTCTGCTACCTAGCAAAAGGTTCCATTTCCAGAGTTGCAAAAAAAGTAGAAATGGACACAAGGCCAAGTTCTTTTGGGGATTTGGCCCAGGCTATAGTGCCAAAGGGACATCAAGTTCCAGCCTTTCTTGAATTTGTCGTGCACGATTCTGCCTCCCAAGCAAGCAGTTTCTTTTTGCAAAGCCTCCAAATCATGTCTAACAGTAAATGGCCATAAAAGCTCGCAAACACAAAGTTCTCAGTTCAGAGCTGGTCTGCGGGCATTAAAATAATGTTGGTATCATTTAATTCTGCTGGGTTAAACACCAGAGAGCAGGTAACTGCTGCAGGAACAAGTTACAGAACGCCGTAGTCCCTGTGGCCGCAGCTGCTGGGAGGGTGTTCCCCGCTCCTGTAGCTCTGATGTGCGTTCGCTTTGGAGAATTTTTAATTCTGTTAGATAAGGGAGTTTGCAGTTTGCAGAGCATAGGCACATTCTATTTTAAGATGTTTTAAGCAACTCGTAAGCAAAAGTTGTTAGACATAGGCAGAATTCTCGAGATGCATTTAGAATAAAGAAGTACTTAGCAAGTAGAGCGTGTGTGTGTTAGAGAGAGAAGGCCGAAGGGACCAAGAGATACTTAATATTCATGAGGCACTTGGGTGCCCCAATATAATTACGATTAAATATACAAGAGCACTAAATATTCTGAGTACTAAATATATACATGAGCACTTATCATTCACGAGGTCTTAACTTGACCACCCACTGGTGACACCCATGCTAGCTCCATGTGCACTCTGCCCAAGCCGAGCATCAGTTTAATTAGGTACCGCCGGGCACACTCATCCCTGCAGCACCCTGATCCATTGCGTGCCACTGGCCCAGGGTAACATCCCCCTGTGGCCCCCCTCTCTTGAACCTCAACACAGGTCCTCCTAACCACGCTTCAGTGAGGAAGGCTGATGGGCAGAGGAAAGGAGGACACCGTGCATAAGGTCGCACGGTCCTTCCGTCTCGCCGGCACCCTGTCCTGAGAGCGCTCACTGATGCCTTCTCTTTCCCTTTGTATCCGGTTGTGTGTTCTGCACTGATTTAGTAAACCCCATGATTCCAGCCCATTTTCATTTGCTGTGAGAATCTTTCTGCTCTGAGACCTCTGGGAGGACTTGTAGACTGTGTACACGGAAGCCACCAGGGCATCAATGGCATCTGTCTTTTTTAAAAAGAGAGAGAAAAAAAAACACACTCGTGCCTGTGCAGACACACCAGTTGGCATTGTTGCCAACTGTTACGGGTTGGATTATGTCCTCCTAAAAATTCATACATTAAAGTCCTAACCCCTGGTTGCTCAGAATGGGACCTTATTTGGAACAGGGCTGGTTCAGATGAGGTCTCTTACTGGAGGCGGGTGGGCCGTATTTCGATATGACTGGTGTCCTTGTAAAGAGGGGAAATCTGGACACGGAGCCGTGCACACGGACAGAACGCCAAGTGAAGATGCAGGTGGGGGTGATGTTTCTATAAGCCAAGAAAGAGCAAAGATAGCCAGCGAGCCACTGGAAGCCAGAAAGAGAGGAACAAAACAGACCCTTCCCTCGTAGCGCTCAGAGGGAACCAGCCCTGCTGACTCCTTAATTCTAGACATCTGACCCAGAGAACCACAAGACAATACACTTCTGTCGTTGAGCCACCCGGTGTGTGGTACTTTGTTATGGCAGCCCTAGGAAACTAACACACCAACTGCCCGGGGCATCCTTTCTTTGGGGAGCTGCTCACTCTCTCTCCACCCTCACGTATATGAAGGGATGGAAGTGTTCTTCTCCGGTGTAAGGGTGAGCACCTGGATCACCCTAGGCGACGGTGCTGCCACACCCCTTCGAAGAAGCCACCCTAGAGTTCTCACAGGTGAAAGGTGGGCCAGAGAGGTGTCTGACCGCGTGCGTGTGTGTGTGCATGTATGTATTTCAATGTGTGCGTGTGTAGATGGCACGTCTAGATTATTTCCTTCTTAGGTTAGCAAATTACATAGTAATATGCATACATAACAACAGATCACCAGCTCCAAAGATTTTATCAATTTTGCATATGTACCAACAGTTTATAAAGGGCCAATTTCCTTACATCTTTTCCTACCCTGAATGTTTTTAGTATTAGCCAATCATTTTTCCAAGTTGTTGTAATTTGCATTTCCTTGATTACTGTGAGGTTCTTAAATCACTGGTTGTTTGAATATCTTATTTCACGTCTTGTCTGTTTAGGAGTTTGGGCTACTTTTCTTTGTCTATGTTTATATTTATCCTTCTATTATGTTCTAATTTTATAAGAGCTCCCCTCACCCCTTTTTTTGAGACAAGGTCTCCTTTCATTGCCCGGGCTAGCGTGCAGGTGCAGTGGTGTGATCAAAGCTCACTGCAATCTCCAGCTTCTAGAATCCAACAATCCTCCTGCTTTAGTCTCCTGAGTAGCTGGGACTACAGGTATTAGCCACCACACCTGGTTATTTTTTTTTCTTTTTGTAGAGACGGAGTCTCACTATGTTGCCCAAGCCATTCTTGAACTTCTGGCCTCAAGCAATCTTCCCTCCTCGGCCTTCCAAAATGCTGGGATGACAGGCATGAGCCACTGTGCCCAACCTGTCTTTCTGTATTAAGGATACTAACCCTTAATCCAGGGGTCCTCAAACTATGGCCCTCGGGCCACATGTGGCCCGCCGAGGACATTTATCCTGCCCACCAGGTGTTTTTGCCGCCACTGCCTGTCCTGCCTAGCAGCCGACTCGTCCCGGGCCCACAGTGCGCATGTGTGGAGTGTGCGCCGCGCTCTCCAACGGCCCTCCAACGGTCTGAGGGACGGCGAACTGGCCCCCTGTTTAAAAAGTTTGAGGACCCCTGTTGGCTTAATCAATTGTTTCCCATGGTTCTTTTTTAAAATTTTTTGAACTTTGTTTCCATTTTTATAATATAGAACTTTATTTTCATGTCAATTCTATCAATCTTTTGATCAAATTATAACCATTTTTTTCCCCTTAATATACTTTGGTTTTAGAGTTATGTTTAGAAAGTCCTTGACACGGGAGATGGAGCTTTTAATGCTACGAGGCATGTGGAATCCATGCATATGCATAATTAGGGAGCTGTTCCAACATGCCATATATATGGCTGCTCCCATTCTGACAAAAATCCAGGAGCAACAGAAATATAATGATCACCACACCATAACTGAGAGGGAAAGAGCAAGAGCCTGTTCTTTGTATTCATTCATTACACGCACATACGCTCATACACGCACATAAACCCTGCTGTCTAAGTGCTGGGCACTGGTCTAGGCATTTGAGATAAAGCAGTGACCCAATGTCCCTGTCCTCAGGGAGCCTACATTATCATTCTAAATGGGGAGAGGCAGACAGTGAACAAATAAGGGAAGGTCTCCCTGAAAGGATGACCTGAACAAAGACTCAAAGGAAGTGAGGAAGTGGTTAAAGCAGATATTACAGTTAAACGTGTCCTAGGCAGGGGCCCAGAAGGTGCAAAGGCCCTTTGGCAGCCATGTGCCCTGGAGCGTGAGGAAGGAAAGAGGCCAGTGAGGCAGGAGTGGAGTGGGGGGTGGGTGATGAGGCTACAGAGGCCACCGGGGTCAGTTCATGCAGCAGGGCCTTGCAGGCCTTTATAAGAATCTGGGGTTTTACACTGAATGAGAAAGTAAGTTATTTGAGGGTGTTGCACAGAGGCATGACACGATGTGACTTAAATTTTCCTTACAAAGTCACCTTGATAGATGTGTTGGGATCAGGCTGCAGGGCAAGAAGAGGAAAAGCAGAGAGTTGGTCAGGAGGCGACTGCAACCATCCAGGAGAAAAGCCAAGTTGGCTGGGACTGGGGAGGGAAGAGGGACAGAAAGAAGTGGCCTCTGACATTCCTAATTCATTAATAAAATTCCATTCGGTATAAAAAAAGTGACTATCCAATGTGAACAACATGAGACAAGCAAAAGACTCAGCAGATAAACAAAAGATGACATTGACCTTGAAATGTACTCCCTAGGACACGCGGCAGAGAGTCGAGTGCCGCAGGACTGACCCCCACGCCTACTGTCTGTTACTGGTGACCGAACAGACTAATGGCATGCTATCTTCATAATTAAATTGTAAGTTTCTTGTGGGCATGGAATTTGCATCCCCCAGGTGGCTTTTTACAGCCTAGGCAATAATTACCTGATTATGTACAAATGATGGGTATAGTAGTTACATTTGCAGCATCTGCACATGAATGAACAGCAATCCCCACGAAAAACGAGTTATGTAACAGAACCTCCCACTAATGGCCGAGGAACTGAATAATGCACCAGTTACAAGATTTCCTTGGCCTCTCAACTGTTATGCACATGATTTTGACATCTGTGATGGAAAGTGCTTTACACTGGGATTTACAACCCAGACACGATTCTGTCTCAATAGGAAAGGAACAGTAGATAAGCCCCAACTAAGCACCGTGTGCTGTGTGCTTTGCCTTCCTCGTGTTACATTATTTAAGGCTGACATCTGCCCCGAATGGAGGTACTGTCCTCTTTTCACAGATGAGAACACAGGCTCAGGAAGCTTGGCCAGGCCAGTAAGTGGAAGAGCCTATTTTTCAAATGAGTCTAGTATTCTCTCCACTATACCAAAATGCTTTTTAAATGATAAAAAAAAGAAATTTATATGAAAAACAGCAGTAAATTTAAGAGATATGTGCTCATGTTAAAGATGACAGCAAAGAATGAAAAATAGCAGTGAAGAAGATAATGCAAAGGATTAATAGAAAAAGGCTATAGAAATATAGACTATACTACGAATACAGTCACACTACTCAAAAGACAGCAATTCAAGATAAACAGATAAACCTAGAAAGTCAGGGGAAGATCTAATAAGCACAGACACTGGTATAAGAGAAGCAAACAGAAATCATAATCAGGAAAGTGACCTTACAGGTTTCCTAGAACTGAGTGATATTCTTTAGAAAGGATGATAAACAGACAAGATGTCATTTTCCAATGAGAAATTAAAGACAAGTTATAGAAAGTAGAAATAACCCCAAATAGTTAGTTTTGAAGATTAAAGAACCATAAACATTTTTACAACAGCTTTATTGAGATAGAATTCACAAACCAGAAAATTCATCCTTTTAAAGTTTTTAGTATATTCACAGAACCACAACATTTGAAAGCTGGAAGAAACCTTAAAAATTATCTAATCTACATTAGATTAGATACTAATCCAAAGGATGTCCTACTGTACCTTTCCAGTCTCCCAAGCTACTGTATGAATAGGAGTTTTCCTGGTCAAATAAATTGGTTAAACATAGAATACCTGTGCACTCTATCTTCCCCCTTGGAGAATCATGGTACAAAACTAAAGTCTCTGAGAAGTGCCAGGATATCCCAATTAACCTGACGTGGAACCTCTTTTCCTGGAACATGTACTAACAGTCCATCAAATCAGTGCTCCAGGGAGGTTGCTTCAGGAAACCCTGACTTATTCCAACCCCCTGCAATTCCAGGTAAATAAAAGAGCACCAGGTAAATAAAAGAAGGCCCCCTGGTCTCACAGCTCTTTCAAACTGGCTCATGTGAAAGTGAAAGTATATTTTTGGTGTTTGCGGCAGAGCCCAAACCAGAAACCAGATCTCTAGGCTTGTAGTCCAGTGTTCTTCCTACAATGCTACACACCCAAAACTGCAGCTCCAAGGCACTGTGTCAACACATTCCTGGGGCTAGCAAGTTCTCTACAAGAAACTACAAAAAAATGAGGACTGTTACACTAAACGAAGAAAGAAATACACACATTCAAGGAGCCAGAATGCCTGAACATTTAAGAGCCCCAAATTATAAAGACAAACAAATGGAAAAATTCAATTTGATACTATGAGAAAATATAAAATTTCAAAGAAGAGTTTTGGACAAGGGGTAGATAAAAGTAAGAAATGCTATTTCCTAAAACTAGACTCTGTGTCACCTCCCAATGGGAGTTCGCCATATACTTATTAGCACTAGAAACGCAAAAACCAAAAAATAATTAGGACATGGGCTGCTTGGATATGTGAAACCAATGTTTACAGTAACAGAAAACAGAAGAACACTATGATTATCTTTTGATCTGAGAGCAAGGAAAAGTCCACCTGAAAATACATAAGCAGAAACAGAAACAAACAAGAACAATGATAAACACAATCCCAAAAGGCAATGAAAAATAATAATACACATGCATCATGTATTCTATTAAATATGAGTGAAGCTAAACTATCAGAAAGAAAAAACAGAAGAATCTGATGCTTCCTGGGCCACTCCTATTCCACCTGCCCCTCCATACCAAGTGCTCCAGCCCCACTGAGCTCTGACCACCTCTGAATATGCCGCTTTTTCTGTGATCTGGGTTTGTATGCAGGCTCAGCTCCCAGGTCCTTGCCCCTACCTGCAAACTCCTACTGACTCTTCAAGAGCCAGCCCACAAAGCCCCACTTCTGGGTCGTCTTTCCCTGCTGCAGGGCTCACCCCATGGGTGAGATGCACCATGCTTCACGTTCTGGGAGGCCAGTGTTAGGATTCTCAAGGCCCTGTCACCTCTGCATCTGCCTGCAGGTCTGTCTGCCTGCACAGGCATCCTGATCTCCTGCAATGTACCGTGAGTTTCTGTCACTTTCACCTTTAGAGCAGCAGCCCTAAGAGTAGCCACAGAGGTGCCATTGTCATTACAGCCAGCGATGACACACCAGGTACTCATGTGCTGCATACCGCACACGCCTCCCACATTGCCCCAGTGAATCCTAACAGTATCACTGGGGTCCCCATCTCACTGAAGAAGGAAGTGAGGATTACAGACATGAAAGGTCTCATCCAGGGTCACCTGGGCGGAGGGGGAGGGCTAGGACTTATCCCAGCAAGGAGCCTCCAGAGTTTGTCCCCAAGCACAGGCTCCTGCCAGGCAGAAGCCATGGGCCACAGACTCAGACAGAGCAGGTCTCCCTGCACAATTAATTAAATGATATAAATAAGATTAATCATAATCAGATAATCAAGAACATTTAACAAAACCTTTAGGCTCCCCCGCAAACACTCTCAAGTAAAACAAACAAAGAAATTCAAGCCAAATTTCAAAGAATACAATCAAATCCCTACTCCCAGAACACTAATATTAAACTATTCTAATAAGACAAATATGTTATGATAAAATATTAAGAAAAACTATAAAACAAGCTATGTTATGAAAAACTAGACATAAAATAGAAATTAAAAAAATGAACTGATAAAAATATCAAATCTTTCTCTTTAAAAACATGATAATCTAAAAGCTAATTATAAAGTTAAGAAAACACAAATTAATACAACAAAAATAACACTACACTTTTACATATCTGAAACTCAGTTACATGCATAAGAAGTGGTCAGTATAATGCAAAACTAAAATAGATATAATAAGTAAATATATGTTAACATCATAGAAGAACTAAGGGAAGTTATTAAAGAATTGATTTCAAAAGCATATTCAACAGCAACATGTTACAGGAGAATTCTTTCAAACATATAATGCAAGTTTTATTACTTTAAGTGATTTGCTTCTCTAAAATGTAAAAAAGATATTCTATTAATCAGTTTATTAAAAATAAATCAGGTTTATTTCTAAAGTCCGATAAGAACAAGTCCCTGAATATTTATATTTACATGTATATTCATACTTGAATATGTATATATATTATTGCTAATAAGTTACATCTATATTAAAAATATTATACATATATAAATGTAAACATTGTTAGGGACTAAATGTTTAAGCCTCCCAAAATTCATGTGTGAACCCCTCATCCCCACTGTGATGGTATTAGGAGGTGGGACCTTTGCGAGGTGATTAAATAATGAAGGTGGAGCCTTCATGAATGGGGATACATGCCATTATAAAAGAGGAGCCTCCTCCCTAACCCTCCCTCCCAGAGCTCTCTAGCCCTCTTTCCCCAACGTCAGGACACAGTGAGAAGCCACCTGTGTATGCCCCAGGAAGTGGCCCACACCAGACACTGAGTCTGCTGGTGCCTTGATCTTGGACTTGCCAGCCTCCAGAACTGTGAGAAATAAACTGTTGTTTAAGCCACCCAGTCTATGGTATTCTGTTATAGCAGCCCAAACCGAGACAAACATATATATGCACGTAACATATATATGTAACTTACCAGCAAATAAAAGCAATGGATGCAATAGAAAAAACATTGGATTAAGAAAGAATGCCTGAATTCTAGCCCTTTCTTAACCTTAAGATAACTATGTACATTTGCACATAGTCTCAGGACACCTATTTGCTACATACAAGACAGATGGTACAGTTGCATGTGAAAAAATTATAAAGTCTAAGTGGGAGAAATAAAGGATGACATGACTAAAACAAGAGATATCCTCAGTAATGAATAAGAAATACTATAAACATAGCATCAAATTTAAACTTCCCTATAATATATAGAACCTGAGCTTCTCGGCCTTTTGGCTAAGATCAAGTGTAGAACCCAAGAAACTAATAGTTAAATATATGTGACAGAATGAATGGCTAAAAATAATACATTTTCATATATTATTTAATATATATACAAATATATTTTTAAAGACAGTAATGATATATTTGTTCTATTAAGACATATTATACAATCACAATTATCAAAGCTATGTAATATTCATTTAAAAACAGAAGGTAAAGTATAAAGACATTTCAAAAAAAATATTCTCTATTTTAAGAATTTAATTCAATAAGAGGAATAGAAAATATGCTTGAGTCAAAAGTATATCCCTGAATTACAAAAGGGATTATGATTAAACCATATGTACTTCTCACACATTAAATAACGAGGGAGTAGGAAAATACAGTAAGATAGTTTTCAAAAGATCAGTTTACAATCTAAAAAAAGTACAACAGTCTATACATCCCAATTTGGGAAGGAAGATAAGTCTCATTTCTGAATTCATGAAGTCTGTTACAATTAAATATATCAATAATGTATGTATGTTTGACTGTTCACATTTCCCACAATTAAACATAATGTGATATAGTTGAAAATGTAAGTGTTATCATGAGGGAAAATATAACATCACTAATAATTATACATTTAGAATTTGAGTAGATATATGAGAAATACAAGTATATGTCATTCCACTGCACTTCACAGATACATATTTTTTTTTTATTTTATAAATTGGAAGGTTTGTGGCAATCCTGCATCAAGCAAGTCTGTTGGTACTATTTTTCCAACAGCCTGTACTGACTTCGTGTTTCTCTGTCACATTCTGGCAATTCTTGAAATATTTAAAACTTTTTCATTATTATTATATCTGTCCATGGTGATCTGTGATCAGTGATCTCTGACGTTACTATTGTAATTGTTTTGGGGCACCGTGAACCGTGCCCATAAAGGACAGTGAACTTAATAAATGTGTGTGTTCTGCCTGCTCCACTGACCCATCGTCCCCCATCTCCCTCCCTAGTCCCTGACAGACAACAATATTGAAATTAGGCCAATTAATAACCCTACAATGGCCTCTAAAGTGTTCAAGTGAAAGGAAGAGTCTCATGTCTGTCACTTTAAATCAAAAACTAGAAATGATTAAACTTATTGAGGAAGGCATGTCAATAGCCAAGACAGGCTGAAAGCTTAGGCCCTTTGTGCCAAACAGTTAGCAAAGTCCTGAATGAATGTAAAGGGCAAGTTCTTGAAGGAAATAAAAACTGCTACTCCGGGGAACATGCAACTGGTAAGAAAGGAAACAGTTTCACTACTGATATGAGGAAAGTTTGAGTGGTCTGGATAGAGCAAAGCAGCCCCAGCATTCCCTCAAGCCAAAGCCTAATCCAGAACAAGCCCCTCACCTAACTCTCTTCAATTGTAAGGAAGCTGCAGAAGAAAAGTTTAAAGCTAGAAGAGGCTGGTCCATGAGGGTTAAGGAAAGAAGCCATCTCCATAACATAAAAAGTGCAAAATGAAGCAGCAAGCGCTGATGGAGAAGCTGCAGCAAGTGATCCAGAAGATCTAGCTAAAATCATTGATGAAGGTGGCTACACTAAATAGTACATTTTCAGTGGAGACAAAACTGTCTTCCACTGGAAGAAAAATGCCATCTAGGACTTTCATAGCTAGAGGGGAGAGGTCAATGCCTGGCTTCAAAGCTTCAAAGAACAGGCTGACTTTCTTATTAGGGGCTGATACAGTTGGTGACTTTAAGTTGGAACCAAAGCTCACTCACCATTCTGAAAACCCCAGGGCCCTTCCGAATTGTGCTAAATCTACTCTGCCTGTGCTCTTTAAATGAAACAACAAAGCCTGGGTGACAGCACATGGTTTGTAGCATGGTTTACTAAATATTTTACTTAAATATTTTAAGCCCACTGTTGAGACCGAATGCTCAGGAAAAAAGATCACTTTCGAAGATGTTCCTGCTCACTGACAACACATCTTGTCACCCAAAAGCTCTCTCTGATACAGATGTGCAAGGACATGCCTGTTAACACAATGTCCATTCTGCAGCCCACAGAACAAAGAGAAATTTCTACTTTCAAATCTTATTATTGAAGAACTATATCTTGTAAGGATACAGTTGCCATAGACAGTGATTCCTCTGATAGATCTGGGCATAGTAAATTGAAAAGCTCCTGGAAAGGATTCACCATTCTAGATGCCATTAAGAACATTTGTGAGTGATGGGAGGAGGTAAAAATATCAACATTAGCAAGAGTTTGGAAGAAGTGTATTCCAATCCTCATGGCTGACTTTCAGGGGTTTAAGGATTTAGTGCAGAAGTAACTGCAGATATGGTGGAAAGAGCAAGACAACTAGAATTAGAAGCGGAGCCTGAAGATGTAACTGAATTGCTGGAATCTTATAAAACTGGGACAGTTGAGAAGTTGCTTCTTACGAATGAGCCAAGAAAGTAGTGTCTTAAGAAGGAATCTACGCCTGGTAAAGATGCTGTGAGCATTACTGAAATGACAACAACAACTACAAAAGGACTGAGACTATTACATAAACTTAGTTGACAAGGCAGTGGCAGGGTTTGAAAGAAATGACTCCAATTTTGAAAGTAGTTCTATTGTGCGTAAAATACTATCAAACAGCATCACACGCTACAAAGAAATTTTTTGTGAAAGGTTTCTTTGCAATTGATGCGGCAAACTTCACTGTCTAATTTTAAGAAATTGCCACGCCACCCTGACTTTCTGCAAACATCATCCTGATCAGTCAACAGCCATCGACAGCAAGGCAAAACTCCTCCAACAAAAAGATTATGACTTGCTGAAGGTTCCAGTGACCATTAGCATTTTTTAGCTATTAAGTATTTTTAAACTAAGGCAGGTACACTGTGTTTTTAGACATAATGCTGTTGCATACTTGATAGACTACAGTATGGTGTAAACATAACTTTTATATGTGCTGGGACACCAAAAAAATTGTCTGACTCACTTTATTGTGATATTCTCTTTATTGCAGTGGTCTGGAACTGAACCTGAAAGATCTCCAACGTAGGCCTGTATTTCTTATTCAAAAGTCATCAAATTTGGCTGAATCAACAGCTTATATCCAAAGAAAGACAGACTGCATAACACAGAAAATACACACCGCCTCAGTAACACTTTTTAAAAACATCTTTATGGAGATATAATTGAAATACCATAAAATTCACTCACTTACAGCATACAATTTAATGGTCTTTGAAATACTCAGAGTTATGCAACCATTACCATGATCTAAGTTTAAAGTATTTTCATCACTCAAAAAGAAACCATGCACCGAGTAGCAGTCTACCCCTCACTCTTCACTCACCTACCTCCACACCAAAGCAAGCAATAATCTATTCTCTGCCTCTATAGATTTGCCTAATCTGGAGATTTCATGTAAATGGGATCATACAATATATGGTCTTTGTGCCTGATTTCTTTCACATACAGGTTTTCAAGGTTCATGTATGCTATAGCATGTATCAGTACTTCATTCTTTTTCATTGCTGAATAATATTCCATTGCGTGAATAGATGATATATTGTTTATCCACCCATTGGCTGGCGAACAATTGAGTTGTCCTTGCTTTTTGGCTATTATGGATAATAATACAGGCTTATGTTTTCATTACTCTTGGGTATATTCCCAGGAGTGAAATTGCTGGGTCATATAGTAAATCTATGTTTACCTTATTTTTTTTTTTGAGACAGGATCTCACTCTGTCACACAGGCTGGGGTGCAGTGGTGTCATCGTCATTCACCACAACCTCAAACTCCTGGGTCCAAGCAATCCTCCTACCAAAGCCTCCCAAGTGCTGGGACTACAGGTGTGAGTCACCTCATCCGGCCTGTTTAACATTTTTGGGAACTACCAAACTATGTTCCAAAGTGGCTGTACCATTTTACATTTCCACCAGCAATGAACAACAGTTCCAATTTCTCTGCATCTTTACCAACACTTGTTATTGATTTATTATTGGCTGTCTTTTTTATTATAGTTAGCCTGGTACATGTGAAATAGTATCTGACTTGGTTTGATTTGCATGTCTCTAATGACTAATGATGTTGAGCATCTTTAAATGGGCTTATTGGCTATTTACCTATCTTCTTTGGAGAAATGTCTCTTTGGATTGATAGTCTATTTTTTTAATTGACTTGTCTTTTTTATTATGGAGTTTTAATAGTTCTTTACATATTCTGAATACTAGGTACCTTATCAGATGTATAACTTGCAAGTATTTTCTCCCATTCTGTGGTTTGTCTTTTCTCTTTCTTGATGGTATTGTTTGTAGTACAAGTGTTTCACTTTGATGTAGTTCAATTTACCTATTTTTTTCTTTTGTGTGTCTTAGGCACTGATTTCTTAGACTGTGTCATGTCTAAGAAATTGGTGCCTAACCCAAAAGTTTTATAGTTTTAGATCTTACATTTAGCTCTATGTTCCATTTTGACTTAATTTTGGGGTATGGTATGAGATAAAGGTCCAACTTCATTCCTTTGCATGTAAATATTCAGTTGTCCCTGTTGAAAATACTATTATTTGCTCATTTATTTGTCTTACTGTCCTTGTCAAAAGAAAATAGATTATAAAACTAAGGTTTATTTCTTGACCATCATTGATTATATGTCTATTCTTATGCCAGTACACTTTCTTGATTTCTCTGTAGTAAGTTTTGAGATTAGGAAGTATGAGTCTTCCAACTTTGTTCTTCTTTTTCAAGATTATTTTGACTATTCTGGGTCCCCTGAGTTTTTGGGATCAGTTTGTCAATTTGTGCAAAAAAACAAGCTGTGATTTTTTGATAGAGATTTCATTGAATCTGTAGCTCAATCAGGGGAATACTGCCATATTAATATTGAGTCTTCTGATACAAAACATGGCATGTCTTTTCAGTAATGTTTTAAGAACTATCTTTAAACTGCCTTAATTTACATCATTATGGAAGTAAAAATAAATAGAAATATTAATAAAATCATGAGGTGGAATATTGATGCTGATACCATGCACAAAATAATGAATAATTATACTCTGACTCACTATTTCTTGAATATAATCTCTTATCATTAACTAAGAGCTTTTCATACTCTTTGATTCTAACAATGCTACCACAGAGCTATAACCCAAGGAAACAACTCAATAAAAATAATGGAAAATATGCTAAGATATTTTTTGTTAGTACTTGCTATCACAGTGAAATATTAGGAAATAACAACATTCAAATATCCCAACAACAATTTCCTAATAAAAGGAGAGTATTAAGTTACTAACACAATTGAAATCTAAATAGTTCTGCCTGCATACCAATTTTTTTTATAAAACTATGTTATTACACGTAAACATTAGATTTGTAAGCAAAATGCATAAAGTCTCATATGTGTATTCTAAAGATTGCAAAATAATTTGAAGTAGGATAGCTAGAATTTAATTATCACTGGGTTATTTTTATGAAGTTGCTTAACATCTTAAAATAAACTATTATGGATGTGTTTTGAAAGGAGAAGATCTTGTCAACTGTAGCATGCAGAAGGACACATTGTGACAACCCACTTAGTGACATGCAATTCAGCACTAATGCTGCTGAGTAGCAGAATCGGTTTAGCAATATTGTGATCAGGGTCACCTAGCAATAGATTATGCATTGACCCCTACCCTTAGGACTATGGCTGATGTAGGCAAGGGAGAGCTCATCCTCTTAGGCACACTTAATAAGCTTAGGGACATAAATCAACATTAACCTTCTACTTGCTTTTCAACCCAACCGATAGAGTTAAAAGAATAGCAAGTGTATTGGGCTACTGTCATCTTCTCATTTCAGTTAATAGTCATTAAACCACACAATATGGATTTATCTCACTGGAAAATATAAGTCAAATACATCCTCCAATTCTCCTACACCAGATTAAATCAATCTCTCATGTTCTGTACGTCTAAGAATAAATGGCAGGCCTCTTTTTTGGTGCCTGAAGTAATTAAAAGAACCACGTGGGATGGAGGAAGAGGAGACTGCAAATAACCGAACTTCAGAGAATTATTTCTCTTCCTGCATTGCCTTTTTCCTGAGCCTATAAATAACAACATTACATCATGCTGACAGGGCATGCTGTTCAAATACAAAAGGCAGGCTTGCCCTTCAACAGATGCAAAGAAAAGCTGCCACCAAACAGCTCTGATAATGTCAACACACCCCAGAGACGGGAATGGGGTGCAGGCCCTCTGTGTGTGGCACTGTGCACTGGCCCCCACTGTCCACGACCACTGCTCGGTCTGATAAATGAATCACCCAAAGGGTCAATGTCTGCTCCCCTGTCCCTGCCACCATCATGAACTGCACAAACACGAGCAGTGCAGACCTCCCACTTACTCTGGGAGTCACCAGTGAAAAATGGGATTTTATCTTAACAGAAGTACAGTGAGAAAGCACTAAGGCGACCTTTAAAGAGGTACCTGTCGCAGTGGATGACATCTGAAATAATGGGGGAACAAAAGGTCCTGAGACCAGAACACAGGCACGCCGGGGCAATAGAGTGAAGCAAGCCTTTCACACAGAATAGAAAACGAGGGAGGAACCTCCATCCTCCTCCAGTCCCTCCAGGGACTGGGACCCAGGGTGACATGAATATGGTGAAATAAAGGTCAGGCATCAAAGCGTCCCTGTCCCTGTCCCTGCAGACACTGCTCATGGGGGGACAAACCATATGCCACCACCATCACGCCTGTCTCAGCAGGGAGGGAATGCAAAACAGTAGGGCAGAAAAACAAATAAGGCAGCTTCAAAGAAGAGAATGATTTTATAATAAGGGTTCCAGAAGCAGGACTATGCCTTCCACATCATTCCAAATGGCAGGAGACACTAGCCCCTCCTGAGATATGCATTGTTTGATTCTTAATTCCGGACACACAGAAGCCACCAATACATTGAGGACTTATTTATAGTTGGGAGCTGCAGACAAGGCAACCAAACCAGTATGTTCTTTCCATGTACGTCTGTGTGTGTATATTACATGTATATATCATGCATGCGTACAGGACACATATTATACACATACACACAAATAGATAAAGCTCATTGTATCTTCTTCAGTGTGGCCTCTAGGCCTTGTTGTACAAACCTCAACTTTGTCCTCAGGAAGTCCTGCTGCAATTGTTTGAGAGGCAGCTATAGGAAAAGTGTCCTCCCAGTCTCAGCGTAGAAGTATAGGGCTTCATGCATTCTCATTTCAGTACTCCCAGCAGAAAGCATAGAACTTCATTTGATGCATTTACTTTTTACTTCATTTAAATTTATTCAATTCAGTTCTTTATAACCACAGCTTTGAAATAAAAGTGTGACTCTAAAGAAATGAAACTGATTCTTTAGCCAGCACATTAGAATTTAAGCATTTGATTCCGTATTCTTGTTAGGAGGCCATCTTCTTATTCCAATTATCAAGACATTTTTGCATCTCTTCTTTGGAAGTGGCTTCAGAAACACATTTATGTGCCACATAAGACAAGTAGACAGTCCTTGATAATCAGCTTCCTTTCTTAACTAAGAAAGGACAACGCTCACATTGAGCAACAGATTTGCTGCCAATAGACTCATCTATTTGTTCAACAAATATACACTGAGGGCCAGTCCTGTGCTAGACCCACATTTGTTTCCAAAAATCAAACAAAAGGTTTTAAAATGTCAGCGTGCAGGATGTTTACAACATACGGCTCAACCTCAGGAGACAGTTTCAAAATAAGTTCTCAAAATGTTTGCATAATAGCAACTTCGTTAGAATATGGTCATTAACATTACAGAAAACTACTTTCATTCATTCAAGTATTTGAGCATTTAGAGATAAATAGACTAATGTTAAAAATTAGTTACATTATTAAATAGGCACACCATATAAGGTATGTATATGAAAGTATGCATGTATGCACATAAAACTAAATACATATATATGTATGTTACATACAAAGTAGATTCTTAAAGCTGGAGGGGAGAAAAGTTGTGCAAAACTGTATTACATAAAGAAAAAGGAAGGGTAGAACAAAATAAAAATAGTTCACTAAAATATAGACTTGTCCCCAATACTTTAAAAATAATCAAGAGAAATAGAAAACTCATTAATCACTTGTATCTTAATGGACTTAACATGACTATAGGTTTAATTGGACGAAAATGAAGTGAACATTAATGAAAATTACAAAATTCAAAACTATAACTGCCCATTCACATTTGAAAATTAAGATTACTATGTAACACATGGGTCCACTTCCTAACAGCTGCTTGCATTATGGAAATTCAGGGAAGAGTCAATAGCTATATAGAAACTACAGCCACTATAGCTACCTCCAGACCCATTTTGCCATTCACAAGCCTTGCTTTCCTGACAGCTCTCAACGTCAAAACAAGTTCTTTCTCCCAAAAAGAAAAAAAAAAAATGAAAAAGAAAATTTGATACCCAACTTCCCAGGCTTAAGCAGTTAGCAGGAATAATAGCAACCACCACACCATTACTTAGAGTTGCCACTTGCTAGCTACTGCATTAACCCATTCATTCCTCCCGGCAATGTGATAGGTACACACACACAGGAAGAGTTAAGGAAGGCAAGGTAGATAGTAAGGACAATGAAGGAGCAGAGAAGGTTCGAGGGGGTTCTGCAGACATGGTGGGGAGAAGCAGAGGCAGTGAGGAAAGAGAATTCTTCCTGCAGTCTGGCAAAGAAAATCCTGTGCTCACCAGCTGAGGTGCAAACGGACCCCAAACACCACCAAAGTGTAGCACTTCACTGCAAGTTCAAGTGAGGCCACAACAACAGAAGCTACCGAAGCCATTTCAACCAGGTATATGCAAGTGGCAGGACAGGAGCAGATCTTTTGAATAAATCATCCTCCCATATGCTATCTATCTATCTATCTATCTATCTATCTATCTATCTATCTATCTATCTATCTATCTATCTATTTATTTTTCTGAGATGGAGTCTCACTCTGTTGCCCGGGCTACAGTGCCGTGGCGTCAGCTTAGCTCATGGCAACCTCAAACTCCTGGGCTCAAGCAATCCTTCTGCCTCAGTCTCCCGAGCAGCTGGGACTACAGGCATGTGCCAGCACGCCCGGCTAATTTTTTCTATATATTTTAGTTGGCCAATTTATTTTCTTTCTATTTTTACTAGAGATGGGCTCTTGCTCTTCTTGCTCAGGCTGGTTTTGAACTCCTGACCTTGAACAATCTGCCTGCCTCGGCCTCCCAGAGTGCTAGGATTACAGGTATGAGCCACCGTGCCCAGCCTTCCATAGGCCTTTTGTATAGACCCAAACAATGAAGGGCAAAGTATATAAAAAGTCATTAATGAAATTAACAGAGAAAGTGGACACTGCACATGATTTGCAAACAAAGAGCATAGGAAATTGAAAACTGATGGGCACATACTGCGCTAGTCACCCTGTATGATGGCAACCTTACACCAAAGCAGCTGTTCAAATACTTTTGCAGAATCTGAGTCACTGAGGAAACTAATTTGGTGTCATATGATGCACCTGCCTAAATTAGAGGCCCCAGGCCACATTCTGTGAGTGTGTGTTGATAAGAGCTCAAGAGGCCCTATTTCTAACCTAAAGGCTAACCTAAAAGAAAAAAGATTACTTGCAACCTAATTAATCATCCCAGCCGTGCATGTTTTCATAAACTGAGTCAGGGCCTTAGAGGCCCTCTGCAAATGAAGGATTCTACCATCTGATACTTTCCTACACGTGTACTTGGGAAGATCAATGAAACACTGGTGTCTGGGCACTTTGAGGATAACAACAACCATTTTTCAAGTTAGCTCTAAAATCTTCTCATCCTCTCAACCTTTGGGAAGAGCCAAACAGAAACACTTCTCACATTTTGCTTGGCCCTAAAGCAGCAGTTCACTAAACAAGAGCAGTGACAGATCTTGTGCCCTTTTTCTTAAAAACAAATACCAGTTAAGTAAGCAAGCCATTCCACCCTAAAGAAGTTCTAATATCTACCCCCTGCACTCTGATCACAATTATCAATGCCAAAGAGACTGAATACCTGCTAAGAGCTACAGTGTGGACTATGCACCTCCAAGGATCATATTTACAGGAATCCTTTGATGGAACTGTAGCTTCCTTTTTTCTAGAACCATCCCAACAACGATGAATGATCACTTACTTTTAGCACTCACTTATAGGAATTAATCGTGGCACAAACTAAAACCATGCCAAATTAATTTTTTTGTGAAAAAAGTTATTAGTTTAACCCATTTTTGTTTTAAAATGAAAAATTAACTCCAATGGCAAGCATGACAAAATATAAATATTGACTTTTACATTTCTGTTTAACAGCTTCGAAACCCAATTTAGAGCATTCATTCATCAATAGAGTAAAGGGAGATAATTCTAATCAATAAATGCCTAATGTTATGGTACCTCATTGCCCTGATGCTCACAATTTTAAACTTCAGGCTTTTACCCCTGCAAATCTCTGTTGAACACTGAATCTAGTATTGTCATGCTCAAAGCTATTCAAAATGTATTAATGTCTTTAAGAAATTTAAATCTGTGAAAACACTCATTTTGTACCTACCTTTCATTTCAGAGATGGCTTAGTCAATTTGGAATACAGAAAACTTCAACAGTCTGAACATCTTTCCCTATAAGTAGGGCCCTAGTCCTGAGTTTTAAGGGAAAGAATGCTGACAAATAGATCAGACTGCACAGGAAATTAATCAGAACTATGTTTTTAAAAGCAAGGGGAAAAAAAGGGAAATACAACCAAAGGCTTACAAGCCTGAATGCAAATAAAAACTGCTTCAAGATAATAAGAAGAAAAATAAGCTGGACATGGGTTTAGACATAGGTTTAAATCATTCAGATCCTGGTGAGTTTTCTACACTATATTTCATTTATAAACTATTGGTATAATCTCCAAAATACATCTTCCACATATAAAGGGCTTAGAGAAAGTTAGAGAATTGCTCTGAGGAGTCCTTAGATTTAAGGAGTCACTTTGTGCAGGAAAAAAAATGATTTGGGAAGTAATTTAACTTCATTCCCCCACTGCCACCCCCCCCCCCCCCCGCTCAAATGAACAAATCATCCCTGTGCCCATAAAAGCCCTCCTAGGCAAAAATCTTCAAAGGGACTCATAGGGTTTGCTGGGGGCTGGCAGAGCGCCTGGTTAATTGGGGGACAGATGCTGTTAAAACCTCACACTGAGTCACTGATGACCACTGGGAAGAACAAGGATGGTGCACCCAGCTTAACAGCAACCTTCTTACATATGCATGATTTACTTCTTATATTGTAATTTTTATATGAACCCTCATAACCTCAAGCAAGCAGATAAAAAAAGGATGCAAAGGAGAAGCAGAGTCTTCCAAAGACCAGGGAATTTCTGGTATTGGAGTGAGACAACCCAGGCTCACTCACTGGGTGAACTCAGGAAGTTACTGGAAGTCCTCTTGGATCCTGTTTTTGGTTTTGTTTTTCTATAACGTGCAGATGACAATTTTACATCTATGTCATAGAGGTGTTCTGAGAATTAAATGGGTAGTGGGTGTGAAGCTCTTTGACACAGTTCCAAGCCAAATTAAGCACAATATGACAAAAGCCACTATTATTTTAAAGCTGATGTTGCTTTCACATTTAAGACAATTAATTTTTTTTATAAATCAACTGTTAGCCAGGATCAAAATTTAGAAATAGATTATTAGTAACTCAGGGAGGGAAAAAATTGTATTTTTTGTTTTTCAACTAAGAAGACTCAATAATGCTCACAAACTTTAAGTTTCAAGTACACCAATCTCGTGTCACTACCAAGGAAGAATCTTACCCCTCCTTCGCCCATGTCTCCTGAACAGACGGTAACTGACTAACATGCTGCATTCCTGGAAGATTCTTCCTTAGCAATGACACAGTGAGAAACAAAAGAACAAAATGTTCCCAGGCCCTGTGGCATTCTGGCTTGTTTTGATATTAGTCCTCAAGTGAGAATTAGAGATTTGATCATCAGAGGCCTTATTTTAAAAAGAAGAGGAAGGCATAGTACCTCTAATCGTTGTATCCGTCCCTTGAAAAACATGAAGAGGGAAGAATTGGGGTAAGCAGCTTCTTTTTTGAGGAGAATTTCCTTAGCTTCATCCAGGCCTGCTTTGTTATCACTGCCGTCCAAGGCAAAAAACGGGCGGACCACGGTATGGTACCAGAGCAGCGCTAACCTAAAGGAAGAGGGAGCGTAATATTGAGCAAATCATTTTTCTTACGTTGTTTCTATTTTTAAAAAAATTAGCACATGTTCTTCCAACACACACGCTTTCCAAAAAAAAACTTACTATGCAGTTTTTGAAGAAGTAAAATCAGAATGTCTTTCCCCATTTTAGTTTTGTCAATATTTGGAAAACTGCAACTTTAGCACAACATCTAAATCATCACATATATACCCTTCCATCAGGTGAGATAACAATAAGGTAAGAGAAGCATTTAGCTTTTCTGAACCTTCTGAATGGATCGGTGAAGAGATGACTGATAAAAATCTCTGAATTCTACACCCTGCTCATCAATGCACACATTTGAAATAGGAACTGGTCACCATGAATTTACCATCCCATAGTAAGAAAAGCTTTACTCCTTTTGCAAAAGGAAAATGTTGGCTTTCCTTATGTTCACAAAGGTTAAGGCATAAGCCTAGAACTCAATTTTAAATATAGAAACCATAACCACAGACACAAGTGATACCACATTAGTGACAGGACCATGACAGCATCCTGTCAACTCTTGCTCTGGCCTTTGAGGATGTTCAATTTAAAAGACAAGCTAATAAATAAATTACTTAAAATTCCCTTACTTAAAACTCATTACTTTCTAGAAAAATGCCATGTTAAACTAAATAAACAAAACAAGTTCACTGGGATTTGCTTTAATAGAGAAAAGTGTGTAACCAACATATCAAATATTTTTATGTAAATGAAAGTTCTGGTATGCTCATAAATTTTTCTCCTGTGGAGCTCATACTACATTATTAACTCCATTCATTCCTTTCTCAGATACAAACACAAAATTATATTAAGATATATATAGACAGATGATCACAAGTTACAAATCTGTTCATTCAAATTAATAAAGGACTACTGCTTGTGTAAATGAGTTTGGGGAGGCACAAATATTTTTTAAATGAAACATTAACAATATTTTTAGTAGCTACCAACAAGGAGTTAACATCCAAATTTCTCAATAGTGACCCAAGTAGAAATAGTGCTAAGATCCTCTGTGACATCAAGATTTTTGGGGAAAATTTTGACAAATGGTATAATGTTGGACAACGAATATCTGGTCATTAAATCACGAACGGTAGATATTTACCAGACTGAAAAAAAATCACATCACTTTTAACTGATGTAGAAATGGGTGAATCCTCGCTCTAGATAGTTACGTCAGCTTCCCCACGTTCTCTGATTTAAATAGTTGTTGTTTATGTTTAGACTGAACCACATAACATGACTTAATTTAGTGGAACAGCACAAAACATCCAGGTCACATATAAGAAACAAACTGACCACCTATAATCACCCAGCAAAATTACCCAACATGAGGATTCTTTATAAGAATAAAAATTTCAGAACAACAGAAAAGGCTTATTTTTATTTATTTATTTTTTTATCTCCTAAGTGTAAAAATCAGGATCATGAATCTCAATGACTCTGGTCAAAGTCAAAAGAACGGCTTAAAAAACCACTTGAGGTTGAAAGATAAGGTCACTTTACCAGTTTACAATACAGGAGTCATGAGACTTATGAACAGTGCCTCGTCCCCTAACTAAAGTCAGCACTGCCACCACCACCACGGAACACGGTCCTAGGTGTTGCATGAAGACATAAGGCACACGTCCTGTCAACCAGCCATCATTTTCCCTGAAGTTTCCTTTAAAGTCTTTGATTGTGGTTTACTTACTTTCAACACTATATTATCTACCAAAGCATTGCAATATAGCTACTCACGTAGCTAAAGGGGCCTTCATGTCCTTACTTTCGCTTGCATACATCAGTGAAGAAAGCCCCTGTAGGCGGTCTCCAGGAAAACCCAGCAGGTTGATGATTTTGAGCAGGTTTGGGGGCACCATGGATATGCAAAGGTGAAAAAGGCCATATCCAAAGCTAACAGCACCTTTCAGTCTGTTTAGAGACTCCTCAGACACCCCTTCAGCCACAATGTGATTATCATTTGCAGCATCAGAAGGCAAGGACTCTTCAGTTAGCTTCTTCTGATGCAGCTCCTGAAGGGCATTGATGTCCAGATAGCATTTATTGTAAATCTTCCAGGCCTTCCTAAGGATCCACCCACCTTTTATATAGGCTAAAAAGAGAAGGAGAGAAAAGCATTCAAAAATAAGCCTTCAAAATAATTTTTGTATTTGAATAGTAAAGGATATTGAAAAATAACCCAAAAGTCATGCAAAAATTTAAAAACATAAAAATTGTTAGCTATCACTGCATCCTTTTTTTCTTCATAGTGCTTACTTAAATGCCTTATTTCTTGTTGGTTTCCCTTCACTATGCTAGATGACCATTGGTAAAAGCCACATGATTTTTTTTTGTTCATTGTTTTATCATGCCCCTCATGCAGTAGCTAGGGCAGAGTATGTAATAGATGCTGAAAGAAAGAAAGAAAGAAAGAATGAATGAATGAATGCATCACTTGAACCCAACTTTTTTTTCCCATGTGTTCTGTGAAAGCCTCCACCACTTCTCTTAACTACCCTGGTGCTTTCCTACTAAACCTCTTTTCTAAATCATGCATTTGTCTACCCTGTGTTTCCTTCTTAGCCTAGTTTACCATTAAATTTATACCCAAGCGGCAAGCCACAAAATAAAACAAGCAAACAAAAAGAAATTCATTAATATTTACTGGGTAAAAAAAAAAAGGCTGTTTATTACCAAAAAAGTAATTCATGTTAAATACAGAAATGCAAAGAATCCCCTATTTGCCTATTTGTCTACTGTGCGCCTTTAACATGCCTTATCAGAATGGCTTCATCTGGTCTATGACAATGGCATTTACCCACGGCCCCAACCTAGAGGGACCCCCAGTGAGGAGGGTAGCAAAGAAAAAGTCACTCACTGCACATCAGAGGGTGAAAATCTGGTATTTAAGCAACTTGTGTTATTTCCCATTAGGCCGATTTTTCTTACCACAGCCCATTCAAGAACATGGACACAAAGACGGCTTCTAGAATAAGAGGCAAGACGTGGATTTACCGCCATCCCTGGCCCACTGGCCCTCAGCCGAGCCCTCAGGACCTGGCTGTCAACTCTCCTAAGAACATTTCACCTTCAGGTAACCAGTAGGGGTGGGGAGAAGTCAATTTATATGTAATTCTCTGAGAGCATCATCACCACATTCTTGAGGAAAGGGCTGTCTGTAGGGAATTCTTTGTAGAATAAAGCTCTCGTAACCACCGGAGAGCTTACCCACAAGGCACCGTCACTAAGACGATGCCGGCTCTGACCCCCACGTACAATGGGACGACATGAACTGTCCCAGACTTCCAGTCCTTTAGAACAGCGGGAAAATATGGTTTTAAAACATTCTTTTTTTTTTTTTTTAATTTCAGAAAATACATAATATAAAATAAAAATTTGATTTACAAATGCCGAATGTCTGAATTGAAAGTGATGTGAGAATATATGGTGTGTGCGGAAAAGCGATGACACAGTAGGCCCGACTGCTACCCTTCGAGAGGACTGCTAACAAGGCTGGCCCCTGGCTGAACCGGGACTTGCAAAGTTCTCAGCACTCCCAGAACTGGTAAGAGTGGCTCACTGTGTGTGCCTAAACCGTGCAGGCAATACGGTTTATACTGAACACCTGCTTTGCTTCTGGGAGTCTGGAATTTGAGTATGTGCCAGGCAGGGGGGTGCAGTAAAAACTCTGGGCGCTCAGTCCCTAACGGGATTCGCTGGCTGGTAACATTTCATTTGTGCTGTCACGACTGGGTGCTGTGGGAATTGAGTCTGTCCTACGTGACTCAGCGAGAACAGATCCTCGGAAGCTTGTGCCTGGTTTCCCCTGGGCCTCACTCCACGTGCCTTTTCCCTTTCTTATTTTGCTTCGTATGCTTCTGCTGCAAGAAATCACAGCTGTGAGGATGCCTATATGCCGAGTCCCCAAGCAAATCACCAAAGCTGGGGGTAGTCTTGGGGACCCCCCAATCCATGGGTGTCAAGCTATTGGTTCACTTAAGCATATCAATTTTCTGACAAATGACACCCATACCTCCTGTGGGATCACAATTAAAAACACAACCATGCTGCAAGTTCTGGGTGACTCATGGCCTACAGTCTACATACATCCACTGAAAAGAATGCTATAAGGTAGAATGAATGAGTAAAATAAATTAGTCTATAAAAACTTTTTTAAAAAGGGAACTACTTGTGTTACTTTATAATGATAAAACTAATACACATTTAAAACAATTTCTTTTTCATTTGGTTTAATTTAACAGAACTGTTTACAGTAGAAACACTACATTTCAGGCACTGTTCTGGGTGAATCTTCCTTTAAGAGGCTCAATGACTTTTTTCCCTCCTAAATGGAAGTCTGATGGGAAAAGACAGGTTTGAGAAACCCTGGAGCGTCTTTGTACACTAACACAGTGGATTTTTAAGTTTTGGATTCATCCCACATGCCTACAAACAAAAAAGATAATTCTCAGTTATGGTCCAAAGAGCCAAAGATTTAAGAGAAAAGCAGAAAAAGAAAAAATAATAGGAAACGAATATATATTCTTGAAAACACAGAAGTCATTGGGAAACACAAAAAAACCACTGGGAAACACAAAAGTCTTGAAAACACAAAAGTCATCTGAAAACAGATAATCATTGGCTACAGATAAAAAAAAGAAAATTTACAAAACGCAAAAAATATTCATCAGCTATTCCTTGAGTTTCTATTACATGCCTGGGACGTGTTTGGCATCTGAGGGACAGGAAAGAACAATAAAACATAACCCAGGCCCTCCAAATGCCCACAATAAAATAAGAAAGGGAAACAAACATAAATGAAAAAATAAGCATATAACATTATACATATTTATTTAAATGCTCCTCTAGGCCATATCAAAAAGAGTGAAAACAAATAATGGTGAAATTATGAGTGAACCGTCCTATTTTATTTCCTTTTTTGTCATTAAATTGTTTTCCATGTTAATAAATTCATAAATAAATTTAAAAGTGCAGAATAAGTATGGCAGGATTTCCGTATGAAACTTTACCCCCTCCCACCACCATCTCTAACTTGAAATCTGGAGGGAAAAATGTAACTTCACGTTACCCTGCATTTTCCAGGCTACCTTAGCCTCATTACAGGAAGTGGAGCTTGCATCATGGGAAAGGCAACATTCCAGGAGAAAGGAACAGAAATGTGAGTACGAAAGAGCAGATGGGCAAGCTGTGCAGAGGCAGAGTGACACGGGGGACACCCTGGGACAACAGGGAGCATGTCCAGCTGAGGAGGGAACACCTGCTACCAGAGAGACGGAAATGTCTGAAATTGGGGTTGAAGAGGTTGGGGTTAGAGAAATGAATTGTAGCAATCTGGAGCTCAGGTGAGGAATTACAGAAATGTATGATGGAACTGGAGACAAACATCAGAATCTAGCAGCTTCCGAATGCATGGAGCTCAGTCAACGAAACACGAAGTTTTAAAACCCTCATTTTTATAGCATAAAAATGAAAAGATTTCAACACATCTTTAATTTCATGCTTTTAAGATAGGAGTATCAGTGCTGATGTCTAAAAGCACATGTTAAAAGACTTGACAGGAACAAGCTTTAAGGCCCTTAACTGGAGCCAGGGAAATAAAACTCTAAATTTTGGACTGCGTCAAAGATTATAAACCGAAATATGTGCAAACAAAAACCTTATTACACACGTCAAGAGAGCTTTTGCCTTTATTAAGGTTATTAAGTATGAAATATCTGATTTCCTTAAATACTAAGTTTAACAGTTGATATCGCTGACATTTTACTTTGACACTTCTTGTTTTATTTTTATTGTGAAGGTACATCCTGAATCTTTCAAATGCAGAGTTTTGCTTGTGATTACCTTTCAAAGTTTGTTTTAGAGCAATTTCTGTGAAACCATGGATACATCAAAAATTTGTGTTATTTTCAAAAATGAGTTCCACCGTGGAATGAATGTAACACAGACAGCTCAAAATATCAACAAAGTGTTTGGGAAGGATGTGGCTAATGAACGCACAGCACATCAGTGGTTTGTGAAGTTCCATTCTGGTGATTTTAATCTGGAAAAGGAGCCACGTGGGCGACCTGAGACCAAGGTGGATAATGACAAGCTGAAAGCTGTAGTGGAAGTGAATCCATCTCAACCTACTCAACCTATGTGTGCATTAGCAGCAAGGTTGGACGTTACTATTCCAACAATATTGGACCATTTGAAACATATTGGCAAGGTAAAGAAGCTGGATAGATGGGTACCACATGAATTGAATGAGCATCAGAAGAGAAATCATCTTGGAGCTTGCCTTTCTTTGCTGTCATGACACAAAAGCAAACCATTTCTACACCATATTGTTATGGGTGATGAAAAATGGATTCTTTTTGACCATCAAAAGCACTTGGCATAATGGTTAGATAAAGATGAAGTGCCAAAGCACGGTCCAAAACCAAATATTCATCAAAAAAAGCTAATGGTGTCTGTTTGGCGGTCCAGTGCTGGTATTAATCACAGCTTCAGGAAACCTGGTCAATCAATTACAGAGGATGCCTACTGCAACCAGTTGGACTAAATGATGAGGATGCTTGCAATTAAGCAGCTGAGATTGGTCGACAGAGACAGGCCAATCCTCTTGCAAGACAACACGTGACCACATGTCACACAAATGACACTGCTCAAACTACAGTAGCTGGACTTGGAAACTCTCTGTTATTCACCATATTCATCAGACGTTGCAGCAACTGACTTCCACTTCTTCCAGGCTTTGGACCACTTCTTGCAATGAAAAATATTTAATTCTCAACAAGCTGTGGAAACCGCCTTTTGCAATTTTACTGCCACTTGCTCTCCAGGCTTCTTTGCTGCTGGCATAAACAAGGTACCTTTAAGATGGCAAAACTGGCCGGGCGCAGGGGCTCACGCCTGTAATCCCAGCACTCTGGAAGGCCAAGGCAGGAGGATTTCTTGAGGTCAGGAGTTCGAAACCAGCCTGAGCAAGAGCGAGACCCCGTCTCTACTATAAATAGAAAGAAATTAGCCAGACAACTAAAAATATATAGAAAAAATTAGCCGGGCATGGTGGCGCATGCCTGTAGTCCCAGCTCCTCAGGAAGCTGAGGCAGCAAGATCGCTTGAGCCCAGGAGTTTGAGGTTGCCATGAGTTAGGCTGACGGCACGGCACTCACTCTAGCCTAGGCAACAAAACAAGACTCTGTCTCAAAAAAAATAAAAAATAAAAAATAAAAAAATAAGATGGCAAAACTATGTCGATAATTGAGGTGCAAACTCTGACTTATTGTACTGCTTCTTGTTTGAGATATAATAAAGCATACTTTTGACTTGAAATCGGACATGTCATATCTAATGACCTAATACCACTTTCTATGTTCAACTTGGCAATGAAACAGGAGTTTCCCAGGACTTGCCCTAACCCCCCCCAACCCCAACTATGAACCATCCAGCCACAGCCAGACCCCACCGGTTGAGGCAGAGGTCAAGGGAGGACACGACAGACAGCAGCATGTCCTGCACTGCAGCCACCACAGGAGGGACACTGTGGCAGCCCCACACAGCAATGCAGCCAACGAGCACACATCCTCCCAACAAGCAGAGAACACAGTACTCAAGAGCCACACACTCCGCACTGCCTGCCATCCGCTCCTCTAAAAGGTGAAATATAAAACATTCGGCCGTCCTTATCTCCCTAGGCCTGCAGAGGGAGGCAGAGAGAGCAGAAAACCACAGACCACCTCTCCCACCCTATTAGGGCCACGCGGCCACCAGCAGAGAGCTGGAGAGCAGACAGGAAACCCTGCCCGTATGGGGTGGAAGTCCTTCCTAGGAAAGCACAAGAGTCGCCTAGAAAATGAATGTATCAAGTTACCCTAAATAGACCTTGGAAGAAATTTTGTCATTTTTCGGGGAGATTGTACCTGGTGAGGGCACCCGCCATCGTGTCCTGTCTATTCACCTGTCCTAGAAGGAGGCCACTTAGCCCCAGAGTGGAAGGTAAATTCCTTCCACTTCCTTTCTTATGACCCAAATAATAGGCTTTGAAGGACAAAAGATGATTAAGTTTCACCAGTCAGTCCACCTCCTCATTGATAGACTTCTAATGGGCACACTTCTCCAATCCCAGCATCCTTCCTGAATGGTGTCGCCTTTCTTCCATTCCCTCCCTTTAACTCACATAACACACACCCAACACATGCCACACAAAGGCAACACAGGTGCCTGGGACGTAGAGAGGGAAATGGGCCTTCATTCTTTATAGCCCCGCTGGGGGACAGGATCCGGGGCCCTGATCTTTCTTCCCAAAGGTTCAGAATCACTCATTTCCTGTGCAACCTCTGTGACAAACTTATATGCCTACTGGTTAAAGTATCTCCCTGAATTAGAACTTACTTATCTCTTCCCCACTACACCACAAGATCCCCCAGGGCAAGGGCTGCATCTCATCCATCTCTAGACCACCAGCATGTATGGTCTCACAGCATCTGGCATGTAGTAAGTGCTCAATAAACGTGGGACAGAGGTAAAACAGCAGGTGGATGGCCATAGTCCCTGCTCTGAAGGATTTACAGTCTGACACTTTGGGCAGACACATAGATAAACTTCGTGTCACTGTGTGATGGGTGCCGTACCTGGCGATGTGCCAGGTACACGGGGCAGAGCAACCAAGGCCAGGCTGATGTGTGGAGGAGGAGGGGGAGTGTGGGGAGGAAGGAGGCCTGGGCCGCACTCCATCAGGCAAGGGAGAAAGATCAAAGGGGCACGAGCTTCCACGCCAAGGGGGGAGGCTGAACAAAGGCACAAGGTGGCAGAGGGATCCAGCGATGGCGAGAGCTCTGGGTGGTAGATAGAGGCAAGGGAGGGCAGCAGGCTATGAAGGGGACAGGTTCTTACATGGCACCCAGAAGAGGAACTGGAAGTCTATCCTGCAGGCGAGGAAGGCAAGCGAGGCATCAAAGCACAGGTGTCAGGGTTTTAGGAAGGTGGCTCCAGCGGCAACGCAGAGAGTGTGGCCCGGAGGACAGTGGGGGGGGGGGGGCTCCTGCTCTATCCCAGGGCTAGTTTCCCAGGGCCCGGGGAGCAGGTGAGGGAGAAGGCCCTGAGGAACCCGGGTCTCTGGGCCACTGGAGAGGCGGTGGGACAAGTAACCAAACTAAGGTGATGGGGAAATGGCGAGAACACTAGGAATTCAGTGAGGAAACAGGAAAGCCGGGGCTCCAGCCCTGGGTTTGTCACCAACAAGATGTGTTACTCATTCACCCTCAACCATGTCACCTGTCACATAAGGAAAACAATCTCATTCAAGGGCGATTCACTGAGCATATGCTACGCCAAGAATACAAAATGAGGAAGACATGGGCCCTTTCTTCAACTCCAAAAGGAAATGAAAGAAACTTATGATAAAAAAAGGTGGTAAGGGCTATAACATAGGTTTTAAAAATTACTTATTTTTAATCACAAAAGTAATACAGCTTGCTGCAAAAAATAAAAAGACCGTTGGATAATAGAGTAAATTAAAAAAATATTAAAAAGCATGAGAAAATGAAGAGAGATGATGGGGCCATTCATTACAAAAAAATTTAAATGAGATAAACATGAACTTTTTTGAAAATATGAAGCATTAAAAATTCACACTGACTCGCCCCTACAGGAGGTCTGGTCAGTGTGAAACCCTCCCCCCCGTGCTGCCCACTCGAAGGGTGCAGAGATCCACTCCTAGCAAGCGTCTCTAGAAAGAGGCGGGTGGGGATTTTTCAAGAACATTATCTACCTAAAATATTTTCTAAGAACTAGATTCCAATGATGAAGCAAACAAATTACTTCCAGTGTAATAAGACAACGGGTGTCTGAAAGGCACATAAAGCCCATTGTTGGTTATGTTTGTTTGTTTGAGGCAAATACCAAGCTATTCACAAAGCAAATAACCATTACATACATCTATTAGACCCTGGGAGCTTTCGTGACTCTGAGAATTTCACTTTAATATCAATATCACACTTAAGAAATCATAGGGCTTCTGGAAGAACCAAGAATGTTGTTAAAGATCTATGATAAATAGGATTAAATAATTGATTAATATCAAACTATTAAAAGAATGGGCAAAGGCCATGAAGGCAATTTGAGAGAAATACAGTTTATGGATAAAATATAATAACCAAATAATAACCCCAAAAATACATAGCAAAGAACATCTAAATATCTAAGAGGAATTGATTAAATAAATATGGCACAACCACATAATAAACTAATATGCGATCATCTAAGATTCTATTCTGGGCCAGGCTCAGTGGCTCATGCCAATAATCCCAGCACTTTGGGAGGCCAACTGTGAGAATTACTTGAGGCCAGGAGTTCAAGACCAGCCTGGGCAACATAGCAAGACCCCATTCCTACAAAAAAATGAAAAGAAAAACAAAAAATTAGCAGGGCATGGTGGCACACACTTGAAGTCCTAACTACTTGGGAGGATTAAGCAGTAGGATCATTTGAAGCCAAGAGTTCAAGGCTGCAGTGAGCTATGACTGCACCACTGCACACCTGAGTCAGCCTGGGCCATCGAGCAAGATTCTGTCTCTAAAAAAATAAATAAATTCTATTCTGAAACTGAGTCATAGGGAAAATATCCAAAGCATAATTGAAAAGGGGAAAATAGGACATAAAACACTATAGATTTAATTTTGTAAACAAAAACAAAAACAAAACAAAACAGAGGAACATAACGCAGATCTTAATAATGAAGTGTTTTAAGTAGTAAAATCAGAGATGATGACTTCCCTTTTTTGTATTTTTCTATGTATCTTTTCAAATTTTTCCATAATAATATTTAGTAAATTTACAATTGGAATAATTTTAAAAATTAATAATAGGAGCTGATGGTTCTAAGCTTCATGAGGGCAAGGACCAGGGCCTGTGTTTTGTCCCCTAACACAGTGCTTTGCACATAGTATGAGCTCTACAAATATTTGTGGAACAGATCACTGAATGAACAAAGGACAGACACATGCATTTCTAAAATTTGGACATACTTTCATACTTACAAATTGAATTATAATTGTTTTATCCTGTTCTCTCAACAGATATTTTCTAAATGGCTAAAATTAGCTCCTTCCAAGAGTCCTCGAGTATCAGGAAAGGAAGCACAGAATCACAGGGAGCTCCTGTCTTCACCAAAGAGGTCCAGATCAGCTCTGCTGCTCTTTTATATCTGGGTCAGTGCAGAGCTCCAAATGGGGGATTTCTCATTACTGCATTATAAAATATTCATACGAGCTATGAGTTCTTGACCATTTAAGTAAAGGTATTGGGAGAGTCCTGAGAAGAAGGTTAAAGGAAGAAAAATAATAATAATTGAACCCATAGCAAAAACAGCAAATGTCTATGATGAAACATATTTCCAAAGGATAAATTCCAGAAAGTCCAAATTTTGGAGGTCAAAAATAAAAGTTAAATTTCAGTTTTGACTTGAACCAAACAGGAACAAAGTGTACTCAAGTATGAGATACAGGCAGACACAGAGACAGAGAGAGAGAGAGAGAAAGAGAGAAGAAAAAGGGGAAAAGTGGTTTCTGGTAGCCTAGAAAAAAAAATGTATAATTTAGTGGAACTATATCCTTCTTCCTTTATGGTTTGGGAGAAAATCCTTTTCTGACTGTGAACTGTAATTGACTTTCTTTTTGAATTTTCATTTTTTTCAAGTTAATCCCATCTACTAAAGTGGCAGGTTTCTGCTGTTGGTATCAGAGAGACAATATAACCACATAAGCGAAAGAATTAGGTCAGTGTTAGACATAGTCTTACAGCGAGGTAGTAGAGACTCAGTTGAGCCTATTTCACTGAAGAAATAAAAGCCGCAGAAGCCTGGAAAACATTTTTCTTGGACAAACTAATTAAGAAATTAGTTTATATCCCTTACTAGAGGTTGTTAAAATGCAGGTCATTCCAGCATGTTAGCAAATCCTTAATGATCTTTAATGATTTCCTAATGTACTTGAAACCCGTTAATGCACTCAGGCCTTCAATAACAATTTCCTGAAAGCCTTAAATTTAAACCAGTTATATTTCACTTTAAAGGTTATTATCACAACTTGATTCCCATAAAGAAAAGGTATTCTCTGTGTGTGTGTGTGTGTGTGTATATATATATATATATATATATGTATGTATAGCACTGGTAATTTCTCTAAGAATGATACAATTATCTCGAGACAAGAGGATGAAGCACAGATCTTGGGACTAAAACTTCACTAAACACACAGTAAGCACTTGTGGTTTCAAGTTCCCAAGTAATAAATTGGTATCACACCCTAAAGGGGCACCACATGTTTTCAAAGACTGGAAGAGGAGGCACTCTGAAAAAAAAGTATTACCGAGTGTGTGCACTGAATCGTTTAAGCCATTAAAAATAACACTTCAGCATACCTGACAATTCCTGTTTTACAAACGAAAGCACCGCCAGGTAAACCTGACAGTCAGCTATGATTATCTGCCTCTGAAGCCGGTCAACCACAGAGGGGGCAGATTTTCGGACATCAACCTGTTTGGAGGAAAGAAAGTACACACTGATCAATCATACACAACAACAATGCTCCCTGTAAACAGCTTTGTTGTACAAAATAATCTCACATAGGAATTGTGAAATATAGCAGTCACTCACATGTATACTATGAACCTGGTAGCTCCGAATTCCCATTAGGTCTAGCATTGTTTTTGGTAACTTAAAAATATTCTAAATGCTTAAAACTGAATTCATGGATGATGTGAAAATCAACACAAAATTTGAGAGTTTCACAGTTTTTTTTTAAGCTATGTAAAGTCTTACTTATGCAAAATAAAAATCATTAAAGGTGTAACACATTCCTCAAAGTAGATAATCTAAAAAGTCACTTGTCAGCCATCTCTCTTGAGGAGGGACTAATATTAGGGAGCTCTTTTGGTGCATGTGACTGAGATGTGAGGATCAGAAACAGATTATATTTCCATCAAGGAGAAAATGTCCTGGAATTAAAAATTAGCTTTGAATAAATCACAAATTAGACTTGATATATAAGCCATATAAATGAAAATAAGCAAAAAATGAAATCATTTTTTATAAAATGTTGGCCTTTATCATAAGAATGTTTCTAAGATGAAGAAAACCCTCTCTGGAATAGAATACTCTCCATTCTTAATACAAAGTAAACTTGAATAAAATAAGCTAAATAGCTTTCATGTACTATCACAATGACATAAGAACTGATAGGATTTTTGCAAATATGCCAACAGTATACATGGTACACATGACGGAGAGTCCTGTTTCCCTTTTTTCTAGATTTTACCATAATCCATCATGGTCACTGTTGTTCCAAATCTAGCCCCAGCACTCATTATTCTGTTCACTTAGGAAAATGTCCACCTCCCAATACTTCTGTTTCTTTGTTTGTAATTACATCAACTGTGCAGAGCTGCCAGTAGATCTAATGACATACTGTATAAGAAAATGCCTGTTAAATCGCAAGGACCCATGACAAATGTTAATTATTTATTTTATTTTTTTGAGACAGTCTCACTCTGTTGCCCGGGCTAGAGTGCCATAGCATCAGCGTAGCTCACAGCAACCTCCAACTCCTGGGCTCAAATGATCCTTCTGCCTCAGCCTCCCAAGTAGCTGGGACTACAGGCATGCGCCACCACACCTGGCTAATTTTTTCTATACATATTTTTAGCTGTCCAGATAATTTCTTTCTATTTTTAGTAGAGACGGGGTCTTGCCCTTGCTCAGGTTGGTCTCGAACTCCTGAGCTGAATGATCCTCCCTCCTCGGCCTCCCACAGTGCCAGGATTACAGGTGTGAGCCACTGTGCCTGGCCTACAAATGTTAACTATTAACATATGTGGTAGGCATGGTACTAGATACCGAGGACAGACATGTAGATAAGCTCACGGTCTAATGAGGAAATGCAGACCTTATTACCATGCACTGCAGTAAGTGCTCTGAGAGGGTAAAGTACAGGGAACTATGGGATCCTGCAAGGAAACATACTCAACAGGGCTTAGAGCCTCGGGCTGGCGTCCTTGGGGAAAATGACATCTAAGGAGAACTAAAGAATGAGTAGGAACCAGGTAAAGAGGGAGGAGAATGTTCTAGGCAGAGGAAAAGTAAAAGCCAAGTCAGCCACTTTAAGGAGTTGAGACTTTATTATAATGGCAATGGCTGGTGGGGGAAGAGCCACTGCAAACCGAGCTGGCACCGTATTTGCGCTTCAGCGACTGTGTTATGGAGAATGAATTAGAGAAGCAGGGTCTGGAGGCAGCCATGCCAGTCTGTCTTAGGCAAGCAGCATGGTGGCAGAACTGGGGAGATGGCAGTGAGGGCGGAAAGAAGTAGGTGAACTCAAGAGGTATTTAAGAAAGAGTCAATAGGACTTGGTCATTGACTGGACATCAGACTTAGAGAGGGAGGAAACAAGGAAAATTCTGTCCCTTCTAGAGTACCCAGAGACGGTCCTCCCGGCCCAGCAGTGGCTTCCCCATGGTGAATACCATAAGCCCGAGCAGAGATGGCGCCATCTGCTATGACTGCCTCCTAGGTAGGGGACAGGCATGCAGGAGAAGAAAAGATGGGGCGCTTCTGGTGACTATCGCCAACAGACTGCCCTATCAGTGGCAGATGTGATGTGTGTGAGACCCTTGGACACTCCAAGATCATAAAGGGTAGGAGGACGCCTCCCCAGAGCCTAGAACTTTGGCACTGAGAGGTGAAGGGAAAATCAGGAAAAGTGGATTGTGATGTCATTGTGACTTGTAACCAAAAGCTGGTGAGTCCTGGGGAAAACTGGGAAAACTGCTGAATTCCAGAATTATGGCAAAATGCAATTCTCTTGTTCACCAACTGTCATTGTGTCCTGTCTGAGCTACACAGACGACAGCCTCATTACAACGCCCATGCCACGTGGCCTGTTGTGGAAGAAGGGATTCCAGGTCACCAAAGAACATAGGCTGAATGGCTCTAGTTACTGAGCGATCTTCTGTTGTTTTAAGAAATACCTTTTCCATAACCAAAAGCCATAAGAAACATTTAGTTTTTCAGTCATATTCTAAATACCAAAAATGAAGGAAAGGAGTGATGTTCTAAATAAGTGGCACATAGTCCATAACCCAAAGCCACCGTACGTACGTTCTTCTTAATTTTATTCTTGATTGTTTCAATGACTCCAGCCTCTTCGCTTTCACACAGCTTTTCTGTAGTTTTTAAGTCATCACATGCCACCTGCATTTTTTCTTCTTCAAATGTCATCATGGCATTCTTTTGAAAAATAAAAAAAAAAATGAATGAATCAGGAAGCATCTGAAAATTTAGGCCAATTAATTACAACTCAAAAATAGGAAACAAAAAATCCACTTACATTACTTGTTGCCAGTAAAAGAATTAAAATGTTACAGTACACCCTATTCATTGAAAGAATCTCACTATGAAATAAGAATACACTTCTATCACATCAGCAGGAAAAAATATATGGTTAACAAAGGTCCCTGCAATTCTTGTTCTAGAATTTTTGTTGTTGCTGTTATTAAGCCGGTAACGAAAATTATGTGTAATTTCTGATTGCTCTGCTCACTTCGGTTTTTCTAACAGCGTCTTATTCAAAAGTTCATTCTACCCACACATGGATCCCTGGTTTCCCCAAATACTGCACAGAAATGCTAATGCGACAACAGTTGGTAGGTGCTCTCTGAAAATCTTCGGTCTTTCCAGGAACAGTAATTCCAGTGAGTTCACTTATAAGGAATTCATTTAATATTGTCTGTGGATAAAAATTCCACTGACAGCTTGTTTCCAGCACCTGATGCTGGTAGATTTCTTCAGACCACATTTGTCTGGGTAGAGGCAACCTACTGAATCTCCGCCGAATGCCTGCGACTTTCACCCAGTAGAGCTGAGGTTTCTGAGATGAATGGGCTACAGGGGTAGAGACAGAGTCGCCGCAGGATACCTGGATCTTGGAAGGACCTAATGAACTTACTGCCTCTGGCTCTCCAGTCCCTATCAAACTCTGCCAAACCTACCTTGGTATTTTAGGCCTCCTCAGTTTGATGCTAACCTACTTTTCCCTTCTAGTTAAACCAGACCATGGTCACCTGTGCCCAAGCCTCCCTACCACACTCTTCTTCCCAACCACCCTCTCAAGCTGCTGCAATCTCCGCCCTGCCATGGCCTCCCTTCCCACCCCCTCCTCAACCACCAGGCTCAGCCAAGAGCCTTTGGTTCCATCCCCCCTACAGCCCTTTGTAGTCACTTGTGTACTAATGTTACCACTCCTACCCAGGGTCATTTTCCTTGAGGTTGGGAACTGTGTATTCCTGCAAACAGTAGGCCTTCACATTTTTGTTGCATTAGCTGGCAACAAGAGGAAATAAACAGTTGGAACAAAACCTCTTCTCAACAGAAGCTGGCCTGGTTGGGCACCACCAGCATGTGCATAACACGCCCATTTGCTGGCATCTTTCTAAATCTCAATTCGCAGTGCTTTCTCTCTTTTGGTCTCTACTCATGACTTTTTTTTTTCTTGCTGCTAGTACAATTTTACAGTAGTTTTTTTTTTTATGTATTTGAAAGTAGTTTGTGTGACATTAGAAGTGTTTCTGAAAAATGAAAGGATGCCATTTTCTACGTTGCCCAATTTAACTTAAAACCTAACTGCGACCTATTTCCTCAATTCCCAAATACTAGTATTTGGAAATGTAATACTAACTGACGAACTTTAGCTCTGCTCATCTAACTTGTCTTCTAGTCCACATTCACTCAATGATTTTAGTACTAACCTTCATTACCCCAAATCAGACCTCCCTCCCAAATCCAGTTTTAATTTTTGAAGATCTTTTAATTACATCTTTATTCTAAAAAGGATTTTGATTAGAAAAAATATAATACTCTAGAAATAAGATATAAGCATTTTCTTTTTTAAATTATTGAAGAAAGGTTATCTTATAGGCATTGGTTAACAGGCAAAAACTTTATTTCCATTTTAAACTCTAAAAGATTTTCTACAACAGCATAGCTATATAGCTGGTAGCCACCAACAGACATTATCTATTTGTTTCCTTCATGCCAATATCTCTTCCAATATCAACTTACCAAAAAACTGACAAAGCTGGCTCCAAAACTCATTAATGGGCTATGATTTCTGTTAAAGGAAACAAAATAAAATTGTTTTCAGTAAAGTCTTATTTGAAAAAGCACTTGATATATATCGAGATCATTACATGACACTATTAATTGGATAGAAGAAGTTAAGGTCATCAAGCAGATTAAATTACCCTAAGAAAGAAGTTAAAGAGACAAAGTGGTTCACAGCTCAATACACCAGGATAAAATCTGCCCCTGATCCTGCAAAGCAAGGCAGACACTAACGTCAAATTATAACAGAGATTGCCCTAGTAAACTTTTAAATTGTGGCTAGTAAAGAGTTGACACAGTAAATATAAAGATGGCAGAAGCCAGGCCCAGTGGCTCACACCTATAATCCCAGCACTTTGGGAGGCCTAGGCAGAAGGATCACTTGAGGAGTTCGAAACCAGCCCAGGCAACACAGTGAGACTTCATCTCTACAAAAAATTAAATTAGCTGGGCATGGTGGCATGTGCCTGTAGTCCCAGCTACTTGGGAGGCTGAAGCAGGAGAAGTGCTTAAGCTCAGGAAGAGTTCCATGTTACACTGACCTTTTCGATCATGCCACTGCACCCCAAGCTGGGTGACAGAGCAAGACCCCATCCCCCCAAAAAAGATGGTAGAAACAATCTGACATCTGCAAAAATGTGGCCAAAGAAAGATTTTTATTATTCATTTTTAAAACATAAAACTTGTTACAAACATTAGACACATAAAATCAGTATCATTTCTAGAGTAGATAAAAGGGTTTCACCTTGAGCCAGACAGTACAAAATCATTTATCCACCCAAGCATGTTAGAAATACCTCCCTCAGAGTCAGCCATTCCCCCACTGGAATTATCCAATTTTGTAGTAAGCCAAAAATGAAATCTAATCAAACCAACAACTGTTTATAGTTCAAGGAATATAAGAATATAAATGTTCTCTTTCAAATTCAAAAATAGTATAAAATCCAGATCTCTGTCAATTGCATTAAAAGGAAAAGCCAGTTGTAATTACCTTCTTAAATGAAAATCATTTTACTGATTTATTAAGCAAATAATATACAGTCACTATAAAAAAAGGCATGGAACAATGTATTTAGTCAATCCCATACTATTAACAGAAATGTGTATTATTTTCAAAGTGACAGTGTGTGTGGGGGGGAGAGAATGTGCACAGTTGCATGTATGTATGTGTACATACACATATATGCTTGATGAACATCTTGAACACATTTTTGCAGGCAAGATCAAATATATTCTTGGGCTAAAATGCTAGAGGTAGGTCTAGTGAGTCAAAGAGTATGCATGGTCAGGCGTGGTGGCTCACACTTATAATTCCAGAACTTTGGGAGGCTGAGGAGGGAGGATTGCATGAGCCTACTAGTTCAAGACCAGCCTGGGTAACATAGTGAGACCTCTGTCTCTACAAAAAATAAAAAAAAAACTGGCTGAGCATGGTGGATTGCACCTGTATTCCCAGCTACTCGGGAGGCTGAGATGCGAGGAGCCCTTGAGCCCAGGAGTTAGAGGTTGCAGTGAGCTGTGGAGGTTGCACCACTGCACTCCAGCCTGAGTGACAGTCCAAGATCCTGTCTTAAAAAAAAAAAGAGTATGCACAACTTTTTCCCTCGTGGAGTAGGGTGGGTGGTGGAGGGAGAGTGGCATAAAGAAAGAGATTGAGAAAGAGAGAGAGAGAGATCTGGGACTCAATTTGGAATATTAACCTTCTGCTACCATTTTTTTTTACCTACTTGGTACCTATCCAAATTCTACAATTAATAACAATTTGTTTACCCGACTTAATAGGATACTTAAACCTATCAGGAAAAAAACCCAGGAAGTTCAACTGATTCATGAAGAATCCCAAACTAACACCTATACCCATAAACCTAGCTCAAATAGCTTGCTATGGCTGGGTGTGGCGGCTCACGCCTGTAATCCAAGCACGCTGGGAGGCTGAGGCAGGAGGATTTTGCTTGAGCCTAGGAGTTGGTAGTTGCAGTGAGCTATGATGACACCACTGCACTCTAGCAGAGGGGACAGAGTGAGACCCCTGCAAAACCAAACAAACAAAAACACCACACTACTATGAAATCTCTGTCATCCCTACAATCTGCCCCAAAGCAGATGTTAGTTTTTCTCACTCCATATAGCACTACATAAACATACTATTACAGGCTCTATTATATTTTATATATATTTTATATCACACATGCCTGACACAGTGCAGGCATTCGGCGAACATGCCTCAGTGAAGGATGGAATGACACAGAACCCCGCTTTTCAGGAACACTTTGTAATCACTATGTCTTTTCCCTTCTTTTCTCTTTCCTTGCTTACACATTTAACCACTTTGCCATTTGAGAAATGAAAGAAGCTGAACTAGGACCAAGTCTTGCTCCATTTGCTTCTTGTTGACTAAGACTAGGTGTCTGTGAGCCTGGCAATCAATCATTCACAGTACCTAGCAAAGCCCTTCTTGTTTCGCACACCATCTTACCATTTTAAATGAAAAAAAAAAAAAACAACATAGAAACATTTTTACCTCCTGGAAGTACCACCTGTAACCCCACAGCACCTGGGAGCCCGAAGAGCCGCTGCACGGCACTCCTGCTGAAGAGCTCAAATTAACAAGTTTCACTTGGTTTTTTAACTTAACATACTTCAGGGATCCTTCAAGAGGTTAACTTACCCCATCTTAGTCAATTTTGGCTCATGCATGTGTCTCTACACAAAATGTACTTGTTTTGGAGATTTGGAAATGTTCCCAGAGAGTGCAAGGATCATCACTTCAATCGGCAGCAGAGCTGGGGAGGAGAGGGAAGAGGCTTCCTGCTCATTTCAATATTGCTCATATGGCAAACCGACAGACAACAAGCAAACAGGAGGGGAGCAGGGCCTTGTATAAAGGCTGCGTAGAAAGGTAAGCACTAGGACCAAAACATGATCCTTTCTAAACACCAGAACATACACAAAAAAATGGGGCCGGTGAAAACAGGCCACATAAGGAAAAACCCACTTATTTAAAAGAAGGAAGGACATAAACATATATGTATTTGCAAATGAAAAAACAACGGTAGGACAGCCCATAACATTTTTTTAAAAATGGATACCTATAAGGTGAGGGAGGGGGAACACAGAAGAAGAAAAAAGGATAGAAATGAAGCTCCCTTGTATATACCTTGTTTTGTAGATTTGACTTTGGAACCACATAAATACTATACACAATACAACTGAATCAAAATAGAAAAATGCAATCCCTAAAAATCAGAAGAAAGTGAATTATGGGTACCTAAATGCAAATCCAGTTGATACCATGACCACATAGAATGGAACTAGTCCAAGTGACTTTAAAACACAGCAGTCTGACAGTATATCCCCATTGTGAAATACCCTTAAAAACAGACTCCAAAAGATGGCCAAAAAATAAAATAGACCAAACAACTTCATCTATTTTTAGTCATCATGTAATCATGTTCTTGTTGGACAAGTGGGTACTGTTATTCTAAGGCTGCTGGGTGGGTAGTTTGTGAGAAAAAGCAGTGAGTAAGCATGCTGGGTGTTTGTTGAGAACCAGGAGTTTGTGCACAGGGAAAAAGATCAAGTGAATTAAAAAAATCTTACAGTACAGAATACAAACTGGGAGAATCATTGCAAACTCACCGTATTTTTTATCTTTAAGACAATACACATTTCCCATGTCTGTCCACTGAAAAAGCCTAGGAACAGTGACTGTCCGGTGGCATTGCACATGCCTGGCATCCTCTCCAAATGCATTAAGGGAAACCTACCATTGCTCCTTGAAGAAATGGTTGCTTCCAGGTAAACGGCAAGAAATGTTCAAAAAGAGCCTGAAATAGCCTGTTACGGCATAAAGCAGGGGAATTTAAAAAATATATTAGGGTCTTGAAAAGGTTCCTACTAGCCAAAGATGGAACAACTTGATCATCCTTCAGGGGAAAAACAGCAATGGACTGTAATATCAAATAAGTTTAAATCATGAGTTTATAAAGACACTTTTAACTTAAAAAAAAAACAAAAGCCTCACTGGTTGCCTATAGAGGACCCTAAGGAACCAACTCGGTATTTTGAAAACTGATTTAAAAAGGGAAAGGATAAGCATTTACCCTGCTTTTTGTCTGTGAACTCAGAGTTTGGGCATGGGGTCAGGGGAGAGTTTTTCTTCACAGAAGTATCCTGTCCTAATATCTGAAAAGCAAATTATAGGACTAGAGAGGTACCCTGTTGCAACTCCTAATGAATTGATGGATATTGGCAAGGATCAAAAAGACAGGGATAGGAGAATATATTACACACTACCATGGTGACAGAACCAGCAAAATCCAAGCTGTGGGAAATTCTACAGGACAAAAATCCTAGTTTCTTCAATAATAAAAACTAGAGAAAAAAAGAGACCGAGGGGAACCCCTAAAACAAGACATAAGAAACAATGGAATCACATAAAGACACACATCAGAGGCATGGAAAACAACAAACACGTCCCTAACTGAATATGCTTCTTCAAATGCAATTTTTTTTTTTTTGCCCAAAGTGCTAAATGGATAGAATTATTTAAGCCTTGTTTCAATTTTTCTGAAAATGTTCTACATTTATTTAATGTTTAGTTCTTAGAAAAAAATCTCCAAACTGACTTATCTCTTCTCCAAATGCATGGGGAGTCTGGACCCTTGTGGATTACAAAGGCAATGTGGGGCCACCTAAACCTCATTAGCCCTGGCTGTCATCCACATCTTTCACAACAGCCCCGGGATCCCAGATCTGAGGGTCGGAGAGAAAACTGCACGAACTCACTCCTGCTGTTCTTGATGGAGGCTCTGCCTTTTCTGTGGCCCATGATGTTTTTTAAAAATCACAGTCCCAGAGGACCACTGGAGTTAACTCTGTATAATTAGCAAAAATGGCAAGGTTGAATGTTTCTCTAGATGCCTTACTTTGTCTTCAGAAATACAATTTTGAATTTCCATAATGATCAGTTATGTTAAGTATCTGTTCATGTACTTGTTAGCCATTTGTTTATCTTTGGAGAAATATCTAGTCCTTTGCCCATTTTTTAAAATCTGTTTGGTTTTCTGTTAAATTGTAGGAGCTCTTTATATATTCTGGATATTAACCCCTTATCAGTTATATGATTTGCAAATATTTTCTCCCATTCCATAGGTTGGCTGCCTATCAACAGGACAACAGGACAAGTGATATCCTCTGCTCTGCTTAATATCATCAAAAATGGGCTTTAAGAAGACAAACCTGGACTGGTATTTTACCTTTCTTTCCAAAAGCAAAGTAAAACAATGCCAACCAAAGAAAACTACATGCATGAAGCCATTCACTGCAGCAATATCCAGAACAGGGAAAAGCCTGATTTTAACAGACCGTCTTCACAGGGGAAAAGCTTCATGACGTTGGGCTTTGCAATGATTTCTTGGATATAATACTATAAGCACAGGTAACAAAAGTAAAAATAGAAAAAATGAACTACATCAAAATTAAAAACGTATATGCCTCAAAGAACACAATCAACCCAATGAAAAGGCAACCAACCTATGGAATGGGAGAAAATATTTGCAAATCATATAACTGATAAGGGGTTAATATCCAGAATATATAAAGAGCTCTTACAATTTAACAGAAAACCAAACAGATTTTTAAAAATGGGCAAAGGACTAGATATTTCTCCAAAGATAAATAAATGGCTAACAAGTACATGAACAGATACTTAATATCACTAGTCATTATGGAAATTCAAATCAAAACCAAATGAGATATCACCTCATAGCCATTAGAACAGCTACTATCAAAATAACAGAAAACAACCAGCCTGAGCAAAAGCGAGAACCTGTCTCTATAAAAAAATAGAAAATTTAGCTGGGCATGATAGCATATGCCTGTAGTTCCAGCTACTTGGGAGGCTGAGCCAGGAGGATGGTCGAGCCCAGGAGTTTGAGGTTGCAGCAAGCTGTGATGAGGCCACTGCATGCTAGCCTGGGTGATAGAGTGAGACCCTGTCTCCAATAAATGAATGAATGAATACAAGTGTTAGAAAGGATGTGGAGAAATTGGAACCCTTGGGTACTGTTGGTGGGACTACAGGATGGTGCAGCTGCTATAGAAAACAGTATGGCAATTTCTCAAAAAAATAAGAAACAGAATTACCATATGATCTAGCAATTCCACTTCTGGGTATATACCCAAAAGAACTGAAAGCAAGAGCTCAAACAGATATTTGTTTTCATACCCATATTATTGACAATAGCCAAAAGGTGGAAGGAACTAAGTGTTCACTGATGGATGATGAATGGATAAACAAAAAGTGGTATATATATATATATATACAATGGAATATTACTCATCCTCAGAAAAAGAACATTTGGACACGGGCTACAACATGGATGAATTTTGAGGACATTTGCTAAGTGAAATAGGCCAGTCACAAAAAGAGAAATACTGTATGATTCCACTTACATGAAGTTACCTATGGTAGTCGAATTCACAGACAGAAAGGGGATGAGGCGGTGGGGAAAGGAACGGAGAGCTGTTGTTTAATGACTACAGAGTTTGAGTTCTACAAGATGAAAAGAGTTCTGCAGATTGGTTGCAAAACAATGTGAATACACTTAACACTACAACACTGGACAATTAAAAATGGTTATGCTGGGCATGCTGGCTCATGCCTGTAATGCCAGTACTTTGGGAGGCTGAGGTAGGAGAATCGCTTGAGGCCAAGAGCTGGAGACCAACCTGGGCAACACAGCAAGACCCCATATCTAAAAAAAAAAAAAAAAGATTGGTATGACCAATTTTGGTATGTATAACTTACGACACTGAAAACATTTTTAATGAAAAAAAAACTGTCTACAATAGAATAAATGACTCATAAAATAACCAGATGGAATATTGTTATGACCTAAAAATGTTTTTGACAGAATTTAAAGTAAAACAAAAGTTCTGTGTGTGCTATGTTTCAACACATATGGACAATGAGAGATGAAAATATTTGCTATGAGAGGCAAGAAGATTAAGGGTGTTGTTTTCAGCGCAAAGTGTGAGTGTATGAGAAAGGAATAAACAGTCACAACTAAAACTGATCTAATCATCACCTATTTTCCTATCACCACCACAGACATTCTCCTTATATTTATACTCCTTTTAGAGAGAAAAATGCATCACTTAAGTTGATTTACTTGTTCTAAATACTCCCTGTGATTCAGCTGTTGCTTTGATACAGTTTCTCAACAGAACCCATCATCCAGCAAAGAGAATAATGGGGCAATTGAGCAGCAGAGCAGCCAAATCGTGGGAAGGACTTATTCACTTAGTGGCAAGCTGTGGCCAGCACTGGCCCATGGCATCCTTAGCAGAGGGCTGGCAGAGAACTGGACCCCAAGAAAGAGAGAGAAAGTTCTTACCTCACTTGTACAAGGTCAATCCGCAACACAGTCCCTGATTTTTTTTTCCCAAAAACACAAATGCAAATGACTTGGGGATTGCTTTTTATATTATCCATATAAGTAATATAAATAAGATTTATATTATCCATATAAGTAATATAAATAAGATTTTTAATGCATCTGCTTCAAACTTACCAAAAAAAAAAAAAAAAAAAGGAAAGGCCACACATTTTCTTGCTATATGATCTCATTCTCATGTCTACAAAATTTTTTTTTTAATTTTGAATAGTGAAATCTTCCCTCTATCTAGCTGACTCCCCCTACTCCGCCAAGAAAAATAATAAATACGAAAGCTTTATAATAAGGAATTTTATGAGGGCTGAACTAAAAATTAAAAATATGTGCTTTGAACATGTAAAAGTCAATACAAAATAGAGAAAGCCTTGAAATGTCTCAATTTTATGAGACACTGATGGCCTGAATGTTGCCCTAACTTAGCTTGTACTTGTGGTTCCTGGGTTATCAGCTCGATTTTTATTGTCCTGTGTTTCAAGTTTTCCAACCTTAAGTACACTGTGGTAACAATCAATGGATAAGATTAATTTGGTGCTTCTGCAATGAACTCTGTTGTTGAAATATATTGAACTTAATTCTTTAACACCATTCCAACATGGAGAATTATGATGGGAGCAACTTGGAGGCCTCAGTCTTCATCTGAAGATGTTACAGCAATGACAGAGAAAGGAATGTCTGGCCAGCCAGTGCCAAAGAACATAAAAGCCCTTGTCACTCATTCACTAAAGAGGCTGAGAGATTTCTCTATACTCGTACTATGAAAGCAAGGAAGACCAGTGATGTTTTCAGCACCATGTTCATGCAGCATTCATTCAACAAATGTTCATTAAAGAGAGCATCTTCCACAGGCAGAAAAAGGTACCTCGGAAGCGATAAATGGAAAACTCTAGACCAAAGGTCTAGGAAGAAAAGCGCCCCATTAATGCCCTCTGATGGTGGCCGAGAAAGATAAAATGTGAAAAGCTTCGTTAAAAGGGTTTCTCTGGACAGGATTCATAACTGTTAATAAAAATAGCTTTCAAAAGGAAAAATAGGATTTATTCTGAAAGCATCTCACTTTAAAAGGCCTTCAAATGCTTCCTTTATGTATTCCATATAGCACCCCCCAGAGGTCTCATATAGGATAGGATAGCATCAGTGGAATGCTCCCTTTGGAATCCTGTTACAAATCAGATTATAAAATAAAATTCATTCTCTGTAGTTTCCCTAAAAAGTAAAGTCACTTCTGAAGGAATACCACTGGATCTATCCCATTCATTAGGTCTCATCCTCCCAACAGGCCTAGGTGACAGGCAGCTACCCAGGTCCAACGCCGCAGCCTGTGCCCCCTCTGCTCCACTTCTTCTAGGTAGCTGTGATCAAGTTCAAATTCTAACTGGCTTCCCACAGCACAGCCAACTCTGAGCCCACTCCGTGCAGGATTAAAAGGTCAACTCCATCGAAGCCAAATGACCAAGAGGGTGATCAAGAAATCAGGCCAAACAATAACAATACAATTCACTATCAACCTCAAAGAAACAATACATGGTTTTCTAGGTTGCCCCTTACCTCTACCAACAAAGTTATCTAAGTGTAAACTATAAATTTTATTTTAAAAAGCAATAAAAACATGTTTTTTTAAAAAAACGAGTATATTTAATCTTAAAATTACACAGCCACGTCATGACCAGATAAATGTTCCTCAGTTCAAAATAAAAGTTCAAAAGAAAAGTGACCTCTTCTATACCCAGGGCACTAGGAAAAATTTGAACGAATCTAGTTTTGTTTCATTCATCTATTCGAAATATATTTGCTGAACACCAAGTATACAGTAGGCACTATGCAATGCACTGCAGGAGACTCAAAGATGAATGAGAAGACTCCTGCCCTTCATAGACCTACAAGGCCCAGCTTGACAGCTGGAAAGAAACAGTCCAGATAACCTTTCTAATAAACAGTGTGGAAAATGGGTAAATGGTTACTATGACTCAGTCTTCTCACTCTATTTTTCCAAAATGAATGAGGCCCCCTCTAACACTATATAGTGTTATCATATATATGTTTCATCATATATATGATGAAATCTGAAAAAGGCTACTTGCCATCTTTGATTTCCTCTTCTCTAACGTTCTTTTTGAAAAGGATATGAGTCAGTCTCCAACCACTCTCTACCACACCTCTATATTTTAATGCTCTCCAGAACGCTTATTACTATTCGATATTTGCCTCATTGTTTGTCTGCATAAATGGAAGCTCCCCAAGAGTGGGGACCCCAACTCTGCTGTGTGCTGCTGTCCTGACCACTTAAGACAGAACCCCTGAGCATAGCAGGTCCCCAACACATGTCTGTTTACATGAACCAACCAACCATGTCTACAAAATCCATATTTCCCATTTCCTTTGATGGACTGTCCTCCACAGGGTCAGAAAAATGACCAGCTGTGAGGTCTTCACCAATCTGAACGTATAAAACCACTTTCACTAATAAGAGTAAGTGTGTTTACTTCCTTTATCAGAAGATAGTAGGGGAAAGATATAACTTTTCAGATATAACTCAAAGCATGACCTTCGGGGAACTCTTTATCTAAAAGACCGCATGTCTCTAAAAGCAGTGATCAGCACAGTCATTTAGTTTATGAGTGTTTGATTTGCAAGTGTTTGGGACAGGTTCAGTCTTCTGTTCAGACTTGTTTTTATCGTGTGCCACCCTTCTTGGGGACGTGGGAGTCTGTCGCCACCACCAGCTCACACTCCTGCAGGTTGGGGGCACCCTGGGCCAGAGCAGGGGTGCCAGTCCCCACGTGTGCAGTGATGTTTGTGCTCATGGCCTCTTTAGTTTCTTACTGTTTACTTTTGCAATGTTAACTGCTTGTGATGCGGCCTTGCATCTTATCAGAAAAATGACTTCGTAATTTACTGCCCGGTGCCAAGGACAAACGACTCTTCCTGGGAGCAGTGAAGCCATTGGCTTACAGCGGGGCAGGACATGGGAGGACTTTTGGGGGCAGGTTGACACTAGATCTCCTCCTCACATAGGGACAGAAGAAGCAGAAGCCTCAGTGGTCCATTCCTACAGCGTGAGGCAGTAATTCTTGACAGGTAGCTATGGACAGTGGCTCTGACTGATGCTTCTCTAGGATGCACGCACATTAAGAATGCATCCCTGGGTACAGCAAAACACCTCTCAAAGCCCCTGAGGTCACTTAAAACACAGACAGCTTCCACAAGTGGATAACTGAAAGAAAATTCCATTCCTTTGTAGCTTGTCTCTGGTATCTGGCAGATGTAAGGGTAACCCGTGGAAGGGGACAGAGGACACGAGTGCTCGGCCTAGGTGGGAGGCTGGGGGGGCGGGGGCAGGAAGCCCGGAGAGCTGGGCGTTGTCCCTCTCACAGACCCAAATGGTGGCCCAGCACCCAGCAGCCAGGCTGGGATGAGGGAAGGATGGCAGAAAAGATACAGAAAGCAACATGAAGGCCAAAGAAAACAACGTTAGTCTGAGTGTCCTACCTATTAACTGCCAAGTGACTTCCAGAGTTAGAATGAACCAGTCTAATTCATATGACGGACTGACTAGTAAGTGGATATTTAAGAAATAAATACATGAAAATTAAGTTTGTCTGGAGACAAGAACAGGGAATATAAGAAATGTTTCCGTTTTTATTTACTTTTCCATTATTAGTTTAACCCCATGCATTTTTAAAACCAGGATAAAAACAGTGGGAAGGGAATAAATATCCTGCTCTCTTGCCTGGGACTTGGGCACGAGGATATCCCCCAGCTCTGCCTTGTCTCCTCAAAGGCCCCAGCTCAGCCTGCAGGCCTCGGTCCACATGGCGCAGGTTCCAGATGCCCTTCCAGGTTAGGCTGGGAGCCCCCTCTGGGCTCTCGGTTCTCCTCAGCCTTGGCCCTCTAGGGCAATGCTCACACCTGCATGGTACCTACCACAGGGCTTGGCTCCTAGAATGCCCCCAACAAGTACTTGTTGAATACATGAATGAATGAGTGAGTGAGTGAGTGAGTGAGTGAGTGAGTGAGTGAGTGAGTGAGTGAGTGAATGAACAGCATGACAAACAAATGAATGGAAGAATATCTGGCTGTTGAGCCATTTAAGGTGGCTATGTGATAGGTGAAATTGTTTCTATTTTGGTCCATGTTGTAAGGCTGTTTTACTGAGTGAAAAAATTCACTAAAATAGTGCCTGGCATATAAGAGGTACGATACGAGTATTTATTGAATGAAGTTAGTAAATAATGAATTGGTCTAAATAGACAAAAATCTTTTCCATGCCTAAGAAGCTACTCCTGAAAACAGGATTAATACTTGGATAGTCTCTGGAGTATACAAAATGCTTAAAATGATTTACTGCTTATACCATTGGCTCTCTTTAAAACATCATTTTATAAATATAGTTCTTGAATTTGTTCACCCATAGGACTCTGAAAATTATTAAAGGTGGCATTACAAAGGAAGCTTAAGAAGCTAGGGGTCCTGTCACAAGAAATTCTCTTAGGTTGGCAAATATGTCTTAAGAACTGCATAATTATGTACTGATATCTTCATTCTATAACCATATTTTCAAATTTTAATAATTTAACATGTAAATAATTATAGTGCTTTCACAAGGAATATATTCTACAATAGAAAATAACAAATGAATTTTTCGACCTACCCACTGATCATCAACTCCAACCTAAAAAGAAGTTCCTATATTTGAAAAACCCACTTAAGAAAAAACATTCTCAAAACAGCAATCACTGATACTTCCCATGAAAGTGGTATCTTATAAGATAAACACAGTACTGTTACAATTTTTTAATGAACAGGAGTATAGTTCACAAAAAGAAAGTGATATTTGCTCAAAGTTACAATGAAACTAATCATATTCCAGAAGAATAGAGGTAGAAAAAAAAAGTTGCCTATTTTAACTAAAAATGTACATTTACTTAATTATCATATTCTTTAAAAACTTCAAATCAGAATGGTAAATGCCTTTAATTGCCTGCTCATACAGGCATGACTAGCCATTGCTTTCAGGCCCATGGGAAGCCTCTCATAAATGAAAAAGAGCAGTATGTAAAAAACCCTCATTTATTTAAAGAAGTCAGGAATAGGGTACTTAAAATTTGAATTTTAACAAAATCAATTCATTCTTTAAGTAAGCCTTTAACTGCTTGCGCAATTGTATATTAACATCTTATAGTTTACCAAGTATTTCAAAATTGCAAAACTTTATAACATTTTGGAAAGCACACATGTATTTATTTTCCAAATGTATTGGTTTATCAGTATCACACAAATTATTAAACTATAATGCTGTATTTTTTATGTCTATTCTAGTAGAGGCATTATCATACCACAAAAACTGCATATATAATAGGTAAAAACCTACCTATAAGAGCTTCTGTTTTAACAACAGAATACATTTTTTTGTCAGATTAAAGCTGCTGTGATTACATTTGAGAAAGCTACATGCAGATAAACATAAACAAGCAATGTATAAAATAAACACCGCTAAAGGAAGAAGATGGTGTTTCATTTTTCATACACTTTCATTACCTCCTCTATGGTCCTATCTCCAATACAGAGTTGTTATATTTTTTAACCATCTATTATGATGCCAAATATTAGAAGTAGGAGGTATTTCCTTCTTTAATAGTTTTATTAAAGCACCAAGTAAGCTGCAAGTAAGCAAGGATCTGTTTGGTTAGTTTTGTTGTTGTTGCTACAATACGCATAGACTTCCTTCTCTGTGTATCATCTGCCTTCCTGCTACAAAAAGAAATAGAAAAGGAAAGAAGCAAATGAGGAAGACAAAGAGAAAGGAAGGAGAAAGAGGAGAAAACAAAAGAAAGACAACACCATTGTCTTAGAATGATATGATTTTTGAGAACAGGTGATATTAAATACACATTAAAGTTGAATTAGCTGCACAACCCTAAAAACTTCACCATTTATAAAGAATTCTGAGACTAAGAAAATATACATCAGTGTAAATGTATCTATCTCTTCTTCAGAAATTTGACTTTATGAAAATAAGGTTGAGAAAGGGCAGAATGAATGTCATGCTAAAAATGTTATGTACTATAGAAGCTGATCTTTAGGAAAAGCTAAGTATTTCAATAACAAATATCCATTAAATTATGTGAAATACAAGTCAAACTATTGGAAGCAAAAAGAAAACACATTTAAATGGATTTTTTCCAGCAGAAGCATGGCTGACACACTGCTTTGTCCATATGCATTCAAATATACAACATAATATTTACAGTGACTGGTGGGAATGAAAATCAGTGCAAATCTTTTGGAAAAGTTCTCTATCTGTATTTCAAGAGACTTAGAAATGTTTCTCAGAATCTAAGGTTGGGCATAATGACTCACACCTATAATCCCAGCACTTTATGGGGCTGAGGTGGGAGGATCATTGAGGCCAGGAGTTTAAGACCAGCCTGGGCAACATAGCAAGACCCCGTCTCTACAAAATAAAAAAAGAATCTAAGAAAAATAAAATGTAGGAAAAGTTTCTACACAAAAATGTTCACTGTAGTATTATGTGTAGTATCAAGAAAGAAAAACAACTAGAATGTTGAATAGAAACTGTAAGCCAAATTAGATATATTAACCTAGTGAAATATTATTTTACCAAAAAAAAGTCATAACTAAGGAAATGCTTACTCCAATGGGTTTAAAAAAACATGGGCTCTAGAAAATGTTCTTGTGTTAAAATCCCAACATGGATCATGGACTAGCTGTGGGAACACTACCAAGATATACAAATTATCAATCTGTGTCTCCTCATTTGAAAATCTGATGTAATTATACCACCTTATATAGGTATAATAAGAAAACAAGAAAAATATCTAAAATGCCTAGTCTTAAGCTTGGCACATAGTAAGTGAACAACAAACCAGTTACTGTTTCACTATGATAAATGAAAAAGCAGAATAATATGTGTAGTATGACAAACTATGTAAAAACATTCACAGGCCAGGCGCGGTGGCTCACGCCTGTAATCCTAGCACTCTGGGAGGCCGAGGCGGGCGGATTGCTCGAGGTCAGGAGTTCAAAACCAGCCTGAGCAAGAGCGAGACCCCGTCTCTACTATAAATAGAAAGAAATTAATTGCCCAACTAATACATATATAGAAAAAATTAGCCGGGCATGGTGGCGCATGCCTGTAGTCCCAGCTACTTGGGAGGCTGAGGCAGGAGGATTGCTTGAGCCCAGGAGTTTGAGGTTGCTGTGAGCTAGGCTGACGCCACGGCACTCGCTCTAGCCTGGGCAACAAAGTGAGACTCTGTCTCAAAAAAAAAAAAAAAAAAAAAAATTCACAAAAGGAAATACTCTAAAATGTTACTTATGAGTAGGGGAAATAAATGGTAACTATTCTATTTTTGTACTTTTCTTTCTTTCTTTCCAAATTATCAGTGAATAAACATATTTCCTTTACAATTTAAAGTTCTTAATTTAATCAACATAAAGCATAGTTTGTACACATAAAAGTAATTTAAAACATCAATATATAATAAGATTATATCTATTTATTCAAATTTTCACAAAGGCATTGTGACCACCTTTATGTGCCAAGCTCTGCTGCAGGCATTGCAATAATGCCCCTTTCCCATGAAGCTTATGTTCTAGACTAGAAACACTGACTATGAAAAAGTGTGTATTTATCACCAAATCACCAAATCTGTAACTGATCATACAAACACTTCTAAAATGTCATTCTTGGCATTTAATATAGCCTTTCTGAAAATAAGACTGAATACGTTGTAACATTTTTTTAAGTTATAAATCTTCTTTAAAAGTCACAGGAAGGCAGCGTGTGGGAGCAGATTTCTTACACTTTACTATGCACACAAACCCCTCCTTGTTAAATGCAGATCCTCGCTCAGGTGTTCTGGGCGGGGCCTGAGACTACATCCTAACAGGTCTCTAGACCAGGCTCCTGCCAACGATGTCCCCACTGCCCTTTGACAGGCAAGGTCTCAGAGGCCCTGTTAGGATTTTTGTTTCAAAAAAGTGGTACGTTGGCCGGGCGCTGTGGCTCACGCCTGTAATCCTAGCTCTTGGGAGGCCGAGGCGGGCGGATTGCTCAAGGTCAGGAGTTCAAAACCAGCCTGAGCAAGAGCGAGACCCCGTCTCTACTATAAACAGAGAGAAATTGATTGGCCAACTGATATATATATATAAAAAAAAAATTAGCCGGGCATAGTGGCGCATGGCTGTAGTCCCAGCTACTCGGGAGGCTGAGGCAGAAGGATCACTCGAGCCCAGGAGTTTGAGGTTGCTGTGAGCTAGGCTGACGCCACGACACTCACTCTAGCCTGGACAACAAAGTGAGACTCTGTCTCAAAAAAAAAAAAAAAAAAAGTGGTACGTTAACAAGACTAGCAGACAGAGTGGTGGTCACTAAAATATACTCTAATGTAAACTCTTCTGAAAAGAAAATTTTGAAGACATTGCTAGTACTTCCTACCTGAAATAAAGAAACAGGCCTCTGTTTTTACCAGAGGCCTGCTCTGTTAAAACAAGCTCCTTTTCCTAAAAGAAAATCTCAGTTTTCCATTCTAAGGGATGGCCCGTCATCCTCTCATGGGCCTTTTGGCGTTGAGGGTCCTGTCACTTCTTTGGTCCCGTGTTCTTGCTCTATCTTCTTCCCCTTCCTTGTTCCGGTCATACCAGCCTCCATCTCGGTCCTTGCCTCTCATGACTGGCCTGTGACACAGGGCCTCCCCCCGACTCTGGTCCACACCAAACTGCCACAAAAGCCGTGTGCCCTGGACACACTTTCCTAGGTGCTGCCTGTCCTTGATCAGTCCCACCCTCCCCCCTCCCTCCCTCCCTTCCTTCATTCTTTTTTTTAGACAAGAGTCTCACTCTGTCAACCTGAGTAGAGTGCTGTGGCGCCAGCCTGGCTCACAGCAACCTCAAACTCCTGGCTCAAGCGATCCTCCTGCCTCAGCCTCCCGAGGAGCTGGGACTACAGGCATGTGCCACCACACCAGGCTAATTGTTTCTATTTTTAGTAGAGATGAGGTCTTGCTCTTTTTCAGGCTGGTCTCAAACTCCTGACCTCAAGTGATCATCCTGCCTTGGCCTCCCAGAGCGCTAAGATTGCAGGCATGAGCCAGTGCGCCCAGCCCAGTCACCTCTTTCCATTGTGCATCACAACCAAATTCATGCCACTGCCCCTTCCCCCCCTCCAACAACCTGCTTCTCACTAGCTTGACTTCTCACTTCTTCCAAGCAGGTTCTCTGGTCCAGCTCTGCAGATCTGCGAGCCCATAATCACCCCCACATTACTGATCTTTCCCTCTCGGCCTCTTCACGTTCTCCCCTCTCCTCTTCATACCCCTGATTCAAATCCTGGAAAAAAATCTTGACTCTTTCTATGATGCACTGTCTAAAACCTACACCCATGCTGTGTACACAGAAAGAAACCAATGTCCCTGGGTTTACACTATGGCTCCAGCCAAACTGATTATTACACAAACACATCCAAACCATTCTTCTGCCAACCGCCATTACAGAATAGAAGTTTCATTTCCATAGGTGAAAAACCCAATCACTGGCGGCAAAGAGACTTTGGGCAAGAGGTTCAAATGCCGTCCTGCCTTGCAAACTGCTAAAGGTTTGAGCCTGGTAGGAATTACTTGAAACCCTCTGCAGATGCAACCCCTTCTTCACTCCCGAGCCGGCTGTGATTGAGCTTAATGTCGTCCACCTGAGATTTTCCCTGTCCTGAGACTGCCCCTGGTGGCACACCTGCATCTTTCCACGTTCCTTTGCTCAGGGACTTTACGGGACTAAGAGTTCTGGTGCAGCACCAGACTTGCGTGAGGTCTGAATATGAGACAGCATGAAACGTGCATGAGAACTCTGAATATGGGATAGCAGGAAACACACGCCTCTGGTCTTGTGTTGAGCAGCTATAGCCCAGCAGCAGACGGGCAGGGCTCCAGGACACACCCAGAGTGCCCGGCCTCCCACTCAGTGTCTCTAGTCCAGCACGTGCTCAGAAGACCCTAGCTTTTTCCTGTCCCTTTTATTTTGCTGTGTGTTGAATGAGCACTCTAATAACTCGATTCTCTCAATGTGTTGTTCTAAGATAGGAATGGAGGGGCAGGAAAAAAGCATGGTGTCACCGAGTAGTTTTTTATTTCATTCTTTTTTCAACATAGATTGCTTCAACTTAATTTTCAAGCTATTTCTATAAATTGCATTATTTTCAACTACTCTTAGTTTGATTCGTAAATACATATCTTTCATATGTGTATACTGTATAATCCCAGCTAGACTCTAAATTTCTTGTGGATAGAGACTATGCCTATTCCTTCCATATAATTTCATTTACTTTGTCCCCACCATGCACTGCTCTGCTGGCACAGCACACAGACATCTTCATGAGAGCCACGGTGCCTGCTCTCAAATCGCTCCAGAAGCCCCCAAAAGCTTCGGCACGCAGGGCATCTTCAATAAAGGACAGGCTAATTGAAAAGCCTTTGAGACCCTAAATGTCATTAGGCACCCCCCTTATTTGCACTGTATAAATATAGAGAGTATATTCATCTCTGCTTTGTAGTCTTTTTGCATCTGAAAATTAAATTATATATAGGAGAGAAGATGCTATTAAAGAGAAAACTATAAGCCCCTGTAAACCTCCTAGGAGAGCGATTTGGCAAGATATAGTATCATCGATCCACAGACCAAATAATTCCACGTCCGGACATATACCCCAACAACGTTCTACACATGCATGTAAATACGTGTACAAAGATGTTCACTAAAGTAGGAATCCTGCGAAAATAGAACCCACTTAAATGGTTATTTGTGGAGTAATGAATACGTACATCATATATTTATATGATGAAACACTTGATTTAAATCATATTTATATGATTACACTTGATTTATATACATCAACATGGGTAGACTTCAAAAAATGAAAAATTGGGTTACAAACTGCAAAGTATACTCATTATACAAATTTGAAAACAGAAACCTATATGTTGTTTATGGTTAGAAACATGCAATAAAAATAAAATATTTTATTAGATACACATAGTAACTTGAGGACACTGGCTAGTTCTGGGGAGCAATAAAAGAAAATGGATTTGTACTAGGCTGGAAAGGAGACTTTAACTGTATTTGTAATGTCTCTAAAGATATCTCTAAAGATACCTGAAGTGAATATGGCAAATAGTAACATTCGTTAATTCTGAGTGTGACTACTAATTCTGATGTACTAACCATCAAATTGGTACAGATTGATCAACACTTATGTGCACATATGGAAATAACATTCATTGGGTGTGGGGCAGGTGTGGGGCGAGGAAGGGATGGGTATATTCACACCTAATGGGGGATGGGCATGCTTGTAGCTCTGACATGGGTGGTGTGAAGGCAATATATGTAAGCTAAACATTTGTACCCGCACAATATTCTGAAATTTAAAAAAAGTAATTGTTGCCTGGCTAACAATCTCTTATGGTGATGGAATAGATAATTAAAGAATTGATATTCTAAAAGAAAAGAGCTAGATAAATGTTAATTAAAGTTAGGGTCTCAGATCAAATTGGTTAAAATCTCGAACTCAGAGCAATAATACAAGGTATCTCTCTGTCCAACAAAAAAATTGCTTTATCTGCCATACAGGGACCAGAAAAAGCTGAAAAAAATTGCAAATAACTTTTTCTAAAATGCTTCCCCACTTGCATTGACTAGTCAAAGCTAAAATTTAAACATTTAAAAATTTAACCTGCTAAATTCATTTGAAACTAAAAAACAAAAAACAAAACAAAAAAAACAACCACAGATTTTTTTTTTTTTTTACCAAACTGCTTTACCCCAAATTTTGGTCTACAGCCTTCTGACAGGTCCCATTTTATCAGAAACATAATTTGGATCCAACTGTCTTTTATAAACTGGTGAGTTTGTATTACTATGTTTTACTGCCTCATGACTCAAATTCTAAAATAAAAGCCATAATATCTTTGTAAAAAAATTCCGAGTTTGAATGTTACCCATATTTGTTTATAATATGCTGTACTTTTTGTATATTTAAAGTATTTTAAATTTTTAGAAGAAAAGTGATACAGTACACCCATCAAATATATTAAGAGGTTCAATTTCTCTCCACTGTTAAAATAACTAGAGCAAGTCAAGGCAACAGACGAGAGGGAAGAGGTCCCTAAGATACTTCACAATTGCTACCTATTCCTAACCTAATGACAGACGCCAACACCTCCTGTAGAAGCATGCACTAGAGAACTTGTTGCATCTTACATTCGCTCAGTCTCTTTTGAGCTGGCAAATGACACCCCTGGCCCTTCTCTGGCACCGTTTACACGCCCCTGGGCCACTGGCTGGGTGCTTTCTCCGCGGCCCAGCCATCCTCCATAGCTCCGGCAGACACAGCATCGCTGCAAGGTGGGGCCAAGCTTTCTCAAAAGCCACCAGCGTTCTCTTCCTGTGCAGGCTAATCAATGCTAATCTTGTCATCAAGGGAAAATAACCAAGTGGACGATATGTGCAGGCTGTTTTAGAAGTTATAATTATTGGTGCTTTTAGCATAACCAGAAAGTAGGGGGGCTCCCTCTGAAGCAATGATCATTTTAGCTAATGGCATTAGGAGTCTAAGAAGACATAAATTATGAAATGACATATGGATACCTGATGTCCAAAAGGACACACTTCTATGTATCTCTCGCTAGTAATGCAACAGACCCTCAGGTCCCCCACTTTTTCTTGAACTCAATCCATTTCACCACTGTATCTAATGAGAAATTCCATTAGCACCAGTTTCATTTTAAACTATCATTGCATAATGCTTCCTACAATCTACATTTCCTTTTTGTAACTGTCCTAAACATAATCAGTACTTTAGAATGTAGCTCCCTAAAATATGGCACTACCATTTCAAATGGATGTCTACAATTGTCCTTGTTTTATATACATACATGCACACAAAATGCACACACAGTGGAAACTCACTTAACCAATCTTCACTCACCTAAATCTCTGGATTAACCAATGGGAAAGGGGGAGAAATAGATGCCCTTCACCTATTAAATACTCAAACTAGTGAGCTTTTCTCTCTACTAATTAAGCCGTATGCTTACTGAGAGTCCTTGGTGATTATTTCCAAATGTGTTTGTGCCTACTGCCCTTGTCGTATAACAATTGTTATATATATATTGCCTTGTTGTATAATAAAACAATTATAATTCATAGATGAAATATAGGTACAAAATAGATGAAATAAAGGTACAAAAAAGTATTACATATGTGAAAAATAAATAAATGCTTTGAAAGGATTTGAAAAGGGCAGATGACTTTAAAAGTTGCTTTAGGATTAGGTAAGAGCAAGATAACAGTGAAAGATTCGTTAAACAAAGGAGCAAACACCCAGATTGCTTCACAAATGATTTTAACCTCTTGCTCCACTTTAAATATCCCAATACTGAAAGTCACAGGAGTGCACGATAGATGTGACTCATGCAAAAAAGCCAAACTAAAAATCTATCACCAAACTCACAAAGCACGGGCCTTAGCCTTACATCAAAAGTCAGAACAAAATGTTTACTGATGTCAATTCATTTTTATAATTCCCTGCTTTAACTATCTATCTATCTATTTATTTATTTATTTATTTATTTATTTATTTATTTATTTGAGGCAGGGGCTCTGTTGCCCAGCCTAGAGTGCAGTGGCCTGATCATAGCTCACTGTAACCTCAAACTCCAAGGCTCAGGTGATCCTCCTGACTCAGCCTCCTGAACAGCTAAGACTACAGGCGTGTGCCACCATGTTCAATTAATTTAAAAAAATTTTTTTTGTAGAAATAGGATCTCACCATGTTGCCCAGGTTGGTCTTGAACTCCCCACCTCAAGCAATCTTCCCGTCTTGGCCTCCCAAAATACTGGAATTTCAGGCCTGAGCCACCGCACCTGGCCCTAACTGACTTTTTAAATTAAATACTAACTCGTGGTCTCAATCACAGTGGATTAAGAGGCCTCCAATATACTCATTAGCTACTTCAAATCCTTTTTCAAAATATAGCACTATATACATTTCTTCCCCGAGAGAGTATTAATGAAATATTAATATCGGTGTAACATGTACCAATTAATTGATGACAAATCGGTAAAGAACTTTTTACATTACTTAATCCTTCAAGTTTGTTTCTCTTCCTGTGTTCCTTCTCATTCTGACTGGCAGTGCTACCCAGTGGCTAGTTACCCAGAACACCCTTAATTCCTCCTCCTTTCTCCCCCGCACAACCAAACACTGAATCAAAACCAAACAGGAGTCCTGCTGCTTCTACCTCCTAAAACCTTTCCACCTATCTCCCCTGCTGCCCCAGCCCCCACCGGGGCCATGACAACTGCTCCCTCACCTGCTTTCCCGCCTCCAGACTTACTGTGCACACTGCCTGCAGAATTCTTTTTCTAAAACAAAAGTCTTATTCCACTCCTATGCTCAAAACCCCCCAACGGCTCCCTACAACCCCACGGGGACACCCTAAGAATCTGTGGTTCTGTATATAACACAGACCCGCCTAACTTCCGTGCTCCTTTTAATACACACCTTTGTGTGCTGTCAGAGAACAGCTTGACCCTGAATACAACATATGCCGACTGCCACGATGCTGGCTCTGCCCCAGAGCTCCTCCTCTGACACTCGCTCAATTCCCGTGGTCCTGGGTTCAAGCCCCGGCTCTGCTAGGTGAGTGTCCTTAGAAAGCAATTTAATGCTTTTGCCTCGGTTTCCTCATCACTAAAATGGGAGGAAATGATAGTACCTATCTTACAGACTCAGAGGAAGCACTGAATGAAAGCACTCTCAGCACAGCGTCTGGCTTGCTGGAGGCCATCAGTAAGTGTCTGAATTGCGTCCCACCCAAAAGTGCTGCACTGAAGCCCTAACCCCCAATGTGACTGTATCTGGAGACAGGGCTTTTTAGGAGGTAATTAAGGTTAAATGAGTTCATAGGGATAGGGTCCTAATCTGAGAGGACTGGTGGCCTTATAAAAAGAGAAAGCCCCCCACTTCTCTCTCATCCCCCCACTCCCCACCACCACCTTCCTACTCAGAGAAAAGACCATGTGAAGACACAGAGAGAAAGTGGCCATTTATAAACCAGGAAGAAAGAGACAGCCCTCACCAGGTCCTGACCCTGCTAGCAACCTGGTCTTAAACTTCCAGCCTCCAGAACTGTAAGAAAATAATTTTTGTTGCCACCCAGTCTTTGATATTTCATTATGGTGCCCATGCTGACCAATGCAACTGCTGTTATTACTACTCTCATGCCGTGACTCCAGCTAAATTACATACTGCTTGGAATGAGTCCAATTCACCTCTGTCTCCTCTCAGGACCTCTCCCGGTGATTTGAACAGAGTAGGCGGTCAGTAAATGTTTAGTTTATAAATGAAAATAATGAGGATTCAATTTTAAACAAACATTCTCCTTTCATAGAACCTGGCTGGCAACTGCAAGAGACAGATGTTGCCACTAGACATGCACTAACTACTCAGGGAACACGGACGCACAGCATAGCAGGTACCTCATTTTTGTTGTAATTTTTATTGACCCCTGGCTGAGGCCCCATCTGCAGGGAAGTCACAGAAGAAATATGTGGCCTGAAGAATGAAAAAAAAAACTAAAATATCTTTTCTCTTGACCTGCTCCATGGTACCTGCCTTTCACAGTTGCAAACCAACATAAAATGCCACAGTCCCATCAGGATCTCCTTGAAGCGCTCTGAGTTCACAACAGCAACCTTGCCACCAACTACACTTTACTATATTCTTACATTTTTTCTGACTTCTATATTCCAAAAGGAACCACATCTAGCGTCTCAGTGCTAAAGTGATAATGCCAACGTGTAACAATAACCAATGGACACTATACAGACTGTCTAATATATGCCAGGCTTAAAACAAGTGAGAGAGACCAATTCCAACAAGGAAATTAAGGAAACAATTCCACTTACAATAGCATCAAAAAGAATAAAATAGGTAGTAATAAACTTAACCAAGAAGGCAAAAGACTTGTACACTGAAAACTACAAAATGGTGCTGAAAGAAATTAAAGACAACCAATAACTGGAAATATATCCCATGTTCATGGATTAGAAGACTTAATATTGGGTCTATCCAATACTACCCAAAGTGATCTACAGACTCAATGTAATTCCCATCAAAACCCCAGCAATGTCTTTTTTCAGAAATAGAAAAATCCATTTTAAAATTCATGTGGAATCTTGAGGGACCCCAATAGTCAAAATTATCTTGAAAAAGAAGAACAAAGTTAGAGGTCTCACACTTCCTGATTTCAAAACTTACTACAATGCTACAGTAATAAAACAGTGTTGTACCTACATAAAGACAGACATATAGACCATTGGAATTGAATAGAGGGCCCAGAAATAAACCCTTGCATGTATGGTCAAATGATTTTCAACAAGGATGCCAAGGCCATTCAATGGGAAAAGACAGTGTTTACAATAAATGATGTTGGGAAAACCAGATATCCATATGTAAAAGAATGAATTTGACCCTTAACTTCATACCATATATAAAAATTAACTCAAAATGGATCAAAGACCTAAACATTACAGTTTAAACTATAAAAATCTTTATTAGAAAACAGTGGGAAAGCCACTAACATTGGTAACATAGCTAAATCTATAACATTGGATTTAGCAATGATTTCTTGGATGTGACGCCAAAGGCACAAACAAAAAAAGAATATATATATATATTGAACTACCTCAAAATTAAAATTTTTTCTGTATCAAAGGACACAATCCACAGAATGAAAAGGCAGCCCATGGAATGGGGTGGGGGGGGGGCAGGAGGAGGGGATTATTTGCAAATCATATGTAAGAAAAGGAGTTAATATCTAGAATATATAAAGAACTCCTATAACTCAACAAAAACCTAAACAACCAAATTAAAAAATGGACAAAGGACAAATGAAAAGACATTTTTCCAAAGAATATATACAAATAACCAAAAAGCATATACAGATACTCAACATCACTAATCATCATACCTATTAGGATGGCTATTATCCAAAAGCAAAAAACAAAAGTCTTGGCAAGGATGTGGAGAAACCAAACCCTTGTGCACTGCTGATAGGAATGTGAAATGGTATAATCACGGCGGAAAATGGTATGGTGGTTCCTCAAAAAATTTAAAAATAGAATTACCATATAACCCAGCAATACCACTTCTGGGTATACACCAAAAAGAAGTGAAAGCAGGAGCTCAAACAGATACTTATACACCCATGTTTATAGTATTAATAGCATTTTTACAATAACCAAACGGTGGAAGCAATCTAAGTGTCTATTGATGGATGGATGGATGGATGGATGGATGGATGGATAAACAAAATGTGGTACATACAAATACAATGGAATATTACTCAGCCTCAAAAAGGAAGGAAATTGACACATGCTGTAACATGAATGAACCTTAAGGACATCATGCTAAGGAAATAAGCCAACTGCAAAAAGACGAATACTATATGATTCCGATTATATGAGGTGCTTATTGTAGATAAAATCAGAGAGACAGAAAGCAAAGTGGCAGTTGCTAGAGCTGGAGGAAATGGGGGTACAGGGTTTCAGTTCTGGAGGACAACAAACGTTCTGGAGATGGATGCTGGTTATACTTAATGCCACTGAACTGTACACCTAGAAATGGATAAAAGGTAAGTGTTCCCTTATGTATATTTTATTACAATTGAAAAAATACTTTAAAAAACATTTAAAACCTATCATATAAACACATAGGACAATAAAACACATAGGACAATAAAAAATTAACAAAATTAGTATTTATTTAGTAGACTCCAACTTAAAACATTAGAAATATGGAGCATAAAAGGGTTTTCCTTTTCTGTAAGAAAACTTATCAAGAGCTGTTTGAACAGGGCTTGCCTTCTTCTTGGCAGATAACTTGTGATGCCGAGTCAGCATCTTTTTGTCATGCTTTGAATTGTGATCCTTACACAGTGTGGATCAGCTTCCAACATTTTAGCCTCTCTGCTTTTTAATGCTACGAAATCTCTCCGAGGATTCCTTTAATGTGAAGTTTTTTTGCCAGTGTCACCTCCTCTGGGATGTCTTTTTCCTCACAACCACTTTCCTCCTTTATGTCTATAGACTCGCCTTCACTAGGTGCACGTCTACAGTCCCTCACAGGGTGGCAGAGTCGCCATTCCCAGGCCAGCTGTTCCTTCAGTTCATATTTGATTCAAATATCACTTCTAGCATTAGCACTTTTTTCCTTTGGTGCATTTTTTTTCTTTTTTGGTCAAACCCGCTTTTCAATTATTCATTTTTGTAAATGCCATGTGGGTTTATCACTAGGAGGCAAAACAAGGACACGCTTTGCTGTCTGTGAACTGAATGGTAGAGCCCCAGTGACCAGTCACAGGCAGATGCTGACGCCACTGGTCGCTGATCATGACGTGCATCTGTTACAAAAAAACAAAAATCTTAGTTTCATGCACAAAATTCTTTAAGATATTGTGTCAAATTGCCTTCAGGCTGTGTCCATAAGGTGTATATGAAATGTAAATGAATTTTGTGTTTATACTTGGGTCCCACCTGCAAGATATCTCATTATGTAAATATTCTGAAATCTGAGAAAATATGAAATACAACAGACTCCCAGTCCCAAGCATTTTGGACAAGGGATATTCTACCTGTGTATGACAAAAAAGGAGACAAAGTAGTCGATGATCACGGGGCAAATGAAGCAGGCCAAGCCATGCCACATAGATCCTGCCAAGAATTTGGGTCCTAACAGGAGGTTGCACTGGTTTCCTTTGGCTGTTGTAATAAATTACCATAAACTTGGTGGCCTAAAACAACAGGAGCATATTCTCTCACAGTGCTGGGGGCCAGAAGGCAGGCGCCAGTTTCGATGGACTGGAACCCAGGTGTGGGCAGGGATGCGCTCCCCCTGGAAGCTCTAGGAGAGAACCCATTCCGTGCCTCTCCTAGCTTCTGGGGACCGCCTGCATTCCCGGGCTTGTGGCAGCCACTGCTCTAATCTTCAGGGCCAATGTCTTCAATCTCTTGGTATGTTTTTATATCACCTGTCCTCTGCGTGTGTAAAAACTCCTTCTGCCTCCCTCTTACAAGGAGACACGTGATTGCATTTTGGGCCCACCCAGATAACCTATCCATCTCAAGATGCTTAACTTAATCACATCTGCAAGGCACCTTTTTTTGCTTTACAAGGTAATACTTAGAGATTCTAGTGATTAGGACATGGATGTCATTTGGAGGACCAATTTTTAGCCTATCACAAACACCATGAAAGAATTTTTGGTGGATAGGCATGTAATTTGACTCCAACGTTGAAATAATTACTCTGGTGGAAGGGGGACAGAGAAAATACGAGGACATCAGCTGGACCAGGGCAACAGAAAGAGGTGAGGGTGGCTTGGACAAGGCGGTAGTGGTGGAGATGAGAGAAGTGGATGGATTCAATAGGCACTTGGGAGGGAAAGCCAGCGACATAAGAGGTGAGTAAGAGGGAGGTGCCAAAAGGGCCTCCTAGTGTATACAGCCGGGTTTCAAATGGTGCCACCCACTGAGCTCAGGAGCCCTGCAAGAAACCAGGTGTGCTAGAGGAGATCAGGGCTAGATAAATGCCTGCAATACCGCTGGGTCTGCGGGATGCCAGTCAGCATAACAACAGGGCTGGGCACAGATCTGCCACCCACAATCTCTTTAACTTGGGTTTGACAAACCTTTGTTTTGTCATGTGCAAAGTGACAATAATAACACTTGTCCTCGAGACTGTTGAGGGAATTCTGGATTAAGGATGAAATAAATGCACAGGGTACAATGACACACTAACGGAGAGCTGGCCCCCTTGGGTCCCCGTCCACCCGCACTCTTTGCCCGTGCAGTAATTCATGCCAAGGTCAACAGCATGCTGTAGGATTATAAGGCTGTACTACTTCTAACTTTATTCAGATTCCTCTCTAGTTTTGCTTAATTTGTATTCATTTATTGCTAAATCCTGATTATCATTAAGAGTTACTGATATAGTCTGAAAATAATTCTTCAGGAGTCAATTTTTATAGTTTTCCTTAATCTGTCATTAATGTGTATTAAATAACTTCCTAACTCATCAGCATTAGTTCTTTCTCTATCTTAAATCATACACATAAAAAGGAATTCAATCATCTCCATCCTATGCTAATAGCCTATAGAGTATTGATAAGCAATTTACAAGAGAACATCAAACCACATTTTCCAACTAACTAAAAAGACTTTCCAATCCATCCTTCAGCAAGCACTATTTAAAAAGAAACAAAATTGATCAAGATATTTTCATTATTTTCTCATCTTGAAGTTATGAGATGGTCCCTTTATTATATGTGGCAATAATCTACAAACTGCATGATGACCTTGAGGATTAAACACTTGTCTATTTATACAAGCAATCCAAACACTCATTTATTTTAAATAATCATTTAGAAACTTTAAGAGATTATTTTTCAGTTAAGGGGCATTTCAAAGCGAAGCTAGACACTTACTCTTCATAACAAAATTGTAGTAAACTAGTTCTCGGTAAACAACCCTGAACATCATAGAAAGTGTTCCTCTTTCACTAAGGCATCTACTTTCCTTTAGTTTTTAGTAGAGCATAAATCAAGAATACTGCATTTGTGTTTACTTCATTCTTCATAAGCCTCCTTTAATTTTTTAGACTTTTTTAATAGACTAGCTCATCAATGAGGCTTTATTTTACAATTCAATTCTTCTATTAAGAGAAAAACTCCTAATTTCATGTTAGCCTCAACTATTCTCTCTCATAAGCCCACCCCAGATCACACAAGGGCTACAGAAAAACACCCAAATATTCTTCTCTTTCTTGCTATTTTTATACTACATTGGCAATTTCTTCAGAAAAAGAATCTCTGAGAATTCCATCATAGCAGGTCCCAACCCTTGGCTAAACTACTCCATTTCCACCCTCCTATGACCCCGTCCTCTCCCCCTGCCCTGCCTTTTTTTCTGTGCTATTGCAAGAGGAGTAATTTCTAGCTCAATTTGTAATTTTGATAATTCAAAGTAATAAGCATCTCATCCATCATCAATACAGAAATAACCAAATAGCATGTGGCTCCCCGTGGCTGACAGCTGAAGCAAATGGCATTCCAGACATAAACAAAACTCTTCTCTGAGCAGCTAAGCTGATGCAAACCTGGCTATAATGGGAAGACAGTCAGAAGCCCAATTACTGCAACAACTGCAGGCCTGGAAAAACAGCCCCATTCTAGCCTTGAAGAGTTCAAGGGTCCCATCAGACAAGTAAGCAGCGTATGAATTCAATGTGCTTCTCTATTTTGGACCTAAGTAAAGAAGAGAGTGAATGTGACTTGCAAGACAGAAAGATATCAAGTTCTTTCTTGTTCCAGAGATCAGTTGATGATACATAATTTGAGATTTTGCAATGCGCTGTTCAAATTTATGGGCAAAAAAGTACTCAAAGCCTTGCCAGTGACTCATTCTACTGGGAGCAATCCTAAAGAGGCCATGCAGCATGGATTTTAGTTTAATCCAATTGCTACTTAATGAATCTCTGCCATTTAGCAAACTCAACTTGAATTTGGATTTGAAATGTTATTTGCTCTTTTTTTTTTTTTTTGGTCCTGTTAGCATAGTACCACAAAGTGTTATTTGTGATGGAGATAAAATGATACAAACATGCAAATCTGTTCTCTTTCATATTATTTTATGGAGGAATAGTCGTCACATGAAGTTAAAGGCAAAGAGGGCTGCTGCAGAGATGAGGCAAGAAAGTGAAATCTCAAAACAAAAGACAATTGTCTATCCGGTAAGAAGGCCGAGGTGGGAACGGCAGCAAATAATATTCCACTGTAGGAGTGAGAAGCATCGTGCTCAGACTCGTATCCTCTTAGAGAAGCCCCACCCGAAAAGGAGAATTATGGTGCATGCAAGCATGTAAGAACAGGTTGAGCTAATATGTATTATGGGATGCACCTGATGTCACGGTGGAGGGTGGGACCAGGGAAAGCTCCGTATATCTGTGTACCAAGGTTCCCTATAAGAGATTAAATTATGTGGGTTTCTTTTCCCTACTAGTTGCTTCTAAGTACAAGTAAAACAGAAACTCATCATGAAGCATTCCACCTACTTCCTCACTTTATTTGTTTGTTTGTTTATTTGTTTATGAGACAGAGTCTCACTCTGTTGCCTGGGCTAGAGTGCTGTGGCATCAGCCTAGCTTACAGCAACCTCAAACTCCAGGGCTCAAGCAATCCTCCTGTCTCAGCCTCTCAAGTAGCTGGGACCACTGGCACACGCCACCATGCTGGGCTATTTTTCTTTTTTAGTAGAGACAGGATCTTGCACTTGCTCAGGCTGGTCTCGAACTCCTGAGCTCAAGAGATCCTACCACCTCAGCCTCCCAGAGTGCTAGGATTACAGAGGCGTGAGCCACTTTGCCCAGCCTTTCCTTACATTTTAAAGGAATCCTTTTCACGGTCCCTTTGTCTATGGAACTTTGAGGCAACTGTGCCCTGATTCATGAGGATCTGACTCTTTTCATTTAATTAAAATTTTTGTTGTCTGCTGTTTGCATAACCTGCTTAGCAAAACACTGGTTCACTTCCTGGGAAGGATATGGACTAGTCTGCACCCTGAGATTCAAAGCTGGGAAAATGGCCAGGTGTGGTGGCTCATGCCTGTAATCCCAGCACTCTGGGAGGCTGAGGCAGGAGGATCACTTAAGGCCAGGAGTTTGAGGCTGCAGTGACCTATGATTGTGCCACTGCACTCCAGCCTGGGCAACAAAGCAAGATCCTGTCCCCCTCCAAAACAGTTAGTAAGACTTTGGTGGAGGCAGGAACAGGGCCGGAAAATAAAGTCACCTTTCACCTTGAGGGAGGAGAGACCCTGGTCCCATAAGCTAGTTCCGCATGGAGTATGAAGAAGAGAAGGGACCTCAATGGTTCTCCAGCCACATGGTGGGGGACAGAAGAACCGGTGCTGACATCCTTTCCTGGAGCTGTCTGGGTCCTATAGGCAGTGTGTGTGTGTGACTGGGAAAAGCTGGTGTTTAGGGCCAGTGTGACCCATGGGGCCTAATACTGGGGGCTCCTCATCCCTCAAGGAATCCTACACCTGGGCTCTGGCGGGCACCTGTGGTCATCAGTGCAAGGGAGGCGCTCCCTTCTCCACCGGACTCCTTCAGCAACAGCTGTGCCAGCTCGGGCAGCCTCTCCCCTTCCTGCAGCCCTCCTTTGTCTGCAGAAAGCTCCCCCTGCCATATTGTTCTAAGCAGCCGGGCACAAATCTAGCTGCAGAGACCAAACTTTGTCCCGAATCTTCTAGCCCCAAGCTCAGTGCTTCTCAATGGAGGCCTGTGGTGCCATTTTGGGGTGACACGATGACCGTAGTGGAATGGGACCAAGGACGCAGGCATCCTACAATGTGTGAGATCGTCCAGCACACTATCCCACGTTCTGTTCAAGTTTTGAACATATCCCGGAAGTTCACACGGATGAAAAACTGTTTATAATTATTGAGTTCTAGAACCTACCTCTATTTACACAGAAATACAAAAGAATCCTTACACTGCTTAGATACATGCTTTATCAAGATTTGTTCATGATTTTGGAAAACCATGTCACGCTGCTTGTAGTATTTGAGTTGCCAACACACCCCAGCTAAACTAGCCTGCATTTGTAACTATCACATGCCAATATTTAACAAGGAGACTGAAAGCTCCTTTTAATATATTTAAAGCCAAATAAATTATTGAAGATTCCCGGAATACTGGAAACCAATGACTTTCAATAATAAGTTTACTTTGTTTTGCCATCTGATAGTCTTAAGAATTTATAGCATACTGAAATTTATATCAGGAAAATTACATATTAAAATATTTGAGTCTGAGTCTTATTTTGCAAGCGTATAGTCCTCAGGGGTCAGGCCTCACCCAATTACCCTATAAACTTATCTTTCAATTCTCCCTCCAATCCCAGACAGCTATTAAAGGCAATGGTCCCTAAAGTTCTTGGTTTGTGGAGGGATTTAATGATGGGAGACATTTTCTGAGACACTTTGTCAGCACGCTTCCCAGTCCTAACACCGGGAATTAATTATTCTGATACCACCCTGACAAAGAAGGCTTGGCTGTCTCATTACAAAAATACCACGCTTCTCATTTTCTCTACCTCAACAGTATTTTTCCTTGGCAGGTTATCCCTGCTTTAATTAGGGTTATTTCCCCCTTTCTCTTAACATATACAGATACATTAAGTCTGGTACTTCCTTTATTTTAAAATGCAGCTGCTCTCTCCTTTCTCTCCTTCTATGCAATGGCTTCTCACCTTCTTCTCCTAAATCCAAATTTATTCCTTATACACACGTGCAAGCATCTAACTACTCCATCTTATCTTCTGATGAAAGTGTGTTGAGCATTTATACTTTCAAAAGATATGTATTTTTTATTATGAATTTCTTTTTACTTCTCCTTTATAATACCATTGGGGCATTCTATGGATTTGTAGACGTTGTATGTATGGGTAGGTTATTTCATCTACCAATTTTATTTTAGGATCATAAAAAGAGAATTATAAAATATTTATCAAAAGAGGGCAATAGGTCTAATAGAGTCAAGAGTCCCGGCTGTAGAAAGTGTCACCTCCCCAGCCAGCCACCAGCCACCAGCCACCAGCCACCAGGTTCTTAGAGAGACCAGTTCTTCCGGACAGGGCTTTTGGAGTCCTACTTTGTGCCAGAAAGGCAAATAACACCATAGCATGTCATAGCACAATCGCCCAGGGGCAACCCAGAGCCCTGGAAGTGACTAGATGCAGGAAGCACAAGCACTGCCAGTTAGGCTGGCCGCCTTGTCACTGGACACAACACTGAGCAGAGGACAGCTCACTTAGAGAGCTGCGATCCTCAGTTCCAACTGCCCGGGTAGGTGCAGCTGACACCTGTGGCCACTTCAGAAACAGGAGACTGAGCGTCATGAGGGGCTCAGCTCTCCCCGTGATGGAACTTGTCCAGGCTCACGTGTGTTCAGCAGCAGCTCTGCTCCCTCGGCCCCGACTCAGGGCAGGGTGGCCTGGGATGCCCCAGAGAAAAGAGGCTGACAGGGCCAGAAAGGGCTCTCTCTGCTCATGAGAAGTGGAGCACCTCAAATTGGGTTGGGAGACACACCCACACTACAGGTACGGGAGGGGCGATGAGGAACACAAGGCTTTCAGAGCTCCTAAAGGGCAGCTGCCCCTGGGCTGCTCTTGCTGACAACAAGTAAAGGGGAGTTTAACATCTTGGACCACACAAAACTCCAGCAACCTCAGGAAGCCCAGGGACTACTCATCTCTACCCCCGCAGCCCTTTCATACAGGTACACAGACGTGTCAACAATTTCAACACAGGGGACAGGTGAATCGCATAATGTTTTTGTGGAAATCTGAGCTGTGTCTTAAAGGACAGATACACCTGGCTGGGAGATGCGAAATATTTCAGTGTATCCAGGGTGGAAGGGACAAGGGGAGCACGACAGGAAGCAGACAGGGCCAGATCACAGGACATCCTATGCCAGGTCAAGGCTGGGCTTTATCACACAGAAGACTGGAGCCACGAAGGCTCTCAGGCTTAGGGTGACATGTCCCCTAAAGACAGACCTCTCTGGTGGTCTCATGGGTAGCCGCTGGGTGTCAGAGCATGATTTGCATACTGCTGGGGGAACTCTCCCTGAAATGGCTTTGACAGGGCAGTTGTAAACTCCTTTTACCGTAAAAGTTCCCTAGGAGAGGTGGCATAGCACATTGGTCACACCCAGATTCTGGAGCCAGGTGGCCTCGTTTCAACCCCAGCGCTGCCACCTACTCCTGTGGGACCCTGGGTGACTTCTTCATGTCCCTGTGCTTCCCCTTGTCCCTCCCAGAGCTGTGAGAGGATGAAACGAGGAGTCAAACATAAGCAAAGCTGGGACGTGGCCTGGCCCACAGTGAGCACCATCTAGAATGTTCCATCATGTGTTTATTTTGATGTGCATGAGGGGGGAAAAGTCACATAAATCAGTGATTTCACACATACTACAGCTTTGGACAAGACTAAGTGTTAAAGGGACTCTTTCTGAGGTAGATTTGAATAAAGATACGAAGCAAGCCCTCCTGGAAGGAAAGACCTGCCTCTCACCTTATCCTGGATGCGGCAGACACTGCAATCGTGAACACAGATGTCATCAGAGATGGACTTCCTGACTCTCTCGGGGCTTTCTCCGTAATAACTGACAGTTTCCATGTAAGACAGGAGTAGCTACCTATTGTGTGTGTGTATGTGCATGCGTATTTCTTGTGTTCTGAAATTCTTGAGCAGGAAGGAAGAGATGGGGAAAGCAGCCTTAGCCAGGGAGAAGGCTGGCATGGCAAACCACCAGCCATCTTTGCACAAGAAGCTCTACCTCAGCCTTCAGGTCGATTTCAAGAAGTCATGACTTTCTCTTTCTTACACAGCACATTGCCGAATCCTCTCATATAAAATATGTATTCGGTTGCTTGTGCAGAAACTGGAATGTATCTTCTCCACGTCAGCCCACAAGGGCCAATGCAATCCCAGAGGGGACCCGTGTTGCAGAATGAGCAGCAGCCGCGTGAACTGAGGGTGCTGGGAACAGAGTAAATGCCAAAAGAGATGCTGACAAGAGAGGGCCCCGCTCCTCCCTACCCAACTCGACCCCTTTTGTGGGGCAGAGCTAGCACCCGGCAGTTTCCAAACAGCAGGAAGATTCATCTTTGCTACACAGCCATGTACTTTCCTGCCCTGCCTTCGTACCCGCTCTCCTCCCCAACGTCTCAGCAGTAGCCTCCCCAAGTCCCTCTGCTGCTGCAGGGCAGGTAGGAGGGTTACCCTGGCGAAGGAGATCAGCTGCAAAGATGGTGTTTCAGGAACTAAAACAGCCTGCGTGGAAGGTACAGACCCCTGAATGTCATGGTGTGTTTGGGGATCTATTAATACCAGTGGTTTCGTGTAACTGGAATAGACACTGCTGTGTCTCGTTACTACTTCTCTCTCCCTTTTTTTCTTCTTATCCTCATCAAAACTTCTTTTCACTCAATATAGCTTCTCTCAAGTCAGGGAAAGAAGGTAATCTCACTGAACTAGCTTGTTCATACAAGACAGTCAGACCTTCGTGTCTGTGGGTTCTTTGTCCATGGACTCAACCAAACGCAGATCAGAAATATTGCACCAACATGGATGTTCGTGTCTGTGCTGAACATGTGCATACTTTTTTAATCTTATCATTATCTCTAAACAATACAGTATAATAACTAGTTACACAGCATTTACATTGCATTAGATATTATAAGTAATCTACAGATGATTTAAAGTACACAGGAGGATGTGTGTAAGTTATATGCAAACCCTATACCATTTCATATCAGGGACTTGAGCATCCAAGGATTCTGGTATCTTCAGGAGGTCCTGGAACCAGTCCCCCACGTAGACTGAGGGATAACTATACACACTACAGCATAGGTATTTTTCCCTGATAATTTTCTTTAAACTCTCCCATTATTCTACAGACAGCTGCATTTTAAAAAGAATCCCAATTAAGCCAAATGAATCTTTAATGAATATTTAATTGAGACCCTTCTAGGCATGTATTAGTTGGGGAAAAAAAGATGAGGCTTTTTACAAACACACCACAGAGTTGAAGAGGATGGAAAAAAGTCAACATAGGAGTTTCCTGTCTCCCGCCAGTTCCCTTAAACCATTTCTGCTTTTCGTTGCTTCTCTTTTTCTTGCATTTCTGCATCTATGGACTCTCCTGTAGACTCCAACAGCAGGGCAGAGACGCACTGCCGCCTGTGGGCAGCCAGCGTGTCCAGAGAGCCCGGGCAGCCTGCAGGCCCCTCCTGCCTTCCCCGGGATCTGACACGGTTTGGGGCAGAGAAGAAGCTCAGAGGCCTACTGGCCCAGCATCTCCTACAGATGCTTTTCATTTTTCCTGCAAGGCCCACGGTTTGTGGAAGGCGTCCACAAACTGTTTCTCAAAAGGCCAGAGAATAAATATTTTAGGTGTTGCAGGCCACACGGTCGCTGTCACAACTTCTCATTTCTGCAGGTGTAGCGCACAGCAGCTACAGACCACGCGTAACTAAACGAGCACGGCTGCGCCCCAATAAAATTTTAAAACAGGCACCATCCACTGGTGAGAAGAAAATAACAAGCACCGAATAAGCCATCCAAAGAGACAGCCTACAATCCTGATCAACCCGTCATCCTGACCCTTCTTCTCCTATTGCCATTGCCATGTCTCCACGTGGGGTTTTCACTATTTCCTAAACTACTGTTTTAAAAATCTCACCACCTCTCACTTTCTCCTTTTCCCCTTCTCCTGTCCCTCCCAACTCCTGGTTCAACTGACTCACTCCTTCCCCATCATGATGCTCAGGCATTATTTCCCCTATGAAACTGTCCTTTGGGCTGGGCAGACCATGGCTACGTCTCCCTGCCCACCTGCCACCATCTGTCTTCCTTACACTGCAGCACCTAAACATCTAGTGCCTGTCTAGTGGCACATAACCCATGGTCTCTGCTATCAAGTGCCTGAGCACCGAAAGGTCTGAGTGTGCGTCACACACAAGAACATTTAAGAATGTTTGTGTTTGTGTGCGTGTGGCGGGGGAGTGATGACTGCCCGATTACAGCACTGAGCCGTAAGACCAATATCAGGAATCTTCATTTCAGGCGGTCAGGATCATGAACTCACAAACATATGTGCTTGGGCTCAAAGTAGACAGGCCGTGAAACAGCACCAATCTGTCCTGACCTCTGGGAAAACATCTCAAAGTGCACGATGGGCAGCTCAGCACCAACAGGGAGGCCTGTCACCGCGTCACTGCTATAGTTTCAATAGAAGTGGCAGCTACACTTTGAAATCCCAACCAGGGAGTTGTCTTATATCTCAAAAGCAGCCCTCTACTGTGCATGGATTTCTACTTCCTGTATGTATGATATCCAAATTATACAATCCAGACTTTCCACCCATCATGCAGAATGGCCTTCATGATACTCTTTCTGTGAAGTAACCATTTCTCATTAGGCAGCTGTTGATGAAACTTACCATCCTACTAATGTGGCATGAGAAAATGACCTTCTTGCTTTTGATAAAAATATTGTTACGCTAGATACAAACTATGTTTCTACTGTTAAACTGTAACAGTAAGACGATGGAAAGTTTAATAGCAGGGGAAGGGTGGCCTCCCTTGATAATGGGTAATCATTAAAAAAGGAGCCAGAGCTGAGAATTCAATTATCCCTGTTCTGCAGATAAACCAAACCAGAGGTGCTCCTCAAACATCATGAAGTCGCTGCTGAGTTTTCAGCAGGCCCTTCAACTCTGGAATAGGAAGAGAAGTTTCCCAATGTATAACAAGATCTTAAATCTTTCAAGTGTAGTATGTGAAGCAAACATTAAATATTAATATGAGCGCTATCTGCATACAGGACATTTTGTATTATACTCAAACTATCCCATCAAGAAGAAAGCACAATATTGGCGGTGAAGGCACCAAGCACAAAAGCTAACGAGTGTTTACCGAGTGCTGACATCGTGCCAGGGACCATGGACTGTTTCTTTTAGTTCCAACAACTATACCATGACATGAGTACTATTATTGCTGCTTCTCTGTTTTATAGGCAAAGAAGCAAATTTTGAGACACCAAAGCTAGCCTCTGGCAAAAGTAGGATTGGAACCCTGGTTGCTGGCCTCTGGTCCATGACCCCTGCCTCTACCTCTATGCAAGGGTGCTTCCCATGGCAGGACATGGTGGCTCACACCCGTAATCCTAGCACTTTGGGAACTTGAGGTGGAAGGATGGCATGAGGTCAGGAGTTGGAGACCAGCCTGAGCAACAGCGAGACCCTGTCTCTACAAAAACTAGAAAAATTAGCTGAGTGTGGTGGTGCACACCTGTAGTCCCAGCTACTTGGAAGGCTAGGGCAGGAGGAGCACTTGAGCTCAGGAGTTTGAGGTTAGGATGAGCTATGATGACACCACTGCACTCTAGCCAGGTTGACAGAGTGAAGCCCCGTCTCAAATAAAAACAAACAAAAACCACGCATCAGAAGCACATTTTGGAGGCAGGAAGAATGTAATGACTTTCCATATCACAAACATATCAGGCAGAGACAGGGAAAGCTGATAGAATAATGCTATCACCGTTCACCTCTATCTTCTGCCCTTCCACCACCTCTAAGAAAGCTTTTTAACACAGCTGGAAAATAAGGCAACAGAGCAAATGGCAAAATACAATAAATGCAGTGAGGGAGGCAGAATGGTGAAATGAAGAGCATCCTTGCTTTAGAACTGCAGTGTTTGTGTCCTGGCCCATGCTAAAAACTGAGTCTCATGTCCCTCTTTATAAACTGTCATGATAAGGTACACCTCCCTCTCTTGTTGTCATTAGAATAGTGAGAATATATAAGGGAAGGTGTCTAGCACTGTGCTTGGCAGAGAACAGGTACTACAATTTTTTTTTTCTCCTTTATCTTCAGCTCCCATTTCAAAAAGCAAGCAGACAGCTCTTTGCTGTACAGGGTAAATCGTCCCTAGACACTCCCACACACGCACCCACAGAAAAATACCTTCTTAGGTGCATCTCTCTGCTGTTGCTGTGAAAAGAGTTTTTCCATCACTCATAATCTTCCTTCTATTAACAGTGCATAAAATTGTCTAGATAAGATAAAAATTCCATACTTCCAATGTAAAGGCAACTATGAGGTAGTATTTAAGTATGCTAAAGCAGTATAGGAGGGGAAAAAAGACCATTAAAGCAAATACTGCAGAAGATTTCAAAGCAAGAAGTATTAAAATATGCAAGTACTTTGATCAGTAACTAAAGAGTATATTTGATTCTATGACTTTCTCTTTCATACAACATAAACTGGTAGTCTAAAAAAGTCATAGCACAGTGTATGAAATATTCAGATTTTTTTTCGTGAAATGCATTTTCAGAGGTCTAAAAAACTACAAAAGAGAAATTATGGGACACACAAATCTTTCAAATCCTCCATCAATAACCTTTGATAAAACTCGGGCTTGACACCAGACTGCATGCCTTAAAAATAAAAACGTTCTGAGTAAAGCTAAGAAGTTTGCATTTTCAGACCAAAAAAAAAAAAAAGCTGATTTAAAAGTAAAATGGCTTTAGTGAAAAGTTCATAGTTGTGAGATATTTGCTTTGCCATTAAGAATCTGGAAGGTGGCTGGGCAGAAACCACCATTCTTTGAGCTCTGAAACTTTAGGCATCAGTCTGTCTGTCTGTCTCTCATCTCATTATCGTACAGACGGTGGCTACATGAGTCCTCTCGTCTCAACCAAACTACAGGTATCAAAAGCGTGAAGCACACGGCCCCTTAACGTGTTCAAGGAAGCTGCTAACCAACATCCTCCGGCTTGCCAACACTCAAAGGACAGACAACAAACTTGCTACCTAAACCAGAAAGCAGCTGCTCCAGGTCCCCACGACATGAAGGTTCCTGCCACGCTCACAAGAAAGGTTTCAGTTCTTTCACTTTTTTAAGACAAGTAAAAAATTAACTGAACACACGTTTTTCCTTCCACACTTATATATTCCAAAAATTATCCCTCCATTTTCTTCTTCCGTCTTTTACATTAGAGAAATTCTTAATAAATACGCTTGCTTGAAAGGCATTTGGAAGGAACTCATTTTGAGGACTGACTTTTAGAAGACAGATGAGAAGGCAGAGTTGGGCTGAAATTTTCAAATTCCTGCACGGCAAGGCAATTACGCATATCTGTTTTCAAACAATAAAAGCGTCCGGAATGCACGACGACGCGAAGCCATGCGAGGCTCAGACACAGGCTCCATGCAGCTGGCGAGCCCCGTGTCACAAAGGCTGCCTGGGCGGCACTCGGGCCGCAGCCACGACACCGCGAGTCCCAAGCTCGCCGCCGCCTCCAATCGCATCCGGCCCAAAGCTAAGCGGCTGGGGACCCGGCGGCTGGAGGCGACTGCAGAGAGGGAAGCGGGACGAACACTGGGCACACCTCTCTCTCGGAGGGCGAGGCCGGGGAGAAAGTGCGGGGAGACTGCGGGAGCGCGGGGAGGACGCGGCGGGTCCCGGGAGGGGAAGGACACGGAGCGCGGGTGGGGGTGGACAGCGGCGAAGTGGCAGAGGCGCAGAAGCGCGGCTGCACATCAGGCCGGGAGCGGCGACGTGGGGACCGGCAATGAGTGACCGAGGGGAGGCGGAGGAGGGGCTCCTGGGGGCCAGCCGCAGGTCGAAGCGCGTGAGCCCGACACGCGGAGCGCGCGGCCGGGGCGGGGGAGCAGGGGCGCGTCGGTCACCTGTATTGTTTGAAAAGCTGGTCCGACTCCCTAAAGCCATTGTTGAGCAGCATGTTGATGCCGGCCAGGGCCAGCTCCGCGTCCTGCAGGGGCGCCGCGGCCGCCGCCGCCGCCTCCGCGGCGTCCGAGTCTCTGTCGTCCCGCCGCCGCGGCCGCTGCTGCTCCGAGCCGGCCATGGGCGCGCGAGGCCCTGCGCTGGGCGCGGCGAGGTCGCGAGGAGCTGCTGCGGCCCCGTGCGCGCCGGAGCCCGCTCCACCTGCCCGGAGCCGCGGCGCGGGGCGGCGGGGAGGGGACGGGGGGAGGGCGCGGAGGGAGGAGCCGCGGCCGGGCTGCAGCGCGGCGGGGACGTGGGCGCCCGGCCGCCGCCGCCCGCCGCCGCGGGGATTACTCAGCAGCCGCCCGCCCGCCCGCCCGCCCCGCTCGCTGCCTCCGAGACGCCCGGCTCGCGCGGGCGCCGAAGCGGAATCCGTTTCCGGGTGTCTCCTACCCCGCCGAGCCGGTCCCCCAGCGGCTGCCGCCTCCGCTTCCTGCGGCCCCCGCGCGCCGCCCGCCCCTCCCAGCCCGGTCCCCGCGCCGCGCTCCTCGCCGGCCGCCGGGGCTGCGCGCCCAGGCTGCTCGGACACGCGCGAGACCCGCAGCCCGGGACTGGCCCGCCCCTACACGGGATTCGCGGGGAGCCGGGCGCAGGGGGACAGCAAGCGGGTTTGGAAAGGGCTCGGGGAACCCCGCCCGGACAGCACGGCCGGAGAGCAGCCGGCGCGGCCCGCGCGCGCCTTGGCCACCAGCGCCTGAAACCCCCGGTAGCCCCAGCCCGCGACCCCCAACTTCATCCCGACCCGGGGCCGCCCCCTAGGACACAGGCAGCCAATCCCCGAGGCGGCGGGCGGCGGGGCGGGGCCTCCGGGCACCTGCCGGACCGCTCCGGGAGCCCAGCGCGGAGGGACGGAGCGAGAGCTCGGATCCGGGTGCCGCCCTCTCGGGCCCGCTACCAACATTTGCGCGGTGGGGCAGGAGGAGAAATGGAGACCCATATGCCATACACCTAAATATTTAAAAGTTATAAATTAAGCTGTTAAAATATGTTCTGTTTTCACAGTGACAATTATATTTTCGTACCAATGAAACAGAAAAATAAGTGTAAAGTTGTGGTTTCATATGACCAAATGTCAGCAAAATATCACAGGTGACTGAATTTAATACTCGTTGTATAGTTCTCACTGTTCTGATGATGGGCTGGAGATGTCTGGATGGGTAGCATTATAGAAACAAACACTTCACAAGCCATTGTTTTCCATAAATTTATTTTTCTCTCCTTTAGTAAAATCACTAATATATTGCTACAATTAAAATTATGTTTTTAATGTCAAATTAGCCCAAACTTTTCATGAGTCATAGTTCTTAGAGTGTAATTTATTAGTTTCAACTTGGAGAAACTTTGCTGAAGCATTTATAACAAAATTATTTTTAAAAATTAAAGTGACATTCAGGTTGAAAAATAACCTATGAATTTTAAATATTATGTCTTCTATTATAATGGAACCCATATGTTAAATTATCACAGAAAAAATATTTATTTTGTGAATTGTGCCATCCCTTACAATACCTAAATGCACACAGTGTTTCCAAAATTCATATAGAGAAATTTAAGAGTAGTAAGAATTGTTGCCATGCTTAACTGTGTAACTGTTGCAAAACCATGCTAATTCTGCAGGACATCTGAAACTGTGAGTTGTGAGTGATTCTCAGCCCTGGGAAACAATACTTTGCAAAGCAGGAGTCATGCATTCATGCTGTCTGAGAAGGATTTGACAAGTTGGCCATTTTTTAATCTAAGCATTCTTGGGTTTAACATAATGTTAGTCTCTAACATCAGCAGTGTCACAGTCCTCCATGGCATTCAGAGGCTGTAGTCGCTTGTGTTTAGGACGCTGAGCTACAGATGAGAAGCGTTCCCTGGGGCCTGAATAGCGTCTGTCATGAGAATGGATGTTGAGGGTTGCTTGGTCACTGATCTGTCATTGGGTGCAGATCCTGAGTACCAGGATGTGTATGTGTTCTTTCATACATTTACGTGTGTGTATGTGATGGGAAGGGCCCTCTAAAGCCATTCTTAGGGACTGCAGTGCCCATTGAGGCCCACATGAGGCCATTGGTAGCGAAGGGACTCCTGGCCATACACTGCCAGTGGTAATGGATGCTGCTGCCACTGTGACAACATGCCTAGCACTCACAGGCTGCCTGAATTTTGGATCAGTGGAACCATTCACTGGCAAATCCCTGAAACAACTCAGTCAATAAGTGAGGGGAGCCAAAGTGCTATAACTAAACTAAACTACGCTCCGCCAGCTGGGAAAGACAGCCAAGAACAGCCCTCTATGTCCCTATTACAGGGAAGAGAAAAAAATTGCAAGGAATTGATGACACAACGGGCAGTGTTAATAAGTTGTACTTGGGGCCTTGCAGTTGAGGATGGGGGAGGGGTGAGCAAAGTGAAAGTAATCTTTGTGGGGCTACTGCTGCTTCAAGAATCTCACACAAAAAAAGAATCTCACACAGTTGGTTATGCAGGCTTAGGGAAATTTAATTGTTTTTTGTTTTTGTTTCTTTTTTTGTATCATGTCAGCAGATGTATATTGGCTTTGTAGCTATTTTTAAAATTCTGGTATATCCCAAAAATATCAAATTTGATGCTTGTGATTACTCTAATAGCAATAACAACAGTTTCTATAACAATAATTTTTAAAGTTTTTTTTAAATTTGCAAATGCCAGGAAGTGTGTCAAACATTTTATATACCTCTACCTTTTTGTTTTATTTCAAAAAATTTAGGAGGTAGGAGTGTTTTTTGTTACATGGATGAATTGTATCATGCTGAAGTCAGGCATTTCAGTGTGCCCCTCACCAGAAGAGTGTATGTTGTACCGGATAGATAAGTAAACTTAACTATTGAATAATTAAGGCAAGGTCTAGTGCAAATGCCCCAATATAGGCAGGGGTGGTGTGGATAGAGGGATAACTCCACCATGTGTACACCTGACATGTACAAAATGTGCTTTAATCAGATACCAAAACAATTACATTAGCATTATCATGATGAACGGACATTTACAAATATTTGCCCTGTGGTGAATGCTACTAAAAGGGTTCAAAATGGGCCCCAAAATCTGAAGGAAGAGAACACAGGGTCAGTACTGGGGCATCTGCAGTTGACATTGACACCTGCCCTGGGTTTACCCTGCAGTGGGGAATTAAGGCTGTTTTCTCTTCACTAGATGAGAATGGCAGATAGATGGGCATTTAAGAGGTCAAAGTGTATTTACCCACAAAAGGAAGGAAAATCTAGATTACTGACACTCTAGGGCACCACACACTTGACATTGTGAAAGTCTCATCACCTTTTTGCAAAATGAATGCAGTGTTCAGTGCACTTGGCTTCAGCCCAATAGGATTTATTCAAGCGTTTCCTTTGGACGTTGAGAGAGGGAAAGGAAAAGAAAAAAGAAGAGAAAAAGAAAAGTTAGCAAACGCGGGAAAGAACCAATTTCCTTTCTACACACCCTGTGGGTATTGCCAGTATCTTGTGGTTTTTCATGTGATTTCATTATGAAAACGAAAGCCCAAATAATCAGCACAAAAGTTTTAGGCCTGTGTGCTACCCTTTACATGGTGGGTTTTTCCGTAAGTTAAGATGGCTAGGTTGCAAGTAACAGAAAAACCTGACCCAGACTGACTCAGAAAAGCAAATGTATTTATTTGTGTAGGTTCCCCCAAATGAGGCTGTATCTATGGCTCCAACACTGTGACCAGGACACAGTTTCTCTTCTCCACCTGTTAGCTCTGCCATCTTGGTGCTTAGTGGTCTAGTCTCAACAGGCCCTCCTGTCCTGGTCCCCAAATAGCTTTTGGAAACTCCCAGATGTACATGCTTACTGGTCACACCCAGCTGGAAAGCTTCGCTTCTCTAATAGCTTAATAAAAATCCCTTAATTTCATCTCATTAGCTTTGATTGGCCTGATTGCTGCCAGGTGCCCATCCTGGAACCAATCTACATGGCTGCAAGAGGCAGATCGTTCTGATTGGATGAAGCCAGTCAGAGCTGCTCCAGTACCAGGAGCGGTGAAACCAATTTCACCCAAACCACCTGGCTGGAAAATTCCAGATCTATTAAGAAGAGAGAGGTAGGAAATGGATGTCCCAGAAATAATCAACAAACATCCCCTACCCTTCCCTTCCTAAACATATTTCGAGTTTTTGGAATTACATTTTAAATGCATTTAGAGAATAAAGTATCATAAGAAAATCTTATTGTGTGTGCTTTGGTTATATTAAGTTTTCTTGGTAATGTTAACGATCATGCCTTCGTGTATCTTTTTGTAAATCTAGACTATCAGTTGAAATAAATGCAGGTTCCCAAAATGTTTGGAATTCTAAGGAGGAGAAGAGTAGGGAAATTAATGTCACCACATGTTTATGTCATGTTAGCTTTATCATGAAATTCAGCCCTTTTACTCAAATGAAGGTGAAGTAAGATTTAGTTAACTGCTTTTAATTAGAAGGCAAATTAAGTCAAGAGTTGATATGTAAAACCATACAGCAGGTTCCTTCCTTTTCCGCTCACAGGTGGGTCTCTAGCTTGCCTGTAAGGAGGGGCACATGGGTGGGGCCATCGGAGTCCACCTGACTGTTTTTCCAGTTGGACGTGTGTCTTTGAGAGGACACTCAGGCTGGCCCTGGAGACCACAGTGGCCAACACGGGACAGGAAACCATCCCCTGGGTAACTCAGCAGTGGGCTGTCCTGCACCAGCCCTGGATTGGGGTGAGTCTTTGAGTGGGGCTGCGGGTCCTCTCTTGGTCTTCAGATAGTATCTCATCCACTCTCTCTTCCCTCTCCCTGATGCCTCCCTTCCCTTTAACCCATGTCCTTCCTTTTCACTGATGTTCCTTGGATCAAATCTTGCTCCCTCTTCCCTTACAGAAATAATCATGTGTCCCTCTACCTTGGTGTCTTCTCATGGCTTGTACATTTTGTAGTGTCTGGTGAATGTCCGTGACTTTTCTTCTCTGTCCACTGACTATTGCTCTATAGAGGGAAACGTCTCTAGTTTCAAGACCTGGGTGTGCTGACTCCCTGGGTAGGAAATGGGATGTGCTCCAGTCTCATGAATGAGGGCAGGGAGAGGGGGCTGTCAAACAGTACAACAGGTTCCAGTAGGTGCAGCCAGTGGGTTTTCTCCTGGAGTATCTAAAACCAAACATATCTTGCCACTGTGATTAATGTCTATCTGGATGCCTCATATTTTTTTTTATCTAAACAAGAAATTTATTTACCTCCTATTTATGTGACTTTACCTTGTTTTTCACTAACAATCCTGGCATTTGCTTTTCATGGGGGGATTTGTTTCCAAGTCTTAAAGTGTACTATGAATGAATGTATATCTGGCTACATGTCTCTTCAGCAATGAGCTTCTCTAGGGCAGGGGCCTTGTAATGTTTGTCTAGATATTGCCAACACTTGCCCCTGTTCCTGACACAGGGAAGCACTCAGTGTTCCATGAAAAAACCAGAGTGTCAGCCTCATCAGCTCTAAGCTGCCTATGCACTTGCACACACAAATAATACCTGTACAAATTACCTGCATTGACAGAAAACTTATTCTTCAACTGGTTCCTTAAGTTACTGCAGGGGAATTCAGTGGCACAGAGCTCTGGGTTGGAATACCTAGATTGCTAATGTAATCCTAGAACAAAACACACGTGACTTATAAAGAAGGCATTATTTTATATCAGCAATGTGTCTCTCCTTGCAAAGATAAACAGGCTGACTGCAAAACATATTATACAATGTTATGCAAGCAGAACATAGAAGTGCATTTTAAAAATCTTCATACCAAGTGTCTATTTCCTTGTCCAACCCTTCAGACAATGTTAAAATCATAGGAATGGATTATTAAAGCAGAAACAATTGAAAGCCAAATAAAGAACCCTAAAATGTAGACATTTTTTGCTTTATATTTTTTATACATTTTGAAGAAAATCTGCACTTCTTTCTCAGCCTGCATTAATAATAGCAAACATGTACTGTTTATATTAGAAATGGTTTAAATTAATCGTCCCCATATGATGCATCTGGTTATTTAATTGCACAGATTTTCTTTTAGCTGGATATTTCAAGATGATACTGTTGATGAGTAAATATAGGAACAGAAGCTTCCACTGACTTAAGTTTTCTGTCAAGGCAGGTAATTCGTACAGGTATTTAATATTACCCGTGCAAGTGCATGGGCAGCTTACAGCTGATGAGGCTGACACTCCAGTTTTTCAAGGGACACTCACTGAGTGCTTCCACTGTGTCAGGAACAGAGTTAAGTGTTGGTAATATTTAGACAAACATTACAAGGCCCTACCCTAGAGAAGCTCATTGCTGATGGGACATGTAGCCAGATACACATTGATAGTACAACGTAAGTGCTGTAGTAGACCTTGGTGCAAAGTTTGTCAGAATTCATTTAATTCCTAGATTGACTTAACATCATCTCCCTAAATGATTACAACAAACTTATACTTTAAAAATTGATATTCACTGATGTTTTTATTCATTTGTTCATTCTTTACACTTTCAGAGTTTGCTGGATCACCTGTCTTGCTAACTTATAGCCAATCCTTGATTTTTTTTGACCTCCAAAATAGCCCCCATTAGTCATGGAAGCTAATCACTGTTTTTGATAACATTCACATTTATCTTTAAAAGAAGATCTATCACAATTGAAGATATTTAAAATAATGTGAATAGATTTTGAAGATAATTCCAGAAGAGGAATTAGAAAGATAAAAATAATGTCTTAGAGAAAATACTTACACTCATAATATGCTGATATAAAAAAATAAAAATTTTAAAAAAAAAGTACTTATAGTCTCACAAGGTGTGTAAAGGACAAAATACTAACATCCAATACAATGTATATAATATTGTATATTTCTTTTTTAGAATTCTATTGGACAAGCTCCCTTCCACATACACATACATATACATACACACACAGTAAAAACTCATCTTGAAAATATTCTAAAATTAGATAGTGGTGATGGTTGCACAATTTTGTAAATATACTAAAAATCCGTTGAATTTTATACTTTAAATAATGACTTTTACAGTACATAAATTATATCTCAATAAAGTTGTTAATTGAAAAAAACTTTTAAAATCATTCTAAACCACAGGGTATAGGGCAGTGGGAGAAGGGAGTTAATGGTTTGATTCCTGTGATTTCATATACCTGGGGCATAAAAACATAGTTTATTATGGAAAAATAAATCTCCTTTTCCAAGAGTATCCTTAATTCCAGAATTCTGCTAGCTGCCATCCTTACATGCCTGGTGCTTGCTTAAGACCTTAATAATGTTGTTCCATCTAATTCTCAAAGTAACTCTGTGAGGTGAGTTTTTCTCTAAGTTTACAGATGTGAAAATGAAAACAAAGAAGCTGGATATCATTCCCTGGGCCATGCAACTAATAAGAGTAACAGTTAGGTTTAAACATAGGGTTCATTGCCACAGTAGTTAAGTCCTCATTGGTTTTTTTTTTTTTTTTGAGACAGAGTCTCACTTTGTTGCCCAGGCTAGAGTGAGTGCCCTGGCATCAGTCTAGCTCACCGCAACCTCAAACTCCTGGGCTCAAGCGATCCTGCTGCCTCAGTCTCCCAAGTAGCTGGGACTACAGACATGTGCCACCATGCCCGTCTAATTTTTTCTATATATATTAGTTGGCCAATTAATCTCTTTCTATTTACAGTAGAGACGGGGTCTTGCTCTTGCTGAGGCTGGTTTGGAACTCCTGACCTTGAGCGATCCGCCTGCCTCAGCCTCCCAGAGAGCTAGGATTACAGGCGTGAGCCACCGCGCCCGGCCAAGTCCTCATTGTTAAAGTAAAACCTAGTACATTCTGGAGACCTGACTAAGGTTGTACACACATACACACACACACACACACACACACGCACATGCATACAAACAAAGCCTTATGAATTTCATGGCATCAATTCTTCCTGAAAGTAGTCACATTCTTTATTTAGAAGGCATTTGGAAGGCATGAAAATATATGATCTAATTAAAAAAACTAGGGTACAGCCCAGGCATCTACATTTTACGAAGAACCTCAGGCGATTCTAATGTCAGCAAACTTCAGACCATCCTGTGAGAGTTGTCTAGATGGTAACTCCCAGAAAGCAGAGTGTCTATTTATCTTTGTACATTTGCCTGATTTCTTACCCTTAGGATATGTTTGAGAATGAATAAGTGACTGCACGCACAACTAAATGTATGATTTTCATGGTAACTCATGCTTATAACTAACTTTGTATATGAACGGTTATTATTAAACTTAGGATAAAGGTACATATTTTGACCTGAAAAACAAAAGCATTGCATGGGATAGCTTAAGAAATTCTATGCATTCCATCAGTAAATAATTTAAATATCTGGAGTTTAAAGAAATACCACACAGGGGTAACCAGGTCAGAAGACGACAGGCCCACATTAAGGAAGCAAGGAGGATGTGGGCACTTAGAAATCACTTAATTCCTAACTCTTGATATTTATTTTTAAATGTGGTTATAAAAGAAGACTCAGAACATTTGGCTGTGTCACGGCTAAAAATACACATTTCTTCACTTCGCCTCACTCTCTTCACCCTGCCATCTCCTCTGAGACAAAAACAGTAAGAACAAGGGTATACTGTGAGACACCAAAGAGAAAATGCGAATGCTGTTTATATCCACAGATAGGGAGCTGGATGCTCAGATACGACAGGGGCAAGTTTCTCCACTTGCAAAACCAGGCCAAAGCACAACGGCTTGCTAGGCTCAGGGGCAATCTTATTTCCTTCACCATTCCAAAAAGGAAACAAACTCTAGTGGACTGGCTCCTCGCCTCTGATTAAAGAGTGTCGTTTGTCTCCCTGGGGGGTGTCATGCTTGCCTGGGGAACTAAAATGGACTTGTGTAAATAAAAATGCTTTCATTCCTCTAGTCATAAGGTAGCAATTCTATCACTTTTCTTTGTTCAACTGAGTAATTCAAGCCATTTAAAAAATTATTTGTCTTTAAAGGGCTTTTTTTCATACAAGGGCCTTACAATAATCATAGGTACACTACTGGTTCAAAGAATGATATATTATATAAATTGCAGGCTATCCCAGATGTATCCGGGATGACTTAAGGACCAGATACATCAAGAAGGCTATCATATTAGAACTATAACAAGGCCCAGATCAGTTCAACAGGACCTTTTCCAAGGACCCACTATGTGCCAGCCATTATGCACTAGGTGCTGTGGAAGACAAAGTTGAAAAAGATACAACCCCTAAGACTAATATCCAGAATATACAAGGAACTCAAACAATTTAACAGCAAAAACCACAAATAATCAGATTAAAAAGTGGGCAAAGGATCTGGATAGACATTTCTAGAAAGAAGACATACAAATGGCCAAAAATAAATGAAAAAATGCTCAACAACACTAATCACCAGGGAAATGCAAATAAAAACCACAATGAGATATCTCACCCCAGTTACTATAGCTATAGACAAAAAAAATAACAGATGCTAGTGAGGATGGTGAAAAAAGGGAATTGTTACATGCTATTGGTGGGAATGTAAACTAATATAGCCACTATGGAGATTTCTCAAAAAACTAAAACTAGATCTTCCATAATACAATTCAGCAATTCCACTACTGGGTATTTATCCAAAGGAAAGGAAATCAGTATATCAAAGGAATACCTGCATCCCCATTATATTGCAGCACTATTCACAATAGCAATGATATGGTATCAACCTAAATGTCCATCAACAGATGAATGGTTCATGAAAATGTGGTATATATACTCAATAAAATATTATTTAGCTATTAAAAAGAATGAAATCCTGTCATTTGCAGCAACATGGAGGAGCCTAGAGGATATTAAGTTAAACAAAATAAGTCAGGCATAGAATGATCAATACTGTATGTTCTTAATAATATGTAGGAGCTAAAAAAAATTTTTTTTTTTTTTTTTTTTTTGAGACAGAGTCTCCCTTGTTGCCCAGGCTAGAGTGAGTGCCGTGGCGTCAGCCTAGCTCACAGCAACCTCAAACTCCTGGGCTCAAGCAATCCTGCTGCCTCAGCCTCCCGAGTAGCTGGGACTACAGGCATGCGCCACCATGCCCGGCTAATTTTATATATATATTAGTTGGCCAATTAATTTCTTTCTATTTATAGTAGAGACGGGGTCTCGCTCTTGCTCAGGCTGGTTTCGAACTCCTGACCTCGAGCAATCCGCCCGCCTCAGCCTCCCAGAGTGCTAGGATTACAGGCGTGAGCCACCGCGCCCGGCTTAAAAAAAATTTTAAGCTCATGGAAGTAGAGAGTAGAATTATGGGAATGAGAGGCTGGGGAGGGTTGAGGGAGGAGAGGATGGGGAGAGATTGGTTAATGGACACAAAATTGCAGCTAAATAGCAGGAATGAGTTCTGGCATTCTGCAGCACTGTAGAGTGAATATGGTTAACTATAACTTATTGTATTTTCCAAAAGCTAAAAGAAAGGATTTTGAATGTTCACAATTCAAACAGCTGATAAATGTTCAAGGTGATGGATATGCTAGTTACCCTGCTTTGATTATTACACATTGTACATACCAAAATATCACTCTGTATCCCATAAACACATACAATGATTATATAACCCGTGGACTAAAAAGGAAAGAAAAAAGATACAACTCCTGAATCTGGGAATCTTCTAGTCTAGTGTGTAAGACAGATACTCTAACAGATGATTTAATATAAAATGGTCATAAGATAGAGGTATATGTTGTGTGCTTTGAAGCACAGAAGAGGGACATTCATCTAACAGGGTGTTCACAGAAGGCTTTCCATGAGGCATTTGATGATTAATCTGAGAATGGAAGAGAGAAGTTGGAAATGTGTTTCAGGCATGGAAACTTTCTGTGCCTTGTTCTGGAACCTCTAGGCAGGGAGGAGTCAATAAGAAATTTAGGCAGGTGAGGTTGGGCATGGTGGCTCACACCTGCAATCCCAGTGCTTTGGGAGGCTGAGATGGGAGGAAAGAAAGGGAAGAGAGGGGGGAAGGGAGGAAGGGAAGGAAGGAGGGAGGGAGAAAGGGAGGGAAGGGAGGGAAAGGAGAGAAAGGATTTTCTCAAGGACCTTGGCACACATTCAGTGGGGTGAGGTCAGCAGTTTGTATCTGAACCCAAGCAAGGTTGACCTGGGGCTGAGGCAGGCAAGAACCCTGCTTTTCCCGAGATAGGAAGTCTAGTAGAAACACTAATCAAAGCAGACTAGAGAGGACCCACAAGAGAGACAATCCTGCCAGTCAAGGCTGGTAGAGGAATCCCTTGACCACCCAGAAGACCCTGGGCCTGTTTTTAGGTGTTGAACTTTAGCCAGGATAACTGAGTGAAAGCAAAGTGGCTGTGTAAAGGTTTACCTCCAAATGTTCTCACTTACTAAATAGGTTCTAGAATTACAGAATCTCAATGTTGGCTGGACACAGAAGTCATTGCATCAGAGATATCCGTTCTTGACCCAGCTCTGGGTAGTTCTGTTGACCTTGATCAAGTTTCTTAACATCTCTAACTAGTTAGTAAACACAAATAATGATAACATCTTTGTTTACTTCACAGAATTCCTGGGATAATCAGTGACAAGATCTGCTACCCAGTGTGTGGGGCCCAGTGCAAAATGAAAATGTGGGGCCCTTTGCTAAAAAATGATGAATAATTTTAAGATGTCAACAGCAGAGCATTGAGCCTTCCTCCGGGGCTCCTCCACGTGCTGAGTGCCCTGAGAACAGAGCCCTGCATAACCGCACGGGTCTCCTGCCCATGAAGACAGCCCGCCAGGTGACATGATGTATACCAAGGTGCTTTACAGTCTGCAAAAAGCTCAACAAACTGGCCGGGATTTTCTTTTATTTCTTTCTTTCTTTTTTCTTTTTGTGTTTTTCTTGGCTCTCCAGAATTGTACGAGTTTGCTGGAACTGCCATAAAAAAGTACCACAAACTGGGGGGCTCAAACAACACAAATTATTGGTCTCACAGTTCTGGAGGCCCAAAGTCCAAGATCAAGGCAGAATGGGTTCCTTCCAAGGGCTGTGAGGCAACGATCTGTTCCAGCCTCTGTCCTTCTCATGTAGATGTCTGTCCTCTCCCGATGCCTCTTCACACCGTCTTGCATCTATGTACATGTGTCTCTGTGTCCAAATTTCCCCTTCTTATAAGGACACAAGCCAGATTGGATTAGAGGCTGTCCTAATGACCTTACTTTAATCTGATTACCTCTGTTAGATTACTTCTCCTTAGCAGGGCACATTCTGAGGTCCTGGAGGTTAGGACTCCAACATGTGAATTGGGGGGGGCACAGTTAAACCCATAACAAGCATCAAAGCCCCTGCACTACTTTGGAGGCATGCCCAATGGGGGGTGGAGGAGGCAGGAGGAGGCAGTGATGTGAGTAGAGAACAGGTCCTGCCCTGTGACGGTGTTCCGGTCACTGTCCCTGCTGCCAAACTCTCACTGCCCAGCTCTCATGCTATAAACCCATTCTTCAGTTTCCCAAAGCTCTTAAATATATACCCAATAAATTACTTTTTGGCTTAAGAAAGCTAAAGTATGTTCCTGTGGCTTGCAAACAAGAACTATGACTGATACTCAAATATTATAATACATCACAATTGGCAAGTGTGCTGTACTGGACCTGTGTTTTGTGCCTTCCAGATTTGCTCGGCCTGGCTGCCTGCTGGGCCCCTAGCTGCCTGCTCAGTGGTGGGGATCCCTGCCTTCCCACTGTCACCTCCTCTCCGCCCCCACCTGCAGCTGTGGCCTCCCCTGGGTGAGGGCGGAGAGCCGGGCGCAGGCATGGCTGCTATAACGCCCACCCATGGGAGCAGCAGGAACTCCGCAGCCCGGCCTACCACGGGCCACTGGCTCTTCCCAACACCGGCGGACACAGATCAAGCACCTTGTGGTCTGGCTGCGACAGAGAAGGTGGCTGCCCTGCAGCTGCTGGAAGGCTAGGGGACAACCCTGAGTCGAGGGAGAGCTGAGTCCCCAGAGGGCCAGCTTTGACCAGTGACAGTCGGAGACACAGGGACCAGCAGATGAACTCCTCTCCTTTCCTCCCTGTGACGACAATTTCAAAATGCAGTGGTTCCACACGGCCCCTCCAGAGAGTCCTGCGCGTCGAGTGACAGGCGTGGTTTCCGTGACACCCTGGCCAGCTGGCATCACCCCAGTCTCTCCTTGACTGCCCCTCCCCCTTGCTGCTCTCCGTAGAGCCTGGCACCTTCAGAGCCTCGGGCTCTGATTTCTATGGAAACCCCGAAGGCCAGGAGCCCTGGAGGCAGGCTTAGGTTCCGAATTTAAAAAGCAAGGGAGGAAACCATTTCATCCTACCCTTATGTCCACAGCTCTCACCTTCCCCGAGGCTCAAACACACAAATTGGCATATAACCAGGATTGTGAACAATGAAGCAGCGTATGTTATGAAAATATCATTATGTCAAAGCCACACCAAGAACTGAGGCAAGCGTCCAAGATGATTCAGCACAGAAGCTGGGAAACAAAAGGGCTTTCTCCCGCATGAGCCGTTTAACAGTGGCTGTGTAGAAGGACATGGGGCGGCACGTGTGTATTTAAGGGTGTGCCTCGTTCTGCCCATAATTGCAGTTCCCAAGTAGCAGGGTGGAAATCCTCGTCAGCACTGCACAGTCGTTTGCCCTCCAGTGCTCCGGACAGCGCCACGCTCATGCCCAGGCCCAGCCTGGCGTGCACGGGTGAGGCTGCAGCACTACCCCAGGGAAACACTCAGAAATACAACGTCCCCACTGTAGTTATTTCAGTCACACCAATGGTGATCAGGTAGGCTACTCAGAGCTATGTAAATATATTTATAAATTCTCATCATTCCTTTTTTAAAATGAGGTTTAAGTAGGTCTTCTGAAAAAATTAATAAAAATAGGAGTTTGGGACAACCAAGGACAGAGATAAGGAGGATTCCAGGAGAGCTGCCATCTATCAGCTGTATGATCTTGGGCAGATGGCCAGACATCTCTGAACCTCAGTCTCCTCATCTACAAAGTGGAGAGTATAATAACCTCTCTCTAAGTTGTTATAAGAATTAAAGGACTGCTGAGTGTGGTGGCTCACGCCTGTAATCCTAGCACTCAGGGAGGCCAAGGTGGGGGATGGCTTGAGGCCAGGAGTTCGAGACCAGCCTGAGCAAGAATAAGACCCCATCTCTACAAAAACTAGAAAAATTAGCTGGGTGTGGTGGTGTGTGCCTGTAGTCTCAGCTACTTGGGAGGCTGAGGCAGGAGGATTGCTTGAGTCCAGGAGTTGGAGGTTGCTGTGAGCTAGGCTGACGCCACGGCACTCTAGCGGGGGCAACAGTGTGTGTGACACTCTGTCGAAAGAAAAGAAAGAAAGAAAAGAAAAGAGAAGAAAAGAAAAGGAAAACGAAAGAAAAGACAGAAAGAAAAGAAAGAAATATTAAAAGAGCTAGCGTGTGGGAAAAGCCTAGCACTAATTAGTGCTCCATAAATGTTAGTTATTTCCACATTGATCACTACAAATTAGTCTTTCTCAACACAGAGGCATGATGCTACATGTAAACATTGCTTCTGGAAGCCCAGCTTGGCAGTCTATGAAAGCCCGTTGACATGCTATCCTACCTCTTTCTGTTGCCCACATCTCTGGAATAAAACACAAATTTCTATGCCACAAATTGGCTCAAGACAAGTCCTCTTTCAACAAATGCCTTAATAGGAGGCCACCACCTGTGCCCTGAAGTGTTGAGTTGGGTCCCCAGTCTTTCTCCAGCAAGGTAGGTCTCAAATTTTTCAGAGCACAGAAATCACCTGGTGTGTGCATACAGATTTCCAGGCCCCGTGCTCAAAAGTTCTGATTTGGTAGGCCTGGGGGTTGGGACCCGGGAATCACACCATTCTTTACACATGTGCACAAGTGCACACACACATACACATGCCCTGGTTCTGACGCAGAAGGTATTTGGACCACATTTCTAGAATTATCGTCTGCAGGTCTCAGACACTCTTCCAGCCCTGTGGTGAGTGTATGCTAAGAACCCGAGGTCATGGGAAATGCCTCCAGTTCTCTATCTCTTGGACTGTAGGCATATTTAGTTAGCCAGCACCCATCCAGGCCTAATTTTAATATTAGCACAGGTGCAATGGCTTAAGTTTAGAGTATATCTACATAGAGAAGTTATCATAAAGCAGTGCTCCCCGAACTTGGCTGCATATTAGAAAACACTCAAGGAACCCCCCTTTTTTTTGAGACAGGGTCTTGCTCTGTTGCCAGGGTTAGAGTGTAGTGGCGTTGTCATAGCTCACAGCAATCTCAAACTCCTGGGCTCAAGCAATGCTCCTGCCTCAGCCTCTGGAGTGGCTGGGACTATAGGCATGCGCCACCATGCTCAGCTAATTTTTCTTATTGTTTCATAGTTGCAGGGTCTCTCTATTGCCCAGGCTGTTCTTGAACTGCTGACCTCAACCAATCCTCCACCTCAGCCTCCCAAAGTGCTAGGATTACAAGTGTGAACCACCGTGCCAGGCCTTCAAGGAACTTTTTGATGTACCACCACCCTCTCCATCTCTCTGGCTCATGCCCAGAACTAATTGGAAACTGGGCAAAAGACATAAAGAGATATTTCACTGGCGAGGATATACAGATGGCAAATAAGCACATAAAAAGATGTTCAACATCACTAGTTATGATAGAAATGTAAACTAAACCACAATGAAATCCCACCACACACCTACAGAATGGCTAAAATAAAACATAGTGACAATCTCAAATGTTGGCAAGAATGAGGAGAAATTGGATCTCTCACACATAGTTGGTGGAAATGGAAAATGATACAGCCACTCAGGAAAACAGTTTGCCAGTTTCTGAAAAAACCAAACATACACTTAACATATGATACAGCAATTGCACTCCTGGCATTTATGCCAGAGAAATGAAAACTTATGTTTTTACACAAAAACTTTTATACAAATGTTCCTGGCAGCTTTATTTGTAATAGCCCCAAACTATGGGACATTCATACCATCAATAAAAAGGAATGAACTATTGATATCCTCAAACTAGAAGCATCTCAAGTACATTAGGTTGAGTGAAAAAGCGAGTCTCAAAAGGGTATATGCTGTATGACTCCATTTATATAACATTCCTGATATGACGAAGCTATAGAAATGGAGAACAGATTAGTGTTTTTCAGGGGTTAGGGATGTCGGGGACAAGCAGGGTAGGTGATCCTATGAAGGGAGATCTTCGTGGTGATGGAATAGCTCTGTAACTTAATGCCACTGGCAGTTACATGAATCTACACATGTGATACAATGGCAGAGAGCTAGACACACACATCGTACCAATGTCAGTTTCCTGGGTTTAATACTGTACTATGGTTATGTGAGATGTAACCATTAGGGAAAACTTTGCAACCCCCTGTGAATCTACAGTGATTTAGGTTATTACGCATGAAATGTCCGATTTCCGTAAGTACTAAGTTTGACAGTTGATAGCTCTGACATTTCACTTTGACCCTTCTTATTTTATTTTTATTGTGAATGTACATCCTCAATCTTTCAAATTTTGGCACATTTTGGCTTGGGATTATCTTTCAAAAAAAATTTTAGAGTAATTTTTGTGAAACTGTGGATAAATAAAAAATTCATTTTATTTCCAAATATGAGTTCTGTCATGGCATGAATGCAGCACAGACAGCTCAAAATATCAATGAAGTGTTTGGAAAGGATGTGGCTAATGAACGCACAGTATGTCAATGGTTTGAGAAGTTACATTCTGATGATTTTAATCTTGAAAATGAGCCATGCGGGTGACCTGAGACCACGGGTGATAATCATGAGCTGAAAACTGTAGTGGAAGCGAATCCATCTCAACCTACGTGTGAGTTAGCAGCCAGATTTGATATTACTATTTCAACAATATTGGACCATTTGAAACAAAGGGGCAAGGTAAAGAAGCTGGATAGATGGGTGCCACATGAATTAAATGAGCGTCAGAAGAGAAATCATCTTGAAGCTTGCCTTTCTTTGCTGCCATGACATAAAGGTGAACCATTTCTACACTGTATTATTACATGTGATGAAAAATGGATTCTTTTTGACAATTGCAAGCATTCAGCACAATGGATGGATAAAGATGAAGGGCTGAAACACAGTTCAAAACCAAATATTCATCAAAAAAATGCGAATGGTGTCTATTTGATGGTCCAGCACTGGTATCATCCACCACAGTTTCATGAAACCTGGTCAGTAGATTACAGTGGATGTCTACAGCAACCAACTGGATGAAATGATGAGGATGCTTGTGATTAAGCAGCTGAGATTGGTCAATAGAGTCAGGCTAATCCTCTTGCAAGACAACACTTGACTACAGAGGCTGGACTTGGAAACTCTCTGTCATCCACTGTATTTATCATATCTTGCGCCAATAGACTACCACTTCTTCCAGGCGTTGGACCAATTCTTGCAAGGAAAAATACTCAATTCTCAACAAGCTAAGGAAAACACCTTTCATGATTTCATTGCCACTCGCTCTCCAGGCTTCTTCACTATTGGCATAAACAAGCTACTGTTAAGATGGCAAAACTAGATAGTTTAGGCGCATAATTTGATTAATTGCACTGCTTCTTGTTTGAGATATAGTACACTACACACTTGGTTGGAAATCAGACATGTCATATTTAATGATCTAATATTTGAAAAGGAAGAGAAAGATCTTGACGGCCAGGCCACTCCCAGACCAGTGAAATCCGAATCCCCAGGGATGGAGTCCAGGCATCAGCATGTTTGTTGCCCAGGTCCCAGGTGATGACTAAGTGTAGCCATGGTTGAGGTCTTTTGTCACAAGGCAGTTTATATAACAGCTCCTGCTGCCACTAAGTTTTCATCTGCTGAGCACCAAACTCTGTAGAAACACCTGTCCAAGGTACAACACAGCAGGGCTTTGAGTGCCAACATGAGTTGCATAGTGACAAGGCTTTTTTAAAGCCTTCAAACTGGGCCAACTGAGGACATTTCCCAAGGAATGTAACTTCAGCCTGTGAGCCTAAGTCCCAGCAGTGGGTCGGGGGACAGTGGGGGAAGGACATGGAGCTAAACTAGGATAACAAAGGCCCTGGGTTTAATTTCCCCTTGTTTCCCCAGATTTCTGGACAAATACAAAAAGCTGTCTGGGTCTTCTCTTTAAAGTTCATAGCAGATTCCCTAAGAGTTTGCAAAACATTTGCCAACCACAATGATGGACTCTCTCTCATACAAAGATTTTAGAGATACAGACTGATTTCCTTTGGTTACTAATTTGCTTTTATCACCATAGTTATCTTCTCTATCACCTTATTTTAAACAAATGACAACCGTGGCACAAAAATAAAGTGATAGTTTTTGAGGAAAACATATTTCTTTGTTTTTCTTTTTGTATCTTCAGTCAAAATATCTGGGGACTGGTCATTAAAATAATAGAACATCTTGTGCACTGAGCGATTGTTTTCCCATTTTTAGTCTTTATTTATTTCTTGTTGTTTTATTGCCAGAGCTTGGTATCTTTTCAGAGATTCCTGTGACTAATAGTTTTTTTTTTTTGTTTTTTTTTTTTTAATTATTTTTTTTTATTTTGGCATATTATGGGGGTACAGATTTTAAGGTTTCAATAAATGCCCATTTCCCCCCCAAATAGTTTTAAATGCTTTTCAAAATGAATTCCCTCAGCTGAATCTCAGATACAAAAGCTTTGTTAATTGTAACAGTTCATTTAAAATCAATACAAAGCTTGCTGGCTGATTGCTGGTGACATCAGATGAACTACCAAACCATCTAATGTCAAACTATGTTCCGTTTCTATTATATTTCCCAAGATAATTAAACTGATATATGACTTTTTTATAGATTTTTGTTTTATAATATGTAGTGCATTTAAATAATTACCCAGAATAGCATTGCTAATTATGACATTATTTAAATATTTATGAAAAGTGAACGTTGACCTGCCATTTCACTCATAGCTGCCCAGGGACAGCAGAAGATGAGATTCTAAACCTCACAGCTGGAGGTTTTGCTTTTTATATAAGACTTAGTGAAATTCCACAGAGTCTTTTTTTTTTTTTTTTGGTCATTTTTATATAATCTCAACCAAGGAAGAGTACAAGATTTCCAAGTGAGGTTCTACTAAATTATTTGATGTCAAAAGGGGGCCACACAATTCATAATAATTAGTCATTACAAATGCCATGGGTATTTAGTGAGCATCTGTGTGTAGATATTATATTTTAGTAGATATTCTCTGTTAATAGGAAATTAATGCATGTCTTTGCACCCAGCCCTCTATGGGATACCATGGATATGCTCTAACATCTGGTATTTGTTCAAATATTAGCAGAGATTTTAAAGAATGGCACTGAGAAAAATCTCGTCACATTTTATGGAAATCCATTCCGGAAGCATTTCTTTACATTATACGTCTTGTCCATTTCCTGTTGAAAGGCCTTTTAATCACATCCTCAGTTTGCATTAGTATTTTTTTTTTTTGTCTTCTTTTTTTTTTTTTTTTTTTGAGACAGAGTCTCACTTTGTTGCCCAGGCTAGAGTGAGTGCTGTGGCGTCAGCCTAGCTCACAGCAACCTCAAACTCCTGGGCTCAAGCAATCCTCCTGCCTCAGCCTCCCGAATAGCTGGGACTACAGGCATGCACCACCATACCTGGCTAATTTTTTTTTTCTATATTAGTTGGCCAATTAATTTCTTTCTATTTATAGTAGAGACGGGGTCTCGCTCTTGCTCAGGCTGGTCTCGAACTCCTGACCTCGAGCAATCCGCCCGCCTCGGCCTCCCAGAGAGCTAGGATTACAGGCTTGAGCCACCGCGCCTGGCCTGCATTAGTATTTTAACATCAAAGATGAACCCTAACCAGCACAGTGCCAACATGGCAAAAACATAAAACGGTATAACAGTGACTCTTCTTGCGTGTCACCCATCGTGTCTCATGAAGCCACGTATCTAAAGAGGAGCTGGGGACTTCTTAGGAGCGTGACAGGAGAATTCATAGGGCTCAGCTCTTCTGAGCTAGTGGCAGGACTGTCCCTTCCAAACACGTGGCGTTCAGGAGCTGCAGGGGGCCCAGGTATTCCAGAGGTAACAAGAAAAGAACCTGGAAATGAACTCAGAATCCTGCCTCTGTTGTAGCAAAACTCTCCCTTTCTCTTCCCCAGCTTTGTTCAGAACCTGCTTAAATCACTGTGGTTAACCTATATATGTAAGTGTGACTCAAAAGACTGACGCAGCTCGGCCGTCCTTCCCACGCTGCACACCCAAGGAGTGCGGCCCTCCCGCCTAAAGCAGTTGGCGACAGGCTCGGGCTCCGGCTCTGTGCACGGTACACGTCAGTCCGGCCTGCCTGCCAGTTACGCAGTCGTTATGCCCAGGGAGAAGCGGGCCATGCTTGCTAGGCAGGTTGCCATACTCAGAGCACAAAAATGTCAAGAGCGCATAATTACTGCTAATTTCAAAACACAAAAAAGCTGCTACAATTAGGAGGCAGTGGAGCAATGCCTTTCTTGTTTCTGGAGAGAATGAAAATCACAGCCAGGCAACACATTGAGCCTTTTTCTGCCACCTACTGTACACAGATCTTTTCAATTAATTACAATGTGTAATTGTATATTTATTTTTGAATCTATTCTCTCCCCATAGACTCTACGTAGCCAGAGACCATATGTCTGGTTTGCTCACCATTGCACACTCCTAGGACATAGTAGGAACTCACCGACTGTATGTTTAATGAATGGATGGGCGTGGGATTTCAGTTGTAGGAAAGAACTTCCAAATACCTTTTTTTCCCATTGCTTCAGACCTTACTTAACCCAGTTAATTAGACACCCAATATGTCCTCTACATCGTTCGTGGGCAATTCCTGAGCCAGACCTGCGAGAAATGGCATGGTGTCCTATTAATTAATGTTTTATGTAAGGCATTATGGCCAGGAAAGCTTAAAAATAATAAGTCATAGACAAGGAGGCACCTTAGCTGATAATCTTATCCATTTCTTGGTATCCTGGAAGATCTACGTAGATTTCATTCTGTAGAGATATAGTCTGTATCCAAATGATAAAGATTTCTTGGAAAGGAGATTTCATTGCATCCTGTAATTTATTTTAATGCTTAACAGCCTTAAAGATGACAGGATGACTACCACACTGTTGACACATAACAGATGTTAAATAAATGTTGTTGTTTTTATGAATTGAACTCTGCAATAAAGATGAAAATCACAGCTACTAAATATTTGGTGTGAGTTATAGAAGCTCTCTTTAGTCTCTGTTTTTAGTTCAGTTGTGTTTGCATAAGTTAAATTACTTTCTTTTTGGTGCACAATTTACATGCAGTTTTTCCACCGGAAGTGAGTCTTTTCTTTAGCCATGTTGAGTTTGCTTTGCTCAGCATTTGCAGGTCGATGACTCTTGAACATATGTTAGATTCTGAGTCACTGGCTGGATCATTGTTCTCAGAATGTCTTGCAGGACAGGCCTTGCTAAGTTATTCCTTGATTTTCTTCTGTGTATTTGAAAGAAATACATGTTCTTGTTATATACAGTGCTTCACAGCTGTTGCCTCTTAAAACTGGGAAAGCACACTTTTACAGTTCTTTAGTGACTCTTAGATGCATATAACTTATAAGCATGAAGTATTATTACTACACACATGTTAAATACTTCCTATGAGTCAGATGCTAGAACTACAGCTATGATGATGATCGAACCATTTGCCTACCCCATGGCTTACTGCCAGACGAGAAAGAGATGAGGCTGTCTCTGCAAAGAATTACGCATGAGAAGTCATTTTGGCCAACACCAAGGGCTAAAGGTTAAGAGTATTACAGATAATTTTTAACTTAACACTTTCCAAAAAAATCCACCCTGATTGGGGTATATATTTTACATGTAAAACACTGCACATATTAAAAATGTACTATTTGATGAGTTTTGGCATGTGTAGAAACCAGCAAAACCACCACTATAATCAAGGATAGTGAACATGGCCAGGCATGGTGGTTCGTGCTTGTAATCCCAGCACTTTGGAAGGCCGAAGCAGTAGGACTTCTTGAGTTCTGGAGTTTGAGACCAGCCTGGAGAAAATAGCAAGACCCTGTCTCTACCAAAAAAAAAAAAAAAAAAAAAAATTTAAAAATTAGCCAAGTGTGGTGGCGCGCACCCATGGTCCCAGCGACTCTCAGAAGGCAGAGGCAGCAAGATTACTTGAGCCCAGGAACTTGAGGTTACAGTGAGCTGCGATCGGGTTTCTGCACTCCAGCCTGGGCAACAGAGCAACAACAGAGCAACAACAGAGCATTGTCTCTAAAAGAACAAAAGCATCAACAAAAAGATAGTGAACACATCCATCATCATAAAAAGTTTCCTCACGCCCCTTTGTCATCTCTCTCCCCGATCCCACCATGCCCCAACCCAGCTTCAGCCACCCACTTATCTACTTTCTGCCATCATCAATTAGTGTGATAATTTTCTAGAATTTCATCTAAATGAGATGTTATAGTATGTACTCTGAGCTCCTTGTCTGGCTTCCTTCACTCGGCAGAATCAGGTTGAGATTCGTCCAAGTTGGAGTGTCTATTAATAGCTCATTCCTTTTATTGCTGAGTCGTAGTGCTTCATTATATGGACATGCTGCAGTATATCCACTTATCTGTGGATGGGAATTTGGCTTCTTTCCAGTTTTTCTCCTACAAATAAAGCTCCTGTGGGCATTCATGCATGTGTCTTTGTATGAATATATATTTCCTCTCCTTTTTGTTCAACACCTAGAAGCAGAATGGCTGGTAGGTATATATTTAACTTTCAATGAATCTGTCAATAGTCTTCCAAAGTGTGTGTATCATTTTCCCTTCCTAACGGCAGTATATGGGAGTTCCAGTTCTTCCAGACCTTCACCTACATGTGGCATGGTCAATGTTTTTTATTTTAGTCATTCTAATAGGTATGTAGTGATATCTCACTGTGGTTTTAATTTGTATTAATTTGTATTTAATTTATTTAAATTGTAAATATAATTTGTATACTTGTATTTGGTGTTGAGCATATTTTCATGTATTTAATTTACTGCAAGTTGATCTTCATTGGTGAAGCGTCTGTTCAAATCTTTTACTCATGTTTTTATTGAGTCGTTTGTTTTCTTAAAATCTAGTTTTGAGAGTTCTTTACATATTCTGGATATAATTCATCATCAGATACATGATTTGAAAATGCTTTTTCTCAGTCTGGTGCCTGTCATTTCATTCTTTGAAAGAGCAGAAGTTTTTAATTTTGATGAAGTTGAATTTATCAATTTGTTCTTTTTTGGATTATACTTTTGGTGCTGTATCTAAGAAATCTTTGTTTAATCTAAGATCAAAGGGTTTTTCTTATGTTTCCTTTTCTTTTTTCACCAGGTCATATGTTAGGGGTTTTCTTATGTTTTCTTATAGAAATTGTATAATTTTAAGTTTTATATTTGGGCCTATGATCCATTTTGAGTTTCTTTTTGTACATAGTACAAGATATGAAATCAAAGTCCATTTTAGGGGGCATACGAATATTTAATTGTTTCAGCACCATTGGTTGAAAGGACTGTCCTTTCTCCACCGAACTTTCTTTGTGCCATTGTCAAAAATCAGTTGCCATATATATATGTAGGTCTATTTCTAGACTATTCTGTTCCATTGCTCTATTCGGCTATCTTTTTTTTTTTTTTGAGACAGAGTCTCACTCTGTTGCCCAGGCTACAGTGAGTGCTGTGGTGTCAGCGTAGCTCACAGCAACCTCAAACTACTTGGCTCAAGCGATCCTCCTGCCTCAGCCTCCCAAGTAGCTGGGACTACAGGCATGCGCCACCATGCCCGGTTAATTTTTTGTATATATATTAGTTGGCCAATTAATTTCTTTCTATTTATAGTAGAGACGGGGTCTCGCTCTTGCTCAGGTTGGTTTCAAACTCCTGAACTCAAACGATCCTCCCGCCTCAGCCTCCCAGAGAGCTAGGATTACAGGCGTGAGCCACCGTGCCCGGCCTTATTCGGCTATCTTTATACCAATAACACCTATCTTGATTAGTGTCACTTTGTAGCAAATCTTAAAATCAGGTAATGTTAATTCTCCAACTTTGTTCTTTTCAAAGTTGTCTTCAATAGTCTTAAGTCCCTCACATTTTAGAATCAGATTGTCAGTTTTTACAAAAAACAAAGCCTTCTGGTATTTTGATTGACAGTGACTTGAATATATGGATCAATTTGGGAAGAATGAACATCTTAATAGTATTTATTCTTCTGAACCATGAACATGCTATACCTCTTTGTTTATTTAGGTCTCATTTAATTCCTATCAACAATGTTTTGTAGTCTTTAGTGTAGAACACTTTCACATCTTTTGTCAGATTTAGCCCTAAATATTTCATATATTTGATTGCTATTGTAAATCGTATCTTTAAAATTTCAAATTCCAATTGTTAAGTGCTAGTATATAGAAATACAGTTGATTTGGGGATATTTATCTTGTAACCCATGACCTTGCTAAACTCATATTAGTTCTAGTATCTTTTAAAATAGGTTCTGTCACATTTTCTACATAGATGATCATGTTATCTGCAAATAAAGAAAGGCTGACAATGAGCAATATTTATGAGCAATATTGGTCATAGTTCTCCTGCAGTTTGTTAGGTTTTGGTATCATGGTAATACCTGCCCTACCAAATGACTTTTCAGTACTTTTAGAGATGTTGATATATTATTTTCTCACTTGTACTTGTTTCTAACAAAAAAATCTATTGTAATCCTTATCTTTGTTCCTCTGTATATAATGAATGGGGTGTTTTCCTCCTCCATCTGGTTGCTTTTAACATTTTTCTCTTTATCACTATTTCTGAGCAATTTAGGTACGGTATATCTTGATCTTGTTTTATTTATGTTTCTTATGTGTGGAATTCACTGAGCATATTGGACTTGTGGGTTTAAAATTTTCATAAAATTTAGAGAATTATCGGCCATTATTTCTTCAAATATTTTTCTGTATCCTTATCATTCATTGTCCTCCTTTTCAGGAACTCCAATTTCACAATATATTAGCCCAGTCGAAACTATCTCACAGTTCACTGATGCTCTGTTCATTTCAAAGAAAGCCTTTGTGATGGTTGATTTTGGGTGTCAATGTGACTAGATTAAGGGACACTCAGTAGCTGGAAAAACATCATTTATACTCAGTGCTTTAGTAGGCACTGAGCCCATCCCTTTTCTGCTGAAAGGGAAACCCAGGTGGCTTAGCATTTGATAGGATGATTGGGATGTCCCAGGTGTGTCAGAGAGGGTGTTTCCAGGGAGACTGGCATGTGAGTTGGTGGACTGAGTGGAGAAGATCCACCTTCAATGAGGATGGGCATCATCCAATCAGCTGGGGGCCTGAATGGAACCAGAAGACAGAGGAAGGGTGAATATTTGCTCTCTCTTAAAGAGTGGGGACCCCCTTCCTCTGCCCCTGGACATCAGACCTCTAGGTTCTATGGCTTTTGGACAATAACACACACAAAGGCAGGCCCCTGGGCTCTCAGAGTTCACCATCAGCTTCTTTCGTGCTGAAGCCTTTGGGCTCGGACTGAGCCATGCTACTGGCTTCCCTGGTTCTTCAGCTCGCAAACAGCCTATTGTGGAACTTTTCAACCTCTATAATCAAGTGAGGCCATTCAATTCCCCTAATAAATCCTTTCTCTTCTCTCCCTCTCCCCACAAATATATTCTATTGGTTGTGTCTGGAAAACCCTGACCGAAATGATCTCCTTTCTCTCTTTGCTTCATTTTGGACAGCTTCTATTTCTGTGTCTTCACGGGCACTAATCTTTTCTTCTGCAATGTCTACTCTGCCATTAATACCGCTCAGCATACTTTACATCTCACATATTGCAGTTTTCATCTTTACCATTTTGATTTGGGTCTTTTTCTATATCTTCCACATATCTACTTAAACTTTTAAACATATAGGATATAGTTATAACTATTTTAATGTCCTTGTCTTCCAATTCTAACCTTAGTTGGGAGTTAGTTTCAATTGATTGGTTTTTATTCTCATCATGAGTCACATTTTCCTTCTTTGCATGTCTGGTAATTTTTTTTTTTTTTAATCACATTCCAAACAGTCTTAGTCATTTCAAGCTGCTATAACAAATTACCATAGACTGTGTGTCTTGTAAACAAGAAACATTTATTTCTCACAGTTCTGGAGACTGAAGTCTGAGATCAGGGTGCCAGCACAGTTGGTCCTGGTGAGGGCCCACTTCTAAGTTGCAGACTGCCAACTGCTCACCGTATCCTTACATGGCAGAGAGAGGGAATAAGCAAGCTCTCGTATATCTTTTGATAAGGGCACTAATTCTATTCATGAGGGCTCCGCCCTTATGATCTAATTGCCTCCTAAGCACCCCACCTCCAAATACCATCACATTGGGAATTAGGATTTTAACACATGAATTTTGAGTGTCCACAAACATTCAGTCCACAACACACATGTTGTGAATGTTATCTTATTGTGCATTGGATATTTTTGTATTCCTATAAATATTATCGAGCTATGTTCTAGAATGCAAAGATGTTACTGGAAAACAAATTGATCCTTTCCAGTCTTGCATTTATGGTTTGTTAGGTGGGTCTGCAGCAGGGCTCCGTGCAGGGCTAATTATTTCCTATGACTCAGCCAAGATCTTTTGTACTCTACCCATGGCCTGTGAATCATGAGGTTTTCTTTCTAACTGGTGGAAATTGATACTATTCTTGGATCTATTTGAGCACTGCACACTGTTACCTCTTATTTTGAATAGTTTTTTTCCACCAGCCTCAAATAGTTGCTTCCCATGCATACACTGGTTCATACTGGGCTGAATACTGGGGGATGATCTCCAAGTTTTCCTCCCTGTGCAGCTCTTTTCTCCCCAGGACTCTGCCCTGTAAACTTCAGCTACTTTAGTCTTTCTTGACTCTCAGCTCCATCTTCTCAACTCACAGAGTCTGCTGGTGTCTACCTGGATTTCCCCTCACTGTGCTGTGGCCTGGAAGGTCTCAAGGTTGTCATCTGGGGCAATTGTAGGCTCATTTCAATCATTTCCTGTCTCTCAGAGATCATAATTCTTCGTTGCATGATGTCTAGTTGCTTTCAAACCTTGTTTCCTATATTTTGTCCCAGGTATGATGGTAAGTTTAGTCCTTGTAACTCCATTTCAGTTGAAAGTCTTTAAATGTTTTTGAGTCTCAATTTTAAGCATAAATGATTAGTTTTGTCTCAACCTTTCAAACTTACAATATGCCACTTGGACTTATTTGACTATATCTTTTAAGAGTTCAGATCACTGTTTCAGTTCTAGTATTTGTATGGATGCTGTTAAAAACAGATTTAATCATCAAAACAACCCTATGAGGGGTAAGTATTGTTATCTCCTTTTTATAGATGAGAAAACTAAGACATAGAGCAGTTAAGTAGTAAGCCCAAGGTCAAACTCATTGCTCTAGTTAAAGAACAAACTCATTTAAACTCATACTTTGACCACACATCCAATAACCACATTTCTTTATATGGTATCAGTAGCATATTCATTGGCTGCAGATTATTCTTTTAAAAAGAATTTGTCACATAATGTATAGAGTGGAAACCAAATAATCTATACCTGAAAACTTAGTCTGCAATCTTTTTTTCCCCTTCTTAGAAACATCTTCTAGCAAAAGACAAATTCTCATAAATGTTTCTATTTTTATTCCAGTTTCCTTTTCTCTGTGTTAAAGCAAAAGTTACCCCTCCTGTCACTGAGCAGTGGGTCCTCTAATCTCCTTCTCTAGCTTTCTTGACAGAATAATCACCAGCTCCTCTTTCTCCCTTGGAATTTTCCCTTCAAGATCCAGGCTCTGCTCTGACAAATGCTGATCTAAGGTTTAGAGCATGGGAGGTTTTACAAGCCTCTGGAATCTTCTTAAGTGCTTAAATTTCACTTGGAGAATGTAATTTGTTTCAAAAGATATGTGATTTTTTTATTCATGCAATTTTTAAAAATTTAGTGCCTACTGCGTGCCAGGTACTATTCATACAGCAGTGAACAAAACCAAAACAAAACAAAAAAATCATGTCCATATGAAGCAAATATTCTAGTGTGTGTGTGTTGGGGGGAGGGTACAGACTATAAGTGATTTGAATATAGTAGGCTAAATAAAAAGTATGTAAAACAAGAACAATGCATAACTCAGGGTGTGTTTGTGTGTGTGGCACCATCACATGTACCTATAATTATTTCATTGCAACAGACAGGAATACATTAATTGGCCCATCTCCTGATCTCACATCTAGTTTAAGTGATCCAAACAAGAAGAGTTAAAAAAATTTGCTTTTGGAATGGGTTTTGTTTTTTAATATTTTTTTTTTGGCCACAGGGTCTCACTCTGTTGCCCAGGCTAGAGTGCAGTGGCATCATCATAGCTCACTAAAACCTCAAACTCCTGGGTTCAAGCCATCTTCCTGCCTCAGCTTCTTGAGTAGCTGGGACTACAGATATGTGCCACCATGCCGGACTAATTTTTTCTAATATTTGTAGAGATGGGTCTCACTATGTTGCCTAGGCTGGCCCCAAACTCCTGGCCTCAAGCGATCCTCATGCCTTGGTCTCCCAAAGTGTTAGGATTATAGGTGTGAGCCATTGTATCTGGATGTGGTAAGGTTTTATATTTTATTTACCTTGATTTTCTTATTTATCTTGAAATGTTTTGCTATTAACATTTTAGACTCTATTTTGTTCTTTGGAGATAGAGTTTCCCTCTGTTGTCCCGACTAGAGTGCATTGGCATCATCATAGCTCGCTGCTGCAACTTCAAACTCCTGGGCTCAAGTGATCCTCCTGCCTCAGCCTCCTGAGTAGCTGGGACTACAGGCATGCAGCACCAAGCCTGGCTGATTTTTTTTTTTTTTTCTATTTTTTTAGCGGCAGGGTCTCACTCTTGCTCAGGCTGGTCTCGAACTCCTGAGCTCCCTCCTCAGCCTCCAGAGTGCTAGAATTACAGGCATGAGCCACTACACCCAGCCTAGACTCCTTTTTTTTTTTTTTTTTTTTTTTGAGACAGAGTCTTGCTTTGTTGCCCAGGCTAGAGTGAGTGCCGTGGTGTCAGCCTAGCTCACAGCAACCTCAAACTCCTGGGCTCGAGCGATCCTTCTGCCTCAGGCTCCCGAGTAGCTGGGACTATAGGCATGAGCCACCATGCCCGGCTAATTTTTTATATATATATATCAGTTGGCCAATTAGTTTCTATTTATAGTAGAGACGGGGTCTCGCTCTTGCTCAGGCTGGTTTTGAACTCCTGACCTTGAGCAATCCGCCCGCCTCGGCCTCCCAAGAGCTAGGATTACAGGCGTGAGCCACCGCGCCCGGCCTAGACTCCTTTTTAATAAGTTTAAAAATCAATCTGAAACTCAGAATTTGTTTTACAAATACATAATTGAAGACAAATTGCCCATAGCTCAGTTTAGTTCCAGGATTCTTTTGCACATATCTGATCAGTTACTTGACTAGCATTAATTTTCAAGTAGTAATTCAGTTGTGTGCAGCCAACTGTTTAAGTATGTTTTCTTCTTGAAGATTAAGATCAAGACTGGACAAATGTTATGGTCTGAATGTTTGTGTCCCCTCCCCAACATTCATATGCTGAAATCCTAAGCCCCTAGGTGATATTAGGAGGTGGGGGATTGGGCAATAATTAGATCATGAGGGCTCTGCCCTCATGGGATTAGAGTCTTTATAAAAGAAGCCTCTAAGAGTTGCCCTGCCCCTTCTGCCATGTGAAGACACAGCAAACCAAAATGCGGGCCCTCACTAGACACTTAATATGCCTTGATCTTGACTTCTCAGCCTCTGGAACTGTGAGAAATAAATTTCTGTTGTTTATAAGCTATCTAGTTTATGGTAGGTAGTTGTAGCAGCCCAAATGGACTAAGACAACAGATAGAAGTTGTAAACATGAATGCATTCAACTGTCTACTCAAAGACTCAAAGTTTTCTCAGTCAAAGAGAATCAGAAACATGAAGTAGTCATCTAAAGAAATCTGGTAAAAATTCCACTGCTATGAGTACTCTCTCAGAAAATTATATTAAAAAAAGTATTATTCCCTACCGGGCAGTGAAGTTAATGATTGGTGGAGTTTGTCTTGGTAAATCTCCTCTTCATCTTTCTTATGATCTGTGCCCAGAGCCTGCTGTCTGTGTCCATGAAATAGGTAGGATTGCAGGGGAAAGGAGGACTTGTACCTTTGTACCTTGCCCGTCTATAACTGATGCACAATGTGTCCATTTACTTACTCTCTGCTATGTAGGTGCTAAAAATTCGAGTAATAACAACAATAATAGCTAATGTTCATATGCTACAATGTGATAGGTACCAGTCTAAGTAATTTCAATATTTTAACCTTTTAATCATCACTATATCCTATGAGGTAGGTACTATTATCTCTATTTTACAGAGGAAGAAACTGAGGCACAGTTAGTGCTACTAAGTGGTGCAGAGTTCTTCCTTGACTATGTTACACTGCCTTTCAGATGGAAAGGTACTAGGATAGCACTTCTGTCCTTGAGGTGCCCTGGTCCAATAGGGGAAACAGACACAGGCACACATTCATTTGTTCCTTCCTTCCTTCATTGCTCATTAAGCATCTGCTCTATATCAAGAAATACCTATCCCAGGAGCTTGGCATATCCCTTGACCCTTGGAATGTACAGACACACAGTCTGTCATAAAATGTGGCAGATGCAAGATGGGGATATGTACAGAATATTAGGGGAGCCCCAACTAGGAGCAATTAACACATCTTGGGGGTTAGAGAGAGCTTCCTAAAGAAAGTGATATTTGAGCTTCATTTCTAAAAATGCTAAGTTGGATTCACTGTTTTGCAACCATTTGGATGAATTCTTTCCTGATGAGCAGGTCTGATGAATAGTGGGTGAGAAAGGGACATTGTTGGTGTTGGCAGGTGGGGAGAGCGGGGGTGGGGAGTTCCTCCTGGATGGGGAGGGGAGGTGGAAGCTTCTAAAGGGCAGCCTTTTCTTGTTTCCCAATTTATTCCCTTCAATTATTTCTCTAGCTGGTCCTCCTGGAGCCCATGCTGTATGGATCTGCCCAGGCTCATCTGCCCCGAGAATGGCTGGAATTCCAGGATAACTGGGTTCCTTTTTTTTCATTCTTGTTTAACTTCTTAGTTCCTCATGGAGAAAACCTGCTGCTTTAAATCTCTGTGTTTGTTTAAAAGTAATTTTTCTTTTTCTTTTTAAATTTTATTTATTTTTTAGAGACAAGCTCTTGCTATGTTGCCCAGGCTGGAGTGCACTGGCACAATCATAGCTTTCTGTAACCTTGAACTCAAGCAATCCTCCCATCTCAGCCTCCCAAGTAGCTAGGACTAGAGGTGCATGCCACCATGCCCAGCTAATTTTTCTATTTTTTGTAGAGACAGGGTCTTGCTATGTTACCCAGGCTGGTCTTGAACTCCCAGCCTCAAGCGATCCTCCAGCCTAGGCCTCCCAAAGTGCTGGGATTACAGATATGAGCCACTGCAACCGGTCAAAAGTAATTTTTAATACTGTGTCTGGGTGTATGATCATCCCTTTGAAATAAGTGATTTTGGTGTTTTAGTTTTAACTGTAAAAAGGCAAAAGTTGCTTAAGAGACCATTTGTATGTAATTTTAAGCTGTCCGTGGGTTGGGGGAGCTGTCCATGGAGCTTCAGAGCTTCAGTAGCTTCAGAGCTACTTTCTGAAGACAAGGAACCTGCCACGGAGAGTCACAGGGGCTGCATAACCTGTGTGTGGCTTCTCTCTTCCGAGGCAGGATGGAGAAGGCGCTTTGCTCCCTTGCACAAAGACAACGTGTAGCTTGTTATATGGAATGTATATTTTTATATTCTAGAGGGGATGCAAACAGACCTTTATGGCACAGGAGCATTCGATAGAGAGTTAGATAGTGCTTAAGTATAAGAAAGGAAAATAAAGCAAGGGAAGGGGCTGCAGATGGGTGGGGTGCAATTTTGGGTGGTGTAGACAAGGAAGCAGTTTCTGAGGAGGTCAACTTTAAGCAGAGCTCTGTATGAAGTGAGAGAGCAATTCATTGCCAAGTCATGAGGGGAGAGGGAAGAGCCAGCGCAGAGGCGGGATGTCCCCAGCATAGCCCCATGTCCTGCCTCTGTGCTGGCGTAGGCCTTGGCTGCGCAATCCAGGGACAGTCAGGGGTATAGTGAGCCACGTTTTGTGTCGCTTTGCCTGAACAGGGAAACTCTTTCCTCTAAGAGAAGCAACATCTTAGCTAATTGCCACAACTTCTTTATTTGTCCCTCACTGCTCCTTTGTCAGCAGGCGGACAGCAGGCACAGGGGATGGGGACCCAGGACAGGCTGACTTTGCTATGGATAAAGAGTTGGGAGTACGACCCACCAGATGCAAAAAGGGTTGCCATAGTTACGGGCCCTGGCGACAGTGTCCCCGGAGGAGGAGGGTCCTAACACAAGGCAAGAGAGATGGATGGACGGGCACCAAAGACACACTTTACTTATTTCAAAATGTATTCACACCCAATTCCAGATTCTGGAATAGAGCCTTCCTCCCTTCCCTTCCAACCTCCCTGCTTCTCTCCTTTCTTTCTCCTTCCCTGTCCGGCTCCTAGGCACACAGAATTAACCCCGCCTATAGTTCCTGGCATTGCTCCCTCTGCCTCTCAGGGCTGCTCTATGCACCAGCTCGGAGCAGAGCATTTCAGGGGCTCAGTGTTTCTTGTCTCTCCTCTTGCTCTTGAATGGATGGCCAGCTAGCTCTAGTCTTTCTGTTCCCGAACGCTGACACCCTGTCACCGGGAGGCATGGAAGCTAGCAGCCCGCAACCCACCGTGACTGTGACGTGCCTGTGGTGGGGGTGCAGGAGTGGCATTATTTAAAGGCTTACTTACTTGTCATCTCACGTGATGCAGACCTTAGGTCTCCTTTGAACAACCACAGTAGCAAAGATGTGGAAACAACCCAAGGGCCCATCAATACATGAGTGGATTAATAAAATGTGGTGTGTGTGTATATATATATATATATATATATATACACACACACACACACACACACCATGGAGTACTACTCAGCCACAAAAACCAATGGTGATCTAGCACCTCTTGTATTATCCTGGGTAGAGCTGGAGCCCATTCTACTTAGTGAAGTATCACAAGAATGTGGAAAAACAAGCACCAGATGTACTCACCATCCAATTGGTACTAATTGATCAACACTTATGTGCACATATGGAAGTAACATTCATTGGGTGTCAGGCAGGTGGGAGGGAGGAGGAGGGGACTGGTAAATTGACACCTAATGGGTGCGGTATGCACGGTCTGGGAGGGCATGCTTGTAGCTCTGACTTGGGTGGTGCAAATGCAATAGATGTAACCCAAATGGTTATACCCTTGTAAAAATTTTGTAATAATAGCAATTAAAAAAACCTTTTGGGCCAGGTGCAGTGGCTCATGCTTATAATCCTAGCACTCTGGGAGGCGGAGGCGGGCAGATCGTTCAAGGTCAGGAGTTCGAAACCAGCCTGAGCAAGAGTAAGACCCCGTCTCTACTAAAAATAGAAATTAATTGGTCAACTAAAAATATATAGAAAAAATTAGCCGGGCATGGTGGTGCATGCCTGTAGTCCCAGCTACTCGGGAGGCTGAGGCAGGAGGATTGCTTGAGCCCAGGAGTTTGAGGTTGCTGTGAGCTAGGCTGACACCATGGCACTCTACCCCAGGCAACAAAGTGAGACTCTGTCTCAAAAACAACAACAACAACAAAAAAACCTTTTGCTTCAAAAGCCCACACCTTGCAAAGATGCTCTGTACTGAGTCGTGGGAGGAAGGGTTGGGGTGCTGCAGTGAGGGCAGTCCTGGTGGGGTCGGGGCTCCCTGCAGCAGCCTGTCCCTGCTTGCTGAGCAGCTGCCCGCTGCCTGCCCAGGGAGTCAATTGCAAAAGTCGCAGAGCATTAGAGCGGTGCCCAGGGAGTTGTGCCTGGCCTGCTATTTACAGCAGCCTCTCTCCTAAGGCAGACTTACGTACACAAGAGCATTTCCCAGCCAGAACTAGGTTTCCTGTAGCCTGTGGCCCCCAGTAGCCTTTTGTTATTAATACTTGTAAAGAACATGACCTACACTTGTTCAGACGTTAGCAGGGTTACAATTAGTTATTGGAAAAAGAAACTTGAAAGGGCTAGAATGTCAGTTCTGCAGGGTAAAGCTCTTGCGTGATGTCTGCTACTGTATCTGCCGCCATCCCTCAGAATTCACACCGCCTTGTGGTTCACTACACACCTCCCTGAATCTGGGTTAGGACACCTTCAAGGACACGCTAACGTACTCTTGAAGAGTTTAAAACGGGAGGAAAATGAATAATTGAACAATTGTCTATTGCATAGATATATACTTTATGGGATCCACCCAGCTCCCTGAGCTGAACACGTTCGGTGGTAGCAATCTTTCTAACACGGGCAATCACTGCTATTCCCTTATCAATGTACCAATGTCATCATCATGCAATATAGACCAGCACATTTTTAAACGATCTCAGCTCCATTAAAATACTCAGGCTTCATTCCATTTTAATAATGTTTCTTTGAGGCATTGAATTTCTTCCAAATGGCATACATCATAGTGACGACATTTGGAAATAATAATTAATCAATAAAATATGTAATTAAAAATAGTTCTTAAATTACCAGTAGCCAAGAGAATGTTAATTGTTCATTTGAGAAAGGTATGGGTTTATTACAACTTGTAAATTTGCTCAGAAGCTTAGAGTTTCAAGAATCTTAGCTGTTCCCTGGATCAATTCCAGAATCACTGAAGACCGGCGGTGGGGGTGGGAATATAAGAGCCTCAGAGGTCAGTAAAAAGTGTATCCACTGTTTTAGTTTTGTGTGTCCTATTAAACAGCACATGAGACAAGGGCTTGGGTACAGGTAATTATAACCCTAGGAGTAGGAGTTAGGAAGTAGAGAGGGACAGGGAAGAAGGAAAAACCAATTTAATTAATAATATGGAGTGTATCAGTTACCAATTGCCCCTGTAATAAATGACCACAAATGTAGTGGCTGAACAAAACACAAATTCACTGACTCACAGCTCTGTAGATCAGAAGTCCAATGCGGGTCTCCCGAGCTGAAGTCAAGGTCTCAGCAAGGCTGTGCTCCTTTCTGGGGGCTCTAGGAGAGAATCCTTTCCCTTCCTCTTCCAGTTTCTAGAGGCTTCCGGCATGCCTTGGCTTGTGTCTCCTTCCTCCGTCTTCAAAGCCGACAATATCACATCTCTCTGACCTTTTGATCTGCCATTGCGGCTCTTTCTGTTCACAGCTGGGAAGAAGTCTCTGCTTTTAAGGACCTGTGTGATTAGACCAGGCCCACCTGGATAACCCAGGCCAATCTCCCAAACTCAAGGTTCTTAATTCAATCACAACTGTAGAGTCTCCTTTACCATAAAAGGCAACATAGTCACAAATTCTGGGATTAGGATGTGGACATCCTTGGGGGCCATTAATCTGCCTGCAACAGGAGAGCAAGGGCAGCGTTCCACCGGGAGGGCTCTGCTCCTCCGGACCCTGAGGAGCATACGGAATCCCAGAATTGCCCGCCTGAAATACAGAGGCCGGAGACTTTATCTGCCAGCTCTCATCCCTTGTTGGTTGAGGGCTCTTCCTGGAGATGACTCGCACCTCCAGACTGCACTTGGCATTGAGCATACTGGCCCCCATCCACACTAAGCAAAAAGAGCTCAGAAGAAACCATCTCCTACAGATGCACCAAGAACAGAGATGGGCCGAGAGGATGCGAAACGGGCAGGCAGCAGGTACCTGCTGCATCTGTGGTACGGTGTCACTTAGCGACCTAATGATCGCTTAGGCCAGGGGCCTGGATATTGGAACTCAAACCCAAGCCCTGCCACTCATTGTGAAACCCCCATTTTTTTCTTTTGTTAGATGGGGAGACTTATCTGGACTGCACAGAGCAGTTATGATTATCAAATGCACTGACATGTGCAAGGCAGCTGATGTGTAGGGAGTGGTAAAAAAAATTGCAGTAGGAATTTGTATTCATAGATCCACAGACACATTTATTGGTTGCCAGGTGGTGGGGATCCAGCCGTGAACAAGACCAGCAAGGTCTCTGTCCTCATTGAGGGGCTTCTCTGCCAGTGCAGGAGACCAGCAATTGACCAGTAAACAAAGAAATATTCAAGGTCCTACAGATTATGGCTGCTGCAATCAAGGACAAGAGCAGGGTGACTGATAGAACGTAAAGGGACAGAGGCAGACACTGTCCGGGCCCTTCCACCCCTGACTTTTTCTCTTCTGATAGGACCCAGTGGGTTCAGATGTCAGATGGGATTTTTTGATCATGAGACAGTAGCTTCTACCCCAACCCAGGGGCGAACCACGACTCATCTAAATCATATGGCAATCCTATTCCCCTCGGTGAGTAACTGACTTAAAAGGAGACCTAAACCCCAGGGAGATTCAGGGGACAGTCTCTGGGTAGGGGTGAGGGAGGCTTTTGTTCCTCCCTGGTAAGGAGAAAGGCTTTTGCCTTTTACCCTCATTCTCTCTGCCTCAACAAAACCAATGAGCCATCTGGACTGGCGACAGCCTTTCTGAGATCATGAAAGAGCAAGCATAAACATAAAAGTCTGACAGCGAGCGCTCTGAAGGGCTGAGTCCCCGATGATGTCATTAAGCAGCCAAACCAAAGCCAGAAACTACTCCTCAAGACAGCTCACATAGGAAAAATAAATCTCTGTTGTTTTTTTTAATGCCCCAGTTGGTTGCTTTTCTGTCGCTTGCAGCTGGACACATTCTTAGCTCACACAGATTGTCCAAAACTGACATTTCATTGGAGATTCGAAAAGTCAGCTGTGAAAAGAGCCAGGGAAGAGCATTCAGGCAGAGGGAAGGGAAGTGAACAGATCCCACAAAAGCACTCACAGGGGTGAGGAGGAGGAAGGAGGCCGGGGTGGGGCAGAGGTGCGGGGAGAGGTGGCAGTGGAGGTCACTCCCCCAGGCCTGACTTCCGGATAAGGAGCTTTGGTTTTAAACAGGGGAGTAACATGTGGACACAGGAAATTTTAAACCCCACTTTCTTTAATGCAGAATTGGAAAACTATAAGGCCTATAATTTTGCCAGGGCTATTAGAGTTATTAAAAATGATGATGTCAGAGACTACAGACCTCTAATAAGTCATTGTTAGCAAAGGACCCTGAGAAGATGAAAGACTGTTGACTCAGTTGTCATGGTGAGACAGGCCCCGAGTTATAAAGCCTTTTACAGCTAATTGTTGAGCAGAAAGGCTGGGACTTTGTATAGGACATGTCACTTGGAGATCCCTAGAACATGCATCCTAACCCATGTTGGGGTGGAGGCCCATTGTGTCAGACTGAGACTTTTTCTGTACTTGTCCATGATCAAATTGTCCTGGCTGGTTTATAAGAACTTTTAGAGAAACACAGACTTTAAAAGTATAATACTATCTCCTTTAGAATAAAACCATCAACCCTAGAACAACATACTAATTGATTGACATAGAAAATTGGACTCAGCCCATTATCTGTAATGCCTACAGGATTTGAATTCTTTTCTTTTTATCCCCCCCTCCCAAGAATGTACCAAATCTTTGGCTTTCTACCTTCAGATCTGATTGAAATAAATGATGCTAACACATTGATTGTAATACGTGTCTCAAACATTTATTTCTCGATAAAGAATTTTCTTGATGGATGTGATCTGTCTGATGTGTTTTTTAAAAAAATCACCCTGCCTGAGTGGGAGGCATGATTTATAAGGGGGCTAGAGCCGATGCAAGGAGCCCAGGGAAGAGGCTATGACAGTAGCTCAGGAGAAACTGATGGCCTGATGTGGGGGTGATAGTGAAGACAGAAACGTGGACAGATTGAGATGTATGTGGGAGGTAGAGCTAAGAGGACTGGCTGGAGGAATCAAAGATGACTCAGAGGGCTTTGTCTTGAGCAACTAGGCAGATGGTGATACTCTTTATTGAAACTGGGACATCCGAGAGATGAGCAACTTTGGGTGGATAAACACTTTAGATTTGGGCATACTCTGTGCAAGGTACCTAGTTGGTATCCAAGTGAAGATGCAAAGTAGGCAGTTGGATGTGAATGAGTATGGGATTCGGCACAGAATAAATCATGTATGTAGAGAAAGCAGCTATGGTGGAGGCCCAAGACACTTCAATATTTAAAGAATTAATACCAGTACCCCTTATGGATAAGGTGAATAAATTCTTTTTGATACTAAAAAAAAAATAAAGCTAACCAATTCTTCGGATTGCCTATACTCTATGCTTTTTTGAAATCCCTACATGTGCAAAATTTGGGTCGGTGTCCCTATTGTAGAATCTGTAGCCCCCAAGAGACCCTCCATCAATTACGTAGGTACAAATAATGGAAGCTAGTGGTGACAGTGGCTCCCTGGGGTCAACATGGACGGCTCAGTCCTTTTAACTGCGTGACTCAGGTCATTGAAAGCTAGCTGTATCTTGGGTGACTAACGCTCCTTTGGAAAGCATGTCTTTGAAAGAAGATGTAAGCTTTGGGTGTTATTTTAGTGCTTGGATTTTAGAGAGCTACGTGGTGGTTTTGTATCCGTGTATAGAAAAGTCACTTCTAGAGAGAGAGGATTAGTAGGATCAGAGCTGAAGCCCTTAAGCTCACTCTCGTGCCAGCTGTTTCTCATGAGTGTGGTGTTGGGAGGAGAATGGCTCCAGGAAATGCACGATCCTATGTGTGTCAGTTTAGAACTGTGTGCAGGGGAAACAAGCTGAATAAGGTTATTTTGGTGATTAATTACTATTTTCAACTGAAGTTTTTGGCTTAATTATCTGTTATAAGTATGCTAATTTGGCCAGCTGTCTCTAGGTAGCTAACTTCACCCCTAATTTAAAAGCTTCCATCTATGGTGGAAGAACATTTTCTGGAGGAAGAATGCCAACCTACCCTAGAGGAAGGGTGGCTTTGTTTTGTTGTCTGGTGGTCATAACCATTTCTAAACCCCTTTTGATGAATGTGCAAATCAAGGTCTCCCACACAGTCCGACACTCTCCTTCCGTATCATCACAATGTCATTGAAATTAAGCAGGAAATGAACGGCTGCTGCCTGGATCTTAGAATTAGTGTCTAACACTAGCAATCTCTCTTCTTCCTTGAGCTCTGACTGTAGTCAGAGTTTCTTTTTGTTTTTAATTATTTTAAACACCCACAGAGGCACTTTGCACGTAGGTGATGGTGTCATTCTCATGAATCCATTGGTGGAACTGTCTCCATTTACCACGGGGAAATTTTGTACCCAAGAGGATAAATGGCTTCTGTAGTTTTCACCAAATAGATGAGTAGCTGTGCTTTTTCTGAAAGTCTTCCACTGATTAATTAATGGAACAATTTCCCATTAATCTTTAGTAGTAAAATACACTATACTAGTGAGGGCAAGGTTTGGAAATCTTTGCATTTTAGCTCATTTTCCACTTCTGCAATTTCTTTCCTTCCTTCTAGGAATATTTATTATGCCTGAGGCACCAGGAGAAAGCAATTTACATAAAAGAATTTAATGGAAGGAAACAGGGCAAAGCTCAGGGTGCCTCATATTTTCTTCCTACATAGCTGGTATTTGCTTTTATTTTAGGTTTCTGTCCATTTTGTGCGTAAATGAAAATACCGAGAGAAGACAATGGACAGAGGGCATCTAGTGGGCGAGTTTCTGAGGCCAGAGAATGGATGCCCTGGACAGTAATTAGTTTCCTGTGTTTTAAATTTTCCTTCCTTTGGCCCGAGGGCTTTTCCAGCTTGTAATTATTCTGCAATTATTCTGCAGCGTCTTAAGACCACAGGGCTGTTAACTCTTGGATTTGTGTGATAATTGACAGCACAACAGTGTCATTAGGATTTGAAATGTCCACCCATTAGCTGCCCCAGCTTCTCTCCGTCCAAGATCAGAAGCAGATCAAGTTCAGATGCAGAGAGATGCTTTTTAAAAGAGGCCATGACCTTTCCAAACTTGGACCCTATTACTTCCCTTCATGTATCCTCCAGCCAGTTGAAACACTTGCTTTGTCCAGTTTTGTCCCCTTTCCATAACGCAACCCCAGCATGGCGTGGGGGGAACACATGTGCTGTGAAGTCAGAGGGCCTGGGTAGGAGTCTCAGCAAATTGCTTAAGCTTTCTGAACCTGAGCTTGTCGGTCTAGAAGACAGACCAACGGTATCCATAGTCAGGTGTGTTTCTGAAAGAAGTGAGATCAGAGTGCCTGTCCCTGCCTCTGACCAAGCTTTCTCCGGGCCTGTGGTGGCTTTCTTTGGTATAGAGAGCATAAGTGACATCCCCCTTCAGTACCAGGAAGAGCTTCCACTCAAATCCCTGCATGTCTTCTACCCTGGAAACGCGCTATGAACCAAAATAAAATTTTAAGGCTCACCCCCCCACACACACCAGCTGACTGAATGGACCCTCTCGTGGCCAAAGGAATATCCTACAACTAAATTGTCTGCCAGGAGGAGGGCGGTCAGACAGGCCTCATTATTCCCCTCTCCCTTCTTGGGGACATCCTTTGTAACCCATTAACAGGCCTAAGGGTATGCAAGACAATCCTGCAGGTCTTCAATTTACACAACAAATCTATGCCTGGTGGCTTCTCCTTATGTTAAAACATTCCAAGCCTTTAGACAAAGCTTCATGTCTTTAACCAATTACAATCCAAAGAATCTTTAAACCCACCTATAACCTGTAAGCTCCCACTTCGAGATGTACCACCTTTTTAGGCCAAACCAATGTATGCCTCCCATGTATTGATTTATGACTTTACCTGTAACCACTGTCTCCCTGAAATGTATAAAAACCAAACTGTAACCCAGTCACATCCAGTCCACTTGCCCAAGGCCTCTTGGGAGTGGCTCCAGGTCATGGTCCTCAAATTTGGCTGAGAATAAATCTCTTTAAAATTATTTTACAGAGTTTGGCTTTTTTCCGTTGACAGCGCGCTAGATCCTGTGTGAGTCTCAAGGAGTCTTTGCTCTTTTTTATTCTGGGGCTGGATGTGGGCCCAGTGATTTGTTTTTCTACAACGCTAGAACACCTGCCCAAGATTACAGCGCCTCCGATGTGCAACAGGGCAGGGCCCCAGCCCAAAGCGCAGATTCCCGCTACCTCTCCATTTGATACTGGTGGGCACGAAACCCAAAGGGACCCACTTCAGTGCTGGTGAGATTAGTGAGAAAGCAAAACCAAACAGAGACAGCAACAACAACAGAACACAAATCAACGACAAAAAACGCGGCAGCTGACTCTGGGGAAGATGCCCTAGGGGCTCCCCGGCTTTCTGGACCTTCACCTGATCTTTGTTTGATCCTCGGTTATTGCAGCATCTACTGCAACCCTGCTCCGTGGTCCCACACAAAAGACAGCTACCACGGCGAAAAGGAGCGACAAGTGGGGTCAGACGGGGTGCCGCCCAGCGTGCCCCCTTGCTGGCTTGCTTCAAGACTCCTGCTGCAACCAGGAGGGAGCCCGGTGGGCGTGGCCTAACGATGCGGGCCCAGGGGGCGGGGCTTAATGAAGCCGCAGGTGCCTCCTGTATGGCAGCGTGGGCGAGGCAGGGGCAGCTACAAGGAATCTGCCAAGTCGGCTTGCTCAGCTGCCCCGTCCACGCGGCCAACACTGACTGTGCCATCTCTTGGCGGGGATGCCACGGTGCAGCACCCACGTGCTCTCTGGCCACAGGCTTTCCATGCCCAAGAGGTGAAAACAGAGCCTTTTAGTGTGCTACAGCTTCTAGCTACTGGGCAAATACTTGCAAAAAAATGCCTGCAGCAGGCAGCAAGACACGTCAGGATCTGAGAAGGGCTAAGAGGCAAAGGTGAGAAGAGTCATGACAGGGTGGTGTAAATGACAATGGGTTAGGCTGGCCCCCGGTTGTGGCTTCAGCCACATCCTGTACCAGGCAATCAGCCGTGGAAGAGCAGCTGATTTTATTCAAGGGGGTGTAAAGGTCCCGGACTGCCTTTCTCCTCTCTCCTTTCTCCTGAGCCAAGGAGACAAGATAGTGCTCCTCCGCCCCCCACGATTGCAACGTAACTGTGAGGGCACTTGGAACACTATACTCTCTCTCCCTGGTCACGCACCTCCCTGGCTGCTCGCCTCCTCTTTCCATTCTCCCACCACCCTGATCTGGAACACCCACTCTTTGTTGCCAGGTGAGGGCTGTGTGTATGTGTGCGTGGGGGTGTCTAGTCTTTAGGACCCACTCCCAAGTACTCGGCGGCCAACACAATGTGCTCAGTCCTGGTACCTTTTCCTTCCCTCTTTCCTGGAGGCCCCGGCTGGTGTAAGGAGCAGCACACAGAAGACTGGCTGACGGGCCACCGTCCCACAAGGGTGTGCTCCTCAGCTAAGCAAGACCCCTAACTGCGATGGCCAGTGTGGTCCTCCGAGTCCGGGTGATTTGTGTGGCCAGTCACCCCTCCCCGTCTACCTAGAACACTACCTAAAGAAGTCCTTATTAACTCAGGACTCAGCAGAAATTCAAGAGGTTTTGTTGAAAGAGCACTCTAAGATAAAAGCTATATACATTTACTATAGCTAAAGATATATGTATAAAACAAAGTTTGAAAGGATTTTACCAGCCATCTCTCATAAATTTCCACTTATTCCTTGCCAGGGAACTGGAAAGGACCCTGCCCTGGACATGACTAAGATCAGAGCTTCTCAATCCTCCCACCCATTACTCACCTGGGCTGCATTAAAAAATCAGGCATGCCTGGCCCCACCAAGCTCAGGTCTCTGGGGCTGGAGTACAAACATCTGTATTGAAAACAGCTGCCCAGATGCTTCTGCTGCATAATGTAGGCTGAGAACCACTGGATGAGATAAACCAGCCAGGCTGTGAGCTGAAGAGAGTGGATAACTCACCTCTTGGCACCTGGAAAATGGAAAATGAAAACAGAAGAAAAAAATAAAAAGAATCCACAGGCTTTACTCTCTAGGTCTCCACCCACCTGTTAGGTTTTCAGCAGTACTGACTCACATAACTATCTAAAATTATAACCCATTATAAGCCCGCTCTGTAGCCATTGTGTTTAGCCACGAGACCCTCATGCTGTCCACATGCCCACTGACACCCTCCCCGCTTGCCTCAAGCTCCCTCCCACAGGCAGTCCTCTCTCCTAATTCACTCGGAAACTAGAAACTGCCTAAACTCCCCACCCACACACAATGTCCTCTCTCTCCGCCTACCCTCACCTCCTCTCCTCTATGCTCAGGGAAAGAGGTCTCCTTTATCTTTTTTTCAAAGTCACTCCCTTCAAAAGTCCTCCAAGTTCATTTCCTGCCCCCTCTTCAGTGACTAGGCTATCTTCTCTCTGCCGTTGATTTTAACCTCTCCCTGCAAACTAAGTCTTTCCAAGCATGCAAAACACTATTCTGCTTTTCTTTCTTTCTTTCTATTAATTTCTTTCTATTTTTAGTAGAGATGGAGGGGGGGGTCTCACTCTTGCTCAGGCTGGTTTCGAACTCCTGACCTAGAGCAATCCTCCCGAGTCGGCCTCCCAGAGTCCTAGGATTACAGGCGTGAGCCACCATGCCCGGCCTATTCTGCTTTCTTAAATCAGAACTAAACAAAGCAATTTGCCTCAATCATAGGTCCTCCAAGTTCTTTCTCCTTTTTATGATAACTAAGCTTCATGGGAGAGTAATTGACTTGAACTGCTGACACTTTCTCACCTCCCATTCACACCTGTTCCATCTATTGTAATCTGACTTCTGGCTCCTTCATGCCAGTGAAATTGCCCTCACCAAAGATGCCACCAGCTTAGTCCAGTGCTTCACAGCGGATAGCAGGGATCACTGTATCCTCCAAGGACCTGGCTCCTGCCCTGCCCCCCCTCCCCCATCTCTTTACAGGCACTTGTCTCTTGCCGCTGTTCTTTCTGCTCACTCTAAACAGAAGTCTAAGCCACGCTCGCCTTCCTCTCTGAGCCTTTGCACGTGCTCTTCCCTCTGCCTATAACATTCATTTTCACATTCTTCATTCCTAAATTACACATGTCTTAGCTCAGGTGCCTCCCCATTCTCTTTGGATGGGAAGAGTTATTTCCTAATTGAGATGAGAGCAAAGAATGGCTTCCCCCCCTGGGCAGTGCCATAGGCTCCCTTACGCTTCCTGTGCAACACAAATAGATGTCCCCTGGCTGCGGCAGCTCCGGAGGTTTATGCTACTTGGTATTGACCAGAAGGCTACAATCAGCTCCTTATTAAGTGCAGATTCTCTATTAGATTTGGATGCTGATAATAGGATCATTTTCTAGGGAAACATACCAGAAAATGAATGAAATGCAAAGTTCTGTTTAATGCAGGTACTTGTTCCTATACTACTCTGTTTCTCACATTTGCCCAATATGAGAATCACCTGGTATGTTTATTTAAAATGCAGGTCTCTGGGCCCCATCCCTATCTAGGGAATTAGAAACTCCAGGGCAAGGGCTAATCTTTACTCAAGATGTGTGTTTTAAGATCTCATTATCTCCTGGGAGCCAGGTCTGTGACTTCATGGCTTATGAGGCCAATTACCTGCCAATTACCTGCTGAAAGAGCAATACTGTGCTGGCTGAACTGGAGAAACTGGGACAGTTAAGCAACATCTGAAATCAAGGCAAAGCTAAATGCTTGGTAAACTTCCTAGTCAAGAATGTGTTCCTGGCTGGCACTCTTCTTTTCTCCCAGGATTGGATGTTTTCAAATGAAATACTACCATTTTGCACAAGGTACATAGAGGAGGGATGCGCATTAACACCCCACATGGCTGACCTGCTGCACAGGTGGCCAAGGCTGACTTTAGCAGCCAAATGAAGGCCTTGGTCACTTGGAAGTCAGGGTGGCATGCCCTCAAGTGGTCAGGCAGAGGGATGTGAGCTGGGCACTAGCAGCATCTACTACCAAATTAAGGAGAAAGAAGTTTCTCCCTAAGAAATCTATCTTACTTTGCACATAGCAATACTAATCAACACAGAGGAGAATTTACTTCCTCCGTTGTTTCCTTAGAATGGCAAGTCAGGAAAAGTGATATCACGAGTAGAATAGGGAACTTCTTTATCAGGTCTTTGGCTTTCATACTTTTGGATATTTGAATATCCAAATGTTTAAATATCCAAACAGTTTCTAGAAATCACTAAAGCCACAAGGCAGTACTCAACTCCTGATCCTTCCATGCCAAGTCTTACAACATTGTTGTTAATAGTAGTAATACTAACAATGATGTTCTCATAACATTTTTATATCCATTATCTCATTTACCTCTCAGAGAAGCCTTGTAAGGGAGATAGTGTCCCTCAGACTTCTAGACTATTTTAAACCCATAGCAGAAAGCTTGCAGGCTGAAACCTCAGCTGGAAGTATGGGCCCAAGAAAGCAAGGAATGGCTCAGGTTCAAGTGACTTGCAAGAGCATCGGCTCTTCTCTGAAGTGGGCATGGGGCGGGGCTCTCCTCTGAGTGTGGGAAAGTGGGGAGACAGGTCACAGGGTGCCAGGAGCAAGAGACAAACTCCACTGGGAGCTGGTCTTGGTGGGAGCTGTCACAGCAGCAGCTGTCTTTGGTTTCAAAGTCCCAAGATGTCCTTCAGCCTCTGACAGAGGCCTCCCTCTCACCAAGAACTTTGTCCTCCTTGGGAAAACATGGACGCTCAGGATTTTACTCTCTGTTGACAGCATGTGATTGAATGCTAGATATAGACTCGCTCACTTATTTTCCGGAATAGAGACTTTATTCCTGAGGCAGCCTATTTCCTGTAGTAGTAGTAAATACGTTCTGTGATTGGCCTTGTGAATGAACACCACGCCAAGCTACATCACTGAGACACGGCTCCGTTATAACTGTCCAGGAATGCATCCACTCTGAGTATGAAACGATTAAGTTACTGATTAATAAGCAAAAGGCTTTTAAGCAAGGTTTAATCAGTAAGTGTGTGCTGTGCTCTCTCTGGGCATTCATGGAGACTCAAGTGCTATAGAAAGTTCTGGTCCTTTACCCTCTGAAACTTTCAATTCTCATTTTATCAAGGACTCAATGTAAAGTAAAATAAACCACACATTCAAAATTTATGGGAATAAAACCTTCTGGCAATGGAAAGATACACTTTATATTCTGGTGTCATAGAAGCTTTTATGAGCAAGAGAGAAAAGACATTTCCAGTAAATAGTATTCTTCGTCTGTGCTTTGGGAGAATAAGGTTTCTCACCCTGAGGATGATTAACAGGGATATTCCAATTTTGTCTCTGTTTTTTCAGGCAGCAGACATTGTGCTGGCGGAATTTCTGTGATGAAGAATTAAGTTATATAGTTTGTCAAAAGAGGAAACTGGAAACACAGTCCATCTGCCACTTTCCCCCACTGTTATCATCACCCACCTTAAGAAAAAAAAGTTCTGCTTTGGATTCTCTGTTGGGCAGGGCGGTGGGAGGGATGGGGACTTGAGCTTTACCAATTCTGAGGGAATTCTTATGAAAGTTTCAATCCCAATGAAAGGGAACTTCCAAGGTGGAGGAGGGAGAAGCCAGCTGGCTGGCCCTGGCACCGAGGCCCAGAGCACTGTGCAAAGCCTCGGAGGAGCGCCTTGCTCCTTTCTGGAGCACTGCTTGGCTCTGGTTTGGAGCTCTCCAAGCATGACGCATTCTGCCAGACTGACTGTGTCTGTGGCTCAGCCCCAGTTCTGCAGGACTGATGATCGAACGGCCCCCTCTCCTAAGGCATTCTGCAGGATAGCCCATCGCAGCCAAACACCAGTCGGCTACTGGCGTGTCCAGGTGGTGTGCTGTCTGTCGGCGCATACCAGCCTTGGTCATGGCAGACTGCTGAGAGCAAGCTGCCTGATTGGCTGCTGCCTGTCTGAAGACAGTGGACAGGCCTTGCTGGGTTTATATGCAGTGGCTTCAGGGATAAGGCCAGTTTAAAATGATTCTGAGTGTAAATGGATATAAACTTTTGGGGAACAATCTGGCAATACTAACAACCACCATTAAAATGTTCCTATCTTTTGAGCTAGTAGTTTTATTTCTAAGACTTTATCTTAAGAAAATAAATAAATATACATTCCAGGACAAGTGCCCTGAGAGATGCTGGAGGAAGCAGGCCCATGAAGGTGCATGTTTGCTTTAAGACTATCAGCGCCTGTGAAGTACCGACTGTGTAGGGAGATGCGCTGCTTCCAGGGCCCAGTGCCCTGGACCAAGATGGACCCAACGGTGGACCCACAGTGAATGGGTCAGTCATCTACCAGTGATCCTACTGGCCTAATTAGCCTGTTCCCCAAGGTCAGCCCAATTTGCCTGGGAGCCAAGAAGAAGGTCAGAGTGATAATATTTATATGGCACATAACAAATAATTCCCAGGATGGTTTGGTTGAGGAGCTGTAGACATTCTTTTCAGAGAAGACACATGTACAATCTGAGAATAGCCACACGGAGGGCTTTCTGTTTCCTCAACTGTCGTTTCATCTGTGACTCTCTCTGCTGCTTTCTGGTGGCTGGAATGACATTCAGCAAAAGCAGATGGGAAGCTGTTTTTCAAGCTATTATAAAACAGAGGGAAAACCATTGGTATTAGTCAGAGAAGAATTAACTACCCCTTTATGATGAATCTAGGACATGCCAACAAATAATCAGCACTGATGAGTAACACTCCTTAGATTCAGTTAGGTTAACACAGGAAATCCAGAAAAGAGAACTGTGAGTTTAGTGTAAAGCCCAAGACAGGAAAAATGGGTGATGTTCATGCAGACTTGGTTCCTGGGTGGTAACTGGCTGGTGGATTTTCCATTTAAAAATCAATATTTTCAGAAAACACATCATGTAACTCAACCTCCAACCCAACATGGCATTCCAGAGGACCACCCACCCGCCTCTGTTGACTACTTCCTGTGCTGTATTCAACCTTGCCACCTCTCCAGAAGAACATTCCATTTTTGCATAGATATGGCCGTAAGAAAGCAGACCCATAAGACAGCAGTGTGAAGGTCACAAAAGGACATTGGTTGAAGGGAATGTGATCAGTGTCAGAGGCAGAGGGCATGTAGCTAAAGGACACCGCATAGGATTACTACATCCAATGTTTAGATTTGTTATTTTTCTTCTGATGAACAAACTGTGTAGAAGATACAGAAATACTTTCAATTAAGTAAAGTGGTGCTGGGTAATAATATTGGTCTAGCATATTTTTCATTATTTTACAGATAAAACTAGAAGTGATCCCTCCTTCTGATAGCTTGCCGTACAAAGCTTCAGTTATAGTGCAGATCTCAGCTCCCCTAATGGGTAGTTTGTGACCTCAAGGAATTGATAATCATAATCTAGGCTTGGTTGTTCGCAAACTGGGGAAAGCTAGATTGGGAAGCCAATGGGCTTCATTAATTAATGGGTCCATTAGTTTAGTTTGTTAGTTACTATTTTATGAATATATTATGTCTCCCCAATTCAATTACATAATCCTTAAGCGCAGGAGTTATTTCTTATACCTCAATGTAATTACAACACTGAGTACACACAGAATCTCATCAGTATATGCTCAAGTAATTGTTTGTAGAAGACTGTGTTGTAGGCAGCACACTGCACAAGTACTGAAGAATTAATACAATTAACAACGACCACCAGCTATTGGTTTCATACTAATAAAACATCATAATTTAAAGAGTATACTGCATTTATTTAACCCCATAAATTATAACCCTTTAACACATGTAAAAATTTCACGTTCTTAAAGTGCTTTAAAAGATATTTAATTTTTTCAAACAAGTAGAAATAATGTTCTTTAAAAGACATTTAATTTTTAGTGGAAATTAGTATTATCAAAAGCATTTTGTGCATATTTGAATAACAATTTATATTCCTCAAGAAATAGGATTTTTATATAAAATACATGTGTAGCACCGAATGCCAAAATGACGGGTATCTGTGGTTGGGATTCAAAATTAGATTTTCCACTAAACCCATCTGGATGGTCTCTTGAGTCAAGAATGATCTGGAGTGGGGGTGGGAGGCGCATTGGGTAACCTGTGCTTTGGAAGGTGAATTTCCTTGCTGTGAAATGGGCTCGAGTTAGTGGTCAGGACAGCCGTTCAGACTGACAGGCCCCTGGACTTCTATGGCATCAGTGACAGGGACAGAGACGTGGTTGACTTGAATATTCTTTAGACAGCCAAAAAATGATTTCCACACAGGGAGCTTCAGCGTCTTCAAATTGGCTGAAAGAGAAAAGGGAGAAGCATCAATGGGTAATTCATATTGTCCAGGAATGCAGCCTGGGGTTGGAAAGATATTCTTCTTAGAGAGCTGAAGGACTCCCTGTCTCAGCGCCCCCAGCCATTTCCTCCACTTCAAGCAGGCGTCCTGCTGTCATAAATCAGCTGGGAGGTGACTTTTCAAGTTCTTCAGAGGACATTGCACAGCCCAAATTGATAGATAATAACTGTGAACTCTGGTGCTTTTTATGAGTCATGAAAGACCTATAAAATTAACAACCAGACTACAGTGTATTTGGAGGGACAGAAAATAACGGAGAATGAAAGGCTCTTTCCAGGCAAAATTCCCGTCTTGAACTTGACTCCATCTCAACCTGTCTGATTCTCCCATTCTGGCCCCACAAAGCTTAATAACTCACCAGCAACACTAAATGCTTAGAGAGGAAAGGCCAGTTTTGCAGCCCCCTTCCTGATTCTTTGCTGACATCAGACTTTAATGCAGTCTCTTAAGAAAGGCTTATAAATTATAGGCTTGGGGCTGGGGATGGTGGCTCACACCTATAATCCCAGCACTTTGGGTGACTGAGGCGGGAGGATCGCTTGAGCCCAGGAGTTCATGACCAGCCTGGGCAACGTAGCGAGACTCCATCTCTACAAAAAGTAAAAACTTAGCTGGGTGCAGTGGCATGCACCTATAGTCCCAGCTAATTGGGAGGCTGAGGTGGTAGGATCACTAAAGCCCAGGAGTTTGAGGCTGCAGTGAGCTATGATCACTGCACTCCAGTCTCGGTAACAGAATAAGACTCTATCTCTTAAAACAAAACCCAAAAAGTATGGGCCTGGGACAAGGAAGCAGCACTAATGGGCCTGGACTGCCCTGAAATGTGCCCATTGCTAGCAATTGTGTTTCTCCACATGCTGGAGCCAAGGGTCTCCCCCTCCATTGTCTAGCCACTAACCCATCAGTCGCAGCATCACATTTGTCGGGTTAAGAAGAAAATGTTCAGAGCTGACATGGGGCAACACGGTGTAGAAGGAGAGGTCAGGGCAAGAGTTACCTGGGACACCTCCAAGGTGTAGTGGCTCACGAGTGCCAGCAGGTGGGAAGGTGAGCTGTCCAGCTACGGAGTTACTGTCTGCGTCCAGTTCCAGATGCAGGATGTGCTGTTTTATGGTGACTGGTGGGGAGAAAGCTAGTTAGGTCTGTCACCTGAAGTGAGCCCTGCTTAATGCTCCCTGCCTATGCATCAGCACTGGCTTCATTTCAACTCCTTCCCACCAGACCTGTGGCAACACTGCTTGCAGGAATTTGCTCAGCCTAGATAGAAATTCAACTAACTGCTGAACACCAGGCAGGGTTTAGGTGTTTCCACATACAGGACTGAGTTTAATCCTTAGAATGAATCGTGGGGAAGAAATGATCATTCCCATTTCTTAGATAAGAGACTCTCCCTGAGGAGCTTGACAAGACAGCTCAGCTAGAGGGGGAGGATTGCAGCTCAGGTCTCCTGTGACCAGAGGCCATGCCGATTTCACATGATCTCAGCTACTTTCTATGAAGACAATGACTTCTGAAAACTGACATCGAAGACAGTGCTTTTGACTCTACACAAAATTCCTCCCATGGTAACAATCTCAGCTCATTGCAACATAGGCAACTTTCAAATTAGCCAAGAAGAGACCACTTTTTACAAAAGATAGTCAATACAGGTTCATATATCTCTAAACTAATATCTACAAGTTATTAATAAAATAATAGATTCTATTTGAGAGGAAATGCTTGTTCTCCACTACATTGGTTTGTCTACCTGTTAACATTATATGGTTTTTGAGAAAACAAAAACCCAACAGTGAGCCCAAAGGATGCACTGGTTATCTCGTTGAATTTTCACAGTGCTTGGAGGCATATACCATTTTCATTGCCATTTTACAGATGAGGAAACTGAAGGTAAAGAGCAATTAATCAGCTGGCCCAAGGCCACACAGATGAAGGATGGAACTGAGACTGGACCGCTCTCCTTTCTGATTGTTGGAGCCAAAATCTAAATCACAATGTTACACTGTCTTGAAAGCTAGCATAGCCTGTCAGTTTGCTGGGCTCCAGAAACAAAACAATACAACAGAGCACTCAGTGTGTTCTGCAGAACTGGAGCAGCAGCCGTGAATTCTGCAAGCCTGGCTAGTGTGGAGAATATACATGGTGACCTGCAGGGCTGGCCCGGTGAGCACTGTGGACGGATGGGCTGAGGCTGCCTTTGGATATTCAAGTCAAGAGGAAAGGGAACCTGTTTCAGCGCAACAATGGTCTAATGGATGTCATACCTGCCACTGAGTGCCACTGTCCATCACACAGAGACCGCTTTGGTGTGACTGACGTCGAGGCCCCACCTGCCCCACTGTCCACAGAGGCCGTGACCTGGAACACACAAGCATTTATTTCTCTATTTCCTTCAGAAAGTCAAGTGGAGCCAACTTCTTCTGCCATCTTCCCTTCCCAACCCTGGCCACACTGATACCTACGAGCACATCAGAGATTGGTTCTCCTCTACTCCCAGCCTGGCCTGAAGTGGCTGCCAATGGCAATGAGCTGACCCCTCCTAACCTGAACCCTGTCCCCATCAGCCCTACTCCAGGGTCACTGATGGCCATGGCAGATCCTCCTCAACAACTGATACAGACAGTGGCACTGTTTAGAAGGACAAGTGAAATGTGGAAGGCAAAAATACTGGTAGAGACCTAAACCCTGCTGCAAGGGCCAGCCAATTGTAATTCCATGAATTTACTACTCACAGAGGGGTTCTTGTCCAAGACACTAAACCAGCTAACTGATTGTGTTTGTATTGAGCACACGTCAGGGGTCAGGCCCCCAGCTGGTTTTGTGCAGAATCCTGCAATCCCACTTTCTAGGTCAGGGTCTCCTCTGGGGTCTTCTAAGGTTGAATCAAGGTGAATGAAATGAGAGGACTAAAATAAATGCATTTATAAATAATTTACATTTAATTTGCATGTAGCTAGATGGTGCAGTCTATTCATGGGCAATTTTCAAGCTAAGCAATGTCACTGCTGTTAAGAAGGTCACCAGGTCTTGATTTTGTTTTCTGGAGAATAATTCCTGCCCAGAGAGTCTCAGTGGAGACCCTCTCCAGCCCCTCCTTTGGAAAGCCACAATTGTCTCAACCACTTTGCAAGCAGCTAGCTGCTTGCGTCTCTGGGCTCCCAGAGACCTGCTCAGACTTAATTAAAGACTATAGCTTCAATAAAAAGTGTTCTAGGGCCGGGCGCTGTGGCTCACGCCTGTAATCCTAGCTCTTGGGAGGCCGAGGCGGGCGGATTGCTCAAGGTCAGGAGTTCAAAACCAGCCTGAGCGAGACCCCGTCTCTACTATAAATAGAAAGAAATTAATTGGCCAACTGATATATATATATAAAATTAGCCGGGCATGGTGGCGCATGCCTGTAGTCCCAGCTACCCGGGAGGCTGAGGCAGAAGGATCACTCGAGCCCAGGAGTTTGAGGTTGCTGTGAGCTAGGCTGACGCCACGGCACTCACTCTAGCCCGGGCAACAAAGCGAGACTCTGTCTCAAAAAAAAAAAAAAAAAAAAAAAGTGTTCTAGGAGTTTGGGCCATTTTATTTTCTTCTGGGATTTTCCCCCTCACATCTAATAAACGGTGGGAGGGATGGAGATGAAAGAAAATTGCACATTGTCATTCTTTGACTTGAGGCCTTAAATAAGGGAGTCTTCCTAGAAGAATTTGGCTTTGAAGAGACGTTTTGGAGAAGGAAGGGATCTCACTGGGTGGGTGAAAGTAAGATCTTGACTCAGGCCTGTGAGTGACAGGCTGAGTGAGCAGAAGGGGGCAAAGGAGCAGTGTGGAGGCCCCGGGACCTGTATGGCTGCAGGGAGCAAAGCCTGGGGACTTGTGCAGAGAGGATTAGGGATCTGGGGCTGATTCAGTGGGCACAGTGCCCTGGCATGGGTGTGACGTGGTACAGACAGCTGGTGAGAGATCTATCCATTAATTCTAGTACATATGAGTAAAAGCAGAGAAGGAATGAAGGTGCAAGGGAGAAGAGAAAAATGAACATTTATTGAGCAGATGGCAATTTCTGTACTCTTGACAAAATCCCTAAAATATAAGAATTATTGTCTACATTTTACAAATAAAAAACTGAGTCTGAAAGAGTTTAAGTAACTTCCTTAGGGCCATATAGCTAAATGGTGGAGCTGGAATTTAGCCCAACTTGTTTGAGTTTTCCCAGTTTTAAAGAAGAAGAACAGAAAACATGATGATAAAATTACTTGTGAAAGGAAAATGTTAAGTTAGCCTAAAGTCAGGCATCTCAAATACAAGATTTGATTCTATTCTCTACTATAAACATCACCTGCTACAGTCTCCAGAAAGGGAAGCTGGTTTCCACATCCCCCACATGTCATCAGACCACTACGCACCTTTCCTGCCTCCATATAAACACATAAGTGCTTCCCGGCTTGACTTCCAATGTGTATTAGGATTCCAGTGAGACTTCTTGGGCGAATGCTGAAAACAAGCTTGAATTCTGGCCCCAGCAACACAGAGTTAGCTTTCAAAAGAGAAAACAAAAACAGAGGATCATAATTAAATAATTAAAGAAAAAGGATAGAGTTCTTTTTTTCTGGAGACAAGTTCTTGCTCTCTTGCCTGGGCTAGAGTGCAGTGGCATCATAATAGCTTGCTACAACCTCAAACTCCTACAGTCCTCCTGCCTCAGCCTCCCAAGTAGCTGGAACTACAGATGCATGCCATCATGCTCAGCCAATTTTTTTATATTTTGTAGAGACATTGCTATGTTACTCAGGCTGGTCTTGAATCCTGGCCTCAAGTGATCCTCTCACCTCGGACTCCCAAAGTGCTAGGATTATAGCTGTGAGACACTGCTCCCAGCCAGGAATAGAGCTCTTAAGACTCAAAGGCATAAACTCTACCACACTGCTCCTTACCCAGCACGACATGGCCTCCTTCTTGGGAGAAATAAGTGCCTTTCTCCAAAGAACCACTCAAGCAGGGAGACACACCAAAGCTTGCAGAAGGGGTATCCAAGGGTTTTAAATCCAGCTGAAAGTTCTTCAGACATCCCACAAAGCTGTTTTGGGGGAGGCTCTGCAACCAAGCAAAAAAGAAAGAGTTCATTACCCTCAACTTCCAGAAATGCATGAATAGCCAAGGTGAAGGGCATTGCAGCTTATCCGGAAAAGGGGGAGGTTAGGTGGAAGTTCATTTCTTCCTGCTTCCAAGAGTTAGGTGCACCTGAGTGTTCCATTTGGCTTCAGGCCCACAGTGCCAAGAAAATCCTGTATCCTAGATGTTTGGTGGGTGGTCCAAGTTTGAAGGCATCACCAAACCAAGTGGCATGTATGCAGGAGGGCAGAGGCAGTGCAGGTTGCCAGCTTGTGCTGGAATAACTACAGGGAGGGCTGACCTGACCCTGGTCCTCGCAGACAGAGCTGCAACTGTGGAAATTTCCACCTTACAGATCACAGATCTCACTGTCTCTTTGCAGGTACAAACCCCTTCTTAGAGTTTCATGAGCCAGCGTGATAGCTTAATGCAGGGCAGCTGACAGAAGAAAAGAGGCCAGAATGTTCCCAAAATAATAAAGTGCAAAACATCTCCCTGCAATGTTGGGTGCAGTGCAGCACCACCAAGTCACGAATGCCAAAGAGTTAATATGAACCACAGTGAGCCCAGTCAGTGGGCTTGTGTGGGGCTCCAAGCCTGCCTAATGCTGGCCTGCAACAGGAGCTCCTCGCCTGGGCCCAGGGACAGGTTTCTGTGATTCTGGGCTCTCCTATATTATGCGCCAGATGTTCCCTGTATGTGGAGAAGGACCATAAATTTCACAAAATTCCCAAAAAACTGTAAGAATCATTGAATAAAAGCCCTAAACTCCCTCTATAATAAAGAATATTAGGACCCTAGAATCCTGATGACAGATGTAAGATATGGTACATTTAAGAGAAAATGGTCCACGGTAAACTGCTGATTGGGCTCCCTATGAAAGTCTTAGTTTCTTAAGGTTTGTCATGTTGCACAATGAAGAACTGGTATCTGAAACCAACTCCACTCTCTAGGATGGGCCATGATGTAGCACAATCCCCAAGGGCTGCCTACAGCTGGGTGTCAGAAGCAGAAGGGGTTGGTTGGAGGGGGCCTGCCCTTGGAGAGAACAGGAAGGAGGCTATTGTGATGGTTATACTCTTAGGTGGAAAGAAGGCTGTAGAAAGAACCCTGGCTTGTAAAGCATGTTGTACATGGGCGCTACTAATTGCCCCACATGTCAGGGTGCTGGGTGTGATTAAGGTGGTTTTAAGAGAATTTACCCAGGGCAAAATAATACCCAAACTGTGCCCCATCCTGTAATTCCTCTGAGATTAAAATAGGTACAGAGGTTGATGAAAAGCCAACATTAACAATGAGGATCCTCCGTAGCAATTATGTTGTATATTGTATCTCTAATACACATTATATTACAAATAATAGATAATATGTTATATATTATTTATGGTATACATATAAAAGTTACTATATGTAATAAAGCAAAATAAAGTAATACTTTATTACTTGCTGGGGCTTTGGCCCAAACCCCAGTGCAAAAGTCCAGTGGGCCGGGCCGGGCCCTGTGGAGATACCTGGGCCTGGGCTGGGTCAGGCTGCGTCCCCAGAGCCCAAGCTGGTAGAGAAGACCTGTGCTAAATATGTCCATTTCCAGGCTCGGATTTGAGCCTGGGCCCTTTACTCCCCTTCACACCAGAATGTGCCGCCAGGTCTGGGGGAAAGGAGAAACATTGCCTGTAGGTGGAGGACAGTTCAGACCTGAGGTGTTGACAGCAGCATTTTACTTTGTGGGAGAGAAAAGCAAATCCAGGAGAAGAAAGACAGGAGTGTGAGGCCACCCCAAGTCACCCTGGAGCAATTAGCACTCTGGCAGGTGGAAGGAGAGGTGGAAAGAGAAGGTACTCAAAGAGCCCAGCCCTGGGCTGGGGCCCCATCTGAGCCTTTGAACTTGACAAACCCAGGGCAGCATCCTCCTCCCTGGGGACAGAGGGACTTTCCCTCAGCCCAGCATCCCCAAGGTTGGTTCTTGAGATAATTTTATTTCAGATACCACATAACATTGAAATACATATTCAGTTAGTAAGTTATTCCTTTTCACATTTCTGTCTAGCTTTCTGATTCAGACAGAGAGTAAATGCTAGCTTTGTGCCAACATGTCTTAAATACCTCCTGATCACTTGTCAAGACTTTTTTCTCCCAATGAAGGGCGTCTGGGCCACACCACCTAGCTAAACTGTAACACGGTTTTGTTTCACATGTTTATTTTTTATGGTTACCTACCCTTTAGGGCAAAAGCTATTAGGTTGCTACTTATGAGAGAGAGAAAATGATGCTGTAAAAGCACATTTACATTTAATAGTGAGTTGATGGCAAGGGAGTTAATGTTTCCCTCGGGTATGCCAAAGATGGCGAAAGTGGCACAACTCGCTGTGGTCTGGAACACATCATCTTAACCAAAAAATCTCAGTCTACAACTTAAAACCTATGTGTTTGCATTCCCTGGAAGAGAAGCTAAGGGATTCGTGTTTATGAAGCTTTGGAAAAACTCTACGTTCACCCCAGTAGGGTCTGTGTCTGCAGCTGCACCTTGTAAATGAAGGCCTGGGAACGAGGGATGGGAGCCTGCTCTGTGGGCTTGTGAACATTCGTTAAACATTTAAAAAATCAGTTAAAGTATTTTGAGATTCTTGAACATCTCATATAATTATGATTAGAATAGGAGGTGTGCAGTTTTCATCCACAGCTCTGAAGCGTCACTACTTACCTTTGGTTTTCCTACAGGAGATGATCCCAGGTAAACTGGTCCTTGGATGCTGATGGTGGAATTTCTGGGAAAACTTCCCTCCCGAGCCCTCAGTCCATCCACAACCAAGCGCCCCTTTTCTCCTTCTTGCCCAAACATCACCTTCAGAGAAAAGAAAGTAAAGGAATCCTATTTTTACCTTTGGCAATTGGTACTGTATTTTATTCGTGATCATAGGAAATTTTTTAAAAATATTTTTCTGCCCCCTTTGAATAGCTTTAGAAAATCAGAGACTTTTCTCCTGTTATTACCATCACCATCATTTTGTGATACATTAGATATCAGACAAACTGAGCTGAAAAGGGAGCTAAGAAAAAGTTCACTCAAAGGTGAACTAATCAAAAGATATAACTGATCTGCAAACTCACATAAAAGAGAAACAGCAGAAGGCATATGCACAAACTCCTGTGTACCAAAGGGGCAGGGACAGTTTGTGTAGTGCTGGGAGGGTGGTCACAGTGCCTTGAGCAGGGCTCCCAGAGCAAGCTGAACAGGGGCCCTTCTCTTCCAACAAGAAGAACAAGTGTTTAAAGACTTTGCTAAAACTTAGCATCCCCAGGCTGGAGTGTGGATTCTGCCATCTCCTGGCCATGAGACTATTCACTGATGTCTCCCAAGTTTATATGCCCAGCTGTGACCTTGAGCCTCTACAGTCCATGGACACTCGGGCTTGAGTGTCTGACAGGCCACTCAACCTGGAGATGTTCACAACAGAGCTCCTCGGCTTCCCCAGCTCCTAACTCTGTCTTCCTGGCCACATCTACCACTCTCCATCTTTTCCATTGCAGTAAATGCCCCCATGAATGACTCAATTGCTGGCCCTAAATCACAGGATGCGATATGGACTCCTCTCTTTCTCTCCTTGGTTCTACCTTCAGAACTGTCCCATGCAGCCATTCCCTCTCCGCTCCCCATGGCCTCTCCAAGCAGAGGCAACAGCATCCATCTAGGCTTTCTACTCTTGCTCTTACCCTCTGTGCTCCCCTCAGCTAAAAAGAGCTAAAAAATATGTAAATCTGTTCATGTAAGAGTTTAAGACTCTTTAAGAGCTTAAGAGACACTTTGGAATAAAATCCAAAGTCCTCGGTTTGACCTTCCAAGCTTAAATTATGTAGGCCCTGCCTTCCTCTCTAATCCCATTTCTTGTCACTGTGTTTTGTTCACTCAGCTAATTCCCACCTTGAGTCTTTGTATTTGCTGTTCCATCTGCCTAGAATCCCCTTCCCATAACTTCCCATGATTGCCACCTCCTGTAGGAGGCCTTTCCTGACTACCTTAGCTAAAATAGTCTCCCTGTGCTGGGCGCGGTGGCTCACACCTGTAATCCCACCCAGCACTTTGGGAGGTCAAAGTGGGAGGATCACTTGAGGCCAGCAGTTTGACCAGCTTGGCAACATAACAAGCCTCCATCTCTACAAAAATTAAAAAAAAAAAAAAAAAATTAGCCAGGTGTGGTGGCACACACCTGTAGTCCCAGCTACTCAGGAGGCTGAGGCAGAAGGATCACTTGAGCCCAGGTGTTTGAGGTTGCAGTGCACTATGATCACATCACTGTGCTCCTTGCTAGGTGACACAATGAGACCTTTTCTCAAAAAAAAAAGTCTCCCTACTCTGTCCTTTTCTTACCTAGCTCTAGTGTTTTCTCAAAGCAGTTACCAGCACCTGACATTATATTGAGGATTTCTTGTTTCTATGTTCCAGGAGAGCACCTCATAAAATATTTGTTGAATGACCAAGTGAATGCAATTTTTCAAGTTGCTTAAGTTTTCTGAGTTCCAGTGTCCTCATTAGAAAAAGGAAATGGGTCCTTTCTCTCCTGAAACTGAAACTGTATTTTGTTAAATCTGGAATGCCTCAGGCAAAAGCTGGGATGCCAGGGCTGTGTGTCTTTAAGCTCATGCTGTAGGGGAGGCACTCCAGGTCCAGAGAGGGGTCTGGAGGCCTGGAAATTGGCCCTGAAGGAGAGAAAAGGTCCAGGATCAGGGGTTGGAGGAGGCAAGAGGAATGAGGCAGCCCATGCAGGGCTGGGGTGGATTGGACACAAAATCAGTAAAACCCATCGTGGCATTTAGGATGACACCCATGCATGGCACGTTCGCAGTCTCTAGCACTAAGACCTGGGACCTGAATGCCTCCGACCACACAAGCTCTCCCGGTGCAAGTGCCTCGTGCCTGGGAAGGATGCTGGGACTCCTATTATCAGCTATTAGAACAGTGAGTTCTGCACCAACTGGAGGTCCTAACACAGCCCCAGGCCTTACCGTGTGCCACTTCCCATCGTTGCATTTCTCCTTGCTTTTGAGCCTCAGTTTTTTCCCATTTGCACCCAATGCAAAGACCAGACGTCCTTTTGAGAGATAAAGAGCCATGAAGGAGTTCTTTGTGCCCGTGTAAAACACCAGCCCTCTGGAGGATGTTGTCTGCATGTCCATGGCAAACTGCGACCTGTGGGGACACAGGCAACCAGGGGAAATAGACGTGTTAGTGTTTCTCTGAATCTAAGAGCCAGGAGGGAGGGTGGGGAATAAACCTCCCACCCCCCATTTGTCAAATGCATAAACTAAGGGATGCGCTGATTAAATGACATGTTTCTCTGGGAACTTTTAGAAGCCATTATATTCCAACTGTTAACAGTTCCATTGTTCCTTACTGTGTTGGGGAATAACATGGAATTTTCATGGCAACTTCAGCTAGTGGTATGAGGCCCAGCACATGGCAAGATGGAATATGCCTGGACCTTTTATTACAAAAAAAAAAAATCTACATTTAAAAAGAATTATAATAAAATGCACATAAAATTTACCACCTCAACCATTTTTAAGTATACAGTCCAGTAGTGTTACACACATTCACACTGTTGTGCAATCCATCTCAGAACTTGTCCCATCTTGCAAAACTGAAAGTCTATAGCCATAAACAAGAGCTCCCTGTCCTGTTGTCCCCTGACAACCACCATTCTACTTTCAGTCTCTCTGAATCTGACTCCTCGAGGCACCCCATATAAGTGAAATCATTGAGTATTTGTCCCTTTGCAACTACCTTATTTCATTTAGTAGCCTGTACCTTTTAGACCCAATGGATTGCATTCTATTGTGTGTGTCTTCATAGGGAGGGAAGTCGTAGGAGAAGTAGGGACAACTTAAATAACAAGGATGTGATTTAAACATCAGATCAGCATTTTCTTTCTAGAAGACATTCTTAACACAAAGGCACAGAAGTGCCTTCTCTCACCCACCTCTACATTTCCTGGACCCTAATACCCTACCTATGATGGAAGAATTAGGCAAATATCGTGTAATAAAAGCAGAGTGAAAGTTAATATTCATTTGCGTCATGATTACGTATCATATGTATATCCATCCACTGAACATATATTTCATGAGTGTGGAGTGTGCATCAGGCCCAGTGCTGGGCACTGGGAATGCAGTGACAGCTGTTTCATCCCGGGGGGATTGTCTGTGATGTCTGGGTACCCTGAAAGGGACGCACAAAGGTGCAACATGGAGAGGCAGTGGGGGAGACAGGTGTCACAGGCTGTCTGCACCCATCCCTGTGGTTCATGCCTAAGTGCACACCAGGCAAAGGCAGGAACTGGGTTTAGCCCGTGTATTAGTTGCACCCACAACCCACAATGCCTAAAACACAGTAGGCACTCAATAAATAGTCACTGAATTGAATTAAGTGATAAATGGAAAATTTGGAGGCAAAACTGGAAGTGGAAGAAAAAAATGACACCGTTAATTCTCTTTGCTTTTTAATTCTGTGAGGCTAAGATGCACATTTATTCTTCAGATTAGCAAGTTTCCTTGAGGGCAATGTTCTTCAGAATAAAAAAGAAATCTATATTTGTTAAATTGAACCAGCCAGATGGTAACACTGCTCAATATTTCTGCTGGTGTGTCTGTGTGTTGGAGCGGAGGTTTGGAGAATGAGGGGTAGCCAGTTTAAAGAGGATATTAGAATGTGCCATAGAATGTAAAGTACTTTCCATATGTGGGCTTGGTGCTCAGACTTGACATTTGCTTTCCAGAACTGTTTCTTAAAGCGATGTTCTTTCTGAAAAGACTAACTGACTAACACCCCAAAAAAGGCAGCGGCAGATTCCAATCCCAGCAGATGATACTGTAGCTGTGATTTCAGCGCCGGAGGATGGAAGGGTAAGACAGAGAGCGAAACAGCGTTTTTATACACCCACCAAAGGGTTAAAATAACAGTTCCAGTTTCAAAGGAGAGTCAGAACATTGCTAGAATGTAAATCAGAATGAGAACAATAGAATACCCCAAATCTTGCAACTTCCTGAAAATATCCCATTGCTACACAATTTGGGACTCAAATAATTTCAAGATTATATTTATTAGTGACTGAAATTTGTTTTAACTTTTATCTTTTAAAATGCTACTTTTTTCATGCCTGATGTAGAATTTAGAGTTGGACGGGAAGGCACAGTGGTTGCAGCTTCAGAACAAGCAGAGGATCATGAGCTGAGAGAGAAGCTGCAGGGAGGGGGCGGGGAGGGAGGGTGGCTAGGGAAAGGGCATCAGTGCAGTTTCATGAAAAAGAGAGACTGTTGTCATTAAGGTCAGCTTGACGGAGGAGTAGCCAGAGAAGGGCTGACTGGGAGGGACAATCTCCTGTCCCTCTGCCTTAGTTTCCTGAAAATAGCACACAGTTTTGGCAAAGGAGGGATCCTGAGACTATCCACAGGAAGGTGGAGGTATGGAGGCACCAACACATGCTTTTATCCTCAGAATCCAGAATTTTAGTCCTTCTCTGGCCTTTCTGCCAGTGAGCTATGCTCGCAGCTTATTGAGTGGCTTCCAAGGGCCAGCCCCTTACAAGCTATTATCTCTCCTTCCCACAAGGAAGTGTCATCAACCCCATTTAATGGAGGAGAAAACCGAGGTCCAGAGAGAGGCAGCACTTTGCTAAAAAACATGAGAGACAGGCAGGGAGCGAAAGCCTAAGCTTAGAAAAGTTACATAGCCTGGGGCAGACTGGGAGTTGTTTTGCCTTCAGGAGAACCTGCTTTGGGGGAACAGGGGCCTGGGAGCCCCTAGCTGTCACACCCTAGCAGGGATCCTCAAACTTTTTAAACAGGGGGCCAGTTCACTGTCCCTCAGACCGTTGGAGGGCCGTTGGAGAGTGCGGCGCACATTCCACACAGGCACACTGTGGGCCGGGGACCAGTCGGCTGCTAAGCAGGACAGGCAGCTGTGGCAAAAACATCCGCCCCCCACGGGCTGGATAAATGTCCTCGGTGGGCCGCATGTGGCCCTTGGGCCGTAGTTTGAGGACCCCTACCCCAGGGTCTACAGTGGCTCTCAGGGATACTGGAGCTGGTCATTTATACCCCGCACTGGGCTCTTCTGAGGAGTGATCTCAGCTTGCTGCGCCCTATGTGCCTGATGGAAACTTTCCCAGGGCTGCTCTGCAGACGAGCCCTTCCTACCCCACCCTCCGCCCACCTCCTCCTTTTACAGGGGTCCCCAGGTCACATCTAGCTGTGGGTTCTCTCTTTCTGCTCCTGTCCCCTCCCAATCATCTTTCCCGGCTATCCCCACAATAAACCCCTGCCATATAATCCCGTCTTGGCATCTGTGTCTCAGAGGAGCTGACTTGGCATACGGCCCGGGTCACACAGGGATCGGAAGCTAGATGTTAAAGCTGGGTCTTTTTGACTCCTGGGCAGTTCTGCCTGTGTAGAGAAGTCATGAAGGAATGGTTGGCATCTTTTTATTTATGTCTCCTTCAAATTGCCTGAAGATGACAAACCTTGTTTCTAGACTTTCTTCTGACATAATTAATATTTCTGCTCATTCCCTCCTCCCCAAAAGAGATGCAACTTGTTAGCATAAAAAGGCCAAATGCATTCTCTAAAAATGACCTATCTGGCACTGAGTCTACCTAAAAGAATGATTTTCCTTTCACTACAGAAAGCAAAAGAAGAAAGGTGATTTATCACAGAAATAAATAGCAGCTTTGGGGGGGAATATCAGCCTTATTTTTAGAACACCATCAATTTTCAGCCAGAGCTGAGCTGATTGTTCCTGCCTCTGAGCAGTGCGCTGTCACGTCTGCAGCCAGCTGTGGCAGGAGCACATGGCAGGCAATTGCGCGCCGTCCTATGCAAGCTAGTGCCACCTTCATTAGTGACAGGTGCATGGTGTTATGGCAGCTAGACTTCCCTGGGGGTAGGATCGCAGAGTCAGGTTCTGAGTTGGTGCTGGGGAAAATGAAATAATACCTGGGTTTCAGCAACTCCTGAGGAAGCTTGAATAGCAAGTGGCTGGTAGGAATGTCCCCAAACTGGAAGGCTCCATGACTGGCCTGTGCCCTGGGAGGTGGTGGGCAAGACTGCACATCTTGCCACACCTTCCCGCTCCTCGGAGAGGCCACTGGTGTGTCCTGCAACAGCTGTGTGGTAGAGAGGCAAACAAATTAAGACAGCTAATTATCAGGGGAAGAGCAAAGAATGCTTGTCTTGCTAAGTGCATTGCTCAATTGTTACTCTCGATCCTGAAATGAATTCGATAGAGAAATAGAAGACCCGGCAAATAAATTCACAGGGGTAGGAAGTTCCCACTGAGAGCCATGTGGACTTGGTCCTTAACCCTTCCTGCAGCCAGGTCCTCTCAGTGCCTGTAAAGTATCCCAGTATCTCAGTGTGGCATTGGCTTGGGGGCTTTTTGCCGCCAGGAAGGCATAAAATAGAATTGGAAGGGCGGCAGGGGGTGGGGGAGGAGGTGTCATTCTATTGGGGAAGCAAAATTTTGGAGAATCTAAATACCCCTCTTCTCTCACTCCTTCTTTGGGGAGGGTGCATGTTATTCCCATGCTACACAAAGTCTGGTTTCTTTTCTGAAAATGTTGCAACGGGGACCTATGGCTCTCCAGGGACCTTCCCCACCACAGAACACAGGAAGAGCCTGTGTCCCTTGAGAGAGCCAGCACTTGGCCGGTGGCACCGTGGCGCCCACAGCTAGCCAGTGAGCCATGGAACCACAAGCCCGCCCCCTCTGCCCCATAGCCATTAATCCAGGCAGCAGGGCAGGTGAAAGGACCAAGACAGCAGGGGACAGACAGGAGGGGATCACACCCTGTGACCAGTCGACTCAAGCACAGAAGCCTGTCCTGTGTTGGACGATCCTTTGCACTTTTGAACAGGACTGAGTTTTAATGCAGAAGAATCACCATAATATCACAAGTGACTAGAAAAATTTTTGGAAGTAACCGAGAGCCGATTCCGAAGTGCCCATGCACTTCTCCCAGAGGCTCGGAGCTCAGCGGGGCTCTCCATTAGTAAAAGCCGAGGGGCGGGGGGAATTCACCTTGCTGGGGATTGGTTCAGGAATTAACATGTGACCGCCCCCTCCTGGCCAATGAGCCTTGAGGGGAAGTTGGGGGCGGGGCTTCAGGTAAAAGCTTCCGCCCTAGTAAAGAGAAACCGGGCAGAGTCAGTGCTTCTTGTGCTGGACATTGGCCGGTGGGGATGTGTTTCCCCAAGGCAGGCGGGATGGGACCAAGAGAACTGTAGCAAAGCAGAGCTGGGTCCGGCCGGGCCAGGTCTCAAGTCCTTCCTGCCCCTGAATGACTCATTATGTGAGATGATTATTATTATTGTTTAAGCCATTTCTTTTGCAGTGAGTTTTCTGGAGCCAGCAGCTAAAGGCTTCCCAACAGATTCCAATTACTTCAAGATCAGGTTGTCCTCCCTGACCCGACCCTTGGATACAGTGTTCAGAATGCAAACTTGATGAAAGGTACTGAAATACATTCTATGCTTGCATAATGCTGAATGCTTAATCATGCCCACCAGAAAGTGCAGTGAATTACTTAAAATTACAGCCAAACATTGATCCTACTGAGATGAGAACCCAGCCTGAGGCTCCTGCCTGGGACTCACACCAGTGGGCCTCACTCCCTCTCTGAAAGTGTGTCAGCAGCAGTAGCATCAAGATGAACAGTTTTGTAGATATGTTTTGCTACCACGTCTTAATTCTCTTAATGACATCGTCCTTCAAGGTGTTAGGCTCAAAACCTTGGTCATCATGGACACGAACTGCAGTTCCCTTGCCTCTTTCATGCATTCAGTTTTAATGTCCTGTTCTTCCTCTCTTGTTTCCACTCTTCCCTTTTCTAGTGCCTCTGTCCTGGAAGTTAGCCCTGACTTTCTTGCTTGGACCACTGCAGCAGCTTGCCAGCCTGACTCCTAGTCTCTAGAACTTTCCTACACCAAACAGTCCCACAAGCTGCTGCCAGTTTAATAATCTTTAATCTTTTAAATGGATTAAGGCACTCAATAGCTTTACACTGACTATAGAAAAATGTCCAAATTACACAGGTCATATGAGGCTCACCTGATCTGGTTCCAGTGTGTGAGTCCAAATCACTTCCTAGTCTCCATTCCCCACCAAATATCCCACTGCTCATCAAGCTCTCCAGGCCTAGAGAGGCCACATGATGTGGCTTGAAGAGCATACTCTATGGTATTCTGCAGCCTTAAGTTTGAATTCTGACTCTACCATTTACTGATGGGGTGCTCCCAGGCAAGTGTTTTTTTAACCTCTTGGAGACTCAGCTTCCTGACCTGTAAAGTTAGCATTTTCTTCTGCTCTCAGAGGTGCATGGTGGGAACTGAAAGAGACAGTATGGGGACTTGCCAGGATCAGAGCAAATGCATGTAACATTTTGCACCTGCAATCCCACCCATATCCTGCCTCCCAGCTTTAGGCTCCTGCTCAATCAACAATATTCACTCATCTAAACTTGACTGACACTCTAGACCCAGCTCCTGGGTCACCTCCTCCAGAAGAACCTCCTGATTCCCATGGTAGGGAAATTCCACTGCACCACTCCTGTTGCACATGCCCCTTTCATTTAGGTTATTAGTGTGCACAGTAATAACATTTATTGCATGCTTACTATGTGCTAGACACTTTTCTATGTGTTTTGTGTTTATTACCACATTCAATCTTCACAACATCATGAGATAACACCATTGTGTATCTTCGTTTACATTGGACTAAACAGAGCCACAGAAATGATTGATGAACAGACCTTGAAATAATTGTTCAAGGTCACACATAAGTGATAAAGCCTGATGCAAACCCAGGAGTCTGACCCAAAGCCCAGTGCTTAACCACTAAGCTATGTCACATTTTCTCTGCTATTAGGTTACAGAGGGCAGAACTATTGTCTTATTCTGTCTAATCTGGGGGCTTGCACAGAACAGGTAGGAAATGAAGTAGTGTGTTCACTGATATCTCCCACATCAGTAGCCCCAGTTCCCTGCTTCTGCTCCCCCGAATAAGGAGTTTCATTTGCTTTCAGCTGCTCTCAGTGCTGCACATGAGAATCACCTGGGGTCCTTTGCAAGCTACTGCTGCCTGGGCCTACTCCAAGGGCGTCTGACTTAATTGGGTCAGATGCAGTTTGAGTGTTGGGATGTTGAAGTTCCCCAGGTGCTTCTAACGTGCAGTCAAGGTTAAGCCACACCGGTTTGACAAGGCCTGGGCTCATCTGTCTGTGGGCAGAAGGGGCATGGCCCTTGAATTCTAGAGAAAATCATCAGACCTGGAGACACAGCAGAAGTGTCACAAGAGCAAGACATCAGCTGCAGAAACTGAGAACCTAAGTTGAGGTTCTATTTGTTCTGGGACTGCAAAAATTGGCAAATTTTCATTAAGATATGAAATAAATGCTAAAGAGAAAACCACTGTGGCACTGTGGTGTGGTTCAACTGCTGATGGCCCATCAACCCCACCTTCAGGGAGGCCCTGCCCCCCAGGGGATCAGGTGATCTTTGCCCCTTTTCCCTAACATCTCCCACAAGGCAGGCTTAGGAGACTCCTCTGGGGAGAAGGAAAACCCGTGCTAAATTTTTGATACTTACCTGGTCCACATTGAAAGTCTTGGCCTTGTTAAACCTCGTAGAACCTTTAAGCAACATTAGAAAAGGTGGCTCGTTTAAACTGCAGCCTCCCAGGGACACATCTCTCTTGGTAGATTTACTGGCCAAATCGAGGACTTCGGGACTCTGTGTTAACCTGAAACAAGGGCAGAAATGAAAGCTGCTGCCAGTGAAGAAGACCCATTGGGAGAGAGAGCTCATTTCAAAACTAAACGTTCTTACTGTTCCTAGACGGACCTTCGCCTCCTACATTTCTATCACATCTAGAAGCCAGAAGAAGGGCTTGAGAAACTTTTATTGACTTGGACTGTGGCAGGGACAGAATACTATAGTTCCTTCTTTGGAATGAGTGTCATAGAGAAATATGAAAATAAACTGTGTACAGAAGGGAAAGATGGCACTGGATGATATCCAGTGCCATCCTGGATGACATCTGTATCCTGTATCCTGGATGACAGGAAACATCAGGAAACCTCAGAGGTGAATTTATGAAGGATTATCTGACTATGTTTCAGCAGGAAAGCCTCAGACTTGCTTTATCCCATGACTGTTGTCTGAGCCTTGTCATGGCAGCAGCCGGTGCTAGCACCTCTGTGTCCCCTCCATCGCTCCCACTGCCTGCTCCAGGCTCAGACTAGATGTTCAAGGAAGATGTTTCCTCAACCTGGAGGGCAGTAGGAATTCCAAGCTTTATGCTTGCCAAGGAGGACGGTGTCCTGGAAGGCCGGAGGGCTGATGGCACCACAGTGCCATGCTGGCCGGAAAGTTCCAGCTTGAGGTTCATGGCCAGAACCGGGTCCTCCCTCTTCCCTAGAGAGGACTTTGCCTCTTACCTAAAAACGCTCATTTTGTTTCAAAAGAAAACATTTAAATGCTTGCATGGAGGCACCACGCTCTCCACTGAAAGTCACATTCAACGCTGTGGTCATTTGCTTTCTTAGCACTGCACTGGTCCCTGGAATTTCCTGGCCTTGAAAACCACCACGGACACCTGATTAAATCGAATTGCATGATCTTGATTAAAACAAAATAAAGTGTCCGTGTGAATATTTTTCAGGGTCATAACCTGAAGTTAATTTCAATTAGACCTTTTCCAAAGTTATGTGCCAAAGCTGCTCCTCTAAAAGGAGGTTGGGCCCAGGCATTTTTTGTGGGTTTGTTTTTCAATGTGTGTTTTTTGCCAATTAGAGTTTCAAAAGAGTGTAGCCTGAGAGCCTCGTGCAGCACCTTTTGACAGATCTGACTTTGATAACCAGACTGATGAGATGCCCCCTTTCCAGAGCAGTTACCCACACCAAGAAGATCACCCACCTCTGTACAAAAACATTGCTGATACAACCCTCAAAATAGCTCCCACCCAGACGCAGAGATTGCTGGGAATCTGAAATGCCTTTTAGCCTTTGGTTATTTCTCATAGGCTGGTCATCGATGAGAAGCCAGAGTCTGCAAGAAGAGGAAAGCACATCAAGAGTGAGAACTGCTGGGGAAAAAAAGGCTTTTACCATGTGGCCAACTTCCTGTCTTTGACCCAGACTTGATATCTGTTGTCTAAAATAACCAGTGAAACTAGCCTTACTTTTAAAGAGCATTTAAAATTTTTTCATGTATTTCATTTTGCACATGATATTTATATTATAGATTTGTAAACATACAAAAAGTGCATATATTGTCGGTGTTCCATGCCATGATTTTTTGTAACATAAACACATAAACATAACCAGCACCCAGATAAAGAAACTTGTACCCCATAGACCCCGTCTTGTACTCCCTTTGTCTCTATCCTCCCTCCTTCTATCCTGAATTCTGATAGAGTAGTTTTGCCTGTTTTTGAACTTTGGATAATATGAAATCACAGGGGATGAACTCTTTTATGCTCTTTTATGTTGCTCCACATTATGTTGCTGAGGTCCATCCATGTCATTCTGTATAGTTCTCTATCTTTCTTTCTCATCACTGTATAGTATTCCATTTTGAATACACCACAATTTATTTATCCATCCAACTGTTGATTTTTTTTTTTAAATGAGGAAACTGATATAGAAAAAGGAAAAAGGCTAAGACTTACTAGGAAAATAGTTTCAGCATCAAGGACAATTACTTTGTGTGAAAAAGACACCAGAAAATTCGATGAAACTAAAGTAAAACCCTCACAATTCCAACAGAAGTACCCTTTCACTCACCCAGAGCTGTCACTTATTACAGACACATAATGTAGTAAACCATCCATGTACGTCTGTGGAGACTTAAAAATGGGGTCGCTGCTGTCCCTGGTGCTCAATTCAATGTGACCATCTTCCAGAGTGACCTGCAGGCTACTTGTCTGAAATCATCAGAGAATATACCCAACAACAATTAGTTTGCATGTAAGGATTATGAATGTATCGACATTGAATTATTATCAAAACCATGTATAAAACAAGATGTTTTGGCACAAATGTTTTGGCTTTGACATTTTGATCTAAAAACTACTTTTTGAATATTTTGACTTCATGTTTATGAACATAAAAATCTTATGAATATTATTTCAATGCTGATGAATTTGTCAAAACCATTTTTCTAGACCTACATTCATTAAGCTAACTTAATTTCTTGGTCAATTATACAAAACGGTTAAACCATTTCTAAATTTTTCTATTTTTACTTTTCTTTTGCAGAAGCTATTCCCATCAGGATCAATTTTTTTCTGAATAAATTTTACAGCAAAGATTTGAGTCATCAGTTTTTTTAACATATAAGACTATTACACCAACTTTTTCTCTTCCATCATTATGAATTTTTTATTTCCTGGTGATTATTTCTAGGAAGTCCAATTCTGCATGTCAAACTCTGCAGATCTAAATTTTGGCAAGATGATTTGACTCTGTCAGTTATTAATTTTAAAAATGTATAATTTCAGCAGTTGTCATTTCAGTTTTGTTCATGTTTTTTCTACTAAGTACAATTTTTGCAGTTTTTCAATGAGATGTGATTCCTCGGTGAGATTTCAGTCTAAAACAATTTTTACAGTGTGAGGTTATAGTCATTGTTGGTTTTATTTTGTGTTGATTCTTTTTCAATTGGCAACATTCATTATGAATTAGATCAAAGAATTCATATGTATTTCTTAGCTAACGTATTATGAAATGGAGGGCAGTGTCCCTTGGATATTTCTAGAATTCCTCCATCGTCCAGGATTGATCTAATCTTTTACTAACCCAATTCTTTCATCTGCTTTTGATCATTTGTGTATTGTACACTAAGTGTTCCTACACATGACAGAGAAAACAAGTGTTCCTACACATGACAGAGAAAACAGGCATCAAAAGAGCTAGGTCAAAACATCCTGCTTTCGTGGAAAAGCTACCCCCACAGTCTAGGTGTTGGCCTGTGCTTCTTCAGGGTTCTTGTTTTTAAAAAAAAGATCTCTAAAGACTGATGAGCAAGCCTCCAAGAGAAGAGGTCTTCCTAATCATATCTTTTAGCACCTCGGTCCCCAACACCCCTCACCCCTGCCCCACAGCAGACTGGTAGGTACCTGGCCGCACAGCAGGAGGTGAGTGAGAAGCTTCATCTGTATTTATAGCTACCCCCCATCGCCCCCCATTCCCCCCACGTTCCCCCACAGGTCTATGGAAAAACTGTCTTCCATGAAACCGGTCCCTGGTGCCAAAACGATTGGGGGACCACTGTAGATGTCTGTTGTGCTCTGAAATCCTAAAGAAATAAATCCAAAATGACTATATTCTAGTCTGCTTCTATTTTAAAATTCTATTCACTCCACAAGAGGATTTCTAAATATTAGTTGACTTACGCCTACGTAACCACACTAGCTAAATCCTCTTAAGTTATTGAGGGTAACTCCTTGTTGAAGAGCATTTCTGTGGCTCTGCTGTATATAAGGAAAGAGCAAAGGAGTTTATTCTTTGCCATTTCCCAGATGTATATATTGTCTAGCTGATGCAAAAAGAGAAATTTGAGGAACTACCTTTTGTGTAATCAAAAAGCAATAACAGGGGTATACTCTGTTTTTTTTTCTTAGAGCTAAAACTTTAAGCTATATTATTAACATAACAGTTATAATTCACCTTCACTCTTATAAAATATACCTGAGTCCAGAAATACACACAAATTCAATTCTGTACATGGTAATGTACTTTCTAAACCTGATTTCTTTTAGGACCTACCCCAGGATGCAGAGTTGCTTTCATAGCTGAACAATACAGTAGCATTTGCCGTGTGACAACAGATAAAATGTCCAACTTCCCTATCTTTGAAATCTCTCTATTGTTTTTGACACCAAACTTTGAGTCAGGTTTAAATCTTGCTCAGTATTAATACGCTATTTCATACCCGTGTCTGATGATTTAATAACATGCCACTGGGCTGAAACGTCTGGAACCCAAACGAGGCCTGGAAGTGGTCAGGCAATGGGAGGTCCAAATTAGTGAAACTCAACTGTCCTCCTCTGGAGAATGAGGCCGATCGCACAAGCTGAAATGCAAACACAGAGTGTGTTACTGGTATTGCAATCATTTCACGGCTGAAATACAGAATCTTACCCTGTATCACTTTACCCAAACTGATTATTAATAATATGATTTATGTAGCCTCAGAAAGAAAGTTTGTTTTTCTGCATCATAAGTCACCAATCACCTGTAAGTTTTTGTGTGTATATTTGGTATTCCTACTTTCCTACCAATTTAATATGCAAACCTGAAGAGATTCAGTACCTTGCAAGTACGTGGGGAGTGTACATGAGCCAGTTTACGATAACACTGTGTGCGACTAAAGAAAAGTCAGAAGTCGTGTTAATGAATATAGAAGATGGATTGGTCGGGAAGCCCTCCTTCGTGAGGTCCTGAACCCTTCTCTTACCTTCCAGTCCTCTGAACACTTTTTGGTTACTCCCACAGTATCATTCAACCTCACAACACCACTGGTTTTCTTCAGATTTTTCATGCAGCCTCGGAAAGCAGGGGTAGAAATGTTAAACCTGATTAGGAATACAAAAAAGAAGCAATGGATCATGCCATGGTCACCCGAGAATCGGAGATGAAACCTTTTGCATGCTCTGGTATTTCTCACCCATAAACAAGTACGTATTTATGGTTATCCACTCCCATGGGATTCCTATAATGCTGCTTATTTTATGATGCAGGGAAAATCTACTTCCTTTCTGTGTAATTCTGAATTCCCAGCTTTAAAAATGCAGACAAGAACATTGACAGAAGAATGGTCAGTGTCCCCAAAAGGTACAGAGACAGAGAAGTTGCACAACACCACCTCCCCGAGTCAAGGCATTGCATGATGAATAGGAAGTATATTAATAAGTTAATATACTATATATTACATAAATATAAATAAACAAATAAATAATTTATAACAACCAGGAATGCCCTAGAAAACTTTTTGCTCTTTTTTTCTCTGTTTACTTTTAAGCTAACCACTGTAAACTCAGAAGAAAGGTGTTACGTTTTGGTTCTAGTCAATTATGAAAAATGTGGCTTGATTTAGCTAATGCCAAGCTGAAACAATGGAAAGAGTTGTCTGGGTTCATATACGGTATTCCTTACCTCCTGTGTGACCTGGGCAAGGGCTGTAGTGAGGGGTAAGCAAGTTAATGGACAGCAAGAGCTTGGGACGGTGCATGGCACATGGGCGTGAGTACTTGGGGGTGTTTCTGAGTCAAAATAGCACTGCTCTGGAGCCGGACTGCCTAGGTTCAAGTTCTGCCCCTTTAACTTCTCTGTACCTCTGTTCCCTCACTGATACAATGGGAATGTGTTAATCTATTTCATAGGGTTGCAATATGTTTAAATAAGTTAATATATTAGTATGTAACACACTCAAATAGTGCTTGATACAGAGTGAGGACTCAATGTGAGACTGCAGGGTTAGGAACTTTCCCTATATTACTGCTATTATTACAATGAGAGCAATTTTTATAGCAGCTCTTCCTACATTGTGCCATGGCATTTCCTCTTTGATTTGACTTCTGGATCTGGTTGGATCTGAATTCACATAAAGCATTAAAACACTTGAACTAACTGAAGTCCAGGCAAATATTTGTGTTTCTTAAACAAATGACGTACTAAGAAAACCCAAAGTTGATTTCATTATAAATCCCCAAGGCAGCTCACTTTTCTAAATGGAAAGGTGTCTGCATTCATTTTAATCCAGTTCATTATAAACAGTTGAGCTACATGTAATATGCATAAAATTAAATCTCATTAAAAGGAAGAAACAAATCCTCACTGGCATTACAGCATGAGCTTAATTATTTAATTATATAAAGATGGCTTTCTGCCTCAGAAGAGGAAAGTTCATTTTAATTCCTAGAACTTGTCTATACACAGTTTTATTTATTTATTTTTTTTTCTTAACTTTCCTCTTCTACTGGATATACACAGTTTTAGATTCATTCTCTCATGGGTTTCAACATGTCTCTTGGACATCAACATCCCCACATGTCCTTCTCCCCATAGAATGTTGGTCAAAGAAAGAAGGTGGCAGAAAAGGGAAAGACGGGATAATATCCTGAAATTAAAAAAAAAAAAGAAGGGAAAGATAGGTAGTCAACAGATAACAGGGCACCTATTTTGCACTTGGTACTATTACTCCATGCTTACAATAACCTTTTGAAGGAGATATTTTCTTATCTAACAATGAGCACTTACTATGTGCCAAGCACTGTGCTAATTCCTTCACACACTTTAAACCACCCTAAGAGATAGGCAGTCACTATGTCTATATCACAGAAGTAGGGGCTTAGGGAGGTTAAGGTACCTGCTTAAGATCACGCAGCTGGCAGAGCTGGGGTCTGTATTGCCAGTGTGTAACACAGGTTAGTGTCACTCAAAGCCCTTGCTCTTTATACTTTTGTGTATGTGTAGCACTTGGAAGTGATCACAACTTCTCCCTCTGCAACAGCTATAGACAGCAGAGGTATTATGATAGAAGATGTATTTCCACTATTCCTTGGGAGAGGTCTTGTTGCCTTGGCTCATCTGAAGGCCTGGAGTTCTGCGTTTACTGCGGGATGCAGGGTCTGAACCCACTTGCTAGAGAAATGTGGTTGTGTGGGTGTGTGTTGCTGTGTTAATGGGTTCCTACGTTGGGGTGTGTATGCACACTCTGGGCCAATCTGTCCACGACAGCTTAGCCAGTTCCATGGCTGCTGTTAGCAGAATTCAGACATGAAATGGAATCCTAAACTCAGTGTTGGGCACTTAGTAAATGTTCAATAGATTCTTGACTGATTTTTACTTTTCAAATTATTTTCATTTTGATGCTTTATTACTCTGCTCTCTAACACAATGGCCTAGGTCCTTAGGGAAAATGTCCTTGTTGGCGTTGGACCCTCTAGTATTGTCATGGATGACTTGCTCTTCTCCTGGGAAGCAAACAGGATGAACAGGCTGTGATTTCCGATTATAATCTGAAAAAGTCATTCCAAGATCTGGGTCCCCATTCCCAAAAGATACACTGTAGTGAGAGAGGAAAACACAAAACACCCACAAAATCTTCTCAGCAGGGCTGCTTTAGTTAGTGATGATACTAGCTTGCTTGGTCCACACTGGCTTTGAGCACTTGGACTGTCTGTAAGGGCCTTCCATTTATGCCGGGAGTCAGAACACTTCCCTCCTTGGGAAGAATTGCCTGGTTGTCCCTGCACAGCTCGGCTAAGGGTTGCGGGCAGAACTCCTCTATGCCCAGCTGCCCCCAGTAGCTCATGTCAGGGCAGGTTAGGACTCTCTGGACCACCAAGGGCTTCACCAGTGGGATGAAGCAGGGCCAGAAACACCTGAATACCACTTAGAACTTTACTTCTGAGGTAGTACAAGGCCAGTGAAATCTTTTGACTGGCTTCTATCTCCTGCATTGTCTATGTTCTTGTGATTGTAATAAAAGTCAAAGTATAAACTTGCTCAGAAAAAGGAAGCAGTGCCTTGTTTAGAGGATCCTACAACAGAACACTAAGAAAATCCAGTATGTACATGTGTCTTTTCCCACACATGTATGTCTTTAGTGGGTAGAGATCGAATGGTGAAGAAAGGTTGAGTGCTGACTTAATCCAAGATCACACCACTCTTTGGTGTTTGAGCCCAAACTAGAACCACTTCTTCTGTGGTTCTACTCACTAGTCCCTTTTCTAGAAAACCTGGACTAACTGGCATCCGCCTCGCTATCTGTGGACCTTTTGCTAATACCATGCAAACCTAAGCCACTGGCCAATGGTTCCTCATTGCCTCAGCTCAAGAACTCCTCATGGCTCTGGGTGAGCCTCAGTGACCTCCTGTACCAAGTTTCATTCACCTTTTCTCCAGCCTGGACTTCTCTCCAGAGGCCCAGGCCACCATGTGCACCTGCCTCTGGGCATCTCCACCTGGCTGTGTCTTGGTGCCTGCAGCTCAGCCTGTCTCAGACTCAACTCAACACCCTGCTCATCTGCTCATCTGCTGGAGCGCTCCATCTGCCCAGGGCTCAGCCAGAAACCAGGCCTCATTCTTGATCAGTTTTCCCCTTTACTCAAGGACTCGTTCAGTGCTGCCCATTTGCCATCCTAAATATATTTGGAATCCGCTCCCTTGTTCTCACCTGCACTGCCATTTCCCTGTGTCAGGCTCGCTCGTTGCTCACCTCTGTTAATACACTCAGCTTCCAGCAGCTCCACCTGCCTCTGCCCTTCCCATGCCTAGTCCACTCTCCATCCTGCACTAGATTGAGCTGCTGAAAATCCAGATTTGGTCATGGCCTTTCCCTGCTGACATCCCTCAGATGGCTCCTTACTGTGACTTTCAAGATCTTCTGTAGTCTGGCCCCAGTTGCCCACACCAGCCCCAGGAGGCAGCCCTGCCCCACCTCAGGGTGTACCCCAGCTCTTTGCAAGTTCATGCTTTCCCTATCTCTGGGCACTTACATACATGGATTGTTAGCATCTCTCAGGTCCTAGTCAGAGAGGCCACTTTCCTGATGCTCCCAACTGGATCAGGTTCCCTCCCAGGATCCATCAACACCCAGAGCTGCCCCTTTACAGCACACATCACACACTACTGCAGTGACTCTTCTCCTCTTCTTCAGGCTCTGCTCTGCTCATCGTTGTCTGTCCTGCACCTGACACACTGCCTGGTGCCCGCTAGGCACTCAGGAAATGCTTGTGTAATCAGTAAATAAGCAGTAATTCTCAAATGTCCTCACAAATTCTGTCTTAAATGACTCTATTTTATTACAATCAATTATATAAAATCAAGCTTACTGACAATTCATAACTGGCCGGCCATCCATGGCTGAATTGCTATTTAATATAATATTAAATATTAACATCACCACTTAGGCTCTCAATGTCTTCATTGGTAAAATTCAAGGGTCTGCAAGGTTCCTTTAGGTCCAAGAATCTAAGGAGTAAAGATGCTCACCCCAAACTCTGTTAAAGTGCTAAGCTCTCCCCACTGTGTCTTCATCTTTGGGGGGCAACCCTGACAACTTTAAAATGCAGATTAGTGCCTCCTTACTATGGATGCACAGATGCCCACAGGCATAAGGATTCTAGAAGAAAGGATGCATTTGTATGATACTTTATATATCACATCTAATACTCCTTCCAACTGATTTATAAATTATAAAAAGAGTTAACTAGCTTAAGATCTCATATAAAGGTAATTAGCATCAAACATTTTGGGAGTGCTCTTAGCTTAGTTGTGAGGCTGCACTAACCCTTTCAGGATATCATCAGCTATCTCAAAGCCCTTTGGGAAGACACAAATTAACAAAATGTAAAAATTATTTTTAAGTACATTCTCAAAGTAGTGTTTTTTTTTATTCATTCAGATTAAGCTTTACTGCCTTTCAAATTAATTTAATTAATTCATCCAAGAAATAGTTATGCACTGATTCCATGCTTGGTAGCATGTAAGGGGCAGGTAACACAGATGTGAAGGAGACGTAGCATCCCACATTCCCATAGGGTCCCATACCCAGCTTTCGGTGCCCAGCGATGCCTGTCAGACTTTGGGACGCCCATGTTCTCCTCAACTGCCCATAAGGGCCCAGGGCCACAGCCTCCTTTCTACTGGTTAACAGCATTGTCAGCTCAGCTATATTCTTTGTGGTTTCTCTCCTCCCAGGAATGAAAATGGGGATGTCACACAGTTCCCCCAACTTACCCCTATCCAATGCCCAGTCTCAGTATTCAGGATTTACATTTTGTTGACTATACTGTTCATATTGAAAAGTTAACTTTTTGTGTGTGTTTGTTGCCAGAATTTTAAAAAGTAGACTAGGTTTATTGGTAGCAATCATAGCCACTATGACAGGCAATCTACTTTTTTTTTAAAAAATAATAAAACAAAACCATATCATCTTACCTTTCCCTGATTGCAATTGGAATTCCTCCCAGATAGTATGTGCTGAAATCGAATATTTCACCCTCAATCTTAACGTTCTGAAGATTCACACTTATCCACATAAGTTTTTGGTGTTTTCCAATTTTGATCTGAATCTGAAATAAATGAGAGATGAGTCAGAAAGCAACAGGAAATAAAAGAATCCCATTCATAGTGGTTCACGACTATTATGTTTTCATTTATCTTCCTCCAGAATCATTTACTTACATAGTAGGAAGACTCAGAATGGTAGTACTTTTGGATAAAAATATGATGCTAAAACATTTTAAAAATATTTATTTATTTTTTTTAGAGATATGGTCTTGCTCTGTCACCCAGGCTAGAGTGCAGTGGTGCGATCATACTTCACTACAACCTTGAACTCCTAAGCTCAAGTGATCCTCCTGCCTCAGCATCCCAAATAGCCAGGACTATAGACATGTGCCAGCATGCCCTGCTAAGTTTTTAAAAATTATTCATAAAAACAGGGTCTCACTATGTTGTCCCAACTGGTCTAGAACTCCAAGCTTCAAGCAATCCTCCTGCCTGGGCCTCCCAAAGTGCTGGGATTCCAGGTATGAGCCACTGTGCCTGGCCTAAAACTTTTTAATAGAAATGTCAGCATTTAAAATTAACCATGTTTTACTGTTTGAGGAAAAATTGATTCATTAATAATGTAGGCATTTGGAATTATTGATGCTATCTCTGTGTGTTATGCTGTTGAAAAAATGTAATATGTATGGCCATTTCATAAAATGCATGTAGTGGTCAAAATAAAAAATAAATAAATAAAATTAACTATGTTTTATATATGTTATATATATATATATATAAAATATATTATGCATAAACATGCACATTTTAAAAGGATGTCTCCCTCAGTTAACAGCTACAAGTTCATATGGAAATACAAAGTGTTTTGGGGCAGAGAGAGGCACTGGCTTAAATTTAAAAGAGTGAGGACATTTAATAATTCAAGGAAGCAGACTCCAAGGACATACCGAATGATCTTTCCCATTGTTGATGATGTCTCTAATTCCTTTTTCTTTTGGTGGCTCTGAATTCAGTTTGTATCTCACCATGAGGCTGCCATCTTCTATACTTAGAGATATGAAGCGATCCTAGAATATGGAAACAAAGTTAGATCACCGGAAGACCTGGCTAAAGAGGAGCCGGAGCCTTGGAACTCAAGTTACTCTCATGTCACAAACTGCTCCCAGTGTGGGCTGTGTCCTTAGTTGAAAGGGATAATGGTGCTGTAATATCTAACATGGGATGAGTGTGACAGTTAAATATTGTAAGTCATGTTAAACATCAAGTATCGTGGTTGACACATTGGACAGACACACATGCTAGCTATTGCCATGATTTTGTTTCATATGATCCATAACCAGCATGCAAACATGGAAACTGAAAAGATACAGATCATTAATATCGTTTAAAAATATGAGTGCTAACCTTTGGAGAGACAGAGACGGCCTTACTGCAAGAAAGCTCAGCTATCTTCCACTGTCTGTTTTCTGACTTATTCCTGTGTCTCAGTCTCATCTGCTGGCTCATCCCCCTGCCCCTCCTCCACTGCAGTGCTGGGGACCCCGCAAGGGGCTCCTTCCTCCTCACACCACGCCCTTTGCCTCCACAATCACAGACACTACTGTGGCTCCAATCCCAGTGCACCTACGAAGCCCAGGTGTTTCTCTCCAGCCTGGACCTGCCTTCTCAGGGCCAGGTGTGTACATCTGATTCCTTTATTGTTATTGTTCTTGCTTGCATGAGTCACAGACACCCCAAACTCAGAATATCTCAGACAGAATTTATGACCTACATGCCTCCCACAGGCTGCTAAGCTTGCCTCCTTCCTTCACACTACATGTGTGCTTCCTCCCTCCTTCCCTTTCTCTCTCTCTCTCATACACACACACACACACACACACACACACACACAAATCACCTTGCTGCATAAGCCAAAAACCTAGGAGTCATTCTTGATCCTTTCCTCTCTCCCATCTGACCAGAGCTTATGAATTCTGCTATTTCTTAACTCTTTCTCCATTTCACCCCAGCTAGTCCCAGCCACAAAGGTCTTGTGCCAGACTGTACAGCAATAACCCACTGGTCTCCCCACATCCCCTCTGGAATCCATTTCCCCTCTATGGTGACAGTGGTCTTTCGAAAGCACCAGTGTGAGCACAGTTACTTTCTGTGGCTCTTAGGATCAAGCCCTGATGCCCTGGCAGATGCTGTGAGGTCCTGAGCTTGCAGCTTCGTTTCTTGGTGCTCCCTCTCACAGGCCACCATTCAGTCCCCTGTGTTCTCTCTCCCCCTGCCTGGAACCCCCTCTGCCCTGTCCCTCTGTCCCTAGAAAAATGCTGTCTTCTACTTGGCCTTCAGGTCTCAGATGAAGCACCCTTTGCTCAAAAAAGTCTTTTACTTTATACATTCTCATTTTAGTCCTAATTTTTCCTCACAATTGTGATGAATTAACCTATTAACAGCATACCTTTAACACCTGTCTTCGCCTCTAGAGTATAAGTCCTTGAGGGCAGGAGCTGTGTTTGTCTTCTTGGGCATTACTACATGCCACATGGTGTAAAACATATACCTGGATTAGCTACATTCTTAATGGGAAGATGTGCTGAGGAATTTCTGACTTAGGGCTTGAAGGTTTTGGCTTACATAGTTCCCTAAAGATAAGAATGCCTCTCTTTGAAGTCTAAGGTCATAGTCCTTATCTAAAAGGAAAATCAGTCCTTATCTGGACCCTAAACCTTGTCTTTGGGTTAGGGTTCATCAACTCATAAACAATGGAGTAACACCAACATCTGGGTATTACTCAGCAGCTCTCTGGACCATTTCTTATGTAATGAAATTATGTAAGTTTTCTTCTAATATAAGTAGTATGTCTGGTTCTTAGTCTCCAAGAACTTCAAAATATAGTACAAAGAAGACCTTGTTTTGGAAAACAACCACCCTGCCTTGAAGATGCTATGTGATCTCTCAGCTCTCTTTGGGCTGGTTGGGACCTTCCCAAACCATCAGAACTGGTCCAGCCATGGAATCTCCTAAAGGGTCTAGTGAACCAGGTCGTGTTCCTAACTTACAAGTAGAAGGGCCTGGTAAAATCCCAGGCTCCATATCAATCCCATGTTCTCAGACCAGAGAGTCGATGGGCTGATCCACATTTCTCCAGAAATATTCCCTGTGACAGCAACTCCAGAAGCTCCTGTTTTCTGCAGCGTTCAACTCAAGGCCCTTGGGGCTATAAAGGAGCCCGGGCAGACATCACACCACCTCTTCATTGACCAGCAGATGGTGCTGACGATCACTTGTAGAGTGTCACTTTGGACTTCTCTAACCTAATGGATTTAAAGATGGTCCCCAGGAACCTCAGCTGCTTGAAAGTAGAGAATCTTCAGTGTCTTGAAGTCAAGCATCAGGCTCATAAAGATGAAATTCCATACAGCCTGGCAAGAGTCAGACCAAGATGGCAAAAGCAGGAAGTCAAACCATTTAGATCTGAGACCCCAGGAGGCAGAATAAGTAGACTATTAGGCAAGCAGTAGGTTCCAAAGAATAAAACTGACAATGGGAATAGAACAGGAAGAGGGGAGATTTCTCCCACATGTTGGTGGCATGTTCTCAAATTCCTGATTTAAAGGCACACATCCTCATTAAAGTGCACACTCCCCAGCCAACAGAATGAAAGTACACTTGGGCCTAGGAAAAAAATGCAGGTAACATTTGCATATTGTTTTTCAGATCTAGTTTGTGGTTTATAACAATCTAGTTATCCCAAAATTGCTGAATAGAATGGATATATTTGGTAGTAGTTGGATACTTGTTATAAATTACCTGGTTTTCTGCAAAAAACAGTAGACCTCTATCCACAGTAGTCTGAATTGTCTGTCCAAAGGTTGGGAAGGGAGCATTTGGTAGAGTTGGAACTCGAGCATAGCCTGTACCTTCAAAATAATTTTTGTCTGACTCTTCCTTTCTCCTGTCAACATCAATCACCATAAGTTAGAACATAGAAGCAAAGGCTACCCACCCAAGCTGCTTATTCATACGAGATGCTGCTCTCCGAAAAATGGGGTTTAAGAATATGCAATCTAGTTGTCACAATTTTTCAAAGCAGAGGACACATCTCTAAAATGTTAAAACACCCAGCTTTCCCTCCCGATGTGCTCTTAACACTCTATGACGATCAACCCCCCTAGCTCAACAAAGGTTAATATTCAAGAGTCCCTTTTGGAAATGTCTAATTAGGAAGATGTAGCCTTCGAGCCACACCTTAAAATGTGAGAAATTATTAACTTGAAATATAATTTTATTCTGGGTAATAAATACTTAGTCTGCCTCATATTAGCATAGTCCAAATTTGTTTAATTGTAGGGAAAGTTAGGAGCTCAAGGCAGTAGTTTTCCAAAAGGTTCAGAAAGGCAGAGTACCTATAAAATCATGGTATACTCTGTGGATCACTAACTTTTAAAATGTACAGTAAATCTATAATTTTGTGCCTAAATCAGGTACCATATAACATTGACTATTTTGTGGTAGGAATTACCAAAATTTTAAGAAAAGCTTATTTTTTAAAAACTTGAGAAAACTCTATCAATCTAATATTTTATACAAATTAGTAAAAGACTGCTATTGTTAGATTTTAGGGATGGACTTCCAGTGTTGCACCCAAGGATAATTTAAAAACTACTGGCCCAAAGCAACCAGTGACATCAACAGTATCTCACTGGCCCATCCCTTTATTATATGTAAAAATATCCCAAGGGACCAAAGCTCCAGTTATAGAGACACTAGTTTCTAGGTTTTATTTACCTTCTACAAGGCTCTACTTCAGTTGTGTTGAGATTGAAAGTTTTTTTGAAGTTGTATAAGCTCAGAACATTTTCATTGAGGTCATCTAATTCAATACAACCTTTGTATGGAGGGAATCTTATACTACTGGGAAGCTGAAAATGAAACAGAACAAAACATCTTCCAATAACAGAGCAAAGCATAATAATCAGGTTGATTAGAAAAAAATAGTATAAATCTATCATTTTTAACAATCAATACAGCATAAGGGTTAAGAATGTGGACCCTGGAGCCAGATGGTTGGCCTTGCTATTTACTGGCTGTATAACCACAGGCAAATTATTAAACCTCTCTGCCTCAGTTTTGTCATCTGTAAAATGGGAATGATAATGATACTTATTTAAATTAACATACTTAAGCTTATAACAATGTCCAGAGGAAGTACTCAATCAGTGCTAGCTATTATCACTAGAATGTGCTTTAAGAATGTATAGTTAAATCCATTTTATATGTAATTAATAATTAAAATAGACATGAGGTCATTATGCCAAATTAAAATGTAAATATTTTCACTCAGTGAAATAACATTTATACTTACCTTAAAATCAGGGGGGTAACCTCCAACATAAAATACAACATTTTCAGGATCCAAATTAAGCAGCATATTGCTGTTTCCGCTATCCATGTCATGGAACTGGGGCATTTCTGGTTTGCTGGATGTGGCTCTTTTGGTGTAATTAAGCCTTGCGAATTGATAAATTCTGTTGAAAAAAGAAATTAGATAATAAAGTTATATGAAAAAAATTCAAAAATTCAAAGCCAAGACACCAAAAATGGGTTCGGCAACACATCAGAAAAAAGTTTGGTGAGTGCAGGTCAGGTTCACAAAAAGCAAGAGTGGATCGGACTTTTACCGCTGGAATTTCACCCGGTCCATAACTGCTTCCTGAGTTTCGCTCTCGGTCAAGATCTGGTTTACTTGGAGTTCAGCCTCGCGCTCCCCCAGGTTGTAGACACACCTGAGCTCGCCGTCTACGACCGCCATGCCAATGTAGTCCTTGGAGGCCTGAACACAGAAAGGCCACCTCAGAACACTTCACACACTATGTTCTCTCACCTTTCCACCCCAAGAGGATGCATTTCAAATAGCTAATGGGTTTTATGCAATAAGCCCTGGGCAGACAGAATAAACCAGGTGCATCCTATTGTTGAATAATACAGAAAATTTAATTAACAATGTCTGAGCTGTCTTTGCTCATGTTACGGTGCACTCATTTATTCATTCCTCCATGTGCTCAATCTATAAATATCTGCCAAGCATCTACCATAAACAGGGACCAGACACGGACTCAGCTGTCCATAGAGTTTAGTCTGGTAAGGGAGATCAGCTGTTTGTGTTCTTCCAGAACCATACAACCTTCTCTTTAACGCTTCATGCATGCCTCTGTTATAATACCTCTATGTTATCATGGCCACTTACATATGTATCTTTCTTCCTTGCTTGAACGTGAGCATATCAAGGGAGAAACAAAATGATTTTAAATTGTGATAAAATATACACAACGTAAAATTTACCATTTTAACCATTTTTTAAAGTGTACATTGGCATTAAGTACATTCCAGAAATAAATTTTTGTTTATCATAAATCCAGGATGTGGCATATAGTAGGTATATGGCATAAATTTGCTGAAGGAATAAAGTAATAAGCATTTTGCCACAATATAAAGCAATATAAGAAAGGTACAAATAAAGTACCAACACTTTGAAGCATGAAGGGGTAATTAATAATAGTGTTGATCTTAAGAAACTTTAAATGCAATGTCCACTAGTGAGAACTAACAGTTTCCTAATTGGGCAGAATTTTCAAGAAGCACATTTCAGACATTTCTTTTCCAACAACTGTATCCTAACCTAGTCAGTGATTAGCTTTTCCTCTAACAGTTAAGTCCAAGAAATGTATTTTAAAAGGAGGGATTAAAAGCTAAGACCAACCATTCAAAATGCCTGTGACAAGAGTGGTTTAATGAATTTAGAATAATAAAGAGATGGGGCAACTGCATTTCTTATCGGTTAGGCAGGAGAGGGTTCATTCCACCCCAGTCCTCATCCTTGCATTTCCCTATCTCACAGACTTAAGGAAGGGTCCCAGCTGGGCATTCTGAGGAAGAGGACAGGGTCATAATTCCGTGAGAAGGAACTACTGCTGGCTTCCAGGGGGCCTTGATACTGCTACCCTGGTAGTGTGGTGCCAATCATCTTCCCCACGTGTGTATGTCTTCATGTGTACACATACATGTGCCCACATGCTGAACCCATTGAGTGAAGCCTCTCTATCTGCCAACAGCTAATAGTCCATGACGCAGGGGAGGCCCCTGATGGGAGCCACCACAGTGGGGAGGTGAGCAGGAGGCAGTGGGGTTTGTTGACATCTTGGTGGGATTTCTACCTGCTGTGATAATGGCAATGACACAGTTGTGCCACATGCCTCAAAAGTACACATCTCAAAAAACATATTCTGTTTTTAACAAGAGAGATGTCTGAGCAATACTTACATCTTTGTTTCCCAGGTACATGACAAACATATTTTCAGTGCCCCCATTTTCTCTGGAGTCAGGTCTTTGGAGAAACAAAGACAGAGATGTGTATCCTTTCAAATCTTCCAGGTCATTTGGCATTCGGACTTCGACGCCAGATTTACCATTGAACCTCATGGGGACAGCGACCTGTGAGGAGTAAGTTACATGGTTGTCAAACACTCTCCTGTGAAGAAAGTGAGTATGCTCAGAGAGGTATTTTGTGACTTTGCAGCCATCCCTCTTAACTACATATCAGCCTTTCCCAAGTTGTTACTGGTAAGGAGTGAGGGAGTATGAATGTCTCCAAGATCTGAATTATAAATTCATAAAACTGTTTCAGGATCTGGGTAATAAAGCATTCATGTTCTTCCTGTTTATTAGCCAGGGGTCTTTGAGAAGTGCATTTAATCCTCTGTGCCAGCAATAATAATAATAATAATAATAATAATGATAATTACAGCCCTAGAAGGTTTTTGTGCAGATGAGCTAACATCTTTGCAAGCACTTGGCATGGTGCCTGGCATACAGTAGATATGTCATACCTAAAAGATATTTTCCAAATGCACTTTTAAAGGAACTGTTTCCCATGAATATATTACATGTTATAGTTTCCTCTATTACAGGCATTCAGTCCTAAAAAATGAGTGCATCAGGGCTCTTGAAAATAGCGCTTCGTAAACTCTCAATGGTGAAGGACCATTTTTCCCCCTCCAATCTGTCATGGACAATACTTTTGCAAAAAATACGTTAAAAATTAAATTACTAAAAAAATGTAATAAAGGTCGTGCACAAAATGCAAGCCCACTGACCACAGGCTTGCATGTTGAGGTGATTCAAATTGTTAAAAGCTTCCAAACATTTACTCTCAACTTTATACTTATATATAATATACCAGTAACAAAAGTTCTCTGACTAGTGCTGGTCTGTGGGACAAGCTTGCTCTAAAACACAAAAGATAAATATTCCCTAACAATCGAAAGAATAACACTCCCAGAATGAGACATACACCAAGTCCACATTTTATTTAGCAAGCATTTAAATATTTATCAAGGACCTTATATATGTATATGCAGCCATTACTCAGGGAGCTTGGTGATGGGGACCCACATTTATGGGCTCATTTTATGCCTCTCTCTTCTACCCACCCTCTGCCCTTCAGAATGCCCAACCACATCTAGGAGTCTTTTCATGGCATGCCCTTCTGCTTTGTAGCACCTGGCAAATTCCTATTTGTTCTTTTTAATTTTTTTTAATTAAGAAGATACTTTATGTATACCAAAAAATATGGAGAATATGCCTATATCTGCATCACCATCTTGAGAATGGAAACATTTCTGTTATAACTGAAGCCTCTTGTCCACATTCCCCTCTCTCCCTTCTCGGAGGTCTCCACTACTCTAGATTTGGATTCCCATGCAAATTCCCATGCAAATTTTAATATTTTCTACTAAATATGCATTTATCTAGAAACTGTAACTAGTATTTTTATGTTTTAAATATTTTTATATAAATGGTATCCATCTGGACACATCTATCTAAACTTGCTTTCTCTGCTTGGCACTATGTTTTTGGATTTATCCATGTTGATACACACGGCTAGAGTCACTCACATTTGCTAATGTAAATGTGTGGCTTTTTGTTGTGATCATAAACCATGTTGTAATGAACATAGTTACACATGTCTGTTAGTGCTATTCATTAGTGCCATTCTGAGCCTCTGCAGGTAGAAGCGGGTGTTTCCAAGACACACATAACATACCTCTACCCAGCTTCTTAGCAGAGTCTAAGAAACTGCCTGTGGCAGCTGGTGAACAACCTGAGTTCAGGACGAGGACTTAATAACATCTGTGCCCTCATAACGCAAAGGAGAGCTTGTGCAAACTAGGTGTTCAAAAGCACGTGCCTGTATTTTTTTTTATTTTATGTTTTCCCACTAACATGGCACTTACTATTTTCCAGGCACTATTCCATGCTAGCTCATCTAATAATCTAACCATCACATGAGGCTGGTACTATTATTTATTCTGCTCTACAGATGAAGACATGGAAGCACAGACGGGTGAAGAGTCCCACAGTCCCACAGCTCACAGTGACAGAGCGAGAATGAAAACCAAGACAGTCTGGCTTGCTCAATTAGCTTTCAACCACTGTGCTAGAATACACGTCAAATTTTGTTGAATGTATTAACAAATGAACGCAGAAGGGCAGAAGCTAGAACACATTCTTATTCATGTGGTTTTTATAAAGCATGTATGAGTATGAAAAAGGTATTTTCTTCTAAACTTTGCCTCATGTTCTTTGTTTTCCTGCTAAAGGTTTTATGTTGGGAATACTTTTCTTTCCTAGAAGAAAGGGCAGAATCTGAGGCTTCAAAGAAGCAATATAGAACCTAGGAAATTAACCACGATGCCTCCAGGGCAGTGATATACTGATTTGGCTTCCTAACTCTCTCCCTCCAAATATCACACACACAGCTGGCTAGGAACTGTTGAAAAACAGAAGAAATTCCATTTATACTATTTTAGGACAAACAAATCATCAGAGATGCCCGTCATAAACTCAATTAGGTTAAAATGAGAAAGGCTGATGAATCAGTGCTTCAGGGGTAGGAAATTGCTGTAATCCCATGTCTTCCTGCCCCAACAAAGACAATTCCACAACTTTCAAGTTACAATGAGAGAGCAGTGCAGTATCATGCTGGCAATTTCTGACCATAGAACCCTCACTTGAACTTGCAATAACAGTTTACCAACTGGGGCCTAGAAGCAAATACTTCTTTCTGCCTGAATAAACTCAATGGAAGGAAATTGCTTCAGACCTCTGGCATACCAGATAATTTAGGGGATGAAGGTCATGTGTACTTTTAAAGTATGACAGGAGGAAATCAACCTTTGTAAATTAAGCAATCAAAGAATAAGGTCATGAAGGACAATCAATTCTTGAGTAAATAAGTGCCTTTCCTTTCTTGATGAATGTGGTAACTTATCAAAAAACTAGCCTTGGCTATGGACCACGTGGGGACACCTCACCTTATTGGCAGCATCTCTGGCCTGCTGAATCAGTTCTCGTATTCTATCCACGTTGTCAGAGATGTTTCCCAGGGGCAACAGCTGTTGGTTGATACTTTCAATCTTGCCCAAAAGATCAGGCAGTTTATTGGTTAATTTCTTCACTGTTGGTAAGATTAGAAAATAGAAATTTAAAATTGTGCATTGAGAAGAGGTTAAATGCAGATGTTCTTACTGACAGTATTTATCAAGTGACATGTTTAGGCCTCAAATATTGAACAGGATGGATCATAATGAAGTACAATAGTCCACCTGTTAAACCACAGTTTCACTTTCTGAGGTTACTTGCCATTAACCATCATCTGAAAGTATTAAATGAAAATTCCCAAAATAAACAATTTGTAAGTTTTAAAGCAACAGGATGAAATCTCACCCATTACCACCTAGGACACGAATGATCCCTTTGTCCAGAGTATCCACACTGTCTACACTACCCACCCATTAGGCACGTAGTAGCTGTCTGGTTGTTGGATAGAAAAAACAATATATATAGGATTCAGAACTATTGATGTTTCAGGCATCCACTGGGGGTCTTGGAACAACTCCCTGAACTACTGTACATTGTGGATTTTATTCTGCAATCTAGGTACCAAATCCTTTTCCTTGATCACTATAGGAAAAAAAATCTTTGTTCTCTGATTCTTAATATCAATCATAATTCAATGCCTCATGATTCAGTAACCTATATCTCTACTCTATAAAAAATAAAATCAATAGTGTTATCAATGGATTAAAATTTTAAAATATCCTATCTGGTTCTAACTAATAGAATTTCTATACTCTTTGAATGTATCTCTTATGTTTTAATTTCTGATATCAGACTTTATCAGGGAAGAATTGAAATGGACCAAAGCACATGACAATGGAGAGAATGGCTAAGACATCCCAGCCGGAGAGTGCCTGATACCTGAGTTATCTGCATCAGTCAGAGCCTTGTTGAAGTCTTCACTCTGGGTGGCCCCATAGGTATCCTTAATTCTTTCCACATCTGTCTGAATGGGGTTGAGCCCATCCAGAACCTCATTTGTTATATCAGTGGCCTTTCTGACCATGTTCTTCGCATTACTGAGCACACCGTCAATGTCACCTAACACACACAAATAGGGAGGTTTAAGTGTCTCAAACGTTCAACTGACGAAGCCATGTACAGTGGGTTAGGAAGATGCCAACCTCTCTGTATCCCGCGAAGATCATCTCGGACAGTTGTGAGATTGGTGTCTATCAGTTCTTTCTGAACTGTCACAATATTCAGGGTTTGCTGTAGGTTGTTGAGAGCTGGAATGGTTTCTAAAATAAAATAAAGCATCAAGAGGTGATTACTTTGTGCATTTTGATCTCCATTGGTATTTGGAGTAGACAGTGTCGGCACAGGGGTCATCCCAGAGATGCCCACTGCACGAGTCCAGACCCACAGCTCTGAGATGCCCACTGCACGAGTCCAGACCCACAGCTCACAGATCAGAAGCACATCAGAGCCTTGTGGCAACAGGCTCCTTGGAAATGTCCAAGAAGAAAGGGAGAGGCTGAATAACTTGGGGAAGGCTAAACTTCTACTCCTCTCAGAGCAAAAGGCTCTGCTTAGCTAAGGATGTGTCTGTTATATCCACTACTGTGTCCCAGCATATAGCGCCAGGTCTGGCACTAGTCAGGACTTAATATTAGTACATATTTGCTGATTGAATCAATATAGGAATGAATGAACAAATGAATGAATAATGCAGAAAGGATGCCTCTTCAGACAGAGGACAAGAGAGGAGTGTTGGTGAGAGACCCTCTCCCAAGCAAATATAAACACAAAGTAAGCATTGTTTGTTTCCATTCATTTCCAAACTGACATCTTTTTAAAACTTCATGAAAGAGAAGGAGCTAGCAGCCATTCTTAGCTGATAATTTTGCCATCCTTGGGTCACCGAAAATAACCAGCAAATACTTTAAGAACATATTGATGAAATATGATTTTATATATATAAATTTTGATTCCAGACTGATTTACATAGCAACACAGTCAGCATCCTAACCCTGTTTAAAACACTGAGACCACTTTAAAGCTAAAAATTTTAAAGAGAGCAACAGATGTCAGGAAATTCGAATTCTTGAAATTTGCTAAACAAATGATTGTATGTTAGTAAATTTTTTGTATTTTATTTTTCATGTATTTAATTTTTTAAAATGTGAAACAAAGTATGAAGGAAAGGAAGGAAGAAAGGAATTAATTTACAAAGGCATCATCTACCCCCTTTGAAAGGACTAAGAGATTGAGTGAGGGCAGTGGGCTCATGGATGACCACAAAAGACCAGAGAAACTTGAGACAGCATTTTCAGAACACAGTAACTTGGTGAGATTGAGGCAGTTTAATTATTTAGAAAAAAATTAAATAAAATATATGAAAAATTTCCAAAGATAAAATTTGTGCTTAAAAATTCTCATGCTTCACAGTGGTAGTGATTTTTGAGACTTATAGTTGCTAATATCTTTGGACTTAAGGAATTTTGAGGCTGGGTATGGTGGTGGCTCATGCCTATAATCCCAGCACTTTGGGAGGCTGAGCAGGAGAATCACTTGAGGCCAAGAGTTTTACACCAGCCTGGGCATCATAGTGAGACTCCCATCTAAAAAAAAAAATTTGCTGGGTGTGGTGGTGTGCTGTGCCCGTAGTCCCAGCTACCCAGGAGCCTGAGGCAGAAGGATTGCTTGAGCCCAACAGTCAAGGCTGCAGTGAGCTATGATGATGCCAGTGCACTCCAGCTTGGGCGACAGAGAAAGACCCTGTCTCTAAGAAAAAGCAAAACAATAAAAGAAACTTAAAAGCAGCTGCTTTAATGACACAAAACTAATGATCTTGATATGTGGGTTCCCAATGCGATGATCATCAGCAAATGAAATTAAAATAGCCCCTCTCCCCAAGGCCAGGCCAAAATAGGCCTATTAATATTTATAAGGCCCCAGTTAATTTCCTGTATGATGGGTGGGAGATATTTAGAATATTGGGTGGATGCATGATATTGATAAAATAAATCACGGATTTAATCTGCATTGACACTGAGATTCAAAAAGAACATTTTCTTCTAGGGCTGTCTATCCTGTCCCATGGGTCATTTAAAGTCAGCCCCTGTCTATGCCTACCCCTGTCCACCAATACCTTGCTGTAGCTTCTTCTGTGTTATCTTGGCTTCATTTAACAGTTTATCACTGTCGGAACTCAGGGTTTTAGCTTTTCTTGGAAGGTCTTCCTTTATCACTGTCTGAAAGCAAAGCATTTATTAGCCTTAAACACATCCCATATCTTAAGAGACACAGAGTAAGATTTTTCATCCTAGACTAAACCCTCATCTTTAATTGTTAAAGGATGAAGTTCACAGGGAGAAGGGAGTTAGACTGTTCTCTACAAGATACAGTTAGGGCTCTAGATAGACATACACGGCTTGGGGAAGTGGACCTATTATTTGAGCCTATAGGCTCAAAATCGATAATCAGTGTAATTTCTATCTGGTTTCAGAAACAGTTTTTAAACTGTGCTACAGATATGAAATGGTCAAATTCAGAAATGACCCCTATCTAGAGCAAGATATATGTAACTTATTCTATTTAAATTTATACCATTTAAATGGAATTTCTATCTGGCTTCACAGTTTTTAATCTGTGCTATAGACATGAGATGGCCAAATTCAGAAATTACCCATATCCAGAGCAAGATATGGGTAATTTATTCTATTAAACAATTTCTGATTTAAAATAATGCTTTTTTATATCCCTCGGTGCACACGTTAAGAAAATAAGAAAATGGGCTGTCTCTAGAGCCAATCTAGATAAGCTGCCCACGCAGCTGCCCACCTGGAGGGCGGACTCTGACGCGCTGGAGGCCTTGTTGGCGGCGTCCTCGGCCGCTTTGATGGCGTTGAGGATGTTCTCATAGGCGGTGGCAGCGTCCACGGCGCAGCGCACCAGCTCGTCCCCACTGGCGTTTCTCTTGATCCTGGGAGATGGGACACGTTAGGTCCTCCCACGGCCTTCCCCTGACGCCCGCCCTCAAGGAGACCTGAGGCGGTGGCCTCTGCAGCTCCGTCCCTAGCAGATGCCCAGGAATTAGCTCCCCCCCACATCGCTGTCTGCTTCAGTATTGCCTCGTGGCTTTGGCCTTGGCCCCGCCCTCCGCCCCATTCTGGCCACCCCACTAACCCAGGGCGCGGACTTGACTCTGCTGTGGGCCCCCAAGCCTTGCAGGTCTCTGCCACACACTCACTCTTCCAGCTGCTTTGCCAGCTCTCCTAAGGACTGCGCGTGCTTTTCTGCCTCCTCCACCAGCGATGCTTTGCCAGCAGATTTGGAAAGTTCTCTCACTTTGTCACTTAGTTCTTGCCTTGATTCATTTAAAGTGGCAGCTAATTTTTCATATTCCTATTTTTTCCAAGTAAACAAAGACAGTATAATTCCAAGCAAAGAATGTATATGCCATTTTCTCAAACTCTGAGAAATTGTATTTTCTAAACCCATTCATCACATCAGTAACCACTATCCTTGGTTACTTCAGATAGTGGCATTGGTAATACTCCACCAAGTTTTACTATCATCTTCAGCAGTCTCATTATGGTGGGGACATCTTAGGTAACTTTTACAAAAGCACAATGTCATCATTGATATATAGCTGTACTAAACCAAAGGAATTTTTTTATGATTTAGGATTAGCTATTATAAAAGACACTTTCAAAATCCCCATTGGACTAAGAAATTTTGTCAATCTTTCATCAAGTCTTAAAGGTCTTCTGTTAATAAAGTTATGCTTGCTCTTTTAAAAATACCATTATAATTTTTTGTTGTTGCTATAACAAAAGGGATTTGCTCCTTGTAGACAAATTAGGTAATACAGATTGTCATAAAGAAGACATATCATTTATATTCCTTCCCCAAGGGATAATCCTAGTTAACTTCAGAGAATTCCTTTCTATTAAATAAAAGACATAACCGTTGAGAGAAAAAAAAATAGGTTAGCCCATCTCACTATTTTCTGGCAATATAATTGTTTCTGGTAAATCTAAATGTTTTTAGATTTTTCTAGAGAACAAACGATCTTCTCTACCTTCTGGCTTTTCTCCATCAGCTGCAGCACCACGTTGGTTTGCAGCAAAGATGCGTCTGCAGTGGTTAAATACTTGGTGAAATCACTCTGCAGGGAATTTACTTCCTTCACTTGTCTCTGGAGAGAATAAAAGGCATATCTGCTTGAGCTCCATGATATAGTATCAGAAGACAAAGACATATTTATCAGACAACAGCATACAAGTGATTTCAGAGTCAGAATGCTTTCTTGAACCCAAAGATCATACTACAAAGTGATGGGACATCAGTTCTGTTTGCAATGTAGGCATGTTGTCAGTTTCCTCAAACTATTAATATAGCTGATGAAACAATTGTTATCACTGTTGAGGAGGTTTCTACAGGAGGGGTTGACTTAGCCAATATGGTAGATATATTATTACGGTCTTGTTTGTGGAACACGATGAAGAATTTTAACTAGATGAACCATCACCCACTATCAGCACGCTCTATACGCCAGTGCCAATGAGGATGTAGCAGGCACTTGAATGAGAGATTACAGAGGACCTGAGGTTGCCAAGCTAGAAGGCGGCCAAAGTTCAGAGACCCATAAAATTGGATCCTGCTCCCTACTCTTGGCATAATCAGTGACTTCACACAGAGGTGTTACTATTTAAAGAGGCTTTGGAAACTAAACATAGAGTCATCCACTAAGACAGCCTTTATTTTCATTTATCAACTTCCTCCTCTTTTGGGGTCAGTCCTATGTTATTCAACTTGGATCATACTGTCATTTTATAACCCCTCACATTTTTGTTATTGTTTTAGCATACAATGTTCACCATTCAAAATATAAACTATAAAATCTGGAGCTCTAAATTCTACTGTTGCAGCTTCTGTATGCTGTGTTTTTATTTCCTATAAAGCAAGTAATAGCTTAAGATGACTTGCTGGTGATTGTGATGATGATATTTATATATCTGACACAAAAATTCAGTTATTTAAAACATAATCATTGGATTAATTATAACAACACTAATTTCTCATGTATTTGGCAACATTATTCCTCCAATATTCTTGCAGCCAGGGTTGGGGATAAAGCAGTTTGCACTGCTTTGTCTGTGGTTGAAATTCAGAATCTTTTCTCATAGCTGAAGAGTAGAAATAACTTAGATTTTACATTTAATGCCTCAGGCCTTTTTGATCGGCGTCTGAGGTGGTATAAGCAGACATACGGACAGGTACCTGGCTATGCCACCTTATTAATAATAAAGATCCCTCCTCTCCCCATCCTAACTACTGGAAGACAGCAGCTCCAGACTGTGAACTCACCTGGATGGCTCCCAGAGCTCTCTCGTTTTCTTGGTTGAGGCCAGAGGCCTGCTTTGCTTGGGCAGCTGCCTCCTGTAGCATGGCACGAAGGTCACTGAGTTTGGCTTCATAGTCATTTAAAGAATCCCTCATACTCTTCACAAGTCCATTGTTTCCCACCTGGTGGGTTTCCAGCCAGCTCCGGATCCGGTTCAACACTGCAATACATCACTTCATGTTTTCCACTTAGGAGATGAGTATATTGAGGCTAAATTATAAAGACTACAGAAGGGGAATTGAGTTTCTACTCATTTCATGAATTTCCTTGAACTTTTGAGGGAATGGGGAAGAAAAGTAACATTTGTGCAGACTTGCTATGTGCACTGCACACGTGGCCTCGTTTAGTGTCCATGGCAACCATACGACAACAGTAATTATCATTTTCATGTTTTAGATAAGGAAATGGAGGTTCTGAGAAATTAGGGGATTGACCCAAGGTTATGGGATGAGTCAGGTTGGGGACTTGAACTGCAGCTGCGGAGTATAAAGTGCATGTTCCTTTCGCTGCTAATACCCCTCCTACAATTAAAAGCTGAGACCAATGTTAAATTTGAACAATAAACATGCTACAAGAAAACTGCTACTATCTGTATATTAACCACTTATACATCATTTTATTAGAGAACAAATATTAGTATTTGAAAAAATATGCACCAAACTAATATTTCTCAGTTTTCAACTAATGGGGCATTCTCCCTAGTCAAAACCTTTAGATACATTCAGTTAGTTTCTATATTTATTTTTGTGTAAAACAGGTTGAATATCCCTAATCCAAAAATCTGAAATCAGAAATGCTCCAAAATCCAAATCTTCTTGAGTGCCAGCATGGTACCCCAAAGAGAAAATTTCCAGACCTGACCTCATGTGACAGGTCATAGGCAAAATGCAGCCAAAACTTTGTTTCACATAATTATTAAAACTATTGTACAAAATTACCTTCAGCTACGTGTATAAGGCGTAAATGAAACATAAATGAATTTCCTGTTCAGACTTGGGTCTCATTCCACAAGAGATCTCATTATGTATATGCAAATATTCTCAAATTGGAAAAAAAATCTGAAACACATCTGGTCCCAAGTATTTTGGGTAAGGATACTCAACCAGTAGTAAGGCTAATATCAATTTGTGATTTGAAAATCCAACAGTGGTGACAGTTAAAAATGATATAATCAGAAAATTGGAAAGAGGTGAGTGAATGTCAGAAAAATGAAAATGCAGCTAAAAAGGGGGGAAAGTATCAATAGCTAACTTCTAGGGGAAGAACCTTTTCTTTTTTATTGCACGATGGTAAGATGTTATATTCTATAGCCTCTTGGTAACTTGGAGAAAACACTCTTGATCTCCTGGAGGGCTGCCCATTTTTACCACGTGACCCTCCAACAGTAAGTAATATTTGCTGATATGACCTTCCACCTGTCACTGGGAACACTATACTGTAATTTGCACATTGTATTTCAAAGCAATTAGAATGGCCTGGATGTGAGAATTTGGGGATGTCCTTACAGAGCTGAGCCTCTCTTCTTTCCGCTTCTGCCTCTCTTAGGTGCTTGGCCAAGTTCCGGTTCCGCAGTTCCCTCATCATGCGCTCTGCTTCGGCCAACTCTCTGGAAAAGTCACCTGAAGGCACGTTGTTTCCTTCTCCAGCTGCCCCAGAGATCTGCTTCAAGAGAACTAAAAAAACATCAAGTAGTTTATTGAACTGGGAATTCTAGGATCCAGCAGACTAAAAAAAAAAAAAAAAAAACAGGCAGAAATTTTTATGGAGGTTTCATATTAGTTTTTTAGTATCACTATGGGATCTTTCTCATCATGTAGAACTCTTAAAGGCAATTCTTTCAGTGTACAATAAAGCTTATATAACAAAAAAAATTTAATTGGGCTGAGTGACTCTGCTTACTGTGCACATTCCGGATGACATTTTTAAGCTTCGTGTCCAGCTCTTTTGCACTTTGGGTTGTCCGATCAACATTGTTATACAATGTTTGTGCTTTTCTGGAATTCATTTGCGCCTACATGAAAAATAAATTGATTAGTAACTAATTGATTGGGGAAAAAAACCTAAAAACATTTTGAAAGTGGAAAAAAAGTAGTTAATTAACCTAACATGTTACCTTTTCTTGCAAAATCTCAAAGTCACGATTCAGATTACTCAGTTCTTTTTCTAGGCCGTCAATTTTTGATCTGTGATTTGAGATGGCAGAACGGTAGCTGAACAACAGATTCTGTAAACAAAACACAAAGTCGATGTCACTTTAGAGTAGAAATTTAGACTAAATACTAGTAATGAAATGAAAAGAGTCGCTTAGCAAGACCAATGCTGGTTTCACAGGAAAAAATGTGGTTCTTTGAAAGAGGTTACATGAAGAACCTATTTTCTGATGTAAATAGTGATATGGCTCTAAAGTAAAGCTGCAAACGTGCAAAACGTCAATATACAAGAGACACTTTATTTGAATTAATGACCTGACCTTACAGAAATGAGGGCAATACTATTTACCTGATAGGTTCATTTTCAGATTTTAAAATAAATATAGTTTTTAAACATTTATAATAAACCTGATAATACTAAAAGCAGTGCACATGGCTACTTTTTGAAGAAACCATTAGATTCAAAGAATCTAATCTAATACAGCTGGAGGGAACTCAGTGTTCATGTAGTTGAACAGCCCATTACAAATGAGAAAATGGAATCCCAAAGAAGTCGAGTGACTTGTTCATGGCTGATCAGTGATTGTTTCAGGACCATAATCCAGGTCTGTTGTTCTTTTTTAGTGCTAAATTGACTCATGACTTTTAGATGCTAACATTGCTGTACATTATCTCTAGAGCAGTGGTTATTTTCAATTTTTTAGAAAAAGTATTAATATCTTGAAAGATTTTACAAGAAAAAAATGATACTATTACTTCCATATGTATGTCAGAGCCAGTGTTGGATAAAAGAAAACAGACTTCAGACTTAAATCCAATCCTCAGGTCTACTACTTAGTAGATAGATGATCCTCACTAAGTCTTACTCTGCCACTAGTAAATTGGGGATTATAATATTGAGCTGCAAAGTTACTTTTGGTGATAAGTGAGCTAAGGTATTTTAAAATATCATTGTGCGCATGAGCATTGAAAAATGTTACTTCCCTTCTCATACTTATTCCTACTGAATTTTTACACTATTTGTATGATATGGCAAAGGACAGTTTTATTATAATTTTACTAGGGAAAAACTAAGGCGCATTACTATATAGAATGTCAGCAGAACAGCTAGTTAAGAGGTATAGTGGATAAAGCATGGTCTTAGAATTTAATTTTGATTTGAATTCTTCTAGAACCATCATGTACTAGCTGTGTGGTTTTAGTCTCATATCTATCTTTTAAAAATTGAATTTAAGGTTTATTAAAAACAACTTCTAACAAAGAAAATCCCAGGCTCACTGGAAAATTCTATCAAACATTTAAAGAATTAACACCAAATTAACACAAATCTGTGTTTGAGTTTTCTGAATGCAAGTCATTGAACTAAACAAAGGCTCTATTAGAAAAATTAGCCCAGACATGTTCAGTAAGTAAAAGATGTTCACGCAGAAGTGTTAGTTTTGTGTATTCACAAATACTTTCCACCAGGAAAAATCTAATCTTCATTTGGATCAGAGGAAGGAGGAAACCCTCAAGCCTTAGAAGGAGGCAGCCTCTTCCCCATTCCCACCGCATCCATTCACCACATGTCTACGCTGGGCCGCAGGGCATTTACCCTCAGGTCCTTGGCCTTGGTCTCCATGTGCCTCATCTGCTCCAGAGTCTCTGTGCTGGCACTCAGGCCCTGCAGCCGAGACTTGACCAGGCGGAGGTCCTCGCCCATGGTGTTAAGGTCATTCAGCAGGGTCATCACACAGCTGTCACAATCTGCAGGGGCCACAATTAGAGGCAAATGTGCTGCACAGGAACTGCCGGCATGCAGAGAGCACAGGGACTGTGCAGCCCGGTTCACATACATGTACTCAGATCGTCACAGGCAAAAGTCACGGCCCTGGCCTTCTCAGGCAGGGATGCATACATATTTTGGAAAAAGGAGCCCTATACACAGGGAGCATTTTAAAAAGAAATGGCAATTCCATGCAACTCCTTGCTTAGTTTGTAAGTGCAGAAAACAATAATAAATAGCTTTTACCTATGGAGAACTTGCTATTTCCATATACATTGTGATAGGCATTTACAAGCATTTCCCCAATATCCTTATGAGGCAAGTCTAGTTATTATGTCCACTTAGCAAATGATGAAACTGAGGCTTAGAGGGGCAAGGTCACCTGCTAAAGGTCATACAGCCAGTAGTGGAGAGAGACTGGAAGGGACTCTAAGTAGTCCTCCTCCCACCATGGCTTTCCCAGACTAGAAATGGCATGTCCCAGCACAGGGCTCACATGTTTTACACTAACCCACCACCTGAAAAGAGGCAGGGACTTTGTTTTCTCACCATCACACTCTTCTGCAGGGCTGTCATCTTTGGGTTCTTGGTTTATGCAGTCTGAAAGCAAGAAACAACCAAAGGAGATATTGTTATTAAACTTATTCTTCATCTGCTTCTTAACTTGCCTTTCAGAAAAGCTAGTTTTGGAATATTTTAGTCACCCAATTACTCAGCATTGCTGGCTGTTTCTTTCCCCCCCTCGCCCCTGCCATCGCCAGGGAGCTCTGTCAGCTCCCAGCAGGCTTCCTGCAGGAACTTCTCACGTGGCCTCCCTGATGACACAGTCCATTTCTTCTCTACAAAGCGTCATCTCTATAAAGGCCATGCTTTTCTTATCAAATTAAAACTCTTAATTATTAGTGTTAAGGCTTTCTCCATATGTTCATGCCTCTTCCAGTATAATGCAAAAACAATGAACCAACATTCACTGAGCACCTTTGAGCATCCATGGTGTGCCGTGGCCTGTGATAGGTGCTGGAAATATAAAGGTATCAAGACAAATCACTGCTGCTCTGTGATTTAACAGTCGCATGGGGGAGACAGACAGATTACAAAACAGAGTGACAGATGCTGTGATAGACATAGGCACACAATGTCACTGCCAACTACGTATGGCACATAAAAGCTGAGGTTCTCAGCTACAGTCAGGAAAGCCTTGTGGACATCCTGGGACATTCTTTACTCTTTCCACTTCTTCTCTTGTCCCTATGCCACGCATTCATATACAGACATGCCCTTTCCCTTCCCTATGGGAATTAATCTAACTTCACCACAGCAAAACTCGAAGCTTGACATTTTCCTGGACATGCTACAAGAGGCTTTCATGTTTGTTCTTCTCAGCAGCCAGTAACATTCCACACTTTGTGTGTATACACATACATTTTAAACCACATTTATTTTGATTGTAAAAAACTAAGTTCATTAATGGAAAATTTAGGAAAGTCAGAAAAATAAAACAATCACCCTTGATCCTATCACTTAAAGACAATCATTTCCTTTATGTATATTTGTATACATTTTAATTTATTATATATAATCATAGGTTTCTTCTTACTCATCCTTTTTAAAAATCTTTGCTCATTCTTATATGTCTATATAGTTGTGGCACTTTTATTTCCTCAATTAGTCTGTAAACACCTTCCAGCCAGGAAACATCGGTTTTATTGCCTTCACAATTTCCCACAGTACCCTGAGCAGTTTATAGGGGATGAAGTTTCTCTGGGTGATTGATTTATCAATGCAATTTTCCCAACAAACTTGAGTGTTGACCACCAAGCAATCTGTACATTATTAGTTGAGGATGGAAAAAAAATAATAAAAAAGAAAAAAAAAAGTTTACATAAACAAGGTAGTCTCATACATGGGCATTTTCTTCCATTTTTGGAGCAAATAATTACCATCCTCATTTCAGGTTGCTTATTTTTGTTACTGGAATAGGGGAAATGAGGGTTAGGGAGGCATTAATCCCATGAGTAAGTTGTGTGTGATGTTGAAACATCTTGAATAGCTCCAGTCACAATAGAAATCACCTCCTTTTAAAACAATCCATTTCATCTTTAAATGTTTTAAATATTTGGCACTTCTTCCTTAGAATGATTGAAAATAGATCTCCCTCTTGCTTTCACTTTTTGCTATAAGTTCTGTCCCTTCCACCACAGAGAACAAGATCGACCTTCCCCTTATACCAGCCTGCCAAGTAGGTCCCTTCTGGGTCCTCCTTTCATTGCCATGCTCAGTCCTTCCTCATGTGGCATGGTTCCAAGTCCCTTCACAGTCTCACACTCTTTCTGAACACACTATGGCTCATCTACTGCCTTCTAAAGACAAAAATAACACTCACATGGGGACTTCTGTGAGCAGAGCACCATGGAACGGTGGACGCTTGGCTCTGGACACTAGAACTTGGTAGAGATAGCATGAGCTTTCTTAGGGGCCACATCACACCCTTGAACCACACTGAGCTAACACCTGATGACAACCTTAAGCCTTTTTACACCTCCTGCTACTAACCACATCTCACTTATCACATAGCTAAAGGTTGATGTTTTTTTCCATTCAACTATCAGACCACATGCATGTCCTTAATACAGTTTTGTCTGGTTAGAATTGGCCCATCATTCCAGGCTGTAGAGGCCCTTTTGTATTCCAAATGTGTCATAAGAGGCATTTGCTACGGAAGGAGCTGGGGAATTTCACCCCCAAATATGGCACCCTCGTGGCTGATTATTTTTTTTTTTTTTTTTTTTGAGACAGAGTCTCACTTTGTTGCCTAGGCTAGAGTGAGTGCCGTGGCGTCAGCCTAGCTCACAGCAACCTCAGACTCCTGGGCTCAAGCGATCCTTCTGTCTCAGCCTCCCAAGTAGCTGGGACTACAGGCATGCGCCACCATGCCCGGCTAATTTTTTCTATATATATTAGTTGGCCAATTAGTTTCTTTCTATTTATAGTAGAGACGGGGTCTCGCTCTTGCTCAGGCTGGTTTTGAACTCCCGACCTCGAGCAATCCGCCCGCCTCGGCCTACCAGAGAGCTAGGATTACAGGCGTGAGCCACCACGCCCGGCCTGAGCCACCGCGCCCGGCCGTGGCTGATTATTTTAAATCAAAGGCCCTTGGAGCCCAGCAGATGCTGGAAGAAGCTTTGTTCTGATACCCCCTTATCTGCTCATAGTCCAGACCTGCCAAAGAAGAAAACAATTACTTCTGGCAGCCTCATGAGTTTTCACTAACTGAACTCATATCACAGGAAGAAAGACTGAAGTCTGTCTACACACCTGGACAGACTTTTGTCATGAACTGTCATCTGCTCTGCGGGCCCAACAGACTTTGTCCCAGGCCTCCTAGTATGTTCTCCATGCCCACTAAATCCTCCTGAAATCATTTACTATCCCCTTAAAATCATCCACATTTCCCCATCTCTCTTTCCCTGATGAAGAAGGGTAAGAGAAGCATCTGTACCCCACTGAGTTACAGGGTAACCAGTCTCCTGTGATTCTCCTGTGTTAGGCACATTAAAATAAAATTTTGTATGCATTTTCTCCTATTGATCTGCCTTTTGTACGTAGATTTTCAGTGAACCTTCAGAGAGTGAAGGGCAAGTTTTTTTCTTGGCCCCTACACTATTCTTCTCAACAATGTGTCATCTGATAACTGGGTAGGTATGCTTTCCACATTCCACCCAAGTCAAAAGTATTGAACAAGACGTAGCCAAGGATGAAGTCCTCAGGCAAGACAACACCCAACTCTAGACCGGCATTGACCTTTCACTCTACATTGCTTTGGGAATCGCCACTTGACCAGATCTAATCCACACATCCAGGGTTAGTTCTTCACCTTGTGACTATAAGATGAGAGATTTTATCTAAGGTTTGGTGTTACGTTATATCAGTGGCATTTTCCTGATAAATCATATTAGTATCTCTGTCAAGGAAGGAAGAGGTAATCTTCCTTTTTTTCTGAGTTGTTGCTAATGAACCCTCCTAATTCCTATTAATCATCTTTTCCTTCGTGTGTAAAATCCACCCCGATTACCTACTCACAACCCAGAACATGTATTGCTATAAGAGGAAAAGTAGTCTGACTGCAGATCTACACGTGAAAAAAAGATGTGATTACAACCCTACAACCTCAAAGGGACATCTCAGCAAGATCACCAAAGTAGGGGCAGAAATTATTTTAATTAAAATTAGTTGAATTTTAAAAACAATTTACTTAAAAAAAAAACACCTAATTGAAGTAAGTTATTCACCAAATCTGCAAATACTACCTAAGTATTTCCAGGGTTGTTAAAACAAGGGGACAATTTATTAGCTGGAATTGTGTATTATGCGTCCTGAAAATTTGTGCTTATCTTCTTAGCCTGTTATTTGACGCCAGTTTTACAAACGCAGGTTAGCAGAGGAGTGTGGCGGTCTTACCTCCAGTCAAGGGGTGGCAACTGCCCGACTGGCCGTTGCCATTACAATTGCATGGTTGGCAGCTACCTCCAAATTTCTGTGGATTCCCGAAATATCCCGGTGCACACCTACAAAATACAGAAAAGACGAGAAATAGCTAAATAACTCACCTTGTATTTTTTCAGCTTCTAGCTTTCTGTTTGCGATACTGTAACCCTATGGGAAGAATGCTGACATAGATTTGAAAGCATGAATGTTTCTTGACACAGATATTTACCCCTTGAATTTCCTCATAGAAAAAAATTTAGAGATTCATATAATTTCAAATTTTTGCATGAAGGAGGGCTTTCTTAATATTTCCTATTGTATTTTTCCAAGTCTGCATAATTCATGTGTGCATTTATGGTTACAGTGCTTGCACAGGACCAAGAAGACCTGGCTGGGACCCTGCCTCAACCACTTCCTAGTGTAATCTTGGGCTGCTGGGCTTTGAGCTTTGGTTTCTTTATGAGTTTCTCCCATAGAAACCTAAGCTCCACAAAGACATGGGTTTTTTTCACTGTTTTGCATACTAAGGTATCCCCCTAGCACCTAGATAGTACCTGGCACATATTAGGTGCCAGATAAGTATTTGTCGAATGGATAAATAAATGACTGGACTAATGATAACCTATTTTGGCCAATCGATATAAGATGGGAGATAATGCTGCAAAGAACCTAGCACAATGCCTGCACATAATAGACACTCAATAAACGGTGGCTGTCATTATAAGACATGATGAAACATTCATTTTCTAATTGGTATCATTGGAAATTATTGCATTTCAGAAAGTAGATGGGAAGCAGAAAGCCTATGTATTCCCTAACTATCAAGACCATAACTAGGCTGAGGAGACTTATCTAAGTCTACTAGGTGGGTTGGTAATGTGCTAATAATAGGGCTTTACTTTGTGACTAGCCAGGTACTACCTAATAAACCATGCCATTCAGATTTATAATCTACAATACTTTATTTCTAGATGTCTCACCTAGATCTAAACTTTCCATGTAAAAGATTCATAATTACAAAGTACCCTATATTAAAGCCATATAAATATTCAGGAAGTTCAATTCCACTTCTTCCTCATTCTTGCAAACCATTGCTTACTTATTACAAGAAATAACTCGTCCTTTATTCTCATTTTATGGTAGTGGCTAAACACAAAGGACTGTAGTAAAACTTCCTAATTTCATAGATGACATTGGTACAACAAACACAGAGAGAATATGTTTGTCATTGGTGGCTCGGTGTGACTGAGGGAGAAAAGGTAATAAGAGCATGGTGAGGTCTGGGAAGCCTTTCCTACCCCTCCCCCAGGCCAGTGGTGCCTCTTCTACCCAACTAGCGTCTGCGTAATATATATTCCTACTTTTCACCCTCCACTGTCCTTGTACTTATCACGGACTAGTTGATGACTAGTCTGGGTGCAGAATCCATGTTTAACAAATGAAGAATGTTGACATTAAAATGGTATTTATCCATGAAAAAGGCTTTAAAAACTTTTGAGAAACAATAGCTTGTTTTCTTGAGACACCGACTGTAACAAACATAAGCTGACAGGAGAACTGTTAATTAAAAATCTCTCTTCAAATGAGCCGCCTGCCAAATGGATGTCTCATCGAGCCTGCTGCTGTTTTCTGCTTCCTTGGTGTTTGTGAAGAACCAGAAGAAGTGCATTAGGCAGCCTGTCCAGGTGTGAGTCCTGTGGCTCTTAAATCACACAGCCTGGAATCTCTCCCCAGTGCCCCCACCCGCCTTCCAATCTCACTGGTCAGATGTCCCTCCTGTTGCAGCCCTCCTAGCCCAGTTCTCCCAGCTCTCGCTGTTGTAGTGGCTCATTTTTAGGTCTGTCCACCACTGGGCTGGACAGCCCTAAGACGGCAGAGTCTGTGCTCCACTTGCTCATGTGTGTCCAGGGCTTTACCCTATGCCAGGCATATACTAGAAGCGCCATACATTTTTCATTGAAAGAAAGAATGAATGATAAATGTGAGGCAGGTGTGACAAATGTTCCTTTTGCTGAAATGGAAAATGGAAACTAGAAAAATCTTAAATTGTCTCTTTTGCCACAGGACAGAGTCTGGGCTCCTTAGCTGCTGCTCCGTGTCCCCGTAACACGGCAGCCCCCACCTTCCACACGTTGCCATCCTCTCCAGCCTTGCACCTCAATCTCCTGGCTCCCCTGGGTTCTAGTCATCCCTTAGACCTGCCGAAGTCCTATTCAGTCTGTAAACACTTCAGATAACCCCAGTCTAGAGTGGTCATGCCTTCCTAGGAAATCTGGTTGAATTAATTTTCTGTTTTCTAGAAAATTTGGTCAAACTCTCTTAATATTCATCCAGAAAAAGAATCTGTCAGAATAATTAAGCAAAACATTTTAAATAAAAGATACAAGGGGAGTCCTTGTATCTGCTCAACCAAATACTCAAAGGCATTTCATACTTTCAGAAATGATACAGCAGTGAAAATGGCACGAAATGAAATAAAATGTACAGAAACAAATCCAAGTGTATGCAGACATTTTGTACATACACATTTAGCTTTAGTGAATTCACTAAATGGACTTGGTAAAAGAGAGAGAGAGAGAGAGAGAGAGAGAGAGAGAGGCAGAGAATGTGAGAGCATGAGAGTGAGAGAGAGAGAAAAGCGGCTGGAATGTCTGTCCCCAGGTCACTCACGGAGCACACGCCCTGGAGTGACCATGACATGTGGCATATGAACCTGCTGTTCCCCTAGCTGCTCCAGCTCCTCATGCCTCTCCGAGCGTGAACTTCTCACACTGAGTACAGTTCAGCAGTGGAACCAAAAACTACATATATTTCATGCAACATGGCCCTGGATTATTGAGAGATGAGATGTTGGGATATTCAGGGTTATTTGAACTGTGGTCAATTTTTGCCTTACATGCTGACCTTAAATATATCTGGTATGTGACATGCAAAATTGCCAAAAAGGTTAGGTTCCAAACTTCCACCAAAATAAAGACTTGAATGTAAGAAACAAAACCACTGAAGTACTAAAAGAAAATATGCATAAACATTTATATAACCTCTCTAAGCATGATACCAATGGCTGAAACTCCAAAGGAGAAAATAGTAGACAGAACTACAGTAAAATTTAACTACTGCATACCTAGAATTATCAAAAACAGAATCCAAAAACATACAAACAAGCAAAAAACAGAGGATATTTGCAACATATACTATGAAGGATTAATTTTCTATAAAAGAATTTTGTACAAACAGAAGAAAACAATAAAAGATGAACATTCAAATAGAAAAAAATGGGTAAATGATCTAGAAAATTCAAAAAATAAGATTTGTAAATGGTCAATAAGTACATGAAAAAATATAATCCAAATCTTAAACAAAAATGTAAATTAAAATGATATCATTTTCCCTATTAAATTGGCAAATATTTAAAACATTGATCGTTTTCAGTATCCATTGGGGGAGGCAGTTGCTCATTCTCTTTCACTGCTAGTAGTACTGTCAACCTTTCTAGAGGGCAATTTTGTAAAATATATGAAAAGCCTGAAAAATGTGCTTATCCTTTGACCAAGGGGATCCATTTGGAAAATTATATCTTGAGGATTTATATACACACATATTTAGCTGCAAGGACTTAATTTAGTGTTGTTTAAATGGAGAACAGACAAAGGCTCTCTAAAACCAAGAGTAGGGGATTACGGAACCACAGTGGAAACTTTTTGGTCAGTGATGTGATGTTATCAATGCATGCTTAATGAAATGGAAAGATCACGGAAAGTAAGCAAGATGACTAACATAGCGTTAGATGAGAAAACAAACCAAAACAGAAAGTAAAACAGAAATCTACTTTTGCTTTTTTCAAAAAAGTCCCTGCATGTAGAAATGAAGTGTAAGAATATCCAGCAAGCCTCTAACAGTGGTGCTCTGCAGGTAAAATGATTATGAGTAGGACTGTGTGTGAACCTGTGCGCATGTGTTCAGTGTGTGACACAGCAGGGGTGTGGTGGGGCTCATTGGTTCTTTGCTTATTTGTATTAACATTATTTTTATCATAAACGTATTGATTTTATAATAAAGACATTTTAAACTTAAAAACATGTGGGTCTTATGATTCATTTTTTTATACTGTTACTTTTCCAAGTACTTGTGGCACTTCCTCAGCTGGACTGTGGCACTTTCTTTACCCTCCACAGTGCTCGGTGATAGTGGCTAATCATGAAAACTTGCTCCTAAACAACTAAAGCTTGTCTCTGTGGCTCTTTAGCATCAATTTTACACTTGCCATTCTATAGCATTTATTCTTTTGTTTCGCAAACATTACTACCTATTATGTGAACAGTACCATGCCAGGCATCAGAGATTCAGAAATGAATAAGATGCAGACTATCCTGAAAGGTTTCAAAATATAGTGTGGGGATAGAGGTGTGTGTGCACGTGTGCAGTAAGTAGGGGTGTCTGTGGGGGAAGGGGTGTGTAGAAATGTGCATATGTGGGGAGGAGTGTGCAGGAATGAGTTTATATGGGGGTGGGAGCATGTAGGGGTATCTGTGTGGGGAGGTGTCCATAGGGGTCTATAGGGGGGAGGTTAGGAGTATGTAGATATATGCAGGAGGAAGGGGAGGCAGAAGTGTGGGGAGGGGTCCCTAGGGATCAGTTTATATGGGGGAGAGGTGCGTGGGGCATGTTTTGGGGGTATATAGGGCTATGTGTGGGTTTGTGTATGTGTTGTGCCTCATTCTCAGGTTTCTGAAACATATGCAAGGCAAGAACGAGAAAGACGTTAATGATTTCTTAAGTGAGCAGTCTTGTGTTTTTCCCAAGAGACTTTTGCCAGCCTTCAGTAAAACTCACAGCCCCAGGCCAGCTGAGCCACCGCCCAGCGGGCCCCTCCCGCAGCCCTGAGCCCACAGCTGGCAGAGCCCGCCCACCCCGCCTGCGGCACCCACCTTTCGCACTGTGTCCCTGCGTAGCCAGGTTTGCAGGAACACCTCACGTTTCCCCCGTTCACAACACAGCTGGTGGCGAAACTTAAAAGAAGACAGAAAAAGGCCCCAGTAAAAACATAAATCAATAGGCTTTAAGCTCATTATTTATTTATTTTTTTTTTACTGCAAAAGACTTGCATTAAGTGAAAATTGAAACCCAGTGTCTGGCTACTTTTTTGTGTGAAGTCAATTCTGCCCATCAAGACTTGTGGAGATAATGATGAATTATCTCAGCTGACATGGAGCAAATTGTGGTGAACAAGGACTAAAGGCATTTATTTTATTTTTGGCTTGGAGAAGTGCATTCTTTCTCTTAACACAGAGCAAAGTATCTCACTTTGGAAGAGATGATTACCACAGCATTTTTCCAGAAATAACAAGGAAGGAATAAAACAAGTCTAGGCAGAAAAAAAGAACAGAGAGTCCTCATTCTTTTTAAAAAAATGTTTCTCCTTGTTTATTCAAGTTCTTTTGTATCAGGCACATTGCCTTCTGGGAAGAAAAGCCGGTGGGGGGGGGAGGCCTGGCGTTTGGAGCCCCAGACAGGAGCACAGAGCACACTCGCCTGTTGTGGCATCTCTGTGGGTACAGCCACGGGCCATTTGCATCTTTTTTTCACCAAGTTGTGGAATTTTTATCCTTTTTCCTTTAGTTCTACACTGACAATATTTGAGAAAAAGCTTTTTTTAAAAAAACAAAGAGACCACGAAAAACCCCTGTTGCCTTACAAAGTGTCTACATCTGCCCATGAATGTTACACTTACGTAAACCTGAGGGAAAAATCACTGCATTTATCATTCGCTGGGAAGAGAATTCTTATTTGGCCTCTCTCTTAGATAGATGCAGAGTTAAGGGACAGTTAGAAATTTGTCAGTAGTATTAACATTGCTGGTAGGCATGTTAGACAAAAATAGAGTTTTACTGCTAAATCTGAGAGACTACATGTTTCTTCAGCTGCATGGAAGCTGGAAGCTAAACCGGATGGTAACAACGCGCTTTGCAAACAAAACCGAAAAGCTTTCTCCATGCACCCAGTGGAAATCTTGCTGCTTTCTGCTTTTGCCAGCTTCTGCTCAAACAAGTCTGGGCAAGTGTCAAGCGACAGATCCCTTTACAAATGAAGCTGCAGGATGGGGCGGGTGTAACAGGTATCAAACACATAGATAGCAAAGCCAGGCTAACAGTTCAAATATGTCTCTCCAGAAAAGCCACACTAGGGCAAGTGGCTGTTGGTGATGCTGGGACTTGGCCCATTTGCCTGATATTGGGCTGATGTCAATCTGCCTACACTTGTTTCTGAGCCTGTGTGCTAGCTATACTTCATCAGGGTCTTCTTGATAGTCAAACCACTCTTGCTTCACTTAGTTTATTTGTTATGCTGTTCTTTGCTTGGACCCTGCAGTGAACACATTGTGCCGAACAAGAATAGGACAAGGTGCCAAGCCCAAAGAATATAGATTACCATGAGAACACAATGGTGGCTTCCCACTGATGGAGTCTATTGGCTACCCTGGAGCCTGAATGACAGCTCAGATCACTCGGTGGCTCAGAACTGTCCCAAGGCTTCCGTTGCACTGAAGACAGAATCCAGAGGCTCCATTCCGGCCTGCAGAGTTCTACCGCACCTGAGCCCTGGTGGCCCCACCATCCTCAGCTCTGGCTCTCTCCCATCTTGCACTTCAGCCACTCCTGCCTTCTCATGTCCCTAAACACATCTTCACAGGCCTTGCCCTTCTGTTTCATCCTTGCCTGGGACCCTCATGCTGCTGTGGCTTCCTCCATCCTACTGCAGGCCTCTTGGCCAACCCCCTGCAGCAGCCACTCACTCACTCACTCACTCACTCACTCACTCACTCACTCACTCACTCACTATCAGTCACACAACCCTATTTCAGAAAATGTCATCTCCCATCTGAAATTGTTCCTCTTATTTACTTGTGTATGTATTTATTGAGTGTGATCACACCCCGCCGCCCCCCCCACCCCACTCCAGGTAAAGCCCCGTGAGATCAGAGACTCCCCCATCTTCATTCCAGTTTCCCCAGCATGTAGTGAGGGCCAAGGCCTGGCCTGTAATGGGTGCTCAAGAAATAACTGTTTAACCACTGAACATAAAGCAAAAAAAAAAAAAAAAAAAAAAGGAAAAGCCCAGAAGAATACAGCTTGGAAAGACTGTTTCTGTTTTTGTTTTCTTCTGGCATACTGCTTTTGTTCATTTTTTTTTTTATTATAACAGTTGTATTGAGATCTAATTCACATATCAAGTGATTCAGGCAATTGTATGTAAAGCGTACAATTCAATAGCTTTTGTTACACACACAGAATTGTATAACTACTACCACAGTCAATTTTAGAACATTCTCATCACCTTAAAAAAGAAATCCCAGGCCGGGCGTGGTGGCTCACGCCTGTAATCCTAGCTCTCTGGGAGGCCGAGGCGGGCGGATTGCTCGAGGTCAGGAGTTCGAAACCAGCCTGAGCAAGAGCGAGACCCCGTCTCTACTATAAATAGAAAGAAACTAATTGGCCAACTAATATATATATAGAAAAAATTAGCCGGGCATGGTGGCGCATGCCTGTAGTCCCAGCCACTTGGGAGGCTGAGGCAGGAGGATTGCTTGAGCCCAGGAGTTTGAGGTTGCTGTGAGCTAGGCTGACGCCACGGAACTCACTCTAGCCTAGGCAACAAAGCGAGACTCTGTCTCAAAAAAAAAAAAAAGAAAGAAATCCCATATCATTTAGCAGTCAGTTCCCATTCCCGCCCCCCACCCCAACCCCAGTCCTGGGCAACCACCAAACAACTTCTGGTCTCTCTAGGTCATTTTTAAGTCTCTATAGTACCTGTTGGTATGAGGACACGGGCAGGCCCTGCAGGATCCGTGGACGGCATTCCCATAGTAACCCTCCTTGCAGCGCTCACAGTGGTCCCCAGCCGTGTTGTGCTGACAGTTCTAGGGACAGGTGGACAGCACAGGTAACAGCAGCCTGGTACATTTATTACTCTTGAGATCATTATAACCTACACAGTTAGAACTCAAGTCCTCTGACTTTACAGCGACATCAGTTCCACTAACCATATATATTTTCTGTCTATCTCATCATTGTTGTTGCTAGGAAAAAAGGTGTTAATTGCCCTTCCATCAGTTACGTGGTGTGTCATGTTGGGGATGTGATGTGGTGAGGACAGGCCAGTGGGGTTCACATCCCACTGTAACGTCCTATGGCTGCGGAATCCTGGGGCATGCTCCTTCCTGTCTGTGCTTCACTGTTTCTTCCATCAATTTCACTGATGCATGATTTATATACAGTTGTAATATTCTTCAAATGGACAGAGTAACACCCACTTTCAAAGGCTTTTGGGAGGATTTTTAAAAAGTATACTAGCCCCTTGGGAAATATAGATTCTTTTCCCTCTTCCCCTTGGAATTGCTTCTAGGAAAACCACCGTCATTTTACTTCATAGTTCACATAACAATGATATACTGAAGACCAATATAATTGAAATGTTTTTAATACATGGAACTTGTTAAAACAATAAAAAAGTTGTATCGTATCTGCAGAAAGCATTCAACTTAATTCCAATGTCCCAAAGGAGCAAGAAATTAATTTTATTTAAGCTTTTTATCTAAGTCTATTCATATTTTTTGGAAATCCAATTATTTTCATGTCAATGTCTATGAAAGTTGTTCTTCAGAAAGGTGTTGAGATGATATAACTCCGCAACTGAGCGGTCTATTAAGACAAAGTATAGTGGCGTGGGTTGAGTTTGTTCATTTTGTGGAAATTTTAACAGGCTATAAGCTTTCTTGGGGTTATGCTAGTAATAAACATCTAAAACATCCAGGAAAACTCCCCTTGCTGTGAGCATTTGATAATTCAGAGATACTTTGTGTTAATTATATTGTCTGGAGTAAGTATACTTTAAAAATTTGCTTATAGATTTTACCTCTGTATGCAGAGGTGGTGCTAGAGTAGGAAGCTTTAATGGGTGTGAGTTTTTAAATAATATCTGAAGCTAAGTTGGAAAAAACAATGTACATCTATATCACAAGAGGATATGGTTTGTTTGCAATGGAAAAAATGGCCCTTCAATCATAAATGTAATCGATGTGTCCAGATTGAACAAATCTGTCCTTCACAAATGTTTGAGTAACTGAAAATTATATAAAACACTAAGATGTTAAAATACCCTTTCATATATTTTCTAGATATAAAATCATGCACGGGAGATTGGTAAGCATTTCAGAAAATGTGGAAGGCCTTTAAAGTAGAATGCTGCTCACACGTTCACATCACCAGAAAGCTCGTCCCTGTCCGGACTCCCTCCTTCCTTCCTCAAGGCTTACTGTAGTGTGGGTTTCTCCTCGAGGTGTGGACACTGGGAACAATCCACCCTGCAGTGTACCAGCCCACAGTGGTGGCCTCTCAGGATAGTCAGGGGAGGACACGAGCAGCTTCCTTCACCCCTACTATGCACAGCTGCCCTGACTCTCTCATAAAACATTCATCTTTTGGAACTCATTATTTACCTTTCCATTTTAGTTTTCTTTCTCTTTTAATCCAAATGATAATTTTAAAGAGGAACATACCCTGGACATGTATGTTTTAGTTCTGTGACTACTTAGTTCTGAGGCTGAAAACATTAGAAGCAAGAACATGGAGAAACGAAAATTGTGGTGAGGACATCCACACGCTACTAAAAACACCCTAAACACTGGTCTTCCGCAAGGGCCAGGGAGAGGATCGTGCATGGAAGGGGTCATAACCGTGTTGCTTGGAAAAGTCCCATAAGAATGTCTGAAATGCTGTTTGCCTTCAATTGAGAGGTTACCCTGGAAGCCGTCTTCATCAGGCCTGCAAAGTTGAGCATCTCCCTACACAGTTTCCTAGTGTTTTATTGTGAGTGAGTAAGTGAGTGAGTGAAAGAATGAATGAATGCCTCAGGAGCTACTTCCACTCCCACAGCATGTAATTACCTAGCTCCATTTGAAACCAAGTATCTATTGGGCATTTACTATATGCCCAACTATGCCGGTAGTAGGGATGCAAAGACAGGCTGACACCTTGCCCTGAGGTAGATATAACCCTGTCATGGACATAGGCAATATCACGTGGAAAACAGGATGACAGAGGTGTGCCAGTGTCCTGAGGGAGTGGGAGGAGGGGCAGCTGGCCCTTCCAGAGCCTCAGGAAAGGCCTCCTGGAGGAGCTGCTGCCTGAGAGGAGGATGGAAGGATAGGGATTAGCTGGGCCAGAAGTGAGGGAAGGGCATTCCAGGCACAGGGAACAGAGTATGCAGAAACTTGGTCTCACACATGGAGGGAAAGAGGAGCAATGGGTGTCCCAGAGGCTGAGGTGTATGGGGGCTCCAGGATGCAACTGGAGGGTGCCTGAGACCGACCCTGAAGGTGGTGGCCTTCCTGCCCTCTCTGAGCCTCAGGGCAACTGCCGTCAGCTGGGGATTTCAGATAAATCCTTCCAGTGGCGTGGGGAAGATGGGAATGAAAAGAGGAACACTGAAGAAAGAAGATGAGAAAAGGGGAGGGACAAGGGAACAGAGGATGATAGGGGTGACAGAGAGTAGAAGCCAAGGGGAGCTGGGGGGAGAGAAGAAAACACGGGGAGAAAGTGGGGCAAGGAGGAGAGGGAGAGAAAGGCAGGGGCCTTGGCAGGAAGCGGGGCCATCACTGTAGGTCCCCGTGACTGGCGGCACCCACACACGCATCACCTGCTACTCCTGCCCTGGCCATTGGACACATACATGTCCTGCTGTACTGGCAAGGAGTTGGGTTATTTATCTTTCAGACTTCAAAGTTTATTCTTGAAATGACATGGATATTTGCACATGGGTGAAGGGCCCTGATTTTAGAAATTTACTTTGGACCTTGAGAGGTGGAGGTCAATTTGTAGTGGCATCAGCTGGAAGGCCCCTTTGATATTCAAAGGTACTTGACTTCCTCATTACTGCTTGTTGAGAATGAGAGCTGTGTCCTCGGTTTCCACATAATGGACACATTTCAGGGCAGCATCAGCGCTCAGTGCCAGCCATGGAGCAGTTAACTGAGCACAGGCATGAACTCTGTGTGTGTGTAGTGTGTGTGCATGTATGTGTGTGTGCAAACATGCACATTCCCCACTCAACAACAAGCTTCTTGAGAGATTATGTCTAATGATTTGAACTCCAGCACTTAGGTTAGTACCTGCCACCACAGCAAATGCTCACTAAGGATTTCCTGAATGAATGAATAGTCTCTAGCAGCCACAAGGCCATTAGGAACAAGTGAAGACAGAGCTACAAAGAAAGGAAATGAAAAAGAAAATCTTGTTTGATTAAAATATGAATTACAACTTTCTCAAGTTATCCTTCACTAGGAGAATGGACTACAAAGAAAACTCCTTTTGTTCTTTGGCAGATTTTATAAGGCAGACTTGACATCTAGCAATGGTTCAGTGATAAGATAAATATTTATTTTTAACTAAAGCATCTACCTGTGTTACACACGACATACATGAACTATTATATAGGGGGAACAATATCAAGCTGAAAGGCAGTATTTCCTAATGCCTTTTTTTTTTTTACTTATAAGGTTATAATTGAACAACATATTCTATTGGGCAGCTCTTTACAACGATTTCCTGTTCCTGCCTGTCCCGTCTTGCCAAGGAAGCAGTTCCCTGGGCTGTGCTGAACTAGCTTAATAAAGTCTAGGAGCTCAAATAATTGAAACACACTCTAGTTGCACAATGCAGAGGAAAGCTGTGCCAGGGGAGTGTGTTTGCAAGGAAGCACAGATCGACTGGGGCTCTGCATTCCTGGGAGCGCTGACACGCTCCTCCTCCCTCCGAACTATCCATTCTCCTAACTCGGGAGGCCTTGGCTGCTGGGAGGAAGAACTCTGATGAAAATGGATGAAAGAAGCAGAATAAAAAGGGTTCTGTCTCATGATGCAAAAGAAAAATTTCCTAAGCAACTAATTTTATGTGGGAGAATTTTATAAAATATTCCAAAATAAGATCCATTATCAGTGGGTAAGCTGTAGTCCTCAAAGACTGCATCAAGACCTCGAGAGAAAAACAACCAATAGAGGGCACATGCAGCCCCGGGATGCAAGAAGGAAGGGAGTGAGGAGGTGGCCCTTTTCCTGACTCTGATGTCCTCCCCTCGCCTGTCCTCCCCAAGCCGCGCTCTGTCTTGGCATAGCGGAGAGTTCGTGCTGGACTGACTGCATGTGAGCCTCAGGCCTTTCTCAGCATCCCCTTCTCTCCTGAATTACCATTCATCTGACAGCAACAAGCCCCCTCCTGCAACTTCTTGTCACCCCAGCAAAACTGGGGCCCAAAGGAATGGCTTTGATTTATTATATCCTGGCAAGAGCTAAGCCCTGAAATCCTCCCTTTAATATCGTTAATGAAGCAGAGATTTAATTTAATCATTTGGACACGCATTCTCTTCTGATGGTGCCTGTTAAAATGGAGGCAAAAATGACATGTAAAATAATCCGGCTTGATAATGCTGGAGCCTCTGATATTTACACGGCCACCTCTATTTAGGGTTTGGGAGGAGATGTGTCACTGATGTCTCCCATCAGGGTAGGGGGAAATGGGGAGAAACAGATTGCCTGCGAGCAGCATTTCAGTATTCATGTACTCACAACACATATTCCCGATCCATCCTGGCAGCGATTGGAATGTCCGTTGCAATTGCAGGGAACGCACTGTCCAGTATATAAGCCTCTGTGATCTCGATAGTATCCGGGGCTACAACCCTATTTTGCAAACAAAGTGTTTAATCAACACAAAGAAAGAAAATAATTGCTAACCAAAGCATGTGGCAATTCTGACTGAAGCAGTCACTTTTTTTTTTAAGAGATGGGGTCTTGCTATGTTGCCTAGGCTGGAGTGCAGTGGCTATTCACAGGTGAAATCATAGCACATTACTGAACTCAAACGATCCTCCAGCCTCAGCCTCCCAAGCAGCTAGGACTACAGGTGTGCTCAGCTGAGCTCAGCTGAAGCATTCAGTTTTTCATCTTCTTTCCTTAATCCAGCGTGCAGACTTCTAATTTCAACCACCAGCCAGGTCCACCTGCTTTTCTGTCAGGTTCTGTTTGGTTCCCGTGCCGAGGTGGGAACGTGAGATGTACATAAGGTAAGGAAGTCAGAGAGAGGGCAAGTGGGGAGGCAGAGGGGTCTTCTCACACCACTTGTTTTGAGGGTGGGTGGAGGGGGTGGAGGATGGATGAGTTAAGAGAATCAGGATCCCCATCCTTACAGGGGAGGACATTTAAGCAAGTCACTTCAAGTTCAAGTTCTCTTTGGGGAGCTATGCCCTCTTCTAGTGAGGCTTTGGGTTAGTGAGGGAAGGAGGGCAGTACAGGAGCAGGAGTTGGGGCGCGAGTATAAGAAGTCTTAACTGAGGCCTACACAATCATGACACACTGGTGGAAGCACTTTGCTGCCACTCACTAGTCCATAGGCAACAGGGAGGTGGGGGCAGGGGCAGAGTACTGAGTTCACATACAGGACTGTTCACCAATGTCTGCTCCATACTGAGCACACGGACACCTGCCCTGAGGGAGTCTCCCTGGGCGTGGTCTTGTTTCCTCGGTCAATGTTGCCTTGATTATTACTATCTCTGGTACATTGACTCTCTCCAGGATAATATGTTATTATTTTTCATCTGGATGAAAAAATTACAGTTTTTTTTTCATGAACTAACATCTTTTTAAAAGGATTCTAGTTAAGAATTCCTCCAATAGAGGAAAAAAGCAATTATGCTTACACCGGCTATTAAAAATTATTTAGATTTCTGTCTTTAAATAGAATTATAGACATGTTCTTTATATTGGCCAAGCTAATCAGGGCACAGACTAAAATCAGACATTGTCCCCAGTTTCTTTCACTGATCTCCTACATGCCCTATCTTTAAAGCATCAGGAAAAATTAATATTTCAAAATAAGGAATAGTCTTAATCCTCTTTAAACAGCACATATGTCTGTAAGACTCTGAAACTACAGTCAAAGGAAATCTTGACATGAACAGTCCAATCTCATTCACCCATGGTCATAATGGTCTTTCTACCTGGTCAAGCAGAAGAGAGGAAAAAGCCATCAGACAGGACAGGGAGACAGAAGCCCCACGCTCTCTCTGCCTGGGGTGGAACCTCCTGGGTGCTGCCAGGAGCTCCTTCCAAAATTATCAATGAATACAGATCGTACATAACAACAAGACCAATATATTTTTCCTTTAAGCTATTAGGAACCATGTTTAGGCAAAAAAAACACATTGCAAAAAAAAAATAGACTACTTTAGGTGTTATATGAATAGGCTTGTCTAAAGAAGAATCGAAGTATGAAAGGAATGTACTTTTGCTGAAAGCACAACTGGAAGATACATCAGAATGAAACGCAGCCAATGCTGGTGCAATCATATCCACAATCTCTGCTAATATTTGGCAAGTACCTTATAATTATTACCATATATCACATTACCTGCTTATAAAATAATTGTATTTGGTAAAGAACAAATTGTTCAAATAAACAAATAATCTGGTTAGTTTACAGCAACATGCCTAAACAAACCCTGATTAAACGTGCTTTGGGGGAGGATAGTTTGTCCTGATTAAAACTAAATCACCCATCTTAATTTGCTTTCGATTAGAAGCAGAAAAAATACTCTGCAAGAGTTATCTATCTATCATGTGACACTCAGAGCATTTATCAATTCCTGAAATATAATCATTTTCTCATCTCTTATAAAGCAAGCAAAAACACATTTTACAAAAATTTCAGTTCAAGTATTCAGATTATATGAAGACTTATTCTTTAAATGAAAATGAATGTATTCTAATATATTATTTAAATACAGGAGTTTTGTAACTAGCAAAGGTTTTCCAAAGCGATGATTTTTCATGTTAAGTTTTCTGGTAAGCTTTCGTACTACAAATGATAAAAATTATGCCCTATCTGGTTTCTAGGACTATTTCAACAACCAGGGATTTATTTCTCCATAAGTATACAGGTAATATCCAGAAATTTTAAAAAAAGAGAGCAGAATTTATGAACGTTTCATGCCTGGCAAATTGAAGCAAGTCTGCTAGGTATTATGCAAATTTTGATCACTTTTCTTAAGCATGGAGTCCACTGTTTCTTATGTTTTACTTTGTGGGTTGAATTTTCTCCCAAGCAGCATTTGGAAACCTATAGGCATTGGACTCTTTTGTCCAGAGGCTTGGTTGCTTTCTGAAGGGCACAAAGTTTCATAGCATATTAGCATCCCGCAAGCATTCAAGCTCTTAACTGTCTCTGCATTTCCAGGTGGGCTGATGTTTATGGGGTTTGAGGTTAATAGCTCAGGAGAGCAATCTGTCAGGTACCGTAATAAACACTGCCAGTCAAAGCGACTAGGCGGCCATCGGCCCCTCCCCCAGCCCATCAGTTACTCATTAATCACCCTAACTCAAAATGTCACAAAGCTGGAAACCCTTCTCCGTCCCAACCTCAAATTTAAAAGAAACGTTACCTGGCTGGGTCTAAACTCCGCATAATTTGTTTGCAGTTGACTTTGACCCGGAAGCTGAAGAAGTGGTACCCTTTGCTGTTGTGAATTGTACCCCAGACACTGCCCCAGTACTGCCCCAAAGATCCACAGCCAACCCGCGCCGCGGGCGCACCACCTCGCTGCAGGGGGCATGCTGGTCCCCGCGTCCTGCCGGCTGCGCGCCGTCCTCTGCCTCTTCCTCTTATACCTGCCCTTCCTGCTCGGTGCCGGGCCTGCCTGACTCAGGTAAGCAGGCTGTCTGCGGCCGGGGCCCCACCTTTCAACTTTACACATGAGTCAGCCTGCGCCGAAGCACACATAACAGTCCGCAGGTACGCGCGCCGCTCTGTAATTCCCGCAGGGTGGGGCAGGCATCACCTTCTACCCACCTCACCCCGCAGACGGCACTAGACGATTAGCGCAGGCATAAATCACAGGCTGAGTCACGCGCAGAGAACACGCCCTGGGCGAGAGGGTGGCAATCCCCAGGCCCCACTCTTTCCCTCGGGCGATCTATTTTAATCAGGCTGGAACAGAGATGAGGGAAAAGGGGGAAGAATGTGCGCAACCCGCAACCCGTGGGGGTTACAGATTACAGACTACAGATTACAACTCAGGAGTCCCCAGAAAATCAGGGCAGGTAAGATATTTTGGGGAGCTTTAAAAAATAGAAACTCTGGTGTGCAGATCACTTGGGGTTTTTCTGCAATTAAGGAGCCAGGAAAGAAAGTGAAGGGTTTGGTTAAATATGCATACTCTGGGCATATGGGACACACAGAATGACAATGTTTGCTGTTTCCTACTAATTATATTCACATTGTGCTTTCCTTCAATCTCTTTAGGAAAAGAGTACATTTATAGCTTGAGATAGTGAAGAGTTTCATTTTATGGCACATTTTAATCACCTGAGGACAACTCAGGTTGAACAGACCTCAAACAATATGGACCTGCTGTGAACTAGGAAATTGGAACATGGTATCTCCCCGTAGAATCCAGGATATTCTCTGGAATTCAACTCTACAGGGGACTGGGGGGGAGGGTTGGGAGGGTGGTTGGATTAGAGAAAGGCATGAACACCCTGGGTCAGCTATTAGGAAGGCAGGGACTCAAATGCTAGGATGCCGACCATCAGGTTCCTTCCTACTTCTCATTTCTCCAGTCCCCACCATCTAGGAGCTCCCATGGCTTTCCTATGCATCTTGAGACACTGGTGGTGTCTTTTCACATTTAATTCCTGTAGAGAGTCTAGGTCAAATATAAGCTACAGCCCAGCAGAAATTTGGACAGAGAAGCAATGGGGAGAGTGCCCTAAACCATCCCACAGTGCTGGTCACCAGCTAGAACAGCCCTGGGGGAATGTTGTGGGTGGGAAAACGTCCTACCTGACATGAGTCGCCTGTGTAGTGAGGGGGGCAGACACACATCTCCACATCATGTGCCATGCGTCCACTTCCTGTGTGGGAGGCCTCCTCCAGCCCCACCTCGCCCAGGGTGAGCCGCTGTGTCTCAGTGAAGTGGAGGCCTCTGATGCGCACACCTGCCAGTCTAGACAGCACGGTCATCAGCTCTTCCCTAGACACCGGCGCACGGCTGCTGGCATGTCGGAAGTTTCTCTACACGTGGAAACAGAAAGGCAGGGTCTTCCTTAGGCAAGTTCACTTCCAGGGATTCTAAAGAGGCAGACACCCAGAGTGAATCAAAGACAAGACTTATAAAATGCATAAGGAAAAATAAGGAAATGCATAAGGAAAAATAATGTAGATGGGGAAGTACCTCCTAGAGCAATTACATTCAAAAATCAGATGTCCCAGGTTATTCTCATGAAGGGAGAAAAAAATGAAGGCAGGAAATAAGGGGAAATAAAACAAAATTAAATTTCCCAAGTTTATACCTATTTTTAAATGCACTTTTGTTTGAAGCAAACATAAGATGAATGAGAAAGATATAGAAAAGGAAGGCATATGTCAATAGAAACTGAGTCATGCAGGTTAGGTCATTCATTAAATGTAAATAATTGTGATGGACAGTATAATCTTTTATTGCATATACACTCATATTATTTTATTTTAATGTTTTATTGTGTTAACAAACACAAAACATGAAAGTTACCATCTAAACCATTTTTAACTGCATGGTATTATTACCTATAAGCACAATGTTACACAACAGATCTCTAGAACTTACACATCTTGCAAAAGGGAAACTATATACCCATTAAACAACTCCCCTTTTCCTGCTTTCCCCCATCCCCTGGCAATCACCATTCTAATTTCTGTTTCTAGGAATTTGACTAATTTTGATAACTCATATAAGTGAAGTATTTGTCTTTTTGTGACTGGCTTGTTTAACGTAGCACAATGTTTTCAAGGTTCATCTATGTTATCACATAGTATAGAATTTCCTTTATTAAGGCTGAATAATGTTCCATTGTATATATACCACATTTTAAAAAAATCTAGTCATCTTTTGATGGACATTTAGGTTGCTTCTTGGCTACTGTGAATAATGCAATGAATATGAGTGTGCAAATATCTCTTCAAGATCCTATTTTCAATTCTTTTAGATATATATCCAAAAGTGAGACTGCTGGATCATGTGGTAATTCTAGTTTTAATTTTTTGAGGAACCTCCATGTTTTTGAGAACAGGTGCACCATTTTACATTCCTTCCAATAGTGTACAAGGGTCTCAATTTCTCCACATCCTCACCAACACTTGTTATCTTCTGTGTGTGTTTTTTTAATGGTAACCATCTCAATAGGTATGAGGTGGTATTTCATTGTGGTTTTAATTTGCGTTATAATGATTAAGTAATGTTAAGAACCTTTTGATGTAAAAGCCTGTATTCTTAACCTTTATATTCTGTTGTCTCCTTTGAACTCAGTTTTCACATCTTTTTAATAGGCATAATAATACCTAATCTCTCAGGCTATCATGAGGATTAAAGTAAATTATATAATGTATATAAAATGTTCAACACAATGCCTAGCATGTAGAGACATTCAGTAGATGATAGCAATTATTACTAACATATAAATATAATACTTCTATAATTTTAATTTATATTTTTAACAGCATGAGGTATTATTTATATACAATAATATTCCCTCATTTTAAGTATACAATTTTTAATAAATTTTCAGAAGCACACAACCATCACCATAATGTAATTTTAGAACACTTTCATTACTCCAAAAAGAACTTTCAAGTTGTAATCTCTACCCATTCCCACCCCCAGGCACAGGCAATCACTAGCCTACATCCCGTCTCTATAGATTTGCCCATGCTGGATGATTTATATAAATACCAACTTAATTTTAATAGTATATAAAACTTTTATTTTATTAACTTCATTCCCTCCTCTGCTCCTTTGTGCTTTTATTATCATACAAACTACATCTTTATACATTGTATGCCCAAGAGCACAGATGTGTAATTATTGCTGTAAATAATTGTCTTTTGAATCAGATAGGAGGGAAAAAGTCACAAACAAAAGATATACTTTTATACTTATGCTTTTACTTATAAATATACCTATGCCTTTTCTATTTACCCATGTATTATCATTACCTTTACCAGTGCTCTATTCCTCCAGGTGGATTTGTGTTACTGTCTAGTGTCCATTCATTTCAGTCTAAAGGATTCCCTTTAATATTTGTGGTAAAGAAGGTTAGCTAGCAATGAATTCTCTCAGTTTTTTAAAAATGTGTAATGAAATGTCTTAATTTTCCCTTCATTTTTAAAGAATTTTTCCTGTTTACATAATTTGTGGCTGACAGGATGTTTCTTTCTGCACTTTGAATATATCATCCACTGCCTTCTGACTTCCATGGTTTCTGATGACAAATAAGCTGTCCGTCTTATGGAGGCCACTGGTATGTGATGTTGCTGCATTCAAGATTCTCCCTTTGTCTTTCAGCATCTTTGTCATGATGCGTCTGTGCATGGATCTCTTGCATTTATACTACTTGGGGTTTATTGACCTTCGTGTGTATAGATTAATGATTTTTGACACATTTGGGAATTTTGCAGCAATTATTTCTTCAAATATTTTTTCTTTCCCTTTCTCTTTGCCCCCACCTGGTATCCCCACTATGCACATGTTGGTACACTTGATGGTGTCCCACATGTCTTTGAGAGTCTGTTTATTTTTCCTCGTTCTTTTTTCTTTCTGTTCTTCAGACTGGATAATCTCAATTGATCTTCTTCAAATTTTCTGATTCTTTCTTCTGCCTGCTCAAATCTGTTGTTGGGCCCTTGTCTTAGTTAGCTTGGGCTGTCATTACAAAATACCTTATACTGACTGGGTGGCTTTACCACCAGAAATTTATTTTCTCACAGTAGTGGAGGGTAGAAGTCCCAGATCAAGATGCTGGTTGATTTGGTTCTGGGTGGGGCTCCCCTCCTGGCTTTCAGATGTGTCTGCCTTCTTGCTATGTCCTCATAAGGCAGAAAGAGAGAATGAGATGTCTGGTGTGTCTTCTTATAAGGGTGCTAGTCCTACCAGAGCTCTGCCCTTATGATTTCATTTAACCTTAATTACCTCCTTACCCCAAATATAGTCATGCTAGAGCTTAGGGCTTCAACATATGAATGGGGGAGGGGAAAGGACACTATTCAATCCATAGCAGCCTTTCTAGTGAATTCTTCATTTCAGCTATTGTACTTTTCCACTCCAGAATTTCTGTTTGATTCTTTTTTATAATTTCTATTTCTTTATTGATACTACATTCTCATATTTTCTTTTAGTTCTTTAGACATGGCATCCTTTAATTCTTTGAACATATTTAAAGTGTTGATTTAAAGTCTTTGTCTGTAAGTCTAATATCTGGTCTTTCTAAGTGATAGTGTATATATTGCATCCCCCTCCCTCCATATGGACCATACTTACTTATTTCTTTGCAAATCTCATAATTTTTATTGAAAGCTGGACATTTAAAATAATATAATATGGCAACTCTGGAAATCACATTCACCACTCCCTGGGTTTGTTATTGTTGTTTTGTGTACTAACTTTTCTGAACTAATTCTGTAAAGTCTGTATTCTTTGTCATGTGTGTCCACTAAAGTCTCTGCTTTGTTAGCTTAGTGATCTGCTAATGATAGGACAGAGATTTCCTTAAATGCCTGGAAACAAAAAGGTCTCCTAATCTTTGCAAAAGGACTCTGTGTGCATGTTGGAGGACCCGCTTCAACTCTCAGCCAGGTAGTTGACAACTCTGCCTTAGCCTTCACTTCCTCCTTACAGAGAGCCTCCAGGTCAGCCAGAGATGAGAGCTTAGAGCCTTCTCAGGTCTTTCCTCAGCATGTGCAAATACCTAGATATGTGCACAGCCCTCGTATGTGCATAGCCTGCTACATTCCTAGGATTATGTTGGAGCTTTTCAAAGCCTTTATGAACATCTCATTCCACAGCCTTTTAAACTTTGTGATTACCTTATTGTTTGCTCCAACCACCTCAGGCAGTAATGAAGTTAAACAATCTAAATGTTTTCAGCAACACTTCCAGGAAAGAGCTCCAGTCAGGTCAAATAGAGACAAGTTTGCAAATGGAATCTTCTGAAAAACCTCCAGACAGGCCAAATTATGACAGTTCTTTGGGAAGGAGGCTTTGAAGGAACCCCAATATCACTATGCCCTATATTGTAGTCTTTTGCATCTTGCTTCTTTTATACAATATAATGTTCCTGAGGTCATGCATGTTGTAGCAGGCATCAATACTCTGTTTATTGCCAAGTATTTAACAGTATTCCATTGTATAGATGTACTTGTACAGAAATGTTAAAACATGTCTGCAAGTTCAAGGTACTCAAAAAAGTTTCACCCTTAGGCATTGGACATATTTAATAATACAAAAGGAACACTATTTTTAAGGAATAATTGTAACTACATAGATGTAATAAAATGTTTTATGATCTGATGAGCTTTCCTGTATTTAGCTATATTACTCTTTTTTGGTGTAAAATACTTTTGTGGCTTTTCTATCTATCCATCCCAGGCACTTGTTGGACCCTGACCAGGTCCCAGGTACTGAGGGAGTCCTGAGGATGACAGGGAGCTAAGTGGTAGCATTTACAAGCTTACAGAGTTTATAAGATGAGGATAATTAGTTGTGAAACAGGAGAGACAGTGCTAAAGTGCTGGAAAGATAGTACGCACAAAGCCACATGAGCATTGATCACTTTATGTTTTAATTAATTTGTATTTTAAATCTAGGCAGATTAAGTATTCCTTGTCTGAAATGTTTGACATTTGTCTAAAATGTTGTTTAATTATTTGAACATATTTAAAGTGTTGATTTAAAGTCTTTGTCTGTAAGTCTAATATCTGGTCTAAGTGATAGTGTATATATTGCATCCTCCTCCCTCCATATGGAACACAGAAGTGTTGAAACACAGAAGTGTTTCAAATTTCAAATTTTTTTAGATTTTGGAATATTTGCATTTTACTTAAGGATGGAACATCCCTAATCAGAAAATCCAAAATCTGAAATGCAACAATGAGCATTTCCTTTAAAGGCATTATATTGGTGCTCAAACAGTTTTGGATTTCGGAGCATTTTGGATTTGAGATTTTTGCTTAATGTGTATATATAAACGTAAATTTATATAATTTATATTTTAAAAATCTTAACTCAAAAATCATGATTATATGAAATAATTAAGTCATAAAGCAGAAAGGATCATTCCTTTACCTCTACCACCTGCACTCGGCCGTGATGCAGGCGGTCTGGCCGGGGGTTATTTGGCTCCTCGTAGATGACAGACATGTGCTGACCCTGTGTAAAGAAAACCATGAATGCCTCAGTGCCTTGGTTGGGATGTTTCAAGATTTATAATTGATCTAATAACACATTTCTGTGGATCTACATTATATGAAATCCCTAACTCTTAAAAAACAGTTTAGAATTAACTGACTGGTAAAAGGACTAATGACATGGAAACAGAATAATAGTAGTGAATGCAGTGCCTTTTCTCAAATAGGAAATCAGGAAAATTCCCTGGACCAAAAGTGGCTAACAAAGATGAGAATTTTCTTTCTTTCTTTCTATCTTTTTTTTTTTTTTAAGACCATGCTTTGCAGTAAATGCAGAAAGTGCTGTTTTCATTATTGGACTAGATTGTGGTAGGAAGAAATGCTTTGGTGGGTAGATTACTAAGGAAGGGGGTTGGCCAAGCCTGACTATGCCAGGAAGCTGCAGAGCTGGCATGTGGAGGAAGATATTCACCTGCAGCCTCCCTCTATGGGACCCAGCCTCACTGACCCTCAGCCTCCACGCCACCTGGTCACAGTGGCTCTGGAGTGACTCTTAACATGGCAGGGTGGGACAATGATGCCTAGCACTGGCAGCCCAGTGCAAACATACACAAGACCCAGCCTCTCTGCTGTAGCACCAACCCCAAAGAATCCCATTCACTAGGGCTGGTATTGCAGAAAGAAGAGCAATAACTGAAATCACATATAATTGAAACTTAATCTAAGAAACATGCCCCAAAGGCTCTTAATTACAGTGGTTTGGAACAAAGCAGCAGAGTAAATGTTTCAGGAGCCTAAATGACTTTCTGTGTTTGAAGATAAAATTAAGGAGAAATTTTGGTCATTACCTCTCAGTGAACCACAACGGTTTGCATAATAAACTTGTTGGCAGTAAAAAATAGGTATATTAATGGCCGGAACTATGACACGCTCTGCAAAAATATGAAACTAAAATACAGCACTGCCATGAGAGCATTTTTATTGTGCAGCTATTTTTCCTTCAACTATGACTCTGAAATCTTTACTGCTTTAGATATTCTGCAAAGGTTCCTTGGAATTTCTAAAATAACAATTCTACAGATTTGTATACCAGGAAAAACAAAACACGGCACAGTGATGCCTCAATACAAATATCTACCAAGAATGTGAAGCACTTGGCTGTGACAAGGTGTGTGGGACTTGCTGGTCCCTGTTTACAGTGCATGACACGAGAAAACCCTTCAAGAACCTTTAATTACCTTGCATTGATCATAGCACAAAACCCAGAAATAGAGCCAACTTCAGACAATGGCACCCCAACTTAAGTTCCAGGTATTGTGCCCTGCGTTGTGGGGAATTCAAAGTAAGACACGACATCATTTTCTAGATTGCAGCTCTGGATTGTATGCCAGGCACATAGGATGCGGATGTTGTCACTTCTCTTCTCAAAAAACCAAAGTGCGCCTCTGTCCCCCATCTATATCAAGTTAAATTCCTGTGACAGCATCAAATCCTTCCAGGCTTGTGTTTGGCGGCTCAGCACACACTGATAATATAGCCATGTCCTACTGATCGTCTCTTAAGCACAGCCTCCTGCCCTGCACTGCTTCCTGCCTCAGTTTACCTTAGTTCCTTGTCCCTGGAGGGGCATGTTTCCTCTTATGCCCATTCTTAAAGGCCTGGCTCAAAATGAACCACGAAACCTTCTGAGCCCTTCTCAGACCACACATAACTCCCGCTCCCTTACTCAGACCCCAGCGGCCACAGAGCCTCACTTAGGCTATCCTCAAACACCGCTTGGTACACTGGAGTTACTAGCATATTAGTCTAATCTCGTCTCCTTTTTGAGGAAAGGGGTCACCTGCCCTTTACAGAGCCCAGCAATGTGGTCTTGCACACAGGGAGGGCTCAAGAACATTTATGAAAACTAAATTGATAAGATAGAAACAGAAAAAAAGTTTAACCTGAGGCAGTCACTTGTGAGAGGCAAAGGAAAAATATAGTTAAGTACTAATATTTTGGAAGGGGAGAAGAAAGAAACCATTTGGTTGGAGGAAGCAGAATCCTGAGGAGATGCTACATGCTCTACATTTTCATTTTAGTTTCTTTAAAGTATTAGAAGTGACTTAATCTAAATGTTTTGTAGGCCACATATCAAGCTGTCCTAAATTTAAATCGGCACCAACTGCAACCGTCGCTTCCTGCCCTGCGGGTCGTGTTCTGATACATACGGTGAGCTGTACATCTGGCTGCTTTCCCAGGAGAACCATGTCACCAGGTAAGCCGAAGGACTTGGCTTGGAAAGTGAGGTAGCCACCATATGAGGAAACCTAAAATGGAGTTAACAGCACCAATAGCATACGTATTAAAAGAGACCATGGCAGCAGTAACCTGCAGAAAAAGCACATAAGCACATAACACTTTGGGAAGATATCCAGTCAACCTGCCAACAAGGGCTATGTCTAGAGACTGGGCTTGAGGATGCTATTTCAACTTTCTACTTTATGCTATGTTTTATGTCATTTAAAATGTTTAACATGAACATGATTGAGTGCTACCAGCAAGAAGATACTTCTGTTAAAAATAAAAAGAATAGTCATACTGGAATAAGAGATCGTTTTTTCCTAGATGATTACCAAGCCAAAATATTTATTAAATCCACTGCTGTTCTAGAAAATCTAGGCCATCGGTTTCTTATTTAACTGAGAGTAATACCTATCAATCACAAAATGAACCTCTAAAAATAAATTCCCTGCAAAAAAAATATTCCTGAAAGCAGATGGTGAATATTTCCCAAGATTTTGTGAATTCCATTGGGTACGGAAGCCACAACCAACTGCTCCAGTAGGGGTATGGACCTTCTCTCAGTGCCACCGAAGCAGCGTGGTCGTGCTGGGGATGTGGAGCTGAGTGGAGTCGGTTCTCTGACAGCCGCTTCACCACTGGCCCTGATACCTCCACCCTTAAAGACAAGACCAATCAAGAAGGAAGGAGTGATCAAAGGATGGACATCAGAGAAAGATCAGCTCAAATTAGACAGAATGAAATACCCTACGGAAAATGCAAACAACTTGGAGAAGGGGGGAAGAGGCTGCTCTTCTGAGATCCCAGTCAACAGAAGCTTTTCCTTGGAATCTGTCACCTGGCAAAGCCTCATAGAGCTATGAGCTTTGAGTCTGGAGGTATTCCAAGTATTGCCTTTTTTTTTTTTTTAGACAGAGTCTCGCGTTGTTGCCCAGGCTAGAGTGAGTAGAGTGAGTGCCATGGCATCAGCCTAGCTCACAGCAACTTCAAACTCCTGGGCTCAAGCAATCCTGCTGCCTCAGCCTCCCAAGTAGCTATGACTACAGGCACGCGCCACCATGCCCGGCTAACTTTTTCTATATATATTAGTTGGCCAATTAATTTCTTTCTATTTACAGTAGAGACGGGGTCTCGCTCTTGCTCAGGCTGGTTTCGAACTCCTGCCCTCGAGCAATCCGCCCGCCTAGGCCTCCCAGAGTGCTAGGATTACAGGCGTAAGCCACTGTGCCCGGCCTAGTATTGCCTTTTTGATGGGCTAAGGTGCATTTAAAACTATGCCCACAAATTATTTGTACTCTTCCTTCAAGAGGTGGAGCCTAATTCTCCTTCCCTTGAGTGTAGGCTACATTTAGTGACTCACTTCTGAAAAATAGAATAAGGGAGAAGTGAGAGTGTGTTAGTTCTGAAATTAGGTTATAAAAAGATTGTGGCTTTGTCTTGAGCTAGCTCGCTCACTCTCTCTCCACCCTGCCCCATCAGTTGCTTTGGGGGAAGCCCCTGTCATTTCATGAGGACCCTCAGGTAACCTTTGGAGGGTCTCATGTGATGAGGAACTGCGGCCTCCAGTCAACAGCCGGCAAGGAGCAGAGGTCTGCTAACAACTGTGTGAGTGAACTTGGAAGTGGATCCTCCAGTCCCGGGTGGCTGATGGCAACCTCATAAGCGACTCTGGGCATGTCCTCCTGAATTCCGATCCACAGAAACTGTGCAAGAAAATAACTGTTGTTGCTTTAAGCTGCAAAGTGTTGGTGTAGTTTGTTACATGGTAATAGATGATCAGCACACGGGCTAACCATGTAGAGGTGAAGAGGAGTATGAAGTGAGGGACAGGTGGGTCACAGGAGAGAAGCGACATGCTCCACACTCGCATGTCAAAATCCACAGCCTTCCACCCAGAAGATAGAGTTGGAGACCTTGGGCCGACTATATTCGGTTATTCTAAACGTGAGAATGCGGCATTGCCTGAGCTGGGCTCTGCGAACACAGCTGTTCTAATATTCGGCCCTAATATTCGGTTATTCTAAACGTGAGAATGCGGCATTGCCTGAGCTGGGCTCTGCGAACACAGCTGTTCTCAAAAGTTCTCCCCTTGCTAAGAAGCATATGTCACCTGCTGGAGTTTCCACAAGACCTGCATTTCTGTCCTTATAAAATGGGCAGAGTCGGCCAGGTTCTGGAATAATAAGTCATGCAGCAAAGGAAGAGCAACTGGTTTATAAAGTCCCTGAGGAGTGTGTAACTAAACACACACAATTCTGCTTATGGAAGCTGAACTGCCACAGGATCCTGTGTGTCTTTTAATAAGCTTATGAGTCACTTTTCAGCTTTTGTCTTCTGACAGGGAGCCTTTCTTCTGCTTTGAAACAAAGAATTCTCGGCATTGGCATTTAAAAGCATACATGTCCCATTTGCAACTAATATTATTTAAATGGCATTTCCCTGGAGGAAAATTCTTTGGCATTAAGTAAAAATGGAAAAAACCCATTGTGCACACTTCCCTTTGTGGTGGCTCACACGTGGGGCCACATGAGTTCCCTCTCAGCCCCTCACAGCAAGGTCTCTTCTTCATTTTTCGTTCTCCTAATTCCTAAAATGTTAATAACCTGAACTGCCTGATGCTTATGCTCATGCGATAGAGGCCCACAAAAGGCCCAGAGGAGCGACAGGACTTCATTACCTTGTCCCCCAGGTAGGAAGGAGGTGCAACCCAGGACGCGCTACGGACTGTTGCAGGCAGCTCCTGCAGGTCCGCCACCATGCTGTTGCTGCCTGGGTTGAATGACACGGGGACGTCCATTCTGTCTGCTGTCTCCAGGCGCCAGCCCATCATGTCCACGAACTGGAACACGAAAGCAAGGAATGGAAACGTGGTTGTGGCTTCCTTGGTGATGGCTGAATTATGTCACTAGAAAGATTTGTGGGGCTGCCACCTGCTTCAAGGGCCTCCTGGATGTGTCTCCTCTTTAGCCCCCTCCCTTGGGCTCCCAGGACCGAGCCCCATCTGACCCATCACCACTGAGTTCTCAGAGGGCAGTGGCAGTACACATGTGGGACTCATCCTTGTATCCCAGCACATATCCTGGTTCTTGACAACTAGTAGCCATTCAATGAGCGTTTGAATTATAAATAAATAAGTGTATGAATAATAACTGGGGCTGCGGGTACATTTTAACAGCAAGCTCCTTATAGAGAAAAATGTGATAAAAAATAGAGTGGCCCAATATTATTATTTTTCTCTAAATGTAGCATCAAAATTAAATCTTTCCCTGGTCACAAAGAAAGCCAGTTAATTTAGAGTAAAGAAAAAGGAAGAAGCCATCAGGCATAGGTTGGAATAGACGTTCTCTGGTTCTCTGGGTTGTCAGGGGAGGTAAGGAGAGGAGACTTCAGAGAGATTTACGAATTAATTTTTTTGTCCAAATACTAGCCTGCATTCCTTTTAGGAAGCAGGCAGTGAAATATATAATATATCTTTCTTTGAATCCTTGTTAGATATGAGACATTAAACAAAGAAAGCAAGCATGAGACTACTGGTTCATGGAATAATGAAGACAACAAAAGTTTTAGTTTCATGAAGTTAATTTTAAAAGTAGCCAAAGAAAAGATTTGGTAAAATAGGTGAGAAGGAAAGTAAAGCAGGAAGAAGAGAAGATGAAAAGAGAAATGAGGGGTGTGATATTGTGATATAGTAGGAGATCTCTATTTGGTCCTTGTCCCCAGTTCCTGGTGAATGGCTCCTAAAACCCTTGCAAAGTCTCAAATGATCAGGGTGATAGGAGTGTCTTTTGTCATAATATTTGGTATCAGTCCCCGATTCCTCACACTAGATTTTCTAAGACCCTTGGAATCTCCAATATAATAAATGGCTTTTTGTACACATACCCTACAATTTCAGGGAACAAAAATAAAACACACTGCAAGCCAAGGAACACACAAGGCAATGCCTCCCATTTCAACAAATCAATATACAAAGTTCTGCAACACTTCATGTCAATTCATACCTTAGCTCTTCTCTTATGTGAACTGTAGCAATGATTATTTACTCCAAAGCAAAAGCAGCTAGTACAACCCTTGGGATTGGCTGGGTCCAAATGGAAAGATCCTTCCCGGCACACGTTACATTCAGTACCTTCCACATTTTCCTATTGAAGCAAGACATGAAATGAGATTATGCCTCCAAAGTTTCCCTGAGTGCAATTAGCTACTTACACAAATTAAATACCAGCCCAAGATGTTAGGACACGGATGTTAACACAACATCAAAAGATACATAATTGTTAAGCTTTCACACCACGTTAATTGTTTAAAATTTTATACCACACACAAGTGGAAGAGAACATTCCCTAAATTTGATAAGATGCCCCTTGGCATCTTGGGAGGTCTCTCACAACCTGGCAGGCCCCCTCCGTGCAGAGATGATGACCTGGGGTCCATGGCCCAGGAATAGGCTTTATGGGAACCTATGAACCTCATGAAATTGTAGATACAAGTTTGTGTTGATTGTTCTGGAAAAGAGCTATACCTTCATCAGATTCTCTGTGGCCTCTCTGAGGGAGAAGGGGTCTTCCTTTCTAATTATGTCTATGAAATGAGGTAATGACTATAAAATACTACATGCTTTATGAAACCTATTATGGTCAGTCCCATTTCCCACGTTTTTCTATGTTGACTCCATACACATGAAGCACTTCCTCCCTGACTGGTGGCTGGCGTCCCTGGCATTGCATCATCCATCTTACCTTGCAGAGGCAAGCCCCAGTCCCCGGGTCACACACTCCTGGCTCAGTCCCATCTCTGTTGCAACTGCAGGGAACACACTCAGGGAAGCGGTAAAACCCGGAAGCACATCGGTCGCACTGTCGCCCTGTAATTCTGGGCTTGCATCTATACCCAAAGGAAGCAAAAATCCTCATCATCTTTCTATATGCAATTCTAAACTGCACACCTACACTGTAGCAGAGCAGGTGGTGCACAAAACCAGTTAAACAGCCACAATGCCTCTCTGTGGAGGGGCTTATCATCCAAGGTAGAATGGGAAGCAGCAGACCAAAGACACTTGTAGAAAGTGGGTCATTGACAACTGACCATTGTGAATGGTCATGGACGTCCATCATGGAGGGTCAAGCTCAGTGCTGGGCACTAGGGGTGCAAGAACGGACACGGCACCTGTGCCTGCCAGGCTGCCACAGACAGCCCATGAGTAGAAATGGGGACAATATACACACAGGGTCTAACTGAGGTTTGGAGGAACAGCAGGTGACCCAGCCCCAGACAGTCATTCGTTTCCCTGGGGGAGGTGACTGCTGAGCTGAGCCTTATAGGATAGAGTCAGGGGGTTGGAGGTGGGGCAGGCATTCCAGACAGAAGGAACAGTGTGGAGACCACCCAGTGTGTGCAGGGAACAACACAATCGTGGTGCTGCCAGGGCAGATGTCTGAGCAAGGTTCAGGCTGACTCATGAGCCTGAAGAAGCTGATGGTGCCAACTCATGAGGACTGTGGGGCTGGACACTGTCTCGTGGTAGCACAGCGCAGTGGCTGAGACCTGTGCATCCAAGGCAGAATGGCCATATCAGATATATAGTCTTAGCAAGTTATTTAACTTCTCAAAGTCTTACTTTTCTCATCCATGAGAGAGGCTTGCTGCCTCCTAGGGCTGCTGTGCGCACAGATGAGGCAGTGCATGCAAACTGTCAGCGCAGTGCTGGCACATGGTGAGATTCAATGAGGTACTGCTGTCGTGAACAGCTGTTAAGGAGGGGATAGCGTGGCTGATCATGTGCAGAGGCTGGAGCCGAGGGGGTGAGTTCCACAGCAACAGGCTCTTGAGTCAGGAGAGAGACCAGGGGGCTGACATAGGGCAAACGTATTGGGATGGATGGGGGGATGGGCTCCCAAACTGCTTTGGGGTGAGGATGCTGGGACTTGTAATGTCCTGGATGAGGAGAGAGGAAAGAGGAGAAGGCAAGGAAGACTCCCAGTTCTCCAGCTCAGGTGATGGAGTGGGTCATGGCCCCCATGTGAGGCCAAAAATGAAGGGGTGAGAGTGTCCAGAGGGAAGCTAAGGTGGACCTGGTGGGGACAGTCAGTGGCTGCCACCTGCGAGTGCTGGAGCTCAGGGAAGATGCTGGGGGAGCTCCAAGTCACCCATCTGCAGGTTCCTGCAACTGACGCGGGGGGTGGATAAGAAAATGCCAGCGACTGAGCAGAGGGAGCCACAGGGGCCAGCCCATCCCAGGCAGCCCAGCACCAGAATGCAGAAGAGGAGAAGCAGGGTGAGGCTGAGCCTCAGTGGCTCCGGCACTGTGTCCCACAGCTGGGATCTCCACACATGGATCCTTTTTTGTGGGACTAAGGAAAGTATTTGAAATATATTTTCAATTGGCATTTAGGGAATAATATTTTATCATTCAATCTCTATCAACTGTAAGCCATCACCTATCTCCTAATACTTATGAAAATATCTCACCCAAGTGACCATTCTAAAAAACATAAATATAACTTGATATCTCACTAACTTCGCCTTTGGCAAATATCTGCTTGTAACCAGATGAAGGATCTTGTACTTGATTAAGAACACAAACTTGGAACCAGGCAACTGAGGTTTGGATCCTAACTCTAGCACTTATTGGACCTTGGGCAAATTAATCTCTTTACAACCGGGTTTCCTTATCTGTAAAAATGGAGATAATAACACCTGTTGCATAGGATTATTGTGAGGATTAAATAAGATAATATACGTAAAGACCATAGAACAGTGCATAGCACACATATAATACTTGCTATTATTCTTGTTGTGTTGGCCGAGGGGAGCAGATGGGTGTCCTTTATCCACTCTGAACACCTGAAAGGACTAAATTGGCTTTACCCACAAGTCCTGCTAACAAGGCGAATGGCGTTCAGTTCTTCCAGCCCTATCCCTCTCATCTTTCCCACTATCTGATACCTGCAGAAATTGTTTTGTAAGAAAGAAAGTATCCTCAACCACATCTTGAGCAATATAGGTGTAGAGTGCAAATGGTCTGCTTGAAGTGGATTACTCAAGTGTAGGGAGCTGCAAACCTTGGGAGGGGATCAGAGGCTCTTCTGGGGAGCTAGGAGAACTGTGAGCCATCTTCTCAGAGATGTGCTCACCACACACACACACACACACACACACACACACACACACACACACACACACTTGCTCTCATATACGCACAATTTGACAATCCCTATCGAAGGGTTCCAGGGGCTCAGGTTAATAACACCTGCTCTCCCATGAATCTCAGACTATGTGCAATCAGAGTCCAGCAGAAAAACATAAAGCCTGTCCCCAGATGATTCCTTATTTCTAGAGTGCCAGTGAGTGTGGAGCACGAGAGCTCTGGTGGTCTAGAGACGGGAAGGAAAAGAGTACCGATAACCCCTCCCCAGAGACAGAGCATCAGAGAGAGGAAGCTTGGAACAGAGGCCTTTGGAGATGACTCGCCTGGCAGTGGAGGAAAGAACAGTGTGCAGAGCGGGACAGTGCTGTCATCATGGACTGCCAACCTGACAGGGGCTCAGAGTGTCCTCTGAGCAGTTTAGCTGGGCCTGGACTTGGAAGGTGAGGTCAAGCAGACAGGAGTCCTTTTTTTAAAAAAAAAAAAGTCTGTATATATATTTCCACTTCACTGGAAAAGGAAGGAACAGGAGTATCTGCAGCAAAGGTAGCTGTGGAAGCTGCTTGTCCCCTGTGTTAGGAGACAAGGAAGAGGGGATGCCTGTTTACTTCAGAACGTAGGTGAGATGATGGGGTATAGCAGAGAGTGGGCTGAGAGGGTGCGACACGTCAGTAATAAAGGATTGAGCCCCAAGCCTCATGTAGTGTGTCAGCAGCAGCTGAGAGCACAAGAGTGGTGGAGAAGAAGCAAGCTCATAGCAGAGCGATGGGAGCAGTGGGCTGTGAACAGGACCCTCACAGCCTAGCTGGGGTGAGAGGCCAGGGCTCACCCAAACTTGGAGGATATAATATCTATATTCCTGAGTAATGCAATATTTAGATCATTGATCATATGAATCCTGTGCAAAAACAAGCAACCAAAGCAGTTTGTAGTGGTGCCATGATAACATGTGAAAAAAGGGAGACTTCCTTTTCAAAGTCTGGCTGAACATCTTTTAAAATGACCTCCAGTCTGCCCGACTTGGCTCTTTCTCCAGGGAGACTCTCTGTTCTCCAAGGAGCTGCCTTGCTGCAAAAGCAAGAGGATTCTATCAGCTGCTGCTTCTGCTGGGAGGTGCAGGTTGGCAGCTCCAGGGAAGCAGCCCCAAGGACGTCACCTCCACAGCCATGGGCTTGCGGCCAGATGTTATGCAACAACACCTGCACATGTGCAATGCTTGCTCCGTGTCTCAGAAACCAGGCCCGGCTGTGTTAGGGTGCGCTCTGTCCTCTGGTCATCAAGCACTACAAGACCCTTCATATTACACCCACATCAAACTCTAGTGTTAATCTAGACCCCAAAGTCTGCCTTATTCATTCACGAATTCCTGGGTGCCATCTATGTCCACATCCCTGCATTAGGGGACATGGTGGGAAGGGATAGTATAGAGTAAGTCAGTCTTGACTTGGGTATATTCTCGCTGAGAACACAGGACCTAGAGATGTGGAAAGTAGTCATCTTGTGAGAGACAAGCCAGCTAAGCTAAACATTGGCCAATCACACAATGAGGATATCTTTGAGGACCTGTGGAAGGCGGTATGCCTCCTTTGAGTTTGTACTTTCAACACAAAATCCTTGAAGGACAGGTATGCTTTGGGGGTAGCAGATGGTGAGGAGGGAGGCCTTTCATACCTGGAGACCCGAACATGTGTAAAAAATGTTTTGTGGAAGTGAGAAAACCAAGCCAGAGAAGAAAGAAGAAAAAAAGGCTTAAGTTAAGGTATGTGGGGGTCAGATTACCGTGAAAAGCTGGTCTTCGTGTGTATGGAAGTGGTGTTGTGCACAGCCCTGTGTCCCCACAGCTCCCCACCTACCATATAGCGCTCACCACACTGCACTGTCACTATTGGTTAGAAGAGACTGATGACAGGTGCCTTCCACACGAAGCACAGCACCCAAACTGAAGTAGGTATGTGATACACTTTGAGCAATAAAACACATACAAAATAGAATTTAAGGCAAAATAATCCTCAAAAAAACCTCATAAGGAAGAGGAGGGGCCATTTTATCCTCATTAAAATAACAAAAAAAATCACATGCCAAGAAGGAAAACAATAAGAAAAAAGAAGATAAAATCATGAAAAAAGAAGATAAAATCATAAATATATATGAATTTCTCAACGTTGTCTCAAGTGTTATAGACTAATAGTTCCACATATTAGGGACAAAATTATGTGGAAAACAGATTTTAAAATCCTAATATAACTGTGTATTTAGCATATTCCTCTTAGATTAAGGGGCCAAAAAAGAATGAATCAATGAAGGAATGAGTAAATCAGGAAAAGGAAGGTGGGTTAGGAAAGCACCAATACCATCCAAACATGAAGTGGTAAAAGACTTAACCAGCAGAGAGCCATGGAAAGGAAGGAGGATGACCTGGCCCTGGCTGGAAGTTGACACTTGACTGGCAGTAGGGAAAATGAGCAGTTTCTAAGTTGACTCTCAGATCTAAGGCTTTGAGGACTGGAAAAAGACTGTCACCACTAAGTAGATTTTTTTTTTTAATCCAAAGGGAGAAATGGCTTGAACAGCAAGGCAATGATGTGGGTTTCAGAGATAGGATTGGAGTTGCAGAATTCTAGAATTAGAGATCACCCAATCTAACCTTTCATTACACATGTAGGAGACAGGAGCCCAAAGAGGTCAGGGGACTTGTCCAAGGCTATCTAAGTAAAGCCAGTAAAAGAACCCAGGTCGAGCTGATTTGCAAAGAAAGTGGGATAAGACAGCCATCAGGGGTGAGTGACTGAGGCTGGGACAAAGGGCTGGACAGCATAGAGGAAGGCAGACATCCATAACCTCCACAAATAATCCCAGTAGCTAATACTGCCTGGGTGCATGGTGTGTGTCAAGCACTGCTCTAAGTGTGGTGCATAGGATATTCCACCCTCTAAAGAACTTTATGAGGTAGTGCCTTCAGGAGCCCTATTTTACGGATGAAGACCGAAGGCCCAGGGAGAGAACTATCATGCCTGAGTCACCCAGGCAGTGGGTTGCAGAGACAGGATGCAGCCTTATTCAAACTCACACCACACATCCTCCTTGTCTGGGGACAGAAGGAAGAAACAAAGCCAGTGAAACAGCCAGAGGACAGAAGGAATGCAGGTGAGACCTCTGAGCTCCTTCTGTGCAGTGGTCACCACCATGTCACCACTGTGTCCCAGCACCCGCATGCTGCCTGGCTGTCCCCATTCCAATTATTCAAGGAGGTGTATCAGAGGAATTGCCTCTCCAAGTTGTTAGGGCTCAGGGATTTAAGCCTCACTGGAAGCACTTCTGTTTCAAGAACGCCAAGTCTATGACCTTTGCTGGTATTTAATTTCTCCATTTAACATAAACACTTAGTAAATCCGTGAGGACTGGCGGAGACAGAGGTCATTCCAAAAGGCTTTGCTATTGCTACCACTCTTCAGAAAAGGCACGTTGTAAGTGTGTCTCCATTGGCTATCTGAGTGGACTGCTGTCTCCTTTAATCAATCTTAAAATAGTCTGAAAGTGATCAACATCACGACAGCTTTTAAAAGCAGTGACCCCCAGCTTCCTCCTAACTGTTACAGATTGATAAAATCTTCTGCAGAGATCTTTTACTTGTTCAAAGAACCTGATGGCATGCATCTTCCCTTATTAAAAGCATATGCAAATGTTTTCATCCCTATTATATTTTATTAAGTATATATATTTGCTGTTTTGTGTTGCTATAAAAATGAAATTTTCATTAAAGTATCTTTATGATCTCCATCTAATGGGGTTGGCCAAAATAATAGATCTTTTGGTACTTATACAATATAATTTTGCAATATTGTCTGTAATACAGAGATTGAAGAAGAAATAGAATCAGAATTTTAAATTTAGATGGGAAGTTAGAGATGATTTTATTAAACTTCACTTTACAGATTCGGAAACTGAGACCCAGGAAAGTAAAATGACTTGCCCGGAGTCTCCTAGCTGGGACATGAAAAAGGTGAGTCAAGAACTCATTTTTATGGTTCCATCTTAATTTATTCCCAATTGTCTCTAAAACTACCACACCAATTTTAATTAAGTAAAGACTGGATGTTGTGGATTGCTAGAATTATTTTTATAATTTATTTTAAAGTAGATTAATATTTATATCAGTCTGATTTTCTTTTAGTAAGATAAACTTGAACACCTGTAAGTATCAAGTTCAATTTGAAAATTCAGCTTTGTAATTTGTGATAATTTGTATAACTACAAAAGAGTTTGCTTCTAATTGAGAAAGGATGTGTTTTTCTATTTATTGCAAAGTCCAGGTATCTCTGGTTAGTTCTTTCACTGAGCTTTAGGTTTCTTTAAACATACTCTGCATTAGGAAATTTCTGGGGGAGAAAAAGCAGTCTTTTCTGTAATATTTTGTAAAGAAACAATCCTCTTTGGTAATGTCAAAGTAAACAATTGCACATCTTGGTTTAAGTGTGATACAAGTCAATAAGATTCCATTGCTGTTGATGCTGCCAGGTTTGGACAAAACTATAGTCATCCCACAGTCCTGAGCTAGGAATTTTCCAGGCTATTCAATTGTCATTGGCAGTGAGGGTTTGTTCAAAATTCCTTAGTTTTCACCTAAAATGCCATGGTAAATCTATCCATTACTTCCTGGTGTCTTAATATTAAAAATTGTATAACATTCTTGGTTTTCTTTTTCTGTGGCGACAGCAGTGAGAAACTGTGTGTGAAGTTCTGTATGCAGTGATTTAGTCCGTTGACAAACTAGACCCCTTTAAAACTCCCTCCCACTAGTTCTGAGACAGTGAATTCTCCTGCTTCTCTTCCTCCCCCTTGGCTCCTTTGTTCCCTATGATTAGATGCATGTATGCCCTCAGGGACCCACATCTGGTCCCTGAGCAACTGAGTTGACTCAAGCAGGACTCACACCTGTGGTTTTAAAAATTCAGAATGTTCTGTGACTCAGATTTTTCTCCCAGCTTCCTTACAAGGTCCTGGTAGTAGAAAGGAGTTGGTAGGCACCAGGCAGCAGCTAAAGCTGTGGTTAAGGGTCCGTCTGTAGGAAAAGTGAACACTACTGCTAGAGAGTTGAATGGTGCCCCCCCCAAAGATATGTCCAAGCCCTACACCCCGCACCTGGGAATGTGACCTTGTTTGGAAATAAGGTCTTTCAGATGTAATCAAGTTAAGGTGAGGTAATACCACAGTAAGGTAGGCCCTAAGCCAATCTGATGGTTGTCCTTGTAAGAAAATGAGAAGAGACACAGATACACACAAAGAGAAAAACACGTGAGGACAGAGACACATTGGGACAACAGTGTGTGAAGACAAAAGCACAGATTGGAGTGATGCAGCCACAAGCTGAGGAAACCCAAGGAATATCAGCAACACCAGCAGCTAAGACACAGGCGTGGAACAGGCCTCCAGAAGGAGTCAACCCTGCTGACTCCAGAAATGTGAGAGAATAAATTTCCATCATTTTAAGCCACCCAGTTTGTGGTCATTTGTTACAGCAGCTGCAGGCAACTAACACATCTGCCCTTGAGCTGGGGCCGCTGAGGCCTGTCACCAGCAGCTGCAGCTCCTCCTGGTTCTCACACCAAAGCACAGGCCACAGCCCCAGTGATGTCCATGTGCCTGGGCTGCACCTCCATGCTGGGGTTAGGGTGGATGGTGAACCTCACGCTTTCCCCTGCATGCTGGCCTGGACCTGGGAAGCTCTGGCTCAGTGTTCCTGTCATATGACCCCCAGTCTAATTCTTACCAGCCTGTTCTTCCAGGATCTGAATCCTGGCCTTTGCCTCTACAGCCACTGCCTGGCCCTGCAGGGATCAGGCTCATCACCTGGAACCATGCACGAGACACTGGCCTCCATCTCCCAGAGCAGAGCTCAGGCTGGGAACCAAACCGCTTAGCAGCACAGCACCTGCTTGAACCCATGTGTACCACTTGTCTCTTGGCTTCATGCACCGGACTGCTTGGTGGTCCCCCAAGGGAAGCTCCCCCATGCTCAGCTCAGGCTCCCCGTTGTGTATCCTTCCATCCAACCTCCCTTCCCACTCCTAACCAAGCCCCACTGTGCAGGCCTCAGCTCCCCTTCCAGCCCAAGGACTGTAGACTGCCATTCACTGTCCTTAACACACGTGCCAGAGCCCACGCACACAGATGGACAGGTGCTCAACACCAGGCCTCACAGTAGAGAACACTGATAACTTAATTACGTACATGGAGCACCTCCCCACTTTTTGCACCATGGCACACACAGAATGTGATCCTATCATGACAACACACTGGGGTAAATGGCTAGCTGCTGCTGGCCTGGGCAGCTGGTGATCTGGCCACCCAGGCTCTGTCCAGCTACCCTGAGCCTGAAGGGTTGCAGCCTCCACCCACTGCAACACATTCTGACTGGGAAGTTCACCCCAGGTGAAAACCAGATACTCCTGACACGTGGGGAGTGGGGAGTGATCATAGCCAGTGTGGACAGATGGCCTCTTACCTCCCCCCCACCCTGTGACAGGACCTGGCAGGCTACTCCACCTGAGCTCACCTGCACTGCCCACTGTCCCGGTCACACTGTGGGGTGGCAGCCCCGACAGTTCCCTTCCGGGAACAGTTGCAGCCTTCGCAGCCAGCCAGCGGGTGGAAGCTGAAGGAGTGTGTCTCGCACGCCTCGCACTGGGGCCGGACTGTGCGCGGGGGGCAGAGGCACCGCCCCGACATCTCTTCACAGAGGCGCCGGCCGCAGTTGCACGCTGGCCAGGGGAGAAAGAGACACCATGTGACGGTTAGATGCCGCTGGGCCTCCAGTAGGACTGCACCTACTGCCAGGATTTCCAGAAGCTTCCAATGGGTCTGGGAGAAAGGTTTTGACCTGAAAAGCCCATTTCTTGGGGCCAAGACCCTTAGATACAGCATGTGAATGCAGAATGAGGCACATCTGGACCGACTGGCTCCAGGATAGATACTCCGAGGAGCTGACCAAGGGCCGCCATGTGCCATTCTAATGTGGGGCTTCTGTCCACTAGGGGGTTCTGGAAGTAGGCAGGGGGATGCTCACTAGGCAGAGCTCCCTGAAGTTTCTCTACATCCGCATCACCCCAGGGCACTGTGGGTCCAAAGCCCAGGGTCAGGGGAGGATGCAGCAGCAGGGCCCCCAGCCCCTCGTGCAGGCAAAGGATGGTCGCCACATGGAGGCTCTGCATTCCTCACTGCTGCCAAATAAAGTGGGAACCCTATACCTCAGGCCACAGGGCAGTTCTTAGACAAAGGTCTGAGGGCTTCTTGTGTGAGTAGGACACCTGTGTGACCCTGGCTCTCCTATCTCAACTGAGTTTTGGCTGGGCTTCCACTGTAAGGGACTGAGCTGTCCAAGACTCTGATGTGTAAGACTATTTCTACTCACCTGCTTTGCCAAATGCATAGGTCACACGGCATGGGAGTCACAAACACTTATCTTCTAGAACCTTGCTACTCACAGTGTGGTCCATGGACCAGCGACATGGGAGTCACCTGGGTGCTTATTAGAAATGCAGAGTCTCACCCAGGTCTCCTGAACCAGGCTCTGCATTGCACGGCTCTCCAGGTGAGTCTCCAGCACACAGAAAGTCTAGAATGAGTGTCTGCCCAGATGAGCATCTTCCACACAGAACCAGAGAAGACCTCAGGCGTCCGGGAACGTGCACTTACGCTTGCAGCGTGGGAATCCATAGTGGCCGGGGGCACAGCGGGTGCACTGCCGCCCGATGACGTTGGGCCGGCACTGGCACTGCCCACCCTCAGGGCTGCAGGGATGGCCGATGGCCCCGGCAGGGTGGCACTCACAAGGCAGCGCGCCCTTGTGGTAAAAGGCCACCAGGGACCTGGCAGAATTCTTACAGAATTCGGAGGCTGTCCGGGGGCTGTGGAGACAGAAACGAGTCATGGTGATGTCCTGGGAGGTGTGCCTGGAAACAGTTCCAACCTTCCCTGCACCACCTGCTCCACCAGCAGTGACTTCGGGAGGGGCTCAGGGCTCTGCAGTCTGGGAACAGTGGGAAGACACCCATCCGGACTCAGCCCATGTGTCCGCTGCAGGAGAAGACATCACAGGACTGGTCAGTGGAGACTTGGGCGGCTGGAATAAAAGGGTGAAAATACACCTAAAAGATGAACTCTACGGTGTGTGAATTATGCCTCAAAAAAAAAATCTACCCCCCAAAAATACACCTATATGTGTAATAATAAAACTAAACCAAAGATAATGAAGAGGAGAATTGCCAACATTCATGGAATGTCATGTGCTGGAGGCCTTATCTATACCTCACATGACTTCCCAACCTCCCAACCTATTGGGCCCAAGCCCCAATTCACAGATAAGGCAACTAAGGTTCCTAGAAGTTGAATGACATTCCCAAGGCTGCAGGGCTCTGGTGTGGCTGAGCAGGCTCTAAGCCACAGCTGTCAGAGCCTTTGCTCTGAAGATTCGCCACACTGGAGGCAGCTATCTGTCTCCCAGGGCCCCAGAGCCCCTGGGTGCCTCAGGATACCTTCGAGGTGCCAGGGGAGGGGGTGTCCTCAGAAGAGAATGGCAGGAGCTGATGCTCAGGGCTGCCCCATCTCTTGGCATTCATGGGTGCATGGAGAGAGGGCAGGGAGGTCGTGTCTCTGGACACTCCCCACTCAGATGGCCAAGGGGGACTGGGACTGACATCCTTCCCAGTGAAGGCCGCCCTGTTTTGTGTCTCTCAGGAATCTGCACTGGGAAACAGGAAGCAGCAAGGAGAAGGAGAAACTCCTAATCAGTCCCCGAATCCAGTCTGGAGGGACGACCTCCACTGAGTTCAAAGTTGAGGGTGGTCCCTATTCCCAGATGGTGCATGGTGAGGTCTGTCAGAGGTTGACCAGTGCACAGGAAGTGTCTTCCTCCCCAGACCCAGACTCACTGCCACTCCCTTGGGCGGTGACAGGAAGAGGACAGACCCAAGGGCCAGCCCCTCCCTGGGCCTCACTCTGGTCAGGAATGTGGGAGTGCCCCGTGCATTCCAGAGCCTCCCCACAGAGTGACACTTACTCAATATAAAAACTGTTTCCTCCACAATTGGTGATAAACTCGAATGACTTGTCCACTGATTTTTTGTGATGTATTTGGTAGTCATGAGTCTCTGCAGGCACCACTAGAACTCGGACCTAAAAGAAACCCATCAGCATGCCTTTGGATTTCCAATGACATGCACATCTAAGGCTACTCAGTATGTGGATTGAGCATCCCTAATCCGAAAATCCAAAATGCTTCAAAATCTGAAACTTTTTGAGCGCCAACATGATGCTCAAAAGTCATGCTCACAAGAAACGCTCCTTGGAGCATTTCGGATTTCAGATTTTCCAATTAAGGATGCTCAACCTGTAAGCATAACGCAAATATTCCAAAAGCTGAAAAATCCAAAATACTTCTGATCCTAAGCATTTCGGATAAGGGATGCTCAACCTGGACTTTATCTTCATCAAGAACAATGCTCTCTATTATTAAGTCCAAGGCCAAATGAATGAGGATTTATGAAAGCACAAGAGCAAACACAAGCTGGGGTTGGAAGCTCAATCCACACTGCTGTGCAGAGAGCAGCAAGCACCCAGGCAGACGCCTGACCTGCTCAGAGAAGCAGCAGCCCTGAGAGCTGGCTGGGCTGGGGACCTGGGGGGTAAGCAGGGCCTTTGTGACCCATGCCTGGGAGTGCCCTGTATCTTTAGATATTGATGTTTTATATTTTTAAAGGTGAACAAACTGAAGAGGCAGGAACAATGCCCTGGATTGCTTCTGAAGTTTACATCATACCTGGTACTCTATCATGAATAACTGCAGCCCCAGTCTTTAAAAGTACTACTTAGTCTGATTTACACAGGCAGAAGAAACCATGTCTATTGCAAATGCTGTAGGAATTTTCAAACGTCTTTGTCAACTGCACACCAGCTTACAGCTCACAGAGAGTTTACTGCTCTCATGACACTCAATGCAATAAACGTTTGGCAAGCACCATGTTTCAGGCAGTGTTCTAGGCACAAGAGACACAAAATGACTAGTCAGGGCCCTGCCCCCAGGAAGACAACACCCTCAGAGGGCCAAGGAGGCACAGCACAGAACTGGAGGGCACCAGGGCAGGGTCCAGGCAATGGTGCCTGGCTCCCTGGAAGGTTTTACAGAGAAGATGAATTAATTCTGAGCTGGGTGTATAGGTCAGCAGGATTTCTCCAGGTAGAGAAGTGGGTAGAAGTGTTAGAAAAAGGGACAGCAGGAGAAAGCCTGGTGGCATGAGAGGAAATGGCATATCCGAGGGCTTAAGCATGGGTTAGCATGGCCAGAGAAGGGAGCCCTGGAGCAGAGGAATGGCAGGAGAGGAGCATGAACAATGAATTAGACAGAGATCGTAAGTGGATGCCAGAGTGAAGCATGTGGATCTGGGGGAAGCACACGGACAGTATCCCATCAGTCGGGGGGAGTCGCGTGGCATGCTCTGAGCCCTTCGGTCAGGTAGGTCACTGCCAGGACATGGAGGTGGGACGGAAGAAGGGAGACCACAGCAGGTGGTTGGTCCCACTTGTTTGTGAGGATGGTCAAAGAGAACGATGGAACCAGAACAGAACAGATGCTTGAAAGAGACATGGCAGAGGGTGCACCATGGCACGTGGTGCCAGGCTGTGGTCACAAAGCAGGTGGAGAAGAGGGCTCAGTAAGACGCCGGGTGCTGGATCCCATCATCACAGTAGTGAACAGGGTGGGGCACCCCAGAGCCGTGCAGGGAGCAGGCTGCGTGTGAGGGACCTGCGAGGTCAGTAGCTGTTCAGGTACACAGCAGGCAGTCACACACTGGGCCTGCAGTTCTGGAAAAATCAGAGAGGAATTTGCAGATGTGGGTGTCCTTCCCACAGAAGAGAGGACAGAGTTAATGGGTGCAGGTGACATATCCACAGAGAAATGATACAAGGAGCTCAGTGTTGAACTAAAGGGGACTGACTCTACATACAGAGACAAGGGAAAAGAGAAACCACTGTGAAAACACTAGAAAGAGTGGGAGAAAACTGAGAAAACACATGTAGAAGCCAAAGGAAGGAGTGTTAAATGCTTCAGAGAGAGACCAGCTGGGTGAGGTGGGAGCAGGGGCCAGTGGAGAGATAAGACACTCACTCTTGATCAATCCCATTTCCCTGGACTTTAATTATCACGTGTTTTTTTTTTTTTTCCTTCTTTTTTTTGGTAAAAGATACTGTAAAATGTAAACATTTTTCTATAAATTTGACATCAACTCCTTGGAAGAATTATGACCATGGGTCACACAAACACAAAGAATGGCCAACCAAGGCAGCCATGGGAGAAGCAAGTTGAGGGACAAGCAGAACGCACCAGAACTAAGGACTTTCCTTCTGGAACCTTCACAGTCACGGCCACCTCAGGCTTTGAGATGTCAAACTCCACCCGGCCTTCGGAGACCACTTGATCCCGGCAGCCAAGTACATGAGGGCAGAAAGAGGCCTGGAAGGAACCTAGGAGAGAGAGGGGACTTCCTGTCACATGACTAGGAGGACAAGGCCGCGGGCTAGCGGGGCCTGAGCTCACCTGACCACAGCTGCCCACCATCCACCAACACCTGCGCAGGAAACGTCGGGTGTGCTGCTTGATGAAAGTGGATGACAAGGATGTATCGGCCCAGGTGTGGAACGAGTCCCCTCAGGGTCACTTCATTCTAAGAGAAAAAAGGAGAAAAAAAACCCTCAAGTTGAAGAGCTATGAATAACTAGAATCACAGAGTATTTAAATATTAAAAAAGAATACATAGGTATTTATCCAAGTGAAATGACAGTCTAATATTCACACAGAAATTTTCACATGTATGTTTATAGCGGATTTACTTGTAATCACAAAAACTGGAAACAAATCAAATATCTCTCACTCATAGATCAACAAACTGAGGAACAAACACAAATGTTGTTGGAGGGGGTAATTTGGTACATATATCTTTTGGACAACAGTTTGGTAGTATAGGTTTGTGAAAAAGTAACTGGTTTTGGACATGAATTTTAAATCATTATAACTAGGCTCAAACACATCTTTATTAATCCAATTAGGAACCATTATAATCAACATATTCTTGCCAATGAGAAATAAGTTGTTTATTCCTGTACCATAAAAATCCATGCTTCAGGATTCAACGAACTCTCAGAAAGCATTTTCTGCAACCTGCTGGTTGTGGAAGCATTTTCTCTGCAAAAAGTTGTTGAGATGCTTGAAGAAGTGGTAGTCGGTTGGTGAGAGGTGAGGTGAATATGGTGGATGAGGCAAAACTACGGAGCCTAATTCATTCAACTTTTGAAGCTTTGGTTGTGCAACGTGTGGTGAGGCATTGTTGTGGAGAAGAATTGGGCCCTTTCTGTTAACCAATGCCAGCTGCAGGAGTTGCAGTTTTTGGTACATCTCATTGATTTGTTTTTGCTGGGATTCAGAAAGCTACAGTGGATCAGACTGGCAGCAGACCATGACACAGTGACTATGACCTTTTTTGGGTGCAAGATTGGCTTTGGGAAGTGCTTTCAAGCTTCTCCTTGGTCCAACCACTGAGCTGGTCATCACTGGTTGTTGTATTCAATCCATTTTTCTTTGCAAGCCACAATCCGATCAAGAAATGGTTTGTTGTTGTGTACAGGAAGAGAAAGCAACACTTCAAAATGACAGTGCTCATGAGGCACCTATTTATCTAGCTTTTTCACCTTTCCAATTTGCTTCAAATGCCGAATGACCAACCATAGAATGGTTGACAGTGAGCTCTTAGGCAATTCTCATGTAGTTGTATGAGGATCAGTTTTAGCAATTGCTCTCAATTGGTCATTGTCAACTGCCCATGGCCAGCCACTGTACTCCTCATCTTCAAGGCTCTCGTCTCCTTTACAAAACTTCCTGAACAACCACTGCACTGTATGTTTGCTAGCAGTTCCTAGGCCAAAATCCGTTGTTGATGTTGCAAGTTGTCTCCACTGCTTTACGACCCATTTTGAACTTGAATTTAAAAAATGGCTCAAATTTGCTTTTTATCTAACATCATTTCCATAGTCTAAACTAAATATAAAATAAACAGCAAGTAACAAGTCATTAGCAAAAAAATAAAGCAAGAAATGTGCACTAAAATGATGTATAACATAACCACATTTATTTAAGAATGTATTCCAATATCAAATGGCAAATTTCAACAATGCTAAAAACCGCAATTACTTTTGCACCAGCCTAATAGTTACCAAAGTCAAACATATAACTCAGCAATTGCATTCCTGAGTACATACTCAACAGAAATGTATATATTTAATTGAAAATAATTAATTTTGTTCAATAAAAATGAAAATAAAAAAAGAAATGCATATGTTTTGTCAAAAGGCTGTACAAGAATGTTCATAGCAGTACTACTCATAATAACCATGTAATAAAGAGGCCAACTCTACTTTTTTTTCTCTTTTGGAAATACAGTCTCACTCTGTTGCCTGGGCTAGAGTGCAGTAGTTTGATCATAGCTCACTGCAGCCTCAAACTCCTGGGCTCAAGCGATCCTCCTGCCTCGGCCTCTTGAGTAGCTGGGACTATAGGTGCATGACACCACACCTGGCTAATTTTTTATTTTTTTGTAGAGACAGGGTCTCACTATGTTGCTCAGGCTGGTCTTGAACTCCTGGCCTCAAGTGATCCTCCCACCTGGGCCTCTCAAAGTTCTGGAATTATAGGTGTGAGCCACTGCACCTGCTCCAGCTCTAGGGACGTTTGCTCACTGACAGCTGTCAATCTCCATCACTCCCTTCTGCCTTCTGTCCCACACTGGACAAGCTGATAAGAAAGCCCAGAGGCTCCCTCCCTAGACGTGGTTGGGTTGCTCAAACCACACTCCAGCCCACGGGAGAGGGAGTCCTCCCTGGACTGCCCGGCTCTCCCTCCACGCCCACCAGCCATGGTAAAGAGCAGAGCATGGCTCTCCTTTTGCTCCAGCTTGGGTGTGAGCCCTGCTCTCCCCAGAAAGCTTCACTGTGTGAATAATAAATCCTTTAACCTGAAAAAATCTACACCACCACCACCAACAGCACAACAATAACAAAAAAAGATCATCCTCACCTTTTAGATGAGTACTTGACTCTGTCACCTTGCTTTCAACTCATCTCGCCATACTATTCCAGGCTGCCTTCCCTGTATGGGACCTTAATCGATTTTATCCCTCAGATCTTGTTAACTTCCAAACTCAGTGCAATGTGAACTGACATGAGCCATCTTTGGGATTACAAGGACATAATACAGGTTGAGTATCCCTAATCCAAATATCCAAAATCCAAAATGCTCCAAAATCCAGAACTTTTTGAGCACTGACATGGCGTTCAAAGGAAATTCTCATTGCAGTATTTTAGATTTTCAGATAAGGAATGCTCAACTGGTAAGTATAACATAAATATTCCAAAATTTGAAAGAATTCAAAATATAAAACACTTCTCATCCCAAGCATGTTGGATAAGGGATATTCAACCTTTAATATCAGAACCCTAAGTGTATTTTCATAATCCAAAACTAAGAAAGTCCTGTCATTTTGTAGTTTACAGTGAAAAAATATAATATTTTACCCTTCATGCTCTAGCTGATTAATCAATAAACATTCACTGAGGATTTCCTGCCTACAAGGTGCTGCATTGGTGCAGTGGGGGATATAAAGACATTTATCAGCCACAGCCACTATTCTAAAAGTCTTACGATCCAACTCGGGAAGAAAACTAATAAACTCAACAACATCAAACAGCAGCAGGCCATGAAAACATGAGGTATCACGATGTGAGGCCTGAAAAATTGCCAAATGATAAAATGTGGATCATGGGGACAGAGCTCAGGAGAAAAAGGGCACATCAGGCTGGGTGGTCACAGGCAGGATTAACCAGCTGCCTATATTTCTGGGGTTCTCCACCAAAGACAGTGGAAGTTCTCAAATTTTAGGGGCATCAGAATCATGGGAGGGTTTGTTAAAACACAGATTGCTGGGCCCTACCCCCAGAGTTTCCGATTTAGTGGTTCTGGGGTGAGGCCTGCGATCTACATTCCTAACAAGTTCCCAAGTGATGTGGATGCTGCTGTTTCAGGGGCCACCCTTTGAGAACCTTTGGTTTAAGAACAGCACCCTCGAGGGGAGTCATACCTGTGGTGCCTTCAAGGTGACTCCAGTCACAATATTAGCAGAAGGTGAAGGATCCTGGGGCAGACGAGGGACAGGCCCACCACTTGGGACGTCCAAAATTAATGCCATGGGAGGAGTTTCGTGGGCCTGGGAGACACAGGTGGCACTGAAAAGTAGAATATTTTAAAATCAGCCAAAAACTACAGGACATCAATGAAGAGACAGACTCTGAGCATAGGACTATGGGAACGTCAAAAGGATCCAGAGGATTTTGGAGATCTTTACCTAAGGGTAACCCCATGTAGTCCATTAGCCAAGTGTACAATACAACTAGCTAAACAATACCTATACAATACGATATAATACAACTAGCTAAAACAGAAAGAAAATCCTAATTTTGAAGTAAAATAAGCTAGAAAGAAACTTATTGAAACTTCCCTGTCCAGAACTAAAATTGTTAAAATGAGATCAATGCAATAAAATATTCTTCACTTCTTGTCATAAATGTTGACATAACACTGTATAAAAGAGAACAAATAATAGCATCTCTCTTAGCAACAGACAGATTTACATCATCTCAGTGGTTCCTACTGTCCTAACCGTGAGCACAAGATTTCATGCCTGTGTCTATAAATTGTTTTTGAATCTATAGCAAAACAACCTTACCAAAACCCCAGTGAGCATTAGTTAGCTCATTCTCATGACATAGTTGTGAGATAGGTCATGACTTTCATGGTTTTTCAAATGAAGAGCCGCAGACACAGTGATTAAAGGATTGAGACAAAATGAATCTTTTCAAGGGCTCAGAATAGGGCTAAGGGTCCCTGCCCTCAAGAGCTGGGCTTATCCATGTCCCCAGCTGCTACTGTGTCAGCTTCCCGATATTATGGAATTCTGGAAAGAACGCTGGGCTAAATTATTCAGCTAGTTTTTCTTTGCTTTTAATTTTAAATCCATCACCAGACTTTAGCACCTTGGTTTACGATCATTTCTGAAGTTAAGTATAAGGTAAAAGTATCACAGTATTACTCACAGCACAAACAGGGAGAGAGGAAGGACACATATTACCTTCGATTAGCAAATCGCCCATAACTGGCAATGCAGTGCACCTGAGGTCTCACGTATTCAGTTGAGAATTCTTCAATGGGTATGATACAAATTTGATGCTATTGAGCAAAAATACAAGGCAAAAATGCACATAGCAGTTATCAGCAAAATCAATGGTATGGTATAGCACACTCTTTTAAAAAAGCTATTAAGTAAAGAATTTATCCAGAAAAATTAAAATCATTAAAGTAGTGAATGTTGCAGGAAAGCATGCCCTATGGTATTATTATGTGCAACGGATCCTTTTTACTGTTATGTAGACTCACTGATTACATTGCTGTTGGAATAAATACATAAACAGAACTGAGAACCATGTCCTAGGAAAGTCCCAAAACAACTCTTTTCAGTAACTTTTGATGCCTGTTTTTTCTCTTCTGCCGTGGGCCAATGCTGGCTTTTCAGACCTGTTGGCAGGAAGAGGGGAAACGTGGTAGGTGGCCAGAGAGCCTGCTGTTCAAAGAGAGGGCTGCCACTGCTGGACATGACCCTTCCTAATATGGGATGACTCTTATCAGGCACATTCGGACTTTGTTGAAGGAACTGTCCCCAGAGTTAGCTTTTGATTAACACAAGAAACTCAGTCATTAATTTATCACTTGGATTACTATGTTTAAAAAAAGGGCAGTAATTCTATAATGATAATTTTAAAAAACTGAATTCTAGCTACTTCTTAAGAGCAAGGTCAACGTTTTTAATATTGTCAGCCACAAATATTTCAAACACATTAGTACAGGCTGGCCTGGCATTTCCCTGGGTGTGATACTTGCTTAATATTAGCAGTAACAGGAAGTTGCTTCACCCTTAGATAATCTGAAATTCCCTGAGATTTATTGTAAATCTGGCCACCCCTTCCTAGCCAGATCCCATTGCCTCTGTTTTTCATAATTCTCAATGTTCGAGTTGTGCCTTACAAGGAAGAACACAAAGGTTATTTAACCTGCCATCCTCAGTATTTTAATGCTTAAGTATATATCTACTTAGCTAAACAATACTCTTTTGAAATACAGGGTTTTTTAAATTAGGTTATTTTAAACTTTGAAATTCTGATGAAATTTACCAAGATGCTAACAGAGATAACACAAAAGTAAAATGGGAAAGATAATGAACAATAACCAATGGCATTTCTATACTCTGGCAATAATAACAAACTAGGGAATATGAGATGTTTTATTCATAATAGTAGGAATGAATAAAAATTAATGAAATGGGAACTTGTGAGATATGTTTAAATTTGATGACTAAAAACTCTATGAGGCGGTATCAAAAAAGGCTCCAACAAACGAAGGGGCAAGTCAGGTTATAGATGGAAAGAATAGACATTATTAAACTAGCAATTCTTCACAGTTAGAATTGCTAGTTAGGTTAGTTTTATAGATTGCATTTATAATTTTATAGATGCAATTCCGGCCAAAGTTTTAATAAGCTTTTTAAAAATATAGATATCAATAAAATGCTTTTAAAACTCAACAGGCAAAATGGAAGCGTACCAGAAGGAACTGGGCCGTGTGCGCCCTGAGCTGGACGTTTGCGTCTGCTAACAGCTCGTGCACGGCGATGCGGCTCATGCCATCAATCACAGCGCTGCGGCAGAGGAAGCTGCAAGAGGGAAAGAGTTTCCTTAGCCTGACTCCCCGAGTCTCCCTCACTTCGCACTTCCCTGTGGGGTGGCTGATTGTTCTTTGGTTCCTCCCATTTATACCTGGATGCATTATAGTGAATTTCCCCGCATGATGAGTTGAAGACAGGTGCAGCCCCCAGTCTCTGTGGGGAAAGGACCCTTCCCTCTGCCGTTCTTGTTTTCCACTCAGCTTAATTGAATACTTGGTTTAGTCATCCAGAGATAGAGCCCCAGGCCTAGTAATGGCAGATCTCTAAGACACAGTATTCTCAGGACCACTTGTAATTAAAGTCACCCATCCCATGCCAAGTCGGTAAGCATGGCTGGCCTCCCTCGATGTCAGGGGGACACTGAGCATCTGCCTCTGAAAGCTCAGTCTGTTCACGGTTCTTCCTTCTTCATTTCTACCAGTGGTGTCCCTTCCCTCCATCACATCAGGTGAGATATAAAGTTCAGGAACACTTAAAAAGTTCACAGTTTTGAATCAAAGAATACAACTCTGATGGTAAAACCCATAAAGGAAGTGTTTTTTTAAAGTATATTTATGACTTAATATTCTATAGCACATTTTCTCTGTAAATATAATTTGGAAGTAGTGTCATATTAAAACAAAATGACCATATCTGATAAATATTTGTAATAATTTAGGCGGCGACTTTTTTCGTGAGGATTAAAATGAGATAAAATATATGAAGAGGCAAGCATAATTTGTGGCATATACTGGAATCTTAATATATTTTTTCTTTTCCCTTCTGTGAGTGTGTGTATTGTGTGTGTGTGTCCATTAAAACACATTCCTTTTGGATTCAAGTGTAATCCTGGGAGTTAAATATATTAAGTGATTCACTTATTTTAGCATTATCCTTATCCTATATTTAATTCTAACTGAGAAATAGACTAACGGTAATAACTGAATTGATTGAATCATTAAAGATCATCTTTCTTATTGAAATCAGATTTTATTTACCACAGCACTATTATGAAAAGTGGTGTTTCTATTAGCACCACTGCTATCATGGTGGAATATTATTTTTTTAACATCATTAGAACTCACTTGAGAAATGCTGAGGAAAGTTCAAACCTCAGCAGGAGATGCTGCAATGTTGAAAGAGCCTGTCATTTGAAATAGGTTTTTATGGGTCAGATATTTTCCAAATGCACCATATTTTTTGGACTCCCATACTTGTAGCCTGTTCATTTTCATTTATCCACATTACAGGCAAGGAAGAGAAAATGGAAGTGTTTTAGCAAAAGAATACCATGGGACTTTCCTGGCAGTGGTTAAATATAATAGTCTAATGCAATACCATCCTAGGATTCTAAGGATAGAAACTCATGAAGCAGAACTTTGGTGTTGTCATGTTCAGAGCCAAAATGATCTGCAGAATGACATGCAGTTCACCCACAATAACTCCATTCAGACAAAGGTCATGAAACAATATTCATGGAATCCTGCAAGGGCGACCTTTATTTCTTTGGTTTTGAAATCACTCCTCTCCTTGGCACGGATATTCTCAGAGCTCTTCTGAGAGGATTCAGAGGGTCACCAGGGTCATCATGAATATTTCCTCCTGTCCCCTTAGCCATCTCCACTGTGTGTGCTGAAAAGGAATTTAGCCATGGAATCTGGAGGGGGAAGGAGTCAGGAGCTGCCCTGGGGGGTGGGCTTAGATAGACGTGGTGTGGAGAATCCCTGCCCCAGATCCAGGGGCAGGCTCCAGTGATGTGGTGACCCACCCACCTGGGAGTGTCCATTCTAGTGGTTGCCGATGTCACCTATAGATGCAGCTCATATTTTCAGATAATGACAGAACATTCTGGGAACTCTTTTAGGCCCATCTCAGGCTCCTGTTAAAAATCCAGATACAATCATGTCCTTTGGTTTCTCTATCATCGTCCCACAGACAGAGTCTTCACAGAGGCTGTGCAGGGTTGCTGACAGCATGGTGTCAATTCAATAACCATTTATTGAGTCTCACAAAAGTTTCCATTCCAAGCTACTAAAAGTAACTCTTTTCATAAGTTTTTTTCATTTTTACTACAGGGAAAATGTCCAACTTCTTCAGGTCATCTTGGGTTTGACAAAAAGCAACATGAAATCTTAGTAATAAAATATTCAAGGCGTTGGCCAAAAACTGGATGGGTTTACTGCGGTTCTCCACCTGCTGTTTCAAGGGACTCCAACTTGCAATGCCATTTATTATACAATTAATTTCATGTGGAAACACCCCTTGTGCTGATTCTTTAATTAAAGCATGCTCTGAACATTTGCATGTATCTTGAAATATTATGCAAAGAAAATCATTTTAATAAACCCCTGTCAGTGCTCTTGGAAGAGAAGAACTTCATCGTGGCAAATTTTTAAGGCCTTTGTTGGTTACAGCTCTTTTAGAATTTGTTGAGAATAAAGAACAAAGCCTTTTCTCCATTTTTTAAATCTGACAATCACCAAACATTCATTATCCCCAGTTCTGAAGGTGTGTCGTGTTATGAAGGTGGGTGTGCACCTCCTCATGTTATTGAGAATGAATCTTTTCTTTAAGCCACGCACACTGGTACTTGGCACGGCCTTTGAGGTGAGAGCACAGAGTTCACTGCCCCACACCAGAGGGACAGAAAATCAAATAAAGAGGTTTTGCTGCTTCCTGTGAATCTGAACCAAGTTGGCAGGTATAGCACACAGCTGTTTAAGAAAATGCAACATTTTCAAGATGCTGCCAACAGAGAAGACTCCTGCCACCCACACTGGGGATGGTGTTGGATCACAAAACTATTCACCTGTGTGTTTTCAAGATCTGCCTCAAAAAGGAAACAACTTTCCAATGCAAATAAAAACCAGTATTCCTAAGGCATATTTCTTAATTGTTCTGTGACAGAGGAGTTCCCAGGGGGGTGGGACTGATTACCTGTACTTGCAGCTGTATATGTTCACCTGGCCTGCTAGAACAGACCCGGGGCTCTCCACTCTCACATCAACCACAAACATCTGGGCTGCCTTCGTGGAATACTCGAGCATGACCACATAGTGGCCAACCTGTGGCACGCGCAGCCGCAGATGCAATTCCACCTGTCAGAGAGGCCGAGCAGACAAACTGTCACCGACATAAAACATATTGGCTACACTTTCACATACGATGGCGAAAAAAGAGCTAAGAAGACACTCTGGAAGTATTTCTATACGTCATCTTAGTGAGAAATATGGTCCCATAAGGCAGGATGTCAGATAAAATACATGGTGTTCTGTTACATTTTACATTGAGATAAACAATAATTATTCATTGTTTATCTGCACTTCATATGTAATGGGGCATCCTGTATTTTTATTTTCTAAAACCCGATGTAGTACAGGGGTTTTTATTCTTTCTCCCCAGGAATGTTTTAGCCACTTGTTTCTCAAGATAAAAGACACACTGTGCTGGAGATTCAGACTTGTGGGGGGAGGGGGAGAATGGGCATTTATTGAAACCTTAAAATCTGTACCCCCATAATATGCCGAAATAAAAAAAAAAAAAGACACACTGAAACTGGAAGTAAAAAGGAATCACTGTTGGGGGATAAGAGGAATGGAAATGTGCCTTAAGGCTCTCTGTTCTTTAAAAAAGAAATTTAAATTATATGAATGGATATAATGTAAAAATGACACACACCCTACTCTGGGATAATCACTGGTACTAGCTCTATTTTCATACATCCAAACTATTTTCTATGCCTGAATATGTAAACACGTTTTGTTTTTTTAAGAACAACTGTGATCATAGCAACTTGATATGCTTGTGCACCACAGTGACAGAGACCTGTGGCCTGCAAAGCCCAAATTATTTACTATCTGGTTCTTTACAGGAAAAGTGTCCCCCACCATAACACCTATTGGTTAGGAGCTTGGGGTCTTGCATCACATTGCCTCCAGCTGTGTGAGCTTGGACAAGTTACTTAACATCTGTATGCCTCAGTATCCTCCTATGTAAAATGGGGATAACAATAGTGCCCACCTCTTAAGACTGTGATGAGGATGAAATGAATTAATACATATAGGGCTTTTGGAATGGCATTTGGCACATAATAAGCATTATAAAAACATTAATGATTATAATTATGATTATTGCTTTTTACCGTGACTTGCTTTTTTTTTTTTTTTTTTTTTGCTTGATGGTATTTCAAGTGTCTTTATCAGCACATACAGATATACCTCATTTTTCTAATGGCTGCCTAGCATCCCATAGTAGGAATATAAAATTATTTAACTAATCTCCTATGGATGGACATTTAGGTTGTTTCTAACAACATATAATGCTATCTGATCATCACCATGTATATATCCTTATGATAATATTTCTGTAAGATTCCTAGAAGTGAAATTGCTGGGTCAATGTATGTATGCCTATTTAATACCTGAGCCAATATTAGAACTTTATTCCTTAGCAGAGTGGCCCACCTCAGCCCAGAAGCTGAGGCCCAGGTGAGCTTCACCACACTTGGTTAAAATGGTCCCCCCTCTTCTTGGCTACAGAAAACTCACATTCACAGTTCTTTCCGAACATCTCTGAATCACATAACTGCTATTTGCCATAGTGATTTTTCTATGACTTAAATAATAGTAAAACTTCCTTCAGGAAAAAATGTGGACTATCCACAGCAATTTTGACTGGATGTTATAGAGTGAAATATGGCACTGCCACTGGTCCACGTGGACAGGTTATTGCCAGCATTTCTCCCCTGGGTATCTCCAAACAAGGGCTTGGCTGTCTTTACCCCACCATGAAACACTCCCAAGTTAATGACACACCACATTCTCTCTCAGAAGTTATTATTGGCTGCCAGTTCTCCCGTAGCACTCTATTATAAATTTCTACTATTCTGCCCACTCTAACTCCTAAGGATTAATTTTTGGAAGACTTTGTTGGAATAAATCAAAATTCATTTGATGGTAAAAGCTGGTTTTGAGAAACTCAGACAAAAGACATAAAATAGATGGTAAACAGAAACTTTACTGTTTGCTGTTCTTATCAGTTATTTGTCTTTACAAAGAGGAATTTTAATAAAAACTGTGTCAAACTAGAGGAATCTTTCTGGTTTTGTGGCACAGAACTGTACTCTCCTGGTCTCCAGGATAAAGACGTGGAAGGTGGGTTTATCAAATCTGATGCTCACACAAAGCTAAGAAAGATAATTAACAAGTCCAATGTCAAAATGAGAATTCAAATGATTTGGCCAACAACTATTGCTGAACATCTACTTATGCCAGTCCACCAGCCAGGGGATGGGCACACAATGGGAGATAAGGCAGACATGGTCTCTGCCCTCAGACAGACTTTAATCAAATAATTAGATAATTATATAAATACTGTGTAAAATTACACGTGTGATAAATGCTCTGCAGAGATGCTATGGAAATATGTAAGACAAGGGCCTGAGGTGGTCAGGGAAATGAGGGAGAGGGGAAGGCTTCACTGAAGAAGCAGCAACTTAGCTGAGTGTGGAGGACAAGGAGCAGATAACAAGATGTAACGGGCGGGAAGAGCATTTGGGCAGAGAGAACAGCCTGCAGTAGGAGGCTACACTACAACACATAAGGCTGTAGGGTCACACACACTGCAAGTCCAGGAGTCTGAAGGCAGGCCAGAGTGGCCAAGGAACAGAGAGCCAGAGGGGCTCTGATAAAATTGGGAGGTAGAAAGGGCAGCTTTATAAGGCATGTTAAAATAATCTCTGTCCTAAGACCAATGAGATGCTATTGTAATCTTTCAATCATGGAGTAGGGGGTAGGCGTGATGATCAGATATCCCCAACAGGATATGCGTGCTGGCTATAGTATGGAGAATGAATGGGGAGGTACAATGGGCCAGAGTTGGATGTGGGTGAGTTAATTAGGAAGCTACTGCAAGATCTTCATGAAAAATGATGGTGTACTGGACAAGGGACATAGAAGGAGAGTTTCAAGAACAGTATGGGACATAGACTTGGGGATAGATTAGCTTTGGTGGGGGAAAGGATGTAAGAAGTCACGGATGATCCTAGGAATTGTGGTTTGTGCAATGAAATGGATGGTAGTAGCATCGACTTAGGTAGGGAACATTGCAATGGAATTTGAGGTGGCTTTGAGACATCACGGAGTTAATGTCAACATGGAAGGTAGATCTGCGGCACTGCATATAAAAGGAGAGGCAGGACTGGGCATAGCAACCGGGGAGTTAAGTGTGTGAAGCTGGTGTGTCACACGGCATGAGAATGCTTAGAGAGAGAATAGAGAGCAGTGAGACAAGGCCTAGGACTGAGCCTTGACATATTCTAACATTCCATGGCCAGACAGGAGAATGAAGCTGTAAATGATATTTCGGCAAAGCAGCCAGAGAGGTAGAAAGAGAACCTGACACTCTTAAATTATGAAAAACAAGATAGGAGAGTGTTTTAGAACATAGGGGAGGGATAAGCAAGTTTTGAAAGCTGATGAGAAATTAAACAGATAAGGATCGAAACATACATATTGGATTTAGTGACAGGATATGATTGGAAACCTTGGCAAAAAAATTTAACGGAGTGGGAGGTGGAAGCCAGACTGAAGTGGGTTGAGGTGTGAGCAGGATGGAAAGAATTAGAAACAGGGGTGCAGACAATTCTTTGGAGAAGTTTCTTTGTAAAGGGGAGAAGAATTATGGAGCAGTGTCTGAGTTGTGGGAGAGGAAAGGAGGATTTTAATAGGTTAGAATTTAGCATTTTTAAAAGATGGGTGACTTCCAATTCAGCTGACAGAGAATTCATGTTTGCTCTTCTGCTCCAAGGGACAGCAACTCTGGATAAAACATTTTAAAAGAAAAACAAAAGGATACATTTGAGATCAAAAGTAAATGGGCGATGGAACATAGGTAAAAGAACTCAAAATGGCACGGGGCTTAAGTCCCAGGTCTGTTGTCCTCTGGGTCTGGAAGCAGCTGTTTTGGCCAGTAGTTCAGCTCACACAGAATAAGGAAAACGAAAAATGCTCTGTAAGATACAGTGGCCAGATTCAGGCCCATTTTTTGAAGCCAAGGATGAGAGTTCCATCTAATTGTGAAAAGAAGCTAAAAACAATATTGCTGCCAATCTGCCATCTGGGTTAGGGCTTTATAAGAAGCTGTGGAATTTGGAAACCAAAGATCAAACATGTGGCCTCATGATTGGAAGTGAGATAAGCCATCTACCAGCTCAGTATTTCAATCTGCCCTGTCCTCACCATCATGACAACAGAGGGGCACATTGTAATGGCTGGCTCTGGGCTAAGGTCCAGTGGACTAGGTAGGACACTGCAAAACTACTAGGCTGAGACAGGTGTAGAGAAAGAGGGAGAGGATGAAAACCTCTTATTCGGAATAAGCCAATAAGCCTGCAAATAAAATTTCCAAACATATAAAGAAATCTACTATGGAGAAAGACAGGTAACAAAATCATCAATTAGAAGATGAGTTCACTTCCAATAAGATGAATTTTATGAAATAGTCTGTCAAAGACTTTAAGTATACTGGTCCATGAGCTGAAATTCCCCCACTCTGAAAAGGAAATCGGTTTTATAACTTTTGTGATGGTAAGAGGTCCTCAAACTTTTTAAACAGGGAGCCAGTTCACTGTCCCTCAGACCATTGGAGGGCTGTTGGAGAGTGCGGCGCACATTCCACGCATGTGCACTGTGGGCCCGGGATGAGTCAGCTGCTAAGCAGGATAGGCAGCGGTGGCAAAAACACCTGGCGGGCAGGATAAATGTCCTCAGCGGGCTGTAGTTTGAGGACCCCTGGACCTAACCTAACCAATCATCATTTCCTGGCAAAGTCTGACCTGACCTGATAGAAGTCTATGTACATAGTCTTCCTGTATCTGGCTTGGTGTGCCTATTTATGCTTTTCACTGGGGAAAGATTGATCAGTTTGACTACAAGGTATTGCTCCAGACCTCACTGGAGAAGTTCTCTTTTTAAAAATCTTAAATACTCCTAACTGAAATATACCTGGCTCCAAGGGTTTTAGGATATTCAAAAAGATAAAATGAGTAACTTCCACTAAAAACTACATGACATTTTGCAACAAAAACTGGCAGAAAAGATAAGAAAAAGTAAATATGAGAAACAGTCAATCAAAAGTTTTAAAATTAAAAGTATAAATTAAACTGAATCAATAAACTGGATAAATTCCAGACTAGAGCTAGTGAAATAGAATATTTGTGTATTGTAAAAGAGTCTTGAGGAATTCACCCAGAAAGCAGCACAAAGAGCCAAAGAGTTATAAAAATATGAAAGACCAAACAGGCCACTTCTAAAACAAGTGAGCCTCTCATCAATTCAAGTATTCAAAAGAGGGTTAAGTAAATATAATACATAATAAGGATAATGCAGAAAGAATTCTTTCACAGGAAGGGAAATCAGATTAGTTCCAAGGCCTCTTCTAACTCCATAAGCCTCTGAATTTTAGCACAAGGGTCTGGAACAGCCCTGGCAGTAGAACTTTCTGTTATGATAAAAATATTCTATAATCTGTGCTATCCAATAGAGTAGCCACTAGACATATGTGATTACTCAGCACTTGAAATGTGGCTAGTGCTACTGACAAACTTATTTTAAAGTACATTTAAATTTAATCAACTTAAGTTTATACAAGTTGAATATATCATATCTGAAATGCTTTGGACCAGAAATGTTTCAGATTTGGGGCTTCTTTTGGATTTTGGAATATTTACATTCTATTTACCAAATGGGCATCTCAAATCCCAAAATACAAAATGTTCCAATGAGCATTTCCTTTGAGCGTCATGTTGGCCCTCAAAAAGTTTTGGATTTGGGCCAGCATGGTGGCTCACATCTGTAATCTCTGCATTATGGGAGGCCAAGACAGGAGGATTGCTTTAGGCTAGGAGTTTGAGACCAGCCTGGACAACATAGAGAGACCCCATCTCTTCAAAAAAAAAATTTTTTTTTAATTAGCCAGGCATGAGCCACCATACTCAGTGCTATGGCTCTAGGCTAAATCAAGGTGAGGACACCTCTTAATGAGTCATCAGCATCATTTTTTGGAGGTTAGCCCTTCTCCACTGTACCTCCCCATTGTCTGGGTAACACACAAACACACACACACACAAATAGACACATGCATATATGTGTATCTGTGCATGTGTGTGTGCATTTCTATGTATCTATGTATGTGTGTACAAACCTACACATATATATGTGTGTGTATATACGTGTACACACACACACAGCATAGACAGGGAGACACAAACTTGGTATTAGAATGGAGTAAGGGAAGACCATTTTGTTTTTCTTTATGCATATCCATATTGTTTTACTTGTCTCAGCAAACTTATCAAGTTTATTTCATAGAATACAAATTCCAGTAAAGTGAAACGAAGACTGTACTTAAATATATGTAAAATCCTTTAGCTACAACCTTCAAAAGTTTAGGAATATAGTTTACAAAAGTGTACACATCTAAATGTTCAGTTAAAATTAATTCCATGTATATTTTCATTTCACAAATTTAATCCCTCAAATGTACATTTTCCTCAAAGGTATAAAACAGAGAACATTATAGAAAAAGTAAAGAACAAAAATACAGTGAAGGAAGTTTCTTTTCAGTGTCTTCATTTTGAGGTGCTGTGCTGTGTTTTCTTACTGTTATTTGACATACTGTACTGCTAACTCAAATCTTAAATCAGTATAGTCTTAAATTTGGTTATGAGGCTCAAAGAATTCCTGGAAAAGGAGTAAGGCCAAGACCTGTAGCAACCTGTTTTTCAAGCCATGAGGTAGATGCTTTGGGTGTAGCAGTTCCGGATTCTAAGTTCAAGGAATTCAGCTGTTACAAATTGCTTAGCCTAAGGGATTGAACAGTCAATGTGAAGTGGTATCCTTTTAGGGTAACCTGTGCAGTTTCTGGAAGCCTTTTAGATTGAGTCTCAACTGTCTTTTAAGAGAGATCCTGCCATGAATCAGGTAGAACAGGATGCCCCCTTGTAAGTCCAGGTAACCAAAAAGAAAAGGATTCTGTGGTTGCCCACATCCCCTGCCATGTCTAGAAAGTGCTCAAAGGACAACCTGAACATGGCTTCACATGCTATACCATCCAGCCCCAACCCAGAGAACTCAGCAAATGTTGATTAACACCTCTGAGAAATTCTACCAGCTTCCCCTGAGTTTGAGAAGCAACTGTGGCCAAGGGTTTCCAGCAGCCACAGATGGGGTGGTAGGAATAGCTTTGCCAACAAATAAAAGGCTGTCCCACCTCTCTCCCGCTGAGGTCCACCATGACGGGGTGTGCGGGTGTGGGCTGTCGCACTGCCAAGGGTCTTGGCTGTCCCTCAAGCAGGAAGTGTCTGGCCTCACAAGCCAGGGTGCAGGGGAATCTGGTCACTGGCAAATGCTGGTAAAGCAAGCAACTTCAACAACAACAACAATAAAATCCATAGTCACAACTGAGAACACGAAACGGGATATCAAAGTACATCTCCAACCACTCTTAGTCGTTCGATTCACTCATTCATTCATCATCCCTTTAACAAATTCTTACTAAGTGTTGACTACGGAAATTAAGCAATGAATTTTCATCTGCATGAAGGGAAGAAACAAATGTCTGCAAACCCAGGTTCTAGTTTAAGATCCCCTCACCGGATGCATCACCTTTAGGGTGTTACCTGGGCCTGCATAAGCATTACTGCACACTAGAGTGTGGTGGCCACTCCTAAACCAGCTATGATGTGCACAGTGCTTTGTGCTTCATATTCAAAGGACACAGGTAAGATAGGGAAGAAAATCACAAATAATTATCCAGAGCCTCAGCCTGCAGCTGGGATCCTGAGTGCTCTCATGAGCCCTTGCATCAAGGGCTCCTCACTTAGAGGCCCCCCCCCGATGATGCCGCAGCTGCACCTCCTGTCCCGTACTAACTTGTCCTGGGGAGATCCCGCAGAGGCACATGGCTCTGTGACTGGCAGCTGGAGGGCAGATGCTTCATAGTAGTCCCTGGGGAGCAGCACCAGGTAATCCTAGTAAATAAAGACCAAAAAGACAATTATTCATTTTGATGGTAGCTCTGCTTTGGTAATATAATAATCCAACATACTAGTTAAGTAAATAATAACCAGGTGAAACCACTAGTTAAACTCTCTATATCAACTGCTTTGTTCTTTGTGCTAATTCAGGAGAACACTCAAAGCAACTTATCATCAGAGGTTGTTTATGTTTTAGAGAGAAGCTCCTCAGTGTGAACAGTTTTATCTTTCAATTCTCAGGAGAAATTTGACTGTTTCTTCCAGTTTGTTTACAAATTCAAACATTTACAAAGATAGCAAATTGTCAACGGGTCAAACATTCCTTGGAAATACTGGTTGTCTCCGTCAGTACAAAACACTGAACGTGGATCATGTCTGATGGCTTCCTACCCCCACACCTGAGCAACGCTCAACTGGCATGGTATAAAAAGTGATGCTTTGTGATCTGGTGATTCATAGGAGGCAACTGGCCTGTTGCCTGTGCCAGAAATGAGAGGAAGAACATGTTCCACTGAATGTGCCAAACGAAGCCCACAACGTAAATTCAGCTAAGCAGCTCTTGAGGAAAAAGCAGAGCTCCAGGCTTCTGAGGCGTGGATGACTGACAGCTCCCAGCCATCCTGGCAGTGCCGCAGGTCTGCAGAAGGAAGTGGGGAGGGGATGTTTGCCTCAGCTGAGACAAGGCTGATACACGGACCTCAGAGAGAAATGTACAGGAGGGGGGAAAGTGGGAGATCATGGCTCAGGGGACTCAGAGTAAGTTTTCATTTTTAAATGGTTATTGTTCTATGAGTAAGTTTCCTAGGTTGGAACTGTATGTTCTCATGACTTTATGGTCCCATAGATCCTAGAAAAGGAAAGGTAGATAATAAGTGTTCAATAAAATATTTTTAGAGAAAATGAGATCATAATATGGAGACATACATATGTATTCACATTACTACACAATCACATAGACTAATCTTCCATGCCTAGGTAGGAACTTTTATATTGTACTTCTTCCCATTAGTGCAACTTTGTACCCATTTTTGGTATGAATGGAGTTTTCCTCTTCCTTGTTTCTAACATTATGAAACATTATTAAACTTTTTAACACAGTTAAGTTTCTAGTAAGAAGATGCGAGAACAGGGACTTCTTGTTCTTATGCTGCCTTGAACAGACAGCATAAACCTTCATGTTATCTTTGTAGGATCCCAGATTTGGAAAGAACCTATTAGAATAAGTATTGTCCCTGATGTATGGAAGAAGAAACCAAGGCAGGATTGCAATTAAGGGACTTGCCTAAGATTTGCTAACATGGCCAATCAATGAATTTGGACCAGAAGAAAAAGCTTTATTTTTTCCACTCCAGGTGCATGAAACCAAGCTTTTCTCAAATATTTTATTTTGAAAAGACCTTGCTATAAACTAAAGCAGGCCTCAAAGCACACATCAAAGAGGGCTGTCTCAGAGAACAGGCTTCTCTGGCTGTTCCACTAGTGCTCGAGACACAGCCTTTCCCCTTGATGAAGAGTTGTTTGGGGAAGACAATCTGCATGGGGAGACTACTGCCTGGGTTTAAGATAGAAGAAAGCAGGAAGAGTGTCACAGAGAAGCACTGGCTCCTGCAGCCTCTTCCTTCTCTCTCCACCACTGAGAATGTCACTGAAATTAGGGTCTTCTCATCCTCTAGATCCTTTTGACTGTGTTCTGCACAATCCACAGACAGGCTCATGTCACAGATATCCTGATTCGTGCTTGAAAATCCCAAACGTGCTTTGGAAAGGTGGGGACACATGCTCATGAAGGTTTTGCATTTGTTCTGATAACTTTGAGCTTTTTTTTTTGGAGGAGGAGAAGGAAAGAGGAGTTTATTAATTTGCTGGCAAATGAGGTTAGCAAACTTCCATCTCAAAGTGCCAATGTCCTGCCTCTGAGTACAGAGGTTTTAAAGGTTCTGATTAGTCCCATAATTCCATCTCTGGCTAAAACAATCTTGTGATCTCTGGGCAATTCCCCCAAGCCATCTCCTGTGGCACAAAGAACAAAAGACACTCCCCTCACCCTCCAACCACTGGCCTGAGGCAGAGATGTAGGTTTTAGTTCTCAAAAAGGGTGAGGGGATTTTGAAGAGACAGAAAACATTTTTACCCCTTTTCAGACCATTTTCTGTTACATACTCCCCACTGTCAATATTACCCTTCCATATCTATGGGAAGAGGGGTGAGTAGTCATCAACATACTTCCTGCCGAATTGGAGCTATGTTTAAATGGAAGGTTTATACTTATTTATGTAATTACGAAGTTTTGGCAGTCGATGTACAACAACAGATTACCAAGTGAAAAGGGGCATAAGCAACAACTACAATTGCGAGGACTGACAAGGCGAGATGGCGGATACCTGTTAAAAGAGATTTTACCCCACTTGGTAACTAAGACACCAGTAGGACTGTGGGTCCTTCTTGTCACCTTGCACATAATGTCTAATACAGGGCTGGGTAAGAAAGAAACAAGGGACCTCTGAATACTGAGCTATTACTTGCACCCTGTAGGTGATCCAAGAGACCAGCTTCTGCAAATTCAGAAATCATGTACGGAAATACCTGGCACTGAATGAGTTTTAGGATAACACACCCAGCAGCAAGACAGATCAACAGAAGAGGCAATAGCCCATGGATATCCTCACTAAGGAGTTGTCCTTCTATCCTCTGCTACCAACAGGGTCCATTATCACGCCTGTGAAATGTCCAGGGCTCTGCGGACTGTGCTCCTGGGTCCTACTGATAATGGGGTGCCTGCTGACGTCCTCGCTGTAGGAGGAGGAGCCACTGAGCCATCTCTGTGCCTGTCTGTGCATGGCATCCACCACCAGCCCGCCATTCTCTATCTACTCAGCCTCGTTCCTGAGGCTGCTGATACCGTGTTTCCCTGAAAATAAGACCTACCCACAAAATAAGCCCTAGCAGGATTTCTAAGCATTTGTGCACTATAAGCCCTACCCTGAAAATAAGACCTAGTGATGGGCATGGCTACGCAGCATATCTGCACAACTCATGCATTTCGAGGAGCAGTAGAGAAGACAGCAGCCTTTATCATCTGCCCCATTGTGACAGCTACTATCCCAGAGGTGACTGGAAAGGTGTGGGCAGCCCCACCAACAAGGTCGGTTCCCCGTCAGGTCCCTGCCATCCTGTGTGTGCTGCAAGCTGAGGCTTTGAGGGGAAAATAACACATCCCCTGAAAATAAGCCCTAGGGTGTCTTCTTGAGGAAAACTAAATATAAGACACTGTCTTATTTTCGGAGAAACATGGTATCTGTTATCCTGTCATCCTGTTATGTGCTGGCGTACGTGTGCAGAAACTCGGTGAAGGCCCTTCTCAGGCCAGCAGCTCCTGGAACTTTGAGCCTTTATGAGGGTTTTTGTTTGTCTGTTTTGTTGTTGTTGTTGTTTTGTCCAAGAGAAGCTATTTGGAAAGATATAGAAGATACCTGAAGTTGGTTTCTATGTCATTTGAGGGCAAATGTCACCATAGGTTCCTTGGGTGGGGGCTGGATGGTTCCTGTGTCTAAAACCACCTATGATTTTGATGTCCTATGGTCACTGTGGGTCATAGTCTTAGATGGGAACATCTCTAAGGTGGGATGAAGCCCACAGAGCTCTCCATTCAGAACTAAGTCTTACCAGGAGGACTCCCTCTGCCTTAATACAAGCAATCCATGTCCCCGGTGTGATCGAAAATGGGTCTGCAAAACCATTTCCAGGGATGGTGACAAAGGCTGGCTCCTTACTTGGTAGGAAGATGATCTCTTTGCTTTGAGCAGCACCTATCAGAAATATAAAGAACTGCTTAAGGCATTTTTCTATCAGTGTTATGATTTTAGATATTCAGTTTTTCAGTTTACATTTTAAAAAGCTGAAGGTGGTTTACTAATCATATTTACTGATTAGATTTATTGATCTAATTTTTTTAGTTGTATGTAGGCAGAGCCATATGTATAAAATAGACTTGAAAGACACTGATAAGATGTTAGCAATGGCTATCTATGCTGGGATTATGGATAATTGTTTGTTTTATTTATTGTTTAATTTATTAAGTAAGTATATTAATAACATATTGTTTAATTTGTTAAGTAAGTATATTAATAAACATAAGCTGTTTAGGAAAGTTCCTTGCATATAGTAAGTGTTCAATGTAGTACATTAGCTACTAAATTATTTTCTTATTTTTTTATTTTTATGTGATTTTTTTTAGAGGTCTCACTATGATGCTCAAACTGGAGTACAGTAGCTATTCACAGGTACAATCATAGCACACCACAGCCTCAAATTCCTGGACTCAAACAATCCTCCTGCCTCAGCCTCTCAAGTAGCTGAGACTACAGTATATGTGATTTTTAAATTTAAATTTAAATTTTACCTTCTATGAATGAACTTGCATTCATTTTGTAATAAGAAAAATTTTGATTTTCTGGATGCAATGTGTTTTCTTCTGCATTAAACAAAAAGAAGATCTTTTGCAAAAGGTTCAGAAACAAAACTGTTGCATCTGAGTTCAACTGAAACTTTTCTTCAGCAGAAATGTCTCACTCCAAATTCTTGCCTTCACTCTCATCCTGCAAACATCTAGGGGGCCACTATGTGTCAGGCTTGGAACTAAGTTCTAGGGACAAGGCAGTGAACACTGTAAGCATTGCCTTTGCTCCCTGATGGTGGACAGGAGAGGTCAGGTATACAGATCAGAAAACAGGAGAACATGGCAGTGTCTGCACAGCGGTATTTGGGAGAAGGCATAAGTTACCATGGGAACACATAACGCAGGTTCCTGCCATAGACTTAGAGGACAGGTGTCCCGGAGGCTGAGGAAATAAACCAAAATGTATGCCACCTGCTTGAGTTAACACAGGGCAGACAGCTGGTGCTATTGTCACCGAGGATCAGAGCAGTCTGTGAGAAAGAGTGTGGACTCTGAAGACTGGTCTACAAAGAGCAGTGGTGCACTTAGGCAATTCACTAATCCTCTCAGCTCTGTCTCCTCTTCAACCCTCTTCAGTCTGGATGCTAAAGCACCCTGTAAGTGACAGAGTGATCCTGCTCATTCTTCCTGCTGGTTAATCAACTTCCAGCCACACATGCCTGGCTGACACACTTAGAACAATGGCACTTCTTCCCCCAGTTGTGATTCGGCCACAGGTGCTCAAAAAAGATGCATATATCTTGATCCTAAATTAGATTTCTATTGGTGTTATTTTGTGTCCTTGTGGGATTGCAAATGCTTTCCAGAATCTGTTTCCAGGACAGGTAGAAGCCCTGAGTCCATGTGGAACAGACTTGTGGCCAGGCTGTGTTCTCTTCTGTGCCCCTGTACCCTCAGGAACCCCTCACCCTCGAGCAAGGTTGACAGCTCCCTCGGGCTTTGTGTTTTATGGCACTCAGGTTAAAAATTCCTATCCTTGCCTATTTCTCCTTGAACGGCTTGGTTCGCTTGAAACAATGGGAGAATTTAGGGCAGTATGCCAAAGACTCTCAAATAACCCCAAAAAGGTGATGCTTACTTCACCATGAATGAGTTACAAATTATTAATAGCTTTGTTCAGTGAAGGTATCATAACCTCTGGGGTTCAGCCAAGGTATATGGGTTGTTTTATTGATTTTTTAACATGACAGTTAATGATAAATTTAATACAAAAATTTAAATAAGTAGATTTTTTAGAGAATGAAATAAGAACAAAAGACAGGGTACCTAGACAAGTGTCTATTCAGACTATATGCCAGGCTTAATGTTTTCTAGGGATGGTCAACTTTGTGAAAATCAGAGATAATGTTTCACTACTCAATCACTTCTTAATTGAAAAGAGGCTTGAAATTTTACCTACCTGCCTTTGGCCAGGATGGAGAAATAGTAATATGGCCAGATACTGCTTCGGTTCCAGGGTTAACATATCTCAGAATAACTCGAAACAAGGAGAGATTTGACTTCCCCACATTCAATATTATTCTTACATCATTCTGCAAAATACCCAAAAGGCATAAAGCATAGAAAAAAACAATTGGTTAAAAGACATGCTAGCCAAACAGTGATTTTAATCCAGTTTCACTATTTGACTTACACACACACACACACACACACACACACACACACACACACACAAATACAGACATATTCACACCCATTCAACAAGCACTGAGTAACGTGTGGAAGATGGAAACAGGCAAGCCTAACAATGAATGAAAATCACTACAAAGGAAAGATACAGTGAAATACACTCCCTCGGCAACTCAGATTATCTTTTGACCTTTTTTGTAATCAGGCAGACAGAGTGGAGTATTGGATGGACTAGTTTAAGAAAGCCACAGTAACAGGGACAACCGCCACTGGCTGAGAAAGATATAGGCAGAAGAGAAGGATAGGAAAGTATATTATTTCACACCAACACGCCTGTAGAGAGACCACTCCAGGGTCCACTTCACATATAAAAATGTCTAAATGATCACAGAAACCACAGCAGCTAGGGAAAGGTTAAAGACCCCAAACACAATAGTGGTAAAATCTGGATGTAATTAAAATACACCTAGTAAGCCTTATGAAGTTTTATCTCAAGCTCCTATGCAAGAATGTTGGTTTTTCATCCCAGAGGAGGGGTCCTGCTGGTAAACAGGGCCTACGGCTCAGGCAATACCCTGTAAGCATGGTGGAGCCTGTGATTTTGAAGGAGGCAGTTGACTATTTCAATTCTGAACCACAGGCTACATGTTCAGATCTGGCTGTGGCCCAAGGAAAGTTCATGGAGGCTTAGAAATTCTCAAATGAGCAGTTCTTTTGGTCTCTCCCCAGCTCTTTTGGTTAAAAAGAAGGGATATTTGTTGAGTGAAATACTGGTGACAGTAAAGACTGACTTTGGGTGGGATCACTTGCTCTGGAAGCAGAAGATGCAAGTGGCCAACACTGAGGAACTCCTGTGGGGCCCACACACTTTGTCTCAATTTGTCTTTAATTGTTAGTTCCAAGTTGAAAAATAAAATAAGAAAAATGTATTAGGAGCAGAGTCAAGTTAGTTGTGATTCTAGGGATAACACCAAAGTCGTCTGACCAAACAAACTTCCTCAGAAAATCCATCATTTGGAATTCATTCCTTTGTGTCTCCCAGCTATTCTTTCCACCTGTATACACCTGTGAGAAGGTATCTACCTTGACTGGGCTCTCAGTTATTCACATCCTATTATGATGCAATGGAATCCACTGCTTTTCTCTGAACAGTGAAATAAGATCAGTGCACTAAAGAAATCAAATTGCTGTATTTGGGGAGAAGGAGGAAAGAGTGAGGTGTCTTAAGATCCTAGGCATTATTTGGGAAAGGCAGCTTGCATAAGGGACTTTGGCCAGGCACAAAGCAGGATTGGAATCAATGGGGGCTCCCAGAGAACTGAGAAGCTGTCCTAGTGACTACATGGACTGCCTGAGATAGAAATAGCAGGTCCTGAGTCTGCTAAGGACAGATACTGGGTTACTATGGTCATCAGTTTACCTCTCTTATTCTGAATTTCTCACTGAGAAACAGCTTAAAGAGACCAACCTCAAAGAGAAATTCTGAGTACAAAACTACTCAAATAACTACATGGAATTTTTTAGTTATAAATATTGTGTAAGTTCTAAAGGTAAGCAAAGAATTCCCTTATTCATTCTAATGCAAAGCCAAGATACAGTAGAGAAGAAAGAAGAAAAGAAAAAATATGGGAAAGAAAAATTAAATAGCACTGAGACTCATCATTTATCTTAGTTTCTATGCACACAGTAAGGCATCAGCCAAAAATTAGCAAGACTAGCTTTCCTGGAATTCTTTAAACGAACTCATTTTTATTTTTCCATAAATAGTTTTAAAGAAAAATGTCCCTCATGTTATAACATAGCCTGATGAAGAATTTTCTTTCTTCTTGTAAAATGTCTCCAGAGATAAACATCATTTTCTTTAATCCCTTCGCTTTCTGATTTGTTGCCCAAATCCAAGTAACAATGAACTATGAAATCCACATATATGCTTATCAGTTGAAGTCCAGCTTTAAACCCTAAGTTTAACCTCAACTCCAATCCAAACCCTACTCTGAAGAAAAAGAGTCCTGGAATCAGTTTTGAGGACAGATTACCTTTTGTGGGGGCTCACCAAGAGGGCTGTGGGTAAGTTTCTGGACTACACCACCATGAAGCTGTTTCCTGGCGGCCATGTACCTGTACTGTGGTCATCTGGGCATATCCTCTCCAGCTAAACTCAGGAAACTCCAGGGCATCAAATCCAAACCGAAGGTCCCTTCCATCAGGCGTAGTGCCATCTTCAATCTCATACTTCATATGATGCAAATCTGGGAAATAGTAGTTGTTTTCAGGCCTTTTATAAATAAAAAGCAAACAAAGATATAACAAATTAGGGTCATTGGTCATCTGAATACCTTTAATCCCAAAGTTACTGCTGAAAGAACTCTGCCAAGTTGACAGAATACATTAAATAAGAACAAATGAGAGAGGTCCCCTGCTCTTTCTCTAAATTGTGCTTTTCGTTCACATAAACATTCACATCAAACACACCCAACACTTACTCATTCCAAGCATTAAAATGAGAAAACAATTTAGCACAACCCATAGTGGTAGCATCCTTGAATATGTTCTCAATGGTTGCCAACAACTTAGCAAAGTCAAATTAGGTTATTTATTATCTATTTATTTAATCATTCATTCCTTTATACCCTCCTACTCACTCTATACAAATATTAATATCTATGTGCCAGGCATTGTTGCTAAGCACCATAAATACAATGGTAAACATGATACAAAACATTTCATATGCTGAGTTTACAAGTTAGATATATTTTCCTCTCTATGCTTTTGTTAATCATTAGAATGACTTCTCTATGCCCTGTTTTCTCTTAAACTACATGCCTGTCAATGGGATTTCTTTTAAGATTCCAAGCATGGCAGGCTCAGGGAAGGATCAAAAATACTCCAATGCTTGTGTGGCTTTTAACAAACTACTTGAAGTTCTTCAAAATGATACACTTTGCCAATCTAGTTCACAAGCTAATAGCAGTTAGTAGATTTAAAGCCATAAACTTCAATCAGCCAAAGGAAATAAAAGGCCGTGCTCCTATATTGCAAGTAAAATTAGGAATGCTTACAAGTTTTCCAGAAGCAGTTCACAAAGATTCTTTAAAATGCTCATACCTGTGACCCAGTAATTCAACTTCCATAAAGAGTGATTTTATAGAGAGTATCAAAGAATTAATATAAAAGAATGTTTATAACAATGAAGACTTGTAAACAATGTAAATGTACTACAATTATGAAATAAATTATGAAATATATATATAACCATTAATATTTTTGAAGACTAATAAGAAATCTTTAAGATATGTGAAGGAATTGATACAAATTATATGAAAAATACAATGCTAATTTTTATTCATAGATAAGGTCTAGAAAAAAATACACCAAAAATATTAAAAGGGGTTATCTCTAGGTAGAGGAATGAAGATTTTTCTCTGTCTTTTAGGAATTAATTAAAATGTCTATAAAGAACATATATTGTATTGATTGTCATAAAAATTATTTCAAAAACAAAGTAAATGTGAATGATCTCTAAACTTGTAAGAAAACCTGACGATACTCAGATAATATCCTAAACAAACATTTGGGAGGATTTGGCACAAGAGACACAGATTGCCAACCTGTAGAAAAAGCACCATGCCACCTACACTGCTGGTTCACCATCTTTTCTTTCAGCTATCATTTGCCACTAAATCAAAGGACATGATCTAAATTTCAAGATGTACGTGTGCAAGTGTACTGTAATGTAAAAGTCAGTATTTTTGCCTCAGGCTGGGTAATTTAATTCCCATTTGGTTGCAGCATTTTGTCCTGAAAACCAGCCAATCACTTATACAGTTGGAAGGAGAAGAAACGTTGCTGTTTAAGTATGGGGAACTCCCACTTTATCAACACAAGGGTGGAAAGAGGTGAAACACAGGTGGAAAATGTCTACGAACGGATCTACAAAGTTCCTCTGGTGCGCTGTGAGGGTGCTGGTCAGCATGGTGAGGGGACAGGGATAAACCTACAGATGTGTCCTTCTGTTATTACAAGGCCCAGTGGGTACACCCAAGAGAAAAAAACCAAAGAAAAGCACAGCTGGATTACTCTGACCTTTAGCTTTCAAACATTGCAAACATTGAGGAAAATGAGAGAAACACCATACCAAACGCACACACTTTACATTAACTACTTAAAAGATTTCTTTGTTAATCTGCTGCTAGCACAAGTAGTGAAGGCACCTGAGATTCAGAAGAAGTTGCATTTCACAGAGTTTTCAGTATATGATTAAAAGTCAGTATATTAAAGCTTAAGTTTTTATGCCCTCCATTGAGGGAAAATTATGGATGGATCATGGCTTCAAAATATTTGTAAGCTGATAAATACGATGGCTGAAGAGAGCAGAGCGCGCACTGCTGTGGTTCCTACAGCCTCCCTGGGGTCTCCTGCTCCACCTCGCCCCCTCGCCCCTGCAGTTCATAGTAATCTGCTTCCGCGTGAGATGAGGCACTTCTTCCCACTTCTAGTCTTCTTGCCCCCAACCCCAGTGCCAAGTAACACCCTGGCCTCTCTGATCCCTCACTCCTGGGTCCCAAAGGAGAAGCAGGAACTGAGTCTCATAGGCCCAGGCATGTGGGCGGGGGAGCTGCCCCTTGTTAATTCCCTCTCCCCCAGAGCTGGCCCATCTGCTGGCTCTTCATCCTCTGACCTGTACATGGAGGCTGGGAAATGTGAACCCACCTCACACTTCCAGCTCTTATCTTGCCCACCCGGCTTTTTGCACCCGTGGGAACTTTCAAGTGAAGCTGCTCCGTGGCCTATGCAGCAGAACGGGCTTCACGGGCAACGTTGCCTCCTGTTTTAATCAACTCACAGACATGTGTCGATATTGCAAATTATGGAGGACAGCTTCATCTGCCCTCCAGCCTTAGGGCTGCGTCTCTCTTCACCAGAGCAGTAGCACTGCTTAGGCAGGAATGTCTAAGGCTATCTTCTACAACACACACAGGGGAAGAAGCCGCCCGAAGACTCACCACTGGCACGCCTTTCCCACGACATGCCCTCGGCACTGGCACTTTCCAGAGGGCCCGCTGCACACGGAGGAGAGCGCCCCGCCAATGTCACACTGACACCCTGGAAGTCAGGAAACAGCAGTATTTACTGGTCAAGTTGCCTCCTTACTGGAAACCAATGATCGCAGTGTGGCTGCCTTCTTTCCTCTGCCACATCTTATATCTGTCCGGTGTTTGAGATATGTAGGAATTTTCCAAACTCAAATGGTGTGTCCCTCCAAAAGTGCACTTCTAAGTCACAGCTGCACTACCGCAGGTCAGCTCAAACACGGTTGTCCAGTGCAAAGGTGACAGTAGCTCAGGAACTCAACATGATTCAGAAACACAGTGCTATTGTAAATAACGTGCACCAACGAGAGGCCATGCAAGAGATTCAGGAGTAGCCTTATGGGGTCGCTGTTCCTGCAACTTCATTATTTACCACAATACTCTCTCTAAAAATATGGTGTTAGCTTTTCTGACAATACAAAATAAATCTTTAAAATTATTAAGTCTTGATGTTATTTAAAAAGTTAACAGATGCCCTCCTCCTTGGTTTAATTATAATTAAACCAAGAGTATGCTGGTAGAAGGGAAGTGGAAACAACCCCATTTGCATTTTATGACTAGTTTCCATGTAATGTTTGGCCAAATTCCCTGGACAGGCTGTTTCAGTGCCATCCCATCAGAAAATCTGCACGAAGACAACCAACACAAAAGGAAGATTATTCTGACCATCTCTGTCCATGTACTCTGTCCTTTGCTCAGGACCCCTGGACGTATTTACCTTGACACCCAAAGTAATTGCTCTTTTCCAAAGCAAAATATCCATCTTCACAGGAGTCACAGGAATCACCGCCCACATGGGACTTGCAGAGACAGTCACCATCTCCCTGCAGAACAATCAGCCAGATGGCAAAATTTGATATAATTACAGAACTCGAGAATCTTCAAGATCGAAAAGTAGCTCATTGTACGATAGGAAGTGGTGCAGCCAGAATAAGAAAAAGATTTCCCTGCATTGTATGATTAGAGAGGTACTAATGCACTCCCCCAGAAACTCCACAATCAGTTGCTATAACAGTCTACTGTTATCTTATGAAAACTCGGCCCACGTTACCTGCCCACACTCTCCAGCTCCACTCACTGTTCCCGCCTTCTCGCACTGGCATTCTGTGGAAAAAAGAGAGCGTCCTTGAACCAAGGGTGACACCAAAGACAGTTCCCCAGCTCTGGGAACCTTCTACGCCCGCAATGTAACATGTGCAGCCAGCCTTTCCAGCACACTTAGCAGAATTACAGTTTGCACCGCTGAGTCCTAAAATTGGATTGCTTTCTAGGGTTGGCAGAACAGACCGATCAATACCATCCATCTACATAAAGTAGTGGCTCGTTTATGGCTACTCCAAGAAAAAACCTGCAATATCATGTGATTTTTAAACTGATTCTAGTGTCAAGGTCATTACTGAGGTGCCTGCATGACAATACACTCTATTCAAGGACATTTTGTCTGTTTAGTACCTTTCACTGGGTGTTTTTAAGTTCTTATCCTGGCTTCAAAATAAGCATCAAATTAAACCAGCAAGAGGAGGTTATAAAAACAAGAAGGTAAAAACCATTTATAAAGTGGCTGCCTTTGCAAAGAACAAAATATATATGGAAACAGGATATGAATCCCTTGCTGAGAGTTTGAAAAAGAAGTTCTGCAAAAAGTGGGGGTTGGGGGGTGGACATCAAAGCATTATAGGGAATTTCAATTAGCTCTTTTGTGGTTTTAGTTACCGAGGCAGAGAAAATTAAGAGGAAGTCACAATACAGTAAATTATGTTGTATAAGAAACCTTACCTGAACATCCATTGGGGTTTTCTTTGGCTAGATTCCAATATAATGGTTTGCAGATGCTACAAGTAGGACTTTCAACATGAAGCTTGCATTGGCAATACCCCTTTGAATGAAAATCAAACTAACATTTGACATCTCAGAACTGACATGTTTTCAAACATGTGCTCTGAGCAAAGGCTTGTCACAGAAATATATTTTGGCCATGAAAAGTAATTAAATGTATCCAAGGGAATAAACATACTGGAATAAACAGTCTGCTAATTGCTTTAGGTTATTTATTCATTTATTTGTTACACACATAATCCACATTTGTGGTTAAAAAGAAATTAGAAAATAGAAAGAAAAATTTTAAAATCACACTTCTTTTTATAAAAAAATTGTCAGCATCTGTTGATGCTATTACAGTGTGGACTATAAATTTAAATGGAAAAATATCTGAATATTTAACACATTGAGAATTAGTAAAGAATTATGTTATTTGAGAGTACTTTTGTAATATGCAAGATTAGCTGCCTTGCTTCAATATTATTAAGGTTCATAGTAAGTAAGGATGGCAGAACCTCTTTCACACTGTCCACTGGTGCCTGGAGGCCAGCATCTTTAGGCTTTGAGGCCAAGAAGATAGATAATTTCTAAATGTCTTAGGAAGTTGTCCTAAGAATACCATACTACTGTATTTGGAATAATATAAAATAAGTTGTAATTATTTTGTACACAGCCAACTTTATTTAATGTCTTTGGCCATTGATTTTCTGTTTTATTAATTATATTTGTTAGACTTATGTGCAAGGCTCCATAGCAGCAACACCCTCAGAGTAACCTGCAGTAAGAGCTAAACTTTCTAGAATAAAATGTTTAAATAAACTTAATTTTTTTATTTTTGAAAAAAATCACAAAATCATCTATGTACTTTGAAATAGAACAATGACTTCTTTAAGCAATTTGGCCTCAGGTCTTATTTGCATTTACTTTTAATTTCAGGAGCTCCCACACAGTCTCTAATACATGTCAGAATAATACCAGCAGCTAGAATCGCAACCCTTTTATAATCCTCTACTTACCAAACTGGAGTCAATGGTTCCAGCTGGGTCACAAGCACTGTTGGAACCTGTATAGGATTTAGAAATTTTTAAAAATATCTGGTGGTTTATTTATTTTTCTCTCAGTTTTGATGTTTGAAGTTTTAAAAGTTTTTAAAGTTTAAAAGTTTTAAAAGTTTTTCTTGCTTTTAAAACTAATGCAAAAACTTTTATACTTTTTGATCAATGGGTGGCAAAGACTTTGTGTGCAATCAAATCCCAAATAACATTTATGATCCGTAATCCCCAAATCGCCTCTTTTGTTACAACTCTATACCCTGCCTACTGATAAAAATTCATTTCTAATTGATGTCTTTGGCCATTGATTTTCTGTTTTATTAATTATATTTGTTAGACTTATGTGAAGGAGACATTAGGAAAAGGAGATTCTAAAATTTTGAGCATCTTTAGTATTGTCCAGAAGAGGGCAATATGGTACCAAGAGATTTTTAATTGTCCATTAAAAAGTTACACAATTTGTAAGAACATTTTTTGGTTAACCAAGAGTTAATTGTTTAATTAGCACAATCCTCTTGCTCCCACCTGTACTAAAGTTATTTATAAAATCAATTAGTTTGCTGCCTTGATTTAGTATAGCACTACAAGCCTAATATAATCTCTCTTCAATAAATTGCAATCTTACAGTGTCTCAGTATGACTATCACACAGCATTTGAACTGGAAAAGGTTAGGTAAGCCTGTTCCGAGCCTGGTTTTTCAAATCATTTAAATAAATCCATAAGAAGACTGTGTTTCCCTACAAATTGTTACTTAGCCTTTTTGCCTTTGTTTCTGTTGGCTTCAGCATCTCCTTAACAGTTCTCACTCTCTCATTCTCTCTCTCTCTCTCTCTCTCTCTCTCTCTCTCTCTCTCTCTCTCTCTCTCTCATGTTCTCCTGTGCCCCATATTTTTCTATAATACTAAACTTAACCCTCCCATCTCTGTTTTCCAACCTGGCTAGGCCCAGCCTAGGACTCCTTCCCAGGACATAAACGTGGCCATATAGCCCTGGCATGGCCGTGGCTCTCAGCCTCTATGCCCAGCAGCCACACGCTTGCTTTGGCTCCTGAGGCCCGTGGAGGTAGCACACCCACCTTGGGACACCCTCAAACGCCAAGGACCTTCAGGCCTTCTCAAAGACAAGCAGGCTCTGCTGATTGCTGGCTGCAATTTCCACCCTCAAGAAAACCTGGTCTCTTAAAAATTCTGGTTAGTGAGGTTCTGGGAAATGAAGTCTGCACTCAGCCTTGACTGCAGCCAGCTCTGGATGTTGGGGTGGACAGGCTGGGAGCATTGTCAAGGGCAGGAGGAGTATGAGAAAACCACATTCTCCTCATGGACAAACACTTTCCAACAGAGCAAGAGTTCACTGAAATCAACAGTCAGGAGCTACTGGCCCGAGATTTGGAGGCTGCACACACCAGGAAGCTCGTGGGGACTTGCAGGCATCTCATTGCTGTCCCCTCTGCCCCAGAACATGGCGGACTCTAAATCTCTCACGTCAATGGAGGCCTGAATACCAACCATACCTCATAGCCGTGGGTTTGGTTTCCATCTCCCTCCCCCTTGCTCACTCTCTCTAAACAGCAAAGACTCCCAAGCAGCCCATCCCCTCCCGCTAACACTCAGGCTGCAGTGTGATGACAGTCCCCCCAGGAGGCCAGGGCCAGGTAGGGAGAGAGGGGCAGAAACACAGCAAAGGTCCTGCTCAGCCTGCCCACAAGGGCACTTGTTAGGAAGATTACAGCACAGCCAACAGCAGCACCACAAGCCAATAGGAAAGAAGGTACAATACCTTAGGACAAGAGACACAAATGCTCTGTTTAGCTTAAAGGAGTCACCTTTGTCACACTTCCTTCCCCAGAAATTTGACATGTGAATCGAGAAAACAAAATTTATAATACATGGGAATTTAAATTTTTTTAAAGTTAGGAACAAATCATTTCTTCATTCCTTTGAGGATGCATATCTGATACATGTGTTTTCAACTGACTCAAACTGGGGAGGAACCAGATGGATTGAGTCAAGCATGTCGAAGTGACTGGCGGTGGGGCTGCAGGGCATTGGCGGGCTTCTCTGGGAGGCTGTCTGCACACACTTCAGAGAGGACCCACCCTCCAGCACACTGCTGGCTTCCGTACCTTGGCAGTGGGGGAAATCAGAGGCTCCTGAGAGGCACCTGTCACACCGCTGTCCTGTAATCCCCGGGCGGCATTCACACTGTCCAGTTACTGGGCTGCAGGGCGTCTGGTAGGACCCCAGGGCTGAACACCAGCAGGCTGCATGGAAAGAACTTGGTCAGACCCAGGGTGGCAGGACAGGGACAGAATCGTGTCCTGATCAGAGCACACCGGTAGAGCCAGAAAGATCCAAATGCAAGTGCCAGCTCCACCTCTTATGAGATCTGGATCCTGAAACAAGTCACTCAACTGCTCTAAGCCTCAGTTTCCCTGTCCTTAAATGGGAGTGACACTAGCATCTACTTGACAAGATTGTTGTGAGGGTTAAATAATACTTAATAAAGGAGCTGGGGGCAATGCCTATCATAGCAAGCACTCGATAGCTGCTAGCTTAGTTTTTACTGCTGTCATTAATTTCATATTCAGCAAGATTGGCAGGTGTTGTGTGAGGGCTTTGGGGACGCTTCCCACACACAGTAATTGGGACTTGTAAAAGGAGGGTGGAGGGAGCAGCTGATGGGGGTCATCTCTCACTGGAGGGGCCACTTGAATGCCACATCCCCCTGGGGATCAGGTGCAAACCATTCCAATCCAGATCAGCCTGCAACTGTTGCCGCTATTCCCTTACCTCCTCTCTTCATACCGATTTTCTAAGGTCTAGCGTAGTCGAATAGTCATAGAAAGTTATGCAGGCCGCATTGGGAATCGATGGCAAAGGCAGCACATCTACTTTGGCTAAGTGGATGAATAAACATGCGTGGATGGAGAGAAGAGACTCTGTCCATTGTCCTCTTGGCTCCCTCTTCCCACTGGGTCAGGTTCCTACCAGCCTCTGCAGCTAAACCCCTATAGGGCTGGCGTCGCTCAGCATCACCCCCATTTACCCTGCAAAGACTCTGCTTCTGGGGAGGGGAGAGGTGGAAATTAGTAGACTGACTTCTTTAGCTGAAGGGTTTTACATCTTACAAACTGGAAGCGACTAGATTCTCTTATTAAATTCCACCATTACATGGTGAAGCTCAGAAGTTAAGTGACAGTTTCAAAGTCATGGAATTAGTCTATAGCAAAGGGCTTCAGTCTTTGGGATCAGACACATCTGGATTCAAACACCAGCTGTGCCACTTAACAGCCATGCCATCATAGGCTAGTTGCTTAGCCTCTTTAAGCCTCAGTTTCCTTTCCTGTAAACTGGAGCTGAGGATAGGTCGTTTGGTCATGAGGTCATCAGAGAATCACCAGGAATAAGATGCTGAGCACAATGTCTGGCATAGAGGAAATGCTCAGTAAGTGCTCACTGACATTGGTATTCTAATTATCCAAGTCCCCAGTGCTTGGAGAGGTGCTCTTTACACTGTCCCATATTGAATTAATGGTAATCAATAAATTCAATACATTAGTATTTCTGAATTTCAAATTTATATCCAGTGTACACAGTAAAGAAAAAATACAACCTTGTTTGCAAGGTTTCAAAAAGTTGAGGTCTTGGAAGAGAAAAGACTCCTAAGGTAAGTCCCAATTCCAGTGATTTACTTACAGATGGCCTTGGGGTCTGTAAACCCCCACACGACTAAGCCTTGGAGCACAGAGCCCCAGCGAGACTATGTAGTTTCCATTCCCTTTGACAGGACACAGCCCAATCCCAGGTGTGGCAAGGCACTTGGAAGTACTTTTTAGAAATAATGATAACAAATAATAGATTTTCCAGAGTTGTCATTGGAAACATGAAAAACTCTCACTGGTGAAAGGGAACTTGGTTAGTTTTCTCATTTACACATTACCTAGGACTTCAACGGGCTATGTGACTTGTTAGAGGGACACAATAGTTGCAGACCCAGAAAATTTGCCACCATTCCACTCTCCTATTTTACATTCATCCACCCAGCATTGACTGAAGGTCTACTGTGTTCAATGGCATCACAGCTAGGCGTTGTGTAGGGAAATACAAAAAGCACACCTGGTCGGCCCTTCACATCTGTGGGTTCCACATCTGTGAATTCAATCAACCACAGATCAAACATATTCAGGAAAAAAAAAACACAATAAAAAATACCACTACAACAATAAAAAAAAAAAAACATAACTATTTACATAGCATTTACATTGTATTAAGTTTTTAAAGTAATCTAGAGATGACTTAAATTATGTGGGAGGATATGTGTAGGTTATGTGCAAATACTACACCATTTATATTAGGGACTCAAACAATCATGGATTTTGGTATCCGAGAGGGGTCCCCACTTCCCCACAGAGAGATAGGGACAGTTGTATTCCCTGATCTCAAAGAGTTAAAAATCCAGAAGACAGGCTAGAGAATTACTGACATAGCACAAAGCATCCCACTCCATACAAAACTAAATATAAGAAATGTGCCTAATGCCCCCCCTCCAGCTGTTGGCAAACAACAGAACAACACTCAGATCTCCAACTGCCATCTCCTTTAGTCTTTTCTCATGGCCCCACCAGGCCTGTTTGCAGAGATTCAGTCAATCCCTAGTTAGTGGCAGATTTCTGAGGAAATGTTCCTGGGCTCTGTGGTGGTTAATTTTATGTCAGCTTGGCTAGGCCTATGGTACCCACATGTTTGGTCAAACACCAGTCTAGATGTTGCTGTGACAGTATTTTTTAGATAAGATTAATATTGAAATTAGTAGACTCTGAGTAAAGTACACTACCCTCCAACATGTGGGTGGGCCTCATCCAATCAGTTGAAGGCCTTAAGAGAAAAAGACCGATATCCCCTAAAGAAGAAGGAGGAATTCTGCCTCCAGACTATCTTCAGACGTGAGCTCCAGAATCAACTCTCCCTGAGTCTCCAGCCTGTCAGCCCACCGTGCAGATTTCAGATCTGCCAGCCTTCACAATTGCATGAGCCAATTCTTTAAAATAAAATCTCTCTTATATATTATAAATCTCTTATATATTATAAATTTATAAATATATTTATAAATTATAAAATCTCTCTTATTATATATATATATCATATATATATATATATAATACACACACAAACACACACACACACACACCCTATAGATTCTGTTTCTCTGGAGAATCCTGGCTAATACAGGCTCATTCTGCTGTTTCTGCCCTAAGAAAAAGTGACTGCAGAGAGAAAAACACTCATGCAGGCAGTCAGGGTAGCTGCCTGAGCATGGTGGCAGCAGCTCCGTGGTATGACATGGGTGACACAGACACTGGCTTCTAAGGCCACAGGGGTGTCCAGGGAGCTAGAAGACACAGTTACACTCTAGAGGTGAAAACAAAGACTTGACCTTAAAAGTATGTACAGTATTTTAAAATCATGAATTAATCTGGCATCACACTTCTCATTTTAATCCAACTATTATATGAAAGCTGCCAAATCCCAAACCCAAATCCTAACATTGGCAGTCCTTTTCTCACTCTTGGAAATACTATAAGGCTTTAAAACTATTTTAATTTTGTTCTTTGTTTTGATCCATGTCCTTTGGAGTTTCTGGAGTATTTTGCCTCTTCCTATCCACTCCTCATTTTTTCTGCTTTAAGAAACTTTTACTCTCAAGAAATATAAAATATAATAATCACAACATTTAAAAAAAATAATGATCGCAAAGGTCCTAGGGGACAGGGAGCTTAGCTGCCATGCTCATGAATGTCCTCCAGCATCAAGCACAGTCCTGGCCCACAGGACATGCCAAATTTCACAAGGAGGGAATGGGTGACCATCAGAACCCTCCCTCAGGTCCAGCCCGAAGTTCTTGAATCGTGTTAGTTCATCAAATCCCCTCACCTTCAGTGACAAGCTCACAAGTGAGGACATGCCATGTGGAAACCTGCAATTTATAGTAAACAGAGCTCCTTACTGTTTACGGGATGCTCTCATGGTCCACGATTTGGGAGTTTTTCCTTCTGGTAGAAAAACCAGCTGGCACCTTCTTCCGTCAGAGCCACAAACTCAACCATCAGTTCCACAATACTTATCACAATTCGAGTCTCTGGAACGGAGCTTTGGGTAAACCAAATCTACAGAAAATCTTTTGGAAGATTTTCTAAATCTTCCAAAGCTTTTTCCAACCATTCACCTCAATGTTCTCTTAAGACAAAAAGTAAATAACAGGGAAGGACCAGTTCAAGGCAAAATTGCACAAAACTTGGCTTTAGACTGCTCCCCAAAGGCCAGCCCTGTGGTCTTTGTTTTCCCCTGGAAAGGCTGGGAGCCTCTCCCAGGAGCATCCCAGGCCAGAAACCCACCACTCAGCACCAGCTAAGCACCCTGTCCTCCCCCCTTGGCTGGTCTGTCTGACCCCTGGGAATGTGCTAATAGGAAGAGGAGGTGAATCTCTCATTGGCAATGTATTTACAGGACTTCTCTAAGGAAAAACCTGTTACCACAACCTGAAGAGCACATCCAATTCTGATGGGGATGGTTCTGGGCCCTGGGTCCGATCATGTGGTTAAGGTTGGGCAGCTGTACTTCTGGTGTCAGTTCACAGTAGCAGGAGGACCACATTGCACATTCCCAGCCTCCCATCCACTGCCCAGCCAACTCACTAGGAAAGGAGGGGAGAGGGGAAGAGGAGAGGAGGAAAAGAGGAAGAGAAAAATGAAGAGAAGGGAAGAAGAGGGGAGTAGAGGAAGGCAGAAATGAGGGACAGGGGAGAAGGCAAAAGGAGGAGTAAACTCCCTAGATAACCTAGTTAACCCAGATACTTGCACTTGTATTCTTTGGTTGAAGACAAAGAGTTGAACCAAATATAAACATAAATATAAATTCTATATACATATAGACCATTCTCCAGTCCGGTCCCATATCTAGGATTTGATTTACACCTATAAAAAAGAAAACCGTGGCGCAGGCACTTCAGTGAGTCAAAGTCAACATGAGAAGAATACGGCATTGTACTTAGAAGAGTCTGGAGTGAATTACTTTAATGCAAAACATAAATCCAGGACTGCAGTTGGCAAGAACATCTTAGATGGGTTTTTAAATTCTCTTTAAAGAAGATTCTGAAAATCTTTAAAGCAATATAAAGAGCAAAGCCATAAGAACATTTTGTGGCTGGAATATACTAGGTCAGCTGATATAGCATTTTGGGCCATGTTGATTTGATTCTAAAATTCAATGGGTAAAGTAATCAAATCTCTCTCAAAAAAAAAAAAGAAAAGAAAAGAAAATCACAAAAACTGTTAGAAAAGAAAGGTGGGCATAAGAGAAGGGAGACCATCACAGAATGCTGCATCCTCTCAAACTCTTCCCAGAACGGTTCAAACCCGAAACAATAAACTGCAGGGTGTACCTGGACCCCACTTCAGGAATGAGGCGGGTGGCATATTTCTGGCACAACTCAGAAAACAGCTCTGAGGCCTGTAATCCTAGCACTCTGGGAGGCCGAGATGGGCGGATTGCTCGAGGTCAGGAGTTCAAAACCAGCCTGAGCAAGAGCAAGACCTTGTCTCTACTAAAAATAGAAATTAATCGGCCAACTAAAAATATATAGAAAAAATCAGCCGGGCATGGTGGCGCGTGCCTGTAGTCTCAGCTACTCGAGAGGCTGAGGCAGAAGGATCGCTTGAGCCCAGGAGTTCGAGGTTGCTGTGAGCTAGGCTGACGCCACGGCACTCACTCTAGCCTGGGCAACAAAGCAAGACTCTGTCTCAAAAAAAAAAAAAGAAAGAAAAAAAAAAAAAGAAAGAAAAAAAAAAAAAGAAAGAAAAAAAAAAAAACAGCTCTGAGCACCTGCAGACTTCCTGAGGCTGGATAAACTAGTCCTCCACTAAGGCAAGACTTGAGGTGAAAGCCTGAAAAGCGCTTTCTCTCTCCCTTCTTCGCCCCTTTGGCGTGGAGCTGAGGAACAAGTGGAAAACGAAAGGGGTATGAGAGCACGATTTCCCTTCCCCTCTTTGCCCTTCAGGGTGGAGGAAGGGCAAAGGGAAGGGAAGCCTCTGTCCCTCCACGTTATTGAGCCACGCCTTTGGGCCACGCAGAGTCCCGCAGAGGCTGACCACTGTGGACACCCGCCCGCTGGTCGCTCCGCCGGCCGCTCTCTGACAGGCTGCCGCCGGTCTGGTCGCGCTCACGCCGCCCGAGAGGTCAGAAGGTTTTGCCAGACCTGTGGAAACTGAGTTCCAAACCAACTCTACCAAAAACATCAAGGGGAAGATAAATGCTTATTTTTCAAAAAATTCTAACTCCAATCATTGAATACAGGAGATGTGGCATTAGCTTCATGCACTGAGGCTGCCTAAAGAGTTCTCCTGTCAGCTGCCAGCTTCTTAGGGAAAAAACAAACCCGCTAGCGTTAATCCTCAGAGGTTTCCCTAATCTCTCATAGGATTGGTCACTTTGAGGAACTAAGTTTTCTGAGAGAGCTGAGGATTTTGCTGACACCTGGTTTTGCCACCGCACGTTGGTTATGACACCCTGATTTTGCCACAGGGGGAAGTTCTCTTCCCCTTGCTCGGTTCCTGCTGTTCCCATGGTGCCGACGGCACTTCTAGTCTCACGCACGTGAGGAGACTCGGGCGTGGCCAATCAGAGCGCCGCATTGCACGGCCATAGGATTGGCTCGGGCATGGGCACGTGATCCAATCAGAGCCAGCCCTGCCCTGGTGGAAAGCACGCTTGTTCTCCAGTCTTGAACCTGGAAGGATATGGATCAAACAGCTCGACACGCTGTAACAAAATACCATACGCTGGGTGGTTTAAACAACAGAAATTTATTTTCTTGCAGCCGTGGAGGCTGGGAATCCCAAGATCAAGGTGCTAGCTGATTCAGTTTCTGTGAGGATCTGTTTCCTGGCTTGTAGAGGGCCCCCTTCTCGCTGTGTCCTCACATGGTAGAGGGGGAAAGAATGAGCAAGCTCTCTGGTGTTTTTTCTTATAAAGACACTAATCCTGTTGGATCAGGGCTCCACCTGATGACTTCTTTTAACCTTAATAACTTCCTTACTCCAAATATCATTACACTGCATCAAAGATGCAGAAAAACAGACCCTGCCAACATCTTTTGAGCTGCTGGATCAAGCTGTTCCTGAAACTAAATATGCCTCAACTTTTCAATTAAAGCCAATGAATTATTTTCTCTTTAAACCAGTTTAGGCCAAGTGCTCTGTCACGTGAAACTGCAGAGTCATAACTGACTCTTCAACCATCAAACTGTTCTCATTTTAACCATAAAATAGTACCCTTACTAAAACGTATGACATACTTCCCTTTCGTATGAGGCAGGAAAATTAGACATAATTTAACCATTCCTTTATGACCTAGAGACATCATTATAATGCTCATTTACTTAGTACACTAATAATAGTGATACCCTTAGCACCTTCAGAGTTGGGTAAAGGATTATTTTCCCTTCATTAAATGGCCCCAGGCTACTATACCTCTTTTTTTTTTACCCTTTTGAGTAAATTTAGCCACAAGAGCTATACCTCTTAAGTTGCATGCCCTCTTGTCTGTTTCCTCCCTTGCTGAGTGTGTTGCCTTAGCGATCTTTCCCCCCCTCTTCTAATTTTATATTTCTAATTTACCCTGGGCTTGGCTTGGAAAACAAATAACCAAATTTAGAAAAAATTATTTTTAAGAAAATGGGGGGAGGACCAGGCTGAGAGGGAGCCTGTGGAATTCCTTGAATGCACGCACGTCTCTGGGGGAGTGCTTGTCTTTGGGGTGGGGGAGCTTACAGCGGGGTTTTTACTTTTGCTCCAGATATGTGGCCATGTAACCAAATTCAAGCTAAATGGAATAATACTCTGCTGAAGGTCAAAAAAAATTATACCATCAATTGTAAAACTGTGATTATTTTTAGAGGAAAATGTTGAGAGTTTGGGGTTTTTAACAGAAGTCTATGTTTAAACAGGCAGAGTATTAAAAAGGATAGCAGTTCCTAAAAACAAATCAGAATCATGGAGTTCCTTTAAGCAAATCATGGTGCATTAAGCCACGTCAAGATGCAACTGAGTATTATACGACTACTGAGTGTTATACAACCACTGTGTTACAGAAGCACAATTCCTCCTATCAACTCTATCCCATGGCCCTTATCAGTTTTCAGTTGGGTGACTGTCTCCCTGCACCTAGATGAAAACTCTAGTAGTTTTAGGGCTTTTCAGCACACTCTTAGATAAAAGAACAAACTTGGAGTTGAAACCAAGTTTAAGGTCAAATCTTCCCTCCTCCTTCTCAGGACTGATTCAGACCCAAAGCCCATGGTGGGAAAGGGAGGCAAACGTGGTGGGTGGGAGGGGTGGGCAGGGGGTGGAGTGCACATTATTTCTCCACGGCTGGCTTCAGCTTCACATCTGTCCCTGAGCCTGGGTGGGGCACGAAAAAGAGGCAAGTGGAAAGGATTGTTCTTCTTGGACCAGCCCCATACTAACCCGAAGCTGACTCTTCCTCCAAGGATGCTGTCTAGGTCCCTTAGTGGTTCCCCGCCGGGCACTTCTCTCCTGCCACTCCCTTGCCCCTGGGTGGCGGATGCTTCTCTGTTCCTGTTTCTTGGGACTCTTTCCTCAGCCCACAACTGCCTCAGCCCCTGGGCATTGTATTAACCAGGCCGTTTATTTTCTGTATTCTGACGCTTTGACATCTTGGGGCCTTGCTGACCCTTGACTGCACTCCCAGGGTGAGGTGAATCAGAGACTCAGAGATAGTAAACAACTCTCCTGAGAGCAGCTTTTCAAATGCAACCCAACCAATAAAGAGCCACAGCCCCAACACCTTCTCTATGAGCTCTCACGCTCTGGGTCACATTCCACCTGCCCTAATCACTCCAGAGCCAAGTACCAGACCACTAGGGACAGCCCCAGTGCTCCCAACTCCACTGGGAATTATTTGAACTGGACAATCTTAAACCTGCTTACCCTGCCTCCCCCATTCCTTCCTGCAGAAACCACAATACAGCTCTTGGCCACAGTTCCCACCTTTCCCTCTCCCTCTCAACCAACCCTGGTGCTTCTCCATGTGTTGTCCCCACAGTGTGCCACGCCCCCTCCCCTTGGGCACTGTAACTATCCTTTCAACGGCTGTCATCTCCTGGTCTGCTGGCCTTCTTGAACCTCACATTTGCTATTGCCACACTGTATTTCAGAACAGGCACTTGGATAGAAACTCCACTTGCTTTGGGGTGAGGTCTCCTGGTGCCTCTGTGCAGACCTAGTGGGCAGGAACCAAGACACCCCCCCAGATGCCCCCACATCTGGTGGTGGAAAACACCCATGCATCCCTTGCCACAGAACACTAAGTACAGGCCATGCCCAGCACAGCAGGACTCTCCCCATTTTGCCTCCAAACAAGGGACATCCAGCTCTTAGCCCCTAGGTATTCCCAGTCAAAGTCTCGCCCCAGGCACCTCTGCCCCTCCTGAGGCATCCCATGTACTCTCATTTGGATGTGGCTTGTTGTGTCAAAACTCATGTACCGGAGTTTAATTGCCAATGCAACAGTGTTGGGAGGTTGGGCCTAGTGGACAGTGTCTGCATCATGAGAGTGGATTCCTCAAGAATAGATCAATGCCCTCCTGAGGGAGGAAGTGACTTCTTGCTGTCACAGAACTGGATTAGTTGCCATGACAGTGTGTTGTTATAAAGTGAGTTCTCCTTCCTAGACTCTCTCTCATGCTTTCTCCTTCACCATGTGATCTCTTGGCATGTGCTCACTTGCTTTTCCACTTTTCTGCCATGTTTTGACCCAACACATGGCCCTCACAAGAAGTTGGCCAGATGCAGTGCTATGCTCTTGAACTTCCCAGCCTGAAGAATTGTTGGCTAAATAAATGTCTTTTCTTTATAAACTACCCAGTCTCAGGTATTCTGTTATAACAACACCAAACGGACTAAGACACCATGAAAGGCCCTTCATTAGATATGACATGTGGGGGCAAGTGCCCACCCTCCCTCTTTGGGAAACAAAGGGGTTCACAGCACAATTTTATCCATAGATATCCCCATACCCAGATTCTCTCTCCTCCACTCTTCTGTCCTTTTCACATTCCCTTGAGTGTGAAAGAGTGTTACAAAACAGGTCTCTGGACATTTCATTTGAAATCTACATATGGCAACTTGGCTTTGGATTTTTTTTTTTTTTTTGAGACAAGCTCTTGCTCTTTTACCCAGGCTAAAGTGTGGTGGCATCATCATAGCTCACTATAAACTCTAACTCTTGGTCTTAAGCAATCCTCTTGCCTCAGTCTCCTGAGTAGCTGGGACTACAGGCACACATTACTATGCCTACCTAATTTGGTTTTTTTTTTATTTTATTTTTTATAAGATGGGGTCTCCCTGTATTGCCAGGCTGGTCTCAAGCTCCTGGTCCCAAGCAATCCTCCTGCCTCAGTCTCCAAAAGCACTGGGATTATAGGTATGAATTTTGTATGTATTATAGTTTAGGGTCAGTATTATAATGTTAACATTTTGAAAAAGAGTGATATGGGTGGGTATTAAAATATTTTCCTTGTATTTGCTTCGAGAAGCAAATTCGAGAACATTTTTTCTTTTTTTATTCATATGAAGAATCCAAGATGATTCTCATTTGAAAGAGCAACTCTAAGACAACTCACAGACATTTGTAAAATTCCAATTATTTTGGTTTTTTTCTCCCACAAAGGATCCCAAGCTCAACCTATTTATCAATTCCAAACATTTTTAAAATGTAGCTGTGTCTACTGCTTACATTTCTATTTAGCTTGCTGGAAATGTAAGACTGAGTTTCCACACTCTTTGGGGTTTGTTTGTTTGTTTGAGATAGAGTCTCACTCTGTTGCCCGGGCTAGAGTGCCATGGTGTCAGCCTAACTCACAGCAACCTCAAACTCCTGGGCTCAAGCGATTCTTCTGCCTCAGCCTCCCAAGTAGCTGGGACTACAGGCATGTGTCACCATCCCCGGCTAATTTTTTGTATATATATTTTTTAGTTGGCCAATTAATTTCTTTCTATTTTTAGTAGAGATGGGGTCTCACTCTTGCTCAGGCTGGTTTTGAACTCCTGAGCTTGAGTGATCCACCTGCCTCGGCCTCCCAGATTGCTAGGATTACAGGCATGAGCCACCATGCCAGGCCAATTTCCACACTCTTGAGTCAGTGGGGTATAGATAACAGGACATTGAAATTTATACCTTCCTTTCTCCTTGCAGAATTTAAGGCAAAAGAGTAAAGATGAGATTATGGACTAAGGATAAAACAGAGTACACATCTCAAACTAATTCCTTACACTTTTCTCTTTGGTCCTTGTCCCTTTTAGATAATAGTAAAAATAAGACAGTGTGCTTTCCTGACCCTCAAAAAGGTTTGGGAAGGAAATATGCAGTGATACTGGCACAGGAATATCTTCATGGTGGAAATGAATTCATCAGACTATTGCTGCAATTTACTGAGCAACAGTTTCCAATTGAATGAGAGACAATAACTTCACCCAAATGCTCTATGACTTCAGGCTATAGCTATTTGAGAGTCTAAAGCCACAAGACCAAACCAGAATTTTAAAAAGTAACCAAAAAAAAAAGTAACAAACTACTCAAAAGCACAGATAAAATCCTCCAGGAGACTTTAGCATAGCAACTTCGAAATGGTTGTAGCCACATCCACAGTAAGAAATACATTTTACATTATAACCATATAAACAGAGAGAAAGAGAGAGAGAGAGAGAGAGAGAGAGAGAGAGAGAGAGAGAGAGAGAGAGATGATAGAGATGTCTATTAATATATAAATACTATGAACAAGAACTTCAAAAGACATTTCTTACCCTTATGATGCATTCTTATAAGTTCTTATCTATTATATTTCACTTTAATGCTTGTCCATATCCCCTAAATTGACTTCTCCATCCACTTACAGACAGTGACCTACAGTCTGAAAAACTCAGCCGTGGAAACACAGTCTTGATGCTTCCTGATGTCCTGGGACCACCAGGTGCTGAATGTGTTTAAGGAATAGAATACAATTTCTGCAGTACCCCAGGCCAGGAGTCAAGAAGCGTGGGTACTACTCACCACCCTGCAACCATCTATTCCCTCCTTATTCTCCTGGGTCTCAGAATGGATGCTGTAAAATAAGCACCTGTGATTTCAATTCCTTTTAACTCTAAAATTCTAGTGCACATTCTCTGATCACTGCTATAAAATATACAGGAGAGATGGGGGTTAAATTTGTGAAGAGATGAGGCTGATGTGTGTCTCGGGAGGAAAAACGCCACTTTAGTGTGTTGGGGTTCCACTCCCCACCTTCTGCTTTATCTGTTTTCTACATTTTATTTTATTTTGTTTTTGAGACAGAGACTTGCTCTGTTGCCTGGGTTAGAGTGCAATGGCGTCAGCGTAGCTCACAGCAACCTCAAATTCCTGGGCTCAAGTGATCCTCCTGCCTCAGCCTCCTGAGTAGCTGGGACTATAGGTGCAGGCCACTATGCCCAGTTGTTTTTTTATTTTTTCTATTTTTAGAAAACAAAGTTTTTTCTATTTTTAGTCACCTGGATAATTTTTTTCTATTTTTTAGTAGAGATGAGGTCTTGCTCTTGCTCAGGCTGATCTCAAACTCTTGACTTCAAGCAATCCTCCTACCTCAGCCTCCCAGTGTGCTAGGATTATTTATGTTTTTTTAAACAGGTTTATTGAGATATAATTCATATACCATACAATTCACCCATAAAGTGTACAATTCAATGTTGTTTAAAATACTCGCAGGGTTGCACAACCATCAGCACAATCTAATTTTAGAATATTTTTGTCTCCTCTAAAAGAAATCTCATACTTATTAGCCACAAATCCCTATTGTCCCTGTCTGTCCCCTACTTCCATCCTCAGCCCTAAGAAAATCACTAATCTATCCATCTCTACAAATTTGCCTATTGTGGACATTTCATATAAATGAATCATAATATGTGACTTTTTGTGACTAGCTTCTTTCACTTAGTATAATATTTTCTAGGTTTATCCATGTGGTAACATGTATAAGTACTTCCCATTCATCAGTTCATAAACATTTGAGTTGTTTCCTCATTTTGAATAATGCTGCTATGAATATTTGGATACAAGTTATTGTGTAGACATGTTTTCATTTCTTTTGGATAATGTGCATTTTCCTTTAAAATCAGTCAAGAGAATAAAGTATAAAAATATTTGATCATACAGCCTTTTGTAATTACTTACATAATTACCTTTACTAACATTCTTTGTTTTTGCATGTGGATCAAATTATTGTCTGGTGTTTTACTTGCTTTTAGCTCAAATAACTTCCTTTACTATTTATTGTAAGGCAGATGAGCTAACAGTGAATTCTCTCAGTTTTTGTTCATCTGGAATGTCTTGATTTTGAACAAAAATTTTGATGGACAGAAGATTCTTGATTGATAGTATTTTTTACTTTCAGCACTTAGAATATGTGGTCCCACTGCCTTCTAGCCTCTATTATTCTTGATAAGAAGTCTGTCGTTATTCTAACTGGGGTTCCCTTGTACATAATAAGCCATTTTTCTTTTACAGCTTTTCAAAGATTTTCTCTTTTTCCTTGTCTTTCAACATTTTGACTCTGATTTTAACTATGATGGTTCTGGCTATGGATCCCTGTGTGTTTATCCTCCTTGGAGTTCATTAAGTTTCTTAGGTATACAGATGGTTTTTCATCAAATTTGGAAAGTTTTCAGCCATAATTTCTTTGACTATTTTTTCTATCCCTTTCTCTTTCTGAAGTTCCCATTACACATATGGGACATACTTAATAGTGTCCCATATTTCTCTGAGGTTCTGTTCATTTATTTTTGTTCTTTTGTCTCTTTGTTCTATTATCTCTATCAATTTGTCATTATGTTTACTGATTCTTTCTTCTTTGCCAGCTCAAGTCTACTATTGAGCCATGTTAGTGAATTTTTCATTTTAGTTATTATACTTTTCAACTCCAGAATTTCCATTTTTTTTTTTAGTAATTTCTATCTCTTTATTGATATTCTTTATTTGATGGGACATTGTCATCATACCTTCCTTTAATTCATTAAGGATTATTTCCTTTAGTTCTTTACACAGATTTATAAGATATGGTTTGAAGTTTTTACTAAGTCCACAATATTTGCTCATTCAAAAGCAGTTTTTATTGCCTGCTTTTTCCCTATGTATGGTTCACACTTTACTGTTTCTTTTAACATCTCATAATTTTTTGAAAACTGGATTTTTTAAGTAATATATTGAAGCAACTCTAGCTACTGACCCACCACCACTACCAGGATTATCGTTATTATTTGCCTTATTAGTTGTTTGTTTGCTTAGTGACTGGCTGAACTAATTCTGCAAAGTAATTTCCCCTGCGATGTTCAGCCTCTGATGTTCTTGCTTGAATTTTTACCCTTGTTTGTTTTCTTCTGGTCTGGCTATGTCAGGGTCACTCCTGGGTTAGTACAAGTCATTAATTGATTGAAGGTTATGCTTAAACCACCTTGCTCAGTTCGATTTTTACCCTTTACCATTGGATGTGTGTGTGACTTGGAGCCTGAGATCACAGGCTTCAAGAGTTGAGAGTGTTCACATTCTGCCAGAGATTACTAGTTTGGATCTCTCTCTCTGATCACTGCTGAGAGGGCAAAGTCTTGAGCATGCACATGCACATAGTCTTCTAGATGGCTAGAGATGACTCTTCTATTTCTAAGCCTGACTCCTAGTAGTTGCCGCTGTGTCAGAGTAGCTTGTTTACTCAGTGTTTGGTCAGAGGCTGTGCTTAAGCCCCTGTGCCAGTGAGGTCCCATTCTGTGTTGACAGGTTTGTGTGCACCTCGGGGGATGTTTCTGAGTCTGCCCCAGGTCTTGCTCTGATTGCCTCTGAATGAGTGCAGCCTGGCACATGCACACAGCCTTGCCAACCTCCAGAATTATCTGTAACATCAGCAAGGCTCTTCTTGGCTGTTGCTTTCTCTGATTTGCTTTATTAAATTTCTGGCTGCTCTGCTGTTTTGTTGTATCATAGCTACCAGCCTCTTAATTGCTATACACAAAGATCTTATTGCTTTCTATAACACCCTTGGGTATAGAGTTCTCTACTTTGTTCAAAATAGTCAGTTCTCTCAAGCAGAGCTGCAGCACTTTGTCCTTATGACCTACTACTTTTCCTCCTGGATGGAACCACTGTACCACAAGAGCTGGAGGTGGGGACCTATTTTTTCTGGAGTAACACCCCTGCTCTACTAGTGACACTGGGGATAGGTGGCAGCACCTGGTCTTCTTAGTTTGCCCCTCCCAGCACGGAACCTCCACTCTATAAGTCAGTTGGGGTGGGGGAGATTGGAGTCCCAGTATTCTCAGCCTAAGTGCCTATGTTAGAGCTTCTACCCTACAAGTAGGGGCTTGGTGGGGAAAGCAAGACCTTGTCCAGCTTCTGCAATCCAGGGCTGCAGAAGAATGAGAAATACCAGCAGCCCACCCCTCGTGAGATGAAGCCATAGCCCCAAACTGGGCAGGGGAGAAAGAGAGCTCCCATCTTCTTGGCCATACATGCTGGTAGAGATTCTATAAAATGGAGTTGGAGGGTGGGGAGCAGAAGTGGTCATGGCTTAAATGTCACAGACTCTTGCTATTCTTACTTAGATTCATATTTTCTAGAATAAATGTTTCTTCATTTGTTGTATGCTCTTAAGACCATTTCAAGAGACTTTAAATAATTTAAAATTTTTTTCACTGATCAAATTTTTGTTTTACTGGACAGAGTGTCTGCTGAGCCCCTCACTCTGCTGTTCTGGACGTCCTACCTCCCTCCTGCTTTACCTTGAATACATCTGTGCATTTCCTACCTGCCTTAACATGAATTACTTCTAGTTGTGAAGAAATGTTGAAAAGCATATTCTTTAAACGTTTTATTACGCTTTAGCTTTATATTCATAAACATGAGGACACAATCTGACAGCCTTACCCATATGAATGACTAAGTTGGAATATTTGTAATTCATTCTACCAGAGTGAGTTCTGGGGTTGTGGCTGGTACAGAGGAGGAAGAAAGAAAACCTTTGTGATTATTTTCAGCCACAAGAATATTTTGCTTCTGCTAAAATGATAGCGGCTAAAGCGGAACAACATGAATGTCAGTGGGTCACACAGAAAATTAACATGAGGTACGTCCCCTCCTTGCCCCAAAGAGTTTACGTTTAAGCCATAACTGGGGGAGTGTCAAAAAACAAAGGGTTGCTATAAAATGCTTGCCTGCTACAGACCCATGTTAAGTATTTGGTGGAAGAGAGTGAGATAAACTACTTGGCTGCCCCAAACCCTTTCCACCACTTTGATGGAACAGAGCTCTCTACTACTCATAATCTTGTCTGCTCTGAACATAAGTTTCTCTACGTTTGGACTCTAGCAGGCATCTGAACGAAAGGCTTCCCTACGACTGCCTTACTGCTTGTGTTCTTCATTGTCAGTGGGAGACTCCATGTCTCCAGCCTAAAATAAAAATGTAAGCAGTTCCCAACTTGTGCTCCAAAACATACTCTTTGGGATATCTTTCCACAGAAACGGTATTATGTTCATGGGCAGTTAGCAAACCAGACGACAGAGCCAGTTTGGTACTATGGTTCCATTACTATGATTCACACGATTCTAACCAAAGCATATCCTGCACTAATGTTTTCACAGGAAATGCATCAGAAATTCCAACACCCAACACTGCATTTCTCTGGTTGCAGTCAAGGCAGAGAAAGAAAGGATAGCTCCTGTCATCCCTTCCCCTCTCCTCTCACCTGCCAGATGACCAAATCTCTAGGCGGGGACTGCTGAGAGCCTCTGGGGGTTCCAGAGAGGCAAAGGCTGAGAAATGAGCAAAAGGGAAAGGGGCCCATGAACAGGGCCCATGAACAGGGCAGGAAAAAAAGGGAGGTTTGGAGGTATGGCATTCAGACATTTAAGCAGACAGGGAGATGACTGGGACCAGGACAAGAAGCTCTTAAACTGATGGAGAGGGAAGTATGGGGCCAAAGAAGAAGGATAAAAGAGTAATAGCTAACTTACAAGGCAGGGTTCCAAGCACTTTCTCTGTCAGTACACAGTGACCCTCACAACAGTGTGTGAGACAGGCACTGGTATTAGGAACCCCAGGAAAAGAAGGAGTAAGTAACTTGCCCAAGCCAATAGCTGGTGCCACCCTTGCTCCTCACTGCTTTGTCCTCCAGCTTAGGGGATGGTTTTCCATCTCCCGCGCCCCATTCGCAGATCAGTGTGGCTGAGCTCATAGACGGGACTGCTCCGTGCCTATTCTAACCACCGCCTGTGTTCAGAGGCTGGATAGGTAAAACCAGCACTTTGCAGATTCTCCTGGAGCCAGGCTCTGGGTGCCAACCGGGTTTGCAAATTAGAAGCATTTGAATAAGATTAGAGAGATAGAGGAGGCTGCATTCTGGGTCGCATTGAACATTTCTGCAGCTGGGCCCTGTCCCTGGTTCCCTGGGTGCCAAGCGGTGGCCATGGAGGCAGCAGCACTGCAGACTGCTACCTTTGCAGTCTGGGCGGACACCCAGCCTCCAGTGGAGGCCTCCTTGGAAGCCCAGCCCTGCTGCACCAGTTCTTCACCACACAGTTACTGTGGTGAGTCTCTTTCTGTTTGTAATACCTGGCGTGGTGCTTATCTCCTGCCCTGGACCCTCACTGACTATCTCTTCTTCTTTCTCCTCCCTTCCCTGACACCATGGGCCACAGGGGAAGAACAATGGCACACAGCTGGGGGACACAGGGGAGCATGACATGGGCAAACCCATTCACTCGTGTGTTCACTCACCCAACACTTACTGCACACCTGTCATGCTCTAGGGACAGGGTAGACACCTCCTCCTCCCATCCTCCACCCTCTCAGTGACTCTTACTAGGCTGGGATACTAGGATACTAACAAGTGGGGAAGGAGGCGTTTGTGGTTTCCTCCCTCTCCCTAGGACACCCTGCCTCCTCCACTCAGCTACCGGGCTGGCTCCTAGACACTGTTCAGACACCACCTCCACTCCAGAGCCTGGATTTGAACCCAGGCAGCTGACTCCAGAGCCCATACACTTAACTACCAAGCAGTAGGAGGGGTAGGCTTGGAAGGACAAAAGAAGGCAAGTGACAAAGTCCAGGTAGGAGAGTCATATGTCAAGGGTTAATCTATTAACATATATAAGCCAGGGGCTAATTTATTAAACTGCAAGCCACATAGCTCTACCAGAAAGATCTGCTGTATTTCTTGATCATGGTATCCTCTGCATTTCTTCAAGAGGAAATCTATCTTGAGGGACTGGTGACCAGTATGCCATGTTCTGCCCACTTACCTTGGCAAATAGGGAATGAGTAGAAACCCGAGCGGCAGGAATCGCACCGAGGGCCCTCCACCCCGGGGCGGCACAGGCACCATCCGTGGTCGTCACATATCTCAGGGAGAACACCTTCCAGGTTACACTCACACCCTGGGGAGGACAACAGACTTTCAGAGGGGGTCTCCATCCTCCAAGAACTATCCAAGGCTTTTAAACATTCTTAGCCCAGAAGATTACCTCTTAAAAGGAAATTTTTTTAAAAACTGGAAAGGTCAGAGATACCACTAGGAAACATCTAGGATGGGCAGTAATTTGCAAAACAGTTATCATCTTTTAACATCTACCCTGGTGGGAACATTTTTTTTTCCTATAGAGTAAAAATTCAATTTACTAGATTCCCATCTAATGACAACCTTGAGTTAAACATATTTCTACCTTTCATTTTTTGGAAGAAAAGAAACAAACATAGATCCAGCCCTACTACGTGCCAGGTGTGGCTGTCTCACCTCGCCCTCCAGGCACGTGGTGGTCCCAGCTGCTGCCACCGCCTCTGCCCAGCATCTTCCCCCCTGGGGACCTTTGCTCAGGCCGTGCCCTCTGCCCTGCGTGTCCCTCCCCTGGTTCCTGGCATGGCTGGCTCGTCCTCATCCCTCAGGAATCAGTTTAAATGTCGGCTTTTCAAAAGGCCTCCCGGACTAGTCTGCATAAACGGATCCGCCTTCTCTCTACTTCCTCTCTCCTTAGCTGGGTTTGTCCCTCACAATGCTGTGATTTCTGGAATCACTTATTGGCCTGTGACTTGCTTTAACCAAGGGAATGAGATGGCAGTGTTGTCATGTGACTACTGAGCGCAGGTCCCCTCAGGCCTTGCGGTTTCCACTCTTGCCCCTCTGGGAGTCCTGAGAGTGCCAAGGGAGGGACCCAGACTGGCCTCCCTGAGGACGAAAGATTGCACGGAGAGACGCCCAGCTGTCCCAGCTGAGCCCGGCCCCAACAGACCTTCCAGCAAGTCCAGCAGAAGAACCGCCCAGCCAGCCCACACGGTCGTGAGAAATAGCCCTTGTTGCTTTAAGCTGCTAAGTTTGGGGGTGATTTATGACTTAGAAACAGATGAGCGAAATACCCAGAAGACCAGACACTTTGTGACAGCTCAGCACAGGGCCCCCAGGGCCAGCGCACAGTCTGTCTCAGTAAATAAATTTTTCTCAAAAATACAGAGCTCTAGCCCAGGTGCGGTGGCTCACACCTGTAATCCTAGCACTTTGGGAGGCCAAGGCAGGAGGATTGATTGAGGCCAAGAGTTGGGGATCAGCCTGGGCAACATAGCGAGACCCTGTCTCTACAAAAAAAAAAATAATTAAAAAAAAAATTCCAAACTGGTATTAACTGAGTAGCACCTAAGTGGACACATAGGTACTACAGTAATAGGGTATTGGGCAGGTGGGAGGGGGGAGGGGGGCGGGTATATACATACATAATGAGTGAGATGTGCACCATCTGGGGGATGGTCATGATGGAGACTCAGACTTTTGGGGGGAGGGGGGAAATGGGCATTTATTGAAACCTTAAAATCTGTACCCCCATAATATGCCAAAATAAAAAAAAAAAAAATTCCCAGGGGAAAGATGCCTTCTCTCTACCAGGAGGAAAGCATTCTTATCACCAGAGAATGGGAATCAACTGAAATGGATCTGCACAGACAAACCTACCAAAATACCCTCATCTTCTATTACTTTCCCCCATATATTTCCTAGTCACCATCCCACAGTGTAATGTCCCTAGTCTGAGCTCTTCATCTTGTCACATCCCCACAATTTTTTATTCTTTGGCCGGTTCAGGTCTTTGTTTTCCTTCTGAAGACTTCCAGGTACATGTAAAACTAGTTAATAGTTGGTATGCTTCTTTCCTGTTAATCTGTCTTATGTCCATTTAATCCAGGCCCAGCCACAGGTCCTGAGAGGATAGAAGAAAAATTTTCCTCCCCTACAGAAGAGACCAAGGGCACATTCATGGTGAGAAGAAGCCTTGGAATCTGGGCTGGCATGAGCCACCCTGTCCGTCCATCACAGCTGCCATACACGGTCCCCACACCACAGCCCTGCAGGCTGAGAGCACTACGGGGAAAGGGAACGTGTTACTGTGAATTACAGTCTTGGAGTTAAACCAGGCACTGGGGGTCAGCGAGGAACTTGGATTTGACATCGAGGTTCAAAGAATTCTGATTTACAACAGAAACAGAAAGAACATCCTGTACCTTGTCACTGCGCCATGGTGATTATATCTCAACAAAGTCCCTTAAATCCTCCTCTCCCACCAGAGTTCACGATCTTATCCTTGTCTGTCTGGATGATTTCAAGAACCTCTTAGGGAGGCCATCTGTGTCCTACCCCTTCTAATTCATTCTCCGTGCTGGTGTCAACAGTGATATTTCACAAATGTCAAGCTTTTCATATCACTTCTCAGTTTTAAATCCCTCACAGGTGACCCAATGCCTGCAGGACACCATCTGAAGTCCTTTGCATGTGGCGGAATAGAGCCTTCAAAATCTTCCAGGCTGCCAGCAGCCCGTGTGGCACCTTTGTGTCTGGCAAGGAGAGCTCTCCAGAGGCCACGTCCCTTGCCTGCCCACACTCGGGACACCGTGGCAGGAGGGGGCCTGTGTGCTCACACCCACCTGACTCTGCCCCCCAGTGAGATGAGCATGTGGGTAGGAGGCCTCCGCAGGTGCCCTGGGGTAGGAGAGGCAAACTCAGCAGGTATGCTGAGCATGACCCAGACGAGGCCAGTCGTGGGTTGTGTGCACAGGCTGTGCCTTTCCCTTGGTGCAGACATGCCCTTATGAGTATGAGTGTATCCCTGTATGTGCCAGTGTGGGTTTATGTAGGAAACCGCCCACAGCTCTAGACTCGAGGTCTGGGATCTTCTCACATTCGTTAGTTTATGCTTATGATGTGAATGGCTCCTCCTTAAAAGTGGGGCCCCATGTGCATATACCCTGCATATCACAGTCTGACATATTAGATATTTTACTTGTTTTCTGGTTTATATATTTATATATGTTATTGTCTGAGTCCCCCCACTAGAGTATAAGGGAAGAGCTGAGAATTTGCTTTTTTCAGTTCTTTTCACTGCTAAGTCCCCAGCAGCCAGAATGGTGCTTTGCACATAACAGGGAATCTTAAAATACTCATGGAACAAATGACCACGTAGGTGTAGCACCTGCATCCTCTGGGAACTCACCTCTCCACCCCAAAGACTGCCTACTGAACACCCTGCTGCCCAGGGGCTTATCTTTCAGCTACAGAAGCCCCTCAGCCTTCCTGCTGGCCAAGCTGTAAGTGCCAGAGGGTTAATGCCCCAGAAGAATAAATGCCTCCACTAACAGCAGATAACTGACGTTACCCCATTCAGATGGGTGAACTGTGCGCAAGTTCTATGCCATCTCCTAGAGTTATTTAGCAGCTCCAGGTGACAATAGGAACCTGCAGGCTAATGGACCTTTATACTTGCTCCTCTCACTCCCTGACTCACTCCCTTCCTTGTGTTTCCTGGGATCAACTCCCAAATAAACTACTTGCACTCAGGGTCTGCTTTTGAAGAACTCAATCAACTAAGACAGTAGACAACTGGCTGCCACTAAAGGTTTTTGAGCAAGCTAGTGATATACAATCCAAGCCCTGCGTAGTTTCCTTAATCAGGTGGTGCCATCACAAAGGACAGACTGGAACAGAGAATGCTGAGTGCTGAGCAGGTCAACTAGTTGACACCTACAAGGCACCTGCCATGCTCCAGGAAATGGGGGACTTGCACCTGGGCTTGGCAGTGTGCACAGGAAGTAGGAAAAGAATATGGAGCATAACATCTTCACTAGAGTTAAACTAAAAGGAAGATTACTTGCCTTTCATATCTCCAGCTACTGGATCTTCTGGATTTGGAGTAGAAATAGGAAAAATGGGAATTCCTGTAAAAATAGTTTATTAAAGAATACAGAGAATGATTAAGGATATAGTACAGAAAATATTAAATTGCACTAACTAGGAGGAAGTCCTCTTTTACTTAGTGAACAGCAGCATGTAGGAAATTGAAAGAAAGGTGTTAACTGCCATGTTTCAAATGCATCTAATAACTGAAACCAAGCTGGTCAGACATTCTGATTTGTATATTGATCAATAGAAACGGAGGTTTTGTGCTCATAATAGCTAAGTTTCAGCCTAAGCAGGAATAAACTTGGCTTCTTTAGCATCTTTATTGAATTTTTAACATAAAATTGAGACTAGCTTTTAAAAAATGTTTTTTGTCATTTTTTTCCTCAAATTTTATGCCATAAAACTGTTTTAGGTTTCTTCCTCTTTTTTTTATTCCACTAAAAAAGCAAATGCAATTTCTATTCAGCCCCTATCCAACAATCACAGATCCTAAATTGATTAAATCCCAATGTGGTGTCATTTTATTTGGGTTTAAAACATTTGTTTCCTGAAATATAAAGTGATCATATAACTCATTCTCCAAACTAGGACAATCTCCACTAAGAAAGTGGGCACAATTTTAATAATTACCCTGGGACAGCAAGTGCAGACCAAAACACACAGTCACCCCATTCACATGAGTCCTGTGTCCATGTCCCCACAACTCGATATGCTTTTCCTGTGATAGTTCTACAGGAGTTAATGCGGGTCGGGGGATGGGCAAGAACTAAAGTAGCACTGGGATGGGGCAGGGGGTCTTCTTGACCCCTAACCCACAAGGGCAGTTTTTACACTGTTGCAGAACAAACAGAATCAATACTCTTCTCACAATTTGCATAGCTGGTTTCATACACTGTCCTGCTTCATTTTATATAGTGTTTCTGACAGATACATATTTTTTTCTCTTGGAGATGCTGAGATGTTCACTTGGGTCATTGCAGTGGGGTAGAGGTGGGGGCACTTATAACTTGGCCTATCAGACAGCAAGAAAAAGCACCTCCAAAACATGACACACACTAAATGTATGCAAACAAACATCTAGAAGCCTGACATTTCTTCTAAGTTTATGAAAAATCACACAAATGGATGACTATTAAGTTGAAATTGCCTTTTTAACTTACTGAAATGGCAACATCTATGGTACAATGTAACATTTTAGAGATAAATAAGACTATAAAATGTATTTATATTCCAAGCTTTTGGAAACACTTTCATGTAAATACAATCTACCCGGCCCCATTTCTGTCTTTCTCCCAGCCCTGCCTGCCATACCCTCAGGTGTTAATGCACAAAATCCAGCTATGGACCCCAAATGGTAGCCTGTTGTTCCGCAGTGAGTACTTACTCAAGCAAAATGGAAAATTATAGTATCCAACCGTACACTTCTCACAGTTGTCTCCATGGAAGTTCGGCTTGCAGTGACAGCGGCCTGAGCCCTGCTCACAGCCCTCTGCGTGCTCAGGGTCACAGCTGCAAGCTAAGAGAAATCCCAGTTTTCAAACAATCAGTCTTTCACTGCACTTAATGCAGCAAATATATCCCGATACTTCTCAGGCAATGTTTCATATTTGATCATTGCTCTATAGTTATTCTCGAAAGAGCACAGCCTGTTTCTCACTTCATACCTGATTGATGGTTTTCATGGACTGAACCTCCTGGGTGTCAGAGATAAGCTTTAATAAGCATCCACACAGAGAAGTTTTTGTGAATGGCGTTTATTACACTGAGCACTGCCCAGCTCAGAGAATAAGAGGCAAAGGCAGCACAGACTACAATCAGAGGGGCTGGCGCGTGGGGTGTGCTGTGGGTCTGCTGGGTACAGCCTCTGCTGCCCATGAGCCAACTGTGGATGTCCACAAAGTGGTCATCATTACATAGTTGTCATGCAGACACAAGTGTGGGATGTCTAGACATGGATATGTAAACTGTGGACAGCATAGGAAGATTACACTCATAGCCCAAATGTTAGCTTCGAGTGATACGGCGTAATGGTGGCAGTTTTTGCAACCAAACATGATTATTAGGTTTGCACTGCAGAGGGACATAGCTGGAGTATAAGAGGTTTGGTAACCCCCCTCTTGAGGGCTTCCCTCTACCTGGCAGGTTGTCACTCTAGACAGGGAAACTACTGTCATGGCTCATCTGAGCACATCTCTCATGAAGAACTGGGAGACCTGGCATCTCCAGGTGTCCTTTCCTTAATTCCTTTAGGATTTATGTGTCCCTATGGATCCTTCATGCTAAGCCTGTAATACCAGTGTGGACCACTTCAATAATGAAGAAAAAGATAGAAAAGTGATTTAAAAAGTGAGGCTCCTAACAGGTATGATCACGTTCACAATGTCCTGTCTTCCTTTGCTGATGCCTATGCTTTGTGGGCACAAGACAAGTGATAGACAAGCTTTGTAGGATGATATGGAAGAAGGAAGGAAAGTAGAAATATACTTTGTTAACAACTAAGAATGCCCTACAAAGAAGCAAATCAGTTTACATATTCTTTAGACTTTAATGTATTCAAATGTTAATGATATGATGAATTAATTTAGGGGTGGGACGTGGGCAACTCCAGGACTGAAATTGTTTTCCACCTGTGACAACAAGACAACATAAAAGAACCAAGTATTGAATAAGGTATAGGTTATACATGTGGGGCAAAGCCCATAATCTAACCTAAGGCTGATAATTCCATAGAGAAAAAGTAATGGCATTTTTCTGTACAATAGATGTGTTAAGGTGCAGTCCTTCCAGCTGGAAATGACCTGCATCTTGGCTCTACCAGTTAGTGGTTTTGTTGCCTATCCCAAAATATGTAACTACTCAGACTCTTTGTTTTTCCCCGATATCTACAAATGAGAATGATAATACGATGTCTTGTTCATTGTGATAATTAAATAAAAACCCTGTGAAAGTATTTAGCCAATGCCTTCCAAGTGCTCAATAAATTGTAGCTACTTTAAATATTATGACTATTATTAAATCCTTACGAACTCATCACTATGTTGTCTCAATGCTAATTCTGACCAAAGTTGAAATTATTGGAGATCATAGAAACATCTCTAAAACAACAGAAAATGGAGGAACCAACATTTCTCACAGGTGTCGTATGTGACAGGCCCAATGTTAAGTATTTTCCTACACATTTTTAATGGTCTTTCATTTAACCTTATGAAATATATTATCATTTCCATTTACATACAAGGAATCTGAGGTTTGGAGAGAGTATATGTCACACAGTTAGGAAGGTTTAGAACCAATACTATGAAGAGACAGCATGAAGGAAATTATTAACCAATCAGAATTTGGCCTGATGACTCCCTTAAGGCAGTGCACACAGTCTGAGATACACCAAGTTGAAAGGAAACTTACGGATGCAGCCATGGGGGGCGTCAACCGGAACCCCGTAAGGACGGTAGTAACCCTTAGCACACTCTTCACAGTTTATGCCAGCTGTGTTGTGCTAAAAGGAAACAAAAGAAACTTAGAAGGAAGGGTTCTGGTGAAGAAGTCCAGTACTCCTTATTCTGTTCTGTTCACCCAGAGGAATAATGTCGTCATATAGCATTGTAATATGGCAAGTGCCAATGACCAAGTCACTAAAAAATAAGCATTGATCTTGACCTTGAGTCTCCAAGATTTACCACAGGACACTGGCTTAACCATGGCTCTGGAATTTTTTTCCCACTGGGGCAGGAAATGAGGAAAATTTCCGCAAACTGGACAGCCCAGCTTTATCCTCTACCAAGGAATTTGCTGTAATGAAGCACCTGACATTGGAGTGAGAAAAAAACTCAAGAGGACTATTCCTCACAGTCCATTCAAAAGCACTCATGAATGGATAATAAATCACCTTTAGGTTTAACCCAAGTGATAAGGAGTCATGTGTGTATTTGTATCTTCTCCAGTTTTGTTTTGTTTTTTCTTTCCCCAGTTCCAGAATGCAAGTCTTCTCCAATTTTGGAAGAAACAGCATACACAGATCCTTGTCTCTCATTGTTCTAATTTTATCTGTGCTTTAGTCATGAAACCCTCTTCCAAACATTTCTATTATGTGGATGGAAAATGCAGGCACGAGTCTCATACACAGAGCTCATTTTAAAGTACAATATTAGGAGGCATTTTCTAGTTCATGGTTAATCTTTATAATTGCCACAAAATCAAATTACCCAACATGCATCATCAGTTTCTAAGAATTATGCACCACGGATCTAACTCAATTCTGCCTCTCTATTTCTCTAATTTAGAAATAATTAGGAGGACAATGTTCTTTAATTAATGAAAGGAAAGGCAATAGGAAGTTAGAAGAACAAATGCGACACACTTTGACCCACACAAAGGTCTGCACAGAAACACAAAAGGGAGAACAAAGACCCATTCTGTAGCCTCTCTCCTGTTTTAGATGATTTTATTAACTGCAGGCTTTTATTTATTACCGCTCCTTTTCCTGTAGGCTAAAATCTGAATTCACTTTAACACTGGGGTCTAAAACCACACTGGCCACTCCTGTGACTTAGTATTTACATGCATAAACATCGTGGGCAAATAAGAAACAGCTGCAGCCACCCTTCCTTCCCATCAAATGCCAGTTAACCCTCAACTCCACTGCTAGCCACTGTGACAGAGAACATCAGCTTAATCCTGGCTCCCCAAATCTCTTCCCACTGGAATGGGAAATGAGAACACGTTCCCAGAAATGGGCAGCCCGGCCTTTCCTCTCTATCGCAAAGTTTGGTTAATGAAGCACCTGCTATAAAGAAGTTTATTTTTAAGACACAAAGAACAACAATGAAAGACTGAGAAAGAGCAACAAGTTACAGTACTGGGCAGATGGAATAATGCCTGGAGTGTGTTCTGAAATCTCCGGTGGTTCTCTGGACCTGCACAGCCCAAGGGCAAGATACACCACTTTATCCATGACACCAAGGTCCTAGTTGGATCAAGGCCAGGTTGAGACCCAAGAACGGTGGTGGCTCCATAATTTTGATATTGGAGGCGCTGGGGGAAGCAATCTTGCTGGGAGGAGTGGGTGCTCAAAGTTGTATTTGCATGACCTCGACTAGTCAAGCTGAGAGTGGAGTGGGTGCTGATGGGATCTCTACAGGTCGTAAGCCCACCCCCAGCTTGGTCCTTCCTTGGGCACCACCCAGAGAGGCTTTCTATGGAATGCTCACCTAGAAACCAGGTCTGAATTCCTCTAAGCAGAATTTCCCCAATTTTCCCTTTTCAGTCTTCAGGTAAACCACATCTCTCTGCCTCTCTGTCTTTCTCTCAATTTCTTGACCACACCAACAACCCTGTCTCTGGCTTCCTTTTCTGTGAACCCCAAGCACGTGGCGACCACTGAGTGGTCTATTCGCTGACAGGCCTCTCCCGAGAGACCCCATAATGGAATTTCCTTATTTAGGCCTACAGGGCCCCACAGGATCTGGCCTCTGTTACCCCTCTGGACTCATGGATCTTCTACCCAGTCCCCTCCAGCAACACCGGCTTCCTTGCTCTCTGGAGAGGCCTTTTGTCCTGCCAGCCCCTCTAGCTGGAATGCCGTCCCCAGACATCCGCCTGGCTCATTCTCTCACTCCTTCCCGTCTTTACTCAGATGCCACATCTCAGGGCACTGTCCAACCTATTTAAAATTTCTCATACCCCAAACCAATAGTTACAACAGGAAGCCCAAGAAATAAAAATAAAATCAATACCGCATGAGAATATAGCTATCTCTGGTAACTGCTGGCCCTGCAGGGAAAGGACCTGGCGCTCTCAGATCCCGGCTGCTTGACTCCATGGAAGTCTCCAGGCCATGGGATTGCCTGGGATGCTCCCACTTTGTGTCCCCACCCCGGAGCTGGCGGCAGAAATCCTCATCCTCCCGTCACCAGCACTGCATAGAAGAGGCTGGGTGTCTTCTAACGACAAATCCAGACTTGCTCTGGAAGCATCACCTCGTGGCTCACCAAGCCCACCGGCCCCGCAGCACCTCCTGTCCTTCTCCCTTCCTAGTCAGGACTCCCCCCGTCCCTTCGTATGTGGCATAAGGTAAGGTTAAAGAGCCAATTGTCCCAACATCCTTTATGTAATGCCCATCTCTCTTTTCCATAAGAAATGCCAATTTTATCTTAAATCAATTTTTTTTTCTTAAACCAAATTTTAACACCTATATACATTTGTTTCTAGATTGTCTGGTAGGTTCTATTGGACAACTTTTTATCCCTGCATTGAGTCCAGAGTCAATACCAACTCATGATAGTTTTGATATCTCAGAAGACAAATTTCCTCCAGAATTGTTCATCTTTTCTTAGCTATTTGTCTAGTCTCATATTTTTTTTTATTGATAAGAACTTTAGAATCTGTCTGTCAACAGATTTCTGTCAAGAAAATCTTTTTGGAATTCTGATTGTGATCGCACTGAATTTATAGACTGGTTTCAGAGAAATGGTGTATTTATATTATTAGGTCTGGAAACACATCATGCCTCTTCATATGGGTCTTCTTTTAAAAATACCCATAGAGTTTTACAGGTCTGACCAAAGCTCCACAACTAACTCCTTCTACCTGTTGGCTCCTGGGGTACCTTGAATCATTCTGACATTCACAGATGTGTTCTCCTTCATGTATGTGTTTTTGCTTTCTATCTTTCTTGAATCTCTTGAAATTCCTGGTCTGTTCATGATATGCTTTCCTATTTTTCATGCTATGATGTATTCTGGAAGGAGGCAGTGTTTTGCATTTAAAATATCTTTTCTGTCTTTCTGTGGGATTTGTTGTAGAAGGGAACGTGGCCATCTGGGTTCCATCTGCTTCTTGATCCTGTCTCGTAGCCTTGTGTGGTGTATGTGCATGAGAGAGACAAACAGTTTGGAAATAGTGAGACCAACACATCAAGGACACAAACAACTAGGGAGCAGGCTTAAGACTTAGATAAGAAGTCACGTCTCTATGGAAGAGGGGAAAGACTTTGTTTTAGTTAACAGAGACAGGTGGAGAATGATGGGGCTCTCCATGGGTGGGCAGCCCTGGTTCCATTTAAATGGGCCTGTCATGGGAAGAGTGGCTCTTCAATGGTAACATTAACAAAACATCATTCTAAAAGCACACAAGGAAGAGCAACAATGTAGACCAAATTCATGAACATCTTACAGGATTTTTAATGACTATTAATGGATTTTTAATGAATATTATTTATGGATTTTTAATGAATGCAGATACACTTATACCTTCCTCTGCCATACACCTCTTTTGGCTATAATCCCAGTGTACCCAGATGTCCTACAAAAGGGATAGAAAATCAGTGTTTCCTATTTGGTGTCCAAGGCAGACACCATTAATTGATTACAATACACTTCCTTGCTGAATCTAGCTAGATTCAGAATCTGTCTCAAAATAAGATGTAGGGTCATCACAGAAGTCAATACCTATTTGCCCTACTATCTTAGAGCTTCTCTACCACAAGATGCATAGAAGCCAGAATGACAGCCAGGAATCCTCCTCTCCCTTTAGGCAAAGACCTAAATAAAGAACCCAATTAAAGGAGTCTGGGAAAACATGCCTCAGTCCATTTTCCCTACAATCACTAAATTACATCCAACTAACAAGGACTTGTGTGAACAAAAGTGGAGAAATGATCTCAGAAAACACTTTCGATTGCCTGTGACTTTCTTGACATGTTTTTGGGAGCAGAGCTTACTGCATGCTCATTCCCTGGGACAGCACATCCACTTTTATTTACAGTGCCTCACCTGACAGTTAATGCAGACCCCTCCACCTGCATAGATGCCTTGGATATTCAAGCTTGCCCGCTGCTGCTCAACATCTGGATCGTAGTAACAGTCAGTGGCATGGCCGTGGCAGTTGCACGCTGAAAAGAGCACGAGCATACTAAGTCAATAATCCATCATTGCTACGAGACACTTAGTAAATTCCTCTACATATCACTACCGTTCATTGAGCTACATTCCAGAAAAGTCTATTCTGGAACACCCAGGGCACTCTTAGTGGAAAATTTTAGGGGATTTTTACACAAAAACAAACATAGAACAATATGTAATTTATAGCTCTTTTCATTAATTAATTAATTGATATTAAATGAGAGAAATTTCTTTTTAATAATAAAATATATAATTATAATAAATTAAGATGTATCAAAATGACAAACTTCACGCACAAAGAGAATACTATTATTACTGCTATTACTACTACCCATGATAACAGAGCTCTTGATACACTGTGAAAAGTGTTTTACAAGAATTATCTAATTTAATGTACACAGTAACTCTCTAAAGTAGGTGCCATTTATCCCCAAAGCCCAGATGGGAAAGCTAAGGCTTAGAGAGGTTAAGGAACATGCCCATAGTTACACAGCTCACAACTAACAGAGACAGAATTCAATCTGTCTTTGTTTGACTCTAGAACCTATACTCTTAGCCAATACTCTAAACCTTTCATCTCAACACTATATAGTGATCAGTTGGGAATAATCTTAATGTCTAAATATAGGGGAATGGCTAAGCAAGGAATGGTATCTTGCTTAACTGTTTGTTCTATGACCTGTTTTGTTTACAATAGAGCCTAGTCCCCAGCACAAAGTGGGCACTCAACAAACACTGTTGGGTTGATTTGAATCAATAGGATGACAATACTCTGTGCCATCAAAAATGATGTAAAGAATATTTTGATAGTTTGGAAAAATATGGGGAAGATATCTAAAAATATCATGTGAAAAAGATCAGGATATAAAATTATATGGATAATATAATCTTGAGTATTTAAAGTATGCATAAAAATACTACACTATCTAACAAAATACTCTAATGGCTCTCTGCTATGGTCTGAAAATTTGTGTCCCCCTAAAATTTGTATGTTGAAACCTAATCACCAATGACGTGATGTTATTAGGAGATGGGGCTTTGAGAGGTGATAGGAGCCCTTACGAAAGAGCCCCAGAGAGCTGCCTTGCCCCTCCCACCATGTGAGGACTCAGCAGAAGGTGTCATGTGTAAATCAGAAAGCAGGCTCTCATCAGACACTGAATCGGGTGGCACCTTGATCTTGGACTTCCCAACCTCCAGAACTGTGAGAAATAGATTTCTATTATTAGCTACTCAGTGTACGGCATTTTGTTACAGTAGCCAAACAGATAAAGATATTCTGCCTGGGCAGTAAAATTCTTGGTGATTTTACTTTATTTTTTATAATTTCCTAATTATCTATAAGTAGTATATAATAATTCTAAAATTACAAAATTTAATTTAAATCCCATTTGGAATTGTCATCGTTGCCTGGATGAAAAAGACTTAACATGAGTAAAATTCTTACTTTCTTAGGCAGACTATCTATTCATTACATTCCAATTAGATCAAATTTCCCAAGTCTTTCTAGTAATTTGTATGTTTTAGTCAATTTCTCAGGTGAATACTGCAGGGAAGAAGACTAAATTAGAAATTATACAAATTACCCTGTAACTTGTAAAACAGGCTGAGCACTTTTTTATTTTCATTTCCTCTATGGAGCCATGATTAAAAAAAAAAAAAATTCAAGGCATTTATTTTTACTATATCGGTTATTTCTCAAGAAGTCTGTTTTTGTTTTTGAATTGCACATTTCAAATGGAATTTAATGGATTGTAATAGGTCTGACTTAAATATACCACTTTTGTAATTTTTAACTATTTTGATAAGTTTTAAAAGGTTAAAAACATATGAAAAGAAATTTAAAATTTTTTTCATGTATGTTGGAGTGAAGCATGACATTCACTAACAGGTCCCAGTGGTCCCCAACCTTTTTGGCACCAGGGGTTGTTTTCATGGAAGATAATTTTTCCATGGACCACAGAGAAGTAGGGATGGGTTTGGGGATGATTCAAATGCATGACATTTATTGTGCACTTTATTTCTATTATTATTACTTTGTAATATATAATGAAATAATTATACAACTCACCATAAGTTAGAGACTCCTGTGAAAAACTAATCAAGTTGTGAATGTTGGAACTCATGTAATAACAGTTATTCAATCAAAATATCCTAAACCAGTGCCTGAAAGCAGTAGAAGAAATAATCTCTGATGGTTACCTTTCCCTCTTTCTGGTACCCTTATTCAGGGTGGAGGAATGGGTAAGTCATTGAGAAGGAACCTGCTCACTGTGACTATAAAGCGAGAGTGGCCATCCTAGTGACACCCTGGCCTTAGGGATGTGCCTGACCATTCACCTCTGGCAGCATTGACACCTCCCCACAGTGGTAGCATCTCTCAAAACACTCGTGGAACTCCCCACTGGACATGCCTTTTACATAAGTTTACTGGCCATAAGAGATCATCAGTCTTCTCTCTCAATAGTTAAAACAAAAATTGGCCCAGAAAGTATAAAGTACAGGTTATTACCCACCTAGTTCAAGAAACCTGGATCCAAATGCATTTTGGCAATTTCAAAAAAGCAAAGCCATCTTCAAATGCTAAGAATATTCAGAAAAATGGGCCACAATCTCTAAAAACTAATAACCTAAAAGTCACAAAAATGTTTTCGGCTATGGGAATAAATATGTGGCTTTTCAAGAAGACTGACTTAGAAGAAAATCTCCCATCAGATGTCCTAGGGCTTGTTACTTTAAAACAATAGTTTTCTTACTTTCTATCACAACCATGAGTTGAAAGCAGCCTCCTGTCTTTTTTCCTTCCTTCTTTTGTCCCTCTGTCCTCTTCAATCCTGCTCAATCCTGCCACATGACTCGGCCCACCCCTCCCTACTCCCTCAACGCTCTGGGCTCTCTGTTTAGAGATCAATTCCACCACCTTCTCCCGACCTCGGTCCTCAAAATAAGAGTCCTATCCAGTGTCACATATGAAGAAATGGTTAAGGGGTTAAAATTTTATAGTGGCTGCATCATATTTAAGATTGCTAAAAAGCGAGGCCAACATATCAGCCCAATCCTTGTATGCATACATGTTTCATACACATTAGTCATGATTATTGTTGTTATTCTTCTTCTTATATTTCTATCTGAATTTAGAGGAGGGCATTTTTCCCTCCAGTCTGTGAGTTTTTTATGACAACAGACAGACCTGAGTCCCTAAGACTGACACGACCCCAACGTCTTCAGGATTGCAGGGAAAACAGGCTCAGTCCCCAGGGAGAGAGGGGAGCAGGCCTTGCTCCGGGCCCCAACCGGGTCCCACCTACAGCCCACACCCACCTTCGCACGCTTGGCTCTGCTCCTGCGCTTGCCGCCAGCGCCTCTGATTGTACCCTGCACAGCAGCGGTCACACGTCTCCCCGCAGGTGTGGTGCTGGCATTCGCACCGAAACCTGGGCAGGCGGGCAAAGCGATCTCAGTTACTGAAACGTTCTGATGAAGATCGATTGATCCTATGTGAAAAACTGACACATCGGGGGGAGGGGGGCATGAGCAATATAAGTGACCTTAACACGTGTACCCTCATAATATGCTAAAATAAAAAATAATAATAATAAAAAAATTTTAAAAAACTGACACATGAACTTGGTCCTCATGGTCATCTGTGGTGTCATTTATCAAGGAATTATGAATGAGGACACGGCACCTTGCGCGTATTATTTTAAGTCTCCCATATGCTGCTTGTTGTCTCTGTTCTAGAGACGGTGAAACCAAGAGTCAGAGGTGTTAAGGTACTTGCCAGATGGTGATAAATGGAGAGACAGATTTCAAACCCAAGTTTGAAGCCCCCCGGCTCTTTCTTCCCTATCACATTTTGTGACGATACATGGACAAATGAGCAAAGTGAGTGCGTGATTACTGCGATGTTTAAGTATCACATCTTCACAAAGATCTGGAGCCCCGTGAGAAAGGTCTGCTCGCATTTCTTACTCTCAACCTGTGGCCGTGCCCCAGAACTGACTGAATTCAAGAGACAGCGACTACTAAGGTCCCAGAGGACTCTGCTCCCAAAGGCTGTGCCAGCTCCATCCTGGGGCCAAAAGCAGAGTCACTCAGAAAGGCAAAGGGTTAAAAATCTAAGTTCAAAGGAGTATATACAAAATGGAATTGTTGTTATGGCATTGGATTGCAACTCTCAGCTTTGAGCTCTTCTCCGTCTGTGCTTGAAAGAGGATTAAAAACAGTTGTCCAGAAAGCGCTTAGCTGTGCCTGTGCGGATGCCCAGCTGTCCTCTAAGGGGAGGCGGTATGGCACATATTCAGTTACAGAGGGGTCACCCTCCTTCACACTCGCTGCCTGATGAAGCACACGGACATGGATTCAACCGGCAGCACGGAACAGCTGGAGTCCACATGGGCTCTTGTCAGAGACGCAATTCCAGCTCATTGCCAATTACATATGTGGCATAGGCTGGACTGCAAGAGTATTTAGGGAAGACTACGTGAAGAACATGCAGTCCAACTACACTCACAGGGAGATTAAAATTGAGAATAGCAAAAAAAGGAGCTGGGTACCTGTCTGAGTCATATTGGTACCCCCAAATCATTGCTTTCCCTAACTGTCTCTCAGCCCAGGCTGATGGTTGGTATTACGTCTGCTGAAAAGATGTTATTAAAGATGTTGTTGATTAGAGCTGCGGTTCCCAACCCCTGGCCCGAGGACCAGTTAGGGACCAGGATGCAGAGCTCCACGGCACCCCCAGCACCCCACCATTGCTTGTATCACCTCCTGAGCTCTGCCTCCCCCCTAACCCCCCACCCCTGGTCTGTGGAAAGATTGTCTTCAATGAGAGCAGTCCCTAGTGCCAAAAAGATTGGGGACCACTGGATTAGAGAATACTCTTCATTATTACTCTACCCCGGCCCCAGGGGAAAATTCTTATCTGGTCCTAGTGTCAAAAATCATGTTTCTCCTAATTAACTGATTGCTATTTAGGTTATAATCATAGTGCAATATAAAACCAAGCAGGTTTCCTTTTTGAGTTGGCTGCTAAGAAGCTCAGAATTAAATGCATGTGATCCTTCCACCTATCTTTGCATCAAGGTCAACATGGTATGCATCCCTGTTTGCAGCCCTCTTCTGCTTCTTCCTGGTCTCTGTCTGATTAGCAACTAACTTGTATGATTGTCTGGCCTTGACTTCATCCACTAAGTCACTGAAACCCTTTAAATATATTATATGATTGTTTCCTGTTCATGGATGTGGATTTCACCAGCATTTGTTCAAGGTCAGCTTGTTGGGCAGAAGCAAACCAGCAGGCAGAGAAAGGCAGGCAGTTGTGTTTGAAGGGAACCAGTGGCAAACTGAGCCTTTCACCAAGGTCTGGGGAGATGTCCCTCCACTCACCTGCACTGGGAGCAATTAGCCACCCAGTATAGAACTCCTCCAGGTCTGCCAGTGTCTACAGGCTTTGGCAGCTCTTTTAGCGGGAAGCTCAGCCCCTTTGGGATGGTTTCTACTCCCTTCCCACATGGTGCCATTTTGTTCCAGGCTCAGGGACGTAAACCAATCTCCTCTCTCCCCTCTTTCCAACTAAGACGTTATCTGATCTGACTTCTAGTGTCTTAGAGCCCTACCCTCCAGGAGGTTACATGGTGGAAATAGAATAATCATTAATGAACAAGTCACTGTCGATTAAAGGTTAATCAGTTGGTGTATAAGCTCTCTCAAAAGCATCACCTGTCCCAGGGACAACAACTTTAGGGACTGTGGCTGTCTGTCAGAAGGGCCCCACAAAGCACACCACAGAAGCTGGTAGCTAGCAATTCTGCCTGAACACAAAGCTGGGCCTAACAAGGTACAAACCTGAATCTGACTAAAAGTAAAATATACTTCTGGTCAATGCTGCTCATAGGAAATTGTAGACTTTAAATAAAACATTCAGCAAAAATTATTACCATGGCTAGCATCCAGTAATTTCTAGCCCTCAAAAGTATCCCTTTTGTGGTGGCAGCACAAATGTATTGCTGAACACTTAAGATTCAGGCATCTTATTTTTTTTTTTTTTTTTTGAGACAGAGTCTCGCTTTGTTGCCCAGGCTAGAGTGAGTGCTGTGGCATCAGCCTAGCTCACAGCAACCTCAAACTCCTGGGCTCGAGTGATCCTTCTGCCTCAGCCTCCCGGGTAGCTGGGACTACAGGCATGCACCACCATGCCCGGCTAATTTTTTATATATATATATCAGTTGGCCAATTAATTTCTTTCTATTTATAGTAGAGACGGGGTCTCGCTCTTGCTCAGGCTGGTTTCGAACTCCTGACCTTGAGCAATCCGCCCGCCTCGGCCTCCCAAGAGCTAGGATTACAGGCGTGAGCCACAGCGCCCGGCCTCAGGCATCTTATTGTGTATAGAATATACTATACCTCAATTAAAAAGAAAAAAGGGTACATTCATGCTCATAGCAGCATCATTCACAATAGCCAATAGGTGGAAGCAATCCAAGTGTCCATCCACCAATGAATGGATAAGCAAGATGTATATGCATAGATACAATGAAATATTATTCAGCCTTAAAAGTAAAGAAAATCCTGATACACAAGCTCAACATGAATGAACCTTGAGGAAATTATGCTAGGTGAAGAAAGACAGTGACAAAAGAATAAATACCATATGATTCCACTTGTATGAGGTACCTAGAATAGTCAAGACAGAAAATGGTGGTTGCCGGGGCTACAGGGGTGGAATGGGGAGTTGTTTAGTGGGTACAGTTTCAGCTTTACACAATGAAAAGAGCTCTGAAGATTGGTTACACAACAACGTGAATGTGTTTAACACTTCTGAACTGTACACTTTAAAAATGGTTACGATGGAAAATTTCATGTGTATTTTACCACAATTTTAGGAAAAAAAGGATTTCAAAGGCATATCCCTGATCCATTAAACCAGGAATGATAAGTTTTCTTTCTCCTGTCAACTCAAATCAATTATTAGTGGCTGTCTGCGATACCATCTTGGGAGGGATTTGGTGGCTGCGACCCAGATTATCCAGAGTGCTGTGATTGATTACCCATGTCTGCTACGGGCCCAGGGGACATGTGGGAGAAAGTGGAGGGATGGGGAGGCGAGGCACACACACCACCTATTCATTGATCCTGAAACATTCCTATTGAGGGCGGGAACCTAGAAACATAATGGGATGCAAACATCCACTGAAACAATTAGACTTATTCATAGGAGAGCCAAAACAATACCTTTGCAGTGTACTTACAGTTTTTCAGGATTGTTCGCATTGCATACTTCAGCATGGCCATTGCAAACACACCGCCCACCGATGCTGATATCCTTTATGCTATAATAATACTGTACAACAGAGAGCAGAACTTGTCAGTGTTACCAAACAGCAGCAAAAACTTCCTCCTACTAATCTTTAACCCACATCTCTGTGGACTCTGCTACCCTTTTAAAACTCTGTACTTCTGAGCCACTTTTCCTTGCCTACCTCCACACAAAAGGGGGCCACATTTGGATGTCACTTGTGTTACAGAATAAATGCATTCTTTAATCCAACTCAATAACATACTGCTGCATTTGTCCATTTTTTAAAAATCAAATACTTTTAAGTTCATGGAGGGAAATTGCCTTAGAAAAGAATCATACCTTACACCCTATTGGAAAGGGATTAACCATTTCCAGGTTTATGTTTTTATGTAAATAAAAATAATTTTATATTATGTAACTAAAAATGGATTTTACACATTGAACATATCTATTTATCAAAAATAAATTTTTTACCAATATTTTGCACCTGCTATGTGCAAAATACTGTCCTACCCTCCAGGAAAGGAGAGAATATTTACAAGGATGGATCAGATACACCCCTGGACTAGCAGAGGCCCCCAGGAGTTGTTGAAATCTTGCTAGCACAGGGTTAAAAGGGCTAGAGTCAGAGGTCCAAGCCCCAGAAAGGCCAGACACAATCAGCTTCAGACCCAGCTGAGGGCCAGTCCCTAAACCAGGCCACAAATATGCGCAGGCCGTCTCATTGCCAAGGCACCTCTCCAGTATGTTGGAGGCCTCTCCTCTAGTGACAATAGGCAGACCCTTCTGCCAGCTCCTTCCTTCTCAGACTTGGCAGGAGGCTGCACAGGACTTGGTGAGGAATGCAGGGGGTTATGGAACAATCTTTCTACTGAGGCAGTGTGGCCAGTGAGAGGAATACCTGTCAGCGAGGAAGTCTTTGAATTCACAAGGACAAGAGAGTTTTTGTATCTTTTTTGTTCTTCTTGTTGAGTGTAGTCACTTTAAAGAGCCCTATTCATTTGATGGTGGGGTTCTGTTCCCTAAGCATCAACTCTTCCTGGCAACATCTTGCTTAATCTGAAGGTGTCAGCAGCCCCTCTTGTTCATACTATATAAAGTCAGTATTACTGTCACAAGTTAACACTCAGCAGCTTTCCTGCTGACCCCTATAAACATTTCTCTCCACATGTGTTAAGGGCAGCAGCAGCAAGAGAAGCCCTCCATCAGCCTTCCCCCAGCAGCGCATACCATCTGTGTGGTGGGTCAGCTGGTGTCATATTCCTCCATGAAAGAAGCAACTTAGATTGGGGGGGTCAAGGTATACATGAGGTGCACTCCACAAAAAAATTACCTAATGGAAGCCGGGCATGGTAGCACATGCCTGTAATCCCAGCACTTTGGGAGGTGCTGAGATGGGAGGATCGCTTGAGGCCAGGAGTTTGAGACCAGCCTGGACCACATAATGAGACCCCTGTCTCTACAAAAAAAAATTTTTTTTTAATTAGCTGGGTATGGTGGTGCATGCCTGTAGTCCCAGCTACTTGGGGGTTAAGGCAGGGGGATCATTTGAGCCCAGTAGTTCAGGGATGCAGTGAGCTATGGTCATGCCACTGCACTCTAGCCTGGGCAACAGAGTGAGACCATATCTCAAGAAAAAAAATGACCTAATGAAGAAGCTTATGTTCACCTAAGTGAAAAGTAAGAAACATAGATATAAGTGCAAATTTTTCAATCCCAAAAAAGACAATTTAAGGAGAAAAAACCAGTAAGGTACATTAGTGGTGAAGCCCCAGGGCAGCTAGAGGAAGGAAGCGTAGCCCAGCTGAGGTTTATCAGAAAGCCCAGTTCTCCCTTGCAAATATCTATCCACAGGTTCAACATAGTCCCCACCTACACAACAATTCAGAGAGAGTTGAGGGGCAGAAAATACAGAAGATGGGTCCTTAAACCCAAGGAGTCTTGGCTTGCTGGGAAATACTCAAAACTGTAACAATACTTATAGTTCTCTCTCCCTTCCTTTCCCAGATGTCTTATCACCTACATAAAAAGCCAAACTCTCCAAGGCATGCTGGGCATCTTCCATTACTCTCTCCCAGTCTACTCTCCACCTCTCTCCAGCTGCCCTTTGCCCTGGGGCTGAGCTTTCTGGCTGCAGCAAACAGGCTCTCGTACTGTCTGGCTTCCTGCTGGGTCTGGCCAATGGAAGGCACCAGCAGGAGATCAGAGGGTGGAAAAAGCATGAGCTAAGGTATTTATTCTGTGGGCTCCCTCTGTGCCCAGGACACAAGGTACTGCCCTGACACTGAGAGATGCTCCAGGTGTACATCCGACACAGCAGAGTATTAGTGCTCACCAATATCTCTGTTCTCCTCTATTTTGGCTAGATTACATCACCCTGCCTCCTTGCATCTAGGTGGAGCTGTAACACAGTAGTTCTTGCCCAAAGAAGTAACCTCTGTGGTAAGAAGCAGGTGAGTCTTCTCTACACTGTCTCTTTCCTCATCTGCTCACCAGAGGTGGGGGTTTCTGCAGGATGGCTGTGCCTATAGATAGAAAGAGCCTGGTTCCCTGAATGACTGCATGGAGCTGAGGGTTTCTGCAGGATGGCTGTGCCTATAGATAGAAAGAGCCTGGTTCCCTGAATGACTGCATGGAGCTGAGGGTTTCTGCAGGATGGCTGTGCCTATAGATAGAAAGAGCCTGGTTCCCTGAATGACTGCATGGAGCTGAGGGTTTCTGCAGGATGGCTGTGCCTATCAATAGAAAGAGCCTGGTTCCCTGAGTGACTACATGGAGCTGATCCCACCTGCTGATCCACATTGAACCAGAATAGAAACAAGAAATAAACCTATGCTTTGTTAAGCCTTTGAGATTTGGGGATTGTTAGTTATGATATGAGTTAGCCCATCCAGACTAATACCAGGCTGACTATAATCTTTTGAGTTTCATCTTCTGTGAATATAATGATTTTTTTTCAAATAGCCAAACTCCTAATTATGCCTAGTATTTCAGATGAGAATAACTCTTGTGTCTACACCACTACTGGCTATCAAGGTAACTCAAAAGAGTTCATGGCAATTAATTTGATAAGTAAAAAACAACTGCTGCCAACTGGGCATTTACAGAGCACTACTCACCCGCCGAGTGACAGTGGGATCTCGCTGTGCTTTGGAGATGAGGTGTCCAAGAAGGGTGTTGGTTCGGAGAAACCGCAAGCGGATGTTTGTTGCCATGGTGAAGTCCCTCAGAGTGTGAGAGAAAGTAAAATTTCTGGCACCTGGACGACCATTTATCAATGACACCACAACCTAAAATAACCACACACTTATAAAGGGGGGGAAAGGTCCTTTTGTTAATATTTAGTAGCAAGGACTCACATGGCCCAGAGCACTTGGTTTCCTTGAGCCATTAGATGTTTGTAGGTGGTCTTGGATCTTGTTAATGTCTAAAAACATTGCTATCTAGTCCCTATGTGAAATGGCAAAAAAAAGAAAAGAAAAAAATTATAATAAAAAATAAAAATAAAAACATTGCTACTTCCATCTTTCCTCCCCCTTTCTGATCCCAAGTTCCAGCAATAATGTCTTTGAAACCTGGGCTCTCAGGAGATGTTATCATTTCATTTTCAAAATCTTTGTTCTATCAGTATAGTTGTGGGGCTGTCACACTATGAAATAATGAAAATATAATGTTAAAATCTACAAATATAAGGAAACAATTTTGTCAAGCTGCATCAAAGAAACAAAGCTAAAGTAACCCAAAAATCTACATGAAGTTGAAAAAAAGGAAATTTCCGGATATAAACTTGACAGTGATGGGGACCAAAACAAACAAAGAAAAAGATCTACACAAAGCCTAGGTTTTGTTCTAAAGCCTGTGGTGACAAAGTCCCAGTCCCAAGCCAGTTGTTGGAAGATACTGGACATAGCTGCTGAGGAGAGACATCTCTACTTGAAGAGAGGGAGACTGACACCCTGGATGGAAGTCCATTTGAAACTCGGTTCATGTTCATTATGGCCTCATGATTTCCATGGCATTCTTCTCTGGATTTTTTCACCTCTGTTTGCCCATCTCCCCTAACAATAGCCAGGCTGGCTTCACAAGGGCCGAGCGTAGCCCCAAAGGGACAGCAATTTTTTTTCTCCTTTGACATTTGATGCCAATTCTGCCAAAAGGGACCAGGGATTAGCGCTTCTACCCACCCTCCTCCCCCACTCTTACTGGGGATAAAGTGTGGGGAGGTGGGGGGGTGTCTTCGCTGTAGTTGCCAGCAGCCCACTTTCTACATGTACCACCAGAAAGGAGAGTCCAGGGCCTGTGGGCCTTGGATGCCGAGTCCTGACTTCCCGAGGGGAATTTAAGTCCCCAAACAGGATTTCCAAACCAACTCATTTGGGGAGCCCTTGATGTGATTCTTTCTGTTCAGTCCCAAGTGCTGGTTTCCATCTTGATCTGTGTTAGTTTTCCTTGAAAGTGCAAGTTTCACAATTATGAGAAATTTGATATCCTTGTGTTCATTTCTGAGTCTTTCACAGCCTCCCAAAACTACTTACCTCACCATTTTCCAAAGGTACAATACGAGAATATTCAGTAACACAAAGCACATCATCATCCCTGGTGATAGCTGTATTTGCTTCCTGCCCAAATTGTTCCAGACAGTCTGCTTTAGAATCTAGGAAGAAAACATTTTAATATTTTAAAATATTATGATTTAGTTGTAAATCGTTTAAGAAGGCTTATGTTTCTTTAAGAAAATAAAGAAAAGAGAAAGAACAAAGACACATGTAAAAAACTTTTAGACAAAAGCTGAGAATGGAGTTTTTAATTCATGAAAGAAAACACGAAGCCATTTGAGGCCACTTGACTTTCAGTGGCAACTTTTAGAGATGTGAGGCTAACTCCTCACTCCCAGTTAGACAGGTTTACCCTCTAAGGAGACCTCATGGGAAATCCAATGCCTTTGTAAGCAAAATTCCTGTCCACCTCTGTTCATCATAGAGTTCAGAGACACTGACATTCTTCATTTGTGAAGGCAACAGAGTCAAGGTAAGTAATGAACAACGCAGGATACATAAAGATGGAACTTAGTTTCCAATTCTACATAAAAGGAAAAGGACTAGAGCTATGCCCAGTTATGCGTGCCCCCAAATAGTGGCAAAGGAGTTCCAACCTCAGTTCTGCATGGGGTATTCTCAGGATTACGGAACACACCCTTGAGAAATAGGGACAGTCTGAGAATAACTTAGGAGGTTAAAATTTACCAGTTCCTAACTAGTCATCCTAAGAGACTAATTTTCTAATTATGTAGTCTCAATCTGCTGTGGATAATTAAAGCCACTCATAACATGGTGAGCAAGATTACTTACGAGCAAAATATTGCCACGGTGAGTAGGTGCTTCCAAAGTCTACAGATCTTTCCAAGACCCAAAGATCAGGGCGAGGAGAATTTGCAAATTTGATTAAAACATAGGCCACATGGAAAAGCTGATAAAGTGAAAGAGATACAGTTAGTTATTAAAGTCACCTCGTAGAAGTCCACAGCTTTGACTATCTCTATACACTGCTAATTCCCAAGGCAACACATCCGGCCACATCCCCTCTCCCAAGATCCAGATTCTTATTTCTAACTGCCTATTAGATATCTGTACCTGGGGGCAGCCTCTCAAGCTCATCATGTTCAAAACCAGAATCATCATCTTTCTTTCTCCAGCAAATAAATACATCTATCACCATCTTTATCACACCTTAACCAATATGCCCTTCAATTTCAACCAGCCTACCCAGCATCTTGTTGTCTATGCATTCCAGGAAGTCTGATGGCAAGCAACAGTAATCACACACCAAGCCCCTCCAGGGCCAAGAGCCCACAGTGCAGTTGACAGTGTTTCCCAGGACTGCCATAACACCTGGCTCCAGGTGTTGGAGAGATCACAGCTGCAGAACTGAGACCTGAGTAGCTGCTTTGTGGGATACCAGCACTTCATTCCCTGTGCCATCTCCACCGGTCTCCTCTTTTCCTAATTGTCTTCCCTCTTATTAGTTTTCTCATTCACCCTCATCACTCTTTGCCCTGGTCAGAATGATGCAAAAGTATAAAAGAGATAAAGTGGGGCTTTGATCCTACTTCTTCACCTCCCACTCTAGAACTCCAAGGCACCTCCCACGTGGACCCCAGGATTCCTTGCAGTTTATTCCCACCGCCTTCCCTCAAAACTTATCTGGCTTGACTGTGAATGCTGAGGTTTTATATATTTCCCAAAGAGCCTGGTATGGCAGTGAACACAGGAGTTAAACAAATCTATGTTAACGTGTTAATGAGTGAGGCTTATCGCCACCCCCTTACCCCAGGTGACAGTTTTCACAGTGACTTTCCCAGGAGGAGCCCCCACCTTTCTTAGTCCACTAGAGCCATTTGAACAATGAGCTCATCTAGTTAGGGAGGGAGGGATACCTCAGACCCTGTGGGATCCTTTTCTTTACCCCCCCAAAAAGAAAAAGGAGTTTTACCTTAATATTTTTCACATACAATAGTATGGTAAGAGTCATATATTTAAAAAAAAAAAAAAAAAAAAGCTCTGAGAACTGCTAGCTAACATAAACATTTCAAACTCCAAAGTAGAAGCCAAAATGGTTCCAAACTTTTTGGTCTCAGGATCTCTTTATGCTTTTTATTATTATTATTATTTTTTATTTTAGTGTATTATGGGGGTACAAGTGTTAAGGTTACTTATATTGCCCATGCCCCCCTCCCCCCTCGAGTAAGAGCTTCAAGCATGTCCATCCCCCAAACATTGCACATCTTACTCGTTGTGGTTAGCTCTGGTTGATGTGGGTTTTATCTATTGATATGTACCATCTTAAAGTTGAGAAAAATTTTAAATATAGGCTATCAAATCATTTACAATAATAACTCCATCAATATTAGCATAAATATCATATTTTCATTAAAAATTATGATGTTTCTAAAACAAAAATTTTAGTGAGTGTAGTGGCATTGCTTTACATTTTTGCAAATCTCTCTAAATATCTGGCTTCATAGAACACAGCTAGATTCTCACACCTGTTTCTGCATTTAATCTGCTGTGATATGTTGTTTTGGTGGAATTATTTGAAGATTTGGCCTCACATAGGTCTGTAATGGGAAAAAGGAGGACCTCGAGTCCTGCAGACCTCCTGGAAGGTCTTGAGAACTTCCACAAGTTTTCACCCATACTTTGAGAACCGCTATTCTCAGTCATAGAGATATAGCCTTTGCTTGAAGAAGCCCCTTTGCTTATCTCTGAGGAAGGAAGAATTGTCACATCAATTACTAAAAACCCTAAGCTCGACCAGTTCTGTGCCAAACACCTGCTGTTTGATCTTTTAAAAAAGTGCTTACCTGGGCCCAGATTAATACTCCCAGGTTGTCTACCAACACTTGTAAAATTGATACAACCTCATAAAGAAAAGCTAATTAGGAATTAATTATAAGGTACTCTGAAAACCATAAAGCAATATTTTACAAGTAGATGTAATTATTTCCAAAATATACATAGCATTATTATGTAGTGAAAGGATTCATAGGAAACCCAAGATTCCCTGTCTGGAAAATTGAAAAAAAATATATTTCCCTTAAAACTGTTGCACAACAAAATAAGACCATTTTTTGAATACAGTAACATTCAAAGCATTCTTAACCTCTTCCACCAAACTCCCACAATCATAGCACACACAAGCCTCCCAAAAACTATTTACCTAGGCCGGGCGCGGTGGCTCACGTCTGTAATCCTAGCTCTCTGGGAGGCCGAGGCGGGCGGATTGCTCCAGGTCAGGAGTTCGAAACCAGCCTGAGCAAGAGCGAGACCCCGTCTCTACTATAAATAGAAAGAAACTAATTGGCCAACTAATATATATAGAAAAATATTAGCCGGGCATGGTGGCACATGCCTGTAGTCCCAGCTACTTGGGAGGCTGAGGCAGCAGGATTGCTTGAGCCCAGGAGTTTGAGGTTGCTGTGAGCTAGGCGGACGCCACGGCACTCACTCTAGCCTGTGCAACAAAGCGAGACTCTGTCTCAAAAAAAACTATTTACCTAATACTTTATGACTTAAAGATTACTGTCTTCCAGGTACCACATGAAGCATGTCACAAGCATTCTCTCATTTAGGCCTCACAACAAAAAGTGGAGTTTTATTAACCCCAATTTACAGATGAGGAAAGTGTGGCTTAGAGCGGTTAGGTAACAAGTCCATGCCTTACAGGTATGAAAATCCTGAGCCCATGTGTATTCTACTCACTGAGCATTAGCTATGCCTCAGGACCTAATAAGTACTGAATATTTCACCTGAAATAAATGGTCAGAGAAGTTCCAAACATCATTATTTCCAAATATGCTAAAATTCCATTTTAGAGAACCTGGGGTGGAGAGCTACGTTATAATATACCTCAAATGTTATTTGAGTGCATTGGTTTTCCAAAGTTGTACTTTCTGCTACTGAAAATCCATATTAGCCAAGAAGCCTCAGTGACTCAGAAGAGAGCCTCTTTGTTTAGTTTCATCTTATTCCTATGTAAGGAATGAGATGCATCATGGCAGTTAAAAATCCCAACTCTAGCAGCAGGTAGAGACACCATAGTGCTAGCATGCCCCTCTGGCCTAATTTAATAAGCCCTCTGAGCCCACCAACTCGGCTTCCAGCACCCATCAGATCGAATACTCCACTTCTAAATGTTTCCCTCCCATGTCTGTCCCATTTTTGTTTCTCAGCTTCCCCAGTGTATGTTTATGTGCTCTGAATATTTATAGATATTTACATGTCTTTTTTTCCGATTCCATTTGCACTGAGAGTCTGTGTGTGTTATTTATCACCACCTCTGCTGTGTAAGCTGCCATCGATTCTTGCCAAGTGCTCCAGCTTTGCAGCGAGTCTCCTTTGGGACTTGCAGATTCAAAGTGTCGCTGTGAGGCAGGATGTGTGGTCTCCAAGGTATGTTCACAGTCCGGTTCAGGTATGTTAAACCAACAAGTAGGGATATATTCTCTTTTTCTTGATCATTTAAAAGTATAAGCTTTTTCAATGGCTTCTTCTGTTAAACTCTTTTTTTTATTATTATTATCAGTTACTTACGTTTACTCTTTGGCCACTGAAATTACTTCAAAGCACCTGTGAGTGATGCTTGAGATTTACTGATATAAACGAGGGCTCTTTATAAAACTAGAAAGCACCAAGCTATACAGTCATGATAAGTAGAAAGGCAAAGGCAAAGTTGTACATTTTCAAAGAAATAATATTTGGGAGTCAGAGATAAGGAGGAAAAATGCCAGAGCAGGACCCAGTTGCAATCTTCACTCCACATTCTTTTGTAATGAGCCAAAGATGCCTCGGATTTTGTCAATGATTGTTTAGGTAGAGATACAAAGTAGTTTTTTAAATAATGTTTTAATAAAGCAGATAATAATCATAAAAGGTAGAGTGTGAGGCACTTGGACATCAAAAGATGTCAAGGTGAGTGGGCGAGATTAGAAAGCAAGGTCTGATCCCTCTTTCTCTCGCCAGTGCTCTGTGCTCTAAAGCCTGTAGTTACAGCGTGCTACTGCCTGTCCTCTACTCGTTTCAGAACCTTGCTGGGTTGACTGCATGTAATCGGTGTTCAGCACATGCAACAAATGAATAAATGAATGAATGGATGACTATTAAAGCTATGCAGCTGCTACTGAGTTCAAGAGGTGGGTACCAGTTGGCAAACACAGAGACAGAGGTGAACCCCAAAGTGGTCCCACCCGAGTGCCTGGGCTACGTTGCAGTACAACAACCCCCCTGGGAGGGAATCTTTGCCCTGCGTGACTCCAAGTACATCATTTAACCACTCTGAGATTTTATTTAATTGCCTATAAAATAATAACATAAAATGATCACAGAAGATGTTTGTTAAGAAAATGAAGAACAGTAATGTCTACCTCATACAAATTTTATTTTCTCCTTCTAAAAGAGCACCCCTGTCATGCACTGTGGTATATATTTGCTTTCATCTGCCAGTCCCACTAATCTGTCTAATTAAGACATCTTTGTGTCTTAATCACTCCTGTGTCCACAGAATAGATGCCTAATACACATTGTTGAATCGAAATGAAATTAACAAATGGGAATGAGAAAGCACAAAATATCACGCAAATGTATTGAAAGTCACATCCAAACGACACTTCTAACCCAACTAAATGGTACACCCTGCCCTCCAAAAACTTTCAGTTAATAATGAGAGTGAAATCAATCTGTTAATAGCTTTATAATTTAATAAACATATTATTCCACAAAGCAGCATTTTTAAATTTAATTTTCCCAACTTTTCATTTTGAATAATCTGCAAACCTACAGGAAAGCTCAAAGAGCAGTACAGTGAATACCCACACGCTTTTCGCCTAGATTCACCAACTGGTAACATTTTGCCACACTTGTGTATTCTCTACATATACACATATACATTTTTGAGTCTTTGAAATTAAGTTGCAGACATCATGACACTTCCCTGCTCAATACTTTAGCACATATCTCCTGAGAACATGGACATTTCTCCTACATAAACTCAACATTTTCGTGACTAAGAAATTTTACCATACATACAAAAATCTCATTTAATACATTGTTCATATTCAAATTTCCCGGATTCACTTAACAAAAGCCCATTGCATTATTTTTCCATTCCAGGATCCAATCAGGGATTGCACATGACATTTAATTTTCAGGTCTCTTTTGTCCCCTTTAATCTAGAGTAGTCTACCCATGGGTTTTGTCTTTAAGGAAACTAACATTTTGAAGAGCCCAGAATGTTTCACAGTCTGTTCTAAGTCTTAATGTCCTATAGCAGAATCTGTCACAGAATCACAGAATGTCTCAGAGTCTGAATTTGTCGAATTATTTTCTCATTATTTGACCCCGGTGGAGCATGCTTGGCCAGATCACTACCCAGGTGGCACTTCCTTCTCACTGCGTCACACCAGGAGGCACCTGATGCCAGTTGTCCTATTATTGGTGATGCTAAGTTTGATCACTTGCTCAAAAAGATGTCCACCAGATTTCCCCATTGTAAGTTACTTTTTCGCCTTGTCATTAATAAGTAACCTGTGGGAGACATTTTGAATCATTTATTTTTATTAACTAAATTATAAATGTTCCCACCATCCATGTACAAAATACTAATACAAGTTATGAAAAAACATTCACAAAATATAGAACGAAGCTTACTTTGTGGTTGGTGCCCCTTTGAAAAACTTATCCAATGAGCTAATTTGATAGAGTTTTTTGTTTTTTTTTTTACTGAGAAAGGAAGATGCAGATTGGGCAAAATTAAACTCCATTTTAGTAACCTGGCTTGAAAAATTTTTACAAAATGAGCTACACTCCTCATAAAACAATCCAGGCCAATGATGCCAATACAACTCAGCTGGCCTGAGAAACAATCCTTTTAATCCTGGTCCAAAGAGCACATCTGCCAACGGTTCTGCAGAATCACTTTTTTCTTCTGGGTTTCTCATCACCCTCTGCTGGAAAACCCAGCCCCCGGCATCCCCAGAAAGAGCGTGCTTGCTTCATCTCGGGAGCATGCTCAGCTCCCCTTACTGCCTGCCAGAAGCAAGTGCTCACCTAAAGGAGGGAAGGTGCGTGGATCCTTCTAGAAACTTACAGGAAGGGGCTCATGAGGTCCCTAGGTCACCTCTCACTCTAGCATCTCTTTCTGAGGGGAAACCCACTGCACTGCTGACAAGTTCTGGCCCTTACAGGTTTCCCTGTGTTAGTCCAAAACTTTCTCTCATCAGCCCTCCTCCACGAGTAGCAGAGATTTCTACTCTTCATCCCATGTGACAGACTGCCCAGGATTTAAACGCCCACACTTGACTCCACAGATTCTTTTTAAGCTTCAAGATTCAAGGCAGCAGGAGACAAAGGTTAGAGTAGGAACTAGAATGGAGAGGGGAGAGAGTGTCTCATTTCCAGATTAAAAATAACCACTAGAGCCTCAGAAATAAAATCTCTAATCCAAAACTTAGTCTAAAGATTTGGGCCACCACAATAACTTGGACGTTGACAATATTAATGAAAGATTTCAAGAAAAAAAATGGGAAGATGGGGGAAGATCTGGATTTTTTTTTTTTTTTGGAGACAAAGTCTCACTCTGTTGCCCTGGCTAGAGTATCATGGTGTCTGCCTAGCTCACAGCAACCTCAAACTCCTGGGCTCAAGCAATCCTCCTGCCTCAGCCTCCCAAGTAGGTGGGACTACAGGCATGTGCCACCATGCCAGGCTAATTTTTTCTATGTATATTTTTAGTTGTCCAGCTAATTTCTTTCTATTTTTTTAGTAGAGATGGGGTTCTCACTCTTGCTCAGGCTGGTCTTGAACTCCTGAGCTCTAATGATCCACCCGCCTCGGCCTCCCAGAGTGCTAGGATTACAGGCATGAGCCACCGCACCCAGCCCTAAATCTGGATTTTATACTGATAAATTTTTAACTGTGGAGAGGTAAAAAAGGGATTGATGACACATAACATGACTTTCAGTCCCTGAGAGCTTTAATTATTATTATTAATCCCTAAATAGACTTAAAGCACAGAGCTTGAGATGGAAATGTTACTCAAGAGCATTTTATCTACAACTAACAATTTACAAATAATTTGGTGGTGATTATAAATAGCTGAAGACCACTGGAAACTAAGAACTCTGAGCTCGACTTCATAACTGAGTCTTGTATCTTATCCTACTCTATGTAGCTATTCTTAACCACCAGGGAATTTTATTGGTCTGGGGCCTGGTTCTCCTCACAAAACTCACTTTTTCTCATTCACACTTTTTTGTTAATTTTCAAGGAAATTAGCTATGACATTGGATTCACTCACTGAACTGTAAGTAGCCTAAGAATTTGTCTGACAAACTGTACAGAACAAAGGAAATTATATAGTCATGTTCTTCTAAGGCAAAGAGATTTAACGAACTCTACTTTAATAAGCAGTAATTAAGTTATCTAAATCTTCTTTGAGTCTATTTATATTTTTTAGACTTATCAACGCTTAAAAGTATATTGATTTTTATAAGTGGCTTACACCATAGTACACTTCAACAAATATTTCTCAATAATGATAACTTGTTCTATTAATAAATCAGATTCCAAATGATGTTATTATCATTTTTCATAAGTCTGTACCCTCTATGAGGTTCCAGTTGGCCAGTATGTTTCTTGGCCAATATGTTTCTATCTACAGAGTATTAACATTTCTGGTCTGCACTCATAATGGCCCTTTCCTATTTTTAATTGTCATATCCATTCATTTCTCACTCTGTTACATCTTTCTTAACATTTAGCATCCCTGGCTAACTCAAGAGTTTTACGAAGGCTAAAATTATCCTTTCAGCTGTTTTTCCAATGTCCTTCCTTACTAATATTAGGACACTTCAGAAACCTTTCTGGCTATAGCAATCATATCTAAAGGGCAGAACGAAGCTCACTTAAATTAAATTGGCTCAGTAAATTCATTTTTATTGGTCAGCATATTCATTTTGGGGATGAGCTTTAAAGTCAAAGCGTCATTTCAAATCAGCTGGGCTAGAGATTAAATATTCTTCTTAGAACTTGCTCTTTGACCAAAAGCTGTCTTTACTTTCTGAACACTAAATCCCTTAATGTTCTCAAGGGGGTGGTACCACTGTCAGGGGTGTTTGGAAAATTGAAGGAGACATTTTATTGGTTGTCGCGATGACAAGCCCAAATAAGGTAAGAAACTGTAGCTCTGCAGAGGCACCAACCTGCATCCTGAGAAGGTCACAGCCCAGTTCCAGGGTCAGGAGGTTGTTCTCTGGGCACTTGGGTCCAGTACAAGGGACTTTGGGCAGCTGTCCAGAGCATGGCTGGAGAGGGGGCCATGTTGGATGTGTTTGTCTTTTATTTGTTTGACTTCTAATGATTTTTTTTTTTTTTAACACTGAGCAGACACATGCAGACTTCTAAGGATTTTAATGCTCTTCCCACTATATATGAACCTTGCTGGAAACAGAATGCAACCCAACTTTTGAAATGCCAGCTTCCCCAGCAGGTAAGGCAGCATGGATGCAGTGCCCAGCTCAGTAATTGGATGTCTCTTTCCAAGACTTTGCATCTAGAGCAAGTGACACAAAAAGGCAGAGACACTGAAGAATTCTTTCTAGAAGCAGCCAAAATGGCAGTGCCCTCTGCCTTCTGGGTACAGTGGCCAATCCCAGCAGGGGCATACTGAGTTCACTGTCCCGGACTCAAGGCTGACGTGTGCTCAGGACCGACTGCAGCAGACAGCGTCCGAGCACAGCCGTGTCCTCGCAGAGAGGCCCTGGCCTTGCGTCACTGTGGTTCTGACTGTGCAGCATCCTTTGCTCCTGCTCATTTTCTCAGCCTCACTGTCCCCCCTATGCCACCCTGCTCCTTCCAACCTTGAAGGTTACTTTTTCTCTTTCACTGGTAATATCGATAGCCCAGAAAGGAAACCCTTCCCTTACGTTTCCACATCTACGAACACATTGGCACCTGCACATCCTCCCCTTCTTCCCTGGGGACCAAGGGAGGGAGGAGCCTCCTCCTATCGAAAGTTGACCCCTCCCTCTGTGCTCTGGACCCCACTCCCCCACCTTCTGTCGGATCCACCTGTCTTCTTTCAACGGCCTCTCCCATCCTAACAAGAGAAAATGCCTCTCCTTCCATCCAGGCTCTCTCCCAGCCCCCCCTCCCTCCCTTCCCCCATCACAGCCACACGTCAGTGCACCTGCCATCCCTGCGCCCTCCAGTTTGCTCAGAGCCAGGGCCCAGCCCAGTCTCGCCTCTCTCCATGCTGACCCACCTCCACCGTGCACCACCGACTAGCCACTTATGTCCCTAGCCCAGACTCCCCATAAACGTCAGGGCCACACTGCCCACTGTCTTCTCTGTCGCTCCACCTAGAGGTGCTTGCTTCCACCTCAACTCGGTCTGACCCAACTGACGCTGCGCGTCCCTCTGGTTAGCTGCCTGCGTTTTATGCTTTGTGGAGCACAGTGCTTTCTCCTTTAAGACACTCCTCACAAGAGCAAGGAAGCAAGTATTCATGTCTAGAGTGCACGTGGCCTTGGGAACCCACGTGTGCTCAGTTCTCCTGCCTGCTCTTTGCCTGGACGAGGGCAGTGCTGGCAGTTGGCCGAAACCCTGAGGATTGCACTGACTTGGCATGAAATAGGAAGGACAGCTCAAAGGCACTTTCACTGTGATGAAAAGGTGACTCGCCAGGTGAACTCTTGGATATCAGAACTCCCCTTGAGTTCCAAATGCCCCCACTTGAATGGTCTGGCATCACAGCAGGACAAACATGTGGGACAGGGTGATGCTGCAGGGCATGGGAGGCCCGGGGCGTGAGAGTCACCGCGGACTGAGGTGACAACAGGAGGTGAGGAAGGAGAACTGAGTCTGTGACCTGCTTGGCACCAGTCAGGTGTCAGGTGACCCTGGTGGGGTGAGATAAACTTCCCTGAGCCTCAGTTTCCTGAAATCCAGCTCCAGGATTTCACTGCTGGGAACTAGGGCAGGGATCGAAGCTACCCCAGAAAACGTGTGAGGTACAACAGGAGCCAGGGAAGTGGGCAGGGTGGTCAGACAGATCCACCGCAGAAGGTGTGGCTTAAACCAGGACACTGGAGCCAGAGGCCCTGGCTAATTGGGCCCAGGCACCACCCTGCCCACCAGAGGAGAAGAGTATCCGGAGAAAAACATTTTCCATACCAGAAAGAACTATCCCCACCAAAAGCAATCCAGCTGTCTCTCGGGGAATGAGGTCTGGGTCTTAAAATGGCAGGTGGTGGTGAGCGGCTAGACATTCTGGAAAGGAAGGCCTGGGGTGGAAAATAGGGGGCCCCAAAGTTCCCATATCCCAGCCTCCACACAATGCCTGCCCCGTCCCCCTTCCTTGGATTATCTCAACCCCCTCCCTAATCCCTCTTTCCTTTGTCTTCCTTCCCAAAGCCCCTCCCCAATCCCGGAGCCTTCCTTACTCCCCATGCCCCAGAAGCTACACAGAGGGAAGAAGATTTTCCCCTAAAATCAGTGTTGGTTTATACCATCCCATCTTGCCAATGTGGAATATTCAAGCTATCATAGCTATGCAGGGGACCCAAGAGTTTACAAGGTATAGCTTAAGAGACACCTTAAAATAAGAATTCTTATTTATAACATTTTTCTGGGAAAAAATGTGAATTGAGTTCTAAATACCTGATATAACTTTTGGCACATACCTTATTTATACCTGCATATGATTTTCCCCGAGGCAATATTATATTAAGTATTAATAAGATAATGGTAAAATGTGAAAATATGACCAGTCTCACTAATGACCATATAAACACCAGCCCCGTATGGAGTCAGACGCAAAGAAATAGACACACATCCAGCAATGTGGATGGACCTTCATAACATAAGGTGCAGGAAAATGGAACATACCAAACTAGATATGAGAGCACATTTATATAAATTGAAAAACACACACCTAAAACAGCACTTCATGTTTTATGGGCAATGCATCATCAGGCTGAAAGATTAAGCTATGAGATTCACTCAATCTCTTTGTGCCTTAGTACCTGTGCCTACATGAAGGAATAGTAGTAACAGCACTTAATGAGAGAGTTTTTGAAAGGGTCCAATAAAAAGCATCCCTCTTCCTTATCTGATTTTGAACTAAATAAGAAATAAGACAAAGGAAAAGCGCAGGCAGGGGCAAAGCAGCACCTGCATTTCTGGTGACACTCGTATCAGAGGACACAAGCTGTGGCCACTGATGGTGGACACGGATTAGATGCCCCATGGCCAGGTGGCCCAGTGGGCTCTGACAGGACGCAGCAAAGAGGAGTGCCCACCTCTGGCCGGGCGGCTCCCAAGGGACAGGGCAGAGCCGTGCATGAGCAGCCCAGGGTTCCACACTCACCATCTAGAAGAAGAGGGGAGAGAGGCCAGGAGTGTTCCCAGGGGGAGCCTCTTCACACAGACATGGACAGAGACTTTGTCAGTGCACACACGCCACACGGGACTAGAGTGTCGATGCCTGTGGAGCTCTTGGCACAGTACCCGGTACACAGTAGGTGCTCAGCTTGCCAAAGTGGATGCTCCTCGCAGGACAAGTGTATTTAAGGATAAGTAGCAAAGACATTAGAGCAGAGGCTTAAGACAGGGGAGGGAACAGGAGTGGGCATCTCAGACGAAGGGGGAAACTATAAAAAGCAAAAGGGAGCATAGTTCATAGCATGCTAAGAACTGAGCAGTACAATTAGCTCATCTTGAAGCAGGAAGCCAGATCTCCAGAATCCTCTGACAACTTATTCCTAAGGAAATACAACCTTACAAAACTAAATGGAACGTCAGTCTTTAGTAATCACAAAATATATATCGCCTTGGGTTCTGGTCAAATGATTTGACAAAAATCCCAGGGAACCTTTTGAAATGTCTGCCAGCACCTTCTGTTCCAGGCCAGCCTGGGCACCTTCTGTTGAGGGTGGAGGGAACACGAGGTGACTAGGGCAAGCCTACAAATGCCAAGCCAGCAGGTGCAGGCACCTAGGAGGAATCTCTGCTCCCCAGGAGGAATCATTTTCTTTCTTTCTTTCTTTCTTTTTTTTTTTTTTTTTTTTGAGACAGAGTCTCACTTTGTTGCCCAGGCTAGAGTGAGTGCCATGGCATCAGCCTAGCTCACAACAACCTCAATCTCCTGAGCTCAAGCAATCCTCCTGCCTCAGCCTCCCAAGTAGCTGGGATTACAGGCATGCGCAACCATGCTTGGCTAATTTTTTCTATATATATTAGTTGGCCAATTAATTTCTTTCTATTTATAGTAGAGATGGGGGTCTCGCTCTTGCTCAAGCTGGTTTCGAACTCCTGCCCTCGAGCAATCCACCCAACTCGGCCTCCCAGAGTGCTAGGATTACAGGCATGAGCCACCCGCCTGGCCAAGGAATCATTTTCTTTTGTGGTTCTCACAGTCAGTAATGGAGAATTTTTTTTTTTTTTCGCTTTTTCCTACCGGCTAAGAGAAATAGGTACATTAACTGTCTCACTTGTAAAGAAAGAGGACAGCTTCCACTTGAATTGCAATTCTATCGCTGGGTCCCAGAGAATAAATCCACCCCAAATTTGGAAAAACTTTCCAAGCTTTAAAATATCCATTTGAGTGACTTGATCTTTCTGCCGCTGGCTGCCTGGACCTAGAGTCTTGCCTTATGTCTCTATGACCTTGTAACCTTCTGGCTTCTTCTCTTCCTGGTGTTCTATTCAGGTTGGCAAGACCTTTCCATAAGCCAAGCTCAGGACCCGTCACGTCTTGAAACTCCTGGTACAGGAGCCCAAAGGTCTAATGAGGGGCTCGTGGAGCTATCTTATCACTGTAGCTTGGTCAGAATCTCAGTGTCTATTCATGGAGTTCTGAAAGGAAATCTCTGCTTGTTTTCTCCTCTATTCCAGAGAATGAATCTGTGAGGTTCTGTGTGTCTAGCTTTTGCTCTACAACTGAGGACTTGAGGATAGAGTCACACTCGGTTAGAGCGGAGCCTGTGTCTGTCATGACAGGCTAGTTGTGGTTTCAGTGACCATCAATGCCCAAATCTCAGTGGCCTAAAATAATATATTTGTATCCCATCCATACCACATGTGTATCAAGGGTGGGCTCTTCTCCATGCTGTCCTCATTCAAGGTCACAAACAGAAGGCTCTACTGTCTGGAACATCACTGAGGCAGAGGGAAGGGAACCAAAGCAGGTCGCATGGTCAGGTAGAACATTCAGAGCCCAGAAGGAGAAGACCTGGAAACCCTGGTGAGGTAGTGATAGCAGGAACACTGATGCTCATGTGCAGTATTCACACTGCATATCAATTTGGCCCCACTGTCCATGCTGAGTTGGAAATTGATGGTGGTAGAAGTTGAGCTCTCAGAGGTGTTGGGGTCTGTCTTTTTTACACCCACACTCCCCACACTGGTCACTGAGCACAACAGAGAGAAGACATACTTCATCTCTGATGGGAAGCTAAGCTAGAGGAAATGATACTGCCACATTTAACCGTGCACTAGAAGCCACTGAGGAGTGTGTTAAAATGCAGATATCCATACTATAATTCTGGAAACTCTAATTCAGTAGAAATTCAGGAAATTCAAAATCAGTAGGTCTGCAGGAAGTGGTGACTGATGATCAGTACTCATGACCTGGATTCATGATCAAGTAATCCTGATCATGATGGATGACTAGTAGGGGTGACCAACCATTCCTGTTTGTCTGGGACTGTCTTTGTTTTTAGAGTTGAAAACCTGCATCCCAGAAAACCCCTCAATCTCAGGCAAACTGGGACAATTGGTCACCCTGTGACTAGGACCCAGTCGACTCCTATTTATCTTTGAGAGACACGTGGAAAGGCTCCTTCTTTGCAAAACCTTCCCAAAATATTCCAAGCAGAGGTCATACCTCCCTCCATGGTAGTTATACTCATCAGGGCATAACTACCTATTACCTAATCTTTATTCACACATTGGACTCCCTAAGAAGAATGCAAAACCTAAGAAGCAAAATGCTACCCCCTCAGCTAGAAACCCAGGGCTCCTCTGTTTTGCTCCCTGGGCTGCAGGTTAGTTCCAGAACCTGGAGCTCTACCTGCTGGCGTTTTTCAGCTCGAGCAAATGCAGGGTCAAGGTACAGGATAACTGGGCAGGTTGCTGCAGTGGCCTTTACAACAGCCTTAGTATGTCAGTACTATTACTATCTCTATCTTACATATGCAGAAACAAGAGTCTGGAGAAGATGCATGACATGTCTATAATCACACAGTGAGTAGGTAACAAAGCAAGGGCTTAAACCCACATCTTCTGATTCCAAAGCCTGTGCTCGTAAGCAATTAGCTATCCTGGTAGCTCTGACAGCTACAGGGTCAGATAGAGCCAAAGCAGGGAAGCTGAAAACCTGCTCACCCTGCAGGTCCCTTCTTCAAGAAACTTTCCTCCCTGGGTGGCTCTGCCAATGCAAGGAGTTGCACAGAGCCTGACTTTCCAGCCCCTGAGTGAACCATACCCAAGAAAGCCAATTTCTGTTTACTGATCAAACAGGAGGAATATAAGAGTTACCTGTTTGTGAGAAGTTTTGCCCCATCTCTGGGTCTGTGTGTCCCTGGCATACCATGTTCATGACCACTCTCAAGGCCATTTGGGAAGCTGTGCTCACTCCTCCTCCTGGACCTCATCCTCCTGCATCAAGGCTCTCCCCTCTTCCCCGATGCCCAACCTGCTGCCACTCCAAGCCCTCACTTTGGCTCCTAACTTCCCACTGAGCCCTTCTAACCCCTTGCTGCTCAGAGTGTGGCCCATGGACCAGCAACCTTAGCCTCACTGAAGAGCATGGTAGAAATGCAGGATCTACATGCACAGCTGCAACCTTCTCAATCAGAATCATCATTTAATAGATGATTTAGATGCACATTAAAGTTCAGGAAGTGCTGGCTCAGCCCATTATACACATCCTTTGTTCCATCAGGAGCACATTGCCAGGGCTGCTCTGTCTCCTATAAAAAGATGCTCTCATGTGAATCCCAAGTCAACATATTGCCTGTCCTAAGGACATTAGCCTTTTAATAGCTTTATCCCCAGCTAAAGGAATTCCAGGTTGGTGGCAAGCCTACTCCACGTCCTGAAATTACACTACACCATCAGCTGCTGAACCATCTCTATAGAAAGCTGGCCATGTTTCCCTGCCAGGGGAGTGCATGTCTTCTCCGTGCCATGACTGCACACCAGTTTAGGGGACAAAATAAGTATATTCAGGTAGCCAAAGTAGAAATGAATATTTGTGCAGGCCTATCTGCTATAGGATAATACATGGAGCAAGAGATTTCAGTGTAGAACATGCTTTATTAAGCCCCAACTATCCTCCAAAGCAAGCAATAACTCTTAACCAGAGGAGAAATAATGGCTGGGAAGAGCTACAACGTGGGCGGGGGGGGGGGGGATTAAAAGAATGCCTCAAGACATTATGTGTCATGTTCTAAATGCTTAGGCTGAATCTCTATATATTTAGAAATTAAACCCAGTCTCAGCTATCAACACACGCATCATTATCCTACTGTCACTGGAAATATTTAGGAGCAAAAAAGAAATTCTCTGGGAATGGAATAGTACAATAGCTCACGAGGTCTTATAATTTAAAGGATATATTTGCTCAATGGGAAAATATCAAACCGATTTTAAAAGGAAACAGCTGAGTAAAAGCAGGCTCTCTGTCTGTTAGGGATTGTAAAAGGAAAATTATAGCCTGGCACACTCTTCAGATGGCCTTTGGTGCTCAGTCATTCTGCTTAATGTTGAGTTTCTCTGTGACAATCCACTTAGAAGCACAATTAAGAAATGAGCTCGAGCCAGCTTATAAAGCTTGTTTTCCACGGGATTGCACTATGCCTCTCAAAATGACTCAGAAATATTTAACACTATAAAACAAGAAATACTTTTATATGCATATAAAAATGTTTCAGGCTTAGGATAATCATAAAATAAGGTTAAAATATGTCTTGGCAGTTTATCGTAAGCAGAAACAAATGTATGACTGACATGAAAACAGTAAGTATATTTTACTGTTTCCTCAATATATTGTGTGTATTCATCCACATTTCATTTTGTCTAAGAAAAAAAAAGGATGGGGGAGGGATTTAGGGCAATGTATAAGGATGTAAAGAGAACAATAATATCAAATCACCATAAATCAAATACAAAAACAAAAACGGGGTAAAATGAACATTATAGGTAGGGATGAAATGTTGGGCCTGTAGCGAAGTTTGCACACTGAATGCAGGCCATGAAGCTCTGGCCACTTGCATGTGGGAGCCAAAAATGTGTCCCTATGCTCCTAGTAGCCAACAAAAAAAGGGAAACACAATTGCAGTATTCCTATGTCTTTATTTTGTCTTTTGTAATGCCCCAATGAAGCACAACTATTTCAGGAACTAAAGAGGTTTCTCAAATGGATCTTCACAGGGGAACACAGTGGGAGGTGATGACAACATCGAGACAGCTACCCTGCGGGAAGGGCAGCGGTTACAACCAAATGCCACACGGCCATTAGAGTCCAGCTGGGTCCAGCACAGACAGAACAGGAGCATCACGCCCCCTTGCACCGCACAGCACTGCAGGCTGATCCGCCAGGAGCAGATCCCGGGTGTGCCCCATCCTACCCCGGGAGGCTGCGTCACTTCTCTGGGCTTCCGTGTCCCCTTCTATAAAATTGGGACCTACTTTATAAGGTTGTACGGAGGATTCGATGAATTAATAAGTGAAAAGGTACTTAGGACACTTTCTAGCATAGGAATTACATTCACATTGAATTCATGTTATACCTGCCATAAACCTTAGGTTTTTAGATTATAAGTTATTACTTTTGGAGCAGATGTTGAAGAATTTTCTAAGACTTATAAGCTTATCTGCCACAAGGAGAAAACGCAACATGCCTTTTCCTTATCACCCATTTTTCTATATATTTAAATTGATACTCTAAATATAAATGACCAAAGGTCCAACTTTTTCATTATGTCTTCAGTATGTTCCAAGTTAAGAAAGATAAACATTCTCACTGTCTATTGCACAGGTATGGCTTTGGTGTCTGAGGGGCACATGTGAACCATAAGTAACGAACTCTGTATCCTCATTCATTCCTACATTAAGCACGTATTTACCGGATTATTTCTCTATACATTGTCCTAGGTATTACAGACATAGAAAGGAACAGATTATTATGCCTCACTTCGGTCATAATTCAACTGAGATATCTCTCCTCTCTCCATACGCACACGTCATATGCACTTTTTAAAACTTCTATTTAGTCACCTCCTCAATAATTTATTTTCATTCTTTCAGAGGTGACACCTGGAGAGTTTTATCAAATTGCAAGCAGTTGTAAAGCATCCTTGATAAGCTGGAGTTCTGGTGTCACTCAGAGTCCCTGCAAGAGACATCACCTATGGGCATGAAGTGATGGAGGAGAGATTAATAAAGCAGCCACGAGACTTAACAAAGGAGTGCACGGGGGAAGGGAAGCCTTCTTGTGACAGCAAAGCATCTCAGAGGTCAGAAGATCTGAGAAACTTCCCACGCTGGGCCAAAGGGCAAGGAGAAGGAGCAGATGTTAGAGCCCAGACGGAGCTGGAGCCAAGACCCCGAGTAGGACAGGACAGCTGAGAAGCTGCAGCCCACAGCCGGCAGGCGCCACTGGGGGGGCAGAAGCCCCCAGCTTCTTTCCTCTCGCCCTCTGAGCACCTGCCACACCTCGCTCTGCCAGGAGCCCAAGACAGGGAGACAGTCGCTGCTGTCCGGGAAGGTCGGCTGCCGCCCGGGGCACTGGGCAGAGAAGGGTGGAGAGTGGATGGAGAAGAGGGAGACCCTCTGGGTTACAGGGGGGCATGGGCGATCTAAAGTTGTTAACAAATGTATCTGGAACTGCACCCCCAAATCTGAGCCAGAGGAGAATTAAAAACCTTTATAACAACTTAAAAGAGTAAGTTGTCTGTTGAATATAATGTTTTTAATGAGGCTTGTATTTTGTACATGTTTAGGTTTTAGTTTTCATTTCATTTTTCTAAAGAATTCATTTCTATTGTATTTTACAAAGGTACTTTGTGACGGATTAGAAATATTAAAAAGTATTGCACAGTCTTTTGTCACAGGTGGGTTGAGCAGCACCGGTCTAGAGCAGCGCTTTGCGAATCTTAATGTGCACATGGTCTACCTGGGGACTTGAAATGCGGGTTATGATCCAAGAGGTCCAGGTGGTGCCCAGAATTCTGCATTTCTAACCATCTCCCTGGGGATGCCAGCACAGCTGACCAAAAGACCACAGTGTGAGCAGCAAAGCTCAGAGCTACCCAGGCTGAAAAGGAGCAGAGTTTCGGGGACAGGGATGTGAAGGCCACTCTGGGGTTGGGTGGCGGTTTGTGTAGCCATGGGGTAGTAGGACCCCACACAGACTGGAAGAAATGGGCAAAGGAAGGAAAGGCCGCAGTGTCCAGCACTGAGTGGATCGCTGGCTCGGAGGGTAATAAAATGAGACGAAAAGGGGAGTGTGTGAAGGCCATAGCGACCTACCCACAGGGGCAAGCCGGGAAAGCCCACCAGGTGTCAGGCCCACCTGTTCTCAATACCAGGCACCTTCAGGCCCAGCCCTGCCCAGGGCCTGAGCTGAGAGACAGCTGGACCCGGCAGTGCGGGCATGACACCCTCCACCTGCAGCACAGGAATTTACAAAACCGCTGCCTGCCAAGGTCTCCCTGCCCTCTCCATGCTCCACAGCAAGGGTGGACGGACTCTGCTCCCATGCGCTCCACCCCCCCGGGCCAGGCTCCAGGCTCTGCGCTCTCGCCCTCTTAACAACTGTCCCAGCTGCTCTGCACACCTCGGACACTCTGCCAGGGACACCAGCTGGACTCCAGCTGCCCACGCCCACCTGGACCTGGCAATGTAGTTTGATCCTGAAGGAGGACAGAGCACTGTGCCTCCCAGCTACAGGCTTCCTCGCCCGACATGCCCTCTCCATCCCGCTGGGGCTTCCTGGGACCCTGGTGGCAGCAGGCAGTGCGAGGGGTGGTGAGAGTCTGCCGGGCGAGGATGACTGTGAGGGGGAAGAACGGAATGTTCCGTGCTGGTTACTCTGTGATGCTGAGGAGCATAAAGCAATAAAGGTAAACTTACAATCTCATTCCTCAGAGTGCTTAACACATATGGAACGGACTATGTCACGCGTGGTGTGCTGAACCTGGAATTCCTAAACCATGCTACGTTTGCATTAGTGGTTTGAGGATTAGAGAGAGGAGTGCAAATAGCACACAGGCGTGCTCCTGAGTGAGAAAGAGACAGGCACGAAAAGTGCCTTATCTGCTGGCTACCGTGTTTCCCTGAAAATAAGACAGGGTTCTATATTTATTTTTCCTCAAGAAGACACCCTAGAGCTTATTTTCAGGGGATGTGTTATTTTTTTTTAAGTATGGTACAACAATCTACATTTCTTCGAATATAGTTAAGTCATCTTCTTCTGGAACATCATCATAACTCTCCAAACCCTGAATTCCATCCTGAATTTCTTGTGACTCTATTTCCTTTAGAACCATTGGCCCCAATCTCTCATGTCAAGCAATAGAGCTCTCATGGGGCAGATGAGAAGGGCTGCTCGTCTTCTTTACCGCTCCGAGACGAAATGCATGGGTTGTGCAGATATGCTGCATAGCCACGCCCATCACTAGGGCTTATTTTTGGGGTAGGGCTTATATTGAGCAAATGTTTAGAAATCCTGCTAGGGCTTATTTTATGAGTAGGTCTTATTTTCGGGGAAACACGGTACATAGTCAGAGGGAACCGGGTCCCTCTGGCCTAGAGGAAGCTGCAGAAGTCCTGGGGAGGCAGGGCGGTCACACCGCCAGCACCCTGAGGCCACGTGGGGGCAGGGGTAGCAGGTCCAGCTGCTGTAGCCAAGCAGGGAGCCTCCTCACACCCTCCCACCCCACACCCCCTCTGCACACACACATATCCCCTGCCCCAGCAGGCTACCCTGTGCCAGGACACAGCACAGCATCCCTCACCATGGCTGGCAGTGACCCCAAGAAAAGAATGGCGGGTTATTCTGTACTTAGAAAGGCGGTTTGGTTTGATTTCTGTTTTGCCCTAAAGTAAAGAAATGCAATGGTAGAGTGGAAAGTGAAAACACAAAAGCAAAGAGCATCACAGAAACAGGAATATGGAAAAAAGTGGCAACAGGAAGAAAAAGGTAAAGAAAGATGGTTTGGTGGCGCACAAAGGCTCCAGGGTCCTAAGTGTTTCTAGCAGGGACTCTGGGGGGCCAGGCAGGTGCCTTGAGGACGGCAGGCAAAAGACAGGAGACACCAAGCCCAGAGACTCCCCTGAGATCTCACATTTAACTAAAGCTTTCATTAGAACTGTCATGAAGAATTCACGAAATTCAGTTTTTCCTTATATATACTTGCCATTAATAGTAATAGGAAAACGGCCATTATATAAAGCCAAAATATGCTTGAAATCTTAAAATTTTCACAAGGGAAGAAACATATAAAATAGTTTTCAAGATTAGCTAAGGAATCAAATATGCTCTTTTTAAAACTCAATTTCCATTTACTGGGTATTTTTCTGATTCTTTTGGCATTGACAGATCTCTGTCGGGCCAACCTCATTCTGAGATGAAACAGTCAGAAGCTTATATTAGGGGGGGTGGAGACATCAGGAAAGCTCCAAAGAAGATTTTTCATCAATAACTCAAGTCCTACCAGAAACCGTTTTTCCCTTTGTCCTCTATAGAACCCTTCTTTTTCCCCAAAAGGAAAAATAGCATTATTGTTTTTTCTAACTCTGAAAGTAACACATCGCATTGTCGAAAACACAGACGTAACAGTAGGTAACGGGGACTGAGTTCCAGCTCATTAATCCCTCCCAGCCACCCTAGGGGGTGGGTACTAGATTCATCCTCATGTTCCAGATGAAGAAACTGACGAGACTTTAGCTAGAGGGCCCAGTGTCACACGGCTGGAAAACTACACAGCCAGATCTGTACCTAGATAAGTATCCAAAACCAGCAATCTGAATTCCACTCTGAGATTTACAGAAGAAAATCAAAATCAACGATAATCCTCCATCCGGAGAGATACACTCTTAGCATTTTAAAGTCTCTCTTTCCAGGCTTTTTTCTTTTCTTATATAATATATGCACATTATTATTATTATTTTTTTTTTTTTTTTTTGAGACAGAGTCTCACTTTGTTGCCCAGGCTAGAGTGAGTGCCGTGGCGTCAGCCTAGCTCACAGCAACCTCAAACTCCTGGGCTCAAGCAATCCTGCTGCCTCAGCCTCCCGAGTAGCTGGGACTACAGGCATGTGCCACCATGCCCGGCTAATTTTTTTTTTTTCTATATTAGTTGGCCAATTAATTTCTTTCTATTTATAGTAGAGACGGGGTCTCGCTCTTGCTCAGGCTGGTCTCGAACTCCTGACCTCGAGCAATCCGCCTGCCTCGGCCTCCCAGAGAGCTAGGATTACAGGCTTGAGCCACCACGCCCGGCCTGCACATTATTTTTTTTACTACAAAATGTGATGTACTGTACTAGGTAACTAGCTAGCTAGCTTACATATAGTATTTTTTTCTGTATGTTTTTTACATGATTTTTTCTTCACAATGTAGCGTGAATGTATGTTGTGTCAATGAAGACGACTCCATGGCATAATTTAGCTGCCTGTTAGGCCACTGACAGAATCAGTCCACTTTTGTTGGATATGAGATTGTTTCCCACTGGATGCTGTTATGAACAATGCTTTGATATGCATATCCTAGATCAAATATTTGAGTATTTATCTCATGATTTCTTTAGGATAAATTCCAAGTAGCCATTTCAGGTCAAAGATAGACAGTAATCTTTTAAAATGCAAATATTCTCAGAAGATGTAACATCAGTACTGAGTTCCCAGGACTTTAGTGTGAAGGTGTTTTATAGATACTTCACTCACTTAGAAGAGATGAGGCAGCTTAATACATTAATTGCCATGTGAGATGTATTTAACTCATGCTAGTTTTGAGCCTGGGGCCTCATGAAGCGTATGTAACTCACATGTCTCTTTACCTTGGGAGCCTTGTAGTGCACAGACAACTCACGCTGCTATGCTGTAGCACACATGTTATGTGATGGGTGGCCCCTAGGCAAAACCCTACAGTTGATTCTCTAAAAGGTGTCATGGGCTGTTACTATTTATTTTTTCTCATCAGCATGAGCCATGGTCCTGGGGCTTCTCGAGAAATGAACCCAGTTGCATGTTTGCTGTCTAGCTAGATGAGAGGCCCATAAGGTGTGGGCTGATTCAGCAGCCGCAAGCGGCCCCCTCTGGTGCCTCTCCCTGGCCTGCGGGCTGCACCTTCCCCTGAGATGCCAAGCCCTGGCTATAAGTCTTTGCGATGAGAAAAATCCCTCTGACAGCTTTACAATGGCCTGAATCCTGGGAGGCGGCCAAATGCCAGTCATAACTGTGTGTGACCCAAGGTTGGCTCATAAGAGTCACCAAGGAGGTCACAGTGACCTCTGTTTATCACTCTTTTGTATTAACATCTATCTACAGAGACAGAAAATTCCAGAAGAAAAGTATTTTGTTTCCTAGTGTTGCTGTTTCCTAGTACAATTTTTATACCAGCTTCTGTTTCTTGGGTTTATGTTGTCTGCCTACAACCTACTGAGTGTTTTGGAAGGAAACATATTTAATTCACTTACTGTTATGTCTGTTGCATTTGTGGTGCTAGTTATATGAAAACTGACAAATGGAAATGTTACAGGTCTTTAAAATAAACCAGAGCTTTCCGTGATTACAGCAAGATATAGAATCCAATGGAGTAAGGTGATGAAAAAAAGTACATTCCAGGACTTTTAAGCCCCATGGATACAGAAAGAATACTGTAGACACAGCCCCCGACCTGGGGTACTGAGCTCCCGGTGTACTGAGCCTGCACAACATAGCACAGCAAGTACCTCAGAGTGTGCAGAAATGGCTCCGAGGGATGCGGGCAGCCAGGGAGGGTTTCCAGCAGGTGAAATCTGAGTTATCTTGGGAAGAAGGTAGCCAGACCAGGCAAGATGGCAAGGAACCCCAGGAGCCACGAATAGCACTAAAATAAGACCCAGAGGCAGGAAATGCCATGGAATATTTAGGAAACTACCGTTAGGTTCCGACTGATGTAGCATAGAGCTCACAGGAGAAAGTGGCAACTAAAGATGAGGTTGGCAAAAAGGCAGGGGCTAGACAGTAAAGGGGCGTCTGTGCCATGTTAAGAAACTTGGACTGTATTCCAAAAGTAACAGAAAACTACTAAAGGATGTTAATCAAGGAGAACGATTGTCAGGCCACAGTTAATGTAAAAATAAGGGGAAAAAAAAGAGAATGACATGCTGACATCTTTGTTTCACCCTGGAAGCAAGGAGAAAATTGATAAGTAGGCCCTGGGAAGACCGCCAACCCCAACTATTTCTAATCTTTCTCATCTCACCATTAAGGATTCTGTTTCTCTCAGGCCGACTATGGAACAAGGTGAGCTGAGAAGAGAGGCTGGGAAATCAGTGAGGAGATTGGCGGACTAATCACAGAGAGAGCTAAAGAAAGGGCCAAAGTAGAATAGGCAGTAATAACAGAGAAGAGGTGCTAGGCTCTGGAGACCTCAGGAGCAAGATGTAAAGAAGCAGCCCTAATCTGTAACATTTGCCAATTCCTGCAGTGTAAATTCTCTCACCAGGACGAATTTCAAGCTATCAGGCTGATATGCGACTTCCCATCTTGCCCATGCAAACCTCCCACACATAATCTTCCATGTTCTTTTCTCATTCCCACTTGCTGGAATGGAGATGACTTTCAGAAACCTTGAGAACCACATGTTGAAGATGGTGGAGCCAAAATATAGAAAGAGTTTAAGTCCTGAACCATATTTTGGAATGGAGTTGCTGGTTCAGGATTGGCTATCTTTGGACTGTTACCTGAATGAGAAGAAACTTCCACTGTACTTAGCCACTGTGTTAATCCGGGTTCTCCAGAGTAACAGAACCTATAGAATGTGTGTATACATACAGAGAAAGAGAGCCAGAATTGGTTCTGCAATTATGGAAGCTGACAAGTCCAAAATTTCCAGGGTGGGCCAGTAGGCTAGAAACCCAGGGAAGAGCCAATGTTCCAGCTCACGTCTGAAGGCCATCTGCTGGCAAAATGTTTCCCTTCTTGCTTTGGGGAGGTTAGTCTTTGTTCTATTCAGGCCTTTGAGAATATATGGCCATGGAATATATAGTTCAGTTTCTAGTTCAGACGTTATTTTCCAGACATTATTTTGTACAATGTTTAAAGATCTTGGAATTGATTTACATCAATGCTGTTTGAGGTAGTGTTCAGAGGACTAAACAAATCTAATATCTCAGGGATTCCAGTGTATTGCTCAGGATCCACTCAGCTTCCTTTAGTTTTTCATGTGTAAAAAGAAAATGCTAGATTTTCAGATTCTTCCTACTGTATAAATTACTTCAAAGGCACTTCCCAGGCAAATTAACACTTTTTATATTACTCTAGGACCATAAAGGATAAAACTGAATCTCAAGTAGCCCAGAAAATTTTATTGGCATCTGTTTTTCTACATACTAATGAATTATTTGCTTTCAAGGGTTAAGCCTCATGACTGTGTTTATTTATAGCATATTTATGAATAGCATATTCATATAGCATATTTATAGCATATTTATGAAATTTGTTCTAAATATAATTTTATGTATCTTCTAATTTTGTTATAGCTACAGATACTTCAAAAATACTGCAAAGAGACTCCAGTATCATAGATGGAACCAACCGTCTAATTAATTACAGAGTTAAAACTCTTCCACTCTCATCCAGAGATTTGGTCTTACAGCAATATGTTTCCATTACTGCTAAACCCTGGGAAAATTCAGACTGACCCTGAATCATCTTTCGTTCATTCCACATTAACTCACCAAATATTTCTTGAACATCTACTATATGCTAAACACTGTGCAAGCTGTTAGGAGCAAAACCTCATATAGTGAACAAAAGAAGACACGGTTCTTGGCCTCCTGAAGCTCATAGTCTAAACCTGCAGTCCCCAACCCCAGGGCTGTGGACTGGTATCCACCCAGAGACTCAGCTGAGTCAGACTCCTTGGTGACCTCATAAGCCAAACATCTCTAAAGCTATTTAATCTCCAAAGTCCTCAAGCCCAAGAAGAAGCAGAAACTAGCCTAGGCCTAAGTTCTAACACCTGCACCTAAGTTCTAACAACTGCAAACAGCTGCAAAGAATGTTTTGGATTTGTCCATCAAAGCCTCATAAAAGTTGAAGAGAATCAGAAAATATATATATGATTCTAGAAGGCATCTATATGTTAAATTCACCCTCAGATGATTGGATTCTGTATTTGCCAATGGCCCCTGGGGAGTTTACTATCTATGGTGAGTTCATGAAAAAAAAGTAGGGTAATGGGAAATTTCTCCCGTGATCTCTTTTTCCTTAAAAGTTATAATGCTGTTTCCACTGTTACTCTTAACCTTGGAACTTCAGAAACAACTTCTGAATTTTCTATTCATTGCATTTTAAATAAAATTTTCATAGCATTTACTTGAGTGAACACTTGGAGGGGCAGAGTTTCAGCTCACTTTCCTTTTGTAAAATTTATTTTATTTATTTGTTTTCTTAGAGACAGGGTCTCACTATGCTACCCAGGCTGTATTTGAGCTCCTGAGCTCAAACGGATCATCCCACCTCTCAGCCTCCTGAGTAGCTGGGACTACAGGTGCATGCCACCACACTCACCTAGGCTCTTTTCCTTCTGTCTCAGTCTGTGTCTTCTCTAAAGCCATGAGGCAAAGACTTGGGTACAGGTAGTTTATTTAGGAGTTGAACTCAAAAAGCACAAATTGGGGGAGAGAAGAACATGGGAGGGAAAAAAGCCAATGACTTATGTATTCAGAAACCGATTCTCATGGGCAACGTAACAGAGAGGCTAAGTCCTACGAGGAACACTGAAGAATTGTGTAGAACACACTTCAGAACTGTCCAACTGCAACTGGGCATGGTGGCATGCACCTGTAATCCCAGGGACTCAGAAGGCTGAGGCAGGGGGATCACTTGAGCCTAGGGGTTTGAGGTGGCTATGAGCTATGATGACAGCATTGCACTCTAGCCCAGGTGATCTAGCAAGACCCTGTCTAAAAAAAAAAAAAGAAAGAAAGAAAGAAAGAATTGTCCCACTGAGAGGCAGGGAAATGGGGTATTTTTCCACCAACTCTCATTCCTCTTGGAGCATTAAATGCTGGACTTCCAGGCTGCTGTAGACACAGCTGTTAAAAACGGCCATGGCTCAACAACTAGCCTCCAGGCAGAAAACACAGAGTGAGATGCAGGCCCTTGAGATGGGACAAGGGAACAGGCCCAGGAATTCTCCTTCAGACCCACCACTCAGTGGTGGACCAGGGAGCTGTGAGCATCTCAGCCTTTGCCTCTACAGGGCCCAAGGGACTGTCTCATGGTTCTCTTCTGCTGTCACCCTCTGCTCTCACGGGCCTCTTTCCCCAGAAGCCTGCAAAACAGGGGCAGCACTGCCTCCAACCTCTGAAACAAGCACCTTTTGAGATTGTAGCAGTTTTGGGGAAGTTGTATTGTCTTTGTTTATTTTTACTACTAACAGGTTTAAAAGCATACTCTTGGGGGTATTACAAGTTGCATAAAAACTTGAAAATGAGAAGATGAGAAGAATTGTCCTGTGGTTCCCTGGAACACAGTGAGTCAGGCCGCTCTGTGTGGTGCCTTCTTAGCCCTGTGCTGGTTCTCCTCTTCATTCTCACCCAGGAGCCAGCACTTCACAACCTCCACACGTCTCCCTTACACCTACCCTGGGGTGGGAACAAGAGGTGAACATAGGGAGTCCCCAGAGCAAGACTCGCCTGGGTTCTGTAGGAAGTCCCAGGTCTGTATGTAGATCCCACGGCCATACCGTCCCATCTCACAGGGGGACACCTCTGGAGGTCACACTCCACCAGGATCCAGGAAAGGCAAAGGTCCCTGTATGCCAATGATTCTCCTTTTAAGAACTGGACATCCACATTGTGTTTTAAATATAAAAATGAGCTCATGATACTCGGCCAGATGATTTGAAAGCTTTACATAAGACACTGTGTTCTTATTCTATAGCTTGAAAGTGATGCATAATGTAGAATCAAATGAACTGGGACAACCCCAGAAAAAATGACGCCTCTGGTGAGTCACAGAAATGTCCTGCATTTGCCACCTTGCAAGGGGGAAACTGCCCTTCAAGACAAGCCCTGAAGGTAATGTTTTCATTTGTCAAACTGTGTTGGCCAAGAACAGTAACAATGAAAAACACCAACTAGTCAAAAAGGAGACAAAGAAAACGACCCCCTCATGGCAACATAAGCTGCCAAATTGACTACAGCACACCAAAATCTAATTTCAGTTCTCAGAAGGTGAAAAAACTTTACGATCTGCATTTTATTTCCCAACCATGCATCAAAATTCACACTTCTTTACCTCTAAGGTCTTAATGTTACTATTAAATTATGAAATCTAATCTCGCAATAACATTCTCATGGCTGATTCCAGCAAAAGGAAGAAAACACAGATCTCACCAACGGGGCATAAAATATGAATCCTACAAGACAAAACATGCTCATTAAAACACACGCGCTCCAACATAAAAAAGGAAAGAAATGTGTTCAGTCTGACATAATTTTTATATTGCTTTTCCTTTTCCTAGACCTTTGTGGAGGATTTTCTACAGTATTATATATAGTATTTCCTAGAGGCACAAAAGTTATGAGTCTGTTCTTTTTAACCAATGTTTATCAAAGTTCACTTTATTTTATCAAATAAAAATTATTACCACTGCTGTTAAGAGGTTTAAAGCGAAGCAGTTAACTCATTTAAACCTCAAAAAACAATCTCATTTTTATAAACAAGGAAACTGAGGCAGAGCGCAGTTAAGTCTGTGGCTCATGGCCACACGGCTAGTGAACAGTGCGCTCAGCCACACGCTGAGGCTGGCCCCTCCTGCACCCACACTCTTGGCCACCCCACAGAGCAGGTGGGTGGACACAGGGTCTCCATGAATATGTATGCCGTGACTAATGTTTGCCAGCCACCAGCAAATTACTAAATTGTTCCTGTGCTATGTTTTCTTAATTTAACTGTTTTAATTAGGGGTTCTTCAGTACATCAAAAGGATGCTTTTAAAGTACTTAAAAAAACAGTTCTAAGGAGAAAAGAACAAGTCCAGCAGGCATGGGTGTGTTTAGTATGGATCATTTGGATGGGTTAAAATTCCCTGTTAAATACAAAAATCTTCGGTTAAATAAATGATATTGTAGGTAAATCCTGGTCGCTATAGGCAAAATTTAGAGGTTAGCTAGAGGTTAGCTATCGGAGGGATAAGACTAATTCAGAGCTGAAATGGGGGTTCTAGATTCTTTGAAGCGTGAAGCATCTCTGTGAATTACACCACATGCAAATAGATGGTGAAAATATTCTCAGGAGAGGTCTAATTTGGCACAACATACGGGCGAAAGAGGTTGAGAGCACTTCTATCACAAAATTATGCCCAATCACAATGAAAATAACACATTCAAAGAAATATCAGTATCATCTAATTTCCAAAAAACTGTGGGATGTAGTTCCCTTTTTTATTTCTTTCAAGCAGTATTTCTTATATAAACTGCACTCTATACAACTGTAGCCAGCAAAACAAATAGTATAAAAATTAAGTTTTAGTCTGGACAGCACCTAATAAACTTAAATAATAGCATCAGTCTTTCCTCCTGTTCGAGTTACCATCTGTACACAAGCATGTTGCTCTCTCTCCCATCATAAACAAACAAGTCTTCTCTTGACTTGATTTTTCAATGACTCTTCCCCCACTTCTTTTCTCCCCACTGCAGCAAAACAGATTTCTGTATTAGATGTTTCAATTCCTCTCACATTCTCTCTTAATCTGCCTATAATCAGGTTATCAAAGTCATCACAGACCTCCACCTTGGCAAATCCAGTGGTCAGTTACCAGTCCTACATTGTTTGGCTTATCAACAGCATTTGACACAGTTATTCCCTCCCTCTTTCTATGTCCACACTCTCTTTCCATGAATTTTTATTTAAAAGTTTTATTGAGATATGATTCATATACCATATAATTCACCCGTCTAAAGCATACAAGTCAATGGTCTTTGGTATATTGACGGAGTTGTCCAATCATCATCACAGTCAATTTTAGCACATTTTCATGACCCTCTCCAAAAAAACATACCTATTAGTGGTCACTCCCTGATTCCCTCCGAAATCCCCAGCCCCAGACAGCCACTAAGCTACTTTCTCTATACAGATTTGCCTATCTGGACATTTCATATAAATGGAATCTAATGATAGATTCTTTCTACGACTAGCTTCTTTCACTTAGGGTGACGTTTTCAAGACAGTGGAAACATTAAGCTAAGTGAAACAAGCCAGTCATAAAAAGACAAACATTGTACGATTCCACTCATTATGAAGGTCCTGGAGTCGTCAATTCGCAGAGACAGAAGTGGAATGGTGACTGCCAGGAGTTGGGGGCAAAGGGAAACAGAGCTTAATGGGCACAGAGTCAAGTTTGCAAGATGAAATGAGTTCTGGAAGTGAATGATGGTGATGGTCAATGTATTTTATGTTATTGAATTGTACACTTAAAATGGTTAAGATGGTAAATTTTGTGTTATATATATTTTACCAGAATTAAAAACAATAATAAAATATCTTCGCCAGCTGGGCCCAGTGGCTCACACCTGTAATCCCAGCATGTTGGGAGGCTGAGGCAGGAGGATCATTTATAGCCAGGAGTTCAAGACTGTCCTGGGCAACATAGCAAGACTCCATCTCTACAAAACAAAATAATAACAGTTAGCCAGGCATGGTGGTTCATACCTGCAGTCTCAGATACTTGGGAGGCTGAGCCAGGAGGATCACTTGAGCTCAGCAGTTCAAGGTTACAGTGAGCTATGATCAGGCCACTGTACTCCACCCTGGGTGACAGAAAGAGACCCTATCTCTAAAAAAAAAAAAAAAAATATATATATATATATATATATATATATATATATATATGTGTGTGTATGTGTGTGGGTGTAAATTAAAATTTTTCTTTTTGAGACAGGATCTTGTTCTGTTGGCTGAGCTAAAATGCAGTGGCACAATCATAGCTCACTGCAACTTCAAACTCCTGGGCTCAAGTGATCCTCCTGCCTCAGCCTCCCAAGTAGCTGGGTCTACAGGCATGTGCCACCACACCCAGGTAACTTTTTCTTTTTTTGGCAGAGATTGGGTCTGTGTTGTTTAGGCTGGTCTTGAATTCCTGGGCCCAAACACACCTCCTAACGTCAGCCTTCTGAAGTGCTAGGATTGCAGGTGCGAGCCACCACACCTGACCTTTGCAAGTCATTTAGTGTATAAAAATGGTGATCTGCGTTGTGCTAGGCACTCTTCTGGGTTTTAAGAGTCTCATGCTCTACCGACTGGGCTAGCCGGGCGCTCTGCTCTGGGTTTTAAGGGAGGCCAATATTAAGGCCACAGGTTTAATGATTAGTGAATGAAAACTGAAGTTTGTTTTTTACAATAATCATTGTTATGTCAAAAATCACCACAGAAACCGTGATCCAAACTCATGTTTCCATTCCAACGACCCACCTGCCCCAGATCCAAGGTGAGGTTGACCTCGTTGTACTGGGTGCCCGAGGAGAGAGGAGGGCTTTGCCACCACCGTTCGGATCCGTCAACCGCGCTGGTGGCTGGATGTGCCTTCCTGGGGTCCTCGGAGTTGCAGTAGTCACAGAACTGGCCCTGAAAAACAAGGTTCTTTTTTTTTATTTTCAAGTAATTTTCTCTTAGCAATTTAGTAAAAGAGGGACCCAACAAAGACTGCTTTCTACAGCTTAGCGGTGTCAGCTGTTAAACTTAATTATAATTTATTCTGAAGACAGCAGTGAGGCTTTCTCTTTTTCATTTAATCTTAAACCATATTGTCAGTTTTATACCTCGGTTTACCGTGTTTCTAGGATATTGATTATATTTATCTTCCACCTTTCGTGGCTTTGTTTTTCTTGCTTCATACAACACTTTGGGAAGAGCCTGTTGCAATGTTTCCACTTCACTCTCGCCATCCTACTCTGTGCAATTCTGTGTGAGGCCCTGGGGGACGGAGAGGATCCCCGCCCATAGCCCCCGGCGGAGAAATGAAGTGTACAGATAACCTCCAGGGCAGCCGGGCACAGCAAGCGCCTGCAGAGCACGTGGAATGCTGGGGTCAAAGGCGGCAGCTACTCTAGGGCAGAAAAGGTAGCATTTCCGCTGCATGTGAGGATGGGCAGGACTTTGGCAACTGTTAGTGAGCTGCAAACAGGGAAAGCCTTCCAGGTGGAAGACCCAGCATGGGCAAAGACCCAGAGGCCAGCTGGGTCAGTTTGCCACAAGCGTAGAAAGACCAGCCTTGACATGCAAATGGGGAGATGTGGCTGGCTATGAACACCATGGTGAAAAGTCAGGAATTAATTCAATAGGTAAATGGCGCCAATTTTTACCTGGAGTGGTATCTGCTTGATATCATAATTTCTAACTCCTTACTGGATTACTCTTTTTTTTTTCCTTTGGAGACAGATTCTCACTCTGTTGCCCGAGCTAGAGTGCCGTGGCATCAGCATCACTCACAGCAGCCTCAAACTCTTGGGCTCAAGCGATCCTCCCTCAGCCTCCTGAGTAGCTAGGGCTACAGGCATGCGCCACCATGCCCGGCTAATTTTTCCTCTCTCTATATATATTAATTGTCCAGCTAATTTCTTTGTATTTTTAGTAGAGACGGGGGTTTCACTCTTGCTCAGGCTGGTCTCAAACTCCCGAGCTCAAACAATTCACCCACCTCGGCCTCCCAGAGTGCTAGGATTATAGGCATGAGCCACCACACCCAGCCTAAATTAACTCTTCTTTGGTAGGCAGATTATTTTGATTCTGGTTTTTGTTTTGTTTTGGTTACTGTATAATTTTACAGCTATTTACCATCTAAAAGGTTGAACAGGCCAGGAGTGGTGGCTCAGGCCTGTAATCCCAGCACGTTGGGAGGCTGAGGCAGGAAGAACTCTTGAGCCCAAGAGTTTGAGATTAGCCTGGGCAATATAGTGAGTTTCCATCTCTACAAAAAAAATAAGAAAAATTAACCAGGTGTGGTGGCACATGCCTGTAGTCCCAGCTACTGAGGAGGCTGAAGCAGGAGGATTGCTTGAGCCCAGGAGTTCAAGATAGCACCACTGAGCTCCAGCCAGAACAACAGAGACCCCGCCTCTAAAAAAAAGTAAAAGTAAAATAAATAAATAGCTGAACATGGGCCTTCCTTCTATTTTGAATATATTTTAACTGGGTCAAAGGATCATGCTTAGCCAGGGATGGCCTTCACATTCTGAACTACTCTGCTCCCAAACTAAATTATCTTAGAGTATAACCACCACATAGGAGGGGGACAAACAAGCAAATCATACCCACTGCCTCCTCAGAATGTGCTGTGACAAAGTGGTAGCTCTGCCCCTGGTCAGCATTTTAGAAGTTAATTCTTAAATGTTCAAAGATAAATTTGTTCCTGTTATGTAACCAATTGTGTGACCAAATGTTTTCATCTAATATGCAACTAATAGTTCTTTCATACATGATGAGATGTCTGTGTAGACATTTATCTTTGGGCTTTCTATAAAAATAGTTATATAACCCAGAAACAGCACATTGGGGGAGTGCAGCCCCATCAGTCCATGAGGTCAGAGAATATGTGTGTGTCCTGTTCTTCCTTTTATTCATTTCTGCCTAACACATTGGCTAGCACAACAAAGTCAAGAAAGTAAAAATTCCATCAGAAATTCTGCACAAAACTTTGGTTCTTTCTATAAAATTTATTATCATAATAAGTAGCTCAATTAACTTTTTAAAGTAGAACATCTAAACATTTATTATTAGTATTTTTCCCTTTGATGGTCTTTATATTTCCCATCTTTTTTCCTAGAGTAATTATCTGATGAGGGAATTAAATTGTTATTTCTTGAACTTTAGAAAATTTATGTCAGGTTAGAAGCAAATATCTTTCTAAAATGTGAAGGCTTATGACTTATATTTATCCCCATCTCCATAGTGTAGACAAGAGGAATGGAGATGGTATTTTTTGTGTTGTGATGGTAATTTTCAATTTCAAAATAATAATAATAATAATTAAATGAACACTTATGGAGCAACTACTATACACTAGACACCATAAGCTTCATTTTTTCATACTAAGATTATTATCACCTCTATCTTACAGATGAGGGAACAGAGTGGAGAGGTTACATATTTTTCTAAGAAGCCACAGCTGGTAAATGGTAGAACTGAGACCTAAGTCCAGGCCCCAGGGATGACACATTAACCACTACCCTGTGACTCTCTTCCCTACTCTAGCATCTGCAACTCTGGTTCACTAGACATCCACGGATATTCACCAACAGATGTTATTTCCTGTAGTTAGTTTTAAAAGGTAGCCTTCAACAGGTAGCCTAAACACCATAGTTCCAAGCCCTCTTTCATTTAGAATCATCTCATTTCTACTGATGCCCTAGTCATTGTAGAGCCCCAAATGAAACTGTCCACACCATTCAGCAGACTGGGTGAGAACACAGGCTCAGCAACTTTAGCACCTACTAATTATGTGATCAAGGGCTAATTAGTAAAATATACATTTTGAGAGTGAACAATAAATAATTTGAAAGTACACATTAAATAAATAATTTTATTGTCAAGACAACATCACAATTATATAGGTTAGTGTCAACATTGATGTTTGGAAGTCTGGCTGACATAATAGATAAATAAGTTAAAGGTGAATTCCTGGTAGTGAACTTTGCTCAGGTAATAAAAATGAGTCAGACTTTCTGTTTATTTCTACACTTGTCACTGGAAAAAACCTTGACAGCAAAAAATATATAAAAATAACTTATCAAGCCAATAATGATGATTTTTCTGGATGTGGATTTTTCTATGTGTGTTAGCTAAGTTTAGGTGACACCTTTTTTGCCATAAAAAATAAGTTCTAAGAAAGATTCTACAAGCTTAAGTTGAACATTAACAACCAAAAGTATAACATACACTTACTCTGAAAAATAGAAAGAAAAAGTTTAGTCCAAAAAATTAATAATATATTTAAAAATTAATACGTACAAAGTCTAGTTTCTTTAAGTTACTCTTAAATGGTCAGAGTGAGAATTTTTTATTAAAATAATCCCTCTCTTTTCTTTCTTTTTTATATTCTTGAAATTTGAGTGATTTTTACCCTACATTTTAAATGTCGTATTTACTGCAAATCAACCTGTGTGAAGAATCAAAAAGAATTTAGCAGTATCTTGCAGGAAATCAGACCATGGATCTAGAAGTAAAAAAAAAAATCAGAAGAATGACTTTTTTAAAAAGATGTTAAAAACGCTATGCAGCCTTCTATCATTTTTGTAAGATCTTTGCAGAGATTGAAATCTAAGTGAAAATGCTACATGGATAAGTAAACTTGGAGTTGAAGAACCTTCTCAGGAGACCAAGGTTATGACTAATCTCTGACAGTAAGGTCTTGGCACTAAGAAACCAGGTTTTGAGAGGAGACAACCTAATGCTGCTTTTTAAAAATGCAATACCTGATAATGGTTTTCAAAGTAAAACTTGTACAGCAGAACAGAAAAGAACCCATGGAACTTCTCAGACTGCAGATCATTGAGGAAGCCCTTCTTTTCCATGAGTGTCACTAGGACAGGCCCATTTATTTTTTTATTTTATTTATTTTTCTGTAGCCACATTTTCTAAGAAACACTTACATTAACTTTACTGCTTTGTGTGAATACACGAAATAAAAGGGCTTATGTATTTGTCTCAGCCACTTCTGATTCAACTTGCTGTTTTCAATAAGAATTGAAAGTAAAAAACGGGCAAGAGACCAGAATAAGATTTTTTTAAAAGCAGAGGCATAACTTTTAGAATAGAGGAAATAAAACCATTGTCATTTGTAGATGATAAAATTATTTACATTAAAACACCAAATGAATACACTGAAAAAAATTTAGAAATACTGGGAGAGTTTAGCAAGGTGGCTAGATATGAGATTAACAAAAGTTAGTGCATTTCTGTACAATAGCAGCAAGCAACTAGAAAATGTAATTAAAGAGAAAACACCATTTACCATAGTCTTAGAGAACATCAAGTAACTCACAAGAAATTTAACAATTAAAATCTTAAACTTTGTTAAGAGAATTTTCAAAATCTATAATACATAAATGGAGATATGCTATTTTCTTAGATAAGAAGATAATATCAAAAACTTAACAATTCTCCCCTAAATTAATCCATAGAGTCAATATTGTTCTAATAAAAATCTCGATAAGGACTTTCTTAAAATATAGTAAGATAATTCAAAAATTTATATGGAACTGTAAAGGACCAAGAAAAGCCAAGATATTGTGAATAAGAAGACCAGAGAGGAGGAAACTTGCTCTTCAAAAAATCAGGGCCAGGCCTACCGTGGTGGCTCACGCCTGCAATCCTAGCACTCTGGGAGGCCGAGGCGGGAGGATCGCTCAAGGTCAGGAGTTCAAAACGAGCCTGAGCAAGAGCTAGACCCCGTCTCTACTAAAAATATAAATATATAGGCTGGACAACTAAAAATATATAGAAAAATGGAGCCTGGCATGATGGCACATGCCTGTAGTCCCAGCTACTCGGGAGGCTGAGGCAGAAGGATTGCTTGAGCCCAGGAGTTTGTGGTTGCTATGAGCTAGGCCGACGCCACGGCACTCAAGCCAAGGCAAAGAGGGAGACTCTATCTCAAAAAATAAATAAATAATCAATCAGGGCCAATTATGAAGCTATTGTAATGAAGTCAGGGCAAGATGAGACAAATAGACCTATGGGACAGAACAGTGATCTTCAAAATAGTCTCCATGCATCTGGGAAGCCTTAGCACATAACGGAGGTGGTATGTCAGATCAGTGGGAAAAGGAAGGTTATTCTGTATCCAGTGGGAAATAATAAAATCAGACTCCTACTCAAGTCATAAACAAAAATCAACTTCAGAAGAATTAAGGACTAAAATGTCAAAAATAAAACTTCAAAATCTCTTAGTAGAAAACAAAGGAGAATGCCTCTTAGAACTCATAGCAAGGAAAGATTTCTTAAACACATACAAAACACATTGACTACAAAAGAAGAGAAGAATAAATTTGGCTATATTAAAATTGAGACTTTTACTTCATCAAAGACACCTTAAAAATGTGAAAAGAGTTTGGGTGCCGTGGCTTACGCCTGTAATTCTAGCACTCTGGGAGGCTGAGATGGGCAGATTGTTTGAGCTCAGGAGTTCGAGACCAGCCTGACCAAGAGCGAGACCCTGTCTCTACTAAAAAAAAATAGAAAGAAGTTAGCTGGACAACTAAAAGTATACATAGAAAAAAATTAGCCCAGCATGGTGGTGGGTGCCTGTAGTCCCAGCTACTCAGGAGGCTGAGGCAGGAGGATTGCTTGAGGCCAGGACTTTGAGGTTGCTGTGAGCGAGGCTGACACCACAGCACTCTAGCCGGGGCAACAGAGACTCTTGTCTCAAAAAAAAAAAAAATGTGAAAAGAAAAGTTAAAACTGGAACATACACAATATACAAGTGGTAAATAGTCTTCAGTGATGGCTGCCATCAATTTCTTCTCTCAAAGTGCACTAAATTTTTTCTTTCTATTTTTCAAAGAGTAAGTGTATGTTATACTTTTGCTTGTTAATGTTCAACTTAAGCTTATGGAATCTTTCTTAGAACTTATTTTTTATGGCAAAAAAGTATCACCTAAACTTAGCTTATACACATAGTTAATCCAGAAAACTCATCATCACTAGCATTATTGGCTTGATAAGTTATTTTTATACACTCTTTGCTGTCAAGGTTTTTTCCAGTGACAAGTGTAGAAATAAACAGAAAGTCTGACTCATTTTTATTACCTGAGCAAAGCTCACTACTAGAAATTCACCTTGAACTTTATCTATTATGTCAGTCAGACTTCCAAACATCAATGTTGACACTAACCTATATAATTGTGATGCTATCTTGACAATAAACTTGTTTTTTAATGTGTACTTTCAAATTATTTGTTGTTCACTCTCAAAATGTATATTTTAGTAATGCCCTTGATCACACAATTAGTAGGTGCTAAATAATGAGTGCTGGCAAGACTGTGGAGAAAGGGGAACCCTTGTACACTATTGGTGGGAATGTAAATTAGTGCAACCACTATAGAGAAGAGTATGGAGGTTCCTAAAAAAAAAAAAAACAAAAATAGAACTACCATATAATCCAGCAATCCCACTGCTGGGTGTATATCCAAGGGAGAGGAATTCAGTATATCAAAAAAAAAAAAAATCTTCATTCCTGTGTTTATTGTAGCACTATTCACAATGGCCAAGATATGGAATCAACTTCAGTGTCCATCAACAGAGGAATGGATAAAGAAACTGTACACATACACATTGGAATATTATATAACCACAAAAAGAATGAAATACTGCCATTTGCAAAAATATGGATGGAACTGGAGAACATTATGTTAAGTAAAAAAGCCAAGCACAGAAAGACAAATCTCGCACGTTCTCACTCATACGTGAGAGCTAAGCATTAAAAATAATTGATCTCATAGAGACAGAAAGTAGAATGATGGCTACAATAGGCTGGAAGGGTATTGGGGAGGGATAAAGGTGAGATTATTAATGGGTGCAAAAATATAGAATGAACAATATTCTATGAATAGCACAACAAAGTGACTATAATCTACAATAAGTTAGGGTATACTTTAAAAGAGTGGAATTGGAATGTTCCTAACACAGAGAAATGATAAATGCCTGTGGTGATGGATACCCCAGTTACCCTGATTTGATTCATTCATACTGTATCAAAACATCCCATGTATCCTACAAAGATACACAACTATTATATACTTATAATAATTAAAAATAAAATTTTTCATTAAAAAAGTAATAGTATTTATATTATGTGCACAACTCAATAAAAACACATTGAGATAGTTTTAAAAAAAGGAAATACCCATGTGCCAGACATGGCACCATGCACTGTACATGCACTAACTCTTAATTTTCATGGCAAATCTATAAGGTGGACACAGCATTAGACCCTTTATAGATAGGGTTATAGATAGGGAGACAGAGGCACAAGGAGGGAGAGCAATTCGTCTAAGCAACAGAACCAAGATAGAACCCAGAGAAGAAAGACTCCAAGAGGGGGCGCTGGAGAGGGGAAAAAGGAGGAGGGGGGAGGAGGACAGCAGTCCAGCAGCAGCAGGCGCAGCAGCTGAGTGTGCGGGCACCTTGGAAGTTTGGGCTTGGCCAGAGAATGCGCTGCAGCTGGGCACCACCTGCCTGTGAGTCAGACACAACCAGGTCAAAGAAAATGATTTTAGGCTTCACCATCCAGAGGCACCTGAGAGCTGTGTTTTTTCGATACTGATAATGTTTCACTGTAATCGCTCTTTCAATCTCCTAGAAATAATTTCACACATTTTCCTTGTTCCTCATCTCATGAATTTGCTTAACTTGCTCATCTTCCTAGTCCACAAACCTCCCTGCCTCTGTGCCCATACACCTGCCTTGCTAGGAAGAAGCAGTGCTCCAAAGCTCCACCCCCCCCCCAACACACACAGACACACACACACACACACGCACACACACACTCCAGCATCTCAATCCCTTCTTTCTACTTGATCATTCCCATCAGGACTGATGGAACAAACGTGCCAAAAACAAACATCCTCACACTTTCCCTTCACTCCACTGCATTGGACCCACACTGAGCCTTGCTGTTTCTCATTCATGCCAAGGCTGTTCCTGCCTCAGGGTCTTTGCACATGCCTTTCCCTTTCCCAGGAACATGCTTCTTTCAGATGTAAGTCTCTCTCCAGAGAGGGCTTCCCCCACAATTCCATCTAAAGTAGTGCTGCCCTCTACCATCCATTTCTGTCCACTTGCGTGATTTCTCTTCTTTCCCAGCAGGAATCACTAGTCATTTGCTTTTCTTATTAACATCTTTATTGGATTGTAACTGCCCTGAGGGCAGGGACTTTGTCAGCCTTGTTCCCTTCTATTAACCTAGAACAGTATGTGACACAAGGCAGTCACTTGGTATTTGTTGATTTAATTACTAAATTAAAATGAGGCCAGGTGCAGTAGTTCACACCTGTAATCCCAATCACTTGAGGCCAGGAGTTTGAGACCAGCCTGCACTCATAGTAAGACAACATTTCCAAAAAGTTGTTTTTGTTTTTTTTTTAACAATCAGCCGGGTGTATGCCTGTAGTCCCAGCTACTCAGGAGGCTGAGGCAGGAAAATGTGTTGAGCCAGGAGTTGCAGGCTGCAGTGAGCTATGATCACACCACTGTCTTCCAGCATAAATAAAACAACATAAACGATGAGTTAATTAGTTACAAGTTAATTAGTGATTTGGTGATACTGATTTTTAACCTGGGGAAGGGTTATTGCAAACTGATACCTGTGTCACTAAGCTCAGCCATTAGAAAGCACAGTCTAATTCTAGACTTGCTTTTTCTACCCTAACGGAAATCTACTTGTTCCATTCCCCAGGGATTCCCAGAACCAGTTCTCAGCTCCTAACTCTGCTCACCTGCCTGCTCTGGCCAGGAAGCACCACTCACACTCAGCCCTCCCATCTCTGCACAGAGTCTCACCGGGTTTGGAGACTTCTCAGGTACCAACCTTTCTTGCTTCTCATGGCTAAAGGCTTTCTTCCTTTCAGAGAGGAAAGAAAAAATGTGATTCTTCTGGCCACACTATGTCTCTTCATTATGATTTCTTTCCACTCAAAAAGAGGTTTCCCAGGTAACTATGCCTCATTCTCTGAATCTACTGCACACCATCACTTTGTATAAATGCCTTGTTATTTTGACTTTTTTTACTGAAATAGGTTTCTCAACAGCATTTAGTTAGAGTTACCATTTATTAAACACTGTGTTCCAGGTGCATTATGATTGACCTCGTGTAATCCTCAGAAGAACCTTGTGAGCTAAAAGGTACTGGTATCCCCACTGTGCAGATGATGCCACCAGGGCTCACACATCACCTAACCTCTCTGTGCTTCAGTTTCCTCATCTGTGAAAGCAGCATGCTAATAGTACCTTCTTCATAAATTCATAAATTATGATGATGATAAGAAGTCAATACGTGTAACGTGCTTTAGAACAGTGCCACGCACCAGTCAGTGCTGTGTAAGTGTGTGTGAAACCAACACCCTGCAGTAAGCAGAGGAGCGAGACCCCTGTTTACTAGGCTGCTCCCCCTTCTCGCCTTGCTGGCCCCCTTCTTTGGTGTCACTCCTGTACATAGTGTGCACAGCATGTGGCGCAACTTCAGAACAATGAAGCAATTGCTTCTTTTTTCCACCTCTCACAATGAAAAAGTGCATAAAAAAATCCCTTAAAACCCGTATGTCCCTCTAGCTAGTATTCATTTATTAATTCCACATGCATTTTCTGAGCTTCTGAGATGAGAAAACCACTGAGGAAATACACTATGATTGTGACACTGAGAAACTGGCAGGACACCTGGGACTCAGTGAGCTGGGGTTGCCCTGGGCAGTTTCCACCCTGCTGGCATGAGCCACCTAATCAGTGCCCTGCTAGCTCATCCAAACAGCTCTTTTTTACAAATAAGCAAAAGGCTCCCTGCCTCTGAGCAGATGAAGCCCTGCCCAAGGGGGATTTCAGGCCTCACTCGCCTCCTTGCCAGGAATCCATGTATACAGCACAAACACAGCAGGGCCATTGACTTAGACCATGGACTTAGACCACTGAGGTACCATTTAATAAGTCCTTTCCTCACTAGGAAAATGGTTCCAGAATGTTGAGCACGAGTTAACACAGGTTTCATAAATGCCTAAATCACAACCAGAAACAAATTTATGATCTGGAAGAATGTATTATTGTCACCTAAATTGACCTTAGAAATTATACTCTCTTCCCAAAATGTTATTTTAGCTGGCAAAAAAGTATCCCTATGTAAACAAATAATATCTAAACTGGTTATTAAGACAGTACCAAAATAATTTAACATTTCTATACTATAGAAAGCTATAGAAGGCTTTCTTTTTTTTTTTTTTTTTTGATACAGAGTCTCACTTGGTTGCCCAGGCTAGAATGAGTGCCATGGTGTCAGCCTAGCTCACAGCAACCTCAAGCTCCTGGGCTCAAGCAATCCTTCTGCCTCAGCCTCCCAAGTAGCTGGGACTACAGGCATGTGCCACTATGCCCGGCTAATTTTTTCTATACATATTAGTTGGCCAATTAATTTCTTTCTATTTATAGTAGAGATGGGGTCTCGCTCTTGCTCAGGCTGGTTTTGAACTCCTGACCTTGAGCAATCCGCCCACCTCGGCCTCCCAGAGTGCTGGGATTACAGGTGTGAGCCACCACGCCCGGCCTTGTACTAAGTACTTTTTATCCTCTCAGTAAAACTGTAAGATAGGTACTATTATTAATCTCATTTTATATATGGGAAAACCGAGGTTATAAAATTTGTCAAGATCAGAGAACAGACAGTGTTAGAATTTAAACTCAGGCCTACATTTGCAGAGCCAGATAGAGTTCTTCACCACTAAGTGAGAATGGTCTGATAATACATATAAAGAGGTAATACTAAATTTTCCATCATAGGAGTTTCCCTGATCTTTTAAGATAATTAGACATTAAAAAAAGCTAATAATCATCTACAAAGAGGATTGTGTCTGGACCCTCTTCACATCCTCAGCATCTAGCATGGTACCTGGCATGCAGCAGCCAATTAATAAGTATTTGTGAATGATTGAATGAATGAGTTAAAATAAAAATAAATTAAAGGCATAAGGATTGGAAAGGAAAAAGTAAAACATGTAATCACATATATAGAAAATCCTAAAGAGTCTATGAAAAAAAAAACTACAGCAAGGTCACAGAGTAAAAGATCAATATGCAAAAATCAACTGCACTTCTAATATAGATGTGCATGTATATAGGAGTTAGTAGACATACATGTAATTCGTAGCTCTATCTACTGAAAGGCCCTGGAAGCAATGATATGCCAGTATAATAACAATGAGTTCACCCACCAATCCATCCATATCTTGGTTTCCAAACACCACATTCAATAAAAGAAAGCAGAACTCCTTGAGGAATTAGTTGATTCCAGGGCTGGGACAGAAAAAATTAAAATTCCCAGAAAGTAAGGAAGCACTAAAAAAAAAAAAAAAATGTGGAGATGTCACAAAAAAATGGTGGAATAGGGACCTTGAAGGATCTATCCCTACACTGAATTAACAAGTAAGCTGGAAAAAAAAAAAAACTGTCAGAATCAACTTTTTCAGCACTCTGGACTCTATTCAAAAACCTACAACAACCTATAATCAGAGAATCTGAAAATAGGTCAATTGAAATTATCCAGTCTGAAGACCAGAAAAAAAAGAATGAAGAAAAATACACAGAGCCTAACAGATCTGTGGGATGTCATCAAGCAGACCAATATACACATATGGGAGTCTCAGAAGGAGAGAATAGAGAGAAAGGGAAGAAAGGATATGTGAAGAAACAATGGCTGAAAACTCCCAAATTGATGAAAGACATAAACCTATCCAAGTAGCTCAACAAAATCTAAGTAGGATAACTCAAAGAGATCCACACAAAGACACACTATAATCAAACTATCAGAAGATGGAGAGACTGTTGAAAGCAGTAAGAAAGAAGCAATTCATCACATACTAGGAATCCACAAAAAAATTGATGGCATATTTTTCCTTAAAAACCATGGAGGCCAGAAAGCTATGAGATGGCATTTAAAGTACTCAAAAGAAAAAACTGTCAATCAAGAATTCTATCCCCAGTAAAACTATCCTTCAAAAGTTAGAGAGAAATTAAGACATACCCAAATAAACTAAAGCTGGGGAAATTCATCACTGGTAGAACTGCCCTACAAGAAATGCTAAAAGGAATCTTTCAGGCTGAAATGAAAGAACACTAGGCAGTAAATCAAAGCCATAGTAAGAAATAAAGAACACCAGTAGAGGTAACTGCATAGGTAAATATAAAAGCCAGTATTATTATATTTTTGGTTTGCAACTCTTTTTTTTTACGATTTAAAAGACATGCATATAACAATAATTATAAATTTATGATAACGGACAACAACAGTAATAGAAGAATTGAGTAAACAAAAAAATAAGACATATGGAAAACAAATAGCAAAATGACAAAAGTCCTTCCTTCTCAGTAATCACTTTTTAAAAATCACCATGTGAAAGGCAGAGATTACAGAATGGATTTTTTTAAAAACATGATCCAAATATATGCTGTCCACAAGAGACTCATTTTGGATTCAAAGACACAAACAAACTGAAAGTGAAAGAATGGAAAAAGATATTTCATGCATATAGTAACCAAAAGAGAGCTAGGGTGTCTATACTAATATCAGATAAAATGGATTTCAAATCAAAAACATTTACAAGAAACAAAGACATTACATATTGACAATGAGATCAACCTGTCAAGAAGATATAATAATTGTAAACATATATGCATCAAACAACAGAGTCCCAAATATATATGAAGCAAAAATGGAAAGAATTAAAGATAGAAACAGACAGGACTTCAATACTCCACATTATAATGGGCAGTTTCTTAAAAGTTTAAACTTACTATACAATCTACTAATTCCACTCCTAGGAATCCACCCAAGGAAACAAAAACATATGTCCACACAAAGACTCACATGTGAATCATAGCAGCATTATTTATAACAGCCAAAAACTAGAAACAATAACCTAATGAATGGATAAAGAAAATGATGTATGTATATACAATGGAATAGTACTCAGTAATAAAAAAAAAATGAACTACTGAATCATGCAACAATAGGAACAAGCCTTAAAAACACTATGCTAATAAAAGAAGCCAGACACAAAAGACCACATATCACATGATTCCATTTATAGGCGATTTCCAGAAAAGGCAAATCTATAGCAACAAAAGCAGACCACTGGTTGCCTGGGGATGGCAACAAATTTCAGGAGTGAGTACAACAGGCATGAGAGAAGTTTTGGGGCTAAAGGAAATGTTCTAAAATTGGATTCTAGTGATACCTGCTCAAATCTATAAATTTGCTAAAATTTTTTGAATTAATACAATGAATATATTTTATGGTGTTAATTTTTAAGTTATGTCAAACAACCCTATCAAAAAGTGGGCAAAGGACATGAACAAAAACGTTTCTAAAGAAGATAGACTAATGGCTAACAAATATATGAAAAATGCTCAACATCTTTAATCATCAGGGAAATGCAAATCAAAACCATAATGAGATGTCACTTATCTCCAGTGAGAATGGCCTTTATCAAAAAGTCCCAAAACAATAAAGGTTGGCGTGGATACGGAGAGACAGGAGCACTCATACACTGCTAGTGGGACTGCAAACTAGTACAGCCTTTGTGGAAAGCAATCTGGAGATACCTCAAAGAGATACAAGTGGATCAATCATTTGATCCAGCAATCCCATTACTGAGCATCTACACAAAAGAACAAAAAACATTCTATAAAAAAGACTCCTGCACTAGAATGTTTATAGCAGCACAATTCACAATTGCAAAGATGTGGAAACAACCCAAGTGCCCATCAATACATGAGTGGATTAATAAAATGTGATATATGTATACCATGGAGTTTTACCCAACTACAAAAACAATGGTGATATAGCACCTCTTATATTATCCTGGATAGAACTGGAACCCATCCTACTAAGTGAAGTATCCCAAGAATGGAAAAGCAAACACCACATGTACTCACCATCAAATTTGCGTTACCTAATCAACACTTAAGTGCATATAATAACATTCATAGGGTGTTGGGCAGATAGGAGGGGGGAGGAGAGGATGGGTATATACACATCTAATGGGTGCAATGTGCACCATCTGGGGGATGGACACACTTGAAGTTTTGCCTCAGGTGGGCCAAGGGCAATATATGTAACCTAAACATTTGTACCCCTGTAATATGCTGAAATAAAAAAAAAAGAAATGCTAAAAAAAATTTAAGTTATACCTCAATAAGAAAATTGACTCACATGCTTTGATAGTTTGGGTAAAAGATATGAATAAAACATGTAGTTTTCACACTATGTACACTAAAAATCTGCAACACAGAGATATCTTTCTGGAATGGTTTAAATACAGTCTTCTTACAAGTAAAGAGCTGGAATTAATGATAACATTTTATACTCTCCTTTCTCTCTGCCAGTACTTTTCTTTCTGTCAGATTAAATGATCCAGATCCTCAATGACAATAGTAATTCATAAAGCAAAATCTTTTAATTCAAAGATTGAACATTTGCAGTTCCAACGGTTCACCAGCAACCCTAAAAATCCATGAGCTCTAGTAATCTGTGATGTATTGAGGAACAAATTTAAATTTCTTAAAGTCTGATGTATGGAACCCTGCTTCTTAGCTAGTGGGTGAACTTGGCTCTCCAAAAGAAAACACTTTTGTTTGTCTTCTCCAAATGTTTTGTACATAAGCTTCTATTACTGAACTTTGGCAAATGTCCACAAACATGGAAAAACTATTAGCAAAATCATTTTTTATTTTTTGGAAACGGGGTCTTGCTCTGCTCTCCAGGATGGAGTGTAATGGCATGGTCATAGCAGCCTCAAACTCCTAGGCTCAGCCCATCCTACTGCCTCAGACCCTCGAGTATCTGGGACTACAGGTGAGCGCCACCATGCCTGGCTAATTTTTTTTATTTTTTGTTGAGACAAGATTTCACTGTGCTGCCCAGGCGGGTCTCGAACTCCTGGTTTCAAGCAGTTCTCCCACCTCAGCCTTCGAAAGTGCTACACCCAGCCTGAGGAAAGTCATTTTTCAAAAGATTCTTTCACCCCTAAATTGCTGACTGTAGTCATTTGTCTGAAGTCTCAAAATAACTTATCATTAATAATCGTCAAAAATATATCAATGGGCATACTAAATTCTTAGATTTCCCAGCTCTCACTTGGGATTTTCACCTCAGTTTCACAAAGGAAAAGGCTCTCATGGAAGCTCACAAATGATTTTCCTTCACAATAGTTCTATAAACAGAGCCTTATGAAGTTGAATTTCCTGTTTATGGCCATTAGTCCAAGGTACACAAACACGCAACTAAAACTGCTTTATGGCTTCTAACAAACACTTTCACTCATGTGTGTGCATTTCTCTATTAATATCATTCAGATTAAACACACTTTCCTATACATAAATGAAGGAATGTATAAAAAAGGTGTTGAACTGTCAATGTACAAAATCAAGATCACATATTTGGTAAATGTGTGTATTTCATCCCTTATGAATATAGGGTTTATCCTAAGCTAAACAAGATTATATTTTCAAGACAGCCTTTCATTTCCATTTTATCATTACCTCTGTCCGATGTCTTAATAAGTAATAAGATCTTTAGATTCCATAGGTAAGTAAGCATTGAAAATGAAAGCACAAAGTGTGACATATTGTAATTGTTGCAATTACTTTTCAATAGAATAGAATTAATTGGTACATTTCTCAAGTTTACCCTGAACATTAATTGCTTTACAATCTTTAACTGTATCTTCACTCCACCATCCGCTCATTCAACATTTCCTGAAAACCGTGGTGTTGGTGGTATAGTGGTTAGCATAGCTGCCTTCCAACATTTCCTGAACACCTACACTGGTCCAGGTTTTGTGCTAAGCACTGAGGATACAACCGTGAACAACACCAACAGGATCCCTGAATCACAGAACCCTCAGACACCAACAAACTTAATGTCTGAGCAGTAACAAGTATAAAAAAATTTTTTTAAACGAATCTTAAGTCCAGAGAAACTACAGTGAACATTTTCACACAACAAACAAAATTCACACTTTCTAAATGTCTTGCCTTTTGACACATGCTACCATTCTAATACCACCACTGTTTTTTTTTATTTCAGCATATTATAGGGGTACAAATTTTAAGGTTTCAAATAATGCCTTTGCCCCCCCCCACCATTGTTGTTACAGATTTCAAAAACAAAACAAAACAAATCACTACCATAAAACCAGGTTTTATTCTAAGATGACCTTTATTGATTTTTTTTTTTTTTGCAAAATCCTCTTGGCCTAAAATTCTAAGTCCTGGCTGGCCCCAAAGTCTTATTTCTAGAAAGTTCAATGAAATAGAACTATTTTAGTTAACTCTTTTCTATTTCCTATCGTGTGCTATACATGGGCAGATTCAAGATAATCATAACTCAAATATAACCAAATGATTAATCATAATCTCTCTTCCTTCTCCCATCCATCACTCACCACCTCTCACTCTTTTGAAAGGCAAATGTGTGCAAGCTGCTGCCAACGCTGAGCTAGACTCAGTGTCTAATATTCCAGCGTCTGGAACTCAGTTTCCCCTTCCCATCCCTGACACGATTCTCTCACATCAGCAATCAGTACACCTTCCCCAGCTCTCAGCTGTGAAAGCAGACAGTACCATTCAGCAGGCCTTTTGTTGACCTCATATTTTGAGGGGAGAATAAGACCTAATACCAGATAGCAGTCTCTTTCTGCAGGCTACACCTTGGCCTAGAGAAACAATCTGCTGAGTGACTCATTAAAGTTACTTCCTACTCCATTGAGGACTGGGAGCCTGTGCTTAATGACCTGCATTGGAAACTCAGAACAGGAAACATGATTTTTCTGGGCCTCCAGAATAGTAGTGTCAACCTATGAACACTCAATAAAAATACCAGTTGAGGAGGGTCATGCCTCCCTCAACACATCTAGGGGAGAGGAGACAGCTGAAGACCATTTTGATATCTCCCTTCAACTCTACCATAATTAGAACAGTTCTCTCCAAAGTTGGGTGTGCCGGGCAATGCAGTGGGGTGTAAGAAGGAAATATTAAAGCTTCTATTTATCCTTATTTTTGCTTTAAAAATGAAGAAATTCCATGTTGCTAATATTTAATACACAAATTGACTTAGGGGCTTTCACCCAGTCCACAAATCAGCTGGTAACAAGTCTCCAAGAAGGGGTGGGGACCCTTTGGCCTTGGGGTCACATGTGGCCTTCTGGATCCTTGAGCGAGGCCTTCTGACTGAATCCAAATTTTACAGAACAAATCCTTTTATTAAAAGGGGTGCAGCAGAGAAAGATGAAGCTTTTGTTGCCTCCTTTGGTGCTTACAAAAGAACAACCTTGAAATCAGAAAGCCGCAGATTCCCCACCCCTGCTGGAGTGTCTATCCAAGGGAGGTGCCACCAGGCTATCATCTCACCATGACACATGGCAGTTTACAAGTGCCAGGTTAAGTGGACATGTGGATTCTATACTCCTAAATAGAAGAAAAGTCACAACCCTATATTGAAATGGGAAGAGACCATGAAATTCTTTTGATCACCCAGGGCTCACTGTTATATCACGGTAAAATACTTAAAAGACCTTTTAAACTTAAAGATTACTTACATGGGTTTTTTTCACAAAAATTCCAAAATTTGCTCACTTTTGCTAGGATGACGAGTGGTCACCAGTAATATACTACCTTATAGATATTTACAGAACAATAAAGGCACTTACTCTGTCCTATCAAAGTAAAGGTGTTTTAACAATGTGTGTAAAAGTAAATACTGAAAAAGGGTGTTTTGAAAAATACATGTTTGGAAATGTTTCCATCTTGTTGCTGAAAAGTTAGAAATATGTAACTCTAAAAATACTCATATTTGCACATTTTAAAAACATGGAAACTGAATTTTCTAAGACATTTTAATATTTTCCAAAAGAAGACTTGAAATGAGTATTGAGTCTATTGTTTAAAACATTAAAAATGCAACACCTTCCTACAAGGAAGTGCTAAATACAACTTGAAAAGTGAACAATTACTGGCCAACTTTCCACTTCTAAAAATTTTAAAATAACTGAGAGATGGAACAGAGATGAGTACCATGAGTACCATGACCTAGTGAGCTCAGACAGCATGAGACCTGTGCATTCACAAGGACCCCACACTTAGAAGTACCCCTCATTTAGTTTAATGCTCTGCTGACGCCATCTTGAAATTTTTAACAATTTTTGAACAAGGGCTCCACATTTCCATTTTGCACTGTACTCCATAAATTATGTAGCTGGTTCTGGAACTCAGTAGTCAATGCTGTGCTTCCATTTCATTCTACATATTTTTGAGGTTATCTTATCGGCCATGACAACAATACTAAAATCAAGTATTAATATAAAATCAACTTTGCTGTAGCATAAGTGCTAAACTAAACTTGTTAAAAATAATTATACACACAATTACATTTGTATATTGTAGATTTATAAATAAATAGTTATACACAATCACAAAATACAGAAAGCAAAATTATTTGGAGGCTGGTAAGGAAAATTAAAAGTATTTTCATCAATGTTATTTTATCTTTTAAATTTCTTTTTGCATGTTTATAATATGCACGACATATGAATGTGGCAACACATGCATATAATTTATAAATAAATAAGCATATACGGCACTACATGTTCAACAACTTGTCATTTATGAAGTACACGGTCATAAGAGTTTCTAAAACACTAACTTTGACGCCCAGTGATAATCTTGCACTTTTGGAGCCCAAACTCCTAAATTACTCCCTCTTCCGGCAACACTTCCTATTATTCATCAACAATACTTTCCAGAAGAGGGAGGCAATTATGGTTTAGTGTAGAGGACCGCACCTAAGGAAGTAGGCACGTTTCTTAACCTCCTGCCCTGACCACCTCCCAGGGCCGGCGTGCGGGCGTGCGAGCGCCCTGCCCACGGCGAGGTGCTGCTTAGGCTGCGAGGACGGTGAGACTCGGATCTCAGAAAGCCATTTGTATCTCTGTCCCGTTAAGGTCTCATTCGTCCCCACGACTGGATGATGGCACTTCATGCAATGGGGTAAAGGGAATCTTTTCGGTGACACCGGAGTGATACTACTGTTAAAACCTCAAAGTTCTCTCTTAAAGTACACCACAGAAGGTAACTGCCACCAACTTCTCCGAATAAGGTCGGGGAGACGGAAGGTCTGGCAGGGGCGCCCCTGAAGCCTGGGTGGACTCGCGGCCTAGCCGGGCGGGACCGAGGGACGGAGGCGGGCCGCACGCGTCCCGGGAGCGCAGCTTCGCACTTGCTCCTCTGCGTGCCCGAACCTGACACAGCCTCCGTTCAGCTCGCGTGCTGCGCCCGTCCCCGCCTCGCGCGGCGCGGTGCCAGGGCGGCGCTCCGTCCCCCAGGGTCGCTCCCGGGGTCGCCGGGCCGCGCGGGGCTGGGGGCCGCCACTGGCGCGCGAGGGGAAAGGGCCCACCGCCGTGGCCCCGCGTGGCTGGCCCGCGCGGGAAGGAGTCGGCGCCCCCCACCCCGCTCTCTCCAAGGACTCACCTGGATGGCGTGGCCGCTGCCCGGGGCCATGGGGCCCCCCACTAACTTGCAGTAGAGCTCGGGCCGGGGCCGCCCGCCGCCGGGCCCGCGCTCCCCGCAGGTGGCGGTGGCCCAAATCCTCGCCGCCTGGGCCAGGTTGAAGTAGGGAGGGTGCAGGCTGAGCCCGGGCGCGGCCCCGGGGTCCCGAGCGGTCGCACGCCGGTCGGGTAGCAGCAGCAGCAGCAGTAGCAGCAGCGGCAGTGGCGGTGGCGGTGGCTGCGGGACCCGCCGCGGTGCCCAGCCCCGAGCGCGCGCGGCCGCCGCCATCCCGCCGCCGCGCAGGGTCCTCCCGGCTGGGCCGCCCGCGGAGAGGCTTGGTGGCACCGCCGTCCGGGCGGCCGCCGCTCTCGGCCCGTGTCCCCCAGACCCGCAGCGCCAGAAGCGAGGGAGCCGGGGCTATGCGCAGCGCCGGAGCCGCGCCCCTTGCCCCGCGCGCGGGGAGCCGGAGGCGAGGGGGCGGCTTCTCCGCTCTGGAACCTGCGGCGGCGGGAGCGGGCACCCGCCGGATCAGGAACTGACAGCGCCCAGCCTCGCGCCAGCAGACGTCGCCTCTGCAGGCGCGCGGCGAACTTCGCGGAGGAGAAGGGGATAGGCGTTCCCGGGCTCCCACCCAGGCGGCCAGAGCTGGGGGCCCGGACCGCCCGACCTTCCCAATGCCAGGGCAGAAATCAGATCGTTCTCCTCTCCAGATACTCAGGGCCTCAGCCAAAGCCAGAAAGGCCAGCTACTGACCTAAGACGGAAGGAGGCTTGCAGCGAATTTAGGAGAGAGAGCAAACTTCTCCTATCTGCAGAACTTACATCGAAGGCATGGTTTCCCAGACAGTTATTGACCCCAACATTGTGCACCTATGATGTCTGTGGCACTGTAGCCATATACAGAGCCAGGGACTTGGGAGTGGTGGAACGTTTAAAGGACAGCCAATAGTACAAGTTGCAGTTTGCCAACCTGGAAAGGTACCTCGGAGGAAATCCTTTAGTTGCCTAATCTGGTGAATTTGACAGATAAACTAAGTAAGAGATATGGAGGGAATTACTTCATCTGTCTTGCTGGCCTCGGGACAGAGGAGGCCAAGGCTGAGGCTTGGTCTCTCCTACGCATAACACCTCTTGGCAGAATAGATCCCAATTAGAGGACTGCAGTTTTATATTTATACAATAAAACTGCAAAATATCTTTGAAAGAAAATTTAAAACGCCTAAATAAATGGAAAGACATCCCATGTTCATAGATTAGGAGACAATATTGTAAAGATGGCAATATTCCCCAAAGTAACCTACAGATTCAACACAATCCCTATTAAATTCCCAGCTTACTTTTTAATTTTCTTTTTGCAGAAATTGACAAGCTGATCCTAAAATTTGTGTGGAAATGCAAAGGTCCCAGGATATCCAAAACAATTCTGAAAAAGAGTTAAGTCAGATGACTCCCACTTCCTGATTTCAAAATTTGATTGTAATCAAGACAATGTGCTACTGGCATAAGGATAAACATATATTGATAGATCAATGAAATAGAATTGACAGCCCAGAAATAAACCCTTACATGTATGGCCACTAGATTTTCAACAGGGTGCCAAGACCATTCAACAGGGAAAGAAAAATCTAGTCAATAAATGGTGCTGGGACAACTGGATATCCACATGCAGAAGGACCTCACCTCACATTATATGCAAAAATTAACTTAAAATGGATCAAAGACCTACATGTAAGAGCTAAAACTATAAAATTCTTAGATAAAAACAGGCATAAATCTTCATGATTTTGAATTAGCAATGCTTTCTTAGATATGATGTCAAATGCACAAGCAACAAACATAAAATATAAATTGGACCTCATTAAATTTTAAAACTTTTGTGCTTCAAAAGTCACCCTCAAGAAAGTGAAAGACAATACAAAACATGGAAGAAAATATTTGCAAATCGTATATCTAATTAGAGATTCACATCCAGAATAAAGAACTCTTACAACTCAGCTGTTTAAAAATTTTAATAATGGACAAAAGATTTGAATAGACATTTTTTCAAAGAACATATAAAAATGGTCAAGAGCATAACCATGAAAAGATGCTCAAATCATTAGTCATCAGGGAAATGCAAAGCAAAACCACGATGAGACACCACTTTCACCTATTAAGATAGCCATAGCAGGCGCCGTGGTTCATGCCTGTAATCCTAGCACTCTGGGAGGCCGAGGCGGGCAGATTGCTAGAGGTCAGGACTTCGAAACCAGCCTGAGCAAGAGCAAGACCCTGTCTCTACTGAAAATAGAAAGAAATTAATTGGCCAACTAATATATAGAGAAAAAATTAGCCGGGCATGGTGGCACATGCCTGGAGTCCCAGCTACTCGGGAGGCTGAGGCAGAAGGATTGCTTGAGCCCAGGAGTTTGAGGTTGCTGTGAGCTAGGCTGATGCCACAGCACTCACTCTAGCTTGGGCAAGAAAGCGAGACTCTGTCTCAAAAAAAAAAAAAGAAAAAAAAAAAGGATAGGTATCATCAAAAAGACAGATAATAGGCCGGGCGCTGTGGCTCACGCCTGTAATCCTAGCTCTTGGGAGGCCGAGGCGGGCGGATTGCTCAAGGTCAGGAGTTCAAAACCAACCTGAGCAAGAGCGAGACCCCGTCTCTACTATAAATAGAAAGAAATTAATTGGCCAACTGATATATATATAAAAAAAAAAATTAGCCGGGCATGGTGGCGCATGCCTGTAGTCCCAGCTACTCGGGAGGCTGAGGCAGAAGGATCACTCAAGCCCAGGAGTTTGAGGTTGCTGTGAGCTAGGCTGACGCCACGGCACTCACTCTAGCCTGGACAACAAAGTGAGACTCTGTCTAAAAAAAAAAAAAAAAAGACAGATAATAAATAACAAATATTGTTGAGGATGTGAAAAAACTGGAGCTTTCACACATTGCTGGTGGGAATGTAAAATGGTGCAAAGACTGCATTTCCTCAAAAAGTTAAACATAATGTTACTATATGACCCAGCCATTCCAATCCTAAGTATATACTGAAGAGAATTGAAACATATATCCACACAAAAAAACTCGTGTGAATGTTCATTGCAGCATCATTCATAATAGCCCAAATATGAAAGCAACTCAATGTTCACCAACTGATAAACAAAATATGCTATATACATATCATAGAGTATTAGTCACCCATAAAAAGGAATGAAATTCTTGTCCATGATACAACATGAATGAACCTTGAAAATATTGTATTCATACTAGGTGAAAGAAACCAGACACAAAAGACCACATATTGTAGGAGGAGTGACTGGTATTGGATATGAGGTTTCTTTTTGGAGTGATAAAAATATTCTGGAATTAGTGGTGATGGTTGTACATCTCTGTGAATATACTAAAAGCCACTGAATTGTGCACTTTGTGAGTTTATGGTATGTAAATTGTATCTTAATAAAGTTGTTATCAATAAGCCAGGTATAGTGGCACATGCCTGTAATCCCAGCTACTAGGGAGGCTGAGGCAGGAGGGTGGCTTGAGCCCAGGAGTTTGAGGTGGCAGTGAGCTATGATGATGTCCCTGCACTCTAGCCCTGGTAACAGAGCAGAGACCTTGTCTCAAAGAAACAAAAAAAGAGAAAGTTATTTAAAATTTTGCAGAACTGAAATATATATTAAACATAAAAAATGTATATGAATGTGTGTGTAAAAGAAGTCTTGAGATTTTGAAAGTTATACAATAGGATGTTCAAGGAATGAGGAAAAGAGATTTTTTTGTTTATTTTCTCTTCTGTGCCCAGCACTGCCTAAAATAGTCCTGTACCAGATGATGTGGTCGTACCTAAATTGATGAAAGAAGATTTTTTTAAAGTAAGAAAGATTTTGCATACTTTTAAAAGTCCTTCCAGACACAAGATTATTTGAAGAAAAACATTCAACAAGTGGCTAAGATTCCAAAACTATTTTATTCATATGCAAGAGTGAAAGCAAAGCCTAAATTTAAAAAAGCTGTTCTTTGCCCAGGCCAGTAACACTTCCACACTGTGAGGTCATGTCACTGAGATGTTCTGATGATATCAGAAACCTCAGCAGCAGCTACGACCATGCCTGGATTCAAACCAAGGGTTTTTTCCTTCATAGCACCTCACATTTTGCTATAAAAGGCAACATTTAATAGCTTGACACACAAATTTATTGTATTGTGCAATGACAGTATTTCTCTTTAATGTATTTTATTACAGTCCCTAATGAGAGGATAAGTAATATCATTGACTTCATGTTGTCGTTGCATGTTAAAAATAACTGTGATGTCAAAGTATAGTAAGTGTGTTTGTCCACTGAGAACAGCTTTTAAAGATGACCAAATAAAAGCTACATATCTAAAGTTAATATTTGCTAGTAAAGTTATCTCTCTAAAGATTACGTATCCAAAACAAACATCCATGAGTGTGGATACCAGAGGTATAAAGATGAATAATGAACGCAATGATGCTTTAGTGGGTGCAAGGTGGTGGGGAGAAAAGTTGTTCTGAAGTTTAAATGAAGGAATGTATGAGCAAGTTCTTTTAAACATGACAGAAGCAAATATCAAGACCACTTGTGTTTTTAAGGCAAGATTACACTGTTATGTCTTAGTGTGGAAAAATGGTGCTTAAAGGAATTAAATTACTTGCCCATGTTTTAAGAAAAATAGGAAAAATAAGCTGGACCCAGGACTTCTGATTCCCAGTTCATGGTCCCAGGAGGACTCTGAGAGGACAGAGCCTCCTGGGTGAGGCTCCTCTGTGGTGTGAAGGCTACCAGGTGATGCAGTCCTACCTAGATGTGCCCTAGGCACTGGTTTACTTCACCCTAGAGGGGTGGGTGGGACCCACATGCATGGTTGGGTGCAAACAAACCCAAACTAACACAAGTGGATTCAGGGTTTGGCTGGCCTCCCAATATTTCAGATGTGATTCATGCATAGCTAGCTAAGTCCTTCAGATCTTAAGAGGGAAATGCAGCTTGCTGTGCTATTGAAAAGAATGTCCCCAGGGTCAAGAACCTAGACGTGCAAGGGTGACAAACTAACTCAGTGTCTTGCAAGGGCATAGCCAACTTGATAACATCCCTTTCGTACAGTGATTAGCCTAACATTATACTCATGAGTGTTGCTCCTTTTAGTCAAAGCCTAGGTTTTCTCCTTCTTCTTTTCCTGCCCCATCCCCAATATGGCAGCTTTCTCCTCTCCTCCCAAGTCCTCCTAGGAATATGAACTGGGATCAGAAACCTGGGACCTGCTTATTATTGTTATACTACTCTTCTTTAAATTGTGCTGTTAAACTACAGCAACTTGCCACTGGCTTGGGTTCACGTAATAATCAGCTTGCAGGAGTTGTCCTCTTTCATCATCACTTCACAGGGAAAACAGTGACGTCATTCTAGGCCAACAGCAGAATGTAGATCAGCAACAGCAACAAAAAGAATACAAGCAAAACAGAAAAACTAATGGCATTTCTACTTATTGTGACACCACGCATCTGCTGAGACCTCTCCCTTGAAAATCAGAAGAGACGAGACAATGAATAAAGTTCTGCTGCCCAGTTAGCTTCATTGCAAACTCTAAGATGGAAAGCATTTTTTGAAACCCAACTATTCTATTATCCAAGAAAAAAAAAAACAAAAACCCTTTTATTGCTCTTCTACCATGACCTCCTGCTTTGAGTTTCATCAACTATATTTCTTAACAAGTATTTTTCCATGTTATTAAAGATCTACCTAACTGCAAACATAGGCTTTTGATTAGCAAGAGACAATTAGCTTGACCACACTGAACTGAAATCATTCCAGTTCAAAATTAAGAAAGTGTGCTTGCATTAGCCTATGTTGTCACACTCTAAATAAAGGCAAGGTTTCTATTAATATTAGTCATTTTGAAAACTGAGAATTATCCCTAGACCCCTGGGCATCAGGAAGCACAAATGTAATACCGCCCGCTTTTGTTTATCCATAAGGAAGTCAAGGTTAAGGGACTTGCTCAATTCCTCACCACCATGAAATGCTATCCGGAATCCAGCCATGTGCCTGTCTCGGATTACAGCTCAGCTCCCCCTGCTCCCTTAAGTGTGGGCCTCCCTGCTCCGGGTCCCCAGATCTAAGGGCTTCTTCTAAAGTGGTGGTACTCGCTTGGCACATGGCCTGTGTCTGGTTCATCTTCTGAGGTCAGAATCTCCAGTGTTAACCAAAGCAGAGTGGAATTCTTGGCCTGATTGTATCCAGTGTTTTTTTGCTCACTGCAAGCAGATTCCAGCTTCGGTTGGAACCTTGACAATGGTACCTCCCGTTAGGGCACTCCCTGGTAGTTAGCTCTGCCAAAGACCCTATAAAGAATTCGCATTCCAATGGCATGAATTTCCTCTCCAGCTCTTGCTTCACACAGTCCAGTTTGGCCTTTATGTGAAATATGCAGTTGGGCAGAGCAGGTAATTTTATACATTTGTTATTAAGGAGGATTCCTTTTTTCCACCCTAAGTGTATGTTACTACAAGCAGTAGTTCTAGGGTAAAAGAAAGCCTACATGTATGTAATGGTACCTTTGTTTTACAATGACATTTTTTTTTCTATCAGCCCAGGGCTACCCTGCAAAGTGGGTGAAAGCCATTATTCTCATTTTATGGATGAGCAAAAATAACACAGTGAGTAATTAAATCGTCTTACTCAGGCTTAGTGGAAACTTCAGAAATGAAGCCTTCATTCTCTTGACATGAAGGTAGTTATTAATCTGGCAGACATTTTTGAGTGAAAATTAGAAATCAGCCTATAAAATATCCTCTTGCATCATTTTCACATTTTCCCCTTTTGGGTCACCAATGTTTAAGAATTTGAACCCCCTTGAATAGTCTCTATGCCCACGAGAGGTAGCACTAACAGGAGGAGGAAAATATGTCACCACTTAGGGTCAACCACACTGCGTTTTATGTCTGCGTCCAAAATACATCACTTCAGAGGCACGCATTTTGGTAAAAACTTGCCAAACAGGCTCAATGAAGGGCTATTTAACTATGTAAGCTAGAGTCTCTTTGTGGACAGGGGCTGACCCAAGGATGTTTTTCTGTGTCTCCTTTAAGATCTCTGTAGAAGTGCCTTATATAGAGTAGTGGGTTGGTAAATATTTGTCAAAATTCAAATTGAATTGATTGTACTTGAGTCCTAGAGTAAAAGGCTAACAGACAATTTTGTAGACCATATAATCACCAAAATCCCTCATAACTTAATGCTCTTTAACAACTTTCATAATGCTGAGGAGTTCACAGAACAAATGGAAGTGTTATTTCAACACTTAGTTCTTCTCTTCATCCTCTTCTCCTTCTCCTTCCTCTTCCTCTTCCTCCTCTTCATGTTCCTCCTCCTCTTCTTCTTATTCTTTTTAAGACAGGATCTCTCTCTATCACCTGGGCTAGAGTGCAGTGGCATCATCATAACTCACTGCAGCCTCCAATTCCTGGGCTCAACCAGTCCTCCTACCTCAGCCTCCAAATAGCTAGAACTACAAGTGCATACCACCATGCCTGGCTAATTTTTAAAAATTTTTTTTTGTAGAGATATGTCTTGCTATTGCCCAAGCTGGTCTTGAACTCCTGGGTTCAAGCAATCCTCCCACCTCGGCCTCCCAAAGTGCTAGGATTACAGGCATGAGCCACCGCACCTGCCACTTACTTCTTAAGAAGGCAGTATAGATCCAACTCGCTCATTTCTATACTTTTCTACTCTAGATTTATGGAATGCTTAATTATGTTTGTGAGCTTACCATTTATTTCTTTATCTCATCCAGTGTGTTTTTTCTAGGAGTAAATTTCAAAGAGGATTCTGAGGGTGTCGGGTTAAATAGCCGGGTCATGGTTGCTCCTAGCATGTGAAACAACTGGAAAATGAATATACTACAAGAGTGTCCCTTAGGAGGTGGGAGGAAATAGGACAGAGGCAATGGCATAGCTACCACAGATGGGTACAGGTAGGGTTCCATGGTGTAGACTTGATCCTGGGAAATGCCTGCCTGCCCTAAGACTACAGTCTTAACATAACCTAACATTAACCTAAGTAGGTCTATTAATGTTTTATTTGAAAATTATGTTGGAATACTACACTGAGTTTTCTTGGGTTTAGCTGAACAGATATGATTAAACACTTGTTTGGTTGAGTTGTGCCTGCTGCTTGCTTAATATTCTTTAAAGTATTTTCCTATTGACTTTGAAGGACAACGTCCTTATAGCTATTGCCATTCCCGTGGTTCTGCATATAAAATGACATCAAATCAAATAAACTAATTAGGTAAAGCATTATTTTTTAAAATCTCACTGTCTGTACACCTTAATTTCTCTTTTCTCACCTCCTTAACCAAATATACACAATAAAAGTAGATCTTCCACTTAGGACATAACTCTTTTTTTTAATTTTTTATTTTTTGTGCTTTTATTTTTGGATAGAAAATATATAACTCATATTCAAAATATATGCAATCTGGGCATGGTAGAGCAAACCTACAGTTCCAGCTACTTGGGAGGCTGAGGTCGGAAGACAGTTTTGTTCCTTGGAGTTTGAGGCCAGCCTGGGCAACATAACGAGGACCCCGTCTCAAATAATAAAATAAAATAAAATGAATGAAATGGAATGAAATGAAACTCTCCTAACTATGCCCCCTTCTAGGCCAATTCATTTCCATCAGTGACACCACCAGTTTGTCTAGTATCCCACAGATGGTTTTTGAGAAAGCTTCTAGCATAGCACCTAATTCATAGGTGCTTAACAATCATTAATTCACTTTTCCCTTTCCTTTCACCTATCAAACTAGAAACATGGATTTCTCATCAACTTGTCTTTCCATAATTCCCTTATGCTTAGGTGACATTGATCACCATTAGCCTAAATTCCTCCATCGATCTACCCTCCTGCTACCTCCACCTTAGTCCAGACCACGCCCAGCCATGCCGGAGTCATTGCCGTAGCTTCCCTGGTGCTCTCTCTGCCTCCAGTCTCTCCCTGACAGCCCATCTCGCACATGGATGGAAGAGTGGCATTGCACACCACATCAAGATGTTGTCGCCACTCCCTCCTGCCAACTGTGTCCACCGAAGCTCTGCTGCTTGGCTTTCACAGCCTCCAGATTTGGCCTTGTCCTCCTAAGTGTACTTTTTTGTCTCTACTCCTGAGTATCCATCTTTTTCTCATGATCATGGCTGCCCCTGATATCAAATGAGCTGTCAAATTCTGTCCATCTCATTTCCTAAGTACTTCTCAAGGCAGTCTCCTCCATGGCAGCCCCATGGTCCCAGCCATAGGATGAGACTGCATTACCTCTCACCTGATTGTTCCAAAGTCTTCTAGCTCCCTCCAGTCTTATCCTTGTCCAATCCTGTATGACAGCCAAGAGCCACATTTAATTTAGATTAAAAATTGAGTTCCTCAGTCACACTGGCCACATCTCAAGTGCCTTATCATTTTCAATAGAAACAAATTATAGAATATTTTCATCACTGCTGAAAGTTCTATTGAACAGTACTGTTCTATATCATAAATTTGATCATATTGCCACTCTGCTTAACACCATTTAATGTTTGTTACCACTTAGGATAAAGTCTAAACTTTCTTAGTAGGACGGTTATAAGTTGACCTTGGCCTTCTTTTCAGCCCTACCTCTTTCACTTGCCTGCATTGTACGCATTGTACTCCAGCTTTATCAAACTATTCCCCTTTCTGCAGTGTGTCATCATGACTTTGCACATGGGTATCTTCTGCCAGGAGTGCCCTTCTCCGTCTTAGCCACTTGTATCACTCCAACCCATTACTCCAAATTCACCTTGGGAATTACCTTATTTGGCAGGTATGATGGTTAATTTTATGTGTCAACTTGACTGGGTTAAGGGATACCCAGATAGCTGGGAAGACATTATTTCTGGGTATGTCGGCAAGGGTGTTTCCAGAAGAGATTAGCATTTGAATTAGTAGACTTGAGTAAAGAAGATCCACCCTTACCAACGTGGGCAGGCATCTTCCAATGCACTGAGGGTCCAGATGGAACAAAAACGCAAAGGAAGGGTGAATTTGCTTTCTCTTCTTGAGCTAAGACATGTGTCTTCTCCTGCCCTCAAACATCAGAGCTAGTGGTTCTGCAGCCTTCAGACTCCAGAATTTACACCAGTGCCTCCTCACCCCCACCCCATTCTCAGCTCTTTGGCCTTGAAGAGAGTTATACAACTGGCTCCCCTGTTTCTCAGACTTTCAAACTTGGACTGAATTATACACAAGTTTCCCTGGTTCTCCAGTTTGCAGATGGTATATTGAGGGACTTTTTGGCTTCCATATCGTGTAAGCCAATTCCTCTAATAAATCCAGGCCAGGCACAGTGGCTCATGCCTGTAATCCTAGCACTTTGGGACGTCAAGGCAGGATTCCCAGGAGTTCTAGACCAACCTGGGTAACATAGCGAGACTTGGTCTCTACAAAAAATTTAAAAATTTGCTGGGCATGGTGACACATGCCTCTAGTCCCATCTGCTCAAGAGGCTGAGGTGTGAGTATCACTTGAGCCCAGGATTTCAAGACTGCAGTAAGCTATGACTGCACCACTGCACCCCAGCCTTGGTGACAGTGTGAGACTCTGTCTCTAAAAAAATAAAATCCATACACGCACACATACACACACACACACACTTCCTATTGGTTCTGTTTCTCTAGAGTCTCTCTTATAAAGAGATCTTTGGCCTCCATAATTGTAAGAGCCAATTTGTATAATAAATCCATATACAGCCAGTCCATGGATTACAGATGAGATATGTTCCTGAGAACGTCTTTAGGTCAGATTTGTATGTAACTCAGATCCCTGATGCACAGCCCATATAAGCAATAACAATAATAATAATAATAACAATACTATAATGGCTTATATGTGGTAATGTAATACAATGTAATACTGTAATAATAATAATACTCCCTTAGTGTAATAATAAGTTACAGAAACTATTGTGCTCTTTCTTTTAATTCAAACAGAACATAAAAACAAACTCATACAAAAAGTTTAGATAGGAAATAGGAGGAATTTCAAAAATATATATTAAAAGTTAACACTCATCTTATGTTACATCAATGCCTTGATTACTGGAAGGGGCATTTTTGAGGCAAGAAAGGTAGATTAACATTAATCAGAAGGTGATGATGGAGATGGTGCTGGAGAGGACGGAGTGTGAGCTGGAGAATCAGGATTTGATTCTGTAGCTGGAGGGGACCTTACCACTGACGTTGGTTTCTTGCAAAAGGTATCTAGGATTGTTTGCACAGCCTTTTTCCTTTTTTCATCACAAGTGGCCTTGTAGCAACTGGTGTTCTCACTAACTGCACGGTAAACTATTCAATGTTAGGATCTTGCTCCTCGAGCAGCTCCAAATCCTGCTTCAATGAGATGAAAGGATTCAGCGAATTCTTTTGTTGTAAACTTTCTTGGCTCTGGATCTGATTCTTCATGTTCTTGTGTTTCTATCAGCTGCTTCTCTGTCTGTGAGACTAGCTGCTGGCGGAAGAATGCTGGGCCAAGGAACTGCTTATGCTAGGCAGATTTGTTCACATGCGTGGAAGAAACTAGTTCCTGAATTATTAATTTAATTTTTTCATTATAAGTTATCCTTATGGGGAGCGTTGGGAGCCCATTCGTAGGTACGGAGTGCCGTAAGTCAAGTCGTCTGTAACCTGAGGACTGTCTGCATTTATAAATCTCCACCTCCATTGCAACGCATGCAAGAAAAATGTATTTTTCACACCACTTCGAGAGCTTGTTTGTAGATTCTAGCAGGGGACTGCAGCTACACCTATACCCTTGATGGAATAATGGTCCTCTATCTGGGAGGGTTGTCCTCTTTGACCAAACATGCAGCTTCTGGAGGGACGTACATAGAGCAATGAGGGAGGAAGGGGACACACACCTAGTGAGCCAGATCAGCTGAATCAACTCTGGCCATCTATGCGGTAACAGGTAACACAGCCAGATCTCCCTCATATCCATTCCACACCACTTTCCACAATGGTAATGATGCAGTAGTTGCTCAATAAGTATTTATGGATCAATCAATCAGTTGTCTTGGTTGGTCTAACCTGGTGAGTTTATATAGCTCCACAAACCATTAAGAACATCCCCAAATACCGGTGCTATCTTAGAAAACTCTGAAACATCAGCTGGTTTTCTCAGTTGCCTTATTCAGAAAAACAGAATTTGCATTTATACAACCTTTAAAATGTTTCTATTAGTATGACAGGCTACACTGTTTGCTCCCAGTGAGTGATGCCTCTCAGAATCATGTCCCTGTGTTGTTCTCTCCCACCCTGAGGCTGGGCTCGGACATATGACTTGCTTTGGCAAATGGGACACTAGTAAGCATGATGTAAACTGAGGTTTCATAAGCTCTTCTCCTCGTGGAGCTCTGTCTTTCGGAACTCAGACTCCATGTTGTAAGGAAGTCCAACTACTGCTAAAGAAAAAAGGTATGTAGAAAAGAGGCCGTGGAGTATGGGAGACTACACAGGACGTGGCAAGGTAAAGCCATATTGGATGTTACAGTCCCATTAAAAGACTGCATGAGAACTGCCCAGCTGATCTCAGCCCAGATTGCTGAATCATGAACAAATGAATAGTTCTTGTTTCAAGCCACTGCTTCAGAGATGGTCTATTATGCAACAATAGACAACCAAAACACTCAAAATCTTGTCTCTTCCTCCTAATCACCAACGTGAGCTGATAAATGTCACCTATTTGTAGGTTCTGTTTTTAAATGCCTTCATGCTTTGGAAGTGAAATACAGATTTTCTGATTTGGGTGAGGAAGATTTCACTTCTAGGCATTTCTGGGAAATTGAGACTTTAGAATTTCACTTTTATTTTTCTATATAGTTAGTGTCTTCAGGAAGACAAAATTGAGTTTGTCTCTGGTTTTTTGTTTTTTGGTTTTTTTTTTTTTTCTTATTTTCTGGCTTTTGCTTCTGGGTAAGTATCTAGGGAAAAGCAAAATTTGATCTCTTGAGTCTCATGCCCTGTTTTCTGTACTTGCCAAAATCATGTCCTTGGGACTTCATCCTAAGTTTTAAAAATGTTTGTGTGAATATGCCTTCTGCCAAAGCATCAACAGTGAGGCCAGAAAGGACAATTCTACAAAAATAGATTTCTTCAATCCGTATCTATGCAAATCTACAAGTCAAATATTCCTTTTGTAGTTACCTTATAAGGGTCATAGTTTTTCTCTAAAGTGGATTTTGACCATTTGTGAATCTTCCTTTCAAGCATAGTCTTGGCGTCATTTTTCTTCCCTTCGCTAGGAGTTACTATTTTATATTTCCTCTTTTCATTCTTCATGTACCTTTTATAGGTTGGTCTTTGAAAAAAGTATTTTTCCATTGTGTCCAAATTGGAAAAAGTGTGGTTTAACTTGAGTCAAGAAGTTTCTTTAATCATTTCATCAGGCATTGGAAAGTCTACTAACATGGACTAAGGAAAAAGAATAAAAAATTGAAAGAAAAAGGCACAAAAGCTGGTTTTTCAGACCAATGCCAGTCCACAAACTGTTGTTACAATGAGAAAACCACAAAAATTGAAAGTGTTTATAAACTTTTTTTAGCAATTTAATATTAAATATTGCTGTGACATCTAACTATGTGATCATTTTCGTCATAGCCCAGTTGTATTGTATATTACAAAATATCGGTCAGCATTGGATTGGAATGTATTTTAATGGTCTTTATTCACAGTTAAAGAAGCACTAGTCTAAAATGACCTCTCTAAATGGCCTTGCAGACTCAGGGCTAAGGCAGTGTAGGACCCAGAAAGGGCACTCAAAGGACATTTGCTGATTACTGATTCTTGCTTGATGGATAGTTTCTAATCTCATAATGTTCTAAGATTATGTTAAGCCTTTATCATTCACATGCAACAAATATAAAAAAATCAGTTTTGCAACTTTTTAAAAAATGGCATGAAATAACCTGCCTAATTCCCTTGGCTCGGGGTGAGTAATTGCAATTAGGTTTAGACAACTCAAAAGAAATGACACATATGCTGAAGTTAAAATTAGTTTCACTTACTCCATAATAGCACGTACTGATTTAGCTGCCTCTGCACAGAGGCATGGGTGTAAGGTTGTTGTTTTAATAATATGAACTCATTGTATGGACTCAATCCGTGACTCATCTTTCATGAAGAATAAATGCATCATTGGGTTATCTCAGGTGAAAGCGATTCCCTATACTTAGCACAGTACGCCATGCTGCTCAAGGGCTGTATCTTCAAAATTGCTCTTTACCTTACAGCAGTGATCCCCAACCTTTTTGGCACCAGGGACTGGTTTCATGGAAGACAATTTTTCCACAGACTGGAGGGGGGGGGTATTTCTGCAGCCCAGTTCCCAACAGGCCATGGACCAGTTCTCGTCTGCAGCCCGGGGGTTGGAGACTGCAGCCTTACATGACCTTTACTAACTCGGGTTTAAGACTAAGGAGGCCTGAGTGCATAGTAGGCATCACATCCTCAACTCTTAGGCCTCTTCCTCCCCCGTGGCACATCAGCCTCAGGGAAGTCCTACTGCTGGTTTTGCTCTGCCATGTGCCCAGTCCCATTATTTGGAATATTACTTCCTTCCTGTGTGAGTTTAGACAAGCCACTTAGTCTCGATATATCTCAGATCCCTCACCTGAACTGAAAAATGAAGATAAGGATATTGTGACAGTTAGATGACATAATGTATGTGATAATAGGTCTGCAGGACTAGACCTATTGGTGGTCACTATCATTTTCACTTCACCTGGCCCTTGTTCCCTTGACCAAGCCGTCATCACACACATTACAGTATAGTAATTAAGCCCACAGGCTGTGGAGTTACAGACATAAGTTCAAGTCCCAGCGTCCCCATCTAATAGCTAATGTGAACTTGTGATTTTAGGTAATTTATTTAACCTCTTTAAGTCTCAGTTCCTTCAACCTAAGCATCCACAAATGGATGAATGGATAAAGAAAATAGACATACGTACATACATACACAGATATGTGTGTGTATATATGTGATATATACACACACACACACACACACACACACACAATGAAATATTATTCAGCCATAAAAAAGGAGATCCTGCCATTTGCAACAACATGGATGAACATGGAGGACATTATGTGCACTGAAATAAGCCAGACACAGAATGACAAATACTACATAATCTCATGTATACATGGAATCTAAAAAAAAAGTTGAACTCACAGAAGCAGAGGGTAGACTGGTGGTTGCCAGGAGCTGGGGGTAGGGTATGGAATGGAGAGTTGTTGGTCAAAGGGTACTAAGTTTCAGTCATAAGATGAACAAGTCTTGAAGATCTCACATACAGCACAGATGGTGATACATTAATTGATTTGACTGTGGTAATCATTACACAATGCATGCATATATCAAATCATCATGATATATGCCTTGAATATATTTAATCTTTATTTGGCAATTACATTTTTTTAAAGTCTCAGTTTCTTCATGTGAAAAATGTTACCTATGACATAAGATTTGTAAATGCTGAAAAAAGTAATAATTGTAAAGCGTCTAATGCAATGCGTACAGACAGTGTGCCTACAGTTCAAGCTAGCTATTGTTATTTTTGTGTTTGGTTATAGACACAGGTCTTGATCCATTAGGTCTGAATTTCTATCCAGGAGTCTGCCTAGGTTCCTGACTTCTCAGGACCTAGAAGCTTTCTTTGCTCTTGCCATTTAGCGCCGGTCCCTAGTGATTGCATTTCAGCTCCCAGCAGCTGGCCTCCTTTCCTGGATGTAGCCCCTGCTGCCCACTTTTTGGCCTTTCCACAGCCCCGGGGGATGGGATGGCCTTTGAGGAGTCCTGTGGAAGCTTTCACTGTCCTAAGCTCCCCTGGTCAGCTGGTCTGCCATCTGCCCCAGAGCCCCCGGGACACCACACCGACCTCTAGGGTTCTTCACTTTCTCTTCAGAGCTGCCTGGATCCCCACCTCTCAGTGAGCTGGAGTCTCCCCAGAATTGAGCCAGAGTGGTCTGGCCCTTAGGCTACCTGCTGAGCCCCAGCACTGACAGGGAGGACATTCGTCCCCTCCTGGGAGTGGCACATCACCGTAGTGTCATAATACTGGCACCAGACTGAAGGCAGATGTTGTAAGAACTGTTTTGTCCAGGAGCCGGGTTTGATCATGGCTCTTCTGTGAGCTTCTGCTGACGTTTCTGTTTCCAGTGCACTTGGAGTTTTGCCCTAGATCCTTCCACTTTTTTATTTATGGTTCCCTCTGCAGCCCCATTCCACTTGCCAGGGGAACTGAGGATTCTACACCTCCACGGAAGCCATTAAAGCCATCAGGACCTGCACCTCTGGGACAGTGGGGGGTGGCAGGGGATCCTGTAGAAGCCCAAGGTCCCTGTTCAACTTCAGACTTCCAGACGCCCACCTCCCTGCCACACACACACCCATAGATTATAAGTTAATTTAAAACACACACAGACACACACAAGAATGGAGGCGCAGCCCCTTAGCAACAACTTTTAGGCCCCTTGGGCACCTTCTAGACCCATGTTGGAGACCAGCAATGAGAGGTGTTTTGGGGGTGGAGGAGAGTAGACTCTGTCTCCAGTGGCCTCACTACGAGCTAGTGGCCACATGCCCTAGATTCCTGATAAGAGAGAACACACAAACACAGGCTCCAAATCTCATTAGAGAAAAGAGCATCAGAAACTTTGGTTTCATATTTGAGAGGTTTGTGGATCCCCAGATGATCTGTGAGAATTAATTTATTCATTCATTTATTCAAAAATACTCAGTGAGCAACAACTATATGTTAGATGTCGGACTTGGCATCGGGTTGCAAAGAGAATGAGGCAAACACAGCTTCTGCCTCTTTGTGGTTCACGGTCTGAGGTTCAGTCCCACTGAGGTTCCTATGACCCTAAACTGCTCTATGGCCTCTAAGCTGTAAGAAACCCACCCAGGAACTCTCACTGAAAGAATCAGGCTCCCACCGCACTTGAGATTACACTATTTTAAAAATATACTTTGCTGTTATACATTGCTATATAATTGCCAAGTGGGGCCCCAAAAGTCAAATGGCAATAAAAATATTATATTCTGCATTTCAACCATGGAGGCAGGGGATCCGTTTTCTCTACAAACAAAATTAAATTTTCACTCCACTCTTGCTCCTATGCAAAGCTGTGAGAGAATTTCCACAGCAAGGGAGTCTTTTAGTCCATTTTCCTTAAGGACTGAACTCAGCTTTTGTGGCTTCTCTTAAATGGTTTTGGTTCAAATAAAGATGAAATGAAGCAAGTGCCAACTTTGCAAATAATTGAGAACTAAATCTGTGTGTATGTGTCTCCTATCTTTTACCCCTTAAGAGAGTAGCAACGTGGCAGTAAAATCTAAGGACTGAGATATCAACTGGACAGAATTGAAGGTCCGCAGTACAGTAAAAGATAATGCTCTGGGGTGGATGCTTGGATCCCTCAGCAAAATGCTGAAGGCAGCTTCAGTTAGGAGGCACTTCTTCTTGGCCCTTTCATAATAGATGTTTTTATTCCCAAGGGCCCGATCACTGACAGGGTACTTTCCAACTATTAGCCTAGACTCCCCTTAACAAACGTTAGAAGCTGAGGGAGCTAAGTTACACAATAATGCTAAATATCCAAATGAAAATCAGACACTTCAGGCAAAATCTAGACATCTGACCAGGGACTGAAGGCTCCTAGGTTGGCATGTCTATACCAGTGCCTTAGCCCAGTGGGTCCAGACGAGGCTCCCAGAAACCCTGCCGTGTATGTATATAGCTCTTGGCTCATCGCTGCATGTTGTAAACTGCAAAGCATTTGACGGAGCAGTGCCAAAAGCAATGGACCCAAGGGAGCATCATCCATTCCATCACTAAAGAGAAGGGAATCCAACATTTTGTTAAATCACTACGATGGATAATAAAAGCAAAATTACTAGAGCGTACCAAAAGCAAAATGTGAACAAGGCCTGGATGGTTATTGGCTGCTTGGGGAATAGTTGTGCCATTTTGTAAAGTCCCTCTACATCAATGTGGCCTTCCTCCTCCCTGAGGAAAAGGAGTAAGTGCAGTGGAATTGTCATATAACGCCAAGCTAGGACCAGCATTCCATGGGTTAGGGCACCCCACGTGGGGGCAATATTCTGATGCCCCACCCAAAAGAAGAGCGAGTGTTCGGCCAGCCGCAGTGGTTCATGCTGTAATCCTCGCACTCTGGCAGGCTGAGGCAGGAGCATTGCTTGAGGCCAGGAGTTCAAGACCAGCCTGAGCAAGAGCAAGACCCCATCTCTACTAAAAATTGAAAAATTAGCCGGGCATGGTGGTGGGTGCCTGTAGTCCCAGCTACTCAGGAGGCTGAGGCAGGAGAATTGCTTGAGCCCAGGAGTTTGAGGTTGCTGTGAGCTAGGCTGATGCCACGGCACTCTAGCCTAGGCAACAGAGCAAGACTCTGTCTCAAAAACAAAACAAAACAAAAAAGAGATGCCATAAACATTCGGGTGGGGAGGAGGGGAAAAATTCACACTTACAAAATAGGTGCGATGCGCACCACCTGAGGGTAGGACACGCTTGATGTTTTGGTAAGGGGGGGGGAATGGCAGGGGCAATATATGTAACCCTAACAATATTTGTACCCCCATAATATGAAAAAATAAAAAAATAATTTAAAAAAAGAGAGAGAGAGTGCTTCAGCAAGCAAGCCAGGGGTTTACACAACTGTTATCAATTAATCAAGAACAATAGGCCAGACACGGTGGCTCACGCCTGTAATCCTAGCACTCTGGGAGGTCAAGGCTGGTGGATCGTTTGAGCTCAGGAGTTCGAGACCAGCCTGAACAAGAGCGGGACCCCGTCTCTACTAAAAAATAAAAAGAAATTAGCTGGACAACTAAAAAATATGTATATATAAAAAAATTAGCCGGGCATGATGGCTCAAGCCTGTAGTCCCAGCTACTCGGGAGACTGAGGCAGAAGGATTGCTTGTGCCCAGGAGTTTGAGGTTGCTGTGAGCTAGGCTGATGACACAGCACTCTAGCCCAGGCAACAGAGTAAGACTCTGTCTCCAAGAAAAAAAAAAAAGAGCAATAGAAAAATTTTAGCAATGTCATCCCAAAGAACACTCCTTTCAGAAGATATGAAAGAGAAGAATAGATTGTTGGCAAGGTGTGGTAGCTTACACCTGCAATCCCAGAACTTTGGGAGGCCAAGGCAGGAGAATCTTGTGAGGCTAGGAGTTTGAGACCAGCCTGGGCAACATAGCAAGACCCCCATCTCTACAAAAATCAAAAAATTAGCCAGGCAGGGTGGCTCATGCTTGTAGTCCCAACTACTGGGGAGGCTAAGGTAGGAGGATCACATGAGCCCAGGACTTCAAGGCTGCAGTGAGCTATGATTGTGCCACTGCATGCCAGCCTGGGTGACAGAGTAGGACCTCATCTCTAAATTGAAAAAAATAAAAGAGAAAGAAGAATAGATTGGCAAAGGAGGAATTGCTTAAGAAATGGATTTATTATTCTTTAAAAGTGGAGAAAAAGGTTTTAAAAAAAATAAATTGATTTAATTATGAGAGGAAAAATAACTCAATCAACAGAGGTATTTACAATGCACCAAAATTACAATTAAAAGATCCTACAAAGTTTATATTGCATACCAATAGCTCCCATGTCATCCTTTAATATCAGATTCAAAATTTTAAAAATTATTTTCATCAGAGTAAAAGTGGCATTAATTTTAAATTATTGTCTATTCATGCATGCACTGGTTTATTCAACTAACATTTTGGCATAATAATGGTGATAACAATAATAGTAGTCACTGTAAGTCAGGCACAATGCTATGTACTTTATTTGCATTAAATTAATCTAATTATCACAATAATGCAATAAAGAATATTATATTATTATTTCTATTTTATAGACAAGCCAAAGTTTAAGAGATTATTAGGTTAAATCATTAAATTTCTAATATTTGCCCAATTTTGACCTATGAAAATGGGTCATATGTCATGCGATTTTGACAATCAATGTCATATGATTTTGACCAGGAAAATTGGTAATTTCATGTAGCCCAATCTAAAAACTTTCTTAAAATGAGGAAGTTAGTAAGTAGTAGATGAGATCCAAACTTGTGCTCTTAACAATCAGCAATCTGACCTATTGTGTGCCAGAAATCACAAGTCCTGGGAACACAAATATGGATGGATTTATTTTGATGGATGGTAACCAGCTACACATTATGCTTTTAAGACATGCTTGGTGGTGGTTTATAATTATTTCTGCTTATTCTTCCTGGTCCTCGTCTCCACGTCAAATAAGGTAAGCAGTGGATTCAGTTATACTTGCTGTTCAATTAAGAATAATGATACACCAAGATGCTCAGAAACTACATTTGTGTTTTTAGTGGGATGATTTTTGTTTTGTTTTGCTGCAGTCGTTATTGTTACTGTTCTTGTTGCTGCTGATATTGGTCTAGTTTTCCTTGGTCCTCTCTGAAACACATGCAGCTGCAGCCCAAGATGCAAACACTACAGTTTTAGACACACCTCATCTGAGTGTGTGAGGCCAAAAATTTTGTACTTATGTCTTGAAATAGCTGTGTTCTTCTCTTCCAGGGGTTAGACATAAAGTAGTGACTATGAGAAATTTTGTGATGTGGGCCCGCACATGTTCTCCAGAGAAATAGAAACAATAGATTGTGTATGTATGGCAACCCAAGTCTTGGGGGCTCACAGCATGTGATTGTTAGCTTCCTTGGTTTTGTAGCATCTTGGCCCTCTCAAAGGGCACAGATTTCTGTTATTAAATGAAATTAAAATGTCTAAATTATTTTGAGTATCTCATTAAAGCCTTGAGGTATGCTCTAGAGTACTTTATTTGAACATTTAAAATTTAATAATAGTTTCTGCAAAAGAAAACTTAAAACATATGGACCTATTATACAGTGAGTCCTAAACTAGGGATATTTGTCCAGTTATTGGAAAGAAGTTGTTGTAGGTTGAGTTCCCTGGGAAGCAGACTTTCACGCACACAAGTCATTTATTATAAGGCCTGTTCTTGCAATTCATATTTTAGAGAAGAGGAAAAGGAAAATTGGGCATAGAGAGAAGTTGAAATGTGATGTAAGCCCAAAGACAGCTTCAGATGGCCTCAGATGGATATCTGGAACTGAAATGGCCCTTCAGAGCAGTGCTGAGCAGGGACAGAAGGCTGGGTCTTTCTACTCCCATGCCAATCAGTCATCGAATATGGGACCTGGGAAGGCAGGAAGACCTGGGCAAGCTGATTCTCTGCAGCTGAGGCAATCCCAGAAGGGCCTGGCAGCTGAAAGCTACCTGCCAACAGCCTCGAGTGGCTGCATGACAAGTCCTGAAGGAGGATATCATCAAAATGGCACAGTGTCCCCCAGAGTCCACCCCATACACATTCACAGTCACTTCCTATAATTGCAGGGAGCAGCTCCAGCAGGATTCTGGTGGGCCTTTTTCCTGGGGAGGCTTAGAAGAGGAAGGTTGGTTGACACATGGCAGTCCCCACTGTTGCAGCTGGTCTCAAGTGATACTCAATATCTTACTCCTTAACTTCCAGATTCTCCTCATCAGCTAACAGCTCTGCCCATCCGGAAAGTGTACCTAATAAAATGACCCAGATCCCAACCCGTGAGGAGGCTGAGCCCTGGTCACCAAACTCAGGCTGTAATTTTGTTTTTCTCTATTTACCATCAAAGATGGTCAAGGAAATACCAAGAGCTACCTAAATGGAGGGTGTGGGTTCCACGTGTCTTTCCCACTGACTCCAGCAATAAGCGCAGCCAACCTTCTCCTGATGATCCGGGCCAGTTAACCCTGCCAGGATAGCGACTCCCCTTCTCACCTGCTGCCCCTGCACACAAAGAGCCTAAAGCGCACAGGCAGCAGCCATAGGTTATAGTTTAATGGGGGTAGTTCTGTGTCCCCTGGTGGAAGTAGTCCTCCTTTGAGAACCAGAACTTCTAAACTGGCAGAGCCTACAGTTCCAGGGACAGGAAATACAAATGGATCATTGAAAGCACGGTAAGTAGGACCACTCCAGCTGCAATGATGCCCTATGTTTGTAAAATACCATCTCCATTCGTCTCCAAATTAGTGCTTTAGCTGTACCTTCCGCAGGCCACTCCAACACAGGCTGTACGTTGCTCTATACCGTCATTCTTTCTGCAATGGTTGAACTTTTCACATGAAATGAGAGTGGTTTGATCTTATGGATATTCATGAACCATAAAAATGGTTATGTCTCTCCTTTGCATTGGTTGCTGCTGAAAAACTTGGAGCCACATTTCTGTTCTCCTGCCTCTATTTTGTGTTCGACCTCACTCCTGCATTATATTATCTTTCCTATTTTTGATTTCTCTTTGTCCCATATGTCCACATATGAAAAAATGCTCAATATCACTAATTATCAGGGAAATGCAAATTAAAACCAAAATGAGATACCACCTTAGCCCCATCAGAATGGCCATTATTAAAAAGTAAAAAAACAAACAAAAAAATAGATGCTGGCATGGATGCAGAGAGAAAGGAATGCTTATACACCGTTGGTGGGACTGCAAATTAGTGCAGCCTCTATGGAAAATAGTATGGAGAATTCTCAAAGAAATAAATGTAGACTTACCATTTGATCCAGCAATCTTACTACTGAGTACCTACTCAAATGAAAAGATGTCATTTTACAAAAAAACCACCTGTCCCCAAATAGTTATTGCAGCACAATTCACAATGACAAAGATGTGGAGTCAACCTAAGTTCCTGTTAATGAATATATAAAGAAAATGTGGTGTGTATATATATATATATAGTATATATACCATGGGGTACTACTAAGCCATAAAAAGAAGGGAAATAATATCTTTTTTGCAGCAACTTGCATGGAACTGGAGATGATTGTCCTAAGTGAAGTTATCTCAGGAATGGAAAATCAAACACCTCATGTACTCACTAATAATTGGGAGGTAATAAATAGGCACATAGGCACAAAGAGATGTAAAGGTCATTGGACACCAAGAAGGGAGGAGGGTGAGGGATAAAAACTTACCTATCAGGCACAGTGAACACCATTCTGGTGACAGGCACCCTAAAAGCCCCTACTCAAGCATTATACAAGGTATCCACGTGACAAAAACATTTGTATCCCCTTAATATTTTGAAATAAAATTAAAAATTAAAAATTCAAGCATTTTTAAAAAGAAAAACCCCAAACAATAATTTAACTGGATAGAAGTATAAAACTGGCATAGCAATTCTGAAAAGCAATTGTACATGTGAATTAGGAGCCTTCACAATTCATATGCTTTGACTCTGGAATTCTAGAAATTTAGCCTCATAAAATAATCAGAAATGTGGATAACATTTAAATATAAAATAATTGTAACATTTTTAATAATAAAAATGGAAATTTACTTACTTATAAAAGGAGAAAGGTTGAACAAATTATAGTATACTCAATTTAAATGTAGCCATTAAAAGAAGGATTTTTCAAAGAAATTTTGATGCCAGGAGAAAATGCTCACATTATCATGTTTAGCAAAAGGGCAAAATACACATGATTCCCATTATTTTACTATACAATCTTAAAAAAAGATTGTGGATATCTTTAGTAAGTAATAACTCTGGGAAGTTGCATTACAGGTTATTTTTATCTTCTACGTTATTTTTTTCTTTTTAATATTCTGAGTTTGTAATCTGGAAAAAATAAATAAATTTGACTAGGCTAACACTTCCACCCTAAGAATTTTTATTGAGTAGACAACAAGGTAGGGATATTGCCTATCAAAGGGAATAATCAATGTCTACGCATATTCCTTGGATTTAGTGTTCCAGTCCCTTCTTTTAGCACTTCGTCAGCAATTTATTTATTCTGAGGGATATTGTGAGGAAAGTCAGTCTCAGTTGCTCAGTCCTTCAATCCATGCTTGGCCACATAAGAATGGGCCTTGAGCCTAGAGCACTTCCTTACAAAGAGATAGAGTCCTCACAGCCTGTGCCGGACTTACTACCTTATGTGGGAATACAGTTCCTTGTTTCAGACTCAATGTGTACTTCGTTTTTTTAATTTCAAAATATTAAGAAGGTACGAATGTTTTTGTTACATGGGTACCTTTTGTAATACTTAAGTTGGGGGCTTTTAGCGTGCCCATCACCCGAATGGTGTTCATTGAATCTGATAGGTAGGTTTTTACCCTGTCCCTCCTGCTCCCTCCCCTTTCTTTATTTTATATGACCTTTAACATCCCTTTGTGCCCATGTGTGCCCACTGATTAGCTCCCACTTCTTAGAGAGTACGTGTGGTGTTTGTCTTTCCATTCCTGAGGTACTTTGCTTAGGATAATGGTCTCCAATTCCATCCAACTTGCTGCAAAAGACATTATTTTATTCCTTTTTAAGGGTGAGTAGTACTCCATGGTGTGTGTGTGTGTGTGTGTGTGTGTGTGTGTGTACAACCCACCTTTTCTTAATCCACTCATTAATTGATGGACACTTAGATGGATTCCACATCTTTGCAATTGTGAATTGTACTACAACAAAGGTTTAAGTGCAGGTGTCTTTTTAATAAAGTTACTTCCTTTGGGTAGGTACCCAGCAGTGGGATTGCTGGGTTGAATGGTAAGTCTACGTTTATTTCTCTGGGGAATCTCTGTACTGTTTTCCAGAGAGGTTATACTCATTTGCAGTCCCACCAGCAGTGTATGATGTGTACTTCTTTGTTACCCTCTGTCAGCTGCCAGAAGGAGCTTGCTGGCCACAGAGAACTGATGTCCACTACTAAAGCTGATCTTGCTGTCTCTTCTCTGTATGAGTAAAGCATTGTTCCATCCAGGGCTTGACTGCATTGTTTTCCTTGGTGATTCCAATACTAAGATGCAGTGGACAGAAGTGCTTGGACTTCTACTCCTGATAATAGGCAACAGGTACCACTTGCTGGACAAATATTCTCTGTAATCCTAAGGTTGTAAAATGCAGAAGAGATAAATTTGTTCTGGCGTTGATTCAATAATTTTTTGCCTACAATACAGCACAGTGAAGAGAGCAGAGGCTTTACTCTCAATTTACCTGGGTCCAAATCCCACTTTCTTATTTCAGTCTCTGTGATCATAAGCAGGTTTCTTACTCACTCTGAGTCTCAGTTTCTTCATTAGTAATAGCTTTCACCTATTCATGGGTTAGAATGCAGATGAAATTTGGTGACACCTTCAAAATCCCAGCACAGAGTGGACATTAGTCAATGCAGATTAAGTTCCTGACCACTCACTTCCATTCTCACCCTCTGTGAGAATACTTTCAGTGGAAACTAATGGAGAAACTAACTGAAAGTGGCTTACGCAATAAGAAGTCCAGGGGTGGGTAGTCTTGATTGGTGAACTCAAGGCCTTAGTGACACCATCTGTCTGCTCTGCCTCCTCCAGGGGATAGTTTTGCTCATGGTCACAAGGTGGCTACAGCAGCTCCAGGCATCATATCTGTTTGTTTGTTTGTTTGTTTGTTTGTTTGTTTGTTTTGAGACAGAGTCTCACTCTGTTGCCTGGACTAGAGTGCCATGGTGCCAGCCTAGCTCACAGCAACCTCAAACTCCTGGGCTCAAGCAATCCTTCTGTCTTAGCCTCCCAGTAGCTGGGACTACAGGCATGTGCTACCATGCTCGGCTAATTTTTTCTATATATTTTTAGTTGGCCAATTAATTTATTTTCTATTTTTAGTTGAGACGGGGTCTCACTCTTGCTCCGGCTGGTTACGAACTCCTGACCTTGAGCTATCTACCCGCCTCAGCCTCCCGGAGTGCTAGGATTACAGGTGTGAACCACCGAGCCTGGCCCAGGCATCATATTTATATAGGACAGTGTTCCAAAGAAGAAAAGATCATCTTGTCCTGGGTATATCTTAGAATTGAGGAAAACTTTCTCAGAAGCTGCCAGCACATCTCCTCTTATGTCTCAGAGATCAGAATTTTTCACACGTCCATGCCTAATCCAAGCCCTATCACCAACCTAGACCAAAGGGCTTTGGACAGACCAAGAGGCTGGCCTCCCTTTAAGTATATCTCCAGGGGGAGTATGGTAGATTCCTGAGCAAAACTGGAGTTCTGATAGGGAAAGGAAGAGGGCATTGGGTGTTGAGGTAGATTACTCAGTGCTGTGTCTGCTACACTCTCCACTGCAGGAAGCCTTGTCCAGGGTAAATTCTAATATGTAAGGAGAGACTGAGCTAACCAGCTGGGAGATGTAGGGTGGGAAAGTAGGTAGGGAATAAAGACAGACAAGATGTCCAGGATGGATGGCCTCTTAGTTGGAGTAAAGGGGCCTGATGACAAAAAGGGAGGTAGAAGGCTCAGTAGACCAGGTTGACCTACTTCACAATTCTGTCTACAGCACGTCCTGTTGGAGCATTAACTGGGACAGTGTAGAATTGAGGCCAAACATATTATGGCCTGTGCTGGTGCAACCAGGAAGTGATATGACTACGGCCTCATTTGAGACGAACATGGATGTTCATGCATTTGAGTAGTGCATGTCTGTGAGTAGGAGCGATGGGCATTCTGACCATGCAGATTTGGAGAACACAATTCCTTGAGTCTTTTACAAAGTCAATGATTAATAATTTTTGACGATCTAACATATCCCCAGCTATAAATTAGCCCCTGGAGAAAAGAAAAGATATGTAAGACACAGGGCCTGGCCTTTAAGAATTTAAACTCTACTAAAGGAGTCTGAAATACCAGAAGTAGAGTTGAGAGCAAAGCCAGACCCTGTGGAATCAAGGGGTAAGGGACATGGTGCAGAGCAGAACTGCAGCAGGAGCTGGGCAAAGTTGACAGGGAGATGACTGAGGACTAAGGTGGGGGAAGGGGAACTTGAGCTGGGGGTAACACCCTGGGCAGGTCAGGGTTTGGCTTAGCACAGACAGGAGTGAGAGAAGAGAGACCCATAGGGATAGGAAGGTGGTGATAAGGGAAGGGTGGGTGACAAGGATGGAGAGGCTCTGTTGGGATAGGGAGAAATTTTTTGGTTAGGGAAAGTGGGCCATGCTGATTTAATTTCATGTTAGGTCCAGTGGGGTCACTATTAAAGTTTGGAGTGGGCCATTTTAAAAAGATTTGCCTGGCTGTGACCCTCAGGGCTTTATTCTGTTTGGGAACATTTTTGACGAAGATGAGCTTAGCCAGGTGTGTGGGACGGTGTGTCAGGCACATTCTTTCCAGAGAGTGACAAGACTCTTATCAGCACCCTGGCCAGAGACTTTGCCAAAAGCAACTTTGAGAGCAAGTGTGGTCCTGGAAAGGAAAGGAAACATGATTTAGAGCCAGACTTAATTAAAGTTATGGCCCTATCACTCATTAGCAAATTATTCTAATCTCACAGTACTTTCATTATTTTTTTTTTTTTTTTTGAGACAGAGTCTCGCTTTGTTGTCCAGGCTAGAGTGAGTGCCGTGGCGTCAGCCTAGCTCACAGCAACCTCAAACTCCTGGGCTCAAGCCATCCTCCTGCCTCAGCCTCCCGAGTAGCTGGGACTACAGGCATGCGCCACCATGCCCGGCTAATTTTTTCTATATATATTAGTTGGCCAATTAATTTCTTTGTATTTATAGTAGAGACGGGGTCTCGCTCTTGCTCAGGCTGGTTTCGAACTCCTGACCTCGAGCAATCCGCCCGCCTCGGCCTCCCAGAGAGCTAGGATTACAGGCGTGAGCCACCGCGCCCGGCCTACTTTCATTATTTTTTCGTCTGTGGAATGGGCATAATACCCACCTCATAGGATATTTATAGGGAAAACACCTGGTACCTAGAAAGCACTCAAAATACAAGTACTTTCTCTTCCCCCTTTTGTTTACCCCAAGTGTTAAAACAAAACCCAGGATGCTTGATCTTACGTAATAATGTTGTTCAGTGTTAGCCAATTTTAAGTGGTCTTATCTATAGACGCCCAAGGCAACAAAAATTTAGGGTTATTTCTTGATTTAAAAATTGGAATTTTCTATAAAAGTTCAGAATGTTTTTATTTTAAAATTGTTTTAAGCACAAGTTTAAAGAATAAACATTTATTTTCATTAACTTTTATTTATAGTTGTATTTTTTTTACCTTTTGAATTAAATATTCATTACAAATTCAATTAAGAAGAGGGAAGGAGGCCGGGCGCGGTGGCTCACGCCTGTAATCCTAGCTCTTGGGAGGCCGAGGCGGGCGGATTGCTCAAGGTCAGGAGTTCAAAACCAGCCTGAGCAAGAGCGAGACCCCGTCTCTACTATAAATAGAAAGAAATTAATTGGCCAACTGATATATATATAAAAAATTAGCCGGGCATGGTGGCGCATGCCTGTAGTCCCAGCTACTCGGGAGGCTGAGGCAGAAGGATCGCTCGAGCCCAGGAGTTTGAGGTTGCTGTGAGCTAGGCTGACGCCACGGCACTCACCCTAGCCTGGACAAAAAAGTGAGACTCTGTCTCAAAAAAAAAAAAAAAAAAAAAGAAGAAGAGGTAAGGAGAGACAAACAGGTGAGTAGGAGAATGAATGAGTGTGAGTGGGGTGAGACATCCGCTTTTTATCATTTACGTTTTCTAAAAAGGCTATTATTGGCTTTTATACTTAAAACTCTCCCAGTTTTATTTCCTCAAATTCAGTGGAAATGGTGACTGGTGTAGTAATGAGGAGGAGGGATGTAAGTATATTCCTTTTTCCTTCAAAAAGGAAAATACCACTTACTACTCATGCAATCAAAAGGCCTGTTTCCCAGACCTTTTCTCTAGGAGGGAAAAAAATCAGATTCTTAGAAAAGTAAGGGAAAGAAAAGAAAAGAAAATGGAGAAAGAAAAAACTTAAAATAGCTATTTGAAACAGTGGTGGGGTGGTGGATGAATTTTTTCCTTCATTTACATCATTGCAATGAAGCATCATTCCTACTGTAATGAAGGCTGAGAGTCCTCTGGGGCCACCCAGGCTCTTTGGGAGACCGTGTGTGGGGTGTGTGGATATGAGTGTGGAGAGTAGTTGTGGGTGTGTGAGCCTGTCTGTGTGGAATGCGGAGAGTGTGCACAGTGTGTGTGGAGTTTGGAAAGAGTGTAAGTGTGAGTGTGAGGACTTGAGTGTGGAGAACCTTGTGTTTCAGCTGTGTGTGAGGAATGCAGAGACTGCACATCTGTGTGGAGTTTGGAGACAGAGAGAAAGTGTGTGTGTGTGTGTGTGTATGTGTGTGTATAAGTGGGTGTGTGGAACCTGTACGTGTGTGGAGTTGGAGAGTGTGTGGATGTGTCAGTGGGTGTGTGGAACCTGTACGTGTGTGGAGTTTGGAGAGAGTGTGAATGTGTCAGTGGGCGTGTGGAACCTGTACGTGTGTGGAGTTTGGAGAGTGTGTGGATGTATCAGTGGGTGTGTGGAACCTGTACGTGTGTGGAGTTGGAGAGTGTGTGGATGTGTCAGTGGGTATGTGGAACCTGTACGTGTGTGGAGTTGGAGAGTGTGTGGATGTGTCAGTGGGTGTGTGGAACCTGTACGTGTGTGGAGTTGGAGAGTGTGTGGATGTGTCAGTGGGTGTGTGGAACCTGTATGTGTGTGGAGTTTGGAGAGTGTGTGGATTTGTCAGTGGGCGTGTGGAACCTGTATGTGTGTGGAGTTTGGAGAGTGTGTGGATGTGTCAGTGGGCGTGTGGAACCTGTACGTGTGTGGAGTTTGGAGAGTGTGTGGATGTGTCAGTGGGCGTGTGGAACCTGTACGTGTGTGGAGTTGGAGAGTGTGTGGATGTGTCAGTGGGCGTGTGGAACCTGTACGTGTGTGGAGTTGGAGAGTGTGTGGATGTGTCAGTGGGTATGTGGAACCTGTACGTGTGTGGAGTTGGAGAGTGTGTGAATGTGTCAGTGGGCGTGTGGAACCTGTACGTGTGTGGAGTTGGAGAGTGTGTGGATGTGTCAGTGGGCGTGTGGAACCTGTACGTGTGTGGAGTTGGAGAGTGTGTGGATGTGTCAGTGGGTGTGTGGAACCTGTACGTGTGTGGAGTTGGAGAGTGTGTGAATGTGTCAGTGGGCGTGTGGAACCTGTACGTGTGTGGAGTTGGAGAGTGTGTGGATGTGTCAGTGGGCGTGTGGAACCTGTACGTGTGTGGAGTTGGAGAGTGTGTGGATGTGTCAGTGGGTGTGTGGAACCTGTACGTGTGTGGAGTTGGAGAGTGTGTGGATGTGTCAGTGGGCGTGTGGAGTTTGGAGAGTGTGTGGATGTGTCAGTGGGTGTGTGGAACCTGTACGTGTGTGGAGTTTGGAGAGTGTGTGGATGTGTCAGTGGGTGTGTGGAACCTGTATGTGTGTGGAGTTTGGAGAGTGTGTGGATGTGTCAGTGGGTGTGTAAACGTGCGTGTGGAGAGCTGTGTGCGTGCGGAGCGTAGAGCGCGCAGAGGGCGCGGAGTTTGGAGTGTGCGCGCGTGCGCGGGCGTGTGCGCGCGCCGTGAAGCGCGCCAGCGGCACGCGTGGCAGTGCGCGCGCGCGAGCGGAGCGCACCGCGGGCCGGAGCGGCTGACGAGGCGCGCCTCCCGCCCGCCCGGCCCTGTCTGCGGCGGCGGCTGCCGGCAGGGCGGCGGGAGCGCGCGGCGCCGCGGAGGCCGCTCCTCTGCGGATCCCGGCGGGAGAGGGAAGGGCCCGGGAGGACCAGGCGCCCGGGGCGGCCGCGGACATGTGCAGGATGTCCTTCAAGGTAAGCGCCGCGGGCTCCAGGCGGGGACCCAGGCTCGGGCGCCGACCCGCTGCCGAGGGCCGCAGGGTGGGGTGGGCGTCGCACACTGTCCCCCGCCCCCGGCTGCGGGCCGCATGGAGGAGGAAGCGGCGGGGCTGAGACGCGCCCTGTGGGTTTGAGGTTTGCCTGTTTCTGCTTCACTTGACAGGCTCTCCGCACTTACCGCTGCGGGTCTGGTGAGCCTGTCCCCGGGACCCGGCGGCGGGGACTGTCGCCGGGGTAACAGGCGGGGGCGGGGAGGAAGCCCGCGGTCAGCGCTTTCCTGCAGCCGCAGAGTTCCCGGAGCCTGTCCCTCTGCGTCCTCTTTCTGGAAAGCCGGCAGCACCCACTGCTGCCCCCTCTCCAGAGGACTTTTTCTGGACACTGAAACCGAGCGACCAGCGGAGTGGAGCTGCAATTGATTACCAGGCTTCAGTGTCCACAGGAATCTCATCTTAGAAGAGTTTATTAAATCATTCCATTTAATACCCACATTTTAGGATGAAAGTGAGGTTAATTGATTTGCCTCGATTGAAAGGCTTTAGTAAAAATAACAGTTAAAATGTACTGAGCAGGTAGAATGTGCCCAACTATGAACCAAGGGCATCGTGTGCATGGTGTGGATCCTCGGGAAGGCCCCTGTGATGGTGCTCTTCGTGGCCCTACTTTTTTAAAAAATGAGAAAACTAAGGCATAGAGCAGTTAATTCCCCAGAGGCATCGCAGCTAGTAAATTAATGGTATTAAAAGTGAATCCCGTGTGTGTGACTCCCAAGCCACTGTAATCCTATCGCTCACGTAAGCAGAGGAATGGCATGACGAGTTGTGCAAGTTAGAAAGATCCTTGGCTACAATTTGGAGAAGAGGATGGCCCCTGGAGACCAGTCAGGAGGATGTTGTAGTCATCTTGTTAAGAAATGGTACTTAGTCCAGGCGCGGTGGCTCACGCCTGTACTCTTCGGGAGGCTGAGGTGGCAGGATGGCTTGAGCCCAGGAGTTCCAGACCAGGAGTTCCAAGACCAGCCTGAGCAACATAATGAGACCCCATCTCTACAAAAAGTAGAAAAGTTAGCTGGGCAAGCACCTGTAGTCCCAGCTACTGTGGAGGCTGAGGCAAGAGGATCACTTGAGCCCAGGAGTTCAAGGCTGGAGTGAGCTATGATGATGCCACTGTACTCTAGCCCCCTCGACAGAGGGAGACCCTGTCTCTAAAAGAGAGAAAGAGAGAGAAGAAAAGAAAAGAGACAAGAAGAAAGAAAGGAAAGAAAGGGAAGGGAAGGGGAGGGGAGGGGAGGGGAGGAAGGAAGGAAGGAAGGAAGGAAGGAAGGAAGGAAGGAAGGAAGGAAGGAAGGAAGGAAGGAAGGAGTGAGTACTGGACCAGGGCATAGGTGATGATGAGAGTAGACAAAAGTGAATGACTTAAAAATTTTTTAATCAACAGAATTCAGTGATCGGTGTTATAACTGAATAGGGAAGGCAAGAGGGGTGACAATTAAAGCATTTCGTTTGGGACAAAGTTTGAGGATGGCTAGGACTCCAGCCAGTGGTGCTGATTAGACAGATATACAAACTGGGAACCCAGGAGGGAAGTCTAGACAACAGATAGAGCCGAGAGTTAAGAGTCTACAGCCTTAAGTGATAAGTGAACCCATGGGAATGAACATGACTGCCCAGTGGGACCATGTAAAGGTGGAAAATAAGGGGACTGAGGACAAAACCTTTTGTCCTCAGATTTAAGAATGAATAGAGTAAGAGAAACCCGCTGAAAAAACAGAAGGAGCATCGAGAGATGTATGAGAAAACCCAGAAGCATAAGCTGTCACTTATGCCAAGAATCTCCAGTATTTCCACGGAGATGAAGAGGGCCTTGCTGTTAAATACCACAGGGAAATCAAACAAGAATTGAAAAGTCCTTTGTTGGATTTAGTAACAGAACAGCCACTAGTGAGCTTGTCGAGAGCAGTTTCAGTGAAGTGTTAGGTTCAGGAGCTAGATTACAGTAGCTTGAAAAGACAGTGTATGCAATCCACAAGTGCAGAGAACTCTTTTAAGAAAATCAAAATTCTGAAAGAAAAGGGTTTTTTTTTTTAAAGGCAGTAGCTGCAGCAGAGATTTGGAATTGACCATGGGTTTGTTTGTTTTAAAACAGTAAAGACTTGAATCCCAGCACTTTGGGAGGCCAAGGCAGGGGGATCGCTTGAGGCCAGGAGTTCAAGACCAGCCTGGGCACCATATTGAGACCCCATCTCTACAAAAATTGTAAAAATGAGCTGGGCATGGCGGCACACGCCTGTAGTGCTACTTGGGAGTCTGAGGCAGGAAGATTGCTTGAGCCCTGGAGTTTGAGTTTATAGTTGGCTATGATTACACCACTGCACTCCAACCTGGGTGACTGAGTGAGATCTCTAAAAAAATAGCTCAACACATTAACTGCCATTTAACTCAACACCAGAGCCATGTGAAGTATATAAAATCCTACATGTTGATATTCTTATTGTTACAATTAATATTGATAATGTAATTCTAAAAATGTAGATTAAATAGAAGTCAAATTTCATTTTTATATTTATATTCACCTTTAAATTGCACTCAAAGTTTTTATTCTATGTTCATAATAAAACACTGTGGCCCCGAGGAAAAGTTACTGATTTTTGTGTGTGGCAGTCAATATGTTCATAAATAGTTAAAGTAAAATGGTAGAGGCTTAATCATCTTTAAATGATGATAGATGCTTCAACAACAAAAAAAGACAAATAACTCAATTTTAAACAGGGAAAGGATCTGAATAGACATTTTTTCCAAGAAGATGTACAAATAGTCATTGTGCACCTGAAAAAATGTTCGTCTTTAGCCATCAGAGAAATGCAAATGAAAACATAATGAGATACCACTTTACACCCACTAGGATGACTTCAGTCAACAAGACAGACAATGACAAGTGTTGGCAAGGATGTGGAAAAATTGTAACAATCATATATTGCTGATAGGGATGTACAATGATGCAGTCATTTTAAAAAACAGTCTGATCTTTCTTCAAAAAGTTAAATAGAGTTACCTTATGACCCAGTAATTCCACTGGTAGGTATATACCCAGGAGAAATGAAAGCATATGTTCTCACAAAAATTTGTACACAAATATTCATAGTAATATTTTAATAGCCAGAAAGTAGAAACAATCCCAATGTCTATCAACTGATGATAAACAAAATGCATTATACATTGTAAATATCATAGATTGGGAGACTTAATCAACAGATACTTGTTTCCCAGCAAGCTGGGAAGTCCAAGATCAAAGTGCCAGAAGATTCGGTACTGGTGAGGGCTCTTTGCCTGGCTTGCAGCTGGCCATCTGCTCCCTGTTTCCTTACGTGAAGGAGAGAGAAAGATCTGGTGTCTTATCCTCTTCTTATAAGGGCACTAATTCCATCTTGGGGGCTCTACTCTCATGGACCTCATCTAAACCTAATTAATTTCCAAAGACTATGCCTCCTAATACTATCATATTGGGGGTTAGGGATTCAACATATGCATTTGGAGGATGGGGAGGACACAGACATTCAATCTATAACATTCTGCCCTGGCCCCCTTGCATGTCCTTCTTTCACAAAAATATATTCATTCCATCCCAACAGCCTCAAAAGTCTTAACTTATTCTGGTATCAACTCTACAGTCTAAAGTGCAAAGTCTTATCTAAATGTCATCTAAATCAGATATGGATGAGACTCAAGGTACCGTTCATCCTGAGGCAAATTCCTCTCTAGCTGTGAACCTGTGAAATCAAATCAAAAACATGTTATGTGTTTTCAAAATACAATGGTGGGATAGGCATAGAAGATAGACATTTCTATCCCAAAGGGCAAATTTGGAAAGAAGAAAGGGGTGATGGGTCTCAAGCAAGTCCAACACGTGGCAAGGTAAATACCATTAGATCTTAAAGCTCAAGAATAATTCTCAGTGGTTCAATGCTCTGTCTTTGGGATTCACTGGAGTAGTGGCCCTGCTTTCTGGACTAGCTTAGGCAGAAATCTTGCCCTCAAGACATTGGTGTGTAGGGCTTCAACATATGAATTTTGAAGGGAACACAAACATTCATTTCATAACATGGTATAGCCATACCATGGAATACCATTCAGCTGTGAAAAAGGAATGAAGCACTAATAAATACTACAATGTAGATGAACCTTGAAAACATTATGTTAATGAAGGGAGCCAGACACAATAAGCCACATATTGTATTATTACTCTTATATGAAAAGTCCCAAATAGGCAAATCCATAGAGATAGAAAGTAGATGTGGTTGCCGAGGGCTGAGGAAGAGGAGGGGATGGTGAGTGATTGTTAATGAGTATGGAGTTTCTGGGGTGATAAGAATGTTCTGGAAGGTAATGTTATGGTTGCACAACCTTATGCATATAGCAAAAACCACTGGATTATATGCTTTAAATTGATGGATTTTATATATGTGGATTATATCTGAATAAAAAGATATTTTTAAAGGATGATAGGGAGTGTTGAGAAGGTTTGGGAGTAGAGGAAATGATTGAGCTAAGTCAGTGACTGAATTTCTCCGGGGTAAAGGGACAGTGAGCCTGAGTAGGGTTCCTCTAGCTGAAGGGATTAGCTAGAAGGTCGGGGGGAGAGGACGTCTCCCAGGGGATAAAAGGAAAGGAGGTGAGGTTGAGTGTTGATGTTTTGTAGAGCAAAAGCCAGGATGAAGTCGAGATTGGGGTAGGTAGAAAGGAATCTGCCAGGCCAGGTGCCAAAATTTTCAGTGAATAAGAAAGAATGATCTGGAGGTGACAACTGTTAGGTAAGGTGGAGGATGAGAAGGTAGGATAGTCTGCATCTTGAAGGAGCAGAGATTTGTATACCTGAATGGAGGGCAGTGGCCTGGAAGCCAGGTGGCCCATTCCCTGCGCAGTGCTGGTGTGGGAGAAGGCCCTGCCCCCACTAGGAAGGGATTCTGGGGAGACTGAGGCTCGGAAAGAGGAGGAGTGCTCTGTATCAGGTTAAGGATGAAGAGTAGTTGATTTATCATGGAAGAGGTAAGGTTTGGGGGAAGGAAGCAGAGTCCCATGCCAGACTAAGACTTGCCTTAGCAACATTCTTTCATCCACCTCACATCATATCAAACGTATTAAAATGCATCCACAGCCCCATAGCCCATAATAATAAGGAAGACTTTTTTGGGGGAGACAGGCCTCACTCTGTTGCCAGGGCTAGAGGGCAATGGCAAGTACAGTGGCTCACTGTAACCTCGAACTCCTGGGCTCAAGAAGTCCTCCTACCTCAGCCTCCTGAGTAGCTAGGACTACAGGCACATGCATGTAGTCCATGCCTGGCTAAATTTTTAATTTTCATAGAGACAGAGTCTCCCTGTGTTGTTCAGGCTGGTCTTTTTTTTTTTTTATTTTTATTTTTTTTTTGAGACAGAGTCTCGCTTTGTTGTCCAGGCTAGAGTGAGTGCCGTGGCGTCAGCCTAGCTCACAGCAACCTCAAACTCCTGGGCTCGAGTGATCCTTCTGCCTCAGCCTCCCGAGCAGCTGGGACTACAGGCATGCGCCACCATGCCCGGCTAATTTTTTTATATATATATCAGTTGGCCAATTAATTTCTTTCGATTTATAGTAGAGACGGGGTCTCACTCTTGCTCAGGCTGGTTTTGAACTCCTGACCTTGAGCAATCCGCCCGCCTCGGCCTCCCAAGAGCTAGGATTACAGGCGTGAGCCACAACGCCCGGCCCAGGCTGGTCTTGAACTCCTGACTTCAAGCGATCTTCCCGCTTTGGCCTCCTGGAGTGCTAGGATTACAGGCGTGAGCCATTGTGCCCGGCCAAGACAGACTTTTTATTGCAAAATTTTTATTGCCAAATTTTTTAAAGGATTTTATAATATTTCTTCTAAAACTATTTAGCTATGAATAACTTAGATGATAAATTATTTTCATGTGTCATCAATATTTTATGACTACCAAATTTAGCAATTAATAAGTTGAAAAGATGTTATGTTTGGTAGCTACTTAATTGAGTATTTACCAACTTTGATTTGGGAGCCATAAGTTAACTTTTTCATTTTCATAGGCTGATGAAAGGCTCATAGGCCCTGGGCTGTGGACCCCTGAAGCCTGTGTGTAACAAGGCCCAGCCTTGTTGGATGAGTCTGTGGGAGCATAAACAGAGCATTGTAAATCACAATTAGGGCCTTCTGGAGGGTCACTGTCTATGGGGCTATTTGCATCTGAACCACAGGGGCCCCATGCATCTACTTTGTATGGTTTTTCCATCCTGCTGTTGTTAGCAGTCCCTTCTCACTGGTTTGCCTCCAGCAAACTTCCTTTAACAATAGGCCACTCCTAATTTTTTCTAGTTGGGATAACAGACACATATTTGTTGGAATTATTTTTTTAAAGTAAAAGCAAACTCAGAGTGCAGGTCTAAGCCATTTTTGTGGAATAAAGTTCATGGATTTCTGTACATCGACTTCTTTTTTTGAGACAGTCTCACTCTGTTGCCTGAGCTAGAGTGTCATGGCGTCAGCCTAGCTCACAGCAACCTCAAACTCCTCAAAATCCTCCTGCCTCAGCCTCCCGAGTAGCTGGGACTACAGGCATGTGCCACCATGCCCGGCTAATTTTTTTCTATATATATTTTTAGTTGGCCAATTAATTTCTATTTTTAGTAGAGATGGGGTCTTGCTCTTGCTCAGGCTGGTTTTGAACTCCTGAGCTCAAACGATCCTCCCGCCTCGGCCTCCCAGAGTGCTAGGATTACAGGCGTGAGCCACCGCGCCCGGCTAGTACATTGACTTTTGACGTTGTAACAGCTGCTTCATCTACTCAGGACTTGTTCTCTAAGGCTGAAGGTGTCAAAAGCCTAACTGTGTTAGCCCTAACACAGTTGGGGGTGTGGAAGGCTACCATATTACATGAGATATCCATAGCTAATCAAAAATATTTGGGTGTTTATTCTCCCATATCTTACCCAAGAAGCCAAAGCATCTCAATACCATGTTTCATTTTAGTGATTGAAACCAGTCCCTTATAGGCTGGAAGTACAAGAACCTGTACACATCATCCTTGTTATGAGAGTATGTAAATTAACTCATGGTTAACTCCAGTTCACCAACCAGCTTAAATTATATGGATGAGCCACAGGAAAATAAATTGACAAAACCATATGTTTTCTTAGCAACTTTAAGGTACAAATCATATGCCATATAATTCACGCATTTAAAGTATTCATTTCAGTGGTTTGTAGTAAATACACAGAGTTATACAACCATCAGCATAATCAATTTTAGAACCTGGACAGGGCACGGTGACTCACGCCTATAATCCCAGCACTTTGGGAAGCTGAGGCCGGATGGTTGCTTAATCCCAGGAGTTCAAGGTTTGTAGTTAGCTGTGATCATTCTACTATACTCCAGCCTGGACAATAGAGCGAGACCTTGTCTCTAAAAAAATCTGAAAAATAAAAAATTTTTAGAAATTTTTAATTATCCCCAAAAGAAACCTCATACCCATTATCAGGCATATTAATGTTTACCCCAAAACCTCCCAGCTTTAAAGAACTGTTAATCTACTTTTCATCTCTATAGATTTGCCTGTATTAGATGTATATGTTTTAAACAAACTTTAAACATGGTCTTGAGTTCTGAGTTTGAAAATACCAGTATTGTGTGGACTTACCTCTAAGGCAGAATGCCCAGGGCAAATCACTTTTTCTCTTCAATTTTCTATCACTTATGGAAGTGTAATGATACTGACAATACAGAATTTAGATTTAATGTTAATTAAACATTCTGAAAATTTCAAATATTTGCACAAAGTGGGAAAATGGATTAGAATAGCCAATGATATTTCAAAAACATCCTTTTGGCAGTAAAGTAGGGGCCGGGGGATTAGAGAGAGAAGAAAATATGGCAAATATGGAGGTTTACACTCAATTTTTCTCACAAAATGTAAGATGTAAGATCTTGGGCTCTGGATCCAAAGACTTGGGTTTGAATCCTGGCTCCATTACTTGGATGAGCCAAGATCCTTAACCTTGAGTAATTCACTTCTATACTCAGTTTCCTCATCTTGAAAATGGTGATAATTACAATATCATCATGTGTCACTTAATGACGGGGGTATGTTCTGAGAAATGCATTGTTAGGCAATTTTGTCATTGTGCGAAATCATAAAGGTTACTTACAGAGGTCTACATGATACAGCTACTCCTCATCTATGGTACATGGTATAGCCAATTGCTCCCAGGCCACAGGCCTGGACAGTGTGTTACTGCACTGAATACTATAGGCAACTGTAACACAATGGTATTTGTGTATCTAAACATACCTCAACATGGAAAGGGTATATAGTAAAAGTACTGTACTATAATCTTATAATAACTACTGACTTTTATTCTTGCCTGAAACCTAGTTCTTTATTGAGCCCTCACTCTGGCAATATGATCCAAGCAATTCAGAAAAGAAATATTAAAAAACTAAAATTTCTCTCCTCCCACCCCTTCCTTAACAAACAACAAGCCAAAGAATGAGAAATCATCAAAAGTTAAATATATGGTGGCCCAAAAGTAGGACAAGACACCTTCTGTCATCACCTCATTGTCCCAGGAATTTTGTTCTAAAATTGGATTTCGTGCTATTGTGGCTACATGAATGTCTTTATTTTTTGGAGATGCAGTCTAGTGTATTTAAGAGTGAAGGCTTTGTGGAAATTCATCAAGCGGTACACTTGTTATTTGTGTACTTGTTTGTATGTATGTTATAGATGTCAATAAAAAGTTTATTTAAAAAGAAAAAACACTTATGGGACCACTGTCATATATGCAGCCTGTTGTTGACCAAAATGTCATTATACAGGGTGTGACTGTACCTACCTCATGGGGTTGTTCTGGGAATTGAGTTAAAGCAGTTAAAATGCTTAGTGCACTGCCTACTACAGAGCAAGATCCCAACCTTAGTTCTTGTTGCTGTTACTCATAAAGGCCCATTGGCCTTATTGTTGAGATGAGAAAAATCAAGAAAGAGGTTAAATAATAATAGCACACTTGCTACAGTGCTTTACAGTTTGTGTAAAGTGGTTCCACTCGCATGATTTCCTTTAAAAGCTAAAGGACTTGCCCCTGTCTCACTCCATACCATGTATTAATATGATTTTGTATATATTGTACCCAGAGATTTGGAAGTCATCCAGGGAATATGATGTGTATAGACCCCAAACAGAAGGAGAGTCTGGGCATGTTCCATCTTGGCCAGGGAAGAGCTTGGGGTAGAGGATAGGATAGAGGTCATTTGGGGTCATTGCTGCCTTTTTTCTTGCTGTCTATAGAAAAAGAATTTGTCAGGAAACAGAACAGTGTGATCAGTAGTCAAAAGGGCAGCCTCAAGCAACACACTTCCTGGCACTGCAGCTTGGCTGACCATTTCTTACCTCCTCTGTAAAGTGGGACAGTCATAGGGCCCACTTCACTGAGCTATGATGAAGATTAAAGAGCTGGTATACACAGAAGATACATCACATGGAACAGTGTAAGCACTTAATAAGCATTAGTTCAAGCTTCCTGACCTCCAATAACTGTGTCAGCCATAGCTGAGAAGAGCACTTGTACCCATTTCTTTGCTAGACATTTCCACCTAAGCGTCCTGTAGGCACTTGAAACTCAGAATATTCAAAGGTGAACTTGCCATCCCCCCCCCAACCCTGTCCTTCATATAGTATTTTCTACTTTCTTGAATGGCACCACAATCACCCAGACACTTGAACCAGAAACCTGGGAATCAGGGCACTCCCCTTTTCCCTCCTCTCCTGCACATACAATCACAGACCAAGACTATACAGTTTAGCTCCTTAAAATGTCTCCAGTCTGTCCCATCCTCTCATTTCCACTGCCGCTGCCTCAGCTCAGGCCACCACTCCACCTGACCACCACTCCAGACCACTATCCTTCTTCCTGAGGCTGCCACAGGCTCCTTGCTGAAATGCAAAACAGATAGCATCTCCCCACCTTCAAATGCTTCCTGGACTCTCTAGAGCCCACCAGGATGAAGTCCAAACTCAGTAGCACAGCAGCAGAGCTTCTGGAATCTGGCCCTGACCACCTGTCCTGCATCAGCTCTTGTCCTCTCTCCCACCCTGCCCAGCAGGTGATGCCTGCCTCACCCCCAGAACACTGTGGCAAGGCTCCAAGTCTTTGCTTCACCACTTTCTCCACCTGGAATGCTCGGCACCCCTTGTCTACCCAGCCAGGCCACTACTCGTCTTTCATAACTTGTCTCAAGAATTCCTTTCCTTAAACACTTGATGGACTGCAAGAAAGAAAAAAAAAATTAAAGGAAGAATTCCTTTCCTTTGAAACTGTTCCTGGCCACCCTCTCAGGTAGAATTGACCATTCCCTGGCTTGTGTTCTCGCCACAAGCAGCTGCATGACAGCTCTTGCACCTGTCATACCTTATGATGCCTGTTGACATGACTTATGATGACATGACTACGAGACCCTAAGTCGTGGCAGTGCCAGGTGCCACTACCCTAGCACATGCTAGTGACCAAGTAAATGAATTTGACTGAACAAGTGTTTTAAAGAGCTATAGGGGCTGTGTATTTATATCTACCACTTCTTGGGTTTTTTTTTTTTTTTTGAGACAGAGTCTCACTCTCTTGCCCGGGCTAGAATGCCATGGTGTCAGCCTAGCTCACAGCAGCCTCAAACTCCTGGACTGAAGCGATCCTCCTGCCTCAACCTTATGGGTAGCTGGGACTACAGGCATGCGCCACCATGCCCGGCTAATTTTATATATATATATTTTTAGTTGTCCAGCTAATTTATTTTTATTTTTTTAGTAGAGACGGGATCTCGCTCTTGCTCAGGCTGGTCTCGAACTCCAAGCTCAAATAATCCACCCACCTTGGCCTCCTAGAGTACTAGGATTACAGGCATGAGCTACCACACCCAGCCTATAGCTACCACTGCTTGAGTGTATATACTATATAAGTGCATTTATGAGTATTACCTCATTTAATCCTCCAACAACACCTAACAGAGCTCCTATATTGTTATTAAATAACTTTTCCCAAGTCACAGAGCTGGGAACTGATTTGGGCTTTAACCCAGCTCTTTCTTACCCCAGATCAACTGCTCTATCATGCCTCCACCTCTCAGGAAATCAAGCCCCTGAGGGAAAATGAGGTATTTATAGCTTTTCACAAAGCTTAGTTCCTAGAACTTTATAGGAAACCAGGATGTACAGCCCAGTAGGGGAAGCATCCCCAGGACCATCTTAAAGGGAGGAAAGGCCCTGGCTGGAGCACTTGTTTATAACAATAGATACTTGCTATTTGCAACTGGTTTTTCAAAGGTATTTGGGGTTAAAGTGAAACGACAAAGTCACTGGAAATGAATTATAATTTATCACTCTCGTGTTTACATTTCTGGTAAAGACAGCATAGCTGTTCCATGATGCATATTAAATTCTCTTCCTAATTCACCCTCCTAGACTTCATTCTGGCCTTGTGCATTCTCTTTGTTAAAAAGGGCACTGCTCGGTGATTTATGGCCGGGCACAGTGGCTCACGCCTGTAAATCCTAGCACTCTGGGAGGCCGAGGCAGGAGGATTGCTTTAGCTCAGCAGTTCAAAACCAGACTGAGCAAGAGTAAGACCCCGTCTCTACTATAAATAGAAAGAAATTAGCCAAAACAACTTAAAATAGAAAAAACTAGCTGGGCACGGTGGTGCGTGCTTGTAGGTCCAGCTACTCGGGAGGCTGAGACAGGAGGATTGCTTGAGTTCAGGAGTTTGAGGTTGCTGTGAGCTGGGCAGACGCCATGGCACTTTAGCCTGGGAAAGAGAGTGAGACTCTGTCTCAAAAAAAAAAGGCATTTCTCAGTGATTTCTTTTACAGGTCAAACCTGCTTTGCTGATACATTCACTATAGTTACTAACAGCTGTAATAAGTTAGACCTAGCTTGGCGCCAAGGCACCAACGCTAGTGTGAACACCACGGTTGCAGTTTGGCTTGGAAACTCCAGGACAGTAAAATTTACACCTCAGAGAAGGCAAATTGTCAATCTGGAGTTTGAGGTGATTTTTTCCCCTCCAGAATGAGCCAGAAACTATTCCAAGTATGTTTGCTATCTGCTTATCTCTCCCTGCCTTGCCATTCTCTCATCCAAGTATGTACAAGCACATAAGCTTATGTGCTGAAGGACTTCTGAAATGCAATCCTGGCTCCAACAAATATTGTCATCACTCTGCTGTCGCTGTCCTTTCATTTCAGATGGCTCCATTGAGCAGCTGGAATTGTTGGTGTTTTCTTTTTAACTTAGTATAGCATTGTATGTAATATTAATACAATATCAACATATTTAAAATACATAATGCGTGAAAGTCCTTTTGGATCAGTAGATATTTTAAACCCATCCAAAAAAGTGCCTTTATTAAACAATGTGAATGTTCTAAAATATCCTGAAACCAGCAAAATTCTTTATTGGTATCAGCACCCTGAATTTAACTTTGCCTTACTTGCTGGCATTTTCTTGGGGAAAAAAAAAAAAGAATTTAACGGTGCCTATTGATTGACTTTGTATAGAAAACTAGATAGAGGAAAGGAAACCCACGCTTGTCAGCATTTGCGGTGTGCTGGGCACTGTATGAGGCAATCAATGTACATCATTGAATCCTTATCACAAACTTCAAGGCAGCTACTGTGATCTCCATCTAGGCAGGAGGAAACTGAGATTCCCAAGGGCCTAGTCACTTGCCCCGGGCTCGACTGAAACTCAGGACTGTCCAGGCCGAAAGCCAGCCCTCCCTCTCCTGGACTCTTCTCTACAAATCCAAATCGATTTGTTTGAGAGAAGGAAATTGTACTACAGTCAGCTCTGCCACACATGTGGAAGACTGTTTCCCAGTTCTATGCCTTCTATGGAAAGTATGGCTCCAACACTAACTTTGCGGATTTAAAATGACCCAGCAGGAGAGTGAAGGATCCATACAAGGACACATAATGGCATTCTCTGCCCTAAATTCCTGGTTCTCGACTGAAACCTTTGACAGTTCCAGCTGAGGCAAAGAAAATTAGGTGGGGGGAAAGTGAGGCATTTACCCAGATAGCTGGAATCAGACAGAAAGCACTGAGGGTGTAAAAAGGGTCAGTTGATGCCACTGCTCTTTAGCCAGGGTGACAGAGCAAGACTCTGTCTCCACTCCCCACCAAAAAAAAGGGGGGCGGGGCAAGTAAACTCCTTTGGGAGGTAGAATTGGGAGAAACTTTGCCCTGTTTGGAGGTAAAAAGAGATTTGGAATGTTTCAGGGAGGAAATAGTGTTTGAAAAGAACCTTGGCCTTGAAGGGTGACGGAAAATTCATTTCAAGTAAAAAGGAAACTGTGTGAACAAAGATACAACAGAGGCAGGAAGGTAAGAACATTAGTGAGAAATAGGTTATTAATAGTGCCGTATTAAGAACATTGCCCTGCATGACCACATTGTGGTTCAGGTGTCTGGGATCAAACAGTACATTCTATAATGAAGTATATATATTATAATCATCTATTGCTGGGGGAACAGTCTTGCAAAGAATACAACACTTCTGGAAATTCCCCTTTTGGAATGGTATTATCTATTTGCGTAAAAGCGGTCATGTTAACAAGTGTCGATTTTAAGATCCCGTTTCATTTTGTTCTTGCAGAAGGAAACTCCACTTGCCAACGCCGCGTTCTGGGCAGCAAGGAGAGGAAATCTGGCACTGCTGAAGCTGTTGCTGAACAGCGGCCGGGTGGACGTGGACTGCAGAGACAGTGTACGGGAGGACCGGTATACGCATGCCCCGAGCACACGGTCGCCCTCTGTGGGCGTGAGAGCCCCCATGCATACATTTCCCTTTATGATGCTCGTTTGCTCGTTCCTGTGTTTGCTCACTTTATCCTTTTCAAAATGCCCAAGGCATTGTCGTGAACTTAAAAACATAACTGGGGGAAGTCAGAGAGGAAAGGAATTACGTGCACAAAACAGGAAGCAGCCACGGTAGAGAAAGAAGCACTACCCTAGGAATCCAAATTGGCAATTTACAAGAAGAAAAATGCTATTGAGGCAAAGAATTCAAACCAACTGCTTTCGTGAAAAGATGGAGATAATATAGAGCACAAGTGGGTTGCATGGATGTGGGAGTTATGTTTTTTCTACGAGGATGAGAAAACTGAGAAATGAAAACCTCCACCCAGCTTCTTATCCTTTCATTACTTTCTGCAAACATAAATACATTAATTGGCGATTCAGAAGGGGAAATAACAATGGATACGACTGCCCACTATCAGGCACCACTTAGCGCGCCCCCCCTCTGCCCCTCCACCTGCAGCTAGAAGTAGTAATTTCTCTGTGCTCAGCAGGACTTCTTCACATCTGTGGGGACAAGGAGGCCTTCACATGAAGGGAGAGAGTAAGCAGAGGTATTTTGATTTCAGGATTTGAATAAAAATGTTTTCAAAGGAACCTTTTTTTTTTTTTTTTTTTTTTTTTTTTTTTTTTTTTTTTTTTTTTTTTTTTTTTTTTTTTTGAGACAGAGTCTCGCTTTCTTGCCTAGGCTAGAGTGAGTGCCGTGGCGTCAGCCTAGCTCACAGCAACCTCAAACTCCTGGGCTCGAGTGATCCTTCTGCCTCAGCCTCCCGGGTAGCTGGGACTACAGGCATGCGCCACCATGCCCGGCTAATTTTTTATATATATATATCAGTTGGCCAATTAATTTCTTTCGATTTATAGTAGAGACGGAGTCTCGCTCTTGCTCAGGCTGGTTTTGAACTCCTGACCTTGAGCAATCCGCCCGCCTCGGCCTCCCAAGAGCTAGGATTACAGGCAAAGGAACCTTAATGTTTCCCTGAAAATATGGTGTTCCATTTCCAGCTTTTGTTGCACAAATTTGGTAAATGAAATCTTCCACCAGTGAAATATAAATAGCAGCGACTGTCCCAACTTGCCACTGGGGCACTGTGGCAGGATGTCTTTGGCTTGCAACTCTAGATCCACTCCACACCCTTCTTGTTCCGTGTCCTGGAGACTGAACTATGTGGACTGCCCCAGCAGCCTCCAGTTGGGTTTGGCCCGTGGCACATTGGCGGGAGTCAGAGGGTGGGAGGAAAGGGACATTAGGGAGCCTAGCGCCCTCCCTGTTCTGTCTGACAGGGGTGTCCCCGCTCTCTGCTGCCTGGGAGCCACCACCTTCCCATGGTGCCTTCAACGCAGAGCCTTCCCAGAGCCCCGCTGTTCCTAGCTGCCAGTGCTACAGTGTTCTTTGTAGTCTTCCTGCACCCAGGCCACAGCTTTATAAATAGTCTCTTTATTAAACTTTCTTCCAATCATCCCAGTTTGAAAGTATCATCTGTTTCTTGCCAGAACTCAGGCTGACATGGGGTCTTGGGCATCTGTGACCTGGCCATCCCAGTCTTACTCAGGTCTCACTGGACCAATTCCTACCCCATGCTGGGCAAAACTGTGGGGTAACAGCACCAGTTTTCACTGTGGCCTAACCCACTAACCACTTTTATTAACGTTTTTCCTCTTTTCCTGGAAGCCACCCCTTTCAGACATCACTACGACTTCCTCCTGGCTTCCAGCTTTCCAGGGCTGCCCGGCAGTGCCACACACATCCTGCTCACCACACTCTCGGCCTTCTCAGCTCCCTTTCCACACCAGGAGCCATCTGTCCTGCCACTGCCTTCCCCTCAGAACTCACACCCTGTCCTGTCTGCTGGGAGACCGGTAGCAAAAATTTTGCTTCTATGAATAGACACTAATATGTTTATAGGTTACTCCTCCTTATTTAAAACAAGAACTCTTCTTATCAGAAGCTTTCTAGATAAATGATTCCTTAACCCAAAGGAGCAAGTCTAAGTGATGGTAATTTCAGGTATCTCCTTTATTTTGAAAAGGCCTCTAACGGTGGTGGTGACTGAGGGTAGGGAGATGTTTGAAAACAGTGCAGTCCTTTGTTCCCTGCAGAATGTCACTGGCTGGGTTTCTGCTTCCTCCACGTGCCACCTGAACGTGGAGTGCAGGTTCCAGGACGATTTCTTTTTTTTTTTTTTTTTTGAGACAGAGTCTCGCTTTGTTGCCCAGGCTAGAGTGAGTGCCATGGCGTCAGCCTAGCTCACAGCAACCTCAAACTCCTGGGCTCCAGTGATCCTTCTGCCTCAGCCTCCCTGGTAGCTGGGACTACAGGCATGCGCCACCATGCCCGGCTAATTTTTTATATATATCAGTTGGCCAATTAATTTCTTTCTATTTATAGTAGAGACGGGGTCTCGCTCTTGCTCAGGCTGGTTTTGAACTCCTGATCTTGAGCAATCCGCCCGCCTCGGCCTCCCAAGAGCTAGGATTACAGGCGTGAGCCACAGCGCCCGGCCAGGACGATTTCTTATGGTACTAATTGATCTCTAGGCTAGGACTGCCCTCGCCAGTGGGGCCAAGCCCCAGGGTCACCTAGGAAGCCTGTAAGAGCCATTGCAATGCAAGGAGAGGCCTATGGGGCGTTCTTGGGAATTGTTCCTAACCTTGAGTATGACTCTGTTCAGACTTTTCCAACAAATAGCATTGTGAAGAACAAATATTTTATGTCAAGGCCACTCACTATGGACCAAAGCTTTGGTTCCCTAACACCTATTCATCTTTGGTTCCTAGATTAATGCCATCTTTCCATGATGTTTACATATTTTGCTTTGCCCATCTCTCTGACATGCATCTACCACCAGGATGTACAATGGCAAGATTCTTTTAGCCTCTTCACATGAATTAACATATGTGTTTCATTGCCATTTTTGTTTTGGACTTCACTACATTGTAATGTATTTATATATGCTCTGTTCAAAACCAGTTAGTTTTTAAAGGATACTTTTTAACACCATCCAATGAAATGAAGTAACCTTAATATTTACAGAATTAAAATCGATCAAGCTAATAGGTTTTAAATATGAAGTATTTTGTACAATTTAATATAACACTTCTTTATTCTCCTTTGTCCCAACCTGACTTTGTCTCAATTAACCATGATGTCAATTGAATTGAAATTGTCTATAAAGGAGGTTTTTTTGTTGTTTGATTTGTCTTTTCTTTAAAACAGATGAGCCTAACATTTTTTATTTCTTTCTTAAAATATCCAAATTAAGTGATTGATTTTTATTGTGAGATCAATGTAACCCATGATAAAAAACTTTCTCTACTCTCATGTAAAAGGATATATTCATAGCTTATTCAGATTGGCTTTGAACCAAATGTCTTAGTTCATTCAGGTTTCTGTAACAAAATACTGGGTAATTCATAAACAACAGAAATCTGTCATTTATGATTCTGGAGGCTGGGAAATCCAAGATCACGGCACCAGCAGATTTGGTTTCTTGTGAGGGCTTCTACCTCGTACATGGCCACTTTTTGCTGTGTCCTCACGTGGTGGAAGAGAGCAAGGAGCTCCCTTCAACCTCTTTTGTAAGAGCACTCATCCCATTCATGAAGGTGCAGCCCTCATGACTTAATCACTTCCTGAAAGACCCCACTTCTTAATACCACCACAGTGGGGATTAGGATGCAACATGAATTTTGGAGGGACATATTCAGACCATAACACCAAGGATTCTCCCTATCTGCTATCTAAATAAGAATTTCTCACATTAAAGAGGAAGTTAATAATACCAAGCTTGCCATGCCAACCCTGCAGAATACCAAGAAAGGCATTCAACTGAATAATGGATAGCAGAGCCTATATATAAGAGTCTTACATGCAAATGCTGAATATGGTCACATGGGGTAGAAGAAATATAAAGCACTACTGTGAAGCCAGTAGCTTTTCTCGATTCCACCTATACTTTTTATGTAAAGCAAACAAAACTTTCTCAAAACTAGCATGGTCACTCACAGAAGTCAACAGAAGCCAAATGATAACCTACCATTTACTAAACTATCACAATATTATTCTAATCTAACATTCACTGAACTGGTATCTAACATTACTATGCTAAGCACATTGCTTGACTTACCTCACTTACTGTCAGTGACCACTCAATCACACTGGGCTCCCACAAAATCCGCTGATGGAAATGACGCAAAGCCTCCAGCATTCACTTAATCATCCTATACCTAGTGAGCCTTCCTCATGTACAGAGCCATCTGCCTTTGTCATCCGCTTCTGAGAGGCAGGTTGCTAAATATGCAGAGGTGGTAGTTAAGATTGTGATTTCGAGGCCTTGTAAACAACCTTAAATTGCAAAGGTTCATTTCAGTTGAAAGGGTCCACATCACATGGTGTGCCTCATGTGAATCTTAAAGCTGGAAGAGACCTTGGTGATCATCCCACCCATCCCCTCATTTTAAAGATGAAGCGAATGAGTCCCAGTAATTGTAAGCAACTTGCCCCAGGTTACACTGTTGGCTGATGGCAGAAGTGGACTTAGGACCCCCCCACCCCCAGCTCTTGCCTCTCAGTTCTGTAGTCTCTCATTTCACCACAGTGCCATCTGTCTTTACCTGAATCATTTTGAAGATAAAGACTTCTAGGGCCGGGCGCGGTGGCTCACGCCTGTAATCCTAGCACTCTGGGAGGCCAAGGCGGGCGGATTGCTTGATGTCAGGAGTTGGAAACCAGCCTGAGCAAGAGCTAGACCCCATCTCTACTATAAATAGAAAGAAATTAATTGGCCAACTAATATATATAGAAAAAAAATTAGCCAGGCATGGTGGCGCATGCCTGTAGTCTCAGCTATTCGGGAGGCTGAGGCAGAAGGATCGCTTGAGCCCAGGAGATAGAGGTTGCTGTGAGCTAGGCTGACGCCACGGCACTCACTCTAGCCTGGGCAATAAAACGAGACTCTGTGTCAAAAAAAATAAATAAAAAAATAAAGACTTCTAGGCTGGGCGCAGTGGCTCATGCCTGTAATCTTAGCACTTTGGAAGGCCAAGGAGGGACGATTGCTTGAGGCCTGAAGGTTGAGATCAGCCTGATCAAGATTGAGACCCCATCTCTACAAAAAATAGAAAAATTAGCTGGGTGTGATGGTGCATGCCTGTAGTCCCAGCTACTTGGGAGGCTGAGTCAGGAGTATCACTGGAGCCTAGGAGTTTGAGGTTGCAGTAAGCTATGATGACACCACTGCACTTTAGCTCAGGCAAAAGAGCAAGACCTTGTCTCACAAAAAAAAAAAAAGACTTTTAAATACAGAAAACCAATGGTCCCATTTATCCCTTTTTTGTGTGTGTTAATTACATCATAAAATGAGACCATTATATCACTGCAGTATATAAATGCCATAACTATGGTTCATTTGGATTGTGTTTCTGAATGTAATGGAAGTAAGTGAATTTTTAAATTGAAAATTCCAACCTCAGCAATTTGTCACTTTGCTTTTTCCCTTCTCCTCTTTGTTATAAGGTTATTTATGAGGCACTTTTATCACTGCAGGAAACTTTGCCCCTGCCTGTGTTCTGAGTGGAGCTGACCCCTCTCTCTGACATAGTGATGGCCTAACTGTTCATCTGTCTCTCCTCCATCCAGTATGGCACCACCCTCCTGATGGTCGCAGCCTACGCTGGTCACATAGACTGCGTGAGGGAACTGGTACTGCAAGGAGCAGACATCAATCTCCAAAGAGAGGTAGGTCATGCTTTGAGCTTGAATAAAAATGACCATGCTCAGAGATCTGAAGTTTCTGTAATGGTGAACTGGTACAGAGGACAAGAGTCTTCATTGTTCTCCTCCTCCATTAAAGCCCATTACAGAGTTTATTGTGCCCAAAATAAGGTCCAGGAATGCACCATTGGTTGTATTGCAGTTGAGTGTGTCTTGTCGGGTATGTCTGAGGTAACCAAACCTCTTACCACATTTCTTAACCATTGATATATTTTGTCTTGAGCTTAAATCAGTTCTTCCTTCTTCCCTTGGGATGAGATGCTATAGAATTTATAGGATTTCCATAGAGATTATTATATTTTTAGAAGCATTGAGTTACTAACCTATTTGTAATGAGACGCACTTGCTAGGACATCTCAATCATCCTTGCCGAACTATGTTTTCAAAGGATTTCTCTGACTGTCCATGTGCTAAATAGGCTCTCCCCAGAAAAGCCATGTAAGCAAACATTGGACTAAAATGCAAGCCTGTTCCCACACTTCATTCAAGGTCAGTTTGGGGAGTTTGTTCCTGCCAGAGGATCCTTTCTTGGTTCAATCTAGAGAAGCAGTAGGGAAGCTGGGGTATTTTAATATGCTTTGGGGTTTGGGTCTGAGAAGGCTCCATTTCTTTCTGAATCACCCTAGGACCTGGTAAACTAACCTTTGTGGAGACACACACTCAGGTGGTCCCTAGAGTGCATCTGACCTCAGTTCACACTGGCTCAGGCCTGATGTGAGCGTTCTGGGCAAGCTCCAAACCAGACTTGGTTTTCCTTGCTCTGGCCTCATTTTATCTCAGGTCCTGCCTTACAGTTGTTTCAGAAACCAAGCTTTCATCAGGCCAACATATCCTCTTCTTCCTGTCTGGACCGCCACCCCTGGGAGAAGCAAAGTTAGACACATCAGGTATAAGGCTGTGGCAAGAGTTCCCAGGCACATGCAGACGCCCCTCCCATCCCCCTCTGGGTATTGGTGGCCTTGGCTGCGGACCATTCAAAGGAGTGACTTGGCAGAGGGAACCTGGGGTCTGGTTCTCTGTAGCCCTGGATCAGTAAGTCTGTTCTGTTGAGAGGAGCAGTACAGAGAGACTAAGGCAAATGCAATCTTCTCACAAACAGATCCCTGTGAGCAGTTTGCATAACACTAGATCATTGTTTCAGGTCATTTTCACTTCAGCACTTAATTTCCCTCTGGGACGGAAATGTTCGAACCCATTTAGAATTATATTTAATAGTTGAAAATTACCCTAGTCTTTTTATTTTCTCTCTCTGCTTTATAGTCCTTGTTTATTACAATTTTAAAGAAAAGACAGATTTCTCTAATAAAAACAACATGGTCCAAATCTATTTACTCAGAAAACTTTATCCTTAAGGGCAGGTTCAACATGCACAAAAGAAAATATCTTTAGAACAACTGAGAAAAGCAGGGAGAAGGGAGAAGCATTTGATTACAAGTCAGTGTATGGTTTTTATGATTTTTATATTTATCTATTTGTTTGGATCCTATTGCTCAACTCATCTTGGAGATGAAAGCTCTTCTACACTGAGAACAATGGCCCTTGAGGACTTTCCAAAGTGTACTCAGCTTAGAGGGAACCTGTGTGGCTCAAATGAAGATGCTATGCAACTTTCTGGCAGTCCCTGGAATTTCCTGACACTGTGCCAATCTGGGGCGATAGGGCTGCTCAGCCACAGGGAGACCCCAGCCACGTTAAGCTGTTCTAGAAGCTGAAAGAGAGGGCCTTGCTGTGCTTTGGAACTTACTCTCACAGCAGACTTCTACCTTGGTCCATTGTTAATCCATTTTGCAATATCAGAATATTTGTTTCCTGAAAAACTACCTGCCATTGTTTTCTTAGGTTAGCTGTCTAGATACACAGAGCTTGCTGGAGAAGCAAATGGAAGCTAGTGGTCCTGAAGACCATAGCATGAAAGAGCCAGCAGTATTAACTGATTATACCCCTCAGGCATAGGAGCTGCAAATGCAGTTGGTGTGAAGCACACGCATATACCTTTATTCATATTCCAGCTCCTGGTGTCTATGGGTTGCTGAATTAATGTGCGTAATGATTGATAGTAAGTATATTCCAAAATTGGCTCAAACTGCTGTGATTATGATTTTTGTAATTAGTATATCAAGAAAGCTTATTGAAAAACCAGTCCTTTCTCATAATAAAGAAACAAATCCTAAAAAAAGGACACATGGTAGTCTCTAAAATTTATTTTCTGGCAGGGTGCAGTGGCTCACACCCGTAATCCTAGCACTTTGGGAGGCCAAGGTAGGAGGATCTCTTGAGCTCAGGATTTGGAGACCAGCCTGAGACCTGCGCAGGAGTGAGACCCTATCTCTACCAGTAATAGAAAAAATTAGCTGGGCATGGTGATGCGTGCTTGTAGTCCCAGCAACTCAGAAGGCTAAGGCAGGAGGATCCCTTGAGACCAGGAGTTTGAGGTTGCTCTGAGCCAGACTGATGCCACGGCACTCTAGCTAAGGCAACAGAGAGAGACTATCGCAATAAATAAATAGATAGATAAATAAATAAAATGTACTTTCTATTAGGAAAGTGATTTGGAACTAATCAGTGGGCACACGTGGGCACAGAAAGAAGTAAATATCATCGGAAATCAGGGAGGTGGAAGGAGAGGGATAAAAACCTGCCTAACAGGTACGGAGAACACTATCCAGGTGATGGGCACACTTCTAGCCCTGACTAATGCATTATAAAAGCTATCCATGTAACAAAAACATTGGTACCCCCTTAATATAAAAAATAAATAACTATGTAGGAAAAAAAAGGTAAGAGTTTTCCTCTTCTAGCCAAGTTTCTTCATGCGGACCTGTTTATAGCTTAAGATTTCTGGAACCTAGTTTCCTCCGCTGTGAGAAAGCAATGGGAGGGTGCTTCCCACTCGTTTCTGTGGCAACCAAGGAGAAAATCACCCCTGCATTGCAAGCAGAAAGGCCTTCTGGATGGTCACAATGCCTGTGCCTTCCTGGGGAAGAGTCCGGGTGGGGGCACAGCCTGAGATAGAGGGTTATATCTGGGCAGGGGTTAGGTGTTCTGCCACAGTGGTGGTCCTCACTGTTCCCACCCTCCTCTCTCTCTCTCTCTCTCTCTTTCTCTCTCTCTCATACACACACACACACACACACGCCCTCAAGGAAAAGTTTTAGAGTGATCGGTAGTCAATAGGACATGCTGTCCTGGGCTTCTCACACCTGAGTGAGACCTGCCACCTGAACAGTTCCAGGTAAACTGTGGAAAGAGGGTTGTTTTTTTTTTTTTCACTGTGCCTGGGAAAGTGGTATTAGTTTCATCCCAAGTTCAAAGTCCAGAAGTGAAGAGTATCTTTACAGAAAAAGTATATGTTGCCCACAAGAGTGTATCATGATTTTCCTCATATTACACAATGAGTTTGGTACCAATCTTTTGTAGGCTTGTAGCTTAAAAGGGAGGATGCTAAAAATTGTGTCTCAGAATATCCCGACCACTTTAAAATTTAAAACCAGGCTGTTTCTTGTTAATATGTCCAATTTTGAGAAAATATTTTGAGCTTGTTTTACTCTGGGCTCACCACTAGAGAAATTTGTGGGTAAATTACTTAGATTCTTTCTTGCACTCATAGCTTTCTACTCTAGGGCACTAAATTCTGTAACCAGACTTCTTCCCTGTATTAATGAATGCTGGTGTTTCCCAAACATTATGCCAAATATAGTTAGTTAGTTTCCTGTGGCTGCTGTAACAAATTCCCATAAACCAGATGGCTTCAAATGGCAGGAATGTGTTCTCTCACAGATCTGGAGGCCAGAATTCCAAAACCAAGGTGAGGGCAGGTTCATGCTCCACCTGGAGGCTCCAGAGGAGGTTCCCTTCCTTCCTCCGTGAGCTCCTGGTGGCCATCAGCATTCCTGTGGCCACAGCTCTCAGCCTCCGCGTCAGCGGTCACATTGCCCATTCTTTGTGTCAGATACCCCTCTGCTTCACTCTGTTTTAAACATTTATTATTTTTTTATTTTGGTAAGATGCACGTAATATAAACTTTACCATCTTAACCATTTTTAGGCGTCCGGTTCAGTGGTATGAAATACATTCATAATGTCTGTTGTGCAACCATCACCACCATCCATCTCTGCAACTCTTTTCATCTTGTAAAACTGAAACGCTGTACCCATTAAATAATAACTCCCCATTCTCCCCTCCCCCTAACCCTTGGCAACCATCATCCTACTGTGAATTTGACTACTTTAGATACCACAGTAGAATCATAGAGTTATTTGTCCATTCCTGACTAACTTATTTCACTTAGTGTAGTATCTTCAAGGTTCATCCATGCTGTAGCATATGTCAGAATTTCCTTCCTTTTTAAGCTAAATAGTATTCCATTGTCTGGATATACCGCATTTTGACTAATCATTCATCTGTAGATGACACTTCAGTTGCTTCAACAACTTAGCTGTTTGTGAAGCTGCTTCTGCCTCACTGTTAGAAAGACACTTATCATTGGAGTTAGGGCCCACCCAGGTAACCCAGGATAAACGTCTTCTGTCCGAATCATTAACTTAATCACATCTCTTGCCGTATAAGGTCACTACACCAAGAATTAAATGCTCCTTTCATTTTGTTACTTCTCCGACTAAGGAATAGAATCAGTTCAAATGTAGCTCCTTCCTAGGCTAGAGGGTTTACCTGCAAGGATATTGTTTTGTTTGGTTTGCAGATGTACAGATCAAATGTAATATAACCAAATATCTTTTTAAACCAGACTTTCTCTCTCTGCCAGTCAGGTACAACCGCCCTGTTTTTTGCTGCCCAACAAGGCCACAATGACGTTGTAAGATTCCTCTTTGGATTTGGGGCATCCACTGAATTTAGGACCAAAGTAAGAACGCCTTCTTGATTTCATACCCTGTTGAAGAATTTCAGTCATCATGGGAATTAGCTTTCTCCTCATCTGTAGTACAAATCCGTGCTTCCCCTTTTACAAGAAGTAGTCCTAGGAGTTTGATTCAAAACATAACATTTTTTACTCTGGGCTCACAATTGGAGAGTTTTATGTGGAATTACTTAGATTCTTTCCTTGCACTGGTAGTTTTCCACTCTGGGACTCTACATTTTGTTACCTGGAGGGGTGCGGTAGCAGGGGGCTTTCTAACTTTTCGTGTTTCTATGTGCTTTTTTTATATGTTAGATTAATCCCAATACTATGTTAGGAATTGTTGAAAGTATTAATCTGATCCTAGTGAATCTGAAAGATTTCTAAAGAGGGCAACTTGCTGGAAAGCTTACTTTCACGAGCTATCCTCACTGAAATATATAATACATAATTACAGTTTATATATTAATAGTTGGGCAAGGAGTTGTGATTCTTCCTTTAAAGAAGTTACTGATTTTCATTTTTGACATACAGATTGGAAAACTGAGACTGCAGAAAGATCAATTTTGTGTTCACAATATGATTTTACATGATATATTTTATAGTAGGAGAATTGAAACTGCCATATGACTTTTGTGGTTGTCAGCTCATTTCTAGCCTAATCATAATTAAAAATCCCTGAAAATCTGCCCAAGTTGGAAACTTTTTGGTTTTCTTAATCCACTGTATGTGATATTTAGATATCAAGGGAGTTTCCAGTGGATTTTTTTCTGTTAAAATACTATTAAGATCTGAATTTCATATAGGATTTCTATATTTTCTGAAATCTGTGGGACTGTATGCATGCCTCTAAAGATTCTGAGTATAATACACAGTAATAACAAAATATATGTAGATATATTTTACCTTATTTTATTTTTTTATTATAAAAGTGATATAACTAAAAGTAGAAAGTAAAATTCTATGAACTTCAATCCTAACTCTTTGAACTAAATCAGAATGACCATGCATGACCATACAGCTGCTTCAGTCTTCTTGGTTGACAAGTTAATAGTGACTTAAAGCCTTTGTACATTTTCCAGTTAGTACTAACCCAGAAATCCACAGAACATGGGGCCCAGGTGAGCAATTTCACAGGTTTCCATTAGGTCAACTGCAAGTGTCTAACAGCTTTCCATGGGAAGAAGAGAATGTCAAGAGGCTTTGAGTTTTAATATGATCCTGCCGTCAAAACTCTGTTTTAACAGTTGTTATCAAATTGTTATCAAATCTGTATGCTCCAAAACTGTGTTTTTAAAATAAAATATAGTAGTTCTTCTATGACAATCATCGTATTTCATCTGTTCTGTTACCTTGTTAGGCAAGGAGCTGGGAAAAGTGACAAGACAAAGCTTACAAACAGTGGTGCTCATTGCTGCCATTAAGCAATTCGTAGATGCCCCCGCCACCACCTTCAGTCTTTCTCCTCCCCATTCTCTACCCTTCAGTGCCCAGCTCAAGTGCCCAGCTCCACCGCATAGCCCCCCTGTGAGCAAAGCATTTCCTAGCCACTTGCGTCCCCTAGTGTTTCTCCAAGCCAGCCCACTTGACCCCTGCATGTCACAGTCACCCCACATGACTGGTGCAGGCCTCACCCCAGACCTACTGAGCCAGACCCTTTGAGGGTGGAGCTCCAAGGGTAGGCATTTTGAACCAACACCCTGTGCCCAAATTTAGAAACCACACTATCTTATATTTATGATTTGTATTGTAGAACCAGATTACATGTTCCTGAATTATTTATAATCAGCTCAAATGTCCACATACCAATTCACAGAGCCAGACAAACAAATGAACAATCCTAGATGGGGAAAGATAATGCCTTAGCTGCAACACTCAAAAAAAAAAAAAAAACATGAAGGGCTTTAGTGGACCACAAACTGGATGAGTCAGTAGTGTGATGTGGTTGGTATAAAAGCTAATTCTAATGTAGTCTGCAGAGATGAAAGTAGAGTGGAAGGAACAAAGGAATGTCCCATTTTACATCACAGCACATCTCCTTTATGGGGCTCTGCTTAGTTTTAAGGCCCACATTTTAAAGGAGACCTGGACAAATTGGCACATATTCAAAGGAAAATACCAAGTAGGATAGTGAGAGACACAGAATGTACCAGAGTTATCCGCTCTTTAAATGGATGCAGATCTTTTCCCATGATGGCAATGGCCTCAGAGGGTCACCCCATAAAAGCACCTTAATATCAGTGGCCTATACCTGGGTAGTGGCACAGGGAGATGCCAGTGTTTGTCAAGAGCACCTCTGGCCAGAGGCCAGGGAAGGCTCTTCTCATAATTCCAAGATGGAACAGACAAGACTTGGTACAGACATTCTGCTCTGTGTTTCTCACTGTGGAAGGCAAATAGATCATTCTGTAGTTGGCATGGGAATTTTCTAAATTTAATCTTAATAACTTGGTCAAATAACTATATCTCTAGTAAGTCATCCAGATGTACAACAAAATTACATGTGCTTAAGATGAACTATGTCATGATTTATAAAGAAAAAGCAGAAGGGATAAAAAGGGGAAAGCAAGTTCGTTATTATTGATGGGAAAATTCTCTTCCAAAGTTCCACCTGTGTGAGGAGTGTCTGCTTGGTAAAGTATGTGCCTGCACTATCTCTAATGTGTTTATACTTTGCATGTCCACAGGACGGGGGCACTGCCCTGTTGGCTGCCAGCCAGTACGGGCACATGCAGGTGGTGGATACCTTGCTGAAGCATGGAGCCAACATCCATGACCAACTTTATGTGAGTGCATTTCAAGGGGACATTAGGTGGATAATTGGTCATTCTTTATTACACATAACTTTTTGGTCTGATTTGGGATGCCAGAAATCCCAACTTCAAAATATTTTAATGAACAGTAAGACTTTAAACTGAGACATCAAGGGGAAAAGATGTAGTAAATCAGATGAGCTTTTTCCAAATAGAAACCATGTTTATTATTTATCTACCTTTGTTCTTTCTTTTAAATCTGTTGTACATATGAGACGTCTCATGTATCTATGCAATTAAGACCTTCAAAAATTACGTGATACATACTTTTTCATACCATGATAAACCACCCAGCCCGGCATATGGATCTGCTGAAAACCAAAATATATTCTCCTGTTATTTGTGAGGAAAGACACAAAGAGGAGAAATTAAGGTATTTGGAAGAGAAATGAGGCTGGGTGGATGAAGACCTGTGAAATATATGCACACCATTGACCTTTCAAAGGCATCCCCTGCTAGTGTAGGTCTGTTTGCAGCTAATTGGCAATTAGCACATTACCCAAGGGCTCTTTTAATTGACTGTCACTATAATGCCATAGGATTTATGGCAAATGTTATTCTAGTTTTATAGGAAAAAAATATGGGGAAATGAATTGACTTGACTGAGTTTCATGGTGAGAAGTGAAAGAATTCCTACTTTTAGTTCTCTAGCAACCCTATGGCTGTTCTAAACAACTAGACATTTAGCCTTTGTGCCTAGGGCACTAACTTTCACAGCCTTGTAATGAGCTGTGTAGGTGTGAACTTTTCCATTTGAACACTCTTTCCAGAGTTTACATGGTTAATTCTGACAAATCATAGACCTCTTTGAAGTTCAAAGAAACTAGCCTTACCCTCTGCACATTCTTGGAGCCTACAGAATTACTGGTAATTAGGTTACTTGATAATGATCTCTAGGAGAGATTCTCAACTCCAGCTGCCCATTAGAATCACCTGAGGAGCTCTAAAAATACAACCAGTTCCCAGGCCCACCCCAGACGAACAAAACTAGAGTTTCTGAGGGTGCAACTTGAGCAAAAGGTGGTTCTGACTTATGGCCAAGTCTAGGAAACACAGGTTTAAAGCTTTGGCTATTTCTTTGGCTGTGTATAGGTAAAGTATCTCTGAGAGTGTGTATGAGTATTTGTATGTGTGGGTTGAATAGGAAGAGCCAAAGTCTTTGGAAAAGGAAAGTGAATTGTGATTTTCATAGCATTACCATTAATAGTCAGCAATCCAAATTGACTGTGGAGGTAGAACTTGTACTTATTAGATAATATTTTTTCTAAGGTTCATTGAGGTGGCACATAATCTTACAAATGTAGAGTTTGGGGAGAGCCCCTTCCCTCAGTGAATTCCTCTCTGTATGGCCAAGAAACATTTGAAAAAATGCTCAACATCACTAATCATCAGAAAAATGCAAATCAAAACCACAATGAAATACCATCTTACTCCAATTAGAGTAACCATTATTAAAAAGTCAAAAAACAATAGATGGTATGGATGCAGTGAAAAGGGAAACTTTATGCACTGTTGGTGGGGATGTAAATTAGTATAACCTCTAGAGAGATCAGTATGGAGAAGCTTCAAAAAACTAAAAGTTGACCTACTGTTCGATCCTACAAGCCCACTACTGGTATCTACCCAAAGGAAAAGAAATCCTTGTATCAAAAAGACACCTGCACTCATATGTTTATCATAGCACAGTTCACAATCACAAATATATGGAGTCAACCCACGTGCCCATCAACTGATGAGTGAATAAAGAAAATGTGGGGGGTATATATACATATATACATACCATGGAGTACTAGTCAACAATAAGAAAGAATGAAATAATGTCTTTTGCAGCAACTCGCATGGAAGTGGAGACCATTATCCTAAGTGAAGTAACTTGGGAAGAGAAAAATAAATGCCACATGTCCTCGCTTATAAGTGGGAGCTACACTGTAGCTACACAAAGACACACAGAGTGGTATAAGGAACACTGGAGACTTACCAGGGAGGTGGGAGGGGGTGAAAAATTACCTAAAAGCCCAGACTCCACCACTGTATAATATATACTTGTAATGGAATTCAACTTGTATCCTCTAAATCTATTAACATTTTTTGTAAAGGCACACATAAGAAATAGGGGAATAAAAACAGAAGTGGAGGCAGAGGGCTAATTTAGTGGGTGGCCAGGGAAGGCCTCACAAGGAAGTAGCATTTGAGGAGCCAGCAGCGCTTGAGGGTTGGGCAGAGTGTGCAGGCAGACAGAGCCACTCGTGCAAAGATACTGAAGTGGGAATCAGGTTGGGGGAGTTCAAGGAGCAGAAGGTTGGCTGGCATGGCTGGAACACGGTGTTGGGGCTGGGTGAGTGATGTGGCCACAGGGATGAAGGCAGGAAACAGCCATGGACAGCCAAGACGACCAGAGCAGGGAGTTGGATTTTACTTGAAATCCAAACAGAGGCCATCATCATAGGGGTTTGAGCAGGAAGGGATGTACACTGAATATAACACAAACAGGGAAGCCAGTGATGAGGCCATTGAGTTGTCCTGCCTGGAGACGACGATGGCTTGGTGCAGCGGATACATCGAGAAACATTTTCAAAGTAGAGCTGAAGGGTTGGATTTGAAGTGCAAGAGGAAGGGAGGAATTAAATATGACTCTAGGGTTTTGTTATGAACGTGGGTGAATTGAGTGTTTTTTTTAAACAGATGGGGAGACTAGGAGGAAGCAGGGATGAGGACCAAGAACTCTGCGTGGTCACACTAACGTGAGATGATGATTAAACATGAAAATAGAGGTGTTAGGTTGGCAATTTGATACATGAAGCGCTCAGCAGAAAAGGCAGGATAGAGAAAAAAATTCCTGTCTCTTATAACGTGATTCAAGAAACTCCATGCATCATAACTTCCATTTCATGTTTAGATTTCACCCTTAACTAAACAACCCAGAGGTTTCCATTAGAAAAAAAAATTGAAGGCCAGGTGCGGTGGCTCACACCTGTAATCCTAGCACTCTGGGAGGCCAAGGCGGGTGGATCGCTCAAAGTCAGGAGTTCAAAACCAGCCTGAAGAAGAGGGTAGACCCTGTCTCTACTAAAATAGAAATTAATTGACCAACTAAAAATATATAGAAAACAAATTAGCCAGGCATGGTGGTGCATGCCTGTAGTCACAGCTACTTGTGAGGCTGAGGCAGTAGGATTGCTTGACCCCAGAAATTTGAGGTTGCTGTGAGCTAGGCTGACGCCATAGCACTCTAGCCTGGCAACAAAGGGAGAGTCTGTCTCAAAAAAAAAAAAAAAAATTGAGGGCCAGTTACGGTGGCTCACATCTGTATACTAGCACTTTGGGAAGCCCAAGCAGAAGGATCGCTTGAGGTCAGGGCATGTTGGTGTATACCTGTAGACCCAGCTACTTGGGAGACTGAGGCAGGAGGATCGCTTTAGCTCAGGAGTCTGAGGTTGCAGTGAGCTATGATGACGCCACTGCACTCTAGCCCAGACAACAGAAGGAGACCCTGTCTCAAAAAACAACAACAACAACAACAAAAAACCAAAAAGCTAGTTGAAATATGGGTGGATAGGAATGAAAATGAAACTTGTAATGCACAGTGAAAAATTCAAAGCGTGGGTAGTCTATCTTGGAAAATTCCTGAGAGTTATCAGCAGCTAAGGGCATGGTAGAAATTCTGAAAATTGTAGCCCCATATCAGACATCTGTTTAAAAATCTCTATAGGCTGATTAATTTTTTAATGAGTGCCTTGAGGGCAGTCTGGCAACTCAGCTGACACCCACTGGAAATCTAGCACCTTCCACCAGACGACTTGCAGGGAATGGTGTTTTGTATTTTACCTTATGGCTAGTGTTCCCAACGGGAGTGGGGTAATTAGCTGGGTTTGCTAGGTGTTTTCCACTAGGGTGTGCTCCGGTTTTCCACTGCAGTCTAAAAACAATGACACTCACTCTGTGCCCTGAATGCTGTCTGGCTGAAGTGAGCATCCAGGGAGAATGTGTGCTCTTCAGCTGACCCATACATTTGCCAAGAGCACCAAATTACATGTTTCCAGGAAAAAAATAAATGTCCAGAAAACGTAGATACTCAGTTTTAAAAGAAAGCTAAAGAATATTGGAAAAGAAGCACTTGCTTGGGGCTTTATTATGCAGGATCAATTTTGTGTTTATAAATGTTGTTGTCTGCTGGGCTGGCAGGGAGTGACTTCGTGGAGATTCTTTATAGTGCAGTTTTTCTGAAAACATCTTGTGTTTTAATGCTTGGGGGAGCATGGATAGGGGGCAAGAAAAATAAAAGGGTAGGAAAGATCTAATTTAAAAGATACCTTTCCAGCCTGAGCAACATAGGGAGACCCCATCTCTACTAAAGGTAGAAAAATTAGCCGGGCATGGTGGTGTGCACCTGTAGTCCCAGCTACTTGAGAGGCTGAGGCAGGAGGATCTATTGAGCCCAGGAGTTTGAGGTTACAGTGAGCAATCATGATGCCACTGCACTCTAGCCTGGGCAACAGAGTGAGGCCTTATCTCAAAATGATAAAATAAAAATAAAAAAGATACCTTTTACTCCCAATTCATCAAAGCATAAAAATTAGATTTGGAGGATGTCTTTATCTAACATTTAGCTCTGTTAATTGACAAGAGGATAGAAACCTAAAAGGAGATGGAAATGAAAAATTTTATGGAATGTATTTTTAATCTAATTTCTTTTAAAATAAATGTGAAAGGGCCAGGCGCAGTGGCTCACGCCCGTAATCCTAGCACTCTGGGAGGCCGAGGCGGGCGGATTGCTCGAGGTCAGGAGTTCGAAACCAGCCTGAGCAAGAGTGAGACCCCATTTCTACTATAAATAGAGAGAAATTAATTGGCCACCTAATATATATATATATAAAAAATTAGCCGGGCATGCTGGCACATGCCTGTAGTCCCAGCTACTCAGGAGGCTGAGGCAGCAGGATTGCTTGAACCCAGGAGTTTGAGGTTGCTGTGAGCTAGGCTGATGCCACGGCACTCACTCTAGCCTGGACAACAAAGCAAGACTCTGTCTCAAAAATAAATAAATAAAATAAATGTGAAAGATGACTTTGTAAACACTTTTAATTTGTTCTCTCTCAGGATGGAGCCACTGCCCTCTTCCTAGCTGCCCAAGGTGGTTACCTGGATGTCATTCGATTATTGTTGTCTTCAGGAGCAAAAGTCAACCAGCCAAGGCAGGTAATGTTCACAGCTGCCGTTTGCAGAGTGCAGGGAGCCTGAGGTGGTGGTGGGGGCATCCTGCAGCAGCACATACCTGAGATAACCAGGCAGCCAGCGGCATTCTTTAAACCCTTCTGCCTCTGTGATGGAAAGTTAATCTTTGATTAGGGTTTCTCTTGTTCTATGTTCTGGGCTCACTCCAAAGCCTGTGAAATCAAGCTGACATCACAATTCAGTGCTTTTAAACTTTGAGTGTTTGGTGCCTGAGGTCAAGTACACACTCTGCCACCTTCTGTTCAAATAAATTAAGGCTGCAGTGAGCTCATGAGCCTAGGCTAGCCTGGGACGTATGTAAACAGAAGCAGGTCAGGTAGCCTTGCCCCTGCCCAGGCCCTGTGCCAATACACTGTCTTACCAGCCACCACCCAGTGGTGACCACCCCTTCTCCCACCAATCCAAAGAGGAGCCCATGCTGTTGGAATCACTGATAGGTCCTGCATTGTCATCTCTCACAATTATAATTCTGGTGAGACTTCATTTACCAACAGCAAGTGAACATCTGGCAAATCAACTGATACTTAGAGGAACAGAAATGCAAGAATAACATAGGCAGTATTTTAGAAATAGTGAAGAACCATTCAAACATAAGGCATTACAATTAGCTTCTCTTGTGTAGGTACTGTTTCTGCCCTAATTCAATTTATTTTTAACAAAACATTTCAGATTAAGGAAACATTACTGTAAAGGTAGTATTCTAGGGAAAAGCAAAGCTGATTTCTTACCAGTAAATGAGACCCAGGCAGGTCTCCACCGTAATATGACCTTATACGGGAATGCCTGTGCGTTCACAAAATGAATAGCTATGGGAGCCTTAAGCTTAATCTGAGCTCTTGGCCACAGACTTCTTCAGTCTTTAGAAGCCCAAGCACATAAGGAACCTTTGGCCAAAGTGGGTTGGAGGTCAGGAATCGTGAGTTCTAGATCCAGCTCTGTTAATAACTAGGGCTGCAGCCGGGCGTGGTGGCTCACGCCTGCAATCCTAGCACTCTGGGAGGCCGAGGTGGGAGGATCGTTTGAGCTCAGGAGTTCAAAACCAGCCTGGGCGAGACCCCTGTCTCTACTATAAATAGAAAGAAATTAATGGGCCAACTAATATATATATAGAAAAAATTAGCTGGGCATGATGGTGCATGCCTGTAGTCTCAGCTACTTGGGAGGCTGAGGCAGCAGGATTGCTTGAGCCCAGGAGTTTGAGGTTGCTGTGAGCTAGGCTGACGCCACGGCACTCACTCTAGCCTGGGCAACAAAGCGAGACTCTGTCTCAAAAAAAATAAATAAATAAATAACTAGGGCTGTGTGGTTTTGAACTAGTGAATCACCCTCTCTGGACCTCTCTTCCTTCACTGAAAATTAGGAGGCTGGGCAGGATGAGCCTGATGATCTCTTCAAGCTCCCAAATTTTTGATAATTGTTATATTCAACTTTCAACCAGTATTTCTTGAGCGTTTGACATGTGCCAAACAGTGCTATCAGTGTAAGATTATATTTTTAGAATTTTAAAGATATTCTTAGGTTTAGATGGCCCCAGGAATACTCCTGCAAAAGGAAGCAGTTTAGGAAAAGTTTCACTTCTGTACCTGCCAGAGTTGATTCTGGGACTAGAGTCTAATATTTCTGTTCCTTTAAGTATCAGTTAATTGATTTGCCAGATGTTCACTTGCTGTTGGTAAATGAAGTCTCAACAGCATTATAATTGTGAGAGATGACAATGCAGGACCTACCAATGATTCCAACAGCATGGGCTCCTCTTCTGCTGGGTGGGAGAAGGGGTGGTCACCTCTGGGTGGTGGCTGGTAAGGCAGTGTATTGGCACAGGGCCTGGGCAGAGGCAAGGCCACCTGACCTGCTTCTGTTTACCTACATCCCAGGCTAACCCCAGCTCATTAGACTTTCTTACCAATACTTTTTATTTTGATATTGTTGATTGATTCTGAATCAGAGGCTTCATTTTACCAAAATTAATAAAAATAATTGGTTATTTTTAGATTGCGTAAATTTGATTTGGAGGCTATTCTTGAAGGCACCACTATGAATTTAAAAATGAGAGATTATCAAGATTATCAATTCTATTAGTATATCCTTCTGAAATAATTTCTGGAACTTTGACAAATATATTTGTAAAATACATTTTATTTTTTATATGCTTAAAGTGCTATTTGAAAAATACAAGTTGATATAAAAGATTACATTTCAAATATTGCATGAGTTGTACCCGCTTAAGCCTAAAATGAGTCACAGGATGACGTTGAAGCCATGAAGTCAAAGAGTAAACCAACATTGCAGCCGTAGCCACAACACAGCACAGCTGTTTTTCATTTCTCAAGAGTGAGGCTAACCTGGTCAAAGTGTATGGCCTGGTTTTTGAATGTGAGAACCCACCCTCTGGTCAAGGAGCAAATGCTGTGCCTTCCAAAGACTGCATCTAATGCAATTGTTTTCAATTATTATAAGATTCCAGCTCTGAAAGAATTCCCATTCAGGAAAAGGATGTTTTATAAAATAAGAATTGCTTTGAGGAAAAAAAAATGGGATTTTTTTCCTTCTTATAGAGTATACTCACCCCACTGTGCCCCAAAATCATCATAATTTTTACTACTTATTGTGAGCTTATAATTAAGGGCTATTATCTATACAGGTCAGACTAGTCCAAGCTCTGTCTTCTCTGAAAGTGTAAACTCTGCATATTTATTCTGTTCCAAGAAAATAAATAGTGCCATAAATATGACTAAAGTGATATCAGTCCTGGCTGACTTTGTCACAAGTTATAAGGAGGTTTAAAAAAAAAAAAAAGTCTAATTAAAAGTTTCCATTAGGCTGGACGCACGCAGCGGCTCATGCCTACAATCCTAACACTCTGGGAGGCTGAGACGGGAGTATCTCGTGAGCTTAGGAGTTCGAGACTAGCCTAAGCAAGAGCATGACCCCATGTTTACTAAAAATATAAAGATTAGCCAGGTGTGGTGGTGCTTGCCTGTAGTCCCAACTACTTGGGAGACTGAGGCAGGAGAATCGCTTGAGCCCAGCAGTTTGAGGTTGCTATGAGCTAGGCTGATGCCACAGCACTCTTGCTCAGGCGACAGAGTGAGACTCTGTCTCAAAAAAAAAAAAAAAGTTTCCATTAAAGTGGCCTACACATGATAGAATATTATATAGATAGGACATCTAGAAACCAATGTTTTATTCTGAAATCTCAGTTGACACATTGAGTTATTATCAAAAAAATTCTTAAATTTACAAAACGAAGACAAGAATATTTGTCTGGTTTAATTTCTTAATATTTTTTAGATAAATCTGATTTATAATTGTTGCACTGCCAATTTATGGAGTCCTGCCATTTTACAGTGTCCTGTAACAGGATGTTAACAAAGTTGTATTGAAATTACTTAGCTGACATTTGATCTGAGCCACAGGGAATCTGAGCTGCAGTGGGTATGACTTTTCTTTGTAACTCTATCACTGAAAACTAAATGGAGACCTTTTCAGTACTTTGTGATGAGGAATCATAATTGCAAAACAAGCCATAGCCAGATGATGGAAAGACTGCATTCTTGATTTAAAGCTTGAAACATTTTTCGTCCACATTGTTTTAGGTAAAGAGGTCAAGAGTCACAGAGATATTTGAAATCTATAATCCCTCTAAAAACTCATTTTCATTTCTTTCCATGTGTCTTTACCAAGTAGAGTTGATATGAGTCAAACCTTTTTGAATTACTAACTGAGATGGCTATTTCTATATTTCTGTCAACAAAATGCCTTGACATACACTTTTCCCAACTCAACTCACCCACCTTATTAAAACGGTACTTCTATAGAGCGGCAAAGATTGACTCTGTTTCCCCAGAGCTGAGGTTGGCCAGTCACAACTCATCTCTATCTATCTAGTCCTTTGAATGTGCTAATTAGTGTTTCTATGAAACCTGGCAGAAAAGCCATCTAATAAAGTGCCTCCTCTAACAGACACCTTGGGTTGGACTTGTGTGCTGAGTTGCTGGGGCCCAGAAAGTAAATGTTCTCCCAGATTGCAAGTTCAGAGGGGTAAACCCAGCCAAAGGGAGGAGAAGGAAGAGCCAACACATTGGGTTGGGGATGGGAGCAGACAGCCATAGGAAGACCCTACTGCTTGTCAGGGGCAGCGACTCCATCTTATTCCCCTGCCTGTGGTAGACACTCAGAAAAGGTGTGTTGACTGCCAGGAGATCCCCATGGCTTGGGCAGAGCACCTAGGAGGTCGAGAAGCTTGCAGCACATTGTGATCAGTGCTGGGAACTAGAAGGCAGCTCCAGATAGAGGGCCCAGGCCCATGGGCAGGACACTGGCTCCAGGAAGAGAGGAAGAGTATCAGAGGCAGTTAGGGAGCCAGACTCCAGTCTCTTGGTGGGGAGCAGCTTGGTACTTATGGGGATGTGGATATCTTAAGGAAGTGAAACACAGTTCCAGTTTTGCTTGTTAATTGCATGACCCTGAGCAAGTCACTTACTTTCCGTGAATCTCAGTTTATTTATCTGTTAAACCAAAATAATAATAATAGTACCTTTATTATTTATTGTGAGAGCTAAAATAATTATTTATTATTTATTATTTATTGTGAGAGCTAAAATAATTATTTATTGTGAGAGCTAAAATAATTATTTATTATTTATTGTGAGAGCTAAAAAATTATTTATTGTGAGAGCTAAAATAATCCCTGCAAAATTCTCAATGCATGGGGCTGATATACACCAGGTACTTAGTAATGTTAGGTATTGCTATTATTATCATTTCTATTCCATCCAGGCCTTGTGGAAAAGAAAACCCATCAGAAATCAGGGTTGCACTTTTTCTTGTGAGCCAGGTCGTCTCTGTCATCTCAAAGTCTCTTCTTATCTCTCTTTCTCCCACTCCTTTTTATTGACCAGCTTCTTCTGCTTACATATCTCATATATAGTCCCCAAGTTTGCAGGTCATTCTGTCAAACTCTTGGGATAGCTATGTCATTGTTGCAGCTCATCTTTGTGCACCAAGCCACAGTGACTGGCTGGCCTGCTCATCCTTGGTCCCATCACCTGTGACCAAGGGCAGTGGGGTCAGACTTGGGCAGTACAGGCATCTGGTAACATCTTTTATAGACCCATTTGCTGTACCAGGGATGTGATTATGTGAAATAGGCTCCAGGTCAGGGTAGGGCTGGTAGCAAATATATCTAGGTACTGAAATCCCTCTGCTACTGGTGGGGTCCAGTACATCTCCTGGGCCCCCAACTTATAATAGGACTAGTCCCCAAGACTTTCTGTCTGCTCTGAGCATGTGGGTGGAAGTATCCCGAGTGTGAGGTGTGGAAGGCAGTGGAAGCAAAGAGCTAAAGCCTCTTCAGATACTCATTCCTATGGAAGAGAATGGTTTGTTCTTTTTCTAAATAATCTCAGGACTAGGTAAAACTATATAAGATAAATATCCAATATAGGTCATGTCATATAGTCCATCTCATGCTATAATCTAGCTATAAAAATGTATTAAAGTTTACTTGAATATTAATATATTATCTCAAATAGAATGAAGGGCTAACAGATTTGGAAGGAACTATAGAAGTCAACTATCTATCAGTCCTTGAATCCTTTCTATAATAATCAGTCACTGTTGAACACTCCTAGGTGTGGGAACACATTACTGTTTGATCAGCTTATTTAGTCTTTAGCCATCCCTTGTTATACCTTCTTTCTTACATTGACCCCAAGTCTCTGTGTAGCTTTCAGCCATCATACCTCTTTATCACTTGGTCTGCAGAATTAGTTTAAATTTTGTTCCACTAGATATGCACAACAAATAGCAAAGGACAGCTATCATAAGCCATGAATATTATCTGGCTAACTGTTCTCTTTCCTTTTAAAAAAAAAGTTCTCTTTTAAAAAAAATGTGCCATAGAGGTTGTAACTTTGTGGTGATTTGATTTAATATATATTCTTTACATATTTAATATATTAAATATGTATATATTTTTACATATTTAATATATATTTTTACATATTCAACATATTATATTAACATAAGTTATTAAAATAGCTATATATTTTTGTCAAGAAGTATTCAAGAACATATTTAAATATTTTAAAATATTTTTCCCATTTCGGTTCTTTCTAAAACTCTACAAAAAGGGGCTAAGTTGACTTAATTTTCATCATTTTCATTAAGAAAATAAAAGCTCTGACCATTAAATAAGAGAAAAAATTAAGGTGTACAGAAGAGGAAAACCTCTCCTAGTTCATAAACTAGATAATCAATGATAAATAATTAGATTTGGAAATAATGCCCTAACTCACATGCAACTCTCTGGGCTCAAAAATCAGATTTAGAGAAGTAATCAGTGTAGAAATACACAGGCAAGCCCCCAAATCTCATTTTACCCAACACTCCTACCTGCACACCAATCAGTTATCTCACAGGGTCACTGGGAGAACCAAATGAGATAAACCATATGGAAGTGTTTTGTCAACAAAAGTACAAATTTTAAGAGACATCGCTTTTCATGATAAATAGTACTCAGATTCAGTTAACATTTTCTAGGCTTCTATTAGCCAGTCCTGGTGCTCACCAGCTTGATATATGTTTTCTCTTTTAATAATATCTCTGTGAAGCTAATATTTCTATAGAAGCGGACACAGAGGCTAAGAGTGATTTGCCTAAGGTCTTACAACCAGGAAGTGACGATTGCTTTTTCCACCTACCATGACTATTCCAGTTAATGAATGTTATCATTGCCATTATACATTGGTAATAGTTTTAAAAATTCACAATATAACACCTCTCAGCACTTTCCCACATATTAGTATCAATTAATACAATTGCACTAGTAACAACCAAGCGAGCCCTTGAAAAGCTTATCTAACAGGCCACCGGCTGCCCCTCCCTTCCTGCCATCTGGTAAAGATAGTAATACAGAACAAAATGGACCCAAAGCAGGCATGGAGGGAAAGGTGCATTAGCACCTGAGTGCCAGAAAACCTGGCAATATTTGAGGCCTTTGTCAAGCCCAGACCACTTGGTCCTGCCCACACCCTGTGTGCCAGGGCAGCTGGATTTCCCGCCCTGCCTGTCCAACCACTGTGACTATAGCTGCTGCTGCTCTTCTACATGGAATTTCCTCTCTCTCACCTGTCAAAACCCTGGTCCTTTTTACATGACCCTGTAATCCCCACACAGTAAGAGGGTCCCCTCCTGGTTCATTTTGTGCATTTGTCCACACTTTATTGTAGGGGGGCAAGCATACTGAAATGTCCATGTCCGCTCCACTATTTGTTTTGAGTACTCTGCCTGAGACTTAGAAGATGCTTAACAATTGTTGGTTGCTTGAATGAATAAATGAATCCTTAACTGGGAGAATCAAATAAAGAATGTGCAAATGCTTTGTAAACTAAAGTACAAATTAAGGTATTATTTATCATTGCTAATGATAAGTAATATTCAGATTCAAGAATATTCTAAGAGGCCCCTATAAAAAGCATGAAATAGGTCAAAGTGTCATCAGCCTTCCTCCATCCTTTGTTTCAGCACCTCTTCCCCTGTCTCTCCCAAGACAGAGGTGCCAACATCCTCTGACCATCCCCAGCGCCCCAGATCTCCCTGGGCTGCTGAGTGCCATCTTCCTTCACCCCACTCAGGTGTCTTGTCCTCTGACACTTGCCCAGGATGGCAATGGGCAATAATCCTGTGCCTGCTTCAGCTAGTAGGCAGGGGTTGAAATTACACACTACAGCAGAAAACGTAACTTTATATTCCATGACTGAATCATTTTGCTCTCCAGCCCCTGTTCCCGCTGATGGGTAATTCAGCCTTATCTGGCTAAAACAGGCTCTGGAGGCCATATTACTATAATTACCTCAGAGCTTAAGTTTAGCCAATTCTGGATCCTGCTCCCTCCTGGCCTTCCCTCCAAAGTGACCTAAGTTCTCAGAGTCCGACTGTCACCCTTGCATTGGGGTGGGGGTGGGGAGACTCATGTCTGGCCCCTGTGCTGGCCTTTCTGGCGCCTGAGCATCCCGCAGTGGTACCCCAGGGACACAGCGGGTCCCACACAGTGCTGGCCCTGCCACCATCTCTGCTCAGGAAGTCTTGACCCCATGTGGCCTTGCCTTGCCAACCCTGCGCACTTCCAGTTTCCCACAGGCAGACAGGGACTCTGGATGCCCTGATGCAGAGTGGACGTGGGCCATGGGGATTGGGGACATCTCAGGCTACTGGCCCTGACAACTGCCACAGCCATTTCTCTTCTATCTCTCAGGCAGAGCCTCTCTAGGGGGCTTACAATTTTCCTGGGCTTAATCCCAAGGAAAAGCAAAAATCCTTCCCTATCTGGAATTCCCCATAACTTATCTGAGTATTTCAACCGCCCCCAGCTCACCTCCTCCCAATCCCAGTCCACCCCCAGATTTAAGTGGGCAGCAGAGGGGAGCAGGGGGAAGACATGGACACTCACATCCGACTGCCTCCCCGGCCCTCTCTAGCTCCTGCCTGCAGTAGAAGGGCTTTCCAGTTTCCATTCTGTCTGGCAGGAACCACCCTACTGTTGTTCTCTGTGCCTTGTGGATTTCACCTTTTCTTCTCTGGAGCCTCGTGGCCTAGTGCTCATGGAAAAACGGATGTTCAGTAATAATATACAGGAAATATTCCCCAAAATGTTGTCCTGCTATAACTAGTTAATGCATGTCACTTCCTAGAAGATGCAACAAAACATTCCACACAAAATTAAGCTTCCTAAAAAGTGATGCAGCTATGAAGGGTTTTGGACACCAAAATAAAAGAGTAGGAGAAATGCCTTGCGTTCTCTGACGCTCAGATCCCATCTCCAAGGAAACTGCCCGCTTTTCTATGGGAATGAGGGGCCCCCACTGAGGCTGTAAGGTGTGAACTTTAAGGTGACTGTGACCCACCAGGAAAGCAAAGAAATTGACAGAGCTTTGGGGGATGGAAATAGGCTGGCTCTTCCCTGGGTTTGTGGAATTTGCTTCTGCCGTGGTGTGCAATCCAGCCCTGCTCCCCTGAGCCTTGTGCGAAGTCTGTGCCACACTTTTTGGTAAAAGATCCAGCCGTAAAGTGGCTGGCTTTATAAGCCGAATACTGAATACTGGCAATTACCCAAGTAGTCCAGGCCCTGCCAGATGCCAGTCCGTGTCCGTGGGTTAAAAACACTCTCTTCTCCTCTCGGTTCCTCCTGGGTGTGTGACCCAGCCGGCAAGTGTGACCTGCGGTCAGGGACCTTTCCCAGGGTTTTCAGTTTCGGAAACTTGGTGCTAACCAAGACGTGCTGCGACCGACCGGGAGGCCCGAGCGTCGCAGTCACGTGGCCGCCGCCCCCTCTCCCCGCAGGACGGGACGGCGCCCCTGTGGATCGCGTCCCAGATGGGCCACAGCGAGGCGGTGCGGGTGATGCTGCTGCGCGGAGCCGACCGCGACGCCACGCGGAACGTGAGTGCCCGGGGGACGCCCGTGCGCGGAGAAAACCGGGTCTGTCCTTAGCCCGCAGCTGGGTCTCCAACCAGCCTCCGCCTGCTCCGTAGCAGGAAGACACGGTCACGGTCGGCTTCGCAGCCGCCGGGTCTCTGTCCTCCTCCCCAGACGACTTCTGGGCGAACTGGAGAGGGTGGCGCCAGCCTCGGTGGGGCAGAGGGGCCGCGGGAGACGCGGCCGCGGGCTGTCCTGCGGGGCTGTCCTGCGAGCTGTCGCCCAGCTGGTGCCGCGCCTCCTGCTGGCCCCTGGCCGCGGTGCAGCGGGGGCCGTGCGGGCCTGAGGTTTGGGGTCTAGCAGCGCCCTGCTGCCTCCGCCTCCGCCTCCCTCCTGCACCCTGTGCTCGGCCTGTGGTCTCCTCTAGCCTCTGCTGGTGTCACCACCAAGGGCGGTTGGGGAGAGCCTGGCCGCACTGTGCCGCCGCTTGCTTTTTGTGTTTTACTGTGTCTGGCCTCTTTGCCTTTGTATTACCGTTGCCTGTGGGATCCACCTTCCCCTCTCCAAGTCCGAGCCCTGAAAAAGGAGATCAGAGGACACATTCTTGGCCACTTCACTGCCCTCTCTCCTACTTTTTCTTCTTTCCACAGTCTCTGACGCCAGGAAACAAAAATCCACTAATCCCTTCTTTTTTCTTCCTAATTGGTGATAAGCCCTAATGGCAGGCTGAGGTAGTCCCTTGACTACTGTGAACTCTGTGAGCTAAATCTCCCAAACACAGCACTGATAGTTAGAGAAGGAATCTGAACGCCAGGCCCAGTGGTGGCTCACTCCTGTAATCCCAGAGTTTGGGGAGGCCAGAGTGGGGATCATTTGAGCCCAGGAGTTCTGGGCTGCAGTGAGCTATAATTACACCACTGTACTCCACTCTGGTGACAGAGTGAGACCCTGGTCTTTATGAGGGAAAAAAAAAAAGAATTTGGAAAATCTCTTTTTGAGCCAAAAACTAATTACAGAAGCTGAATATTCATTTTTGGATTTGTCTTTGCATTCTTTTCTAGTGGTTTTCAATCTATCTCCCCTAGTCCTCCCCTGCCTCATGCACACAGGCAAGTAGGATGCCTAGGGCAGACTAGGGCAAGACTGCATAAATTTTTAAAACAGCAAATACAGTTCAACAATAATTTAAATCATTAAAGACAGTTAAACAATTTCTGCTTAGTCATGAACAGTAGAGAACGCCTCTTTGGTCCATCAATGCCCTAAAAATAGGCTCTTGAAATTCCCCTGTCCCTTACCCAGCATTCTAAAGGACTGGAGGAGTATGAATTCCCAAATGCCAGGGTTCTAAGATAATATAAACAGTCACTTATTTGGTCTGATATTCTTTCATGCAGAATTGATATGCTCTAAAATGCCCCTAGATTAAGTCATCTTACTGGTCTGTGTTTCATTTACACATTTTGCCTGTTTCTGACAATCCTACTCCCAGTTCTCAACTGACATTTAGTTCTCAGCCAATGCAGACATATGTTAATAATCAACTTTTATTTTCCTCTTTTTGCTAAGGATGGTACAACAGCATTATTGAAAGCAGCCAACAAAGGATATAATGATGTCATAGAGGAGTTGCTTAAGTTCTCACCTTCTCTTGGTATTTTGAAGGTAAGACCTAAAGAGAAATTTTACCAATCTATAAAAGGGAGAGGTTAGAAGAGAAGAAGTCCGTATTTGGGGACTGCAGTAGAATCTGGGTATAATTAGCCTGGTTAGTAGTAGTCTCGAAAGAACACACCTACAGCTTTTTAAAGCTGGAGATCCATGGACACTGGTAGAAATGGGAAGGTCATAAAAAGGGTGAACTAGAGTCTGTCACTGCCTAGTTTTCCAGAAAAAAACAATTAGACAATAGTAATGAAGTTACTAAGTTGTAAAGTAAACCATACTGATATCATTTGGAGGATCTCTGCAATGAAGGAAGAAGAGCAAACATTTATGTTCCTTCTCTTCATTATCCTGAGCAAAGAACCACCCTGCTGTGTTCCCCTAAGTGAAATAAAATAAGCCTAAAACACCTGGAAGCCTCAAAAAACCTGTTAGTCTGGAGACCTGGGTCTCCTATAAAATAGAGCCCCCATACTCTTTTTTAAGTTTTAATCATTTGGATTAAAATATTTCTAACCTATAGTACATATCAGGGGTCAGCAAACTTTTTCTGTAAAGGACCAGACTGTATATATTTTAGGCTTTGTGAGCCGTATAAATCTCCATCACAGCTGCTCAACTCTGCCACAATCGCCGGAAAGCTGCCATAGAAAATACAGAAAAAGAAAGAAAGAATGTGGCTGCATTTCCACAAGACTTTATTTACTTATGGACATGTATTTATGGAATTTCATAATTTCACATGTTACAAAATATTCTTCTTTTAATCTTTTTAAAGTCATTTAAAGGCCGGGCATGGTGGCTCACGCCTATAATCCTAGTACGCTGGGAGGCTGAGGCAGGCAGATTGCTCAAGGTCAGGAGTTCAAAACCAGCCTTAGCAAGAGCGAGACCCCGTCTCTACTATAAATAGAAAGAAATCAATTGGCCAACTAATATATATAGAAAAAATTAGCCGGGCACGGTGGTGCATGCCTGTAGTCCCAGCTACTCCAGAAGCTGAGGCAGAAGGATTGCTTGAGCCCAGGAGTTTGAGGTTGCTGTGAGCTAGGCTGATGCCACGGCACTCACTCTAGCCTGGGCAACAAAGCGAGACTCTGTCTCAAAAAAAAATAAAAATAAAGTCATTTAAAAATGTAAAGAGAACTCGTAGCTTGCAGGACATACACAAACAGGTGATGGGCTAGGTCTGACCCACAGGTCACAGTTTGCTGACCCCCATGATATATTCTCCTGTTTTCTTAAATAGGGGACACAAAATCTGTTCTAAGTTGACACAGTGGCTTAGCAGTTTTGGGTCTGTGTCCTCAGGGTTTATCAATGTATATAAAATCTACTTGCCCTTAAATGACACCAGAAGCTTTATGGACACTTTTGTGTCTGCTCTTCATATTTTTAAACTCCATTCTTGCTGTCAGCTAATACAGAACTGCTGTTGTCGGTGTGGTTTTGGTCCCTCTCTCCTGTCCTAATGAGCTACTCCTAGTCTTCCATCACCTTGGAAGCCAGAAAGCTGCACTTGTTGAAATTGTTTGTAAAGTAAGAATAAACCATCAGTGAAAGTTAATTCTATGAACAAAAGGAACAGCCTTAGAAATGGACTTTGCAAAATCTAGTCTTATTTCAAATGGTTCTTTTTTGCTTGGCTTTTTATCCTTATCCATGTTTTGATTAGGTGAAGTTGACAGGTTGAGTAAGATTTAGATAAGTGAAATGTTACCAGATTAGTGAGTTATCATATATATTATAGAAACCACCATAGAAGAATGCTACTTTGCTGGGAATTTTTCTCTAGATATGATATTTTAGTCTTTTACAAAATCAGAGTGATTTTTACTATGACTAATTAATTAGAAATCTAAGCTTACATTTAGGTATTGTTTGTAGACATATGTACCCTCTGGAACCAGTGTCACATAACTGCCCATTGTTCTTATATTAGTTTGTTATATTCTCTTTGCCTCCTTTCCTGGTCCAGCTACATGCTACATATAGCTACTTTCTTATTTCAATAAATATTTGCAGTAAATTTCATAAAATATCAGCAGCCCATCTACAAGGACCTTCTGTGCTCAGAAATGGTCCAACTCAGGCCTCGGGGCATTGCCTTACCCCACATACTCCTCTTCCCCTCAAGCCCGGTGACTCCAGCCTCACTCTCCTGCCCGCCAGGGGGTGGGGTTTCTGTAGCTGGGCTAACTGGTTGGCCCATTGGCCCAGCAACCATTGCTCCAGCCTTGCTGGAAGTAGCTCACCAAAACCACAAAGACTGTATGTGTTGTCCTTGAAGAACAAGAATGTTGGCACAGCATTGTTGTTTTTTCTGCAGCAAGTTCTAAAGTGTATAAATCTGACTGAGTAGCCATGAAGTCATATGCTCCCTGGGCCAGATTCCTTGTTTCACTTGCAAAAGAACATTAGCAATGTTTACACTGTCCACTGGCAGTGTACCTGAGGACACTACATAGGTGCTGGTGTGACTTTGAAAAGTACGAGGCATGATAAGGAAGATTAAGGCTCTGATGTTATAGATGGTTTATGATGAAAGCCCAGCTAGGTGCTAGTGACCATGAGCTCCCTCCTGATACACACTGTCATTTTCTCTTAGAATGGGACATCGGCGCTCCACGCAGCAGTGCTCAGCGGGAATATCAAAACAGTGGCGTTGCTCCTGGAAGCAGGGGCAGACCCGTCCCTGAGAAACAAGGTACCTACTTTAACCCATCGTTGAACTCCTTCGGGACCCTCTCAGCGTCCTCCTAAGTCAGGATAAACATCTCTCTGGCTCCAGTCACCATCTTCATTCTTTGCATAATAAGGACAGGGTTGCTTATTATCCAACCTGAGTTGGAGCATAATAATGCGTGCAGGGTTGCTATGAGTAGGTGATTAATGAGCAGTACACTTGGACCCAGGAAATTGTACTGAAAACCCTGTTACCATCAATGGTTTTCAGTTAACAATGGTGCAGCCTCCTGGCAGAGGTGGGGGGAAAGAGGAGGGCAGTCATGATGGGAGTAAGTATTGTTCTATCATCCAAGACATACCCTAAAAATGTCCAAGTTCTGGTAGTTTATCACTGTCCCCATGAGTTGGACATTCACATCTTGAGAATAGCTTGTGCTATATTTGGTGACTACATAGGGGAAAATGTTGCCTTTATATTGTTAATAGGCGTCCATGCCACTGTTACAAAACCAAACCATCTTTTTTTCTGGTTCTAAATCTTTAATTTACAATTAGGCCAAACTTGCAGGTGGGAGGGTACACACTAACAAGATTGTCATTGTACTTCCTCCTATTCCACATCTGCTTAAGCTGGCACCTGTGCAGATTGCAGGGGAGGAGGGTACCCTAGGAAAGGTCTCGAGCAAACACACTAATCTACCAGCTTTTGAAGGAGGAAGTGGGATTGATGCTTATTAATAGGGGAAGGCATGAAAAACAGCTTTCACTTTATACTTACATACTCATTGAATTTTTATGAGCATCTGTTATGTGTTAAATTTTCTAATTAAAAAAACAAAAACACACTATTTCATGACATTTCAAAAAGAAATCATTAGGCAGTGCCAATGAAACAACATGCCAGGGGTAACTTTTTTCCTTTTACTTAGCATGTAGAAGTATTATTTCCCCACTCCTACCATTGAATTGCCTGAAGATAGCATTTCTGCTTCTTGCTCCTGAGGTATTTTGATTTGTTTCCCATTAGCTGGCCCGGCTGGGTGATAAGCCAGTTGAAGTCACAATGGGCCTTTCCTCAGATCTTATCTTTAGACCTTGTACACAGACTTCCTAAAGAGATCAATCTTTGTTGGTGAGCAATACAGTACTGAATTAAGGCAAGGGGGAAATGTTAGTAACTTTTATAGAAACTGAAAGATGCAATTCCTGTGTGTCTCCTAGAATAATGGAATAACCATCAGCAGTAATGATTATGGGTAATTTCCAGTTGACAAAATGCTGGACTTTGGACTCTCCCTAAAACTACTTAAATATATATGTGGGCACTCATGTTGGAGCCTCGTACTGCAGAAGCCCTTAGAAACCTGGGGGTAGCTGCCAGGGAAGTTCCTACCCACCCAACCAGCCACCCCAATAGAGGCCAATCTTTTTAATGGCAGCTCCAGAAGCAAGGGTGCTGGGATCTCAGCAGCTACTCAGGACTCTTGAAGGGCTATTCTTAGCCTTTATTCATTCTTCCACAAACATTGAGCACCTACTAGACACCACCCACTGTGCTATGTGCTGGGGATACAACGGTGAATAAAATTCACAAAGTCTCTGCTTTTAGGGAGGTCAGAGTTTAGTGGGGGGTAAAGATAATTAAACAAGCAATTGCAATGCAGAGTGACAAGAGCTTGAGCAGAGAAGTAAAGAATGCTATTGCAGGCTTCCCAGACAAAGTGACTTCTAAGCTAGTCCGGAAACACTCTTCTGGTCTAGGAGTTACAGGACTTCTGTCCTGAGGCTTCAAGGCAGATGCTTGAGGAGAGGGCTGACCAGTGACCCCATTAGCCACTCCTCACACTACAGCCATCCCCCTGGGTACAGAGGTCTTGTGTTCCCAACACCCCCGACTAAGTACTCAGAACACATGTTCCGCCTCCCAGGAACAGTGGGGAAATACAGCAGTTTGATGCTATAGATGGCCAATAGAGGCTATCCGGGGGCACTGGCCGTCACAACGGCCCACACAGCCTCAGCAACCTACAAACTCAGTTGGGACCAACTGGGAAAGAAAGGGTTTAGACCAGGTCTCTAGAACTACATGGATGACACACACAATGGTGATGTGATTGACAACACAGTTTAAGGGTGTAAAGCTTTGTTTAATAGCAAAGAATATGGACATTCTCGGAGATGATCACTCAAGGCAACAAGACAGCAGGCTGATAGACAAAGTACTTTAGCTCCCTTCTTCCTGATTGCGGTAGAACCTCATGCTCACCAAGGACTAATAACTGATGTAGAGAGCTCAGTCATTGTTGAGTGTTTACTCTAAGACTGGATGAAGCTGAGATCAGTTTACCAGGAGCATATCTCTGCAGGCCTAGGTGTTAGGTCTATACAATGTCTATTCCTGCAGGAGCTAAGCTACTAGTAGAATTTGACCCCACAGAGGGGCCCTGGTCTATAGTAGCATAGCACAGCAATTTGCTGTCTGATCGAATCAAGCATCAGTATCAAGGGTGCCATGTGGTGGGCAGGGCTGCAGCTGCAGGACATGCTGCACAGCAGACCTCTGTGGCAACTTTGTAATTCCAACAAGCAATGCCCCAACCAGCAGGTGGGGATCAGAGAGCAGGATCCAACCTAGAAACTCCACCTAGGATCAAGGTTCCAGATAAAGCAACTAGGGTTCCAGGCTTGGCTATAGGAGAAAAAAATATATGAGACAGGAAACATCTATATCCAAACACCCTCCTCCATTCTGTGTGCCTTTCTATCTTTTAACAGCTTCTCCTCTGCAGGGCATGGTGGCTCACACATGTAATCCCAGCACGTTGGGAGGCTAAGGCAGGGAGATTGCTTGAGGTCTGGAGTTTGAGACCGGCCTAGGCAATATAGCGAGACCCCATCGCTACTAAAACTTGAAAACAAAATTATCTGGGCAGGGTGGCACATGCCTGTAGTCCCAGCTACTTGGTAGGCTTAGTCAGGAGGATTGCTTGATCCCAGGAGGGTGAGGTTGCAGTGAGCTATGATCATGCCACTGCACTTTATCCCAGGCAACAGAGTGAGACCCTGTCTCAAAAAAAAAGGTGTAAAACTTTTAAACAATGCTACTCTCTTCTCAGTCATTTTTTCTTGTTTTTGAAATGTAGTTATTTGTCATAAATGTATTAACTTGTACTACATTTACAATTTTAATGAATTAAATATATTTTAAATTTTTTCTCAGTTTTAATTTCTAATAAAAACAGAAGTTTGTTAGAGTCTTCAATAATTTTTAAGAGTGTAAAGAGGTCCTGAGAACAAAAAGTTGGAGAACCACTGCCCCATAACACCTATTGCTGGCTGGCTCACTAAATGCTTAAAGAATGTATCTCAGCAGCACTGTGACAAGATAGGACTGACAGTGACGCTGGGTTGGGTGGAACATTTTAGCCACTGAAGCTGTTTTTTCCCAGGCATCTCTCATGCTCTGGGCATCTTCTAATTCTGCCTGTCCTGCATCCTGAGTCCCTAGCAGACAGACTACTACATGTAATAAACTAATTTAATATAAGGTATCAAATTCAATTTGACCAGTATTTATTGAGCACCTACTAGACATGCTAGGCATTGTGCTGGAGATAAGGAAGGGATGACAAATTAGACCTGGACCCTGCCCTTTAGGAGATTACAGTCTACTAAGGGAACTGGCTGGATAGAAAAATATCTCGAACAATGAGATAAGAAAATAACAAGTAATATTTATACATTTAAAGAAGACCTTTAATGCCTTCATAGAAGAAAGTGAGTTCATTAGCTTGCAAGTAGGGTAAAATAAATTAAAAAAACAACAACAGTGAGTTCAGTGGAGATTTTTCATTAGTGAATGAGAAAGTGTGGGTCAGATGTCCCTCTTGAGAGTCCCTAGGACCACACCAGCTGTGACCATTCACTAATGCTCATCTTCTCTTCTTTCAGGCCAATAAACTTCCGGCAGAACTAACCAAAAATGAACGTATATTGCGTCTCCTCCGAAGTAAAGAAGGTCACAGAAAAAGCTAACTTAGTTTTTTGTGTGACAGAAAGGTGGAAACCTTGACCTCATTGTCCAAAAAGAAATTGCTTTTCAATCAGTGTTGGAAATTCTTTTAAGAAAGAAAATGCCCAGAATGGCCACCCTGGGGGTCCCTGACAAAGAAGAGCTATGCTCTGTGCGCTGAGTCAAGAACAGAGCAACTCAGGGACCTCTTCCTGCAACTCCTTACCGTGGGCTTCTCACACTGCCCTGTGACTCAGCTCCAGGGGGCCTGGCATATTCATGGATTCCACAGAAACTCGTTTCAGCTGTGCTGATGTGGGTCTCTCACTTAAACTCTAAGATGGACAGGGTTCTCAGTACTAAACAAGGAGACATAAAGCTTTGTTCCTCTAAAACTCAAAGGCCAACCTTCAGTGAATTGATGCACTTTTGCTTTTGTGTTAAATGTAGGTGCTCTAAAATATATAGATCCATCATATTTTACATACATATGTATGTCATTCGAGTGGAAAATGTTTTCGTCTACCCAAGGGTCATAGCCATGATTATTATGAATCAATGATATGTAAACATACATTATTAAAAAGCCACTTCTGACATTCCTCCGTGTACTACTTGAAGAAGGACAGTCGAACTATAGAAAAAACAAATGTCGCATTTGATCCTCATCTTATTTCTAATATGCAAAAATCATTTTTACTTAGACTCTATGTTATAGGGATGTTAGGTTACCAGTGGAGTGTTGGGAAATTCATAAAATTACAAACCACAAGAAATTTAGGCTTGTCTCTTTGATCTTTTATTTTGGTTCTACTGTTGGGAATCTGTTTCCCAGGCTGTAAGTAAGTAGACCTAATATGCTGTGGAATCTTGAGCTTCCAATACTGCATTGCTTGATACAGTGACTTTGAGGTCCTTGGATAAAATGTGATATATGCAAGTATAAAGTGTTACTATTGCAGGAGTATATATAATAAAAGACTGTTATTAGCATTTAATAAGTGTTCATCTATGCATGTTCTTGGGTTGCTCTAAGAAAGAAGACTGAGCTTTATTGAATTATTCCTTTGAGCAGGATCGAAGTTTATATTCAATGCACTTTATAATCAGTGGTGTCTAAATGTCTCAGTCAGTGCCTAACTGCACACACAGAAATTAAACTTTATTTCTTTAATCTACCATGATAAAATCTGCTTGTATTTCTGTTATTTAAACACATCTTTAGTTTTCTTGTTCATTTTCTGCTCTGGTTTCCAGCCAGTGTTCTATGTAAACACATATAAAGATGGAGGGAAATGTAGTCCCCAAAGAATTTTTGTTCAATAAATAACAGAATAGAGTTTTTGAAATTAGAAGGTATTCTCTTAAAATTTATGATTAGTGCAGCAAAAATCAGCTTATTTTGATCAATGTCATTAGTAAAGCCAGTGATAAGCAACCCACAGCCCCCAGAGATGCCCACAGCCTGATTAGCTATGCAAAAGCCTATGATCTAATTTCAGGATGAAAGATTAGAACGCTCTAAGTTGCTAAAACACTTAGATATAAACATTTTGGTAGCTAAAAAGCAATGCCAGTTTCCTCAATGTCGTTCTTTTATTCCGCAAAGTTGTACAAATACACAGTTTCCCCTATAGGAATTTCAAAAAGCTATATTCATTTTGAAGAAGAAAATATTACTAATATGGCCTGAAATGCTTTATATTTTCTTCTTAGTTAGCCTTTATGCCAAAAATAGTTGCTTATCACTGATATAAAACAAAACATTAATACGGGTATTGATAATAAAGTTCCAAAAGACAAAATGGGATGAATCTCAAACTTAATGTTTTTCACTTAAACATGTCATTGGCCTATTTCTTATATTGTTTTAAGAGGATAATATTCTTTGAACAATATTATAGCCCTCAAAATGAACCCAGTAGCTTTAATAATATGTAGGCCTTCTTACTGTATTGAAGAGGCATCTAACTTAGAAGGTTTTGATCTAGATGAAATTATGGTATTACCAAAGACTGTACAAAAGGTCTGTTATTTTAAAAACTGTAAAGTTTGTGCACATGTACATGATTCTTATTTTATGTTATTCTAATTCACTAGTCAGTTAGTTTTGCATCCTAAGACTTTAAACTAGCAATTCCTATGCAAATTGTTTGCTTAATTGAACTACAAACTTTTTCATTACATTCATTTGTTTCATGACACATTCCATGTTCTAATTCAAAATAAAGTTAAAGTACTACTCAGTTTGTCTTTGCTGCTTTTTTGTTTGTTTTTAATCAGAAGTTATTGCTTATGTGATTTTTAATAGCATGGAATTTTAGTGTGAGTAATTCTACTCTGTTGGTAAATATATTGTTGTTTGGGATCCTGAATGGTTCTTTAAGCTTTATTTTACTAATGGATCTATGACTTCATTATTTCTACTATGGAGAATGTTTGTACTGATTCCAAAAAGTTTTTCTAGGCAAAAATTCCTAGGATAGTTACTGAAAATTCTGAAAATAAAAAATTCCTAACTTTTTTCTTTTTTATTTATTTTTAATATATATATTTTTAAGGCTGATCAAGTGAAGCAGTGGGAGTGGAGAAAGAACAAAGGAATCTATAACTTGTTGTGATCAATTAGTTGTAAATAACACTGCACTCAGAGCAGCCGAAAATTCCTAATTTTAATTTTTATTGTTTATGATAATCCTGGCTCTTCAGTCCTTTGCAATAGCTTTCTCCTGTGAAATAGCTGGCTTTGCAGAATGTGTAGGGTAGGAAACAAATATTTGCAGCAGTAACAACAGGCATCTGGAGATTTCCATGGCCCCAGCTTCCATCTGCTCCGTCCATCTTTGGCAACCACAAGAAAGCTGCATCTTATTAGTACCCCACACTGGGACACCTAGGCAGAGGAAGAGAGCACCCCCAAATAACAGGTCACTTGGAACCAGGCAGAGATGCTTGCATGTTAGTGTGGGTCTACGGATTTTAGGGGTGAGAAGCTGAATTCCTAATTTCATAACAAAATGGTTGTGGTGCTAGGACTGGCTGAGTTTCACAGGTAGTGACCAGGTGAGGAGTCTGCAGATTATTAATAATAACAGCAATAAAAACCGTAACTAACATTTTTAAGGGATTATTATATGCTAAGTACTAAGCAATTTACATAGATAATCTCATAAAGTTTATATGCATTTTTTCGTTGACCCCGACGACAACCCTATGAAATAAGCACTATTATCCCCATCTTAGAGCTGAGGGAACTCGCTTTGAGAAAGAATCTGCCTTGCTACGTTGGCTTGGTGCTGTCCTCCAATCTTGGAGGTTTTGCTTGCTGGGGGAGGGCGGAGGGGCACAGAGGTGCCCAAATGGAGTCACAGTCCTAGCATCAGCGCTACAGTGATGGTGGAGAAACTGGGACATATTTTTTAAAATATTTATAGCTAGAACAAATGATAATTGGTAATTGATTGAATATAGAGGGTAAAGAAAAAAAGGAGAGCTAGGAATTATACTAAGATATATGTCAGGGTCCCCAAGACCACCCCCAGGCTCAGTGATTTGCTAGGAAGACTCACAGGACTCATCATATACATAGTTATAGTCATGGTTGGGATTACAGCAAAATGATACACAGCAAAATCAGCAAAGGGAAAAGGGACATGGAGCAAAGATAGAGAAAACCAAATGCAAGCTTCTGAGAAACCCCTCCCAGTGGATTCACCAGGGACAATCAAGTTGTGACAGCAAAACTGTTGTCTACTAAGGAAATTCATTGGAGACTCAGTGATCAGGGTTTTAATTGGGAGCTGGTCAGATAAGTCACCTGCTGCCTAGCTTTTACCAAAATTTCAGACTTCCAGAAGGAAAAGAGGCATTCAGCATGAACCCATTGATTGTACAAATAGTTGATGTACAGTGAACCATTCTTATCATTTAAGGAAAGTTTTATATCAGTGTAGGGGACTTGCCAGCCAAGTCCCCAGATGCCAGCCAAGGGCCAACCTTGTAAGCAGGACTTTCTAAGGACAGTCTCGGGCCTGCAAAATTAACTCTTCCCTGCACACAAGGTTTACATAGTGGATGGTGCAAACAACTGTGTTAGCAAATAGGGAAGAATAGTATCTTTAGGGTGGGGAGATAGTTTGATATGTTAGTTTGAGGAATCTGTGAAGTAGATTCTAGAAGGCTGCTGGAAATAGCAATGGAGTGTTTAGGACATGGCCATTGTTAACTGATTTGGGCATCATCTGTGTAGAGGTGATGGTCAAAGTTATGGGATGAATGAGGTCCCTAGAAAGAGTCTACTGAGAGGAAAAGAGGTGCCAAACGGAATAAACTTTGAAGGAAAAAGGGAAGTCAGCAAAGGAGATAAAACAAAATGGACAAAGGCAGGAAGTGAAGTCCATATCAAGGAAGGAGAAAGCCCCCAGGAGAGGAAGGCAAGCAGCAAGCCTCATGAAGAAGTGTGGCCATAGGACACGAGGGCTGAGAAATTCCAGACTGCTTTTGCTCCACAGCTTTGCCTTTGATGAGCTGGTTGAGTCATCAGAGAACTCTGGCCCTGTGATAGATAAAGATTGGTGAGTGGGCAGGACCTGGAGGCAATGTTAAATTAAAATAAATGATTTCCTTGAAATAATTCTACTTGTTATTGGATAAATTGTATTTGTGAAGCCACTGCTGACACTTTCTAGGAATCATCAGCCACTATCAGAATGCATATCCTCTGCTTTGTCACCAAGACTCAGGCAATATGACAAAGCCGAAGGCCCAGCCTGCCTTCTTGACCCTTCTTAAAGTACTGAACACCGCGAAGTAAACCATTTTCTCCAGGTTCTCTGATTATACATAGCCCTCAGTTAAATAATTTTATGTATTAGTGAGTCTGGAAAGCCTTAGGATCTTTTCCTGGTGCTCTTACCCTTATTTTTAGCAATACTTTAAGATGAAATATGAATGAGGTTCTGTCTTAACAATTAAGGAAGTTAATTAAAGATCTTCACTTCCAGCCAGGCATGGTGATTCATGCCTGTAATTCTAGCCCTCTGGGAGGCTGAGGCAGGAGGATTTCTTGAGCTCAGGAGTTTGAGACCAGTGAGAGCAAGAGCGAGACCCCATCTCTACTAAAAATAGATAAATTAGTTGGGCATCATGGTGTATGCCTGTAGTCCCAGCCACTTGGGAGGCTGAGACAGGAGGATTGCTTGAGCCAAAGACTTTGAGGTTGAGTGAGCTACAATGATGACACCACTGTGCTCTACCCAGGGTGACGGAGCGAGACTGTCTCAAAAAAAAAAAAAATGGGGGGGCGGGGTGGCTCACCCCTGTAATCCTAGCACTCTGGGAGGCCGCTGAGGCAAGCAGATTGCTCGAGGTCAGGAGTTCGAAACCAGCCTGACCAAGAGCGAGACCCCGTCTCTACTATAAATAGAAAGAAATTAATTGGCCAACTAATATATATAGAAAAAATTAGCCAGGCATGGTGGCGCATGCCTGTAGTCCCAGCTACTCGGGAGGCTGAGGCAGGAGGATCGCTTGAGCTCAGGAGTTTGAGGTTGCTGTGAGCTAGGCTGACGCCACGGCACTCACTCTAGCCTGGGCAACAAAGCGAGACTGTCTCAAAAAAAAAAACAAAAAACAAAAAAACTCCAGTTCTGAGATACTTTGTTAGCTTTACCTCTGTCAACAGAAAGAATTACTTCCCCTATCTTTGGTTCTTCCCTCCCTCACTAGGATTTAACCCTCTAATCTTAATGAAGGAAATGAATGCTGTTATTATTACCCACAGTTAAAGTTTTAAGAATACTCTTAGAAAAAAAAAGTCTTCAGTTTGCAGGAGTTGGACTTTCTATTTTAGGAAAGATTAGAACAAAAAACAACCCCAGGCAAAGGAAACTGTGTCATGAGACTGAATCCTCCAGAGGAGGGAATGCCAGTTTGAAACCCTGACTGCTAAACTGCAAGTTAGTCCCACACTGGTAACATCCTATCTGAGTTGCAGTTACACCACAACCTATGACTGGCTTAATCACCAACTCATGCATCTTTACTAAGGGGAGTAACTGTTTACCATGAGTCTAACAATGCCCCATTTCTGAGTCAATCATAACCATAGCACTCAAGTCACGAGTTGTAGCTGGAAGCTATTTTAAATGAAGATGTCTGTAAAATTTGGCTTAAGTACAGAGTTTTAAAAATCTATCACAGAACCCAAAAGAATTGAGTGCATATATATCGAACATAAGACATATATAAGAATGCTTGCAGCAACTTTACTTATAATAGTTCAAACTGGAAACAACCCAAATGTCTGCCATATTTTTAAGCCATGGAATACTACTCAGCAATAAAAAAAAGATGAACTACTGTTATGAGTAATGTCGATGAGCCACAGACATAAGGTTGAGTGAAAGAAACCAAACACAAGCATGATTCCATTTACAGGAAGTTCAAGAACAGGCAAAACCAATATATGGCAATGGAATAGTGGTTACCTCTTAGTTAAATGGGGCTGGCGATATTGTCTGGGAGAGGGCATGAAGGAGCCTTCTGGAATGCTACAGTGTTCTATGTCCTTCTTTCAGGTGTTGGATACTTGGCTGTTGTGGTAGCCAGCCCTCAAGGTGGCCCCCTCCTCTGGCATTCTTGTCCTTGTTCAGTTCCCTCCTATGCTGTATCAATCAGGATTGGGCTATGTGACCACTAGAATATGGTAAAAGTGACAGCAGGTCACTTTCTGTTTGTTTGTTTTTTTAGAGACAGATCTCCCTCTGTCACTCAGGCTAGAGTGCTGTGGCATCATCGTAGCTCACTGCAACCTCAAACTCCTGGCCTCAAGTGACCCTCCTGCCTCAGCCTCCCAAAGTGCTGGCATTACAGGTATGAGCCACCTTGCCCAGCTGGCATGTCACTTTTGAGGCTAAATCATAAAAGACATCATGGCTCTACCTTGATCTTGTTCCCTTTTGGATGACTCACTCTGGAGGGAGCCAGCTGCCAGGTCTTGAGACACGTGGCAGCCTGTGGAGAGGCCCATGTGGAGAGGAACTGTTTCCTCCTTCCCACAGCATCCTGGAAGAGGATCCTCCACCCCAGTCAAGCCTTCAGATGATGGTGGCCAACATCTTGACCACAACCTCATGAGGGACCCTGAACTACACACAAAACCACCCAAATCCCTGACTGGCAGAAACCACGATATAATAAATGTTTGTTCTTCAAATATACTAAGTTTTGGCATAATTTGTTATATAGCAATAGATAACTATTAATAACATAATAATAGATAACTATTAATAATATAAGTATATAATATGTAGAAACTCATCAAGCTATACATCGAAGCTTTGTAAACTTTATATATAAGTATTATATATAAATTAAATGTAAAAAAAAAAAAGTCTATTATCAAAAAGAGGTTTTCAAAAATGTCCAACCTGAACCTCCTCGGGGTTTTCATAGAAGTATTAACTCAAACTCTCCTGAATTTCACCTGTTCCTGTATATAAATTACAAGTAAAAAAAAAAAAAAGTCTATTATCAAAAAGAGGTTTTCAAAAATGCTCAACCTGAACCTCCTCAGGGTTTTCATAGAAGTATTAACTCAAACTCTCCTGAATTTCACCTGTTCCCTGTGGTCCACCTATAGGTGGCCTACTATCTATAGGTGGTTCTTTTAGAGCTGGCTCTACTGCTGGTCCTGGAGCTTTTTCGGTACCTACCACTAGCAAAATGTACTATGTCTGTGACACTACAGGAGTGCTACGGCACGGGCAGCAAAAACAGGGCCGACTTACCCACTATGCATAGTAGGCATGGTGCCCAGTGCCCACAGTACTTTAAGGTCCCATGAAAATGTTTTAATTTTAATTTTTTTCATTTTCATTTTAATTATTTTTAAATCAGAAGAAGAGTAAGAATATTATAAAAATGATATATAATGATATATAAAAATGATATATAATAATGAATCTAGGTAGGATTATATTTGTCTTCATGCCAATGCAGTTGTAAATCATAATTTTAAATGGGTTTTTCTGAAGGAGGGAGAGCCCCCCCCCAAAACAAAGGTGTCTAGGGCCCATAAAAGTCACAATGCAGTCCTAAGCAAAAAAGAGGAGTGCTAGGGGCTGAATTGTGTTCCCCTCCCCCACCCCGCCCAGATTTCCTGTGTGACTAACCCTCAATGGGGCTATATTTGAAGATAAGGCTGTTAGGAGGCAGTTAAGGTTAAATTATGTCATAAGGGTGGGGCCTTAATTCAACAGGATTGGTGGAAAAAGAGGAAGAGAGAGATGTGCTCTCCCAGAGCACACGCTGGGAAAAGCCACTTGAGGAGACAGGAGAGGCTGCAGCCTGCAAGCCCGGGAGAGAGCCCTCACCAAAGCTGAACCAGCTCCCAATGCTGACCTTGGACTCCCCAGCCTCTAGAACTTTAAGAAATAAATTCCTGGATTTTAAGCCACCCAGTCTATGGTATTTGGTTATAGCACACAAGAGAAAAAAGTGGAGGAAAAAAGTAACCAAAGGAAAGAGGTGCCGCCGGTCCATGAGCAATGGCCTCTGATACCACTCGATGAAGCTGGTTGCATCCTATTACCCCAAAGGCCCCGGTCTACCTTCATGTCCTGTTATTGAACTTTAGGCTTCAAGTTAGGAACTGGGCAAGCTTGCAGTCTGTGTGGCAGTCAAGCATTCTTTTTTTCTTCTCCCATTTGAATCACTGCCTACTTTGAAGTTTGCAAATCAGCAGCAGGGGGAAAAAAAGCTTCTTTATTTTAGGAGAAATCAGTTATTTTGTTGTAATGAAATTTAACATGAATATGCTGCTCAAATCACATCCCTAGTCTAGAAGATGAGATATAGTCAATGCTTAGCCAGTGATGTAACCCAGGAGAGTGAGGCTTAAAGAATATATTTTACAGAGGACAGTGTGATCAACCATGTTGAATGCTACTAAGAGGTCAAGTGAGATGAGAACAAAGGAGTTGCGATTGGATTGGGCAACACAAAAATCAATGGTGACCTTAAGAAGAGCAGGTATCCAGCCACGGCTTTAGGGGAAGGAGGGAAGCTGGGTCCTCATACCACTCCTTACAGCAAAATAATTCCAGATGGATCATTCTTGTCACGAAAACATTAAAATCTTAGAGGAAAACATGAAATAATTTTTTATAACCCTGAAAACTAGTAAACTAGTAAAAGTATCTACAATATATATGCCAGACCAACAGGTTAATTTCCTTAATAAATAGTTTTTACAAAGCATTATGAAAAAGAAAACAATCCAATAAAAATGAAGAACATAGAAAAAGAAATAAAATCATATGTAACTGTATGAAAAGATTCTTAATCTCACATATAATTGAAGAAATACAAAGTAAAGAATCCCAATATTTTTTTAAATAAGATATAAAATAAATATAATCAGAGCTACCATTTTTCATCTATCCAAATGGGAAAGACAAATGTTGGCAAAGGGATGGCACCCCCATCCATTGTTGGCCAACATATAAGCTGCAGTCTCTGTGGAGGGCAATTTGACAAGAATCAAAACTTAAATGCACATTTTCTTTGATCCAACAATATAAAAATTTTCCAATGGTTCTATTTGCATATGATTGCATTTATTTATTTGTTTGTTTATTTAGTTATTTAAGAGATAAGGTCTTACTCTGTCACCCAGGCTAGAGAGCAATTGTGCAATCATACCTTCTGGGCTCACGTGATCCTTCCGCCTTAGCCTCCTGAGTAGCTGAGACTACAGGCTTGAGCCACGACGCCTAGCTAATTGTTTTAGTTTTTGTAGAGATGGGGTCCAGGCTGGTCTTGAATTCTTGGCCTCAAACAATCCTCCCATTTTGGCCTCCCAAAGTAAGATTGCAAAGATTTAGGTATAAGGATGTTCATTGCATCATTGTTTCTAATAGCAAGTGGCAAATTAAATGTCCAGAGACTGATTAAATACATTATGCACTGGATCAAAAATGATTAACATGGGTATTTCCTGCCTTCTCCTTCCATCTGACAGCTAAGGAGAATTTTATCCTGGGTTAACTTTCCCTTCTTCCACCATAAGGGAATGTGTAATAGCTTTTAGACTTTTGTAATGTAGCATCCTTAGGAAAGCAGAGGGCATAGAAAGATGCAAGTCTCTTTGGAATTCAAGCAAGTTCAGGAATGTGAGGAAGTATTTGGAAAAGGAAAGGTAAATTTATAAGGTATTAGTGGGACCACACAAATCCTTCACATGTACCAGAAATCCAAGTAGAGAAGTTGAGTTATTTTGAAATACCTGTTGGTTGGTGTTCTGCATTTCATTGATTTAGAGACACTAATCTGGATATGGCTTCAGAAGTGTTATATACACATAATAAAATTCTGTACAGCTATTAAAAGCACCATGTTTCCCTGAAAATAAGACCTACCCATAAAATAAGCCCTAGCAGGATTTCTCAGCATTTGCACAATATAAGCCCTGCCCAGAAAATAAGACCTAGTGATGAACGTGGCTACGCAGCGTATCAGCACAACCCATGCATTTCAAAGTGGACCAGTAAAGAAGACGAGCAGCCCTTCTCATCTGCCCCATGAGAGCTCTATAGTTTGACATGAGAGATTGGGGCCAATGGTTCTAAAGGAAATAGAGTTGCAAGAAATTCAGGATGGAATTCGGGGTTTGGAGAGTTATGATGATGTTCCAGAAGAAGATGACTTAACTATATTTGAATAAATGTGGATTGTTGTACCGTACTTAAAAAAAAAAATAACACATCCAATGAAAATAAGCCCTAGGGCGCCTTCTTGAGGAAAAAATATAAGACCCTGTCTTATTTTCGGGGAAACACGGTAGCAAGTAGAAAAGCATTTGCTAAATGTAAAAAAGCAAGATGAAAACTGTGAATGGTATATTTCCACTTGCTTTAAAAGTCCATGTATTATATTCATATACATTTACGTTTTCAACTGTATAGTAGTTTTCTAGAGGATGTGCACTTCATAAAGATGCATGTCCAATAATTTTATTTGTCCTCTTGTTTTCTACTTTATTATTCTAAGATCAATGTTGAATAGTGCTTATCAAGATAGTGGCATTGAATATTCCTTCAACAAACAAACAAAAAAGTCTCTCTTGGGATCTCAACTGTTGGGGCTCAGAAAAAACACCCCAAAGTATGTTGCCTTGGCATGCTGAGTACTGTGAGCGACAGGAGACTGGAAGGACTCGGGGCAGGTTCAGGAGGAGAATCTCTCTCTGACCTTCTCTCCTGCCTGCTTGTCTCTCGTCCCTCTCTCTCCCTGGAGGCAAGCCATAGAAACCAGAATTCCTCTTCCCCCAAAGCAAGCCATGGAACCTAGAAATGTTACCCCAACCTTCCCCCGTTTTTCTGTGTAGCAGCTAGCCATAGAGAAATTCTCTGACCTACCTTGTCTGAGAGTAGGTCATAAGACCCCCGTTCCAGAGGGCCCTACCCAATACCTAGGAGGAAGGAATGCTACACAGAGAGGCCTAGATGAATCTGAACAGATCGCCTTGCTGGGTTTCCTCCAACCTCAATCTGATGCTGTTAGATCGTCCAATCACGTCTCTACTTCACCGGCCATTCTTCATCGAATCTAAGCATAAAAATGGACAGTTTTCCCTGGGTTTTGGGTCGTTTCTGAAGGTTCCCATGTCACATAAAACTTTTATTAAATAAATTTGTTATTCCTTTCTCTTGTCAACCTGCCTTTTATTATAGGAGTATCAGCTGTGACCCTTATGCTGGGTGAGGAAAGGTATCACGCCTTTCCGCCCCGCAGAACCACATTACAACAATTTTCGTAGAAGGAAAAAGTATCCCACAATGTGACACAGACTATCCATAGTGATGAAATTATAAGTGCTTCTTGAATTCTTGCCTCTAAACTTTTATGTATTTCCAAAGTTTCTACTATAAGCAGGATTACTCTGTTATCAGCAAAAAATGTTCTCTTAGAAAGATGGTATTTATTTTTAAAATATTTTTTGGCTTTTAGGCATTGTTGAAGCTGTATGAAAGACTGAGAAGGAGCAAAAAATGTAGCTGAAAGATCTTTCTATTTTATTTTGGCAGATAGTGGACATGATTTGGAGGGGGAGGCATCACAATATCTGTCCATCCCAGAAATGTCTCATAGGGCATTTGAAATTGCTTTTACTCAAGTCAATTATTTACTAAAGGTAGTGCCCTCCCCGTTAAAATTAGGACTTTGCTAAAATTGGAAGGGTAACTAACCTACCAGGATCCATTCCAGGGAATACCTTACAGCAGTGGCTCTTGAACTTGAGTGTGCATGGGAAGCACCTGGAGGTCTTTTCAAACTACAAATGGCTAGGCCCACTCCCACCCCACCCCCGCCCCCCAGAGTTTCCAATTCTGTAAGTTTAGGGTGGAGCCTGAGAATTTGCATTTCTAACAAGTTCTCAGGAGATGCTCCTGTGCCTGACCACATTTGGAGACTTCCTGCGTTATCTTCGGTGAAGCCACCAGGAGCGAGGCATCGAGGGATAGGAGAGCACACAGTTGGGTGGGGACCAGGAGGTCTTGGTGGACTGTAGAGGGCTGAAGGCTCAAAAAAAAAAAAAAAAAAATCACTATAGTTTCCCTGCCAGGCCAGCCAGGTGCACATCTCAGGGCTGAGGAGGTGAGGACGCAAGACAATAACTGAAACAGCTGTTTGTAGGGTAGGCTTGAGAAGGTCACCGCATTGGTCCCACCTGGTCATTGCTGTGGACGCATATTTAATCTTTTCATTGCAAATTGCTTCCACTGTCGGGGAAAAGGTCCTTGCCCCCATCTTCTTCAAAATGGAAATGACTGATCCTTTTGAGTGTTATAAACAATTGAAACTTGAGGGAAAATGTTATCAGAAATACATATAATAAAAATAAAGGTAAAAAATATATATGTAAAATAAATGCATAGCTCAAAAACGAAGATGTCTTTTATCTTTGTATTACCTGCTCCACTCAGAACTTAAAATATTTTTCATTTTTCTTTATTTCTTTTTTTTTTTTAATAACAGTATTGTCTGACAGAACTTAAAATAGACCCTGGTCCCCGCCTCAGGATCTAACTTCGGAGTTTTCTCACGCCCATGGGGTCGCTGCGCTGCGCGCGGCCCGGCCAGCAGGTGGCGCTGTCCCAGCGCTTCTCCGAAGCCGGGCCGCGGCGGCGCTAAACAAAGGCAGGGTGGCCAAGGGGCGCCGCCCACCCGCGCGCCCGCCCCCTCGCGCTCCGGGTCGCCACACTGTCAGGCCACCGCGTGTCACCGCCCCGAGCCGTGGTGGAAAGTGCCTCGGCACGGATTCCTTTTGGGTGACTGGGTTTGGGAGGAGAAACTGCTCAGAGTATTCACTGGGCTGAAATAAACACCCAGTGCGCTGAGGAGTGGGGCCTTCACGGGGACTCCCAGGACAGACCCCCACTTGCTAACCCTTGTCGCCCACCCGCTCCGTCCCCGGAGACAACAACGGTGAAAAGCAAGCTAAAACATCAAAGCTACAGACTGTACGCACAACTCCAGGAACATCCGCCCAGGCCAGGGTGGATTCCAAGAGTTCAGCTGCCCAGATCTGAGACCCCAGCCCCACGCCACGCACCCAGGGCCCGCGGGCGCTGAGGGGAAGGACAGCGCCCTGACGAGGTCGCGCTGCCAGCCTCGCACTGCCCGGCGCCGGCCCGCCCCCGACGCGGCTAGGCCCCGCCCCAGATCAGGCCCCGCCCCAGATCAGGCCCCCGGCGTCCCTGCAAAGCCCCGCCCATAAGGGGAGGAGCTGACGACGCCTTCGTCCTTCCTGACCTGCGCGCGCAGTCTGCCGGTGCCCGTGCCTGCGCCTGCTCCCTCCCGTGTGCGGCGCGGCGTCCTGAAACTGAGCCGGGGGAAGTGAAGTAGCCGCCGGGAAGCGGAGCGAGCCGCGCCGAGCCCCCGCCGACAGCCGCAGCCCCGCGCGTAGGCAGCATGGGCGCGCGCGGCCCGGCCCTCGGCCTCCTCCTGCTGCTGCTCTGCCCGGCGCAGGTGAGCGGCCGCTGGCTCTCCGGGCGGACGGTGGGGGACGTGGCGGGGCCGAGAGCCGGGGAGGGCGGCAGGCGGAGCAGCGGCTGAGGCAGCGCTGTCCCCCGAGCGGCGCGGAGCCGGCCCGTCTTGGGGAGGCTGGTCCAGCGATGGCACCCCCAGAGGTGCCCCCATCTCTTGTTTCTGTCTCCGGCCACGCTCCCTTCCCTGTGGTCTGGAAGACGGTGGCAACCGGGGGCTGCTTGTTTGTTTGGCCTGTTTTGGTCTCATTTCATTGTGGTCGCCTAATTTCTCGATTTTGGATGTGGGATCAGAGGGAAGGAGGAAAGTGGGTAGAGAGGAATAGGGATATTATTTAAGTTCCTTTTTTAAAAGAAGTTGCTAACATGCACATGAACTCGTAAATTTCGGAAGATCCAAGCACTTTATTTCCCCTTCTCATCGCCTGAGGAAGGAGGTGGAAACGGAGGTAAAGAAAGGGAACAGAATTCGTCAGGCACCAAGTTGGAACTGTCCTAAGAACTTTACATAAGTCAGCTTGAGCTTTTAAAGAGTGCAGGTTCCTCTCATTAACTCCTTTTTGCGTATCAGGACTCTGGGGTCCACAGCTGGGGTAGTTGAATTTCCGCTTGTCACGGTTAGCCATCGACCACCCACATGGGGTCTGGAACTCAGTGTCCTGACTCCCTGGGTGGTTTTCTCCTTGGTTTTATCCCCGGGCATGAGCACCTCTCTAAACGTGTTACTACAGTTTTCGCTTTCAAAACCAGGGAAGGGGGGGTCGTGTAAGGATGTGGTGCTAATTAAACCAAATCAGGATGAAAGAGTGAGCCTCCCCTCAAGTAGGCTTGTCAATAGTGAGAAGCAGCAACTCCGAGGGCAAGGAGGATTAAGGGATCCCATGGACTAGAAAACTGTTCTTACACTTGTGTGTTGTTCTCAGAAGGGGACAGGTGATGCTGACCCACTAATGAATGGCCTGAGAGCCAGGAGCAGGGCCCTGGCTCCCTCCTCCAGTGTGTGTGTGTGTGTGTGTGTGTGTGTGTGTGTGTGTGTGTGTGATCCCCAGCTGTGTGGGCCTGTGGAAGAGCACACATCTGGTATGGGAGGAACCCAAGAGCAGCTGGTTGGGAGGGAAGGCAGAGGAAAACAGATTTCAGAAAGGCAGTTTGGGATGGGCCAACCTGGTAGACCACTCTTTAGCTCTGAGGCTTTGGGCACTTTATTCTCAGCCTCAGTTTCTCCTGAAGATAAATAATAACCTCAGGCAATTATTGGGGTTATTAAGTAACATGGTAGATGGAGAGACCTCATCACTATACCTGATGTCTTAAAAACACAAGAAATAGTAGCAGTTATGTGCCTTAGAAAAAATACAGCTGTTCAGTTTCCCTAGAATTTTAGATCAGGATCTAATAGGCAGGCTTCACATTATTAGTAGCTTTAACTTATCTTTGAAATCCTTTTATCTCAAGGTAGTATCCAAGGCTTATGGTCAGTGGGTGCCTCGCCTCCTAGGACATTTGGGGTAGGTCAGAGGTTTTTGGTGACTCTCTTGTGACCTTGAAGCCTGTTCAAGGTCTGTCAGGCTTAACTGCAAACAGTCCTATTTCATTAATTAACTCCTTGCTGTCTGGAGGCTTTCAGTGCACCTGAACTGATAGCGTGGAGCCTTGAAGCCAAACAGATTGGAGGAGGGAGTGTTTGCTTTTAGAGTTCATGCCAGTGATAGCAGCTCTTCTGGTTTCAGTTGAGCACTAATAAAGTTCTGTCACAGAATTGTAGATTAGCTGTCCTTTGTAAGGCCTGAAGTACATTTTGGGGAGATTTTTGCTTAATTTTTAAAAAATCTTTACACATGATGAAATAACATTACTAGACTGCCTCATTTTTAAACTTTGTCGTCATCCAGATGTGTGCAGTTTTGAGGCATAGTGTCATTTTTATAAGCTTTAATCTTTGACCTGGGAGTGATTAAGAACAACCGTCTGAAATTGGAGTGACTGTGAATAATCCTTCCCCATCTCTCCCACTCCTTGATTGATGCTGTGATCAGATATTTTACTAACAAGAGTAATCAGGGGGAAAATGAGATTTTTTTTTTTTTTAATTTTAGCAAGTGGGCGAGAGGAAAGGACTTGCTGAATAGGCCTTTGTATTCCTTCAGTGTTTGTTATATTACCCAGAACAAAGAATCCCTCTGGTCATGAAGACAGTATGCTCTCTCCTTCCTGGGTAACCCTTCCTCAACTTCATCCCTAAAAGGGATGCAGTGTTTTAAGCATGGCACATTACCTGCTGGGAAGCCTGGATTAGGTTGTCTCTAATCTGATCTCTGGAGCCCCTTTGCCTCTTCACCTGCAGTCCTGAAGGGCGTCTGCTCTCCAGCCAAGTTAAATTGCTTGGTAGCAAAACCCAGCCCATCTTCCAGGGCCCCAGCTCAGATGCTGCATTATCCATGACTTTGTTGTCCTGTTTCCCCAGCTAGGACTCTGAAGGTCTAAATCTTTGTTTAAACTGCTGCAAGTTTGATGCCTGGTTAAAAGACCTGGCTGTGGGTGTTGACTCTCCCTTTTCCTAAGAGTGATCTCTGGTGAGCTCCTCTAGAGCCTCAGTTTCCTCCTCTAAAATTGGGTTAACAGCTATGCCTACTTCCCAGGGTGTTTCTGAAAAGATAGAAGTATTTTTGAATTGAACTACCAGATTGCAGGCTCCTTGAGAGCAAGTACCATATTTTATCATCTCCAAATATTGCCAGGACTCTTGACTTGGGACTCTTTTTAATCACAAAATCTTTGGGCCTCCAAGTCGGTTTGGGGAGGCATTTAGAGACTAGTGGTGATTAGAATTGGATTTGCAGTTGGTTTCTAGGTGATGATGTTGATCAACTGTGGCCAGCCAGGTTTTTCATCACCTGGACTATGCCTCTTATTTTCAGTTTTTAGAATATTTGCTTTGGCAGCAAAACTTAAAAACAACTCTGGTGCTAGCATACCGTTGTTACTGACCCTTTCTTAGGTCACAAGAGGAGCTCAAAATAATTTTATAAACATGGAGTGAGTGCCCCGGGCACAATGTAGGAAAAGATCAAAAGAACTAACCCATTAAAAAGCATTCTTAGCTGGGCACAGTGGTGTATGCCTTTGGTGCCAGCTACTCAGGAGGCTGAGATGGGAGGATTCCTTGAGCCTAAGAGTTTGAGTGCAGAGCCTAGACAACTTAGCAAGACTTCGTTCCCCTAACCCCCCAAAAAGATAATCTATATACTATGAAGTGTTGTGTATAAGTTCATATGTCTTGTTCATAGTTGATAAGGGGAGAGGCTGGATACATAAAAAACTATAATATAGTGAGAAGTGCTTAAATAAGGATAACGACAAAATGTTGTGGGGAATCCATTTTTGAGCTTTGGAGGATGAATTAATGTGTACCCAGTGGACAAGAGGAAATCTAGAGAAAGTGGGGAAAGTTGTCTAATTGTTGCTAAAAACCATTGCACTGTACATTTGAAAAGAGTGAGTTTTATGGTATGTAAATTATCCCAATGAAGCTCTTAAAAATTGTCATGGGGGCCATACTAGATTACAGAAGACTAAAGACAAAAAATAGCTACCTAAGTGTTGCATAGTGCTCTGTTACTGTCACACATCTGGTCTTGTTTGATCCTCACAAAACCCCTTTAAGATGGATATAATGCTGTTTTTCCTATTTTACAGATGTGGATATTAAGGCTCAAATTTGTCCCAAGGTCACATAGCTAGTAGATGGCGTATTAGGATCTTGAACTACTATCTTCAGAATCTGATTCTGTGCTCTAGTTTATTCAAATTAAAAATATTGCTACTAGATTATTCATGTTTAGCAAGCTTGGTTGCTGAATGGGTGTTCAGCAGGGGTTCCACGTGGCCAATAAGGCACCTCATTCAAGGCATATTCCTGTCCCCAGTGTGGCTTCTCTGATCATCTGTAATAGATCAGGGATGGAGTTAGCATGTGGGCCTGACCCATGGCTCAGTTGCCACACTGTGTGAACATCCCATAGGAAAAAACCTGCAGACTGTATGTGCTCACACTCACTTTCATAGTTTTATTTTAGTCTTGTGGCTCCTAAATGTCTAATACTAGTAGTATGACCATGCTGAAGCATGTAGAGAAATTGCAAGCTACAGGGGTTATCTGTAAAATGAAGAGTTGGACTAGCTGAGCCCTCTCAAAATGTGTGACTTAAACACCCAAATACAGGCACACCTGATGAACACATGAATCATCCTTTGTTATGTGGATATGTTCATGTCAGGGTGGCTATAAAACAGTTCCAGAGATTTCCGTCAATAGAAGTCAGACCAGACCAGCCTCCAGCCCAAATATCCTGCCGTATTTGTTTGGTCTGCTTCCCTGATTCCAAAGGAAAAAGCAGGCAACCTTATTGCCGGACAGGATTCTCCATGCCACTCCCTCCTCCCTGATCCTATGTTGTCCTGAGTGGCCGGGACAGCCCTTCTGCTCCCTGGAGAGGCAGTGGCGCAGTGGAGTTAAGCTTCGGACCCTCTCCTCCTACCGCCCCTTGCTGGAGCTAGGTGTGTCTCCAGGTCCTGCCATTAGCTTTACCCCTCCAGGACAGGGGTAGAAGTGGGGTGCCAAGCCCTGTACTCCCAACTGTGGTGGGATGGCCGAGTGCTAGCCCAGGGGTGGAGGACTGTCATTAGTACTGAGGAAGTGAGTCACTACTTGACAACTGCTGAGAGAGGTACTTTAAAAGCTGTGGATGGTAGTCATTATTTCTGCAAGTGAACAAGTGTGTCTAGAAAGGACACTTGTGTGGGATCATAGTGGATGGGACAGCCTGTCTCTGGTGCATTCTCAAATTCTGAGGATACATCAGTGCACAAACTGGGCTGGAGTTCAAATTGTGCAGAAGGTGGGAGGATCGAGGGGATGAGGTAGAGAACACTTAACTTGGTGTTCGCAATTATGTCACTTGTGAGCCATGTGACCTCAGTGTCTTCTCCGAGTCTCAGTTTCCTTACCTGTAAAATACTGCTGTACTCCTTCATAGAGTGAGAAATAAATGAGGCAGTGAATGAGAAGTCACTTAACCTTTGTGCCTGGCACACGGTCGCTATTCGGTAAGTCTTTGAATATGAGTTGGTGTTTCAGCAGGATTTACTAAAGGCAGCCAAAAGTGCAAGACTCTGTTGCTGATGTTCGGAGCTTCTCCATATGAAATTATAATATGTGCCCATGGATCTCTCTGTTAGAATATGATTTAGCAATTGCTGTAGTTGCTGATGCATAGCACAAGGGGCTTTGCTTTTTAACCTTTCTTGATCCATTCTTATTAACGTCGAAAGAAGCAGCTTTGATACCCAGTCATATACCCAATAATTAAAGGCTAGAGCATGTTGCAAAATATCCATATGACCTAACCTTTAAAATAGAAACTCTCTAGCCTTGTAACTATTCAATTCTGGGGAGAAGCCAACCAGCAGTTCTCATTTCTGAACTTGCATAACCCGGTCAGACTCTGTCGACTCACACCAGATGTGGTACCGTAGGGAACTTCAAAGAAAGTATTGCACCCGGGCTCTGCCCTTTAAGATTTATGGTCTTACGCAGGAGTTGAGACGAAAGTGAGAAGATACTCTTGCAACCTCTCCCAACATCACGACTTTGAGATTCTCATAAATATAAATTCTGCCTGATCCTAGGGCATGACCAGTGCAGAGAGAGGGAAGGAAGGGCAGGAGGTTAGGGGGATAGGTACGGAACATTGTGGGGAAGAGAGTGGACAGAGCCAGAGCAAGGTGTCAGGAGCTTGGTCCCAGACAGCAGGAAGCGTGGATTATAGGTTTCTAGGCACCAGAAAACTTTGGAGCCACCATTTTGGAAGGGGCAAGTGGCAGCTGTGCACAGGAGACACCGACTCGGTCTGGAGGAGAGGAGGAGAAGGCTGCACAAGGGAGCTTCCCCGGGAGTGGGCAATGGATTAGCCACGGGAGGTGCGTTTGAAAGGCGCCTTAGGTTTTCATGTTAAGTTCTGTTTGGCAGTAGAGGAGCCTTCAGAGGAAAGATTGGTTTCCTCTTAAGCACCCGAGGCTGTCAGGCGGCTAGTTGGAAGTAGTGCTGGAGAGAAGCCGGGGATCATGAATAAATTGGAGCAGTGCTTATAGGCAGGTGCAGGCAAAGGGACCAAGAAAGAGGTGAGGTTAAAACTGTAGAAGAGAAAGATCATCAGGTGGGGGTCCCTAAAGAGGCTCAGGAATGGGGCACCAGCAGGCCTGGGGACGAGGAGGACAGCACTCCCTTCTCAGCTCTCTACCTAGCTCATGCCCTTGCACGGGGCCGGGGTAGGTAGGGTGTAATGCAGTTGCTTGTGTTTTATTGAGTGTCTGTTTCTGGAGCCATAGTGCCCTGGTTTACATCCAAGTTTTGCCACTGTTGTGTGACCTGGGAAAAGTTATTGAGCCTTTCCGTGCCTCAGTGTCTGCTCTGTAAAATGGATATAATAGCCTCTCCCTCGTCAAATTATTGTTAGGATTAATTGGGTTAACATACGAAGAGCATTTAAACCAGTGCCCAGCACACCTTGCCAAGTGTCTTGTGAGTCCGTTTTAGCCCCAGTGACTTAGAGGTGCTGCCTTAGGCAGGGTGACTGCTTAGGAAGCAAACCTAAGAGCATTGAGTCAAGCTCAAATTTCCTAGGCCCAAAAAGACCTGAGGTGTTTGCGTTTCTTCAGGTCTTTGGAATCTCTTTGCTGAGATCCCAAACACTTGGACAGGGGTCCTCAAACTTTTTAAACAGGGGGCCAGTTCACTGTCCCTCAGACCGTTGGAGGGCTGGACTATAGTTTTAAAAAAACTATGAACAAATTCCTATGCACACTGCACATATCTTATTTTGAAGTAAAAAAAGTAAACGGGCAAAAACACCCGCATGTGGCCCTCGGGCTGTAGTTTGAGGACCCCCGCACTTGGAAGACATTAACAATAATTCCTTACATTTGATTATACAGTGCGTTATCTTATTTATAAGTACAGGTATTCCTTTACTTGATCTTCACACAAACCTGTGAGATAAGCAGAGATTATGAGCTGCACCGGTAGGCAAACTCCTACTCAGCATGGTTAGGTAACCTGCTCCAGGTGTGATCCCAGGTGCTATGGGTTCAGCAAGCACGTTTAGTGAGAGCCTCTGAGTTCTGGGGATCAAAACCCAGGACTCCTGACCACACTCCATGTCCTCCTGTCTCCCACCCTTCTTCCACTGGATGGGAGAAACAGCACTTTGCTTTGAAATGGATTATGAAGGATGATCTTTGTGAAGAGGAACCTAAACGGGTCATCTTTATTTGCCTTTATAGTGTCGATTGCTGACTAAGGGGATTTTAGACTCCAGACACCGTCCTGTTTGTCAGGCCAGAGCTGAGTGGGTTCCGGTCACTCCTGAGGATGACTAGCCAGAGTGCCCCTGAGGCAGAGACCTGCTCACCTGTCCAGGCCTGGGAGTGCTGTGAGGTTTAGGGAGGGGCTCCTTATATCTAAGTTGCATATAAACATCAGTTTCCTCTGCTGCTACACTCAGCAGCCTTTTCAAACTTCAGTTAGATGGGTATGACCTTTTAGTTGGAAAGCCAGAGTTGCAATACTTAGATGCCTAGACTTATGGAAATAACAATTGGGATTCTCTCTATATAAAAAATAGTGGTGGAATTTCACAACTTCTTGCCAAAGCATTGGTATGTATCTTTCTTGAAGTCTTGTCACTTCCTCATTTATATGATTTCCCTCCCTTGTAGTCTAAACATAAGACTTTTAAACAGTCAAGAGAGAGAGGGGTAAGTCATAATTTTTATTTTAGAATATCTGAAGAATGAATTGAGAGACAAGTTATATGGACTTTTTAAATTCCCCCACACATACACACCCAACCTCCAGCTTATTTTTTCTTTCACATTTTAGGGCTTTAGGGACTGTTGTGGGATTTGTATCTTGACCCTGGGGAGTGACACAGACTGACTTAGCTCTTTGCATGTGTGTGGGTCACGTGCCACTGTCACTAGAGTGGATTCCAAGTACCTTGGGACCCACAGTTGCTTCTTTTTTTTTTTTTTTTTTTTTTTTTTTGAGACAGAGTCTCACTTTGTTGCCCAGGCTAGAGTGAGTGCTGTGGCATCAGCCTAGCTCACAGCAACCTCAAACTCCTGGGCTCAAGCAATCCTACTGCCTCAGCCTCTTGAGTAGCTGGGACTACAGGTATGCGCCACCATGCCCGGCTAATTTTTCTTTCTATATATATTAGTTGGCCAATTAATTTCTTTCTATTTATAGTAGAGACAGGGTCTCACTCTTGCTCGGGCTGGTTTCGAACTCCTGACCTCAAGCAATCCACCCGCCTGGGCCTCCCAGAGTGCTAGGATTACAGGCGTGAGCCACCACGCCCTGCCCCACAGTTGCTTCTTGGTATCTTCTGTCACCCTGTGGGATAGATGGTGGCTAGCTGAGCCCTCTGGGGCTTTGGGGGCAGCGCCTTCTGGAGTAGAATGCTGACTTGATGAATCATGCTGACCTCTGCCTTCTGAATTTTCTGACAGCCTTGTGACTCTCACGTGGGGAATATGAGTAGCTCTTAAGAAATCTTTGCATAAAAGATTTTTCAATATTCTTTTGAGATTGCTTCAGTGATTCTCCTTAAAGTTAGTACATTCCTTGGTTTGTACTTAAATTCTCAAGGACAAAGTAGGTGTTTATTCTTGCTCCTCCTTCTTAAATAAGGTTATTGATGTTTATGGTTTTGTTCTTCATGTTACTTAGGATGTACTGATTTTAATTAACTTAAGTATATGGAAATATTCTTTCATTGTTTAGAGCATATGTAGTTCCCTGTGCAGATGTGCAAAATAGTGCATTAGTAATCACTAACTCACATATTCTTTTTTTCCTCTACACTGTGATTCTTAGTCTTTTTTTTTTTGAGACAGAATCTCACTCTGTTGTCCAGGATAGAGTGCCGTGGTGTCAGCCTAGCAACCTCAAACTCCTGGGCTCAAGCGATCCTTCTGCCCTAGCCTCCCGAGTAGCTGGGACTACAGGTGTGCCCCACTGCACCTGGCTAATTTTTTTTTTTTTCTATTCCTACTTGGCCGGCTAATTTTTTCTATTTTTAGTAGAGACGAGGTCTCATTTTTGCTGAAGTGGGTCTCAAACTCCTGACCTCAAACAGTCCTCCCACCTCGGCCTCCCAGAGTGCTAGGGTTATAGGCATGAGCCACTGTGCCCAGCCTTTGGTCTTTCTTATATGGAACTGTACCTCTTATCAGCAAATAAATAAGCAGGAAGTAGAAATGATGTAAAAAAGTAATTTCCATTAGGTGCTTCACTGACTTTGTAAGTAGGTATTTGGTGTATTTTAATTAATATTTTTCAAAATGTTAAACTAACAAGTGCCTCTTGCTGTTACTTCATTTTGCAGGTAACATTGGAAGGTCTTGTTGTATTTGAATGGGTGATTTTTGTTGTTGAAATTTGTTTTACTGTTGAGACCCTGCTGACACTGAGTTTTGTGTTGACTTTCTCTAGGTGTTTTTGCAGTCCTGTGTTTGGTATGGAGAATGTGGAATTGCGTCTGGGGATAAGAGGTATAATTGCAAATATTCTGGCCCACCAAAACCATTGCCAAAGGATGGGTATGACTTAGTGCAGGTAAGTTCATTCTCTTGGGCATTGGCAGCACAAAATCCTGATCACAAGAGCCTCTGTAATTATGCCTTATGTGTTGTTTATTGCAGGGTGGAGGTGGAGGTGAGACTAATAGGCTTAAATCTTCTCCTAGACTCTAACCTGTAGCACACTTTGGTAGAAAAGATAACAGCGTAACTCCAGAGGCTTAATTTTGGAGGGGCTGACTTTGTACCTCTCATCAGATTTCCCAGGCTGGGTGCTATGGCTCACACCTGTAATTCCAGCACTCTGGGAGGCTGAGGCAGGAGGATTGCTTGAGCTCAGGAGTTTGAGACTAACCTGAGCAAGAGTGAGACCCCCATCTCTACCAAAAAGGAGAAAAAAACCCAGCCAGACGTATGCCGTACTCCTGTAGTCCCAGCTACCTGGGAGGCTGAGGCAGAAGGACCACTTAAGCCCAGGAATTAGAGGTTGCAATGAGCTACAGTGATGCCACTGCACTCTACCCAGGGCAGTGGAGTGAGACTCTTTCTCAACAACAAAAAAAACAAGGCAACTGAGCACTCCTCTTCACAACTCCAAACCCCTTCATAAAAAAAAAAAAGGTTTCCCAATAGCAGGTTACTATTTAGAGACCAACCTTGGTACCTCAAATGTTGCTTTTTGCAGCTTATGCAAGATATATTAGAAGTTAGCTTTTTTTAGTTCCTAGATATCAGGGCTTAAGTGGACTCTGCTGCTAAGTGGCTATAGGGACTTCCTTGTCCCCTGTTCATTTTAGTGTTTCCTCTGTGTTCTACTGACAGCCTGTGAGTCTTAGCTATGTCCAGGTTTCTGCCTTCTGTTGTCATTTTCACCATTCTTGATGCACAGGGACATTAGAAAAGAACTGGAAAAATCACAGTGAAAAGACTTGTTTTAGAGGCTTAAATAATGGAAAATCAAGTCGACATGATAGCAGAGCTCTAATTTTATCAGAATTATTAAAGATTTTGACTTTCCCTGGAGTGACTGATGAAAATAGCAAATAGCATTCTGATTGAATTAAAAAAAAAAACAATAAAAATCCCTAAGGGGTAAAATGATTGTTAAGAGAAGAGCATGAGCTTCCAAATAAGAGAGAAATTAGAAGTGTCCTTACTACCTCTACTTGTGAATCCCTAGTTTATAAATAGTAAATCTGATAGCCTGTAAAGAATTCTGCAAGAACTGTGCAAATACAGTATGTGTCTTACCCTCGTATATCTAAAAAGGATTACATGAGTGAAGTTGTCTTATTTCATTGAGGAATGTCCTTATTTTAACTGCGCTAGTCCAATATCTGTGCTCTCTCACCTGAAAGGAACACTGTCCGGGATTCTTCTTTGACAATGTCAGTCTCTGTTGTGATGTTCAGCAGCTTCGGACACTGAAAGACAACCTGCAGCTGCCTCTACAGTTTCTATCCAGGTATATGGACTGCCAGGCAAACAGAACAAATGGGTGTTAGGTACTTGTTAGCCAGTAATGTTCAGATTTCCTTTTAAAAGTCAATTTTTAAAAAAATTTTATTCTAAGAAAGCACTCTTAGACTTGTCAGAAATAAAGAGAACATAATAACCATCAGGCTTGGTTCTCCTCCCAGTGCTTTCAGAGTTGATACTTGGTTCCTCTGACACGTCCTTACCCACAGGGTGTCTGCACTGTGCATGATTTCCTTTCAGAGTTGAGCTTCTGTGCACTGTGGGGAGGAAAGGGTCCTCGTGGTCCTCGGCCTGAGACTGTCATCCATGCTATCCTCTGTGTCTGCAGTCCCCAATTCCCGGGCCGAGGCCCGGTACCAGTCTATGGCCTATTAGGAAAACAGGACCATGCATCACCACCTGAGCCCCCCCCTCCCCCCCCCCCCGCCCCATTCATAGAAAAACTGTCTTCCATGGAACCAGTCCCTGGTGCCAAAGAGGCTGAGAACTGCTGCTCTGTGTCACCTCCCCCTTCTTGGTACCTCTGCTTTCCATATTGTTCTTATCTCTTTCTGAAGAGACGTGGCAAAACGATGTGCTAGGGTCAGGCCCTAATTGGGGCTGGCCTTGCGTAACTGTTAACAGGCTTGTTCTGGTATAGTTGCCTGGTTTTGTCAAAGTAGTTTCCTGTTGTCCATGACCCTGGGCAGTGAAAAAGGGCTACCTGATAGATGTTTTTCCCTAGGCCTACCTGGCAATTCTCAAATGTCCAAAAGAACAAGCTAGGGGTGTTCTTTAGAACAGCAGATTGTGGTATCTTTCCAAATTTTGCAGGCTTTAGCACACTGGTTAAGATGTATGAGAAGCAAATATGAAAGAGGCAAATGCTTCTCTGTGCAGGTATCACTGTAGGTGATTGAGCACAAGTCAGCTTCCATGGAGGGAATTCTGCTTCTTACCAGAAGTGGCTGATAGAGAATGTGCAAAACTACCACTAAGTTGTTTTTTCAGGACAACGTACAATATAATAATAGACCAAAAGTTAAGAATCTTTATCTGGTTGATCCTGCCAGTAGCATATGCTTGTCTCAAAGATTAAACCAATATAGGGGAAAAAAAAAAAAAGAAGAAGAAAAAGTTGAAAATCTAATTGGGCCAGCATATCCTGTGGAAGGATGGTGGGCATTAATGGAGCCTGGTCAGAGCCTTTGTCAGTCTAAACACATTTAGCATCCACTCTAGGTGAGGCATCGTGGACATGCACATCAAAAGATACCCTGTTATCTGAGGTACCAAAGCTTGATTTATAATAGTGAATAAGAGAAACAACCAGAGATGTGAAATAATATACAGCTGTCAAAATTGATGATTGTGGAGATTATATGTAGTAATGTAGAAAGAGTTTGAAAACTGTGTGTAGCTCCCAGAGTGGTTCCTATTCGAATAGTGTAATTATAGTTTCTGATTTTGTCACAGTAAAGCACAGGTCTCCTGAAAGAAAGTCTGTGCTTGTCTGTCTCCTCTAAAACAGAGGTTCTTGAAGGCTGGGACTTACCTTCCTTATTCTGTGCCGTGTGTGGTCACTGGGACTAGATCAGAGTAGAAAGAGGTCAGATTGGGTGTGTTGTAGGAATGTAAGTCTGATGAAGCAGTAGCTTTTGCAGGTAACAGCAGAACAAAGGGAAGAGAGGGCTCTTTTGCCACATAAGTCAACATTGGGAACTTAAACTTTGAACCTGAATTCTGAAATGCATGCAGGCAGAGAATGCCACTGCTGTTCTCTTTATCTTTACAAGTCATGGGGATGTCCTCTTGTGTTTTGGGAAGGCCTAGGGATTTTTCTGAGACTTGGAAGAAAGCCCTTAAATAGGTTATAAAATGAAAATTCTCATGGTATTTCTCATTTTTTACTTTTTTTTTTCTTATTCAAAATTATCACCATGATGCTCTTAAGTCCCTTTAGCTCCGGGACAAAGAAAGCACATCTCTAAATTGCAAAGTACAAAATACAGGGAAGCATCCTTCTGTTTCTGAAATTACATCTGGACAAAATAACTGTGATATCATAATTATAGGGCAGTTTTTAAAGATGTGCCTTTATTTTAACATGCGGTTTTATGTTTAGACTATCTGCGTTTAATATGTTTTTGGTAATTTGTCACTTTACAATAAATTTTAAATATTCTTGGTCTATTTTAAATCATATTTTTGCTGAGTGTTATCTGTGAGATCCTGCAAAACATAATTTACTTTTTCTTTAGGTGTCCATCCTGTTTTTATAACCTACTGACCCTGTTTTGTGAGCTGACATGTAGCCCTCGACAGAGTCAGTTTCTGAATGTTACAGCAACTGAAGATTATGTCGATCCTGTTACAAACCAGACGAGGACAAACGTGAAAGAGTTACAGTACTATGTTGGACAGAGTTTTGCCAATGGTAAGTAAAATGTTAATTATTCCTTTTTTACCACTGGCATGAGGACAGCGGAGAAAGTTGTTTTTATTGTCCTGTCAACTGTGTGGAGAAACAATTTCAGTTCCACTGCAAGAAATGAGTTGTTGCTTTACTATATCCTACGACTTTGAACTACAGCCAATAAAATAATCTTTTTGGAGCATTTGCTTTAACACCTTTCTAAAAGTGCCCATATGGAAAATTTTAGTGTGTGCAAGTTTGCATCTGTACATTGGAACTTTGGTTCTAGTGGTCATGAATTGTGTCACTTAATAAATTACTGCAAGACTGAGGAGGTAAAACTAGTTGGCAGAGGAGAAGAGTAAGTTAGGACTCTGAAGTAACACATCACCATGAGGGAAAGTAAACAGGTATACCAACTAGAATAAATGCCCCTCCCCAACAAATAGAAATAATGGAATAATGTGAAAGAGACTATATGTTTGTTGAAAGGTACTGAAATGAGAAGATTCTGAAAGAACAAAATGCTGTAGAAAAAGAATGATGAATGGATTAGAAATAGAGCCAACTGAATTTATTAATGAGAAGTAGTCATGGAGATGAACTAAAAGATAAACTGTAGATTCGACACAGCTAAACAAAAAGTGTCCGAGAAAATCTACAAAATAATAGAATAAGAATTCATTGTAAGTTACCTGATGTTTAAATTAAAAAAAAAAGAATTCAGTAAAGTTGTTGTTTATAAGAGCAACATACAACATTTAATTATAGTGACCAAATAAAAAAGTAACAAAAAATTTAATAGAAAATTGGTCCTATTCACAAAGCAACAAAAGGTACTTAGTAATCAAGGTACTTCCTAAGTACTAAGCTACTTAGGAATCAGTCTTCTAAAAGATGTGACTTACAAGGCAGCCTGATGCAGAGAGATCGTTCTGTACTCTGTACGGAAACAGTTCCATGGGTATGTGGAAAGTTGTTACATCAGCAGGTTTGTTGTTACAAATCATTGAGAAAAAGGGTGGGCTGGTCCATAAATCAGATGAAGAAATTGATGGTGATCATCTAATTTTTATTTTTGCATTATAATACTGATGGAAAATCCTAATCTTGGAAATTTTTAGAAGTAAATATAGAATATATTTAGGACTTTAAGGTAAGGAAAGGATTTCTAGATAGGAGAGGAAAAGTAGAAACCATAAGTGAAAAGATTTATGATTATAATTAGTATCGAGAGCAATGAAATGCAGATTAAAACAGTGAACTACCATTTCACACCTTATCAGATTGGCATAAATTAAATCTAATATTCTCTTTTTGGGTTTTATTTTAGTATACATAATGGCAACACACTACATAATAATATCAATGATGTTTTACACATAAGAAAGTAGCTATAATGGGTCCTATACTATTAATTTTTCTTTACTAGTCCCTGCTTGCTAGAACCTTCCTAGGATCTTCTTCTAAATTTTAAGAAGATACTTATGGGTTCATTTATTCATATGTGACTTCTGCCCTAAAAACAGTTTTCCCTGTAAGTTCCGTAATTCTCCAGCTGTGTAGTCTGCTGCTGCAGATGATATCTGGAACCAGTTTCATTCACTGAAGAGATATTAAGGCTCTTGGTTTCTCTTTCCTGAGCCTTGGTATGCTCTGCTATACAGGGGGGTTAAGACTTCCGGAAGGCCGGGTGAGATGGCTCGTGCCTGTAATCTCAGCACTTTGGGATGCCAGGTGGGGAGGATGTTTAGCTTCTCTACAAAATATAAAAAAAATTAGCTGGGCATGGTAGCGCATGCCTGCAGACCTAGCTGCTTGAGAGGCTGAGGCAACAGGCTTGCTTGGGCCCAGGAGTTCAAGGTTGCTGTGAACTATGATTGCACCACTGCATTGTAGCCTGGGTGACAGAGTGAGACCCTGTCTCTTAAATTGAAAAACAAAATATAAAAAAACAAACTTCTAGAAGCTTTTGTGAGAACTATGTGGGATAATGTAATCCTTTCTCTTTCCTGTCTCTTTTTCACTTTTAAGTTACTCGGAATCAGGCCTGGCATATTATTCGCAGAGTTATAAGTCAATTTAAAGGGCCGTCTCCATTCCTGCACTTAGTGTTTGCAGTCTGGTGTCCCATACGTGGTTGCAGTGCACAGGGAGTTCTGTGTTTCCATTTGAGAGGCCTTATGTAAGCTCTTGCCTGGTGAATGAAAGCAAGCATCCTGTCTCCATCTTTTCCCCTTTGGATTCCTCTTCCAGCAATGTACAATGCCTGCCGAGACGTGGAGGCCCCTTCAAGTAACGACAAGGCCCTGGGACTCCTGTGTGGGAAAGACGCTGCTGCCTGCAATGCCACCAACTGGATTGAGTACATGTTCAATAAGGACAACGGACAGGCACCGTTCACCATCACCCCCATTTTTTCAGGTAGAGACAAAGACTCCAAGTTTGATGTGTTTATAATACTGTTTTAAAGCCAGGGAATCATCATATGCAATAGGAAGATAAATTGAGATAGCCAGTTTATAAAGTTGCTTTCCACTAAAAAGTAACTGAAGCATTTATCCTACCCTGGTTAATTTAGGACAGCTGAGAGTGGAAACAGAGGAGCAGAAAGAATTGCCTTCAGATACTGCTATTGTCACTGAAAGGATAAGCTGTTTAAAAAGGGGGCTGGGGGGTGGAAAAGCATTACAAAGGCCTTTTCCAGAGTCTGCTATATTAGTAGTATTAGCCTAGCTCCTCAGAATGGAGAGAAGGCAGGATTGGAGGTTTACCGTGGTGTGTGGTATACTCAGATATCAGTGCCAAAACCCTGTGCACAGTTATTGAGGTTACTTAAAATCTTACAGGACAAAGCAGCAAAACATAACTTGATTGAACTAAAATTTCCAATTTGTATTCTCCAGTTGAGTTATATAGTTCTGTATGCTTATCATTGGTTTTAAATGTAACTTAATACAAAATTATTTTGTTATTGAAATTTTTACTTAACACAATTCCTTCTTGTAGATCTTCCACTCCAAGGGATGGAGCCCATGAATAATGCCACCAAAGGCTGTAATGAGTCTGTAGACGAGGGCACAGGGCCATGCAGCTGTCAGGACTGCTCTGCCACCTGTGGCCCCAAGCCCCAGCCCCCGCCCCCTCTTGTTCCCTGGAGGCTCTTCGGCTTGGACGCCATGTATGTCATCATGTGGCTCACCTACATGGCATTCTTGCTTGTGTTCTTTGGAGCATTTTTTGCAGTGTGGTGCTACAGGTAAGAAGTCCTCCAGGGCAAAAAGAGCCAAATTATCCAAGTGGCACTCATAGCTTTCACTTAGGCAAACTTTGGTTAATTAGAACAGGAAAAAATACCTGCATCAATACCTTTCCATGGATTACTTATGTCCTGCAGCTAGTAAACAGTCCTGTTTAGACATTTAAACATTTGAAGTTAGTTTTATTGATTTATTCAAAATGATGTGTGACTCAGAGCACCACGCTTTAATCACCCATTCCTTTTTTTATTTTGAAATAATCAGACTTACCAAAAAGTTGCAAAAACGGTAGAGTTTATGTACATCTTTACCCAGCTCTCTCAATGTTATGACTTCCACAACTCAGTATATTTATCAAAAGCATGAAAATAACATTGGCGTGATATGAGAATAACTAAACTATAGACCTTATTTGGATTTCTCCTATCGTGCCCTTTCCTGTTTAGGATCCTGTTTTAGGATTCACTTTTTGTGTTTTATCAGTTCCCTCCAATCTCTGACAGTTCCTCAGTCTTTTCTTTTATGGCTTTGACACTCTTGATGAGTACTGGTCAGTTATTTTATAGCCTGTCCTTCAATTTGGCTTGATCTAGTATTTTCTCATGATTAAATTGAGGTTATGTGTTTTTGACAAAAACATCCCAGAAGTGGTGTTATGTCTTTCTCAGTCCATGATGTCGGGGGTATGTCATGTTGCTATGTCTCATTCCTGGTGATGATGACCTTGATCACTTGGTTAAGGTGGTGTCTGCTGGGTTTCTCTGCTGTGAAGTTACCATTTTTCCCTTTGTAATTGATAAATATCTTGTGGGGGAGATACTTTGAGACTGTGCTAATACTTTGTTTCTCTTTAAACTGTCATCCACTGGTTTTAGCATCTGTTCATTGGTGGGTCTTACCTGTAACAGGTACTACTGTGACATTTGCCTGAGGATGATTTTTTTTTTTTTTTTTTTCTTTTTTTTAGTGTCCAAATGCCCAGTAACTGAGGATGATTTTATTTCCTGGTTCCCTCTACATTTACTAATTGGGCTTTTATACAGAGAGCTTTCCCTTCTTCCTGGCTGATTTAATCAATTGTTTGCATCATGAACTTTTTTTTTTTTTTTTTTTTTTTGAGACAGAGTCTCGCTTTGTTGCCCAGGCTAGAGTGAGTGCCGTGGCGTCAGCCTAGCTCACAGCAACCTCAAACTCCTGGGCTCAAGCAATCCTCCTGCCTCAGCTTCCCGAGTAGCTGGGACTACAGGCATGCACCACCATGCCTGGCTAATTTTTTTCTATATATATTAGTTGGCCAATTAATTTCTTTCTATTTATAGTAGAGACAGGGTCTCGCTCTTGCTCAGGCTGGTTTCGAACTCCTGACCTCGAGCAATCCACCCTCCTCGGCCTCCCAGAGTGCTAGGATTACAGGCGTGAGCCACCGCACCCGGCCCATCGTGGACTTCTTATATGTTCTGTGGGCTGTATTCAGTGCTGTCATTTATTTTGTTGCTCAGTAGGAATGCCTTCTGGTTGACTCCTATGTGTTTTGGTTTGTTTTTTCGTTGTTTTTTTTTTATTTTTTTGAGATAGAGTCTCACTTTGTTGCCCAGGCTAGAGTGAGTGCTGTGGCGTCAGCCTAGCTCACAGCAACCTCAAACTCCTGGGCTCAAGCAATCCACCTGCCTCAGCCTCCCGAGTAGCTGAGACTATAGGCATGCGCTACCATGCCCGGCTTTTAGTTGGCCAATTCATTTCTTTGTATTTATAGTAGAGACGGGGCCTCGCTCTTGCTCAGGCTGGTTTCGAACTCCTGACCTTGAGCAATCTGCCTGCCTCAGCCTCCCAGAGAGCTAGGATTACAGGCGTGAGCCACCTCGCCTGGCTCGTTGTTTTTTGAGACAGGATCTCACTCTGTTGCCTGGGCTAGAGTACAGTGGTGTCATCATAGCTCACTGCATCCTCAAACACCTGGGCTCAAGTGATCGTCCTGAGTAGCCATGAGCACACCTAGTGATCTTGGCTTCTATATACCATTCTCTAATAAAAGGAACCAGGGCTCCTTGTAGAAGGGGTTGATTCCAGGGCGGGGCCAGGGAAAATACAAAACTGGGGGATGAGGGCATGTCAGAACACCAGAGCCACCTGGGTGCAGTGACTCACATCTATAATCCCAGCACTTTGGGAGGCCAAGGTGGGAGTATCATTTGAAGCCAGGAGTTCAAGACCAGCCTGGGCAACATAGTAAGACCTAATCTTTACAAAACATTTTTAAATTAGCTGGGCATAGTGACGCACACCTGTAGTCCTAGCTGCTTAGAAGGCTGAGACAGGAGTATCACCTGAGATCAGGAGTTTGAGGCTGAAGTGAGCCGTGATCATACCAGTATACTCCAGCCTGGGCAACCAAGCAAGTCCCTGTCAAAAAAAAGAAGGAAGGAAGGAAAACCAGATGAGGAGGAAGTAAGCTTTTAATGGGATTACAGGAATGTCAAAATAATAGCCTCATTGTAATGAGGTCCACTAATGCTACTTAACATGCTTTTATTTTTCAGAAAACGGTATTTTGTCTCTGAGTACACGCCCATTGATAGCAACATCGCCTTTTCTGTGAATGCCAGTGATAAAGGTAGGCATATTTGTATGTAAATGGAAGAGTTCAGGTTATGTCGAGTGAGAGTGTTCATTTCCTCAAGAAATGTTCATGCGCCTGTTCTGTGTGAGATGGTGGCCTAGTGCTGAGGACAAGGCTGAGGTCCACACAGACGTCCTTGCCTTGTGACACTGACATCCAGTGAGGGGGACAGATCAGAACCGAGCGATGAGAGTAGAGAAAGAATTCTGGACTGGGATAAGAGCGGGGAAGGAGCAGGGGTGGGGCGAGGCTGAAGAGCTCTGTAGACAGAGTGGTCGGAGGACTCGGCTCGGCAGAGGCTTGTGTGAGAACATCCCTCCCTGTGAGGTGGCAGCCACGACGGGTGGCTTCGTAAGCAGACGGGTGGCTGAGGGCTGGGGCTCTTGTGTGTGTCCCCAGATGGGCTCAGGTCCTACTGTGCGCGATAGCAGCTAATACTCTCCCTGTTCCGACTTTCAGGAATGTCACGGCTCTTAACCTTCACCCTCCCTTCCTCTCCCGCCCTTCCAGGGGAGGCGTCCTGCTGCGACCCGGTGGGCGCAGCATTTGAGGGCTGTCTGAGGCGGCTGTTCACACAGTGGGGGTCTTTCTGCGTCCGAAACCCTGGCTGTGTCATTTTCTTCTCCCTGGTCTTCATTGTGGCGTGTTCGTCAGGCCTGGTGTTTGTCCGGGTCACAACCAATCCAGTGGACTTGTGGTCGGCCCCAGCCAGCCAAGCTCGCCTGGAGAAAGAGTACTTTGACCAGCACTTTGGGCCTTTCTTCCGGACAGAGCAGCTCATCATCCGGGCCCCGCTCACCAAAAAACACACCTACGAGCCCTACCCCTCAGGAGCCGACGTGCCATTTGGACCTCCACTCGACGTAGAGATTTTGCACCAGGTAATCTGCTGTTCGTAGAAATAAGTCAGTCAGGGGACCTGGTGGTATTTTTGTTGGCTCTGTGTGTTGACCAGTTCTGCTTGATCTGATGTGGATTTGGGGCGGAATGTAGTGGTGTATCTTGAAAATCTTTGACTTGTAACAGCAAAGGTGCTCTTCACTTACTTTTCAAGAAAACAAATGACAGGTGTTGAACTCAATGAAAAATGTACTGTTGCCTGCTTTTATATTCCCTTCAGACAGTAGGTTTTGCCTTTTTATTGAAATTGAGATGAGCAGAGGAAGACTTCAGTAGTGCTTCTCTATTGGGGCAGAATGTATTGAGGGGAAGTCCCCTTAGGAATTTGATTTTTTTCCTGTGGTAACTGAAAGTAATATGCAAGGACCCAAAGGAGTGAAGCCCTTTGTGCCGACCTGGGAGATGAGGAAAGACCTGCTGGATTGTCACTGATCCAGCCTGCGGGAGTGAACTCATCACTGCCTGCCTGCGGGCGCCCAGCTGCATTTGGGATAGGATCCACCCCATTCATTTTGGAAAAGGCGTGTAAACCTTCCTGTTGTCCCTGTCACACTTGCCTTGGAGAACTGTACCTGTGGATAAACTGTGTCCACTTATTTTTTAATGAATGATTGCACAATCATATAGTTTTTCCTTTAAGCATTGCTCTTGTTTATAGAAAGTGTAAAATCTTGGAAAACACCAAAATGGTCCCAAGACTTTAATAGAATCTTTTCCCCAGCCAGTGACTGTTGCTTTATCCCAGGTTGTCGCAGAAGATGAACAGCACAGTCGTTTATCTCAGGAGCATCTCCACTGCTAGGACATGTGGGGACATGTGTAATGGTTGTAGTACAGAGAGGGCAGTAGGTGGTGTGTTGTTGGCAAGGGGCGTGTCGGGAAGTCCACGCATCTTGCTCCAGTCTCCGCGGTCCTCTTGGTTATTGCTGGGGAGGGCAGGGAGGGGAGATGGTCGTGTGTCCTACATTGCGATCCCTTCTGGTCATGGTGTCTCCTCCCCATCTCTCCGGATGCCACTAACCCGGTTTGCTGTAAAAGAGAGCCTTTGGCAAAACCAGATATCTTACCATAGTGTGCCTTAATCCTCTCCCCTATCTTAGGAAGTATTTTCCCCAGATACTCTTTATCTTCTGATCCTGCAGGGAAATACTGGTTAGTCAAGATCTGAGAGAGAAATCTGACTTGTTTCTGGGTTTGCTTATTTTTGAAATCTTTTTTCAGGTTCTTGACTTACAGACAGCCATCGAAAACATTACTGCCTCTTATAACAATGAAACTGTGACACTTCGGGACATCTGCTTAGCCCCTCTGTCACCTTATAACGAGAACTGCACCATTCTGAGTGTGTTAAATTACTTCCAGAACAGCCATTCTGTGCTGGACCACAAAGTAGGGGACGACTTCTTTGTGTATGCTGATTACCACACACACTTTCTGTACTGTGTACGGTAAGTGGCCGGAGATAGTCACTCATGTGTCCCATTAATATCTGAGCACTTACTGTTGCTAGACACTATTCAAGGTGCTAGAGACCCAGCAGTGGGCAAACAGAGCAGTACCCTGCCCCCACGAAGCTCACATTCTAATGGAGGGAGGGGGACAATATGCACGTGAATGTACAATATCGTGGCAGGTGGAGATGATGCTATGAGCAGAAAGATAAAGCCAGGCAAAGAGTTGGGTGTACTGCTGTAGCGTGGAGATCTGCACAAAAGGAACGGGAAGGAGGGAGCTCTTGAAATTCACAGGGACGTGTTTTAAGCAGAACGAGTAGCCTGTGCAAAGGCCCTGGGGTGGGAGCTTTCATGGTGTGTAATCCAGGAACAGCAGGTCCCTCTCAACCTTTTAGTCTTGCCTGGGTCAGTAACAGTTTCATGAAATCCCACCCCCCATCCCCCAAGACTTAAAGATAGAAGCCTATGGTGCATTTTCTTGTCTTTCAAATATAACCTTTTATCATGATATTGAATTGTTTTTAAAACATGCAGCCTTCATTCAAGGAATTGGTGCAGGGTTATGTGAAGTTTTCCATTCGAGGACCCCGCAACTACTTTCTTTAGGAGGCATGTCTCGCTGGACAGGATGCTTCTGTGATTGGGATTAGTCACCAAGAGAGCAGGGAGGGAATCTTTAGGCTCATCCTGGTAGAGGAAGAGTGTCACAATGCCAGGTGGACCTGCCCTCCCTGGGTGCTCTGGACCTGCCTGGCAACAGTTGTTCAGCCAGTTGAACAGCCACAGTGGCTTTGTCTTCATCATGGGAACAGAGATTATTCCTTGTCCCATGCGAGGGCACTGCTCAACTAGCCATGCCTCGAGCTGAGGACTCTGATTTCTGGTTCTAAAGAACTTTGATGTCCTTGAGTTTTGTCTGTTATCAGAATAAGACTCTTAAGGCAGTTGGGCTATGTTTAGTCTAGCTCAAGGGCATCATCTCTGAAAACATGAGTTACATTCAAAGGACAATAAGCTTATGCCCTATACTATAAACCAGCATTCTTAACAGGGTAGGTGGTACAAGAGAGCCAGGGGTCATTTGAAAAAAAACATTTAATAGTATATGATTTTTATATTTGGAGGAAAAAATTTACTTTCTGTTTTATAAAATAAAAGTCAATAAAAATTTGGGGATGGCAGGTATGGGAGACTTGTGCTTTGTTGGAAGGGTTGTTGTTTGAACCAGCACGGAAGCACTGCTGTGCACAATGTCCCAGGGGCAAGGATTCGAGTGGGTTTGTGGCTACACTTGTGCACATCCTCTGTGATCCCAAACCCTCCGCTCTCACCTCTTTCCTCAGCCTCCATCTTTTCCTGGACTCTTTACCTGCTTCTTTCCTCCCATGGTTTAATGGCAGCAACAGCTCCCAGTTACTCAAACCTGAGGCTTTATCCCTGAATTCCTCCTCCTCTTCCTCACCGCCTTCCTCATGCAGTGCTTGTGGATTTTAGCCTCTGGATGGTCTCTCGCATCCATGCTGTGGGATGAATGGACTCTGCTTCTAGCTGCAGGTCACCTGACCTCCAGGCCTCATGCCATCATTCATCCCCTCTGATGGGCAGATTGTATACGAGAACCTCCCAGCGCCCAGCCAAGCTCTGGCTGCTGATCTGTGCTAAAATGCTGGTCCCCTCTCCACTGGCTGGCTATCTGCACTGCATTGCCCTCCCCATCATCTCCTGCCGCGGCCGTGCCACAAACCTCACTGGTCCCCTCCTTGCTGTTTCCCGCTTCCACTTTTCACTTTGCCACGCAAGCTGTCTTCATAAAACAGATCATGACGTCCCTTTCCCAGAAATCTCTCATCGTTCCCCTGTGCCTCCAGGATGCAAATTCAAACACTGAGCCTGGCATTCAATCCCTTTTTTTACACTGTCTATTGCTTGCCCTTTCCAGCCCCGTCCCCTCTCTCAGGAGTCCCATTCTTGGGCACCCCGTGCTCTAGCACAGGACTTGTTATTGTTCCCCAAACCACTATCTTGCTCTCATCCCCACCCCCCAGTTTTGTCTCCCTCCTCTTCTCCCACAATTGTAATTGTATGAAACCCCCTCTTTGCTTCCCTCCCTGGTGAATTCTCCCTTGTCCTCAGAGATCTGGTGCTCTGCAGGCCTCATCCTTTTGGCAGATTTCCCCCTTGGATTATTCGCTTCCTCCTCTGTGCCTGCGTAGCCCCGTGCACCATGTGCTGGTGATTGGACGGGGCTGTCTGCCTGCCTCTTCTGAGCCCGCAGAGGGGTGCTGGACCATAGTCAACTAAGGAACCTCAGGGCCCACATTATGCTTAGAATACGTACATTAAGTCTCCATGATGTCTTCAGGCTGTTCTCATTAGGAAGTGTTTTCTGAACTTTTTGGCAGGGCCCCTGCCTCTCTGAATGATACGAGCTTGCTCCATGATCCCTGTCTGGGAACATTTGGTGGCCCAGTGTTCCCGTGGCTTGTGTTAGGCGGCTATGATGGTAAGTAAGAGAAGCCTTGACTTTTCCTGTTGGGTAAAGAAAGTCGTCTTGGTTCTGTCATTAGCATCAAGTGGTAATTATGAAGATTTCATAAATTGAGCCATCTTACTCCCTATCTCTTGAATCCCAAATAAAATAAATTCTTTAGCATTGGTTTTGGGTTTTATTCCAAATTTAAAAGAAGTGGATTGTGTTAACCATTTTTAGATCACAGAAGCCTTTGAGAAGCTGTGGAAGAAGGCAAAGAACATTTCCCCAGAGTAATGCAGTTGTGCACATCGATGTTGTTCAGTTTCAGGGAGGTCCTAGAACCCCTGAAGCTCATCTATGAACCTCTTGGGAGTTCATGGACCTTAGGTTAAGAACTCTTGTAATGAGGAAGAGATAATAAGTGAAGTATGTGGAAGAAGAAACAAAGTCAATGGATTGTTTTTTTCTTCTGAACCAATCGGTTAAGAATTTGGACACTTTAATCGTGTGAAGAGCAGTTGGTTGGCTCTTTGTTTTTGGTTCCTGTAGCACTTTGGAACATTGTACTTGAGAAAATGGGGTGATGATTCATGTGACGCCTTTGGCATCTGAAACCTAATCTTAACAGGCTCAACAAGTTTTTCTCCAACCATTGAAGAGGCCAGATAGGTTTTCTTCTCCACACTGAGTGTCAGGGGAGAAGTTGCGATCTGTATTTAAAATTTACTATGCTTCATAAAATAAAACGTCATTTCTAATCAGTGGAGAAACGGCGGTGTCAGCAACTAACCAGCCATAGAGGAAAATTAATAAATTTGATCTTTACCTATTCTTCTCACCAGAATAAATTCCATATGGATCAAAGATTGACAAGTAAGAAGTAAAACTGTTGAAGAACTGGAAGAAATTTTTTTTAAAAATAATTTTTAAATGGAGAAGGCATTTCTAAGCAAGACACAAAACTCAGAAGCCACAAAAGGAAAGACTGATGAATTTGACTCCATAAAAATCTTAAATTCATGCATGGAAAACAAATAGCATATAGTTTAAAAAAAAAAGAAACTGGACAAAAATATATTAGTATACATAGCAGCATTTCCTTTAATATATAAAGAGCTCTTGTGAAAAAAGAAAAGATCAACAACCCGAAAGAAAAGTGGTTTGAAGCCATGTGAAAGTTAACATAAGAAGAAATACAAATGGCTTTTAATTGTATTGGGGGTGTGTGCTCACTTTGGCAGTACTTATACTAAAATTAATTGCATGGGGGAAGTGCATCTCACTTCAATCTCTTTAACAAATGGACAGAGGCCTAAGAGTTTGATAAAACTCTTCATTGGTGAAAATGTAGGAAATTCTCTGTTGGTGGTGGTGGTGGTGGTGGTTATGTAAATTGGTTACTGGAATGTAAGCTCCAGGAAGGAGGATTTTTATCTCTCTTGTTCACTGATATATCCACAGTACCTAATTTTACACATTTAAAATATTTATAGGTTATTCTTTGTAGTAATTTTATTTGTAGTAGCAAAACAATTGCAAAAATGTTCATCAGTTAGGGATTGGCTAAATTATACTAGAAAATATTAGTAGAAAAAGAATAAGGAAGCTCTTTATGTATTACAGTAGAGTGGTAGGTAGGCCAGATGCAGTGGCACGAGCCTATAGTACCAGCTACTCAGGAGGCTGAGGTAGAAGGATCTCTTTAGGCCAGGAGTTTGAGATCAGCCTGAGCAACACAGCAAGACGTTGTCTCTAAAACAAATGAGAAAAAAAAATTGCTTGGCATGGTGGTGCACACCTATGGTCTCAGCTACTTGGAGGCTGAGGTGGGAGGATCACTTGAGCCCAGGAGTTTGAGGCTGCCATGAGCTAAGATGATGCCACTGTACCCTCCAGCTGGGAAAACAGCAAGACCCTGTCTCTTTAAAACAAACAAAAAACCCCACAAAAGTAAAACGGAGCAATATTCAAGATGCAAAATTTTTAAATGTAATATCTAGAACTGTATGTTACTGTTTCTGTGATTAAGAAGGAAAGGAGAAGAATATATGTGTGTGCTTGTGTGTGCGGTAAGTATCTCTAGAAAGAGTTTCAGATAGTCGCAGTATGGGGAGAACTAAGAGATTGGGAATGGGGGAAAAGAGAGAATTTTCACTGGACACCTTTCTGCTCTGTTTGAAATTTTTACCATGCACATACTGTGCAGTTAACAAAAATAATTATTCTTCATGAATGATAACCATGCCTACTTCAGATAAAGAATTATTTTTATTCATGAACTAAACTGTATACAGACTTTCTGTAAACTGTTTGATTCTTAGAGCACAGAAATAGTCTGACTGCAGTGAGAAATCAGTCTGCTACCTGTATTGTGATTTTCCCCCTTGTATATATCTAATTTCTGCACACCTGTGATCTGCTTTTTGATGTCACATTTTTCCTTTCTAGATCAAAACTACAATAATGCCACTGCCCTTGTGATTACCTTCCCTGTCAGTAATTACTATAATGATACAGAGAAGCTCCAGAGGGCCCAGGCCTGGGAAAAAGAGTGAGTCACTCACGGAATCTGAACTTGATTTGTGGGAAGCTGGATTCTTGCAACAAGTGCTTGAACTTCATTCTCTAAATTGACCAATGTCAGCTTTAAGTTGTGATATTTTTCACTTGATACTAGTGATACTAAGAAATGTGTAAAATTTTTCTTTAAACAGATGATTGAAACAGATATTCCTGCACAAGAAAGCAAAAGTATACAAAAATGTTCCTTGCATTGTTTTCTAACAGTAAAAATCAGGAGCATGCTGAATGTTAATGTGGGAGATGAGTACAGTAGAATAGTATGCAATCATTAGAGACAATGAGGTAAATAAATGGTTCAAGATGTATTAAATATAAGCCACACTCAGCATATTTACATAAATATATGCTGTATGTCCTCTCTATGTGTTGAAAAAATACCAGATGAATGACCTGAGAAATTAACTATTTGTAACTTGCAGAGAATGGGAAGAGAAGACTTAGGAGAACAGGGGACTGTTACTCTTTCTTTATATCCTTCAGTTCTTTTTTTTTTTTAAATGTTGCTGGATTTGGTGGTTCATGCTTATAATCCTAGTACTTTGGGAGGCTGAGGCAGGAGGATCACTTGAGGCCCAGGAGTTTGAGACCACCCTGAGCAACATAGTGAGACCCTGTCTCTACAAAAAATTTCAAAATTAGCCAGATGTGGTATACACATATAGTCCCAGTTACTTGGGAGGCTGAGGCAGGAGGATCTCTTGAGCACAGGAGTTGGAGGCTGCACTCTAGCCTGGGAGACAGAGCAAGACCCTGTCTCTAAAAAAATAAATAAAAATGAGTTTTACTGAGGTATGGTTTATATATCATACAAATCACCCATCTAAAGTATACGCTTCAGTGGCATTAGTATATTCGCATATACGTGCAGCCATTTGAGGACATTTTTGTTACCTCACAATGAAACCCCATCCTCTTTAGCTGACACCCCATCTTCTCATCCTCCCACCCACAGACCAAGGCAGCGACTAATGTGCTTTCTGTCTCTGGAGATCTTCCTATTCTGGACTTTTATATGCATGGACTCATATGTGGCCTTTTGCGCCTGACTTTTTTCACTTAGCATGATGTTTTCCAGGGTCATCCGTGTTGTGTGTGTCAGTACTTCATGCCCTTTTATAGCCAGATATTCCATTGAACACACATACCATATTTTTTTTTATCCACTCATCAGCTGATGCACATTTTGGTGGTTCCCCTGTCTTGGCTAGCACGAGTGATGCTGTGAACATTTGAGTACGAGTTTCTGTGTGGAAGTCAGTTTTCATTTCTCTTGGGCATATATCTAGGAGTAGAGTCGCTGAGCCTTACAGTGGCTCTGCCTTTCATTGAAGAACTGCCAGGCTGTTTTCCAAAGCGGCTATAGCTTCTGGTTAGGAGAGGTAAAGGTGTAAAATAAATAAAGTGGTGATAGCGCTTTCCATCGCCACCAGCAGCGTGTGCAGGTTCCAGTTTCTCTTGACATCCTCAGCGGCGCTCGTCTGACTTTGCGGTCCTAGCCAGCCTCCTGGGTACGAAGTGGAATCTCATTGTAGTTTTGATTTGCATTTTCCTGGTGGCTTTTTTGAGCATCTTTTCACATGCTTTTTGTCCATTAGTATATCTTCCTTGGAGAAATGTTATCATGTCCTTTGTACATTTTTAACTGGGCTAAAATAAAACTGGGGGTTTTTATTATTGAATTATGAGAATTTTTTTTATATAGTCTAGATACAAGTCCCTTTTCATACACAGGATTCTCAAATATTTTTTCCCTCTCTGTGGGTTGTCTCTTTGCTTTCTTGATGCTGTCCTTTGAAGCACAAAGGTTTTAATTTTATGTGTTTTTTTCTTTTGTTGCTCATACTTTTGATGTCATATCTAAGAAACCATTGCCTAATCCAAGGGCATGGAGATTTATGCCTGAGTTTTCTTCTGAGAGTCCTGTAGTTTCAGCTGTTATGTTTCGGTCTTTGATCCCTTTGAGTTAATTTGTGTGTGTGTGTGGTATGAGGTAAGGGTCCAGCTTCATTGTTTTGCAGGTAGCTCTCCAGTTGTCCCAGGTCATTTGTTGAAGAGATTATTGAATGATCTTGGTTTCCTCATCAAAAATTAGTTGACCACAGACATGTGGTGTATTTCTGGGCTTTTAATGCTGTTCCTTTGAGCTGTATGTCCTTGTGCCAGTACCACACTGTCTTGATTACTCTTGTGTGTAGTAAGTTTTGAAATTGGAAAGTAAGTCCCCCTACTTTGTTCTTCTTCTTCTTCTTTTTTTTTTAATCAAAAAAATTGTATTTACTTAGAAGCATTCAGAATGTCAACAAAACAGCTGCAACTTTTTTTTGCAATTACAGAGTGGTATTCAGTTAACAGAACAACAATTATTTCGTATAAGCTGCATCAGAGACAACTGAAGATGAAAAAACTACCATTCCCATATATAACTAATTTGTGCTGTGAACCAACAAGAACCTGCTTTAAATTTCCATGCCAATTTACAACCCCCATACTGTACCAGGCAAGGTTAGTGGCTATTGAAAATACCACCAGGACAGGGCTAGCTAAAGACACATTCGGTAGTGTATTAACTATACAAAAAAAGACACTGTACAGTTTAAAAACAAATCTTACACAGCCTTACATTTCAATTTTTTTCTTTAAAAGGACTAAGTTGTGTACAGGGGGGTTAAATGCTTTATAGACAAGAAAAAAAAAACTGCGCTAGAACCAACTTATTCATCATCATCTTCATCTTCCTCCTCCTCTTTATCCTCTTCATCTTCCTCATCTTCCTCCTCCTCCTTCTTTTTCTTGCTTTTTTCAGCCTTGACGACTCCCTTTTTTGCTGCATCAGGCTTTCCTTTAGGTCGGTATGCAGCAATATCCTTTTCCTCAGCTTTGCAGCCTTCTTTTCATAAGGCTGCTCATCATCTGCAGCAGTGTCATTCCACATCTCTCCCAGTTTCTTTGCAACATCACCAATGGAAAGGCCAGGATGTTCTCCTTTGATTTTAGGGCAATATTCAGAACAGAACAAGAAAAAGGCTGAAGGAGGCCTCCTTGGTGCCTTGGGATCCTTGAACTTCTTTTTTGTTTCCCCTTTAGGAGGGATATAGGTTTTCATTTCTCTTTCATAAAGGGCCTTGTCCACCTTTGCCTTATCTTCAAACTTTCCTTTCTCTTTAGCAGACATGGTCTTCCACCTCTCTGAGCACTTCTTAGAAAACTCTGAGAAGTTGACTGAAGCATCTGGGTGTTTCTTCTTGTGCTCCTCCCGGCAAGTTTGCACAAAGAATGCGTATGATGACATTTTGCCTCTCGGCCTCTTAGGATCTCCTTTGCCCATGTTTAGTAATTTTTCCTCATCGAGGCACAGAGTTGCCCAGTGCCCATCGGGCTCTCACTTGCCCCGGCGCTGTCTCTAACTACTTTGTTCTTCTTGAAAGAGAAATTTAGGCTATTCAGGACCCCTTGGAAGTCCGTGAGAATTTTAGAATTTCAGCTTAACAGTTTCTACAGAGAAGTCAGCCAGGATTCCAAATGGTATTGTGTTGAATCTGTAGATCAGCTTTTTTTTTTTTTTTGTAGATCAGCTTTTTAAATTTTGTTCCATGAGAGTATATCTTTATTATAATATACCTCATTTAGAAATATTTTTTTTTTTTTTTTGAGACAGAGTCTCACTTTGTTGCCCAGGCTAGAGTGAGTGCCGTGGCGTCAGCCTGGCTCACAGCAACCTCAATCTTCGGGGCTCAGCGATCCTACTGCCTCAGCCTCCCGAGTAGCTGGGACTACAGGCATGTGCCACCATGCCCGGCTAATTTTTTCTATATATATTTTTAGTTGGTCAATTAATTTATTTCTATTTTTGGTAGAGACGGGGTCTCGCTCAGGCTGGTTTCGAACTCCTGACCTTGAGCAATCCGCCCGCCTCGGCCTCCCAAAGTGCTAGGATTACAGGCGTGAGCCACCGCGCCCGGCCAGAAATATTTTTTATTAAAAAACAAATAGGGAGAACACGAACCAATTTTAGATTTGTTCTAAACATGTTTTCAAGGGTAGAAAATTCAGCACATCTAGAACTTGGGCTGTAATTGGAAAGAGTGTCACCATTTAGTCCCCAGTGCAGAATGTCCTTATGCAGGGTAAAGGTTAAGGAAGCATGACCTTTGTGTCATAAAAGTTGGGAAGAAGTCTCTTACTTGTCAGTAAGTTTTAACTAAAAATATAAAATTCTGCTTTTTAGGTTTATTAATTTTGTGAAAAACTACAAGAATCCAAATCTGACCATTTCTTTCTCTGCTGAACGAAGTATTGAAGATGAGCTAAATCGTGAAAGTAACAGCGATGTCTTCACTGTTTTAATTAGCTATGCCATTATGTTTCTATATATTTCCCTGGCCTTGGGGCACATCAAAAGCTGCCGCAGGCTCCTGGTAAGCAGGCTGTGTGTGCGTGTGTGTGTGTGTGTGTGTGTATGTGTGTGTGTGTGTGATGGCAATGCACAGCATGATGTCATATTTTTGCCTTATTCTTGATTCACTGTGTTCAAAACTGCCTTAAATCCCTGTTTTAATTGTATGTGACTTTTCTGTTTCCTGTATCTGTTTTCTTCAGTTCCAATTTTTTGGTTTATCTTAAAGTCTATTTTACATAATCCAGTTTTTTTCTAATTTGTTCACTCCATCAGCTAAGAGTGTAAGCTCGTAAAATATATTGCTAGGGAAGACCTAGAAATTCTTTCATATCTTCTCTCAAACTGAGAGTTGTACTTTTAACTCTAGATTGGATATAGCTATGTAAAAAAGTAACAAATAGGACAGAAAACCCTTGGGCCAGTGACTTATGTCTTTGCCACATCCCTCAGGTGGATTCGAAGGTCTCCCTAGGCATCGCGGGCATCCTGATCGTGTTGAGTTCAGTGGCGTGCTCGTTGGGTGTCTTCAGCTACATTGGGATCCCCCTGACCCTCATCGTGATTGAAGTCATCCCATTCCTGGTGCTGGCTGTCGGGGTGGACAACATCTTCATTCTGGTGCAGACCTACCAGGTATAATTCCATATTCTCATGGAGCCTGGCAGCTGTCCAATCCCAGGGTCTGTGAGTGGCTCTTCAGTGCTGCATCTGTGAGAGTGGCCAGTGAGGGGCTGTTTCCTTTCCCCGTGTGGCTTGTTGGGCTTCTCAACTTGTTATGGCCATTTGGGGACCAAGAATTTCACTCCTCCTCTGGTTGGTGGAATAGAGAAAAAGTGAGAATTTTATTTTAAGTGGTATCTTGTTTCACGTGTTTGTAAGAAGAACTAACACACTTTTGGAAAATATTTAACAAGATGACTGCTGTTAAAATAATTCTCAGCATAATATAGGAGAATGGTAGATTTGTTTTATTCAAAAGTGCCACTAAAAAGGCAGAAGATCGGCCAGGTGTGGTGGCTCAGGCCCATAATCCTAGCACTCTGTGAGGCTGAGGTGGGAGGATTGATTCAGTTCAGGAGTTCAAGACCAGCCTGAGCAAGAGTGAGACCCTGTCTCTACTAAAAATAGAAAAATTAGCTGGGCGTGGTGGCACAGCTGCTTGGGAGGCTGAGGCAGGAGAATCGCTCAAGCCCAGGAGTTCGAGGTTGCTGTGAGCTAGGCCAATGTTACTGCACTCTAGCCCAGGTGACAGAGCAAGACTCCATCTCAAAAAAAAAAAAAAAAAAGGCAGGTCAACACATGACCTGCTGCTTTAGAAAATGGTCTCAGTCGTCTTATAGACTCCGTGGCATGTGCAAGTGTCATTTAATGGTCCAGTTACCTACAGCCTGTTCCATGTATTTTCTTGATAACATGATCCAATCTTTCCTGGATTTTCTCACCTGGTACCTAGCTCAGTGGTTCAGAAATACTAGGAACAAATTAACATGAGAACTCTGGGGTCCCCCACCAAAGTTTATATGCAAAGAAGAAACTGCTAATCATCTACTAATCGTGTTTCTTTGCCCTTGAGTTAACACAAGGCAACAAAGAAGTGGCATTGTTACTGGGAAATTTTAACACTGTGTGTTTAATTATTTTTTTAAAGAGAGATGAACGTCTTCAAGGGGAAACCCTGGATCAGCAGCTGGGCAGGGTCCTAGGAGAAGTGGCTCCTAGTATGTTCCTGTCATCCTTTTCCGAGACTATAGCATTTTTCTTAGGTAAGTATGCTTTAAATTGTACCAATCTTGTAGTTTGAGCCTGGAAAAAGAAGTATCTGGGCATCTGAATATGCCTCTGAGTGTTGCCTCCTTTTTGAAGGTCTATTCTGCAATTAGAAAGTATCACTGAGTGGACCTCAGAAAAATTGGTCAGAATCTTGGGTATCACTTTGCAGGTGGCTTCCTTCTTGTGTTGAGTTTCGGGACAGTGTTGAGATCAGTATGCCAGAGACCTAGAGTGCATATGGCCACTTCCCCCTTTTGGTAGCCACAGCGAATGTTGCTGTTTGAAAGTGACATCCTTGCGTAGCCGCAGATTGCTCCTCAGCGCAGCACTCGAAGCACAACTCTCAGATCCGCAGGCACTCGCTGGCCGGGTGTCTTGCTGTCGTTTTCAGGGACAGTCTTTATCTCCTGTGTGCACAAGCTCATTGTGGAAGCAGCCTTGTTAATGAGCAGAGCTTCTTGAATCTTCCCTCAATACAAAAATCAGCACCACTTCCGTGTTTCTTTCATATGGAGAGATCACCAGGGGCTGCCGGCCCCATCTCTGAAGTGTGGTAGGAGATCAGTGATTCTGTCTACTACAGAGGAGGCTGGAGTAGAGTCACCCAGTTCAGAGAAGCAGCACATCCACAGGTCACAGACTACAATGCCTACATGGCTGCCAGGTCGTCTCGCACGGGGCCATCGTAGCCGGTAGCCTTTCGGTGCAGACACGCTGCTCGCATAGTCTTCGTTTCCACAAAGCAGTGTGCTTTTGAAACCTTTGGCCCGTACAGTTCCTTTTGATGAACTCAGGTGCAAAAACCAACCAAAAACACTTTCTTCTTTTAAACACTTTCTTCCTCTATCGCAAGAAAACCAGTGCAAGTGTGATGATAATGGCAGCTGAGACTGTGCCTCAGGGTCGGAGTGACCTTGGCAGGACAGTAGGAGCAGTGGGGACTGGGCACCCAGAGTTTGTTCGCGTGTCCCACCTCAGACGCAGTTAGCTCTATGTGGCTGGCTCAGTGCTACGAGGTCTGTTGTGGTTTGTTTTCAATCAAGTTGTGAATCTAGATTTTTGTGTAAAATGTCATTGTTACATTTTGGCTACTTTTGAAAAGGTTTTAAATTCTAAAATGGGTTGATATAGTGTGAACCATACAGGATACATCTGATTCACAGGCTATTGGTTTGTAGTTTCTGAGTCTTTGCCTCGTACCTTTGATCCTGATGTGCTTGTAAACTGCCTCTTGCAGTAACTACATTGGGAGGCTAATATTGTTACCATAACAGCAGACGGAAAATACAGGCCCTCTCAGTGAAGCATGGAAGGTACTCTAAGAAATGGTCTATATCAGTGGTTCTCAAATCTTACTGCACATAAATTTGCCTGAGAGCCTGAATGCAGTAGAATTGGGTTGAATTCCCATTGTATCTTGCTTAAGTAGCATGGGGCCCGGACCCAGGAAGCTACGTTTTTAACTCCCTGAGTGGTCTGGTGCCGACACCATTGTAGAAAGCACTGGGCCCACAGACTGTTCTCGCAGTCCGGGCTCGGCAGCCCGCACACCTGCAGCAGGCCTTCTTGTGGGTTCGGCCTGCACCAGCTCCTTATGTCTGCGTGTGCATGTGGATGGAAGACCTGCAGCACGGGCCCCGCTGTGAATGGGGTGACACGGCTCTCTTTTCGCCCCTGCAGGAGCACTGTCCATGATGCCAGCCGTGCACACCTTCTCTCTGTTTGCGGGGCTGGCCGTCTTCATTGACTTCCTCCTGCAGATTACCTGCTTCGTGAGTCTGTTGGGCTTAGACATTAAACGGCAAGAGGTAAGTTGTTACCAGGACTGAATCTGTTTGAGTCTCGAATCTAGATGAAGCAGCCAAAGAGTGTTTTCTATGACCTTTGTTCCTCTTTTTCCCTTCAGAAAAATCGGCTAGACATCCTCTGCTGCGTCCGGGGCGCTGAGGATGGGACCGGCGTGCAGGCCTCGGAGAGCTGTCTGTTTCGCTTCTTCAAACACTCCTACTCCCCCCTGCTGCTGAAGGAGTGGATGCGGCCCATTGTGGTAGGCGCCTGTCTGTGGTTCTGCTCTTTCTTTTCCGCAAAACAGACTGTCACATGCCTTCTAAGGAATCAGACAGCTTGAGACGGAGACTCTAACAGGTGTTAAATATATATACAGAAATGCAAAAGCAGATACATAACAATAGTTTAAATATTTTTTATCCAGTTTTTATCAGCCAGTGTAAGAGAGAGCTTTTGCTTAAGCTTTTATTTTAAAATAATTAGATTCACGGAGAGTTGCCACGGCAGTGCAGGGAGGACGCAGGTGCCCTTTGCTTGGATTCCTCCCATGTCCGTCTTACGTGAGCATAGTGGCGCAACATCAAGGCCAGGCGTCTGACTTGGCACAGTGTGGCGTATGTGAGTTCTGTGTCGTTTTATCACGTGTGTGGATTCCTGTAACCACCACTGCCATCGAGACAGAACTGTCCCATCAGCACACAGAGCTCCTTTGTGCTAATCACCCACCTCGCCCAGGCCCAGGCCCCAGCAGCCATGAGGGAGCTTTATATAGCTTCTGTACCAATGTTGCCAACAGTGATAACTCATCACTTTTCTGCTAAAAGAGCATAAATTAGTTTCCAGCAATCAGACTTTTATTTTTCCCATTTCACTGATGAGGAAATAGAAATTAAGAGAGGTGAAGTGACTTGCCTGCCCCGACTCACTTAGCCCCTAAGTGGCAGAGTCAGGATTTGAACCCAGGAACTTGAACTCTGGATACTGTGATCTCAGCCACTGCCCCATACTTTCTGTTGTCTTAGCATATCAATTAAACATTGCTTTTCAGTTTGGAAAACTCCTGCTTTTTGTGTGTGTTTAAGATTTTATTTCTGAAAAATAGAAAGAAATTAGCTGGACAACTATAAATATATAGAAAAAATTAGCCAGGCACAGTGGCGCATGCCTATAGTCCCAGCTACTCAGGAGGCTAAGGCAGGAGGATCGCTTGAGCCCAGGAGTTTGAGGTTGCTGTGAGCTAGGCTGACGTCACAGTACTCTAAGCCTAGGCAACAGAGTGAGACTCTGTCTCAAAAAAAAAAAAAAAAATTCTGTTCTTAAGTTCATTATTACAATAGGTAATCGATGTCTTATAATTCACTTTTCATTTCAGATAGCAGTATTTGTGGGTGTTCTGTCATTTAGTATTGCAGTCCTGAACAAAGTAGAAATTGGATTGGATCAGCATCTTTCAATGCCAGATGTAAGATTCTTTCTTTTTCATTTTAACTTGTTGGACTGTTAATGAATAAATTTTCAAAGCATGCATGCAGGTGTTTCAAGCTAAAGCCTGCTTCTAAATGCAAATGGCGACAGGTTCTCTGGTGTTACAGGAACTGCCCCAAAGCTATGCCAATGTGGTTACCTTGGCTTTCTGGATGCTCAGACCCTCTGGGGCACAGCCACAGAACGTGAGCAGCCGGTCTCATGATGTTTCCTCCTGACGGTGGGACTAGCAGGAGAAGCACCCTAGGACCCGGGGAAGGCCGGCTGTGTCAGGAGTCAGAGTCCGCGCTGGGCATCTTGGCCAGGAGCCTCCTAGCAGCGGCCTCCCAGTTCTTAGAGGCCCTCGTCTGGCCTGTTTACTGTCAGAACATTCATCCTTTCTCCTGCTCTTCCGTCTCTCTTTCAGGACTCCTACGTGGTGGACTATCTCAAATCCATCAGTCAGTACCTGCACGCGGGTCCACCTGTGTACTTTGTCGTGGAGGAAGGGCACGACTATACTTCTCCCAAGGGGCAGAACATGGTGTGCGGCGGCGTGGGCTGCAACAACGACTCCCTGGTGCAGCAGATATTTAACGCGGCGCAGCTGGACAACTAGTCAGTACCACCCCATCCATCCTCACTTCCGCCCAGGCAGCTGGAAGGGCTCTTGGCCCGGGAGTCAGCGTGGGCCTGAAATGTCTCCCTGAAAACAGACTTTCTTGGGAAAGTCGTTTTTGTTCAAAATATATGTTAAATGTAACTGGATGTGAGCAAAACCTCTTAAAGGACTAATGTACTACTCAATACCTTTTAGGTTTTCTTCATTAAGAGCTAACTTAGTTTTTCTTTTGCCTGGTAGCAATACAAATATAAAAAAGGAAGTTGGGTTTTAAGGAGAAGTACTGAATCTAAACACTTCCTCCCCATGAGCAAGGCAGAAATTCTTTCTCTCCTTCTCTAGTACCCGGATAGGCTTCGCCCCCTCGTCCTGGATTGACGATTATTTCGACTGGGTAAAGCCACTGTCTACTTGCTGTAGGGTCTACAATACCAGTGGGCAGTTCTGCAATGCTTCAGGTACTTCCATCTCCTTGTCCACATCTTCCCTTTTTTCTGAAAAATGTTAACAGTATCATTTAAAAATCATTTGCATTTTATAATTTATAACTATTCATAAGCCAGAGCTGGGTCTCATTCCCTTTGTTGCTGTCCCTTTCCTCTGTCATTCACGCTGAGATATGTCACGTGTTTATGTCTCAGGCAGCCCCATTGGGGGCTGCAGGCCGAACAAGGTCCATGTCTGGGGACTCTGGTCTCTCATCCTGTGGTGACTACACCAGTTGTCTCTCAGGAAATCTACTTGAGGGAAGAAAATGTTGTATTGTCTGCATTAAGATGCAATTGATATTTCAAATTTACTAAACTATGAAAGTTACATGTGGCTGAAGCTTTTGAATAAGGGTAAAGATTCAGGAAAGTAATTTCCCTCATTATCAATATTTTTAAGTGTTTCTTAAAAATTCTACTGGTACTCAGATTAAAGTGTTTAAAAAAAAGAAAAGAAAAAAAAGTATTGGCCCGTTCTTCTCACGATTGTCCCTCTGTCCGTGTTTCCGCTAGTGGCTGACCCTGCCTGCGTCCGCTGCAGGCCTCTGACTCCGGAGGGCAAACAGAGGCCTCAGGGTGGAGACTTCATGAGGTTCCTGCCCATGTTCCTTTCTGATAACCCCAACCCCAAGTGTGGCAAAGGGTAAGTGCGGTGAGCCATCTCAGATAAGCATCCACTTCGGCTTTAATTTTTTAGAAACTAGGAGAGAACTGGGGTAAAAACAGTTGTACGGGAAAGTCATTTTCCGTCGCCCCACCCCACCCTGACCCAATCAGTCCTCTTGTGAAAGTAGGAACTAAAGAAAACACCTCACAGGTTTCAACTGAGTCCATCCCAGCTTGGGCATTCGCCCCCGTGCGTCTGTCTGTGTCCCAGCCCCCTGGGTGCGTGAATGGATGCGGATTCCAGGGATGTCACTAAGGCAGCTGACAGGAGCACGAACACACTGGTGGTTCAGAACATGGAAGAATTTGGTCTGTTCAGTTGTGCCAATGTACATGGGATGGCATCTCCCTTTGGTAATGCCGTCCCAGAGGAAGGTTCCTTTTTTTTAGCCCCAGCTGCTCCTTGCCAGCCTGTCCCCATATGAGGTTATGGGCTGTCCCACTCCCCTGTCCAGGCAGACAGCCAGTCCCCACAGAAGCCATACATCTGTCCTGGAAATAGCAAAGATGACTAGAAGTCTCCAGGGGTCGATTTGGAAGCTTTTGTGGGCGGAGGATGAGTATCCGTGTGTGTGTTAGGTAAACCCTGGACATAACTGTTTTCACAAGAATATAAATGAGTCACATCAGTTAATCATATATATCATGTCTGTGTTTTGAGATCTGTACTCGGTACTGTGGGCCAACTGCCTCTAAAAATAAAATAGAAATGAGTCTTGTAGCTCGGTTTGCTTGCAGACTAAATGCTTTGACTTACATAAAACAAATTGAAGGGATTGTGTTTTTATGAAGGCAGTAGCCACGTTTCCAGAGCCTCCCATGTGCAGCGCCGTGCCAGCACCTGACTGACATTATTTCATTTATCACACGGCCTGTGAGTCGTGGTGGTGTACCCGTGTGCAGAGGAAGAGATGAGGCTCAAATTGGGTAACTTTGCTCAGGGTCACAGGGCTGCATTTGACTCCAGGGCCCTTATCCCTTCCTGCCTCCTGTTATACAACAGGACTGAGTAAACTGTGTTTGATTACGAGCCAAACCAGACAGAGAAACAATAGCAGCTGTGCACTGCAGAAACCAAAGCAATAATGAAAGGCCAATGTGGCAGAGAATAAGCTAACCCTTCCCCGTGCCTCTGTCCCGAGGCCGCCTCTATCCCTGAATGTCCAGCCGGCCCTGACCTGGGCCCAGGCTCATTGATTCCGCTCAGCCTCGTGTGCACACAGTCTGCCGGTACTTTGCAAGGCGTGGCCTTGCTGACACCCACTGACTTCTCTCAGGGGACATGCTGCTTACAGCTCGGCAGTGAACATCCTCGGCAGCGACACGGGGGTCGGAGCCACATACTTCATGACCTACCACACCGTGCTTCAGACCTCCGCCGACTTCATCGACGCTATGAAAAAAGCCCGACTCATAGCCAGTAACATCACCGAGACCATGGGCACCAATGGCAGCAGCTACCGTGTGTTCCCGTACAGGTAAAGCCCGGGGCTCCCCTGGCTGCCACTCCTGGGCTTTGGCTCTGACCAGCCCTACTGTCCTCACTGCTGGTGAAGCAGCATATCAAGGGAAGTGGCATGGGGTGGGGGCGAATCTTCAGCCCCTGCTGATGTATGAGGGCTGGAGACAGAACATGGTGTCTGATCCCTCATGGCCTGCAGGCGACATGCCATACGTAGCTCGCTGGGGGTGGGGGGCAGGGGGTGGGGGGCACAGGCTGCACAGACAGGCCAGGTGACATTCTTGGCCAGCAGCTGACCAGTATACCCGGCCACTGAGTGCTTTTATGTAAATTTCTCTTTTCCATTTGGGGCTTTTTCTTTTTTTCCTGGCAAGAAAAGTATTATTTGTGAAATACTGAATTTGGAAATTGTAGAAAAGTAGAAGAAACAGTGATTCTTTTTGTTTTCCTCCAACACTGCGATCTCACTTAAGACAGCCTGTTTTTCTTTGTAAGTTCTCAGAGTAGGTGTCCTGATTCCTGGGAAGAGCTTGGTTACCTTTGCCAAAAAGTAAATAAAAAGCATTTTCTCCCCAGGCCATGCATGGACCCCACTTGGCCTAAGTGCAGTGGAATACTCTGTAAGTGTCTGTGTAGAGTAGCAGAGACTGGACTTAACGAACAGAAACTTTGTATCAAATACATATTTGGGATCGTTGTTGGGCCGTTCTCTGGGTGTTAAGTGGCCATCAGAGATCCAGTGAATTACTTTAGGTGAGTCTTGCAAACGGCCCTGGAGGTTTCTGCAAGGGCTGGTTCTCAGGGTGGTCACGGCTTGCAGTAGCGGCAGGATGAACGTGGGGGTCCCAGGAGTGAGAGCGAGCTTTAACGGGGTCTCCCCCTCCTCTCCAGTGTGTTTTATGTCTTCTACGAACAGTACCTGACCATCATTGACGACACGGTCTTCAACCTCGGCGTGTCCCTGGGAGCAGTATTTCTGGTGGCCATGGTTCTCCTGGGCTGCGAGCTGTGGTCCGCGGTCATCATGTGTGCCACCATCGCCATGATCTTGGTCAACATGTTCGGAGTTATGTGGCTCTGGGGCATCAGTCTGAATGCAGTGTCCTTGGTCAACCTGGTGATGGTGAGTCCTCGTCCACTCTTGAGTCCCTCGCTCCTACGTCACCTAAGTGAATTGTTTCTTGGATTCCATGTAAACCCTAAAATGGGAGTAAAATATCAAGTCTGGCTCTTGTTCTTGGGTCACAGAGAGGTGGGACAAGCGCTAGATGGTATCAGGACAGGGTGTAGAAGGAAGCATTGAGGGGACATCGGGGAGCAGAAGTACCTTATGGGTAATTTCCGTTCAGTTTCTTTTCTTGTCCCTTGCATCTGCACTAGGGTGGTTCATATGCTACAGGGGGTGAGGCCTGAACAGTGGAAATGTGATTTCATGGCTTAGCTTAGGTATTCTGCCTATAATTTGTTATTCTGAAGGGATTGCAAAAGCAGGTAGCCTAATAACAAGATGTTAACTTTTATTTAGAAAATTTGCAAGCCCTACCCCCCATGGGACACTCTGACCAGTGTCTCCCATAAGGTTGCCAGATGCTTTTAATAGTTAAAGTCTTGGCCAGGCGCGATGGCTCACGCCTGTAATCCTGACACTCTGGGAGGCCAAGGCGGGAGGATCACTTGAGGTCAGGAGTTCAAAACCAGCCTCAGCAAGAGCGAGAGACCCCATCTCTATTAAAAAAAAGAAAAAATTAGCCAGTCAACTAAAAGTAGAAACAAAAAATTAGCCGGGCACAGTGGCACATTCCTGTAGTCCCAGCTCTTCTGGAGGGTGAGGCAGGAGGATCACTTGAGCCCAGGAGTTTGAGGTTGCTATGAGCTAGGCTGATGCCACAGCACTCTAGCCCAGGTAATAGAGACTCTGTCTCACCAAAAAAATAAAATAAAATTCTTGAAGCTGTGATATGCAAGAAGGAATTCACAGAAAATAGAGACAGTGCATCTGTCCTTTCGGACATGAGCCCTGCTGGAGGTGGCATGGCAGTGAGGCCCCAAGTAAAGAAGTTATGACAGTGTGCTGGCTCAGTGGAGGTGGGGTGACCTTGAAGGGTTTTAACAGCTTCCCCTGATAAACCCTGATAAAAGCAAATGCGCCACGGAAAACTGGAGCCTTGGGCTCTGTGCCTAGAGGGTCCCAAAAGTTCCCTGATGCAACTTAGGTTGGTGTGATGGGGGCCTGGGATTGTGAGTCAGGGGATGCTCGGAGCCCCCCTGGCACCAGGGTGCCCGGTGACCCCTCATCCTGGGAGAGGGGTGGCTGCTTAGGATTTTCAACAGAAGAGAAGCCTCCTCAAGGAAGCACTTTATTTCAGAGCTGTGGCATCTCCGTGGAGTTCTGCAGCCACATCACCAGAGCGTTCACGGTGAGCACGAAAGGAAGCCGCGTGGCCCGCGCAGAAGAGGCGCTCGCCCACATGGGCAGCTCCGTGAGTATCCTGAGCAGGGATGTGGGCAGAAATGAAACGGCAGGTGCCCTTCTCAGTGACTGCAGAATTTCCATCCATTACTTGGAAACAGCACCTGAGCATTACAAGCTTTCAGGGGCAGTGCCTGGAGTAGCCACTTCTTGTACGGCGCTGACATTCTGCAGAACCACACCTGTTGCTGTGACTGCTTTGTAGGTGGCAGTATGAAGGAGGAAAATAACAGAAAAGTTAGATTTGAGGGAGCTGACAGTTTTGTCCATTTATTAATAGAATACAGGCCAGCGCCACGTGTCGAAAGCAAGGGAGCTCCCGGATCCAAACCCCAGGGTGCGATTTGTGGTTGGTGTCTGGAGAGCCCCCTCGGTTCAGCTGTGTATCCTGGTTGGCCTGTCAGTTACTTTACCACATAGAATAGTGAGAGTGAGAAATAAAACTTGTTTGTGACAGTTCTCGATACTTAAACGTGTTACTTCAGTTTGGAGACCATACTGTTGTCTATGCAGAATACACAGCTTTACCCTTGTAATACCTCCCCCTGCCCCTATAAAGTAGCAAAACAATTTTGGGTGGAATGTAGTGCTCCTGCTCAGTAACTCTGAAAGCTGGAGTTCAGTACCCCGATACTTTGTACCTTTAATAGTAAGAAATCCCTGTATGAGGAAGTATTCCATTGTAATAGGTTGTAAAAGTGGTTTCTAACAGTGTATCTCTTCTTTTAGGTATTCAGTGGAATCACACTTACAAAGTTTGGCGGGATTGTGGTGTTGGCCTTTGCCAAATCTCAAATTTTCCAGATATTTTACTTCCGGATGTATTTAGCTATGGTGTTACTGGGAGCCACGCATGGCTTAGTATTTCTCCCCGTCTTGCTCAGTTACATAGGTAAGAGTTCTCATTTTAAAAGGGTGGCATGGAAGCAGCATGATGCTAAAAGAAAATCATACCGTGAGGCATTATTTTAATGTATTTGCACTTGTGCCAATGGCCATTCGATAAATGACAGCAAGTTAAATTGCTAATGTTTTTTCTGGAGGCTGATGTGTCTGCTTCACAAAGGCCTGAAGTTAGCCCTGGACTGAATTTGGGGACCTGCAGACTTGGTGCCCCTCCTTGCTGCCAAGAGAACAAGCATGTCCACATTGGGTCACACGCCAGCCCCGCTGTGGAACAGCTGTCTCCCACATTGATTTTTTTTTTTTTTTTTTGGAGACAGAGTCTCGCTTTGTTGCCCAGGCTAGAGTGCCGTGGCTTCAGCCTAGCTCACAGCAACCTGAAATTCCTGGGCTCAAGCGATCCTACTGCCTCAGTCTCCCGAGTAGCTGGGACTACAGGCATGCGCCACCATGCCCGGCTAATTTTTTCTATATATGTTAGTTGGCCAATTAGTTTCTATTTATAGTAGAGACAGGGTCTGTAACTAAGTCGAAGCATTGAAATGGAAGATTTAGAAAATGAGGGTCTTTTTTCATCTCAGGGGGATCTAATTTTATTACAATCCAGCATAAACTATCTCTTCTTCGGAAGAAATAACCAAAATTATTATCTCTCATAGGGCCGTCAATAAATAAAGCCAAAAGTCGTGCCACTGAAGATCGGTATAGAGGCACAGAGCGAGAACGACTCCTCAATTTCTAGCCCTCACAGAGTTGGGAGACTTTGAACTGTGTCTAAGGGTCAGTTCACCACTGGATGCTGGCTGCGTCGTCAGGACGAAGGTGGGCACCGAGGTTCCCCGACAGCAGCTTCGGCGCTTCTCAACTCAGGAATGCACGTGGGACTTGTGCAGCAGCATTGCTGAATCTGAAGGCAAACGAGGGACACTAGACCTCTCCCCGCTTCTTCAGGGAAGAAACTTCTGTGGCAAGTGGAAGGTGACGCTAGGATGGCTGACTGACACTTTTTAAAGGCCAATCATGTCTCCTTATTTAGGAGTAACATTTGAGGACATTGTAGATACACTTACATTTTGTAGCTTAAAGAGCTTTATTAATGCAATAAATTAACTTTGTACACATTTTTATATAAAAAAAAAACTAGCAAGTGATTTCAGAAGGTTGTAGGCCTCATTAGAGCTTGGTCTCCAAAAACCTGCTTGAAAAAAGCAACATGTTCTTCACAGTGTTCACCTGTAAAGGAAAACAGATTTAACCACCACTTAGATGTGGCATGAAGAGAGAATATAGCTCATAGGTGTGTGTACTGGGTTTAACTTTAATAAAGTACTGTTTTCCTAAGCTTTGCCCTTTCTATTGCAAAACTCATACCTTCACAATCCCTAGCAAATCACCATCTGCTTTAAGACACAAGTAAAAAAGCTAAATGTGAGAGATGCCAAGCTGTCATTATGGTAACTAAGTGCCACTTTGTACATATACTAATTAAGCTAGGAAAAGTTGGTAGGCCTAAAATATTGTCAAGCTTCAGTTTAAGTAGAGTTCTGTTTCTTCCCCATCCTAAGGAAAAAGATATATTTTATAATTCTCCAGAGATGAGAATGATTTGCTAGTGTTTCCTGCCTAAGAATCTTTACTTTAATAAGCCCCAGGCCACTTAAAACCCTCAGCTACCATTTGCTTTCCTATTCCTGACTCTTCAAAAGGGATATTCCAAGATCGGCTGTCAGACACAGACTGTGTCCAGACTCCCTGAACTGGGTCCTGAATGTCTCTTGACACAAAATGCACCTCCACTTTGAGTTCGGAGCATAATTTAGATCCCATCAGCATGACTGAATTCTCTCTACTAACAACGAGCTGAGGGCTAGGTGGGCATTAGGAAATGTTTACAAAAAAGCTACCCCAGGAGTCTTCCCTGCCTGCCAGCTGCCACTGTGCTCTTGCTACTATTCCGAGTCTGTGGTTACCCCAGGTTTTTTCATTGCTACTACACTCACCTGGTGTGAAATTAGGGCTCCCTCGCAAACGCTGGTTTCTCTGTTCAAAAAACCGGAATATAGTATAGAAAAGCATGTTGTCTTCAGTCTGCTTCGCAGCATCTAAAAATTTTCGTGCAGAAATATTGTCGTGGCCACCGATGCCCCGGATGAACCTTAAGGCAGCTAACACTTGGTGTTTGGAAAGAAGAACTTCTACTATTTCATCATTTGCTGTCGAAAGTCGCTAGAAGTAAAAGGGAGAGTGTGTCCAGGTGAATGCAAGCAATAGGAACAGAAGTTTACGGAACCAAGAATTGTTAGCAGAGTTACCTTCAGCATATCCAGAGATAACTGATGCGCAGGAGGATAGAAACTCTCGAGGGATAACAGCAGACAAGCCTGGAAGAGAAATGTTTAGACCAGCTTCAGTTGGAAAGTTAAAATTAAGTTTTTAATCACGACAAAAGTAAAAAAATCTGGCAAATACGTACCAGAGGTTTGGAGTCACTGAGGACATGGTACTGCAGGAACTGATGCAGCATGTAAAAGAGGTTGTGCTGGACAAGCGTTTTGATAACAAGTTCATGTAGGTAGTGCTGAGGACGAAAGCAAAGGACATTTCCAAATCACTACACAACAGACGAGGGTAACTGAGGATTGCAGCTATTCTAACTGACGGGCAAAAGTTTCAGTGATTGTGAGAGGTGGTTTCATCGTGCAGGTAAGAGAACTGAACTTACTACACTTCTCATTCCAACTAATGAGATCATTAAGGAATGTAGGAAAGTCACTCAAAATTCTGAGTCAGGTATGCAGACCGTTTTAGCATAGGAAAGAATCTAAGTTAGATCAACTGACAGCACTTTAATTAAAAGGAAAAAATACTCCTGTTCCTGTAACTTGGACAAAAGCTGATTTCGAGGTACCTGTACTGCAATCTGAAACTGGTTGAGAGAGCGAATATATTCCATCAGCACAGCTATCACAAATTTATGAGGCATCTCCTACAGAGAAGAAAAGTAGTTTTATAAATATCAGAGCTGGAAAAGGGGCTACACATAACTCGTTTATCTGCCCCCCCTTGTTCCCACATTGAAATGGCCCAGTGTTCATGTTTTGCTGGTTTTGCACAAACCCCCCAGAACCACCCCCATCGATGACTGTGTTTTAGATATGAGTTAGAAGCCAAACCACCAGTGCCAAGCCCTCACCCAGTGACTCTAACCACATTATGAGGTCTCCTAATTCTCAGCTCCCTTGTTCTGAGCATGCTCAGTCCAGAGGGGCAGAGGAGCGGCTGCCCACCTTCTTTTCCACGAAGGCCGACAGCACGTGGGTGTACACGTCCGACTGGTCCAGCACCGCCTGGGTCCGCACGGGCCTCCTGAGCAGCGGGTTGCTCCGGCCCTGCCCAGCCTCCACGGCCTGAATCGGGACATGATCTTAGTCCTCTTGCAGAGGAATGGTGCCATTTATGTTTCATCCAAAAGACTGAATTCCTACATGTAGGAGCCTCAGATGTGAACAGAAGACACATACTTGACAACTCAGATAAAACTTTTTCCTGTGCTGGCTGGGTAGCAGTCCAGGAAGTCAGAGTTGGTCGTACTGAAAATAGTCCAATGTTCATGGTAGATGGAACTAAAAAAGCGTTAGGTCACAGTTTCTCTTAAGATATATCATATTTCTTTTAACTTCTAATTTTTTAACTCCCTAATTTTCTTAATCCTGAACCATGTGGCATCTGTTATCTAGTAAAAACAGAAAGGCCTGCTGCGTGCTTGTTTTAGGAAGCCCGTACCCCACGACGAATGACCAGCTCGTGCATCGCGTCTCCATCTGGACTTTTGCAAGCCACAGCTCCCCAGGCGTCACTGAACAGGAGAGCTCTGGGAGAGGCCTTGACTGTTTTGCCTAACGTTTAGAGCAGTCTAGATCCACACGGATTCTGCAGTGGCCGTGGGGTGTGACCTGAGAACCCGCCTTTCTTAGCAACTCCGGGTGCTGCCCGTGTCGCTGCTCGGTGGCCCACGCTCGAGCAGCGAGGGTTTCTGCAGCCCAGCAGACGGTGTGGGAGAGCAAGCGTGGAGACTGCCATTTGGGATCAGGACTGATTCCCACAGCGCAGGGCAGCAGCAGCAAGACCAAAAGTGGCGTCTAGATGGGTTCAGCTGTCCCACGTGTCTGACGTGTGACAGAGGACAGAATGGACACACTGGGCAGTCAGCCTCTTCAGTAGCCTGCTGCAGACCCCTCGTCCTAGAACAGCTAAAGGGGAGGGCAGTGCTGGAATTTTTGTTGTTTAAAACCACTTGCATTTTTGCCTTAAGATTAATCAGATCCCTGAAGTGATATAATTCATTCCACTTGTCCCAAATGTTCCTTATTTCTAATTTAAGATTTGATGTACTAATAATAGACTAATAACCAAAGACTAACTGCCAATAATAAATACAACAGAAGGTGGTATAATAAAGCCATACTGATTTTTTCTAGCCCTTCACTACAAACATTTGATGCCTACTAAATGACAAGCACAGTGTTAATATTTAATCATCACTACCTTGAGACTGACCAAATTCTAGAAAAAGTCTCATTTTTAGAGATATTACACCCTAAAATGAAAGGGAAAAGATGTGGCAAATAGAAATTTCTAATTTACTAAGTCCAGGCTCTGGCCCAGCAGAAAGGCACAGAAAGTGATGCAAAGCTGAGGCTGATTTTCTCATCTACACAACAGAGGTAGACCAAGGATCGTGTGTAAGATCCAGCACAAACTGAAAACAGGAACAGTGACGGCATTAAGTGAGAGCAGCCTGAGGCTCACGGGAGGCAAGAGCTGTGAATTTACTACCCCGACCACGCCACACTGCCCTGGCACACAGCAAGTCTCAGCGACTGAAGTTCTTCTATCACAATTTTGCTTTATAATTACTTAGACTGTATCAGGGAGGGAGAGGAGCTGTCCTTCATCACAGTGCACAGAACTTACCATTGTGTAACTCTGCTCAGCATCCAAGTACTTCTTGTACTCATGGTTGAGTTTATCAAAGACAGTGGCTATCACAGGCAGCGTTGCTCTGTCCGACTCACTTAACACTGGAAGGACACAGATCACACACATCAGACGCCTCTGTGTAACCTTCAGGATTTCAACACGTTGCTACGATAACAATGACGCTAGTCTCAAAGGATTACAACACAAACGCCCCTTTAAAGGGCATTCAAATAAATGTCGTATTTTAACAGACTGACTACCACACTAGAAAGGAAAATTTTCTCCTTGGGTCCATGGTGTTTTATTATGAAAATTAGAATAAAAACTTCAAAAACAAAATGATCTTTTCTAATTTTTAATGAAAGATTTGTTATTTTTTATTGTTTTCTATGCATGAGCTATGTGCAACTTGAAAAATAGTTCGTGTAGCTCTCGTGGTGAAGAGACATGTGAGTTACATGTGCTTGACAAGGCCCCAGGCTCAAAACTAGCATGAGTTAACTACAACTCACATGGCAGTTAGTGTGTTAAAGGCCTAACCCCTGGATATCACTCACAGCCCCTTCGCGGTTACTATTAAAAAACACAGCTGTGGCAGATAGCAGGAGATTCTTAAAGTAGATATACATGCAACAAGAGACTCGGATTCTGGAAGATGTCTGTTTTAAAGCCAGGGATGGTGGCCCACTACCCGCATGTGTGCCCCCGTTTAGGTCTGCTTTCACCTGGAACCATCTATTTATTAGTCTACCAATGTCTCTATCTATGTCTTTTTTGTGAGGAAAAAAAGAGTAGGGTCTTGCTCTGTCACCCATGCTGGAACTCCTCGGGTCAAGTGATCCTCCTGACTCACCTTCCATAGTAGCTGGCACTACAGGTATCCACCAACACGCCCAGCTAATTTTTATTTTTTATAGAGACAGGTCTTACTATGTTGCCCAGACTGGTCTTGAACTCCTGGACTCAGGCTATCCTCCCACCTTGGCTTCCCAAAGTGCTGGGGTTACAGGCATGAGCCACCACGTGTGGCCTCTAAAAGACATTTTTATATTTAGCAGCCTTTCTAGGGGGTTAAATAATCCTTCACTTAATAAATGAGGTTACAGGTTATACACAAGGTGTAAAAATGTGGCCCCCGCCCCCAACCCATAAAACTGGGCAGCACAGGCCTAATACAAGAACCAGAGCAATGGGGACAGATTCCTCTACTTACTCTGCGAGCAGACAGACAGGATGACCATCTTGCATTCCTTTCTCTGGAGAAGAAAATCCATCAGTCGTCCCTTATCTGGCAAGAGCTTTACTATGGGCTCAAGTTTCACTTGGAGGTTCCAGAGGTAACCTGGATTTTAAGAGGCAGCAAGTTTAATAGTATGATGCAAACCAGGACAAAAGCCCCAAAAAGGTTCCCCTAAACATTTGTGGAAAGGGTTGGGGGAGGGGAGGAACTGCCAAGTATGGTTAATGGCTTTCCTTCCTAAGCAAAGCAGAGCCAGGACATTCAGGAACATCGACGACAGAGGGACTATGTCTGCACACTTGGCTGACTCCTTACAACAAACAGCCTCTGCATTCAGAGGTGCACTGATGGTGCATCTGCCTAAATACGGAGGGTGACAAGTCCTTAATTCCAAATGGTACCTTCCCCACACCTAGTCCCCTTTTACATGTAACAGTTTCTACTTTAAAGTAGAAAAAGCAGTTAACATATGGCATCAACTTCAGTCCTGCACTTTGGTTTCTCCTGCATTGGCTCATTAGGTCAAAAGGTAAGAGGCTTCAGTGGAATTTCACAATTCCTCCACGTATCCATCCATGAATGCTGAACGCCCACCCTGCCTGGCAGGCACAGTCTGGTGCGGCCTTTCTCAGTTGGGTTCCGCAGGAGAATGGAGTGCTCCACAAAAAATGATTTGCATGATCACTTTCTCAGTGCTCCCAAGGGAGATACTGAGCTGGTACCAATCCAGATGCACAAGAAAGAAGTGAATTCACTACATAACGTGGATGCCTATGGCATTAGGGCTAATTCTCTCCTGAGAATTCTCCTTGGGAATCCCAGAGGATAAGACAGGAAAATACACAGATGCCCAAAGACTAATGTAGAAAGTTCTCTAATAAAGATACAAGGTGATCACCCAGGAAGAGACAACTGACAGGCCGAGGGAGGCTCCACCGGCCAGGTGAGGAGAAGCAGCAGCTCCCAGGCACACAGAGAAGGGCACGGGCTCCTGTGGGAACGCTGCCAGAGGAGAGAATGGACACACCATGCCATGGAGCCTGGCTTTTCAGAATGGGCTTACGCCGGGGCAGTGGCCATTCTTAGTTGCTGCTTTAATTATAAAAAGTAACATATGCTCATGATAAAATGAACACAGTAGAGAACAGCATGTACAGTGAAAAACAACCCCATTCTCAAGGCTGAAAGGACAGGTCCTATCTCCGAGATTCACCTTGAAAAAGTCACTGGCTACAACTGTAATCCAAGGGCAACAAGCAGTATTTCCTAACATGATGACTGTCCCCTGACCTACCTTGGCTTGCGCTGATGATGATGTCAGGCTGAAAGACAATCCAGGATGAAGAATCTACACGTTATAGGAAATTCTAAACCAACAAGAGATGAAAACAAAAGGCAAAGCCAGCTTTGATTAGCACCCACCCCTACCCCATGTGCTGGGGCCACTGCAGATGCCAGGCCCCTAGATGGTAAGGGAAGCTCCCCTTGGGTGGCCCTCAGAGCATAAATGCATGCTGCCCATGGAGGGGCTGTTGGACCAGCCTGTAGAGAAGGAGCCACCACTTTTCCCTTTGTGCACAGCGCCAATGCCTTTGTAAAGGATACAGAGTTTGCACGGAACAGGAGACTGGCTGGTCACAGCAGCAGGACCTACAAATTGAGAAAACACAAGTGTGACGATGCAGTCAGAAAATGCTACAAATACCAGCACTTAAGATGCAAAAGTCGGCAAGGCGAGGTGCCTCACGCCTGTAATCCTAGCACTCTGGGAGGCCGAGGCGGGCAGGCAGATTGCTCAAGGTCATGAGTTCGAGACCAGCCTGAGCAACAGCAAGACCCCCGTCTCTACTATAAATACAAAGAAATTAATTGGCTAACTAAAAACATATATATATAAAATTAGCTGGGCATGGTGGCACATGCCTGTAGTCCCAGCTACTCAGGAGGCTGAGGCAGGAGGATCACTTGAACTCAGGAGTTGGAGGTTGCTGTGAGCTAGGACGACATGGCACTCTAGCCCGGGCAACAAAGTGAGACTCTGTCTCAAAAAAAAAAAAAAAAATGATGCAAAAGTCAATGCTTCTTAATGCCGGCAGTACATGCTTACTCGATTATCCTAATAGTTAAGTAAGGAATTAGTGTCATGTCTCACTAACAACACATACGGGGGTTGGGAGGAAGGAGTCTAGAACAATGCATGAAAATCTCCCCAAGAAGAAGAAAGCATGCCAAGGCTTCATTCACAGTGGTTTGGTTTCTCATATAACCACAGATGACTCAGCAGCATTTACACACACACATTAAAGAACTAAGAAATTTACCTAGATGATTCAAAATCAAATGCCCAGATCATTCACTGAGAATGTTCCAAATAAAAGTGGTTTGTGGCTTCATTATCTAAATAATTAGCTCAATTATATCAACAGATCCACACACAGAGTTCACCTGGGAAGCAGATGCCACATGACAGGGCCCCCTGACAACCTGTCACACCATTCTTGTGCCATGCAGGCAGCCCTACAAGCTAAACATGATTGCCAGTTCTGTTCCAGTTACCCAGGTACAACCAGAAGCCAGGTTTCAACCAGCTGGTTGGAAAGGGGGTCATTCTGAACAGACCACCAAAGGCAGGACAGAGCCCAATCAGACAAGCTTTAGCAAAGAACACTCTCGCGTGGGACATAAGAGTGAAGGTCTGAACTGAGCGAGCGCTCTCAGCTCAGGCTGCCTGGGATGCTGACTCTGAGGTGAGAGTTTTAGTTTTTAAAGCCCTCCTAGGGCTAGGCAAGGTGCCTTACGCCTATAATCCCAGCACTGTGGGAGGCAAGGCAGGAGGACTGCTTGAAGCCAGGAGTTTGAGACCAGCCTATGCAACATAGGGAGACCTCTCAACAAAAATTTTAAAAAATTAGCCAGGCATGGTGTCTCAAACTTGTAGTCCCAGCAATTCAGGAGGTTGAGGTGGGGGGATCATTTGAGCCCAAAAGTTAGAAGCTGCAGTGAGCTATAATTGCACCATTGCACTCCAGCCTGGGAGACAGAGTGAGACCCTATTTCAAAAAAAGAAAGCCCCCTAGATCAGCAGTCCCCAACCTTTTTGGCACCAGGGACTGGTTTCATAGAAGACAATTTCTCCATGACTGGGGGTAGCAAGGGGGTGTGTCTTGGGTGTGTGTGTGCAGAGCTCAGGCGGTGATGCCTGGCCTGTTTCCTAACAGGTACCAGGCCACAGCCCAGGGTGGAGCCTGTAAGCCCTAGATGATCCCAATGTGCAGTCAGAGTGAGAACCACTGCTCCAACAGGCCAAAGCAGAAGGGAAAAAGGTGGCTGACTCTTCCCAAAATTGCAGGTTACATCTTTCAAACAGCCCTTTTGATTCCTGAATACACACCCCACCCCCCACCCAGCAGCAGCACACGGTGGGCAAGATTCACAGGGTATCCAGCCTGCCAGGAACTGAACCCCCCAGCAGGAAACAAAACAAGTTATTAACGTCAGAAAATGCTCCACCAGCCCCCACTCCCTAGAACTGCAGAGACATGAGCAGACTGCTGAATTCCTCCTGTCCATGTTCGCCCCCGGGCTGTTATTTTGACTATGACTGGCATTTGTTTTCTTACAACTTGCCAGGTGGAAGCCGACTGCCTTCTCACTGGCCCTGCACAGTAGGAACAGAGCGGAAGGTTCTTGTCCTTTCCCTGATTCACCAGCACTCACCTTTGTGCCAAGTGGGCAGCAGACTCAAGATAATCATCACTTAACATAATCTATTCTTTGAATGCTAACATAGATGAGCTATGTTAAGGAAGGATGAGCTAAAAAGGAAGGAGCTGGAAAGAACAAAGAAGGCCAAAGACCTAAATGTCTGTGAGATCCAGCTCCTTCCTTCTGACCTCTGCCAAACGTTATTAGGCTCCTGGCTGGTCCAGCAGGACGGGGCAGGCAGGCCAGAGACGGTGCTCTTGCTAAACTATCAGCTGGAGCCCGACTCTTATTTTCTGTGTGAAGGATACAAGGAAACCCTGCCTGCAGGCTGGGCTGACCCACTAAGTGCCATGTGACAGGCATTCCTTTGATTTTTCAGAAACAGAGTCTCACTCTGTGGCCCAGGCTAGAGTGCAGTGGCATGATAATAGTTCACTGCAGCCTCAAACTCCTGGGCTCCAGTGATCCTCCTGCTTCAGCCGCCCCTCCAAGGACCTGGGACTATAGGTGCGCCACCAAACCTGGCTAAGTTTCTTTCATCATTTGTAGAGAAAATGGCAAGGGTCTCAGTATGTTGCCCATGCTGGTCTTGAACTCCTGACCTCAAGTGATCCTCTGGCATCAGCCTCCCAACATGCTGGGATTACAGGCGTGAGCCACTGTGTCCGGCCAGTATTCTTTTTAAGAACAAAACAATGCTATTACAACTACAACCCAGAATGTGAGAAAGATAGGGGAAAATGATCCCAGGTTAAAACAACAACCATACAGCCAAATTTAATTTCAAGGTTACTTGCAAACAGAAAATGTTAAGGGCATATTCAACATTAAAAAATCTTTCAGCTTAAGTGGGTAATCACAACTCCCTATTTTAAAGCTCAGGGAAAAGATCATTCTAAGTTCTTCAAAAGGAGATAAGGAGATTCGTTATCTTATGAAATGCTTTTCACAACATAATTTTAGCTTACAGGATCAGGAGTTGGGTTATAAAAGAAAATAAAACAAATGGCCCTTCACCAAAATCAAACAGATCTAGGAATCTCTTGTTTTTAGTCTCTTCATTCCATCAGTTGTTTTTTTGTTTTGTTTTGTTTTGTTTTTGAGACAAGGTCTCACTCTGTGGCCCAGGCTGGAGGGCAGTGGTGTAATCATAGCCCACTGCAACCTCAAACTCCTGGGCTCAAGCGATTCCCCACCTTAGCTTTCTGAGTTGCTTGAACTGCAGGCACCACCACCACACCTGGTTAATTATTTTTTATTTTTGTAGAAACAAGGGTCTTGCTATGCTGCTCAGGCAGGTCTCGAACTCCTGTCCTAAGTGATCCTTCTGCCTTAGCATCCCAAAGTGCTGGGAGTACAGATGTGAACCGCCGTGCCCAGTCCTCCTCCTTCCATTTTTAACGTGACTCCCAAAGACCACAGCAAGAACACAGCCATGTGGTGAAATAGCAGCCCAAACTCCTCTAAAGAACCCCACTTTACCTGCCATAGGGATCTGATAGGGCTGGATCGATCGAGCCGGGAGCACCGGGTGGTGGAAGGTAACGGTGCCATCGAACTCTCCCCGCAACTTGATGTCAAATATGACCGAGGTCTGTGGGGGAGAAAGCACAAGACTGTGGTGCCAAAACTAACCATGGCATTACATGTCTCTCTTGTTACTTCACATCTCACTGTTCAGATCAGTTTCAAAGTCCGAATTTGCATTCCCTCCCTACAGGCGAATTTGCCATTAACATCATAGCTCTCTTTTAACATCTTTATTTCTTCCCACAAATATTTCCTGCATTTATGACATTCTTCCTCTGAAGAGCTCAAAGCGATTTAAGCAGATCTTTTCCACTTTTAACTTGCAGGATCTTGACTAAAGACTTAGTGTCACCACCCTCCAGGGAGGTCTTGGAGGGAAGTGGCTACTCTAGCACCAGAGACCCAGCTAACAGCCTAGAAAAAGCAGGACCCTTCCAGCTGTCCTGGGCCAGAGACCCAAGACCATCACCCTCCGGCAGCCATCTGTGCTCATAAACAAAGTACAGAGCTCGTGTACGCATAGCACACCGTGGCTTCCCACCTTGCTCCCAACGTCAAGTCTCCTCATGTGTTATTTTCTGAAATAGTTTTTAATTATCCTTAATCAACTGACTGGGAATCACTTTTTATCAACCATTTAGAATATCAAACCCACTTCCAACTGGAAGACCAAAACTTTTAGCATAAAAATGCAATTTCTAGTCCTTGTCTGGCTAATCAGAATGTCTGGCTAATCTTCACAAGGCTTCTAATCCACCCTGATGTGTTCAAACGCAGATCAAATGCCACACACAGCTCATACCTCTGTGTCCTGGTGATGCACGACCACAAGGTTGTCCACTACATTTAGGGCAAACTTCCCCGTCCTGTTTAACTTCAATATGTGCATCTTCTTACAGGCACCTTCTCTGTAGGACAAAAAAGGGGGGGTGGATAGATCAACAAGCTTTAGTTCATACTTTAAAATCAGAGCAAGATGGGCAGGTGGGACGGGGGAGGAGGGGATGGGTATATACAAACATAATGAGTGAGATGTGCAACGTTTGGGGGATGGTCATGCTTGAAGCTCTGACTCGAGGGGGGAGGGGAGCATGGGCAATATGCGTAACCTTAACATTTGTACCCCCATAATATGCTGAAATTAAAAAAAAAAAAAAAGTAAAAAAAAAAAAAAAGTTTGAGATCAGCCTGGAAAAAAAAAAAAATCAGAGGAAGAGGGAAGAAAGCATCAGCTGTACCGTGGCAGATGATACAGGACCACCTCCGCACCCGTGCTATTGGAGGTCCGAGAGTGATGCCTCAAGAAGAGAACATAAAGCTGCCCGTATCTAGTGAGAAAACAAACAGACTGAGGTCACAAATGGCCAATTGTGAATTATTCTATACGGGGCCACGGTTAAGTAAATTATGAGATATTCACTTAATGGAATATTTTGCAGCCAACAAAAAATGTTTACAAAGAAAGGCCATTAGTCAAACAAAGCCTCTTATAAAGTGGAAAGGAGAATGCAAAAGTAAATACAGCCTGATCATCATCTTTTAAAAGAAAACCACAAACTTAAGCACAGAATCTAAAATGACTGGAAAGAAAAACATGCTATTCATGTAATAATTATCTTTGAGTGATAACCTAAGTCTATTTTCTTTTCCTCTCTGTTTTCCAAATTTTATATGAGTACATTTTCCTTAATAAGAGGAAAATATTGAACACCATAGTTTTAGGCAAAAAAAAAAAAAAAAGAGGAAAATAGAATCACTGTTCATTATTAAGTGCCATCTAACCAATGCTGCTGTGAACAGTCCCTACATGTACATTCTTCCCAGCAGTGAACGCTGGGCTGGGCCTGCCCCAGGGCTCAGGAGGGGAACAGGTCCCCCCTCCACTTCAGCCAGGACCACACTCATGGTCACTTTATCTGCCTTCTCAAGTGGGATGCCACAAAAGAGCACCTTTTTTAAAAAAGAAGAAAAAGCATTCTACTACTAAAAATTTTTCAAAAGTTTGGAAACCACTGTTTTAGGCAATGAGGAATCAGAAGTAATTCCAAAGCAAAATGTTGATAATTGTTCAATCAGACATAGGTATACAGGGGGTTCTTTGTATTAGTTTCTATTTTTCTGTGTTTAAAATTTTCATTAGAGTTTACAAATTAACTGAGCTATCTGCTTTTCCAAATGAAAATGTACCTTCCTATATAAGCAATTCCATGTTTGATTATAAAACTTAATCTACTTTCTTATTTAGAGCAATCATAACTTGGCTTTTAAAAAAAACACCTTAAGCTTCAACTCATAGAGTGGGGGAAAAATATAAAACTAAGATAGCTAAGAAATAAATTGGCTAATCTCATCATTTTATCAGGCTAGGAAGGTAAAAAGACTTCCCTAAGATCACAAAGCTTGTAAAATCAAAAAGAATACCAAGAACCTGCCAAGAACATAGGTTTTCTATATTCATAAAATGTAGGTGCCATATTAACAGGACCAGGGGCATCCTCGTTACTTGTTCTAGGAGTTCCTGTCCCTAAGGACAGGGCACATCACCGTGGTCCTTGTAACATACTCAGCACACTCCTTCTAGTCCTTGTATCACAAAAGCGAGCACAAGAAGGAACTCTTGAAGCCAGACATACATGGTAGCCATGGCAATGTCTCTCTCGGAAAGGCTGAGTTTAGTTGACTTGGGCACAGCTGGTAATTCAATCTCAAACTTGGGCAGCTTCGACATGGTGCCAGCCTGTTTAGAGGGAGGAACACGTTATTAAACCCTTTCCATGTTTTACCATTCCCCACATAAAATCAATGAGGATAGTCACACAGGACATCTTTCCATCCTTCCCAGCGTCCCACCACGTCCTCTGCTCAGAGTCCAGCTCCACAGCATGAATCATTCTTGGCGAGCACAGGGTGGTGCGGGCGCCCCCTAGTGGTCATGGGTGGGAGGTTATGGTCGGAAGAAACTGGCCCCTAAGTAGCTTGGTGGGTTAGGACGTTAGAGGAACAGGGTAAGAGAGGGGGGGAAAGGAGTTTTTTAAGGGGAGGGTTACTCTTACCCTAAAATAAAAAGGCTGCAGAACGTTCTCAAGGACTGTGGTAGACAGCAGGATGACAGCGCTCTCGGGGCAGTACATGTACCAATTCACGTTGATGTTGTGGCTCTTCAGCAGTTTCAGAGTCCGTTTCTCTGGTAACACCTGAAGCGAAGTTTAAGAAACAGAATCTTCACTTTAAAAACAGCAAAATGTCAGAAGATTGATATAGTAAATTAAGAAAATTAAAAGCCAGGAAAAAAAAAAAACCACTGAGTTAAATAGAAAAGTATTATTTTTATCTATTACAGCTAATACACGCTGAGCCCTGTGCTTAGCGTTTTACACATCTGAACTCACTTGCTCTTTGCCACAACCCTGAGAGGTGGGCGTCACTGGCCCTTGTGAGATGAGAAAGTAATGCTCAGCGATCACCAAGCATCACAAGGGAACCTGCCACAAAAAAGCGATGTCAGCCTCAGCGGCTGGTTCAGTCCACAATCCACATCTGAGCTTCCACCAGCTCGGGCACCAGGGAGCAAAGGCGAGGCACAACCAACTCTCATTTATCGGGGACAGAGTCAAAAGAAACCAATACGCGTGCACCATGCACATTAAGTCAGTCACATGCCAGCCTGCAGCAGATCTGCTTTCTGCCTGGTCTCATCTCCACTCCAGTCTGCATTAGGACTGGAAGGGGCTTCCTTTTTCTAACAGATGTGTTCATGAGACTGCATGCAAATGTAGTATTTTATAATCAAGGCACATTTTAAATATACGCTAAATATTCTCATGCATTAAACTTCTCATGCTCCGAAGACATTAATGCTCATAGAACACTGCACTGAAGAACTGATGTACAAGTCAGAGTCAGGCAGCGTGAGTTTCTCGATAATTCTGCTATAATAAAGTAAGAATAGAGTCCTCTTTCTTTTTAACTTTTTGTTTGTTTGTTTTGAGATAGGGTCTCAATCCTGCTCCAGCCCAAGCTGAAGTGCAGTGGCGCAATCATAGCTCACTGCAGCCTCAAACTCCTGGGCCCAAGCGATCTTCCTGCCTCAGCCTCCCAAGTAGCTGCCAAGTAGCAGGGAATATGGGCACCCACTACTATGCCCAGCTAATTTGTCTATTTTTTGTGGAGATAGGGTCTCGCTATGTTGTTCAGGCTGATCTCAAACTGATGAACCCAAGGGATCCTGCCTTCTTGGCCTCACAAAGTGCTGGGATTACAGGCATGAGCCACTGTACCCGGCTTAATTTATTTCTTGAAGACCTTAAGATCATCTAAGTACCCTTCAGGTACACTTTCCCACTACAGAGAACAGAAAGATAGACTTTTAAATGATTACCACAGGAAACTCCTATAAAACAATCCATTCTTTCCATGTTATCATATGTACAAAAATCTATTTCTGTGTGCTTGAGATTAGTCTAAAGTTTGTTTAAAGTTCTCTTTGTGGCCGGGCATGGTGCCTCATGCCTGTAATCCTAGCATTCTGGGGGGCCAAGGCTAGAAGATCACTTGAGATCAGGAGTTTGAGACCAGCCTGAGCAAGAGTGAGACCCCATCTCGAAAGGAAGGAGAAGGAAGGAAGGAAGGAGAAGGAAGGAAGGAGAAGGAAGGAAGGAAGGAAGGAAGGAAGGAAGGAAGGAAGGAAGGAAGGAAGGAAGGAAGGAAGGAAGGAAGGAAGGAAGGAGAAGGGAGGGAGGGAGGGAGGGAGGGGAAGGAAGGAAGGGGAAGGAAGGAAGGAAGGAAGGAAGGGGAAGGAAGGAAGGAAGGAAGGAAAGGGAAGGAAGGAGAAGGAAGGAAGGAAGGAAGGAGGGAGGGAGGGAGGGAGGGAGGGAGGGAGGGAGGGAGGGAGGGAGGAAGGAAGGAAGGAAGGAAGGAAGGAAGGAAGGAAGGAAGGAAGGAAGGAATGAATTAGCCAGCCATGGCGATGCACACCTGTAACCCCAGCTACTTGGGAGGCTGAGGCAGGAGGATTACTTAACCCCAGGAGTTTGAGGTTGCTGTGAGCTAGGCTGATGCCACAGCACTCTAGCCTGGGCAACAGAGCGGAGACTCTGCCCCAATCAATCTATCAAGTTCTCTTTGTCCTGGTCATTGTAAAAATTTTGATAATAGCCCTATAGCAAAGCACCATGATATTAACATCTCATGTTTTGCTCACATAGGTGTATTTTCTCCATCCATAAATTCTAAATTATACTGCTTTTATTAGGTCAAAAACATTAAAATGTGAAAGAATTCTAACACTGTCTACATTAGCTCCACTTAGAGCTAATCTCAGAAGCATTCTCAACAGGTCAGGGAGCTGGAACATATTAAAAGAAGAACAGGCTGGTGCACCCAAGGACACAATTGATAGAGTGAAAAGGCAATCTATAGACTGAGAGAATATATTTGCAAATCATGTATCTGTTAAGCTACTAATATCCAGGATATATAAAGAATTCCTACAATTCAACAGCAAAAAAACAACCCAATTTAAAAATGGGTAAATGACTTAACTAGACATTTCTCCAAAGATGATATACAAGTAGCCAGCATGCAAATAAAAAGATGTTCAGTGTCACTCATCATCAGAGAAATGCAAATCAAACCCACCATGAGATAACACTTCATACCCATTAGATGGCCACTATCAGAAACACAGAAAATACGTGTGGGTGAGGATGTGAAAAAATTGGAACCTTGGTGCACTTGGAGGAATTGTAAAAATAGTGTAACTGCTTGGAAAACAGTATGGCAATTCCCACAAAAATTAAACAATAGAACTACCATCTGATCCAGGAATTCCATTCTGGGTTTATATCTAAAAAAATTGGCACTCTGGGAGGCCAAGGCGGGAGGATTGCTAAGGTCAGGAGTTCAAAACCAGCCTGAGCGAGACCCTGTCTCTACTATAAAAATAGAAAGAAATTAATTGGCCAACTAATATATATATATAAAATTAGCTGGGCATGGTGGCGCGTGCCTGTAGTCCCAGCTACTTGGGAGGCTGAGGCAGTAGGATTGCTTGAGCCCAGGAGTTTGAGGTTGCTGTGAGCGAGGCTGACGCCACGGCACTCACTCTAGCCTGGGCAACAAAGCGAGACCCTGTCTCAAAAAAAAAAAAAAATTGATAACAGGATCTTGAAAACGTATTTGCACACCTGTGTTTACAGCCTCATTATTCACAATAGTCAAGAGGTGGAATGAATGCATGAATAGCAGATGAATAGATAAACAAAATGTAGTATGTATATACATTGGAATACTATTCAGCCTTAAAAAGAAGGAAACCCTATGCTACAACATGGATGAACTTTGAGGACATTATGTTAAGTGAAATAAACCAGTCACAAAAAGACGAAGTATAATCCCCCTTATATGAAGTATCTGGCTGGGTGTAGTGGCTTGTGTCTCTAATCCCAGCACTTTAGAAGGCTGAAACAGGAAGATCACTTGAGGCCAGAAGTTTGAGGCCAGCCTGGGCAACAAAGCAAGACCCTATCTCTACAAAAAAAAAAAAAAAAGGCAGCCGGGTGTGGTGGCACATTCCTGTAGTCCTACCTATTCAGGAGGCTGAGGCAAAAGGGTCACTTGAGCCCAGGATTGGGAGATTGCAGTTAGCTATGATCGGACCACTGCACTCCAGCCTGGACAACAAAGCAAAACATCTAAAGTCAAACTCAGAAACAGAAAGTAGAATGGAGTTTGCCAGGGGATGAGGGAAAGGGGAAGGGGGAATTGTATAATGGGTACAGCATTTCAGTTTTGCAAGGAGAAAAAGTTCTTAAGTTTCTTCACAAAAATGTGAATGAATATACTTAACACTATTGAACTGTACACTTAATAAGAGTTAAGACCGTAAATTTTATGTGATGTGTTTTTTTGTTTTTTTTTTTAATTTTTTTAATATTACTATTTTACATTTTTTTATCTTTTTTACTTTTTTTTTTGAGAGTATTCAGAAACAGGATATGTGATGTGTTTTTTAATCACAATTTTAAAAAATTATTTTTCAAGATGAAGAGGCAGTTCACAAAGGGAAATATAAATGGACAATACACGAGTGAAAAGATGCTTACTTTCCTAGTAACAAAAATTACAAGTTAAAATGTCTCTCTCTCTGATTGGCAAATGTCTATAGACTGATATTTATAGTATTCAGTTCTGGCAAAGTTTGGAAAATGGAGAATCCTATATTGCTAGTGGAAGTGCAAGCTTCTAGAAGAAATCTGGTGATATCTGTTCAGCTTTAATGTTCATACCTACAGTGCAACTGCCTCACCCAAGAATATAAAGAAATATGCACAAACATGTAAATGAAGAATTGATTATAATCACAAAAAAGTAAAAACAAGCTAGATGTCCATCAACAGGATATTGGTTAAATAAATTGTAGTCCACTGATACAGTAGAATACTAGTCAGAATAAAATATAGAAAGACGTCCCAGATATACTGCTATGCAAAATAAAGCCAGCTGCAGAAGTTTATAAATAGTTCCTTTTGTAAAAATAATTACAATATTTTGATGGCTGTGAGTCGTCAAAAAAAAAAATAATAATAATAATAATAATTACAATAAATGTATGTATTAAAAAAAATGGAGGAACATGCACTAAACTGTTCATAATAGTTATATTTAGAGATTACAGGGGACTTTTACTTTCCATATATCTTGGTACTATTTGGATGCTGTATTTTTTAAAAATGTATTACTTGTAATTAGGAAAAAAAAAAAAAAGAAAAACCCAAGCAAGAGACTAAAGCTCTAGAATCTGAAAATATCTCTTTAGTACTGTATTCAAAAAGCCATCAAACTGCTATCACAGAACTTTCTCCAGCAAACATAAATGTGATACCTGGTAAAATTCGATTCCTTGATCTGTTATGAAGACAATCTCAGTAGAACTGGTCCAGCAGAATCCTAGAATGTTGGCGTTCTTAGTCTGAGAAGAATTACAGAAAGTTTTTTTTTAATTAATAAGAAAAACGTACAACTCTCTTCAAAAGCTTAAAATCACTCTTTAATGAAAAGTTACCCAGAATGATTACTCATTAGCAAATCAAACTTTCTTTTAAATACAGCTTTCCCTAATTTTTGCCTGTAGCATTTCATTTAAAAACCTGAATCTGGCGGGGCCAGTCAGTGGCTCTCGCCTGTGATCCTAGCACTCTGGGAGGCCAAGGCAGGAGGATCACTTGAGGCTGAGAATTTGAGACCAGCCTGGGCAAGATCAAGACCTCGTCTCTACTAAAACTAGAAAAATTACCCTGGCATCATGGTATGCTACTATAGTCCCAGCTACTTGGGAGGCCAAGGCAGGAGGATCGCTTAAGCCCAGGAGTTTGAGGTTGCTGTGAGCGAGGCTGATGCCACGGCACTCTAGCCAGGCAACAGAATGACACCTTGTCTCAAAACAAACAACCTTAGTTCTTTCTGGTCAATGGGATAGAGGAAGCCTAAGTTTTATAAAAGGGTAACTGACAAGAGCTCACAGACATCACCTTCTGCCTTTAGGAATCAAAGTATGACTGATTTTCTCAATCACATTATAAAAACTGTCATTACAAATGCATAAAGGCCTAACGTTTTTCAGCGAGTATTGACCAAAATGGGCTGGGGACTCTGACATCACTCACACTTACACACACACACACTTACACACACACACACACACACACACACACACACACACACACACACAATGGCCAGGTGTCCGGGGCAGGCAGGACCATGCAGCTGCAGGGCTGGGCAGGGTCAGTGATTCAGGGATGCACCTTTCCTTGCAGAGGAAGCAAAACAGTCACAAAGACGCAGAAAGTCCCATCCCAACCACTGGCAGCTGTTAGTGTCCAAGTGCCACTTTTAGCTCAGCTCCCTCTAGCCTAGTTTATTACACCCAGCAAATCTAATTAATGTGGATTAGAGTCTACACCTGGGGGAAGAAAGAATAAGGGCATGACAAGGACAAATCAAGGAAAGAAAAATCTCCCTCCCTTCCACATGAAGTGGCTAATGAGGGAGGCCAGGGCCGAGATCGAGGCACCGCCAGCCCAGGGAGGAAGCACCAGGCAGTGCGAGAGAGAACAGCAGCCACCGAGGACTGACACTGCTGGTGTTTAATGTCGTCATCTGCTGAATCCCCTCAATTCCACCTTACAGATGGAGACACAGGCTTTCAAAACAGCAAACACCAGTGGATCTATGCATGAAGGCACATCTGATTCCAGGTCGGGGCCTGACACCCTGCTCTCCACGACACAACCCACAGCTCGGCGCCGACCACTGTACCTTGCACTCCTGAGTGTATTCCAGCTGAGAGTTATCAGGTATAAAATTACAAAAATCCTGAAAGAAAAAAAAAACAGAAAAATTTGGATTGACCAGCTATATTGCCAAGCTACCTTGGCATTCTACAAGATAAAAAGAAAAAGACAAAATAACTTAAAAAGTGACCAGAATATAACTGACAAAAACACAAAGACAGAAAAAATAAAAAGACCAATTTGGATCATTGGCCTCGAGTAGCAGCAAGTTTACAATTCAGTTTTTAAAAAGTTAATGTAGCTATTCAGAGTTTAGAAACTGATTTTGAAAGTACATTCCTCAGAAGACTGATGTCAGAGAAATGAGTTACTGTATATTTTAAGAGGCTTCCCCAAAATATTAGCAATCAATACTGATGGAAGAAGTAAATGCAGGATTCTACCTTTCCCATCAGCCTTCTCTCTAATTTACAAACAGCAACGCTGAGTATTTACAAGGGCTGAAAAGCCAACAGGCTGTCCCACCTCTGCATATCTGTTTGGATCTAGCTTCTAGCAATCAGAGAAGGGAATAAATGGAGTTACTCGAGGAAGACTAATTTACAACGTAGCCAAAAATATACCTCACATAATATACCTACATTGCTAGCTACAAAAGGTGCATGAAGTTCCAAATTAATTTTTAAAAATTTAAGTCAAAAATGTCAAATTAAGGTCATACTTATTTATCCATTCAAACGTCTTTCTCATCTTCAAAGGCTCAAATACAATGCAACATAACTATACCTTCACAACAGTAAAATACTAAATGTTGCCTTTAACACGAAAATTTTGCAATTCCTTCTCTTCCAAATGTATTCATAATGATCTTTTCTTAGTGCTATATTTAAAGATAAGTCTTACCACAGTCTTGGAGGTCCTCTGAACAGCCAATATCTTATTTTCTAAGGAAAATTTAATGCACTTCACTTCTCCTTTGTCATCCATTCTTTAAGAAGAAAGAATATGTTAAGAGTTAAACTAAATAACCGAATTCTAGCTACTACCATTTGTTAAGAAAAGACAAGATAAATATTCAGAAGGCAGCAAATCCTAGTTTAAAATGAAAATTATGTTTCTGAAGCTATCAGTAAAACCTCTATTTTTTTTTTTGAGACAGAGTCTAACTTTGTTGCCCAGGCTAGAGTGAGTGCTGTGGCGTCAGCCTAGCTCACAGCAACCTCAAACTCCTGGGCTCAAGTGATCCTCCTGCCTCAGCCTCCCAAGTAGCTGGGACTACAGGCATGCGCCACCACTCCCGGCTAATTTTTTCTATATATATTAGTTGTCCAATTAATTTCTTTCTATTTATAATAGAGACGGGGTCTCGCTCTTGCTCAGGCTGGTTTCGAAGTCCTGACCTCGAGCTATCTGCCCGCCTTGGCCTCCCAGAGTGCTAGGATTACAGGCGTGAGCCACTGCACCCGGCCACTAAAACCTCTTTTCAAACAACAGAATCCAACTGGCAACAACTTGCAGGAGAAATGTACAGTATCATGACTTATGGGAGAACTGAAATCACATGTACTTGCCACTTGAGAATTATTTTTGATATAAATAAAAACACATCCACGCAGTAGCCTTCTGTGCAAACTGCTGCCTTCTATCGCCACCTCTCTCACAGCAAAGCTCGGGGGAAGAGGAGGCTACTCTTGCATCTCGCTTCGCATTCCCTGTGCAACCATGCGACGCACTAAGCAGAGGATAAAATGTGAACTCAAGGTATGCATGAGAGAGGGGCACGTGGAAACTTTTAGGGTTATGAAAACGTTCATCATCTTGATTGTGGTGATGGTTTCATGGCTGTATACCTATGTCAAAACTCATCACATTACACATGTTAAAATGTGCAGTTTATTGTGTGCCAATTATGCCTCAATAAAGCTTTTTTCAAAAAAAAATTTTTTTTTAAAGTTCAGTTCCTTCCCCCTCAAATTCCTCAGAGTCCCCAAATCTAGATCATCATGGGCTTGCTCTCTTTTTCCACACTGAACTGACCCCCAAGTCTTACCAGAGAACCACCTTTCTAAGCATCCTTAGCCTGCATATGTGATCTACAGCGCTGCAGCTCTGGTCTGGTCGTCTCTACGCCTGGCTCAGACGATTGCTACTGTCTCTCAGTGGGAACCCTGACTCTGACACGCTCCCAACTAACCCAGCCTCAATGCTGCAAACAGCATGACCTTTCCAAACGCCGACATGATCGTCCCACAGCCCATAAATTTTCAGTAACAAGATAAAACCCTAATTCCATAGCAGAAAATGTAACGTTCAAGTTGGCCCCTACCAAAGCCACACCACCACCATTTCTCCTTCCCCACACAGACACCCTGACCCTCAGTTACAAGACCAGAAGCCCCCCAAAACGCCATGCTCACTCTTTGCCCTTGGTGTTCTCTGCATCTGGAAGGCCTCCGCTGTTCTCCGCCTAGAACTCATCCCATTCATACTTTACAACCTTGCTCAAAGGCTGCCTCCTGAGGCCGCCTCCCTCCTGGGCAGTGGTCTTGCCTAGCCCATCCCAAGATAAATGCCATATCTGTGTTCCCACATTCTGAACAGAGCTCTAACTTAATCACACTCTTCATGGTGAAGAGTATTTGCCCACTCACTTGTCTCCCACACCGTATTTATGAGTTCTCCAGAAAAGGCCAGGCTGATTCAAAGCCCTCACATGCCTAGTTGGTGCCTAACACAGGGGCCACATCAGTGTCTGCAGAGCACATGATGACAAAAGAAAGTGGTCGATTCATTTTCTACTTCAAAAAGTGTCCCATTAACAGGCCAACTGCAAAATTTCTTTTTAAAGTCACCACTGAATGGACCTACATTGTACTTTCCCCTTCTATGATCACAAGTGTTAAAGCACCAGTTTCGCATCGAAACTGAGACACTTCTGAAAGTGAAAGGGACTACTGTTGATAATTAAACCGGTTCAATCCTGTAAACAGTAACACGCACCTCAAGCATAGTGGAAGCCATGATTTTCTTATATTATTACATGAGAAACACTGAATCTCCTCCACCTACCAAACACTCTGGAAAGACCTAGGCTAAGGGAAAAGATGAAGGCTCTCTTCTTTCAACAAACTGGAAATGGGCACATCAATGCGAAGACTTGCAAATTTCAACTACCAGGAAGTAGGTGCCCTACTTGTGAAGTGCTCAGCATTTCACTCTGACAGGTGGTACTGGAGTGTGCCACCAACACAAGGATCTGCCTCCCTCTCCATATAGACAGGAATTCCACGTGTGTACACAGGCTTCAGCTCTCTTAGGGGAGGCCAGTGACAAAATCATAAAACCACCTTTTGAATCAGAAAAACACCATTTGTTTACATGTTGAAATTATTCTGAAAAAGGTCTATACTGTTACCTAAATGAGATGGGATTCCTATCATCTGGGCCTTTCACCACCACGCCAGTAGCTCCACCAGATCGAACAGCAAAAACCTGAGAGGAAAAAGCAGCAATGTTAACAGTATGAACTTTGAAAGGATCTAGACTCATATACTAACCTACAAGTGATTAATGCTGCTACACCCCACCACTCTTGGGTCAACTAACACCGCACATATTAAGGAACAGATGCTTAAAGGCTCACATGATTGTTAAGAAAAACAAGAGAGTAGAGATCAAAAAGACTACAATTCCAAGTGTAGCCCACGGTGCAACACCGGGTCCGGGACTCCGAGGCTCCAAGTTTTAAGGCCGGTTAGCGTACACTAACATACACTTAATTATAGTTAATTACAGTCTTTCCCCTCTTTACAAAATTCCAATAAAAATGAAAATTTCCACGTCTAAAATCCTTGACTGCAAGTGTAACTAACGACAAAGACAACAAAAGGCGTCTAGGAAACACTGGCATGCTGACAGGTGACAGCACCCGCCAGAGGGTCACCGCGTCCCGGGCGCTGGCTCGGGGCTCCATCCCTCTGGTCACTCGCGAGGACTCCTGGCCCACCCAGCGACGAAGGAAGGGAGGGCGCGGAAGGCCAGGGCCTGGTGGCGCCAGCCCCCGGCCTCCGCGCGCCCACGACCCCAGCAGGGCGGCGCGGCGGAAGAGGGCGCGGGGCGGGCCGACCTGCTTGTTGGCCTCATCAAAGAAGACGCAGTTGACGGGGTTCGCCTTCTCGAACTGCACCGGCCGCTCGCACAGCTCCAGGTAGTAGTCCTCCTCGCCCATGGCGGGCGCTGCGGCGGCGGCGGGGACCCCAGGGGCGGCCGCCAGCGTGGAGCTGGGCGTGCGGCGCCCGACGGGGGGCGCGCGGGGCCGCGGAGGTCTGCCGGGGAGGCGGCGGCGGCTGCTGAGGGCCTGGCGCGGAGGCCGCTTCCTGGTGCCACGCCCACGCCCCCGTCCGCCACGTGACCCGGGCCCTCCGCACTTAAACGGGCCGCGTCCTGCTGCGGCGGGGCCCACCGGCCGTCAGCGCGCCCCGCCCGGCGCGGGAGGCTCCTCCCCATTCCCCGGGGTCGCCGGGGGCGCGGCCGCGCGACCCGGAAGCGCGTGCGACGCCCCGGGCCTGCCCGACCCCGATCCCTGCGCGCCTCCCGGGCAGCCTAGTCTCCGGAGAGTCCCGAGAGGCTCGCCGCCGGGCGGGTGCCCGCATGGGACGGGGTCTAGGAGAGGCACATCCTTGCGACTTCCCGCGTCTGGGGGCTCCGTACGGGACGGGAGGCGGGCGGGAGCCGGGATCACCCCTAACGCCCTTGCTCTGACGTGGGCTCTTCAGCTAGATCCTGCGCCGGCTTGACAGCAGGCGGAGTAGCAGCAGAAAAGCGTACAAATGTTATTAGTTTCACACGTACGTGGGGATCTTCTCGAGAGAGGGAAGTCCGAAGAAGTGGCCAAAGCAATGCGCTTTATTGATACTTTAGGGGCAAAGAACGATGAATTTGAAAAGAATGACAAGACAATGGGAATCTGGCTAGGGGCAGTAAATTGCTAGGGGTGTCATTAGGACATACGTGGGAGTGTGGAAGGTAGGGTTATTTCGTTAAGTGTATTTATGCAGTCTATTGCAGTCCCCAATTCCCAGCCTCTGGTGACAAAGGGCTGTTCTCTGGCCCTTGGTGTGGAGACGGTGCCCCTCCCAGAAGAAAACCTATGGCTTACTGCATGCAGAAAGGAACAGGTCAGCTCGCCCCCCCCCCCTTTTTTTTTTGTTTGATTTGAGGTTTTTTGTTTTTGTTTGTTGGGGTTTTGTTTGGGTTATTTTGTTGTTTGTTTTTCTTTTTTCTTGAGACAGTCTCACTCTGTTACCCCGGCTAGAGTGCAGTGGCGTCATCATAGCTTACTGCAGCCTCCAACTCCTGGGTTCAAGCCATCCTCCTGACTCAGCCTCTAGAGTAGCTGAGACTACAGGAGCCCGCCAGCACACCTGGCTAACTTTTTCTATTTTTTAGTAGGGGGGTGGGGTGGGAGGCTCTTGCTCAGGCTGGTCTGGAACTGCTGACCTCAAGCGAGTCTCCTGCCTTGGCCTCCCAGAGTGCTAGGATTACAGGCACTGCGCCCAACCCTTTTTATCCCAATGAAAGTGAATTTTAAATATTAAAGATTTGGATTATTCTGATTTGTGTTATAAACAAATACACTGTATCATATTTTTCTCTGAAAATCAAGTCAAAAGCAGAGCAAAGCATGCCAGCAATGAAAAGAAACAAAAACAGAGGTAAAGCTTTGCATCCTGTCTTCAATTTAATTTTAAACAACAGCAGAAACATTATGTTACACAAATAAATAATAAAAATGAGGAAGAAAGTATTTGCCTCAGAGGAAATCCACAGAAAGAAGCTTCTGAGGATACAAGTAATTATCAGGCCAGGTGGAGATAGGACACAAAATTCTCACCTAATTTGAATTCTGGCTTGTTATTTATGATGATTTCCACACTGGTATTAGGCACTTAAAAATTTGAATTCTGGTAACATTTGGAACCTCAAAGTTCTAGAAATGACTGTGGATCCATTTCTAAGAACTATTTTCAGAGTTTTTTTTTGGGGGGGGGGAGACAGGGTCTCACTCTGTTACATGGGCTACAATCATAGCTCACTGCAAGCTCAAACTCCTGGGCTCAGGCAGTCCTCCTGCCTCAGCCTCCGAGAGTGCTAGGATTACAGGCATAAGCCACCACACCTGGCCTTGTTATTGTAATATAATTATACAGTTTGCATAAGGTACTCCACATTGTTCTTGCAGACATTCTATATAGAGCACTCCTGCTTTTCAATGTTTTGATTGTCCAGCTGTTGTATCAGTTAGAATTACATTTAGCTGCAAGTAACTGCAAGAAAACCCAACTTACAGGAACAAGCAAGTAGGGCTTTAATTTTTCTCAAGGAGCAAGAGGTGTGGAGGTGATCCATCCAGGCCTGATACTGAGGCTCCATGATACCTCAGAGATCCATACTCCTTTCTCTGCACTTTGCCATCCATCCTCAACGTGTGACTTCCATCTTCGTTCTCATCACCTTATAGTCGCCGGATGCATGCTGCCTTCTAACATGGGGTCCACAGTCCCCAGGCAGGAAGAAGGGGAAGAGTGAAGGGCAAAAGGCCCTTGCTGGCTAAGTGTGATCCTCTTTTAAGAACTTCCCAGCTGCGTCCACCCAATGACCTCTGCTTACATCTTATTGGCCAAAATTATGTTTACTAGCCACTTTTGCTGCAAGGGAATTTGGGAAATGGAGTTCGTAGCTGGGTATATCATGCCTTGTACAAAATTGGAGTTTTTAGTAGAGAAAAAATTGAATTGAATATTGGGTTAGCAACTAGTAATGGGCTCTTATTGCATTTTGAGGTTAGTGGTGCTATTTCTGAAAATTCAGATTCCTGGCTCCTATTCTTGCCCTCCTGGCTTGGGAATCTATATTTTTAATAAACCGTCTCGAGTTATCACTTGCAGCCAGATGGGCACCTTTTCGAAAACACGTGGGACCCACTATTTAGTTGGTTGTGAAATTCAAACCTGAACATGAACTGTTAATAAACTATTAAAGGATTTTCTCATGATTCCTCTGTAAGTTTTTTTTTTTTTTTGTCCTATAATTGCATCAGAATCTCTACAAGTTTTGGTTCATCCAGAACCTAGAAACATGAGAACATCGAAAAACAGTTAGCAAATTAATGAAGATCTTTGTTTTCACTGATTGTGAAAGCAATTTTTTTTCCTTTCATGAAGGCACTGGAGAACCACCTAGGCAGCTCATACCTGAGAAGCCATGATCTGGGGAGAGGGCAGCCCAGAGAGGAGAGTCTGACATTTGCTGCTTTGAAAGCGATGGCTGAGTGGCCGAGGCGTTGAGCAGAAAGGCAAGACTCAGAAAAGCTGAGCAAAACTGTTTAGATATGTTCAGGGCTGGGGTGGTAGAAATTGGGGTGCAGAGCCTGCTGAGGAGCAGTCCTCTGGTCAGCAGGCTTGCGGTGGGGTCCTGGAGGGGACTCCGACCTAGGAGCAGACCTGGGAGTAGGTCAGCTGAAATAGGCAGGGGGAACACGGTGCAGCCTCCAGCCAGCTCAACCCTTGATGGGATTAGGGCCACCTGCTGCTCACCCCAACTGCCCTGGGAGGTTAGGAAGCAGTGAGTTCATTAGTTTGTTTTCTCCTTATTTTACTGTGGGCCTGTGTTTCCCCAGAGCCACCAAAACCTCAGTGTGACTCCTGGTGTTTCAGATAAGCGACTGTACATGTTTGTTTTCCTCCTACAGTCGCTTAAAAGGTGCTTCTGACAGTTTCTAAAACCTAAAAACAATGCACAGGCTTTTCTGTTTTTCTGAGCTTGGTTTGTTTTTATTTTTGTTTTATATTCTTTGTCAGAGTATATGACAGTCATCTGAAAGGGGTGTATACCAAAATTTAAATAGTGGTTCTCACTGATCAATCAGCAGGCTTTCAGGTGACTTTTAGTTTCTTCTTTGAACTTTCTAAATTCCTTTTGCATTTAAAATGAGTATGAATCCTTTTTATAATAGCAGCTATTTTTAAAAGTATGTAGACCTATATTTGCTGGCAAATCTTGTATATCACTGTTTTGTAACCAGCCTTTTTCACTTCATGAGTATTTTATGTTTGAATGCATGTTTCTTTAAATATTTGTATTTATGTATATGTATGAGTATATAAAAAGTGTCAGGAATAATGTATATGGTGGTTGTCTTGTACTATGGGTGATTTCTGCTTTCTTTTTTCCACTTTTGGCATTGTTCGAATTTTTAAAATGTGTATTATCTCCATAAACAGAAAAATAATTTTAAGAATAGGATGAAAAAGTTAAAAGTAACCAGTGTGAGCAAGAGCGAGACCCTGTCTCTACCAAAAATAGAAAAACTTTGCCAGGCATGGTATGGTGGTGCACACTTATAGTTCCAGCTACTCAGGAGGCTGAGCGAGGAGGGTGGTCTGAGTCCAGGAGTTTGAGGTTGCAGTGAACTATGATAACACCACTGCACTCCAGCTTGGGCAACAGAATGACATCCTATCTCAAAAAAAAAAAAAAAAAAAGTTTAAAATATATCATTCTGGTATATTGACTATTTAAGTTAAAGGCACTTGAGGAACATCAGGTACAAGATCACTCTGACCTTCACACTGTTTCTTAAAAGCTGGAAATGAAATTCCCATGTGAAAGATATTCTCTCTATAGGAGAAGAAAAATAACATCTTTATCCTCAAGGACAAGAAGTTTAGACCAAAAGAATCTGAATAGACCTTGTTAAAATAACTCATCTTTTAAGCCTTCCCACATAATTTAGTTCCTTCTTCACAACTTACTATTCTTTGTCCAATTCAATATATAGATAGCTGTTTCTTTGCAACTTCATTTCCTTGTGAGGACTCCGTGCCATGTCAAACTTATATTAAATAAATTTGTATGCTCTTCTGTTAATTTCTTTTGTGTTGATTTAATTCTCAGACCCTGGTGGCACTCGGTGGCTCATGCCTGTAATCCTAGCACTCTGTGAGGCTGAGGCAGGAGGATTGCTTGAGGGCAGGAGTTCAAGACCAGCCTGAGCAAGAGCGAGACCCCGTCTCTACTAAAAATAGAAATAAATTAGCTGGACAACTAAAAATATATAGAAAAAACTAGCCAGGCATGGTGGCGCATGCCTGTAGTCCCAGCTACTCGGGAGGCTGAGGCAGGAGGATCGCTTCAGCCCAGGAGTTTGAGGTTGCACAGCAGCCTGGGTGACAGAGCGAGACTCTGTCTAAATAATAATAATAATAATAATTCTCAGACGCAGCCAGGACCCTAAGGTGATGGCAGTAGAGTTTTGCTATCCCTACAAGGGTAACAGAAGACATAGAAAGGTCCACAAAAAGTAACCAATCATTTCATGCCCTTCTATTACAAACCCACCATGAGGTCCTTTAGCTCCTGTATTAACAACTCAGGTAATAAGGACTCATGTTCTGCCAGAGAGCCTATTCCCTTCTTGGACAGTTATTAAAGAATTTAAAAAATTGAAGTACATTCCATGTAATTTCCACCCAATGGACCCAGTTTTAGCCTTTGAGCATACATAATTGTAATAAACCATTCACATATTCAAAACATATTTGAGCTTCTATTCAAATGTGCCAGCCATCATTGTATTTAGGAAACAGCAATGAATAAAGCAGACAAAAATGCCTGTTTTTATAAGGCTTAAAATTTGGAGAATACAAACAGAAATGAGTAAGTCATGTTAGATAGGAATAAGTCCTTTTTGTTTGTTTTGTTTTGTTTGTCTTTTTAGCTCTCCTCCCCCAGATAGGAATAAATTCTACAGAAAAAAATAAATCAGGAAAGAGAGAAAGGAGTGACAGGGTGACAGCTGTACAATTTCAGATACTGTGGCAGCCAGCCTCCAGGACGGCCCTCAATGTTTCCTGCCTCCTGCTACTCATGTCCTTATGCAGTCTCCTCCCGTGTTAAACAGGGTTGACCTGTGTTACGATGGGATATTGCACAAATGACAGAGTATGACGTCTGAGGATAAGTTATAAAGTACAGTTTCGGCCGGGCGCGGTGGCTCACGCCTGTAATCCTAGCACTCTGGGAGGCCGAGGCGGGCGGATTACTCGAGGTCGGGAGTTCGAAACCCGCCTGAGCAAGAGTGAGACCTGTCTCTACTATAAATAGAAAGAAATTAATTGGCCAACTAATATATATAGAGAAAAAATTGGCCGGGCATGGTGGTGCATGCCTGTAGTCCCAGCTACTCGGGAGGCTGAGGCAGCAGGATTGCTTGAGCCCAGGAGTGTGAGGTTGCTGTGAGCTAGGCTGACACCAAGGCACTCACTCTAGCCTGGGCAGCAAAGCCAGACTCTGTCTCAAAAAAAAAAAAAAAAAGGACAGTTTCTACCTTACTCTTCCTTGGATCAATCACCTTGGAAAAACCAGCTGCTTGTCTCAGACACTCAGCAGCAGTTTGGAGAGGCTGCTGTCTGCAGAGGACTGAAGCCTCCTACCAACAGCCCGCGAGGAACTGAGGCCTCTTGCCAATAGCCATGTGAAGGAGTTCAGAACACACCACCTCAAATATGTGCCGCCCTGGCACATTGTTTTCAGTTAAAGACTCTTTAAAAAAAAAAAAACAACAGCAAATGCAAGAAGGGCACTCTGACCTTCCTGAAAGCAGGGATGAAACTCCCGTGTGGAAGGCACCCTCTCTGCACCTGGAGAAAAAAAGGCATTCTAATTGCTGGAGGTAGGGAGTCAACGCTGAAAGAAATCTGTACAACCTTGTTAAACCAACCCTTATCTTTCTAGTCACTTCTACAAGATTAACTACCTTGCCCAAGCCCCCTTGCCTTGTCACGTTTTCACAATTTTTTTTGTAAAGACTTAAAATATATATATATTTAAAGGTAATATATAACCCTCTTTGAAAATAACCAAGTTAAAATCATTGATTGGGAATGAAAAAAAATCAACAGTGAGTGACATTTAGAGCAGAGATGCAAGAGAAGCTGCTGGACGCGGCCCCACCCAGCCCAGGTAGCACAGTAGAGGGGCGACGTTACTTTATGATCCCCAGTACACGCTCGCAGGTGACAGAGAACCATCCCGAGCATCCGTCACAAGGGCCAAGGGGCCCACTCGAGCCGGGGAATCAGAAATAGCTCAGCTCATCGCCCGTGGTTTTGTCGGTCTGGTAGTTAGACAGGGCCAAGGGCTTGTTTTCATGAGGAAGACTTTCAAATACCAGCAAGTGCACGAAGTTGCCACCACCGTGAACCTTGATGAAGTGGTTCGTGCCCGCAACCTCCTGCTTCTTGAATGACACAGCCTTGAAGACGGGGAGCTTCTTACTTTCTGTCTCTTCAAGCTGGAACCTCACCTGGTCGGCGACGTGCTGCGTCTCAGCCGGGGCGCCGGACGCTCCACACATCATCTCGGCGGCGGCAGGATCGGGCGGAGTGCGCACATTTTCACAATTTACTATAAACCTTCATCCAACTCAGAATATGTGTTTGTTTCTTTGGATCTCATTTCTCTTTTTTTTTTTTTTTTTGAGACAGGGTCTCACTCTGTCACCCAGGCTGGATCCATCAGCTCACAGCAACCTCAAACTCCTGGGCTCAAGCCTTCCTCCTCCCTCAGCCTCCTGAGTAGCTGGGACTACAGGCGTGTGCCACCACAGTTGGCTAATCTTTCAATTTTTTGTAAAGATGGGGTCCTGCTATGTTGCCCAGGCTGGTCTTGAACTCCTGGCCTCCAGTGATCCTCCTGCCTTGGAGCACTCCCAAAGTGCTAGGATGACAGGTGTGAGCTACTGCACTCAGCCTGGATCTCATTTAAGAGGGCTCATGTGTCATGTAAAATTTACACTAAATAAGTGTATACACTTTTGTTAATGCTGTATGTCAATTTAATTCTCAGGCCCAGCCACAAAACCCTGAAAGGGTCGAGGTAAACTTGTGCCTCCCCTACACATGTGACAGAGTCTTGGAAGCGGATCCTCTAGTCCCAGTCAGCTCTTTGGAAGATCGTAGCCCCAGCTGCTATTGTGGTTGCAAACTCATGAGAGTCCCTGAGCCAGGCCACCTAGCTAAGCCACTCCCTGATTCCTGACCCTCAGAAAATATAAGATAATAAATATTTATTGTTCTAAACCATGACACTTTGAGGTTGTTATGCAGCACTAGATAACTAATATAGCCAGAAAGAAGATGGCATTTGCACAAAGATCTGAAAGACAGAGACATGTGGATGTCTAGTGGAAGAGCATTTCACACAGAGGGAACAGAAGGAGCGAAGGCCCTGAGGCAGGTATATTTGAGGACTGACAAGCAGGTTAGTGTGGCTGGAATGGGATAAGCATGGAAGGAGTAGGGCGTGAGGATGGACCAGCTGCGTGGGCCAGATTTTAGGCTGTTGTGAGCCCTTTGGATCTCACTCTGAGATGAGAATCCATTGGAGTATAGGGTTTTGGACAGAAAAGTGGCCTCATTTAACTTTTGATTTAAAAAGGATCACTCTGACTGCTGTGCTGAAACTAGACTAAAGGGGAGACAGAGGCAGGCAAGAGCAGGAGCAGGGAAACCAGGTAAGAGACTAATTTGAACTAGGGAGGTAGCATTAGATACAGTGAAGAGTGGTCAGATTCCACATATATTTATTGGATGTGGAGTGTGAAAGTAACTTTGAGATGCCCTGCAGACATCCAAGTACAGATATCAAGTAAGAAGTTGTATAGACACTGCTAAATTTGACTGGCTTAAAAAAAAAAAAAAAAAGAAGTAGTTGTATAGAAAATAATTGGAAAATTACTAACCTCACTCATGTGGCTTTGGCAGGAGTCCTAAATTCTTCACAGGCTCTCCGCAAGCTTCTTGAGTGTTCTCCAGACACGGCAGCTGGCTACTCCAGAGCAAGTGATCCAAGAGACAGCAAGGCAGAGGCACTGTGTCTTTTGTGAGCTAAGCTCAGAAATCACACTCGATCACTTGGCCACATTCTATTCGTTAGATCCACTAAGTACAGTCCATGTTCAATGGGAGGGGAATTAGTTTCCAGCATTTGAAGGGAGGATTATCAAAGAATTTGTAGACAAATTTTAAAACCAGAACACTCATGCATGATTTTGTAATATCACACATTGATCATTTGGAAAATACTCATTCACTGAATTACACAGATCTTTTAAATGTTGACACATTTCATTATTCTAAAAAAAAAATCATGCTAATATTACTATCTCATTAGATATCACTACACACCTATTAGAATGGCTAAAATAAAAAATAGTGATTATAAGAAACAGTGGGTTGTAAAGAAACTCAAAATATTGCAGGTGGGAGTGTAAAGTGGTATGGCCACTCTAGAAAATAGTTTTGACAGTTTCTTACAAAACTAAACATGCATTTATCATACAACCTGGCAACTGCATTCTTATCTTCATGCAAAGTACACAGTGTCATAACAGCTTTACTTGTAATAGTCCAAAACTAAAAACCCAAATGCCTCTCAATGGGTGAATGGCTGAATAAACTCTGGCATATTCCTGGCATATTCACTCCCAGATTCCTGTCATTTGACAACTCTGATAACTGAATTCTTTATATCACGAGTCAAGTCACTGCTAAAAACATTTAAGCTACAGTTAGTGTGAAAGTCCTGCGTCTCCTGAATCTAGTTTGACAATGATTGGCTGGTAAATTGCTCAGCAGCTGATCTATCTAAAGTTTCCACCATGTTGTCTATAGTCTTCCAGCTCATCAGAAAAAAGCCTCATTCCCAAATCCTGTTTTCTTTCCCTATTTTAATAACGCTGCATATGTTTTTTTTAAAAGTACAAGCTCAAGTGGTGACACAATTCTAATAATTAATTCTATATACACAACATACTGTCTTATGATGTACCTTATTCCCCCTTTAAAGGCAGTATTAGTGGCCCACCTGCAGATTTCTATTATCTTCTCATTCTCTTTGATTCTCTTCTTCACCAATCTTAGATGCACTGAAATTTTCCCAAATATAATAGTTTGGATATTTTTAGATGCCTTCCCCAACCCTCGCCCACCAAGAAAGTTTTAAATTTACCTTGGGCTTTGTATTAGTCAGCTTGGTCTGCCATAACAAAATACCACAGACTGGGTATTTTCACAGAAATTTCTTTTCTCACAGTTCTAGTTCTAGAGGCTGAAGTCAGCGATCAAGGTGACAGCAGGTTGGTGTCTGGTGAGGCCTCTCTCCTTGGGACGCAGCTGGTCTTTCTTCTGTGCTTACAGAGAGATCTCTCTGCATTATCTTCCTCTACTTACAAGGACACCGGCCCTATGGGATTAAGGCCCCATCCTAACCACCTCACTTAACTTTTAATACCTACTTAAAGGCCCTGTCTCCACATCCAGCCACAGTAAAGGCTTCAACATGAATTTTGAGGGGGACACACTGAGTCTATAACAGGCTTCAATTTCTCTGTCCAGTGTTTGTTTTAGCATTTTCTACATATGACACTTCAAAAATAATAAATGGTTTTGTTACTTAACTACACACTAATACTTCAAGCAATGAACTTTTATGTTTCTTCTTGCTTGCTTCGAATTTAACTTTTCAAATTCTTTTTGACATTTCCTACATTTTTCATAAATCTTTGGTCATTTGGAGCTTTACCCAGATATTGTTCTTAGGGTATAGTGTCAATCACGTATTTTATTTTATTATGTGTTCTTCCTATCCCAGAAAGCAGTAGGGAGATTTTTTAAAAAGTTTATAGAGCTGGCAGGGTGTGATCACTCATGCCCTAGCACTTTGGGAGGCTGAGGCAGGAGGATTGCTTGAGGTCAGGAGTTCAAGACCAGCCTCGGCAATATAGAGAGACCTCATATCTACCAATAAAAAAATAAAAAAGAAAAAGAATGAAGAGTATGTATCTTCAAAAACCTAAGGAATCAGCCTCTTGCGTTTTCCATACTCAGAAGTGGAAAAAAAAAAAAAAACCTAAGGAATCAAGGTTTGAAAATACAATCACTGGTGAGCTTTTTTCCATTTCTAAAGTGCTGTAAAAGTACATGGAATTTCAAAAGGTGCAGAGAACAATCCCTTCTGAAACCCAGAGCCTGAATGAGCAGTAAAAAATGTCCTCCTTCTAACACATCTTAGGGCCAACATTATTTCCTCCATCTTCCTTAGGGGGCCTACCATGCTCAACATTTCCCCATCAGCTGCCTCACTTCATTCTTTTTGTTCAAAGACGTTTTTTTTTTAAAAATAACATATGCTAAAGGGGAAAAAACTGGCAGGGATGCATGCCACACTATAAACAGTAGTTTTTGGAATAGAAGGGACTTTATCATTTCTAAATTTCTATAATATGTAAATTCAAATGAACATTTGAATGTTTTGTAAGTAAGAAAAAAAATCTGATTTTTTAAATAAAAAGGAAACTGGCAATAAATTATCTTGTTGAAAGAAAAGTTCTCTATAGTCATCCTTATTTTGATAACTTATTTTATAGCTATTCATATATCTACTTCCATTAAAGTGGGGTAAAATATCCCTATTTCCATATGTTATATATTTTACATTTGTATTTGATTCTTTACTTAGCAAATCAACATTTTTACACTTTATTTTTCTATGTGAAAACTTTACTCTGATCTATAAGAGAGAGAAAACCTATTTGTCATATGAACTAGGCCATCTAGGATGGATATCTAAATCTGAGAAGTTGAAGGGGGAAATCTGCTTAAAATAGTACTGCTTAATTTTATACAGAAAGAGTAACCTGATACCAGGATGTAGTTAATATAAGGAACAGGAAGAAACCACACAAAGAACCAATTCTAAAATGATCTCTTCATTTTTAATTTCTTAAAAAGCATGTTCACAGCACACTCCAAGAATGCCACACAGCAATGGTTTGCTGCTCTTTGTCAGAGTATGTCAGAGAACAAAAAACAAAAAAATGGTTAATGGTTTTAAAAATTAGTTCTCTGAAATTTCCATAAAACCAATAATCACCAGTCATTTAAATCTTTATTTCAGAGTAGTAAACATTTCAAAAATGTATTAAGTATCTACCCAAAATCACGCTTCTCTGAAATGTAATTAAAAGCTATACAACAAAACAAAAATAAATATTCTTCTAGAAAGAAAATATTTGGCATTCTGAAATAATGTTAAAAGAGAAGCTTTCCAATGTAAAGATGTCTAGATTTTTACTTTCTATTACCAGGCAGAAAGTTTGGATCTTTAGTGGTTCCAATCTGACTTCAGTAATAGGAGGAATGATTACATTGTGCTTAATGAATTTCAATCCTAACAAAGCCAATATACCTTTCCAGTACAGTGCTTACTTTTTAAAAGAGGTGTTATACATGTAGCCAGCACTAAAAACTATTAATAGTGAGGCCAGATAGCTCAAATTAGTTAATTTGGTACACAAGTGGTTTTATAAACACTTTGATTACTTAATATTTCTAATTAAGAATACTAATTAATATTTCTAATTCTTGTTATATTCCTCTCAAAATAAACCAATAAGTATATGGTTTTAGTGAAATGTAAACTGAATTTTGTTTCATTGATTTCATTAAAATATGTCAAACATGGTTAAGGCTTATATTTTGTCCTTCCAGATAATTTATATTTTCATTATGAGTATAGAGCAGTCACACCATGAGTTATATCCTAATCATTTTACCTAATTGTAGAGAAGTTGAAAGTTAAATTTAAAAATCCAGATAGTTAAGAAGTTCTTATACATTTAACTCTTTCAGAAACCTATGATGCCTTTTCTTCAATGAGTATGACAAAAGGAGAATTCAGTTCATTTTCAAGAAAATGAAAGGTACCAATAAAAAGTACATTGCTTATGACTATTTCCATCAGACATTCTGAAACCAAATTTCCATTTGTAACACCCACTAAAAAGAATACATTTTCCTTTAGAGTCATGGCCACACACTAGAAAAAGAATTAAGAAGGGCTAATTTTAAGCCAATAAAACATTTGAGGAAAGACACAGCACAAAACAGGGAGGTGATTAAAGCAAATATGTTATAACAAAATCCTCCCTTGTAAACACATCTGTCTTTTCCTCCCACATTTGGAAATGTTACCTAAGTTTTAAAAATTCTCATCAAAACATTTTGTAACATGAGTCATGTAAAATTAGGCCTATTTTAGCCAGATAACCTATAGCTGTTAAAGAATTATCCTGTTCGTAAGATGAGAGGTAGTGACATTTTATTCTCTCAATGCTGAGCTAAGAATTCCACACGTCTGGCACATGGGTTACAAGGGGGGGGAAAAGCACAGAAGCACCATTGTATATGCCTCATGTTTTGGTATTTCAAGTCACCCATAACTTAATCTGCTGTTGGCAGCTGACAATCACCGCTGTGTGAACACTGAAAGCAGTGGGTGTTGGTGCTATTCATCATAGAGTACCGGCGGGCCTCCATCATCTTTCAAAAACGAAGCTGCTTTCCTTCCATTCTTCTGAACGTGATCTTCATTCATTTTCTCCAAAGCTTCTATCTGCAAAATTAATACATTGTCAAATACATTAATCAATACATTAATCATTTGTCAAAATTCTACTTCACAGAAACGGTATGAGGATATTCCAAATGATGCCGGCCTTGAATTGGAATTATAGTGTAGGCAACACACATGTATGTTTTTGACTTAATTATATTACCAGGGTCAATTTTACTGTTTTTATCAAGCTAGCAACTGGAATCAGATGTGTCTCACTGTGTGTGCTTTATAAAACTTTCTGGGAACAAGAAAAAGAAAATTCCAATATTCATTCAACAGTAGTAATACCTACTTACTGAGCAGTAACACCTACTATACTGTGCTAGACGCTGAGTTTACCATCTTTCTGTTACTTCTCCTCTGGCCTTAGGTTCTAGCACAGCTGAACCAAACTCAAGTCATATCCAGGAGTTCTGGAACAGACTCAATAATCATTCTCTGCTTTGGTATTAATGTTAAGAATAATTAACTGCTGTTTCACGTTTTTGTTCAACTTTCAGAGACCTTCTCTGGAGGGAGATTTTTTATGGTTCTGTAGATCTGCTATTACGATTGGCTATGTCTAAGGATGGCTACTTCTAACTTTCTATGTTCAGTGAAGGGCAGAGACCATGTATCTTTTTTGTATCACCCAGAGTATCTGTCAGTCAACTTGCATTCAAGAAACCAGGGGATATAGGACTATACTGGCAATGTGTTGTCTATCAATCTTAACCAAACTGTGAACTCCTTGAAAAAATGTTTTGCTCTAAGTTTTAAGCCTGGAGAGAATCAAAAACATCTCAAGAAAAGAAAAACCTCAAATTAATTTTGTTTTAGGGGAAGAGATGATAAAATTAGCTCTGGATTTCAGGTATGTGCTCTATGCAGTTCTCCATTACTAGCAAGGTGAAAACAGCTGTGTGTCACTCACCTCAGCTAAAAAGTCAGCTTCATTATCTGCTGAGATGTTTAAGCCAGAAACAGCATTGAAGAGGTCTCGTTCATTAAGGGCTTCCTTAACTCCCCCTTTCTGGAAAAACTAGTAAAAGAAATGTAAGAAAGTAAGAGATATTATCGAGGTTCTCTTATAAACTAAAAATAGGGAACAATACACTTGTAAGACATCACTGAATTCCTTCACTCATTTTTCAACTGCTGATTTTCCCACTTCAAGTTTAACTATGGTCAGGTTCTACTTGCTTTTCATCCTCTTACACATCTGTTCTGCCTTCTGGATTTAGTTCATCACACCGCACCCTGCTACAGCCATAAAAATGAGTGGTATATATAAAACTGCTTGGCATTGCCTTGAATGTATAGTTGCAATATTTTCACTAAATCCTACAAATTAAAATTTTCAAGCAGGCTCAGAGGTTATTTACAATATAATATTATTCTAGCCTTTAGAAAGATCATTCCTATCTGAATCTGTTGCTAACAACTCATTTCCTTTAGAAATGGCAAACAAATACAACCCAGCTCTTTCCTTATTGAGTTTTACCTTCCCTAATCTTTTTACTCTGCTTCACAGTGATAGTGGTCAGACACGTTCCCACTAAGGACACAGCGCTCCTTTTCAAGGTAATAATGATGGCAATTAAGACACAGGCTTACTGTATAACAGCTTCTGTTTAAGTGCTGTGCATGCATTAAATGTCTACCTGACTGTGTAAATATGCAAAACAAACATTTATTTCCTTGAACATTTTACTCAAATGTGAAACATGGAATCAAATTCTTGCTGAAAACGAAATCTGACAAATTGATCTTTATAGCCTTATCTTGAAAGCAGCTAGTCTCCCTTCAGCTCCTAAGAAAATGGTCCTCTTACATCATAGGGGTGAAAAAAATATTCAGACCTGTTACATCCTACAAAAAGACATACTGGTTTACATGCCTACCTGTGAGACATTCCTACAGTCACGGAACAAGAACTCCAGGCCGTGAGGATGGGTTGGTTCTACAGACTGACTAACGTCAATCAACCAGACCTATTTAAACATAGAAATACAGTGATGTATTCATAACACATTCAATAACTGACATCAAGTAACTGAATCTGAACTTTAACAAAACATAGCCCTCACCTTTCCAGTGTGCCATAGCATGTTATATTCACTGAGGTCGGCATGGACAAGTGTACATTCATTATATAACTGCTGCATCAACTGTTATGGAAAGAAGGCAAACATTTAGAAAATGAAGAAACAATTCTATTTACCTATGCAATTAAAATGTGGACATCAACCAATATTGTCTAGAAAAAAAGCAAAACAAAGTTAAAGAACTTATTTCCTCTTTACTTTGTACAATCTAGGACTGGACTTTTTTGTTTGTTTGTTTAGGTAGCGTGGGGGAACAGTAACACATGGAGGGGATCAGTGTGTGACACTCCACTTCCTTGCCCTTGTGACAGCAAGATCAGGAGGCTAAGGGTCAGACCCGGACTCCCACACCAGTAAGAGAGCATCTGTGTCTACTGTCACTAACCAGGGGACCTAGGTAAGCCACTTCCCTTCATAAAAGGGCAAATGTCCCATAGAGACCAATATGGGGTGTATACAATTCTAAAGTGAAAAGTACTTCCTGCCATATATAACAAGAAAGAGATATTTTTTACTTTTATTATTTTTTTAGATACAGGGTATAGTTCTGTCACTCTGGCTAGTGTGAAGTGGCCTAATCATAGTTCACTGCAGTCTCAAAACTCCTGGGCTCAAGCCTCCCAAATAGCTGTGACTCCAGGTGTGTGCCACCACCACACCTGGCTAGGGAAAGAGATATTCTTATAAATTAAATGGCATTATGTATTTATTATTGATGGTGACTCCCTAGCGTTATAGTAGAAATCAACATTAATGCATATGTTTGCCCGCCTTAACAGAATTAAATAGGAAAGGTGCATCACTACTTCATCTCTTTCTCAGCCACCCCACCTCCCAAAAAAGCCAGAAAAAAATGGACTTGATTTTCCTTTCAATGTTTTCCCATAGGAGGCATGGAAAGACAGATCATCTTTCTAGCCATATCTTTTTTCTTTCTTTCTTTTTTTTTTTTTTTTGAGACAGAGTCTCGCTCTATTGCCCAGGCTAAAGTGCTGTGGCGTCAGCCTCACTCACAGCAACCTTGAACTGTTGTGCTCAAGCAATCCTCCCATCTCAGCCTCTCAAGTAGCTGGGACTATAGGCACACACTACCATAGCAGGCTATTTTTTTCTATTTTTAGTAGAGATGGGGTCTCATTCTTGCTCAGGCTAGTCTTGAACTCCTGTGCTCAAGCGATCCTCCTCCCTCAGCCTCCCAGAGTGCTACAATTACAGGTGTGAGCCACCACGTCTAGCCTCTAGCCATATCTTAAAAAATTTGATTAACATTTCTATATTCGTATTAGCTGCTGCATGACAAGATAGCTTCATGCAGAGACTGCATAAGATGCATGTTAAGTTTCTCCAGTGTTTAAGTTGCTGTTTCAAAGCATGACTAGTTTCCTCAAGATTCCTAACATGTGCCTTCCAACTCTAACACCTGTACTTCCTATTATTTTCAATTTTCATCACTTTCTTATAATAAGAGCAAATCTGCTTCCCTTCCTTCACTTGTAGAGCCATAATATTCAAGAAAGCATAAAACTAATGAGGCACTGTATCTGCTAAATGTGGCAACATCAAATTTTACTTAATGAAATTTTGTAACAAACAGCTTCATGCTTTATGTCACTAATGCTAACAATGAAACCTTCTCTTGCCCTGTAAGTCTAGAAGTTTTCTAAAACTACTCAAGACACCCACATGTTGATATAAAGACAACTCTTCAATGTTAACATTTCTTCACAAATGTCAGTCTGTCCTTGTTGTAACACCTTGAAATAGTACTATTAATATTTGAGGACTTTTTTTTAAAGTTTAGAGGAAACATTTTTTAAAAGTCAGTATGTGAATGCTTTTAAAGGCACAACTTACATGAAGAGTTTGATAGTAGGCGTCTTTCATTTCTTCACCACTGAGCTTTACTTCTTTTAATTTAGGGGCTGGAACTTGATCATGGCCAATAAAAGACATAACTAAAATGTGTTTCTTGAGTAGTACAACTGTTGGACAAGGAATTCCAGCTTTCTGCATTCTATACAGAAGAAATGATCAAGAATGCAAAGATCAGAAGGAGAATATATGTCATTTATTCAACAAATATCTACCCAGGGCCTGAAATAAGCTGGTACTAAGTGCTACCCTGGTGATATGGGAATACAAAGACAGTAAGACACAGCCTCTGCCCATAAGGAATCCACAGACTGGTGGAAATGACAGACAAGTGAGGAGACAATCACAGTGCAGCGTGACATCCACACTGGTAGAGGTATGGCTAGGAGCTACGGGAGCACACAGCACCTAGGAAGACTTATTAGAAGAAGAGGTGGGAACAGGAATTAGCCAGATTAAGACAGCAGAAGGAAATGCGCTCAAGAGCACAATCCACCTGGGGAATGTAAATCAATCAATACAGACGGACCTGTGACTAGGAGGAAAGGAAATGTGGGTTGAGGCTACAGAGACAAGCAAGCTCCATATCACAAAAGATGTTTGAATTTACACTAAAGACTATGGAAAGCTGTTGAAGAATTTTAAGAAAGGCAGGAATGAGATGTCAGTAGTATAGAATAGAGACTAAAGGATAGTAAGACCTCCTAGGAAATTACTCTACTTGGAAGTAGAAGAATTTTGCAGCTAATATATGTGGATAATTACTTTTGAAAGCAAACATCTTTAGAAAAGAACAAACTAAAATCATGCTTTTGGCAGATTAAGATAATGGGAAGATTTAATAATAGGAAGGGTTATTACTGAATTTCTTGGTTGATAAACCAAATTCTTTGACAGAAAATACACTGCTTAGAGAATTGAGAAATGAGTCTAATAAATTAAAGCAAAATGCAATTTAGAATCCCCAACAAATTAGCACATTAGATGTGCTAAACAACATTTTCTGAAACAAAAAGGGAAATCATATTTTATGCTAAGCCTAATTAGATGCTGGAAGTTTTATTTCTTGAGAAAGACAATTTAAAAGATAGCATGTCTTAGGCATAAAATGCCTTAGTTTCCCTCAAACTTCGCTGAGGAAAGAAAAAAGGAAATGGGTTTTTCATCATAAAAGTATGAATTCAGGTTATATACATGGCCTGTCATTATTTCTATAAATGAATTTAAAATAAAGCATAGATTTTTTTTCCCAATACAAAAAGGTATTTACCCAAGATTATTTCTAGCACAATGATTTTCTTTACCTTGTGAGATTGTGCATTTCTTTTTCTGCCCACATGCGGATGATCTTACGTGGATTTAGTTTACTGAAGCGATCTTTAAACCTGAAATCATCTTTAATATATTTGTCACGATTCTTAAACTCATTAAGGGTTGTTTTAAATACCTTGATGGCACATTCTGTAGGTATAACCTTACTATCTTCTTTTTCATCCTCCATGCTAAGTGGAAGAAAAAAAATTTAGTCAGTACAAGTTGCCAGCTCAGGAGTAAGACAATTTCAAAATAAAGATTTTATAACACTAAGTTAGATCTACCTTTTCTAAGAGTGTCAAGTCTCGTTTTGGTTTTTTTTTTTAAGCCTTTAAGTTTTGGATCTTAATAAAACCTTAGGTTTTGGGTTGATTTTTTTAATAAAACATACTTTCAAATAAATTGTCAACCAGTTTTCTATAATCTGTAATATAATGTTCTTCACTTAATGACTACGAAATCAAGCTTGAGATACAATGAAGACATATACTTTAAAACAGGCTACAGTCTACCTGGGATGGTAGACTGGATTTTGCTGGAGCAAAATTCAATAAAAGCAACAAATAAAACAGCTTTTTAAAAAATAACTCTTTTACTCCTAGCAGATATAAATGTGAGTAAAAGGGTCGCTGCCCTGTTAGTCTGCGAGGAGAGGCAAGGGAGGATAAAAGCAGTACATGAGTAGGACAGGACCCTTTTGACTAGAAAGGTCAGGCAAGGCTTCATGGCACAGGTAGCATCTGAAACAGAACCAGGACAACAGGTAGGATTTGAACAGTATTAACAAAAGCAGAGGTAGGAAACTGTAGGACATATCGGAGGAACAACACATACTACACTTAAAACTTGGCTGGACAGAGGGAATGACAGAACTTGGAGCCAAAGGGACAGGACAGAGGCACATGTGTGAAGAGCCTGGACAAATTCCCAGGTGGTGGGAAATCTCAAGGGCTTCTGGGCATGGTATTCTCAAAGACACACTTCATGAGGATCAATTGAGGTAAGGTCAGGAGGGAAGGGTGCAGGGAGAGGCTAGAGGTATGGGGCCTACTCAGGATGCTACTGCAATAGTCCCCCAGTAGTGAGATATTAAAAGGCTTGAATCATAGTGGTGGCAGTGGGAATGAAAAGGGGGTGAATGGAATTGAGAGACAATATTTACCTTTAAATAGCTGAAAGGATATTAATCTGGAAAGGGAAGGAACTATGTATCTAGAGGATAGAATCTGAATCCAACTGCCAACCTCTTTCTGTACCATATTCTCCCTGCTGACTCCTCCTCCTCCATTTATTCTCTCCGACTGGTTCTGTGACAATCCCAATCTCTTCCTGAGCAATTTCCTTTAGCCCCACAGCTCTAAATACTATCTGTATATAAATAGCTCCCACGTTTCTATCCTGGTCCTGACTTTCCCTAGAACTCCAGGCCCATTTATCCAATTCCCACTTGACATCATCTGGATATCTAGCAGGTGTCTCACATTTAACAAGCTCAAAACGAAACTCTTGATAACCGTGCCCTAACCCTACCCTTCCTCAGGCTCTCACTTTGGTAAATGGCACCACCACCAGCTGCTCTAGCCCAGAACCCATCCTCTCACACCCCACAGCCAATCCAACGGCATGTGCTATTCATTCTACCTTCAAAATACACACCAACACTCTCCTACTCTTCACTTCCACGATCACCTCCTTAGTCCAAATCTCCACCATCTCTCATTTACACTACCATGATACCTTTTTAACTGATCTTACTGCTTTTTCTCTTGTCCTCCTATAATTCATTTTCCACACAGCAGTCTGAGTAATCTTTTGAAAATAAAAATCAACTCCAACCTTGGGTTCCCACTACAGTTAAATAAAGAGCAGACTCCTCACCCTGGCTTACAAAGCCCTACCTGATCTAACCCCCTGCTTACTTTTCCAGCCTCCTCTCTCCCCTTCACATACTCTGCTCCAGGCGGTCTGGCTGCTTACACTCCCTCAAAGACACTAACCTTGTACCTGTCCAAAGGCATTGGCACTAGTTGTTCTCTAGTCCAGAATGTCCTTCCACCTGATCTTTGACATATCTTAGATGTGTCATTCAAATGCCACTTCACCAGAGAAGCCTTCCCTGTCCTACAAATCAAAACTAGTTAACCAGTCACTATGACACCACCCTAACTATTTACATAGCACATACCTGATTTTATTTGTTATTTTTATTTGATTGATTGATTGATTGAGTTTTGCTCTGTTGCTGAGGCTGGAATGCTGTGGCATCAGCCTAGCTCACAGCAACCTCAAACCCCTGGACTCAAGCAATCCTCTTGCTTTGACCTCCCAAACTGCTAGGATTATAGGTGTCAGTTATCATGCTCAACCCTTTTTATTTATTATTGTCTTGGAGGTGGGTTGAGGGGAGGGAGAAGTACATTATATTAGAGCAGGGACCTTCCTTGCACCATTCATTACTATATCTCCAGTATCTAAAAGGGTATCTGGCACATGGTAGGTGCTCAAATACTGGGTGAATGGAAGACTCAATTTTCAGCGAGACAGATTAGAGACTATACAGGGAAGAAATTTCCAGTAATTTAAAGACATTATGACAGAATAGGCTAGATTTTAAGATGATAAGCTCCCTGTCATTGGAATAGTTTAACCATATAGTAGGTGATGCCCTAACAAAAAAACCATAGGCTGGGTGCGATGGCTCATGCCTATAATCCTAGCACGCTGGGAGGCTGAGGTGGGAGGATCACCTGCGCTTAGGAGTTTAAGATCAGACAGAGCAAGAGCAAGACCCCATCTCTACTAAAAAAAAAAAAGAAAAGAAATTAGCTGGACAACTAAAAATATGTAGCAAAAATTAGCCGGGCATGGTGGCGAATGCCTGTAGTCCCATCTACTCGGGAGGCTGAGGCAGGAGGATCACTTAAGCCAGGAGTTTGAGGATGCTGTGAACTAGATGCCATGGCACTCTAACCTGGGCAACAGAGTAAGACTCTGTCTCAAAAAAAAAAAAAAAAAAAAAAAATAGCATAGAAGAGATTTCTTACTTGGAAGGTCTCTAGCACAGAGTCCAATTTATAAAATTCACCTTGTCATTCTCCTGCTGAAAAACATCCTGTTTCTCAGCAAATGACATTCTTAGCTTCTGCCTTGCTTTTAAGGTCCTCCTTACCAATTTCAGTTTGCTTTATACAGCTTTACTTTCTATCACCTCCAAACACATACCTTCCAATCTTCTCAGTGCCTAAACTTCCAACACTCCCATTCTTAGCATTTTTCTTAAAGAATTACACATTATAGATAAAGCTGCAGTTCCCTTTCATTATCACCCAGGTAGTTTCATTTCCCATCCCAACTCACCAGAGGCAGTCACTATCATGAATGCTTTATTATTAGTCCTTTTTCAAAGATAGATATATAAGTATACATATGCATAAGCATCTATAAATATTCATATACATTATTTTCTATAATGCCTTTAAAATTTTAAATAGATATCATCTATTGTCATACTATATTTATTCTGCAACCGGTCTTTTGCACTCAACACTGGAATTTTTTAAACCTATTTTTGAAATCCAAGTTGAGATCTAAGAAGTTAGATCATGATGCTTTCCCTGAGTGTGTCTGGCAACGATCTTGTTCTTCTCTCTATTCCCATCCCCTACACGGTCTTATTTACTCAACTGTTTACTCTATTATGGAATTATCTTATTGATCATATGATTCTTGCTGAAATGATCTCCTATTGGCTACGGCATAGCTCTTTTTGGAGTAGAAAACATGCCTTATATTTTTCCCTGAAAAATCTAGTACAAGTTACTATTTGAGTAACTCTTAATTGGTTGGCCAACTTGACAGTAATAGAAACCAAAAGAGCTTTCTGGGAGGCAGATTCTAAGATGGCCTCCAAGATGCCAGCTTTTGGTGTATGTCCCCCTCCCCTTAAGCATGGTTGGGATAGCCACTCCCTGCATTAGGTTATGTTATGTGGCAAAGGTGACAGTCTAGTCACTCCCGTGATTACATTTCACTAAGACCGAGTCTTGGGAAAGTGGGGGAGTATAGGAAAAAAAAGACTCAGTCTTATCAGACAGGAGTGAGAGATTCTCTCACTGGCTTTGAAGCAATGAGCTGCCACATGAAAGGGTCTGTGAGAAGGCCCCATGGCAAGGAACTGTAGGGCCTGGAGGAGTTGAGAGCAGTCCCTAACTGACAGCCAACAGAAAGTGGGACCTCAGTCCTATAGCTGTAAGGAACTGAATGGTGCCAAGGGAAGAGGATGCCAAGCTCCAGAAAAGAACACACAGCCTGACCAACACCTAGATGGCAGCCATATGTGAGAGAGAACCCAGATAAGCTGTGCTCAGACTTCTGGTCAACAGAAACTATCAGACAATAAATGAGTGTTGCTTTAAGCTGCTAAGTTTGTGGCAATTTGTTATGTAACACACAAAACTAAGAAACTTTTAAAAGCATTTACTTTCAGTTGTAGAAAACCGAAAGCTCTCTAGTTTTGCTAACTTAGAATTGCTAAAGTACAGATTACAATACCAATTCCACCAGAAAGAAAGATCATTCATTATAACAGAATATCATTAAGTATAATACAAAATGGAAAAAGGACAAACAAGACAGTTGATAAGAAATACAAATTTACAACAGACATTTCTGGTAAAAAAAAAAAAAAAAAAAAAGAAATACAAATGGCTACCAAAGCACTTGAAAAGAATGTACAACATTACCTAATCATAATTAAATAAATGCACACCAAAATATCAAGATGTTACCTTTCATCTTTAACACTGTCAAAAAATGTCAAGTTTGATAATACTAAGCATTGGTGAAGACGAGGAAAAGAGGTTTATGCTGCCAGTGGCAGTATAAATTGGTTAACCATATCATGGGGCAATTTGGCAATATCTACTGACATGCAGAATATACACAACATGCAGATTTGACTAGCTCATAGGGAAAATGACATTTGCCCTCCTATTAAATGATAAAAGCAAATTCAAGATTTTGGCCTTTGATACAACATATAAGAACACATTTTTTAAATTTTAAAATAAATTTTTTATAAATAAATCAAGAGGCTGGGCACGGTGGCTCATGCCTGTAATCCTAGCACTTGGGAGGCTGAGGCGGGTGGATCGCTCAAGGTCAGGAGTTCAAAACCAGCCTGAGCAAAAGCGAGACCCTGTCTCTACTAAAAATAGAAAGAAATTAATTGGCTAACTAAAAATATATAGAAAAAATTAGCTGGGCATGGTGGCGCATGCCTGTAGTCCCAGCTACTCGGGAGGCTGAGGCAGCTGGATTGCTTGAGCCCAGGAGTTTGAGATTGCTGTGAGCTAGGCTGACGCCATGGCACTCTAGCCCAGGCAACAGACTGAGACTCTGTCTCAAAAAAATAAATAAAAATAAAAAATAAATTAGGAAACATGCTTGCTACAATAGCTAGCTCCAGGGCCCAAACAGTAAGCAAAATCAGACACTCCTCATTCAATGAGGCCTTCCACTATTTAACAAAAGGAGGGAAAATATGCATACTAGTCTTTGCCCCAGTAATTTCATTGTTAGGAATTTAGCTTAAGGATATTTGCAAAAGCATAAGGATAGTCCACACAATGGAATGTACTGTTTTAAAAACTGGGGTGGCAAAAGCTAATACTATAGAATATCAATATGATAATAATATATTAACTGAAAAAAACTAAGATCCTAAATGTAGAATATAATCACTAAATGTAGAATATAAAATAAAGGATATATGTGTAAAAAAATTTCTAGAAAACTAAAGACCGTAATAGTGGTTACCTCTGGAGAAAAGATCTATGAGGTAAGAGTAGGTAATATGAAAGCTACTGTTTATTTTAATTCTTTCTGTAAAGTTTTAATTTACCACCATGAGTAATCTCTCATTTTAAAATAATTTGTGCTGTTTTCAAATAATATTTGTCTGGTTTCAGGGAACCCTTAGGTGGGATTTGAAAAGAGAGAAAGAAAGCTTAAAGGAAAAAATAAACATTTATTAAGATTAATAGATACCAGGTATTATCAAATGTGATCTCATTTATCCCCACAAAAATCATATGAGATGAGATTTAGTAACTTGCTCCAGATCACACAGTTTTTCTAGGTTAGACTTGCCACAGTAACACTCAAAATTACTCTGTTGCAGGCAGCATTATCTTTGGGAAGAAAGGATGGTATCATATTGTGCTCATTTACCTCCCTCCATATGCATGAAAGACAACAGATTCCTTTCCTGTACTAATACAGCCAGTAATTGTCTCCAACATTCCAGAGTTGACCATTTTATACATAAGTAAACGTGTCTTAGGATCAACTGCTTTTTCCTGCAAAAGATAAAGCACTGTAAGTGAAAATAACTGTTAATCCTAAAACGTTTTCTAGACCATTTCTAATACTTAACATTTAAAACATTTACTTTTTTAAAAAAGACAGGGTCTCACTTTGTTACACAGGCTGGCCTCAAGTGATCCTCCTGCCTCAGCCTCCCAAAAGCTGGGACTGCAGGCTTGAGCCACCTCACCCAGCTTTGAAACAAATACTTACTTTTTTAACCTTTATTATTTAATTTACCTAGATGTATATATAACAGGCTCTTAAAAGAGTGCTGTCAAGATAAAATTCATACCTATAAATATAACTCTGATGTCTTTGAAAGTGAAAATCTCAAAGAACTATTAAAAGTCACCCCTTAAACACATAAAATTATTGTCAATTAATTTATGAGTCAGACATTAGCTTAGTCAAAATCTAATTTTATCTCCAAAGTTTATATAGTTCTTCTAGTGTTATCACTAGTTTTTCTAAATGTTTAATAAATTAGTTTATTCTCAAGATATTAGACATGCTCTTCATTAACATAAAATACATTACAGACTAATAAGTTATAAATGTCAATAATGTATTAGGAAACAATTTTTTAAAAATCTGGAAACATTTCAGCTGCAATGTACATGATATAGTCCAATTAACTATGATCACTAAAATGTTAGGTTTGAATAAGTGATTAATAATCAATACATTAAATCTGAAAAGTCTAATAGCAAAGCCATTTGGATTTACATTTTTTTTTTTTTTGAGACAGAGTCTCACTCTGTTGCCCAGGCTAGAGTGCTGTGGCTTCAGCCTAGCTCACAGAACCTCAAACTCCTGGGCTCAAGCAATCCTTCCACCTCAGCCTCCCAAGTAGCTGGGACTACAGGCATCTACCACCATGCATGGCTAATTTTTTCTATGTTTTTGGTTGGCCAATTAATTTCTTTCTATTTTTAGTAGAGACAGGGTCTTGCTCTTGCTCAGGCTGGTTTCGAACTCCTGACCTTGAGCGATCCACCCGCCTCTGCCTCCCAGAGTGCTAGGATTACAGGTGTAAGCCACAGCGCCTGGCCTTATTTACATTTTTTATTTGAAAAGCCAGTCTCATGAAAAAATATCAAACATGAAGTTTTGTTTTTTCCCCCAACAAAGTTTTCTAATATGAATCTTTCCATTACAGAAGAAAAAAAAATAGGAATCCTTACTGCAGTAGAATGTTCCTTTTTCTCATGGAGGCGGGCACTTCGACGTTCTTCTGAGTAGGCATGTTGTTTTAAAGCATTGAAAACATGGTTTGATAGTTTTAAATCCATTCCAATTCCATCTCCTACCTGAAACCCAGGAGCAAACTGCCAAAAAAAAGAATTAGCATGAAAAACTTTTAAATAGTGACAGTAAAAAACAATCAACAACAAGATTAGTCTTCACTTGGAACAGGTTTCTTACTCAACAGGTGATCATGCTACAAAATCAGAATCCATAGGTACTACAGAGAAAAATGACAGAAAGAGGCGCACTGCTACATAAGAAATTGTGACCCAAAGGAAGGCATTTATTCTATGCATAGAAAATAGCTAATCACATATAAAACTAAGGTCTTTCAACTATGCAAGGTACACATGCTTTGTACCTTGCTTTTACATCAGCCAAAGGACATAATACTATATTGCGAAGGCTGTACCAAGCCTTACCAAAGAAATTAAATTTCATAATTAATTATTTTTGTGGAGTAGGTTAGTATATCAAACTATGCTCATACCATGACAATTATGTTCTAGAGCTGCGCAGCCCAATTAGGCTGTAGGCCAATTAGGCACAGGCCAATTGGCCACTAGCCACATGTGTATATTTAATTAAAATTAATTTTAAAATTCAGTTCCTCAACTGCACCACCCAAATTTCAAGTGCCCAATAGCAGATATGGCTACCATACTGGACAGCACAGATATAGAGCATTTCCATTATCACAGAAAGTTCTATTGGACAGCAGTGTTCTAGAGTCAGACCTGGAATACTTCTAGAAATGATATAATTTAATAATATGTTTACTTAACAAGATTTGTGTTCTAAAGTCTAAATGTTTTATATTAACCACAATATTTATGAAAGAGTTAGAATGCTATATTTTAAAATCATATTTTATTTCTCATTTTGCAGGAACAGTTCAGGAGTATGACAAAAAACTCAAAAAGCATGAAAGGGTATATAGTAAAAAGTATTTCTCTGTCCCATTCCTATTCCCCCAGTCACCACACTGTTATCTGTTTCTTGGATAGGGATGCTATTTTATAGAAAATAATATGCTGAAGAATGAATGTTACTTTCATAAGAACTATTTCTTAATTTTAGAATCAATGTATTAAAACATAGCTGCTGAAAAAAAAGAAAAACAAAAAATAAAAATAAATAGAATCAATGTAAATGAAATTAGTTTTTTCAACATTGCTCTAGAATTTTATTCTGAGGTAATTTATTTTCTCATTACTGGCTGAATTTTCATGGTATTACTATATTGTTTTCTAAAACATCTTTAGAAAGGAAGAAAGATTGTTTTTGGAAATTTAAGATACTATATTTATTTAGAATCCCCATGTTTTTAAAACTTATGCAAACAAAACTCTCAATTCAGAGATAGATACTTTCTGTAACTTACATTTTCCATTCTTGCTGTATTCTTTCTCCCACATACTACTTCATCATGTTTGGTGGTGATGTCTTTTCCTTTTCCAATAAAACCCTTTTTGGGAGTGGGAACTGGTTTTGCTAAAGGTGATTAAGACAAGCCAAGTACATAAAAATAGCAAAGACTAAATTGCTGCATTCAACATTATCTGAAAAGACATTTGAATCTAAGAGTAAATTACCAAACGAGATTCAAAGGAAAATAAAAAATCGGAAAGGGTTCATTGGAAAAATGAGTCTTTATGTACCCCTATTCTACCCTCTCAGAAAATGAATGCATTAATACCTGGTCGGTAGGGATCATCTCGAGTATCCTGCCAGTCAACCTCATCTTCAGAGCTATCGCTGTCTTCATAAGGATGCACTTTTCGATAATTTTCAAAGGAAATGGAAACTTAAAAGGCAAAAGCAGTTGAAAATTTATTTAGGTGTACATTATAAGCATTTTCTACCACTCAATGGAGTTGTCACAATAAGGTTATAGTACCTTTGCTATCTCCATTGAATTTTTTTTCTTCACGCCTAAGCTGTGCATCATATTCTCTGTCAAATTCCATCTGTAGCATCTGAGCCAGCATTAGGTCACTGGAAGTGTCAATGTTTTCTCCAGTAATAAATGGTCCTTCAGTAACACTATTCAAAATAAGGCAACATAAACTAATACAATGCACTTGTGTAAACAGAGGCTACCAAGTATGAGAGAAGGATGTGTCTTTTCAGTGTTAAAACTCTACTGAACTATGGGAAAGAACTCAATGAAACCATTCATCTTCTCCTGCCCAACTAGGCTCAGGACTAATGGCATGTACCTGTGAGAGCACCAACTAGGACAAGAGAGCTGGGAGGAAAAAGCTCAAGGGTCTGTAATAAAATTCAAACTGAGACCCATAATTCATTTGTTCTGTGTTCTAATCATAGGAGAGATGAATATTTATGAAAAGATAAACTACAAACACTTAATCAAAACTGTACCTCATCTAGTTCAACTGCTGCATTAATATGAAATCACCAAAACCCAGAGAAATAGTGGTTTGTCCAAGATAATGAAAACCAATCACAGACTTAAGACCAAAATTCAAATATCAGTAGACTCCTGGTATGGTGCTCTTTCTACTGTACTGTTTTTCTTTTTTAGAGACAGGATCTCACTCTGTTGACCAGGCTTGAGTGCTGTGGCATGATCATAGCTCACTGTAGCCTTGAACTCCTGGGCTCAACCAATCCTTCTATCTCAGCCTCCTGTACAGGCATGCGCCACCATGTCCAGCTAATTTTTTAATTTTGGAGAGACGCGGGCTAACTATGTTGCCTAGGCTGGTCATGAACTCCTGGCCTCAAGCTATCCTCCCGCCTCAGCCTCCCAAAGGGCTGGGATTATAGGCGTGAGCCACTGAGCCCGGCCTCTACTGCAATACTTTTCTAAATGTATTTCTTACTCAGCTGTCATGACAATCACTCATCAAATCCCAAAACTCTGCTATAATAAGGTGCTAGATAAAATAGAAACTTTGTGAATTTTACTTACACAACTTCAGGAAAAGTGGCAGCTTCTTCTTCTAACTGCAATTCTTTGGCCAGCTGTTCACTCATTACATCAGCCAAAGAACAAGATATTGTATTTTGAGGAGTAGCCCATGGACACTACATAGATACATAAAAAAAAAAAAAAAAAAAAGAACAGCTCAATTCATAACAATGAAATAAAGTACTTTCTAACTTGTAAATAAGGTTATCTTTCGAGAAATAAACTATATAGTTAAAAACCCAAAATGAATGATTAGCTATTTGCAGAAATCATCTCAAAAGTAAAAATACCTCCCAGGCCAAATATAGTCCAGGATAAATGTAAACTAAAACAGCCAAAAGCACTTTCTAGGCTACTTAGTAGGTATGTCCTTACAGTTGAGAGGAAGCACCAGGCTACTATAACAGACAATGAGTTCATATAACTCTTCCTGTTCCAATTCCTTGCTCACCAAGCTACCTTTTCTGCTTATAATTTGGCTTCCCAAGTAGATTTTCTTATAGGAGTAGACTATACCAACTAGCACAATTCAGAGCCAACTGAGAAGTTAAGCCTCATTCTAATTTAAGCATTAAACCTTCTTTTAAGTATACAATGTCAGTCCCTCTCAAGGTATCTTAGGATACGCTAAAACAAAACCAAGAACAATAAAAATTTTATTTCTGAACTTTAGAAGCTAAGAAACAAACTCAATACATTTACCCTTGACTCAGGGTAAAAAAATACAAATACAGCAAAGTAATGCTCTGTGAGATTCAGTTGGCCTTTCTCAATCGCATCACTGTTTCAGCCTTCTTGAAATAGTAGGTTTATTTCACAATTCATAACTTTGATAGGGCAAGCCACAGTAAGGCTGCTAAGCCTTACTTAGCAGCAGCAATTGGCTACATTTTATAGTCTAGTGAAGATCAATATTAAGATGTGTAAGCATCTCTTGAACTTGCCCAGCTCTCTCTATATCTTTTCTGTGATTCTACACCAAGGTATCTGATCACTGGGATCCTATTAGAGCATCCTAACTAATCTTCCTGCTCCCAGTCTTGCTTGTTTTCATTCTCCACACAACACAATGGTTTCTCTAAATGTAGATCTGATTGGTTCAGTTTTAAAGGAAAGTGAACCAAAATAAATCTCTTATTGTTTCCCTGCCTTTAGCATAAAGTCCAAACTCATTCCTAACTACTATTGAGTGTCTAATTTAGGGTATAGCATACGATGATACCTGTTTTAGCCACAAAATTATTTAATCAAGTTTAGCCAGTATAGGCTCTCCAGCTGGTCTAATGGCCTGGTGGTCTAAGGGCCTGTTGGTATGACTCTTAGAGACAACTGGGCAAGTGACCTTTGTTCAGGTTCCACAGCATTGACGTTCAAGAATTTACTTAGCTCTGGCTGTCTGGGTGGAACACCTAAGAGTGATAATTGTACATTCATGCCTGAATGAATCAGAATCAAGTTTTATCTAGTCTCATCCTGAGTTTGAGGAGATGCACCTGGCCCCTAGCACATACCTACATTAGCCTACTGCAGAATTGTTCCAGCTTTATATAAGGCTAGGCCTGGAGAGAATGGGGAGGCTTCATGAAGGTCTACAGTGACTTTCATTCACTCTGAGCTTATCAGCAATTGAGCACTCTCATGGTGAGGATTTTAAGGTCTGAATTCTTGAAGCTCTATAATCTGGAGAATTTAGCTAATCTTTTGGCCACATGACTCTGCTCACTTTCTTCTGTATCCTCTAGGTAGAAGACAGAATGCCTTTTAGCCTAGAAATGCTTCATCTGATCAATTTCAAAGTCCAAGTCCAGGTTCCAAAGGCTGTATTCTCTGACTCAGAATTCTCAATCCATTTAGGCAATGACTAATAGCCACCTAACAGACATTTGAATATATTCACTATATTTAAGTCACTTGGTAAGTATACATAACTTACACAGACTATTTAAATCACACAACAACTGTGTAGTTGGAAAATCATCCCCATTTTATAGATTTAAAAACTGAGACACAAGTTTTTTTAACCCAAGATAACACTATAGCTGGAACTGGTGACATTTGAAGAAAGGTAGTAGGGCTGGAGGCTGCACTGTTAGCATTTTGACTCCCTAATCACCTCACTCAGGAATGTAAGAAGCAAACTCTCCCACTGTCTGCTATATAAAATCCAAATTCTTCAGCAACGAATGCCCTTCACAACTTACCCTAATTTATCCTTCCAGTCTCAACCTTCATCTATCCTACACTTTAGTACCGTGTTTCCCTGAAAATAAGACAGTGTCTTATATTTAGTTTTCCTCAAGAAGACACCCTAGGGCTTATTTTCAGGGGTTGTGTTATTTTTTTTAAGTACAGCACGACAATCTACATTTATTCAAATATAGTTAAGTCATCTTCTTCTGGAACATCATCATAGTAAAATGGCAGCCACAGTTTTCCTTCTTCCCTCTGGGGACACACAATACCTAAAGCAGGGCGGTCTGCTCCTCACTTCACTAGACTTTCCCCTCAAAGCCTCAGCTTGCAGCATGCACAGGATGACTGGAACCTGACAGGGGGAGTCGACCTTGTTTGTGGGGCTGCCTGTACCTTTCCGGTCACCTCTGGAATAGTAGCTGTCACAATGGGGCAGATGAGAAGGGCTGCTCATCTTTACAGCTCCATGACAAAATGCATGGGTTGTGCAGATATGCTGTGTAACCACACCCATCACTAGGTCTTATTTTCAGGGTAGGGCTTATATTGTGCAAATGCTTAGAAATCCTGCTAGCACTTATTTTGTGGGTAGGTCTTATTTTCAGGGAAACACAGTAATACTAATTACATGCCAAATATAGCACGCTCTCAACACCCCATGTTCTCACAAATTCTTTTCTCTCAATGGTTTTTCTTCCTTCTCTATTCACACCAATTAATTGTTACCTCCTCTATAAAGTTCAATGTCATCAGATGGATCCTCTTCTTTATGTTCTCATCCCACAATTTGGACACTATCAATACAGGACCTACCACTGTGTTAGGGTTAAGGTGTCAGCCACAATAGAGTAGGAGCCCACTGAAGGGTAAGGGCTTCTCATCCTCAGAGCCCAGCACAGAGCTTCAGACATAAAGAGGGATTCAAGTATTTACTGAATATGTGTCAAAAGGAAATACTGGAGATAATGAATGGAACTGCCAGGTTGTCCCTCGGCTGCAGAGGCCTGATGTCTTCCTACATCCCTATTCTTCTAACATCCTTTCCTCCATCTTGAAGTCTGCCCTTTTGCCTACCCACTTCTGAGGCTTCTAGTCTTTTGCCATATGTCAATTAATCCTGCTAAGGTATTAAATAAAGTATTAGCTGACAATTTCCCAGAAGAAGCAAAAATGACAGGCAGTAATTTTTATTTTAAGGCAGATTTGCCTACTCCTTTACACAATGGCTCAGGAAGGGAAACATGAAATATGCAGAGACCACAAATAGCACTAAGACACCCTAATTGCCACTGCTACCAACCTTAGACTCTAGATACTGTACTGTCCTGTATAATACTAGCCAGCTCAGCTGGGCCACTTCACACTGAGGAAATTTCCTTGGGAGAGGTAAATAAGTAAAGATTGGCAACCAAAAAGGTTGCCAACTCCAATACTTTGAAATCAAATCCAAAGTCTTCAAACCAGCAGTCAAAAGCCCTCCATGTTTCCAGGCTGTGTGAGGAACAGTTTCTGGGCTGGGGCAGAACCCCTTGTACCTTCCCTACAGGCACAAGTGGTTCACCAACACTAGGGGGCTTAGAAAATTTACTGGACACTCCTGCTACGAACAGGTACCACAAGGTGTGTGTAAGGGAATCCTCTGTCATCATCTTGTGACTCTCCAGTAAACCAAACGCTATTTGTTAATCGAGAAATTTTGTTAAATGTTAAAATAAAAACAAAACAAAATCTAAGGAGGTAGGGAAAAAAAGCCTTCCATAATCTTGCTCTCTCCTAGCTATTCAAAGTCATTTCCCACTATTCCATTCATCAACATAAACTCTCCAGAGCATCATAATCTGATGGGAAACCCCACACAGTCCTTTCCAGTTAGTTATTCTATTTCAAAGGACATCCATCAAGCCTATAACCAGCTTCCTTACTCATTCTTTCCTGTTGCTAAATAACCCTGAGATCACTTTGTTTTCCCCTCCTGTGTGAAACTACCACCACCGAACTCTGTTCCCTGGGGTTCTTCATGACTACCACATTCTCCCATACTGGGCTGGCTGCAGATTGGAGGGAAATCATCCCCCTTTCTTTCCAGATCCTAAAGATGCACCCTTTGCTGCCTGTCCCATTTTTTATTGAAGAAAACTATGGGGAAAGAATCAAGTAAAATCAAAAGCACCAAACATGAAACAGGCGCATAATAACAAAATTTATGTCCTCTAGCTGAAGCGAGTCAAGAGAACCATAACTCACACTAGAATATATAATCTAGGCAGAATATTGAAGTGAGTAATTTTACATCTCAAGACATGAGTTTCTGGAAAAAGTGATATGAGTCTACACAACATTAATCCATTTTTTAAAAAACGTTTTAGGGTAGTTTCGTATTTATAGGAAAAGTTGCAAAGATAGTATAGAGTTCCCAAATACCACACACCCAATTTCCCCTATTATTAACATTTTGACTTAGTATTATACATTTATCACAATTAATAAACCAATATTGATACATTATTAACTAAAGTCCATACTGTATTTATACTTCCTTAGTTTCCCCCTAATGTCCTTTTTCTGTTCCAGGATCCCATCCAGGACACCACATTACATTTAGTTGTCATGTCTCCTTAGGTTCTTCTTGGCTGTGAGTTTCTCAGACTTTCCTTGTTTTAGATGACCATGACAGTTTGGAAAAGTACCACTAATACATTTTTTTTAACAGCTTTCCAACAGAACTACACACTTCCTTACTTTTGCCTACACAGTTTGCCAATCCTCCCTTCCTGGAATATCATTTGAAATTCATTGTCCATCAGGAGTTTGGCATTTTGTAACTGGCACCCTGGTACCCTGTAACAGGGATCCCCAAGACCCCTTCAGGGAGTCTGTGAGTTCAAAATTTTCATCATCATCATAAGACATTTCTGTCTTTTTTACTCTCATTCTCCCAAAAGGGTAGAGTTTTCCAGAGTCTACATCAGATATAATGACAGCATCTCTCTGACAGCTAATGGGATATGTGTTGGGTATTCTTATTTTCTAAAATTTTCTAAGGTAGATTTAGGATATAAATGTACATTTTTAGAGATTGACTCAGTTTGTTCTTAGTATTGCTGCTGTGCTCTTATTACCTACCTTCAATTATACCTCCTATAATCTACATATCTATGAGGATGAATTTTCTTCATATACTTCAACCAAAACTTATGAAAGAAAAAAGGAGATATAAGAATCCAGCTATCTTCTATTAAGTCAGACATTAAAGAGATTCACAAAAATGTAAAACAATATTATTCTCTTCACTGATTTTTGTTTTGGAAAGTAGTTTTCTTTAAATATGAAAATGTTATTTTTGCCAACATATGACTTTTAAATGACTGAAAAATGTTCAATTTCTCAGTTTTAATTTGATATAAATATAAATGGATATAACCAATGTAAACAAAAGTTCTTTGGGATCCTCAATGATTTTTAAGAGTAAAAAGACATCTTGACTAAAAAGTATTCACAATCTTTTTATTTTTCAAGACCCTCCTCAAATCTCCACATCCTTCATGTAGGTTTCTGTAATCACTTTGGTCTTCCACAAGGTTAAAGAAAGAAAGGATTAAGTGATAATACTTTCAGCCTCTTTCTAATTATTTTGCCTGTCAAACACTGTTCTCCCAATTGAGCATCAATAAACTCCAGAAGCATCTTTATGTTAAATGATGAAAACAGAATTTTATAGTATTGATGTACACTTAAATAAGAATATGACTGATATAAAATATTTCATTGTTCAATTAGTATTTTTTAAAAATTATTTTTATTTATTGTAGAGATGGGGTTTTGCTATGGTGCCCAGGCTGGTCCTGAACTCCTGGCCTCAAGCCATCCTCCCACTTCAGCCCCCTAAAGTACTGGGATTACAGGTGTGAGCAACCATGCCCAGCCTATTAGTTTTATAAGTGAAATTTGTTCTGAGGTGAGGATGTATTCTGAGCAGAGTTTGCCTCGTTTGATGTTTTTACCAGCTGTTGTTGATACTTAACTGGAGGACTTAAACATGTAAATATTTATCAGTTGCTATCTACTGATTTTGTCCTTTTATGTCTACTGATCTTGACCCTGTAAACAAGGCCTTAACAAAAAATGCACAAAGTAACATGTAGATGTAACTGCGTTGGCCAATGAAATATCTCAGATTATTCTGACAGCTGTATGAGAACTTTTATAAAATTAATTTTCCTTTACTTCATAGGTGATTATTCACCCTTTTTTTTTCTTGTTAAAACCAAGCCTGAGATCTAATAAGATTAACAGGCAACACTTCAAATGGAGCAAATACTCTGTGTTAGCATGTAAAGAACAATTATGAAGCAAAAAAAAGCTAGATTCCTTCACAACCTTAATTTGTGGAACAGAAATCCCAATGGTAGCACTGTACTCTCAAGCAAACTTTCAATAAAGTGGCAGAAAAGTCTTTTCATCCTTCTAATGAAGGTATCATGAAAAGGAGCAGCCTGGAGAAACCAAATATGAAATAAACGTTTTCAGTTTGCCATTCTAGAAAAAAGTTTAAACGTTAAAGTCCAGGCAAATCATGAAAACTTATAACCGTTTTACAGTATGTAGTGTACACTTGGGTATTAGCGTCGAGGGAGGAACGGTGCTCCTGGGTTTTATCTTTTACCACTTCCAAAACAACATTACTGAACTGGGGTAACCGTACTTGCCAAATTAAAGAACTAGTTTCCTAAACCAACTTTCTGTCTGGCTTTCTGATTGTTCAGCTGACTCACCTGGCCCATGAAAAACAAGACCGTGCTTGTTCCCCCTCAAATGTCAGCGTCTGTAAGCCAGTCCAGCTCAAATATATGCCAAGGAGATTCAGAAAGTAAGGAGAAAAAATAGAGAAAGACCTAACCAGCCAGGGTGGCCTTTGGGAGCCGCAGCCGCCTTCCGAAGCCTTTTCTACTCCCTCTACGCCCACCCTGGCAGCCCCTCGGTCAGCCCCTCATTGCCGAGGTCGCCGGCGACCCGTCCCAGAACTTCCAGGGTCGCCCACGAAGTCTCCCTCCCCAGCCTTCCGAGAGAACCAGCACAGGTAGCCAAGGCAGGTACTCCAGCCCTGACTGCCACTCACCTTGCTGGGTCCCCAGGCCGCTGCCGGCCCGGGCTCAGGCGATGCCACTCCGACCAGATCCATTGGGGGAAGAAGACAGCGATAAGAACAGAGCAGAGAGGTGGCAGGACGGGCAGGAGGCTCCGCCGGGGAGACAGACCAGGCCGGTATGACCGGCGGCTGGTGCCGGAGCGGAGGTGACAGATGGCGGCGGCGGCCGCGTCCGGAACTAGACCTCTCCTCTTCCGCCCTTACCGCAAGCACAGTCATTTCCGATTGGTCGCCCGCCTCTGGCTCCTCCTTAAGGAACCTTTCCCCGCCCACATCTCGGGGGCCACTTCCGGTCCCTGCTAGCCAGGCCCAGGGTGTAAAGTCCCGCAGGCGGCGGTTGTGGTCGCAGTTGGCCGTTCCTGCAGGGGCTGGGTGTGGCTTCCTCTGGCCCAGGCTCTTCCCTGTCCCAAAAACTGCCTTCCCCTGGCTTCCTCCCTGGCAGCCCGAGATAGTCGCTGCATCTAGTTAAACTAGAATTAGACTGCGTGGACTATAAATAAACTGGCCAGGCTCTCTGTTTTCATTCATTATTTCCTGGTGTAATTCTAAACCGCGATGGTTTGGGAGACGGAAATGGCAGATTTAGAGAAGGGAAAGGGAGTGAAGAAGACGGTCGAGTTCAGTTGTTGTTAAGAGGTGTGGCGTGGAATGCGGAAATTTGTGAAATGTGTTATGTAACATTGAGTCCAGGACTCAGTAATAACAGTTTTTATAACAAGAGTTTTGATTCCTTATTTTGTAGAGAGATTCTCATAAAGTGACCGAATGAAAGTAACTGAGCACTACATTTGACTTACTATAATATATCCATGCACTGTGCAAAATACTTTAACTCTTTAGTCCTCAAAATAACCCTGAGGGGTACATTCTGTCATTGTCTCAGTTTTACTGATAATGAAACCGAGGCACAGAGAGGTAAAGTAACTTACTTGAGGTCATACAGTTAATTGGTGGCAAAGCTAATAAGTGGTCAACCCAGGCAGTCTGGGTTTAGGGACTGGCTCTATACTGTCTATATGTTCACTATTAAGGCATTCTAGAAATACTTACTGAATAACTGTTTTCCCTAACTCTCAGTTTTGAGTCAGGATCTCTAACTGTCTGTACATAAAAGCCCTGGGATACTGATCCTAATGATTAATGATTGGCACACAATCCTTGCAAGCTACTGTCCTTCCAGATCAAAACATGTTCTGAATCCTCCAAACACTCTCACTGAAATAAGGCAATCTATAGCTATATGATAGCATATAGACCTCTGCTTGGCAATGTTCATATATGTAAATGTGTGTGCAAATTGTGTTCTCTGTTAGTGTTCAAAGGATAATAACTGGAGTATAAATAGTTGAGGAAAAATTGGGGTAACCAGAAATGAAACGGACTTCTCAATTCTGGATAAGAAAAAAATAAGAGAGAGGATCAACCAGGAAAAGTTATTGAAAACTCCTATTAAATTAGGCAAGGATTTCTAAAGAAAAGATTAAAAGGAAAAGAGCAGGCTAGAAAGAGAGGCAGAGACGCAATGTATGACAAAAATGTACCAATGAGGGCATATCAGAAAAGGCCAGGAAGTTGAAAACAAAACTAAGAATCTGGATATTCTTTTAAATCATCTATTCAACAAATTTCTATTGAGTGTTTGCTTAAGTCCCTAACAATGGAGTGACAAATGTGAATAAAAATATGTGCCTGCCCTCATGTACTTTGAGGTCCCAAACACAGGTACAATTAAGTGTTTAAGATATTATGACAGGCCGGGCGCGGTGGCTCACGCCTGTAATCCTAGCACTTTGGGAGGCCGAGGCGGGCGGATCGCTCAAGGTCAGGAGTTCGAAACCAGCCTGAGCGAGACCCCGTCTCTACCAAAAATAGAAAGAAATTAATTGACCAACTAAAAATATATATACAAAAAATTAGCCGGGCATGGTGGCGCATGCCTGTAGTCCCAGCTACTCGGGAGGCTGAGGCAGTAGGATCGCTGAGCCCAGGAGTTTGAGGTTGCTGTGAGCCAGGCTGACGCCACGGCACTCACTCTAGCCTGGACAACAAAGTGAGACTCTGTCTCAAAAAAAAAAAAAAAAAAAAAAAAAAAGATATTATGACAGAAGCCTGTGCACGGCCCAGTGGATGTAAAGGAGGGAGAGGTTAGCTCCATCCAGATGCTCAGGAAAGGTTCCTTAGAGTAGATGACGCTTGAGTTCAGCCTTGCAACATGACCAGGCATCAGTGAGATGGACTATGAGGTGGAGTGGGGACTTCCACACACAGAGAGCTGTCTCTAGGGTGTGTCAGAAAAGGGCAATGGTTTGGCATGGCCAGACCTAGGGTTCAAGAGGGACAAAGTGAAAGATTGGGTTGGAGAATGCAGAGAAGGGCCAGGTCCAAGCGTTTTTTAATGCTAAGGACTTCAGAGTTTAAAAAATAAGGAGTCAAATTTGCTTACTAGAAAGATCATTCTGATAGCTGTGTGAAGGGTAGGTTGGGAAAGGGTGAGGCTGCAACCTGGAAAACCTGACAGGCAATTGATAAAGAGGGTTATCTGGACTTCCATTGACACATTCTTTAAATGTATTAATACTTTTCATCTAATTTCAAGCCTCAGAAACTCTTTTTTATTTCTTTAAAGTGACTTATTCCAACTCTGATCCTCACTTCTCTTATTTTTGAGATTTGGTTTTGGGGTTTTGGTGCTAGTGTTGGTAGTACCAGGTGAGGGTAGGGTTGAATGCAATGCAGGCATCTCAATGGGGGTCAAGGAGGCTAAGACAATGACTTCTGCTTTCTTTCTTTCTTTCTTCTTCTTCTTTTTTTTTTTTTTGTTTTGAGACAGAGTCTCGCTCTGTTGCCCTGGCTAGAGTACAGTGGCATCATCATAGCTCACTGCAACCTCTAACTCCCATGCTCAAGTGATCCTTCTGCCTCAGGCTCCCAAGTAGATGGGACTACAGATGTGCACCACTGTGCCTGGTTAATTATTTTCTATTTTTGGACAGGGTCTCACTGTTGCTCAGGCTGGTCCCAAACTCCCAAGCTCAAACAGCCTCCCTCGTCTCCCAGAGTGCTGGGATTACAGACATGAGCCACCAGCCTCTCAAGTATCTGGGGCAATAGGTGTGAGCCACCATGCCCTGGCTAATTTTTCTATTTTTTGTAGAAACAGGATCTCACTCAGTCACCCAGGCTGGAGTGCGATGGTGTTATCATAGCTCACTGCAACCTCAACTGCAATCTCCTGGCTTCAAGTGATCCTCCCATCTCAGCCTCCCAAAGTGCTGGGATTACAGGTACACACCACTTCACCCAGCTGACTGGTTGTTGGCAATTCAGGTATATACCTGATGCCACCAACTACATACTCCTCTGAAATAAAGATAGAAGGACATTCACAATATTTACAAATTTTACATTTATAAATGTTATAAATAGGAAAAGTGTGATTTACCAATAACAGCATTTAGTCCTATGTGATTTCCTAGTAAATGAGGTAAGGGCCCGTAAATGAGGTAAGGGCCATTTTGCTGTGAGGAAGAGTAAGCATGTATTTGAAGGGTTTGGCTCCAGCTTCTATATCCTGTTATCTCTGTGGATAACTCACTGGTGCTCAATAGCAACAAAACTATTCGAGAATGTGCTCTGCCTAAATACATGGAATCAGCAGATTCTTTGGTCTCTAAAGAGAACAGAAATAAGGCTTTTTAGTCTTTAATATTGAAATAAATTAAGTCTATTTTGCAAATAGCTGCTTCAGGCCATTAATAAATATTTATTAACTGCCTGGGATACTCCCAAATTCCTGTGGGAGAAACAAATAACTATGAGGTTATAGTTGGGGAGATAACATATTCATACAACAATATTAAAGATCTATATTTAATAAGGTTGATAAATATTAATATTTAAATATTAATATTAAGTAAATGATAATAATATTACGCAACACTTCTATCTCAAAAGGGTGCATGATTTAATTCCAAATGACAGCTAGAGACAACAAATGTTTCAGGATTCATTGAGGGTTGGTGAGGTCTGGAAGGGCTACATGGCACCAAACTAGGCCCTGGAGGTCAGGGAGACACTACTAAGCTAATTTGGGTAGAAGAACAACATAAAATAAAGCATAAAGGCAGAAAAGTTCATTGTATGTTTGTTTAGTGACTTCTGAGTATTTTCATAAGGTTACCAGAGTGAAATGTTATGAATATAGTTCAGTTAGGGTCAGTTGGGACTCACTGGTTCTTAAGTCCAAAACTATTGCCGTTTTTCTTTTTCTTTTTCTTTCTTTTTTTTTTTTTTTTGAGAAAGAGTCTTACTCTGTCACCTGGGCTAGAGTGCCATGGCATCAGCCTAGCTCACAGCAACCTCAAACTCTTGGGCTCAAGCAATCCTCCTGCCTCACCCTCCTAAGTAACTGGGACTAAAGGCATGCACCACCACACCTAGCTAATTGTTCTATTTTTAGTTGTCCAGCTAATTTTTTTCTATTTTTAGTAGAGGTGTGGTCTTGCTCTTGCCCAGTCTGGTCTCACACTCCTGGCCTCAAGCTATCCTCCTACCTCAGCCTCCCAGAGGGCTAGGCTTACAGGTGTAAGCCACTACACCCGGCCATATTGCCATTTTTAAATAACAAATATTTTGCTTTTCTACCTTTACTACACAATATTTTTTCTTTTAGACAGTATCTCACTGTTGCCCAGGCTAGAGTGCAGTGGTATGATCGTAGCTCACTGCCATCTTGAACTCCTGGGCTCAAGCGATTCTCTGACCTCAGCCTCTCAAGTAGCTGGGACTACAGGCACAAGCCATGATGGCTGGCTAATTTTTCTATTTTTTGTAGAGATGGAGTCTTACTCTGTTGCTTAGGCTAGTCTCAAGCGATCCTCCTACCTCTGCCTCCCAAAGTCCTAAGGTTACAGGTGTGAGCCACCGTGCCCCTGGCCCACAATATATTTTTAACTTGATATAAAATACTCTGACTATAAGGAATAAATAAAAGGAAAATAATTTTTAATAAAAACTACATATTTGATTTCACTTATGTGAGTTATCTAAAATAGTTAAACTATTAGAAACAGAAAGTGGAATGCTGGTTGCCAGGGGCTGAGGGGAGGGAGAAAAGGGTAGCCGTTGTTCAGTGGCTACAGAGTTTCAGTTTTGGAAGATGAAAAGGTTCTAGAGATCTGTTGCTCAACAATACACATAGAAGTAACACCACTGTACACTTAAACATGTTCACACTGTCTATTAGGGTTCTCCAGAGAGATAGAATCAATAGACTATATACAAATAGATACATGAGAGGGGATTTATTATGGGAATTGGCTCATGAGATTAAGGAGGCTGAGACTCCCACTGCAGGCCAGTGGCAGGCTGGGGCCCCTGAGGTGCTTGTATCATGTCTCCAGGGAAGCCCATGGTGTAACAGTCCCAGGCCAAAGTCCTGAGAACCTGGGCTGGGGGCAGGAGTTTGTGTAAATCCTGAAGTCCAAAGGCCAGGGAGCCAGGAGCAGTTTGTCCAAAGACTGGAGAGGAAGAGTATATCCAAGCTCCAGCAGAGAGATGACACACGACACATTTGCCTTCTCTCTGTGTTTATTCTCTCCAGGTCCCCAGCAGATTGGATGGTGCTGGTTTACATTGAGTTGGCTCTTCCACACCTAGTTTACTCAGACTCACATGCTAATCTCCTCTGGAATCACGCTCACAGACACACCCCGAAATAATACTTTACCAGTCATTTTTTTTTTTTTTTTGAGATAAAGTCTTGCTCTGTCACATTGGGTAGAGTGCAGTGGACCTCCTGGGCTCAAGTGATTCTCCTGCCTCAGCATCCAGAGTAGCTGGGACTATAGGCTTGTGCCACCATGCCTGGCTAATTTTTAAATTTCTTTTTAGAGATAGGGTCTCCCTATGTTGCCCAGCTAATCTTAAACTCCTGGCTTCAAGCGACTCTCCCACCTTGGCTTCTGAAAGTGCTGGCATTACAGTAATTAGCCACCACGCCCAGCCTCTAATACAATGTTGAATTGAAGTGACAGAGTGGTCATTCTTGTCTAGTTCTGGATCTTAGGGAGAAAAACATTGTCTTTTACCATTAAGTATGATGTTAGCTGCAGGTTTTTCATAATCACCTTTTATGATATTGAGGAAGTTCCCTTCTATTTCTAATTTTCTGAATGTTTTTATCATGAAGTGGTGTTGAATTTTGTCAAATGCCTTATCTACGTCTATTGAAATAATAATGTGGTTTTTGTCCTTTATTCTGTTGCTATGGTATGTTACATTAGTTGGGTTTTGGATGTTAAGCCACCTTTGCATTCCCAGGACAAATCTCATTTTGTCAAACTGCATATTTCTTTCTTCTTCTTTTTTTATTTTTCTTTTTGATGTACTGAATTCCTTCTGCTATTGTTTGGTTGAGGATTTTTACATCTATATTCATAAGAGATATTTATACTCTGTTTTTTTTTTCATAAATCCATTCTAACTTTCCAATATTCTGCTGTTTTTTAAGGGGGATTTAGGGAATTTCAAAAAGTATGTTGCTGCTTTTGACATCTGCATGTGTGCTGCCAGAAAAATTCATTATTAAAAAATATTTGTGGGCCGGGCGCGGTGGCTCACGCCTGTAATCCTAGCTCTCTGGGAGGCCGAGGCGGGCGGATTGCTCAAGGTCAGGAGTTCGAAACCAGCCTGAGCAAGAGCGAGACCCCGTCTCTACTATAAATAGAAAGAAATTAATTGCCCAACTAATATATATATACAAAAAATTAGCCGGGCATAGTGGCACATGCCTGTAGTCCCAGCTACTTGGGAGGCTGAGGCAGGAGGATTGCTTGAGCCAGGAGTTTGAGGTTGCTGTGAGCTAGGCTGACGCCATGGCACTCACTCTAGCCTGGGCAACAAAGTGAGACTCTGTCTCAAAAAAAAAAAAAAAAAAATATTTGTGGAGGAAAACTCCATAAGGCAGTTTTATCTAAGCATCCATCTTTTTTTCATTCAACATCTATTTAGCATTCATGGATGCATTATCAAAAAATAAATTAATGTTAATAACCCTGTGGTCTCAAAGATCTCAATGAATAATAAAAATAGCCAAGTTTTTTCATGTATATAGAAGGTTTACCTCAATCTCACATTAACAGCTTATAGTTTATCAGTGTAAGACCTGCTGATGTTATTTTAATTCAGTCTTAGTTTAGTTTGTTTTGTGGAATGGAAAATCAATACCTCTGGCAAGATCTATCAGCACATTTGCTGCTAATGTCAATATCTATTTGCATGATTCTTTACTGTTCTGGTTGTTCTTGCTTGTCAGGCAAATCGTGTCAAAGAAAACAAGTTAGGAAATAACTAAGAAATAAAGTCAGGTTTTAGTCTGAAAATGTTTGTTCTTGGCACACCCATGGTGAAAGAACGACCAGAGGCATCAAAGTTAGGCAAGCACGAAATGAGGTTTATTGAGGAGAGAAAGATAGGATTACAGGGCAAGAGCAAGATACACGTTTACAGAGCATGATTCATACACCACAGATGACCGAACCCATTGTCACAGCACAGGGAGAGTGAAAGGAAGGGTGCAAAAGGGACTTGGTTATGGTCTGTGTCTTGGTTTAGATTGGTACCTCCTTCGTGGTTCAGAGGTCACTATGGAACCACTTTGATTGAACAGTTGGGAGTCACATGACCTGAGTCTTAACTATGCATGCAGGTTGTTTTAGGTCAATTTCCAGACTCTATAGTACCTATGCTGCTTGGCCCATCAGCTAGAGATTCCTCTGCATTCTTTTGCAGCTGGCACACTAAGTTATGATTGGCAGATTTGTAGGGTATTCCCTCTTCCCCAGGTATGGCAGTTACTAGAGACAGGATTAGGGTGTGGCAAGACCAAAATGGGGACAATAGCACCCACTTTTATCCCTAGGAGACCCAGAATCCCTCTTTTTCTATCTAACTATAATAATGCCTGAATTAAGTTTGTTCTATTGAAAGAGCTCAGGGAAATCTCAGGTAAATGCCAACCATTGATTTCCAGGAAATTCTATTGGACAAAAATGTTCTTCAAAAGGAATATTTAACTCTGAAATAAGTTTCCTAAAATAACTTCAAGGAAAAATAACTTTTAAGTTCCCTTACCTTTGATGTTTTAAAGCTGTTAGAATTTCTGAATATGTCTGGAAACAATATTGATGCTCTTCCATGACATGTGTTTATAAATATCACTCAGCTGGCATTTCTGCATTTGATAAGAAACCAATCTCACATTCTGCCTATTTTTTTGAACCTTTAAAATAAAACCAAGTAATTAAATATTACAATCATATGTTAGAACTATTCAATTTCTTTGATAACAACATATAACAGAAGTGAGATTAAATTTAATATAATATGAATAATTTTAATTAGAAACTGAATTGACATATTCATTACTTTTCAGGTAATGCTGTACAAAGCTTAAGCAATAGTGTAACAAAGTAGTAGGAACTATCAAAGAACTTTACCAATGAAAACATTTCTTGGCAATGCAATTTAAGTCTCTCATTTGCTGTAGTTTTCATCCTATTAATAAACTCTCTTGTCTGTGAGATTGTTTGATGCCCATGTAGCATGTAGGTGACTATACATGTCTTTTGTATTATGGATCCCAGGCCTTTTTGATATTGAATATGTTCAATGCTGTTTGAAATTTTTCTTTTTCTATTTTTGTTTTTTTATTTTTTTTTAGAGACGGGGTATCACTCTATTGCTCAGGCTGGAATGCAGTGGTGTGATCATAGCTCATTGTAACCTTGAACCCCTGGGCTCAAATGATGCTCCTGCCTCAACCTCACCAGTAGCTAGGACTATAGGCATGCACCACCATGCCAGCTAATTAAAAAAAATTTTTTTAGAGATGGGGTCTCACTATGTTGTCCAGGCTGGTCTTGAACTCTTGGCCTCAAGTGATCCTCCCACCTCAGCCTTCCAAAGGGCTGGAATTACAATTTTAAAATCTCATTCCTACATCACTTTATTGATGTATTCAATCTACCGATAGATTCATTTGTCATGGATTTACTGTGTACCTAGTTTGTAAAAGGCACTGAGCTAAGTACAGAGGGGCCTCTGCTCTCCAAGAGCTGCCATGTGGCTGGGCAGAGAGGGCACACAACACTCGGACTTTAATGCAGACCTTCTCAACTGGTGTGACCAGGCAAGAGCTACAGATGTGCCAGCTGACCTTCAGAGTGGTAGGGTCTGGACAGATGCCCAGGCCCTAAGCAGTGTCAACAATTTGCCCTGGGCCTCCGAACAAGTACTGTCATTTTCTGTGTGGGCCATGATGTGGAAAAAGAGTTAAGGTGCTAACTGTTGTGACAGGTATTAAAATTGCCATGAGAGAAGAGAAAATAAGTTCTGCCTGAAGCGCTTGTGAAGAGCTGAACCTAGACAGTAAGTAGGAGTCCCACAGGCAGAAACTAAAGGGAAGTGGAAAGTAGTGATTTTTAAAAATGCACATATGCTGTGATTCTGTAATTCCCCTGTTGGGAATTTATGCTAAAGAAATTAAACTAGCAGGAGGTAAAGACATATGTACAAAGATGTTTATTATAGCCTTGTTTATTGTAGCAAAAAACTAGAAACAACATAATTATGTCAACAGCAGAATGGTTGAATAAATTATGGTATATCCATGCTATGGAAAATCTGTAGCTTTTTAAAAGAGGTTAATTAAATCTCTATGTGTTGACCTGCAGTTGTAAAAAAAAAAAACAAGTAGTATAGCAATGTGTATAGTTAGATTCATTTTTGTAAGGCAACAATTTATAAATGAGTAAATGTTGATCTAAGAATTTGGAGAAGGGTGTAGACTACACTGATCTGTGTTAATATTGGTTACTTTGGTAGTGGTGGTGAAGAGGGTGGTGTTGGTTGATTAATTTTTCTTTTGTAGCTCTCTATTGGTCTTGTTACAAGGATTTTTTTTTTTATGCAGGGTCTGGCTCAGTTCCCAGGATTAGAGCACAGTTGCATGGAGAAAGCAGAAAGAAACAGGGTGTGCCTTCTCCCACCCACTGCTCCAGCTATAGTGTAGACTTGTGCTACGGCTTAAGAGTGAAGGTTTCCTGGTGTGTGTACCTCTTGTTAGACACCAAGTCCATCAGTATGTTTTCCTATATGTTTACTGCTATTTGTCAGAAACCTAATTAGGCCAATTTTCCACCCAAGAGATTAGGAATAGGAGCTGGGTTTGAAACTCTACTTTGGGAAAGATTTCTTATTTTATAGACATGTCAACACAGTGGAATGACCTCTTAAAGAAAAAAACTATACTGGTTCTTTTTTTTTTTTGAGACAGAGTCTCACTTTGTTGCCCAGGCTAGAGTGAGTGCCATGGCGTCAGCCTAGCTCACAGCAACCTCAATCTCCTGGGCTCAAGCGATCCTCCTGCCTCAGCCTCCCGAGTAGCTGGGACTACAGGCATGCGCCACCATGCCCGGCTAATTTTTTATATATATATATCAGTTGGCCAATTAATTTCTTTCTATTTATAGTAGAGATGGGGTCTCGCTCTTGCTCAGGCTGGTTTTGAACTCCTGACCTTGAGCAATCCGCCCGCCTCGGCCTCCCAAGAGCTAGGATTACAGGCGTGAGCCACAGCGCCCAGCCTATACTGGTTCTTGTTCCTTCCCCTCAACCTTTCTTCTTTTAAAATAACATTTATTGTCGTTAGCTTTTTTTGTGTGTCTAACACAGACTCAATGTAGAAAATTGCGAAAATTCAGTAAAGCACAGTTTGGTCCCACGGTTTAGAGACAGCTGTTGGCATTTGTCTTTAAACAGTAATGGGGGTGTTGTGAACTAGTTTGTAAACTGCTCCCCCCCCTTTTCTACCACTTTCTATTAAAAAAAATTTTTTTTATAACGACTATCTTCCGACCTTTGTCCACCAGCGGTCGCAGCCCTGGCCAACTTCGGTAGTCTCTTGCAGACGCTGGCCTTGGTGCCACCCTCCCACGGCGAGGCTGCCCGGCCTTCGCGGGTGCGGCCCCTTTAAGGAGGCAGGCACTAGGGAGGGCGGTCCCCGCGCTGATTGGCGGAGCTCGGAGCCACGTGGCGGTCCCTGGGCGGGGCGTCCAGCGGCGGGGTTCGGGCTGCCTGTCCCCGGGAAGGGGGCGAGTTGACAGATGTGCGTGAGGAGGTCCCTGGTCGGCCTCACCTTTTGTACCTGCTACCTGGCTTCGTACCTCACGAACAAGGTGAGGGGGGCGGGCGCGGGAGGCGGCGATCGCACGTGGGAGATTTGCGTCCGATCATCATTCTGTAACTAATGCAGCCTCCAGCTTTTATCTGTTAATGTTTTTTCCTGAGGGTGATGGAGAGGAAGCCAACTCCGTGTGGGATCCGCCACGCCGGCTTGTAGAAATAGCATTTATTGGACTGTTCTGTCCCCCTTTTCCGTCCTGTAAAGCACCGTCTACACCTCCTGGGAAACAGGATTTTTTGACTGGCCATTTCCCGGGAACTTAAGTTTGAGCTGTGTGGACTACTTTTAAGGGAAAGAAAGCACTTGGTTCCTGTGTCTTTGGGGGATGAAGAGTCAGAGAAGGAATCAGACACATCTTGCCTTCTTTCCTGAACACGCCCCTGCCCCAGAACCCACGATGTTCCAGAAGCCTTTAAACACAAGAGATTAATCCATCTCCCCCTCACACCACTGATTCCCAAACCTATGTTTTATGTTTTCATCCCAAATACTTCTAGTATATTTAAGAGTTTTTCATGGAATTATTTTTTTAAAATAAAACGTAAATTTAATTTTAAGTTTAAAATGATGTTGTAGAACCCTTCTCATGAGGAGGCAGAGAAGCAGTGGTGCCATATTTGGGTTTTTGCTTTGTTAGGAGAGGAAAACTGGCCCTGGGTTTGGTACCATGCAGGGAAATGTGGGACCCAGTGGGCCTGGGTGGGAAGTCACCTGCTGGCCTGGACTCTGGGCTGGCCCAAGTCAAACTGGTGATATGGGCCCCACGACCACCTTGCCCACCATGGGGTCTCTACTCCCTCTTGCTGCTTGTCTCTCTCTGGAAAAGGACCATCAACAAACAGCATTTCCTTCTCCCTTCTCTCTTAAAGTGAGTGGCTGTCTTTAGTATATTCAGAGGATGCTCCCAACCTTCCCTCCTCCAGTTGATTTTTAGTTATAGTGAGGGCCTTTGAAGATCCATAAACGCTGTCTTACTGGGAGGCATCGATGGGTTTATATCCTGGCTCCACTTACTTTGCGACCTTAACCTTTCTAAACCTAAGTTTTTAACTCTCAGAGGAGATAGAGAGTTCTCTTAAAAGAGTTATTGTGAGAGTCGGTGGAAATGATGCTTGTAGGGTGGTTGGCCTAGTGCCCACCATCATGGTAAATGATCCATAAGTGGTAGCCACTCTGGAAGAAAAGAAAGAACAATCTTTTGTTTATGGTGTGACACAGTAATTATTAGCTTTTAACAGATTTGTTTTTTCTCGTGGGGCAGGTAGCTAAATTAAAAAAGATATTTTGTTGTAGCTCCTACTCAGGAATATGTGAATTTGTGAAATCCTGGATTTCTCAATTTAACTATTCTAATTTTTCTAGCTAACCTGATGTCTACCTTGATAAAATTGTACTTTAAAACAGAATAACCGGCCGGGCGCGGTGACTCAAGCCTGTAATCCTAGCACTCTGGGAGGCCGAGGCGGGCGGATTGCTCAAGGTCAGGAGTTCAAAACCAGCCTGAGCGAGACCCCGTCTCTACCATAAAAAAATAGAAAGAAATTAATTGGCCAACTAATATATATAATATAAAAATCAGCCGGGCATGGTGGCTCGTGCCTGTAGTCCCAGCTACTCGGGAGGCTGAGGCAGCAGGATCACTTGAGCCCAGGAGTTTGGGGTTGCTGTGAGCTAGGCTGACGCCACGGCACTCACTCTAGCCTAGGCAAGAAAGCGAGACTCTGTCTCAAAAAAAAAAAAACAGAATAACCATCCTTTTATTTACATATAATTATTAGAAGAGGGCATATTAACATGACTGACATGAAGGCCCACAAGCTATGGCATTGGTTAGACAAAAAAAAAAAAAAAAGAAAGAAAATATCCAGCAGGCAAACAGCATTAGTAGATAGAAATTTATTCCCCCATGTACATTTGCATTTGTAGCATTATGATTATTGTTATTTTTTTGAGACAAGGTCTCACTTTGTCACTTTGGGTAGAGTGCTATGGTGTCATCATAGCTTACAGCAACCTCAAACTCCTGGATTCAAGTGATCCTCCTGCGTCAGCCTCTTGAGTAGCTGGGACTACAGGCATGCATCACTACATCCGGCTCATTTTTTCTATTTTTTGTAGAGACGGGGTCTCATGCTTGCTCAGGCTGCTTTCAAACTTGTGAGCTCAAGTGATCCTCCTGTCTCGGCCTCCCAGAGTGCTAGGATTGCAGACATCAGCCACTACTCAGCCTGTAGCATAATTTTTTATTTATTGGTACCATACACCATTTAATAATTAATTTAATAAAGACTAAATACCTTCCATGTGCATAATGTCTCAAGGTGTTAGATAAACCAAATTTTCAGGTTCCTAGAAATATATAATCTGAATAATAGAAATCATAGGTGGTTTGGAATGCTTTGGCTTGGGGATGTTGGGAATTTTCAGAGCTAAAGAGAGAGAATAGGACAGTAACAGCAGAAGGCAGGAAAGAAGGGAAGCGAGAGGAGATTGTCTAAAGAGGGAGGAGGATGTGAGCTCCAGGGTGGAGAAAAGGAGATGGGAGGGCCAGATGTGGGTATGAGAGGTGGCTAAACATAACAAAGCTCTGGTGAGGAATTTTGTAACTCTTAGAAGTTCAAAACTTTTTTTTTTTTTTTTTTTTTTTTGCTCAAACCTTTTATGGCCATTGTTTTATTTTCTCAACCAGGACAGTGAAGCTTCCTTCCCACAACCAAGGCTGTGTGAGTTGGCTTGGACCAAGTAGAAGCCAAATGGGAAGAAATCTGTGCAGTGGACATAAGCATATCCTCCTGCATCTAGTCTGTCTGCCAAAGTAATTTTCTTTGCAATTAGTGAAGATTTTTTGTATCTACAGTAGATGATTCTCTCTTCTAGTTTTTCAAAGACTATGTGCTAGTTTCTTTATTTCCATGTCTCTCTCCACTAGAAAGAAAATTTTTTTGTTTTTTCTTTTTTGAGACAGAGTCTCACTCTGTTGCCCCGGTGAGTGCCATGGTATCAGCCTAGCTGACAGCAACCTCAAACTCCTGGGCTCAAGCGATCCTCCTAAGTAGCTATGGACTCACACCACTATGCCTGGCTAATTTTTTTTTTTTTTTTTGAGACAGAGTCTCGCTCTGTTGCCCAGGCTAGAGTGAGTGCCCTGGTGTCAGCCTAGCTCCCAGCAACCTCAAACTCCTGGGCTCAAGCAATCCTGCTGCCTCAGCCTCCCGAGTAGCTGGGACTACAGGCATGTGCCACCATGCCCGGCTAATTTTTTCTGTATATGTTTAGTTGCCCAACTAATTTCTTTCTATTTTTAGTAGAGACAGGGTCTCGCTCTTGCTCAGGCTGGTTTCGAACTCCTGACCTCGAGCAATCCGCCAGCCTGGGCCTCCCAGAGTGCTAGGATTACAGGCGTGAGCCACCATGCCGGCCCCTACCAAAGGAAAGCTGCTGTAGGTGGGGAGGGAGGAGAAAGCATCACACCCTTGAGTTCTGGCTTTGGTGGCCTGGGCTGGCCACCAAATGGCATGTTCCTCTGTCCTGTGGGAAGTGCCAGCAGTAACCAGGTCCCAGGTAGCTACCTGTCCTTCTCCTCACAGCAATTAAGCCTTCAGCCTTGCAGGCAAAGTCCATTCCTATTCTGAACAAGTGGTTGGCATCTATTTTTTTTTTTTTTAATTTTTTGTGGAGACAGGGTATCACTATGTTGCCCAGGCTGGTCTAGAACTCCTGACCTAAAACGATCCTCCCACATTAGCCTCTCAAAGTGCTGGGATTACAGGCATGAGCCACTGCAACCAAGTAGCATCGTTGAAATATAAAACAATGCATTAATTTAATAGGAAGAATCCTTAAACCTCAGTGAAAATAAATGGGTAAAAGGCACAAATAGACAATTCACTGAGTCTAAAGAGATATGAGTGGATAATAAACATGAGAAATTTGCTACGCTCCTTTTAAAGGCTCCCCCTGCTCTTTGTGTTTCCTTGAGAACCTCCCTGCTAGGGCCTTGCTGTTCTGCCAAACAGCATTTTGCTCTGAGCAACACTTCTCAGTGAAGTGAGGAATTGCTGAAAGGGGACATTTTGGGGACTTAGCTTATATTTGTCCTACATTTCTTTTTTCTTTGTTCTTCAGCAAGGGGAGGTAAAATCTTCAGGATCTTTGATCTTCCCCAATATCTAGACCAAAACTAAGCACACAATAAACTAAATAAATAGCTGTTATCATAATGAGGCTTGTTAAGGGTGTTATGGGACATGACTCAGATGCTCACTTACTCCTGTCCCTCTCTCTATTTTAGAATATAAATCTCAGGAAGAGTAGGGAGGAGCATATTGAATTATGTGAGTAAATAGACTTCAGGGGGTCTTCTGTCCATAAATATAGGACAGAGCACAGGCCATCAGCCTAATGGTGGCATTTAGGAGCTCAAACAAGGGGAAATCTGTGTGGGCTGATCCCTGGGGAAAAAGTGGCTGTGTAAATTTGCTCAATACCAGTCCTCTCCATTCTTTTAGATCATGTGAAGAATCAGTTGAGTCCTTGCCTAAAGCTATTGTAGACTTTTAAAAAATTCTTAAAAGTGTTCAATAATAGGACAAAATGGAAAAAGATACCCAGAAGGACAGAACATAATTCCTTCGTTCTTAAAGTACTGTAAATTTGATTAAAAGGCATAAGAGACACCAGGTGCAGCAGTGGCTCATGCCTGTAATCCTAGCACTCTGGGAGGCTGAGGTGGAAGGATCCTTTGAGTTCAGGAGTTCGAGACCAGCCTGAGCAAGAGCGGGACCCTGTCTCTACTAAAAATAGAAAGAAATTAGCTGGACAACTAAAAATATATATAGAAAAAATTAGCTGGGCATGGTGGCTCATACTTGTAGTCCCAGCTACTTGGGAGGCTGAGGAAGAAGGATTGCTTGAGCCCAGGAGTTTGAGGTTGCTGTGAGCTAGGCTGATACCATGGCACTGTAGCCGAGGCAACAGAGTGAGACCCTGTCTCAAAAAAAATAAAATAAAATAAAAAAGACATAAGAGAAATACAGGCCGGGCGTGGTGGCTCACGCCTGTAATCCTAGCTCTCTGGGAGGCCGAGGCGGGCGGATTGCTCGAGGTCAGGAGTTCGAAACCAGCCTGAGCAAGAGTGAGACCCCGTCTCTACTATAAATAGAAAGAAATTAATTGGCCAAATAATATATATATATAAAAAAAATTAGCCGGGCATGGTGGCGCATGCCTGTAGTCCCAGCTACTTGGGAGGCTGAGGCAGAAGGATTGCTTGAGCCAGGAGATTGAGGTTGCTGTGAGCTAGGCTGACGCCATGGCACTCACTCTAGCCTAGGCAACAAAGCAAGACTCTGTCTCAAAAAAAAAAAAAAAAAAAAAAGAAATACAATTTTACCTTAACTGAGTTTTTTAAAAAATTCTTAAAATGCTAACCACCACAAAAATTATGATATCTCTGCAGAATTAGTTAGAAAAAAATCCTTTAATGCAAAAAAAGAAATAAAAATCTCAAAATTAAACGAGAACAATGGAAAGACTAGGATACAGTGCTTCTCAAAGAGAAACAAAGAAGGGACTAGATTTTTAGGTAATCTGGACAGCAGTTGAAGTGGATACCCTGACAAAACAATCTGTATCCAGGGACTTGTCCAGTTTTCTCCGCAGTTGCTATGGTTACAACATGACATTTTCTGGGATTTGGGAGGATGCTGAGTGTTTGAGCATCTATCTCTAGCAAGGGACCCAGATGCTCTGCTTCCTGGGTTTCTTATGATGCCAACTCTGCTCGCCAACTAAGAGGGCCAAGCTTCTGGTGGCCCTGGGGAAAAGTAGGCTCATTCTCTTTAGTATGATTTGGAAGGTGATTTGTTTGCCCATTTGAAGTGTCCAATAATCTGGTGTTTGTTTTTCAGTATGTCCTGTCTGTCTTGAAATTTACCTACCCTACGTTATTCCAAGGGTGAGTATCTTTTATGCTCTTTATACATATTTGTAGGAAATGTCCAACCAATAACACTAAATGTTCTTTGAAATAGTTTTAATGACTGCATAGGTTTCTTTCATCAAATAAGCATACTATAAATTATTTGGCCATCCTATTAATGGGCATTTAACTTGTGTTCCATTTTGGAGGTATAAAAACAACACTGTTACCAGACATTTTTTTGTGTTCAAATCTGCCAAATTTCCAACTATTTCTTTGGGATACATTCCTACATGAGAAATTTGGGTTAAATTATGTGAACTTCTTTAGTATTCTTGAATATTAACAGATGATTTTACCAAAATGTTTTATTACCAATTTATATTACAACCCAACCTGTATATGAAAATTTCTATAATGTACTTACACTGTGACTACTTTTTCTTCTCTGATTTCACTGACTTCATGAACAAAAGATATATTTTTTTGTCTTATAATTTCTTAGATTATTCCTGAGGTTGGACAGTTTTCTTATGCTTATCCACTCATGCCTTTTTTAAGTGAATTATCTATTTGTGCCTTTTTATTGACTTATTTTCACTGAGGTTTTAGTATTTTTCTCATTAGTTTAATGAATTCTTTCTATTTTAAGGATGCCAACAACTTGTCCATCATGTTTATTGAAAATATTTTTTGTAATTTGTTCTTTGCCTTTTAGTTTGTTTATAATTATTTTGATTATTTAACTATTTTATTTTTATGTGTACTAATATATTGTTTCTTTTGTGACTGCTTTCATTGCTTTTCTCTGTATTCTTCCCCATCACAAGATCATTTAGATATTCACTTCTATTTTATATTAAAGATTGATTCAGTTTTTAATCATTGTCAGTTTATTTTAGTCTATGGTGCAATGTGAGGAAATTGTCCCTCCCTCAATAGTTAACTAAGTTATACTAGCCCCATTTATTGTATAATCCTTTCTTTTGCCTTTGAGTTCCTAATATCACATATGTGCATTCCTGACTTACGATGGTTTGACTTATGATTTTTGATCATATGATGATGCGAAAGCAATATGCATTCAGTAGAAACCGTACTTCCGATTTTGAATTTTGATCTTTTCCTGGGCTAGCAATATGCCATATGACACTCCCTTGCAATGCTGGGCTGCTGCAGGGAGTGTGAGCTGCAGCTCCCAGCCAGCCACGCTGATGTAAATGTTCTGAGCACATTTAAGGTAGGCCAGGCCAAGCTATGATGTTTGATATGTTAGGTGTACTAAGTATATTTTTGACTTACAATATTTTCAACTTATGATGGGCTTATCTGTACGCAACCCCATTGTAAGTTAGGAGCACCCGTCTGAAGTCATTTTCCTAGGGTCTCTTATTGGGTACTTATTTGTCAATTTTTATGGAAAGGGGCTAGTGCTGAGTTGTTTCAATTATTATGCTATTTACCTATGTAGTAAAGCAAGTCATATCTCATTCTTCTCCTTTAAAAAACGATTCTTTATATTATCACCAATAAATTATTTCAGGTGATCTTTAGAATTCTTTGTCAAGTTCCTCTCTAATATTTATAGCAAAAGTTTTAAAATATTGTCTGTGATGATGCATATTTTAGTCAATAAAGCTGGGCTATTGTTTTCTCTTTTAGTGACTAGCAGGTGTTTTATGGCCCTGATTGTCCTTTCATGTCTCTCAGGTAGAGGGACTTAGGGAACTTAGGTGGGGAAGGGGCTGTGTACACCTGGTTGTCTACCCCTTTCTCATCCAAAAGTCAGATTGGATGTGCCTCTCCCATAGAGTGTAAGATCTGCAAAGGCAGGAATTTTGATTTGTCCGTTTTGTCCCTGGAGCATCCCCAGTGCCTAGGACAATGCCTGGTGCATAGGAGGTGTGTAGTAGGGTAGCATAACTTAGTCTGCAAATATTTGTTGATACTGTTCTAGATACTTGGGTACATCAGTGAAGAAAACAAAGATCTCTGCCCTCGTGGAGCTTGCTATTAATATTTTCAAAATGGTGGGTCCCCAGTGTGAAGTCCCAGCTCCTTAGCGTGATTGACAGGGCCCTTGGGGATCAGCCCCTTGTCTCCAGTGTCAGCTCTCGCCATCCCCTCTCAAAGGCTCTGATGCTAAGGTCCAGACCAGCTGAACTGCTCTGAGAAGCTCTGCACAAGCCATTGTCTCTCTTACCTCTGTGCCTTTGTCCCTTCTTGGTCTTCTGCTTCCAACGTGCTTTAGGTTTTTGCTCAAATTTACTTTCTCTGGGGAGACTTACCTGTTCTACAACCTTAGTCACCTTGCTAGGGTGGCTTATAGTACCTGGCACTTTTCCTATTAGGGTTCATCACACTTTATTATAATTATTGGTTAATTATCTTACTTTCCACTTGACCAGGGTTTGTCAACCTCAGAATGACGTTCCAGCATTGACATTTTGAGTTGGATGCTTCTTTGCTGTGGGGGCTGCATCCCTGGCTTCTACTCAGTAGATTCCAGTGGCATAGCTTCCCCTCCCACCCCTAGTTGTGACAACCAAAAATTCTCTCGATACTGCCAAATGTCCCCTGGGGAAAAATTGCCTGATTGAGAACCACTGCTCTAGACTAAGCTGTTTGAGGCACAGCCCGCATTCGGTCTGTTCGGCTTGGCTGGGTCAGTGAAGCTTCACAAAGGAGACGTGCAAGTTGGGTCTTACAGGGTGAGCAGGCGATCACCAACACACCAGGACATGGAAAGGACATTCTGGGGCAAGAGGACAGCACGTCTAGACTCTCGAAGTATCACATGGCCTGGCACATTCCTGAGGCCGGGGACTGTTCAGTACAGCTAGGAGGTGGCTGCCCACGGCCCACAGACAGGAGCTGATCCTGGAGGGGGCGGGTACGAGTCCCAGGGGGCTTGTGTGTCACACACAAGTGACTTTGTCCTGTCAGCCAGGGGTTTTCAGCTGTAGCATTACAACACATGGGTGTGTTGGAGTCACTTCCCAGGCATCTGAAGTCATTCATAACTAAAATTACGGTTTTGAAATTTATGAATGATTCACCTAAAATAAAAAATCAATTAGAGTGAGACTGTCCCTCTCACTCACTGGGCGTTTTTATGTGCTTCCTGCAGTGGCAGGGGGAGAGGTTGACCTGTGCTGACCTCCGCACTGCGCATGCTGAGGGCAGCGTGTCTCACGGGAGCTTCATGACCCCAAGTGTGTGTGGGCAGAGAAGGGGCCGAGGGCTGCTGCCTGCAGCACCAGGCAGAACCCATTTTGAAAACAAGCCAGTGGCACTATTAAATCTGCATTTAGAACAAACCCTTCGACTGCAAAGTAGAGAATGGATGGGGAGGAGATCCTGGAGTGAGGGGGACCAGCTGGGGGACTAATGCTGTGGGCCAGGTGTGGGACGCCTGAATTGAGGCAGGGGCAGGAGGGATGGAGGGGAGGCTTTGGATTTGGGGGCTGTGATGGGGTAAATAAAATCAATAGGATTTTGCACGTAGGTGAGGGAGAGGAGGCCAGAGGAAGGGCTAAGATGCCGTCTAGATTTCTGGTTTGGTGGATTAGGGATGGTAGGATAATAGGACTTAGGGAGTTTCTAGGTGATGTTTTAGGCATGTTACAATCGGGAGCTGTGGGAGGTCACTGTGGCAGTATCCGGGTGACAATAAGGCTGTGGGAATCCCCAGGGCACAGGAGAAGCAGTGGCTGTGGGTGAGATTGTTCACGAAAAGTCTAGAATAAGAAGGGAAGAGAATTAATGTCAGTACTTACTGGACAGCTGGACTCAAGGGGACAGTGGAGGTTGAGAAGGAAAAGTCTGAGAAATGGAATAATTGGGAAAGAGTGGGAGAAAAGAGTTGCAAAATTGGTGGAAAGTGTCTATTTGTGTCAGTCAGCAGGTCTGCTGGGGCTGGATGGCATTTGAGACCCTCACACTCTATGAAATTCATATCGGCTCTTGTCCTTTCAGGTGGCAGACATTCATTGGTGGACTTCTGCTTCATGTGTTATGGAAGCTGGGCTGGGTGGAGATCAACAGCAGTCTAAGGTATAGCAACCTTTCTGTGCTTGACTCATGTTCACACCCTCCTTGCTTTTCATATAATTTAATTTCTTTTTTTTTTTTTTCCAGAGATGGGGTCTCACTCTGTTGTCCAGTCTGGAGTACACTGGCATAGTCATAACTCTCTGTAATCTCCAACTCCTGGGCTCAAGCAATCTTCCCACTTTGGCCTCCCAAAGCACTGGGATTACAGGCATGAGCTGCCTCGCCCAGCATGATATTATTTAATTTATTATGGTGCTGCACTGGGAAACACAGATGTTTGAGTTGTTTGGTCTCTTAGGTCCCTTCTAACCTTGAGATTCAATGATTTTATTATCAGAGAAAACTCTATACAATTTTCCTGGTTAATGATGTCACTAATATAATACTAAAATTAATTGAGGCCAGGCACAATGGCTCATGCCTATAATCCTAGCACTTTGTGAGGCCAAGGTGGGGAGTTCAGGACCAGCCGGAGCAACACAGTGAGATCCTATCTCTACAAAAAATAGAAAAATTAGCCAAGTGTGGTGCCATGCACCTGTAGTCCCAGCTACTCGGGAGGCTGAGGCAGGAGGATCACTTGAGCCCAGGAGTTTAAAGTTGCAGTAAGCTATCATGACACCACTGTACTCTAGCCTAGGAAACAGAGAGATACCCTGTTTTAAAGAAAAAGTTAATTGAGATAGACATTTTATAATGCCATATTAATATGGCTTCGTTTTAGATCATAAGATCACTAGGAATGAGATATATCAGCTTTAAAATTTTTTGTAAATTTTTTTTTAACTAGTCAAGTGCAGTAGTGAGAAGGGAACAAAGAGTAGAACAAGGAGTTCGTTCTGTAACTGTGAGCAATCCCTCCAGATAATTCAACTGTAGATTATTTCCTACTTATAGAAAAGTTAGGCTAGTACAAAGAACTCCCATACCTATTACTCACATTCCCCAGTTATTATGTTACCATGCATCTCCTACCATTTTCTCTTGATGTACTGTGTGTGTGTGTGTATGTGTGTGTGTGTGTGTGTGTGTGTGTGTGTATGCACTCTGTTGCCTGGGTTAAAGTGCAGTGGTGTGATCATAGCTCACTGCAACCTCAAACTCTTGGGCTCAAGCGATCCTCCTGCCTCAGCCTCCCAAGTAGCTGGGACTACAGGCATGCACTACCATGCCCAGTTAGTTTTTTCTATTTTTGGTAGAGAGCAAGTCTCATTCTTGCTCGGGCTGGTCTCAAACTCCTGACCTCAAGTGATCCTCCCACCTCAGCCTCCTAGAGTGCTGGGATTATAGACATGAGCCACTGTGCCCTCCCACCCCCCACAATATTTTGAAATTAAAAAAAAAAGAAATTCCCTTCCCATTAAATGATATCTCCCCATTCTCCCCTCCCCACCAAATCCCTAGAACCACTGTTCTACTTTCTGTGTCTACCTATTCTAGGTACCTCCTGCAAGTGGAATTATACAATATTTGTTCTTTGGTATCTGACTTATTTCACTTGGCATAATATTTTCAAGTTTCATCCATGTTGTGGCATATGTCAGAATTTCATTCCTTGTTAAGGTTGAATAATATTTGTATGTATAAACCACATTTTGTTTATTCATTCATCTGTTGATAGAATTCTTCATACTTTTATTGACTTTTTTTGAGGAGTAGGTAACTAATGACTAGTAGAACTGGTCAAAGATTCTCAAGATTATTTCCCTGGTAGGAGTGATCCTATGAGAGTAAAAACTTGACACCGACTAGACATGTTGTCCTTCGGACTTGACAGCATGAGGCTGGGTTCCACCCATCTCAGAAGATCCGTGGTCACATCCCACATCCACTTTCAGGCCCCTAGCTAAACTTCTTTTTTTGATGTTGTTTTTTGGGGTGGGGAGACAATGTCTTGCTCTGTTTCCCAGGCTAGCATGCAGTGACATCAACAGAGCTCATTACAACCTCAAACTCCTGGCCTCAAGTTATCCTCCCTCCTTGGCCTCCCAAAGTACTAGAATTACAGGCGTGAGCCACCGCACCCGGCCACTCTTAGCTAAACTTCTTAGAGGCCTTTTCACTTCTCTCTCCGGGACTTCTCTAGGTGATTTCATATTCATACATATGATGTCAGGTCAGTTGAACTTCTTGTTTAAGATCCCCATGTCCGGATTTTTAGTGAATCTCGTGGTTAGTAACTATTGGCACAGCTCAAGATTTCCAGTTACCATGGGCCCTTGGCAAAGGGGTGTTACCAGATGGCTAGCAGAAGGATCCAGAACCAGCATTCTTTCATGTGTGCTCAGGCTGGGTTTGTGTTTGCTGTGGCTGCTGTTTCCTGCTGGGCTTGGTTTTCTGATTATGTCACTAGGGAACTGAAGTCCAGCTTTACTGGGTAACTGTGTACTGGTGCAGAGAGAACAGAGGTTTGGCTCTACTCTAAATGGAAACTTTACATCAGAACAAAATTTTATTGTTTTTTTATTTTATTATTATTATTTTGAGACAGAGTCTCACTCTGTTGCCTAGGCTAGAGTGCTGTGGTGTCAGCCTAGCTCACAGCAACCTCAAACCCCTGGGCTCAAGCAATCCTTCTGCCTCGACCTCCCCAGTAACTGGGACTACAGGCATGCGCCACCATGCCCGGCTAATTTTTTTCTATATATTTTTAGTTGGCCAATTAATTTATTTCTATTTTTAGTAGAGACCAGGGTCTCACTCTTGCTCAGACTGGTCTTCAACTCCTGACCTTGAGCGATCCACCCACCTTGGCCTCCGAGAGTGCTAGGATTACAGGTGTGAGCCACGGAACCTGGCCTATTATTATTTTTTGAGACAGAGTCTTGCTCTGTTGCCCTGGCTAGAGTGCAGTGTCATCATAATAGCTCACTGCATCCTCAAACTCCTGGGCACAAGCGATCCTCTTGTCTCACTGAGCCTCCCGAGTAGCTGGAAATACAGGCGCATGCCATAACGCCTAGCTAATTTTTCTATTTTTAGTAAAAATGGGGTCTCTGTCTTGATCATGCTGGTCTCAAACTCCTGAACTCAAGTGATCCTCCCACCTCGGCCTCCCAGAGTACAAATTATAGGCATAAGCCATGGCACCTGGCCCAAAACAAAATTTTAAAGAAAAAAATAAAAAGAAAAAACAATGGGAATAGCAGGAAGACAGTTTGGAGTCCCAGAGGTTACTATGGAGCAGGATTATAATGGTGGGGCTGGAGGGTGGGCTCCTAAATTGGCACTGAATAGCATATGTCACAGAGAATTCATTTAGACTGCCCTATAACCTGGAGCACAGAGTCCAAGATTCCCCTCAAATGAGCCTCAGAACCTGACAACACATTTCTTACACTGCAAAGGGGCCATATCTGCTGTGTCTGTCAATCTCTGGCCATGTCACATGTTGGCTCTACCTAGAGACCTTCTGGAGTCATTCTCCTCCCAAGATGTTTGCCTGGAGACCAGTTGTTGCCACCAGTCTTGGATGACACCCTTAGAACTTTCTGTGTTGGCACAGATAGCGCTGTTTTGTAGCCACAAGCTTGTCGTTACATTGGCAGCTACTGCTGTTGCCAACCCATTACTGAACACTGAACTGATTTTTCCAGAAGATGCTGAAGTCCTTTGCTGAAGGCTTCCTGTAATTCCAAAATGTAATCCTAAAAGAACATTTGACCTGTTCATCTGACCGGACATCTGGTAAGCACAGCGAGACCATGGCATTCTTTTCTGGATTCTGGACCAGTTGCAAGGACAGACTCAGATGTGATTTCTTTCTTTTTTCTTTTTTTTTCTTTTTATTTTTTTGAGACAGAGTCTCACTCTGTTGCCCGGGCTAGTGTGCTCAGATGTGATTTCTTTGAAGACTTCAGATGCAGTCCTCTAATTCCTTTATTGCCAGGCTACATGTTTAAATAAAAACACTGGAAAGTAATTTGTAAACTACTTGCCACTTTTTGCACATTATAAATAAGAGACCAAATTTTGAACTCTCAAGCATTCAAGGATGACACATTCTAAGTTAAAAATTCTATGCCACCATACCTTTGTGACAAGAGATTTCTGAGATGAAAAAAAAGCCCCCAGCCCTTAATTTTCCATCAAGAATCTTTACTGGGAAACCATAACAAATGTCTTTGATAAAACCTATAAATTAGCACTGTCTGTAAAGAAATGAACAGTTAACCAATTAGGGTCCAGACTGTATTAATATTTATTTTTTTAAAAAAATATTTATTCATTTTTAGACATAAATTTTATTTATTTTAGAGATAAATTCAGAACAAAATGAGAAACCTGGGTACACGTACTATAGTGAACTTTACAACTCTCTTGTGCCAGCAGGCTTTATATTTTAATACTTATTTATTTATTTTCTTTGAGACAGGGTCTCACTCTGTCACCCTGGCTAGAGTGCAGTAGCACAATTGTAGCTCACTGCAGCCTTGAACTCCTTAAGCCATCCTCCCACCTGAGTAGCTGGGAGTACAGGTGCATGCCACCACGCCTGGCTAACAGATATTTGTTTATGGGCTATCATTTCATTTTGAGTGACTTGTAGTTTCATAAAACATCCTCTTTGCTCACAGAGGAAAGTTAGCCCCCAAATTTATGTTTTTGATACTTTTCCCTGTTGTTTTCTCTCCAGAGAGTTGCTTTACATATATATGTAGAAATCCCTTTTTAGGGATAATGAAACCAACTTTCAGAAGTCCCTCAGGAAACATACTGAGAACCGCTGCAAGGACATAGTACTGAATAGAATCTGAGGGGTGTTGGCATGGTGATTATGGCAGTTTTGGGGAGAAGTGTCCCTGAGGCCAGGGAAGGCAAAAGGATGGGATTTCCTGACCTTGGACATGGTTAGCACCTGCAGGTCATGCCTGTAGCTCCTAGGCATAGGAGTGGGCTGAACTTGGGCTTTATTAATAGACCACACCTCATGGTGCTGTCTCTGTCCACAAAGCCCCTTTCTGGCCTCTCCACAAGGCTAAGTCAACGTCTTAAATGTAAGATTCTTCAGCCTCGAGCTCAAGGCATTATGTGTTGCCCATTAGCTTGGATTTGCAGCCATTCATGGGCTGTGTATTGGCAAGGTGTTTGTACATGGATTTCCTTCTTTCTCACCTTTTCTAGAAACAAGATATGCATCTCTTCTCTCCTGCTTCACTTATTTTTCAAGAACCTGGGAGACCCATATATTTTTTTCTTTTTTTATCTTTGTTGACTGTATTTTTTCATGCCCACATCTCCTCTCTTATCCTGTGCTGTGCCTGCAGTCTGTCTCCTGAGGCTCACTCAGTGACATAATTGGCCTTGGTCCTCCTGGGGGGTGAGCTGAGGTACAGGGGTAGGCGGTGGAGGGAGACTGCCCTGTCAGTGGAGGCTGTGGGGCGGCAGCCTGAGCACTGCACAGGGCAAAGGCCAGGCCATGTGGTGGGGAGGGAGAGTGGTGGCCTTTCAAACATGGCAGTGCTGGGAGCTGCCAACTGCTTTCTCTGAGGCTCTAGCTGGCCCTCAGGGATTGTTAGAACCTTCCTGAAGATGACAAGATTTCCATTTCAGCATGAACTGGATTACATGTGGAGAATCTTGGACCAGGGAATGAAAAGAAGTGGAAGAAGTGATGATTCTGCATGTTTAGAGAGGTGGGAAGAAATGATACCAGTGAGGAAAGTGCCCTGAGAAATAGAACTTTACAGAAACCCAGTGGTCGCTTGGGCCTTCGTGTGGAGTCAGGGGCAATGCCTCATGTGTGAAGCCTTGAGTACTACAGCTAGTATGTTCTGTAGGTTGGAACCCAAGCTGCCTTATCCTAAATCATGGCAGCAAATGAGCCAGGAGTAAATATTATTTGCTTTGTGGGCTACACAGTCTCTGTTGCAGCTATTCTGCACAAAAGCAGCCATAGACAATACGTAAATGGATGTGACAGTGTGCCAATAAAACGCTGTTTTCAGAAACAGGCCACAGGTGGGACTTGGCCCATGGGCCGTAGTTTTCTGCCTCCTGCTCTAAATTGTGTTCTATGGGAAACAGTATTGTCACAGGGCTCTTGGGGTCGAGTAATATTAGGACTGGACTCTGTCAAGGGAATATGATCTTCCCTGAGTCAGGAGGAAGAGTACAGAGTGAATGAGAAAGTTCCAAGGGAAGTAGGAATAAGGGAGAAAAGTCGCAATACGACTGAGGAACATAGTCACCAGACCAAAGAAATGGAATCTAGGGCTCTTCTGTAATTAGCGAGTTAATATATGCACAAGTCCTTTGCAGCTGTGAGGCAAATATTGACTTTCCGATCATGCGGTATTACCACTTAGGCAACGCCAACAGTCAACACAGAACCTTGGTATCCTGCTCTCATTAGTTCATGTTTGGAAGCTGTCTTTTGGCCACTAGGGGTCACTGTAACACAGAATGTTCAAGAATTCAGCTTGGGGAGCCTTTCCAGCACCCATGAACAGATAAACTGGGGAGTGTTTTCAGGGAGCAGATGTTCTCTCAATAATGCATGCTCTATTTGAAAAACAAGTGATTTAATTTAATTAGCCTTCATCTCAATAACAACAGTTTTATAATCCGTGCCAACAGACTTTTGTTAGCTTCCTGTAAAAAACGCTTTGTTCATCAGGGCTTTTAGGGATGGTAGAGTGTGCATGCAAACAAAAAACAAGCCCGTGATTCAAACAAGATGCAGTGTTTGTGTTTGTAAATCAGTTAGGCAAAATTATGTGTCACCACAATTTTCAAACCAGGCCTCTCGACAAATAGTCCTTTGAGATGGTTGAGTCTGCAGTCTGTCCAGCTAGGAGTTGCTGTGAGGCCACACTCCCTACACACACACTCACACACTCTTTCACACTCATGGCTCAGCAGCTCCCTGAGGCCCACGCACCACAGGGACCTGAGATCCTGTCAGAACTAGCTCAGGATTTAATTCCATCTTGCCTCCTTTGCGGGCAGCAGGACAATGGAAGGATATGCTGGCATAGGGACCCCTATGAATTAGAGGTGGAGAAAGTGTGCATCCGTCGTGTTTCCCTAGTTTGTGTCGTTGTCGTCGTCCCCCCCCCCCCCATGCTTAGGCCTCTGGCTATCCTAGAATCAGACAGTGTTAGATCTGCTAATTACAGACTCCAGGTCTGTTTAGCCTCTCTGGAAGGTGATTTTTGTACCCAGTCATAAACTTTTAACACGTGTATCTTTGAATAGCAGTTCCAGTTCAAGGAATTTATCCTGAAGATTATGAAAACAGCGTGAATATGAGAATACAGTTATCCCTTTGTATCTGTGGGGGATTGGTTTCAGGACCCCTCTCAGATACTAAAATCCACAGATGCTTAAGTCCCTGATGTAAAATGGCATAGTATTTGCATCTGACCTATGCACGTCTTCTTGTATACTTTAAATCATCTCTAGATTACTTATAATACCTAATGCAGTCCGGACATGGTGGCTCATGCCTGTAATTCTAGCACTCTGGGAGGCAGAGAAGGGAAGATTGCTTGAGGTCAGGAGTTCGAGACCAGCCTGTGCAAGAGCATGACCCTGTCACTACTAAAAAGTAGAAAAAAATTAGCCAGGCAACTAAAAATAGAGAAAAAATAGCTTGGCATGATGGCATGTGCCTGTAGTCTCAGCTACTTGGGCGGCTGAGGCAGGAGGATCACTGGAGCCTAAGAGTTTGAAGTTGCTGCGAACTAGGCTGATGTCATGGCACTCTAGCCCAGGCAACAGAGCAAGACTCTGTCTCAAAATAAATAAATAAATAAAATAAAAACTTAATGCAACGTAAATGCCACGTAAATAGTTGTTATGTTGTATTGTTTAGGGAATAAAGATAAGACAAAAAAGCCTGCACATGCTCAGTATAGATGCAACCATCCTTTTTTTCATTCCAAATTATTTTCAATCTATAGTTGGTTGAATCCACAGATGTAGAACCCACCTATATAGAGGGCCAACTATGTATTCAAGGGTAATCATACAGCATTAGAATAGTAAAAATGTACAATATGAACCCATTTTTCTGAAGTGTTCATACATGTGCATATGGACACCATTTGGAAGGGTAGTGGCTTTGTAATCATGTTTTTCTTGATTATCTGTATTTAAAACATTTTCTAGTATGAATAGGTACTGCTTTTTAATAAGAAAAAAATAAATAATTATGTAAAACAAAATAACTGCCTTCCTTCCAAGATTCTAAGTTCATGTCTATTGAAGAAAAATGTTGTTGTTTTTTTTTTTAATGTAGTTAGTTTGTAGTTGTCACAGTTCTAGGTTATAATATGAGTGTTAATAAATGTTTATTGAATTGTAACTTGTTAGAATCCCCTATTAGTACCATTTCAGAGAGAAAGATGTAGGATGTAGGCGTTTTCTGCTCTTATCCTTGCCCTTTAAAACCAAGTAGCTGTTAGTACCAGCCATTCTGCTCAGAGCAAAGTCTTTGAAGGGCTTGAAAAAAGCAGAGGAAGAAATGTTAGTTATGGTCATGAATGGGTTTTGTTGCTATTGTTTCCCCCTTATACCAGAGGGGGAAAGAAGGGAAAGAGAAAGAAGGGAAAATTTTTTTTTAAGTTACAAAAGTAATACCTGGAGATGCATTCAGCAAATATTTGACTGTCTACTATGTGCCAGGCATTGTTTTAGGCTCTGGGGATGCACAGTGAACAAAACAGACCAAAATCCTTACCCTTAGGGGGGAGGAAGGGACAGGGGCAATGCATGTAACCTTAATGTTTGTACCCCCATAATATGCTGAAATAAAAAAAGAAAAGGAAAAAAAAATCCTTACCTTGATGGAGCTGCCATTCTAGTTGAGGTAGACAGACAATAAACACATGGAAATGGAAATACGTAATGTGTTTGATGCCAGTAGGTGTACAGAGGAATAAAGCCAAGTAAGGAGTTGGGGGTATGTGTACATGTGTGTGAGCGCACATGTGCACCAGTGGACACATGGGTTGCTATTATATCGGATGGGTAAGAAGGACTCATGGATAAGATGACTTTTGAGCAGAGATCTGAATCCATGAGTGAAAGGGCCATGCAGGTATCTGAGGGGAGAGAGTTCCTGGCAGAAGGCAAGAGAATCACAAGTCCTCAGGTGCTTACTGGCCAGCAATGAGGACAGAAGGAAGTTTTATTTCCACTTGTAAATGAAAACATTATTGTAGATAACTTTACCTACATCCAAGATTGTTTTCCAAGAATAAAGTTGCAGAAGTGAATTTTCTGGGTCAAAGAGTATGCATATTTTTAGGGCTTTTGATAAGTGTAGCCAAGCAATACATACATACACTCCAGAAAGGGGCCAGTTTCTATCTCATAGCAGTAAATGAAGTTGTTGGTTTCATGACCCTCTATTTTACATAGTAACTTTTAAAAATTGCTAGTTTCTTAGACAACACCTGATATCTCTTTAATTTAAAGTTATTTAACTTAAAGTCCTTTTATTATTTAGGAGGTTAAATAATTTTTCATATGTTTGTTGGCCATTCATGTGTGAGTATGTGTGTGTGTGTGTGTGTGTGTGTGTGAGAGAGAGAGAGAGAGAGAGAGAGAGAGAGAGAATTACCTGTTTGTGTCCACTGTCTTTTGGAGAGTTGATTTTTTTCTTATTGATTTATGGACGTTTATTATACATTAAGGATACTAAACTCCAGCCTGTTTTATACGTTGCCAGTATTTTTTCCCGATTTGTTAATCATCTATTGGTTTTCTTTATGGTGTTTTTCGGCCAGTGCATTTTATGTAAGCGGGTCTAGCAATCTTCCTTAATGGTTTCTGTGCTTGGAGTAATGTGTAGAAAATTCAGAAAGGGCACATTCATTGAGTGCTGTTGTTGCTGTTTTTAATGTGCCATGCACTGCCCCCAGGTGCTGTATGTTCTTTCTCTCATCTAATCTTCTCAGTAGCCTTCTGAGCATTTGTACCTCCATTGTATAAATGAAAAAAGTGAGTTCTCACTGCAAACTGGCTTTAGAGTTGGGATATGGATCCAGGTTTGCCTGGCCACATTAAAAGAAAAACTTTAGACAAAATAAATTCAAGAGAGTTTATTTGAGCAAAGAACAGTTTGTGAATCAGGCAACATTCAGGACCAGAAGAGGTTCAGTTCAGAGAGCTCGGCTGCAGCAGCCTGGCTGTGAACTTTTGTAGTTCAATGTGAAAGTAAAAAAGTTACTTGATTGAGCCTGAGCACCAAAGGGAGACCCTGTCTCTACAAAAAAATTAAAACTTAGCTGGGTGTGGTGTTCCAAGTCCATAGTCCCAGCTACTTGCAAGGCTGAAGCAGGAGGGTTGCTTGAGCCCAAGAGTTTGGTTGCAGTGAGCTATGATGATGCCATTGTACTCTAGCCTGGGTGACAGAGCGAGAATGGTCTCAAAAAAAGGGATATATTATATACACACACACACACACACACACACATATATGTATATATGTGTGTGTGTGTGTGTGTGTTACTTGATTGGCTACAGGTAGGCATTTGCCTTATTTGGGTGTGGTTCACTGGGAGGTCCCGAGTTATAGCCGATTGGCTGGTTGGCTGCTTGTGATTGGCTAAGGGTAAGTTTTATTTTTTAGTCAGTTACAAGCAATGCCTCCAAGTGAAGTTTTGGTTTGCTTACACAAGTGCTCATGGTACAGAGACAACCTCGGGCTAATGGCCTCCTTATTTACTTCAGCACCAAAAAGGCCACATTCTTTCCACTGTATGAAACCCTGTGCTCTGGACTTGTGCATCCTCCCTTCCCCCCACCCCTAGATGACCTGGCTTGTGCTAGGAGAGAGAACACAGCCCAAGGAAATGTGTGAAGTTTGTTTATTCCTTAGAACTGCTGGTTAAGGTTAGCGAATCACAGGAAGTTCCTTGGGAGCAGGCGAATTAATTATAATTTCAAAAGATTTGGGTAACCATGTAAATATTACAAGATTATACTCTCTAGTGTCTAGAACCAGGTGTGATTTTCATCACTTTGCTACCATATCTTCCTAGAAAATAATCCTTATTTATAGCAGAGCTAAATACGATTTTAAAATTATGGTTCCTACATCCCTGTGTGGCCTGAGAGAAAGGAAAAAATAAACAGTAAAAAAATAAAATTGTAGTTTCATTTCTTCCTGAAGGAATGATTTTTCAAATATATTTCAAGAGATGACAAAAGCACAAAGGAGCACTGCATTTGTGGCTCTTGTCTTTACCTTCTCTCCACACTACCCAGGAAAGTATGAAAAACTCAGTTGTCATAAATTTTATTTGCACCAAGTAACTATTGAAAGGTCTGACCCCTCTGTGATAGCACAGTAACCATCGTGGAAACTGTGTAAGCCTGAAATCCAAATCCTTCTTCCTGAAGCAGCAAGTGTCAATAATTCTTCCAATTATGTAAATGTAGCTGTTGGCTGACTACACTCCTTGCAGCAGGTTCTCTACCCCTCCTTTCATTCCTCTTTCTCAGCCCATGACTGCTACCATCTGTTTATTGTCTGACTCTCCTACGAGCTTGTAAATTCCGTGAAGTCAAGGATTTGGTCTGTCTTGATAGGATATTGGAATACAATAGGTGCTGAATAAATACATAATGGTTTAGTGCATGTGGCCTGCTGTAACAAAATACGATAGACTAGGTAGTTTATAAACAACAGATATTTATTTCTCACAGTTCTGAAGGCTGGGAAGCCCAAGATCAAGGTGCCAGCAGATTAGGTGTCTGGTGAGGGTTTGCTTTCCGATTCCTAGATGGTGACTTCGCTGTGTCCTCACCTGGTGGGAGGGACAAGGCAGTTCTCCGTGGTCTCTTGTACAAGGGCACTAATCCCATTCATAAGGGCTCCATGTTCATGAACTAATCACCTCCCAAAGGTCCCACCTCCTAATACCATCGACAGGGGGTTAGGATTTTTCAACATACAAATGTTGAGAGGACACAAACATTCAGACCATAGCAATGAAGAATAAGTTTGTGACAGAGTCTTACTAAACAACAGAAAGCTGTTATTGCTGTTAATGAATATAAGGGAGAAATTATGTTGAAGAAAATATATTTTGAGTTTTATTCTCAAAAACGAAGGATGAAGAAACAAGAAATCAAATGCAAGACGTAGTAAACAGTGCATTCTTACTCACTAGAGGACAAGGGAGGATCCACAGACTCTTACATCCAGTTGCCTATGTGACATCTCTGCTTGAGTGTCCCCAAAGCATCTCGAGTTCATAATTTTCAATACTGAATTTATGATTTTCCCCAATCAAACCTGTTCCAGTTTTCCCTGCCTTAATGGACCACTCCTAACCCCATTCCAAACTATTCTCCTTACTGTAGCCAGAGCAACGATTTCAAAATGTGAATCAGATCATGTTACATCCTCCCCATTCCTGGGTTTATTCCTCCATCTACTCAGGCTACACCTACCTTCCTTCAATTTCTTCTTGCCACAGGGCCTTTGCACCTGCTATATTTATGTCTGGAATGTTGTGTCCCTAGTGCTGCTCTACCTGTCTCCTGTTCCCTGTTTAACTTTGGATTTCATCTCAAACATCACTTATTTGGGGAAAGTTTTCCTATTCTTACTGAGTAGGTTAGATGCCCTTGTGGTATAGCATAGTTAGTCCTTTAATCTTCTTTGTAACATTTATCAATGTAGTATTTATTATACGCTTACTTTATATGAGCAAAACGTACACAGTTCCCACCCTTATGAAGCTTTACAGTATGTTTGGGGGCCGTGGGGGAGACATTAATAGTATATGCAGAAGCTCCCTTATCTGACTCTATCAGACAGTGGATGAATTGAAAGTCAGATAAATCAGGGAATCATTTATTTTCATTTAAGACATATACATTAATTTGCCAATCTTGTGGTAAGGTTTTCCTTTGTGCATGGATTGCTGACTGGTGTTCCCTGAGGTCTTTTCTTGCATAAACATAAGCATATACTCTATGATTTTCAGTTGAAGTAGGTTCTCAAAAGTGGAATGAGAACATTGGCACTTTGAAACAATACGCAAGCAGAGTCCTTGGTTTTTAATTTTCTTTTTCTGTTTTGCCCTACCCATTTACACTTGCCTTGCCCACACTTGTTTTGGCAGCAATTTTTCCAGACTGTCATTTATTTTTCTTAACAGCAGCTATAGTTTTATGCTGGGGTGTGGTGGAGGAAGGCAGCTGTCTCACTGACCAGTGCTCAGGAGGGCCAAGAAAGGGCTTTGCAACCAGCCACTTCTGCTGGTGTCTAAAGTTCCACCCTTAGAGCATGTCACTCTGGCTGTGCTGGCCCTTAGCAAGATGACTTTGGAGAACAGAAGCACCAGGTTCCCATGCCTGGGTCACAGTCCCATCTTTGGAGCCAGATACTTACTCAGCCGTCCTGTAGCAGTTTCCAGAAGTCTGTTTGGTCCAGCTAACCCTGTGTATGTTTTTTTTTTTTCCTAGTCATTTCTTTGTATTTTGGGGTAGGAGGGTTAAAATACAACATGTTCCCTGGGCATGTTTTCTTTTCCTCATATCCATGGCCACTCAGATATTCTGATGTCTATTGGAATACATAACTCGGCAGTTTTCTTTGTTTTAAGAGGGAATGGAGTACAAATGTCTGGGACCTCACTGACCTTGCATTCCAAAGTCCTGGGCCTGCTGCCGTGAGGCCAGCTGCCGTTCCACCCAGTGCACCTCTTCCTTCCTCCCCAGTGCTGTGCCTGCAGTCTGTGCTCTGGGCTTCCTTCTGCTGCACAACAGGCCATGCCCCTGGATCCTGTCTCCCTTAATCCGTGGGAGTTTCGTGTCATGTGGGAAAGCCATGTCCTGGAAGAACAGCAATTGGCTGATGTTACTCCTGAGCCATTGTGACAGAGGATGGCACCCCCTTCCTCTGTTCACCTTTTGGTTGGGGGTGCTGACGTCTGTTACTGCAGCAGGACTCGTGATAACAGAGCAGACACCTCAGATTAATTAGCTGCTTGGTCTGCTACCAAAGCAGACTCATGTTGTGTTTGCGGCTTATCTATTTGTATGTCAGATCTGCCATTAGATTATGAGGTCCATGAAGGCAAAGTGTGAAAGGGTATTTAAAAGGCAGGGCTTCGGGAGTTTGAAGTTACACTGAGCTATGATGACGCCATTGCACTCTAGTCCAGTCTGAGCCTGACAGACCTGAATTCACATTCTGGCTTTGCCATTTGCTAGCTGTTATAACCCTAGGCACATTATTTAAACTCTTTATGTTTTGTCATATGCACAATGTGGTAATAATAATAACTGCCTTATAAGATTGTTGTGCAGATTTTAAAAAGACACAGGATATAAAACATTTAGCGGCCGGGCGTGGTGGCTCACACCTATAATCCTAGCACTCTGGGAGGCCAAGGCGGGCAGATCACTTGAGGTCAGGAGTTTGAAACCAGCCTGAGCAAGAGCGAGACCAAAAATAGAAAGAAATTAATCGACCATATATACATATATGGTATATAAATATATTTGTATAAATAATTTTGTATATAAATATATATACAAAAAATCATCCGGGCATGGTGGCACATGCCTGTAGTCCCATCTACTCGGGAGGCTGAGGCAGGAGGATCACTTGAGCCCAGGAGATTGAGGTTGCTGTGAGCTAGGCTGATGCCATGGCACTCACTCTAGCCTGGGCAACAAAGTGAGACTCTGTCTCAAAAAAATTTTAAAAAAATAAAACATTTAGCACAGTGCCTGGTTTGTAGCAGGTGCTCAATAATGTTGCCTGTGATATTGCTATTAATAATAATTCTCAGCGACTTGTTAGTTGTTGTCGTATTTGCTGAATGAAGTTATACAGCAAGTAAGGTTCAAAGACCCTTACTAGAGACTGGAAACATTTAAAAGCTAGACTTCCTAGGAAGTTGTACAAATCAGGTCTGATCTTGGATGGAGTGCCTGCCCATACTAATAGAATTAGCAATGAACATTTCTTGAGTAGGCACCATTCCAGGAGAGCAGCTCATTGAGTTAGTTGGGATTATTATGTTATATCCTGCTGGAATGGTTTCATTTGTTTTTATTCATTATTAGGATAACTCTGAGAACTCGAATTAGTAGATCGAATGCATTTCTAACTGATGGGGGATACAAGTTGCAACCTCAGTGATATGCACTGTACGTGAAAACTGGGATTTTGATTTTAAACTGGTATGGCCACACTTGAATCCAAGAAATGTGCCCTTTAGAAGTCCTTGAAGATTCCCTGAAGCAGAATTTCAACAATGCCAGGTTAATGGTTGAAGAAGTCAGCATATGACCATCCAGCTTAAGTGCTATTATAGGATTCTTTTTCTTATTTTTTAACTTAGTCCTTTGATACTGTGGTTCTTTTTCTTGTGATTGCATGGAACTGTTTGGTATATTGCCTAGGTAAATAGCCTTTTCAATTTTTAATTATTTGGCATGGATTCAAAACTTCTAAACTACTTAAAATTCAAAGAGTGATGTTCACTGCCTTTGAAAAAAATCAGATCTGTTCTCTCTCCGAACCAGCAGCAAGGCCTTTTCCATTTCTAACTCTGGGATCAGTAATGTTAGGTAGTCAGTAGATGACACGGCTATAGGTAGGATGGCTTTCATCTGCCTCTGTCACTCTCTCAGTGGATGAAGACCACATCTCACTTAACAGGTAGGTCAGGGATGTTTAGACAAACGCTGTTGCTGTAGCTGGTGCATCTGAAGGGTCAACCCTGCCAGCTAGGTCTTATTTTAACATAAGTGGCAAAAGTATTATGACTTTTTTCCTTCTTTCCAGATCTAATGTTTTGACGTGGCTTCCTGCTTCGGTGCTGTTTGTGGGTATAATCTATGCTGGATCCAGAGCCTTGTCCAGACTGGTAAGTGTTAAAGGTTTGTGGGGGACAACCCCCTTCATCTTCCCCTTTGATTTTTAACTTATTGCACCTCAGATCAATAAGGGACAAAACATCAGCTTTAATAATGGTAAAGCTAGATTGGAGAACAAATCTTGGTCTTAAGGCCAACACAGGATCTTTTACTCCTTTTGCTGAATTGAAGTTAACTAAATAACAGGGAAGGACCAATGCACAGATGGAGAAGCAGAAGAGAGGGTAGCAATTTTTTTTTTTTTGAGACAGGGTCTTACTGTGTCATCCCAGGCTAGAGTGCAGTGGAGTCATCACGGCTCACTGCAACCTCAGACTCCTGGGCTCAGGTGATCCTCCTGCCCCAGCCTCACGGGTAGCTGGGACTATAGGCATGTGCTACCACGGCTGGCTAATTTTTCCATTTTTTGTAGAGATGGGGGGGGGGTCTTACTCTTTCTTAGGCTGATCTCGAACTCCTGACCTCAAACAATCCTCCTGCCTTGGCCTCCCAAAGAGCTAGGATTATGGGTGTGAGTCTCCGTACCTGGCTGAGAGCAGTATTTGTGGAGCCTGCCATAGACAGGGCCTGCTGGGACCACTTCCCCATGGAGATTGGCTTCCCACTCTGCCTGAATGCAGGCCCTCCAGGGAGCAGGAAGGCAGGGCTCAACCTGTTCTTTGTTTCTGAGAAACTGAACCCTGCCCATTGCTAATGTGACCCCATGATTGCTGGGCTTGGTTGTGGATACAAATTCCTGGCACAGAGTTGACGCCCTGTACCCCTGTACGTGGGGACACTAGGACTCCAGTAAGAGAAGCTCTTCTATCTGCCCTCTCACTTCTTCCCCTCGGGACTGAGCTCCTCAAATGCAGGAACTGTAAAGAGCAAAGCTACTTCCAGATATATTATTTGGAACTCCAAAAACTTAGTTATTTTGTCATCAAAGAGAATCCATTAAAACCACCATTAACAGAAGGCGGCTTAAAAATTTAATGCCTCCTCTTGTCTTGTAGCCTGACTACTAACTCTATTTTATTAGGGAATGGTTGTATTTTGACTTTTGGAAAAATGCAGCATTTATAAAACAATTTAGTCTTTTTATATAAAATTTGTTATGTTGATCCCTTAGATCTCAGACACAAAAACAGTAAAAACAAACTAATGAAATCCGCCTAACTGGATAACAATGTTATTGTTAGGACAACAACTCCAAAGTTGCAAAATAGCGGTTGGGAATATAATTTTGAAATTAAATTATAATTTTTCTTTCATGATTCATAAGCTTGAGTAGCCAGGATGAAGGGGGCAGAAGCTTCCCGGGTGGGCCTAAGAACTGACCCACAGTGCACGTTGGTGCTCAGCCCAGAACACGAGCCTCACACTGGCTCTCTGCTGCTTCTCGGTCCCATCAGGCTCTTACTGCCTCACTTTACACCCTTTGGCCTGCAGAGGGTAATTCCTCTCCTGCACCACAGACTACAGCATTCAGTAAAAACAATGTGTTGCCCAAAGGCTTTTAAAATTTTTCTAGGGTCTGGATAGTTATGCATGCCAGAATTTGGAAGTTTGAATAAGTAAGGTATGCTCATAATAATAATACTTTTTGTTTGTACAGTACTTTCTTCATAGGATTCCAGAGAGATTTCCTTTGTATCTTTTTATGTGATTCTCACAGTTGTCTGACATGTGAGGGGTGGGTGAGGCAGATGCTAATCACTTGACAGAAGAAGAGGCCAAGGTGTGAAAGTCTTGCTAACCTGATCTAGTCCCAGATAGTGGCAGCTCTTCTGACTCCTCACCTTTTGCTTTTTCAGTTTGTTTCTTTAGGACCAATGCATTTGGATTTTAGAGTGAGCCTGAGGTATAATAGTCATGTAGAGCCTTAGACTCTTTCATTTGCAAGTATTAGAAAGCATGAAAGCTACTCTAAGCCAATGGAAAACTTACTGGTTCATATAACTAAAAAATCATAGGGTAGAAGCAGAGTTCAGGCATGGCTTGATCCAGAGGTTACAATGACATATTCAGAATCCAGTTTCTCTCTTTGCTTTTCACTTCTGCTCTCTGTCTTTGCCTTGTTTTACAGCTATGCCCTCCTTTCATGGGTATTAACTCCAGGCTCACATCCTGACATTTTTCATAGAAAGAGACTGTCTTCCTGGTAGCTCCTGCAGGAATTCCAGGCATCACTGTGCTTGGATCAGTCAGGGCCACTGCCCATCCCTGGTCTGAAAACAAGCCAGGAGGATGGAATTATGTTGATTGGCTGCCCTGGACCATGGCTTCCCTGCACCATTCACTGTGGTTGGAGAGACTTGGAGCCCTAGATATACAGGACCTCTGCCCAGATCCCATAGACTGAGCAGAGGGTATGGTGGATCTTCAGTATTGGGGCGCTTTACCAAAAAAGGGATATGGATGCTAGGTGGCCAAAATCCCTCAAAAGTCCATTGTAAATGTCAATCTAGCACACTCTCAGGCAGGTGGGACGTTCTGTAACCTAGAACAATGCTTCACAAGCTATGATTCACAGGTGTGCCAGTTTTTGAACTCCTTGTTACCTGTTCATGAGATCACCTTCAACACTAACTATACTGTTAGTTGAGCTGGCATATTGTTTTTTCATAGCAAGACTTTTTTTTTTTTTTTTTTTTTTTGAGACAGAGTCTCGCTTTGTTGCCCAGGCTAGAGTGAGTGCCGTGGCGTCAGCCTACCTCACAGCAACCTCAAACTCCTGGGCTCGAGTGATCCTTCTGCCTCAGCCTCCCGGGTAGCTGGGACTACAGGCATACGCCACCATGCCCGGCTAATTTTTTATATATATATATCAGTTGGCCAATTAATTTCTTTCTATTTATAGTAGAGACGGGGTCTCGCTCTTGCTCAGGCTGGTTTTGAACTCCTGACCTTGAGCAATCCGCCCGCCTCGGCCTCCCAAGAGCTAGGATTACAGGCGTGAGCCACAGCGCCCGGCCATAGCAAGACTTTTTGAAGAAGGAAACAATGCATTGGTTTACATTCTCTCCTTATTTTCTCAAGGACCAGCACTTTGAGTGGCATTGACCCAGAATACAGCTGCCCTTATTTTTTTGAGAGACAGGGTCTTGCTCTGTTGCCCAGGCTGGAGTGCAGTGGCAGGATCATAGCTCACTGCAGACTCTAACTCCTGGGCTGAAGCCATCCTCCAGCCTCAGCCTCCCAAGTAGCTGGGACTACAGGTGTGCACAGTATATACACCTGGCTAATTTGTCCTTTCTTTTTAGATAGGAGGTATCGCTACGTTGCCCAAGCTAGCTTTGAACTCTTGCACTCAAGCTATCCTCGGGCCTCGACCTCCTGTGTAGCTGGAACTACAGGAACGTGCCATGGCACCGGACTTAGAGCACAGCCTTCTTTAATAAGCGAAAAGAAGCTGTTGCAATTCAAACTCTTTGAACAAAGAAAAACAACCAAAACCAAATATACCCAATTAGAGTAGGGCATATTCTGGGAGGAGGGCAGAAAGGAGATAGTTAGTGTATTTGAGTAAAATAACTCAACGAAGCATCTTCTCTTTGTTTTCTGAGCATTTTGTTTTTACATAGTTGCTTAGAAATTCACAGGGGGGATAAATACATGAGGCTCTCGTGCAGTCTGTGTTGGATAGAAAACAGGCAGCAACATGCTGGTGTCAAGCTGTCAGTCTAATGAATCCATAAGGAATTGGGGGGAAAGTGCTCTGTTAAAACCAGTGAGTGTATTGTTATGCAAAACGCTTTCTGGGTAGCTCTACTCCCTAAAGACCTCCTTTATCTGACAAGGCCTTGAAGTTCTGTCCTCCTGATGTGCAGCTCCTGGGAGGAAGCTAACTTAACTCTGCAAAGGTGTTGTGGGAAAAGCTCTCTGTTGATTTTTCTACCTGAAACTCACAACTGAATGATATACAGAGTTAAGGGAAAAGAGATTTTTCTTCTGGCTCTCCACTAACCAGATATTTATTTGAGACCGACTATGTGCTGGGGGCTTAAAGACAAATAAGACTTGGTTCCTGACCTTGAGGAACTGAAAGGGATGGTGGGGGAGGGGGTCGTGCAGTGCTAGACACACAGCTCACCATGGGAACAGCCACCTTGAATATCAGTGTTAAGCAGGTGCTGGCCACTTTCTGTTGCCAATCTTAGTGACATGTGAAGTTGGACTTGTAGTAATATAGTATTGTCCCTTCTACTTGAGCTGATTCGGGCCCGGCTTTACTACATTGAACAAGGTCACAGTGATGATGGCTCTGCTGGCATGAGTGTCAGTCTTTGGAGGGACAATAGCACTTTGATGGGTCATTATTACTCTTGTTATAATTTTCTGATCTGAAGCCTTCCCAGCTAGACAGGATTGCCTCACAGCCTGTGCTGGCGCCTGTTTAGAACAGATGTGCAAATTCATACATTTGTGTGCATGCTGGTGAGAGGCTATCCTAGTGTTGGTGATTTGCTCAAACTGTGCAGTTTCCTTGCTCAGGGAAGGCCAGGATCAGCAGTTGGAGGACTCTGTGAATCTAGGTTAAGGCATCTTGACAGGACTGGAATTGGTTTGCTTGCTGAGCTCTTTGATCTTGGTTCTTCATAACTACTTGTCATGGTTTTTCTCTTCCATGAACAAAACATTCTTTCAACATGTCGGAGGTGGAGATGGGATGAGGCTTATTGGTGAGAAAGGACGTGGATAATTAAACCCACGTGGGTAATTAAACCCATGTGGAACAAGTTACTCAGTTAAGCAAAATGGGATCTGCAGCTCCCTTCTTCCTTTGTTGGGCTCCGATATCTCAAAGAAACTTGGATCCACAAAGGAGGAGAATGCAGGTGTTAGTGTAGAATGGAGAATCTGCACCTAATGTTCCCTGTTTCGCTGATTAGAGGCAGCTCTCCTCTTTCAATGTTTTTTTCTTATCACAGGTGATCAGAGTCCAACTAGAAGGATTATTTTTTATCCTTTTTTTTTTTTTTTTTTGAGATAGAGTCTCACTCTGTTGCCCAGGCTAGAGTGCTGCGGCATCAGACTAGCTCACAGCAACCTCAAATTCCTGGGCTCAAGTGATCCTTCTGTCTCAGCCTCTTGAGTAGCTGAGACTATAGGCATGCGCCACCATGCCCAGCTAATTTTTTCTATTTATTTTTAGTTGTCCGGCTTCTTTCTTTCTAGTATTTTTTTTTAGTAGAGACTGGGTCTCGCTCTTGCTCAGGCCGGTCTTGAACTCCTGACCTCGAGCCATCCTCCCACCTTGGCCTCCCAGAGTGCTAGGATTACAGGTGTGAGCCACCACATGCGGCCAAGGATTAGTTTTTTTAAATGTGGGCTTGGTGGCAATACAGTAAACCTTTTCTCAGATAGTCATTATCTTCTTACTCCATCTAAAAATGTTTCCCATAACTCTTATAAAGTGGCTTATTAAAATTGATCTCCTTGGGGAAAAGCTTCATGATGTTAGATTTGGCAATGATTTCTTTGGATGTAACACCAAAAGCGCAGGCAACAAAAGAAAAATAGACTAATTGGACTTCATCAAAATGAAAAACTTTGGTGCATCAAAGGACACTATCAATAAGGTAAAAAGGCAGCACATAGAATGGGAGAAAATATTTGCAAATCACTTATCTAATAAGGGATTAATGTGTAGACTATATTGAGAACTCATAAAACTCAACAGAAAAAATTCAAACAACCTGATTAAAAAATGAGCAAAGGACTTGAACAGACATTTCTCCACAGATGATATATAAAGGCTCATAAGCCCATGGAAAGATGCTCAGCATCATTAATCATTAGGAAAATGCAAATCAAAACCATGAGATACTACTTCACACCCATTAGGATGGCTATTATCAAAAAGACAGAAAATAACAAGTGTTGATGAGGATGTGGACAAATTGGAACCCTTGTGCCCTGCTGTTGGGAATGTAAAATGGTGCAGCTGCTATGGAAGATGGTATGGCAAGTCCTCAAAAAATTAAAAATAGATTTACCATATGATCCAGCAACTCCACTTCTGGATATATATACCCAAAGGAATTGAAAGCAGGGACATGAAGAGGTTTTTGTGTATTCATTTTCATTTGGCTATTATTCACAGCAGCCAAAAGGTGAAAGCAATCCAAGTGTCCATCAACAGATGACTAGAGAAAGAGAATGTGGCATAAACATATTAATACAATAGAATATGATTCAGCCTTAAAAAGAAAGGAACTCCTTCACATGCTATTACATGAATGAAACTTGAGGACATTATGCTAAGTGCAATAAGGCAGTCACAAAAAGACGAATACTGTATGATTCCACTTAGATGAGGTACCTAGAGTAGGCAAATTCACAGAACGTAGAATGGTGGTTGCCAGGGCCCTGGTGGAGGGGAGAATGAGTTCGTGTTGAGTGGATACTTTCCGGTTTTGCAAGATGAAAAGAGTTCTGGAAATGGATGGTAGTGATGGTTGCACAGCAATGAGAATATACTTAAAGCTACTATACTGTACATTTAAAAATGGTTAACATGATAAATTTTATGTTATGTATATTTTACCACAATTGTTAGAAATTAAAAAAAAAAAACCCTGGGTTCCAGTAGAAGTTTTCTTGAGGATTATATGGAAAGGAGAGGGTGATAATGTGTTCATACTTGTCTTAGTCAGAACTCCTTTGGGATGCTGTAGGGTGTGCTTATTTTAGCTTAACTGAATTCAGTTCCAGGTACTTGGGTAAAAGAGTATGGAAAATAGCAGTTCACTGAGAGCAGGCGAGTCTGCCCACCGTGCCAGCCTGTGCGTAGCTGAAGGACTGATGCCCCCCGTAGGCTGTTTCTTATTGCTGTGCATCTCTGTTAGGATTAGCATTATGCCAAACAGGAGGAGCTCCTGGTAAAGATGTCTGTTTTTCATACGAGAAGGCTCCTAGACACAAGTCAGCTGCTTTAAGTGATGTACAGATGAGGGACAGAGATGGCCTCCAAGCTTGTACTGGAGATGGGGACAGAGGGCAGTCTGGTCCTCTGCCCTCAAGGAGTTTGCCATTTAATGGTAGAATAGTAAGATTAATGTCAATTAACACTTACATCTATTTCATGCAAAATTGATTCATGAATATTCATGTATGTAATATGCCTATTCATGTGTGTATAATATGCATATTCAAATACCTCACCATCTTCCAGTTTATAAAAATAATTATGATTAAAACAAGCACTTTTGTGAAGAGAATTTTAGAAGAAATCTAGGTAAAAGGTAATAGAAGTAGAACTAAAAAAAATAGAAGTAGAACTAGATGAGACCACAGAGAGATTTAGTGCTTAGAAATTCATACTTTACTAGTTCACAACATAATTACAGTTGGGTGGTGAATTCAGGTTTCAGCTTTCTGAAGCCAAATAAAAAAGTTAGAAGACTCTCAGTGCTTGTAAGGTAAGAGCAGAGCCTTTGCTGAAGAAAAGCGAAGCTCTTCCTTCTCTCAGGTCTGAGGGGAAGTTTCCTGACTGGATGACAGAGTGGGGGCAGGTCTTCAATAGCGGCATGAAACAAAACAGCCACCCAGTGTCTAGGATTCTTAGTGCATTTGCAGGCATAATGACATACCGTGTTTCCCCGAAAATAAGACCTACCCATAAAATAAGCCCTAGCAGGATTTCTAAGCATTTGCACAATATAAGCCCTACCTGGAAAATAGGACCTAGTGATGGGTGTGGCTACGCAGCGTGTCTGCACAACCCATGCATTTCGTCGTGGAGCGGTAAAGAAGACGAGCAGCCCTTCTCATCTGCCCCATGAGAGCTCTATGGCTCAACATGAGAGATTGGGGCCAATGGTTCTAAAGGAAATAGAATCATAAGAAATTCAGGATGGAATTTGGGCTTTGGAGAGTTATGATGATGTTCCAGAAGAAGACGACGTAACTATATTTGAATAAATGTAGATTATTGTACTGTGCTTAGAAAAAATAACACATTCCCTGAAAATAAGCCCTAGGGTGTCTTCTTGAGGAAAAATAAATGTAAGACCCTGTCTTATTTTCGGGGAAACACGGTAGTACCGTTCAGTAGGAGTGTTCTCTGGGGGTAAAAGCCACACATATCTAGTTATCTGGCTCCATTCAGGGGTAGGCAGTTTACCCTTGGACAATCTTCCAAAAACATTATTTCTTGCCTGCACAATTTTGATAAAAATTGCACAGCCAACAGTTCAAAGTAACTTTCTTTGGCAACGACCTGGAGTGCTATTATTCTGTATTGTAGATTAAGGACACACCTCCGAATTCCAAAAAGAAAAGTAGGATTGATCTTCTTTCACAAAAATTAAGAAGCTGACCCAGGACTTGTGCTTGAATAAGAGAGACATTCACATATCTGCAGGGTGACCCAAGGAACCTGTGGGCAGGGCCAGGGATTTCCATGGAAAACTGTTCTAAGTTCCAACGCCTGAACAAATAACAATCAAGCTGTCAAAATTCCACTCTGGGAAGCATGGGAATAATGAAATATTTCTAAGTAATAGTTACCAATTTCTCTTCATAGCAAAAAAAAATTTCAATGATATGTGAGTGAAATGTTGAATTTTAAACTAATGGACTCTAAGAATAAATTAGTTGCAAATTGTGCCCCTAAGTAATTAACCAAATTGCCCTGCAGTATAGTTTCATTTGGTCAATTACATTTTGACAGATTTGTATCAAAAATGATGATTTGGGGCCGGGCGGGGTGGCTCAGGCCTGTAATCCTAGCACTCTGGGAGGCCGAGGAGGGCAGATTGCTCAAGGTCAGGAGTTCAAAACCAGCCTGAGCAAGAGCAAGACCCTGTCTCTACTAAAAATAGAAAGAAATTAATTGTCCAACTAATATATATAGAAAAAAAATTAGCCGGGCATAGTGGTGCATGCCTGTAGTCCCAGCTACTCCGGAAGCTGAGGCAGAAGGATTGCTTGAGCCCAGGAGATTGAGGTTGCTGTGAGCTAGGCTGACACCACGGCACTCACTCTAGCCTGGGCAACAGAGTGAGACTGTGTCTCAAAAAAAAAAATGATGATTTGGGCTTTATGGTAGTTGATGTTGGGTCATTTTTTCCTGATGAAACATGATAGGATCTTTTATTCTTGAGGCCATTCCTAGAGTTTTGATAGTGTTGAAGAACATAACTTATTTTTCTGTTTCTCTTTAACAGCAAGCATATATCTAGATCATCTAAAAGTGGTTTCAAATGATGAAGAGTCAGATTAAAAAAAAAAGAACCAGAACACATCCCTTAGTTTTCTCATCTGTATAATGGGATGCTAATAATATCTATCTCATAGAGTTATTATGAAGTTTAAATACGTAAAAGCAGTTAGAACAGTGTCTGGCACATAGTACTCAATATATCTTAACTACTTTTATTGCTGTTATCATTTCTCAGAATATTTGATTTAACAAAAGTAAGTCCTGCTAACCCTGCCTTCATAGAGATAATAAAGGGCAGGTTTTCTAAAAGAATCAGTCACTAGGCAATCTCCTGAACTAATGTAGCACAGTTCAGACTGGGGCTTGTGGAGAGTTAGAGGCCAAGAAAGGATGGGTAATTAAAGTTGAAGACTGTCTTAATATTGTTTTTAACAGATTTTTACACAGGCTGGTAGAATGTAACTGGTCACTTGTAGAATTATGGTCTCTAATGCCTGCTAGCTTCTCAGGAGAAAAAATGGCTTAAGAAATTCAGATTTAAAATTTGTTAAGAATATAGCGCTTTTAAAAATGACATAGGTTTTACTCTGAGTTCATTCATTTTAGTTCTTACCGGTTTTATTACTGGAGTAAGCAGATGGCCAGGATTTGGAACACACTGGTCATATTGAACTTTGAACAGTTAGATGTTCAGGAAGTTTTCACTGGGGCTTAACATAATTTGGTATCATATTATTGAGGCTGAGAGCATGGGTTTTGCAGTGAGATGGGCCTGGATTAGAGTCCTGGTTCTGCCCCTGAACTAGCTGTGAGCACTCAAGCAAGTTGCCTGATCTCTCTAAGCTTCATTTTCCTTGTCTGTAAAATCAGGGTAATTGCATTTGCTAACAGAGGTGCTGGGAGGAGGTTTGAATGAAAGAATGCAAACAAAATAATTAGCACTGTTCCTAACACATCGTTGGTGGTAGCTATTATTAGTGTACTTTAAATCAATTCTACATTTATAGGTAGATCCTTTTCCAGAATCTGATCAGAGAAGGGCCTAGGTTGGGAAGATTGAGAAAGCTGTCTGCAGGTCATAAAATTGAGAAAATTAAGCCTCCTTCAAGTCTAGAGTTAGGGTCTACAGTTCTGTGATCTCAATCCTAAATCTGATCTGATTACTGATTTTAGAGCTAAGGAGGCAAAACTCATTTAAAATAAGGTCCTAATTTGATAAGATCCCATCTACCCTTTCATATTTGCTTTTATATGCCATGTGATTAACCCATCTAAGATTATTTTTGCTGTGCTTTCAAGCCAAGAACTAGAAGGCTGGGGCCTAAGTTTGCCAAACATGGGCCTAATAGATAAAGCCAGCTTTAAAAAAAAAGAAAAAAAAATTTATATATATATATATATATAAAAGATCTCTTCAATAATTTTAAGAGATACAAAAAAAACTTAAAATCTAAAATTTACGAGGAATAAAAAGAAGCACAAAAGATAAATGAAAAATGGAAATTAAAATAAAGTTTGATATTAAAAGGAAAAAACAATTTGAGTTGAACTTTTCATGAAAGGTAAAGTAAAAGTAGAATGTGTTTTTCAAAAAGGCGAGACAAATGTAAGGCAGGAACTCAGAAAACAGCACAAGTTAGAACTGGATACTAAAATGGGGCAGAGCTATATAAAGTTATAGATGTTTAAAAAGCAAGGTAAAAATATATCTTCTATAAAGATGAAGAATAAATCCATGTGGAAGTAGGTGAGCAGCATAATCTTGAAGTCGGTCCTCTAACCTGGACTGATTTACGGGTTGGGTCAGCAGAGGCTGTACAGGGCGGGGCCCACAGTTAGTGACACTGACAATCAGTATTTCTGCCATCCCTCCCCGCAGCTCCAGGTGCTGCGTATTGTTATCCCTGCACTACAGGGCAGGAAACTAAAGTTAGGATATGCACCGTGCGCCCCCCCCCCCAGCAGGTCTGAAGCCCAGACTGATGCCGAAACCCATGTTCTTATTCTTTATGTTTTTCTGCCTCCTGGGAAACACCATTAGCATCATCAACAACAAAGACAATAACAGAATCCCTTGCCCCTTTGTCCTTCCCCCTCACCTTGTCAAAATTACCTGCCCAGCTAGGAGAGACTGCCGTTCTTACAAACAGCCCAGCAAGAGGAAATGGGCCTATAACCCACTGCAGGGTTACATTTTTTCTATTTTCTCTTCCTATTTTTTTAGTGGGAAATTGATCCCAGTTATTCAGATATTTAACATCAAGTCAGTCTCCTAAATATTTCCTTAATGTGGCCACTTTTTTCTGTCTTCACTGACACCACCAAGTTCAGGCCATTCTCTTGTCACTCCTTGTATTAATTTCCTGTGGCTGCTTTTAACAAAACCACGTACTTGTGTGAGTTAAAACAACAAGAGTGCATTCCCTCACGGTTCCGGAGTCCAGAAGTCTAAAGTCAGTATCACTGGGCTGAAATCAAGGTGTGGGCTCTAGCAGGTAATCTGTTCCTTGCCTCTTCCAGCTTCTAGTGGCCACTGCCATTCCTGGACTATGGCCCTATTCACTCCAGTCTGCCTCTGTGGCCACATTGCCCCTGGTCTCTGTGTGTTAGATCTCTGCGTCCCTCTTACAAGAATGCATGCAATTGCATATAGGGCCCACTGGATGATCCAGGATAATCCCTCCATCTCAAGATCCTCATTTACTCACATTTGCAAAGACTCCCTTTTTGCCATGTTAGGTAACACTGACAGGTTCCAAGGATTAGGAGGTGGATATCTTTTGGAGGGCCATTTTTCACCCTATGGCACTCCTAGATTTTGCAGCTGTCTCTGCCTCCTGTCCTCTACCCTGCAGCCCAACTTCCTTTAAACATGCAGATCATGTCACAGGCTGCTTTAAAACTCTTAGTGGTTCCTGGGGCCCTTAGGACCATCCTGATTTCCTGATATGGCCCATGAATACCCTCCACCCTCGTCTCCCCCACTTTACCCTTCATTCATGCCTCATTTCCTCAAGTTCCTGGAGGAGCAGGATTGGTGCTCTCTATGGGGCCTTTGAGTGCTCCTCTGCCTGCAGCTCTTTGCCACCTCCGCACTTGCTGTGTGGCTCGTGCTAGTTCATCATCCAGTTCCCACTTAGATTTTGGACCCACTTCCTCCGAGAAGGCTTGCTGTCGCGGTGCGGAGCTAGGTGTGCCTTTCTGTGTGTACTTCATCTGAGCTCTCACGTGATGGGGACAGGCTCCCAATCCCGTGTCCACCTTGCTCACAGGATGTGCACCCTGCATCTGGCACAGTGCCTGACACACTAGAGCCTTAAATGCTTGTTGATGGGGCGACCCATAGGAGGGAGCCTCTATATCCACCCTGCTGAGAGGAGTACCCCAGCAAAGAGCGCTAATCCACGGAGAAGTCTTTGCTGGAGAGATTGCGCGTGTGAATGCCAGAAGTTCCCACATATCTTTGTTTTTAAGCAAAAATCAAGACTCATGCGATTATGAGATTGAAGAAAATATTTTCATGCTTCTTATTCTGTTTTCTTTCAGGCCATTCCTGTGTTTCTCACTTTGCATAATGTAGCTGAAGTTATCATCTGTGGGTACCAGAAGTGTTTTCGGAAAGAGGTAAATGATCATGCAAAATGCTAGTTTTACTTCCCTTGCTTTAAATTTCAAAGAAGCACTTTTCTTTCTATGGCCCCAATTAGTGCCTGCATTTTCCTGCCACCAATTTCCAATTAAGACTTCCTCATCACGGTCAATGATTTCAAGGAACAGGGTTTTGACTTCTCTGTAGTTCACCAAACATACGTGGGAATGCTTGTTGATGCGAACAGAACTCAGGTCCAGGCCAGGGCTGAATTAGACCCTCAGGAGACAAGGAGGACTTTGCTGTGGGCTGTGGGGAAGCAGTCCTGATACGGAAAATGTCGGGTGCCGGGAAGTGGCTGCTTGCTGCCTCCCGCCACTCCGCATCTCCATGGGCCAGCGCTGCCCTTGGAGGGCCTGTTTACAGTCACGCTGCTTGCATGATCCTGATTGGGTAATTTTTTAATCCCACTGTTTTTGATTGGATGTTAAAACTTGTTGTTGATTGGATGTTAAAGCTTGGTGTTGATTGGATGTTAAAGCTTGTAGTTGATTGTATGCTTTCTGAACTCTGCCAAGGGTATAAAAGCAGGAGGAGACCAGGGAAGGGGAGCAGAAGATCAGAAGACAGCTAGAGAGCTGTGACACTAGGTGTCCTGAGCCTGCTGGGGAGGAATAAAGGCTGTTCTCTGACTCTCTGTGTGCGGCTAGGTTCTTTCCCCGGTCAAGAGCTGTAGCACTAGCTGTACATTTGCCGCAACAGTCCCACCCCCAGCTGCCCCCAGTGCCACATGGAAAGGTGTGGCAGTAAAGGCATGGCAGTTTCACACAGGGTGCTGGAGTCCCAGCCACCTTGGGGAAATTTGCTTTTTTTTCCCAATCACAGCTGTGCCTTGTGCCAGCTAGAACAAGCTCCTTCACCCTCTGGGCCTCCATCTCTGCAAATCAGTAATAACAGCACCCAACTCACAGGGTTGTCGGGAGGACACAGCAACTACACGTGTTAAGTGCATCCAGCCGATTCCGACACATTAGTTCAGATTATTAATGTTATTAGTGGTGGTTTTAATTTTGTCCCTCTTTTAAGAGTTCCTTTTTTCTGACATCTGCCCATTGGGTGTCATATCAAGTTTTGGAACTTTTAAAATACAGAGAGGGGCTGGGCACAGTGGCTCATGCTGTAATCCTAGCATTGTGGGAAGCCAAGGCAGGAGGATTGCTTGAGGTCAGGAGTTCGAGACCAGCCTGAGCAAGAGTGAGATGCTATCTCTACTTTAAAAATGGAAAAATTAGCCTGGCATAGTGGTGTGAGTTTGTAGTCCTAGCTACTTGGGAGGCTGAGGCAGGAGGATCGCTTGAGCCCAGGACTTTGAGGTTGCTGTGAGCTAGGCTGATGCCATGGCACTCTAGCCCAGGCCACAGAGCAAGACTGTGTCTCAAATAAATAAATAAATAATAAACTACAATACAGAGAGGCTACCTAGCCCCCTCAGGCCACGTGCTTCTTACAGGTGTGCAGGAGAGAGAGGTGTCCTCCTCATGGGCAGAGGTTGCGGCCAAATGAGTGCCCCTGTCATCCCACCGCTCTGCTCCCCGGAGGTGGCCCCATTGGCCAACTCTCCTCTCTCTTGTGTGAGCCTCTCCCTCGCTGCTGCCTGCTGTCCCTGGGCCCATGACCGTGCTCAGTGTTGTCAGTGCACCGAGGAGAGAGTGGGCTCTGGTGGACTCACGCCCAGCCCTGGAAGGTGTGTTCACAAAGCAGCCCTCGCATGGAAAATCTCCCACTCCTCTGGCCAGGCCACCCCAGCTCTGCCTCGTCTCTTCCTTCCCCTTCTCAGCCACCAGCCTGCGACAAGGCTGGGCTTGGTGCTGCCCACGTCCTCTTGTTCCTCTCCCCTCCGCCGCCCCTGCTGCTTCCCCACCGCTCCCCTGAAGACTGCTCCGGCTGAAGTCCCCTATGGCTTCATCTGTGTGACTCTTTCTCTGCTTTTTACTCCATTCACCCCGTCCCCTTCTCTGGAGCCTCAGGGCCCCCTTGGCCTTAGCGCCTCTCCCTGCCTGCTTCTCTTCCCGAGTCCTGGGCTCTTCCTCTGCAGCTAACTGTCCTTCTCTTCCATGTCCTTCACCTGCCTCTTCGGGGCCTCCAGGTAGAGCTGCAGTGAACGGCCCAGGCTCAGACACTGTCTTTCCTACGTGGGAGGGTCCCGCGGCAGAGGCTGGGAGGCGGATCTCCGTGTAGGTAGAGGGCTCCCTGGCCTCTCAGGGAAGATGAGCGCCATTCTCTGACATTTTACTTAACACACTGCCGTGTAATTTCTGTATTTCATGAGTTCTAATGTGCTGCATTTTTTTTTCATATTTCAATCCATTTAAATTGGGGGGAGGCTCTTAAAACTAAAGTGTTCTGGTGTAATGTTTTCTTTCTTTCTAGTACGTAAAATAAGGGAAGTTTTATAATCAGTGGTATCTCAGGTCCAGTGAGATACAGCACTGCTTTCCCTGTGTCTCCGGCCTGCTTCCTCAAGATGGCAGGGACCACATGGCAGTTCTCTTCATAGCCCCAGGCTCCGCCCAGAACTGGTGCTGCGCTAAACAGCACGAGCTGGTCACCGAGGGTTCAGGTTCAGAAACTCCTGAGAGCTGCTCAGCTCCAGGAGCCTGACTCATGCCACTCAGATTCCAAAAAGTCTTTGTATCCATGAAACGGATACTTTCTTATGAATTTAGAAATGAAGATTTTCTTGGTCTAGGGACAAGATTTAGACATTTCCACAAAATTTGTCTTCCTGATGGGAGGTTGGGTCCCATAGGTAAGGCTGAGCAGAGGACTTGGGATGGGAGTCCTCCAGGGAAGTTTCCATACAGTAGGGACCCCCCCCCCCCACTGCAGAGGCCAGGGCGGATGTCGGGCTGAGGGGACCTGTCCTTGTCAATAACCGGATGAACACCATAGGATCCATCCCATCACTGACACAAACATTATTCCTGTCAGGGCAAATTAGAACATATTGAATACGTAACATTTTTCTTTGTAGTTATTAAAAAACACCTTTCTTTCCTTTGTGAATGTAATAAAATGTAAGAAGTTGTAGAAAATAGAGGAAAAAAGGTTGGGTGCGGTTGCTCACACCTGTAATCCTAGCATTCTGGGAGGTCGAGACAGGTGGATTACTTGAGGTCAGGAGTTTGAGACCAGCCTGAGCAAGAGTAAGACCCCATCTCTACAAAAAATAGAAAATTTATCCAGGTGTGGTGGCATGCACCTGTAGTTGCAGCTATTCAGAAGGCTGAGGTGGGAGGATTGCTTGAGGCCAGGAGTTTGAGGTTGTAGTGAGCTATGGTGACGCCACTGCACTCTTCCCAGGTGACAGAGTGAGTGAGACCCTGTCTCAGAGAGAAAGAAAGAGGGGGGGGAGGAGGAAGGAAGGAAGGAAGGAAGGAAGGAAGGAAGGAAGGAAGGAAGGAAGGAAGGAAGGAAGGAAGGAAGGAAAGAAGGAGGGAGGGAGGGAGGGAGGGAGGAAGGAAGGAAGGAAGGAAGGAAGGAAGGAAGGAAGGAAGGAAGGAAGGAAGGAAGGAAGGAAGGAAGGAAGGAAGGAAGGAAGGAAGGAAGGAAGGAAGGAAAATAAATAGAGGAAACCACCCGCCCAGAAATCAACTGTGTTTCTGTTTCCCCAAGAAAACCACTCTATTCTTTCAGAATTTTTTCTGTGCACATATACATAGACATATTTACACAAATGGTAAAAACACATCCTGTTTTTCCATTTATCAATTTGTCAGGAATCCCTGTTTGTGTCTTCGTTCCACATTGGATGAAGCATGTGCTGACCAGGTCCTACTTGTAGACGTGTAGGTGGTTTCTAGCAGTTTGGCATTAGTATCTGCTCTGTCATCAAGGTTGCTGTGATATGTTCTTGATAAGACTTACATTTAGGAGGATACAGCTGGGAGCCTTGATGAAATGATCCCATGAGGAACACAGTTGCACGGACTGTTAAATGTTACAACGAGGGCTATTTTGTCTATTCTGTGTAGATTTTACTAGAATCCATTTTGGAGAGTGAAATTAATCTCCTCATGACTTCATTCCCAGATTATGAAAATAAACTCTATCTGGAGCCTATATTCATTTTTACCATCCACAGCTAGTCCTTTCTGTGCACACGTGCGTGCACACGCGCACACACACATTCACACACATACAGTTTGACTATAAGGTAATGTGTGGCTCATGGAATTAATCTTACTTTGCAGACTTATTTATTACAGTTTAATGTTGGAATACTGCTATTCATTTATTAATTCATTCAACGTTTATCATGTAGATAATGTCAAACATCTTGACAGGCTTAAAGCTGCAGAGATGTAGAAGACACATTTCTTCCCCTCAGAGAACTCAAAGGTAAACAGAGGAGCTGACCTGTAAACTCGGGTCATGATGTCCGTAGAATGTCATATGGGCTGGAACAGGGTGTCGGGCGGACCAGGGGATGACCACCAGTAAGTCTGCTTGGAAGGGGCAGGGAGAGCTTCCCTAGGGGCAAGATCTGGGCTGAGTCACACAGGACGGGTAGGGATTTTCCAGTTGGACAAGGAGCAAGGACATTTCCAGGCAAGCAGAGGAAGCAGCCAGTGAAGGCCAGTGGCTTAAGGTGGCTAGTGGGGTGTCACTGCAGGATTAGCAGGTGGGCTGCGGGCTACTCCCCTCATTTCTCAGTGCCCTGAGTGCCCTCATCTGTAACCTATAACCCTTGACTTAATTAACCCATAATTAAATGAGTCAATAGCTGTAGAGCCCTTAGAAGAGCACCTGGCACAGAGTCAGTAGCCCTCAGAGTAAGTTAGCTATTTATTGTTAATTTTGGCCCTGTGACTGACCCATTCAGAACCCTGAGATATCATTAGGACTTATTACCGGGCTATTTTTGGATTGAGGGGCCTGTAAAGGTGAATGTCTCGACATCATCTCTCCTCAGTAGTCTTCAGAGCTCCGAGGGAGTGGAGCTAAGTCATGAACATATTGCTTGTTTCTACTCCCGGTATCTCAGGTTCTGAGCTCTTTTAGTCAGAAGGAGTTTAAAATGAAAAAATAATCTCTCCCCCGTGGAAAGGGTGAACGAACTCTTCCAGGCACTGGATTGATTTGTTGCCCTGCAATGTTAGTCCTGGAACAGTTACTAGGTGAGCATTGTTATTCATGGGAGAGTTGGAACAACCTTTTCGTTTCTTTTCTCTCTGTTTCTACTCCTCTACCGGCTGTTGAGAGTTTGGTTATATTTAGCCCAGAATCCTTTAGCAACACATTTTACCGTCATGGGGCGGGGGCAGTTATGCAGGTCTCAGCTTTGCCCTCGTCCTTTGTCCTTTCCGTACTTAATGGCTGACTTCTCACCAGGTGGCAGTGCAGTCACACTGGGCCTCCAGAGGCGGGCTGTGGACAAAACTCAGAGATGAAAGATTTGAAAGATGCAAGCCACAGCTTTGCACACAAACAGGACCTGTTTATTAAAACAGCACAAACTTAGTTATTTAGTAACACAGGAAAACTTAAGACAACCTTCCTAGCAAGCCATGTTTCTCTTGTCGGCCCTTCACTTCTCAACAGTGTTCATACTTTACCTGAACTGGTGTCAAAAATTGTAGTTTGTCCCCAACTAGCAAAACAATCCTTTTGCTATGTTAAGAATTAATGTGTGTTAATATGTACACATTAGTCTTCAATACAAAGGACTGATTTCCTTAAACTGACTAATTAAAAGGAGTCCAAATGATAGTAAAATTTCATAATTTCAGGGAGCTTTAAATGTTAATTTTGTATTCCCCCAGTCTGCCCTTTTTTCCTCTTCTGCCTAGGGTGGAGTGAAATGTTCCTTCTTCTTTTTCCTATTTCTTAATTTTCATGTCATACCAGATAATTTATAGGATTGCTTAGAGTCAGAGGTAGATTAATGAAAGGAATATTTAAAGAGAAAGAACTAGAATAGAAGTTGAACAAGAGCTTAATTACTTTTTAAATACAGGTTACATTGATTTTTCTCTCCTTTCCTTGGTACATAAGATTTTTGAAGGCTTGGCTGCGATGTCATTTTGTTTTTCACGGGTAAACATCATTCTAATGGTGAAAGTGCTTTGCCCAAGTGACTCAACTCTGGAACTCTGAGTCATCCTTCATTTGGTCCAAGCAGAAAAAGCTTCATTTAATACTGAAGCGTAGCAAGCTGTTAAGCCCCCTAATAAACTTACTCATGATTTATTGCCTCTTGATCTAAATGTTTTCTTTCAAGGGAAAAAAAAGAGTTTTGAAAGTCTAATTATAGGTCTCTTTATTTTCATGCAGAAAACATCTCCTGCAAAGATCTGTAGGTAAGTTAAAATAAAAAAAACTTTGAAATATAAGATTTAATCTAATTTTAACTTGAATAATAAACTGTTGAAGATTTAAACTCTGGGAGTTGACAGGAATTTATTATAAACACTCCTATATCCCTAATTTGTGTCTTAGTCTAAAATTTCCTTTGTCTCTTTTTTTTCTGAACTATTTTATTTTTAAGGGAAAAACAAAACCAACCCACGCTAGATTTCAGTTGTTGATGCCCAAAACTTCACTAATAATTGTGCAATACTGATGAAGAACAAATATGAAAAACATGGAAATGACTTAAAATTTTAAAAATAATGTTTGCAGTTTATTGGGCCTTTAAGATTTTCTGTGGTGGGAAAAACACTAGCCTGTGAGTCCTGGGTCATGGGCAGGTTTCTTCATGTTCTGTGCCTCAGTTTCCTCAGCTGGACCATGAACCAGGCTGTCCCCTCTGACAGATACCTCTGCCTCTGGCATTCTAATTCTAACCCGGGTGCCTTCTTCTCTGACTGCTTCCTGAAGTAGCTAAGAAGCCCCTAGAAGTGAAAAAGCCTTATTCATTGAAAACCAACAGAGATGCTTTGATAGATGGATTTAGGACTTTTCTTTCAGATATTTCTGGGCTTTCTTCCAATCCCTCCCTCCTCTTCCTTTTTGCCTTTGTTATAGACTGCAACTTGAAAAAGAAACAAAAAACAAAACCTCAGGACTCATTTTCTTGTTTAAAAAGAGATTAGCAGGTGTTAAAGAGAGACATTAAAACCCACTAATACCTTATATAATCAGGTATTGCTCAAGGCCTGGTGTTATGGGAAACCAGGCAGCTGTCTCACACCTGGGTGTCCTCTGTCTCCCCCAGCCCCTGCCCCTGCCCCTGGGGTTGTCTGTTTGAGGTATCTGTAGTGCTCATTTACTGTAGATGGGCAAGCTCCTATATTCTGCAAAGCCTTTCACTAAAGGTAGGTAGATGCCAAACCCATTGGGATTCTCCCCTCCTCCCACCTAAAGCCTGCCTGTTCCTTCGCAGTCCCAAGAAACCCTCCTGACAATCTCTCCTCCGCTTACCTGACTCTTTACCTTGGATTCTTCTCCAGGTCATTTGTGTGTGTGCCTTGTAAGGCAAGGCTACAGGAGTGTAGCAGGCTGGGTGGAGAAGTGTCTTGAGCCTCAGGCTATTGTACTGCCCCTTCCCAAGGCTGTGGGGCCTCAGCTCCACGGGTTGCTCTGTGCCAGTTCTCTTGCCTCTGGCCTAGCTGGCCCTGCTGGGTTGTCAGGTACAGCAGACACCTACATGTGGTTACAGCAGTGAGGACTGTCAGAGTTGCATAGCATCCCTATTGTCAGTGCACTAAGATTATAAATATTAGGTTGCTATATGTGTATGTGTATATATATATATATATATATATATATATATATAACTATAGTTTATATATAGAATATATATTGATATGAGATGGCATATGACAAAGTCCCCTAAAAGTGAAAAAGCTATATTCAGTACTTTCATTCATGCCTTTGATCTTTTGCAATTTGCCGCCTGATGGAATGCTCAGTGGAGAAGGGGCCTGCGCTATATATGGTGTTGCATCTATAAAATGGAAAGAGGGGAGTGACTAAGTGATAGTTTGGGTTTTGTGCTTTCTGGTGCCTTCTTTGGGGATGAGAACAAGACTGGGGAAAGCTAGAGGCAAGATTTTTTGGTATATGAAACCCAAAAGAGATATGCTAAAAAGCAGTGATTACTGAACCAGTTCCAAATTGACTTTCTAATGAATGAGGATAGCTTCCTGGAAAATATCTGTGATTGGCAATGTTACTTTTTTGTGCAAGAATTTTTAAAAAAAGTTTCAATGTGGAAATTTCTAAGCATATATAAAAGTAAACAGAATAGGCCGGGTGTGGTGGCTCATGCCTATAATCCTATCACCTTTGAGACCATCCTGACCAAGAGTGAGCCCATATCTCTACTAGAAATAGAAAAAATTACCCAGGCGTAGTGTCACGTACCTGTAGTCCCAGCTACTTGGAAGGCTGAGGCAGTAGGATCGCTTGAGCCCAGGAGTTTGAGGTTGCTGTGAGAGTGAGACTCTGTCTCAAAAAAAAAAAAAAAAAAAAAAAAAACCCTTATGTAACCAAAGTGCAATTATTAAATTTAGAAAATTTACATCTGATATGATACTGTTATCTAATACTGAGTCCATGTTCAAATTCTGCCAGTTATCCCAATATTGTCTTTTGTAGCAGTTTTCCCCTCAAAGATGTCATGTCTCTTTCATATACTTTAATCTGGACAGTTCCTCTGCCTTTCTTTGTCTTTCATTGCCTTCACAATTTTGAAGAATACAGGCAAGTCATTTTGTGGACTGTCCCTAAATTGGGGTTTGTCTCAGTGTTCCCCCAAGATTCAGTTTAGGTTCCCCGTGTTTGGCAGGAATCCCACCAGAGTGGTGTTGTCTCCTGCTGAGCGTGTACTGTCAAGAGGCCTGTGGTTAGACCTGTCCCATTACTGGGGATGACAAGTTTGACCACTTGGTCGTGGTGGTGTACAAAGGCTTTCATGTGCTTTCCGTGGTGTTTTCATTTTTGAAACTAGGGTAATTGTGGTCTGATTGCCCAATTTTCCACTAGTCTATTTTTTGGGATCTGTAGTTGAAAAAAAAAAACTCCTTTTATTAGATGTTTCACAGGCACACAGTTTTTCTCCAGTGAGCCAGCTGTGGTTTTGCAGATGTCCTGCAAATGCCTGCCTCTGGGAAATGGCTCGCTGAGGCCCAGAGGAGGAAATGTCTGGTTGTCAGCAGAGCACATAATAGAAAACTACAAAGGTCGTCGGCTTCTCAGAGGATGGACAGGGAACTGGGTTGGTCGCACAGGATCTCTGCCTCATCCACACGCCAGTGGATGCCTTTCAACCTTCACACTGTCTGGGAAGCGCTTTGATGTTGGAAGGTGAAGCTACAGCGTTTTATGTCCCTCTCCACAGTGCCCTCTTCCTCCTGGCTGCCGCGGGGTGCCTTCCCTTCAATGACTCCCAGGTAAGTGCAGGTGAACTCATTTTGCCTTCAAAGTCTCTTGTACTCTCTGAAGCCTGCATATAGGACCAGAATTTCCTTGTCATTCCTTTTGGAATCAGGACAACCTGGCCTATGCAATAGCATTTTAAAAGGTTTCAGGCTGGGTGGCTTTGGGCCCCATCAACTCCTCTCCCAGAGGCTGTGGGCGGCGTGGCCCACACAGCTCTGGCCCCAGGGTGCCGCGGTACGTGCATTCTGTCCTCTGTACGTGTGTCTGTCCTCTGTATGTGCCTGGTGGACCTGCAGGCCAACACCCAAGCTGCCCCAGCCTCAGGCATTGAGGCAAAGTTGGTTTTTCCTCTCATCCCAAGCGCCTCGTCTTCTGCTGAGTGGTTTTCATTTAATCCCACTGTGCCAAAGTTGTGTTTTCTCTGTGAGACACTGCAGACCTGCCCCCACCCCAGGAGTCCTCTCACTTCTGGGTTTCCTTTCTTTCTTTTCCCTCCTTTCTTTTCTCCCTCAGCATTATTAGGTCCCCACCAAGTGTCAGGCACTGAGCCAGGCTCTGGGGACACAAAGAAGGTTGGTCTTTGCCCAGGCAGAAGTTGGAGTCCATTCAGAGCAAAGGGGAGGGAAACAGACGAGTAGACCAATGATTATAACAGAGAGGCCAGGGCAGGTGTGGGGGGCTGGGAAGTAGCTAGGAAGACTTGGGGACTCAGGAGGGAGCCACAGCTGACAATTACAGGGAGCCTGCTGTGTCTCAGGCTCTGTCCCAGAGCTTTATGTGCCTTATTTTATTTAAAATCTCACCACATTTCTTTAAGGATAGGGACTATTATTATCTCCACTTCATAGCTAAAGAACAAGGAGACCCAAAGGTCACCAGCTAGCAAATAAGTGGGGATTTTAGACTTTAACTCAGATCTCTCTGAAGCTAGAGCCAGACTCTGTGCACTGGGCCTATATCTGTTAGACTGAGGAGGAGTTAGCCAGGAGAAGCAGCAGGTGAGGGCGGTATCCTATAGGTCATGAGTGTTCTGTGATCCAGCTTCACCGAGCGCCTGCTATGTGTCTGCCCTGTTCCAATTCTGCCCTCCTGGAATTTGTAGTTGTTAAGCCCTGTGGAGAATAATAAGGGAGGGTAGAATCAGAGGGTGTCCCCTGAGTTGAGTCAAGGGGGAAGCATTCGTGCCTGGGAAATGCAAGTCACCTGTGTTTTGGAGGGTGGGGGCTGTGGATGCACCTGGACGGGTTGCGGGGACTTGGGTGTCATGAGTCTGGATTTGAACGCAGTGCGGGGAACGGGTGATGGAGGCAGAGGGTCCTGTTGGGAAGATGTTGCAGGTAGGTGCATGAGGAATGAGGAAGGACTGAGGAACCGACTTAAGGCCCCAAGGGTCCCATTTTGGGACCTTGCTCGGCATTGTGCACTGATGACTAGGGTTTCTGATTGCCACACTGGACCCTGTGTGTACTTAGAGCCATTTGTTTCTATTTTTATTCCTGTGTTTCAGTTTGATCCAGATGGATATTTTTGGGCTGTAATTCACTTACTCTGTGTAGGTAAGTTTTAAAAGAATACTTGTTTAAATAATTGAGGTTTATGATTTAGACCTTGTTATATTTAATACATCCACTTTTTAGTGTCCCTGGACAATAGGAAAATTAAATCCTAGGTGTCAAGGTTAAAATTAAATGGGTGTTTTCTGGGTTAGTTTTTCTGTCTTGGAATTTTCCTCAAGTGTTTCCATTTTCAATATAATTTCCTTTTTTTCTTGATGAACATTAACTAACTCATCATGGCCCGGGTTCTGCTTGCCAAAGTCCACTCGTGGAATGCTGGCTGGTCTTCTCTGAAAATGGTGGGAGGATAACCGGAAGTTCGTATCAAAAACACTTTTTTTCAGTGGTATACCCAAAAAGATTTAAGTTAGTGAAATAGGACTATCTGATTTTATTTCACATCATATATTAAATGTTTAGTATTTTGTAGTCTTGGGGGAAAAAAGCAGTTCCCCGACTTTGTTAACACTGTTCAGAAATGTTCAGAAATCCAGCGGTGCTTCTCTTTCTTGCATGAATCACGTAAAGGAAGTAAAACCTTCCTGTGAATTGGGTCCTTCCATTGATCACGACATTTTCCTTGCCTGGCATTCTCTGTGGGCCACTGGAAGGACTGAACTACATTGTCACAGAGGATTGTCAAATTCGCATCCTCGAAACCCTCCGAATCTTGTTGGTCTCCTCCTGTCCGTGTGTGGGACCCTCGCGGGGAACAGGGGCCCAGCTGTGGCGCCTTTGGGGCCCTTCTCCAGGCAGATTTTGTGCTTCCCTGGAAGTGCAGGCAGCTCCTTAAGCAGAATGCCGTGTTCCAGTGACACATGTTGATTCATTTTCAGGGGCTTATAAAATACTACAGAAGTCCCAGAAACCCAGCGCATTAAGGTAAACTCTTAATGTTTGGTGAGTTGTCCTTTGGGTAGAGGAAAGGGGTGAGACCCATGGTGGTGTGAGATTCTTCCATTCAGCCAGAGACTCCACGGGTCCGGGTTGAGGAGAGGGCGGTGGACTCAGCCCTGGAAGACGTCTTTCCTCTTGCTGCTTGGGCCACCCCAGGCTGGGTCCACCAACAGCTGACGCGTGTCAGCCTCTAGCAATGTGTGCAGAGGCGTGGAGTCTCACTCTCCTTCCTTCGGGGGCAGCCACTTAGATGGCATTTTAAGGAGATGTATGTGGCCAGCCGCTTTGGGCCCCCATTGTCTACGCCAAGCTCAGAGGGACAAGGCTTTTTCCTTATTTCCCCGGCCGGCCCCTTCCTGACTTGACTCAGTTTGGACACAGAAGTCTTCTCCAGTTACTAGCTCTGCTCTTGGGCAAAATGAGGCCTTTGTTGCAGGCAGTCAATAGAACAGCCTTGGTGAATGGAAATGAAAGAAGGCGAGAATGCAGCGTCCCTAGACTGGCTAGCCGGCCTCTGGATTTGGGGGGCTGCTGAAGGCCTAAAGAGAAAAGGTCTGAGGGGAATGACTCCTGAGAGAAGGTCACCACCCTGAGATTGTGGGGTTCTCACTCCCTGGAACTCCTTCTGTTCTTCTAATCAAGTGGTTTTGCAGCAAGAAGCCAGCGGATTTGCCACTTGAAATACAGGCTGCCCAGTTACATTTTTCAGATAAGCAGCGAACAATGTTGTTAAAGTATGCCCATGTAATACTTGGAACATATAGTACTGATGCTAAAATGTTACTCTTTATCTGAAATGCAAATTTATTTGAGTACCCTATATTTTTATTTGTTAAATATGGTAACTCTAAAAGCCAGTCTAGTTAGTGGCTGAGATAGTTGACACACCTTTGAAAGTGGCATATGTACATGTATAAACAATTGGACCAGAGTGAAAAAGTGTGTGATAGTATTAAACTAGGAAATGGTTTTTTAAAAATGAGCTAGGAACTGGTTTTGAATATAAAGGACTCTTCATCCTATTTATTGACAATTTACAAAAGTAGTAACTTAAATAGGGAGATAGAATTTATTAATAGAGGATAATGACTATTTTATGTATTTACAATGCTTCTATTTTTTAATATGCTTTATCATTTCTCTCTCTCTCTCATTCCTTAGTGACATTGACCAGCAGTACTTAAACTATATATTCAGGTAAAATATAATTTATATTTTTAAAGAACAAGAGATATTCCTCTAGACCTAATAGATTTTTATTTTCCAGTAATATTTGATTAAAGAGTTCTGAGCCAATGTGCCTGCCAGGAAGGCAAGTTAAATTTGTGAGATGACCAGAACTGAGTAAACCAAATAGTTGTCCTGCTCTTAGTCCAAGTAAGAGGGGCCTCTGTCAAGCCTTGAACTTCAGAGGGCCACAGCCCTCCCCCTGGGGTATGGCATCTGTAAGGTCAGAGCCTACACCCACCCTTCAGACTGTGCCTTAGAATCTCCTCCCCAAGGGGCTCTAGCTCAGTTCCAGAGCCTACTTGGGTTTGTTGTCCCAACTCATTTCCAGGCCCAAGGGTATCCCAAGAAGGCTGTTAGTGGGGGGGGGGGTGTAGAATGAGGGGAACCTTACAAACTCAGTTGTCCACTCACTTGTGAGGCCCTTGGGCTGCAGGTTGGAGCCTGGGGTGGAAAGAGAAGGGAGTATTAATACATTGGCAGCTGGGAGCCGAAGGCCACATGCTGACATGAAGCACCAAGGAGTCTAAGAGTTTTCAGTTTTAATCTAGACCTCAGGTTATTTTAAAGGGGTATTTGTTTAGATAGGATTGAGTGTGAGGCCTGATTTATAACTTTTAAATATGGTATATATGGACTTCTGTTATACCTTTGCCGAATGCCAAGTGGAGAATGGAACTGCTAAATAGAGCAGCTGGGGCTTGTTCTTGGGTTTTAGTTGTCCCCGACCATGCACAACAGGCACCTGATTGAGAGACAAAGTGAGGTTTGGTGCTCGAAGCCCACGATTGCCTACTACGGTGACGTCCAGTGAAGAGGACCAAGAATGGAGGCGTGTCTCAGCCTTTGGCTGTGCTGATTTCTGGAGGAAGTTACTTGGCTTGAAATGTTCAATGTGAAGTGTGTTCTTCATTTGCAGATAGAGCTCATAAATATCTTAGTATTTATTTAACTGCCTTTTTGAAAGCAAGATTCACCCCAAGCATGGCTATGGGCCTCTTTTGTACTCAGTTGAAAACAATCATTAGTTCCACCCTGCTCTGACCCACCAGCTGTCTCTCAAGAGACTTTTCTGAAAACACAGGAGGCTCTTGGGGTTTCAGATGTTTCTGTGACATTGGGCCACTTTAGGCAGTTCTGTGCAGAAGGTATAGCCACATCAGCAGCAAAGGAATAAGGAACATGGGAAAATGAGCCTCTGTGACCCAAGCCAGCTCTGTCCTCTCCCCACATCTGGTCCTTTACCGGTGTGAGGATATTCATTGCCCGTGGGCCTGATGCTCTCAGCTTCCTGGCTGAGGCTTTGGCACACCTGCTACAGCCATGACTCTGCTTCCAGGTCTTTTTTTTTCCAGTACACATGATGCAGTGTATGGATCAGAATGAAGGTCACTATTCGATTTCCCCCTGGCACTGGATGTGAGCAGTTGGCATCCAGAAACTTGTAGTCCGCTCAGGTTTATGGGTTGTCCTTGTGTATCTAGCTCACAGCCCTGCCTGCCAGGGCGAAGGATTGGTTTGAGCTCTTAGTTTTTTGAGAGAGGCAAGGAGTTGGGTGGTTTTCTACCTTTGGCATATGCTCCTATTTTCTTGAGGATATATTTGCTCCCTGCCCCTGACTTTTGGTGTTTCTAATATAAATACAGATATAAGGCACAGGGTTGGGGGAAGGGGGAAGGAAAAAATAAAGGAGAAGGTTGGATACAGGGCTGAAATTAAGTGGAACTTCTAAAAATGGGTATAGCTTTGATCTGTACTTGGGGGATTTAGGTAATGTATATGGAGTAAATATTATGGATGCACTGTAGCACCATTTCTTTTTAACATGAGGCATACTCTAGTCTCTCCTGGTCTATTAAATAGAAAATGACCATAGTGTTACCTGTTCATACTCCACTTCCTTATTTTGCAGATGTGATTTCGTGTGTCTGTGTCAAAGGGAAATAGACAGGTATTCTCTTTAGGATATGTCTTAGTCAAACAGAAACAATGTACTGGAAATGCATATCAGGCCTCAGACTTGATCCTACCTTAATAAATGTACCTTCAAAACAACCTGGAGCATGTGGAGATTGTATTTTCCCATTTTATTTCCTATGAGCATAGGAATGTTTTCTGTTTTATTCTATTTTATTCACTGCTGTATTAGAAAAAACAGATAATAGAAAAGTACCTGACATATATTAGGCACTCAACAACTATTTCTTGAGTGAATGGATTAAAAAAAGTCTGCTGTTTTTCTGGCATGTTATGCCTTTTATATGAGTATAATCTTCCCATTAGAGTTTACATGTAATTTATAATCTTAGAACTATAGGTGGCTTCAAGTTATATTTCTTTTCACACCTGTTCCCACCACAAATGCACCTAGATGTGATCAACTGCATGCAGAAGACATATGGAGCACCTGCTGTATGCAGGCACTGCGAGGTGTTGGGGATCCAGAGATGAATAGAATATGATTCTTGTCCCCAAGGAGGTCACAGTGTAGGAATTAGGAGCGGTTTAACGCTGTATTTGCAAAATTCAAACAGGGAGTTTAATTATTTCTTCTTATTTCTACTATCCTATTAACTTTATTTTAGGTCACCCTTTGGGGTGATTCTGATGATGGGACTTGGGGTACCATGGCAGGCCCTGGGAGATATTTGGAGATGGAAAGAGGTCCCTTATATCCTGCCAGAGGAGCAATAACTTCTTTTCCTGAGGTTATAACCAAAAGGGGATCTAGAGAGATAAAACAATGGAGTCTGTACAGGTTAGGTATTTTCCCAAGAAAGACGAAATGGCGAGCAAAGACTCACAGAGCCCGTGCGAGGAACTAATCACACAGGCTCCAATCTCACTTGCAGCCTGTGTATGTTTAGAGCTGCACGTGAGCCCGGTCACACACCCACAGCCTTTGAGTAGCTGGACGTGTGGCTCTTCTCCATTGCCTTTCCCCCCAGATCTCCTGTCCTCCAGCCTCTGCCCACACTGCTGCTGCTCTGGGGCCAGCAGAGAACCTGGCTTTGGGGGAGGAGCAAAGGAAGAGGCTGAGAAACACAGACATGGTGCAGGGAGGTGACCCTAGAGGCAGGGCAGGGCCCCTGTGGCTGCCTGTGGCTCACCACCAGCTAGAGATCCCTTGGGTGTTTCCCAGTGTGGAGCCCTTTAGAGGCACTGGGGCCATAACAGAGTAAAACAACTGATGCCTGCACCTTGCTCTCAGCACGCTGGGCTATTCTGATGTGCAGCTGGGGTGTAGAACCAGAGTAGGCCACTGGCACTTTAAAAAGAAAATTCCCTCCTGTACTTAGATAATTCACTTTGTTCCTCACCTCTGGCTAGATCAGCTGCCTGGATGGCGCAGAGTTTTGGTAGAAGAGGGTGCAGAGGGTAGGGGGTTGGGCCCAGCACAGTAGGCTTCCAGCAGGATGAAGGCCCTGCAGACGGGTCCTGGGTGAGGGGAGAGTTTACCAGAGAGGAAGTGGAGAGGGTGCCAAGGACGAATGTGGCTCACATCAAAGGAACACTCCTCTTCATTCTTCCTTTCATCCTTTCCCCTGTGCGGCATCAGGGGAAATCAGTCCAGGTCATTTTCAGCCACACGGTGGATGGCATGGATCAATTTGTGGGGTAGCTTCTTGGAAATTTAACTATCTTCTACACAGTTAATTTTGTGGCAAAAGATATACTTAGCTCACACTCAATACCCGGCTTTTAGATTGCAACCTATTTGTACTTTGGAATTTGCTTTTTTTGCTTACAAATACTCTCGGTAGATTAGATGAGTATGATAATAGGGTCAACGAGGGCCAAGAGAAGTGACATGGTGGACCCTCAGGTGGGACATGGATTCTCACTGTCCCATGTCTGTCCCAAGAGGCAATCCTCTTGCCAAAACTTGAGACAATTTGAGAGATTCTCACTCTCTCTTAGGAAGTGGATTTAGGCAGAATGAGACCAGTCAGATAGTTTGCATTTAGGCAAATCTAACTATTTCCAAGTAAAATGGGTGGGAATTTATGGTTTTTGGGGGTGCCAGGGAAGCTTTCATGACTATTTCGCTGTATCTTTTTCAGTGTGGTGCTCCTGGCGTTTGCATCTCATCCCACAGGTAAAGGCTGCTCCAGTGTTAACTTTGTTATTTTTATGTTGCTCATTCCACCCAGTGAGCTTATCTCTGAGAGATATTTCCTAAGAGAACACAGTTGAACAGCCCACATATTTAAAACTGCTTTTATTAACCCTTTATGGATTTATTGCTGAGGAATCTATTCTTATCTCTTCTTGAATGTTGTTTATGTTTTTATCTGGTGTGATCTCAGATACAGAGGCAAGTCTTCTAAAATTCCTTCTCCAAGCATCCAGAATTGCTCCTCAGTTCCACGGCTGAAGGATTTGATGAAAAAGTTCAAATCCACCCTATTTCCACCTGATATCATTTTATAAATTTTTATCACATGTCACCATCCAGTTTTCATAATTCCAGATTAAAGAAGTCAGTTTCTAAAACTTAATCTTTACCCTGTTGCCACCTCGGTCACTCTGTAGTTGCTTTTCAGATTCAGGCATTACCCACAACACTCTATTCCACTGTGGTTTTTCACTTTGAAAGACTTGGAAGTTGATGCCAAAGATAAAACAATAATATTTGTGTGTGGCATGGCTAAAAATGCACATTTTGTTGGTCGTGCTCTTTGTGGCTTAGTGGAGTGTGGTAGAAAGAACATTGACTCAGAAGGACTGGAACTTCTCTGGGCTCCCTCACCGAGCGGCCAGAAGACTGCTTTTTAAAAAACTAATGTTTACTGACTACTTGCTATGCTTAAGGCATAGCTTAAGGTTCTCAGTTTTCTCATCTATAAAATGAAAAAAGTGAACTGGGTCCTTTCTAAAGCTCCTTCTAGCTCTCATCCTGTGCTCAAGCTTTCTGTTGGTGTTTTTAGCTACTTCAGACTCCCTGAGCGAGTATCTTCAGGGAATTGTTGATAGTGACTCAGGAGTGATGTTTCTAGATTGTATAAAACATATCCGAACCCATGTCTCATAAGGAACATTTGAACTACTCTAAATGCATTACTTTCCACTCACTCACACTGAAGCACATCTATTGTCTGCCCACTCCTGCAGCCCGGTGACATCTCAAAGCTCTGAGGGTCGAATGCCCTTTCTGCCATCATTTGTAAAAGTCAACCCCTTTGTAAAATAATAAATCCTACAAACCCATACTGTTAACCTCCACAGTGTCTGCTCACCCCTTCTGCTGCAAGTCTGCCTTTAAGTCCTACTCTTACCGTTCTTCCGTGCAGCCGGGTGGCTTCTGCCCAACAGATATTTAAGAGCCTCCAGAGTGTCCTCCCGCTTTGAAATATGCTTTTGTCAAAGGCCTTTGCAAAGTTATGTTCACAGGCTCTCTTTGGTTTATGTATTCATTCACTCCCCTGATTTATTTCTGGTGGACTTGAGTGAATAATTTTCACCTAAAGAAATCACTTGGCCCTTTGGCTAAGAGGCTGTGCTTGTTCATTTGTGATATTCATGACGATCAGAGCTGGAAGGCATCTAGTTATCCCAGCTGCCATCAGATTTTACAAATGAGGAAATTGAAGCCCCAAGGAGTTCAGTGATGTGACCAAGATCCTGCTCAGTAGGTGAGCAGCAGAGGGAGACTGGAGTTTAGGTCTCCTGACTCTCTTTCCACATTTTCCTTTTTAAATGCTACTTGTTCAGTGATCCTACACTTTATTATAAAGTGTCCCAAGCAAGAGAATACTTTTGCATGATGTTCCTAAATTTCTTTCTGGAGCTTCTCTTGGTCTGTGGGGCATTTTAGCCACCAGTTTCCAAGCATAATATCTACTGGTAATAGTTTGTCCATTTGGCCAACAGTACAACATTTTACCTTGAGTTATTGCTAAACTTTTAGATCAATTCAAGAATGAATAACCTTGGGCACTTAGTTACTCTCTGGGCACAAAAAGTAGTCACAGCCTGAGATTGTAGAATGGCCTGGGCAAAAGAGCAATTTTAAAAAGGCTTCAGTTTCTTTATGAGGTGATGAAAATGTTCTGGAATTAGATAGTGGTGATTGTTGCACAATCTGTGAATATACTAAAAACCATTGAAGTGTGCATTTTAAAAGGGTGAATTTCATAGTATGCAAATTATATTTCAATAAGAAAACGTTATGTGTAGGGGAAAAAAAGAAATCTCTCTGATTTGAGAACCTGCTTTGGAACTTAATTATGCCAGAAGAGGATACTTGCCAGGATTAATTTTCCTTCTAGTTAAAGGAAAATTTAACTTTTACATTAAAAAAGAAAAAAAGAAAGAATGGACATCAGATACTCGCCTCCCCTTCCTTCTGCAGACTTTAGTCCCAGCGCGTGGTAAGTGATCAGAGATCGGTCTGCAGCGGGATTCATCAGAGAGGGCCTTGGAACCTTGATCTTGAAGGACTCCTGTCTGCGGCTTTGGTCTGTTACAGTTTTGTGCTAGCTGAGGTGGTGGCGTTGAAGAGGTCAGGTAGAGAAAGTCAGGCTTGTGAGAAGGGTTTTGCTGGGCTTTGACCCTGGCTGTGCCTCTCCCGTCAGCCACAGAGGTGGCTGTGGCCTCCCTTCTGTGAGGGAGAAGGACCTCTCTTACTGGGCGGCTCTAATTCCTGCCAACTGGGTAGCTTTCTCATTGGAGCCCTGGGTAGTCTAGACCATTTTAAATCTAGAACAAAACTCAATCTTTCCCAGCTGCCGATTACACTATCCATCTAGAATGTGTGCGGCGGGGCCTGAGTGCGGGCTGGGAGAGCTGTCTTCCTGACTCCCCACCTGCCGCGGTTAAGACACAGGCTCCACAGATGCAGTCTGGGTTTTTTTTTTTTTTTTTTTTTGAGACAGAGTCTCGCTCTGTTGCCCAGGCTAGAGTGCCATGGCGTCAGTCTAGCTCACAGCAACCTCACACTCCTGGGCTCAAGTGATCCTCCTGCCTCAGCCTCCTGAATAGATGGGACTACAGGCATGTGCCACCACACCCGGCTAATTTTTTCTATATACTTTTAGTTGTCCAGCTAATTTCTTTCTATTTTTAGTAGAGACCCGGTCTCGCTCTTACTCAGTTCCAAACTCCTAACCTTGAGCAATCCTCCCACCTCAGCCTCCCAGAGTGCTAGGATTACAGGCATGAGCCACCGTGCCCAGCCAGATGCAGTATTTTTGAAGGATCTGTTAATAGTTTCCAACATTTTAAAGGAGGGCTTGATTCTTTTTGGTTTCTTCTTACCCCTTCTTTTGTTACTTGTATCTTAATTATTTAGTAGTACTTTAAAAATATTTTTAAATTGAGATATAATTTACATGTATGAAATAGATATATGTTAAATGCATAGTTTGATCGATTTTGGCAAATGTCAGTACATACCTGTGTGGCTCACACCCCTATCAAGATATGGAACATTTCTATCATTGTAGAAAAGTCTCCCCCTGTCCCTCCTTATTCATTCACCCACCAAAATCCCTCCACTGATATGATTTCTATTACTGTAGGTCAGTTGTATCTCTTCTTGAGCCTTGTATATGAATGGAAGCATCAGTGGTCTTTGCATCTGGCTCTTATATGTAGTGCGGCGTTTAGAGATTCATTCATGTTGTTGTGTATGTCATGACTTTGTTCCTTTTTGCTGTTGAGTACGGTTCCATTGTGTAAACATACCACATTTTGTTTATCCATTTACCTGTTGATGCTCACCTGGGCTGTTCCTAGTTTGTGGCTATTATGAATAGTCAAAAAGCTGCTATGAACATTCTTATGCACAGCTCTTTGTGGCTTATGTGTTCATGTTTCTTGGACAGATACCTAGGAGTAAGATTGCTGGGTCCTAGCATAGATGTGTATTTAACCTTCCAAGAAAGCGCCAGTTTCCCAAAGTGTTTATACTAGTTTACGCTCCCACCCCACAGTGGGAGAGTTCTAGTTGCTCCATACTCTCACCAACATTTAGTGTTGTCAGTCTTGTTTTAACTGCTCTGGTGGGTGTGTGATGCTTTCCACTGAGCTTCCCTCCTCACTCACTCGCAACCAAAAAGATGAGCTTTTCTTGTAGATGCACCTTTGGGATATGCTGGGGTGTGGTGCTAGGGAGACAGTTCTTCATGCCCCAGGCCAGACCCCAGCACAGGGTTTCCTTCTTGGCAGGTTGAACCCACCTTCCCTCTAGCCTTTCAGCCTCACTATTCCAAGAATCTTGGGGCCTTCCTTGACTATCACCTTTCCCCTCACACTATTTGAAGCAGTAGTAGAGAAGAGATGTTCCCCATGCTTAAGAGTTTGCAGTTCCCATTTGGATGGGGCCCCTCAGCTGTGGTGGTCAAGAGAGAGAGAGAGAATTTCAGGGAACCAGAGGAGCAGGGAGACCCACAGGAATCTGACCCAGAAATAACCCTGTTACCTGGTGTGCCTGTTGCTCATGTGTGAGATACAGCAAACAGCACTAATTACTCCTTGGAACTGACCTCCCATTTTCCTGCCAGTTCTGAGGGCAAGAATGTGAGATGAAATTCTCTTCATGTTCAGATATCAATTAGTCTTGAAGGTGGCAGTATTGTGCCACAGTTTGCACTGTGGCAATTTCATGCCCTGTTATCTTCAGAGAAATGGGATTCATTCCCTCACTCAGAGTCAGCAGAATTTTAACTGTGGAACACGACAGTGAGGGCTCAACCCAGACTTTATTTCATAAGCCTCCATGTTGCTGCCACAAAACATGTTTACAAAGCTTTAGCCGCTTAATCTGCACTTAAGTTGTGCAGTTCTGCACTAGATGGTGCAGGAGTGTCGTCTTATGAGCGTCTTTACACGTTTTTTAGGCTCCTGGATCAAGTCCTCATGTGGTTGGAGCCAGCCCACCACACACTGCAGCCTTCCCAGAGGGTATTTCTAGCACAGTCACCAACATTTGCCATGTAGGGGTTACTGTGCACCCTCTCTGTTTGAGAGTGCCACGTTAGCAAAAGAGAAGGCAGATTGATGGCATCAAAGGGAAACATCTGGGGTCAACTTAAATTGAGAACAACTTAGCCAACTGGAAACTGGAACATTCTCTCCAGGGAGGGAATGAGGGGTTCTTTCAGATCCTCTCAGCTCAGCAGTGCTCGTCGTACGTATGGGGTGGTGCTGACACCTTGTGGGTACAGGGGTGAGTTGGGTCCCAGCTCTTAGGATTTGATGGTTCTAGGAGGAGGGATGGGTGTGAGGTCAACTGTGTGCTACGTGAGAAACGTGGAGGCTGTAGAAATGGCCAAAGGTCAGGGAAGCTAGTCTCTTATTTTCTTATGTCTCTCTCAGTAATTTATGGAATCGGTTTTCACGATTTGAGTGGGGGTTATTATTTAACTGGTAAATTACCTAGGACCCACTTTTTTTCTCTATTTCCCTTCCTCCCAGTCTTCCTCTGACCACCGCTCTGTTCTTTAGACCCCCTCCAAAGCTTGGCTGGGCTATAAAAGTCGCCAGTGCACCCCAAGTCCATTTCACCCCCCAGAGTGTTTGGGATGAAGGGCTGGGTGCTGAGTGGAGGTCTCAGCATCCCCAGTTTCCTTGCTCCCCCTCTGCCAGTCTTCATTGTCCCACTGCCTGCTCTGCACTTTCTCTCACTCTGAGGGGGAAATTGGTTAGGGGCCAGGAACCAATAGCTGCCAGACCGACAGAACAAGTTCTCCGTGCGCATGGACAAGTTCTCCCCTCCCCCTGCCTGAATGGGAGGCTCTGGCCACTCTCTAGGACTGGTGTCCCCAGGGTTACCACGGCTGTCGCTGGTGTAGGGAAAGGGACTGCCGAATATGTCTGTGCTCTTCATGCGCTAGAAGACTGAGCCTGAAGTCATTTACAAATTCCCTCCACCAGCATGGGTCCTGATCAGACAGTAGAGAGAGAACAAGAACTCTTAATCTGTTTTTGGGCTACATGAAAACCAGATGCCAAGAAACCCTCTCCTTGTAGTTGAACACACACATGCATATGCACAAATGAAACAAATAAATAAAAATAACAATCATGATAAAAAAAAAAAACCCTCCAGAGAAATAGAATTCAGAATATTTCCTTCCCTGTAGATGGTTGAATCATTTGAGATCATTCAGGTCTCTGAGGAAGTGTAGAAACCCATTGTGCCTTTTTTCCCAGAAGGCTTGATTACTAGGTATAGTGGGAAGCAAGTACTGCCTGGGTGTCCCACTGCATACTTAACCTACTGCGAATACTTGGGAAAATCAGCTCTCTCCTGCCAGTTCCCCAGGACTGAGAGACAGGCCAAGGCCCGAGGGTCTGGAATACCAGGCTTTCCAGGGGCTCAGAAACTCCAGATTTGGAAGGATTAAGGTATCTGCTGTGGAAATGCTTAATTCCTTTTCTCTGGACATTTTTGGAACACTTTCTGCTTTTTTAATCTCCTGACTTCTTGTTTGTGACCAAGTTCAAATTCCAGAGATGGAAGCAGCCAACATGTGTGATGATTTCCTCTTGCACCAAGTGGAACTGAAAGAATGAGCTTACTTCACCAGAAATAAATGTACCCTTTGGACCTCAAACTAAAACGAGTATGCACAGTCGGTCTTGTCCTTGTGCTGTCTGTGCAGTAATTAAACACAAAAATGAACAAAATGTCAGGGCCATGGATTCATGACCTTTTTTTAGACATAGGCAGAAAAGAAAAAAAGACTCTTTAAAAAGATTCCTTTTTTCCTGCACGTGCCCTTGTGCAGGGTTGGCTGCCTGGTGAAGAGGAGAGATCCTAGGGTTTGGATTGACTGGAGTTCACAGTCTGGCTCTGTAGTTTAAGAGTTGCGCAATCTTACACACGGCTCTTAACTTCTCTGAGCTCTGGCAGAAACGGGGATAATAGAACCTCACAGAGTTGCTACGAGGCCAGAAAGAGATGAATATATAAAACTTTTAGCATAGGTCCCGCACAAGGCACGCTCTCACTAAATGATCATTATTATTATACTGTTATTACCATTATAAGACAATGCTGGTAACAGAATCCCTGGGAATGCCAGAGTGAATTCAGTGCTAGGCAACTCAGTGCACAGAGGACCGCCATGCTAACGACCATGGCCTTGAGTTTCCCAGGGTAGCTGGGGGTAGAGGGCTGTGTGGGGCCACGTCGGCCATCGTTTCACCATTGCTGTGCCCCTCAGGTGATCTCTTCAGCGTCCTGGACTTCCCGTTCCTGTATTTCTACAGATTCCATGGCAGCTGCTGTGCCAGGTAAGTTTGAACTCATTCATTTGTATGTTTCCTGTGCTGTCAGCTGTGTGTTCCTCTCTGTGAAGTCCAGGGTCACTGCCGGTGACCCGGATGAGTGGCAGGAGAGAGTGGGGGTGAGTGCAGGCAAGGACACAGCTCGGCCACCAACAGGCTGTCACTGAGCATGCTCAGGCTCTACTAGGGGTGGCCTGGGCCCCGCGAGGACCCCTGGCCTGCAGAGGTGCCTCAGCGAGGGGTGCGGTTCTCAAACTTGCTGAAGAGCTAGGACTCACCCACCTTTCCCCCCCTCCATAAAGAAGCCTCACATAGAGCTTCAGTGTACAAAACTGATGAAACTGATTCTGCTCAAGGGAAGATTTTGGGTCCAGAATCCCACTTTCTCAGCTTCCACCAAACCCTAAAGCCCTGAGAAATGGGTTTTGGAACCAATGACTAGGAGATGTCTAGGCAACAAGATGACCATCAGTATTTGGCCTTGGGAAGGACTCGGGGTTGTAGGTGAGGTACATGGATACATCTAAACATATGGAAGTTTACACCCACCCCCTTTCCCTTTTCCTGCCACCATCGCCAATCTGCTTGACTTTACTGTGGGAAGTGGAAAGACTCCTATGGACACTCCCAAAGCAGGTGTGGTGTTCCGATGTGGTGGAAAGGCCAGGCCTGGGTGAACCCAGGGTTGCTGCTTGCCAATAATTATGTGGTCTTTGGGCAAGTTCTCCCAAGCCTTAGTGTTCTCATCTGTAAAATGGAAATATAATACCAGTACAGGGCTGTTGCGTGTATTAAGTGAAATATATAAAGTCCTAAGCATTGTGCCTGGCCCAGTAAATGGTGGCCATTTTATGATTGTCCCTCAGGCAGACTGTAAATACAGTGTCAATGCATCTGCATGGGCAGTGGCCATGTGAAAGTCAGGCCATGTGTTCCCATGCACATATTAATAAAATGGCACCTGTGAAGCAGCGATTCTTCCCAGAGCTCCAGAGCTGCGGTGCAGCTAGGCACTGCTGCTGCTGGGCTATGTCATGCTCTTCATGTGTGCTAGGGCAGAAAAAAAAAAAGAAGAATCAATATTATAGAGTTTGTTTCTGCATTTGAGCCTCAGAGTGATTTATTTATCACCCTCAGAAAATTTTCAGGGCAACATAGAATTCGCTGTCCCAGTTCCTGTCAATTTGATCGGGCTTTGTTCCCTTGCCTGTTAGCTGGAACTAAACAGCATGAGTCTCAGAGCCTTTGAGTCGGGTTATTTGGCAGCACCAGCGAGCAGGGTGTGTGTGGGGGGGGTGGGGCGTGGCGGTTGCGTGTTATTTGGAGCAGAGCAGCACAGCTCTCAGCCCATTCATGCCGGCTTTGTGGGGTGACCTTTGGGCTCTGTTTCTGCCCCTGTTAATCTGTAGCTCTCCTAAAACACAATGTGATAGTTTTTTGTTTTTTTTTAAAAGATCTGGGAATCTCTATTTGAATTGACCTAACTCTCTGTTATTAACACATTTCACCCCTTGCAACAGAGCTTAGGCTCTTTAGTCATTTCAGTGGCTCCTCCGTGACCACAGATGAGACTGGGGGTCCTGGGAAGCAAAGGAGGGGTCACAGAGACCTGGAGGGACACTGGTAGCTACAACCTGAAGACCCCATGACCAGGGAGTCTCTGCCTCTGTAGCAAGGGGTGGAAGAGCTGAGAGTGGAAGGAGAAAGAGGAGGGATCTGTGAGTAATTGACAAATAGCTCACATAGAAGTCAAGTGATATGAAGGAGTCCTGGATGTTTCCATACGCATGTTGGTCACAGACTGGGCTGAGCTTTTCCTGGCCCTGCACCACGGTGACAGGTAACATGGAATCATGCCCTTCCTCTGGCTGGAGGTAGAGAGGGGAGGAAAAGACCTGAGGAGAAGGAGGTCTGGGAGATTGAATAGGCACCTGAGAAGGTGTTACTTCCTTGGGTGCAGGGGTGGGAGTCACAGAGGGAGCTGGTGCACTGGCTGCCTCACTTCTCAGACCCACCCTTCTGGCCACAGGCGCCTGGAACATCTCACTCTTTATCTAGCTGGCCAAGAACACATTTCCAAGACTGGGCACAATGGCTTGTGCCCATAATCCCAGTACTTTGTGAGGTCAAGACAGGAGGATTGCTTGAGACCAGGAGTTTGAGACCAAGCTGGGCGAGACCCTGTCTCCACCCCAAAAAAAGGTCACCTGGGTGTGGTGGCATGCACCTGTAATCCCAGGAGGCTGAGGCAGGAGGATCACTTGAACACCAGGAGTTCAGGGTTACAGTGAGCTATGATTGTGCCACTGCCTGCACTCAGCATGGGTGACAGAGTGAGACCCTATCTCTAAAAAAAAAAAAAAAAAAAGACAGAAAAACAGAAAAATAACACATTTCCATGGTAAGGAAGAGCCATGAGACTTGGATTCTAATTGTACCTGTACCTAAGTTTCCTTGTTAATCAAGTGAGACTTTGGGGCTAGGTAACCTTTCTCTTTTAAAAGTCTCTGGTCTCTGTGGCCTGGCATGGTAGCTCATGCCTTTAATCCTAGCACTCTGGGAGGCTGAGGCTGGAGGATTGCTCGAGGTCAGGAGTTTGAAACCAGCCTGAGTAAGAGCGAGACCCCGTCTCTACTAAAAATAGAAAAAATCAGCTGAGTGTGGTGGCACATGGCTGTAGTCCCAGCTACTTGGGAGGCTGAGGCAGGAGGATCGCTTGAGCCCAGGAGTTTGAAGCTCCTGTGAGCTAGGCTGATGCTATGGCACTCTAGCCCAGGCAACAGAACAAGACTCTGTCTCAAAAGAAAAAAAAGCCCTTGGTCTCCATAATATAAGATGAGGACTGCTGTGCTTGCTCCTACTTTATGAACACTGAATCTGAGACAAGAAAAGGGGGAAAAGGGATTTGGATATAGTTATGAGGGTCAGTGATCACAGTTACAAATGAAATCCAGGTCACCTGATCTGTCTGGGTAAGCCTGTTGCTTACCCACAGGGGCCTCTTTGCCTTTTGGGTGTGACTTGATGTCTTAATCCATAAGCGTTCAGTCTCCCATGACAGCAGATGCAGATCTGAACGAACTCTGCAGGTCATCAGGGCCAGACAGGCTGAGATATACACAGGGGAACCCCAATGCCAGTCTCTGTCCAGCCCCAAGAATGTGACTGTGAACTCATCTAATCTAACAAAGCGAAGGTACACATTTCTATCACATCTGGCCTTGGGCGTGTTCAATTTAACTCAACCTGCTTCCAATTCTGGCAGACAAACATTTATTTAATACATACCGTGACTGAGGCACCGTGTTAATCTCCATGGGGGAAAATACAAAAGGCAGCTCAAGATCGAGCCCTTCCACCTTAGAGCTTACGATCTGCATTGGAGCCGCACACCGATGCCTATAATACAGATCAGAGGGAAGGGTGACACCCGAGCCTCTGGAGGTGCCAATGAAGGACGACCCACATGACCTACCGCTCTGGCTTGGGGTACAACTGCGATCATATCTCTTTTTAATTTTCAGTTTCAAATCAAAGTCACACTCAAGCCACCACCTGCACACATTTGCAAGAAGTCAGCCTCTCCCTCTCTGTCTCTCCCTTGCAGTCTCTCTGCCTCCCCTCTTCTCCAGCTATCCTGCCTGCATGTGCCAGGAAGAGTTTGGAGCCCCCTTTGCTTTGGCCCTGACCACACAGTGGCACTTTTGAAAGTGGTTCCAGCACAGGGACTACATCCCTGTCCACGGCTGTGGCAGTGCCCTTGCTGGTCCAGACCTCTGAACAGCCCCGTGATGCTCCCCCAGTTCACACACACATGCACAGGCATCGTTTCCAAAACGGACTCCTGGTCTCAGCCGAGTGTGTCACTGCAGCCAGCCTTCCACTTCAGGTCTTATCTAGAGCCCAGGAGCCAGTCAAGACCCTCTTTTCTCATATGATGAGTTTCCCTTTGGAAATCTTTTCCTGCCAGTTTGTTTTGCTTGAAAAAATTGAAGCTCTGCCTTGGCAAGCACCAAAAGTCCGGAAGTAATCTGGGAAGGAACAGTTGATGTTGTCCTCCACCCTTTTTTTTCCCCTTTCATGATTTAGCCAGAAGCCTCACCGATTTCTATGCCCCCCTCCCACTGCCAATGAAATGCTCCCATCACAGTTGCTTAGAAAAGCAGAGGTAACAGGTTTTTAAATTTTGGTATTTTTAGGCAGAGATCACTAGAAAACACAGGTGACTTAGAAGTTTTGTAATAATTCCAAATTAACTGGTAAAATGTAGCATCAACGAATCAGCTATTGGCTAGAAGATGACAAGCCTCACTAATAAAATAATATTTTCTCCTTCCAGTGGATTTTTAGGATTCTTTCTCATGTTCAGTACAGTGAAGCTAAAAAGCCTTCTGGCGCCAGGACAGTGTGCAGCCTGGATTTTCTTTGCTAAGGTAAGAGAGAGAGGAGAGGTGGGAAAATCTCTCTCGAGAGCTTGTGTGCCCAGAGTTCTCAGAGCCTGGGTGATGTGAAGTTTGATCTTGATGAAACCATTTCTAGGTTCTGGCCCTGAGTCTGATCCTTCATTCATTCTGGTAACAATTTCTGATCCCCTCTGTCTATTTTATCAGCAGGACATACTTAATTTTTATCACATCCTAGAAGGTGATCATGGGTAGGCTTCTTAACTTCCCTGTGCTTTAATTTGCCCATCTGAAAGTGAGAAGTTTTGCCCAAAAACCTCTAAGCCTTCTCCAGCTTTAAGGGTCTAGACCCCTAGATGCATGGGGCAGTTCTTACTTTCCTTCCTTGGGGCCATGAGGGTGTCCAGAGCTCAAGTGACTTGCCCAAGAGGACTCAGCCTATCTGAGGTGACAAAGAAATGCAAATAGACAAATGGCCAGGTTGGGACACTTCAATGCCAAGAATGGCATGTGTGTGCCTGAATGACCATGGCTGAAGCATAAGGTAAAGTAGGGGGGAACCTATGAAGAAACAGCAGGAACAGGAAAGTGGCTGTGGGTCTCACACGCTGACCCAAGTGCTTTGGGGCCTTCTTTCTATTGGCGCATTTCATTTCCCTAACGTCTGCGAAGAAGTCAAGTCTCAGGACCCTACAAGCTGCTTCCAAGGAGTGATGTTTTAAAATTTAATCTAATGAAATCATTATTTAAACTTGGGCCTTTAGTCATCTTTATGGGTTTGGATTTTTTTGGCTGATTTTTTTCAAAAAAAAACCAAAAAAACATTTTTCTTTGAAAATCAAGTTTCATAGTGATATTTTCACTCATCTGGTATACTTTTACTAGCATTAATAATTCCTGTTCCAGCAGAATATACAGAGTGGTTGAGATATTGAATTCTAACATGTTGAGATATTGAATTCTAACATGACAGAGTGAAGAGGTTGATGAAACCTGTTCCCAAAAAGCAACTAGAAAGTTGGAAAAAGACTGTCAGAACATCCCTTTCAGCTCTCTAACAATTGACCAAAGGCATACAACAAACTAAGAAGCATTTGTTTCTGAAAACTACTGAACTTCGGGTAGGAACAGGATGAATTTGTGGCATTTGTGTCTGTCATCACTCCCATCCCTCCTGCTCGGCGCTGTCAGTGTGATCGCTCAACCAGAGTAGGGCAGGCTGTGAAAACCACAAACTTTGCAGCTGCTTCCAGGAGGGGCTGACTCTCTTTGGAGGATTGTCTGTTAAAATGGCCAACTCAGTGGCAAATGAACAGGAAAGGCCAGTAGCTGCACTAGCTTGAATTTATAGTCCTCTTTGGAGGAAGCAATGGACCAGTGATCTAGCTGGGCACTTCCTAGGTAGTTCTGGGAGGTGAGGCAGCCATCAGGGGCTTGATAGCTCTCCATAGATCCTAGATTGCTGCTAGTCTGTGTGTGTGTGAGCAGCAGACAGGAAGCTGGCTCACAATACCCATACAGCCCTGGCCAGCAGAGCCTGTGTGCACACACAGAGGACGTGACAGAGCCAGCAGAAAGTAAAAGCTGGGGCAGACATAAAAACAGCCTGAGGTTTTCATGTGTTCCCCAGCCCACACACAGAGTCAGGAGCAGAGAGAAGAAGGTTCTTTGGCTCAAGCTACTGGAGCAAAACCTCTAACTCGTCTTTGCCAGAACACTAAGCTATGCAGACATGGGGATAACCCCTAGAAGCCACATTTAAAAATAAAAACAAGAAAAAAAGTTGAGTAAGAAATCAGCAATTGTACCTTTTATAGGACAGACTTAGTCCAGGAGTATTACTGAATAAGCAAAACAACAATAATGACTATCCAGAATTCAGAATTGCTGCTATATATTATCTAAAAGTTTCAGTATTCAACAAAAAAAATTAGAGATATTCAGAGAAGCAAAATGTGCAGGAAAAAAGCAGTTGATAGGAACTGTCTCTGAGTGTCTGTCCTCAGATATAGGATTCAGCTGAAAAAGACTACAAAGCAGCTATTTAAATATGTTCAGAGATCAGAAGGAAACTGTGTTTAAAGAATTAGAGACTCAGTAAATGCTGAATCTCAATAGAGAGATAAAATAAAAACAAAACAAATGGAAATTCTAGAGTTGAAAAATACAATAACTGAAATGATAATTCTCTAGAAAGACTCAACATTTGAAATAGCAGAAGAAAGAATAAGTGAACTAGAAGATAGAGCAAATGAAATTATTCTATCTAAAGAAAAGATTTTTTAAACATTGAAGTATTATAAACAGAGCCTCAGATCTGTGTGACATCAAGTACATCAACATATGTGTAAAAAGAAAAAATTGAAAAAATATCTGAAGAAATGATGGATCAAAGCTGCCCTAATTTGATAAAAACATTAATTTATAGACCCAAGAAATTCAGTGAGCCCCAAGTAGGATAAACAAAGAGAGAGCTATACCTAGATGCATTATAATCAGACTTTTGAAAGACAAGAAAATCTTGAAAGCAACAAGAGGAAAATGATTCAACACAAATGGGAAAAAAAAAATACAATTAATGGTTGACTTATCGGTAACAATGGGACCACTAGGTGTGGTGGCTCACACCTATAATCCCAGCAACTCAAGAGGCTTTGGCGGGAGGATTGCTTGAAGCCAGGAGTTTGAGACCGGCCTGGGCAACATAGTGAGATGCCATTTTGATAAATAAATAGTCCATCCTTTGTCATTTTCTTTAAAAAAAATTCTGCAAAGGGAGAATTGTGAAAAAAAATAAAACAAAAACAATGGTGACCAGAAGGCAGTAGGATGACACATTCCACATGCTGAAAGAAAGACTTGTCAATCAAGAATTCAATATATAGCAAAACTGTCCTTCAACTATGAAAGAGAAATAAAGACATTCCTAGCTAAAGACTGGGATATTTGTTGCTAGTAGCCACATCAATAATTGTATTAAATATGAATGCAATAAATACCTAACTCAAAAAATAGAGATTATCAGATTGGATTTAAGAAAGTAAAACCCAACTATATATATTGTCTATAAGAAATATACCATAGAGTTAAAGACACAAACAGGCTGAAAGTAAAAGGATGGAAAAACATATACCATGCAAATGGTATATGTTTGCATGGTATATGAGACCTGGGTAGAGTAGCTATATTAAAATCAGACAAAATAGACTTTATAACAGAAAATATTGCTAGAGTAAAATAGGGACATTTGATAATGATAAAAGCATTAATACACTAGACTGACCAAGAAAATAAGAGAAAAGATGCAAATTATCGAAGTTAGAAATGCTAAATTTGACTGACTTAAAAGAAAAAAGTAGTTGGGGGACTTAAACTATGTGATTTGAAAATTAAATGCAAAGCTAGAATAATCAAGACATTATGGTATTGGTATAAGGATAGGCATTTATGGGCTAACAGTTGTCAACAGAGGTGCCAAGGCAATTCAATGAGGAGAGGGTTGTCTTTTCAACAAGTGGTGCTGGAACAATCAGATATCCACATACCAACCAATCTACAAACAAACAAAAAACTTAGATCCATGTCTCACATCATTAACTCAAAATGAATCATAAATCTAAATGTAGTGCTAAAATGAGAAAATTCTTAGAAGAGAACATAGGAAAAAACTTTAATGGCTTTGGATTTGTCAAAGAATTGGTTATGACACCAAAAACATGAGCCATAAAATAATTGATAAATTGTACTTCATTGGCTGGGCACGGTGGCTCACACCTATAATCCTAGCACTTTGGGAGGCTGAGATGGGAGCATCACTTGAGGCCAGGAGTTCAAGACCATCCTGAGCATGAATGAGACCATGTATCTACAAAAAATAGAAAACTCGGCCAAGTCTGGTGGCACACACCTGTAGTCCCAGCTACTTGGGAGACTGAGGCAGGAGGATCACTCTAGCCCAGGAGTTTAAGGTTGCAGTGAACTATGATGATGCCACTGCACTCTAGCCCAGGAGACAAGGCAAGACCCTAACTCAAAAAAAGAAAAAAAATGTGCTTCATTTAAATTACAATCTTTTATTAATACAATTCAAAAGAGACCATTGAGAAAATGAAGAGATAAGCCACATCCTAGGAGAAAATATTTGCAAATCATGTGTCTTATAAATGCCTTGTGTCTTACATAAAGAATTTTTATGCCCCAATGAGATGACCTACAATCTAATTTAAAAATGGTTTAAAGACTTGAACAGACATTTCAGTAAAGAAGATATATATAGATGGTTAATAAGTACATGAAAAGGTGTTCAACATCATTAGTCATTAGAGAAACGCAAGTTGAAATCATGAGATACTACTACACACCCACTAATATAGCTATATTTAAAAAGAAAATGACAATACCACGTGTTGGTAAGGATGTGGAGAAACTGGGAATCCTCATAAATTGCTGGTGGATATGTATACAGCCACTTTCGAAAACAGTTTGGTAGTTTCTTAAAAGGTTAAACATAAACTGACTATAACCCAGCAATTTTATTCTTAAGAATCTACCCAAAAGAAATGAAAATATATGACCATAAAAAACCTATACATGAATGTTCATATTAGCATTATTCATAATAACCAAAAATTGGAAATAATCTTAATGTCAACTAGTATTTATATAAACAAGACTCAGTAAATATATATATATATTTATTTGTATTTATATACACACACACAGTGGAATACTATTCAACAATCAAGAGGAATGGGCTATTAATACATTGCTACAACATGGATGAATCTCAAAAATGTTATGCTAAGTGAAAGAATTGATTCACAAAACAATACATATAGTATTATTCCATTTATGTAAAGTGTTCAGGAAAACAAATTTATAGAGATAGTATACTGATAGTTTCTTAGGGAAACTGCAAATAGATTGCAAATATACTTGAAGGAATTTTTTTGGTAATGGGAATGTTCTAAAACTGGATTGTGGTGATGATTGCACAGTCATTTAAATTAATTTATTAAATTTGCTCATTAAAAACCATTGCATTTTGCATTTATAATAGATGAATTTTATGCCATGTAAATCATCCCTGAAAGCTATGAAGTAGTAGTGCTCAAATCATAGTGCTTACATCTTGTTCTTTAGGATTTAGAAGGACCTTTTTTCTGTGTATGTGGCTTTGCCTATTTGACCATTAATTTCATGAGTCCTCTTTTTATTCTTTTTTTTTTTCTAAATTCTGAAGGAGGTCCATAACTTCCTCTTTAATAGTTAATTCAGAAGAGGGAGGATTTTTAATTGGCTGTGGTGGTTTAATGCTAGTCCTTTTTAAATGTGGAGGATTGGATTAGATCAGCCATTAAGGTCTCTTGCAGCCTCAGTACATCAGGTAATCTCTCTCTCCTGTTTTGTTTTGTTTATTCTATTTGAAAATAAATTCTGTGATCTTCACTGGTAGAATATGTATCCATTCTTCGGACCACCTGCACATCAAAATGTGCTGACATTTGAAATACAACATGATCGTACTTAGCAATACAGCATTTCCTCATGATGTCATTGTGATTCTACTGGGTGCCAGCATATTCAGAAAGTGACTCAGAAGGATGTTCTCTTGGTGCCAGAGGAGAATCTGGATTCTGTGAAGACTTGAAAATACACAGGGAGGGAGGTCATTCACGGGGGTGGGGATAGCTTCTTCCTTGCTCCAAAAGGACCCATTCATGGCTGGCCATTTTCCAAGGAGATGTCACATCATCTTCCTAACTTCTAAATTCAGAGAGAAGGCATCCCTGTCTTTCTCTGGTTGTCACCTTTTTCAGTGTCTTCCTCAGAGTTGAGAATGCTTAGCATGGGGAAAAAGTGCCTTCTAAGTCATTTTATATTGTTATCTCTAGCATTGTTTTCCACCAGGGGAATTTGAGAAACATTTTAAGAAGCTAAAAATAACAGAATATTTAGCAACCCTTAAAAAAATATTCCTCCTCTTGGTAAATTCAGGCATGTGAAATCTAAATGCATCTTCATAAACTATTGGCATCCCCCCCCACTTGTAATTTAAAGCACTAGTGCAGGACAAAGTGAAAGAATTTAAGAGAAAAGCAATGAAATGTGTAGATGTACAAGGAAGATGTGGTATGAGTTTGTATTTTTCTCCTGGTAAGTTTCTCTACCAGATTTACATCCTCACATGAGAATCCTGCCTGGATTGAGTAGTGCCTTGTTTCATCCTTGTTAACTTCAAACTGACTTGAGTTCTCAGTGTCACTGTGAAGAAGTAGCAGAGGTCAGAGTGAGTTTGTGTTTAGGATGAGCCGGGATAGGAGAGGGGTCCTCAGGCAGCAGCCCAACTCTCTCCGGGCCTGAGACTCCAGCATTTGCTCTCCCTTCCAGAGCTCTCTCCATAAGCACACTTTCATCCTTGAAGGCCAGTGCCATAATTACTGCCACCACTTTGTGTCCTGAAGACAGTGACAGACTAGAAAACCAAGTCTTAGCCTGTACCTTCTATGGCCCTAGGAAAATAATTTTTCTGTAGCTTGCTTTGAATAGGTCTCTTACTTTGGTTTTGTTTATTTTTTTGATTGTTAGAGTTTCACCTTTTGTGCATGCAGTGGCCTCACTCTCAGGGCCGTGCAGTGCTGGGTCAGCACGTGAGAGTGAACAGGCGTCTCCTTGAATGTCGTAACCTCGGTTTCTCACTTGCCTTCTCTGGGACGCATTAGTCGTGTGCAGTGCCTGCCTAAGGCATGCTGTAATCCAGAGGAGGAGGGGACAAGGGTGACACTATTAGAGGATGAGGCTGAGCTGGGTGGTGCTAACACCAGGAGCTGGGAAAAGGAAGAGGCACTATGAGCAGACGGAGGGAGGGGAGTGGCAGGAGCTGGCCTCTGTAGGCCAAGCTCGCCTGGGAGAGGTGGACTAGGGAATGAGGGCCTTCCAGGATGACTGGCAGGACCCTGAGGGGGGATGAGTCGGTGGAGAACTGTGATAAATAAATGTGACCAGAGGAGGAGGAGGATGTGGAGGTGTGGGGGGAATTAGGGCACAGAAGAGTCAGAGAATAGGAAACCCTAAAAGCTATTCCATAGAAACTGTTGTGGACCTCTGGAAGAGGCTGACTAAAGGGAGATAATGTTTGAGCAGGTTCATGTGGCAATGGTGCTCAAAATAGATTGGAAATGACTTGCACACATTTAGAAGGGAGGTGAGTCCAAGGCAGTGATAGGAAGAATAAAGATGAAATGTCAGGCCGGGCACAGTGGCTCACGCCTGTAATCCTAGCACTCTCAGAGGCTGAGGCAGGTGGATTGCTTGAGGTTAGGAGTTCCAAACCAGCCTGAGCAAGAGCGAGACCCCATCTCTACTATAAATAGAAAGAAATTAATTGGTCAACTAATATGTATAGAAAAAATTAGCCAGGCATGGTGGTGCATGCCTGTAGTCCCAGCTATTTGGGAGGCTGAGGCAGGAGGATCGCTTGAGCCCAGGAGTTTGAGGCTGTGAGCTAGGCTGATGCCACGGCACTCACTCTAGCCTGGGCAGCAAAGCGAGACTCTGTCTAAAAAAAAAAAAAAAAGATGAAATGTCAAACTTGACCGCCCAATTTGAAGAAAAATAAATTTTAATCGTTTAATTTATCACATAAACGTGTGGCATTTTAAAAAAATTAGATAACAAAGACATCATTTTAGAACAGATAGGGGATGGGTAATGATAGTTTGGACAGAGGGAGTGATGGGTGGGGAAGATCAGAGATGGCTCCAAGGTTTGTAGCTAGAGACCCGAGAAATCCATGGCATGATGAACAGAAATGGGGATGACAGTCTGTGGGGAGTAGAGCTAGTGAAATATACTTTAGAGAAATGTGTATGATGCTAAAACATCTAAATGGAGCTGTTTTGAGTTGGAAACATGGTGTGAAATGTTGATGAGAACTCAGGTCTTTGCCTGTCCATTTGGGCGTTGGCTACAGAAATCAAGAAAATGAATCAATAAATGAACTTGCTGGGAGAGTAAGAGGATGCAGGAGAGAAGAACAGAGGCCGAGAACTTAGCTTGGGAGATACTTAGATAACAGGGACCAGCAATGAGCAGGAGAGAGAACTAATAGCCAAGACGTAGGAGGGGACCCAGTAAAGTTCTGTGTGGGGAAGCCTAGGGGAGGATCTTAAGGAGTAATGCAAAAATGCTGCCCAGAGGTCAAAGAGATCTGGTTGAGGAAAGACCAGAGCAAGGACATTGCTAGCCTTCGAGGAAACAGTGTTAGTGAAGGGCAGGACTGGGATTGGGGCAGAAGATGCCTCATAAACACTCGGCAAAGAAGTAGGTAGAAGATTGTGACTGGACACAGGCAAGGGGATAGCCAGCTCTCGTGAAGGTGACTTTTCTAGGAAAAGATGGACTCAGGTGTGCTTGACTCTAGGAAAGAAGAAAGCCATTTTTACAAAGAGATTTGAAGATGCTAGAGAATGAGGGGAAATGGGGGAAACAAGTTTCAGTTGTCCATGGAAGGGGTGAGGGGCTAGTTTTAGAGAAAATGGGCCACCTTCCTCTGAGCTCTAGCAGAGGGGCAGGGATAGGAGGAAGCACACCTGGTCTTCCCCAGGAGGTATGTGGTAGAGGGACTAGTATTTCTGGGGGAGGCAGAAAGGCGAAGGAAAGAGTACTCACTGCTTGACTTTGGTCACTATTCATTGAACCCCCTCCTTATAAAGGAGGCTCCTGAGAGCTGCCTTGCTCCTTCCACCAGGTGAGGACACAGTGAGGAGGTGCTGTCTATGAGAAAGCAGCCCTCAGCAAACACCAGTTCTGCTGGTGCCTTGATCTTGGACTTCCCAGCCTCCAGAACTGTGAGAAATCAATTTCTGTTGTTTATAAACCACCCAGTCTATGGTGTTTTGTTATAGCAACCCAAATGGACTAAGACAGCCTCTAATCCTCAGTTATTTCATCAATAAATCAAGGAGTCTGGACTAAAAGATAACTAAAGATGGCTCAGAAACATTGTGATTCTAATGAGCTCTATCAGTGTAGACTATATCTGATATTCAAGACTAAATGCTGATGGCGTTTACATTCAATTACATTGAATTGTAGCATTATGTAATGATCTGCTAGGAACCATATCATTAATGATCAGTGCCTATTTGATAAAACATTTGCCAGATGTAAAAATTATTTAGTAGACTTATCAGAGTAAAGTAGGAAACACTAAGCAGTCTGACCTTCTTCCATGTGAATCACCAGATTCCACCTTCTCTTGTGGAAGATTGTGGTGTAAATGCTACAGGAGATTAATTGGAGTGTTTGTTCCTCTTTTTACTTGGTTTGGACAGTCAATATTCACACTTCTAGAATGGGATTTCCCTTTCCCTTGCTCTTTAGGATGGAATGTTGCCACACAGTCCTGAGGGATGGTGGTCAAAGCCTTCTTACACGTGGCTTCATGTGAGTCCTCAAATCTGGGGTGTGTTGTGGGTGCAGAAGTAGAGCAATATTGAAAAATTGGAAAATGCTAGAACCTGGGATCCTAAGCATTTCAAAGCAAAATATATGGGATAATGTGTGTGAAAATAGGGATGACAAAGTGCTCTGCAAACACAGCATTATGTGGAGTCGTATAGACCTAGAAAAGACTTATTTTGACCTAGCTTTGAGTCCCAGGTCTGCCACTTTCTAGGTATGTGAATAATTTTTCTCATCTGTAAACAAGTATAAAAATAATGTGTACCTCATTGAGAAGATTAAATGATATGTAGACAGCCCTGGATTAGTGAGAGCCAGCAGTGGGCAGGTCCTCCTTGACTCTGTCAAACCACTAGCTTAATTCTTTCACGAAATTAACCAGTGACTTCTTGAGTCTGAATTTACCATTTGTACGCACTAGTTCTACGTAGTGAATTTAGTTGTGGACTGCCTTACTCCAGACACTGCTCAGAATTCAGCATCCATGAGAACAAGGTCTCTGACAGCATATTTAATCAGACATTGTCTAACAAAAGAAGCAATTGATGCCCCATTCACAATGTTTTTAAACCTATATAAAGAGTCATTGATTCAGAATAGTCGCTCTGCATGTGAAAATGTATGTTTGGTGGTTTCCATGGAGACCACCCTGCTGGCTGTCCTGTGATCACTCACTAGCCTTAATTACACACTGGAATTGCCAGGGAGCCTTCAAAGCCGTCTCCATAACAACACCTCCTTGTGGAGTAACACTACCGCCGTCCTGGGCTGTGTTTCTCATATAGGAGTTTTCTCTTGACAGTCAAGGTGAGTCTGCTGGTAAATTTCAGCCTCTGATTTATTCTTATGGAGAAATCTTAACTGCGTCGGAATTTTTCTGAGTTTCAACTGCCTGTATCTCTCAGGCTGTTTTGCCAAGTTTTAGAATCTTAGGTAAAGATCATAGCAGGTCCTAATGTCTTTCTTCAGTGACTTGTTGACATGTCTCTTGATCTATTGCCAGGATATTGAACTAAGAAGGAGTCTTGGTTATGTCAGTTTACTAGATAAAATTAAACCTGTTTTTAATATAGGATGAACTCATAAAAATGTTGTCAACAGATGCTATTAAGGTTTGATGTTTGAAAATTTAAAATGCCTCCAAGACCACTGATAAAACTCTTGCTGTTTCTGGTGGAATTAAAAAAAAAAAGCGCTGAGGTTTTTTTAAATGTGAAGTCATACTGATTTTATAACTTCTAAATAACATAATTTTTAACTCTCTACCTAATTTTTTTGAGATAAATTTGTAGGGAAGTTGCAGGGCTTAAAGAGAGTCATACCTTCAATTTCTGAGGAGGTGACAAATCTGTAAGTAACTGTAATCACAGTTCTTACGGGTTCAGCTTCTGGCATGCACATACAAATGTGGATGTGTGTACACACACATACACACACACATACACACATGAACAAGCTACAGAAGAAATGTTAGCAGTGTAGTTACGATGCCCATCACATTTTGCTCTTATAGGTCAAGTCCATGCGGAATCAGTTAGTTCTGTTCCTTTATCGACTTTGTATTCTATTATTACCATTACTTCTTTTTATTCTAGTCATCATCATTGTTCTCATCCTGATTGTTGTTGTCTCTTGGGTAGAGAGCGTGTTGCTGTCTTTCTACACTTTCTGGATGGTAAATGGTAATCACTGAAGAGGAGGCCGTTCTCCTTCATTCACTATTCCTATCTCAGTTCCTGAAAACTCCTTACCCCTCTCTCCCTTCGCATTTCAAAGCTCCCTTGAATGTATAACTTTCTTTTTTTTTGGTATGTGTTGGGGGCGGGTGTTGAGGTCTTCCGGTGAAAACCGGAAATCCTGCTAGACAAATTCTAAAAGAGCTGGAACACTGAATATATAACTTCCTGGTAGCAGTTTACTATTCCTTTTCTTCCTCTAGTACCTCCCCAATGCTCTGGAATGATCTGATGCAAATAAATTGTTAATCTAAATGAAGCCATGCTGTAATGGAACTTTTATATTGAAAAAGTGTGCTTGAAAAATCTAATTATACCTGTTTCCTAATTAAATCATTTTTCTTTTTCACTAGTCTAAGCGGCTATGTCAATGAGAGTAATTTTTCATGGAAAATTAAAACCTAGCCTTAGCAGCATAATTTTCTTTACAGTTTCTGTCTTGGCAATAATAGCAGCATGTCGTAGTCTTTCCATGACATCACTGCTGAGGTGACAGGAACATGAAGTGGCAAGTCAGGGAGCTGCTGTGCGTGTTGAGCCCTGTGCAGACAGTCAGCAAAGAAGTCAGTTATCTGGGAATTACTTGTTTAGGAACAGCGTCTTCCCAGAGGGCACATGGGAGGGAAGTTACAATTTTGGATTTAAGAAAAAAATTGGAAATTCCATTTCTTGTTGTCAAAATAGCTCATAGAGAAGCGAGTGGTGTGAATGGACAGTTTGCTATTTTGGATGAGGTTGTTGTTTTCCTTGTTTCCAGTTATGTACTCCTCATTTTTTCTGAGCTATTTTGAGTATCATTGATGATCACAGTGTTCTGTGTTGCAAAAATATGATAGCAGGTCTGTTTCACAACTTTTGGCCTCAGTGAATTCGCTCATTTATCATTTGTTTATTTACTGAGGCAATGTCCTTAATTTCTGTAAATTTCCCGACTGTAAGGTGTTTTATGGGTGCTGTTAGTATCTCAGATAATTTAAAATAACTAAAGTGATTTTTGCAACATAAAGGCCAGTTCATTGGGAAAGTTTGCAAGCCCCCTCTAGGGGATGAGTTGATGTGTACTTTATTCACTGTGGGATAATATGGGAAAAAAATGAATCTTGAGTGAGTGCTTAAATAAACTGATTTTATTCTACACACCATTGCAGGCTTGTGCACTCACATCAGGAACAGAGAAAGGTGGAATTCTGCGTGTATCTCAGGGAGTAATTTTGATTGTCCCATGCTCCTGTGATACACCCAATTCCTTTATTTGTGTCATTTATTGTTTGGGTTCACTTCTCTTTTCATAGATCTGTATCCTCAGTTCCCCAAGGTGAACTGAACCTAGGAAGAGCATTTTGAGCTCTGCTGGCACCTAAACCATAGAGTGGACTATGCCAGGCCTGGGGGCTGTGTTAGCAGACAGTGAGCTGAGTGATCGGAGCTGATAAAACAAAACTGTTCTTGGGAAGTCCGAACAAGCAGACGTTTTTACGGAAAAGCTAAGTTTGGGCACGTGTGAATGTCAGAAAGGAGTGACATGTGGATTTGGAAGACTTCAGTAGATATTTCCTGTTTAAAATTTCTGTCTTCTCTTACAAAAAGTAGTCCGGACTTGTTTTTTTTCCCCTTCTTGACTCTATATCAGCCCTTTGCACCAACCTGGTCATTCTTTAGGTCAAACTTTTGACATTGTTTTTGCTTCTATATGAGTAGACTTGTGTCTGGCTTTGAGGCCAGTTAAGTATAAGCAGGTTGTACCTGTTCATAAGACTCCAAAGTAGCCAGTCTGTTAGTCAAGAATGTGGCAAGGAAAATGTTTGAAGTCAACAACTAATTGCCTTGTACCATGTAAACACAAGTAGCTGTGAGACGAAATTTGTAATTTTATCTGCTTGTTTCTGTGGCGGGGGTGTGGGTGTGGGGGGGAGACAATTGTGCAGGGAGCGGGGTCACCTTGCTGCATTTCCATAGCGGTCTTGTGTTGGACGAGCATGGGGGTGGGGATGAGGGCTCTGCACAGGGGGTAGGGGATGCCCCTCAGCTGCATCTGTGTTTAGGAAGAATCCTGTCTTGTTTCTTCCTTGCCTTACCCCAGGTCTTTATTCCCTATGTGGGGCTTTGTGCCTTCTCTGCACAATTTTACAGGCATGTGGTTATATTTGGACTAGAATATAGTAGGTGATCAGTCAAGATTTGATAAATAAAATGCTACCACCTTGCCATGTCTCCACGTCAGGAGAAGAAAAGTAAGGGTAAGACTCAGGAAAATAAAAAAAAAATAACAATATTAATCAGGTAACTGATTACTCCCAGCAACCCACCTGCTTTATCGAAGCAGGTTAAGGATAGGCAGGGCACAACTTACCCTAGCTTATATCCCTAACACCTGGCATGCCACCCAGCACTTCATAAATATTGCCTGATGAATGGGTAAAGGGTAGGTTTTTTTCCAAATGCATAATTTGAACTGCAGAGGATTTAGTGACTTTTAAAGTACTTCTAAAAATTTTTAGTAAAAATGGAATTAGGAGCCATTATTTTAAAGTCTCTGGGCCAGGGGCAGTGGCTCATGCCCATAATCCTAGCGCTTTGGGACGCAGAGGAGGAGGATTGCTTGAGTGCAGGAGTTCAAGGCTCAGTAAGCTGTGATCGCACCGCTGTGATCGCACCACTGCACTCCAGCCTGGGTGACAGAGCAAGACCTTGTCTCTAAAAAACTTAAATACATAAATGAAGTCTCTGGTTAGTCCTTTGTGCAATGACTGCGCCTCCCCCTCCAAATAAAGAACAATAAGTTTTACTTTTTTTACTATGTTAGATTTATCGTCTTGGAATTTGAAATTTTCGGTTTCAATGACCCAAATCATGACTTGTGCTTCACCTCCTGCCCCCAAAAGGAGGATTTTTCATCTGCAAAAATATATTTTTTCTTTGAGTGGAAGTAGGGGTATTCTCCTAACTTCAGGCCTTGGGTTTCTATCTTGGCAATTTTACTGCGAGCAGCATTGGTCCTGCTATTGCAAATTGCCAAACACTTGCTGCCACCTGGCAGTGCCATTCAGAGCTCTTTACTTCCTCTGTGCACCCTTAAACTGTTAGGATACCAGAACTCAACACTTTGGGAGGAAAGGTTTTGGCAATTATTAAACTTCATTGGAGTATGCGTTTTGTCCTTCATGGATAGCTAGAACACTCAAGAAATGAGAAAAGGAATTCATTCCAAAGCACTGAGAGAGTAGGTGTCTCATTGTATCCCCCACACAGCCAGCCCAGTTTTGAGCCCATAGTCAGTGACAATAAATACATCTTCAATTGGAGTATTCCCTGCCCTGGCATCTGAATTGAGCCACTACTGTTTGAACCACCTAGATCTGATCAGTCCCGTTGATCCGAAGCCTGCATCTTTGGTGAAGTTGGTCATGGTTATTATTGTCTTCTTTGCATTCTGGTTGAGTTGTTGACGTTCACCTTAAGAATTATATAATACATAAGCTGGTTTCAATACTCATGCTTTGTATGAAGGTTTTCTTTTCCCTGAAAATTTTTTTCAAGTTGCTTTGTAGGAAGATGTTCTGTCAGCAGGTTTTTCAGCAGAAGTATGGAGTAACCTATATTATTCCAGGCTAGGGAGATGGGATAGTGGAGAGTACTGACAAATAGCCCCGGGTTACAGAGACAGAAAGACCTGGGTAAGAATCCCACTCCGGCAGTGTGACCTTGCAAAGATCAGTTAACTTCTCTACGCATCAGTTTTCTCATCCGTAAAATGGGAATAGTTGTATACACTTCAGAGGTGTGTTGCAAGAATTATATGAAAGAATGTGTGTTAGGCAGTTAGCGTTAGCTGTTTTTTCAGTTTTTCAAGTAACTCCAGAGGATTGATTGGTCATTTTATCTAACATTTTGGAAACACTACACTGATGCTTATTTTTTAAAAGGAAAAGAAATAAAAAGTTTCAGTCCTGTGCTCGGTTCGGCAGCACATATACTAAAATTAGAATGATACAGAGAAGATTAGCATGGCCCCTTCAAAGGATGACACGCAAATTTGTGAAGCATTCCATAAAAAAAAAACAAAAGAAGTTTCAGCCCTAACGATTGTTGGATGTGTCCTCGGTAGGGAAATTGTGGCTTCAGGTTTGTACTAGGTTGGTGGTAAGAGAATGGGGAATTGAGACCAAGCGGTGGTAATTCTGATGTGGAACTGCACAGCCACCAGAAAATGTTTACAGTGAAAAATAAACCTAGCAATATTAAATATTGGTGAGGATGTGGACTGACATTTCTGGCTTAGAAAACATTAAAGCTAAACAACAAGTACATTAAACCCAGGAATCCCACTCCTAAGTATATACCCAAGAGAAATGAAGACATATATCCACAAGGAGACATGTTCAATGTCATGGAATTGGATAGTGGTGGTGGTTGTATAACTCTGTGAGTATGCTAAAAATATTGAATTGTACCCTTCCACAAGTGAATTTCATGTGCATTATATCTCAGTAAGGCTGTTATTTTTTTAAAAAGACATGTTCAAGAAAATCCCTAGCAACTTTATTCATGATAGCCCAAAACTGGCAGAAATAGCCCACACATCAGTCAAGGAGAAATAAATTTCATCTATTTATACAATAGAATCCTGCACTGCAATAGAAGAGAGCTGCAGCCACAGGAGCCTGAGGGAGCTTGGGGAGATTCTAGAAGGTTCTCTGTCCCTGTCCGGGTGGTAGTTTCGTGCATGTTTGTGGAAGCAAACGTTGTATGCTTGAGACTCATTCACTCCGTGCACTTCATGGCACTTATTGTTAGCTAAAAAACAATAACCAGGTTTATAATTTGGAAAAGAAGAGCTCTATTTCTTGTAAAGTGTTTACAGCTGGCAGTGGCCTTTCCAGCAGGCTGGGAAATGAGGCTCCCGGCCGCAAGCCAGGAACGTGTCCTTCAACGGAGAGACAAAGGGAACAGGATTTTATACTGAGCAGGGTGGCTAAATATACATATTTAACAAGCTATAGGCGGAATCGTGCATATTTATGCAGAGGGATCTATGTGCCTGCACATGGGGCTTTTTACCCTTTTATGGGATCCACGCTTAAAAATGGCCGCCCTCTACATCCAAAAGGTGAAACAAGGACACAAAAGCCCTCTTTGCGTGTGTTCTATAGACTGTTACAACCACTTCATGGTTGGTGGTCTTTTATCAGGGAAGAACACTGTCTGGCCCTTAGGAAATAAGTCTGATGCCCTTAGCAAAGAAGGGGTAAGATGATGTGTATCTGACCTCCCATCTCGTCATGGCTGGGAACTCAGTTTTAAGTCTTCTTTGGGTTCATTCAGCCAGCATAGGGCTTAGGATTTTATTTTCAGTTCACATTATATTATACTTTTATTTTTAAAAAAAATCAGATGTGGGTGCTGTGATGGTGCCGTGCTCCGCGGGCACAGCCAGTAGGAAGGCAAAGAGGTGCCAGGCCACAGCTTCCGGGTCAGATCCCTGGAGCCTCTTGCTCTGACGTTCTCTTTGGGCTGCAGGTGGTCTTGGGCTTCATTTGCCAGGGAAAGAAAGACCCCGCCAGGCTGGTGCCTTGCCGTTCTGGGCAGTGGCCACCACTTCTCCTGGCTAGAGAGGGTTTCTAACAGATCTTCAGCTCAGCGCCAAAGTAAAGAAGGTGAGCTCAGACTTCCCAGTAGTGTTGCAGAAGTGTTTATTGTTTTGCCTAATCCGCACAGGTGAGGACCACGCCCTGTCTGGTGCACTCTTCCTTCAGGGGCTGTGACTAATTAAGGGAAATGGCACACCTGCCATTCTCCCAGGCCAGGAGGTTTAATTACGGGAACACCATTGTTCCGGGGCTCTGCTTCTTCTGGGCACTCCTGCTGGGCGTGGGCTGGGAGCCCGCCTGGTGGGCGTCCTCAGGCTTGCGGAGTTGCTCTCCCTTCCTCTCCTGAGCTTTCTGGCTTTGAGCTGGGGCTGGACATGTTTTAAACATACTCTCCTAGTCAGTGACTCCCTTAGTCCCAGCATGTCAGAACGTACATGTGTGTTAGCATGTGTTGTGGGTATGGTGGTGTTGAGAGGGGCCTGTGTCAGATTTTATGTGGGGTGGGGGAAGAGTTCAGACTCCTGAGGGCCTGGAGTGGGGACCAACCCAGGCGGGCCTGAAAACTCACTCATGCTCCGTGGTTAGGGTGCATCCCACAGGCTGTTGACTCCTGCTATACAGAGGAGGTGACAGGGCTCCTTAGCTTCCCTCTGCTCTGCACTTGTTCCCTATCAAACATAATACCTGATATGACAAAAGTACGAAGAGTGGTCACAGATAACATTAATTATGCATTTACTATGTCCTAAGTGGTATGGTAGGTACTTTGATGGCAGATTTCTTTTTTTTTGTTTGTTTGTTTTGTTTTTGTTTTTGTTTTTGAGACAGAATCTTACTCTGTTGCCTGGACTAGAGTGCTGTGGCATCAGCCTAGCTCACAGAAACCTCAAACTCCTGGGCTCAAGCAATCCTGCCTCAGCCTCCCGAGTAGCTGGGACTACAGGCATGCGCCACCATGCCCTGCTAATTTTTTCCATATATTTTTAGTTGTCCAGCTAATTTCTTTCTATTTTTAGTAGAGACAGGGTCTCGGTCTTGCTAAGGCTGGTCTCGAACTCCTGAGCTCAAATGATCCACCTGCCTCGGCCTCCCAGAGTGCTAGGATTACAGGCGTGGGCCACCATGCCAGGCTTGATAGCACATTTCTTATTCTCATCACAATTTTTTGTGGTCCAAGTTATGTGCTTTTCTTTCCCTTTTAGATATGAGGGAACAAAGATGTTATATAATTTGTCTAAGCTAGAATAAGGGAGCTTGAACTTGAGCCCAGATCCAGATTCCAAAGCCTGTGCTCCTTCTGAGGGGGTCTCTTTTGAAAGACTTAGTGTTGGTGGTGGTTCTCTTGGTGTGGGTGATATTTGAGAGACTGCCTGTGAATGTGACTGTTAGGAGCACAGCCTCCTAGGGAAGGCTCTATCATGCTTGGATGCTCCCACACTTTGTTGTTGTAGTTTTCCCTACAGGTAACTGTGCAATACAGAAAATACCTCCAGGAAACTGAGAGGCTGATGGAGACTAATGGGGAGAAGCTTGTTATGGGAGCCAGGAACTTCACCTGCCTCCTGGGCAGAGCAGAGCCACACTGTTGGGATTGATCTTGGGATACCTGAGACCCAACCATCAGAATAGTGAAATGCTGGCAGTACCCAGACATGAGCTGGGTGTGGGCCAGGGTGTGGGAATGCAAATTGCATATTCCATGGTCAGGTTTGGGATTCTCTGTTTAACTGTAGTGTGTATTCACCATTATTGAAGCAAATAATGTTTCTCTAACTTGTGGCTTTAATTTTGATCCATGATACTTCTAGAAAAAAGCCTTAGAAACCATTTGGCCCACTCCCTTCATTAAAAAAAAATTCAAAAGGCTTATTACAGAAAATTTAGAAAGTAAATGAAAAGAAGAGAAAGCTTTTGTGATTCCACCACAATAAACTTTTGGGAGTATATCCTTTGTGACTTTTCTCTGTACATGTAGAACTAAGTTTGTCTGTTTTTACAGAAATGGGATCATTGTCTACCTATTGATTTTTATGTAAGAGTACTGGGAATATTTTCCCCTTCTCAGGGGGGATGAGGAAGTGAAGGCCCAGAGAGGTGAATGACTTGTTCAAGGCATTCATTCCATGCCAGGTCTGGCCTGGGAGAGGCCACCCCGTACAGCCATCCAATCTAGAGGCTTCTTGGCCTGAGAAGACCACAGGGTGGTGTCTTGCCAGGGCTCTCCCCTTGGGTTGCAGACGGCTGCCTTCTCACTGAGTGCTCACATGACCTCTTCTTTCTGCACTGAGGGGCCTGGAAGGAGAGCAAGCTATGGTCTCTTCTTCTAAGGGCACAAATCCCATGATAAGGGCCCCACACTCATGACCTCAACTAAGCTTAATCACCTCCAAAAAGGCCCCATCTCTAAATACCATGACATTGGCAGTTGGGCTTCAACATATGAATTCTGGGGGGGACACAATTCCGTCCATAGTAAATAGGTTGTGTGGCAAGAGCTAGAAGGTCTTCGTGGTTTGTATAAATCTTTCAGGTGGAACTCTGCTGGTGGACAGAATAGTGTGCAAGCTTTGCACATGTCTAAGGCGTTCTCACTCTCTGGTCATATGAAGTGGATTGCAAGCAGACTTGGAGCCAGGGTCCAGTCCTTGACATCATGCAGAGCACTCGCTTCCACCAACTGATGCTCTTTTAGGAAGCATTTTTGCTACCTATAACAATAGTGTGAATTGAAGTTATTGTTTTATCAAAAAGAGATGAACAAATTCTCACAGCCTTAGAGTAAGTATAATTATGGTGCTTTTATTTAAAGCTTTTTTGAGCTTAAATTAATCTAATTTCTAAAAATAGTCCACAGAGATTAGATCTATGCTTTGAGTGAATCAAAACAACTTAGAAAATAAAACCATCTAAGACACATGCCCTTCCTTTGCAGAAGTGCAGAGTACTGCTTAACCTGAGAGACTGATAGACTTTTTAATCATCAGGACAAAAGTTTAAAAAATAACCAGCAGGAATACATCATTCTAAAAGTAAGTCTGACAGTAGATGAGTACAGTTACTGAATAAAATGAAACCGAGAAAGTGAAAGGTACTAGAGTGAAGAACCAAGAGATTATACTCCATGCTGTCACTGATTTTGAAGGAAAGTTAGGGCGGTCTCAAATTCTTCGTTTGTCTTCTACAATTGGATACTCTATGGTTGTCTACATTATTTGGCTTTTTATACTACTCAGAAAAGAAGAAATACTTGGCAAATTTATAGCCCTTCTATTTAAAGAACATTGTAATAGCAAATGAGACAAACAAAGAAACAACTCAGTCACATATTTTAAGACAAACTCAAGTGGAATGCCCAAAGAGAAAGATGAAGGAAGTAGCCCCCCAAAGCTACCATGAAATACCACTTCTGCAGATTCAATATTAATATGGTTTTATGAGAAATATGAGCACCAAAGAGAAAAGTCAGACGTGCAACCCAGGGAAGAACTAACACCTTTTGTATAACTGTGCCAGGAAGATTGCAAGCCCAAGAGAAAAAAGACCCATGCATTTCTGAAGTTAAGGCTGTGTTAAAGAGTTTAAAGTTTTGGTACTTGAGTTCTACTACCCATCCCTCCTCCATTCTTGGAATATAGACCAAGAGAACATATGGACAAGGAATAGTAGGCAAGTGGGAAACAAAGTTGAGTTAAAAAACAACAAAAACCCTACCTCAGTCCTATCTGGGAGGCATAGGCTTTCTGCTCCTTATGGGGACATGGCTTCCTTTTCATCTTTTTCCCTCAACCTCAACACATGGAGACAGAGAGTCAAAAGAATTTTGTTGCATGGATTCAAGAGAAGAAAGAAACCTTGTGGAGTCGGGGTTCCTGCCTTTAAAGCACTGGAGTCCCACTAACTAGTATAATGAGCTCAGTAAATGTGTGATCTGATTAGATTGAGCTCATCACCATAGTAGAGGAAAAATGGAATGCTTCCTGCTAGAAGCTATCATTTAGAGCTTCTGCAGTTCTTTTATATACGATGTCCAGCATGCAATCAAAGATATAGACACATAAATAGGCAGGAAAATGTGACTGATAATCAAGTGGGAAAAATAATAGGAATAAGTCTATAAATGATCCAGATAGTAGAGTTAGCAATAACTTTAAAATGACTGGATAATATGTTAAAGAAAATAGAGGAAAAGATGAATAAAGTGATGAGATTTTTAATATAAAATAGGAGTCTTTTAAAAAATCAGTTATTATAAAACTGAAAAAATATATCTGAAATTAATAATTTATTGGATGAGCCTAAAAGCAGACTGGACACAGTATAGCAAGATTGGTGAACCCAAAATCAGTAGAAAATATTGAAAGTTAAACACAGAGTAAAAAAGAATGGGACGACTAGAACAAAGCATAAGACATGTGCAGTAAATGTTAAAAAAAACCTAATATATATATAATTGGATTTCTAGAAGAGTAAGAGAGAGAGATTGGCAGAGCAATATTTGAAGGGAGAGTGGCTGAGAATTTTCTAAAACTGTTGAAAGACATCAACCCCGGGCCTCAAGAAGCTCACCAAACCCCAAAGATAAAATACCAAGAAAACCATATTTATTCATATCCTAGTCAGACTGTTGAAAACCAAAGATAAAGAGAAAAATCTTAAAATTAGCAAGAGAAAAAAGACATTACCTTAAATTAGAGCCATAACCATAAGGCTGATGGCTGGCTTTTCAACTGAAACTGAGTACCAATAGGCAATGAATTGACATCTTTGAAGTGCTGAAATACAGTAAGGCGAGAAATTAGGTCATCTCAACCTCCACTCCCCTATTCCTACTTTAAAGAACTGGTCACCAACCTCTTCAAAATTACTATGAAGATTTTGGAAAATTACTACATGATGTTTTCTAGACTCCTTCATTAAATGTACATGCTTATTAGATCTCCTAATCCTCAGATTTCTACTGAATCATAAAACCTTAGATTCATATCTCATAGCATGATACTGGCTTCTTCCCTAATATTATATTGGAAACTCATTATATATCAAATGCAGTAGTACATAATTTGGATAGACCATGTTCTGAAATAAAATATAAATATTTGAAGATAGAATAAATGAATGGCTCTGTCAAAAGGAACCAGATAACTATGTCATACTTGTATTGTTAAGATGTTGGATAAAATATGATTTAGAATTCCTTGCTTCTTAAAATGTCGCCATGGCACCAAAAACACAAGCAACAAAAGAAAAAATAGGTAAATTGGACTTTATCAAAATTAAAAACTTTTGAGGACCAGGTGTGGTAGCTCATGCCTATAATCCTAGCACTCTGGGAAGCCAAGGCAGGAGGATCACTTGAGGCCAGGAGTTTAAGACCAGCCTGAGCAAGAACAGGATCCCATTTCTACAAAAAATAGAAAAATTAGCCAGGTGTGGTGGTGCATGCCTATTGTCCCAGCTACTCAGGAGGCTAAGGCAGGAGGATCGCTTGAGCCCAGGAATCTGAGGTTACAGTGAGCTACGATGACACCACTGCACTCTAGCCTGGGCTACAGAGCAAAACTCTGTCTCAAAAAAACAAAACAAAAAACAATTTTGAGTGCAATGGACACCACCAAAAAAGTGAAAAGACAACCCACAAAACAAATCATGTATCTGATATGGGGCTTGTATCTAAAATATATAAAGAAGTCTTATACCTCAATAATAAAAAGATATTTAACACAATATTTGAGGAGGGAAAAGGATCGACATAAACAGTTCTCCACAGAAGATGAACAAATGGCCAATAAGCCCATGAAAGGCTGCTTAGTGTCATGAGTCATCAGGGAAATACAAACCCAAACCACAGTGAGATACCACTTCACACCCACTAAGATGACTCTACTAAAAAAGACAATAACAAAGATGTGAAGAACCCTCATACATGGGATTGTGAAATGGTGCAGTAAATGACACCCAGAGTGACGATAGGGATGATGCCTTGTTTTACCAGGTTCTGGTCTGCTTCACCAACGTTGTGAGGTGGTTCTGTGCTGTTTGGCAATTTTGTGTATATTTTCACTGAAACTACTAATATATCAATAACCAGGGATTCAGCCCTGTCTTCATATAAGAAGTACAAGGAAATCTTTTTTTAAAATGCTGATACCTGGGCTTCATCCTAAGAAATTCCTGTCTGATTGACATGGAACAGGATATTAGTGTTATTTTTCTTTTTAACTTCTCGCAAGATTCTGAATGTGCAGCCATGATTGAGAACTACTGAGTCAAGCTGACATCTCCAGGGTAAGCAGAGCCACCTTCGAGGGTTAGCTTGGAGTTGGAAAAGGAGGGCCCAGAAGACCTAGGTTTTAGTCCCGACTCTTCTTTTGTTACACCTGTGAGCTTGGAGCAAGATATTTATCTTCTCTTCATCTGTAAAATAGGCTAAGCACCCTCCTGCGCAGGGATGTTGTGGGGATCACGTGAGATCATGTATGTGACACTGCAGAGCCTGATGTCTGGGGCATTTACATAACTGATCTGGTGAGGTTATGTAAAATGCCCTCATTACACTTCGGTTACTTTCTTCCTTTACCTTCTATGAACTAGATATTCATGTTACATTTTTCTAGTTTCATTCTCTTGTCTCTTCTTCTATAAAATGCAGGAGTTTGTTCAAATTCACCTAAGATATCTCTGGGTTTAAAATTGATCCTTTTTTTCACATAAACTTAATCTCTTTTTGTACCTAATCTATGTTCTCAATCTCATTGTGCTTAAAATAAATGTTGTTGTGATACTTGGCAAAATTAATGGTTCATATATTTTAATAAGGTGATACTAAAGACTATTAATAACCATGCCTGGAGTTTAGCATGAGTTGTTGCTCATTGATAATTACACTGATTATGATAATAAGTTAAAGGATGGGTAATAAGGGTTAATTGACTATTCTAAAAATGCCAGAATTCTCAGCCTAGGCTGTGGTTTCTATCTGGTGGACTTAGAATAGTTCCTTGAGTTCTAGGAGAAAAAGAGAGCCTGCTCTCAGATTGTCAATTTTAATGAGATTTACTCTTTAACCTAAAAGGAAGGCTGGGTTAGTAATGTTCATGTGTGAGTCTGCAACACAGACAGACTCTTAAGACCGTCTGCCATATACCTCCAGCCCCGTGGCCTGTGGGAGAGCTAGAGTCTGCCCATCCCTCTCTCCCCGGAGAGGTGGCAGCGCAGTGTGTTCACACACCAGCGGGACAGAGTGGCTCTTGAGCCTTGTTGCTGGAGTTGGAGGGTATAGAACAGAACTCCCCACGTTGTAACATGCTGCTTATCCCCTGGGCACTTGTTCCGGTGCAGATGCTGTTCGGCAGGTCTGGGGTTGGGCCCGAGACGCTGCATTTCCTACAAGCCCCCAGGTGACCTGGGTGCTGATTGTCTGTGACCACACTTTGCATTGTAGATGGACGGAACAGATCTGTTCTGTCTGCCAGCACTTTCTTTGCTTTCCTCTAGGAAAACGTTCCTTTTCTATTTCAACCATGAAGTTCAAGAGTAAGGGTTCATATTCTTATATTACTCTGCCTCCCAGGCCATAATCAGTTGGTCCAGGAACCAATCAGAATCTTCCCTGGCATTTTAGACTTGGAGCCAGAGAGATACAGTCTTAGATCCTCTCTGTGGAGTTCTTTCCAGCTCCGTGGAGGTGATTAGCCAAAGATGAGGGGCAGAGAGAATGTCCCAGTGCTTCTCAAATCCTTGGTTCCAACTGTCTCTAATATAGGATTTAAACAGTGCTGTGACCTTAGGGGTTATTTTACCAGCACTAGTGATCTAGTGTAGTGATGTAAACTGTGTCAGGCACTTAGCACCTGCAGGTCTCTATTGCTAGCCCCGGACAAGACGAATAACAGGCACCCTGACTGGGGAGACCACATAGTCCAGCAGCGTGTGGCATGTGCGGTGCAAAGGGATCACGGGAGCCCTGAGAGGCACTGATCCGGTTAGGGGTGTGGGCGGAGGGCCAGGTTCAGGAAAAGTTTTCCAGGGATGGATTTTTGAATGGCGAGTAGCAATTGTGTGGGCAGGCCTATGAAATTATTCCTGACGGAGAGAATTTGCTGAGCAAATGCAAGATGATGGTAGGAAACTGTGTTTGAAAAACTACAACCCGTTTAACTGGGCCGAAGAAGCAGGCAGTGGAAGGCCTTGTATGCATCACTTTTTCCTGAGGAGTCACATGCATTTAAAAGCCAACAAAACAATAAAGCTGGGTCTCTGATCTCCCCCCGGATACCTGACTATCTGGCAAATTCCCACTTACAACCCTCCCTCCTTTACTCCCTTAAACAGAAAATTTGTCTTAGGATTGAAATGAATGTTTAAAAAAACAAACTCAATCTGCTTTAAATACCAAAATCTGTTTAAATAACACAGAGGTTGTGACATCCGTTGACAAAGCCAGGAAGTTCAAAGCTGGGCGGCCGGCGCGTTGTATTGAGTTCTGCTGTTGTTGGCATCTCTCAGCTGTGGCAGGTCCTGGTGTTTGTTATTCAGGTCTGCATGAGTGAAGGAGACATTCCTCAGATGACAACATTCTTATTTGAGAAAAATCTGTGTTTTTGAAAATGCTTTTTAAAAGCAAGAGCAACAATTGGTGGGCCAGGTAATGGCTATTTCTTAGGTCTTCTTGAATGGCAAGTTCCAAGAGTCATTTGAAGTTTTTTTCCATGGGCAGATTTTTGCCATTTTAAAAGTTTGTTGTGGTTTTTAATGTTTATGCTTTTACTGACTTTTTTTGGAAAGCAAATGAGGTGTATTTGAGAGACTCTTATGCCTCAGGCAGTATTATCGTATTGAAGGTAGCTGGAGACATTGAAGGGGTCTGAGCACCTGGTGGCCCCGGGGTAAGCACACTGCAAGAGGCTTGGTGACATCTGGGACCTGACTCCCAGCTCTGGGATGCTGGGAGTTGACCTTATCCCATGACCCTGGAGTGAGATGCACTGGGATTGATTTCTGTTGCCAGAGCAAGTGGCATCACACCTAAAGCCTTGGAGCATGAGGCCTTCTGCTCTTTTTCTGAAGCTGATAACAAGAAAAGAAAGGCCTTGGTTCTACTGCTCGCCGCCCCAAGCTAGCTGCGCTCCTGGAGCACGTCACACCGTCTTGGGACACAGTCTCCCCACCTGTGAGCTAAGGGAGTCCCTTCCTTCCACCTCTCGGGTTCTGCCCCCAGGTGACTGTGCATGGGACCTTCTGTGCCCACTCTTGGCACACTCAGCCACTCCTGTGTTCTGCTTCCCCTCCGTGGAATTAGGAGGGCAGAGGGACCCTTGGCATGAGCAGATCTAGCATTCGCACTTTGGGATGTTCTCGTGCAGCCCCGAAAGCCCCTGGCGTACACAAAGCTGTCACTCTGCTGAGTCGAGAATTCAGACCTCGCCCCTGCTGAGGGCGGTGTGTGGTGGCAAGTCCCCCAGCGGAGCCAGGGCGGCAGCCGCCCAGCAGCCGCCTCTGAGAGGCCTTGTCAGCTGCTACTTGTCCTTTCTTATGAAGTGACTTTTGTGAAGTGGTGGAACTTTGGTGACTCTGGGGGGGGGGGGGGGAAGAAAATGCCTCCAAAAAGAGAGCTGACTGCCAGGGCTAGCGATGGAAGTGGAGACGCCTAAGAAACTGATGGGTCTCACCAAATAGATTAGGAAGTGGCCCTAAGTGGCCCTAACCCACCAGCAGCTCTGCAGAGTGCCAACGACTCTGCTATATATTCTCTATAGAACTAAGGTAACCTGATTTGTAAACTTTCCATGAGCGTCTCAGCCAGTAGAGAACTTGCTCGCTGAGCGATAAAACTTTGGAGAAGTTTGCAAAGGTGGCTTAGGAGAAAGGCAGGAGGCTGTACAAACATTTCCAGGAAGCAGCAGATGGTGAAGGCACCAGCGTGGCTGCTGAACCAAGCTTATTTTCAAGTAAGGGCTGGTTTGAAAATTTTAAGACGTGTTTTTCTTGGCAAAAGGTGCAGTTAGTGGGAATAAGCAGGCCAGCTGTCTATCTCACGGCAGACAGGAGTCCTCCTCAGCTAAAGAAGCTCATGGAGGAACAGAGGCACAAGTCCCAGGCTGCGGGTCTTGCGGGACACAGGGGAGGTGTCCCTTATCACATCTGGACTAAAAGTCACATGAAAGAGGCTATTGGAGAATAAGGACAGATCCCCACCAAAGATGGCCTTGTGGAGCTGGTACAAAAGAGCAAAGGAGATGAAGACAATGGTGAAGAAATAGAAAAGGCAAGTTGGGTCCTTTGTAAATCGAGTGACGCATCCATTACGCCCAGCTGCCAACATGGCTGACATCCATCAGTGGGATGGAGCTTTTTCAGCAAGTCCAAGAAATATGTCCCCATTGGCACCATCCCAGGAAATATCCAAAAAGTTGCAAAAGGAAAGAATGATTAACAAGATAGTTGACTTCCGTCAAGACTAATGAAGGGAAAAAAGAAGAGAAAAATGACAATGAAAATAAGAATAAAAAGGAAAGTAATAAAACCAATCACAAACAGTATACTATTTCCCCAAACAGCTAAATGTTAATGAATTAGGAAACCTAGATGAAATACATTGTTGGAAAAACTGAAAATGGAAAACTTGCAACAAGGAGAAAGAGAAGACTTGATTAGGACAATGGCCGTGAAAGGCCACCCACAGCTAGAAGCTCCAGGTCCAGGGGCCTTCAAGTCAGGGTTAACTTTCACAGTCAAGATTGTCCTTATTCTTTACAGGATAATAAGCAGGAAAGTGGATGAACTCATTATGTGGTTAGAATAACCTTGTTTCCAAAACCAGACAATGATATTATATGGTAATAACATTTTAGGCCCACTTTATTTATGACCATAGATGCAGAAGACCTAACTCAAATGTTATATTTTTAAAGAAAAGGAAAAAGCAGCGGTCGTCATTCATCATGCACTTTAAGGAAAAAAAATAACCTGGCCGAGCATGATGGCTCAATCCTGTAATCCTAGCACTCTGGGAGGCCAAGGCAGAATGATTGTTTGAGGTCAGGAGTTTAAGACCAGCCTGAGCAAGAGCGAGACATTGTCTCTACTAAAGATAGAAAAATTAACCAGGCAACTAAAAACAGAAACAAAAAATTAGCCAGGCATGATGGCAAATGCCCATAGTCCCAGCTATGATGATACCACGGCACTCTAGCCCAGACAACAGAGAGAGACTCTATCTCAAAAAAAAAGAAAGAAAAAGAGAAAGCAAGCAAGCAAAGAAAGAAAGAAAGCCTACCACTCACCACTTTGAGAAATCTCTCTCCCCTTATCCTTTGTGTTCTGCTTTGCAATTGTCTCTCTGACCCGGTTTCTACTTCTTCATTGTCCCCAAAGACAAAACACAGGTCTTTTCTGTATGAGATTTTTGGTACAAGTCAATAATAAGAGCCAAACAGAAAGTGACCCCAAATCGGTAAACTACAAAGTTTCCAAACTCTCACAAAGTTTATATCCTGAAGGTTCTGGATTTGTGGTTCCAGACTTCTTTCAGAGATAGTAAATAGTGAGGTTAAGGTTCTTCACACATACTCCTTCCTTCTGCGTCTGCTTGCTGCCCTGTCACCAGCTTGGAGACCCGAAGAGTCCTTCAGGACAGCACAGGAAGTCCCCTTGAGTGAGGTGGCAGTTGGTGTTTTCCGAGGCCCTCCAGTCTGAGTACCTCTCATCCAGTCCCAACACGGCCTGCTGCCCTCTCCCCACTGCAAGAAAGCAGGTCCTTAGGGTCACCCTCCTCATAGAAGCTGTTTTGACCTGCAGAATACAAAATTCTTGAAATAAGAAACATCTTTTCATAAGCAGACATTTCAAGCGTGGACAAAGTTGGGCGATTGGTTCTCAAACACTCTTTGTGCTGCCTGTTGAGAGGCACCTCTGGAGCTTGAGTCCTGTGATTGCCATTCCTAAGAGACTTTCCTGCAATTTCTGGCTCTGAGAGACATGGAGGTAACCTCTTCCCTCTCCTTTGCCTCCTAGCTATTTGCAAAGCGTTAATGATTTAATTGCCCCTTACCCAGGGAGCACCTGGTTTCCTAGTATGTGTCCTGGGCTAGAAAGATGGGGCATTAGGAGAGGTGGGCCAGGCAGTGTATTGGACAGAGGCAAGATGTTAGGTAAGTTTTTATCTGGAGGATTCGGGAACAGGGTAACTAACAAGTGCGCCTGGCCTTGGAGATGAGTTCTGCACTGCTGAGACAAGGTGGAAACAAGTATTCTTAATGTTCCCCTTCCCTGGAGAGAGGCGAGGGAGACGCCGGCTCCTCTTTTGAAGAGTTTAGAAGTTATTAATAAATGCTTCTTGGCCAGGCGCGGTGGCTCACGCCTGTAATCCTAGCACTTTGGGAGGCCGAGCCGGGCGGATCGCTCAAGGTCAGGAGTTCGAAACCAGCCTGAGCGAGACCCCGTCTCTACCAAACATAAAAAAAAAAAGAAATTAATTGACCAACTAAAAATATATATACAAAAAATTAGCCGGGCATGGTGGTGCATGCCTGTAGTCCCAGCTACTCGGGAGGCTGAGGCAGTAGGATCGCTGAGCCCAGGAGATTGAGGTTGCTGTGAGCCAGGCTGACGCCACGGCACTCACTCTAGCCTGGGCAATAAAGCGAGACTCTGTCTCAAAAAAAAAAATAAAAATAAAAATAAAAAATAAATGCTTCTTTGAAGGTTCCCACCTCTAAAACAGACTAGGACTTAGACTTTTCTACACCAAATGTTTTGCTCAGAGGCAGCACTAAATACAGGGGACGAGGATGCTTGTGGGGGAAAGGACACAGAGTGGGAACCAGCGGCTAATGTCGCGGATCTGGAACTAGGTAAGCTTGTGCAGAATGACTTCGGAGGTTGCTGGAGTCCTGCTGCTCTGATGACCTTTTGTTGGAATTATTTCTGCAGGTGATCACAGCTGGCTTATCAACACTGCTGTTCGATGCCATCCTGACCAGTGCAACCGTGGGATGGTAAGTCTTTTGCACAGAGAGGAAATGCAAATTAATTGTTTGGGTTTCATCAGGATACTAAGTTTTTTTGTTTGCTTTTTAAATTTTTTTCTAAGAAAACAGGGTCTCTCTCTGTCACCCAGGCTGGAGCATGGCATGATCAAAGCTCACTGCAGAGGATACTGAGTTTTTCTCTCTCAAATGTTGAAGAAAGGGAGTTCCTGTTGGGTGTATGTCACCATCCATATGTAAATCCCATATTAATGAAGTCCTCTTTAAAAAAAAACAAAAACAAAAAACTCTTATCAGTGTATAAATACACATTTGGAAGAATGCATATATTATAAATATACATTTGATTAATTTTTATAAATTGAACATTCCATACATACTCTAACCAATATTCAGACCAAAAAATAGAACATCACTAGTACCTTTCAGCAGCCACTCATCCTCACGAGACTAGCCCCTGCTGGTGAACCACTATATGTACGTGTGTATATATGTGTATCAACCACTATTTTTCTATATACAGTCAGCCCTCTGTGTCTGTGGGTTCTCCATCTTTGAATTCAACCTCGGATCGAAAATGTAGTTAGACCTAGGATGGTTGTGTCTGTACAGAACATCTATAGTTTTTTTCTTGGCATTATTCCCTAAACAATAAGTGCAACAATTGTTTACATAGCACTTACATTTTATTGGTATTGTAAGACATTTAGTGATGATTTAAAGTACACAGGAGCATGTGCATAGGTTACATGCGAATACTACACTATTTTATATAAGGGACTTGAACATCCTCAGGTTTGGATATCTGCAGGAGGTCCTGAAACCAGTCCCCTGCAGATACTGAGGGATAACTGTGCGTATACATACTTTTAGGAGGGGTGGGGAGAGAGCATGCTGTATTTGGTTTCTTTCCTTTTCTTTGATGCGTCCATTCTCTTTCTCTTAGACAAGCTCCAGATGATCCTTGTTTAGAACACAGCCGCCCTGTGCTTTAGACAGCACTGCCTTTCATCGAGGCGTCTGAGCAGAGAGAGAGCACTGAGGGAGTGAGCCATGGGACGTGGGGACAGCAGGTGCCGAGGCCCCAGGTGGGAGTGTGCTTGGCCTACTCCAGGAGGGACGTGCCTGGCGCAGTGTGACCAGGGGAATTGCAGGCGCTGAGGTCAGAGCGGGACAGCAGCAGTGGAAGGGCAGGCACGTGGGGCCGTGATGCTGCGGTGTGGGCTCGGCCCTACCTGAGCCAGACGGGAGCAATTCCAGGGTTTTGAGCAGAGGAGCCACGTCCTCCCATGTTAAAAATGCGCCCCTCTGTCTGCCACGTGTAGAACAGGCAGTAGAAGGATGGGAGGAAGCCAACCGCCCAGGGACTCTGCAGTGACCTAGGTGCAAGGTGACAATGGCTAAGCCCGATGACAGCAGTGGAGGTGATGAGGCATGTTAGGACGTCTGAGGCCATAGATTAGAGAAGAGGAGGAGTCCAGGATGCCTTCCAGGTCTGGGGCCCAAGCATTTGGATGAATGAGGTTGCCTGTCACTGAGACGGGGGAGAGCGGGTGAGGAGCAGGGCTTGGCCAGGTGGCAGTGGAGAGTGCGGGGCGCTGGTTTGGATATGCAAAGGCTGCGGTGCCTTCTAGACCTCAGGGTGGAGAGAAGAGTGGGTTGTTGGCCAAATCTGGCTGGAGGTCTGGGGATGGGGCAGCCATTCTGCATCCTGACCCAGTGCACACATCCCTGCCTCTGAGCCTTTGGGCCCATCCACCCAGCCCGAGCCTTCCTCCCCACTTGCAGCTGGCCCCTGACTGTTCATTCCCCAGGTCTCCATATCAAGGTGACCTTGGAGAGGCTGCCCTGGCCACACCCCGTATGTGCTGCGCTAGCTCTTTCCTGTCGCTTTGCTTGTTTCCTCCCCGACTGATCTGACTGTCATGACCACGTTCCTTCATCCCTGCCTGTTAGGGTCTGTCTCCCTTCCAGAAGGGGTGTGCAGGGCCCTGGGGTGTACGAAGAGCTGGGGAGGAGGGGGAGGGTGTTCAGCAGGGCAGATGGGGGCAGGTGTGCAGGTTAGCAGGGTGGCTGAGGTGGGGCTGGTGACTGTGGCGAGGACACCCTTGGGACTCGGTGACCTGCCTTCTGCAGGACCCCAGGAGGGCAGTGTGGCCGTTGTCACGGTTGCTTGGGACACGCCTCCTGGAGAAGGCCACATGGCCCTGCCCTGCAGCTCTCTTGAGCCTTGTGAGGAAGAGGGTCAGGCCGACTAGTGACACAGGGTATGTCCAGGCTGCCCGAGAAAGGCTCAGCAAACAGGCCACCTGAATTTATCATGACCTCTGGTTTGAGGGCCAGTTACTCATGACCACACGAGGACCAGAATGGAGCAATTATGTGAGTTTCACCTCTGAACTGTCTACACAAGGCTCTGCCCACTGGAGGGTTGAGAATCTCATCCACTCCAGATTACTGCTCTGCCAACCAATAGGTCCATCCCCGAGGGTTTCGGTTGGGGTCTGCAGGGGAAGCGAAGGCGAGGGGAGAAGTGATGAGAGTTTAAACAGCTGAAACTGCTCCATGCAGCCCTGATGATCAATGGGCATGCTTTAGTGTGGAGGAAACACACACGTGTGTCTTTAAACAATACTAACACATGCTATTTGTAAGACATTTAAAACAATTCAGAAAAGCATCAAGTAAAAGTCTCTCATCCTTCACTCTGTCAACTGCTCTTGCCAGAAGTCACCAGGGTGTGGTTTAAGTCACCAGGGTGAGAGCGGTGCCGTGTTTGGGCAGGGATGGGCGTCCCAAGTGCAGTGGACACTCTTCCCTGCAGGGAGGGAGTGGATCTGGGCGCCCGGCCACGACAGCGTTTCTGAGAGGAAACCATGTCGAGTGTCGCCTCACACGCATCACCCAGTCCCTGGTGGGTCTTCATGTGGCCTCCAGGCTGGGGACACAGTTCCCTGTGACCAGGGACTGCCTGCCCTGCCTGAGTCAGGGCTGCAACACCTGATATATGTAGAATAATTCATATTTCTTGTTGCTGTTTACTGGTCTCCTGTTCTTTGTTTTATTTTTTTATTTTATTTTATTTTTTTTTTTGAGACAGAGTCTCACTTTGTTGCCCAGGCTAGAGTGAGTGCCGTGGCGTCAGCCTCGCTCACAGCAACCTCAAACTCCTGGGCTCAAGCGATCCTCCTGCCTCAGCCTCCCGAGTAGCTGGGACTACAGGCATGCGCCACCATGCCCGGCTAGTTTTTTCTATATATATTATTTGGCCAATTAATTTCTTTCTATTTTTATAGTAGAGACGGGGTCTCGCTCTTGCTCAGGGTGGTTTCGAACTCCTGACCTCAAGCAATCCGCCCGCCTCGGCCTCCCACAGTGCTAGGATTACAGGCGTGAGCCACCGCGCCCGGCCTGTTCTTTGTTTTAAAAAGAGAAACAAGCCAGGGCCACTTAGAGATAATACTTATTTCCATTCTGGTTTAGATCGATTGTCTGGCAGGATATTTTCCCCCTCACAGAGTTGGCTGGGCGCGGTGGCTCACCCTAGCACTCTGGGAGGCCGAGGCAGGTGGATCGCTCAAGGTCAGGAGTTCGAAACCAGCCTGAGCAAGAGCGAGACCCCGTCTCTACTGAAAATAGAAAGAAACTAAATGGCTAATATTGGCTACTAAAATATATATAGAAAAAATTAGCTGGGCATGGTGGCGCATGCCTGTAGTCCCAGCTACTTGGGAGGCTGAGATAGGAGGATCGCTTGAGCCCAGGAGTTTGAGGTTGCTGTGAGCTAGGCTGATGTCATGGCACTCTAGCCAGGGCAACAGAGTGAGACTCTGTCTCAAAAAATATATATATATATTTATTGAGTGAAAGTATGTGGAAGCCATTAAGAAGTATATCATCTAACACATAAGGGGTTTTCAGAGGAAAGGGAAGTCAAAAAGATAATTTGTGGGTGGATTGGATAGTAACTGAATGCCCAGTGGATGAGACAACAATGAAGGCAGAGAGAATAGGAACACTTGGCAGGAGGGCCCTGGAAGTGACGTGAGCTGGGCCTTACGCAGAGGAGAGAGGGTGAGCGAGGCTGAGTGCTGAGGTGGGGAGAGGACTGGGCCCTTCTCACCCGCAAAGACAGGGAAGGAGGTGCCAACAGTGAGACTCTGATTTGTAACCAGAGCTGGGGCACTGGGGACAGGGAGCTGATCCTGTGCTCGCTCCGTCCGGGGAGGGGTGACATAAACAGTAGGCAGGTTGATGTCCCAAAACTCAACTGCCCAGAGAAAAGACCTTTATATCCTGAGATCTTTATATACATGATATAAATATGAATATATTTATATTATCGAGACTCTTCCCCAAGTTTCTGTGTCCTTAACCTTCATAGTGTTAGTCTAAGTTCTTGATGGTATTTTTCTTTCTTACAAATGAGCCTTCATTGACCATATTTTGTACAGAATTTCAAAATGAACCAAAGAGACCTAGGAGTTGAACTGAGCGTGAGAAATAAGAGCGAGCACGGAGAGGGAGACAGCTCTCCGGGCAGGGAGTGCTGAGCCGGAATGATCAGGAGGCAGGGGTCTGCAAGAGGCCGTGTCTCCATGCTGTTTCACATCCTGTGCTCTTTATGGTATGCCCTGAACAAAATGGAAAGAAAGTCTGAGTGTACCCAAATCAAGGAAACAGAATGTGTGATTATTGCAAAAGGAACCTTGACTTTGGAATTTCCTGGTTTTTGAAAACTCTTGAGGTTAAAGATGGTATGTTTTACAGCCTCAAAGAATTTTCCAACCACAAAGTGAACCACCAGAAGAGGAACAGACTGTGCTTCGGATTTTCTGTCCTGCGCAGAGCTGGTCTGCCCTGTCCAGGCACCGGGTGTGTTCGTGCATGGCCAGGTGACCAGCTCTCAGAGCCTGGGCAGGGTCGGCTGGTCCCTGTCACCTGGGAGTTTACACTGATTAGAAGTCACACAGGGGCAGCAGGCATGTTTTGTTTGGACCTACTGTGTTTGCCTGTACAGTTGTTGTTTCTTGTATTTTGCTTTTCAAATTTTAAATTAGTCATCAACATTTAGAAATTGAGTGATTTCCTCATACAAGTCCAGATTTCCAGATTCTTTGGAAAATGTGGAACAGCTGCTCACACTGGGCCTGCCTTGCCTACAGCAGCAGTTTCTGGACTGAGTTGAGGCCGCTTCCTCACGTGGGTGTGTACTCCAATCCAGCGTGGCTCTACCACCCCTGGGCTGGCTGGGACGAGGGGACCCTATCCCAGCTAATATCCTGGCATCCATTTGTTTGTATTTTCATTCATTCCACAAAAGTGCAAGGCTGGGTTCTGAGGCTACAGAAGTAAGACAGTCCCTGACTCCAGCGACATGACCATGTAGAGGACAAGTATTCAAATATATGTCAGTATCCTCCTCTTGGGTGGGCAACAGCTTAGCTGCACATAACAGGCCATCTGAAGTAGGTTTCCCCTCCCCAGCACTGTTGACATTGGGGCCAGACAATAACCCGCTAGGTGTCAGGAGCAGCCCCTCCGTTGTAACAGCTGCACATGTCCCCGGACATTGCCAGATGTCCCTGGGGAGCCGGTAGGTAAGAAATCACCCCAGTTGGGAATCTCAGTGATCTACCGTTCATGGGGGCTAGTGGAGAAAATACCATTTGAAGTTTCAGCCAGATCTTAGGGCACTTGCTCATCTCCTAATGAGAGATGTGGATCAGCTCAGGAGTCAGTTCCTCAGTGGTCCCTCCCCTCCCCTCGGTGTCTGTGTCCGGCTTGCTGTGCTGAAGGATGGGTAGGTGTGCAGGCTCCGTCTCGTCCACCAGGCTGCGAGCAGCTCTAGGAGAGAGAACGTATTTCATTCACCTTTGTGTCTCTAGGCCTAGCACTGCGTACTTGCTGAATCAACAGGGAGCGGCCAGCCCTCAAAATACTGCATTGTGCTGGGCACGGTGGCTCACACTTATAATCCCAGCACTTTAGGAGGCCAAGGCAGGAGGATCATTTGAGGCCAGGAGTTCAAGACTAGCCTGAGCAAGAGTGAGACCCTGTCTACAAAAAAATAGAAAACTTAGCTAGGCATGGTGGCTTGCACCAGTAGTCCCAGCTACTTGGGAGGCTGAGACAGTAGGATTGCTTGAGCCCAGGAGTTTGAGGTTGTAGGGAGCTATGATGATGTCATTTCGCTTTAGCCAGGGCAAAAGAGTGAAACTGTGTCTCAAAAAAACAATACATTGCAAAACAAATGATTATAAACTTCAGTACCCAATGGTGGTCAATTTTTAAAGTCTTTAATTAAAAGCAACTACTCTTGTCCAGCCAATTATTATAAAAAACAATCTGTTTCAAGCCCAGTAATTTAAATATCCAGATTCATATTTAATTATTCATTTTTTAATTAACAGTTTTGTGGTATATATTGATATTAATTCCCTCTATTTCAGAATTTTAGCAAAGGAGATTCAACACATACAAAAGAGAGAGGTTCTGGCCTAAGAGCAATATCCCCATTAAGTAGAATTAGCTGAGGTGCCTCCTCTGTGAATGCCCTCTTAGAGTCTAGGAGAGTCACCATTCTCTTTGGAATAGTTTAGGTGCAAGGACAGAAGGAATAGCCAAAATGCAACTTCCTTATTCTAAGGGTTTCATGATCAGCTTCCCCGCTTTGCCCATCATTCACCGAGCCTGCCATTGACGCAGTTTGCCAACCAGGTTGATCTTGGCATAGACCTCACCAACACCAAGGGCCTTTAGAAAATGATCTTATATAACCTTTGAGTAAAGATTTGTCTTATCTCTTTAATTTTAGGGGACTTCATGGAGACTGCCCAAGTCTATGTATAGGAAGAATGAATTTAGGATGGAAAAAGAACTTCCCTCAACACACTCCAAAATGCCTTTAAGTTTAGGATCACAGTGTCTGACATTGATCAGTTTTCTGTTTGAATTAAAAAATTTGAATACTCCTTTTTATAATGCTATCTAAGAAGTGACCTCTCAATAACTATTGCTTATTACCTCTCAAATTTTATCATAATTTATCAGATTACCAACTGTCCCTCAGCAAGGCCCCAAGGGACATTAGGCAGATACATTTTGGTGAGGGAAAGAGAAAAAAACAAAAACAGTTTGGAATATATAGGTGGGAGAAGGGCGAGCAAATATAACAATTCAGTCATTCAATGGATAAATATTTATCGGGTGCCGCATTGGGTGTGGGGCCCACAGCCAGGAAAGGGATGCAGTCTCTGTCCTTTGTCTAATGGGCTCAATTGGAATTAATTGAATAGCCACAATAATACATGTAACATTGAGATGGGGCCTTTGGTTCCCCACAGGAGAAAAGAGAAGAGGTTGAGAGGTGCTGAAAATAAACCTCTGGAAGAGAAGCTAGTGACAGAGACTTCTGGCCATGTGTGCTCTGCAGTCCGATGTTTGTGCCTTGGTTACACAAAGTTTGTTCATTTCAGGAATGACGGGGATTACAAGATTTGCAAACAGTTCAGTCAAGCTCTGACTTAAATAGTTGTAATGCTATTAAGATTCCTGGAGCCCGTGTCAGCGTTTCCTGCTGTTTAGAAAACAACATCAAAGCTCACCTCCCTGGCTCTCTTAACAGTAAACTGAACCAAGGTTTGTTTTCATTTCAGCATTTACTAAGCTGCTTTGGTGTTTCATAAAATAGCTCTGCCAAGGGATGAAATGCAAGGTTATTACACTCCAGCATTGTTCCGAGGCTGTGGGAGTACAGTGGCAAGGGGCCAGCCGCGCCCCCGTCTTCTCCCTGGTGATTAAGGAGGATTAGTGGAAAGTGTGTAAAATGACTGGGCCCCTGGTTACATCTGCAGAAATAAAACCCTCCAAACCCAAAGCTCCGTGCAGCCCTTGCATCCAGGCACTGCGACTCTGCACTTACCCGGGGACCCGACAAGATGGCGCATGCGTTCTCGAAGGGACATTGAGGGAAAGGGGGGTCTTCGTAAAAGGAACAGCCAGGTCTTTAGAAGTGAGCCCGACTACAAAAAGAATAGCCTCCCCGTCACAAGCATGTCTTTTCTAAAGAGAAGAGGCCATGGAACCCTTCAGCTCCTGGGTCCTGCACCAGACCCCAACTCCACTAAGAGGTTGTGTTTCTAAATTCAGACTTTTGGAACAGTTTCTCACAGAAGCAATGCTATCTGTGATGATTATAGATTTAGGATAGTCCTCAGATATATATTTAGTTCGTAACCTAGACATTAATTGTAGCTACATTGTTGTGAGTTAAATAGAATTGATCCATTTAGTATCACTGTATGTTCTGTAGGAAAGAGGAACATACATTCCAACGTGGAGCTTGAGACAGGAGGCGTCCATGTCCCTGGTCCCCCTCTCCTCTTCCTTCCAGTTGCTAGTGGGTGGGGGACATCCTCCTAACCCTCTGCCCCCCAACCCTGTGACTGGCTCCTTGACAAGTGTCTCCTGCTGCTCTCGTGCAGAGAGAGGAGAGCCTGGTGGTTGGGGAGATTTTCCTAGCTCTAGGGTGATGAAGATTTGTTCTGTCTTGCTCTGGGAAGCAGAACTTGGCCTCGCAGGTGAGGTTCTAAGAAGCCACTGCAGGGTCAGCATGAGGACGGGCTAGTTGGTCAGTGTGGGGAGGATCCATGTCTCAGTCAGTCCCCAGCCAACACCAGTGGCTTCCACCAGTCACACGCCCATGGAGACTCACGGGAGTCCAGCAGCTGTGGCCATCATCAGTGGGGTGGGCTTGCTTTGTACAACGGTGTGTGCCTCACTTGACATCTTCAGGCAGAGGTTGGGTGGCCAGCCCTGGGGACCACTGGGGACGGGGTTGCTGCTCTGGGAGGGCATTCCGCTAGCAAATAATCATATTTTATGGACTGTCCATTGTTGCTTCTGGTTATTATCTCTAAGCTTCACAGTGACCGTCAGATGTGATCAGCTCCTGTGAGACAGATGGGAAACAAAGGCTGAACAGCATATACAGGATTACCTAGCTAATAAATGCCTGAGCCAAAGCTCGATTTCAGGTCTGCCTGATTCTGAAGTTTAATGCTTTTATATTCTCACACGTAGTCAACTCATTCCTATCCTAAAAGTGGAAAATGGTACGAGTTACGTATAGCTCAGGGTCACCCACGTGGAGGACATTTTTTACTGGGAATGGAATGTGAACAGCATATGTGTCTTTCAACATTCAGCCCCCCAAACATGCTAGAAATTCGAAGGCGTGGTGGCCAGAATGGGTTGTGAGTGGGCACGGGGAAGGACTGGGGAGGTGGGGGGTGGGGAGAGGACAGGAAGGAAAGTGTCGATTGAAAAGGCTGTCAGAGCCTCTGCAAAGGGGCATTTCCCCCTCAGGGACCCGACACCAAGATCCCTTCGAGACGGCCCAGCCCCAGCTCCAGAAGAATGACAAGATTCAGAGAGACACCAGACTGTCTACCAGGAGGTTTAAAATAGCAAATGGAGGGACCTTTGATGTATTAAATTTTAGGCATGTTAAAATATTCAGCTCTTCTTTTCTCACTGTCTCCAGTTCTCCCACCACTTTTTCATTTTCAAATCACTGACCATATTTCTTTCTGGGCTAGTGGGAAATTCAGAATTCCTCATTTGTATTTTCACCTTTAAATGTTCTATCATCTTAGAAGAAATGACAAGATTCTGGGATTGTCACCTTAGTAATTTTAAAATTATGGATACCTGCACGATTTCATATCCATCAACTCTCTTTAGCAAAAAGCATCAGCTGGCTCTGCAGGAAGCCTTCCTCTTGTGTCTCTGCCAGAGAGCGTTACCCAAGCGTGTCACCTCCACCCGGTTGGGGTGAGCAGGACATGTCACCTTCTTCCCTGAGGGAGGGATCAAGACCTCCCAGCCCTCTCACCTCCCCGTGTACCTGAGGTTTGCCCCAAGTGACAGGGGGGTTCCTGGGCTGGTGAGAGAAGCACAGTTGCAGAACGAGGCATGGCACCCCTCGCCCTGTTGCACGAGGGTGCCGGGCAGCCCAGTCGGCCCCGAGGGAGCAGAAAGCTGACCTTGTGCTGTTGTTCGCAGCCTCCTGCTCGGCGGACTTGGAGAGGCCTTGCTGGTTTTCTCAGAGCGGAGGGGCTTCTGAAGAAGACAGTCAGGAAAAGGAGACCCACAGATTGCCACTGGCGATCTCAGCCCCGGACTCACAGCTCCCTGTTGAGTGTTGCAGAAAGAGGAACGGAAGGACAGTGAGCCAAGTGGGCAGCGCCATAGACCTGTTCCTGCCCCGACCCAGTCGAATGTGCTGATGGGGATGCAAAGGCCACACTGCTTCAGGATGCCGGAAGACCTCTCCCTGGGGCTCTCGGGCTGCTACGGAGGAGCAGTCTGTGTTCTGTCTTCTGTTTTGAGACCCTGTCTCCACCGCGTTGCTGGGATGGCTCCGCTCACCCTGGCTGAGCTGCAGGCCTGGATGCCAGGCGCCCTCCACCAAACACTGCTGTCACCCTGAGGAGGTGGGCTCGAGATGTTTTGTTGTTTTTTCATTTTTGAAAAAATTTATTTTGTTATTATTATTATTTTTGAGACAGCATCTAAACTCCGTCCCCCTGCTGGAGAGTGGTGGCGACAGAGCTCACTGCAGCCTCAAATTCCTGAGTAGCTGGGACTATAGGTGTGTGCCACCATATCTTGCCTAATTTTTTAATTTTTTGTAGAGATAAGGTCTCACCATATTGCCCAGGCTGATCTCAAACTCCTGGCCTCAAGCAATCCTCCTGCCTTGGCCTCCCAAAGGGCTGGGATTACAGCTGTGAGCCACTGAGCCCAGCCTCATTTTTATTTTTAAATTGACAGATAAAATGGTATTTATTTACCATGTACAACATGATGTTTTGAAGCACATATACATTATGGAATGGTTATATCTAGCTGATTAACAAGTGCATTACTTAACATAGTTATTTTTATGGTGAGGTTTTATATTTTTTGTTTTGTGTTTTTACATCTTTGGAGTCTCCTCTGGGGACATCCTTTCCTTGCTGTACTGCTGACCTGCCGAGAGCCTACCCCCACCTGGGTTAGAGCAAACAGAGAATTGCTTATGAGGCGTCCCTTGGGGGCAGGGACAGAGGTGGGGGGTGGGGCTGAGTGGGAAATCTGAAGCATTTCCTGCTTCTAAACTTCTCTGGGTTCTTATAAACTTGGCAGGATATGGATGTGTTGAATTCTGCACATAGTTTTTCATCCACTATTAGGTTAAGCTGGTACTAAATGACCGCCAGTGGGAATAGGGTTTGTAAGCACTGATGGATGTCCTCCCTGGGCAGGTGAGAAAAACAAACAATATATAACATACACACACTTTTATATTTATATGCCTTAAGGCTTATAATCCATTTAATTCCTTGATATTTTAGAGGAGGTTTCAAAACATTGAACATTGAAGTGTATTTTTCAGACCAGATTAAAAATTGAATTAAAACCCTATGCTGGCTGGGCACAATGGCTCATGCCTGTAATCCCAGCACTTTGGGAGGCTGGATGGGAAGATTGAGGCCAGGAGTTTGAGACCAGCCTCAGCAACATAGCGAGACCCTGTCTCCACAAAAAACAGAAGAATTAGCCGGGCATGATGGCACATGCCTGTAGTCCCAGCTACTCGGGTGGCTGAGGCAGGAGGATCCCATGAGCCCAAGAGTTTAAGGTTGCATTGAACTATGATGATGCCATTGTACCCTACCCTGGGCAATAGAGTAAGACCCTGTCTCAAACAAATTAACAGAAAACCCCAAACAGACCAGGTATGGTGGCTCACGCCTATAATCTTAGCACCCTGGGAGGCCGAGGTAAGAGGAACACTTGAGATCAGGAGTTCGAGACCAGCCTCAGCAAGAGTGAGACCCCCCATCTCTACTAAAATAGAAAGGAATGAGCTGGGCAACTAAAAATAGAAAAAATTACCTGGGCGTGGTGGCGCATGCCTATAGTCCCAGCTACTTGGGAGGCTGAGGCAGGAGGAATTGCTTGAGCCCAGGAGTTTGAGGTTGCTATGAGCTAGGCTGATGCCATGGCACTCTAGCCCAGGCAACAGAGTAAGACTCTGTCTCAAAAAAAACAAAACAAAACAAAAAACTACATCTTGCCTCTATAGGAGTCAAAAGAAATGCACTTACACGAAATGGTCATTTGATTTTGAACCCACCAAGAAAGTTTAAGAAAATAATTATTAACTCTGAATATTTCTGCTCATATTAAGTTTTTCAAATATCTTACTACTCTGCCAGATGTCAGAGAGTTTTGGTCATTTCAAGGTGACCAGTGAGTTCCCCAAGCAGGAAGCTGGGCCCTGTAGTTTGAGGACGCACATCATTGGTGGCGACCCCCCGTCAGCAGCCAGGAAATAGGCCTTGTCTGTTCTCAGCCCTGTGAAGAATCACATCAGCCCAGTCAGTGGCTGTTGTCCTGCACGTTTTCTCCAACTTGTTGAGAAAGAAAAAGAAAATGAAACAAATAGGAATGGATTCATGTATTTGGAACTCAAGTACCATAAATTCATTTTCTTGTCTTTTTCTGGTCTCTGCTTATCATTTAAGGTAAAAATGCTTAGAGTGACCTTGACACATACATGGTTTTCAACTTGCTTTTGTTCTTCATCTAGGATGTCAAACTTTCTGTAGACTGAGGATCAAACAGAATATTCTTTTCTCCCACAAAACTCTATACAACTGAGAGCAGTGCTTTTCTACTTGCAGAAAGTGACATCTGTCCAAATGTCATCTTATGCCTGCCTTTCCAAGTGCCATTTAAGCAAATGGAGGTTCCTAAGGCTAGAAAGAACCATACAGTTTTCAAACCCCGTCCTGTTTCTAGCAGGACTGACCTCAAAAACTTTTGCTGAAAAGGTTTAGGCCCTTTTTAAAAAATGATCTCTAGCCAGGGTGTTTTTGTTTTCATTGGTTTTTTAAATTGCATTCCAAAGTCCCATTGTTTTAAAAATCTCGTCTTTTCCTATTTTGACACCAGCAAGAGGTGGAGGATAAAGTGTTTCTTCAATATGCCATACTGTTTCCTTCTGTTCTTGGGCTTTTTTTCTTTCAGCTTTAACTACCTACCATCTTATATGCCCAAGTTCACATGCTCGGCTCTGAATACGAGTGAGCCCAGAGGTCTGAATGGCAGGGCAGCCCCCATCTCTGTGGTCCTCCCACCTCTTGTTTTCTGGGCAGGGAATCTGCAGGTAACCCCACATTCCTTTTACCCCGTGTCTTATTAGGGCTCTATTACCTTAGTCCATCAGATCCAGGGTGTTTGGGGTTATTTATTTGTACAATTGAAGAATATGCTTTCTGTCAAGAGAGGCCAGGTTCTGTATGATTGTGTATTATTATTAATCTGCTATGGATATAAAGAAAAATAAACCATTTCGTTTCTTGGTCATTTGCCTTTCCTTCTGTTCCTTTCAACCCCATCAGGGGAGTATTGCAGAAAAGGCTGTTGTTATCCCCAGGGAGGGAGTTCTTGTATCTTTACCCCAAGCAGAACTCGTCTACCCACCCCACTGAGTTTGAAACAGGGAAGAGCCCACCCAATGCCTTCCAGGCAGGGCCGTCCACTGGCCCCTGTGCCTATGGAGCACTCATGTGTGGACCGCCCAAATTCGGATGTGCCGTAAATGTAAGTACACACCAATTTTTAAGACTAATAGTTCTAAAAATGTAAAATACATTATAATAATTTCTCTACTGGTTGCATGTTGAAATAATATTTTTGATATATTGGGTTAAATAAAATATACTATCAAAATTCATTTCTCCTGTTTCTTTTTACCTTTTTTAATGTGGCTGCTAGAAAATTTTAGTTTATACCTGTGGCTCCTGCTATACCTTTGTTGGTCAGTGCTGAGCTAGAGCAGTTCGTCTACACTGGCCCAGGGAAGTAGCAGAGGAGATGGGTGTTGGTGGCAGCTACTGGGGTTACCAACCCGATAGTAACATTTAAGACTATTGGGTATTAATGCTGAGTGTACGCCAAGCACCGTGCTAGGTATGCTCTGTGTCATTGATTCTTCCCAGTGGTAGTTCAGGGGACACTCTCCCCATTTGACCAAGGAGATCAGAGAGATTCAGTGACTTTTCCTGGGCCTCCCAGCTGGGACTTGGACCCAGGTCTTTCAGAGCTCATTCTTCCAATCTTTAAAGAGTTCTGCTGAGAAGAAGAAATGAGGCCTCCATGTTTTAGAGGGTTGTCAGTTCTCCAAGCAGTGCTGAGATGTGGGTTCTTAGCATCCCTGAGACCATTTGTGACTTTTCCTGCAGGCCATATGCCCTCCCTTTGCCAAAGGGCAGGGTCTCGGCCCTGCTTCCCAGCTGCTTCCCAGAGCGTCCCAGTTCCTCCCACCGTACTCCTCCCTGGGCTTGTCTGAGATCTGCCGTGCCTATGGGGTTGGAGCAACAGGAGCACTTTGGGAATGGCACTGCTCTCACCTGAACTGTCCCCCTAATTGTTTCCCGCGCAAGCAGCCACTGTTGATTCTCAAGCTCGGTTTCTCAGGGATTGGCATGTTCGTGTGGCTGAGGGGTTTGAAGGCTGAAGGGAGAGCAGCAGCCTCCAGAGCCTGGGAAACAGTGTCAGGTGAGCACACCTTTCCCCTCACTGGGTCTGCAGGCCCGAGGAAGGGAGGACAGTCACAGATCTGGATGAAAATATAAGCAGGTAATAATACGGTAAGTGGTTAGTAATGCTTGAAACATGACATCTCTGCAGAGAATTTGCCTTGGACAAGGTATCAAAACAGAATATAGAATTGGCTAGAAGGTCAAGTGCAAGTCAAGTGACTCTTTTGGGGTCAATTAATGGTGCTTTGATTCTTGTTCTGGGGAGAGCCAGTCAGAGGGGTGGGGCTTTTGGGCTTCTCCTGGCCCCACCCAATGTCCCTGGCTTTAGGCTCCGTGCCTGAGCCCAGCCCAGAGGGAGGCTGTGGTCTGCAAAGGTGCCACCCCGAAGTGGTATTCATGCTGCTGTGTAGTTGTGTTCCTTTCTCTTGAATCTGGGCTGACCAGTAAAATGTGATAGAAACAATGCCACGTGGCTTCCAAGGCCAGGTCAAACGCAGCCTTGCAGTGTCTGCACTGGTCTTCCGACAGCCTCTGGGAGCCCTGGGCTGCTGTGCTGGAGAGATCAGGTGTGGGCACTCCAGTAGGCCGGCCCCACGGAGCCCAGCCCGTCTGCCAGCTGATGCCATCAGGAGACCTCAGTCAGCACCGCATGGGCAGAAGAGTCACCCAGTCTAGCAGCCCCTGAGTAAACTCCTGACCCTAAAAGCATGAGATGCAATAATGTTTTAAGCCACTGAGTTTGGGGCCAGCACGTTACACAGCAATAGAAAATAGAGCAGAGGCCCACCACCCTGCCCCCTCTGGAAGATGCTGGGGTAAGTGGGCTGGACTCTGAGCCCACGAGTTCTGTTCCTCTCAGGCAGATCCAGTCTGGGCGCCCTGAGCCCCCCCCCCCCCCCCCCGTGACTAGATTTGAATCCAGAACACCGTGTCTGCTCCAGCTCACCCCAGCCCAGCCACTGTCCTGGGGGGAGGACCCTGCAGACTGTCCAGGCCTTGCCCAGCCCCCATCGCAGGGCAGGAGCTGTAGCCCTTGACCTTCGGGTCAAAGTACCTCGTTCATTCATTTATTCATTCATTCAAAAGATATTGAGAACCCACCATGTGCCAGGCCCTGTTGTAGGATCTTGGAACATAACCACGCGTGAGACAAACCTTGCCAGAGCTTTCTAGCCGTGAAGACACAGCAAGCAGGGAGATAGAATTTCAGTGTGAGTTAAGTGCTTTTATAAAAATAAAGCAGAGAAAGGTAACAAAGATGGACTCTTTTGAGGATGTGATGAAAGGTGAGGAATTGCTCTTCCAGAATGTGCAGTATCACACACACCCATTTAGCATGGAGTTTGGTGGCATTTATTCTCCCTGAAGTCTGCCTGAGGACCTTTAGGAGCTATGGATGCCAGGTTGAGGATGAATGAGAGCCACTTTGGGGCACACAAGGGTGACATCAAGGAGCCCTATGAGCAGAACATGCCACCCTCTCCCCTACTGGTTCTGGGAGGGGGCCAGGGCACTCAGGCCACACGGTGGCCCTGTGCAGACTGGCAGTTGGCCATCGGAGACTTGAGCCTGCTGTTGGGATGCTCTGAGGCCAGCTCCGGACAGGAGATACGGGGTCTGTGACGTGTGGGTGGGTGGTGAGGAAAGGCCAGGCAGGGAGCCGTGCCCTCTGGCTGTGTGGCCGTCGCTGGGGCTTGTTGGGGCCTCAGAGTGCTGCATCTCAATCCTCACAAAGAGCCTCTGCTGGGAGACCGTGACAGCCTCATTTGCAGAGGAGACAGACACAGGAGGTAAGCACCCGAAGGCCCCTGGCTGGTGAGAGGGGCCAGCCCCCCGCAGCCCCTGCCTCTTAACTCACACGGCGTTCTGCCCCCGCCCCGAGGAAAGCTGGGGTTTGGAAAGGCCGGGTAGACAGGCGGCCTGGGCCAGACGCGGGAAGTTCAGTCACATTTCTTGGAATGAGGCGGAAGGTAGGTGGGGCCAGCCCAGGATGTGACTGAGTATTGGGCTGGCAAATAACGTTTATCGAGTGCCAGGCACAGTGCATGTGTCTCCCACGTGTTATGTCCCCTCCTCCTCACCACCCTGAATGGGCTGTCTTATGTATGAGGCCCGCAAGCCTCTGACAGGACAGGGAACCTCCCCAAGGTCACCCACTACTAAGCCAAGATTCCAAAGTCATTTTCAAAACCAGTCCACCCTGGCACCTCCCCAGCACCAAACCTTTTCTGGGCATGCCCCTTCCACCTCCCTCACCCCTAGTTCACTGGGTTCTGGGCCTCAGGGCAGTGCCGCTCACCTCTGGTCCTCTGAACCGGGCAGCAGACCACTGGGAGGGCAGAGCCATTGTGGGGCTTGCTCAAGGTTCCCTCTGTTCTGGAGGCATTTCAGAGACAGCAGACATTCTGTGCTCCCCGGTGAGCCGGGCTGATTTTCGGTGGCCTGACTAGCAGTGGCTCACCCTTAGTAAAACAAACAGTGGCATAGGAACCTCATCCAGTTCCATCCCGATCAACTAGAGAGGGGTCTGAAGGAACAGCCCCCTTCCTTGGCAGCAGAGGGCGAAATCTCATTTAAACAATTGCCTGCGCCAAAAGGAACATTTGAGCCATTTATTTCCTGCTCTGTGTGAAAGGCCCCTAGGACTGGCAAAGGCAAGGCCTTTGTGCCCATTGGCCCCTGATGGAGCCTAGGGGGGGCATGGAAGCCCTTGGAATTTGGAGAGAGAACGCAGACACCCCTCGGCCTGGCTGGCTTATTTGCATGACAAATGGAGGCAAAGTGGAGCTGTTTAGCAAGAAGGGCTCCCTCTGAGTAGGAGACAGAACCCTGGGTACTATCCCAGGCTGCTCTCACTGCTCTGGCAAGGAATAGCAATGGGTCCTTCATTTGTTTCCTCATTCCTTCATTCATCAAATCCAGATGGATGCCCGCTGGGTGCTGGTCTTCATTTGTCGATGTCTCCATTTCCTCCAGCAGGGCTAACCTGCCGTCCTGAAGAAGCCAGCCACTCCTGTTGCTGGGGTGAGATCTCGATCCAAACCCCTGAGGCTGCCAGCAGCCTCTGCACTGAATTATCCTCCAGGCAGAGTCTCCCTTGTCCTGGCGGAACCACTCTGGCGACTTCCTAGGAGACTGGAGGCTGAAAGCAAATCCACAGTCCCTGTTCTCAGGGAGGTGTCTTCTTAGACAGAGATTTTCTTGTTTTAAAATAAATTAATAAATAACAGCTTCATTGAGATTATCAACAGAAAAGAAACCAAACTCTGTAATTTAAAAAGGTTTATTCTGAGTCAAATTTGAGGACCATGACCTGCAGCCACGCCCAAGAACCCTTGAGCAAGTAGACTCTAAGTGGTCGCGTTACAGTCTGGTTTTATACATTTCAGTGACACAGGGGTTACAGGGAAAGTCATAAATCAACACATGGATAGCATACATTGGTTTGGCCCAAAAAGGTGGGCCATCTCAAAGGAGGGGGGCCTACAGGTTATAGTGTTCCGGCAAGTGGTACAGCCAGTGTTACAGCTCTTGACCAGGGAAAGAACCGAGCGGAGCACTAAGAGTCGGAGAACAGCTTATTCATCAGCTTATTCACTGCTGCTTATTTCACCAGCAGGCTCAGCTGACTTCTGACTCCCCGTCCTTGGTCTCCTCCTCTTTTTATACCTTTGGTAGGACTCAAAAAGCATCCAATCAGCAACAAGCTTTAACATCCAATCAGCAACAAGTTTTAACATCCAATCAGCAACAGTGGGATTCAGAAAGTATCCAATCAAGATCACGCAGCCAGCACAGCCAGAGGACGGGAGCAGGTGAGCAGGTGGCCGAGCACCAAGCGCGGCACGGCACCCGCCAAGGCCTCCAGCCGGCCCTGCGCAGCCCCAGCCCTCGGGATGCTGAGCGATGGGGAGGCAGAGAGGGGCCTCGTTTCGGCGCCGAGGGTTTTTCCCTGTCAATAGGTGGGTTTAAAGATTCTTTGACTTGTAATTGGTTAAACACATGAAGCTTTGTCTAAAGGCTCAGAATGTTTTAAGAAGAGGAGGTCTGTTAATCAGAGACAAGCTGCCAGACGTATTTGTTGCGCCAGTTGAGGACCTGCAGGTTTGCCGGCATATTCCGAGGCCTGTTAACAAGTCACGAAGGATGTCTCCAGGAAGGGAGGGGGTATGAGGAGGCATGCACCACCTCCCTCCTAGTGTACGGCTAGTGCTACGGCTCTTGTGTTACACCTCTTGACCAGGGAAAGAACCCAGCGGCACAGGAAGAGTCGGAAAACAGCCTTTATTCAGCCAGCAGGCTCAGCACCTTACAGCTCTCTTCTCGTCTTCCCACCCCCTTCCTTCTGCTCCTCCTGCTTTTATACCTTTGGTAGGGCTCCAAAAGTGTCCAATCAACTACAAGCTTTAACATCCAATCAGCATCAAGCTTTAACATCCAATCAGCAACAGTGGGATTCAAAAATTACCCAATCAGGATCATGCCAGCAGCGCTTCCGGATGACAGGAGCAGGCGGTGGCACGTGGGCCCAGCGGCTCTACCGTGGGGCCTGGCCCCAGTAGTGTGCCTTCCAACGTGCTGCGGAGTGACGGGGAGGCAGCAGGCGGCTGCATCCCGGAGCCAGTTTTCCACGTCATTAGTGGCAGGCAATTTAGATGTAGGATATACCCTTGGCCAGGAGGGGGTCCATTCAGTCAGCCAGTCGGGGGGAGCCTTAAGATTTTATTTTAGTTTGCAAGACATAACTCACATGCCCTAAGATGCACCTATTTAAAGTGTACAAGTTTTTAGTATATTCACAGAACTCTGCAACTGTCACCACTAATTGTAGAATGTTTTCACCCCCAAGAGAAACCCCATACCCCCTGCCATCCTTCCTGGCTGTCCTTCACTGACCTAGGCTACCACTGACCCACTTCCTATCTCTGTAGATTGGCCTGTTCTGGAGATTTTTATGTACAGGATCATGCATTTGTGTTAGATGGAGGTTTTTAAGTGGTTTGTGTACTTCTATCAGAGGTGATCTTCCCTACCTGGGGTGGGGAGAGAGGTGGGCATGGACTAAGGGACCTGGAACCTGGAGATAGGTGTGAAGGAAAATGAAGATCTCAGGACCACCCCACTCCAACTCCTTATGAAAAAAGGGGAGGTCAAGCTTGGAGGTTGTCATGCAACACCCCCTTCCAAATGAATAGCTGCTACTAACATGTACTAACCAGATCCCCATGGAAATGAAAAAGGCCTCAGTCCTTGTGGGACTGCCCCACAGATCATTCAACAGGAAATTCCTTGCTGGCCTCCCCCATAGACAAGGACATGCAAATTGTAACTTTGGGTCTGCAGGCTAAGTCTCCTAACACGAAAGTCTGTTTGATTCCACACTTATCATGTTGACTACACATTTACCTTCCCTGGTGCAGAACAGAGACAGGACGAGATCAGTCATTCCTCCACCTACCATGGGATAGCTGCATAATCGATGCTTCCTTCCCTCCCTTTTCCTCTTCAAACATACACCTTGTCTTACATAAACTGTAGATTCCCTGGGTCTTGCAAGAATGTAACTGTTTGCCTCGCTCCACCACCTCCTCCTTTTTCTTTCCGTGTGCCTCTTCTATTAAACACTGAGTTTCCAAATCCCTCTTCAGAAAAAGTCACAGATGCATCTGTGGCTTGTCTTTTTCCCCAAGTGCATCCTCAAACTTTGGCTTAATAAACTCCCATTGATTGAGATCTTTGTCTCAGTCACTTATTTTGGGTTGCCATAAGTGAGGAATCTCCAGAGAATGGTGACAGGTGGGGCGTGGTCACCGCTCTTCCAGGGGCTAGGTGTCAGTCTGTTTGTCATCCAGTGCTTGTGTTATCCTCCGTTATGCACAACAGCCTTGCGCTGCTTGTGCTTTGCAGAATAAAGGGGCTGGGTCCCCTTTTATGGTGAAGTTGGAGGGGAGAGAAGTGGATGGAGCTAAACAGCCACTCCGGGGGAGCATTTACTTTGGGACACACGTCAGGCATGATCCACGGCTGTGCAAGACAGTGCCCCTGTCCTGGGTGGGGGAGAAGAAGAGACAGACGAGGAACAGGTGGCTTTTGTTCGTTGGTTCTCTCTCTAGTGACCTGTTGCCTCCACACCGGGTCAGCCTCTCACAATGGAAGCCAAAGGGAGGCTGGCGCAAACCCAGAGGGATGCCACACAGCCATTAGCATACAAAAGACACTGGAGATTCCAAGGTCTCAGGAGCTATCAGGAAACAGGGATAAAGACCAGATATGTATTTCACAGTGTCATAAAAGGGCAAGGCAAGGGAGGAGGGGCGAGGAGCCTCTGTGCCTTTTTGATGTGCCACCCTTCCGCACCTGGACTTGTCCTCCGAACCCTGTGATGCAGGGCTGCACGGGGAGGTTCCATCACGGAGGCATGATTGACTGAATCATTGGCCGCTGGTGATTTAAGTCAATCTCCAGCCTCCTTCCCCTCCCAGAGCTGGGGGAGTGGTGGTGGTTGGGGAGAGGCTGTTTTTCAAGCCTCTAATCACAGGGGTGAAGCTGTCTAGGGGCCCACCAAGCTCCGCCTCCTTAGCAAAAGCTCAGGTATGGTTGAAAGGGGCTTGTTATGAAAACCAATAGGTGCTCCTGTAACGCAGGAAATTCCAAGAGTTTTTAGAAGTTCTGTGTCAAGAACCAGGAATAAAGGCCAAACATATACTACTTCTTGTATCACAGCCCCCGTGCCAGACGCCAAAGAGGAGCCCCCCTCCCCCCACTTTCCACAGGGACTGATGCTAGTGGCTGACACATGCTGACGGTGCCACATGCCAGGCACCTGTGCACACTGTATCTTCATTATCGCACACTTTATCTTCATTATCTGCGTGCTCCTCATCACCTCGCCTGAGGGAGGACCCATTGTCAACTCCCTTTTATAGCTAGTGTCTGTAGCTCGGGAAGGTTTTGTACTTGGCCCGCGCTCATTCAGCTATTGCAGGGCAGGAAGATCTCACTATCTCTGATGTTACAGCCTTTATTCGAACCACTCCTGTGTGCTGCCTCCCAGCTGACTGCTGAACGGGACAGCGATTGGTTACATAATCTTTAGAATCACATCGAAGCAACAGCCTCATTGTATCTCATTGTGGGAGATACACCACGTGAAGGTGCTTACGTTATTATCGTAGTATCACGTACACACAGACCCCTACAGGCAGACAGTGGAAGAGACACATGCCCTCCAGCCCCTTGCTTCTGAAAGTATTAAAAATGGGGTTTGTGGAGCAGCAACACTGTCTGTCTTGAATCTCCAGTCCCCTAGAGCTGCCGCCCTGGATTTTAACAAGTTCATCCAAGTTTGGGAAGCTCCACTAGGACCAGAATCTTTGACTGCCTTCCATGTATTGCTTGCTACGACCCGTGACCCCTGAGCCCATAGTTTGAGGCTAAGACTCTCAAACTTTGAATGCGGAAAACTTGTTGCAAATATGGATTCCTAGACCTCACTCTCAGATTCTAGAACTCCCAGGGATTTGCATTTCTAAAGGCACTTAGGTGATTCTGATACACCTGGCCCTGCTGAGACCACACTTTGACAAATGCTCTTCAAATACGTCTTTAGTTTTCCGGTGAAGTATTTGGTCCTGAATGCTACTGGTGTTTGGGAACTTCTATTGGCAACAAGAGTAATGTGTCAAAGCCCGGGTCTTCTGCTCGCAGGAGTCCAGAGAAGAACTGTTTCAATTCGGGGAAGTTCCTGTAATCAATACCCATCTCTCCTCCTCTCTGCCTCTGTGTGTCTTAATTTCAGTTCTGGGACTTACTCTTTGATTGAAAACTGTGGTAGAGACTTTCCGAGAATGATTTTGAATGGTGAATACTATGGGAAATATAAAAAGCCTGCTGTCTTTTCTGGGAAGGTTGAGCCCCTTTTGGGGGGGCTTGGAGAGGCTCCAGGAACCGTACAAAATGCGTCTCCCAAAAGCCAGGCCTCAAGGGCTTAAATGACTGACAGCTGTGGAAAATACCCATACCCAAAAGGGACGGGGACTTGCAGGGACTTCCCAAATCGGGTGGCCAGAGGACTCAGTTGAAACAATGGGACATTCTTGGGGCTGAGAAGGCTGATGTGTGCTCAGTGGGTGTGACATGGGCACGTGTCCTGAGGGCTGGAAGACACCTGGGAAGGAGAAGGGGTGGTGTGACAAGTGGGAGAGCAGGACACCCCACGGTTTGGGTTCAAGGCAGCAGCGAAGCACCCAAAGTCCATTTGCTGGCCCATAGGCGTGGAGCCACCAAGGTGAAGAGATCACCTGTCCCAGCTCCCGCGTCCCTGAGCTGCAACCAACGCCTCTGTCTGCTGGAGCAGTGGGAACAAGAAAGAAACAGAACCCAGGTGAGCTACTTTTCTGTCCCTATGTGGTCCTAGGTGCCCTGTCTGTGCTCCAGTGTCTTCCTCTATAAAGCAGGATTTTTATTTTCTGACAGTTAAATTCAGTGGAGGTAAAAACAATCATTGTTTCAATTTATTGAGCACCTACTGTTTGCCAGGCCCAGCTCCAGGGGCTTACTGTGCTCTCACTGGGTCTTCCGGAACCCCTCTGACGGGAGCTGTTGTGACCCCCAGCAGGTGCGGGCTGGCCAGTGGCCTGCTGAAGGCCACACGGTCTGCGGGTTCTAGAACCTTTTCTTCCCTGCAAGCCTGCCCTTCTAGGTCAGCCACCTCGCGGCTCCCCAAGGGCTGCTGCTGAAAGATCGTCCCTTGTGTTCCGAACCCTCCTGCTTCTGGCTGCGTGCTCTTCCCAGAAAAACGTTCTGGCCCGAGGCTTCTGTGAAGTCACTGTCTCCAATACGTACAAAAAAGGAGCAGGGAAAGCGAGCTATTCCCATTTGTGTCTTGTTTTTATTTTGCAAATAAAAATGGAATTGATTTCATGGGAGAAGGCAGCTGCCTGAGGAGAAATGCTGCCTGGCTGAGACTCCCCTAAAACGGTATGTGGGGCCGTCAGGGCCTTCGAGAGATGCCTCAAAGGGCATCTAATTCCTTTTTATGAAGCCAGAGTTTTGAAAAAGCAATTTCTAGTGAGTGGTCCTGGCAGAACATGCCACCTACCCTCCCCAGTGGACCACGGGGCTTTCTCTTTGGTCGTCATTCATGCTCAGCAGCCCCTCACGAGAGAACCCCCAAACTCTGGGGTCCTGAGAGAATGTCCCGAGGGGCAAGGGCAGCTGGTGGGAGTGGCCTGGGGACCTCCAGTGCCCAGGTGGGCAGGTGGGCATTTGGGCTGCTTCAGGGTCAGGGTCATGGTAGCCAAACTGCCTTTATTTCAGAGGTGTGTGCTTCTTTCTGACCTTTCCCGCCATTTTTGGCTTTTTGGGGGACGATTCCTCCTGCTTGTTTCCAGAACACTTTGGAAGTGTAGACGACCCGGATTGCCCGTGCTCGATGAGACAGCACTTCCTATTCTGTCCACTGTGGCAGCGGGCAGGTCACAACAGGAACTTGGTGGCTCGTGTGATAGGGCCATTGACGTGAGCTCAGGGAAGGAGCTAGTCAAGAGGTGGGGGTGAGACCCTGGGGCCAGCCATCGGTCAGGGCAGGAGCCGGGCTGCGGCACACGCACTCGGACCCTGGTCCCCTCTTGCCCTCTGATTTCCTTCCAGAATGAAGCCGGCAGCTGGGGGGCCAGGGAAGCTGGTGTCGGCCCTGAGGGGACGCTGGGCAGGGAACTGAGCCAGACGTGCAGACGGAGAAAAGCCTGCCCAGTGGGGTGGTTAGACTCAACCGGCATGCATTTGGTGAGTTCTGTGTACTGGGCACTGTGGCAGGGTCCCGGGGGTGTGGTGGCGACGCCCCGCGTGTGGTCTAGAGTAGCAGGTAAGGACCGTGGCGGTGCCACTCGGGGCGTCTGACGGGGCCCGTGCTCTGCAGGTGCAGGTGAGTCGGAGTCGCCGGTGACATCTGGGGCGGAGGCATAAATAGTCTCAGACAGCTCGTAATCTTCTAGATACTCTCAAAGGCCCTTAGCTAACCTGTTACAGAAGCAAGTTTTCCAAACAGTCCATGTTCTGTCAGGGGCCCAGAAGTGCCACCCATCAGATCTGGAGGCCACTCGTACCCAAGCGGACAAGGCTGTGGATCTATTGGCCTCGGATCCCTTCTCTGGGCATGGGAACAGGCTGGTGGTGGCTGGGTGGGGCGGGGAGAAGGCCCCGTTTAACCTGAAGCCTGCAGAGCAGCATCTCCCCAGCATCTGGCTCAGCCTGGCTTTGGTGAGCCACCTTCTTAGTTTCTCTATTGTCGCCTAAGCTTGAGGCGAGACAGCTGGTTGGGCTTTGGAATCAGACAGCTGGGTTTGAATTTTGCCACTGTTACTCCATAACTGTGAGTCATTGGGAACATAATGATAGTGCCTCAGTTTTCCTCATCTGTGAAATGGGTGCTTTTGGCGCCTAGCCCAAGGCTGGCACGAGATCTCTGCTTGGTTAATATTAAGTCCTGTCAAGCTTTGCCCCCTTGTCGAACACTGGGTCCAACGGTTCACCTACCTATTGCATTTCATTTCTCTGGTTTCTTGCCGACTGTCCAGGTGCCCTGGTAACGAGTCCCGGATATCATTCCTACCCATCTTCTGGCCAAGCACTCAACTTGTCAGTTCTAGTTTCTTGATCTTTACTCTTGGGACCAAACAATTGCTCTATCTTGGCCCCCTCCGTCATCTGTGTGCCAGGCTGATTCCTGAGCACCGATTTCCAGCCCTGCTGCCTTGGCCTTGGCCAAGTCTCTGTCCCTCCCCGTCCCTTCCCTTTTGAGCTTCTGTGTTGAGGCTCCGTCTGGAGGACAGTGTCACCAGGTGCCTTCCACCCACCCCCAGGGGTCTCTGTCCAACATCTGGAAGCCCACAGAACCAGTGTGAGACCCAGTGGGAGACATTTAATAAACGCCAGGTGACCTCAATAAATGTGAGTAAAACTGGAGGCATGTTCATCCGTGACGTCCCCAAGGTCATGGCTGTCCGGCCCCAGCTACAGTAGAGAATCTTGCTCCAGCACTGTCGTAGCCCTGACTCTGCCCATCTCAACTCTCTGTCCACGGCCCGAGAACCTGGGATACAGGCTCCATCCGAGCAGCGACCTTAACTGACACCGGCCGAGGTGATGCACTGTTAAGTCCGCTCTGTGCTTGGGACCTGTGCACTAGCTGTAGCTTGGTCTAGTTTAAATTTTTTTGGCCTTGTGCATCCAAAACAAACATTCGATGAGGCAGCCAGGGAAACAGAAGTCAAAGCTACCTTACCATGAGAGGCTGGTATTTTTCTTTTTGGCTTTAAAGAACAGCTACAATTTCTCTGCACCTTTCTCTAATTTAAACCAACTCTCTACATGAGGAGAGGTATTTTTAAAAAAACATTTTTTTTTTTTTTTTTTGAGACAGAGTCTTGCTTTGTTGCCTAGGCTAGAGTGAGTGCCATGGCGTCAGCCTAGCTCACAGCAACCTCAAACTCCTGGGCTCAAGCGATCCTTCTGTCTCAGCCTCCCAAGTAGCTGGGACTACAGGCATGAGCCACCATGCCCGGCTAATTTTTTCTATATATATTAGTTGGCCAATTAGTTTCTTTCTATTTATAGTAGAGACGGGGTCTCGCTCTTGCTCAGGCTGGTTTCGAACTCCCGACCTCGAGCGATCCGCCCGCCTCGGCCTCCCAGAGAGCTAGGATTACAGGCGTGAGCCACCGCGCCCGGCCTAAAAAAACATTTTATGTCCTGTGCTTATATGGAGGAATAGTGCCCCCTCGCCCCCCCCCCCCCGATTTTAATAAGCACACATATCACCCAGGAACCTTAGGATGTATCTTCTGCATTTTTTCTTTTTTTAGAGACAGGGTCTCACTTTGTTGCCCAGGCTAAAGTGCAGTGGTGTCATCACAGCTCACTGCAATCTCAAACTCCTGGAATCAAACGATCCTCCTGCCTCAGCCTCCCGAGTACCTGGGACTATAGGCATGTGCCACCATGCCCGGCTAATTTTTATTTTTTATGGAGATGTGGGTCTCACTGTGTTGCCCAGGCTGGTCTCAAACCCCTGGCCTCAAGCGATCCTCCCACCTCTACCTCCTGGAGTGCTGGGATTACAGACGGGAGCCACCGTGCCAGGCCAGATTCTGCAATTTTAACAAGCCCCCAGTGATGCGGATGCTGTCTGTTGGTCCTTGGCCGACGCCGAGTAGCAGGATGGTGGTGGGAGATGGTATATGGCTGGCCCTCGGCTTACAGTGGTTCGACTGTGGTTTTCCAACTCTGCGATGGTGCTAAAGCATTCAGCAGAAATCTCACCTGGCATCTTGATCTCTTCCTGGGCCGGCCATGTGTGTACATACTCTCCCTGACGCTGGGCCAACCGTCTCACAGAAAGCCTATTTTATAATAGCGTTGAGTGCCTCATGCTATTGGTTGGATACTGTACTGAAGGTTCTCTGAGCGTGCTTAAGGACGGGTAGGTTAACCTATGGTGTTCCGTGGGTTGAGCGTATTAAATGCATCTTCAACCTGATATTTTCAACTTACGGTGGCTTTATCGGGACATGACCTTACCGTTGTCTAGAGGCATCCGTGTAGGGAGGCACAGTCCTCGCCAGGTACCTTCGTGGTTTGGCCAGCCCTGCGTTTGCAGACTTTCTGGAGTATCTACATAGAAGTCACAACGGTCTCACATGGGGTTGGGGGGGGCTCCTGAGACGGCACCTTTCCTCGTCTAGTTTGGGGCCCTTTGGCTAGGACACATGGAGGTGGCATGGGGACCATTGCTTCCGCCTGTCATTTTCTTCTTTTCCAGCTTTTTATCTCAGTTCTGCCCTGCGGTTGCGCTAGCGGGAGCCACCTTCTAGGTTGGTGTGAACGACACGACTCCAGATTGATACTCTTGAGGCTTCTCCAGCCTCAGCACTCCCCCACTGCTCCACCAGCCGCGTCTGGCTGGCACCGTCCTTACCGAACTGCACCCACAGCCCAGGGAGGTGACCTCAGGCTGCCCTGGGGAGAGGCAAGCCCTGGGGACAGTCCCTCTACAGACCCCTTGCTTTAAAGGACTTCTTCCACCTTGGACAGATAGCACAGGGACAGTCACCAAAACCACCACCTGGCTCAAATTTACTTTCTTCTCGGCCCCCCTTCCCCCCCACTTGCAGCTTGCAAGGGGCCAGAGGCTTCAGGGTGTCCAAGTTACGGGAGGCAGGGCGGGGGCCAGCCGCTCAGCACCGACCCGGAAATGTCTGAGCGGAAGATAAAGAATTCAGCAGCGAGGGCACGAGTCAGTTTTATTTGCCGTTGGGGGACGAAGGGAACAGGAAGGAATAACAAGGAGGGGAAGGGAGCCCCGACCTCCCCTGCTCCCCGGTCACTAGGGGTCCACAGGGTGCAGTGCCATCCGTGTGGACTCGGTGACCGCCCCACGCCGAGCCTGCGGCTGAGGACGGCAGAAACTCCACAGGGCCATCTGAGATCAGGAAAAAAAGCCAAGGAAAACACAAGGCATCTGCGTTTAGTACGGATTTCCTGTTTTAATGTAGATTTTTATTAAGGAGGAAAAGAAGGGAAAGTGGTCACTTCTAAGTGTCACTGGGCTGGTCAGGGCTCGGGCCCCTAGGGCAGGGACGGTAGGGACCCAGAGCTCCAGGACAGCTCCCTGCTGCCACCTTCCTGCCTAGGGCAGCTGCTCTAACCTTGCTGCGTACCTGGTCCCCATCTCTTACCTGACTACAGGGGGCCTCTGGGGACAGTCAGGCAGAACCGGCTAATATTGTCCTAAGGGGCCTGTGGCTGGGCAGAGCTCCCCTGCAGGTGTTTGTATGGGGGGAGGGGGGCAGGGCCGGGAGACTGCAGGGCAGTCCTGAGGGAGGAGCCGGGCTTGCAGGGTCAGTGGTGAAGGTCAAAGAGCAAAACCTCAGCATCCAGTCCCTTAAATGGCCTTCTGGATGCACAGGCTCAGCCTTCCTCCTAGCCAAAGCCCAAGTAGTCTGGAATGTTCCGTACCACAGTGGTGGCTCTGGCAGTGACTTGTATCTTTCACCGTGTGTCTCTCACCCCCCTTCTCATCTTCCTTTGCCTCTGGAAAGCTCGTGTTATGGACGTGCAAAAGGAGACCTCCTGACAAAATGCCTCCACCCCTCCCAAATAAATTAAAACCAACAAAACTCCCCACTCAACAAACCCATAGGCCAGACTAGAGTTTAAAATTAAAATGTGTCTTTAAATAGAAATGGACCAATAACTTCATGAGTTCATCTCATAAAGACTAAAAACCAAAATAATCACCCCAAATCCAAGAAAATTAGCCTGATTTTAAGACAGGAAAGGACACAGGCCTTGGGCTGGTGGCCTGTGCCATCCCTCGGATGTCCCCTGAGCGTGGCAGGAGACTCAAGACAGACAGGTGGTGGGGAGCTCCCTGGGCCATCTCTAGATACCAGGGGCCACCTGCAGGCCCGGCCAGGGAGCTGGGTGGCAGGGAGCCAGGTGGGTCACCAGAAGGATACAAGGTGACCAACACCATGAGAGGAAGGGCTAGGGCATTTTGTAGTTGAGGCAATAGCAACACCTTGAATGTATCATGCTTCCCAATTTGCCTTATACCCAGTAGGTGCCCCTTAAGTGTTAGCTGATCTCGCCTTTGATCAAGCAAAGAGACCACATCAATCATATCCCCCTGTCCCCACCCGAATCACCATCTGACAACTGATTCCAGTCAAGGACATTTGTTAGCAAAATATTTAGCAAAATAAACTCAGTCCAATCTAAGATTCTAAAGAAGCCAAGTATTCTGTGTGGGCCCCACCAGCTGCCGCCTGAATGTCCCCAGCCCACGGGACTGTCAAGAGTCCGACAGCTCTGCTAGGGAAAGCGTCTACACTGGCTCCCCCATCGCCCCTTCTCAGGGTGCCGTGAGCAGCTCCAGAGGTGTGACCTCACTGGAATCTGTGTGTGCGGTCGGGGTGGCGGGCGGATCAGCAGTGGGAGGCGGAGGTGACTGGGGAGACACGTGTGTCTACACAGAACATATACAGGTATACGTAAAACGACAAAAGAGTTTAATTCTCTTTTTTACACGGCCACAGGCTCTCTTCGGTCAGGGGAACCCCAGCTGGCGCCTCCCCCTCTGGTGGCTAGGAGGTGACGGCCTGGGGACGTGCCTACCGCAGGCTGTCCCAGTGAGTCAGGACAAGTCACGATTAAAACCCTGCCCTGCCAGCCCCGGGTGCGTGGGACTGGTAAGAGCCGCCGCCTCTTCAGCTGGCTCAACCTCAGCACGAACCGGAGTCTGTCTCAGCTGGCAAATGCCAACCCCCCATCCCGTGTCTTGTTTCTATTCTGGATTTTTATAAAACGCGTTTCTATATAGATATATATAGCACGGCAAATGTGCTTAGTATGCACTCTAACATAGAGCACGGGAACGCGCACCACGGAGCGCCGCCAGCCGTCTCCACAGCGGGGAAAGTGCCAAGGTCAAACACGCATGGCACGGAGCGCCACGCCACTCCACGCCTTTCCACGTGGCCCATCCGACACTGAGCTCGTCTCGCTTGTCCCCTCGGTGGTGACAGAAACAGTAGCATCTTCTAAGGGCAGAGGATGTCAAACAGTCTGGTGCGGAGAGAGTGATTCTTAGCCAGAAATCGTCTAGAAACAATTGCAAAGGTCAGCCTGGCTCGAGACCCCAGGCCGAGGTCTGCTCTGTCAAGGGCGGGCTCGGCCCTGGGGGTCTGGGGCCGGGGCGGCAGCTCTCGACGCTCACACGCCCGCGTGCCCGGGGAAAGCGCACTTCCAACGCTGGTGCGAGAATAGCTTGGCACGCTCCTTGACACAGTGAGGGTGTCTTTTCCAAGCTCTCCCCCAACTTCTGCACATTCTCTCCCACGTCTGCTCAAGCCCTTCTCGCTCCGAGTCGGAACAGGTCTGGAGAGAAGGCCCCGGGCCACGCGCGAGGTTTGTGCACGCCCGGGAGGAGGACGGGGGTGGGGGCAGCTCCGAGTTCGACAGTGGAGAGCAGGAAGGGTCTCGGCTGTCAGCACGTGTCTCCTCTCCGAGAGCCAGCCCGAAGAGTCCCTGGAAGGTTTCCGGTCCTGCTTCTCCACAAACACATGTTGAGAGGAAGAAAAGTCTGGTATTTTGAGTTCTATTTTTGCATCATTTCCAGTAGTAAGTGCTGCTCCACCAAGCTGAGGGGACACGGCCCCCGGGTGGCCGTGGGGCGGGTGCTAGGAGTTCTGCACCAGGCGTCTGTAGTGCGGCATGACCTCGTGCTCTGGCAAGTGGAGGGCAAACTCCAAGGCCACTAACACCGGGAATTCAAAGGCAATCAGTTCGCGCCTGTTCAGCCGGAACTTCTCTTCCAGTTTCTGCAACAAGAAGAAAACCCAAAGCAATGTTAGTGTTGACATTCAAGGCCTAGGCTTCCTCCACGTACAACTTCTCTGTCCATCAATCAACCAGGGAGCGCTTCTGGGGAAAGCCATCCCGGGCAGGCTGTGCGTCCTGCCCCCAGTCCTGGTGGTGAGGAGACCGCACCTCTCCAAGGGCCAGTGGTGTCTGGGGCCTCACCCATGGCATGTGACCTCATTTAATCCTCTCAGTAATCTTACAGGGCTGATGCTACCTTTATCTGTGTTTACAGATGAGGAAACAGGCTCCAACAGGTCACAGGACTTGTCCAGAGTCACATGGGCAGTAACTTGCATGGCTGAGATTCAAACCCAACGGGGACTCAAACTTCACCTGCTAAAACTAAGTCATTCAGGCTTAGAGGGTAGGCTAAAAATGGGGCCAACTATCTACAATGACAACCACATGGTAAGTTCAGAGGGAAGTTGAGCTGATAATATGTAGCTCGGTCCTTGCACACAAGGACCCAAGTCCTGGGGACGTCGCCCCACTTTCAGAGTGTCACACAGCTAAACAGGGCTGGTGCCCAGCGGCGCCCTGCCTGCCCACCAACTGCAGGGGCTGCTGGAGTCAGCAATGGAGAAGGACCACCAGGGTGAGGGGGGACAGGGAAGGCCTCGTTTTGCTTGGGTACATTCTGCGTGGGCTCAAACTCAGCTTTTGGCTTCATAAGTCTCACCAACCAAGTTAGTTGTTGACTACGTTCAGATCATAACTCGGTGGCATTTGGCTTTAGGTTATCGCTACTGCAGATGGCTCATCAAACCATTACTGTTTGTTCATTTATTTTTTTGAGACAGAGTCTCACTCTATTGCCCAGACTAGACTGCCATGGTGTCAGCCTAGCTCACAACAACCTCAAACTCCTGGGCTCAAGCTATCCTCCTGCCTCAGCCTCCCAAGTAGCTGGGACTACAGGCATGCGCCACCATGCCCGGCTAATTTTTTCTATATATTTTTAGTTGGCCAATTGGTTTCTTTCTATTTTTAGTAGAGACGGGGTCTCGCTCTTGCTCAGGCTGGTTTCAAACTCCTGACTTTGAGCGATCCACCCACCTTGGCCTCCCAGAGTGCTGGGATTACAGGCGTGAGCCACCACGTCTGCCCCCAAACCATTACTGTTATATTCTGCGTTAATACTACCAGCTTTTGCCTCGTGGTATATTACTCAACTATGGCTAGATGTGCAAGTATCATTTATAACTTTCATTAATATTTGTTACATCTAAAGACTCATCAGTTCAACAAATGCCTATATAAGCCTATCAATTCTCAGCTCGGCCCTGGTACTCAATGATCACCTCCATGTTCATGCATTTACTGTACAGGCTAGAGGACTCTGTACCATTTCTTAAAATCAATAAAGCGCTGGCCCAAAGAATACTCCTTTTCACATGGGGGTGCTACACAGCACCCTTTCTGTTTTGCCTTTGCTGCTCAAGATGGCTGGGCAGCGAGATATACAGGGCACTGTATAAACCATGTCTTATTTTCAGTATTCAGATAATAAATATTAATAAAAATTATAAGTGATCTGGGCTTTTGCTGACTCTGGAGGGACCTGGTCCTCCCAGGGTTAGCCAAATCCTCCATAGCGACCCCTTCCAGTGCACTTTTCAAATGCAAACCACCAATCCAGTGTTCACACCCTCCTTTCTGGGCTCTCGCACTCTGGGCCTCTTACCCTGCCCAATCACCCCAGGGCAGGTACCTTTTAGGGGCAGCCCCTATGCCCCAGAAACCACTAAAGTTATCCAAATTAGCCAACCCTAAGCCCATGTACCCTGCCCTGCCCATTCCTGTCTGTGAAAACCTCAACAAACGCTGCCAGGCACAGCTCTCCCCTCTCCCTCCTCACCAAGCCCAATGCCTCCCTGCGTGGCCCCCACGCGTGCGTGCCCCTTGTTAGACACTGAATGCTCCTGTCCCCCTAAAGTTCACACCCCCATGGCAAAATCCTCAATGTGGTGGTACTAGGAGGTGGGGCCTTTGGGAGTGATTAGGTTTAGATAAGGACCTGGGCATGGAGTTTTCGTGCCGGGATCAGTGCCTTTATTAGAAGACACCAGACAGCTTTCTCTCTGCTTCTCTCTGAAATTAAGGAAAGAGCAAGAAGACATCTGCAAGCCAGGAAGAGGAAGCAACTGGTACCCAGACCTTTGATTCCCAGCCTTCAAAATTATTAATATGAGAAATACATGTCTACTGTGTAAGCCACCAAGTCTATAGTAATTTTTTTTTTTTAATTGAGATAGGGTCTCACTGTTGCCTGTACTGGAGTGCAGTGGTGTCATTACAGCTCCCTGCAACCTCAAACTCTTGAGTTCAAACGATGGTCCTGCCTCACCTTCCTGAGTAGCTGGGACTGCAAGCATGTGTCATCAGGCCCAGCTAAGTTTTGTATTCTTTTTTGTAGAGGTGAGATCTCACTATGTTGCTCAGGCTAATCTTGAACTCCCTGGCCTCAAGCAATCCTCCTGCCTTGGCCTCCCAAAGTGCTGGAGTTACAGGCATGAGCCACTGCACCGGGTCAGTCTATGGTATTTTGTTATGGCAGCACCAGCTAAGATACCCCTCTCTTCCTGGGAACTGTAACAAAGTAGCCTGTCAAACCCACACCTTTTCCCGAAGAGGAGCCGACCAGGGCAGCAGGAAGCCAAGGTCTTGTTGAACCAACGTGCCCCACACTGGATGCTCTGGGGCCACGCCGCCCACGCACCCCTTGAGGTTACCGTGGCTTCCATGGCTGTGAGAGTGACTTCACCTCGAATGTGTCTGAAAGTCGATTTTTATGGCCAGACCCGACGCTGGGGATCATTAATCTAGTCCTCCCTTTGTCGTAAGACAGCTGAGATGGCGCGTCCGACGTCCCTGCAGGAAGGACGGCTTCACAGCCCTCATCTCTGCTGCCCGCTGAGGACCAGAACCTTCCAGGCAGGGCCGCCGGCCGGGACCTTCTGAGAGAGGAGCCCTGGCCAGGGGTGTGTGCAGTCTGCGCCGCCCCCGCCGTCAGGGTACAGGCCACTTACGTCAATTAGATGCTTGACTTCGTGCTTTTTGAGGTCGCTTCCGATTTTGGCTGCTAACAGCACACACGCACCAGCGCAGAGCTTCCGGTTCTGCTTGCTGAGCTTCCCCTTGAGGGCGAGCTTCTCGAAGTAGACAAAGGCCATGGCCACCGTGGGCTCCTCCAGGCCACAGTCCTCCTGAGCCAGCTTCCGCATCTCCCGTTTCAGACTGGAGAGAGACGGGAAGGAGAGAGAGTCTTGTTACAACCTGGAAGCTCCAGGGGACCCAACAGAGATTACTCCCTCTCAAAACCACTTTCTCCTTCCCATTCCCAGAGGGTGACCTGGACTGGGACCATATCCTAGAAGTGACAGTGACACGGTGTGTGGGGAGGAGACTCACAGAGCTGGGGCTCTGGACTCTTCTCTGTTGGTCGAGTTGCACAGACCAACATGCTATTTTACTTTTATTCTTGCCCCAGGCCTGGCAGTGCTGTGCTACTACCACTGCCAGGATGGTGACAGACAGGGGACAGGGACAGCAGCCTAGCTGGGGAGAGTGACCAGCCAGAGCTCTAATGACCATGACATAAGACACAGAAGGACCCCACTGAACACCGTGGATGTCCCAGAGTCTCCTTGGAAACCAGGAGTGAAGCTGTCCAATGAAAAGGAGAGACAACATTTGGGAAACTACGATCATTCCAGAGAAATGACTAGAGAAATAAATGGGGCAGCTGGCCTGAGCCCACCAAATACCTGTTACTTCATTAACTAGGGCGGAAAAGGGGTTAGGCTAAGAGCATAACTTAAACCAGCATCCTTAGGAGTGCCCCTAGCAAAGGGACAAAATGTGAATGCTTAATTTTTCTCAATGTTTTTGACTCTTTGGTTTGGAACATGCCAGAATCAAATCAGTATTAGGAGACACATTCACATAAATGTTGGCATATATTCCAGTATCACACTGCTGTGTATCTAGCTTCCATTACTACACATGCATATACACATGCGTGTGCATGTGTGTACATGTTTGCCAGTTTTCTTGACTATTTGGCTGGCAGATGTGGGTCACCACATGGCGAATCCATCTAGCTACGGGGAAATACAGGCCTGGCTTTGCTTTGGCTGCTGTGGTCATGGCTAAAGATGGGGTTTGGCTGGCTGTCACCTCTGGACACATAACTTTGGGCAGAGTCATCTCACACCCTGTGATACCAACTCTTTTCTCTTCTGCTTGGCCTACATTTGAGAAAGCAGAGACCTGAGTGTTGCCCATCCTCTCTGAGTTTTCCATGGGCATCTTATGCAACCAGTGAGCTGCAGACAGCATGAAGTGATTCTTTCACCAAAGGACCCTCTCCCTAGATCTGTGTCAATGGGTGTCCGGGGCTTGGCCTTCTGTCCCGCTCCCCCGGTCCTCCCACCACACCGGGGCACAAGCCAGCCAGCATCGAGGAGTCTCTTTTTGCTGAATATGATATTGTTTCAATGACCAGAACAACAGGAAGAACCATCGAGCAAATCACATGTTTAATGTGAGCTGGAAGAGGGATCTGAAGGGAAAGTTCAAGGGGGTGGTGACTCCTGTACCTCCTAATTTTGCTGAGTGTTAACTTAATGTGAGGAAACTTCTCCTTGAAGGTCTCGTTCATGTCCTTCTTGAGATCTGAGGGCTTCACGTAGTCTATCACCGTGGTCTGCAACAGAGGGGGCGACACGCATCACTCCTTAAAATAAGGGTCTTGAGTAATAATTACGTGTCAATTACAGCCAGCTTGCAACTCCCAAACCACCAAGCGATGGGGAAGTCAGATCAAAGCTGCAACAAGGGCTCTGTTGAACCCAGGAGCCTGAAGGAAGCAGCAGTGGCCTCTTGGAGGTAGATGGAAACAAGCTGCCACCATGAGCAGCATGAGGCGACATTTAGGACAGCAGAAGTCGGTGCCTGGGGTGGGGGTGACCTTGTTCCTGTGTCTCAGGCTGTTGTTCACACAGCACAGGGTTTAAGGGCGTGGGATTCAGAATTACACAAATCCGGGTTCGATCCACACTGGACCATTCACTAGTCACCTGGCTTTGGGAGACTTACTTAATCACTGCAAAATTCAAGTTCCACATCTGTAAACAAAAACAGTAACAGTGCCTACTTCACATGGCTATTTTGAGAACTACGCAAGAAGTACTCTGCATGCTGGGCATGGCATATGGCGAGTGCGCGATAAAAGTCAGCTACGTTTTTTAAAATTTATTTTTTAAATTATGGTAAAATACATGTAACAGAAAATTTACCTTTTTTTTTAAATTAAAAAAATTTTTTTTTTAGAGACAGGGTCTCTTATGTTGCCCAGGTTATTCACAGAGTGCAGTGGCTATTCACAGGCACGATCATAACTCACTGCAGCCTGGAACTCCTGGGCTCAAGCGATCCTCCTGCCTCAGCCCCCCCGAGTAGCTAGGACTGCAGGTGCACACACCACGCCCAGCTCTGAAAATTTACAAATCTACTATTTCAATTATTTTTAGGTATATAGTTTAGTGGCATCAAGTACATTCGCGCTGCTGTGTAATCATCCCCACCATCCATCCACAGTATTTTTTTTCTCTTCCCAAACTGAAACTCTGTGCCCATTAAACAGGAACTCCCCATTCCCTGCTCCCAGGCCCTGGCAACCACCACTCCACTTTTTGTCTCTAAAAATTTGCCTCGTAAGTGAAATCATGTATTTGTCTTTTTGTTTCAGGCTTGTTTCACTTAGCATGATGCCTTCAGGGTTCGGCCACGTTGCAGCACGTGTCAGAGTTTCCTTTCTCTTGAAGGTAGAGTAACATTCCCTTGTATGTATATAATGGTAGCTGTTATTAATGATCCCTTGAAGCTTGAATTTCTTTCTCTTCATTTCTCAATTCTACCCATCCTTAAAGACTGGCTGCTCAGAGCCCTTTCTGAATACTCTGGTCTTCCTTGCTCCTCTGTGTCCTGCATTAACTCTGAACCAAACAGTCTCATCCCTCCACAAGAGTACGCTGGCCCACGCTGGGTCCCTTCGGGCTGACCACAGGCAATAATTGAAGCCCATGAAAGAAGACACTGGAGATTCTGATCCTAAAGTCTGTTCCCATGGATGGCCCACTGCCAGCCAAACACATCAAAGTTTTCCTTAATGGCCTAACTAAACTTGGTGGCTTTGTCTGAACACCTCCATTTATAGGACACAGGATTTTACAGCAGGCATGTGGAATGCCTCTGATGTCAGTTAACAGTGAAGAGCAGCAAACAGCCAGCACGTCCCAATTCAGAGTGATCTCAGTGCCACCTTCCCTGCTCCCCCGGTGCGCAAAGGCAAACTGTGGCAGTATTAACTCGAAGGATTCCACCAAACTTGCTCGGGGTTTTGTGATGCTTGGCTGGAAGATGACTCCACTGGAGTCTTCCTCCTTGGATACACGGGCTCTCTGGCCCAATTGGGAAGGTCACCCTGAGCTGGGCCAGGGCGTGTCCATTCTAGTACCTGCCTGCTAGCCATGTGCCTTGTGCGGAGCAGGGAAGTGGCAGCCCAGCCATGTGGGACCACAGCCTCTGGAGATGCGTGCCCAGGCGTGTGTGGTGCTACTCTCACTGCCGGGGTCCAGCAGGGTGGACACCTCGTGGCAGCCCTCAAACATAGTCTGTTTCCCTTTCTACTTTTAAGAGCTGCTCCATTTCACCGAAAACAAATGTCTCCTCTGGGTTGAACATGATGTGAGATTTTTTGTTTAGGAAACAGGCAGTAGAATGGGGACCACCTCGAACATGCTCACCTCCAGCTGGGCCTACCAGCCAACTATTCTGTTTCCTAAATATCCAGCGCCACCCTTCTTCTCAACCTCCCTGCTCAGGCACCCTGAACCCCAGAGACAGGACCCTCCTGCTCTTCCTTGTGGCCGAAAGCCATGACATGTGCAATGATGTGAGCTGGTCTAGGTGAAAAAGTCATTTGTCTGCCCAATAAATTGGGGGCCTGAAGCCCTGTGAGCCCCAAGCAGGGAGATCCTGTTGCTTAACGGTCATCTGGATTTTCAAACCCGGCTCTGATGAAGTGCTGGGGTGGGGCAGGGGGCCGGGGGACCAAGGTCCCTCCCCGCAGCGACATCAACAGCTCCGTTTTGGTCAGTCTCATGTGTAGACACATCCAACGCTTCTCTTGAAAGAAGGTCCCACTGCCAACAAAGCAGTGTGCAAACGCGTCCCACCACCCCATCTTGCAGGTGTGGAAAGACAGGCTCAGAAGGTGACGAGGCTCACCCTGGACCTCAGAGAGCCGTGGGCAGGGCCCGTGGCCAGGCCACACGCCCTGAGCCTCACCTTCCCCTTCTCAGAACTGAGATGAGGATATCTGATGGGGCGGCTTCCTAGGTGTATCTTGGCGATCAAAGCAAGAACAGAACGTACCTAAGGGACCCTGGAAATTTCATCAAGAGCAAAGGCGGGAGACAGCAACAGGTCTGGGCTTCGCTCTAGCCTCACTGAGTCACAGTCCCTGCGGGTAGGGCCCTGGAGTCTGCTCCAAGATGCGTTTCCCAGGTGATTTCTATGTGCTAAAGTCCAAGGACTTGCAGATCGGATCCACCCTGCCTGGCCAACGCCCATTCCTGGTTCGGCCTGTAGCGCCATTTCTGCAGGCTCATCCTCTCCCGGGACTCACCTTCACCACACGCTACAGTTTGGATATCCAGCCTCCTTCTGGGACGCCCACTGTGCTAGAGGCTGGAAAGCTAACAGTGACACTGCCCCGACGCCTCTGCAGCTAGGACTCCAAGTTCAATTCCAGTTCTTCCTGTGGTCAGGTGCTCTGGTGCGGGAAGGCAGAATTGAACTGGGGAATGCACTTCTGTTGTTCCTGCTGCCAAGAGGGGCTGGGGCAGGCGTCCTCGAGTCCAGTCACTAGCCCCTGGGAGCCCGTTTTGCGGGTGTAGACCACAGCAAGGAAGAGTGGATCTGGAGCCGGTAGCAGGTCCCTGACCATGCTGGTTTCCTGACCACGGCATGGTAGGAGCCGCAGCCAGTGCCAGCTCCCGGTCAGAAGCCGGAGTCCTGATCCCAGAAGAGGCGAGGCAGCGGCCTCCCTGGTGGCCCGGCTCTGAAGTGTGGCCGGGGTATCCTGACTCAGACTGGTCCTTCAGCCTCCCCAGTGATTCTAACAAGGTATTTAGTAAACACTCTGTGATAAATCCCTTTCTTCTTCTTCTTTTTTTTTTAAGACAACGTCATGCTATGTTGCCCAGGCTGGCCTCAAACTCCTGGACTCAAGGGATCCTCTCGCCTTGGCCTCCCAAGTTGCTGGGACTACAGGCACACGCCATGACATCCAGCATTCCTTTCTCCTTGAACTAGCTAGAGTGGAAGCCAAACGTCACAATCAAACGTGCCTGCCGGGCACACACACTGCACTGTCAATGGCATTCACCACACCACAACGGGGCCTCGCTATGGGTGGGAAGAGGAAGACCTTATTATCCCCCTAATGGCACCGTGCCGTCAGTCCACTGGAGCTCTGAGCGCTGTCCCCAGGCCCTGCCCCACACCTCCTGAGCAGCCCCAGCTTAGAAGACCCATGAGAGCCAAAGAGCCCACTCGGCCCTGGAGGGGCAAGGAGAGCGAGGCCCAGCCCAGTCCTTGCAGGAGAGGCTCTGTCTTTATAGGCAGTCTCGTCCTAGCTCTTCTGGTACGGAGCTGGGGGCCCCTTTCCTGGCGGCGAGAGGAGTGGAGGCGTGTATTTACTTCCAGGCTGGACCCTGGAGAGAAGAGTGGAGGGAGGGCTCGTCAGCCGACACTGTGAGACCTTTGGCCCCACGACCCTGCACACAGCACCCTGCAAGTGGGGCGTGTGGCAGCTGCCAGAACAGCAAAGCCCTCAAGTCATCTTCTAGGCAACAGAGTCTGCTGCATCCTCACTCCCCACCCCCATGTCCTTCTGTGTGGAGTCCCCAACTGCAGGGCTGTGTCCCTGTGACTGCTCCCAGCATGGAGTAGAAGGCCCGGCATGGAACCTGACCCGCCACTCACTCAGCTGTCTGGCCTGCTCCTGACTATGCTTCAGTCTTTTAAAAATTAGATAAAATATGTTTTGGGGTGGTGGTCTCCCCAAACCTCCACCTGTCTGTCAAGTCTCAGAGACAGCTGCTGCGTGGGCAAAACCCCAGCTCCATCCTCACTGGACTGGCGGCCTCTCTGCACGGTCCCCCATTCCCTGACCTCCACATGGCCAGAGGCTCTGGCCTCACTGGCCTCTCTTCAGTGACGGGGTGAGCCACAGAGGCAGTGCTAGGAGACCAAACTGCAGGTGTGGTTACAACAGTCCCCCCGCAGCTGCTCATTCTCTCTGGCTTGGGAGAGAATAAATTAAAGGTGAGGCCAATGCTTTGAGCTCACCTACTAGTCTAACTGTATTGGTTATAAAAACATGCAATGCCGGGGGTTTGCCAGTGCGTGTTACTGTAAATCAAAGTGCTAATTAAACAGGCTGTGGCTCTGTTTTGGTCTGGGACAGTCTGAATGACCACTGTTTTCATGGCCACCTAATTCCAGGCTCAGGGATTCACCAGGGCTGGGCTACAGCACTTGTGTTTCTACAGCGGTGGTCCTTCCAGTCTTGGGGTAACGTTGCGTGGCAGCAGGAAGCTGTGTGTGCACAGCTGCATGAGGGGAGGGGGCAGGTCAGCTGGAAGGAGGAGACCACCCAAAACACATTCTGTCCGGAGGGATGGAGTTCACAAAGGACCCCTGCCGGCTGCCCCACCAGGGACGGAAAGCAGTTAGGAAGGCCCAGCATGGGCCAGACACCAGGAGTCCTTTCTGAGATAACAGGAAAAGATGAGCCCACAACTTGCTTATCTAGCTAGAAGAATCTACCACATCTCCCGCAGAGACACTGGGACACCCTTTGCATTTTATAAGAACAGAGGCTTGACTTGAGAGAGGGGCCTCCGTGGAACTGCACTTGGGTCCCACTCCGGCCCCATGGCACCAGCTATGACGCTGTGAAGGCCTCTCAGGTAGGGATGGGAGAGGGTGGGGAGGGGTGTGAGCCCCAAGAATGATCTTGGAGAGCAGGGAGGGCCTCGGAGCCAACGGGTTACTGGTCTGAGTCCAGCAGAAGCAAGAGAAAAGATGCTTTCACTCGAGGGCCTGGTAAAACTCTAGCCGCCTTCATTGCCTACTCTCCTGCCTTCCAAATCTCCCTAGGAATTCTTATGAGCTGAACAGATGTGCGCTTGTGTAGACTCTGCTACTGTTTTCCTCTGACCAGTGGCTGGAACATTCCAAGGGAAGTGGTTCTAGCCCCACCCCAGTGAATCCTGCACTCCAGGAGCTAGCTGCGACACCTGGGGCGGGTGTTCAGACTCTCCACGCCCTGGTTCCGTGCCACGTCTGTGAAAAGAGGGAGGGACACCCGGCAATGGCCTGGATAGCTCCTTCCGGCGCCGACACCACTGGAAAACCAGGGCTCTCCTGCCTTGGCTGCACTTGCACACGGACGTTGGAGCTCAGCTGGGCACTGGGAAAGATGTTCCTGCTTGTTAAGGTAATTAAGCAGCACAGCAGTCCTCGACTAAATCCATCTAACCACCAACAGATGGGCATTTCAGCTGTTCTGTGCATTTAATCCTTTCCCTAAGAGGAAAGTAAATCACAGGAAACTATGGAAATGAGGGGGCAGCCTGTGCAGCCCGGGGCTGCATTTGTTGCTATTTCTACCCATCGAATTCCAAATACGTAATCTTGGATTGACTCTGCATCCCTTCTCGTTAGGGGAGGAACTCTTCAGTTCCCCTTGCTGAAATGACGTGGTTTGCAAGGTGACAGAGACACATGGAAAGTTGCCTGTGCTTCAGGTTTACGCTGCCACATGGATTTACCAGGTGGTGCAAAGCACGTTCAGTGTCACATATTTGTTAAATTTTAGCTGGTGCTATGGAACTTCTGCAGTGGTGTCTCTCCCCGTCCTCAGATGGCTCCAGGTCCACACACACCCAGATAGTACTTGGATGCACTTTGAAACACAAGCTTCTTAAACAGTGGCCACAGAGCATGAGCTAAACCGTGCATGGATTGTCATGTTCCAAATTGTGAAGTGATAATCAAAAATCCAAGACCAATACACAGAAAGAGTGCAGACGCTGCAAAGTCTTGGGTAAAATGTCAAGGTCATATTTCAGTTTGTATTATTTTAACAAGCGAAAAATGATTTTAAAAAAACATCATAAAACTAATATATGTTACGACATGGACGGACCTTCAAAATATTATGCTAAGTTTTAAAAGCCAGACACAAAAGACCATATATGGTATGATTCCACTGATGCGAAACGTCCAGAATAGGCAAATGCACAGAGACAGGAAGCAGGTTGCCTACAGCTTAGGCGGCAAGAGGTTAGGGGTGACGGCTGGAGGGTCTGGGGGCTTCGTTTGGGATGACGACGATGTTCTGACATTGATTGTGGCAATGGCCGCGTAACGTTGTCAATGTTAAAAACCACTGAATTGTACAAGAGGCTTTAAAGAGGTGAACTGTATGGTGTGTGAATTATATCTAATACTGCTGTAAGAAAGAAAAACAAACCCACACATTCCCCTGCCACCCCAGCACAGTAAGGCATTGAAGCCTTTACTGACACCTACAGCTGGTAGCCTCACGGACCCGCTCCTTAGCCACTGTCCAGGCCTGTGCACTGAGGGAGTCATTCCGGTTCTGAGGGAGATGCCCAGTATTGTGCTTCAAACTCCTGGGCTCAAGCGATCCTCCTGCCTCAGCCTCCCGAGTAGCTGGGACTACAGGCATGCACCACCATGCCCGGCTGATTTTTTCTATATATTTTTAGTTGTCCAGCTAATTTCTTTCTATTTTTTGTAGAGATGGGGTGTTGCTCTTGTTCAGGCTGGCCTCGAACTCCCGAGCTCAAACGATCTGCCGGCCTCGGATTACAGACATGAGCCACCACGCCCGGCCTGACATTGCTTTTCTTGAAGAGAGCCCCTCCCTGTCAGACACCTTGACACCTGAGGGCCCTGGCAGGTGCCCTGTGAGGGAGGGGCTGGGGCTCAGTCTGCTGTAGCTGCCCAAGCCACACACCCTGCAGACAGGCAAACAAGCACCTATGTCATCGTGACAACTTTTCATGGAAAAAAAATACACACACACACACACACACACAGAGCAGAGTCGAATCACCTCCCACATGGAAGGCTGAATTCACCTTCCTTTTGTTGAGTCAATTATTTCCCACTCCCAGCACCTCACACTGTGCTGAGAGGTTAACACTGGGGAGACTCGAGGGGGGAGGGAAGGCTTTCTGAGGACTTCGGTTTTGAAATTAATATTAAATGAATAAAAGAATAGACACTTTTTCATGGCTGCCAATGCGAGAGATGTTCTCTTGAGATTTATAGACCTGTAGATGTCACAGGTTTTCTTTCCCACGTCAAAGCCGTGTGAGGGACTCCTTCCTCAGAAAGAGCAAGGACCCAGGAATCCGTTCACCTAACGTTAACTTTGTTGGCATTACCTCAGCTTTCTCACTCACTTTCTCCTCTTAATTGCTTTCCACACCCATAAAGGGAAGGAAAAAAAAAAAAAAAAACACCAAACCGGCTACGACCTGACTGCCAGGTTCCAGTGATAAATAACCGCTCTCTTGTGAAACTTTAATTACAGGCCACGCGGTGCAGAGCCCCGGAAGCGCCGCCCGCCCGCCCAGCCGCGCGGGACACACCTTCACTGAGCCACTGCCCTGCGAGAAGCTGCACGCGGCCGGCTCTCATGCTCTGTGTTCGCCTTCTAGAAACCTGAAGACCAAACCACAGGGGCAGCTGCAATTTGGTTTGCACACCTGCCTCGGGAATTTTTTTTTTTTTTTTTTTTAGTTCAAAGTCTCACCTTTGCCCTTTCAGTGGATAAAAGGGGCAGTGACACATATGGATCAAAGTTAAAAAATGCCAATTCGGATGTGAGGCCAATTTGGAAAGGGTGCCTGGTGCACTCTGCAAATGACAGGCTTCACCTCTGGAACCCTCCAACTTTAAGGCGTGTCCTAACTGTGGCAACGAGTGGCCTTTTTATATTACACTTAGAACAAACACAACAAAAATATACATCTAACTACACGCTGGCTGGTTCATGTCACCTACACTATGACTCAGAAATCCTGCTCCTAGGTATTTACTGAAGAGAAATGAAAATATATGCCCACAAAAAGATGTGTACCAGAATGCTCACAGCAGCAGCATTCATAATGTCCCTGCACTGCAAACATCCCCATGTCTACCAACCAGAGAAGGGATAAACTATAGTGCATCCAACACCACACAGCAACTAAAAAAAACAAAAACAAAACTCGTGACACACGTAACGGGGAATCTCACAGATAGTAAGTCGTATGAAAGAAGATGGACCAAAGGGGAAAAAAAAGGACATACTAGATGATCCCACACACATCAAGTTCCAAAATAGGTGACACGAATCTATGGTGACAGAAGTCAGAAGAGCAGCTGTCTCTGTGGGGAGGGGGTGGGAGGAGTGGGGTGCACAGGGGGAATTTTCTGCAAGGATAGAAACACTATCTGGATCAGAGTGGTGGCTACAAATTCATGGACCTGTACATTTAAAACAGGTGTGTCTGAGTGAACATAAGTTACTCCTTATGCGGCTGCAGCAGAATTTGACAGGGGACAGGAGTCGCTCATCACTGCAAGGCTCGCTGGATTCTGCAGAGGCCACATGGACATCTCGGAGCCTGAGATTCCACAGGAATAGGACATCCCAAAAGACCGGGCAACACTCCCGGGGGGCTCAGACTGGCACCTCCAATGGCCTGGCCGAACTGGACCGCGCTGGGGGCCCCAGGGCCTGTGGCCAGTATTTAGGGGGCTGGGCAGGGCAGGCCTGCTCTGTCCCCAGTCAGCAAGCAGAGGCGGCAGCAGGAAGCCCAGGAGAGAGTGGCAGGGCCCGGCTTCACAGGCCTGCAGTCCACCTGCCGGGGGTGCCCTGCCACCCGTGGGGAAAGGGGCTCACCTAACTGACAGCCTCCAACAGCCTGGCTCCAACATTACGCTAGGAGGAGGGTTTGTCAGGGTTGTTCTGTGGGTTTGACCTCCCCGTGTGTGTGTGTGTGTGTGTGTGTGTGTGTGTGTGTGTGTGTGTGTGTGTGTGTGTGTGTGTGTGTGTACAGAGCGATGGGCACGGACTTTTACTGTTAGAAATATCGATTTTACACAAAACCTTTCACACTTCAGGGTCTTCCCACACGGGCTCTCCCTTTTCCCTCCTAAATCCTGGTGCGGCTGCTGCTTCTCACCCTCGACGCTGTTCTCCAGGGCGGCCGTCCGTGAGGCCTACCCATCAGAGCCCACCTCTGACCCTCCCCATCGGTCTTCTCCTACCACTCTTCCAAGGCGGCTCCTTCCTCAGCCCCCTGCCCACTACGGTGATTTGTCTACTCGTTCACTGCCTGACTTCCCCAGAGGTGGAGAACAGGTCTGCGGCTGCTTCGTTCTCCCCTGGATAAGGAAGGCACAGGGTAGGGCCTCAATCAGTTCTTGTTGAATGGGCCGGTTCTATACCTGTTCCCCAACACACAAACATAAAGCAAACACACACACACAGCCCTTGCCGGACTCTTCCTCCCATACATTCAGTGCAAGCGCACGAGGAACAGCTCTGTGATCCACGCCCGCTGCTAGGAAGGAAACCGCTGGGCAGCTGTGGTGAGACCCTCTGCGACACACAACGCACTGCCCATAACTTAGACGACGGTGGTGAAAAGCGGATTTTCCACATTTTATCAAAGTACCAACATCTGTGGCCAGAACAGGAGACGTAGGTCTCATGGAGCTGACCAGGAAAACGCAGCCCATGAGCCATTTTATTCTTTGAAACAGGGACTATTACAGGAAGTACAGGCTGCAGAGCCAGTGCGGCGAAATGAAAAATGATCCACTTGGGAACCTAAAATGAGGAGGGTGGGACATATGTGCTGACTTGGCAGGTCTTTCAGCGCACTGTCCAAGGCGGAAGAGTTACCCGTGCGCACGTGCACAAGCACGCACACACGCACCGCGGCCCGGAACCGCGAAGCTCCCAGTGAAGTCACTTAAAAGGAAAAAAACAATCAGATCTGGCACCAGGCTGACACTAGGCCTGTAAAAGGGGAGTGGATGTTGTGACCAGGCATGACATGTCTGCGGGGGGTGGGGGTGGTGCTCCCTGCCAAACCCCAATGCCGATCAGAAATAGCGCACCTTCCCATTCTCTTGCTTACCTGGAAATCTGTGAAACTGTTGTCCTGAACAGTCATTTCCACGGCCCACCCTGAGGCTGGCAGTTCTGCCGCTGCCTGCTGAGGGGTGTGGGATTCACAGACTACCAGGCAAAGGGAAAAGAGCCCTGAGCCAGGGGTTCTGGCCTGGGTCCCCCATTTCCTGTCTGTTAACTGTGAGAAACAGGGCTTGGACTCTCTTGAGCCACAGTTTCCTGCCTTACGTGATAAATCAAGGGAACTTTAATAAATATAGCAGCGAACCATATCAAGAATCTTTATTCTTGTGTGAGTGACGGCCTTTCAGTTGTTCCGTCTTTAATACGAGGGCAATGACTGTGGTCGTGTACTGAGCACTCATTATGTGCCAGCCTCTGGGGAAGAGGGATAAGCCCTGGGTCTTCCTGAGCAGGTCACAGAGTGGGAAGAATGGCTGTGCTTTCTGTGCTAGGAGCTGGGGGATGCTGTGGGAGCGGGAGGGGGAGGGCGACTTTAAACTGCCTTTGAGTGGAACGCATTCTCCAGTGACTGAATGCACTCGGACGCCAAGCGGCATGTTAGAATGACCTCTGAACCACATGCTGGAGCACAAGAGGGTATGTGCTGGAAGTAACTGGCAAGGCCCGAGTTCTGCCTGGAGTTTCTCTGACAAACAGCTGAGAATGCTGAGCTGACTGAAGGTCTGGGTGCCCCCAAGCATGTGGGGTTGGTGCCCACTCTAGTAGCCGCTGCAGGTGCAAGAGCCTGGAAGAGAGAAAGGACTCTCTGGCTCACTCTTGAGAGCACAGGAGGGAGGGAACCAGGGGAGGAAGTGCTCAGCTGTGCCACCCCCTGTGTCACCCCCTGGGGCCTGGCTTGTGGGCCAGGATGCAGGAGGCAGGGAGGCGGTGGGGACGTGCTGGGTTGGAGCCTCTCCCACCTGACGCTGGGCATGGCAAGTCAGGTCAGTCAGTCTCCCACGAAAGCCCGGCTCTGCCCTCCTCCCATGGCAGCCGGGGCTCCGCTTGCCTCTGAGCAGGGCAAGTCTGCCCAGAGACCCCAGCTGGCCCCTCTGGTGTCCGGTGAAACAGCAGCCCTCGGCGGTGGGAAACAGCGGTCAGCCAAAGCAGAAACCAAAATCGCACACAGGGAAAAACAGGAAGAGTCCATAAAAAAAAAAAAAAAAAAAGCCAGCAGAGAAAGGGTTTGCATTTAACACCCACAGTGTCCTACTTTCACTTTCCCAAGAGATAATTCTGTCATCCCATGTCTGGTGCCAAATGTTTGCTCACAATGCACATGGAGGCCTACCCCATCGAGGAGCTCCAGACAGAGCCGGACTTGAACTCAGCACTCGCAGGGATGGGCCTGGTCCTCCCGCAATGGGGTCTGTGGGCGTATAAGCTCAGACGTGCCCTCCCAGAGGTGAGGGTCGTCCACAGCCTGAGCTGGTGACTCACAGACACCAGCAACCCAGACTTCGCCAGTGCCCGGAAAGTGGTGTCCACGGGCCGAGTGGCCGGCAGGGTTCTGGACACTGCTAGGTGCCGGGCCTTCCGTAAGCACCCACGCTGGGAGCTCCTCCGAAGGCCCCCGGGCACAGCAGTCTCTGCACCGGCCCCAGCCTGCCTGTCAATACAAGCGAGCCAGCTCCAAGCCACGCCACGCTGGCCAGGCTGCGCTGGGACACATGAACGGGCAGGCAAGACAGCCAGCCACCCGAAGCTACTCACCATGTACGAAGGAAAGATGAGAACGCGTTTGTGCTTCCCGCAAGGCCACTGGGGGTCATCCAGGAGATTTGGGTCATAGTCCATAAAGTCTCCCAGGTCACTACCTGAAGATCACAGGTAAAATGATAATTAGGGGCCCTGGACCCTCCAAAGCAGAGGCAGCTGGGAGGACGGTTAGGGTGAGAAGGGCTGGCTCCAGGGGTCTAGCTCACATCACCTGGCTCGCTGACCTTTGGCAGTCATCTCTGCATGCCGGTGACACATACTGCCCCTTCCAAAGGGTTCACCAAATGCTTCACTTTCTGACATTTTTTTCCCCTTTTCAGAGAATTATGTATTAATGTCCCTGACCCAGGAGAGCACAAAACTTCACACAGTACGCAAGATGCAGAGAGCATTTGCAGATCATGTTATAGAATGTGGCCCCAGAGAGACTCATTTTCTAAACCCGCAGATCAAATGAGTAGACTCAAGTCGTGCCTTCTGAGCAGCGTGGTATGTTTGGTGCGAATGCTTCCAGGCAGGCTATTGTGTCTGTGTGAACATCAATCACAGCAGCCACCAGTGCACACAGCTGTGAATGACCAGAGGTGGCCAGAACATTAGGACAGGGCTTCAGAACTCAGTGCTGGGGCAGATCTAGCGAGCTTCACATTCACCCGGAATTTCTCTTAGAACGAGGACGGCTTCAATAGTTTTCTCCCTCTCATCAATTCTTACAAGGGTTTGTACAGGTGAAGCTAGAAGCACACAAGTCCTCCCCCAGCCGCCAACTCTTATAATCACCCACTAATCACAAAGGAAACTGTCACACCTGACCCTGCACTTCAGGGCCCAAATATTTCAATGACAATGATAACAACAACAACAACAACAACAAAAAGCCAAACTTGAGCTCTATGAAAATGCAGGACAGAACCAGGTCACGGTGTGGAAGCTCGGGCAGTCGGCGACTGAGGCTCTGAATCAGAGACAGCTCCCCTGTGGCCTGGCTGTGAGCCTGCACGGCCTGACGCCAGGCTTTCCTGAAAGTCACATCGCCCACGAACACCTGTCCTCCAGTGTGTGCACCACGCGGTGAGCTGAAGCACCTCCCGCCACGAGCTCCCTGGTCCTGGCGGGGCCGAGGTTACCTGTGTCGAGGCTCCCCTGGGTGCTGCTCGCCCGGCCCGTGGAGAGGCTGCGGTGGCTCAGGTTACGGAACTGAGAGAAGGAGGAGGTGGAGTCTATGGTATTTCTCCGGGCTCCAAAGGCATTTGTGGGTAACAGAAATTGGGTATAGGAAACAGTCTAAAAGGTGAAGACAAAACAGGCCAGTGATTATTCCCAGGCAATGCCAGTCTGCATTCTGATTAAGCTACAGCTGCCACCCCAAGTTCAGGTCCACGTTCTCACATTGCCATTTTACAATCTAATGAGATCTAAAACATGAAATTTGTTTAGGCACTCATGTGTGCCAACACCTAACCCGAACTGACTTCAGGCTATGCACAGTTTTAATCTATCCCACTTGGTCTGACTATTCCTGGCACATGGCAGAAATACGAACGTATCTGACAAAGCACTTCGCACACACGCTACCTACACCCTGAGCTCAAAGATGATCGTTCCTGTGCAGAGGGACCGGCTGCTCTGGGAGCAGTAGGGGAAGTGCTGTCCACCATCCCAGGAGCCTCACCTGCAAACGAACTATCCCGGGACAGTTTCCCTAAGAAACACCTGCACCGCTGCCATAAGCAAATTTTGGAAGGGTTTACGAGGGCTGCCTGGACCCAGCACAAAAAGGTCAAGTTCATCTTTTAACCTTTCATTCCTCACTGCATGTGGATGAAAGTAATGGGACAGCCCTGCTGCTCGGTGGTCACCGTGCAAGGCTGAGGGACTCTTAGCCTCTCAGGACCACGGGGAGCTAAAACCCTTTCTAGTAGCCGGAATGTTGCTTGCTGACACCACTAGTTGGTGGATGTTCAAACCAGCCGTCACTCCATCCTGGAGCACGCACATGAGAGCGTGCGATGCTCGTAAGTGTGGCATATTCAGTTGTGCACAGCACTGGCGGAGAAAAATGCATGCTCTGGGACATCCCGCCCCGCTGCTACTGGGTCGCTGGCTTGGTGGATTTCCACCCCACGCCGGGGCGGGCTGGCGTCACGCGCCGGGGAACCTGCCCAGACCGGAAGCCAGGCGGCCTTACCTTGCCGTCAGCACCCAGCTCCACACCTTCCAGACCAATGATCTCTTTCAAGCTCACGGCACCAGCTGACTGTCTCCCTCCATCCAACTTCAAATCCCTAGGGGACAAGCCAGAGGAAAAAATGCTTTTGTGTGCAGCCCAAAGAGCCACGATGATGCTTACTGCACAAGACACTGACAAAAATGACCAAGTGGCCCTGGTGGCTGGGACGGCCCTTTGTCCCTCCTTGAGGGCCTGCCAGGGCTGCTCTGTAGGGAGTTCTACCTTGTCATCTGCTGTGACATAAACGAAATCCAACTGAACAGAAAGCTGAAGATGAAGCCTATGGCTTACAGATCTCTCTCCCTAGAGATGCCAGGGGCAGTCCCTGAGCTCTGTGGGGCAACAGTTCTCTCGGGCACTAGCTCCTGGGTTCCTTCTAACACGGGGTGAGACCCCGTCTCCTTGCCACTCCCTTCTCCTAGAAGGGAGAAATAAATTCTTGTTTTAAACAGCTATCAGGTTTGTTGCTGGTAATGAGAGAATTAATGCCGCAGTAGTAACCCCTGCCACCTTGCCAGGCCACCTGGAAAATGAGTATCTTTTTATAAAAGAATATTATCCAGTAACAAAAAGTGTTGATAGAGCACTTGACCATTTCCAAAGACTTTTACACATCATCTCTTTGGTTTTTTAAGACACTTCTTTGAGAAAGGTGCTACTGCTATGACCCTTTTTACAGAGGAGGAAACTGAGGACCGAGTAGGTAAATGGCTTGCCAGGGTCAACAGGGCAGTAGATTGGAGCAGCTGGTTTTGCAACCGATGCTCTTTCTAGTAGATCACTTTGCTCTGGAGGTGCAAGATGGGCTCGCTGTGACTACAGTCAGGTGTCACTGCTCGCCCAGGGCCATCCCCTTCCCTTACAGTAATTCTTAAATTCTGCTGCCTATCAGAATTACCTGAGGATGTCTAACAAACAGCTATCTGGTTCTTGCCCCCAGACATTCTGATTTAGTTGGCATGGGGTGTGACCGGGCCTCAGGAATTTCAAATGCTCTCCAGGGGATTCTAGATTGCAGCCCCATTTGGGAACGAGTGTCTCCAGCTTCTGTCTCTAGGACCCCCAGTGCTTCTTAGTCCAAGCCACCCTCAGACGGACAGCAAATCTGCTGTGTGGCCGGGACGGAGGCACCACATTCAGAGGCCATCTCCTACAACCTAAGCAAGGTCAAATGCAAGGTAAAGGCAACGTGCTCCCAGACAAAGGCAATCAGGGAAAGAGAGAGAGAGAGAAAGGGAACCAGGTGAGTGGGGAGAAGAGAGAAAAGAAAGCCATCCCCAAATACGGAAGACAAGCAGGGTTCTCTGACTCTGTTGAGCCATCAACCGCAGTCTGTGGGCAATCCACGGATGAACTGGCTCCCTTATCCAACCTATAAGACAGAGCCCAAGACCTTGTGCACCCAGTGCTAGGTTTGTACAGCGTTCTCCCTGGGAGGCCATGGTAGCACCAAGCTCCAAACATCTCTGGGGCCCTTTGGAATCAACACCAAAGTCAAGCAGAAAAAAAGCCAACAATCGACCCCCTGTTCAGACCCATAAGACAATCTACCTGCTACCAGGACACTTCTCAAACTTCTTACAGCAATTAGGGATGAAGAAGAATGAATCAGGGCACTAACACGGGGAAATGATTATGAAGCAAAAACCTGAACAAAGCACCGAGGCAAAGATCCCTGTGGGGGTGGGGAGTTGGGGGACAGACCACAGGCGGAACAGGAGGTGAGCTGCGACAAGAGAGCAGCCGTTTCATTTAAGGACCTGGTGCAGCTCAGTTCCACCGGCTTCCTCCTTTCCCCAAGCCAAACCCAGCAAGAATGTTCCCCACATTCCCAACTCCCGATTTTTTCCTTGTTTCCATTTTGCTAGATGGAGAGTGTTATTTACAGCTGAAATTAATAAAAAGCAGGCACTATCTTCCTGGGGTGAGAAGGCCAAGGGAAACGAGGAGTATGAAAATAAGCCTATATTAAGAGTGTCCCAGATGGAGAGCTGGCTGCAGGCAGGAACACAGTCTCCTGCCACTTTTGTGTCCCGTCTACACAATGTCTAAAGACACCGAAGGAAGCATCTACCGAGGGAGGGAGGTTGCCGGCTCTTGCTGTCTCACCGGTCCTGGTTTACACAGACGGAGGGGACGTGGGTGTTTTGCCACCAGTCCCCTTTCCATCTGTCTTCCATATGTTCCCAGGATCACTGCTTCCCTGGGGCGGCCGTGCCCTGGCTGCCTAGCCGTCCGCTGGCTGTTAAACGTGCACATCACAGTTAACAGAACTAAATCAGCCGTGCTTCTTCCCACACCCCTCTTCTTGGTGCTTCCCCCACGGGAAATGAAGCTATAACAAAAAATATATTTTATGTGCTCACATAAAATCCAAGATTCCTCTCCATGAGATTAACCCCAAATCCTATTTAAGGATACAGGGATTCTGAGACCCAGTGGATTGTCCAAGTGCCTGAGGGACGCTTGGGAGCACAAGAAAGGGAAAGAGGGACAGGCAAGGTTCCACCACCTACCCACGGGAACCGACCTCTGGAGAGTTAATGCCACTTACTGCAGGCACCACTTCCCACGGGCTCTGCACTTACATCATGCTACTTTCTAAATAGCTAAGGCCAAGCCGAGTAAGAAAATAAGCAAGAAGAGTGGTGGGTCCACCCTCAACTGCTCTTGGAGACACACATGGCTCACTACAGACCAGCGCCCTGCAACAGAACTTCCTCCAATGACAGACGTGCCCCTATCTGCCCTGTCCCATATGGTGATCGCATGTGACACCTGAGCACTTAAAACATGACCAGTTCACTGAGAAACCAAATTTTCAATCTTACTCAATTTTAGTTTAGATGTACCCACCCCACGTGGCTAGTGACTGCTGTACCGGACTAAGTCTTAGTGCTTTCTTGTTGGGACTTTGGCTACCATGCATTTAGAACTTCCTATGGCAAGATAACATCGTCATGCATATTTAATGACTTGGGTTTGGTCTCCCAGTTTTCTTCTCCAAAGTGGCCTGGCCATTTTGCTGCCCATCACTTTGGGCCCTGCAGATGGAGGAGTGCTGCAGGATTACTCTCGGTGGGGAGGAGGGAGGCAATGCCCATGGGGTCCACAATCAAAGGGGACCCAGGCCCTGTACGCTCCATCAGCACTCCAAGAGCAGGGCTCCCAGCTGAGATAAAAGTTCACATCCCACGTGTGGCATGGAGTAAGCAGATCTTTTTGTCTGCCGCAGGGGCAGGAGCGATGGGGTTTTGGCAGTGCCAGGGCCCACCAAGGAACAATCGCCAACACGTGCTCCCCAAATCCATTTACAGGAGACTCCAGGCCCTTCCTCCTTTCTGGGGGGTGGAGGGTAGGGAGGGATGACCAGTGAAAACTGAGTTTGAATTTTCCTTCAGCTTTGTAGAAAGGGGGCTGATGGTTCATACCAAGTCAATTAAAAGAAATGAGGTATCTCTTGCACACTCAAGATACTCATTTCCCCCACATTCACACTCCAAAACTCCACCAACATGATCAATATCACAGTGCTCTAGAACATTGCTTCGTGGTGGCCAAGAACACGTTTCCATACTTTTTCTCCCACAGGTTCTGGAATAGGTTGTCACTAACTTCGGGGTTGCCATTCTGTGGGGTTTGGATTCAGATCACACAAGCACACACAGATGCTTACTGAGCCACCTGTCCATGGAAAACGAAGCACATCTTGTTTAAGCTGTTTCTACTAACAGCAGTTTCTTTTCATAGCGTTTGAATTTTGTACATTAAGACTCTCAGGATCTGAAAAATACATCTTTCACAAAGAGGATGACAAACCTCTCTGGGTTGATTTTCTTAAGCTAAGTTAAGTGCTCGGATAAATGTCACCAAAACTTCCTGACGTTAACACGAATCACATAAAATTGCCATTCTTCGGCCGTATTTGATCTACATAAACAGCAATGTCACATCATGCCACCTAACACTACAGATCAGGTAACTGCTCAGACCCTAGGTGTGAGTGCAAAGCAAGAAGAGACCCGAGGTCTTTGCTGCCCGACTCTTTCAGAAGCCAAAAGGCTGGAGTTGCCTGCAGAAAGGAGCTCTGAATGGTGTAGAGTCACCCAAAAACAATCTTTAAAAAACTCCAGTGAAAAAGAATTAAGCAGAAGTCCCAGCGGAGTAGTCATAAAATCTTCATGTTTTCCTTCTAAGATCATTGTTCTGAATTCTCATTAGAATGGTATATAAAAATAGAAATATCTGTTTGGCTCAAATGCCAGCATTAACCCTCCAGCACCGGGAGACAGAGCCGGAGAACACAGAACTGCAGCTGAAAGTAATTAAAAGCAAACTGAAGTTGGACTTTCAATTTCTTTATAAAGCCTAAGTTATTGTTTTTCCCAGATACAACTCGAGTTCAAATTAATTTATTTATATTCCACCTCCTTTTAAAAATGGAATAGAGGCAAGTTCAAATACCAGATGTGGATATCGTCCCAAACTGTGTATATTAAGATTTAAATGCAGTAACATGGTTAGTCAGGTTATAGGAAATGATCTCATGTCCGCGGACACCCTAATGGAACCACTAGTGAGGAACCTTGGGAGATGCGAGGTTCTGATTCCTTCTCTCCCCAGCGCTGGGCAAGGCTGCAGCTTAGCCCTGGGTACCTGTAAGAGCTGGCTTCTCATTCTGTGCAAGCTTGGTAACTTCTGCAGAGGCTGTAGGCAATAAGCTCACTCTAACACATAAAGTAGTTTTTCTTTTGTTTTAAACAAAGGCTGATGTTTAAAACTGGCCCGTGGGGGTGGGGGCGTGGGAGAGTTGGAGGGGGACCAGGGGAGGAGACGAGAGAAGAAGCGGGGACTGAAACAAGCGATCGAAGTGCATCTGGGGAGACAGCCACGCAGCAGTTATACCCTTAAGCAAGGAGCAGAAAAACAGGTTGGTTCATTTTGGGCGTGTAAACTTGTCCTACACAGGACGGCACTGGAATTCATGTCACACGGCCCTCCTCGAGAAAGCCTGTACCTTCCTGTCGGAAACCCCCTGGACCCCGTCTCAGTTTTGGCTTTCCCAGCACAATGCAGATGTGCACCGTGGTGGAGTCATCTGATCACAGCAGATGGCCAGTCTAGATATCCTGGTGCCCAAAGGGGATTACATAGGTCACCATCAGCCACAAAGTCACCAACTCTGGATTTCGTCTTTTGTAAAAGGAGAAATGATTATTGCTTCCCTCTTCTGTGGTTTACTGACAAAGGCCCAGGCAGCTGCTCACGCAGCCATAGAGCAACGGAACTGATCTTGATGGGAAAACCAGACTCCTTCTTAGACAGCAGAAAGCTCAAGGAAGCTGTGGCCCTTCCCTCAGGAACATGATTAATGAATATTACTCTTTTAAAAAGATGGACGATTTACATACTTCACACCCGGGAAGTAGATGGAAAAAGTGTGTGTGAGCCAACAAACGAGGTCCCCCCAGGTCTTTCTGCTCCCAAGATGGTGCGCTGTCCCCACTTCTACCCACAATCATTTCCTTAACGGTGCTCTAAGCTTAAGACTTTATAGAATGCCAGCCAGGAGCTCTACTGGGCACTTGCTTTTTAAAGGACAACAATAGGTTGAACACTTTGATGTGTAAATAATTTAAAAGCCAATTAAATATTAACAGGATTTCCAGACCCTTCAAAAAGAATAAAGAGGGAGATTTTCTGCACAGAAAGCCAAGTTTGAAAGCTGGATTAGGAAGCAAAGACTGCTCATGAACTAATTTTAATTAAGAGATCACACACTGACTGGAACTCAGCGACACAAGTATTTATCTCAGCTTAAGAAGTGCCATTTGTGGCCTCCTCAGACGCGGCGAGCGGCCATCTTGGGTCAGGTGGCCTGGCTCAAATCAAGCACCATGTTACACCTCCAGTCAGAGTAGACGGAACAAGGCCCACCGCTAACGGGAGAAAAGTTAAATCAGAAGTCCTGTCCCTCTCACACTCAGCACTTCACTCACAGCGATCCCCCCCAAGGGCAGCTGGCAGACAATGAGGGGGTCTTCACGTAGCTTACACCAAAATCTTTGTCCAAAGGCAGCTCCTATAAACAGCCGGATAATGGCATGATTCATCCATGAGATCATTCCAGAATCTGTCTCTGTGTGGGAATATGCTCGGTGTGAGGAAAGAAACACAATTTGTGAATGTGTAATTTTCCACAACGAAAATCGTCTGGGGAAAGTGGGTGGGGAGGAAGGGGGCATTTAGGCCCGAAGGCTCTAAGAATAGAAGGCGCTGTTCTCCCTGTCACAAAACGATCAACACTCAGGAAATGGACCCAAGCGGATGACCTCATCTGAATGCCCCGAATGCCAAAATGCCCACATAAACACCATGTGGAAGCTGTTGACAATTGAGAAACACACCCCCAGAGACACCTTGCCCTCCACTGGGAAGCCATGTTTTTCATCCCTTGGGCTCTGGTGCGTGTGTAGTCAGCTAACCCAGCGACCACCGCTCACTCAAGTGTGGTCATCTGAACTGGTCTGTACCCCCACACACATCACAACAGCGGTTTTTGCTGGAATCAAGTGGTTTGGCTATTTCACATAAGCCCCAATCACAAGTTAACTAGGTTCATTCCAACTTTCTTCTGGTCAGATCCACATATACAGAAATAGCTACCCATGTGCATATATTTCAAGGAAAAAAGAACTTTCAGTAGCTGGTGCCAATTCCCTCATGCACAGGGACAATCCTGGGACTAACCCTCTATATAACACCTGTGGACTCTCACTCACCAGTGGGCTGTGCTTCAGAAGTCCTTGAGCTGGCGTGTGGAACTCAGAATGCATTCTGTCATCTAAGTAATGTTATAAATGGAGATCAGCCCACACAAGGCTCTTTCAGCAAGAGCTCTGGTCATAGGAGCAAAAGGTCAGAGGGTATAACAGGGTAGAGAAACAGGAGGAAGTCGAACGTCTCTCTCTTGGTTTCCTGGTTTGGGGCTGACCCTGAGCAACAGGCTAATGTTCAAGTTTGCATCATTCCACCTCCTTTTCCTTCTTAGGACTCCGAGATCCTTTCCCCTAAGCGGTTCCTGTTTTCCACAATTCCTTCCTTCTCTCTACATCTAAGCCCATAAATTCTTTGCAGCTCCCAGATTTTCCAGCTGGCCCCATGGCAGTGGCATGGCAGGCCCGGAGGACAGGGGAGGAGCGGGGTCTCAGATGGAGGTGTTAGATGAGCTGCTTACTAAGTGGGCTCTGCCTATTTTGGAGACTCGAGAAAGTTGCTTGCAACTCGCTTTGTGAGCTGAGGGTCGCCAAGCCAAACCACAAATCCACGCTAGAAAAGAGAAGGCCGTGACTAATGTAGATAAAAGGCAAAAAGACTCAGGCTGGCCTTGGCAACCGTGAGTTGAGGGAAGAGGAGCCGGTTTAAGGCTGGGACTCTTCCCAGAAAATGGCATAATTTACAAGCTTCATCTGAGGAGAGTGTTTACAGCTATGGGAAGGTTTGATGTTACAGTTATAGTGAAAAAGATGGGCAACATCTGTTCCTCCTCTCTGCAGCAGGCTTCCACTAGCTTGTTTTGAAAGGTGGGATTTGGCAAGAAAGATCAAAGCAAAACAATCATCTCCTCGTGTTCCAAAGAAGTATATACACTAGTGGGGAAAAAAGACTAGAAGGAAATACCCCAAAATGGTAACAGTGGCTTTGTTTAGGCGAGGCTCAGTAATTTCTCTCTTTTATTCTTATGTATTTTTCAAATTTTCTTTAAGCAGCGTGTACCACTGAGAAATAAACAATCAAAAAAAGATCAAATAAAAGCAGATCCGAAGATGGATTCATTCTGTTTGTAGGACTGCACAGCTGGTGAACTCATCCTGAACCAGACCAGGATTTGCCAGGTTGGAGCAGATCTAGAAAGAGCAATAAAATAGCTCTGTGACTGGACAAAAATGGAACTGAAGCTGTCGCTGAATGAATATCTAGTACATCCTGCCAGGGTGCTCAGAGCTTTCATATGTAATATTTCATTTAACGCTCTCAGTACTCCCTGAGGTTGACGTTATGGTCAGTTTTGTAGAAGCGTGAACCTGAGGTCAGCTAGGCTAGTTAATTTGCCAGGACTGATGGTTCTGCCCGACCACCAGCTCATTCCCAGGCCCCACAACTGCCTCTCTGGCCCCAGATACCCACCGGTGCAATGGCAAGGACAGATAAGGGCTGTGGTTTCCCTACTGGGGGCTGTGATGGGAAGTGGAAGGAAGAAGTGGACTTCTCATCCACACTCCTAATTCTTCAGGAAAGTTTTGTGGCTAGTTGTTTTATCTATCAGGGTTCTGTGTAAACCCGAGTTGGAAGAATGGCTTCTGCAGCTTGTTTACAAACAAAAAAAAGTAAAAACCAATAGACAGCCACCAAGTTTCTTCTGGCTCTAAAAGTCTGTTTGAGCTGACCAGCACTCCTTATCACTGAACTCATTTGACCTGGCATTTCCTGAATCATCTTCCACTTCAAATGTCCTTTAATGAATTAGCACAGGAAGTGGCACTTCCCAAGAAGTGGCAGTGCTCTTACGTGCAGGAAGGGCTTCCATGTCCTCGGAAGTATTTTTGGTTCATTGAGCTCATGGGTTATGAAATGCAACCCATCCCTCACAATGATTAGTGGGACTCTGGGCTCAATGGCTGTGTTATGTGAAAGCAGTGGGCATAACCCACAGCCGGTCTTCAGTCTGACCCTGCCAATAAAGCCTGCCATCTTCCTGCACGTGCACCTGTGCAGACAGCCATGCTGGGCTTGGCAGTGAGGACTAGACTGGAAGCCTGGGTGGATGGTGGTGAGAAGGACCAAGGCAGAGATGTCAATTTACCCCAGACAGAGTGGGGATCCAGGGACAGGATAAAGCTCCCCACTCTCCACAGAACCAAGCCTGGGAAAACTGCCCTCTTCCACCTCTACTCCAGATTTGGTCCACATAAGCAAAAGCAATATACATAAAAGGAAAACCACGAGTTGTTCTGCTCAAAATAGGGCTGTGTTCACTTACATTTTGGCCACATGCTGCTGGTATGGAGAAGTTCAGGCCACCTGAGCTGACAGAGGACTAGGTAAGCAGATCATTCGAGAGCAGGGGACATCAATGGGGCTCAGGCAAAGCCTGCAGAAGCCAGGTGTGACCTTGGCAAAAGGCCCCGGCATTCTTGGGCTTAACATTCAGGTGCCAGTGTCCACGAGCAGCTCTGACGGTGCACAGCATGACCTGTCGTGTTGGCAGAGCCAAATGAGAACTGCACCAGTTGTGCAGCCGACATGGAGGGGGTCACCTGTCCAGTGAGGCCGAGCAGGGCATCAGCTGGGGCTCTGCACTTGCGTTTAGGTGCAGCTCGGTACCCTCTTTTGTCACTTTAGGCTTAGAAACTGTCACTATGGGTGTGACAGAGCCACTCGGTGAGATGAAAGGCCCTGAGGAGCTGTGCTGGGAGCCAGAGATGGAGAGGAGGCTGAGGCCAGGCCTAAGGGGCCTGGCCACTGCTAAGTCTGGGGGACCACGAGAGAGACTTTAAGTAAGGGGGCCGGAGCCTTGAATGAGAAAAAGGACAAGTAGACAAGAGTGGAGCCACCAGGGGCACAAGGCTCCCATGTGTCCAGCTTGGGTCCCATTTTCCTGAACAGCAGAGAAATCAAAGATCTGAGCTGGGGTCAGGGGCCACAGGGGTACAGTGGGAGAGCACCGGGCAGGGAGAGCAGGGACCGGACACTGGGCAGCAGGAGGGGTGGTGCTGCCTGCTGTGCACAGCTGCTCCGCTGAACCTGGAGCTCCTGGGGTCTGGACATCTGTGGAGACTGGTTAGAATCTGTCTTGTCTTCAAGGGGACCTCCTGAGCTTCCCTGAGGGCTTCCTGTATGGGCTGAGGCTGGATCAGGGCCTCAAGTTCTCCTTGGGTTGGGGTCTTCAGCGGCCTCCCCAGGTTCAGTATGGGGACAGGTGGATTCTTTGGTGAACACTGTGGCAGAGACCACAGACTAGCTCATCATACCCAGGTGAAGGCTAAAAACTACATCTCCCAGACTTCCCCAAGGGACCTAGGTTCTGCCAAGCGGAAGTGCTCACGAGAAATCTGGCAGGCGGAAGTGAGTACACCTGGGGAGATCAGAACTCTGGCAAGCCAGGAGCAGAGCCCCACACAGCAGTGTTTCCACAGAGAGGCCCCAGGGTGTGGCTGTGGGTTGTCCCTGGGTGGCTGTGCAGGTTTCTCTGTCTGGCCTGGAGACTCCGTGAGCTCTCTGAAAACCACTGTCCCACTCCAACCACCAGAGAGGACTCTGTTGTCTGCAGCTCGAGACACTGAGCATACACTCCCCTGTACTCCACCTCTCTGAGTCCCCCGGGGCCACCATGGGTCCATGCTGTAGGCAAGACACCGAATTCCTAAAGTAAAGGGACACTTATTAGAAGCCTCTCATTTTACCTAACAGATGATTTCCTGGAAGTGTTGTATGCAAGCAAACTCTGTAAATCAATTATTTTATGAGCAGCTAAGAAAGTTCGGTATCTCCCACAGCTCCACCACAAATCCTTTTGTGACATGAAGCCATATCTGGTACTGTGATCAGTCATGCTCTAAGGTAGCTGTTTTGCACCCTTCTCCAATTTTTCATGCATGATATCAAGACATGAGAAAGACCCTTACCAGCTCCTAACCCGCTTCCTGGTGGTGCTGGGGGGAGACTCCAATGGCAGCACTCAGGGCCTCGAGCTAGTGCGTGAATACCGTACGGGCACCGGGAGAGTGTCACCAGCTCCCCGCTTTCCCACACCTTCCTAGTCTAAAGATGACAAATACTCAGATGGGGGAATGTCGTACATTATTTTTCACTCAAGCCTCCACCCTAGGGATGCCTGGGAACATCCAGGTCTACAGGGTAAACCAGCGACTCCTAAACCTTCTGAATGCCACCGTCCAGCAGCTCTGCCCCTGGGGGCCACTTTGGGGGCCCCTCATGTGGCACATGTGTCCAAGAGCTCCACCTTTACCCAGGTGCACGACAGTCAGCCAGAGCTGCCAGTCACCAGTCCTGAGCCAGCAAGCCTGCCCAGAGGGGTGATCGTGAAGGGACACACTCAGCGCTGCTATGCCAGCCTCTGTGGGCTGAGCCGGCCCGAGCGGTGAACTTCACACAGCAAAGCTGCAGCCTCGCTGCCTGCCCTCGCCTCCCACTCCGGGGCAGTAGCCGGGCCTCTCCCTGCCCCCAGCCTCCCCAAGTAAGATGATAATACGGGCACCTGCTTCATGAGATTGTTGGGAAGATGAAACAAGTAAACATACGTAAAGCACGTGGAACAGCGCCTGGCACGCATAAACATTATTTAGGTTTCAGCTTATATCATTACCACTATTGATCATGTTCGCACACTGGACTATACCCTCAGCTAATCCTAAGGAAATATGCTCTTTTCTCAAACATCTATACCTATAAACCAGGGCAGGGAAGAGCAGTTTGAAGACTGTGGCAGCTGTTAAATGATCAGCCAGTGGAAATAATCTTATCAGCATAGTACAAAGCTGGAAGTACGTGAAATGACCCCAAACATTTCCCATCTTTCTCAAGCCCAGGGTGAGTAAGCCCCTATGTCCTTGTGGCCCAAACCAGAAAACAATAAAATGGCAAAAAGCCACCAGATCTGCACATTTTTTAAAAATCTCAAATTTTAAAACTGGGTGAATAATTATTCAGGTATGAGCTCTAGAAGCTGACAGATGGGGAGGATGAACAGCATGTCTCATTCACAAATTCCTTGTTCGAAAAGGCTTACAACTTCCGTGTCGGCAGCGTTGGCAAGAATGAGGACACCCACTTGAGCACACAGGATCTTAGTCTAGTTAAACAACCCCATTATACAGATGTGGAAACTGAGACTCAGGAGGGCTGAGTGATGGGCCCATGGCAGTCCATGACACCCCAGGACCTGGTCTCACAGCGGAGCTCACTCCTGTCTCCAGCCATCCCCCCTTCCCCTTTACCACTTAGGACTGGACACCGAGTCAGGGAGAAAAGGGACCCCACCTTGCACTGTGCTTCACTGCATCTCTCAACACAGAAGGCCCCACCCGGGAGCTCATGAGGAGCTGGACCACCACCTGTCATTCCCAGACGTCAACACTGAGGATGACATATCCTTCTCCACATCTCTCAGGCCTCACACTTTTAAGTCTAGCTGAAGAACTGTCTTCTCTGGGGATGGGGGGTACACCCCAATCCCTCTGTCTGAATTCACTCAATTCCCTCCTCTGTGCGCCACCCACACACTGCTTAGGACTCACTTAATTCCTTTCTAGTTTGATGGTTAGTTTGTTTCCTAGCTTATTTCTGTTTCCTACTGAGACAGAGGGCACAGAGAGTAGGCTCCACGAGGAAAAGACCTTTTCTCTTCCATTATTGTATCCCCACTGCCTTGCACAGTGCCTGGCACACAGTAGGTGTCTAAAAGACTTTGAGTGAATTCATTCTGCTGTACAGCGGTGGGTGCCAGGATGGCCACGTACTCCTCGAAAGGGTTGGTTGGGGCAAAGGGACTTAGCAGAGCAAGCCCTTTGCTTTCACTAAGACTGCAGATTACTGTAAACATGGGCGCGGACCAGGATGTGTGGGCAGTTCAGAGCTCTCCGGGGCATCCGTGGGGCGCCTGGTTGTCTTGGATTGCGAAGTCACCCCTGTTCCCCCATTAGGACCTTGCGTCCACTGGGGGCAGAGCAGATGACCTAATTCACGAACAAATGAATGAATGGACAGTAAAACCTCTCCTAAGATGGGTCTGTCTGCTTTGGTCAACCGATGTCAGGAACCGAACTTGGTGTTCAAGTTAAAACCAAGGATAAAATTTGCGGGCCGAGGCAGGGCAAGATGTGGGCAGCAGAGTCGGGAAGCTCCCGGGCAGCAGAAGCCAGAAAACCAACCCAGAAAGATCAGGCCGCCCTGATGGACGCTTTCCAGGTGAGAAAGGTGCAAGGACTCAGTGGATGAACTTGTGAGTTTCCTGTTTTTTTTTTTTTTTTTTTTTTTGAGACAGAGTCTCACTTTGTTCCCCAGGCTAGAGTGAGTGCCGCGGTATCAGCCTAGCTCACAGCAACCTCAAACTCCTGGGGTCAAGCAATCCTGCTGCCTCAGCCTCCCGAGTAGCTGGGACTACAGGCGAGCACCACCATGCCCGGCTAATTTTTTCTATATATATGTTAGTTGGCCAATTAATTTCTTTCTATTTATAGTAGAGTCAGGGTCTCGCTCTTGCTCAGGCTGGTTTCGAACTCCTGACCTTGAGCAATCCGCCCGCCTCGGCCTCCCAGAGTGCTAGGATTACAGGCGTGAGCCACCGCGCCCGGCCTTGAGTTTGCTGTTTTTAGAACTTTCTTGTGATGGGGGTTGGAACTGTGTATTGTCCCCTTCACTGGAGGGGAGGGGGTTGTGTTCAGGAATAATCAGGCACGTGTGGCCTGGCCCACGTGCAAGTGCAACGGAAACACAGGAGTTGGAAACCACAGCGTCAGAGGCTGGGGGCGGCTGGGCCCTGAGTTCTAATGCAGCGGGCTCTGCAGACAGGGGCTGTGGGCGAGCCTCACTCCTTGTGCCTCGGGTGTGACACAGGAAGGTCAAACCGCATGATCTCTGGGGGCTTGTCCATTCCTGAAATTCTATGACTTACATCCTAGTCACAGAAAGAGCTTCAGCATAAAAGTAAAGGGATTTTCCACAGTGGAAAGGCATCACTTAATACACATGAGCTAAAGTAGTTTAAAATATTAATAGGTATATATTATATTTACTAGTAAATTTTTACTAGTATATTTATTTGAGCAGTTTCCCACAATTAGTAAAAAAAAAAAAAATCCTTAAGATAATCATAGTAAATGAGTTTTTAATACATAGGCTGCCTGCTCATTAAAAAGTTAAAAAAGCAGAAGGCTTCTTAATCCTGCTGCTAGATCACAAAATTTTGAATTATGCTCAGTTTCTCATGTAAGTACTTAAGTAGCATGTGCTGCGGAAACAGGCATGTTCTTTTCTGTTAGGTATGACAAAGGATCCGATTATGGCTTTTGTTAATAGAAAATTAACTTTTTCTGCACCTTGGTTTCTTTATCTACAAAACTTGGGGGAGTGGTGGATTTGAATCTACTTGCCACTGGGATGTAACAGGTGACGTCCTGTCATTCCACGCGATCACTGTGCTTCTCCAGCCCAACCTACCGGGAGTCCTGTGAGGGCCCCTTCCTGCAGCGGGAAGGGCCACAGAGGGACACTGTTTCTAGCACCAGCTGGCATTTCCCTGAGGGGTTTGAAAGTGTGGAGGGCCACGCATATCCACAAGGACGTCCAATGGAGATGGTTTGGGTGATCTCTACTTGGGTAATTTAAGATAAAATGTATTCCTGTTGGCTGTGTAGAAGATGCCATCGTCTTCAAATTAATGATGTGGTGTAGGGACCTGCCTTCCCCCTTCTACAAAGGTGCAAACGGACGCCCTAGGAAGGTAAGTGATTTGCCCAAGTGAAAAACTCTCCATCTCTGAAGTTCTTCACGATGACTCCCTCCTCTTTTGCTAGCTGAAATACAGGGTCCTTCCACAAAGAGGGCACTTATCTTGCCTGTCTGCCAGGGTGGGTCAGGGAAAACTTATGGCTGCACAAACTGGGGTTCAAGTCCCCATTCTGGCTCAAAGTTTATGTCTGAAAGACCTCGGCCCCTGAGGATCAGCGATCTTGTCTGATAAAACAGGGACAAGCACTTGGGTACCACGGTGAGGGGACCCTAGAACTTGGAAGTAAGATCACCCTTTGAGAATAAAACTGCTTCAAAGACAAGAGTGTGGAGAAGCCAAACTGTCTTAAGGAAACAGAATGAGTCCTCGACCAGGAAGACTCAGCAGTCACGAATGATGTCTTTAGCATTTAGTAAAAGTTGTAATTAATCATGCGTATGATTTCAACGTTTCTCTCCTGCTAAGCTGTAAGTTCAGGAGGATAGGAGCCCTGCGTCCATCCTTCTCTGCCTTTGTCCTGGGTACCTGGTCCCAGAGCAAGCACCTGATAAATGAACGCATGGGATGCAGCTAAGGAAAGAATTTGCCTATCAGAATGTCAGCCAGGGAAGCCCAAAGAAATGAAGCTGGCACCACAGTGCCATCCAAGCCCTGGCCAGGAGGGGACCTGTTGGCCAAGAGCCTTCTCCTGAGAACACAGATACCCTGGAGGTATGTGTGCGCACAGGCTGGTCACATGCACATATTCTGGGTGCCATGACTTGCAACAGGTGAATGAACTGGCTCCCTGGGGTGGCACACCAGCTCTGGGGCCTGGCAGGAGCAGGTTTCCCAGGCAGCAAGCCTGCTCTCCCCACACAGCCAGGCCCGGGTCACAGCAGGTGGGTCAGGCGAAGCTTCCCCACGATGGCTCTCCAGAGTAGCCCGCTGGTCCCCTCCAGATGGTCCTTACACCTCTAAGCCACAGGATTTGCTGTTACTTTTTCTAGAAAATCCAGTTTGCAAAGTGGTTGTAAGGATGCAGATGATGATAAAGGACCAGCACAAAGTATATGCTAAATAAACAGCATGATCCTTATTGCCCTTAAAGGCACACGTCTAATCAATGACTGAGTCAGGATCCCCTGATTAAAGATGTGCTTCTTTCTGTCCCCTGGAGCTGAGAGTGTAGAGTACAGATAAGGACCAGTGTGAGGTGACTCCAACAGGCCGGACGTCTGACAGCTCTACAGGGAAAGGGAAGGTCCTGGTCAGCAGGAGTGCCTGGGGCGGAGCTCACAGAGATGTGGAAGATGAACACATGGAAGATCTGCGCTAGGGGCCACAATGCTCTCCTCAGGGACAGGGGTCATGTGTCTGCGGTGTTTGGCTGTCACGGTGACCAGAGGCCAGAGCCAACATCCCATGATGCTCTCGACATCCCATGCAGTGAACTCTCCTGCCCTCAACTCCAGCAGCGCCCTGATCACAGACGCTGGGGCGTGCAAAGATGAAGGGAGCGAGAGAGTCTAGATGCAGAGGGGGATGAACGAGCACAGGGTTTGGGGATGTCCATGAGGAGTAGCAGCTTTGCAAGGACAGGCCCTCAGTACTTACTTTTTCCAGAGTAAAAGGAGGGGCATGTTGATCTAGAGAAGGGAGCAATCCCAGCCTGTAGCTAGTTACATGCGTCTGAACCTGGTACCGCTTTTTTGGCATTGCCCTGGTGGCAGTTCCAGCTTGCTGGTCAGTTTCTGACCCCGACCCCAAGATGCGAAGAGGCAGGATGGTCATAGGGTTTGGTCTGATTCCTTTCCAGACCTACCTTTTTTTCCAAAAGTTGGCGTGGCCCCATGGGATATGGTGGGCTCTGTGATATTTTTATTTTACAATATTGGACAAGGTCACAAAATGCACACTTACACAGATCAGGCAATATAACGGGGACACACACACACACAACAAGGAAGCTTTCTGGCTGAAAAGAAAGTGAAACATCCTTTAAATTTACAAATGCTGAATTTGCAGAGTTAAAGTGAGGTAAGTTCTTAAAAATGGGAAGGGTTGCCACATTATGCACATAGACATGAGAACTTTTCACCCAGAGAACTACAAAGCAAGCATGCATATACATACCCGACTTGGGTACTGTCGCGGTAGGGCAGCACTGAAAATATACTACAGAAGGATCTTCTGCCACTGATAAGGACTATTCTAAAAAACAAAACAAAAAAAGAACAAACAACAAAGAAACTAAATGCAAAGACTCAAATTAAAAAAAAAAAGAATCTACAGCAATTAAGCATTCATGGAATTCGCAGCAGTATTTGCACGCTCCCGCCACCTCCTCTGACAGATGGTGTTCTGCTCTCTTTGCAAAATGCAACCTCAGCGCAGCAGAAGTAGGCTGCCTCTCCTCATCGGAATATTAACATGCGAGACACCAGCGAGGGTCTTAGATAAGTACACAGGGATCCCTTCTCCAGGGAGAGTTGCTGGCTGTGAGCTGCACATGCGAGAGGGAGCAGACAGGAGCTGAGCCTGGGGTGGCCAGGGCCGGGTGAACAGTCATGCCACATTGAAACCCCCGATTTCTATTCTGCAGTGAACAATGCAAGAGCAAGAGCGCCAGAAACTCTTGAGCAGGAAAGACACTCTGATACCATCATGATCATTAGGTTTTTCATCTGCTGGCAACATGTTAGGTTCTGAGAATAGATTAAGGGAACAATTACATAATCAGTCTTAGCCTCCATTCCTGCTATAAAGATACTACTGGAAACAGTTCTACAAGATGCTCTTATGCAATCAAAAGCCACTTAAAACAACATTAAGAAAAAAAAAAATCAAAACCCCTCAAAAGTACTTATCCTGGCATCTGAGTATAACTTTTGCCAAAGGGAATTGCTGATGAAAAAAAAAAGGAAAAACAAGTGGAAAAGATTAAAAAACAACATTCTTCTTAGCACAAGGTCAATGCACATCATATGGGGAGCTTATTTACTTATGTCATCATTTCCTTCAGTGATTGTAATAATAAAACCAGGGAAAATGGTATTACTAAATGCATCAGGTTCTGGGGATTTCAGCCTTATTTTCAAAACCATGAAATTAAATTGCCAACATCCCTGGGATGTAGTCTGGTTCCCCAACACGGCAGGCCAGGCCCCGTGTCTCCTGGCTCTTGCTGTCTCTCCAGTCTCTGCCCGCACAATATTTCAGCCGTTCACCTGTGCCGAAGTCCTTCCAGTACCACCTTTAAAAACAAATCCTGCTGTTTTATGCCTGTGTGTCCTTTACATTTGCAATCCCCAGCCCCCAGGCTGCAGACTGGTACCCTCATATGGTCTCCTAAGGACCTGCCCCCAGCCCACCATGCCCCCTCCTGTCCATTGAAAAACTGTCTTCCACGAAACTTAGAAATGCAGGTGGGGGGGGGGCAGCTGCAGCAGGTGAGTGAGCGAAGCTTCATCTGTACTCACGGCTGCTCCCCATCGCTCACGTCACTGCCTGAGCTCTGCCTCCCTGCCTCTCCACGGAAAAGCTGTCTTCCCTGAAACTGGTCCCTGGTGTGAAAAAGGTTGGGGACCGCTGCTTTACATGCTATTTCTTTGGCCTGTTGTGTCCCACCTTGGAACACCTGCTAAACTCCTATTTGTTCTTTAAAATGTAGCTTTAAATGAAGCCCCCTCTGGAAAGTGTCCCCCCAACCCCTGCACTGAGTTGCTTGCTCCCTTTTCGATGCTGCCTCCACTCCCTGTCACACTTCCAGGGGCCACTGATGTGACCAGTGCTGCTAATCCTTTGCCTCCCTCTTCTTCTAGAGGGGGAGTCCAGGAGCGTGGCACATGGTGGCCCCTCCATAACTGTCCATTAGATGTCACTGAAACACAGTCTGGGCCTCGGAGCAGCACTGAGCATCTGGCTTGGGGTGAGGCAGGGCTGCAGCTGTCATCTCCACAGTGGTTCATATCTACAGTGACGACACTCTCAGCTTCAAATACCAGCTGTCATTCTGTTTGACCTCAGGCAGTTTACTAACTCTTCTAAGCCTCAGTCTCCTCTTCTGAAGAATGGGATGGAAAGAGTAACTGTCTCACTGGAATGCTGTAAGAGTAAATCAGTCCATACGGGGAGAACGCTCGGAACGGTGACCAGCAAATGATCACACTCAATAAATAAGAACCGTCTTTACTGCAGACCAGCTTCTTGGGTTAAGGTTCGGTTTTGCCAGCATAGACCTTGGATTCAGAACCTCTTCGGACCTCTGTGCTAAATACCCAGGCCCACTAAGACCTGAACCACTGTGCTGCAGGACAGCGGGGGGACCTCACACATACGTGACACAGATGTGTTGCTGAATGGAAATGGTTCTCATCAGATGCCACAGACCCTGACCCCAGTTATTACAGCAAGGACAGAAGCGTCCCGTCCAGTGGAGGCCATCAAATCCTGAAGGGCCAAGGGTTAAATAAATCACGAGCACACCCTGCTAAACACCAGCCAGGGTCCTGGGCTCTCACACGCGGAGCCCAGCAATAGCTTCTACTGTTGCAATGGTCGTGTAAATTTACCTAAGCAGACACAGTATTAATAATAGCTAATGCTTATTAAGTATCGGTTATGTGCTGGGTTCTAAGCACTTTAACTGGTGAGGCGGCGCAAGTAAGTGATGTGCTGAAGGTGATGCATCTTTATCACCATCAGAGCTCCTGGGGGCATGACTGGGTATCGGTGGACTTCATGGACATCAAGAGGTCTGCCTGCACCCAGGTGTTCCAGGGTGGCTTTCCAGCTTGGCCTGCAGGTCACCAGGCCACGCACTGGGTGGGGCGGGAGGGTGACAGATCACAACAGCCCTGACGCCAGAGCTGCTGGAGCCCCAGGAGGCTCCACACTCCTGCCCTGCTCAGCCACGGCCCCTTTCCAGATGGAAGGACAGAGCTTCTCCACACCCCCACTGCCACTCCCTGCCATCCACCTGGGACAAAAACCTGGAACTACTCATTCCACGCGTCACTCGGCACCGAGGTCTTCTGCAACACAGAGGAAGGAATGTGTTGAACAAACTCCCCTGGCTTTAGCGTTATTGCATTTTCTTCATTACTCAACGCTAATGTGTCCTTCCTTCCCACACACCAAATTTGTTTGGACGTTTTTAATAGAACAAGAAAATGAGAGAATATAAATTCAAGTGCAATCCAAGTCTTCTCTCCGGCGCTTCAACCACACGGTGCCTATTAGTAAATGGGCTGTATTGTTCTACGAGCGAGTGCTCGCTCTGGGTGGTCCTCACCATGAGGTCCGGGGGAGGCTGCCGACGTGGATCTCAATCAGGAAAACAAGTTATTCCGCTGCATAGGTGAAGTTTAGCAACCGTGAACACGGACTGTTTCCCAACAATTCCAGTGGGGCTGGTACTGCCCTGGTTGGCCACTCTCAAGCAGCCGGAGAGAAGAGGGAGTGATTCGGGAGCGTGACATCTTTGGGCCCTTCCCTTCCCAGGGCCACGATCTCAGGGACTCCGCGTCCTGCAGGGGCAGAGGAGGAACCCACAGGAGAGCCCTGCACAGAGGCTCCGCCGCAGGTTTGCCAACGGGGCTCCCGAGAACACCTCTCGCATATTTCCTGAAGTAGTTCTGGCACCTGGACTGCAGGCCCTAGCCAGAGCAGGCAAGTATGGACAAGTGGAGAGTTCCAGCAGTCTGGGTTTCCTACACCAGCAGCCGTGAGCAGCATGATTCCAGCAGCAGGGCCCGCGTGACCAACCACGGTGTTTAGAACCTGGAGGGTTCCCGGGGATGTGCAGCTTTGCTCTTTATAAGCATCGGGAAAACATCCATCATACCAGACCTGCTCAAGAAGAAAATCAGCTTTGTTTGCTTCTTGGAGCACCTCTGTTCTTTGTGAAAGAATTAAAGCAGGTGCCGTCAAGGCAACCAAACTCCACTTCCGGCAGGCTTTGGAAATGTGCAGCTTTCATGTCTTTGCTCCCAACCACCGTAGGTGTTAATACCTTCTCTTTTATGCCCAAACAGCACGAGGACAGCCCAGACCATTTTCTCCATCTGTGACATAATAACACTTGGAGTCAAAATGACCAGAAAACGTTGCTCCAACAATTAGGACTTCAAAAGAGGAATTAACTCCAGGGAGATGGGTCTTTAAAGAATGAAAGGTCACATTTCCACACAAACATCTGCCAGAGCTTTAAAAAAAAAAAAGCAAAAGCAAAAGAAAAAGCTTCCTGGGGCTGCAGCCACATGGGCAACGCTGCCTCTGGATCCATGATGTTTTCCAAAGCTTCTCCGGGCATCTAGAGGCTCTGTAGCTGGAACGCTGTCCAACCTTCTCCTTCGTGGAGCTTCGTTTCTGTGCTCTAAGGAAAGTGCTTCCGGCATGAGAAAATCTTGTGGCTTCAGATCTCAAGGCTTCCACAGCCCCAGTTTGCTGCTAAGACGCTGGAGTGCTGACAACAGCCCGGAGCTGCACGCGGACCCCACGGTCCACAGACCACCACGGACCACGTTCGTGGAATCTGCTTTCAACCCCTCAGCCCAGTGCTGGCAACACCTTCCCGGGCAGTGCCTACCATCCTCTGGGACCCTCAAGTGTTCCCTCTTTTGCCAAATAAACAAGCTTCTTGTATTTCTAGACCTCTGAGGGGGTGTCTGCTGGCTGTGAGAAGGTTCAATCTCTTCCAGGTGGAATATTCCATGATAGCAAAAATATTCTCTCAAGGACATAAAAACAAGCAACCAAGTCCAAGAGGCAGAGAAAGAAAATCACTTTTGCAACAAGGGGCGGGGGTGAGCACGGCTATGCCGGAACACAGCCCCGGCTGCATGTTAGGCACCAGGCACACGTGTGTAACTTCTGCAGTTCACTCCCTATGTGTCCAGGAAGCAAGAAAAGAACACACTTAAAAAATGCTCATGCTGTGGGTCGAATGGTGTCCTAAAAAGACATGTTGAAATCCTAACCCTCAGTACCTGTGAACGTGGCCTTACTTGGAAGTACAGTAGTCCCCCACATCCACACGGGCTATGTTCCGAAACCCCCAGAGGACGCCTGAAGCGGCCGATAGTCCTGGACACTGCACGGACTGTGGTTTTTCCTATATGGTCACATCGTATAGGGCAAGTTGCACAGACAATGTAGCTTCGCTGCACCAAAGGCCAGTTCACATCCCAGGCTGGGCAGAGGGGACAGTGAGAGAGCTCGCAGTTGAACACTTACAAATTGTTCATTTCTGGAAATTTCCACCTAATATTTTTGGACTGTGGACAATGAGGGACTACTGCGGAGTCTTTGCAGACGTAATTGAGTTAGGATGAGGTCATACTCAACTAGGGTGGGCCTTAGATCCAATGACCGATGTCCTCATCAGGAGAGAGAGACGTGGAGACCCTGGACACACACACAGGGAAGAAGGCCATGCGACCACAGAGACAGACTGGAGTGACGCAGCTACAGGCCAAGGACACCAAGGCTTGCTGGCAACCACCAGAGGCTGGAAGAGGTGAGGGATGATTCCTCCCCTAAAGGCCCCAGAAGGAACACGGCCCTGCACGTCCAGCCTCCAGAATCGTGAGAGTCCCTTGTCTCAGCCACGTAGTTTGTGGCACCTCGCAGGGCAGCCCTGGAAAAGGGACGTAGCTGGCATTCAGTCGCTCCCTCCCCGCGCAGCTCTGTGCCACACACGGCTGGCTCTGCAGGTCCTCTGCGCGTTCACGCCACGTCTGCTGAGCAGAGAAGGTGACGCCGTGAAGACTAATGTCAGGAAACAAATGAATATTATGAAATCTGGAAAACGCGTTCTCTTCCCAGCTCCGCTCCCACCCCTGTTCCCACAGCCGCCCCTTCCTCCGCTCACAATGCCCCGTTAAAAGCTGGAGGAAGGGGGGGTTGACCCCTTTCTCTCTCTTGTGAAGGGCTGGCAATTGCATAATGAGAGCTGAACGAAAACACTACCACCACTAACAAAATGTTCTTGTTTGCTCTATTTAAACGCTCGTTAGCCACGGGGAGATGTTTTTCCTCCTTGGGACGAGTCCCCTCGCTGCTGGATGTGCCCCATCTGGGTGCAAGGGCAAAGCAGGGGATGTGTGGGGGTTCCAAGAACGTTCTTCTCAAAGCCATCTGCTGCCCGGAGTGGGACAGAGACCACAGTCCAGTGCGGGAAGGTGGGAGGTGGAAGGGCCCTGGGGAGAAGAAGGTGCTGGGACTGGAGGAGGAGGAGGAGGAAGAATGGGGTTCCAACAGGTGAGAAGAGGATCTAGAGTCCAGGACTGACTCGGTGATGTGTGGAGTGGCACGGAGTATCAGGAGTGTCATGGGGACACAGCTGGCACAAACTAGGTGGGACAGTGGGCCCGGAGAGCTGCACCCACCGAGTAACCCGCAAATACCAGGCGGTGGTGGAGGTGGAGGTGTCAGTCTTCTCATGACTCTTACCACTACTGCTATCTGCACTGCCACACCTCCGTGACTGCCACACCACACGAAGACAGGAAAGGACTCTCTGCCTGCTAAGGACGTGCACCTTGTCCCATAATCCAGGGAGTGGCAGATTTTTGAGAAACAAGTTAGATGATCTTTTCCTGTCCTCCTCCCTCCTTCCCACAAGCATTTCCTGAGCGCTCACTCCACTCTAGACGCTGCACTAAGGTGTCGGGGACCCGCTGAGGATGAATGACCCAGACAAGAGCTCCCTCCTCACAAAGCGTAGGGCTGGGTGGGAGGGACACAGCACAGGGTGTGATGGAACACTCAGGAAGAACTCTTAGCCTAAGGGAGGCCAGGTGGGCTTGCTAGAGGAAGTGACAGCTAACGGTAAGTGGCAATCAGGCTACCGTGAGAAGACGTGTTGGCCAAGGAGCTGGCAGGAGGCAAGGCGTGGAGGAGAAAGAGTGTAGGACCGATTCTGAGAACTAAGCGTACAGCAAAACTCTCCTCGTAGACCTCCACGTGCCTGACTCATCAGTGTTTCCAGTTCATTCTGTAAAACACCTTGACCCAACACCTCTGGCACATGCAGAGCTCCGGCTGGTAGGCTGTTCTCGGCACAGCGCACCGACTTGTGCACTTACTAAGGGCCGGTTATGTATGTCCCAAGCCTGTTTACATCGGTTGTGCTTGTTAGTTATATTTGCACTTGTTCAATAAAGACTGTACAAACTAAGAAAATGCGGAAAAAAGAGATCTGTTTCTATAAAAACAACACTGCATGCTTTAAAAAAAATATTCAAACAAGGCAAGTCACTGAAAAAAACTGCAGTTCAAATAGGTATGGGTGAAACAAATATAAAAGATGAGGGGGCCAGGCGCAATGGCTCATGCCTGTAATCGCGGCACTTTGGGAGGCCCAAGCAGGAGGATTGCTTGGGGTCAGGAGTTAGAGACAGGCATTAGCAATATAGCGAGATCCCATCTCTATGAAAAATATAAAAACCAGCCAGACATGGTGGTGCACACCTGTGGTCCCAGCTATTGGGGAGGCTGAGGCAGGAGGATCGCTTGAGCCCAGGAGTGAGGTTGCAGCGAGCTGTGATGACACCACCACACTTTAGACTGAGTGACACAGTGAGATCCTATCTCAAAAAAAAAAGAAGAAAAAAATCAGGAAAAAATCCAAAAGAACTTTGTACTTAGATTCTTGGGTCACTTTCAAGAAGTCCAATTTGGACATCCCAGCAATGGGTGGGGAGAAAGACATGCAATGAAGTCGATGCCACAGATGGACCCTGATCTACGGACCCACTTGCAAAGGCACCAAAGAAACTGTTGAATGGACCATCACTAATACGCCTTAAAAGAGAGCACAATGTTTAAGCTGTGCATGTGATCTTTGTGAGTATTTCTTCCAGCGTTTACTAACCTTTTCCCTTAGCCGAGCAATTACTATAAATAATTCAGCGGAGATGGAGGGAGGCCTGGAGAAGGAGGAGAGGCCCCCTGGGCCCTGTGAGGGGGTCGGGGTTTGGGAAAGGGAAGCAGTGGTCAGTCAGACCTTATGCTGGGGACTGTAGCCAGGGGAGGGTGTCGAGGGCCTGCAAGGACCAGGACAGCCAGGTGAGGAAGGTGGGTGGTGTTGGAGGGAGGGAGACAGTCAGGCAGGTGTCAGCACCCCTGAGTGGCTTAAACAACAGAAATGCACTGTCTCCCAGTTCTAGGGGCTGGAAGTCTGAGAGCAAGGTGTTGGCAGGGCCACGATCCCTCTGACACCAATAGATCCAGGCCTCCCTCCCAGCTCCTGGCAGTCCCGTGGCTTGTGGCACATAGCTCCCATCACCCCACGGCATTCTCCCTAGGTGCACGCCTGTGTCCCAATTTCTCCCTTCTCTGACGACACCAGTCATGCTGGATCAGGGCCCACCCACTCCAGCATAACCTCATCTTAACGAATTATATCTGTAGTGACTCTATGTTCAAATAAAGTCAACTTTCTGAGCTGTGGGGGGTTAAGACTTCAACATAGGAATTTTGGAGGGACACGATTCAGCCCATAACAGGCGGTACAAGGAAAAACATGGGAAGTGTGGTGTCACCGTTGTGATGAAGTCCCCTCGGGACTTCCTTCCTGCTCACTCAGGACAGCATGGCAGCCGCGTCCTGAAGTGTGGCCGGGCCCTGAGCCGTCTGCCAGCTATATTACAGTTTTCTTCCCAGAGCGTTGTGTGTTACTGGTGGGGACCAAGGACTGGTCTCCCTGGGGCTCCCGGGCCAAGCGGAGAATGAAAACAGAACTGCTGAGGGAAGGTTCTGTCCAATCCGAAGTGGTTTCTAAGCCCTACACCTTTCCTCTGCAACTTGTTTTATTTCCTGCAAATCAAACGGGATGAAACGAAGCAACGAGCACTTGCAGACCATGAGCTTTTCAGCAGCAAACATCAACACACGCCCGCGAGGCACTGAGCACAGCTGCTTACCGCTGCAAATCGCTTCTCAAAGCCCCACGCAGCGCCACAGAAGCCGGCCAGAAGCCAGCCTTGCCTCCGTGCGGTTCAGAGGTGTGAATAATATTAACAAAATCATGCGCTGTGCTGTTGACCCAGTGCCCAGCTGGGACCCCTGGGCACCAGCATTCCCAGTGCTAAGTGACCACCCTGTGCACCCAGCTCCCTACTACCCACCCGCCTCCACTCGGGGCCCGGCAGGTAAAGCAAAGGAAAAGCAGTGGCCAGGCGGACTCGGGAGCAGCTCTGGGGCCGTCTCAGTGAAAGAGCCTGAAACCAGGAGGCAGAGTGGAGTGTGGGGAGTCCTGGAGACTCTCCCTCAGGCTGTCCACTCCCTCTTCCCCAAGACTGGGGCATTGCTAAAATTCTCCTTTTCTTTTAGAGACAGGTCTTGCTCTGTCACCCCGGCTGGAGTGCAGTGTCATGATCATAGCTCACTGCAGCCTCGAACTCCTGGGCTCACGGGATCCTTTTGCCTCAGCCTCCTGAATAGTTGGGACTACAGGTGTGAGCCACTGCGCCTGGCCTGGTTTTGCTAAACACATCAACGATGACGAGGATGAAGATGCTTCCCTACCAGCCTCCTGCTGCTGGGGCTGGGGAGTTCTAGTCTTTTCCTGAAGAACAAATGCTCTGAGAGGGAAGAGCCTGCTCGGGAAGGGGCTGATGCTACATGGTGCCTCCCATCCAGTTTGATGGATACTCAACATCTATCACACTGGATGATCCATTTTGAGGAGAAAAAGCAATGATACTTTTCTTCTTTCCCGGCTGGTAAGAAGTTTTATTTTTTGAAACGTGCCACTTCCTCCAACTCATTTTTCAAACTAAATTAGGCCGACAGATTGGAACTGATGAGATCACAAACAAGGTCTTAATTTAGTTATGACCCATCTCCCTTTTTCCCCTCCCAAAATTTTCCATACAAAAAGGAAAGGCTCCGCCTTCCTTTAAAAAGCAAATAAAGGGTGCTGAAATCTATATCTTCTCTAAGTTTTCCTACTGAGATGACACTTTAAAGAGAAAACACTCTAGCTCAGTGCTTTACCCACTCTCACCTCAAATCCCTTTAAATCTCTTTGAAAATTCTTCCCTAGGGATAAGCCGGCTCAGCCCACTCACTGTCAGGCACATCTCGCTACATGTTCACCATGAGATGACTCCAGACCCAGGAGGTGGCACTTCCAGGACACGTGCGGCCATCGTGTGTGTACAATGCAGACATTCAAACTCCAGACGGCTTCAGGAGGATGGCCAGCGATGCCCACACGGGCGTCCATTTGAAACAAGGGCTCATCTCCCGTTGCTCTTAGACAGATGTTTATGAATCTCAAGAACTGGGAGCACCAAGAGGAAACGTCCTTTCCCGACAGGACCATGGGGGTTACTAGACACTAACATCACGACAGCCACTGGCTGTTTTCCGTCTGCGTGCTCAGAATCGCCGTGGTCCACTCTGATGATTCCTGTTTCCCTGGCCGGGGACAAGCGTGACTCTGTGAAGGCTGGTTGTTTCCAAGGGGGGTATCTCGCACCCAAGGACTGAGACGTGTCGTTCCTTCTGTGTGGGCCCTTCTCCCAGCACATGGCTCGCTCTCAGCGAAGGCGCAGATTGGAGTTCGGGGTGACCGGCTCCCACCTGGCAGGCGGCAGCTCCCACTGGCCAACCACCCTCATCATGGGACCGTCACGGCCGTTCCAGATGTTGTGGCGTGTGGCCACTGGCCACCTCTTGTCCTTATCCTCCTTCTCCCTTCCTCTGAGTCCACTCTACCACACTGGCTTTCCTCAAACACACCCCACATGCTCTGGCCTCAGAGTCTCTGCACCTGCTGTTCCACCCACCCCAATCGCTCTCCCCCCCGGGGACAGTCCCAGCCTCCCTCACCTCCTTCACATCTCAGCTCCAGGGGCTCCTCACTGCCTACCCCCTCCACACCCCTCCACACCCAGTGACCCTCAGCAGCTTCGGTCTTGCCCCCAGCACAATCGATATGTCACCGTGACACCAGCCTTCTATCCGGACAGGCTCAAGTAGCTCACTCTGTGCTGGCATCACACTGTTAGCCCAGATGGGAACGCAGTGTCCATCCAAATGCTGAGGTACTTTTCATGTGAACTTCAGAAAAGTCTCTGTCCTACACATGGACATAATCGACAGTCCGCCTGAGCTACACCCGTCCCTGCCAAGGCGAACCTCAGTGACCGGGCCTAGCGCGTCCAGCGGATGAAGTACCCGCATCTTGGTTCTCATCGGTCACGCTCCTTCTCCGCCTGCTCTCGCTCTTCCACGTGGCTGACAGCGAGGTTCACGGCCTTCACTGCAGCTGGGAGTGAGACTGCGCTGAAGCAAATGCCGTGTGGCTGCTTTACCCGAACTGCCCCTCAAGCTGAGGATGGTGGTGAACAGACTCTCCAGCTTTGCCGTCACCCAGCCCCTTCACTACTCCATCCACTAGGACACGCTGTCATGAAGAACAGCCTAATATTCTGCCAAAATCAATAAATGTAACGTCCACGGCAGTCCCCTAACTTCCTAACCCAGTTTCCCATCAATGAGGACATGCGGCTAATTGAACATGTCCTTTTCTTAGGGAACTCATGGCCACTGCTAGCAACCTCCACCCTGTTCCGAAAGCATACAGACCGCCTGCTTCTAAACTCTGCCAGTGACTGGCCCCAGGCTTGCCAGTCTAAGAGTGTTAGAACAGCTCTGTCCCTCCTACCACCTCACGCTCTTCTTTGCTTTTTCAAGGCAACATTTGTCTGGCATTACACTTAGAATTTCTTTTGTATTCCATGGCATTTTGAAGATCACGTGTATTTCTAAATTCTTTCCATTCCCCAGGACCTAGTCCTGAAGACTGAAACTCACTTAAAAGGCCTCTCCATTCCTGTATTCAACAAGCACTTACTGCGTGCCTACTGTGTGCCTGGCACATTGCTGTGTTTAGAGTCTACACCTGACAGTTCTACTTGACAAAGAAGCTAAAAGTAGGCCCACAGCTGACATCTGCTGACCTTTACCTCACCAAGAAGTTCACCATCCTTTCCCTTCCTCTTCTGAATACGGTTTTAAAAGCCCCGTGGCTATCACTGGGGTTTCATATTATTTCATTGTGGCAAAATACTTGTAACATAAAATATGCCACTTAACCACTGTTTTTTTTTTTTTTTTTTTTTTGAGACAGAGTCTCGCTTTGTTGCCCAGGCTAGAGCGAGTGCCGTGGCGTCAGCCTAGCTCACAGCAACCTCAGACTCCTGGGCTCAAGCAATCCTTCTGCCTCAGCCTCCCAAGTAGCTGGGACTACAGGCATGCGCCACCATGCCCGGCTAACTTTTTCTATATATATTAGTTGGCTAATTACTTTCTTTGTATTTTTAGTAGAGACGGGGTCTCGCTCTTGCTCAGGCTGGTTTTTGAACTCCTGACCTCGAGCAATCCGCCCGCCTCGGCCTCCCAGAATGCTAAGATTACAGGCAGGAGCCACCGCGCCCGGCCCACCTAACCATTTTTAAGTGTACAATTTACTGTCATTAAGTACTATCTATTCCCAAAACTTTTCCCGTCACCCCAAATAGAAACTCCCAACCCATTAAGCAGTAACTCCCTCTTGCCCTACTTTCTGTCTCTGTGGATTTGCCTATTCTGGGCATTTCGTATACATGGAGTCAAACAATATTTGACCTTTTGCATCTGGCTTACTCCACTCAGATGTTTCCCAGGTCCACACGCACTGCAGCGTGCATCAGTGCTTCACTCCTTTTCATGGCCGAATACGATTCCAGTGTGTGCACCGCATTTTGTTTATCCATTCTTCTGGTGATGGACACTGGGGTTGTGCCCACCTTTTAGCTATTGCGACTAACGCTTGCATTGTTGTACAAATAACTGTTTGGATACCTCTTTTCAATTCCTTTGGGCATACACCTAGCAACGAAATTGCTGAGTCATATCATAATTCCTTGTTTAACTTTTTGAGGAACCGCCGAACTGTTTCCCACGGCAGCAGCGCCATTTTACATTCCCGCCAGGAACACGCGAGGCTTCCCGAGTTTCTTTAAACAGTCTTTAGTTGATTCCGGACTTTAGTCTCCCTCACCCCATTCTTACCAGTTTCCTTAAGCCATTCTTTTATTAGTTCTTGGCCTTTTGCTAATAATTTTAAACATCAGAATTCAACAGAGAATTTCCTCAAAACCCACCATGCATCTTTGTCTCCCATCGTTCCGTGAAGAGAACCAGGATTTGCAATCTGATGCCTAGATTTCAATTCCGCCTCCCACTCACTCTCTTGCTATAGGCTCTAGTTTTCTTCTCTGTAAACTGGGATGATGAATGTTTTAGTTTCCTGTGGTTACAGTAACAAATTACCACAAAGTTAGTGGCTTAAAACACCACACATTTATTATGCTACAGAGGTCAGAACTCTGAGCTGGGTCTCATGGGGCCAGAATCAAGGTGTTGGCAGAGCGGGTTCCCACTGGAAGTTCTAGGGAGACTGGTTTCCTCGCCTTTTCAGGAGTCTAGTGGCCGCCTGCATTTCTTGGCTTCTGGTTCCATCCATACCCCATCTTCAAAGCCAGCAACGGGTAGACATGCCTTTCCCACGTCAGTCACGTCACTCTGACCCTTACAATCCTGCCTCCCCCTTCTACTTTTAAGGACTCTGTAATTACCCTGGGCCCACCTAGATAATCCAGGATAATCTCTCATTTAAAGATCAGCTCATTTAACAATCTTAATTCCCCCGTGTCACGGACAGTAACATGTATCACAGGTCCTGAGGATAGGGTGTGGACATCTTTGCCTTCCACAAGAGAGCAAAGCCTTACTCATGAGGCTGTTTCAAGAAATATCTTTATTTCTAAATTCTTTCCATTCTTTGCAATCTGGTTCTGAAGACTGCAACTCATTTAGGTTGGGCACCATGGCAAGTGCCTGCAGTCCCAGGTACTTGGGAGGCTGAGGTGGGAGGCTCGCTTGAGCCCAGGAGTTCAGGCTATAGTTCACTATGATTGCACGTGTGAATAGCCACTGCACTCCAGCCTGAGCAACACAGTACGGCCCTGTTTCAAAAAACAAAAACAAACCACGAAAGTGTCTCTACTCATTTATTCAACACTCTCCTACTGAGTTTTGAGTTAATGAAATAAAGCATGTTAAGTACTTGAGCCTGGCACCCAGTAAGCGCTCAATAAATGCTGCCCATTATCACCTTGTCATCCTCATAACTTTATCATCTCTTTTGGCAACATGGTCTCAGCTGCAAGAATCTATTTCTCAGTCTGAAGTTTCTGAGATCCGTGTTCCTAAAACCCAGGAAAGCGCCGCTCCCTTTTCCAACTATGAAGTCCGGCAGGACTTCCCCAGGTCCCTGAGGAACAAGCTGTCTTCTGTGTCAAGGCAGAATCGTTCCTGAGGGCAGCTCCCTTGGAGACACGCACCGGCAGGGCCCATCAAGACCTCCTCCTGCGCTCTGGGCCCAACAGCGGTGCTGCCCCTCCCATCGCTCTGCCCGGCCTGGTCTGCGGTCTGTGACAGGAACCGTCCCCCGTGGCCCCCACCCGGCCCAGCGGCCTGCAGCACAACTCCAACACGCCTGAGCTGCTTCTCTGTGCTGTGTCCACGCACAAACCCCTCCTGAGGGCCCGAGGCCAGCCTCCCAGGACTCAGACTCCGGACGGACGCCTGTGGTTTCTACTCCAGGTGGGCTCCGCCTCCATCACCACACGAGTTCACTGCGGGTCTTCACGTCCACGTCACGCGGCAGCTGGGATTCGTCCTGGGTCACGGAGTCAGTGGCTCCTCACGGGAGAACATGGAGCTGTCTTGGACCCCACCGTCTGTTTCTAAGCAGCTGCCCTGATATTACCTGTCCTGAGGTACGCTTAGGTTTGTTTTGCTTTGTTTTTTCAATGCCACAGGTATTGCCTTTTATCATATCTGGTTCTCAGTTTTAAAAACTTTCCCCCGCTTTCTATCTCAAAGTTGTGCTTGAAACGCTTTTTTTTGGAGATAGAGTCTGACTCTGTTGCCTGGGCTAGAGTGCCGTGGCATCAGCCTGGCTCACAGCAACCTCAAAGTCCTGGGCTCCAGCGATCCTCCTGCCTCACCCTTCTGAGTAGGGACTATAGGCATGTGCCACCATGCCTGGCTAATTTTTTCTATGTATATTTTTAGTTGTCCAGCTAATTTCTTTCTATTTTTAGTAGAGACAGGGTCTCACTCTTACTCAGGCTGGTCTTGAACTCCTGACCTTGAGTGATCCTCCCACCTCGGCCTCCCAGAGTGCTAGGATTACAGGTGTGAGCCACCTGTGCTTGAAACTCTGGGTGAGGGAAGACGCAGAGTCTCAGGACAGAGGCTCCCTGCTGGTTTCCTGGGTTGCACCGTGGTCCCTGCTGAAACCGGGGCTCCCAACCCCCCCCCAGCACTGGGGCCTTTACCACACAGTCAGCAGGTCTAGGGACGGAGGAGCCTCAACACCAGGGTCTTCAGGGCCAGAAGACCAAATGAGCCCCAGGCCTGGCCTCTGGACTGAGAGTCTGGGCCATGCCAGTCAGGGTCCCAGGGAGATGGGGCGTGGGACAGGGGACAGAGGTGACTGAGACTTCCTCAGCTGGGCAGGAGCCTGCTAGGGGCCTGGGGCACTGGGCAGGTGCCACACCCTCACCTCCTGCCCCCGAGGCAGGGGGATTGGAGACCCCCAGTCACCAGACGGGTCCCTCCATCTGAGAACATGACCAGGACTCCTACCCACCACTGTGGGGACTAGAGCTCCCCCAAGTGTCCTGGCCACCTGTGCCAGGGGACTCCACTCCTGCCGCCCAGCCGCCGTGGGGCAAAGCTGCTCTCTTCTGCTGCTGTTTTCTGCTCTCAAAAGGCTGGGACACGTCCTCCCATTCATGAGCTCTTGACCACAACTTCCTTGTGTCATCTCAGAAATTGTGTTTTCTTCCTGGCTTCCTCCCAGGTTCTCACTTTCATCTGTCTAAGGACAATCTATCCTTGCTAATAAACCTGAGAGACTTCCGGCCAGCCCTTTCATCTTCCGTTTGCACAGGAAAACCTGCTCTCACCTGGGAAGATATTACGCAACTGGCCAGCGCCTCAGCCCACAGCCTGGGGTTCCCACGGGGGCAGCTGTAGAGCTCTCCTTCCTGCCCCATGCTCAGATCTTCAGATAAGATGAGTCTTCCTGGCTGCCCTGAAAACTCCTCAGCAAAATTGCCAGCAACTGCAGGCTTTGCTGTCCGGGGTCAAGGGTGTGCTGGGGAAGGTGGCTTCCTATTGGACTTTGGGAATCCCATTAAACCAGACCTTTTACTCACTACATCATCTCCGACTTAGCCATGCAGGGGAATTATCTGACTTTGTGTCCTCAACAGCCAGCATCAGAGGTGGGAATGCCATTAATCTGACCCATGCCTTGGACTTTGTTATTAATTTCACTTAGAAATTAAAGATTTTCTGCATTTGTTTTATGGTTAAAGAGATTATGGATGAAATCACATATGTAAATCAATGATAAATAATTATACTAAAATGACATGAGTATGGTTTGTAAAGTCAGTAAAAGCCTCAAAAGAAAATAATTCTAAGTGACAGTGAAACTAAGGGTGAAAGAGAGAAATTCAGAGTATTCTATTTAACAAATAAAGGTCTGTACATTTTAAGTAAAATCTCTGTACTTAAAATACAAACACATGTTGACTATGTAAAAAAATTATTTGGAAAGCTCAATTTTGCTATTCTGAAATCATTGCAATTGTCATAAAATGATGTTCCTTACCCCATAAGGCTTAAAAAATAGGTATAAACTTCGAGAAAGCAAGCCTTTAAAAATCGTAATTGTTAGTGCTATATGGGCTGTACAGTGTATCTTACACAACCAAACTACAGTAATGCTGGGTATTAATGAGTCTAACTGAAAGACTTTTGGCAACTTTCATTTTGTATGAATTATTAGAGAGTATTAGTGAGGCCCATATGGTCTTCTATAAATCAGAGGAAGATCAAACAAGACAGTCTCTGCATCAGGACCTGGCTCTGGGCAGTGTCTGTAACTCACCCATTGAAGTCAGTGGGGAGGAGCCCCCCCCCCCCCCAGGGTTACAGAGCACAGGGGACCCCAGAGCTCTTGGACAGGTCCTGCCGGGCTGAGACAAACAGACTTAGCCATTCAATCACACGCATGCTGGCAACAGTGAATCCGATCTATTTGTCGTCTGGAGAGTTTTAATATCAAGGCCGTATAAATTTCAACCGCAGTAATTTTTATTTAAGAGCGCTTTTCCAAAGAGCAACTGCAGAGCTGGAGAAACACACACTCCAGATGCCGCAGGCCCAGGAATAGGAATCAGCTCGGAGGAGGAATCCGCTGGCGGAAGCTGGGATTCTACTCTCCCAAAGAGACCCAAGCTAGCGCCAAAACCAAGTTCAGGCGCAGATCTGGCAGGGGTATTTATCGACCCGAGCACATGGTGGCGGTGAAAACCAAAACCAAAACCAACAAAGCTGGAAAACAAACAAAACCCCATACAAACTCAACTGTGTTTCTGTGCAAAGGTTTCTCTAAAAATCTGTGTGCATTCAAATATTCAGTTTGTTGTTGGTCTACACATCCCACTAAGCCTGAGGAAGGCCTTGTTCTCTATGGATTCCTCCTGGCAGTTCTGGCATGAGAGGGGTGGAAATTGTCTGGGAGGTTCCCTGAGATGATTGTTCATCTTAAAAGTGGGAGCCTAGCTTTGCTGAGTTGTGGCCATGAGAACGGTCCCCTCCTGCCTGCCCCAGGCCACCCGCCAGGAGGCAGCTTTTGTGTGAACTAGTACCTGCCATTCCTGGTGTCGTGTTGCCGCATGTTCTTGATAAAATGAATCTTCTTAAAATTCTTTGGTCTGGGCGAACCTGAGAGAGTCCGACATCTGAAAAATACAAATCATTTCAAAACCACAGTCAGTTGCCCGCTGGACAGCTGAGATATCTCCACACAAAGACAGGAAGGAAAGACCAGACAAATGGTGTGAGTCACCCAAGGCAGACAGGAGTCGCAGGGATAATGAAGACAATACAGCTGGCAGCAAGGAAGCTTTTTTTTTTTAAAAAAAATACCAAAAACCCAATGACAGGCAACTTCCTTGATAATACTGATAATATTTTATATGGGTCTCTGAAATGCCAGTGAATGAAAACTATTGTCCCCAGTTGCAATAAAATAATCTACACAGATTCCAAAGACATTTTTCCTTATCTTTTTAAAAAAAGATCCTCCTGTATCAATGAAAACTGTAAATTTAAAGGACTTAAAGGGGGGGGGGAGAGGAGACACTGGAAAATTCAGTTTAAAAACAACCCTGAAGCATTTTTCTTCTGTAACAGGATTCTGGCCTGAATTCCTCTTGACAATTGATCCACTTCAGGGCCTGCGCCCGAAAAGTCGCAGCTTTAAACTGAATGAGTCTCAGAGACCCAGCTTATTGCTGGTTTTTTTTTTTTTTTTTTGATAAATTTTAAATAATCATTTGTTGCACAAACGTGACTTGGATTCAAAATATCCCCTTTTCCCTGGCATATACGACATTGGCTTGTACCGTGGGACTGGCAAACAGACCACAGGCCAAGATTGTATTTGCACAGAGTGTTTTCAAAGTTACCTGGCAAATTCTAAGTTACAAAACTGCACCAACAGCAAAAACAAATGGGCCCGCAGCTTAGTCTTTCTTTTCTCGATAAAAGGAGCTGACTTTTCTATTTTGGTTTTTGCTACCAAAAAATCCTTTCTGACCACACACCCCAAGAGCCGGTTCCTGCCGTGGGACGTGGGCACCTGTGACTTTGTGCTTTGGAAAGCGAGTTCTGGAGAAGCAGTGCCCAGCTTCCCAAAGCCCAGGCCGAGGTCTGGGCCGGGATGTCACCTGAATTCAGTCAACTCTGAACTTTGAGGCTTCAGACACAGGAAGAATGAGCTAACCCAACAAGGACCCTCTGTTAAGGGGAGGGTGGGGCGTGGGGGCGGGTTGCAGACCTACAGGGCCACCTCAGTCTTTGCTGTCTCCCAAGGGCCACCTCCAGGGGCTCACAGACCTGGCTCATCCCCCAGCCACCCTGCTAGTAGGGGTAGGCTCCCTAGAAGGCTTTCCTAGACAGTGCTGAAGCATTTATTTTCCATAAGAAATAGTATCTTAAAATGTAATTTAACTTGAATAAATAATACTGAAGTAAATAAATTTAGACTAAAACAAGGGCATGATATCAGGTATGTATTTGGTGGCTTTCATCAGGAAAAAGGGGTTCCATGGGCCATGGGTCCAGAGGAAAGCCCCACTTTGGGTCACTGTCCCCTATACAAGAGCAAGAAGCTTCTTTCTGGCCTCTGCTCCCAAACTCCCTATTGACCCTGTGACCCCATGGATCCCTCTCTGCTGTTACTGTGTTTCCCCGAAAATAAGACCTACCCATAAAATGGGTGGCAGAATTTCTAAGCATTTGTGCAATATAAGCCCTACCCCGAAAATAAGACCTAGTGATAGGTGTGGCTACGCAGCGTGTCTGCACAACCCATGCATTTCGTCGCAGAGCGGTAAAGAAGATGAGCAGCCCTCCTCATCTGCCCCATCGTGACAGCTACTATCCCAGAGGTGACCGGAAAGGTGCGGGCAGCCCCACCAACAAGGTCGGCTCCCCCTGTCAGGTCCCGGCCATCTTGTGCGTGCTGTAAGCTGATGCTTTGAGGGGAAAATAACACATCCCCTGAAAATAAGCCCTAGGGTGTCTTCTGGAGGAAAAATAAATATAAGACCCTGTCTTATTTTCGGGGAAACACGGTATGAGGATTAAACATGATAACACGTGCAAGCTTCATAAACTGTCAAGTGACATATTCAAATACAATACACATGCTTATACATACATGCAAATATCCACATTCACATTTCAAGTGTCCTTATTATTAACAAACAATTAGCTACAAAGGGTAACTATTCCATTACTATCTGCTTCCTATATTCTTAAAACTGTAGCCCTCATTAAAGGTACTGAATTCTTGGCTTTAAATGAAGAGTCTTTTAAAGACTCGCAGAGCCTGTTTGAGGGCACTTAGCAGAGGCTTCCTGTGGGTGCCAGGCAGGGCGAGGAGAGGGGATGGTGCCCACTACTCCCTCCTACACCAGGCCCCCAATCCCAGATTCAATCGGCTCCTTGGGTGTAGGCAGAAAGACCTCACTCTGCCTTCAAGGGGCTACTCTGGATGCAGACCCAGCCCCCCAAACTGCCTCAGTGCTAGCTCCAGAATAACTGCTTGAGTCTGCAGGCCACTCAAAGTTCCCAAGTGTCTCTCACACACAGAAGGTTCTAGAAACATGGCGTCGCTGGAGAGAAGAGACTCTCTGAAAGCATAAAGGCATGTCTCCAGTGGTGTCCAGACAGGGCTAGGGGTTCCAGGGTCTTCATACCCTTCCCCCGTTTCCCTTCCCCAAAGCAGAGCTCCCTGGGCCAGCCAGTCTGAGGGCCGCGGGCCAAGAGCGAGATAGCAAGTGGGTTCCGGCAGCCCACGGATCCTGCCACCTCAGCACGCTCCAGCACCTTCCTCCTCCCACCTTCCAGCTGCAGGAAGCCGGCACCGATGCCAGCAGAGGAGGGAGGACCTGAGTTGCTCCCTGCTGCCTAGGCCTGCCAGAAGAGGGGCCCCAAATTCCTCGGCCTTCTGCTGGAACTGCAAGTCGGCAAAAGGGCCGCAGGTAGCCGTCCACACCAGCAGGGCAAGGAGGCGGCAGCGTGATCGCTTTCACAGCTGTGGCCAGAGCACCCGTCTATACAGACGTCTGGAAAACCAGGGCAGGTGCTGACGGCTGCCACATTTGCTGCAGAAAACCCGGGATTTTTCTCGACAGCTAGTAGAGATGGCCTAAGTCCTTATTTTCCTTATTGGACACTGGGTAACTACCAGGCAGGTAGGAAACGCCTCAGTCCGGGTCTCTCATTATAAATGCTTAAATCTTGGAGTCCCGGGAGGACACAGGAAATACACTATTAAACTGTCACGTATGAGGGGAAAGTATGACTTTTGACAGGATGACTTAACAAAGGTCTTTTATTTCCATCAGCACCCAATTCTAACTATATATACCCCTTACTAATCTAGCCCTCCATGTGGCAAGCTGTTTGTTGTCTTGCATATTTTTAAGCATTCAACTAAACCACCAGGGAATCTAAGAAATGCATTAAGAGAATTGTGGCGTTAGCAACAATTGCCAAGGAAACTGGAATACTGAGCGCTCAGGTTGCGGCAGGTTAAGCGAAGAACCAATTAATTTCAAAGCTGCCTGCATTAACCTGTAAATATCCATTTACAAACATACATTTTAAATGATGCAAAATTAAATTAGGATAGAATTAAATTAAAAACTAATTTAATGAAAGATTAGCTGTTTCTTGTTAGCACTGATTACAGGATACACTTAATTATGCAAAAGGTTTAATAGATGCCTTGGAGCAATTTGTTCTTGGGCTAAGCTTAAAAGCAAGTTGGGCTAATAGCCTTCACAGCCCCCACAATTCCCAAAACACTTCAGCATCATTATTGGCACCTTCATTTCACAGCCTGGGAAGGACTTCTGAGGCCAGCTGATGCAGCCCTCACATTTTACAGATGGGAAAACTGAGGCCCCAGAGATGCTAAGCAAACTCGCAAGGCCACATAGGCAGTCGGAAGAGTCACACTAAAAACTCAGGACCCCTGACTCCCAAACTCACGTCCCTTCTTCTACACTATGCTTAATGGTATTTCCTAGGAATAAGTCATTTTCTAGGTAAACTGGAGAATCTTTTTTAAATTCAAAAAAAAGTCCATGTGGGGAAGAAAGATTCCTAAAACTGCCCAAACTCCCTTGATTTCCGACTTAGTTGTGAAATCTTAGACCACCACAAGATTCACTGGAAATCCAGAGTAGTTTTCTGTAAGTGAGAGTTGAACGAAGTCACAGATTTTACTCCTCTCGTTTGTGCTACCACGGGGCTGAGGACCAGAGGGCAGAGATTCGCACAGGGAACGGGGTGACAGGGCGCCGAGCAGGAACACAGTCTTCCCTGGCCCTCCCCGTAACCACCCTGAGACGCCAGGACACCTGTGCCCTAAGGCCCCACCGTCCTGTCGGGAAGTCCCTGAAGAGGGAGCAACACTTCTTAGCCTGTCCCCTGCTCCACCTGGTTTCCTTTGCTCACAGCTGCCACATTCCTTATTCTTCCAAGGGCCTTGGCTTCTAGCAGCTTCTTGAGACTCTAGGGGCTTCTCAGCTTCATTCGCCAATTCCCCTGTCTGCGGGGAGGGTAAGGGACAGCCTTGGTCAGGTGGCAACCTCACGTGCTCTCAGGCCTAAGCCACTGGGTGCGCCTGAGAACGCTTCTCCTCCACGCCCGCTGAGTGTTCGGACCAAAGCCAACTCCCTAACTTGATTACTAATGTAGCTTTTTGTACGACCCCTGCAAGGGAACAGCCGTCTCCCAGCATGTAACACTGCCTCACAGCACACTCGTGCCCAAGCCACGGCCACATGCTGCTCATCCTAAGAAGCTCCTAGAGGTTACCCACATTTTAGAAAAGACTTTAAAAGTAGAGACCAGACTGTTTGGCCCTGACTTTGTCTTTGAGATGATATCAGGGATGAGATTCACGGATGCTGACACTCTTGCTCGGACCTCCGGCCTGTCTGTGCTCTCCGTGTGGGTGGAGCCTGTGGACACAATAGGTGCGGGCTCCAGGGTAGGGCTCACCCCCACTCCACTGCAGTGACCTCCCAGGCTCAAAGGGAGGAGCCAGGGACGCCCCCATCCTGGTCAGGTGACAAGGCACGTGGGGTGCAGATGTGGGTTTCCCTGCCAGTCCCTGGGTGCTCACATCCTGCCTTGGTCCTCCCTGCTGCTGCCTCCCCTGTAGTTCCTGTGAAGACCCTGCGTCCATCTTTCTAGAACCTTCTGCAGGGCAGGGCCCCCCCTCCCCAGCCTGGGGCTGCAGGGAGGATGAAAGCAGATGCAGTACTTGAGCGCTTTCTCCTCCACAAGGAGAGCCTGGCTGGACGCTGTGGCTGGACGACAGGAGAGGAACCTGCCAGGCACAGCACCGCGCAGCTCCACAACTACTGTCATCTAAAAAGATGATGCCCGCGAGCACTTTCCTAATCCCAAGAGAGAAACGGAGCACTTTCAGACCCAAGGGAGCACTCACACTAGCCTAATTGGGCTTCCCCAGTAACTAGCGAGGGGGTGATGTCAGGGCCCCCCCCCAAGGAGCTCTGGTGTCCCTCCCACTGAAGATCGAAGTCCAGGACCACAACTACTGTGTCACTGCACCTGGGAGAAGGGCCAGGACAATGCTGGGCTCTTCTTCCATTGAGCAGCAGCTTTCAAAATGAAAAAGAAACCACAGGCAGAAAAGCACCCAAATTCACATGCAAAAAGGGGCTGTTCTAATACACAAGTAATATTTGATCATTTTCTAGTTCTGATGCTTCTCAGGGGTGGGGTTCCAAACTAGAAGTATGTTCCATAGTTCCTGGAATCCGGATGGTCATTTTTAAATTTATTCTATACATCAAGGACATAAAAAAAAAAAATCAATCTTTGGCTGTCATTTTATACTACAAGCCATTCACATTTGCGTGAATTGAAACATCGAGAACTTACCTCCGGAGAGGGGCATTCTCCTCAATATCTTCCAGCGTCTCCAAGGAAGATCTCTGGGAGATGAGGCGCCGTCTGTAGAGAGGGGAAAAAAATTCGAGGGGTTAAAACTGTGTTGTAAAACTGATCAAACATTTCTGTAAATCTCAAACTGTCCCCAACAAATGAAGTCCATTAAAAAGATCAGAAAAAAGCCGTCTCTAAGAGGATGCCCTGTCCACACTCCGCACAGTGAATACCAGGCCCATCTTGCTTGGCTGAATTCTGAACATTCTCCCTGAGTAGAAGGCCTCTTTGTGGTGATTAAGAGAGTGGTCCTTTTCCTGCTATAATTTTCCCCAAAGACAAAAAAAAAAAAGAAGAAGAAGAAGAAGACAATGTACCTCCTGTAATATATAGTATAACTTAGGCACTGTGTATAGTTTTTCTAAGACATTACTGTTAAATATTCAAATATCAGTCCTCTGAACCAGGTAACTGATCAATATTAAATTTTAAAACTCTATTAAGAAATTCTGGTCAATGTCTCCGTTCTTGTGCCAGTAAAAAGCTGTTTTAGTGACTATAGCCTTGTGGTATAGTTTGAAGTCTGGTAAATTGATTCCTCTTATTTTGTTTTTATTGCCTAGGATTGATTTTGCTATATGGGGTCTTCCCTGGTTCCATACGAAGCATAAAAAAAGCGTAAAATTATTTTTTTCTATATCTGTGAAAAATGATGATGGTATTTTGATTGGGATTGCATTGACTCTGTAGGTCACTTTGGGTAGTATAGACATTTTCAAACTCCTGACCTCAAGCAATCCGCCTGCCTCAGCTTCCCAGAGTGCTAGGATTACAGGCGTGAACTACCGTACCTGGCCGGGGAGTACAGACATTTTAACAATGTTGATTCTGCTGACCTATGAGCATGGTATATTCTTCCATCTGTTTATGTCCTCTGCTATTTCCTTCTTCAGTGTTTCATAGTTCTCCCTGTAGAGGTCTTTTACCTCCTTAGTTAAATATATTCCAAAGTACTTTAATTTCTTTGTTGCTCTTTTGAAAGGAATTGAGTAGAACAGGGACATTGACCAGTGGAACAGAACAGAGAACCCAGATATAAAACCATCCTCATATAGCCAACTAATCTTTGACAAAGCAGACAAAAACATACGCTGGGGAAAAGAATCCTTATTCAATAAATGGTGCTGGGAAAACTGGATAGCCACATGTAGAAGACTGAAACAAGACCCACACCTTTCACCTCTCACAAAAATCAACTCACGCTGGGTAACAGACTTGAACCTTAGGTGTGAAACTATTAGAATTCTAGAGGAAAATGTTGGAAATACTCTTCTAGACATTGGCCTAGGCAAAGAATTTATGAAGACCCTGAAGGCAATCACAACAGCAACAAAAATAAACAAATGGGATCTGATCAAATTAAAAAGCTTCTGTACAGCCAAAGAAACCGTCAAGAGAGCAAACAGACAACCCACAAAATGGGAGAAAATTTTCGCAAGCTACACATCTGATAAAGGGCTGATAACTGGAATCTATTTAGAATTCAGGAAAATCAGCAGGAAAAAATCAAACAACCCTATCAAAAAATGGGCAAAGGACATGAACAGACACTTCTCAAAAGAAGACAGAATAATGGCCAACAAGCATATGAAAAAATGTTCAACATCTCTAATCATCAGGGAAATGCAAATCAAAACCACAATGAGATATCACTTAACTCCAGCGAGAATGGCCTTTACCAAAAAGTCCCCAAACAACAAATGCTGGCATGGATGCAGAGAGAGAGGAACACTCCTACACTGCTGGTGGGACTGCAAACTACTTCAATCTCTGTGGAAAGCAATATGGAGATACCTCGAAGCGATACAAGTAGATCTACCATTTAATCCAGGAATTCCACTACTGGGCATCTACCCAAAAGATCAAAAGTCACTTTATGAAAAAGATACCTGCACTCGAATGTTTATAGCAGCACAATTCACAATTGCAAAGCTGTGGAAACAACCCAAGTGCCCATCAATTCACGAGTGGATTAATAAAATGTGGTATATGTATACCATGGAGTACTACTCAGCTTTAAGAAACAATGGTGATATAGCACCTCTTGTATATTCCTGGATACAGCTGGAACCCATTCTACTAAGTGAAGTATCTCAAGAATGGAAAAACAAGCACCACATGTACTCACCAGCAAATTGGTATTAATGGATCAACACCTAAGTGGACATATAGGAGTAACATTTATTGGGTGTCAGGAGGGTGGGAGGGGGGAGGAGGGGATGGGTGTATACAACCACAACGAGTAAGATGTGCAACATTTGGGGGATGGACACGCTTAAAGCTCTTACTCCAGGGGGGAGGGGGCATGGGCAATATATGTAACCTTAACACTTGTACCCCCATAATACGCTAAAATAAATAATAAATAAAAGAAATTCTGATGCTTGTTGAAGTTGGAGCAAATAAATAAATAAATAAATAAGAGTAAAAGTAATCTTTAAAAAAGTAAAGAATAAAAAAATAAAGGAAAAAAAACCCTATTAAATACAACTTCAAAATCACTAGCATAGGGCCGGGCGCGGTGGCTCACGCCTGTAATCCTAGCACTCTGGGAGGCCGAGGCGGGCGGATTGCTCAAGGTCAGGAGTTCAAAACCAGCCTGAGCGAGACCCCGTCTCTACCATAAAAATAGAAAGAAATTAATTGGCCAACTAATATATATAATATAAAAATCAGCCGGGCATGGTGGCTCGTGCCTGTAGTCCCAGCTACTCGGGAGGCTGAGGCAGGAGGATCGCTTGAGCCCAGGAGTTTGAGGTTGCTGTGAGCTAGGCTGACGCCATGGCACTCACTCTAGCCTAGGCAAGAAAGCGAGACTCTGTCTCAAAAAAAAAAAAAAAAAAAAAAAAAAAATCACTAGCATGCAATGAAAAAGTTACAGTCTCTGGATAGCCATGATTTCAAGAGCAGCTAGAAATAGGAAGAAATTATTCCTTGGGGAGAGATTCTCAGAGACCCATAAGAATAAATATGTGACATGATTATGCAAAACATTACCTCTTCTGGGCTTCTAAAGAATTGCAAACCACCTGCTAACACCTCCTCAAGCTACCAGTTTCTTTTGCCAGGCTGAAATAAGAACAGGTCCTAGTTGACTAAGAATATCAGGTACAGGGAGCAGGGTGGGGTGGTGGTAACTTAAAATAAGTCCACTTGAATAAGGACCATAATTTCATAGTAAATGATTTGGGGGAGGGGGGTGGATAGAAGTTCGACTGGGTCTTTGCCTTTAAAAAAAAGGTTGGGGGTGGACTGGAAATATAAAGATAAGTCTTTTTAAAATTACATTTGACAAAATTTAGGTTAAGAACATGCAATTATAATGTTCTAATTTGTTCTACAGAACAAGGAATAAAACAACTGTTTGGTTTTTAAAAAGTTTGTGGGTACTTGTTCTGACCAATAACCCTGATGCCTCTCTTGATTCGTGTTTTACTTTCATACGACAATCAGAAAGGTCATTTTTACAAGCTATTCCAAGGCTCCATCAATTTTCTAAGACCTTTTCTTAAACTTTTGCTATCCAAATCCTTTAAAAAAAATACTCCTCAGTGCCTACACTGTGGCTATTATCTGTAATCCCAGCACTCTGGGAGGCCAAGGCAGGAGGATTGGTTGAGACCGGGAGTTCAAGAACAGCCTGGGCAACAAAGACCCCATTTCTACAAAATAAAAAAAAAGAGCCAAGTGTGGTGGTGTGCACCTGTAGTCCCAGCTACTCGGGAGGCTGAGGCAGGAGGATGGCTTGAGCCCAGGAGTTGGAGGATGCAGGGAGCTATGGCGACACCACTGCACTCCACCTTGGGCAACAGACCCTGTCTCCAAAAATCCTCCTCTCCTCTTCTCCAACCGTAAACTGGTCTAATTCTCTCAGATTCTCATTCCTCGATGTGTGTGAACCAAGCAGTTCTCCAACATCTGTCTCTTCACAGAACAATGAACCTGCCGCAGGACTGCGGGTTCACTCTGCAGTGGACTAAAAACGAATTTCCATTTCCATAATACTGCCAGGTTTCCAAAAGTCAGCAAGAGCTGTTAGGGAGATGTTGGTTTTACCTGAGAATGGTGCAGTGGGGACCTACGGGGGTGGGAAACTGGTGCTATAGGTGGCCAGGTCATCAGTTAATAGGACTTTCCTGTGCAGCCCCCAACTCTGTAGACTCAGCTTGCCAAGACTATTGTGACAACAGGTGGCTATGGCCCGTCAACACTGTCAGCTGAGGCACAGCCCCTCTGAAACCTCAGTGAATCCTAGGAAAGCCAGCAAGCAAGAGGTGGGCTCACACCCCTCCACCCCCAAGCATAACTAACTGCATGCGTACACCACGCAGGCACAGGGAAGCACCGTCTCCTAAAGAACTGGTGTCCCCAGGCCTCTGCACCATCCCCACTTAATGCCCATGTCTCCCCGCAGCCAGGAGGCAGTGATTAAAATGTTTACTCTGCTTATCTCTGGAGAATGTTCTGAGTTTCTAAATCCAAAATGAAAGACTAACTTAAGTGTGCACACCTAAGCTGTCATTAGAGATAACTTATATCCACAGGCAGAAGGAAATGTATAGGTTGTAGATTCTGAGAAGCTCAACACGTTCTGCCACGCTGTGTGCTTTCCTTTGCAGAACAGCACTTCCAGGTGATCAGCAAACAGGCACTGGAGGTTTTTTTTCCACTCTGTAAGCCAGGCGACTGACGCACCTGTGCCGGTCAAGGACTGCCAGCTGCCCTGCTCTGGTTACCCTAAGGCGGTCCCGGGAAGCTCGAGTGGGCTCCTGGCAGCATAGACACAGCCCAGGCCCCAGCAAGGCCCAGGCAGGTTCATCCTCTCGACACAGCCTCGCCCACCTGCTCCACCCGCGCGACTGCGAGCCCAGCCTGCAGGGGACCACAGCTGAACCAGGCTCCGCGCCTGTCCTCAAGGCCTCAGAGGCAAGTGGGAATCCACAGGACAGCGACCACTGAGGAACCCATTGACAACCCCTCCCGCCCCCGCCCCCGCCCGCTGTGCTGTTGGGGGCTACAATGTGGACAACACTCCAGCGGAACCCTGCAGTGAACACAGGGCCCTGCGGGCAGCCCGGGCCCCGCAGACTCTTGCCCGGCATTCAGCCCAGAAAAGCAGGCCCATCCTCAAAAGCACACATCCTGACGACTCCCTTCTCTAAAAGCTGCACCCAGCTCTTCCCATACTGGAAGAGAGAGGTGCTTAATGGGAAAACCACCAAAATAGAATATATCTTTCTATACAGTTACAAGGATTTATTTTTTTTAAAAGGCAGCACAGGCCGGGCGCGGTGGCTCACGCCTGTAATCCTAGCACTTTGGGAGGCCGAGGCGGGCGGATTGCTCAAGGTCAGGAGTTCGAAACCAGCCTGAGCGAGACCCCGTCTCTACCAAAAATAGAAACAAATTAATTGACCAACTAAAAATATATATAGAAAAAATTAGCCGGGCATGGTGGCGCATGCCTGTAGTCCCAGCTACTCGGGAGGCTGAGGCAGTAGGATCGCTGAGCCCCAGAGATTGAGGTTGCTGTGAGCCAGGCTGACGCCACGGCACTCACTCTAGCCTGGGCAACAAAGTGAGACTCTGTCTCAAAAAAAAAAAAAAAAAAAAAAAAAGGCAGCACATCTGCTAATTCTTCTCCTGAGTTGAACAGGCGCAGACACACACACACACACACACACACTATTGCAGACTCAATGTCTGTGCCCTCCCCAAATTCCCGTGTTCAAATCCTAACCCCACTGCGATGGCATTAGGAGGTAGAGTCTTTGGGAAGTGATTTTGTCATGAGGACGGAGCCCTCACGAATGGATTAGTGCCCGGGTCACAGGGGCCCCAGAGAGCTCTCCAGCTCCCCCTCTGCCACGTGAGGACACAAGAAGTCAGTAGTTTGTAACCCCGGGGAGCCCTCACCAGACCCCGACCACGGTGACATCCAGATCTCAGACTTCTAGCCTCCAGAACTGTGAAAAAAAATAAACTTCTACTGTTTATAAGCCACCCAGTGTATTATGGCACTTTGTTAGGCAGTCTGAACTGAGACAGACAGACAGACACTTGTGTGTGCACAGGGGCACTTAAAGTCCAGATTCCTTGAAGAGAAAATAATCCAAATGCCCACCTGTTCCTTTAAATTCAGCAGATGTACTTCCCTTCTTTGTGAATGGAACCAGCCAGTATATTCTTTGAGATGGAGACACAGAGCTTGGAAAGGGTCCACCAGCAGTCACTGTAAAGAAATCATTCAACCCCAAGGCGATAGCCCTTCCTACCTAGACAGGTCCTGTCTGCTGCCTCCAGACTGTGCCCTGTGAACAGGCAGTGTAACTCAGTGGTGCTCATCTCTGCCCCCACCACTTTGCTAGATCCTTCCAAGGTATGCAGTTAACACCCCCCCCACCCCTGTCCCCTTCTATCCCCAGAGGACTGCACTGGCCGAGAAGGCTGAGGGCAGGCGGCCAATCTTAACTAGCCACTTTTCACCCTCCAATTTGCCTCCTAAACTAAGCCCATTACTATGCAAACTCCTCATCATGGGCACAGTTAACAAGCAGAGGTCTTTGCGTATTTTAATGGCTGACAAAGAATACTTAGCCTTGGACCAAAATAGCATGCTACTTTCCCAACCAAGCAGACATTCAGTAAGAAACTGGCAGGGCTCAAAGCAAAAGCATCGTGCACTGACATCATCCAATGGAAGTGTCTGTCTAGACTCAGGGCCCCCGACTCATCTGATAATGACAAGTCAGGACCTTTCACACTGGCCACACTTTTGAGGCCCATGTGGTTCACACTTAATGCTCATGCATAAGTCAGCTTCCCCCAAAGCACCCAGACTCATTTTACAACAATATCCTTTGAATGCCTGACTCTGTCTGAGCAAGGAAGTCACAATCCATGATAGATGACTGCACATTTGGACATAGCTACTTGGACCACATTATTCCCCTTATGATTAAGGAATAACAGTTCATCTGCAGGTGCAAATCACTACATGCTCCTGGGCCCCAGGGCTGGTCACAGTGGTACTGTTATAATAAGTCCACTTACACTGAAAGCTAAAGGGAAGGTCACTGGGGGAAGAGGAGGAAAATATCACACAGAAAAATGTGTGGCTGGGTGACAAAAGACTAGGAGAGGCAAGACCCAGGGCCAGCATTTCTAGAGTGTCTTTTAAGCACCAAGGGGTCACTGGTCTTAGTTCCAGGGAAGGGACAGTGGTCAACCATCCTAGCCAACTGACCAGGTGGAAGTAGGCCCAGAGGCCCAACCATACTGAAAGGCCCTCCCCTTGCTAATGATCTGTCGTTGTCCTGGTCAGCAGCAACTCGGAGGACCCCAAGAGAGGAAGGGGCGGGGTGGGAGCTGCAGCTGCACATGGTCAGAGCACCCTCATCAGCTCTTTGGAAGAGGGCCCAATTCTTAGCCAGGGAAGCAGAGTGCCAGGAAGGGAGAGTGGGTCGCTGCTGTCCCTGCTGACCAGTGAGGCTGCATCAGGGCCATCTTGGGGTCCAGTGGGACAAGCTGGTGAAGGCCGATTTCCTTATGGAGTCAACTGGGGCAGGACAACATCAGGCATGGGCACTGCAGGAAAAAGCTTTGGCCTGAGAGTTAGGACCAGTTCGACCACGTGGACATTAGGTTCGGTCAATGCTCTCAACCCTGGCTGCACAGTGGATGCCGTCGGGGAACATTAGAAATCACTGAAGCCTGGGCCTACCTCCCAAGATTCTGACTGGTTTGGATGTGTCTGTGTAAGGGGCTTTTAAAAGCTCCCAGGGAATTCCAGTGAGTGGGACGGCTGAGTCCCATTGAACGGCCATCTCCAACGTCCTGCCCACGCCAAAGGTGGCTGAGAATCAACTCCTAACACTCCATTTACTCACCTTACTCCCCTGCATTAGCAAACTCGGGAATGAAATGATCATAACCAACCCTTAAATAATAAGTTGTCTCTTTGCCCTTGAATGAGCATCTTGTAAGTTTAAACAAGCAAAAGGAAAGGGGCTAATTAGACAGGAGAACTGAGTCTGGAGAAAGACCAATAGGTTTGCAAGTACAAATAGTTGGATGATGTATGTAATACATCCACCTTACCTACATACAAAGCACTAGTTCTGTGTTCTCTGGGAGTAAAACATGAGCTCTGAGAGCAGGAAGAGACAGGCAAACACCTAGGCCAACTGCCTCTCTACTCGCCAAAAAGAACATCCTATATGGCTCTAGTTCACTAAGCAAGAATCCCCCTTCCTGGCTACAAGCTGGGCCACCAAATGGCACAGTTACCTCTTCACAGGTGTGGAGGAAGAAAAGGCGCCATGGATACCCCAATTACAAGGTGATGACAGAGCTGAGGTCATGACTGCTTCACACCTGTTCAGACAGTTATTATGACCAAAAACCCTATCATAAAAATAACACCTTAATATAGTCACAAGACATCCACCAAGCTTGTAATTTATTTGCTTTGGTGCTTATGTCTTTCTGCCAAAGACCACAGTCTCTCCCTCAAACAGAACTGAACCAGCCCGGACAGTGAGCTGGTGTGGGGAGGCCCATGCCGTCCCCCCGTGTGTGTCTCTGAGGAGGGACCATGCTTTAGCCAACAGCAGGTGCTCAATCACAGCTGCTGAATGCACCAATGAACGCCCTCAACAGGTAGGTGTATTCCTGGACTTTTCCCAAAGAGCTCCTGGCCTTCCACTCAATGCTTTTCCACACAATTATCAGTGGGCCTGATCCATTTAATGTACGAATTCCCTGTTTGGTCAACAGAGCCTAGAAACCATCCTCACAATGCTTCCCAATGCCTCAAGACAAGGTTACAGGGAAAGGGTTGGGGACAGCGAGAAGTCCCACTCCAACTTCACACACTCAGTGAGCTCCATTTCTTGGCTTCCTTTGCCAATTTAAAGTCTCAAAGGTTCAAGGTGCCCAACCAGGGCAAGAAAAGGCTTGGGGCACAGTGCCTAGGAAGCAGAGCTGTTTTTTTGGCAGCTAGAACAATCCCTATGTAAAATGTTGTAAATCTCACACTTTTTGGGCAAAGCCTCCATCCCCTGGTTCTTGTATACCATATCATAGCACATCGATGGTTTGAGAAGTTCCATTCTGGTGATTGTAATCTAGAAAATGAGCCATCTGGGCGACCTGAAACAAAGGTGGATAATGATGAGCTGAAAGCTTTAGTGGAAGCGAATCCATCTCAACATACGCGTGAATTAGCAGCAAGGCTGGACGTTACTATTCTAATAATACTGGACCATTCCAGACAAATGGGCAAGGTAAAGAAGCTGAATAGATGGGTACCACTTTAATTAAACAAGCATCAGAAGAGAAACTGTCTTGAAGCTTGCCTTTCTTTGCTGTCACAACATAAAGGTGAACCATTTCTACACCATATTGTTAGGTGGCATGCAGAATGGATTCTTTTTGACAATCACAAGCATTCAGCACAATGGCTGGATAAAGATGAAGTGCCAAAACAGTCCAAAACCAAATATTCACCCAAAAATACTAATGGTGTCTGTTTGGAGGTCCAGCACTGGTATTATCCACAACAGCTTCATGAAACCTGGTCAGTCGATTACAGCGGATGTCTATTGCAACCAACTGGACGAAATGATGAGGATGCTTGAGATTAAACAGTTGAGATTTGTCAACAGAGATAGGCCAACCTTCTTGCAAGACCACATGTCGCAAAAAAAACAAGGCTGCTCAAACTACAGAGGCTGGACTTGGAAACTCTCTGTCATCCACTGTATTCACCTTGCACCAACTGACTACCACTTCTTCCAGGCGTTGGACCACTTCATGCAAGGAAAAATACTCAATTCTCAACAAGCTGTGGAAAATGCCTTTTGCGCATCCGATAAGGGACTGATAACTAGAATATACTTAGAACTCACGAAAATCAGGAAGAAAAAATCAAATAACCCCATTAAAAAGTGGGCAAAGGACTTGAAAAGAAACTTTTCTAAAGAAGACAGAAGAATGGCCAACAAACATATGAAAAAATGCTCAACATCCCTAATCATCAGGGAAATGCAAATCAAAACCACAATGAGATATCACTTAACCCCAGTGAGAATGGCCTTTATCAAAAAATCTCCAAACAATAAATGCTGGCGTGGTTGCGGAGAGAGAGGAACACTCCTACACTGCTGGTGGGACTGCAAACTAGTTCAACCTCTGTGGAAAGCAATATGGAGATACCTTAAAGCGATACAAGTGAATCTACCATTTGATTCAGCAATCCCATTGCTGGGCATCTACCCAAAAGATTCAATGACACTCTACAAAAAAGACACCTGCACTCGAATGTTTATAGCAGCACAATTCATAATTGCAAGGCTGTGGAAACAGCCCAAGTGCCCATCAATCCAAGAATGGATTAATAAAATGTGGTATATGTATACCATGGAGTACTATTCAGCTCTAAGAAACAATGGTGATATAGCACATCTTATATTTTCCTGGTTAGAGCTGGAACCCATACTACTAAGTGAAGTATCCCAAGAATGGAAAAACAAGCACCAGATATATTCTCCAGAAAACTGGTATTAACTGAGTAGCACCTAAGTGGACACATAGGTGCTACAGTAATAGGGTATTGGGCAGATGGGAGGGGGGAGGGGGGCGGGTATATACATACATAATGAGTGAGATGTGCACCATCTGGGGGATGGTTATGATGGAGACTCAGACTTTTAGGGGGAGGGGGGAAATGGGCATTTATTGAAACCTTAAAATCTGTACCCCCATAATATGCCGAAGTTAAAAAAAAAAAAAGTTTGCTTTAAAAAAAAAAAAAGATCTGGAAAAAAAAAAAAAAAGAAAATGCCTTTTGCGATTTCATCGCCACTAGCTCTCCAGGCTTCTTCACTGCTGCCATAAACAAGCTCCCGTTAAGATGGAAAAACTGTGTCGATAGTTTAGGTGCATAGTTTGGTGCATTAATTGGGCTGCTTCTTGTTTGAGATATAAGCTAAACTTTTGATCGGAAATTGGACATTTCATATTTAGTGATCCAATATAAACCCAAGAATTACACTATCATTTACGTATCTTTTGTGAAAATGCTGGTTTTCAAATACTAGGCTCTCTTAGAGCAAAATGCTCCTCTAACACCCACTGTTATTTCCTTCATTTCTCTAACACAGCTTTAACTTGTCAAAGGCCCCGGCACCATTAGCTTGCTCCCCGGTCAGCAAATACGTTACAATAACATTGTTCATGAGTTGGCAAAGTGTAAAGCCAAGATTCCACATGCTCCTTTAGCAGAAGTCAAATCAGACTGTGCTCACTTAAAAAGCAAACTGTTTTGCACCAATACATATGTGTTCACAGATGAAGAAAGAAAAGTCAGCTGTCACCTCTTAATAGAAGAGACATAGTCTTAAAGCAAAATGGCCTAAGCCTCAGCCTGAGGACACATTCATTATGTGTGTGCTTAGTTTGGGGCCTAAAGCTTTCTCCAGCAGCAAACGTGCTAATGAAAGTAAGCGTGGCCCTGACTCGCTCACCTGGCAACGGCTGCTTGTTAGATGGTGGAAGAAATCCCAGAGGAGAGCCTGGAATCCGACATTACAGGGGCACGCTGGCCGGACCAGGTCACCAGGCTGGGGAGACCTGCAGAACATCCAGTCTGGACCAGCCAGCCCGATGACTGCCGTGGCCCCACGCAAGGAGCACACAGCTGGCTCGCTTCATGCAAGGAAAACCTCCTCTTCCAGCCCCAGCTAACACGTAACACGCCTAAACCCAGATCAAAACCCAGAACACAGCCTGAAGCAATTCCAAATCCCCAGGGCGGTCCCTGGGGTCTTCCTTGCAAAGGAAGGAAAATAGGATTATCTCTAAGAAAAGGAAGGATGGTTAGACATTTTTTTATTAAAAAAAAAAATGCTACAAAACTGATTATGAATCTGGCTATGTTTTAAAGTCTCCAGCTGACGAATCAGGCAAAAATCAAGTTAAAATCAATATACTAAAAGTTGTCAATCAGCTTGTTAAAATAAAATCTGTTTCTACATTTTCATAAGCGGGTCAAGAAAGTGACTCTCTAAATGTTTGCAGAGAATACAAAAGGCGCTTGGCTCGCCTGAGTTTACTTTTGTTTCAAGGGTTCTCATGAGACTTGCCAAATCTTGGAAAACCAAGGTGTGAGGTTAGCTCCATGTTCAGGACAGTTTAGAGCCAAGAGACCTGTTACCAGGACTTAACAGCAGCCAGGAATTCATGCCTGCAGGTTCTCCAGACTACCCTGCCTGCAGCTACATATGTGTTCACAGATGAAGAAAGAATATAGCAGGCAGGCTATGTAGCCCAGCTAATCCCCCAAAACACCTTTCTATCACGTTGGTCCCCAACTCAAAGATCCACGGTGATTTCCTCTGGGAACAAGTTCAAACTTCTCTGACAAAGGGAGTTGAGGAGTGGTCAGAAAACAGCAGCAGAGGCAGCACACATGGCCATCTTGAAGGCACCTGCCCAGTCTCCAGGGACATCCTTGGGGTTTCAGGACATCAAGGGGCCAGCCCAGGGCTGCTGGCCGAGTGACAGTGCTGCATTCTAACTCACGTTCAACCTTTCCAGAGCCACACAGGACAGAAACTGCCTTCAAGGGAGCCATAGGGAGAATTCCTTGAAGCACAGTCTGGCCTCAGGAGCCAGGAGCCAGAGAGGCTCCCCACCAGATGGCCAGGGGGGGCTCCAGGAGGAGTAGGGCAGAGACCCCCAACAGCCATGTGAACAGGCTGGCCACACGTGCACGTGGAACAAATGTGTGCACGTGTGTGCGTGTGGCAGGTGCACGCATGCACACACAGAGCATTTCAGTCTGACACCAGAGCACAGGAGGTGCAGGAACACCTGCAGGGCTGACGTGGGAGATCGAGGGTGCAGACAGCGGCTGGAGTTACTTTTGTAGACAAAGGCTGGGTGGAACTTGTCCTTGAGCCTTCAGAAGGGCTGTCAGTACCCTTGTCTCGTGGAGCCCAGCCTTCACTCATCTGCAGCCTACTCGGAGGTCTCATCCTGGCCTTCTCTTAAACACCCCACGCCTGACAATGGGCTCAACACTGGTGGCCTCACCCTCCTTCCCCACTCATTGGGAGGACTTACTGTTGCTTTGGGCGAATGCCTTTACATGCTGAAGCCTTTCTCAGCCAGACGCACATTTATTTTTCATTAGAAGGGAGAACAAGGACCCTCTGTGCCCAGCTCTATCGGGCTGGCAGCACAGAGACTGGGGAAGGGTGAGCCCCAGGAAGGGGAGCCAAACCCTGCTGCAGGTGCACGCCCCTCCCTGCCTGCACGCTTGGGAGAGCCGACATGTCGATGGAGCTAATTTAATTAGAATCAGCGGGGACTCAGGCGGGGCTAGTTACAGCCAAGTCAGTATTTAATGGGACCTTCAGGAAGCTGCCTTCCCAGTAAGGACACAGCAGAAATGCTCCCCGCAGTTTCTCCCTCGGTTTCCAGCTTGACCTTTCCCTGTTCTGAAGGGCCTTCAGCAGAGATGGATTTTGACAGCTCGAAAACAGCATGCAATTATTTATAGCAAATTAGGGATTGATGGGGTTTCGTAAATCTTTATTTTCTAGGAGGTTTTCAGATTAACTGTGGCCCACACTCAACAGCAGTTTATGGCAACAAAGATTGATGCCTCTTCCTTGCGTATCCGAATTATCTCCAATTCCTTTCTGGAAGCGCCTTTTAAACAATGGCTGTTTCTCCTTGGCCACCCATATTTATTCCCTTTATTGAAAGCTGAACGGGGACTGGATACAGCTGAAGCGCTGGCCTCATAATGAGGGATTTATGGAGTAAGGGAAGCCCCACAGGGCACCAAATCTCAGTTCAAAAGAAAATTCAGCATCTGCTTTACCCCCCCCCCCCCCCGCCATATACCCAAACCCTACTTTCCTCCTAAGACACAGTGTGGGTCCCACCGGCTTTGCGAAGCTTCCCCTGACATTTTATGAACTCTTACGACACTTGGTATCTTTACTACATTTGTAAATATTCCTATCTACATGCTTGTAGACAGGTTGACTTTATTCTTATCACTTTATATTTACTGATCTCCAACCTGAATGCAGGTACCCTGAGGACAGATAACTTTCCTTCTTTGAAATGCTTTCCATGACTAGCACATCACCTGGTAGGTACACAGTGGGTGCTCAATACATCTCTAGGCACAGTAAGAACAACTGCACTACTACAGCTGACCCAGGATGGGCAAGGATGAATCTTGAAAGCTCCAGGGGGTAAGTTTTAACATTTCACTTCTGAGACCCTTGGCAAACCAAGCAGACAGTCAGGCCATATCAGGAACGAAGTTGAAAACCAAAGCCAGGACCTTAGAAATCATCTACAACACCGAGGTTCAAATTTCTTTTGAGCAGCATAATGGTTTTTCCCCCAAAACTAAATCTTACACCACATCCCAAAACATAAGACAGATTAGAACAATTATAAAATTGTATGAATTTGAGTGTAAAATACTGATTTATAACTCAAGCACTGTAAGAGCAGTGGAGCTATTTTGCACAAATGTGAAACCAGAAGTTATTGGTGACATTGCTAGTCTTAAATCAACCTCAGCATCTGATTTGTTTCTTTTGGTCTTAGTTGTACAGTGGGGACATAATCACTATTGACAGAGATAAGTAGGTACCATAGTAACCATTTAAAAACATCTCAGGGCCCAATTCAATTTAAAAGATTTGGCAGGTGAGGCTTACTTGCACAAAATCAACTTTTCTGGAGCATGAGTTAGTTAACATATGGTTTATTAGTTAATTAATGCACAGGTCACCAGTGTGTTAGGCTTTGCTATAGAATGCTATTGAGTTTACTTTTTATTTTTGAGACACAGTCTCACACTCTGTTGCCCGGGCTAGAGTTCTATGGTGTCAGCCTAGCAACCTCACAGCAACCTCAAACTCCTGGGGCTCAAGCAATCCTCCTGCCTCAGCCTCCCAAGTAGCTGGGACTACAGGCATGCACCACCATGCCCAGCTAATTATATATATATATAGATAGATATGTATATGTGTATATATATACATATATATTAGTTGTCCAGTTCATTTCTTTCTGTTTTTTTAGTAGAGACAGGGTCTTGCTCTTGCTCAGGCTGATCTTGAACTCCTGAGCTCAAACGATCCACCCATCTCGGCCTCCCAGAGTGCTAGGATTACAGGCATGAGACACTAAACTTGGCCTGAGTTTACATTTTACTGCAGTTAAAAAACACTTTAGTATGCGTATATATTTTATATATACAGTATATGACATATTTACATGGAAATTATACCTGAAAATATTAAACACAGAGTTACTCCCAATGACCGACAATTCCACTCCTAGGTATGTAAGGCCTAGAAAAATATGAAATATGAATATGTATGTTCCTTATATGGGAATGTTCACAGTAACATTATTCACAATAGCCAAGATGGGTTTTCACAAAACCCAAACGTCCGCCAACTGATGGATGCATGAAATGCAGTATAGTCCAGCCATAAGCAGGAGCGAAGTACTGATACATGCTGAACGTGAGCCAGGAAAACACTGTTAAACCAAAGGGCCCAGTGGCAGTCGACCACAAAGTCTATATATGACTGCATTCACATGAAACGTCCAGGGGCAAATCCACAGAGACAGAAAGTAGATTAGTGGTTGCCAGGGGTTGCGGACGGGAGAGGGAGGACTGGGAAGTGATCACTCATTAGTGGTTTCTTTATGACAGTGACAAAAATGTTCTAATATTAGATAGGGCTGATGGTTGCACAACTTTGTGAATATACTAAGCACCACTGAAGAGTAACTTTAACTAGATGGTAAATTAATTGTATGTCAATAAATCTATTAAAATATGTATATATGATATAAAATGTACATATGTAACAAAACACACAGGAAAAAACATGTAATGAAAATGAATCAACTGTTTTTGGGACTTCGAAAGTCCTTGCTGAGACCTCTAGAACTCCAGATAATACAATCTGAAAACTAACCATGGACCTAATTCAATTTCCTTTTACTGGAGACTTGCAGATTGAGCGGTTGAATGACTTGCCCAGGCCAGAGCTAGATGGTGGGAGAAGCAGGAACAGAGACCAGACGGTCTCATTTCAGAGCCGTTCCCTTTACTTTGGAGTATAGATTAAACTAGTCCGTCAGGCGAGTGTCCGAGGCCCTCAGCAGCAGGCGCCGGGTTAGAACTGGCGGCAGTGGATGTGGGCAAACCCTTTTTCAAAGGCTGATCCTATTTTCAGAAGGAGGACACACGAGCACCTTCATCACCCAAGAGGGAAGACAATACACCATTCTGGGTGCTTCTGTCAGCATTGGCAGAGGTAGTTTAATTTTTAACAGCTCACTCAGAGCCTTTTGAAAATATTATTAGTGCACCTGCCTCAGCGTATATGTAATTAGCCACCATGGTTCTAACTGCCAGGCTGTTCAGGAAAGGTTTCCAGAGTGAATTTGCAGCACGAGAGCCGTGCCTAAAGCCACATAAGTATTCACTTAGATGTTATACGGATTCCACTGCTACTGGCCTTGGCCCATCTCAGGCGTCTGAAAGCCTAGACTTCGGTCATCATGGAAAATAATACATTCTTAACAACTAGGAGGATGGGGGATACACTGTTTACAACCAACGTTTTCAGAAAGAGACAGGCTAAAATAAATGTGATCAAATACCATTGATTTTCCTGAGGGTGTTTAATGGTGTCATTCTTTAGGGCAAGATCCTTAAACTGATGTCACTGGACCTCCTAGGGGATGATCTGTGAACCTTCAAAAATCAGATGCAAAGTGTGTGCATGTGTCCATGTGTCCGTTTTCCCCTCTTACTTAAAACTGAGTGTATGATCCCAAGAAAAGATTAGAATCCACTGTTACAGTGCAAAGGACGGTGCTAACAGGGGTGACGACGGAGTCAGGAAGGGAGGGTTCCAAACCCAATGCTGTCTCTACGTGTGACTGTAAGCAAGTTGTCATCGTCATCGTGATGGCTATCATCGCCACATGCACACAGATATTCAGTCCCAGGTGCTGGGGATACAAAGAATTATAAAGAAATGTTAAGACTTGGACCCTTTTCTAGGTGGCCCGTGATCTAGCAGGAAAACAGGACAAACTGAGCTCTGAGACTTTCAGACTTTGGTCAATACTCGCAGGCCAGGGCTTGGAACACAGGCGAGCTCTGAGCTGTCCGGGATCGGCAGGTGTGAGGCCGATGGGGTCGTGGGGAACCAGTGTCCCCACAAAGGCACACGTGGTGGGTGGGTGCCCGTGCGTACCTGTGCCAAACCTGTGCCTCTGTTAGATGCTAGGGCTTCAGAAGGTGTGTCAGGGGTCTGGGAAAAAGAGGTGGCCGTGGAAGCAATGCCCAAAGAAGAGTTGAGGTCCCTGTCTGAAAAATGAGCAGATTCCCAAGGATCACGAGAGAAATAATGTCACTTTATCAAAAGGACAAAAAGGACAGCAAAACAGACTTGGTAAAGCTCTGCCAGGAAAGGGAGGCGTGGACAAGGACACGCAGGGCTGGTGAGAATGGCACGGACCAAGGAAAGGCTCAGGGCACAGGACCCGCCCTTACTCTCCTGCACCCTGGGACCGAGCTTGCTGCACCATAAACCGTGGCGTGCTCGGGCATGCGGTCACCCAGCTTTCAGGCGTGAAGCACTCACTGCAAGGTGGTGCCGAACTGAGGATGACTAGAGCACAGGCCCTGCCTAGAGAAACTGGCTCTGAGATTTAATGCCACACAATCATCCAGGGCCCATTTTCCTAGGTTCATAAAAACCTGCTGCTATTAGACCAGTAAAAGTCTGGCTGCTGCTATTAGACCAGTAAAAAGCACAAGGGCATAAATGGACCCAAGGCTCACCTGCACGCTGCCGGAGACGTCCTGGGTGTGCGGTCTTGGAACCCAGATCACATCACGCTCCTGAGGCCAGAGGGCAGGCGCGGATGAAAGGGGACATCGTTTTGCATCCGGCCAGGCCTGTCCTAACACAGCTCTGAGGCTCCCAGGAAGGAGGACAGACCACATCAAAAACGGGTGGGCCCTGGTTATGTTTATGTTTCCTTTTGGGTAAACTGGCACCAAGCACTCTGCTAAGGGCTTTAAAGACATATTTGCATTTAACTCTTGCAACATCCTTGTAACATGGCTACTATGCTGACTCCCTCCCATTTTGCAGATGGAGAAACTGAGGCTCCAACATGGCACGTAACTTGCCCGAGGCCACACAGCCAGGGGATGGCAGGTGAGGATAACCTCGCCGCTAAGCAGTCTAAGGTCCCATCCTTTCTTGCATCTCTGTCCTTCCAGAGCAGCAGAGGGACAGAGGACAGCTGGGCCACCCCACCCCTCTGGAACCCTGGGCGAGCCTGCAGCCACCCCCAAGTCACCAGCCCGGGGCTGCCACGACCCCACACAGTGGCAGACTCCAATGAGAAGAACCACCAGGTTTTCAAAGGAACCTGGGGACAGCCTGAACAGTCACACGCCACTTCAAACGTCCTCACGCACTCATCCCGGCAACAGGGTGTCTGTCCCACAGGCTTTCAAATTCTGATGACTTCCCCACAAGTTTGTTTCAAAAGAAGTGAAGCTCTTTTACTGTTTCTGCTGCTGTTTGGAGAAAAAAAAAAAAGCTCTTTTAGCTTCAAATGACTTCAAAGTTTTTTTTCAAATGAAAGTTATTTTACTGAACTGGAGAAGAATGACTTGGGTTTTAAAAGAATAAACCTTGGAAGCCTGGGTTGGGCTGGAAGGCAGGGGGATTTGCTCTGAGACCTCAGAGGCCCCACCAACGTTAGCAATAATGTAGCTGCTGGGTGTGGTGGCGCCCGCAGTCCCAGCTACCGGGAGCCCAGGAGTTCCAGACCAGCCTGGGCAACGTAGAGAGACCCCACCTCAACATTAAAAGAAAGAGCGAACTTTTCTGACAGGCCAGGAAGCTGCTCTGTGAAATGTCTGGTGTTACGTGCTTAATCGTGAGATCAGGCCTTCCGGTGGCTGTGACTAGTCTCTGACATAACGTATCAGGGATGCCCAGAAACATTCTGGAGAGTTCCTGCATCGTGCGAATGGGCGACACACAGATCTGCTCACTCTTCTCCAGCATCCAGGGCCCCATCAGCCAGGACATGGACAGGACAGCTGAGCGGGCCGAGTGACTCCGGATGCAGGCAGTGGAGTGGCCGAGGGTTCTACGGCCTTCCCTGGCTGGGGACACAGCTTCGCTCCATGATTTTTGTTTTTCCTTAAAATGGTAAAATATATATATAACACAAAATTTACCATTTTAAGTCTACAATTTAGCGTCACTGAGTACCTTTACACTGTTGTATAGCCATCACTACCATCCACCTCCAGAATTTTTCCATCATCCTAAACTGAAACTCTGTCCCCACTGAAAGCTAACGCCCCATTCCCCACCTCCCCAAGGCCCTGGCAACCACCACTCTACTTTCTGTCTCTGTGACTCTGACCACTCTAGAGACCTCATGTAAGTGGAATGATACACAGTTTGTCCTTCTGTTTTTGGCTTATTTCCCTTAGTGTGTCTTCAAAGGTGCTTCCAGGAAGCAGTGTGTGTCAGAGCTTTCTTCCTTTCTAAGGCTGGATGATGTTCCATGATGCGGACATTCCTCACTTGTTTATCCATTCGTTCCCCAACAAATACTCAGGCTGTTCCCATCTTCTGGCTATTGAACACGGGTGTGCAATTCCACGCCTGTTTTTTTCCTACTCTGAAAGGGCAAGCTGGCATCAGTGCCATGAGACGCCCAGGGTTGGGGTTGTCCCTGGCTGGCCCCGAGGGGCCTCTGGTATAAAACCAGCAGAGGCAATCCCCTGTGTTCCCATGCGCAGTCCTGCCCACACAGCTGCTAGCGTCACCTTGAGAGCCGTCTCTCAGCTCCGTGGTGTTTACAGGAACCTGCAGTTGCTTTTAAGTGTGGGCTTGGACTGAAAGGCACAAGCCCCTGAACATCCCTTCTCCTTGCATGTGGACCTTGGTCTTGCCCCTGAACACACCCCCCCCAATATGAGGTAGAGCTACCTGCTGAAGTCCCCAAGGGCATACTCATGGGCTTGGTGGGGGTGAGGGGGTAGCTTGGAATGGTTCCTTCTCCCTCCCTCTCACCCCACTCCCTCCAGCATGCATACCCTGCCTTGCTCCCATGGCCTCCTGGGCATCCCCCTGTTGCAGCCCTGCACTCTTGGGGTAGACTTTCCTGTCTGGCTCTTCTAAGTGACATAGGGCTCCACAGGTCCAGGGCTGTAACTCCTATCAGATGTGCAATAAATACCTGTTGAGTGACTAAACAAACCAAAATTACTCAGCACCCCCCAAATGCCCAAAATAATTAGCACCAAATCAACACCCTATAAATTATAATCAACAGACTCTAACCAACATGATATCCATATGGACGGCCCCCTGCTAGCCTTTTCAATTATATTTTGAATGAGCTAATATAAGTGCAGAAAGAGGAATCTGGTAAAGGAAACAGACCCTGGATTTCCAAACAGCTTTGGAAAAAACTGGCCAACGGCTGCACCATATGGAGCATGACGATTCTCCACGGGGGAGGACAAGCCCAAGGGGCCGACTGCCCTCAGCGTATCTGGGTCCCATTTGTTCGGTGGCTGCTCAAGTTTCCAGCCGTGTAAGAGGAAAGATGCAGGAAGTCTCCCAAAGAAGCCTGGCAATTTTTTTTTTTAATTAAAAAAAAAAAAATGAAAGACGCAGAATTGAAATGACCATTAAGCAAACATAAAATTATGAAGCAGAGTCCCAAGAGAGGAGAGGAAATAATTTCCGCTGATAATGATCTTAAGATTAGCTTTATCAAGTGCATCAAGCACAGGGCAGTGAATGAGTGATCTGGTTTCTATTTCTGGCGACCCCTCATCCTGGTCAAGTCATTTGGAGCTGATTTCAACTCCTCGTTTGTTTGGCTATAAAATGGGGGAAATGCCACTCTCCTACTCCGTTCTGAGCTTCAGCAGAGAAATCATGTGCAGCTCAGACACTGCAGGACTCCCAACTTCTGATGAGGAGCCACCTGAGGATTCCACGTGCCCCTACGATTGGAGCCCTCTGGTCACATGCGGAACGGGGTCTGTGGGCAAGAGAAGAGCCCCACGATGTATCAGTTAGTGAGAAAAGGACACTTAGAAAAATGGCACACTCACTCTGGCCTCTAATTTTTTAAAACTCTGCATTTATACATACACTTTAAAAATTATAACTGACACAACCAACCTACCCTACCCGTGTGGTGCATGCCCTGCACTAAAATATTAACTGGTCATCTCTGGGTGGTAGGTTTATGAACAAATTGAATTTCACTCTTTTTTTTTTCCAAATGTTTCATGCAAGTATTCCTTTTTATTATCAGAGAAAAAAATACATTGCTTTAAAAAACGATGCATTCAAATTATACATAGAGTTATAAATATGTATATGTATATATGTATACTGTTATAGTATCCTGGATAGGATTGAAAAATCAATTGGCAACATCACTGAACATACTAGAAGAACCAAGAAACAGACTAAAAGGTTAATAAGACGGCTTCTTGTGATTAAGTAACTTCTTAGTTGCTTACATACACACACATACACAATCCCTAGACTCACTTCTCTCCAGCGGCCAGAAAAATCACTCATTGTCCTTGAAATGTGAATTTTCAGGCATCGTGTTTGTTAAAGGAATCGCTGCATTCAAACCAGCCCTCGGCCCCTCCGTAACTTGCCCGTGTATGGGAGATTGAGAGACTGCTTCCAGACGGAGGAGGAAAAGCTTTCGCAGTATCATTCACAAAAGCCAAGAGGAGGCAACCAAGTATCCGTCAAAGGATGAAATAATAAGTGGAATGTGGTCACACATACAACGGAACATCACTCAGCCTCAGGCAGGAAGGGAATTCTGACATGTGCCACAGTATGGAGGACGTCATGCTAAGTGAAATAGGCCAGTCACGCAAGGTCAAATACTGTGTGATTCCACTTATGTGAGGTACCTAGGGTAGAAAAAACTCACAGAGATAGAAAGTAGAATGGGGCTTACCAGGGGCTGGGGGTGGGGGCAATGGGGAGCTGTTTAATGGGTACAGAGCCTCAGTTTCATAAGATGAAGAGTTATGGAGATTGGTCGCAGAACAACAGGAATATACTTAACATGACTGAAACGCACACTTTAAAATGGCTAAAAGATGATACATTTTGATGTTTTACCACAATTTAAGGTTTTTAAAAAAATTATCCAGCAAATATGAGTATGCACGGTCAAACAGAGTGCAAAACGGACACTGGAGATTCAGAAAGGAGGGAGGGAGGGAGATGAGGGATGAAAAATTATCTCTTGGGTACTATGTACACTATTCAGGTGACAAGTACACTAAAAGCCCAGACTTCATTCAACACTATACAATTTGTCCAAGGAACAAAAAAATCATTTGTGTCCCCTAAATCTATTGAAATAAAAAAGTTACCTAGCAAAAGGAAAAAAGCATTAGCATGGCATTGGTTTGCACTTTCTGCTCAGTTTGATTTGCAGATGCATGAAGGAATTTCTGGCACACGGAAATCCCTTTTCCTGCCATCAGACCTTTCAAGTAGGAGCCTGGCCTTTAGTTAAACCTAACATGAGAAAAGAATCTCATTCCCTCTCGTGCAGCTGGCAATGTGTGCCCAGATGCCCACAGGTGTGCCTACGCACTGCCCCACACTGGGGGCTGGCGGGGGTCCCTGGGGGACGCCATCAGGGCCAGGTGTGCACTGGCTGCTGGTCCTGTGATGATGGACCCTAGCCAACATCGACCTGAAATAGGGACCAACCAAGAACAACACACTTGCATGGGATGGCTACACCCTGCAGGCTACGGAGAGCCACTGGATCCTAATTTGCACAGTGAAATTAACCAACCGATGCCATATCTGGGTGATTCTAGATAAAAGAGCCTTTAGATACCTCAGGGGAAAGTGGTATTTCTGACTACATTAAGTTTTTGAAACAATCTGACTTCCTTACAAAGGAGTATGATGAAAGACCACCACCGTGGCCACAGAGCCCCAAAGGTTGCATGGCATAGTGGCTAGGAACCTGACCCTGGAACCAGCATAACTCTTTAGTCCTGGGATTTTAGATGACCTCGATAGTCTCCTTCAATTTCCCCATCAGGGCAACAGGACCTATCTTAAATGACTCTTTAAGTCCTTTAAAGAGTCCTTATACAGATTACATGTTAGTATTTTTGAAGCTCTTGCTTTTAAAACTTTAAGGAAAGCAAATCCTAATGAACCTAAGTACTCATACAGCAAAAGGCAGTTGGGAAAGACATGCTCCTCCGTGCAGGGAAGGAACGACCCTTCCCTCCTCCCGATAACCGTAACCTGCATCCTGGTGTTAAATGACCACGCAGTGAAGTGGCATGATGTCACTACAAATCCACGCTCACCACTTAAGAACAGGCACTCCTCGCTGCCCACAGCCTGCTATGCTTCTCCATCTACCCCCTCTCCCTACGCCCCAAACCCCAAACGCTACCTTGTGCTTTCTTCTCCCTCGTCAAACCTTCTCCCCCGCCCCCAGCCCCTCCTGCAGCCTCTCTTGGCAGCCAAGGCTTCCCTGCTTCTGACTCCTCTGGGCAGAAGCAGTTCTCCCCTCCTCTGCTATTCTCTTTGCACGTTCTTTTCTCCCAAGGAACTTTACACAATTTATAGCCAAATTTTTATTTAGTTGTCTCCTGCCAGGACTGTAAGTTCCCTGAGGGTGGAAACCAAGGATATTCTGTTCAGCCTTCTATGCCCAGCACTGGCACATGGCATATGCTCATAAACCTCTCCCCAAACAATGAACTGAATGAAAAACCACATCAGGTAATGTCAGGTACGTGCCTCCTTTTAACTGCTTAAGTTTATGGAAGGACATGGGGACATAAAGCAGCCAGCTGTCTAAGCTAACAGCATCTTGCTTAAAACAACATTTTATTCTCTATTATAAAAATTTTCTTACAAAGGATTTCTTGCAGTTTTCTGGTACTTTAAAAATGTGGTCCTTTTTTGCCTTAAGTGAAAAATAAACAATTCAAAAACATACGCAAAGCCAGAATACCATTTTAAAAACAAGCATACGCATGCACAGATACATATATATGTTAGTTCCAAACTCCACGAGAGCAGAGCTGGGGTTCATCTCACGTGTCAGCCCGGTGCCTGCTGCACAGTATAGATACAGAGTTCAAGAAACATGGGATGGATGGATAGCTGGAAGGAAGGAAGACAGAGAGGGAGAGAGGGAGGGAGGGAGGGAGGGAGGGAGGGAGGGAGGGAGGGAGGGAGGGAGGGAGGGAGGGAGGGAGGAAGGAAGGAAGGAAGGAAGGAAGGAAGGAAGGAAGGAAGGAAGGAAGGAAGGAAGGAAGGAAGGAAGGAAGGAAGGAAGGAAGGAAGGAAGGAAGGAAGGAAGGAAGGAAGGAAGGAAGGAAGGAAGGAAGGCAGGCAGGCAGGCAGGCAGGCAGGCAGGGCCCACCCTAGGAGTAAGTGTACCAAAATTTAGCAGCAATGTGATTATAGATGATTTTACTTAGTGTTTTTTAAACTGTAATTTATATACCATCTTTCTGGAAGACAGCACCTCACACAACACTAGTATTTTAGGAGAAAATATGAAGTCAATACATGATAGATAAAGTGAGTTGTTTCTTACATATTCAAAGTGAGACTTTTATCAAGAGTCTGTAGGCCAGTTTTTATTTAGAAGGGGCCTTTGCTAACAAGGGAGTCCCAGAATGAAGACCAGATAGGACGTATGACCTCCTATAAAGCCCATTAGGTAACCGTATGGAAGGGATGACCAGGACCACCTTCCCCCATACCTGACGACCTGCTGCAATAACCTTGGGCAACGCACGAGCTCAAAGTGCCCCCAGGAACAGCCAAGGGACCAACGGGCAGACCCTGCGTGACAGGTGCTGCTGGGTCTAGGTGCACACCGAGGGCTCAGCACCGTACCTGGGGTGGACGGTCTTGCAAAAGACAACTTACCTATGTCTCTTCCATTTCTAAATTCAAGACTCTAGTAATCCATCATCTACCAAAACAGCTACCTGAAAATCAAAACACCTTTTGGAAAGCTGAGATAATTTTATCTTATTTAGGTAATTTCAAAGTAGTCACAGAAAAGAGTTACCTTGTGATTCTCCAGACAGATGAAAGAGACCTATTCTCATAACTGCGTAACTTGCCAACAAGCTTTTCAAAAAAAGAAGGAAAAAAAAACAAACTTTTATCATTTTCTCTACATAAATTTTTATCTTTAGAAGAAATGGAGGGGGGGGAACCACAACCATAAATTCTTTTAAGATATAAAGACTGCAACAGCAGACTAATTTTAATCTTGCTAGGAGCAACAACCTTTTGTCTGTGCATGTGTGTTAATTATTTATTTTTAAGCTTAAACAGATGTCTTTTATAAGCTCACATAGTCGGGATCATCTGACTGGAATTTATTTAGCAGTGTACCTCGAACCATCGCCTTAGTCAGAATGAACACAGATGCAGAAGAATGAATCACTTGTTCAATGACAAAAAGTAGGAAAAAAGAAAAAAACTAGGGTAAAAGATCTACTTAAAACGTGTCACAAACTACTTGCTTATAAGGAAAGGTGCCTTTTTCTCTTGAGAAAATGGGAGTTTTCTAACAATAGCACTTCAGTAAGCTTATTAATGCAAGCAAGTGAGGCAATGCAAAGTTTAATATTAGACAATAGGCCAAATATGAACTTTGGGCTGCAAGTTTTTGGTAAGAAAATAACAGAACCCCTCCCCCCTTGGCCTGGAAGGTTATAAGACCCTGTCTTTACGAAAGCAAATAGGAATTTCCTAAGATGCGCTCGTAGACTTTGCCCTATTTACTTGTTCCTAACTGAAGCATCCCCTCAAAGATTAATTTTGTGCTACTCAACCGTGAGATCAGGGTCAAATGACTCTATGTTCTTTTTAATTACCTCCTGCTGAAGACGTGAGAGGCATCGCACCAGGTAGGTGTGGCTGGCTGCCTGCGGTCTTTTTAGAAAGGTGCATGCCTCATGGGGTCCAGGGATGACTTCCATTTAGGGTCCCCCACTTGAGATGTGGCTTCCCTCCCCGCACGTGACTGCTGTTTACTAACATCTCTACCAGATGCCAAGTAGAAGGTCAGGAAGGAAAACTGGCAGTTTTTTTTTTTTTTTTTTTTTTTGAGACAGAGTCTTGCTTTGTTGCCCAGGCTAGAGTGAGTGCCATGGCTTCAGCCTAGCTCACAGCAACCTCAAACTCCTGGGCTCAAGCAATCCTCCTGCCTCAGCCTCCCAAGTAGCTGGGACTACAAGCATGTGCCACCATGCCCGGCTAATTTTTTCTATATATATTAGTTGGCCAATTAATTTTATTTCTATTTATAGTAGAGACGGGGGTCTCGCTCTTGCTCAGGGTGGTTTCGAACTCCTGACCTCGAGCAATCCGCCCGCCTCGGCCTCCCAGAGTGCTAGGATTACAGGCGTGAGCCACCACCACGCCCGGCCAAGGAAAACCGGCAGTTTTAAACGTACTTTAGTAGCTGCAAAGACGGCGGGTTTGGGGTGGCATGGAAATTTGCTTTCTATGTGACTAATTATGCTCTGCTTTGTGACATCTCCCATTCTCATCTTCTGTTACTTGAATTTTCACACGTTTGAGGCAGGGACTATTAAACCTGGCAGGTGCCCACGAATATTTGCTCATCTGATTAGCTGTCCACTCATCAAAAATGACACAGCCTTGACAAAGGTCTGCTTAATCTGCTCACTGCTGACAGTTAAACTGGATAAATAAAGCTCTGCACCAGATTTTCCAGGCCCGAACTATGTAACCCAAACAGATCAAAAGGACTGGAAAATTGCAAAATCCCTTCTTGGCTCTGCACCGTGCAGTGACAACCACACTATACCATTTCCCTAATTTATTTAGAGTCACCACGGATGGGCCCAACACGCATTCCCTGAGCACCTATCACTAAATGATAATCACAGCTCCAGCTCACAGAAGGCCTACAGGGTGCCAGGCGTAGATCTAAGCACTAAATACGAATTAATTCACTGTCTCACACTGGGCCCACATGTTAGGTGTTATTACTATTTTTATTTTACAAATAAGGAAACCAAGGATCGGAAAGCTTTTACCTTATTTATTAATTGCCAAACACCTCCCCCCTTCCCCAGAGGAATAGCAAAGCCAGGATTCAAACCTATGAAGTCTGGCTCCAGGATTTACGCTGTTAATCACAATGCCATGCTGCTTTTCATCTAATTAAATCATAAAGAAATTATCAGGAAGAGGGTTAACTGTTTAAGCAGTATTGAAATATGATGTCAGCATTTAAATTCTATCATTTAGGGCGCTCATCCTATGGATATCTTGCCTCTCCGCTGCCCGCGCGGCATGGCGGGAAGGGAAAGGCATTCATTTCAGAGCCTGGGAGTCAGATCGCACTTTCTTCCTGCTGTGGCCCCGGGTCACGTCAGCTCTCCGATTCTTGGCTTCCTCCTCAATAAAGGGAATATGGTGGGACCAGCCCTTCCCACTTCAAGGGTATTGCAAGGGATACACGAGACGGGCTGAGGCAGGCCCGCCTGGACGAGAGGACGGACTCTTTCCAGAACTCGCCCATCTAGGGAAGCCCCCGGCACACACAGCAAGCCTCTTAATACAAATCTGGATAAAGTACAGTGGAGCCTCATTATTCCTGGATTCCGTATTTGCACATTCACCTACTTGCTATGATTATTCATCACCCCAAAATCAACACACATGGCACTTTCACGGTCATTCACGTGCATGCACACGTACACACAGCAAAAAAATCCGAGTCACCGACACTCAGATTCCCAACTGAGGTGAACCAGGCGACCCTGTGCCATTTCAGCTCAGACGTGGTGTCCTTTTCTTGAAATTTTTAGTGCCAGATTTTTTGCATTTTTCTTAGTGATATTGCTGTTTTCAGTGGCCCCAAGCATGGCGCTGAGGTGCTGTGTGGTGTTCTCCTCAGCAGGAGGCGGCTGCCATGCACCTTATGACAAAATGCGTGTTCAAAAAGCTTTGTTCAGGCCGTGTGGCAGTGCTGTTGCTTGTGAGTTCAATGATGAACCAACAGGATGTACTAAATAAGGTGTCTTTAAACAGAAGCACACACAGAACAAGGTTGTGTCCTGACTGGATGATGAAAATGTTGTGGCCAGAGGCTTGTGGGAACCTCACCCTGTGTGTCCCCCAGGAGCCGTGGCTCAGGACTCTCCAATTCAGTGACTGCAGCAACTTCATAAAACAAACTACTGTGAGCAGTGAGAAGTGACTACAGTAGCTAAAAATTATACAGGAGAAATCCACTCCCTCGGAGTCGAGGCTGCTAGCATAGACTGACGTCCACAGTCCTGGCGCTAAAGAGGAAACGGTCTTGGTGCCACCGTCTCACTGGGTTTCTGGGTGTCTTTTCACAGCTGAGAGGCCTCTGGCCCAGAGAGCAGGGATGACAGCTCTCGCCCTTTCATGTCAACGAACCCGGGGCTCGGAAGTGCATGGCAGCCTCAACTCTCTCGGCCTCTAAAGTTGGCGTTCCTTCTCATCCACGTGACAGTCTACAGCCAGGCAGCTGCAGGAAATACTGAGACCCATCTAGGGGTCGGGAGGGGGTTGGCAGACCCTCCAAGGAGTCCCTCTCTATTCTAGATGGCCTCATTCCATTCACATCACCCTCCAAGCACCCTGCCAGCCCACGTCGGGATTCGCATTTCTCTCCCAGCCTGGGCCTCAGAGAGTGATTGTCACCCGAGTCTGACAGCATCCAAGGATGGGAGCCAGAATACAGACTCAGCTCTGCCTGTCATCCAGGTGACCCTCTGGCAACTTATGTGGGAAAATCAGCACATATTCTCGCATGGCGGCACCTCTTAGAAAGCATTCAAGGGCCGAGGCAGAAGTGTCAGACCATTCAAAACTCATTTTATGAGTCATTCACAAATGCCAGCAAGTACAACGGCCTGCAGGATAAGGAAACACTGTTGAGATCAAATCTAAAATGAAAAGCCACTTTTTTAAGCCATTAGAGAAAAAGTGTGCCACCACTCACGATCCTGAGATCCTGCCACATGGCGACCACAAGCCACCACAGCCCCAGAAAGAAATACTCCTGTGTTTCTCCTCAGCCCTGAAGTTGAAGGAAAATGGAAATGGAGCTACCAGCTCTGGACACGGCTATACGAGGCTGAACTAACTCCCAGTGCAAGCGGGAGATGCCAATGTTAATAAAATATCACTTCGATTACTTTTGCCAGGGTTATAAAAAGAAACCGGAGACTTCCTCCCTTGGGCATCTTCTGTTAATTGCCATTTATAAAAGTTCTGTTTTCTGGGTCTGTAATATGCATTATTTTCCCTTTGAAAACAAAAAGAAACTCCTAAAATATCAATCAGCATTCCAAATGGCAAAGTGATTTGTTTTCCAACTCACACTCTCGGATCAGCTTGGGAGTCTGTCTGAAATTCGGGCATCTGGTACCAATTTGTGACAATATAAAATCAAAGCTGAACTCCTATGTAAATATTTTGTTTTATCCCAGATTTCACCAGCCTGCACGTATCTTATTCATTTCCTTATATTTCAGTCTTGACTTTTATTTTCCTGGCTCCAAAAGAACTAAAGTTATGCATAACGAACACTGCACCTCTTATAATAAGTTCTACAGGCCAAATTCTTTCCAGTTCTGTGAAATACTGCCCACGGGATCACTGCATTGAAATATCTCATTCCCATCGCTTCCAATCCACCAGACCCCCAATTATTCACTTAAATTTGCAGCGAACAGGGTCAAATAAAAAAGTGTGGTTTAGTCACTCTGCATATACATGGCAGCTTCCCACCAACAGGGGCTGGATGGGTAAATGACACGAACATCAGCATATGTTCTTTGTGAAAGTGCCCAATAGGGCAGGTGTCAAGAAACCACCACCTGGATCCTAAAACAGAACTAATTTTGCTCAAGAAGGTCACAAACCTTGTTTGGGTTAAAAATGTTACATGCATCAAAAGGCAACAGAGCAGAGTGGGACAGCATGAGCTTCAAAGTTTGAGGGGCTCCCCACTCTGCCAGCCCCATGTGACTTGGGCAAGAAAAGGCACCTCTCTGAAGTTCAAATCCCTAGTTTACATCGTGGTATCAGTTTCTACAAAATCTGTCAAGCACCAGAAGGGTATCTAGGATATGATAATCATATCAGATTCTATCAAGAACTATGCTCCAGGTACTGTGATAAGTGCTTTACAGAGACCATGGGATTTGTGCTTTGCAGTCACACTACGAGGTATCTGATTATCAAATATTATCTCCCACTCTTTACAGATGATAACTGAGGCTCAAGGAAATCAGGGACTTGCCTAAAGCTACACGCCCAGGACAGGGAAGATCTGGGATGTGAAGCGACTTCTATAGGGCTAGGTAGCTCATAAAGTGAGTGTTCAACAAGCACACAATTATTACCAAAAAAATTACCAATAAAACAGGAGAAAGACGCAGTTGCTGCTATGGTATAGAGACCACACCCGGCCTTACTTTGACACGCACAGCGAGTCCCGATCACGGGCACACTGGGCACTTGTTGGGTTACCACAGCACGTGATTGTGCAGTTTCCAGAAGGCAATTTTTTTTCTCTTGGAAAACAGATCTTTCTTTGCATCCCAGGTTGCTCAGACTTCAGCACTTAGTAATTAGCTGCAAATATGTACAAGTTGAACTAGGAATGCTTGAAAAATTTAATTATCTTGCTCTAAAAAATTTTTTTAATAAGAAAGTGGGTCTTTAACTGAAATTAAATGAATGAAATCTGATTTGGGATTTTTTTTTTTTTGAAGCTGATACGTTCAACATTCACCTTACAAGGTTAATATGAAAAATTTTAGGCCAAGCAAGTTGGCAGTGAGTATAAAATTTGGGATGGTCTCTAAGCTTAAACATCATTTTCTACCTTGGGAGGAAAAGAAAATTCTCCATATGTATATCTTCCATCAAAAAGTGATTTATGACCCTATAGATATATTACCTCGAGCTATTAGGAAAGTAAAGGCAAGGGATTAGGAGGAAAAGACAAGAAGAGATAGGTGCTTCTTCGCTTGCACAATTTTGCTTCCTGGTAGCATTTTTTAAACTCTTCTTAACATTGCATTGTGCCACACCCTCATCCTGCCTCAGAGGGGCCACAGCCATCCAGTCAGTCCACACCAGAAACCCTGGGGTCTCCTGGATACCCACCTCTCAGCCTGCTCCACATCCAATCGATCTGCCTGCCCTTCTTCTCTTCCTTAAACAGACCCAGCTCACTGACGGCTCACGGCCCTAGAACACAAGTTCCAGGGCCTGAAACCTGCACCCCACCTTTAGGTGGCTGACTGCTTTCTCGTCTTCCTCTGAAAGAAGGGCCTTTCCTGGCCACCGTATCTAACCGATGTTCACAGACCCCAGCGACTCCCTCCAGACCACCCTCAAGAATTTACTTTACTTGCAGGTTTTCTGGTTGCCCTTTTTCTCCCCAACTCTAGCACAAGACACTGAGGTCCGTGTCCCATCTCTGCCTGGCACAGGGCAGAAGGCTGTCAACAAATGTGTCTGAATACTTTAAAAACCTACTAGAACGTTAAAATACAGGTAGATATAAAATACTTTGGGACACAGGCAAGGGAACAGATACACCGGACACAAGGAGGCAGGGAAAGCTAATGCGGAAGGGACTCACCAGAGCCTAGAAGTTCACCGGAGATGTAGTGTGGCTGTGGTGGGGACAGAAAAGGGGGGAAAAAACCTAACGGTGGTCACGTGGAGCCTCAAAGCTAAATTACCTGGGCTCTCAGCGGAGCCCTGTGCCACAGGGTGACTTCCACAGATCTGTGCTAGAATAAATGCTTGGAAGTAAAATGGAAATATTTCATGTAGCACTAGACACCGTTCACATCTTTCAGAAGGTCCAGTAAAGCCGGAGACACATGAGGCTTTGTCCGCAGCGGCTGTCCCCAAACTCGCACGGGCACGAGACACCCACTGAGAGCTTGCGGCCCCGCTCCAAGGCTCCTCGTTCAGGAACGCTGAGGCCAGGTCTGAGGACCGTGTGTCCAAGGAGCTCCTGGGCGCTGCGGGACCAGGGAGCACGTTCCAAGAGCTACTGGTCTACAGCCGTGCCAAAGAATCGAACAAACATGGAAGTATCCAGAACAGAGTTTAATTTTTCCCCAAAATTCCCCGGTGCCGCAGCCACCTACAGATCCTTCCCCCGGTTTGGGCTCTGCGTGGGGACATTGGTCCGCTCCTGCAGGCCAGGGAGGGGAAGGCTGCCACCTCTCCCCAGAGCAGCCAGTCCCAGCTCTGACTCCGAGATGTCGCTGTGCATTTTCCCAGGACTGATGTAACCACCTACCGCAAACTGGGGGGCTTAAAACGACAGCTCAGGAGGATACAAGTCCAAAATCAAGGTGTCAGCAGGGCTGGTTCCTTCTGGAGCCATGGGGCAGACCCTTCCTTGCTTCCTCCGTTCTCTGGTGTTGTAGCGATCCCTGGCACGCTTTGGCCGGCGACACAGCACTCCAGTCCCTGTCTCGGTTTCCACAGAGTGCTCTCCTCTCTGTTCTGTGCATTCCTGTCGCTTCTTAGGAGGACACCAGTCATTGGATTTAGGGCCCACCTCAATCTAGCGTGACCTCATCTTAACTAGTTACATCCACAATAACCTTATTTCCAAATAATGTCACATTCTGAGGTTTCAGGTGGGTGTGAATCGGAGCGGTGGGTGTTACTCAACCCAGCACAGGCCACGTGAGCAAAAACAAGGTGCTGCAGAGGTGGGGGACCCAAAGGACGCCAGGGTCAGTAGGCAGTGATGCGCTGAAGGGCGTGCCCCAAGTCAAGCATGGACCGAGCACGGCAGTGAAAAGCCACTGTCAAGGGTCAGCTGAAGTCTCAGGCCACTGCCTTTGCCTTCAGACCCCACCCTTCCCGGGGGCTCCTCCACCAGCTCTCCTGACCAGTCTCCTGCAGGGAGAAATCTCCAGGGGTCCACCCTCCCCCCTGAAACTCCAAAATTCAGTATATGTCAAAGTAGACACATTCCCTAGAAGTACAAATTTTGGATGTGGCACAGGTTCATTTTTCTGAAGAGACAACTAGGATACCCAAAAAGGTTAAGAGCAAAAAATACTGCTGCAGTTTCCTTCCTCCCTTCAATCTGCCTCTAGTTTTGAAAACTCCAGCTCTGCTCACGAGCCTCCCTCCTTCCTCTGAAATAAAACTCACCCTGCTTAACCGAGCACCCAGCATGCTCTACCATCACGCACCCACCGTGAAGTCACAGCTGACCTGTGGACCCAGTTTTAAGGCCACCTCCAGAGGGCCACGGCTCCCAATGCAAGACCATTGAGGAGCCTACGACCCCTCCTACCACCCCTCCTGCCACCCGGAAGCCCGGCTGCCGTGCGCTGTAGTTCTTTTCTGGAGTGGGCACTGAGCCCCATCAATCTCCGAGTAGCCAAGCCACCCCTGCCTGGCACGCAGATGCGTGTGCAGCGTTGATACTGATGTCCCTGCTGACCCCAATGCCAAACAGGCTACACTGGAAGCCCGGCGCAAAGCCCCACCTCTGTTTCACCAGGGTTTCAGAGAGAGGAGGTGGGGACCACGTGCAGAGGGGAAACAAAGGTGAACAATGAGGCCAAGTCCCCAGAGCAGCATACAACTTGGACTCCACATGTCACAGCTGCCACGCTGGCCCCTGGGGAGCCCTCACATTTGGGAGGGTATCCTGCCTAGAAATGGAGGCCAAGCAGGCAGCACAAGACCACAGAAGGCCATGGCTCTGCACGGGGAGAACAAAGGGAACAACCTTCCCAAACGTCTCCCTACGTGTTCCCCAAGGGGGCTGCGGGCACCCTCCAGGTAGGGCAGCGCCTTTGTGGGTCTGCATGTGGACAAGAACGACTGTCGCTCATATCCTCACAGCCTTGCTGCTCTCAAGGTACCATGATGAACGTGAATTCACCCTGCCTTGCTTTACTTTGGCAACGGGAATTGTCAAGACTCCAGTGTAAGCTGGGGTTATGCAGCCCCTAACAGAGGGGGTACTGTTTTCCTTTGCTGCTCCAATTTTGCTACTACTTATAAAACTAAAACAACGCAGCAACTTATCTGTTCAGGCTACCATAGCACCAGGTCCCCCGGATCTTAGACCTTGACCAACGTCTCAATGGCTTCTTACGTAGCATGCAACTGTGAATGGAAATGAAAGCTACAGTTTCACTGCTCAATCATTGAGGGCCAAAACCCTGCTAGGTGTTCAATGTTGCCCTCTGCATTCTCCTTTTAATCCTTGCAACACACCCGCGAAAAAGGGCTTCTTATCCCCATTCTACAGATGAGGATGCCGAGGCTCAGAAGAGTTAGGTGAGTTGCCCAAAAGGTGCCACCAAGTGGCAGGGTCATGGGACTCCAAATCTGGTTCTTCGTCTCTTGCATCTGCTCACCCATTTTGCAGAGACAGAGGACTTGTGGCAGGGGTATGGGAACGAAGGAAGAGCTCACTCCCTGGGGGAGGAACTGACACCAAACTATTATCCAGAGAGAACTGTCATTTTTGGGAAAATTTTCCGTGACTAAGCCCCAAACCAGGGTTCCGTTGGCCTGCCCCAGAGGTTATCACGCGAAAAATCAGCATCCTTGCCTGATGAGAAGGCACAGGGCTGGCCAAAACTATAGCACAATATTTCTTTGTACTTTAACATACTGACCTTGACTGACTCCAGCCCCTAAGTCTGAAATGAACGAGGCTCTCGCATTTTTGTTCTTTTTGAGGTTAACAAATAACAAGTGGAAGATCTGGACAGGAAGGAGAATAAAATTTTACAGCCCTTAATAGGATTCTTTCTTAAGTTTTTCTTAAATGGTACAGCTATGGTAGAGTGTTTGTTTTAAAACTCTCAACTTCAAATAAGAAAAGATAGATTTATAAATTCCAGCTCTTCCTCATACAGCAACTTTCAAATCCACAGAAACAGCCCCCACATTGCCTTTTTTGAAATGATTTGCTAAAAACATATATCTACAAAAGCACTTTGTAAAATGTAAAGCATTGTACAAATAAATACGACATATATTATCAGTTGTTAGTTTTGTGATGGCTTAATTGAAATCTCACAATTCCCTTAGACATTTGTAATCTCAACTTCTTCACTATTCATCTTCCAAAAGCAAACTTTACTCAACTCAGTAAAACATAACAGTTCATCAAGAACCACCTTTCAACATCTTGTCCCCCTCACGGGCCAATTTTTGTCCTTAAGCAAATAATTTTTTAGACTTTGCCTGTCTTCTTGTTCCTCACATCCTTCCTGAAACTATCAAAGTAGACATTGTGCTTTATAAATACTTGGATCGAGGAAAGTGTTATAAAATAAAAATCAACGTGCCAGGCACATAAAAATCTTTGGCATTCTCAAATATTTTACTAACCTCTTACTGAATGATTTTTCTTCTATTTATACTTACATTTAAGTATATCCTGTGCTTTAAATCAGGAACAAGACTGGGTCCTGTCCTGTACACACTTACTATTACAAACTGTAGCATCTGCATGTTCTGTTTTACAAGCTTTTGTCTTGTGGCTAATGTGTAGCAATAACCCAAACCACATTAATGATAACCTTGTTAAATATAAACTGGAGCGCAATTATCCAAACTACTAACACAAAGAGGGGGGGGAAAAACCCCAGAAACCCTGATTGATTATATGTTCTTGGAGGCTTTTAAAAACCAAATAAAAATAAAAATACAATATTACAGTGTGTAAAACAAAGTAATAGCTAATGATTTTATGATTCCTACACATAATACTGAGTGGTCTGTTTCAACCCCAGTGTCTGTGAAAAGTTTGGTTTTTAAGTTGTACACAGGATGAAACTTGAGGTAGAAAAAAATGGGTGGTGGTAACTCTGGGCAATATTCACATCATTATGTGAAACAGCAAATTCTCATACAAACCGATGGTTTTCAGCATGCTTTGTTCGATAGCAACACGTTGCACAGCTCCCAAAGGGAAGAACAGAACACAAAAGATGTGTGAGCTGACAAGCCACTGAGGGCGAACAGTGGGCAGGGGAGGCCGCCCCACCAGACATACACAGATAGAGGACTGTGGGATCAGATGTGGCTTTCAGAAAGGGCCCTCTGGCAGCCCTGGGGGAAGCAGTTGACAGGGGTCCCAGCAGAAGTCAGGAGCCTCTCGGGCCATGGCATCACACAGGGCACAAACGTGGCGAGGACAGCGAGGGGCCAAGGGCACCGTGCACCGCCTGGGACCAGAGCACTGGGCCAGGGCCACACGACTTTTCTGTCATAAGCCAGGGAACAAACTGCTTAGGCTTGGTGGCCACGTGGTCTGTCACAACTACTTGATTCTGTCCCTGTAGCACGAAGGCAGCCAGAGGCGATACATATACGAGTGGGCATGACTGTTTCCAAGAAACTTATTTATAATCAGCCAGGTGGCAGCTGGGTGGCGCTAGAAGACACAGAAGGTCCAACGAAGGAACAGCCCAGGAAGGAGGCAGTTTATTATTCCCATTTCATGGCTAAGAACTTGGTCAGGAGAGAGGTAGAGTTGCAGACACCATCCTTTGGGGTGCCAGGGGCCCGTTCCAACGGAGGTGACAGGGGCTGTGGCTGAGAAGAGGGGAAGCACAGGCGGCCGTGTGCAGGATCAAATTACTGCAGTCACAGGAATCCCTGCTTAGCCTGGCCTGTCCTCTGGGCCCACGTGTACAGAGGTCCTCCCCGAGCGACAGAAAGGCGGAAAGCTAAATGAGGAAACCACAAGCGATCAGCGCCCTTGAGGCCACTTAGGCCAACTTCTGCCCAGTTCAGCTGAAGCCGCTTCAACAAGCATTTATGAGCCCGACCCATAAACCACAGCGCAGTGGAGGGGGCGGGTCAGAGCCCGGGTTCTGAAGCTAGACGGCCTGGCTTCAAACCCGGTTCCCAGATGCAGGCTGAAGGACCCCAGGCAAGTTACTTAACCTCTCTGTGCTTCCCAGTGCGGGTGATGATAGGAGTACAGACTCAGGGTTATCTTAAGCGTGCACTCGATCCCCACAGAGTGCTTAGAATAATGCCTGCCACATGTTTGTCAGATAAAAATACGGTGTCCAAGGCCCTGTGCCAGCTCCCACGGGGCGAGGTATGAAGTGTCCCTGCTCCAGCGGGGCCTCAAACAGTAAGCTTACCTCTAACCAAACCCTCACCACCGTACCAAGGCACCCACGGGTGCTTGTGTCACCCAACACCAACAGAGACTATGCTTTATATCTATGTGTCCATGTCGCCCATGACTCTCACAGTGCTGACTCATAATTGATATCATGTTCAACGTTTGTTGAGTGAACAAATGATATAAGGCTTGAAGTCTCAATACAGAATTTCCTCTACTACATACCTGACAAATAACAAAGCACCTGAGGCCACCCCTCGCCCACTCTGTGACTTTAGACTCCTGCCCCTCCATGTTGTTTGGGGTCTGAAATCAGTCTCTACAGAAGTACTCGCTGAACCTGAGGCCCGTCAGCAACAGTCGCCACTACAGATCCTGTCCTCGATACGGGCAGTGGTTTTGGCTGGGGACCGACCACCTTCCCAGGCACTGGCCCCCTGCCTGGGTGGCCTCCCAAAGCTGTGACGTGATACCTCTGCTGCCTGAGCAAACAGAGCGAAAGGTGATTTTTCAAGTTCTTTACATTGAGGGAAGCCCATTCCTTCATTCATTCGTGAACGTTTTACCCACGGAAGCCAGCCAGAACAAACCCAACACTTATCCACACTTCCCCAAGCTAAACACGCTCCAGGCCTCAGCAGGGCACACGACTGACACACTCAGCATGCAAGACGTGTAGAAGAGGCAGCAGGCTCCTCTGTCCCAGTTCAATAAGGAAATAGAGACCCGGAATCTTGGGATCTTGGGAATCTTGGGATCTTGGGCGTCCCAAGTCCCAGCCTGACCTCCCTTATTCCACGTCGGCTCACATGACCTGCCACTCCTTCCTGTTGTGTTCTCAGGGCCACCTGCCCTTGGCCTTCTCCCACTGACAACTATCTTTACAATGAGGTCCAGGCACTCGGAGCTTCCCAGGATGGCTGCTGAGCTTAGCCCAGAGCCACGCAGTGGCTCCCCACCCTTTGGGGAGAGCAAAAGGTCACGCTCGAACTCGCTGCCCTCCCTGGGCACTTGCCAGCAGCGAGCAGGATTCCGACTGATTTCACCTTCTGGGCTCGCCCACCCTGCAGGCTTTGTGGCTGGGAGAAGGGTGACAGGCGGGCCTCAGGCTGCCCTGCCATTAGCAGGGCCCGGCCACACCTGGGCTTTGCCTTTCATAATTCAGATTGCTGGGAAAATGGCTCAGTGATAAATTGTGTTTGCTTAATGCCGAGATCAAAGTCCTTCCCAGACTTTTCAAATCCAGAAGAAAGACTTGCCTGAAGTCACAAAGCAGGTGGCGACAAAGTTAGGAAGGACACTCATCGCCCCTTAAAGACACTGAGATTACAGTTACGGCTCGAGCCCAGTTTTCCCACCAAGAGGGGCAACGCAGAGAGGGAGGGGTGGGCAGAAGCTCCAAGATGAGCGTGAGCCTGAGCTCTGTCGGGAATTGGCTGAATGACCTTGGGCAGGTTACTTAACATCTCTGAGCCCTGGTTTCCTCAGTCTTACAAGAGGAACAAATCACAGCACTGGGTTAAAACCCACCTCTTCAAAGTGTGGTCCATCTGCTTCCCAGGGAGCTGGTCAGAAATACAGAATCTGCCTTTTAAGAGATCCTAAGGTGATTCTAAACACATTCACATTTGAGAAGCCCAGATACAAAGCATTTAGCATAAACTCATGCTTAGTCCTCAATAATAAATGTAACAGCAATTAGCACTTGAAAGCGCCTAAACCACAGGCCAAGGCTCTCAGGAGGAAACAGACCCAGGAGGCTGATTAACCTGGCCAGGGTCGGACAAGGTCACAGTGGCACCAGCACCCAAACCCAAGACTTAGGGCTCTTCTGCACCATGAGCCCCACTAAACTCTCCACAAGGCATGACGGCTAACGCAGGTCTTCTAAGAGACAAAACCCTAATTTATTTTAAAATAACACCCTGGCCACCTTGCACCCCTTCTGTGAGCATGTGAATTCACCTGGGCTCCACTCTACGTGCTCTGGGTGGCAGTCTGCCCGTCAGAAGCGCCGAGAAGTGGAATGACCGAGGGCTGAGGCCAGCTGCTGCTTGAGATGAAGTTTTTAAAGTAAAAGGAAGCCTTAAAGCACACCTTATAAATTTACACTCCCTTTCACCTATTAACACCTTCCGGGTGCCCAGTAGAGAAACTCGATAGGGTGTGAAGCTCAAAGGCATCTTTTTGGCTTCCCTCCTCTGACACCTGAGAGCAAACCCCAGCATGTCGGTTTCCCAGTGCTCAGTCCCATAGGTGAGGCTGGGAGGATACCCAGGCCACCGTCCTGGCTTCCCCAGACACCCCAACAGAATGGAGACTGGGAAGTAGCAGCAAAGCTGGGGGCTCTGAACAAAAAAGCTAAATTGAGGGGGTGCCTAGGAAAAAGAATGCAGAGTCACAACATCAGTATGACCGGCCTGCTGAATCACAAACATTTACAGCCAACAGCTCAAAAACTGTCTGTGGGCCTACTGTGCGCCAGGCAGAGCTTGGTCTGATCCTCAAACGTGCCTCTCAGTAGCTGGGCCAGTCTGCAGCAGTTACTCAACCTCTCTTAGCTTAAGATCTCCTCGCCTGTGAGAACATCTACACACAGAATGACTGTGAGGGTTACGGGTGACAGATGTCAAGTCCAGCCCAGTGAACAGAGATGGTGTAATCACCGCATCCACATGCATTTACTGAGCACCCACTTACGCCAAGGCCCAGGTGCAGAAATGTTCCTCGCTGCTGTATTTCAAAGTTTGGAAGTCCAAGGCAATTAACTGTGAATGGCTTTACAACTGTTTAGATGGAAGTAATCAAAAAGAATGAATTTCAAGATTTCAGATCAGGAAATTCTAATTTTTACACCTCCATAACAAAATGAATATATGAAATCTCAAATTCATAAAAAAAGGCAGATTTCAGATTCACTATAGTACTGCTTCTCCAACTTCAATTGGTATATGAGCCACCTGAGGATCTTGTTAAAATGCAGATTTGGACTCAAGGAGTCTTCCTGTGGGGCCAGTGAGTTTGCATTTTAAGTGCTCCCAGTGAAGCTCCAGAGCCCCCACTTCGGAGCAGCAAGGGTCTATGGAATGCCTCTAACAGCGGGAAACGAATCCAAGGAAAGTATAATTTGATATGAAAACAACATCCCAGGAGAACATCAGTGAAGTAGTGTATACAGAACCACACAGGCTAGCAGGGTTTCTTAAAGGGAGGCACACCAGGAAAGCTGGCCCTGGGCCCTCTTCAAATGAATTCATCTAAACCATACTTTTCTAGGCAGGTGAAAGTTCTCTTGTGATCATAAACATGGCACAGCGCAGAAAACAGAGCCTAGGATAATTCAAGTTCACAGCCACTCCATAGCCAAGCTAACCTTTTTTTAAAAAGGCCTTTCCTAAATCAGTTTTACCTATTTTTCCCTTTTGTACATTAAATTTGATACTGTTTCTGTTCATTTCTGTAATTTGTAAAAGCCTATCAAATTGTTGCCAGATATGGATTATTCAGAAATAGTAAGACAAAGTGGCAGGTAAGGAAGCATCTCGCAGTGACCAGCTCATCTTACTGTGCGTACTGTGTAGAGCAATAAAACGTGTAGAAGGCTCACATTAATAGGATCGGGGATGTAGTTCTGGATAGTCTTTGGCTCAGAAATACTAACACACAAGGTCCTCCACATCCCCCGAAATGAGCTTCTCGGACAAAGAGTGCGAGGGAATCTGGGCTCCAGCTGCTTCTAGCACCGCGAACACATCTGTCCATTAGGAGACACGGGCCAGCCTTGCACGCTGGCTTAGAATAACACATATGTTTATTACAAGTCCTGTCATAACCCTCTTGCCTGCTGGGCTTGGACTCAAAGTCTAGAGTCACCATGAACCGGTGTGTGATGTCAAGCAGTTACACCGAGCTGCCCAGAAACTGCGGAGAGTGCTTGACTCGCCCAGGAACAAGGGATTCCCCTCCCGGCACTCACCCACTAGTGGGAAGACGCCTGTTCTGACAAGAAATGCCAGAGCAGGGCTGTCACCTGTGCACAGTGTCGCTAATTCATCCGGCAATCAACCTGGCTGCTTCTCCTGGCTCCACACCCCTGCCTGGGGGCCCCTGTGCACTCAACCGCAATGCTACACCCCGAGCACGCTCACACTCTCACCCACTTGGGAAGAAGAACACTAAGAGCAAACTTCTGGCTGAGCCCGGCATGTTCTTCCCCATTTGTCCATTGGGAGAGTAAGTTTTCCAAATAAGCCACCTTCTTACTTAGGCCAGAGCAAGCCTGAGCTTTCAGATGAGCATCACAGCATTGAGGCTGTAACAGAGATTGTCCTTCTTAGCCATCTTGACTCCTGCAGCATCCAAGAAGAGGAAACTGAGGCCCCAAGATGTTAAAATAACTGGGCGAAGGTGGAGTCTATGCTATCGCTAACTTCACAAGAGGCCTAATTATTAACAAGGGAGGGCACGCCCAGGGAACAGGTTTGCATTTTCCCGCCAGCTCCTGTCCCATTCGGTTCTCCTGCCTCCGATTGCCCCATGGAACATATGGCAACACGCTCCGGCTATTTCCCGAACAATAAGCAAAACGTCCGGTATTTCATGTTTTTGCTAAAATGTCTAATACCTGCAGAGAACTTACAATAACAAGTACAACAAGCTTTCAACTAAGTCAACCAAATTCATCTTGGAATGGGGGAAAACATTCTCAAACCCTATTTCCTCTCCATCCCCCCACGCGCCAGGCCTGGTTCAGTGGAATGCAGGGACTTTGCACTTCTCAGGAAAGCAAAAGGAAACCGTCAAGTTCCCCCGGGCCGCAGGAATACTCAGAGCGCAGGCAGAAGTTCTGCGGAGGGTCACGCGTGTCTGCTCCAAGTTTAGGCTCACGCGCGCCGCTCAGCTGCCGGCCAGGCCACTGCTCCCGCCTGCGCCCGGCCGAGTCGCGCCCGGCGTGGGGAGAGTGCGCCTCCGGGTCCGGACCCGGTTTCAGGAAGTTCCTGATCTCCGCCTCCTGGTGCCGGGAGGTTTCGGTGGCGCTTTTTAGTGTGCTCCCGCAACTCCCAGCTCTCGACCTACTGCACGAGCATGCTGCTCTTGCTCCGCGAGTGCCAGGCTCGTGCACACACTTCCTGGGGATTCTCCCTCTTTTGCGTGCCCCCGCGGGTTGGAATTCCGGCCGGGAGCACAGGACCTCTCGGGTCGCGCGGGAGAGTGGGAACCACCCGCGTCCCGCAGGCCAGAGCCCGAGCAGGGAGGGACGCAGGGTTGGGTGCACGTCGCATCCTGGATACTCACCGGGACCTCTGCAGCTGCTCGAAGGCGCTGGTGCCGCCGCCCTGGCCCGGCTGCTCCAGGGGGCAGTAGTTCTGCGAGGTCTGCCTGGAGAAGGCGATGGGCAGGATTCCCTGAGTGAACGAGTTGAGGCGGCCCCGGCTGCCGCTCCCACTCCCGGGGGTCCCGGAGCCAAAGAAGGCGGCCGCCGGCACCTGCACGCTGGTAAAGGCATCGTCCTCCTCCAACTCCTCCTGCCCGGCGCCCCCGGGCCCGTCGGGCAGCTGCGAATGCGCACAGGCGGCGAGGGGCGCCGGCCGGAACGGCTGCCACTGCTCCCCCGACGCCCCGCCCGCGCCCAGGGGGCTCGCGAATGCCCGCGCCGCGCCGGGCCCGGGCACGGTCGCGTGGCCGCCGGGGACGAGGGGCGGCAGCAGCGGGGGCTGCGGGAGGCAGGGGCCGGAGCCCGCGGCCAGCGGCGTGCCCGGCGCGGCGAGCGCGCTGCAGCCGCCCCGCTCGGCGGCGGCGAGCAGGCTGAGCCGAGTCCGCGCGCCCCAGGCGCTGCCGGCGCCCGGCTTGGCCGCGCCGCTCTCGTCGCCGCCGCCCCACTCCGCGTCCTGCGGCGGCGGCCGTCCGTCCAGCGAGATGTTGGTGAGGAAGGAGAGGGCAGCCTGGCGGCGCCGCGGGTCCACGCGCGGCTTCCGGGGGGGCTCGGGCGGCGGCTGGGCCGGCGCGGCGGCCGCGGGCTGGGGCTGCGGCGGCGGCTGCTGCAATCCGCTGGCGCCCGCGGCGTCGGTGCCGGCGCTGCTGCTGCCGCAGGCGGCCGTGGTGGCGGCCGCCGCCATTGTGTCCGTCTGCGGCGGTATTTCCGCGGTGCCCGGGAGGCGAGCGGCGCCCGAGTGCTACGCGGCGGGCGCGAGCCGCGGCGACCCGGGCTGGGCAGGGCGCGGGGCGCGGGCGGCGTGCGCGGCGGCCCGGCCCCCCCGCGGGCGGGCCATGCTCGCCCCTCGGTGCTCGGGCGGGGGGCGCCGCCGCCCCGGCCCACGCGCGCGCCTCGCTCGCTCGCTGGCTGCCGCCCGCCGGCCGCTCGCCCGCCCGCTCGCCGGTCTCGGCTCCGGGCCGGCGTCCGTATTTATAGGTGCGCGCGCCCCGCGCTCGCGCTCCGAGGCGCTCTTTGCAATAACACGGTATCACGTGTGGGGAATGAAACCTGGGAGGAAAACAAAGCCGCAGGCGGCGGCGGGCGGCGGGCGGCGGGCGGCGAGGGGGCCGCAGGAGGAGGAAGAGGAGGAGGAAGGAGAGCCGGGCGGGCGGAGGGGCGGGCGGGCGGCCGGGGTGCCCGGCTCGTCCGAGCTGTCTGCTGGGAGAGTCGGCGGCTCCCGGGGCGCGCGGAAGCCAGGTGCGGGAGGCGAGCACGCTGCCCCGGCGCGCTCGCACCGGGAGTTGGGGGCGCGAGCGGGACCTGGTGAGTTGCCGCCCCGGCGGAGTCTGCGGGTCTGCAGGACGGTCTGCAGCGGAGCAGAGATTGGACAGCGAGCGAGTTAACTGGAACTGGACCCCGTGTTGCTTGCTGTGGGCCCCGAGAAATAAATGGGTCCTTGTTGAAAGTTACACAGCCCCCACGTGGACAGCCCCGCCTTAGGGCTGTCGCTAACCATTAGAGCTGGGTCTCACTCGCAGGCCGGCCGAGGATACAGCCCGGGGTAAATGCACGCCCTGGGGTGCGGAAGAGCCCAGGAGCTAGAACATCTTCCCCGTGGCCAGGCGAATTTACACACCCTCATTCCGTGGTGCTGTCACGTTTCAGCTCTCTCTTAGCAAAACCTAACATACGTTTTTACTTTGGCCCTGAAATATGCTATTTTCTATGAAGACCGAGGTGGGCTAAAAGGGCCTTACACTCTTTTCTGCTTGTCACCTTGCAAATGTTTCTCCCCCCACTTAAACTGGAACCAAATGGACAGTTACTCTGTCATTGATTTCATAAACATCAGTTTGGCACCTACTATGTCTTCTTTAAACGTGGGTTCCTGCCCAAGGACGCGATGACCCTTCTAGAACAGCAGCTCTGGATCTGGCAGGAGTTGCAGCCTTACCCCCAAGTGCGGGTCACCGCCGGGGGTGGGGTGTGGTGGGGGCGGAGGGCGTTCCCCAGCAGCGATATGAAAACTTGCGCGGTGTCCCCGGGCGGTGTGAGGGACTTAACCAAATGCAGTAAGGAACAATTGTCACACTGAATTAAGCTCGGTGACACTTAAGAAACTTCCCTGCACTTTGCTGAGGGAGAAGCAATGTGTTTAAGATCAACGGATTAATTTAATTAAAGGTTTAAATTTAGCCCCGGAACGAATGGGTAACTCTACATTGAAATTCCACTCCATTTCAAGTTCAGGAAAGTAAATTGAGTAACGGAGAGCAAACATACCCTGTCCAGAGATGTGCAGCCAACCTGGAGAGTGAGAAGGGGTGGGTTTCAGGTTGCATTTGTTGGGGACATGATGGCACATGGCCCCCTACATGAACAATTGTTCATATTTTGTGCTGTTTTTAGGCCTTTTGAAAAAGTGGAGCCTGGTATCTTTTTACAGCAGCTAAGTCAAAGCTTGGTGGCCAGCTCTGTGAAATTCCATCAGGAGTTTAATTACTTTAACTAACTACCTTGAAAGTTCCAAGCCTCTTTTTTACAATTGACTTAATTTACATGACTGCTGGCTTGGTTGTGCAGGCAGGCAGTGTTAAGTGAATCCAACTCTGCTCCTGTAAAAGAAAAAACTGCTTTCTTTTATTATAAAAATGTTAAATGTTCATTACAGATAAGCAAAGAGGAGCAAAAAAAGAGTAACCACTAACAATCTCATCTCCTATGGAAATAACTTAAAATTTTGATTTCTGTCTTGCGTATATTTTTAGACAAAAGTGAAATCGGGCTGTAATTATCTTGTGATTTTTGCCTGGTGTGGTGTGATCATCTTTCCATTTAGAATATTTTTCTATGGCATCATTTGAATGACTGCATAGTGTTCAATTTGATGGAGACACTATTAATTTGTGCATTTAATAAGTGTGTTTTTTCCACTTTTGTTCTTAGTATGGTGATGATGGCATCCTTTGTTTTTCTAAATCTTGCTACCATCCAATATTATTGTCTTAGGTTAAATAGATGCTGGGGCAAATGGTATGTCATGTTTTTAAGGCTTCTCATCTAAATGATTGTTCCAGTGTGCTTTTCACAATCTTGCTGGGTATTAGAAATTTTCCATCATCCCCCAAAGGACAACTATGATATAGCAATTAAAAAAATGCAAAAAGCTTTTCCCTCAATATCCATTTCTTTGCTCACTTGATATAACTCTTGGCCTATTTTAAGTGTCAAGTATGCACACTAATTTCAAATATTTTAAAGCATCAAACAAAAATCAACATTTAACATCCAAATAGTTTCTGTGATCCTTCTTATGGAGATCACGAGAGAGATTATTTATTGTTCACCTACTGTGTGCTAGCCACATAATACTTCTAATCATTATGACCACCCTGTGGTTGTGGTGGGGAGGACATTATCATCCATATTTTACAGATAAGGCTCAGCAGAATTAAATAATTTGCCCCAAGACATTTACCTCTTTAAGTGGTTGGGCTGGTGGACAAACCTGTCTGCCTCCAAGACCCAGACGTGTTCTTGCGCCCTCTGCTGGTGAGGATGTTCAATGGGGGGCAGTCTCCAGATGTAATCTTATATTCATACTTGACAGTAAACTCTTAATATAATGGAAATGGTACAAGCTTTGGAGTAAGAGGATCTGAGTTTCAAGAGCAAGTCACTTAACCTCTCTGAGCCAATTTCCTCTGTGGGTTATTGTGAGATAGATATGAGAATGCATGAGGAGCATTTTTGTACCTTAAAGTACTTTTTAAAATGTCAGTTGTTATTTACACCATCCTAATCTACATAGTCCCTGAGTTATTGCAGATTCATTTATTTTTCAGCTATTTATTCATTGATCAAGTATTCCTGAGCAACTGCTGTGTGCACAGTACCATCTTGTGACAAAGGGATAAAAAGAAGTATGGCCTTCAGCCCTAGTGCCTTTGATAGTTAAAATGGTGGAAAACAAAAGCTCACAGGACACATTTAAACACAAATTCAAAGCCAACTCTGTGTCAAATGTATAAACGCTAAAAGAATGTGGAGGAGGAGCTTTTAGAGTGAGGCCCATGGGGGTTAAAAGAAACAAAAGAAAAAGAACCTACAAATAATCACTAACTCTTAAAAAAATGATAATAATTTGGCAGACCCAGAAGTCTAAAAATTAGCTTAGGGTCTTATAAGCATATGAGCTTGTTAGGTCTCCAGCTTGGGCACATCATAAACTTTGTCCCTTGGTGGCCTCATCTGTAAAGTAAAGTTGAGCAATATTTTACCTTGTACAATTGTGAATATTAGCAATAATAAAAATTATGTAACTAGCAGAATGTCTGGAGTTCAGTGGGTAGCTGTTATTAGAAAAATGCAAAATACAGAGGGTACACACAAGAAATGTTTCAGGCTCTAAGTTTTTGTAGTTTTCACTGGTCCTGCCTGTTAGAGGCCCATGAGAAACTTCAGCTGTCACCTCTGGTTCACATGAAATTATTTTACTGTGTTTTCCATCAAAACCCAGGTAGCACACACTGGACTAGTAGATCTAACACATAGGCATAGTGCCCTTGAGAAACCTACTGCTGCCCTTAATCCAGTAAAAGTTAAGTTCTCTAGAAATAATGTCCAAGAGGTGATCCTCAATGCCCCAACCCTTCTCCCTGAAGTCACCTTCCCTTGGGACTCTCCCGGAACATTTCTGTCACCCCGAGAGAATGGTGACGGGGAGGGAGGATGAGAGGTTATTGTTCCACTTTACAATGTGACATAAATACCTTAATTTCCTTCCTTAATTTTCCCCTGGGACTTCTGAGATCAGATACAACATTAAGATAAGACTTGACCAGAAGCTCAGGGATATTAGATGAAGAAATAAACTCAGTGAGTAATATTTAGCCCCACATAGCAGCTTACAAAAATGGGACTGACTTGTAACCCTCATCCCAATATTTCCTAAATGCCAATCCCATGCCAGGTCTGGGTTAGAGTCTGTGAGTACGAAGGAGGGCAGGATGTGTCCGATCCTGGAGCTAATGTCAGAGAAAGTCATGCTAGTATTTTCACTGTAATACATGAAGGGTTATTTAAAAAAAAAAAAAAAGCTGTATGCACCGGGTTCAACCCACCCCCAAGAGGGCTAAACCCCCTTGAGAAGAGGCTTTTGCAACCTTTACCCCCCAGGGCCACCCATCTAGGACACCCTCTTCTCCCTAAACAGGAAAAGATGCCAAGGGGACGTGGTGTCCCTGCCACTCCCTGCCAAGGTTCTGTTCTCCAAGTCTCCTTTCCTGCCTGAGGACCTGCCCTTCCCTCGGTGCCTGGCATCAGCAGCCCCTGCCACCATCCAGCCAGGGGCCCAAACAGGCTCCTTTTTGTCTCCGGACCCCTGACGCGATGTGGGAGAAAGAGGAAGAGGAATATATTACTGCAGTGCCCGCCTATAACAGTGTCGAGCCTTCAGGCTTTTATAACTTGTGTGAGAAAATGAGAAAAATAGGGGAGGGGTATGTCCACTGAACTGTAGGAACAGGCACCCCAACGTGTGTTAGTAATGCATCAAGGATGATAGCTCACGCCAAGAGTGGACTTCCGGATCTCGTCAATCTGGGGAGAGGTGTGGATGTTCCCGGTAACCCTTGCTCATTTCCACGGTCTTTTTAGATTAGATACCCCAAAGCAATAGTGCAGATGCATTTATTCTTCAAATTTCCTCCTATTCATCACAATTCTCCGTTGGCTGCAGCGCAGCCAGTTGTGGAGGAGGAGCGAGGCTTTCGGATGAATGGTCCATTCAGCCAGCACTCCATGCACAAGGGGGTCCTGTGCAGGGCGAGGGCGCGACGGGCGTGGGTTTGCAGATCTGCTTTTGCACCAGCTCCGTGACCTCTGGGCCTCAGCTTCTACATCTGTAGGCTGGAGCAAGTCCTAGCTACCTCGCCTGGGCTATGCAGATTAGAAGCAAGGCATATGCAAAATGCGCAGAGGGTGCTTGCGTACGGTGGCCGTTGTCATTATTCAAAGGCCTGTTATAAACAGTGAACCCCAGAGAAGGGTGCTGCTGAACAAGTGGGCCGTAGATGTCCTGTCACATGTGAAAAGCTGTTTACTCACGCAGAACACTTCTGACACCAAATATGTGTGGGGCACATTCCTGTACCCACCAATTCTCCGACTCCCCAGACAGCGGCTGGGCGTGCTGCAATTCAGTCCAATTCTGACACCGTCTACCTGGAGTCAGTGTCAAATCCCACAAATGAAGGGCTCAGTCCCACAAGACCACCCCCCACCTTCAGACAGCAATCGCAAGTGGTGGGTCCCCACATCGCCCACACTTCTGTCTGGCATGGCTGCAAATCAGAGCCTATAAGATTTGCTATGACAGCTCACAGAGCCGAGGGAAATGCTTGCATTTACTGGTTTATTATAAAGCATTTGATGAAGGATACTGACGCAACCAGATGGAGGGGTACACAGGGCAAGATCTGGAAGAGTTCCAAGCTCAGTACTTTCTGTCCTTACGGAGTTGGGGTGTGCCACCCTCCCACCTCGTACACATGTTCACTAACCTGGAAGCCCTTCAACCTCCGTCTTTTAGGGATGTTTATGGAAGCTTCATCACGTAGGCATGATTGATTATTAACTCAATCTCCAGCCCCTGTTCCCTCCCTGGAGGATGGAGGGTGGGGCTGAAAGTTCCAAGCTCCTAGTCGTGGCTTGGTCTTCCTGGTGACCAGCCCCGACTTTGAAGTTCTGCAGGAGTTGCCTCGTTAGAACAAAAGACGCTCCTATAACCCAGGAAATGACAAGAAATTGAGGAGCTCTGTGTCAGGAACCAGGATTAAAGGCCAAATACTAGAACAAAAAATGCTCCTAGCACCCGTATCAGTCAGGAAATTAGAAGGGTTTTAGGAGCTCTGTGCCACGAACTGGGGGCAGAGACCAAATATATAGTTCTTATTATGTCATACTGCCAAAGGCGTTAACTACCACGGAAGAAACCTGGCATCAAAACTGTGTTAGAAAAATACATTTCAAATGCTTCCATGAGATGTCCTCGGTCTTTTGAAAAGGGATTATTTATGCCCAGAATGCCACCTATAATCCAACTGCAGAATTTATGTGATAATGGCATTTTAAAGAAAACCCATGAATTTTCTTTGTTGTGTTACCTTTATTCTTAAATCATAGCAAATTCCTGGTTTTATTTTCTTTGAAATTAACCTGGTTTTGTTTTCTTTGAAACTGTACCAGGATGTGTGAATAATAACCAGCTCACAGACAATGAAGAAATTATTAATACTTCTTGTGTATGGCAGCTCATGAACACACAACGTACAGATAGCCTGTATGCATGGGCTTCCAGATGAAGGCTCCTCTAGGTTGTGCACAAATAGGCAGGCAGGAGCCGGTCCTGCCGAGAGGGCTCCAAGTCTCCCAGCGCAAGAGCGTTGTTTCCTCGTGCTTGCATTTGTTCAGATCATCCTCAGGTCCCGAGTGGGTGGATGCAGCCAGATTCTAGGAGAACATCACTACTTTGCCTGCCACTGGGCAGTTCTGCTGGCCTAACTGGTGGCCAATGGTAGCCTTCATTGACTGTGTGGGTGGGCACACTACATGAAGAGAGAGCTTACAGAATGTGAGATACAAATGCCTGGCAATCACTTAAAAGAAGAAGCGAAAGTGATGGGCACTCTTATGCTGTTGGTAGTGTGCAAGTTGGAACAACCTTTCTGGGAAGCCATTTAGCAATATCTCTCTTATAGCACTGTATAAAAATTCAGTGCATAAAAAAATGCTTGGAACATTGTGAGTACTCAAGAAATATGATTACTGTAGTAATTCTGGGTAGCTATTAAGAAACAAGGTCAAAGATTTATGCGCGAAAGTATTCATTGCAGCATCATTTAAAATAAAGAAAACTTGAAAAAAGAAATCCTAAATGTGGAACAATGGAAAAATAAGCAAATTATGGTTTACTCAAACAATGGCATATTGTGCTTCCAGTTTTTAAAAAGTCATCTTTACCAAGCTTTCCTAATTATGTGAAAAATGTTTTTGAAACAATGCTAACCAGATAGAATAGAAACTAGGTTTATAACAATTATCTCAACTTTGTAAAAAAAAAAAAAATAAGGATCGTAGTGGTGAACAATGGCAGAGACATTGAATAACCATGTCTGGGGCTAGATCATGAGGGCCTTGAATATAAAATAAGAAATTTGAGGCCAGGTGTGGTTGTTCACGCCTGTAATCCTAGCACTCTGGGAAGCCAAGGTGGGAGGATTGTGTGAGCTCAGCAGTTCAAGACCAGCCTCAGCAAGAGGGAGACCCCGTCTCTATAAAAAATAAATAAATAAAATAAAGTAAGGAATTTGAACCTAACGGTACTAGGGAGTCATCGATGATTTTTAAACAAGAAGTGACATGTTTGTTGAAAGCTACAACGAAGGGACATTAATTTGGCACATGTGCATAAGGGATTAAAGGGAAGGTCTAAAGGAGTGAAGAGGATTTTTTATTCATTCCTCCACTTAAGCATTTATTCATTCAGCATTCATTGAGCGCTTACTCTATGCTACGCTCTCTGCTAGCCACCAGGGGTAAGGCAAGGTCCGAGGCTTCAAAGGGTTAACAACCTGCTGAGAAAATTGGGGCAAGGGAGCAAAGGGGAGGAGGGCAGGTTTCCTTTTGTGTGCAAGGCCTGAAATGGTCATCTGTACATACATAGCTTCACTGAATTCTCACCACCAGCCTGCTGTTTACTCTAGCTGACAGATGAGGACACTGAGGCTGCACAGAGTTAAGCACGTGACATGCCGCGGGTCACACAGCTGTGCCCTGAATAGTTTCCATCTGTGCTGCATCCACGGGGGGGTTGTGTTGGAGATTGTGGACGGTGACTCCTCGGGGCCAGAGAGGCCACACAGACAGGGCGATGTTTGGACTTAGACCCTAGTCTACCCGAGACAGCGCATTGCAGGCCACACACAGGCACAGGGGCACCGACGTTAGGACCCTGCTATGACAATTCAGGTCTGAGGTGATCGAGCGTGCGTTCGGCGGGGAGAGTGGGAAAGGGGTCACATATGAGAGACACTGTGAGGAAAAGCCAGCTTGCACGTGTCCAGCCTGAGTGGCAGCTGTGGTTCCTGAAGGAACCCAAGCACCGTGGGGAGGGGAGAACAGAGCTGAGGGTAAAACGCTGGCCACATTTGGGCGGAGCTCCTGTTCTACCCCTTCACCCGGTGGCCCAGTGAGGAGTCCAAGACCATCTCACTTTTCTGAATCACAGTGTTACCTGTCTTCATCAGATTGAAAGAGAAGCAAGGGTTGAGATTGCACTGGCACAGCCTTCCAATGTGCTTGCATGTGGCCTCGTGCAGTGGGCAGCTGAGGACACCGGCCATGGAGCCCCACGCCCTGGCCATGACCACACACCCCACTGCCCTCTGGGACACAAGTCAGAGCGCCACCAGCAATCTGGCCCCCCTTTGTAATACACCCAAGGGAAGGCTTTGGAAACAAACCATTACTTGGCCATTTGCTTTGATTGTGGGTGACAGAAACCTAAGCTTAAGAAGAGTTTATCCCTGAGGCGGGCGGATCGCTCAAGGTCAGGAGTTCGAAACCAGCCTGAGCAAGAGCAAGACCGCATCTCTACTAAAAATAGAAAGAAATTAATTGGCCCACTAAAAATATATAGAAAAAATTAGACAGGCATGGTGGCACATGCCTGTAGTCCCAGCTACTCGGGAGGCTGAGGCAGCAAGATTGCTTGAGGCCAGGAGTTTGAGGTTGCTGTGAGCTAGGCTGATGCCACGGCACTCTAGCCCGGCAACAGAGTGAGATGAGACTCTGTCTCAAAAAGCAAAAGAGTTTATTCGAAGGATATAGAATGGTCTCAAGGAACTCAGAGATGGGAATACAGCTGAATCCCCCCTCCACAACACCCCTGAGAACCAGGGACATGGATGCTTGGGGACTCTCCTTTTGGTTTCAAGTTTACAAAGAAAGACTGGGGTTGGCCAAGCTTGTGTGGAGCAGGCTCAGGAGCAGTCAACGTGGCTGGGTCTCAGCAGATGGGTGCTCATGCAGGTGGACGGTGTGCGTGTGGGGTGGAGGGCGGGGGCAGTTGGAAGGGAGGCATGGGCCAGATAAAACAGCGTCTGTCGCAGAGACTGTGGGGCACCCTCTGGGCTTCTCTAGACCTAATGGCCTCAACTGCTCAATGGAGAAACACTATCCACCTTGGAGGTGATTATTGCGATGATTAAAGAGGATTTTAAAAATCCGAATAATAGTCATTTCTCACCAAGTTTGGGTTAAAATAGAGACTAGACTAACAACCTGAAGGATCTGTCAGTGAAGCTTGAAGCAGGACATTACTTCGAGTTCTTTTTTAGCCTAAAAATGAGCCATGGGATTTGGCATACGATAAAATTGACATCTCAAATCAGTAAAGAAAACATAGATTATTCAGTCAATGGTGTTGGGATAACTGGGTTGCTAGCTTAGAAAAAATAATAGATCCTTCACAGTTTACACCAAATTAAATTCCTGATTTAATAAATAAATCAGGAATAAAGATTCCTGAATAAAGATTCCTTGAATAAAGATTTAAATGAAAACAATGAAAGTGCTTTGGAAAAATGCTAAGGAAAAGACCTTAGCATAGAGTCTGGCTTAGCAAACTTTTGACGTAATGCATTAATGAGAGCATAAATATTTTTTAATCTATGTATGACATAAAACCCAGAAGCTATAAAAGTAAATTCAGCTAAAAAAAAAAAATTACAAATGATTATCTAGGGCAGAAAAAACAAAATCAAAAGACAAACATCCTGGAGGGAAATGTTTGCAATTCATATCATAAAAATAGCCTTCTTTACTATTAAAGAAATCTTAGATATTGATAAGAAAAATACAAATAGCACAGTAGAAAAATGGGCAAATGATATGAAAGACAGTTCCTAAAAAGAGATACCCAACCCTTTTCATAATACAGGAAAAGCAAATAAAAACTCTTACGAGATACAACTTTCACCTATCAGATTGGCTAAGGTCAGAAAGTTTGAGAAAACACTATTGTTCATTGTGTATTGACTAAGAGGCAAGGAAACTGACACTGATACAGTGTAGGTTGGAAGATCGCTTCAGACCTGTGACCCATTTCTGGGAATTTATCCTGCATATATATTGGCATGTGTACAAATGGAGAATATTCAGGATTATATTTGTTGTAGAGTTGTTTGTAGTAGAAAAATATTAGAAATGGCCATCATAAAGCTGGTCAACAAATACTTGTACATCCATACAATGAAAAACTGTGCAGCTGTAAGTCAATGAAGTAACTCTTATGAATGTGTTATGGAAAGATCTCTAAGACATCGTGTTATCTGAAAAAAATCAAGCTGCATAGTAGTGTGTATTTATGTTATGCATTAAAAAAAATCAACCCACATACATATAGATATTGACTTAGACTATGTTTGGAATGCGTCTTGGAGGATACCCAAGAAAGTAGAAAGAGTAGTTGGAGAACAGAGATGTAAATTTTCACTCTAACCTCTTTTATGCCTTTTGAATTTTATATCACAAGCATGTATTAACTCTTCACATAATAAATTAAGAAAGATGTGTGAATTTAGCATTCTGCTCCATAATAATCCATGATGGATATAAAAATAATGTTTTAAATCACTTACCATTTACACTAATTAACTTTCCCTCCTTTTGAGTTTTGAGTGAAATTAACATTCTAGAAAGACAAATTTATCCTGGGACTTTGTCTCCTGGGCACACCAGCAAGTATCCCCTTTCTGAAGAGAACAGAACTTTGTAAAGTGTTTGGCACTTTAAGTAGCTGCTCCACAGATTCGAGTTCCTGTCCCCTGTGGGAACAGAACTGTTCCGGAACAGGACTTGGAGGGAACCCCTGCACCATTGGCAAGGGCAGGAGCCTGATGAGTCTCTAACGTCCCGGGCAGGGCCTTGGGAGGCATTCTCCCATGAAATTCAAGGTTATGTAGGATCCCCGATCTTCAGCATAACATCAGTAGCTCATTGGGGTTTGGCGCTGCCCACCTTCCTGGATCCACACTGTAGTCCTGCAGAATTACCTGCAGCTCGGCGTGTTGGCACAGTTTTTTTGCCCGGGTCTCCTTCTCAACACTTCAAAACCCAGGTTAAACCACCTCTTCCCGGTGAAGTCTTCCAGGAGTCTGGGGCAGAGTTTGTGGCTCCTAAGCTCCTGCACACACAGCTCTTCTGCCCTCCTTGGTACCTCTTGCATTGCACTGTGGTCACTGTCTGTCTCTGTCTACCCTGCCGATTCCTTGAGCACAAGGACTCTGTCTCATTCATCTTGAGATTCTTAGCGTAGCCCAGTGCCTGGTACACAAAAAGAAAAAATGGAATGCATGGACATACCAAGAGTTACCAGATCTCACCTGAGGGAGTGACAAATGCTGGTTGGGAAGTTTTGGGGACATCTTATAAATAGGTACATTTAATCTGAGACTTAAAGAAGGAATCCCACACATATAGGACAGGGCAATAAGGTGGGCATTTGGGGCGAAGAGAACAACTTATCTTTAGGGAGTGAAGGGGGCGAGCCTAGGAAGGCCGGTGACCTCACAAAGCTTAGCAGATACATTTGCATGGGTTGTTTGAAAGTGGTTCGAGATGCAGGACATCTTTTTGTTGTAGGTGACTGCCTCACACATCGCAGGTCACCTCAAGTCCCTGGTCTCATGCTACATATCCATTATGACAACCAGAAATGCCCCTCATGTATTCACAAAGCCCCCTATGAGTGGCACCCCCCCGTGTGGGGAATACCCCTTGCCCCCTCCCTGCTGGGCACCACCGAGTCAGAGGAAGCCTGCAGGGGCTGGCAGATGAGCCTGCAGTCCCAGAGCGGGTGTGGGGGCCTGCGGTAAAGTCTGGACTGAGCAGTTTGGACACGAAGGACCTTGTTTTCTCCAGAACCTAACACTAGGGGAAACCACCTGGAATTGAACCCTGAAATTCCTCCTTCGGTGTGTCAGTGTGGCGCTGCGCAGCCCCGTGAAGTCTGTGGCCTCAGTCACTCCCTCCCTGCCATGTGGCCCACTGGGCTGCCAGCCACATGACACCCTGCTGATCCTTGACTGGGGTGCAACAGACAGTCCCTGGGCTGTGCGCTGTCCCTGAGAGCAGCTCCTCCAAGGCGCAGTGAATTTCAGCTGTTAAGAATTAAACATCTAGCGGGGTGGGGGAGGAGGGGCAGGGGCAAGATATGTAACCCTAACAATATTTGTACCCCATAATATGAGGTAATAAATAAATAAATAATAAAATATATATATATTAAAAAAATAATTAAACATCACAGCCCTACTCACAATAGCCAAAACATGGGAGCAGCCCAGATGTCCATCCGCGCAGGAACGAACAGATGTGGTGTATTCATGCGATGAAATGTAATTCAGCTGTAAGCAGGAAGGAAATCCTGACACATGCTACAACATGGATGAACCCTGACAACACGCTACGTGAAACCAGCCAGTAGCAGAAGGACAAATAGCGAGTGGTTCCACTGACATGAGGTCGTCATACTCACGGAGACAGCAAGCAGGGTGCTGGCTGCCGGGGCTGCGGGAGGGGAAGCGGGAGTTAGTGTTTCCTGGGTAGGCGCCGGGATGATGAAGAAGGTCTAGGGCTGGATGGTGGGGACGGCGGCCCTACAGTGTGAATGTACTTAATGCCACTGACCTGCGCACTTAAAAATGGTCAAGATGGCACATTTTATGTTGTATGTATTTTATCACAATTTTTTTAAAAAGCGAAGGCTCTTGCAGAGACTGCGAATCAAGTCCTGGCTCTGCTGTTCACCAGGGTGTGTGGTGAATCTTGGCCAAGTTAACCTCAGTCTCAGTTTCCCTCTCTGTGACACAGGGATAATGGTTATACTCTTCTCCTCACGGTGGCATTGCGGGGATCTGCTGAGCTCTGTGTATAAGCCTCGGGCACGGCGCCTGCGTGGTGGCAGGGTGGCGGGGCTCCGGAAGTGTGGCTGTTGTTGTGCTTGTAAGTGTCACACAGTCACTGCCCCTGGGAGCTGCCTCTTCCCCCTCAGACGCTCCTGCAGAAGCATCTGGGGCACTTGGCTCAACAGCAAGGTCACAGGTTACACTGGCAATGACCGACCGAGGGACCCAGGACCTTCCTGGGCCTTCCTGCCCAGGCAGCACTCTCTCCTCCACCAGCTGCCAGCTCTCACGGGTACCAGGCGCTGCTCAACTGACCCCCAGAGCAACACGAGTTAAAACCTCCTCTGTTCACATTTAGACTCCTAGGGAGGGTTGATCATGGTTGTCAACAGCAATAATAGTCCGCTCTCTTTTGTTTTGATTAAATAATCATTTGATTGGAGCGTGCTTCCTGGTGCAGCAATTAACGACTGGCTGGAGTTGCTACCCCTGGGGGCGAAGCCAAGGCACTTCACCCAGCTAGTCATTAACTGCCAGGAAATGTTAGACCTGGAGGGTATTGGCTGCTGGAACAAACTCTGAAATTGGTAGGGAGAAAAAGAGAGAAAACCTGAGCAATTTCTTTTTAGGCAATGAAAAGTTTTAAAATGGAGCGGCGTGTTGCCATAGACACCATCTCTGGTCCCCGTGCCGGCACCCAGTGGCACAGCGATTAGACATGGTTTTCAGCAGGGGCAGCTGTGCCTCTCAAGTACCTATAATGAATATCTGCAGCTCCAGGCTCCGGCGGAAATCCTCAAGCCTTCATTTTGTCACTTAATTTCCTTGGGAAGTGTTTCTAATTACACATTTCTCGCTGCCTGCTCCAGGTCAAGTCTTCTTTGTACACGCTATAAGAATTGCATAAAACCACAAAACAGTGAGGGGACTCCGGAGTGATCCAAATTGCTACGTAGTTGTTTTAACTTGGTTGTTAAGCATTAGTGGGCGTAATAGGGCGTCATTTGCATGAACAGAAACAACCTTCAAGGAACAGCACGCGTCTCATTCTGGGTCACTTTGCAGAGATCAGAACCCATTTCAGCAAGAGTCTATATAATAATAGAATTTCCAACTCTAACGCAAGGACTGTTTATTTTAACAACTATAAGAACTTCCTGGAAGTTTAGTTTCCTGGAGGTGAAAACATTGTTACCTTTGGACTCTCTTAGTTTGGGAAATTCTCCAAGACATAAGGCAATTTCACCAATTGTTCTTAAAAAGAACTCTAAAGTCAAGTTAAATCTACGTTCAGATGCTACTGTTTGGATGTTGAGTTCTTTGGTATTTTTAAAGAGTTGAGCAAATTGGAGGATTCTTTAGCTCTTGAAAAAGTGGCAAAAATGGTTTTATAAAAGGATGGGTTTAGGGCCAGGCATGGTGGCTCACGCCTGTAATCCTAGGACCTTGGGAGGCCAAGGTGGGAGGATTGCTTGAGGCCTGGAGTTTGAGTCCAGCCGGAGCACATAGCTAGACCCCATGTCTACAAGTAGAGAAATTAGCCAGGTGTGGTGGTATGTGCCTGTAGTCCCAGCTATTCCAGAGGCTGAGGCAGGAGGATCGCTTGAGCCCAGGAATTTGAGGTTGCAGTGAGCTAGGATCAGTGCAAGACCCTGTCTCAAATAAATGAACAAATAGATAGATAGATAAAAGGACAGGTTTTGACTAGACTTGGCACTGATGCAAGACTTATCCTGTCTTGAGGACATTATGTTAAGTGAAATAGGCCAGTTACAAAAGACAAATACACTATGATTCCACTTAGATGAGGTACCTAGACTCAAACTCATAGAGACAAAGGTAGAATAAATGAGACCATCACTTACCCAATACCCAATATCCCAGGCTAGAAATCTAGACATTGTCACTGAGTCCTGTCTTTCCCTCTCATTCCCCCATTGAATCCATCAGCAAATTCTGTCACTTCTATCTTGAAAACATTTCCCAAATAGGAGCATTCGTTTCCTATTCTGTGGGTACAACCCATAATCCAAACCACATCATCCTTCTCCTAGACTCCGGCTACAGCCTCCAGCCTGGTCTCCCTGCCTCCACTCCTGCCCTGCAGTTCCCTTCCCTCCAGTCAAGTCTCCAGAAGCCACAATAATCATTTCAAGATACAAATCACATCACAGCCCCAAGCCCTCCTTGCTCACCTGTCTGGTGCTTGGCTGGGAATCTTACTGGGGCTTTTGGTCAGAACATACACTTCTAGCCTCTCCATATGGATCGGACTTCCTCACAATATGGTGGCTGGGCTCAGAGAGGGGACGCATCACAAGAGAGAGCATGACAGTCGGCCAGGACCATATTGCCTTCTAGGACTCAGCCTCTTGGATTCATGCAGCATCACTTCTGCCGCGTTCTGTCGGTCGATGCAGTTACAAAAGTCCACCCAGGTTCAAGGGGAGGGAACACAGACTCCATCTCTCCATGATGCCCTCTAAGGTCACATTCTAAGAAGGGCATGTGGGATGGATTATATTTAATATATCGGTGCAACTGTCTTTGGAAAATACAACCGGCCACCTGACCATCCAAGATTTAACTGATTAAGAAAGAAAATCATCTGTATACCAAGAAATTCCAAAAGCAAAATGCAAATGCAAAAGACAAATTAAAGAAATGTTACCTCCCCTCCCTTAGCCCCTCCTCTGGGCATTCTGGGTGGATTACAAGCATGTTTGGCTGGCAACATCTTTTATAGTGCTGCAGGGAGAAATCAGGTCTACTGTGCCCACTTCCTCTTCTCTCTGAGGACAGGAAGATGAGAATCAATACCTGCAAGCTCACTTCACAAGCTCCTTTCCACAGCCCTCCCTGACCCCTCTCACAGGTACTCGCACCTTCCCCCTTAGTTATTCACCTCTCTTAACACTCCTGTTAAAGCCCTCAAGAGTGTCAAGTTGTACACCTTACATATATATAATTTTTATATGTCAATGATGTCTCAATAAAGCTGTTTTAAAAACAGAGTGTACTGAACTATACATTTATCTGGAAAATTTTTTCTTTCTTATTTTTTTTTTAGAAACAGTTTCTCACTATGTTGCCCAGGCTGGTCTTCCTGCCAGGGCCTCCCGAGTAGCTGGGACTGGGGGCACAAGCCCAGCTTGGCAGGGGCTTTTTTGATTCATTACTGTCCCCTCTGCCTGCCCTGTTCTCTTCACTGTTCACATGTATTAATTTTTCAATATATGCTGGTAGAATTCACAAAGAAGCAGTTGTGAGCTGGTATCCATCTCATCTAGAGTTAATAGTTCTGAAACACAGTAGGAACTCAATTAAAAATTTTATTTTTCTTTTGAGAGACAGGATCTTGCTCTGTTGCTCAGGCTGGAGTGCAGTAGTATAATCATAGCTCACTGCAACCTCAAATTCCTGGCCTTAGGGGAACCTCTTGCCTCAGACTCCCTAGTAGCTAGGACTATAGGCATGTGCCACCACACCCAGCTAATTAAAAAAAAAATTTTTTTTTTTTATAGAAACTGGGCCTTGCTATGTTGCTTAGGCTGGTCTTGAACTCCTGGCCTCAAGCAATTCTCAGTCCTTGGCTTTGAGAAGTGCTAGGATTACAGGCATAAGCCACTGTGCCCAGCTCTAAAACATGTTTTTAATGAATGGATTGCAATATACTAAAGGTGAGACATTTAAGGGGGGAGTAAGTATAAGAGCTGGTCCTTGCCTTCGATTACTATTTGCATCTTGTACAACAATAGAAGAGCTGTTATGGGTTGTCCATGATTATGAGTTATGGACAATGCTCTGCAGGACTTAGAGAAGGCTTTCCTAAGATGTACAAAGTCAGAAAACAGAAAGGAGAAGATTGATTGTTTCTATTGCATAAAAATGAAACACTCTGTGCATTAAAAATCTTCGTAAATAAAATTAAGGCAAATGGCAAACCAGGAAAAAAATCATCAGTGTATTAGCAAAGGGTTAATAGCCCTAATACTTGAAGAAGGCTTGTTGATCAGCAAGAAAAAGACAAATACTCCACGACATCAGGGAAAGGAGATAAATAGTCAAAACAGCAACAACAAAAGGTTAATAAACACATAAAAAAATTCACTTCATTGGCAACCATAGAAATTCATATCAAAACCACACCGACATAACATTTTTCTTTTATCAAATTGGCAAAGTATTTTTTGTTAAGATAAGATGCAATGTTGGCAAGACCAGGGAGACTGAAAATTGATGTTTAAAGTTGCATGTCAAAAACCTTTAAAATGGGCATGCTCTGTGACCTGGCATTCCAGCATTTCCAGATTTATTCTGAAGAATTTATTGCTGAGATCTGCCAAGATTTGCACACAAAGATGCCCCAGGAGGTATTGTTTTTAATAGCAGAAAATTGGGATTAATGTGTAGCCATTGGGACTGACCAAACAGATCATAGCACCGCGTTGTAAAGCAACACTATATAGCCATAATATTTAATGAAATGGGAACATGATCATATTATATAGTTAATTTTTAAAAATCAGTTTTCAATCAGCTGTACAGTGCCATTTTATTTTTCATCATACACATACACTCACACATATGCTATAAACATAAACGTTCATAGAGGTAGCCTAGAAAGATTTATATCAAAATTTTAGAACTCTGGGTGATTTTATTTTTCTTATCTTTTCTGCGTTTTAAAATGTTCCACAGTAACTTATATTACTTTGTCTATTCAGAAAAAAAAAATGTCATAACTTCTTTTCAATGGTGTAGAAGTGGCCCTTAAATATAGACTGGAATGCCAGTTCTAGCTGTTTCCTTTGAAAACATCTCCAGGCCCCATGGGCGCACATTTACAACAGCTTGTTCTCTCCTGAGACTACAGGGAGGATGGGAGGAGTTTTGGTGAATGTCTGGGCTTGCAGTTCATCCCTGTAATAAATCTTTAAGACTGTGGGAATAGGTGCCTTGTGTTCCCTGGAACTGGAGAACGTAGGTCGGGCTTGCCGCCCTTCTGTCTACATCACGTGGAAAGATCTGGAAGTGAAGAGCTTTGTTAACCTAAATGCCACGCCAACCCCATTGGGAGCAGTTCTGTTTTCCTGGGCGAGTACTCAGATGGGATGAGGGATAAAGGGATAAAGGGATGGTATGATTAATGCGATGCATGGGGGGGGCAGTGAAGCAACTTCTGCAGGAAAGTCCGAACGAGATGGGCGTGAGAAGTTGGATTGTTAAAGGGAAACAAAGTTTACTTATCTTCTCCTTGATTTAGCTCTCAGTTTTATGAGGATACAGAAAAATCATGTGGAGAAACCTGATGGGAATAGTCTCCAAAACTAAAAACTAAAATAAAATAAAATAAAGCAATAGTTCAATCTTCATGAATCACTCTGACTCTATCTCCAAATATAATTTGTGTATAAAACTTCCCCACTGCACTTAGAGGACCATTAAAGCAACTGAATATTATAGAACAGAAAAAACAAAAAAGCAAAACTTAAAAAATGTATGTTCAGATGCTTGCGTCAAATATTAAACCTTGTCAGCTCACAGTAGCAGAATACTGTCTGCCTATAGGCGTAGGCAAAGACATTTCCTTCAACCCCCAGATTATTCCCCCCTCCCCCCATTTTGTTATTTGCTGGTGTCAAAAGATCTGGAAAATGTTTTTAAATGTGCAAGTGTTCACGCTGACTTTTTATGAGGTTTCCTTGGGATTCGGAAATCTTTGAATGACATAAATGGACTCTGTACGGATGCTTCTAGAAAATTTCCATGTGCTCATCTCAGAGGTTCCCAGAGAGTGGCCACCTCCACATCACACCCCATGGGGTCCATGACCGAAGACAATAAAGTCAAATGGGGCCAAAGTTCTCTTTCAACCTTCTTCAGGCTTCACACCTGGAAGCACCACAGAAAACAATAAATTCAGTGACACATCTAGTTGGTGTCCTTCCCGTGCCAGCAGCCACGCCTGCGAGGTGGTGTGTTAGAGTCCTCGACCTCACGGAGTTGACAGCTGGTGGGTGGGAGTGGAGCCACCGAGGGGACATCTGATAGGCTTCTGGGTGTTTCCTTTCTTTTTTTTTTTTTTTTTTTTTTTGAGACAGAGTCTCGGTTTGTTGCCCAGGCTAGAGTGAGTGCCGTGGCGTCAGCCTAGCTCACAGCAACCTCAAACTCCTGGGCTCAAGCGATCCTTCTGCCTCAGCCTCCCGAGTAGCTGGGACTACAGGCATGCGCCACCATGCCCGGCTGATTTTTTTTATATATATATCAGTTGGCCAATTAATTTCTTTCTATTTATAGTAGAGACGGGGTCTCGCTCTTGCTCAGGCTGGTTTTGAACTCCTGACCTTGAGCAATCCGCCCGCCTCGGCCTCCCAAGAGCTAGGATTACAGGCGTGAGCCACCGCGCCCGGCGTGTTTCCTTTCTTATTTCACTCTTGGACAAGCTGATTTTAAACAACCTATTTGATAAAACGATTTGTTTATTTAACTGAATTATGTCTAAATATGCCAAAGGGAAATTTAATGATTCCACAAATTCCCCCAACTCTCTCTCCTAAATATAGTTCACATGTTCTATAGCTGCCCTGTGAGTCTCTCCCCCCTCTTCTTCCTCAATCTTCCTTATTCCCCTCCCCGCCTCTGACCCCTCTCTCTCCTCGCCCCCCGCCCCCATCCCATCCTTTTCTAGTGGGTTTTCCCTTTTCCTCTAGTGACTCTCTGTTCTTTCCACTGTAAATCAAATCAGATCAACCTCGGCTCTTCCCATTTCCCTTCCTTCCCTCAACCCCACACAAAAAAATCACAGACGCTCCCAGGACAGGCAGAATTCTCCTTACTCAGTGTGACAACTCCGGGAGTCACCTACAGTTAATTCATTTGACAAATGAGAAATCCGGGACTTAGGGAAGGTAAGTAACTCACCCAAGGCCACACAGCCTGGAAATAGCAGAACCAGTCCCCAAATGTCCTGATTCTAAAGCTTGGGCTGTTTCGGAAGTGCAAGGGGAGGCCCTCGGGGAGGGTTCTGGTGGACTAGGAGCAGAATTAAATCGTGTTTTCTGCCACACCCCACCCCTGCGGTTCTGCTTCTTTGCCAGGGACCGGAAACAGCCCTTCTCCCAGGAAGCCCCCTGTGGTGTGTGCCTCAGGAGAATTGGCCCTCACACATCATGGAAAAAAGCATTCTTGTTCTCAGAGCTGCACAGGGGCCGTTCCCGCTGTTTTCCTGTGAATGGTGCCCCTGGAGTTGCAGCAGGCGTTTGGGCCCTGGCCACACAGTTCCTTTATTTCTCGTGGCGCATTTTTGGAGCCCTTGAGGGGAAGAACTGTAGCATCTGCTCTTGGAAGGCTTCCCAGCCCTGCTGAGGTTCGGAGCCCACATCTGTTCCAGGCTCTTAGCTTCTAGTTCCTTCCACCAGTTCTCACTGACACTTCAGGCAGGGACCTAAATAACCTAAGCTTCAAGATCATGCTGTGTGAGGAACCTGCCAGAATCAACTCCTCTGGTAACTGGAAGGTTTTCAAAGGCTCTGAGAAAAGGATATCCCAAAATGTCTGTAGAAATGTATGACCCTCTTCTCAAGAAGTTACTATTATATAAAATTCAAAATAACAACCACTTTTAGGAGAGAATTGATGCGATTCAGAACTTGCCACCCTAAAATACAGCAGCTTGGCATTGGAGAGAACAGCAGAAGCAGGAAGGCTCTCTCACCGTCCCTTTGCACGACTCCCTGAATTAGGTCATGAAACCCTTATGCAAGAGGTGTCCTCCTTGTGCCCGGAGGCAGGAACATCCTTATCTCTGAAGACACAGGGACACGAGAAGAATCTGAACAAACAGGTCTTGCTAAATTCCCTTCACTTTATTATAGTTAGATAGCATCCTTTTGCCCTCCAATCGTGTTTCTCTACAACTGTCCACTTTTCACTAAACTAAGCATAAGAATGCACAAGTTTTTCTATTTTTTTGGCTCTTCATTTCCGAAGGCTCCTCATGTCATGGAAAATTTAGATAAAGCGCCGGGCGCGGTGGTTCATGCCTGTAATCCTAGCACTCTGGGAGGCTGAGGCGGGAGGATCGCCGAAGGTTAGGAGTTTGAAACCAGCCTGAGCAAGAGCAAGACCTTGTCTCTACTAAAAATAGAAATAAATTAATTGGCCAATTAAAAATATATAGAAAAAAATTAGCCTGGCATGGTGGCACATGCCTGTAGTCCCAGCTACTCAGGAGGCTGAGGGAGAAGGATTGCTTGAGCCCAGAAGTTGAGAGGTTGCTGTGAGCTAGGCTGACGCCACAGCACTCTAGCCAGGGCAACAGAGTGAGACTCTGTCCAAAAAAAAAAAAAAAAAATATATATATATATATATATCACCTTAGATTAAATAAATTTGTATGTATTTTCTCTCGTGAATCTGTCTTCTGTATATAGGGGCCTCAGCCATGAACCTAGCAGTGGGTAAGAAAAGGAACTCTTTCCTCCCTGCAGAATCTATGAGGCATTTTGGTGAGTGTGGGAGAAAGATCAGGAGGAGAGGAGTCTTTGAGGTCTCTGAAGAATGAATTCTGGGGGAAGAGGAAGCTTCTCTCTGCTGGTCTCTCTAGCTAGGGCCTCCCTGATTCTGCTGTAGCCTTCAGAGTCAGAACTGCACTTTCCCATGAACAAACTACAGTGGGAAAAGCAGTTGTGCATCTGGGAACCAAGGGAGGTTTTCAATGCATGAAACTCCATGTGCTTGGAATTGAATAAGCCTGAACCCCCTAATTCACTTTTAGGACTCATCTTTGATCTGCTTTTAGCATAGTGACCAACCAATAGACAACTGGTTCACCGGCGCCGGAACGGAGGGTAAGGGTGAAGGAGGCTTCTAGAAAGAAATGCTACCTACAACTAAGCCATTTCTGGTGGCTGCAGACATCATCATCAGCCAGCAGCTTCTCCTATGGACTTAGGAGGATGGAAGCAAAATGAAGGAAGTGATGGGCTTTGTCCTCTTCTATTCCGAATCAATAAAAATAACAGACCTTACTATAAGAGTTGTGTTTTGAGAACTGAAAATTCTGGAGTGCTGAAAAAATCAGCACTGTGGACAAGGATGGAGCTAAGGAAGGGACATTGTAAGAATTTCACAGGGTCTTGCTCTTGCTCAAGCTGGTCTCAAACTCCTGGCCTCAAGCAATCCTTCTACCTCAGCCTCCCAAAGTGCTAGGATTACAGGCATGAGCCACCATGCCCAGCCTATATTTTTCTTTTTTTTAGAATCAATGTATATGCATCATGCAAAGATGAGTTGACAACAAAGATGCAGGGACATTGGATAGGCTTTTGGCTGCTTCTGCTCTGATATCCCTCTTGGACAAGCTGATTAAGGAAAATAACTTTAAACAGTCTATTCGATAAAATTATTTGTTTACTTGAGGCTTTTTGTTTTTAAGTTAAATGAAAGTTAACTGATATGCAGGGTTGCAGGGGCATATTTGGAAGGTTGTGCCAGCTCTGTGGACAGGGAGAAACTCAGCAGCCTGGGATCCAGATGTGACCGACTGGCCGGGTTGGTACTGCTGCACAAACAGATGGGCCACAGATGATACACTTAACAAGTGTTTTCCCAGCCTGGCCCGGGGACCTGACCCTGGCTTGTTGACCTGTTTCCTACAGCTAGCATAGGAGATGTGCCCAGCAGGGACTGATGTCACAAGTCAATTACATGTACAAATATATTCAAAGTTATTTGCATATTTCTATGCTATATAAATTTAACAATCTATTTATAATTTTTTGGTTTTGTTTTTGAAAGAGGATCTCTCTCTGTTGCCCAGGCTAGAGTGCAGTGGCATCATCATAGCTCACTGCAACCTCAAACTTCTGAGCTTAAGAGATCCTCCTACCTCAGCCTCTCAAGTAGCTGGGACTATAAGCATATGTCACCATGCCTAGCTAATTTTTCTATTTTTTTTTTTTTTTAAGAGACAGGGTCTCACTCTTGCTCAAGCTGGTCTCAAACTCCTGGCCTCAAGCAATCCTCCTACCTTGGCCTCCCAAAGTGCTAGGATTACAGGCGTGAGCCACCATGCTCAGCCTATATTTTTCTTTTTTTTTAGAGTCAATGTATATGCATCATGCAAAGATGAGTTGACAACATATTCTTGAAACATAGCTGAAGAATTTGAAGAAACTGAAATGAGATGTTAGAATGTAGCACATTTGCTCTAAATGAATGAAACTCCATGTGCTTGGGCTTCGAATAAGCCTGAACTTCATAATTCATTTTTCCTACTTGTCTTTGATCTGCTTTTAGCATCATAGTCAATCAACAGACATGTGAGTGACTACTTAAAGAACTGTTGATGTGGAAGACACGGTGCTAGACTCATTATCTACCTACCAGAACTCTGTGGGGGAAAAAAACCCACAACACATTCTTTCTAGCTTAATGTTCAGAAGAAATCCCTTCATCAATTTGTGTTGGTTTTAGTAATTTAGAGTCTATTAACATGTGGAACGGCATAAGATTGAAACCTCAGAATAAAGAGCTGACTATAGTCTTTCTAAAAATTCAAGAATCCGTTCACTAACATGACGTGTCAAAGCTATAGTCTTCCTAGAAACTGTCTAGAAAACTCTGTCTTTATAGAAAGTGTCCAATATTTTCCTTCTAAGTGCTTTATACTGAACAGCAGTACAAGAACAGAGTTGACTGTTTTGTGTCTCCAGTTGCTTTTCCCAAGGAAATCATGCTGTTGTTATCAAGTGTCTGTTTGTTGTGAAATTCTTACAGCTTATGAAAAAGGTTTTCATTAAGAGAAATGTGTGCCAAGCAAGTATGGCAGTAACAGCCTCCGACACACACACACACACACACACACACACACACGAATCCTTCAAATATTAAGAACATCCATGCCTCTGTCAACATGATGTCAGATAAGCACAAGCCCAAGAATCCAAACATGGTATTGGCAAGCCAATCAACAAAGAGAAAGGGTAATGTTCTGCTTGCCCTTAGCTCATTCGCCTCTGTGGGCACTGGATTTTAATGCATTTTTATTATACACCCAGTCAACCATCATCCCAATTTGTGTCTATTTGGGCATTTTATTGGGAAATGTAGTTTCTAATTTTTAGAACAAAAAAAAAATTTTCCTTAATTACTGTACTGTGAATGGCAATAAATTAAGGTATAAAAGAACTATGATATGTAGTTTTTAAAAACCACATTTAGAATGAATGTGATTCAGGCTATCATGACTTTTTTCATGGCCCCAACATTTACATGAATTATGCAACAGGTTCATTTGCTCACAGTTTGCACCACGACTCATACAGATTTATCGACTCTTGTAGAGCTGATGCATCAATGCCTTTTTTTTTTTTTTTTTTGAGACAGAATTTGGGTCTGTTGTCTGGGCTAGAGTGCTGTGGTATCAGGCTCGCTCACAGCAACCTCAAACTCCTGGGCTCAAGCAATCCTCCTGTCTCAGCCTCCCAAGTAGCTGGGACTAGAGGCATGCGCCACCATGCCTGGCTAATTTTTTCTATATATATATATATTTTTAGTTGTCCAGATAATTTCTTTCTATTTTTAGTAGAAATGGGGTCTCGCTCTTGTTCAGGCTGGCCTTGAACTCCTGACCTTGAGTGATACACCCTCCTTGGCCTCAGATCAATGCTTTTATTTTTTTTTTTTTTTTTGAGACAGAGTCTCGCTTTGTTGTCCAGGCTAGAGTGAGTGCCGTGGCGTCAGCCTAGCTCACAGCAACCTCAAACTCCTGGGCTCGAGCAATCCTTCTGCCTCAGCCTCCCGAGTAGCTGGGACTACAGGCATGAGCCACCATGCCCGGCTAATTTTTTATATATATATATCAGTTGGCCAATTAATTTCTTTGTATTTATAGTAGAGACGGGGTCTCGCTCTTGCTCAGGCTGGTTTTGAACTCCTGACCTTGAGCAATCCGCCCGCCTCGGCCTCCCAAGAGCTAGGATTACAGGCGTGAGCCACCGCGCCCGGCAAGATCAATGCTTTTAAATTTGACTCCAGATACTACCCTACTACTGCTTCAGTTACCCACATTGTAGCAAATAAGATTAAAAATATTCCAGTCTACCATTCATGATGCATTTCAGTGAATTTCTCTGTTATATTCAATACCAAGCTTTAGAAAAGAAAAAAAAAGAATAAATAAAAAAGAATTTATCAAAGCATAGGAGAAAATAAGGAAATTTTTGGACAAACTCTTCCCTTGGATTTGATTACTTGAAAGCACCCATAGCCTATGAATTTGGTGCCTTCTCCATGTGAAATGGCTGTGCTCATTCCCTGTGCTGTGAACACGTCCGGGCTGTGTGCCCAGAGGTGGCCAGTGACATTTCCTTGTATCAGGCCAAGGCACTGGTGGCATTTGGCCAAAAGAGCCGGGCGGGGCACAGAGGCCGTAGTTCAGGAAAACCGAGGGCCTGAACAGCAGTGGGTGAGAAGCAGGTAAACCCCAGAAGCTGAGAGCCCAGAGGGCGGGGCAAGGCAAGAAGGCAGAGTCCAGCCTTGTCAGTGGGAAGCTGGCAAGAGTTCAAGTACTAAACCAAGGCGGGGTCAAAGGACAAGGCCTTTGTTCACTTGATTTCCGCTCCCCAGCTGTGCACCTTCCACTAGGCACCCTCTCTTCTGTGATCATTCAAAACCTGCCCCAGTTTAGGGAGATGGCCACACCCTCGCTGTTTCACAAAGCACTCCCTGCTGACTAGGCCCCGCTACTCTCCCTTTCCCTTTTTTTCTTTTTTTCATACATTTCATATAATTTTTCATGTTTATTGGCCCTGTGGGTGTATGAAATCTCTCTCTCTCTCTCTCTCTCTCTCTCTCTCTATATATATATATATATATATACACATATATATATATGGGAGAGACAGAGAGAGAATTATGTGCTTTTGTCCACTATTTGTCTTTTGGGGAGTTGATTTTTTCAATTGATTTATAAATTGTTATTATACATTAAGGATACTAAACTCCAACCTGTTTTATATATTGCCAATATTTTTTCTTGATTTGTCAATTATCTGTTTTCTTTTTTTTTTTTTTTTTTTTTGAGATGGGGTCTCACTCTGTTGCCCACACTGGAGTGCAGTGGCATGATCATAACTCACTGCAGCCTCAAACTCCTGGGCTCAAGTGCTCCTCCTGCTTCAGCCTTCCAAGTAGCTGGGATTAAGGTGTGTACTACCATGCCCAGCTAATTTTAAAATTTTTTGTAGAAATGGGGTCTTGCTGTGTTGCCCAGGCTGGTCTTAAACCCCTGGCCTCAAGCAATCCTGCCCACTTGGCCTCCCATAATGCTGGGATATAGGAGTAAGCCACTGTGACTGGCCTATTCTTCCTTTCTTTGACTTACACTATTTGTCATCTGTAAAGGTCATTTGGGACTAAATCTTATGGTGTCTTTTAACATTTTTGGCATTGCTGTTTCCATGCGTCTTGCTTTTCCAAATCAAGACTGTAAGCTCCTTGAGGTCAGGACCTGATCAACAGTGAGCAAGGCCACACCAGGACCTATATTTCCAGAGGCCAGGCTTGCTCACCCAGGACGGACCCTCCAGCCTGGGGTTTGTTAAGTTTTTCCAAGTAGAAGCAGGATTGCTCCCAGAGTCTGAGGCGAGGGCTGAGTGGTCCCGGCATAGCCGGGTTTGAGGGTATGGGCACAAGTTCCTGGTGCTACTTTCTGACTATATACTCTCTTACCATTTTTCTCTCCAATTCTCTTTTAATCATGTTTGTGCAACCTTTTCTAGATTATGAGGAATTCTCTCCTCTTTCTCAAACCTGCAAATATTTCATTCTTATATTTCAATGTTGTGTGGACTCTTGAATTTTGACAAGTCTCTAATTATTCAGTCTTTGGCCTTTTTGACCCACTTCTTAAAATTCCATGTGAGTCTTTATTATTCATCCCTTACTGTGCACCATTCCCATTCATGGACCATGTGCTTTGAAGATCAGGTTAGCAGAAGGGTGCCCTTGGTGGGAACTTTAGCTCTCTGGGTTCCTCACATCACAGCTGCTCCATTGGGGACGTTACTGGCATTGGGAGGGGCAGTTCTTTAACATGGCTGGCCCCCATCACCCACTGAGAGCCAGCACTGTTGACCATGAGTGCCATGAGCAACAATGTCCCCGCTGATGTCTAAATAGCTCCAAGGGGAGGCACTCTACACCCAGTGGAGTCACCTTTGCTAGACACTGCCTCCCCACCCCGCACCCCAAAACATGCACACACACACACTTTCTCCCTAAAGAGGATTGTTTGTGCTGCTATCAATAAATTGTTTCACTTTTGAAAGCTTGTCATATCTTTAAGTCATTATTCCTTTTAGGGTTTGTTTTGTCTTGCCTTGGAATGAATATTATACTTTGTTTAGTTTTGTTTTACTCGTTATTATGGGAAATGCCATATACACAAATAGAGAGAGTAGTATAATGAACCCCCATGGACCTATCACCTGGTTTCAAAATGATCAACTCATAGACAATCTGTTTTTTCTTTTTCTTTTTTTACTTTGCAGGGACAGGATCCTGCTCAGTTGCCCAGGCTGGAGTGCAGTGGCTATTCACAGGCACGATCATAGCTCACTGCAGCCTCGAACTCCTGGGCTCAAGCAATCCTTCTGCCTCAGCCTCCTGAGTAGCTGGGACTACAGGCATGCGCCACCATTCCTCCTGGTTTGCCAGACTTGAGTCCAGTGTTGTAGTTACCTTCCTTGCTTCCTCTATCTGCTGAGAAAAAAATACCAGGACAAGTCAAGAATTTATCCGATGCTCTAATTTCAGCAGAAGGAGACTTTCAACAGCTGTTTGGATTATGCAAGTCTTGTTGCTACTCTGTGTTTTGTCTGTGTTTGTTTGGTGATCGGTCCCAGGCAATTGGCACCACGTCCTCCCTCAGGTGGAGTTTAACACCATCCAAACATCGCTTCCCTTTCTACCACTCCTTGGGCTCCCTTAAAAGCTCTCCACCAGGCTGGGAACTCTGAGTCCCTGATTTAACCAACCCCCGTGTTTCCTTGCCTGCCCTGCTGATTTGAAAAAGATATGTCCTTCTGCCGGACTGGTGGGAGTTACAATTCCCATCCCAGCGCTTAATGAAACCAAACATTGCTTTTCAGTTTTGTCTATAAAAATATTTTGAAAATGGGAGGAAAATGTGCTGCGTCAGTCAATGGTTGAGTGCGAACAGGCACAGAAGATTGAAAGGCTTGGGTCCTCGTGATTGGTTCTCAAAGGATTAGAAGGATCGGTCCCTCCTCCCTCCCCCCTTCTGGGGTGCCCTTGGCGGGCTACTCAGTCGCCTCCACCTCCGGGTTAGAGCTGACTGATGCTGCTGCTGACTTTGGGGCAGCTCTCTGAAAACAAACTGCTGAACCGTATAAACACTAAGCTTGACCTGGGGCACTCACAAGTGCCAAACCATTGACTCGGAGGCCCCTGGGCTCTCCAGTTTATGCTGGGAGTCGTGACCTTGCCCTGCAATGCAAAGTTGAGCCACTTCCCCCACTTTTTTTTCCCCTCCCAAATATAACTCCCTTCCAACCCCTTACCTCTAGACGAGTGTTTATTATTTATTCATTTATTTAACTTTTTTACATGCTCTATAGAGACTGTCAAAAATTGCCAACGCCAACTATATTTCAAGTCACTGTGTTGGGATATAGGGAAAAGTTTGCAAGCAGCAATAATCGTGCCTGCGTTAAACTTCATTGGCTACAACACTGCCACTGTTCAAAGAGTATAGAACTGTGTTAGGAAGAGCCTAGTTGATTCCTGTATACCCAAGCTGCAAACATCCAGTGAATGGAAGCAGATGTTAAATGCTCACAGCAAGTGCTCCGAAGGAATGCCTAGATCCTCATATCAGTTAGTCAGTGATCTGTTGTTTAGAAAAGTCTTACCAGAATACTTGTTTTATCCAAGTTCCACTCCTAAAAAAGACATAATTCTGACTGCGTTATCTTCCTTCGTGCCTGTGACAAGAACTCTAGCTTAGAAGGTGCAGTGGTGTAATTATTGTTATTATTGACGTTGGCCAAACATTGAGAGTGATTTAAGCAACTAGCTTAAAATCAAACAGCTCATTAGCAGAGGAGTCTGGAACGTATGTCTCTATTAGAATAGAAAGTACAGTTTGCTATGCCCTGTCCACTCATTCTGTCTGCTTTTGCCAAAGTCACTGTTTATAATAATTCAGTCCAACACGGCCATTGAAACGACCGTTGGCAAACCAGCAAAATCGCCATTCTGAGCCGTGGCGTGCAAGCACACAGAGACCAAGATCCTTGTCCTTGCCAATCTCTCAGAGTTGCTGTGGCAGCTGAAAGTGCAAGTCTATGTGAAAGTTCTTTGTATGCTGTGATGTCCTATTCAAATAAACATAACGGTGATGACACTAGTATCGTGAAACCTGTGGAGTATTTTCAGTTAGCAAGTCATTGAGTTGAATTCTTTATGTATCAATTCATTTAATTCTCATAACAATATTGTAATGTTTTTGTTATAATTATTATTTTCATAAACATACTATAGTATAAATATAGCATTAGCATAAATGTGTTTAATAAGGCAATTTTTAGTCATAAAGATTCTCTGGGACAATCCCACTCCAGATCATTGATGCCCACTGGAAAAATACAAAAGGAACATGGAAACCCAACGGGCATCCCCCATAGATCAAAACAGGCATCTAGTCGTTGCCTTCTCTGGCATTTGTACCTCATCGCTCACAGGACAGGTATCTCTAAGTGTGATGGTGTCAGCCTGGCAGATTAAGGTCCACCTACACACCTGGGAAAGCATATTTGTGGGTGTGTCCCTGAGGGTGTTTCCAGAGGATATTGGCATATGAGTGGACTGAGCGAGCAAGACCCGCCCTCCACGTGGGTGGGCGCCACCCAGCCTGCTGGGTGGACAGGTAGGACAAGAAGGCAGAAGAAAGGCAAGTTCTCTCTCTCACTCTCTCTCTCTTTCTCTCGGAGCTGGAGCAGCTTTCATCTCTGGTGCTTGGACATCAGAACGCCAGGCTCTCTGGCCTTTGCACTTTGGGACTTACGGCAGTGCCAGCTGCCCCTCTGAGTTCTTAGGCCTTCAACCTCAGAGTGAGAATTACACCGTCAGCTCCCTGAATCTGAGGCTTTTGGACTTGGACTCAGCCTCTCTGCAGCTTTCTGGGACTCTAGCTTGCAGACAGCCTGTCGTGAGAGACTTCTCAGTCTCTGTAATTGCATGAGCCAATTCCCCTACTAAATATATCTTCTCTCTCTCTCTCTCTCTCTCTCTCTCTCTATATATATATATATATATATATATATATATATATATATATATATATACACACACTATTGATTCTGCCTCTCTGGAGAGCTCTAATATACTAAGCATCTAAATATATATATATATATATATATATATATATATATATATTTCTTTTTTTCCCTTTCTTTTTGAGAGGTGTCACTCTGTCATCCAGGCTAGAGTGACACTAGAGTGCAGTGGCATCATCGTAGCTCACTGCAACCTCAAACTCCTAGGCTCAATGATCCTCCTGCCTCAGCCTCCTAAGTAGCTGGGACTACAGTGGGCACCACCATGTCCGGCTAATTTTTCTATTTTTTTTGTAGGGGGGCGTAGGGGGTTCACTCTTGCTCAGGCTGGTCTTGAACTCCTGGCCTCAAGCAATCCTCCCGCCTTGGCCTTCCAAAGTGCTGGGATTACAGGCACTGGCCACTGCCCCTAGCCATATGGTTTTAAATATTGTCATATCAGCAATGACCTGCAATTTGTAAAGAACAAGAAGAACAAGGATTATTGTCTTCAAAATCATTTCAATAAACACCCACTGTCACTCCTTGGATCAGAGTTTAGAAATGGTGACTGCTTTTCTCACTCTTATTCTTTAATAAAGGAGAAGTCAAATGGAGTTAACATGAACGCAAAGAGTGAAGAGAGAGAACCAGTGGTTGGGAAGAGGAAATGCCAGCGTCTTTCAGGACGATGTTACTTCCTTCTTAAAGATGAAAAACCAGTCTTTTCATATTGACTTGTCGAGGCATAGTAGTAGTAATGGAGTTTCTAAATGTCTAACAAAAGGGAAATAATTTAATAAATTATAGTACTACCAAACAATGAAATATTATTGGCCAATTCAAATGAATTTTTTTTAATGGGGAAATTTTAGTATGGGAAAATCCTCAAAATAAAATGGTAAATGATAAAAATCAGGATATGAAACCATATTTGTGGTATGAGCACAAGGTTGTTTTACACATACACACAAAAAATAATGCACTGAAGTGTTAATAGAGATTATCAACGGATATTGGAGTTATGAGGTTTTTGAAAAAAATGTTTACTTTTTCTTATTTGCTAAATATGAAAATGAGACTAATATTTATATGAACATTTATTATTTTATAATAAAAATATGGATGTAAAACAGTAAAGGGTTTGTATACTCTGGCTGAAATGTAGGCAAGAGTCTCTGAATATTACAGTTTCCAAAAAGAAATGTGCAGTTCTAATAGTCCTGTTTAGTTGTGAATAGAAATATGAGTTTTCTAGGTTGCTTTCCTTTATCCCAGGTGCTTTCTAGCAGATTCCTATTGCACTAAGTGGTTCAGATCCTCCCAGCGTGTATGGAAATTTTCAAGAGTACATGTAAATTGTTTGGGGCAAGTGACTTTCAGACAGTGGGGCTGAGCCTGGCACAGAAGTCCTGCCCTGCACTGAGTTTCTTTCTAATTTAAAGGAGATTATTTAAATTTGCCTACTAGAAAGTTCTGCTAAACATAGTTCTGCTAAACATAGAAAGCAAACCAAGAAAAATCCCCTAAGGAATAAATGTGGCAAAAATAGGGCTAAGATGCATTTTTATGAACAGATATTTGAATATTAAATGTTGAAAAGAAAGACATTTGCTAATTGGCGACAAACTCCTGAAAACCACTTGAAATTTAAATATAGGACATAGTGGTAATACAGAGGTGTTAATTTCTTCCTTGGAAATTATTGTTAACACTTAAGCAGAAAAACCAAACAAAACTTAAATTGATATTTCCCAAAAGCTGGCCAGCCCTCCTGGAGAAGAGAGGGGCATCTTTCACAGAAGCCCAGGTGCCGGGTTTATTGGGGTGAGATGGGGTTTGGGGGAGGCCTGGGAGAGCACCTAGATAGGAGCATGTGCTTGGGGACAGAGTCTCACCTCTGGGCCGCCATGGCGTGGGTTGTGCCCCTCGGTGCTCTGAATGCTGTCAGACCCAGCCCCTCCTTCCCGGGCTCCCATCTGCTGTCTCAGAGAACTACACTTCTCAAGCTCCTTGCCTTCCTTGGCTTGGGATAGCATGGAAGCTACTGGAAGATTGGAGTGGGAGAAGAGAAGAAGCGTTGTGCTTTCCTCTCTTGCTCTGTCCCTCTGTGAATGGCTCCAGCACCTGGAGGTGATGCTGAGCCCCGGGCTTCTCTCTCTCTCTTCCCTTCGCCCTTCCAGCCTCAGTAGCTTCTCACTGTCGCTAATCTCCGCTTGGCTTCTCCATGCCTTCGTCCCTATATAATGAATCCCCTCTATTAAGTTCCCTCCAAAATAGCCAGACTGGTACCTGCTTGTCTGATGGGACTCTGACACTAAACCTTTTCATTATTTAGGATCACGCTGGGAAACACACGCCAGCTCAAGGGAACCATAGGAGAGAAGTGAAGGGTAGACCCGAGGTCCCATCAGATACGTTTGTGGCAATGGCATGGAGAAAAGGCAGAGGCCCCATGAACGGGGGCCTGCACGTGCACTGAGGTTTGGAGAAAATTGCAAGCATGTGTCATGTGTTGGCTGTCTTAATAATCGAGGTTTGATGGCTGATAGCTGAGGGGTTGTTGATGTCATCATGAGAAATCATTTATTTCCTTAGGGATGAGTTTTGATACCATCACGTTTCAAAATTGCTTGTTCTCTCGAGTAGAAGCCTTCTGGAAGCACCCACATTTGATACAACTTGAACAAAGCCTGGATATAGGAGGACATCTCCTTTTGCTATGCTAAGCATGACTGGGTAACGGAGCATATATAATTTGTAAAAAGCCACTCTAGGATAATTACTAGCTACTTCTTAAATTTTAAAATTCCTAACTATGTATTTTATTAAGTCAGGACAATAATTTGCGAAATAAAAGAATTATCAGCTGCTGTAGTTTTGTCACCAATAGGAAATCCATATGATAGAGGCAAGGCAGAGAACAGTTCTCAGCTGTGTCCCATAAAGAAAGAAGGACGCTGGGTGCAGTGAAACCCGCCTGTAGTCCCTGCTGTCAGGAGGCTGAGGCAGGAGGACTGCTTGAGCCCAGCAGTTTGAGGTTGCTGTGAGCTAGGCTGACGCCACTGCACTCCAGCCTGGACTATAGAGTGAGACCCTGTCTTTTAAAAGAGAGAGAGAGGAAAACAAGATGTGCTTAGTACCTAGTAGACAAAAGATCTTTGTTGAATGAATGCATACATACCTCAAATCATTAATGGATAGGAATGAGCAATTCATTCAGCCTGGAATAAACAGCATCTTTTGAGCTTGGCGTTGAAGACTGGCAAGGCATCATTTGGGCAAGAGCAGGATGGGGTGTCAGGAAGATCCAAGAGCAGTGGAGAGAGAAGCAGCAGCCAGGTGAGGCTATCATAGGTGTGAATTGAGGCTGGCTTTGTAGGTCAGATTAAGCAGTTTTGACTGCATTCTGTGGGGGTTTCTATTTTTGGGGGGTGAGGACACAGAAGGTTTTTAAGCTGATGCGTGACATGATCAGATCTGTGCTTTGCAAGTTCCTGGCATGTACAAGTTCCATAACTATTTGTCAAATTGAATTTTTAAAAGATGATAATGGAACAGCAGCTAAAAATTCTGAATGTAATTACAGTGCTTTAGGTTGGGAGCATTTTCATGCTAGGTGTGGTTAAGAGCGATTGTTGGTTTCCTAGCAACCAGGCATCCTCTCCGTGAAGAAACCTGAAGGGTCACTTGAACATCTCCACTTGGGAATTACTCTAAGGACACTAGGAGGCATTTATCTAATTTGTTCCCCCGACTTCTAGAGAATGCAAGTCACGTTCGGGAGGGGTCATTGAGGTTTGGGGTGCAGTGGTATTGTGCTTCTGCAGAGAGGGTTGGGGAGTATGGGAAGGGAGCCCAGGGAAGCTCTCTTCTATCATGCACACTCGCTCATAATGAGATCTTTACAGAAAACTCAAACACAAAGGAATGTGCGGAGAGGCTCAGATGATACGTGAGGCAGGAGAGTGTCAGAGGAGCTCTGAGGGTAAGGTTTGGGTGAGGGAGGACAAAAATGAAAGGAGCTAAGAGCTCATCAGGAAACATTGCAAGAAACTGAACGTCTTTTTTAGTCATTATCAAAGATACAGAATATGCCACCCCAAAATACGCCACTTTGGCATAATGATTATTTTGAGCTGAAGGCTATTAAAAAGAAGCAGACATGAGAAAAACTCTCTGACTCCTTCCTTTCCACCAGGAAAGGCAGGACAATTCCTAATGCCTCCAGAGACAATTCTAGACTCCTATCAGCCCAGAGACAGCACCAGAGCAATCTACATAAGAAACCTTGCTAAAACTAGCCCTTATCTGCCACTAGTTTCCAGAAGCTCAAAGTCTTCTTCCTTTGTCTTGTCATTTCTCGAAAAATTACTGTTCTTTTGCTAAGGTTCTAGAAACCCACTTGAGTTACTCCTCTCTGGGTATTCCCACTGTGTATACATGATGCATATACTAATAAAGTTCGATTTGTTTTTCTCTTGTTCACCTGTCTTTGTCAGTCTGGTTTACAGGGCCCCGGCAATGCACCTAAGATGGGTGGAGAGAAAAGAATTTTTTCCACCCCTACATGTAGAATAGTCTTTAAGGAAGTTGTTGTCATTCCCAATTCATAGACAGGTAAGCAGACTCACAGAAGTTAAATGGCTTGACCAAACTAGCTGGACCAGGGCCTCAGCCCTCCAGGGACATAGGATACAAGCACAGAAGGGCCACAGAAGAATGTACTACCTCACCCTGGTGGCCTGGGGCCAGCTTGTGCTAAGTCCAGTGCACGCTCTGCTGATCTTCCTTGACTTCTCCCTGGCATCTGGCCTTTCCCACTTCCTCTTCCTCTTCAAAGCACTGCATGCTTCCTGTCCCCACATCCCCTGTGTTCCACCCCCTCTCCAGCTGTTCCTAGCAGGCATTCTTGACAGAAATCTCTGTCTCCAGCCACCCGCTCCTTGGAGAGGTTATATTCCCAAGAGCTCAGCCCTCAGCCTCTCTTGTCACACTGCAAACCCTCTGTGGTCACTCAGCGATTGCTGGGACTTCAACCACCACCCACATGCCAATAGCTGGCAGATCTAGGTCTCCCCTTCAGACAGTTCAGCTGCCTTGCAGTCTCATACTTCTTAATTTGTATGTGGCTATGCCATAATCATTTCAAATGCCAAAGCAGAACCCATCATCCCTACCCTGAAGCACCCATCTAATTCAAAATTGTTATGATTCCTTGTAAGGGGACAATTTGCTTCAAAAACATGGTCACTGTATCTTTGGGGTTCCTTTTGAATCTCAACAATCTATGATTGCAGAATGCACATTATTTCACAACCTGAACTCAATGCCAGCATGTCCTCTCCAAAGGGGAAGGTAAATCTCTATCTGTAATGTGTGTTTTGTAAGTGGAATCATAACTTTCCATGAGATTTGGTCAGTAAACCCCTCACTCCCACCTCCTGCTATCCTGGGTGATCTTTTCCTTGACTCTATCCGGTGAGAAGAGGAGGAGAACAAAGAAGAGGAGAGAGGGAAAGGAAACCCTTCTAGAACTTGGGGTCAGCATATGCTCAGAATGACTTGGTTGCCTAGCAACAATGCCCTCCCTATTCCTCCCCACGGATATTAGTTTGTGGTATTTCACTCCTCCCTTTCTGCTTTTAGGGCTGTTCTCAGTATTTATTTTAACTGAATTTTACCAATATAAAATTAGAAGGGTGGGGGTGCATATAGTATATTCTCATGCTAACATAGCTGAATGTGGAAGTTGCAGATCATAGAGAAACACATAATTCTTCAAATGAAAATGCCTTTATTTAATCATTATTTATTTAATAGATATTTATTGAATGTCTGCAGTGGATCTGACACTCTGCAAAGTATGGATTTAAAAAATCTTTCACAGGTAGATTTAAAAACAGAAATGAGTCCCTTGTGTCCAAGAAGAACTAAGAATTGACTGAGGGCTCACACATTAAAGTTCTAACTTTATGGGGTTGCTAGACATAATATCAATATATCAAAATTCAATTGCATTATTATATGCCAGCAATAAATGTCTGAAAAATACCATTTACAATAGCAAAACAAGGTGTCTAGGAATTCAACTAACAAATGATGTGCAAGATTTGTGTGGGGAAGAAAATTCTAAAGCACTATGAAAGAATATTTTAAGAAATCTAAACAAATGGAGGTATTGACCAAGTTTGCAGATGGGAAGACACAAAATTCTGAAGAAGTCAATTCTCCTGTAATTGGTAAATCCAGTATAATTTAGATGAAAATCCCAAGTAGTATTTTGAGGATCATCATAAACTGATTATAAAAGTTATACAGCAAAATAAGTGACAAATAATAGCATGGTAATTTTAAATACAAAGAGCACACAGTTTGTTCAAATGTTAGGATTTCTTATAAAGCTGTAGGAATTAAGGCAATATGATCTTGGTGCAAAAATGGAAAAGAAGACCCCTGGAACAGAATAGGGATCTCTGAAACAGACTTATGTATAAAGGAGTCTTGATACATGACCAGGTAGAATTACAAATAAGTGGGGAAAAGACTTAATAGATGGTGCTGGGAAAACTGGCTCCCCATAGAGAAAAGATTAAATTTCATACCCATCTCATGCCAGAAGCATAAATCTATTCCAGATAGCTTAAATAATACAAGTAAAACTTTCAAAGGCCTAGAAGAATATATATGAGGATATCAATATGAGCTTAGGGGAGGGAATCATGATAGCTGAAAAATTCCAATACTTGGAGACTAAACATGCTCTAAATAACGCATAGGTCAAAAAAGAAATCTCAAGAAAAATGTTAAGATATTTTGAACTAAGAGAAAAGAAAGAGACAACATTTCAAAATTCATGGAATGCAGCAAAAGCAGTGCCTACAAGTAAATTCATAGCACTGAATACATCTATGAGAAAGGGAAAAAAAGATCTAAAATCAATAATCTAAGCTTACACCTTGGGAAATAAGAAAGAGAAGAGTAAATCAAATGCAAACTAAGCACAAAAAAAGGAATAATAAAAATTAGACCAGAAATCAATGAAATTTAAAACAGGCCATGAAACTACAGTAATAAGTCCCCATTTAACATCATCAGTAGCTTCTTGGAAACTGTGCCTTTAAGCAAAATGACATATAAAGAAACCAGTTTTACCATAGCCTAATTGTTGTAAATAATAGTTATGTCCTATGGCATATTTCTGGTCACAAAACGTCACCAAACTTCTAAATAAAGACCCAAAACGCTTTCAATATTAAACATTGAAATAAATGTGAGCTATTCATACATTTAAGAAAGATTAACAAAAACAATTAAGATAATTATTACCCACTTATTCCAACTCAGGGTCATGGTGGCCAGAGCCATCCCCAATGCTCAGAGTTCAAGACAGGACCCACCCTGGACAGGAGGCCATTCCCTCGCAGAGCGACTCACCACACCCACTCTCACTCACACTGGGACAATGTAGACACACCAACGAGCCTAACGTGCACATCTTTGGGATACAGGAGGAGCCAGAGTGCCTGGAGAGACCCACACAGGCACTGGGAGAACGTGCAAACTGCATACAGTGGTGCTGGCTGGGGATCAATTTTTTTCTCATCAATGTTATAATGACACAACGTTATTTGAGGACCTGCTGTATGATATTACAATGGTGGATACATGTCATCATACATTCATCAAAGCCCAAAGAATATACAACGTCAAGAGTGAACCCTAGGCCGGGCGCGGTGGCTCACGCCTGTAATCCCAGCACTCTGGGAGCCGAAGCGGGAGGATCGCTCAAGGTCAGCAGTTTGAAACCAGCCTGAGCAAGAGCAAGACCCCCTGTGTCTACTAAAAATAGAAAGAAATTAATTGGCCAACTAAAAATATATGGAAAAAGTTAGCCAGTTATGGTGGCATGTGCCTGTAGTCCCAGCTACTCAGGAGGCTGAGGCAGTAGCATTGTTTGAGCCCAGGAGTTTGAGGTTGCTGTGAGGTTGCTGATGCCACGGCACTCTAGCCCAGACTACAGAGTGAGACTCTGTCTCAAAAAAAAAAAAAAAAAAGTGAACCCTAATATGAACTTTGGGCTTTAGATGATGACATGTCAGTGTAGGGTCATTGACTGTACGGAGCGTAGGGCTGTGGGAGGGGACGTTGAGGACAGTGGAATCGGGGGTGGGAGGTGGCGCAGGGACACATGTGAACTCTCTGCACTTTCCACTCTGTTTTGCTGAGAAACCAAAACTGTTCGGAAATACAAAGTTTAGTAATTTAAAAAGTTACCAATGCAGTACAAAAGACAACCAGATTGATGTATGAGAGACACATTGCACTAAAAGATGTTTTAAATTATTACCTGGAATGATAATCTGAAATACCAACAAGTTAATGGCTCATGCATATTTTTGAAGTTGTAAGAATTATAAAGTTACTTTTCCACTTTGCAAAATAACCAAGCGGGGCAAAAACTGAAACATAAACCTATGTCATTTTACATTTCTCCATGTTTGCCACTAGGTAAATGGCAATAAAATAACTTGGCAATAGTGAGAAAATTCAATGAACACACAAAAGACATTTGAGATGACACTAATTATCGAAAACAAGCCACTGTTATAATTTAAAAGTATTATTTTAAATAAGCAATCAGTGAACTCACTCCACAAATTACTTTTGACTATGTACGGACTTTAAGGTCATCAGAAATGAGGCTTTTTGTTCACCCCAAAGATTGATAAACAGGCCATAAAGAAGACAAGGTTTTTTCAAATGATGATATTACCCTATCCACCTTATTAAAGAAGAACAGAGAGAAATTATTTATATCATTTGGCAACAATACAGTTTCTCTCCTCCAAAGAACTCAAGGTATTTGTACAAATATTAATGGATAGCCTTGTGGAGACAGAGGAGAATAAGGGAAGAAGGAAAAAAGGAGGAAGAGGAGAAAAAAGGACAGAAGAGGAGAAGGAGGCAAGTGCAGGGCCAGGCGGAACATTTTCTTACCAGTCCCCAAGATGTTCACAGCCAGGTCAGCTCACCAAATAAACCAGCTGCACAAATATTAATACTCTGCTCTTTACCTAATATTTGATGTATAAAGGACAGCACCCTGCTCTATAAAGTTGACCTTACATACTTCTGCTTCCATCTCAGTTGGAAAAATTATAATTATTTGCACAAGTTGATCTGTTATGTCAAAGAATCCAGGATTTTCGCAAGTATGATATAATTCAGTTTAGTGAATATTTATTGAGCATCTTCTAAATTGTAGACACTCTAGGGATTTGGTGGATATATCCATACAGTGCTTCTCAGAGTGTGATCCTAGGGCTAGTAACATCTGTACTGTAACCACAGAACCAGACCAATCTGGTTCAACTACATGTAATATTAACAAAATGGTGAATTGCTTTGCAGTCGCTGTGGACCCACAGGTTGCAAATTACATAATCTGAGCATGCTCAGATGAACCAAGCATGCAACCACGGGCAGAACCTAAGTGCTCAGCCCAAAGAATGGGGACCAAATTAAGAAGTGGACACCACATGACAGGATCCATGATCCAATCAGATTGAGCCCTGGCATCACCCCATGACATGATCCACTCAGATCACACCTCCCGGCATTATCTCACTGCAAGATCCAATCAGATCACACTTCCTTACCCTCTACCTACAAAACCTTCCCCAGCTCCCAGCTCAGGGAGACAGATTTGAGCCCAACTCCTATCTCCTTCCTCAGCAGCCTTGCAATAAACTTTTCTCTCTGCAAAAACCTTATGCTTCAGTGTTTAGCTTTTCATTGTGCATGGGCAATTGGACCCAGTTTGGTTTGGTAAAAGCATCACCTGGGAACTTTTACGAAATGCAAAATCCAGGGCTCTACCCCATTGCTACAGAATGGGAAAATTATTAATAGGAGGGCTTGTCCAGCAAGCTGTGCTTTAGCAAGCTATCCGGGCGACTCTGATGCACTGAAGTTTGAGAACTACTGTGTTAATAGATGACTTTCAATACAATGCCTCACACACAACAGCTTGAAAAGTACTAGGTGAATGGATGAATGACAAAATGAAAATCTGAGCTGTTGGTAGAGTTCAGGACAGGCTAAACTAGTGGCATATTTATAAGAATGGAAGAAAACAACTCTAGGTCTTCCAGCCTTTCTCTGTTGGCCACGGCACAGTCCTGGGCTCCCCAGCTGGTTCGTTGGTTTCTTTTTTGTGTTCATTAGTTTATCAATCATTGTTCACTGCGAGTTGTGGCAAGAATCAAATCAATGCCAAAACAAACAACGTTGACCACAACAGACAGAAACCAGAAGCAGCAGGATCACTCGGGAATTGTAACAGTGGCACTAATTTGGGTTCCACTGATGAATCGGGGTGAAAGTGAGTCTAGTTTGGTTTGCTATGTGCAAAACAAACAGAATGTGTTGTTAACTCACTCTGCCCTGGAGCCACCGTGTTTCTCCTTCTTTCTGGAAGAAGACTGAGAAGACTGAATTGGTTGGCAGAGATCAGCTCAGCTTTTTTAGTGAAGTTAGAACTTGCTTGGGGACACAGGACTTCCTCCACAAAAGTTTTTTTTTTTTTTTTTTTTTAATTTTTTTTAATGAAGAAAACACTGAGGTCGCCTCTACGGTCCAGCTGGCCCCTGCCTGGCTCTAAACGGCCCCTCCTTTCCCTGGTCTGACTTCAGCTGGGCAGGCAGGGGTTTTCTTTGTCATTCAAAACCATGAAACACTTTGCCCTGCCTCAGAGTAAAATCAAACACCTGCGAGACGCTCTTGAAGTGAGTCTCCACAGACTCTCAGACGGAAGCCGGGGCGGCACTGTGTCCCTGAGGAGACAGAGCTTCCTAAGAGATGAGCGCACTTTGGTTTCATAATGTGGCTTTTGTCACAGTGGCGCACACTTCTGAGTCTCACTTCCTGTTTTAATTCTGTTTGGAAATAAGAAAATCTGCTGAGATTTAGTTTCTAAAGAGCTTCTTGAAGAAGCTTTCTCTGCCAAGTAGAAAGGGGAATGGGGACGCAATTGCAGTCAGAGCGCACTGACGGCCTTCAGTCGCTGTTTGGCGTGGGGACTCGCCTGGTTGGGGTGGGCATGCGTCCTACCGGAGGGGGCCAGGAGCGAGGTCGCAGGAGGTGGGCCAAGGTTTCCGGGTGGCAAGATGGGGGAAAAAGGCCGTGCATGGAACAGCAAGAGCAGGAGCTGGAGGGCTAGGGATGAGGGGGTGTGGGGTAGTGGGCTCCCAAAGGCTTCCCTGGGAGTCGGGCTGAGACGGGCCTAGTGCAGGGTTGTGGAAATGTGGCCTCTACTCCACAGGCCAGAGCGACTTGGCAGGTAAACCAGAGGGGATGGGCTGAGCCTATTTGGTTTCAAACGATCACTCTGCACGAGAGAAGGAAGCTCTTGGTGGCTGCTGGGATGATCCAGGGAGCAATGGTCCATGTGGGAGCTGAGCTGGTGTCCTTAGTGACAGTAGAAAGGGCTAGAGACCCAGAGGTGTGGAACCTAGACTTCAGCCAGCTGTCGCTCCACTGCCTTCTGGTCCAGTGCTCCTTCCCCTACCCCAGAGCACCGCCAACTCTTCCCCAGAGCCCTCCTTGGCAGACAGACCACACAGCCCCTGTGGAACTGGAGGCACATCTGAAAATGGAATATGGCATGCCAGAAAGTTCTTTGAAGTATTGCATTTTGTCTGAAAGAATTCACGCAAGCATTTGCACTCTGCTTCCCAGAATTCCTGCTCCAGGAATCTGGGCCGTATTCTTTTCCTGTGGCCCCTGCATCCCCACACGCCAGGCTGGGAAGGGTTCGTGCTGTGACCCTGATATTTGATGATTTTGTGAAATCTTAAAAAAACAGAAAGGGTCCCTAATAAGGCTTTGCAATTGGAATTGTGTTTTTCTAATTTTCATTGGTAGAAGTTGCGGAGGTTAGTTAATATAATTTGAAGAAAATTTGATTTTGTTTTTTGGTTTTGTACAACAAAGTGAAAGCATTGTCTCTAACATTATACACGCCTGGAGCTCTCCTCACTCTGCGGCCCCCGCTGTGCACAGCACATTTAGTGGAGTTGGCGTCTCCTGGCTGCAAATGTCACCTGCGTCACCAGCCTCCATTTTGTCTGCAGTGCTCAGTGCTGGTGCAAAGTCCCTGTCTAATATACAACCTGGATGTGTTTTTGTTACTGTGTTATTAATAGGCTTGCAAAGCTGTGTCTCTTGCCTCTGGTTTAAAGATGCAACAGCCAGCTGCATGATACACACCTTGGTCCCAGCTACTCAGGAGGCTGAGGGAGGCAGGAGGTTCGCTTGAACCCAGGAGTTGAAGGTTGCAGTGAGCTATGATGGCGCCACTGCACTCTAGCCTGGGCAACAGAGAAAGACACTATCTCTTAAAAAAAAAAATACAATAGCCACTTGAAAATCCATAACGAACGATACTGGTTCTTGTGCATTTTAGTAAAAATCACTGCTGTACATGTTATGCTGGTGAAACTCCACACACACACACATATACACACACAGAGTATTAATACATACAGATATATTACAGAATGGCAATCATATTTCTAGAGTACTTTATAGTTTTCAAATAGACTTCATTTACATAATATCCTCATTTGATCCCTGGTGATCAAGATGAATATATAGTCTCCCCATTTTACAGATGAGGAAATAAAAACTCAGAGGAGTTAATTGACTCATATAGGAGAGCTTGGAAATCCTTCCATCTGCAAGTCTCTTATTCCTACAACGTCTCACTTTATCTCCTACATCACTTTCTATAAACTTACACCCCAATTTCTCCGTAACACCTACTGACTCTCACGAAAGCATTCTTTGCTGGCATTAGGTTCTGGATTGTGGTGACCTTGTATCAGTTCAAGAGCAAAGTTCTGGAAGATTCCGTGGAGAGCTTGTTTTAACTGCTCCTCCATGTGACAGCTGCTTCCGAGTGTCATGAGCTTCAGGGCCACTCTGCAGCTGAGACACAGCACTGCCGAGCTCAGGGAGCGCTCCTGCTCTTGTTTTGACTGTACATCTACATCATCTCTGAACTGGGCTGTGGCAATTTAGGATGCAGAGCTTCACAGATGACATATCAGACCGTAAATATGCCACCTCATCCCATCACAACACTGGTTCAAGGAAAACACCAAAAACTAATTGAAACTAAGACGACGGCACAAATATTTATGGGGGCAGAAATCCAAACAATGCTAGCAAAAACAAAGAACACATTTCACATTGGTATTAATTGCAATAAACACTATCTAATGTAAATATGTTTTTATTATCAGATCTAATATCTTCAAATGCTTATTATGACTAGGAGGATAAAGTAATATAAATTATTTACTCAAAATAGTCATTAATTTTAGCCATTTGCCTTGAGTGTTACATGGTGTCATGGGAAAGGCATGGCAGTGGCAGTCAGAATAAATGCCATGAGTAGCTGTGTCACTTCAAGCGTGTCACCTAACATTGTCCAATGTTTCTTCAGCTGAGAAGAAAGTAAGAGATGAAAGGATAAGAGAAAAAAAGAAAGAGATGGGGGAGACAGATGGCTTTGCAGACGTGGTATCACCTATAAGGGCTGAACTATATGGTCACTAACATATTGGCTCAGAGTGTGGACTTGGGCTTGGGAGCACAGGTTCAAATTCCAGCTCCATCGTCTACTAGCTGTGTGACCTTGACATATTCCTGAGCTTCTCTGTGCCTCCTTTTCCTAATTTGTAAAACTCAATCTCATTGGATTATGAGCATTATATATAGTACTTCAAATAGTGCCTAGCACATAGTAAGTAGCTGGTGTTAGGTCTTAGTAATATTATTAGATAATCTTTATTTGGAGGACAAAATAATGCACATTGGAGGAAAGAAAAAGTGAAGGAGATTTCTCTAAGGATTCTTTGCTTTTGCCTGGAGAATAAACAGCAGAAAGGAAGGAAACTAATATTTATCAAGTACCTATTATAGTTGAAGCTACTATATTCCCATTGACTAAATTAGGGATGGCACAAATAAGTACTCAATAAATATTTGCTCTAGGAAGGAATAATCCTATGAAATAAGTATTTTATTTCTTTTTTGCAGGAGATGAGTCTGAGGATTAGAACGGTAAGTAACTTGCATGAGATCACATAGCTAGCAATGGCTGAGCTGGAATTGAACCCAAGTCTCCATGGCTTTGAAGCCCATACCCCTTCCATTATGTCGTGATACTTCCCAGAAGGTATTGGCCAACAAAGGGACTCTCTCTGTGTCCTGCCCAGAGTGAGACGGGGCTCTGGCTTGGTGATGGTTGCACAGCAGAGTGGGCCCAGGGTACAGTGAGGTCCCCAAGTCCTGCCCAGGTGCCCCCTTCATCCTGGCTGCTGCCCTTCCCTCTCCTTCCCCTTCCCCTCAGCCCCCATGGCCAGTGTCAGCTTGGGATGGGTTTGATCTGAGGTTATGTTTCATATGCAAAATAGCAAACACACAGCTGACCCTCAGCTGGTGCTAAGTAGGTATTCAACATGTTTGCTTTTGCTTCCCCACCCAGAAGGCACACCCTTGGCCCTCCCTCTGTGTTCCTGTCCCTTCCACTCCCTTAATCTCTATGACAGTGATGCCTGCTTTAGGCTAAAATCCTCAGCTGACGTGGACAATCATGTTAAAGGAAGTTCTTTTGCCTGTCACTGTGTCAACTGTTAAGGATACAGGGGTGAATAGAGCGTGGCCCCTGCCCTTGGGGAATTCACGTGCAACTGGGGAGAAGTGTGTAAAATGGTTAAGACACGTTGCAATAGCGCCACGATGCAGGTGCATGCAGAATGCCGGGAATCATGGTAGGAGGGGGCGATGGCTGGGGAAAGCTCTCTGGAGAAAGGGATTTTTCAGCTGGAGAGGAGTTCAAGGGGCGAGAGGAAGGGCAAGACAGAGACAACTGCAGATGCAAAGGCTAAGAGCCATGCAAGACCACAGGACGTGCAGGACGTGGTGGGAAAGCACGTGTGCACGCAGAGGAAGGTGCCTGGGAGAGGAGCCGGGGCTGACCGGGAGGGGTCTTGTGTGCAGCTCCAGAGCCTGCCACGTGCCCAGGGACAGGGAGCCAGAGACTGGAAGGAGGTCGGACTGGTTTGTAAGAAGCTCACCTGCTGGCACGTGTGTTTCTGGAATGCTGTGACATGGGGATAGATTTAGAGAGGAAAAGCAATCAGGAGGCTGTCTCCCCAGTTCATCTGTGGGGTCCAGGGCCCCCCACGGCAGGTGATGGAAGGGACAGTGGAAGAGAAATTGTCAAGGTGGCCTTGTCAGCATTTGGTGACTGGGGTTGTGAAAGGGCGGGAGAGGAGGCATCAGGCATGACACCCACGTTTGTCCTCAGGAGACTGAGCAGTGGGGACCACAGACGGGGGGGTCAGGAAAACAGGAGGCGAATTCGGTCTGAGTCCAGTCAGCAAAAAACCAAAACCAAACCAAACAAGAAAACAGAAGAAGGATAGGGACATAAAATCAGGATTTAAAATGTTACGTTTGAGGCCAGGCACGGTGGCTCATGCCAATAATCCTGGTACTCTGGGAGGCCGAGGCGGGAGGATCGCTCAAGGTCAGGAGTTCGAAACCAGCCTGAACATGAACAAGACCCTGTCTCTACTAAAAATAGAAAGAAATTAATTGGCCAACTAAAAATATATAGAAAAAGTTAGCCAGGCATGGTGGCACATGCCTGTAGTCCCAGCTACTTGGGAGGCTGAGGCAGAAGGATTACTTGAGCCCAGGAGTTTGAGGTTGCTGTGAGCTAGGCTGATGCCATGGCATTCTAGCCCAGGCAACACAGTGAGACTCTGTCTCAAAAAAAAATGTTAAGTTTGAGCTGCTATGTGACAAAGATATGTAAACACCCAGTGGGTGGCAGGAAATGCAGAGCTGGAGGCTGGGAGGGAAGGCGGGTCATTTGCGGGTGATAGTTGAAGAAATAGGCGTTGATGAGCTCATGAAGGAGAAGATAGGGTACCTCAGCAAATGTGGTTGCTTAAGGAGCAGGTAGAATTGGAGGAGTCAGTGAAAGACTTAGAGAAAAGATAGCCCAAGAGGAGAAGCCAGGCATAGTGGCTCATGCTATAAACCTGGCATTTGGGGAGGCTGAAGCAGGAGGATCACTTGAGCCCAGGAGTTCAAGGCTGCAGTGAGCTGTGATGATGCCACTGCACTCCAGCCTGGGCAACAGGGAAAGACCCTGTCTCAAACAAACAAACAAAAAGAGGAGGGAAGAAAAGCCATAGAATGCAGTGTCCCAGGGATGGACGGGCTAGTTCCAAGAGGCAGGGTGAGACCAACAGAGCCAAATGCTCTCGAGAGGTCAGCTGCGGTGAGAACTAAATTAAGTCGTCATCGCTGGCCGCCCGCACAACTCTGATTACATCAGCAGAACAGTCCACAGAGTTGTGGGAACAAAATTCAGATTCCAAAGTTGGAAGAATGAACTGAATGGAGGAGATAGAGACAGAGGAGGTCTACACTCCACAGAAGCTTCCTGATGGTGGAAGTGGAGTGTTGTGCGTGACAGTTGGTGTTAAAAGAGGCTTCCAGGAATGGCTCTGCTTGGTACTTTTGGGTCAGGAGGACAGGAGCCCCAGGAGAAGACTAGAGCTAAGGACAGAGAGGTGAGAGGACGGAGCAGGTCCCCAGGAGCAGCGGGGTCCAGATTCCAGGTAGAAGGGCCAGGAGAGGACCCCAGTCAGGGTGCGCAGAAGACAGCGTGCACACTCTACTGTGAGACGCCAGACCGGGAGGGAGGTCGCAGCCTGCTGGGCTGTTCCCAGGGAGGACACAGCTAGGCTATGGGGGAGGGGCGGGCCGAGGGCAGGACTAGGCAGGGAGCAAAGGGGAGCAGTTGCCCTTGGGGACCTGCCACCTGCCAGCTGCTGGCAGGCAGGCTCTGCCTCTCAGTGGCTGGGCAACTTTAGGAACCAGTGACGGGATTTGGGGAACAGCACGTGGCCAGCCAAGGTGGGAAACAATCAATAGTGACATGAGGCTTTTCCCAGCAAGGCCTGGCTTGCCTGGAGGGGCCGGCGGTTCGGAAGCACAAGGCAAAGGGGAAGGGGTGTGATTACTGAGCTCGCTGCTGGGGGCCGGCAGCACGGGTCTCTCAGTGTAGGGCACGTGACACCGGTCACCTCCACCCACCCCTGAACCCTGCTCCCCAGTGTGCAGGCTGGGTCACACCCCAGCGGTATAGTGGGGACAATACTGTCTTCCAAAGAGCCCCGATGAGGGAAGTCCCCTAGAGGAGCCGCAGCAGATGGGGTGCAGAACCCCCAGCTGCAGGGGGCGGTCCTGGTGAGAGCACTCAGTGGGGAGGTGGCCCCTATATAAAGGAAGGAAGGAACTCAGGTGCTGAGTGACTGCAGCAGACGCTCAGCTGAGGGCTCTGGAGGAAGGCACCTCATTCATTCATTCATTCATTCATTGAATGTCAGCAGGTATGAAGCTAAATGTGAGGGAAACCGGTAAGAGAGCCAGTGCCGTCCTCCAGAGACTCATAGGCTAGCTGTGAAGGAAGACTTGCAAATGCAGAAACATGCTACAGTTCAATAAATGCTTTGGCAATAGTAAGACAAGAAAAGGGGGGGAGTCAGGGAAAGCTTCCTGGAAGAGGTGGTACCTGACTGGGTCTTGAGAGACTCGTGGAAGTTGGCCAGAGAATAGGCCCCAAGGCTTCCAGCAGAGGAAATAGCCCATTTAAAAGTGTGTGGAGGAAACAAGGTGGGACCAGCAGGCGTCCCACCTGGACAGGGTACAGGGAATAGGGGGCAGGTGACCCTGAATTTTAAAGATGAACTTTGAGCAATTTCAGAACGACAGGTTGAGAGTGCCACAAATAGTAATAAGAGCCCCATGTCGGGTGGCAGTCACCCCAGCTCTGAGATGGCAGGAGAGAAGATGCGGGCAGAGCCTGCCCATGAGGGAGCTTAGGAAAGTGGGGGCAGACCAGACAGAGGTGGGGCACTGGCCGAGTCTGGCTGAGAACCCCGCAGTGCCTGGTGTGGAGGGGTGAACGCCCTACCAAGCCCTCCAGGGTGTGTGCTTCACTCACCAATTACGCTTTAGCTGGTTGCTGAGTGTGATGTTGTGAAATATATATATGGTCTTTGTCCAGTTTCCCTGCATATAGCTCCTAAAATCCTCGGAATCTCCAAAGGGATAAGTGTATTTTTGTACGCTAATGAGTCAACCTTTGGCTGGGGACTCCCGGATGGAGTGGGCCCCTGGGTTCCAGAGGAGCCCAACCTGGGACTAGAACTTTCAGCCCCATCCCCCACCTCCAGGGAAGGGAGAGGGGCTGAAGGTTAATTTGACTACCAATGGCCAGTGACATAACCAATCGTGACTACATAATAAAGTTTGCACAAAACCCCAAAAGGACAAGGTTCTGGGGGCTTCCCAGTAGCTGAACACATTGGGGTGCCTGGAGGGCATGGAAGCTCCCCACCTTCTATACGTCCATTGCCCTGTGTATTTCTTCCATCTGGCTGTTCATCTTTATCCCCTGTAATATCCTTTATAATAAGTAAGTGTTTCCCTGAGTTCTGTGAGGCGATGTTACAAATCAAACCCAAGGAAGGGGTGATGGGAACTCCAGTTATAGGCTGTTGGTCACAAATGTGAACTCAAAATAAAATTCTAAGCCCTCTGCTACCTGAATGCACCCCTTCTCAGCCAAGAGGACCCCAGAAACATCTTAAAATTGAATTCCCAGCCACGACAGGATGGGTGAGATAAAGACAATTGCAAATGCACTTGATTTCTCTTTCATAAATATTCATGACTCCTCCTATAACTTGTTGAATATGTATATTTGATCACCCTGCTCAGTATAAAATCCTGTTCCTTTTGTGTCTTCCTTTGAAGAGCCTCCTGCCAACTGAACGGACTACCTCTTGGCCAAATGGGACCCTAGAGAAACCTTAACCCTGAGTTCCCAGCCATGACTGAAGGGGAGGTCAGATGTGGCCAACATGTTATACTGCCTCCCTCATTAACCTCGGTTAAGTTTTCTTCCCGGTAGTTGGAAGCCTTTGGAAAGACTTGCTCTGCCCCTGATTTCAGTCAACTGCCTGAGGCTGCTCTTCCCTTCTGTGGTCTTGGCACCACACTGACCAGCATTCCTTCTTGATAAGGGGCCACCAACCGCGGAGTGCTTCTGACCAGTCTACAGAGGATGCGCAGTGAGGGGTTTCATGTCCTCTACTTCACCTTTTGACATTGGAGGGCCAAAAACTCCACCCTTGGATCAAGCTAACACTGCCATTTCCCGTACATGGATCCCGTGAAGTAGCACGAAGCTCAGTTGCACATGTGCCTGTTTCTCCTTTCAAAACTATTCATGACTCCTCCTGTAGCTTGTTAAATATGTATATCAGCCCCCAGCTCAGCATAAATTCCTGTTCCCTTCCCTTTTGCCTGAAGGACATGCTCTTGGCTCCTGCCTGAGGCTATTGCTTCCCACCCTGCAAGATGGCCAGCCTGCAGGCGACAACCTTTTATCAGACATAAAGCTCTCCTTTCCAAATTTATGGACCTTGTCATTCTTCAGTTGACACACCTAGGGACCAGGTAAGTCCTTCCTAAACACCGCAGGCAATATTTACTCTGCTGTCAGAATGGGCAAACTGGCAGCACAGCCCCTTACTTCCTGGCTGGCTTATACATTTCACCCAAGGAGTGACAACTCCTCACGCTGGTTGAAATACTTAGGCTCTCCTGAGCAGATGCTGCTCTGGAACCTCTCTTCACTGGACTGGAGTCAGAACACCTGGGCCCCATGTGTGTTCTGCAACCAATTCACATTGCGAATAGGGACAAGGCACTTAACCTGTGCTTCCTCATTTTGAAATTGAGAGTCTGGTTTACAACAATCCCTGGGATCTTGTCCACATGCAACATTTAGCAGAGATATCAGGTCAACGTCCCCTATAATTATCCTGTTCATCCTCACAACTTTCTAATGGAGTGAATGGGTTGTTAATAAAAGTTGTTCAACTTCAGCAATTCCTTTTGTGAGGTACTGTTAAATAGTCTACTCTTTCTAGCTCCTTCCCTCTCTCTTCATTTTTTTCCTTGCCCTTCCTCCCCAGCTGTGTGTTAAAGAAGCCATCAATGATGCCAGTTGGTTTTAACAGGATTCCTTTTTCCAATCTAAAAGAGCCAGGAATTTCCACTTGATAATTTGTTCATATCTTCCTAGGACAGTCCCACAAAGTCGCTGCAACTTGGCACAGTGAAAGAACAACATGAGCTGGGGCTTGGCTACTGTTCCTTGCTTGTATGACGAACAAACCAAAAAAAGATTATGGAGGAAACCATCAATTGAAGACAGAAGAAAGCTGGACAAGTTACAGACTGCATAAGAAAGTGTACACCTCAAATTTTCCATATTTTGGAAATATCATTGTTTAATAGATAATTACAGTCAAAAGAGAAATTGGAAATCAACCAGTCTAAGACTAAAAACAAGCTAACTCACTCAAAGTCACAATGTTATTTGGTCTTATTTTGGTCTTATATTTGGGCTATGAAATAAAGTGACAAAGAAAAAAGAAGGGCAAATCTAAACCATAGTCCAGCAAACTTTTTCTTAAAGGGCCAGATAGTAAATATTTTAGGTTTATGGGCCACACAGTCTCTGCAAAAATAGCCATAGACATGTGAATGAATGGACATGGCTATTTTCCAAATAAACCTTAGTTACAAAAACAGGCAATGACACTAGGATGGCTACAACAAGTTTTTTTTTTTAAGAGACAGGGGTCTTTCTATGTTGCCCAGGCTGTAGTGCATTGGCTATTCACCAGTGTAATCCCAGTATTTATCAGCATGGGAGTTTTGACTTGCTCCATGTCCAACCAGGGCTGGTTCACTCCTCCTTAAGCAACCTGGTGGTCCCTGACTCCCAGGAGGCCACCATATTGATGCCAAACTTGGGGCAGACAAAGGATCAGCACAGGGTACTACAGCCAGGAACTTCTGGGCTCAAGTGATCCTCCTACCTCAGCTTCCTGTTTAGCTGGGACTGCAGGCACACACCACTGCACTCACAGCTAAGGATGTGGAGGAATTGGAACCCTTGTACATTGCTGGTGGTAATGTACAATGGTGCAGCATCTGTGGAAAACAGTTTGGCACATCCTTAAAATTTAAAGATAGAACTACCATACAACCTATCAATTCTATTACTACATGTGTACCGCAAAGAGCTGAAAACAGACTCAAGCAAGTATGCATACATGCATGATCATAGTAGCACTGTTTACAACAGCTAAAAGGTTTACAGCAAATGTCCATAATGGATCAATGGATAAAGGCTGAATATCCCTTATCCAAAATGCTTGGGACCAGAAGTGTTTCAGATTTCAGACTTTTTCACAGTTTGGAATATTTGCATATATATAATGAGTTATCTTAGGAATAGGACCCAAATCCAAACAAGAAATTTATTTCTGTTTCATATACACCTAATACACATAGCCTAAAGGTAATTTTATACAACATTTAAAAAAAAAATTTCCTAAGAGACAGCTTAGTTAAAATTTTTATATAATATTTTTAATAATTTTGTGCATGAAACAAAGTTTTGACTGCATTTTGACTGTGACCTGTCACATGAAGTCAGATGTGGAATGTTCCACTTGGCACTCAAAGAGCTTTAGATTTTGGAGCATTTTGAATTTCAGATGTTTGGATTATGGATCCTCAACTTATATATTACATACAGTAGAATATTATTTAGCTATAAAAGGTAATGAAGCATTGGCACGCACACTGTGGGTAAACATTATGCTAAATGCAAAAAGCCAGACACAAAAGGCCACACGTTATATGATTTCATTTATATGAAATATCCAGAACAGATTATAGAAACAGAAAACAGATTGGTTATTATCAGGGACTGGCGGTGTATAAGGAGATGAGAAGAAACTGCTTAATGGGCATAGGGTTTTTACCTTCAAGTGATGGAAATGTTTTAGAACTAGCTAGAACTGGTGGTTGCACAATAGTCATTTATCCCACTGCGGCAATTTTCCAAGTGTGCTATTAGCAGAGCTAAGATTATTAATGAATGTGAAGGTGCCTCCAAACCTAACCAGGTGAGTTTTGGATAAATTTCAGATTCAATTTAAAGGCATTGAATCTTTTGGTAAAGACCAAATTCCGTGTTTGAAGGCCTTTCACTATTTTTAGAATCCATTGGAAATCTCCCGTCCCAATTTTGGGAACTAAAATAAATGTTTGGGGCCTTTTGTGAACTTCCTGCTTCTAAGGAAGAAGAACCTAGAAAAATCTCATGTAAAATGTTCCAGAAGCTTTTGGGACATCAAAGAATTCCAAAGAAATGAGGGAATTATTAGTTCATTGCAAAGGAATCTGAAAGACACTAGATAATTTTATATAATAAACACACAGAACATCTCTTTCTCAAAGACAATTCAAGGGATTTAATCAATTTGGGGTTCAATGACCCCAGAGCCCTGTCTAGGTCAAACATGAAAACAAACTGTGAGAAGACTGTTTGCTTACGGAAAAATGAGAAATTCTCACGTGAAACTGCACAGCTTGGCCCGACAGGCTCACTGCTATTTTTAATTAATTTTAACAGTTGGGAAACATGAGAAAAAGAGGCTATTTTCAAAGGAGAAGAAGAAGGTAGACAGGAAACGATGTCTGTGATTGTTTGTGGTCCAGGTCAGTTTTCCCAGGTGAGAGTTGCCTTAGTGTCATTTCACTGGACAACAAGTGTCCCTCAAGGGCCTTTTGTTCAAAGAATAGCCATGTTTAAAGTTAGGGCACTTAGGCTTTAAAAGAGCCACTAACCAGACAGCTGCCTGACATTAGAATGGCTCATTCCTGAGCCATTTGCCTGGAGTTCCATGGTGTCCTCGCGTCTTCTTATAGAAGCTGGTTCTCATGGGAAACACCAGCCATTTACATGTTAGTGTGAATGAGTTTAAGGCTTTGGACATTTACATTTACCTTCAGCCAACTTTAGCTATGAAATAACACGTGTTGTTTCTTGAGTTCTGGTTTGGGGAAGCAGGTTTGGAAGAGTATTTCTGGGCAGAAGCCTCTTTGAGGACCTTGAACACTAACTTTATAGAAGCTACCAATTCTGCCCAAGACAAAGTCTGGGCTAGGAAGTGTAAACGCTGCTGGCTTTGGAACTGTGGGTGAACTTTTGGAATAAAGGCCAGACACCAGAACACTTCAGGATATTTGATGATTGTGGAAAATTCATTTAGTTCCACCTCTTAGGTTGAAAAAGTCATTCATACCTAAGATGGGAGGAAGGTTACTGGTGACTTTTTTTTTTTTCCTTATGTTTTGCTGTATTTTCTGCAATGAGCTGTATTTCTTTGATAATCAGTAAAAAGAATGTAAAAAAACCCGCACATTTTTCTGCCTACAAATTATTTTCACTGGTGCATCCAAATTTCCACTCAATTTGTCATCACCACTCTTATGAAACTGGTTCTTAAAATAATTGCAATAGGAAAATTACAAGAATTACTCTGGCTGTAGCTTTTGGTTAGACTGATCAATGTTCTTCATCCACACAGCCATGGGGAGCTCAAAGGATTAGATGTTCCAATCACGCTGGGGCAAGGACGGATTGCTGTGCTTGCTTTGATTGAAAGAGACAGTTGGAATTGTTCTTGGAACTGTTTTGTCCCCGTGTGGAGACACAGTCTTGGAAACTTTTGTACCACTCCCCACATCCTTAAACCAAAACACCACAAATCCTGTGCTCATTGTTTACAATCTTATCTCCCCTATTTAATTGTGGAGAGATAGGAAAGAGATTATGACGGTTCTTCTATCATAATGATACTGGTGAGTGGATGAACGGAGGGGGAACCCAGATGTAATACGTTAACACAGTCTTCCATGAGGCATGGATAGGAAAGAAAAGGACTGTTTAAAATATGTTGTTAGGCATGTATTAAATAAATATATGTGTTCAAAAATATGTCTAAACATTCCTTTTTCTTCTCCCATCCAATACTAACCAGGTCCATCCCTGCTTAGCTTCTGAGATCAGACAAGATTGCATACGTTCAGGGTGGTATGGCTGCAGTCTCCTTTGCCTCCTTATCCATGCCTTGTTGAAATCCTTGTTGATGCCGCATGCTGGGGGCCCCACTCATTCATCTGTTTGTACATATTTGGAGGCCATCTCACTGTCTTTCAGATCATAGGTATGAACTGTTTTGCAAGTTTTCTCTGATCTTCAATGTCCATATTTTATTCTCTTGTTACTATAAATATATACCTCTTAGCTCTGTATCGGTGTCTAGAATAGGGTAGGAATCTTTTACTATCAAAGAAAGTTGGTGGGCCTGGCTTTACTTTTGAGAGCTGTGATGAAGGAAGGGCCTAGTTATCAAACCAGATCCACCTAGCCTTTTCATGTCAGCGCACTAACAGCACACCAGCCCCTCCCGTCCCTGCTGTTTGGGATTACGTGAGAGCAGAGGACGGGTGTTCCACAAGCCACAGGGCAATCAGTCGTCTCTGAGTCACCGCTCAGAATGAGATTAGGCTGAAAGCTGTACGATGTCAGAATAATTATAATTCTCTCCTTTTATGTATTTACACTTTGTGGTAAAGTTATTATGTTAATGGGTCAAGTTTCAAATCTTCCACCAAAATGCCTTCCTTTGGAAATGAGGGCTCCTGTCCTTTCCCGGGCAGCTAGAAGTCTGGCCAGTGCATTCCCCTACTAAATGCCTGTTTTGACGCCCTGCAAGAGGTCTGAGACATGTCCCCTGTCTTTAGTGGAATGCATTCTTGTTTCTGTTTAAGAATCCTTGAAAGCAGTGCTTATATGATGGCAGCTGTCGGAGTTTGCACGAGACTGGCCCATTTGAATCCCATGTCACGTCTCTGTTCAGATCTGGGTGCTGCATATTTGGAACCTCAAATCTTGCAATGAAAACATGACTTTGATAAACTGCTTGGGTCACCCAAGGGCTGGAACAGATGATCTCTTGTAATCAAGACGGTTTAGGAGAGTCCAGCCATCTGTTTCAGCCTGGCACCCTCTGGATGGCTCTATGTTGGCGGGGTCACCATGTTCCAAACCCTTAGCTCTGCAAGGTCAGACACTCAGTACCATCAGCTTCCCCAGAATGAATCAGGCTTTGGGGGCTGATTCCCAGTAATCAAACTTACAAAAAACTGATAGAAAAACCCTACCTCCTAATGTGCTTGTGGGGTTTAAATGACAGACTGGACATAAAGTTTATTACCTCTGGCCTGGAACATAGAGTAAGTGTCTTGTAAATGCTGACTTTTATCTGACAGTAACCTGTCAAACAGTATTTGCAGCATAGGATAAACACCAACAAATATTTCCTCTTGGCAGCTCCCTCTCCTAGATTCTAGACTCCATAGAGTGCCATCCTTCTACTGGTCAGTCATCATGTGATAAAATAGGTCACTTTAAAAAAGTGTTGTAGTCCTAAGGAAGCAAATGGCCCACAGTCTAGAGGCTCTCTGGTCTCTTGATCAGCTTGAGAGGCTCACTCTTGTCTCCTGATTATATTTGGCAGAGCTGCTGGTCCATGTCCACAACTATATCTGAAGTGTTTGGCATCTGTGGATGGCTGATCCTAGCCATTTCACATTAACTCTTGTTAACTTCAGTTGTGATTGCTATTGACTGTGGATGCAAGTTTCTCCCATGAGCTACATCAGCCAGCTGTCGCGGCAGAAGCACGATGCCTGCCAATGAACACTCACTGCCTGGACTGCAGGAAGAGTCACGGTGCTGGGTTTATCATGCGGGTCCAGAGAATTCGGTGGAATTCGCTCTAGTGCTAATATTTAACACACAGTTATGCTTGTGGTCTGCAGGAACGCTCTACCCCCAATTTATGTCGTGCATTGAATTGCAACACCCGCTCTCACCCCTGCCTATTGAGATAACTTACCCAAACCCTTGGGGAACAAAGAACAGAGGTCTAATAAACAGACGTGCAACTGGTTATGCTTCACAGGATGAGGAGAGAGGAAAGGTCTAGAGCACAAAACTCTGCCAGGGAAGAGGAGACCTGGGCTGCTGGGAGTGCCAGGATAGCCAGGGGCCAGCAGGAAAGCTCTTACACCCGCAGGTGGAATGAGAGGAAGCTGGACATGTGAAAGGAGGTGGAAAGTGGACTGGGAGTGGGAAACTGTCCTTTACCATAGGGTCCCAGGGTGGGTCCTGTCCACGGAAGAAGCTTAATGGTGCTGTCTTGGAGCTATTGCAGATGTACAATGCATTTGGAGAGGATGCCAACTAAGATAAGAAGTTAGTATAACTTCAACTCCATCTAGCCTTGCCTTCCTAATGGAATCAGAGCTGGTGTCTGCAAATGGTTAGCCTTCACGGAGTGGGGGAAATTTATTCTCCACTCCTGAGCCACACAGCAATCTGTCATCGAGCTGTCATCTAGCAGTGACGTGATAGATGGATGGGTCATAACTCTTCAACTTCATCTCAAGAGACATGCAAGAAATAACAGTTTCATTTAGATTCTGACTCAAAAGGGAAAACACAAACAAATCTTTTCAGGTTGGAGCCAGGAAGTTAATCAGCCATGCTAACAGGGAAGTCTTTGCATAGCTTCAGTGCAACCAAGGTATCTTCCAGGAAGGGGCTGGGAGAGGCCGCAGGAGTTGCAGAAGGCCCCATCTCTCCTCGCCAATAAATCCACTGAGGCCAGCTGGTGTCTGTCCCAGGGAGCCAGGTCACATCACCAGCCAGCATGTGCCAGGAGCAGCTGTAGACTCGAGAGGGCATCTGTGGCCACTCTCATTTTTCCTAGTCCATGGGGACGTTCTCTGTATCTCCTCTCCAGCATCCCAAGCGTGTCGCCGCAGCCAAAGCCAGTCGGCTCTTCTGATTACTCCTACTCTGGCTGGTGCAGTGAGAACACCTTTCTCTGGATGGGAGTCCCTGATCGCGGCAGCAACAAGGCCGTCCTGGTGTAAGGGCGACTCAGAAAGGCGAGGCTGCATTCGGGATGGAGGTAGTGTCGCCCCCCAGGGCTCCAAGCGCCCAAGACTGTGACTCACGTTGCCACGCTCCTGTTTCTCCCGATCACCCTAAGGTAACGTAAAAAGGGAGGAAGCCATTCAAAGCGCCGCCCGTGGCGTCTTCACCCACAAGCAAAAGTGCCCCCTGCGTTTATTAAATAGTGAGGTGGCAGCTCTTAAGCTGTGGTCTTCCAGCTCAAGGTCCCCGCCCCACTGCGCCCTGGCGCGGAGAGAGTCTGCGCGTGTCTCCCCCGTCCCGGCCGGGCCGGCTCCGCCGCCAGGGGGCGCTGGAGGGAGGCTGGCCGCTGCAGGGGGCACTGTGCGCTGCCCTCTCCCAGGTGGCTCCCTCTTGCTGTCGCTGTCACCACGGCAATGATAATTTACCTTGGCAGCAACCAGACAGTTGATTCTAGTAGCCAGAAGTTCCCATTTCCAGTTCCTCCCACAGTGGCCAACCGCGGAGACACCAGCTCCTGCCCGGCCCGCCTCCGGCTCCGAGTCCTAATACCCCGGCCTCCTCTTGTCCCCCAGCCTCTTCCTGGCCCCCGGCCTCCTCCTGGCCCCCAGCCTCTTCTGGCCCCCCGGCCTCCTCCTGTCCCCCGGCCATCTCCTGTCCCCAGCCTCCTCCTATCCCCTAGCCTCTTCCTGGCCCCCGGCCTCCTCCTATCCCCCAGCCTCTTCCTGTCCCCCGGCCGTCTCCTGTCCCCAGCCTCCTCCTGTCCCCTGGCCTCCTCCTGTCCCCCGTCCGTCTCCTGTCCCCCGGCCTCCTCCTGTCCCCCGGCCTCCTCTTGTCCCCAGCCTCCTCCTGTCCCCAGCCTCCTCCTGTCCCCCGGCCTCCTCCTGTTCCCCGGCATTCCCCTGTCCCCCGGCCTCCTCCTGTCCCCTGGCCTCCTCCTGTCCCCTAGCCGTCTCCTGTCCCCAGCCTCCTCCTGTCCCCCGGCCTCCTCCTGTCCCCCGCCTCCTCCTGTTCCCTGGCCTCCGTCTCCTGTACCCCGGCCTCCTCCTGTCCCCCGGCCTCCTCCTATCCCCCAGCCTGGGGGGTAGTAGCTGCTTCCTGCACTTCTCCTTTCTGTTACCTTGTGTTCTCTCCTCACCTTTTCAGTGCTCCAAGGCCTGTTTAACTGATTCCTATTGTAAATGATCTCTGTTAAAATGACGTAAAATAATATGATTTCTTTTCTTGACAGGCCTCTGGGTGACACAGGCGGCTCTTTCCAGAATGCAATAGTGCCCACCTTCACGGAGGGCAGCCTGGTTAGGCTCTGTGGCGGACGCTGTGGTCACGAGATGAAAAGTGGTCTCTGCCTTTGAGGAAATGCATGTGGAGCAACAATAGCAAATATCTGTATAGAACCCTAGTTTGCAGATCACGCTGCACGTAAGGTTTCACTTACTCTTTACAGTTGGCATTAGAATGTGTTATTTCCACTTACGGTTGAGGGAATCGCAGCTAAGAGATGCCACGTAACCTCTGCAGAGTCACACAAAGTATGTAGGGAAGGCCCTGGCCTTGGCTCCACGCTTTCCTGAGCCCCAGGAGGAATCAGTAGTTAGGTTAATTGGATCTGATGTCTTTGTAGTTTCTTACTTTGAATTATTTTTCGCTGTTTAAAGTGAAAGACACAGAGGAGCCTCAAACATTCTACTCTCTGTCAGAGTAGGAGACAAGGGGAAGGGACACAATTTGTAAGTATGATCTGAGAGACCAAAACAGACACCCCTTTATCAACTAAGACAGACCCTAATGTTAAGGAAACAAAAGTTACCCTACGGATCAAGAGTTTGGGGCCGGCTGCCATGGCAAATTTCTGAATTCCTACGACTATAAGAAAAAACACACTCTTACTAAAGTCCCTATCAATAGGAGCTACCAGGCAAATTATCAGACCCCTCCTAACTCTGATTTACAACCCAGACCACTACAGCTCTGACTACACAGAGGACTGGCCTTTTTCTGATAAGCAACTGCAGACCGCAAGCCGACTGCAGCCAGCCGGTAGAGCTGTCTTTGTGTCCTACACTTCACCTTTTGATGTGAAGAGCAAAATTCCACCTCATTTTAATGCTAAAACCCCACCCCAAAGTGAACATGGATGTATGTTACATGTATGTTTACCCATTGTACATGCGCTTGGCTCCCCTCATAAATATGCATAGCTTTCCCCCAAAACCTGTTGAATATGTATGACTATACAGGGCCTTTTCTTCTTCAAAGTGGGCACCTTTAGTCCATGCCAAAGACTCTCTTGCCAGTTTGCAAACTGATATCCCCAATAAAGCTCTCTTTTGTACTAGTTACCCATCCTGGTGGTCTTTTGGATGACACAAGTGATCAGAGATAGTCCTGATAGTTAAGATTCTCTTACTTTTCATTTTTCAGTTTGGGGTCTTAGACACCTCGGGTCCAGGTGTCAAAGGACCAGAGCATCTGTCCCCCACTCTCTCACTGCCTGGGTCTTCCACTGGACTGAAGCTGGGCATGGTGGGTAGATACAAAACTCTGCCCCCATAGTCTCAGGAGAGGCAGGAAGGAGAGGCTAGCCGGGGACAAGGAGTGAGCATTGACTAGAGACCCTCCCTCCCTCTCCCATCCCCTGGTGGCCAGTAGATGCAGAGCCCAGGTTGAGAGGCCAGGAGGGCCTCCCCTTCTTCAAGACCCCAGATTTAGTCTCATGATATCTCCACGTGAGGTTAGACATACAGTTGTATTTAGTAAGTGCATGGGCTGAAACCACTGATTTGTTAAATGTGAACAAAATAAACATATCACACTTTTGGTAACTCTGCTTTAGGAATTCTCTTCCTCCTGCCCCTGCTCTAGCACTCTCTCATTCTGTATGTGTGTGTGTATGTGTGTGTGTGTGTGTGTGTATATATATATATATATATATGTATATATATATATATATATATATATATCTTCACCCCCATCACTGACCCTTCCTTTAATTTCATAACAAGTTCATATCAGTTTGATGGAGATTTCTATGTGGCAGGGAAGAGTTGGTGGGGTGAGGGGAGAACAGTGATGCCATAATTTGCCATCTACTGCCACCAGTAAACAAAGACAATTCATTTGTTGATTAATCAATTAATTTTTTCAACAATCCAACTGTTTAACCCAACAGCGGCAAACTGTTTACAAGAACATCATTCATCACATTAAGTTAATGTTGTTCATTAAAATGTTATTGGTTTTTGTGGCTTTGCTTATATTTTAGTGCATTTGTTTTTATAATTACATGAGGGTTATAAACATATGGGCTTTATGCCTAGTTTATGTTTGTACTTCTTAAATACCTCATAATAAAAATAATCTAAGGCAACGCTAAGGGCCATAAGAATGATTTTTCCTTTAAAAAGGGTAACAATTTTTTGCTCTTTAAAAAGGTTCATTCAATATTTGATGACCAGATACTGAGGTATTTTTAAAGATATTTTCTTCATCAGCCCGCTAGAAATTTGCACTGTTTTTATTGCCTCATTTTATCATAGGCTTATTAACTTTTTCCACCACTTCCTCTGGTGCTATGATTTTCTCATTAATGAAAATCCATTTATTGGGCAGCCACCCCGAGGAGCCAACTCAAGATAGATCTTGCAGAGTTTTTCCTTCTCTTCTGATTGTTGAGTTCATTAAAATACAACATTGAGCATCAGAAGACTAGAAAGAAAATGCCCCAGAAGGCTGAGGCTGCTGTGAATTTCCTCTTGGTTTTTTGATAAACATAGATTCCTATAGCCCTATTTATTTTATTTTATTTTATTTATATTTTTTTGAGACAGAGTCTCATTCTGTCCCCTGGGCTAGAGTGCAGTGGTGCCATCATAGCTCACAGCAACCTCAAACTCCTGGGCTGAAGTGATCCTCCTGCCTCAGCCTCCCTCAATCTACCAAATAGCAGGGACTACAGGTACACACCACCACACCTGGCTAATTTTTCTTTTTTTTTTTTTTTTTTTTTTTTTATAGAGACAGGGTCTGGCTATGTTGCTCAGGCTGGTCTTGAACTCCTGGTCTCAAGCAATCCTCCTGCCTCAGCCTCCCAGAGTGTTGTGATTACAGGTGTGAGCCACTGTTCCCAGCCTGTAGCCCCATTTTACTGTACTTGATCTTAGGCAAAAGGCCAAGAAGCGATTAGGGCCCCATTTTAAACTTAAGCCCTTGCTTTTCCAGAAACAGAAGAGAGGGAGGATGGAGAAAACCATGGAAAATGGGAGCTCAAAAGTTGTGTGCTGGCCACTGGAACAATGGCAGGGAGAGCCAAGACTGCAATGGGAATAAAAGAAACAGGGAAACAGAAACACATGAGTGACCACAATAGCAAAGAGAGCCACAGAGGAAACGTTGAGAAGAAAGTGGAATGTGTGAGATACGTTGTATGGAGAATGCTACACCAGAAAACATCAAGACCCGTAGAAATGTGAAGAAAATAGAGAAGGAAGGAGAGTCTAGAGCAATGTCGTGAGGCCAGTGTGACAGGAACCCTCCAATGTCTATGCTTCCTGGGATTGCTTTGGAGGTAAGGGGCTGCGCCACAATTCCCAGGGGCAAACAGGCTGTTTCATGGTTTGTCAAACCTGGTGTGTGACTGGCTTGAGAGACAATTATTAAATTTTCAGGAATTTTGCGAGCTATTTGTTAAATACGGTTATTTAAAAAAAATTGTATAAACTTATAATTAAATGAATGGTATTAAAACACATAATATAAAAAACTCATCACTTCCTAATTATTTTAGTATATTGTACTATCTGTGCATCTGTGTTCTGAAGGCAACTCAGGTCTCTTGTGTGGAAACACTATGCATGGTGTATTATTGCACGTCCCTTCCTAACTCCTGCTGCAAGTGAGTTCTCATTGATAGGTTGAAATCGACCATGGTGGGAGTATTTACACCATGGAAATGAGCAAACACCATAAACTAGGGCTTAAAATATTGTTTTATTGATTGTCTAAATGTAACAACATGGTGGAGAAAACATTAATAATGCAGATTAAACTTAAATGTTGAGCCTATAGCTGTTACATTATGAATAACACAAGAAATGGAGTAAATATTCTTTTAGTATTCAAAAGCTATTACCCAATTCATAAAAAAATTGCTTACATCATTGAAGAATGAGTGACATTCTGACATATGTCCTTGTTGTTACACTTTTGTCTATTCATTAATCAAAAATATCAACCAACATTCATGTCAGAACTGCATTTGGCCAGTCGAGGTGGCTCAAGCCTGTAATCCTAGCACTCTGGGAGGCTGAGACGGGAGGATCACTTGTGCTCAGGGGTTTGAGACCAGCCTGAGCAAGAGTAAGATCCTGTCTCTACTAAAAATAGAAAAATTAGCTGGGAGTCATGGCACATGCCTGTAGTTCCAGCTATTCGGGAGGCTGAGGCAGGAGAATCACTTGAGCCTAGGAGTTGCTGTGAGCTATGATGATGCCACAGCACTCTACCCAGGGCAGGGGACTCTGTCTCCAAAAAAAAAGGACTATGTTTGTTCATCAATCACAACCATTGCTGAACAGCTGCAAATACAAGTGAGGCAAAAGTCAATTAAATCATTCACTGATAATTATTTAGCTATGTGGAATTTAAAATAGTGTTGTGTATTTTCGTGGTATTTATAAATTGTGACTCATCTTTTCTATCAGTAAAATTTATAATAAACTTACACACAACTACATGAATACACTTATTTTTTGTTCTTTTTGGAGAGCCAGTTGTTAAACATTTGCCAGCACATCACTGGGTAGTTTGGTCACTGACAATCACCTCACTTAGCAACAATGACACCTAGAAGTCTTCCTTTAGAAAAGGATCTGGGGTCAGTGAAAAGCACAAACATTTTTTCTTTTCTTTTTAGAAAATTGTGGTAAAATATATTTGACATAAAAGTTACCATTCTGACCATTTTAAGTGTGCAATTTAGTGGCATTACATACATTCACATTTTTGTGCAACCATCACCAACATCCTTCCCCAGAACTTTTTTATCATCCCAAACTGAAGTTCTGCACCCATTAAACAGTAACTGCCCATTCACCCTTCCCTCAACCCCTGGTAAGCTCTATTCTACTTTCTGTCTCTGTGAGTTCGCCTATTCTAGGTGTCTCATATAAGTGGAATTATACATTATTTGTCCTCTTGCGTCTGGGTTATTTCACTTAGCATGACGTCTTCAAAGTGTATCCGTGTTGTGACATGGGTCAGAATGTTCTTCCTTTTTAAAGCTGAATAATATTTCATTGTATGCATATGCCCATATTTTGTTTATCCATTCATCTGTCCATGGACATTTGGGTCGTTTCTACCTCTTGGCTGTCGTGAACAATGGCTGCTATGAACATGGGTATGCAAATGTCTGTTCTTCCCTTCCTTTTAATGAATGCCTTTAATTCTGGAGCTCCTTTAGGGCAGATAAGAGCTGGATGGACCGAAATGGGGCTCCAGGACTCTCCTGACCCTTGCTCTCTCTAAATGCACAATGTCTGTTTCCACTCCTTCTTCTCAAATAGAGGCTGTGTGCTGTGGCAAGAGCACGCGGAGAAGCTCAGCTGCTGATACGTGACACCATCTGATGCTTTTGCCAAGGGCTGGGGTGAAGTACAGTGCTAACCACTGCCACCATGTGAACCACAACAGCCCCCAGGAGCCGGTGACAGGAACCACAGGGGGTGTCTGGTGAGCAAAATGTCTTTGATATGGTGAGCCTTGCGGCCTCAGGGGATGAGGGAAGCAGCCAAGGGCTTAGCGCCCCTTCAGGGCCAGGAAACGCCATGACACTGAGCTGCCAGTGTGATGTGGATGTAAATAAACTTTTTTTTTTTTTTAATTCTGGAAATAATCCATTCCGATTTGTGTGCCTAGTTGCTGAAAACGCAATCAGTCTTTCCCAGATGGAACGAATTATTTGCTATTAAAAATTCCTTTAAAAATAACATGCCAATCATCATGTTTCATTGTCAGCTTATCTTCTCTCCAAAAGAGCTGAAAATAAAATGAAATATGGGAAAACTTCCTTTTTTTTTTTTTTTTATCTGAAGGAGAAAACAGACATTTTTAGTTCCTCTGAGCAAACAGTAGAGCCGTGTTCCTCAGGATAAGGTCAGCGTGACGAATGTTTTTACGTGAGATCAAAAGATGTGCAGTCAGTGGAATCAAAGCATGAGGTGGAGAGCACTCTCAGATATATTTTTAAAATCTTTTATCAGGCTTAGAAAAGCTTCCTAAGTTGTGGAGTGCTGGCCTATGCTGATAGGTTAAGAACCTTGATAAGGTAGGGGTGGAGGGATGAAATGTTAGTCTGATGACTAAGGTTGAATAATACTTACACAGCAGCTACCCCCACACTGTCCACCCTCCTCAACTCCTGCCTACCAACACTCCTGCTTATAGGCACTTGCAATTCTGCTCCTTAACTCTTGCCCACATCTTCTGGTCAAGTGACCTCTTGGAAGATCCCAAACCTGAGTATGTTCGGGGCACAGTTACTACTGAGTGACCCTCTCAGTTGTGCCCAGGTGATTCCCAAGACCATCACTGGGGAATAGGGACAGAAGCTCTGGACTGAAACAAGCTACTTCTGTCCATGTCTTCACCCAAGGTAGCTCCTACCCCTTGCTTGACACTTTTCTTCAACAAAATGAGTATGAATCAGCAGAGCTGAGGTGAACACTAGCCCCAGAGGGCAGGGTAATGGAAAACTGACTCTCTATGCACATTGCTGACACCAAGTGTGTGGGTTTTCCACATCAAGCAATTTTCCAGTTCTCTGCAGATACCAACTGGGTGTCCTACAATTGAATTCAATTCTTATATTAACTATGCTGAGTTAGAGCAGACCACACAAGTTAAGGGCTCAGTCCCACAAGACTGCTTCTCACTTCAGATGCCAGTTGCAAGTATTGGATGCCAGGATAACCAGACCTGCCCCAACTTGACTAAAAATCGAGGGTTCCCACAACTACTTCCTCAGATTTGATAATTTGCTATGACAGTTCATAGAATTCAGGGAAACACTTTACTTACTATTACTAGTTTTCTAAATAAAGGATATTATAAAGGACACAAATGAACAGCTAATAAAGATGTACGTAGGGTGAAATCTAGAAGGGTCCCTCGTGCAGGAGCACCTGTCCCCAGGGAGTATGGATGCTTGGATGCGTTCCCCAATCTGGAAGCACTCTGAAATCTGTTGTTCAGGGTTTTTATGGAGGCTCCATTATATAGGCATGATTGATTAAGTCTTTAGCTATTGGTGATTAACTCAAGCTCCAGCTTCTCTGTCCGAATTGGAGGTGGGACTTTCAGCCCCAACCCTTTAATCATGCTTTGGTCTTTCTGGCAACCAGCCCACATGCTGAAGGGACCCATCTACCAGTCATCTCATAAGGATGCAAAAGGAGACTTTTATCATTCCAGAGATTCCAAGGGTCTTAGAAGCTCTACTGTCAGGCACTGAGGACTAAGACCAAATATTATTTCAAAAGCAGCTCCAATGACCCCTATTATTTGGGAAATTTCAAGGGTTTTAGGAGCTCTGTGCAAGTAACTGAAGATGAAAACCAAATATATATCACAGTATCACAGGGGGAAATTCTAAGCATCTAAGGAATCGACTTGCTTTATTTTATTTTTTTCTGACCATGTCTTAAAAACTGGCACTCACCAGGTGGCCATAAACAACCCTCAGCATCTCTGAAATTGTTATGGGGTAAAGCTGACTTCCACTTAAAATAAATTTTGCAAGAATACAGATGGGCTTCCTAATGACAAAAGAGAGCAGATTTCCTCTTAAATATAAACCATTTACAACAGTTTAGAAAACCCAAACAATCCATTTAGAAAATGGGCAAAAGACAAGGAGAGACATTTCACTAATGAGGATATACAGATGGCAAATAAACACATAAGATTTTCAACATCATTAGCCATTAAGAAAATGCAAATTAAAACCACAATAAGGATTACTACACACCTGTCAGAATGGCTATAATAAAAAAGTGACAACACAAAATGCTGGCAAGAATGTGGAGAAATCGATCGCTCATACATTGCTGGTGGGAATGTAAAATGGTACAGCCACTCTGGAAATAAGTCTGGCAGTTTCTTATAAAACTAAACATGCTATTACCATATGCCCTGACAATTACATTCTTGAGCAATTATTCCAGACAGATTATAATTTGTGTTCACACAAATAATTGTGCATGAATGTTCATAGCAACTTCATTTGAAACCGCCCCCACCAATGGGAAACAGGCCAGATGTCCTTCAATAGGTGAATGGTTAAACAAACCATGGTATAGCTATATCACAGAATACTACTCAGCAATAAAAAGGAATAAAGTATTGATACATGCAACAATTAGTGTGACTCTGGGGAATTATGCTGAGCAAACAAAGCCAATCCCCAAAGGTTATAGACTATATAATTCAATTTATATAACACTACAAAATGACAAATTTGTAGAAATGGAAAACAGATTATTAGTTGCTAGGTGATGGTGGTGAATATCTGACATGTGTGTGATAAAATCATACAGAGCTAAATACATTACACACAAATGTGTAAAGATAAAACTGGTGATTTCTGAATAAGATGGGTGGATTGTATCAAAGTGGATATCCTGGTTATGATTTTGTGCTATGGTTTTGCAAGATGTTACCACTGGAGGAAACTGGGTGAATGGGTCATGATGTTGCGGCAAGTGTGCAGCTAGTGTTACAGCTCTTGACAGGGGAAAGAACCGAGTGGCACACGAAGAGTCAGAGAACAGCCATTATTCCTCCCCAGCAGGCTCAGCACACCTACTGTTACAGCTCTCTTCCCATCTTCCGGTCTTCCGACCCTTCTGCTCCCCTTCCTTGTTCTCCTCCTGCTTTTATACCCTTGGTAGGGCTCAAAAAGCATCCAATCAACATCAAGCTTTAACATCCAATCAACATCAAGCTTTAACATCCAATCAACATCAAGCTTTAACATCCAATCAAAAACAGTGGGATTCAAAAATTACCCAATCAGGATCACGCAAGCAGCATGGCCGTAATCTAGGTGGCAGCACATGGGCCCGGCCGCATTCCGGTACTTGGGGCTCCTGGGTGGCTCTCTGCCTCAGGCCCGGCCCCAACAGCATGCCCTCCAACTGGCCACGCTCAGCGCTGGCCCGAGGAGATGCGGAGCGACAGGGAGGCGGCAAGCGGCCGCATCCCGGCACCCGACATTTTCCGAGATCTCTCTGTGTTATTTCTCACAACTGCATGTAAATTAAAATTATCTGATTAAAATTTTCAATTAAAAAACATTAACCATAAGCACAACATTTTCTTTAAAATGGCATAAGGCCAGGAAAACTCCAGGCCAAACTTTCTGTTCTATTTTGGAATGCCACACGTCTTTCTCAGAAGCTCATGTGACTTCAGATCACCCTCCTCACTATACATTTGCTTGGATATCCTCACATATTTTTTATTTTTTTCCCCTAAAACAGATTTTTTTCTTTACAGTCTTTCCCCATCTCCCAATCTATTGAGTAGAGATTAAATACTTGGCATGTTGTGAATTAATTGGTTGCTAACATGGTCCTGAGACTCACAGTCCTTCACCGCCCTCTAGCTCCTGAAGTCTCATAGGTGAGATTTCCTTCCCAAGAGAATTTGAAAATGCCTGAGATGATCCTCATAGCTTTGAAAAGATTACATCTTTATTTAGGTCATTACTTCCATAACGTGTGTGATGCACACCACCAGGGGATTGGACATATGCGGGGGGGTGGGGGGTGGGGTGGGGGGAGGGAGGGGACAGGGGCAATATTTGTAACCCTAACAATATTTGTACCTCCATAATATGATGAAATAAAAGAAAAAAAATATGAAATGTCTGATTTCAAATCAAAAGTGTAGTTTATTGTATCTTGAACAAGCAGCAGTACAGTTAATCAAAGTGTGTACCTAAACTATCCACAGTTTTGCTATCTTAATGGTAGCTTGTTTGTGCCAGCAGCGAGGAAGCCCGGAGAGTGAGTGGCGATGAAATCGAGAAAGGCATTTTCAACAGTTTGTTGAGAATTGAATATTTTTTCTTACAAGACAGGGTCCAAAGCCTGGAAGTGGCAGTCAGTTGGTGCTAAGTCCGGTGAATATGGTGGATGACAGAGAGTTTCCAAGTCCAGCCTCTGTAGTTGGAGCAGCGTTGTTCCTGAGACTTGTGGTTGAGTGTTGTCTTGCAAGAGGATTGGCCTGTTTCTATTGACCAATCTTAGCTGCTTCATCTCAAGCATTCTCATCATTTTGTCCAACTCGTTGCAGTAGACATCCGCTGTAACCGACTGACCGGGTTTCGTGAAGCTCTGGTGGATAATACCAGTGCTGAACCACCAAACAGATACCATTAGCTTTTTTGGATGAGTATTCGGTTTTGGACTGTGATTCGGCACTTCATCTTTATCAAACCCTTGTGCTGAATGCTTGCGATTGTCAAAAAGAATCCAATTTTCATCACATGGAACAATACATTGTAGGAATGATTCGCCTTTATGTCGTGACAGCAAAGAAAGGCAAGCTTCAAGACAATTTCTCTTCTGATGCTCATTTAATTCATGCAGTACCCATCTATCCAGATTTTTTACCTTGCCCATTTGTTTCAAATGGTCCAATATTGTTGGAATAGTAACATGAAACCTTGCTGCTAATTCATACATAGGTTGAGATGGATTCGCTTCCACTACAGCTTTCAGCTTATCATTCTCCACCTTGGTCTCAGGTCACACCCATGTAGCTCATTTTTAAGATTAAAATCACCAGAATGGAACTTCTCAAACCATTGATGTACTGTATGTTCATTAGCCACATCCTTCCTGAGCACTTCGTTGATATTTCAAGCTGTCTGCACTGCACTGGTTCCACACCGGAACTCATATTCAAAAATAACATGAGTTTTTGACTTATTCATGATTTCACAAAAATTGCTGTAAAAAAATTAGAAAGATAATCACAAGCCAAAATGTACGTTTGAAAGAATGAGGATTTATCTTCACAATAAAAATAAAACAAGAAATGTCACAGTGAAATGTCAGAGACATCAACTGTCAAACTTAGTACTTAAGGAAATCAGACATTTCATATTTAATAACCTAAACTAATACAGATTGTTATATTCTGGAACCATAAATATTTTTATAGGAAAGAAACTAATCTTCCTTCCCTCCCTCCCTTCCTTCCTTCCTTCTTCTCTTCCTCCTCCTCCCCTTTCTTCTCCTCCTCCTCTTCCTCTTCCTCTTCTTCTGTATTTCGACTACACCCCAGACTCTAGACATGTTACTTTGCTTTGTTTCGTGTTCATAACAAGCCTAAGAAGGAGGTATTATTTTTGCTATCTTATACATATAAAAATAAAACTCAGGTCCAGACACTTGCCCATGGTCACATAGCTAATGAGTAACAGAGCTAGGAATGGAGCCTTGGTCAAATGTGCATTTTCTCAACACCACACCTATAGTTCTCAAACTGTTTTGGTGTTGGGACCCCTTGAAACTTAAAGATTATTGAGGACCCTAAAGCGCTTTGGTTAGTGTGGATTATATCAATTGATATTTGTCATGTTAGAAAATAAAAGTGAGAAATTTCAGAATATTTATTAATTTGTCTAAAAACAAACCCATTACATTTTAACATAAAAATAAATTGTTATGAAAAATAAGTATATATCCAAAAATTTGTGAGAAAAGATGTTTGAATCTCTTTAAAGTCTGGCTTAACAGTAGACAATTGAACTGTGCCTTTAATCCGTTGTGATATGTTGTTTTTGTTGAAATGTATGAAGAAAATCAGGCCTTTTACCATCTTTTAATAAATTTTTCAGATAATTTTGGATGTTAGTCTTTGATGCATTATCAATACTCAACAAGTGGTAGTTTGTTAAAGGTTAGTTGCAATATAGAATCTGAAACAATGTCATGAATTCTTTTTGTACCCTGTTACGTCTATCTTGCAGTTTGGATGTTTTACCCATGCATGATTTGTAACATCTTATATTGATCATTTGGAAAATATTGGTTCACTGGGGTATGTGGATCTTCTAGATATTGACATATTTCATCATAAAATAAAAAATCACATTTATTGACACCATCACCAGTCTCATCAGGAAAAAAACACTCATTTTTAAGTACTGGGAATATGTCAAGCTCACAGTAGCTGATACAAGTTTTCCAAAATTCTAATTTTCACTTAAAAGCTCAAATTTTATTCCTGGCAACAAATACTGTCAGCTGTTTTCTTTGAAGTGACAGGCTTATTTCACACGTTTTTGCAAAAATATTTATCAAATAATGAAGTCTAAATAATCATAACATGTTTATTAGTCCTTTCAAAATGGCATTCCATGCACAGAGTGGCTAGTTCAGCTTGCAACTCAATTATACCAGTGCTTTTCCTCAAGACAACCATCCCTACACAGAATATTAAACAGGTGCTGAGACTTAATAAAATCAATAATCTCTTTTACTGCTTTGGCAAGTACATTATTTTTAAATACTTTAAAATTTATAATCATTTTATATTTACAGAAAAGTTGCAGAAATAATAAAGAGAATCCCTATTTGGCTGGCCTCAGCTTCTTCTAGTATTAACATTTTATATACTGTAAAGCCCTTATCAAAACCAGGAGTTTAGCATTGTAAAATACTATTAGTAAAACTACAAACTTTATTCAAATTTCACCAGTTGTTCACTGTCTTTTATCCTGATCCAGGATCCATCCAGTATCCTCAGCTTCCTCTAATCTGTGACAATTTTGGCAAGAACATTCTTAAGTAAGAATGGCTTTTTTTCCCCTTGCCAGTGCATGGTAGTGAAGAATACAATGATTACAGCATTGATTTGTGTTAAGGCACACATTTTACCTCCCATTGCTTTTGTACTACCAGTGAAAATGTCAACACAGTGGTAAAGACCAATAATGTCTTAGCATTACTATGAAGATGACCTCAGGGACCTTCTGTAAGAGCAGGGACTCCCACGGGGCTGTGGACACCATACCACACAAATTCCTGCTAGAGGCTGTCTGCTCAGTTTTTGTTTGACAGCATCCAATCTGCTAGGCTCAGAGCAGCATCTCTGATATCTGGAGCACATTCTGTTCTATCTATTCACAGCTCCCCGTGCATGAGCACAATTTCCACCCAGACGAAATACCACAACTGGGAACAGCCACGTCACCTTCCCAGGAACGTTCTCTCTCGTGCCTTCTTCCCAGCTTCGCAGGTGCTCTGGGCTTCCTGCTATCCAAGGCCACACACGAGAGACCTCTGCGGTGCAGAGCAGCTCTACAGAACAGGCATGGAAGAGCAAGCCTGTCACCACAATTTCTGTGCCCACTACAGGTACAACTACAGGAACCCAAAGAACAAACTCTGAGGTGTCCTAAGGACTCCACTCTGGGGCCTCTCCTGGGCAGTGCCTGGTCCCTGGGAGGCACTTTGCATCTCAGACTTTTCTGTCTTTTCTTCAACATTTCACTTTCCAGAAAACCTTTCCCTGAGACCCTGTTCTACTTTTTCAACATGGCAGCAGGTTACCTGAGAAATGAATCACTGCCAGGGTGAGAATGACCATGAAAATGCTCAGTGTTAGGTAGAGGCATTGTGTTTTCATAGGAGACTTCTGGAGGTAGAGTGCCTCAACTGGAAGAAATAATTCTGTAAGGCGAACATTTCAGGTGAGGGTCAGAGGCAGATGGGGTGATTCTGGAGCCCCTGGAATTACATCAAGGCCTGCCTGGCTGAAACAAAGTCAGAAGAGTTGAATGATTAAATGATTGAAGAGGGGAGACAAAATCCACGCAGCAGTGGTTTATCTCCTTGTGAGAAAGCTATGTTAGGTTTTTTTCCGTGTCTAATGAATGAAAAATATGCAATGTTTACATTGTCGAAGGACAAATAGAACCATGACACAAGTCTCAGTTTATACAGCTGATTTCATGCATGATCATATTTCTGACATTTCCATGCTATTCCCCCTTATAGATGTCTGGACTTTATTTAAGTAGGTCAGGTTTTAATACTTTGGGGGCCTTGTCTCTTCTCCATGCCTCCCCACTATACTGCTTTCCTGATTAAGGAGGCTGTCACCTGTTTTCTATGCAGAGAGAAGGGGAGGAATGCGGGAACATCTTTGGGTGATTCAGCAGCTGTGTCAGGTTAACCTGGCTATCCCTGTCTGTAACAAAGGGGGTGCACACAAAGGTAAAAATGTGGGGGAGAGGTAGTACTGCTGAGTAGACACGTGAACCTGAAATGCACACCTAGAAGCTGAGCTATCAGCGTTCTGGGTGCTGCATCTGCAGAAGGTCAAATTGGCTTTTCTTTCGAGCCCTGAATTATGAAACAGGTCTCACACGTTTTGGAAAATCCATTTGTAGGTGTTCTAAACGTACTAATTTGGTCTTTTGGTTTTCATCTGGTCCTGGGAAGACTTTTTAACGTTTACCTCTGGTCTCTGCTCACTTCATTATGAGCAAATAAGAGGTGGTCAGTTAATATTTATGGACTAAAATTTACTCTTCAAAAATGACAGCATTTTCAATGACTTTGTAGCCTAGGAGTGACACCTGCTTTGTCTGGAGTTTGGACATTCAGAAAGTAGAGAGGATCTAGGGGCTTAGAGAGTGTGCTGGTGTTATGGAGCCCCCTTTGTGCACCTTTCCTTAGCGACACTGACTTACCCATCCATGTGTGCCCTAAGGGGTTGTGACTTCCCTACTGGATTCTCCCACCCAGGCTGTCTTCTCTTTACAGCCCCCACCACAGCCTGCAACACCCCTCCCATTGTGTTGTCCCCAGGCTTTGCTCACATGACCCCTTTCCCCTTATGAATCCCCCTCTCCCATCTTGCTCCCCAGCCTCTAAATCTTACATAGTCTCCGAGGCCCGGCTCAGTTTCTGACTTCTCTAAGAGGCTTTTATCCTAATTCATCATCATTATCTCTGCAATACTGACAACAAGGATGATGACTGTCAATCATTAAACAGTTACTATGTACTGGGCACTGTAGTAAACTCCTATATCGTCTCATTTAATTCTCATAATAACCTTGTCACTTTTAGGTGTGGAAAGCTCAAAGCATTTGAGTGCACTGGCTATGTCATACTCTAAGTGACAGAGCTGGAACTCCAGCCCTGGTTTTCCTGGCACTGAGGACAACGCTTTTAACTGCTCTTCAGTCTGCCCTCCTGGAAGGTGCTAATTATCTCATCATGAGAAGCTAACAAAGCTAGATGAGAACCTCAGAGGCACACAGTCCTATCCTCTCATTTTACAGGTAAGGAACCTAAAGCCCCAAAAGGTGAAGAAACTTGAGCAAAGTAACATAGTAAAGTGTTGAAAGAGCTAGATCAGTTTTCCTGGTTCTCAGACTCATTTGTCATTCATTCATCCAACAAACGTGGAGTAAAGCCTACTATGTTGAAGGCACTGTGTTGGGCTGCTGCACCTTCCTTGGGTGCTTCTTTTGCAAGTTTAGTGAATTCACACACAAAGCTGCCTTAAGATAGAGGACTGAGTAAACGCCTGCCCCTCCTAGGACAGCTCTGCGCAGATGCACTACGTACCACTGAAGGACCAACGCGGAACCCTTGGCTTCCGTGTTAGGCGGCACGGCCTGACTCACACTCAGGGCAGTGGCAGTTCCACAGGGGAGAGTGTGTTGGAGACTGCGGGCAGGGGGTTTGATAGCAGCTCTTTATTCCTTTACAGGGTGGTGTGGCGAGTACAGAAGGGCCCTGGTTATAAGGACGATTCAACACTGCTCAAGTAACTCTTTCAGGAAAAACATTAGAAAACAGGACGCACGAATCTTAGTTTTACCAACTAAATCTAATCCAATCCCAAAAGATTTTGTCCCTCTTTTCCAGTAGTATATATGTGTATATAGAAGTTAGTAAGCTTATCCTCTTAGGTGTCTCCCATTCTGGCACCACTACCTGGTTTTATTATTATTATTATTTATTTTGTGGGCAAGTTTTGTCTGAGGATCCTTGGAGCTGCCCAGCAAACCCTGGCAAGCGAGCTGACAGGCTGTGGGGGCAACGTGAGGTCCTGTCTGAGAACTTGGAAGGAAAGGAAATGCAACTGTTCCTTGAGAGTTAAACAGTAATATCAACACACGTGCGATCAGAGTAGACGGGCTTGCATACCTTTGCAAAGGGCAAAGAGTGGCTACCAGATCAGTAGTATTGGACTGTAGCTTACCTTGTCACACGTCACCCAAACACGGATGACTGACCAGACGACACACAAACAGGGCTTCTAAAATGGTGTGCTGAGTGGAGACTCGCGGGCACAGAAGCAATAGGTGGGGCGGAGGTCGCCTGATGTCCATTACATTCTCACGCAGCCTACGGCCATCTAGAAAGGCCAAACAATAGCCTGTAGGAGAGGGACCCTGGCCCTTGGGCTGCGAGACTTTTATGCTTCATGATTGGGAAGCACCAGCCCTTCCCGTCGAGCATTAGGATCTGGGATGCATCAGCAGATGTGATAGCACCTTGGCCACCAAGCCTTGTTATTGCAGCCATAGGACATGCAGGACCAGAAGACCAAACTGTCACCTGAGCATTCTACTGGGACTGGCTGACCTGGGTTGCCATGGATCGCTTCAGGAGGCCAACTCCTTCAAGGAACATACTAGCCACGTCTGAGAAGGGAGGTGATGGATTACACTTTAGAGAGTTCTTGAAGCTCTCTGGACTTTGAGTGTGACCAAGTCTTTGGGAAATCCAACAGGGGAGTTTGGACTGAGGCTCTAAGGTTCCTTGTGAAAGACAGGTTTGGTGTCTGCCCTGAAGACGTTTCTTGCCAGGAACCACACAACAGAGCAGCTGCCTGCTCTGACACACTGGGGCCTAAAACCCTCCCTGCCTTGGCCTCCTCAGACCAACCTACAGGCCGCACTTTCCATGGCAATTTGCCCGCTACTGTTTACCTAGGGGCTTCCGACGTGGTATCTTTGCAAGATGCCAGCTGCAGCATCTCTGCCCTCAGCCCCATGAGACTGGAAAGTTACATGTTTCTCAAACCACCTGGTCCTCCTGGGTGGGCACCCTCAGGAGAATGGCTGGTAAAACTTGGTGGTGAGCACAAGCAGGTGAAATGGGCATCGTGTGACTGGTTGGAGGCAGCCGAGGTGCAGGAGTGTCTGGCGTACAGGCCTTTGGGAACTGGATGGGTGTGGCGAGGTGGAAAGGGGCAAGCACTGCTCCTGCACCACTGACTATCCCCCGGCTGTGACGCCACCTGGAGCCGGGGCCACAAGGCTACCTGCGCTCCTGTTGAGACCACCTCTCCCCTGGCCTCAACAGTACTCGTAGCAGGACCAAAGGGCCCTCAAAGCTCAGTATGGCCCACGTCAGCACAACTCTAATTCTCAACTTCCCCACCTTATGCAAACTTCCTGTAAGGTAAGTCCAAGAACGAGAACATAATTATAACGGATAAGCCACCCGCCATGGGACTGCCAGGATTCCTGCTGACGTGCAACAACGCTACACTTGTGTTACAAGGAGAAGCCCAAATTGCAGTTCGTCCTCCTCACCTGGGCTCTTCTAAGTGGCACGGTTCTAACGGTTCTATACATCTTTAATCTAACTCAGGCTTCCCAGATCTCTGCCCTTTTCTACTTACGATGAAACGTTGGTGCTCTCATGCAGGTCTGCTGCTTTTAACAGCAGAGGTTGGTGATTCCAAAAGTTCTACCTCCGGCTGTGGCCTTTGCCCTGAACTTCGAAGTCACATATTTAGTTGTTTACCTCACATCTCTACTTGGATGTCTGCTAGGATCCCCAATCTTAATCCATCCCATACAAACTAATTCCTGTCACTATACTCCAAACCTGCTGCTTCTCCATTTACCTAGCTGCTCAAAAACTCTGCAGTCATCCTTGATTCTTTGTTTTTCCTGACACCCTGTTAAGTCATCCAGCAAATCCTACTGACGCCCTCCCTTCCAGGAACCTCCTCAACTGCTACCATCTGAAACCATCACCTTCCACAGCACAACTGCAATCATCTCAGACTCTCTGCTCCCACCTTTGCACCCCGAGTATCTCACCCTCTCATCACCTTGAATAATCCTTTTAAGACAGATCAGGTTGAGTTACACCTCCCCCCCCCCCAATGGTTCTTCGTGTCACTCAGACTAAAATCTAGTTCTTGACGAGACACGAGGCGCTACACAATCTTATCCTGGCTTGTCTTTATGACCGCATCTCCCACCAGATCCCCCTTCGCTCAACCCGCAAAGCAGCTTCTTTCACAAGGACTTCGTGTTGCCCTGCTCTTCTGCTAGATAGTCCCACAGCTCAGTTCCTCACTTCATTTTGATTCTTCCCCAATGAGGCCTTTGCTGACACCACCCCCCACCCCCACAATCAAAAACAGTCCCTGAACCCTGGGCCACCATTTATAATGCAATTCCAAGGGAGCAGAGACTTGTCCTCGGTTGTTCTCTGCTTAACCTGCTCTTCAAGATCCTGGAATAGTTTAATAGAAGACTGTCCTGTGATACAAGATAGATGTTAAACACCTTTCCACCTGGCAAAAAACTTATCAGTGTAAATCAAGATAATCTTGATGCTGAGCAATCAAAATACAGAAATAACTGTACTTCTAAAGTTGGCGTAACACTGCAGCTGTCGTTTATAACTCCAAGTTTCAAATTTACCTGTTCATCTGTGAAAAAGAAAGACAACTAAACTTGCACCCCCAACCAATTTATTTATAATAGGAGGTTGGAGTGGATTATTTCTAGCATTAACTTTTTACTCTTTGCTCCTTCGAAATTGCCCGTCAAATGCATGCTCAGCAGGACATTTTTGCACAGCTTATCTGTGATTTTCTTGTGCTGAATGCTAACTTCCTATAAAAGCACTGGAGCCGGGCATGGTGGTGTGAGCCTGTAGTCCCAGCTACTCAAGAGGCTGAGGCGATAGGATCGCTTGAGCGCAGGAGTTCAAGTCCAGCACAGGCAACATAGCAAGACCCCTATCCAAAAAGAAAAAAAAATCCACTCAGTAAAATATGACAATACATACATATTAGGCACACACTATTTATCAGTGCTCTTCATTTTTTCCTTTAATGCCATGTTTTGTTTGGAATAATTTTCCTTTAACCTCAGGAAGGCAGGATAGTATTTTAGTGCAAGTCTGCTGGTAATGAATTTGCTCCACTTTTCTTTGAAAATGTCTTTTACTTTCACTTTTGAAAGAATACTTTAAGCACAGAATTATAGGTTGCCAATTATTTTCTTTCAGCAATTTAAAGATGTCATTCCATTATCACCTGGATTCTAGTTTGTTAAAAAATTGACTTTTTAAATTTGAAAGTAATGTATTTTTTCATCTTTGACTGCTTTTAAGATTTTCTGTTTATGATTTTCAGCATCTTACCACTGTGTGTCTAGATGTGGTTTGCTTTGCATTTCTGTTTGAAGAGCTTCTGGAATTTGTGGGTTGATGTCGTCTTCTGTTAGTTTTGGGAACGTCTCAACATTGCTTCCGGTATTGCTTTTGCCCATTGAGACTCCAATTACACACGTTAGTTCTCTTTAGTGTGTGCTCTGTCTCCTATGCTCCTTTCTGTATTATCCTTTTGTTTTTTAACCCCTCAGCTTCAGTTTGGGTATTTTCTACTGACTTGTATTCCAGTTTACTAATTTGATCTTACGCTGTATATAATGAACTGTTAACAGTATTATTTGAGTTCTTAAGTTCAGACATTGTATGTTTCACTTCTAGAATTTCCTTTTGATTTTAAAAATAGATCTCAATTCTTTAGTGAAATTCTCCATAGTTTTAATCTATTTTCTCATATTTTCCTCTATTTTCTTAGCATACTAATCAGTTATAGTCCTTGTCTACTAACTTCAATATCTAGGTCATTTGTCAGTCTGCTTCCCCCTACCTCTTGCTTTTTGGTTATACAGTTCTGTCTTTTGGTTTGTCTAGCAATTTTTTTTTTTTTGAGACTGAGTCTCACTCTGTTGCCCAGGCTAGAGTGCGGTGGTGGCATCAGCCTAGCTCACAGCAACCTCAACCTCCTGGGCTCAAGCGGTCCTTCTGCCTCAGCCTCCCAAATAGCTGGGACTACAGGCACGCACCACCATGCCCAGCTAATTTTTTCTATATATTTTTAGTTGTCCAATTAATTTCTATTTTTAGTAGAGATGGTGTCTCACTCTTGCTCAGGCTGGTCTCAAACTCCTGACCTAGAGCCATCCTCCTGCCTTGGCTTACCAGGGTGCTAGGATTACAGGCTTGAGCCACCACGTCTGGCCTTGTCTAGCAATTTTTTATTGCATGCTGAATACATGAGGTTATATACCTCCAGAGGGGACTCACACTTTATCCTCTGCCAGGCAGGGTGGGAACTGATCACTGTAATCCAGCCATGACTGAGCTGAAGTCTGGGTTGTGTGTTGGTTAGGCACAGCCTGCATGTTTAGCCCCTGTTCCTATGTCATAGCTCTCCGGGGCTTTCAACTAGGAGTGTGATGTGTTCACCAGGGCAGTGTTCTCACAGTGGGTCCTGAACTTCATTGTTGGTCTCCTCAGCGCAGTCTGTTGAAAACTTTCTTTTAGAGAGACAGGGTCTTGCTCTGTTGCCCAGGCTGGTCTTGAACTCCTGGCCTCAAGTGATCCTCCTACCTCAGCCTCCCAAGTAGCTGGGATTATGGCTGAAAATTATTTATGGTTTTTTTACTGTGGTAAAAAATATTGCATTAAGATTTACCATTTCAGGCCGGGCGCGGTGGCTCAAGCCTGTAATCCTAGCACTCTGGGAGGCCGAGGCGGGCGGATTGCTCCAGGTCAGGAGTTCGAAACCAGCCTGAGCAAGAGCAAGACCCCGTCTCTACTATAAATAGAAAGAAATTAATTGGCCAACTAATATATATATATATAAATTAGCCAGGCGTGGTGGCGCATGCCTGTAGTCCCAGCTACTCGGGAGGCTGAGGCAGCAGGATTGCTTGAGCCCAGGAGTTTGAGGTTGCTGTGAGCTAGGCTGACGCCACAGCACTCACTCTAGCCTGTGCAACAAAGCGAGACTCTGTCTCAAAAAAAAAAAAAAAAAAAGATTTACCATTTCAATTATTTTTTTTTAAAAAAGAGATTTTATTAACTTAGCTATCACTTAGCTAAGCTATAACTCCAAAACCTGACAAACATCTTGAGGGGAAATGAATGAAGCTCCTTATTTATCTGGTTTTGACACTCTAGCTCTGAGACTATCAGGAGTTCTGTTGAGTTCTCTGTCTCCTGGTAGCAACACTCTGGTTGGAGAAGCCTGGATTTCTCAGCCCTGGTCCCAGAGAAAAACAGAGGACTTCAGCTCACTTCTTATAGGTTTCTCCCCTCTCCACAATTTTAGTATCTCTAGCCATTGCTGCTTTAGTCGCTCTCTACTGCACTGAAAGAGATGATTTTTGTAATTTACCTGGCTTCTCTAGTTGTTCCTGATGGAAGAATTCATCAGCAACAACCTAGTACATCCTACCTGGAAACCTGAGTATCCTTCTCTCATTTAGAGGTTTTCCCTAGCTTGCTTACATCTTTATTTCCCCAAGAATTACTAGCTTAGGTTAAGATATTGCCTGAATCACTGGAAATATTTACCTTCAAATTTTGAATCTACTTTTACTTTTTTCCTCAAGTTATCTTAATAAAATAGATAAATAGATTGATGGTCTAAGTTGTTTTGAGTTTCAACTTTTATTTGTCCTGCCAACCTTTCGTGGAAATGTTAATAAATAATGAAAGGTCCCAGAGTCAGTAAGAATGAATGAATGAATGAATATCTTACTGAATAAGATATAGTTGCTTAAGTTTCTTCTTTCCCAGTTCACTGCCACCATCTTAGTACTTGGAATAATAGATTGCTCAAAATATTTTCCATTAGCTAAACATTTTGTTAGTTTTCCCTGTTGTCATAGTGATATTTCTTAGTCTGCTTTATACTAACGATTTGTGAACTTATTAAAAATATAAATGACCAGACAACAGCAGAATCAAAATTCCCACAGGAGGAGTTTGAGACTCTCTACTTACTAGGCACCTGGCTGATCTTTATGATTAGGTACTTGTGGTCTTTATACTAGCAGTATTAGTATTACCTGGGAACATGTGAAAAATGTAAATGTTTGAACCCCACCCCAGGCCCACTGAATCAGAAACTTTGGGGTGGGAACTTTGGCATGGAAATCTTTGTTTTAACAAGCCTTCCAGGTGATTCTGATGTACACTAAAGTTTGAATACCACTGCATTACCCAGTAACAATGACTCAGGACAGTTTTCTTAATCTTGGCTGCACACTGGAATCACCTAGAGAGCTTTTTTAAAAAAAATACTGATGCCTAAACCTTACCCTCAGATATTCTGATTTAATTGCTTAATTGGTCTAGAATGCAGCAAGCATTTAACTAGGTTATCAAGAATGCCGAAGCTGATACAAGACATCACCTGCCATCTGTAAATCATTTCACAGTTTTATAAGGTGATGAACTTGAATGGTTGAAATAAATTTAAGCCATTAAAGTATCATTGTTTGTATATTGAGGCTCTGTGTAAGAGATCAGCTACTAATGGTCTGAAAACCACAGGCCTTACAGACTCCAGTCTAAACTCTTAGTTTTGCATTCAAGATGCATGTTTACTGCCTCTCTTAACTGATACTCCAGTTCTATCACATACACCTAGGAGGTAAAGAATACCAAACCGAGGTCTCAGATGCCCTACATTCTAGTTCCAGCCTTTTGGGACCTTGGCAATCACTAAATTTTTGTGAGAGGCAAGATCTAAATTGTCTCTAAGGCCCCTTCTGACTCTTTATATTTTAGCATTTCCATATTCAAGTTAGTTCCCCAACTTCGATGGCATTGTTTCCTCCTTTTTGCTTGTCTAAGTTAGCTCACCCTAAGGCACAGTTTGGGTCCTGTCCTTAAGATTTTTTCGGCATTCAGCCTAAGCTCCTTGGACCCCTCTTCGGTATCTTTTTCTGTCTGGTCTCTCTGGGTGACTGGGTCCCACACATTTCTTTGTATTCCTAAATGCCCAGCATTTGGTACATGTACACAATGTTTGACTTTTTTTCCCCTCTCAAGACCACAAATTCTTGCCTTTGCTATTTGTTTTATTCCAATAATAGCTATGTTGAAAGCTCTTTTTGGCTCAGTAAGCTTTCATTACTGTATCAAACACCTAATTGATATCCTATTTATCCTAGAATTATCTTTTGATTGCTCAGTCCCCAGTTTCTGATTTTATTTCCCCCAAAATAGCTCTCTTCTGGCCTCTGCTGGTGAGACAGCAGACAACTGTTTCATTAATTCTTTGCTTAAGTGCATGCTAAAGAACTCAGGTGTAAGGACACTGCAGTTTTCTATGGAACCATTCTAACAATATCAGCTTAGCAAAGAGAAAGACTGTGATGTTGTTTACACTGCTAGGTATGTGGAGAATAGACAGCTGGATGGCAAAATTTAAGATATAATTCAAATTTCTGAAGTGGTATTTTTCAAAATTAAATTCATGCTTGGTTTCTGGGAAGCTGCCTGGTGGGTCACATTTGCATGCCAGAGTCTCGTTTGTTATCGGAGTTAACCAGACAAATAACTACACCAAGAATGGCCATGCATCACCACCCATGGAATCCAGAAAGAGCTATTAATCTGTCAGTCCTGTGTCTGGAAATTCATGCTTCTTATATGTTAAGATGCCAAAGATAAAAGAGTAAGATTCTCAGGTATGTGTTTCTTTAAAAGCTTGCTCCTTTGGAAAAAACTTCTTGTTTTGCCTTATTCTGACACCATACTTAGTATTGTACCTGGTAAAAATAAAGCATTTAGAAATATTTGTTAAATATATGAATTAATTTTATGTAACATGACTTTTTTGTAACTGAATTAAGACAGTCTTGGGAGGAATCTTTGCAGTCTTTCAAAGTTATTTCTTTTAGATGGTCTAAGAATGTTCAATATGCATTTTAAAATAATGTGTTAGATGCAGTTTAAACTGTTACTAATGCATTGACAGCAGCAGCCTTCCCAGTTGGACTTAGAAAAGTTTTCACTGCATGAAAGGTTTTAGGGAATATTATTCTGCTTCATTTGGCTTTTCTGTAGAAAAATGTATGTTTTCTACATACATTTGGGTACCCATGATTAACTCATTCAAACTGTTGCACTGAAAATCTTACGTTCCAAATGGATTAATCAGAATACTTGTTAATCAAAGGCAGGAAAAGTGTTACTCAAACATTAAGTGCTGACATATAGGGTTCTGCATGTTTCCAAAGTTTAAATCAGAAGTCTTCAATTTAAGCAGCTTACAGGCAACCTGCAATTATATAACTATATATAACCAGTGAATGACATATTTGTATGAAAATATTATCTAACATGTACATTATACAAATGCTTTATAAATGTATAAAGCCCTTTTATATACATTATCCTTTTAAAGAAGTTTGAGGGCACTGTGTTAAGAACAGCTGCTTTGCATTTAAATGTATCCTGTGGCTCAAGTGTTTAAAAAAAAGTACCTATTTCATTACTCCATTTAAAGGTAGAGCTGGTCCGCAGCAGATAAAAAGAAGACCTCAGTTCACCCAACCTCACAGGGTGATTGAAGAGAAAATGAAAGATGCTAGTTACAAATGGCTTGGATAGCTATCAAGCTACCATCTGGCAGACAAACTCTTTTTTCCTCTCTACTTAGGCTGTCTTTTAAAAAGCAAAATCTACTGGAGGTATATAGCTGTAAGCATACATCTGTGGTGCCCTGCTCAAATTCATGTGTCTCTCAAACTCCTGGCCTTTAGAAGTACTATATTATAGTGGATATGAGCTCTGATTCTGGAATGGCAATCATGGTTCTAATTTCATACCTAACTAATTATTCGAGGCTGCCATGTGATAATTCTGGCCACTAAGAAGTAGGGAAAGTTATTGGAGAGGGCTTTTTGGAAAACTTTTTAAAAATAGACAGAAACAAATTGCATGTGCTTTTTTCTTTTTCTTTCTTCTTGTGCAGAATGTGGACATGATGCTAGAGATGGCACAGCTATTTTACAGACACAAGGATGAACACCAAATACAAAGTATGGAAGAGCAGTAAACTAGAAGTCAGGGTCCCTGAGGGCATTATGGAACCACACTAGCAGCTTTGGACTGCTGACCTCTAGACTTTTTAAGGTGAGAAAAAAAATTCCAGTCATTTATTTGCTTAATCTGTTTTTTGGATCCATTTTTTTTATAGCTTAACATTATTAAGTCATATATAAGTTCACAGGATTATTTGAGGATTGGAAGAGAAACATTTATGTGAAAAGTTCATATAGCAAGTGATTAATAAATGGTTGCTATTATTTTTGAGTGATTAGTTGACTGCCAGCAGAGAATAAAATCGGACACAAGCAATTTGGGAAGGGAAGAAAAGTGCTAAATAGACGCTGATAGGGTTATAAAAAATCAGAATCATATTCAGAGTCAAACAATGTACACGAGTGAACTGACATATAGTAATTATATATGTGATTTCTTTTCCTATCGTATCTGTGAGAACACAAACTGATACCATTTATTCACATGAGAACCTTGATCAACAAGGAAGACTAGAATAAGCAAGAAGATTTTAGGAACGCTGAGAAGTAAAGATTATATTTATAACGTTGTTTAGGTTTTAGTGAGGCATTCTATGCAGTGTCTATTATAATCCTGCTTATGTAATACTCTCGAGATATGGATTAAAGGAACACACACAAAAAAGACACTAATAAATGCCACTAGAAAAGGTGACACAGATGTGGTCAATCATCTTAATGACTCATACACTGATCCTAAAGGAACAGAAAGTTGCTAAATAGAGAACTCTATTTTGAAGCCAAACTGGAAGTTCATAACGTTTGTCAATCCAGAGAAATAATACAACTGAAATTGAACACATGGGCAGAGAACTCAACAATTTCAACTTGAAAACCTCAACTGAAAAAAAAAAGTATGATGAACAGAAAATATCAAGAGCCAGAAAATTATAATCAGATGAGATCGTGTCAATTTATAGTATATAGGAAAGGAAAAAAGGCTGTTATTTATGGTCACCTTGAAGGGAATTTACAAGGGTGTAAGTACCTCATTTCACGTCAACAAAAGTAAGAAGCTGAAGAGCTAAAAGAAGTATTAAAATTTAGTCTCTTTTTAAGACTTCAATGCTAGACACTGCTATGACCTATAGAAGAGCAACTGATTAAGAGAATAAAAATCTGCAATGACTAACAAGAAGTCACTGATGAATGTAAATACCAAGGGAAGATGAAGTAAAAAGAAAAGATCTGAAAGGCAACAAATCAGACAACAACTATCATATTTTCAAAACTGTATTAGGTATGACTAAATAAAGTAAATACACAACTCTTAAGTTAGAGTGCAAAATGAAAGCACCTTATTGTTTTAAAGGTGCAAAAGCAAGAAAATATCACACACATCCACAGTTTAAATAGTTGTGTGGTGAGTAAATACCATTTAGAAACATTTTCAATAGAAAACTGATTTATAGATCAATGTACAGATGATCAAGAAATCAGTGGTTAATACCAACTTTAACTATAAATAACTAATAAGGAAAAAATTGTCTCTCCTTCTGCTTTTGCTTCAACATCTATGTCTTCTGCTCCTTGCCTTTTGGAGAAAACATTGCATGGTAAGGCTGCCGTCTTTTTGGACGAGGACAAGGATCAAGATCTTCTTTAATGTAACCTTAAAAACAAATAATAAATTTAGAAGACTATATTTGCAACATATATATTTCTTTTAGCATATATTCAGTAAACTTATCTTATTTAATGCCTTGTAAGTTTACATGATTTTTCTGATTAGCTATGTGATACTGATGAATGATTTCACTTAGCATTAGTTTCTGCATTTATACTACTAATAATAGCAAACATTTATCAAATGCTTTGTATACGTTATTCCAGATAACTCCTACATTCCTTGGAAGTAGCTTCCACCATATCTATTTCACAGATGAGGTGAATAGAGACCCAGGGAAGTTAAATAACTCACTCGACATTCATAAAGCTAGAAGTAGAAGAACTAGGACCTTCCCCAAGCTCCTATTCCAGAACCAGAGCTCTTAGCCACTTTCTTATTCTGCCTCCTACAGGTAGCTGCAAATAGGGACAAACTGCTAAACACAAAGTCTACTATTATGATAAATTTCAGATGCTTATCAAAAAGACTTTTTACATTCACTATTTCTTTAGATGACATGCCTCTATTCTCTTCAGACTATTGTATCTCCTAAAGTGCTTCTAATCACATAATTTTCAGGGCAAGACTGTACTCTATCATACTCCTAGGGCATATTTGGGGTGCAAACACAGGCTCTATGCAGACTGTCTGATTCTATTTGATGACCAGAAATGATATGTCAAAGGGGACTTAATCTGTCTTATCAATGGAGAAAATGGAAATATGGTGAGAGCTGTCAGAGACTTTGCATCTTTTGGAAAAACTATCTTACAGTTAAATATCTGGAGTGTCTTTAAAAGTGAGGAAGGTTCCTCCCCCTCATTGCCAGTGATACAGCTAGACCATCAGAACTTTTAATTAAGAATAAGCCCTAGAAGATGGCAAAGCTGAACTGAAATTCTAAGTGGTAATTTTATCATTTGATATTTATTCAATGCTAGTATATCTTCTTGTGGGTAAAAATTTTAGATGTTTATCTATAACTTACAAATACAGGCCTAAGACTTGAAAGCTACTATTAATAATTAATTAACTCTGTCATGAACCTAAAAGTTGAAGTATAAATACTCTGAACACAACTGTATTTTCTAGTCACGTCTCAGAAGACACATCACATTTTCATAAAACTCAGTATTTTAAACTACACGACAAGACTTAGCCTATAACTGGGTGGTCTTTAGACCATGGTTAAAACAGAAAACAATACTAAAGAGTTCAGATAAGTGCAGTGTTTAGCTAATATACTTTGTCTCCTATGGCTTTTTTCTAAACAGCTTCATTGAGGTATACTTGATATATAATAAACTGTATATATTTGATGTGAATATTATGCCTATGTTTTACACTGCTGGTTAGTAATAATGGTGATAAGATAGTGAAAACAAAAATCACTACTCATGCCCTTTTATTAACAGCTTTAAAGCTGCATACATTCTCAAATTATATTAAATATAAGTGCCATATCTGAAGGAGCTAGTTGCATGTTAGCACTTTAACAAATATTCTTTTTATTCAGATAGCATTTATAAACATCTAATATTCTGGAGAAGTAAGGTTTTAACATACAAAATTCACAGATTCAAAAAGATGCTCTCTTTTTACAATCTCTGATCCCAATTAAATTATTAGAAGAGTTGAAGGTAAGCCGTTTATCTTTAGGAATGTTTTTATGTCACAAAACTAGCATTCGCCTTGCAGGAGAAGGTAAAAAGAACCATGGAGAAAAATGTTAATGTTCAGATTTGGGTACATATAGCATTAAAAAAATAATTCTAAAATGTTACAATCTATACTCTCACCTCTTTCCATACAAGTCTGAGTGGAAGGAAAACCAACTTCCCAAAAATTCTCTGGTGTGTTGGGTGGAATGTAGCGGAATCGGTGTCTTGAACAGGAAGCCAACTTCTTTTCTCTTTCTTCTGCTGGCATATCTGCATAATACTAATAAGAAAAACTGGTTAGTTTTTACACTTAGGAATAATAACTGGAGTGTTACGCTTATTGAGTATACACTAGAAGTGAAAAAAGCCATTTACTAAAATATTCAGCATTCTAAGGAAACTTAAAACTCACTGATAATATTAGTAATTATTAATAATACTCATAGACAGTATTAATTTCTTACTAACAGTAATCAGTGCTGAGATGCTGGTCTGTGAAATGTTTGCTTTACTAATGAGAAAAGGAGCTGTATCACAGTATACATCAATATACTGCTTCCTTCATCAGTAAAATCTTGCTAAGAAAAAAAAGCCACCTGAAGTTTATAGTATGCTGACTAACATAGCTGACTGCACAGTTACTGCTATAAACTAACTCATCTTTGCTAGATCAGTAACAAAAATTCAGAGGTCTACATGTTTCTCAATTGTTATTTGAATATACTGTGTATTTCAAAGTAATTTTTCCTATCTTGGTTTTTTAAAATAACAATTTAGATTTGAATGTTGTAGACTTCATGAATTTCCCCTTTAGGCCACGCTTTTCAATTAGGATCAAAGGCATACTATTTTTTGCAACTGTGATCATAAAGAACTTGAACTTTATGCAAACAAAGATAAAACTTGTATGTAAAAACTATACAGGTCTTCAAGCTCTAGACCTAAAGAAAACAAAGCAGCAGTTTAAAGTTTAATAGAACATAGATGATAGGACCACATAATCCAGCCAATTCCTTTATTTTACACTTGAGAAATGGAAAATCAAAGTGATAATTTGCCAAAGATATCACCCATTGAAAGTAACAGACTTAGTGCCTATCAATCCATGAGTGGATTAATAAAATGTATATGTATACCATGGAATACTACTCAGCTTTAAGAAACAATGGTGATATAGCACCTCTTGTATATTCCTGGATACAGCTGGAACCCATTCTACTAAGTGAAGTATCTCAAGAATAGAAAAACCAGCACCACATGTACTCACCAGCAAATTGATATTAACGGATCAACACCTAAGTGGACATATAGGAGTAACATTTATCAGGTGTTGGGAGGGGGGAGGAGGGGATGGGTATATACAACCACAATGAGTGAGATGTGCAACGTTTGGGGGATGGACACGCTTGAAGCTCTTACTAGAGGGGAAGGGAAAGCATGGGCAATATATGTAACCTAAACACTTGTACCCCCATAATATGCTAAAATAAAAAATATAAATAAAATAAAATAAAAAATAAAAGAAAGGAGAAGAAAAAAAGTAACAGACTTAGGACTAGAATTTAAGTTTGAAGAAAAGGCTTTTAATACATTTTTATTTCACAAAGATTAAAGGCTTTAGAGGATCTCTGAAACAACTTGTTTTAAGTATCTTTTTCATTATTTTTATTGCCCTAAGTATAAGCCTTTGTTACCTTAGCCTGGACTTTGGGATGGGATGACCTTAGAGAATCATAGTTTACTGAAAAAAAAAAAAAATACGCTGCCACAAATTAAAATATACTTGAGAAATAACAGCTTACTGCAGCTGTAACACAGCAAGCAAGTGGAGAGTGGCAGAATATGAAGTCAGAGATGAAGTGGGGTGCCAGAGCTTGACAAGGACTTTGGATTCTGTTTCTTGGAGAAGCAGAAAGATGCTAAAGGGTTTTGGGCAGAGAAGTGACATGATTTAACTTTTATTCTAAAAAGATAATTAGGAAAAAAAAAGACCATTCATTGTTATGTTGAAAGTACATTGTGAAGAGAGAAGAATGGGGGGAAAAAAGGGATAGGTATGGGGTAGATGGGAACACTCTGTACTTTCTGCTCAATTTTGCTGTGAACCTACAACTGCTCTAAAAAATAAAGTTATATGTATTTTTAAAAAAGACAAAGGGAACACTTGGAAGCTATTACAATAGTCCAGGCAAGATAAAATGGTGTCTTGATCCAGGACATTAGTGGGGGTGGTAAGTGGATGGAAAGGGGATGTATTTTGAAGGTAGAATCAATTGGATTTGTTGAGATGTGAAAGAAAAAAGTAGCAGATAACTATAAGATCTCTGGATATATAGTAGACTCAGAAGTGAGATCCTGGAATTGAGAGCAGAAATTGTGTGTTTGCTTTTGGACATGTGAAATTTGAGATTGCCATTATATACCCACATGTGTCTCACACATTCCACATGTGCAACAGGCAGTGGGATAAATTTAGGAACTGCAAGCTTATAGATAGTATTTAAGTACATGGAACTGGCACTTTTACTTCTGGTCACAATGGAGTAAGGGAATAGATTCACCTTCCCACCTTAAACAACTAAAAAATCGAAAATGTATAAAACAATGGTTTTCAGAGATTGGAAAACAGACAGCACAGGAAGTGATTACTGAGAGGAAAAGTAACTTTAACAGTGTTTTTAGCACAAGAGCTTTTTTCTAACCAGTAGGATTAGTTCTAGATCTCTGAGTTATGGTTATAACTAAAAATTGGAGATTTACTTAGTGCAGACCATATTCTTTAGATATGAAATCATGATATATTTGTTTTATGAAAACTCATGACACGGGCAGTTTTGCTTATATTCCCAAAGTGCTTTTCAGAATAGTGATCCCAAGTTATATTCCCATTGTTCGTATATGAGAGCATATTTTCACTAAATGCTTACCTACATTGCAATCTATCCATATTCTCACATGTAAATTTTATGTGCTTGGTTTTCAAATTTTCTAGCCCAAGTTGTTAAAAAGGAAATTTAAAGGGGGAAGTAAATTGCTGAGGGCAGGCAATCTGACAGCTAATAGACAGCAAGGAAAAAAGTAAAAACAGTGTGTTTCAAGAAAACAAAGAACCTGCCTGGAATTATTTAGTAATAAGATGATTAGTACAGTGGTCCTTCATATTTGTGGGTTCCACATACATAGATTCAATCAACTGTGGATCAAAAATATTCAGGAAAAAAACTACATCTGTACTAAACATATACAGACTTTTTTCTTATCATTATTCCCTAAACGATACAGTTTTATTTATATAGCATTTACATTGCATTAGATATTATAAGTAATCTAGAGATAGTTTAAAATTATATGAGAGAATGTACATAGGTATATGCAATACCATGCCATTTTATATTAGGGACCTGAATGCCCTCAGATTTTGGTCATCTCTAGGAGATAGAAAGAAAATTGTGTATGGGGGAAAAAAAGAGCTTATGGTGGTACCAATTACTTAAAAAACAATTATGAGTATACTTAATTTCCTTAGAGTGCTGGTGAAAAGAACAAATGTTATAGTAAAGTTTCCTATTGAAATATCAAAGTTTTCCCTAAATAGCATACGTACAGGAACCTTTGCATAACGCAAGGGGGGAAATTAATGCAAATAAATATAGAATATAAAAATAGCACAAATGTCTTAAACTGGTCATAAGAACTAGGGCTTATGCTCCAGCTTCACTTAATCTTAAGAGAAATTGAGGGCTTTCATTTTCATCTATCTATTTCTCTCAGGACGTAGCAAGTATACTCTTTATTCCTTCTGTTATTCCTGGCTCAAACAAGATTTCTAAAACAAACATGGTTTGTATCTGTGATTTTTAACACATTGACTGTCACACTAGAAAGAAAAAATATTTCCTTAGGGCCATGGTGTTTTATTATGAAAACAGAATAAAAACTTCAAAAACAATACAATCATTTTGAATTTAATGAAAAATTTGTTATTTTTTTATTGTTTTCTGTGGGTGAGTTATATGCAACTTCAGATATAGTTCACATGGCTCCCAAGGTGAAGAGATGTGTGAGTTACATATGCTTCATGAGGCTCAGGGCTCAAAACTAGCGTGAGCTAAATACAACTAGCGTGGCAATTAATATGTCAAATCATGCATTTATGATCCATACTTTGTAAGCCACACTTACAAGGAAAAACAACTGGACAGTATCTATATTAGTACTTACAATTTCACATTCCTTACACGTGTGCCCAAGCAATTTTCTTCTCTCTTCTTTCTTCCGAATCACCTCAATATGAGGAAAATTTTGTAAGCTAGTCTCTCTGGGGAGAAAAATGAATTAAATTTAAAATTAACCTTTTTGTCTATTTGTTACTATAAAGACCTTTGGTTTAGGATTGATTGACTCATTGATTTATGAGACAGAGTCTCACTCTGTTGCCTGGGCTAGAGTGCCGTGGCATCAGCCTAGCTCACAGCAACCTCAAACTCCTGGGCTCAAGCAATCCTTCTGCCTCAGCCTCCCAAGTAGCTGGGACTACAAGCATGAGCCACCATGCCTGGTTAACTTTTTCTATATTTTTAGTTGGCCAGTTAATTTCTTTCTGTTTTTTAGTAGAGATAGGGTCTCGCTCTTGCTCAGGCTGGTTTCGAACTCCTGACCTAGAGCCATCCTCCCACCTCCTCCTCCGCCTCCCAGAGTGGTAGGATTACAGGCGTGAGCCACTGCGTCCGGCCCTTAGGATTTAAATTAACAAAGGTTGGAGCTCAGAGGAGAAATAAGCCAAAAACATTCATTCATTTTACTTGAGATGTTTATTTAGTACCTTAGAAAAACAAATATTTCTTCAAATATTTATTAAGCGCTTATTATATGCCAAGTATTTTTATGGATATTTTTTTCTAACTGAAAAAGATAACTACTTAGCACCCAAAGTAATCTACAGTGGATCACAGAGTCAATATAATCCTTATCAAAATATCAATGTCATTCGTTTTTCACAGAAACAGAAAAACAATCCTAAAATTCACACGGACTACAAAATACCCCAAATAACCAAAGCAATCGTGAGCAAAAATAACAAAATTGGAGGTATCATATTATCAGACTTCAAAATATACTACTAAGCTATAGTAACCAAAGCAGCATGATATTGCATAAAAACAGATGCACAGACCAATGGGACAGAATAGAGAACCCAGAAATTAATCCATGTATCTATAGCCTACTGATTTTTTGCCAAAGATGCAAAGTACATTCACTGAGGAAAAGCCAGTCTGGTTAAGGAATGGTGCTGGGAAAACTGGATATCCATATGCAGAAGAATGAAACTAGACTCTGATCTCTTACCCTACATAAAAATCAACTCAAAATGGATCAAAGACCTACATGTAAGGCCTAAAACTATAAAACTACTAGAAGAAAACATAGGGGAAATGTTTCAGGACATTGCTCTAGGAAAAGATTGTATGAATAAGATCTCAAAAGCACAGGCAACAAAAGCACAAACAAACGGGATTCTATCAAGAGATAACTATTACTTCCTAAATCTGCCTCTGACTGGCTGAAAATAATAAATAGGTTACAAGGTAAAGTATAATACCTATTTTAAAATGTAAAGTCTACTATTAAACTCAGGAATTGGTAGTGTATGATATAAACAAGAAAAAGGATACTGCCTCTGTTTTCCAGCACTAAGAACCTAAATTCCAGGGCTAACCTACTTTGTTCAAATAACAGATTTATCTATTTATATCCATTTGCCATTTTGTCTACAAGAAACATTACCTTTTGCTGCTTCTACCCACCAGGAGTTCTTCAAACCATTAGGCATAATTATCATTTGCACTTGTCTTTATTTTTTTTTTGTTTGTTTGTTTTGTTTTGTTTTTGAGACAGAGTCTCGCTTTGTTGCCCAGGGTAGAGTGAGTGCCATGGCATCAGCCTAGCTCACAGCAACCTCAAACTCCTGGGCTCAAGCAATCCTCCTGCCTCAGCCTCCCGAGTAGCTGGGACTACAGGCATGCGCCACCATGCCCGGCTAATTTTCTTTTTCTATATATATTAGTTGGCCAATTAATTTTTCTATTTATAGTAGAGACGGGGTCTCGCTCTTGCTCAGGTTGGTTTCGAACTCCTGAACTCAAACGATCCGCCCGGCTCGGCCTCCCAGAGAGCTAGGATTACAGGCGTGAGCCACCGCGCCCGGCCTGCACTTGTCTTTAAATGAATAAGATTCTATTGTAAACCACTAGAAACCTAGAAAAGGTCAAAGCCACTGAGGTATGGATTAATATGCTATGAAGTCCTTTGGGAAGAAAAAGCAATCAAGAAGCACAAAGTTAAAAAAAAATTAATATACTTATATTCTGTGCCCTAAGAAGCACAATATAAAAAATGCAAACTTACAAAATAGGTAAATGAAGAAGTATGTAAAGGCATATACATTTTGTTTATAACAGAAACATCCCCAGAGATCTTAAACAGGCTGACTCACAAAAACAAATTTTTAAAATGACTTGCTGGTAACACATCTAGTCCTTTGCAGTACAGGGTACCTCAGAGACATTGCAGGTTCTGTTTCAGACCACTGCAAAAAGCCAATTTTGCAATAAAGAAAATCACGAATCTTTTGATTTCCTAGTGTAAATAAAAGTTACGTTTACACTATACTGTAGTCTAATAAGTGTATAATGGCATTATGTCTAAAAAGAACAATTAAAAAATACTTTATTGATAAAAAATGCTAATGATTATCTTATCCTTTCATGAGTAATCTTTTCCTGAAGGAGGGAGGGTCTAGCCTCAACATTGATGGCTACTGACTGATTAGGGTGGTGGCTGTTGAAGGCTGGGTACTTGTGACAATTTCCTAAAATAAAATAATGAAATTTGCTGCATCAACTGACCCTTCCTTTCATGAAAGGTTTCTCTGTAGCAGGCGATGCTGTTTAATAGCATTTTACTCACAGTAGAACTTCAAGATGAGAGTCAATCCTCTCACACTGTTTTATCAATCCTGCCACTGTTTTATCAATTAAATTTACATAATATTCTAAATCCTTTGTTGTCATTTCAACAAATGTTCACAGCACCTTCACCAGTAGTAGATTCCATTTCAAGAAACCACCTTCTATGCTCATCCATAAGCAGCAACTCCTCATCCATTCAAGTTTTATCATCAAATTGCAGCAATTCAGTCACAGCTTTAGGTTCTCCTTTTAGTTCCCTTGCTATTTCTACCACAACTGCAGTTATTTCCTCCACTGAAGTCTTGAACCTCTCAAAGTCATCCATGAGGGCTGGAATCAACTTCTTCTTAACTTCTGTTAATGTTGATATTTTGATGTCCTCTCATGAATCATAAATGTTCTTTTTAATGGCATCTAGAATGGTGAATACTTTCCAGAAGGTTTTCAACTTACTTTGCCCAGATGCATCGGAAGAATCACTATCTATGGCAGCTATACCCTTACAAAATGTATTTCTTAAATAAGACTTGAAAGTTGGAATTACTACTTGATCCTTGGGGTACAGAACAGATGTTGTGTTAGCAGGCATGAAAAAAAAACCCATTTATCTCTCTGTACATCTTCATTAGAGCTCTGGGGTGACCAGGTACTCTGTTGAACAGTAACACTTTGAAAGGATCTTTTTTTCTGAGCAGTAGGTCTCAACAGTAAGCTTAAAATATTTGGTAAACCACACCATAGTCCAGGTACAGTGGCTCACACCTGTAATCCTAGCACTTTGGGAGGCCCAGGTGAGAGAATTGCTTGAGATCAGGAGTTTGAGACTAGTCTGAGCCAAGAGCCAGATCTTGTCTCTACAAAAACCAAAAAAGTTATCTGGGCATGGTGGCATGTGCCTGTAGTCTCAGCTACTTGGGAGGCTGAGGCAGGAGGATCATTTGAGCTCAGGAGTTTGAGGCTGCAGTGAGCTGTGATCATGCCACTGCCCTCTAGCAGGGGCAACAAAGCAAGACCCTATCTCAGAAAACCAAAACAAAACAAAGAAAAACATGCTGTAAACAGATGTGCTGTCATCCAAGCTTTGCTGTTCCATTTATAAGCACAGGCAGAGGAGATCTAACATAATTCTTAAAGGCCCTAGGATTTTCAGAATGGTAGAAGAGCACTGCTCTCATCTTCAAGTCACCAGCTGCATTATCTCCTAGTAGGAGAGTCAGCTTGTTCTTTGAAGCCAGGCAGTGGTTTTTCCTCTCTAGCTATTAAAGTCTTAGATGGCATCTTCTTCTAATAGAAGGCTGTTCCATCTGCACTGAAGATCTGCTGTTTAGTGCAGCCATCTTCATCAATTATCTTAGCTAGACCTTCTGGATTACTTGCTGCTGCAGCTTCTACAACAGCACTCGCTTCTTCACTTTGCACCTTTATGTTACAGAGACAGCTTCTTTCCTTAAACCTCGTGAACCAACCTCTACTAGTTTCAAACTTTTCATTTGCAGCTCCCTCACAATTAAAGAGTTAGGGCCTTGATCTGGATTAGGTTTTGGAATGTTGTGGCTGCTTTGATCTCCTATCCAGACTACTAAAACTTTCTCTGTATCAGCAATACATCTGTTTCACTTTCTTATCATTCATGTGTTCAATGGAGTAGCACTTTTAATTTCCTTCAATAACTTTTCCTTTGCATTCACAACTTGGCTGCTTGGCACGAAAGGTCTAGCTTTCGGCCTATGCAGGCTTTCAACATGCCTTACTCATTAAGCTTAATCATTTCTAGCTTTTGATTTAAAGTAAGACATGTGTGACTCTGCCTTTCAACACTTAGAGGCCACTGTAGGGTTCTTAATTGGCCCAATTTCAATACTGTTGTGTCTCAGGGAATAGCCCCGAGGACAGGGAGAGAGACAAGAGAATGGTTAAGTTGGTGGAACAGCCAGAACACACAAAGCAGGGATTGATTAAATTTGCTGTCTTATGTGAGCAGCGTTTATGGTGTTTCCGTAAAACAATTACGGTAGTAACATCAAAGATCACCCATCATAAAACACAATAACAGATATAATAATGACAAAGTTTTAAATATTGTGAGAATTACCAAAAAGAGATACAGAAACACAAAGTGAGCACATGCTATTGAAAAAATGATGCTGACAGACTTGCTAGATGTAAGGGTGCCAGAAATCTTCAACTTGTAAGAAACATAGTATCTGCGGAGTGTAATAAAGCAAAGTGCAATAGAACAAAGTATGCCTGTATTTGGATCACATGCCCCTCTAGCTGGCAAGCACTTTCCTTCAAAACATGAGTTTTAATTGCTCAAAGTATATGAAGTTACAGGCCCATTTGTTGTTTCAACCCAAGAACCCTCAATTCTGATGCAATCTATGAATCTAAAAAGGGAGACCAAGAAAGGAAACATAAAAAATATTGCCATGACTATATTATGGAATCCTAAGCTTATGCAGATCACATTTTGGCCATATCCTTTCCTCTGAATCATATCTATCCATTTCTGTAGTGTGCTACAATGAAGCAGGGAATCTACTAGTAGACTGGCATCTGTAGTAGACCTTGAAGCATCACCTAAATAAGCTTACTAAGCTTCTTGTCCCCAACATAACACGATCCGTCTTACCAGGGTCTGCAAGTATGCTCAGTGGGGAAAGCAACTACATCAACTCTGTGACCTTTCTCATCCTTATACCTTTATCTATGTCCTGTTTCTATAGCAATCTAATGGTTTCAGAATAAACTACCCATATTTTAAAAAAATTTAGTGAACCTTTAATACAGAACATTTAAAATGACAGTTCTTATTCTGCAATCCTAGTTTTAGGAATCTATCCCAAAGATGTACAGGCAAAAATATGAAAAGAGAACATACAAGGCTATTCCTTGCAGCACTGTGTGTGCTAAGTAGGCATAACTGTAAACAACCCACATGTCCACTGCCAGGGAATAAACTACAGTAGAGTCACATAATGTAATACTGTGGAGCTAAAAAGAAATGAGGAATATTACTATATATAATTTAAGTGATTTTCAGGATATATAAATGAAAAAAGCAAAGTAGAGAAAGGTATATACCACATTTGACCATTTGTCTAAAGGGGGAGAATATGACTATATATGTATTCACTTTTATTTTTTAAGATAAAAAATCATAAATTTTAAATAAATATCAAATCCTGTTGGGATAAGATTTATCTGAATATACCTTGTTTGTAGCTTCTGGATCAATGGACATAGTTTATATAATTTTAAAAAGAATTAAATATGAAAAGAAAAAATTCCTAAAAAATTTAAAGCAAAATAAAACAAACCAGGGGGTACTGAGCTGGTGGTGTAACTACACAGAAAACAATTATCCCAAATGACTTTAAAATACAGTTATTTGACTGTATATTTCTAGTAGTGTGTATGGTAAGGACAAAAAGAACACACAAAAAGTCTTATGAAGCTATTTTTTATTAATCATATTAGTGGTGATATTATTGTATTATTTTGAGACTAATTATGTATGCATTATGGAATAAAGTAAATTGAAGAATTACACTGGTGGCATGAGAAGGGGGATTTTTAGTAGGTGGAAAAGTAGATATAGATATAAGACAGAGAAGATTTACGTTAACATCCTGTAGTCCTGAATTTGAGTTGGAGCTATCAGCATGCATGAGTACAGTTTATCTTAACAAACCAAAATGAAACAAAAAACCGTATTCCTAACTCTGTCCACCTAAAAGTTCTAGAAACAATGAGTAACCATAGCAATGAGCAACTCTAGGAACCATCACCCTACAGACTGTGGCCTAAACAGCATTTTTCACTAAAGGGAGCGAGGGCTCCTGGAGAAAGGGCAGATTTCAGGCCTATGGCAGAAAGTGTCTGACAGAGCCTAGAATATCTCATCATGTGAGGAGAGCAAGGAAGCTATGAAAGATGACTATGGGGTGTCCATTCAAAGAGGCTTCCTTTAGGCTAAGATGGGACAATCGGAGTATCTCTAAGGATAACTGCAATGGATTAAAACACGTCAAATATATTCAAATCCATGAGTTTAGATTAACACTTAAAAAGGGTGGTAGTGGTAAAAATTTCCATATTTGTAAAATTTGTCAATCTTATGCTTGAGTCCCTTTTTTATTATGACCATAAATTTAGTCTTTTTTTTTTTTTTTTGAGACAGAGTCTCGCTCTGTTGCCTGGGCTAGAATGCTGTGTCATCAGCCCAGCTCACAGCAACCTCAAACTCCTGGGCCCAAGCGATCCTCCTGCCTCAGCCTCCCAAGTAGCTGGGACTACAGGCATGTGCCACCATGCCCAGCTATTTTTTCCTATATATTTTTAGTTGTTTGGGTAATTTCTTTGTATTTTTAGTAGAGACAGGGGTCTCACCCTTGCTCAGGCTGGTTTCGAACTCCTGAGCTCAAACGATCCTCCCGCCTTGGCCTCCCGGTGCTAGGATTACAGGTGTGAGCTACTGCGCCTGGCCTAAAGTTAGTAATTATATTTTAATCAAAGTAGCAATTTGATAGCTTGGAGATACTCGGAAAAAGATAGCTCTGTGTACTTCTAATCACACTGCTGGTATTAATCAAGACTAACGTACCTTTCATCATCTTTAAAATACGGCTCCACAAATGCTTTCTGCTTGACTTTATCTTGTTTATCACCATGAGCTGTAAACAAAACAAGCACATCATAAACTGAATGTAGAACTTAAGGGCAACTCTTTTAAATTTTCTGTAACTATTTTTTTCCTTTCTTTTTCATCTGCACAATAAGGAGGGTGCTGATTGCCTTACTTCAAAATTACTAGACAGCTAAAAATCTTACCTCTGAAAGTATTTTAGAGTTTAAAAGAACTATTCAGATGCTCATTATTATTATTATTTGGCAAGAAACAACAACAAAAGACAGCTTTTAATATATTTCACTTATTAATCCTATTGATTAATTGATTAAAACATTTTTGCTTTTATTATTTTTAATTTCTACATAATTATTCATCTTCATTGGGTAGAGTGTGATATTTTAATACCTATACACAATGTGTAATGATCAAATCAGGCTAATTAGTAGATCCATCACCTCAAATATTTATCATCTGCGTTGGGAACATTCAAAATCCAGTCTTACAGCTATTTGAAAACATACAAAAACTGTTGTTAATTACTGTCACCCTGTAGTGCTATAGAACACAAGAACTTATTCCTCCTATCTAGTCATACTTTTGTACCCATTAACTAACCTATGGCTATCTTCTTCTTCCCCTCTCCCCTTCCTCAGCTCTGGTAACCACTATTCTACTCTCTACATCTATGGGATCAGCTTTTTAAGCTTCCACATAGGAGTGAGAACATTCAATATTTACCACCTTTCCATGCCTGGTTTATTTCATTAATATAATGCTCTCCAAGCTCATCTATGTTGCCGCTAATGACAGAATTTCATTCTTTTTTATGGCTAACAAGTATTCCACTGTATACATATACTATATATCTTTATCCATTCATTTGTGAATAATGCTAAAAAAATACAAGTTCAGATTTTTTTCTTTCAATATTTAAGTCTACAGCAAAAATTTTTTTTTTTTTGAGACAGAGTCTCACTTTTGTTGCCCAGGCTAGAGTGAGTGCCGTGGCGTCAGCCTAGCTCACAGCAACCTCAAACTCCTGGGCTCAAGCGATCCTCCTGCCTCAGCCTCCCGAGTAGCTGGGACTATAGGCACACGCCACCATGCCCGGCTAATTTTTTTTTTTTTTTTGTATATATACTTTTAGTTGGTCAATTAATTTCTTTCTATTTTTAGTAGAGACAGGGTCTCGCTCAGGCTGGTTTCGAACTCCCGACCTTGAGCAATCCGCCCGCCTCGGCCTCCCAGAGTGCTAGGATTACAGGCGTGAGCCACCGCGCCCGGCCTACAGCAAAAATTTTTTAAAAATGTATTTAAGATATCTCTTTGACATACTGATCTCCTTTGGATATACACCTAGTAGTAGGATTGCTGGACTATATGGTAGTTCCATTTTTAGTTTTTTGAGGAATTTCCATATTATTTTCCATAATGGCTGTACTAATTTACATTCCCACTAATCCTGCTGATTTTTATAATGTGTCTTTAAGGTAGGTAATTAACTAGGAAATAAAAAGATTAAAGGATTTTATCAGAAAATTGGCAACAAAATCTAAGAACCACAGCTCAGAACTTGGGATCTGAATCCCAAGATATCTAGACTCAAATCCAACTACTATCATCTATTCAAAAAATCAAAATTTACTGAGCATTGTGCTAAATTCTAGACATATAAGGTAGAACAAGAGAGACCAGGTCTCCTGTCCTCAGGGAGTTTACAATACAGTGAGAAAGACAGACATTTAAGCAAGCAGACAATTAAGGCTTATCTGAGAAAGAACAAGGGAATGTAAAGAATCAGCTAGGAGAACAGGTTGGGGTAGGGAACGTGGGTGAAAGTCCTGAGGTGAGAAGGCCAGGATGGCTGAGATTTAGCAAAGAAAGGGAAGTCTTGGGGGAGATGAGGTTGGACAGGTGGTTAGGTGCCAGATCATGATGTGCCTTGAAGGCCAAGAGGAGTTTGGTGGGAAGCCACTAAAGACTTGTATTAAAAAAAAAAAAAAAAAAAAAAACTTTATCAAGGTATAATTTATAGATAAAATACACTTATTTTAAGTGTGTACTATGATGCATTTTGATAAATGTATACTTCAGTGTAATCACTACCCACATCGAGACAGAGAATGTTTCCATCACCCCTGAAAGTTTCTTTATATTCTTGTCTCACACACAAGAATGTTCTGATATCTCTTTTGCTCTTTCCCCTGCCCTACAATCATAGATTTGATTTTTATCACCATAGCTTAATTACATCTGTTTTAGGACTTCATATTGATGGAATTACATAATATGCTTTTTTATCATTTGTATTTTTCTAGCTCAACAGGTTCTGAAGATCCATCCGTCATGGGACTAGTAGTTCTCTCCTTTGTGTTGATGAGTAATATTCCATTATGTGAATATACCACTAGTTATTTATGCAACCTGTTAATGGACATTTGGGTTGTTTCCAGTTTTGAGCTATTACAAATAGTAATACATAAAAGACACATGCTATGAACATTCTTTAAACAAGTCTTTTTGTTAAAATGTTTTCATTTTTCTTGGGTATATACCTAGGAGTCAAATTGCTGAGCAAGGGAACAGGTATATGCTTAACTTCATGCAAAAATGACAAACCTCTATAAAGCTGTTTTTTAAAAAAAAAACTGCCAAATTGTTTTCCAAAGTCACAGTAACAAGTTTATACTCCCATTAGCAATGTACAGGAGATCCAGCTGCTCTTCACCCTTGCTAATATTAGATTTTATCAGTCTTTTTAACCTTTTCAGTGGGTGTTAAGTAGTATCTCATTCCCTGATGTCCAACAGTGTTAAACATCTTTTCATATGCTTATTAGTCATTAAATATCTTCTTTGCATTGTAGAGTTTTTAAGCAAAAAAAATATAATCCAGTTTATTAATACATTTAACATAAATCCTCTTGATGCTCTGTAGTGAGCAGACTGGAGAGGAGAAACCACTGACATATAAAACCAGTTAGGAGGTCTGCAAGAGAATAGGTAAGATCGTAGTGGTTTAGATTAGGGTGGTGGCTACAAAGATCGAGAGAAGTAGTTGTATAAAATATATTTTAGAGATAGTACTGCCAAGTTATTAGGCTGGGCATGAAGGTGACATGGAAAATGAAGTCAAATCTGACTCCCACAGTTCTATCTTTAGCAACTGGGTGTAGTTACTGAGATTTAATGAGACCCAGAGCAGCAGGGGAAGGTCACATTTGGGTAGGAAAATAAAGATTTCTAAATTGACTATATTAAGTTCAGGATGCCTGTGAGATGTCAAATAGGTAGCTGGATCCAAGTTTGGGGTTCAGAAGAGAGATGACTAGGCTGAGGATAATGAATATACAGAAAACATCTTCATGTGGCTTCTAGAATAGCACATACTCTTGTTTTCATCCTAATTCCCAGGCTGCAGCTCCTTTCTCAATTTCCTCTGCTGGTTCTTCTTTCTCTGACCTCTTAAAGTTGCCATGCTCCAGAGGTCAGAGCTTGAAATGCTTATCTTTTTCCATTTACATTCAATACCTTGGTGATTGCACTCAGTTTCATGGCTGTAAGCACCATCCACTGGCTACTGACCTTTTGCCCCCAAATTATTTCTTAATTCTGGATTTTTTGTCCAAACTCTGGACACATGCCAAATGCCTATTAAGTATTTCCACTTGAATGTCTAGTAAGTACTAACGGGTCAGAATTGAGCTTTTGATATTCTCCCCCAAACCTGTTCTTTCCTATGAGGGAAGACTGGTTAGGACTTTGTGATATGGGGGATGAGAAAATAAAATAAATGCACAATAAATCCTAAATTATATATCGGGGTGACTGAGAAAAATATAAAAGTCTGAAGGGTCACTTGGTAGGAAATAAATGGAAATTGGCTTAGACATGTTAAGCTTATGATGAAGAGACACTAAAGTATCTAGCAAATACCTAGAAATGCAAGACTGAGATTCATCACAGAAGTCAAACCTAGAGATGCAGATTTGGAGTAGTATTCAAAGGTGGTTAATAAAAGCAGTGAGTGCTTGCTTTGGCAGCACATATACTGAAACTGGAATGGTACAGAGAAGAATAGCATGGTCCTTGCCCAAGGATGACATGTAAATTTGTAAGCATTCTCTATTTTTCAGTTAGATACAAGAAATAAATTCTAATGTTCGATAGTAGATTAGGGTGACTATAGTTAGCAACAATATATATTTCAAAGTAGCTAGAAGACTTGAAATGTTACCAAAACATAGAAATGATATTATAAATACTCAAGATGATGGATATCCCCAATACCATAACTTGATCATTATACATTCTATGCATGTAAAAGCACATGTACCTCATGAATATATAAAATATTATGTACCAATAAAAGAATTTTAAAAAATAAAATAAAAGCTATGTGGGAACACAAGATGTGAGGGAGAAAGTCTTGGGGATAATCTAAGAAATAGAAGTTGCCAGAGATTATAAAAAAGGATAGAAATTAATAAGTATACTTTTGTAAAAGAATATTCTTTTTCTCTGATGTGAAACAAAAGGTGGTTCTTGGGAGGAGAAAAAGTATATTGAACAGCTGTAAATTTTTGTTGTAAGATTTACTTGACAGAGTTTTTGCCATCCACTAAGCAAGCAAACAAAGCCTCCTGTTCTGTTTCTTTGGTCAGGGTCTCATTTGCTTTCAGCTAAGGGCTATCATTTTAGAAACCTGATGGAAGCATAAGCAAAGCATATCAAGACAAACTGTGCCACAGAAGAAGGTATGTTCATTTAAACCACTATAAAACACTTTTTGCACTAGATTAAAAATTCTCACTTTAGTCACAGTAAGAAAATGAGATATGAATTATAACTAACTTCCAATCCAGATTATCTACTTAGTTTCAATTAAGTAGAATGTTTTTTTTGACTGGACTCTACATTATAAAATTAATGCTTCTAATGAAACAGATCTTAAACTGACATATACAGTTACATTAGGTATTTTGTCTGGTAAAACATTCACAGCAGAAAATGGATTTGAATTTTCTGTGAAACTCTCTTCTCTACTACAATTATTAACTTATTAATGAACAGAAGTTTCTCAACTTTTACAAATTTTATGTGTATACTATAAAGAAATTTATAGTATCAAACCAAGATTAATGTCTTAATTCTACTAAATATTTTATGGTTATGTAAGATGTTAACATAAAGGGAAATGAAAGGTATAGAAACTATTTTTGGAACTCTTTTATTAGTAAGAAATCTTAAAATTAAAAAAATAGAAATTTATACAAGAAACATGAAACTTCATCGATATACCTCATCAAGCCTCTGTTAATTATCTTGATGACTTAACTTATAACTGAGAAGCCATAATTAAAGAGAAAATAGCCTTACTGTTTGGTTTCTTTGTGGCAGCAGATAATTCTTCCTCTTCATCTGCTACCTGGGGGAAACTATCTGCCAAACAGGATTCATATTCTTCATGTGTCGTCCGATCAAACATATCTTCTAAGCTATCATTCATTTTTCTTTCTTCGTCTGTGTAAAAGAGCATTGGCTTAGGGCAACAAGCAAGCTTTTTGCTTTCTTTGTAGACCAACACGAAACTTGTAGTAACCGCCACAAAAAAATGTAATGAGGTCCTGAAAGACACTTCTCTAAAATATGGTTCTTAAAATGTGGACTACGGGCCTTATTTTGAAAAGTGTTCTTTCAGTGAATAGATGTAACGTAGGCAGTGAAGTGCTTGTAGACATGTGTAAAGGGTGATCCTAAGAAGGTTAGTTGTAAGTTGTCTTGTTAAAAGTGTTAATTCAGTGACTATAAGTAACAGACTGTAACGTACATAACGAAGTGTTCAAAGACACTTCTTTAAAACATGATTATTACAACAAGGGTTTCAGGTCTAGTTTTGAAGAATAGATGTAATGTATATAGTGAAGTGCTTATGGACAACGCACTAAAAAAAATTATTCTAAGGATGTTAGTTATAAGTTATGTTAAGAGTGTTAATTCAGTGACTGTAACTGGGTAGTAAGCTGTAATATATGTAGTGAAGTGTTTAAAGACACTTTTAAAATCATGAGTTTTACAATATGGTTTAATTCTTAGAATTTGTGCATGAGGCATGAATAAACCCCCAAGTCTGGGTCATTTCTGTGCATTTACAAAGGCTTTGTGTTATGGCTTTAATTGTCCTTTGCTCACATTAAGAGAATGTTTGTTATGGTTATTGTCGTAAAATCAAACCCCTTATGAATGTTACAATTTTTTCCTTCCTACTAACTCATGTATAATTCATACTAAACCAAAAGGAGTCTTATCACAGAAACTGTGAATAGAAAATGTCATAATAAATGATGAAAAATACTAAGTTAAAAAAGTATATAAATTGCAGACAAAATCTCTATACAATTTTGCTTGCCTGCTTATTTTTCTAATGAAGTAGCAAAAGTATTTTCTTGAATCATCATTAGCATTTGGTAGTTTAGTATTAATAGAAATAATGAATTTAATGCCATATTTGATAGGCAAAATGACAAATTCATCTTCAAAGATCTAACTACATTTCCCATTATATAATCAAATTTTTAAAAACACCAGAATTTATGAAAAAAACAGAAATAGATTCAGTTGGCTAACAAAAATGACAAAATAGGCCTGCCGAGATTACTCTATATAACACAACTAGCACCTTTCCCGATCTGCGGTGCTCTATCACACTTACCCTGCTTGTCTTTCAGGACAAGCTTACTCTGCTTATCTTATCTGCCATACCATATATCTGCTTATTTCTCATTAGAATGTAAGGTCCACAAAGTAGGTACTTTTGTTCTGTTTACTTATCTCTAGTTCCTAGAATACTTCCAGGTAGAGAATTTTTGCCTGATATTTATTGAATGGTCAAACATTTATTTTTCAAGCTGAAGGTCAAATGTGTAAATAAAATATAATTTCTATGTATGAGGGAAATGTGCTAGGCATTCCTAGCACATTTGCTAGGCATTCCCAAAGCATTTTGTATATGCTGTTAGTAAATTGTGATGTTAAGTTGCTGAATTTTTTTTTTTTTTGGGTTGGTTTGATTTCTGATTGTGAAATATCTGAAGAAGAAAGATCCCTATTGATCTGTCACAGCACCTAGTAAGTCTAAAGCAGAGTAGGGAAATAGAGAATATTTTTTGAATTAAAATATTAGCAATAATTAGGAGTTCTTATTGGTATATTCCATTTTTAAGCAATTCTAAGTGTTAAAAAGGTTTTATCTTTATGGGGCAGATTGTTTTTTTCAAATATGGCCTCAACAGCATTCTCCTATTCCATGTGCTGTTCCTACAGTGTGATGTTGACACTCATCCCATTGAGTGTCACTGAGCCAACAATGAGGGCCATGTTCACTCACTCTGAACCTACGTAGATCTTTGTAACACTATGTAACTTCTGAGATTACAGAAATGCCAGGCATTTCTGCTTTGTTCTGTTGGGGCACTGACTCTAGGAACTTAGCCTCCATGTGAAGGGGAAGCTCAAACTAGCCCATATGAAGCGATTACACGAAGAAGCCTTGGGAGCGAATAAGAAGAGAGATGCCAAGCCACCCTCTAGCTGCCCAGCCCTCTGCTGTTCCAGTTCCAGCCACCATCTGCCTACAACTGCATGAGAGACCCTGAAACAGAACTGCCCAGCTAAGTAAGCCCTTTCTGAATTGCTGACCCACAGAAACTACGAAGATAAGAAAATGATTGTTGCTATTTTAATCCTCTAAGTTATTGGGGTGATTTATTACATAGCAATAGTATACACAACACTTTCTTTAGCCAAAATTATCTCTATAACTTCCACTCATTAGTCCAAGTTCTAATTTCACCTCCACATGATACTTGCTTCAAAATAAACTTCAGAAACTATTGTTTTCTTTGAATCAACTAGATAGATTTAAAGCCAAAGTAGTCATACTTTAGTTTTTCCCTTTTCTACAAAAAATAAGAAAAACATTATTAGGGGCTGGTACCAGGAATAAAATATCTTAAAAACAAGGTATCCTCTTAAGAAGAGTTATTGAAGTGCCAGACAAACCATAAAAAGACATTAAATTACTATGAAGGTTTTTCTTTTAATAGGTACTAGCCTCTCTTCCTAGGCAGCCATCTGCTTCATTATATGGTTTGTTATTCATTATTAAAGAACAAAGAATTAAAGCAAAGACTATTACAATTTCCTCTCACTATATTGCATTTAGGGCAGCAAGAGATGAACTAATTCAAAAGAATCTGGGGCAAGACTGTTTTTTTTTTCTTTTTGGCTCTGAGCAGGCAGAGTATAGAAAATTTAGCAGGAGATAGGGAATGCAGACAGCCTGAATGTATTCTGTTTCTAATAGATGATCACCAGGAAATGCCTCTGCTCTTAGCACGTACACGTGGCAGGCTCTCAACCTTCAATACATGATGGTGGCAAATGACAACTGTTCCTAGTCTAGGATGGTCTCATGTCATGCGCCTCTACAGACAGGAATGTTGCTAAGGTAGTGCTAACTAAAAATCCTTGTGTTATTCCTTTCCACTTTTGGAAAATCAAGGTTTCAGGTGAAGAATTAACAGTTTCTCGACACCAAGGGCTGTAGACCCCTAATTTTACTAAATCCCCTTATTTGTAGAGGCAGAATATGGCAGAATAACTCAGCATATACACTATCATTTGTAATGCTAATCTGTAAATCTATATATTCTAACACATCTCAGTAGAATTCCCCTTTCTTTCCTTCTCAAACTGTTTAAGAAAAATCATAATTCTAACATAGGACTCTTAAGATTTCCTGTTACATCATTTATAAAAAATTGTCTAAGCCAGGGATCAACAAATTTTTTCATAAAGGGTCAGATGGTAAACATTTTAGGCTTGTGGGGCCCTGAGGTCTCTGCATTGGCTACTCCACTCTGCTGCTTGGTGGAGCAGAGTGGAGTAGCCAATGGAGCAAGCAGCCATAGGCATCACATAAACCAGCGAGGCTGTGCCCCAGTAAAACTTTATTTACCAAACTGGCAGTTGGCTATCCTTTGCTGACTGCGGGAAGCAATCTGAATTCTTTCTGGAATAAAATTATTTTGACTAAAATTTTTTTTCTGAAATACTGAAACTGAGCTTTCCTAAGAAGAATACAGAATTAACAGACCAGGAAAAAAACCTGGTTGATGGTTAAGAGGCTACTTGGGCTAATCAGTATAATGGTACAACTATGAACTTTACCTCACATTATTATTAAAATAAAAAAACAAAAACAAATCTTACTTGGACTTTTTTCTCCCTTCTGCTCTTGCTTCTTCATTTTTAAAAGCACAGTTTCACTAACCAACGTACAGTCCATGTCCACTGTCTCTCCTAATCTTGACTGACTGCCATCCTGAATAAATATTCAAAAAGATAAAAAAAATTTAGCAATTATTCTTTTATGGCCTTATATTTTACTTTATTAAAAATTCAGTGAAATACAGATAACATAAATTTTACAATTTTTACCTTTTTATCTTAGGAACAGATAGAGATTTAGATTTTACTGCCTATAAAACATTTTAGCTTCAATGTACAAGCATCCTCTCTCTCAAGCCTAGGAAAAGAAGGACTGATGCCAACAAAAGGGAGGATTATTTACCACTGAATTCCCTTGAGCTTTCCCTGCCTTTCTTCTCCAAGCCATCTCAGGGTAACCAACACCGAAGTACACTAAGAGTAACAATTTCAAAAGTCTCATTTCTTGATGGGTATATATCACTCTAGTAACTACGAAATACTTTATTAATATGCTACTGAGTGAAAGAGAACTCATCAAACTATATAGAACCTAAATATAAGGCAAAAAAGTATTAATGAAAAAAATACAGTATTAAAAAAATAGGCTGGAAATCCTAGCACTCTGGGAGGCCAAGGCAGGAGGATCGCTTGAGGTCATGAGTTCGAGACCAGCCTGAACAAGAGCGAGACCATCTCTACCAAAAATAGAGAAACTTAGCTGGGTGTGGTGGCCCATGCCTGCAGTCCCAGCTACTTGGGATGCTGAGGCAGGAGAATAGTTTGAGCCCAGAAGTTTGAGGTTGCAGTGAGCTATTATCAAGCCATTGTACTCTACCGGACAACAGAAGCAAGCCTCTGTCTAAGAAAAAAAAAGAAGTCATCTGGGAAAATGAATTCTTTTTTTTTGATGGTACATTATAGCTAATCCAGACATGATGGATTATTTTAATAAAAATAAAATTATTTAAAATATGTAACTAGCATTTAATATCATTTAGCACACTAATACACTAGAAAAAAAATTTTTCCTTGGGGCCATGATGTTTTATTACAAAAAGAGAATAAAAACTTCATAAACAAAATGATCCTTTCTAATTTAATGAAAAATGAAATTTACTGACTTCTATTGATTTAATCCATGTTTTTAGAATTAATTTGTCAATATTAATTGTAACAATAAGAACATCAATAAGATTTTCACAGACCAATTGCAGGGTTTTGTCCAGGTTTTGTTTTGCGAGGCCCCAGGCTCAAAACTAGTGTGAGTTAAATACAACTCATATAGCAGTTAATGTGTTAAAAAAAAATTAACATTTTTCAGCAAAGCCCTGTAAAGTCAGAAAGTATTATTACCCTTTCAAAAATAACATAAAGTTGGAAGAATAAGCATCTTTATTTCCTAGTTTCTTGAATAAATAAATGCAGATTTTAAGAGATACCTATTTATCGCAAGGTCATAGAGTGAGTCAGGTGAGGAGGCTAACAACTCACTAGAATAAGAACCAAATGGGCTTTGGTTTTACTTTACTTACCTTTGTATCTATTACAGTAATATCCATTTTATACTGAGAAAGGTCTGCGCCTGGATCTATACTCCACTGGATATTTTCAAAGGATACATCTTGGATAAGGACAAAAAATATGCAATTAAAAAATTGGTTTCAAAAATTCTCATCACTTTAAAACATTATGAGATCTACAGAACAGAATTTTTTTGCAAATCATAAGTCTGGTAAAGGACTTGGACCTAGGGTATATAAAGAACTCTCACAACTGAACAATAAAAAGACAAACATCCCAATTAAAAATGAGCAAAGGGCTGGGTGTTGTGGCTCACGCCTATAATCCTAGCACTCTGGGAGGCTAAGGCGGGAGCATCGCTCAAGTCAGGAGTTCAAAACCAGCCTGAGCAAGAGTGAGACCCAGTCTCTACTAAAAAAAAAGAAAGAAATTAATTGGGCAACTAAAAATATATAGAAAAAATTAGCCAGGCATGGTGGTGCATGCTTGTAGTCCCAGCTACTAGGGAGGCTGAGGCAGGAGGATCGTCTGAGCCCAGGAGTTTGAGGTTGCTCTGAGCTAGGCTGATGCCATGGCACTCTAGCCTGGGCAACAGAGTAAGACTCTGTCTCAAAAAAAAAAAAAAAAAAAAATTAGCAAAGGATCTACATATCCAAAGAAGATATATAAATGGCCAATAGGCACATGAAAAGATCCTCAACATCATCAGCAATCAAGCAAATGCAAACTAAAACTACAATAAGATATTACTTCACACCCACTAGGATGGCGAGAACTAAAAAGATAGATAACAAGTGTTAGTAAGGATGTGGAGAAATTGGAACCCTCATACGCCACTGGTGGGAATGTGAAATGGTGTAGTTGCTTTGGAAAATAGGCAATCCTTCAAAAGGTAAAATATAGAGTCGGGATATGGTCTAGCAATTCTATTCCCAGGTATAACACAAGGAAAAGGAAAACACACATCCACACAAAAACTTGTACACAAATGTTCATAGTAGCAGTATTCATAACAGCAAAAAGTGGAAACAAATGTCTGTTAATGGACAAATGGGTAAATAAAACATGGTATACTTATGCAACAGAACATTATTCAACAATAAAAAGCAATGCAATATTGATATATGCTACAACATAGATGAAAATTGAAAACATTATAACAGGTGAAAGAAGAAAGTCACAAAAGATCATATATTGAATGATTCCGTTTATATGAAAACTCCAGGAAAATCTATGGAAATAGAAAAGTAAATTAGTGGTGGCTATGAATGGGGAACAGTGAGGGAGAAGGAGAGTGATGAAAATGTTCCAAGGCTTAGACTACAGGGATGGTTGTACAACTGAATTGGACACTTTAAAGGGGGATTTTTATAGTATGTGATTTATATTTTAAAAAAATGTTTTTAATTTTTTTAAATTTAAAATTATAGCATTGTTTGGAAGGATCTTCAACATATGTGGATATAGTATGTGGTGGCTACATAAAGCGTGGTTATAGAACATGAAGTGGTACAATATTAACTCCAAGAAAATTGGGAAAGGTTAAGTAGGTATATTGTAATCCCTAGAGTGACTATGAAAAAAATAAAATAAAAATAAAAACAAAGAGCAAAAAAAAAAAAAAATCAGGAATGACAGTGAAAAAAAATTTTTTTATATGAAGACTAACACCCTCACGGGAAGAACTAAAGAATGTGCTTCAGGAAAAAAGAAAAATAAACTCAAAATGAAGAAATAACTTTCCAATGAAGAATAAATACTGCATATAACTACAGAGAAATGTTCAGTGGCTGAAAAAACAAAAGGATTCCTTTTAAACACAACAAAATTATGAAAAAATGTATATGCATATTAGAGCAATGTTTTCAAACAAGAAGTTTAAAAATCCATATAAATATATACATGCATATTTTTACAGATATACGTGTAAATGCAAACAAAAGGAACAGGGTTTCCATAAGGTAAAGATAATGAAAGTTCTAATTTTTATTTTTAAAAATTCTGTATAGTTTATATTCTAAAAAGCTTTTGTAAAGAAAATAAGAAATAACTACCTAAAATAAGTAAATCCACAAAATCACCTTTAAAAGTAGGTATCAAAAGATCACAATTCATTTTTTTCAAAAAGCACAGCAGGAGAAAAATCACAGGTAAAATGAAACCAATCAGAATCATCCTATAAATATAGACACATGCAGGAAGAAATAAGATTTTTTTTCCAGAACAATTCAATGTATTCAAAGAGTGTACATAATATAGTACCCAACTTAAAGTCATTAAAAAGAGAGGGAATCCTATTCATAGTGTACACACCTTGGCTGTTTTGTAGAGGCTTTGTTTTAGCAATTCTACATGGATTTAACTGAAGAACTGATGCAAGTTCACATCCTCCGTGGACTGATCTGGTTTTCGTTTTTGTTGGCTCGTGAGTACCCTAAAAGAGAAATAATCATTAATATCTAGATCAAATCACAAACAACCATTTTAATCAAAATCCTCAAACATTTAACACAAACCTTCATGTCATCCAAAAGATTCTCTGTCTCCAAACTTTCACATGGACGTAGAGGGATTTTGAAGACAGGATTTTCTTCTTTTATTTGTAATGGTGGTTTATTGTCTGGAGAAAATTTATTCAGCGGCTGGAGGATGATGCACTCCTGCAAATGGGGCTCCTCTGGGGAATCTTTGGATAACATGAAGGTCCCACCCAAGGCCTTACGGCCTGAGGTAGAACCCTTGGGAATAGGCTTCAAAGTCTCATAGAGAGTCACTTGTCTAAATCTGTTCTTAGAGGTCTCACTTCCTTGGCTTTTCTCTTGGCGCTGAATAGCTGAAAATCGATCAGACAGATCCAGAGGTTTATCCATCATGAAGTCCCCATTCATGGAAAATTGATCATCCGTTGGAAAAGGAAAAGCATTTTCTTTATCAAAAGAGGCTTGGGGGCAGCTTACTTCATGTTCACTTTCTTCCTCAGTTTTCTTCCTTTTGGTTGTTCTGCCACCCAGTGATTTCAGGGACTCCAAATGTTTACAGGCAACAGCATCTTTAATGTGATCAGTGCCACCCTGTTCACCTAGGAGTTCACTTGTATTTTTATTTATAAGTATCTGTTTATTAGAAGATGACTGGCTAATGATCTTGTTCACATCAGACTCAAGACTATGATGTGTGAAAAGGGCACTATCTTCAGATTTTGATCTAGCTTTCTCTGATCTAGAAATAGAAGTGTTGCTAAAAGAGGCTGTTTTCAGATGTTTTTTTCTCCCAATCTCTAAAAGAGAAGGGGACAAACTTGTATTCAAACCTAAACTAATTTTCACATTAGGGGTAGCTCCAAATACAGGAGATGACACCCGAGTAGTCAATTCTTGAGGAGGAGACTTTGAAGTAGAATCTGTAAATCTAAATAAATAAAGAATGATAAAACCTTTTCTTATTAAAGGGATAAGCTAAAAATTAAAACACAAGCATAATGGAAAAACCTTTGTTAATACAGAATTAATAGTAGGGTCTTATCTACCTATTAAAGGTAGATGATTAACCAAAACTTAAGACAGGGTGTAGCTGTTGGCTTTTCTTCATTCGAATGACACAAAGCAGAGGAAAATGATACAGGAAATATGTCTCAATACCATAATGTTCCTATTTATAAAATTTTTCCCAAGTAATTTAGGTAACTTTATAAGAAAATCATATTTTAAAAAATTCCACTGAGAACATAAATTCTTTTGTTATAAAATCTTGTCATGAGTAACTCCAAGAAACTAAATTCCTATGCTACAGAATTGAACATAAATTAAGACCCAGGTTGTCTTTAGCAGAGGAGACAGCTGTAAAAAGAACACTAGGTTTAAGTTTGAAGATGTGGGCTAGGTAAGATCTCTGGCTCTAGCAATTAATAGCTAATTGGCCATAGATAAGACATTTAACCTCTCGGGAGCTGCATTTTTTTTATATGTATCCCCTAAATGGGATTAATTGTAATATGGTGAGGACATATTAAATGTAATACCTGTATCTAAAACCCAAAAGCTCTTTTACAATGCAAAAGGCTACATAAGTATAGGTACAGCCAGCCCTTCATATCTGTGAAAAAACCCTAATTTCATAAAGTTCCAAAAATCAAAACTTGAATTTGCCATGTGTCAAATACTATGTTGAATCTATCTATGTGAATGAAGTGTCATGTCAGCACTGTATTAAGTATTATAAATAATCTACAAATGCCTTAAAGTATATAGAAGGATACGTGTAAATTATAAGCAAATACAATGGCCATTTTATATAAGGGACTTGAGCACCCTCAGATTTTGGTGTCTGAGGTAGGCGGCGTCCTAGAACCAATCTCCCATGGATACCAAGGGATGTCTGTATTATTAGTTAATGGATGTTCTGAAATTAGTACAAACAAGCTGTAACACGATCTTAGAAGCTCAACCATGCTTATAGATGCAGTCTGTACAACATCCAGTTTTTGGAAATATAAATCCAGAATAGATAACTGGGTCTTTAAAAGGGCAGAGTAGCAAGGCTGGGAGCTCTTAATTACTGCTTTATAAACATACAGAAAGTATCTAAAAATATCCACTTTTCTACTGTAATGCAAAAAAGGTCTCAATTGGCCAGAAACTGGGAAGACCTTTTTAAAAGTAAAAATTAATATAACTATAATAAAAAACTATATGCTGAGGGAGAGAAATGGTTTAATTATATGGAACTAATTGCGATGAGATCTCACCAATAGCTTATAAGTTTTCACCAAAGTGCCCCCAAATTACCTTACAGTATCTTCAATATTTCCTGTAGATTTCTCAAAAGGCTGTTTCTTGTGATCTCCTTCCAGACAGCGGTAGAGCTCATCACCAAGAGGGCTCATGGGACCTTGAGATTCCTTCAATAGTTAAATATAAAGCACACCCATACAGTGGAATATTAGCCATCCTTAAAAAGGAATGCAGTACTGACATATGCTATGATGTAGATGAACCTTGAAAATATGCTAATTAAAAGGCCACATAATGTATGATTCCATTTATGTGAAATATCCAGAATAGGGCAATCCAGAGGGACAGAAAGCAGACTGGTGGTTACCAGGGGCTGCAGGGAGCAGGGAATGGGAATGAATGTTTAGAGGGTATGGGGTTTTCTTTTGGGGTGATAAAAATGCTTTGGAACTAGATAGAAGTGGAAGTTGCATAATATTGTGAATACTAAACATCACTGAATTGTACACTTCAAAATGATTAATTTTATGTTATGTGAATTTCATCACAATAAAAAACATGAAGCACATTTTAAGTTTAAAGAGAAAAGCATCAATATTTTACATAAATATATTCTACCGTCTGTATATAAAACTCCAAATCCAAAAAGCATTATTAAGATGAGGGGAAAGGAATAGAGGTAATTATTTATACTGATAGGAGATGAATTTAAAAGAATCCTTTAGAGAGCAGTGCTTCTCAAACTTTAACATGCATATAAGTCAACTGGGGATCTTCTTAAAATTTAAGTTCAGCAGGTCTGAGATGCTGCATCTCTAACAAACCTCAAAAGTGATGTAGATGCTGTTAGCCTGTGGATCACACTTTGAGCAGCAAGTGTTTAGATTTCAGCTTCCTTAATATATCTGGAGTCCAAACTACTGACTTGCCAGGTTTATGGGTAGGAGGAATTAGAACCCATTAAAACACATTTAAAGTTCAAAGGTTAAAAACTACCCACTATGATTTAAGGATGGATTTAAAACTAAAAAGGACAAAAAAAAAATCCAAATATAATGAAAAACCAATTCGATTTTTAGAAATTCAACAGCAAGATAAGAGCACATATACAATTACTGATTAAAGCAAAGAACTATTATTTTAAAATTGTGTCCGAATAGAACTTTCTCTTAAGATTGAAGAATTCAGGTTTTCTATTTTCTGGGATTCAACTAAAACAAAAAAGTAAACTTGCCTGATGTAAGGAAGTACTAAAGTAATGAAAAGAAAATCATGGGGTCAATTTCGGATCCAATTTCTAAGAGTTTGATCTAACTGGACTGGCAGTTCTTGATAGTTCAAAGAATCCAGTCTGTTTTCCAAATCAAATCCCAGTTTAAAGAATGTGAAAAAGATTCAATAATTCTGGAATCAACCTCATGGTTTAGGTCTTCTTTTAGATGGAATGGGAGCTGAAAGGGATTAGGAGAGAGGGGGAAGGGAAGAGAGTTGACCAACTCTCTATGCCATCATTATTCCCCTAAATTTTGACTCAACCCATATTCTAAGAATTCTAAAGACCCTAGACTTCTGGGACTGTCTGGAATAGATAATATAAAAGGGTCTTTCTAACAATATTATTTTTTCTCTAGGCCTTTATCCAGTGATCTTTAGGTAAAATAATTTTTCTCTTGCTCAATTCTCTAAGAATTGACCTAAAAAGGCATAACAATTCATTTTATCAGCAAACTAAACAATTACTTACAGATTCCTCTTGAACACTAAGTCCAAGTGTTTCAGCAACAACTGCAGCTAAATTAAAAGATGACTTATCAGTGGGATAACTGCTTGTTCCATGTGTTTCTAAGCAAGAAAAAAAAATAAACCAATTATACAACTGTAGACACTAGATGTATAAAAATTACAAAAAAGGGGGCTGGGCTGGGCGGCTCATGCCTGTAATTCCAGAACTTCGAGAGATTGAAGTGGGAGGACTGCTTGAGGCCAGAAGCTCAATAACAGATAGGGCAACATAGCAAGACTCTGTCTCTATGACAAACATTTTAAAAACCAGCTGGGTGTGGTGGCACACACCTATAGTTCTAGCTACTCAGGAGGCTGAAGAAGAAGAATCACTTGAGCCCAGGAGTTTGAGGTTACAGTGAGCTATGATCCAGCCACTGAACTCTAGCGTGGGCAACAGAGCAAGACCCTATCTTTGAAAAAAAGAAAAGCCTCAGACAATCACTTTATAAAATGGCGCTAGACAAATTTTTAAATTTCATCCAAAATATTCAAAGTAACTACTGTACACAACAATAAGTTGCAGGTATTTAGTGTCTATACTTGTTAAACTTTTCAGCTAAGTTCTATTTTCTCAAAATGAATTGAATGCAATACATAGATTATTTTTCTTATTGCCACTGGGTGAAAAATCATAAAATGGGCTTACTGTAACCTAAGATACAGCATGAATATCAAACCATGTTTATATCTTTCATGAAGACAGTTTGTGGGAGAGATTTTCAGCATTGTATATTTTTCAACATTTAACATATATTTATACAGGAATCACCAATGTTCAAGTATTTTATAAAGTTTTGTGCATATAGTTTTGATTACTCAACAAGTATTTATGGAGCACTTACTAAGTTCTAGGTATTGTGTTAAGCACTAGATAAAAAGAAAAAGGTCTTGTCCTCAAGGAGCTTATGGGCTACAGTTGAAAGGTAAAAAGAGAAATGCAGTAGAATATGATAAACATTATAATGAAGGTACATAGAAAGGGTGATTTAAACATAAGGAAAGACTTCAAAATCCCCCTTGGAAATTTATACAAAGGAAAGTTATACAAAGTGATGCCTAAGCTGAACCTTGAGAGAAAGAGGAATGTGGCAGGTTAACTGGATTGGGGACAGAAAGTAAGATTCGAGGCATGTTTAAGGGTCTAGATAAGTGAAACAAAATTGCTTATTCAGGGAAGTACATGTGGTTCAATTGCTAGAAATCACATTGCAGAAGACAGAAGTAGTAGGACATGGGCCCAGTTAGGTTAGTTGGGGTCAGATTATGCTAAGAAGTTTAGAATTTATCCTGTAGACAATGAAGAGATATCTAAGAGTTTTAAATGAAGGACAGATGCAATATTTAGGTCAAAAAGGTAATTCTGGCTGTGACAGGATCACAGGGCAAGAAGCAGTCACTAATAGGTAAGAAGACAAGTTAGATTACTAAAACTATCTTGATGAGATGCTGATAGTCTACACTAGTATTAGGTAGTTAAACATGAAATGTCCAATTTGAATCAAAATTTTAGTTTATTATGTCTCAAACAAGAAGCAGTGCAATTAATCAAAGTATGTGCCTGAACTATTGACATGGTTTTGCCATCTTAACTGGTAGCATTTATGCCAGCAGCAAAAAAGCCCAGAGAGTGAGTGGCGATGAAATCACAAAAGACATTTTCAACAGCTTGTTGAGAACTGAATATTTTTCCTTGCAAGAAGTGGTCCAGAGCCTCGTAGTAGTAGTCAGTTGGTACAAGGTCTGGGGAATGTGGTAGATGACAGAGAGTTTCCAAGTCCAGCTTCTGTAGTTTGAGCAGCACTGTTTTTTGCAACATGTGATCCTGCAAAAGGATTGGCCTATCTCTGTTGACCAATCTCCACTGCTTAATCGCAAGCATCCTCAACATTTCATCCAACTGGTTGCAGTAGACATTTGCTATACTCAATCGACTGACCAGGTTTCATGAAGCTATAGTGGATAATACCACTGCTAGACCACCAAACAGACACCATTAGCTTTTTCTGATGAGTGTTCAGTTTGGACTGTATGCCAGCACTTCATCTTTATCCAATCATTTGTGCCGAACGCTTGCAACTGTCAAAAAGAATCCATTTTTCATCACACATAATATGGTATAGAAATGGTTCACCTTTCTGCCATGACAGCAAAGGCAAGCTTCGAGATGATTTCTCTTCTGATGCTCATTTAATTCATGTGGCACCCATCTATCCAGCTTCTTTACCTTGCCCATTTGTTTCAAATGGTCCAATATTGTTGCAATAGTAACATCCGACCTTGCTGCTATTCACACATAGGTTGAGATGGATTTGCTTCCACTATAGCTTTCAGCTTATCATTATCCACCTTGGTCTCAGGTCACCCACATGGTTAATTTTCTAGATTAAAATCACCAGAATGGATCTTCTTAAACCACTGACACACTGTGCCTTAATTAGCCACAACCTTCCCAAACACTCTGTTGGTATTTCGAGCTGTCTGCACTGCATTGGTTCCACAACAGAACTAATATTCAAAAACAACACAAATTTTTGACTTATCCATGGTTTCACAAAAAGTGCTCCAAAAAAAAAAAAACCTCATGAAAGATAATCATAAGCCAAAACATGCAATTGAAAGAATGAGGATGTACCTTTACAATAAAAAATATAAACAAGAAATGTCAAAGTGAAATGTAAGAGATATCAATTGTCAAATTTAGTACTTAAAGAAATCAGACATTCCATACTTGATAACCTAATACAAGGGGGTGCAGAAGAATATGTAAAATCAGTGGAGGTGGGATCAATAAGATTTAGAGGCTGTTTAGAAACAAAAGATGAAGAAGCAGTGGTCTAGGATGACTCAATGTTTTTTAATTTAGGCAACTCAAAGAGGTATGCATAGTGTCATTCACTGAGATTGTAAATACACAAATGAGGAGTAGGTTTGACAGGAAACTGACAAATTGGGACACGCTGAAGTTGAAGGATAGCCAGGTAGAGAAGTTCAACAGCAGGCAGATACAGTGGTTTGGAATCCAGGAAAAAAGTCTTGGACAGAGATACAGATTTGGGATTTATTAACATATGAGTTGTAACAGAACACACACTCCAGGTGAGGTTCCTTCAGTAAGAGATGGAAAGTGAGATAAGAACAGGCGTAGGACCATATATATTGAAGTATAGCAACACTGATACCTTTTTGCCAGAAGCAGTCTAATGTAATGAGTAAGAGAGAGGGTGTATGATTATTTTCTTTCTCTACCCTCCCTGCCCTCTCCTCCCCTTTCTTTCTCTCATGAGGGGCTGGGTAGGGGTTGGGGAGTAGAATCCATATTATTGTGGTTTGGGAGTGATGAGAATTAAGAAAGTAGAGATACTGAATATAGAACACTTTTTCAATTTTGAAGAGAAGCTGTCAGGTGGAGACAATTAAAAGAGGTTGTTATTTTTAAAAGATGAAGGATAACATATATGTGTACAAGAAAAAAACATCAGAGAAGCTGGAGATACTGTATAGGAAAAGAGGACAACTGATGGCGTAAAGTCCTGGCAGCAGCAGAAGAGATGTGCCTCTGGAGTGCTGAGAAGGAAGAATCTGCCCCATTTAGTATTATATACCCAGCACACTTTGCTAGACACAGAGTCTGTCTACACACATGCACATACACTCATGCACATACAAACATCCACATGTGCTAACATAAAATGACTTGTAGCTTTCAGAATATAAGTAATATATAATATTTACTAATATATAATATTTACTAATATAAAATGAGTAAGTGATTAACCCTGGCCAACTCTTCCAAGTGGGCTCTGGATCCCATCTCCTCTGCCCTTTTCAAGGATCTAGCAATTGTGCCCTTTCTCCAGAATTACTAATTTCCCCCCTTTACTTGATCATCCCACCAGCATAAATGCTGACCATGCTGTAATGTCCCACCTGAGAAACTCTCCCATGACTCATACTCCTCTCCAGCCCCTGTCCTGTTCTCTCTTCCTCTTTACTGTAAAATGCCGTGGAGGACTTGTTTATATGTGCTCTTTCCACTTTTCTTGTCCCTAGTTTCTCTTGAGCATGATATAGTCTCAGATGGTCACTATTACACCTTAACAATTTTTATTATGTTACTAGTTTAACCCTCAATGATCTCCATGCTTCCAAATCCAGCGATCAATTCTAAGAAGTCTTTGTTTCTCCACTTGGCTTAAAGGACATTACTTTTAGTCTTCCCATCTCACTGGAAATCCCTTCTCTGGCTACTTTGTTGGTACCTCCTCACTTTTGCAACCTCTAAATCACCACCTCAACGGCTATAACATTGCCTCCAAGGGGGTGAAGAAAATGGTTCTCAAGGAGCAAAAGAAATATACTCTATTTATGTATAAAGCATATATATACATATGTATATACAATGCATACAGTTATATAGCATATCTGTAGTATTAAAATTCCATGGGGGAAGTGAATAGAGAAAAAAATGTCTAAAAGGCTGGCGGTGGAGTGATAATGAAAAAAAAAGTTGAGAATCACTGCTTTACATATCATAGTTCCCCAGAGCTTAGTACTTGAACTTCTCTTCCCCATCTATACTCATCTACTTGGTAATCTCATCCAGTCTCATGGTTTTAGATACCATTTACAAGTTGACAATTTTCATATGTATCCCCATTCTAAACATCTCCTCAACTCTACCTGACATCTATTCACCCATCCAAAATATTTACTTGAACGTCTATTCTGCATTGCAAACAAAATAGTCTCAAAACCAACCTTCTGATTTCTAACCCTATCTGTACCACCAACTGCAAACCTGCTGCTTCCTGTCTCTTCCGTCTTAGTCAACGGCACCTCTATTCTTCCTCTTGCCCAAACCAATCTCCCTTCCCTTCCCCTGCTCCAGTCACACAGACTTCTTTAATGCTCCTCAAACAAACCACATGGCATTGTCACTGCAAGGCCTTTGTGCTCGCTGATGTCTCTGCCTGGGATAGCCTTCTCCCAGACATCCATGTGACTCACTTCTCTCCTCAGTTTCTGCTCAAGTGTCACATTAAGAGTGAGGGTTTCTAATATTCCTTCTTACTCTGCTTCACTTTTCTTCACAGCACTTGCTCCTACCTAACATATATTTATTTTCTTTCTCCCCCAAGTAAGCTCTATAAGGGCAAGGCTTTGTTTTGTTCAGTGCCTGGTATACGACAGACACTTAAATACTTGTTGAATGAATAAATCACCATAAAGTGATTTAAGTAAAGAATTTACTTAAAATTATAAGCAATTCATATTAACAAACATAGGGATATCAATATGAATTAATAATAGAATAACATTACTTTCCAATATGAAAAAGACTTCTAAACAACTAGTAAGATAAACAATATTATATGGAAAATATCTTAAAAATATTGTCTAATTCAGACTGCTGGTCACTCTTGCCCACCAATAACCACAAATTTTAAACTTATAAAGTACTCTCAGTATCTTGCTTACTAGCCATTGGAGACTGGTTTTGATCACAAGTGTCAGCTACTAGAATTTCATTTTCATTAGGATTATGCTGTGGATGAGTTGAAGCCTTGGAAACTTTTTTCAATTCTAAGAGAAAAAAAGAAGAGAGATTACATAATAAACAATGATGAAAAATAGCATCAAAGTATTGTTATTTATTATCTGTCTTTAAATGCATTACAAGCACTATTTTATTGACATAATTTTCATACTCTAAGAAATAGGTTTCTTTAGTTTCACTAAGAAACAAAGCTGCAAGTTAGAACAATGGTATAGAGAGGACTAAAACAGACAAGCTGCTTCTGACCTAAGTCACCTAGAGTAGCAACATTTTAATGTTCCTTTTCCATGTGTATTTGCTATAAATCAGCAGGTTAATTTAAAATGTATACTGAATGATATATCTCTACAATCTTTGTTTTAGAATTTTTATTTATGGAAAGGAAACCCTGAAACATGTTTTATCAGAAATCATTCTAGTACTTAAGGATTTAATTCAAAGAAAATCAAAAGAAGGACAAAGTAAAGGAAACTAGAGCTTTACTATTTATGACTTGGAAATAACATTGAAAAGCCACTATTTTATGGTAAACAAGCAAGGGTGCTTAGAGAACAGGGAATATTAGTCATTAAATCATTTAAAATTTTAAAATAATTTACATGGCTCAAAAGTTATATCTTAAGACCAAATTTCAGATTCCAAGTAAAATATAATCAGAACAAGATTAAAACAAATTAAGTTTCTAAACAGTTAAATGATGCTCTCATACAAAGAGGAAATAAGCCAGGAACATTTTTATTGGATATAAAATAAGACTTTCCTTACACAGAAAATTGCTGTGATATTCTGGATATTCCTATATATGGATTTAACATGATCTAAATTATGCAGATGATTATCTGTAATGATTTGTCCTGTTTAACATCAGACTGAAAGGCCAATGAATATTCATTCTAGATGTATGATCTTACGTTTTAATTTAGGTCCTAATTATGAGTAAGATTTTTAACAGTTCTTTTGTTTTCCACTAGATGGCGATGCAAACTCATAAAAAAATGAGGAAAAACTGCCAATGTTCCAATGTCAAAGAATAGGATCTGTTTATTCTTTTAAAGGTATACCGACTGTTGACAATTTATTTGCACTGTACAAATATTTCTACAATATGTACACCCGCCCCCAGATGCGTTCCTTGTTACACATAGTTTAGGTTAAAAATTAAAGTCTTTACCATTTACTTTAGATTAATATTAAAAGGAATAATCTCTGTTATCATGTCAATTTCAGGACTATATGAAAAGGCAGTTTCAAAGCATTTAGTAGAAATAGTAAATTGGGCTGGAATTAGAAACATGCCACTGATAAGCCAAAAAGTAGACCTATTATAAGGTCATTTTTTATTACCACCAATTCCTACAAATCATAACAAATAAAAATAGCCAGTTAAAGACAGCTCCAACAGTGGGAGTACCTGTAGGCAACTCCTGGAAAGTATAAAAGTTTAGAGCCAGAAAGACCTATATTTGAATCTTGACTCGTCTACATACCTGACAGTTGACTGTAAGTTATTTAACCTTTCTAAGCATATCTTTCCTCATCTATAAAACAAAAGAGCTGATAGCTGCTTTACAAGTCTGTTATGAGACTTAAAATATAGCAATAACGTATGCAAATCACTTGGCATAATACCTGGCACACAGGAAGTGGAAAGTAATGTTAAGTTCCTCTTTCCTTCTATCCCATTCAGATATACTTGTATACATATAAGAATATTTTTAAAAGAAAAAGAAACTATTATATTTATAAAATACGGCATTTACCTATTTACCTAGTTATATGAGCAACATAATCTATACATAGCACAGGTAGACAATGCACTCTCAGGCAATTTACTAATGGAAGTTAAACTCATAGTTGTACCACGGGTTACCTAAACAATGACTATCATCTTTCTACTAGAATGAATAATCTAGAAACAGACGAATACTGTTTTACAAAACCAGATATCTGAAACACAACTCCAACTCTTACCATTTGTACACACAGAATGCTCCAATTTATGTGTTTGTTCTATGTATCGGACATGGAGGTTCTCCTTTCTTCGTAGCCGGTTAATGCCAGAAAATGAGAAGGCTGTTATTGGTGAATCTGGAATAACATTTTCCTCACATTCAGGTTCAGTTACTTGATGCTGTTGATCATTCCTAGAGGAAAATGACAATTGAAAGAAAATCAGTTCAAAAAATATTTATTAAAGTATCTACTATATGGTATGGAGCTATAGCAGAACACAAATACGAAGTTGTAAGAGATATAATACCTTGCACCTAATGTTCCAAATCTAACGATTAGAGGGGTACGAACATGATTATAGTACCAAGTGGGAGTAATACTATGAAGAGTGAAGAAAGTGTACCTGGTGGCACTTAAGGCGAAATTAAAAGTATTTCAAATGGCAGAGAAGATCAGCAGAGGATCCACATAACTTGAGTAAAGGCATGTGGTTCTGTGTACTTGTGTTGGAGGACAAGCTAGAACTACATGAACAACCTTGAGTAAATGTGCACATAATTTAGAAATCAAGAGGAAAGGAATTAAGGTTTTAGAGCACAGATATAATGAGACAATCTAACAGCGGTGTGCAAAATTGGGACAGAAGGAAAAGAGGCAAGGAAATCAATTCGACAGTGGCTATAATGGCCCAGGCAAGAGCTTCTGTGGTTCGAACTAGAATATTATTAATGTAAGTACATATGGAAAGGAAAGGACCAGTGTTAAACATTGTGGTAGTAGAATCAGCATGACTTGGCAAACAACAAATATAGGATGAGAATTACCAACATCTGTTGTGTGTTTATATTACCAGGCACTATTTAAAGTGCTCCATGTATCAGTTTAGTTACCACAAGTCTCTGAGGTATTATTACTTTCATTTTCCTATCCAGGAAATGTAAATATAGAAGCTTAGTCACTTACCAAAATAGTAAGTAACAAAATCAGGATTTTGGTCAGACTCTAGGGGCACTTATCATTAACCACTTGATGTGTTATCCTTAGTCTATAAGTAGGCTTCAAAATTTGAGTTTGTCAGTGCTTCTATCCAGGCTCCTTTACAGTCGGCTCTCAACAGCAGTCACAAAAATACTATTAAGACTTAAGGCATATCAATTAAATCTGACTAAAATCCTGCTATATCTGCCCATTTCACCAAAAACACAAGCCAAAGTCCTTTGAATGATCCACAAAGACCCTATGTGACTTGATCGTCCCCCTCACCCATTACCCCTCTTTTCCTATTATACTCTACTCCAGTCACTCTCTCTTCTTTGAAGTTAATCAAACACACCAAGCATACTCATACCTTAGGTTCTTTGCTCTAGTGGTTCCATCTGCTTGGAATGTTCATCCCCCGCCCCCTTACCCCTCCCAAATCTCCAGAGGACTAAATTACATCATCTTCTTTCTTTGCTGGAATTTAATTGTTTAAAATTGCAACCCTCTTTCCACAATCTAGTACTCCTGTTCCCTGTTATTCTGCACTATTAACTTTATCCATAGCATTTACTGCTTTCTAACATAGTATGCTATTTATGTCTATTGCTCACCTGTTGGAAGGTAAGCTCTAAGAGGATAGGATCTTTGGTTCACCGACGAATCACAAGTGCCTACAATAGTAGGCATACAGTAGATTCTGCTTAAGAATTTGTTGAATGAATATGAGACATTCCCAGATTCTACTAGAGAAATAAATTTGTACAGATCTAGGCATATGTTCTTGCCTAACTCAATTCAGCACCAATGGCACCTAAAGATTGGGTTTGAACTGAATTGTGGTTATTAAGTAAAATAAAGTTAATTGACTTTTCCATCTCAAACCATCACTGACTTCATTTGCCAACCAATTCTTTCCAGTTTGTCAGGTGCTTAGGCTTTATATCACCAAACCAGTCCTTTTATATCAATCTGCCATTATTATTTCCACACAGAAATTTTATATAAGAATTTTATCAACTATGACCAACAGAGATTTTTAAAAAACATTATTTAAAAGACAGAGGTTGATTTTTTTCCTAACAAAGACTTCCACTTTAATTTCCTCGATAATATCAATATTACTTGTGGGCTATAATCCTATATTTTACACAAAGGAACAATCTTCAGAGCTAATAATTTTTTAAGCTTATTTTTAATTGAAAAATAATAATTGTATATATTTATGGAGATACATGATATTTTGATACATGTGCACACTGTGGAATGATTAAATCAAGCTAATTAACATATCACTTCGCATACTTATCCTTTTTTGGTGGTAAGAACATTTAAAACCTACTCTTTTAGTAATTTTGAAATATACAATGATTATTAATCACTGCAATAGATCTGTGCAATTCTGTGCAATAGATCTAATATCTAATATTTAATCTCTTCCTGTAATTCTATTCTTATTCTGGAAAAATGAAGTAAGCTAAAGTCACATGAGTAAGCCTTATAAATTAATGGAGTGTGAAATCTATCTGAGTTAGCTTTAACTAATCACGTCACAGCCTGTTTGCCTATTAGTCGTAAAAATTCAGCCTAAAACGTGAATGAGTCATGAGAAGAAATTGATTTCCTGGAAGAGTCAATGTAGAAGTAGCTGGAATCACAAAAGGAAAAAAAAACAAGAACCTAAAAAACCCCCACAAAACTAGCGTAGAGGTAGCAAATTAAGTAAACAAGTACAGGCTTTGTCCTCCTTTGTCAAAAAGAGAAAACAAAACAAAACAACTTCCATATGTTAATCAAGTTTATTCTTTAAAACACTGGGTCTCACTCTGGTTTTCTGAGAAAAGTTAAGAGTTCATGGCACAGCTTTTGGTTAAATTAATTATGCACACTTGGTATCCTCCTCCTTTCACTTTTCCTTTTGAGGGCCTGAGAGTAAATTTTTTTAGTTATTTGTGCCTTCCCCCCTTACATTCTTGTCAAAACTGTTTTAGTTTCCCCCCTCCCCACAGACCTAGAAGAGTCCAGGGTTTCCAGTCATAAGGAGTCTGTAAAAAAGTTGTTAATATCCAGCTTTTTCCCTCTCTAGTCTGAAGAACTTGTATATACTTTAAATTTAATGAAGTATTATAAACCATCAAGTTTATCTAAATGTTCTGATTTTCAAAAAAGGGAAGAGGAAGAGTCCCTAAAGTATAAACTAGGGAGTCTGATACCCTGATCCCTTAGAATCAGTATAAGTTTATTAAAAGAATAATTCAAATAAGACTAATTTTTAAAAGTAGGGCTATTAGACCAGTTGTTCTGAGGAATGCTTTACAGTGTATTTGGATCTCAGAAAGGAACCTCACAATGATTCTCTTGATATCTTCTCAAAAACAAAAAGAAGAAATACAAGTTTGGTATCAATAAAGGCAGACTCCTAGATGACATAAATTATTATTAATGAAGGAAATCTGTAGTGGTATGCCTCAGGGCTCTAACCTCAGGCAAGTTTTGTTCAACATTTTATTAATGATCTTGATACCAGGCACTGATGGAATATGTATCAAATTTGTATAAGACATAAGCTGGGAATAAAAACTAATCCAATACAACAGTGATATAGCACATCTTATATTTACCTGGTTAGAGCTGGAACCCATACTACTAAGTGAAGTAGCCCAAGAATGGAAAAACAAGAACCACATATACTCACCAGCAAACTGGCAGTAACTGAGCAGCACCTAAGTGGACACATAGGTACTACAGTAATAGGGTATTGGGCAGGTGGGAGGGGGGCGGGTATATACATATATAATGAGTGAGATGTGCACCATCTGGGGGATGGTCATGCTGGAGACTCAGACTTGTGGGGGAGGGGGAAAAGGGCATTTATTGAAACCTTAAAATCTGTACCCCCATAATATGCCAAAAAGAAACTAATCCAATACATAGCAGGGTAAAAAAAAAATCAGCATATTAAAAAAAAAACTCCCCTTTCTTGAGGCTAGAATAATGGGCCAAATCTAATAAAATGAAACAGAACAGGAAGAAATACTAGGTATAAGCCTTAGTGAACTGAGTCAAATGAGAGAACCCAGGCTCTGCCATCTACAGAGTGACATCCATGTAGGTAACCTTCTGAGGCTGTTTAGCACAAGACTATATAAAGAGTATACAGACTCTGAAATGAGTTAGACCTGGATTTAGTTCCTGGGTCTCACAATAACTAGTCACATTATTTACCTTTCTGAGCTTCAGCTTCCTCATCTATAATACGGTATGGTACCATACTTTTTGTAGGAAAGTTGTGGAAAAGAAAAAATAAATGCAAAGATGTAACCCAGTGCCCCCAAAATGAGTCATGCATTGCATACGTTCTGAGAAATATGTCAGTAGGCAATTGTGTCGTGTGAACAATACAGTATACTTACATAAACCTAGATGGTGCAGCCTACTACACAACTAAGCTATTTGGTATAGCCTATGGCTCCTAGGATACAAACATGTACAGCATGTTACTGTGCTGAATACTGTAGGCAATTGTAACACAGTGCTAAGTATTTAATATCTGTGTGTCTAAACATATCTAGACATAGAAAAGGTACAGTAAAAATACTGTAGTATAATCTTATGGGACCCATCTTCGTATATGTGGTCCATTGTTGGCTGAAACGTGGTATGCATGACTGCATTTAATCAATTACCTTAAAATGAAGGAGTAGGCTAAAAGATACAAGGTTTCTTCAACAATCTACTATGAAGCCATGACTCAGAAGTCCTGTATTTATATCTAAAACAACAAATCTGCAACTAGATGACACAGAAGACATTGACTTTAAGGTTCTAGTTAACTGAAAACTTCATAAGGAACCACTAGTAATAGATGTATGTTTAGGCCATATTAAGATAAATAAAAAAACACAGAAAAGGGGAGGTGGCAGAATTGCTCTGTTGGTCAGGCTATACCTATAATACTGAGTTCTTTTCTTTTTTTTGTTTTCTGAGACAGAGACTCACTCTGTTGCCAGGGCTAGAGTGCCGTGACATCAGCCTAGCTCACAGCAACCTCAAACTCCTGGGCTCAAGCGATCCTTCTGCCTCAGCCTCCTGAGTAGCTGAGACTACAGGCATGTGCCACCATGCCGGCTAATTTTTTCTATATATTTTTTAGTTGTCCAATTGATTTCTTTCTATTTTTAGTAGAGACAGGGTCTTGCTCTTGCTCAGGCTGGTTTCGAACTGCTGACCCAGAGGGATCCTCCCGCCTCGGCCTCCCAGAGTGCTAGGATTACAGGTGTGAGCCACCGAGCCCGGCCTAAGTTCTTAATTAAGATACTGACAAACTGAAACCCTAAAGAAAAATGGCCCTTTGAAGAGTCTTCAAGTAACGCCACATGAGAAGCAGTTAATGAGTAGAGGATAGTCACTCCAGAGAAGACAAGACTTGGGAGGGCGATGTCACCTGTCCCCGTGTATCAAAAGTATAGTTAGGCTGGGCGCAGTGGCTCAAGCCTGTAATCCTAGCACTCTTGGAGGCCACGGCGGGCGGATTGCTCAAGGTCAGGAGTTCGAAAGCAGCCTGAGCAAGAGCGAGACCCTGTCTCTACTATAAACAGAAAGAAATTAATTGGCCAACTAATATATATAGAAAAAATTAGCCGGGCATGGTGGCGCATGCCTGTAGTCCCAGCCACTCAGGAGGCTGAGGCAGCAGGATTGCTTGAGCCCAGGAGTTTGAGGTTGCTGTGAGCTAGGCTGACGCCACTCTAGCCTGGGCAGCAAAGCGAGACTCTATCTCAAAAAGAAAAAAAAAACAAACGTATAGTCAAGGAGAGCATGGGGTGGATATGTTCCAGAAGGTGCCAGAAGGCAAAATCTCAATCAACAAATATAACTTGTAAGCAGGGTGATTTTCATACACACTTAGAACTTTGTAGTAATTTCATCTCAAAAATTAAACAGAGGCCGGGCGCTGTGGCTCACGCCTGTAATCCTAGCTCTTGGGAGGCCGAGGCGGGCGGATTGCTCAAGGTCAGGAGTTCAAAACCAGCCTGAGCAAGAGCGAGACCCCGTCTCTACTATAAATAGAAAGAAATTAATTGGCCAACTGATATATATATAAAAAATTAGCCGGGCATGGTGGCGCATGCCTGTAGTCCCAGCTACTCGGGAGGCTGAGGCAGGAGGATCGCTTGAGCCCAGGAGTTTGAGGTTGCTGTGAGCTAGGCTGACGCCACGGCACTCACTCTAGCCTGGACAACAAAGTGAGACTCTGTCTCAAAAAAAAAAAAAAAAAAAAAAAAAAAAAAAAAATTAAACAGGCTTGGAAAATAGTGAACTTGTACTATAGGTGTTCAGACAATGGCTATTTGTTAAAGAAATTGCACAAGGAATTCAATTTAGAAGAGAGGGTTGAATGAAATGAACCCCACACTCTTTTGAAATCTGAAGTGTATAGACTCCCTTGACTTTCACTGACCTATCACATCTATTTCCCAAAACAAAGAAAGAGAATCAATACCTACCTTATTTAATTATTTGCTTTCTGTGATTGGCAGAGTTGAGATATATATACATATATACACATAATATATATATATATATACACAAAAATAAATATTATATATAAATAAAACTTTATAATGGTAAATTTTTACTGAATAAGTTCAGTGTCACTAATAACTGTCCTACCATATAAGGTATCTATAACATCAAAACTAGCTCAGGAGAAATTAGAATCACCATATTTAACAAGCAGTAATATAAAGTCAAATAATAATTTTTCTAAAGTTTAGAGGAATTTCAGGCACTAATGCACAGCATAACCTTAACAGTGATTTAGGTAGTCAGAGGAAGCTAGGTTGCCTTTATAAGATGTTACTTGCTATTTTTTTTAAACTGCCAAGCAAGAGAAAATTTGTTAGAGGAGAGCAAGCTACAAAAGAAGTTGGTTCATGAGCATCAACTGTCTTAAATTCCAGAAGAGAACTGAAAGACACAATAGAATACCTCCTCACTGTTCTGACTAAGCCATGTGCTAAATGAAACATACATGCCCTGAGCTCATCTATATGATTTTTATTGTAATTTCAAACTTTTAGCCTTTATTTCTTTTCTAAAATATCAATGAGCTTTAATAGGAAGTATGTATTTGAGAAAACTAAAAATAAATTTTAAACTAATTAGAATTTATATTGCTAGCAAGCAAATGACATAATCTGCTTTCAACATACTTTAAACACCTTGGTTTTTGAGACAATCACCTATCTAATTCTGTATCAACCTCTATACACTTGATATCTTATCTTTGTTATTCATAAATATAAAGGCTGATGTGTTTAAATGCCATAAGCTACATGTGCTAAACCAGTTCACATAACAAATTAATGTAGGTCCATATCACTTATCTAAAATCCTTGGAACCAGATGGGATTCAGAATTCAGATTTTTTTTCTTAAAGGAAAGGTAATACAGAGCATATATAGATAATTATGTAACACTTCCAGTGGTGTCTGAGACATCATCCTATAATCAAACACACTGACATTTTCACAGCAAAACATATGTATACTCATATGAAGTGGAATAAATAAAGACTATAAATAAATATCATTCTGTCAGCTGTGGTGAGGTTAGGTTGTGAATAACATCTCAAATAAAACCTTTTGGGTTTTGGAATCATATATAAAAGATTGTGGATCTGCGTCCTAGCCTTTCTTCATTATAGAGCATGAGTAAAATTACAAAGTGTTGACATTTTCATGAACACATTTTATAATCTCAGTCTGATCCCATAGCCTCCTTTTGTCATCTATTATCCCTCCTCAAAATTCCTTTTGGCAATCAGTATTCAGTAGACTGATGACATGGGAGGAATATCAGAATTCTACTGGATATCCATTATCCTAAAAGTAGACAGATAAGCATGTTAATTTCACGTGTGATATATGTTTACACACAAACAACTATTCTAAGCCAAAATAATATGTTATGTCTACATAGTTTACCAAAGGTTTTGTAGATGTCTACTCAAATGCAACAGGATCTTTAAGAACCCTATAACACCACTAGGACTATCCTGAATCCTAAGTTTTAAAAAACAGTACATAAGCTTTATTTAAATGGGAGCTAAGAGCTAGCCAAATCTCTGCTGTACATTTGTCAGACCACATCCAGAAAAATATCCCTTTTGTTAAACAGTGTTGCATAATGCAAAGAACAGAGGCTTTTAAATCAGAAGATATGAGTCTGAGTGATGGTCTTATTACTTACTAACTATGAGACCACAGGCAAGTTATTTGACTTTGTGAGCTCTGGTTTCCCTATCTGTAAACTAAGGATGATAAAACTACTTTGTAGACTCACAGTGAGATTAGAAATAATAACCATAAAACACACATAAGAGGAAATGGCACACAAAATAAAAGTTACTATCTTTATTTTTTAAAAATAAATGGGGGGAGAGGAACAGAGGAAGGAAGAAGTTCTACAGGCCTGAGTACTGTAATAAGAGGAACAACTTACTCAGTTTGCTTTTATGAAGCTTTTGGAACAGGACTGGAAGGGAGGTAACAAAACTCAAATATTTATTTAAAATATAAGTATTTAAATAATTCTTCTATTATTTATAATAAATCATCATAAAAATTAAAATGCCTTAAATACAATGTTGATACTTTATATACTAATATACTAACCTAAGAGATACATACATACTCTCTATATACTCCCCAAATATATAGTGATTTTCTTTGTATTTTTTATTGCAGAAAACTTTGTAATCTTTAAAATGAAACGTATAATTCTTGAGATAGGTTCACATTTTGTATAGCTAAGTAAAATAAAGAAAAAAGTTTGGGAAAAATACTCTCTTTTCTGTTGCAATTTAGAAAAAAATACTTACTCGATTTTCTTCTGCAGTTGTTCAGAAAGCTTTTTATTTTCTTCCTGTAGAGTATTTTTTTCATTCACTGAAAAACAATGTGAAAAAGGCACTTAGTATAGTTATATCAATATCTATGTCAGGCTTTTCAAATAAGATATGTTAACTAACATTTACGAAGAAATTAGGATTTCTAATTCTAACCCATAATGTTATTCAGGCTTAATACTCCTGTGCAAAACTAATTTGTTACTAGGTAGTGATTACTACATCTCATATTGTGCCAGTTCCATGTAACTGATTAACGAATAATTTTATGTAATGCTTGTGGGCAAAAACGAGAGAGTAATTCAGGGAGTATAGCATAACTATTCATACTGAGGATAAGAAAGCCTTATATCTAATTAATAGCACTCAGTTCTACTAATTTCAAATACCATTTTAGCAAGAGTGAGTTATCTTGAAATAAATTTGATCATAAAAATAAAGTAACACTAAATATCAGTATAATTTTATAACATAAGCACATTTATTAACTCAAAATTTTCTTCTAGTCATACTCAATGTTTCATGATTATGGTATCAGTAACTTAAATATATCCACTGAAGTAGTATCTGTTTGAATCTATGTTCATCAATGTTTCCTATCTACACTTGTTTAATTTATAAAGCAGAATCCCAATTTGGGGATATAACTTCCACTAGAACCAGCACAAAACTCTTAGCAATGCTTAGTGTGATGGCATTGTTAAACATGTGTTTTACTAGGAGAAAAAACCCAACAAATCAAGTCACAGTAAATATAATCAACCCCTATGAAAGAAGGTTGTCTACAGACAAACAAGAGTTAGCAAACACTTGAAAAAAAAACTAGTAACATCTTTCATCTATTTATTTATTTATTTTGAAATAAGGTCTCACTATGTTGCCCAGGCTAGAGTGCAGTGGCATCATCATAGCTCACTGCAACCTCAAATTCCTGGGCTTAAGCAATCCTGGCTCAGCCTCCAAAGTAGCTAGGACTACAGGTACACACTGCCATGCCTGGCTAATGAAAAAATAATGTTTAAAAATTAAGAAAAATTAAAACTAGCTATAGAAGACATCACTTCTGGATAAGTAGTTTTAATATAGGAAAGGTATCTTTTATTAAGTATAACCAATATTAGAAAGATTTTGAAGGCTGATGGATCCATTAAGAAACAACAGGCTGCCATGAAAAAGAAACAAAGATCATAAAAATTGGAAACTTAACAAATGAGATGAGAGCAGAATAAATATGACTAAACACAGAATTCCTATCTCTTAAGTGATTCTCCCAGAATTCAGCACAAAAGAATTAATTTATAAATAAAAGAAAAGGTAGGAAGCATGGGGGACCTATTACAACATCTGTCTAATGTGAGTTGCAGAAGAATAAAGAGATCAGAAAGGAAGAAATAAGGTCAGGCACCGTGGCGGCTCATGCCTGTAATCTCAGCACTTTGGGAGGCCAAGGTAGATCACTTGAGGCCAGGAATTTGAGATCAGCCTGAACAATATACTGAGACCCCATCTCTTTAAAAAAGAAAAAAGAAAAAAAAAAAAGGAAAGACTCTAAGAAGTAACAGAGAAAAGCTCCTTGGCTAAGCAAACACTTAGGTGATAAAGTAGACTAGATACTCCAACAGTCTTACCATGAAACAACTGTTAAATCTATATGATGTGTATATGGTAGTTTTTATTATTCTCCCTACCTTTCTTTGTATACTTTTAAAAATTTTCATTAGGAAAAAAACAGACTAAGTAGACCTGAAAAAGAACCAAATAAAACTTTTAGAAACAAAAAATTTGGTTATAGAAATAGCATAACAGAAACTAATGAAGAAGGAATTATTATAGTATATACTGAACAACAGATCTAAAGAAATTACCCAGAATGCAATAGAGAAACAAAGGGATGAAAAAACAAGAAAGAAACCTTAAGAGATACAAAGGACAAAATGATGAAATCTTACCAGAATCTCAGAAAAGAGAGAATGAAGAGGACATGATATTTGAGAGCTAGCAGCTAACAATTTTCCAGTTATGATTAAAGACATGATTCCACAGATTAGATAATGTATACTAAGCAGAATTTTTTTAAAAACTAGTTGAAATTGTACTAAAACTATAGAACATCAAAACTAAGGTAAATATCTTAACAGTAGCCAGAGAAAAATAATTTTTATCTAGCAAAATAACCTTACATGAATAAACGTAAAATAAAAAAAATTTCGGATAAAAACAGAGTTTAGAACCAACAAATACCCTCTATAGGAACTTCTAATCTCAGAAAGGGTAACAATTTCAGAAGGAAAGTGAGATGCAAAAGGAATAATAGGCAATGAAATTGAAGAATATGTAGTTAAGTCTTTTAAAATTGTTTGGATAAAGGTAATTTAAAAAAAAAAATATATATATATATATATATATAAATAACTTGTAGAGCTAAAAAAAATACCAAAATGAGATCCTAGGCAAAAATAGCATGTAAATAGAGAAGAGGGTAATCAGAGTTAAGTGCTTTAAAGTTCTTGTATTATTTGAAAAAGGGTTAAAATATTACCTTTAAAATGTATGGCAAATTTTCAAGATTGACAAAAAACCCCCAGAAATACAGGGTTTTAAACAACAGTAAAAGGTTAAAGAGAAATGAAATAAGCACACAAATATCTTCAGAACTCAGTAACTGGAAAAAGTAAAAACAAAAAGAAAAAGCAAGACAGGAAGAAAAAAGGAGTATATAAAGAAGAGATTCCCCACGTGTCTGTGTTCAAAGAAAAAAAAAAAGATTCTGGGAGGGTGGCAGCAGTGACAACAATTTTTCAATCTCTCCAAATTCTCATGTAAAAAACAGAGCAACTAGATAGAAACACCAAAATTTCATAAACTTGAAGCCCTTTCGCGTCTTTATTCTTATAATAACTTTGTTTGGGATTTGACTTCCACAACTTTTCTGTTGCTCATTTTTGTGACTTTGAATTTTTAACATAAATTCATGAAGTATTTTATCTATCTTTCTATCTATATTTCTTAATTCTGTTCACTAAAAAGGCCTAGAAACAGGGAGTGACTCTTGGCATGTCTGATTAAGGAAAAAAAGGGCAAACACAGATTAGAAAATAAGAGAGAACCTAACTATCCACATATTTTTAAAAAAAATCATAAACTTTATATCAGAAATTTCTAATACCTAAATGAAATAGATAATTTCTATAAAATTAACTACAATTGACCCAAGAAAAGAACAGGAAACTAAATGGAACGGCCACCAAAGAAATTAAAAGGGTAGCCAAAGATGTAATCGTAAAAAATAGCATTAAGCCTAGATGATTCAAAGGTATATTTTAATAAATCTTCAAGGACTGATTATTATTAGGTTCTGTAAAATATATAATAGGAATATAAAAATGATGCAAAACATCTCAGCTCATTCTCTGATCTTAATATAACCTTGATAGCAGAAAAATTAAGAAATTAGCAATATAACTTAACAAGATAAATGTATACAACACATCAATGTATCAAACCTGTCTGCTCTAGAAATGAAATACTAGTTCAGCCTAGAAAAACTATCAGTAAAACTCACAAAATGAACACATTTAAAAGAAAAAAGCCCTATGATCAATCAATAGATGCTAAGAAAATGATAAATTCATAATTAAACAAACCTTAGCAAAAGAGGACCATATAGAAAATATCCATAACTTAATTTCACATATCTACCAGATGCCCCTGGCACACTTAAAAGTGAAATATTATAGCCATCCTTTACACATCAACTGCTACATTTTGCAATATCCTGAAGCACTTAGCCAATGCAGTAGGTCAAGAAAAACAACAAAAGAAACTGTAAAAATACTTGAAAACAAAATAAAATTGTCATTATTTGCAGGTGGTATTTCTACCTAGACAATTTACTGTAAAATAAAGCTAATTAAAGAGGTCAGAAGGATAGCCTGACAAAAGGCTTCAAATTCTTAGCTATCTTCCAATGACAGGGGATGGTGGAAGGTTCCTGGCCCGTGAGATTTAAAAGCAAGTTATGCTGCTGCTTCTTCCTTGTGTGAATGCAAACATGAGGCCTGAAGAAGTACCAGCTAACTTGTGACCATGATGCAATATGCTTGAGGACGAATATCTGCACACCCTAAAGAGGGTAAACTCCTACTTCACGTTCCAAGTTAAAAATTCTAGATAGACTAAATATGTAAATTTAAAAGTATGTGTGTACAGATAGTACAAAACTGGAGAATATTTTTATATTCTTTGGGGTAGAGAAAGCCTTTCTAAACAAAATAATAAAACTTCTATATATCAAGAAAAGTTATAAAAGAAGTCAACAGACAATAGACAGTAAAATAGAAAACATATGCATATTATAGCTAATATACAAAGGTTTAATAATCCTTTCCTAACATACAAAGAGCTGTTAATTAACTAAAAAATACCAATAGCAAATAGGACAACTTAAAACTGGGCAAAGAATACATAAGCCATTCACCTAAGAACAAGTGCAAACTGAAGATGATGTAAAATGATACTTGATCTGAATAGTAATAGAGAATGCTAATTTGAAAAAGATATCATCCTACACACACCAGATTGAATATTAAATACAGTTTTTCCCAAATCTGAAGAAAATGTAAGGAAACAAAAATTCTCAAACATTCAAACAAACAAAAAATTGAGCTGTCCATTAACATGTGAATAGCTAAATAACTAACATCTACACTATAAAATACAACGCAGCCATTAAAAAGAATGTTGTCTTATATCTTAACACCTAGGCAAACAGTTTTGCTTGTTTGGAATTTTCAGCTATTTTTCAGACAGTTAAAGTTCCTTGAAACCTGATTATTAGATATATAGAAATTACCGGAGATTATTTTTAGTGGTACTAATGATAATATGATTGTGGATCTCAACTACAATTGGCCCTCCATATCTGTGGGTTCCACATCTGTGGATTCAACCAACTGTGGATGGAAAACATTCAGGAAAAAAAAATTCCACAAAATTCCAAAAAGCAAAACTTGAATTTGCTGTGTGCTGAGTACTACTACATTGAGTCCATACAAATGAACTGATGTATAGGCATTGTATTGGGTAAATAAGTAATCTAGAGATGATTTAAAATATACAAGGGGATATGTAGGTTATATGCAAATACTGCACCATTTTATATAAGGGACTTGAGCATCCAAGGATTTTGGTACCTGTGGGGGTCCTGCAATCAATATCTCATGGATACTGAGGAATGATTATATATTTACTAAGATGTAACAGTTTTATATTCATTGATAATATTCCTACATTCCTAAACAGATGTACATATAAATAAACAGATTCACACATATACACCATAGAATCTATAGACTTAAATATATTAACATGTGACGACTTCGAAGAAATAGTCTAAAGTCAAATAACACATGTTAGAACATAAAGTATAGTATGATCCCATTAAAATTCAAAACAGAGAGAAGGCAGGTAAAATGAGGGACAAAGGCAGACAGACAGAGAGACAACCTGTACCTGGAAAGATACATATTACAATGTTAACAGTAGTTACCTCTGGGAGCAAAATAAAACTACAGTCTTCTTATCTCTTTTTAAAATAATGAACATATATTCATATATTCTTGCTTGAGTAACCAGAGGATAGCAAAATATTAATAATTAATAGAAAAAAATAAAGTCATAAGATAGAATTAGTTTGGAAAAGAACATTTTGAATATGTTGGAGTTGCTTATGGGAAATCCAGGTAATGGTCACTAAAAGAGACAAAGAGAAGCAGGTTCAGAGAGATAGTTAAAGAAAAAAAAGAATAAAAGGTGGCTAAGAATGTCGAGAAACCCTGTACTGAATGGATACGGAGAATAAACTGAAAAGAGTATACTCACATTAGTACATCATGAAAATTAAGAGTATATACCTATATAGAACACTAAATTTCCAGCTTTGTATTTAACTTTACTGAGAAGTTAAATTACATGAAATAAAGATTAAATCAAAGAAGTAAATATGGACACGTCCAAAGGAAATCTGCTTATCTTAGAACTGGTGAGACTTTAAGGTCAGTGTAGACTGTTACTTGCACAATCTTTTTTGTACCCTATTTCTTCCTAAAATAAGCATGAGATTCAATCTACAAGAAGGCAAAAAGGACATTTGAACTTTTACCTAGGTAAGGAAAAGTATATGTAAATAATCCATTTCACTACAACCAATTCACCAATATGTTTTATCAATGGTATATTATGCTTTAAATACTTAATAAATGAAAAAAGGAAACTCACTAAGCTCTGTAATAAGTTTAAGATTCTGCTGCCGGATATTTTCAAACTCTTGCTGTTTTTTCCGCATATGTTCTTCAGTTACTGCACAGCGATCACATAATCCTGCTCTTAACCTGTAAAATAAAAACAAAGCATTTTTCATCTACTAAAAGATATCTCCTTATATTTGAATTTTTATACTTTATAAGTTTTATATATTATGAAGATTTAAAGAACTGACTTAACAAACAGTAAAAATTAAATCGATTAATGATGTATAATATTAAACCTTTAACATATTTTTTTTTTACCTTTAACATATTCTTACTCTGCAGATTACAATTTTGAGTGAAATTCTGTAAAAACCTGCCAATTTAAAACTCTATCCGAGGGAACTTATTTATTGAATAAACTGACCTTATTTTTAATTTATTATGGTCAAAATATGAACTCTAGTCCAATACCAAGGAGCAGAATTGTATCTTAAGCACTGTGCATCTGCTTTGCTGGGCATAGCATACAACACGTAGTGAATGTTCAACAAAACTTTTTTGTTGTTGAATAAATACTAAAAGTCAGGAAAGAGGAAAAAAATCACCTCATATTTCCTTTTAGCATTTAAAAAACCATTATTAGTAAAAATTCACAATGTATCATGTCAAAAAAAGCAGATTATAAAACAGTTTTTACTAATTTTTTATGAGTGCCAAAGAGAGAAATACAAATATTGCACAGATGGTAGAAAAGTGTATTCCAAACTGTTAATAATAGTTACTCTGTAGGTAACAGTATTATGGGAGATTTTCTTAGTGTTTTCTTCCATATTTTTCAAAATATGGATTAAAGAGATAAACGCCCACATTAGGAATTCAGGAAATATATTCTAAGATAATAATTTCAACTCAATAACATAAGTTAATAAGATAATAAGTATTTAAATATCTATGGAAGTTAACGTATGGTAATATATACCATGAATTTTAAAATAGAAGATATAAAACGCAAAAATTATACAACTAAAACAAAACATTTTTATAGGAAAGTAAAATTCATGTCTAACAATGTTGATATACATGTAAAAATCAAAGATTAGAAATCATAGGTTGCATTAATAGAATCAGAAATTCTAGAATAAAAGAGCAAGGAGCTGGTCATAATTTAAGTGGAATATATTCTGAAGACAGGAATTAGATCAGGAACCTTGAAACCATGTTGTACGAAGAACATCATCTAAGATGATAAAGTGAACATTTCCATCTATTTTTGCTTCCCCCCAGAATCACACAAAATTACAGTAAAGATACATGTATATTTTAAAGATATAAACCCACAAGAACCAGAAGAATGGGAGAGAAAACAAAAAAATAAAAGCAAGGCAGCTGGTGGACAAATAGAAACTGACCTGAGAATGCTAAATTCTAAACCAATGGTGAGAAAAGTCTAGAATTGCATTGTCCAATATGGTAGCCATAGCTACATACGGCTATTTCAATTGAAATAAATGAAATTAAAATTGAGCACCTGGGTTGTATTAAAATGCTCAACAGCCCATGTATCTAGTCACTACTAACACATTTCCATTATGACAAGAAACTGCTGGATAGCACTGACCTAGAACCAATCTGATTTATACTGTAAAATTCCCAAAAGGTTCAAAAACTGGTATCAGAAGTGACTGATTAAAATAGCATGTTTTAAGAAATTATAATACCTATTTTAGCAATCTTTTTCTATGTCACTAGGAAATTGTATCAGCAATTGTAATGAAAGCTTAATAAACATGCCTTCAATTCTGGGGTCAAACCCAAATCTAAGCACCCCAAGGCAAATAATATACATGATCAAAACCCTTAATAGGGCCGGGCGCTGTGGCTCACGCCTGTAATCCTAGCTCTTGGGAGGCCAAGGCGGGCGGATTGCTCAAGGTCAGGAGTTCAAAACCAGCCTGAGCAAGAGCGAGACCCCGTCTCTACTATAAATAGAAAGAAATTAATTGGCCAACTGATATATATATAAAATATTAGCCGGGCATGGTGGCGCATGCCTGTAGTCCTAGCTACCCGGGAGGCTGAGGCAGAAGGATCACTCGAGCCCAGGAGTTTGAGGTTGCTGTGAGCTAGGCTGACGCCACGGCACTCACTCTAGCCTGGGCAACAAAGCGAGACTCTGTCTCAAAAAAAAAAAAAAAAAAAACAAAAAACAAAAAAAACCCTTAATAAAGACTGTATAATCCCCCTTCCCCCAAAAAGAAAGAAAGAAAGAAATTATAATACCAACACATTCGCTCCTATATCCTAAGTAGTCCCAGCAGCAGACTGGAGGTTTTACCTCTAGAGTCTAAAACAGAGAGGATCTGGTCTGGGAGACATGGGGTACAGATACAGGTAGCAGTATAATAATGAAATGGATGTACATGCACACCACATTCTCAGATCCTAGCCTAGACCCTGTTGTTGACTTGGCTCCTAGAACATCGGTAGCCAGCCCTATTATACCTTCTAGGAAGTAGAATTAAAGAGTCTTCTCTAAGAAATCTGTACCAGCCTAATAGGAAAGACTTAAAAAATACTGACATAAGGGTATCATAAAACAAACAGTCCAGCCAGACCATTCTACAGTGAATTTCACAGTCCACAGCTCTACCCATGCACTCAGAGCTTCCAATTAACTTAAACCCTTATCTCTTAAATATAAACAGATAAATATCAAAAGACATCTGATACAAGTAAAAGAAATCAAAGCAAACTAGATATTAAAAAAAAAGAAAAAGAAGAAATCTGGAAGACACATCAGCTCTGCAAAAAGAAATAAAAAAGGAAAAATATTATCACCATTACAACCAATAAACTGTAAAGGCAAAATGACGTATAACAAAATCTATTTTTTTCCCTCATCAACATTATAACGAAATGATGTTGAAGGAAAGGATGTTATCTGAGGACCTGCTGAACACTGTTTCACTTAAAGTTAGTTTCCAAGAACCTACTGATGATGTTAAGTGAAAACTTATTGTACTCTAGACAGATAAGAAAAGATAACAAAACCATGAAATGAAAATAGGATTGCCATAAAAAGAAATATTCTGAAAACAAAAAAGAGATCTTAGAAATTAAAAATCTTAACAGGAAAAATAAAACAAAACTCTATAAATAGAGGGTGAAAAAATGATGTTGAGAAAATCTATCTAAAAATTAGTGTAAAAATGCAAATAGAAAACAGAAAAGATAAAAAAATTGGGGGATTATCCTAGAAGGTCCATCATATAAATAATAGGAGTTCCAGAAAGAACAACGAGGGGGCCGGGGGAGGTGAGTTGAAGGACAGTGAAGAAATTCAAGATAACTGCCTAGCACTTGAAGGACTGGATGAAAAAAAAAAAACATTTAAAAAAATAAATGCCCCTATGTCTCCAGCATAATGGGTATTAACAGATCCATACAAAAGAACATCATCAATTATGACATTTCTAAATGCTAGGAATAAAAATAAGAGCCCATAAGCTTTCAGAAGAAAAACAAATTTTAAAAAAAGATTATACAGAAAGGATCAAAAATCAGAACAGTGTTAGGATTTCAACAGCAACATCAGAAGCCAGAGGAAACTACTTTGAATTCTGAAAGAAAATTATTTCCAACCTAAACTTCAATATTATCCAACTATTAATTTCAATAAAGAATTTCAGATGCAAAAATTTCAAATTCTGCTTCCTATTATTAATTTTTAAAGTATGACAATGTTATTGTTATATCAAAAAACAGAGTCTCAATCTTTTAGAGATACACATTGAAATATTTAGATAAAAGGATTTAATGATTGGAATGTCCTTCAAAACAATGGGTTGTAAGGTGCATTGGTGGGAATAAAGATGAAACAAGAATGGCCACAGTCAATAACTGTTGAAGTTGGGCAATGGGTACACTGGAGTTGGTTATACTATTACGTTTACTTTTACATATGTTTGATTTTCTAAAATAAAGTTTTTTTTAACTTACCATCCATCATGTCCCAGCATGCCACCAAAATAGGAGAAAATAAATCAGAAAAGAAGTTATAGGATACATGAAACAGGAATGCAGTAAAAGGAACCTCTGATTACTACTATGAATCAGGTAAAGAAGACAGAGTCTAAACTGGAGCAGATGGGAGGGTGCAGGACAGATTTGTTCAAAATAGTGAAATAATACAAGTTCTGATCCATCTAAACTTACCTGGATAAATTTAGAAAAATAATGGAAAGTTGCATTTCAATCAGGGGTTGCTAAACAGAAAACTAAGCATATGTAAAAAAAAAAAAATGTCCATTATAAATAATGTGGATAATAAAAACTTACATGGGAAGGAAAAATTAATCAGTTGAACACATCTCAGCTCTGAATGCATTTATATGGTCATAATAAGGCAAAAACCGAATAGTGATCTAACCAAAACTATTACATACTATGTTAGCAGGAGGAGAAAAATGGCAATGGTGTCTGTGTAGAGGGTAGGAAAAAACAAAAAAAGAAAAGAAAAAATTTAAATAGCAATATAACCATTTTTAAAAAGAGATTTTGGAGTAAATAGCAAAGAAAAGTTGAAAGTGATTGCTTCTGAAAAGGGGGAAATAGGAAAGGAGGAGAACGGTGGGTTTCCTTTCTCTTAACCTTGAAGAAAACCTATATAAATCTTTAAACAATGAGCTTGTACAACTTTGATTAAACAAACAAACAAAAATGACTGAAGGAAATAAGGGTGAAAAGGTAACTGGGAGCATTTCAGGTATCTTCAAATACCTGAAAAGTCAGTCATGCAAAAGAGATGTATGATCAGGGACTAAAACTAGGCCCAATGGACAGAGATTACATGGACAGATTTCCATCCAGTATAAAGAAAACTTTCCAACTATAGTATTAAGGATGGAATGTATTACCTAAGGAGGTGGTGATGTCATTTGTCACCAGACATGTTTAAGCACGGAAAAGATGACCACCCAGAAATTGGGAAGGTAATTTAAACACATGTTGAAAAGACAATTAGATCAACAGTCCTAAATCTGGCTATTTCTCAAAAACACTTGGGCAGCTTTAAAAGGGAGGGAGGGAGGAAAAAGATACATAAGTCCCACCCATGACCAACTGAATTAGAATCCGCAGGGATGGGGCCTAGAAATCTGCTCAGAAACCCCTCTCCACAGATCCTCAAAGCTTTAGAACAAGGCACCATCATCTTTTCCTTCCTGTGTTTTTCTCATGTCTTTTTTTTTTATTTCAGGAAATTATGGGGGTACAAACATTTTGGTTACATGTTATGACTTTGCCATATCCCAACCATGATCACTGCATTCACTAGCTGTGAGTTTATCCACCTCCACCTCCCTACCCCCAGAGAATATTACTACCATGTGTGTACCTCAGTGTTGATCAGTCAGTGCCAGTTTGATGGCACATACATGTGGTGCCTATTCTTCCATTCTTGTGATACCTCACTTCAGAGAATGGGCTCAAGCTCTATCCAGGAAAATATAAGAGGTGCTAGATCATCATCATTTTTTATAATTGAGTAGTATTCCATTGTATACATATACCATATTTTATTAATCCACTCATGGATTGACGGGCATTTGGGTTGTTTCCACATCCTTGCTATAGTGAATTGTGCTGCCATAAACATTCATGACTTATCTTTTTTTTTTTTTAGACAGAGTCTCACTTTGTTGCCCAGGCTAGAGTTAGTGCCATGGCGTCAGCCTGGCTCACAGCAACCTCAATCTCCGGGGCTCAGCGATCCTACTGCCTCAGCCTCCTGAGTAGCTGGGACTACAGGCATGCGCCACCATGCCCGGCTAATTTTTTGTATATATATTTTTATTTGGTCAATTAATTTCTTTCTATTTTTGGTAGAGACGGGGTCTCGCTCAGGATGGTTTCGAACTCCTGACCTTGAGCAATCCGCCCGCCTCGGCCTCCCAAAGTGCTAGGATTACAGGCGTGAGCCACCACGCCCGGCCCATGACTTATCTTTAAATTGAGCCATCTCTCAACACTGAAAATCTACTGAGATGAACTACACTCCCCTCCTCTAGGGGACTATACTCTCCTACATGATATAAGGATGTTTTTAAATGTTACAAATAATTCCTAAGTATGTAAGACATCTACATTTGCCCTCCCATTCACTTTAGAGTATAAGAAGTAGGCCTTGAACCTATGGAACCATCCATAGCCTGTAATAAAAGTTTCATCATGAGCATTTACAACATACTTAGTTCTCCTACCTTGTACTCCACAGCTGGGCCCCCAGCTTTGCACCCTGACGCTTGGCTTTTAATTCTGCTTTAAACTCACAGCTAAGGGAGGAATTAACATCAGGTGGAAGAGGCATCTGATATTGATGCTGATCTTCCAGCTACACGTACAAGTTTTTGTTTCATTTCTCCTTATTTCTTATTGATTACTGGTCACATATATAAAAAATACTTTATTACAAGTGAAACTATGAACTTTGACAAACAAAAAAATTAGTTTTGTTGGAACTGTTTCTATTTACCAAGAATGTTTACAATTTTGAGATACTATGTCATTGATGACAACACAGTTCATGGTTATTTGAATCATCAATGAACATGATTATATCAGTCATATTCATGATTATTTTATGTAAAGGAATAACTATCTCAATAATTCATCTTTTAGAATAGACATACTCATATTTAAATTCTGAAATATATATTATAAATCATTTTCTCTGTATCTTATAATTATGACATGTTTCCAACAATTATGTATATAGAGATTATATTATTTGTAAATTTTATTTCAGGATAGTAAAAATAACATTATAAAATCTTTTTATCAAGGGAGGTTGCAATCTGAGCATTGAGAATCACTGGTCTAATTTAAAAAGGACTATGCTTCAATTCTAGGGCCATGTGTTCGTGGCAGGGAGAGATAATATATTTTTACTCTAAATTAGTTTGTTAAATCTCATCAAAATTCATTAAACTGGAGTTCATAACTAGACAAACACCTCTTTTTTTTTTTAAAGCTCTTCAGAAAATTCTGATGGTCATACATGTACAGGGACTAATGAATTAAATGAGTTTACAAAATGCTTTCTAATCTTAAGATTCTATGAGTCTATAAATTTAAAGTAAATGATTCTGAATAGACATTTCTCAAAAGACATACAAATGGCCAATAGGCATATGAAAAAATGTTCAACACTACTAATCATCAGATAAATGCAAATCAAAAACGCAATGAACTTTCACCTGACACCTGTTAGAATGGCTACTATCAAAAAGATAAAAGAGGCCAGGCGCGGTGGCTCATGCCTGTAATCCTAGCATTCTGGGAGGCCAAGGCAGGCGGATTGCTCGAGGTCAGGAGTTCAAAACCAGCCTGAGCAAGAGCGAGACCCCGTCTCTATTATAAATAGAAAGAAATTAATTGGCCAACTAATATATATAGAAAAATGTAGCTGGGCATGGTGGCACATGCCTGTAGTCCCAGCTACTCAGCAGGCTGAGGCAGCAGGATTGCTTGAGTCCAGGAGTTTGAGGTTGCCGTGAGCTAGGCTGACGCCATGGCACTCACTCTAGCCTGGGCAACAAAGTGCCCAGAAAAACAAACAAACAAACAAACAAAAAAACCCAAAAAGACAAAAGATAGCAAGTGTTGGCAAAGATGTAGAGAAAGGGAACACTTGCACACTGTTAGTGGGAATGTAAATTAGTACAGCCATTATAGAAAACAGTATGGAGGTTCCTTAAAATATTAAAAACATATAATCCAGCAATCCCACCACTGGGTATACATACAAAGAAAATGAAATCAGAATGTCAAAGAGATATATGCACTCTCACATTTATTGCAGCACTATTCACAACAGCCAAGACATGGAATCAATCTAGATGTCCATCAACAGATCAATGGATAAAGAAAATGTGGTATATATACACAATAAATATTATTCAGTCACAAAATGAATGAAATCCTGTCATTTGTGACACAGATGAACCTGTAGGATGTTAAGTGAAATAAGCCATGCACAGAAAGATAAATATCACATGATCTCACTCATATGTGAAATCTAAGAAAGCTGATCTCTTAGAAGGACAGAGTAAAATGGTGGGTACCAGAGGCTTGGGTGGTTGGGAGGACAGGAGGATGGGGAGATGTTAGCTAAAGGATATATACTTACAGTTAGATAGAAGGGGGGAGAAGTCCAGAATAGGTAGATACAGTGAGACAGAATAGGCAAATATATAGAGACAGAAAGTAGATAAACAAATGACTGGAAGGGGGAGAAACTAGGAATGACTGCTAATGGTTACGGAGTTTCTTTCTTGGATGATGAAAATAGTTTAAAATTAATTGTGATGATGGTTGCAAATCTCTGAGCACACTAAAAACCATTGGATTGCATATTTTAAATCGGTAAACTGTATGATATGTGAATTATATCTCAATAATCTGTTTTTTAAAAATATAATTAAAATAGTAAAGTTCATGTTATATAGATTTTACCACACAAAAAGACCTTTAGGGGAAAAAACTGTGCCTATCCTGCAGAAATTATTCCACAATATCGAGAAGGATGGAATCCACCCCAACACATTTTATGAAGCGAACATAACCCTGATATCAAAACCAGGAAAGGATGCAACAAAAAAGAAAACTACACACCAATATCCCTTATGAATATAGATGTAAAAATTCTCAACAAAATCCTAGCCAATGGAATCCAGGTGCTTGTCAAGAAAATAATCCATCACAACCAAGTGGGCTTCATCCCAGGGATGCAGGGATGCTTCAACATACGCAAATCTATAAATGTAATTCACCATATAAACAGAAGCATAAACAAAAACCATATGATCCTCTCAATAGACACAGAAAAAGCATTTGAAAAAATTCAACACCCTTTTATGATAAGAACACTCAACAAAATAGGAATAGACAGGGCTTACCTAAAAATGATACAAGCCATATATGACAGACCCACAGCCAATATCATACTGAATGGGGAAAAATTGAAAATATTCCCACTTAGAACTGGTACAAGACAAGGTTGCCTACTATCTCCACTACTATTCAACATAGTGCTGGAAGTCCTTGCTACAGCAATCAGACAAGAGAGCAGAATTAAGGGCGTCCAAATGGGAGCAGAAGAGATCAAACTCTCACTCTGTGCTGATGACATGATATTATACCTAGAAAACCCCGAGGATTCAACCAAGAGACTCCTTGAATTGATAAATGAATTTGGTAAAGTCTCAGGATACAAAATCAATACACAGAAATCAGAGGCGTTCATATACACCAGTAACAGTAAAAGTGAGAACCAAATCAAAGACTCAATTAATTTCCTTCAAAATAGCAACAAAGAAAATAAAGTACCTAGGAATATATTTAACTAAGGAGGTAAAAGACCTCTATAAGAAGAACTATGAAACACTGAAGAAGGAAATAGCAGAGGATGTAAACAGGTGGAAGAATATACCATGCTCATGGGTCGGCAGAATCAACATTGTTAAAATGTCTATACTATCCAAAGTGACCTACAGAGTCAATGCAATCCCTATCAAAATGCCACCATCATTTTTCACAGATATAGAAAAAATAATTTTACACTTCGTATGGAACCAGAGAAGAACCCGTATAGCAAAATCAATCCTAGGCAATAAAAACAAAATAGGAGGTATCAATTTACCAGACTTCAAACTATACTACAAGGCTATAGTCATTAAAACAGCTTAGGACTGGCACAAGAACAGGGACATTGACCAGTGGAACAGAACAGAGAACCCAGATATAAAACCATCCTCATATAGCCAACTAATCTTTGACAAAGCAGACAAAAACATACGCTGGGGAAAAGAATCCTTATTCAATAAATGGTGCTGGGAAAACTGGATAGCCACATGTAGAAGACCGAAACAAGACCCACACCTTTCACCTCTCACAAAAATCAACTCACGCTGGGTAACAGACTTGAACCTTAGGTGTGAAACTATTAGAATTCTAGAGGAAAACATTGGAAATACTCTTCCAGACATAGGCCTAGGCAAAGAATTTATGAAGAAGACTCCAAAGGCAATCACAGCAGCAACAAAAATAAATAAATGGGACCTGATCAAATTAAAAAGCTTCTGCACAGCCAAAGAAACTGTCAAAAGAGCAAACAGACAATCCATAGAATGGGGAAAATTTTTGCAAGCCACACATCTGATAAAGGGCTGATAACCAGAATCTACTTAGAACTCAGGAAAATCAGCAAGAAAAAATCAAACAACCCTATCAAAAAATGGGCAAAGGACATGAACAGAAACTTCTCAAAAGAAGACAGAATAATGGCCAACAAACATATGAAAAAATGCTCAACATCTCTAATCATCAGGGAAATGCAAACCAAAACCACAATGAGATATCACTGAACTCCAGTGAGAATGGCCTTTATCAAAAAGTCCCCAAACAATAAATGTTGGCGTGGATGCAGAGAGATAGGAACACTCCTATACTGCTGGTGGGACTGCAAACTAGTTCAAACTCTGTGGAAAGCAATATGGAGATCCCTTAAAGCGATACAGGTGGATCTACCATTTGATCTAGCAATTCCACTACTGGGCATCTACCCAAAAGATCAAAAGTCACTTTATGAAAAAGACACCTGCACTCGAATCTTTATAGCAGCACAATTCACAACTGCAAAGTTGTGGAAACAACCCAAGTGCCCATCAATTCATGAGTGGATTAATAAAATGTGGTGTATGTATACCATGGAGTACTACTCAGCTTTAAGAAACAATGGTGATATAGCACCTCTTGTATATTCCTGGATACAGCTGAAACCCATTCTAAGCGAAGTATCTTAAGAATGGAAAAACAAGCACCACATGTACTCACCAGCAAATTGGTATTAACGGATCAACACCTCAGTGGACATATAGGAATAACATTTATCGGGTGTCAGGCAGGTGGGAGGGGGGAGGAGGGGATGGGTGTATACAAACACAATGAGTGAGATGTGCAACGTTTGGGGGATGGTCATGCTTAAGGATCTGACTCGAGGGGGGTGGGGGAGTATGGGCAATATACGTAACCTTAACACTTGTACCCCCATAATACGCTAAAATAAAATTTAAAAAATGAAAGAAAAAAAAGAAAAAGCTGTCTAGCATTCCTGAAAAATCTGAGAAATGATGCAGCCATAACACAAGGAAAGGATACACACACACACACACACACACACACACACACATATATATATATATATATATATAGCAATAATCAACAAAAAGTTCTTGGAGCCAGGCACAGTGGATCATGCCTATAACCCTAAGTGCTTATGGAGGCTAAGGCAAGAAGATTGCTTGAGGCCAGGAATTTAAGGCTGCTGTGAGGTATGAAAGTGCCACTGCACTGCAGCCTGGGTGACAGAGTGAGACCGTGTGTGTGTAAAGTTCTTAGATACATGTGATTATCAAAATAACTTCAAAAGTAGGGTTGGAAAATAAAACAGAAGAAATCTTCCAGAGCATGGAGGGAAAAGCAAGTAACAGAAAATAAGAGAATAGATGATAAAGGACAAATTTGTAACTCAGAAGTACTCCAGGAAGAAAGGACATAATAAAAAAAATAGAAGAAGTAATAGAAAAAAATTACCAGACTTTAAGAAATACTAGTTTTCAGGTTAATGTGTTGAATGTCCAGCATAATGAAGGAAATATACACATACAGCATTATATAAGTTAAAAACAAGGATAAAAAGATCTTAAATTCCAGAAAGGAAAAAAACATCCATTATCTACAAAAGAATGAACATTGGAATGGCAGACTTTTTATCAGTGCTGGAATGCTAACAGATAATTAGAAAATGCCTGCAAAGTTTTGAAGGAAAATTATTTTAAACCTAGTAATGTATATATCCAGTCAAAATATCAACTAAACAGTAGAATAAAAATGGTTTTAGACATGCAAGGACTCTGAAAATTTACTTCCTGTGTATTCTTTTTCAGCAGTTACTTGAGGGTAAGCTGTAGCAAAATGAGCATGAAAAGCCAACAGAAGCAGATCCACATTTTATCACCCATGTTCACTGGTATATCCCAAGGTCTAAAACAGTGCCTGGCACAAAGTAGGTGCTCCACAAATGTATGTTGACTAATATGAGATGAATTAAAGAATGGAATTAATGCATACATCCTATAAAGAGAAATCCAGAATGGCAGCTGTAGAGTAACCTAGAAAGGGAATGGTCCAAATTAGTACAGAAAGTTTTTTCATCCCAAGAAGTATGTCTTCAAGAAAAAGAACTACAACAAAGAAGATTATAATGGAAGAGTAGAATAACTAAGGCATGAATAACACCACAGTTCTTGTCTTAATATGAAAACAGGTAGTTAGAAATTCTAGGAAAAAAAAAGTCATTATCATAATATAATAATAGGCTGATTTGACCAACTAATTGGGGATAGAGTAGAAAATCATCTATTTGACCTGGACATTAAAAACAATTCCTTGAGCAGCAGAAATGTCAAATCATTAGACATGGAGAGAAAGAAATGCGATCCTATCTCTGCAGTCAATAAATAAACACAGTTTACTATTTTTCAACTTCTACAATCAACTTTAAACAAAATACGAAAGATTAAAATCTGGTAAAATAAAAGAATATAACCATTATCAACCTTGACAATATTCATATGGTAAAGGCTCAGCTGGCAAAAGGCAGAAGGTAGAAAGACAGGAAAAATGCTTGCAGGGAAGGGTTAAAGCACCAGTATCTTCCTATAACACAATAGTGAGTCCAGGGAGACTGTTCACAGGTGAAGCAATGTAAAACAATACCTAAATATATATATTAAAGTTCAAACATAATATAGAAGAGCTAAAACAATAACCTTTCAAATACAGGAGAAGGAGTTTAAAAATGTCAGTGGTTAGACAATTATAAAATGAAGCAATATTCCCTGGCTTATTACTTCCAGTTTTTCTTGTCAACTGCTGCTCTTGATAATAATCTCTGTGAAAAGGGGTCAACTCTTGATTGCTCCCTGATTCTAGTTTAAACTTAAATGAATGGGAGAAAATATGCCAGCTCCTGTTTCCATCAGCAGGATTCCATTGCTCTCCTCTTGCCCATCTTCCACGGCTTGTCAGAGAAAGAAAAAAACAGCCCCAATTTCACTAAAGAATGCAGTTTTAGTAGCTTTAACAGGTAAAGGGATAACAGAGAAATGCCACAAAAAGAGCAGAAAGCAACATGCAATCTGAGTTTTATTCCAGTTTGTTCATAGGAATGAAGAAATAAAAACTTTCATTTGCTTAAAACTTACCAGATTAACAAGTACACTCAATTGTTTGCTGCATCCCAAAAGTATTTCCTCAAATGTATTAACTTTCACTCAATATGGTTTTACTGAATGCCTACGATGTACTAAGTGCTATAAATACAATAGTGACCAAAATAAGACCACTTCTTTTAAACAGCTTACAGTCTACCAGAGAAAGGCAATAAAAAAGCAATTACAACAAAGTTTAATTCACATGGTGACAGTGGAAATACAGGGTACTATGAAAGCACCCTGCCACTTAACTTAGTCCAAGGAAGTTAGATGAGGTCTCCTGAAAGGCATAATGTTTTAATTCAAATCTGAATTAAGAAGAGTTAGCAAGAAAAAAGAGGATATGTGGTCTCCAGAGATAGAAAGCGTTACAAAACCATAAATCTTCTGATTATGAATACCAATGTTCCTTTTAACTACTGCTGAACTGAGTTCTATGACTGACTGCCAAAATGTTCTTTAAAATAGTAAACTCTATTACAGAACAATGGTTTAAATGCTTTGTTCATATTTTTTTTTAAAAGGTATTTTATCTATTTCTCCAGCATGGTGACTGTTTCTTAGGTTTAGTGAAATACTCTGGTTCCTTAAAGGAAAGTCTATAAATATAATAGTAGTAGTAAAATATAAATCAGTCACATAAAATTTAGAACTTTTGTTATCTAATTTATCTTTACTAGCTAACTTCTTTCATCTGCACATTTCACAATGTTTTCACAACATTAACAAGATATAAGAATCATTTCATTTATGAAGAGCAGGTGAAAAGTTTCATAATAACTCTTTAGAAATATTAACAAAATACTGTTGCTTTTTAAAGATCTCAGTAAAATATTAATTTTTATAGATTTTTTTCTGCTTCTGGAAATGCTGTTGGTTAAAAAAAAGAAAAAGAAAATTTCTCATAGATTTTTAAAGCTTGCTCAAGCTATCACTCATACATATGACATAAAACTAAAACAAAATTGTAAATAAGGCAAAACTTCACCAAAAGTCACCTATGTAGACATTTAAAAATAGCATTTACTTAGCAGCAAATGCTGCTAATGTTTTTTTTAAAGAAAAACAAAAACCAAAGAAACTTGCAAGAAAACAGACTTGAAGATAGATAATAGGCGATGTTGAAGACTTAGTATTTCAGAGTATCTGTTTTGGTGACTTTATGCCAAGCACAAATACTTTGAGATGATCATGTAAGGTGTAATCAATTTACACAACATCTATAAAATGAAGACAACAAAGACAAGGCATCATGAAACAGTAGAAACTAAGGAGTCAGATGGGGCAAAGGATCAGATTTAACCTAATTATCTGTTAACTATGTGATTCTCAACAGTTTCTTAACTCTCAGCTCAGTTTCCTCACGTGTAAAATGCATCCATCATCTACCCCGCAGTGTTAATATGAAGAGTAAGTGCTGGATGCCTGGGTACAAAGTGAACCCTCAATATATATCAGTTCCTACATTAAAAAAAAATAATGATCTTGGGCCTAATTAAATGAAATCTGTGAAACAAGGATAAATATTAAAGTGCACCCCAGAAGAATTTTTTTCTTTTATGTGAGGAAAGGAGAGAAAAAGCATGTGTATAAAGAAATTAGCTACACATTCCTCACCTGACCACCGAATTAATATTATACCATGTAGTGAGTAATAGGCTCACTTACCTAAGGACATAAAGGTGAACAGAATGAGAGGCAAGATAACATATACAATGAGAAACAGCAAAGATACACAGCATCCACATGATATTAATGACCAGAGGTAGAATAGATCATAAAGAGAAAAGAAATCCAGTTTTAAGAAACTGTAGAATAAAAAAGATAATTTTAACAATTAAATGTATTAACTGAATAAAGAACAATAATTCAATGGGAAGGACGGTAATTCAATGTCACTCATCCACTGACATTTCTTCTGAGAAAGGGCATGGAGAAGGAAAACTTACGTAAAAAGGAAAGTGTAAAATACAAAGGGTAGGAGAACTGGAAGCACAAACTTTAAACCATAAAGCGAAGAAGTGTTTTGGAGACACTAGAAAACAATGTCTTCAAGGGCTAATATGAACACTCTATTTTGGGGATGAAGTGGAGAGCCAACTGTATTAAGCCAATTCAAGCAAAACATAATAAAAATGTTATATTGTAAATTTTTTGATTGTATTAACTTTGAGCCCTAAACAACTTGATAATAACCAATTAAACAGGAAGGATGCTGGCAATCAATACAATCAGCTCTTGAGTGTGGAAGCTATGAAATTATCTCACTGTCTCCCACTGTGAAGAACAGAATCAGTGATTCTACCTTCTATGCTTTGACTTGTTCCTCTTTTCTTTCTTTTCTTTTCTTTTCTTTTTGAGACAGAGTCTTGCTCTGTCGCCCAGGCTACAGTGCAGTGTCGTCATCATAGCTCAATGCAACCTCAAACTCCTGGGCTCAAGCAATCCTTTTACCTCAGCCTCCTGAGTAGCTGGGACTACGGGTGCCAGCTACCACGTGGGGTTAATTTTTCTATTTTTAGTAGAGATGGGGGGGGGGTCTCACTCTTGCTCAAGCTGGTCTCAAACTCCTAACCTCCTGCCTCGGCCTCCCAGAATGCTAGGATTACAGGTGTGAGCCACTGCACCCGGCCCCCGCTTCTGTGCTTTGAAATCCTTCACCTGTTCATACAGCAGAATATATTAGACATCCCACAGTCAGATCTCACTTGTTATAAAAGAGGAAATCAGGAATACTTTTTGGTAACACTACAGCTCCAGTATTTCTCATTAGCTTTGCCAAAGCACTCTTACACTGCAATGGAGTGTAAGACCTGCCCCCTTCCCTCTTTTCTTCACAAGGTTAAAGACATGAAGGACTGATAGATTTCCCAGATGCCTCATTTTCCTTACAGGTATTTCTCCCAATAAGTATCTTTAATGTCCAAAGTCACCTTGGTGTTTGCTTCTCAGAGAACTCAGACTAACATATTTAGTTATTAATGTCAATCTTAACATTTTGTTTACAGAGGAATCATACAACAGAAAGATTTCCTAATCCTTTGTCATTACCATCATTATTATAGGGAAGGAAGACTCTCACTGCTTGTGTAAAGTGGTGGAGTGGTAGAGATGAGAGAAAAAATATGAAGAGAAGTAAGTTCTTCAATTGCTGGAAAGTTAAAGGCTGAGGAAAGATAGGCTCCCACAGTCCTCTACTACAAACAGAAGTAAGTGCCTCACTACACTAAGGAAAGAGTAACTGATGATTTCCTTTTTAATGCTGGGCTGGGTAAAGGTGAGAGGGATAGATGGCTTTCTAGCTTTCTGCTTTCTCAGCTTGAGGGAGACTAGATCTGGCTGTATATAGCATGGACTAGAGTGCTAAAAGTTAGAATCATCTTCTAATTAATAGAGATAGTTTAAGTCTTATTAAACTTCCATTATGAACTATTACTTGAATTATCTCCTTTAATCTTCAAAATAGCCCTACAAGGAAGGTATTGTTAGTATTATGTCCTATGTTCCTAGCTTTTCTCCCACTCTTATAGATTCTCTTTCTCAGTCTTTTTTTGCTGCCTGGGTCCTTATTCTTCATTAAACCTTAATTAGTAGGTTTCAGTACTGTGAACTCTTCTCTTCCTATGCTCTTTAAGATGTCCTTAAGAGAGAAACCGAATTCCAGACTTGTATACAGCTACCTACTCGACATCTCCATTTGGACATAGCAGTTGCTGATACAACCTACTTATATCCCTTTGTCATTCCCCTCCTGAAGCCCTCCAATGGCTTCCATCACAATTAAAATCCAAATTTCTTGCCTATTAACTTACCTAATCTAGTTGATGCCCAACTTTGCAATCTTATCTCCTATCACTAATCCTCTTTACTCATTAAACTAAAACCATAGTAGAATTTCTGTTCCTCAGATATTTCAAACTTATTTCTACCTTAGGCATTTGCATTTGTCTGTTCTATCTCCTTTTGTCTCTAGTTTTTCAAGTGACTAGTTCTTTTTTGTCATTCAGGTCTCAGTTCAAATAGCACCTCCTCAGAAGGGCCACCCCTGACCATGCATCAATATTCTTCCCTGACATTGTGGAATTTATTTGGTCTTTGGCCCCATTTCCTGGCTTCCAACTCTTAAAATCAGGTGTCCTCAAACTACGGCCTGCTGAGGACATTTATCCCGCCCGCCCGAGTGTTTTTGCCTCCACTGCCAGTCCTGCTTAGCAGCTGACTCATCCGGGCCCACAGTGCACATGTGTGGAATGTGTGTTGCACTCTCCAACGGCCCTTCATCAGTCTGAGGGACAGTGAACTGGTCCCCTGTTTAAAAAGTTTGAGGACCCCTGCTTAAAATTCTTGGAAACTACAAAGTGATGTCTTTCTGTATACTAATGAGTTGACTGATGGCTGGCAGCCCTCAGGCAGCTTCAGGAGGCAGGGCTGGTCACTGGAAAGATCAAGGCAGGATTTCAGCCCACCAGCAACCTCCAGGGAGGGGAGAGGCACTGATGGTTAAATTGGTCACCATTGGCCAATGGTTTAATCAATCATGCCTATATAATAAACCCTCCATTAAAAACCCCAAAAGATAGGATGTGGAGATCTTCCAGATAGCTAACTGAACATGTGGAGGTTCTAAGAGGGTGGTTTGCCCAGGAAAGGCATGAAAGCTCTGTGCCCCTTCCCTATACCTCATCCTATGTATCTCTTCATCTGCTGTATATTTGTATCTTTTAAACATCCTTTGTAATAAACTGGTAAATATAAGTGTTTCCTTGAGTTCTGTGAGCCACTCTAGCAAATTAATCAAACCTGAGGAAGGGGTTGTGGGAATCCTGATTTACAGCTGGTTGGTCAGAAGCACAGGCAAAACACCCTAGAACTTACAAATGGCATTGGAAGGGGGTGACGCAGTCTTGGGGACTGAGCTATTAGCCTGGAGGATCTGATGCCATCTCTAGGCAGATAGTGTTGAAATTAAATTAGAGGACACCCAGCTGGTGTCCACCTAAGAACTGACTGCATGCTTGCTGGTAGGGGAAACCCCCACACATCTGGTATCAGAAGCATGTTGTAAGAGTATAGTAGGAGAAACTGAGTTTCTTTTCCTACTTAGATGTTCCATTTCCCAATGCCTATAGTCACTCAATTATGCCACTCAACTTTATTTTCTTTATAATACTTATAATCTGAAAATATCTTGTTTGCTACATGGCACACTCCCAACCTTTAAAAACTGGATATAAGTATAGACTGGAATGCTAAAGATTAGAATTATATTCACCAACTAATAGCTAATATATGTCTTATTAAATTTTGGTTATGTACTGCTACTTGCATTATTTCATTTAAAACATTACATACTAGGGGTAGTATTATTCATAGCAATCTAGAACACCTAGGACTGTAAGGACTCAAATACTTGCTGGTGAATATGAATTAAGAACACAGTGTGAAGCTGGAATTCAAATACATATGTGATTCCAAAGCATATGGGTCTTTATTCCATGATACACTATTCCAGTAAATATATATACCCATTGAGTCATTAATTATAGAAGACATTCAATTTTGGTTTGCAGAATATTAGTGCAGAATATTAAATTATTTTACCATTAAAAGAACAGAGGCAAATGCAAACTACCTAGCCCTTCTCCAACATATACATAAATAATGCTAAAGGAAAAGTATTAGCTAGAAAGAAAGCATGGTTTCCCTCCCTCCCAAGATGGCTGACTAGAGACATTAGACATTAGTTCTCAGAAAGAAAAAACAAAGTTATAGGTGAATAATCATGGCCCAAGTGGAATACTGAGGAAAAAGTGCCAGAACCTATAGGAGAACCCATGAGAAGAAGCTGAGGCACAGAAAAAGAAGGAAGCAAGAGTTTGACAGTGATCGATCTCTGAGGAACTTGGAGTCCCACGGAAAGGGCAAGTGGGGGTGTTTTTCACTCTCCTCGCCTCTGCAGTAGCCTGCTATTTTCCGAACTGTGGGGGAGCCCCTCTGCCTTTGTGAGCCCAACGTCTACTGCATGTGGCAATCTGGAAACTTCTTGAGGGCGGAGTGCCAGGCTACCAGCTTGCACAACAGAGTTATTTGCCCTTTCCCCAGACCAGAGCTGAGGTAGTGGGGGTACCTTAGTGGTTGTGCACCCTTGTGGGGCCTCTGTCCTACCTAGAGAGTCTCAGCCCTTAAACTAACTGATAACTGAACATGTGTTGTGTCTCTGCAACAAAAGATCCCCTGCAAACATTCCCCAGCACTCACTTGGACTGCAGCAACCACAAAAGGCTGGCAGGTCCCAAGACAGCTGTAAGATTCCGGAAGTTCTAATCCTCCAGGTGGGCTGACCTTAAGGGAAAGGAGAATGCAGTGTGCTAAAGTGCCCCTTGGTACAAAGGAAAGCATGCTCTCTCCTCTGCTGCAGAGATCCTAGCTTGTGAGCTCAAGGTGACTGTGCCTCTCCCAGTAGAGATGCAGGTGCAGTTCTGGGCTCTGTAGGGAAGGAGATGGTTCTTACCAGCAGCGAGGCTGCACTGTTGCCAGGAACAGACATGAAGACTAGGACTCCTTCTCAACCCCCTTGCAGACACAGCTGGGCCTGCTCTTGTAGGGGTTTGGTAGAGATGAACTGAGGGATAGTCCTTCCAGGGATTAGGGGCAGATGCACCACCACTGACAGTGTGCCCACCATGCCTGGGCTTGCATGAAGGGCAGGGCTCATCCCCCTTGGCACACAGCGTTCCAGAAGTGTACCATAAAACGACTGTTAACAAACTTTTAAAAATCAAAATCATTATCAAGGGTCTTCTCAGACCAACGTGGAATAATGCTAGAAATCAATATGAAGATGAACTTTGGAAACTATGCAAATACATGAATATCAAACAATGTTTGTGCTCTGGAATGATCACTGGGTCAACGAAGAAATTAAGACAGAAATTAAAAAATTTTTGAAATGGCCGGGCGCGGTGGCTCAAGCCTGTAATCCTAGCACTCTGGGAGGCCGAGGCGGGCGGATTGCTCGAGGTCAGGAGTTCGAAACCAGCCTGAGCAAGAGCAAGACCCCGTCTCTACTATAAATAGAAAGAAATTAATTGGCCAACTAATATATATATATATATATATATATAAAATTAGCCGGGCATGGTGGCGCATGCCTGTAGTCCCAGCTACTCGGGAGGCTGAGGCAGAAGGATTGCTTGAGCCCAGGAGTTTGAGGTTGCTGTGAGCTAGGCTGACGCCACGGCACTCACTCTAGCCTGGGCAACAAAGAGAGACTCTGTCTCAAAAAAAAAAAAAAAAAAAAAAAATTTTGAAATGAATGAAAATGAAAACACACTTCCCCAAATCTGTGGGATACAGTAAAAGCAGTGCTAGGAGGCAAGTTTATAGCATTAAATGCCTACATAAAAAATAATAATAATACAACAATCAATGAAATGAAAACTTGGTTCTTTGAAGAAATAAAATTGGTAGACCTCTAGGTAGATTAACCAAGAAAAAAAGAGAAAAAGAACAGATTCAAGTAAGCACAAACCCAAATGATAAAGGTTACATTACAACTGATACCACAGAAAGACAAAAGATCAAGAGAGACTAGTCTGAGTATCTCTATGTGTACAAACTAGAAAATCTAGAGGAAATGGATACAGTATTTGAAACATACAACCTCCCAAGATTGAACCAGGAAGAAATAGACATCCCAAACAGATCAATAATGAGTAGTGAAATTGAATCAGTAATAAAAAAAATCCCCCCCCCCAAAAGCCTAGGACTAGACAATTTCACTTGCCATAATTCACTAGATATACAAAGAACTGGCACCAGTCCTGCTGAAACTGTTCCCCAAAAATTGAGGAGGAGGAATCTCCCTAGCTCATCCTATGAAAACAGTAACACTCTGATGCCAAAGCCAGGCAAAGACACAACAAAAAAAGAAAACTACAAACTAATATCCCTCATGGACATAGATGCAAAAATTCTCAACAAAATACTAGCAAACCAAAATCCAACAGCACATCAATAAGATAATACACCATGATCAAGTGAGTTTTATTCCAGGGATACAAAAATGGTTCAACATATGCAAATAAACAAATGTGATTCAACACATAGACAAAATTAAAAACAAAGACCACATGATTATCTCAATAGATGCAGAAAAAGCATTCAATAAAATCCAGCACCCTTTCATGATAAAAAACCCTCAACAAACTAGGCAACGAAGGAATACACCTCAAAATAATAAAAGCTGTATATGACAAACACACAGTCAACATCATACTGAATGAGTAAAAGTTGAAAACATTTCTCCAAAGTACTGGAAACAAGACAATGATGCCCACTTTCACCACTCCTGTTCAACACATCACTGGAAGTTCTAGCCAGAGCAATCAGGCAAGAGAAATAAAAGTCATCCAAATTATTCCATCCAAAAGAGGAAGTCAAATTATTTCTGGTTACTGATGATTTGATCTTATAGTTAGAAAGCCCTAAAGACTCCTTTAAAAGACTCCTAGATTTGATAAATGATTCCGGTAAAGTTTCAGGATACAAAATGTATATTAAAAAAATCAGCAGCATTTCTATACACTAATAACAATCAAGCTGAGAATCAAATCAAGAACTCAGTGTCATTTACAATAGCTCCAAAAAAACCCCCCAAAATACTTAGGAATGTTTTTAACCAAGGAGGTGAAAGATTCCTACAAGGAAAACTACAAAACACTGATGAAAGAAATCACAGATAACACAAACAAATGGAAAAACATCCCATGTTGACAGATTGGAATAAACAATATAGATAAAATGCCCATATTGTCCAAAGCAATCTACAGATTCAACACAATTCCTATCAAATTACCAATGTCATTTTCCACAGAATTAGGGAAAAAAATCCTAAAATTCATATGGAACCAAAAAAGAGCTCAAATACCCAATAAGCAAAAAAGAACAAAGCTAGAGGCATCACATTATCTGACTTCAAATTATACCACAAGTCTACAGTAACCAAAACAGCACTGTAGTGATATAAAAATAAACACACAGATCAATGGAACAGAACAGAGAACCCAGAAATAAAGACACATACCTACAACTTATCTCAGACAAAGTCAACAAAAATATACACTGAGGAAAAGACATCCTATTCAATAAATGGTGGGAAAATTAGTCATATGCAGAAGAATGAAACTGAACCTATACATAAAAATTAACTCAAGATGGATTAAAGACTTAAATGTAAAACTTAAACTATAAAAATCCTAGAAGAAAACCTGAACTCTCTGGGACACTGGCTTAGGCAAAGAATTTATAACCAAGACCTCAAAAGTAAATGCAGCAAAACCAAAAACAGACAAATGAGACTTAATGAAACTAAAATGATTCTACACAGAGAAGGAAATAATCAAGAGTAAACAGACATCCTACAGAATGGGAAAAAATATTTGCAAACTATACATACAACAAAAGGCTAATATACAGAATCTTTAAGGAACTCAACTCAGTAAGAAAAAAAACCTAACCCTATTCAAAATGGACAAATGATCACCACATCCCACAGATGTGGGACTACCCCTCCAATCCCCGAATCCCTGGTGAACACCACCACCCTTTGAGCACCATAGTGTTAATCAGTCAGTACCAATTTGATGGCTAGTATATATGGAGCCCATTATTCTGATCTTATGTCACCTCACTTTGGATAATGGGCTTAAGCTCAATCCAGGATAATATAATTGGTGCTAGCTCGCTGTCGTTTCTTAGAATTGAGTAATATTCCATTGTAAACATATATCAAATTTTAATAATCCACTCATGAATTGACAGACACTTGGGTTGTTTCCACATCCTTGCTATAGTGAATTGTGCTGCCATAAACATTTGGGTGCAGATGTCTTTATAATAGAATGTCTTATGCTCTTTTGGGTAGATGCCTAATAATGTACCCTCACTAGGGAGAGGCAAAGATATAAAATGTAACCAAAATGTTAAGAAAAAAAGAAAAACAAACATTTGTTGGGTGTGGGGCAGGCAGGAGAGGGGAGGAGGGGATGAGTATATACATATATAGTGAGTGTGATGCACACCGTCTAGGGGATGGACACACTTGAAGCTCTGCCTCAAGGGGGGAGGGGAGACAAGGGCAATGTATGTAACCTTAACGATTGTATCCCCATAATATTCTGAAATAAAAAAAATGTTTTAAAAAAATTCAATATGAATTACAATAAAAATTCTTAGTAAAATAAAAAAATGGACAAATGCCATGAACACTTTTTTTTAAAAACTTTTTTTTTGAGACAGAGTCTTGCTCTATCGCCTGGGTACAGTTTAGCGGCATCATCATAGCACACTGCAACCTCAAACTCCCTAGCTCAAGCAATCCTTCTGCCTCAGGCTCCTGAGTAGCTGGGACAACATGCGTGCACCACGATGCCTGGCTAACTTTTTTCCTATTTTTCTTGAGGGGTCTTGCTCTTACTCAGGCTGGTCTTGAACTCCTGAGCTCAAGTGATTCTCCTGGGTTGGCCTCCCAAAGTGTCAGGATTATAGGTGTTAGCCATTGTGCCTGGCCATGAACAGACATTTTTTCAAAAGAGATACAAGCAGTAAACATATCAAAATATGCTCAACATAACTAATCATCAGAGAAATGCAAATTAAGGCCATAATGAGATACTATCTTATGCCAGTTAGAATGGCTATTATTAAAAAGTCATAAACAACAGATATTGGTGAGGATGGGGAGAAAAGGTTAATGCTTATACACTGTTGGTGGGAATGTAAATTAGTACAAGCTCTATGGAAAAGAGTATGAAGATTTCTCAAAGAACTAAAAATAGAACTACATTTGATCCAGTGATCCCACTACTGGCTATCCACCCAAAGAAATCATTACATCAAAAAGACATCTGCATTCATATTTTTCTTGCAGCACTATTCCTAATAGGTAAGTCACACAATCAACCTAAGTGTCTATCAACCGATGATTGGATAAAGAAAATGTGGTGTGTGTGTATACAGACATACATACACATATATACACATATACTTCTCTACCTTGCCCATTTGTTTCAAATGGTCCAATATTGTTGGAATAGTAATGTCAAACCTTGTGTTAATTCACACATAGGTGGAGATGGATTCACTTCCACTACAGCTTTCAGCTCATCATGATCCACCTTGGTCTCAGGTTGCCCATGTGGCTCACACACATATATACACATATTTGTGTATGTATGTAGGTTTTAAGTATGAAATGTCTGATTTCCTTAAGTACTAAGTTTGACAGTTGATATCTCTGACATTTCACTTTGATTGATTCTTCTTGTTTTATGTTTATCATGAAGGTACATCCTCATTCTTTCAAATGCACATTTTTGCTTGTGAATGTCTTTCAAATTTTTTTTAGAGCAATTTTTGTTCAAAAATTTGTATTTTTGATTATGAGTTCCATCGTGGAACCAGTGCAGTGCATACATCAACAAAGTGTTTGGGAAAGATGTGGCTGATGAAGGTACAGTATGTCAATTGTTTGAGAAGTTCCATCCTGGAGACTTTAATCCTGAAAATGAGCCACAAGGGCAATCTGAGACCAAGGTGGATCATGATGAGCTGAAAGCTGTAGTGGAAGTGAATCCATCTCAACCTATGTGTGAATTAACACAAGGTTTGACATTACTATTCCAACAATATTGGACCATTTGAAACAAATGGGTAAAGGTAAAGAAGCTGGATAGATGAGTTCCACATGAATTAAATAAGCACCAGAAGAGAAATCATCTCGAAGCCTGTCTTTCTTTGCTGTCATAACATAAAGGCAAACCATTTCTACACCATATTTTCACATGTGATGAACAATGAACTCTTCTTCACAATTGCAAGGGTTTGGCACAATGCCTGGATAAAGAGGAAGTGCTGAAACACAGACCAAAACTGAACATTCATCCAAAAAAGCTAATGGTGTCTGTTTGGTGGTCCAGCACTGGTATTATCTACTACAGCTTCATGAAACCTGGTCAATCCATTACAGCAGGTGTCTACTGCAACCAATTGGATGAAATGATCAGGATTTTTATGATTAACCAGTGGAGATTGGTCAACAGAGACAGGCCAATCCTCTTACAAGACAACACTGGACCACATGTCACATAAACAACACTGCTCAAACTATAGAAGCTGGACTTGGAAACTTTCTGTCATTTACCATATTCACCACCTTGCACCAACTAACTACTATGTCTTCCAGGGTTTGGACCACTTCTTGCAAGGAAAAATGTTTAATTCTTAACAAACTGTAAAATATCTTTTGTGATTTCATTGCCACTTGCTCTCCAGGCTTCTTCACTGCTGGTATAAACAAGCTACCGTCAAGATGGCAAAACTATGTTGATAGTTTAGGCACATACTTTGACTAACTGTACTGCTTCTTGTTTGAAACATAATAAACTACAATTTTGATTCTGTAATTGGACATTTCATATTTAATGACCATATACTATATATTTTAATAATATTTTATACACACACAATAATATTTTATACACACACATCACAAACTACTACTCAGTGATAAAAAAGAATAAAATCATATCTTCTGCAGCAACATGGATGGAACTGAAGGCCATTATCTGAATAAATAAAACAACTCAGAGAAAGTCAAACACCACATGTGCTCACTTATAAGTGGGAGCTAAACAATGAGTGCATATGGACATAAAGAGTAGAATAACAGACACTGGAGACTCCAAAAGGGGGAAGAAGGGATGAAAACTGACCTACCGGGTATAATATATGCTACTTGGATGATGGTTACACTAAAAGCCCAGACGACTTCACCACTATGTAACATCCAAGTAACAAAACTGCCCTTGTACCCTCTAAATCTATTTTTAAAAAAAGAAATAAAGCATGGAATATTTTTTCCCATAGTAGGTAGTTTAAAGTCCTAAATAGCACTTTTGGTTCAGAAAAAGGAATATAGCAAATGATAGAAGCCTTTTCTAATCCTGGGTGTTAACCTCACAGGAGTGGGAAATAAAGAAGTTTGGGTATGAACATAAAGTAAGTGATAACATTATCTCAGGAATATTCAGAGAGAATCCCTAGACTGCCTCAAAATGGAGAAATATTCAGGGAAGAGAAGAGAATAGTAGGAATAAGCATAGAGAGCAGAAACAGAATTTTGAAGCAGTTTTCACTTAGAAGTAATGGAATTAAAGCATCAAATGAATTAGAAAATTGCTACCATTAAGCTTGCCCTATATTAAACATCAGATAATGACATCACTTAAATGGTAAACTGATGTGATCTCTACAATGAATAAAAAAACAAACCTGTAAGAGTAGATCCTCAGTTTCGTAAAATACTCATTCAAAAGTGACAGAAGGTTGGGGAAAAGATAATTTTCAATGCCAGATTTATTACAAATTAAAACCAATGTACCCCATATTAAATTCCCCCTTACTCTCAAGTCCCAAGTACCAGACTCACCGATCTTCTAAAACTTTAATGGTTTCATGAAGAACTTTCTGTTGTTCTCTCAGCTGTTGATTTTTGGTGAAGAATTCTTCTAGTCTTTGTGCATCTCTGAAAGTCAAGAAATAAGTAAGGTTTTTTTCAGGGAAAAATACTCTAACAGCATAATTCTGTTATATAAGAATTCCAAGTACAGTCTCACCACTTCTGTATCACGAATTTCTTGTATCAAAACAACTTAAAAGGTAAAGTCTGAATATCTTGTTAAAGTTTAAATTATACTATAATTTGCTCTGCAGTACTTTTACATATTATAGAAGTATTATCCTAAATACTAGGCATCCATTACACAGTATTGGAACACAGAGGAGGGACTGGATTCTGATGCTGCCATTGATTCAACTTCATTAAAATGGCTATCAAAATATACACTTACTGTTTTTTATTATTTTTACATATTTGTTACTGTAAATAACAGATTATCTCTACTCACATTATCTCTATTCCAATTATAGAAGATTTATACTTTCTATTTTATTAATTTGTGTTCCTCAAACTTATTACCTGGACTTCCTTTTAAGGCAGGGCTTACAGTGGTGTGGAAGAACATGAACCCTAGCCTAGATGCCAGATGGGTTTGAATCCCAGCTACTCATTTACTAGCTGTGTGACCTGTTACAATTAACCTAAACTCTCTGTGCCTCAGAAAATGTGAATACAATAATATCTCCCTGATAAGGTGTTTAGGAGGACTAAGTACTAGTGTATGTATAGGACACAGAACAGTGCTGGCACACACCTCTATTTAAGTGTTTACCATTATGATTTTATAGTCAGGGAAAAAACTGATAAAGACATAAAATTTTCTTTTAGTTGAACCTGATTACCTTCAAAGTTGTATCATATTTTATCCCTCCATTATTATTTTTAAAAATCACATTATTAAAAATAAAGTATGCATACATTTTAATTCTAAGAAAACCTGTTAGAAATTTAATTGGGATTTTTCTGTGTGGTCTTGAAGCTGAAAATATGGAACAATACCATGATTTAAATATCTTTCCCCAGAACTCTGATGGGTCTAAAATACCAATTCAAATAAGGCTGGTAAATCACTCAACCATAAAAAGTAGTAAATATTCATGTCAACTTAGTGGTAAACATAATGGGATTCTACTAGAATAACTGTAGGAATGATTAAGCAAAGTCCTTATGAAAGCAAATTGATGAATTCCAAAACGGAATCATGCAACTTCAAAAACAGGTAAGAGTGAAATATAAAACAGGTCTATCTTGGACCTCATCAAAAGGAAGAGTTATTACCATACTGTATATCACCAGCATTACCTCTAAGGCATGCTCCATGCCACTGGCAGCATTTTACTAGAAAATAGGCGGGCTTCTGTCTTTCTGAAGTAACTGAACATTTTAAATATAACTGGCATGTGAAACTGGGTAGATCTTGTATATGAAAATGCAACTAAAAAGATAGATAACAAACCATCCCTTCTCTGTCTCCCTTATAGCCCCATGTACCACATATACCACTCTTCTCATTACTTTAAAATCAAATGTCATACATAGGGGTGGAGATGTGGGACTACAGGGAGAGAAACAGCAACTATTATAATAATACCATGAATAAAGAAAATGGACAAAATGATATGTTAAAGTTTACTCTCTAAAGAAACTATTTGTGACAAGGAATCAAAAGCATGAAAATAGCCCTGGCACAATTGCAGGATATTTTTTTCTTTATAATTCTTTAAATTCATTAATTTAAAAAATAATTTAAAAGAAAATAAGGGTTTATTTGTAGATAGGTAGTTTAGATTTCTAAATTTCTCAGCAGCTAAAGACAATTTTCTTATTAAGTGCTATAAAGCTGGGTGGCTAAATATGGTAGATGTCATCTTTATTATTTCCTCAGTGGAAAACAGTACAGCTACTGTTTTTCTTTAAATAACAGCTGATAATTAGGATGATCAGATTTACTAACTGATCATTAAGAAAGTCAATCAGTTAGTAAGTAATGGATATACATTGGTAAAAACAGACGTAGCCATGTCCATAAGTAGGCTAAAAGAATGAGGCAGATCTGTAATCCTAGGTCTCTGGGAGGCCGAGGCAGGAGGATAGCTCAAGGTCAGGAGTTCGAGACCAACCTGAGCAAGAGCTAGACCCCGTCTCTACTAAAAATAGAAATAAATTAATTGGCCAACTAAGAATATATAGGAAAAATTAGCCAGGCATGGTGGCGCATGCCCGTAGTCCCAGCTACTCAGGAGGCTGAGGCAGGAGGATTGCTTGAGCCCAGGAGTTTGAGGTTGCTATGAGCTAGGCTGACACCACAGCACTCTAACCCAGGCAACAAAGTGGGACTGTCTCAAAACAAAAACAAAAACAAGAATGAGGCAGATCAAGCTTAAGTATAACTTTTCAAATAACCTCACAATATTCAACAGTCAATATTTCCATGTGTTTAATTTTGTAAATGAATGTGTGTGAAAGAAAAGCATTAGCCACGTGCACAGACAACTTCACTATCAGCAAAACACAGATCTAAAACAATTGGGGAACAAATAGTAAAGTTATTGATTTATTTTCTAAATGCTCCTTCCAGATGCAAATCCTTAAACACTGAGATATCTCACAAATACAGACATTCTAACAATATGGAGATAAGACTGTATATTATAAAATATACTGAGAAAGGAGGATTATGGTAATATAAGTAAACTCAAATTCTTGGTCCCACAATGCAGACCTAACTTACTCTGGGAATGGTTAAATAAAGCATCCCTTTAATTTTCCGATTACTCAGAATTTAGCTACTTACCTGTGCTTCCAAAATGTACACCCCCAAGCTACCTAAGGTACACAGGTACAGAGTAATTAAAGCAGGTGTCCTCAAACTTTTTAAACAGAGGGCCAGTTTTCACTGTCCCTCAGACCATTGGAGAGTGCGCACTGTGGGCCTGGGACGTGTCGGCCGCTAAGCAGGACAGGCAGTGGCGGCAAACACCCAGAGGGCCAGATAAATGTGCTAGGCGGCCCGTATGTGGCTCTCGGGCTGTAGTTTGACGCCTGAATTAAAGTAATTAAAAGGTTGCTAAGAGGATCAAATGACTCTATAAACTAGACAGTAATGTAAGGCATTACTATCAGCGACTGAATAACCAGTTATATTCGAGATGCTATAGGTGATTTTTGAGAAAGTAATATTTAACAGTCATTTATAAATTTAAGAAGGTTTTCATGTGGCTGTCTGGTTATATGTATAGAGAAATATATTTTATATAAAAAGTCTCCATTATAAAAAGTATATTTGTAATAAAGCAAATCTAGATAATACCTAATCACTGAATCTGTAGGGAAATGATTCTGAATGAAGTTAATATAAAATACTTATTACTTTTATAGCTAAAATTTGTAATTCAAAATAGTAATATTTTAGAAAATAAAATTACTAGGTCTAAATGAAAGATCCATTTTAATAAAACAAATTTGCTTTAATAAAAACATTTAGTGAAGGTAGCTTAAAATATATAGCCAAATAGCAAACACAATGATTTCTAGGTTTTGGTATTGCTTCTTAAAAGTGACTGATATTTTTATTCAATAGGATGTCTTTCTTAATCAACAGTTGTTAATCCAGCATTTATAAGATCAATAACTTCAACACTGAACCAAGGTACAATATAAAGAGCTCACTGTTTAGTAATCAATTCTCAAACACTAAGCCTTTGGTATTAGAAAAGCTCAAAGGCAACAAGAACTCCTATATAATGTTATATATACAAAGGGAAACTTGTTGAATAACTCCAATAAACAATAATTTGGCTATTTTGTTTGGTATATATTAAATCACTATACCAAGTCACTGATAGTACTACTCCTCTTCTAATTAACAATGCTTGTAAAAGCCATCACTAGCTGGACTATAACAAAAATGAAGATTTGAAAACAAAGTATTATTTCATAATCTGACATTCATAATTACTCAAAGAAAATATTTTTTACCATTGAAGAAAAGACTATTTATTCCTAAGTAAAACAAAAAGTCTCACTCTCACTAGGGCTTGTGCTTATGTGACTGTAGAGGGCGAGGTGACCCCAGGCCGCCACTACCATGGGCCATGAGTTTAGGAATCAGATGCAAATGCAGCATGTGATCACCTACAGTTTGTCACCCTTCAAGCAGTGTGCCTTCCCACACGACTTCACTAAGGGAATCCCCAACATGCTGTGCCGCACTCGGGCGCCTGCCCTTCGCATGGGTGCTGCCATTTGTAGTGTTTTATCTTGTTGACACATGGGGGACCAAGGGGTTTGAGAAATCCAAGAGGAAGAATCTAGCTGCCAATGAAGATGCCAAATGAGCACCTCATCTGGGTGATGGTTCCCTGTCTCTGAAATCTGAAAGATCCTTTTCTGGGAGAGGAGTCTACACTGTAGTATCTTGAAGACACAATTTACTTCCTATGAGCAGCACTGCTATGATTTTACATTCTTGCTGTGACTGCTAATATTTAAGTTCATGAAGCTTCCCCCCTTGGTATGAGTCCTGAACAGTTTTCCCTGGTCTGAGGTTTCGGTGAAGGAGCAGAGCCCACCTGTTGTTTTATAATCTACAAAAAGTAGCTGCAGCTAGCTAACCATTTGTTGGTGGCATGGGCTGTGGGGAGTACTGGTTTGGGGCCCTCTGCTCCCAGAAACACAATAAGGTTTAGTAACTATAGTGTAAATTAAAAAAAAAATAGTCTAAGTATAGTGATATTTTTGGCTGTTTACCCAACAACCATTTCCTTTTTATTCCTTGCTAAAAGAATCCTGATTTTCTTCGGTATCTAGCAGCTGCTCAAAGAAAAGTTGATCTCTCCAGACATATGGGATGAATATTAAAAAAAAAAAACTTTCATTTTTTAAAATGCTTCATTTTGAAATAATTAGACTTACAAATAAGTTATAAACAAAACAGAGTACCTGTACAATTATCACCCAGCTTCTCTAAATCATTAACATCTTGCATTATTAGTATAATTACTAAAACAAAAAAACCTTAACATTGGTAAAACAGCATTAAGTAATTTAAGGCCTTATTCAAATTTGACCAACTGTCCTTCTGTATTATTTCTCGGGTCCCATCCTACATTGCATTTAACTGTCACCTCTTCTCCAATGTGGGACAGTCTCTCCATCCTTCTTTGCCCTTCCCGATCTTGATACTTTTGAAAAGTACTGGCCAGTTATCTTGTTGACTGTCTCTCAATTTAGGTTTGTCTGATGTTTCCCCATAATAAAATCTGAGCTATGCATTTCTGATAAGAATACAACAGAAATGATGTTGTGCTCTTCTTATTGCACCACATCAAGAGGTACATGAGGCTGACATATCTTACTAATTGTGATGTTAACTTTGATCATTTGATTGAGGTGGAGTCTGGCAGGTTTCTCTGTAATGTGTTATCATTTTCCCCTTTGTAATTAATATATCTTGTAGGGAGATATTTTGAGTGATTTAAAAAATTTGCAAATAATTGTTTCTCATCATACTTTCATCCACTTAGCCTCTATTAATGATTCTTGCCTTTAACAATTATTGCTGTGATGTTTCCTAAATGGTGATTTTCTAGTTCCATCATTCTCTCTATATTTATTACCTGAATTCTACTAAGGAAGAGCTGTTCTTTTATTCTATGGATAATATAATTCATTATCATTACAGGTTGAGCATACCTAATCCAAAAATCTAAAATCCAAAACTTTTTGAGCACCAACATGCCACAAGCGGAAAATTCAACAGAGAAATAATTAGCACAAACTTTGCTTCATGCACAAAATTATTAAAAATATGGCATAAAATTACCTTTAGGCTATTGTATAAAATTGCCTTCAGGCTATATAAGGTATGTATGAAACATAAATGAACGTGGTGTTTAGATTTGGGTGCCATCCCAAAGATATCTCACAGTGTATATGAAAATATTCTAAACTCCAAAAAAATGAGAAATCCAAAACAGTTCTGCTCTCAAGCCCTTTGGATAAGAGATACTCAACCTATATTTCATTGTTCAAGTTGTCCTACAATTTGCTATTGTCTTATATTTGCCAAAAGCTTGTTTTCACAAGCTGTCTTCTATAACTTCTTGACATGCCTCCATTACTTTTTGAGCATTTCTTTATTTTCTGGCACTGGAGAAGAGAAGACTAGGAGATAGGGCTGAGACCAGATGCAGGGGCTTAAAGATCAGGTACAGGTGTTAAAATAAACAACTTTTAAGCAAAAGCTAACTAGAGGGGCTGATAACTGCAGGCTAGAACTGGCTTTGACTCACTTGGCAGTTATCTCTATCCCCCCTGCATGAACTTTTGCTAATTATAATATGATTTATATTGTGGTTTTAAAATTTCTCTGCCCTTGAAATCACTATGACAGTTCCAAGATAACCATATAATATATGAAAATGGGAGGGAACCCAATTCTAGAAATTACTACCTAAATTATTAGTAAAAAGTCAACCCTTCTGGTGTTGAATATTCCTCCCCTCAATCACTAAGACTACAAAAGATCTAAAACCACTTCCTCTCAGTGCAGCTGCCCACTTTTAAGCCTACCCACTCTCCTCTATAAGACTATACATTTGTTTCAACAAAAAGCTGTTGCTTGCTTGGCTTATGTGGTGCATCCTGAAATTCTTTTCCCCACTGAACATTAAGAACTTGGAAAACCCTCCACTTGGAGGTGGGTAACACCACCATATACTATTCCAGCTAATCTTGTATTCTGTGTGTTGCAATCTCTAGAATTAGCTATTTCAGCAAAGTACCTTAACTCTTTTTACTGGAGAAAGTTGTTTAGAAATCAAGATCAGAGCTTCGAGTTATTACTACTGGGGTGTTACTGCTTCTAGGCCCTCTAAATAGAACAAGCCTCAGAAATATATGTACATACATTCTCATACACATTAACACGAATCTACTTCTATTTATATATTTTTAAACCATGAGTGCATCCTGATAATTGCAATTCCTTCTCAGCAGCATAGGATTCATCCTAGCCTCCCTTCTTTCTGTATTTTGTGACTCATTTTTGTCTGATAGCGAGAATGTTGGCTCTCATTACTGGCAATGTATTTACTAATTTGCTCAATCCTAAAATACACTATCAAATAGTATCAGAATCTTTATAAGCCTGAGCCAATCAAGTCAATTCAATTCCCTTTGTGAGTTACTGTTTAGAAATGATCACACAATTATGGTCAATGAGGTAGAGAAGTCTGCTGGGGGCTGCTTCTGGGAAACTTTTATAATAGGTAAAAAGGGACCCAAGGATGTTCTGCAAGTGATGACTAGAATGACAATGGCCATCTTGCCATTTTGCGGTGAGTGAATCAAGACTAAGAGGGCGAGCTATAACACTAAGGATAGCAGAGAAGACAAAAATAATTTAAGTCTTTGATGATTATGAGTCACTTATTAACCAGTCCCAGAATGTCCCTTCTTTGGGCCTTCTATGTGAAAGAATATATTTTCCTTACTGTAAAAGTCACTTCTGCTTGTTTTGTATTTCACAGTAGACAATGTCCTACCTAATAAGATAACATCCTAAATTTACTACTCAGAAAAGATTTAATTTCCTCTATAAGTAAAAAAACAGGTCTTGGGGAACTAAACACAGTTCTACCACAGAAACAGAGATATCAGTTCATCTATGGTTAATGATATCTTTAAGGTAGGAGCATGTACACTTTCAACAACAAAAGGTTCCAGTGACCCTATAGGGACGGGGCAAGAAACGAACAAAAAGCAAACAAACAAGCAAAAATAATGAAACGCATTTAAAAGTATTACTAATTAAGAAGACTCAAAAAATTATTTTAAACAAAACTGTTTAAAAATTTTATGATTTTACATTTCTGAATCTAAGTTCACTTCCAAACATGACTTTCTAGTTGTAAGGAAAAATTTCCCAATTCTCATTTTCAAATTATAACAGAGAAAACAACTGGGTGTTCTGATGGTTAGTAACTCTAGCTTTCAGTTACAGCCTTGGAAGATTTACAACATGAAATAACTGAGGCTCATATGTATATACCATAAAGCAAATATAATATTATTAGTCACGTGATATTAATTTTTCATATTGGTGCTGATATTTTATTATGCCATCTGTTTTAGATTCCTAAATGTGAAAGCTCTAAAAAACGAGGAATAAAATTTGCTCCTGAACTTAGAAAATCAGAACTGATTCAGGGCTTAATAACCAAAACAATTCCAGGGATGTGCTAATCATTTCAAACTACTTAAAATGAGTCCTAGAATACTTCTTTAGTTTCCATTTCTTACATGAGTTTAGAAATCCCAAAATTATTCTGCTCCCCCTCTTGTAGAATTTTGAATCCAGGTGTTAATCATGACTGAGAAAAGAATGCCACTGACAGATCAAAATGAGCTTATAGGTCAGTTGTTACTTTAACAAATACTTAATGAAAATAGTTTATATATGTTAAATTAAAATGTAAATATACATATATGAATATTAACTAAAGCTATACTTAAAATTACAAAGTTAATCTTTCTACTTTATTTATTTTTTTTTTTTTTTAGACTAGTCAAGTGCAGTAGTGAGGAGGGGGGAAAGTAGTAGAACAAGGAGTTCAATCTGTAACTGACTGTGAACAATCACGTGAGATAACTCACTACCTTCGGACCAGCCAATCTTTCTACTTTAGAATGTTGAAAAAAAAAAATGCTGCCAACCATCCAAGACCCACATTAAATAAAGCTAATTTCTTTATAAATAAGATATTGAGGCCAAACAGGACATCAGTATCAATTACTTTATAAATAAGACATCAATGTTACACACTGATACTTACAAAATTCGTTCCTTTTTCAGTTTGGTTACTTTTACTTGTAAACCTGAAAAGTAAAAAGAAAAAAAACAGTATTTTATTTATACATTTTACTATTTCTAAAGAAGTTATCTAAGTTTTTTTATGGAGCAAATGCTATATTGTTAAGTCACTTCTGTCTGGTCTCTGAATAATGAACCAAGTCCCATTAGTTTGTAGAGTATTCCCTTTACTTATACCCTGAGGTCACAAAAGTATATCTGCAACATTATTGCTTTTAGTCTGTCATATGACAGCCAAGTGGAATGAAATTTTCCCCACTTTGAGTTATTTCCTTTCTAATAGCAGAAGAAAGCATATAATTAGAAGTTGACTATAAATGAAGGTCTATGTTCTGACACAGCCTATGTATTTGCTCACAGCAATGGTGTTTATGTAGGCTCAGATCTTCTGGGATTAAACCAAATTGTGGCAGGAAGTCCAGGATTAAGAGCAAAATGCTTACAGATTAATACTTAACAAAGGACACTAGTGTTTTTATCTCAAGATATCTGTTACATGTATTTTTAATTTAATTAAGTCTGACACAAATCATAAGAGTGGGAGTCAGGTAGTTATTGAAAAGAAAGCAAACTGATAGACACTGAAACTGCAAGGAAAGATACAGAGAAAATAGGGTGACATTTCTAATTTACACGAATAGTAATTAACAAAAGAAGAAAAACAGTCAAACAAATGTGAAAATACATATAACATCACTAGCAACGAACATAAACGCAAACCAATACAATTACTTAGCAAAATTATAAAAATCATAATACCCAATATTGATTAAAGTGTCAAAAACTATACTCCCCCATACTTTCCTGAAGATACTATAAATTGGTACGATTCTTTTGGAAGCAATTTAGCAATATGTCAAGTCTTTTTCATCAGTATCTCACTTCTTAGATTCTAATCTATAAAGAAACTCAGTCATAAAAAATAAATAACAATTTACAGCAAGTAAAATACTCAAAATAAAGGCATGTTCAAGTGTCTCACTCTGTTACCCAGGCTGGAGTGCAGTAGCCAGATCACAGCTCCCTGTAATCTTTAACTCCTGGGCAGGCTCAAGAGATCCCCCTACCTCAGTCTCCCAAGTAGCTAGGACAGATATGCAGTACCACGCCCAGCTAATATTTTTACTTTTTGTAGAGATGGGGTCTCGCTATGTTGTCCAGGCTGGTCTCAAATTCCTGGCCTCAAGTGACCCTCCCATCTTGGCCTCCCAAAGTGTTGGGATACAGGTGTGAGCCACCATACTTGGCCCCTGTTAAAGTAAAATATTATATAACCACTAGATAGAATAATATACCAGTATTAAAATCATTAAAAAATTAAGTCTATTTAGCAAAAATATACTGTTTGAAATATAAATGTATTATACATGTATAGACTTACATATAAGTCTATACAATCTATGATTAAAACTATTTCATTACTTCTTATGCAGCAATATAAAAATTATAAAATTGAATTAATAAAGAAAAAAAGAAAACTACTTCGAAAAACATACAAGAACAAACATACTAAAAACCTAATGTTAGTTGAATTTTTCTAGTTGAATATTGCTTTTCCTCCATTTTCTCTATGCTCCCTATGTTCTATAATGTGATTAACATAAAGAAGGGGAAAAAAAACCTTCAGCATTTAGTTTTTGATTCCTAAATCAGTGTTTTATTATTCTATAATTTCCTCAATTGTAGATATTTTATTTACCTTTTCAAATAAACTGCCTAGAAAATTTTTAAGTTCTATATCTACTCAAGAATTTATTTGGTGGCAGAGTTAGGTGCCAATAAATAGCTATTAGTTGACTGATTTCTGAAAAATCAAAGATTATTTACTATTTGCCTTTGATTGTTAATGGATTCTAGTAAGTTAAACATTTAGAAAAGCTTTCAATATAATTTGTGTAGAAACATTTATCATTTCTAAGAACAGAATTTTTCACTGTTGAATTTAGTAAAATCTTATGAACAATATAATTTAGATAAATAAAAGTTTTTTTAAAAAAATCTATACCTTTCCCAACCATGGTTACACAGACACTCATCAAGAAGCTACTTCTTTTTTTTTTTTTTTTTTTTTTGAGACAGAGTCTCACTTTGTTGCCCAGGCTAGAGTGAGTGCCGTGGCGTCAGCCTGGCTCACAGCAACCTCAATCTCCTGGGCTCAGTGATCCTCCTGCCTCAGCCTCCTGAGTAGCTGGGACTACAGGCATGCGCCACCATGGCCAGCTAATTTTTTGTATATATATTTTTAGTTGGTCAATTAATTTCTTTCTATTTTTGGTAGAGACGGGGTCTCGCTCAGGCTGGTTTCGAACTCCTGACCTTGAGCGATCCGCCCGCCTCGGCCTCCCAAAGTGCTAGGATTACAGGCGTGAGCCACCGCGCCCGGCAAGAAGCTACTTCTTACTGTCCTTAGTGGCAATGATTTAGCCAGGAAATCTGGATATTGTGGAAAAATTAAGGCCATGGAAAACTTTTTAGGTGTTACACCTTTGCCCTATATCTCAAATTTCGCCTCTAGGAAATGTGCAACTGATATGACACATCACACATTTTATCCTCAATTCTATGGTGTATGATTTCAGTAAATAAAACGTTAAGAATAAGATGGTGAAGTGAATGTTACACATAAACGTGTACGCAAACGTTCACAGCAGCTTTACTCCTAATAGCCAAACATTACAAACCACCCAAACATGCTTCAACGAGTGAACTGTTAAAAAAAAACCAAGCCAAACATCGGTTGCATCCATGTACCACATACGCTATTGAGCTATAATAAGGAATGAACTATAAGTGTATCAATTTGGATAGATCTTAAGGGAATTATTGCTGAGTTTAAAAAGCCAATTTCCTAAAGTTATATTCTGTATGATCCCACTTAGATGACATTCTTGAAATGACAGAACTGTAGAGACAGAGAACAGATCATGGGTGGCCAGACGGTGGAGGGATAGGTGGAAGAAAGATGGCTGAGAATTTAAAAGAGTGGCAAGTGGGCTCCTTAGTGGCAGTCACAGGAATCTACAAATGTGATTAACTTGCACAAAAACAAATACATACACATACACACACAAGTAAATGCATCTAAAATTGGTGGAATTTGTATAAGGTTAGTAGATTTTATCACTATTAATTTCTTAGTTGTGATAATTAACTATAGTTATACAAGAAGATGCCACCATTAAAGAAAAATGGGTAAAAGGTATACAAAATCTTTTTGTATTATTTCTTACAACTACATGTGAATCTACAATTAGCTCAAAGTTAAAAAAAAAACCCAAAATGTAAAATGGAAAACTATTTGCCCCCTTGCAGCTTCGGATCACTATTAAGATATAAAACATAATAAAGGGAAACTTATCTTTTACAAATTAAAAATAAAAATTGGTGTAACCTTTTGATGTTTAAAAATCTTTTCCATCTGTCAAGTTCCTAGCCTGAGAAGCTTCCTTCTCTTTCAGGTAATGAGGACAAACTCATGAGACCCTGAAAGTACTTGGCAAAGCATCAATTCATTCTTGAAGAACTATGAAAAGAAGAACTTGTGACCCTACTAGGCCAAAAACAAGAGTCAGCAGTTTTTCTCTTCTTCCCTTCCCAAAATGTGCGAAAATTTACTTCTTAACAAATTTTCTTGTTTTTAATTTTGGCTGACTTCTGAAAATCAGGTCTGCCTTTAGAAGTGAAAAGTGCAGCCAAAGATGAAATGGATTCTTGCCATGAACCATTTTAAGAAAAGAAACAATAAGATAGAAAATCCATATTAACTTCAAAAGAAAATTCTTGGGAAATATGGAAAGAACTACTCTTTTATCTTGCAAGCATTCAACACCTGTGAGGCATTTGTTCTGTCACGCAGATCAGCCCTGAAACAGGTTTATGTGTGTATCTATGTGTGTATGTTTAAATTTTAGCATTTGCTATTCATCAAGTCAATTAGGCATCTACAATTAGAACCTCTATAAAGTGTGCTTTAATCCTGATCCACACCCATCGGAAGGAATGAGGCTATACAACAATGCAGCTCCTGTATGAACAGGTAGTCTATTCAACAAAGTATCAAGGATTGTAACACTGGCAACCTGAGATACCTATTGAGGAAAGTGTTCAAAAGACCAAGCACTATGCTACAATTAACCCTACACCCACTCATATATGAATTCTGGAGGAAATGAAACAATTAAAGGCCTGTATGTGTAGTTATAATACACCAAACAAATTTAAGAGTTCAGGAATGAGGCAATAATTCAACCTGTTATACATACACAAAAATCATTGCTATGATAATGCTATTACTATGCTATTGTAATGCATTGCTATGAATTGCTATTTTAGTTCTCTGCCTAGAACAAACCATATGTACTGTATGTACTATTAAACAAGTTATTTATGGTTTTGAATTATAAAAAAGTCTAACATCACCTTTCTTGACAAGAAGTGGCTTTATATATAAATCAAGTAATTTAACTTCTACCAAAAATACTACCACTGCCAGTATTTCTATAGTTGCCTAATAAATTATTTTAATTTCAAAGTGTAAATTCTTGTCTTTACAAGATGCAGCCATATTTAAGATGTGGTCACTTTGATTAAGATTTAATTATCTCAAAATAGGTAAATTTTTTTGGTGGATTTTATTGAATTTACAGATGTAAACTCAAATGAAAAAGTAACAGGCATGAGAGTTGCGGATAGCATTCTTAATGATAAATGGGACATTGATATTATGGATCAAAATTATATGCAATTCCTTTCATTGTTAATTTGTAGTCTTAATATAAATGTACTCGTTTTGGAATTTTTGATGAAGCATCTGAGAAAATAAATGGAGCAATCTAAAACTGAATCAAGAAATATTTATCCTGTCATTTTACAACCTTTATACTCTCCCACTCCTTCAAAGGGGTTTGAATTTTGCCCCCTAAAACCTGCCTATTTTTCTATGAAACTGATTGCCATGTTTATCAGATACAGAAAATATACCAGCTGAGAAGCTGATGGCAAAACCTGGCATGGACAAGAGGCCATTTATTAAAAAAGTGGTGTTCTAAAAACTAAATATTCTAAAATTTGATTTTATTACTTATGTTTTTAATAATAAACCTGATACTGGAAAAGATTTTAAAAGGCAATAAAATCTTGTACCCAATGGAATACACATTATGATTTCTAAAATTTAAAGAATTCTGAAGTTTCTATGAAATGCTAATAAAATAACTTGTTAATTCCAAACTCAAAGCATAAAAACTCTATGTTATCAGTAACAATTTGTGTTTTATCCCTATACTAGCAGCATTTGCCACAAAAGGACATAGATACTGGAATGAACAAAATCATGAAGGGATACAATTATCCTAAAGAGAAAAGATATAAAAACTAGGTCACAAATGTCTCCAGAATTCTTCAACAAAAATGGTCTGGTTTGCATATTGATTGCTGTTCTTCAACAGAATTTGGGAAACTTTGTCAGTTTTAAAAGAAATGTATGTAGCTTATACTGTGATCAGAGCACAGTGCACATACTGCCATGTTTTGCCATCATTTTATTATGTTTTGGTTAAATGAAGCAAAAAAAAAAAAAAGCTCTAAACACACATAGATGCATGTAAGCATTCAGATGCATGTAAGTTCCTATGGATAGATTTCTGTGGCTAAGTAAAAATTATATATCTCAAGTACTACCATTCATAACGTTTCTCTTTTGCTTTTTACTAACATGAAGCTTTAAAAGTAATGAGTCAATTTTGATTCCCATATATACTTCAAAACCTGCAAAGTCCAGACAAGTCCATGTTTGATGTCTTTCAAATAGCTTCTTATACCGGTTTTTCCAAGTAGATCCCCCACCTTCTTAAAAAAATTAAGTTCCCTTCAGGCATGTCTTTGAAGTTATCACAAAGAGGATCTAATTTTATATGGAACTACGTGGAACACATTGACAAAGGCATGGCCCAAATCAAGTGTTTTTAAATGATACATCATTTTAAAAAACTAGTACTTATTCATTTAATACCTTTAAAAATCCATAAGTGATTTGAAGTTGGGAAAGTGGCCTGATCAATAGCTCATCAGCTCAAACATATATCCAATATCTAATGTTCACAAAACACATGGATATTAACCATATATACCAACAATTGCTATATTCCTCCCTTAATGTTTTCCAGGGTATACAAACTAACTTTTCTGGGAACATAATTACTATTAAAACATAGCCATGAGCAATACACAATTTAAAAGAATTATCTACTACATAACATCTGTGAGTTTTATATATTATATAATTTGATGAATATGGTATATTTTTCTTATTAAAGAATATATTATTTATTTTTCTCAACACTTTCTCATCATAAAATGGGGGTCTCATGAAGATCCTGTTTAACACCAAAGAACACGAAGAAATCTGTCAAATATTTTATCCCTGTTAAATTAAGAACCTAAAAATAAAATTGGCCTAGTTTTTATATGGGTATGTACAAAAATTCTAAAATGATTGACATGAAAAAATAAGTAGCTTAGATAAATAATAAAATAGCAAAAATAAAGCCAGATATATAACAGTATGTACAATGACCACAACAATACAATAAGCTATGTGCATTTCTTTTAAAACTGGGAAAGAAAACACAAAAACCAAAAATGTCATTCTTGTAGTGATTTATTTTTCCTCTCCCAACTTTCTAGAATATTATCTAAAAATAAAAGATTTAAAGTGAATGGATAGTAAAGTATTTCAGGGTTTTAGACAGGCACAAAACTTAGATATTTTCATATTTCATGGATTTTTAAAAACTGAAGTATAGGAAAATGTTCCATTGATTTAGCTCTAAACTATGCAATTCATTTAGATACCATTTGCTGATTTCTTACTATGTGCTTTTACCTACAGGTATATAAAGATGAGCAATATAGGGACTTTGCATACTAAAAATTTAATGACCTTCTTAAAATAAGTTACAAAACAAGAAAGTAATTATTTGAAGGATGAAGACTTTAAACTTATGCTTAAAGATGTATGAATGCTAATTCCCTTCTATAAATGTTTAATAAAAATCAAGTATATCTGGTCCTATTTAAATTATTTCAAAATATTGTATGTGCTTCACTTCTAGGTCACAAAGAATAAATTTTTTATATTATATAGAAATAACATTCCTATCATAGTTTAAACTTGAAGTTGTCCTTATTGGTAAACTTACATGCTGGGATCACAGTATTATAAAACAAAAGGAAGCTACTTCTCCTCTTCAGTGGAAGTTGGAAGACTATTTCTTCCCAGTTTTAAAAGAAAGCTGTAGAAACAACTCAAGTACCCATCAATTCATGAGTGGATTAATAAAATGTGGTATATGTATACCATGGAGTACTACTCAGCCTTAAGAAACAATGGTGATATAGCAACTCTTGTATATTCCTGGATAGAGCTGGAACCCATTCTACTAAGTGAAGTATCTCAAGAATGGAAAAACAAGCACCACATGTACTCACCAGCAAATTGGTATTAACGGATCAACACCTAAGTGGACATATAGGAATAACATTTATCAGGTGTCAGGAGCGAGGGAGGGGGGAGGAGGGGATGGGTATGTTATACAACCACAACGAGTAAGATGTGCAACATTTGGGGGATGGACACACTTAAAGCTCTTACTCAAGGGGGGAGGGGGCATGGGCAATATATGTAACCTTAACACTTGTACCCCCATAATACGCTAAAATAAAAATAAATAAATAAAAGTAGTACATGTAGTTTATTACACTGTTATCAAAACACAGTGTCCTGTATCTTACTAATTCTGCTATCATTTCATTATGTAATTATACTGTATAAATATTTTCCTAAAGAAAATGAATACAACTGCCCCAAAAACCCATCATGTCTTCTTCACTGTTGTATCCTAAGTACTGCTACCATGTCTGGCATATACAATTCAATAACTTTTTACTAAATGAATGACAAGTGAATACTAAAACTCAAAATCCTTCCTCAATGTTTTACAGTAGACCTTCTGGGGGTAAATAGTATAGTCAAGTGAGTTAATTCAAAATATTCCTATCTGTTCCTGGACATATGGCCATTTCATTTATTTTTTAATTAGAGACAGGGTCTCGCTCTGTCACCCAGGCTGGAGTACTGTGGCATGACCATAGCTCACTGCAGCCTTGAACTCCTGAGCTCAAGTAAAGCAATTCTCTTGCCTCAGCCTCCCAAGTAGCAAGGACTATAGGCGTGTGCCACTACGCTCAGCTATTTTTTTTTAACATATATATTTATTTTAAGTGATGGGGTCTCACTATATTGCCCAGGCTAGTTTCAAACTCCTGGCCTCAAGTGGTTGTCTCAACTTGGTCTCCCAATTTATTTTAAAATTAGATCTTTGTTATTAAAACCAAATTTGAATTTCTAATTTTTTAAATGTTTACAGTCAACTAATCTGTCTCAGATATATACAACTTTCTGGAAATTGACAAGAAAAAGGCCCACAACTCAAGACAATAATCAATAAATTATATAAACAGTTCATAGAAAAAGCAATACAGGCCAGGCTCAGTGGCTCACACTTTTGGAGGCCAAAGCAGGAGGATTGTTTGAGGCCAGGAGTTGGAGACCAGACTAAGCATCACAGTGAGACCCTGCCTCTACAAAAAATAGAAAAAATAGCTGGGTGTGGGGCATGCCTATAGTCCTAACTACTCAGGAGGCTCCTGCTTGAGCCCAGGAGTTTGAGGTTTGCAGTGAGCTATGCCACTGCACTCTAACCTAGGTAACAGAGTGAGACACTGTCTCAAAAAAATAAAGAAGGAAAAAAGAAAAAGCAATACAAATCATGCTTAAACATAAGCAAAGATGCTTAATCTCATTTATAAAGAGAAATACAAATTAAAACTACACTGAAAAAAATCAGTAGGCATATTAATCAAATGCAATATAAGATGTCATTTAGATACAGATTTGAACCAATCAACTATAAAAAGACATGTGACATAACTGGGGAAATCTGAACTCTATCATCTAATATGTATTAGTTGATATTAATTTGTTTTGCTAGTGTGACAATGGCATTTTTTGTTTTAAAAAGACCACCGAAAATATTGAAGTACAGTAGAGTTTCCCATTATCCGCAGCTTCGCTTTCTGTGATTTCAGTTACCTGCACTCAATGATGATCCAAAAATATTAAATAGAAAATTCCAGAAATAGGCCAGGTGCAGTGGCTGATGCTGTAATCCCAGCACTTTGGGAGGTCAAGGGGGCAGGATTGTTTGAGGCCAGGAGTTTGAGACCAGCCTAGGCAACACAGCAAGACCCCATCTATAAAAAAAAAAAAGGGGTCTTGCTGTGTTGCCTAGGCCAGGAGTTTGAGACCAGCCTAGGCAACACAGTAAGACCCCATCTATAAAAAAAGAGGGGGTCTTGCTGTGTTGCCTTTTTTTTTAATTAACTGGGTGGTGGTACACATCTATACTTCTACCTACTTGGGAGGCTGAGGTAGGAGGATCACTTGAGCCCACGAGTTGGAGGATGCAGTGAGCTATGATCATGCCACTGCACTCCAGGCTGGGGGACAGAACAAGACCTCATCCCTAAAAGAAAAATTCCAGAAATAAATAATTCATAAGTTTTAAATTGTGCACCACTCTGAGAAGTATAATGACATCTCACACTGTCCCGCCCAGGATGTGAATCATACCTTTTCCAGTGTATCCATACTGTATATGCTACAGGCCCATTTTAATCACCTAGTAGCCATTTGGTTATCAGATTGACCTGTTGCAGTTTCAGTGCTTGTGTTCAAGTCAATCTTATTTTACTTTTATTACAGCATATTGCTACAGTTGTCCTATTTTATTATTGTTGTTAATCTCTTAATGTGCCTAATTTATAAATTAAACTTTACTGTAGATATGCGTGTATAGGAAAAAAATACAGTATATGTAGGGTTCGGGACTATTTGCAGCTTCAGGCATCCACTGGGGTGTTGGAACATATTCTCCTTGAATAAGTGGAGACTATTGTTATTTACAGATGAAATTATGTCAGGGACTTGAAAATAACTAAGTGAAAAAGGAATAGAGAAGTACATGGAATATATGTAAAACAAGATTGGCCATGTAGTGATAATAATTGAAGATGAGTGATAGATATATAGGAATTCATTAAATAACTTCCTTAACTTTTATATATGTGTAAAATTGCCTAAAATAAAAAATGAGTGAAAAAAAGAACCTATATCCATACTTTAGAAAACAATTCCGGAAGAATACACACACACAAAATAATAAAACTGGTTACCTGCTTGTGTGTGGGGGGGAGATAACTTCTTACTATGTTCTGAATTTTTTAGAGAAAAGCTAAAACTTAAAAGAAAAATTAATGGATAAAACAACAATAATGACATTCTACTGATACCTCGATTTCTAAATGAACACTACTGCACCCTGATTGTACCAGCAATTCCATATGCTAGAAGAGGGCTTTAACAGAAACATAGATCAGCATACTCTAGTAAATAGAGCATAACAGAGCAATAAAGGATGCAGGTGAGAGCAAAGGTAGCTAACTCCAACCCTTAACAATAAAAAATTAAAGAGAGTTTCTAATGTTCATGTCAGGTAGAAATTCCAAAACTACATTAAGAAATCAAGTTTTGGGAAAGTTGAAGAATACAAAATCAACACACAAAAATCAGTTGTATTTTTAATATACTAACAATGAACAATCCAAAAAGGAAATTATGAAAATAATTCCATTTCCAGTAGCATCAAATAAACACTTAAAAATAAGCTTCACCAAGGAGACAAAAGACTTGTACACTGAAAACTATAAAATATTGTGGGAAAAAACTATAGTAGACACTAATAAATGGAAAGATATCCCATGTTCATGGATTAGAAGACTTAATATTGTTAAGATGTCAACACTGTACAAAGCAATCTATAGATTCAATGCGATACCTACCAAAATCCCAATGACATTTTTTAGAGAAACAGAAAAATGTGCCTTACAATTCATATAGAATCTCAAGGGACCCAAAGAGACAAAACAATCTAGAGAAAGAATAAAGTTGGAGGTCTCATACTTTCTTATTTCAAATTTTACTACAAAGCTACAATAATTAAAACAGTGTGGTACTGCTATACAGACAAACAGTGGAATAGAATGGAAGCCAGAAATAAACCCTAACATACAGTTGAATGATTTTCAACAAAGTCACAAAAGCCATTCCATTTACAGTAGAAATAGAAAATCTTTTCAACAAATAGCATTGAAAACAATGGACATCTGAATGCAAAAGAATGTAGCTGGACCTTTACACCATATACAAAATTTAACTCAAAATGGATGAAGGTCTTACACATAAGAGGTAAAACTATTAGAAGAAAACATAAGGAAAGAGCTTTATGACACTGGATTTGACATTGATTTCTTGGGTATGACACCAAAAGCATAGGCAACAACAAAAAATTGGACTACATCAATCTTTAAAACTTCTGTGCATCAAATGAGACAATAAACACAGTGAATACGCCACCCACAGAATGGGAGAAAATACTTGCAAGCTGATTAGGGATTAATATCCAGAATATATAAAGAACTCCTACAAGTCAACAACTAAAAAACAAACCACCTGATTCACAAAATAGGCAAAGGACCTGAATAGACATTTCTTTAAAGAAGATATACAAATGGCCAATGAGCACATGAAAAGATGCTCAACATGACTAATCATTAAGGAAATGCAAATCAAATCCACAATGAGATACCAACTTATACCCATTAGGATGGATATCATCAGAGTATAACCAAATCAATTGAAAGCATAAGGCTTAAAAAGGCTTAAAAAGATATCTGTTCATTATTTACATTATTCACAATAGACAAAAGATAAAGGCAACCCAAACATTCATCAACAGATGAATGGATATACAAAATGTGGTATATCATTTAGCCTTAAAAAGGAAGAAAAGTCTGACACATGCCCAACATGAATGAACCTTGAGGACATTATGCTATGTTAAATAAGCCAGCCACCAAAGGACAAATACTATAGGGGGTTCCACTTACATGAGGTATCTATTCATATTCATACAAACAAAAAGTAGTATGGTGGTTGCTAGGGGCTAGGGAAAAGGCAAGAATGGGGAGCTGTTGCTTAATGAGTACAGTTACAGTTTTGCAAGATGACAAGAGTTCTGGAAATACATGGTGCTGTATTCACAACAATGTGAATGTATTTAATACCACTGAAGTGTACAATTAAAAATGGTTAAATGGTAAATTTTATGTTATATGGATTTCACCACAATTTTTTAAAATGCACCCCCCTTCTCACCACCAAAAAAGAGAACGATATAAAGAATTTTTCAAGATTTCTTGACCATTTTTCTCCTGTTTGTTATGTTGGTCATTCCATTTCCTCCTAGAGATCAACAGTTTAAAAAAAACATAAAAGGGATAATAAAAAGTAATCAGTTATGTGAATCTTCTGTTAAAAATTTTTTGTAGTGTCCAATTTTCTATAGCTGGGATGGTTCATAGCAGGCATTGATAATACATTGAGATTGTTACTTCAGAATGACAGTAACTATTGCTTACTATGTTCCAGGTACTCTTCCAAATACTTTACATATATTAAGTTATTTAATATAATATGAGGTAGGCATTATTAATATCTTAATTTTATAGATGAGGAATCTGAGGCACTATTAAGTTAGATAACTTGCACAAGGTTACCACCTCTATTCAAATAGTGGAGATGGTTTTCAAACACTGACAGATCCAGAATTCCAGAACTTAACCACTACAGCACATGACTTTTTCTCAACAGCTCTACTCACATCTACTCAAATCAATGGAAGTAGGCACTCAAGATGAAAGTTTTATTTTATTTATTTATTTATTCTGAGACAGAGCCTTTCTCTGTTGCCTAGGCTGGAATGCAGTGGTGCAATCATAGCTCACTGCAGCCTTGAACTCCTGGGCTCCAGCAATCCTCCTGCTTCAGTTTACCGAGTAGCTGGGACTACAGGTCATGCTACCATGAGCTCATTCATGCTAGCATGACTGGCTAATTTTTAAAAATGTTTTCTGTAGAGACAGGGTCTCACTATGCTGCCTAGGCTGTTTTTTTGGCTTTTTTTTTTTTTTTTTTTTTGAGACAGAGTCTCACTTTGTTGCCCAGGCTAGAGTGAGTGCCATGGCGTCAGCCCAGCTTACAGCAACCTCAAACTTCTGGGCTCAAGCAATCCTGCTGCCTCAGCCTCCCGAGTAGCTGGCACTATAGGCATGAGCCACCATGCCTGGTTAATTTTTTCTATATATATATTAATTGGCCAATTAATTTCTTTCTATTTATAGTAGAGGCGGGGTCTCGCTCTTGCTCAGGCTGGTTTCAAACTCCTGACCTCCAGCAATCCACCCGCCTCAGCCTCCAATAGTGCTAGGATTACAGGCGTGAGCCACCGTGCCCAGACAACTATGCTGCCTAGGCTGGTTTCTAATGCCTGGCCTCAGGCGATCGTACTACCTTGGCCTCCCAAAGCATTGGGATTACAGGTGTGAGACACCATGCCCAGCCTACAAAATCAAAGTGTTAGACTTAATCCTAAAGACAAGGTAAGATGACAACCTCTTCAGCATAGCACATACTGTTTTACTTAACCTACATCTATCTACATTTCTAGCATCATATCCTATCCACCTCCCTATTAAACTACCATCTCCCACTCCATTTACTCTTAGAATGATACCAAACTATCTATAGCTCCTTGAATAGGATCAAGCTCTTATTCCCCAAACTTTTGTATATACTATTTTCTCTACTCAGAAAATTTCCTCCTCTCCTCCCACCATCTTCTTTGCCTAGCTAAAATTAGACTTATTCAGTTGTAAAGCCTGGTCTGACAGTAAACCATACACAGCTCTTCTTCCTTTATTTTTCCAGATAACATGGCACACTGCATTAAAATTCTAGACTAGAGACTCATGAGGCCAAGGCAGGAAGATTGCTTGAGGTCATGAGTTCAAGACTAGCTTGGGCAATATAGTGAGACTCCATCTTGACAAAAAAAAAATTTTTTTTAATTAGCCAGGAAAAGTTGATCTCCCCTGTAGTCCCAGTTACTTAGGAAGCTGAGGCAGGAGAATTGCTTGTGCCCAGAAGTTCAAGGCTGCAGTGAGCTATGATCACATCACTGCATTCCAGTCTGGGCAAAAAAAAGAAATTCTAGACTAAAAATTCCCTTAAAACTAGCACTATTTATGATTCATTCTTATTCACAAAGTATGGCACATAATAAGTGCACAAAAAACATTTCTTTTACAAGTGTCTCCAAGTATACTAGGCTTTGAAAGAATACTTTTGGGATTCATATTTCAGAACCCATTAATTAATGATGAGATTATCATCATGAAGTTCTTCCAGAAACGAAATTTACCATGGGAAAGTTCAAAAACAGACCCACATACTATACTTTGGATTCAGGTGGATCATGTTTTAATGGCACTCCAATGTAATGGTAAAGCTATAAAGGACTGTAGTATTAAACCTGTGAGTAATCAAGAAACAAATGTAATCTGAAGCATTTCCCACACATGGGAGAGTGAATTACCTTAAAGTTACAGAATTAAAGTATATTAAAACTTAGTATCAAACCTTGAGCTTAGCTTTAAAAGAAAATTCCTTTGTATGGAGTACCTTTTAACACAAATAATATTCATATACTCATCCCAACCATAATTGCTCAATCCTCTGTACATTCACTACACTTCATATAAACCTTTTAGCTCTTATTTCATTGTACTGGACTCATCTGCTTACATGACTCCATTAGACTGTAGGCTTTTTGAAAGTAAACTGCCATTCACTTTTGTATCTCAGTGCTTAGCAGCAAATAGATTCCTCCCAAAGTCATTTGTTAAATGATTTAAATAGTATTCTTACATCTATAAATAATCCTGCAATAATTTTACAAAAGAAAATTAGGTTTAGAGGTTAAGTAACCTGGCTGAGATCACACAGCAAGTAGGATAATGAAATCAGAATTCAAATCTAGGTCTTCAGTCAACAAATTTTATACTTTTTCTACTACCTCATACGTATTACCACAAGTAACTACAAGTTGTATAAGAAGTAAGTCCTATAGTAGTTATCTGTTGCTAAAAAGCAACAACTCAACCATAAAATTGAATCACAAAAAAACTACAAAAGTAAATGTCCTTTAAAAACAATATCTTTGAATTTAAAGGTCATTTATTCCATTTATAAATATACAAAACTGTCATACAAAGTTAGTTAGTACTACAATAGTCTCAACAAAATATTGCTATAGGAATTTAAGCTTTTACCTTGTACTTCTTTATCATGACACTCTTTTAGTTTTGTCCAAAGCTCCTTAAAGTCATTAGATATATCTGCAGAACTAGGGCTTCCACAACTGCTTCCAGAGATGTTCATCTTGCTTAATATGCTTCACACTTCTGTTTGATCAGTATTTTCTGACCTTTTGTTACATTATGTAGTTATGAAGTTGTCTTTGAACAGTTGAAATATCTGAAATGATAGATTGCAACATAAATGAATCTTGCATTTATCTTTATGTAATTTGAAGTCAGGATGAAACACAAGCTCAAGTTTTCCTTATTTACCTACAATTAATCGTGCTGTGAATTTGAAAAGAGATGGGAGAGAGTGAGGAAAGATGATTATGATGAGAAAAGCCCTGATATCAGTTATTTGGCCTTTATATAAGGTAAATGTTCAGGTAAATTTTCTCTTATTCTTCCAAGAAAGGAGTAATGACCTAAATTATATAAAGTTGAAAGGATTCAGATATTGAAAGGTTCATAATTATTCATGGTCAGAACTGATTTACTATTATAAAAGAATTTATTTCTCTTTTAAGTTTTAAATGGATGTAGAGTACAAAAACATACTGAACCAAAAAATGAAAAATATTCTGAAATATTCTTTAGCATTAACAAGCCTCCACATATATGTACACATTATAAAAAAGACAGATGATTAACGCAGATGAGGATCTGTATAACTTTCCAAAAGTTAGTAAGATATAGACACAGTTAATATCTGTAAATACAGAAACAGTTTATTTTTAGAGGTACAAGACAATTAAGAGTAAAGCTACTTTATGCCTCCCTCAGAATAAAGGTGAATGCTTAAGTTTATTACTTGTATAGCCCTTGAAGGAAGTCATAGGCTATCAAGAAGTTCAAATGGATCAAAAAATATTTTAATATGCCTTCTTAAAGTGAAATCATTAAGTAGCTACCATTTAAAAAGTAAAATGATTAGCAACTCTATTAAACCTCACATCTGGCTCCTTAGCAGATGCCATACCATTGCTAATGAGTGCCTATCTGATTTAAGGTCTCTTGCTAATCATTTCTTGAGGTCTCTGATGAAGGAGCTAAAATAAACAATGATAATTCTAAAGGAGGCAAGAGTATATGTGAAGCCACTTGGTGAACTGTAAATCATTATGGAAATAAATATACACTTTTATTAAGCTTTTCAAAAATTGCAGTTAGCTTTTTTAAAAAAACAATCAGCAAAAACTGAACATGTACTGGATTTTCGATGTTAGGGAATTACTGTTAATTTTCTTAGGTATGATAAGGATGTGGTCATGTTTTCAAAAACGTCTGTTAAAGGGATATCTACTGAGGTATTAAAGGTAAAGTGACACATTCGCTGGGATTTGCTTGAAAATACTCCAGCTAAAACCAAAAATGGGCATTGGGTGGGAAGATGAAACAAGAAGAGCTGAACTTTGACAATTATTGAAGCTGGGTGATGAATAGGTATATGAGGGGCTTCACAATTCCAGTGTCTCTCTTATGTACATTCCGTAAAAAAAAGTTTTTAAAAGCAGGATTGAGTGCACTGCATTAGTACAGCTTTGCTTCCAAACAGGCTTGCATTCTACTGCTTTTTAACCCCAAATCCATGAGCCTATATAAGAGTCAATAACTCTCACCATTTATTGTTATAGCAAGATTGTGCTATTTTATATTCATTATTTTACTTAATCTTCAGAACAACCCTATATAAGACAGGTACTATCATTAATTTAATTTTACAGTTGGGTAAACAGGTGTAACGAGATTAAATGATTCCTCCAAGGTCATACAGCTAGGACATGGCTATGTCAGGGCTGGGACTCAAGTCATGAGATCAGTAACCATAAAATATCTCTCTGTGGAAAAAAAAAAAAAGCGGAGGGTACTAATTATTTTTATTAAGTAAATAGTTTAAAATAAAGGTTTAATTACTTTAATGAATAATTTAAGATTGCACAATATATCAGTTGAAAACCAATAGAGTAAAACAACTATCCTTAAGAAAAGCAACTTTCACCTGAGGTAGTTTAAAAAGTGCTTTTTTAAAACCACATTAGAAACTATTCATCAGTATTGAACTTGCAAATTCTGGCTCACAAAATCCTTTCCACCTATCCCGCACGCCCAGCACTCTCCGTTGGCATCTCTCCTTGCCATTAAACCGCTATTCGCTGCGTCTTAATCTCTGAGAAACGTACATCTTGCCTCCCAAGTTGCACTCTGCCCTCAAAGGCCTGTAATAACTGAAAACATTTCGGTGTATCCCTTAGCAGTACAAGTCACCAAAATGAAGGTGTCTAATAAAATATTTACTGTCCCACCACACGTATTCTCACAGAGGTATGGCAAGAGGCACGCCTTGAGTCACACAGGTCGAGACCTAAACAAACTTCAAAGGGCCTCTGGGCAGTCCTCTTACATGACCAAAGCAGAGGTGCAAGGCCTCTCATCCCAGGGCCCTTCTCCATCAGCCTCTCCCGGGTGGCACGCAGATTTCGCGTGCGGGTTTGGAGAAAAAACTCCAAAGGCTAACAGCACAGCAGACGCGGAAAACGCGCGTGCGACGCTCGGCGCATGCGCGGGGCGGGCTCGGCGCTGGGAGGCGCCTCCTCAGCGCGCGCGGGAGACCAAAGAACTGCCTGCAGCTCGAGCTCGTCCTCCAGCCGGTCCACCTGCGCCGACTTTAACCTGAGCCCAACCTACTTCCTCAGACACAGTCCTAGAGCCGGGCGGCCACCCCAACCCCAGGAGCCAAATACCTGGGTTCAGCGCGCAGCTCCAGACCGGAAGTAGCCGCTGCGACCCACCGCTTTGGGTAGGGGGAAGGAGATTCCTCTTACTCACAGATTCCAAGATTGCTCGAGATTCGCGAAAGGTCCAGAAGGGTAGCGGGAACCTTCTGGAGTTGTGAAGGGACGGCTGCTCGCTTTCCTCCTCTTTTGCCCTTTTTCCTCACTGGAGTGCCAAACCCGCGGCGGGAAAGCCGGCCCCTGTGGGCGGCCGGCGCTATAAGGCCCGGGGCAGCCTGCCGGGCTCGGAGGCGGCCAGACCCGCCCCGCCAGAGCCCGCGCAACGTCACGCGGGAGTTCCCGTTGCGTCACGCCCCTTCCTCCAGCCGCGCAGCCCGGCGGCGCCCCTCGCGCTCTTACTGAGGAGCTGGTCTGGGGTGCGGCCCTAAGGAGCCGGCTGACCATACAGTGGAGCGCCGCCTGCACGCTGCCAGGAGTGGGCCTAGGAGCCTGGCTGCAGCCCCGGCATTTTTAAGATGCGCTGGAGAAAACTCAAGCTGCTTTGTCTGACGAGCATAAAGTCCATGGTGTTACGTAAAGTTACCTTAAGTGTGTCTGACGTAAGCATTTTGGAAAAGAAAGCACGTATATGTGACCTGTACCAATGAGGGGTTAAAATTAACTGATTTGGGAATGGATACGGATCAATCTAACGTAGTTTTCATCCTTGTAGCTGTTACCTGGCGATATGATCTGACAGGACTGGATGCCATATATCAAAACGATGTGTATTTGGTTGAGGTTAGATGGAAAGTTTCTGGCAAACCTGAAATGAGAGTGAATCTGAAGCAGTCGACATTATTTGTTGGGACATGTTGTTAGGTAATGTTTTTTTTTTTTAAAAAAAAAAAGTAAAATTTTTCTGTAGCTGTTCATTTGATATTCAAACTGAGAATATGTGTTCCTATTTTTCTTGATTTCTAAGGGAATCGTTTTTGGAGCACTAGAAATTCTGCAGGTGAACAAAATGGAATAAAGTAGAATCACAATATCTTTTAAACCAGTCCTATACTTCTGTGTAATCATTCTAAGACCTGGCCTGGACAAGGGGTAATTCTGTAAACGTAAAGTTTTAGTACTTAGAAAATATAAATACAAAGTATAAAGATAATTTTTCCACCCACCCCAGATCTTAAGAGATGAATAAATACCATAACTTGCTCCTTGGAATTGTACAACAAGATGTTATCTACCATTCTAGCATTGCCATAGGAGAGTTGTTATAATGAGAACTGCTGAAACTTCATTACTCTGTTGTAGCAATTCTCTTTCACTTCCCAATTTTACAAGACTCGGTAACATTTTTAAAAGAGAATGTCTGAGAAATTGACCATGCCATTTCCTATACAACATAGGACACATTGGCAAAGTGAAGCTTGTATAAACATTTATCATGGAAATGGAGAGAGTTTTGTTATAAATAGAGATAACCTATAATCACTTTGTCATTTTATAGCATGCTGGAAGAACAGTGTACTTGTGGTCCAGAGAACAGCTATCTGAACAGAATAACCTAACCTGTTCTTATGGCTTCTGCCAATGACTCACTATCTAATCTATTTATGCAAGTCCAATCCAAAGAATCATCCTCGACACTTTCTTCTTCCTTAACCCTCATATCCAGTCCATCACTGAGTCCTGTCAGTTTTACTTATAAAACATCTAAATCCATCCCCTTCTCTCCATCACTGCCTTCATAATCCAAGATACCATTATCTTACCTAGTCTGCTAGTCTCCTTTCCATATCCACCTAACCAACCACCCCACCTAAACCTTTGTCTTCACTGGTGTTCAGAAAAATTTTGAGCATCTATTCCCAATTCATGTGCATATTTAATTTTAAATTATATACATGTATTGCTGAAAGATGGTATGTGGTCTAATGAGTAAGTTACAGGCTCTGGAGTCAGACCTTCTCGGTTTGAATCCTGCTCTAATACATCCTGACTGAGTGACCTTGAACTGGTTGCTTTAACCTCTCTGTCTCATTTTTCCTACTTGTAAAATGAGGATAATAATAGTACCAACCTTACAGGGTATGAAAATTAAATGAATTAATGTACACTGCTTAGTACAGTATTCATATGCATAATACAGGCTCAATAAAATCTAGCTGTTATTTGTACTTCTGAGCTAATAAACTATAATACATTTTAAAAAACTTTCAAGGATGAAAAAAATAGAATAAAAATTGAGTATCTTCTCCCCCCACCTTAAATTGTGTCCACTTTGAAACCACTTCTCTACCCTGCAGCTGTTATGATCTTCTTGAAAAGTAAATGTCACTCTGGTGCTTAAGCCCCTTCAATGGCTTCCTCTTGCTCTGTGAAGTGACCCTTTGAATTACCTCTACTGTCTCTCCAGCCCTATTTCCAAACATTTTCTGCTTTCTAGGCTCACTGGCCTTTTAGTGTCTCCTAGGTCATTTTATGCTGTTGCCTCTGCCTAGAATTCTCCACCAAACCTACACCCAACTCTTTGCCTGGATATATACTAATCATCTTTCTAACTTATTTCAATAGTTTCTTCTATTAGATCTTATAATACCGTGTACCTCCCTAGATTAAAGTTTTTGCCATTTTAGTTATTTAATTAATCCTGTCTCCCCACTAGACTAAGTTTTGTGAGGTCAAAAACTATGTCTGATTTTTTCTCCAGGAACTAAAACAGCCTGCCACAGAGTCAGTATTTTGTGGATAAGTGAATGAATTGGGCATCCCTTGATGGATTCCTGTTTTTATGTAAGTGAAAATCTTTGGATACTTTTTAAACTCTTAGGTTTTTAAATGAGATTTTATAATGGTCACTTTAACAATGGAAATGGTAGGCATACTCATAGATATTTGCCACTAGTAAGGGCTCTAAGACCTACATGGAATAATTTCGAAGTCCCAAAGATCTACTGAGAAAAGTGTTTAACAAAGCAGTTATTTTGAACTCTTCTAATACTGGGTTTCTTATATTTTATGGCTTAGAACAGTATTTCCTGAACTTTTTCAGTTTCGGCATACTTGGAAAATGAAAACTTATTATTACATATTGTGATGAAAAGGTGAGGCTACTTCTACCTAGAGGCAACAGAATTTGGGACTCTAGCCACCCCATACCCAGTGCTACCACCTTAAGGGCTGAGATATTAATGTCCCAAGACACCTATAAAATCACCTATAAAATCCCTGGTTAGGATGCTCGATTTAAAAATTGTGTGGTTAAAATGGTAAATTTTATGTTATGTATATTTAGCACACACAAAAATTGTGTGATAGCAGTATACAAACTCTAGAATTCTTAAAAGTAGAATTTTGGAACTCACGTAGATTTTTAAATTGTCTAACTCAAGCCATTTTTCAGTGAAATTCTGCTGATTCTACAATCTGTTTAACTCATCCGAGTAGCTAAGTGTTATGAAGGGAAAATCACCTATCAGGTTAGATTGATATCACTAAAATCACCTGGTTTCAAACCTCATGCAGGGCATCCATTAATCCTTAGAATAGCTTTTGTTCAGCTCCTTCTATTCCCTTTGTTATCTTCCAAACCTTCACTATTTTTAATCCTCAGGCCTCTGTAAGGTATTTTCACTCTCAGCAGACAACCTGTCCTGATTAGACAAGACAATTGAGCTTAACAAGTATGATCTTCCTAAACTTCCCTTTTTCTTTCTCAACTCTGTGAATTAGGCAATACCATTTTGCAGTTAAAAATACTACCTAAATCCAATTGCTTTTCACCACCTTCTTTACATCCACACTGGTCCAAGCCACCCTCAACCTCTTCTATAGGAATAGCCTCCTTTTTTAAAAAAAAAATCAATTTCTTTCTATTTTCACTCTTTCCACTCTTACAGTATATTCTCCAACGGCAGTCAGAATGGCCCTTTAAAATCTGTCAGAACATCACACTCTCCTGCTCAAAACATTCCAGGGTCTTCTCATCATCTTAGACTAAGACCCAAACTTCTTTCCCAGAGAGTCAGGACAAGTCAGTCACTATAGTCTACTTATGTTACCTCCGAAAAGTAATTTTGAATTAGCGCTTTCCTTTTCATCCTTGTTCTTTTTGCTCTAGTTTAGGCATTGATATTTCTTAAACTAAGCAACAGCCTCTTTGCCTCCAGACTTGTTCACCTTATTGCCTAAAAGTTTAAAATTCAATCCCTTTAAAACATCATAGAAGCCCTTCCTTAGCCTTGCACACTCTGTCACACACTTTGCTCTTCTCCTCTATCAACAGGAAACTGTGTTCATTCCTTCCCTCTGCTGTTTCTTTGTCTTGGCTCATACAATGCTTTTCTCTTGGAATTATCTCCATCCCCACCTTTTACACTTCACCTTTCTATTTATTCTTTAAGACTTAGTTCAGGTAGCACCTCTTCCAGGAGACTAACCTAAGATCTCTGTTTACCCTTCCTACCTACTCCCTTCCACAAATGGTCCTCATTCTCCCAAACCTCTCAATACATATTTTTATATTGCACTTAACACCTTTATACTGTAATTATTTTCATGTTTTTATCTTCAGCTGGGTTGTGGGCTCCTTGATGTCAGAGACTGTGCTTTCTTTATTCTCAGTTTTCCTGGATCTTGCTAGAGAGTCTTAGCACAGCACATTATCTCATAGAGCCACATATAAAATTTAAAAGTTTCTAATAACCACATTTAAAGAAGTAAAAACAAACAGATGAAATTAACTTAATCCAATTATCTAACATTGTTTCAATATATAATCAATATAAAAAGTAATAAGACTTTTAATATTCTTTTTCTTCATACTAAGTCTTTGAAATCTGATATGTATTTTACCTTTTATAGCACATCTCAGTTTGGACTAGACACATCATTTCAAGTGCTCAAGGCCACATGTGGCTAGTGGCTACTGTTTTGGACAGCACAGGATCATTATATGTAATCATGTGATGAACAGATGAGATTATGTGATTTACTTAAAGAACCAAGATGGAGCTGGGACTAGGACATGGGTGTCTGATTCTTAGCCTAATGCTATTTCACTATTTGTGCCTGGCATTTCCCGTCTCTGTCCCACTCCTCACATCATCCCGTCTCCTGGCCCCTCAGCATTGAGTACATGTATCTCCAGTCACAGAATTAAAAAGTAAGTGGTTAAATCTTTTATGATTAGTTACATAGTACTTTCTAGCATCTCTAATATGAACTAGTGCTTTCCATACCAATACTGGTAAACTAGTGAGCTGTTATACCTGTAGTCAGAACTGTTTCAAGAATAGGACAGAATGCTGTTTGAGACACAAGAGGGATGAGTAGCTTTAAGACAAAAGAAAATTATGTTAACTGTTAAAATTTGTGCCAACTTAAGTGAACATTTGATTTAATTTTTAAAAATTGTTTATAGTAGTTAGTACATGTTGTTTGTGAGTGGGAGTATACATCAATTAGTGATCTTGCTCCAAGGGCCAAAATATTTTGTTTAGGATTTGAGATGATGGTGCCAAAATTGCAGTTAGGTTGAGCAGTTTTACAATTGTTTTAAAATATATTTAACATTCATGGAGTGTGTCAGTATCACAGTTTTATTTTGACAATATATTAAGTGTTCATTTGAGTGCTTATAATGGACATAAAAGATTATGCATTTCTTTCCCATTAGATCAGTCTCATGTAGTATGGCCAACTTCCAACTTATATAAAGAAACTTTATTTTGATCTTTACTATAGCTACATTGGACTTCATACCTTCTTCATTTCCTTTTGTAAACTATTAAAGTAGTATTTTGTTTGTTTTTAAACATTCACTGAGCTACTTCATTTCACTCAGTAATGGGCAAAAGGTTTTACTGGTATATAATTTGCCTACTTTAGGAGGTATCTCTTTACACTTTGTAAAGAATGTTATACAGTATATTCATAGTTGCCTAGGTTTAAATTATAATGGGTTGATAAAAAATTTTATTGTCTGTTATTTGTAATATAATTTATTATCAATGGAAAAGGACATCTGTATCTTCCATGTCATTTATTTATAATGCAGTGGCTGTTAGGCAGTATTTCATATCTATGCATATGGGTTCATGAAGCCCTGTAATTTTGTTAGGTGGTTAGCCTGTAGGCTTTGTCTCTAACACTGGTGCTTTCTTAAAAAAATGATTTTTATTGAGGTAGAATATACATATATAATTTACCATCTCTACTATTATTAGTTGTATAGATCAGCGGTAACAAATACACTTATATATTTTTTTCGTCCTTCCTCTTCCCTTTCCACCTCCCTTCCAAGCTTCTGGTAACCACCAATCTAGTCTCCATTTTCATGAAATCTACTTTTTTTCAGTTCTCCTATATGACTAGACATGCAATATTTGCATTTCTGTGCTTGGCTTATTTCACTTAACATAATTGCCTCCAGTTTCATCCATTTTGCTGCAAATTCCTTTCTTTTTTATGGCTGAATTCCACTAGAACAGTGACACTTTTAAGAACCTCAGAACTTAACTGCTAAAGAGATGATAAAAGAACTTAAGAGTGATCATTTAGACTATAGAGTAGAAAAGTTTACTTTATTTTGGGAATATTGAAAAACTAATTTTTATCCAGCAAATAAAATACTACATTGTCCTGTGCACATATGTGTAATGCTACCATGACACAAGCTATGGGAATAATATTTATTTACAGCAATGTAAATGGAAAATATTATGTAGGGCTAACTGTAGGAACAAATCACTGCCATTTAGAGTCTGTTAATTAAAGCATTCCTTGGTAGGTTCACAAGAGCAAACAAGTTTAATATTCATTGATTTGTCACTTAAAAAATAATGAATCATATCTGAAATGGTAATTTTTTTCATCCATGAACTGATGAATTTATTCACTGCTGACAAATATTTATGATCTTTAATGTACCTAATGCATCATAAATTACAGATGTATCTTTTTTTTTTTTTTTTTAGACAGTCTCACTTTGTTGCTAGAGTGACTGCCATGGTGTCAGCCTAGCTCACAGCAACCTCAAACTCCTGGGCTCAAGCTATCCTACTGCCTCAGCCTCCCGAGTAGCTGGGACTACAGGCATGCACCACCATGCCCGGCTAATTTTTTCTATATATATTAGTTGGCCAATGAATTTCTTTCTATTTATAGTAGAGACGGGGTCTCACTCTTGCTCAGGCTGGTCTTGAACTCCTGACCTTGAGCGATCCACCCGCTTCGGCCTCCCAGAGTGCTAGGATTACAGGCGTGAGCCACCATGTCGGCCTACAGATGTATCTTTAAACACACTGTATGACCTTTTTTTTTCAGTCTTTCCCTGTTCTAATTATGCTTGAGAAAAATGGATTTCTTTAAAATACTGGTTTTTCCTTCTCCTAATCCATATGTTAGTCTAAGGTTAAGAAAGTTTTGATAGTTACTTTTCCAAAGATAAATTCAAAAGTTCAAAAATGTTTTATGTTCAAAATTAAGTTCTTAAAGGATACCCTGAGTTTTAGCCAATACTTTTTCAATTTTAGTTAAGTTCTAATCAGAAGTATTAAAAATTTACAGTGAAATTATGTTTTAATCCTCTTCATACTCTTGGTGAGAGTGTGTTTTGTGGACTCTTGAGGATATTAAAGTTGAAATAGATAAGTTTCCTCTTCTCAAATCTACACCTAGTAGTAAAGTGACTATGTGCCCTAGCTTTCCAACCACACTCCTGATTAATGTCTATTGTTCTAGCTTAATTATTAATAGGGCTCCCTTTTACTCTCAAAAATGTCCTGGTTTGGGTGATAAATCATGTGGTTAGAAGCTTTAAGGAATTTGAAATGCAAGCTAATAAAAAAAGGAAGATTTAGATGTTCTTTTGTAGTCAGGAGTATTTCTTTCTTATCCATGTACAGATCTAGCTATATTCTTTTTAAAGATTATAACATAGATAATACAAGCCACAAAAGAATTACCCTGATTTATTAATAGTACTCTGAAATTCCTATGAGTTAAGAAATGATTTGTTTAATACTTACAAGAAATTTGAGAACAATTAACAATAGTAAAATACAAAGTACTTTTTCTACATATCTTTTGAACCAAAAAATAACTGTCATAAAGGTAGAACATGTACAGTTTTCATTTTTTCACAGATGTTGATAAATCAGGTGGTTTGACTAGCATTGTATGTACAAACTAGTAGATAAATAGACCCAAGACTTCAACTCCAGATTTCTGGTACTCTTTTCAGTATACCATACAGTTTTCAAATAACAGATATATATTTGTTATCAAAAATATATATATAAATATATTTCAAATAACAGAATATATATATCTTATGCTGCTTTTCTACTTTTTAATGTAGAAAATGTTTTTGAGAAAATAACAAAGTTTCTGAATTTTGACCAAGAATTATTGTTACATAAAGGCGAATTTGCAGTCCTAGTACATTTTTCTATTTACTTCAATAAGCTTTACATTTTAAGAAGTAACTAAAAGAGCTTTTACATTTGATAGCAATTTAATTTGTCTCGTAAGTAAGGAGAGGAAAACAAACCATGTTCTCTCAGGCAGGGTTGGAATGAAGCACCTGTTGTAACCATTTCAGTTCATTTTTTTTTCTTTTTTTGCATTAATGTATTTCTTAGGATTTTTAGCACACATGCTCTTTTACTTGCCTTACAATTGATGTGCATGTTTGAGACATGACTATAAATTGACTTTTAATGGAAATAAGCAAAAATGTTATATTGGCTTTCCCAGCCCTGAGTTGTGGATTCTTTCTTCTACTAAGTTTAAAATTAAATAGATTGAAGGGCCTTGAATTATGTAGTACTCTACAAAGGGACCAGAGCAGGAAGTACACCAAAAATTATGACCATATTCTACAGTCAATGATGGCATATAGCCATATTCTCAGCCTTATGTTACTGTAGAAAGAATCCTGAGCCAGGAGATAGGACCAGGGTTTAAACCTTGGCCCTATCTCTGATTATCTAAATGTTTTCTGAACAAGTCTTATTTCCCTAACTGAAAGATGAGAATATGAAGACTTACTGTGCCCAAAGGGGTTGTTGTAAGGATGAAACAATATATTTGAAATTTCTTAAAGACTTTGGAGACATTTGAAACAGCTTGCCTATTGGGAGTAGAATGGCAGAAGGCTTTCCAGGCAGAACTCGCATACAGAGCTTCTGCTGTGCTAAGTCATTATGAGTTCTGGAAACTGCAAATATATAGTAATGTGTTTGTATAGATTATTACTGGGAAAGATCAGCAGCCCCATCTAATTTGCTGAATGAATTCAAATGTATAATTCTAATCCTATTGAAAAAATAATTTAAATTTCTCTGTACTTTGGTTGTTTATCAACGAAATGAAGATAATAATATATACCTTGGGGATTTTATAGGATTTGGGATTTTATAAGATTTAACAAGATATACATATGTATCCAAAAATGTAATAAATAGTTGTTAAGAGTGGATAAACTTAACAACTACAGCTAATCAGAGATCTCCCCAATTGCTAAAGTTGTATAATTCTAGTGAAATTGTTGAATTATTATGCAAATTGTGAGAGATGTATAATTACAGAAGGATTTAATTATAATTTAAGTGCTTTCACATATAGTCTCTTTTTTTTTTAGCTTGCCTGTCACCATGAATTTACATATATTACCTTACTTGATTTATATAATTGAGTTTAGGTAAGCCAGGTAATATTATTACATAATTGTTGTTATTATTTTTATTATATTCTAAGGGATTTTAAAAAATCATCTAGTCCAACAGCAAAACTGTATAGAAAGGAGAAACTAATTTATTCATTTATTTTAGGAATTAATGGTTGTTAGAGATAATTTATTTAACAGTGATTTATGATCTATTCAGCTTCAAGTCAAAGAAAGGAAGTGTTGGTATCAAGCTGATTGTGATCTAAACTCATTTAATGAAGACCTGAGTATATTTGATCCCTCCCTTTGAAAATAGTATCTGTTACTATTGGGCTTTGTTCAGCAGAATGTGTCTCCACTTTTTGTTATTTGCTGTTCTCTTCAGTTTTCCTATTTCATCTTAATTCAATTCATTAGCTACTTTAACCACCTTCTAAGGAGAGAAAATTATTTTTTTGAAAATTCCTATTTAATTATTTTATTTTAACAGAATTCAAGTTAAAAGATGATATGCTTTTAGTCAGATTCTTTTTATTTGCCCTATTTGTCCTTCACTTTTTCTAAACTAAGTTTATACATTATACAAACAAATATAGTATTTATTTGATGAAAGCACATGACTATTAAGTTTTTCTGTTTTTAATCTGCATGACTAGAGCCTTCATATAATGTATTCCAAGCTCCAAGATCCCATTATAGGTTGTAATGAATTACTTCTTGTAACCAGACCCTCTTGGACACAGTCCAAGATAAACTTGTACTATTCAAAATTCTGTGTTTCACTATAATAAGAAGTGTTACTTGAGGATCCAATCTAGTCAATCTGTTTTCAGTATAATTTTACCAATGAAAAATCTTAATCAAGTCTTAGGATTAATGCTGGACATAAAAGTATTTACAGAGTACATACTAATGTTCATTTTGCTGTTGTTTGGCCCTTTAAAAATTAGCAACCAAATTCAGGAAATAAATTGTAATTTATTAGAAAATACCTTTCTCACAGAAGATCAAGTTTCAGTGCATCTCAGGTTTTGTGGGAATGGATCAAATACATCAGACAAAAATAGGCTAAAGTTCCTTACTCTCCCTTTGAAACTGCTGTACTCATTTCTCAGAAAATCCATTTTAGTTATATCATGCATTTGAATTTTATTGGTAAAATGAAAGAAAAGGCAGTTTAACCATATTTGTCCTATAATACAGTTTATTGGACACCTCTTGGACTTTGTTTGCTCTACTATTTCAGTGGCAACCAGATTCATGCAGATGAAACCTGACAGCCCCTCACCTGACTTTTTGCCCTGTGGGCTTCTCTGAAACCAGTGGGAAAAAAGGTGTACAATTTGAAAGTGTAAGAAATTAGCAATCTGTGAGGCAACCCCTAACTGGTGGAAATCAGAAGTAGTGGATAAATGCTCTTCTTTTGTGTCCTTTGACAGGGTATTCTAAGGAAGTTTCATGGCTCCTAAGAACATAACTAGGCTTGAGCCCTATTTGTTTGAAGTGGGGGATGAACTCAAGAATGCTCTCTTGTATTTGCTTTCCCTCCTTCCCTATGTCCTTCCCCTAGTCCCCTACTCCTGTTCTGTGATGCCTTCCCAAATAAAGAACTTTCACATAAATTGGAGGACTCAGGTTTTACTTTCCATGGAGAACCTAGACTAAAAGATAAAGGGAAAACATGAAATTTCTGTGTCACTATTTTTAAATTATTAATGGAGAATTTAACTTCTGAAAGTTGGCATGCATGAATAGGACAGTCAGATTAATTGTATCAGTCATTTAAAATGATGTTAATGCTGATCCAAGATTGACTGGACATGTGCATTTGAGGTTATTTTTCTGTTAGTGTTAATGGGGTGCATTTCAAGGGACTCTTATGCTTGCTCATTCTCTCTTACAGGCAGAATATTTTCTTGCTGCTTTCCTAGGATATACCAACCAGGGATCCTAATGTGATATGTCTGGAATGGAGTTTAGCAATCAGCATTTTTTTTTTGGAGACAAGGTCTTGCTCTATCACCCAAGCTGGAGTGCAGTTATTGTAACCTCCAACTCCTGGGCTCAAGCAATCCTCCTACCTCAGTCTTCCAAGTAGCTGGGACTACAAGCATGCAGCGTCATGCCTGATTAATTGTTTGTAGAGGGCAACTCACTATGTTGCCCAGGCTGGTCTTGAACTCCTAGCCTCAAGCAGTCCTCCCGCCTCAGCCTCCCAAAATGCTGGGATTACAGGCTTGAGCAACCGTGTTTGGCTGCAATCAGTATTTTTTTAATAGACATCCTCCAGGTGAGTAAGATGGCCCATGGACTATACTTTGAGAAACATTGCTAGGTTGATACGGTAGTAATACTGCTGAGTATAATCTGTGATTATGCAAAGCTAACTGGCTCTACAAGGACCGAATTAGTATCTCGGCACCGTTAATCAAAGGGTCTAATAAACTGAGCTAACAACCCACACACTGGTAAATCAGATTAAAAAGATTTTAATTTTTATTTCAGAGTCACTACTCTTCTTTTATGGAAATTTGATTTGATATTAACTTTATTTATTTATTTATTTTTTTTTTTGAGACAAAGTCCCGCTTTGTTGCCCAGGCTAGAGTGAGTGCCATGGTGTCAGCCTAGCTCACAGCAACCTCAAACTCCTGGGCTCAAGCAATCCTGCTGCCTCAGCCTCCCGAATAGCTGGGACTACAGGCATGCGCCACCATGCCCGGCTAATTTTTTCTATATATATTAGTTGGCCAATTAATTTCTTTCTATTTATAGTAGAGACGGGGTCTCGCTCTTGCTCAGGGTGGTTTCGAACTCCTGACCTCGAGCAATCCGCCCGCCTCGGCCTCCCAGAGTGCTGGGATTACAGGCGTGAGCCACCACGCCCAGCCTGATATTAACTTTAGTATTAACTAAATACTTGGCTCTAATTTTAGTATTAACATATGGCTTATTAGGGTTGCAAGGAACTGCTTAGAGTTTAATTTATGCTAGATATTTGGGATTCCTGATGGAAATATAGCAACATGTCATTCATATGAAAGAAGTATACACTCACATCTTAACAAGTAAAACTGTGGGAAAATAGACTGTGATATTGATGTGATGGAATGGCCTAAACAACTTTTCTTGCTGAATGGCCTGTAGTTAGGTTGCAGTGGTAGGGTTAATTCTATATTATAAACAGTATACTTGTTCCTGAGCAACATATATTTACTTTTAATTGTATCAAACAATTGCTTGGAAAATGACTAGAGCAGAATTCAACAAGTCTCGAAAATGCTATGTAGATGATGGTATTTATCATTTAGTACTTAATATTATTGCATTATTGGTAAAACAATATTTCCAGAAGTGAATGATTCTACTATCTCAGGCTGTATTTCATCTAGTTTCAGTTAGGAGACCCCTGCCATACAAATTTAGACCTGTATAGGTTAAATGTAAATTTTTTTATGGAAGACTTCCGTCACAGAGCAATTCTCTAATATTGCTTCATGTCCGTAACTACTGTTTTGCAAGCTACATAAAGTTATAATTTATCTTGTATTTCTTAATGTTTCACGATTCATTCAGAAATTCATTAGCTTTAAAATGTCTATATTAGGAATGAGAAAAACTTCCTTCTAACATGAAAACATTTTAAACTGACCCAACTTTAATTAGGCAAGGTCTTAGAATGTTTGTCACAGTATTCTGAGCTCCTTTCTAGCCAATGACATACATTTCATAAATAGCTCCTGTGTGATCTTTGCTCATTGGCTCCATCCCCTAATCAATTAATCTGTCTGAGGCTAATTTAATGTTATCTTTAGAAAATGTTAATCCTATTCTATCTTCTTATACCCAATACATTTGAACTTAATCTTCTCCTCATTATTTACTATCAGGAGAATGTAATATAATTTAATATTAACCTATAATAAATTTAATTCAAATTTAATTCAAATGAATTTAATTCAGAATGGAATCTTTTGGAGGAAAGAAAACATTCTAGAGTACTGAAGAAATCATTCAATTGGTAGTAGAACACAATCCTAAGAGCATATAGAAATCCTTGGCCAACTAATTTGATGTCATGTGAGATAACAAATATAAATAGCCTTCAAAAAACTCAAGGTAGTTGCACAAGTAAGGTACGGTCATGCCCTGCATTAATGATGTTTTAGTTAGTGGACCACGTACACTACAGTGGTCCCATAAGATTATAATATAGTATTTTTACCGTACCTTTTCTATGTCTAGATATGTTTAGATACACAAATACTTACCACTGTATTACAATTGCCTATAGTATATAGTTACAGTAACATGTTTTACAGGTTTGTAGCTGAGGAGCAATATACCATATAAGTATATTCCATATAGCCTAAGTGTATGGTAGGCTCTATCATCGAGACTTATGTAAGTACACTCTATATGATTATACACAACAAAATCACCTAGTGATGTATTTCTCAGAATGCATCCCCATCATTAAATGACACATGACTTTAGTATAGTTTGAATTGTCCATGTTATACCTTCTTCCATTAATATAGATGGTTGAAATTTTAATTTTTAAAAAATATTTAAACCTTTAATCATCTTGGTATGCTGCTCTTTAAATACTTTTAACAAAGGCTTCACTTCTTTGAAGTGAATCTTTAATTAGGTTGGATTATATGGGTTTATAATTCTTAAAATTTAAGAAGGTTAAAATGTTTTCCAATATTAAATGCTAATGCCTTCCAAGATTTCTGATTTAATTTTTATCTCTCTGACAAAAATAAAATGCATATTTTAAGTTGAACTTTGACTTCTCTTACTGAAGCTAATTGTTGAAATGTCTTATATAGTCTGTTAAAGGGGTAAGAAGGGTATTGATCTTTGCTGAGCACCTACTGTGTTCTAGGAACTGTGTTAAATGTTTTATGCATGGTATGTCATTTAATACTTCAAACAACTCTTAAAGAATGGTATTAGTTTCCTTAACTTACAGATGGAGAAAAGAGAACTCAGTTAAATAAGTCCCAACATTAAACTGTTTTGTAGCAGAGTTAATATTCATCCTTTGTCAATTTGGCTCAAAAGTCCACATGCATTTCAATATACTCCTCTTTCTCTTGTAAGTTAAGGAACAAATGAAAGTGATTATTTTTCAGAATCTACTGGGACTGAACCAAAATTACCAAATTACCAAATTTAGAAGGATTCCCCAGAAAGATTTTACCTGTGAAAAGATTAGGAGAATTAATATTTAGTACTAAGAATCAGAATGGAAAATTTTGAGCTTTTGGTTTTGAAACTTTCTGTAGTCTCATTTCCTAGTAATTCCTCAAGTTAAAAACATTTAAAGCAGTTTTTGAGCCCTTGTGTGCAAAGCTCTGTATTAGGAGCTCACTCCTTGAATAACAGGTTCTATTACCTCTACAGTGGGTTTTGAATAGTGCAATTCTGGTCTTCATAACCTTATTGGAATTTTCCTGTCAGTTCTATTCAAATTTTAGGAATACTATACTAACTTCTTAGGCAAATCCTAAACTATAACCATATAAGAATAACTAAAATAATACAAAAACACATACATATATATTTAGAAAATAAACAGTGGAGACTATTTAAAGCAATATTAAGTCAAAATGACAGCAGGATCCAAAATGTGGGCAAATATGAAGGAAGGTGAGTCCCTCATTAGTTTGAGACAAAATTATATGATGGCATTAAGAAATTAGGGTTTGAAGTGGGTTATTACCAATGGCAATCCCATAAATTCAGTCACTGTGCCAAATGTTTGAGAGCAATAATGATACAGATTAACATACAAAAGCAAATAATTTCTTAGTTTATCAGAGATTCATTAACATAACTACACAACACAATTTTACCTTTTTACACTTTAGAAAACATAGGTTAGATTTCATGTAGTATTTAGAAAAGTAGTAATAGTATACAGTAGTGATTTAGCTATATTTTTGGGCTTTTCATTCTTCAACTCAAAAATGAGGAGTTGGATTCATTAATTATCCTTTAAGAGTCCTTCCTGGTCAAAAATGTCATAATTCTAAGTACTTTTAGTAGGAAACACGTGAAGATATTCAGAAAGGAAAGAGGTTGCAGTAGTTAAGAAAGTTAGCATTGTTGACAAAAAAGTTATGTGATGTGTGGATAGGAATAAAGACAAAGGAATGCATCCTTGTTAAAGAGTAGTAAGATTTTACATGAGTAGTAGAACACTTGACTGAGCGCTGAAATGATGTTGCTCTGTATAAAATACACACTTACAGGCTCTTAATTTGGTTGGTAAATTTATATATCCTTAATTTTAATCAAAATATCACAATGTATCAATATTTTGACAAATCCATTTATGGAAAATACATAAGAGTCACATTTAATAGGACTTACATATATTTGAAAATGAAAATCCCATTAAATGAAAACTGTAGAATCCTCTTCCAAAATGTAGTTAAGCTTGAAATTTTACCCATGGATTTATGTGAAATGTACATCAAGTTCTCAAATAACTTTATTCAGAACCATAAACATAAAAAATGCTTAATAAATAAGTTAGAATCCTAAATTAAGTTTATCTTTGAACAGTAAGTCCTGTATTTTACAGTTTTTAAATGACTATACATGATATATTCACTATACTAACAATATGCTCTATTGATACAGATCTATATCTTACCTGAAAACTGTTGAAAAGAGAAAAATTCAACCAATTCAAAGTTTTGGTCCATATTAGCAAAAATTTATGAAAATACAATTTGTGCTAAATAAAATTAATTTTGGTTTGCTGAATCAGCACATTCCTTTTGCAGCTACATTACATAGCTTTTCAGAAGTTTAGCTGAATTACCAGAAGTTTTATGCACAATTGCCTAGAAGCAGGACTAAAAAGCATCCAAAAGTTTTCCCTGCAAAAAATGAAATCTTATCTGAAGATTTAGTTATACTTTTAAAATTTATTCTGTAATAACATCCTGAAGAAACTAACATTGTAGCCTTTGAGTTAGAAAATAGTATTATAGCCTTTGAATTTTAACATAACAAAGTGAGGACACCAGGGACTATAAAAAGGATGCATGCATCAGTCTTGCTCAGCTCAAGACAAAGTACTGTTAAGATGACCTACAAATAGCTCTTGACAGAAAAGTTCATTATAAATCTATTTAAAAAACATTTAAATCCCCAGATGAATTCCTATGTCAGCTGCTGTGTTAAATGCCCCCAGAAGATGTGTGCATTCATTTCAATCTAATATTACTAACTAAGGGGGTAGTTTGGTATGGCAAAATAAATCTAAAGGGTTTGGTAACTTTCATTTTAAATGACACAAACTACTAAAATAAATTAATTGAATTATTGAAAGACAGAGGTAAAAGAAAGGTTTTAAAAATATAAATGAAAGGAAGATCCAAGTATTCTTTAACCTAAAAAGCTTTTCAGACCTAATAGGCATGACAAAACCTGTCTTCATTCCTTTCTATTCAGCTCAGCAAGTGCTTTTGAGCTCCAATAGTTAATCAGTTACCAGATTCCACAATCTTTGTTTTTCACACTCCTCAATTCTTGCAGTGAATTGTTCCTCTACTGTACTTAGGATCACCCAGCAGGCCAATACTTTTTTTCTTTGGCCTTAAAAAGGCAATTATGTATCCACAATTAGATTTACCATATACAGTTGTTACCATATAGCAATAGCCTGTAAAAACATAATAGTATATTATCAAAGAAGTAGATGGCTTAAGATGAATCACTAATATATGAAATCTATTTAGCAAATTATTCAACCCAGCTTTTTAAATGGCTGTAGCCATGCCCAAATTACAAAGAAGTCTAGCAAAAGTATATTGTATAAGCAAATACTCTTTATCTAAATGAATCAATGAACATATATGTGTTATAATATCTAACCAGATTTACAGAAAAGGTATAATGCAGATATTACCATGTTAAAAATAGATATCTTCTTATATATCATTTCTTAATTTAACCTTTCAAAAATGCATACAAAATTGAGAAATATAAAAAATATATTAACTTACCCTTCAATTTATTTAGAAAACCTCTGCTCTTGGTCAAAAGCAGAACATGTTTCACTGCTCACTTTCCCTGGAGCTGTGAGTTTAACATTAAATTAGTGGACGCCACCTCTCTGGACCACACTAGAGTTTGCTAGACACTACTGCTATGGGGAAGAGTTCTGCTGCATCTAAGCAATATACTGTGTGCAATGGATAACCTAATATGCCTTTCATTTAACTGGCTGGGCAGGTTTCTACCGTCTGTGGAACATGGAATCAAACCAGAATATGTTGGCATAACAGGCCAGTCAAACTGGTTCTTCTGTAGATCCAAAACCTGTCTGACCAGTCTGTATCAAAGGGTAGCCCAACATGCTGCAGCGGCTCAGTTCTGCTAAACTTGTACTGGGTGAGTTATCCCCACCTCCCATCAACTCCCAACAAACTACTCAGAATGTTGTAGCCTCCAGCAAAAAAATTCAGAGTTCTAGTGGGAGGCGTAGATCTGTGTCATGCATAGCAAGAGTTCATTGTTATAAGCCTCTCATGGTAGATACATATAAGCAAGTGGTCTATTATCTCAGAGGTAGGTAATCCTTCTTAAAATGTATTCTAGGGCTCTCTGCTAACTAAAGCCTCTAGAAAAAGATTATCTACAATGTAGAATCCCTTAATGTCTGACCTTTTCCACTAGTTTACTTGGATTTGATTGGTCTAGTTTAGCCTTGAGGGGAGAAATTAATATTCCCCACAAGGGTAGTATCCCTGAGAGTTAGAAGGAAGCATTTCTAGAGGGAGAGAAACAAGGTGTAAGTTGACCAAACATTTGCCTGGGTGTGTTATCTTCCTTGTTCTCAAATGGTCCTCATACCATTCTAGTCTAAAATTGGAAAAACTCCTACTTCCACATACTAGGGACAACTTAGAGAGGTTTTATTTTGAATATTCAACAGTTCAAAACAAACTTGTTATCTACTATGTTTCAGGAACTGTGCCAGGTACAGGGTTCACATTGGTGAAAAAAACAAATTTAGTACCAGATGGGAGCAATGTCACAGTTCTTGATTAAGTATGTTTAGTAAGCTTTTGGAAAGAAGAAATGAGCAACACAAAGTTACATTTTGACAGAAATTGATTTGTGTTAAGGGAGATCATGTGAGATTTGTTCTTACTCTCTTATAATACTTGCACATTTAGAAACAGTCTTTTCCTATCCTACTGATGCAGTGATTCTGAAACTTTCCTGCTTAAGTGTTGTTCAAGAACACAGATTCCTGGACTTCACCTCCAGAGATTCTGATTCAATAGGTCTGGGGTGTTGCCCAGATTCTTCTCCTGATTCTGATGCAGTTGCTGTGGGTCTAGATTTCACACTCAGGTTCTTTTCTATTTCTATACCTAATTAAATAGAATGAATATACATGAACCAAAAACTGCCATATTCATTTTTGTATCTCTAGTGTGTAGAACATTGAGTGACACTTAGAAAGTACTTACTAATGCTTATTTAGCAAATATCTACTCAGAGTTAACACTTGCTAGATCCCAGGGGAATCACAACTAGTAACTATTGTTTAAATCAAACTCCATTAAATACTGTAATTATAATAATTGAAGAGGGAACACAGAAAAGGGAGCAAGTATGACTATAAGTACAGGGAAGAATTTACAAGGGAGATTGGTTTAGAGACTTTTCTTTTTTAACCATAACCAAAGATTTTTATCTGCAGGATAACAAAAGATTGGAGGAACAATAAAACTGTCTTTATTTGATAGAGTAATAAAAGTGTTAAGTATCTGAGGACACTATGAACTCAAAACTTGGTAATAAGGTAATTTTCTACAGCAGGAGTCAGCATAATTTTCCCATAAAGGATCAGAGACTAAATATTTTAGAGTTTGTGGGTCAGATTGTCTTTGTCTCAACTATCAACTATAACATTGTAGCTCAAAAGCAGACATAGACAATAGTCAGTGAATAGGTGTGATGATTGTGAAATATATATTTGGTCTATGACACCCCCCCCCAAACCCCCCAGCCCCCCACCCCAGTTTCCTGACACACAACTTCTAAAATCTTTAGAATCTCCACAGTAATGTCTTTTTGAATGCTAATGAGTTGATTGGTAGCTGGCAGCCCCTACAGTAGCTTCAGGATGGGGCAGGTCACCAGAAAGACAAAGACAAAGATTAGAGGGTTGGGACTTTCAGCCCCACTCCCCAGCCTTTGGGTAGGGTCGAGGGGCTGAAGGTTAAGTTGATCACCAATGGCCAATGGTTTAATCAATCCCACCTCAATCACACCTATGTAATGAACCCCTAAAAAAATCCAAAAGGGCAGGATTCTGAGAGCTTTCAGATAGCTAAACATATGGAGGTTCCTAGTGTCAGGGCGTTCCACCAAAACCAGCCTGTTTCTCTTATCCCGCTCCTAAATTGAGCAGCTACTAATACAGCTAATGAGGTGATTTTGGGTCATACTTCTGATTGGTTGACTACCATGTAAATGAAGTAACTTTTGGGACATACTTCTGATTACTATGTAAATGAGGTGACTTTTGTGAAAACTTGCCATTGGCTAACTGTAACCCTCAAAAAGGTATAAAACTAAAAAAACAAAAAAGGGGCGCTCATAGTTTGGTGGCAGATATGCCTCTCTGAGCCTGCCTGCGAAATAAAGCTGACTCTCCAACTCTCCATGTGCTGCTCGGGTTTTTCTTCGGCCAACAGCTGTTCACACCTGCCCGAACACTAGAGGGTGCCATGCCCGGGAGGGCATGGAAGTTCTACAACCTTCTCACATGCCTTACCCTGTGCATCTCTTCATCTGTACCCTATTTAATAACTTTTATAATAAACTGGTAAATGTAAATGTTTTCCTGAGTTCTGTGAGTTGCTCTAGCAAATTAATTGAACCTAAGGAGGGAGTTATGTGAATTTATATCAATTTATATACTCCAATTTATATCAGTCAGAAGCATAGGCAAACAGTCTGGGGCTTGCCTTTTGCATTGGAAGTGGGGGCAGGCTTGTGGGACTGAGCCCTCAACCTGTGGGATCTGATACTACCTCCAGGTAGATAGTGTCCGAATTGAATTGGAGGATACCCAGCAAGTGTCTGCTACAGAATAGGTTTCTTGCTTGTTGGTGGGGAGATATCCCCACACATTTGGTCACAGAAGCACTTTGAGTTTGTGTGTGCGTTTCTTTTCACACAGTGGGTGTGACTGTTCCAATAAAACTCTCTAAAACAGATGGCAGGCTAGATTGGCTAGTGAGCCATAGTTTGCTGACCCCTGATCTAGAGTAAACTTGTAAAAATTAATAAGATTGCATAATTGGCTATTAAAATGGGCTTTGAAGTCAGAAAGCTTGGGTTCTCTTCGAATTCTGTTCCACACTAGCCTTGTTATCTATATCATGTATGTTTTATTTATAAAATGGGGATAAAAATAATATTACCTACCCCCTAGAGTTATTATAACAGTGAAATAACATAATTTATGTAAGGGGTTGTCTGAAGATCTGGTATACCATAAGGGCTTAATAAAAAAGTCAGCTAACTAAGTGGACACATAGGTACTACATTAATAGGGTATTGGGCAGGGGGGAGGGGGAGGGGGCAGATATATACATACATAATGAGTGAGATGTGCACCATCTGGGGGATGGTCATGATCTAGACTCAGACTTTTGGGGGGAGGGGGGGAAATGGGCATTTATTGAAACCTTAAAATCTGTATCCCCATAATATGCCAAAATAAAAAATAAAAAAAATAAAAAAAGTCAGCTAAAAATAAAACAAGTTAAACATGATAATTGCCTATAATCCCAGCTGATAGAGAGGCTGAGGCAGGAGGATCAGTTGAGCTCAGGAGTTCAAGACTAGCCTAGGCAATGTACCAAGACACCCCATTTCAAAAAAAAAAGTCAAAAATAAATAATTTTTTTTTTTTTTGAGACAGAGTCTCGCTTTGTTGCCCAGGCTAGAGTGAGTGCCGTGGCGTCAGCCTAGCTCACAGCAACCTCAAACTCCTGGGCTCAAGCAATCCTCTGCTTCAGCCTACCGAGTAGCTGAGACTATAGGCATGTGCTACCATGCCCGGCTAATTTTTTCTCTCTCTATATATATATATCTTAGTTGGCCAATTAATTTATTTCTATTTATAGTAAAGACGGGGTCTCGCTTTTGCGTAGGCTGGTTTTGAACTACTGACCTCGAGCAGTCTGCTCGCCTCGGCCTCCCAGAGTGCTAGGATTACAGGCGTGAGCCACCAAGCCTGGCCTAAATAAATAGATTTAAAAAATTTTTAAACTATGGTAGTTGAATATCGGTGTTTATTTCTTTGATTTCTTGAAATCCTACTGAAATAAAAGTAAAGAACCAAAACAGTTTGAACTCTTAAAGATCAAAAAGAATGAGAAAGGTAGCAGACAAGAGATGTCCATATATTTTTTGGAAGAAGGAAAGAGGATGGGTGGTGACCGACTTAGTAGAATACAGGTGTTAGCAGACTTGTGTTCCTTTATGGAGGCTCTAGGGGAGAAAAATCTGTTTTTTTACCTTTTCCAGCTTCTAGCAGGTGCCAGGATTTCTTGGCCCATGGCTCCCTTTTATCTTCAAAGCCAACAATGGCTAATTAAGTCTTTCACACATCTCATCATTCTGATCCTGACTGTTCTGCCCCTCTCTTCCACATTTAAGTCCAACTAGATAATCCACTAATATAATCTTCCTATTTTATTTTATTTATTTATTTTTTTTTGTAAGAAAATTCCTTCTGACAGAAAATCTTCCTATTTTAAAGTCTGTTGATTAGCAACTTCAATTTCATCTGCTACCTAAATTCTCTTTTGCCATGTAATATGACATAATCATAGGTTCCTGGGATTAAGATGTGTGGACATCTTTGAGAGGCCATTATTCTGCCTACCACAGAGGTTAAGTCCAAGTCTATATATTGGTTGTTGAGATACTCTGGTCTATTTGTCTGCTTGGCTTCCAAATGGTAGTGACCAGGTTTGTGTTCTTTACTCACAAAGCAGGAAATTGGAGAATTTCTCTCTGATAAGCTCTCAAGACTGATCACCCTACTGCACTGGTTATAAACTAGGGCTGATTTTGTTCCCTAGGGGACATTTGACAATGTCTTGAGAAATTTTTGATTGTAACAACTACAGAAGTGGGTAGAGGTGTGCTATTGGCATCTAGTGGGTGTGGGTAGGGATACTGCTAAACATCTTGCAGTACACAGTACAGCTCATCTTTCTGCTCCAATAAATAATCATTCAGTTCAAAATGTCAATAATGCCAAGGTTGGGAAATCCTATCCTTATGTTAAATCTGTCATTTAACATCACCCTAACGTGAGAATCTAACATGGAAAGAAACCAACAGATAAAAAGAACTTATAGACAACAGTCAATGCAGGGAATAGAATAATATTTTAAATCCAACTATATCAATATCTTCAAAGAAATAAGAGAAGTTACTGATTACATAAAACAAGGACAGAAAGACTATCTAAAAGTGCAAGTGTACTTTTGGAGAACAAAAAAAAGTTATTGGGAAGTAAATATATTAGCAGAAATAAAGACAACAGGAGGAGCCACAAGATAAAGTTGAGGAAATCTCCTAGAAGGAAGATAGAAAGATAAGAAGAGGAGAAAAGAAGGTAAAACATTTGGTAAAATCAGAGAATTAATCCAGGATATCCATCAATTAACTAAAGAATTTCCAGGTTAGAATAGAGAAAATGGAGAATTGAAAAACAATTTTTTTTCATTCTTTTTTTTTGAGACAGAGTCTCGCTTTGTTGCCCAGGCTAGAGTGAGTGCCGTGGCATCAGCCTAGCTCACAGCAACCTCAATCTCCTGGGCTCAAGCAATCCTCCTGCCCCAGCCTCCCAAGTAGCTGGGACTACAGGCATGTGCCACCATGCCTGGCTAATTTTTTCTATATATATATCTTAGTTGGCCAATTAATTTCTTTCTATTTATAGTAGAGACAGGGTCTCACTCTTGCTCAGGCTGGTTTCGAACTCCTGACCTCGAGCGATCTGCTCCCCTCAGCCTCCCAAAGTGCTAGGATTACAGGTGTGAGCTACCGTGCCTGGCCTGGAGGATTGAAAATTATCAAATAGTTCTAAACTTTTTCTCCTTCATTTATCCACTTGATTAAGAAGAAAAATAAATAAATAAATAAATAAACTTTTTCTCCAGAAACAAAGGACCCAAGTTGCTGATTGACAGGGTCCACCAAATGCCCAGCAAATGAATGAAGAGTGGCTATCAACATCCCATCATTATGGAATTTTAGAACAGCAGGGATAAATAAGAGATCTAAAAACTTCCAGAGAGAGGGGAAAAAACAAAACACAAAAAACTAGTTACATAGAAAGAATAGGTATCAGAATAGCATAGCATTTATTAGCAGCAACACAGAAAATTAAAAAACAATCAATTAGCCTTAAAATTCTGAGAATATTATTTATAAACCAATAATTCTATATTTATTCAATCTTGCAACTAAGTATGAGGATAGAATAAATGTAGCTTTGAACACATCAGGGCTCTAAAACTTCCTTATCTTAGGAATCTACTGGAAGATATATAACAAAACAAGAGTAAATTAAGAAAGATGAAAACATGGAGTCCAGAAAAATCTTGCCTTCTCTTTGCTTAAGATCTAACATGGCCACCAGTTCTGAGACCTATCCAGTACAGGGTCATTCTTCACCAGTAAATTATAGAAGATTCTGTCATTTTTACTCAGAGAGGTAGAGGGGAGGAAGGGAGGGAGGGAGAGACAGGAAGAGAAGGGGAAAGGAGAGATGGGATATGAATACAATTGGTTTTTCATCACCTAATTCATTCAATGTCCTTGGGTCAGGGATTCATAATCCACAATCTGGCTGAGTAGGCTTCAGAGCTATGGTGCTATACACTGGAATGTTCTCAGATAAAGAGGCTGTGGGGGCCGGGCGCTGTGGCTCACGCCTGTAATCCTAGCTCTTGGGAGGCCGAGGCGGGCGGATTGCTCAAGGTCAGGAGTTCAAAACCAGCCTGAGCAAGAGCGAGACCCCGTCTCTACTATAAATAGAAAGAAATTAATTGGCCAACTGATATATATATAAAAAATTAGCCGGGCATGGTGGCGCATGCCTGTAGTCCCAGCTACCCTGGAGGCTGAGGCAGAAGGAGAAGGATCACTTGAGCCCAGGAGTTTGAGGTTGCTGTGAGCTAGGACGCCACGGCACTCACTCTAGCCTGGGCAACAAAGCGAGACTCTGTCTCAAAAAAAAAAAAAAAAGAGGCTGTGGGTAGAAAATGCAATGAAACGTGTTATATATAATATTTTATTAAATGTATAGATGCCCCTATATTTCATATTCTACCCAGTTATTTTTCGGCTCTGTGTTTGAAAGTCTCTAAAGGCATATAGGATATAAGTACTTTGCCTACAGCATCTATGAATGATATTAATAACAGATATTATTTGTTGATTAATGCCAAGCATTTTCCTAAGCACTGTTCACATATCATCTCATTTAATTCCTATAATGGTCCTAGTAGAGACAGTTATTATTATATTTCCTACATTACAGATGAGGAAAATGAGATACATAGAAATTAAGTAATTTACTGAAGGCAAAATAACTGAACTCAAGCACTCTGATTCCTGAGCCTAGGGTACTAATTTTTATCTTGAAACTGCAGACCTGCTTATGGGAAAGGGATAGATTTTCTCTGTACTGTTAATTAGAGACCAAGATCTATTTTGGGTCTTCTCTCTTTTCCCAAGCAAACTCTTTCCATGGAGGTTGATTTCAATTAGATGTTATTTTCATTAACGCAATTGTGTGATTGATCATAGATTTAATCATCTATGAGGGTATTGAAATTCCAAAAGAGTAGCTTATTTCTCAAATGAATCTTAATAGGTGAAGTTTGTCTGGGACATATGAGTGGGTTTTTGTTATATTTCCTTCCCTGCTTCTCACCTAGAAATGGCATTTATATAAACATGTGGTTGTCCGATATGTATTCCTTTCTCCCATATACATGTATATACCCATTAAGGCTCGGTTTTAAAAAGAGTCATCTCCTGGGGAGAGAATATGATTTGGCATAGTAAATATTTTTTTATTAATAATTACTAAAAAGAATGCAGTATCTTTTGTGCCACCAGTTCTGTTTTCTTCATACTTATGCAAAGTGATTGTAATAAATATTAGATGTAAATTTAAAATATTTTTTCAATGCAAGTTTTTACTTTCTTTTCTTTTAACCTATATGTCCCCAAGAACAGTTCTTTTTATTATTTCATTTTGACAGTTTCATACAACAATATTAAACTTGCCATAATGACAAGGAAAAATATAGTCTAAATTGAACTGGAATTACATTTCTACCTCATAAATCAAACCAAAAAACATCAGTTAGTTATTTTCTACAATGTAACTAAGCTAAATCTCTCAAGAGATTTGGAAATATTTTTTAATTGATGCAAAGTTAATATAAAATGGGGTTAATATTCACAGATCATATGATGAGGAAGGCAGTCAACCTGGTACAAGTACAAACCTGCATCTACAGGAAAAGTATGCACAAACATTTATATCTGCCAGTTTTAATAAGTAAAGGTTTGCAACATACTATCCAATAGCTAGTAAAACCTGATCACTATGAAATTAAGAGCGTGTTTTACCTGAATAAGCCCAAATCAAGAGACTTGATTCTGAGTTTGTCTCAATTACTCTTAAGTTAATATAAACATATATTAGTTATTTATTGAACATCCTAAGTCTCAGTTGCTTCATTTATTAAATGAAGGGAGTTTGATTGGTTATGTTCTAAATATCTATTCAGCTCAAAACTTTTATTTTAAGGTTCTTTGGGGCAAGTGAACAATTCAGAAAATGTGGGAGCAAAAGCAAAATAGACCAGTCAAGGAGACATTTTACAGGAGGAACAATTTTAAAATTCAAGCTAATTGTAGGTTGTATTCTCCAAAAGCTGATGTTGAGACATGAATTCAGGTGCAAGGGAATGATTTCAGTATCAGCCTGTCCTAGGGTGCTCTAGAGTATAAATACAATGAAAGAGTTTATACTACTTGTAGGAAAAGGAACTGGGCTTCCATATTCCTCAACTAGTCACTGGTTACTGGCTACCCCAGAGGGACAAAAACTTCCAGGCACTTTTGGCTCTCAGCATCTCTGCATGAAGTAGCTCTAGTAATCCAAGAACAGTCCTTTGGAGAAAGATGCAGATAATATTAAGAGTAAAGCATTAAGACTTCTGTTTCTAGCTAAGATAGAGTTAAAAGAATCAGATTAAACCTACATTTGAAACAACAAGGACAGAATATATAAAACAATAGTTTTCAAGTCATTGTACATTGGTCAATAAAGAACAGTTACTCCTAAGAGAGGGTACACAAACAAGGTGAGCCCTACAATTACTCCAGCTTACTGCCTGGAGAGAATTTCCACGCCATAGCCAAGAGAGAAATAACCCAGGTAGAGTTTAACCCAGTAGCCTCATAGAGATTGTCAGATTGGATAAAAATGCAAGACCCAACTATATGCTACCCCTAACAAACACATTTTAGATGTAAAAAACCAAATAGATTAAAAGTAAAAGTATCAAAAGAGACATATCATGCCAACACTAATCAAAAGATATCTTGAGTGGCTATATTAACATCAGACAAAATAGGCTTCAGGTCAGAGTATGATACTAAGGATAAGAATGGTCATTTCAAAAGGATCACTTCATCAAGGACCTAATAATCCTATACATTTATGTATCCAATAATGTAAATAAAATATATGTAAAGCAGAAGCTGATAGAACTAAAAGGAGAACAGGACAAAGCCATAACTATATCCCATAATTATATCTGGAGATTCCAACACCCATCTCTCAATAATTGATAGAATAAGTAGACAGAAGATCATTGAGTATAGAAGGCTTAACACAATCAACCTACTAGATGTAATTGACTTTTGTAGATCACTCTACCTGAAAACAAGAGAATACACATTCTTTTCAAGTGTATATGGACCATTTACCAAGTTAGACTATATTCTGGGTCATAAAACAAGTCTAAAATTTACACATATTCAAACCATACAAAATATATTTCCTGACCACAATGGAATTAAATTAGAAGTCAAAAACAGAACAATGCATGGAAAATCCCCAAATATTTGTAAACTAACACATTCCTAAATAACTCATGAGTCAATGATGAAATCAAATAGGAAAGTATTTTGAGTTAAACGATAATGAAAATGCAATACATTAAAACTATGAGGTGTTGCTAAAACAGTACTTAGAATTAAATTTATAATATTAAATGTGTTTTAAATTAAATATAGACACTAAATGTGAAAAAGAAAGATCCCGAATCAATAACCTCAACTTCCACCTTAAGAAACTAGAAAAAGAAGAGAAACAAAATAATAAAAATCGGAGTAGAAATTAATGAACTTCAAGATAAAAAAATGATAGAGAAAATCAGTGCCACCAAAAGCTGCTTCTTTGACCAAGTCAACAAAATTGGTAAACCTTTAGCCACTTGATCAGGAAAAAAAGAAGAAAAATGATTTGGTGGAGGATAGGAGGAGAAAACACAAATGATCAGTATTAGGAATGAGAGAAATAATATCACTACAGATGCAATAGATATTAATAGTATAAGAAGGGAATATTATGAACATCTTTATGCCTATACAGTCAACCTCTTAGATGAAATGGACAATACTTGAAAGATGCAAACTGTCAAAGCTCACTCAAGAAGAGATAATTCTTTATTTATTAAAACATTTTAAATTGTACTTAAAAACCTAACCACAAAGAACTACAGGTCAAGAGTTTCACTGGTGAAAGATTTTACTGGTGAATTCTTACAAACTAGGAAGAAATAACACCAATTTCAATCAAACTTTTCTAGAAAATCAAAAGGAGGAAGTGCTTCCCAAACTCATTTTGGTATCAGCATTACTGTAATATCAAAACCAAAGACATTACAAGGAACTAAGATAATAGATTTATATACCTTATGAAATAGATGCAAAATTCTAAACAAAATTTTAGCAAATTGAAGCCAACAACATATAAGTGAGATATTACTTCATAATGAAATGGGGTTTTATTCTAGGAATGTGAGGTTTGTTTAATATTTAATAAATCAATTAGTGTATTTATCATATTTAACAAACTATAAAAGCAAAAACTATATTATTTCAATAGATGCAAAAAGTTTAGGGACAAAATTCAGCATCCATTTCTGATAAAAAGTATTTGTAAACTAGGATTGGAAGAGATCTTCCTCATTACGATAAATAGCATTTATGAAAAACCTACAACTAACATCATAGATAATGATAGAAGATTGAAAGATTTTCTCCTAACTTCAGAAACAAGGCAAGGCTGCCAATTATAACCACTTGTATTTAGTGTTATACTAGAGATTCCAACCAGTGCAATAAGGAAAGAAAAGAGAATAAAGGCTATACAGATTGGAAAGGAAGAAGTAAAATTGTCTTTATTTGCTGACCACATGAGTGTCTATGTAGAAAATCCCATGGAATCTGGCCGGGCGCAGTGGCTCACGCCTGTATTCCTAGCACTCTGGGAGGCCGAGACGGGTAGATTGCTCAAGGTCAGGAGTTCGAAACCAGCCTGAGCAAGAGCGAGACCCCCGTCTCTACTAAAAATAGAAAGAAATTAATTGGCCAACTAAAAATTTATAGAAAAAATTAGCCTGGCATGGTGGCACGTGCCTGTAGTCCCAGCTACTAGGGAGGCTGAGGCAGAGTAGGATCGCTTGAGCCCAGGAGTTTGAGGTTACTGTGAGTGAGGCGGATGCCACAGCACTCTAGCCCAGGCAACAGACTGAGACTCTGTCTCAAAAAAAAAAAAAAAAGAAATTACATATGAGTGGTCAAATAATGCCTAAGACCAATGTACAAGTAATTACTTTAGTTATGGAAAGGATCATACATATATGATTTAAATAAGTTAACATTAAATTAGAGAAATTATTTAGGCCCTGTTGATATGATCTTGGAGATATGAGGCCATACAAATATAAGTGGGTACCCCCAGGTACAGTATATCTATCTCCTTAATATGAGTCAGAATCTGATAAAAAATGATTATACATAAAAAATGGAAATACTATAAAGCTATAACTAAATTGTGGCTCTGGGCTAATGACTAAATTCTTCAATAAGATATTATAAAACCCTTTGTCCTGGTTATGATCAGAGTCCTTGACTTTTTGGCCTTCTGGGGTATCACTGGCCAGTCCTATTCTGTGTCCCAAGTTGGTTCATTCTGGACTGTTCACTTTCTTTAATCTGATCTATGAAATCTAGAAAGCTCTCAGTCTCTCTCAGAAGTTGATAAAATTATAGGTTTTAGGCTAGCTACTTCATAATAACAACTAGCATTTTCAGGTGTTTATCACTTCTAAGCACTTTTTGTATAGTAGCTCATTTAATTCTCACAAAGTGTTATGAAGTGTGTATTATTTAGAGACCAGGAAATAGTTACAGAGAGATTGGCAGCCTAGTTCTAGAACTCATGTGTTTAATCATTACATTATACTGCCTTAGAGATGAACTAGATATTGTCCTCAAATTGATATTATTATGTATTATTTTAGCTACTTTTGTAACAAGTATAAACTTGTTATTGTTAAGGAGTTAATTACCTTTTTTGTTTGTTTGTTTTTTAAATAGAGACAGGGTCTCCCTCTGCTGCCCAGGCTGGAACTCCTGGGCTCAAGTGATCTTTCTGCCTTAGCTTCCTGAGTAGCTGGGATTACAGGCAGGGTTCACCATGCCCAGCTGTTTTAAGTTCCCTTCAATAATATAACTTCTCTTTTCTGCCACTCAGTGGGAAGAAAGAGTTTTGTAGTCACCTCCCCTCAAAAACAAAATTCTCACTTACTGCTCAAAAGCTATTTTTTTTTTTTTTTTTTTGAGTCAGAGTCTCACTCTGTTGTTGCCTGGGCTAGAGTGCCATGGCGTCAGCCTAGCTCACAGCAACCTCAAATTCCTGGGCTCAAGCAATCCTCCTGCCTCAGCCTCCTGAGTAGCTGGAACTACAGGTATATGCCACTATGCCCGGCTAATTTTTTCTATGTATTTTTAGTCGTCCAGCTAATTTCTTTCTATTGTTTTTTTCTTTAGTAGAGACAGGTTCTCGCTCTTGCCCATGCTGGTCAGAAGCCATTTTTTCTGTGCTATTTCCTGAATATATTTGACCTCAGAACACTCTTTTTTTATAGCACATTATTAACCCCTACCTAATAGTGTGTGAAGTATTCTGTGGGACACTACTTTGGAAAATGAGACAGTACTATTATTCACTGTATTGTTGTACTATCAAATGACTTCCTTGGAATAGTGGCCAGTGTGATTAAAACTTCTAGTAACTGTTTACCTGGTTTTGCTGTTTATTATGTCCCTTCATATGTGTATGATAGAGTCTTAGTTAAAATTCCTTTAGTCATAAATGAAACTAACTTGAACTACTTTAAACCAAAAAAGTCAGGGATTTATTTTGAAACTATTAAGGTATCCTAAGAAGAATATGTGAACGTAGGTATCTCTAAAGCTAGGAATAAATCTGACCAAATGAGGAAATAGAACCAGGAAATGGAAATTCTCCTTACTGTCATTCTTTCTCTCTGGGGCGCCTAGTCTTTTATTTATGCATCTATCTGCAAGTCTACTTAATCTTTCTTTGCAGATCCAACTGACAGCTAAAATATCCGAGTACTTTGAGATTTATATAATATTGGCATGAACTGTGACCAATGGGATTCTGGTGGCTTCTGCGAGATCTCTACAGATTTCCGAAGGAGGGGGGCAGTGATATAAGGGGATGGAGGAATGCCAGGCTGATGTTCTCATGGTCACCTCTGGCTCTGGATTCCTGTTTCCATATGTAGTAAACTTACTGAAGATTTGGAAGTTTATGTCATAGCAATATAATCAGCATTGACTACCGGGGATACTTTCAGACACTCCTGAGAAATTTTTTTGCCCTTCATTTAAAAAGTCCTACTTCAAACTTTCTTACTGACTTTTTTCTCTTCTCCTCATAAGGGAAACAGTTTTTTTCTGGTGCCAAACAGAGTAGTTTTACTATATTCTTTGTTTCTGTGGCTTCTTATACCTATGCCCTCAGGATCTTATATTCTATCCTGAGCAATCCAAACAAGGATGTGTCCCTTTGTGGTTTTGTTAGTTTGCTAGGGCTGCCATAACAAAGTATCAGGGACTGGATGGCTTAAACAATTGAAGTTTATTTTCTCAAAGTTCTTGAGGCTAAAAGTCCAAGATTAAGGTATCAGCAAAGTTGTCTTTTTCTGAGGGTCATGAAGGAAGGGTCTGTTCCGGGCTTCTTTTTTTGATTTGTAGATGGCTATCTTCTTCCTGTGTCTTCATATCGTATTCTCTCTGTATGCATCTGTGTCCAAATTTGTGTCCAAATTTCCTCATCTTAATAAGGACACCAGTCATATTGGATTGTCCAATAAGGACACTTATCCTAATGGTTTCAGTTTAATGTAGTTACTTCTTTTAAGACCCTAGATCGTTTTTGTGGTTCGTAAGTGTGATCATTGGGTTTCAATGCTATTGTGTGAGATACGCCTCCCTCAAACCTGGTTGACACATTACCTGATATGGAAAGGAAAGATCCTATCTTCAAATTCAGTTACATTCTAAGGTACTGAGGATTAGAACTTCAGCGTAAGAATTTGGGGGGCAGGGACACAATTCAGTCTGTAGTGCTGGTATTTTTTGTTAATATAATTTTTACCTTTGTTACTTCTGCTTCACAGTGTTTATGGGAGGGTGGAAATCCTCCCAGTAGCAACTTAGTTTAAGCATATAGCCTTAGCTGATTAGAATTAGATCCCAATTCTAAATATCCAGGATGGAGAATCAGATTGACAGAGTTTTAGTCAAGGATCAGGTTACTTAGTACAATAAGGCTATGGTGTCCATCCTTGTTGACTACAAATAGTTACCAGTGAAATGAGAACAGTTAGGAGCTGGTTAGTCCACTTGAGTATTTCATCTACTATTAAAAAAAACTAGTGTAAATTAAAATTTATTTAGAATTGAAAAGAGTACTATGATATTTTATTCCAACTTTAATGTTTTAGCACTAATTTCAAAAGTAGAATATACTCTTGAGAATTTATTACTTAGAAAATTTTATGATTGATCAAGACTTAAAAAGAACTTGAAATGGTTATTTTATATCTGTATTTAATGTTGAAGTAAATGGTATACTTAAACGTCTAATAAGAAGTCATGGAACTACAAAGCAAGGTAAACTTGGTTAAATATTGCAACTTGTTTTGTCTGAAATTACCCAGGTACTATATAGGTGCTAATGAATTCTCCAACTTGAGGAGACATGCAGTGAAAATTGCATCACTTTGGTTTTGTGTGCTGCTGTAAGCAGTGATTTTCCCCCTCACCTGTAGTTTTTCCTTTAAATTGCTACCTTGTGCCAAATTAAGATATGAGTTTGCAAATAGCTTCACTTTATGTGCCAACAATAATTAGACTCACCAAGGAAAAGTAAACTCAGCTACCTTTACAAAACAGTATTCATATTTCTTTCTTTCTTTCTTTTTATACTTGTGTCACTACAACTTATTTTTTTCTGTGACACATTTTAGAGATTCCTCATGTGTGAGAGTGTGGTGATCAGTGTCTTTAATGTCAGAGAAGTCGTAATTAGCTGGAAATGTGGCCAGAGGTCACATTTTCTAAGTAGCAACATGGTATTACTTCTGGCTTGGAAGCCAGTGGTAAGTTTTTATATATCTCTCCCTACTAGAGATATATAAAATTCTTTCCCCCTCAGCATTATAGGATAGTTGTTAAGAGTTTGTTTTTCAAAACAAGAAAGTCCTGGGTTCAAATCCCAGTTCAACCATATACTAATTGTTAGATCTTGGGTTAGTTACTGGGGTTCTGAGCTTAGTTTTTTCATCTGTAAAAAGGAATACTATGATTATTATAAGAATTAAATGGGATAATATTTGCAATGTGTTTAGCAAGAGCCTGGCACATAGTAAATGTTTAAAAAGTGGTAAAAATAATTAAAAATAATAGTAATCATTATTTCCAGTGCCAGGCCTGAGATACAGAGTTGTGTGAGGCATGATCTCTGTCTTCAAGGAACTCATAGATCAACAGAGTATGAGACTCAAAACATTGCATGGTGGAGGGTGGGAGGATTGGGGAAATGTTGGTCAAAGGACATAAAATTTCAGTTGCATAGGAGGAATAAATTCAAGAGATCTATTGTACATCATGGTGACTGCAATTAATAACAATAGATTTTATGCTTGAAAATTGCTGAGTAGATTTTAAGTATTCTCACAACAAAAAATAAGTATGTGAGGTAATGCATATGTTAAATAGCTTGATTTTGCCATTCCAGAATGTATAAATATATTAAAACATCATGTTTGGCCGGGCGCGGTGGCTCACGCCTGTAATCCTAGCTCTCTGGGAGGCCGAGGCGGGCGGATTGCTCAAGGTCAGGAGTTCGAAACCAGCCTGAGCAAGAGCGAGACCCTGTCTCTACTATAAATAGAAAGAAATTAATTGGCCAACTAATATATATATACAAAAAATTAGCCGGGCATGGTGGCGAATGCCTGTAGTCCCAGCTACTTGGGAGGCTGAGGCAGTATTGCTTGAGCCAGGAGTTTGAGGTTGCTGTGAGCTAGACTGACGCCACGGCACTCACTCTAGCCTGGGCAATAAAGTGAGACTCTGTCTCAAAAAAAAAACAAAACAAAAAACATCATGTTTGTATACTCTGAATATATACAATTTTTGCTTATAAATTAAACAAAAGTATCATTGTAAATGTATATATATATATATTTTTGAGACAGAGTCTCGCTTTGTTGCCCAGGCTAGAGTGAGTGCCATGGTGTCAGCCTAGCTCACAGCAACCTCAAACTCCTGGGCTCAAGCAATCCTACTGCCTCAGCCTCCCCATAGCTGGGGCTACAGGCATGTGCCACCATGCCTGGCTAATTTTTTCTATATATATTAGTTGGCCAATTAATTTATTTCTATTTATAGTAGAGACCAGGGTCTCACTCTTGCTCAGACTGGTCTTCAACTCCTGACCTTGAGCGATCCACCCACCTCGGCCTCCCAGAGTGCTAGGATTACAGGTGGATATCCTGACTTGGGCAACCTGACTACGGCATTGTGCATTTATGCATGGACTCTCAAGGCTCCCCATAAGGATAATTTATAATTAAATAATTAAATTAATAATTCAGGAACTAGTTTCTTCCGTGCATGTAAACAAACCCACATGGTGTAAGTGGTTCATTGGTGCAGCATCTTTATGCTAGCAGCTAGATTTTGTTTTTTTCTTGACTATAGTCCACACTTTCTTATTTGTTCCTTTACTCAGGGTCTTATAAAGGTAAAACCCAGGTATCTATGTTTTTATCTAGATCTCCTCGTCCTCCTTTAAGTTCATGTGGTTGTGGCTCCAGGTCCTCCTTTACGTTTCTTGTGGTTGTACAACAGAGATCCCTATTTTTTTTGTTGGCTGTCAACCAGGGGCCACACTCAGCTCCTAGAGGCCACCTGCATTCCTTGCCACATGGCACTCTCCATTTTAAAGCCAAGAATGGAGAATTTTTTATGTATTAAATCCATCTTATGCTTTGAATCTCTAGCTTCTTCTGGCCCACCTGCGGATAACTTCCTTATCTAAGGTCAACTGGATTAGGATATCTATAAAATTCTTTTCGGTAGTAGCTAGACTAGTATTTGGCTGAAAACTGTAAAAGAGTGTATGTATACTAGAGGCTGGGAATATTAGGGCCATATTCAAGTTCTGCTTATTTAGAATTATTTTTAACATCTTATTTTGTGCTTCTAATTTTTCTGGGTTTTTTTCTCTGTATTTACCATTTCTTACTTTCCTTTGCATGGTGTGATCAATTTTTGTTTCTTCTTTTCCCCTCTACTGGTTTGATAACTATATATTATATAATTTCAGTGGTTTTATTAATATGATTTTATTAACAAACCTAAGGTTAATCAATATCTCTGTCCTTCAGATAAATAAGACAAAAACCTTAAAATTCCATTAACTCTAATTATGCCACTCCAATCTTAGAGAAAAGATGAATTGCTTATACATGAATGACAGTCTGATGACAGATTTCTCATCAGCATCAACAGAGTACAGCAATGAAATAATATCTTCTAAGAACTGAGATAAATTTACTGTCTACTTAAAAGTCAATAACCAACTGAAATATCATTCAAGGGCAAAACTCACAGATCTTTCACAAAATAACACTAAATTATGTACTTCAGAGAGCAGAAAACAATGCAGAAGAAGAGAGTGATATGAGAAATAATGTTGATTAAAGAGACTGATAAATATACTGGTAAATTGTTATAAACATGAACTATAAAAAGTAATACTAATAATAATCCTGTGGGTTTTTTAGTACCCCATTTTTACATATGGAGAAAAGAAGGGTGGAGAAGCTAAGTATCAAACATGTGTGAAGTCTCACAGCCAAATAAGGCAACAGCTAGGAGAATGCACTCTTTTTCATAAATGGCAGGAGACTCAAAAAGCAACTGTAACCATCTGAGTTGATCCTTTGAGCTCATTTGTGACCCAGATAATTCTCATGTCTATGCATTCTAGAATGTATACGAAGAATTCACTCAGGCACTATCCTTTGTTTTAAAGAGAACTTGGAGAAGTTTATCTTATTTAAAAATCCCAATTATGTGAATTTTCAGTCATTAGCATGATTACATAAACTTTGAGAAAGATTAAATAACTGGTGGTGATATGACCATGTTAAGAAACAAAAAGCTGAAAGAGAAGTCAAATTGAATCAACAAAATTGCTCTTAGTAAATAGCCAAATGTAGAATTCTTCTGTATTTGGGGATAAATTCTAAACAGTAAAACACATGTGATGTTTTGTTTTTTACAAAGATCACCTGATTTGTTCTTTAACCAGGCTTACAAGCTACAATATAATCTTTTAAAATTATAGGTAATTCCAAAAAGGCACATTAATCTTTAGTTAATCACAGTTGTTTCAAAAATATGTCCCTTCTCTTAACAAAGAAGTAACCCAGCCAAAACTTGGATAAACTGGCATTTCCTTAGATCACATGTTTCATTCCTAAACACAATGCCTCTTGTGTTTCTTTCAGGTGTCCATACTTTCTCTGAAAAATAGATCTCCCCTTCCAAAGCTTGAGCATTATCTGCACTTTGTTTGAAAATAAATGCATTGTTCATGTGTGGACTAGCAGTGCAGGTGTTTTACCTCTCTTTTTCCAGTCAGGCAGATTCTTAAGCCTTTCATGAAATCAGTTCAGTTTAGTTAAATCTCTCACGTCTACTTTTTATTGCCATTTCCCTTTATGGCCATAATATAAGCCCCAAATGTAACAAGATCATCTTTTATTCCATTATGTTTACCTTTTATTTAATATCTTAAGTGTTACCAACATTCTGCTTCTTTTTCAATTTTTGAAGACTAACTCCAGGGCAAGGCCAAAGTTCAGACCAAGCATTAATAGTCCAGATTGCTTTCATTTTTCCTGAACTCCAACTGCTCTCTTAAGGTACCAGGATTTGCCTCTGTCACTGAAAAGCACTATCTAAAAGCTTTGCATGAAATTAAACTCCCTGAAGTGTAACCAAACTGAATAAAGGCACAGAAGCGTGTATTGAAGCAACTTTCCTGAGTGGGGCATGTGAAACACTGACATTCTGAACACGGCAAAGATTGGTATTGTGTGTCAGGTAACTGATTCTGTCTTCTGAAGTATAGAGTTTCAACCCCTCATTTTATTTTCAATCACTTTCATGTTATTCCCTAGAGAATGAAGAGGGTCTGATCTTAGATCACTGGGCAAGCTATAGCTGAGAAGGGAAACTGGTGGGGGATGGGCAGAATTACTTTAAGACTTTATTTCTTCAATGCAAAAGATAATAATTGATGTTACTTATCAAAGTATCTCTTTTCTAGCTGTGTAGCATGTATTTTCAAGCAATTTATTGCCATTCATGTCTCTAGGTTTTTTGCATAATCCCCTTTTTCTGGCATTTACCATACTGAGCTATACTTGAGTAAAATATAGTACCTACTTTAAATTTTTATTATTAATATTGCTTTCATGGCTAAAATGTTTTTAAAATTTCATCTTCCATTATAAATGTTAGAAGGTTTATATGAAAATAGCAAATAATAAAGAATCTAGCTGCTTTATTTTTCCTAATTCTAGTGTTTTGCTTAACAAAATGTACTCAGTGCTTCATTGATTAAAAGAAGAATGTAGCACATCCATGTGTGTATTATTGCTACTTTGTCCCATTTGCCAAATGTAACTAATATAACTTAATTGTGAAACACTATTCTGAGTGGTTGTACAGTGTTGCAGCTTCATTTTAAAACAAGTGCACATTTGTTCAATTGTTAAAAAAACCCATTTTGTAGGAATTAGCAATTTCAAAATTGATTTGACTATATATTTTGGGGTTGATAATTCTACAGAAAAATGTAAACCAGAGTTTGGTATTCATATTACAAATTGACAATTTTCTGTAACATTGTGAGCTATAGTGCATGTAGACTATAGAATGGAAGTCAACATTATGTGAAGATATTAAGGAGATTTTACTTATGAGGAGGTACATGTCCCTGGCCTTAAGGAAAGTGTTAATCAAGACATTTTGTCATTTAGAGATTTTGGGATAAATAGCTGAAGTGAATTTGTAAAATATAATTCTAATATGGAATCTACACTCAAGCATAATCTTTCCTTTCTATAGTTATGCTTGAGTACAGGTCACTTATTTATGCATGAGCCATCTAATTTCAAAACTTCTATATCATATCCCTTTGGGACACCTAAACAAAGATCTATCCACTCATGTATGGGAGATAGCACTCTGAAACCTCTTGCTTAAAAGGGAAGAAGGGAAAAAATTCTTTATTTTCAGTATCTTGGAGTTCAAATTTACAAACATTACTTATCGAAATTTCTAGTTTTACTTAAGCTGTAAAAGCACTGGTAAATTGATTCAGCAAATATGTTTTCCTTTTGAACTTACTGAGGAATAATATATGCAAAATAAACTGCATCCATTTAAAGTATAAAATTCTGAGTTCTGATAAGTTGTACGCACCTGCGAAACCAATGTCACAATCAAAATATGGAACATGTCCATCAGTCCCCAAAGATTCCTGTGCTCCTTTGCAGTTCCTCCCTTCCTCCCTCCTCTATCCTCTATCCTTTCCATTCCCTATCATCAGCTTCCACTGAACTGCCTTTCATTTGTGCTTTACACAAATGAAATCATATAATATTTATTGATTTATTTTGTGTCTGGTACTTATCCATATAGTGTTGGATATATCAATAGTTCTTCCCTTTATATTGCTGAGTAGTATGGATATACTATATTTTGTTTATCCATTCATCTGTTAATGGACATTTGGGTCATTCCCAGTTTGTGACTCATTCAAAACATATTTATTAAGTACCTATTACTGTCTAGGCAAATGCTCTTTTTTAAAAAAAGGGAGTTTATAGTGAATAAAATAAAAAAAAAATCCTGGTCCAGATGGAGCTTACTGGAGGAGACAGAGAATATTAAATAACCAAATATAAAGTAAGCGTGGTGAGAAAAGTAAAGCAGGATAAGAAAGAAAGGAGATTCTGCATTAGGGCAGATTCTATTTTCTATAGGATGATCAGGGAAGGCCACTAATTAGGTGGCCTTTGTACTAAGATCTGAAAGAAGGAAATGAGTGATATATACAGACATGTGGATGAAAAGTACTGAGATTTAAGTGCCCCAAAATTAAACTTAAAGAAAAAAGTATTCCTGTCTTAACTTTAGCATTCATTGTTTTGATGGTTATTTTTGTTTCAGTGGTTAAGTATTTTATTTTATCCTTCCCGTCTTATTTATCTGCAACTTTTATCTTTTACAGTGTGAAATCTGGTTCCTATAACCCTACATTTGTTTACTTTATCGCTCAACCTTAGTATATATGTAAGGCAATCACTATAAATATTTTAAGTGTAATTCTGTTTCTAAGAATTTATTCTACTATATGTTCATACTAGTATGCAGCAATGTTCGGACAAGAACATTCATTGAAGCCTTGGATTCTCTCTTTTCCTTTCCTTTTAAACTATTTTAGATTATCTTTAATTTTTTTTTGATTATCTTTAATTTTTAAAATAACTTTTTAATGTAGATATTTTCAAGTATACACAATAGTAGAAGTAAAAATATTCTGAACCATATGAAACCATAGTCCAGTTCTAACAAGTTTTATTATTTTGCCTATCTCATTTTTTCTCACATTCTTTTTTTTTGCATTTTAAAGCAAATCCAATATATCATATCATCTCACTCATAAATACTTCAGCAAACATTTCCAGCATATAAGTTTTTAAAGCATAAACACAATGTCATTTAGCATATTTAAAAAAATTAGTATTTCTTTCTTTATATGATACCCAATCTATTATAAAATTTCCCCAGCTGTATGAAAAAAAAAAGTCTTTTATAGTTGGTTTGTTTGAATCAGAATCTGTGGTAGACACAGTAATGGCCGCCCCACCTCCTACCCTCTGCCAAGATGTCTGCATTTTATCCCTGAAAACTCTGTTACCATGTTACCTTATGTGCAACAGGGACTTTGCAGATGTGATTAAATTAAAGATCTTGAATTGGTGAGATTATCCTGGATTAGCTAGATGTGTCCAATTTAATCATACATTTCCTTATATGAGAAATGTAGGAGGGTGGGAATCAGAGAAGGAGATGACAGTGGAAGCAGAGGTGGAGTGATGCCATTGCTGAAAGGGGGCCACAAGCCAAGGAATGTGAGCAATCTCTTCTAGAACCTGGAAAAGGAAAGGAATGGATTCACCTCTAGAGCCTCCAGAAAGAATGCAGTCAGACTGCATTTTACCTGTAAGGCCCATATTCAGACTTCGGACCTCCAAAAGAGAATAAATTTGTGTTGTTTTAGGCCACACATTTGTGGTAATTTGTCATAGCAGCATAGGAACAAATACAATACAAACCAAGTCTATATATTGCATTGTGTTGTTGTATATCTTAAGTTTCTTTCAACCTGTAATAGTTCAGTTTCTTTATTTTTTTGATTTGTTGAAGAAACTGGGTCATTCATCCATAGAATCTTTTGCATTTTGGATTGGCTCATTTTTACATCATGGTGTCATTTAACTTGTTGATCTATATCCTTTCTTTTCTAAATATTAATATTAACTTTTTTTCACACCGTTTGCAAATTTTTATTCAAAGAATATTTTGGTGCATATTTATGAATACAAAGACTCACCATTTTACATGAAAACTATTATTATAATATACTTTTCTACTGTGTACATAGCATATAAAAGGGATAACCAAAGTATAACATTATAGACATATGAATCATAAGCTGGATGTGTACATTTAAAAAGTGGCAAGTTGAAGAAACAAAATTACAGCCATAACAACCTTTCATTAGCTTTTTAGATCCTAATCACACCATTTCTAATATATGGTTTTTTTTTAAATTTCAAAATATTAAGGGGAGTACAAATGTTTTTGTTACGTGAATATCCTGTATAATACTGAAGTCAGGGCTTTCAGTGTGCCTCTCACCTGGACAGTGTTCATACCACTCAATAGGTAGGTTTTTATCCCCCACTGACCCTCCCAAAGATGGATTAAAAGCTTAAAAGTAAGGCATGAAACCATAAAAATTCTAGAAGAAAGTATAGGAAAAAGTCTTCTAGATATAGTTCCTAGGCAAGAATTTATGACTAAGACTCCAAAAGCAAATATAGCAACAACCAATATAAATAAATGAGACTTAATTATAAAGCTTCTGAACAGCAAAGGAAGTAATCAACAGAATAAACAGGCAACCTACAGAATGGGAGAAAATATTCACAAACTATACATCTGACAAAGGACTAATATCTAGAATCTACAAAGAATTCAAATAAATCAGGAGAAAAAAACGAGCAACCCCATCAATTGTATCATACTGTGGTTCAGGCCTCCTACACCCAATTTCCACAGTGATCTTGCTATTCCTATGATAATTGTGCCTACCTTGACTCTAATGGCTTAGCTTTGTCACCTGGCCTCTATAATTCAGGGAGCCTATTATCCCCATTGCTATCAGTAAGACTAGTTCTTTTTTTTATAAACTTTTATTTATTCTTTTTTTTCTTGAAGCAGAATCTTGCTCTTTTTCCCAAGTTGGGGCTTGATCATAGCTCACTGCAACCTCCAGCTCCGAGGCTCAAGTGATCTTCTGTCTCAATCTTCCAAGTAGCAGGGACTACAGGTGTGTGCCACCACACCTGGCTATTTTTCTTATTTTTTGTAGAGATGGGGTCTTGCTATGTTGCCCACACTGGTCTTGAATTCCTGGCCTCAAGCAGTCTTCCTGCCTTGGCCTCCCAAAGTGCTGGGATTACAAGCATGAGCCACTGTACCTGGCCCTAGATACTGCAACTTTAAGGGAAATGATGTATAACGAAACCAATTTTACCATAGGCCAATTGATAATTGATATAAACAAAAATTAAATTTCTTTTCTTTTTAAGAGACAAAGTCTTGCTCTGTTGCCCAAGACTGGAGTGCAATGGTGCAATCATAGCTCACTGTAGCCTCAAACTCTTGGCCTTAAGCAGTCTTCCCACCTCAGCCTCCCACAGTGCTAGGATTACAGGTATGAGCTACTGCTCCTGACCACAAGAGTTAAGTTTCTATGACATATTTTTGGTCACAGAAACATCACCGTCACCAAATTTCTAATAAAGACCAAAACATTTCTAATATTAAACATTGAAATAAATGTGAGGTATACATACATTTAAGAAAGATGAATAAACACAAGTAAGATATTATAATTATTTACCCAGTAATTTAAGTTCAGGATTACCTGTGGCAGGGGCCTAACCCAGCAGCTCAGGGCACAGCCAGGGAACCTACCTTGGATGGGATGCCACTATTCCATTGCAAGATCAACTCACACTTACGCCCACACCCACGCTCACTCATCTTTGGACCATTTGGACACACCAGTTTACCTAATGTGCACATATTTGGGATGTGGGAGAAAACCCATGTAGACATGAGGAGAACATGAAACTCCTCACAGACAGTGGATCTAGCTGGGAATGGATTTTTTTTTCTCATTAACATTATAATGAAACAATGTTGAACAAAAAGACATTATTTTAGGACCTGCTATACCACCATAGTAAAATCTCTAAGATACATCAAATGAAAAAAAATTTGCAGATCAATATATAGAGTATGACTTTTTGTGTATAAACAAAGATATTTATAATTACATTTTGAATTTGCATCAAAAATACCTGGAAGACTACAAAAGAAAAGCTATTTTGGGAAATGTGATTAGAAACTGAAGAGGGGCAAAAGTACTTTTTACTTTATGCTCTTCTCTACTGTTTGAAAATTTATGGCAAGTAGTATTGATTTTATTTTATTTTTTAAAATGATACCGTTACTCAACCAATTGTTGATTATTTTTCCCTGGAGGTTTTGCTCTCATTTCATGCCTCATCCACTTGGCCAACCTTCTTGGTAAAAGATAACAGCCCAGAGTTAGCCCCTAAATCCCAGGCACTGTGACTTGTATTGGTTATCAGACTCACAACATCCATTTAGCCTGAATTTCTCTTTGGGCTTCCATCCTACTTTGAAGACTCCAATATGTCTAGGGATCAAGGTACCCAAACAATGGTTAGGGTAGTGTTGTTCCTGTGCAATTACAGTTAAAGTGGGTGTTTCTGGAGGAACAGACAAATGAAATAGTGGGGTGAATGGCTTATAATTGTGCATCTTTGGACTGATTTAATTTCTGTTATTTGGCCATATAATCTAACTTATTGTGTTTTTTAAAAGTGAATATTGGTACATCCATTCTTTTTCCATTTTATACAGAATTATTTTGATCATAATCCAACTTTTCTTTTTTTGAGGCAGTATCTCACTCTGTTGCCAGGGCTAGAGTGCAGTGGCATCATTATAGCTAATTGCAACCTCAGATTCCCAGGCTCAAGCCATCCTCCTGCCTCAGCCTCCTGAGTAGCTGGTACTACAGGCATGCCCACCATACTCAGCTGATTTTTCTATTTATTGTAAAGATAGGGTTTTGGTATTGCTCAGGCTGGTCTCAAATTTCTGGCCTCAACCTGGCCTCAAGCTATCCTCCCATCTTGGCCTCCCAAAGTGCTAGGATTATAGGTTAAGCCCAATGTCATAGATGAAACTATGAATACTAAAAAGGCTAATAGAACTTAATAGCTTTCTGGGTCAAATCATTCTTTGGTTGATTCTTGAGTTGGTATTTGGAATTAAAATGCTAAAGTGATCATAGCCTTAGAAATTTGCTTATAAATAAGTGAATAAATAGTGATTATGCAGGTTAACATCTATCACCTCTCTTTCCTTTTAAAACAGAAAAAACAAAAAAATACGTACACCTTTCAAAATTTAAATTAACAAAATCTCACAAAACAAATAAAAAATACTGTGAATATTGTGTAGCCAACTAAAAGCTAATGTTAGGCTCTTGATGAAATAAATAATTATGCCTTGGCATGTTTCTTGAGAACATTTCATTTTTTCATGTAAGTTAGGTGTTCTCTGTGATTTCTGCCAGGAAATGGATACAACCTTTCCACTATCAAATGCAGATTAAACCCTTATCTACAAGTTTTCCTAAGTAGGTCATTCATTAATATCACTTGCTATACTTTGTTTACACAGAGCAGGATAAAATTTTAGTTTTTAGTTTTACATTTTATTTATTTTTTGCTACGAAAGGTTCAATTGTCTTTAATATAATCTCATTATTGGCCTTCAATGAAAACACAGTGAGGATCAGTAATAGCAAACTCTGGATTATAGATGATAGGCCATCCAATTCAGCCTTATATTTCAGTTATTGCTAGTCTTGATCAATGGTCCCACCCACCAAAAACTTAATAATGTTTTCTTACAGTCAGGACATTCATAAGCATCTGTCATAGATTTACCATTGAAACTATCAATTTTCTAGATTTTCCTTTACAGAGAGGATCCTAGGCTCTTTGAACATAGTGGTATAAGGAAAAAAAATCAAGATTCTTTCCTGTTATGTCTGACAACATCATCCTTGCATGCACCAATTCTGGTTGGTGAGAGGCAGTCTAGACTAGACATTATCTAAAGTTTAGGTTTTTTTAAGGGTCTATTTGGGAGGTATGTTGAAAGTACTTCAAGCTTCTCTCTCCTTGCACCAAGACAACAAAATAAATCATCAACCATCAGAGGCAGCTGTTTTGATGATAAACAAGTCTGTTGTCTTCACATCAGCTTCTATCATTTCTAGGTTAGGTGTCTTCCAGTGATACACTTTACCCTTCTCCACCCTGCTTTCTGCCCAGAGAGGCTGACTTGTTTAGATTAAATCAGTGGTTTCCCCAGACAAGAAACATCAGCATCACCTGGGGACTTATTGGAAATGCAAATTTTCAGGCCCCACCCCAGACCTGCTAAATCAGAACCTCTGGAAGTGAGGCCCAGCAATCTGTGTTTAAACATACCCTCCAGGTGATTCTGACGTGGTTCTGACACATGCTGACCTTTGAGAATCGTTGGACTATATAATTAAGCTCCCTTGTGGCCTCTGGCTGAGTTTGGTCAGTGGGGAGCACTTGTAGGAAATGTGAGGGAGGGAGGAAAGTGCAGTCTGGATATCTATTTTCCCAGTTCTTTCCTTGTGAGGTCCCACTGTTTGGTTCCTCTGATGGAGGTCACATCTCCTGTCAGGAGGCCTTCTATACTGGTACTCTTTGCAGGTCATAGTAACTCCTCCTCTTGGGGCTCTTAGCAACACTAGCCTCACAGGGCACTATGTTATTCCTTATTTACTTCTCTAAAATCTGCCCATGCTTTTGTAAATAGTCACTTTAATGAACTCTTCTTTTTTTTTTTTAACTCTTCTTGATTAACTTGTTTTAGTATTCCTGGACCATGACTGATGTAGTTCCTAATGCCAATTTTTTTGTGATGTCCTTTTAAGTGACTCTTTTGTGAATACTCTCTCTTCCCTTACATTAGGAGGACTGAGTTAATATGCTTATCATAGTGCCTGGCTCATAGATGTTCAATGTATGGTAATTCTTTTGTAGCAGTGTTACATACGATGTCTTTGCTGTATGTACTCAAGAGATAACAAAATGGAAATGTCTTGAATTCCACTGCCTTTGCTCAAATATTCCACTTCTGCCTCTTGGCCTTCCAGTATTAAAGTTGATTTCCATATTGATTAACTGATTTCAGAGAAATTATTATTATAGTCATAAAAGTATTCAACAGTTTGGGGGTTAAACATTAAAAACAGTTTTATATCATCTGCTGCAAAGTACCATTAGACTCAATAATTAAGTGATGATTATTATATAATTTATAAAACATGTAGAAAAGTTTTCATTTCCTTATAAACATGTTCTGTTCTTCTTCCTAATGGTCTCTGAGTTTATTGGCACAACTGTGAATGTCTCCTCACTGGTAGTAAGACATGAAATGATGAGTGCGATCATCCAAACAGGTAAAGCAGAAGAGTATGAGTGGGTCTGAACAGTGACTTTTGTACATCTGCTCTGGTCAGGGCTGGCTTCTAAGGTGTGTGCCCTGTGAAATCACACAGGACCTTGCACTCAAAAGTACTGAGGCTTGGTTTAATGATTTGTTTTGGAACTTTAAATAATTTTTGAACAAAGGACCCCGCATTTTTATTTTGCATTGAACTCTATAAATTATGTGTTTGGTTCTTGCTTTACCATATTCTTATTTGTTCAAGATAACCAAGTAAGTATAATCAGTATCAAAAATAAGGTCTGACTATTAGTAATATCATACCTATTAGTAATTGTTTTATTCAAACTGTTCTCTAGAGGAAAGGCTCTAAATCTCAGCTCTCACAGTGTGAAACAAATGTATCCCTCTCCTCGGTCCAAAGATTGAAAAATAGTATCACCAGTATCACTATATCTAATCAAATGTAACATAAGGAAACAAACAGATCCAGTACAGGAAGTCTCAAGATTATGTTGACAACACTGATAGGCTAACTTTAGGCTCTAACAGGAATTACTGGTCTATTTCATCAGGCAGCTAAACCATGAAGACTCTGACTCAAAGCTACAGACACAAATGAAAAATGTTTTTCTTTGGAAAGTTTTTCTTTGAGACTAGAGTAAGGAAAGGAACAATAGGTATGATTTGTAGTTCAGCACCAGGTAAACATCATCTAAACAAGAAGAAAAAGAGATTATCTTCCCTGAATAACCTAAAATTATTGGTGGAAAAAGAAATACCTTGGGTTTGAGGAAAACCTTTTTCTACAGAGTTTGGACTTGGCTATGAAAATGGAAATAATTTATGGTTAAAAATGTATTCCATGAAGGAATAAATGTCTAATACCTGTCATAAGGATGACTCAGAATGTTACTATTTCCATTTTTGGCATCCATTGCACAAATATTAGAACAGTTACACGAGCCAATTAACAGCCTTTTCCTAACATGGTGAAGAAACAGTCTATATTCAATTTGGGTTTGCACTGCAGGCTCTGTCACTGTCTTTACTCTGACCAGTCCTTGTGGGACATAGCATACTATACAATTGGGTCCATTCAGATAATTTACCCCACTGTTTATTCATAATACACGGAACTGTGCCAATGGCAAGTCAAGAAATCTTACTACTCACAGCAGCTGTGGGCTAAAAGAATGTCAAGGCTTGCAGGGACAGATACACTGGAAGCGTACAATGTGTGGGTAGAGTTGTGCGGCCTCTCATCCTAGTGCTTGGATACATCATCTAGAATGAAATGCTAAAGGCTTTGCCATTCAATGCTTTCTTATCACCTAGAACTTTTTTCCTTATACTCTTTGACCAGGCTTCACTAAAGAAAATTTATGACAGTTAAACTTAATATCCATTTTCTTATTGGGCAAACCACCTAACAAATGTTTTAAAAGAAACAGATCGAGTGATTGATATACTATTCCTTTCTCATAAATCACTTGAGCAGATCCTTTGAGAGCACACAGACTATGATGAAAGGGGCCTAGAGCATCTCCTAGATAGAAAATTTATCATTTACCAGACTTTAAAAGGTCTTGCTGGAGGCAGCTACCAATGTGCCTTACCAGAAATTTTTGTCTACTTTATAGAATTTATTAGTATCGAAATTCCATATTGTTCTGGCATACTTTGAGAAACTAAACAAAACCACTAATGAAGTTTTTCCAAAAATGAAGAGTTTAAAGATGAAATATACTTCACTCTTTGAACTCAATTTTTCCCCTCTTAAAGATCTTGAAAAGTTACATATATTGGTTTCTACAGGGTAAAGCTATCTTTTACTAAAACAAAATTGTTGATGTGCATTTTCAGCAATTCTGATGTATACAGTTCAATGACCTGAACCTTAAGTTCTTCAAAGTAGCAGTTAAGTCTATAAACATCCAAATTATTTATCACAATAAATAACCCTGGCTTTTTTTTTTTTTACTGATTTAGCTCTATGTGGGATATTGCACTGTGTGAGACATACATGTAATTTTCAGGATAAGAAATATCAAATTTCATGGAAAGAGTATTTATATCCATTTTTTCTTTGAGACAGAGTCTCACTTTGTTGCCCAGGCTAGAGTGAGTGCCATGGCGTCAGCCTAGCTCACAGCAACCTCAATCTCCTGGGCTCAAGCAATCCTACTGCCTCAGGCTCCCAAGTAGCTGGGACTACAGGCATGTGCCACCATGCCCGGCTAATTGTTTCTATATATATATTAGTTGGCCAATTAATTTCTTTCTATTTATAGTAGAGACGGGGTCTTGCTCTTACTCAGGCTGGTTTCGAACTCCTGACCTCGAGCAATCCTCCTGCCTTGGCCTCCCAGAGTGCTAGGATTATAGGTGTGAGCCACCGCGCCCGGCCGTTTATATCCATTTTGTACAATTTAAGATTAGAAGGTGACTTCTGCCTCTGGTCAAGATGGAAAACAGAGACTATGTTTACTCTTCAGGCTGAAAAACTAAAACAATTAAAACAACAACAAAATATATGAAAAGACAGTTTTCAGATCATGGACGTCAGGTAGCGATATCTGAGAAAAGGGAAACAAATGAGAAAGGCTGAACAATTGCTCCAGTGCACTGTTTGCAGGGAGTTTTCTTGGCACAGTGTGGAGAGGAAGACCCTGCCCTGTGAAGTACAGTAGTAGTCCAGAGTTGAAGAGACAGAGCTGGGAGTCAGGGGAGGCCAAGGTGATTAGCGTTCACAGGGCAGAGTATCAGAGAGGAAATAGCTGCAGAGAAAGAAGCCTCTGGAGTTCTGCAAAGGATTTCCCTTGAGTCTTCATCTAAGTACTGTTGTGCATATACATGTGAGGGAACTATCTGAGACTGGGGAAAGAACCACCCAAAAGGAGCAGGGGCAATCCTCACAACTCACGAAGGGCTAGGAATCGCTTATTTTTCCAGAAGCTAGAGTAGAAAAATCTTAAAATTTATCGAGGACCAGATAGAGTATTCAGAAAAATATCATCTAGCAGCGGGGCAAATTTAAGCCAAGACTAAGAACTACTTTGGTCCTACCTAAGAAAGCTTAAAAGTAAGCTTTAAAAGGATCAAATTATTTTCAAGTATGTTAATTGCATCCCAGAACAAAGTGCAGAGTAACAGTAATACTCACATAAATCATCCCCAACAAAGTAAAGTCACAATGTATGGCATACATTTTTGTTGTTATAACCCCAGTTCATGGTAATTTGTTACGGCAGCTTGAGGAAACTAACACACATAGATAGGAAAAAAAAAAGACTAAAAAAGTCAATAGTGCCTCAGTGAACTGTGGAAGAACTTCAGCAGCCTAATATATGTGTACTTGGAATCTGTAAAGGAGAGGGATGAGAGGAAGTACTAGAAAAATTATGTGAAGAAATAATAGGTGAAAGTAATAAACTTAGAAATCCAAGAAACTCTACAAACTCCACGCAAAGGATAATGAAGAAAACTATGCCAACCACATCATAATGAAACAGTGATAAAGAGAAAAATACTGAAGAAAATATTAAACCAGTGATAAAGAAAAAAATACTAAAAGCATCCAATTAAAAAAAAAAAAGACACATGTCCAAAAGAAGAATAAAGGTAAGAATGACAGTAGAATTCTTGGTGGAAACAATGCAAGCAGAACACAGTGGAGCAGCATCTGCAGGAAGAAAACTGTCAACTTACAATTCTATACCAAGTGAAAATATATTTTAGAAAAGAAGGCAAAATACATTTCAGAAACATGAAAGCTAAATTATGTATCACCAATGGATCAGCATTATAAGAAATGTTAAAGGATGTCCTATAATTACAGGCAAAATGATACCAGATGTAAATCTGGATCTACACAAAGAAATGAAGGACACTGGAAATGATAAATATATGGGTAAATATAGAAGGAATTTTTTCTTTTTTAAAAATCTCTTTAAAAAATAACTGTTCAGGCCGGACGCGGTGGCTCACGCCTGTAATCCTAGCACTCTGGGAGGCCAAGGCAGGAGGATTGCTCGAGGTCAGGAGTTCGAAACCAGCCTGAGCAAGAGCGAGACCCCGTCTCTACTATAAATAGAAAGAAATTAATTGGCCAACTAATATATATAGAAATAACACACACACACACACACACACACACACACACACACACACACACACACATATATATATATAAACCAGAACAAAAAATTATAACTAATGTGACAGCCAGGAGATAAAATTGAACCATAAAAAAACCCCAAAATACAAAAGACAGAAAAAAAGAGTACACAGAATAGGTGGTTCAAATAGAAATAAAATAGCAAGATGGTAAAGTTGAACCCTATCATATTAATAGTCTCATTAAATGGAAATTTTCTATAAGAAGCCTACTTTCGACATAAAGACATAAATAAGGTTAAAAATGAAAGAATGAAAAAAGGTATACCATACTAACACTAACCAAAAGTAAGGTGTAGTGGCTATAATGACAATAAATAAAGTAGATCTCAGAACAAAGAATATTACTAGGGATAAAGAGCTCCATTTCATAATGATAAAGGAGTCAGTTTATCAAGGGGATATAACATTCCTAAATGTTTATATGCCTAATAATAGACTTCAAAAATACATCAAACAAAAGCTGATAAAACTGAAGGAAAAAACAGACAAGTCTGCGCTTTTTTTTTTTTTTTTTTTTTTTTTTGAGACAGAGTCTTGCTGTGTCACCCTGGGTAGAGTGCAGTGGTGTCATCATAGCACACTGTAATCTCAAACTCCTGGGCTCAAGTGATCCTCCTGCTTTGGCCTCCCCAGTAGCTGGGACTACAGTTGTCCACCACCACACCTGGCTAATTGTTTCTATTTTTGGTAGAGACGGGTCTTGCTCTTGCTAAGGTTGGTCTCAGACTCCTGAGCTCAAGTGATCCTCCTGCCTCAGCTTCCTATAGTACTAGGATTATAGGCGTGAGCCACTGTGCCCAACTAAGTCCATACTTTTAACCAGAAATTTCAACCCTCTCCCCATAGAACAAGTAGAAACAAACCAGTGAAGATATAGAAGACTCGAACAGCACTATCAAATAATAACTTGATATTACACAGTGTAATGTGATATTACACTCAACAACAGCAGGGTACATATTCTCTTCAAGTATACACATAACATTTATCTACATTGACTATATTCTGGGCTTTCAAACAACTCAATCAATGTAAAAGATCCAAATCAGAAAGAGTATGTTTTCAGACAACAATGGAATTAAATTAGAATTCAGTAACAGAGTTATTTGGAACATTCCAAGTATTTGGAAATTAAATAAACTTCTAAATAACCCATGGGCCAAAAAAAGAGACAAAAAAAGAAATAAAGTATTTGAACTGAATGACAAAAAATATATAACATATCAAAGTTTGTGGATACAGCTAAAGCAATGCTTAGAGGAAAATTTATAACACTAAAATGCCTATGTTAGCAAAGAAGAAAGATGTTAAATGAATGACCTTGGATTCTATTTTAAAAAACTAGAAAAAAGAGCAAGTTAAATCTAGAGTAATCAGAAAAAGGATTATTGTTACAAGAGCAAAATCAATGAAATATAAAACAAAAAGAAAAATCAATGAAACCAAAACAAGATTCTGAGATAAAATCAAGAAAGTTGATAATTCTCTAGTCAAATTGATCAGGTGGAAAAAAATAGAAAACACAAATTGCTAATTATTCATAATGAAAGAGGTGACAACTACAATTTCTACAGATATGAAGAATAGGTAGATAGATATAATAACAGGAATAATAAAAAATATTGTGAAGAACTTTATGGTAACAAATTTGAAAACATAAATGAGTGGATAAATTCTTTGAAAGATAAACTACCAAAATTCACTCAAGAAGAAATAGGATAATCTGAATATCTCTATATCTGTTAAGGCAATTGAATTTGTAGTTAAAAACTCTAGGCCCAGATGGCTTTCCTGGGGAATTTTATGAAATTTTTAAGGAACAAATAATACTAATTGTGTACCAAGACTTTCCAAAAATTGAAACAGGGAATCTTTTTCAATTCATTCTATGAGGACAGCATTATCCTGATACCAAAATCACACAAAGACATTACAAGAAATCTATAGATCAATATCCTAGACATGGATCAAAAAATTCTTAAAATTTTAGTAAATCAAATCCAACAATATATAAAAAGAATAAAAACTAGTGACCAAGTATCCCAAGGAGTGCAAAGTGGTTTAAAATTTGAAGAGTAATGAAAATACTGTCCATTTTCCTATTTAACTCAGATGTAGCAGGTACCAATTTTCTTAGGTCATTTCCTCTGGAATTACTGTGTCTTAAAAATCTGGCTAAATTTGAAAAATTGCTATTTTCAGGGTGGAATGGAAGTCCTTTTTAAAGACATTCTGACTTTAGTCAGACTAGTTTTCTAGCTTTGCTTTTGCAACAAACAACAACAACCAAACAAGACATAATATTATTGCAGGATTCAGTTGAACTCTTACATGTTACTATTTTAAAATGTCTGTTGTATTGCTTTTCTATTGCTCTGTAACAAATTAACAAAATATATTGGCTGAAAACAACACATTTATCTCACAGTTTCTGTGGATCAGGAATCTGGGAATGGCTTAACTGGATCCTTTGCTTAGAGTCTCACAAAGCTGTAATCAAGGTATTGGCTGGGCTGCATTCTTACCTGGAGGCTTGACTGTGTGGTAATCTGCTTTCAAGATTACTCCTTGTGACTGTAGGACTCAGGGCCCTGGACATCCCATCTTGTGGGATGTCAATTGGAGGCCACCCTTAGCTCTTAGCAGCTGCCTGTAGGTCCTCAAGGCTGCCCACAATTCCTTACTGTGTGGGCTTTCCCAACATGGCTGTTTAATTATAAAGCCAATAAGAAGAGTCTCTGGAGTAAATCTGCTAGCAAGACAGAGTGGCATATAACATAACAATCCAAGTGCCCAATACATGAGTGGATTAATAAAATGTGGTTTATGTATACCATGGAATTCTACTCAGCCACAAAAAACAATGGTGATCTAGCACCTCTTGTATTATTCTGGATAGAGCTGAAGGAAATCTATATGACCTGGGTCTGGTGATGACTTTTTAGGTATAACACCAGTGGCACCAGCAGCACAATCCATGAAAGAATTGACTATGAACTTCGTTAAAATGAAAAATTTCTGCTCTGCAAAAGACACTGTCAAGAAAATGAAAAGAAAAACCAGGCTGGGAGAAAATATTTGCAAAAGACATAGCTGATAAAGGACTATTATGCAAAATATGCAAAGAACTCTTAAAACTCAACATTAAGAAACAAACAGATTAAAAAATGATCCATATATCTTAACAGACACCTCACAAATATGCATATGATGGCAAATAAGCATATGAAAAGATGACCCACATTAATATTATTGTTTTAATTTATCATTAGGGAAATGCAAATTAAAACAACAATAAGATACCACTACACACTTATTTGGTCAAAATCTGGACACTAACATCATCAAATGCTGGTGAGGATGTGAAACAATAGGAGCTCTCTCATTGCTGGTGGGAATGCAAAATGGTACAGCCACTTTGGAAGATAGTTTGGCAGTTTCTTACAAAACTAAACATACTCCCACAATGTGATCCAACAATCATGCTCCTTTGTATTTACTGAAATGAACTGAAAACATACCACATAAAAATGTGCATAGATGTTTATAGCAGTTTTATTCATAATTGCCAAAACTTGAAAGCAATCAAGATGTCCTTCAATATGTGAATGGATAAATTTACTGTGGTACATCCAGACAATGGAATATTATTCAGTGCTAACAAGAAATGAGCTATCAAGCCATAAAAAGACATAGAGGAAACTTGGCAGGGTGTGGTGGCTCACACCTGTAATCCTAGCACTTTGGGAGGCTGAGTGGGGAGGACTGCTTGAGGCAGTTTGAGACTAGCCTGAGCAAGTGTGAGACCCCATCTCTACAAAAATCAGAAAAATTAGCTGGATGTGGTAGCATGCACCTGTAGTCCCAGCTACTTGGGAGGCTGAGGCAGGAGGATCACTTGAGCCCAGGAGTTTGAGGTTGTAGTGAGCTATGATGATGCCACTGCACTCTAGCCTAGGCAACAGAGCGAGACCCTGTCTCAAATAAAAAAAAAAAAGATATAGATGAAATTTAAATGCATATTTCTAAGTGAAAGAAGTCAGACTGAAAAGGCTACATACCATATAATTCCAACTACATGACATTCTGGAGAAGACGAAACTATGGAGACAGTAAAAAGATCAGGGTAGGGGAAAAGGAGGTATAAATAGGTGGAGCACAAAGGATTTTTAAGACAGTGAAACTATTCTATATAATAATATAATGGTGGCTATATGTCATTATACATTATACATTTATTCAAACCCATAGAATACACACCAAGAGTGAACCCTAATGTAAACTATGGACTTTGGGTGATAATGATATGTCTTGTAGGTTCATCAGTTGTAACAAATATACTGCTCTTGTGGGGGATGTGGTATATGGGAAATCTCTGTTCCTTCTGCTCAATTTTGTTGTGGACATAAAACTGCTCTAAAAAATAAAGTTCAATAAAAAATTAAAAAGCAATAATTATAAATGAAGTGAATAAAGAGATACAAGAATTTGGACTGAATGGTAAATTGGTTGGTTTTAGTTTTGTTTAGTTTAGTTTAGAGATAATTTTTTTAAAAAGATTGGTTTGAATAATAGTGTACATTAATTTAGTGGATATTGAGACTTTTATTGTGCTCTAGTTATTTCCTATGTAAATCTAATCTTTCTAATTTGGCTGTAAGTTCTTGAAGGCAGATACCATATTTTACTTTTCTCATATGCACAATATCTTTTACCATGTTAATGGGAGCATGTGGAAATTCAGTAAATGTCATTTGAATGTTTACAAACACAATGAATGAATTTTTTTAACATTTAAAAACTAAAGTGCTAAAAACAAAAGTGCTTTGGCTTCATGTATTGGTCAATAAAACATTATTAATTAATTGGGTTTAACAATCAACTTGAAGTTTAGAAAAATAATGCAATTTGCTTGATTTAGAATTTATTTTTAAAAATCCTTTTTATCAGACAGGACCAGGAGACAAGGAAAAACAAAACAAAATAAAACAACATAAGAAACCTTTCTAACAGAAAAAAGTCAAACAAAAACAAAGTAAACAATTATATAAGGATTCATGTTTAAATTTTTTTTAAGTTTTAGAAAATTTACTTATATGAATTAGTAAAAGTTCAAGATTATTGGTATAAAAATGTCACTATCATTTATTTGCATTCTTGTATACTTTCTTGTTTTAAAGAAGAGAAAATTGTGTTACCAGAAATTACACTTGAGCTGTGGCCCATCCCACGTATGCCACAACTTATGGAGCATGACCACATTAATTTATTTTTTTAAAAAACTTTTATTATGGAAAATTTCAAACATGAAAATGTGGGGGAAAATAGTATAATGAACCCCCAAATACCCATCACTGAGCTTCAGTAATTATCATCACATGGACAATCTTGTTTCATCTACTCACCTTCTCCCTCCCTTATTTCATGTTGAAGCTAATCATAGGCATTATTTTATTTCATTTACAAAAACTTCAGTATGTATGTCTCTAAAATATAATTGTTATACTTAAAAATTAATAGACATTCCTTAATATTGCCAAGTATTCAATCTGGGTTCAATCTCTCCAATTACCCCATTTTTTAAAAAACAATTGCTTTGTTTGGCTAAAGTTTCAAATATGGTCCACATTTAGTTATTGTACTCAGTTGGTACATCTCTTAAATCTATAGATCCTGCTTTTTTTTTTTGTTTGTTTGTTTTGTTTTGGTTTAGATTCTTTAATAGAATTCCTAACTTGAAGGTGGTTAGAGACCTTGGAAAGTTACCTAATCCATTCTCTCATATTCAGGTCAAGCAAGATCACATCTAAATTATCTTGGACAGAGAGTTGCTGTCCGAGAAAATTTCTATGTTGATGAAATAAACTCTCTTAGGGTCTCTTCTACATTAAAACATCTGAGGTTGGAGAGATCGTTTGCAGATGGAGAAACTGAAATTAATCTAATGTGCACAATGGATTGTCGTGCTGGAAAGACCTCTTATTTGTTCCAACCCTATTAATTAGGATTCACTTTCATTATTAACTGGACAATAGCAAGAGGTTTTTTCTGTTAGATGCAAGAGGTTACTGTGAAAGTATGAAAACCTCTTCTCAATGGAACAATTTATCCCTTCTGTGGGTCTCTGAAATCCTTACCTTAGCCAGAAATTCAGTTAAGCAGTGTTTATATGCTACTTTATATTATCAAAGCGTAATTGGTGTTTTCCATAGAATTCTGGCCAAATTCCAACTCTGATAAATACATTCTACTTCCCTAAATTTCCCCTGCAATTTCAAATGGATTTGGTATTCTTAATTACCTGTCCCAACCTGTTACTTGGTGTTGAAGTTCACCTATTAAGCAGCTGCTGCTTTTGGTCTCTGAGGGATGTAGGCAAATTTGGCAAACAAGTATGTATGTGTATGTGTGTATGAGTGACTTTGAGTGTTCTAGATCTTAAACTTATTTTCATTTGCTTAGTAAACTTTCATCAAGAAGTTGGTATGTGTGAAACATTGTTCTAGGTATTGTAGGAGATACAAAGACGAAGTACATAGTAGTTCTTGCCTTAGAAGAATGTATAGTCTAGTAAGGTGGATGTTTTTATAATATTAGGCAGTGCTAATTACCCTTTTAAAAAGTCTTCCTTAGAGTGGATAAAAAACTAAAAATTTGACCAAGTTACTAGCCTCTTTAATCTCAGGTTTTCTCATCTGTGAAATGCAGATAAATACCTACCTCAGAGTGTTTTGTGAACACTTTATCATTTAAAGTACTTAAGCTATTGTCTGATACGTAGTAAGTGCTCAATGATCATTAATTATTGTGGGTTTTTAAAGTGTGTCATTTGGGTCAGTGGCTAGAAAAATGTTTATGCTACAGAAGACAGTACTGGGTTGAGCACAGAGATTCTTCAAGTTACAGAACCATAGATGGACAGTTCACTCATCCCATAAATGCCAGGATTACAGGAGAATTCTACACCCAAGTGCCTAGCAGGCTCTAAATCTTTCATTTATTAGACCTCTGGTAAAGATCATAAAGTCAGGAGAAGGAATTGGTAGCCTTCTGTTCTTACCCCATTATTTAACTTAAAATTTTGAGTGATGTTAAAGATTGAGGTTTGGAATTCAGAAATTTAAAGCTGCTACAACAGGAGAAAATAAAAACTTTACTGTTTGACATTGGCTCGTATTCCAAAGTCCCTCCCTATTTAACGAGTTTCAAGCTTTCATATGAGACATAAGACACTTAAGGGAAAAAGTATTGCCACAAGGCTAATGATGACAACAGCTGCCAGCGCATCTTCCATCAAAGCATGTGAAGACTTGAAGCAAACTTGAGCTCTGGTTTGTTTTAGAAGCATCACTGTGACATGCCTGTGCCGGCACAGGCTCAGAACACATTCCTTAACACTAGGACTCCAAGACGTGCTGGATGCCAGAAGCCCAATGGTAATGAGAGAGCCATTGTGAAGCTTAATTCAGGTGGTGTTCTTTCATTGTGGGTATGCTGGCTCTGAAAGTTTGGTGTAGGGAGCCGTGAGAAAGAATGGTCCAATTCCTTTCCTTCATCAGGGTTTATAGTCTGCCCAATTCATTTATTCATACCCTCATCCTTCAGACATTTATTGACTGCCCACTATATTCAAAGGCACTCTGTTGGGGATTAAAGGAAGTAGAGTATTTAGGACTGATAGTAGATTATAAACTTCATATTCTAGTCTTTGTGTATTTTACAGAAAATCCACTGGGATATTTTAAATGGAATCAAATCAACAGATATACATAATATGACTACAAAATAATGATCTTGATTTGAGAATCAAATGTTGAGAATTCACTATGTGGAGAACACCATTCTAGATACCGAGGAAATCCTAAAAAGAAAATCACTGAACTCTAATAACTAGGACTCTAATAATTAGGTTGGTGTGGGAGCAGACTACTTCATTAGCTTCACAAAGAGGAACCTGTATTTTTTTTTTTTTTCTGGGAGATTTACTCTGCTTATAAACATATGATCCCTTTACTAAGTTTTAGCTTCCTAGGCAGCTAGCTCATTCTAAAAACCCTAAATTGGCAAGTTGTGATCTCAACTTTCATAGTTATTTGTGTGCTTTCCATACACATTCTTGCTGTGATCATTTCTTTCACTTCAATTTGAGAGACTGTTGGAAACCCATCTTCCCCCTTTTGGTATTTTTTAAGATTGTAGTTCTACAAGTATCTATTGGAATAAACAGTTTATATTTGGTGTCTCCATTTCAAACCATATTTGTCTTTCATATGTAGACTGAGAGAGAGCCTTGGGAAAAGTTTACAAACCTAATAAAATCTGTGCTGTCTGTCAAAGTTTTTTTAAAATAAGAAATTCTCTACATAGTAAAAATGTATTTTTAACTTCTGAAATTCTATGACAAATGGGGGTTTTATTAAACTATTAATATTATCAGATTAAGATAGAATTATAAATTTTGTTCTCTTTGTTATCTGAAAAGCCAGTTATGTACATTTATAGCCACTTTTCTTTTCCTACCAGATTCTTAAGGCAATATGTAAATTTCATTCAGCTCCTCCCCATTTCTAGCCCATTCCATCTTGCCTTGGTATATGCAAAATCTAGTTCTATAAGCTCTTTCTACGTGGTCTGCCTTTATGTGTCTTCTTTAATGTCCAGGCTTATTATCCTCATTCCTTTCTACCTTGGCAGTTCCATATTCCAGGCACTCTTAGCCTTACAGTGTATGGCAACAAAAATGTAATTTCTACTGTCAAAGAGATAGCACTCTATTTAGGTAGAAAAGACATATATGCCTTTCAGCAGAAGTAGCTCCTGCCTATACTTCTTTCATGATATTTTTATTTTATGAAAGACCATGGGGGTCTTAAGATTTAAAAAGTATAAGTAGCATTGGAAAACTGGGCACATAAAAGAAAAAATCTCTTTTCTTTAAATGATTCAGCATTGTAGAGTGATTTAAAATATTAGACAGTGGCACAAAATTGTTCTAAAAATAGTTCTTTACTTATATCACTGGCCATTCAGTTGGATAGTCTTTGGTCTTTTAGGACTTTTTATGCTGTTGTTAATTGCTTTATTTATTTTTTTTTTTTTTGCAATCACACAAGAGGAGGTTTATTTTCTGGCTAGCCAGGGTCCAAGCCCCAGAGCACCAACGCAGTGGCCACTCTCGCAGGCAAGGACCTTGTTAATTGCTTTAAATGGCATAATCAAATGGTCCAGCCATGCAGAGATTCAAATGGTTGTCAAGTAACACAATAATTTTTTATTAAATTATATCTTCATATCATTGTATTTATTGTAGTCTTTTAGCCTACTAAAAGAGAAAACAGTAGGAGGAAGTAGAGACAACATTGACTAAATAATTTTTTTTTGAAATTATTATCAGTAAGAATGCTTCTGATTTCTGAAAACCAAACAGTACCTATGGATCATGGTCAATGGATAACAAACTTCATATGTAGTAGAACTAGTTTATTTATAGCTAGGCAAATGAGGAAAAATACCAGCTTAATGGAAACCATACTACAGTTTTAATTATTTGAGAGTGCAGGCACAATTTATACAAATGTTTCTGGTTCCAAGTAAGATGGAGCAAGCACATTCCACCTTGTCTCTCCCACTGAATACAGCTATAAAACCTAGACAGAATGCATGGAGCACTATTAGAGGACTCTGAAAGGTAAATAGTAATAGGCAGATAGCAGAAGAAAAGAATTTAAAGTACCACAAAATAGGTGGTGAGATTACCATTTCTTGTCCTCTGGTAACTCTCAGCCAGGACTTAAGGCAGCCCCAAACCAAAAAGGGAGCATTGACATGGACACATAGAGCACCAAGAGCAGACCTCTTGTTCTTCCAGGAAAGAGATCAGCTAACACTCAGAGAAAGAGTTGGAAATCCCCCTTTCTTTCTCTTACTTTCCCCCTCCCCTCCCTCCCCTCTCTATATCTCCCCCCCCCAACTTTTCTTTTTCTTTAAATCCCTACTCCATTCTCTTATGCCTTAGTCTTAGGCAGTCATGCTGCAATAGGGGCAGTAGCAGCAAGAATAGCAGCTGCTGAGTTCCTCAGCTCCTAAAACTGAGGGAAGGGAGCATTCTTTTCTGATTGGAGGAGCTGCGTCTCAAAAGGGTGGAGTTAACCTCTGTTGTTCTCCTACTCCTTCAGTGTCTTGCTGCTTGGCTCCAGAGAGGGGCCAGTGGGAAATGTGGAGGAGAGAAGTCCAGCCTTCAGATTAGAAAATTGAAAATAATCTAATAATCAGTACCAGGAGAGATTATGGAGAGAGGGGGAGCTTGGGATGAAAGCCCATAATTTGCCTATGAACTTCTGGGCTCATCCTTGATTTGTGCATGCATGGATGTGATCCTAAATAGCATACCAAAAACATTGAGAACTGAACGAAGGCATAGACCACAGCCCAGATCCCAGACTGGTCATTGGATGGCACACACATTGAACAGTGCTGAACACCAGGAAAATCTCAATGTGCATAAGAATCAACAGAGGACAGTGCTAATGTGTCACAGATGTTAGAATTATCTGACAAACTATGCTTTAAAAAGTAAGGACATACACTCTTGAAAATAATGAAAAGATTGAAAGTCTTAAAGAAATATGTAATACAAAGAAGAACAAAATGAAAACTTAGAACTAGAAAATATAGTAACTAAAATTAAAAAAAAAACCTTACAGAATGGGCTTAATAGCAGATGAAGATGACAGAAGGGTCAGTGAATGTGAAGATAGATTAATAGAAATTATCTACTCTGCAAAAGATGGAAAAAGACTTAAAAAAGTGAACAGAGATGTATGGGATAATACCCAAATGTCTAGCATTTATGTGATTAGAGTTTCAGAATGAGAGGAGAAAGAACATAGGGAAGAAACATCATTTCAATAAATAATGGCTGAAAACGTCTTAAATTTGATGAAAGATGTAAACCTACAGATTCAGGAAATCCAGTGAATCCTAAATGGGACAAACTCAAAGAAATCCATGCCCAGAGATATCACAATTAAAGTGCTACAGGCTAAAGACAAAACAATTTGAAAGCAGCAAGAGAAAAATGATGTAATATTCAAATGGCTACAATTTTCTCATCAGAAACTGTTCATGGAATTTTATATACAACTGAATTCCTACGCAATGGAGAAGTAAAAGAAGCCCTCTCTGTGAGCACAGCTATACACAGTGTAGAAGAATAGATGTAGTAGAAAAGTTTTTTTGGTTTCATCTCTTTCCTGATCCCTAAATTTGCCATCTACTTTCTATTGTTTGAATAGTAAGGTTAACATGAAGACCTAGATAGCGATCTTCTAGTGATAATGTGATAGTATTTACTTACTTTCGGTTCTACTCATACTTTTTTGTACAACATTAAAGAAAATGAACTTCTTTGTATTTTTTTCTAAATTTATCATTAAACTTCTAAAATTCTTTTAAAAAAAGACATTCATAAATGAAGGAAAACTAATAGAATTCGTTGCCAACCATCCTGATCTAAAAGAATTACTAAATGAATTCTTCAGACAGAAAGGAAATGATACCAGAAGGAAATTTGAAGCATCAGGAATGAAAGAAGAGCAGTATAAATGGCAAATATCTCTATAACTATAATAGACTATTCTTCTTTTAAGTTCTCAAAAGTATATTTGACATTTGAAAGAAAAGCTATAACATTATCTGATGTGTTTTCAATGTATTATATGTATGTAGTATATAAGACAACTACAACACAAAGGATAGAGGGTAAATGGATTTATATCGTGAAAAAATTTCTACATTGCATTTCAAGTGACAAAATATTGATTCTAAATTTAATTATGTGTGCATAAAATTTAAGTATGTGTGTGTATTGTAACAAACCTCCCTGCCGCACACACATTTTCACACACATGCATTATACAAAGTGAATAATAAAAAATGAAAACAAATGAAAATACAATACTGAAAAACGCTCAAATAACACAAAAGGAGGAAAGAAAGGGTAACAGGGGAAGGAAAAACGTAGGAACAATGAGTAAACAATAAAATTGAAGGCCTAAATCCAAACAATCAATAATAACATTAAATGTAAATGGTCTAAACAATTAAAAGGCAGAGATAATCAGAATAGGTAAAAAGACATCACCTATGTGTTGTCTACAATAAACCCACTTCAAGTATAAAAATATAGAAAGACTAAATGTAAAAGAAATGTGCTATCAAGCCTGGCATGGTGGCCCACGCCTGTAATCCTAGCACTCTGGGAGGCCAAGGCTGGTGGATTATTTGAGCTCAGGAGTTCGAGACCAGCCTGAGCAAGAGCAAGACCCTGTCTCTACTAAAAATAGAAAGAAATTAGCTGGACAACTAAAAATATATAGAAAAAATTAGCTGGGAATGGTGGCGCATGCCTATAGTCCCAGCTATTTGGGAGGCTGAGGCAGAAGGATCGCTTGGGCCCAGGAGTTTGAGGTTGCTGTGAGCTAGGCTGATGCCATGGCACTCACTCTAGCCCAGGTAACAGAGTGAGACTCTGTCTCAAAAAATAAAAAAATAAAACCATGAAACTTTTAGATGAAAACATAGGAAGGAATATTCATGACCTAGGGTAGGCAAAGAGTTCTTAGACATAACATTGAAATCATGATTCATAAAATAAATAATTGATAATTGGATTTCAAAATTCAAAATTTTTGCTCTACAAAAGACATTGCTAAGATATGAAAAGATAAGATCTTAACACTATTTAAAATTTACTGATCCTTTTATACAGGTACCCATTTCTTTTTTCCTTTTTTTCCTAACAGACTACTTTAGTCCTGTGACCCCAGGACCCATCTTTACTCATCTCCTGGGCATCCATCTCTGGTGTTTTCTTGGCACTATCTAAGTAGACCCCCAGGGTTTCACTCTCACTCAGGCCTGCTTTGGGCCAGCCATGAAAAACACGTTCCTTTGATACATGGTTGGTAAGAGTGCAGCTAACTCACTTTGTTCATTTGACCATCTCAGTCCCTCTGTCCTAAATAGTGGTTTAATAACTAGAATGAGACTACCATCAACTAGTAATGTGATATCTAGAAATTGAAAATAAAATTTTGTTTTTGTCATGTATATAATGTATTTTTGGATTACCTGTAGCAAATGCTGACTGCAGGTTTGATACACCCTAGCTTTCATATGCCTTGTTTCCTACAGGTGTGTTCCAAATAAGGAAAATAGGTCTTAAAATTAATCTAAGAAAAACATAGGGACACATATACACACACACACACACAAAAAAAAAAAAACCCCATAGGAAGATAGTACTGTTGCTGCATCAGTACTTAACCTGAAAAATTTCAAATAAACTCACAGTTTTTGCTTCTCTACTGTTATAAATTATCCCTGTAAATATTTTCTTCTTTACATAGATAATTGAGTTAATATGATACTCAAATAAGAGAATTTAATTTTGATTTTAGATTTTTTTTCTTACCTAGAATAAATACCCTGTGGGCATCCATTTTATCATGAGAACACTTCCAAAGCTTAAAAGTTACTTTTTGTCTCCTCAGCTTGAAATGATTTTATGGCAATTAATGAATAGATAATTATCTCTATGCTGTGCCAAAAAACTGGCCAGTTTGTTAAAAAAAAGTCAATTAAACCAATTGTTTTAACATTACATAGCTTGAGATTGATCAATTAATGAATAGATGAAATTCGAGATTTCATGATACATATGAATGATTTTAAGTTTCTGGGTGTTAGTGGTAATTTAGAATGTTTTATTCTATTAAATTTAGTCCTTTCTCATCTCTTTTCCATATTTTTGGAATGGATATTTAGCTGATCTTTACTCCTCTAACTACCCGCTTTGAAACTATCCTCTGTAATGCCATTCAATGATCTTTAAAATTTGATCCTGCTGCTCTCTTGCTTAAATGTTCACCAGTGGTTCTCTATTATATATGAAATGGAGTACATGTTCTTGAGCTGGCCTTTAGGACTTCAAAAGCTAGTCCCAATGTGTCTTATCAATTTTATTTTCTTTTAACATCTTTGCTTCACACTCTATAGGTGTTCTTACCTTTCTCTGAATATAGAATATTCTTTCAGGTCTTCATATTTTGCACACGCTGTTCAATTAACTTGTAGTGCCCATTCCCTGCCCCATTGCCCTTCCCCCTGACTCATGGTGAATTCCTTCTCAAATCTTTAAATTCCAAATCAGATGTCACCTTCTTTGTGAAATAAGCCCTATGATGGCCCTCCCTTGCCACGTGGCCATTGTAGTACTTTTTACATACCAGATACTTGTGGCAAGGTAGTGCAAGTATTTGTTTACTTATCTGTTTTGTCCAATAGTATGTGAGCTCCTTGAAGAAAGGATCTGTTTATTTCCACATTTGAATCCTAGCCAAGTGCCTGACATAATACCCAGGCAATGTTTGTGGAATGAATGATTTATTGACTAAAAGAGTTAATGCACTTTTAGTGGTTTATCACTTACTCATAAAGTGAGCACCTACCCTGCCTGAGAGAATCTGGCACGTTTATAATTTCAAAAATTTCCCTTCATAATGAAGTGAGTGCCCGAAAGAAGTTGTGAAACTCTTGTAGGGCAGCTTGTGCCCTTCCTGTTCTTGGACTCAGGCCAGCACATTGGAAGAAAGGTATCACTGCAATTATTAAGCATTCTTCTTAGAATTCCTAGGCATGACTGAGTGTTTGACATATGTAAAATTAAATTTGGCTGAAAGCTCAAGGATTTCAAGCCCCCAAAATATTTTTGAATTTTCTCCCTATAAGTGGCCTAATAAGCTCTGGTATTTTTATATCATAAAAAAGTACCTTTTTTTTTTCTTGGAGACAGTTTCTTACTCTGTCACCCTGAATAGAGTGCAGTGGCTTCATCATAGCTCACTGCAACCTCAAACTCTGTGGCTCAAGTGATTCTCCTGCCTTAGCCTCCCAAGTAGCTGGGACTACAGGAATGTGCCAACATGGCCAGTTAATTTTTCTATTTTTGGTAGAAATACGCTGTTGCTCTTGTTCAGGCTGGTCTCGAACTCCTGACCTCAAGCAATCCTCCCAACTTGGCCTCCCAGAGTGCTAGGATTACAGGCACGAGCCACTGCGCCTGGCCATAAAAGTACCTTTTAGGGTACTTTTAGGATATAGAGCTTTGCTCAAAGTAGGTGCTCAATAAATAAATACTGAATGAATTGATTTTTTCCTTGTCTTGCAAAATTATAATAGTAATGGCATCTATGCATATGTTACCCTGTAGATCTGTATATGAACATGATCCTGCAATCCTTAGAGTCATAGAATATCAAACCTAGGGTCTTTGAGTTCATCTTGTTGAACATCCCAAGTTAAAGATGAAGAAACTGAGGTCTAGAGAGATTAGTTCTTGCTTGAGCTGAACTGTGTAAAATTGCTATTTTTGTAGGTCAAAAATGGTCCAAAATTTTTAATTTGATTTGTTGCAACCAAAAGAAAGTCAAAATGTACATTACATGAGAGTGATAAGAATAAAAAATTAATGTCGAAAGTTAAAATTAAACACTAAATGGGTTAGCTTCCTAGTTGTGGCAGAGGAAATGTGTCCCTGTGGCTTTACTAGTTACACATGACCAAGGATACATTTAGATCATAGGGTAAAAAGTAATGGTTTGCACTATATGTCAGGTTGGGAAACTTGTCAAGAAAAAATTGACTGATTTTTAAAAAAATATCCTGGGCTACAAAAATTTCTTCATTGAGTTTTTTAAGAACATGATTTAAAAACATTTTGCCAAGTTTAACTGGTATGGCTATATTTTAAAGAGCTAGAGTTTCTCAAAGAAGTGCTATTGCCTGAACATTCTAGATCCTACCTAAAATAGAGAAATGTAACTGAAAGTGAGGATTATTTTGTTTGCTCTGTCCAGTCTTCATGGGAATGTAGGCTTACCATGGGGACTGCATTTCATTTTCAGAATTAGCTTTCAACAGGAAGCAGTCTGCTCATGCATGCATGACAGGAGAGGAATGTGCCCTGAAATGACAGTATTTTTACCTAAGAAAGGGTTTTGTCTCAGAGATTTCTTTGGGAAATCTCTTTATGATATATTCTCCCTTGACACATGGGCTAGTTAGTTGCCATTTTCTTCATAAACATATATAATTCAACACAAGCCACCCTGTAGACCTTTCTTTTTTGTTTTCTCTTGTTTTTTTTTTCTGTAGCCTTTCTATCAGAAGAAGGTTTGGGGGTCAGAGAAATCATCATGAGCTTAGCTTATTCAGAGGTTTCTAATCTTAGAACTTAGGCCTATGAAGACCCACCCCATAGGTAAAATAGAACACAGATGCAATTTTCTGGACAAAGTAAATGTGTTTTTCTTTGCTTTACTTTTGTATTAGATAATTATTTTAGCTCTTACCCTTTCCTCAAATGTTCAGGTAACTAATCCTGCTCTCTCTTTTGCTTTATATATACTGAAAAAAATCAGCAGTGAGAAATGCTTTAAAAATATGTCTCATGTTTCTGATTTTCTTAAATGAACATATTCAGATTTACTGAACAAATAATTTTATAGACAGTTAAAATAAATGTTTTATGGCTACCTTCAAATATAGCCTATGTTTATAAACATAACCTATAAATTCCATGAAGACAGGAATTATCTATTTTGTTTACTTTTAGATTCCCAGAATCTAGCACTCTGTCTGGCACATATTATTTGCTGAATAAGTTAATGGAAATAGAAATGTTGACCTTGAACTCTCAAAGAGGTAGTTACCTAGACTTATAAAAATTAACTTAATGAAATATTCAAGTATGGAGGCTAGAGAAGGCATAAAAATTGTTATTCCAATATAACACAGAGTCTAGGGAGGTAAGTGCCTATGGGAGGGTTTAACCCCCGTTCTTTTCCTTCAAATCTGGGAGTCTTTGAACCTTAGAATCTGAAGGAAACTTTGGAGGTCATCCGGTCCAATTACTTATTGACAAAAAGTCATCCAGCCTTCAATTGCTTACTATTTATAATGTAGTGAAGTGGTTTTTACTAGCTACTAGGCAATGTACTCTTATGGGAAAGTTCTGATTGCTAGAAAGTTATTTCCTTCTGTTGAGGACAGAAGGACTTATTTGTTTGTTATTTCCATATACTGGCACTAGTTCTGCTTTCTGGAACCGTATGTGATAAGTCTGATGGGGGATCAAGGCAGACTTGACCTAAGGTCTGATATCCTTTATATCAGCACCAGTCTAGATGTATTTGGGGATAAGGCCCAGACCAGATAATAAGCCTCCCCAGTTCTTGCCAGGTAAGTCTGAATTAGCACGCTTAGCACCAGCTAGTGTTCTTATCTCACACATTGTTTATGAGAATGTAAATTGATAACGTCTTTCCAGAGCAGTTTGGCTCTATATGTGAAATTGTGCTATTTCATGAAGAAGTTCCATTTTTAGAAATTTACCTTAAAGAAATATTTTCAAAATTGTACAAAAATAGATAAGCAAAGATGCCTACGGATAATCCAGGATACACATTATAAAAATTTTAAAACCATTGAGATGTTCATCAGAAGGAAATAGAAAAAGCAGATATATGCATTTAATGGAAGATTCATAAAAAAAAAAATGAGGTAGAGCTACATATATCCAGTTGAAAGATGTTCATGATATACTTTTTTTTTTTTTTTTTTTTGAGACAGAGTCTCGCTTTGTTGCCCAGGCTAGAGTGAGTGCCATGGCATCAGCCTAGCTCACAGCAACCTCAAACTCCTGGGCTCAAGCAATCCTGCTGCCTCAGCCTCCCAAGTAGCTGGGACTACAGGCATGCGCCACCATGCCAGGCTAATTTTTTCTATATGTATTAGTTGGCCAATTAATTTCTTTCTATTTATAGTAGAGGCGGGGGTCTCACTTTTGCTAGGGCTGGTTTCAAACTCCTGACCTGAGCGATCTGCCCACCTCAGCCTCCCAGAGTGCTGGAATTACAGGCGTGAGCCACCCGGCCCATGATATATTATTAAATGAAAAACAAATATAAAAGTATATCTGACATGATCTCATGATCTCATTTTATAAAATAATAGTATAATACATCTCTGTTAGTATATCATAGAAAATTTTGAAAGATTATATACCAAGCTGTTAATACTAATCTCTAAGGGATAGCATTATGGTGGACTCTTAATTTTTACTTAATATATTTCTATATTCTTTGATTATTTTTAAGGAAGTAGATATTACATCTATAAACAGAAAAAACAAAACAGACATTTTAAAATGTCGCTTGGAAGAATTGTGGACCATTAAAGCTGGAATAAACCTTGGATTGAGTAGGAAGAGTCTTTAGAATTAATCTAACCTAACACCATAATTTTACAGATAAGAAAACTGAATCCTACAATGTGAAATTAATTACCCAAAGTTCTAAAAGTAGTTAGTCGCAAATCCATTTTCAGAAGCCAGGTTTAGAACTCTTTGATACCACGATGCCTTTAAGGAGCAGCACAAATTTTGAGAAAAATAGAAAAGTATTAACTTATAAATGTCTCTATCTTACTTCTTTTTTAAAACTGTCTCATCATTAGAGCAATGTAAAAGAGTAACAACCTCACAAATTATGATAGATTTTTTTTTTAAAGCCTGAATGTTACTTTGGAGATGATTAACACCAATGCTCTCTATGCAGAAGAGATAGTTAAAGCCAAGTGATTTATGGGAAGGTAATAAAGTGCACTAGCAGCATCGCTAGAACCAGAACCCTGGTTCCTGTATTCTCAGTCAATGACTGTTAATTTTGCCACATTACTTCTTGAAAGTAGATGTGCATTTATTAAATATCTATCACTGTGCTAGGTATTGCTGTCAAAGATATACTAGACACAGTCTACACCCTTGAAAAATAAAAGGAAATGTGCCAATGAAATGTGCATTCAAGAGACTTCAGCATAGATGATAATTAAGCTGAGAAAGCCTAATGAAGTCTCAAGATTTGGTTGAATTCTTTGGCCTTAAATTAAAAATGGTGTGTATAAGAACTTTTCTACACCCTAACCCCAGTTAAAGATCTCAAGGCATTCCATGCAACTATATAAGACATTACAATGTTCTCAAAAGGAAGGATTATTATATCCATTAGGAAATGAAGGCACAAAGATATGAAATGGTTTGTATATTAGTCACCAAGAGAAATAAGAATAACCCTAGGATCCCTTGGTTCTGGGTGATTCCCAGAAAACCACACCCTTCATGGATCCAAATTAACTTTGGACCACTCCTAGAATCCTGGACATGTCTGGAAAGTGAGTACACCATTGCACTTTATTTTAGGTTAAGTTAACCACAAATCTGGCTGAACCTGACTCATTTGAGCAGAATCCCTCAAACTATGGCTTCTAATGTATGTTTACTCCAGCAGTACTGGGGAACCATTTATTATTCTGTGGGTGAGGCTGCATGCATCAACAGCGGATGAATGGAAACCACAAAATTAAAGGTGTTGCTGGCACCAAGACCCAAACTAAAAGTGCTGAACCAGGAATGACAATCTCTAAACATTTTCAGACAAGTTAGGAATACAAGTAAGACCAGCTCTGGGCAGATCCCATTTGTATGACTGGCACCAACACAGAAGATGCTGTAAAATGTGTGCCTCATTTACCTTGGCACTGAGTCTGCATCAGCTCCTTTGTGCCCTGGCTATGTTTTATGCAAATTTTAGGACACAAAGCCATTTTTGTTCCAGTTTTATTTTCATAACCATCTGCAGATTCTCCTTCCCTTAGCAGGTTACCTTCATTGTAGTAAAAATAAGTAAGTCTTGATCCCCTTGTACAGTTTTAAAACATTCTGATTACCTGTGGAAATGCAGATCCTTTCTTCCACAGGTTTTCACGGCATATTAGTTCAAGTACACCAAGAAATAGGAGATTTATTGGTGGAGGGAGAAGGAGAAGATGCAGAGAGCCTTAAGATCATGAAGAAGAGAGGGTGGAAAGGAAGATTGGGTAGGAGGGGTCTCAGACTGCAGTCTTAGCTCACTAAGACTAAGATTTGGCCAGGTGGATGGGGAGTCCTCGAATCAAAGTTACTGAGGACTCCTGCCTATTGCCAGAATGGGCCTGCCTGAATACCTCTGCGTGTGACACCATTGGCTGGGAGCTGCCTATGGGAAGTATAGCCTCAGGGCAAATGCAGTGCTGGATCCAGAAGGACAGGAGCTGAAGCTGTTGGTTAATTATACTCTCCACAACAGGAGGTCTGAGAGGAGCATTTTCATGACTGTCACCATCTAACCCTTGTGTCACACAGATCCACTTCTTCATATAGGGTTGGGGAGCAACTCCTCCATTGATTGCTTTGGCTTCTCTTTCTGAGAGGAAACTTAGAAGGCGGATGGTAGAATCATGTTTGGCACGATAGCCACAATCAGGGGCACTACTTCATTGAGCTTGTGGTAGTCTGCAGTCATTCTCCAAGATAGCTTTTGTAGGGGCTAAATTAGTAAATTCAATGAGGATATGATAGGATTCACCATCTCTTCCTCCTTTAGATCTTTAATACAGCACTGATTTCCTTCATCATCTCCAGGATGCAGTATTGTTTTTTACTTACTATGTTAGCTGTGAGGAGCGATAATTTTAAAGATTTCCACTGGCTTTCTCCACTATGATAGCTATAGGGCAAAGGTCCAATCTGGGAGTTACTCCAACTGCCAAGTTGTGTAGCTGGACTTATTGGGATGATTATAGCATATACTTTCTGTGGTATTTAGTCAATGGGTTCTGGTTCTGAACGTATCTATTCAGGTCTGGGAAGAGAGCAAAGGATCATGGCTTTTTTAGAGGTGTGACTGCCCTTGCTTTCTTGCTCTCCCATTCTTGCCTTTTTTTTTTTTAAGATGTTTAATAGCACCCTTGCTGGCTACCCTTCTATTTTGCTCCTAGTAAAACCATGCTCTATCAGCCATCTCCACAACTCCTGTGGGTCAAATCCCTTGGCTGCTCTGATCTTGCAGGACATTATGGTAATTGCATCCTCCTGAATTAGGACATTTAAGTGTTGTCACCTGGCCTCTCTTCAAGGACTCTATCATAACTATGAATATTAATGAGCCCAGCTCTATGATGGCCTCTCCTACACTCAGCCCAGGTCTGCAGAGGAGCCACTACCAAACTTCTTAGTAATGCTGTGTCCCTCTCAGTGCATTCCTAATGGTGTTGGTGGGAAATGGATCTTCTGGGCTTTCTTGTGGAACAGGATCCTCTGAGGTATCTTTTGGCCTTACATAATATGAGCATTCTAGCATACCCATTTCCAGGCCCAGGGTTAGGATAAGGCAAAAGACCCTGATCTTGCAAGACCCTGAGAAAGAATGGCCCTAGGCCCCCAGGCACCAATCTCACCCCACCCTAATCTTGGCCTTGCCCACATTCCTTAGCCTCTTTATTCTTTCTTCTAGCATCTGTTGGGACAACTCAGGTATTTTCACTTTGTTGAGTGTTGGTCATCACTTTTTTCATGCTTCTCAGAGCTGTACAAGTAGTAGGTTTTCTTCATACTCTGGGATCCTTGCCAGGTGTTAAATCCTGGGTCCCAAGAAAGTGCCTTTAAGTCAAGAAATTCTTGCTTCCTCTAAGAATGGGTAGGCCACCTCTGTAAGCTCTGAGACCTCAGGGGGATCTGCACATCTAATATCTTCAGGAAGGATCCATCAGACGTTCACATCCCATTTTCATGGATCCCAGTTTTTCCCAACTAGGGCCCTGACTTTACCATAGCAGAACTACCTTGTCTGATCATTCAAACAGTTTGCATCATAGTTAAGTGGAATAACAAGTTTGGTCCAGGTTAGTTAATTCAGATCAAAAAAATTCCACTCTCTCTGGGTTTTATAGTGGCTTTTGGGGTCTGAAATATGCAGGTGACATATTGTGGACAGGTATACCTTGGCATAACTGAATGTTTTATTTCATACAGATGATTACACACTACCAGTGTCATAGTGGAATTTTGGACCTATTGAGTGTGCTATCAGAGGCAAAGTCATGCTCCCTGGTTTGTAGTACAGTGCCATTCCTTTTTGACACCTGCATCAAACAAATGTGTTTTTTTTTTCCTTTAAGTAGCTATTTGCCCTGTTTTTCCTATCGCCTATGCTATATTTCTCTCTTTTTTACACATCAGTGATATTAGAGTGTAAATTCCCAGGCACCATTCAAAAATTTTGATAATTATCATTGAGATTGATAATAATGTTGTTATTTGACCTTTAGCAACCTAGGGGGTTTCCTTGGCTCCGGTTGGGTATCTTGATCTTTCTTGCATTCTGTTAGGTAACTTTCTTAGACTGCTGGAGAATGTGCTTTATCCCTGTTATCTCGATGAATCGTTATTTTTATGATGTCTCTCCAAGTTCATTTCCTCTGTTGGTATCTCTCTTTAGTCCCTCCTTAGGCATTTCAGGAATAGTGATAAATGTTGGGTTGAAAAATGAGTGGTGTTCATTGTATTTTTTGGACCCCTTTGTTCTCATTACATTATCAGAAAAAATTCCCCAGATACCTGTATGAATAAATTAAGCCAGATAACTTCAAATCTATCCATCTTCAAGACAACTTGAATTTATAATGGAGATAAGGTAGAGAACAACTTCAGCGACACCTGTTTAAGGCTGTAGGAGTTCCCTGAGTCTAATGAGTGATCTTAGGGTCAAAACAGAAACTATGTGCTGGGGTCAGCAGCCAGGATATGCAGGAGTCTATAAGCTGATAAGCACTATTAAATTTGAGTTTTCAAACTATAATCAATATATCTTATTGAATATATATAGTTTTTGAAGCTTATTTATCTTTTGTGACATACTTAAGACTTAACTTATTCTTGCTGTGATCTGACAGCGTATCATGAAACATTTTTAATACACTTTCTCCTCCACTTCTTTTTCTTAATTACTAATCCAAATGGTGTGAGCAAGGAGGTGTACTGAAGAAACAAGCTCTAAAGAGGTCAAGAAGACTCCCTTAAAGAATTAACTACTTTAGCTTTTTAGGTGGGTTCTAGCTATTAGTTTCATTTCATAAGCTCTCTGCCTACAACTCCTTTCCCCTCCCCCAAAGAAATAATACAACTTAATACAACCAAACCCCTCCCCCAAAATTACATAAATAGCAAACACATTCCATGTGGAGGCTTTCATGCTTTTGGAATGGGAAGAGCAACAGTAAAAATTTTTCTTCTTTTGTTTGGGAAATGCTGGTAAGAATAAAGGTGTGGAAAGAAGTTGAATGATCAGGAGTTACGGGGTAAGAGCTGTGATTTCTTTTTTTTTTTTTTTTGAGTCAGAGTCTTACTCCCTTGTTGCCTGGGCTAGAGTGCCATGGCGTCAGCCTAGCTCACAGCAACCTCAAACTCCTGGGCTCAGGTGATCCTCCTGCCTCAGCCTCCCGAGTAGCTGGGACTACAGGCATGCGCCACCATGCCCGGCTAATTTTTTCCATATGTATTTTTAGTTGGCCAATTAATTTCTTTCTATTTTTAGTAGAGATGGGGTCTTGCTCTTGCTCAGGCTCCTTTAGAACTCCTGACCTTGAGTGATCTGCCCACCTCGTCCTCCCAGAGTGCTAGGATTACAAGCGTGAGCCACCGTGCCTGGCAGAGCTGTGATTACTGTTGGCAAGATATCTTTGATTTAGAAGCTATGTTCTCCTTACATTCAAAGAGTTATTTTGACCTCCATTGCTCCAAACGGACCCATTTATAATTTTCCTTTTTCTCTTATTGCCCTCCCTTCCCACTCATTTCATATCAAAGCAACCTTGTTTAAAAATATTTTTTTCCTAAAGGAGACCTCATAGAACAAATCAAATAATCACCTCCTAAATATCAGCATTTGGAATAAAATTTTAAAATAAAACCATTCTTATCTGGAGAAAGGAAGGCCATTCAGCAGAAGATATTGAATTTTACCAGCTGAGGGAACACAAAGTCATGGACATATTCTCATATGTTGGGAATGGACAGGCAATGAATCTTTCTTGAGATCTTACAGTGTATTATTACATATACAAAATCATTTAATTTTAACATTAGATAATGAGATAGGTGCAATATTATTAGCCTTATTGTACACCCAAGGAAACTAGGGCTGACAGAAGTTAAGTAATTTGCCCAAGGCCACACAGGTAGTGTGGAAGTGGTAGAGCTAGGCTTGGCTCCAAAATTCTTGATTTTCATATTCTACTTCTAAGGTTTAGGCACACACACATATACACATACACACACAATTAGAACCATGTGTGACCCATTATAATTGTTTCTTATGTATAAGTCCTTGGATTGAATAACAAACCACCATCTGAGGAGAAAATACCAATTATGAGGTGAGAGAATGTCTCAAATCAGACCCAAGAAGAAAAGACATAACAACCTTTGATAGAGTTGATGTGTTTTCCTTAAAACATTTTCATCACTTCATTTTCCTGATTTTCCTACCTCATCAGCCACTGTTTCTATTTCTTGAACTGATTCCTACTCTTCTTCTCAACCTATTAATGTGGAAGTGATTAAAAAGTCAGTTTTTGGACCCTTTCTCTTACCTACATACATTCTCTCTCTCTCTCTTTTTTTTTTCTTTTTTTTTGAGACAGAGTCTCGCTTTGTTGCCCAGGCTAGAGTGAGTGCCATGGATCAGCCTAGCTCACAGCAACCTCAAACTCCTGGGCTCAAGCAATCCTGCTGCCTCAGCCTCCCGAGTAGCTGAGACTACAGGCATGTGCCACCATGCCCGGCTAATTTTTTCTATATATATTAGTTTGCCAATTAGTTTCTTTCTACTTATAGTAGAGATGGGGTCTTGCTCTTGCTCAGACTGGTTTCGAACTCCAGACCTCGAGCAATCTACCCACCTTGGCCTTCCAGAGTGCTAGGATTATAGGCATGAGCCACCACACCCGGCCTACACTCTCTTTTTATACCTCACTTATTCTCAGAGCTTCAAATAGCAAATCTACCATGGTGACTATAAATATTTATCTCTAGTTTGGATCTTTCCCCTGAACTTCAGACTAATAGTCAACCTCTTCAATATCTTCCTTGGAATATCTAATGGACAACTCAAACCCAACGTGTCCAACATTGAACTCCTGATCTCCATCTTTCTCATGTCTCACACACCTACATACAGTCTTCCTCATCGTAATTCATTACAATTATGTGCTTCTAGTCAGGACTAAAACTTTATCTTTGGATCTAACGTAAATCTCCCATAGGCAACATATAGTTGAATTATTATTTTTAATCCATTCTGTGAGTCTCTGTTTTTTAACTGGTAAGTGAATTCCACTTGTATTTAAAGTGATTACTTATAAGGAAGGACTATTGAAATCTTCTGCCATTTTTCTGTTTGTTTTCCATAAGCCATATCTTTTTTTGTTCCTCAATTCCTCTAATACTACTTTTTTTGTGTTTGATTTTTCCTAGTGTATCATTTTGATTCTTTCCTCATTTCCTTTTTTTGTGTATATTTTCAGTTATTTTCATAGTGGTTACCATGGGGATTACAATGAAAAATCCCATGTTTATAACAATCTAGTTTGAATTGACATCAACTTAGCTTCAATACCATAGAGGAACTTTGCTTCTATACAGCTCCACTTTATGTTATTGTTGTCATCGCTTTATACATTGTGTACTCATTAACAAATTATAACTATTGTTCTATGCATTTGGCCTTTAAATCATATAGGAAATAAAAACGAGGACTCAAAACCAAAAATAAAATGATACTGCCTATTGTATTTACTTATATAGTTACCTTTACTGGAGTTCTTTATTTTTTCGTATGGCTTAGATTTATTGTCTAATGTGCTTTCATTTCCATTTGAAGGACTCCCATTAGCATTACTTCTAGGGAGAGTCTAATAGTAATGAATTCCCTCAGCTTTTATTTACCAGGAAATGTCTTAATTTCTCCTTCATTTCTGAAAGGTAGTTTTGCCAGATACAGAATTTTTTATTGTCAGTTTTTTTTTTCCCTTTTAATACTTTACATAGATTTTCCCAATGCCTTGTGAAGGCATTGGGAAAACCTCCATGGTTTCTAATAAGAAATTAGTTGTTATTTTATTTTTTTCTTTTTATTTATTATTTCAGAATATTATGGTGATACAAATGTTTTGGTTACATAAATTGCTTTTGCACTGTTTGAGTCAAAGATATAAGTGTGCCCATCCCCCAGATAGTGTGCATCGTACCTGTTAGGTGTGAATTTACTCAGCCTTCCTTCCCAGTCTCACCTGCCCAACACCTGATGAATGTTATTTCCATATGTGCACATAGGTGTCGATTGATTTAATGGTGAGTACATGTGATGTTTGTTTTTCCATTCTTGTGATACTTCACTTAGAAGAATGGGCTCCAGCTCCATCCAGGTTAATACAAGAAGTATTAGTTCACCATTTTTTATGGCTGAGTAGAACTCCATGATATACATATACCACATTTTATTAATCCACTCATACATTGATGGGCACTTGGGTTGTTTTCACATCTTTGTGAATTGTGCTGCTATAAACATTCCAGTACAGGTGTCTTTTTTACAGAATGTCTTTTTTTCCTTTGGATAGATACCCAGTAGTGAGATTACTGGATCAAATGGTAGTTCTATTTTTAGTTCTTCAATGTATCTCCATATTACTTTCCATAGAGGTTGTACTAGTTTGCAGTCCCACCAGCAGTGTATGAGTGTTCCTATCTCTCTGCTCCTACACCAACATTTGTTGTTTGGGGACTTTTCCCCTTTTTTTTTTTTTTTTTTTTTGAGACAGAGTCTCACTTTGTTGTCCAGGCTAGAGTGAGTGCCATGGCGTCAGCCTAGCTCACAGCAACCTCAAACTCCTGGGCTCAAGCGATCCTCCTGCCTCAGCCTCCCGAGTAGCTGGGACTACAGGCATGCGCCACCATGCCCGGCTAATTTTTTTTTTATATATATATCAGTTGGCCAATTAATTTCTTTCTATTTATAGTAGAGACGGGGTCTCGCTCTTGCTCAGGCTGGTTTTGAACTCCTGACCTTGAGCAATCCGCCCGCCTCGGCCTCCCAAGAGCTAGGATTACAGGCGTGAGCCACAGCGCCCGGCCGACTTTTCCCCTTTTATGTGACAAATTATTTCTCTCTTGTTGCTCTCAAGATTCTTTCTGTGTCTTTGGCTTTCAGCAGTTTGATAATAATGTGTCTCAAAATGAATCTTATCTTTTACATGACATTTACCTTACTTGGTTTTCATTAAGCTTCTTAGACATCTTCATGTCTTTCATCAAAATTAGGATGTTTTTAGTCATTATTTTTTAAAATATTCTTTCTGCCTCTTTCCCCTCCTTCTCTCATTATGCATATGTTGGTATGCTTGATGGTGTCCCACAGGTCTCTGAGGCTGTGTATTGCTCCATATTGCTCTTTGTTTTCTATTTGTTCTATGATTCATGTTCTTTGTTCACTTTTCCTCTTTTCCTGCCTTCTTTTGAATTAAGTGCATACTTAAAAAAATCTGCTTTACCTCTATTTTGCTGTATTCTGTTTTATTTTTTAGTGGTTGCTTTAGTATTTTCTATGCATCTCTAAGTTATGACAGTCTAACTTTAAGTTATATTATATTACCTCAAATATAATGTAAGATCTTTACAAAAGTATAATTATATTTCTTTCTGTTGTCCTTTGTGTGATTGCCATGTATTTTACTTTTATATATATTACATACGTCAAATACATAGTTATTACTTTTTTGCTTTAGTTCAATTATCTTTTAAGGAAATTAATAAAACATAAAATATCTTTTATATTTCATCATTTACTTGCCCTTTTTGGCAATCTTTATTCCTTTTTGTAGATTCAGTTTTCCAGCAGATATTGTTTTCCTTCAATCTGAGGAACGTTTTTTATTATTTCTTGTAGTGCAGGCCTTCTGGATATGAATTATCTCAGCTTTTGTTTGTCTCAAAAACCCTTTATTTTACCTTCATTTTTGAAGGATTTTTTTTTGCCATAAATAGAAGACATGGTTGACAGTTTTCTTCTTTTATCATTTTAAAGTTTAAAGATGCCATTTTATTATCTTCTGGTTTGCATATTTTCTGTCAAGACATCTCCTTCCATTCTTATCTTTATTCATCTATGTGTAGTATGTCCTTTTTTCTCCATTGGCTTTTAAGATCTTCTATTCATCACTTATTTTTAGCTATTTGATCATGTTGCATCTTGGAAGAGTTTTCTTTATGTTTATTCTTAAGCTTGTATGCTTAGAGTTTTCAGGAAATTTTGCAAAATTTTGGCCATAATTTACAGAAATATTTTTCTGTATCCTCAAACACTTATCCTTCCAGGAATTCAATTATGCTTAGTTTAGACCATTCAATATTGTCACAAAGTTCATGGAGGCTTTGTTCTTTTATTTTTCTTTCAGTCTTTCTTTTTTGGTATTTCAGTTTGGATAGTTTCTATTTCTGTGTCTTTATGTTCATTGACCTTTTTTTTTCTGCAGTGTCTATTCTGCTCTTCATTCCACCTAGGGATATTTTCACTTTGGGACCATATTTTTCTTCTTTAGGAGTCTTCATTTGTTTTAACTTATTCATTATATCTTCTCATTAGGTTCCTGCATTCCTTTAAATACTCTCATGTTTATAACGGGTATTTTAAATTCCTTGTTGGCTAACTTTGTCATGTCTGTGATTACTAGGTCTATTTTATTTTATTTTATTTTATTTTATTTTTTGTTTTGTGAAAGATCAGAGAAAACTAGGTCTATTTTTAATTGATCAATTTTTATTCTGATTATGGGTCACATTTTATTACTTCTTGGCGTATCTAGCAATTTTTCACTAGATGTTGGACATTGTGATTTTTACATTGTGGCATAGTGTGTTTTGTTATATTCTTTAAAGGCCGGGCGAGGTGGCTCACGCCTGTAATCCTAGCTCTCTGGGAGGCCGAGGTGGGCGGATTGCTCAAGGTCAGGAGTTCAAAACCAGCCTGAGCAAGAGCGAGACCCCGTCTCTACTATAAATAGAAAGAAATTAATTGGCCAACTGATATGTATATAAAAAATTAGCCGGGCATGGTGGCGCATGCCTGTAGTCCCAGCTACTTGGGAGGCTGAGGCAGAAGGATCGCTGGAGCCCAGGAGTGTGAGGTTGCTGTGAGCTAGGCTGACGCCACGGCACTCACTCTAGCCTGGACAACAAAGCGAGACTCTGTCTCAAAAAAAAAAAAAAAAGTGTTGGACTTTGTTCATCAGCCATTTAATTTACTTGCATATTGCCTGGGTCCTTTTGAGAATTCTTCATAAGCTTTGTTAGGATGATAAAATAGTCTGATTCTAAGCATAGTTTAGTCCTGCTATTCATATCTCACCTTTCTGGATTTCTACTGAATGCCTAGGTATTTAAGAGCAATCCATTCTGATAGTTAGAACATAAACCCCAGCCCATTTGAACTCAGACTTTTTCACTTTATTGTTCACTGGTCAATCTTTGCCTTGCTTCATGGAATTTATCTTTAGGCAAGTGTGACTTGGTATTCAGAAACAGAGTCAAGTGCACCCCTATGCAAATTTCTGAAGATCTTTCTGTATACAGACTATATATACAGACTTCTTTTTGGTGCATTGTCCTTCAGTTTTCCTGAATTCTGATTCTGTCTCAATTCAGAAAGACTGCTATGCATTGCTTGGTATCCTACTCTCCATGTCATGGTAAAAAAAAAAAAAAAAAATTGCCTCCAAACAGAAATCTAGGATGATTATAGGACTCTTCTTATTTGTTTCCTTTTCTTGCAGGTCACAGTCATGCACTGATATTCTTTTATGACTAATATAGATCAAATAATATTTTTAAAGGAGAAAATATAGCATGATGGTTAAGAGTATATACTTAGAAATCTGACAGAGTCCTCACTCTAATTAATAATTACTGAATGAGTGACTGGGCAAGTAAGAAAACTCTTAGCCTCAATCCTCATCTTCCTCAACTGTAACATAGAAATGATAATATTATCTACTCCTAGAATTGTTCCAAAGACTTCATGACATAATAGACACCATGTGTTTAGTACAATACCCACCACATATAAAATGCTAAATAACCATTATTATTATGATTTCTTGTTAAACTTATTTCTAAAACCATTGGCATTAGTTTTCTATTATTTTTGTGACCAATTACAACAAACTGATTGGCTTAACACCAGACACATTTATTATCTTATAGTTCCGAAGTCAGAAGTCCAAAGGTGGGAGGGTTCACTGTATTAAAATAAAAGTATTGTTAGCATACATTCTTTCTTGAGGTGCTAGAGGAGAATACATTTCCTTACCTTTTCTAGTTTACAGAGGCTTCCCACATTCCTTTGCTTTGTATCCTCTTTCCATCTCCAAAGCCAGCAATGGAAAGTTGAATCCTCACATCATATCATTCCAAAATTGTATCTGTTGTCACATCTCTTTCTCTGATTCTGACTCTCTTCCCTTCCTCTTTTCATTTGTAGGGACCCTTGTTATTACATTAAGTCCACCCAGATAATCCGGGATGATCTCCCCATCTCAGGACCCTTAACTTAATCAGATCTGCAAAGTCTCTTTTGCTATGCAGGGGAACACATTAACAAATTCTAGGAATAGGATATATACCTCTTTGAGGGGCTATTATTCTGTCTACCACACCATTGTATAAAGCATTATTGGATATTTCCATTTTTCCCTCTCTGTCATTACATCACTCATTAAGTAACTACATGCAAAGATTTATCTTTAATAGAAAGGTTACACATGGTCAAATAAGGAAAAAATTTAGAAGAAAAGTCAGAGTAGTAAAGAAGAAAGAATCCTGAACTTGGGTTCTATTTCTAGATTTGTTTGTCAATAACTGTTTGTCTTTGAGAAAATAACTACCTTTCTGAATTTCTGTATTGTTAACAGAGAAAATAACTGAAATAACTAAGAAGTTTCTTAGAACTCTCTGTTTCTTCAATTTGATAAATGTAATATATGTTACAGTTTGATTAAAGCAGGATATGCAATGTTCTCATTGTAGACTAGACTCAGGCTTATGAGCCAGAGCCTCCTGTAGGTCTCTTAGGAGGCTCAGATCTTTGGATAAAGGAGACTTACTCTCTGCTCTTGCTACTAGAAAAGAACTTTACAAATCTAATGACACATGAGGTAACATAACATAAAGAGAGCAAAACAGGCTTTTGGTAGAAGGCCCAGGAATCAGAGAGCAAAGATGAGAAAAGAGACAAAAGGTTGGCACAAGCTCAGTGCTCAGGAGGGATACCTTCTAGCAATGTTCCAAGGGGATCCAACCAAGGTGAAGGTAAAAGCCTCATCAAACACTTGCAAAGCCCTTCTCTGAAGTTTTGCAATGGAAAAACAGACAGACAATGACTCAGAGCCTTAGCTGTGTGTGGGAACCATTGAAATAAACTGTCAAGGGGGAAAGGTGGATTGCAACAGCTTCCACCAATGATACTGTGACAGTATACAAATTAGTATAGGGTGGAGGCAGAGAGGTTATAGCCAAAAGTATTGTCAGTGATCAAGGAAGTGCCTGCAGGTTACTAATCAGCATGTGGGTCTGTGTGCTTAAAAGGGAGTGGAGGAAGATGACTTCTCTGCTGAGACTTTGGGGTTGTCCAGGTGCCACACTGAGAAACAGATTTTTTTTTGTGGCAAAAGAGCCAGAAAAATCTTCATTCTTGATCTGACCTATCACCTGAGAATTTTCACTGTGTCTCTGGCTTAAAGCTGATAGTGGGTAAAGTGTTTTATGTCAAAAGAAGCAGGGAGCATGCCAGCCGCACTCCATGGTGAGTGTAATGAAGAGGTCAAACTCATTTTTCCAGAGTTCTGCCAGACTGTGAGGAAATACAGACAACTAGCAATGTAAAGCAGTGGATTATTAGGGATGGGACCAGTTGTTTGGCTGGAATAATTTGAATGGCACTGTTGAGGATAAATGTCCCTGTGAACGGAGAGAAACATCTCTCATGCTCATTCTAAAGAGAGAGGGGTTATAGAGAAAGGTTTTTGATGTTTAACTCTACTGTAAGATTCCAGAAAAATTTCCTTACCAGCCTTTTGGTAGGCATGCCATATTAATACATGTCAAATTCATGGAGCATGTCACTAAAATAATTTCAGGGTTGTTCTAACTTTTCAGGGTTGTTCTGACTTTTAGCATATAGTCATTGGATCAGTAGGTTATATGGATTATAAATTCACTCAGGAATTTGGTGAAAAAAATTAGTAAGATCGTTTGTTAGCCTGGATTGTTCTAAAAGTTTGGTCAAAATGTATACTTGGTAGGTATGAGGAGAAATATTTATAGTTTGATATGAGCAAGAGGGAGACAATACCAGTGGCATAAATTAAACTCTGGATCTCAAGCAAAGAATGGGCCTCCTCATGACCTACTTGTGGGCAGAGTAACAAACTTCTTTTGATTGGTCCTACCTCAGGGTTGGCTGTTTCCAAATTCCATTCTCAGACCAGAGTTGGGTGGAATGCATGATTGAAGGCTTCCCCAATTTATAAGTCTTATTGAGAAACAGAACTTGTTTGCTTTTCTAGAATTTGAAAATCCCAGTGGGAGGCAGAGGAACTAGCAATGCAAAGGAGAGGGGATCACGAAAAAATCTTCTAACTTTCTAAAAACGTTAGTAAAAGTAGCAAAACCAAGCTTCTGGCATGGCAGTGGAAACAGACTGGTTTGCAGTAGTAATTGCAACAAAATTGAGTTTACAGGGTAGCAGTGGCAGCAATGCTAGCGGTAGTGGTGTTTGCCTCAAAATTAAGCTCCTGGCTGCAGTTGTACAGGCCATAGTGTTTAGTGTTTTTTGGTAGCATCAGTGACTGTTTCACTGGATGAGTTTCTCAGTGTGATTTTTGGCTTTGTTTCTGGCTATGTAGCTCCAAGCTGGCCTTTCCATACCTCCTATTGATTTTGTAAGCTGCCTAATGACCTTTTAATGAGTTATTCTTTCCTTTGATTCTATTAGACTTTGATTTCTGCTACCTGCAACCCAGAACCTGATAGATACTTCTGGGAACCTTGTTAAAATATAGATTCCACAGCCTAGACATAATCATTCAGAATATCTGACATAGGGGCATAGGAATCTAGTCTTTTAAAGATTCAAACTAGCTTAAGCAGAATGTATTAACTCAAATAATTAAAAAGTCTAGGGATTAGATGTTCAGGCAGTACTTAATTCAGAGCTCAAGCAGTGCCTTCAGGATTTGGTTTCTCTATTTGCTGGTTCTATCTTCAGAAGTGTTTTCTTCAGTCTCAGATTTCATGTGGTAGCAAGATAATGGCAGCAACTCCAGATATCCTCTTAGCTTATGCTCCAGTAGACAAGAGCATTTGTCTTTGTCCTAGAAGCTGTGGCTCTGATGGATGTCCATGTTTGAAACCATCACTCTAGCCAAGGCAGTGCAAAACTCTGATTAGTTGACCTGAGTCTTCTGCCTTCTCTGGAGCCTAGATTCTCTCAAGAGACTTTTTCTCTTTTCATTTGGATGAAAGTCTCAAAGATTTGTTAATAATCTTTTCTGAGGACTATTAAACATCCTTATGCTTGCAATTGAGTTATAGGCTCATTTATGCATTTATTCATGAACAGATGGAACACTTACTAGACATTGTAGTAGACAAAGGAAATTTAAAGTTGAATACAATGTTGTTCTTGTTTTAAAAGAGCATAGATTTTATTAGGGGAGACATATAAGTAAACCAATATTTAAATCCATTTGACTTATTATTGAACATCTATTGAATGCTTGACACTATTCTAATGCTGGGGACACACCAGTGAATAAAATAAAGTACTTATCTTGATATAGTTTACATTACAAGGGAATAATGAGAAGGCAAATCAACAAACAAAAATGTAGTCCAATAAGGCCTCTCTGAGAGGTAGAGATATGGAGGAATGAAGGACTGAACCTGTGGATATCCCCAGGAAAGAACATTCTAGGCAGAGGAAGCATCAGGTGTAAAGGGCCCAAGGCAGGACCTACTTGGTCAGTGTAGCTGTAGCAGAATATTGTGGAGAGGTGTTAGAGACGAGTTTAAGAAGGTATGGGGGCTAGATTCTTTTTGCAGCCTTGTAACACCTCTGATATGGGAATCATGTGGGCATTCTGAGCAGAGAAGAGGCACGATACAACTTGTTTTCAAGGAATCCTGTTGTATACAGTGAGACAAAGATGGAAGCTGAGATACAGTTGGAAGGTTATTACAATAAACTAGAATGGGGCTGACCAGCATGGTAAGTAAAAAGTGGTTGGATTCTGGATATCTTTTGAAGGAGTATTTTACAAGATTTGCTGATGGATTGGATGTGAGGTGTGAGAGAAGGAGAGGACTCAAGTGTGTCTCCAAGCTCTTTGGCTTGAGCAACTGGAAGAATGAAATTTTCTTTTCTTTATTTTTGATACTTTTCATTTATGGGATATCATTTTATATCAATTCCATAAGAATGAAATTTTCATTACTGAACTGGGAAAGATTGCTTAAGAAGTTGCCTATTAGACATCCTAGCATGTATGATTAGTAGGCAATTGGATATTCTAGAGTTCAGATTAGATATTTGAGCCAGAGCACATATTTGGGCACCATTATTCTTTTTTTTTTTTTAATTTCAGAATATTATGGGGGTACAGATTTTAAGGTTTCAAAAAATGCCCATTTCTCCCCCTCCCCCCACAAGCCTGAGTCCCCAGCATGACCATCCCCCAGATGGTGCACATCTCACTCATTATATATGTATATACCTCCCCCCTCCCCCCTCCCACCTGCCAAATACCCTATTACTGTAGTTCCTATGTGACCACTTAGGTGCTGTTCAGTTAATACCAATTTGCTGGTGAGTATATGTGGTGCTTGTTTTTCCATTCTTGGAAAACTTCACTTAATAGTATGGGTTCCAGCTCTAATCAGGAAAATATAAGATGTGCTATATCACCATTGTTTCTTAGAGCTGAATAGTACTCTATGGTATACATATACCACATTTTATTAATCCATTCTTGGATTGATGGGCACTTGGGCTGTTTCCACAGCCTTGCAATTATGAATTGTGCTGCCATAAACATTCGAGTGCAGGTGTCTTTTTTGTAGAGTGTCATTGGATCTTTTGGGTAGATGCCCAGCAATGGGATTGCTGGATCAAATGGTAGATTCACTTGTATCGCTTTAAGGTATCTCCATATTGCTTTCCACAGAGATTGAACTAGTTTGCAGTCCCACAAGCTGTGTAGGAGTGTTCCTCTCTCTCCACATCCACGCCAGCATTTATTGTTCGGAGACTTTTTGATAAAGGCCATTCTCACTGGAGTTAAGTGATATCTCATTGTGGTTTTGATTTGCATTTCCCTGATGATTAGAGACGTTGAGCATTTTTTCATATGTTTGTTGGCCATTCTTCTGTCTTCTTTAGAAAAGTTTCTGTTCAAGTCCTTTGGGCACCATTATTCTTGTAAGTAGTATTTAAAGCTATGAAATGGATGAGATCCCTTAAAAGGTGAGTAGATAGAGCACAGAAAAGAGCACTCCAGGTTTTAGAGGTCAGGCTAATAAGGAGAACCAGCAAAGGCATTGTAGTAGTAGCTGACAGTAAGACAGGAGAATCAAGAAAAAGTGCCATCTTGAAGCCAAGAGAAGAAAGTATTTCAAGAAGGAAGGAGTTGTATCAAATGTTGCACTTGTGATAGGTCAGTAAGATGAGGACCAATGATTGACCATTATTTATGGCCATGTTGAAGATATCTGTGACTTTATCAAGAGTTATTTTGCTAGAATTGTCAAGATGAAAAGACCAATTTAAATATGTTCAAAAGATAAAGGAAATGGAGGGGGTGACAGTGGGTATTGACAACTTTTAGATGGGGCAGAGAAATGTGGAGGTAGCCAGAAGGGATAAAGAAAGGTCAGTGTGTTAAGTGAGTTTAAGTATATACAGGGTGCTATGGGAGTTCATAACAAGGTTACCCAAATGAATGGAAGATTAGGAAAGTTTGCCTGTAGTAGATTTTATTAATAGAATGGAGTTTCAGAGGAAGGTCCAGGAACTAGTAGTAAATTCAGATGGGGTGAATATTTTTCAAATGGGGGATATGTTTGAATGTATGTAAGTATGAGACAGCATTAGATATGGCAAAATGCAAGTTACTTGGAATGGCTGACATAAAAGGCCAATGAGGCAAATTAATAGGATATTAGGTTAAAGTATAATCAGCATCACACCTTGAAGCATTCTGTTGAATTTTGCTTTTTCAGCTATAGATAACTTTTGAAATATTTTGCGTTTTCCAAAGAGAAGTCTAGATGCAGCGTGGAAGATGTACTGAAGTAGGGATAGACTGGCATCAAAGAGACAAGGGATTGTTGGAGGGATCCAGGTAAAAAGAGACAAAGGGCTGAATTTAGGCCAATGATGGAGAAATTGGAGGGCATGGATATGCAAGATATAAAGAAGGAATGACCTACAAGATTCTATATTGGAGGTGAAGGAGTGGAGTGTGCAAGGAAGAAATATAGCAGGACTTTCACTTCTTCCTTTAGGTATTAAATGAATTGGTGTTGATTCTGCCAAGAGATTGCTGGAATTGATAAATAAATTCAGCAAAGTCTCAGGTTACAAAATCAATGTACACAAATCAGTAGCATTCCTATATGCCAATAATAGTCAAGCTGAGAACCAAATCAAAGACTCAATACCTTTCACAATAGCAACAAAGAAAATACCTAGGAATATATTTAACTAAGGAGATGAAAGACTTCTGCAGGGAGAACTACAAAACACTGAGGAAGCAAATAGTAGAGGATGTTAACAGATGGAAAACCATACCATGCTCATGGATTGGCAGAATCAATATTGTTAAAATGTCTATACTACCAAAAGTGATCTACGGATTCAATGCAATCCCTATTAAAATACCAACATCATTTTTCACAGATCTAGAAAAAATAATTCTATCCTTCATATGGAAACAGAAAAGACCGTATAGCCAAAGCAACGTTAAGCAAAAAGATCAAATTTACCAGATTTAAATAAATTAATTAATCAATTAATCAAAATTAATTAATTAGTTAATTAATGATGTCATTATTAGAGCTTTATAGGAGGAGATTTTAAAATTTACCAGGCATCAAATTACCAGACTTTAAGCTATACTACAAGGATATAGTAACCAAAATAGCATGGTACTTTCACGAGAACAGAGACACAGACCCATGGAACAGGACTGAGAACCCAGATATAAAACCATCCTTATACTGCCATCTGATCTCTGATAAAGCAGACAAAAACATAGATGGGAGAAAAGAATTCATATTTAATAAATGGTGTTGGAAAAATTGGATATCCACATGTAGAAGACTGAAACAGGATCTGCGTCTCTCAACAGTCACAAAAATCAACTCATAATGAATAATAGACTTAAACATAAGGCATAAAATCATAAGGATTCTAGAAGAAAATGTCAGAAAAACTCTTATAGACATTAGCGTAGGCAAAGAATTTATGAAGAAGACTCCAAAAGCAATCACAGCAACAACAAAAATAAATAAATGGGACCTTATCAAATTAAAAAGCTCCTGTACAGGCCGGGCGCGGTGGCTCACGCCTGTAATCCTAGCTCTCTGGGAGGCCGAGGCGGGCGGATTGCTTGAGGTCAGGAGTTCGAAACCAGCCTGAGCAAGAGCGAGACCCCGTCTCTACTATAAATAGAAAGAAACTAATTGGCCAACTAATATATATATACAAAAAATTAGCCGGGCATGGTGGCGAATGCCTGTAGTCCCAGCTACTTGGGAGGCTGAGGCAGGAGGATTGCTTGAGCCCAGGAGTTTGAGGTTGCTGTGAGCTAGGCTGACGCCATGGCACTCACTCTAGCCTGGGCAACAAAGCGAGACTCTGTCTAAAAAAAAAAAAAAAAAAAAAGCTCCTTTACAGCAAGGAAACTGTCATTAGAGCAAGCAGACAACCTACAGAATGGGAGAAAACACTTGAATTCTATACATCTGATAAAGGCAGAGAGATGCAAACACTCATACCCTGCTGGTGGGACTGCAAACTAGTAAAACCTCTATGGAAAGTAGTATGGAGATACCTCAAAGAACTGAGAGTAAAACTGTCATTTGATCCAATAATCCCACCACTGGGTATTTACCCAAAAGAAAAAAAGACATTCTATATAAAAGCCACCTGCACTCGAATGTTTATAGCAGCACAATTCATAATTGCAAAGATGGGGAAACAACTCAAGTGCCCATCAATACATGAGTGGATTAATAAAATGTGGTATATGTATATCATGGAGTTCTACTCAGCCATAAAAAATGGTGAACTACCTTTTGTATTTTCCTGGATGAAGCTGGAGCCCATTCTTTTAAGTGAAGTATCACGAGAATGGAAAAACAAACACCACTTGTACTCACCATTAAATTGGTACTACACAATCAATACTTATGTGCACATATGAAAGTAACATTCATTGGGTGTCAGGCAGGTGGGAGCGGGGAGTAAGTCATGGGTAAATTCACACCTAACGGGTGTGGTGTGTGCTACCTAGGGGATGGTCATGCTTGTAGCTCTGACTTGGGTGGTGCAAAGACTGTCTTTGTAACCAAAGCATTTGTACCCCTGTAATATTCTGAAAAATTAATTAATTAATTAATAAATGAATGATGTCATTATCAGAGCTTTATAGGAGGAGATTTTAAAATATTATTTAAGTTTTGGATATGTTAAGTTTATGTGGGAAAATTTAAGTTGAGAAAGCTAGTAGATATTATAAATTTGGAATTCCAAAAAGAAGTTTGGGCTGGAGATACAGATTTGGCAATCATGACACATAAATGTTGGCTTCGTCATGGATTTGGATGGAGTCACTCAGAGAGAGAGTGGAGAGCAAACGTTCTTAATCTGAGGTTCAGTTGAATGCGGCTGGAGGAAGACGTCCAACTAGGCTGACTGGTTCCACTTTAAATCTATGACCACATTTTTTAAGTGAAACTTACGTGCAGCACAGCAATCTTTTTTCTTCCACTTCTCTTCTCAAACTTCTAACAACTACTCTTTCACACTCTGCAGGTATGATAACTTTGCATTTAATTAACCGAGAAAACAGAAACGATCATAAGAGAACTACCTCCCCTTTACACCATCAAATGTATCAGTCACCATGTATCTATACCCACATGCTCTGCTTTTATTCCTAATGCCAAGGTAAATTGTTCTAGCCCCTGTCTAACTCCAGTTGTGCACTGGATCTGGTTTCCTCTCTTCTACTCAAGGACTTTTCTCTTGCAATCATCCCCTTTTTCTTTCTGCATCACCAGTTTTCTCCTCTTCCTCATCATACCTTTTCCTGTGCTATAATATGTCCCGTCAGAAAAAGTTCTCTTTTGACCCCACAGTTCCATCTGACGACTCCTTCCCCCAATTTTCCTGCTGCCCTTTATAGCAATTCTCTTGGAAAGAGTTTTGTATTATCACTGTCTTTTTGCTTTCACCTCCCATTATTTTGGGATCACACTACAGTTAAACTCTTGTCTACTGATCTCACTGAAACCAATCTTATAGTAGGCAAAGATTTCTTTCTTGCCAAATCTAAGAAACAATTTTTAATTTTCATCTTCTCATCCTCTCAGCAGCATGAAACACAGTTGATTATTTTCTTGAAACACTTTTTTTTTTGTTATTGTTGGCCTCCAGAACCTCATATTTTCCTGATTTTCTTCTTACTTCATCAGCTACCTTCTTAGTCTTCTTCACTGGATCTTTCTATTCTTACGGAAGTTGAAAGGGTGAAATACCCAAGGACTGAATCCTCACCTTTCTCTCTTTTATTTGTTCTCCACCCTAGGTGAGCTCATCCAGAGTCACGGCTTCAAATAACATCTGCTCAAATATCACATCTCAGAAAGGTCTTTCTTTTCCATATCTTACCTTGCTTTGTTTTTCTTCATGACAATTATCACTCTTTTAAATTATATTTGTATTTAAACAAATACAGACATTAAATAAATCTGTCTTCCCCATGAGAAGACGGGTCTTGCTTGTTTAGTTCTTTGGTATGCCCTCAGCAATTAGAGCAGTACACAGCACATAACAGGCTCTTAAAATTATTTAACAAATGAATGCTCTAAAGAGGCTTTCATACCTTTTTTTTTGGTAATAGCTTTTGTTGAGATATAATTCATATACCACACAATTCATCCATTTAGTGTATCATCACAGAGGTTGTTTTTATTCACAGAGTTGTGCAATGATCATAATAATGAATTTTATATCATTTTTATTAGCCCCTAAATAAAGACCAGACCCTTTAGCAGTCATTTCACATCCCTCCCCCCCCCAATACTAGGCAACCACTAAGGTATTCTCTGTCTCTGTAGATTTGCCTGTCTGGACATTTTGTATTAATGGATTATATTAATAAAATGTGAGGTGTTTTGTGACTGGCTTCTTTCACTTAGCATAATATTTTCCAGGTTCATCCATGATGTAATATGCATCACTACCTTCTTTCTTTTTTTGATTGCATTGTGTGTATATACTACATTTTATCTATTTATTAATCAGTCAATGGACATTTTGGTTGTTTCTACTTTTTGGCTACTATAAATAATGCATAACATTTTGTGTACAATTTTTGTGTGGACACATTTAATTTCTTTTTTAAAATTTTATTTATATTTCAATACATTTAGGGAGTTTTTGTGTTAAGTGGTTTTTGGGTACATGGATGAATTGTATAGTGGTGATGATGTCTGCATTTTTAGTGTACCTGTCACCTGAATAGTGTATGTTGTACTCGATAGTTTTTCTTCCTTTACCCCCACTTCTTTTCTCCTTCTGAATCTCTGATATCCATTTCACTACTGTAGTGTAGTGAAGAATGCACTACTCCTGCGTTCCTGTGGCTTAGCCACCACTTATAAGTGAGTACATGTAGTATTTGATTTTTTAAATACTGCGTAACTTCAGTTAGGGTCTTGCTCTTGCTCAGGCTGATTTTGAACTCCTGACCTCAAGGATCTGCCTGCCTCAGCCTCCCAGAGTACTAGGATTACAGGGATGAGTTACCATGCCCGGCCAAATTAATATTGTTAAAATGACCATACCACCCAATGCAAGCTACAGATTCAATGTAATCCCTATCAAAATACCAATGAAATTTTCATAGAAATAGAAAAAAAATTTAAAAATTCATATGAAACCACAAAAGACCATGAATAGCCAAAGCAATACTGAGCAAAAAGAACAAAGATGGAGGCATTACATTCCTTGACTTCAAAATATACTACAAAGCTATAGTAACCAAACCAGCATGGGATTGGTATAAAAACAGACACATAGACCAATAGACCAACAGAATGGAATAGAGAACCGAGATATAAATCCACATATTTACATCCATCTTATTTTTGACAAAGGCACCAAGAACGTATATAGGGGAAAGGCAACCCTCTTCAATAAATGGTACTGGAAAAATTGGATGTCCATATACACAGGAATGAAACTAGCCTCATATCTCTCACTATATGCAAAAAATCAACTCAAAATGGATTAATGGATTAAAGGTTTAAATATAAGACCACAAACTATCAAACTACTAGAAGAAAACATAGGAGAAACATTTCAGGACATTGATCTATGCAAAGATTTATGGCTAAGATTCAAAAGCACAGACAACAAAAAGAAAAATAGACAAAATAGGACTATATTAAATTAAAAAGCTTCTGCACAGGAAAGGAAATAATCAACAGAATGAACAGTCTTATTGAATGGGAGAAAATATTTGCAAATTATTCATACAATAAGGAACTAATATCCAGAATATATAAGAAACTCAAACAACTCAACAGCAAAAATAACCCCCAAATAATCCCATAAAAAAGTGGGTAAAGGACATGAATAGACATTTCTCAAAAGAAGACATACAAATGACCAACAGGTGTATGAAAAAAAATGTATATCATCACTAATCATAAGGAAAATTCAAATCAAAACCACAATGATATATCATCTTATCCCAGTTAGAATGACTATCAAAAAGACAAGAAAGAAAGAAATGTTGACAAGAATGTGGAAAAAGGGAGCTCTTATACATTGTTTATGGGAATGTAAATTAGTATAGCTATTATGGAAAACAGTATGGAGATTTCCCCAAAACTAAAAATAGAACTACTATGCAATCCAGCAATCCCACTACTGGGCATTTATCCAAAGGAAAGGAACTCAGTGTATCAAAGGGATACCTACACTCTCATGTTTATTGCAGCACTATTCACAATAACAAAGATGTGGAATCAACTTAAGTGTCCATTGTTGGATAAATAAAGAAAATGTGGTACATATACACAATGGAACAATATTTGGCCATAAAAAAGAGTGAAGTCATGACATTTACAGCAACATGGATGAAACTAGAGGTCATTATGTTAAGTGAAATCAGGCAAACGAATATTGAATGTTGTCACTTATATGAGAACTAAAAAATTGATCTCATGGTGATAGGGAGTAGAATGATAGTTGCCAGAAGCTGGGAAAGGGTAGGGGAAATGAAGAAAGGTTGGTTAATGGATACAAACACATAGTTAAATAGAAGGAATAGTACAACGTAAATATGTATAATTATTTTGCATCAGTAAGAAAGATTTAAAAAGCTGATCCTAAATGCATTTTATTTTTATAATTTTTTTCTATTTATATATTTATGTGTGGTATTTGTTTAAATTCTAATTAAAATAAACCTACTGTAAAAATATATTTATAGGAAAATTTCAACACTAAATGTATATTAAAGCGTTACTGTTAATTTTTTCAAGTGTGAAAAAGAAGAACCAAAGAGACAAAAGAAGGTGAAAACTATGAGGCCAACATAAGCAAAATTTATAATTAAAGAGTTATGATCAAGGCAGAACAGTATTTAAGTTGGATAGGCAAGGACAAGTGTGATCTCATATGTAAATGAGCAACTTTTGTTATTTTGGAGCTTTGGGAAGAGGACCAAAGAAAAGTGAGCTCCTAATCTAGCTGATGGGATTTTGCTTGGAAGGAGAGATGATGCTTGGAGGGGGAAGAGGGAATGCTGCTGTAAGAAACACCTAAACATGAGGAAGCAGCTTTGGAACTGGGTAATAGGTGGAGACTGGAAGAGTATTGAGGTGCATGCTAGAAATGTGGATGTTAAGGGTGATTCTAATGAGGGCTCTGAAACAAAAGAGGAAAGCTGGAGAGAAAGCTTCTGTCTTCTTAGAGAGCACATAAATATTAATAATTATAAAGAGAATGTTGATAGAAATATGGACATTAGAGGCCATTCTGATGAGATCTCAGATAGAAGTGAGGAACATTTTATTGGAAACCAGAGGAACGATGATCCTTGTTATAATGTGGCAAAGAACTTGGCTTAATTTGGTTCGTGTTCTAGTGTTTTGTGGAGGGTAGGACTTGCAAACAATGAAACTGGATATTTAGCTAAGGAGGTTTCTCAGCAAAGTGTTGAAGAAGAGCCTTGGTTCTTCCTGCTGACTTGCAGCAAACTGTGAGAAGAGAGAGATGAATTGAAGAAGGAATTATGCAATTCCATGGCCAGAACTTGAAAATTTAGAAAATTCTCAGCCTATCCATACTGCAAAAAAATGAGAAATAAGTGTGTTTTTTAAATGCCTGCTAGTCTATGGCATTTTTAATAGCATCCTGAGCAGACTAAGACAGATATTGGTAGCAGGCAGTACCTGGAAAGGTGCGACTTGCAGCACGGCAGACTGGCTGCTTTTTCCCTTCTGGATTCAGTTTGGGGTTTTGCTCCAGAACCAAAAGATCTGGGAACTAGTTCTTCAAAAGATTGAGTCTCTCACTTGGCCTTCTCTAGGTAATTAATTGTCAAGGTAGTTTATTCTCATTTCCAGAGGGGAGGAAAGACTTCTGGGACAAAGGGGATATAGCTCGAGTGAAAGCCTATTTGGAAACGACTGCTATCTTCATCTCACTCAGAAAGTAGAATGTGGTGTATATGGCATTTCTGCCTCTAAGGAAGGTTTTTAAACATGGAAATGTGGAAATGGGCAAGTAATTCAAGGGCCTCAGGGTAAAGCAGAAGTGCCAAGGCTACCCAGAGGTGGGAGTTTATGGGAGGCAGCAAGACATCCTGAGGACAAGTTTATACAAGAACTGCTCAGGGAAGGACATAAAAGGAGGTGAGGCAAGAAACCTCAAGATTAACTTGGCATCTTGCAAATCTTTTTGAGAAAATCCCCAACTGGGGTTGTCAGAAAGCCTTCCTGTGCTTTCCTCAGATGCTTGTACTTGCCCCAAGCCTGTTTCCTTGCTGGATGTGCAACTTGAACCAGTCTTTAGATGCTCACCCTTGGCAGCATTTGAAGTAAATCATTTCTTGCTTAGCACTTCCCCCTGGGTAGGAGGGAGGACTCTCATGAGCAGGTACTGGCATGGTTAATACAGGTAGTTTTTGGAGGAGAAAAGCAGTGTGATTTCCTTCCTTCAGGCATCCTCCTCACCCCCTCACCCCAACACATACACACACATTGGAGGTCCTGTTGATTAACTAACCAGACTAAATGTTCAATTCTCTATTTTACTTGTCTATGGAGATATATAAAGCTTCAAAAGAAGATGATACTTTTCAGAGAAAAGTGTGGATTAGTAAATCTGCTAGGCTATTGTTATTTAATTACTTTTTAAGCTTCCCACTAAAGCAGCTTTGGGTCCTACCTCTATCTAACACTTCTTTTATTAAAAAAGCATTAATAGATTCATGCTTCCAAAACCTGCAAGAGGTTGTGCTTTTGCTAAAAGATGAGTATTATTTAGTCTTTTGAGGCATCTGCAAAATCCTTAACAAAGATAGGTATGTCTCATTGGCTAGGTTCCAGAGATGAAGCTAGAAACTTTAACAATATCACTGTAAATGCAATTTTTGCCAATGTGCCAAGATTTTGTCAAATATAGCTTGTTATTATCATTTGGAGGTATCTACTATTAATGTACCTGCAATACATACCTCAGTTTGATGAAGAGCAACTATGGTTTGTTAATATTTTGACAAAAGTTATCACGTCTTACTATGTGGAGAACATCTAACCCTAGTATAAGAAGTAATGCCTAGCAAAACAAACTGAAACTAGTAATTTTTGGACAATCTTGTATCAACAAGAATGTTATGCTTGCAGAGTTTCTTCTTGCCACCTAATTGGCAGGTTTTACTTGAACTAAAAAGACACTGTGGAATGTCATATAGGATAATAGACAATGTAAACTCCAGAGAACTGATAAGGTTGTATTACTTGTGCAAGAAATCTATTGCTTGTAGACATGATTTTTGCAGAAAGTATATATATCATCAATAAAATAAAGGTTATTCTTACTAAGTGGTTTGTTTTTCTCAATTCATGGTTCATAAAATGTAATCTCTGGACCAGCAACAATCAGCTTCACTAAGAACTTGTTAGAAATGCAGGTTCTCAAGTCCCTAGTGAACACTAACTCCTGGGCAGGGGTACAGCAATCTGTACTTTAATTAATCTTGAATTAGTGATGCATGCTAAAGTTTGGAAACCCAGATTAGTACTGGGGTTAACAGTACTTTCTCAGTTTTATAACCCAGGAGTCTTTGTGGTGGGAGATCCTGGGACATCAAATGTGATTGGTCAGATTTACTATAGAGAAAAAGTTTTGTCTGTATAGAATGGGCAACTGATGATAATTTTTTTCTCTTTTTATTTCAATAGATTTAGGAGGTACAAGTGTTTCTGGTTACATGAATGAATTGTATAATGCCGAAGTCAGGGCTTTTAGTATACCAGTCAGCAGAATAGTATACACTGTACTGTGTAGATAAATTTTTTATCATTAATTAACTCATTCAACAAATAGCTTACAATCTAGGCACTAGACAAACAATAGTGAATAAGACAGAAAAGAGCTCTGCTTCATAAACTACCATTCTGGGCTGCATATATAAGGTGATGTTATTAATAATTTAGTACAATGGCTCAAATTGCCTAGAAGTAGACCACAGGGTGAAAAGTTTCTATAATAACGTTCTATCCTTGTGGGTGAAAATTGCCCATTTTTTTGGGAAAATGAATTCTTTATAGGCTTGACTTGATCATGTGACACTGTTGTATCATGTTAACTAATATAGCCAGGTGAAAAATAACAGTTCAGTCTGTTGTTTCATTAAAAAATCCTAAATGACCAGCTTTATTCCACTAAATTGACAAAATCAACTAGTATTGTTGGAACTATGTCAATGGAGCATAATATGCATTAATGTGAAAGATTAGGTCTGGAGAAAAACCATTGGTGAATGAAAAGGAATATTTGGAGCATAAATGATCCAGCTTGGTTGTTTCCTAATTACACTAGTGTTTTTTCAGTGCTCCAGTTTATTTTGTAATATACACAACCTACCTGTATAAAAAGAGATCAACCATGTTAACAATTAGAGATGATATAAAAAATTTAGGACTAGCTTTACAAAATGTATTTGGTTTCTAGGAAATAAATGACAATTTTAGTTTTCATCCAATTCAGGGGTTTTGTTAGAGGCAAAAATGAGGTAAAGCTTATCTTAAATTCTTTCTACATTTCTTGAATTTATTAGTGTATAAAGTAGGGGAATAGCAACCTTAAAGGAGAAGCTACTTTATTAAAGCAATCTTTAATAAAGAATCTGAACATGTTTATTCATATAAAGGAATGAAATCTTTCATTTTTGTCACCACAAATATCTTTAAAAATAATTATTAAACACCAGTTGGCATATGAAGTTTTTATGAGCACTTTGTATATTAACCAGTCACTGTCCTTGCTTATGAAGATGCTTTCTTTTTCAAATACTAATCAAAGATGAATGATCATCTTTTAGAGAAAGATATCAAACCTAACCTCTGGCTATGCACAGGGAAGTCAGAAACACCTGTTAGAATTTAGACCAACCCAGTTCACAATTTTTTTTTCTGGGGCAGGAAAATAAAGGGTATATTTCCTGTTGAGGGTCTCAAACTCAAATGCTTTTGGGGTGCTATACTGGTACCATAAAGACATGAACAGGACAGGTATAGGAGACAGAGAAAGTGCTAGAGCTGTACCTGGACAGTGCATGTCTTTCTTGTCTAAAAGTGGTTCGGCTTCAGCCATTTCAGTCATATCTTCTGCATGAAGATATATACTTCATTCATTGCTCAAAATTAGCTGATTAAAGGCCACAGAAGGATGTTAAAGATAAGTGGTCTGGCTCTAGCTCTTAATCTTTGGCATCGGGATACTTGTCTCTCCAGGTTTGATAGTTTTTGAACATTATGTCAAACCACCAAAATCTATTAAGTTGAAGTGTATGAAATTGTCATTTTTGTAGGTAAAACAAATACAAATACTGGCTATGCTGTGATCAAACCTAATATTTTCTATCAGGAATTTTAAAAAATCAGGGCACATATTCCTTTATCCTCCCCTTTATTCTGTAAGAAGAGATGCTTTTAGTTTACATGTTTGTTTGCCTCTTTTTCTCTGTAAAGCTAAATTCTCTTGTGGTTTTGATTAAATCATTCAAAAAGCATTTTTTTTAAAGGTTGAGAACGCAATTGTGAACAAGAAACACATCATATCTGCCTCATGATGCTGACAGTCTAGCTAATAGAGAAGTAAAAAGGCAATTCCATTAAATTAAAATGTTTTAAGGGAAGTTCAGGGTCCTGTGAGAGTACTTAGGAGTGGGACACCTAACTTGAAACTGGGAAATCCAGAAAGTTTCTTGGAAGAAGGAACTTCTAAATTGAGAGCAGAAGGATGATTAAGACTAAGCCAGGCCAATGGGAGGAGCAAGAGTGATTGAGGTAGGTTGAGTAACATATGCAAAGGTGAAAGAGAGACTGGCTATATTAGCAAACAGTCAATAGTTCAGCTTGACTGGATTGTATAATGCGAAGCACAAAATGAATTTGGAGAAGTATTGAGAGACTGTAATTATGAAAAGTCATTTATGCCAGGTTAAGGTGTTTGGAAGTTATACCATAGGTATTGGGCAATTATTGACAGATTTTTAAGGGGGATGGGGATGTGGTGTGATCAAATTTGAATTTTAGTCAAACTAAATTTCTTTCTTTTGGAAAGAAAATTTAAGACTATTGTAGTAAAACTGGAAACAGAGGATAGTAACTTAACATAGGCAATGGCAGTAGTGACAGAGAGTAGCTTAGAGAACTCTGTTAGGAGGTAATATCTCTAGGCTTGCTGGTTAGCTATGAGAGAAGGAAAACACAGAGTTAATGATGATTTTCAAGTATCTGAGTTGGAGAACTGGGCAGTGCTATTTAGTGAAGCAGAGAGTGAAGAGGAGGAACAGGTTTGGAATGAGTTCTTTGGGACCTGATGAGTTTGAGTTGCTTATAGAAAATCTAAACTGAGATGTCCAGTAAATAATTAGATATATAGGGGAGACATTTGGTGATGGAGCTATAAATTAGAAGTCGTGTATAAATGTAATTGAAGCCATAATATAGATAGATTCAAACACTGAGAATCTGTAGAATGAGAAAAGATTCTAGCATAATCCTTATAGAATAGAAAATTTAAGTGATGAACAGAGGAAGAAAACTCCACAAATGATACCGAGAAGTAACCAGAGAGGTAGAAGGAAAACCAGAAGGATGTGTTATAATGGAAGCCAAGGGAAAAGTGTTCAGGGGAAGGTATGATTAGCCACAACAAATTCTGTCAAGAGTACAAGGAACTCAAATTCATCTCTTATTTAACAATAAGGAAGTCATTGGTGACCTGCTCAGAGCACTTTTTGCTGGAATGGTAGGGTCAGAAACATATCAAAGTGGCTTAGGAGTGAGTCAGAATTGAGCTAATGGAGACCTTTAAGAAGTCTGGCTTTATGATCTTTTTGTAGTTCTTAAGTATGATGATTGGGTTTTCATACTGATATGTGAGATGTGCCTCCCTTAAACCTTGTTAGGAAGTTGGCACGTTACCCATCTGATGTGAAAAAAAAAAAAAGTCTGGCTTTGAAGGGGAAAAAGGAGTATGATGGTGAGGAAGGTTATTAAAATATATGTATTTAAAATTAATTAATTAATTAGTTAGAGACAGGGTTTTGCTCTGTCACCCAGGCTAGAGAGTAAAAAAAAATCACCCACATTAGCACAAACAGAAGATCTGGACAGGAATTTTCATGTTATTAATAATTAAGATGAAAAGAAAAAAATGTGATAGCTATGTAATCATAAGATAGCAAATAAATCAATAAATATGTAAGAAATAGAGGAAAGACTGAGGAAGAGCCTAGTCTCAAAAAATATATTCAAAAGGAACAGAAAAAAAATTCTCCGTGTTTATATATAGAAAGATTTTGTAAGAACATGACATATATATAACAAGTTCTCAAATAGCAGAATGAAATGAAAAGGGAAATCACAGAGCTAAAGAAACAGGACCAGCGCAATTATAGAACTAATTTATATGGTAGAGTAATTAACAGATTAGACATGGCTTAAAACTGAATTATTGATGTGGAAGAAAGGCTTAAGAAAATCACTATAAAAATACATAAAAATAATTAGACCAAAGATATAATATAGAGGAGGCAAAGCTGGTATAACAGACAGATAATTGGTATTATTAAAGTAGAAAACTCAGCAAATAACACAGAAAATATAGTCAAAATATAACATATAAAATATTACATACATATATGATGCTTATGGAATATATGTATTCTATATAGTAAGATTCAATGTTAAAAAACAATGGAGAGAAGAAAACAACCCGAGAATGTAATGCCCAGCCAAATTGTCATTCATATATAAGGGTAACAGAAAGTTATTCCTGAACATTCAAGAACTCAGTGAGTATGGCATATATGAAGCCTTATTGGAAAAAAAAAGACTATTTGATGAAATACTGAAAACTGAAAAATAAATTAAAAATATAGAACTCAGGAATGGAAAAGACATGGCAAAAGAACAGGCAGTGATTATTGGGTTCTTTTAGATATTGATCTAAGATTTAACAACTGTAGGAATTATGGCTGTGGAAGCAAATATAGATGTTACAAAGCCCAACAGTATAAAAATAATAACTAACCAAAATGAGGAGGTGGGAGGAAGTGAAAACTTGCTAATTTTCTTGTCTTGCTTAGGAAAGAGTCAGTTGATACTGTCTATGTTAAACATGTAGTTTAATCATTACTTAATGATTTAAACTTTTTTTTTTTTGAGACAGAGTCTCACTTTGTTGCCCAGGCTAGAGTGAGTGCCATGGCGTCAGCCTGGCTCACAGCAACCTCAATCTCCTGGGCTCAGCTATCCTACTGCCTCAGCCTCCCGAGTAGCTGGGACTACAGGCATGCACCACCATGCCTGGCTAATTTTTTGTATATATATTTTTAGTTGGTCAATTAATTTCTTTCTATTTTTGGTAGAGACGGGGTCTCGCTCAGGCTGGTTTCGAACTCCTGACCTTGAGCGATCCTCCCGCCTCGGCCTCCCAAAGTGCTAGGATTACAGGCGTGAGCCACCGCGCCCGGCCTAAACTTTTTATTTTAGATTTTTTTCCCAAAAAATGTTTTATGGTGATAAAAATGTTTAGCTGACTTTTAGTAATTTTTAGTGCACTTCTTTTTCTTTTCTTAAAGTCAATGACACTTAGATTTAGTGCTTTTTATGAAAATACAGCATGCATAGTAATTGATCTGTCTATATAGTTATCATTTATCTAGCTAATTCACAAGTCTACTTGTATTAATGTATATAGAGATATCTAGTATAATGGCCATATTTTCAGAGTGATGTTCACTTAATTAAAAAATGGGATTTTTTTGCTTTTTTTTTTTTTTTGGCAGGGGGATAGAGTCTTTCTCTGTCGCCCTGGGCAGAACACAGTGGTGTCATCATAGCTCACTGCCACCTCAAACTCCTGGGCTCAAGCGATCTTCCTGCCTCAGCCTCTCAAGTAGTTGTGACTACAAACACAACCACAATGCCCTGCTAATTTTCTGATTTTTTGTAGAGATGGGTCTTACGCTTGCTCAGGCTGGTCTAGAACTCCTGAGCTCAAGCAATCCTCCTGCCTCAGACTCCTAGAGTGCTAGGTGTCAGCCACCACACCTGGCTAAAAAATGGTTATTTTTAGATGGCAAGATCTATAGATAATTATTTTATTTTCTTTATACTTCTAATATTATATAAATTTTTTTAATAAGCTTTATTTTAAAAATTGCCATATGTTTATGTAAAAAATTTAGGAATTGATAGATAAGTACAAAAAATAAAGAATTACCTGTAATTCTATCATCCAGAAATACTTAGTTATTATTTTGTTACATATCCTTCCAGACTTTTTCCTGAATATACATGTAATGGTTACACATGCACATTTTTTAAACATTGTTTTAAAACAGATTGAGATCCTGTTGTTCATTCTGTTTTTTAACATGCTTATTTAGTATATCAAGGACATCTTTTAAGATCAATAAATGTAGCTCCACACCATTATTTAAGCAGAACTTCATTGTATGGCATTTCTATAATTTGTTGTACCAGTCTCCTAAGGGGAGACATTTAGAATGTTCCACATTTTTCATTATTATAAGATAATCCTAGGTGAACAGCTGCTTTCAAATATATTTATGCACTTATTTAATTGTTTATTAAAGTAAATTCTTAAAAGTGGAATTTCTGGGTTTAAATCTATGCTTTTGGGGCAGTGGAGTGAATGGGAAGGCAAATTTTGTGTATGTGTTTGTGTGTGTGTGTGTGTATGAGAGAGAGAGAGAGAGAGAGAGAGACTAGGCATCAAGCAGTGTGCTGCACAGATTTTTCCACTAAAGACAAAGCATGACCATGCATCCCCTGGGGTCTGAGAGTATGTCTCCAAATGCTCAGCTGTAAGTGTGAATTGTCTTTGATGTTTCATAGTTTATCTTAAAAACTCATTAAGATTTTTGCATTCTGTTTTTTTTTAAATATAAAAGTAATGTCTTATGTCTCCAATCTTTGTGTGAATTTGATGTTCCAGCAAAATGTGTCAAGAATATCCTATTGCTCCTATAACTCCCATTACACTGCCCTATTTTTTGTTTGAAAAACACATAAAAGGGATAAATTAACAAAAGCTAATTGTTAATCAAGGAACAACTGTCAAGCAAGCATTAAACTAGGTTACTGTGTGGAATTACAAAGAAGTTGAGAACATAGTCCTTACCTTTGAATAGCCTCCAATTTACTTATTTCCCTTTAACAAGCTCATCAAAGAATTATGTTTAACCTGATAACTGACTGAGCTAAGGTCTATGATGAATTTGCTTGACAGGATGGAAAGTCCCTGCTGGCTTTCACTGCACACTTCCAGGGGCTTGCTAATGTGTTTGTTTTGGACTTGAAGGCATTATTATGAGCATCTATAGCATTCTAGTGTCTTGGGAAGGGAATCAGGTACCCTATTGGCAAGAAGACAGCATAACAAAGATAGTTTATAGGCTTTCACATTTGGGACAAGTACAGTACAGGAAATGTAAATGAACTAAATCCTAAATTAGCCAGGACTGTGAATTCAGTAGACTTTCAAACATATGTGACCTTAAACACTTAATTTAAGGAGAACTAGGAAAATATTGCTAGGAAAGTCTCTTATCAAAGACATGAAATTCATATTCAGACCCCATTGTGGAGATAACAACAAATTCAGTCCAATGTTGTTTAACTTCTGTGTCTCCATTCCCTTTTTGTTACGGTGACACTGATGCAAAACACAGTCCCTAGAAGAGAGTAGGTAAGTGTTTGCTTAATAAATAGATGAGCACTCCAAATAATGAATCAAAGGCACTAAATTGTATTTATCATGCTGTATTTACTAAAAGAACTAAGGTATGCTCTTTCATTTTAAGAAGACCTTTAACATCAAGGATTGATACAGAAAATATTTGCTTGTGAACTTTGAGCAAAACTAGAGAATGGTTCTTCTCATCTTCTGAGCCAGGTCTCCTATAGATTATAGGATCCCAAGTTTTTGCCATTGTGCTCCTAGAGTTTGGCTGTAGAAGGTCTCTGGCAGGGAGAATGAATGCCTTGTGAATGTTCTTTACTGTCCTGACTCCACACTGGAATCCCTGACCTTTGCCTACCTCCCTTGTATAATGTGCTTTGGAAATTCCTGACTTTGGGCATGGTAGTCTCACTGAACATAACTTATGAAGTTTCTTCTGATCCATGCATCTTTATTCCTCAGGAAGGAGACCTTGTCCTCTTGTTCTGCCTTGTAAGATTGTCAGCACTACTCTTTCTCACCCATGATTCCACCAAGGTAGAAGAACCAGAATCCTGATTCTGAAATATTTTTGCCCAAAATATTTTTGCCCATTATCATCCAGGAATGAGTTGAACAGTTAGCAGGGCAGATGTGGAGGCATAGGGTTACACTGATGCAGAATAAGTTGTGCTACATTTGACTTATTCTATTTATTTATTTAAGTGAGTAGAATTGGATTAATCATAGTTCTTGGTTCATAAAACATTATTGTCATTGTTTCATGAATGTCCCTCTTTTATTTATTTTAATTGCTTGTGTATGATTTTAATAATATAATTACTACTACTTACTCAAGAACTAATATATTATCAATAACTTATGTCTACCTGTATATTTTCTATTTTTTAACTTCTTTCATTGACAACAATTAGTCCTTTGTGTCTATGAAGTGAAGCAGATATCTTTACTTAAATGTAATCCAGTTTACAAAAAACAAAACAAAACAAAACAAAACAAAATCTTTTAGGCACCAAACTTCCAGGTGTAGCCATTCACAAAGACAATTTCATGAGTTATATAATGGAGAACTAAAGACGTACTGTGGAAATTCCACTAAGCAGGGATGTGATTAAGAATTGTAACAGTTACTATTTTGACCTTTGTAGGGGCACATTGGTGTGGTATGGCAAAAATGCTGTCTGATGCACCAGCACCCATAAAAGACAGTAAAAGCTGGCGTGTGTGTTTAGTTTTATAAATCAGAGAGTTAATTAAGGGTGAGAGATGCTTTTAACGTTTACAAATTAGAACTATTTTCTCCTGTGATACAATTCAGAGGAAGTATGATTCATATAAGTCTTTCTTTATGTTTCATATTGGCATTGGATTATGTGCTGGTTGACTTGCTTTTAGTCTGTGAACAATTAACTCAGACCAGACTTTCTTTTTTCTTCAAGGTAAGTTTCTGACTGTGTAAGACAAGTTGGTAGGTAAAAGAGCCCTTTAGTTTAGTGATTTAGTTGTTTGTTGATCTAGACCAGCAGAGGAATTTTTTCGCCCTGCAGCTGGCTGTAGTCTTCCGTTCTTGCCTGAGCGTGCCTGGGAAAGAAAATCCTGTCTTGCTCTACAAAGTATTTCTCCATATTGTTGCTCCTCCAGGACTGGCGACTTTCTAGTTTAGAAGATTTCACCAGGCTACAGCTTTTCTTGAAGAAAAAAAAATTATATGACAATTTTTGCAGAATTAGAGCTGAATTCTGTCCTTAGCAAAATAGCTAATTATAAATAATTTGGGAAGAAAAAGGGCCACAATCATTCTTAACTTAAAATAGTATTTTCTTTTTATTTTTCAAGACGTACAGTTATTAATAATTGAGACTTGCTTCTTTGATATACACGTATAAAAACATCTATTCAAAGTCAGGTTTAGTTAGTCTTTTACCTTGCTGGAAAGAGTGTCCCTGCTTGGATCAGGCAGTTAGCACCACCTAGTGTATCACATGCAGAAAAACATGACGTCCATCTGGGACCAATTCCTTTATGTTTCATACTTGGAGAGTCAATACTTGTTTTATAAAGTTGAAAGCAATGAGTATAAGAGGAAATGTCAAAGAAAAGATTATGTGGAAGCATATATGTAAGGAGCCTAGGAAAGAGAATCAGCATTTGTTGAACACCTATTGTGTAGCAGGCTGTGTGTTCTGATTACATTTTCTTGAAGTGGGGGGAGTGGAGTTGGAGTTTTTCTATCTTACCAAATTTTATTTGGTGCAAATGAATGATACAATGGGCTGATGTTATTTTGTGACTCTAGGTCTTTTTTGGAACATGCTAAGTCACTGTTGGAAGACAATTCTACATAAGTCTCTTGCACAGCTAGTGAACAGAGGCACGTCTGTGAAACTATGGAGGCTAACTTGTTAGCATGCCAGTAGGGTAAAATTTCAGGCTCTTGCAGTTCTTGACACTACCCCAATTGCTACATACCTGGTCCCCACAGTCATTTAGTACCTGCCTTTCCCCTCCTCCTAGAAGGAGAGTATCCCAGTGTACCATGTCCTTGCTCCACCTACAATCTTGCCCCGTTTTAAGAAAACCAGATATTAAGAGTACTCCAAATGTTAAAAACTGAGACCAGCAGATGATTAGGCACATAATATATGACATTTGGATTATACTTCACTGTGTACATGTGTAATTACATAATACTGGACTTTCAAGGACTGATTTTTTATAGGTTTAACATAGTTTTAGTTAACTATTTATAGCATGATGAATTTTCAAGACTCACTAGAAGTGCTCATTACATTCAGCATATAAAAAAATCCCAGGAGATTGAAGACACTTCTACTGAGCCAGGTTTTTCCAAAGATACAGTTTTTCTTATTCTTGAAAGTTGCTCTCAAACTTTAGAATTACAGTGTAGGAGTGGTTTAGTTGTGTGTGTGCTTGTTAAAAATGCAAATTATAGAGACTAATCTCCAGAGATTCTAATCCACCAAATATGGGCTAGATATAGGATTTTACATTTGCCACATTAATATAGGTAATTCTGATTCTGGTGTCTTCCGAATGGTATTTTGAGAAATATGTCTTGAGACATAAAAGACTTCTCAGAAAAATGAATGACTTAAGACATGCAAGTGATTTGTACAACTGTGGCACCTCTGATAATAAGAATGTTATTTTTATTAGATTGCTGATGACTTTGTTATAACAACGAGTGCAACCCAAGTCTGGGGCTATATGAGATTTCTCAAGGCACAGGATAGTAAATGGTGGCAGAATCAGTTATCCTTTCTTTTTATTCACTCAAGAAATACTACTTATTGAGCGATGGCTATGTGTAGGAACATGCCTGCTGCTTAAGATGGCTTCATTTTCACACTCTTTGCCTGCCACTCTTTATTGTTTCCAATTCTTATAAGAGAATTTTTATGAATAAGTTTTGAAAGCCCAGAGGACATGGATCTAGTCTTTCTCTATCCCACTCTAAAACATTTTCTTGGGTGCTCACAAAATCTATAATGTAGGTAAAAAAAAAAAACCAAAAAAATAAAAAAAAACCCACATAAAAACCAAAACTCATGGTATCCTCATTTTACAGATGTAAAAACTATTGGGCAGAGACTCCTACCCTTCATTCTTTTTAATACATAATACTGACTCCCATATGATTTTCCGCACGGATTCTAGAAATAGTGAGCTCCCCTATTGCATTTTGTATATAATTTGATTTTGATGAAATGTGATTTACACGTACATTTTCAGGACAAAGAATTTCCTATTGTTTAAGCACAGTACACCTGTGCAGCAAAGAGAAACATTGACATCCTTATGATGTCATACAAATGCCTCAAAGGAAAAGATAGAGTTCTGTTTTCAAAATGAAGTGGTGCCTGCAATAAACAGAGCCAAGTGTAATTATAGAACATCATGCTCTGTCCCCTAAGACATGCATGCTGAATTATCTTACCAGTCTTCAAAATGTCCCCCCCCCCCAGAGCGGGAATGTCAAAAGGCAGCTCAGAACAGGCTCAGTAATGTGGACAGTGTTGATTCTGCAGGGGACTTGGGAACCACACCTTTGGTTTTTTGTTCACAAGTACGCTGCCAAGCATTGCTCTGGGTTTCCTGCCTTTCCCAGACACTTCTCTAGATTTTGCATTTTCCAGGGCACCCAGACTCTGTTTGGCTTTCAGTAAATGCTCGTTAACAACAATAACACGGAGTGACTGTTTATGCAGATGGAAATTAATGTGGAGGAGATAACATTCTAGATTTCTTCCCCCCAGCCCCCACCTTAGATTGTGGGTTTTAGCAACAAGGGAGAGAATAGATTTAATACACATTTCTATTGCTGTTAGAGATTAGCAACACCGACCTTGAGGCGGATTCTTTACTGTTTTCAAAATACTGTTACATATATTAGCCCCCTTAGATAGCCAAACACCTCTGACGTGAGCAGGAAAGTTATTTATTTCATTTTACAAATGGGACTCAAAGAGACTAATTTGCTAATGTTGCAGTAATTGAGCTTGTCCAAATTTGAACTCTTTTTTTTTTTTTTTGAGACAGAGTCTCGCTTTCTTGCCTAGGCTAGAGTGAGTGCCGTGGCGTCAGCCTAGCTCACAGCAACCTCAAACTCCTGGGCTCGAGCGATCCTCCTGCCTCAGCCTCCCGAGTAGCTGGGACTACAGGCACAAGCCACCATGCCCGGCTGATTTTTATATATATATATATTAGTTGGCCAATTAATTTCTTTCTATTTTTATGGTAGAGACGGGGTCTCGCTCAGGCTGGTTTTGAACTCCTGACCTTGAGCAATCCGCCCGCCTTGGCCTCCCAGAGTGCTAGGATTACAGGCGTGAGCCACCGCGCCCGGCCTTGAACTCTTGACTAAGTTTTTTGTTTTGTTTTTTTAATTCACTGAACCACATGGTTTGGAGGTTCTCCTTTAGCTACACAGTGGGCATCACTTTAGAACCCTGTATTCTGCAGCATGGCCAGAATACCCTAGGTTTGATTTCAAGTTCTGCCTACTGCTTATCTGGGTATGACCTTGGTCAAGTCATTTAGCCTATCCAAGTCTCAGTTTCTTCTGCATCAGTCAGGAATTTTTGTTATTTGTGACAAAGACTCAAGCTGAACTAGCCTGGACCCTGTGAGGGATTTGCTGGTAGATGTAACTGGAAAGGCAAGGGTGTAGGAGAACACATGGGGGCCAAGGTCTTACTGCAGTTGGGCTTCCTCTCTGCTGCAGTTTGATTTCCTCCCACTGCAGTTGCGCCTCTCTGTGCTGTATGTTATCAGTTAGGTGCTGACATGTGCATGGTTTTGCTATGAGAGAAAGGGGATTGTCACCTTACTTAACAATTCATAAAAATCTACTCAAGATTCCCATTCCTCTGATCAGGTCATTATGAGACTGTGACCAGAAGTGAAAGATGCTGTAAGGGTCCAGTCTGGGTCACTGACCTTGGTGGACACAGGGCAGGACACTGACACTGGCTCATTCAAACCACATGCCTAGGGTGAAGGAGGGGCCTTTTATTTTTAAAGGGGGAGGCTCTTACTAAATGAAGAAGGAAGGGGTTCTGGGCATGTGGAATCAATAGATGAGCTCTTGAGGGCCCCACGGCGCTTGCGCACTGCGAGGCAGGCCGGGTCGCGGGGTGCTGGGTTTGGGGCGGGAGCAGGTGTAGCCTCTTTGCCTCATTATCCCTTAGCGCCGCCCGGGCATCGCGCGAGCCGCAAGCACCATGAAGATCTGGACTTCGGAGCATGTCTTTGACCACCCATGGGAAACTCTTACCACAGCTGCAATGCAGAAATACCCAAACCCTATGAACCCAAGGGTGGTGGGAGTTGATGTGTTGGACAGACATATAGATCCCTCCGGAAAGTTGCACAGCCATAGACTTCTGAGCACAGAGTGGGGACTGCCTTCCATTGTGAAGTCTCTTATTGGTGCAGCAAGAACCAAAACATATGTGCAAGAACATTCTGTAGTTGATCCTGTAGAGAAAACAATGGAACTTAAATCTACTAATATTTCATTTACAAATATGGTTTCAGTAGATGAGAGACTTATATACAAACCACATCCCCAGGACCCAGAAAAAACTATTTTGACTCAAGAAGCCATAATCACTGTGAAAAGAGTCAGCCTTAGCAGTTACCTTGAAGGACTGATGGCAAGTACCATATCTTCAAATGCTAATAAAGGCCGAGAAGCAATGGAATGGGTAATACATAAATTAAATGCCGAGATTGAAGAACTGATGGCTTCAGCAAGAGGAAGCATAAGGACTCCAATGGCAGCAGCAGCATTTGTAGAAAAATGATAATACCAGTTGGTAGATAACGTTGGGTGCCCCAGGTCTCTCCAAGCTGGCAATATTTATTTGTTATTTTAAAAATGCAACTATATTTTAGGTAGAATTTTTTTTTAATAAGCTGATTTAAGGCTATGTGACTTTTGATCAAAACAGAGATACAGGGCTTCTAAATAAAGGGATCATCTGAAATTAGTGTTGTTTGAAATGGCTAATTTTAAGGTTTCCAGTATTTATATGAAAATTTAAGTTTTCTTAAAAGTACTTGGAAATTGGTATTGACATTGACTCTCCTTAAGGTAGAATTTTAAAGCTTTTCATGCATTGGAACTCTACCTGGCTTTGGACCAACCCCAAAACAAAGCAGAGATTGCCCCGCTGCTGTAACTTCAACAGCTTGCATGAGAGAACTCACTTTAAAAGGAGAAATTATATACTTTTAAAAGATATTAATTTGTATAAGATAACTTGCTCTGCTATAAACCACCTTTAAAAACCAGTGTTTTGGTTTTGTACTTAAATATTTTTGGAGTGAAAATTACCTCTAAAGTAATATATGACTTCAAGAAAAATAAAATTTTACTGTATTAAAGAAAAAAAAATAGATGAGCTCTTAACCTGTAAAATGGGAATAATAATTTTGACTTTTCTAGATTTTTTTGGTGAAGATTATTGATATGCTGAAGACTATTACCAAATCTATGTCTTCAGGCCTGATACCTCACTCAGTTTCAGATCTCCGCATCCAATTGCCTATTGGACAGTTACTGTGATGGCTAATTTTATGTGTCAATTTGATTGGAATATCCAGATAGCTGTTAAAATGTTGTTTTTGAGTATGTCTATGTGCACATTTTCAGAAGAGATTAGCATTTGAATCTGTAGACTGAATAAAGAAGATCCATCCTTAGCAATGTGGGAAAGCATCCTCCAATCCATTAAACCATTAAAGATAGAACAAAAAGGTGGGGGAAGGGCAAATTCACTCTTTTCTCGAGCTGGGACATTCATCTTCTCCTGTCCTTGGACATTACAGTTCCTGGTTCCCAGGCCTTTGGACTCTGAGACTTAGATCAGAAGGGTCCTCCCTCCCTCGTTCTCAGGCTTTTGGTGTCAGACCAAATTATACCACCAGCTTTCCTTGTTCCCTAGCCTGCAGATGGCATATAGTGGGGCTTGTCAGCCTCCATAACTGCATGAACCGATTCCCGTAATAAATCTCTGCTTATGTATCTATATATCCTATTGATTCTGTTTCTCTGGAGAACCCAGACTAATACAGTTAGATAATCCACCAGCATCTTAAATTCAAGGGATAAAAACCAAACCATCATCTTCTTCCTCACACATGCTCCTTCTCCTTATCTCAGTTAATGGCATCTCCTTTTACCCAGCTGCCCACGCCAAAATCATGGGAGTTACCCTCACCTTCTCCCTCTCCACTTCCAGCTCAGTCTCATTCAAGTAGTTACTAGAGCTGTTGATTCTACCTCTGCTATCTCTCAGACCTTTTTTGTGTGTGAATTGTTTTTATTTTTATTGCTCTATAACATTTTACCACAAATTTAGTGGTTCAAAACAACTCAGACCCTTCTAATTCTCTGTTTTCCCATTGTTACCACCTCTGTTATGGCTTTCATCTCTCTCCTATATTACTGCCCAAATTCCACATTGGTGCTAGAGGAGTTTTACTACAATGAAAATTTCTTCCCCAATTAAAACTCTTCAGTGCCTTCCTTCCTTCCTTTTGTCTAAGAAAGAAACTGAGGCAAAGTTAATATAGAGAGTTTATTTGGGTCAAGTTTGAAGACAGCTGCCTGGGGCACACTTCCAAGTTGCTTCGAAGAGTGCTCCATCAGGCCTTTGTTTTAAGCAAGTTTTTAAAGGCATAAGGGGACAAAAAGTGGAGTGACAGCGTTATTTGATAGGAATTCTCATTGATTTACAGAAACAGCACTGGTTAGTGATTAGCTACACATTGTTGAACTATAGGGTATTAGTTATGGTGTCCAGCATATGGCGTTTCATGGCTCCTTGGTGTCAGTTAGTCTAGAGCCCATGTAGCAAGTGGCTTCAAGAGATAATTATTTAGCTCAGGTGGGAAGTGGGTGATTGCTTCACATGCTGCCATATTTCAATGCCTCTCTGGGACTGATGATTAAAGGGGACTCGCATTCCTCAGATTAAAAGATTTCTTTTCTTTCTATTCTTCCTTCTTCTCTCTCTCACTCCCTTCCCTCCTTCCTTTATTTATTTATAAAAGATGAATGTCAAAAATCCTTCATGTGACACTAAGGCTTCTTCATTTTTTGCCCTTTCGGCTTAATTATTGAGCCTAATCTTTTTCTACTCTCTTCTGGAACTCCATGTTCTAACTGTATTGAACAATACAATCAGAGTTCCCTCAAAACAGCATGCTCTGTCTTATCTCCAGACCCTAAAATGTGTCTAACAGGTAGTAAGCTACTCTTGAATATATGTTGAATTAATCAATTAACTAATTAATTAATAGTAGTGTCTGGCCCATGGTAGGTGCTTACTAGAAATTGTTATTATTATTTACCATTTTTTCTAAGTGATGAACATAATTTATTAATGTAAAATTCAGAGCAATATACATAAAATAAGTCACCTGACATATAAAATTTTCTTATATTATGTCATCTAATCATGCATTCATTTTGTAAGTGAAATAAAACATTATAGAGAAATTCGAAAAGCGTTTCTTTATAAAAGAGAATAATAGCTCCTAATTTGTTGCTTTAAATATTTAAGTGTTCAAATGGTGGCTTTTTTTTACACCATTTTTTTTTTTTTTTGGAAACTGCCAATCCTATTGTTGCATTGATCTCTGTCCAACCAAAGGCCAGAATCCTCTTATGCAGAAATACTTATTCTGAAAGGTAGAGGTCATTCTGGGTAGGCAGTGGGTTGTTGGGATTGACATGATTATTCTTGGAAAAAGAGATATCTAGTTCTATGCTTAGCAGTCATAACCAGTCCTGTGCATAGACTTCAAGGGCCTCCATAGAGTACCTCAGTGCTGGTCTGAAGAGCACACTGCTGTAATCTCTTCTCTGTCTCCAGAAACAGTGCATGTGTCACCTGGGGGCAGAGAGACCTTCTCTAGCCCTTTTTTCTTAGTGCATAGCCAGATGAATTTATTAGGCTAGTTAACTGTTAGCTTCATAGGCAGAGAATATCTAGTTCTAGGGTTGAGGGAAAGAGGTGTGGCTTTTTGATAGAGAAAATAAGTCAGATCTATGTTAGAATGGTCTTATTAGCAAGGGTAAGGAAGACTATCAGGGAATGATGAGCTGAGGGGGGCCAGGGGGGATGTGAGGAGCTGTGTCAGAGAATCCAGGCTGTGGAGGTCCAGAGGCTCAGCACTGAGATAAGGGTTTGGGGAACATGCTAAGTTGGCAAGGGCTAGTCTAGGGGAGAGAGGGAACCTCATGATGGCCATAAAAGAGCACTGGATTAGGGGACTTGTGTTCCAGGCCTGGATCTACCATGAACTACTAGCTGTGTACCTTTGGCTAAGTCACATGTTTCTCTGAGCTTTGTCTGGGGAACATTGAGGAAATTACTGTATTAAATCAGATTAGTTTTACTAGAGTGTAACAAGATTTGTAAAGCTATAACATTTAACTGTGTAGTTAGTATATATAAATTACAATTATATAGCTCTCTAGAATTCATCCTTATGGAGCTTTATCTTACAACTTTGCCATTAGGGAACACAAATATATTAGGCTCTGAAATAAATATATTTTGTCATTAAAAAGTTCATTGTGAAGAAATTTGATTATTTCATCATGTCTAATTTCCATTCTTCACAAAGAAATGGGAAGTAAGCTTTACATTTGTATTATGTTTAAAAAGATTTTTAAAAATAATTCTGTATATTATAAATTTCATTTTTATGACCAAAGTATAATTATTTTTGGGCCCCAGCCTAAAACTACTTCTAAAATGCAATTTTTAGAAACTCTTTTTAAAGATAATACTAAAATTTAGGCTCATTGCTTATTATTTCCTACCAGATCAGATTTCTTAATCAAGAAAGGCAGTTGAGTATGATGAAACGAACACATTTTTTCTTACAAAGAAAAAAATCACAAGGACCTATTCCTATAAGATGGATGACTCCATTTTTACATCTAAATCTATTTTGTATTTCTGATTGGCAAAGGACTAAGATAAATTCCCACAAGATCCTATTACAGCAAGTTTTTGGACAAATGCTTATCTCTAATTAATAGTATTTTCATCCACACTATGTGATTGTATGACATAGCTTTGCAAACTGTATCATATCCTGGTGAAACTAAACTGATTCAATACAATGATTTCCCCAATGAATTTGGGGATAGTCCCAAAGATAGAATCCAGAGAATCAGCTGATGTTATTTGGGAAAATGGTTTTTATGGTCAATCCAGGAATATGTCATCAGATTTCTTGTACAGATTTCTTTCTGGGAGATGGAAACTGATCCCTTTCTGTGATTAACCTTTGGCTCTAAAAGTTCTTGCAATTCCGCGTCTGTTTATGGACAAAAGGAAATGGTGAGGTGTCAGGGTCTCTGCACTCACTCTAATCACCTTTGCTCCTCTAGGACCAAAACAGACACAGCTAAGTTTACATTTTATGCTGGTTCATTTTTCCCTCTTAAGTTTCTCTTTTACTGTGTAACTAGCAGAAACAGGTCATTTCATGTCCTCTGGAACCAAAGATGGATGCTCACTCGTTCCCGTGACTCCTGGCAGACATCATGAGACTTCTGTCCACTGGACTCTGCCGCTGTGGGGGCAATCCCACGGCTGTGCCAGCGTGCCCAGTGTTTGCCCGGTGTTTGCTGGAGCAGCACCTGCAGTCCTAGGTGCTAGTGAAAGAGAGCATTTTGCATCAAAAACCATGGCTGAAGGGGGATCTCACTAAAAATTCCTGTCCTCTATGTCCCTTTTCACTGGTTCCTACAACTGATTAGAGCCCAAGGAAAAGAGTGCTAAGACCTTGGGTTCTTTCCCACCAAGGACCTGTGAGCTTGTACTTTTTATTTTTTTGAGCTTGTACTCTTAACCAGCTTGTACTCTTAACTCTGTGAGCGTTAACTATCTACCAGTCACTGCTTCTCCATACCATCAGCCTGCTTAACTAGTAGTAAGGGAAAGAACTTCTTTGCTGTGACCCTACTTTTACCTGACCCCCTAAACCCCCAAATCTTGGGTATTAAAGTGGGATTTAAAGGTATTGTTCTTGTTTTTTTTTTTTTTAGTTTGTAGACAAGCCATGCATAGGTGTTTATTCCCTAATAGGTATTAAAATGAAGTATAATTTTATTTTCATTTTCAATATTTGGTTTAGGGGCTTAATGTGGGCTCCCAGGGAGGGATCTCTTGAATTTGGTGAATGTCTCCTGTGAGTTGAATGACACGTTCCTTTGGCAGTGGGCAGGTGGGGTGGGAGTAAATCCTATCCACTTTGTTCTCCTTGGTCAGTGCCAGGAATCTTAAGGACTTTTTATTTTTGAAAGCAGACAAATAACTCAGCTTTGCAAACCCCAGAGGATGAGGAGGAGCAAATCACCCAAGCCCCAGAGAAAAAGCAGGGATGTTTAAGGAGGGTAGAACCATCCCTTTATCTCATTCCAGAACCATGAATCTCGTCTCCATCTTGGACTGCATCACTATACCGACATGTGGTGGCGACTGTGGCCAAATTAATTAAACCTGAAGTCCCAAGAGGAAAACTCAGTCTTGAGTCTCCCTCTGGTGGATATTTGTAGTACTCTACATACAGCTCTGACAAATTAAGGGATGGATTTCAGAAATAAATACACAAAGAATATATAGTATACACAGTAAAAAAATTCTAAGATATTACCACTATGCAGAAGTATTTTCTATGCACTAATTAAAATTCTTAAGTTACGCATTCACTTTACTTAGTCTTCTGTTTTATTTCAAAGAATTTACCCTCACTCTCAAAGTCTAAATAAACAGTTCCTTGAAACAAAACAGTCAAGAGTTCCCCACCCTGCCCCCACCAGTAAATGAGAGAAGTAAACAGTTTCTCCATTTCTAGTTCCATTATAACAGAGAAGACCAAAGCAGGGACGATTTAAATTTTGTCGTTTGTAATTAACTGCTAGGCAAGAGTCCATTGGAAACTTTCCTCCTTCCCCTTTAACCTTAATTCAGAGGAGGTTTAATTTGGGCTTTAGTACATGTGTTGGCAGCTGTCCTCAGGGCAGCTTCCAGGGAGCACACACTCCAGAGGCCTTCCTTTGCGGCTCCATTACCTAAGTAGCTCCAAGATCTTTGGAGGCTTTTCTTGTGCTTAAACACCCAGTCAATGACTCTCTGAATCGCTCCCTTCGAAAGTGGAACTGTGAAGAACTGCCTGTGCTTTCTGCAGATCTTATTGTTGCTCGTGCTCTTCTGTTATTAGACTAATCTTCAGGCCTCTAAAACTGTGAGAAATAAATGTTTGTCATTTAAGCCACCCTGTCTGTAGTATTTTGGTGTAGCCGTTTGAGCTAAGTCAGTTTCGATAGTTGGTCCCTTTTTGTTGCTCAGTAGTGTTCCATTGGATGGATGCACCACAGTTTGTTTAACCGTTTACCCATTGGAGTACATTTCAGTTGTTTCCAGATTGGGTGCTGATAAATAGAATTGCTATAAATATTTGTGCACAGGTTTTAATTTTTCATTTCTCTAGTGTAAATAACGAGTAGTTGCATGGATGAATCATATGATAAGTACCTGTTTAATTTCATAAGAAACTGCCAAACTGTTTTCTAGGGTAGCTGTACCATTTTGGATTTCCACCCATAGCATATGAGAATTCCAGTTGTTCCATCCAGTACATGGTATTGTGATTTTTTTAGTTTAGTAATAATAGATGTGTATGGTATCTTATCATTTCTCTTATGGCTAGTGATGCTGAACGTTTTTTCATGTGCTTATTTGCCATTCTTATATCCTCTTAGGTGAAGTAGCTGTTGAAGTCTTTTATCCATTTTTGTTGTTGTTGTTGGTTTTTTTTTCCTACTGTTGAGTTTTGAGAGTTATTTATGTATTCTGGATATAAGTTCTTTAATGGCTATGTGGTTTGCTAATATTTTCTTCTGCTCTGTAGCTTGTTCTTTAATTATCCTAATAGTGTTTTTCACAGAAGAAAGGTTTTTTTCTCCTGTTTTTTTAAATAGTGGGGTGTATGTATGTGTGTGTGTGTGTGTGTATAGCATATATCAGAATTTCATTCCTTTATAAGGCTTAATAATATTCCATTGTATGTATATACTACATTTGGTTAAAACAGCAAATTTTATTTTATATATAAAATATATAAATAAATAAATGTATAAGATAAATAAATAAATATAAGATAAATAAATAAATATATTTATATTTATATTTTATGTATATACATAAAAACAAATTTTGCTGTTTTAACTATTTTCAAGTACATAATTTAGTGGCATTAATTATATTCATAGTATTGTGCAACCATCACCAATATTTCTAAAACTTTTCACCACCTCAAACAGAAACTCTATACCCATTAAACAATAACTCCCTAACTTCTCCTTTCCCAAGACCCTGGTAACCTTTATTCTACTCCTATCTTTATGAATTTGCTTTTTGTAGGTACCTTACATGAAAATCATCATACAATATTTGTGTCTGGCTAATTTCACTAAGCATAATGTTTTCAAGGTTTATTCATGCTGTAGCATATATCATAATTTCATTCTTTTTAAGGCTGAATAATATTCCATTGTCTGTATATACTACATTTAATTTCTCTATTCATCTGTCGGTTCCACTTAGGCTGTTTCTATCATTTTACTGTTGTGAATAATGCTGCAATGAACATTTTTGTACTACTGTCTGTTCAAATACCCAACTTCAGTTCTTTCAGTTATATACTTAGGAGTGGAATGGCTGGATCGTATGGTAATTCTGTGTTTAGCTTCCTAAGTAGCTTCAGATAAAGATTTTTAATTTTGATAAAGTTAAATTTGTTAATTTTAAAAAAATAAATTGTGCTTTCAGTGTCATGTTTTAGGACTCTGCCTAACCCCAGGTTGTGAAGATTTTCTCCTGTGTTTTCTTCTATAAGTTTATAGCTTTCTGTTTTATGTTTAGACCTATGATACACTTTGATTTAATTTTTGAGTGAAGTGTAGCCTAAGCCTGGGGTTATTTTTTGCATGTAGATGTCCAAGTGTTCTACCACCATTTGTTGAAAAGACTATCCTTTCTCCTTTGAACCTCTTGTATGAACTATATGTTTATGGTAATTTAAAAATTGAGCAGTGTGAATTCTCCAACTTTGTACTTCCTTTGTCTCACCATATGAATGATGAAATCAGTTTGTCTCTACCTACAAAAAATTCTGCTGGGATTTTGATTGAAATTGTGTTTAATCTATAGATTAATTTGTAGAGAATTGACATTTTGAGTATATTTAGTCTTCTAATTTTTGAACACAGTATGTGTTCCATTTATTGTTTTTAGCACACACAACCTGGACACTTTTGTTAAGTTGTGGATGAGTATTTAATTTTTTTGGTGGTAGTCTCAATATTATTTTTAAAGTTTTGGTTTTAATTGTTAATTCCTAGTGTTTAGAAATACAATTGATTCTTGATGTGTTGACTTTGCATCCCAAAAACTAGACAATGGATATCATAGGAAATAGCTAAATTAGTATATCTTGATAATACCTTAGCTTAGAGAACTACCTGTCAGGCAAGTGAGCGCCTGACAGTTGTGGCATGGATCAGTGGGTGAGTATGGAAGAGGGGAAGTGTCAGGGAATGGTGTAGTAGAGAGGGACTCACACATGTTTCCCATAAGAGAGCCTACATTTAGATACCTGCAGTGTGATGACATCAAGGAAAGTAAGTCCATGTTAATTAGAGACACATTACATTGAGAAAACCATTACTGTGTTCAGTTAAATAAAGAGATGCCTGTCTCTTTCCTTCCTCCCTTCCCAGTCCTAACACATTGAAGGTTCTTGAGTCTTGAAGAGGGATGATCTTTTTAAATCAGAGGATGAGCTTAGATTTTTGCACTAGCCTCTCCTAAGTTTTGAAAACCAAAAGTAAGTAGAAAGTTATCATCAGTTAAGAGAGATTCAATATAGCATTGGAGAAAAGATAAAACCATTTCACACTATGCAAAAACTAGCAACAGTGACTTAGAGCCACTCATGTTTCAATCTGAGTATAGATGTCACTTCTCCAGAACTTTCATCTTCTGGACTAGATTAGGTGTCTCTCTGATAATCTCCTGTGGTCCTGCATTTACCACTGTTCTACCTATCACATGTAACAAAGCATTTAACTCCTGATTTATTCTGTATATCACTGGGCTGCAAGTACTTTGAAGGCAGGAACTGCGTTTTGTTTCCCAGTATGTACACAGTGTCAGCATGTTGCCCCGCCACTTATTAGACTTCAATTATTATTACAATAAATTAAACATATGCAGAGATAAATTGTGTACTTGCTATAAACTCTCCCATCATCTCTCAAATTTTACAGAATTTTTCATAAACAAAAAGCTTTCTAATTAAAAAAATACAAGGAGATAGTTTTTTCAATGCATGAATTTTTTTTTTTTTTTTTTTTTTTTGAGACAGAGTCTCACTTTGTTGTCCAGGCTAGAGTGAGTGCCGTGGCGTCAGCCTAGCTCACAGCAACCTCAAACTCCTGGGCTCGAGTGATCCTTCTGCCTCAGCCTCCCGGGTAGCTGGGACTACAGGCATGCGCCACCATGCCCGGCTAATTTTTTATATATATATCAGTTGACCAATTAATTTCTTTCTATTTATAGTAGAGACGGGGTCTCACTCTTGCTCAGGCTGGTTTTGAACTCCTGACCTTGAGCAATCCGCCCGCCTCGGCCTCCCAAGAGCTAGGATTACAGGCGTGAGCCACAGCGCCCGGCCTATGAATTTTTTTTTTTATCAGAGCTCATGAAAGATGAAATGGACTGTATAGGGAGATTATGAGTTCTCTGTCGTGGTATGTGTGTGGGGTGTTCATGGCTAAACTGAATGACCACTTGATCTGGACATTTGTAGTGATTCAGATTAAAGTAGGACTAGGTCATCTTTAAAGTTCTTTTTAACCTTGAACTTTTAATTGATGTTTATTGTGTTTTAAAATAAATGATAGAACTCAGCGCAACATTCAACTCCTGAGTTGATTCTGAGACTCTCTAAAGCTTATCTTACATATTAGTAAAAACAGAATCTAACAAGCCAGAAACATCCACTTATGGAAATGTTTTAAAGTAACTGGCCCATTTATGATAATCCAGATAGTGTATTTTATCAGTTTTAATATCATTATTTCTCATGAGTAATTATTTGTCATTGCAGCAGAGAGGTGGGTCTGAATTAATCTGATCATGAAAATGAAAAATCAAAGCTTTGGAGATCAATGTTAGGGAAGCAAACTAGAGAAATTTTAATGTTATATAAATCACCTGAAATCTTCTTAAAATGCAGATTCTGTTTTTGTGGGTCTGGATGAAGCTTGAGATTATGCATAGCTAACAAGCTTCCATGTGCTGCCAATGCTACCATGCCAATACAACGGGCCTCACTTTGAGTAGAGAAGTCTTAAAATAGTATTTACCAAACTTTGCTATTCAAATAAACCTCATGGGGACAAATATAGATTCTATATCCTTGTCCCAGAACTACTAATCAGAATCTCCGGGGGAGGTGCCTGAGGATGTGTATGTTTGGTAAGTGCCCTGAGTGATTCTTAACATTAGGCAATTTGGGAATCAGTGTCCTAAGAACTTTCAAGTCTGCCTTTATTATCTCAGCATCTTTGGGGGAGAGGGAAACCCAAGGTGCTGGTCTTAAAGGGCAGATGGGGAGTTCAGGGGAAAAAGCGGTGATCTCAACTTAGGCTGCATTTTAGAACCACCTAGGGAACTTTTAAAAATCCTTAGAATCTTTGAGAGTGAGACTCAGGCCTTGATATTTCTTGAAGCTCTCTAGGTGACTTCATTGCACAGCCGGGGCTGAGAAACACCACAGGAGTTGGGGGTGGCTGAGCAAGGCAGAAACTGACAGCTGTTCAGGAAAGGATTATTGAAGAGAATGAAGAAATAGATGATATATTTAGATTATAGGTAAGTTCTTTATGCATCTGCTGACTCTTTTTTAATACTGACTTTCTATAGATGTGGTTTCGAAATAATTTGTACTTTAAGGTAAATCTTTCTTTATTTTCTTTTTCTTTTGTGACTGGGGAAATAGCTGTTCTCCACCCCCCATCCCCATCCTGTGCTCCTCTTCCCCAACACATTATTAACAGATACTGATGGGAGGATGCAATGTTAACTAATGGAATTCAATACGGAAAAGACTTTGGGAAACCATTTGAGAAAGGGCTTGCCGGCAATGAGTGCTTTTGGTTAGCAAAGTACTTTCTGTTTGTTAACCAGCTGGCTTTCTGAGGCTACCAAGCCAAGCACTTAGGACAGCTGAATTGACTTGGAGCTTCTAGAAAGGTGTGGACATCAACGCAGGAAAGTGTCTGATTACTTTTTATTTTCACTTCCCCAAACGAACTTACCACAAAGCAGAGAGGACCTGTTTTCTGTATCATCATATTTGATCGGTATGCTAAACTCCATCCAAATTCAAAGGAGCACACCCTGGTGAGATTTACACTTTATTCTTTAGTAATTTACTGCTTCCTTCTCCTGCAAATCTAGTAAACCAAATAACAATGGAGTGGGGGAAGAGAAGGAATTGTTCTCATCTTTAAAATAAGAAACGCCTTGCTTTGGCATAAGGCAATGCTGACTTGCTACTATAAACATCAGCAATCCTGTCACAGACAGCTGTGCACTGAGGGCGCCCCCACCCCGGGAAATGTGTGCACAGCTCAGACATACACACTGGACCCAGGCAGCAACAATGGAGAATAGGACCTGGAGGTCTTTTCCCAGGTTTTATCTTTAGCAGGCATCAATGTCTAATGTAGTAAGTCAGCTACTAAGTTCTCCCAGAAAGAGTCTGGCTTCCTCTGTTTGTATGGAATTTCCTCCAAGTGTGTAGCTGGAGAGACCCAAGTCCACAAAGAACAACAGTATGGGACGGGAGTAATGTCACCTGTCTTTCCTTGTCTGCTCTGCTCCTGGGGAATAACATACTTCAAGCAACACAAAACAATTCCAGACAACTTGAGAGCAATAGCTTTTAATTCCTGAAGATTTTTGCATTAAAAAGTGTGCTTACATACTATAAAAAATAACAGCAAAAAGATATGAGCTTTACTGATGCCCTCAAAGCTAGGCTGAATACTCCCCCATGAAAAATTTGTTTTGGAAATGCTTTTGAATGTGATTTTAAAATGTATAAACATCATTGTTTCTGGAGGCTGAACACAGACTTTTGGATAGAGAAAAATTAGAAAACAGTTTGAGTTTCATAAACTTTTACTTGAAAATAACAGTGCAGTATTATGAAAACATAATAGAAATTGGAAGAAAGAGATTATTGAAGCATAGATTCACAGATGTTAGAACCAGAAGACATGTGAAAGATCATCTAGTCCAGTGGTTCTTGAAACGTGGGCTGTATTGGAATCCCCCTAGAGTGCTTGTTAAAGCACAGATTGCTGGGCCTTTCCTCCAGAGTTTCTAGCTCAGTGGAACTTGGATGGTGCCTGAGACTTTGCATTTTTAATGAATTTTCAGGTGGTGCTGATTCTGCTGATTTGGGGACCACATTTTGAGAAACTGTGTTCTAGTCCCTCTAGAACTAGGCTCTCCTTCTAGCTCATAACCACTCCTTTTCAGTCTCTTTGTTGATTCTCTCTCTTTTCCTTTATTTTTAAACACTGGAGTTCCCTGGTGCTCCATCCTTAGACTTCTGTGTCTATACTCACTCTCTAGGTGATCTCATCCTGTACAGTTGAGGCAACTAAGTCCTGAAGAAGTCAAGTGTCTGGCCCTCCTCTTAGGTCCTGTTCCTGTGTAGGGTAAACTCCTCCACTTGAGTACAAGATATTACCCACTCTCAAGGACATTGTTTTAATAATTGTCCTTTCTCCTAGCATCAACATCTCCTGGGATTAATTCTTTAGTTAATTCTGTTAGCATGCAAACATGCTGTGATAGTGTCCATATAAGAAAGGAGACAGAAGAGACTCACATTCCATTCTAGCTATGTCCTACAGAAAGATCTCAGAAAGCTGTTTGCAGACATTGTTCCACTCCTCTCCTCCCAGTCTCTTTTGAACTCACTCGAATCAGACTCTCATCCCAATCATTTTCCCGAAGCAGCTCTTGCCAAGGTCACCAGTGACCTTCGTATTGTCAAACACAATGGTTAATTCTCAGGTCTGTCTCGCTTGTATCACCAGCAGCATAGTTGATTACTCACTCCTTGAAACTCCCTCCTTTGCTGGAGGGACACCACTCTCCCAGCTCTCCTTCTAGCTCATAACCACTCCTTTTCAGTTTCTTTGTTGATTCTCTCTCTTTTCCTTTATTTTTAAACACTGGAGTTCCCTGGTGTGCCATCCTTAGACTTCTGTGTCTACACTCACTCTCTAGGTGATCTCATCCAGGAATACTGTCTATATAGTGATAATTTGCAAATTTATGTCTCCAGCCTGGATCTCTTCTCCTAAACTCAAAATCTGTGTACAGGCAGTTCTTGCTTCATGCAGTAGTGTGGGACCATAAAAATGATTGTGCAAACTGAAAATGTACAAAGTGTTCTTAATAATCAGTGAGAAAAATGATGATTGTTATGAGACTTTTAAAATTTTGTCAAAGTCTTAGACTTTCTTTTTCTTGGTTATAAATGTATGGGAATATAAAAATAAAAACTAATATTTACTTAGTTTAGTACACTAATTGAAAACATTAGAAACATTGAGAATTAAAGTGTTTTATTTCTTTGTAAAACATTTATCAAGAGCAGTTTTAATGGTGCCTGCCTTCTTGTTTTACAGCTTACAATATGGAGTAAGCATCTTTTGTATGCCTTGGCAAATTATCATATTATTTTCTAAGTTTGGATCAGTTTCCAACATTTTAGCCTTTGTGCTTTCAATGTTGTGAAATACCTCTGAGAGTTTTTTAATGTGAAGTATTTTGCCCGAATCAATTCCTCTTGCAAATTCCTCTGGGACATCTTCATCGTTTTCCTCACAGCCACTTTTCTCCTTTTTGTCTATAAACTCACTTTCACTAAGTGCCTGTGGCTGTGTATCTAGTGTGTTGAATGACAGCAGTGTCAACAGTCCCAGGTCAGCTATTTCTTCTATAATTCCACTTATACTGGATTTTTTTTCTTTTTTTTATTTCAGCATATTATGGGGGTACAAATGTTAAGGTTACGTATACTGCCCATGCCCCCCCCTCGAGTCAGAGTATACTTGATTTGAATTTCACTTCTAGTATTATCATTTTTTCTTTGCTGACTTTTCATCTTTGTTGGCCAATTTCTTCTTTTTTTTTTTTTTTTTTTTTTTTTGAGACAGAGTCTCACTTTGTTGCCCAGGCTAGAGTGAGTGCCGTGGCGTCAGCCTAGCTCACAGCAACCTCAAACTCCTGGGCTCAAGCGATCCGTCTGTCTCAGCCTCCCAAGTAGCTGGGACTACAGGCATGTGCCACCATGCCCGGCTAATTTTTTCTATATATATTAGTTGGCCAATTAGTTTATTTCTATTTATAGTAGAGAGACGGGGTCTCGCTCTTGCTCAGGCTGGTTTCGAACTCCTGACCTCGAGCAATCCGCCCGCCTCGGCCTCCCAGAGAGCTAGGATTACAGGCGTGAGCCACCGCGCCCGGCCCAATTTCTTCTTTTGATTCTCCATTTTTGTGGAATGTTGTGTGGGGTTGTTATTGGGAGACAGGAGACAACACAATGACACACTTTGCTATGTATGAACTGAATAACAGATGCACAAGTGACCAATCAGTAACCAGAGTCAGGGGGACTCTGAAAGAAGTGATGTGATTGGTCACTAATCATGATGTATATATGTTATATACAGAGTGATTTGTGGGCTGAATAAGCAGTGAAATTGTACTTAATGCAATCATTCACAGTTTACATAATGTGGCATCTGGAATTTGAACTATATTGTTGGGGGTCTGGTGTTATTTAACTAAACCTTGGTAACCGAAATTTGTGCATGTCGGAATCCTGCAAAGAAGAAGACTGCCTATGGCCACATGCCTATTTGACATCACAACTTGGATGTTTATATTTTATTTTATTTTATTTTATTTTATTTTATTTTATTTTATTTATTTTATTTTATTTTATTTTATTTTTGGAGACAGGATCTCGCTTTGTTGCCCAAGCTGGAGTGCAGTGGCGTCATGTTAGCTCACTGCAACCTCACATTCCTGGGCTCAAGCGATTCTCCCCCCTCAGCCTCCCTAGTAGCTGGGACTACAGGCCACCCAGCTAATTTTTCTATTTTTTGTAGAGACCTGTGTCATCCCACCCAAGTCTACCTCTCTGACCTCCTCTCCGACCTCCTTTCCTTTCACATCCCCCTTCTTCCAGCTACACTGGCCTCCTCACTCTTCCTGGAGAGGCCAAGCATAATTTGCCTCAGGGTCTTGGCACTTCTTTTACCCCCTGTCTGGTATATTTCTTCCCCATCTGTATACACAGCTCATTCTCTCACATCCTTCATGCCTCTGTTCAGACAATACATTTTATAACGATGCTATATAAAATAGCAATACCCACCGTTCCACCTTTCATCTGGCAATCCTTTATTCCCTTATAACTGTTTTTTTCCCATACTTCTGTCGTCTTTCAACATACTACTTATTTATTTGTATATTTCCCCTGCCACTAGATTGTAAGTTACATGAGAGCAGAGACTTAGCCTACTTTGTTCAAAGCTTTATTTCCAGAGCATAGAACAGTACCTAGATCATAGTAGGTTCTCAACAAATACTGAATGAATTGCTGGTTTGTGGCAGTTCTGAAGAACCACACTTCCAAGTATAATTTCTTCCAATAAGAAAAGCAGTGACTTTAGTGCTTTGCTTGGTTCTGATTAGAGATGCAGAGCTGCCCTAGAAGTACAAACATTTATTGAAAACTTTCTTATGCTCTGTAGTTTTTATCTACAGAGCACATACATCTTGACTGGGAGCTTGTTTTGCTATTAAATTTACTTTATTAAACAAATCTTAAAAAATATGTTCTTTATATAAGAAGCAATAACGTTCTTTATGATTTGGCTATTTTTGTTTTTGTTTTCATTTATTTCTTTGGAACGATTGGTGGAAAGGAAGGAGGAAAAAAGAACAATGCTAAAAAATTAGAGGTGACCATATATGCAAGGACCATGTGTGCAAAGGACTGCTGAAAACGAATAAGGTAGGAACCTGGAAATAACAGTGTTGTGTTGGATTGACCTTCCAAATGGAGGTTCTATCAGATATCTCTTATATATCAGACATCTTTAGAGGGTCTCTTTTTTCACTTCAGCGATTGCTGGGTTCACCAGCTACATGCAGGTGTAACTTGACAACACCATACTTTAGGTTGACTGTGTATTTCTCACTTTCTGCCTAAGGGCTTCTCTGCCTTCATTAATTCAGATGCCTGCAGGAATCGTGTGGGCCTTCTGGATCACATACAAACCTGCAGATGCGAGGGCAACCTTTGGTTAATGGGGGGTGGGAACTGGTAAATAAATATTTCTCTCTTTCATCTCTTGGGTGAATAAGTCTGAGATGTATTCTTTATGGTTCTTTGTTAGAGGATCCTAGGGTGATCAAGTCTTAGTTGCCCACAGTGGTGAGAAGCTAGATTGGATTGCATTTCCCTCTTAAGTTCTTCCCACTCTTCCCTTTCAGCTCCTTGGGATCACATCCCCAAATAAAGTCCCTGTTCACCAGACCTGTTGCAGCTTCTGTCTTTTGGAGCAGTTTAGGCTAAGACAGGGGTGAAACAGAAAGTCTTTTTCTTTTGTGCCAATTGCAACTTTCTATAAATATCTTATCTTGGAGCTGCTCCCCCCTTGCTGAAAGACCCCCATTAGCTCTCTATGGCCTGGATAATAAAGACCCAGATCCTTAATTATAGAAGTTAAAACAAGGTACTTTACACTCTCAATCTACCTACCTTTTGAACAACTCTAAACCAGTCCTCTTTTATTCTTCCAAATATGCCATCCACATTTTTGCTTCTGTGTGTGTGTGTGTGTGTTTTCTCCCAAGGATTATCTCATGTCTCATATTCTCCCAGAAGCCTTTCCCAACAACTTCATCTTACAACATTCCCACCTCCTATGCATCCTTGCTGCACTTTTTGTCTGGGCTGCTCATTTGGTACAAATGCCACGCTGCCTTAAATTATTGTTTATCTCTTTATTTATATGTTCTGACTAAACTTCATTATAATCATCTGTGGGAATAGATTGTATCTTATAATTCAGTGTCTCCAGCAGTACTTCACACAATGCCATGAACAATAAATGTGAACGATGCTGAGACTGACATTGTGGTAACATGATCTAAATCAATGTTTATCAAAGTGTATTCATGGTGTATTAATAGGTAGGCATTATAAGAACAAAAGTATTCTAAGCTCAATTAACTTGGGAAACCCTGTAGGACTTCTCTAAGTCTTTAATCAACTTTCATTGCAAATCTCTAAGAGGAAAATCTAACATATAGTTTTTCCAAACTTACTTGACCATAGACATTTTTTTCATGAAGCATTTCCTTAGCTAGTCTCCTGAAATGCATGATTAAACTATTTCTAAATACACTGATTGTTTACACTACATAGAAATCCCAGGAGTCAAGGGCAGAGTGGGGGTGAAGGGGATGGATGCAGGTCAGAGAGACAGAAATACTATATGGTATGAGAGAGCCTTATAAAAGACATGAAAAGACAAAATATTCACATTCTAAAAATCACTAATAAACATTGGTCAGGAATACCTATTCCAATATCTCAAATGTTTTTTGGCATATACTTACATAATATTTTTCTCCTTTAATTTTTATTTTTATTGAGATAGGGGCTTGCTCTGTCACTCAGGCTGGAGTGCATTGGTTTCATCATAGTTCACTGCAACCTCAAATTCCTGAGTTCAAGCAATCCTCCTGCTTTAGCCTCTTCAGTAGCTGGGACTACAGGCATGCACCACTATGCCCTGATAATTTTTCTATTTTTTTTTTTTTTGTAGAGATGGGGGTCTTACTCTTGCTCAGGATGGTCTAAAACTCCTGGCTTCAAGAGATCCTCTTGCCTTGGCCTGCTAGGATAGGTGCTAGGATAAGTGCTAGGATAATAGGTGTGAGCCACCACACTTACCTTCCTTTAATTTTTTAATATAATAAATTTCTTAAGAATTGGAAATTTTGTTTTTCTGGGGTAAACTTTACTTAGTCATAGAATATAATTATTTCAACACATTGGTAGATTTAATTTGTTAATCTCTGGTTTAATTTTAATTTTGATCAATTATAGGTGTTCTAATTTTCTTTACTGGAATATCTGTATCAGGTATTGGCATTAATATTATGATAGAACTCTAAAATGAATTGGGGAGACTTTTGTTGATATTCCTTAACGTTAGAGACAACTCACCTGCAAACCTCCTGAATCTGGTGCCATTTTTAATTGTAGAACTTCAGTATATGTTTTTTCAAATTCTATAGATGTTGGACTGTTCTGGTGTTCTACTTATCATTTAGTCAACTTGGGGAATTTATATTTTGATAGAACATTATTTGTTCCTTTTAGATTTCAAAGTTTGTTGGCATAAGAAAAGTGGTAGATGTTATTTGTCAGTGGCTTGTGATCATAGAAGACATTTTATGAGTATAAAACATTTCCATATAGAAATCAAAATTTTAAAAAATATAAATTTGTTTATTTTACCCATCCACTAAGTCTTCATTGACTTTTTTTTTTTTTTTTTTTTTTGAGACAGAGTCTTGCTTTGTTGCCCAGGCTAGAGTGAGTGCCGTGGCGTCAGCCTAGCTCACAGCAACCTCACACTCCTGGGCTCAAGCGATCCTTCTGTCTCAGCCTCCCGAGTAGCTGGGACTACAGGCATGCGCCACCACGCCCGGCTAATTTTTTCTATATATATTAGTTGGCCAATTAGTTTATTTCTATTTATAGTAGAGACGGGGTCTCGCTCTTGCTCAGGCTGGTTTCGAACTCCTGACCTCGAGCAATCCGCCCGCCTCGGCCTCCCAGAGAGCTAGGATTACAGGCGTGAGCCACCGCGCCCGGCCTTCATTGACTTTTGATTGCACATAAAATGAAATACAAACTCCTGACTATGGTCCTCAAGGCCTGTATGATGATCTGGCCTTTGTTCAGCTGTCCAACCTCATCTTGGGTAACTCTGTGCCCTGCATCAGTCACAAGGGTCTTTTCTTTGTTTCACCAACACAGCAAGCTTTTAATCCCATTATTACCTTTTTTACTTGCTGTCCCTCTTTCCTCTGATCATCAGGAATAAATAGAATGCTTTGTTGGAGAATAACAGTGAGGATCATAATTTAGATAGGCCTTTTGAGGAGGTGACATTTAAGTTGTCATTTGTAAGAAGGGCAGAAGCCAACCATGTGAAGGTCATAGGAAGAGGAATCTTTCTAAATTATGATTCCCCATTGTTATTTTCTGGCAAAACATGCTATTAATTTCCTTTATAGCACTTATCACAATATGTATGTATTAATAATTATGTAAATAAGTAAACAAATATTAATACTTGTGTCCTCATTAAATGGTAAGCTCCATGAGGCCATGGAATGAATTAAACATTGCATTTTTTGTTTAAGGGGAATGATGTGATGAATAACTGAGCAATAATGTAGACAGCCATGTAAATGCTTACTAATATCTTATCTCATTATGTGTAAGGAGCTATAATCCAGCCCCTGGTGACAGGCCAGGAGCAGCAGGTTTCACAGGATTTCATGTAGTAGGCAGAATGGACTATGGGATCCTTTCAGGGAGCTGAAGAGAGTGCAAACAGCAATGCCATACTCCACTGGTTATATCTGGAAGTCCACTAAGAATTTGACATCTCTACATACAAATATATTTGTAAAGTCACACATCATAAAATTCTGCATTGTTTTTTTATATAATTATTTAACTTTTCATTTTGTTTCTCAATTAGGCTGTGAGTTTCTTAAATGTAGAAATTCTCTGCTACACTTTTTTTGCTTTCTTCACAGTGCTCAGTACCAAGTCATAGTAGAAAGGACATTATATTTGAATCCTGATAACCTATGTTGAAAGTCAGTGCCACTTATTAGCTCTGTGACTTTGGGCAAGTTGGACCCTTTGGGCCTCAACTTGTTGTCTATCAAACGGGGATAATATTACTTATTCTATTAGGGTTTCTTAACAAATGAGATAACATTCATGAAATAGCTTGGAGAGGAAGAAAATTTGTAAATGTGAGTTGCCATTATTATGCACTTCATGAACAATTACTGATTATTATTAGTTTAATTTAAACATTACCTGCATAATGAAAACATTTACAATGTAGTGAAAATTACATATTTAGCCATGGGCTAAAATTTTATTTTCAGTTGTTATAATCCTGAGGCCAGCTATAAAATGCCATTCTTTCAGACCTTACTCAGTGGGAGAAATCCCTGGGCTCCTCCAGGGGGAATGAAGAGAAAATTTCTTAGTCACTTGAGACATAGTTGTGGTCTGGGTTTTGTAGCTCTCTGGCAGGTAAATTGAGTTCAAATCCCAGTGTTATTTATCTCTGCTATTTCTGAACATAGTCATCACAATAGCCAGCTCAACATTTCAGAAAGTTATAGTAGTGCAAGGCTTAATGTATCCATGAGGCCTTTACCTAAAGAGGGATCCAACAATAACATTTTGTCTTGATATAATAAAGAAAAACTTTACCCTTTCCATGGTCAGCTTTAGAGTAGGAATGAGGTATCCAAAATACATTAGTTAATTGATTTCCTGTAAACTGGAAGTTAGGTCTAAAGGCTTGATAAGATTCTGGTTAAACTTGTTTCACAAGAGCGTATACTAAGTGTTGTTTTGTGTTCTACATCGATTTATATCAGGAAGAACATCAGATTGTCCTACTATTAGCTTGATTATTTAGTTAAGGCACTGGATCTTGCCATTGTAAAGACACATCTTTCTCTTTGCAATTAGCAAGTAATCTGCAGGACCAATGCATAAATATCCCGAAATGCTTTAATGGAAGACATTGGTTCTTTTCAGAGAAAGATGCTCTTTGCAATGGAATCATGTCTCTTTTAGGAACTTTTGATGATGAATCTCCACCTTAGGGTGGAAATGCATGAAGCTTATAAGATTACTGACTTTTAATAATAGAAAATGTGACTCTGGTATGCTGAAAGAGAATATTTAATAACTATTTTACAGGAGGCTGGCTTTATAATTTATTTCAACTGTATTAGTTAAGAAATATTCTAGGGTATACTTTGAGAGAAGAGAGAGAGTGGGAAAAACCTGAACCTCAAGATGTGGTTCCTATAGCAGAAATCTTCTCTAGTCTTTCTCAGATAGTCACCTAACTAAGTGGCAAAGACCTAGTGAAAGGCTTCAGTTTCAGGGCTGCTCATTGAGGGAGCATAGTTTTATACAACGTTTCTAAAAGAGAGTTTGAAGAGCAAAATGTTGATTTGAAGGTGACAAAAGCTGTCCTCTTGTCTTTATCAAGTGTCAGAGTATTCCATCTCTAGGGATTAGTTTGGAACTGTTCCCAGCATTGTGACCACTCTTCAGAGAAGCCTGGTGTGATGCTGTGGCGTGAAGGAGGTGATACCTTGGGATTTCCTCAGCCTGCTACACAGATCCAGTTCTCCAGGGTACTGCTGGACAGCTGAGCCAGAGGTGCCAAGCTGGTCAGTTTGTTGCCAACAGCATGCCCTCAGCCAGTCTTATGATTGAACAAAGTAGATGACTTGAGTAGTACAGGGTAGTTCCTTGGTTCAGACTGTCTCCCTCCTAGAAAGTGGCGTGACAGAACAAGCACACTGCAGCTTTGAAGGAGAACAGATATGGTTTAACTACTTACTAGTTATATGATCTTGGGAAAATTATTATTATTCTTATTTTATTGTTTTACTGTTTACTCTAGGCCAGTTATTGTTTTGTTTAAGTCTCACAACAACCATAGGAGATAGCTGCTATGAATGGCCCCTTTATTTATTTATTTAGAGATGGGTCTTGGTGTCTTGCTTAGGCTGGAATGCAGGGGCTAGTCACAGGCCTGATTGTAATGTACTACAGCCTGGAACTCCTGGGCTCAAGTGATCATCCCACCTCAGCCTCTCAAGTATCAGAGACTATGGGTGTGGGCCACTGTGTTGGTTTAATATCCCCATTTTACAGATGAGGACACTGAGGGCAAAGTATGTGTATGTGTTCTGTGGATCAGATGTAGAACATCGCAGAAGGAGCTGGCCTGGGGACCCCACTTAAAAGAGTTTCCTGACACAGGCAAGGGAAATTTCATGGGAAGAAGGGCAGAGGTGAATAGTCAGAAGAGGGGGTGAGCCAGCTGTACACAGCCAGCCAGAAGAGAGAGGTTCATTGCTCCATGGAAGTATAGTCTGATGGCTGTTCTGACAGAGGACAGGGGTCACCAAGGAAACAGCGAAAGTGCCCCATGAGGAAAAGAGACAGTTGTAAATGCACTGGGACTCAGCGTCAACACTAGGAAATTGTGGTTCCTTTCAAGGACCACCTTTTCTGCTCCTTACCCAACAGTACCACCTTACTTTCTGCCCTGCTCCAACTCTTGAGAGGGCAGAAACCACAGCAAGGAGCTTGTGGGGAGGATGAGAAGCAAGGAAGTCACCCCGAAAAGGTGATGGTGTCCCTCTTTCTCATTGCAGCTTTCCAGCCTGGAGCAGCCCTTGCTGGGGAAGGGAAGAAGCATTAACTCTAAATGAAGCTTGGGGTTTTGACTTTTTGTTATTATATGGAATAGGATATTTAATTTATTGAAATTAGCTGGCTTTTTGGATAAAAGTTAGAGCAAGACTTTTGTGTGTGTGGCATGTTTGTATTTTTGTTATTGGAGAGGGACTAGAAAAGTCAATAGACCTGCTCTAGATTCATCTAAAGGGTAGAGGAGAATCAGCTTCACAGAACAGGTTTGAACAAACTGTGGGAGAAAATGATAACATTGTGTTCTTTTGCACTTTTTGGAGTCCCCCCTCTTGTAGCATAATGCAAATTCTTCTTGGAGGAGTAACAAATTGCACTCGTAGGCTTCAAAACTCCAGTATACCTGAGGAATATTTTCTTCAAAATAAATTTTACTCAGAAGAGTAAAGATTCAAATCAAATAAACCCTGTCTCTTCACCTGTCTGTGTGTCTTCACCACTACCACCCGTTTCAACAAAAGCAGCACCGCATGTATATGTTTTATGTCTTTAGCATTAAAGAGCAAAATTATTGATGTGATGATGATACCTTAGCAAACCCATTTGTCTGAGATGTTATAATGGCTTCTGGGGCTTCTTAAACAAGTCTCTAGGGAATTATGGGACCAAGGTACCCACTAGGTAGCTTTGTGCCTGACTTCAGCCTCCTTCTTTTCCTGGTGGGTAGATTAATACATGCTTGAGCTCTCCAAGGCAGCCCATTTCATTCTTAGGCATAGCTGACTAGAAGAAAGTTCTTACTTAATTGAGCTAAATAACTAATAACCACCCCCCTTACCTTATGGAAGAAGAAATTATGGGTTTTTAAACTACAGCAGCCTTTTTCTTTTCCTTTTCATCTAGTTGTTCCGCTTATGGTTTGAGGGAGGTAATTTTTCATGCTTCTGGCCATTGGTTCTGTAGTTTTGAGAGTGGTCATGGTGTTAAGTATCGAGGACAACAATATAATACATTCTCAGAGAGAGAGAGAGAGAGAAAGTATTTTCACAGAATCAGAAAAATACCCTCAAATTAAATCTGAGGAAATGAGGACCCTAGGTTTTTCTGCATTTCCTCTACCCTACCCCATATTAGAAGATAAGAGATAAAGTGAAGCATGACATCAAGGTGGGTTTGTTTCTTTTATTGAATGTATCAAGATGGAAAGCATTAAAGGTTCATGGTCTGAACATTTTTTAGGTAAATAAATTCCTAATTCAGTTTAACCTCTGAAACTTTTGTCTTTACAGATCTTTGTATTCTTTTGCTATGACTAAAAGGTTCTTAGATTTCTGTTTAGGGATCCGAGTTGGGTTTGTTCTCAGCACATCCTTTTTCCGAAAGCCCAAGTATGGCATTACTTCACCCTACAGTCCCCGCAGGGTCTGGGCAATGTTCTTGGAAACACAAAGATGATCTCACCCAGTTGGAAGAAGGGTCACATGATAAAATGATGGTCCTTCTCCCACTTAGGCCACTGCACACTGCTAAAATATATTGCTTCTTGACCTTTTGGCTAGGATCTCATGTAGAACAACTAAAATATTAACTTCCTGTCAGCTTTACCACATCCAGGGCTATAATTTCCGACAGCTGTAAGAGATCTTGTGCTTTGTGGGGGCCCAGATGAGCTGTCTTTGTAGAGGTCCCTTTGTGATAGCTGAATTTGTCTAAAAAGCCTGGATCCTAGACTATCCAATTCAATAATCCACATAATGCTTGAATCATCATTGCAATGTTTGCTTGATTTTCCCCTGGCAGAATTTGTCCAGCCTGGGCCTCAAAACCACCAGTGAAGGGGAGGGGACTCTGAAGCGGCCGATTCCATTTTTGGCTTATTATTTGTCTGAAGAAGGAAAAGTTCTTTCTTGTTGAGCTGAAATCTGGTTCCCTGAAACTCGCAGTCATTAATCCTATTTCTCTCCTCTGGGACTATGCAGAGTAAGTTGAATCCCTTTTTAACCATTAGAAATTAGCTACTGTTGCTTCCCCAAATCTTGTCTTTAGGGTAAATAATCTAGTCCCTTGAACACATTCTCTTGGGATTTGGATTCAGTTTCTTTTACCAACCATATCCTAACCGTATGCTAATATTGTACACAGAGCTGAAATCAGTACCGAGTTATCTACCTTCTTGTTCTTAATATTATATGTTTATTAGAGCACCATAAAGTGCCATTAGATTGTTTTTGGAATCATATCACACTGTTGACACATATTGAGCTTATTATTAATTAAAATTCCTAAGTCTCTTACATACTTATTGTTACTAAATTTGTGAGTTGATTTTTGAATCCATGTATAGGATTTTGTATTTATTCATTCTAAATTTTATTTGTGATATTTGTCTATCATTTTATCCTTTTCCAAATCTTTCTGAGTCTTTTTTTTTTATTGTAATGTGTTATGGGGGTACAAGTGTTAAGGTTATGTATATTTCCCATGCCCCCTGCCATGGAGTCAGAGATCCAAGCGTGTCCATCACCCAAAAGTTGCACATCTCACTCGTTGTGTTTGTATATACCCATCCCCTCCTCCCCTCTTCCACCTCCTGACACCGATAACTGTTACTCCTATATGTCCACTTAGATGTTGATCTGTTAATACCAATTTGCTGGTGAGTCCATGTGGTGCTTGTTTTTCCATTCTTGAGATACTTCACTTAGTAGAATGGGTTCCAGCTGTATCCAGGAATATACAAGAGGTGCTATATCGCCATTTTTTCTTAAAGCTGAGTAGTACTCCATGGTATACATATACCACATTTTATTAATCCACTCATGAATTGATGGGCACTTGGGTTGTTTCCACAGCTTTGCAATTGTGAATTGTGCTGCTATAAACATTCGAGTGCAGGTATCTTTTGTGTAGAGTGTCATTTGATCTTTTGGGTAGATGCCTAGTAGTGGGATTGCTGGATCAAATGGTAGATCCACTTGTATTGCTTTGAGGTATCTCCATATTGCTTTCCACAGAGGTTGAACTAGTTTGCAGTCCCACCAGCAGTGTAGGAGTGTTCCTATCTCTCTGCATCCACGCCAACATTTATTGTTTGGGGACTTTTTGATAAAGGCCATTCTCACTGGAGTTAAGTGATAGCTCATTGTTTTGATTTGCATTTCCCTGATGATTAGAGATGTTGAGCATTTTTTCATATGTTTGTTGGTCATTATTCTGTCTTCTTTTGAGAAGTTTCTGTTCATGTCGTTTGCCCACTTTTTGATGGGGTTGCTTGATTTTTTTCTGGCTGATTTTCCTGAGTTCTAAATAGATTCTAGTTATCAGCTCTTTATCAGATATATAGCTTGTGAAAATTTTCTCCCATTCTGTGGGTTGTCTGCTCTCTTTACAGTTTCTTTGGCTATGCAGAAGACTTTTAATTTGATCAGGACCCATTTGTTTATTTTTGTTGCTGCTGTGATTGCCTTTGGTGTCTTCTTCATAAATTCTTTGCCTAGGCCAATGTCTAGAAGAGTATTTTCAACATTTCCCTCTAGGATTCTAATAGTTTCACACCTAAGGTTCAAGTCTGTTAACCAGCATGAGTTGATTTTTGTGAGAGGTGAAAGGTGTGGGTCCTGTTTCAGTCTTCTACATGTGGCTATTCAGTTTTCCCAGCACCATTTATTGAATAAGGATTCTTTTCCCCAGTGTATGTTTTTGTCTGCTTTGTCAAAGATTAGTTGGCTATATGAGGATGGTTTTATATCTGGGTTCTCTGTTCTGTTCCACTGGTCAATGTCCCTGTTCTTGTGCCAGTCCCAAGCTGTTTTAATGACTATGGCCTTGTAGTATAGTTTGAAGTCTGGTAAATTGATACCTCCTATTTTGTTTTTATTGCCTAGGATTGATTTTGCTATATGGGTTATTCTCTGGTTCCATACGAAGCATAAAATTATTTTTTCTATATCTGTGGAAAATGATGATGGTGTTTTGATAGGGATTGCATTGACTCTGTAGGTCACTTTGGGTAGTATAGACATTTTATCAACAATATTTGCTGTCTCTTCTGGCTTTTTATCATCTACAAATTTGATAAGCCTATTTTCCACATTTCCATCTTACTCACTGATGTTAGAAGGGCAGAGCTATAGACAGAGGGCTATGGAAAATGGAAATTACAGTCCAATAATAAAGTAACATCACTATTTAATAATAATGGGCCCTAGGTCTAACCAGTAGAATAAGCCCTTCGGTAGTAATCCTGGTGTGATGAGAGAAATTGATAGTATCTTAGTAACCTTTATGCCTTATAATATGGCTTCTTAATTTAAAAAAGAAATGAGAAATTAAATGCAGTATTTAAAGCAAAAGTAAGAAATCACCCATTAGTTCATAAATTTTTTTGAAAAAGATAGCCAAGATTTTATTTGAGAATCTGGTCACTTCCCCAAACCTCAGTTGTTCTTTTATTTATAAAACAAAACAAACAAAAACCTTTTTGAATAAACTTTTTGAAGGTGAGTTTTTAAAAATGATCATCTGGTTCATTTAATTGATGGGTAAAGACATGGTTTTGTTTAAGCCACCCCATATGTAGGTTTTCAGCTCCCTCCCCTTAAAATTCATTGCCATAATTCTTAGCAGTGATACATTCTGACTAAATAAAGAGAAGAAGTGGGCTTCAGGAGATAAACTTGAAGGATGAGTTGAATTTTCCAATTAGGAAAGGATCTAGCATGATTCTCCATGTTAAAGATATCCAGATAAGTTCAAGAGGAAAAACGTTGAAGCCGAATTTCATAGAGAAGTAATAATTCCCTTCTGATTAATGACTATCCATAGGCAGCATTGCTAGGACAGACAAATTGCAGCACTACATTCCAACTTAAAAAAAAAACCAAAAACCCCTTTCATCAATTAGATACATAAGCCTACTTTAAATTACTCTCATTAATGAGATGCATGCCAGTAATGCATGGTCAGTAATGGAATCATTGTACTTTATTTTCCTTTTGTTTATTCAGTGTCATAGTTACATTTTTGGGGCTATGTTTTATGATATTATGACCTGGACTGCAAACAAATTCTGAATCCAACTGTTACAGGTTGTTTGTAAAGTAATTTTGGAGTGCAGTTTGTTATGATGTCTAATCCTTCTCTGTTACATGTATACACAAACACACAGACACACACACACCCCATCTCTCTCTCAAATAGACACAGAATATATTTATTAGCTTTGCCTTGCACAAATATTGTAATTATAATTCATTTGTAGCTGAATATTGTTTTTGTGAAGCACCCATCTATTCTTAAAGAGTTTTTACTTTTAAGGCTTGCATAGTCAATGTGACATGTAGATGGGTCAAAATTATCCCTACCCCTATACACCTCTGCTTTAACCATAGTGAACTCTTTGCAGATCTCCAGATGTGTCATGATACAGCCTTCTCCAAAGCTTCACCTGTGCTCTTCCCTTTGGCTGGAATGTCCTCTTTGTCTGGCTCAATAATTCTTACTTACCCTTCAAAGTGAGGCTGATGTGCTTTCCAGGATGTTTTCCCTGACTCCTAGCTCTTATTCTAATGCCCTTGTGCTTATCATTTATAAATCATGTATCACAATACACTATAAACATCAATTTACTTGTACGTCTTTTATTTAACATAGTGTATCCATATCATGTTATTTATAAATAGATGCTACTACTGAGATATAATAGGTGCTCAACCAATGTAATACTTTTTTTTTTTTAAAGCAAGTCTTATTTTCCAGACTAGAATAGGTGTCTGTATTGGATATTCTCATAGAGCACTGAACTCCTTTGTAGCACTTACCAGATTTGTAATCATGTATGTGTACAATGTTTGATGGCTGCTCCTTCCCCAGATTATAAGCTCTGTGAGGTCAGGGACCATGCCTTTCTTTCCATTGTTCCATTCCTATTGCTAGCACAGTGCCTAGCACAGGGTATGTGCTCAGTAGGTATTTGTTAAATCAATGACAAATTGAATGAATGGACCTCTGCATGAGAGAAATTAATGAGGAAAGTGGTACCCTTAGCTTTTAGTGTAATGGAAGTGATTGCAAAGGGATAGTGTTATAGAAATGAGCAAGAATTTAAGAGAGTTTCTTGACAACCTAACTAGAATGGTAAAGGATATAGTGGGCAGAAAGCAGCAGAGGTGAGGATGGAGCAGGGAAGGACAGGGCCCTGATAAAAGGAGAATAGTATGGGAAGAAGGGTTTACACCCTAAGCTATGGCAGTGATGAAGGCCCTAGGAAAGTGGGAGGCAGACAAGATAGATGTGATTGTGATTTAAGTACCTTTAGGGTTCCAGATAGGGCTTTGGCTTAAAGATTTTTTTCATGGTCTTGTCAGCTCCCCTTCCAAAGGTAGTATGACCATGTAGAAAGATATCTCAAAAATGGTTTCAAAATGCACCTATAACACTTATTAGATGTCTGATTTTGAGTATGACATGTGACATATCTCAGTTTTCTCATTTTTGAGAAGACAGTCACATTCATCTTGAAGGGTTGCATGTAGTTAAACGAGATAATGTTCATAATGCATTTAACTCAATATCTGGCCCAGAGCAATTACTCAACAAATGGTAGCAGTTATTAATATTAACCAGACCTAACCTTTATGAAACGTTTGAATGGTTCTTTTCTTGGCCCTAAATCATTCAGTATTTTAAAACAACAGTTTGAAGCATTCTTATCAAATTTAGAGATGACACAAAACTGAAAACAACCAGCTAACATTTTGGCTGATGGACTAAGAAGCCATAAAAATCTCAAAAACCTAGGAAGATAGGCTAAAAAGAGCATGATAAAATTAATAGGGATAAATTTAGATTCTTGGTTTTGTGTTTAAAGAATCATCTGAAACTAGAACAAGGGAAACTTCATTTAATAGTTTATAAGAGAAAGACAAAGGGTAAGGGGTATTAGCTGACTGTCAGCTTAACATAAGCCAACGGGGTTAAGGCTGCCAAAAAGCTAATGTGATCTGAGGCCATGTGATGGAAATAGAGTGTCCAGAAGAAACGAGGTAATCATCCAAGTGTCCTTGTGCTGGTCAGACAACATCAAGGGAGTTGTGCTCAGTTCTTGGCCTGGAGTTTGAGAGACATATATCTAGAAGAAGGTTAACGAGAGGGACAAAATTCTGGAAAACATGTCATATGAGCAATGGTCAAAGGCACCAGAGAATGTTTAGTCTGGAAAAGAGGAGACTGGAGTAGTGTAGGTTGGGGGTTGGGAGTGGAAAGTGGGTGGTAATGGAGCATGCCACAACCTTTAGATATTTGAAAGGCTTTCATTTGGAAGAGGAATCTGACTTGTCCTGCAGTGTTTCAAAGGGTGGAAGAAAGATTATGACTAGAAATTGTAAGGAAGGAAAATTTTGGTCAATGTATGTTAAAGCATGCTCATCATAGGTGTATCTGCTAGCATTTATAAACCCTCATTATATGCAAGTCTCTCTGCCAAGCTCTTATTATATATTACTTATTTAATCTTTACATCAAGTCTGTAAGGTGTGTATTATTATCCTAATTTTATAGATGAAGAAACTGGGGCTTAGATTGAAGAAGTAAAGCTATGCAAGAGGTTAAATGGTGAAGCTGGGGTTCTAACTCAGGTCCTGTGTGACTAGAAAGCTTGTTATTTTTAGCCCTATGGCATTTTTCATGTAGGGCTTCCTGGAACACAAAACTTTCAGTGCTAAAACCAGGACAATTCCTTACAAACCAGAATGGGTGGCCATCCTAATTTATAGTGTGTTTCCCTGCACCCCAAAGATGGTAACCTTTGCTGCCTAGAAAGCTAGGATTATAGATCAGTGCCTGGCTTTGGCTCAAGTTTAAAAGCACGGGTAGAAAATTTGAACTCTTTAAATATGGAAATGATCTGCCCTAAGAGGCAATGAGCTCCTACTTCCTGGATATAATAAAAAAGAAGCAGGATGCCACCTGTCAGAATTGTGGAAGATGAGAATTCTTTAATTAGGCTTGTTGTCAGGGAAGACCATTTCTACTGTCTTTCCTATCTATGTCATTCTGCAATACAGACAGAATTGACCTTTCTTGGATCTTGAAGTGATCTTCCAGGCTCTTTTTACAGAATTAAGGGCACACTTATAGTACTGGTTTGTGATGGTGTCTCAAGAGGCCTAGAACACAGACTCTTTGTCTCTCTTCTTGTGGTCATTTTCTTCTGCTAAATGTAGCCAAAAGCATGTGTACAAATGTTCTGAGATTTTTGCCCTAAGAATACACATGCTTTGGATTTTCAACCCAAGGCTCTTCCAAGAAAGATTCAGCCAGTCATGGTGGCACATGCCTGTAGTCCCAGCTACTTGGGAGGTCGAGGCAGTAGGATTGCTTGAGCCCAGGAATTCAAAGGTATAGTGCACCATAATTGTGCCTGTGAATAGTCACTGTACTCCAGGCTAGGCAACATAGTGAGACCACATGTCAAAAAAACAAAAAATAAAAATGAACAAACAAACAAAAAAAAACAAAACAAAGAAAGATCCAGACATCAATTCATTGTATGTATATATAGGTCATTGATATGTTTATTCATTTAAGAATCATTTCAAAAAGAGGAGAAACAAAACAGGTCTCTGTCCTTTGGAATGCATTCATCAGTGAAATTTCATTTTATCCATCAATTGTCTTTAAAGGCCTCCTGACTGAGTGTCTTGGAACCCATTAGTGTTCTAAGAAAGATCTTTAAATTTTCTAGACCCTTGAAATTTGTCCTGGGAGTATCTGTGAAGTGTTGTCTCAGAAAAGTCTTTCTCCACAGTGGAGTAAAACTGATATAGAATAAGCAAAGTGGCCATCATAATACATACATTTACTCCATGTAAGCTAGGAATTTCTTTCTTAGTCATCCTCTGCTATCTTACTTGGAGAATCACATGGGGCAGTGAGGCTGAGACTACATCTTCCATAGGAAGGCCTTTGTCACTTGGCGAATCTCTATTGTCAACTGAAAGAGATTCCTTCTTGTCTTTGGCATTTGTTCATTTTTTTACTTGTTGTTGGGATGAAATGGCAACTTTCAGCTTTTTACATGGCAGACTGGAAACCCGAAGTCCCCTAATAATTCGTTTTTTTAATTCCCAGACATGGACTACTACCCTTATATAATCTAAATACAATAGTTCCTTATGACCTTCAGGAAATTATCTCTGGAATCAGTTGCAAGTTTATACAAATGTATGCAAAATATTTGATCATCTTTGAATTTTTACTCTTCCTCTTTCCTATAATATCAGTCATACCATGCTACCATTTCTATGTAGTGTCTATTGTATTTTTGCTTTCCTTTTCATATCCATTTGTCTGCTTTATTCAGACTCTAGTCTCTTACAGAAGAAAGTTGAAACTTTTGAAGCCAGCATTCAAAGCACTCTGGGTTGGCCCCTGTGTCACTTACTAAACTGTTATCTCTCGATTCAACCCCCATGCTACACTCCATCCTGTGAGGCTGGGCTGTGACTCTGCAGGCTACATTCCTGCTTTGCCAGTTGGATCCCTGTTAGCTCTGCCACTTGAGGTGCTGGAGGGAGACTGGAGACCTGGAGCGGGAGACACGACTTGGTGCTTCCTCTTTTGCTTCCTGTCTGCTTGTGGTTCTCCTGAGTGTAACTCTATCCTCATTTCTTCACCCTGGCAGCTGCAGTTACTTCCTGTAGCAGCAGCTGAATCCAATTTGCCATTGTTCCCGCACTTGCAGAACCAGTCTCACTGGACCTTCTCAAAAGCCCCAGCCCCTTCTCAGAGGTTTGGGTTCCAGTACATAGACTATTCAATTTTATGCATTTTGTAAAGAGAAAAAAGAGAAAGGATCTCTCTATGTTGCCCAGGACTAAAATTCCTGGGCTTAATCAATTCTCCCACCTAGGCCTCCCAAGTAGCTGGGACTACATTGTATGCCAATGTGCCCAGCTTAAATTTCATTAAATTTTAATAATCCCTGTTTCTTTTGTACTCTAGCCATAGAGGTGATAGCTGTTTCCTGCAGTTGCAACCTCCATGATACCTTAGATTTTTCTTTTTGCCCTTTCAAGTGCTTAGTTAACAACTTTATACTTCATTGACAATTATTATATTAAATTCTCTCTGCTGTATTAATTGATATAGTTTCTGTCTTTGGATTAGGACCTCACTGATACAGGCACCAAACCACTACTACAACTGTAAACTCTGTTTCCCAAACTAGATCCTCTGTTTCAATGAGAAAAGTCTATTTTTTCCATGGACCCCACAGTGAGTTTTTCCCTTTCCCAACTTTGAAAGCTTGCTTATATCACTCCCTACCTGCAAAAGCTATCCAACTTTTGCCAATCTGAATCCTGTCTTCCACGGCCCGAGTAAAACCCCTAGGCTTTTCTGAAGTTGTCCCTGATCATTCCCAGTACAATTATTTCTCCCTTGTCGACATGACTCATTTGACACTTGGTTCCGTACATATAGCTTTCCCCATGCCCACTCCCTCATTAATTTATATTAGTATAATAGATATGCTTTGTTCCATTGGTTCTTTTGTAAATCAGTGTTTAGAATGCCAAGTGCATTTTCTCATAGGAATAATGTTATATGTGGTGGTTAAGGCAATGATAAAATAGTACATAGATTTCCAGGCTGTTTCATATAAGCCTGTTTAACTCACACTAGAACTGAATTGTAAAGATTCAGGACTGAAACTTAACAATAATATGTGATTATTTATTTATTTTGCAGTGGGGGAGAATTCAACACAGGGTCTCATCTCATTTTGGTATCCTGCTCATGAGAATAGGGCATCCTTGGTTCTAGCGAAGGTTCAGCAGTGGCAGCTCTCACCAGCTCTGCTTGGGGAGGGGAGTTCACAGGGGCCGCTTGGATGCTCATTTGTTTGAGTGTTGCTATATTTATGTCAGGGACTGTCTGGACCACCTAGAGGTTAGTACCTTTCTATGTGGTATTCCTTTTCCTAGTCCTCCTGAAAGGGCAGCACTGTACCTTGTATTTTAGTTCTTACACAGTGCTTAGCAAAGCACCCTGAGCATCATAGGCCTTGTTTTCCCAAAATATGCCTCCTGTTATTGCATAGCCATTTCCTTGCTCTATAACTTATTTTCTTCAGTTACTTAAAAAAATGTGTCCTCTGTTTTCATTTTGTTTTCCTTCAGTATATAGCTGTAGAGGTATCCGAAAATGAGGAACCAGTACCCAGGGAAGAATAGTCTGCCTACTGAGCAAGCAGTCAAATCCATTTTCTCTACAGGTGACATCATTAACATTGGGGTTTGAATGGATACTTCAAAAAAATCCCCAAAGCTTCCCTAAGTGGAAGAAGAGAAAGAGGACTAGAGTTGCCCTCATTTGAAATGTCCTTTTTAGAAACTGATAATCTACTGGCCAATTTCATGGTATAATAGAAGTGTAGTGACGTAGGGATCAATTAGACCTGCAATCAAAACGCAGTTCTGTAACTCTCCAACATGAAACATTAGGTAAGTTACCTAATCATTTGAATTTCAGTTTCATCACTTATAACATGATGATAATAATATTAATTCATAGAGTTATTCTGAGATAAAACATAACATGTAAGGTGTCTGTTGTATAGTCTGGCATATCGTTGATATTTTAGGTATTTAATAAATGTTAGTTCCTTTTCCCTTTCTTTATACCTTGAGTTGAAAAACACATATCCACTGGTACTGTGAACTGTGAGCCATGGCCTCAAAAGTAGACACAAACATGAGGCTTTGAGGATATACATGCTGTGTTCTTTCTGTTCGTTGTTCCTCTACCCACCATTTTTTTTCAGAATTCAAAACTTTAATAATAACTCATAAGGAAGCTACAATTCATACAAAAAGAGAAAAGCTATAATGCTAATGTATCTTTAGATATACTAAATACACATTTTAAATAGTCTCAAATAATCCTTATCTGAAATAATGTTTGCCAAATAATGTGAATGCAATAATTTTTGGACAAAAAAAGATCTTTGCCTTCCTTCTAAGTAGAATGCTCTTTTAAATACACTTGCCTGAAACTGGCTCTTAAATTGTTTTTTCAAAATTAAAGTTAGTGTTACCTAATAAATCAGCTTTTAATCATAACATATTATTTTATCTCACAATAGAAGATAATATTTATAAGGTCACTTTAATATGACAGGAAAAAATAGATATTATAATATATATATATTTAAACCCCTTCCTGTTTTTTCTCTAACTTATATAAGATCTTATGGCTTTATTTTTTTATTTTTAAATTTAATTGATTTATGGCTTTATTTTTTTGTTTTTAAATTTAATTGATTTATTTAAATTGACAAGATAAAATTATATATATTTATGGTGTACAACATGATGTTTGATATGTGTATACATTGTGGAATGGCTAAATCAAGGTATTTAATGTAATACTTAAAATCTATTTTCTTAGCAATTTTCATATAGTTAAGTGTTATTAACTATAGTCACTATGTTGCACAATAGATCTCTTGAACTCACTTCTCCTATCTAACTGAAATTCTGTATCCTTTGATCATCTGCCCTCACACCCAATCCCCACCCCAGCCTCCTGTAACCACCATTCTGCTCTCCATTTCTATGAGTTCACCTTTTTTAGATTCCACATATAAATGAGATCATGTGCTATTTCTTTTTCTGTGCCTGGCTTATTTCACTTAATATAATGTCCTGCAGGTTCATCTGTGTTGTCACAAATGACAGCATTTTGTTCTCTTTGAAAGCTAAATAGTATTCCATTGTGTATATATATCACATATTTTTATTTATTCATTAGCTGATGGATACCTAAGTTGATTCTGTATCATGGCTATTGTGAATAATGCCGCAATAAACATGAGGAGTGCAGATATCTCTTTGAGTATACTGCTTTCATTTCCTTTGGATATATACCCACTAATGAGATTGCTGGATCATATGGTAGTTCTATTTTTTATTTTTTTGGGAACCTACATACTGTTCTCTATAATGGCTGTACTAATTTATATCCCACCAACAGTGTACAAGGGTTCCCATTTCTCCACATCCTAGCCTACACTTGTTATCTTTCTTAAGGCTTTCGATTCAGTGAATTTTCAAATGATACAGAAACCTTCTGTGATTGCTAATAAAAATTGACAAAATTTCCAGACCTTTAAGAAGAAAGTAAAATAATTAAAATAACTTAAAATTTTATTATTTTCATCTTCCTTCTGTTTGGTTAAGTAATGAACTGATAAAAATTCAATTTGTGTACTTCTGATTCATATTTATAGACTGTCATAACTTGTTTAAGATAATGAACAAATGCTTCTTGAAAAACTGGCCACACATACAAAACAAACCCTTCACAAGTAACACTGGTAAAAGTCTTTATTCTCAGCACTACCGTAAGTCTCTCAAAAATATTAATATAATTGTTCATCAAACTAAAATCTTCTGTTTTTAGTTAGAACCAGAACTTTATTGTAGTGTATATACTTTCTAACCTGTCATCAATACACACAAATGAAAAGGGACACTGCAGTGGCTACAGACAGCATGGAAAAGTCCCTGTTTGCGTTAGCATCTATCCATTGTCTAAATAAAGCAGTTACAGAGGTGTGGTAGGATGGCCATGCACAACACAGCATAGCTGTCAGTGTCCTTGAGACTAGCAGCGAGGGTCACAGAACAGTATTCAGAATGATTTCCCCTCAGTTTCAGAAGTCTAAAATTTTACTTGTTAAATGAAAAGGAAAGTGCTGTTTGGGTTTTAGACCTGACTGCTTTCTCTCCCTTCACCTTACCACTACAAACTAACATCTTTATTCTTTTTTTTTTTTTTTTTTTTTTGAGACAGAGTTTTGCTTTGTAGCCCAGGCTAGAGTGAGTGCCGTGGCGTCAGCCTAGCTCACAGCAACCTCAAACTCCTGAGCTCAAGCAATCCTCCTGCCTCAGCCTCCCGAGTAGCTGGGACTACAGGCATGCGCCACCATGCCCGGCTAATTTTTTCTATATATATTTTGGTTGGCCAATTAATTTCTTTCTATTTATAGTAGAGACGGGGGTCTCGCTCTTGCTCAGGCTGGTTTCGAACTCCTGACCTCAAGCAATCCGCCCGCCTCGGCCTCTCAGAGAGCTAGGATTACAGGCGTGAGCCACCGCGCCAGGCCTAACATCTTTATTCTTTAATAACTATCTAGTAGAAGAAGTTATTGAGGGAAATAGACTAATCACACTCATGCCTCTTCCGTTTTTGAATTGTTTCTGTCATGGAGCAAGGGAGCATAGATTTTGATCACAAAAGATTGTTTTGATTTTTCTAAATATCCTAGGTAAATCTGCTAAAGGTACAAGACAGTAAAAAAACCACTAGTCCCAATTTAACCCTGCCTTTTATAATTAAGCCTTCTTATCACACAGCAATTTCTTCTTAAAGCATCCTTTATCATGCTAACTCACATTCCCAAACTATTAAGGACTTTACTTACAAATTTTTCCTCTATCAAAAAACATTCCTCCAGCTATATTCCTGTTCATTCCAATTTCCCTCATAAAGCAAAAACCAAAACAGCAATACCTCTCCTACTCTGCTTATGGGAATGTAGAATGGACTGCTCTATGAAGGTCAACTGCCAATATTTATCATATTCACACATACATTCTTCTATGATTGAGCAGTTCTTTTGAGAATCAAACAATTACCCCTCAAATGTGGGAAGTGACATGTATTCATTGAAGCATTTTTCCTAATATCCAAAGACTGGAAACAACACAAGTGTCTATCTGTAGCGATTGACTGTATAAATTGTAGTATATCTACAAAATAGAGTATGTGCCAGGTGCTATAAGGAAGAGTACTGGATGGGGACCAGGAAGGGAGGGAGTCTTCTCAGTGCATTTGGTGTGGTCAATGCAGCTCAACCCCACCAGCAGCTTTGCCGGGTTCTGTGGAGCTGCTGTGCCAGCTGAAAGGCATCTCGAATAGGCAGCAGCCTCTTAATTCCCAGGGTGCGGGGACTAGCCCTGTCCATGCTCCACTTCAGCTGGCCTGACCACCCTGAGGCTGAGTTCTCTACAGAGCTGCTGCAGCTGACTGTGGAGCATGCCCAGGTACCCACCTTGCTTTGATGGATGTTGCACTGATAGGAAGTATGCAGACATTTTTCTAAATGGTTGGGGGATTAGCACAACAATTCATTTCTATTTACCTCCTTAGAGTGTGTTCTAACTGATCTTTTTTGAATATAATAATAATTTCAAGTTTATAACTCCTGAGAAGGAAGAAGCATGATGAAATTTCAGAAGAAAATTTGAAATCTATGAAATCTTAGCCTTTGGGATTTAGTCTTTGGATACAACATTCTTACCTAAGTGACATGCTGAAATCCTAAACCTCCTTTTCTGGGAGCAGGCTGGAGAACATTCAGTGATGCAGTAGGCTATGGAATTGCTAAAATGTAGTCTGAGTTTTGGGAATTACATGATGTGTTAAAATAGCTGGGACCCCAGGGACAGTGATGCACCAGACCAGCTGTGGACCAAGAATTGTTCAAGTCTTGTGACTCTGGAACACACAGTTTCTCAATATGAACAACATGGAAGATAGTAATTTCCTGCAAGCTCATTTTCCAAACCTGCTATGTTTGTACATACTATTTGAGAGTTTTTATTTTTTTTCCTTTGTTTTGAATTTGTTCATAATTGCTCATTGAAGCATTTTTATGATGGCTGCTTTAAAATTCTTAACAGATAATTCCAACATCTGTGTCATCTTGGTATAGGCCTCTGTTGATTGTCTTTTCTCACTCAAATTGAGGTTTTCCTTGTTCTTGGTATGATGAGTGATTTTTGTTTGTATCCTGGACATTTGGGGTTTTATGTTATGAGACTCTGGATCTTATTTAAATCTTCTGTTTTTAGCAGGCCTCTTCTGATTCCACACTGCCAAGGAAAGGGGGCCCTGTCTTGTTACTTCCAAGTACGGGTGGAAGTCCAGTTCCTTGCTCAGCCTCTCCTGACACTTTGGGGGCTGCTTTGTTACTGCTGGCAGTGGGTGGGAGTCAGGCTTCACACTAGGCCTCTGCAATAACATGCTGGCTGGCAGCAGGAGGGATGTCTCATTACTGCTGTCCACAGGTCCTCCACTGACACTGGGGGGAGAGGGTTCACTATGGTGGCATTGTATTTCCCCGAAAATAAGTCAGAGTCTTATATTTATTTTTCCTCAAGAAGACACCCTAGGGCTTATTTTCAGGGGATGTGTTATTTTTCCCCTCAAAGCCTCAGCTTGCAGCACACACAGGGTGGCTGGGACCTCACAGGGGAGCCGACCTTGTTGGTGGGGCTGCCTGCACCTTTCCGGTCACCTCTGGGATAGTAGCTGTCGCGATGGGGCAGATGAGAAGGGCTGATCGTCTTCTTTCCTGCTCCGGATGAAATGCATGGGTTGTACAGATACGCTGCATAGCCAGTCCCATCACTAGGTCTTATTTTTGGGGTAGGGCTTGTATTGCGTAAATGCTTAGAAATCCTGCTAGGGCTTATTTTATGGGTAGGTTTTATTTTGGGGGAAACACGGCAAAAGTCCTGGCTTCACATTCAGCCTCCACCTGAGCAGGGAGAGGTAGGACCATTATTGGATAGTATGCTGCCATAATATGCACTAGATCTCATCTGTTTTTTTAACTTTTTACACATATACAAAAGTAGAGAGATGACTATAATAAATTCCATATACCCACCATCCAACTTCAACAATTACATTTTGCCAATCTAGTTTCATCTATCTCCCCCAAACTTTCTTTTTCTTGCTTATATATTTTATAAAGAATCCCAGATATTATTTTATTTAGTAATACATATTTCATATGGACTTAAAAAAACCTATAATCTCAATTCTATTATCATTCTTATCAATTCTATTATCATTCTTATCTTATCATTCTTATTAATAATCATTCCTTACTATCATTTTTTATCAGTTTTCATTCAAATTTTTATGATTGTGTCCAAAACAAACAAACAAACAAACAAACAAATAAACAGCCTAACAAACACTTCCCTCTTGGTAGGTTTTCTACTCCCTTTTATGATCAAATTCCATAAAGGAGATGTCTAAACTCACTAATTCCTTATCTCCTACTTTTTCTTTAACTCATTTTGATCAGGTTTTGTCCCCCGTAAGTCCACTGGAATCTTATCACCAATGGCCCCATGTTTTCAAATACAATGGTTCTTTTAAATATTTACTCAAATTCCAAGTAGTTGAGAAAGCTGATATTTTCTCTCTTCTGGAATACTTTCCTCACTTGGTTTCTGGGACATTAGGCTCATCTTCTTTTCCTCTTTCACTTGCCATTCCTCTCCTTCTTTATTTCTAATTTTTGGAATACTTTAAGAAGTACTTGGTTCTCTTCTCTTCAATATATGCTTGTCTTTTTTGGGTGACAATCTCAACCTTTCCCCTGATCTCCAAGCTATGTGTCAAACTAGCATATTCAATGTCTTTTTTTATCCCTACATCCAGTCTATCAACAAATTATTTTTGCTCCATCTTCAAAACAAATCCGGAATATTACAGTCTTCATTACTTCCATTGCTACTACCTTTTTCTAAGTCACTATCATTTTTCAGCTGGACCACTGCAATAGCTTTCCAGGTGATCTTCCACTAGACTGTAATATCTGCCAGAATTGAGACCTGTTTTATTTACTGATGTAACCCCTGCACTTGCAACAAAGCCTGGTGGATATTGGTGCTCATTAAATTATTGTTGAATGAATGAATGGTTTCTCTGCTTTCATTGGCCAGATCTCCCCAACTTATTTCCATCCACCCTTTTCCTTGCTCTCTCTACTCCAGCCACATTGGTTTCCTTGATGTACCTCAAATATGCCAAGCATGATCCTATTTCATGGCCACATATGGGCCATTCCACCTGGGACATTCTTTCCCCAGATCTTTACCTGGCTGGCTCCTTTTCCTTCTAGTTTCTGCTCAAATACCTCTTCTTCAAAGTAGCCTTTCCTGACAACCTTACTTTAGAGTGCCAACTTAACTCATCATTTTCTGTCCTTTTACTATGATTTTTTTCTTTATAACCTTAGCACCAGAGGACATTTATTTATTAGTTTACTTCTTTCTTGTTTACCTTACTCACTAGAATGTGAGACCCATGAGTTATCCATTTATGTAACTTTAGCTCAATAATAGAGTTGTTGAATGAAGAGGTGTACCAATCCAGCAATAGAACCCTCATGCCTTATAGGTGAGAACATTGAGAAAGAGAGCGATGAAGTTGCTTGTTGAATGAGAGACTGAGCTGTGACCCACTGCTATGCTCTGGAGTCTCAGTCCAGATCATGTTTTATCATATGACATGGCAACAAGGCCCTGAAAATTCTGTTAATCCCATTCCCTGCCCATTATCAATGCAGAGCTTGCTGCGTGTTTTTATTTCACATCTTTAACAATAATGCAAGCTGGTTGGCACTTTTCAGGATTTCCCAAAGGAGAGAGGAGGAGCAGAGCACCTCTGCTGGTTTCTCTTTTGAAACAGAGACTTTGCAACGTCAGCCGCCGTGCCATTGTTGGACAACAATATGTGTCTCAGAGGCAAGGAAAATTTCCCACACTCGGTGCTTACCAGATGCCTGGCTGGTGAGCCCTGGTCTCCGCGTTACTCCTGGGTTCCTTGTTTCTTTTTCCTCTCTCTTTGTTATGTCATCTATTCATGGCTGGGGCAAGATGCCATGCTATTCTTTCTCAATTCTGGATCAGTCTGATATTAGCTATTCTCCTTGGGTGCCCTATTCATGAAAATCTAACCACCCCCAGTTGCAATAGGTGAATTACGTGGAAAAGTTCAAGGCACATTTTTCCTGCTTGGTTTGTGTGTTTCCTGTGATTCAGCAGTCTTCGAAGGAGCTCTTCATCACATTACACCATCATGGACTATGTCTGTGGGTCTGAGGAGGCTAAGTCCAGTCCAAATGTTGTAGACATTCTCAGGGAATAATAAAGCTAAGTTATAGCAAAGTGAGTCTGTGTTGTAAGTTTGTCTGATCAATCTATGGTTTCACAAGACCTAAAAATGGATATATTCTCATAGTAAGAGCAAGTCGGTTGAGAAGGATAAATGCATGATGCCCAGGTCAATTTAGGTTAAACTTTAATTCTTCTCCGGGTATACTTTCCCCTTCCCCCAATTCTAACACTTTCCTAAGTTACCCTGCTTTCTGGACATCAGTTTCTCCACTCAATAAGTGGGGCTCTGGTGTTAAATCTGGTGTTTTTTATTGTGCTTTTTAGCTATTTTTAGAAGGGAGTTGAATCTAGGCAGAGCATCATTTCATCTGCAAAGCTTAAGTCCAAGATATTGGGAAGCACTACTCCATTTCATTTAACATGTGCTTCATCCTTTTGCCCGTGAAGTTGTATACTTTTTTCTTGCCCACTTCAGGAGTTAAATATGTGCATATATACGTGTGTGTGTGTGTGTGTGTGTGTGAATGAAAGAACTGAACCAAGTCCTAAAATGCCTTTTGAAATGCTAAATCATCAGATAAAATGGAAACAGTGCAGTGTTGTACCTTAAACTTACAGATTCATAACACCGAATTCATGCTTTGGCACCAGAAGGGTTAGATTCAAACTTCCGCTGCACATCTTGCATGCTTTTTTATTTGGAAGAAGTTCTTTTTCCTTTCTGAACCTTGGCTTCCCTATATGCAAAATAAAGTTACCAAGAATGTTGATCTCACAGGGTAAGCATGAGGATGATGTAATATGTATGTATATAAAAATATATAAAATTCTTTGTATAGTTCTGATATATGGTAAGTGTTCAATAAATATTAGATATAATTATTAATATAATGTACAGTGCCACAGAATCAGAAATAAGAGTTAGATATTTTCTATTATCTCTCCTTCTTTTCAGAATGTGATTGGTGCTTTCTGTCTCTGCCTAATTTAACACCTTCCCCAGAACAAACCTCCCTAAATACTGTATATTTATGATGGCCCCTTGAAGGAAATCTCTTCATTACTTGGTGGTCTTTTGGAAGACCCCCAGGAACTATTTTTCTAGAGGATCTCAGGTCATATTTTCATATTTTTCCCCTCAGTGCTAAGCTGTTTCTGAGAACATAGGAAGGGGACAAGTTATTGTATGGGATTTACTCTCCCTGTCCATCCCTGTAAATGAAAAAAATCACCTAAAATGCACATTATGGGCATTGGGGAGAGAAAAAGACACATGAAAAAGAGTGAAGAGGAAAAGCAATGTGGAAATTGTAGTTTACCAGTTAGAACTGAGTTTGGCTGCATGTAACAAATTCTATATCATAGTGGCTCAAACAAGATAAAGCTTTATTTATCTCATGTGGAAAAAGTTCTCAGGAAGGTGGCCCGGGGTTAGTATGTCACTCTCTGGTCTTCTGTGACTCTCACATATACTTTCTATCATCATTGGTGCATAGCTTTAGGCCATAAGTTTTCTTTATGGTCCATGATTGCTGCTGGAGCTTGAGTATTCATGTCCACATCCTTAGGGACATGATAAAATAGATAAGATATAGAATATCCAGATAGACTTGAATTTTAGATAAATAACAAATGATTTGTTACTAAGTCACAAACTGCATAGGACATATTTATACTAAAAATATTTTATTCTCTAAATATTCTCTAAAAGGAGAGAATATACTGGGGGTACACAAGCAGAAATTTCTGCTTACAGGTAGAAATTTGTTGCAGTGATTTTGTCAGGTGGATGAGTGTAGACATAGAATCTCATGTCATTTTTAACATTTTCTTAACTGGGGACATCTTAGAGTCTTCCTTTCAACCTCTCCACTTCTCACCACCAGGTTAACAATGTTCGATGTTACAAAGTAAGAGCCTGAGAATATTGTCCATTTTTCTGGAAGACCCTTCAGATCCTTTTTGTATATGGTAAAATAAAAATTAATTTAAAAAATAAAGCACATTAAGGATTGTTTTAGGAATGTTCTTAACTTTGGGGGAGTCAAGAGGTGGCATTTTGGGTATATGGTTTTGGGCTATGTGCTAAATATTGATCCATTCTATTAATATATAGTTTCATCAGCATCTCCTGAGATATCAGTGTAAAACACAAACAACAACCTTAGAATAGTTTAAAATAAACCAACTGGCTTTGATCTAACAAGAAAACACAAATTGAGCTTTCCACTCTACCATACTTAATATTCTTTTAGCTCTTGAGATAAGTCAATTTATGCTGAAAGATTTCTTTAATAATACAAATTAATTTATTGTTAATTAGTAATTTATTGTTAATAAGTAACAAGTAAAGGCTTTTTAATATACCACAGGAGAAAGATATTCAATATGGTTAAAGGCAGCACAAGTCTGCAAACAAGAAGTTTATGATAATTTTATGAAAGTAAGTTTATGAAAATGGTGCATTTGAGCCCTTGGAAAGCTTATGTCTACAAAGCATCTGCTTTTTAAAGAATTCTGGCAATTGATGAGAACTGATATAGTAGTATGGCCTTGGGAAACCCACATAATAGCTTTGATCATGGATTATACCATACATTGGCTACAGGACTAGACCGTAGCAATGGCATAAACAGTAACCCAGTCATACACCTCCTCAATGAACCAGCAACTGAACCATGTAAGTTGGGATTGCCAGCAGAAGTGTGGGGCTGGGAGACCTGAAAGGGCATGTCTGGTGGTGAAGCCAAGCAGATGGTCCACCTGATGCATTGCTCCAAGAGGGCTAGCCAGAGAAACAAACCCAGGTGTTTGCCCAGGTACCTGAGCATGCAGGTTAGAATGAAAGAAGGGGAAGAAGCCTCCTACATGTTTGCTCAAGATCCAGAGTATAGTGACAAGGACTTTTTATAGTGTACATTTGGGCTTTTCTATGGGTGGAAGGTACGGGTAAGAACATTGTGCTGGTTTGGACAAGGGCCAAGGAAACATAGCATGTTGGTCAGAAGTAGGTGATTCCTGTTTGCCTGGGACTCAGTTCTGGAACTTGGGACTTTAGCGCAAAACTGGGAAAGTCCTGGTTGCCCTATGAAAAAAGAGGGTGTTTAAAGTCACAAGTGGACTTTGGGCCCAGTAGGCCTATTCAGTGAAGAATCATCAATTATTTGGGTTGAAAGGGACTTCAGAGGCTGGTCATGTAGGAAAATATTTTAACTCAATTTAGATCTCTCTAGACTACCCCCACTGACAGTTTATTTCTGAACACTTATAGATGGTGTGGAGTTTTAGCTATTGTCATGCTCTGGGAGAATTTTTAAAATGAAAAGTTATAAGACAGCAGTTCTTTTTTATTTTGATCTATCCAGAAACAAAAGTCCCTTGCACACATTTCAGTCCCTGAATAACTGAGCATCTACTTGTATTATAATTACTTATATATCAATGTCATAGCAAACAGAGATGTACTGGGAAGATGACAGGATTTACAGCCAGAAGATCTGGATTCTGTCATGCATGAATTCTTTGACCTTGCTAGATTAGGAGGCTCAGAGAGATTAGGTGACCTGCTTAAGATGGCAGAGTATTGTAATGACCTAGCATCTGTGCTGCAGAAAACCAAGCCCATATTCCAAGTTCCTCAGACTTCTTTGCTTTATAAACTATAATTCCCTCGAGGTGTTGGCTAACTTAGTGCTAATGTTAAGACAGAAATCTGGGGGTCCTACTGATACTCTTCAGGCTATCATGACACCAAAGAATTTAAAGAGGCTCATATCTTGATGACATATCTTTTTAGCTAAAAAATGTGCGTATTATTTCTATGCATCTGCAGCACAGCCTGTAACTTTTCAGTTCACTTTAACTGCAGTCCCATGACTGACACAGATGTTATTGCTCCCCAATTACAGTGTTTTCTGCTTGGAGGCATCTTGTCCTCTGTAATAGATCATGGGCCAGAGCCCCAGTGCTAAACATTAGCTAGTAATTTATGATCATACCTTCTGAGGCAGAGAGGGCAGCCATAGCTCACTTTGGACTTGGAAAAGCACTCCAGGTTTTCCCTCAGCTCTTTTTTTCTCTTTTCTCTTTCTGTGTTTGCTCATTACTATATCTTTTCAATTTAGGGATGGTCTGGATCCTGCCATGTAAATCAAAGAAGAGAGGGCCTAACTCAGACGCCTAGCCTAGATCACCTGGAACACATTATGCTACAGGATCATAAACACCTCCATTTTCCCTTCAGAGAGAGACCAGAACCACTGAAGTTAAGCTACCTGCATAAGAGTTGAGTGCGATCAGCTGTACTTAATCTTTAAATGTCCAACCCACTGATAACCTTTGGTTTGCTTTGATAACTATGAAATAAATTCTCACTGCATTGGATGCCGGCATTCTGGTTTCTATTCAAGGCTGTGGTGCAGATGTCATGGAATCTTGAACTGGACAGAAGTCCTTAGAGATCTCTGGGGCCAGTTACTGGCTTTCAGGCACTTAATTTCTAAGCCTCCCTCTGCCAACACTAAATTTCCTTAGGGAATGACATGGCGTTTGTACATTACCAAGCTTTAGGTACTTTATGGGGTAAAAACCATTTGGAGGTGGGGGAAAGGAGAGAAAAAGAAAGATTCATCAAATCCAAAGCTTTACAGCATGATGTAACAGAAGGAACACAGTCTAAAGTTTTGAGCATCTTGGGTTTGAATTCAACTCTTCTGTTCTTGCTCCCCCTCCCATCCCCAACTCCCTAGCCCCTAGCAGTGATATCTTAGGAAAAGGATATTAACTCCTTTGGCTTTTGTTTTTCTCCTCTGTAAAATGAAGGGAATGGTTAGTGCTTCTCAAACTTTAATGCATATAGAAATCACTTGGGGATCTTTTTAAAATGTAGATTCTGATTCAGTGGGGCTGGAGTGGGGTTCTGGAGTCTACATTTAAAAAAAAACTCCCAGTGGAAGTCAATTCTGTGGGTCTAAGAACCACACTTTGAGTAGTAAAGGACTAAATCAGTGGTTCTGGTTAAATCACATAAGGAGCAGTTAAAAATACGGATGGACTTACTTAAAACCGCTTAACTCAGGATCTCTGTTGGTGCAGTCCAGGCACTGAGACTCTTAAAATCTTTGAGGTGATTCTGATGTGTAGCCATGGCGGAGAACCATAAGCCTAGGTCACTGATTCTTAAACAAGTATGCATCAGAATAATCTGAAAGGCTTATTAAAATACAGGTTGCTGGGCCCCACGCCCAGAATTTTTGATTCAGTGATCTGGGTGGGTCCCTAAGATTACATTTCCCAGGTGATGTTGATGCTGGGGGTCTGGGGACTACATTTTGAGAACCACTGGGTGAGATGATCTCCAAGGTCCCATTTAGCTCTAAAAATAGATTTTTACGATCAAGATGCTCTTCTCTTCCCATAGCACTTATTCAAATAGTACAGACTATTTGTGACTATAGTATATACATTTTGAAGACCATTACTTAATTGAACCAAGGCATGTTCAGAACATGAACTTTTTTTCATATACTTTTTAAATACTATTTCTTGTTCTGACCTGGTTATAAACATAAAACATGACCATGATATAAGTGGGGAAAAAAAGATAACGATAATGAAGAAACTAAAAAATTTCTTGTAACTATATTTCCAGAGAGTATTTTCTTTCTATGCAAAAATATAGATTTATATAGTCATAATAATAGTATCTCTACAGCTTTACCTCCTATATAAATAACTGTTAAGTGTGGGCTCTAAAGTGTCGTAACTGCATTTTTATCTCAACTCTACTGCTTAACAAGCTTGGGGATCTTGAACAAGTTCCTACCTCTCTGTGCTGAACTTTTGTCATCTGTAAAATGGAGATAGTAATAGTGTTTACCTTGTAGATTTGTTGTGAGGAATAAATTAGTTAATATGTAATTCTGTTAGAAAAATGGCTGGTGGCTGGCTCACAACATTTTAAACATATTAGCTTTATTATCATTTAACATAATATCATAAGAATTTTCCCATAGTCAAAAAGACTTTATAAATCTAGACTTTGAATTATTCTCTAGTATGTCTATACTAATAATAATTTATCCATTTTGTTATTTTGGGTTATTGTTGGTGAAAATAGAACATAAGTTTAAATTGAAAATAATGGATTTATCATTTATACTTAGCAGAAAGTCAAAGAATATTTGGCAGATCTTCATGGTAGAACCTTCTATTATTATTTGTGAGCAAATTAAAATTAAATATATTCATGAACTACCACAAGACTTAGTATTGGGCTAAAATAATAATCTTAATTTCTGTTCATTTTTATCATAGTTCTTTACATGAATCTTTTCACTCTGAATTTTATAACATATTATGGAAGCATTGTGGAATAGTAAAAGTGCATAAATTTTGAAGTCACACAGATCTGTGTTCAAATCCTGGATCTATGACTTATGAATTATATAATCTTAAAGTAAGTTAAAAATCCTACTATGTTAGTTTCCTTATCTATAAAATGGGTGTTTGTGTGTGTGTGCACATGTATAAATGTCTGTCTGTCTTTCTGTAGATCTATCTAGAGTTATTCTTCTAAATTAGCAAGTAAAATGTATGTAAATTAATCAGGTGTATTATTACAGCAATTAGACTGTAGTCTGGTATCAAAGAGAATATACAAGCTTGAAATTAGAATTCTTTGAAACTAATAAGTTAAAAAATGAAAAATAATGGCTAAATTTTAGTGATTAATAATGAAGCCAAACTAAATATTAACTGGTGCTATAATTCATTTATTAATATATAGAAGTATGAGACCAAATCCGTCTACCTTGTTATATTCCCTCTTTCCCTTTGGTATCAAAAATGGAATGACACTGAAATGTATCAAAAAATGGTGTAGGTTGATAGGTGAATAGAAGGATGGATAAATGGATAGAAATGTAATAAAGCAAGAAAAGCAAAACCTTCACGGTAGAATCCAGGTTTAGGATTCCACTATAAAATTCTTTTGACTTTTCTGTATGTTTGAAAAATTTTATAAGAAAATGTTGGAAATAGTTATGATAAACTGATGAAAACAGACATGAAATTATATATTTTGTGAGTCCAGTCTTATAAAGTTCTAGAATAGGCAAAGCTTGTCTGCAGTGATGGGAATCAGATTGGTGGTTATCTGGGCTTGGAAGCAAGGAGAATTGATAGGGCAGGGGCAAGAGAGAGCTTTCTGGGATGATGGGAATGTTCTATGCTTTGACTGGGGTACTAGTTATATTAATATATACATGTGTCAAAATGCTTCAAACTGTTCACTTAAAATGGGTGCATTCATTTATTGTACCTACATTATATCTCCATAAATTTGTTTTAAAAATTTTAAAAGAAAAAAAAATGGAATGAGGTCCTTTTCTCTGGATTGATCCCTCTGTAATCACACCCTTGCCCCCAATCTATTCAACTGACTTCCCTGTATTATAAGCATGAACCTTCAGTAGTCAGGCTAGTCCTCTCTGTATTTTAGGACCTTCCCTGTTCACTCTCACCTTCATGCAGATCTCTGCTTTCAGGGAGCTTATAGCCTAGTGAATAAGAAGGACATCAGATGAAGTAATTATTGTACAGTGAGATGAGTGTTATATGGAAATGTACAGGGTGTGATAGCAACAGAAAATGGGGGAACCTAATCTGGCATTTCTGAAAAATGCCATTTATTCATTCAACAAATATTTGATGAACACTTAGAATAGGCCAGACATGTATTAGGTCTGGTCAGGTATTTAGAAGGAAACATTGCAGATATCATCTGTAAAAATGATGTTTAGCTGGAACATGAAGGATGAATAGGAAATAACTATGTGATAGGAGATAAGAGAGGAAGATGATTTTTAGGAGATAACAGGAGGGCTGAGTGATGATTTGATGTGGGGTAGAAGCAGTTGAGCTGAGTCAAAGCCAGTCTTGGGTTTCTGTACTGAGTACTGGGTAGATGGGAGTGCCATTTATTGAAACAATGAATAACAGGCTTGGGGGATGATGGGTTGGAGATTATTTATTCCACTGTTACTTATTAATTGTGTCCTATATACCAGACCTTGTCCTAGGCATTTGGAATGAAACAATGAGCAAGTAGATTATTCCTACCACGATGTATCTATTATCTAGTGGAGGGAAGTAGATAATAAGTAAAGTATATAGTATGTCTAATATCGATAAGTGTTATAAAGACAAAGACATCAGAAAGAGGATAAGGAATGCTAGGTTGCAGGGTGGGTTGCTATTTTGTGATACTTTGTAAGCAAAAGGAAGACCCACTCAATTAATTAATATCACAAAACCCAACAATAATAAATGCTTAATAACTATTGGATTTGGCAAAGAAATTGATACCTCATTCAAGAAGAGGTATAGTTCTGACAAAGATATTAATTGATACTTGCATTTATGTTAACAAGAAAAATGAAAGGAAAACAACTAAGATGTATCTTGGAATTTTTTCTTTGTCTTAAATTTTCTTTTTTGATGGTTCTATTCTTGAGTGGGTCTTCCTTTTTTTTTTTTTTTTTTTTTTTTTGAGACAGAGTCTCGCTTTGTTGTCCAGGCTAGAGTGAGTGCCGTGGCGTCAGCCTAGCTCACAGCAACCTCAAACTCCTGGGCTCGAGTGATCCTTCTGCCTCAGCCTCCCGAGTAGCTGGGACTACAGGCATGCGCCACTATGCCCGGCTAATTTTTTTTTTATATATATATATATCAATTGGCCAATTAATTTCTTTCTATTTATAGTAGAGACGGGGTCTCGCTCTTGCTCAGGCTGGTTTTGAACTCCTGACCTTGAGCAATCCGCCCGCCTCGGCCTCCCAAGAGCTAGGATTACAGGCGTGAGCCACAGCGCCCGGCCTGTGGGTCTTCCTTTTGCTTACAAAGTATCAGTTGACCATCTGACAGGATCTGGCCTAATATCATGGAAAGAAAAATCATATTCTTCTCATCATTTTGTATTGATTATTATTTCAGTTCAACATGTATTTTGCAACAGTGTTCTTGCAAGAATTTTATTATGTGCTTTAAAAAATGTTTATTAAACTAAGTATTTGTTACAGAACTCTTACATTAATTTTGAAATTTTTGACTAATTTGTTAGTTCTATTTATTGTTTAGTCATATGGAATTTTCCCAAGTCTCTCTAAAACCCACTTAGAAAATAAAGCTTAGCAAATACAATATATTTCTTTTCTTTTTTGCTTCAGACAACCCACTTCAACAGATGTATGTAAGAAGACATCTAAACTTAAAAGTAAATTTGCCTTCAATTAATTCGTTGTTACCAGATATTTTAATTGCTTGATCTTTATTTTTTTTTAGCTTTAATTTTGCCACTTGTTCTACCTCAGAGAATTACAAAGGATTTCCCCCCCATATGTAAATAGAGAAAAGCTTGATATGAACCAGACAATATCCAACAACTTTTAGAGATTCAACTCTATGTTTAATTTCAACAAGAACTACTTTAGGAGTTCTAGAGAGCTATTTACGTCGATGAATTGATCTTGCCAAACAATTCCTAGCCCTGAGTCCAATTAGACAATTTCTTCAACATGGAGGGAGGGGTAAAAATGAAAATTTATGTTTAAAAGTATGGCTTCTCCCCATTTTTATAACCTGAAGAGGTGCCTGTTATTTCTTTTTTGTTGTTTGGTACAAACCGTTAAATTAAGTCACTTAAGATAGATTGAAAAATTGTTTAATGTGCTTACCTTTAAGGCTTGATATAAGAAGGGAACATGGAAAATAGTCGAAGACCATCAAATCTTTCTCTTAAAGGAGTTTATAACCATCCTTTAGCTTTCTTTGTGAGAAAACAGCTCTTTTATTTAATGAAGTGTGATAATTTGGGAGAAGTTTTAAGGTACTGGTGATACCATCTTTAGAGGATATGTCAGGACCTGCCTTCTCAGAGAGAAATAGAAGGAAGTTAACTGCTGAACTGCTTGTCTAAGCAGGGAGGTGAAGACTCACGTCACTCTCAGAGAGCTGTGTTTGGTTCAGCAAAGCGACCCTTGAAGTTAAGCCATTCATTGCCGTTTCAAGTCTGAAGTCACAGATACACAATTGTTTTCATCATTGTGTAGGAAAGCCTTTACTTCTTAACATTTTTTAAAAAGTTGTGCCCTTTATATTCCTGTTTATGAGATTTCAAGACTCCTCCAAACTGGAAATCTGAAAAAGTTGCATTATAAATTATTTGGACTTTTCTCTTTGTAGAACTAAGCAACATGTCAAACATTTCATATATCTTATGATTCAGGCACCTACTTAAAGCTTTCTCCTCTTGTGTTTGATTATAAAAAGAGTGATTGAGTAAGAAAATTAAGACATTTGCTGTTTTTTCCCTGAGCTTTAATCAGTTGGCATCTAACAGGTACTTTTATTTTCCTGGCCTTGAAATCTTTCTGATGGGGTGTGGAAGAAATATTTGCAAATGCTCTCTTGGTTAGGCAAATAAATCTTTGCTTTTTTGTTTTCTGTTTCTTTGCCCACCATCCTCCTTTTCCCTTCAATATATACTCACATGCACACCTATGAAGTTCTTGTTCCTTTTCTTCCTTCAAGGGTGGAACAAAGCTCTCAGAACAGGCTGATTTGCAGCCATCGTCCATGACATGGTTGAGGATACAACTTGAATGTCCTCAGATTCCATAGCCTATGAATACAGATGAAGTCACGTAGCATTAATTCCTGGATTCTGCTGCCCTTAATTGTTTACACTTATCATGCTGGACTTTAGTGCCCTGCAAAGCTCCCATATGCATTCCTGGCAGTTTCCAGGGCTGTCTTGCATTTTACCAGATTGCATCAGTGCCCTGGGAAGGGTCCCTCTGAGCCTCTGTGGTAGTCTACTTGCATACTTGCTACACTCAGCTGGGCTCCATCCATGGCTCTGCTGTTTCCTTGAGCATTCTTTCCTGCCAGGGAGAGTCCTCCCTGGTCCAGAGGCTGCCTCTTGATTTTCTTTTGACTTTTCCCTCTAATCCCACCTCATCGGAGCAGATTAAAAAGCTCAGTTAACAAAACTAGGTGGAACCAGATGTCTTCACTTCCCTGCTTCTGTGCAGGTCATGAGAACCTTTTCTTCCTCTTTAATCTAATGCAAAAGGCCTCAGGCAGAGTAACTCATACAAAAGGTCAGAATGCCAGATTAGGTGAATTGAAATATCACAAGCAATCCTTAAGCATCTGCTTTGTGCCCTACACTGTCTTAGGGATTTATCTTCATCATTTCCTTTAATTCTTATAACCTTTTATATTATGTTGTTTATTATTATTCTTCCCATTTTAGAGATAAGAAAACTGAGGCTCAGAGGAGCTAAGAAATTCATGAACCAAAGATCACAGAGCAGATAAGGGTGGAGTTAGGATCTGGCTGCAGGGTTCATGTTCACCCTCTTGAAGATTGCTTCCCACTCTGGAAAACAAGTTATGTGTACTATTGTCTTAGCAAAACACAGTGTAGCTTTTACAAAGAAAAATGGCTCTAAAAAGACACAACCTAATTTTTCTCCAAACCTAAAACTACTTGAAAATAAGGAGTATTAATTTAAAAAAGACATAAAGGCATTTAGCTAAAGCAGGTTAAGTGGTGTGTTTATACACCATCACCATCACTCTTATTTTAGATATTCACAAGAATAGTTAGGTGACATAATTCATGTTAAAGTGCTTAGAAAGCACCATATTATTATGTGACAATTACAACATGAGAATGAGAGAAGAAACTACCTTTTTACATGAAATTTACGTTATCCTAATCATCTGAAACAGACTTGTAGGTTAGTGGAATATTTGTATAGTATTGTGAATCTTTACCTGCTAGATGAATAAACATAAACTCAGACTTTGTGGCTGCTGAGGTGACACTTTTCACCAACACTAAATCGCCTTAAAAGATTCTTTCTGAGGAATTTAATATTTTGTAGAAGATTTTTTATGCTTGTTCCAGAAGCCAAAACCCTTGCGTTGCTGCTCTGTCGAATGAAATATAATATGAGAGAGTTAATCTTGCAATAATTCCTGTAACTGTGACTTGGGAAAGGGAAGGGAGTGGAGCTTCACAGACAGCTCACAACCACAGAGGACGGGGTTTGGGGGAGGAGGCGGGTGCTGGTGCAGAAGCTGAGGTAGCAGAAGGCGATCTCTAGCCAGACAAACCTACTTTCCTGATGAGGTACAGCAAAGGTGGGGCCCAATATTGATAATTTGGTTAGAGAGGATGTTGGTTCACCTTTCTAGGTAAAATATTGTAGTTTTACTTTCTATTTGTCTTCCTTTGGAATGAGAAAGGATGAGGGGTATTCTTACAGTTTAGAGCTTCCAAAGGGGCTTTCCAAGGCTGTGTCCTTTCTAATTCTTAAAACAATACAGCTTACTAGGTTACTTTTTGCTAAGCAGATGGAACATGTGATTAAAGAATGAGTGACTCAGAGGTGCTGCGGGAACCTAGGAACCCTTAGGCTGAATGCCTCCCTCCAGAGACCCAGAGCTCTTTCATGAATGTAGGAGGACCTCTCCTCCCAACACCCTTGGCTTCGATGGGTGCCAAAACGCCACGTTGAATGAATACAACTATGGTAAAGTATTAATATTTTCCAACAGGCACTTAAGAGAGATGGCTAAAAAAGAGAAAAGCGAAAAGCACTAAAAATGGCACATCTGTCCAATGTCTCAATCTTCTATCAGTGGTAACCCCACTATTCTTTTAATCTCTCATTTCAAAAGCAATCATCTTTGACAGCATCCCCTGCCTGTTTTGCCCTGTGTTACTGGTCCTAACTGCTGTCATGGAGAGTATGTGGCAAGTAGGAATACTGTCATGGGCATTCAGTTCAACTATTACCAATATGGTGCTTACAGTGTTATGGTACTGTTACTAATTCATGTTTTTTTTTTTTATTGTTTTTGTGTCAGAAAGGACATACATAGTATTGGAACAAATATGCTTGGTTTGGGAATTCCTGGACTTTAAGGAAAAGTAGATAATACTCTATGTAAGTTAGTATTAATGCTATATCTACAGTTTTTCCTTCTCTGTAGAAAACCAGTTTTGATCAATAGCTCTGACACGTCTGCAAAGCTGTTGGAAATAAAATTACTTCTGATATTGTAGTTTTTCATCACTAGTTTAGAACCAACATAATAAGAGAGATGTTGAATGCCCAACTTAGTAGCAATTCAAATGAATCCCATAAGAACAGGAAACCAAGTGGAAATTCAAATATAAGCTGTGCCCTAAAGTTGCCATCAATAATCCCTGAAACACAAACAATGAAATTAGAATATTGTTTGGGTTGCTCTCCCACCTGATAAGTGAAAAAGGAATCAGCCTATTTCCATCATTTCCAGTTCAAAAGCTAATGAGGTGGAGAAAATCCAACAGAAACTGGGCAGTGACGTTTGCTCCTTTGTCAATGACAAAATCATGTAGCAATTTCCTGGCCTACAAAAACATCCCAATAAATCTCTTCTGTATACCACTGGGAAGAAGTTTTGTGGAGCTGGGTGGACTTCAGAAGGCTTCTAACCTTGAGCAGCTCTGATGTTATCCTGCTCTTATTGCTCAATGGAAAATTCAGAAGAATCACCAAGTAATAAGAGACTAGGTTCAGGGTTATAAATCTCCAAGAGATGCTCACTGACATCCACGGTGCTTTGTGGAGTGAGTTTAACAAGGTCATTCTTGCTGAGCTTCCTTTGAGTTGGCAGCTACAGCTTACTGTCAGGCTCAGAGCCAGGTTCTTAATCATTGAGAAAACCCAAGGGTGGAGGTGGGAAGGCCATGAGAGGTAACTTTTAGGTCTAGTCCCTGTGTCAGATAGGGCCTGTGTGGAAGCCCCATACAGAATGACGGCCCCTTGGGGGCCTCCATACTATAGCTGAGATCCTTTTCTGCACCTGCTAATTTAGCCTTACTGCTCAGTCTTCCAGGGACTTCCCATCATTCATTGAATCAAATATAAACTTCTGGCCACTGTATTCAGAGTATTCTCATTCTACTTCAAACATCTGGACATATCTTTGATTCACTCTTGGATCTAGCCACATGGTCAGATATCTGCATCTGGCTTTCTCCCTTATAAAACTTTGTCACCCATTGATGGAATGAGTGAGTTCCTTTCTTTTGAATGTTTTTTGGGTGACAGAAATACCTAAGAACAAGGATACTAGCAAAGGCCAGAGACATATTTGGGAACCCTCTTATAGCAGCAGTGGGAGAGGGGGTGAGAATCCAAGCAGGCATTATTATTCCCATTTTTAAGGTAATATAACTGAGACTTTGAGAGGTTATATGATCTCATCCAGTAAATTTGAAGCCAAGTGTTGTGATCATAAACTATATCCTGTATATTTAATGCCAAGGTCAGCAGATTCTTGTGTAAAGGTCTAGATTATAAATATTTTAGGCTTTGTGGGCTACACAGTCTCTGTCACAACTATTAATATTCAACTCTGCCATTGTATAATAGTACAAAAGCATCCATAGACCATAAATAAACAAATGGGCATGGCTGTGTTCCAATAAAGCCCTATTTACAAAAATAGGTGGTGGATTGGATTTGGCCCATGGGCCATGGTTTGTGGACCCAGTCCTATGCCATAGAGCTATAACTGACCTTATGTCAAGAGTATGTATTCATAGGCTATTAAATAGTTTTGCACATTTTAATTCTCAAAATATAGATATTAAATAATAGAGCATAAAGGAATGCAATATAGCCTAATGTGACTCATATAACAAGGAAACAACACAGGAAAGTTAGTCCACGTGGAGGTTACCTAATAGCAAAGTGGCAGGAGCTCAGGAGATACCCACAGTAAGGGAGGCAGATGATGCTGAGCAGTTGATTTTCCAGGTGCCTGTTCAGTGTGACTGCCCCGGGACCCGGTGGCTCTTTTCTTAGCTCTCTACCTTACTGGTCATGCCTCCACTGAGCTGTGAGACCTGCATTTTCTATTCTGAACACTTCTCCCAGAACCTATCATCTCTCTTCTGATATGACAAATACCCCAGACCCTGCTTCCTGAAGAGAAGATGTAGGCTCTGCCCTGAGGTCAGGACAGGAAGCCCTGGCAGGGAAGAGGAGCTGAGAGAAGATAGGAGTAGGTCTTTGCATTTTCAACCCACTTCTGGCTCTAGCCCACTGACCTTATTATTTGGTAATACATTTCTCTTTACCTGGCTTGCTAGCCCTGCAAGGAGAAAATAGAAGAAATTCTAACAATAGAACTCACTCTTTGAACGTTGTAAAAACATACTTCGTTGTAGGCCCTGGGAATCTCAAACTCCTTCTTATGGTCTCTATATTTCCAGTTTCATCTCTTCCCTTCTCTTCTCTGTTATTTCTATCACCTAGGGTGTTTTCCCATCATCCCTCTCCCTACCCCTCCACCATCTTTAATGCTCAACTCAGCAGTTTTTCCCACCCCACCCCCATATGGCCTTTCTTTAGTGTGACCAACTCAGTAGCTTTAAGGAGTTGCTGTCTCCTTCATGGAACTTTCTCTGTTTAGTTCTGTACTGCCTGTACCATTCATTTGGCATTTTATTTTATGCTGCTTTATGCTCTCCCATGCTAATAAACTTCTCATGTGTGTCTTGTTCTGCAATGACAAATTCAGCTTTATGAAGGCAGTGGCTGGGTTTTGAGTTATCTGTGTCCTCCAGCACAGTGCTAGACTCATACTATGAATACCTATTAAGTGGGCTGTACCCATAATTATGATCTTTCAGTAGGCCTTTAACATGGAGGTTCTTTTCTCTCAGTTCCTTACTGTCTCCCTAGTGTTAAAACTCTTATTTGGCTACCTCTGTTGGTTTTCCACTTTTCTCTTCTCTCTCAGGACTTGAGATAAGTTTCCTAAGAGGTAAGTTGGAATAGATGACTGACAGCACATATAAAATTAGCACTTTCTAGTGATCCTCAGCCATTGTCCTTGGTTAAGTCTAATCAGTACCCTGTAAAATCCGTGAGAGCAGAGATGGTGTTTGTTTTTGCTTATCATTATATTTCCTCCATTTAGCAAGTGCCTAGCACATGGTAGATGTGTAATAATTATGGGTTGAATAAAAGAAAGAAAGAATGAATATTACTTGACCTGGTCCTGGGTGAATCCCTTGCCCTGTGGGAAAGGAGCTAATTGTCAAAAAGTAGGAGGTGGCCTTAGTTGTTCCTCCTTGTCAGAGCATCTGAGCCGCTTGGTGTTCTGATTTCACTTGAGGCCCGTTAGACCTCATGCAAGTGGAATATTTGATGGTCCACCACAATGTACTAAATTCCCATGGATCAGCAGGCTTCTCCCAACAAGTGATGAACGGATAACAACAAATTGTTGGTTTCTGAGACGACATCTCTAATCTAACCCACCAGAACTTGCTTCATGCTTGCCTCATGCTTGCTTCATAGTGTACTGAATATACTTCCTGTCTTGTCCTATCAAAAATTTTGAAATCCCTCCATAGAGTGGGTCACACATGTAGTGAGTGTTTAGTGGGGACCATATTTGCTGTTTTGCTTATTAAGGTAAAACCTGGTTTAAGGGCCCAAAGGATGAGCATCTCAATTTTGAAAATCTGAAATGCTCCAAAATCCAAAAATTTTGAGTACTGACATAATGCCACAAGTGGAAAATTCCACACTTGACCTCATGTTTCAAGTTGTGGTCAAAATGCAGGTGCACAGCACAGTTTATTCAGTGTTCTCTGGTATTCTGATAATACTGCTGTGCTGCTTAGTTACCCTGAACACATTATTTTTCACTATTTTAATGGTATTTCATGTTTTTTGCTGTTAACGACTTATGTGAGAATAAGCATAGCTTATTTGTAGCATATAAATTCAGAGTTAGGAGTGATGGTGATGCCAGACAACCACAGATTGTCCACATGGGTGGACAAGATAGTGACACCTTTGCTTTCTGAAGGTTCAACATACACAAACTTTGTTTCATGCACAAAATTATTAAAAAATATTGTATAATTTCCCCTTCTGGCTATGTTTATAAGGTGTATATAAAACATAAATAAATTTAATGTTTAGAGTTGGGTCCCATCCCCAAGATATCCCATTATGTGTATGCAAATGTTGCAAAATTTGAAAAAATCACTTCTGGTCCCAAGCATTTCAAATAAGGGATACTCGACTTATATATATATAAATCTGATTATACATATGCTAAAATAGTTTATTTTCCTGAATAATGTTTTAATAAAAGTATTTTGCTTTTGGGGTGCATTATGTGCATTATGTAATATCGAACTAAAAAGAAAAGGGTGGGTTATACTTATATAATTAGCTCTTGTGCATATCTACCACAAGGTGGCAGTATAGCAGCCCCTACTTGCTTAATAGGGATATAGCTCTCTCTTAAGTGGAGATAGCAGAGAGATACTTTTTTTTTCCCCCTCAAGTTTCCAAAGTCTGAAATCATGCTCACATATCCTAATCTGTGGGTAAGTAGATTTTGTGATTAAATACATATACACATAAGTCCAGATTCTTTCAACTTCACAAAAATTCTGATATATGACCTGGCCTATATGACAGGATGAGTATTCCGTGTGTTCTTTAGCACTTAGGTAACCATGTGTGAATCATTTGTATTTATAATTAAGAAATCTCTTGAATAAGTAGAGACATCACTTTTAAAACTCATTAGTGCAAGTTTTAAAGCAGTATATAAAGAATAACGTATTTCAGGAGTGGTGTTGTTATTGCAGACACGCTGCCTCAGTAGTTCCCAGTTGGAATGGGGAGAAGCTGTGGAAGGGAAGTTTACATGAGACTGGAGGGGAGAGGTGCATGAGGAAGTTATCATTTGCCTACAAAAATTTACTGAACTCTAATTGTCCATTATTTTATTGTGTAAAAGCTGGTCTTTGACTTTGAAGAGCTTATGATCCAAAGTTATAGACAACAGAGAAAAACATCCAGCAAATATGTGAGAAGACAAGTACCAATACCAAGATCTGAGTGGAAGGAGGGAAATAATGTTGATTTTATATGTTTTTCCAAGGGATCAGAGAAGAGCGTAGAAACAGGCAGAACGGAATGGTCAAAAGATCATGGGAATAATAATAATGAGACCCAGTTTCTTGTCTCAGGTCTGCCCCTCACCATTCTGGGCTAACTCAGTTTCTTTGTGCGCAGAAGGAAGGACTTGGACTTGGGTCTTGGTCTTGGAAGTATCAACAGAAATATGTTCCACCAGTAATTGATATTAAAGACTACCCTTCAATAAAGATTTGGGTTGCAATAAAGTGGGGGAAGCAAATTATCATATTACATCTCATCCTCCCTCCTCCCCAGAGAGTTATGATGTATGTTAGCATATAAAGGCTCTGAGTAGCCTAGAGTGAAGAAACTAGTTTAGCTTTGTTTAACCTAACATTTCAAATGATTTCACTGTGGAATACAATTTGTCCCTCTACTCCACTCCAAGAAATACCAATTAACATTCCATATTCTTAGAATATGAATGACATCTGGTAGATATTAAATAACTTGGGAACCACTGAATTAAGTGGACTTTAAAGCCTGTTTTAGCTCTAGGAATGTGGATTAGAAGCTCCAGGAGGGCAGGAAACTATGTCTAACTTTTTATATATATATATATATATATACTTTATCCCCAGTGCTTGGCATAGAGTAAGTGACCAATAATGTTTGCAAAATCAATGAATGAACTGTGATAGTATAGGTTTTTCTCCTTACCACTCCTTCAAGGAAGCATAGGCTATATCTACCCCCCTTGTTAAGTCATATACATTTCAAATTTAAGCAACTCCAGCTAGAGAAAGGAGACAGAGACTTTTTTTTTTTTGCCTAAAAACACAGGGGAATTATGCTGAGTCTTTCTTGGCAATGTAAAAGTGTGTTGTCTTGAAGATATTTGACCCTAATAGGATTGCTTTTCCATTTCCTTCTTTGTTTTCATATGTTGAAATCTTACCCACATCCATCTAGAAAAAAATCAAAATTAGTTGGAAGGAAATGACTGACAACTCCATTCTGAACATCAAAGAGAAGGAAAGAATCCCAGGATGGGTGAGAATTGAAGGTTTTTAAGGACTAAGAGGCTCTTGGTAGTGGAAGGTGAAGAGACAGATTCTATAGAAGTAGGAGGCTCCCCTGAAGGATGGGGAAATGGTGAGCAAGTATTTGGCCCTCAACATTACAAAAGAAGTTTAGGAATGAGCTGAGTAAGATAGAGGAACCACTCCAGATGCTCTGTAAATGCTATATGGGCAATGATGGGTGTCTTGAGTCAGTTGTAAAGAACTCAGAGGTGTATTCTACCAGATTCTGTACATGTAGGTATTCAGTTGAAAGAAAAACTTTTCTCAGGGACTAGATGGTACCATTCTGCTGTTAAAGGCGTAATAAGGAAGAGACAAAGTGCTAAAACACCAACTCTACTGATAGGACTAGTAATGTAGAGCCCAATTTCAGACTTCACCCACCCAGTGATATCAGCTGCTTTACTATGAATTCCTTTGATTAAGGCAAGTTCTGGAAGGTGTGTCGCTAAAATGTAGTATGTGAGCAGAGGAGAAATAACACATTGACCCATTATTAGTCATATTCACATTGCAGAAAACAGGGTCCTAGGAAACAGAACACTGCATAGGTCAATTTTATTGGGGAAAGGGAAGCTAAAAAATGTGGGGTGGTGCTGTAGGACAGCACTGCAGAGGCCCTGGGAGTTAGGAATTAGGCTTGTGGGAGCCTAGGGCTTAAGGGGGACTCCAAATATAAAATGTGGGAGACACCAAAGGTATGTTTTATCTACTTTACAATTTTATTCACAGCAGAGATAAAAAGAGACAGTATCAAGTTTAAAACAAAAGATCTTGGAAGATAGCCCAGGTCTTCCCATTTCTGCTTTGTATCAACTGTCCTGATCTTATTAAGTTATTTGTATATAAAAATAAAGTATCAATGTTTATAATCATTAAATGTTTATACATATATTTGTATACTTTAAATATATGTGCAAATATATTCATAATTATTTTAAAAGTAAATGAAATCAAATCTAAGTTTTAAGGTTATTTTTATAATTCTTCATTCTTCCTGACTTGCATTCCAATATGATTTCATAATAAGAAGAAAAAGGCACAGGGTTGCAGTTGGCACTCTGGAATCACATAACTTATAGCCTGTAATATTTCCCTCAAAAAACTGGTGGATTCTGGTACTTATGTGGAGTTAATAACTGTAGTGATCGTAAATAATACCACTGCTTTACTTTTCCCTGCCTCACATTATTTTGAATTTCTCTACCTGGTAGGTACCCTATGGAGGTATGTCATGTGTGTGAACATCACTTGGCATATGTGTAATGTGCAAAGAAGATTGCTAACTGTGGGTTGGGTCCATCTCTCCAGCATTCAGTGTTGGAACAACACTGCAGACTTAAAATGGGACAAATCCTGTAGACATGTGAAGGTCATTTTTATTTTATTTTTAATTGACACATATATTTTTAATTGTACATATTTATGTAGTACAAAAGTGAGGTTTCAATACATATAATGTTTAGTGACCAGTTTGGGGTAATTAGCATATCCATCATCTCAAATATTCATCATTTCTTTGTGTTGGGAACATTCAATATCCCCCTTCTAGCTATTTGAAACTAGGTATTATTATTAACTATAGCCATCCTACAGTGCTATAGAAGACTAGACTTTATCCCTCCTATCTAAATGTAATTTTGTATTCTTTAATAAATCTCTCCCTAACTCCTCCTTCCCCCTACACTTCCCAGTCTCCAGGATTCTCTGTTCTACTTTTTACTTGTATGAGATCAATTTTTTTTTTGAGCTTCCACATATAAGTGAGAACACACGGTATTTAACTTTCTGTTCCTGTCTTATTTCACTTAATATAGTATCACCCAGTTCCATCCATGTTGCTGCAAATGACAGAATTTCATTCCTTTTTATGGCTGAATAGTATACCATTATGTATATATATACCACATTTTGTTTATCTATTCATTGGTTGTTGGGCACCTAGGTTGATTCCATATCTTGGCTATTGTGAATAGGGCTGGAATAAACATGGGGATGCAGTTGTCTCTTCAATATCCTGATTTCTTTTCCTTTGGATAAATGCCCAGTAGCAGGATTGCTGGATGATATTGTAGTTCTATTTGTAGTTTTTTTGACAAATTTTCATACTGTTCTCCATAGTGGCCATAGTAGTTTACATTCCCACAAACAATGTATAAGAAAAAAATTATCTTTTCCCCTCACCCTCATCAGCATTTGTTACTTTTTGTCTTTTTGATGGTAGCTGTCCTAACTGGGGTGAGATGATACCTCATTTTGGTTTTGATTGGCATTTCCCTGATGATTGGTGATGTTGAGCATTTTTCCATATATTTGTTGGATATTTGTATATCTTCTTTTGAGAAATGTCTGTTCAGATCATCTGTCATTTTTTAATTGGCTTGTTTTTTGCTGTTGAGATGTTTGAGTTCCTTGTATATCCTGGATATTAATCTCCTGTCAGATTAATAGTTTGCAAATATTTTCTCCTATGCTATTGTTTTCACACTGTTGTTTACTTTCTTTGTTGCACAAAAGCTTTTTAGTTTGTTATAATCCCATTTGTTTATTTTTGCCTTTGTTGCCTATACTTTCGAGGTCTTATAAAATCTTTTCCCAGACAAATATCTTAAAGCAGTTCCCCTTATGTTTTCTTCTAGTAGTTTTATAGTTTCAGGTCTTACATTTAGGTCTTTGATCTATTTTGAATTGATTTTTGTATAGGGTGAGAGCTGGGGGGTCTAGTTTCATTCTTCTGCCTATGGATATCCAGTTTCTCAACATCATTTATTAAAGATACTATTCTTTTCTTTATGAGTGTTCTTGGGACCTTTGCCAATAATCAGTTGGCGGTAGATATGTGGATTAATTTCTAGGTTCTCTATTCTGTTCCATTGGTCTATGTGTTTGTTTTTATGCCAGTACCATGCTGTTTTGGTTACTATAGCTTTTTGTATGTGTTGAAGTCTGGTAGTGTGATGTAGGGGCCATTTTTAAAGCCACAAAGGTTTGTAAGAGTACTGTGTTAACAAAATTTTCCATCGTTTACATCCTTGTTATTACATGGTTTGTGTTACTTTTCCTAAGTTACTGCAACCCAGGAAAACAAATCTTTCAAAAACCCACCCCAAACTCCCATATAATTCTTGGTATGTGGTAATTTCCATTATAGAAAGATAAACTAATACGGTTTCAGAGGACAGAGTATTAACAAGTCTATATTCTTTTTTTTTTTTCTTTACAAGTCTATATTCTTAATGTCAAGATATTCAGTTTTACTCAACAGGAAATAACTCTCCTCAAAATATTTATTTCATCTGCTTGTTATGGTTTACTTTTAGGCAAAAAACTATTAGTTTAGGTGAAAAGACATGATTTATACTACTGTCCTTTGTTACCCTGAAGATTGAAATGTTATGTCAACTTTTCAACATTCAAAGCAGAAAGAAATTCAAGCATCAAATTAATTTTTATTAAGGAGGATTAAAAGTTTTTTCAGGTTCCAAAGTCACCATCCACCTTAGCAAAACATTTAAATAACAAGAAATACCCATATGTTGGTTTTTTTTTGAGACAGAGTCTCGCTTTGTTGTCTAGGCTAGAGTGAGTGCCATGGCGTCAGCCTAGCTCACAGCAACCTCAAACTCCTGGGCTCGAGCGATCCTTCTGCCTCAGCCTCCCGAGTAGCTGGGACTACAGGCATGTGCCACCATGCCCGGCTAATTTTTTATATATATATCAGTTGGCCAATTAATTTCTTTCTATTTATAGTAGAGACGGGGTCTTGCTCTTGCTCAGGCTGGTTTTGAACTCCTGACCTTGAGCAATCCGCCCGCCTCGGCCTCCCAAGAGCTAGGATTACAGGTGTGAGCCACCGCGCCCGGCCTATATGTTGGTTTTTTTAAACTATTTCAATGATGTTTTGGGAATTTCAGGTGGTAGGTATGTGCCATTTTGTACAAAGAAATGTTCCATTTCAGGTTCCAGTAGAAGTTCTCAAATATGTGATTTAGACTGACAGTAAGAATCTTGTGTAAGCCATGTAATAGGGCACAGGTGGGGAGATATAACACCCTCTGTATGTGTGGTAGAGAGAATAATGCCCCCCAGTGGTGTCCATGTCCTAATCCCCAGACCTGTGAACATATTACTTTACATGCAAAAAGGGACTTTGCAAAAAATGTAATTAAGGAACTTGAAATGGGGACATTACCCTGCGTTATGCCGGTGGGCTCAATATAATCACAGGACTTTTTATAAGTGGGAGACAAAAGGGTCAAAATCAGGAAAAGGAAGTGTGTGACAACAGAAGCAGAGGTTGGAGTGAGTGAAGATGGGGGAAGGGGATACATGGAAAGGAATATGGGTGGAGGCCCCTGGAAGCTGGAAAAGGCAGGAAACGGATTTGTACCTGGACCCTCCAGAAGAAGTTTAGCCCTGCCGATACCTTGCTTTTAGCCCAGGGAGACCCATTTTTGATTTCTGGCCTCTGTAACTATAATGATAAAAGTTTATGGTGTTTTCAGCTATTACGTTTGTTACAGCAGTAATAGGAAACTAATACCTATGTGACCTCAAATTCCTTTCCTCTTCAGAGAAAACACCTAAGAGTTAATATGGTGAAGTAAAAAGAGAAGTTGGAGTTAAATAGGTCATTGTTCAAATTCTGATTTTGCCACTTCCTGTCTGAGTGACCTTCAGTGAATTATTTAACTTCTTTGACCCTAAGTTTCTTTATCAGGAAAAGGGGTTATGGTGAAAGCTAAATATGGTAAAGGATTTATGGCATAAAAATGGTCTACCTGGAGGTTTCCACCTTGTGTTAGGAGCACCCAGTACCTTCTGGGAAGATGCCTTTGCTCATCTCTTAGTGTGAGTCAAGGCAAAAAGGCTAGCTTAGAGACTGTGTCCAAACCTGCAGGCTAAGAGCTGAGATATGCTCCCTGGGGTAAGGTTTGGCATACTGTGTGAACTTCTGACCTTTCCGTACTCACCTTGTCTGTCTGCGTCCCGGGGACAGCACTATCTCACCCCCAGTGGTACTGTGCTGATTTGTGAAGAAGGTGAAAAGTCCATGTGTTCACAGATGGGGCACGATGATTCTCAGCAGCAGCTGCCTGGGTTTTGAAGATTAAATCCTGGACTTGTAGGCTCCAGCACTCAGTGTAAGCTATTGCCTATTTGTCAGTCCAGGCTGCTTTGCTGGTTCTGAGTTAGCAAATTAGGGGCCCACATTTCCAGGCATGGGCTCAGGTGACCTAGAGAACATGAACTGCTTTATGAAGCCATTTTCACCAGAGAATATGTAGCAATCCCAGAAAGGCAGTATTTGGTTGGAAGAAAAGCAAATTTGAAAGGATCACAATTAAGAAATGAAGATAGTTTTTCACTCATATGTGAAATCTCATAATCCAGGTTGAGGAACAAGGACAGATCTTCGTTGCCAAATTTTTTCAGGAGATCCATTAAAGTTTGTTCCTTTCTAGTATGTGGGTTTTGTAGAAAATTGGTCTTTGCTTCTATTGTCTCCTCTAATCTTTAAAACACTTTTTCTTAGTTATTTTTAGTAGATTCAAAGAACAGACTTTAGTGCTATAGTCAATGTGGATATTCAGATGTCCTGAATCCACATCTCAATCCCAGCACGTTCTACCCCCAATAACGTTAATATGATTTGTGTTTAATAATCTGCATAATTACTGTTTAGGCATAAATGGTAAGCAGTTCCTATAACATTTTTGTTTATAATTCCTTAGCTCAAAGTGGTCTATAAAGTATCGGTTTTGCAGTTCAGATTAATTTAAGCACACTGTGTAAAGTCTGGTCCTCTGAGAAGCAAAAGCTAAGACAGGATTATATGTGCAAGAGATTTATTGGGGAAAATTCTCATGAAGAAGAAGGAGTAGGCAGGGAGCCTTCAGATCAAGATTCAGGTCTCACACTGTGAAGAAGATGAGAGAAGAAAGCAGATTGGATAGGAAGAGTCCCAGACTATAGACCAGTTTCAAGAAAGCTTTGGCCAGGCTGAGGGAATGTCCTTGAACCGCAGGCACCTGTTGGAGGAGCCCTGATTTTCACAGGAATGAGCCTGCGCTAGCTCTCAGCTGTGCTGGGTCATTGATTGGGAGTAAATTGCTGACAGTATGGCTTGGGCTCCAACACAGTGGTGGAGCTAGCAGGGCAGTAGTTGGGCCATTGTCAACTATGCTCCTTGCAGCAGAAGAGCGGATGGTGTGTTGTCATCACCACCCAAATTCTTCCCCACCCATTCACACTGACAGTTATTAGAAAGCAAGGATCTGTATGTTGACTTTGCAGCTAGTACATGAGGACCCTACTCCCATATCCCTTGCCCATTTCCCAAGATCTGAGATACTCTGGGTCATCCATTAGAGGCTGCCTACCAGAGTTGTTCCTGGGCTGTGTATTCGGCTTTTTTTCTGTCTCCAGAGAAAAAATGGGGCCCACCTGTGCTGGTTCTGTAAGGATTTCTAGAACAAAGCCTAATTTGCCTATGGAGGAAAGGGGAGAGGGACTGAGAGGGTACACTGGATTCTTGGTCTCTGGGAATTGGGAATTAGAGAGGGATTTGGTGGGCCTAGAGTCTGTGATGGGAATCAAAGCTGTGGTTGGAAAGAGGCAGATAGAGCATTTGCCAGAACCAGACCACTAGCAGTCATAGAGGGTGGGTTTTTCATTCCAGGGGAACTGAGGAAACTGAGAGGGAGAAGTCAGGTACATCTATCCTGATTCCTGCCCAGGTATCCTCATGCTGCCAAGACATGCTCCCCTCAAGGTGGCCTGTGTGTCCACCATCCTATTACCAAACTACTCCTCAGCTGCCAGCTGATGTCTAAAACTCCTTTAACTGGTGTAAAACCTTTCATTCCATAATTTTAAAAGTTTTAGAATAGTCCTCTAGTTCACCACACTATGGTCAAATGTCCAGTAGTCAGGTGTGTCCATTCCTTCTCTAGATTGGCAATTCTTTTTTTTTTTTATTTCGGCATATTATGGGGGTACAGATTTTAAGGTTTCAATAAATGCCCTTCCCCCCTCCCCCCCACAAGTCTCCAGCATGACCATCAGATTGGCAATTCTTTTAGTTAGTGCAGAGTCTGTGTCCTTTTCCTTTTTCAAGTGCCTAACAAAATCCCTGATATAAGGTTGATTCTTCATAAATATTTGTAGAATTGAATGTAATTGAATAGATTCAAATACTTCTGGAAAAGGTAGCATGGCAACAAAGATGGGTCATATAAAAATGGATAAATACCTGTGAGTGCAAAACTGTGGACATTCAGAAGTCTTGAATCCAAATCTCAACTCCAGCATATAACACCTATGCGATGATAGATGAATGTTTTAACCTTTCTGCATTTTAATTTCTTTCTTATAAAATGAGGACAGAGCACCTGCTCTGATAACCTCAGCACATCTGTGACTATCAAATGATAAAGAAAGGACTTTGAAAATGTAAAAGTGATGAATAAAATTATTTTTAATTGTTTTGTGGGGACCTAGGGGCAAGTTTAAAGGCAGCTGGTGCTTGGAACCCAGAGAGAGGAGTTTTAGGGACACCTATGTCTACCTAGGTGTAGAGATATTTTAGGCCATGCAGCACTAAAATGGCCAGTGGCAGGAAATTCTAGATTGTTTTCAAAACTAACTTTATCGTACTACATATAAAGTAATCTATCTAAATAGATTGGAATCTATCTATTGGAATCTATCTAATGGAATCTTCTGCCATAGGATAAGTTGAGATATATATAGTCTCTTTTCTTCAGTTTCAGTGAGCAGATCTATGAACTGAAAGTATTTCTAAGACCTTTCTAAGTTCCCAGCAATCTTTTTTTATTTTTTGGACAGGGTGTTGCTCTATCACCCAGGCTGGAGTACAGTGTCATGATCATAGTTCACTGCAACCTCAAACTCCTGGGTGCAAGCAGTCTTTCTGCCTCAGGCTCCTGAGTAGTTGGGACTATAGGTGTGCACCAGCACACCCAGATAATTAAAAAAAAAAATTTTTTTTTTGAGACATGGTCTTACTATGTTGCTCAGGCTGGTCTCAAACTCCTGACCTCAAGCTATCCTCCTGCCCCGGCCTCCTAGTGCTGGGATTACAGACATGAGCCACTGTGCCCAGCCTCCAGCAATCTTGATATTTGATAATTACAGGCATGAATATTAGGATTAGAAATTAGATAAAACTAATCTTGTTGGTTAGTTGATATTTTGAGTAACATTTAAGTATATTTATTTTCCATAATCAAAGTTGTATTATTAATATTATTACTATATTACCAAAAATTTGAAAAATGGGATAGGACCTATAATACTGGTGATAATAAAGGTGATTTTATTTTCCTGACACAATCTCTATTATCATCTCAAAGCATTTGAGAACCTCCCCCCCCCCCTTGTTTTAACTGTGTGTGATTCTATCATGATTTAAAACCCAGCTTTATACTCTTTTGGAGGTGCTGTTGTATAGCAGCGACAGGGGAGATTATCTTTGTTGGTTTGGGAGGAGTTTGAGGTTCATGTTAACATATTGATATGTGCAAATATACAGGACAAGTTAATTCAAGTGTGGGCAGCCTCATGGTATAATCAGAAAAAGGCATCAGGAGGCTTCTAAGGGGTGAGAAATAGTGGAAAAGGGGCTCCTCTGGAGTTCAGCTTAAGATCACTTCGAAAGATAGGCACGAAATCCATCCACCTGGGTGATAACATGGTGAGACAAGAAACTGTGAGCCCTGGATGCAAAACAAGATTGGGTCCGAGAGGGTAAGAGAAAGAATATGAGGGAAAGGAAGTTGTAGAATTTACTCTGATTCCTGAAAGAAAAGAAAATTTGAGGTAATACTTTAAGTCAAGAAAAGCAACGGAATATAGGGAAGACTGATAGGGAGAAAAGAATACAGGTGTGGTCATTTGTTCACTCATTCATTCATTCCCCTATCCAGAAAGAATTTTTGAATACCTGCAGCATACTTAGCATGTCCCCAGGGTCTTCTTTTTGGGAGAAAATGACAACAGTCCCCAGCAGTCCTGTAGGGGAGGCATCTGGTTGGGGAGGCAATACAAACCCACTCAGAGGATGAAGAACACTTAAACAGCAAGCTGTGTACACACTCAGAAAAACCTGGTGTCATCTCTGCTGAGGAGACATGAAGAGAAAGTGTGCATGACAATCAGGGGAGGGTAAGTTTCAAATATGCTCACAATTTGCCTTAGGTGTCTGTGTGTGGAGTTCAGATAAGCTAAAAACTCAGCAAAACATCTTGTTGTCAATGGTCCTGGAGAGAGGTCTCTTGTCAGCATCCTTCAATGATAGCTACATGAGAGAGTTGCTTGAGTTTTGCCTTCATCTAGATTTAGTGACTTGTGACCAAATGAGTCCTAATGAGTAGATGGTTCTGGTAAGCCTGGCTTCCCTAAAAGGAGAATCCTCATTCCTTGTTCAAAAAGCCTGCTAGTTGTGATTTAATGACTGTAACACTAATAGAAGGCCAGAAGTATTTAAGGAGCTCAGAACGTTGAGGGCCATAGGTAGCTTCCTGTGTTTGACTTAAGCAGCAGAGATGCTTAAATGTTTCCTTTGTAAGACCCTTTGTCAACGTTTGATCATGGTGTTGAGGAGAAGAGTCAACAAGCCTAGAAACATGCATTGTTCAATTCAATAAATACCTATTGAATTGAGGCAGAATAGAAGAGCTTCTAGGTGCCTTTCCTCTCTAAATGACTTTTTCTGTGCCTAGTAACAGAATACTTGAGTTGACATCATGCCAAGGTTTAACTGTTAGTCATATATTTTCTAGATAAATGACACTAGTTCCCCCTTTAGATTTCAAAGAGAGAAAAGGATTTAGAATTTGGGATAGGGCCCTGAGGACCTCCTTAAGTAATGCTGACAAGTCTCCAGATGGGTTAAGGATGTTCTTGATGTTAGGAACTGAGAAGTTTAGCCCCACAAGTGTGCACACACACTACCAAATCTTATGAGACCATTTGGTAACAATATATTTTGTTATGTTCTTAAGATATCTTCTTGGGTGGCCAGAATATTAGCTATCATCTGTAGACTGGAATTGAGTAATAAAAACTCCATGGCTTCCATATTAAAACAGAAATTGAAGTCAAAACAGGAGCTATTTCCCCTAGTCCTATTCAGTCCTCATGTCCTCTACTTATACATTTTCATTGCACTCATGGTCATTAGTCCTATCTACATCTTGTCTTAAAGGCCAGTGGATTTGAAGGCCTGTGCCTATCCATATTCTATATATTGGCACAAGTGGTTCCAGAAGCTTATGTTAGATTTTGATCTTTCTACAAATAACGCAAGCTATCTTTGGTTCTGCAGTGGTCTTTCAGGATCTTGGGGAAAAAGGGAAAAAACGCTGATATGAAGATTATTCATCTCCCTTCCCCACCCACCCACACGTCTCTACCCGTTGACCAAATGATTTGCAAGTGAGCTATGAAGAGAACTTCCCCATCAGAGGCCTTAAACTGTATATAAAGATATTTTGCAAGAACAGCAGAACAGAAACAAGTTCAAAAGGACAGAGAAAAAATGCTCCAAATCTGTGGCAAACAGGATTTTACTGAAATTTACAGGATTCCTTGGATATGTCTTTGATTCATGCACTGATTTCCCAACACTTTGAAACTATTTCAAGTGGTATTAAAAGAAATGAAAAATTTTCTCTGTAATGAAAAATAAAAAATGTCTACTTTTATAGACAAATTGAAAAATGACTATTGCTTAAGTTTGTTTTCTTAAACTGAGTGCTTTTTTTTTTAATTGGGGGATGGTTATAAGAAACTACATTCTCTCTCTCTCTCTCTCTCTGTTTCTCTCCTCTTTCTCCCCCACTCTTTTTTTCTCTCCTCTCTCTCTCTCTCTCAACTGCAAATGAAAAACACACTTTGTGATTTAGCCAAAGGAAGTTAAAAATGAGTCTTTAGGGAGAGGAAGTAGTGCAACCGGTTATCATGTTAATCTTCCACTGTAAGAGTTGGGCTCAGAGCCAGATTTGCTGCTTGTAGCAAATGCACAGAACTTGAATGGTTAAATAAGTCCCCTCAGTTCTCAGATCTGGTGCCTGTAAGCCAGCTTGACATCTTTTCTAGTGTCCTTCTCCTTCACACATACTAAATACTTAAAGTGACTAGAGATAAAAGTTAGGTTATTAGATATAAAATGCCTCCTCATTCATTCCCCTTCAGTAAATGTCTCTGTGTAACCATGACCATAAGCCGCTTCAGCATTGACTTCTGTGTTAGTTTTTCTGGACAATTGCCTCCACTTGGTCTCTGCCTCAATTTTTCTATCTGCTAATGGGAACAATAACAGGCAAACTGAAGGAGCATTAAGAATACAATATGATGATTTTATTTTGACATGGAAGTTGGGGTGTAGGTTGAGTGGTAGGAAAGATCCTTCCCATTTTCCATTTGATTCGAGCCTTACTTATTGGTTTAAGTGTCTTTGAAATTCCTCTTTCGTCATGTCTCAGTTTCTTTCTTCGAGTTTTCTTTCTTCAGTTTCTTTCTTCGAGTTAGCTCTGCAGTCCCCAACCCCTGGGCTACAGACCGGTATTGGGTCCATGGCCTGTTAGGAACTGGGCCGCACAGCAGGAGGCGAGCAATGGATGAGAGAGCAAAGCATCATCTGTATTTACAGCAGCTCTCCATCGCTCGCATCACCACATGAGCTCTGCCTCTTGTCAGATCAGCAGCAGCATTAGATTCTCATGGGAGCATAAACACTACAGCAAACCGACATGCGAGGGATCTAGGTTGCGAACTCCTTATGAGAATCTAATGCCTGATGATCGGAGGTGGAGCTGAGGTGGTGATGCTAGCGCTGGGGAGCAGCTGAAAATAGATATAATCATTAACAGAGAGGCTTGACTGCACAATATATGTAATGTGCTTGAATCATCCCCAAACCACCCCTCCAAACCCAGTTCATGGAAAAATTGTCTTCCAAGAAACCTTTTCCTGGTGCCCAAAAGGTTGGAGACCACTGAGTTAGCTTAGTGATGATAGTGTAAATATGCAATATTTTATGGCTGAATTATCCTAAGATGAAAGGCATGATTACAGAAGAAGAGAGTAAATTGGGGAACACCAAGAGAGGGTATGGGATGCTGGAAGAACAGTAGTCTGGGACTCCAGCATTCTAGTTTGTCTCTACCAGCAACCTGAAATGAGTCTTTCAGTAGGGGCTTCAATGGCTCCAAGTTGGTTTTCTGAAAATGACAAGAAAAAGTTATAGGAAATGATCTCTCAGGTCCTTGAAAGATTCAGTTGAATTGACATTATTCTACCTTCCAAGTCTTAGTACACCATAGTTTATTTTTTAATTAATTCAGCAGCTGTCTATTAAATATCTGCTACATGTCTGGTCTATTCTAGTAGGTAGAGATTCCACAGTGAACTAAACTGGCAAAATTCTTCTCTTATGGAGCTTACAGTCTAGTGTGTGTAGACAAGCAGTATAGAAACAGATATGTGTGTATGTCATGGTAAGAGATGCTATGAGGAAAAATAGAGCACTATATGTGAACAGAGACCGACAATGGTGGGGGCAGCAGAGCTCTCTCTTATAGGCTGGTCAGGGAAGGTCTCTTCTGTAAGGTGACATTTGCACAGGGTCTTTTAGAAAGATAGGGAGCAGGGCCTGCAGATATCTGAGGGAAGAACAATCCAGGTGGAAGAACAACAGGTGCGAAAGTACAAAAGTGGGAATATGTTTTATTTATTCAAGGATTAGCGAAGATGCCAGTGGTTGGATCAGAGTAAGAGAAGAGTGACAGAAGATGAGCTTAGAGCAATTTGGTGGGTCAGGGCAGATCAGGGAAGTCAGGAAACACTCCTAGTGGTTTCTGAGTAGAATAGGAAGCCACTGGAGCATGTTGAACAGAGGAGTGACATAACTTGATGTACTTTTTAAAAGCATCACTTGGTTGTTTTGTTGAGAACAGACTGTAGCCAAGTAAGGGCAAAGGCAGTGAGACTAGTTAGGAGGCTTTGCCAACAATTCAAACCAGAGACAATGATGACTTGGGTCAGGGTGGTAGTGATGGAGGTGGTGAGAGTGATGGGGCTCTGGATATTTTTGAAAGTACAGTCAACAGGACTTACCGATAGAGTGAAATGCAGAGAGAGAGAGAGAGAGAGAGAGGTGTCAGGGATGACAGCAGTGTTTTTGTGTTGGGCAACTGGAAGATTAGGGTTGTTATTCTTTGGGAGGCAGAAGAATTCAGAAGGAGCAAGTTTTGAGTAGAAGGAAGTGAAGAGTTTGGCTTTAGGCATGTTAAATTTGAGATGCCTAATACACATTCAAGTGGCGATGTCAAGATGTTATTCAAATTTTGAGTTCAGGAGAAAAGTTCAGGCTGGGGATATACATATATTTGGGAATTGTCATTGTATTGATGTTATTTTAAGCCGTGAACTGGATGAGATCGCTGAGGGCCTAGGCCAATAGTTCTTAACCTTGGCTACATATTAGAATCATCATGAGAGCTTTAAAAATGTAGGCATGACTGCTCCCCATCATAGAACAATCAAATCATAACTCTGGGGCATCATTCTCAAGCACTGGAGTTTTAAGTTTTAAGTCAGTTCCATATAAGCCAGGGTTGAAAAATCAATGACCTACATAGTGAGTGGGGATGGAGAAAGGGAGAATACTGCTCCCTGATCCTACAGTGTTCAGAAATGAGGCAGCTGGGAGGAGACAGCTGGGGAGACTGAGTAGGAGCAGACAGTGAGGTGGCAAGAGAGCGTTGCATCCTGGAAGTCAAATGAAAAATCTGTTGCAAGAAGGAGAGAGTTATCCTTAGTGTAAAATATTGCTCAGAGATTGAGTAAGACAAGGAAGGAAAAGTGATCAGTGGATTAGGTAATGTGGAAGTTACTGGTGACCTCAAGTATCTTCAAGGGGAGCAGTTTTGATTTCGTGGGAGTGAAGCCTGGTTCTGTTGTTTCAGAGAGAATGAGAGGAGTAGAATTGGAAACAGTCAGTAGGGGTACAGAGAAATGAGGTAGAAGCTGGAGGGGCCCGAAAAGGCAAGGGACAGTTTTTAAAGGTGAGAGATATTGTGTCATTTTTGAATGGTGAGGATAAGAGGGAGAAAAACTGATGAGACAGGAGAGAGTTGACAATTGCAAGAGTGGATTTCTTGAGGAGTCCTGAGGAAGTGGGATCCAGGGCACAGATAAAGGGGTTGATCTTGGATTGGTTCATCCTTTTTGGCAGCAAAGAACATAGAATATGTGATTGCAAATATGGATAAATTGGTGGATTTGGTAGTGGGAGTGTGTGAAAGTTCATTTTATTCTCAGTGTTGAAACTTTTGCACTTAGAGTTTTGGAACATACTAGATTAGATAATTACATAAATACTTGAGAATATAGACACTTGTAGCCTTTGGAGACATAAAATAGTCAGCAATGTCAGAGAAACAGAAAGTACAAAGGTGCTACATTAATACAACGAACTATTATGTAATTATTTAAAATCATGTTGTAAAAGAATCTTCATTAAATGGGAAATTTTTTTTAGCATATTGCTAGATTAAAAAAAAAGGATGTTTCCAAATGATATGTATCCCACTGGCATTCTATTGTATGCTGCAAGTTAAAAAATTACTTTTATGCATTTACATAAAAAATACTTATGTGTAGAAAAGATAGCAAAATCTTATCTGTTCCATCTGGATAGTGGGACTATAGATAACTTGTATTTTCTTTTTTGTGCTTTTCAATATATTATTAGCTTTATATGATAATTGTGTATTTAGAAAAAAACAAATTATATAAAGTTGAATGTATTCAAAACAAAAATAGAAAAATAGAACTATTTCCTCCACTTCTGAGTTGTTCACAATGGAAGTATAAAATTATAGAATTGACCCTATGGGTTGGACTAAGATTTACTATGAATTCATGCATCAAAGGAAATCTACCCCTAGATTTTGGTTTGGCTTATTTATGGAAAATATTTGATGATTAAAGTAGTACCCAGTTCAGTTATCTTTCATCTCAGAAAGGAATTTTTATCAAAACTACCATAAATCAAACTCTGGATTGTAATTGAAGATTGAATTTTTTGTTTGTTGATTTAAAATGTTTGTTGTACTTGTTACCTTTGCCAGCCAAGGGTGTGTTTCTACTTTTTCCTACTACAGTTTTGAGGGTTTTTTGAAATCCTCTCTCTTATTCTTCATTTTATCTCTGATTATGGCACTGCTTCTGGATTTATTAGGTCACCACGAGTAAGAGACCAAACCCCTTGATTTCATAAACTCTGCTAGTAAAATGTGGTTAGCACTCTGAACTGACCTCCCAAGGCTATGTCACGAAGCAAGGGTAGAGGCATCAAACACTATGGCTAGCTGGTCTTTGGGTGTCACCAGCCTTTGGGGGCCTAATACTTGTGTGCAATGAACAGCTCTTCCCAGGAGAGGGTCTAGTTGATTCTACAACAGAACCCAAATAAAGTACAAGAATGTGGCATAGAAATGAGAAGGCTTGGAGGACAACATGGACAGAGAGGCCTTCAGAGAAATGACTGGGGAAAAAGTACTTACTGGGGACAGAACATGACTATTTGGCTGGCACAGGATAAAGACAGAGAATGAAGACTAATGATGACCTCCAGTAATAGGAATTATGTTCTCCCTTGTCCCTTCTATACAATCAGAAAAGGTTTCCAGACCTGGTATCACAAATTAAAAAATTTTAGGTAAGCAGTCAGCAGTTATGACATGGGGCTATCCATCCTCCAAGGATGGCTCCTGCAATATGTCATAGACTGAGGGTCTGGAGACTGCTTGGAGCCAGCAGGGAGGCAGCATTTTATGGATGACATCAAACAGGACAGCAGGGCAACTCTGAAGCCTGAATCAAGAATCAGCACAAAGCTCCAAGAAAGAGTACAAGTTCAACTTTGAGTTTCTCTCATAGAGGTAACTCAGAAAAATCAGTGCAAATTTAGCACTGGATACATAGGTATTGTCTAATGTCTAATAATATAACATATGCTGTCTAATTATATAATATGTACATCTAATATATACGTATTATATAATATATTCTGTAAGTTCAGAGAGTTGAACAACAAGGAAGAGTCTTGGAGATGTTGCTATTCCAGGATAAATATTAGTGAATTAAAGGGCTCAGGAGCAGTGAGCTCTGTGCTTAGTACAGTCATCAAAGTTGATTGCGGTGTACCGCTGCCAGCAGAGCTCTCACGCCAGCAGGTGCCAGGCACGGACAGCACCGCTCCCTCAGACATTGACCCCGTGTTAGGGAATACGCTGATGTGTTCTATTTCCTCCAGGAATGAACGGGGAGGCTAATGCCCCGCTATTCGAGGAGCAGCCCACGTACCATAAAGGTTTTATAGCTGTTCAAGATAGATTTCAGGTTCATTCTTTCCAGATTCATTCACAGGGAGGGAGAAAGAGAGGGAGGGAATGGTAACAGTAGAGCAATGTTTAACTCAACAGATTCCAATGTCTCAGTGGTGAAGACGATCAAACCCCTCCACTTCTCCACCCTGTTGGCTCCACAAACAGAAAACGTCAAGAGTAGGCAGCCTGCCAAATGTTCCAGCCAGTGGCTGAATTGAAACAGATCTGCTCTGGGAAGGGAGGGAGAGAAACACAGCCAAGGAAACCTAAGAAAGGAAAAAAATGGCAAACTACCCCAATAGCTTTGCTGCTGACCCATCTAAGTGTTTGTTAAGGTGCAAATGAGAACATACTTGAAATGTTATTATTACTATTATTATAATTCTATTAGCAGTAATTTTATTATGTGTCAGACCAGGTTAAGCATTTAAATGCACTTTCTCATCTGTTCTCCTCAACTGTACGAGCTAGGTTCTATTATTATCTTCATTTTATAGAAGGAGAAACTGAGGCTGAATAATTCGCTATTTGGTGGAGAATTCAGGATTCGAAGATAGATCTGTTAGGTGTGATTAAAACTTGAGGCATTTGGTACCAAAAACAGTGTACACACGGAAGTTGTTTTGAGTTGCAGGGCTTCAGAATGGAAAGACACCAATCTTTGGCTACCATGCACTTTACAAAAATTATTTTATGTTTTCCTATAGAGTAGATATTAATCTCCCTGTGTTAGTTGGAATTAGGAATTAAAGTTGGATTTACCTGATCCCAAAGCTTCCCTGTCTCCATTAGACCTTACTGGAAGGAAGAGGAAATGGAAAGCATTTCCATTTTCAATGAAGATGCTGGTGTGATGATATATGCCATGGAAGGGTCAAATCCACAGTTCAAATTTCATTTAAACAGTAGTTTCAACCCCCTCCCATGATTACTTATGAGAAATACTGCTTCATTTGAAGTTTACTTTTCTTGAAGTTGCTAATAAACAACAAAAATCTTAAGATATGGAGAAAAGAAAGAATACAACACGTAGTTTGAATTTGTAATTTGTTTTACAGTTTATAAAGCACTTTCTGAAACTTCTCAATGCCAGTTCAGTTTTATGATTCCTCAGTCTCTATTTCGTACAATGAGGAAGGGCAACACCAATCCATAAATATTTATTACATTGTGATTATAGCAGCCACTACCGTTTTCATATCAGGGACTTTAACATGCATTATCTTGTTGGCCCTGCACAACAACCCATGGAATACATAGCATCTTTTAACCTGTGAAGAAATTGAGCTTCAAAGTATTTTGGTGGCTTGCCAAGGGCACAAAGTTAGAAAGTGAAAAAACCAGGACTTATCAAACTTGAACAGTGTTCTTTCTCCTGTATTATACCAATTGTCCCTTTGAGGGTCAATGCAAGAAAACTAGATAATCAGCCTCTTGAAAATTGAGAGCTGGCTAGAGAATGTGAGGCACTTAAACAGTTCATTGATCTCCTTAGTAGCTTTTACACATATTGAAACAAAGGCAGAGAGTCTGGGGTTCAAGGCTGCAATGAGTTATGATCATACCACTGTACTCCAGTCTAGGTGACAGAGTAAGATCCTGTCTCTTAAAAAAAAAAGAAAAAAAATATATTAGCATATATATGATCTAACAGTAGTTTCTAGAGAGTAAACTGGTGAGCCAAGATGGGTCCTAGGTAATGCCACTATCTTCAAGACAGGCATCAGTTTGCCAAGGTGCCAAGACCCTGGTCAATTTGCAGGTAGCAGACAGAGGCTTTTATGCTGCAAATATTTATACAATGTCAGTCATTGGGAACCATATTTAAACTATCTTTGGCTTAAATACCTTTATAGGGTTGAAAACATTTTAGCACTACTCATCAAGAATGATCTAGTGCCAGGCAATGAAATTCGGAATACATAGAGAGTTGGGTAGCTCTAAAGCAAAAGTGAAGTAGTGTGTCTTGCTTGTGACATCAGTGAAAATGATTCAGCCCCCAAAGATATTTCATCTCTTTCCTAGTTCTCTTCCAAGTTCTATTTATATGAAAGTTCATTTACAGAAGCTCCCAGACTTTAAATCATACAAGTGTTGTTTAGGGTGATGTTGATAAAAGGCTGCTCATACCTATTGATAATAATGCTGGGTGCATTGCATGAGTTCCTTGGAATATTTGGCTTGCCTTTTTGTGATAGAATGGAGTCTAGAATCAGAAGTAATAATCCTAGAGGGATTGACTGACCATTTACTAATTGATAAGGAGAGAGTTGATGAACCCCAGAAGGAAATTAAAGCCAAGGCATTACCTTAGGTCATGAAAGATTGAGTTTTAGAATTCTATTTGTTCTTTCTATCTTTCCTGATGATTGCGGCTGATATTGACAGTAAAGTTTCTGAGTAATAGTTTTTTATTGCCATGTAACAAGTTACCAAAAAACATAGTGGCTTAAAAACACACACATTTATTATCTAGCAGTTTCCATGGGTCAAGAGTCTAGGCATGGGTCCTATGTTCAGGGTTTCTTAAAGCTGAAATCAAGGTGTTGGCCAGGCTGCATTCTCATGTAAAGGCTCTAGCTAGGGAGAATCTGTTTCCAAACTCACTCAATTTGTTGGAAGAATTCATTTCTTTATGATCCTAAGACAGAAGATTCCAGCTTCTTGCTAGCTGTTAAGCTGGAGGCCACCCTCAGCCTCTAGTGGCTGCCTGCAGGTGCTAAACGCTGCTCTCAGGTTCTCACCACAGGGTCTTTCCTAATAAGGCTATTCATGAAGCCAGGAAGAAGAGTCTTTAGAGTAAGTCTTCTAGCAAGACGAGTCATATATAACGTAACACAATCACAGGAGTAACAGCCCATCACTTTTGTCATTGTATTAGTTAGAAGCAAGTCACAGGTCCTGACCACAGTCAAGAGGAGAAGATTACACAAAGGTGTGAACACCAAGAAATGGAGGTCATGGGGTGCCAAATTGGAGTCTTCCCAATATGCCCAGTAAAATGGATGCTCTTATCACTGGAGCAATAGGTTAGAATTCCCTAAGTTGTTAACATGACATAAAATAATGTTTATTGTTTTTGCAATTTTTAGAGCCATAGTTCTCAGGCAAGGAAAGGATTTAATCTATATCAAGAATAAACAATAAGTAGGACATATTACAAACCCATTGCAAGGGAAGATGCATGAAATCCATTTGGAGCTACTTGCGGGGCTCTTGCCCAACCTTCACAGTTTTACCAAGATCATACTAGTGACAGACGATATATGCACCAGACATACCCTCAGAAATTTTAGTAAAATTTTCCCACCAATAGGTTCAGTTTGTTCTTGCAGTTGTGAGTAATTTCACCTAAAAGTTTTGCGAAGTTCCACTGGAGGTTCTCCAGTACTAAGCAACCGTTCTTAGAGCCCCAGATATCATCCTTGTGCAGTTTACATCTGGATTTCTCCCAGTACCACTTTTCTGAATCTGGAGTCAATCACTGGCATTCTCTAAAACCCTCTGAGCTTCTCCAATAATGTAATCTCTTGGGTTACCATTAGGGGTAGGATCTCAGTGAGTGCTGCCTGTCTGGCAGGGATTTGCTCTGTCCTCCCTGTTATCCCCGCTTGTATGATATGTGCACCCACCTTTATCTCCCTAGGAAACATTAGAACATGCAAAGTTTGTTAATTTTGCTGATCAATCTGAATTGGATTTCCCATTGGGGTCAGGAGCCCTTAATTACAAAGCATTCCAAAATTGTGAATTACCTTCCAAAACTTGTATCTACTATCAATGGAAATTATCCTTCTATTTGTAGGAACTATCCTTCTATTAATCTTCTAACTATTAATAATAAGCTCTGCTGCACACAATAAGTTCCTTCCATCAGGACAGAGTTTGCTTCTGATGAGGAGTTATAGTCTTCCCTGATATTTTGCTGTATCAGTCTTAAGATATGACTTATCAAAAAATAAGGTTAAACCTAGGTTTTCTAAAAGGGTTTCTAATAAATCTATTCCAGGCATAAACAGTTTGTGAACAGAGATTAAAAAGTCATGAATTTCTTCTGTTTCAGGTAATGGAAGAAAGGTATCAGGATTTTAAATTACTACAATGATAAATGGAAATGTGTGAGGGAGAAAATAGGATTTCACACAAGGTAAGCCTTTTTGCCGAGAAGTGTTGTGTATTTTCAGCGAGCAGCAAACACTGTAGAGCAGCAGTCCCCGACCTTTTTGGCACCAGGGACCGGTTTCATGGAAGACAATTTTTCCATGGCCTGGGGTGGAGGATGGATAGTTTCAGGATGATTCAAGCACATTATATTAATCATGCAGTCAAACCTCTCTGCTAATGATAATCTGTATTTGCAGCCACTTCCTATTGCTAGCATCACTGCCTCAGCACCACCTCAGATCATCAGGTGTTAGATTTTCATAGGGGTGTGCAACCTCGACCCCTTGCATGCACAGTTTACGGTAGGGTTCACACTCTTCTGAGAGTCTAATGCTGCCACTGATCTGACAGGAGGCGGAGCTTATGCGGTGATACAAGCAATGGGGAGTGGCTATAAATACAGATGAATCTTTGCTTGCTTGCTGCTGCTCATGTCCTGCTGTATGGCCTGGCTCCTAACAGGCCGTAGACTGTTACTGGTCTGCAGCCCAGGGGTTGGAGACCAAGCTGTAGAGAATGAGGGCCAATTAAATTTCAAGGAGACCCTAAAACCAAGTCAGAAGATGCCTTTACTGGTTTAGCTGGTATGGCTATTGACAAGGTGGGTAGGCTTTTGCTAAAATACCCTATGTCTGTGCAGATTTCTCAGGTACAAATAGGTAAAAAGAGTGGGAAGTTGATGGAGAACTAATAATTCACAAAAGACATGCTCATGTTTAGTTTCCTGGGGAAGAAGTTTGGTTACTGAGAACTTTGTTAAGTTGTATTGTGGAGTGGCGATTAGGTAAGTTGAGAACCCATTGCACTTGAGGCACAGAGTGAAGAATCTTAATTGTCTTTGGCCTAGTAAAGTTTTTTTTTTTTTTTTTTTGAGACAGAGTCTCGCTTTGTTGCCCAGGCTAGAGTGAGTGCCGTGGCGTCAGCCTAGCTCACAGCAACCTCAAACTCCTGGGCTCAAGCAATCCTCCTGCCTCAGCCTCCCGAGTAGCTGGGACTACAGGCATGCACCACCATGCCCGGCTAATTATATATATATATATATATTAGTTGGCCAATTAATTTCTTTCTATTTATAGTAGAGACAGGGTCTCGCTCTTGCTCAGGCTGGTTTCGAACTCCTGACCTCGAGCAATCCTCCCGCCTCGGCCTCCCAGAGTGCTAGGATTACAGGCGTGAGCCACCATGCCTGGCCCCCTAGTAAAGTTTTGAGTGACTTGTAGCTGGTTAGGAGTAAGGTACTTTCTCACTTGGGATAAATCATGTCTCAGATCAGGGCGTGCTTTTTAGTTTTTATGTAAAGCACCAGATAGTAAGTATCTTAGGCTTTGTAGGGCAGAGGTCTCTGTCACAGGTATTCAACTCAGTTAAGGTAGGGTGATGCTAGGCACTATATAAATAAATAAATATGGCTGTGTCCAATAAAACTTAATTTACCAAAGTAGACAGTAGGTTGGATTGGGTTAATGGCTGTAGTTTGCCAATTCTTATCCTAGGTAATGAAGTTACTTTGACAAAATTTTGTCTTTTTGGAAACCTTATGCCTTTACTGAGCTAAAACAATGAGTATGTAGATAAAGTTAGTTTTACAGTTTACCCTATTTTGTACACAACCAAGTGTCATCTACATATTCCATAAGAGAAACACAAGGAAATTTAAGGTTTTTGTGGTCCTGATTGAGGATTTATGAAAAGTAGTAGGTACCTCAGTATGTCCCTGGGGAATAATAGTCTAGGCATATTGTTGATTTTCTTTAAAGAAAGCAAACAATTATTGAGTATTTTATTTTATTTTAAGACAGGGTCTTGCTTTATCACCCTTATGGGGGAGTGCAGTGATGCGATCACGGCTCACTGTAGCCTCGAAATCCTGGGCTCCAACGATCCTCCTGCTTTAGCCTCCTATGTAGCTGGGATTACAAGCATATGACATTATCCCAAGATAATTTTTCTTATTTTTCTTTGTGGAGACAGAGTCTCACTATCTTGCCCTGGCTGGTTTTGAAATCCCGGTTTCAAGCAGGAGGTTTTTGATTAGGAAGTTAGGAGTGTTACAAGGACCAGGCTAAGGTATAATGAGTCCATTATCTATCAGGCTTTCTATAATCAGTTTTAGCCTTTCTTTAGTTTCTCATTTAAGAGGGTTTAGTGCAAATCTTTGGAGAAATGGGTTAAAATTGGTCTTGGGCTGTGGTGGTAAGAAGGTCTAGATTGGCTTTTGATGGACTTCCAATAGTGTCAAGTGCTGGGTCCCTGAAAATATTACCAAGACAACCTCAGATAAAGATGAGGTTTTTTTCCTAACCCATAAGGAAGAAGACTAACTTAACAGAGTTTTAGTAGTGTCTCAGAGGGTGGGAAGGCAAAGTTGGAATATTTATGAATACTTGGAATCTGCTGCAAGGTGGGTCTTGACATGATACTTTAGGACTGGTGGACATAAAAATATAAGGGCTTTTATGTGAGGGCATTCAAAGTGTTTTGAGAAGTAAATTATCATTTGATGCTTTCTACTGTGGAAATGAACCATTTGATGTTCACTTGACATAAACATTGTGAAGCAGGTTCACTGATACCCAAATGTCTGAGTCCACTGAGATAGAACACCCACATGCAAGTTACACAAGGTGGATTTATTGCTGACATATAGGCAGCAAGGGACAGCAGAAGCCTAGGATTCATCTTGAGCTGGTTCCCTAAGGCTCAGGAAATCTGCCTGGAGGTGGATGGAATCTTGACTGCACATATTCTACTTGCACTAAAATGGAGGGACCTAGAAAAGCAGCCCACCCTGGATTTTATGTCCTGAGAGAATGTGACATACTGAGCTAAAGCATTGAAGGACATCCTGTTTTGAGGGTGGGGGGTGTGGAACAGAGCGTAAGCTCTGAGTCCCTTCCTATCTCAGGATGTTGCATTCCCAGCACATTCTACAGTTATTCTTAAGAACTATAAGTGAGAACTGGATCAGTCCAAGGCCACCAGGAGAATATCTTACAGTCATTTGAATGTTTGGCTTTCTGGGCAAGAGATTCTTGGAAGAGTAAGGTCATTTTGATGAAGACAGTGTAACAGTAAGGCCATGTTTATGTAATTAGTAAACTGTGTGGGTGTAGATGATTTCTGTTCTCACTTTTCATGCTTGAATTTCTGGCTTGGTTTCCTGTCTGCTATCCTTGTCTTTAAAGGCCTTGGGTACTGCCAGGCTGCTAGGAGCATATCCTATCTTTTACTCTATTCCTTATAATTGGCTCTCCATAATTTTCCATAGGACCACACTCCCCACCTTCCGGTTGGCCCCATCCTTAATCCATTTACTTGCTGTAACTTTTCTTCTTCTCTGCATTTCCTTGCCTTTGACCACTTAGCTACAAAAACTTTTGCCAAAATACCTGCTTGTAACCTTCCTCCAAATTCCTTAGCCTGGTAGAATGGATTTGAGTCTTGGCTCTGTTATTTACCAGCTGCACTATACTTACCCTTTGCCTCATGCTTCCTTTTGTTGCACATGGTGGACCTTCCATGATTTTCTGACTCACCCCAATAGGTCTGTCTGGTCTCTGATTCATGGCCATCTCACACTTGGTCAGTGTTGCCCTCAACAGAGCTTTTCACAGAAACTGATGTTTTGAGCAAAATCTAAGCTCTAGAAAAACGAATGTTGATTCATTTTTAAGCTGGCTACGTCCCTTGCTTCTTAAATCTGCTTTTCCTTGTAACCTTCCTCCAAATTGGAAAATCCTGTCTCTCCTTATAATGTAAGCTAAAATTTCGTTGTGATATTCTTTAGTTGGAGATGAAAATAAAGTATGTCTTCACCAGGATGGGTCTTTCTAAGGACCTCAGAAGTATTGGAAATAGAAAATTCAGAAATGTGCCCGATAGAGAAGAATGCACACTTATTTCCTCTCATATGTGAGGACCAACTGGTTTCTTCTACTCTTCCTGCATGGACTTCACTAACATGAAAGCTTTTTATTCTATTCCCACTATTTCCATATTGACACTCCAAAGCTTCCACTCTCCTAATTGTCCACCTTTTTTCAAACAGGATGGATGGAGGAGAATCAACATAGTAACTAGATCAGAATTGATAAATTAATGGGCAAGACTTGCAAAATTATGAGGCAGGATCTTCAATGTGTTCTTGAGGGCCATCCTGTTCCATTATCTCCTCCAATTACTTCCATCAGAATTTTCTCTCAGGGAAGATTTTAAACACTTCTATACCAGGGTGCACATGGCAGATACTAGCTGATAATGTATTGTTTCCAGTGGCATTTTCATCACAGCCTTCCTCACACATGATGGAGGAAAGCCTTGCCAACAGGTGAGTCCTTATTTATCAGAGAGGAAATCTGGGAGTACAATTGTGTAGCACATGTTAAGCCCCAGAAATTTACATTAGCTCCATACTGGCAGGAATTGAAATTTTCTCTCTGTCCCTAGGGATGATTTTGAGTTGAACTGGTAGTTTGGCTCAAGCTACAAGTTCCTGGATACCTATGATGATAATTGAGAACAGAAAATATTGATAAGAAACAAATACCTGATTAGACAAATCATGGCAAATGGTTTTTCAGAATGTTATAGCAGTTCTTTCTTCACCCACAGGAGAAATATATATATATCCCATTTATGTACTTTGATATAAAATATATTAGAATCAATGCTTTTTTGCAATTCAAGTCTCCTGATTCTTAGCTCTTAGTTCCAGATCTGCTATTATCTGTGTGATTTTAAGCCAATCACAGTTCTTTTTCTAAATCTCATTTAATTCCTCAAGTTTAAACTTTTAATTACAAATTTGATCTGATAGGAGGGTGTTGCTATAATTTAGGTGAGAGATGATGAGTCGAACTAGGATAACAGTAGGGAGATGAAGATAAACCCTGAGAATCAGCATTTTAAACAATTTTCTCAGGTAATTTTGATACTTGCTGAAGCTTTATATCTTTTATAAATTTTATAGATTTTTTAGGTATTAAAATATTCAGAATTTCATATCTTCTCCATGGAATAAATTTTTTTATCTGTATGAAACAGTCTTCTTTTCATATTTAATGCTAAATGCTTTAAATTCCATCTTGTATGAGAGTAATACTTTTGTATCTGTTTTCTCTTTGTTAACATTAACTTGCTGAATTTTTTTCATCTTGTTTTCAATTTTTCTTTGTTATTTTGTTTTATTTGTATTACATCTACATGAAATATAACTAGATTTTATTCTCCCACAATCTGATTGAGAAATTTAACACATCCATATTTCTTGTGATTAATGATATGTTTGGGCTTTTTCCTGACACCTTCCTTTATTGTTTCATCTTCTATGTGGTCCTCTTCATTTTTTCTTTCTCCTCTCCTTTCCTCTCTTTTTCTTCTTTCTATTTCTTCTACCTTTTCTTGTTTTTTATTATATTGATCACATTTTCTTTATTGCCTTTCCTCTAGTGGTTTGGAAGCTGAATATCCTATACCTAGGATTTCACTTAAATTTTAAAGAACATATTTTAAGTTGTTATCTAGATATCTGGAATTATTTAGTATTACTATCAGCCTATGCTCCTACATTCCCTGAAACAAAACAAGAAATTTAGCATGTTTTCAGTTCTCTCTTCATCTTTTCATCTATCATTTTTCATGTTGATATTATGATGATTAATTTTCTGTATCAACTTGACTAGACTAAGGGATGTCCATATAACTGGTACAATATTATTTCTGGGTATGTCTGTGAGGATATTTGTGGAAGAGATCAGCATTTGAATCATAAAGAAGATCACCCTACTTATGTGAGCAGGCATCATCCAATTCATTGAGGACTTGAATAGAACAAAAAAATGGAATAAGGGCAAATTTGCTTCCTGTTTGAGCCAGGATATCCATCTTTTCCTGCCCTCAGATAAGCACTTCTTGTTCTCAGGCCTTCAAACTTGAAGTAGGACTTAGACCATCAGCTCTACTAGTTTTCAGGCATTTAGATGTGGACTGCATTGTACTCTTGGCTTTCCTGGTCCTCTATCTTATAGAGAGCAGATCATGGGGCTTTTTGTCCTCCACAATCATGTGAGACAATTCCTATAATACATTCTCTATATATTCATTATAGGTAAATATACAGTTGACCCTTGAACAATATGAGGGTTAGGGGCACCAATCCCCGACACAGTCAAAAATCCATGTATAACTTTGACTCCCCCCAAACTTAATTACTAATAGCTTACTGTTGACACCAGAGGCCTTATCAATAACATAAAGACACATGTGCTGATTAATATATATTTTTCATGTTATATGTGTCCTAGTAAGCTAGAGAAAAGAAAAGTTTATTAAGAAAATCATAAGGGTGAGAAAATATATTTACTATTCATTAAGTGGAAGTGGATCATCATAAAGCTCTTCATCCTCATCATCTTTACACTGAGTAGGCTGAGGAGGAGGAGGAAGAAAAGAGACTGGTCTTGCTGTCTCAGGGGTGACAGAGTCAGAAGAAAATCCATATACAAGTGTACTCGCAAGATCAAACCAATGTTGTTTGAGAGCAAACTGTATATGCTATCAGTTCTGTTTGTCTAGAGAATCCAACTAATGTAGACATTTTCCAAGATATTTAAAGACTATTATTAATTTTATGCACCAATAATTATTTAAATAATTGTAAAAGGTACTGATTCATTTGCTTGTCCCTTTTTAATTTCTATTTTTACATATTTTGAAATCATTTTCATATATTCTTATATTCATGTATTTTGAATCATTTTTCATATAGTTTAAAGGAAATTGGTGATAGAATCTTATATCCAGCCAAACTAGCATTGAAGTGGGAGTGCAAAGTGTGAAAATAATATTATTTTTACAGAACCCAGTCTCTGACAATAATTAAAAAATACAACAAGTGAGTAACAAAAATATAACAACTTAACTATCTGGAATTTAATAGATGTTCTTCTGATTAACCCTTGGATCAAAGAAGTAATCAAAATTGAAATTCTGAACTAATACACAATATAAGGGAGAACACTTCTTACCAGAATCTATGTTACACAGATAAGGCTAAACTCAGAGGAGACATTATGGTGTTAAGTATTTTAATTATTAACAAAATAAAACTGAAAACAGAGGATGCAATTGACAGTTGAATTGGAGTTGGTGAGGGAAGGCAGCAGACATGCGTTTAAGTTATCATCTTCATTGCTGCTAGCACTTTTACTGTTAATTTTAACATTTAAAACTTTGAACCATTTGGAATTTATTTTGGTTCAAGATATCAGGCTAGATGTAACTTCATTTCCCCTCCAAAATATCTAGCCAGCAACACTTATTGCATAATCCATATTTTCCCCACTGATATGAAATTCTACTTTAATCATAGAATGAATTCTCAAATGAACTTTGGTCTGTTTTTGCACCAGCCATTCTGTTCTAATCATTTGGGTGTGAGTTTTGCCATAGTTCTTGTCTGTTTTAATTACTATAGCTTTGTAATAAATTTTAACATTTGGTAGAACAGGTTCTTTATCACTCTTATTTTTTTATATTTTATCAGCTATTCGTCACATGTTTAACTTTTTAGATGAGTTTAAATATTTATATTTTTTTCAAGTTCCTGAAAAGAACCAATTAAAAATTTGAACAGAATTGATTGTACAGATTAAACCAAGGGGAAATTAACATCTACTATATTGTTCTATCCCAAGAACAAGATATTCATTCCTGTTAAAAAAAATTTGGATTTACAGTTCTGGTCCAATATGTAAAAAGCTTGGAAGTCATCACTCCCATCCTCACAACAAGAAAAAAGCTAAACAAACTGAAAATCAGCTGAACAAACTGAAAATCAACAGATCAACACCACTTCTTAGATCCAGCAGAGGATTATGATCACAGGGCAAATCAATGTCTTAAAAACTGGAGAGAAAGGAGAATACAGAGAATCACAGCTTACTGAGAGCCAAAGCTGCTAGGGCCAGGAACTTCAACTGTAATGATGAATGACTGGAGGCTGAGAGTTAAAAACTTAGTGGTGAAGGCATTCCCTACCCTTTGTGAATTTAATTCCAGAAACCCCGCTCCCCTCAAGGTTCTGTCTCACAGTGAAGACTGGAGAAAAATCCCCTTGTGCTTCCAGCAAGGGGGGAAGAAAAGTAGCCACTCTGAAATAAGCCTGGAGAATTCTGTTCTCTGCCTGCTCTCAAAGGAATTTACTTTTCCAGAGTCTAATCAATGTAGGGGAAGGAAAATACCAAACTCTGGTCCCAACTAACTTTACTGTCTCCCTGAGAAGAAAAAAATACTGAGAAAGAAGCACTCGTGAAGGTCACTGGCCAAATGTACATGCCCATTAAAAAATTAAGACCTAATCATAGGACTATAGAATGCCCCCCTGTATCTTATCACTATGTAAACATGACTCCTGTATCATAATAGGATTAGAGCTAAAAAAATCTGCAAGGCTCTGACTCTACTGAAGAAGGAATTTCTAGAGAAACCCAAAGACAACTGGGGAAACAAAAACAAGGACAGTAGAGGAAATTGAAGCCTTGGATACTTACCGGTACAGCAAAAAATAAACAAAGTATAACTCCTACTTAGATAAACATAAACCCTCACACCAAATGCCTATTTACCTCAGTTCCTATTACTCAATACATCATATCTGACTTTCAGAAAAATTTAGAAGGCATGCTAATAGGCGAGAAAAAACACAGTTTAAAAAGACAAAGCAAGCAGCAGAACTTGACTCAGATTTGGCAGAGATTTTGGAATTATCAGACCAAGTAGGAATTTAAAACAACTATGATTAATATGCTGAGGGCACTAGTGGAAGAGTTGAACAACTTGTAAGAACAGATGGGTAATGTGAGCAGAGAGATAGAAACTCAAGAAATAATAAAAAAGAAATGCTAGAAATAAAAAACCCCATAGTAATAGAAATAAAGAATGCCTCTGATGGGCTTACCAGTGGACTGGACACAGCAGAAAGAATCAGTGAGCTTGAACATATGTCCATAGAGACTTCTGAAACTAAAAAGCGAAGAGAAACAAGAATTAAAAAAAAAAAAAAAAAGAACAGAATATTCAAGAACTGTGGGTCAGTCACAAAAGGTAATATGCATAATGGTGACACCAGAAGAAGGAGAAGGAAAAGAGAAAGGAGAAAAGAAATACATGAAGTAATAATGGCTGAAAAAATCTTCACAATTAATGACAGCGAACCACAGATCTAGGAAGCTCAGAGAATACCAAGCAGGATAAATACCAAAAAATTTACATGTGGGCATTCATATTTAAACTGCAGGAGACTTAAGACAAAGATAAAATCTTAAAAGAAGTCCAGAGGAAAAAAATATTTTACCTACAGAAGAACAAGGATAAAAAACACATTAGACTTCTCTTCATAAAACATGTAAGCAAGAAGATAGTGTAAAGAAATATTTAAAGCCTTGAAAGAAAAAACCCACCAACTTAGAATTCTGTATTCTGCAAGAGTATGCTTCAAAAGTAAAGGAGAAATAAAGACTTTCCCAGGTAAAAAAAATTGAGAGAGTTTATAACCAGTAGACCTACCCTTTCTTGCAAGAAATGTTAAAAGAAGTTATTCACAGAGAAAGAGGATTATATAGGTTAGAAGCTTGAATCTGCATAAAAAAGTGCCAAAGAAGGAATAAATACATGTAAAATAAAACCATTTATTTTTCTTATCCTCAATTCACCTAATAATGACTATTCATAATAATAATAATATCAACAATGTAGTGAGTGATTATAGCTTATGAACAAGTGAAATGAATGACAGCAATGTTATGAGAGGGGGGAATTAGGAATACTCGGTTACAAGGTACCTGCACTACCCATGAAGTGGTGTTGTGTTATTTGAAAGTGGACTTTGATTAGTTGTAAATGTATATTGCAAACTCCAGGGCAACTACTGAAAACATTAGAAAAGAATTACAATTGACATACTAAGAGAGGAGAGAAAATAAATCAGTTCAAACCAGAGAAGGCAGACAAAGAGGGGAAGATAAAACAAAACAAAACAAAACAAAGCAAAGAAACAAGTAAACAAGAACAAGAAAACAGTTACAAATATGGTAGCTATTCATCTCATTACATCAACAATCACTTTAAATGTGAGTCGTCTAAATAAATCAATTGAAAAATAGAGACTGACAGTGTAGGTAAAAACAACTCTATGTTGTCAGTAAGAAATTTACTTTAAATATTTAAAAAATTTAACATTTATATTTAGCCATTGAGATTTTTTCATTACATTCTGGCACTCATTTTGTTAAGTTATTTCTAAGTTTTAGATCTTCTGTTGGTATTCTGAATATATAATAGTTAGGAGACTTGATTGCAAATAACAAAACAGCTTAAATAAACTTTCACAAAATATGCGATTTATTATTAGGCTATGAGAGGTGGAATTCGAGGATGGGAATATAGCTAGCCTCAGGAGAAAATTGGAAATAGCAACTTGATGCCCAAATTGCCCTTTCCTTTTATTTCATTTCTACTTCTCTCTGTGCATCTGCTCATTATTCTCCTTTTCTCGTGGCTCTGATTCCTCTTGTTTTGTAGTTCACAGACTAGAAAATTTGGTTGTTGACAGTGCCTGAATTTACAAATGATACCTCTCTGTCTCAGTTTCAAATTCTTAGGGATGTGACTTTGTCTGGTCAAGCTTGGATCGGGTATACAGCTCTGATTCAATTACCTGTGCAAGGATGCAAGGGCACATGGCACGAAATTATGGCTGGGAGACTATTGCTTGACCTTATGGATAGTAGAGGCCATTTTTCAGAATTTGAGGGTTTGGGCAAACAATCCAATAAGGGATTCAATATAGAACAAAGTGTTTCCTTCCATGAAATTTTTTGCCTTGGTTATTGTTTGTGTAGGAGGGAACCTACTAAAGGGTAGATATGTACTTTATTTTCCCAGCTTTTGGTAATAGTGATGCCTGAGAGTTCTCTTGGTGGATCTCAGAGGCGATGACTCACCCATTGAGGAATAGAAAGTATTCTCTCCACCCAGGGGTTGAGCCTTTGTGATTCTGGGGCAAAAGAAGTTACTAGGCACTTGTGGCCTACCCTGAACACGTGTATCTGAAGATGCATGTTTTGAAGGATTAGACTCAACTTTCTTTGTTCTGTGAGAAAGTAAAGGAATCTCTTGTGTTTGAGGAATTGACAAGCAAAGTGATCCAAGTCCTGGGTGGGTCTGTGAGACTGGCCAATGGTGCAGTGGCTACGAGTTCCACTGTAGAGAGGACTGAGCCTGGCCCTGCCTGGTATTTCTGGGAGAACTGGGACCTTGAAGGAGAATGGAGATCCTGGAAAACCAGTTGAGGGGTGCCCAGGTTGTAGAATAGTGAAATGCCTCTGAGGGGACTTGCCTCTTTTTTGGAAGAACATGGCAATTTCTGAGGAGCTGGAGGTCAGGGGCACATAAAGAACTTTTATAGGGAAGAGGAACAACGTCAGACAGGTGAGGAGGTCCATTGTTCTGTAACAGTGCTGGAAGATAGACACCACGGTTCTTTCCCACTTCAGAGGGAAAGTTTGGCAGATCTCCTTTGCAGTGCAAGCGTGTGGGGTTCTGGGATAGTTCAGGAGAGACAAGGGAGCCCTAAGAATAGGATACTGGAGTTTTGGCTAATCTGTTATGTGGGAGTTTGAGCTGATTCTAAAATAATTTTGAGAAATAAAGAATATCTTGGCCTTCAAAGAAGATTACACCTGTTAAGTTTGTATGAAGAAGAGGTATGGGTTTTTTTTTTATGTATGTTACTGTTAAATTTAGTGTCCTACCACCCCTCCATTTTCCCAGAAAATAGAGGCTTTTCGCACAGTTTAGGTGCTAATCCTTTATTGTAGGATACTATCGCCAGGTAGAAAGAGTGAGGTAAAGGGGGAGTGAGGCAGAGGTAAATGCAGCTTGATATATTTCCAGACCAGTCCCTGCTTCCTTGCACAAGGCACTGAAAAATGAAATTGTTGTTTGAACAAGTTTACACCCTTGGCCTTGTGAGATGTCTCCAGACAGGCTACATGGAAAACCATGCCTTAGAATAGTCCAATGGAAGGAGCAATGGAAAGAGAATTTATTTTCTTCTAGTATTGGTCTTTCATTGGTTTGAGTTCTTCCTCTCTGAATTTAACTCCCTTACCTGGCCGCTTTAACACCTACAAGGGAAGCCAATTTCCATGCCCTGAAATGTGGTACTTACTCTGAGTTTGGGAGTGATAGGAGGAGCCCAAGCCAGAGACTGTGGATTTCACATTGCATGGAGTTCATCACCATGGCAACAGTTGTGGCTGAGGGTCTGGGGGACAGGTGATGCTGAGAGAATATGAGAAAACACACAAGGTATTAGCAGACTTCTGATTACAACTTATTAGCCAGATCTGTGTCACATGGCCACCCTAATCTGAATGGGAGGTGGGAATGTGAGTATTTGTCTGGAGTTGAGCACATGGCTGACCTCTCAAAAATCTAGATTAGGTTGGCAAAGATGATGGGGGAATAGATATCAGGTAAGTAACAGTAGGTGTGCCAGATATGGACTTCTGTTATATACAACAGGAACCAATTTTTATAAATGAAGGAAAAAAATTTTTGGAAGGATATTAGTATTTCTCAAGAAGGCTCAACAGGAAGGCTGAAAAGTCAGGTTCCTGGTTGTTTGGGAAAAAAGCAAGAGCTATAGAAATCCAGGTGACCGGAACCACATTCAAAGTCATGCCACACTCAGGAAATAGCATAGTCATGGTGTTGTGGCTGCTACCTCGGACACTGGATATTGTCATTGATGATGCTGCCACTGCATGCTGCCATCTCTATCAGTGGAATGAATTAATTACTTATTTACAGATATTTCCTCAGATTCAAATTCCTAGGCAATGGTATCCAATTAGCTGCTAGGTGCTCATGCTCTCCCTGGAGGGGTCAGGGAGAAAAATGATCTGGAACTTTCAGTTTCCATTGAGGTGGACAAGACCCTGGCTCCCACCAAGTCACACAATTGCAAATTCTCCACCATTATTAAGGGATTCAGATGCTGGCCAGCTAAAGGAAATTGGCGAATTACCACCATGGTCCATCTCTTTAGCTACCCAACCTCCACTCGCATGCTAGCTAAGACCCACACTCTTCCCCCCAAAATGTTCCTGCAGAATATAATGCAATTACCTCTCAACTGACCAGAAACATACTCACTCTTGTCATCAAAGTGAAGCATCCCAAAGCCTCACCAGTTGCTGTATCCATCAACAAGTGCAGGGTCTTTGGCTGATGTCTTCTCCTCATCCAGGTCTGAGACAACACAGCCTCACTGGTCTGTGCCATATGAGATAATGTTATAAATTTAGCTGCCACCCACACCTTATGTATGAGACACCTCTTTTGAGTCCCTTCATATCCTCTCAGTTCCACCTGGCTCAGGTGCTCTTGGCAGTTTGCTTTGTCTTGACTGCTGTCACAGCAGCAAACCATGGGTGGGCTTAGAGTCACTTCATGTGAGTATAGACCACCAGGAAACAGCAACATATGGTATAGAACTGCAAGGGTCTTGAGCTGTGGTGAACAGCTTGGCTTATTGGTCAGATCCTGGAAAGAATAAAAAATGTAAGACAGGGGCAGAAAGGAAAAGGAGATGTGGACGGACCCATGACAGTGGTCATAAACCAGATGGATCTTCATGTCTCATATTAAGACCCCCAAAGAGCATCAACTACAAAGGAGGCCTCAACCCTGAAGCCACCCATAATTCTTCTCTTTTTCTCATATCCCACTTCCAATCCATCTGGAAATCTTAAAGGGTCTACCTTCAAATTATATCTAGAATCCAACCACCTCTCACACCTCCTTGCTACTACTCCAGTCTAAGCAAACTTAATTTATCCCAATAGTCTCCTAAATGATTTTAGTCCAGATTTGCCACTCCCCTTCATTTTATTCTTCAATACAATGAACAGATTGAGCTTTACAATAAAATGTAAGTCAGATCTTGCTATTCCTCTATTCAAAATCCTCTAGTGGCTTCCCATTTTATTCAGAGTAGAAGTCAGAAGTCTCACAACTTCCTGCAAGGCCCGGAATGCTTTGGTCCCATGCCCTCCTCTCCCTTATCCCTGACCCTCCACTGAATTCCCTCTGTGCTGGCCACATGGGCCACTTTGCTGCTCCTCCAACAGGCTTTCCCTGTTTTCTCCCCTGCGTCTCTGCAGTGGCTCTTTGTTCTGCCTGGACCAGTCTTCACTAGGGTCCCTGATGGCTCACTCTCTCACCTCCTCCAAGTCTTGGCCAAATGTCACCTTTGCAGTGAAGCCAAGATTGAAACTACTATTAAAAATTTTAACCCCTGCCAATACACCAGCATTCTTTATCCATCTACCTGGTCTATTTTTTCCATAGTTGTTATCACTTTCTATATAATTTACTTATTTTTGATGTTTATTGCCCACCTCCCCTACTACAGTGTAAACTCCATGAGAGGAGTGACTCTTTCTGTTTTGACGTTGCTGGATACTTGGCATTCAATACCTGGTATGTAGAAGATATTCAATAAATGTTTCTTGAATGGATGAGTGCCCTTGAGTGAGGCTGGAAGCTTTCAGGTGTCCATTTCTTGCTAGTGCCAGCATATTGTGCCAATCTCCTATAAACCAAGCTCAGCCATCTGTTCATAGAAAAGTCATTAGTGAGTGTGGCCTGGGTTGAGGAAGGCATGGCCCAAGAAGACCCTTTAAAAGAGAAATGTGTGTGCTGGGACTTTCTAGACTTTATTTGAAACCCAATACAGTAGGATCAGGGAATAGACAGTAAATGAGGACACTGAGGCCCTGGGACGTTAAGAGACGTGCCCAAGGTCACATAGCTATTCAAATAGCAGAATACAGTGTACTTTTCCTAAATGAAGCATAGATATGCTTCCTTTCGTTAAAGCAAGATAAAAGTGAAAACGATTTTACAAGTACATAGTTAGTGGGCCTGACATGTGGGTGTACATTTTAAAATTTCCCAAGTGCATAATATTCTTGTCTGTCTTGTTTCAAAGAAGGTTAGTCATTTCTGTCATCCTGAGTGGTATGACACCATCAGGATGGCTGTGCAGCTAAAACAACACAGAAAACACGTAGTACGGAAAAAGACTCAGTCACAACAAAGGCTGGCTTTCCTTATCAGCATGAACTCGAGAACCCACTGAGTACCCCCAAATATACATTGATGATGATGCTGTGAGTCACCGCATGACTCATGGCTCACTGACCACTACAAAACAGAAACATGAGGAATAATTTACTGCTTAGGCCAAAAGGGCTTGAAAGAACTTTCCCACCCACCCTATGAGTGATACATCAAATTAGGGATAAGGCGCCATCTCTTTCTTCTTGGAATGGATTAATTCTCCTTCTTTGTGCATCTCCCCCAGAGACGTAAGGGCAGATAAGCCTCTGGTTTTACTAATAATCTCCCAGTGAGCCGTTCTATTCCTGTACCTGCCTACTTGGGCTCATTCTGCAAAGAAATCTAACCCAGAAGAGTGCCTCAGCACACAAAAATGTACTTCATCACTCCTCAGAGCAAGATGGCTTCTTGGATCAATGTTTTACTCCTTCCCTCCCTTGACCATGACACTAAACAGACCCATAATAAACCATCCTCGACTACACAAGTAAGAAAATTATTCTCAGGGCCAAGACATTTTGTTCCCCTAAATTGTTTCTCTCTTTTACTTGTAAGAATCGAGCAGCCAGAGACCACAATTTGGGAGCATAGAGAAGATAAGCAGAAATGTTCATGTTTCTAAAAGAATGAAGTATTTTATTCTCCAACACCTTCTCAGGGGGGCTGCTGTTTTACTCACAAGCTCTGTGTGGAAGGGTCCTGAGGAGGTTGGGAGACTCTGCCCGAGGTCACAAGGCCAGGCCTTCACAGGAGCTGGGAATGCCTATTTGCCTCTGCCTGGGCTGTGCCTGACACCCACACAGGCCGCTCTTCAGAGCCCAGCAGCACCAATCCACATAGTGAGGCCAACATAGGCCTTGTGGGAGCAGGAGGGTATCTGACACTTGGATTTTCTCTTATTCAGAAGACAGCATTTTCTCCCATGTAAAAATAGTCCCTTACATATACATGTCGCCTGCTTTTGGAGCAATGGGTGCTGCATAAAGAAATACCCCAGGGGAGAGTGTTCTTCCCTGCCACTTCTGTTCCCTCTGTACTTATAGCAAGCTCTTAATGGCACCAAGGAGGCACCTTCTGTCTGGGTCTCCAGTGCTGCTCAGGGATCATCACCTCATTAGAAATGATTCATGGTGGGCAGCTGCAGGGGGCCCGTGTTTTGCCTGGTGTAGGGGCCACCCCAGCTTGCTTTCACATCTAAGATTATTTGATGATCTTGTGGATGAGAAGTAATTGGGTCAGTATTTTCCTGGAGAGAAAAGTAGACACTGAAAATTGAAAGGAAAGCTGCTGCGTTGGTGAGGTGAGCTCTGGAGCAGGTGGCCAGTGTGGCTACCATCATTGAGACTTCTTTGCCATTCCCATGGCAACTCCTTAAATAAACATCAGTTGAATTCCTACTTTGTATTAAGCTAGGATTGGAGATACAGAAATAAATATTGCCTTAAATAGAACAAGAAGAGCCAGAGGCTAAGCAAGTCTATATCTGTTGAGAGTAGGTTGAACCAGGGAAACCAAAACAAAGTTCAAGTCCAAAGGGCAGAAGGAAGACCAAGAGTCAAGAGCTCAGGCACTCATCAAGGTTAGAGCTAAGATTTTTGAGGTTCACCTGTCTTGGCTCAGATCAATAAATAAATACCTGTAACTAGTGAGATAGCAAATAGTGTCTTCATTATAGTCAGCTTGATAGAACTCACTTCTTTGTTTTGGTTTTTACTTTTTAACAATTATTAATTTATTTTTTAAAAATTGACAAACAGAACTCACTTCTAATTGGAAGCATTTATTTCATAATCATCATTTATGGAGTGATATGGTCTCATGGATTTGCTTCAAAGTCTTCTTCAATGGGAGAAGTAGATGGGATACAGTCTGAGGCAAGACAGGCAATGAATTAAAAATTGTTTAAGCTGGCCTTGAACTCCTGGCCTCAAGTGATCCTCCTGCCTTGACCTCCCAAAGCATGGGAAGTTACAGGCATGAGCCACTGTGGTAGGCCAAAAATTATTTAACTTGGATGATAGGTACATGAGGGTTCATTATTTTATTCTCTCTGCTCAGCCAGAACATGCCTACTAGCGCTTATTCCTTTAAGCATATCTGAGCAGTCCCAAGCATATTTGAGTCAGTATGAAAATTTGAAAAGAACCAAACCTAGTTCTGCCATGATCTGGTTGCATGATATTTGTCAAATCCTTAGCTACTCTAGGCCTCTGTGTTCACTGTAGGTGGTGATTAGGTATTTATAATTGAATACCTTGAGGATTTAAATAAAAAACAATGTGTTGTTCTAGAGAAATGTCCTAATCACCAATGATATTTGAATTTAATTTCACCTTGCTTTATCTGTAGACCAAATAAATTATGTTATCAGTATGTAAATGTGATCACTGTATTAGACATTTCAATGTTTACTTTTAGGAAACAATGGGTTATGAAAATATAATGTATATATGTGTGATCCAGAGAGAGACAGAAACAGGAATAAAAATGTAAAATGAGACTTTAAGGAGAATCTCCCAAGCAATAATAGCTAGAGAGACATTGCAGAGTGACTTGGTGTAGATTCTAATGTACATAGTCTACTGAGGAGTACTATACTGTGGAAAAGCCAAGTAGCCACAGAAAAAGATGGCATGAGATATTCTAATCAGTCTCAGCTGAAATCCTGACCTAGCCAATAGCCTGTATCAATGGCCAGACATGTGAATAAATGAGACTTCAGATGACTGTATCCCCAGCTTTCAAGCCATATAGCTAATGCCAAGTGGAGCAAAACCAAATTGTCTTCACAGGGTCCCGCCTACACTACAGATTCGTGAGCAAAACAAACACTATTGTTGTGTTAATCCAATATTTATTTTTCTGTCTCCGTTGCTTGAATCAGGAATTCCAATAATTTTTGAAGTGGTTAGTTTTGTAGCAATAGAAAACTTGAACACAGAGACTCTGTAGGGAGAAAACATTTTCAAAATTCACAATGAACTCTTATTCTGGCCAAGATGAACTAACAGGATCTGGATTTATCATCTTGCTTGAAACAGCTGAAATCTGGAAAAAATATATAAAACAATGATTATTAAGATATTGGACATCAGATAATTAAAGACCTTGATACCTGAGAAAATGGAGACAAGTGAGGTGAGCCCTACAATTGCTCCAGATTATGGGAAATGTTTCCAGGCTATATTGTAGGGAGGAGGAACTCAGGTGGATCCTGGTGGTCTCCTTAAATTAAGGAGGGACAGCTGAAAACGTAAAGAGGCCAAAGAAACTAGAATTTACAGGGCAGAGTACTAAAGAGAAGAGAGCTGCAGAGAGAGAGAGAGAGAGAGAGAGAACTCTGGAGCTCTAAGAAGGTATGTCCCTTCAGCTCAGTGTTCAGCTGAGTACTGACCAGTGCATGTCTGTGAGATAATCACTCAAGGCCACAGAACAAAACATCCAAAAGCATTGCAGTGATCAATCCCCAGAGCTCCCAAAAGGCACAGGAATAGTAATTGTCTAACCAGCCAGAGTAGAAAATCTCATAATTCACAGGACATGAGGTAGAATATAAAGAGGGGTTTTGCTTCAGTGACAGTGCAAAATTAGCCCTAGATTAAATGTTTCTCTAGTGTTATCTAGCAAACCTTAAAAGCACATCTTGAAAGGATTAACCCGTTTTAACCACTTTGGTACGAGCGTCGACTATAGTCAATAGCCACAGATGAAAGCGCACAGCCGAGAGTCGACTGTAGCCGACAACTGTGATATGAAGGTGCACAGCCGAGCGTCGACTTTAGTCTATAATTTTGAATTGACTTTTCTAATTTTTCATTTATCAAAATAAAATTGTGAACATTTAAAAATAATGTAATGAAAACATATATGTATAAGTTACCTATTCTGATTTACATTACAAGTAAAGCTGCCTGTAAAGTAAAACAAGCTTTCAGTGCTTTAAAGATTTCCTCATCGCACAAGAGCAAAACAGATTCGTCGTCAATGCACAGCACAAACTATCATGTGGATTATGAGTGCTGGCTGTGAGGAAGGTTTCACAGCCGGTGAGCACCGTACCGAAGTGGTTATGTAACTTAACTGCATCACACAGTGAAGCCCAAAATATTTATAGGAGCATAGCAATATTTAGCATCTAAGAAAGTAGTATTCGTCATGTGTAGCATGCAATAAAATATTACCAGACCTGAGAAGAAGTAGAAAAATATGACTTATAATGAGGAGGAAAATCAATCAATCAAAATTGACCCAGAAGATAAAGTTAGTAGTCTAGGGCATTAAAATAGTTGTTATAACTATATTCTATATGTTCAAGAAGTTGGGTGAAAGATTGCACAAGTTAAATGGAGACATGGAAGACATAAAGAAGACCAAAATTGAATGTCTAGGAGTGAAAGCTACAATTTTTTTGGATAAAAAAATACACAGTCTAGGATTAATGCATATTAGAAGTTGCTGAAGGAAAGATTAGTGAAATTGAAGACATCACAATATAAACTATCTAAAATGAAACATACAGAGAAAGAAGGCTGAAAAGAATGAACAGAACATAAGTGAGAAGTGGGACAACTTTAAGCAGGCTAACATGCATGTAATTGAAGTCCCTGAAGGGAAGAGGGTATGAGAGAAAAAATATTTGAAGAAATAATGGTTAAAATTTTCCCAATTTGGTTAAAATTTTAAACTGTAGGTCCAGGAAGCTAAATGAACCTCAAGCAAGAAAAACATGAAGAAAACTACTCCAATGCACATCATAATCAAATTGCTTAAAATCAGTGATACAGAGAAAAATCTTAAAGGTAGCTAGAAAAACAAGACACATTATATACAGAAGAACAAAGATAAAGGTAAGAGCAAATTTCTTGTCACAAACAATGAAAACTAGATGGCAATAGAGCAATATCTTTAATGTAATGAAAGAAAAAATATCAATTTACAATTCTTTATCCAGCAAAATACCTTTAAAAAATAAACATAAAAATGAGAGAATTCGTCACTATTAGACCTGCACAATAAGAAATGTTAAAGGAAGTCAAACAAGTAGAAGAAAAATTATACCAAATGGAAATCCTGATCTAAGCAAAAAAAGGAAGAGCACCAGAAATGGAAAATACATAAGTAGAGAAAAATAATTTTTCTTATTATTTAAATGTCTTTAAAAGATAATTGAATGCTTTAAAAAATAATAATATTTTGTGGACTCACAATATATGTAGAATTAAAATGTATGACGGCATAAAGGCAGAGAAGGAAGTAATGAAAGTATAGGCTTGTAAGGTTCTCACACTAAATGTGAAGTGGTATAATATCACTAAAAATACAGATGGAAATAATAAAAATATACATTTTATAAGTTCTAAACCAATTACTAAATTAAACAATAAATAGTAATGGTTAATTAGGGAAAAACAGATATAAAATGGAAAAAAAAAATACTCATTCCAAAAGAAGGCAGAAAAAGAGGAAAAGAGAAACAAAGACCAGATGGGAAAAATGAAAAAACATATAGCAAAAAAGACAACCCATAGCTATTCCATGTTTACATCCAACCACATGAAAATATATGTTTTTATATGTATTATATATAGATGTACATATATATATACACACAAATGTATTCCTATGCCCAACCATATAAAAATCATATTAAATGTAAATTGTTCAAACATTTCAATTAGAAGGCAGAGATTGTCAGATTGATAAAAAAGCAAGAACCCTAAGATCAGAAATAAGACAAAAGTATCTGCTTTTACCACTTCTATTCAACATTGTAATGGAGGGTTTAGCCAGGGTGATTAAGCAAGAAAAGAAATAAAAGTAAAGCTATTTTTATTTCAGATGACATGATCGAGTACATAAACACTTGTAAAGAACCCCCAACCTGTTTGATTTCACACATGAGTTTGGCAGAGTTGCAAGATACAAGATTAATATACAAAAATCAATTGTATTTCTATACCCTAGCAATGAGCAATCCAAAAATGTAATTATAAAAACAATTTCATGTAGAGTAGCTTAACAATAATTAAATATTAGGAATAAATTTAACAAAAAGTGTAAAACTTATATTTTAAAAACTGCAAAACATGGTTGAAACAAATTAAGGAAGACCTAGATAAATGGAAAGGTATCCATGTTCATGGAGTGGAAGACTTAATATTGTCAAAAAAGCAATACTTGCCAAATTTATGTATAGATTCAATGAAATCCTTATAGAAATGTAAGCTTATTTTATTGCAAAAATTGACACGCTGATCCCAAAATTCATCTGGAAATGAGGGAATCCAAATATTCAAAACAATATTGAAGATGAAGACCAAAGTAGGACTCACACTTCCTGATTTCAAAACTTACTACACAGCTACAGTAATCAAGACAGTGTAGTATTGGTGTGATGATAGAAATATAGACCAATGCAATAGAATTGAGAATTCAGAAATAAACTTTCAGACTTATGATCAATTCATTGTTTTTTTATTTCAAGATATAAGAGGTATGAATGTTTTTGTTACGTGGATAGCTTTTATAATGCTTAAATCAGGGTTATTAGTGTGACCATGAATCGTATTTATTGTACCTGTTAGGTAGGTTTTCACTCCTCCCCTCCTTCCCCTCCCCCCTCCCCTTCTTAATTTCCAATGAATTTTACTTCTTTCTGTGCCCATCAATTAGTACCAAATTATTAAAGAGTATATGGTGTGTTTGTTTTTCCATTCTTGAGATATTTCACTTAGGATAATGATCTCCAATTCCATCCAAATTGCTGCAAAAGACATTAATTCATTCCTTTTTATGGATGAGTAGTACTCTATGGGGGGTATGTGTGTGTGTATATATATAATAAAATGTGGTGTGTGTATATATATTATTTTATTAATCCACTCATGAATTGATGGGTGCTTAGGTTGATTCCACATTTTTGTAATTGTGAATTGTGTAGCAATAAAACATTTGACTATAGGCGACTTTTTGATAAAATGGCATCTTTTTGATAAAATGACTTCTTTTCATTTGGGTAGTTACCCAGTAGTGGGATTGCTGGATCAAACAGAAGGTCTACTTTTATTTCTTTGAGGAATCTCCATACTGTTTTCCATAGTAGTGGGATTGCTGGGTCAAATGGCAAGTCTATATTTATTTCATTGAGGAATCTCCATGCTGTTTTCCATAGAAGTTGTACTAATTTGCAGTCCCACCAACAGTGTATAAACATTCCTTTCTCTCTACTCCATGCCAGCATCTATTGTTTTTTGACTTTTTAGTAATAGCCATTCTGACAGAGGTAAGGTGATATCTTGTTGTGGTTTTAATTTGCATTTCCCTAATGTTTAGTGATGTGGAGCATTTTTAAAAATATGTTTCTTGGGCATTTGTCTATCTTCTTTTGAAAAATTTCTGTTCATGTCTTTAGCAGGACCCTATCTCTCACAATTTACAAAAATTAAATCAAGATGGATAAAAGACTTAAATGTAAGGCATGAAACCATAAAAATTCTCAAAGAAAATGTAGGAAAATCTCTTCTAGACATTGACCTAGGCAAAGAACTTATGACTAAGACCCCAAAGGCAATTAAAACAACAACAAAATGGGACTTGATCAAATTAAAAAGCTTCTGCACAGCAAAGGAAATAATCAACAGAGTAAATGGATAACCTGATGAATGGGAAAAAATATTCACAAACTATGTATCTGCTAAATAGCTAATATCCAGAATCCACAAAGAATTTAAACAAATCAGCAAGAAAAAGCAAACAATCCAATCAATTGATTTTAACAAGTTCTCCAAGACCAAGAATAGTTTTTTCAACAATTGGTGCTTTTATATGTGTATGTCCACATATAAAAGAAAGAAATTGGACTCCTACCTCATACCCTAAACAACTCAACATGGATTAACAACCTAAATACATGAGGTAGAACTATAAAACTTTCAGAAAATATGGTGATAAATATTCATGACTTTGGTTTCTTAGCTATGTCACCAAAAGCACAAGCAGCAAAAGAATAAAAATTGGACTTAATAAAAATTTTAAAATATTTGCAATGGAAGAAACACCATCATGAAAGTGAAAAAGACTCACAGAATGAGAGAAAACATCTGTCTAATTAGGGATTTGTTTCCAGAATATATAAAGAACTCTTACAAATTATTAATAAAAAGACAATCAAATTAAAAACAGACAAAGGATTTGGATGGATATTTCTCCAAAGATATGCAAATAGCCTATAAGCACATGAAAGTATGCTCAAATCATTAGTCATCAGAGAAATAGAAATCAAAACTGTAATGAGATATCATTTCATATCCACTAAGATAGATATAATAAAAAAGACAATAGCAAATGTTGAAAAGAATGTGGAAGAATTGAAACCCTCATACATTGCTGGTAAGAGTGTAAAATGGTGCAGCTGCTATGGAAAGCAGTTTTATAGTTTCTCAAAAAGTTAAAACATAGAGTTACCATATAACCTAGCAATTCCGCTCCTCAGCATCTATGCAAGAGAAATGACAACACACATCCACACAAAAACATACCCCAGTGGTCATAGTATTAATAGTATTATTCATAATAGAAAATAGAAACAACCCAAATGTCCATCACCTAAGAAATGCATAGCCAAAATGTGATTATCCACACAATGGAACATTATTCAGCCACAAAAAGGAACAATGCACTGATATATGCTACAGCTTGAATGAACCTTTAAAACATTATGCTAAGTGAAAAAAGCCAAACACGAAAACTTATGTGTCCAGACCATAGAGACAGAAAGTATATTAGTTGTTGCCTAGGTCAGTGAAGGAGAGGGAATTGGGAGTGACTGCTAAGGCATATGGTGTTTCTTTTTGGGGTGACAAAAGTGCTCTAAAATTAAATTGTAGAGATGTTTGCTCAACTTTGTAAGTATACTGAAAACCATTGGATTGTACACTTTAAATGCATGAATTTTAGGGTATGAAAATTATATCTCATAAAGCTGTTAAAAAGAAATAAGTATAAAGTGAAGTAAAAGGGGCCTGTAATCTTGTCTCCCAAAGATGATCAGATATTTTGGCAAATATTTATTGGACCTTTTCTTTGCATTTATCACAATATATACATATTCTATGATTATTATTTTAAAAAGGAATCATACTACAGATACTATTCCAACATTCTGCAAATCTTGTTGTTATTCAGTGAGCATTTTTATTTCAATATACACAAATTTCAATATTTATAAAGGTCACAAATTAATCCATCACATTGGTATTTCATTTAAGTTTACTTAAAAATTTGTCTTTTGATGAACACTTAGGTAATTTCTAATTATTTCCTTTTCAAACAAAGCTCTAGTGAATATCTTTATATATTTATCTTTGAGCAATTACCTATTTCCGTAAGATGCTTTCTTCAAACTAGGATTGTCTTCAAAGTTATTTTTATGAGAAACTGGGAGAGGCTTATTAGGTGCTGCTAGCCACAAACAAATTGGAAGTTCTCTACCTTTACATTTTAACTACTAAATCCCATCCATTATCTGAAGTTTTTCTTTAAATACATAAGTTACTCTCTTGGAAAAGGGATGATTTTTTTTTTCATATCCACGAATGCTTTTATTCTTATAAATGTATCGATAATTATATCATATATAATTAGGGTATCAAGAATTAAATAGATTCACTATACATTATTTGACTAACCGATTTACATTTAGGACTATCCACTAAAAAAATTGCTAGTCCAAAAAGATAAAGCCCAAAGCCAAGGTATTTAGTCTGTTTTCCTCCCCCAGGTTACAAAATATGCTTCATTCAGTTAAAGTTCAGATAAACTAGTATACACATACTGCAAATGTAAGCTGTCCTTAGGCATTACTAACTTGTATAACCAAACCTTATATAGTTGAGTTTTGCTAGGAACTCTACGTAATCCACAGTTGGTAGTCGATATTGAATGAGTCTTCTCAATTCTTGCTCTTTTTTTCCTTAGGTAAGTGAGCCAAGATAGTAGTCAAATAACTACCTAAAAATAAATTTACAAATGGTAAGCATTTGTAAATTATCTTGATCTTTAAAGGAAAAAATAAACGCTGAAAGTATCATGTAGGTTAGTCCTTACAACTTTAGATATATAGGAACTCATTGAAAGGATTCTCACTTTAATTAATTTGCTAAGGGTTAATTATTAGCTAATAGGTACCTATGTCCTAAGTTAAAATGAGCATGATAGAAAATAGATGGTAGATAACATACAATATAGGCTATTTCTAGGAAATAATTAATAATGCACAAATACTTGCACATGTAAAGTGTACACATACTTATAAAACTTTTAATGAACAGAAATTTTGATAGAATTCTTACAGCATCATAATGCTATTTCCCATTTATTTAGTACCCTCCCCCATTTTTGACTTAGACAAAATTTGCATTCTGAATGGTGATTCAGGCTTCTTTCTGCTTATCAAGAAAAGAAAGAATGGACTTATCTATATTCACCAGACTAGAGAAATATATATCAAAATGTGAGGAAATAAAACTGCTACACTTATTTAAAGAGGGAGCAGAGAGTAGTGGATCTTCCAAGTCAGGCTTGTGTAAAGGATGCCTTGCATGAACACAGTGAACAAATACCATGGTACTTCATCTTAAATCACAGATTTTTCACTGTAGTCTTTATATTTTTATACTGTTTTATTAACTAAATCTATTAAATATTTTCTTTTAAATTACTTGTATTTGTTTTTAGGGTTATATTATAAAGTGTTCAATCTAGAAGCAGAAAAATCATAAGATGTTCTTCTGATGAATCTCTATTCATGCTCTAAAAATTTCAATTTAGTACATAAATGACAAATGCCTATTCTATTGTATATAATTGTCTCATAAAATTCTTGCAAAAGGGAATGACCCTCTGGAGAGAAATTCAAGTTGTTCCCTGGGAAGGTATGCATCTCACCTATTCTTCAATTAAGTTATGGATTGCATTCAACAAGAGCAAATGCTGACACAGTTTCTGTCTTCTCATTCTGTCACTGTCCTAGGTTGTCTCAAATAGAAAAATTATCCTCGCTTTTAAAATAATTATGTAGAAGCTTGACTTTGGCATAAAGTTTTCCCAAATCTCAACTATAACAATTAGTATTCCTCTAGTTTGAAAGTCCCAAAGGTCCTGGCATATATTTCTATGGCAGGATGTAGACTCTTTTTCTCTACTCAACTTTCAAAGTACAGTTGACCCTTGAACAATGCTGGGGTTAGGGGTGCTGACCCCCTATGTATAATTTTTGACTCCCCCCAAATTTTGCTAATATCCTACTGTTGACTGGAAGCCTTACCAATAACATAAGAGTCAATTAACACATATTTGTATGTTATATATATTATATACTGTATTATTTTATAATAATAAAGTAAGCTAAAGGAAAGAAAATGTTATTAAGGAAATTATAAGGAAAATACATTTACAGTATTGTACTGTGGTTATCAATACTGTAAGTTCACATCGTCTGTTTACAACATAAATTGTCTGTCTGAAATGGCAGGGAACTGCAGCTGCAGACCTCACTCTACAGTACATATCAGGCAATTCAACTTTTTCTTGCAATGTCATGAATTTTAGCACTTCCAGCATCACTAGTGTCACTTCGTGTGGGTTCCGTGATGTTACTCAAGGTTTACGGTATTGCACTAAACTTGAAAAATACTTTAGAACCTCGAGAGATCACTTTACTGTTTCCATGAGCAATTTACTGGAGATGATTAGCATTAGGCGGCATTTTAAGTGGATACTTGCAACATTTGAGCTTACCACAACAGCAACAGGAGCTATAAAATTATCACAGTAGTACAGTATGGATTACAGTTAATTTTATGCAGTTATGATTCAATGCTGCATCTTTATGTTTGTTTACATTTCCCTCGCCTGTAAATGGCACCCTGTATGGTCTGTAAGTGTTTTGTATGAATAAGTTTTCATAAATTTTAACTTTTTATAATGGATTTGTGTATATTTAATGGCAGTAAATGATAAAATAGACTAGTATATACATATATTTTATGCATTTATGACATACCTAACTTTTTTCTTTACCTTTTTCTATATTTCTAGGCTATGTGTTTCATGTTTTTTTCCAAACTATACAAATCTCTAAAAATTTTTCAATATATTTGTTGAAAAAAATCTGCATATAAATGGACTTGTATGGTTCTAACTTAGTTGTTCAAGGGTCAACTGTAGTGTGATTTCATAGAATCACGAATATTCAAGTTTGATGGAATCTTAGACATATTCTATCATCATATATTTTATGACATTGAGTTTGAGGGAGATGATGCATTCCAAGTCAGAAGAATTAGCGGCTGAGATAGGACTGGATTCTAGGGTGTGTGTGTGTTTTCTTTATTCCTAGTCCTTTTGGTCTTTTCTTTTCTGAAGGCTTGAAAATGAACTCAACAACCTTTCAAGGTTTTTTCCAGCATTGGGATTCTGTGGAATAGATTACAGTTGAGGAATTTCCATAAACTTGCCCTTGTTTCAGTTGTGGTAATTTCTGACAGAATACAATTGTTTTCCTTGAATGCTATAAAATACCAGAGAAATTATTCCACAATTAGCAATTTATTATTGTCAATGAGCTCGAGCATGCCATTGTAGGGAAAATGCTGGTGCTAGGCTGCAAACTCCATTGGATATGGTTGGCCCTATGCTTTGTGAAACGATGTCAGGAACCCAATTGCTGTGGGTGAGTTTGTCTTTGGAAAGACTGGTTTACTCATAGAAAGCAAAGAGTATTGCTATTATCTGTGGAGCTGAAAAAATAATATCAACTTTCTACGTCTTATCTATTTTATGGGATTGAGTGGATAATTAAATAGCTCTGGGTCAAGGTTCAAAGAAATAGCATGGTTCTTTAGACAAGATGGGGTATGTCAGGGAAGTATGGCCCTATATTGTGGCATGGGTCATTAGGGCAACAGCACCGTCACATCATGAGTTGTATTAATGGCTGTTGCTTAATTAACTGATACCATTTTCAGCAGCACTAACATGATGGCCCCGTGTTATAATGGTAGAACACTGACCTGCAAGTTCTAATTCCTCCACTGCTGGTTGGATACATTCTTGATTTGAACATAGACATTGATATTTAGAAGATAAATAATACGGATCAGGATTGTGGATTAGAGGATTGGTGATTGGGAAGTGTTTTGAGCACCTATATGCTTGGACAGGGTGCCACCAGACTTGATACTACTTTTATAATTATGATTTTTATCATTGAAGGCAGGGGCTTCTGAGAAGGAATAAGGTTACCTTGCTCAGAATGTCATATAGGTGGCAAGCAAGGGTGAGCATCTTAGTGGCTGCTCTGTTAGCTCTATTCTTAAAACTCCTGAGAGAAATAACCCAGGAAAATCTGGAACACCAAAAATGTGCAGCACTGTGATTGGGAGTTATTTGACATTCTGCCATCTTCTTTTTTGCTACTCACGTGCTATTTTAAAGCCTCGGTTGACCAAGAAACCGCACAGGAAGAAGAAGTGTTCGTGGGCACAAATCCTAGAGAGCAAAGCTACCTTTTGAGTAATAAATCAATCCATTTGGGTCACCATGAGCCTCCAATGTTTTCCACTAGTATAAAGGGATTCCCTCTGTTTTCCAGTTGATTGGTCTTTTATAAGACCAATTTCTTAATATCTCTTTCCTTGGCATGAGGCTATTCCTAACTAATATTTTCCCTTGCCTAAGGAGCTTCAGCTGTTTTGATATTCCCGTGAACCTTCTTCTCCTTGTTTCCTCCACTTATTGCTTGGGAAAGGAAAAGCAACTTCCTTTCCTTCCTTGGGGAACCCTAATCTTTGTTTATACTTCTATTTTGAAGCTGAACTCATTGAGTTTTGTCATGTTGTCACTCACTGTAGTAACAAAGACAGAGGGACCCTTCTGTGTGTAGCCTTAAAGAGGAGGAGAGAGTGGCGATAGGAAATTAATTGATTAACATAGATTGGAAGCACAAAAGCCATCTCAATGTAACTGTTCACTGTTAATACCTTTCTTCAGTCCTTTTGTTGGTCAGGTGTTTTTGCCACAGCCTGTCTCTGCAGTTAGGGATTCCCTCCATAACCATCGTGTGTTCCTTTGGCCCTTTGGTAAGGGCATTAGGCCTAATCATGACAAGCTGAGGACTTGGCTTTTTCCATAGAATGGAACAGGGACTGTTGGCTGAGAAAAGTGTGAATGTTGAAGTTGAGGACAGAGTTGGCTTATGGAACATTTTATCTGTTCTCTGAGTTTCTTGTCCCAGTACGTCAACAAATTTGTTTTTGCTTAAAGACTTTCCCACACGAATGTCTGCCAAGTTTAGACGACTGCTTTTTTAGATTGATCTTGGTTTTCTTGGAACAAGAGCTGAGATTATATAATAAGCTCAGTTGATCTCAGTGAGAAAAAGTTGGGAGATTTTATTTCCATATACATGACACAGGTCTGGGCATAGAAGAAAGAAAGGCCTGGAAACTAGATGGACAAGGGTGGGAGGTAGGAGGAAAGAGCTAATAAAAGGATATTTCACTTGTGTCTACTTTTCCCACTTGTCTTTGAGGATCGCTGGGTCACTCAGAAGTGAGTCCCTGGGATTGCAATGTGCCATATTGGCATAGACTCTGGCCACACTCCAGTTGATTTAAATTAGGCCAGTTTGTTAGATAAGGGTCTTTGGTTTCCTGATTTCTAGATTGGTAGAGACTTTGCCCATACAGAGTAGCCCCAAAGTGTACGTTTATAGATTAGAGGACTCCTTTCTTCTGAGACATAAAAAACTCTCCATTGTGATAATCTCCCTTGCTGGAAACTACACTTGTCCCTCTGTATCCACAGGGGATTGGTTCCAAGAGCCTCGTGCGTACCAAAACCTGCAGATGCTCAAGCCCCTGATATAAAATGCCATAGTATTTGCATATAACCTACACACATCTTCCCATATACTTTCATCATCTCTAGATTACTTATTTTTTTTTTAGGAAAAAATTTTTATTTTAAAAACAATGTACCCAAGTCACAAAACTTAATAGTCTCAGTATAGACAATGGGTTGAGTTCCAAAAGTTCATTTCTTAGCAAATCTATTAAATTATAACAAATTTGTTTGTAAATTATAATAAAGTACCCAATGAGAATTTATAAAGGAAGTCTCAATGTAATTGAAATGTCATATAGTTACCCTGAAAAAATACTTGAAAACAATACTTCTATAACTATTTAACAGTATTTAAACCAAGTCTTCAAATCAGGTGCCAATCATTGGCATAAAGTCGTTGTTGGCAATGTCAGACAGAAAGTAAGTTTTAACTTCATATGTGTGCTGCATTCTCAAGACACCTTCCATGGATTATTTACTTGGTAAACTGAATTGATGATGATCTCCATTAAATGTTTAGAGGAAGATTATTGAAGAGGCTCACAAAGAAATGCCTAAGTATTTGTTAAAAACCACTTAAAGTAGTGGTTCTTTAACCTCAATTAACTGAGGAGCCTGTTTAAAATGCAGATTCCATACTGTAATTGCAGAGATTCAGACTCAGAAGGTCAGAAATCAGTCTATATTTTTAACAAATACACAGTAAGAGGAAGTAGAAGTTTATTCATAACCGTTCTGCTTTTTGCTTGTATAGTATAATTTTAAAAGTGTAATTTTTAATGACAACCACTTCCACTCTCAGTGTACCAGTTTGGATGATAAATTATGGTCAACAGAAATTTAGAGTACCCGGAATTCCCTAAAGTCTCCCAAGTTGTAAAAAATGATGTTCCTAGAATTCTTAGGATATCCCCACCCCCAGAGCCACTGGTACCTTTGCTGTGTGGTGTTCACAGAGCCATCTCTCAAAAACTCACAGAAAACTCAAGTATTGTAGAAACCACTCCAAAAGTAGTCTTTGGTATTATCTTGTTAGAGAATTTTCAGAGTCTGTTCTTTTCCACCAAGTCCTTAATTACCATATTCTAGTATTACAGTCAACTTAGGAGGTCATTCCAAGCAAAATGGAAAGCAAGAATAAGAGACCCAACATAGAAAGCAGAACACATTTGGATAATGATGAGAAGTGGGCAGAGTGCTCCTGGTGTGGAAGGAGAAGAGGGTCTACGTGTAGAGTGGCCTACTTTGGGGCCCAGGATAATGGGGAAAAGAACTGGAATTACACTACTTCTGTGATGGGAATTATTGAAAAAGATGAGTTATTAAAAAGTGAGGCTAGATCAGAGATGAAACTGTTAACTGTTTTTTGGTTAACTAAGAGAACATATATGAAAATACTTGGTAAACAATAAAGGCTTATGAACCATTAGGGGCTCAATAAAAATAGAACTGATAAGAGATAGCAAAAGAAAAGACAAAAAAAAAAAAGGAGAAGAGGCATAGCAGGTGAGAGCAAGCTGTGACTGCATCAGGGCAGGCCTGGAAGTCGGAGGAAGAGAAGGTCCACAGTCTGAAAATTATGGCTTTGCTGGGGGTAGGAGTGGAGGGGAAATATTTCTAAAACTAATTTTGAGATTTAAACGAACTTATATTTTTATCTTATAATTGACACTGCCTTTATTCTAAAATATGAGGCAGCATCTATCGTGTTTATACTCCGAAAATCCTGTCAGTCTCGTCCCTACTACCTGGACTATGTAAATAGTTGTTATATTGTATTTTTTATTTTATTTTTTTATTTTTGAATATTTTTGATCTGCAGATGTGGAATCTGTGGATATGGAGAGCCAACTATACTTAAAGGAAAGTGGCTACAAAACCAGCAAGGCTCTGCCTCCGTGAGGGAAGGCTTTGGTTGGTTGCTGTGAGATATCACACATTCCTTGAGATTAGTCTGTGGCCTTAGGCCACAGGGCAGTCAGATGAGAGGAACCTGGAAGTTTATCAGAGACAGGAGTGTAGGAGATTGCACTGGCCACTGTGAGTGCTAACTGCAGCACAGGGGCTCGGGAAGGAAATCGAAGTCCACCATGCCCCACCATGCCCGCATTCAGAGAGCAGCGTTGCCTTAGGATCTTACAAATATCTGGTAGCACTGTTACGGTTAGAGGAGGAGGACTTTGTAGACACACTCCTTTACTGACTAATTTTATGACGTAAGACAAAGGGTAAGTCAGATGGAAACCAAGATGCCAGCTGTTAGAAGCTTAGGTGTGCAGTGAAAATGGGCACCTTTGATACTAACTCTTAATACTTGGAATTAGATTGGCCCAGCCTGCCCCGTGAAACTTCTAGCATGGAGGAGCATGTTCTCCCTGCACATGACTGGCTCCCAAGAGGAAGAGGACGTTAAGAAGATGCTGAGGTACACGTGTCCACTTCCTCTCCCAGACTCATCAAATCAGGTAAGTCACTCTATCTCTATGGTAGGAAGTAAGGGGTAGGCCAAGAAGCCAGAAGTGCTTCAGGGACAATACTTCCTCAGAGAAACCAGAGGAATGGGAAGATATGTTTCTTCCGTATAACGAATTTTCTTGGCATAAACACCAGAATTTTCATGATTAACAGAGCAGTAAGAACATTGTGGCTTTTTTAGGCAGCTAGGGAGGACTATAGCATAACAACAGAGAAAATAAATGTTTAAAGGATACTTGTTTTCCTCATCATTGTCAGTGTTTTCTAGCTTGAGTGCCAGGCGTTGTTCCAATTACATTAGTCCACGAAAGTAATGCATGGGTGGGTTTGGGAGAACGAGAATTTAAGTTATGAAGAACAAGATACGTTCAAATACAATCACATATCATCAAATAATGGTGGTTGGTCAGTTTGAAACATTTTTGGGAACACTCACAGTTCATAAAGAGTTTATAACGTAATGAAAAATATAAAAACCAGCCAATATAAGAGAAATAGGCATTTGCCAATATAAAATTTTATTGCAGTAAGAATTAAATCAGTAACTTTGCTAGTGAGCAGGGTTAAAAGGAAAGTTTACAATGAAAGTGCATCTTGACGTGCAGTGATGAGGAGATGGGGAATGTGGGAACAGTAGCCTTGAGGTACTGGTTCTATGGTGAAAACACATGGAAACAGGCTGGAGAGTTTCTCTCTGATGTCATCCAAGGTTGAACATGAAATATTATGATGTTGCTGCTGCTGCTGTTGATGGAAGGAAGATAAATGTTGTGACAGACACCCACAAAGTTTTTGGCGAGAAATAAGATTCCATTTAGTATGATGCATTTCAAGGGAATGACCTTTAGCATCATGCAGATGTGGCATGTTTTTAGCTCATTACTAAACTATGGGGTTTGGGATCTATGCAAATGTGGAAGGCATCAGGTTGAAATGCAGTACAATATCTCTTGGCCAATGTAATTGACAAAGTGAAAATTGCAACAATTCCCCACATACATGTTGAAAAATAGAAATACCACCGCAAAATATCAGGAAGTGCTTTCTCAAAAAAAAAAAAAAAAAAAGTGAGAAAAAGTGCTACTTCTCTTTTATGCCTGAAATCAAATGCATTGTTTCTTTGATGTGATAAGAGAACTACTGTGTCCTTATTCACTAAAGCCAAAGTGGCAGTGAGGGTCAAGGAGATGCTCCACCCCTCCCCAAGTTCTCTTTCTGATCCCCACTGCTGTCGCTCCTGTGAACACTTTACCACATGTGCCTGGTCTCTTGCTTTTAGTTTCTATTCTTTTCAATTTACACAACTCAAGCCCCCTGATAAATATTCCTACAACGCTTTTTCTTTGTATCAATTGCCAATCTAAGTTTTTTAAATGGTCTTCCATTCTCTGTAAGATGAAATCAAATTCATTACCCCAATATTCACAGTGATCTATAAGATGGACTTATTTTTTTTAACTTTAATTCTCCCATTTCATCGCACAAATTCTTCAGTAATCCAAACTGATTTATTCATTGTTTCCCCAAACAGCTCTTTGAACTTTCCACCCACTAGGTCTTTGCTCATCCTAGTCTCCCTCATCTCTTTCCTCCCTCTGTCTAAATCCTTTCCACAGCAGTTCAACTAAAATCCATATTCCGCATGAAATTCTGCTCAAACAATGCAGTCAAGTTTTTTTAAATGTCTGTATTTCTTGTGTGTCATATACCATATTTTAAGCATATTGATGATTTTATGTTCCTATTTATTATATTAATATATCTTACCTCTCTGAAAAGATTCTTGAGGGAAGAAACCATTTTGTGTCCTTCCTGTATCTAGCACAATTCTTCTTCATTATAGATTCCAATGATTAAGAAAACATTCAGAAGAGGGGAAAGATGAAGAAATATGCTGCCGAGGTGAGCATAGTAGGTTCCTGAGGCAGTAAAGCACTTTAAAATTAAATAATAATGAAAACCTGGCATCAAATATTGAGAGTTGTAGCTAAAGTTCACTTTGAGGGAACTTATAGCCTTAAATGAACACATTAGAAAACAAGAAAGGCTGAAAACCAATGGGCTTCTATTTGTAGACGCTAGTAAAAGAATCATAAATTAAAATCAAAGAAAATAGAGATAATAAAAAAAAATAAAGACAACAAATTAGTAAAGGGAAAACAACATAAAGAGCTTCTAAGAAGTTAAAATTTCTTTATTTGAAATGACTAATAAAATTGGTAAATCCATGGCAAGAATGAACAGGAAAAAGAGAGAAGGCAAAATAGCTGATATCAGAAATGAAAAAGATGACATCACTATAAATCCTATAGCCAGTAAAAATATAATAATAAGACATTAAATAAATCTTTATGCCAGTAAATGGGAAAACTAAGTGAAATGGGTAGGTGGATAAGTTAATAAGTTAAAAGTAGTTAGAAGAAAAATTATAAAATCTTCTATAATTATTAATTAAACTGAATTCATAAGTTAAAACTATCTACAAAGAAAACTCTAATCCATATGGTTTTGCTGATTAATTCTACAACATGAAAAAGAAATCATATCAATCTTATATAAATTCTTCCAGAGAATATATAAAGAGTAAAGAAGATCCTATTTATTTCATGAGCCAGTGTGATTTTATTTTCTCTTTATTTCTTTTTAAATTTTGAAATAATTTACAATTACAGAGAAGTTGCAAAACTAGTACAGAGAGTTTACCTATACCCTTCATTCATCTTTACCTAAAGTTAATAACTTGCATAACCATAGTACAATTATTAAAACAAGTAGATTGACATTGGACAATACTGTTAACTAAGCCACAGCCCTTATTAGAATTTTACCAGTTTTACCTCTAAAATCCTTTTTCAATTCTGGGATCCAATCCAGGAGCTCACATTGCATTTAGTTTTTACATCTCCTTAGACTCATCCAATCTGTGGCAGTTCTTCAGTTTTTTTCTTGTCATTTATAAACTTGACACTCTTGATGATTAGTGGTCACTTATTTTGTAAGATCTTTCAATTAGGTTTGTCTGATGTTTTCTTATGATTGGCTTGAGATTGTGCATTTTTGGCAAGAATGTATCACAGATGTGATATTGCATCATATCAGGAGGGGTGTGATGTTGATACATCTTATTACTGATGATAACCTTGATTGCTTGGTTCCAGTGATATCTTCTAGATTTCTCCACAATAAAAAAACACCTATTTTTCCCTTTGTAGTTGGTAGATATCTTGGGGAAGATACTTTGAAACTATGAAAGTATCCTGATTCTCCCCAAAATTTGGACCATTGGTGAAATGGTGTTTAAAATGTCTACACACGAAAATGTAAACTATAATTGAGAAAATTTAAAGCATGATTGAAAGACTCAGTATTTTAAAGATGCCAGTTATTTTCCAATTGGTATGTAGATACAATCTCAGTCAAAATTCCTTACAGATTGATTTTTGGTGGAAATTAATAAGTTAATTTTCAAATTTCAATGGAAAAACAAAGGCCAAGAATAGCCAAGTTACCCTTGAAGAAGGTGAATAAGGTAGGAGAACTTGTTCTACTGGATATAAAGACATATTATGGTTAGAATAATTTATACAATGTGGTAATGGTGCCATGAGAGATAAATAATGGAACTTACGTATTCATTGAGACAGATTTATTCATTTGTGACTTAATTTTTGACAAAGATGGTCTTTTCAATGAATGGTGCTAGATCAATTTTATGACCATTTGGAACAAATAAAACTGAGGCCCTGCCTCATATTAGACTTGAAAATTAATTCCAGGTAACTTGCAAATCTGTATGTGAAAGGCAAAACAAGAAAGCTTCCGGGAGATAATATAGAACCATCTCTTCATGTCCTTGGGGGTAGAGAGATTTATTAAACAGAATACAAAAAGCCGTAACTGTAGAGGTAAAGATTGATACATTGAATCACCTTAAAATGGGGAACTTATGTTCATCTGAAGACCCCCCTAAAAGAGTGTAAAGGCAAGTCACAGAATAGGGTAAGATATTTGCAATGTATACGCTACTGGTGGGAATGTAAATTGGCATAAAGACTTTAGGAAACAGTGTAATATTTTCTTTTTTCCTTTTTTTTTTTTTTTTTGAGACAGAGTCTCGCTTTGTTGCCCAGGCTAGAGTGATATTTTCTATTAAAGTTAAACATATGACTACCTTAGAGACCAGCAATTCCTCTCTTAGTTATATACTGAACAGAAATGTTTGCCATATGCACTAATAGAACTAATAGACAGGTATAAAAATTCTCATAGTAGCATTATTCACAATAAACCCAAACTAGAAATACCTCGGTTAATAATCAATACTAAAATAGATAAATTTTATATATTCATATAATACATTAATGGCAGAGAAAAGAAACAAGCTACAGCTGCATGCAACAGTGTGAATGAATCTCACGGACATCCTACTGAATGGGCTCCAGACCTGGAGCCCATGAGGACAAACTGCTATCTGTATTTTTCTCTCACTGACTCTAGCCTTGATGGTGCTGGGGACCTGCAGAAATTGCTGGCACCCTTTGCCATGGAGCTGCACATGCACCTGGCCTAGGACTGGGAGAAACAGAAGGAGGAGGTTTGGTGGGAGCTGGAGAGGCTGAGGCTGAGGCCTGGCTGCTGTCCCATGCCAACAAGGGGAAGCCCAAGGTCAGTGTCAATGTGTAAGGGCTGTAACTGCACCTGGTGCCCTTCAGTGACTTTTGGAGCTTTTGACTGGCTATGGTTTTATTCCCACCTAAAAAATCTTGAGCATATCTCTCTTGCAATGAACCCTAACTGGAATCATATAGGGAATTTGGGAAATGTAGTTCTAGTTTGGCTAATTGGACACAATATAAGTCAACACAGGAGTGGCTTGCCTTTGGGGAAGAGGACAAGAGAGAGACTGAGAGGAGGCTCTAGGGGGCATCTGGCAGCCTGACAATATTCTATTTCTTTGCCTGAGTGGTTACATGAGGCACTTTATTAAAATTCATTTGGTGGAACATTTAGGTTTCATACATTTTTCTTTACCTATATGATATACCGTCATAAACACACACATGCACGCACACAAACGCATACAGTTGAAAAAAGAATATAGATTTTGAAGTCAAAAGGCATAGCTCCAATTACTGATCCTACCAATTTCTAGCTGTGTAATTTGGAGCCAATTATGTAATTTCATCATTAGTAATTTGGGGATAATAATACTTTCCACCTCACAGGTTTTGTGAGTATATTCATTATATGCCACAAAAAGTGCTAATATAATCATCTCATTTAAAAGTTTGTTTTTCATATTGTTCTGAACATATTACTGATTATGTGACCATACATTTTATAATGTATTTATAATATATTTTACAATATGTATAAGTATAATGATATATGGTAACAGTAATAGCTAACTTTTTGAGCATTTACTATATGCTTCAGGCACTATTATAAGCAATTTTTCATTTATTTACTCACTGAAACCTCATCCACCTTGAGGTGGATTCTGTTGTTACCTCTATCATAGAGATGAGCAAATTGAGTCTAAGGAGGTTAAACAACTGTCACAACTTGAAAGTGGTGGGGGCAAGGATTCAAACTCAGAGCACACATGGTCAGGTAGTAGGAATGTTTGAGCGGGTAGACATGCTCATGTAAGCAATGTGCATTAGACTCAGAGAAACCCAATTCCACCTATTGGCCTAGGCAAAGTGGGTAATTTAGAGGAAGATTATTGGGATAGTTCATATAACTATGGGAAAGATAAAGATGCAGTGAGGGCTAGGGTGCAGTGGAACCAAGACATCACGTATCTTTTTTCTGCCTGCTTTATGTCGCTACTTGAATAAGCTTTCTCCATATAGCAGCAACCATAGCAGGCAGCCAACAGCTCCTGGGTCTTGCATCCTATGTTTCTAATCCCCCATAGACACTGCCTCTCTTCCCATACTTCTAGGGCACAAATTTGGGGTAAGGACTGCTTAGTGCAGTGGGTTGGCCATCACTTTATGCCTGTGGCTAGAAGAGCAGAATTTTATAAATAGACGTAGTCTGCATATGGGAGCATTCCCAGAGAAGGAAGAAGCCATCATGAGTTGTAGGGCCACAGAAACTGGTGTCTGTAGTGCATGATATGGAAAATAAAGCCAATAACAAAGTGTACAGTTTGCCCTGGTATAAAATCCATCTCTGCAGGAAAGTGTCATTCTTTATCTGTGTTCTGGGACTTTCATTTTAATGATTATGTTTCCTGATAGGAGGATCAACCATATCAAAGGTAAAAGACAGACTGTAGCTGTATTACTTTGCTGAATCATATTCTAATGCAGGATATCTAATAAGCAAAGGAAAAGAATAGACACCAAGGAGTCAACAATCATTCTGGAAAATAGGTTTTGACAAGTAATGTGCCCATAAACTGCAGAAAGTCATCCTTTCCAGTTACCTGAAAATTAAGGCAGGTGGGATAACAACCTGTAACCATTCTTAGACACTTTGCCAAGTGATTCTGCAAAACTATTTAGGAAACTTACAAAAAATGACATTCAAAGGAAAGCTTTTTTTTTTTTTTGGTCTGGCTAAAATATCAGTTTCCTGAAACTTTAAGTTCCAACGCGAAAAGAATGCAGTTTGGGTTGTGGGTCAAGTTTAGGGTATCTGATGAATGAAAAGAGAATGATGTCACAGTGAAGCATACTTAATTTAGGGAAAAAAGTGCCTCATTTCCCAGAACATTTGCTAGGGAAAGGTGGAAGGAAAGAGGGAACTACCCACACAAAATCTTTCTGGCTTACACTTGATATTCTATTACCATGCCTAAAAGATGATTTATAACAATGATATTTAATGTATTTGTAATCAACTTTGGATGATTCAAGGCAGAAAGAGGGAAGCAAATAATTTAAAAATTATTCTTACTTGGCCTTAGAACCTGCTCTGTAATTTTACACAAATGTTAGCATGCCATGTATGTTATCATGCATTTTTTTAAAGTTAAAATTTATCTGGGAGATCCATTAATATCAGTACATGGAAGCTACTTAATTCTTTTTGATGGCTGAAGAGTATTTCAAAATATTTGAATATTTGAATTATCATAATTAACCAGAGACCTATTAGGTCATTTTATTTATGTTCAATCTTTTGCTATGATGAATGAATATCCCTGTACACATTACATTTTGACCATATATATTTTGCAGCATAAATTCATAGAAATAGAATTGCTTTAGCAAAGTGTATGTGCATTTTCAGTTTTGCCAAATTGCTCTCCATAAAGGTTTTATCAATTAATAACTACTTCAGTATTGTGTACTCATACCCCAGTTAACACAGTGTGTTATCAGATGTATTTATCATTGTCAATCTGCTAGGTTAAAAAAAATTATCTCAAGGTGATTTTTCATATATTTACATGTGAGTGAGGTTGAACATATTTTCATGTGTTTAAGAGCTCTTGAATTTCTTTTCAAGGAACTGTTTATATGTAACTTTTGTCCAATTTTCTGTTGGGCTCTTTTTTATTGGTTTGTAGTAGCTCTTTTTATATTAAGGATATTAACCTTTATAATGAAATAAGTTGAAATTTGAAATTTTTTTATGACATAGTGTTACCATGCATATTTTAAAACTTTTGTGTAGTTGGATTTATCAATATCTTCTTTTATGGTTTCCTTACTTAGAGATTATAAAGAGTTCCTCCATGGTTTATATTGGTTTTGTTGTTGTTTCATTATTTTACATTTCAATCTTTTTTCCATCTGGAATTAATATTGCGGTAGTGTATGAAGTTTGTATTCAATTTAATTAGTTTCCAATTCTAATCTGGTTACTTCAAAACTAAGCAATCTTTTCCCAATGTAAGACATAGCAGTTATAATAAATAACCCTTTATGTTTATTATAGTTTATTGCTAGACTTTCTATATTTCGTATTATAAGCCATTTTTGTGTCTATACATGAATCAGAATTATGCTATGGGAAACAGAATAATGTCCCCTCCACCAAGATGTCCAATCCTAAACCCTGGTACCCATAAATATGTTACTTTACATGGCAAAAAGGATTTTACCAGTGTGATTACATTTAAAACCTTGAGATGGTGACTGAGTCCTTAAAATCAGAGAAAATGTATCTCTGTGTTCAGAGTGAGGAGAAGACATGACTACAGAAAAATTTCAGAAGGACACACCATGGTTGGCTTCAAAGTTGGAGGCATGGTGCCATGAGCCAAGGAAAGCAATGATGTCTAGGTGGTGGAAGAGGCAAGGAAACAGATTCTCCCCTAGAACCTCTAGAAAGAAATGCAGCCCTGCCCACGCCTTGATTTTAGCTCAGTGAGACCCATTTTAGACTTCTGACCTCCAGAACTATAAGATAATAAATTTGTGTTGTTTGAGTTTGTGGTAATTTGTTGCAGAAGAAATAGAATAAACGTGCTATTTTAATAATGTTTTAATAGCAGGTAGAGCTAGTCTATCTTTGCCCCATAACTTCTTTTTCCTCTGAATTGTTCTGGCTATTCTTATTTATTTTTATGTTAGAATTTTAGAATCAGCTCATCTAGTTTCCTTTTTCTTCTTCCCCTCAAAAAACCTGTAGGTGTTTTGAATTGGGATTTTACTGAATTTACTTATTAACTTGAGGAAATACTGTCTTTATGATTTTGCATGTTCTAGTCTAAAACAAGGTGTGCCTTTTCTTTTGTTCACATTGGGGTTTTTTTGTTTTAATTTTTTGCTTTCTCCCTCAATAGTTTTATAAATGTATTATGTAGATATTACTGCTTTTCTTGTAAAAATTATTTCTAGATTTTTAAAATTATTTAATTGTGGCTTTTTCTTTAAATATATCTTCCAGTGACTTTTGTTTGTATGTATGAAGGCTAATGATTTTTATATTCATTTTATATATATACCTGCCTTATGAATTATCATTTGAAATGGGTTTTCAGTTGATTCTTTTTTCCCCTTCAAGTAAATAATCACTACTCCTGAAAATAAGGTAATTTTGCTTCTTCTTTTTATATTTCTAACATAATAGGTTTCTTTTTCTTCAAAACTATGTGAAAAAAGTGATGAAAGTGTGCTTCCTTTTCTTCTTCCTAAATTTAATGGGAGATGCTTTATGTGTTTCCTAAGTATGACACCAACTTTTGAATGAACACAAATATATTTTATGTTGATAAGGAAACTGACTTTTCTGAAGGACAGATCATCTGTGGATAAAATATATTTTCCTTTTCCTCCTGGAAATACAGGTAGACTATATATATATATATATATATATTTTATAGGTATATATATATTATAGGTATATATATATATATATACACACACACACACACACACACACACACACACACATACACACACACCTGTATTTCCAGGTATATATAAGGCTATATATATATAGCCCTAACTGCAGTTAGGTTTGGCAATGTTGCTAAATTCTCTTCAAGAGACCATGAGCAAAAGTAGTATGCTTGACTTTCATGCTTAGCCTATAAAAACCTCCCTTAAGGGTTCTTCCAACCTCTGCCCCCTTCTGGCTGGCTGGATGCAGTCAGTGGTGAGGTCTCAGGAGATTGCAGAATTGCAAGATGGAGAGTCTGGGTCTTTAAGTTATGGTGTGGAGGAGAACTGCTGCTGACCTTAACCCTATACTGTCACATGAATTATATTAATAAATAAGCTTTTATTATTATACAGACATTGTCATTTGGGTACCCTTGATGTAAGACTATCTTAACTAGCAAACCTTCTATTCCTGTTTTACTGAGGGGTTGTATTTCAAACAACAATGAGTGCTGCTGGCCAGGGGCTGTGGCTCATGCCTGTAAATCTAGCATCCCCGGGAGGCGGGGGGGACTGCTTGAGCTCAGGAGTTCGAGATCAGCCTGAGCAAGAGCAAGACCTCATCTCTACTAAAAATAGAAAATAGTAGCGGGGCATGGTAGTGCATGTCTGTAGTCCCTGCTACTCGGGAGGCTGAGGCAGGAAGTTTGAACCCAGGAGTTTGAGGTTGCTGTGAGCTCGGCTGACGTGGCAGCATTCACTCTAGCCTGGATGACAGAGCAAGACTCTGTCTCAAAACAAACAAACAAAAAACAATGAGTGCTGAATTATATCAAATTGCATTTCAGCATACAGGAAGATGATCAAATTATTTTTCTTTATTGTATCAATATTATAGTTTTTATTGATATGCTTTTTAATATAAAAATCTTACTTGCATTTTTGGAATACTACTATCCATCATATCGTGTTTTGTTTTGTTTTTTTTGATACAGAGTCTCGCTTTGTTGCCCAGGCTAGAGTGAGTGCTGTGGTGTCAGCCTAGCTCACAGCAACCTCAAACTTCTGGGCTCAAGCAATCCTCCTGCCTCAGCCTCCTGAGTAGCTGGGACTATAGGCATGCGCCACCATGCCCTGCTGATTTTTTCTATATATATTAGTTGGCCAATTAATTTCTTTCTATTTATAGTAGAGACGGAGTCTTGCTCTTGCTCAGGCTGGTTTCGAACTCCTGACCTCGAGCAATCCGCCCGCCTCGGCCTCCCAGAGTGCTAGGATTACAGGTGTGAGCCACCATGCCCGGCCTGTCATCATATATTGTTATTCTTTTAATATGCTATGGATTCTGCCTATTAATATTTCATTTGAATTTTTGCCTTGATATTCATAAATGAGATCAGTTAGTAATTTTTTTGTTACTGTCCTTTTCAGGTTTCAATATCAGTGATTTCATAAAATGAATCTGAAATATTGCCTTTTGTGTAGGTACCATCTAAGATGGCCTTACCTCCTGGTGTTCTTGCTTTCGCGAAATCCTTACTCTTTGAATGTGGGTTGGGCTTAGTCATTTGTACTGAACAGGGCATGGTAGAAGTGATGGCATGTTTTTTTCAATATTAGGTTATAAAAAGACTGGCTTGTGTCTTCTGTGCTCTCTCTCAGGTTGCTCGTGTTGGGGGAAGCCAGCTGCTATGTCATGAGGCATGTTTGTGGGGAAGAAGCACACATGAGTGAGCTTGGAAGGAGATCTTCTGAGGCCCTCCAAAAACCATGTGAATAAGCTTGGAAGTAGATACGACACCACCAGTTGAATGTCAAGGTGACTGCAGCCTCTACCAACATCTTTTTATCTATCTATCTATATATTTTATTTCAGAATATTATGGGGGTACCAATGTTTAGGTTACGTATATTGCCTTTGCCCCACACCTGCCCATCACCCAATGAATGTTACTTCCATATATAAGTGTTACTTCCATATATAAGCAGATAAGTGTTGATCAATTAATACCAATTTGATGGTGACTACATGTGGTGCTTGTTTTTCCATTCTTGTGGTACTTTACTTAGTCAAATGGGCTTCAGCTCCATCCAGGATAATACAAGAGGTGCTAGATCACTATTGTTTTTGTGGCTGAGTAGTACTCCATGGTATACATATACCACATTTTATTAATCCACTTATGTATGGACGGGCACTTGGGTTGTTTCCACATCATTTTTTTTAACCAATACTTGATTGCAGCCTGATGAGAAACTGAGGCAGAACCACCCAGGTAAGCCACTCCTGGATTTTTGACCAACAAAAACTGTGAGGTAATAAATTTTGTTGTTTTCAGCCACCAAGTTTGATGTTATCTGTTATGTAACAATAGATAACTAATATATCTTCTTTTGGTATATTCTGGATAAATTTAAATAACACAGGAGTTACCTGTTTTTTTTAAATTTTGGCCAAAATATCCCATGAAAACTTCATAGTGTGATGCTTTTTTGTGATTTTAGTTTTAGACTAGTAATGCTTATCAATTTGGGGTTTATTTTTGTAATATGTTCTGACAGAGTTAGAATTAAAAGATATCTTTTGTGTTACCTGTATTTAAGACAAATCATTTAGTACAATTGAACTTTCTGCTCCCTATCCCACTCTTCTTAGTTTTTGTTAATAATACCTTAGGTTTTAGCTAAAACTTATTAATATATTAAATTTATATGTTGTACACTTCATTTAGTTTTAAAATTTTTAAATCCGCTTTCAGTTTTTTAAAGCTTTTTCTCAAGTTCTTTTATTATTTTAATAATAATAAGGAGACTTTTGAACAGATATAAAAGTAGACAGAATAGCATAATAAACTTCCACGTACCCATTCCTAGTTCCAACAACCATGAATTTATGACCCTTCCATACCCATCATGGTACCTGTATCATTTGAAAGCAAATTCCAGATGTTATATTTCATTCATAAACATTTCAATGTGTATCCCTAAAATATCAGAACTTAAAAAGTATATAAAGACATTATTACAACTAAAAAATCAATTTCTTAATGTTATTAAACACTCAATATTTACATTTCTGACTATCTCATAGAAGTCATATTTTTTACCATTTCTATAATTTTGTCAATTCAAGAATATTATATAAATGAAGTTATACAGTATATGGACTTTTGGGATTAGCTTTTATTCACTCAGTATAATTCCCTTGAGATTCGTATCCTACTTGTGTATATCAATATATATATATATATTTTTTTTATTTGCTGAGTTGTATTCTATAGTATGAATGTACCACAGTTTGTTGAACCATTTGCTAACCGAAGGTCAACTGAACTATTTTCAGGTTTTGGCCATTACAAATAAAGCTCCCATGAACATTTATGCACAGATTTTTATATAAACTCAAGTTTTCATTTCTATGGGATAAATGCCAGAGTGCAGCTGCTAGATCGTATGGTCATTTCAGGTACAGTTATCCAATCCTTTTAATTGGTGTATTTACATCATTTACATGTAAGGCAATTATTAATATGTTAAGACTTAAGTTTGCCATCTATTACCTGTTTCCTGTTTGTTTCCTTGTTTCTTATTTCTTTCTTTTTTCTTGCCTTTCATTTGGATAACTTGCACATGTTCTTAGGATTCCATTTTAATTTTTTTATAGTGTTTCTGAGTCTATCTCTTTGTTTAGTTTTCTTAATGGTTGCTCTGGGTATTGCAATATACATATGTGACATCACATTCTATCACTTTAGGTAAAGTGCAGGAATCTTATTTTCATTTAAGTGCCTTTACCTTCCTCATTTTTAAATGTCTTTTAAAGTATGGTATAATATTATCATTTTTTAAATTATCAAATAACATTTTTAAAACTTATGAGAAGATAGTCTATTGTATGTATCCATATTTCTTCTCTTTCCATTGTTCTTTCTTCCTTTCTGATGTTCCAAGTTTCCTTCTTTTATTGTTTCCTTTCTTTTGGAAGAACATCCTTTAGCCATTCTTCAAAGGTATATTTGCTAATAATAAATTTTATTAATTTTTCTTCATGTGATAAGGCCTTTATTTCTGCTTCACTTCCTTCTGATCTCTATGATTCAGATGAGAAATCCAGTGATTCAAATGTATTTTTTCCCTGTTGGTAAGATGTTGTTTCTCTCTGGATGCTATTAAGATTTTTTTTGCCTATAGTGTTTGGAGGTTTAATTATAAGGTATTTTAACATGGATTTCTTTGGATTTATTTTATTTGTAGTTTGCTTAGCTTCTTGAATCCCAGGTTTATGACTTTCACCAAATTACACATTTTCAGCCATTATTTCTTTGATACCCTTTGAATACACTCTCTCCTTTCCTTCTGGGACCTCAATGATAGCAATATTGAATCTTTCATTGCTTTTCCACGGGTTTGAGAAGCATTGTTCACTTTTTTCAATGTAGCTTCTCTTTCTTGTTCAGATTGGACACATTCTACTGATATGCCCTCAAGTGAGCTCATTCCGAGAGTTTTTTTATTTCTGTTATTGTATTTTTCAGTTCTATAATTCCCATTTGGTTCTTTTTTTTTGTTACTGAAATTTATTTGCTGAGATCTGTTTTTTCTTTTGTTTCAAGACAATTTGTAATTGTCTCTTGAAACATATTTATGATGAATGGAATATTTAAAATCTTTGTTAGCTAATTCCAAAATCTCATTCATCTCAGTGTCAGCATCAATTGTCTTTATTTACTCAATTTGTGATTTTACTGGTTTTGATAAGACAGGTGAGTTTTGATTGCAACCTGGACATTTTGGGCATTATGTTAGGAGACTCCAGGTCCTATTTAAATGTTTTATTTTAGTCAGTCACCCTGTTTTGGTTTAGCATGCAGGCCCTGGCCTACTTTTTGGGCTGTGGATGATCTGGTGCTTTGGGAGCTTCCACTGGTCCCTGCTGGTGTGGCCCAAAGGGACAGAAGGTGCTTCCACAGGCTGAGCTGCTTGGCACCTCTATATGGGTGAGGGGAGTCTCTGGCCCACGAGGATGATGAAGTTTCTGGTCAGCACTTCCTCCTTTCTGGTGCTGTCCAGCCACCCAGTAAATACTTCTTTATGGGCAAAAGGAGTCTCAGGCATGGTGTGGAAGGAGTGAGTGTCCTGACTTCTTCTTGTCAGCAGGGCTCCTATTGGACCTCCTTGCGCAGGCTGTTAAGTTTGCATGGTGGTGTTGTGGGACTCCCATTGGTTCTATCTGGGGAAGGAACATGCCTGTCTTCTGTTGCTAGGACTGGATTAGCTTTTGTTGTTAGGTTAGGAGTCTGGAAATACAGGACCTGGGTTGCCTTCTGTTGAGTGGGGGAGGGGTTGGCTGTAAGACACTCTGCCACTGTATTGTTCTTTCAGTCCTAGGGTCCCTGACCAGTTCATCTTCCTCTTTTCAACCCTTCAGAGACTTTGTAGGAAAGGCTAATATATACAATTTTCATAGGCTTTTTGAAAGATTGATACTCTATCCAAATACCCCATTTTTAACTCTGAGAAGGCCTTCGAGTCTAGAGACCTCACACTTGGGAATTCCTGCATCCTCAATGATCCAAAGTGGTAGAAATTGGGCAGAGGCTGGTTTGATCAGCATGGAGAGACAGCAAGCTCCCACTGTGGTGCTCTCTTTATGCTTTAAGCGAGATGAATACAACACAGGGCATAGCAGACTGACAGATTATTGAAGATTATCAGCTAACTGTTAAGGGCAACATGATGACATTTTTCATTTCAGCATTTATCTTTATACTTATATTCTCAAATATATGTGTGTGTATGTGCTCACATGCACACTCACACACAGAGCTTCTGAATTAGTTTCAGTAAAGCCTGCGTCAATGCAGAGGCACTCACTAAGTGCCTTCAATAAAAAAGTCACCGTGTGTTATGCGATAACATTGAACAGACTCCAGACAGCCTCTTATCTTAGATATACAATAGCGTAGCATAACTCAAGCCGAGAGGAGAAGTTAAAGCCTTAGGTAATAGTAGCAACAGTAGCATGTTAGTGGAGTAATAACTCTCCTGGAGAATAACCCACGATGGGTTTTATTGAATTTAGTTTATTTAGCTAGGATAAACCTAGATAGGCATTGCATTTACAAGAAGGTGCTAGCAAGAGGGCAGGTTATTACAAGCACTTTTAGAAGATAAGCAAATAGAAGATGGAATAAAATCAGAGATCAGGAAGGGAGCAGAAGTGGTTCCTGGTTCAACTTCTTACCTTGGATAGGCCTATACCTAATTTAGTAAGAGAAATAATAATGGCCTTCTCAGACATCTGCAGGGACAAATGACACGTAAGCTCTCTTAGGAACCTGCAGTAACCCTTATTGACAAGCGTTATGTCCCCCTGAAGTTCCTCTTTTTGTAATTTAAGCACATTTTCTTTGTTTCTATGTGCTTTGGAGAATTAGGATAATTACTCAACATTTTTGTATTTTTTAAAAAAGTGAGAATATCTGTCATCTCTTACTTTCTTCAGCTCTCTACACCAATTAATCAACGAAAATTCCTTGAATTGATGGTGTTTTTCTTCCTCTTTAATTATTTTCCTGCTTTGCTGCCTCCCCCTCCCTCCCTTCCTTCCTCCCTCCCTCCCTCCCTCCCTCCCTCCCTCCCTCCCTCCCTCCCTCCCTCCCTCCCTCCCTCCCTCCCTTCCTTCCTTCCTTCCTTCCTTCCTTCCTTCCTTCCTTCCTTCCTTCCTTCCTTCCTTCCCTCCCTCCCTCCCTCCCTTCCTCCCTCCCTCCCTCCCTTTTCAAATATAAATCTGAGAGATGTCTACTTGGTAATTTCTATATAGGCATACCTTGGGGATATTGCGAGTTTGGTTCCAGACCATAAAGCACATAGCACAAGAAAGTGAGTCACACAAAATTTTTGGTTTCCCAGTGCATATAAAATCTATTTTTACACTATATTGTAGTCTATTAGGTGTGAAGTAGCATTATGTCTAAAAAAAACCCCACATACCTTAAGTTAAAAATATTTTAGCACTAAAAAATCCTAAAGATCATCTGAGCCTTCAGTGAGTCATCATCTTTTTGCTGGTGGAGGCCTCTGTGTTGATGGCTGCTGACTGATCAGGGTAGTGGTTACTCAAGGTTGGGGTGGCTGTGGCAATTTCTTAAAACAGGACAGCAATGAAGTTTTCTGCATCAATTGCCTCTTTTTTTCATGAAAGATTTCTCTGTAGCCTGCAATGCTGTTTGGTAGCATTTTGTGCATAGTAGAGTTTCTTTCAAAATTGGAATCAATCCTCTCAAACTTTGCCACTGCTCTATCAACTAGGTTTATGTAATGTTCTAAATCCTTTGTTGTCACTTCAATAATTTTTACAGCATCTTCACAAGGAGTAGATTCTATCTCAAGAAACCACATTCTTTGCTATCCATAAGAAACAACTCATCTGTTAAAATTTTATCATAAGATTACACCAATTCAGTTACATCTTCAGGTTCAACTTCTAATTCTCTTGCTATTTCTACCACATCTGCAGTTACTTCTTCCACTAAAGTCCTGAATCCCTCAAAATCATCTATGAGGGTTGCAATCAATTTCTTCCAAACTCCTTTTAATGTTGTTATTTTGGCCTTCTTCCATGAATCATGAGTGTTCTCAATGGCATCTAGAATGATAAATCCTTTCCAGAAGATTTTCAGTTTACTCTGCCCATATCCATCAGAGGAATCACAATCTATGGCAACTATAGTCTTACAATGAAATGCATGTCTTAAATAATAAGACTGGAAAGGCAAAATTACTACTTGACCCATGGACTGCAGAGTGGACGCTGTGTTAGCAGCATGAAAATAACATTAATCTCCTTGTACATTTCCATCAGAGCTCTTTGGTGACTAGGTGTATTGTCAATGAACAGAAATATTTTGAAAAAAATCTTTTATGTAGTAGGTCTCAACAGTGAGCTAAAAATATTTAGTAAACCATGCTATAAATAGATACACTGTTTATATCTGTTTGTAGATATGTCATCCATATTTTTTTTGTTCCATTTCTAGAGCGTAGGCAGAGTAGATTTAGCATAGTTCTTAAGACCCTAGGATTTTTGGAATGGTGAGTGAATATTGGCTTCAACTTAAAGTCATCAGCTGCATTAGCACCTAACAAGAGTCAGTTTATCTTTTGAAGATTTGAAGCCAGGCATTAACTTCTCCAGCTATGAAAGTCCTAGATGACCTCTTCTTAAAATATAAGGCTGTGCCATCTACATTAAGATATCTGCTTAGTGTAGCCACTTATATCAATATCTTAGTTAGATTTTCTGGCTAACATGCTGCAGCTTCTACAATAGCACTTGCTGCTTCATCTTGTACTTTTACTAATAGGTTATGGAAACACCTCCTTTCCTTAAACCTCATGAATCAATTTGGCTTCCAAATTTTCTCTTAAGCTTCCTCACAACTGAAGAGAATTAGGGCCTTGCTCTGGATTAGGCTTTGGCTTAAGGGAATGTTGTGGCTGGTTTGATCTTCTATCCAGACCACTCAAACTTCCTCCGTATCAGCAATAAGACTGTTTCACTTTTTTACCATTATGTATTCATTTTTAATTTCCTTCAAGAAGTTTTTCTTTGCATTCACAACTTAGCTAACTGTTTGGTGCAAGAGGCCTACCTACCTTTTGGCCTATCTCAGGTTTCAACATGCTTTCCTCACTAAGGTTAATCATTTCTAGCTTTAAAGTGGAGATTTAAAGTGGAGATTTAAAGTGGAGACATGAGCCTTTTGCTTTCACTTGAACATTTAGAGCCATTTTAGGGTCATTAATTGGCCCCTTTCAATATTGTTCTGTTTCAAGGAATAGGGAGGCCTGAGGAGAGAGATAGGGAGAGACGGGGGAAGAAGCAGTCAGTGAAGCAGCCAGAACACACACACATTCATTGATTAAGTTTGCCATCTTATATGGGCGTGGTCCATGGTGCCCCCAAAACAGTTACAATAGTAATCATCAAAGATCACTGATCACAGATCACCGTAACATATGTACTAATAATGAAAAATTTAAAATATTGTGAAAATTACCTAAATATGATAAAAAGTAAGCATGTGCTGTTGGAAAAATGGCACTGATAGATTTACCTGACATGGGGTTGCCACAAATCTTCAATTTGTAAAAAACACAGTATCTGCAAAGTGCAAGATAGTGAAGTGCAATAAAATGAGATACGCCTATAGGTGAGGCTTTGTCCCAGGCACTGGTGATGAGGCGGGAGCATGCACGGACTCTGCTCCCAGGAGGAACTCCTGAATCCTGTGGTCTTAAGCAAGCTTTGTCCAAGAGATCAGATCAACCACATGAGGAGTGGAAACTCTCGCGTGACCATTCTAGTTCGTGGTTTGGGTCCTAGAGGTATTCTCTATGACAGAGAAAAGCCATATCTCAGCTTTATCTTGGAAGGAAAATGCTATGCACCAAACACTGTATTTTATTCACTGGTAAATATTGAGCATTTTGGGATATATTCCTCTACTCAGGCATTTGCTGACGATGTCCTGTTCTCATGATTTGCTAAGGTGGCTTCCACTGCCTGTGTGTTCTGAGACCATCACTGTCATCCCCACCCCTGACAGTGGCCTCCTTTACCAGGCTGCATGGTCTTAAAGTGCTTCTCAATGTTTACCTATTGCTGTCCCCTCATAGGCTGGTTTCTGAGGCGTCTAAACAAGGTGTGTGTGTGTGTGTGTGTGTGTTGAGTGGTGGTGGTGGTAGATTATTTGCACAAATGGGGGGGGATAATATTGTGATATATCAACAGATAAAATTTTGTTTCTGGTGTTTCCTTTTTCGCCCAGATTTCTTCTCTTCCTTTTCTCAAAGACTCAGATTCTCTCTAAAAATGCTCTCCCTTCCTTTAATTTGGAAGTCGGTTTTCTGGAGAGAAAACAAGTTTATTTGCATAGTATCTAACTCCTTTGGATGCTGCCTCTTCTCTCTTGTCCCATTTAAACTCTTTTCTTAAAGATCATATTTTTAATCAGAAATGTTAAATATCTACTATGTGAAAGGTACCATGCTTTGGTACTGTGGAAGACAGAAGATAAATACACAAGGCATGCCCGCATCTAAGATCTTGCAGTTTAGGGGGAGAGACAGACACATATATAAATAACTCCAATATGGGGCAGACCATGTGAAGTACTTTAGTTAAGAAAAAAGTGTATTTAGTTGGATTAGGTATAGATCTATCCAAGGGAGTTCAAGGGGGCAGTCACATATTTTCATTTTAAAACATCTTCTCTCTTTCCTTAAAATCTTATAAAATCATACTGGTGGCTGCTTCTACCAAATTGCCCATTCAGTGTTTAGTCCTCAGTTAATTTTTTTTTCTCTCTCTCAATGAAGAAAGGACATTACAGAAGATTACATTATCTCAGACATATTCCAAAATCTCGTTTCAGTCCATGCCCAGCTGTTAATTTTTAGGAGAATCTGATTAACAACTTTAAGCACTTGAGGTTGTCTGTATATAGTTGGGAGCAGGTGGTGGGGTGGCTAGAAAGATCTCACCCATCTTTCATTTTTGTTTCGAAGATTAAAAAAGAGTCTGATTCTAATAATAGATTCACCTTCTAAATGGAGGAAGAAAGTCTGACTCCTAAGAAAAGGACATAAATTAACCTATGGAGGTCATCAGACTATATTAGCACACAAATGCTTCTGCTGAATCGGTTACCTTTCAGTGACTTCTGTGCCTATTATCGGCCAGATTCGAGTTTTGAGGTATGTGGTATGCACTCAAGATCTCAAGGTGTTAGAGACATTTCCTTCTTTCAGTGTGAGGCAGGGTGATCCAAAGTCTCTGAAAGGTAAATACAAACCCCTTCTCTCTCCTGTGCGAGAGAGTTATCGAGCCGTGTTTACAGTGCTACGCCTTTGTCTGCAGCGCACATACTTCACATTTCTTAAAGGTAATGGGCTACCTGCCAGTGGCATCATCGCACAGCTCTCAAGCTGCACGGTTTCTTTGGCAATATAATTCCTCATCTGCTTTGCCCTTTCCCTTTAAGTCTTACGTTTCATCCTTGCTCTGTGCAATGCACCCATCAACACAAATCAAGGCAACTCCTCATTTCTCCTTCCTTTGATGACCTTGAAGCTCTTCTGGTCAGCCCATTGCAGCCCATGCAGAGGAACGTGGTTGATGTGCTTCTGCGGTGGTGCTGGGAAACCCGACTGGGTGCTATATTGTTTCATATTTCTCTCTCTCTTTCCTATGGCACCCTTTCTGCTGTTCCTTTCCCACCTTAAAAAAAAAATCCAAGGATATGAATAGCTTGCAATGAACTAAATTGGTCATTGTTATTACAGGAAAGCTTTACACAGAACACAAGCAATCATCCACTCATATACACTACACTCTCTTACACAATAACTTATCCCTCATCACTCTTCTCCCCCGCTTGGCAAATGGAGTAGCTGCCTTCTCATTCCCACCCTATTATGTTCTTGTGAAAATAAGCCAGCAGAGCTTCCTTTTATTTTGTTTTTGTTTTTGTTTTGTTTGCTGGCTTCAGTCTGGGTGCCAGCGTTGGGCAAGCGGAGGGGGAGGGGGGCACTTTTGCTGGTAACTTCTGTAGAGGGAGCTCTCCTGTGTTTCATATGCAGAGTATGGGACTTTCTCACAGTTTTCCTGAGAGTGGACTCTGTTAAATGCAAGACAGCTTTCCTCCAAGGCATCAAAATGGTAATATTGACCCTATCAAGGTTTAAGGAGATATTGTGGCAGATTGGCAGGCATCCCTTTATTGAAGATGGATCAGACCATATGAAGAATCAGCTATTAGAACCCTATAGTCAATATAAAGTTTCCTAAGTTCTGAATTAAGCCTCCTCAGGGGCACTCTGGAGATATTGAACAAGCTGGATATCTTGTATGTGCATCCCTTCTCTTATTGGTAGGGATAATTACACCTTTTCCTATTTTTCTATGCCTTTTACTTCAGAAGTGCATAAAAATTCCCAAGCCAAAGCTTTATTAAGAATGTAAGTCATTAAAAGTGATTTTGGAGAATGAATTTACAAAAGCAAATAGAATGAACAATTTATCTGTATATTTTGAATTTGTGAAATGAAGCTGATGCTTTGCAATGCAAGCCTTTCTCATGCAAATGTGAAGTTGCAGATGAACTCTGAATGGGATCCTTGATTTGTGATGGAAACAAAGAAATGAAGCCTTTTACAGTATTTTAATGGGCATTTTAGTATTTCTTATCTGTCCTTAACTTGAGATAGATATAACATATCCTGGGCTAGGATTTGCTATTTTTAGTATTGTTATTTTTAAGTGTCAGTTAAATCTTCTCAATGCTTTAGCTCCCAATTAGAACTAAGAAGCATTTAGCAAAAGCAAGAGTCAGCTGAATCATGAAGTCAGGTCAGTTCAACTTTTATAATATATCCCTGCTTCAGGCAAGGGCCTGAGTTCAGTGTTGTCGAGGATATAGAAATGAGTGAGAAACAGGCTTATCTCCAGAAGCAAGCAAACTAGTTAAGCATCTAAGATAAGGACATAGTATTCCAATCCAAATTATTAAGAATGTACAAATAAAGTGTATGGGCTCCATTTATGGTAACCTGGAAAACATAAAAGCAGAGGAGAAATTTAGAAAATACTCACTTGGAAATTAAAATTTCACTAAGATCATGACCAATTCTCTCTCTTTATCAGTCTGGGGCAGCAAGCTTTCTCTCCTGGTGCCTTCAGCCATCGCAGGAGCTTGGGTTACTTTATTAGGATTAGCAACAGTTTATGAAAACCAGACAGAAAGACTGTGGTTTACTTCAGTCTCTTTCAGGCATCAGTGCAAAATCCATGCAGAGGTTTCAGTGTTAAAAATGTTTTAGACACATTTTTGTGGTTTGAGTTTGAGCTCATCTACAAGATTATTTCAGAGCTAAACACTTTGATGAAGGGGCCATAGATCTTAAGAAATAAAAGAACAATAAGCAAACTGATTCAATTGCTTATTTTCCATTGGGAAGGTGCTTTGATTGTTCATTTTATGGGCACTAGGTTAAATGTATCACCTAATGTTGCATGTAGTATAAGTACAGGAAGATGAGATGCCTGATCCTTTGCCTCCCAGGAGCAAGCTGTCACACCCTACCCCCTCTTGTAGATGAGCAAATTAAACCACAAAGTCACTGTGAGTTGGTAGAAAACTCTTATTGTTTTTGTTTTCTTGCCTGTAAATCTAAACCTCCATCTATAAAATCATACTATTCGTGGAGACTTTATTGCCCTGTGTTATCATTGATTATCTAAGACTTATACCACAACTATTTCCAAAAAATTTTTTTAATTCATTGCAACCGTGTACATCCTACAGAATAAAACACCTAAAAACAAAACAAATTTTTTTTCTAAATAAGAGAAATAGCAGATATCTCGGTGACAAGCACTAATTATTCCAGAGGATGCAATTTGGTTTTCAGTTTCTTGGCAAATGAGATAAAATTATAAGCATGTGGGACTATGTTATTTCCATTATCTTACCTGTTGGCTTTCAATGGGGTTCCCAAATTTAGTAGAACACAAAAATGGAAAAGAAAATATTTTTAAAATAGATTTTGTGAGTTATCCTCCAAGTTTTGACTTGTATAAAGCATTAGAGTAAAAAAAAAAGTATAAGAACAATTATTCCCCACTACTTATGTGCATGTGTTTTAGAAAGATAATGGTAGAGGCCATTTTTCTAAACCTGGGGCATGTATTAGGGAAAGTTTCTCTTTTGTGGGAAGGATGATCTAAAGTCTTTCCCTAATTATTTTTAGAATACCTACTTTTTCTAGAAAGAACATCAGTGTTGGCAGTCTTTCGGCCACAAAACTATGAGAGATGGGGCTAAATATTAATAATAACTTCTTGGATTATGAGGAGGAATCAATCAAAATACTCACTGTTTATGAAGATGCTTTGCACACTAAGAATGCCATGGAAGAGTAAAGTGTTGTGACTACAGCAACTCTTGGCTCCCTTCTCTGTTTATTTAATGGTTACATAGGTATTGTTTAGTATCCCAACATAACAGTCCTTTCAGTTGAAGCACAAGGCATACCTCAGCCACTGAGATCAAATACTAAGCCCTGCAACAGGTCAGTCTCCTCCCTTCTGGCCATTCCGAGTCTGTTCTGGAAATAGGCCAGTGGTGGTGTGTGGGAATTCAGCCCTTTGTATTTGTGTAGAATGTTTGACTGGTGGCCTTGGTTACAGACTGGCTTCACTTTTGGGGGGGATGAACATCTTCCATTCCTTTGTGATTGAGTGACAAAAATTTGATCTGTACATGCTAAAATCACCAGTCTAGAAAACTCATTATGGTTTCAGAAATCAGCTTAAAAAAAAAAAACAAAACCCAAAACCCTTCCAAGTCACCCAGAGTTCTAAACATAATTGGTTGGTTCCCAGAAGTACAATAAAAGGAAACCAGAAGTATTTTAGTCCCTGGTTGTTTATGAAGCAACCTGATTTTCTTTTTCAGACTTTGAAGGTCACAGAATCGAATCTAGTGGAGCAGTTTCCCTCAGTCCTGCTGCCCACCTCTTCTCCCCAGTTCTCTGTTAGAAATAGGGTTTTGCTAGATTTAAGTAGAACATTGCTCAGAATTTCCCGGAGTTCCTATTCAAGGCAGGTCATGAAGAAAGCTGCCTTGGAAATTACTGGAAGGGAAGCAACAGTGACAAATAAAGCAGGTCTTAGAACGTCTTCAGTGCATCCCAGCACTGCTTCTCTCCTAGTGCACAGTCTCTGGAATTCTTCCCACCCCTCACTCATCTTTCCAAGTAAGCCAGGGCACTTCATGTCTGGGATAAAGCCAGCATGGTGTGGGACCTTGGGCCTGGGACTGGATTTATGAAGGAAGTGGATAATTAAGCCTGAGTCTTAGGCACACAAAGAAAGGGGACAGAAGAAGAAAGAATGATGTTTATTATTTTCTGGAGATTTAATCTGGAGAGCCTCAGTGTCCTTGCCATAATGTGACCTTCAGAAGACACGGCAAAAATCTTGGCATATTGCTTGGCATGTAGTAGGCACCTGAATATTGTAAGTTCTCTTCTCTGCCTCTTTTTCCTTTTCTGCACCTCAAATAGTATAATTTTGATTTTACCTTACAGATTATTCAGTAATATCTGTTGTTACTTCATAAAATAAACAATTTCATATTGCTTATATTTCTTTCTTAGGACTTAGTGAATAGCAAGGAAATATTTTTCTAATTGATAAGCTTGTTATGCAATTCCAGAAACCTCCCCTTGATGCTTCTTACATCCAAATGGTACATCCTGGCATAAGTTAAAAAAAAAAAAAGAATATTAAAAATAAGAAGTAACATGTGTCAAGCGCCAGCTACATGGAGGCACTGTATTAGGTGCTTTGTATTCAGTATTCCATTTAGTCCCCAAACCAGCCCTACAGGGGATGAGTATACCCCCCTCTCCATGTGAGAGGGAGCCTCAGAGAGATCTTACTCCAGCTCTCACAGTCAGCAGGAAGCAAAGCTTTTGCTGGGGTAGAACTTACTCTGACTCCAAAGTCCAAGTTCCAGGTTCCTTCTACCTCACCATAACACTAAGGTTGTAGTGGAAGTCCAGAAATCTAGAGCAAGAGATCTTCTCAGATCTGCCTTACACAACTTAGTTTCATTAAGAGCATCTGAATAAGGAGACTAATTCTACCAAACACAGACAGAGTCTCTGTTGGGGCCAGACTGGGATAGATCAGGTTTGGGTGCAGAGTTAGGATAATCCTTTGGCATCTTCCCTGCAGTCAGCTGTTGGCTTCTTGGATTTTTCCGGGGGCTGAGGAGGTACCCAGTAAGAGAAAGCAAACTGCTTCCTTGAAAGGGGTCATGATGTTCACAAACTTATCTGGAGAACAAAATGGGGAGAGCAGGGCAGGGCAGCAGAGGTCGGATTGCAGGGAAGAGTCTATGGACCCTTAGAGGGGATTCAGCTTCAGGGAGGGGGTACCAGGCACAGTGTCCGACCCAGCGATGAGGCGGTGGGTCTGAGGAAAGATGCAGTCTGAACATGGCCAGCTGAGTTCTTGAACCTACCCTGACCCTGCAGCTCTGGAGGGCTCTGTGCACCCTGGAGCAGGGAGGGCCACCTACACAGTAAAAGGTGCAACTCAGTGCACCAGCCTTCAGTGTCTTTGGGCCTGAGCTGCTCTGCAGTGGGACCTCAGGGAGGAGGGAGCTGCTCTTCTCACTCGGTAGCCAACTGCTGAGTAGCCGAGTGCCAGGAGGATTGAAGCCTGAAGCCGGCATCTGAGACTCCAATAAATCAGTCAGGGCAGGCAGAGATCAGCAGGAGTGAGCAGTGGCTGTGGCCATGGTGGCATGGGCAGCAAAGGTGGCAAAAAGAAAAAAAAAAGCCTTGTGTCAGCCTAGAGGATGTAGCCATGACTGAGTCCAGACCAATTCACAAGAATGTCCAAGACGTTCCCAGGGACTGCAAGAAATAATTAGGGTGGGCTGAGTGGAGAAAAGCCTCTGGAAAGGAGGGTGAACTTCTTCTATGTGGGTGGAGGCCACTGGCCCATGAGAATTGGCCATCAGTGTTACTATGTCTGCATAGGATGGGAAAGCCTGGAGTTAAGTAACATGAGCAATGGAGTTCAGTTACCTAGGATAACAGGGCTGGTGTGTAGGGAATAGGTATCTGTTTCTTGTAGGATTGCATCACTTTAGCCAGATAGGCTGGGCAAAACTCCCTAATGGCTACATACATCAACCAGCACCAACAACAGAGATCCCTCTCTGGACCTGATTTGGCTGTTCCCTCAAATCCAGGGTCCCGGAGAGGTGATGGCTTTGGCTGCCATATTGTGTAGACTCTGAAAAGTGCTAGGACACCAGGCCAGATAACTGTATATGCTGTGCATGGAGCAGCTTGTCCTGACCCTGCTCTATCTGGAGACAGACAGACAGCGGCAAAGCCTGGGAGGGTTAGAGGTATGGCCGCGTAGCTGGGAGGCAGCCACAGAGCACTGGCTGTGAGAATTAGTGGCAAGGAATGGTCTAGTGCATGCATCTCATAGAAATTGCAGTCCCCGAGATGAGTGGGAGAGTGAACCAGCCCAGACCCCGGAGATGCCAGTGAGCACAGCTCCCCAGGTCTCCTTGGCTCATCACTAACCAGACCACACGTGACCTTGGCTTGTTGGCAGTCGTGCTCCGCCTGCCCAGAGTGGAGTCCCAGCAGGTAGTGGGAAGGCCTAGGTCAGGTTACCAAGCCTCTTGTACCCCACTCCAGCACTCTGAACTCCAGCAAAATGACATCTGGGGCTCTTAACTTTTTTTGGCCCATGGATCCTTTTGGCAGTGTGCTGAAGCCTACAGACTCATCATCAGGATGTTTTAAAATGCATAAGATAATATATTTAGGATTATAAAGGAAGCCAATTATATGGAAATATGGCCTGAAACATCCCCATGGACTTCAAGAAATAATTAGGACTACATGGAAAAAAGAATCTTAAGAGAGAGTTGGGCTCCTTCGGTGCAGGTAGGGGCATGCGTTATCAAGATGTTCAGAAACTAAATCTATGATATGAAAATATATGTGCTTCCTTAGCAATGTGATAAATAAAAAGATTAAGCAGCAGGCCTAATACCATAATTCCAATAATTCAAATACTAATAATATAATTCCACAATCTCAATACTATAATTCTAAGTAGGGATGAGCATAACGGGATTTTCAAGATATCTGCTGCAACTGAAATGTGATTTGAAAAATCTGTGGTTTCTATTATTGATAAGGTCACAGAGATACTGTAATACTGATGTGGTATGTTGTCTACATTCATAATTGAAGAAAATGCTAAATTTCAATTAAAGGCTGTGAAGATGTAATTAAAGGCTGTAAAGATGTAATTTTTCCTCATCCTATTTCAATGGACTCCCTAAATTCTGTCCATGGACCCCAGATTAAGAACTCTTGCTTTATGTGCATATGGAAGATGACTTCAGAATACCATGCACCTGGTTCCAGGTATGTTTTCTTACCTCAACACCAGTAACACCTAGCTACAGTATCCCCAGGTTATGTAACAATGACTAGGCAACACCCAGCCCCATTGCAAAGATGTGACAAAGGCCAGTGTGTGGCCATGTGAAATTAGTTATCTATAAGGCCTTGGAGGGTTGAATAGGGACAGGTACCAAGGCCAGGCACAAACTCTGTGTCATTTATGTGAGGGCAAAGGAAAATTCCAGTAGAGATGAGATGGAGCAATACTACAAATTAGACAGCTGGACAAAGACTTGGGGTAATTTCTAAAAAGAGAAAGAAGGAAGGAGGGGAGCTAGGACCCCAGTTGGAGCACAGGGTGCACTCCTGGGATTTGGACTTGAGTCCCAGGTCCACCCTTGACAGATGGGTGACTTTGGGTAAGTTGAAAAGTTCTCTCCTTACTGTGCCCCCTCCATTGGTAAATGGGGCAAATACCTCACAAACACCTCACCAGGCTTTTGTTATAGACACACAGGATAGTATATATAAAAGAGTTCTGTGTAAATTGTAAAGCTCTGTACACATATTTGTTATTATTATCCTGTAACAAACCACCTCGTGTTTAACTTTACTCTAAAAGTATCACTGGGCAGCTGTCTTAATGCTGCGCTCTTTCTGCGGTTTGCAAGTTGAGGCAAGTCACTTGTGGTTTCTGTCACTTTTTCCTCTCTGGGGACACTGCTATGACTGGCAGCTTTGTCACCCAAAGGCCAGTAAAGGTGATCTTTGGTTCTCCTGAGAGCGCTGTACCCTGATTTTCTGAGGAAACCTCTTTTGACCTTCAATTCCTCTGGCTTTCCTTCCTCTTAGCTCCCCTCCCCTCCTCTGGTCTGGCCTCCGTGCACGCGCTGGGATGGAGGAGAGGGCTGGGAGTCGCAGGCGTGGAGGTGGGGGGAGCAGAGGAGCCAGTCTCTGATCCTAAGACTGCCTCCCCGAGTCCTGCAGGGGTGCGCCTTCCACAGAGAGCCAGCAGCAAGAGTACATGGAGTAAAGTATATTGAAGTCATTCAGTTTTGAACACTTCCTGTATACTTTAAAGCTGCCATGACATCATTTTGCTGGATGGCTCAGAACAATAGGCGGGGGTGGATGAAATGAATCAAATCTATAAAGCGACAAGAGCAGAGAGTAAGAGGTTGACACAGAAACGGCCGCGATCTGTGTGAACTTTCCCGAACCAGTTGAGGAAGAACTGGCCCCTCAGTTTTCCAAGCTAGCCCAAGAGTGCACCCCTCGGCCACCGACCCTGCGGAGCCCAGTGCTCCTTGTTTTTCAGCTGCGTGGTGACCTCTCTCTGTTGTGTGGGACAACAGCGGCAGACATACAGGGAAAGTCATGTGACTTCCAAACGGTTCATCCATCCAAGTTCAATAAATTAGCAGCCAAAAATTTTAATCAGATATTTAATCTTTCCTCCCTGTAAGGGAGATGGGGTGTTTACTGTGGCTCCAGGCCAGGTTAATCTCAGAGAAGAAAGATTGCTTGCTGCATCCTTGGTGCTGGGAAGCCCCGAAGGAGTCACTCTGCCTACTGAGCTCTACTCAGCCAGTCCATAGCCCCTGTCCCTTGTAACTTTCTGAAGCTTGTGTCAGGACTGAACAGTGACTGGATGAGGGATTTCCACATTTTATGAACACACTTAGATAAGGAACAACCAAAAGAAGGTCTGTAAAAATCAATACACGGCGTTGTCTGATGAGTCTACCTGGCTGACCTCTTCTCACCTTCTGAAGCCTAGGGGTGTCCCTAGGGAGAAGGGCTTAAGGGGATCCTGCCAGGGAGCTCCTAACTCTGGGAGCAGGACTCACCTAATTTATGAACAATAATTAACTGATCTCTACATTGCTGACTGTGGTTGACATTGAATTTATTTGACAAAAGAATGGTCAAGTGCCAGGCACTCTTCTAGGCTCTTAGAGCCAACCAAAGAACAAAAAGAGAACAATCTCTGCCTTCGTGTAGTTTATACTGTAATGGTGGGAGACACATATTTAACAATACACATAATCAACAAATAAATAATGCAAAGCGAGAAGGTGACAGGCTCTATGAAGAAAAATGCACCAGATAAAGGTGACTGGGCATGTGTGACGGGGATATTCTTTTGTAAGACAATTTGTTGCGACATTCCGATGGTGAGCCCCAGAGAAGGCTGCTTCATTGGGATGTTATTAAATGCTATGGAGCTGGGGTTGGGTGAGGAAATCCGCTCCATAGTTCATGGGTGTAAACTGAGTCAGGGGAGACAGGTGATAGGCAGGGACATTTTTGGAGGCTATTGCAGTAGCCACAAAAGACCAAGAAGCCTGGAAGCAGCTGACAGTGGAACTGGAATGGAAAAGCCATGCAGGAGAGATGTGAAAGGAGAGAAAAGGGCCTCGCCAGGGCAGAAGCAACAGAAAGAGGAATCAAACTCTGTCTAGACTCGTCCACATGTCTGGTTTTGAGCCAAGGTGACTATGAACATGAATGGACTTTTTAATCCAAATGTGGAAGTCAAGAGAGGCAGATTTGGGGAGCTTGAGTTAGATGTCAAGTGTTCAAACACAGAAACAGAGTCATGTTTGCAGTGGTGATGGATAAAACCATCAGAGTGATAGAAAAAATAGCAAATGCAGATACAGAAAGGTGATTGAGGGGTAGGAGGAAACACAGAGAAGCACTGGCTCTCAGGAATATGGCAGGCGATGGTTTTAAAGCAGTGCTTCTCAAACTTTGCTCCCGTTAGAATCATCCGGGAAGACATAAATGTTCCAGTTCCCAGGCTGCTCCCCGTACCAATTATATCAGAATCTCTGAGGGTGGGACCCAAGAAACAGTAGTCTTTCAAGTTCTCTCTCTAGGTGATGGTGATTTGCAGTGAAGGCAGAGAACTAGCGTTTCAAAACAGGAAGAATGGATAACAGCTGCAGAGATTAAGCCAGAGGAGGGTTGAAAAAATAGTTGAATTTGGGGGCTAAGAAAGCATTGATACCTTTTCTGAAATGTATTAGCAGTCTATTATTGCCATTTTACAGGTGAAAGTATTTAAACCAAAATAGGTTTAGTGACTTCCCCAAGGTCACATGGATGGTAAACACTAAAGCTGAGATTTGGTCTTTCTGGAACTAAAGCCTGTATTTTTTTCACTCCAGCATGTTGAGAGAGAGATTGAGAAAATTGAGGGAGTTTCTACTGGCTGATTTATTAATTTTGGTTCAACAGGTGTAGAAATAATAACCCATGACTTGAAGGGTCAGGGGAGAGGTGAATTAGGGTGGAATAAGTAGTTGCAGTTTCCCTTTACTGGGTTATAGTCAGACCTTTATCATTAACTGTGTGACTTAATATCTTGGGCTGTCTTCTATTTCTTTATTTATAAAATAAAGGATTTATGTTTGTTGGCCTCTAGAGTTCCAGATATTTACAAAATTTCATGATTTAAAGATTCTGTGAGTGTGGCGTGCAACGGCATATTGGTACAAGACAAATGCAAGAAGCTACGAGCAGCGCTGGGCAGCTCCTGAGGTTACAGAGCTTGGCTCTGGAGTGGGTCCAGGTTGGAGACTTGCTCCTGTGAATCCAGTGGTGGGGTTAGAGTGGGGATGCTAGCCGGGGAGGACATGCTTGCCAGAGAAATGTCCCAGAGAACTTTGAGGACATGAGGCTGGCCGGGAGCCTCATGGAATGGCAGACGGGGCAGGTCAGTGGGGTGAGGTCCAGTTTGCGTGTTACAGCAGTGCTCCCAGGCCTGCTGTGGAAGTCCAGGCCAGAGATGGGGGGGTGAGACTTGGAGGGCTGATGGAATGAGAAGAGAAGCATTAATGGGCCAGGGGTCAGATGAGGTCAAACATCAAAGGGAGAAATGATCTTCAAGAAAACAGTGGATGCTGTTGAAAAACCACTTTGTGATTTTAAAACAGGAGATCAGACCAAATGGTCTCTATGAACACTTTTAGCTCCGTCTACTATTTTATGGTGTCACTGACTCATTAGTGAATAAATGATTTCCCTGCCACCAAAAGAAAGTTTCATAAGGGACTCTTAGCTTTAGCTTGGAAATGCCTCCTTTTGTCGGGCATTCTGAATATGACAGGAAAGCATAGCACTTTAAGGAAAAAGTTTTGTTATTTCATTTTATTTTTTGATAATGATAAATGATAAAGGCTGAATAATTACAAATATGAAGGCTACTTCTACATTTTAAGCAATGGATCTACAACTTTTGAATTAAAATTTTATGGCCTCTGCATATAAACCATGCAGTCTCTCAATTCTAAACATTGTTTCCCAGATCTTTGATTGCCACAGCCTAACTTTGTTTGTTCACATGACTTGATTAGGATGATGAATATCATAACAGGTCTGTGGACATTCTTTTGCCGTGACACTAAAACAACAGTGGTGACAAAAAACAGGTTAAGGAATAATGGATCTCCCTCTTCCGTGGAATTATCCAAGACAGAGTAATAGAATCATCAAGTACTGCACTCAATTATCGTGAAACTTTGTTCATCATGGTCATTCCTGAAAACTCCATTATGGGAAAGCATTTACTCTGAGTCTTCTTGGCTCACAGAAAGATATCAAATGCACCATTCTCACGTTAGTGCCTCTGTCGACACAGGCAAAACAGTGAGGAACTAAGTGACAAATGGAAAATTTGACCTGTAGAGTCAGCAAAATGGAAAATGGCTATCTTTAAGATCCTGTTTTTGAACATTAGAGTTTGTTGGTTTGTTGTTTTTTCCCCCTTCCTTATCCTACCTTCATCAGTTCTTTTGTTAATTACCTTATGTTTTCATTAATTTATTCATTAAATATTTACTGAGATCTAGTCTGCCAGCTTCTGCACAAGGCACTGGAGGTTTAGCAGATTTAGTGAGAGAGATGCTGAACCTTCACTTGGATTTAACAGTCTAATGCAGAATACAAATATCAAACAAGTAATTATAATAAAACGATGAGGGATAGCATAAGACAAAAATACAGGGTATTATGAGAATGTCGGGCAGGTGTAGAAACAACTTTAAGTTTTTTGGGAGACCTCTCCGAGAAAGAAATGTATAAATCACTTATGGAGAACAGGTAGATATTAGCCAAGAATAGTGACTATGTGAGGTGCAGGGCAAATATTCTAAGCAGAGAGAAGAGTATTTGCAATGGTCCAGATGTGAGAGAGCACACTGCGTATTCGAAGAACATTGAAGATAATTCAGTATTGCTGGAGCATAAAGTTTCTCAGAAACTGGCGCATGGTAAAAAACGACGCTGAAATGGTAGGCAGGGATACAACCACGGAGTGTCTGTAGCGCTCATTGCAGTGTAGGGCTGATATGATCAGATTTATGCTGAGAGAATAACTTTGGCTACAGTGTGGACAATGGATGGCAGTGGTCAAAAATGAAGGGAAGATACTTATGTTTCCAGCCACGAGGAATAAATAGGATCTGGAATTATCTTTCTACTATAAACAAAGAGAAAACTGAACAAAATATAGGAAACAACTATTTTTAGATATTGTGCAACACGTAGGACAGGATTGTAATTCCTGAAAAAGGGGAAACAGATGATGTCAGCTCCATCACCTTTAAAGTTTTCTGTCTAGAGGTAGTTTTCAGTTTTAGGTGTAGGAAACAGGAACTCAAATAGAGTTCAGCAATCTTTCTGAGTTGAGGAGGAGACCAAAGTTCTAGGAAGCTGAGGCATTTAGAATTTGGGGGGCAGAGAACCGAAGAGGAATTATGCAGAGAAAGAGTTTCAGAAATCTTGATAGAAGTTTCCTTGAGTCTGTGGTTGGATACCAATGCATACATGCATAGCGTACAACCCATGAGGCCAACCAAGAATAAATCTCAAGGAAAGCACTATTACTGGAAAGCCGTGTTACAAATATTTAATAATTGTCATAGCTCAAACAGATATGTGAATGCTCCTAATTCTCTTCAGTCAGAGAGGAGAGACATCATCAAATACTTTTAACAGAGGCCCCCTAGAAGAGTGATGTTTTAGAAATGGGGCTAAATTAGCTCTAGAGTAAAGGTTACTTTATACTTTCTCTAAAAGTATTTAAATATAAGCCTCAAAAGTTTAAACCAATGTATAAATTACTCTCTGCCATAAAATGTCAAACATTCCTAAAAACTATACATAATCTGGTAAACAACATACAATTCAAAATATCCAGCAACTAATAAACAAAAAAGCAGGAAAATGTATGTGACCTATAACCAGGAAAAAATAAGCAAGTAGAAATAGAAATAAGAGAGATAATGGGATTAGCATACAAGGATATAAAAATAATTATTATAATATGCTCCAGAGCATAAGGGAAAACATAAGACATACTGAGGAAAGAAATGGCAGTTATAAAAAATAAAATCATACTGGATTACATGCTTCTATCTTAAGAAGCTAGAAAACAAGAGCAAATTAAGCCTGAAGAAAGTAGAAGAAAGGAACTAGAACTAAAATTGAAAATAGAAAAACAATAGAGAAAACAAATAAAATGAAAAGGTAGTAATTGGAAAAGTTAATAAAACTGTTCAGCTGCTAGCTAAAACTGACTATGATGAGGGAGGGACATCACTATAGATGTTATAGATATTAAAATAATAAGGAAATATTTTGAAAACCAGCATGTCAATAAATGGAAAAATCACTTGAAATATGTAGTTTATCAAAACTGGCTTAAGAGGAAATAAAAAAAAAATTTGAAGAGCCCTATATGCATTAAGGAAATTAAATTGAAAACTTAAAACACACACACACAGACACACAACCTCAACCCATGTAGCTTTAATGGTGTATTCCATTCAAATTTAAGAAAGAAATATTATAATACAAATTCTAGACAAACTTATTCAGCAAAGAGAGGGAGAGGGAACAATTTACAAACACTTTTTGAGAACAAGTTTGCTTTTCTACCAAAAGCAGACAAAGGTATTACAAAAAAGAGAAAACTAAAGACCAATATACCACGTAAACATGACTGCAAAAATCCCTACAATATATTAGCAAATAAAATCCAACAATGAGTAAAATTATATCATGCTCACTTGGTATAAAAACTCTCAGCAAACTAGGAATAGAAGGGAACTCCTTCTATTATTATCTATTATTATCTTCTATATTATCTATGAAAAATCTACAGTTAACATCATGATTCATTCTGAAAAAACTGATTTCTTACTAAGATTGTGAATAAGGCAAGGATGCCTATTTGCATTGTTTATATTCAACATTATGTTTGAGGTTCTAGTCACTGAGAAAAGGCAAGAAAAGGAAATAAAAAGCTTACACATTCACATGGAAGAAAGAATTATTATTTTTTTTTTCAGAATTAAACATTTTATTTTTGCCATAAGAAGCTCTATGAACTAATGTTAGGCGATGGTTAATGAAAAGTAGAACTTAAAAATCATGACGGAGATTGTACAAGTATGAACACTGCAGTATTGGAGGAAATGAACAAAGTTTCGTATGACTGACAGAGGGCAGGAAGCCAGTGCTGTTGAATTAGCATTTAATTCTTTAGAATATACATGCCTTGACATACAAAATACCTTGATCAATGTTTACCATTTGTTTTACCTTTTTGGTACAATGGAAAAAATGTGCCATCATTCCTTCATAGTGGTTGTTTATGGGGGATCATTACTACCAAGATCATAATAATCATTTAGGGTATATTTTAAGGTTAGCCTTGCAAAATTGCTATGGCATTTTAAAATCTTTGCTTAGTTTGAATGTTTTCATTTTGTCATTTCTTTTAACAAATTATCATTTCAAATAGTTCCTATCCAGAATATTTACAGGTAATTTAGCATAGGAACAAATTTGAAGCCAATTTGAAAGAAAAAAGGAAATTCAATGGCCAGAAAGCTAAGTATAAAATAGAAAAACCCCATGGTAAATATTAAACAGCATCTTGCTACAGATCTCCATTCCAATAAATACCAAGAGTAAAGAGTTTTCACCCCAAAGGAGTATTTCACATGAACTCTAAACTTTGGATATGGAAACTTCTAGAAAAACTGAAGACCCTGAGACACATGCAAGTAAGAGTCTTCTGGCAAAAATACAATTTATTTTTCCAGTTTTCCTCCTCCCAAAAAACTCCAGAAGATACCTTTAATAGGCACAGAGTTTACATTTTATATTCAGAATGTACAGAGCACAGCAGCAGCAAATAATTATATCCATATTATTCAGAATGGATAGTTTTCCATTATAGAATTCCTGGTTTGTCATAATAGGCTTGTAGAAACCACCAAGTTTTATTATGACAAACTAATTTATCTAGCAGTTGAGTCTGAAATGTCTGGAAGCTCTGCTGGCATCAATATCATTCACATTGGTAGAATTGTATCTAACTGGTGAAATAACATTAATGAAACTCAAATTTCCACTGAGAACAATTCAGAGTGCACCCTATAGTCAAAGAGTAATGCCATCAATATCTACACAGAAAGGAACAGATATGGTGATTCCAGAGGTCACAGTCTTAAGTTATAAGGTAATTTCAAATTTCCCAAGGGTTAGTTTACAAAATGGTTTAAAGGTCTAGACTTAGAGAAAACAGACAAATGCACATCACTCTACCCCTTGGTAAGCAAAAGATATTATTTTTCTTTCTCCTTATATTATTGCATATACTGATGCCTGATACCCTCAGCTATCAACTGAAGAAACACTGAAACCATTATCTTCAAATCGAGCTTACCATCAGAAGAATGATGTATACATGAGAAATTATCATTAAAGCTTTAAGTTCAAGGTCAAGAAATAGACTATTTTTAAAAATACATAGTTAAGGGGAAAGAAAATATCTATGCTGAACTAAGAAATATTTAAGCAAGGTTACAAATGACTAATAACTATGCACAACAATCTTTTCCAATAGCTATTAAATTTTTTCTTTTGCTAAAAAAAATCATTTACAGAAGTTCAACAATTCTGTTACAAATGCTAGGCTATATATTTGTTCCAACCTGCTTCCTTTTAGTTCTAGCACTTCAGTAAGTTTTAACTTTATTTTCTAAATGTTTAAATATGTGTCATTTTAAAAGGAAGAAAGGTTATATTGTTGTCAAGATAAATGGGAACTGACAAGCCTATATAACATTCCAAATGTAGTTTGTGATTGCTATAATATCGCAGCAATTTGAAGATGGAATAAAACTTATTTTAGAAGGGGTAAAAACCTAAAAGATCTTGTTGAAAGGAAAATACTAGATCACTGATTCAACTATTTCAAATAAAGACTTACTATTGGAGATTCTAAGTAATAATAACATTTAAAAATATATGCCAGTAGCCTCCCACCTAAAATATGTAAAGGTCTCACCTATGAATTCTATCATTTACAAAGATTTATATATAATTAAAGATCAATTTGGTGGCCTTTAGATTCAAAATTTGAAAAATTTTTTAGAAATATTTTTAACCATAAGAAGCAAAAAAGAAATCTCCATGCTATTCCATCTTCTATCACATAAGAGTACAAAATTAAAAATAAGTGCGACAGAATTTTTCATCTCCTGTCTGCATTAGAGATTTGTTTTTCCATTAGTTTTTTGCTCACAGAGACCACTGCAAAGGTATACAGTGGACTAGCCACCAAAGTCTTTTAGACTATGGCAATAAAAGCAAGGATTAATTCTAATTAGCTAAATCTGATTCATTCTTCAGATGAGAGACTTGTCTGCATGGCTATTTTCATGAAAGGAGGGCGGTAGGAGGTGGTTATCCATTTGGACTAGCAGAATACACAACCAAGTGAAGACTTATTCTGAAAATTTCCAGAACAACTTTAGAAGTTCTTGTTTACTTTTTATGCCATATACAAGACACAACACACATTTATAGTCTCAATGTTAAAAAATTGAGAATTCAGCAGTAAAGTGCTAACACGGAAGGGGAAAGTATGCTAGTAACTCCAGTTATTTTCAAAGAACATTCAGACTGCTTCAAATTCTATTCAGAAAACTATCTCTCCAAGCTTATTTTTGTTTGCCTCTTAAATGAGCTGAAAGCTAACTATATAAACAAATACTTGGGTGGGAGGACTTCTCAATCTCTACTCAAAGTTTCAGAAAAATTTGCTTCTAAATATTATCAACAAATAATCCTTCAGATGATGTGGCAGATCAAATTTTCTTACACCTTGTTTTACAGGTCTTCTGAAACCCCTGTCCCTCAATCCAAACCAAAACTTTCTGGTATTTCAAAGGAGTTTAGTAAGATTCTGGTATTATAAATTCAAACTCAGTACTGCCATCTGTTACATTCTGTTTAAAAATCGAATCATTTTCCTGCTGAATAAAAATATCTTCCCAGGTCATTGGCTTGTTCTGAGGAGTAGATGTGGTGGTCCCTACTGGAGGTTCTTTTCCAGCATCAACCTTATATCCAATACCATCATCCTTCATTACAGGCATAGTGCTTGACCTGTCAGAAAGATATGCATATTGTCTGATCTGTAAAGACCTGCATGGATGTAAACGATAAAGCTTCGAGTCCCCACAAGGATCCTGACTATGAACTGACTTTATATGTGAAGACATAAACTGATAGTTGATGAAGGATTTGCCACAAGCCAAACACTGATACCTTCGCTCCCCTGTGTGATGAATTTCATGCTTTGTACGATATTCTGCAAGAGGAAACACCTTCTCACAGTAACGACACGGATACTTCTTCTCCCAAGAATGAATGTTAAAATGTCTCCACAAGCTTGTCAGACAGACATATGACCTTTTGCATACAATACAGATATAATAGACCCTTCCATCTACTATTAACTCATAGTGATCATCATGTTTTACTTTCATACGTTTGTTTGCCGTCTCACTGCCAGACGTTTTTGGTGTCTCATTTTCATGTCTGGTCTCCCCTTCATCAGGGTCATCTTTGACAGTGATCACTATGTCATAAGTATCTTCACCGATATTTGCATAAACCTTGCAACCAGTTGACAAGCCTTCAATTTCAGTAGCTGTATCTAAAGTAATGATCTTCTGACCCTCCATCAGATGTTTTGATCCTAAGCCTGGATCATTAGTGTTTCTAGTAATTACATCTGAAATTTTTAAAGAATTGGAAAGTGGTTCTTGCACGAGTGTAGGAATCTGCATTTTCTGTATTAATGATCCATCAAAACTGGTATTTTGGGAGATATCAGCCTGTGGGACCAAAGACGTATTACCGACTGCCGAGTCTGGACTGGAGCTAATAGTGTCATCATCATCATCTATAATTTCCTCCTCTTCCTCTTCATTGGTCTTGTTTCCTGTTAAAATAGCACTGTTTGGTGTCTGCTGATTCTGCACAAGTAAATTGATTGAAGATGACATATGATTTGGAGGTGAAGAACTGACATTTGGTGGTGTAGTAAGTGGTGTCTGATTTAACAAAATAATGTTGGGAGTCAGATGTGTTGGAGCCGAAGATACCAGCAATTTTTCATTTCCTTGTGTTTGGCTCAGAGTTGCCTGATTCACAGGAGTAGGAAGTTTCTGAGTAGGTGTGATATTTGTTAAAGGGGGAGAGTTATTGCTAGTGCAAGGTGCAACATCTGAAATATCAACAGGGCCTGGGTTAGGCTGGACCTGTGTCACTGCATTGTTACTTGGCAAAGTCTCCTTTGCAGGCAGAATCTCAGAGCAGAAAATGACATCATCATCATCATCATCATCATCTGAGTCGGTAACAATGATCTTTTTCATTTCATAATCTTCAGCAGATAATGAAAAAGACTCTGTTATAATAGGCATTATAGTAGCCCCATTATCTTGGGCTTCATCTTTTGATTTTTGTATTAAAAGGTTCTTGTCACTAGAATCAGGAGGTAAGGTTTCAGCATTACCATCCTGAGCTGTACCTGAGATGCTTTTAACCTGTGACAATGGGACACCATTGTCTCTGCGATAAATTTCACTCCTAATAACTGCCCTGATTTAATTAACTCATCAAGCAAATCTGATCTAACACGAACAATCTTAGAACTATAGATATAATTGAGAATTTCTGCAAAGATCTCTGCTCTTATAAAGCTCAGTTCAACAACCTGCCCGGCAACTGAGAAGAGTTGATGGAAGTAGGTGCTAGAAGCAGAAAGAATATTCTTATGGGCCCGAAATTTTCGGTCTTCCACAATAACAGTAACATCACAGAAGAGTCCATGGCCGCGTTGCTCATTCAAGGAGTTCAGTAGGCTGCCAGAAAACTGAATGTCTGTAGCAGAAATCAGTTTTCTACTCTCCATGCCTGCTTCCTCCTCCAGCCGCGCGGAAGGGTGGAAGTCCCTCAACAAGAAAAAGCTGCACTCCCCGGCGATTCTGACCCTTCTTTAAATGTCGCTCCAGTCTTGGCAGACGTCGACGCAGCTGCAGCTGCCGCCACCGCTGGTACAGCTGCCCCACGCAGCCAACAGAGGAAGAATTATTTTTTTATTGGTAAATAATGTGATTATGTTTGAAGAAAATCTTATGGAATTTACAAAAAGCTAATGGAACTAATAAATGAGGTTAGCAAAATTACAGAATTATAAGGTCAGTATACAAAAATCAATTGTACTTTTATATACTAGCAATTAACTTGTATAAATTGAAATAAAAAATACCATCTACAATAGCACCAAAAAGTATAAAATAAGTGGGATAAATTTAATGAAATAAGTACAGAGCCTTTGCAATGAAAACTATAAAACATTGCTGAGAGAAATTAAAGTAGATTCAATTAAGTTAAGAGATATACCATGTTCATGGATGGGAAGACTCAGTATCTTTAAAATATTCATTTTCTGCAACGTGTTCTATTCAACACATTCCTAATTTAAACTCTAGCAGATTTTTTTTTTTTTTTTGGTAAAACTTTCAACTTGATTCTAAAACTTTTATGGAATGTCAAAGCTATAAAACTTCTAGAAAAAATATAGAAGAACTTCACAACCTTAGAGTAGGCAAAATTTTTTTAGGACACAAAAAGCTTGAACCATAAAAGAAAAATTGAATAAATTGAACTTATTCTAAATTAAGAACTTATGATTTTTAAAAAACATTGTTAAGAATATAAAAAGTCATACCACTGACTGGAGAAAATCACAATATATATAACTACTGAAGGAATAGTAGTTCCTTCAGTCTGGGACTACATAAAACTAACTAAATAAGTAGTAACAACTCAATTTTTAAAATGAACAATATGTTTGAACAAAACCAAAATAGCTAATAATTCCATAAAAACATGCTCAATATCTTTAGCCATCAAAGAAATGCAAATTTAAACCACTATAATATATCAGTACATACTCCTTAGAATAGCTAAAATTAAAAAGACTGATGGTACCTAGGGCTAGCAAGGGTGTTGGCAAGTAGAACTCTCATACATTGCTGGTGGGAATGTAACATGGTACATCCACTTTGGAAAACAGTTTGTGAGTTTCCTATGAGGTTAAATATACATGTAGCATATCATTCAGCAATCCTACTCCTGGGTATTTACCTAAGGGATATGAAAACCCATGTCTTCACAAAGACTCATACATGAATGTTGGTATAATATTTATTTACAATAGCCCAAAACTGGAAACAACTCTAGTGTCTATCAAGAATGAACAGATAAACAAATTGTGGTCTTTCCACACAATAGATTTACTAAGATGGGGCCTAGTAAGGACGATTTTAAAAAATGTTCTATATCATGATGGTGGTGGTACTTGCACGGAGGTAGAATTTCTCAAAATCTATTGAAATGTACAACTAGGTAGGTGCATTTTATTTTATATAAACTATCTCCTACTAATTAAAAAAAATGAATGAAAAGAACCAGTTAGGGGACACAGTGGCCTCCAGGCTGGAGATGACAGTGGCCTGGACTGGAGGGGTAGCAGAGGAATGGAAAGATGTTGCAAGAAGTAGAGGGATTTGAAAGAGAAAGAATCTTTCACCCTATTTCCTTTTATCTGTACAAACACATCTAATAATTTTTAAAAAATGAAAGTCAGAGAAAGTTTCTGGAGTATTTGATGAGGACGAACAGTAATTTATACAGAAAATAGGGAGTTATGGTGAGTTATAAAGGGATCACTGATGAAATTTCAGAGGCCTATATGGCCATGAAATTGCTAGACAATGTCAGGTAATACCACCCTATATGGATAATGGATAATTATCCACATCTATGATAAACAATGGCATATACATACTTATGTAATCTAGTTACTTTTCTCCACATTCTGGAACTAGGAATTAGTGACTGCCTTCTTCCACCCAAGAATTCCATCTAGAATCTCCTTAAGCGCTCTCCAAATTGTGTATTCTGTGTATTTCCAGAAAGAGGAAAATTGGCTACATATCCTGGAAAATATAGATGGAAACATTTTATAGTAAATATTGAAAGATACAAAATTCATTTCTATTTTGAAAGCAAGGAGGAGAATTATAGAGGAAGTAAAGACTGTACTTAAAATTTTAAAATATATAATTTTTGAAATTATTAAGATTATACTCATTACAGGAAATTTGAAAATAAAGAAAAGCGAAGAGAAGAAATTCAAGTTACTCATAATCCCAATCTTTGTTAACATTTTGTTTTATTTCCTTCTAAACTTTTTTTTCTTCAATGCTTGATCTTACAAAATAGTTGTAATCAGAGTGTCCACACAATTTTATAGCCTATTTTTACCATCAACATTTTAACCTAGCATATCATTCATTCATTTTTTCATTTATATAATCATTTATTCAGCAAAGACTTATTGAAAGGTTGCTATGTATCCAGTATTGATAAAAGCAAGAAAAGACAATTTTTGCCCTCAAGCAGCTTCCACACTAGTAGAAAGAGATATTAAACAATAAACACCAGCAAGAAAATAAATATGTAATTAGAAATTTGCTTCTAAAAAAGAAATAAATAGGGTATTGTGACAGATTAACTGGGGAACACAAATTAGATTGGGAAGTCAGGAAAGGCTGGTTCAAGGAAGGTAATTGAAGTGGGAAAATGGCCAGTTGGCAGTTGGGGAGAGGAACATGGCGGGCAGAGAGCATGGCATGAGGAAAGAGGAGAGTGACGGGAGGTCAGTGAGGCTGCAGCACAAAGTGTGATGGGGAGGGTGGCCTGGGAGGAGACTGAAGTGGCAGGCAAGCATTTGATGGCACAGGGCTTTTGCAGCCAGGCTCAGAAGTTTGCAGTGTATTCTAAGAGTAATGGAGAACCATTGATTGGCTTTAAAATGGGGGACATCTCACTCAATTTATGTTCTTAGAATATTGCCCTGGTTAAGATGGAGATAAGAGTGGAAAGGAGGGTGTCAGTTAGGAGGCCATTGCAGTCGCCTAGGTGAAGAATGGGGTGGCTTCAATGAGGCTGGTGGTAGAAGTGAACAGATTAGAGAAATATTTTTCAGGTTGAAATGCAGGTAGAATCATATGAAATTGTTATTTTTGTAGGTCAAAGAGGGCACACATTGGCAACTTCACACTCTTCTGTCTAGTCATAGAGCTTAGTGTTGCACTGGATGTGTGGACAAGGAGAAGGGGACTGAGGGATGACTCCACTTTTTGTCTTGAGTAACCTGGCAGATGTAGGGGCCATTAAGGAGGGGAAAATTAGAGAACCAAGTGTGGTGGCCGTGAAGGTCGGTTCCTATCACACATCCAATCCCTCTGCCACTGAGTATCAGAGATGTTTCAGAAATTGACTCCAGTTCTGGGGATCATTAGTGACTAGGCTAAGCCAGCCTTGGTTTTCCCATTTACCTTCCAATGGCTGGTTTAGAATCTCAGGCTTATTTTATCTGTATACGCACTGGGCATTTCCCCTGGCCCTGTGGTGAGTATGCAACCTGAATTGGTTCAGATTGAAAGAAGTTTTATTCTGTTAATGGATCTTTGTTCATAAAATTTTAGAACTTTTCTATGTTTTATAATAAGATGGATTCCCAGAATTAGGAATAATGGGTCAAAGGATGGGAACACTTTAAAGGCTCTTGATATATGTAACTAAATGGCTTTAGAAAATAATGGTTCCAATGAACCCTTATACCAGTAAAGTATGAAAGTGACAATTAAGCCATACACTTTCACAGCATTGATTATCCTCATTAAAAACAATCTTAGTTAATTTCTTTGGCAAAAAATATTATTTCATTTATAATTGACCTTCTTTTATTAATAGTAAGATGGAATACTTTCCCATCAGATTATTTTAAAAACAGTGAACTAAAAGAGCATGAACCCCAAAATGTGAAACATTCTTTTTTGGTACCATCTCAAAGAATGTTTCAGAATATCTTCTGAGAAGACAACTTACATTTACTCATTTGCCTTACCCCACACATTGATATTGAATTATAACTGACATAGTGATAATTTCTACTGCTTTGATTTCCTAGCATAAGGGATAGTTTATAAGACTGTATAAATCAAATCAATATATAAGTCCAGGTTCCAAAACTAACTGTATTCATATCATTTAGAAATTAAAATTATAGTTTATTCCTGATATAAAAATCAATGCCAGACTTACAAGATGGTGCAAGTAAGATTTTGTATTATTGCTCATCTCTTCATATGCACAAATCAGGAGTGTTTTCTTTGCTTTCTATTTAATCTACCAAGTGAAAATGCTTAATGTAATTTGAATTATACTTTTGGAAAAGAGGAATGAGCTACTTTGACTGGACTGTCATTCTATCTTTAATTCTCAAAGTCTTAGGTTGTTTTATTCTTGCTCTTCTTATAAATTTAATAAAATAAAAAGAAACAATTATTAATTAATTAATTCATTTTAATACTTTTATTTTGCACAATGAAGAGCCTATCTTCTGAGATATTTATCTTCCATGTTGTTAAGATAATTTTTCTGGAAGAGCCATAGAGCTCTATCTTCCATAATATATCTTGGTCCCAACATCAAAGGCATCAGAAGAAGCAACAAAAACTAATCCTTCTTTCACAGCTTCTATTCGTTCAAGATAGAATTTTATGGAATCAGATAATGGTGGATCTCTTTTCTCTTTGCTTCAAATGCTTAAATCTACTTTTTTTTACACTATTCATGTGTTTTTATTTTATACCATTTCATAATGTTCTTCGATCATATATATTTTGTTACACTGTATGTTCTTTGTAAGCAGGGACTTGTGTTATTCCTCTTAACATTACTGCCAGGAACAGAGTAGACATTTAGAAAACATTCACATCTTAATGTACAGATGCAGTGAAAACACCAGCAGACTTTTCTATAGAATCTATTTTGCCTAGAACTGTTTGTATTGCAGTCCTGCAGGATGTAGTTCTAGATATTTATGACAAAGAATCATAAAAAAATTAAAACAAATTATCATAATCGAAGAGTTTCAAACATCTAGTCTTCCTCAACTTGGCTTTTCTCTAACACCCGTATGTTGTTGAATATTATCCTGGTCAATAAATTCTCTCTGCATCCTCTGAAAGTCATTGTCATAGACAAAGCAGTTTTCTGAGAAAAAGCTAAAACTGGGATGCAACTTTGAGGTTTACATCACCCTTTGGTGTGTTGCCCAAAAAAATACAGTTTGCTTCAAAGAACTGACACAGCTTCCAGAACAGCAAAGGGGCACATGCTGAGAGACTTCCAGTGGTTTCTGACAGCTTGACCAGACACAACCCTTCCTTGCAGAAACTGTATCGCAACATACGCCATGGTCTTTATTTTGCATGAATGCCTTAGAAATTCGTGGACATGTAAATCATACCCTCCCACCCAAAGGGAAAGAAATAACAGGTGACTATAACTCCACGTGCTGCCCCAACTACCTCAGGCTCTATTCTTCATATATACTTCATTTCCTGTAAAACTTACTTTTAACCTTTAAACTGCCCACTTTTATTACAGGCTTCTCAGAAAGAATTAGAGAGAAACCACCTCCTCCCCTTTGAGTTACATAATAGCATGTTTTCTGGTTCTTTCCCCACCCCTTCTCTCCTGCAAAGGGATTCGAAATCTGAACCACTGTGATATCATACAACTCTAAATTTCTCACTGAATGTGTGGTCAGTTAAAAACCAACAAATCTTTCAATCTAGTTAAAAGCCACCATTTGAAATTTGCTCTTCCTTCCCATATTTATTAATATATTAATGCATGAATACAGTTAAGTCTGCCCTATTTAGAGTCATGTGGTACAAGAAGAATGTTCGCTATTCAAACCCACCAATATTTTTTTAATTGAATACATGCATCTTTCCCCCTTTGAATCTTTTGCTGTGTATGCTTATTAGTGCAAAAATAGATTTGACAGCATGGTTTGCAGTTCACTTTTCTCTTTCTTTTTAATGGGTAGCATTGTCGAGTTAGAACTGGTCAATCAGAACTGCCTTCCAGTACTAGTCCTGCATGGAATAGTGCAGGATTAGGACTTTGACAAATGTATTTCCTGAATGATTCCACTTTATGTAAAATAGAGACAATAATGGGATTCTTAGGGAAATTGTGACCTTCTGATTTCAAGATTGTTCTTTCTTAAGCACCAAAGGAGGCAAGAAAAGCTTCATCTTTCTCTGATGCACCCTTTTTAATAAAACGATTTGTTCTGTAAAATTTGGATTCAGTCAAAAGGCCACAGTCAAGGATCCAGAAGGTCACATGTGGCCTAGAGGCTGCAAGTTCCCTACCCCTGGTTGGTTTTCAAAAAATATTGGCCCTTTTTGCCCCCTTTTTGTTCCTCATTTCCTTCTTCTCCATCAACAGTGAAACATCCCAAATCTGGATAATCTTGAAATAAAGCAAACAGTGAATATATGTTGCTATAATAAAATTTTGACTGTGGCTAAAACATTTCTTGGCAGGTATCACTCTCTGCCTCAATGTGCTTTATACTCAAATTTGCTGTACAAACTCTTTCAATGAGATGCAACTCCAGATTGATCTTCAAAGTTCATTATCTGAACTCACATTATTTAGCCAATGCTGTCTGTTCTTCTCACTTAGGTCTCTCCCAATAAGTCAGGAAGTCTCTTCATTGTAGCATGAATTTGAGCATTATGCAAGACCATGTCACATGTTTGCACATGTTGCTTGTATTGCCTGAAGTTTTTCACTCTTCTTCTTTCTCCTTCCAAGTCCTATTCCTCCTTCCAGGTCAAGTCCAAGGCTTGCCTTGAGGAAGTTCTTCCTGGACTGTCTTGTCCAGGGTCTGTTTTACACTTACAGCACATTTTAGTCTGGACTAGCTGCATCTTAAGTGCTGACAGCCACACATGGCAAGTGGCTATCATACTGGACAATGCAGATCTAGTTTGTCTTGCCCATCTCTGCAATCCTGTATCACTCAGCGTTTTCATCACATATCTTGAGTTTTATCTCAATAAACATGACAGCTTACATCTTTGAAACACTTTGTAGTTTGCAAAGTACTTTCACATATATTATCTTGAATGATCTTCACAGCAAATTCTATGAATATGGAAGGGATTACTGTTAACCATTCAGAGATAAAGAAAACAAGACCCAGTTACCAAGACTCTAAGACCTTGAGTAACTTACACCAAACTGTATACAAAGTAAAATAATCATTTCTTGGACTCAGGGTCCCAATATCCAATAATAACTTGTTTCTTTAAACAACTGAGGTCCCAATATCCAATAATAAGTTGTTTCTTTAAACTGTATTTGCATAAAACTTTAAAGTTATTTTAACTTTGAATAGTTAATACATGTTCAATATACAAAATTCAAAAGGCAACCACATTTACTAGTCTCTTATATTCATTTTCTCCTCTTTACTAAATGACTGCATCCTATGTGTGTTATTATACACTTTGATTTTTTTTACATAGTAGTATGTTTAGTATATTAAGTGTATTAGAAGATTGTTGTACATTGTACTTGAAGGCCTACATCATTCTTTGTAACTGTGGTATGGTATTCCACTGTCTGGATGTACTATCATTTATTAACCAGTCCCTGCTGGTGAGCATTTAGGGTGTCTTTAGTCTTTTGCTATGATAAATAGTATTTCAGTAAACAAACTTGTGCATACTTCATTTCAACATTGTGAGTATGTTTACACTAGAAATTCTATGCCATCATTTCTGGGTCAAAGTGTATGTGCACTTTAAAATGTGAAAATTCCCCTTCATTAAAATTTTAAAGATTCTCACTTGCACTAAGAACACGAGTTTCTGTTTTCTTATACCGTGAAAACTCAGTGTGTTGTGAACTTGTACTCGTGAGCTTCAGCTCTTTTCACATGTTCACGTGTCATTTGCATTTTCTGCAGACTGACCATTCATATCTATATCCTGTACTCTGTTTTCCTATTGAATTGTTCTTCTTTTTTATTGTAAGAGCTCTTTCTGTATTAAGCAAATTGTGACAAGAAGTGCAGTATTTTTTCTTTGTTTTTTGATTTCAGCTTTTCAAAAAAGTTTTAGTTTTGCTTTGTTTTGTGTTTGCTATATATATATATAGCTTTCTTTACAATTCTTTTGTGGCTTTGGAGTTTGTATCATACCTAGAATCCTAGTGGTGTAGGTCCAGTTTAATATTTTGTCAGATGATTTCCCAGTAACTCAATGTCATGGTGGAAAAATCCATCTTGTTTCATAGATTTAGAATGCCACCCAAAATTATGTTGTTTTACCTTCTGTTTTTAGATTTATTTCTGAATTTTGTTTTCTCTTTCACTGGTCTATCTTTGCATTAATACTACAATATTTTAATATCTAATAGGGCTTGTCCCCTGACCATTATTCTTTCTCCCCCAATTTTCTGGATTTTATTGTGTGTTTATTTTTTCATATGAATCAGGTTATCTGGTTAGAAGAACATTTCCGTATTTTATTGGGATTGCATTTTATTCTTAGGCTACATTTTGGAGAAGGGTTATGGTTAGGAAAAGCATCTATGTATGATGAGGCTTACCACCCAATGGTATGCTTTTATATTTGCCAAAGTCTTCTATTGTGTCTTTCAGTAATGTTTTAAAGTTTATATATATATATATATATATGTGTGTGTGTGTGTGTGTATAAAACTCATTTTTCTAGGTGTTATATATTTTTATTGTTATTGTAAAGAAGATATTTTCTTCCATTATAACTATTTAAAATACCTTATTATAGAAAATTTCAAACATATCAAAAGTAGAGAGAATAGGATAATAAAACTCCTTGTACTCATCACCCTGCTTTAAGAATTTTCAATTCACACCCAATTTCATTTCATTCAGTCCCCAGCTCTCTTCTCTCCCCTACTCATGTTATTGTGAAGCAAATCCAAAACTATACATTATTTCACCTATAAATATTTAAGTATATATCTCTAAAAGACAGTAGCTTGAAAAAAACCCCACAACTATAATGACTTTTCATATGGTAAAATATTCCACAATAATTTCTTAATATCTTCAAACATCTAGTCAATTGACTTGTTTTCTCAAGTCTGTGAGGCTTGTCTGTAAGGCTTCTCTTGTCTGTAAGGCTTGGTTTTCTTTTTCCAATTCATTTGTTTGAACTTGGATCCAAATAAAATCCATATATTACAATTGTTTGCTATGTCTCTTAAGTCTCTTTTAATCTATAGGTTTATCCTCTGATTCTTTCTTCCTTGCAGATTTTTGTTGAAGAAATTGGATCATTTATTTTCTAGATGTTCCTATAGTGTGGATTTTGCTGAATGACTCCACATGGGATTATCATATTCTTGCACTTCTCTTTATTTCCTGTAAACTGGTAATTAGATCTAGGGACGTGATCAAATTGAAGTTTGATTTGAGGAGGGGAGACTAAATGTTAAAAAAAAATGTGATTTTTTTTTGTGTGGTATTTGAAGCTACTGGTAATTATTTCCTAGATCTGTTGATTCATTAGGGCTTACAAAATTATTATATTCTAAATTAACCATTTTTTCCATTTATTAGCTGGAGTACTTCTAAACAGAGATACTACCCCCAACAACTACTCATATGTATTCTAAGCTACATTCACCTGAGGTGCATTCATATGAGACAGACAGGATAAATGCTTGATTCTTTGCCTTTATTTGTTAGTTTTCAAAATAACAAGTTGGTTCTTAACATCATCAGAGGTGACTGGTAAGATTTGTTCTATTTTATATCATTGTGAATCCGTGGATTTTTAAATATATTTGGTGTGTTTTAGTCCATTAAAGTTATTATTTTTATTGATGCTCAAATTGTTCTATCTTTGGCCAGTGGGAACCTATTGAAGTGGCTCTTGAATTCTGTAGACATGATAAAAAGAGCCTGATAGCTTCTTTACTCTCTTGTATGAAAAGATATTCCAGACTTACGTTGCACATTTCCTGCCCCAGATCAGGAAGTAAATATTTCTCTAAGAAGATTTGGTTACTTTTGGAAATTATTTTTAGAAGCTACAATGTGGGATGTTAGGGGTGCTAATTGCTAGTAGGTTGGCCAACATTTTTAGACCTCTTCAGCGGATAAAGCTGGGATAGGTGTGTGTTCCAGATTAATTATATCACGAGACCATAGAACTTAAGTTGAGTAAGGAAGGAAGTGAAAAGATGAGTGTATTGGCTCACATGATTATGGAGGCCAAGAAGTCCATCAGTGTGGGACTTCTGTAAACTGGAGAACCAGGAAAGCTGCTGGTATATAGTTCAGTCAAGTCCAAAGGTCTGAGGGTGGAAGGCAATTGAGTAATTCTAGGTCTGAGTCCAAAGGCCCAAGAACTAAGAGCATTGATGTCTGAAGGCAGGAAATGGATGTCCCAGTTCAAGAAGACAGAGTGAATTTGCCCTTCCTCCACCTTTTTGTTCTATTCAGGCCCTCAACAGATTGGATGCCAACTCACAATGGTGAGGACATATTTTTCACTCAGTCCACTGATTCAAATTCTAATCTTTTCTGGAAACACCCTCACAAACACCCCCAAAATAATGTTTTACCAGTATCTGAGTATCCCTTAGCCCAGTCAAGTTGGCCAAAATATAAAATGAACCATCACAATGAGAGAGATGAACAATTACGACACTGATAGCATTTTATCAGTCTCAGTGGAAAGAGATGAAAAAGAGTTGAAGTCAAAATAACAGAGGGAGTAATCCAGAAAAGTTGAAGGTGGTGGTCAGAGAGTGGGAATCCTTGCATTGTGATGATGGAGGAGATGCAGTTAAGGTAATTATAAAGCCTGGGGTGTTACTGTATGAGAGAGTGAGTGGCTGAGGACAGGAAGAGGTGAAGATCACGGGACAGGGGAGGTGGAAGAACAGAGTGGCCAAGATGTTGAGTGAATCCTCTTTGTGGATCTTGAAACATCAAGAATTATGACAGGCATATTGGAATGAGTGACAGACGAGAAAAAGAAAAAAGAAGAGATAAGAGGAGTGACTGGGGAGTGGTAGGCTAGTGCAACAATGAGGAGAAGGGCATTAAAGCCTGAAAACATGACATTCTAGGCTGAAAGTCTTAGGGAAGACAAAGGAAGAGTGATCAGAAATGACGATGCCGAATGAAGAGAACCCCCATTCTGCCCGTGGTAGAAGGATGCAGGAGAGAGAGTGTCCCACCAGGAGAGAGCTGCAGCATCCTCAGGGGGAGAGCAAGAAGCTGAAGGGGACTTTCAGAGAAGAGGCTGAGGATTTGAGGGTTTTGCTGAATGCTGTTTGAGAGTTACAGAGGGAACAGTGAAGCGGTTTCAAAATTTGGAGAGAGTGAGATATGGGATCTGAAAAATGTTTAGAGCGCAAGGAATGAAAGACGGCTCAGGCATCCTGGGCTGCTTGTGATGATGGATGTAAACACAGATAAAGGCATGATGAAATTGTTTCTGATGGTCTCTCTACACATAGTGGTGGTGAGGCTCTGAGAGTTGTTGGGAGGTTGAGGGACAGAGTAGGAAGCCTTGCTACAAATAGGCAAAGTTCTGGACCTTATTTTGACTCCTGTCTGAGGTAGGTGGGAGCAGAGAGCAGGAGGGGTCTTATCTGGAGCACCAGGGGTTTAAAAGCACACTTTTAAAAAAGTAGAAACTGTATCTTCAAAATACATGATGAAAAGTGCACAAATTATTGGGATTGTGGCTTATAAGGGGAACACACCTGTGTAACTGACAACCAGATGAGAAAAGACGGCATCACCGTATTCCAGAAGCCCACCCCCACCCCCAAACAGGCAATACCCTCCCCAAGAATAACCATTATCCTGACTTCTAACATCATAGATTAGTTTTTTTCTGATTTTGCATTCTATATAGATGGAATGGTGCAGTAGATACCCTTTTGTTCGACATTATGTCAGTGAGATTGGTCTATGTTGTGTGCATTCAAAATTTGCTCATTCTATTGAATAATTGTGTCTGTAGTCTATTGTATAAATAAACCACAACTTATTCGTCTGTTCCATTGTTGATGGATGTTTGGGTTGTTTTCAGCTTTCAGTTATGATGAACATTCTTGTATAAGTCTTTTGATGAACATATGTATGCATTTCTGTGGGGCATATCCTTAAGAGAAAATAGGGTAATGCATATGTTCAGTTTTGCAGATACCATCAGTTTCCCAAAGTGGCTATACAAATTTATACTCCCATTATCTGTATATGAAAGTTCCAGCTGTTTTTATAACAATCTTAAATACCTTGTCAGTACCTCTGAAGATGGTTATATACTTTTCTTCTTTTAATCTATAAATGTTGCTAGTTAAATTGATAGATATTCTGGTATTGAAACATCTTTGAATTCTTGAAATAAATCTAGTTTACATTGTGTTCCTCCTAGTGACTGGATCTTATTTTCTAATATTTTATTTAGGATTTTTTTCATTGATGCACCTGAGTTTAGTGTGTAGTTTTTGTGTGTGTATGGTATTTTTGTCAGTTTTTGATATTGGTATTATGCTAGGTTTATAGAAATAATTTGGAAATGATTTATAAAAATAATCTGTTCCTTCTGTATCTAAGTCCTGGAACCATTTAAATAGCATTGAAGTAATTTGTTTCTTAAATCCCTGGAAAGGATTAAAGTTTCTCCTGTGAAACTATCTACAGCTGGTGCTCTCTCAGATGAGCCTGGATAGGTAGGGAATCAGATGAGGGTAAAGTTCTCTCACAGCTTGCTTTATTTCTTCTGTGGTAATTGGTCTCCTTAGATGTTTTATCTCTTCTGGTGTCCATTTTGTAAATTATTTCTCTAGGAAACATTCAATTTCCTCTGTTTTTTAAAAATGTATTTTCTTAAGCATGGGCAATGTAGTTTCTTTGGATTCTTTTAATTTCTTCTGTATTTGTGGTTATTTTCATCTTTATAATTTTAAACTGGTATTCATGCTTTCTTCAATTTATCTTGAATAGATTAGCTAACAGGTTATCCATTTTATTGTATATTGCAAAGAACAACACCTTGATTTAATTATAAGTTTTAGCCTTTTTATGCTTTCTAATTCAACTCCCATTTTTATTTTTTGTAATTATCTCTGTTTATTTTCTTTGGGCATTGTTTGTCTTCTAAGTTCTTGAATGCTTAATTCATTAATTTTTATTCTGTTTTTTTATTAATATAAGTATTTAAGGTTGTTTCCCATAAGCACTATCTTAGATGTAATCCATTGATTCAGATATGTAGTGTTTTCATTATTGTTATTTTCTATATTTCTGGCTAATTCAAATTTGATTTTCTTTTTGACTCAAAAGTTGTTTATAAGAGAGTTAAAAAATTTCTAGATGATAGAATGTTTTCTGTGTTCTTGTTTTAGTATTAGTTTCTAGCTTTATTGCATTGTCATCAGAAATTGTTGTCAGTATAATTTCTATTTTTTGAAATTTACTGTGGTTTTCTTTTTGGTTTAATATATCATTAATTTTTGTGAGAGTTCTATGAAGGTTTGAGGAAATATATATTTTTTGTTTTCAGGGTAAAGAGTTCAATATTTTACAATTCGATCTAATTTATTAATTTTGTAATTTAGGTTTTCTACTTTCCAACAAATGTTCTATTTACATGATCTGTCATGGACTGAGAGAAGAAAATCGAATTATCATTTAAAGGAAAGTGATATTATTTTTCTTATTTTCTGTAATTTTGGATTTCTGAATGTCGATTCTAAGCTACTTGTTGCATAAGTATTCATAAATGCTATATATGCATTGTGAATAGTTCCCTCTTTTATCATTTAAAAGTGTCCTTTGTTCTTACTACTTTTCTCCCCTGAACTCTGTTTAATAATAAGCTTACCACTGCAGTGCATTAATCAGAGTAGAACAGGCTATGTTGCAGTAAAATTTAAAGCCCCATTTTTACTAGATTAACAAAATATTTATTTCCTGCTCACGCCAAGTCCAGTGTGGTGTGAGTTGCTCTGTGCCATCTGGTGGCTGTGCAATCAGGAATACGCGGCAGGGAAAGAGAGGGACTGAGAGGGACGCTGGTTGTTACCTGTCTCAGTGAGGACGTGACAGTCAGTTCTCTGAAGAGTCTATTGGCCAGAGTCCATCACAAGGCTCACTCATTCCACAAGGAAGGCTAGAAAAGAGGGAAATCAATAAATATTTGAAAAGAACAAACTGTCTCTGCCACATCCCACTTTCTTTTTGTTAGCATTACTTGGAATGTCTTTGTTTGTCTATACTTGGTATGCTTTTGCCTTTTTGGTATGTGTTTTGGTTTTTGCTTTGTGATTCATAAAAAAAATCGTACATGAAGTTCATCCATTTATATTTATTAGGATGACAGATATATTTGGTTTCTCTTTGGTCATATTATTTCATGTAATGCTTTCTATTCTTTAGCTTTTTTCTTTCAGTCTATAGTCTGTGATTTCCTTCGTTCTTGTGGATATTTCTTCTGATAAACTGGAAAGTTTGTATTTTGCTCTAGTCTTTATATTTGCAATCAAAATGTTACATAATACACTTAGACATCTATTTCTTCAGATAGTATCTATTAACTCTCTACTCTGAACAGTGATCTTTCCCTTCCTCTCCTAGCTTACCATTTTATCTTCCGTAGTACTTACCTTTAAATTTTTATGCTTTTATTATTTTGTTAGCTTTAAATAAATTATTCTAACCTCCCAATTGCAAATGATGAGAAATTCAGTATGTTTATATTTTCACATTCTCTTCCCTTTCCTCTCCAAACTATTTTAAATTTATGTAATTTTATCCAAAAGAACTAATCAGAGATGTGTACAAAGATTTAAATACATGAATTTTTGTTGGAATATTTGCAACATGGAAACATTGAACAAATCTAAATAACTCAAAATAAAACATTGGTTAAGTAATTTATGATACATTACTATGATGGAACACTATGCAGAAATTTTTTAAAAATATTTTTTAAAAACTTTTAATGATATGAGAAAATGTTCAGAATAATGTGAAGTGGAAAAAGTACATTATGAAACATTACATAAAATATAACTTTAATTTTATAATAAGATATGATTTATAACATTTATATGTAGTTCCGTTTATATTACATTTATGTTATACTTATGGAGGACTAAAAATATACCAAAATGTTGTATATATTATATATTTATCAACCATACATTATATATTCAGTGATACATTTTAGATAAAAATACAGCAGAGCGTTAGTCATTATTATAGCTGAGTAATTATATTTAAACATTTTTTGTTTATTACCTTATTTCTAAAATTTATTATATTGAGTCTTTTATGACGATAAATTATGAGAAAACTTTTAAAAAGAAGGATTCAACTCTAAATAAGAAATAGAGGTCCTTTCTGGTGACCGGTACACAAAAGCCCTGACTTCAGCATGGTGCAAATCATCCAGGTAACAACACTTGTACCTCTAATGTTTTTTGAAATAATAATAATAAAAAGAAATAGAGGTCCTTAATTTTCAGTGCCTTTCTCTCAACTATGCTACATTGCTTCTATTCAAGAGACACTGTTTGAGTGCCTACTCTGTAGGACCAAGTTATTTAATTAAAGCAGTTTTTCCAACTCATTTGTAACCTTGAGATTTGATTCCAGATGTAAGACAAATAAATCAATTTACTTATATCTTCTCACACCTTATATTATTTTGTCTCTATAGCATCTCACACATGAGATTTCATTCATTTGTTAGCAAATATTGACTGAGTTCCATGTGTCTGCCACTGGGGATACAGCAGCGAACAGGAGAGACGTGGCTCTTGCCTCATGGAGTTAGCACTTAGCTGAGGGAAAGAGAAATTAAACAAGTAAATAAGCAAATAATTACAAATCACCATGACTACTGTAAATGACACTCTACAAAAAGGACACCTGCACTCGAATGTTTATAGCAGCACAATTCACAATTGCAAAGCTGTGGAAACAACCCAAATGCCCATCAATTCATGAGTGGATTAATAAAATGTGGTATATGTATACCATGGAGCTATTCAGCTCTAAGAAACAACGGTGATATAGCATATCTTGTATTTTCCTGGATAGAGTTGGAACGCATACTACTAAGTGAAGTATCCCAAGAATGGAAAAACAAGCACCAGATATACTCACCAGTAAACTGGTATTAACTGAGCAGCACCTAAGTGGACGCATAGGAACTACATTAATTGGGTATTGGGCGGGTGGGAGGGGGGAGAGGGGGCTGGTATATACATACATAATGAGTGAGATGTGCACCGTCTGGGGGATGGTCATGCTTAAAGCTCAGACTTGTGGAGGGAGGGGGGCAAGGGCATTATTTGAAACCTTAAAATTTATACCCCCATAATATGCTGAAATTAAAAAAAAAAGTACCAACCAGAAAGGAAAAGACTGATTCAATAGACTTCATTAAAATTGAGAAGCTTGCGTTTTTCTAAGAATCAGAAAACACTATTAAAGGTGCAAAAAGGCAAATAGATTTGTAAAGCTTTGCAACACAGCCTTGTTTTTGTATAAAATACAAGAATTTGTATAAAATTACAAAGTATAAAAATACAAAGGATTTTTATACATCAACAAGAAAAAAAGCAGACAACCCAATAACCTAATAAAAAAAAAGGGCAGAACTTTTGAATGGGCACTTTGCAAGAGAAGATATTCAGGCAAATAAAACATTTAAAACAGTGCTTATTGTTATTAATCATCGGTGAAATTCCAATTAGAACCACAATGTGAAACCGCTGTAAATCCACCTGAAGGGCCAACTGAAAAATAAATAAATAACTGGCGATACAAAAGCTTGATGAAGACGTCAAGCAACAGGAACTCTCATGCCCTGATAGCGGGAATGTACGCTGGTTCCACCTCTTTGGAAAGCTGTTTGACAGTATCTACTAGCGTGTACCCAATGACCCAGCAATTCTACTCCTAGTGGAATATATGCTTACTAGTCTCAAAAGTAAGAACTAGGACCAGAACCCACATGAGTTGTAGCCAGTATTTAGAGTGCCCCTGCTGGTCTCTGGCACCAGATGGAGACTTAGAAAAATTTAAGGAAGGCACTGCAAAGTGTTGGACACTATGAGGGGTGAGCTGGGGCAAGGGTACCCCTACACGGGTCTAAGAATAGTGCCAGCCCTCAGATTTTAATTGTATAACCAAAAAGCTCAAAGACAATGAAAAAATATCTACTCAGGTGTAAGGGGGAATGATGTGATCAAAAAATTCTTCATATTTCCACGGTCTTGTTCTTATGCGATTGACTGCAGAAAAACAGTCAGATATTTCATAACTCAAGAAATGCAACATCCCTGTGTTCTTTTTAAAGGAACTGCTTTAAACTGTTCTCTATCCAGCATAGTTATGCAACAGGTTATATAAAAATATATATACATATATGTATATAATTCAAACAATGAAGTACAAATAATTAGAAAAATTATAGCTCTAAGCTCCTTAGGAGTTTTTCATAAATCTAAATATTGTAGAAATGTTTTTAGCTATTTTATACTAAAAAATAAAACAGATAAAGCTTTATTAGAAAAATCATAGGATGGCACTATTAATTTCAGGAAATACTAAAGAGGATTAAGTGAAAGAAGAGTTATTAATTAATAAAAATTCCACAATGAAATACAGTAGTCATTATCTTTCAGGTGAGTTTTGTCCACACATAAACAAAAGCTCTTGGCAGAAGGAAAATGGTCAGAAACACAATTGTCATGAGAGATTTCTAAATCTTTGTAAAGTGATATAGAAAAGACAAAGACAAGAAATTTGAATTGTAGGACAAAGTTGGACTAGATGTATATTCAACTTTATACTGTATAGGCAAGATACTTCCTCAAATTATCATTAAAATTATTATACATTGAATAACAAAGAAATCCCAACAAATTCCATAATGTAAAATTAAATTGGTCATGTTTCATGACCATAATATAATAAATTGAAAATTTGACAAATTTAAATAATTCATTCAATCTTTATAAATATTTTTTAAAATTTCCAAATGTATATGTCCATGATAAAATCAACTTTACAACAACAGACTATTTAGAATATAAAGAAAAAAAATGAGAATATTATACATCATAGCTTTAGGATTACGCCAACATTTTACTAGAGAAAAAAGCGCATAACATTAAATGTTGCCATTTAATCATTTTATCAATGAAAATAAATGAAGTAATCACTGAACTCAAGGAGTTAGATATATAACAACAAAATGCACCTTGGGAAAGAAAGAGGTATGTAGCAATGATGCTGAGATCAGAAATTACTGAACTTAAAAATAAATTTTAACAATCTCATAGAATAAATGTAGAAGATGGTTCTGTGAAGAAATTGCACTATGAAAAAACAAACAATCTGACAGATTGATTTAAACAACAACCACAAGGAAGGCATTAGAATTAAGAAAGAATATTTAACATCAGATACAGGCTGGGCGCGGTGACTCACGCTTGTAATCCTAGCACTCTGGGAGGCCGAGGCCGGCGGATTGCTCAAGGTCAGGTGTTCAAAACCAGCCTGAGTGAGACCCCATCTCTACTATAAAAATAGAAAGAAATCAATTGGCCAACCTAATATATATATATAAATTAGCCGGGCATGGTAGCTTGTGCCTGTAGTCCCAGCTACTCGGGAGGCTGAGGCAGGAGGATTGCTCAAGCCCAGGAGTTTGAGGATGCTGTGAGCTAGGCTACGCCATGGCACTCACTCTAGCCTGGGCAAGAAAGTGAAAGTCTGTCTCAAAAAAAACCAAAAAACAAAAAAAACCCATCAGATACGGAGGAGGTGATAAAATTTTAGAATGTTATGTAAAATACTTTGATGTTAAATTTAAAATATGTGTATTTCAAGGAAAGTACAAAATTGCCACAATAATAAATGACCAACAACCTTGAAAAATTGAGAAATGTATTAAAGAAATCATGCAGAAGGCATTATGCCAGGTAATTTTCCAGGTAAATTTTCTCCAAAGTTTTAAGAAACAGATAATTTCTATGCTATTATGCTTCAGAATATTATAAATCCTCAATTCATCTTATGAAACTTATATATCTCAAAACCAAAACCAAATATTAAAAATTTAAAAGAACATTAAAAAAGAATGACTATAAAAATCCAAAATGAAATTTTAGTGGATAAAATTAAACTCTATATTATTATACACTATGTCCTTGAAATATAATTTTTTAATATTAGGAAGTCTATGCAATGCATAAAATAAAAATTAAAAAGTCATATGATAAAATATAATATGTATGTCTTAAAAAACAAAACTCGTGGGAGACTGGGTTAAGCCGATCTTTCTTTATTGTCAAGAATATTTATCTGAAAGCTGTGTTTGCAAATGAACTGAATATAGATTGCTGTTTTAATTTTTTTGCTTTCACTGTACATTATTGGGAAACATGATTTTAGTTATAAATATTTTATAACTGAGATATTTCATATAAAATCAGATATTTTCTCTTATGTGCACATAAAAATTAGGGTTAGGTTTTCCAATTTGAAAAATTAGAAGATATGTTAAAAGTAGGCCCACATTTTTGTATGGTATAATAGGCTCCAGCTGAATATCTGCTGTGTGGCTCCCCTTAGAATGAGCACTGTCCAGTCTGCCAGTCTCCACCAGCTCCACTGTCCTATAGCTGGCCTGCTGTACTATTCCTGTTACCCCTGTAATCCAGTATTAAACTTACTAGCACCTATTTAACAGTGTAATACCTACGAGGTCATTCTCATTCCTATTAGGACCAAGTCCAAAATGCCATCTGTGGCCAATGGAAGGAACAAGAGCTCAAAGAAAGGAGGCACTGGAAAGAAAAAGCCAAAATATAATATTTTCAGCTGATTTGCTTATATACTCCCCATACGTGCTCATATACCCCAGCCAACTATAAGCCTGTTGTAAATAATAAGATAGTTTAATAAGTTGGCTGGTTAGAAGATAAATATTTCTAAAATTAATAACTATTTCTTATATCCCAGCGATCTCTGGTTAAACAATACAATGACAAGATTATATTCACAATAGCAACAAATATTTAAAAATAAAAGGAATGTGTAGGACCAATAGGAAAAAAATATAAAAGTCTATTGAGAGATATAAAAGAATATTTGAATAAATGGATATACATATCAAGTTCCTGAAAATTGTAAAAATGTCCATTTTTTTTCCATTTGAATTTATGGTTTTAATGTAATCCCAATAAAAATTCTACAGAACTTTTTTCTAGAATAAGAAAATTTTAAATAAAGTATAGACAAGGATAGAAAAATATTCTGAAAAAGCTATTTAAAGTGGGAGAATCATAAAAGTGTTCGTAACATTTTCCCTAATAATTTCATATCTAGCAATGTATTTTAATAAAATAATAAGAAATATAAATAAACGTTTATTTATAAGATGTTCATTACCACAATACTCATAATATTGAAAAATTAGGTTCATTAAAAACATCCCCCCACAATATGGAAGTGGTTAAATAAATTATGGTTCATCCATATGATAGACTGTTAGGCATGTATTAAATGTCATGCTTGTGAAGCATTTTTAATGACACGGAATAAAGCTCATGATGTAATGCTATGTGAAAAAAAAAGCAAAGATATAAAATTCTGTGTTCAGCATGATTTCAGCTTAAAAATTCTTAGCGTGGTGGAATTATAGGTGATTTTTATTGTCTATGTTTTATGTATTTTTGAATTTTATAAAATGAGAATGTATATTATAATTAGAAAAGAATACAAATTTTATCTGTTTAAGAGAAAAATCATTCTTAACCAGGAAGTGCCTTAGTTGTGGGGCAATGTTTTTGCACAAAGATACAAACCACACACTTCAGTGGGGACTGCTTGTATTTGCCTCTCCTTATGACCTTTTCTGTTGGTAGGTAACATGTGTAAGGACTATTTAAGGAAGACTAGCATTAACCCATATTGATTTTCACCAAACAGGGCCTTTTCCTTACTAGGCCAAATGAGAAAGTATTGTTTATATGTAATGCAAATCCCCTTGTCAATACATCTCCATGTTCCTGTATGTTAGCTCTAACTTTTGTATTTTTAATAAGATCTTATCTCCCTCATAGTCCAGCAGTTGCTGGATCATTTAGAGACCATCCTGTAGTGTTTATGACAGCATAGTCTGTTGCCATGGAAAGAACTGAGCTGTCCCCAATCCCATAACAAATATGGGTCCGAAGCAGTTGATTTGGCCAAATTCAGAGCGTCTGTGAACCCTGGGAGTTCTGAGTTTCCAACTTTCTTGAGCTGCAAGAATTTTGTTTGTTTATTGTTAGCAACATAAAATTCCATTTTGTTTCTTTTTTCTTTCATTTTTTAAAGAAAAAAAAGTTAAAGACTCAAAATTCTGCTTATATACCATAGTATTCTATCACAATAAGCTTTTGGTGTGTTTTAAAACCATATATGTGATTTGTTATACACACACATATAAATATAACCTTATATTTTCCATAAGATTTTATAGAAATCATATATATATATACCTTTACATAAAATAGGAAAACATGGCCGGGCGCCGTAGCTCACGCCTGTAATCCTAGCACCCTGGGAGGCCGAGGCGGGTGGATTGCTCGAGGTCAGGAGTTCGAAACCAGCCTGAGCAAGAGCGAGACCCCGTCTCTACTATAAATAGAAAGAAATTAATTGGCCAACTAATACATATAGAAAAAATTAGCCGGGCATGGTGGCGCATGCCTGTAGTCCCAGCTACTTGGGAGGCTGAGGCAGCAGGATTGCTTGAGCCCAGGAGTTTGAGGTTGCTGTGAGCTAGGCTGACGCCATGGCACTCACTCTAGCCTGGGCAACAAAGTGAGACTCTGTCTCAAAAAAAAAAAAAAAAATAGGAAAACATGAAAATACTGTTCCCTGGATTTGTGTCCAGAATCTACTAGGAATCACAGCAAAATTCTTTAGCTTGATAATTTTGTGCAAGTGGAAAGGATAGTATGTTGGGTGACCACGTAATTTATTGTTCCAACTTGGACATTATGGAGAGCGGAAGGCACTATTAATAATGAAGCAGGGATGCCATGTAAACCAAAACTGTTCCAAGCAAAGTGGGATGCTGGGTTACCCTAGTCAAAAGATATCAAATATGAGATATGTTATGGGTTGAATTGTGTCCTCTAAAAAACTCATTCCCAACCTCTAGTACCTCAGAATGTGACCTTATGTGGAAATAGGGTTGTTGCAGATGTGATTAGTTAAGATGAGGTCATACTGGTGTTGGCTGGGTCCCGAATCGGATATAACTGGTGTCCTTATAAAAAGGGAAATGTAGACACAGGAATGCGCACAGTGGGAAGGCTGTGTGGAGATGAAAAAAGAGATCAGGGTGATGTGGCAAAAGACAAGGAACACCAAAGATTGCCAGCAAACCCCCAGAAGCTGGGAAAGAGGCATGGATTCTCGCTCACAGCCCTCAGACGGAACCAATTGTACATACCTCTGTCGTCCAGAACTGTGAGACATTGCATCTCTGTTGTGTGAGCCACCCAGCCTGGGGTGTGTTGCGATGGCAGCCCCAGCAAACTGGTCCAGGATACTCAACAATTTGCCACTGAGCATCCGTCCAGCCAACACCAAGAAGTGTCCACGACCTCTCCTTTCAAGATAGACGAAGAACTTATTCATTCCTTCTTTACTCAAAAACCATCGTTGAACTGCAACCACAGCAAGAAACAGGCACAAAATCTGATGTATCCAAAACCTCTGTACTCCTGAGCCATATAACAAAGAAGAGAGAGAGGCGGGAACACAAATCAAAGTATCCACAGCGGGCCACACTTAGTAGATGAGGTGATTTACCTCCCAGAGTGCAGGAAAGGTGGGGGAATAGAGCACCAGGTTTTGCCAAAGGTTGGGGGGAAAGGTGCTAAAAATAGGGGTCCCTCAAAAGTCCATATAAGGGGCTATCAACCCCAGAACTCCTTCCATTAATCAAAGCAGTCACATGAATGCTCTCCATCACACCCCAACAGAAGACAGGAAGGTCAGGCCCTGAAGAGATGGAGTCAGAAAGGCTCTGAATTTGAGGCCAATTGGCACAAAGCAGGTAGAGATGGGCTAAGGGAAAGGAAAACTAGGGATGAAGTGAAAATCTACCCTCCAATCTTCTTTCGTGCCCAAGCTCAGAATGCAGTCAGACCTTAACCTGCAAGTGAAACCCTGGAATTTCCTTTCTCTGAATGTGTTGAACCACCAAAGGAGGGACCTGAAGATGCATGGGAGAACCTGACCAAGGTGCAGGTGACACCCAGTCATTCTGCAGTGAGGAGCTCCTTCCCACAGACCTCCCAATCAGGTATGCAGTGCTTCATTCTTAAACAGAATTAGACACTAGCAACAAATGGCATTGAAGGAAACCTGCACCATGAAAGATAGAGTCTAAAATCATTAGGAAAGCAAAGTACCTTGGAGGAAACAGACATGGCAAGAGAAGAAAACTTCTCAGAAGCCAACTATAATTAATAGTATTCTCAGGGACATCGTATCCATGAAACAGACTAGGATGATGTAAAAACAACAGGAGTTCTCATCGATTAAAAACATGATAGCAGAAATAAAATATTTTGTTAAAAGATCTATAAAGTGAAGGAACTCTTCCAGAAAGTAGAATCAAAACACAGAGATGAAAAATAAAAGAGAAAACATTAGAAAATTAAAGAATCAATTCAATATCTTACTAAGAAGCAGTATGGAAAAAAACAGAGAAAATAGGTGCAGATTTTCTCTATGCACAGTTTTTTTCTATAACTAAACAACAGGAGCCTTCCAAGTGTCAAACCAGCAATTAAGAGAAGACACATGCTATGGCACATCATTGTGAAACTTAAAATACCAGGGATAAAAGTAATATTCTAAAAATTTCCAAAGATAAGAGAAAAGGGCCATTTATAAAAGATTGGGAATAAGAATGGCAATAAACTCTCCAGTTGCATCACTAGAAGCTGGAAGACAATGAACAATAACTTCATGTTCTCAATAAAAATCATATTTCAATTTAAATTTGATACCTAGTGAAACTATCAATCAAGGATGAGGTTTGAATAAAAGTTATTTTCAGACATGTAAGATCTCAGAAAAAGTTACGTCCCATGCATTCTTTCTCAGCAAGTTCTTAAAGGATGTTACATAAAAATAAGGAAGTAGTCCAAGCAAGAGAAATACATGGGATCCTGGCAAGAAGGGATCTAATATTGATGCAACGGAAATACCGAGGCAATGGCTGTGCAGGAGAACTAGTGAGCAGCCAGGCACACTGAAGGGTGTATCAGGGATGTTCCCAGGAAAAGCAAAATGAGACCGACAGAGCAATTTCTAGGTGTGACTATGTGGAAAATGGTCTGGAGAGGCATTTTACAAAGCTGTTGGAGTGTGTGGGAAGATTGGCAGAAGCATCAAAAAAAAAAAAAAAAAACTAAGAGAATATGTGGTGACTATTAATATTAACTCTAGGAAAAGTTAAAAATTTTACAAGAAAGAAAATTAAATCATAGGACACTACTTTTCTGGGAGATCCAGCACTATGGTAAACTATATTTTCATAGTCATAATAATGAATACTGATGATGGAATTAACCAAAAATTGAGAGAATGGAAAGGGAAAGAAAGCGGGTATGGAGAAGGGCTAAAATTGTTGTCTACAATAACAATGTCTAAATGGATAAATCAAGAAATATAAGTATAATATAAGCATGTTATTTAGAAATACAGAAATAAATACCAGAATAAACTGCTAAAAAAGTTGAAAGTGGTTGCCTTTAGGGTGTGAGATGTATTTATGTGTGTGGGGGTGGGGTGGCAGGAAAATGGAATAGCTACTGTTTTTTGTTGAAAGCATTTTAACCCAACTTGATTTTTAAAACATTGTGTATTATGTTCACATTTTTAAAAAAGAAAAACAATAAAATTACATTTGAGAAAAAAAAAATCTAGAAATAGCATATGTCAGTATGTAGACTTCATTGACCTAAAGTGAATGAAGGACTATCAACCAAGAGTGGTTTCTATTTTTTTTTTTTTCCTTTTGGAGACTTTTACTGCCAGGCACCTATTTTCTGTGTTTTGTTTTCACTTATGAATTGAACAGAGTGACTGATATACTCTATCAAACTTACACTAGATAACCATGCTGTCTTAACGGGTGGGGCAAGACATTATTAAATCCAAAAGACTCATCATTTTTAGATGAAGGTAAATAGTTGACTTAAACTGCAAGTGTTGTGGTATAATGTGAATTTTTGTTGTTGTTACAAAAATAGTTTCATGCAAAAGAGCTATTTTGCCCCAATCTTTCTATATCTCATTCCTTGTTTCTAAGGACATTGCATTTAAATGGCATCCATAGTCTAATAATTGTGTGTGCGGGAAATGTTTTAACATTCTCCTTAAATTATGAATAAGAGAAAAATATCTTCTTTTTATGAACAATAAATGAATTCATACATAATCATAAGCCATAAGAGTCTTTTTTTCTCCTTATTTCACTTCTTTCACAATGGCAATTATAAAGTTGGTAATATAAACTCTTTCCAGGAGTATCATAATTACTAAACTTGGAAACTCAGGGGCTCAGAGCCAATCAGCCGAATGCCATGTGTTCTATGACTCTATGGGTTTGATCCAGGTAGGGACAGTTGATCAGGGTTATAATGCCAATTCTTTCATCACCCAGCAGTATGACATTGGTCAAGTAGGTCACTGCATGCTTTTCAGCCTGCATTTGCATGTAATTAAAGGGGTGAGAATACCAGGTATGGCAAATAGTTTCTTTACCTATGTCACTCCAAGTGAATGACAGAGGCTCCCCAGAGCTCTGTTTTAAGAATTATGAGACTATATGCCTGGGCTCAGTTAGAAATTGCTGAGATTGATTAGTTATGTCTGCCTTGGGCAACACTAGGAAAGTGCCTATCCTCCCCCTAGGTATTTGCCAACCCTAGATTAGATTAATTGGAAAATTAATCTCAGGCTACACATTATTCTATTCCAGCTTATGATTTTTATTTTCTACTTTGGACGAGTCAATGAAACTCCATATTTTCTTTTATTTTTTTTTCACAGTGCATTTATTAGGTTATAGATCTTTTTAAAAGAAAAAATTATATAGTGCCATTAGCCACTTAAAAGAAGAAAAGTTCTGTTCAATAGCATTTTTTATGACCCAAAGCAGCTTATTTTATGGAACATTCTATAAGGAATATTTGATATACAGATTTGAATTTTTTCCCATCAACTTTAGTGTATTTAATGAATGATTTTTAAAAGACATAGGTCATATATGGTTGAAGAAACCAATGCTAATACTAGGGAAAAAATGTTAGTCATTGCACACATCCCTCAATGGATAGACTTCCTTGATCTGTGATAAGCTGTTGACTTTAACTATCATGAGTAGAATTTCCTGATAGTCTTCTAAATACAGGCTTTCATAAAAGTTGGTTCTTTTTTTTTTCTTTTAATCCTGACAACATGTGATATTTAGAAACTGGACCATTTGAGGTCATTTTGAAAGAAAACCAAATTTCAGATGAAGTTAGGTTCTTCTTACTTTGATGTCTTACTCCAAGCTTTGTTCTAAGGTGATACCTGTGACGCCTTCATGTGTGACATCTCCAATAGGTCAGAGCCAGTAACTCCAGCCCGTTAGAGGTATTCTTCCAGGTATATGTCTGTCTTGCCTAGTGGTGTTCAGTTGAGTGTATAGCAGTCAATTAATAAAATGTGAAATAGAAATAAAGGTTTTAACACATAATCTATATCTCTTGATTTTCTGACATATATATACTTGTAAAATAATAATGTACAGTATTTAACTTTCACTGCCAACATCTAGAAGAAAATGTACAAGATTAATGCAAGAACAATAATTCAAACATCTAAGTACTAGGTCCAGCTCCTTCCTTGAACATTTCACCTGCAATCAATTATCACTAATTGAGCTCTGGTTTTCCTTATCAAGGCTGAATCTATTTCAGATGAAGAAGTAGTGATGCTTTGTAAGTTAATAGTGGCAATGTGCGCTGAACCTGAACATGTGCCAATTTGTTCTGCTTTCTCCACATCAGGTGTTAATGGTATTTTAAAATAATTGCTCATTCTAATTATTCCGGCTAGGATTTTTTTCTGTTCCTCTTATAATTCTTAGGGAAAAAAGTTCCTTTACCTTCAATAGTGGCTGCCCAGTACCTTTTGAATACCCTTTCTATATGTGTGGCATCATCTTTCTCATATGCCCCACATCTTTCAGGTAGAAAACACGGAACTTTCTTCCCAGACACCTTGTAGCTGGGCATGGGCATGCGACCTGCCCCCCCAGCAATCACTGTACTTACATTTGACGGGCATTACAATTTAAGGGAGGGGCTCTGTGGAATCCACTGTGCTGTTGAGGTGGTGCTCTGAGCATCCAGGTTTGGAAGACAGCAGTGGTCACAACGTCTGGATCCCGGGCAGAAGTGACAAGATGGTGGTTGGGTGCAGTTAAGTCCTGGCAGCCGTGCAAACAGGAGCCTCCACTGATTGGTGTCAGCATAACCTTTGGTGGTGTTGCCCTTCTTGGGTCAGTTTTGGACATGGTTTAGGGCATTGTTTCTGGAAGGCTCCAGCCTGGTTCTCCAGACATCCAGGAATTCCATGAGCTTCACAATATTTTTTCAATAAACTTTTTTGGGGCTTGATCTTTTGAGTTAAAATTCGTTCAGTTGCTTGAAATGAAGAACCTTGGAACCCTGTTCTTCCAGTGAACATTCTTTCTACAAGATTTTTGCCAGGAACATTTGCATTCTTCTCTGGAATAATCAATGGAAAGATTGAGAAAAACTATGACCTTGCTTATAGGTCTAAAAAAGTCAGATTCATAGAAGCAGAGAGTAGAAAGGCAGTTCCCAGGGTGCAGGTGGAGGAGAATGGGGAGATGTTGCTCAAAGGACACAAAGTTTCAGTTATGTAGAATGAATAAGTTCTAGAATTCTAATGTACAGCATGGAGACTATAGTTGAGAATACTATATTGTATACTTGAAATTTGCTAAGAGAGTGGATATTAACCGTTTTTACCATGCGCATACGTGCACACACACATACAGATGGTAACTGTACCAAGAGATGGGTATGTTAATTAGCCTGACTGTAGTAATCAGTTCAGTATGCAGTAAATAAAATTAATTAATAGAAAAAATAAAAATCATAACAATATACATTGAATTAGATTTTCCCTATGCCTGACTTGGAAATTCAGCATACAGTTATTGAGAACCTACCACTTGTGACTCTAAGTGGATATGGGATAACCCAGGAGGTTGTGGTAGAGAATACAGAGACAAGCAAACCAAATTCCATAGCTTTAATTTAAAATAATTCTGCACAGAATTATTATCTCGTTCTTTACTCTAGCAATTCACAATAGTCTTTTTAAAAAATGCAGCTTTAAGCCTCCTATAGGTATGCTTTTACTTCTTAAAGAGTTATATTTGTTTTGGTTGTGCATTTAGAAAATTTTTCCCAAATAGCCATCAATGGATGAATGGAAAAACAAAAACAAAATGTGGTATACACACACACACACACACACACACACACACACAATGGGATACTATTCATCCTTTAAAATGAAGGAGACTTTGATACATGCTGCAACACGGATGAACCTTGAAAACATGCTAAGGATGAACTGTGTGGTTCCACTTATATGAGGTCCCTGGAGTGGTCAAATTCATAGAGACACAAAGTAGAATAGTGGTTGCCAGGGGTTAAGGGGAGGGGAGAATGGGAAGTTATTGTTTAGCAGATGCAGAGTTGGTTTGGAAAAGTAAAAAAAAAGTTCTGGAAATGGATAGCGTTGATGGTTGCACAATAGTGTGAATGTACTTAATGCCACAGAATCATACACTCAAGATGGTTAAAATGATAAATTATATGTTACTTATTTTTTTTACCACAACTAAAATGCTTTTTAACCAAACAGAGTATATACTTCCATGAACAGGGCTAGGAAACTGATTTCCTGATAATCACTAGGAAAATTCCACCTGAGAGACAACAGTGAAATGGATGAAAGAGCAGAAGCCTTGGAATCCGGGAGTTGGGCTCTTGCTTGGTGCCAGCTCTGGGGTAAGCTAGCCACGTGAACTCTGCTTAACCTTGCCAAACCTCAGTTTCTTCATCTATCAAGGGGATAAGATGGGAGAGGGGCATTTCACATCCACAGTGCTCTGATTCCCATTTAACCACAGATTTAGAACCAGGGTCAAACTTGACTTCAAACATTCAGCTCCTCTGCTGGCGAATAAACAGATCTTCAGGAAATTATACTTGTCTTCCGGAGAAATGGTTTCTTTCAGTAGGTTCTCACAGAGCAATGCAAGCACCAACAATGTTGGCTTTTGAGAATGCTGAGTATTTCCTGTGCTCATAATCCTTCCCTCCTAGAAACTGTCTATGATGTAGAAATTCAGGTCCCATCCAGATTTAGAAATGCAATTCTTCAGTTACCTGATAAAATGGAGGCAAAAAAAAAATCATGTTATTATATTTTGAATCTTATAATACTAATGAATTTAAAGCCAGACTTCATTTTTAGAGAGGTATTTCAGAAAGTTAAAATTTTCAATCTAATGTTTGGTGTTGAGTCTCGAAACTTTAAGGAAATGCAAGCACTACCATTTCTTTCTCTAAAAATTCCATCACAAAGTCTCCAAGAATCTACATTTAGGCTGCTTACACAACAGTGAATATCAAGGCAATATTTATTGGTCCACAACTTCCCTAGGCAGATCAAATTGTTCAACATGGAACTGGCATTTAAATTGCAAGCTCCAGGCTACCAGCTAAGTAGTTGGGTGCAGTCAGCAGGCTTGCAGACAGAGAAAGCTTTCAAGGCCAGTCTGGATGCAAACAATTTCTGGGAATCAATTGCCAAAGACTATCTCAATTGTAGAAGAAGTCTGCCCGTCAAGGAAATGTGTATTGTTCTTGAAAGTGCCAAACACCAGTAAGAAACACAAACACAGACTCAAAAGAAACAGGGACAGCAGAATGAATAAACGCATACCCACTTTCCTAGGAAATAGTGTCCAAGACTGAAGAGTTCTGGTACAGTCTTACCTATCATTTACCTCTTTAAGAGAGACCAGTTTGGGGTGACATTTGCTCTTGTGCCCCACAGGAGACTGCCAACTATTATCATAGATCATCCACTAGAGGGTGACAACCACATATGCTTAGGGATGGATGACTGTTCCGTAGACACTGCACATTCCAAAGCCATTCCAGAGCCTGAGGAGTAGAGTTTCTTGAAGCTCATCAGCCTAAGTGGTTGGACTTTCACTTCTGGAGTCTCCCATATAGAAGAGAAAGGGGGGCTATTAATTTTTTCCACATTTATAGACTAGGTTGTACTTCCTTTTCAGATAGCTAAGAAAAATGTTTATATATGGATTTTTTTTTAAAAAAGCACAAGGAACACCTCTCACCAATAGAGGGTAGGTGAGTTTATCTAATAGCTGAATTTTTTTCTTATAACTGTTATGGATATTTGGGACAGTTTCAGTAACAGTTTCAGAGGATACTTGGTTTTTCCCTCTGTAAAATTTGGGCTATTAGAGGAGCATTCTTTTGGTAAAATACAGGAATATGGAATATTTTATTAGAAGGTTTTGTGTCTTACTAAGATAACTAGTACAGTTAGTATCTTAATATACCAACTAACATGCATGAGGTAAGTTGGTGCGTCTGAGTTCGTGGAGATATGGGTCTGGAATCTTGGATTATGGACATGAGAAATATTAGTCATTTAATGAACACCTAGGTGGTAGGCTCAAGCCCAAGCACACCCCACCGTAGCTTTTAAATAGTTTGAATGTATTCTAATTTGTGTTCCTCTCTGGCTACATTTGTGGGCAATCATTTAGGCAGCTTTTCATAGAGCTCTGGGTCTTTTCCTTTACATTCCAAAAAAACATGTTTCGGCTTTTGGAAGAGCTCTTGGGAAACCAGGACTTTTCACTTCATGTATTAAAAAGGTTAAACCTTTTGTGCACTACTTAGATAAACATATTGAGTACTCATATTTTTTTTTCCAAAAAAGGAACAATGGCTTTTATAACAGGCTTGAGCATAAGCTCCTGTGTTAGCTGCTTCCAGTGCTTCACTTAGAGCTATGTACACAGTAAGTCCTCCATCCTTGTTAGATATATAATCCATGGTTAGCATAAAATTATTATAATTTAAAATAAGAAAATCCATAGGTTTTTGAGTGCTGCGTTTATGATGTTTCCTGATACTTTCAGTTTAAACATAGAAATCAGACTGGGAACTTTGGTTTCCTCCACAGGTGACTTTGGCTGATTATCTATCCATGTTTCTCGATGTTCCTCTTTGCCTTCATGTTTAGTTGTTAGCGGGTAGTGTTTATGATGGACTTTGGGAGCCAGAGAGATCAGGGGTCAGTGGGTTTGCATTGCTGAGTTTTGTAATGATTAGAGGCTAATATATGTACAGTGCTTGGCACAAAATAGATAAAATGTTGTTTATTAGTTATTGTTACTAGTTGTGTTAATATTAATTATTATTATGATAATAAGTATATTAGAAATCTAGAGGATCCAGTGAGGAGATGGCAGGGTGAGTGTGGTATGCATCTAACCTAGGCCATCTGGTTATTTGCAAGTTCTTCTCTGTTAGCAGGTATTTGTTGAGTACCTTCATAGGCAGCATTGTTTCAGCACAGGGTACCAAGTGGAAAATCAAAGTCCCTGTCCTTATGGACATTACTTGCTGGCTTACCTTGACATAGAGAAAGGAATTGTGTACTTACCAAGAAGATTTTTTAAGAGCACTATTTGGGGGGTCTGCTTCTATTTAACTTTATGGAAACTTTTTTTGGTAATAGATTTATTGAGATATAATTTACATACCAGGCAATTCACCCATTTAAAGCATATAAGCCAATAGTTTTTAGTAAACGCAGAGTTGTATAATTATCAGCACAATTAATTCCAGCAGTCACTCTCTGCCCATCCCCACTTTAAGGCAACTACTAATCTACTTTCTGTCTCTGCGGATTTGCCTATTCTGGACACTTTGCGTAAATGCCATCTTATAATATGTGGTCTTTTGTAACTGGTTTCTATCACCTAGTTCAATGTTTTCAGGGTTCATCCATGTTGTAGCATTTATCAGTATTTCATTCCTTTTTATGGCTGAAAACTTTTTAAAAAGTCTCTTTAATACATATTAAATACTCATACGTTGATTGATTCATTCTTTTTTTTTCCTAGTCTGTGGGATCCTTGCCTTGGTCTCTTCTTCATTCTTTCTTCTACCCTTCCTTGGAAAGGTTTCCTCTCTTTTCTTCCTTTTGAGGGTAACTACACTCCTGCTACAGCTATATATTCCAGCTTTAACATTACCTCTACTGAAATTTGGAGCACGTGGCGCCTACTCTTTGCAATGACCGGAAATCTGTATCTGTCCTTTATTTCTTTCCAATCCTTTCATTTCTGTCCTTTATTTCTTTCCAATCCCTTCATTTCTGTCCTTTATTTCTTTCCAATCTCTTCATTTTCCATCCGCGTGCCCTCCAAATGCAATAGCTACGGGATTCTTTAAAGAACTTTGTAGAATTGGCCTTAGAATGGAGCTTCAAATGGTATCTAAAAAATACACGAACCAGCCAAAGGAGAAAGTGGAGGGGGTGAAAAGTCAGGAATAACAGCCCAGAGGATTTTCACAAAACTGGGACAGACCTTGGTTGTTCCATATTTTTATGCGTGATGGATTGAACAGTTCCCACAAGGGCTTGGTACCATCTAGGACCCGAAGATATGCTGGATTTTCCCTAGCAAACTCCAGACTCTGTTTTGTTCTCACTTCCTTTCTTCTGGGTTTGGCCCATGCAAAGCCCACGGATAAGTCATAACTGACTTATCAAGCATTAGCGTGTAGAGTAGACGGCTCCATAAATACCTACTTGGCCTCATTAAAAAGCTACAGCGATTAAAGAGAATGATTAGTGTGGTGCCAGAAGGGAAAGACGAAAATCCAGCATCTGACTCAAAAAGGGCCAGACCTCTTCTCAGGGAAGACCACTGGTGTCGCGGCAGAGGCTCTGGCCTGCGCTGGGACAGCACGTCGGAGCCAGCACTGGGGCCTGTCAGGGGAAGAGTTATGGAAAGTGCACACGTTCTCAGAGACGATTACCCTCTTGCCCTCCACGCCTCCTCCCCAGCCTCCCCTTCCACTCCCTGCTGCCCCCCTGCAACTTGAAGCATGATTAAAACAGGGAAGCCTATAACTGGTACGAAATGACCCTCAAATGACTGCTTAATTACAGCGAAATGAAAGCCGGGGGGCTACAAATAACAGGAACTGTCCCGGCTGTCACTGAAGAGGAGCCTGCACATGACTCATGGGCCATGAATTAGCGACGGGGCGCTCGGCGGCCAGCGCGGCCGCCGCCTCTGCCCGGCCCGAGCGGGCCCCGGGGCCCCGCGCAGCCGCGGGCCGGGCGTGCGGGCCGGGCCGGAGCCGCGCTCGCGCGCCCGGGCGGTTCCCAGGGCCGGGAGCCGGGCGTGCCGCGCCCCCGCCGCCCCCGGCCGCTCGCCGGGCCGCCGGGCGGGGAAGTCTCCCAGGCGGCGCAGGAGACAGGCTGACTGAAGGAGCGCAGCCAGCGCGGCTGCAGATAAGTTAATGTACACAGAGAGGATGTAAATTACCGCGACCCGCAGCAGCAGGACATTGGCCAGGGCCCTGTCAGGCGGGGGACGAGCGTCGGCAGGCCGCGCTCGCCGACACCCACCCGAGGTGGAGCCGCCAGGCGGCCGGCCGGCGAGGACCTCTTGGAGCCAGGCTTTCCTTGAAAACAGCTGCGTGTCCCTGACACCTCCAAACTAATGCGTTTTTAATCAGGGGAATTAGCTCTAGGCGGCCCATATTTTCCCAAACCCCCGTCTCGCGCAGCCACGTCCCCCTCCCCGCCCCCAGCCCAGGGACTGGCGGTCCCACTCTGTCTCTCCACGGGGACTACAAAGTGCCCCGCTGCCCCCGCACAGCCCCGACCGGCCACCTTCACAGCCTCCACTCCCGCCCCCGTCTTCCCGCCCGCCTCCTCCTCCGCGGCTCGCTGCAGAGCCGCTTTCGCCCCCACCCTTCCCTCTGTTTACACAGTGACATCACAGCCCCCGGCGCTCCGAGGCTCAGGGAAAACAGAGTTCAAAAAGGCAAACAGGAAAGCCCGCTGGTCGCAGGCACCGGGTGAGCTTCGGTCCACCGCGGCGGGCGGCGCGAAGGCGCAGGCGCGCGCGCCGCCTTGGCGTGGGTCCCCACTGGCTCCGGGGGACAGTCCCTGGGACAGGGCTGCCAGGCCGTGCACCCCGTCAGCCCGGGGGAAGTCTTGGGCCAGCCGCCTAGGGAATTTCAAGTTTTCCAGTAGTCACATAAGAAAAAAAAAAAAAAAAAAAATGAAGAAGGTAACACAGGTGAAATTAATTTTAATAATATAGTTTAACTTGATAGATTCAAAATATTATTTCAACAATTTAATCGAAGTTCAAAAATTAAATTCAAATTTAATTTTTATATTAAAAGTATTAATGAGATATTTTTTCACACTAAGTCTCCGAAATCCAGTATGTATTTTACACTTATGACACATCTTCAGATACTAACTTTTCATCAGAAATGCTTGATCTGAATTAAGATTTCATAAAACTTACAGATGAAAAAGTTCATTCGTGTACACTGTTAAAAACATACTTGTTTCCAATAACTGAATTCAATATAAGTTCTTAAATTTGAATTTATATTAATTGAAATAAAATTGAATTAATATTAATTTGAATTAAAAGTCAAGTCTCTCAGCTGCACAATTCAAGTTCTTAATAGCCACATGCTACTAGGGGCTCCCATGCTGGACAGCACAGTTACATAATCTCTCCAAGTTTCAACTCTTGTTAGTATAAAGTGGGGATAATAGTAACTACCATATGTAGGATTGTTATAAGAATTCAGTGAAATGCAACAGAACAATGCATGTAAAATACTCAGCACAGGTCCCGGCACACGGTAAGTGCTTGATAATTAATGAAGGTTACTATTAGAACTATTTCTCCGCTTTGGTCATTTCCCCTCCCTGCTTAAGCCCAGTATTTCATGCTGCCTTCCTCCAGAACTCACTCTTATGAAGGATTGTCAAATGAACTCTCACAAAGCCGCCAAGAATGGACAGAGTATTCAAACACACATGTGTCCTTCCGTCTTTTCTTAATGGACACACCAACACACCCACAGCCTCACTGCTGTCTGTAATGCTGGCCACTCCCAATTTTACAAATAGAACACAGATCTTCAGAGCTGTATATCCAACTACCTAGTAAAGATCTTCACTGTGATCTTCTGAAGATATTTTTAGTCCAACCACCAAAACCTGAATTGGCTGGTGTCATCCCTCATGTGCCTCTCCTCTGGGTTCCCTTGTGGGCTTGGTGCCACCGTCCACGTGGATGCCTCAGCTGGAACCCAGCAGTCACTCTAGGGGCTTCTCCCTCCCTCACCACAACCCCTTAGTCAATCACCAAATCCTATCCGTTCTGCTTCTAAATGCCTCCCAAATCCACTGATGTTTCTCATCTTCCACGGTCACTACCCTAATCTGGGCCACTGTCATCCTTCACTTGGATATTGTAACTGGTCTTTCTGCCTCCACTTTGCCCCTCTTCAAAAGAAGTATTAGTAATTTTTTCTAAAGCGTAAGTCCGATTATGCAACAAACCTGCTTAAATGCTTAAATGACTTTCAACCCTCCAATAGGTTTTTTCAAGGGTCTCCATGACCTTTCCTTGCTTCCCTCTCTTTTGTCTGTTACAACAGCCTTTACCACCTCACCCGGCTCTCCTACCCCTGCCACCGACATTCCAGCCCCTCCGAACCTCTTCTGGTTCTTCTAACACACCACGTGTTCCCTGATGGGGGAGCTCTGCATGTGGCCGTGCTGGCCACGCTGGTTATGTCTCATTCATGTCTATCCTACGAGTCACATCTCTGCTCTGAGAAGGCATTTTGGATGCACAACCAGTCGTTTCTTCCCCTTTTGCTACATGGCAACCTGTCTGCATATTTGACTCTGTTTCAGGGGATCCCTCAGCTTTGGGTCCCCAACTAGAAAATGCCACCTCCCTCTCAAAAATCTATGCATGACACCTCAAAAACTCTTTTGAGAGGCTGAGCCTTTAGGTCATTAAATGTGCACACTGGCTATTTACTGATCGTGTCTGGTTCCATTCCACAACACCAGTTTTTATAACGTTTCCTTTCTTTGTTTCACTTTGACTGTAGAAATGGGCTAAGATGCATTGGCACTAGCACTATCTATTGCTTGCAAAAGTTTTGCTCATAAGGAGTGTTGATGTTGGAGCTGTGAGAAAAGTAAAGACCCTGCCTTGCAGGTTTGGGGGGGAAATGGAACGTACAAAGTTTGGGCTTTGGGTGCCAGGCAGGAGCAGTGGTGGAGCATTGCAGACACCAGGTCTAATGAGGCCTGCCAGGGCTCTGGGCAGGCGTCACTGGCTGGCTCTTTGCCATGCCTCTTGCCCTCCCAGACACACAGTGCTGGGGAGTGCACGCTTGTGCTAACGTTGGAGACAGGCGGGCAACATGAGACTGGTGGATGAGGGCAGTGATGGCTAGGTATTTTCCCAGAGGCCCAAAGAGCAGGATTTGTACGTCTGGTTTCTGCCTCTGACACCTCCAGGCCTGGGGATGGATTCCCAGTGATCTCCTTCCATCAAAGGGCTTGATCCCAGGAAAGGCGAGTGCAGATGAAACCTCAGCTCTTTGTCTGCCTTCAGGATAAAGCTATGTGAAACTGTCAAAGCAAATATCGTGTTTCCCTGGAAAACCATAAATTCCTCTGGCTGTGGGTCCAGGAGGTTTGTCATGTGGTTGGAGGAAAGATGAGTATGCTGATCTCAGGTCATTAGCTGTAAGGTTCTCTAGCTCGGGGCCCAGGTCCACAGTGCAAGCTGCTATGATACCAAGTATAAGGCTGGGTTCAAGTAATGCTCGGTAAATGCTCTTTTATTACTGCTTAAGATGAAGACAGTGAAATAACCTGGTGTTTGTTATTACTTGGCAACCGATGCACATGTCATCAGATTAAACCGAGGTGTTGATAAGTTTTGTCAAGGGGCCCGTAAATAAAAAAAATGGAATAATTATAAATGCTGTTGTCATAGAATATGCTTGAAAACCTTCAGAAGGAAATGGAGAATTATAAGAGATTGATTTGTTTCATTTTTGGCTGGTTGGTTGATTTTTGCCAGATTCTTTGTATATTAAAGTAGCATTAATGTTAAATTCATGCTATAAAATCAGATTGGAAAGTTAGAAATTACTATGAGTTCAATCTTTTTTATTTTTTTATAGTTTGATAAACAAGGGGCCATGGATGCTTAAATAATGTTTTTCCAAATTTTCCAATTCCAAATGTTGCTATGCTTAGGCAAGAAAGAAAAACACTTAAGAAAAGCAATTTTGATCACCCATAGTACAGCATTAAGTATATCTTACTAGTCATTTTGTGCTATATTTAGCATTTTGAATTTCTAACAATTATTTTACCCATACCATTTAAGATGTACTTCCTCATGTTATTATAAGCTCTTCATGAATATTAAAAATGTCTACAGACTGTACTATAATATAGATTTGTCATACTTAAACACTCATCTAATATTGGTTATTTGAATGATTCTATTTTAAAACAAGAGTTTTTCCAAGGATAGATATTTTTATCACTCTTAAAGTAATGGCAATATTTACATACATAAGGTAATATTTAATCATAATGTGTATTGTGTTGACAAAAATTAATGTGCATTGTGTAATGAGAATTATGTTGAAAAAAATTAAGAGCCAGAAGTTTTATATTAAAATTTTGTCAAAATCAGCATAATATACAAAAAAAATTAGTTTCACTGGCCTCCCATTTTCAGAGAAAAATTGTAGTCTTTTCAAGTAGACATTCCTTGTTCATCGAGGGGAGGAGCTGATAATTAAGTAATGACGAGGAAAGATGCACTATGGAAGCATGTCTGGAGATGGCCCAGTGTAGTCTAGGAAATGTCCTCTAGAGAAGGTGACATTAAAGCCAGCACCCCCAGGAGAAGGTGGAGTTGAGACCCTCAGCTATCCTGGCGTACTCAAATACTTTGGGAGATACAGTGGATAAAACCTTTCTGGAAAGTAGTCAGTTAATATGTAAGAATGGTCTTAAATATTTTCTTATCTTTAAAAAAATGTAAATATTCAGAAGTAATCAGAAAAGGTGAAAGAAGTTAATGCACCAAGATAGTCATCTTAGCATGATTTGTAATAGAGGGGGAAAAAGCAAACAACTTGTATGTCTAAGCTAAGAGATTGACTTTGACTGCGCCTACACTGGGAGGTATGCATTGCTAAAAAGTATGCTTAGAGTAATTTAAAATTGGTGAGAAGATTGTTCTAGAATGAAAGAGTCATACAAAAACACAATGCATGAATTAGTTTGAAAATAAACAAACAGCAATTATGAAGCTACTAAAAGAAAACCTTGGGGAAATGTTTCAGGACTTTGGTCTGGGCAACGATTTCTTAAGTAATACCCCCAAAGCACAGACAATCAAAGCAAAATTGGATAAATGGGAACACATCAAGCTAAAATGCTTCTGCACAACAAAGCAAACAATCAATAGACTGAAGAGACAACCCACAGAATGGGAGAAAATATTTGCAAACTACCCATCTGGGAAGGGATTAATAACTAGAATACATAAGGTGCTCCAACAACTCAATAGGAAAAAAATCAAATAATCTGATTTTAAAATGGGCAGAGGATTTGAATAGACATTTCTCAAAAGAAGACATACAAATGGCCAAAAGGCATATGAAAAAAATGCTCAATGGCATTACTCATCAGAAAAATGCAAATCAAAACTACAATGAGGTATCATCTCATCCCAGTTAAATGGCTTTTATCAAAAAGACAGGCAATAACAAATGTTGGTGAGTATGTGTAGAAAAGGGAATTCTCGTACACTGGGAATGTAAATTAGTGCAACCACTATGAGGAATGGTAAGGAGGTTCCTCAAAAAACTAAAAATATTACAGAACTATCACGTGACCCCACAATCCCAGTACTGGGTATACATTCGATGGTGGTGGGGGGAGGGAATCAGTATATAGAAAAAATATTTGCACTCCCATGTTTATTGCAGCACTATTCACAATAGCCAAGATTTGGAATCAATCTAAGTGTCCATCAGCAGATGAATGGATAAAGAAGTTACGGTACATGTGGAGTATTATACAGCCACAAAAGAATGATATCCTGCCATTTTCAATAACATGGATGGAGCTGGAGAAAATTATGTAAGTGAGATAAGCCAAGCACAGAAAGACAAATCTCACAAGTTCTTATTCATATATGGGGGCTAAATAATAAAAACAATTGATCTCATGGGAGTGGAAAGTAGCAGGGAGCGGAGAATAAAGTGGGGGTGGTTAATGGATGCAAAAATATAGTTATACAGTTAGATAGAATGAACAATATTTGATAGCACAACAAAGAGACTATAATCAACAATAAGTTAGAGTGTATTTTAAATTAAGTAAAACAGTGGAATTAGAATGTTTCTAACACAAAGCAATGATAAATGCCTGAGGTGATGGATATCCTGATTACTCTAATTTGACTAATTCACGTTGTATGCCTATATCAAAACACTGCATGTACCCTATAAAGATACGCAACTATTCTGTACCCATAATAATTGAAATTTTTTAAAAATTAAAAAGAAAAGAAATAGCAAGAACTCATTTTGGGGACAATTAAAAAATGTGAATATAAGCTTGACATTAAATAATGTTATGGAATCTTTTTTAATATTCTGTTATAATATTGGTATTGTGATTATGTGGGAGAATGTCCTTATTGAAATATTTAGGGTTGAAATGCTATGATGATCAATGTAATTTACCTCCAAAATTTCAGCCAAAACATACATATGCACATATATATTCCTGCTCATGGACTCCCTGGCTTTTATAATTAAAAGTAGTGGTGAGGAGGATCCAACACAGGTAATAGATAGGGACATGGAACAGCACAGGGCATTAATATAAACTCTGTGTGCGCACACACACACACACACAGAGTAAATATGGCAGAATATATATAATTATTTATTCTTGGGGGAAGTATATGGGTATTCATTGTACTTACCTTATAACTTTTGTATGTTTGAACATCTTCATAACAAAGAAATGCATTATATAGCATTATCTAGAAAAACAGAAAATGTGCCATAATAGTCCAGTAATTCTACCAGGATTTTAGATTTGTGGATGATTGGTATTTTCTTCCTTATACTTGGATGCAATTTCTACAATGGATATATATTATTTTTATTATCAACAATTAAAGCCACATTCTATTGAGCACTTATTAGGCTCTATGCTTTGCATGAATTATTCTATTTAATTCTTACGACAACCCTCAGAGTCTGGTATTATTACTTCCTTTTTATAGTTGAGGACACTGATGTTTAAAGAAATCACAGTAATTGTCCACTGATAAGTGGCTACATTAGGACTTGAACATATGCACAAATGATCCTGCTACAATTCAAAATAACTTTCAAAATATTTAGTAAAATAAAAAGAAGCTGCCTATACAACTGAAGATTCTACCCCAGAGCCAGTGTAGTGATATGGATTTAGAAGCTGAAATCATGATTTGGGGCCTGGCTCTGCAGTTTGCTACCCACGTGGTTGTGCACTGAGTGTGGGGTGCCCACTCTGTCCTCCCATGTAAGCATGCAAGTGTTAATGATAATTGTCACACACACAAGGTAAAATCACTGCTTTGATGTCCCAACAGTGTATCTGAACCTCCAAAAGAACACTGGCTTTCCTCTTTATGCTTTGCCTTTTGAATTTTGTTTTAGGGTTTGATTCCATCGTTCTGAAAACATCTTTTTTTTGTTTTGTGTTTTGCTTTTTCTGTAATTGCAAAGGATAAGAATAGGTAATCACCCCTCATTTTTCAATAACCCCTGGCTGGGAAGATCTGCCCTTCTCGTTTGTGAACATAGCCAACAACCTAGGGTGTCGCTGGAGGATGGATTCCAACAAAGACAGGGACCAGGAGACTGGGTAAGGGCAAGGTAAGAGGCAAATCTATGAAGAGTCACTTCCATGTCCCACTTGGAAAATCTGGACACCAGATTTCAGTGTTTCAATGTTCCTCATTGTCAATGTTTGAGTCTAGGTGCAGCCGAAACAGTTGAAACTATAATGAATTGTTGCTAACTGGATGAATATTGAGAAAATTTGTTCTTTTTGTGTAATTTCCTGTCACCAGCATGAAACAGTCAAGATATTGCCATTGTTGTGAAAACTTCAGCTTAATAATTCAGAGGTATAGAAAATTGGCACAAGAATATTAATTCTCCATTTGGACAGAATCTCTGAACTTTCTGAGGTTCATCCGTCACTGTTGTAAAATCCTAAAGATCAAGTTTATTTTGGAAGTTCTGCTACAACCTCAAGTATCATGTTACCAATAGCAGGAGAGCAGGGAAAACGGAAAAAGCAACCTGCTATTTCCAAATACACATCTCTGTTGTTTTAAAGCTCACAATGTTTGTTTTACTAATTCGGAGAGAAGATCATGCATTAATTCTTAGGTTAATGTTTAACATTTTGCTTCTCCAAAGTAACCTTATTATCAATGTCATTACTGAAGATCACAGATATAATAAACTCATATCTTGAATGTGAATGAATAACATGGGCTGAATAATCTTTGACTAGGATTAACCATCCTCAAACCTCTTGGAGTTTGTCTGTTTGTTTTTGTTAATGATATAAGTGCTGGCAAAAACTTACCATTTTTTGGTAAGAAAGCAAGCAAGCAAGCTAGGATCCCCATGGTGATGTGCATGGAGCCAGGTCGTATGTGGAAAGCTATAGTCACATCATCTCATTGGGACACCCTGAAGTCCATGCAACCAAGAAGACAGCTGACTTCCCTTGCAGAAAATGTCACTCGAAATAAAAGTTACACAGGGTCTTTGGAAGGATAAGTTTGTATCACTGGGGATACTAGAAGCCAGTGACTGGCAACAGTAAATAATGGCTATGATTAATGGTTGGAAGCCTTCTGATAAGGCCATTGGATACTAAAACATCAAAGGAATGTTGGCTCCGATTTATTTAATCCTGCAAACTGTCATAATCTGAACATCGTAAGGCTTATTTGCATTGTTTCTCTTATCTTTTCGTCTTGAAGATTTAAATTAAACTTATTTCCTTGACTTATCTCAACAGTTCAATTTCTTTTTTAGATGTTTTGCTCAGTCAGTAAGTACATATGATGTAATAGCTACAATAGTGAACTAAATGGGGTAAGGAATATAAAGAAATGAAATGAATTTCATGCTATAGTCCTCAAGGTACTTAGAGTTGAATTGGTAGGGCCAGAGAAACAAGAAACAATGATTAGTATGTGGTTAGATTAGTCAGGGAAAGCTACTGAAAAGCAGCTAATGAACCCTATTCATTGATTCATTTCATGTATTCACTCACTGTAAAAAAAACTTCCTGAATTCCAAATGGTGGCAAGTGATTATGCTGGTGAGGAATGTCCACTCTTACCAGAACCTAGCTAATGTAACAGAGACTCAGGAATTATGCAGGAATCACCTAATCCACCCTTTGCATTTGGGTTGGCAGTTTTTCTTTTTCTTCATTGAAAAAATTTCCATTTCCACAGGCTTAAAAGTAGGTGTGGAATGTGACTTTCCTTTTCACAAAGTCCAGAGCCAGCATGTGTCAGGCTTTGATAGTTTAGTGGTGACCATTACATTTATTTTCATAGTGAGAAAATCTAAGTCTTTTTGGGCCCTAGTTCAAGATTACATGATGAAGGCAAGCACTCTGTCCCTGAACTCACTGATGAACTTGAACCGTAATTCATCAGCAGTGGTTCAGCCAGGAGATGAGACAGGGCCAGTGTCATGCCATGACCATTCAGAGCTTTTACCATGCAAATGTCAACATTTTGACAATGACCCAATTTCCTAATTTCTTGACCTAGAATTACATGCAACTTATTTTCCTTTTCTTGCTTAAACTATCACCCTCTTGATCAAGGGCACTGGGCTTGTCAAGGTCACCAGAGTCCTCCATTGCTAAATCTAGAGGTCAATTCTTGGGCCTCAGCTTAGTTAAGTTATCCAAACAGTTGACAGAGTTGATCAGTCCCTACTCTTTAAAGCATTTTCCTTCACTTGACCTTGAGAGCACCACAGTCTCTTTGTTTTCTTCCTTCCTCGATGACTGTTCCTTTTCATCCTCCTTTTCTGGTTCTTCCTCATCTTCTCAACCTCCTGACATTGTAGGTCAAACCAAACTCATGATCTTTCCTCCAAACCTGTTTGTGATCTGCCTCAAGAAATGGCAACTCTTGCCTTCTGGATGTTCAGGCTTGGAGTCATCTAACTCCTCTTTTCACTCACACTCCAAGTCTTACTTGTCAGGAGATTTTGTTTGGCTTTTCCTTTGGAATATACTCAGAGCGTGACCCCTCTTCACCACCTCCACTGTTTCAACCCTGGCTAAGCCACCATGATTCCTTCCCAGATGATTGCAACAGCTTTCTCCCTGCTTCTTCCCCTGTCTCTCTGCAGTCTACCCAGAGTGATCATTTAAAGTTTTGTCATCTCATGTCACCTCTTTGCTCAAAACTCACCAATAGTCCCCATCTCACTTGGGGTAAAAGACAAAGTCTTTGCAATGACTTCCAAGGCCTTCCTGACCTGGCCCTTCTCTGATTTCACCTCCTTCCACCTTCTCCCTTCTCACACCTCTGCAGCCACACGCTTGCTCTCTGTTTCTGTGATGCTGCAGGAGTGCTCCTGACGTGGGGGTTTTATGGTAACTATTCCTTCTGCCAGCACGCCATCCCTCCACGTGGCACCTGACTCACTCCCACACCTCCTTCATGTCTTTGCTCAAGCATCACCTGATCAGAGCCTTGTCCCCAACGGATTTCAAATTGCAACCACAATCCCGCGTCCCCAGAACTCTCTTCCCCTTTTCTCTTTAATTTATTTCCCACAGCACATGTCATTTGATACACTGTTTATTTTGTGTTTGATGTTGTGCCTCCCATCCACAAAATGTAGGCTCCATGTGGACAGGGAATACTTTGCCTGTTTTCTTCATTGCTATATGCTCAGTGCCTAGAAACAATGTCTGGCACGTAGTAGGCACTTCAGTATTTTTTAATGAATGATCGTATCTCACTCCAAGGCCATGTGATGAAACAAATCTCAAGTAAAGCTCAAACCCAAGGCTCTGAGGAAATTGTCTCCATGAGTACTTCTTTGCTTACACTTGTTCTTACAAAAGAATAAGAAGCTTTATGTTTTGCTTTGTTTTGTCTTGACCCCCTTATAGATCATGTCTTTGTAAAAAAAAAAAAAAAAACAAACAAAAAAAACCAAATAATTTGAAAACCATGGGGTCATTCAAGCCATTTTTTTTTTCCTGCTTTTGACCTGGGACAAATTGGGCTGGTTAGTGGTGTTATATTTGCCAAGTCTGGGTTAATAAAAAGGAAAGAATGAAGTGTAGTGAGTCAAAGGTAGGAATGGAATAGGGTTTACAGGTGGACTGAAGTCATCAATTGAGTATATTAGTTACTTATTTGGGATAAGAAAAAGCTTCAAATAACAACATTTAAATGTTTGATATAGTCTACTGTTGGGAAAAGTCTCAATTATATCCTTTTCACTCTGCATGTCAAATGTCCAAGGCAGCCAAATAGTCGTGATGAATTTGTAATGTCCAAGCTTAATGTGCTTTAATGGGCTGGTTTCTACTGGTCACACACAAAAACTCCAGTTTCTGCACATGGTTGCTCATAGCACTTTGATGGAGCTTCGCTTACTGACCAGCTTTCAACTGCTTGTCATTTCTGTCTAGTTGGCTTATTAGTTCTGTCCCAATCCTTGAATAATCCAAGCCTTCTGCTCTAGTTTCCCCTACATTTTATCTGCCAGCCCAAGATTTCCCTTTTCATCTTTCATCTTTCAAACACAAGCCTGATACAGCACCATGGATCACCCAGCTGCGATGCTCTTGCTCCATCCAGAACTCTGTTTGAGGCAATCTTAGCATCTCAATCTTTCCTCAAGTCCCCTGAAAGCCTTTTCTTTCTCATTCTTTTCAACATCTGTCATCCAAACACTGCTTAAAGCAGCAGACAATACAAAATAAGGTCCAAAACACACAATTTTTCCCTATAGTTAATTTTCATAAGCCACCCCTCAATCTTCCTGTCACACCGAAGGGGGAGAAATAGCTAAGAAACACCTGTAAAGGTGACAGCCCAGGGACACTGTCCTACTAAAAGAATGAAGTTTAATCATAAGATTGTGGAATACTTCCCCTCCTCCAAATTTCACCCTCAGCATTGCCCAGGGTTCCCATTGAAAGAGCTGTGACACAGAGGATCTATCTAAGGAGGAGTACTTAGGGAAGCCCAAAGTTAACAGAGGGGACAAAAGCATGAATTTAAGAGGAATTTGAAGTCTCTGGCACCTGCAGCTAAAGCAAACATTAAATACAACCCAGCTGCTAGCTGGATTAACATAAAACTTCATACCACTACTTGATTCATCATGTTATGCTTTTAATAAAAAGTTACAAGGCAAGAAAAAACACAGGCTGAAGAAACAAAGTGAGCATCTGAACTAGACTTAGATATGACACAGATATTGGAATTATGAGAAGAGGAATGTAAAATAACTATGACTAATATGTTAAAGGCTCTATGGAAAAAGTAGACAACATGCAAGAACAGGTAGGTAATATAAACAGAGAGATGGAAACTCTAAGAAAGAATAAAAAAGAAATATTAGAAACCAAAAGCAGTGTAATGGAAATGAAGAATGCCTTCAGTGGCTCATTAGTAGACTAGACATGACTGAGGAAAAATGTCAGTGAGCTTGATGATGTGACAATAGCAATTGCCCAAACTGATATGCAAAGAGAAGAAGAAGAAGAAAAAAGAATAGCACATCCAAGGACTGTGGGACAATTTCAAATGGTGAAACATGCATAATTGAAATAGTAGGAGGAAAATAAAGGGGCAAGAGAGCAGGAGAAATATTCAAAGTAATAATGGCCAAGAATAGACACCAAACCACAGATGTAGGAAGCTCAGAGAACACCAAGTAGGATATACATGTGAAAAGTATATGCCTTGGCAGGTCATATTTAAATTGCATAAAACCAAAAACAAACAGAGAAAGTCCTGAAGGAAGCCAGGGAAATAAAACAGTTTACCTATATTGGAACAAGCATAAAAATCCATTGGACCTCTTATCAGAAATAATGCAAGCAACAAGAGAGTAGAGTAAAATCCACTAATCTAGAGTTCTATATCTTGCAGAACTATCCTTCAAAAGTGAAGCGTATCTTCCCAGGAGTGATTATTTAAAAAAAAAAAAAAAGTGAAGGAGATTAAGAGAATGAAAAGGCAAGCCACAGACTGAGAGAAAATATTTGCAAAACACACATATGATAAAGGATGTACATCTAAAATATACAAAGAACTCTTAAAACTCAACAATAAGAAAACTAACAACTCAATTAAAAAGTGAGCAAAAGACCTCAGCAGACATCTCATCAAAGAAGATATACAGAAGACAAATAAGCATATGAAAAGATACTTTTAGGGAATTGTCAATTGAAACAACAATGAGATACCATCATTCACCTATAGAGTAGCAAAAATCTGAAACACTGACAATAGCAAATGCTGATGAAGATGTGAAGCAATAGGAACTCCCATTCATTGCTGATGGAAATACAAAATGGTCCAGCCATTTTGGAAGACAGTTTTGCAGTTTCTTATAAAGCTAAACACAATCTACCATACAATCCAGTGATCATGCTCTTAGGTATATACTCACATGAGTTGAAAACTATGTCCATATAAAATCTGCACATAAATGTCCACAGCAGCTTTATGCATAATTGCCCCAGTTGGAGACAACCAATATGTCCTTAACTAGGTGAATGGATAAACAAATCGTGGTACATCTGCACAATGGAATATGATTCAGCGCTAAAAATAAACGAGCTATCCAGCCACGAGAAGACACGGAGGAACTTTAAATACACATTGCTAAGCCAGTTGGAAAAGGCCACATTCTATATGATCCTATATGACATACTGAAAAAGGAAAAACTACGAGCCAGTAAAAAGACAAGGAGTTGCAAGGGGATTCCAGTGGGCTAGCTCTGTGGTCCCCATCCCAGGGCCACAGTACCAGTCTGTGGCCTGTTAGGAACCTGGGCTGCACAGCAGGAGGTGAGTGGTGGGCAAGCTAAGGAAGGTTCTTTCGCAATTACAACCCCTCCCCATCGCTGGCATCACTGCATAAGCTCCACCGCCTGTGAGAGCAGCAGAGGCATCAGATTCTCATAGGAGCACGAACCCTACTGTAAAGTGCGCATGCGAGGGGTCTAGGTTGCGGCTCCTTATGAGAATCCAATGCCCGATGCTCTGAGGTGGAGCGGAGGTGGTGATGCTAGCGCTGGGGAGCAGCTGCAAACGCAAAGGGTTGAGGAGCACTGGGCTAGGGGAATGGGGGAGGGATGAATGAATGGGTCACAGGGGATTTTTAGGGCAGTGAAACTACTCTGTATGACACTGTAGTGGTGGACACATGCCATTATGCATTTATCCAAAAATGCATATAATCCAAAATTATATGCATATAATATGCATATAATCCAAAAATCTGTACAACACAAAGCATGGGTCCTAATGTAAGCCAGGGACTTAATAATAATGTATCAATATTGGTTTATCAATCGTAACAAATGTACCGCACCCATGCAAGATGTTAATAATCGAGAAATAATCAAGTATGGGGGGATTGAGGGGATGCATGGGAACTCTGTACTTTCCACTTAATTTTTCTGTAAACCTAAAACTCCTCTGAAAAATAAAGTCTATTAATTTTTCTTAAGTGAAGGAGAACTAAAGACTTTCTCAGAGAAACAAAAACTGAGGGCATTCATCTCCAGCAAATTGATCTTATAAAGACATGTTGAAAGATGTTCTTCAGGGAGAAGGAAAATGATGCAGGTCAGAAATGAGAATCCCTACAAAGAAAGACAGAGCATCTGAGAAGGAGTCAATGAAGGAAAAGCTTTCATAAGCCCTGAGTATTAGCAACATCCAACCTGTCTAAAGTCTTACCATTGCCTGCTTTTGCTTCCTGTTTCCAGCCTTCTCCACACTTAGTGTGTATCCTAAGTTTCTTTTGGATTTTCCTAGCCTGACTTCTCAGCAGAGATATCATCTGTCTAAAACCCATATTTATATTTTTTCTACAGGGTAACTGTTAACATTTAATCCAGAATACGTAACTGCAGGGAGTATTTCTTTCATAAACTAATGATACACAATGAAGTGGACTTAGAAAATTATTTAGAAAGTGTGAGGACTATAGAGAAGCAAACTAAAAAAGTTAACTCCAATGTAGAATTAAGGGGGGGAAAAGGAATTGAAACATGTTAGTTTTGCAGCCCTTGGAATGAATCCTATTTAAATCTAGTGGGATTTCATACCTTAGGTTTAAGTAAAAAATAAATAAATAAATAAATCTAGTGGGAGTAAGAATCTCTTTATTTGGCTAGAATATATCTAGGGATGGGGAATCAAATTCACCTGAAAGTTGGCAAATGAACTCTACCCCATCTCTCTCTGTTAAATTAGAATGGGCTAGTTGGCTCACCAATGAAATATTCTGTTACCTGCTGAGGTTGGCGATTGCAATGTTTCCTCATCTATTTGTGTGTTACTGGTGCATGCTGAACCTTGTAGTACTTTTTCCCCTTTAGTGTGACTTTGGTAGGTTTACTATTTTATTTAACTTTTGATATGTAGTCATTCATAATAAAATGTTATGTTTTCCCTTGATGACTCAACCAAAATTCATCATGAGAAATAGCTGTTCTTGGTTTTTACTTCTTCCCCACAAATCCTGTTATTATGGTAGCAGCTTTCTACGTTCTGAGATCCCAAGAATATAGGAGCAGAAACACTTTGCCAAGCTGGCTTAAAAACTCTCTCTTCCAGCATTTCTCTCCATGACTCTCATTAGAAAAGTAAAAGAAGAAAAAAAAGGAGGAGGAGGAGGAGGAGAATACTGTTGATAAAAGACATTAAGCCCCATATCCAACTGTGTTCAGGCTATTTTAGGATAGTTTTCCTAAATATTTTAAATTCATTGTCAGCGGGAACACATCTTAGGCAATTTTATATAAACAAACAAACAGACAAATCAATTCAAGTACTAAAGTAAAATCTTTCTCAGATCACCAAGTCTATAGGATGTCACTATTATTGATTTTAGGTTTCTAGTCACAAGGTTTAAACAGATATGCTCAGGTCTCAACAAAAGGGCCATCCTACAATTACTGTGAGCAGAGTCGAATGATTGCTTGTGGTTGAGATTCTGCTACTTCAGTTACAAATTGTGGGAATCTTCACCCAAAAGATGAATTCTAATTCCCACTTCAGGAAGAGCATTAAAAAATGAAGAACTGTACCAATATATTTGTTCGTTTGTGGTCATGCCTACTCTTTTGCCCTCAACTCTAGAAAAGCAAGACTTATTATGGGATGGACTTAGTATCGTTTTAAAGAGAGCACAGCAGCACAGATGAGAATGCAACGATCATCTTCCTGTGCGATGGTATAAAGTACACATCAGTGGGCAAGAGTTAGATGCGATCACCATCAGCACCCTGGGATGACAGGTTAGGCTAACGGAAACCCTCAGGGCTGCACATCAAGACTTTGATGATGAGTTTGCCACTTGTGACTCTGGACAAACCACTAAGTTTGTTGTGCCACTTTAAGTTGCTCATTTCCATAGTGTAAATATAGCCATGATGTGATAATTTCATCAGGGAAAAAGGTAGTAAGCATTTGACAATCACATTTTATTCTTCTTGGCAGAAAGGTGACTAGTCATGGTTAAGACTAGGCATCCACCCACGTGCCTGGACGTGGTTCAGGTTGAGTCAAACACACATTTACTGAGTACCTTTTAAGGACCAGGCACTAAGCTTGGGAAAAAAGGGTTTAGGGAGTCCTGCACCCAGAGCTCAGTCTAGACAGGCAAATGGAAGCACTCAGACAATGATTTTGGCTACGTAGTGTTCCCATATCCCATGAAATGAGATATTCATTGTCCCTTACCCCAGGACTTCCTGCAGGAGAGGGAGCAGCGTTCATTCACTTATTCATTCAACAGGCGTTTCTGAGTAGCCTCGGTACCAGGCACTGTGCTGAGGTTCCATGGTGACCAAGACCACACTGCCCTGCGTCATGGTGGTGACAGTCTGCCAACAGACCAAACAGTGGGGTTTCTCCCCAGGGTTGAGGCAAGTCCTGGTTTCTACTTACGTCCCTTCTCTTAGAGAGGAGAGGAGTGAGATTTAAAGCAAGCAGGTAGGATTCATGTCATAAAGCCATGGGGTTAAGCTGCAACCTCCTATCTGGAGGCTTCTGAAACTGACAGAATCTGCTGGGCTGTGGGGACATTTGGCTGGCTGTAGAGATTTGACATATTGATATCTAGATATGAAGAGGCTTCACTTTGCTGAGTGTGAAAAACTAATTGTGGACCCGATTAAGAAAAGTAGATGTGTGTGGTTTATCAACACAGAGTGGAGACTAACGTTTGCTGACATGTGACAGGCTCTGTGGGAGGTGCTTCACCTGCCATATTATTCCTTTCTCCCTCCCTCCCTTCCCACATGGTTATTGAGTGGTCCAGTGAGTGCCACACCAGATAGAACGCTATATCTAGATGAGATATATCTAGTGGAAGAGGCTGGCAGGTCCACAAGCAAGCCCAGTATGATGACGCCCGTGTGCTTACGTCAGGGAGATTAGGAGGTATGTGGCAGCAACTAAGAGGGACACGAATCTAGCCTTGCAGGCACAGGGAAGTCTCCGTGGGGGACGATATCTAAGTTGGGACCTGCAGGGAGTAGCAAGTAGTCAGATAAGGGGGAAGGAGACGGGGAGGGAAGCTGGTTCCAGGCAAGGAGAACAAGCAGAGATAAGAGAAAGTCACCACAGTTCAACATGGCTAGAGAGAACTCCAGTGGCAGGAGCTGTGCAGACTAAAGGTGACATGCCAGGTGGTGAGAAAGGACCAGATGGAGCTTGGCAAGCCAGGCTAAGAAATATCCTGAGGGCACTGGGAAGCCATTTAAGCCAGGGAGTGAACCCACAGGCTTGCTCTTTCCAGAGATCTCTCTGGATGGAGCTTGGAGAAGACGCTGGGAGGAGGGGTCAGGATTAGAGGCAAGGAGACCCTTGTGACAATCTAGGCAGGAAATGATGGTGCCTGCACTAGGGATGGAGACAGCGAGAAAGCTTCGAGGGAGCTGGAATCAGAAAGATTTGATGATTTATTTGATGTGAGGGTGGGGATGGAGAGGAAGAGATCAGGGAGACATCAACGTTTTCTGGAGACACGTGGTGGCACCTTTAGCTGAGTAGAAAACAGGTCTGCGAGGTTGCAGGGAGCAAAGACAACGATTTCCGCTTTGGACGTTTGATTTCGAAGTGCCCGTAGAGCATGGGAGAAAGTGTATGGATCTGGAGCTCAGGAGAGAAGTGCGGGCTGGAGAGAATACCGGGAAGTTGTAAGCAGGAGGACAGTGATGAAAGTCCGAGATTTATTTTCACAACAGCCCTCAAGGCAGTATTACTATTCTGGTTTCCTGAGGAGGAAACTGAGGTTCGGGGAGCAGAAGTTACTTGCTGGAAATCGGTCAGGGAGCAGGGCCGCAGGATTTCTCACCTGTGCTCGTCCACTCCACAGCACCGTTTCTGGGAAATTGCATTTGGGATCCGGTTTGTATTGGGCCTATGGAATTTTTTTTCCCCCACTTCTAGGAATTCTGAAGAACATTCCTATTTTTTTATAGGAACTCGCTTGGGAGAAGTGTCACTGTTCACAGCTCAAAAATTCCTCTTTGGAGGCTAAGACAAAATACATCCACTTCTTTATAGGAATCTCTTTTCACCTGGACAGAATGACACTTGATCTTGGAAAGCATTGTGAGCGTCCTTGCAAGCCAGACCTGCAGGGGTGGCCGGCCTGGGCCTGGCGCTGACGGCCTGGGCCTGGCGCTGACCAGCCTGGGAGTGGCGCTGACAGCTTGTCATCAATGCATGCCCTTACCTTCCACGGGCAGGGGAGCGTCTGCAGGTGCCTCGGGGCCTGCTGGCTCCGGGCTCGACTGTGGGCAGAGACACCCACCGATGTTACTCGTCTCCTCCTCGTGGGGATTTCCACGTCTGGCCCCACCTGACCCACAAATTCCATGTCCTTTCTCGGTGCACATAGCGCCATAGCTGAAGGCTTTTCTCATTTCCCATTTGGAGGGAGGCTGGATGTTGACTGCAGTGACCTCATCCCTCTTGGCGGCTTCCTCCCACCCCCACCCCAGGCACTGCCATTTTCATCTGCATGGCCTCAGGGGCTTTCCCTGCGGAGGGACCTGCTTCATAGCTGACACCAAGGCTCACGCTGTAACCTCTCACACTTTCTCATATAACAGCTCATCTGCTTGTGGAATACATTTGTTTGTGATTACAGGCTGCACACAATACCACTGCACAGGGCCCATGCGATGGCCCAGCGCCATGAGAAAACACATTAGTAATTTTTTATGACCCTAGTGCAACCAGGCAGGATTTCCCTAAAACAGAAAACAAGGAGGGATTTTATTGTCTTGCGCTATTAGACATCCCTTATGGCTGAAGTGTGTATATTAGAACTAATAGAACACAGGACTTTCCAGACATTTTGGAGTGAGAGGTTTCTGACTCTAGTTAGTGAACACCCCTTGTTTATCTGCTGTGGGGACATGAAATGCACAAGGAAATTAGGAACAAAAGGCATCAAGGGCTTGGATGTTTCTCTCAGTATAACTAACTTTCTTTTGTGCTTAAATGAGATGCTCTTAGCAAGTCACTTCTGAGAGTAACTGTGAGATGGTAAAAATTAGAAGAGAATAGTGAATTCCCAGGAATTCCCACTGCTCCTTTTGAAAAATTTCCCATTAGACCAGGACAAGATCTGGCTCCACTCTGGGTTCTCTCTCTTTTTTTCTGTCTCTTTCTGTCTCTCTCTCATACACACACACACACACGCACACACCATCCAACCATGATGTCTACACACAAGACAGTAGACCTTCACTGGGTCTCCCTCCTTGGCTTTAAGAATAAGCATACATAATTCCTACAAGAAACCATTCCATTTTCCCCACTGCTGCTGGCGTTCAATGTCCACCTGGGCGTTTTTGAGCAGGAGAGAACGGGAGCAGTCCTAGCCCTCTCAAAGGAACTATGTTGGGATGTTTTACTGTTTTTCTGTGAAGGACAAACTCACCCTGAATCTGGCCACTCTGAGAGTGTGTCCCAGGTGACTGGGCGATGAAGACAAGTCAGCGGAGAGCAGGGGAGGCCAGCAGATGCCGCGGAGGCCGCATACACACTCTACGGAAGGCATTTAGAAAAAATAACGTTGCCTTTTGAATGCAGCGTGCTAGCAGTTGGCATGATGGTGCCAACTATTTAAGCTGCGTATGAACGTGCCGGCTGCCTTTTCAAACTATATATGAGCCCTCAAAAATATGCTTTCCATTGAGCGACAAAGGGTGAGAACCTGGCTGAGCACTTTTGTTGTAAGAGCCATGGGAGGAACATGGTAGACAAAGCAGAACTACAAAGGACAATCACGTTTGGGCCTCGCATGGGACTATGCTATGATTACAGCAACAAATTTACTAAGGTTCAAGCATGTTTCACCTCCCTTAAAAAAACTAATCTGTTTGTGAGATACTCGGGGGGGGGGGGGGGGGAGGGGAAAGCTATTCATGGCATCTCATTCCTAACACAGCAGAAAAGACCAGTTTATACTCCACCGCCTCACCTGGAGTCTTCAGGGGGTTGGGTGTTCATATCTGCTGCTCACGGCTCCCAGGGAGCAGAGGATGGGCTCGCCCTCCAACGCCAAACGATAGTGACACACAACATCGGATGCGCCCTTGAAGTAATGAGGCTGGCTTGGACATTCCTTTTTAATATTTGGATTTATATATGTTGTCATTTCTACTCCTTAGTTATCCTGGAGGCTATGTTCTGATGCTATTATGTAAATATCAAAAGGTATTTTTACGTAACCAACCAAACACCGAAAGGAACTCCAGCCCAGCTAGCCCTTCGAAGCCGCCGCGGGGAGATCCTGCCAGCAGAAGGAACTGGGGTTATCTCAGGGGCTAACCCCAGCGGTTAGGCTTCAGGCCATCAGTGAATTCGCATCTCTTTTTCCTTGGAAAAAGGATCTTACACTTTTTGCTTCACTGCACTGGCAAGTGGAATGCATTGCTAAAACTCAAGGGCACACCCAGAGACTAGCTAATCAATCCACCATTAGGCAGAGAGGTCACACATTTAGTGCCCTGGAAGGTTGGGTACAGGGTGCAAGTAGAGGCAATTCAGGAACAGGGATGGGAAGTTGTGGCAACTTAATCTTTACCATGTTGTAATTGATAAGATACTTACAAAGCTTGCCTCTGAGAAGCATCACCAGGAACTCATGACTAGGAGCACATCTTCATCGTGTTTGGCTTCTCGTATCTGAGTTTTAGATCACGTAATCTGTGGACAGCATCCGTTGGTTGGCATGTTTTACTGAGTTCATTTGTAGTTTATGAGATGTGGAAGAAAGAAAGTCCGCTCCCAGCTATTACCTAAGATCACAGGACTTTGCTCAATTTGCAAATGTTCTTTTGGTGGTTGACTTTGCTTGCTTCTCTCCACCCCAGGTTTGGCTATTCTTAGAACAGGAATTAAATCACTGAAATCGAAGCTTCTCAGCTTCCCCTCCCCCTGGGGAGAGTAGATTTAGAGGGTTCATAAGAAAATCAACTCATCCTTAATCAGCTGGCCCAGAGACCCAAAGTGCCCCTCCCTTCCTTTGACAATGCTTCCAATAAAACTTCTTGCTTTTTCTACCCTTAGGTGGGGAGCCCTCGCAGCGAGCTCGCACAGTGAGCGTGGCTTGTGCATTCGATGTGAAGATCTAATCGTTGTCTCTTGAGGGCTGAAAAATGAAAACACTGGACAAGAGCCCACCTCCCGGCTTCATGCTTGTCAAGACCAGGATCTATTAACCTTTTAAAGAAATACTGATAATAAAAAGCAGACAAAGAGAGCTATGTGAATTGGCATCCAAGCAATAATTTCCTAAGTTTTTTTTTCCCCCTGTAAGTTACTCAGAGCCGCGTGAGCAAACAGGATCTTACTGTTCCAAGCCCCGCTGCCTCGCACAGACCTTGGGTAATGCGCGATCCTCCGCACGCCCCCATTCTCTTCTGAGATGATTTATTATCATTAGTATTGTCATACAAGAGGCTGTATTCCCTTTAACGAACGGACATGCAAGTCAGAGACTCTGCACCCCACATCGCCCAAGCTTGAAGAATGGCAAGGCCCGAGTTGCCGGCCGTTGCCACTGGCTGGGTAGGACCCTGGCAGTGCGGGGACAGGCTGCCAGGACAGGCTGTGCCGTGGGCTCTGGCTGCTGCTTTCTTTTCCCAAATTAGTTCCTCATTTTATTTGACCCAGAAATTTTGGATGTGCACTGCATCGCATACTTGGAATGAAATTTTTTCTCATTAAACCTTTTGCCCTATGGTTGATTTATTTCTCCTGGGCTAAAATTTGACTCATCCTGAACATCCGTCTTTGGCGTGGCAGAAACTTCAACATTTGGAGGGTCTCCTCCTCATGACTGGTTTCACAGAATGTTCTGGTTTGCCTTAGCTTATTTCCTCTGTCTGCCATCTCCTCTACCCCCACCTTCTCTCCTGCTCACTCCAAACTCACTCCCCACCCTTGACTTCTGCTGTATATATCATCGAAGGAAGAAATGCATGTACGGCTCTGCATGAGAGTCCCTTGTTCCGGCGTGGATGTGCCTGGTGTCCCAGGTGCACTCCAGGCAGCCCCAGAGTGATGTTGGTTTTGACCTGCATGGGTAGTCTCCACCCGTGGGGCATTTGGAAGCACTGACTAGCCAAGGTCATTTTGGTTAACTCTTTAAGGAGCATAGTGATGCTGAAAGAAATTATGTAACACAAGAAAGTCAACAAGAGGGTAAATAGTAGTAGTTTACAGGGACTTCTATTTTTCTATTAAAGAAATTAAAACACTATTTTCCAAACTTGGCCTTGAGGTGGCGGTGCTTGGTGCAATTGGTCAGTCTCTGCCACAAAATGCTCCTCTTAAGACAAAAAGTAGGACATTATTTAAAGCTCCCAGTTACTCTTGGTAAGTTCAGATCCTCTCAAAACTAGACAGAGAAAAGTCCATTTCTATGGAAAGTGTGACTTACAGAATAAGCTTAAATGAACACTGTGCCAGGCCTAATCTGAAGTCCTGTAGGGTAATTCCAGCCAGGCCTTGACCCCGCGGGTTGAGAGGACCAGGAGTGGCATTACCAGCTATTGTCTGCTTTATTAGAAGCTGGAGTTGAACTTGAGAGCATGATTAATGCTAACTCATATTTCCATTCCCTCCAGCCAACTGCTCAGATCACCCAGGCTTCGCACACAGGGTAAACATGCCTGCTAGTTTGTTCCCAGGAATTCTCCTATAGTTTTCCTTGTAATATATTCATCTGCCCTTTCATTGCCTTTCCCCAGACCCACTGGCACGTCACCCCTCCATGCTTTACCTGCTTGAGCCTAGAGGTGACGTCTGGGATCCTCCTGAGGGTCTGTTCACGTAAGTCACAGCTCAGCCAAGGTCCCCGCCCCACCCCCCGGCAGCATGGAGCCTGCTGTTCCTGTGTCCATTCTCTATCTCCAGGGTCCTGGCCGTCTATCTCTGGTGCTTAATCATTATTCCTGTGGAAGAGGGCAATTTTTAATATTTTCAACGACTATTTGAGGCATTGGAATAAACACCCACATTGTAAAAGAACACAGGCCTAATGCTTTCTCCTGCCCCCCACCTCTGCCGGAGTCCCCCAACATTTCGGGAGAGCCTTTTGTGAGGCAGCTGCTCTGCTGGGCCTTCACCTGCACTGTACTCTTCAATATCACGCCCAGCCTTCGTGTGAGGACCATAACCTCGTGGAGCAGAGCTACTAGCCTAACTTTAAAGCTGAGAAAACTGAGGCCGCGAGTGATTAAGCGACTTGGCCAACATACTGTGGTTTTTCTCCCTCTGTCAGTCCCTGTTGTTGTTGTTCCATCCATGATGGGTGAAGCCACCGTCCAGCTGGTACCATAGACGGGATTGCCTAACGCTGTCTCGTTGCTTCAGAAATGCACGGTGCTATTTATGGAGCGAACGTGGGTGACTGAGCAACATGGTGTTTTGCCTCTTGGCCTTTGGAATGTAGTCTACAGAGTTTGCTCCAGAAAACCTCACACAGATTTGTGTTTGCGGAAAGGGGTCCAAAGACTTAATTATTTTTTGGGAGCGCTAGTATTTGTCCTTTGCTAACCAGGTCATCCTTCAGACAGAAAAAATGCTGTGTGTGACCAGGCCAAGGCTGCTGCTCAATGGAGTTGACAGCCGGCCAGAAACACAGGCCCCTGCCCGCAGGCCTGAGCATGTCCAGGGAGGGAGCTGCCAGAGAACAGCTCTCTGTGTGCACCCTGCGTGCATCTCTCTCCCCTGAGCCTTTGTTCAAGCCTGGAGGAGTTTCCAAAGGCAATGCCCACTTGGCCTTTCTCGATGGGTGTTTGGATTGAGCTGGGTGAGAAGAAGGCAGCCTGCCTCTTCAGATGGCAACAAACAAAGCAGCATCCAACAGACATCACCATGGCCTAGATGTTTCTATGACTTGCAACATCTCACAATGTGTGTTTCCATCCCTGTCAGTGACAACTGCCGCATCTGTCTCCCCCAGGGAAGTGGATGTCGAAGTGCCATGAAGGAAAAACTTTAGAATTTCAACATTTGGTCTTTCTGCTTTCCCAACAATTATTTTATAACTATGTGCATATGAGTAAGGTTCTTGCTCAAGACCCCCACGCACTGGAGAGTAAATTACAAAGGGGCCAAGTAGTGTCTCTCTTCAGCAGTGTGTTCTTGGGGGGTCTCTTGATTGCCCATGAAAGGGGCACAGACCAAGCTGCTTGATCTATGAGTCCATCAGAGCTGTGCTGGCCCTGTAGGGTGATAGTCACTGAGGGTCTGGCGGGGAAGGCGCGGCATCCACTCCACAGACGTGTGTTTGTCACCATGGCGTGCAGAGCAGTGCCAGGTGAAGGACTCGCAGGCAGGCTCCCTCCCAGCCCCTCAGGTCAGTGGAGGAATCTCTACGCTTCAAAAGGTGCTCCAATTCCAAACGTGGATGTCAGTATTCTCTAGTGTACCCAGATATCATTTAAGTCAGCAAAACTACGTTTAGAGTGACAATAATCATCTGGGCTGGTGAGTCTTCTTATGAAATCAACACTAATTTTGTCTCTTCTTACATGTAGAAATCCACCCCCCAATGTGTTCTCCTTAAAAAAAAATCTTTAGCTTATTTTAAAGACCACACACAGCTACCCATTTGTAGAATTGTTATGATAGATCAAATAGGAGAATGCACTTAGAGCACTTTCCTTTTAAGGGAAAGAAGGACTGGGTATGTCCTCAGCAAATGTTAGCTTCCAATATCACCCTCACCACACCATCATGGTTGTCGGCATTGTTACAGTTTATGGCTTGGTACGTTTTTTTGGCTTGCTTTTGACTAAAAGTAAAACCTATATGAGATCTGAGAGCTCTGGAGTTAAAAGGCTCCTCTTTGTACTTCGGCATGCACTTTTTGAGATGTAAAGTGAAGACTAGTTTGCCTCCATTTTTAAACCGCTGGACATCATGTGAGCAACAATGGACATTCCATTTTATTGGGGCTATCCTGCAATTATGTATGTTTGTCAAGGAACATGAAAAATTCTCTCAATGAGCCTATATACGTGCTCCACGTATTATTGATGCCAAGCCCTGGATGTGAAGAGGAGAAAGGCACCAACATTTATTAAAAGTGTACCATGTTCTAGGCAGTTTACATAGGTTATGGGCTGAATTATGTTCTTTCCAAATTCCTATTCCTACACCCGGTAGGTTAGAAGGTGACTATATTCGGAGACAGGGTTTTTAAAGAGGTAATGAAGGTAAAATGAGGTCATATGGGCCGGGTCTAATCCAACAGGCCTGGCATTCTTATAAAAATAGGCGATTGGGACACAGACACGCAGAAAGAAGACCATTTGAAGACAGGGAGAAGGTGGCAAGGTGTCTGCTGTCTGCAAGCCAAGCAGGGAGGCCTCAGATGAACCAGACCTTGTCAACACCTTGATCCTCAGCTTCCAGTCCCCAGAATGGTGAGAAAACACAATTTTGTTTATTAAGCCACCCAGCCCGTGGGACTTTGTTATAGCAGTTGTAGCAGACGAATACGACATACATTACCTTATTGAATCCTCTGCACAAACCGATGTGTTACTTTCACCAATTTGTAGAGAAAAAAACTGATGATTCAGGAGGTAAGTAGTTTGTCCATGGTCTCATAGTCAAGTGAGAGTCAAGTAGCTTGGCCAGGCTTCCAATCTAGTTCTGCTTGAGAAAATCTGATGATGGTAATATTTTAACAAATATTAAAATTTATTGTTTGTTATTCCTGTTGACTTCAAGAAGATAATGTCTAGTTCAGGGGAGCACTCCACTGAGATGATTAAACACAAGCAGATCCATGTGGGTGCTGCCCACGAAATAGGAGGGAAACACATGGGCTTGCTTATAGAAAAATTGGGAGCCCAAGTTCTACAAATTTTGTTTGAATTCAGCGTAAAGTTGGTTTTACCTTCTTTGCCATGAGTTGTTATAGAAGCCATGAGTTGTTATAGAAGCCTCCAAAAAAAATGGAATTTTAGATGTCACATGCACTTTGACCATAGGCAGGATAAGAGGCCTTTTTGTGGAAATATGTTCTGTAAGTGTAGCGTTAGGGTACATTTACACCCACTCTAAAACCAAAAAATGCTTTTCCAAATAAGATCTTAAAAGTCATTGCCCTCATTAGTCTAAGACAGCCCTTATAGCATGGCCAAAGATTAAAGTTAGTGTTCACAGTTGTTTTAAACCAAGATATTACCCTCTGGCTTTTCAATCATATTTTTATTCCTTTTGTGCATCTCATCAAAGCATTTCGATTAGAACAAGTCACTGAGAAGGCAGAAGCCAAAATAAATAGTCAAGTTTAAATTACTACAGTAAGGGGACCACAGTCTCCATCAGGCCCAAGTTATGGGGACGTTTAAGGATTCTATGAGTTTCTAGTATTTATGGGATTGGCTTACACATCGACTTTTTTCTTCTTGATTTATTTCTGATTTCTAAAGTCATCCATGAATTTCAATCCTAGTCTATCTTGTCAAACTTTTTTTCTGATGGGCTTCTCAGAGGTTCTAGCCAGCTGATGGTTTACTTTCCCTTGGAGCCCACTGACTCCTGTCGCTTGGCCAAATCCACCGACCGCTGCCTAGTAGCCTGGCCATGTCACCCATGTTTGCTACGTGAGAACCAGAGGTCCTGCCAGCTCCACCACTTCCATCCCTGCTTCCAGAATGGACCAGGAGAGGCTATAGTCAAATGGAAATAAATCTGGGGTACAAATCCATTCCCCAGTATATTACTGACTCATGTCCTTCAGGGCTGGTCAGGAGGCACTGTGGAGTGATTAGGGACATAGGTTCTGGACATGGACAGAGCTGGTTCAACTGCCACCTACAAGTCCTGTGACTTTGGGCACATTACTTAAGTAATCTGGGTCTCTGTATTCTCATTTGGTAAGTGGAGATAATAACTACCTGGCAGGATTGTTGAAAAGAGTAAATGCAATAACACAGATGAAACATGCAGGATGGTATCTGGCACGTGGTAGGTGCTTAACAAATGAAGACCATAAACAGAAGTTTGATAACTTTACCTAATGTACCTTCCAGCATTTTCTGTGTGGGTGAGATTTCATTTTTCAAGAGGAAAAAGCCTGCCTGGTGGAGAAATAGCAGGGCAGCTAGATGTGCAGTTGGGACTTAACCTCACACAAGACCCAAAGAGTCCCCACGGAGGGCATTCTCCATGTGTTTCAAACTTGGTGCCTCATCCCCCAAACATGTTCCCTCCGGAAAAGCAGGAGACCGCCCAAGGTTTGGATAAGTTCAGGGAAGCATCTGAACTTTTTGGGAGCTGTCCCATCAAAACTGGAGTTGTCTGGGTTTTGACCGCTGGGGCCAATATTCTTTTCTGTCTGGGCTTTTTAAAAAGATCAGAACATTGGGTTAGTATTCCCAGTTCTCTATGTCATTAGAAGTTCTTCAGCATGAAAATTCACTAATTTCAACCAGAATTTTGTGGGTAAAAGAGATGAGTAATGTGAGAAAATGAATGAGGAGATTGGCACTCACTGGGGGAAGTAAGAGCCTCCAAGAAGAAAATAAAAGCTATTTTCATCAGCCAGCCTAAGGCAGAAGGATTTTTATTATATGTGCGTCTTCCCAGCACTCTGTTTTGAATCTTCCTAAAAATTACATAAACCAGAGTCAGAAAGATTTGGGTTTGAATTCTATTTCAACATTTATCAGATGAGATGACTTCTTACAATCTCCAAAAGCCTCAGTTTCCTCATTGGCAAAATGGAAATATTGGTGAGGGATTGTTCATTCATTAATTTATTCATCAGCAGTATTTGTAAAGCATTTGTTCTGGCACAATACAAGCATTCAATAATTAGTAACCCCCCAAAAGTTTCTGTAGAATCCTTATAATCCAAGTACCTAGGTTTTAAGGAGAATTTTATAATTCTACGCCAACTTTTTAAAATGTTGCTCAGGCATGTGATCTCACTTTCATAAAAAAACACACTTGACCCTTTGTAAATTTCACAGAAAAATTTTAAATAAAAGAATGTATCCTTTAAAACTCAAACCAATATTATTAATTCTTACTAACATGTAAAACTCAATCTGTTCAATGTTTCTCAATTCACTTGAATAAACACTCATGGAAAAATATAACTTAGCTATACCCAAGTGTGTGTCCAAGGCCACTATTGCCATAAAATGGCTTGATATTTAGTCACCAGGAGAGGATCCTGGTCAGTGACTCAGTGCCCAGGAACCCAGCTTCACAAGGGGCTCTAGTAACTTCTACAGACACCACAGTTTCTCTGGTGCTATGGAGGTGAGCAGGTGGAGGCAGCTATTTTGCTTTCATAGAGTTTATGCCTTTGCAGGGCTTTTAATACTTGCCCAAAATAGCATTGTCTGTCTCACAAACTTATATAACCTTTTTTGGAGTAGTGCTCTTTTGTTTCTCCCTTATTTTGACTTTTGGTCCCCTTTTCTTTCAGAGTCCTGGGTACCTTCCTGATTTCTCCATGACTGAATTTTGCACTGCTCTGAAGAAAACTATGATTTGTGTAAATACCATGCATTGCTTTCATTAATATGTCACATTAAATTGAACATCTCAAATCCAAATCAAAAGTTGGATCTGTTCACATTGTTCATACTTTAGGAAAGTCTGAGGGCTGGGAATAATTTTTCTCACGGGTCACACACACACACACACACACACATTGCAGATTCTAATGGTTCCCAGCAATTTTTTTTTTTTTATCTTCTCACCATCATGTATGTAACATATTCCCATCAGTGGCATTTCTCCTCAAAGGCAGTGATTCTGGGTGGATGGGCCAACTAGTAGTTTGAAAAGTTTTCTCCTCCCACCCCACAGTATTAAGAATCACATTTCTAATAACATCAAGATTGGAATTCCTTCTATTTAATAGAATAGGATTCCTCTGCCCGCTCTGATGGCTTTGTTGAGAAGAGTTTGGCCAGATTGTCATGCTTTGAAGGAAACAAAATCAACACCTTAAACTGATTTTGGAGACAAGGGGTCTCATTGGAATTTTTTCTTCAGGGCTTGACCAAATGGCCACTCTTGGCACCCCTTCCACCCACAGCCTTCTTGTGGCCATTGTGTGCCACCCCAGTGACCTGTTGCTAGGTCTGCCAGGAAACGTCTTTCCAGCCCCTCCTTCCTGCCCAGGAGCAGAGAAGGATCCCTGGGCAAAAGCTTAGATTTTCCTTATGAAAGTACAATGACCTGCTAAGAGATTTTGCAGCAGGCCCAGAATAAAAACAAACAACCAAACAAAATAAAACAAAGCAAACAAGACATTTTTTCCTCATATTCATACTACCAAGAGTTCAAATTTCCCAACAGCAGCATAAGTCAAGAAGGCTTATAGGGGAAAAGAAAATAAAGCAAAACTCCCCGGGAACAATTCTGAGAATGTTTCCCTTCCCAGACTCGCGTGCACTGTAACCTACGGGAACGCATGCAACAGCCCGCTCCCTTCCTTCTCGTCTTTTCCATCCACAGAACAAAACTGACATTAAAAAAAAAAAAAAAAAGATATTGGCACCACTTGCCATGTCAGGAAAGAGGGTAAAAAGCAGGAAAAAAGGAGGAAAGAGATTAACTGACATAATATGCAGGGGCCGACGGCAAAATGTCATTTTCCTGGAGGGGAAGTCTCCACCTGGCTCTGCGTGCAGGCTGGGCCTCCGCGTGGCCGAGCTCGTGGTTGGCAGCGGCTGCTCCAAACCTGCCTTTGAGTCGGTGATGCGTTCCTGCCAATACACTCGATTAAGCTAATTGTGCCTTTTTTTTTTTTTTAAGTTAGAAGAAAAGTGCATCTTGCTACCAAGAAGATGGTTTTTGACTGCCTCTGTGGACCTGCTCTCCTGTCCTGAGAACTACCTGCTGCTAGAAGGGGTTTCCTCCCAGCCTGGAGTTACAGCACAATAGCACACCAGAGAGACATAGGAATGGAAAAAATCGCAGACTGCGTAATTATAAACTGTGGTCAATGCTCCGTCATTTTCTACGGCCCAGCGTTGTTAACGGCGTGGCGAAGGCCGGTCTCATCCGAATATCGAATGCGCGTTTCAGCCTCCACAGGAGGGAACAGTGGGCACCGGCACTCCCTGAGCCGGCGTCTTATTACAGCTAAATTCTGTTTTTGCTGATGTGGGTTTGGAACTAAGGTTTAAATTCCACAAAAGCAGAAATTAGTGAGCAGGCCTAAGAAAATACTGAAAGAGCTGGGAAAAGATTCAAGGATGCTTAAATTTCCCCCATGGAACCAGTCTCTTTGCCAGAGGAAAAGGAAGTCTCCACCTGTCACAGAATGGAGGGAGAAGGCAGCCAGGGGAGAAATAGAATCAGAGAGGGAAATCTGAGTAGGTTTCTTGGCACCCTGTTAGATTCGCATTTAGGGAAAGGAATTCTACTAATTTGGCAATATTGCTAATGAGAAACGCGACTACTGTTCAGTGAAATTAATATGTGCCTAAAGAAGAGTTATGCTGCTACAGGTCATGGGGTCCATGCCCAACAGTAGGGGCTGGGCCAGTTTGAAACAGGTGTATGGCCACAGTTACTAGCCTTACGTTAAAAGAATGTTCTATAAAGTGTGATGTTAATATATCATACTTCTCCAAGAGTGGCTTGTGTCTTGCAGACTTCACCTAACTAATTCTCATAGCATCCCTGGAAAGCAGGTCGTGAATGGGAAACTGTTTCCTTCATCTGCGTCTGGCCAAGTTCATGAATTCTTAACAGGAAGATGTGAAATTTTCCTGGGGAGGGGGGGAACTATACTGGAAGGGTAGGGAAGATAGACTTACTGCATGTGGTCCTGTCAACAGCCTCATGACCTCCACATTCTCATTATTCTCTTCTAACAATGGGGACCTCGGTGCTGAATGACATTCTAAAGTCACAGAGGTGGCAAAAGTCCTGCCCAGCAGGCGAAGGCTCTGCTCCTCCCAGCCGCATACTCTGCCCCGTCTCGGGGCAGGCAGGGTTGTAGCGGGAGGGAAACAGTGATCATAATTATAGGAGCTAAATAATGAGAAAAACTAACCCAAAGTTTAGATTCTAAACCTTTGAATCCAACGCAGGCATTGACGAGATGAAGAAGAAAAAAACGGATGTGTGACCACAATACCTCGTCGTGTAGCTCATTTTCCTCTTTCAATTGCAGAGGTGTGGCCTGCAGTGACAGCGTCACACTGGGCCCAGCCTGCCTCCTTCCAGGAGGTGTCTTTCTGTGGATGGTCCTTGTGATGTCACCCCTCCAGGCATCCCCAGTACTCACCAGGTCACCCACATGGTCTTGATTGCTTGTCTCGGTAGCCCACAGTGCTGAGTGGAAGAAGGGACCTTGTCCCACCAGCAATAGACTCCTCCACAAAGACCTGTCCTGGCCGTTTCCCAGAGAGCCCCCAGCTCAGCACTGCCCTGCTGACACATTCAGTTATTACATCGTCCTCTTCCCAGAGCCGAGGCCCAAGCTGCCAAAGGGGTTGACTCAAGGCAGCTGGAGTGAGTCCCGCAACGTGGCACTCACAAGCACCCTTCCCGTGAATGTCCCATGAATGCAGGCTGCTCTGCCAAGAGTTCCCAAGGGTAGCCCTACCTCCAGAGTCTAGGTCCTGCTGTGACAATTGGCTCCGAGGCTCCACCATTGTCTTTTTGTGCAAACTCTCCAGGTCTTTATGGAAAAGAGAACTTGCACCTGCCTGTCCTTGCAGGCCTCGATCTCAGCTGTGAATCCTGAAGCTGCAAGATTTGAGACAAGTCACTTAAAAACAAACAAACAGCTTTCTAAATCTTGCCTTCTTTGTCTCTTCCATGAGGGTGCCAACAGGGAACTGAAAAGCAACTTGAATGGAAAACTTTTGACACATTTTTTTTCCAGCAGCCTACTTGATAAGACAAAGAGACAATAACAAGAAGTCAAAGTTAATTGGGGGCTTTGTGTCTATTGTAAACTAACTTTTAGAACTGGTCTGTCCCATGTCTACAAATTAGCCTGGTCTCACATGCCCCAGCTCCTCACCCCTGCAAAGTGTTCCAGGCTAATGGAAATACTTTCACAGGGGATTTGTGTAATCTTCGCATAATCCTGAGAGGTAGGTAGGTTTGCATCATGTTTTCACTTACAGAGAAGGAAACTGAGATGTAGAGAATTTTTTTAAAGCAACTTCCCTTGAAGCTCCCAGCCCCTGAGCAGAGCCAATCCTGAAACCCACGTCTTCTGGCTCTAATCCTCAGTCCTTGTCCCAGGGCTCACACCACTGAGGTCACCGATGACCCAAATGATAATCTACATGATGACTCTGAGGCTGGACAAGTTTCCAAATCTTCAAAGAGAGATTCTATTTGATCATTCTATTGCACCAGCAAAGTGGGTTTAAGATCTGCAGAGAGATTTTTTTTTTTCAACAATAGCAGATCAAACAAGGCTGGTTACAGAGCATTCCATTTCCTAAACTTTCCCATTGTAAGTCCATGCCCCAGTCATTAACACGGCCAGACATAGATTCACCATTTGAAGGAAGGAAAAGAAAAAGCCATCACAGAAACTTAAAACAGCACATAGCAGGAAATGAGAAAAAACATCATATATTGTAATCCTGTTTCCGTCCCCAAGGAGCAAACTCAGAAACAGACACCTATGGCTTTAAGAGAAACAGGCATGCTGGGAGAGTGTCACAGGTGCGAAGGAGGAGAATGGTTCTCATGCCTTGGTCCGAGATTCCCAGTGGCCCGGGTCTGCTTCCGGCAGCCCCCAGCCTTCAGGGCATGTGCTATCTGCCGTGTGCTCGTTAAGGGGTATGAATGAACTGGGGGAAGCACCAGGTCCCTTCCAGGGGCCCTCAGCACCTCATGACGGCAGGCAGCGTCACTTCATCTCTGTGGGGGATGGTCCCCCAAGGATTCAGGGCCAGTTGCAAAGATCCTGCCTCTGCCCTTTTTCCTCCTTGATCCCTCCTTTTTCTCTGGCTTCTCCATTTGATCCTAATTATTTCTCTATTTTCCCTGCCTTTGAAGAAAGGCCTGGACCAGGAATCCCCGGGGAAGACACACTCAGGCTTTTCCTAAATGAGGCATCGTCCCTGTGAACTTCTTTTCCATTAGAGGTGCGACACGGATTGTGAGATGGGCATGGTCCAACTCCTCCTTGGTCCGGCGAACTCTAATGGACAGGCTTTAATGAACTCTAATGAACAGGTTCTGTGACTTTTCACCTGAACTTCTTGAGCTTGCCAAATGTACCTGCTTTGAGACATCAAGCATATTATCGGAATGCTACACCTGAGAACCAGGGACCCTGGGGGTTCATCTTATGTCACCAGCTCAAGTGGGGCCCCTATTTGTGGGCTGGTTTTCCTTATTCATGCTTATTGCTAACCATGTTCTCTTAAAGATCAGCACTCCCAATTTCCTCTGTCCATTTCTCACCTTCCTTGATACCCTGTGGTCATGGCCATGTTGGGAAGGTCCCATCCTGGTTCTCTTCCTTCCTCTCGGTGTGATGCTTCAGCCTCCTTGGTTCCCCTTCCTTCTTCAGTCTGACAGTCAGTGTGACCCTAACTTTTACTCTTGGTCTTCTTGTCTTCTCCCTCCTCACATTATCCTTTGATAAGTTTATCAGCCACCAGTGCAAATATCACCTTTATATGAATGACTCTTAAATCTGTATCACAAGCCCCCTGGTGTTCCATGGTGACAATGTCCAAGTCTGTAATAGACCATTTGAAAACGTGAGAGTTGGGGAAAATACTAGAGGTGGATACCAGATTCACAGTTTTACAGCTGAGGCCTCTAGACATACCTGTGGTCATGGAATTTAATTGTGGTGAAGATCTCAACGATTCACCCCAACCTGCCTTCCCTGCCTTTTCTTCTACCACTTCATGTCTTTTCACCAGCCTAACTGGACTGCTGTTAGCTGCTCCTTCCTTCCAACCACATCCCACAATGGCTCACCCTGTTTCCTTCCTGAAATGCACGACATGCTCCCCTCCCCTTTATCTAGCAAAACCCTACCCCTAATTCAGCACATGTGAAATGCTGGTGTCCCTTAAAACAAGTACAAGGAAGCCTCATTAATCAAAGTCTGCCTTGATGGCCAGGACAGTGGGACCCTCATGGACCAGCACCCTCAGGGGGCTCAGGGGAGCTGCCCACAGATTTAAGGGGACAAAGGCAATGGGTCCCTCCCCACCCCCAGGCTTTCTTTGCACTACCCACCTCTCCACCTTCAATTTTTAGTAAAATCTAAAATACCTTTAACTGACCACATGTCAAAAGTTAAGTGTTATATGAGAGGAAATTCAATGCAACCTTTAAACCATTTTTTTTATTAAAAAAAAAAAACCACTCCAAAACAAGTCCAAAATATCTGTTGGTAATTTAAGAAGCACAGCATTTTGACCCTGTTAAAATTCCTTAGACAATGACTTATTTTAGGTATTATCGAAAACTTTTGGTTTAAGGCTAACTATTTTTATCAACACCGTGAATTACACCGTCTCTCTTAGCATTTGTCCTAGCTGCTCCCACTTTCTACCTGGCCCATTCACATGGTCTGAATTGTCACATGGTTTCACAATTCTCTTTTGTTCTGGTCAAATTTTGGTTAGAATTTAATGTTAAAAGTAAGTGTGCTGGAAATATTTTTATATGTTTTTCTAATTTTATATGTTTTCCTGTTATGAAAATACGTTGAAGAAAGAAACATCAGTGATACTGTACAAAGATGCTGGTGGCACATAGGGCTCTATTTTTAGGCCTCTTAAAACTAAATGTTTGCTTAGTTCACTAAGCTGCTTTTATCAGTTGCCCAGGAAAATCCATATTTAGTGGGGATTTGAATACTTGCATTTAACTTTTTACACAGTCAATGGTTTGTAAAACTATTGTGACAGTAGTAAAATTACACAGTCCCCAAACTCAAGTCCCCAGTGGTACGATGTCCAGCCATACTCCTGAGCTTGGTACCGAGGCAGGTCAGTTACACTCCCCCAACCAGGGCTGGGTGGGCGTGGGAGGGCAGCGAGCTGGGACACTCAGACCATGATTCTGTGCCCCGTGACACCACACTGTCCCCGTGGCGCCCAGCCATGCACCTAGCCGGCAAACCTTACAAAAGCTCAAACTTATTCTCATTACGAGTGAAATAACCCACAGTTATATGGCACTGAGGCTCCATCATCTTTGCATGTAAATAATGGATTATTTTGACAACGTTGTAGGGCATTGGCAAACTTGAAATCCTGAGTCCCATTCTTGTCTCGCAAATGGAAGTACGTCTCTATCCAAACTCTAGGTGGGGGCCTTTCCCCCACACTCTAATTTATGGGTCATCAATCTTTCAAAAGTAGAGTGTCAAGTGTCTGACCCCTATTTTAAGTGAAAGAATGTATGGGAAGTGCCTGGTCACTAGTACATCACTGAGATGTGGAAAATGGCAGCACTCATTCCTGCTATTAATCCTGGGCGTGCCTATTAATTCCTCTGAGGTTCTGAGCATGGCTGTTGGGTGAGGCCTTATGCCACTGAAATTCACTGACCCATCTTCCTCTGCACCTTGTCCTTCCCCCTTATTGACTTGTCACAGTTCTTGGGAAATGCTGCGGTCAGCACAGCCAGGAAATCATAGCCGAGGCGTGCCTTCTTAACTTCTGCCTCCCTTGCTAAGCTCTCAGCTGTCAGGCTGGGCCCTGTTGGCCTTGTCCCCATCTCCTTCCCTGGGGCCTCGGACAGGCCTGGCGTGTCGTCTGTACTCAGCATTAGCACATGGTACCCTGGCTCCTCATCCAGCCATGCCTTCCCAACCTTCTCATCTCTGCTGTAAACACAAGCTGTTCTCATGGATTCAACACCACTGACTCATCCTCTCCTATGTCACATCAGGCACTCCACTGTGGAACAGTGACTTGGCCGAGACTGAGTTTCTCTCCCACACAGTACCTCTTGGGAGTCGCTGGAGGGCCTTCTCCTCTGTGCACTCAAAACACACATCCTTTGCACATAGGAGAGAGTCAAGCTGCTTAGGTGGTCACAGAATCTTCTGGAAGGAGGAAGTTCTGTGAATTATCATCTCATTCCACAGGGTTCAGTAAACATCCTGCAAACACTCAAAACTATTCGCTAATGTCTTCAAATGCATTCTACACTCTGGGGTTATTTTCGCTTTTCTTATTTTAAAGCAATAAAGAGTTTCTAGGGTGATTTTCATTGACTTTTCTACTTTTCCTCTGGACCAAACCACAGAGAAAAAGGAGACAACAGTTCCTTCATGAAACTGTTTGTTGCCAGACACCACTGGGCCTTTCTGATTGTGTGGGGCACGTCCATTGTTAGTCTCGCTGATTCTTATCTGCCCCAGAGTAACAAGGGAGGTGAGTGAGACCTGGCTCTGAAGCTTGGGAAATCTCCGCTTTGGCGCAGACAGGACCTCACAGCCTGGGCTTTGACCTTGAACTTGATTCTCACCTTCCCAGCCCCTCCCTCACCTTCTACTCCTCCACGTTCAGGGCACCCAAACTCCACTTGGGCAGAAGTGACAGGAGAGCTTCTGGAAAAGTGGGAAGCTGTTTTCCCTGGAATCATTTGGAAATCATAGAATTTGGAAGTGCCAAGGGATCTAGAGTTCTATTATTTCATCCAACTCCTTCACTTTGCAGGTAAAGAAAATCTAGCCCAGAGTGGCCAAGCGGTAAGGCCAAACGAGGACTAGGCTCCGGAAGAACAAGCTGGAGTCCTGTAGGTGAAACCTGAGCGAGGTCCGCTGCCGGGTTCCCCTGTACAATTGTGAGCTCCTCGGAGGCAGGATCTACAGGGAGGATTAACAGTTCACGGGTCCTTTGTATACTTTGACCTGAAAGCTTCCTATCTTCTAAACCATATGTTAAAAGTAGAAGTAAAGAGAGAAAAGTATGATAAGTACTTAATTTATAATAGATGTTGGATGTAGCTTCCTAGTCATAACAGAATTCCTCTCGATTTTAATCAGCCAAGTCAGTGGTAGTCCTCAATCTTTTTGACACCAGGGGACTGGTTTTGTGGAAGTCAATTTTTCCACGGAAGGTGGCAGGGGTGGTGTTTAGGGGCAGCTAGGAGGGGAAGAAGGAGCTCAGGTGATGATGCCAGGGACAGGGAACAGCTGTAAACACAGATGAATCTTTGCTCGCCACTCACCTTCTGCTGCACGAACACCCCACACCCAAGTTTCAGGAAAGACAATTTTTCCGTGCACGGTGGAGGAGGAGGCAGGGCAGAGCTCTGCGACCCGTCCCTAACAGGCTATGGACTGGTAACGCAGGGGGTTGGTGACTGCAGAGTTAAATGATGATCTAATTACAATCATGGGAGATTTTTATGAAGGGTTGAATGACTTAATTAGCTTGGCTTTTTATAGTAGTCTGATGTCCACTGATTCCTTGTGTTTTGACAAAACTCAAACACTGTTAGAGGTCAAAGGGCAGATAACATGAAATCATGCTAAGGGTGTTACCCGGAGAGCCTCCTGTAAATGGATAATTGAAGAACTATTTCCAAGCTGGACTTCTGACCCCAGAGGCTGTAACATCAAGGACAGGGATAACCACAATCTGGGATGCGGGAGCACTGGTGGACCAGCTGGGAGAAATGGACCCCCTCCAAGCATCCATGTGCATGTGATCGTCACAGCAAAGATTCAGAACATCAGCCAACTGCCAGGCATCCCATAGGGTGTTCTGCAGAAAGGAGTTCTTGGGCGTGCCACTTTTTATTGGTTTCTGAGGTCTCAGGGTTCCTTCAAAATTAGTACTCTCCTTCTCTTTATTTATTATTTACATTGATATCAATCATACCAAAGTTACTGATGCAAAAGTTGTTAATTTTGGTAACACTAATTTAAGACATGTATGGTATTCTCATTAAATCAATATGGTTACAAATAATGTCTCATCTAAATGTCCTATGTGGTTGTATTTGAAAGAGAAGGCTTGGTGAAGATATCAGATGGGCATCGTTGGGAATAACACTTAGGTTTTCAGAGTCTCATTGTAAAATGAGACTAATAGCACCTATTCCATGAGGCTTTTGCCTCTTAATGATTCCACAGATAGTGTGTTCATTGTATGAAACAATTTCCGTAGAGCACCATACATTACATTTGAAAAGAAATGGAAGCATCTCCAGTAGGTACTGTGGCAATTAAACTTACGAATAATTTCAAAATTTTTAAACTCGAATGAGTCATTTGAGAAATTTGTGCCTTACTTATATTTTAAATTATAGTTTATAATCATAAAAATCAAGATGTTTATCTTTTTAAAAATCACAGCTTTTAAAGCAGTTTTAAAAATCTGACCAATGACATACCCCATAAGGCTTTTGAGATAATCAAATGAAACAGTATGCTTATTTTTTAGATGACTAGATAGATGTTCATGTATAAAATTTGAAATAATCCCAAACTTCTGAATTCCAAATTCTTAAGATAATATTTTACTTTGGCCTCTTTTGTTAAAATTTACTAAGATTTTATTGTAATCATTATCAGGATTTTTTCCCCGGGGGAACTTGATTCTCTATAAATATCTCACAATTATACTTAGATGCTGCCTGAGTGGATCAAACAAAAACCTGTAGAGGAATCACTTTGTCTTGAAATGTTTCCAGAGAGAACAGCTATGAAGAAAGAATTTTAGCAAGTGCTAAAAGAGGATACATCTTCAGACCTTTTCTGTACAGAAGAATCAGCTCTGAAATCGTTCAGAAATGGACAAAAAAAGAAAAAGAGGACATTTAGACTATTGTTGTTTAAAGATTCTATAAGAACATCATAAATTTGTCATTTCTGTAGCACTTAAGTTTTTGCCTCCAAAAGGATCAAACAGATCTGTTACGGAGAGTCATGCAGCAATTTGTGAATCTTTGAACATGTGTGTTTAATGGAGAAGGATGGAGGCCACTCGTAGGTGTGCAGTGATGCTATTTAATAAATCAATGGGTTTTACAAAGGAGGCACAGGACCTTTTCTGGTCTCAACCTGTGGAGGTCAATGTCTCCACAGTGATTCTGACACAGAACCTGATATGCCAAGAGCATTGCTCACAGCTTGCTTCAATGCGGCCGCCTGGCATACCTGGCAGCCTCTACCACCTGGGTCACAGGTTTTGTTTAGATAATTCGCCCACACCACAGCTGAGGGACAGGGATATAGGGCTACTCAGAACCTGATGGACCTTCTGGCCTGTCTTGGAGAAAAGGAAGAATATTGGTCAAGTCATCAAGAAATTTCTTGCCAGATTTGAAGAACAAGAAGAGATTTTTTTTTTTTTTGCCTAAACAGAGTATATATTAATTATAGACTATATCAGGGCTCCATCTCAGTCCTCCAAGCCTGTTGGTCAGTTTTCAATTTGCTACCTTTCAAAATGACAAAACAGAAAAGAGAAGAAAGGGGAGGACTGACCCTAAAACTGTCAATGGAGTATAAAGAAACTCCAAAATCATAGTGCAATTTCTTTTGAAAATTAGCTAATGTATGATACTGCATGAAGGGGCCTTACATATAATTTCTGGCTCCCCTTATCTCTAGTGAGAATTCCGTTTTGCAATAGGAGAAACTCAAGTGTGGAGAGACAAACATGGTCGAGGTCATATGGTATTGGATGCATGATGCAAGATGCTGAGAAGGCATTCCAGTGATGGTGACATTTCCAGTTATCTTGGTGTGATGCATAGCTGGCTTCTTCAGGCCTCAGTCGCTTGGGAGGTAAATGGAGACGTATTACATTGGGTTACCAGATAGAATACAAGACATCCAGTTATTAATATTTGAATTTCAGATAAACAAGTAAGTTTTTTAGTATAAGTACATCCTACTTATTTTAAAAATTACTTGTTGCTTATCCAAAATTCAACTTTAAGTCAATGTCCTGAATTTTCATTTGCTACATCTGACATCCCTACGTTAGCAATACATAACTGTTTTTTCTGGTTCTGTTGTCACTTGTGATTGAAGAATCTCTAGTCTCTCTTAAAAAATCTTTCCAGCCTGTAGGAGGACCTCAAGATATCACCCATGTGCACACAAACACAGCTTTCTTAGCTATTACGAGGCATCCTCCAGGTTCCTCTCTCCGGCTTTGGTTTCTGCGTCTTGTGGTGAATCTTCTGATGCCTCGGAGGCCCCATGAATGTGCCTTTATGATGCATCTCCACCTGTGTCATTTTCCTCCGAACCTTCTCAAGTTGCACTATGCCAGTGCTAAACCTGGAACTCAGATACTGGTGGCTGTTGAGTGTCGAAAACTTTCTTCAGTTTATGGCATAATAACTGACAGCAAGAGCTTTGATGTCGGGGAGCTGAGAGACCTAGACCCGGCTTTCCCACCTTCTAGCTGTGCGACCTTGGGCAGCTTTCTTCATCTCAATAGTTCTCAGCGTCTCATGGTAAAATAGGGTAACAACTACTTCCATACCTACTTTAAATGATTATTCAAGGATTATTATCATTATTTGAGGATTAAATCAGATAATGCATGAAAAATACTTAACATACATCTAGCACCAAGTAAGTGTAAGTATTAAAAATAAATTACCTTGAAGAAATAAAGCAATCTAAAAACCCATAGATATAAAATTAGATAATAGTACATTCACACAAAGGAGTTAAAAACGGAGTTAAAAATTAAAATAGATCTCTACAAACTGATAGGGAGTTATTTCTAGGATATATCGATAAATTGAAAAAATCAAGGTGCCAAAAACGAGTATGTATTGTATAATATCTTCCAAATGATAAATAAAAGGTGGAGCTTCTGGGATGGTGGGGTAAGGACATCAGAAAACCCATTCCTCCTATGAAGCAACATGAAAAATTGACAAAGTCAACTTTTTCAGAACTCTGGCAGTTAAACAAAGGTTTGCAACAATCTGTTTATTAAAAAAATGACTGAATCTCAGTAAAAACAGCAAGATTTATGATATTTTAACCCAACCTATTTTCACCTTTTTCTCTCAGCTCTGCAGTAGCTTTGAAAATGGTAGCTTTATAGCCACAGCACCTATGAAAACCAGAAACCTCATAGTTAGTGGAGCGGATCAAATGGGTTTAGAACTCCTCAAAAAGCACCAACTCCAGGGAATTGTCAATGTTTGACTTTTATGGAGGCTCCCTGGAGAAACCCCATTCATAGGGTTTGATGACATTTGACCTGACTCAGAGCTTGTTCAGTTTGAAAAGCTCTATCCCCAGGACATCTGTCAAAAAAAATCAGTGCAGTTGCCTAAAGTCACAGCTGTCTGTAGCAGTGACACCAGTTGGGGCAAAAAAAAAAAAAAAAAAAAAAAAAAAAAGGCTAGCAATAAATAAATAAATAAAAGGAAGAGCTGGGGAATGCGATGTTCAAAGCACCAATATATTCCTTGGGTCGAGAAGACGAAGCACATATGTGAAGTTGTGGGCATGTCCGGGAAAGAGCTGGGAAGGCCCTAATCTCTCACCTCTGGATGGCCTTGAGGTCCAGCACAAACAGGAAATGGAGACTATGGCAGAATTGTAAACTACCAGAGCATTGAGGATTTGCCCTAACACACACACGTGCACACACACACACACAGAGTCCCTCAGCAAATGGTACAAGATTTATTGTTCAAGGCATTTAAGGAACTTTCTATCAAATCAAAACTTAATCATTATGATAACAACTGAGGAGAATCCTCAGTGGCTGCACATAATAAGAAATTCAGACATTATAGAATAAGTCCAGAAAAGTCACAAAACAAACAAACAGCAGCAACAACAAAGAAACAGAAAAGTATAGCTCATATACAAGAAAAAAAGAAGATAGTCAAAAGAAACTATCCTTGAGGAAGCCCAGATGTTGGACTTACCAGGTAAAAACTTTACAGCAGACAGTATAAGTATGTTCAAAGAAAGAAAGGAAACCATATTTTAAAAGTTAAATGAAAGTATGAGAACAACATTTCACCAAATAGAGAATATAAATGAAAAGATAGAAATTATATTTAAAAATCTGGAGTGGAAAAGTCAATAATTAACACTTAAAAATTTGGTAGAGAAGCTTAACAATGGCAAAAGAAAGAATCAGCAAATTTGAAGATAGGTCATTTGAGATCACCTAGTTTGAGGAATAGGAAAAAAAAGAAAGAAAAATTGAGTAGATTCTCAGAGATTTGTGGCACAAATATTTTATACCAGTAAGTATACTAACATACACATAATAGGAATTCTAGAAGAGGAAGAAAAAAAGGATAAGAAAAAATATTGTTAAAATAATGGCTTAGGGCCGGGCACTGTGGCTCACGCCTGTAATCCTAGCTCTTGGGAGGCCGAGGCGGGCGGATTGCTCAAGGTCAGGAGTTCAAAACCAGCCTGAGCAAGAGCGAGACCCCGTCTCTACTATAAATAGAAAGAAATTAATTGGCCAACTGATATATATATAAAAAATTAGCCGGGCATGGTGGCGCATGCCTGTAGTCCCAGCTACCCGGGAGGCTGAGGCAGAAGGATCACTCGAGCCCAGGAGTTTGAGGTTGCTGTGAGCTAGGCTGACGCCACGGCACTCACTCTAGCCTGGACAACAAAGCGAGACTCTGTCTCAAAAAAAAAAAAAAAAAAAATAATGGCTTAAAACTTAGCAAATTTGATGAAATGCTTTAACCTACACATTCCAAAAGCTCAACAAGTATCAAGTAGGACAAACTAAAAGAGATCCACATCTATACACATCATAGTAAAATGCCAAAACCAAACACAAGAAAAGAATCTTGAGAGCACCAAGAGAAAAATGACTCATCACTTACAAGAGCTCTTCAGTAAGATTAATAGCTGATTTCTTATCAGAAACCTTGGGATCCAGAAAATGGTAGGATGACATATTAAAGTACTGGGTGGAGGGACAGTTAGGCCCCATTGTTAACCAAGAATTTTACATCTATCAAAAGTATCCTTCAAATGTGAAGCAGATATTAAGACATTCCTTATAAGCAATAATAAAATTTGTTGCTAAAATATATTCCCTTATAAGAAATAGTTAAAAAGCACTTCAGGCTAAAGTGAAAGAATACTAGATAGTAATTTGAATCCATGTGAAGTAATAAAGAGCATCAGTAAAGATATTTACTTAGGTAAATATAAAAGACAGTACAAATGTATTTTAGAGAAACTCTCCTTTTCCTATCTGATTTAAATAACACTAGGATAACTACCAAACCTTAGTAAAAGAAAGAACAATGGAATGTAAGTGACATATTAGAACATATCTATTTAAGACAAAAGAATGCAGTAATGGAAGAACAGAAGACAAAAATAACATAAGACATGTAGAAAACATATAACAAAACATCAGAAATAAATCCTACCTTCTTGGTAATTACATTAAATGTAAATGGATTAAGTGCTCTAGCAAACAGCAGAGATTGGCAGAATGGATTTTAAAAAGCAAACAAAAAATGTTTCAAATATAAACTGCATGTAAGAGATATGATTTAGATTCAAGACACAAATAAATTGAAAATAAAAAGATGGGAAAAAATAAAGCATGTACACAAAATTCCAGTAGACAGCTTGATTGGCTATACTAGTATCATATAAAATAGACTTTGAGGCAAAGTTGTCACTAGAGGCAAAAAAGAACATTTTTGTGATAATATAAAAGTCAATCCATCAGGAGGATATAACAATTATAAGCATATATATATACACCCAACATCAGAGCACCAAATTACACAAAGAAACAATTTACAAAATTGAAGAGAGAGGTAACCAATTCAACAATAATAGTTGGAAGTTTCAATCCCCCATGTTCATTATTTGATAGAATAACTAGGCAGAATATCAACAAGGAAATAGAAAACTTGAACAACACTATAAACCAACTAGTAGACCTAAAAGACATCTACAAGTTACTCTATTCAACAATATCAGAATATACTTTCTTCCCAATAACACATGGAACATTCTCCAGGATAGACCATATGTTAGGCCATAAAACAAGCATCAATAAATTTAAAAGGGTTGAAGTTATGCAAAGTATGTTTTCCAACTACAATAAAATACAATTAAAAATAAATAACAAAAGGAAATTTGGGAACTTGACTAATATGTGGAAATTAAAGAATACACTCTTTTTTTTTTTTTTTTTTTGAGACAGAGTCTCACTTTGTTGCCCAGGCTAGAGTGAGTGCCGTGGCGTCAGCCTAGCTCACAGCAACCTCAAACTCCTGGGCTCGAGTGATCCTTCTGCCTCAGCCTCCCGGGTAGCTGGGACTACAGGCATGCGCCACCATGCCCGGCTAATTTTTTATATATATATCAGTTGGCCAATTAATTTCTTTCTATTTATAGTAGAGACGGGGTCTCGCTCTTGCTCAGGCTGGTTTTGAACTCCTGACCTTGAGCAATCCGCCCGCCTCGGCCTCCCAAGAGCTAGGATTACAGGCGTGAGCCACAGCGCCCGGCCAAAGAATACACTCTTAAATAACCAATGGATCAAAGAAGAAATTATGAAGGAAATTAAAAAATACTTTGGGGTAACACAATATACCAAAACTTACAAGAATTAGCTAAATCAGGGCAAGAAGGGAAACTTATAGCTATAAACACCTATATTTAAAAAGAGAGAAGGCTCAAATCAATAACCTAATTCTCTATCTTAGGAAATCAGAAAAAGAAGAACACACTAAACCTATACAGCAAGCAGATGGAAAGAAATAATAAAGATTAGAGTAGAAATGGAATAGAGAGTAGAAAAACAATAGAGAAAATCAACGAATCCAAAAGTTGATTCTTTGAAAACATTAGCAAATTGACTCACATTTGGGTAAATGGAGAGACAGAGAGACAGAGAGACACAGAGAGAGAGAGAGAGAGAGAGAGAGAGAGGGTGCACGCACAGGCAAAGACACACATTACCAAAATTTAGACTAAAAGAGGAGACATCACCACTGACCTTACAGAAATAAAATAATCATGAGGGAATACCATGAACAACTGTATACTAACAAATTAGATAATCTGGGTGAAATGGACAAATTCCTTAAAAGACAAACTACCAAGAGTAACTCAAGAAAACATAGAAAATCTGAATAGGTCTATCTATAACAAGAGACTGAATTAGTAATTTCAAAATTCCTCAACAAGAAAAATATGTTCCTTTTTGGTGGGTCTGTCCTTAGTCTCACTAGTTTCCTCACACAAATGTGTAGATCAGTACTCAGTAGAAGACTCAAGGCAAATCCTCTGCCGTTGTCTGTGACTCTCTGTGAAGCTCCCTCCTCTCTGGTACTCTATCCTGAAAATTCTAGCCTTTTAAGCTTTGGACTCTGTTTTCTCAACTCAGGGGGACCTCCGGACTATGTGTGGTTCCCCCTCCTTGTGCTATGACCTTGAAACGCCCTACCCAGGCAGGAAGCAGGGGCATTCACCGGGCTCACACCACGTGTTTACCTTCTCTCATGCCTGCTGTGCTGCCTCCCGTGCAATATCTGATACTGTTATTTCATATATTTTGTCCAGTTTTATAGTTGCTTAAGATGGGAGAGAAATTTTGACTCCCATTACTCTCTAATAGCTGGAAACAGATGTCTTTAATTATATTATTTTATTATAAAATGAGAAAACACTTATTTAAGCCATTTTGGAAATTACTTATGCATAAGCAAATAAAAGCAAAATGTCCATTGATCATTCACCAAACACATGACATTTTGGTATATTTCTTTTAGCTATTGTGTTTCCTAAAAATAGCTTGCTTTAATTATTTTTCAAAAATGAAGAAATATGATATTTAAAATAAAATGTTAATACTTCTTTTTAATTTGACATTATTGTATAATCACTTTCTTATGTCCTCCTTAGCAGGATTTATAAAGCACACACAATATTCCGACATGTAGACATGTGTGTGGGAGATTACTTGACCTTCCCTCCCCAGATGGACATTTAACTAGTCCCCAGTTCTTGCTACTATTAATATAATTAATGAATATTTTCGCACTGATATTTTTGTTTAAATTTGAATGATATACTTAGGCGACATTAGAATTACTGGATATGAATATTTTAAGGTCTTCAGTTCATTTTGCCAAATGGATTTCCAAAAGATTGTATAGTTTAAAACATTTTATTCACTGCTCCACATACAATTATAAAGTACTTATTCTCTGCCATTCATTGTGCCGAGTTCTGGTGATGGGAGATGAACAAGGCCCTGACTCTAGGTTCTAGGAGTTCATAGCCTTCTAGTCGCGGAGATAAACATGCAAATAGTCAAGTAGCACAAAGCATTATGGAGGTTCTATAGACATATGAACAGGATGTTTAGGGCACCGAAATGTCCGCCTTATCATCTAACAGAATCTGATGCACAGTAGTCATTTAATATTGAGAGAGAGAGAGAGAGAGAGAACAGTTAGGGAATGACTATTAAATCCACCTAGTGACTTGTTCAGAAAAAGTTTCTTAGAGGAATCTATGCTTTGTAATTAGCATATCATTTATTCCTTCATATATTCATTTAACAAGCATTTCTTGGCAGTGTGCCAGGGACTGTGCTCAGTGCTGAGCACATTGTCGCTACTGTTCCTGTGGAATTTGCAGCCTGGAAAGAAGATAGTTAATAAACAAGTAATTAAAATAATGAAGAACATAGGGTAGTATACGTGTAAATAATAGGAGTGAGTCACTTAGTGTAGCGGTCACTGGAGGCTTCCCATAGGGAGTGACGGACGGTTAAGGCATGACTTGAAAGATAAATAAAAGTTAGTTAGAAAGAAGGGGAAAGGAGAGAAAAGTGAAAAATGGTTCCAGGCAGAGGCAATCATATCATTCATCTGCATGCAAATAAATGCTTGTTTTACATGTGAGATGCCTTAAGACAGTTTATTCGTTTAAATATTTTCACATCCGCCCACCTAGCAATGTGGTTTATATGGTTCTTAGCTTTCTAAACCTTTTCTTTTATGAATAGGACAAAGGTAAACTTCATCCTAGATCCGATCCATATTCAAATTTAATGGGGCTCTAATCCAAAGGGTTTAAATGGGTTGCTTTCGAAACCACCCCCTTTGGTACGCAGTGCTGTGGCCTTTCTGCAGTTGAGGAAGCTGAGCCGGAAGCCACACTGTGCAGATCCCGAGACTGACCTGAGTTGGGCGGTGGCCTTGCCCCTTCCTGGCTGATGGACCTGGGGAAACCACTTCGCTTCTCTAGGCTTCCTCCTCCGTGTCTGTAAGACAGTGTTTCTAATGCCTCCCAGTATGACTATCTGAGTAACTGAGATAATAAATGTGAAGACCTACTACGAATAGGTAGTTTGCAATTCTGAGTTCATTACCTTGTTCTAAAGGGCCCACGCATGAAAGCATCAGTTTTAACAGAGTAAGTAGTTTTTCTGGGTCCTGTCTTCCTGTTAGCTGTGCCTTTTTGATGCCATTTCAACAAATAGGCTTTGAGCACCTACTATGTGCTAGGCAATGTTATTGGGTCTGTCCGTAGCCAGCTCCAGCCTCCCCTGAGAATGGACGGCCTCTGATGGCCGTGGGCTCAGAAATCAGAGAGCCCAACATGCTGTACGCAAAGCGAGTGTGAACGTGTCAGCGAGGACCAAAGGCCTGCCCTGCCATGGAGAGTTTCGACTTTGTGACTGCCCTGAGCACTGTCCCCAGACTGCTGGGTTCTCAGTTGTGGACACTGGGGATGCGGGAAGCCTGGATCTCTGTGCAGATGGTGGGGCCATGCCAGAGGTGCTCCCAGACAGAGCAGGGGACACTGGCTTACCCTGCAGCATTACCCTAAGAAGAGAGACCTGCAGGCAGAGGGTGTGGGAACGGAACTGTCTGCAAGGGGCTGCGAAACCCCCTCCTGGAGAGTCCTGGGAGGAGAGACAGTCTCCCAGGCTGGCTTACACACTAACGCCACTCATCACAACAGAAGGGGTGGCCCAGCCAGTGCCCTGGCCCCAGTCCCCTGGGAGTCCGCACTGCCTTCTGCCTTTCGGGGGAGATGGGAGCACGCATCTCTACAACGTCACATCATCTCCTGAAGGCAAGGGCCGCTGGGGAGTTTTGCTGGCGAAGTCCTCAGGGCAGGACTTGGTGTTCTTGATATAAAACATCTGTCTTGGGAGGCACAGTTAGGAAAGAATGAAGGATTTTTCTGGGAGCCCAACTGGCTCACTGAGCGAAGGCCAGGAGGCATTTGGTGAAGTCGCGGAAAGCTGTGATATATAAACAAGATGTGGGTGCGCTTCTCAGGATGACGGCGCGACTTCGGAAATGAGCCAAGGCCGACTTTCTCCTCAGCGCCGGGAGGAAAAGGAGCCTTGTATCAATGTGTGTTTACTTGTTTGACTCAATGGGCAAACAGATAGATTTAAATATAGGTAGATATAGATATGCATACACATAGGGGTGCATATAGAGACATAGTTATAGATGTATCTATCCACCTATCTTGACCTGGGGTACAAATGAGTATATGTGGATAATGATGTTTTCCCTTTACAGTTTGCTATTTGTGCAGAATTTGCTCTTTGTACAGATAGAATCCTCCAATAAAATGCCCCAATGTCCTGACATCAACTCATCTATGGGATGTTTTTCCTTAAGATGCTGAAATCAGCACAAAAAGCAAGTGAGCCCTAAATTGGCTCTTTATTTCTATGGAGATGGAGGAGTACGCAGTAGACTCCTATTCTCCAAAAGAAAAAGGAGGAAACATGGAAATAGTACACTCCGGCTAACCTGCCTAATAAGCTTGATAGGAGCTTTAAGAAACAAGTCAGAAGAGAAGAGCTCAAACTGTAAAAGGAAAAAGGTTACTTAAGAAGTTAAATGATCATTTATCAGGAATTCTGTCCTGACCTCACCAGCTTTGGAAGATCTGTGACTGTCAGAGCTCACCAGCCGGGAAGGACAATGGAGGGACAACATGAGCAAACATTTGGAAAAGGTCCTTTGTATCCCCTGAACCTTCTGAGATAAGAGATGGAAACAGTCTGAAGATGCAGTGGATCCTGTCCCTTAAGCTTCTTTGTTCATTCTGTTTTGATATTGATCCAGGGCGACAGGTAGAGACAGAATCTTTGAAAGGTCAATGACAAGGCAGACTTGGCTACTTAGGATTTGGAGAAATATGTGTTCTGCCTGTCTGTGCACACCAGTGTGTGCATGTTGGGGGTGGGGGTCAGACTGGTTGTCTCAGGACAGCCAGATAACATCTAATCATTTTTCAAGAATTGGCTCAAATAGAAATTCATTCTTTTTCTGTGAGGCCTTTGCCAACTCCTCTCTCTGACATATACACCAGTTGGAATCCATCTGTGTCCCTACTTCATAGATTGACACAACTTACATCCCATCTAGAATTCTAACTCCCCCTATAATTGTGGCCAGGAGTTGTGTCTGGCCCTTTTTGTAACCAAGTATCTAGCATAGTCCCTGATACATAGTAAAGAACAGAATTGAATAAATTACTATATCTATATACAACTTACTTTCCCCATTGATAAATTCATATACAAATAATTTCATATCTTAAAGACATCAGGATACAGAAACTACATGTGAGATACATTTGTGCTTTGTAAATCAATAGTCAAAGACAAATACTTCAAGTCAGTGTTTCTCAAGAAGATATTATGATTCAATTAGTCTGGGATAGGTATTGTGTTTTGATTTAGTTTTACACTCTCCAGATGACCCAAATGTGCTGCAAGGATTATATTTAAGAGGAGAAAGATTTGGGGGGGGGGAGTCAAATTTATCAATTTTCCCCCTTTTTAATGATCTTGGCGTTCCCAAAAATCTGCCTGTGCCAAGCTTATAAAGATATTTTTTCCTGTTAATTTTTTCCTAGAAGTTTCATAGTTTGGCATTTACACTTAGATCTATGATCCATCTCAATTTAATTTTTGTGTTTGGCGTGAGGTAGGGGTCTGGGATCATTTATGCACAATGATTTAAAACAATCAGTTGCCTTCATTTTAAGTGTACAGTTCAATGAGTTTTGACAAATTTTTGTACCCATGTCACCACCACAATCCAGATATAGAATATTTCCATCACTCCCAAAAGTCTTCCTGTTCTCCTTTATGGTCAGCTCTAACTGCAGGTGATGGCTGATCTGCTTTCTGTCACTACATGATAATGTAGCCTTTCTAGATGGAATCACACACTATGTAGTTTGTGTCTAGCTTCTTTACTTGGTATAATGTTTTTTAGATTCATCCATGGTATGGCATCTATCAGCAATTCATTTCCTTTTGTCACAGACTAGTATTCTATTGTATAGATCCAGCACAATTTGTTTACCCATTCATGTTTGTTGGAACTTGGGGTTGTTTCCAATTTATGCTTTATGAATTAGCTGTTATGAATATTCATGCACAAGTCTTCGTATAGACGTGTTTTTATGCCGCTTGAGTAAATACTCTGGACTAGATTGCTGAGTCGCACTGTAAGTGTATGTTTAACTTTATAAAAAAATACACTGTTTTCCAAATTAGTTATAACATTTTACATCCTGATAAGGAGTTTATGAGAGCTTCGGTTTCTCCTTATTAACAGTTGGAGCTGTCTGGTTTTTTGTTTGTTTTTAATTTTAGCCAGTCTTGTGGTTGTGTAGTGGCATGTTATCATGGTTTCAATTTGCATATCTCTGATGATCAACGATATTAGTATCTGTTCATGTGTTCATTGGCCTTTTGTATAACTTCTTTTGAAAAGTATCTGTCAAATCTTGCTCATTTTTAAGTTGGGTTGTGTGCCTTCTTATTATTGAGTTATAAGAGTTCTTTATATATTCTGGATACATATCTTTGTCACATGCATGCATTGCAAATATTTTCCTCCAGTCTGTAGCTTGCCTTTTCATTTTCTTTTTTTTTTCCCCCAGTGGCACAAGTTTTTGAATTTTTGAAATCCAGTTCATCAAATTTTTTTTTGATGATTTGTGCTTTATGTGTCCTAAGAAATCTTTGATTAGTCCAAGATTGCTAAGATTTTTTCCTATGTTGCTTTATAATTTTAGCTTCGTGTTTAGATTTATAATCCATTTTGAGGTTATTTCTGTATATTGTGTCAGGTAAGAATTGGGGTACATTTTCTTCCCATTTGATATCCAGTTCTTCTAACACAATTTCCAGGTCTTCCAACACAAAGAGAGATCCCATTGAATTATGTAGGCACATTTTTTTGAAGGTCAAGTGACCATATATGTGTGAGTTTATTTCTGGATTTGTTATTATTGTACCATTAATCAATATGTCTATTTTTACATTAATGCCACATTATTTTGATTATAGCAGCTTTACAGTAAGACTTGAAACCAATCCTCAAATGTTGTTCTTTTTCGAAATATTTTGGGCTATTCTGTCTTTTACCACTTCTCTATGCATTTTAAAATCAGCTTGTATTCTGAATGGGCTTCATTGAATTTATTTCATTGAATCAGTTTCAGAAAATTTGATATCTTAAACAATAGTACATCTTCTTATCCATGAACATGATATATTTCTCCATTTATTTAGATCTTCTTTAATTTCTTTAAATAGCATTTGTTGTTTTCAGTGTGGAAATATTTCCTATCTTTCATTAAATGTATTCTTAATGTTTTATGTTTTTTCGGTGCTATTATAAGTGGAATGAACATTTTTAAATTAAAATTTTTATTACGAGATAATTGTAAATTCACATGCAACTATAAGAAATAATACAGAGAGATCCTATGTACCACTCACCTGTTTATCCTAATGATAACATCTTGCAAAACTATGGCATAATATCATGACAGAGATATTGTGATGCAGTCAAGATAAGAACATTATCATAAGGGTCCTTCAAGTTGCCCTTTGTAGTCACACCAGCTTCCCTTCTCTACTCCTGGTAACCAATAATCTGCTCTCCATTTCTATAATTTTGCCATTTAAAGAATGTTATATAAATGGAACATTAAATTATGTAATCTTTGGGGGTTAGTTTTTTTTTTTTTTTCACTCAGCATAATCTTTAGAGATTCATCCAGGTTGCTGTGTGTATCAACAGTTTGTTCCTTTCACTACTGAGAATCTTCCATGATATGGATGATTTAACCATTCAGTTTGTTTAACATTTTCCCACTGAAGAACATCTGAGTTGTTTCCAGTTTTTGGCTACTATATACAAATAAAGCTGCTATAAACATTAATGTACAGCTTTTTTGTGTGGGCATAAATCTTTATTTCTTTGAGATAAATGCTCAGGAGTACACTTGCTGGGTTGCATGTTTGGTTTTTGAAAAAACTGCTGAACTGTTTTCCAGAGTGGCTGTATCATTTTACATTCCCACCAGCAATGCATGAGTAAGCCCCATGCTCTTCAATCTCATCAGCATTTGGTGTTTCACTATTTTTAAATGTTAGCTATTTTGATAGGTGGGTAGTGATACCTCATCATGGTTTTAATTTGTGGTTCCCTAACAGTTAAGCATATGGAACATCTTTTCATATGCTTATTTGCCACCTGTATCTTCTCTTTGGTGAAATGTCTCTTCATGTCTTTTGCCCATTCCTATTGGATTGTTTGATTTTTTTAAGTGATGCATTTTGAGAATCTTTTATATTTTCTATATTCCAGACCTTTGTTAGATATGTAGTTTGCAAATGTTTCTTTCCAGTTTACATCTTGTCTTTTCATCTTCTCAACAGGATCTTTTGCAGAGCTTAAGTTGAATTTTTATGAGATCCAATTTATCAATTTTTTTCTGTATGGATCATGTTTTTGGTCTCAGATCTAAGAACTCTGTGCCTATACTTAGATCCCCAAGGTTTTCTTCCATTTTTTGTTTTACAGATTTATATTTTGATTTAAGTCTGTGGCTTATTTTGTGTTAATTTTTGTACAAGGAGGAGATTTAGTTTTTTGCTTATGGACATCCAATTTTTCTAGTGCATTTCTTCTTGAAAAGAAATATTTCCCCTTCATTGAATTATGTTCACATTTTTCTCAAAAATCAGTTGGACATATTTGTGAGGGTCTAATTTGGGGTTTTCTGTTTTGTTCCATTGATCTACCTGTCTATCCCTTCACCAATACCATATAATCTTGATTAATATAGCTATATAATAATTCTTGAAATAGAGTAGACTCAATCTTCCTATTTTATTCTTCTTTTTCAAATTGTTTTAGCTCTTCTAGTTCCTTTTCAATAAATTTTCAAATACCCTTGTCTATTTCTGTAAAAAATTTTTCTGGGGTTTTGATAGGAAGTGTGTTAAGAATTGACATCCTGTCTTTCCATTTATTAATATTTAGATGTTTGATTTCTTTCATCAGCATTGTGTAATTTTCAGCATATAAGTCTTGTGTATGTTTTGTTAGATTTACACCTAAGTATTTTATTTTGGAGGCAATCATAAATATCACTCTATTTTTAATTTAACTATCCATGTGTCTATTGATAATAAATCAAAATACAGTTGATTTTTTAATATATTTTTCTTGTATCCTGTGACTTTGATGAGTTTACTTAGTAGGTCTAAGAGGCCTATTTTGAAGCTTCCTTGAGATTTTTGTACTTGGATGATTATGTCATCTTCAAATAGAGGTAATTATATTTCTTCCTTTCTAATCTATATGCCTTTTATTTCTTCTTCTTGCCTTATTGCACTGGCCACAACATCCATCAACATGTTGAATAAGATGGTGAAAGTGGATATTTTTGCCTTATTCCTAATTTTACAGGCAAAGTATTCAGTCTTTCACTGTAAATATAATGTTAACTGTAGGTTTTTATATATATATATATTTTTTTTTTTTTGAGACAGAGTCTCACTTTGTTGCACAGGCTAGAGTGAGTGCCGTGGCATCAGCCTGGCTCACAGCAACCTCAAACTCCTGGGCTCAAGCAATCCTTCTGCCTCAGCCTCCCGAGTAGCTGGGACTACAGGCATGCGCCACCATGCCCGGCTAATTTTATATATATATATTAGTTGGCCAATTAATTTCTTTCTATTTATAGTAGAGACGGGGTCTTGCTCTTGCTCAGGCTGGTTTCGAACTCCTGACCTCGAGCAATCCGCCCGCCTCGGCCTCCCAGAGTGCTAGGATTACAGGCGTGAGCCACCGCGCCCGGCCTTAACTGTAGGTTTTTTGTAAAAGCTTTTTATCAAATTGAGAAAGTATCTCTCTATTCCTGTTCTGAGTGTTTTTATGATAAATGAGTAGAGAATTTTGTCAAATGCTTTTTCTGTATGGATCAATATGATTATGTTATTTTTTTTCTTTAGCCTATTAACGTAGTGAATTACATTGATTACTTTTGATTTTCAAATATTGAATCATTTATGCATTCCTAGCATAAACCGACCATATAATGGTTCATAATTATGGACAATATAAATATGTGCATAACGTTTTATATAGTGCTGAATTCTATCTACTTATATTTTGTTAAGGATTTTTGAATTTATATTTATGAGGGATATTAGTCTGTAGTTTTCTCTTTTTTTCTTTATTTTTATACTGTTTTTTGTCTTTTTTAAAAAATCAAGGTAATAGTAGCTTCATAGAATGAATTGGAAAGTCTTCCCTTTTCTTCTATTTTATAGAAAAGATTGTGTAGAACTGGTGTTAACTCTATTTAAAGATTTAGTAAAATTTTCCAGTGAAACTATCTGGGTCTGGATTATCTCTTGGAGGTTTATAAATTATGAATTCAATTTCTTAGTAATTGTTTGCAGTATTCCTTTATCATCCTTTTGATGTCTGAAGGGTCTATAGCTTCTGTTTCACTCTTGATATTGGTAATTTGTATTTTTAATCTTTTGTCTTTCTCAGTCCAGTTAGAGATTTATCCATTTTATTGATCTTTTCAAAGAACCATCCCTTTGCTTGGTTGGTTTTCTCTATTGTTTTTCTGTTTTTGATTTCATATATTTATGCTTTTATCTTTATGATTTCCTTCCTTATTCTTGCTTTGAGTTTATTTTTCTTTTATTTTTTCTAGGTTTTGAGATAGGAGCTTAGATTATTGATTTGAGATCTTTCTTTTTTTCTAATGTATGTGCTTAGTGCTATGAAGTTCATTCTTATTACTGTTTTAGCTCTGTCTCACAAATTTTGCCATGTTGTATTTTCATTTTCTTTTAGTTGAATGTATTTTTAAATCTTCCTTTCAACTTCCTCTTTGACCTATGGATTATTTAGAAGTATGTTGTTTCATTCCCAAGTGTTGGGGATTTTCCTCTTATGTTTCTGTAATTGATTTCTAGTTTGATTCTATTGTGGTCAGAGAACATGCCCTTAATGATTTCAACTCTTAAATTTCTTGAGTTTTGTTTCATGCCCCAAATATGCTCTATCTTGATATTTTTATGTAGGAACTTGAAAAAAATGTGTATTTTGTTGCTGTTGGGTGGTATCTTATAAATGTCGATTAGATTCCCTTGGTTAATAATGTTGACTTATTATATATCCTTGCTGATTTTCTGTCTAGTTGTTCCATCAATTCTTGAGAGAGGTATTGAAGCCTCCATCTATAATTGTGGATTTGTCTATTTCTTCTTTCTGTTCTATCAGTTTTTGCTTCACATATTTTTGTGACTCTGTTGTTTGGTGCATATACACTTAAGATTGCTGTGTCTTCTTGGTGGATTGACCGTTTTATCTTTATATAATGTTCCTCACTATCTCTAGTAATTTTCTTTATTCTAAAATCTACTTTATCTGATAGTAACATAGGCACTTTTGTTTTCCTTGATAAGTATATGCATATACTTATTCCATTCTTTTACTGTCAACCTGCCTATATAATTATATTTGAAATGAGTTTGCTGTAGACAGCATAGAGTTGGGTCACATTTTAAAATTTGTTACACAGCAGTAGATTCCTAATACAATTGACACGCCATCAATGTTTCTACCTTATAACCCCAAATATAAATAAATGACTCTATAGAACAAGTAGGTGATCTCGCAGCATATTCTCAATGCATTTACTTCACTACAGCACATCTACCAAACCCTCTGGATTCTTCTCATGACAAAAGAGATACCTTTCCAGGTCATCCCCCACATCCACACTTAAAATATCTTAGGTAGAACCTAGTCACCATAATGTGTTAAGAAAGTTCTCAATGTGAGATGTTAGAGGAGTAGAAAGTTGAATGTAGTCTCTCAGTTCAACTCATTATTCTTCTTGCTTTATTTGAAATGTGGAGCCACTGCCTTTAAGAATATCTTTATGTAAATCCACCTTGGCTACTAAAAAGTGTTCTATGTAGATTCACTTCCTTTCTTCTTAAAACTCTCTTTTCTCTAGAAGTCCCTGCCACTCCTCTCACTCCCAAAGTCTTTGTCTGCCTTTTATTTCTAGACTATGGGCCTTCCCACAGCCTTTGCTTGTCTTGAAAATCTTTAAGCTTTCAGCATAGGAGATGAGTCACAGCTATTTTTCCCACCCCATTTTAGAGTACAAAGACTTACCAGTTCTGAGGGTGGAAGAAATCAGAGAGGACTCAGGTCATTTTTACTTTGGGTAGAGACATGTCATTTTTCTGATTTTTCTTTTTAAATTTCCACTTGGAAAAATTAGATCTACTGCACAGCTAGCCTTGAAAACTTAACATTTTTAAATATGTGTCTTTTTTCTTCCTGAATTTTGATTTTACCATCCAGTCCCTTTCCACATATTTAGCCTTGAGAGAAACCATGTCCATCCTAACCTTGACTCTTCCCAGTTCATGTTTTGTTTCCTTTGATGCAGAAGGTAGGGGCAATAGCAATTCAAGTCCACTTAACTCCACTCTCTCTGTTTGGTACCTGTTCTTATTCTGTGTCTTTTGGTGGGCTTGGTTAAACCATGATAGACTTGCCTTGGTATATCGCATGAGTCTACACAGTGGTCAAATAACAGTGAAAACTCCCATCTTCCAAAAAGGAGTTTTAATTATCAGGAGGGGGATGAAACATGAGATGTGACATGAACTCCACTTGGGGCTGCTGCAAGAGAGGATAAGTTTAAGGGACTCAGTGTGCATCCTGAAAGAGACCCCAGGAAGCCACAGCTCTTGGATCTGTAGCCTAGAGTCTGAAATCTTGCCTTGCCCTGAAAATGCCCTGTTTTACTCATTCCTCCCACAGACAATAAGCTACAAATTACTGGACAAATTCTTAAAATTCCAACCCTACTGAAGCTGCTGCCTGAAATGGAATTGCCCAGAGGCCCTAGAAGCAGAAGAAGCCAGAATAGAGACAGAGCAGAGCTGGGAGAGCCACCGGCCCTGAGGTGACATGTGATTTCTTGGCTTTGATGCCCTGACAGTCCCTCAACTCTCTGATGCTTGCCCTGATCTCAGTCTCCTTCGCTGAATTTTGAGCCATGGGGCTTTAGGCCATTTTCTTCTCTAGACTTCTCATCTCCCACACCATGACCGGGCTCCTCTGAACTTCCCCAGACATGAGCCCCCTTCCTGGCTTGAACTCTATGAACTGTACTGAATACCATCCACTTCCCACATGAAGAAGGGATTCTGAACTCATATGTGGCACACCTCCCAGGGATATTGTGAGGCTAAAACAAGCTAAGAGGACATTCTTAGTGGTGGAGGTAGAGGTGGAGATAATTAGTGGTGGTGGAAGTAGTAGTGCTAGGATCGAGTAAACAGTAACTGGCCACCAACCTTCCAGAAGAAAGAGCCTTGGGCTTTCTAAAAATTCATTAGCTCAGAACCAGCAGCAGAGAGACAAATTCTACCTCCAGGCTTGGCGTGCAGGAGACTAAAGGTCTCAGGAAACCCAGGTCTACTAACCAGTCACAGACTTGTGTCTATAACCCTGTAGCAGTCATTAAAAATGTTTCTGCTTATTCAGCAAGCCACATTTACTGGGGATTAGGAGAACTCATAAAACATTGCACTCTATTCAAAGTCTTCTTCAGATAAACTTCTCTAAAGCTTTGAAGTATCCACTTGCCAAGGATGTTTCATTACCCCTTATCCCCTTGGCAAAGTGCCTATAGTGTGCATGTGTGTGTGTGTGCATGCAATTTTTTTTTAGGGTCTTGATAGATCTAAATTTCTACCCATGCCATAGAAATGGAGGAGAAATATTTTCATTTGGGGATCTATCAATATAGGATACTCAGTAATTCCATTGGTCATTTCATTACTTTTCAAGAATGAAAATGTGGTGTGGTGGGAAGGACACAGGGCTGGGATTCAGAAAACTGACCACCAGTGGCAGCTCTGCCACCCGCTGGCTATAGAGCATTGGGCAAGTCATTCCCCTTTCCAGGACTTAGATTTTTCATGTGCAAAGTTAAGGGGGACAGATGGGCTCTGAGCTTCCCTTCCGCTCTAGCTGACTTGATTTTTAGCTGAAGACCCAGTCAAATGCAGTGCTTCCCCAATGCCCAGCAGGGCCTGGGGCCCCTCTGGAGGACAGCAGAGCATTCAGGGGGAGGGACACTCAGATTCTTTTTTCAACATGATTCATGGACTATTAACCAGTCTTGTGTTTTTACATTGCAGAGGGTGCATGTTTGTGTGTGTGTGTGTGTGTGTGTGTGTGTGTGTGTGCACGTGCGTGTGTACCTGAGCTTATGAGTTTATGTGAACATGAACCCAGAGGACTTTTTTAAAAAAAAAGAACTGAGAGTGTCTTTAGAAGTCATCTAATCCTGTGCTTTCAAACACTTTATAGGCAGCAGAACCGTTTCTTCAATGAATTTTATGCAGATTCTGAACACATATAAAAGACAAAAGCAGAGCTCCGGCTACGGGAACCCAGAAGCCCTTCTGTTTCTTGGTCCCTCTCTCTTCCCACCTCCTCCCACCGGACCTCTAAGGCTTTCCACCGAAGCCAGAGCTTCTGGGTACCTGGATAAATGGTTCAAGGGGCAGCACACGGAGGCTCAGAGAGACAAGGACTTGCTCAGTGGCATATACCCAAGTGGCAGAAAAGCTGGGGTTATTGAATGCCCATCCTGGAATCTTTGAACACGTTATGTTAGAATTCTCTTTGTCATCACTATCATAGACTCTGAGGATGGTGGGAGTTTAAAAGTTGGCAATAGTCATACCAGCATCTGTGTTAAGATCCAGGGGTCTATGGGCATATCATCTTCTGACTCAGTACACAGGTTATTCCTTCTGTGAAGACAAATAAGGCCTTACTCCTAAAGTGCTGTTTAAATTGAATTATATTTTAAAAAGTTTTGTTTATGCCCGTTAGGATAAAGTCAAGAGACAACAAATGTTGGCCAGGGTGTGGAGAAAAGGGAATCTTGTACACTGTTGGTGGGAATGTAGATTGGTGCAGCCCCGTGGAAAACAGTATGGAGGTTCCTAAAGAAAGTAAAACTAGAACTACCATATGACCCATCAATCCGTCTTCTGGGTGTATATCCAAAGGAGATGAGATCACTGTCTCATAAAGCTGTCTGCACTCCCATGTTCATTGCAACATTATTGATAATAGCCAACACAGCAAACAACCGAAGTGTCCATTGATGGACAAATAAAGAAACTGTGATGTGTATACACACACACACACACACACACATATATGAAAAGAAACTGTGATGCATATACATATATATAGTGATATTATATATCACTATATATATATACATTGGATATATATTGGAATATATATTGGAATATTATTCAGCCTTAAAAAAGGAGATCCTTCCATTTGCTACAAGATAGAGGGACCTGGAGGGTATTATGCTAAGTGAAATAAGCCAGACACAGAAGGCAAAATATTGCATGATTGTACTTATATGTGGAATCTAAGCAAAACACAAAAGGTAAATACACAGAGATAGAGAATACAACAGTGGTTACAGGGGGTTGGGGGAAAGGGAAGAAATGGGGAGATGTAGGTTAGAGGATGCAAAGTAGCAGATATGAAGGATGAACGAGCCTAAAGATCTAATGTGTAGCATGAGGACTATAATAAAATTGCACAGCATTTGGGATTCCTGCTAAATAAGTAGACTTCAGCCACTCTTGCCACAAAAACAACAAACATAGGTAACTATGTGAGATGATGGATATGTTGATTTGCTTCACTATAGTAACCATTTTACTAGCTATATATCCCATAACATCATGTTGTATGCCTTAAGTATGCACAATAAATTTTATTTTTTAAAAAATAAATACTATTGTGATTCTTTAAAAAAAAAGTTGATTTCATACATATCAATAATTTTTAAAAAATGGTTCAGGAAGAGGCAAAATGAAATGTTTCACTTGCTTGTTTGGGAAAATGTTTGTGGCTCCTCAGTCCCACGAGCAGAGGGAGCCCGCAGCTCTGCACGGAAGCACAAAGGCTCCCCGGCATGACCCTGGTGCTCTGGGTGTTTCTGGATAAATCTGTATCAGTAATCATTGTTGTATAGCTCCAGGGTCCAACTCTAGATTGCAAAATATTTCCCCTTTTGGACTTCAACTCAACAATAATTCAACAGTGTGACAACTCAGTAGGAAATGGACCTTGAACAACAGTGATAGGTATCTCTCGCTTGGCCAGAGCTGCTTGGGAAGCTCAGTGGCTGATTAAGTAGTCATATCCTATGGCCTTCCTCGCTCACAAAAGAAACACTTGTATTGTGCAACCCAAGCGTATTTCACACAAAGCCTTGTTCCCACTTTTCCTCTCAGTGGTCTTTGTCAGTTTTTATCAGCTCCTAATATTTTGTTTCGGCCACAAACCAACCTCCCCTGTCCACTTTCTGGGCATGCTGAATCACTGAGTACTAGCGCTGAGATTGGCCTCAGAGATCACCAAACCCAATCCTTCCATTTCGTAGCAAAGGAGATAGAAGTACAGAGAGGGCAAGTGACTCATCCAAGGCCACACAGCAAGTGAGGAGTAGAGCTGAGGCAGGGGCAGAGTGGCTGGCCTCATGTCAGGGCTTTTCCAAGACTCTGGGCAACTTCTTCTAAATCAGCCACAACTCAGCCAGATGAGATGTCTTCCATCTAGTTCACTGGTAGAGTGTTGCAGTCAGATGACAGGGATGTATTGAGTACCTACCACATGCGAGGGAAACCCTTCAGTAGGCTTACTGTCTGCAGAGGAAGGCAGACATTAGACAAATGATCCTAAATGATTAGGTACATAATTGCAAGTGTGTCAACAGCTAAATGAAGAATAATCATTGCCCCGGAAGTGTTATCGCTGGAGCTGTTTATGTCCAAGGCCGATTCTGACTGGTCAATTCAGTGACTTAGCAGTTAAATATGTTGACTCTCACCCTTGGTTATCTCCCAAAGGTGGTTTACACAATGCATAGGTTACTTAAACCAACTGCTTCTGTTCCTCTTTCCTTTTCTGCTTTGTGATTCTACTTCTAGGAAGATAGTTACTGCAAAAGAACTGAGATTCCTGCCAGCAATCTTATTCTCTCCCAGAAATGCTTTGACAAGCCGAGTAGTGAAGTGGACATTTGGATTACCTGTGGGTCCCATGTGCTTTGTGCTCCCCCTGGAACAGGTGTTGGATATTTGAACCTGATATCCCAATGACACAGTTCTTAAATTCCTTACATTTGTATTGAAACTCAAGCAGTGACTTCAAACCTGAACACAAACCTGATTTTGAATATTAATCCTTGCTCCTCTCATCCCCACCAACATGTTAGCAGACAGTTCCTGTTTCAATTGCTCCTGCAAATACAGTCTCTGCAAAGGAAGAAATCCTATCATGAATCTTTCTGGAAAAGGAGCTCTCATGCCCAAATTCCTTGTAATTCCAGGAGCGTGTAAAGAAGAAATAGTTAAAAAAAAAAAATTGTACGCATTGAATTTCCCATTGAAGACTAATCATAGGACATTTTTCTAAATCTGGAAGGTTTGCATTTGGGGTCTGGATGACACCTGGAGGGGCCCTGAACTTGACCCAAGCTCCTCTGTGTCTTCCCAGCTCACTTTCCATCCCGGGACTCTCCCCTTCCTCCTTCTTTCCCATCTTGTTCATGAGGCTCTCCTGAACCCTTCTTTTTCTTTCTTTTCATCCCCAAGCTTATTCAGATTGTTCTCTTCTTCGGTGATGACTCCCTTCTGGCTTGTCCTGGCTTTCCCTGTGTCTTCATGGGTGGCCCCATTGTCTGTCCTTCCACTTGCCAGCCTTCTCCTCCCCTTCCTTCCCCTAAGCCCGGTCATGAGAGCCTCGCAATCCTGGAGCCGTGCAGCAAAGGGGGAAGGAGCGAAGCTTCCTCTGCCCGCATTTCCCTCCTCTCCTCCGCAATGCCTCGGGGAGAGGGCGCTGGCCTGCCTGGCAGAGGACAGTGTGTCCAAAGCAAGCTGGCTTTGAGTCAGCACTTAGCTTGGGTCAGTGCTTTCTCTCACTTGGGAAACTGGGCCAAGTTTGGCCAAGGGCCGATGCAAAGTCCAGTTCTGGAATACGTGTCTGTTCCTCAGCTCCATCTACTTTCCCCAGAGAGCCCAGGAGGCCAGACAAGCTGTTCCCACACCGGGATCTCATCAGGGTGGTGTGACATCACTTTTCCTCTCCAGGAAAAGAACTAGAGTTGAACTTTCCTTTAAGCAAACCCAATATAGATTTAGAATTAGAGAATAACATCTCTTTTTACAAAATGTTTTACCATGGGAGTGGTTTCCATAGAACATGCCTATGTTCTATTGAAGACATGATTCAGTTTGCAAATACTTCTAAGCTGCTTTCAGGAATCTGTTCACTGCATAAGCTAAGGTACCCTCTGCAAGCAAGTCATTGTCTCACTGGGGAGAAGACAGAGCCAGCCTTGCCTATCACCTTGCCCTTGTCCTGACCTTCTACCTCATGTTGTCTTCATCTCTTCCTGATATCTTTTCTCGTTCTTCCCATATGCCTAAGGTGTGGCTACAAAATTTAACCAAGACTTACTGGAATGTAGCAAGGTAGGCATTCGATACATATTACTAAAATAATCTGATTCGAATCACACATCCAAATAAGTATTGTCCCCTAAAGTAGTCATACTTAAATTTATTGCTATGATGCTGTCATTACTTAAAATCCCATTTTGGGATTTATCTCCTGAATTACTTTAGAATTACATCCAGATACAGTTTGTGAGCCAGATAAAAAAATGACAGACTCATAGAGAAGCCCTAAAGCTCATCGGGTGAACCCTTAATTTTATAAATGAAGAAACTGAGCCTGTAGGGTTTGTGTATTTGTTTCTCTCTCTCAAACAAGAACTTGTTATTTCATAATTTTGTAAAATAAACCAAAAAAATGACAGTATTTTTCATCCATTAGTCATTTGACTAATGACCCAAATGTCTTTATTAAACCTATAGACATTACAATATGAGTGCTACCATTTATTAAAATGTAACTTAGTGCCAACACCTGTGCCAGTCACTTACCACAACAGAGACCATACACCAGAGATATTGGAATGTCCAATTTGTGGAGGAGGAAAATGAAGCTTGAAATGAAGGGGGGGCATGCTCAGCGCCATAGAGTTAAGACGTGGCAGTGGTGAAACTTGGACCTTGGTCTCTCTACTTTCAAAGCCTGGGAGCTTTTCACAATTCTATGACTGACTAAACAAGCCAAGAAGGTGTTTGTTTTCAGAATGTGAGGAACGGTCAGACATTGTCATTATTGTAAAAACTAAAAGAAGTTGCAACTTTAAAAAACCATTGCCCACAAATGACACACATACCCACATTACACACATGGTTTGCAAGAGGTTATAAACTGTTAGAGCTAGAAAGGAAATTGAAAAGAATCTAATCCAAACCCTTATTTTTTTAAGTAAAGATGTGGAGGTCTAGAGAGCTGTCAAACCTGTCCCAAGACTCACCAGCAGCACGCGATAGGACCAGGACTAATGTCTTACACTTCGTGGCCTAAGCTTTCCGCAGCTGTGTTAAGGACTCTTAGGGCCACACCCTGGAGCTGCAGGGCAGCAACCTGGAGATGTCAGGATGCCACCCGGCCAGTCTCACTGAAGCATTCTCACGTGTCGGGAAAAGTCTCTCCAAGACAACGCACCCAAACATTGCCTAACTTCTAAAGCTGATCGTTGTTTGTCCCAGCTAAAGTCTGAATTATAAGAGACTTGAAAGGATTTTTTTAAAAAGAGCTGCATGGTCAGAAGTGAGCTTAGCTAAAGGCTGATATAAAAGCTGTAATGTGAAAAAGGAAAAAAAAAAGGAAAGAAAAATCGTGTGTGTGCAATGGTTGGCAAGTCACTGGCTGAGGGCGGCTGTTAACAGTAAATAGCACTACAGGGGCTACTCTTTTCTAATTTAGATAAAGCTGATAGTCTCCACATCTAGATCTTTCCATTGACAACTGAAGCACAAGACAGCTCACTCAGAGTGACTGTCATTCAGGAAAATTTTAACTAAAGACATTTAAAAAGAAATCAGAAGGAGAAAAACATAAAAAGTTCTGAAATCTCACTTCTCTAGCCACCTTCTTTCATGAATTAAGGCCCTGAAACAGGAGCAGTTTACTGGCTTATCCAAGCTGAGTAGTTAGTTAAGGGCAGATCCAGAAAATAACTAAAAATTACTCTTTCCAACTGACAGCTTACTGCTTTCTGCAATACTCACACGTTATGTATCTGAGTAAAATAGGTTTTACCACAACTGGATGCCTCTTGGCTGCCTTGGAAAGTCAAGTCCCCCCTGCAAAAGCAAAAAATTGCTACCATGTGAGAGCTACTCTTAAGAGCTTTTATCTCTTTTGGGGTGTGAGCACAGCAGGGCAGCCTAACATGGTCATGCAGAGGAAAACCAGATTTTAGGGACAAGCATCATATATGGTCACAATTCACACAGTATAGGAAAAGAATTTTGGTGGCTCAGAGAGAGATCAGATTTCATCCACCAGAGTTTGCTATGGAATTTCTTTTCTGCAAGCTTGGATTAATAACCTGCCGGTTGATGAGCTCTCTGTCAAGGCTTGGCTCTGTGCGCAGCCTGAGCAAGCTACCATGAGAATAAACAATAAAAAAGAGAACAGACTTTGTGTGCCTTCTGGGAACATAGAGTAACTTGTTTATGTTGTGTCCTCTCCTCTTCCAGTGGACAGTTAGCTCTTCGAGGGCCAGGACCACATCTGAGTCATCTGTGTGCCCGCCACCTACCACGGGGCATGTGGATGGCTTACTACGAGATAAAACAAGTGGAATAACCACATAAGGTCTCTCAAGGCTTTGCTTTAAAGATAATGCCCATAGCAAGTGAGCACCACTGGAGAGCAGAAGAAAGAAGTAAGTAGTCAACGAAGCCCCTTGGAAGTGTAGGAAGTCAACTGGGCTCTGAAAGATGGCCCGAGTTTTGGTCAGTATTAGAGGCCGAGGTGGCTGTATTCCAAACGGAAAAATGTAATGGGAGCAAATGCACATAAATGGAAGCTAAAGCAGTGGTAAGCAAAGCTGGGACACACCCACCTGCCTGTCCTGAACAGTTTCCTTCAAATCAATGTGCCCCTAAATTATGGAGGCTTCCTACTTCCTCCCAAACTAGTCCTTGCCCCACTGGGAACCTACTACAGTCTAAACCTGAAAGCTAGAGGTCATGTCTCTTCCTGCCCCAGCTAATAAGGTATTAGGTTAAGATGTACCTGCATTATAGACATTGCTCAGTTCCATTTCCTTCTCCCCATGTGAACATCAGTGGCCCCTGCCCAAACTAGCATTGCCTGTCACATTGCCACAGTTTCTAACTGGTCTCTCTGCCCCAACACCTGCACAACAATTTGCTTGTTTAGGCTTTTTCCCATTCCACAAATGTGGAAAAAATTCTTATACCATAAGACAGTGGTCCCCATCCTTTTTGGAAGCAGGGACTGTTTTCAAAGAAGACAATTTTTCCATGAATGGGGGTTGGGGGATGGTTTCAGGATGATTCAAGGGCATTGCATTTATTGTGCAGCCAAACCTCTCTGCCAATGATAGTCTGTATTTGCAGCCGCTCCTCAGCGCTAGCATCGCCGCCTCAGCCCCACCTCAGATCCTCAGGCATTTAGATTCTCATAAGGAGCCACAACCTAGATCCCTCGCATGCGCGGTTTATAGGAGAGTTGGTGCAGCTATGAGACACTAATGCTGCCACTGATCTGACAGGAGGCTGAGCTCAGGCTGTTATGCGAGAGATGGGGATCAGCTACAAATACAGATGATGTTTCTTGCACTCACTCACCCATCTGCTGCTCACCTCCTGCTGTGTGGCCCAGTTCCTAACAGGCCACAAATTGGTACCAGTCTGTGGCTCAGGGATTGGGGACCACAGCTATAAGAGATAGAAATATATGCATATATATGTTCTTTTTAAAATATATGTGCATGTGGATATGCATGTATATATGCATATATGTGTATGTAGATATATATAACTATGGTCTGAATTGCTTAAAGGATTTGAATTTGCTTAAACTTTGTGTGTGTGGCTATATGTACACACACATATACATAAGTACACATAGTATCCACATATATGCATTGCTGTAGATGCACACAACACACACACACAGGGGAGTATATATATCAAGAACCAGGAAAAAAAAGAAGTAAGGATAGAGTGAGACAAGGTCAGATAAAAGTTTAGGACACAAACATGTGTGCTATAAAATTCTACCTGATGACTAAAAGGAACTAGTAACTTCAGCTCTAATTTCCCAGTGGCCAATCAAAAGAAGGTAAGATGAATTATCTAGTTTGCATTGCTAATAAGATTTTTTAAAATCATGCTGTTGAGAAACAAAACATTTTTTAGCAATAAGATATGAGAAGAATGTTTCTCTTGAGACCTCTTAACGGAGGCATTGACTGGTATAATGGACAAGATCTCAATAACATATTTAAAGCAAATATGACGGCAAATGTTATATGAAAATGCTCTCTCTTTACACAAGCTCAATACGCACCACCAAAATACAGTCCAACTACAATTTTAAAGTGGATCTAAGCAATGCAGATCAAGTCTGCTGCTCTGCAGTGGTCTCCCCTGATTGGATGTCGGGGTGCCCTAGATTATTTGCATGATTGTATGAATGGCATATACTTTAGGGAGCACTTTATAAATATTTGCTCGTAGAATTGACTTCATGTTAAAAATCAACCTTACTCTAAAAGAAAATGAAACAAACAAACAAACAAAACCAACTTTATTCCATGTCACCTAAGTTATTTAAAAATAGTCACAGGAAATAAGACTGGGAAAAAATACACCAAAATGTTAACAGTGGGACTCTGGGTGGTGGGTATGTATGTAACTTTTTTCTTATTGTTATTTATAGTTTTCTATATATTTTAACAGAATTACTTTGGCTTCTGCATTGAGAATAGATTGGAGCAGAGGAGAGGAGGAGGAACACCAGGCAGGAAGCTTCTCACTGGTACCATTTTCAGAGAAATGGGAAATGGATATAATATTTATTTGTTAAATAAATATTTTTAAAGTATATATACCTTTTAATCATAGCTACTTTAAAATATGAATACAAAAAAGATTGGAATAATTAATTCCAAAATATTGTTAGTAATGATCTCTGAATGATGTTTATGTGTAATTTTTTTCTTAGTGATCATGCTTTTGTATACTTTCCACTGTTTCTACAATGCCCATGTGTTAGTTTTGCAGTTTAAAAAAGTGAGAAAACTAGTTTTCTCAGAAGACAGTTCTGGAACTGTTCTAAGATAATAGGGGAGAGCGATTTATCCAAAACTGACCTTATTCCTCCTAAAAAATAATCCATTCAGTGGCTCCCCATTACCTATGAAATAAAACACAGGTCCCTTGGCATGAGTCACAGTGCCCTTTAGGACCCTGTCTATTTCTCCAGCTTCCCACGTCTCCGTTTATCCTTCCATACCACCCAAACCCCCACAGCTTTTCAGGGCTTCTGTCTTTTCCATGCTGTGCTCTTTCCCTAGAGCGCCCTCCCCTTTCTTTCTTCCTCCCCCTCTGAACGTGCCCTGCACTCAACTAATGCTGTCTCAATCCAGTCTCAATCCCCTTCTCTGGGAAGTGTTGCTTGGCTCCTCTTCTCTGCACACCTCCCTCCAGTCGGTTTGGGTGTAATTATGCTTTCACAGCCCCTGTCGCAGTGGATTTAAGTCTGTTTGCCCATCCGTCTCTTCCCCCAGTGAACCATGTGTGTCATTCACTGTTGCTTCCCTGGCATGCGTATTGTTGAATGTCACAGGGGTGTCCCATGATCTTTCTCACATGGTAGATTGTAAGAGGATCAAAGGCACCATTCTCCCAGGTTCTTCCCAAGACACCCTTGGCTGTGTTCTGTGAAAAGACAGACAATATCTGACAATGATCAAAATCACAGTGATGAGGCCATGGTAGTCACATGAGCGGTCTCCTAGTGGGCCTACCGCTGTCCCCTGTGTGCTCAGATGCTGTATGCGAACTCACAGCCACCTGCTGCTCCAACTCCTTCAATGGACTGAGGAGGCTCCGGGCATCCAGAGAAAGTGACTTGCCCTGGGCCCCAGAGCTGGTGACCATCTTTTGCGCCCTTCAACCCCAGTGCATTTTTCATCACATGGGGGCTAGCTAGGCTACCCTGTATGACACTATAAACAATCTAGTTTTTTATTGATACATAATATTTGTACGTGTTTGTGGGGCACATGAGATATTTTGTTCTGTGCATAGGATGCATAATGATCAAGTCAGGGTATTTAGCATATCCATCACCTGGAGTGTTTATCATTTCTATGTGTTAATAACATTTCAAGTCCCCTCTTGTAGCTATTATGAAATATACAATACATGAGGTTAAATATAGTCACCCTACTCTGCTATTGAACATTAGCATTTATTCCTTTTATCTAATTATATGTTTGTACCTATTAACCAACCTTTCTTTACCCACCCCACCTATCCACACACCCTTCCCAGCATTGATGTCTATTCTACTCTCTTCCTCCATCAGATCAACTGTCTTGGCTACCACATATGAGTGAGAACATGCAATCTTTCTCTTTCTGTGCCTGGTTGATTTCACAACATAAGGAACTGCAGTTCCATCCATATTGTTGCAAATGACATAATTTTATTCTTTTTTTATGGCTGAATAATGCTTCATTGTGTGTATATACCACATTTTCTTCATTCACTGATGGACACTTAGGTTGATTCCATATCTTTTTCTTGTTTGTTTTTTGGTTTTTTTGAGACAGAGTCTCACTTTGTTGCTCAGGCTAGAGTGAGTGCCGTGGCATCAGCCTAGCTCACAGCAACCTCAATCTCCTGGGCTCAAGCGATCCTACTGCCTCAGCCTCCTGAGTAGCAGGGACTACAGGCATGCGCCACCATGCTCAGCTAATTTTTTCGTATATATATTTTTAGTTGGTCAATTAATTTCTTTCTATTTTTTTTAGTAGAGATGGGGTCTCGCTCAGGCTGGTTTCGAACTCCCAGTCTTGAGCAATCCGCCTGCCTCGGCCTCCCAGAATGCTAGGATTACAGGCATGATCAATATCTTTACTATTGTGAATAGTGCTACAGTAAACATGGAAGTGCAGGTATTCCTTTGATATACTGATTTCCTTTCCTTTAGATAAATACCTAGTAGTGCTATTGCCAGATTATATGGTACTTTTCTTGTTAGTTTTTTTGAGAAATCTCCACATTGTTTTCCATAGTGGCTGTACTAATTTACATTTCCACCAACAGTGTATAAGAGTTCCCTTTTCTCTGCATCCTTACTATTTAAATCTCTGTTATTTTTTGTCCTTTTAATAATAGCCATTGTATCTAGGGTAAGACAATATCTCATATGATTTTGATTTTCACTTCCTGGATGATTAGTGATGTTCAGAAATTTTTCATATACCTTTCAGCCATTTGTATGTCTTCTTTTAAGAAATGTCTATTCATGTTCCTTGCCCACTTTTTAATGCGATTATTTGTTTGTTTACTGTTGAGTTCCTGAAGTTCTTTGTATATTCTGGATATATATATATATATATATATATGTGTGTGTGTGTGTGTGTGTGTGTGTGTGTGTGTATGTATTTTCTTTTTTGAGACAGAGTCTTACTCTGTCACCTGGGCTAGAGTGCCATGGTGTCATGACAGTTCACTGCAACCTCAAACTCCTGGGTTCAAGGGATTCTCCTGCCTCAGCCTTTTAAGTAACCAGGACCACAGCTGCATGCCACTATGCCCGGCTCATTTCTTTCCTATTTTTTTGTAGAGATGAGGTCTTGCTCAGGCTGGTCTTGAACTCCTGACCTCAGGCAATTCTCCCACTTCAGCCTCCCACAGTGTGCTAGGATTATAGGGATTAGTCACCATGCCCAGCTGGGATTGCCTTTTTTGATTTCTTTCTCAGCTAGTTCACTATTGGTATATAGAAATGCTACTGATTTTTATAGGTTGATTTTATATCCTGAAACTTTACTGAATTTATTTATCAGATATGAGGTTTTCGGTGGAGTTTAGGTTTCTCTAGATATAAGATTATGTCATCTGCAAAATAGGGCAATTTGACTTCCTCTTTTCCAACTTGGATGTCTTTTATTTCTTTCTCTTGACTGAAAGCTCTGGCTAGGACTTTTAGTACTATGTTGATTAGGAATGGTGGAAGTAGGCACCCTTGTTTTGTTCCATTCTTAGAGCAAAGGCTTGCAAGGTTTACACATTTAATATAACATTAACTAAACGGATTTGTCATATATGACCTTTATCATCTTGATGTATGTTCCTTCTATGCCTAGTTTGCTGAGAGTTTTTATCAGAAAAGGATGTTGAATTGTATTATTTGTTTTTTCCATCTATATTGAGATGATCATATGGTTTTTGTCCATAATTTGTTGATGTGATGTATCACATTTGTTGATTTGTGTATGTTAAACCATCTTTGCATCTCCAGGGTAAAATCCACTTAGATATGTTGTATTATCTTTTGAGGTACTGTGGATTTGGTTTGCTAGTATTTGTTGAGAATTTTTGCATCTATGTTCATCAGGGAAATTGGCCTGCAGTTTTCTCTTTTTGTTGTGTCCTTGTCTTGGGCATCAGGGTGATGATGGCCTTGTAGAAGGAGTTAGAAAGGATTCACTTCTATCTTATTTTTTAAAATATTTTGAGGAAAATTGGTGTTAGTGCTTCTTTGTATGTTTGAGAGTGAAGCCATCTGTTAGGGGACTTTTTATTCCTAATTCAATCTCATTGCTCATTATCGGCCTGTTCAGATTTTCTATTTCTTCCTTATTCAAGCTTGGTAGGATCTGTGTCCAGAACTTTATCCCTTTCCTCTAAGCTTTTCAGTTTGTTGGTGTATAATTATTCATAGTAGTGTCTGATGATCTTTTGTATTTCTGTGGTATCATTTGTAATGTCTCCTTTTTTGTTTTTGGTTTTGTTTATTTGGGTCTTCTCTCTTTTTCTTGGTTAGTTTAGGTACTAGTTTATCAATTTTGTTTATCTTTTTTAAAAAACCCAGCTTTTAATTTTGTTGATTCTTTGTGCTGTATTTTTGGTCTCTGTTTCATTTAGTTTTATTCTAAACTTTATTATTTCTTTCCTTCTAATTTTAGATTTGGTTTGTTTTTGTTTTTCTAGTTTCTTGAGGTGCATTGTTAGATTGTTTATTTGGAAATTTTCTACTTATTTGATGTAGGCATTTACTGCTGTGAAAACCTCTCTTATCACAGCTTTTGCTGTGTCCCATAGGTTTTGGTATGCTGTGTTTCGGTTTTCATCTGTTTCAAGAATTTTTTTTTTTATTTCCTCCATTTCTTTCCTGACCTAATAGTTACTCAAGAGAATATTGTTTCATTTTCACGTATTTTTACAGTTTCCAAAGTTCTTCTTGTTATTGTTTTCTGGTTTTATTCCATTGTGGCCTGAGAAGATACTTGATAACATTTTGATTTTTAAAAATTAGTTGAGACTTATTTTTTGCCCTAACATATGGTCTATCCTGGAGAATGTTCTATATGCTCAGAAAAATAATGTGTATTCAATAGCTGTTGGATGAAATGTTCTGTAAATGTTTGATATGTCCATTCAATCTAAAGTGCAGTTTAAATCTAGTGTTTCTTTGTTAATTTTCTGTCTAGATGATCTGTCTAATGTTCAGAGTAGAGTACTGAATTCCCCACTATTATTGTTTTGGAGTCTATTTCTCTCTCTTTAGATCTAATAATATTTGCTTTATATATCTGAGTGTTCTAGTGTTTGGTGCATATGTATTTAGAATTATTATATCCTCTTGATGACTTGATGACTTTATCATTATATAATGACCTTCTTTGTCTCTTTTCACTGTTTTTGACTTAAAGTCTACTTTACATTATAAAAATATAGCTACTATTGCTTGCTTTTGGTTTTCATTTTTGCAGAATATCTTTTTCCAGCCCTTTACTTTCAGTCTATATGTGTCCTTACAGGGGAAGTAAGTTTCTTGTAGGTAGCATATATTTGGGTATTTTTTATTAACCCATTTAATTTAATCCATTTTAATATAAGGTTATTATGTATATGTGAGGACTTATTCCTATCATTTTGTTAACTATTTTCTGGATGTCTTGTATAGCCTTTATTTTTATTTCTCTCTTATTGTTTAGTATTGTCATTTAGTAGTTTTCTGTAGTGGTAATGTTTGAGTCCTTTCTTTTCCTCATTTGTGTGTTTGCTTTACCAATGAGTTTCATGTTTCCTGGATTTTTATGATGGTAGATTGTGTCCTTTTGCTTCCAGGTTAAGACTCCCTTAAGCATTTCTTGTAGGGCCAGTCTAGTGATGATAAATTTTCTCAGCTTTGCTTATTTAGGAAAGACTTTAGTTCTCCTTTATTTATGAAGAATAACTTGACTGGGTATAGCATTCTTGGCTAACAGTTTTTTTTTTTTTTCCAGCACTTGGAATATATCATCCTGTTCTCTCCTGGGCTGCAAAGTTTTTGCTGAGAAATCCACTGTTAGTCTTACGGGGGGGGGGGGCGGTCTTATAAGTGGCTAGACACTTTTCTCTTCCTTTTTTAGCATTCTTTCTTTGTCTTTGACTTGCAGTTTGGCTATAATATGCTATGGAGAAGACCTTCTTGATCATATCTATTTGGGGATCTCTCAGCTTCCTACGTTGTATGTCTAAATCTTTTGTTAGACTTGTGATGGTTTTGGTTATTATTTTATTAAGCACATTTTCTATCCATTTGGTTTTCTCTTTGTTTTCTACACCATCAAAAATTTGAAATTTTTGTCACTTTATTGTGTCCCATACATTGATAGGCTTTGCTCATTTTTTTAAATTCTTTTTTCTTTATGTTTGCCTGATTGGGTTATTTCAAAAATCCTATCTTCAAGTTCTGAAGTGAAATTCTCTCCTCTGTTTGATCTAGTCTATTGTTGAAACTTTTGAATACATTTTGTATTGTATTCAATAAATTCTTAAGTTCTAGGATTTCTAATTGGTTCTTTTTTATGATGTCTACTTCTTTGGAAAATTTTTCATTCATATCCTGAATTGCTTTTATGATTTCTTTGTATTGTTTTCATGAGTTCTGTTTTATCTCACTGGGATTATTTAATATCAATATTTTGAATTCTTTTTCTGGGATTTCATAAATTTCTTTTTCATTGAAATCTGTGGTTGGAGAATTATTATTTTTTCTTTTGATGGTGTCATAGTTCCTTGCTTTTTAATGTTGTTTTTTTTCCCTCTGTGTGTGTGGGGGTGTGTGTGTGTCCTTATATTGATATCTGTGCAACTGGTGTAACAGTCTCTTCTTCCAATATTTTTAAAAATGTTTTTGTGGGGGATGACTTTTTCCTGGTGATGTATTTATAGTGTTGGATGGGTAGGCCACTTTGGCTTTCCTTCTGGGTGTATGCAGTAGTATAGTCTCCATATAATTCCTTCACTATAAAGAGTGTCAGTAGTATCTGTGATTTCTTCAGTGGCTAAGGGTGCAGTTGTTAATGTAGCCTGCAGTAAAGTTTTATTGGGGATGGGGACCTCATGTGGGCCAGTTCTCAAGTCACAGTGGTGGCAGTAGTGGGTGAAATGTGTCTGTCCTTAGGCCTTAGAGTGGCACATGCTGGCATCAGTGTTAGTGGGTCTAGGCAGGCTTATTCTTGAGCTTCCAAATGACTTTCTCAGATGCCAGCAATGGCAGCAGTGGGCTGGGTGGGTGGGTGAGTGTGTCTTTAGATCCCTGGGCAGTGGGCATGGCATGGGCAATAGCAGTAGCAGTATTGGGACAACCCTTTGGTTTCCAAGCAGTCCACACTAGTGTTGGTGGTAGTTTCAACAGGCTGGATGAGCCTGCAGATTTTGTCTGTGGTTGGGTGCCAGCTACGGTGGTAGCAGCAGGTTGGCTGTGCCTATCCTCAGGCCCCCAGGAAGAGTGCTCAGTGCCAATTATGGTGGATATGATCCCCAGGCCCCTGGATGGTGTGCTCAGGCACTGTGGGGGAGGTGGGTTTGGGCCAGGCAACCCTGTCCTCAGACCCCCAATGGTACATGTGGGTGCTGGCTATGGTAAGCAGGGGTGAGGTGATCCTTAAATTCCACTAGAATGCCTGGGTGGGGGCAGCAGTGGCTGTGCTGTGGCCCACTGCTGGAGAGGGCAGGATTGTTCTCAGTGGCAGCTGCTGTAGGCAGACAGCTGGGGAGCATGTTCTTTCACCTCAGATGGCCACTGTGGGTGGAATAGCCTGTCCTTAGGGTGCTTATGAATGCATAGTGGCCCTGCTCCTGGGGGCGGCCAGTTTGCTGCCAGTGGCTGGGCTAGTGGTAGCCCCAGTGGAGGCAGCCAATAGTGGTGGCGGCTGCAGGTGGAGAAGCTTGTCCTCAGTTTGATGTCCCTGGACTAACCCTGGGCCAATGGCAAGGAGGAGCTCATGGATCAACATCCTAGCTTCCTGGCCCCCAGGGAGGGAGAGCTCAGGATGCTCCTACACCATCTCCCAGATATCCTCAGTGGGATGGAGTCCCAGTCGTGCACAGCGGTGACCTGCCCATTAACACACCTTGCATTGGCTTCTTTCCCCACTGCCTGGCTGGTGCTCCCTGGGATCACCTCCAATCTACTGCTTCTGCTTGAATTCCAGTCTCAGGGTCTGCTTTAGGAGAAGCCAGACGAAGACAAAACCAAGTACCAAGTAACACACACTTGCCTCATTCCCGGAGTCTAACCAGTGTGCGCCCCTTTGGTAAGATTATTCTCATGTCATAAAAAGTAGATTTTTGTTCTACAAGGAAACCCACACAGTTGCAAATGGCTTAAAGAGTTAAGGAGCTATCCTGAAACACAGGTCACTGACACACTCACGTGCAGGGAAGCTCTTCTAGGGGCAGTGGTGCTGATGTGCAGGTTGAGAGATCTGTTCCCACAGCTCTCTGGGATGTTTCCCAGCCAGGACAGACCCACACGAAAGCTGTCCCAGAGACCTGATGGACTCCCTGGAGCATCCTGCTGGTACTTCCTAGTCCAGTATCACAGCGTGAGAGTCAGATGTGGCCAACCATAATAGGTACAACCTACACTTCCTCATGTCCCCCCCACTGGTAGTACAAATGTCACTTATGCCTAGTTCCAAAATCCATGCTATATTTGTGAATGTGTATGTGAATGTGTCTGTCTGTGTATGGTGCTTTATGATCGAATATTTTTATGAACTAATTATGCTTTAATTAAGCTGATATTCAAATTAGCTTGAATTCTCAGAGCCCCCTGGAGATGCAGCTTTTGGAGTAGCAGATGATGGAGGAAGACAGCCCATGATTGAAATGTCACGTGGGATAAATGCCAAAGCAGAGGTCCCACCCTGGGAGAGTTATAACTTGACTGCACCCCTTCTACTCTCCACCCCCTCAATCACTGCTGATGGGCAGAGGGAAACCATTTTCTGCCATCTGGTTTTTACAAAAGTCAGGCAGTAAGCTCCTCTGGACAAGGATCTTATCTTGTGTAGTTCAAGAATGAGCACATGGCTGCGTACACTCAACAAGCCCTATTAGTACTGAATGCAATAATAAAAATAGCCCAAACGTGGATATTTGATAAGGTCCCTGCCGCCAGCTCAAATCTTAGTCATCGTGTCTGGAGGGCCCTGGGTTCCGCAGGCTGGTGCCTTGTGCCTTGCAGAGGAGCCCATCGGCTGATAAGGCTGGAGGGCTATTGTGAAAACCGCACAGTAGTTGCCGGGATCCTGGAAAAACAGCAGTTAAATCACAACTTTTGTTTTCCTTGGTGTTTTATTTTGGCATTGAGTTCTCTTCAAATGAGAACTATGCCAAACATCTTGCATGAATCCTTCTACTCAGCAAGTATGTGAATGACCCCTCTGTGGCATGCAGGGGAAGGCCGGGAGAGGGGAAGGAAGAGTGTTGGTGGAGCGTGCTGGGCTCAGAACCCCTGCTCTGCAGGCCGGAGCCGGCTTGGAGCAGCACTGGGAGTGGGACAAGGACTGAACAGCTCACAGTGCACAGCAAGTTGTCACAGCCCCTCTGGGCTGCCTGGTTCCAGCCCCCCTAGGCTGGACCTCTGTGAGATTCTTAGCCACTGGTGTTTCCTCCCAGGAAAAGCACACAGACTTTAGGTGAAGGCCTCATTGCTTCTGGATCTGGGGGTGAATTCCCCAGCACTAGCCATGAAATCACTGTTGCCCAATGGGAGAAAGATCATGTGTCTAAGAGCATGTGTGCAGAAATACACAGATGTGTGTGTGATCCTGGGCACGTGTGTTCATGGGGTGTCAGAATGGTTATGGGACGGACACATCATTCTGTGGCTAGAAGCCAATCTGGTACCAGGATTTCCTGGAGAAGAAATCCCCCTCCTGAATGAGTAAGTCCTTTTCCCATGCTCTGGGGAGCGGCAGGAGGCCGCCGGCCCAGCCTCCCTGGGCGGCGAGCAGGGCTCTGGGATGCTGGCAGCCCCACACAGAGCAGGGAGAGAAAACCCTTCCCCAGACAGGCCCGCCCCGGTTCCCAGTCGGCTCCTGGGGCCCCAGCCCTCAGCGCCAATGCTGTCCGTCTCCGCTGAAGGGAAATCATCCTTCCTAATTCCCAGAGCAGATTGTTCCTAGGCAAGAGCAGAATCTTAGGAGGAAATCACATCATCCGTGAGGGGAGAGCCAGTTCCTTTGTACTATTTTTCAGGGCTGTCTTTGGAGCCAATAATCTGTCATTCCTTGGATAAACAAGCACCTTATCATATCACAAACATTTATTTAACCCTTTTCTCCTGCACTTTTACCAGCAGGGAGAAAGAAAGCGGTTAGCAGGGCAGCCAGAGCCCTGTGGCAGAAACACCGAATTCCCGCACATTAGCCGGATCTGTAAAGTGTCAAGGGACCCTTCTTGGGGCCTCTGTAAAATGCCAGGGCGGGTCACCTAGACTCGACTACCACATTCCCGCCTCCCGCTTCTATCCGCACCCCCATCTCCATCAATACCCCTCACCCTTTTGCAGACAGGCCCTTAATTCTGTCCAAATGGAGTCTGGGCTCATTTGTTAGGTTCTTTAGGAGCTGATGGGGGAAATAGGAGGGGTGGAGGAACAGGCAGGGGAGTGTTTACATTTCTTCTTTTAATGACAATCCACTTGATGGACAGAGCTGGTGAGTCCCAGCATTTTTTAATGTGTGTGTGTGAGTGTGATTTTTTAAAAAGGCGTATTCCTTGACTCTGACATCACCAGAAAACGGAATGAACAAAGTACGTAAATTTCTCCAAGCTCCCACAATCGCCATTTTCTCTCCGTGGATGGATTTTGTTTTTCTTTTCTGGTGTGGCTCCCACACAATGGGGCCAAATCTTGTTTCAGGACAAAGAAACATATAAATAGAGCATGCATGTGATATGCACGGGAACTCTTGGAGACCAGAGAGAGACTGTTTGGACAGGCGTCTGAGGGCTGCTGGGGGAGCCTTGGGGTCTTGGCTGCAAGGGTTGGCCAGGCAGACGTCTGCTTGTCCCCAAGGTGACAAGTCAGAAATTTCAAAACTGTTCTCATTCCCGGGGAAACACTAAGAAACTCTGGAATGGGTACAAATTTAAATGGAGAATGTGAAATATTTTTGTGTGAGTGTGACCGGTGCTGTGTGTGTTGCCTGTAGGATGTCAGTGAGCCAGAGGCTGGACGTGTGTCACAGAGCTGATGGAGTGGGTTTTCCTTTTTATTCATCATGAACGATGGATGCTAAATCCTATGCGGTATCTCACGCTCCGCATCATCCGAGTGGCTCCCACGTACCAGCTGAGACTTCCACCCAACGTGTTTCCTGTATTAAGGGTTTGCGATGGTCTCAGTGTCAATCATCCTCCGGCCAAACCCTCCCCTCTCTCATAACTGCACACCACGGCTCTGGCCAAAAAGACTTTTATCGGCACAAGTTTGAACAAACTAATGTGTGCAGGCCCTGAGTGGTTATTTTTGTTTCCAAGTCTGGACATAGAATCACTTGTTCAATTTCCTGCTGGGTTATATCAAGTGGTTTTAACATGTAAATCTCTGATAAGGAAACTGACTAATTTATATAGCTTGCCCATCTGAATTGCCGTCAGAATTGCTTTCATTTTTTTCTGCTTCCTTTATTTATTTATTTATTTTTTACTTTTTTCTCAGTTAGCATCATCATTACCAGTACAGTCAAGGACATCCTCATTCATTGTGTGTTTAGAATATGCTTTTATGCCGAAATTGTTTTTTTTTTTTAACAAAAATGAAAACCCCCCTGCATCTTTGAAGTTTGTGTGGGAGTTCTGACAACCTGGATTCCAAATCAATATGCCTCTCAGCCTCCATCATATCCTTGGCAATCAGAAGATCATTAATTTTGTTTTAATTAAAATGCCAGAAATTATCTAAACTACTTTCATTTTATCGATATTCCTTAACCAGCCTCACCCTAATTAACCTGATAGAGCTTCACTAACCTCTAAGTTGAAATCCTACAAGCTGTTTGAGCACCATTGTCTAGAACTTGCTCTGGCTACAATGTGCAGGTAAGCCCATTTCTGTGGGTTTTCCATTCTGTAGGTTGATCAAAAAAGCATGTATTTTCAAATAATTGTTAAAATCTATGCCCAAATACACAGACTGAGGTGATAACTTAGTCCATTCACGCTGCTATAACCATAGACTGAGTAATTCGTAAACAACGGAAATTTATTTCTCATAGTCCTGGGGGCTGGGAAGTCCAAGGTCAAGGCACCGGCAGAGTCTGTGTGTGGTGAGGGCTGCCTCTGCTTCCACAATGGTGCCTTGTTGCTGCGTCCTCACATGGTGAAAGGGCCTAGCTGGTTCCCTCCAGGCCTTTCATAAAGCACTAATCCCATCCAGGAAGACAGAGCCCTCAGGGCCTAATCACCTCCTAAAGGCTCCATCTCTTAATACTGTCGCATTGAGGGTTAAGTTTCAACACAAATTCTGGAGGGGCTACAGACATCCGAACCGCAGCAGGCAGATGGATTCAATGTGAACCTGTACAGTAGTGCCCCCTTTTCTAAGGTTTTGCTTTCAGAGGTTTCCGTTACCTTCAGTCAACCATGGTCTGAAAATATTAAATGGAAAATTCCAGAAATAAACAATTCATACGTTTTTAAACTGCATATCATTCTGGGCAGTGTGATGACATCTCTTGTCATCCTGCGTGGGTCATGACTCACACTTTTGTCCAGCGTATCCACACCACAGAGGCTCCTGACCCCTGGTCTTTCAGTGGTCATCTCAGTGATCGGATCAGAAAACACGTAGGTGTAGGGTTCAGTACTATTCGAGGTTTGGAGCATCCCCTGGGGGCCTTGGAAAGTATCCCAGAAGAGGGCACAACTGTAATCCAACATGTGGTGCTGTTCTCATGGCCAACCAGTAAACCAGGCCTAAGCAAAGTCCAGAGCTGCCTCCAGGCTTGTGAGCTCTGGCCCTCCTTTAGGAACAGGCTTTAGTGACTCAAAGTCAAAGCCTGGCATCCCATTGGCTGGTAACAGAAGTAGAATTCATCTATTCTGGCACTTGGACCGTCAGCCAGGTAGGGTTCTGCCCCCCTCGTTAGGTGCCTGGAGGGCTGTGGGGCCAGGAGCCCCAGAAGTGCGCCCGGCGCCTGTCCCTGCGCTCCCCTCCCGCCCAGCCTCTCCCTGCTGCTCCACTCCCGCCCAGCCTCTCCCTGCTGCTCCGCAACTGCTGCACCCTCCCAGCGGCCTTGCACTTCAGAGAGCTTTTAAGACAAGACGATGTGAGACTAAATGCAAACTGCTTCAGAAATGACCATTTTTGTATACACTGTGATTCCTTCAAGCACCCCTGCTCCCCCCACAGTGAACTTGAGACCTTTGCATCCGGGGCAACCGAGGGCCAAGTGCAGTACCTGGCTTCTCCTGCCCAGCCGGCCCACTCGCCAGTCTGGCTCCCCTCCTCTTAGTTTGGATGCTCTTCTTTATGGCTCCTTGCCAATATACAGACATAAACTATTGTCAATTAAAAGGACAAACCCAAACACATGAGAGCACACACACAATCAATGCTAATGACCATAAAATAGCCCGCGGTCATGAACATTGCAAGGTGAAGTCAGTGGGCCCGAGTGGATGGCAGGCCATCAGCCTCTGCCACTCCAGAAGCTTGTGCTTTTCCCCTAGGTTTTATTAAAAATAAATTTAGGCGCCGGGCGCGGTGGCTCACGCCTGTAATCCTAGCTCTCTGGGAGGCCGAGGCGGGCGGATTGCTCGAGGTCAGGAGTTTGAAACCAGCCTGAGCAAGAGCGAGATCACATCTCTACTATAAATAGAAAGAAATTAATTGGCCAACTAATATATATACAAAAAAAAAATTAGCTGGGCATGGTGGTGCATGCCTATAGTCCCAGCTACTTGGGAGGCTGAGGCAGGAGGATTGCTTGAGCCCAGGAGTTTGAGGTTGCTGTGAGCTAGGCTGACACCATGGCACTCACTCTAGCCTGGGCAACAAAGCGAGACTCTGTCTCAAAAAAAAAATAAAATAAAATAAAAAAATAAATAAATTTAGGCAAAGACAGCAGGCTAAGAAAGATGCACCTCTGTGCTCTTGGGACTTCGCTGGGCAGAGGCAAGCTTTGTCTTTGCCACCTCCTCCCAGCTGAGCTCACTATCTCAGAACTCCCCCAGGAACCCCTCTTACCATCTTCCCCAAGCTAGTGGCCGGCAACCTCATGTTTGGTCTTCTTGCCCTCAACAGTACAGTCTGGCCACTGAGTCATGTGACCAGCTTGCTGGCGTGGAGAGAGCACTGGGTGGGAAGTCACAGACTGGCTTCTCCCCACCCCTCCTTACTGGTTGAATGACTTGGGCAAGTTTCTGCTCCCTGCTCAGTTTCCTTGCCTGCAAGCTAGGAGGGCTGAGCGAGATACATTCCTTCCATTTTTCCTTAAGCAAATATTTATTTAGCTCCTACTCTGTGCTAGACACTGAGGATGGAATTGAAAACAGGACAAGCAGGGTCCTGGCCTCCATCGAGTATATGGAACACCAGGGGAAAGAAAGAAAGAAAGTAAAAGGAAACAGTCTGAGCATATTGTAGCTCCAGCAACCTTTGAATGTATCATTGACAATTAGTCTAATGTGTTGTCCTTCTGATTTGTTGGGGACCAAAGTCTTTACCCAAAGATGGGGTGTCTCATTCCCTGAAGCTGATGCCAGAAAATCCATATAAGTGACAAGGAGGCCTGCATGACCATTGAGTCCCCAATCAATGGACGCCTGCTACACCTCTCCCCAGGGGCCACGTGTCTGCAGCCATCATTCCACTCGCTACTTTAACGGGGGGGAATTTTCAGAAACAGCAGCCAGGTCTGACACGACGCCAGCCTGGAGCTCCATCCTTCCACGGAACTGTTATTTTTAGGCTTCTCCTTTCTTGTTATATCCATCTGCAGACCTGCTCCATGACCCATGCTTGTGGCTAGCACCATGCACACGTGACTCCCTGAACGTGGGGCTGGCTTTATTTTGGCAAATGCTCTCGATCCCATCTGTACCTGCAACACTCAGAGGACTCCAGTGTGGGAAGCGCAATGGGGCCCCCCGTGACCCAGACACATGCCGTGCAGCAGGAACGCCACCCCCAGAGAGGCCGCTACCCCCAAAGCTGCCCAAGAGCCCGTGAGTGGCCCAGTCACAGAGGCGAGCTCATTGTTTCCACATTTCTTTGCCATACATTCGTAACCCTGTGACTTGACCCCAGGGTTTCCGGTACAGTGAAATGCTCTTATCCAATTTGGGGCCACGTTACCTGAGCACCAGGCTTCAATGTCGTATCCCGAAAAACCACACTTCGCAGGGCCGTTAGTCATCTGTGTTAGATGGAGAGTCTCAAAATAACACATAATGAAAGTGGAGTATTTCCAGAAGGTGCTGAGCATGAATCATCTATTTCTACCAGAAATTTTGGCCTTTTTTGTTTTTTTTTTTTTGGTCATAGAAAAAAATACTTCAGAGTCAGATAATATGACAAAAAGGACAAAGCACTGCCAGATAGATCCAGGCCTGTGGTCTGTTTGTGTGGCACCAGGAAGCAGAGGAGCAATCTGAAGATTCCTTTCAGATGAAGCACGGGACTTCCTGCATCCTAAATCCATGAGTGGCGTCACCCCACACCCGCCCCCTGCGCTCCAGACCCATTGTTTATTTGCGCATTGGTTTGTTCGTTTTGTTATTTCCAGTCTGCAGTGATGGCAGGCTCTTTCTTATCAGAGCGTGAGCGCCTGTGCTATTCCCACCACCTGAAATGTACTCACCCTGCAAGACATTCTGCACCTGGCGAGCTCATTCCGCTCTTGGTTTAAAGGTCTTTCCTCCGGGGAAGGTGCAGGTGGGTTTCCCTGTTTTTTTCCCATGGCATCCCGTACATTTCCCTTGTAGCACTTATCACACAGTATTGAAATGCTCATTTGTTAAATTAACTTGCTGAGTATCTGTCTCTCCCCCCAGTTTTAAACTTCATGGAGACAAGTCTCATTCATTCACTGCTGCTGCTACGACACCCAGCACAACGCCTTACAAATAAGAGTATTTTTCTCAAAAACTGTGTTGACGTGATAGGTATCCTTGCCCTACAAACTCACAGCCTATAGGGGGCCAACTGAAAAACAGTGTGGTGTGTTCTCTGTCACACAAACATGCTCACTGTGCTGAGAGACACAAAGAAAGCAGCTAGTGTTTCTTCCTGAAATCATGTGAGGGCAGACTCAATAGAAGGGGTAATGTGTGAGCCAGCCTTTGAGGTAGGAATAGGAGTTTGAGCAAAAAGAGTAGAGAAAGGAATTCTAAGAAGATTTGGTACAAAAAAATGACAGGTATGACGAATGTATAGAACGAACTCTGGGGAAGGCACACAGTCGATTGCATTGGAATAGAACATTCCGGTACAAGAATGCAGGATGTGAGTCTGGAAAACTGATGGAGAACTTGTCTTTTCCTCTAACGACTTTATATTTGAAGTAAACAGAACTTCAAATATGTAAAAATTAAATAGCCAGTTCGTGTTCTAGAAAGTTCTCTCTAGCGGCAGAGTGACAGGTAGATTGGAGTAGCGAGGGAGTGAAAACCATTTAGATGCAATGGCCCAGGGGAGAGATGACTCGGCCCTCGGGTGGCTGGTGTGGCATGAGGGACAGGCACGGCTGAGATGGTGGGAGTACAGCCTGGAAGGCTTGGCGGGATTGGATAGGGGAGTGCATCACTGTGACTCAGACCCCCAGCATGGGCACCAGGTGACAGTAAATGGCATCAGCTGTGACAAGCCTGTGAGAGGCGCAGGTTGAGGAATCCTGGACGAGATGAGGAAGGGCAGCGCATTTGGTCTTGAACACACTGGGTTGGGCGTGTCTCCTTCACATCCTGGTGGGAATGTCCAGAGTATTGTTTCCTCAACCTTCTTTTCATGATTACCTCTTAATAAGAAGGCTGTCTAGATTGTTTCCCTAATTGCTCTGTCCTCAGGAAATTTTGACATCAGATGTACCGTCTATCTGTTGACATGCTATATGTAGATATGAGCTTTGTAAAATAAAAGAGTAGAATTTCCCCCCTCCGCCTCCTCCTCCTCCAAGAACCTATTTTGCCCCCTGAGGGGCGATATCTCCCCCACAAAAGACACAGGGAGGGAGCACACGGAGGGATCAACCAACCCCCTGTAGGAAGAAGGCAGGCTTCAGGCACAAGAGTATTTGCAATGGGCTTTGCAGATTGGGTTAAAAGCTAAAATTACAGGGAAAATTCACAGGGAAAGGATGCTTTGGATTTGCAGATCTGGGTGCCTTACAAATGCCACGTGAAACCACAGGGGCAGGCAAGAGTGCCAGGGGAGAGGGCCCCCCAGGAAGGAGACAGAGGAGGAGGCAGAGCCCTGGGGGGCTACCCGCAGCGCGGTCCACAAAGTGGGCATCCTGAGCAGCTTCCCACAGGAGGAGAGAGCCCTGGGCGACAGTGACAGTGAAAAGGGCTAATGCTGCAGCCAAAGTGCTGACGGGGTGTCAATGGGGCAGATCAAAGCTCGTGAATGAGCCTCTGATTGGCAGAATTTGAGCTGAGTAGAAGCACAAATAAAGGTGGCTATGCAAGTCAGCAGGTTTAAAACACATTTGCAAAGATTTTGCAGGAAGAAAGAGGGAAAGTTATTGAATTGTGTATGCGGGGCAGCTCTACCTCTAGTTCACCCTGACCCGGAGAGTGGAGTCCTTGGGAGTTGGAGCCCAATGTGGGGCTGGGGTCTCCTACAAGACCCTCTTTCTACATAGGGTGAGTCCTAGCCTTTGACTTTTGTCTTCTTCCTCCTAAATGTCTATTTAAAAAACCACAGCTATCGATGCATGTGTTCAGGGCAAAATCTAACCACTTAGTAAGTCCTTGTTCTCTTGTTAGCTTTTCAGTGCTTTGAAGAAGGATTTTATTTAATATTTTATTCCAACTTCTATTATTTTCAATGGAAGGGTTAATCTAAATATCTGAGCCACTATTACCAGAAATGGAATAATGTCTGTGATTTTTCTTATAAGTTTAGTAACAGCTTATCTAGCTCTTAAAAATCCTGTATTTTTATTGGCTTTCACATTCCATTTATAGATTTCGTTAAAGAAAGTTGAATTTCTTTTTAAGTCCTCCTATTTAAGCACATGGTGTGTCTCTTCATTTCCTCAAATTTTTTTTCTCATTAGCATTTCAATGTCGTTTTCTATATAATTTATATTTTTGTTAAATATCTACTTTTAACAAAATTTATATCTAGATGCTTTATTTCTTTGTTACATTGATATAAATATTAAGCCTTTAATATTTTCCCCAGAGTTCTGCTTTAACTCTATTCCATAGGTTCTGACAGGTACTAGCATAATTATTTTCATTTTTAAGATATTATTCAAATATATTCCTAAAGGTACAGTTGCATATGAAAGAGTATTTTAGCATTTCCAGATGCCAGAATTTTTCTTTTTTCCCCTGGTTTTATTATTATATACTAAATGAAATTGCTTTATGATTAGTGAAGCTTTTCTGTATTTATTCTTATTTTTGGAATTTAGTGAAGTGTTTTTTGTGACCTTATGTATGATTAATTTTTTTGACTATTCCAAGTGTACTTGGAAAAGAATATTTTCTGTTTTTAAGGTGTAACACTCAGTATATGTCAATTAAATTTACTTTATTAATTACATTATTTTGTGTTGGTTTGCACTAAAATACATAATAAAAGGGAAATAAAGTCTCACAAATGAACTTAAAATTTTCTCAGTTTTTATATATCTGAAATGTTTATCTTCTGCTTTTTGACTTGACAATGGTTTGTCTAGGTGTAAAATTCTGTGGTCATGCAGTGTAGACATTGTTCAAATCTCTTCTAGCTCTTAGTGTTGCTATAGTGAAGCCCAAGACAAGCTTTTTCTCAAGGTGACCTGATTTGCTACCAGAAAGTCCAAAGAATCCTTTGCATCTTTAAAAATCCAGTAACTTTTTAAGGATATGTCTTAATGTTGGTCATTCTGTGTTAATTGTTCCTGCCCCTTTCAGTCTGAATGGTCTAGCCTTTTACATATGGAACGTTTTATATTTATATTTATTAAAATAGTGCTGTATTCTTATTTCACACTTTCAGTTTTATTTTTCAGGTATATTTTATCTACTATTTGCCCTTAATATCTATTGTCTTCCTGTTATAAACCTTTGTTCATTTCCTTTCAATTTCATTAATTTCCCTCATTTCCATCCTATGGGCACTTGGCGTGTTTCTAGCAGAATCTAGCTCATTTCTGATGCTCCCACTGTCGTCTTTATTTCTACACTGGCATCTTTGCTAAGTTCTGCCTGCTTGTGTTTCATCTCCTGTTGTCTTGCTAAATATTTCCTTTTTAAAATTTTTTTTATCTTTATGTTTTGTTTTATTTTATTTTAGCGTATTATGGGGCTACAAGTGTTAAGGTCACTTATATTGCCCTTGCCCCCCTCCCCCCTCGAGTAAGAGCTTCAAGCATGTCCATCCCCCAAACGGCTAAATATTTCCTGAACTATTATATATCTGGTTTTTTGAGCCCCTGGATCAATTCATTAAGTTGTTTTTATCTTTTTAAATTCAAAAGACAGTATGTTGGGTCACAAATTTCATCTGTTTTATGGCGATATTTTTCTAGCAAATCTTTTAAAACTCTACTTTGTTTTTCTTATTTTGTTCATCCTTTTCTCATTGTAGATACTGTGCTTGTTTCTGTTTGATTACCACTCACCCATCTTTAAGTGAGGTGAGAGAGCTTTCTGAATTAGCTATCTGTAAGATGTTTGGGGCGGGGTGGGGCCCTGGTGCAGCCAGGGCTAGACTCTGATCTAGCATGAATTCTCCTTACACATAGAGCTGTCGAGTGAGAGAAAACGTTTAGTTTGGCTTCTTCTTCTTCAGAGACTGGCAGCTGCAGGGCCGCACACAGGGAAATCTCTTTCCTCCCTCTGTCTGGCCCACATAATAAATAATAAACTTTGCAATCACTGCTGAGTATCCAAGTCATTGAATCCCTCCGTTTTCTGGAACTGTGATCAGACACCACTTCCCTTTAGAATAGTGACGATTCACAGTAAAAGACTATGGTTGGTCTCCAAGCGCCACTATTGTTACCACCACCATTGAATTCTTTAGCTTCAACCTCCTCCTTTAATCCAGTGTAAAGACTAAGACATGAAAAATAAAAGTGTTAAGAAATTTCCAGAATGGGATAACTTCTGCAAAGGGCAGAGTCCTGATGCAATGGCCATCAACACACCCGAAGGCGTAAGTTTCCTATTTGAGACAAGGAGTCTCTATTTTCCTTTAAAAAAAAAATTATCATATTTTGATCACATCATCTAGGAAGATAGACCATCCTGGCCAATGAAAGTCGCCAGCTTCTGTGTCCAGGGACACAGGTCAAATAGAGTGTCTAGTGACCTATCTCAGCAAGGCAGTCGGAAGCAATTTAGTAAGCTTTATATTAATGTACTATATGTTGAAATATTGGTAATTTTATTATTTGTTTGTTTATTTATTTATTTAAGATATGGGGGTCTTGCTCTGTCACCCAGGCTGGAGTGCAGTGGCTCGATCACAGCTCACTGCAGCTTTGAGCTCCTGGACTCCAGTGATTCTCCTGCCCCAGCTGAGTAGCTGGGACTACAGTTGCTCGCCCCCATGTCCAGCTAATTTTTTTTTTCAATTTTGTTTTTAAAGACATGGTCTCATTATATTGCCCAGGCTGGTCTCAAACTCCTGACCTCAAGCAATCCTCCTGCCTCAGCCTCCCAAAGTGCTGGGATCACAAGCATGTGCCACCACACCTGGCTCTCATGTATTTTTATGGTTGCATGTACACATATCTCGTATTTGTTTGCAACAGAGGAATACAGAAGACAGTTCTCTGAATGAAAAGATTCTTGTGTTTGTTTTCTGAAACATCAAAAAGACACCTGGAAAGACGATGGGAATATACAACTACCAATCTGTGGGTGCCTACAATGTGCTCAGTGTGGTATCTTATTCACTTTTTGTAACAACTCTGCACAATATGACTGATGATCTAACATATTGCAGATGTCGTACCTAAGGCTCAGAGAAGGTAAGAAACTTGCCAGAGTCACCATCTATCGAGCTAGGACCAAAGCTGGGATTCAAACATAGGGCCCTATAGCCTCTACTGTGCCACACTGTCTTAGAGAGTGAGCTGGTGCCACCTGGAAAGTGGGGGAAAAATCCTAGGATTCCCAACAAAGCGAGCCTGACCCTGACCAGGGGCCCCAGGTCTCAGAAGGGGACTTGCCCAGGGAACGCAGGGTGCTGGGAGCTCCCTACCTCCCCCTCCAGCCACAGTTTTCCATCACCACCAGACAGCTGTTTGAAATACTACAGCTCCAATCCCCATGACCCTCTCGGAATTCCTCCACCATCCCCAAGGCTTCCCAGTCCCAGTATGGGAAATTCCACTTTAGGGGGATGTTATGAATATTAAGGAACAAGTGATTATAAATCTTTTGGCAAACATAGAGTCCTATAGAAATGCTAACCGTATGTTCCCATTTAACTTCATTTATAGCATTTGGAAACCACTCAGACATTTTGCCTCTTGTTTGGGACTCACACAAGTCAGCATTTGCAAAGAAATCATTAGGCATCTCTTATGCAAGGCATAATGGAAGTTCTCTTCATTTTCATGCTATCTGATCCGGAGGGGTTTTGTTTTGTTTTGTTTTGTTTTTACTTTGAATACCCTGTAGTTGGCTGGGTCTGTTACAAATAATCTCTTAATTATGTGACTTACTCCAGTCAAAATGCTTCATCTATTTGCCATTTCTCTGAGGGCACTTACAGTTCATTAAAAATCTGAGTTCTGTACAGTTGGCCTTCCTCTCGGATGGTAAGTTTAACACGATTCCTTTCCTTGTGTTTTCATTTTCTTCTGCAACGACCTACCCTGCCCCCAAATTAGTGTATATATCTCCAAAATCCAATTATCTGTGTTAACTGGGGACTTGCTATCTGGATAAGTGATATCTACAAGTGTTCCAAGAAACTTTAACCTTAATAACTTTATCATAATTGATAGTTATGAATTAATCTAAGAGGCTTTCATTCAAGTTTCCAGAAAGGAATACAATTTAACTACTCTGAAAGACTTCACTCTGTTCTCATCGCATGTTTCCGTGGAAGTTCCAAAGAACAGAGACCCAAGGAAAGGTGGAAAGTCAGAGTCAAGAATGAAACGAAATGAGGCTTCTGGGTGTCCAAGAGTTGGATAATCTCCTCCGTTTCCCTGAGCTGGAGTTGCTTCCTCTTTGTTCTTCCTAAAACCTCAGATACTTCTGGTTTTTTCTCTCTCCTCACTGGAGTGCTAATGAATTTCCCCCACTGCTCTGGAATGCCATTAAGTTGTGACTGGTTTTGCTCATGGGGTCTTTGTGGAGGCCACAGTTAGACCTGTGTCTTCTCCCTAGAGGTCCTCTCCACGCAGGGCTCAGGGTCCACTCACTGGCTGGGTTGCATTCCATAGCCCCAAAAAAGTTTCTAGAGGTTTGGGGCTCTGAAATATCTCCTCAGATTCCTCTGCATCTTTAATAAACTCAATTAGTACCAAGATGTTTTAGAGCAATCTAGTCTTCATTTACACCCTCTAAATGTCCGTAGACAGTTATCCTGGCCCTCAGTCAAGCAACACGATAACCCGCTTCTGCCCCGTCTCAGGAAATGCACAGGAGCAGTATTAATGCTGCTTCAGACAATCTTTGGCGGCACCAAGCAGACTCTTGCTCCTTTGTTATCAGAAATAGGAAGTAAATTCGTCTCTACCCTGCACACAGAGGAGTTTTCCCTGGTTCTTCCCAGGAATTCACAGTGCAGAGTGCAAACAGTGGGGATATCATCAAATGACGATCATGAAGCCACATTTTATTGAACAGACTTTTATATTTGCAAGATGTCTTTGCTTCCTTTTGTCTCTGAACTGCATTTTCTCCTCTATTTATTTTTGCCCTTATCTTCTGGTAAAATATGTCAATCTACACTTTGTAGCAAACTCTGAACAGATTCTGCTTTCCTTTCTTCAAGGACGGTGACTGACGTCATTATCCGTGTGTGTCTGTGTGTGTCTGTGTGTGTGTGTGTGTTTGTGTGTAAGAGAAAGAGCCAAAGATGTGAATGAATGAGTGAATAAATGAATAAACATTGCAAAAGGAATCAAATGGGAGCAGATAGGAGATAGTATAATTTAAAAAGAAGAAAGGAAAACTAGTTATTTTCTAAATTCACTATTGATGTTGTATTAATGACTAAAATAATCAGTCCTATAAATGGGTGATGGCTGAGGAAGGTATGTAGCTATTTGCTGGCTGTGGAGACCAACAGTCCTAGATTTTAATCCTGGCCCCACCATTTACTGGCCTCCTTAACCACTCTGACCCTCAGTTTTCTCTTCTGTATGGGGCAGGTCATAATCGTCGTGCTATCCACTTTGAAGGACCCAAAATAGAAGGACGTCGTACAGGGCTTGCCACTGTGCCTGGCACAACAAGGGGTTGAACAAATGAAATTATCTCAGGATGGTGTCCAGGTAAATGTTAAAGTGAAGCAATTTCTTATTTTTGCTAAATATGTGATGTGTGTTCCATGGATCCATTCTGTCACAACTCCTACTTCTTATCTCCTGTTTTTTAACCCTTGATGTTTACTGGAGTCATTTCAGTACTCGCCCATTTTAGAATTGGGACTCAGTACTCCACATTCCCCGGAGGTCGTAAAGATGGTGCTACATAATCCTTCTGCTGTGCCTTGACTGGCCTTTGGAGGAGGGCTCCCAAGCCCGCAGTGGCACAGCGGTCCCATCCGTCCTCTCCCAGGACAGCCTTCCCGGTTTGGGATGACGCAGCCGCACTGGAAGCATGAAATAAACGCAGGTGCCCAACAATCCAAGAAACGTCTCTCCACGTAAACAAGAAGCATATGAAGGCTGTGCACGGTGGCTCACACCTGTAATCCTAGCACTCTGGGAGGCCGAGGCGAGCGGATTGCTCAATGTCAGGAGTTCAAAACCAGCCTGAGCAAGAGCGAGACCCCGTCTCTACTATAAATAGAAAGAAATTAATTGACCAACTAATATATAGAGAAAAAATTAGCTGGGCATGGTGGCGCATGCCTGTAGTCCCAGCTACTCGGGAGGCTGAGGCAGGAGGATCGCTTGAGCCCAGGAGATTGAGGTTGCTGTGAGCTAGGCTGACGCCACGGCACTCACTCTAGCCTGGGCAACAAAGTGAGACTCTGTCTCAAAAAAAAAAAAAAAAAAAAATAGAAGCATATGAATAAGAAGTAGGAAAAAGGCAACTGAGCATTTTTTGAATTCTAAAAGGTATTGTTTGGCCTTTCTTTCAGAACTTCTTATCTGAAGTTGAAAAGGATTCTTGGACTCCTTATTGCCAATAAAACTTGGAAGTGTTGAAAGAAACCCACAAGGACTGGCATCTTAGACACGGAGCCACCATGTTGCCTGTAAATGCTGTCCTGGTTCCACCCTGTCAATCCTGTCAGAGCAAAACCGCACAACTGGGACTGTCATGCCATTGCCACAACTAAACGTGGGGTCAGGAAGGGAAAAAGGAGCCAGAGGTGAGTTTGCTGTGAGTGGGAAAGTAGAAAGTAGCAGAGCTATTTAGCTAAGAGATGTGGGGACTAAAGCTTAATATGATTAAGAAAATAATGAATCTCCAAATTAATAGCTGTTGGCCAGGGAGATCTCGAAACAAAATGCTGTTTTGATTTAAGGTTCAATCATCTTAGCTAGGATTGGGATTTCTGCACAAGATGGGCTGCTTGGCACAGCCGGGAGGCCCAGAGCTGCACCAAACAGAGGGCACCGAGCCCCCAGATGGAGAAATCGCTATGTGCCAGGGCCAGGGGTCAGCCTTACAGGAATGGTCTCATTTGATCCTCAGAGGACTCCAGGAGAAAGATGCTAAGGCCATCATCCCATTTTATATATGGGAAACTGAACTTGGGGATATTCGTAACCTGACCAGGGTCAGTCAGGGTTGGGATCCACACTCTAGCTCAGGGACTCTGCGGGCCCCACTCCTAACCACGATGCCATCCTGCCTCCTGCAGGTGGACCTTGGCAACCGTGAAATAGGATGCAGGGATGTGTTGGATGCGAGCTTGGATAATATATGCCCTGTCCTAAGCCCAAGGTATAGCAGGGTTGGCGAGCATGTGCTTCCTGCTTCGGAATGGTGGGTAAAATGTGAATATTCCAGTAGGCTCCTGAGAAGGGGACAAGAGACTGGGTGAGGGATGGAATATGCACCAAGAAGGTGCGTGTGTGGCTCAGAGTCCCAGGCAAGCCAGTAGAGCTGGCCCTGCCCCATCCCTACACACACCTCTTTCCTCTTTACCAATGTCACCCCTTCCCAACTTCACGGCTAAACATCCTCACCTCCCATTGTCATCCTTACCCACCCCACTGCCACCCCTGCCCCACATCCTGACTACCCAGTTAGAGCATCTTCCCTCCCGGCATTCACACTTGTATACTCAAACTTCTGGGTGTCATTTGACCTTCATTTGTCCTTCTTCTGGGAAAGCTGCTGACCTAGGGGCTTGCTATTTACTTATTATACTCTTGTGCTCAAAATCCTGGCTTCAACCCCATAGAAAATATCTTTTCTTCAGATAGGACTGAAATTAAACCACAATAGAAAACAAATACTTAATTCTAAATAAAAGCAGCACCCTTTTTTTCTTAAAATTTCATGAACTTTAGTACCAGTCTGACTTTAGGAAACTTTTCCTCAAGAAACTCATGTGCTTTCTGAACCCCACATTTTAGTCCTTATGATTACTTTACATTTCTATCTCTTCCAACGGGGTTTTTGCAACTGGGAGATCAAGATTATTGTGAACATTAACAGCTAATAAATGAGGCTCCTCCTTGCTATTTTGCTGTAGCCGAGGCCCTACAGAATTGGGGGGAAACTTACGGTGAAGGCTGATCCTCTACTTGGGCTGTAAGGTCACAATTCCTTGCAAGAACTGGGCTGCTCCTAAAGAGGCATGTAGACCTGAGATTCACCATGACATAGGTCCATCACCTCTTTCTGGAAAAGCTTTGAGCCAACGGGATTCAGAATTTTCTAGATTTCAGAGAATAAATGTGTGGGGTCTCGAGTAGTGTCCCCTAGTCAAACGCTTTCACAGTTCTGCAGCTACGTAGATGAATATTTACACTGAGTGGGGTAAGTATAAAATATAGTCTAGCATCAGTTCAGTCCATCTTCGACTCGGGAATGAGTTTGGACCAGACCAGTGTTTGCTGTCCAATGAGTCGCCAAAACCCTTTGGTTTCCAGTGTTTTGGATCTGGGATTTTTATGGAGAAAGGATTGTGGCCCTGTAAATGCAAACAGCTGCCACTTTCGAGCATGCTTTTGCTCTTCTATAATCCCCCAAAGAGCCTGCACAGGAAGGCGCTGTTCTCAGCTGCAGGTCGCAGATGAGGACACTTCCCTGTGGCGCACCTAGGAAAATCGCCCGAGCGCACAGAGCTGGCTGAGGGTTCAGATCTGGTGTGTTGAACCCCATGCAAGGCCTGTGCTCTTGCCGCTGGGTGCTTCTCTCCCTAAGAAAATAAACAGCTGGACACACTGTCCCTCCAAGTGACGACTTTCTGTATCCCACCTGCCAAGCAGGCTCCTGGCTGCTCCGCCTTCAAGCTGTCCTCACTTAGGTCCGCTCTGAGGCCTGTCGGGCGGACGTGGATCCCCTCTATTTATGCAGGCCTCTTTAGTTTTCTTGCTAAAGATACGTCTAAAATAGTCTAGTGCCCCAGACATTCTCGCAGCAGTCATTTCCTTCCCTTCTCCCTTATTAATGGGCTTGTTCCTTTCTCCTCCCCGGCGCTGCTCTGAGGCCCTGTGCAAGGCCTGTTTATTGCCTTTGGCTGACTCCACCTTTCTCCTTCTCCTCCCCCAGCCTTATCTTCGCCCTGCCAGCGAGACTAACCTTTGTGCCTCCCCTCCTGCCTGTTCACAGGGGAGCCTTCCAGCCCGGGCCGTGTGTGCATGTGCCTGGCTTCACGGCCCGTGGAATGACGTGTGCTCCTGGCCGCCGCCTCCTGAGAGGGCCTGGGCCAGGCTGCGGGGAAGTTACACTCTGGGATGAAAATGTTCAAGCCCTGTGTGAAAGAGCCAATATCTTAAATTTCATCTTTTTGCAGGGCGTGGGGCTGTGAAGATGCACGCCCTAGCAGGCAGAGCCTGGGGCCGGGGCCGGGGCTGGGTCGTGCGCCACTGCAGGGCAGCTCCTTGGGGCTTTGCGAGTCAATCAACACAACAGGAACCTGTGGCCGACTTGGCTTCTGCTCTCCAAACCCTGCCCGGAGGCCTCCTGTTTTCATCTCGGCTATCAGGAGGCACTGGCCAAGAGCGAGGCCAAGCTGGTCTGTCTGCTCGGCCTGTGGGTGACCTTCCAAGCAAACTTTTCCTTACCCTCTTTTTTCTTCCTGTCTCCACCTATAAAATGGGAGTCATGAGGGTATCACCTGTGCTGTTACTGAGTTGTCACGAGGAGGAAGTTAATTAACAGAGTGACTCCCCACCTGCTCAGGGTCACCTCTCTGGGCACAGAGACTGCCACTCTTTGGTGCTGCAGTGTGAAGTCCTAATGCCAGCAAGACTTACAAAGGCCAGTGTCAAGATTGTCATCTGCACCACTTTCCCCACCATCACTATTGTTGCACTGTCATCTTCATCTCATAGAATATTGAATGTCGTTCATTTCAGACCTGACATAGCTCCAGTCATCCCTTGGTTGGCCTCATTGTACAAATTAGGGAAGAGGATTCCATAAACTTGCCTGGGGCCAGACGGGGATGGGACCAGACCCTGAGGGTGAGGGTTTCCAGCTGGTGCTCTGTGCTAAGGTGACTGGCCATCCTGGTTTGCCAGGCACTCTTGTGGTTTTGGCACAAAAAGTCCCTCATTCCAGAAATTCTCTTAGTCTTTGGCAAACCAGAGCAGTCGGTCACCTTAAGCATTTGGTATTTGTGAGCCTTGCTTTTGTAATCAAAAGAATATGTTTGCTGTGCTTTTTACACAGCTTTTTACAGTGGGAAGAAAACCCTACAGATGCCAATCTTGCACATGGGCAGTATTTTAATGCACCAAAACCTAAAAATCCATAAAACAAACATTTTCAATTAGCCATGTCGCATTTTTTTCTACTTCATTTCCATGCCATAACACATCAGATTATTCCAAACCCAATGAGTCATCTGTTGCTGGCTGTTCAGAAGAAGGAAATGCACTTTCAAGTTGACTGAGAATGACTTCAACACTGTTAATAAAGAAATTCTGCTAGGTTCTAACTAACTTGTGGGAGTAGCTTGCAATTCATCAGACTTAATCCTCTATGTTTGAAAACTCAGGGCCCTCTGGAACACGTTATAAGGAGCTTTTGTTGCAGAGCACACCGATGGAGTGGAAGTGCTATGCAAACTAAAACATCAGACGATGTTATTAATCCAAATAACTTAGCACAGAGGCTGTTTTTTTTGGAAGAGAGTGGATAAATCCAAGACTTCTCTTGGCCTCAAATATGCAGGTACTCAAGAAAAGTGATTATTGCTCCCACTGGTTCAGTCTATAATGAATGTTTACTGCATGCTTAATCTATGCTTGTCACAAGTGTTGGCCATTGAAGTAAATTGTATTGGATCAGACAGAAAATGGCTGCTCTCCTCATGGAGCTCCAGTCTAGTGGAAAAGAGAAAATTACACAATTACACAAATGAGGATGGAATTATAATTGTGATAGGTGCTTTGAAGCAGAGCGCTGGGTGCTCTGGCAACATTTAGCAGGGCACAAAATCTAATCTGGGGAAGCAAAATTTAAGTAAAATTCTGAAGGATCAGTTAGTCAGGCTCAGACTTTTGGAAACAGCACTGTAAGTGGGAAGATTAGCATGGACAAAGGCCCTGAGATGGTGCGGAAGTTTGGCATATGTTCAGATACTGAAAGAAGGCTGCTGGGCCACTGAGTTGATAGGAATAGGAAGAACATTTGGATTCCTGTGACTGAAGGTAGCAATGCATTTGCAAACTCTGTGAGCTATCAGAACCTCTTTGGTAGCTCCACTGATGCCACATTCTTGCACTAAGACCTTCCAGTCAGTTCCAGTGGCATCATGGCCGAAGAAGACCTCAACATCAGCAACTTCTTCAAGCTGTGACAGGGGTTCAGAATGTGGAGGAGGCTTGTACCCAGCCAGAGAGAGACAGGTGGGAATTGCAAACAAGTTTCCTTCATCCTAAGACATCTTAAGACAACTTTTTCTTCCAGGTGGCAGGAAAATCCTACAGACTCTCAGACTAGGTCACTGGGAAAATTTTGAGCATCAGATTTTTTTTTTTAATGAACATTTATAAAGAATGAGAACAATCATGCCTTTGATGGTGATATATCCCTGCAAGGAAACCCTGGTGCATGTTGTCCCTCTGAGAGAGACAGGTGGGGGCCACTGCAGTTTCTGGTTGGAAAGGGCTGCCTGCCAAGTTTTCTTAGGGATATATGTCACTTTGTGGTATCCCTACTTCCCTCCCCAGTAAAATAATAATTGGGAAGGGTTTAAGATGAAGAGAGTAAATCAATACCAGATTGCAAAAGTTGCCAAAATGTTCCACCAATTCATCAAACAGCACCTTAAGGGCTTGAGAACTGCCCTGGGAAAGAAGCACCCCTGTACTTAGGGAAGGCAATGAGCATCCCAATATTCTTGTTAAGTAATGAAAAGCCACAGAGCAGCAAGACTTGTTTTTAATCTTCAAGGTGGTTATGCAGATGTTACAGAAGGGAGAAGAATGCTTTTGCAAAACTGTGCTTTTGAAATTGCTCTTTCAGCAATCATTTAATATAGCGGTGCTGAGTCTAGAGAGGCAGGACCGTGTTGGATTTTAATTATAAACCTTGAGAATGGAGGCAGGGTGAGTAGACTAATGCCACCAACACATTCTAAATAAACCATTAGACTGGGAATCATTTCTAAGTGTAGGACCAATTTATCTTTAAACTATTAATATAAACTAGTTGGTGTCCATATACCATGGACTCTTATTGAAAAGAGAGGTTGAATTTAATTACCAAGGTGGGACAGAACTGTGAACCCAAACTGGTATCAAGAAATGAGGGACATCCCCATTTGAGGAATCATGGAATAATCTTGGTAGAAGAGCTGAACAGATTCACCTTGTAGAGACATGAATACCTAGGAGGCTAATTAACTTAAGTCATTGTAAAGCATCTTAGAGAAGAACAGCAAAATATGCTACTGGAAAGGGAATTGATTGGGTCGTATCTACACAGAACTGTCAGTGGCCACACACAGAAAGCCAGATGAGAACTGACTGCATCTCAAACCCTGGATAGCATGACAGCACATCCACCTAGAAACATCCAGCAGAGTCCAAGGGTGCCAGTCTGGAAGGGAAATTTCCTACACTTTTTCTCATTTGTTTTCTTCATTCTCATTATCTCTCTCTCTCCTACCTGTACTTCTTTTCAAAACAGTTTTATAAGTTGCTGGTTTTCTTATTAATTACTGCAAATATAAAGTTGTCCTCTGAAATAATATTTTATTTTTGTACTTTATAAGTATTTTTAATGTTCAGTATTATTGCATACTTCTTCCTTTCAGATTAACTTTAAAATTTCTTCTTCAAGTCCTTCTTCCAATTCATGAAATATCAATCTACTTTTATTGGTATTAAGTTAAATATATATATATTATTCCATCTAATATGTAAGACATCTAATATATATATTAAAGCCTTCTTTTTTCAGGAATAATATTTCATTTTTTCTTCAATCAGCAAGTGAAGATTTTTATCACTATTTTTTAGGTGAATTAGCCTCAGAGAGTTAAAATTACTTCTTGCCAAAGATCACACAGCCATTTCCAGAGCCAAAATTTAAACAGAGATCAGTCTGATGCCAATGAATATGAGCTTATAAATTATTTTCTCTTATATAAGTATTTAAAGCAATTTTATGATTTTAGAGAATTATAGAGTTCCATATATAATTGAATCATAAGGAAAAAGATTTGTCACAGTCACTGTAATAATATCAAAAGGCACTTAAGCAATCTTTTAATTAGTAAAATACGGAATCACCTTAAAATATGACACATAAAAATGCACACCAATATAGTTTGATTATGAATTTGGTGAAATATAAGTACTGAAATACTCATTAAAAGTAAAACAAAACAATGACCACCTAAGGCCATCTGATTTTAGCTTGGTTTGCAATCCATCTAGGTAAGGATATACCAAAAGAAGAGTAAAGTACATTCACTTTTTTTTACAGAATCATTTACATGATTCTGTTATTATTGGGGTTATATTAATTTTTTATAATATTTATGAAATAGCTTCATTCACATTGTTCCATCTGATTTCACTTTACAGATAGATGGTAAAAAGAGTCAGAGAAGATCAGTTACTCCTAATAAGGAGTGGAGCTGGTATGAGGAAGCTGGTAGCAAGACTTGTGCACTGGCCTTCTTGTTCTAAATAGACAGCAGCAGCTATTTCATCAAGACTGTCTTTGCTGCTGACCACTGAGGGGACTGAGCACATAAAATATGATTTTGATTACAGGTTTTCTTTAAAAAACATAAAGTTTCTTTAGACCAGTTTTAATTTCGCAGCACAATTAAGCAGAAAGTACAGAGAGTTCCCAGATAGCCCTGCTCCCCACCTCCCACAGGCAGCCTGCCCTGCTATCAACACCCCTCACAATGGAGGAACCTACATTGACACATCACTACCCAACATTCATGGTTTACATTAGGGTTCACTCCTTGTGTTGTACAGAGTTTTGAGTTTTGACAAATACACAATGGCATGTGTCTACCATTATAGCATTAAACGGGGTAGTTTCACTGCCCTAAAAATCCCCCGTACTCTTATCTTTTCATCCCTCTCCTTTTTCCTCTTCCTCTTTCTTTTACTGGCTCTATAGTTTTGCCTTTTTCAATATGTCTATCTATATAGTTGAAATTCTATAGTATGTAGCCTTTTCAGACTGGCTTCTTTGACTTAGCAATATGCATTCAAGGTTCCTTCCTGTGTTTTCATGGCTTGATGGACAGCTCGTTTCTTTTCAGTACTGAATAATATCCCACTGTATGGATGTACGACGGTCTATTTATCCATTCACCTATTTATGGACATATTGGTTGACTCTAATTTTTGACAATTATAATACAGCTGCTATGAAAGTCTATCTGCAGGTTTTTGTGGGGACATAGGTTTTCCAACTCATTTGAGTAAATACCAAAGACCATAATTGATGAATCATATGGTAAGAGTATGTTCAGTTTTGTAGGAAACTGCCAGAATTTTTTCCAAAGTGACTGTACTATTTTGCAGTTTCACCAGCAATAAAAGAGTTTATGTTGCTTCACGTCCCTGCCATGATATGATGTGAGTATTTTGGATTTTTGCCATTCTAATAGGAATATAGTAGCATCTCATTGTTTTAGTTTGCAATTCCCTAATGGCATATGATGTGGAGGATCTTTTTATATGTTTTTTTGCCATCTGTATATCTTCTTTACTGAAATTTCTATTCAGATCTTTTGTCCTACACAGACAGTCTAGCACCACCCAAGAGGTGCAGGATGTGGAGATATTCAACAACAACTATTGTATTTACTGTCATATTTGAAAGCCTCAGCTGAAACTCTGAGTCAACGGGAAAATACCATCTTAACATAGTGTTATATATATGTCATGAGCTCATACTGGTAGTTTTCAATATATTATAATTTAAATCATGTACCTTGACAAATAAATTTGGAAAGCACTGCTCTATTGTTTTTCTCTTAAGTATGATGTAAGTTACTGGCTTGAGATAATTTTTTAATCATTTTGAGGGAATATTCTATGTGTAATTTATTTTACTTTTATCAGAAATGGATATTGAATTTTGTTAAATGTCTTTTGACATTTATTAAAATGAACATGAAGTTTGTTTCTTTTGATCAATGATAGTCTTAGATTTCCTACTATTGAATCATTCATGGTTTCCTAGAGCATTATTCTTTTAATATAATGCTAGATTAGATTTGCTGGTGGTTTATATAAGTGTTTTGCATGGCAGTTATACATAGACTGGGTAAAAAAAAATTTTGTGCCATCTTTGTCAGGTTTCGGTATATGCTAGCTTTTTATAGAAAATATAAAGCATTCCATATATTATCTAAATCATAGCCCTTTTAAAAAAATTTTTAGTTGAAATCGAACATATGTGTAGAAAAGTATGTATATAGATTAATTTTCACAAAGTAGACACAGCTGAGTAATAAGCACCCAAATCAAGAAACACCCCAGAATCTCCCCTTCACTATCCCTTTTACTACCTATCTATCCAAGGGTAACCTCCATCCTGACTTTCAACAGCATAGACTAATTTTTATCTGTTTTCATATCTTATCTAAATGGACTCATACATATGTACTATTTTGTGTTGGTCTTTAACTCAATGTTATGTTTGGGAGATTCAACCATATTGTTGTGTGTGGTTGTGTATTATTTCTTTTCACTGAAATATAATATTCCATCTATGAATACACTAAAAATTACTTATCCATTCTGTTCTTGATGGACATTTAGGTTGTTTTCAGTTAGAGGCTATTACAAATATTGCTCCTCTCTAGGAACATTCGAGTATGTGTTGTTTCTTTAAATATAGGCACATATCTCTTTGGGGTACTTACTTAGGAATGGAATTCCTGGGTTATATGGAATGAAAATTGGTTGTTTGCTATTTTCTCATTGTTTTGTAGGAATCCTTTATATATTCAGAAAGCAAAGTAAAAGTATGGAAAACAATATATCATGATATATCATGCCAAAAGCAAGCATAAGGAGCTGGAGTGACTTCAATAATATTGGACAAAACAAAGTAAAAAAAATTGCTACAAGAAACAAGGAAGCACATTTTATAATGATAAAAGGGACAATTCATCAGGAAGATGCAACAATTATAAACATATATGCACCTAAAAACAGGGCCCCCATATATACGAAGCAAAAATTGACAAAATTGACAGAAGGAGAAATAGACAATTCAAAAGTAATAATTGCAGACTTATATATTCCACTTTCAATAATAGAAAAACGAGGGAAAAAAATCAGCAAAGAATAAAAGACTTTAATATAGGAGTAAATGTTCATGACATGAGGTTAAGCAAAGCCTTCTTATATATGACACCAAAAAGATAAGTAACAAAAAGTAGATAAATTTGACTTCATCAAAATTAAAAACTTTTGTGCTTCGAAAGAGACTATCAAGAGAGTGAAAAGATAACCTACAGAATGGGAGAAAATGTTTGCAAATCATACATCCAATAAAGAACTTGTATCTAGAATACATACAGAACTCTTACAAATCAATAATAATAATAAAAAAATAACCCAGTTTAAAAATGGGCAATGGATCTCAGTAGACATTTCTTCAAAGATGATATACAAGTGGGCATTAAGTACATGAAACATTATTAGTCATAAGGGAAATGCACATCAAAACTACAATGAGATAACACTTCATATCCACAAAAAATGGCTATAATTAAAATTACAAAGAATAACAAATGTTGACAAGGATGTAAAGAAATTGGAAGCCTTGAATATTTCTAATTGTAATGAAAAAGGGTGCAGCTGCTTTGGAAAACAACCTGGCAGTTCCTCAAAAATTTAAACATAGAAGTACCATATGACTCATAAATAATATGCAAGAAAAATCAAAACATACATGTGCACAAAACCTTGCATGTAAATGTTCACAGCAGCATTGTTCATAATAGCACACCCATCCAAACATCCATCCATCAATTGATGAATGCATAAATAAAATATAATATGTCCATGCAATAAAATGTTATTCAGCAATAAAAAGGAATGAAGTACTGATATATGCTACATAGTGAATGAACAAAACAGTATGCCCAGTGAAAGTTGCCAATCACAAAAGACCACATATTGTTTGATTCCGTTTATATCACATGTCCAGATTAAGCAAATCCATAGAGACCGAAGGTAGATTATAGTGGATGGCTGGAGTTAGGTTTGGGGAAGGAGAGATGGGGAGTGATTGCTAATTGGTAAAAGATTTCTTTTATGGGTGATGAAATATTCTTGAATTAATTTTGATGATGGTTGTACAAATCTTAATACACGAAAAACCATTGGATTGTATGCTTTAGATGGGTAAATTGTATGATATGTAAAGTATATCTCAGTAAAGCTGTTTAAAAAGAATAATTTCAACCTTGACCATTTATGCTTATATTCTTTAAAGGATTATTATTCTTTTATGTTTCTCACAATGCTTGGAATACATTGCTAAATTAATAAACACTAATCAACTGAGTAAAACCTTTAGTGAAACTAGGCTAACTCACCGAATGCACAGGGCACTTTAAGATTTCTCCTGTACACACAGACTTAGCCCAGCCCACAGGATTGAGCTGATGAAGAACAGAACTCCTTCCTGGGTTAGATGAGAAGAGGAAGAAACCCCGACAACAAGACAACCAAGCTACAAGCCGGCTCGCTCCTATCTGCATGACTGATAAAGACCATCTGATGCCGCCTGTTATGCAGTGAGGCCGTTCTCTCCACAAAGTCACAATATTTATTTTAACACCAGTGACTATTGAGTGTGTGTGTATATCCATATAGTGATAAAACATTGCTCTAATATGTACACAGGGTCTGAACAAGATCAATTCATCAGGACAATCGTGCTGGCCTGCGTATGAGAGAAGTTGTTTATACAGTGGGTTGATAGAGTACTGTGATACAAGCCACAGAGAAGCACTGTGTAATGTTCATAATGCATGATATATATTTCACAATACGGGCATTATATAAATAATTAATAGCAGGGACTAAAGATAGCACTGATAGGAATGAGGGCAATAGCATGCAAAAAAGTCTGCTCAGATACTCTGCTCTTAATGGGTGGCACAGAATTGCACAGTTCAGCCACGCACATCACATATTTTAGGGGTGTTCTTTATCAAGTATTGCCTTGTGGTATGGATTATTTTTCTACTTAATGACTGCTAGTCCTGCAGATACAAATTTGGAGCGTTTTATGTATAAGTTAAAAGAAAAATGTTTCCACTCTCTATTTGTATGAAAGTCAATGTGGAAAGAAGTTGCCCCATGAAACAGCACACAATAAGATGCAACTGTCAGAACTGCTCAGATGCCAGTGTTTTTCTCAGAAACTGTTCTATTCAGGAATGGAGAAAGTGTAATTGGCAAGATATTGACGAGCCTAAGTGTAATTTAGCTTTCCACCATTGCTCAGTGTTTCCCCAAGCACCCTGTTGTCTACCTAGAGAGAAGCACTGTGTTGATATTTCGCTCATGTCCCCAAGGGCCTCTCCTTGCCTTAATACATATGTATTAATTCCCATTAACCTCATTTAGAGTGAGGAGTAATGCAGGCATGAAGAGGAGGCCAGCCGGCCAGATGGCAGTGAGTGTCTGTTACGGGACATGAGTAAGTCTTCCCATTATACAGCCTTTATTTACCCAATGAATTGACATGGTGAGTAACTCATCTTTGTGGTTCTCCTCCAGGAATACCAGCAAAGACGTGAACTCCCTCATACCCTTTCCTAGAGCTAGAAGTTACGATAGCTGTGAAAGAGACTGAAAAGAGTAAGTCTCCAAATCAACGCAGACATTTGCAGCCGGAAAGTGCACAGGAGGAGTTTCTCTTCCGGACAGCCCGGGGCCCATAGATCGTGGCTGTTCCCTGTCAATCAACACCCCACTCCACCCCCACCCACTTAGACCTTGGTGGAAACTGAAAGAAAACCCGCTGGATTTTTATAAATCTCTTTTTAAAGTCCTGTAATTCAGCGGTGAAATCAATTTGCTTCTCAACTCTCAACCCTTAGAGAGTAATGAAGAGGAATCAGCTGATGGCTTTCTCTGAGGCTGACACAGAGGGTTACCGGGACTGCCAGCATCACCTCTCAGTTTTGTTAGGTCCTCAGGACACACAGCTTGAAGGCTCTAGAATTTGCAGTGACAATTTATAGGTCCTCTGATTAGAGACAGGTTGGGAGGGCTCTGTCCAAAATTTGAAGGTGCTTCCATTTACTGAATGGCTTCAGTAAAATCATTGCGTCTTGCTCCTATGAAAAATATTATTATTGTCCTTTGAACATGAAAAAAGTCTAATTTTAATTTAAACAATAAGCAAAGAATGTTGAGGTATGTCTTGAAGCCAAGAAGAAGAGGGTGGCCAGCTGGGTCAAGTGGCACCAGGAGCGTGAGGGGGAGGAGAAGGCAAAGTGTTCTGTGACCCTGTCTGTGTGAAGGTTTCTTCGCCCACTTGGTGGGAGAGTTAGGGTGAAGCCTGGAACAGTGACTTGCTGGGTCCATCTCAGGCTGGAGGTTTTCCAGGCCAGTACAAGGAAGAGAAAGAAGAAAAAGAGATTTGAGGATGCTTGTAAAGATGGATCGTGCCACATCAAGTCAGAAAAGGAAGGATAAGAGAACATGAGGGCCTGCATATAATGAGAAATTAGGGAAGGAATGAATTGGCCATTGGCGGTTGCATTTAATCTTCACAATAACCCTACAAGGTAACAGGGATTAAAGAGACTAATTAACTTCCCCAAAGTCGCATAGCTAACAAGAGGCAGATAAGAGATTTCAACTTGCTCTGTTTGACTCCAAATCTAGCACATTAGCCACCACCGTACACAGTCCACAGACCCTTCCCTCCCACCTCTGGTTAAGTGCCAATTCTTCCCAACTGCGACTGGCACCAGCAGGAGAGAGTTCCATTCTAGACCGGAGTGGAACTGATCAGACTTGGTCTCCCTTTGGGGTGCCCCGATCCCACCGTAGGGTGTGGTCCTCTTACCCCGAGCAAGTTTGCAGAACATCCAGGAACAGGATGGTTTAGAAGGTCCACATCTCATCTCAAGCTTTTCTTTATTTTTTTTCTTTCAAGACTCTGTACATTCAGTCATTTTTTTAATCATAGTTTTTAGATCCTAAAAACTGTAAATACACATATATGCTTTGGAATTATAACCATCTGCTCAAAGTCTCACAATATAGTCCAGATTAAAAAAAAAAGTAACAAAAACACCTGAATGCATAAAAAGTCTCCCACTTGCTTGATGAATTATTGCAAATTATAGTCATTCAACATCTTCACCGAGGTGTGTTTTATCCAGTTACCAATCTTAGATCATTTCAATGATCATTTCAATGTTATTTTTCTCTTGCTTTGAATATTTAAAGCAAGATTTGCAAAGGTTTTAAGTTTGTTTTGCAGTTACATACTTTTCAGTTTTTGAGATGCACCTCAGGGGCAGAGTGGTATATTAATAGGGTAATCTTACTTCTCTGTGTGATTATAAATTCATAAGCTTATAACATCTCAGACTTAGCGCCAAATCAGAGATCTGGTCGGCATCCCAGGGGGTGCAGGCAGCCTCCACGCAGGGTCCCTGACAGGCAGTTGCCAGATCCTTCTCAACTACTTGTGACAACACACGCGGAGGCTCGGCCCACCGTTTAACTGCTCTGATTGCAGCTCCCGGGGAGGAAAGACACCTTCAGGATGAGGAACATGAGGTCTCCTTAAAGCTAAGTGTCTCTATTGTATATCTCTCTTCAAGCAACAATTGAACTTAAATTATTAACTGAGTATCTAACAGTTTTTCTGTACTGCCAGTCCCCCTCCAAGAAACTGGTTGACTTGGAACTAACACAGGAAAGAAAACGCGAGAACGCGGTGGCGCCTTCCCGCTGACGTCATCAGAGCGCCGACAGGCTGTGCGCTCTAGGGCTGATGTGGGCAGGAACACTGGGTTCTCCCTCGTTTTTTCGTTATCTGTACTTCACGTTTTGCTGCCATGGACTTTTTATTATTCTAAATTGTGGGTGAGATAATAGTTGGTTTCTCAAAGTGCAAAGGCTAAACCTACTGATAAACTTCAGCTGCTACCAAAGGGTAAATGCCACCCAAACTGCCAAAACAATCATGACCTCACTTCCTGCATGGCGTCCCCAATGCTTCTCCAGAAACTCGGAAAACCCAGCAGGCCAGGCCCTGGCAGGGGACCACAGGAGGAGATCAATGACTCATTCCTTTAAGGAAGAAAGGCATGGAGATTGTTCTTTTTCTCCATGCCCCCGTATCACTGTTGTATCTCAGGGGACTTTGCTATGGTCAAGCCTTTAAAAGAGATGAGTTTGAGACTCACTGCTCCTATCAGTAAAATTTACTTGTGGGCTTTTTAAAAAGCCAGAACCAAACATCAAACACCTCAGACATCTACTTCCTCCCCAACTAATAGGTTTTCAGGTGTGGTATAAACACTTCCATTGGTGACATAGCTTGACCAGAAAAGCATACATGTAATTTGCAATACTAATTAGAGTTTTCTAAGGCGAATATTCCTGAAAACATGGGCTTCAGAGCTTCTGGAGGTCTCGAAAGGAACAATGCCATTTGTGTGATTCTTGAAGTTCTAATGGTCCTAAAACAAATACAACAGAGAGTTTTCTATTCCCAGTGGGCTGAAGAATATATGCCAAATAGCCCTGAGGAAGGGAAGCAAATACTATCTGAAAGGCCACCGCGTCAGGAGTGCAGTTTGTGACGGCTGCCCAAACTGACTAGTGTAATTTTTCTCCTGTGTTACCTGTGTAACCCTCAGAGAGAAAATAACTTTAAGTTTCTAAAACTCAATTTCCCTTTAAAAAAATAGTGATAATACCCATTTTTTCAGTGTTTTTAAAAGAATAAATGAGATAATATTTCTATTCCAGTCACAGGAAACTGCATGCTCATGGCCCAGGGACGAGAGAAACTGGTAGCATACTTAGGATTGAAAATGTCATAATCTCTCCATCCTAAAACAAATCTGTTGACACTTTTACTCTTTCTGAAATACAAATATGTATCACAATTACTGTGTACAGTAACGTGCTAGTGGTTCCCTTTTTCTGGAAGTCTGTTACTTAACATTATTGCCTCTTTAACAAATGGGATCTTAGAATTGGGGCAGTATCTGGCAGTGGTTCTGCCTGGAACACGGAGGCAAAGCGAAGCCAGGCTGTGGCCAGTAAGGGGCTGCAGACATGGGCAGGGATCGTGACCCTTGTGCCCCCTGGGCACCCTGTCAGGGAAGACACTCAGGAGTGGAGGGGGCTGGTCCACCGCCCCTAGTGCCTCTGAGCAAGAAGAGGGACCAGAGAGGAGGTGGAGCCAAGGGGTCTTCCAGGCTGGGGTTGGGGACGCCCTGGGGAAGCTGGAACTTGAAACACTGAAGCCAGCATCCAAGAAGCATCGTGGTGACTGGCAAAATGAATGGGCTCTGCAGATGAGGTCACTGGAGAATTCTCAGTGTCTACAAGCACTGGCTCGGTGTTTGACGTCCCGAATTTCTTCAGCTCCATGTTGTAAGATTTTGCACACATTACTTTCCTGAAATTGGACTGTGTCTTGTTGTGAATTGTTTTCCTTCCCCCCAAAATGCTGCATATTCAATCCATATCATGGCATCGTAGACTCAAGGAAACACAAGATGTGTCATAATAGTGTTAGTTAATGAAAAGAGACCTGCTAGTTAAATTTCTATAGAACTCTGGCAACTGACCTGTAAGTCACGTACTCTGAAGCATGCTGGGAAAAAGAGCTACTCTGACCAGCAATGCACAATGCAGTTAATTACCTAGGGAAACTCATGTTCAAATAAATTGCTTGGGGGGGTTACACACAGAGGGAAATTGGCTCATTGGAGGTGATAACAGCTGAGGCCCCCACTGCCTGGCCAGCGGGAGTGGACGTTTCCCTGCTCCCAGCCCAGGGCAGCTTTTCCAGTAAGCCCTTCTGAATATCTGCAAGTTTAGTGCTCATAAGCTTTCCTCGTTCATCCTGAAGCCTTGACAAATGTGCCTTTGCTTACTGGGACTTCCAAAAGAAAAGGTTAAATGAAATCTTGAATGGAATACAAATAGTTTTTTCCTTTCAGGGACTTCATTCTCTGGGAACTCGTGCCAGAAAATGAGCTTCCTCCATGACCACTAGGGAGCTCCCATTGGCGTTTGGTGTTCTAATGGCTGGAGACGTCTCCCAGGTTCCCTCTATCAATTCATGTGATTGCATATATATTTAATCAGTTTCCACCATGTTCCTGGAAAGGCAGTTAGCGGGCTGCCAGCAGACTCCTCCTCCTGCTCCCCTGCACCATGAAGTCAGTTGGCAGAGCCCTCCATGCAGTCTCCCCAGGCCCGGTCACCCTCCCTGCACTCTGTCCCGGGCAAGCCTGGGTTCTCCTCGTGCGTTAGCCCCTTGTGCCGAGGGGGCTCGCTACCTTCCAAAGCTGACCCACACAAGATCACCCACGCCCTCTTCACACATAGGCCAACCAAGCCAAACATTTAAAAAGAAAAAAATATATATCCATAGCAGCTAGCACCATTCAGGAAAAAGGAAGACCTTGGGTAGAAATGAATCTGAAACACAATGAATCCTGGCTGAGTCTGTAAATGGTCTTGTGGTGCGTCAGAGCAATGCAGCCCTACGGGGAAGGAAAATCAATTTTCATTAATGATTTTGAATGTGCCATTGGCCTTGGGTTAATTATTTATTTGCATGAGGGTTTAGATTTATCTCACAGATATGCCAGATTATTTGAAAGGGTTTTAGTGCCTATGACTTATGCTCGATGAATCTTCCTGACCCATATTTCATTTTACCTGCAAAAATGGTAGGCAGTATATTGGTCATTTTTCCTAGTTTATTTATTATTTCCTCAACTAATAATTAATGAGGCTTACTCTGTGCTATACACTTTTCTAGGTAATGGGGGAAAAGCTGTGAGCAGAATGATGTTCCTACTTTCATAGAGCTTAACATTCTAACAGTGGGAAAGACAGGTGAGCAACTAACAAATATAAAAAGCAGGTAAACCCCTGATAGGATGCAATGAAATGGTGCTTTGCCTCCGTGCTCTATCTCCCAGAACCCCAGAACTGCAGTCTAATCATGAGAAAACCATCAGGCAAATTCCAGTAGAGGAGCATGGCACAAAATACTTACTCGAAACTGTCAAAGTCTTCAAAAACAAAGAGAGTTTGAGAAACTGTCATAGACATGGCAACTAGGAATAATGTGATACCCTGCGTGGATCCTAAAAAAGAAAAGGACATTAGGCCCAAACCATGGAAACCTGAATAAACTATGGACTTGTGTTAATTTTTTAAAAAATGGATGTGAGCATCATTCTTTAAAAAATGGATGTGAGCAGTGGTAAATGTGGTTAGGGCAAGTAAAAGGACTGATGCCACCATGGTCAAGGAACCCTCACAGAGGAAGGAACAGCGAAGGTGCAATTTGAAGGTGTAGAAGGGGCTCATCTGGGGATGGGGACCAGTGAGAAAGGCCCTGAAGGGGTGTGTTCACGAAACACAGAGAAGTCTTGTGTGGCCAAAGCTAGCAAGCAAGGGGGAGAATGGTACGAGATGAAACTGGAGGGGTAGACAGGGCTTCCATCCTAAATGGTCTTCTAGGTCAGGCTAAGGACTTTAAATGTTATTCAAAGTCATTGGAGGGTTTTAAGCAGGGAGGTGGCATGCTCTGATTTATCTTTGAAAAATACCATGCTAGCTACTGTGCTCAGAATAGATATTAGTGGTGGGAGAGGGGAGGAAAGGGGACGTGACCATTTACTGGGTATGGGGTTTCTTTCTGGGGTGACAAGAATGTACTAGAAGTAGACAGTGGTGATGGCTGCACAACATTGGCAATATATTAAAAGCCACTGAATTATACACCTTAAAATGATTAAAATATGAATTTTGTATAAATTTTATCTTAATTGAGGAAAAGAACAGATGGTAAGAGTGAGGGCAAACACAAGGGCAGGTGGTTTAGCTACGAGGCTATCGGTGTAGTACGGGAGGAGCGATGGTGGCTTGGACTTGAGTGACAGCAGCAGAGACGGGGTGAAGTGTTTGGATTTAGACATTTTGGAAGTAGAGCTGATAGGATGACTTTTGAGTTGATGTGAATGGAGGTGGTTATTGAGGAAAGTGAAGGGTAATGTTAGGACCATAAAAGAGACGCTTCTGGAATCCTTCTAGCTTATTTTAAAACAATGTAATGTGAATTTTATATGCCATGTGTTAGTATACTTGTGGCTATAAATAATAGAAAACCCCAACTCAAGCTGACTTTAACAGTTGGAAGTTTGTGATCTTGTGTGAGAATCAATCTAGTGGCAGCACAAGCTTCATGCTGGCGAGATCTGTGGCTCAGCATGCCACAGGTTTGTGACATTGTCCCTCTATGCCACCCTCGTGCCAGCTTTGCCCTCATATAGTCTGTCCTCACAGTTTAAAGATGGCAACAGCAGTTATAGGCGTCACATACAAGAAGACAATGACAAAGGGCAGAAATGGCATCCCTTCCAATGTATCGCTCTTAGGAGTGAAGAAAGCAGAAGATCCCCAATGGCTGCTCAGCATGTTACTTGTCTGTTTCTAAGGTAAGTAATCAGTGTGGAAAGTGGAATTATCCTGCCTAGCTTAAACTACCCAGGATCCACCCCCTACAGCCAAGGACAAGGTTCAGTTTCCCCAGAAGTACATGGCAATGAAAGAATGACCGGGGGTCCCATTAAGAAGGACGTAATGGATTGGATGCATGTTGGAATAGGCAACTGACAGCATCTACTCCATGGTGGGTGAACTGAACATTTTTTTTCATTCAAAGGTTTGTTCTTTATAGATAGGGAGGGGTTCTGAGAACATAAGGTACATTGTTGAATCACCAAAGTGAAGTCTGATGCACTTCACCATCTTTACACATTTGCGAGAACTAGAGCCGGGCATGGTGGTGCGCACCTGTAGTCCCAGCTACTCAGGAGGCCGAGGCAGAAGGATCAGGTGAGCCCAGGAGTAAAGCACTGTGCCTACTGGGTGTCTGCACTAAGTCTGGCATCAGGCCACCACTCAGAGGGGTGAACCAGCCTATGCTGGACAAGGAGCAGGTCAAATGCTCCTGCTGGTCAGTCGTGTGACTGTGCCTAAGAATAGCCACTGCACGCCAGCCTGGGCAACATGGTGAGAAATGAGACCCTATCTCTGGAAAAAAAAAAAAAAAACCTAGAGAAAATAAGAACTTGAAGTGCCAAGAACTTGAAGTTCCTAGAAAGATTTACTAGAACAAGGAAAAAGTAGGAAATCAAAGGATGGTGTTTTAAAATAATAGCTACAATAATTGAGCATTTCCTATGTGTCCAACACTTTTCTACTTAACATAAATTATATCATTTAATTCCCAGGACACCTTATAATGAGGTCTTATTACAACATCTCTACTTTACAAATGAGGAAATGGAGGTTTAGAAAGTTTAAGGCAATTTGCCAATGTCACAGACACCAGAGCCAGGATTTGAACCCAGACAGTCTGGCTCCAAAGCATGCATGCCTAATCTCTGAGCTTCCTACACAACAACTATTCAATGTAGACATGAAAGTTTAAACTTTGGAGCAATATTTCTCAAATCAGCAACTACCCCTTTTGAAAAACCAAAAATGTCCTGCTATCCTCAAAGTGATTTTGATTTTGATTACTTATCTTTATGTATGAAGTCTATAGGTATTTTCTTTCCTTTTTTCATATATAAAATTGCATCATGAAATCTATTTGCATTTTCAAACTTTTCCCCCTTTCTTGAGATTCTGATATGCCTGGTTCCCATAGTAAGTGATTTTCTAGAGTGCAAATCACTCTTCTGGAGCATTTAGAAGGATAACTAAGGATTGTGGTTTCAGTGGAATTCTGGTCCCAATGACCCATACTGGCTGTCTAGATAGTGCAAAAGTGAGCTAGAATATTGCTCAACCTTCCACCTAACTTTAGCTGAATAGGTGTGGTCTTGGGGTCAAAGACCTTCTAGAATTGACTTTCTATTATGTAAGTGAGGTCAAGCCACTAAGCCTTTCATTTGTTAAGTGGGAAAAACACATATTATTTAACATCCCCACAAAATAAATAGGACTAATTATAGGTCAACTCGTATTTAGAAATAGAATTTTTGTTTCTCACAAGATGATCCTCGATGGATAGAAAATACATTCCTATTTTTCTCCAATAAGACAGGTGAGACTGAAAGAGTATTTTTGCTTCCTTCTCTCTCTTTTTGCATAATTATTTCTTCAGGGCAAGGAGCACATTGTTAATAGTTAGCACTTATGTGAGGTTGAGTCATAAATACAATAGATAAGATCCGTGGCATTAGGAGTGACTGGTGTCCCCCACTTGGTAGTAGAAGCACCAGGCGTACCCACAGGCCTGACCCCTGCTTCGAGCTCAGCAGTTTATCTGTGTCCCAGCTAAAGATCACTCAGCATTGCCATCCAGCCTGCAAGTGTTAAATGGGGCAATAAATATTAATACCACAGCTACTCGTTGGCTTGCATAGACCAGGACCTAGCACAGGCCTCTGTCAGGCCGACAGTGTGTCACTGCAGTCACACGTCAGAAACCCAGGGTCGTCCTTTCTCCCACCCCCACCCCCAACCTCCACAGGGGCCACGGATGACTTCGGCTGTTTGGAGCAGGATCTGTGTGCTAGTAAGAGAACGCGGCCAGTTTTTAAAAATTATGCCGGTATTTGGAGATTGAGTTCTTGTTTCCGGCAATGCTTCCCTACGTATGAATCATTGCTTCATACACATTTGTTACATTCACTGCTATCTCTATGTTGGCACCATGAGAATCCAATGAGTTTACAGAACTGTTCCACACACTGCTTGGCACATACAGGCAGCATATAGGTATTAGCTGTTATTGTTGCCACTGCTGCTGTGGCTGTCGTTGGGCCCAGGACCTGGAAGGTAGTACAAGACTACCAATCACACATCCCTGAGGGCGCCTGCCCATGCAGGCCGTTCCACAGTCTCTCCAACACCAGCTCTTGGCAGGAGGCGTCCACCACCCCTCCAGCTCTCTCCCGGGTAAGCCGTGGGGTAGTGGGTGCTTCAGAAGAATGGTGTTTATCAAGCTGTGGCCACCCGAGAAAAACATTAGCTGTAACATTCCCCTTTTCCCTTCTGAGGAGAGCCTGTCTGGCTGTTTTCCTCCTTGGCCAGGCTGTCTAATTGGCAGGGAATCATGGGAATTTCCGCAGTTTGCTTTGTGGAATGTTTCCAGCTTCAGTGTTTGTCAAACTCTCTGTACAGGCCGAAGACTGCTAGACTCGACTGGAGCAGTGGCATGAGCTTTGAAGGCACCTCAGGCTGGATATAACTCCAGGCTCTTTGCTCTGGTCAAATTTGTGACCTTGAGCAAATTGCTCAACCTCCTCTATCCTTAGTTTTATCTTCAGTTTATCCATGTAAAAATAGAGGCAATAGCAATTCATAGGAGTGTGGTCAGACTTAGGAATGATGTCTGAAATACACACAGGACACTAACCTGGCAAACAGTAGGTGCTCAATAAATGCCGGTATTGTTATAATTAATCTCTTTTTAGCTTTTATACAATGGAATAATGCTTATTCAAATTTTCTAAAAATATTGCTTTCAAAATCACACACACATTCACACATACAGGTTAAAATATGCACACGACAAAATCAAAAGAAAAATATCAACATATTAATAGACTGTTTTTGGATGAACCACTTGTACAATCGAAAAATAAAATAAACTTTAAAAAATAACTACAGGGTCATAGTGATTTTTAATGCCCAAGTAAAATCTGATAAATATACTCTCCTCCTGTTTCTCTCTTCTTCTGACCAGATGAAAGCATGATTAGAGTTTATGTGAAGTATTTATATCTTTGATTTTAATATCTTTATATCCATATATATTTACTAAAGAAAACTGTATTGCTTCATGTGTTTGCCTTAAAAATAGTATCCTCATATTGTCATTCTATAACTTGCTTTTTTTCATATAACACTATCTTGTTGAAACCTCATCATGCTGCAAATGGAGCTAATTAATTCTTTTTAACTACTATCTTTTGTATATTTTTAAAAAATTTTCTTCAGAAGAAGGTAGCATATTTTATATGTTAATATACCATAATTTGCTTAACTATTCCACTTTTAAGGGACATTTAGATTGTCCTTATTTTTTCACTTTTACAAACAGTGCTGCAATAAATATTCTTATATGTCACTCTCTGGTGCACAAGAGTATTACTTTAGACGAAACACCTAGAATCCCTTAGAAGATTGTGCACATGTTAAGTTGGAATAGACACTATCAACTGGCCCTCAAAATGTCCCTATTCTCTAGAATTTTGCCAAAACTTAATTGAATCAAATTGTTAAATGTTTTCCAATTTAATGAATAAAGAATCATACTCCATTGGAGTTTTATTTGCTTTTTATTTTGAAATAATTATTGATTCATAGAAAGTTCAAAGGTAGTACAGAGAGGTCCCATGTACCCTCCACCCAGTTTCTTTCATTGGTTACATCTTATATAATATAGTACAATATCCCATCAGAAAATTGCCATTGATATCAAGTGTGCATAGTTCCATGTCATTTTACCATATGCCCAGATTCACATAACCATAACCACAGTCAAGATATAGAACTGCCTCATCCCCACAAAGATCTCCCTCTTGTACCCCTTGACAATCACGCCTGGCCTCCCCCACCAACCCTGACTCTTGACAACTATGTATCTGTTCCCCATCTCTAAATTTGTGCCATCTGGTAAACATTATATAAACATATTCATGTAGTATGTGACTACATATTCATGTAGTATGTGACTGGCTTTTTTTCCACACAGCATAATGCCCTTGAGATCCATCCACATTGCTGTGTTTATCAATAATTTGTTTCCTTTTATTGCTGGGTTTTACTTCGTAGTAGGGATTCAACAATTTGTTGACTCATTCACCTATCATAAGACATTTTGGTTGTTATGTGCTATTATAAGCATTATATGCAAATTTTGTGGGGACATATGTTTTCATTTCCCCGGGATAAATGCCAGGAGTGCCATAGCTGGGTCAAACTGTAATTGTTTGTTTAGTTTTTTAAGAAACCGCCACACTATTTTCCAGAGTGGTTGTACCATTTTACGTTCCCTCCAACGATGTATGAGAGATCCAGTTTCTCCAAATACTCACCACCATTTGCTGTTGTCACTATGTTTTATTTTAGCTGTTCTCATTAGTGTGTAATGATATTATTTCCTGGGCTTAATTTTCATTTCCCTAAAGGCTGGTGATGTTGGATAGCTTTTGATGCACTCTTTTGCCCTCTGTATATCCACTTCCATGAAGTGTCTTTTGCCCATTTTTTCACTGGATTGTTTGGTTTTTTTCTAGTTGCGATTTGAGTGTCCTTTATATGTTTATTCTAGATATGAGTCTTTACACAGGGTGTGGAAGTTCAGGCTCCCCAACTTGCCCCCAAGACAGGGATGAGAGTGACCCATTTCCACCAGAAGGGGATGAAAGTCTGGACTCCCTCACTTGGCCTTCTCTGATGCCACCCCAATAGGGGGAGAAGCTGTGGGGTACAGAGGGGTGATCATTAGAGTTTTTTAGGAGTAGAAGTTTAAGCTACCTCTTGGACTTTGCTTGAAGAGCTGGGAGTGGACCACAGTCTTTTTCTCTGGTGTCTGACTCAGGCAGATCAGTTAATACCTAAGAATTTTCTCTTATGAGTCTGCCCCTTTTGTGGTCTTTTGACTAGAGAGAATAGGTTTTCCTTGAGCCTTTCTTGGTCTGTGTCTGTTGTATTTCCTGGCTTCTCTATCACCTGGTCTGGGATATATGAGACAAAAAGAAAACTCAGGACACACACCGCACTATTGTTTCTCAGATTCTGAGATCTCTAGCTGGCCTGCCTTCTTCTTTCCACCTTTCAGAGTTTTCTTATGTGCTTTAAGATATACTGACCAGGATTTTTAGCTGTACTTAGCAGGAAGAATAAGAAGTATTTCTACTTTATCTTTGAAGAAGCAGAATGCATACCTCATGGTTCTAATTTGCTTGTTTTTTATTAGTGAGGTTGATTATCATTTCATATGTTCACTGGGCATTTGATTTTCCCCTTCTAAAATTGCCTACCTCTTCATACATAACTCTTGTCTGTTTTCCTTCTAGATTGATTATATTTTTCTTAATGATTTATAGGACTTCCTTATATATCCTGAATTTCATTCCTTTGTCAGTTTATATATGTTGCATATATTCTCCAAGTCTGTTACTTTTTTGTCTTTGTTTATGATGGTTTTGTTGCACAAACATCTTTAATTTTTAATTCAGTCTGAGTATTATATTTTAATTACAAAAAAAATGAGAACTGTATAAATATGCATCCATGGGAAGCTAGGATACTATGTAACTGTTAAGAAGATTGTTTCAGTCTAAACTGAGAATGATCCAGTTACATTTGGAACCCTTTTCTTACAGAGAGTAAGTCGTCTTTCAGTACTTTCAAAATGTAAAACATTTGTAGCAGAAAGTATTTCTGTTCCCTCTGTGTTTCTCAAGAACTATTTTTCATCTTTCCTTCAAAGCTATACTAATATATTAATTTCTTCCTTTTTTGCTATCCTATCATTGCATAATGGTGTTTTCATTTCTTTTATTCTTATTTGTGGGGACAGTTTTATCCAGACCTTTTGCTTGCCCAAATATTATATAGGTAGATTTTCTCTGACTCCCTCCCCAGCCCTCATCTCTGTTGGTGTTCTAATAGTTTCAGTTCTACTTTCTGTTTTTCTCTTGCTGGGGCAAGGGAAAGGAGTAAATCTGAGATTGTGTCTAATTGTAGATGGTGAATTTAATCTCTGGTTCAACTCTTTTCTCTGGAATTCTGTTAACAGTTCAAATGTGTCTTGTTCCCCTGAGAGATGCCCTCAAATTTTGGATTATTCTTCCAACTCAAGCTGAGCCACCACGCCACTGCTTCTCTTGGGGACAGTGTCCCCTGTTTTTTAAAATTTCTTCTCATTCATGTGCCTCTTACCAGCTCTTAATGCCACTCCAATCCCAGCTTGAATGTCATAAAAATCAGAGAAAATAAGGGTTTTGGATATGATGCACTCTTGTTGAGCACTGGGGGCTTCCTATTCATCTTCCCTTATACCATCACCATCTGTGGTGACTTTGTTTTGTTTATTTTCTCTTTCTGTTATATTAAAGCCCTGTTTGCTGTTGGAAAAATTTAACTCCTCATGATTTTTTCACACTATATCTCCTGCCTTCCTTCTAGTCAGAGAAAAATTAAATGGTGAGCCATAGTGGTTTTTCCCTTCCCTGTTGAATACCATTCCTCCCAGGTGGCAGGGAAGAACTTCCACTTGGAAAAGGCATCCATTGTCTTCTCCCCTGGGTAGCACCTCTCATTTCCAAAATAGAAGAGGGAGTGGGCAAGACTAAGGGGATTTTTCTGAATTTGTTTTTATTTCAGCATATTACAGGGGTACAAATGTTTAGGTTACAGATATTGCCTTCGCCCCATCCGAGTCAGAGCTTCAAGTATATCCATCCCCCAGATAGTGCACACTGCACCCATTAGGTGTGTCTATACTCATCGCCTTCTCCCCTCTCCAATCTGCCCAACACCCGATGAATGTTACTACTATCTGTGCACATAAGTGTTGATCAGTTAATACCAAGTTGATGGTGAGTACATATGGTGCTTGTTTTTCCATGCTTGTGATACTTCACTTAGTAGAATGGGCTCTTTCTGAATTTTGTCTGTGCATTATCTGCATAGAACTCTTTCTGAAGGGATTTTATATAGGGCTAAGCATCAATTTCCAAAGTCTTCCACTTTTAGATACTTCCAAAGTTACAGCCCTGCTCCTATATCATTTATTGGCTTTATTTATTTATCGTTTGTTCCACTTCATTAGGTTCAGGATGAAAGAGGTATTATCTTCTTGCATCTACTTGGCCATCTTCCCTGCAATAGGCCTGAATGAAATGAAAATGCCACTTCAATTCCTTGTGTCTAACATTGCTTGTTTGTAACTAAGACAAATAGTGCTTGCTTGTGTTGAATGACTGCCTAATTTTTTATGAACTATGGCCTAATAAACTAAAAACAAAGTTAAAATGATGAACAAGTATGAGTCAATTTTCATTTGTTTCTTTCGGAAACTTTTCCTCAAACTCTCTTACCAAGTTGATCATTCACATGACTATGAACTGGGTTGCCAATTCTTCATTTGCTTCCCTTCCTTTCTTCCCTCCATTCTTTCATTCATTCTTTCTTTTTTTCTTCCTTCAAGGGAACTCTGCATGGAGATCTTACTTCTAAAGGTGTGGGAGGATGATGGAGAGGTTTTCACTAAAACATAGTTGGCTTGAACCAACTGAGCTGCTTGGCCTTGCTAATGTTCTCCACTCACTCTCTCCTCTGCAGTTTGAAAATGGCAGGCCCTGTGTGCAGTGTGTCCTTACCAAGTACCATGCCTTCCCCTTGTTGACTTAAGCTTGGGCCTTAAGCTACCAGTTTAGATATCATTTGGAATGATTTCTCTGGGGAGCCTTTCTTATTCCCCAGGACTGGGTTAGGTGCCCTCGTGAGTCTCTCCCATAGCACACTGTGTTCTGTTACTTGCGCTGATCACCCTGTATGGGGGTTACCTACCTCTTTTTATTTCCCCTTGGATAGTAAATCCTGGAGAGAAGGGATTAAGCACCCACTTCAGTGCTTCGCACATAATTGCCCCTCAATGAATATATATTTCAGGACTAAAATTTTTAAAACTTTATAACACGTCCCAAGTTTTTAAAGCCCTTTGAAGTTCAAAAACAGTGTAAAGTTGCCAAGTTGGTTCCCATCATCCCATCCTTTGTGGTTTATTGAAAGGGATGCGTACATGCCTTCAATTCGCAAAAGCATGATCATGAGGACCAAATTTTTAATGGAATTTGGTAGAACGCCAGAGCTAGGTTACATTCTGAACCAGCTGAGAAGCCACAGGTTTCATCACACTATTACTGATGGTTTCATTGTATCATTACGATTTCACCATTCTTCCCTTTGCAGAATTCATCAAAGGCACAATCTCTGCCCTGAGGCTTTGGATTTTATCATTCTACTGGTTGGAGTCATCCCTCTGAGAAGCAAGGCTAATACTCATCTACCTCATAAGGGTGTTGCACATTAATTGGGCAACGGTCAACTGTCTTCAATAGGAAAACACATGTAAGCGATCATGTTCCACGTCCATTCTAATTACACCCCATGTGTGAGTGAGTGCCAAAGACCCCAGAGTCTTTCGATTTGCAAGGACTTCGAATGCAGTGCAAAGCCTATTGTCTCTAAATATAAAGTATCAATTGGAGGCATTAAAAATGCCAGCACCTTTTCAGGGATTTTGCTCATTAAAACAGCTGTAAAAGAGTACTCTGAAAACATAACTGTAGACCCAGTTGTAGTCCAAGCATTAGAGCAAATAGGATCCTCCAGAGAGTTCCAGAAGTGCAAGGAACAAGGATTTTAAATGGTGGGGCGACGTGGTGGGAAGGGGCCCGGGAGAATCGGAATTTGCCCGGCACTCCCGCCCCTCCAACGCGGCAGTAGATCAACTTGACACTTCCCGACTCTAATTTACTTCCTCCTCGTTTTTACTTCGCGGCATTCCCAATTATGCAGCTGCCAGGAAAGGAAGCAATGGAATTTCAATATAGAAAAGAGCGAGCCACTTCTTTTCAGACTAGACATTTCTGCACAAAGAGCCAGCAGGTCACATCTTCTGCCGGTTCGAGGATGCTTCCAGGCCAACCAAGCAAGGGCGTGCGACAGCACCAGCCTTTTTGGCTTTGCTCTTTCCTCAGTGGCCATGCGATTTCTCAGCTGCCTGGGGGATCATCTATAACAGGCCATTTTATTTGGTAAATGTTTCCCTACTTACTGAAGAGTGTTCATTATTAATGACCAGAAAGGGAACTCCTGCCTCCCGTGGCAGAAGTTGATACATTTGCTTTGTATAATTGCCGTGTATAGTTAGCCATGTGGTCGTGCAGCTAAAATAAATTGCCTTCTTCCCATAAGAGCCTCCCCAAGTGTCACGGGAGAGCTACAGGGAAGTTGGCTGCAGAGACTAATCTCTTTGCTAACGCCATAGACAAGTCCAGAAGCCGAAGGCAGATGGCAAGTTTGAGATGAATAGCATTTTTTAATGGCTTCAAAATAGCTCTGTCTGTAAACCAGCTTTGCTGAATGACAACATGTAGTGTGATTTAATTTATCTACTGCTGCTGCTGTTAGAGCTTCTGAGAACTTTTCTGCAGTTCCTCTATTAGGAAAAAAATATTTATCTCACTTCAAGGTGGGGTGGCAGGGAGCTAGAACATTAGGAGTCTCAAAGAGAAGAAGAACGAATGGGTAAGAAGAAACTCAACCTACAAATAAATGACAGGTATCTTTCAAATGCAGGAATCGCTTGTAGTCTGGCTTTTGAAGAAAATAACTCCATGTTGGGATTTAAGAGCAGAAGCTGAACTTTAAATCTGAAATGAAATAGGTGCAAGGTCTAGGAGAAAAGATCATGATAAAAACAGTGTACCTTGTTCTGTCTCCAATTAGTGAGAGTTCATATTCCACTGATGAGATTAATCCTTCCTCATCCAAGCAAATGATTTGGGAAATGCTACTATTGATGAGAATATGGGCATTCTCTATATGCTAACAGGAAAAAAAAATGAGTATAAAAGACAAACAGTGTGAAAGTTGAATGAAGAAATAAGTTCATACCTCTAATTTCCAACTTCTAGAAATGTCTATTAAAAAAGGCATACTTCCCATAAGAAGCATGTTTAGAGCATAATAGAGTACTTAATAGAAGATTCTAGAAATAGAAGATTTCTTAAAAATCAGCAGAAATACTAAGCAGGAAATAAAAGGTGAGAATTAAATGGAGGGGAAATTCGGTGGAAGCAATAATTTTAAGGCAAGAAAATACAGTCATAGATCAGTTGCAGAAAAAGTTAGATCATGTTCAAATTTTTTCCCTCCGTTCCGATGCTGGAAGTGAAATGATGCAGAAAGCTGTTCTTTCTCATTCTGTATTGGATCATCCTTTTAAAACATACACAAGTGCTAGTAATTAGTGACCACTTGAAATTTGTGATTGTTGTTTTAATAAACTCATTGTATTTGGATTGGGATCTCTCTCATTCAAATCTGAAATAAGCCTGGCTTGTTTTTCCATATTATTCAATTCATTTTTACAGATATTTATTAATTGCCTGCAATGTCCAAAGCACTTGTAACACTGACCACACCTTCCAAGCTCCAAATTCGTATAGGAGGATAAAATATTTGAAATCGATCTCCAAAATTAAAATTAGAAGTTTGGTGCCAGGAGCTGAAAGGAAAATTGAGACAGTTTCTCAAAAGTTTGTGTACAAAAGAATTAAATAAATACAAAAATAACTATAGCAGAAGGCAGAGTAAACAGGTGGCCCGAGAAGGCGCAAACAGTGCTGTGTGGTCATCGTGTATTCAGAGTCCCAGGGCCACCACTTGACCATATGACCCTAGGCAGGTCCCTGGACCTCTGTGAAGCCTGATTGTCACTGTAAAGTGGAGGGAACACTACCGGCCAACAGGTGTGTTGTGGGGATACAAAGAGACTCGGAACCTTGTGTGTCACATAGAGCTGTTCAAAAGGAAAATGTGTAAAATACGTTGTGGATTCAAAAGACGAAGTCACACTAGATTGAGGAAAGGTGGCCAGGAAAGGATACGTTATTTTTTAAAGGGCGTATTTGTGAGGTCCGAGGGTTAAGTTTGTGGAGGGCTGGAGGGTCTGCCGGGCAGAGAGGAGCCGTGTCTGCCCAGAGAAGGGAAGAGTCGTTAGCGCTGATGTTCCAACAACACCCGCTTAGTGGAGGAAAGCAACTGGAAAGATTAAGAGAAGAAGGCCAAGGACAAAAGCCTGGGCAGTGCCGACATTTAAGAGGAGGAAGTGTAGGCAGCAAAGATAGAGGGAAAGTGACATGAGAGGAGACCAGTGTCCCAGGACCCAAGAGAGGAAAGAGTGTTAAAGGGAGCAGAGGTGCCCAGTGCTTCAGCGAGACAGGTGGGAATGAAAACCAGGAGGATGCCAGGGGATTCAGCAACCGGGGCTCAGTCGTGGTCTGCGACAGTCATTCTATTACAAAATTACACTGTGGTTCTGTGCATGTGTCCCTTAAAGCGGCCGGGTCTATTATGCTGTGTTCTGAAGGGCCTGGCCCACTCGGGCCATGGGTCAAGGCCTTACTTAGGTCTTCGGCAACAGGGTGGACACTCGGGTGTCAAGAAGGCAGGAACGATGTTCTCGGCCACTGGGAACTAGGCAGGGAGGTGACTTCCCACTGGAGCTCTAGGAGAAAGCTCTGCGACATTGGGTAGACACATCAGCCTAGCTCACAGCAACCTCAAACTCCTGGGCTCAAGCGATCCTTCTGTCTCAGCCTCCCAAGTAGCTGGGACTACAGGCATGCACCACCATGCCCGGCTAATTTTTTCTATATATATTAGTTGGCCAATTAGTTTCTTTCTATTTATAGTAGAGACGGGGTCTCGCTCTTGCTCAGGCTGGTTTCAAACTCCCGACCTCGAGCAATCCGCCCGCCTCGGCCTCCCAGAGAGCTAGGATTACAGGCGTGAGCCACCGCGCCCGGCCTTTTTCCCACGTTTTTAGTCCTGTCTTGTTTAAAGGTCCCTGACTGCTCTCAGTTGTGCCGGGTGCAATTAACATTCAGCATGGTCTGACCTGTCAGGACTGGAGTGTTGAAGTGGGCACAGCGCCCCTCCAGGCCTACGTGGGGGTGATGCCTCCTGGGACGGCGGCCTCCACTGGGAGCCGGGGCGGGGGAGGCCAGAAGGAGAGATCGGCAAACGGGCAGCGGGTTTGGAGCAGTTGAGAGAGGAAGAGAAGGTGAGAGACTGCAGCAGCCCTGTTCCCTCCTCTCCTGACCGGCTGTAATCGCGTGGGGATGGGGGCGAGGAAGAGTGTGGGGAGGGATGGGGCTGGAGTTCCTCACTGACTGAGGCCCTGTGGTGTCCTCAAGGAGCCTAAGGAGGAACAGGGACAAGGGCACAGCCTCAGATGCGGGGGGAAGGGGCACGTTTGCAAACAGAGCGGGCGTGTGTTGGTGAAGGAGACAGAACATGCGTCGCAGGAAGGGGACAGGTGAGGAGCTGGAAGAAGTGGGGTGGTCAGGGCTCGGGTGGTCGCCCTTGCGGTTTCCTCTCCTGCAGTGCAAGGAGAGCCACACATGTAGAGAAAACCACTCATTTTTGAGGGAGAGAAAAAAGAAGTGAAGATCGATGGCCTTGGCCCTTTATGACAAGTAGCAAGGGAGATCCGTGCAGGGCGGGGCCGGGGCTGTGAGCGCACTGTGGGAAGAGTAGCAAGGAAAGGGATGCCACGCAGTCCCAAAGGCTGCTGTGTCATCGCCTGGTGACAGCTGCCAGAATTGCAGGTGCCAGGCGTGCATGGGAGGATGTCAGGGGCCTCGGGCATGCCCGCTGGCTGAGGGGCAACTGTCATCAGGCCGTGGCCTTGAAAGTCAGCGGTCAGGTGCAAGAGAGTGGGGTAACCATGCCAAGAAAGGCTCACTGGACCATGGCACCTGCAGGTCGCTGCCTGACAGCTCTCAGGGGCTTCTTTGCTTAACAAATTCCTATTCAACAGTGAAATCAAAGGTAAAGGCCCCGTTCCGTGGTCAGTGACACCTTCCTGAACTCCCAGGCAGAACTGGTGTCTTCCTCCTGCCCGACTGCCACCTGTATTGGTCTGCACTGCCGTTTGTGAGGCTGGCGTGCCTGTGTCCCACCCGGACCCCCGACTCGGAACCTGCTGACCTGTGTGCGCATTTGGAATTGAGGAGCCTTGGCGTCGGTGATGAAGAACTGATAGAAGTTATTTCCTATGATGAGAGATGCAGTCTTCTATTCTGTCTGTTCTGTTTCTTTTTTAAAATGCTGGTCCTGACCCACTACATTTACTTTGTGTGTCAACGTAAGGTCACGAGCAGAAGTTTGGAAAACACGACATTAGTTCAGAGCTGAAGCCATTGATTTTGACGTTCCCATCAACCCTGTTTGTGCTTCTCAGACCTCTTGAGCCACCCCTAATGACAGACGACAGCAACTGTGTGCCCACAGTGCCTGAGGGGTGAGGAGCAACTGCTGAAAGTTTGGAAATTTTTTTCAAGTGTTTTGTTTTGTTTTGAGATTTTATACATAAGAATGTGAATTTTTGGTGGAAATTTTCTAACATTAGCATAAAGAGAATAGTATATTTTATTCATCACCCAGCTCTAAAAATTATCAACATCCTGTCATTCTCTTTCATCTCTCTGCCCCACAACACACCCAGATACACATATACGCGCGTGCGTGCGCGCACACACACACACACACACACACACACTCGCTTTTACTGGAGCATTTTAAAGTTACTCTCAGACAACATGTCATTTCATCTCAAAATCTGCAAATAGCTGAGGGTTCTTTTTTAATTAACTATAGCTCAATATCATTATCATACCTAGAAAAATTACCATAGCTCTTTAATATCTTGTTATTCTCCATAATCAATCTTTTTATTTCCCTAGTTGTCTTTAAAGTATCTTTTTGGCCAGATGTGGTGGCTCATGCATGTAATCCAAGTCCCTTGGGAGGCAAAAGACTGAGGATTGCTTGATATCAGCCATTCAAGACCAGCCTGGGCAACATAGAAAGACCCTACCTCTACAAAAAAAATTTTTTTTTTTTTTTTTTTTTTTTTTTTTTTTTTTTTTTGAGACAGAGTCTCACTTTGTTGCCCAGGCTAGAGTGAGTGCCGTGGCGTCAGCCTGGCTCACAGCAACCTCAAACTCCTGGGCTCGAGTGATCCTTCTGCCTCAGCCTCCCAGGTAGCTGGGACTACAGGCATGCGCCACCATGCCCGGCTAATTTTTTATATATATATCAGTTGGCCAATTAATTTCTTTCTATTTATAGTAGAGACGGGGTCTTGCTCTTGCTCAGGCTGGTTTTGAACTCCTGACCTTGAGCAATCCGCCCGCCTCGGCCTCCCGAGAGCTAGGATTACAGGCGTGAGCCACAGCGCCCGGCCCAAAAAAAATTTTTTTAATTAGCCAGGCATGGTGGTGCATGCCTGTAGTCCCAGCTACTTGGGAGGCTGAGGCAGGAGGATTGCTTGAGCCCAGGAGTTTGAGGCTTCAGTGAGCCATGATTGTGCACTTTTTATGGCTGGTTTGAATCAGAATCCTAAAAATATCCATATATTGCATATGGTTTATATATCCTTTAAGAAAGTTCCCCCATTTTCATCTTTATTTTTATTTATTTATTTTTTATTTATCATCCTTATTTTTAATGCCATTTATTTGTGGAATAAAATGAGTAATCTCTCCTGTAGAACTCCCTGTATTATATGTTTGGCTAATCATACCCTCATAGTGTCATTAACATGTTCCTCTAGCCTCCATATTTCCTTAACCTGGTAGGTAGGGCCTTGACCTGAATCAAGTTCAAGTTTGGGCAGGTAGTGCCTGCCTTTCCTATTGCATGCCATCAGGATGCACATACTGGGTGCTTGTTCCACTTTGGGAGGTGTTAAGATTGGCCAGTGGGTTCAGGAGGTGCCAATCTGATCCATGGATTACAAAGTCCCCATTTGCATTTCACCTAATGGTGTTAGTGGCCGCTGAGAATTATTGCCTGGAATCATGATCTCCCCAGAGGTAACAAACAGTGATTTGTTACTTCTGTCATTCCTTCTACATTTTTTAGCTATAATATAAGAAATAATTTTCTCTCATCAGCTATTTTGATTGCTCTGAAATACCCCAAAGGAAAACTAATGTAAATGCTGTATTCTTTTCTGTTATTTGCCAATTCCCAGAATGATTAGGGACCCTCTCAAGATCCCTCTGAGGGAAGTGTTATTTAGAGACCGATTTTACAGACAAGGAAGCTAACACAGTGAGAGGTTATATGATTCCCAAGATCACGTAACTATTGGAGGACAGAGCAGGGATGCCCATTTTGGTAGGACTGACCCTAGAGTCTCTTTAGACAACTTTCTCAAGCTTCCACTTCATATTTATAAATATGTAAATATGGCAACATAATAGGTTCATAAGCAGGAATTACTTTCTTCATTAAGTAAAGTTATCCTATTGACCTAGAAGTACCCTTCCACGCTGGGATATCACCCCATACCTGTTAGGATGGCTATTATCAAAAAACGAAAGACAGTAAGTGTCAGTGAGAATGAAAAATGGTGCAGCCTCTATGGAAAACAGTATGGAGATTCCTCAAAAAAATTAAAAATAAGACTACCATATGATCTAGCAAGCCCATTTCTGGATATTTATCCAGAAGAGTTGCAATCAAGATCTCTAAGAGGCAGGAGCACGCCCGTATTCACTACGGCATTGTTTGCAGTAGCCAAGATGTGAAAATGAATGACCTGTCCATCCATGGATGAATGGATAAAGAAAATGTGGTATCTACATACAATTGAATATTATTCAGCCTTAAAAAAGAAAGAAATTATACGATATGTGATCACATGGATGAATCTTGAGGATATTATGCTAAGTAAAATAAGCCAGTCACAGGAGGACAAATACTGCTTGTTTTCACTTATATGAAGTATCTAAAATAGTCAAATTCATAAAAGCAGAGAATAGCATGGGGGTTTTCAGGAGCTGTGGAATGGGGAAATGGGAATTTGCTAATCAACGGGTATGAAATTTCAGTTATGCAACGTGAATAAGTTCTAGAGGATCTACCGTACAACATTGGCCCTATAAACAACATCGTCATGTTGTAGACTTAAAAATATTTTAGGAGGGTAGATCTCATGTTAAATGTTCTTACCACAATAAAATTTTTAAAACAAAAAAGAAAAGAAATACTGTCACATGAAGGGAAATCTGAGTGGAAGACTAAATATAAAGAACTATTTTCTTTTCCATCAAGCTTTGGAAAAGTATCAAGTGCATTGTTACTGACAATAATGAAACATCTGTGCCAATGAATCAGGAGAAGTTATCACTATCACCAACTGTAAGCTGATGGCTTTTTCAGATGATACTTAATTAACTGGTATGACATCAACAAAACCCCTCCCTCAAACTTCCACAGAACAAAGAATTGTCTAGGGAAGTTGCCAACCAGAATAAACCTGGGGGTTACCACCTGAAATACAGGTATTTTGCGGATGAGTAGACGTTAGAAAGGGCTATACAATCTCTTACACAAACTCCTGGAGTGGTAGCAGATAGTAAGTTAGAATAGAAAGGAGTCTGCCATGGTTCTTGAAGAGTTGAGCCATCACTACTGTCAGATGCTTAGGAAGAGGTTCTAGGTCACAGAATTAGACAGAAGTCATTGACTGTCATTTTATACTTTTGTGAGCTGACCTGGTATACTCTGGATGCTTTTTGTAGACAACAAACAACAAGAAAGCAGTGATGAAGTTGGAAGAAAGCCAGAGGCCAACATAAACAACAAAGGTCAATGGAAATGCTAAAAATGTTCTGTGTTCACAAAAGGGGGAGGCTGCTGAGAATAGAGTTTGGATATCTGAAGGCTATAAAACCCAAGGAATGGGAGAAACTGTATTGTAAACTTAGTTTACAATACAAAAATACTGCTAGATGCTATAAAAACTTCTATGCTTTGGTTCCTATCTGCCTCTCCTAGTGTATTTCCTGACACTCCTGTTCGGGGGCTGCTCTTTGCCCAGGGAAAGACTGGTTTCACCAGAACACAAGCTCCACGGGGCCAAGGACTGGTCTGCATTGTTCTCTACTGTACCCAGTCCCAGGAATAGGGTCTGGCACTCAGTAAGAGGAACCGAATGTATTTTTATTGAATGAATTTAGAGCTTTTCCCTAATTATTTCACAGTCAAATTTAACCCAGTCCTACTTCTTCAAGAAATAATAATTTCTTCATTCAATAACATATTCTTTACAGGTCTATTATAGTTTGTACCTTGTTTTAGATTTTCTTTTTAATACATGAATTTTTTTTTTTTTACCACTAGATCATTAGTTCTTGCTAGGTTTTGTCAAAACATAATCCAAAGATTTTCTGCATCAATTTTACCTATAGTGCTCAATTTAAAATGTTGCATGTTGGCTCAACCCCAGAACTACTAAATCAGAATCTCTGGAGTCTGTGGCCAGGAATCAACCCATTTTACTAGTTCCCCAGATGATCAGACCCTGAGGTCTGAAAAGCAACTGGGGAGGCCTTATTTATCTTTATGTCTTCCACTGTGCTTTGAGTTCTAGAGAAATGTTTATTGTTTTAAATGGAACTGAATTGAATTGAACTAAGTAATGGTGCAACTCCTTTGCTTGTTAATTTTGAAATGCATCCACCTTCCCAGAGGAAACAATGGATGGAATCAAAGTTACCTGGGTTTCTCAATAGGAAAACAGAACACAAATTTTAAAACAAACCAAAAAACCCACGAAAATTATGCATGTCAGTCAATAGTTTTAATGTAAACTTCATTGACGTAAGCACATGTAGAGAAAACTGTGAAAAACGTAAGTATATATCTTAATGAACATTTTCAAAATGAACATAATCATGTGACTAGTACCCAGTCAAGAAATAGAATATGGCTCATACCCCAGAAACGCATCCTGTCCCTTTCCTGTCACTAGCCTTCATTGAGGGGAGCTGCTAGCCTAACTTCTAACACCATAGATTTGTTTGGCTATTTTGTTTGCTCATATATATTTTTATCTACCTGTCTATGTGCATCTTTTTGAAGTTCATTCATTTTCACTGCTGCGTAATATTCCATCGTGTGAAGATAGCACATGTCTGCTTATCCACACTGCCCTAGATGGATATTTGGGTTGTTTTCAGCTCGAGGCTGTTATGAATAGTGCTGCTATGAATATTCTTGGATATGTTTCTTAGAGAACACTTGCAAACCTTTCTGATGGGAATATATCTAAGGGCGAAATTGCTGGGTCACAGGGTATGCACATTTCTGTCTATCTTGAGTAATTACTGCCCCAATTTTTCATGCCTGTCTGTATTCATGCCACTGTCCCCCCTACACACACATGCACAAACTCTGGACTTGGTCATTGTCTTGCTTTGGCCAATGGAATAGTGGAAAACTTGGTATTAGTAGGGCTCATAAAAGTGCTCGCTTGTTTTTATGCTCTCTCTTGCTCTTCCATGACCCCTGTCCAGGTGAGCCTGCTAAGGACACGAAGGACATCAGGGGAGCAGAATGACCCTGGACAAGGCCACCCTACCAGCCAGCCCCAGCCAAGCCACCAGGTGTCCACAGCTACATGCACAAGCCCCAGCAAGAGTGACTGAGCCTAACCCAGATCAGCAGAGCTGCCTGCCTAACCCACAGACTTGTATGGAATAGGAAATGGTTGCTTTTTAAGTCACCAAACTTTGGGGTAGTTTGTTACACAGCAGTGGCTACTTGCCTTATTACCAAACAGATCCCCAAAGGTGGTGCCAGCCGTCATTCTGCCAGTAGGGTCTGAAGTTTGGAAGTTCCACATCCTCATCGAGGCTTGGTATAGATTAAACTGCATGATATTTGACTATTGCCCACATGCGAAATTGCAATTTCATATGTTCCAACATGTTAATTTCTTTTCATTTTATTTGTTCTTTGGAGTATATAACAGTATCAGATTCTGAATTTAATTTGTGTTTTCCTAATAATTAACAATGTTGAGCACCTTTTCATACATTTATTAGCTGGTAGTATATCCTCTTAAACAGATGAAGTATGTGTTTAAGTCTTTTGTACATTTTTCTGTTGGATTAACTGCCTTTTCTGCCACTGATTTGTAGGAACTAAAAACACACATACATACAGACGTAGTGGGTAAGAGAACTTTGCCAAACATATGTGTACAGATATCTCTTCCTACTCTGTGACTTTCCTTTTCACTTTTTTAATTTGGGCAACTCTGCTCAATTTACCCATTTTAACCTTTATGGTTGTCAACACTTCTTTGCCTACCCCAAGGTCATGAAGCTATTTTCCCATTTTCTTCTAAAAGCTTTATTCTTTTGCCCTTTATATTTAGAATGATCCACTGAAATTGATTTTTTAAGCATGATACGAGGTAGGGGTCAAGCTCCATCTTGGTCCCCAGTGAGTACCTAACTGACCTGACATTTGTGGAAAGGGCAGCTAGTTGCAGTTTGTCTTGCCCAGCTCTTACTGTGAGGCTGCGCGATATCATAAGAAGAGTTTCCAACCAGTGTGTTGTCCCAGCTCTGCTACCAACCTGCTGGTTCTGTGACCTTGGGCAGGTCATTACAGCTGTCTCTGTTTGCTCATAAGTAAAATCAGGAGATTAAATTAGATAATCCTCATTGTCCCTTCCAGAAGCGTAGGATCAGGCAGAAGTGACATCATACCCCAACTATGACATTATTAGTTCTGGGACCTCAGGGAAAGCATTTAACATCTCTGAGTCCCAATTTCCTTACCTGTAAGAAGGGAACAATCATACCCATATGTAGGGCTGCTGTTGTAAAATAAGAAAAATGTATATGAAGGGCCGGGCGCTGTGGCTCACGCCTGTAATCCTAGCTCTTGGGAGGCCGAGGCGGGCGGATTGCTCAAAGTCAGGAGTTCAAAACCAGCCTGAGCAAGAGCGAGACCCCGTCTCTACTATAAATAGAAAGAAATTAATTGGCCAACTGATATATATATAAAAAAAAAAAATTAGCCGGGCATGGTGGCGCATGCCTGTAGTCCCAGCTACCCGGGAGGCTGAGGCAGAAGGATCACTCGAGCCCAGGAGTTTGAGGTTGCTGTGAGCTAGGCTGACGCCACGGCACTCACTCTAGCCTGGGCAACAAAGCGAGACTCTGTCTCAAAAAAAAAAAAAAAAAAAAAAAAATGTATATGAAGTTCTGTACTTGGTACATTATATTGTTCAACAAAAGGTAGCACTGTTGTTAATAGTCATGCTGGAGATATCAAAGAGAATTTGCCTTTATTTAATTTCAGTAAAAATATAATTGATACCTCTAAACATAATTAGTCATACAACTTTGCATCCAAGTTTGCTTGGCAGTGCAGTTAACTAGCCCTGTGATAAGAATCTTAATTTTGCCATATCCTCTTCAGTCCTGAGAGATGTTGTTTTGTAAAGAAAACTAGAAGTAGAGAAGTTACACAGATATAAAATCAGCTTTCTTGAAATTGCTATGCATTATTCTTGAATTGGAAAGTGTATCCTAAACATTTGTAGAGCCCAGGAAAGGACAGCTTGTCACAGTTACACAGCCTCGGTGACGCTTGTCCATGATGAATTAAGAAATCTTAAATCATCAAATTTCTGCAAAGAGACTAACCCAGGAATTCCTGATTTCCTGACCACCCCACTTAAAGTAATGCCCCTCCCTCATTCTCACCTCACTCTGGTTTTCTTCCCAGCAATTACAACTACCTGACACATTCCCTGTCATTTTGTGAATTGTCTGTTTCTCCTTCAACGACAATGTAAACTCCAGAGGTGCAAGAGCTTTGTTTAATTTACCATGTATCGGCCGGCAAGGTGGCTCACGCCTATAATCAATCCTAGCACTCTGAGAGGCCGAGGCGGTCAGATCTTTTGAGCTCAAGAGTTCAAGACCAGCTTGAGCAAGAGAGAGACAGTGTCTCTACTAAAAAATTAGAAAGAAATTAGCTGGACAACTAAAAATATATAGAAAAAATTATCTGGGCATGGTGACAGATGCCTGTAGTCCCAGCTACTTGGGAGGCTGAGGCAGGAGGATCGCTTGAGCCCAGGAGTTGAGGTTGCTGTGAGCTAGGCTGACACCATGGCACTCTAGCCTGGGCAATAGAGTGAGACTGTGTCTCAAAAAAAAACAAAAAACAAAAATATTTACCATGTATCTTGAGCACCTAGAAGAATGCCTGATACATAGTAGACATTTGGTAAATATTGTAAAAGAAATGAATGAAAGTAAAATAAGAACCACATAAAGTATGTATCAAAAGTAGTAATGACATTCAGTTAAGTCTATGCTATACTTAACATGACATAGAAATCAATAATGTATTTGGGCTGCAACACCTCTGTCAACCCCACACTCCAATTACTGTAGAGGTTCAGTAATAACATTACCACAAAAATATTAGCTCTGTTAATAGGCAACACATTTTTCACAAATGCACCTTTGGGAACTATGAGAAGGAAATTGATATTTCCCACATACATATGCTGTCATTGTTTTTTTTTTTTTTAAAGAGAAACTGTTTAATAAACACAATTACTGGAAGAGAAATTATTCAAAAAGCTGTTTTTCTCTTTTTAAAATAAAAGCAGACATGGAAATCATGTTTTTTATTATAAAAAATATTAAGTTTTGCATGTTGACTATTCAAAAGCTGTTCGATTTTTCCTTTAGCAAAATAAATTGTTAATTAAGATAGACAAACACCAGGAAACATTGAAGTTAGTCATTTAATTTCCTCACTTACTCAGAGCTGCCTGGAGTCATTTCCTGCAGGAATTCCATGTCTTCCCATTGAACTGTGTCAGCAGCTGGTAACGAAATCACCCACTCAGGCAGTGGGTGACACTCCAGTCTCTAATTACAAGTCAGGTTTTTTATACTCACCATGGAGCCAGATTGACTTTAGAAATAAAGATAAATACCTTCTAGAATGCTGTTTCTGTGTTGCTCTAAGAGGCAATTTGGTCCAGTGGGAGGAACTAACTGCAGGCAAAGAAATCTGACTTCTAAATTTGGGTGGCCGCTAGTTTTGTGACCTTAGATTTGACCTCCTGTGTCCTAATAGCCTTATCTATGCGAGGATGATAACACTCAAATTTTACCTAAAAAAGCTGTTTTTAAGATGGAAGGAATAGCCAAACTCAGAATGTAGCTAATTTTGTAGGTGTGCATGACTCCAATACATATTAATAAGCTTGTAATAGTCTTAAGAATAGAGATTTTATGCAAGTAGTCTTTTTGTTTGTTTGTTTGTTTGTTTTAGAGTTGAGGTCTTGCTCTGTCACCCAGGCTGGAGTACAGTGGCACAATCATAGCTCACAGCAGCCTCGAACTCCTGAGCTCAAACAATCCTCACACCTCAGCCTGTCCTATAGTCTCAAGGACAGAGATCTTCATCTGCTCCAACCTTGACCAAAGGCATGTGTTGGGTATATAGCAGATGACTGATAAATCAGAAAAATCAACATCTTTTGCATATTATAACAAGGTTGATAATTGTGTTTTTTACAGATCTTAAATGCATAAGCTTTATTCTTGTTCCTAAGTTGCCTATTGGGAAACAGAAGCCCATGAATTAATCATGCTATTTTTTTGTTTGTTTTTGAAGACTAGCAAGGGATTTGACCAAGCATGTATAATGTATCTAAATTTGGGGTGGGGATGGTGGGAGGATGAAACTAGAGTTCTATAGGTTGAATATTTGTGTGTCCCAAAACTAGTATGTTGAAATCCTAACCCTCACTGTGATGGAAATGGGAGGTGAGGCTTTTGGGAGGTGATCAGGTTATGAGGGTGGAGCTTTTATGAGTAGGATTAGTGCCCTTAAAGAAGAGACACTCTCTTTTCCACCACATGAGGACACAGTGAGAAGGCACCACCCACGAACCAGGAAGTGTGCCCAGACACTGAATGGGCCAATGCCTTGATCTTAGACTTCTCAGCCTCCAGGACTGTGAGAAGTAAAGTTTTGTTGTTTATTAGCCACCCAGTTTATAGTATTTTTGTTATAGGAGCCCAAGTAGACTATGACAGAAATGTACATCCTTTTCTTGTCCAAACATTTTCCTGACTGGACCAGTCAACTGGACAAGGATGAATACCAGTAATAACTCATAATTTTAAGAGTTTAAGTGTTTGGTTTGGTAATCAAAAGGAATAAAGAAGTCCACTTATTTCCCAAATGGGGTGAGGACATACTGGATTTTAGAGTACTTGAGTCAATAAGCTGAATAAAGTCCAAACTCCCATTTTCTGAAATTTTCTGCAGAGCCTGGCTTCTGCAGATTGAACAGTGGCTTCCCTCTGCCTCATGAGCCAACTCCATTCTCTGCTGTCCTCAACAGCATTTACTGAAGCCAATTATTGGGAGAGCCAATGAACTGAGTGAAGACGTCGTTTAGACAGTATAGTAGAAGAGAGTGTGAGTATGTGTTGTTCAAATCTTTTGACTGTAGTATATTTATTGAGAACTATTTTTTAATTTATTTTCTCAGCATATTATGGGGGTACAAATGTTAAGGTTATGCATATTGCCCTTGTCCCCCCCTCTCCTCTTGAGTCAGAGCTTCAAGCATGTCCATCCCCAAATTGGTGTGCATCACACTCATTATGTTTGTATATACCCATCCCCTCCCCCAAACCTGCCCGACACCCGATAAATGTTATTTCTATTATTTCTATATGTCCACTTAGATGTTTATCAGTTAACACCCATTTTCTGGTGAGTACATGTGGTGCTTATTTTTCCATTCTTGGGATACTTCACTTAATAGAATGGGTTCCAGCTCTATCCAGGAAAATACAAGAGGTGCTATATCACCGTTGTTTCTTATAGCTGAATAATATCAATAAAGCACTTCATAGATGGTGGAAATGAAGCTGAGTTCTTTCATATTTTGACACCTATAACTACACCTGTACTTAGTGTTAAAAAAATCTACAGGCATGATGACTGAGCATATAATGAATTGGGGATATATGGGAATGTCTCTCAAATATTGGGGTGTGTTGATTTTCTGTAACACTTTTGACTTTGTGTTCATTCTAATGATAAGCTAAACAAACTAATAAGCACGGTGTTCATGTTCTGGATCAGACTTTATGGGTTCAAATTCTCTATGAGTGGCATGGATTTGAGAAGGCTATTGAATTCTGAGCTGCCATTTCCTTATCTATAAAATAGTGATGATAGCACCGTTATTTTTTGGTTGTTTGTTTTTTTTGAGACTGAGTCTCGCTTTGTTGCCCAGGCTAGAGTGAGTGCCGTGGTATCAGCCTAGCTCACAGCAACCTCAAACTCCTGGGCTCAAACAATCCTTCTGCCTCAGCCTCCCGAGTAGCTGGGACTACAGACATGCGCCACCATGCCTGGCTAATTTTTTCTATATATATGTTAGTTGGCCAATTAATTTCTTTCTATTTATAGTAGAGACGGGGTCTCACTCTTGCTCAGGCTGGTTTTGAACTCCTGACCTCGAGCAATCCACCCGCCTGGGCCTCCCATAGTGCTAGGATTACAGGCGTGAGCCACCACGCCTGGCCAGATAGCACCTTTATTAGGGAGTTACTGTGAGAATTACATGAGATAAACTAGATATAGAAAGGTGCTTAGCACATATAAAATAGTCTGTAAATAACAGCTATTAATTTTATCATCATTACCATTTGGATGGCTACCTACAACAAAGTACTGCCACATCATTCATAGCATCTGTATTTAAGGTCACATCAATGCCAAGTAGTACACTCGGTGTCATGGGTAAATGAGAAAAGAAGAAAGGTTGGAATGAACACAAAATGTATTTGTGCCAAGTGAAGTTCAAATCATTTGGTGTGTCTTATACACAAATGATGGTTTCATAGAGTTCAAATCGGGAAAACATAGGAAAAGTTGGAATGGTTACCCAGCAAACCATAGTGTGATGAATTGTAAAAAGCTGGCAGTATAGCAGTCATGACCATATTCACATTCTGAACAGCAATTTGTTTTCAGCGAAACAGCATCATCTATCACATTAAATTAATATTACTTTGAATATATTGGCTTTATTTGCATTTAATTATGAACTGTTTTGGTTTTATGGTTATATTAGAGCTATAAGTAGGAGGAGCTTATATTTTGTTTTATACATTAATGTATTTAACTAATATTTAAAAATTTGAAGCCAACACTGGGGCACATAAATTTCCTTTCCTTTAAGGGATCACTATATTATTCAATTTTGAGAAATGCTGCTGTTTGGTAGAGTGGAGCTGTAAATAATGTTGGGCGCTGTGCCCGATTACATGATTCTAACATATTTGCAAGTGCCCACTGTGTAGGGGGCATTTGTTAGGTGCAAACAGTGATAAAATGCAAACCTTGTTTTGTGTGTGTGTGTGTGTGTGTGTGTGTGTGTGTGTGTAAGAGAGAGAGAGAGAGAACAGGGTGGCACTAAGTATCAAACGAGCAGTATAGAAAATATCATGAGAACTCGAGAGAGAGCCCAGCAGCAGATGGCTGAGCTGGCCAGGTATGGTTTGGGGGTGACACGAGATTTGAGCTAGGCCTTACATAAGGATGCTAGGAGACATTCCAGTCTTAGAAAATAGCTGTGTGGAAGTAAGGAGTAGCATAAGCAAAGCAAAGAAGCCAACTGTGTTAGTTATGCTCAGTTGTTTACTGCCTGATTTAAGAGCAAGGTGGTAAAATAAACAAAGCTTTTCTAATACAAGACCTCCATGAATGCCTGATATGCGGATAGTACTAAACTCTACATATACTATGTTTTTCCTGTGCATGCATACCTATGACAAAGTTTAATTTATAAATTAGGCACAGTAAGAGATTAACAACAATAACTGATAATAAAATAGAATAATTATAACAATATACTGTAATAAAAGTTATGTGAATGTGGTGTCTCTCTTTTTCCTAAAATATCTTTATTGTACTGTGCTCACCTGTTTTCAGACTGAGGTTGGCCACTGGTAACTGCAACAGTGCAAAGTAAAACCATATTTAAGGGGTGACTATTTACATACATGTCTATAATTTCAAGTGACTCAAGACAAGAGTCAAGAGTGTAGCCAGAGGTTCACATTTTGCTCTTATGGCAGCTAGAAGGTAGGATCTACGTAATCTGCCATTCTTGGGAACTTCCAAGTAGCCTAGAATCATGGGATTTTCCTTGCTTTGATTAGTGAACATTGCCACAAATTGACATTGCAGTGGTTTAATTGACTTTTTAAATTAGTTCTCAAATGCCAGCACTTTATAAATTAGATAGAAGTGTTTTGTTTCTGAAAGAGAAGGAGGGATTCTTCTTCTCTGGGTAGAAAAAATGGGTAAAAAAATGTCTAATGTTTCTCTTCACATATTTTTCTGATACCTGTGGTGCTTATTGCTGCTTATCTGCTAGCAAATTCCAGCAGATAACAAGTGAATAATGAATTAGCAAATATTGATAGAAACTCATATAGAGCCAATCACATGTAATTCGTATGTGTGTACATGTGTGTATTTGCATGTCCATGTTAATAATTTCATAATATGGTCATATTTCTTGCAATCACTTTTTTTAGCATTACCATACCCAGAGCATTCATTATACTGCTGATGGTTCATGACATTATATTAGATCTTGACAATAATGAAATGTCTTCTCACAATGGCATCTGATATATATATACATCAAATGGGATATCAAATGGTCAGAAATACCTTTTCCAATTTTAAAAGAGCTATTGTTATTTTAATCTGATGCATTTTAAGTTATATTTCTTGTAGTATAATTTACATATGATTAAAATCACCTTTTTGAAAAGTATACAGTTCAGTGAATTTTGCCAGATGAGTATGGTAGTAAAACCATATCACAATCAAATTATATTTCCATCACCCAAAAGTTCCAATTTGCACTTTGTAGTCTATTTCTTCCCAAGCCCCAGGAAATCACTGATCTGAAATCTGACTGTATGGTTTTGTCTTTTCCAGAATGTCACATAAATGCCATCATAAAACAGGCAGCATTATAAATCTGGCGTTCTTTCCCTAAACAAAATGCTTTAGTTATCCATCCGCATCGTTGCATACATCAGTGCTTCATTCCTTTTGAAAACTGAAAAATATTCCATTGTATAGAGGCACCACAATTTGTTTATCCATTTATATGTTGATGGACATTTGTATTATTCCCAGCTTTTAGTAATTATGAATAAAAATGGCCATAATTATTTGTGTACAAGTATTTACATAGACGTACCTTTTCATTTCTCTTGGGTAAATACCTAGAAATGGAATTGTTGTGTTCCAACTTGGGTAAACACCTAGAAGTGTTATATGTTCAGTGTATAGTTATTTTTGTAAGAAACTGCCAAACTGGTTTCCAAAGTGCTGTACCATACAGCAACCACTTTTTAAAATGTATGTTTTGGAATTAAATATATCAGAATTTTGTGAAGTTCTGCAATGAGCCTGGCACTCTCTATAAAGTGTATCATGATTTCCAGAAGCTCCTTTACTTAAATTTTGAGAACCAGAATCTAAGAGATAACCTACTTCAACTTGAAATGGAATGATAAATACACTCATTTAAATTTAGCGCCATAGATGTGCTTACCATGCCAAAACATTTTGCGACATAATCGCACCCTTACATCAGTTAACAGAGAAGGAACCAGCAAAGCCAACTGCAGTAGCACAACAGCTCTGCCCAGCCAGGGAGAACACCAGCTAATGGAGACAGTTGTCTTACTTATAACAACAAAAAATGTTTTATAAGCAAAAGAGTGACACATACATAAAGCCTAATTCAAGATTGCATTTATGTAATTGCAGCAGACACTGTATAAAAATGCAGTGTCCCCTGCCCCATGCTCTTTGAAGTATATTCTACACAGTCCTTTGGAGGGTCCCAAGATTGTGTTCAGTTGGCCTCAGAGATGGGTTTATTGGTTTTCCTCTCTTCCCTGACTCACCGCCTACTGCATTTCCTGGGATCACCCTCCAAACTAACACTCTGCACATGATTCGTGTCTCAGATTCTGCGTTTGAGAAATTCAAAGCCAGATATTAATATACCTACCTAATATCTCATTGATTCCTGAAGTCATCCAAGGAAAAATATTAATAATGACCACACACTTATTAAAATAATAGGCATCACTAAGCGCTTATTATGTGCCAGATATTTTACTAAAAGCTCTACTTATGGTATCATATTTAACCTTCACAATAATTATATGAATATTATTCTCGTTTTACAGATAATAAGACTAATGCATAGAGAGAGAAGTAAGATCATTTGCTCAAGGTGGTGAGTCAATTACAGGGCTGGGATTCAAACCCAAATCCTTTGTGCTTTATTTTTATTTTTTTATAAGCTCATGCAAAAGTGTGGTTTAGTCATTCATGCCTTTATTTCAATTATAATAACTTTAAAAAAACAAATTACCAACCCGCAAGAAACACCTTTGTAGTAAGTACGAATGTGAGAAGGGGAAAGAAAGAACCTGTCTGATGACTTCGTCCTCCAGATAAGCTGCTGTCGACATGTGTCTTTTCAATCTCAAAGGAAATAAAAGTGGGCTGGTATAGATTTTATTTTTTATCCCAGACGTCTTCATTCTTTACTGTGGATCACAAAGATTAGGCATTAAGAACTCGTTTGTTTTCTTAAGTACACAAGTTCTCAAGAACTACCTGGAATCCAGGACGCTCCTGTGTTGGCTGAGCCTCTGGGCTTCTCTGACACCAGGTAGCTCTGCGAGTGATCACACCCATCCGTGCATGTGCCCAGTGGCTCGGGGCTGGAGTGGAGACCTCACGAGAGACACATGTTGGTCCCCACCAGCCATGTGACCTTCTGGTGCCCTCGCTGCCCTGCTTCCTCCTCCACAAAAAGGGGGGTTTCTTATCAGCCCTGATCTTGGTAAACTTCTCTAGAGATCCCAGAAGTTTTGTTTTGTTTTTTTTCCTTTTCCTTATTGCACAAGACAGGAACACGTTTGTATTTGAAGCAATACACAAGTATATAGAATAAAGTGTGACCAGTCCCTGAGGCCAACCACCCCACACCTTTCCCGCTCACTTCAGCAGAGGTTCCCGCCGTTACTAGTTATAGCATTCCAGTCCTTTTCCCATGCAAGAAACCTGGTGTCTTGGTGGCATGAGGGCTTGGAGCCCTGGGGATTGACCGGGTTCCAGCATGTGACTCACATGCATTATCTTCTACACGTTTGGGGAAAATTTAGCCTGTAGCAAAAGAGAAAGTGAGTTTCTAATTGGATTTATGGCCATGACTCCCAGAGTAGCCCTCTGCCCTCTGTAATCTCCATAGTGGTTCAGATAGAATCTCTCTCTGCAAAAGGTCCAGAAGACTCTGTAAGGAGAAAGCTGGTCCATCTCCTGCTCACCCAATAAAAAGTCAGATTGTTATTAAACTGTCCCTGAAGCTACTGTGATTTACATTCACGTTAATGGTTCTCTTTGTAGAGCAGTCCCTTTAATGGGGGATGCCCTCCGGTTCCTATTGGTTGCGTGTAAAATAAATATTACACCATCTCCAGCTGTCCGGCTCTCCTTGCATGCTTTGACTCGCCCCTGAAAGCACAGACACCAGACATTTCCCCTGCAAAATGCTCATGGATTCAAAGACGCCAACACCACATTATTTGTACAGCAGAGAGACAGAGGTAACCCAGTTGTCCATCACTGGGAGAATATAGATGTATTCCATGGAATAAGATGTAACAAGCAGAAGCAATGAACTAGATGGATATAAAGCAATGCATGGAGAACTTAAAATCACTGAGTAAAAAGAAAGAAATAGAATCAAATGCATAGCACAATGCTACGAATACAATTTAGCCACACACTTATGTAAAATAATGCTATATGTGGTTTCAAGGATGTATGTATACCCAAGGACATACACCAAACAGAGTAATGTAGCACCTCTGGGGGAGAAAGAAATGAGAATGGAAGACTAAAGAAAAAGTTATAAACTAAAGCAGGAGCAGCTCTGACAAGGAATGATGAACTGAAGATGACGTTGAAACTTAATGCTTTGCTCCTGAGAGGTGGTAAATAAATACCAAGTGAATAAAAGCACGAAGTCACCTGTCTTTTACTTTTCTTTCCCTTCAACTGCAGTTTCATTGCCTATATGCATTGATAGACCACCTTCTATATATTTGGAACAATCCCAGTTCAGCTCTGTGATCTCAGAAAAGCTGCTTCACCTCTCTGGGCCTCAGTTTCTTTAATGGCAAAAATAATAAAATGAAAGGAAGACAATGATAGCATGACACACGTCATAAGCTGCAAGGTTTTGTAAGATGGAAACAAGGTAATATTGGGGGCCCGACACACAGTGGGCACTGGGCAAGCGAACCATTTTTTCTCCCTTGTGGGGAATGGGAACACAAACAGGCCCAAGCCGGGAATAGCCAAAGCCCTTTGACATTTAGCCCTAACTACCTATGGAGCTACAGGAGGCAACAAGGGTGTCGGCCACGTGATGTTCAACTCTTACCTGTTCTCATACAAGAGCGTGAGATATCTGGCTACAACTGTCACCTCACTGGTTGCGGGAATCAATCTGGCATAACCGGCACAGGGGTCCCCTGCCGTCCCCCTCCGCCCCTGCAAAGCTGCAGGTTGGGTTGAAGGTGACCCGCAGGATCTGAGACGGGCTCGTCCTTCAGACGTTGAGGTGGACCTTTCTAAGCTTTGAGGTCCAAGGTCTAACACGTAAATAGAAGGCAGCACTGTCACCACCAAGGCTGCTGACCCCCAGGTCCCAAATTCCTTGTATCTGCTCCAATGTAAAGAAGCCCTTAAAGCCTTGTTTCACGCGGCTAGAGAGGAAAGCCATGAGCACCAGCCCTTCTCTTTCTTAAACAGAATGAACAGGCGAGAAGAGCCTGAGAGAATGTTCTTCCCATGGGCTGAGTAATCTAAGGTTTCCATTGCAAACAAAAACCAAGAACCAGGAAAACAAGCAAAGCAGGAAGCTGGACTGGGCAAAAAGTTGGCCCAATCTCCTGGCTCACTCTGGGCAGATGAAAATCAAATTGGGGCTGGGCCAGGCCTCCTCATCTAGAGAGGAACACGGGATTCCTGGACGTGCTTCAGGGAAGGAGCACCTGAACGAAGGGTGGGGATGAGCGGAGATCTCCCACAGGGCTGCTGGCCGTGTCCTGACCAGGGTGTCATCAGCTTGAGCACAAGAGGCCTACGCAGTCTCCGGCCTCGGGGCTGACTTCGTGCTGGTGTGTTTTAGAAATTCTCTTACGTTCAACTTTAAGTCAAATAAAATTGCTATGGAAAACCTCCTTTAAAAGGGCAGCAATCCCAGAGTCCCCCCGCCCACACTGAGGAGTCTGCGCAGGCCTGGGCTCTGACGTCCTCCCTCTCAGTGTGGCCCTGCAGCTGCCTGTCACAGACGGCCTTCCGTAGAAAACCTTTGGTTCTTCGTTTTACCCAGGTAGGGTACCCAGAAAGCACAGGGGCCAGCTGCCAGGGAGGTTTAGAGTAAACCCCAGGAAGACGAAGACCAACTTCAAAATATCATTCCTGGCCTCTTCGGTTTCCTACTTCCTGATTTCCACCAGAGCATGCAGATTTCAAAATCATAATAAACATCCCATTTATTTACCCTTTAAGAAAAATAGGGGCCGGGCGCTGTGGCTCACGCCTGTAATCCTAGCTCTTGGGAGGCCGAGGCGGGTGGATTGCTCAAGGTCAGGAGTTCAAAACCAGCCTGAGCAAGAGCGAGACCCCGTCTCTACTATAAATAGAAAGAAATTAATTGGCCAACTGATATATATATAAAAAAATTAGCCGGGCATGGTGGCACATGCCTGTAGTCCCAGCTACTCGGGAGGCTGAGGCAGAAGGATCACTCAAGCCCAGGAGTTTGAGGTTGCTGTGAGCTAGGCTGACGCCACGGCACTCACTCTAGCCTGGACAACAAAGTGAGACTCTGTCGCAAAAAAAAAAAAAAAAAAAAGAAAAATAGGTCAAGCGCAGTGGCCTAGATAAGGTCATTTCAGCTGATCGATCCACCCCTGGTTTAGCAAGGACGTAGTGTGGAACCATTTCCCTTCTCTCTTAATTCATCATGTCCTTGCTGCAGCCCCCAGCTTTCTTTTGAAAATGTTAACAGACAGAGGCCTCGCTTTTCATAGCCTGCCATTGGGAGAGGGAAGCCAGATAGAAAGTGTGATGTCGAAAGAGACCAACATTTGTTGAGTGTCCACTACACGCCAGGTTTCGGAATATTTTCAAAGTAGAGAAAAAGAAACCGGAGCGTGGGAGGCCCAGGATAGAGCCCAATGGGCTCAGCCTCATCTGCTCACCTCCCCCACCTGCCAGGCCTTCAGGGGAACCCAGGATCAGGAGGGAGAGGGAGAGGGTCATGGTGCGCCCACGCTTGGCCAAGAGCTGTACTGTTTCAGGAATACTAGATCGTGCCAACATGCTAAAATGCCGAGAGGAAAGAACTGGAAGGACGACGCCCTTGAAGACTCCATTAGCAGAGGTCTGTACAGCCTCCACGGCACGGGGCCGTGCAACTAGCAAGCTCATTAGGCCACGTGGAGGCTACATGTACCCCAGGACTCCAGAAAAACCACAGGAAAGATGCAGCCATTGACTCTCATCACAGACGTATTCCGGGCACCAGTGATTAATTCACTGAATTAATTCACTCAATGTTTTTTGAGCATTTACTATGAAATCTTTACTTCCTGATTCTGCATTATGCTACCTACCCCCTGAGATTCCTATGTTATCAAGAGTGCAGAGATTTTTCTGCATCTTCATGAGTATCTGGATATGAAAATAAAAGGCTTTGAAAGATCAATCATCAGAAACAATAAACAAGTCGGAAAGCCAATTGGTGTCTGAAAAGAAAGGTTGAGGGAAGGGCCTCACTTATTCGACGTTAAAAGCTTCCGTAATGTTAATTAAAACACGTGGTAGTGATTGAGCAATGGAAAGGCAGTTCGGTGCACAATACATAGCACACCCGGAAACATTCTCAAATATATGTAGTAGTTCAGTACAGGGAAACGTTTGCAACTCAAGCCAGTGATGAAAGTCTGGGTCATTCGATAATGGCGGTGAGTAGCCCTGGCAAGATATCCATTTTATAATATGATATAACGATGCATCTTTCCCACCCTACATCAAAATTAATTCCAGATATACTATTAACTTAAATATTTGTAAAAGAAACCCTCAAATTGCTAGAATAAAATATGGGTGATGATTTATACAACCTGAGTGAAGAAGGATTTCCAAGAAGAATCACTAAGAATTAGTCAGCATTAAAGGATAATGCTGATAGGTTTTACTCCATGTAAAGAAAGAACCTACGAGTGTCACTGCCTCCCTTGACTAGAAGCAAAGGGCAGGACAACATCAGAGAGACACTTTGGGCGGACATTCTGACATTGGGGGGTGGTGTGGTTGGTGCTTTCATTTTGCAACAATGATTATGTAGTATTGTTTAATAAAAGATAAAAACATGGCATTTACAAAAGTGCCTGAGAACTCAACTTCCAAAGTATTTTTCCCTTGACCAACCTCAAAAAACAAACAAAAACTAAAGTTGATATATTCCAGGTTAAATAATAATAATAATTCCAGGTTAATAATGCTCCTTTAAATATATTAGGATGCCATTTTTTGAAATAACCCAATGAAGTAAATAATTTCATTTTTATCTCCACATTTGGCTAATGTGGATATTAGGACTCAGAGTGGCACAGTGACTTGTCCCACATCACGCAGCTAGCAAGAAGCAGAGCTGAGCAGCATCCCAGATCTCCTGCTGTCTGTGTCATGAGATTTCCACACCACCACAGCTGCTGCTACTGCACCAGCAATTTCTCGTGGGGCTACCTTTTGAAAAAACACTCAGTCCCCTCAAAAATCAGTTCTTACTTTTATAGTATTCTCCCCCTATACCCATATACTCAGGCAAGATCCCCTGCTCCTAGAAGTCTCATCTCCAGCTTTTCCTAAATGATATGCAATGAGAACACATAACCTCAAATAAAGAATCATTAAAAAGAAATAGGTCACTTAAATTCAGACATGGAAAACTGTGCATTTCCCTAAGAATTTACAAAGTCTAAAGCCATAGTTCTGTATGCTAAAATATGTTTATATACTAATCAAACACTTAATCTCTCAGCCCAATACACCTATTGTCAACTTTTCCCCCAGGAACCATAAATGGGAGTGAGTTTCACACTTATATTACTAAAGTACCCTGGGTTGGTTTTGCCAAATCAATGGAACATGATCTCTTAGGAGCTACGTGAGAACCAGGACTTTGTCAGGTTGAAATTACCATTCTGCCACAAGCCTCCAGCATGGTAGGCATTCAATACACACAAATGACTGGATGAAAAATGAAAGGATGAGTGAAGATCTGGTTTAAAGAGAGAGGCAGGCCTCTTGCTCTCAGGAAGCCAAAAAATGCTTACAACTTATATTTGGTGGTATTTTCAGAAAGTGGCCCTCTTTATGTTATAGTTGCTAAAAATAGAAAACTACCTAAATGTCAAGTCATAGGAGATTAATTAAATGTATTACAGTCTAGACATGATCTACAATTAAAATAACATTACAGAAGTCAACTTGATATATCACTTAGAATGTTTTTAGTTTCAAGTAACATAAAACACTGACTGAAACAGACTTTAAAATAGGGACTTTTATTATGACACCTATCAGGAAGTCCAGAGGTAGGAGAAGTTTCAGGGTTGGTTGATTCCAAGCCTCAGTAATGTCACCAAGGACTGGTGACATCCTCCCACCACTCTGCCATGTGTCCTTGCGTGGTTCTCCCTCACTGTGGCCAGATGGCTACAAAGCTCTAGGCACCACAGCCAAGTACAGTAGGGTCCAGAGACCTAGAGGACTGTTTCTTCAGGTCTCTTGCCTAGAATCAGGGAAGCTTTTCTCAGGAGCTCCCGAAGACCCCCCATTATAGCTCAGAAGAGAGTCATATGCCTCCCACTGAACTAATCACCAGAAAGAAGAACAGGATGGCAATTATTGGCGTAGTCCAATGAGGATGAACCCCCTTGATTATAGGCACAGTCACCCTCATCTCCTGATGAGTAGTAAGCCTCTGACCGAAAGTGAGGCATAAGTGCCAGATGTATCAGTCAGGGTAGACTAGGTTATACTGCAGTAACAAATAGCCCCAAAGTCCCAATGGCTTCAAATAACAAAAGTTTATTTCTTTTGTCACACATACACACATCGCATTGACAAGGTCCTCTTTGCATCATAGTCTCTCAGATATCCAGGCGGATGGAGGAGCTTCATCTCAAACACTGCTAGTCACCTTACCACAAGGAAATAGAGAGCTCCCAGAGGTGTCGCGTCCCCAATTGAAAGCTCTGGAAAGTTATACGTCCCTTCTATTTTCAACTAGGCTCACGAACCCACCCATCACAAGGATGTCAGGAAGTGCAATCCCATTGCTTGCCTGGAAGTGAGGTGAGCCAGAAATACTTGGCAAATTCGTATTAGATAAGCAATGGAAACATATTCGTGAAACTCTACTAAGTTTAAAAAAACATTGTGGCAAAAGACTATCTACTATATTATTGCAAGTATAAATTGGAGAATGTGGGTATATAATAAACTGAAAACACTTATTATTTTAACAAATGGCAATAAAACTCTTCTTAGAGACTATAGTACATTTGCTTAGGAAGGTACCTCATTACACCTCTTGGGGTGGAGGTCTGAGCCTGAAAGCATAATCAACTGGGGGATGATAAAATAAGGGAATAGCTACCAGGCATTTTTATTTATTAGAAATAAATAGGAATTATGGCTGGGCACAGTGGCTCACGCCTGTAATCCTAGCACTCTGGGAGGCCGAGGCAGGCAGATTGCTTGAGGTCAGGAGTTCGAAACCAGCCTGAGCAAGAGCGAGACCCGTCTGTACTCTAGATAGAAAGAAATTAATTGGCCAACTAATGTATAGAGAAAAAATTAGCCAGGCATGGTGGCGCATGTCTGTAGTCCCAGCTACTCAGGAGGCTGAGGCAGAAGGATCGCTTGAGTCTAGGAGTTTGAGGTTGCTGTGAGCTAGGCTGATGCCACGGCACTCACTCTAGCCTGGGCAACAAAGCGAGACTCTGTCTCAGAAAAAAAAAAGAAAAAGAAAGAAATAGGAATTATGGATGAGAAAAAGCAATGAGGAGGGAACATAGAAAGGAACCAGAGGGAATTGCCTGGCACCATGGAATATGCCCAGGGACGTCTCGATATCTTAAATCAGGGTTTCTTAACAAAGGCACATTGACATCTGGGGCCGGATGACTCATTTCTCCGGTAGGTCTGCCCTGCACCTTGCAGGATGTTTAGCAGCATCCTTGTTCTCTACTCACTTAGCTGCCAGGAGCACTTGTGTCCACCAAAAATGTTGTGACAACCAAAAGTGTCTCTAGTCATTGCCACATGTTTCCTGGGTGGCAAAACCACCCTCAGTTGAGAAGCCCCACTCCCCAAGTGCCCAAATCTTCAGTGGAGTCTACCAGACACACGGAAGTTTTATACGAGTTGTTTCTTTGGGGATATTCAAAGAAGGGGTAAATTTCACAGTTGTGGTCTATACAAGCCACAGACTAGAGAGCAAGGGTCCGGGCAGGAGCAGGAAGGGAGAGCCAGAGTGGTCACCTTCCCTCTCCTCCCAAACCCCAGGAAGTCAAGTCTCTTGCAGAGGCCATTACGGGCTTATCCTGAACATGAAATGGGTTGAACTAAATTTCCAAGATTCAAAGGGATGTGGAGGAGATAAATAGATACCCAGATAGAGACAGTAAGAGGCAGAAGGATGCACATTAAGGCTGCCTCCTCAACATCTTGACGTCTCTCCCCTTGGGTGCAGACATATTGTTTGCATCTTCCCAACCTTAGCTTCAAAGGGATCCCAGATGTTCAAAGAGAATAATCCCAGGTCTCTCATTTTAGTAACTAGTTCACAAGTGGGCCAAGCAGAGCAGAGCTCAGGACTCTTGTTGAAGAGCTATGGAAAGTGGTGCTCTTTTTCCATTGCAGGTGAGTGTGAAAGCCCATACCCCTGGTCTTGTGGCCATAAGAGAAGCCAGTCTCAGAGTGGAGCCAATCAGTATCCAGGAAACACTGAGCAGGAGGGCTGATAAAGCCAGGCATGAAACCCACCCTGCCACTGAGCATTTCCTTTATGTAAGCCAAAGCATTTCCACTTTATTGCTTAAGCAACTTTGAATTGGGTTTTCTGTTACTTGCTATAGAAGGCCTTCTAACTGAATAACATATGGATACACAGATATGATCTATTAAATATATATCCACATATATGCATAATTTAAAAGTCTAGACAGAAAAACATCAAAAATTCACAATGATTTAGACTGCAGGAGTGTGGCCACCTTTCACTTCCCCTTTATGCTTATCTACATTTTCTATAATAAATATGCATTAAGTTTTGCTAGCAGAAAGAAATCATTCATAATAATGTAGCATTTATGGGTGAAGTGACATGCTTCTGGGATTTATTTTAAACTGCTTCTGCAAAAATAAAAGGTTGGAGGGAGATCGATGAAACAAAATTGGTGCAGCATTGATATAGATATTGAAGCTCTGTGACAGGGACACAAGGATTTATTGTACTATTTTATCTTTTTGTAATTTTGAAAATTCATACAATAAAATGACGAAATAAAACAGAAGGAATGAAGAGAGGGAGGGAGGGAGGGAGAGAGGGAGGGAGGGAGGAATTTGTAGAGGTGTTTCCAGTTGCCATTGCTGGCCTTGTGCTGTGCTGCAGCTGTCCCAGTGGGTCCTGATCCTGTCCACCCGTTGCCTGGAGCCTTCCTGGAGGTGACACACCCTTCATCATTCCTCTGTCCTCCATATGGATTGTGCTACTTCAGAGGTGGCTGTGGCACCTGTTGGTCATCCGTGTGTTGCTCAGCAACCTCCCCACCCAGCCATCCCAATCACCACCACCACCAAAATTTGTGTATTTGTATCAACTCTGCAAAAAAAAAAAAAAAAAAAAAAACACCACAAATAAATAATTTCATCTTCAGTATTGGACTTCTTAACTGAATTTATACCAGCATTTGCAGTAATGTCAGATGTTCTCACTGTGACAGGTAGCTTCCGTGAATTAGATTAATCCCAACAAACCCAGAGATTACTGAAATTAACTGATTTTCTTTATAAAGCATCTGGTGACCGTGATGTAAATCTAGCATCATTTAACTGTGTACAAAGGTCTTTTCCTGCAAATGGAGTCAATTCATTAGAAGTTATAGCTTCATTTTTTTTTTTACATGCAAAGGAAATTTGGAATTGAAAAGGAGTAAAATGAATTTAGGAAAACAGACACGTAGTCAAAGAGAGAAGTGGTGCTTCACAGGGTCATATGTAGCCATCCTCCTATACAGCCATGTATTGAGTCATTACCTTCTTAAGACTACTTGTATTAGTTTTCTAGGGCTACATCACGAACTGCCATAAACTTGGTGGCTTAAAACAACAGAATCTATTCTCTTACAGTTCTGGAGGCCAGAAGTCTGCAGGGCTTCACTCCCTGCAAAGGCTCTGCAGAACCACTGCTCCCTGCTTCTTCCAGCCTCTGGTGGCGGCAGCTTTCCTTGGGGCTGCAGCTCTCCATATCTACCTCCATCTCCATATCGCCTTCTCCATGTCTCTGTGTCTACTCTTCTGTCTCATGTGATGGCACTTGTCACTGGATTTAGGGCACGCCTAATCTCAATCTCCTTAACTTGGTCATATCTGCAAAGACCATTTTCCCCAGTTAGCTCACTCTCACAGGTTCTGAGTAGACATATCTTTTGGAGGGACCACCATTCAACCCACTATACTATTTAACATTACCCATAATATTTTTATTATAGTAGATGCTAATATTTCTTTGGGAGTTTTGGCAATGTTATCACTATATTTCTTTGAATGTCAAGCAATATTTTGTGTCACTTACACTTTCATCACGAATTTTTTAAAGAAATTGAAATTCAGCCCTTAATTTTTTATTAAATGGGCACTTAATTTTTTTAAACTCCTTACTACTGAAAGTACGTATTGTAAAATTTTAGAAAAACATTGACCAATAAAAATACGCCAGTATTTGTGATGTATACCATACAATAAGTGACAAGAGTACTTTAACAAGAACATTTGGACTATGCCCTACAGAAGGACTGCTCAGCGTCTATTTCCTCCATGTTTTTACATGTATAATCTAAAATGTGCTGTATTTCCATCGGATGACTGCATGGGTCACAGCAAAACTAGCTGGCATGCCACGTGACCAGCAGGAGCAGTAGTGTCCAATATCACCCCAGGCTGGAGGAATTAGCTGTTCTGAGCTGCTCATGGCCCATTGCACTTAGTTTTGTCACTAAGTACCCTGTATGCTGTCCTTTAAAGGGAGGTGTTAGTTAGGTTGCCTCTAGAAAGAACAGGAAAACAAAGTCAGGGAAAGAGAGCAGGATTACTTCCAGTCCTTTTTCAAAATTACTAACACGGTAAAGTGAGAATTCCAATCACTTCTGTACAGTTTTGGAAGAAACTCTTATTCCAATGAACAGTTTTACCAAATACTTGGCTTCATTTAATGCAATCAGTAATATTAATACAAATGCTCCATTTAAAATTTAAAAATCAGGAAAATTGCAAAATAAATGTAAAGGCAGAATAACAAATAAATTAGGACTATTCCCAGGCAATCATGGACATGAATCATCTTACCCAGAAGGCTCCACCTAGTTTTCCATCTTTAGTTTAGCCTTTCCAGAACATCGTACATGTGGAATCTTCCAGTAGGCAACCTTTTGAGTCCGACTATTTTAATTTAGCATAATGCATTTGGGATTCATTCCTTGTGTCATTGATTATATCAATAGTTCATTATTTTTATTGTTGAGTAAGTATTTCAACTGTATGGATTCAGCACAATTTGTTTATCCATTGACTCATTAAAAGGCATTGACTTGTTTTCAGTGTTTGGTGATTATGAATGGTACAGCTATATATATTCATGCACAGGTTTTTATGTGAACATAACTTTTCATTTCACTAGGTTAAATATTTAAGAGTGGAATTGCTGGGTCAATTTAATTTATTTATAAGAAATTGCCAAACTGTTTTTCCAGAATGGCTGTACTAACTTGCACTCCTATCTGCAATACATGAAAATTCCAATTGTCTTGAATGCTCACTAGCACTTGGTATTGCCAGGTTTATTTGGCTTGTTTTTTAGCCATTCTAATAATAGTAGCATCTTTTATGATTTTAATTTCAACTGCCTAATAACTGATAATATTGAACTTGCTTCTAGGTACTTACTTGTTATACATATATTTTGTTTGGTGAGGTGTTAACATTTTTTTTTTTCCAATTTATATAATTGTTTGTTTCCTTCTTATTGAGTTGTGAGAGCTCTTTATATAATCTAGATACAAGTTACTTATCAGATATGTGATTTTAAAATATTTTCATGCAGTCTGTAGCTTGTTTTTTTATTCTCTTAGCAGTGACTTGCTCAGTGCAAGAAATTTTAATTTTGGTGAAGTGCATTTATTAATTTTTCCTTTATTGATTGTACTTTTAATATTATAGCTAGAAACCTTTTGCCTAACCCAAGGTCACAAAGATTTTCTTCCTTCTTTTCTTCTAAAAATTGTACGGTTTTGTTTTATGTTTAGGTCCATGACCCCTTTTAATTTTTGTAAAGTTGTGAGGTTTAGGTCTAGGTTCTTATTTTGTAAATGGATGTCATATTACTCCAAAACCATTTGCTGAAAAGATGATCCTTTCTCCATTGAATTTCTTTTCACCTTTGTCAAAAATCCATTGACCATATTTGTGTAACTCTATTTCCACCCTCTCTATTCTGTTCCATTTATATATGTGCTTCTTTTTTGCCCATACTACACTCTATTGATGACTATCATGTTATATTAAGTCTTCTAATCAGGAAGTGTGAGTCCTCTAACTTTGTTCTTTTGCAAAACTATTTTGGATATTGTAATTCCTTTGCTTTTCCATAAAAATTTTAGAATTGGCTTGTTTATATTTATAAAAATCCTGATATTTTGCTTGGGATTGCATTGAATCTATATGAATATGGTAATAATGGACATCTTAGTAATACTGAATCTTTCAACCCATAAGCAAAGTATATATTTTCATTTACTTAGTCCTTGTTGATTTTTTCACCAGCATTTTGTCATTTTTAGCATACCAAACCTTCACATATTTTGCTAGATTCATAACTATTTCCTTTTTTTTTCTGAACTATTGTAACTGGCCCTTTTTAAAAAAAATTTCTATTTTCAATTGTTCATTGCTAGTATTTAGATATAAAATATTTTTGTATATTCACCATGTACCTTACAACAGTTCTAAACTCGCTAATTCTAGGAGCTTTCTAGAAGATTCCTTGGAATTTTCTATGTAGACAATTATGCCATCTATACGTGAAGACAGTTTTATTTTTTTCTTTCCAATATAAATGTTTTTCTTTTCTCTTGCCTTGTGGCGGTTAAGACTTCCAGTATAATGTTGCCTTATTCCTGACCTTACGTGGAAAGTATTCAGTCTTTCACCATTAAGTATGTTAGCTGTAGGGTTTTTATTAATGCCATTTATCAAATCAAGGAAATTTCCCTGTATTTCCAGTTTGTCGAATTTTAAAATATGAATTGATGTTGAATTTTGCCAAATGCTCCTCTGCATCTACTAAAATGATCATGTTTTTCTTCTTTAGTCTGTTAATGTGGTGGTTACATTGATGGAATTGCAAATGTTGAAGAAACCTTCATGCCTGAGATAAACCCTACTTAGTCAAAATGTGTTTTCCTTTTTATGTACTACTAGATTCAATTTGCTAATTTTTTTTAGGATTTTTGTGTCTATATTTGTGATGGTTATTGTTCTGGAGTTGTCTTTTCTTGCTATACTTTTGTGTGGTTTTGATATTAGGAAAATGCTAGCCTGATAAGGTGAGTATCCTCTTCTATTTTTCTGAATGACTTTATGTAGAGCTGATATTATTTCTTTCTCAAATACCTGATAAAAATTGCCAGTGTATCCATGTGAGTTTTCTTTGTTGGAAAATTTTTACCTATAAATTTAATTCATTTAATAAACATAGTGCTAGGGAAGTTATCTATTTTATCTTGAGTAAGCTTTGGTAGTTTGTGTCTTTCAAGGAATTGGCTCATTTCATCTAAATTGTTTAGATGAAGTTGTTTCATCTAAATTGTTAAATTTATTGGTATAAAGTTGTTCTTTTATAATCTTTTTAATTTCTATAAGATCAGTAGTGATGTCGCCTCTTTCATTCCTGATTTTGAAAATTTGTATATAAAATAAATCTCTCTTTTTCTTGGTAAGTTTAGCTAAAGGCTTTTCTTTTCTCTTTAAATCTTTTCAAGAAACAACTTTTGGGTACATTGATTTACTATTGTTTTTCTCTTTTCTGTTTCATTGATTTCTGCTCTAATCTCTTTTTTCCTTTATTATGCTCAGTTTGGGCTTAGTTTATTTTTCTTTTTCTAGTTTCTAAAAGTGAAAACTCTCTTATAGTTACTCTTTACATGGTGTATGTTTCTTCTAACCTTTTATTTTCAACCTATTTGTATCTTTGAACCTAAGATGTGTCTCTTATAGACAGCATATTATTAGATATTGCTTTTTATCTAGTTATTTAATACATTGATTCTTTCTTCTGCCATCTCAATTCTGATGTTGAGCTCTTATTATTAATTTTAATTTTGGTTATTTTATTTCTCAATTCTGAATTTCCATTTAATCCATTTTTATAATTTCTGTCTCATTTAAATTCTCTATTCATTGAATCATTCTAGTCATGCTTGCATTTAATTCTTTAAATATAATTTCCTTTAGTTCCTTGGACATATTTGTGATACCTGCCTTCAAGTCTTTGTCCTCTAAATCCAATATTTGATGTTAAGAGACAGTTTCTAATGACTGTTGTTTTTTTTTCCAGGCTTGAGCACACTTTCCTCTTTCTCTGGAAGTCTCAAACCTGAACATTATATATATTTTAACTGTGGATTCTGATTTTTTTCCCCTCTGAAGCTTACTGTTGCAGCCACTACTTTTTGTTTGCTTGTTTATTATTTTGTTTGGTAATTTACCTGTACTAAATCTGTGAAATTTGTTTCCCTTGAAGTGTTCAGCTGTTGATTTCTTTATATTCTTTTGTTGTTGTTGTTTGTTCTAAACCTGGGGTGCTATGATCATCCCTGTGTCTGCATAATGTAACGATAAGCCAAAGGTTGAAGAAAGGTTGTGCTTAGCCACCTCGAGCCAGTAAGCTTTCTGTCCTATGTCAATTGATCTGTGCAGGTAGAGAAAAAAATTCAGAGATCAAGCCATTTTCATGACTTCCCAGACATTGCTTTCCACTGGGCCCTTCCCCATCTCCTCTGTGTATGCGCAGTCTCAGAATCAGTAAGGACTGTAGCTGGCTCGAGCACTCTCCTATCTTGTGTGCACTCATGCAGCCTCGTCAGAAATATGTTTGCCCCAGACAGCCCTGCAACCTCAGACTGAAGCCATGGGCACGTTCACCCACCTGCCTCTGAGACTGTCACTTCCGCCACCCACACCAGTGCGCGTGGGCATTGCCTACCGCTCCAAATCCGAATCAGGTGAGCCCCTTTTGACTATGATGGAGAAGTTGCCAGTCCCCATCTGGCAAAACCTGTCCCTGGCAGAACCTCAGTGTGGACTGATCTTGAAGGGTGGGGGAGGAATTGGAGCACCCACAGGTCAGAACACCTCAGATTCACCTGTTTCTTACCAGTGTATACCAGTTTTTCAAGGAAAAGTGCTTCTCAGATTATTGTATGCCTTTAGTTAACTTCCAGAGTACTAAATGTTTTTTTTTTTTTCAATTTTCCCATGTTTACAGTCACTTTTAAAGGACAAAATTTGCCACTCCTCTCACTCGGCTATAGTTGGAGTGAGCCACTAACTTTATTTTGAAAGATACAGAAAGAACCTCCTAAACTTTAGCTTCTTAATTACATCATTATAATTTCTTCTATTTTCTGCATACAGCTATTTTACATAATTGTAAGTAGTATGTGCATATTGTTTTTAAATCTGTTTTTCTTTAACGTTGTTTTATATATTCATTTTGATGCATTAGCATAACTCACACTACCACCATATCCACATTCTATGGAAAACAACGTACTTTTAAAAGTCTGTGAACACATGAGTCTTTCAATTTTGTATGTTGGTTTGGACAGTAACTTTGTTCTTTCCAGGTTGCTCAGAGATCTATTCATAAGCTTTGTGAAACACTCTTACCACTCTCTCAGTGGCTTCTTATAGAGTCAATGAGAGTAATCTCTTAGAGATTGTGAAGAAATTCTGACATTCAGAACGCATTATTGATAGGCTTAAAACCTACACATTTATTATGCTAGTGAGTAACTGCAATACTTACTTATAAAGCCACTTTGCAAAATGTAACTGTGATTTATAATGGTTTGGATACTAGGTGTCTTAGTCTGTTTTCTGCTTCTGTAGCAGAATGTCACAAGCAGCGTAGTTTATAAAGAAAAGAAGGTTATTTGGCTCATGGATCAGCAGGCTGGGAAGCTCAAGGGCATGGTGCTGGAATCTAACAAGGGCCTTCATGCCGTGTCACTACATGGTGTGGAAGGGCCAGTAAGCATGTGACACAGAGAGGGAAATGCGATAGAACTCATCTTGCTTACCAGGAGCCACTCCTGTGATAATGACATTAACCTACGCATGAGAGCAGAGCCCTCATGACCTAATCACCTCTTTAAGGCCCCACCCCTTAATACTATTATAAATGGCAATTAAATTTCAACGTGAGTATCCAAAATAAGATACCTAATGCTATGGTTGGAATCCCACCTTTCCAATAATTTCTACATGTCATCTATTTATATGGTTTTATATCTATTCATCTATGTATAAAATGAATTGAAATTATTTATAATTTTGATAATATTTTATGACAACCCTAGGGTTGGTTGGATACATACTGGGTATCACAAAACCAAATGTGATCATTTTATAGCATAACTGTTAGCACTTCAACTTTTCAAGACATACTAATCCTATATTGGATAAAAATGCTTTCAACAAAAAAATCACCCTACAACCAGAATTCCATATTTCCTAAAATGTTATTAAAGAGTGTATTTCCAAAAGTATTAGCTCTCCATTACACACTTATTACTGAGAATACTAAAGTCATTGTGCCTTACTTTCTATTTTCTACTCGATTACAGCATAAATCAAATTGATTTGGTGTGGCCTAGTGGTAGCACACAATAATGTACCAGAGAAAAGTGTTTTAGGAAAAGCAGAAAGAAACATAAAGAGGTGACAGTTTTTCTTTTAAATCCATATGCAGTAATAAATATATCAATGCTACCTATGGACTTTACAGATTTTAAAAAGGCTCTTTATAAAAGTCATGTCTTAGTCCTCTAAACGTATTACATTAGTGAACAGCTGTTTAAGGTTAACCCAAATATGTCCTTACTGTATGTTAGTACATTGGTTTCCCCAAATCAGCACATCGCAGGCCTCATGTAGGTTTTTTTAAAAACAAAAAATCACGCAGATACTGGATAGGAGATATAACTTACAGGCAGTTCCTGTGAAACTGAAGAATTGCTCACAAGCTCTGTAAGAGCCAGCCCACGACATGACGACCACAAAGCCAACAATGTGCTTAACAATGCAGAGCGTGACCACAAGAGAACAGCCTTACTGCCCTACACACGTGCACCAGCACCCGGGAAGACTGGGCTGAGCTTCAGGCACACCCTAGAGTCACACGCAGGAAGCCAGCCAAAATGGGTAGAAGGAGAATTGGGTAAAGAAACTGAATGTATTTTAGCATCGAGGAGAGAAAACTAAGGGGAGATGCGAAAGCAATCTGAATATTTGAAATGTGACTGTGGCAGGTTCCATTCCCCTGGCTCCCCACCATCCAGCCTCTCCACCCCACCCCCTTCCTCCCTGATAACCAGACAGATTTGTTTGGCTTGCCACAGAGAACCCTTGATCTCAGGAGGAAGAGGCCCTGACCAACTCCCAGGCAAAAAAAATCATTATGTGTCTAAACCAATCATGGTAACTTTATTCCTCATGGCCAGTGATTGGACTCAGGGTGACCAAGTGACCCAATTCTGGCTAAAGAGAAGTCAGATGAATCAGGCCTTCAGGAAACTTTTTACTTCCCTTAGAAGAAGGGAAGAGTTGTCTGACATGCCCATCACTCTGTAGTTCTTTCTCTTTCTTGCTACCTGAGGACACAGCAGCCATCCTATGACTAAGGGATGTCAAACATAAGCAGCAAAGCTGGCACACTAAGAATAGCAATGCAGAAAGGTAGAAAGTACTCTATCCCTGAGAGCTGTACCTGCTGGACTGTCTATCTGCAGGTATTTTGCTTTGTGAAAAAAAGCAAGCTCCTAATCATTTAACCACTTGGGTAAGGTATTGTGTTCATTGCAGCCAAACACACTCCTAGCAGATACCATCATCATGGGAAGAAAAACACATTTGGTCCTCAGAGATTCTCAAAGGTGAAACCTTAACCACAGAGTAGGAGTTACAAGGAGATGTTGAATTAATATCAGAAATCATTTTCTAACAAATAGAACTGCTAGAAAAAGAGGTTACCTCTGGAGTCAGTGATCTCCCACCACAAGCACATTCAGGTAGGAAGTGGCTGACCACCTAAAGAAGGAATTTCTGCCCACGTTAATAAGTTCCAAAGTCCCTTTTAACTCTAACTACTATACCAGGCCTTTATATTTGAAAAAGGCACTACTGATATTTGCTAGTCATACATGAGAAAACTGGCTTTAAAAGAGTGACAGATGACCAGTTTAGAACTAGACTGCTCAGGACTAAGAACTATGCCTTTCTGATATCAACTATCTCAATATTTGGAAATATGCAGATTTTGTTCTGCGTTTCTTTCACCTTGGCATTTGTGTTGAATCAATCCATGTCTCGTGATTTGTTGCTATAGGCTGTATTTAAATTATAGCCTGACCGTTTGATTAAAGACTGTCCTAGTCAAATTTCCATTTAGAGAACACTGCTTTGCTCAGAATGAGTCACTTCATTTCTGATTGCTGAATGCCAGAAGAGCTCATCTGCTGTCGTGGCATCTCACCAGCCCCAGATATATACTGTATATTATCGGGCTGTGCTCTGAAGAGTTTATTAAATTTTTTTTAAAATCATGCTCAAGGATACCCCATGAGCAGCTACTCCCACATGTGATGGACCAGGTTCTACAGGTGGTCAACATAACGGAGGAAGCATTTCAATGGCCACATTCTGGCTCCTTTCTGGAAATTCATTGCAGATGTGTTTATGTTAAGTTTGGATGTGGCACAGAGGAAATTACTCCTGAATTTGTTATTTTGACTTCATGTACACACTCAAATCTTAACAGTGTTTATTGAGCACCAGCTATGAGCAAGGTAGCTCTTTGCAGAGACTCAAAAGCGACTAAAACACAAAGCGTACTACCATAAGTGAGCTGAGAGAAGCAACAGTAACAATGTCTTTTATTTGTTTGCAACATTTTTCAGTACCTAGGTCAAAACAGACAGTATTGTTCTAATTTTATAGATGAGGAAACTGAGGCTCAGAAACATACCAATAACCAGCTACAAAGAGGCAGAACGAAACAGCGTCCTTGTAGAGGTAAGTACAGGTCTACTATCCCTTATCTGAAACCCTCAGGGGCATTTGCATGTGGCAATTCTTCAGATTCTAGACAGATAACGTAGTGCATGTGTCATTTATTAACTAACACCCACAGCAGAGTCTGGGCATCCCCTGCTCATCAAACACATTAATATATTTATGCAGCAAAAATGTATGAATATTCATACTTCATGAGGTAAAGACTAGAAAGGGTGTCAAGGTCAGGCTAAAGGTCAGGTTTAGCAGCCAAATAAGTGATACAAAAGCTTTCCACTTTCAGAGCTTTTTGGATTTCAGAAGTACAGAGAAGGTACCATGGACCCGTTCCAGTGGTGGAGAATTAATCTATTTGAATTGGAGTCTTGAATGGAGGGAGATGTCACAAAGAAAGTGACATTCTTAGCCAGACCTCGACAAACCAGTAGGATTTCAAAAACCAGAGAAGTCGTATACATCCTCTATAAAGGAAACTAAAAACAAAACAGGAGGCGTGGTGCAGGGAAGGTTATCACAAATTTGTTCCATGTGCGGTTTGCCACGATCCCAAAGGCCCAGCAGTCTGCCAGGTGACCAGCTCTCCTGGTTTTTTGCATTGAAAGTCCTGTGCCCTGGAAGCCCCCCAGTCCCAGATAAACTGGGACATTTGGTCAGCTAGCAGCCCCATGCTCCATTTTCTTTGTTGATGGGTGTCTGGTTCGGCAGAGCTCTGAGCTGCAGTCTGGCCTTGTGCAGCCCAGACTGTGGACACACGCCCTCGGCTGTGCCCAGGGCTGGCCAGTGGCCGGCTCGGGGGACCCTGCAGCCCAGGCACGGGGCTCATCGCAGCTGTGCACTTGGAGCCCAGAGCTTGCAAATGAGCGTCGTGAGGATTTCCAATGTGAAAGCGAACATTCTAGGTCGCTTTGTTCCTGTACACATAACTCATTCTGGTGAAGAGACTCTGAGTTTGAATAACACCTTTATGGATTATTTAGGGAGTTTTTTGCTAACAGTTGTTATTAAAACGTGGTCGGCAAGGAAGGTCGGCAAACCCAGACCCACAAATGAAAATTTCAGCCAAAAAACCGAATGTTCGCGAATATCCAGATGTTTAGTGTCCTGCAGTCTCAGCCTTGATGTTGATCATTTGGAATTAAGCTTAGCGTATGAGGCAATGTTCTTAGAGCATGTCACACACAAAACTGTAAAGCTGGATCTAATATAGCAAGATGATAAAAGCCAAGTCCAGATAACGTCTTCTCCAGAAGAAGCAAACGCTTTGGAACAACATGGCTAACACCTACTTTTAGTCATGAAGATTATATTAATTACCACCAAGTGGCTTTGTGCTTTGTTATTAGGACATCTCACAGCGTCTTTCCTGTCTCTGGGTTCCCAAGGATGGAACGAGAACTGCACTACAATCTACACAAACCCGCCTGCAGCCTGGATTTGGGCAGCCTCTCGAGGGTTCGAGGGTTCGGCTGGTTTAAGCTTGAACACAACAGAGCCCAGCTGACCACCTCCCTAATCCTAATAATGGCCTCACGGAAGGTGTTGATAGGAACTGTTTTAATTCCAACAGTTACCAAGCTGTACATACTCTTTAAGTGACACAACCATTATTTACAAATGAGGTGTGTCTGCCTTGAGACATTTTTGTAGTTTTCAGAAATAATTATAACCACAACCTTGGGCAGCACACGTAAGAAAAACTGAAAAAAGATACAATATGCACTGACCAAGCAGGCTTTGCAAAATCTGATGTATTTGGCATCATTTTGTTTTTAAGCAGAGAATTAGTGTCATGGAGCCAATTGAATGAGAAGGGGAGGAAATTAGGAACTAAAGACCTAACATATGACAAAATAATGAAGTTATTCATAACAGTTGGAGTGAAAAATAAAATGAAATTAACATCTAAATAATGTCCATGGAACTCTTTATCAACTTCAAGAAAAGAACACACACACACACACACACACATACATGCAAACGCACACACAAACATACACACTGATAAAACAGTAAATAAAGGGTGGCTTACTATCTTGTCCATTCATTTATCCATTTATTCATTTAACACATGTCTATTCAGAACCTGCTGTGTGTCAGACACTAGAGTGCTGAACATCAGTAATTCCTGCCTTCAACAAGCTGACACTCTAGTAGGGGAGACAAAGAAAGATTATCAAAGAATAACATGGTGAGTGATGTGACAGAATGTTATAATTTGTATCTTTTACATCTTTTTGTGTTTTTCTGAGTCATTATGTTTAAGGCATGTCTCCCAAAGAGAATATAGTTGGGTATATTTTCTAACACCATCTAAGATTTTCTATTTTTTAAATGAAGAATTTGTTTAATGATACTTCAACTTATTTCTACCATTTTATTTTGTGTTTTTTATTGCTACATTTCTTGATCCTTTTTCCTCTATGTTCTTATCTTCTATGAGATCAAGGTTTCTTTGTTCTCTTTTGTTTCCTGTTCCTGATTTGAAGTTATACATTATATTTCTATTCCTTTAGTAGGTTACCATTTAAAAATTTAACTTGGGCACATAATAAAGTCAAAAGTCACCAATGGCTCCATCCTCCTCCCAAAGTGAGGGACACTCATTTCTCCTTCTATCCCTATTGTTAGCTAGTGTTTTAATTCCATTTCATTTTTAATTCCATTTCATTTTTACCTTCTCCATTACTCAGTACTATTGTTACTTTTTATTTGTTTGTTTTATAACAATGTTTATTTACATTACTTATCTGTTTACCAATTTCTTTGTTCTCCATTGGTTTTAATCTCCTTCTTACTAAAAGGCAGCCATACCCTGAAAACTGATTCTTAGGTTAACATTTGCCTGGTTTTAATTCCCAAACTTCATAAAACTTATGTGTTTCTCAATACAATGTGTTTTTTGGCCAATGCATTTCTAGAAAAAATTTAAAAGTACATCTGCAAATTTTACCAATATTTTAAACAAAACAAGGTGAAAGAAGAGTCTGAAGTTTTATTTCAGATGCAACTAGCAGAATGTCAGAATCAGGAGAAAACATGTTGAAAACCCAGCTGGGAGCCAGCAAGATGTACGTCTCATATGCTGGTGGTACTAAGAGAAGCATCACAGCATTACTCCAGACAAGTGTTTGTTAATAACCACATCCACTGTCTTCTTCTCAGAAAATGATGCTTCAAGCATTTACTTATTAAGCATTTGATGATTGTTACTTATATGTCACTGTTTTGCTATACTTAGCTGCATTTTAGGAAAGTAGTTAGTGGTTTGGATTGGTATGTAATGAAATAGAATTTTTCCCATTTGAAATAATAAAAAGTAGGCTTGGCAGTGTTTCATTTAGAATGTCTGATTTTAGGGGAGGAATTACTGGACTTAGTGGGCAATGCATGTATATTTTTAAGTAGCTCTTTCATGGATTAGAAGTTATTATTGGCAATGTCTTCATTCTACTTTTACTCCTGAATAAATTAGCTTGGTACTCATTCTAAGTGGACTAATGTTTGCTTTCCACAATGTAATGATATTTCTCCATGTTTTGATGTTATTTTTAAGAATTCTGTCCTCAATCTAATTATTATTCCTTTTTAGGTAATCTTTCTTCTCAGTATTCGTTTAATATTTTAGTTCTGAATATTTGCAAACTACCCACTCAACAAGGAATTAAAAACCAGTATATATAAGGAACTCAAACAACTCAATAGAAAAAAACAAATAATCATTTATTTGTTTAAAAATGGGCCAAAAGACATGAATAGACATTTCTTTTAAATAAGACATATGGCCAATAGGTATATGAAAAAATTGCTCAATATCACTAATTAGCAAAGAAATGTAAATCAAAACCACAATGAGACATCATCTCACCTCAGTTAGAATAGCTATTACAAAAGGACAAAAAAATAATTATAATGCTGGAGAGGATGCAGAGAAAGAATACACTGTTGGTAGGAATGTAAACTAGCTTGGCCATTATGGAAAACAATATGGAGGTTCCTCAAAAAACTAAAAATAGAACTACCATATAATCCAGCAATCCCACTTGAGTATATATCCAAAAGAAAGGAAACCAGTATGTTAAAGAGATATCTGCACTCCCACATTTATTGCAGCACTATGCACAATAGCCAAGATATAAAATCAACCTGTCTGTTGTCCATCAACAGACAAATAGATAAAGAAAATGTGGTATGTTTACACAATGAAATACTATTTAGTCATAAAAAGTGAAATCCTGCCATTTGCAGCAACACGGATAAAACTGGAGATCGTTACATTAAGTGAAATAAGCCAGGCATGGAAGACAAATACTGCAAGTTCTTACTCATATGTGGGAGCTAAAAGAGTGAATTCATGGAAGTAGAGAGCAGAATGGTGGTCACCATAGGCTGGGAGGGGAAGTGAGGAGGAGGGGATAAAGAGAAGTTAGCTAATGGTTAAAAAAAAAAATACAGTTATAAGGAATAAATTATAGTATTCTCCACTATAGTAGAGAAATTGTAATGTTCCCAACTCAAAGAAAAGAGAAACATTTGAAGTCATGGCTATCCCAAGTACAGGCTTTGATCATTGCACACTGTATACATGTATCAAAATGTCACATGTATTCCCAAAATACGTACAGTTATTATGCGGCAGTAAAAATATATAGAAATAGAAACAAATAAAATAAAATATACTTCTTCATGTTCTTCAGTTTTCATCCTGATATGTCTAGGTATGGATTTGTATTTACAGTTGACCTTTGGACAATTCGGGGGTTAGGAGTACGGAACCCTTGTCCTGCAGTTGAAAATCTGTGTATAACATTTGACTCCCCTGAAACTTAACTACTAAAAGCCTACTGTTGACTAGAAGCCTTACTGATAACATGAACAGTCAACATATATTTTGTATGTTATATGTACTATGTACTGTATTCTTACAATAGAGTAAGCTGGAGAAAAGAAAATGTTATTAAGAAAATCATAAGGAAGAGAAAATACATTTACTATTCATTAAGTGGAAGCAGATCATCACAAAGGTCTCCATCCTCATTGTCTTCATGTTGAGTAGATCAAAGAAGAGGAGGAGGAGGAGGAGGAGGAAAATGAGGGGTTGGCTTTGCTGTCTCAGGGGTGGCAGAGGCAGGAGAGATGCCAAATCTGACTTCTCACTCACAAGCTGTATCACCTTTGATAATAAATATTAATCTCTCTAGCTTTTTCTATAAAATGGAGAGAATAATAATACCTCTCAGAATTGGGACAAATAAGATAATATATGCAAATCTATTAGCCCAACATCTGGAACATGGTAAGAACTAAAAAGACTAGTTATTATCATCCCTACCATTTTTAGGAGAGACACATTCTTTATCTCACTATTTCATTTTATACCTGGGACCAAGTATCACAATGCTATTAAAGCAGTACTGAAAATAAAAAGCAAAATCATTGCCTAATTAAGAATAGCATGACTTCTGTACATTCAAAACAAATATCTCCTTTGGCCCTTGTAGTCTAAGTGGATGTCTTTGAACCATTTAAAATGCTTGTTACAGTGAAGTATTGGAGGTAAGTAATAATTTCTCCTCCAAAGAAACAGATAACACTGTCATTAGAATCTCACTATTCTAGTTATTTGAAAAAATAATTTGTGACTAGAACATAAATATATCTGTATTTTAATTTGGGCCCACCTATATTATATTAATGCACACAGAATTTTTTTGTTTTTGTTTTAGTTTGTTTTTTTCTATTTTCCAGAAGTGGAATTATACTATAAATTATGCCTGATTGCTTGCATCTTATCTCATTTATCAGTACTTTATGGGAATCCCTTCGATTCAACTGGGATAATACTATTTCATTCTCTTTTTTTTTTTTACATGTATAGCTTATTTTTATTTCATTCTCATTAACAGCTACATACTATTCTATTACTGGACAACCACTTTGTTACTAGGTTTTCATTATTTTGCTCTGGGATTTTATTTTTCTTCTTGTTTTGCTACCATGAATAATCCTCAATATGTTTTCCAGCTTTCCTACTTTTGGAAATATGTCTCATGAAAATAAAAATGTTACTTCCTAAAAGGGACTTCTGAATCAAAGAACATACGAATTTTAAATTTTACTAGATTCTACCAGCTAGCTTTCCAAAACATGTAAAATGATTCACATTTCTATCAACATAAAAATGCTGAAAAGAATTTAAAGGAGTCTAGAGGCAGCACCACCCTTGACCACCATAAAGAGGGCGGAAAGAAAATTAAAATCTAAGAAAAAGAGAATAATCGAGCCCATTATGTTTATTCAATTAACAAAGCATACTGGGTAGTAAAGATTGTGAATATGAAGACCACAAAATATATGGAAAATAGGAAAATCTTAAATAAGATCATAAAAATTTAGGCAAATATGTCCATTGCATGTTGTAATGTACTAGACTAGCACAAAGTGTTATTACAAAATGAAAAAGTAGAGCTCAAAATTATATTTTCTCACTATTGCAACCACATAAAACCTATGTTTAAGTATAAATAAATAGAAATACAGTTTCTTTAGAGATAGAATTATAATGCATTTTAATAAAACTGTTTTACTAATAAAAATTCTTTTCATATAAGAAAATAAATCAAAATGGTAATGGTGTTCCTCTATGGACTTTTTTCCTTTTTTGACTTACCTGCTTTTCCTATGTTTTCTTTCATAAGATTAATCATTCAAAGACTCTTTTCTATTTAAAAGTGCCTACTTGAAATAGAGGGTATCTGTACCATTTTTGGACTTATTCAAAGTAAGTGGTTTGTCTTTGCATATTGTTGTCTTGCCGCATGTCCTGATCTTGTACCTGTGACTCACAGCTGGACACAGCTCTGTTAGGAAGAGACCTCATCTGCAGGGAGCAGCGCGGCACATGCTGTTCTCCCAACTCGGTTCCTTCGGTCCCTGCCAGATGGCTCCCAGCGCACACAAGGGGAGGTGTGGACCTTGACCGAATTCTAGTCCGTGGGATGTGAGCAGGAGCAGCACGTGCCACTTGCAGAGGGCCCCTGCAACAGCCTTCCCATGGGCAATACCATGGTCTCTGTCACTTCTGCCGGCTGGGTGCTGGTGAGCACCAGGACCCAGGAAGCTATGACGTTGATGGTGAGCCCAGACAGGGCACAGCCCGAGCACGGAGAGCCTGGCCCTCCTCGCTGCTTGGAGCAGAGCAGAGGTGCCCCAGATCAGAAATACTCACTTTGGATTTGATGTGAGCAAGACGTTACCTTCAAAGCTACTGAGATTTGGGTGTTTGTGATAAAAAAAAGAAAGAAAGAGAAAGAGAGAAGGAAAGAAACTCTCAAAGAAAGGAAAAGAACAGAGATGTGGAATGACAACAAATTTGGTTTGAAAGTACAATAAAAGTCAGCTTTGAATAATTGGTTTTCTACAGCTATTCAACATCAGTGGTGTTTACATAAGGGTAGTTTCCTCCACAGTCTTTAGCAACTCATGAATCACAGTCCTTATCCTCACTCGGAGACAGCCATGGGGACAGACGAAAGGAACGGGCGATGGGAGTGGACGGCCTGAACTCTCCTCTCCTGGCTGGCGGACTCCCACGGGCCCCTCGGTTAAATAAACCTTTATCCTCGCTGCGAGGGCTTCTGGGCTAGCAGAATACCATTCCCAGGTGTGAGGGGCTATCCCGCTATCTCTACTTCACCCCGATACTCAGATATCACCGGGATCCCCATCATTCTTAAGCACATTTTATAGTAAACGTACTGACAAACCGGAACTGCCTGTGCTGTGCAAGTGCGGGGGAGATGTGTGACCCGGAAGTGGGAAGTCGTGGGTCCCAGACCCAACTCCGTAAGTAAACAACCCTGAAGCTTGATAGACGTCAGTGAGATTATGGGCCACCTACCTCACAAAGCTGTTGTGAAGGGCAAAGTGAGATCACAGGCTTGAGGTTAAAATGCAAGGTATTGTATTTATTTCTAGAACTGGCAGAAATACAAAACGTATTGACTTCCCAGCTCTGAGGAAGTTGCCTGAATACTGTTTCATATCACTTTTATGCCAAGGATTTGGAAGATCTCTCAAACAGTTCTTTGCTTTGCCTAAATGAGCCTACCCATGGCCCACCTCTTCAGCTAATGAGGGGTTAACTTAATAAATCTAGGACAACTTTAAACAGCTACAAGTTCCTATACTCATCTTCACTAATCCACCATGCATTGGATTGGACTACTCGACAGTTGCTATGTGAGTAAGTCTCCTGCAAAGTATTTCCTGTTCTCATTGAATGTCCAGGAAACTTCATGTACTTATCAGAGGACGTTTTCAACATTAGAATGACACATCCATTTCCCTGGATCATCTTGTGGCTGCTACATGTCATTCTTCTCTGTCACGTTTTTTGTCTCAACTTTAACACAATGTTCCCAAATCCTAAAAATGTTCAGCTCACCAACGTCACTGAGAGGCCAGATCTGCAAGGATGCTTGCAGGGAATGCAGGAAGTTCAAATTTGGCTGTGCTATTAAGTACATTTAGAGGAACACAGGTTCATGGTCACATTCAGTACAGCTGCTTGATATATTAACTTGCATTCAGGAGTCCAAAATTTCATCTGTAGCCACTTCCTGTTTCCATTTTTGAAGGAACCAGTCAGGTCTCTCTCCTACTGCACAATCAGCTTGGGGGGACGAAACTGGTCAGTAACTCCCTCTGTTACTTGAAGATTGGAACAGGGCACTTATTCACCCTGAGAGCTTCTGCAAGACTCTGACCAGTAGACAGGAAAGCAGAAGAGTTCAGAGTGTGGCAGAGCTCTCCTGGGTGTTTTTAAGTATGGCATAGGATGGTTAGAACACTGAATTTAGGGCTGATTCTTACAGGGCCTGTGTCAGTAAAAATAGCTTCATAATGATCAAGACCTAAAGCTACACGCTGCTGTCTATGGGGAATTACAAAAGGGCATAGTTGGATGCCTAAACTTGGTGCTATTCCATGATGATTAAGAATAAGAAGAATTGGCCGAGAACAGTGGCTCACACTTGTAATCCCAGCACTCTAGGAAGCTGAGGCTGGAGGATAGCTTGAGCTCAGGAGTTCAAGACCAGCCTGAGCAAGAGCGAGGACACATCTCTATTAAAAACAGAAAAATTAGCTGGGTGTCTTGACACACACCCTGGAGTCCCAGCTACTCTGGAGACAGAGGAAGGAGAATCGCTTGAGCCCAGGAGTTTGAGGTTGCAGAGAGCTGTGATGATGACATTGCACTCTAGCTGGGTGACAGAGCAAGACTCTGTCTCAAAAAACAAACAAACAAAAATACAGTAAGAAGAATAAAAAATTCCAAAAAAAAAAAAAAAACCTGAAAGACAAGAAAGCAGGAGAGGGAGAGAGAAAGGAAGCGTGTGGGAGGGAGAGTCAGCACATCTCAGAACTGACTGAGGCTAGAAGTTTTGACCTTGACTTGTTTAATCTGGAGGTTAGAATTACACACATTAAAGAGGTGGTGTGTGAGGCTTGGGTGGACCAACGTTCAGCTACTTTTAAAAGGCAGCATGGTGTAAATGGTTAAGAGTGAAGGCACTGAAGCCTGACCACCTGAGTTCAAGTCAAGCTCAGTCCATAATTCGCAGAGTGACCTTAAACAGATTCTTAAGCTCTGGGCCTCAGTTTCCTCATCTGTAAGAAGAGGATCATAAGCACACTTACTTCACAGAGGACTAAATAAAGTAATGCCTATAAAGTGCTGAGAACTATGGCTGGCACAGAGAGGGAGCCATGTGCACTGCACATTCACAAGTTTCATCGTTATCACTTTCCTTATCAGAGACTTGGCCAATGGGCCCTGCCATTACTCCATTTAAAAATATCTCTTTATGATCCAAAGTGATCCAAATTCAATGGAATCCCTCTCAAAATACCAATGACATTTTTCACAGAAATAAAACAATTCTAAAGTGTACATGAAACCACAAAAGACCCCAAATACCCAAAGCAATCTGGGGCAAAAAGAACAAAGCTGGAGGCATGACACTACCTGACTTCAAAATATACTACAAAACTTAATAACCCAAACAGCATGGTATTGACATAAAAACATGCACATAGACCAATGGAACAGAATAGAGAGCCTGGAAACAAATCCACACATCTACAGCCCACTGATTTTGAACAAAGTGGCCAAGAAACATGTTGCAGAAAGGACAAGCTCTTTAATAAATTGTGCTGGGAAAAATGAATGTCTACATACAGAATAATGAAACTAGAACCCATCTCTCCCTATACAAAAAATCAAAATGGGCCAGGCGTGGTGGCTCACGCCTGTAATCCTAGCACTCTGGGAGGCCTAGGCAGGCGGATTGCTCAAGGTCAGGAGTTCGAAACCAGCCTGAGCAAGAGCGAGACCCTGTCTCTACTAAAAATAGAAAGAAATTAATTGGCCAACTAAAAATATATAGAAAAAATTATCTGGGCATGGTGGTGCATGCCTGTAGTCCCAGCTACTCAGGAGGCTGAGGCAGAATGATCGCTTGAGCCCAGGAGTTTGAGGTTGCTGTGAGCTAGGCTGATGCCATGGCACTCTAGCCAGGGCAACAGAGTGAGACTTTGTCTCAAAAAAATAAAAATAAAAATGAATTAAAGACTTAGATCTAAGAACCAAAACTATGAAATTACCAGAATAAAACATAGGAGAAACACAGCATAACATTGGTCTGGATAAGGTTTTTTTGGCTAAGACTCAAAAGCCCAAGCAACAATAATAAAGACAGACAAGGTGGATTATGTCAAACTAAGAAGCTTCTGCATAGCCAAGGATACAATAAATGAAGTGAAGAGACAACCTATAGAATGGGAGAAAATGTATACAAACTAGACATCTGACAAGGGATCAATAACAAGAAGAGATAAAGAACTCAACTCAATATCAAAAAACCAAATAATCTACTTTAAAAATCTGAATAGGCTTTTCTCAAAAGAAGACATACAAATGGTCAACAGGTACAGGAAAATATGCTTAACATAACTAATCATCAGACAAATGCAAATCAAAACCACAGTGAGATATCACCTCACTCCAGTTAGAATACCTATTATCAAAAAGACAAAAGATAACAAGTGTTGGCAAGGATGTGGAGAAATGTGAACCCTTACGCACCGTTGGTGAGAATGTAAATTAGTACAGCCACTATGGAAAACTGCATGGAGATTCCTGAAAAAATAAAAAATAGAACTACCATATGATCCAGCAATCCCAGTACTTTGTGTATATATATATACATTCAAAGGAAATGAAATCAATATGTCAAAGAGATTAGCTGCACTTCCATGTTTACTGCAGCACTATTCACAATAGACAAGATACAAAATCAACCTAAGTGTCTATCGGTGGATGAATGGATAAAGAAAATATGGTATATACACACAATAGAATATTATTTTTCCATAGAAAATAATGAAATCCTGTTGTTTGTCACAACATGAAAGAACCTAGAGGACATTATGTTAAGTGAAATAAGCCAGGCATAGAAAGACAAACATTGCATGTTCTCACTCGGATATGGAAACTTAAAAAGTTGATCTCACAGAAGTAGAGAACAGAAAAGTGGTTACTATGGGCTGGGGAAGGTAGAGCAGAGGAGGAAATAGAGAGAAATTGATCGACAAAGCTAAAGCTAGATAGGAGGAATAAGTTCTAGTGTCCCACTGTGCATAGTAGGATGACTACCGTTAACAATAATGCATTGTATATTTTAAATAGCTAGAAAATAGGATTTTGAATGTTCTCAGCACATAGAAATGATAAATGTTTGAGGTGATGAATATGCTAATTACCCTGACTTGATCACTTAGTAAGATATACAGTATCAAAACATCATGGCCAGGCATAGTGGTTTGCACCTATAATCCCAGTACTTTGGGAGGCCAGGTGGGAGGATCCTTGAGACCAGGAGTTCAAGACCAGCCTGAGCAACCTAGTGAGATCCTGTGTCTACAAAAAATTAAAAAAATTAGCCAGTGTGATGGTGTGACCTGTAGTCCCAGCTACTTGAGAGGCTGAAGTAGGAGGATTGCTTGAACCCAGGAGTTCAAGGGTGCAGTAAGCTATGGTCATGCCACTGTACTCCAGCCAGGGTAATAGAGTGAGACCCTGTCTCAAAAAAAGAAAAACAATCACACTGGATCTCATAGATATATACAATTATTGCACATGAATAGGATAAGATATCAGGCTCAGCTACAGCTCTTGAACCAAATCCCAGGTCCTCCAGACTTCTCCCTCTCTGCCATGCCCATTTCCACCTCTGCCTCTTTGCAAAGCTGGAGCCCCTTCACCTCTCACCATGCAAGCCTTACCTGTCCTTCAAGGTCAATCTTCACAGCACCTGTCTCCTGACTTGCAACACTCACCCTGCCTGCCTGGATCTCTGCATTGTCAGGGCCACCACAGCAATTATAGTCACTTGGAATGATTTGGAGGGTAACAGATTATTAGAGAAAAGATTTCATTTCTTGCTACTCACCCTAAGTGGACTTCTCTGTCTCCCTCCCTCCAAGACACATGCCACACACACACACAAGCCAGGGAGCTGAGTATACCACACATGGCAGCAAGATTAAAAGCCTAGGCCCTGGCCAGGCGTTGTGGCTCAGGCCTGTAATCCTAGCACTCTGGGAGGCCAAGGCGGGCAGATTGCTCGAGATCAGGAGTTCGAAACCAGCCTGAGCAAGACCCCGTCTCTACTATAAATAGAAAGAAATTAATTGGCTAACTAATATACATAGAAAAAATTAGCCGGGCATGGTGGCGCATGCCTGTAGTCCCAGCTACTCAGGAGGCTGAGGCAGGAGGATTGCTTGAGCCCAGGAGTTTGAGGTTGCTGTGAGCTAGGCTGACACCACGGCACTCACTCTAGCCTGGGCAACAAAGCAAGACTGTGTCTCAAAGAAAAAAAAAAAAAAGCCCAGGCTCAGGAGTAAACAGATTTGTGCCTAAACACCAGCTCTGCCACCTCATGATTTTCAGAAAGTCATTCCACTATTTTGAGCCTGTGTCCCATTCTCAAATTGAGAGTGATGCAGCAACCTATCTCAAGAAGTAGCACATACTAAGTGCTCCGTTAATGGCAGCTATTCTCCGAATCAGACATTTAATAGATCTTATTTCATTTCTTGATTGACTTTGCCAATGACTTTTCAGTATAAAATGGGAGGCAGAAGAGTGTAGGAGTCAAAAGTGATGCTCTGAATTCATTTCTGTTTCCTCACTGCGTGGCCTTAGGCAAGTTACATAAACTCTTCCTGACTTCATTTCCTCACCTATAAAATTGGGATAATAGAGGCCAACTTCACTGAAGACTTGAGAGGATTAAATACGATCACGTAGGGAGGGGTTTAGCACGGGGTTTGGCACATTGTAAATATTCAGTAAATGTTAGCAGTTTTTATTATTATCACTACTACCAATATTATTATGATTGAGCAAAATTGAAGGCACTAAACAGAGAAATTTGAGAACCTTTGTGTGCTTAGCCAAATCTTCATTTTCTTTCCATTTCTTATCTTGCATATTCCCCACCACTGCCCAGTGGGGAGTCAGAATCATGTGCATCATGTCCCAAACCTCTGCCTCGTGGACCATTTATTCCACGAAGCACTTACTCTGGGTGCCCAACAGAGAGTAATCTCATCGCCCTCTTTTTGTAAAACATCAAGAGGAAAAAAATACTGTATTTGTGTGCATAACAATATCTTGATTTCTTTCTAAATCCACGAGGGAAGATAGCACGATGTTAAATGCGGGCTTGTTGTGTAGCTGTCCAAAGAGAGGGATCCAGGTCATAAAACCACCACCACTTACCCACTGCCTTTGAAGCAAAGTAGCTGTTAAACATAAAGCGGAAAGAATCTCTGGGATGACTTTATCACTGTGATCAGCCTGTTAGTCTAACATACTGTAATCCTTCCCTGGCCTATTTACTCAGGCACAGTAAGTGCCTCTCGGTTAACCCTCGCCGGCACTGCCTGTCTCCGACTGGGGCTACGTGTTCTCTGTGCGCTGTTCTTGCATAGAATGTGAAGGACACACAATTACCCTGTGCAAAGGACAAAAAGAACATGGTGGTGTCTGTCCCTACAGCTTTCCCTGTGTTTTCATTTCCCTGTTTCACCAGCTCGTGAAGGGGGGTGAACAAAATGTTCTGACATGAGCTTTTTGCAAAATGTCTACTCGGGAAGCAGCTTGAGGGATTCAGTGGGAGACGCTGTGAGGGTGTCATTCTGGCCATGACTAAGGAACTTGGAAAACAGAATCAGAAAATGGGGAGAAAAGTTGCGGCAAGAGATAACTTGGCAGTAAAACAAAAGCGAACCAACAAAAACAACACAACCTAAAAGGGCATTGAGGGGGCCAGTGGAGAAGAGGGGCATCAAATTGACAACTTGGCCAGAAATCTGGACACTGTAAGAGACAATTTAGTGCCGGGTCATGCCCCGGGCTGAATTTATTGCTGCTTTCCTTGTTAACTCGCCTCATGTTTAAAGTCAGAACTGCCATGGGCTCTGAGGGATTTTTATCTTTGTCCTTTGCACGATTTCCTCAAAATACATACTCCCAAGTAAGGGGAATGATCCCTCCCCATCCTCCCGCCACCCCCACCAGAGAGAGGGAAACAGAGGATTTTAGGGATGCTGAAATCGATTTTTTTAAAGGTTGTGGGTTTGAGGAGGTTCTGAATGAGGCTGGTGCTGAGAGGTGTTGGGAGGTGAGGGAGGGACCCGGGTGAGGAGGACAGAGAAGCGCACCGACCTGGGCGCAGAGGGGACCAGCTCAGGTACTGGGCACGGTCTGTGGCCGCTCTCTGCCCCCCGCCCCGGGAGATCCAGAGCAACCTTGACACGAAGCCACTCTGGCCAGTTCCAGGTGAGCGGGAAAGACGGGCTCCGGAGCCAAAGATAACGTTACAAATGAGGTGCGTTAAGAACCAGCATTCCCGTCACCCGGAGTCGCTCCTCTCCCTGTCGCGCCTAGGAAGGCGGGAGCCCGGGAATGCAGCAGGAAGGCGGGGAGTCCAGGTCTCCATCCGCCCCCCAAACGCCAGGAGGCCGCAATTTGTAAGGCGAAAACACAAACGCACGACGTGCCGGCCGGGAGGCTAATGATGTTTATACAGACATACCACACCGATGGAAGCGGCCCAGCATTCCGCCCGCGGCGCACCGGAGAGGGGGTGGGGCGCGCCCCTCCCCCGCCGCCCCTCCCCCGCCGCCTGCCCGCGCCGCAACCTGGACTTGACCCCCGCGAGCCTGGCCTGGCGCGGCGGGCCGGCCGCCCCGACGGAGCCGGGGCCGGAGCCGGGGCCGGAGCCGGGCGCGGAGACCGGCCGCCCGGGCGCCTGCAGACGCGCCCAGCGCCCGCCCGGCCGCGCAGCCCGATGCCGACGCCGCGGAGCGCCAACCCAGGCGGCTCCGGGCCTGGAAATATTTGAAATGCCTGGACTTTTTGTTCGAGGTGGAGGGATGTGGGTGCGGGACCCGGGGGTTTTGTCTCAAAGCGTTGAGCTGTTACGAGGAGGCAAGGGTAGCAGGCCCGACAGCAAGGGTAGAGAACGGGGAATTGCAGGCGTGCAAGCCCCAGGTCCCAGCTGGGGGCGAGTGGCTGCAGCTCTCTGGGACTCGAGATCTCAAACAGAGTGGGTCCTGTCCAGCCCTAACATCCTGTGATTCTCTAAACCCGCTTGGTCTGTCTCATAGATATCAAGACCCATGGCAAGAGGGAAAAATACTCCGTCACTGGGAACTGGCTAAATGACAGTTCTAGAGAAACCCAAAGTTTCAAATAACTCCAAACACTGGAACCCAGTGATTTTTACCTTTATTATACTTTAGAGATTATTTGTTTATTTCTTTAGTAACAAAGGTAATTGATTAGAGTTAGTGCTGGAAAGAAAAAAAAACCCACGTGCTTGGGTCATTTGTCTTAGGGGGGAAACATAAATCCCTAAATCCTGTCTCTAAGAAATAAAACTCTCTTCATTTCCAAAGTATGAAGGTCTTCCAAACAAGTCTTCTTTCTTAATCATTGCTCTTAGCCACCTAAAATCAGTAACTTTCTTCTAAAATTAAAATAATGTTTAAATAAAGGGAGAAAAGAAAGCCCTATTTTGCATTCACAGCCTGGAAAAGCTACCCAGGAAGAGAAGTTTAGATTTTATTTTGAAAGGGTTTTTAATCTGAAACAAAATGATCATCCCCTAAAAATGTATGTAAAATAATTTATAAACTGTTACATGAATTTACAATATAATTCTTAACGTATCTCTGATTGGGGAGAGAAACATAAAATCTTCTAGTTACACCATGGAATGCACTGCATGTGGATGAATCAGAGGGCACCTAATCTCGCTTTCCCCACATCCCCCAAAACAGTAACAACAAGGATTATATTTCTGACATTCGTAGCTTTAAAAATAATGAGTGGAATGCTAAAAAAATAAAAATAAAATAATGAGTGGAAAGGTGATTGATTTGAACTCTGATTGCTACCAAACCAAGGTAACAAAGTGTTCAGTGATTATGAAGCCATTCCAGGGGCAAAAGCTCATTCCGATTAACAGCCTCCTGGGTGAGCTTCCAGAATGCCCAAAGGAAGGCTTGCTTCTGCCTAGCTCAATAACCTACCCTGCATCACGCCTGCCCTCCCCCAAAGCTCCCTCTCTAATCAGCTGCCATCCCATGTGGCCTCGGACAAGCAGGAATCAGGGGAGCCGCAGAAGCGCCAGCCTGCTCCTCCCCCCCTTCCCAGGGACAATCCTTGCAGCGGGCGAGTTTGTCGTGCTGACCTTGTGGGCGACTGACCCACAGAGAAGGACACTGTGTGCGGTCACTGGAGTTTTCTGACCTCGTTTGTCTGCATCGGTATCCGTGAGTCGGCCAGGGGGAGGGGAGAGAGGAAGTAGAAAAGGAATATTATGAGGACATGCAGGAGAAGGGACGGCCACTGCTTTGGTGACAAACAATGATGGAAGTTGTTTCATTGAAGAAACTGTTTTAAAGTGAAGTGGGCCTGATGTCCACAGCACGTCTCCTCTTACTCCCCCCCCCCCAAAGAATCCCATTCTCCTCTCTCCTGGAAAGTCCCTATTCAAGGACAATGCCATGTGCTCAGGACACAGACTCTAGGGCCAGACGTCCTGGGTTCGAATCCCACTTCTCCGGACCAGTTTCATCACCTGCAAAATGGGAGCGATAATAACTACAGCTCTTAAGAGTGCTGTGACATTGGACTAAGTTCCGACATGCTGAGAACGGTCCCCAGCACTCCGCGGTACCTTTCCAGGGCTTCCTGCCATGGCTTCCGTCGGGTTTCCTCTCCCCAGCGGGAAGGCTGCCTGCTTTACTGCTGTTTCATGCCATCCCGAGCAGGGATCAAACCTTGTCTTCTCCAAGGGGTAGGGAGCTTTATCAGATAGAGTTTGGAAAGATGTCATGGAGAATCTAAGAAGGTGTAGAAGACTCCCAAAAACCCTTCCTGGGAAGGCTGCCATTCCTTGAACCCCACTCAGTGAACACCAATGTGCACACTATTCCACTGCAACTTTACAATGGCCCAAAGTAAGTATTTTTACTCCATTTTGTAAGGAAGAAATAAATGCTAAAAGAGGTTAATAACCTTCACCTGGTTGCACAACTAGGATGAGAACACAAGAATAAAAAATAACATTTGCTGAGTAGGTGACACGTGCAAGGCATTGAACCTATTGCATGTCTTCACTCACGTAGTGCTCACAGCAACGCTGTGAAGTAGCTGCTATTATTATTCCCATTTTACAGCTGGGGAACTGAGGCAGCGAGGGTAAACTACCCAAAGCCCCACAAGTAGGACGTGTGGCAGAGCTGTGTTTGAGGGCAGGTCTGCTGGCTCCCAGCCCAGAGGCCCAACCGCAGCCGGCTGGCTCTGCTTGTCTGCCCACCAGTGCTGGGAAAGGCTCAGCCACGCCGACACCCCCCCCCCACTGGCTGCAGTCACCATCCAGAAAGTCCTTGAGAACTGCAGATCTATTAAGAGTCACTCCCGTGAGAACCCAGAATCGCCATACATCATTGCCTTGCGCCTACTTGAATTTTTGAGACAGAACGAATGTTGATTTTTCTTTGTTCAGTTTTTTTGTTGTGGTTTCCAGGAATCGTAATATAACTTTGTGCATTGAGGAAAGATGACTTTTTCCTGTCATTTGCAAGGGATTTTTTTTTTCCTTCTCCTGAGTATTTAGGAAGAGATGACCCTCAAAACTTTCCACACAGCCCAGGCTGGCTGGGGCGGGGGGGTGCGCAGACTCTCTACGCAGAGGCCATGATGAATTTTCCACAGGGCTCAGGAAAAAGAAGTTCCTGTGACCAGGCTGGCCAGGGGAGGTGGGACAGTCACGGTCCCTCCCGAGCAGGCAGGAATAGGGCGCCCACCCCTGGAGCCACCAGCCAGCACTGCCTCGACTCTAATTCCTCACTGGCGCTTCTGCACCTTGACCTTAAACTCTCTCAAGTGCACTGCCAGCAGAGGCTTCCTGTTGTTCTTTCACAAAGTAAGACATTTGCATGTTTTTTTTCCCCTTTTTACCAATCAGGCTCCTATTTAGAAGTTATTTAAAGCATTGAAAGTAAAAGTTTAACCCTTTCACCCTCCCTCCCGAAGGTATTTCTTCTAGAGTTGAAATAAGCATGCACTTTGGTAAGAATTTGATAAGATAAAATGAATTTCCTCTGGAATTGTTTGATAAGTGTGATTTCCTGTCTTTTTATTTTATTATGTTGGGAAGTTGGGAAGCTTTTGGTTGATGCATGCAGCCTCTCTCTCTGTACCACAGGAATCACAGATGCGTGAGGATGACAATTACCCCTGGTGGAGGCTGTCCCTGTCAACAGTGAGTGACACTATAAACCTATATATATATAAGGGGATCATGATCTGACCCTGGAGCTTAATCTAATTCAGTTAACATATAAGGAGGATCTTTAGTACTGTTAGCTGCACATGGGTGAGATGAAATAATAATAACAATAATAGTTAACACTAACATGTGCCCAGTGAGTACTTGACATGCATTAACTCTTTCATCCTCACAGCAACCCTAAGAAGTAGGTAATATTATTATCCTCAGTTTACAGATGAGGGAACTGAAGCACAGAAAAGTTAAGTAACTTGCCCAAAGTCACACAGCTGCTAAGTGATGGAGCTGGGATTTGAACTCAGGCATTCTGTCCCTAGTCATATTCCTAACCACCACAGAATCCTGCATTGTTCTGGCTTAAGCAGGTAATTAGTATCTCGGTGGGAGTGAAGCAGAAAACACAGGCAGCACAAAGGAGTGATTAAGAGAAAAAGTTTCTGATGCCAGGCTGCCTCATCCACCTGACTCCACACTTGTTAAATGTGCAACCTGGCTCGGTTGCACATTAATCTTTCTGTGTGTCAGCCGCTGTCAAATAGAGAGGCTAAGGGAACCTACCCGCAGGGCTGTGAGGGGACTCAATGGCATCAAGCATGCTCTGTGAGGTCAGCCACTGCTGTCGTGGGTGCATAGTCCCTTTCTGAAACCCATGGGTCCAAGTATGTTTGAAATTCAGACTTTTTCAGATTTTAGAAGAATAGTTCGATGCATACCTTGTATTATATAACTCCCCCAGTAGAGTCAAGGAGTCCTGGGCACCATCCTATAAGCAAATGCATTAATAATTCTGCAGCAGTATGTTTGGCTCTCTAAGTAGGCAAATGAAGATTACAACAGCATCGTGGGGGTTTGGGTTTGGATACCCAATGAGTTATGAAAAAACTTGCAGTGGTCAGGGCTTTGGGGTTTCAAGTGTGGAGAGGGATTGAGGGATTGTACCAACCGTGACTTCCAGAACATTTTGAGCCAAGACTAATTTCAGTGGAGGGTATGGCACTAATGAAGAAGACACAGCTGGTGCTTTATAAGTGGCAGGGAAGACCCAGGAGGTGACTACAGAGGAGGACAGATGCCAGGGGCCCAAGGAGAAAGAGTCTTGTCATCATGGAGGCAGAAGTGACTCTGGAAAGCCATAGTGAAGGACAGCAGTGTCAACTCAGTGGGGGAACCAGACCAGCTCTCCACCTGTAACACTCTTATGATCCCAGAGCAGATGAACACTTATCTGGGACTTAATGGCAAAGGCATCTGCCGAGAAGCAGAGGGGGACAGCATAGGGGTTTTGCCTTCCCAACTCCTCCCTTCACACCCTGGAGGACAAGAGGGACTTTGTGAGCCTTTTCACCATGTCATGCGTAGACCTGCTACACTTGAGTGCGTGACATCAGCTCGTGCTGCGTGTGCAACATTTGATCCTCAACTAACCTGAAAAGTAGGTGTAACCGTCATTCCCACTGTGTGGATTTAGGACTTTTCCGTAAGTTTTTTCCCAGGATGTGGAAGCTAGTGAGGGAGAGAGCTGGGTGTCCAGCCAGGCTCCTGGCTCAGAGCAGGCGCTCCCAGCTCTGCGCTTTACCCAGAAAGATGGCCAGTGCCCTGGGGCGCACAGATGAGAAGAAAGGGCAGTGTTAGGGACTCAGGGCTGCCGTGAGTAGCTCATTTCCAGCCCTATTACTGTAATTCGGTTCTCAAAAGATCGGCCGGAGCTGCTGTAAAAGACGAAAATGAGCACAAACGCACACACTCTGATCTTCAGCTCAGACACACCACGCCCGGCAGCTAAAACAGACCACTTAGAATTGGACAGTGCGGCAAACAGAAGCCCTGGTTATTAAAGTTAATTCAATTTAATTAAAGCCATAAAAGCAAACTGCAGTTTTGCAGTGGGCACTGACCATTCTGATTGCTTGGAGGATTCAAAGGAGCCACACTCTTAACTGATGGGCAGCGGCCCAAGTCGCCTCCCTCGCTCAGCCCTCCACTGAGGCCTCTTAACCTTGACTCCGCCAGTGATTCTGTCATGCACTGACTTCTCTTCTGGAGTCTTTTGTCCTGAAGGTGATTTGCTGTGTTCTTTTCCAGCTCTCGTAAGAATTGAACTTTCATCCCCTTTCCCTAAGAAGCCCCAAATCCGAGGGAAATGTCCCATGTCCTTTCTTTCTTCCACTTTCTCACCATCTCTCAATATCCCGTCCTTCTTTGCCTCTCCTCCGTCTTCCCCTTCTCCTTGTCAGCCAGCCTGCCACTAGCCCCGAAGCGCAATCTCCCAGGAAGGCCAGTGGCCTCCCCGGCAAGGCCCAGCCCGGCCCTGCAGTAGAGGCCGGGCCGCAGAGACAGTCCCTGCTGTCAGCCTGCTCACTGAGCAGACGGGAAAGCAGGTGGCCGCAGTGTGGTGTGGAACACATCAGAGCAGACGCATCACCTGCAGTGTCAGGGGCGCTGGAACGGGAGGGATGTCTAACCCTGGGTGAGGACGTCACCTACCCAGAGGACTTTTCAGGCAGAGGGAATGTCAGGGAAGAAGGCCCAGAGATGACGGAGCCCGTGATCCTGCAAAGACCTGCAAGCGGTTCCGTGGCCTTGCTGAGCCGGCTTTCAGCACCCTGTGTGTCTGGCCTTGGCCTACCCCCAGCCCTTGCTATCTTCTGTCTTCCCACCCTGTGGAATTCTGTCTTGCCTCAGCCTTGGACTATGCTGTCGGGAACACTCTTCCCACGCTCCCCAGCCCTCACCTGGCTCACGCACCCTCTAGGTCCCTAGTTCAACGTCCCTCCTTCTGGGACACCAAGTCTGGCATCCCAGTTACTCATCCCCATAGCACCCTACACTTGGGTGCCTGACAGTTCCCGCACTACCTTGGCATCACGTGTTTGTTCGTGTTCCAGCCTGCACCAGGAGCTCTGTGGGAGCGGGACTAGCATTCTTGCTGTTTATCTTTGTGTCTCCGCGCCAGAAACAGCGAAGGCACACAGCAGGCGCTCACACGGGTGTGCGGCACGCAGGAAACGTGGCTGGAGGAGAGGCGTCTCGGGGAATAGTGGTGTGAAGGGAAGGTAGACAGGTAAGCAGGAGCAGGTCTGAAGAGCCTCGAATGCCACACAGGAAGAGGAGAAAGAGCAGAGGCAAAGCCCACGAGCGAGCGAGTGAAGAGGGAGCGTGTGTGGGAGAGAGCCTCGTGGAGGAGAGTCGGCAAAAATGTCCTCAAGCTGCTCACTGGAACCAGAGCCAGAGTCGGCATACCCCGACTTGGTTGAATCTCCTTGAAGGAGAGAGAAAACCCTAGCCAGCCCAAGCCGTCTTGAGTTCTCCTGTCATGACAAGATGGCGGAGTCAAATGGAGTTGGCTGCTACTTGGTGTCAGCAATTTCTTCATTATCATATGACTTGAAGCAGCGTTCGCTCATATCTGGAAATAAATTAGACACTTCTGGAAACCTGAAGAGACATCAGAGTAGCAAAGAGGCTGTCTCCCTGTTGGGATGGTGTGGCCATCCCTGGACATCTGCCTGCAGTTACCTTTTCTAGCTCTTTCTCTCCCCACAGTTGGCACTGCTATCTCCATAGTTGGCTGCTCTCAGATGCCAGAGCCCACCAGCCCTGCATGCACGATGGGCCTGGGAATCTGCAGCCTGCCCAGGGGCAACCTTAGCAGGACATAGGAGATTAAATTCCCCGTCCCCTGACCCCTGTCCTCAGAGCTCTTCCATGGGACTTTGCTTCATGTCACCTCCTCCTTACTTGGCCTTCTTCTTGCCTGTCCCATACTGCACGCCCCTGCTGGTCTTTCCCGGAAGCACTCCGAACAATATCCCCTGCACCAAAGTCCCCGTCTCCATCTGGGGAACCCGACCTATGTCGCTGTTCCTGAAGCTCACGGCAGCAACAGCATTCTGCTGGAAAAGACAGCGCCCCATCATGCTTCAACACGACCGCTCACACACGGCGCCCCTATCAAAGCCATGGTCATCAGCGTGAAGCGCTCACACTAAGAACGGTTTCCAACCTTGACGGGTGATTTCTAACTAAAAGGAGATGTTTGATTTTTCACATTCAAGAAGGATCCCACTGCCGACCCTGTGAATTCAAAGGCTGACATTTGTGAGTGTTTGTCACCCCACGGCTTCACGCTGCACCCTGGGAGGAAGATGGTGGCACACGGAACAGAGTGGGACTGAGCATGTCAGGGAAAGGACCACACGAGATGCAGTCCCCACTTTTACAAGAATGCGGCAGACTCTCCACGAGTGCTCTCAGGGAGAAAATTGTGTTGGGTGTGTCTATTTATATTTAAGGAAAGATAAAGTTGTTAAAGGTCAGTAATTCTGATTTCCTGTGGCAGGTATGTACCAAAGGAAAGAGTTGCAAACCCTTGTGGGTGGAGAGGAGAAACCCGTAGGCCAGCTTTGCCACGTTAATCACGCGGCCAACACGTGAAACCGTGTGTACCTTATTCTTCCCGAGCGCTACCCCAGGTTTACAGTTCACCATTCTGAATCGCTACACTGCCCCATTAACAGAAATGAGACAGTTAATCAAAAACCTGAAAACAAGGATTTCAATTATACAAAAGAGAAAAACAAGACTTAGCACTGGCGTCCCTCCAATGAGACACAGGTAAGGGTTTCCGAGCCTTGTATTCAAATCCTTAGGTTTGGCTCCAACACATGAACGTTTCGGTCACTTTCAAGAGGTCATCACTTTCTTTTCCCCCCGATCTGACATGGGCCAAGCTTGAGAAAGGTTAGAGGCAGCGTGTGTGACCATGTGCCGCTCTAGATGGCAAAGCCAAGCCCCGCTCTGCGCCCAGCCCGGTCCTGGGGTTGGGGGACCCGGCACCAGGTCGTCCTGCAGGTGCCTCAGCCCACCTGGCCGCGGTCAGCACCTGGGGTTCTGCTCACTCTGGCGCCCAAAGGCCCTCCCTGGACCTGACGCCCACCTAACTCCTGGCTAGCGGGTGACTATGATTTATTGAGTGCCAGCATCAGCGACATGCCGGGCGCTCTAGGCTCACTGCTCCTCACAAGCGCCACACGAAGAGACTGGAATCACTGAGCCCTGTGTGGCTGCAGCTTGGAGGCCCCACCCCTGGGCCGCGCCTCCTCGCCCCACGTCAGTCCTGACGCAGGCCTGAGCCTTTCCTCGGCTTGTCTCAAAAGATTCCTTTACGCCAAACCATTTCTGAGCCTTGACGACTTGGGGGTCAGAAGAGAGGACACGGTGCCCTCTGCACAGCCTGGTGACCCTCCCTGCCCTCCGCGAACTGGGGTGTCAGCATCTTCCCCAGCACGCGACAGCACGGCTGTCCCACAAGCACGATGCTCCCCAGGCGTAATTCTGGTAGAGCCAACTGGGTACAGCCGCCCTCCCCCCAGAGCACATGGGCGGCGAGCAGAGAAACAGAGAGCCTCGAGAGTTTGCTCAACTCACCCAGCGAATAAGAGTCCTAATGGGAACTGGAGCCCAGGTCTGCTCTCTCTGAGAGCGCGGGCTTTTAGGCAGACCTGGGCTCCAGTTCCCATTAGGATTCTTATTCGCTGGTGAGTTGAGCAAACTCTCGAGCCTCTCTGTTTCTCCACTCGCCCTTCTCTTGCTCCATGTCATAAGGTCTGCCTCTCCAAGACCAGGTCTACTGCCTGCCATCTCGTTCCTTCCAAAAGACAGGCCCCAATCCTGCTCTCCCTTTTCCCTGCAGGCTTAGGGAGTCACCCCTGATTTTACCCCAACAGCGGGCGCCAGGTCCCGCCCGCAGGCGCCCCGACCCCCGCAGCCCGACACCCGCACCGCGCCTCCCAGGCTCTCCTCGCCCGCCCCGGCCCTCAGTGCTCTGCCCCCGTCTCTCCCTCCGCTCGTCCAGTCCCTCTTGTTCTCTGATGGGGACAGGTTGCTTGGCCTGCCTCCAGTCCCGGTCCCCACACCCTCTTTCTGTTTTATTGGGCTTACTTCCATCACCTGTAGCTGGACCCCATCCTGCTCCTGGGCCACCTCCTGTCCAGCCCACGGGGCTACTGTGGCTGCCGGGCCCTACAGCCCTCACCGACTGTGTCCACCGTGGCATTCACGGTTTTCAGAGAACAGAAAATCTCTCATTTCTGCCTTCCTTGTCCTTCTTCTTCACCATAGCTGCCAAAGAATGTCTGCCCTACTAAGAGCGACTTTCTCCTCCGCTGTCCCTAATCACCGGGCGTTCCAGGGAGGGCCTCGTGGTGTTTAATGGGGTGTCTGAGACATCTCTACCTCCCCTCTCTTTTGCTCCATGTCAGCTGAGATGGCAGCTGCCCCAGAAAAGACTCTCAGCTGATCCATTTTCTCCCTGCTCCCTCAGACTTTCCCATGCAAAGCTAAAAATAGCAACTCAGCTCTGTTCTTAAACCAAAAGGCAGAAGCAGACTCCCCACCAACTGGGCAAGGAAATGAGAGTCGGGTTTATTGTGTGGGCAGGTACGGGTGCCCGGCCTCAGGCAGGAAACACAAACAGCAGGAAAGACAGGGAAGGGCCTCCTAGGAAGGGGTTGGTATGGCTTAATAGTAGAAAGGGTGCACCTATTGTCACAGGTAGAAACTCTGAATATTAGAGTAGGAGTTGGAATTCTCAGACAACCTGCCAACCACTTGGGGCTTTCCGAAGAGCATCACGTGGTCCACCAACTCGCATGTCCCCGAAGGGCCAGCTGAGGGGTAGACTTCGTCACATAGGCAGCTGTGGCCCCTGGGAGGTGTCCCGACGCTCTGGAGGCTACAGGTCAGATTGAAAGTCACTCTTGGAGGTTCTCGGCCTGTGCTGAAGAACCGTGACACATGCAACTCCACAGCACAAGCCAAATTGTACAATCGCTCCAGTTTCATCACTCTTGTCTTTCTCTCCTCTTCCACGAAGTCTTCCCAGACTAACCCCTCCAGCAGCGTCCCTTCCTCCGTTCAGTTTCTGTCTGCGCCAACTATTGGGCATTTAATCAGGTGTGGGCTTGTGACATTCTCAGTATTGCTAAATGGCACTCTCATCGGCCGCAGTGTGTGTGTGTGTGTGTCAGGAGCAGAGACTGAGCATTGCACAGTGCTGAGGAATCGGGTGATTGGGGTCAGAGAGACGGGGCTCCTCATTCTGGATCTGGCATTCGTGGAGACTCTGTGTTAGTAATAAGTCTCTGTCACTCACCTGGAAAATGTGCTCAAGAACATGGAGAGGAAAGAAATGGCCCCTTTCCAAATCTGTCTGGAATAGGAAATTCCTATTTCCTTAGAGTCAGGAATCGTTGGCAAAAATAAAAGCAAGCTTTAGAAATACATTTTTAGAGATTCCTCGGGAGGAAGTAAGTTTGGGAAATGTGATCAGGTAAGGGCCTGGGTGGTGGTGAATAGACGATAGATAGATAAATGATAGAGAGATAGCATGAATAAAGATTAGATGGACCCATAGATTGATTACAGATACATAGACGACAGGTAGATAGATGGTAAATGACAGAGGACAGATAGATAGTGTTTGTAAACAGAATTAAGAAAGATTCCTGGCCAGGTGAGGTGGCTCACGCCTGTAATCCTAGCACTCTGGGAGGCCAAGGTGGGCGGATTGCTCGAGGCCAGGAGTTCGAAACCAGCCTGAGCAAGAGTGAGACCCCGTCTCTACTATAAATAGAAAGAAATTAATTGGCCAACTAATATATATAGAAAAAATTAGCCGGGCATGGTGGCGCATGCCAGTAGTCCCAGCTACTCGGGAGGCTGAGGCAGGAGGATTGCTTGAGCCCGGGAGTTTGAGGTTCCTGTGAGCTAGGCTGACGCCACGGCACTCACTCTAGCCTGGGCAACAAAGCAAGACTCTGTCTCAAAAAAAAAAAAAAAAAAAAAAAAGATCTTTAAGAACCTTTCTCCTACCTCCCACCAGCACCAAGAAGCCCCAAATGGAGCCACATCTTTTCTCATTATATATTCATTCGTTTATTCATGTCATTCATTCGTTCATTCATTCATCCCCTAATGAAGGGGCTGCTAATGCTAAGGAAGCATTCATTCATGGTCATTCTATGTGCTAGCCCTAGGTGCCAGGCGTCTGGAGCTGAGTGCCCCTCCTGCCCAGGCGCACGCGAAGTTCCAAATGAGGGCCACGCATAGGAGCAAGCTACCCGAAATGAGCAAAATGAGCCAGGAGGGCAGAGATGGCTCCAAGAAGAGTATTTCATCCCTGCCCTGATGAAAACTTGCAGTCTTTGCCCTGTCACAGAACAAACTGAATGATGGTCTCTTCTGTAATTAGCAAAGCTTATTTCATGTGCTTCTAAAAGATCTATAGCAGTGCTAACAGTGAAAACATTTCTCCCTTCCAGGAAACTGGGGGGGGCCTCTTGGCTCCAATGTTTATGGAAATTGATGGAAAAATGATAAAGTTGCACTATAGGTTTCTATGCTATGAAGAAAGTCTACACAAGGTCCAGTTGGGCCAAGAAGGGATAAGTCAAGTCCAGGTGAATGCAGGGTTATGGGGACGGTAGGGCTGTTTCTTTGTGCTTGAGCTACATCTTAGCAATGCACAGAGGTTGGCCAAGCTGGCAGGAAGGTGGAAAGGGCTTTCCAAAGCACCAGGAAGACCTTAGCAAAGTCATGGACCCATGAAATTTCAAGGACTCTTCATTAAGATATATTGCTGCCTAATATTATTTATTTTTATTTTTATTTTTATTTTTTGGGACAGAGTCTCACTTTGTTGCCCAGGCTAGAGTGAGTGCTATGGCATCAGCCTAGCTCACAGCAACCTCAAACTCCTGGGCTTAGGTGATCCTCCTGCCTCAGCCTCCTGAGTAGCTGGGACTACAGGCATGCACCACCATGCCTGGCTAATTTTTTGTATATATATATTCAGTTGGTCAATTAATTTCTTTCTATTTTTAGTAGAGACAGGGTCGCACTCAGGCTGGTTTTGAACTCCTGACCTTAAGCAATCTGCCCCCCTCAGCCTCCCAGAGTGCTAGGATTACAGGCGTGAGCCACCACGCCCGGCCATAATATTATTAATAAGTTAACCACAAATTGAGTGGCTTAAAACAGCACACATTTATTGTCTCACAGTGTCTGTGGGGCAGGCACCCGGGCACAGCTTAGCTGGCTCCTGTCCTTTGGCATGTCCCACCAGGTGGCTATTGGGGTGCTGGCCAGGGCTGGGGTCTCATTTGAAGGCTCAAGGGAAGGGCCTGTCTCCAAGCTCATGTGGTTGTGAGCAGGTGTCAGTTCTTCGAGGGTTGTTGGACTGAGGGCCTTAGTTCCTAGCTGGCTGTTGGCCAGAGGCCACATTCAGCCCCTTGCTAAGTGGACATCTCCAACATGGCCACTTGCTTTGCCAAAGCTCGCAAGCCAGGAAGGCAACAGAGAGAATCTGCTCGCAAGACGGAAGTGACAATCTCTTGTAACCTTATCATAGAAGTGACTTCCCACCACTTTTGTCATACCCAGTTGGCAGCAAGTGGCTAGACCAGCCCAAATTCAGGGCAGGGGATTCTACAGGGACGTGGCTACGGGGAGGCAGGGAGCATTCGGGCCATCTTGGACTCTGCCTCCCACAGTCCATTTGGGGAACTGCAGGGAGTCTTGTGGCAAAGCAATGGCGCAGCAGCACGGGAAGCCACTGGAGACAGGTGGGTCCAGGCCGTGAGGCCTCATAAACCATGCCAGAGCACTAGGTAGGAAATAGGACTCCCTTCTCTTCTTTTAACACACCTTTTTGCTTGGTTTTGTTTCTCAAAATCACTTTAGCCTCTTTGGTTTCCTGAATTCTCATCTTACACGTCCCACACCATCGGTTCCCAACTCTTCTCTGTGTCCTATCCTCCGTGGGTACCAGCATAGCCATCGTCCAGACACACCTGAGACTTTAACAAAGGCAACTGATGTCAGGTAAACTCCCCTGACCCTAGACAGGGGACACCCCCAAAATCCATCACTTAGACTTTGGGAGAAAGTTGTTCGAGGCCGTCCAAAAAACCAGAACAGATGAGAGGAGGAGAGGGGAGAGTAAGGGCTAAAAGGCCTCCTTGGGAGCCCTTCCCGTAGCTCTCTGTGTCACCCCTGATCACGGGGCTGCCACCAGGCTGCCACCATTCCAAATCCATCATCAGCTGCATGGTTTAGAGAGAAGCTCCAGAAAAGCCGAAACTTCCCAAGCGGCAACCAATTTTCCCTGAGGAAATGGCCTAATGTCACGCTCCCTCTTTGCTAAAAATGCTGCCTGATGACAGTTGTCACAGGATGCTGGTTCCTTCTTTCATCACAGTTGAAAAATATTCATAGTTCTGGCTTCTAGAGACTTTTACTGGCTTCTTTACCTTGATCACTTTTCCTGCACATGTGAGAGTGTGCTCTTGCCAAAGCTCATTTCTCCATGCTTAATAAGGCATTTTATGGACTACTTTTCTGGCATAAAGCCCCACACTTCATGCTTTGATCTGTGGACTCTACTCATACATAACTATTATAGTATTGGGAAGAATTACCCTTCCAAATATCTTAGCCGTATCCAAAATATTACACTCCAAGGTTCCATTTGGAAGCCCTGGGGACTCGTTTCCTGTGATCCTGAGATCCCTTTGGCCTCTGTCCTTGACCCATCCATTATTAATCTCCCAGGGAAGAGAATAAAAGCTATGATAAATTCATGGATTTTGATAATTTCCACCCAAATACTTTTCGCAACCATACTCACCGGTTACTGCCCATCCATGTGGAGGATGGATGCCTTTTAAAAATGGATCGTGACCCAGTTCCAAATGCAACGGCTTTGATCTCTCAGCCAGAAGACATCTGCTTGCCTCTTATGACATTTTTACCTTCTAGGTTCAGGCCAAAATGGTCCCTGAATGTGTCTCCCGGCTGGAGTATCATTCCCCGTCTCCTCTGTTTCCTTGGCTTAGTGTTATCACCTCCTCCTTCCAGCACTTTCACAGCATCAGTCCGTGCAATATTTTACCTTGGACCGAGAGAACTTCTGCAGCTGACAGGCCAACGCACGGTCTTTGAAGTGTGCTGGCTCCCAGCGAGTCTCTGGCTGGAGAAACAACTTACTGGAATTACTTAGAAGAATCCTTTCCGCTTTTGTTTCCTTTTCTGCGTTTCCTCATGGATGAGAATGTCGGTAGTCAGGAGGGAAAGTACCAGACAGTCGGTCCTCTCCATGGGTCAGCTGAGGATGCACTTTCTCCCACTCCCTCCCTCCCACAAAAAGCGACTCTATGGAACCAAGTCCCTTTCTCCCTTACCACCTCCATTCCCCCACGCTCATGCCCTCCTGGTCCCAAGCCCCAGTGCTGCCCCTGCTTGGCATACGTGCAGACGTTTCAATCAGGTGTTATCCACCTGGCAAGAAAAGCCTGGCCAGAATCCACCCCCACCCACCCCTGCCGAAGAAACATCTCTGGGCTTACCTGGACCTCTGCTCCCTTTGCAGAGAAAGGCATGGGCCTCGGTGGGATACAAGGAGATTTGTTTAACTGCTTCAAAATAATTATTTGCATGCAGAAGACCTTGAAACAAAAGCCCCCGTGTGTGTAAAGATGCCACAGGATTAAGCCTTTGTGTGGGTCCCTTCTAAAAAGAAGTGTGATCACACAAATCACACCTGAGAGCTAAATGAGCTATCGAATGACCCGACAGACTCGGCTGAGCAACTCCACCTGGCTGGCGCACTGCCTCCATCCTGCAGGGCTCGTCTCGGTTACCCTCAACAACGGCCCTTGTTTCTCTCAAAGCTGTGCCTGTGGCCCCAACAGGGAGTCTGCAACCCAGGCCCGCTGATGGGGTGGGAAAGATGGGCAAGAGAGTAGGATGATTTGAGGATGGACACAGCACTTACAAACACCCAGGAAATGTTACTGCACGAGCCGTTTCACCTAATGAGACCACAACCCGCCAATTTCCAAGCCAGAGTAAGGAAACTGGAGTTGCAAGTCTTAGTTCAAAAGGGAAGAAACTGACCGCAAACCCTGCTCATCATTCTACCTCTGCTACCTCAGTAAGCAGCATGTGAGTCATAAAATCTTACTGCTGAAAGAAAACTGAGAGCTCCTGCACATGAAGTTCTGGGAGGTTAAGGAGAATCCCAAAGGTCAGACAGAAGTCTGATCCAAATGGATTACAAGTCGGAATTTTAGTGTGTGATTTCCATTCATGCAGATGCAAGCTTTATGGATGGAGACCTTAAATGGTTTCCTAACAAAAACCAAGTAGTAATTGTAAAGTTGTCATTATCAAACAGCATTCACGAATGTCCATAGGCACAGGCTGTGCCTGAAGAGCAATGAAGCACAGTAGTTACCATCTGCTGACTGGGTTGTCCTCGGTTTCCTGCAGAGACCCAAAACTCAGCACACTTACAAGTAACTTGTTAGCATTTCCCCAAAAGCCATGATCTCCATCAAAGCTCACCGCTTCCATCAATGGCAGCTTGTACGCACCCTAAGAGCCTCCACTCTCACCTGGGCTGCTACATGCAACAGCCTGCAGGCACTCTCCCCGACTCCACCTGGGCCCCTTCCAACCATCGTCCACACTGCCGCAGACAGAGAACTGTCCCAAATGCAACTTGATCTTGCTGTTCCTTGACTTTGTTTCCCTCAAGGCTTCCCCAGGTCCAAGTGAGAGAATGTTCAGACTACACAGGGCTGCACCCCCAGCTTTATGTGATCAAGCCTCGGCCTTCATGTCCAGCATCCTCCCTCTCTTCTGCACACACACCCTCTGCCCCACCAGCCACAAATAGTCACATGCTCTCCATCACTTCTGCACCATTGTCCATGTTATTCCCTCTGTCTGTAAGAGGAACTTATAAAAAGTCTCTTGGACATCTCTTGGACTTAAGTCTACTCATTCTTCACGGCCATCCTTCAAATGCCATCTCCCAGAAGTCCTCTTTTAGTACCATAAGTCTTGGAGCAACTTGTGCAAACCCAGATCATGTTGTTGAATTAATGTTTACATGTCAGTGTTTTCTTTAACCATAAACTCCTGAAAAGCTAAGACAAGACTCTCTCCGACTTTGTATCTTAGCATATTGCCTGGCACGTAGGAGCTACATAAGTGATGTTGGTTTATCAGAAGAAGAAATGAATTGATTTATTGGGCACCTATGATATACCTGGCACTAGAGCTATAGAAATGAACAAAACAGAAAAAAATCCCTGCCCTTCTGAAGCTTATATTATAGTTGGGGGATCAGACAATAACCAAATGTATAACTATATAATATCAGTGGTAAGAGCTAAAATGAAAAATAAAGCAGGTGAGCAGACAGAGAATGGTGGGAGGGGGGCGCTACCATAGATGGTGGGGTCAGAAACAGTGGCTCTGAGTGGTGACATTTGGGCCTGGACCCAGATGAATTAGGGAGTCCCACCATAGGGAAGAAGAACATTCGAGAAATAGGAGGAGTAAGTACCAGGGCCCTGGGATGAAAGGATGTTTGTCATGTTTGAGGAATGGCAAGGAGGCCCAGTGTAGCTGGCATGCAATGAACAAGGGAGAATAACACAATTAAGGTTGAAGAAATGGCCAGACCTGTAGACCACATAGGCATCATGAGCACACATGCATGTCTCACAAAAGAAATCATGAAGGAAAAAAATTCAAGAAGGTGGTTAAATACAAGGAGGGACGGAGGGGGTACCAGGAGGAGAACATAGACTGCTATGAGCTAGTGTTAATATCCTAGTTCTGGGGTTGATTGGCGGCTTCGTGGGTTTCATAATGTGGATTTGTTTTATAGGAAATAAGTAACTAGCAAAACCATGCATGAACCCAGGATGATAACTAATAACATGTCGTGAGCCGAGAATAGTCACTCACCTATGCACTGGAGAGATGTGACTGACACACGGTAATTTTCCTGGGGCTAGTCATCATTCAGAAACAGTCATCTACATTGCTTGGACTTACAGAAAACCTAAGTTAATATCTGCTTCCATGAGGAATTCTCTTCAAAGGTTTTGGTGGATTCCTTTTTCCCCCGGTTGCTGCTATTCTTAATACTTCCCAGCAGGACGCATTGAGCAGCAGCGCACGGTGCAGCTTGCAGTCTGCGGATCACAGGGTCCCGGTGCAGGAAGACGCTGGGGCCAGACTGCGCTGGGCAGGGTACACCCTCTGACACTTGGCGCCGACAGCTACCAGACACCTCGACAGCCGGGCACTCACTGGAGGATGTCATAGCTCCGCGCTGGAAGTCAGACAGGCCTGAGTTCTGCCGCTCCTTAGGCAAACTCCTCAGCCTCCCTGAGTGGCAATTTCTCAACTGTAAACTGCGGTGTATTCGTTCCTCGGACAACTGTAACAAATGCCACACACTGGGTGGCTTAGCATCCTCTCACAGTTCCAGAGGCCAGAAATCAAGCCTTCTGAAGGCTCTCGGAAAGAATCACTGTCTTCCTCTTCCTGGCGTCTGACGGTTGCAGGCCATCTTCCGCACGCCATGGCTTCTAGCTGCATCGCTCCTGCCCCTGTCTCCATCCTCGCCTGGCACCGTCCCTGTCTCTGTGTCTTCACGTGGCCTTCTTATAAGATTAGATTTGGGGCCCATTCTAATCCTCATCTTAACCAATTACATCTGCAAAGATCCTGTTTCTAATAACGTCCCATTTTGAGGTTCTAGGTGGACGTAAATTTCGGAGACACTGTTCAACCCAGGACATGAAGATGATAGTATAACTCCAAGGTCTATATAAGAATTAGAAAATGTATACGAAGCACCTAACACAGTGTAAGCATTCAATATATTTTGATTGCTAATATATTTATCATCATCATTGTCATCATGATCCAACATCTCAGGAAACGGACTCTATTTCTGAACCGTAACATTCCACCCCACTAGGTAGGTGACCACAAGTGAAATTTTCAAGCCAGCCTAGGTTCAAATCTTGGCTCTGATGGAAACCAGTTGTGAAACTTCTGGCAAATTACTTACCCTCTTTTCTGAGCTTCCAATTATCTACACCAATGGGGATTACTACTGTCTGTCTATCTCCCTATCCATCCATCCATCCAACCATCCATCCATCCATCCATCCATCCATCCATCCATCCATCCATCCATCCATCCAATGCTTCTGTGGCACGTACTATGTGCCAGGCACTGTTCTAAACAGATTTACAAATATTGCCTCATTGAATCTTCTCAACAACCTCATGAGTTAGGTACTATTATCTCCATTTCACAATTGAGGAAATCGAATCACCAAGCATTGAAGACAGTTGCCTATGGTCAAATAAGAAATAAGTGACAGAACCAGAATTCAAACCCAGGCAGTCTGGCTCCAGAATTCTCCAAGGATTAAAAGGCAAGGCTTAACTAAAACACGTAGCCGGTGCTTAGTACACACAAAGCGGCCAATCCATGGTGGTGTGGTAACTACGGCTCCTTCTTGCCAACCGTCCCCCGTGCTAACCTCAGCCTCGCCTCTCCTCTTTCTTCTTTCCCTCAGCTCAGAAGCTCCTGTTGTTACCAATGTTGACACTAAACCACAGCCAAGTTCCACATTTAAATGTTCAGGCTGCTCAAGTTTCATTCCATTTCCTGGGGTATCTCGCCCTCTTTTTTATTTTGTACTTATTCTCTCGAGTGACCTGTGACCATGGTGGCCGAAGGGTTGCAGCAGGAGAGGGAGCTGCAGGCCTCCCTGGCAACTAGTGAACCGGGCTGCTTCTTTCCTCTCGTGGGGACAGAGTTAAGCAACAGGCTGTCAGACACATCTTGGGGACTGACAGCCACCCCGTGGGGCCACTCACTAAGCCCAGGGACTTGTGCGCTGGCTTTGACACAAGATCCTTGAAAGATCCATCATGGAACAAAAGCTCACTTAGATTTAGAAATGCCACCGCGCGGGGAGAAAGAGGAAACTCCTCTCATTGAGAATGCCAGTCCACGGTGGCGTCAGGAGGTAGGGGCAGCGAGCTCACGCCGGAGCCTCCATCTTTGGGCATGGTGGGTTCCTGGCCAGGGCGCCCCTCCTCCCACCCTGCCAGGCCCCACCCTGAGCAGGAGGTGTTCACATGACTCTAGTCCAATAGTCTGAGACGCGGCATCGACTCCCACTTGCTGCTAGTTGGCCTCCGCCCTGGTGCCCAGGTCCTGACAACTGGTGCAGGAGACAGAAGAGGAACCCCACCCTGCCCCCGCCCCCAGTTCTCCTCCTGCCTTTCTGGATGTCACCAGGGGCTCAGCACAGATGTGGCAGCTGCCCCAGAAATCCAGTCCCTAAGAGAGTGTGCACATAGGCCCAGAATGAGAGAACTGGGTAGATCCAAACTACAACTGAAGCAATGTCTGGGTAAGTTTGCTCACCCTCCCAACCAGTGCACGGCACCAGGACACACATTCCCCAAGAGGTGAAGCGAAGGGCAGCCCGGCAAATTGGGAAGCAAGCCGGGAGCCGCTGCTGCTCCACCCTTCCCCTTTGGGGCCCCTCCCTCGCCCTCCCACAGACCTTGTGCCCACAGGCAGGCAGCCACTGTCTTCGCAGCCCCAGCCTGCCCTGCTTGCCTTCTTCCCCAAGGGACACGCCTCCTACCCCCAGACTTGCCAGGGCTCACTCCCTGCTAATTTGTCAACCACCTATTGTATTGCACTGCGCCTCCCAGATGCCATCATGCCTTGTCCCAGGTAAAACGCACAAAAGATGCGGCTGGTCTTTAAGTAATTCCTAAACTTCCTGCAGCTCCCCTGCAGGCTGCGAAGATTTATGCAGCGTTTACACCTCCTGCTGTGAGGTGAGGGGGTTTCCATAAACCGGTTACTCAGTCCTAGAGAACACACTGGCAGAAAGCAGTGAAATCCTCGTGCTGAGAGCCTGGGGAAGCGGAACGCGCCATCTCGTCCCACACTTGCCTAAGCTCCAGGCGGGAATCAGGGCTTGGGCCACTCGCCCTTCACGGGCGTGTCATGTGCCCAGGCAAAGCACGCTCCCCTCTCGGTCGACCCAGCCCAGGCCGCGGGAGCTCCGGGACTGCGCTGCCAGCCACAGACGGACACACATTTGAAGGGGGATTTGGAGCTTATGGGGGGTTAAATGACTTGCACCCTCCGGGAAACATGAATTATAACCAGCGTCTGTCCCTCTCGGTAATCACTTCCCTTACCTTTCAATTCTATCTGAAAGGCATGGAAAGCGCAGATTTTTTATTTTTACCTAATACTCCCTCATGCTTGTTGCTGTATTATGAATTCAGTAAAATACATATTATTTGATTATTCCAGATACCTCAAATAAATGGAATCATATATATATGTATTTTGTGTGTGTGTATATATATATGCACACACATAAGATTCCAATCATACACATATACACATATTTGTGCATGTAAATATATAAATCCCACGTATATGAGGTACCTGGAATAGTCAAATTCACGCAGACAAACGTGGAATGGTGGTTACCACGAGCTGTGGGGAGGGAATGGGGTTGTTAGTGTTTAATAGAGTTTCAGTTTGGGAAGCTGAAAAATTCTGGAGATAGATGGTGGTGATAGCTGCACAGCAGTGTGAATGTACCTAATGCCACTGAATTGTACACTAAAAAATGGTTAAAATGATGAATTTTATGTTATGCATAATTTATCACCTATATATGTACATATCATATATTAATATGTATATTAGCTCAGCTCTTATTTAGATATATAACTACTTTCAGACAGTCTGCCTTTTACTTTTTGATCTCTCTCCTTTTTCATAGTGTATGTCTTGGCTTGGGTCTTTTGTCTCCTAAATATTTTCCGGATTTGGCTTTTATGCCAGCAGGAGGAACGCCACTCCGGCAAAAACCCCCAGCCCTCTCCTCCTTCCGCCTTCCCCGTGGTCACCCTCTTCTCGGTTGCTTTAAAGCAGAAAGCTTTACTAGTTAAAGAGAAAGTCCTTGATTTTCAGTGGTACTTTTAATAATTCATAAATCACGAGAGGTTCAACCAAGTTCAAAGTTTAAAAGTTTAAAAGTTTTGCTGAAGCTTTAAAGTTTAAACTGTCAGAGGCTTTGACAAAAAACTTTTCCTGTCTGGAATATTTAAGATTGTTGTGCCATATTATATTCAGGACTCTACTATATCCTCCTCTCCCAAAATGTTTCTCCTAAGAAAATGCCGGCCTTGTGGCCGTCCCTCGTTCTCCTTTGTGCTGGGAAACCCACGGCCAGCCCCGAGACGGCGGGGCGCAGACGGCCACAGGCACAGGGAGACGGCCCGGGGGATTTATGACAATCTGAGCTTTGGGTAAAAAGCACTTAACCAGAATTGCTGTTGTGTGGGGATTTCTCTTTAAAAGAATGGAAATTGTAAAATGAGATCCTGGCAAATATGTGTAATAAGGTCTTGGCCAAAGACAGTGAGTTGTGCATAATCTGCTATTTCAAAATCTGGAAGCAGAGAGACCAAATCTTCCGCTGGCCTCCAGCTGAACTCTAATATTTCAGGCGCAATTACTATATTTGCATGTGCGACTGAGTGTGGTGTCAGCCACCCACAGCAAAGGCACTTTCTGGAGGTTGTTGGGACTAGAACACACATGGTCATTTCCATTTCGGACTGTGTTTGACCAAGGAAGCATGTCATGTGGAGGTCACTTCCGACATCCTGGCCTTGTACCCCAATTCTGCATGTGCTATGCTGTTGGGATCACTCGTATTTCTCAGAAACCTACTACCCCTCCCCTGGCCTTTCAGGTCAGATCCAAATGCTCAGTGATGAACTTGCAAGGCCGCCATGCCTCACATCAGACACTCTGAACACAAGCAAGCCCTCTACTTCTCTTCCATCTGCCCTCCTCACTGCCACCTCCAGCTCATCCATTTGTCACTCCTTACCACCGAGAAGGTCTGCTTTCTCCTTTTCACCAAACACTTAACATTTCTTCAAAATTCTCCTCTTCCTTATGATTCCATAAGCCATCAACATCAAATCCAGGAACAATTTCAGCATCATCAAAAACTTTGCCCAGGTTTCAGGATTTGGGGTCAGGATGATGTAAAATTATCCCACGGTGGGAATGTCATAACACCAGACTTCAACTCTGGTTCCCACTCTTTGACAACAATAATCACACTCTCACATAAATCGCCTCTTTGATCCTGACCACAACCTCCCTTCCACACCTTCACCTCCCAGGTGAGACTTCAGTCCTAGGTGCTCTGCAGGGTCCACCAAGGATTCCTAATGAGAAAACCCAATGCTGATTTTCAAGTCTCTCACACATGGCCTCTTGGTGGCATCTAACACTTGCCACCACTCTCTTCCTGAATCTTTCTATTCTCTTGACTTTAATTTGCCTGTTTCTCCTGTTTTTGTGCCCACCCTACCTCTACCACTCCTTCCCCAGCTCTCTTCCCCAGCATGGGGGTCCCAACCTCCCACCCACCACCACCTAGCATGTCCCCATACCTCTCCTTCACCGGATGTAGCTGCCTCTGGGCAAGCTCATCTACCAAGCCATGAACTACAACCCCTATCCTCAACTCCTTCCTGGGCTCCAGCACCACGCTTCCATCCACCCACTGGCTCCTCAAGCTAGAATCCAGCACACTCAGGCCTTTATCAATTGCCTAGTATCTGAAGTCAAAATCAATCAAACATGCACCCTGCCCAAGTCCACATCCATCTCACACTCAACATTTCCCTTCCCTTCCACCAGTGCTCCTTTTGCATTTCCTATTTAGTCAAGTATGGTTGTCCACAGTAGGAATCTCAGAGTCCCCTCAGCACCTCTCTCCCCTCAACTTCACCGTCTGGTCTGAGAGCAAGTCCTGTTGTTTCAATGCCAACAATCTCCTTCCCATACTCTTCTCCCTCCCACTGCCACTTCCTGGATTCACTTCCCTCCATCACATCTCATCTTAACTATTGCAACAACCTCCTTTCTGGTTGCTCTTCCACCACCCTTTGGCTCTTCCAATCTTTACAAGGTCAAACGTGGAAAGAGTCATGTCACTATTTCCCAAAGCTGTAGTCTATGCTCCTGGAACAAATGCAGGGCTCCTTCCAGTCTGACCCTCAGGGCCACTGTCAGCTACATATTCCACCACCAACCTCCTCCTCTCTCTCCCTTCGCCCTTTGCTCCAGTGAGAGCAAGCAGCTTTTCCTATCTCCGTGCCTCTGCAAAAACAGTTTCTCCTATGTGGCAGCCTTTATCCTACTCTCTGCATGGTGAACCCCCATTCGTCCATCAGCCCCAGCTCACTTCTGTCGTGAGCTCTCGGGTGTCTCTTTCTGCAGAGAGACCCTCCTCCTCCTCCCGCACGCTCCCAGACCACCACCGTGCTCCCCACCATGGCCCCTTCACTAGACATGAAACTCCAAGCTGCTCGTCTGTGATCCTGCAGCTCCTAGTAATATCTGGCACTGCAGCTGCCAGTTTCTTTTTTGAATGAATAAAATCTCATGGCACTAAATGACACCCTCTGGGTCACTAAGCGCAGCTCATTAGCACAATGCCAAATTCACTTCTCCTCTCCGGTTGCAATCTGACACAATTTTCACTATTCCTGGGTAGTGAGTCTGAACTTTTAAAGAGAAAAATTCTAATTTAGCTGAATCCCCCACCCCAGCAGGCTCACCTGCCTTTCTCTGCAAGTTATAAAATCCACTTACCCAGTAGCACGCGTTTAGGTATCATGTGTAAGGTTCTGATTTCTACTAGAGCAGCCATAAATTACTTTATGCTAAAACCAGGCAGATACTGCATGCTTCACAGAAAGCACTGTAGTTGAATCTCTGTTCTGGTAAATGAATTAAGGATATTTTAGATATTTGTGGGTAGGATTTCCTTTGCTTCAATCTGTGGGGAGATGCCATAGCGTACCCTTGCATAGTTATCATGAAAGATGTCCAGCTTTGGAGTCAGACAGACTGCGGTTTAAAGCCTGGCTTCATCAGCATGTGACCTGTGGAATGTTACTTAACCTCTATGCCTCAGTTTCCTCATCTGTAAAATGGAAAAAGTGAAGCCTCACAGAGCTGTTGTAAAGATAAAATGAAATCGTGTGTTTAAAGCATTTATCACAGAGGAAGCCCTCAATCATAGCTACCACTTACTGTGCTAAGGCTTTTTATATTAGGTAATTGCATACACCTACAGGAATATGTAAAAAAAATATACGTGCATATACATGTATCATATTAATATATATACATACACATACATGTGCAGAATGTGTCCGTCTGTATTTATACACACACATATTGCCTGTAACAATATATAAACCTTACAACAACCCTGCGATGTAGGTACTATAATTATCTCCACTTTACAGATGAAAAAATCGAGACAAGCTAAGTAACTTGTCCAAAGTCACATAACTAGTAAGTAGTAGACCTAGAGTTTAAACCCAGGCAATTTGGATTCAAAGTCTGTGCTCTTAACACTCCATTAAAATGTCTCATAAGGCCTTAATGGACTCAATAAATGGTAACTATAATCATCATTATAGTTATCAGGCATGCCAACCATGTCTAGTCCATATTGCAAACATGCCCTAGCAAAGCTGACCACTCAGTCAGCTCTAGGGTGATAACTTTGTTGCACAAACAAAATTGTATTAATCTGGTAGCCTCTGGGGCTGCCCCAGAGGTCAACCCGGTGTGACACTAACACTTGGGCAGTAGGAAATATTGTCAAGGGAGGCCTTGAAATTCCAAGGAGCCATGCCAGGACACAAGCTGGCACAAAGTCAGAGCATGGCCTTGGCACAGCCTCAGCCTGTTCCTTACTGCCTTCCTTCTTGGAACTGAAGGAAGAGAGAAGAGGTGGGTCCTGCCCCCCAACCAACTCCAGCCAGACTGTGAGATTTTGTAACTGTGTCTGTCTCAGATCACGGCCCCACACAAATCAGACATGGAAGTACTGGCTTGGGTTGTCCATGCATTCCACCCTTGAGACAGGAAATGAGAACTCCTAACCCAGTGTCACTGTTTTGTTGTAAAAATCACAATCACTTGTAAAATATGTAAGTGGAATTAAACGTATCTTAGTGCCATGGGCTTGTTTACCAGAAATTTCATTTAGCCTTTGTTTTCTTTTCCTTCTTGTCATCACCTACATTTATTGACCACCCTTCTTTACCCATTTTCTCCCATCCCCCATCTCCAAGTGCGTTGTTTGCCTTGACCCCTGTTAAGGGTCTTCGTCCTCTAATCTGTGCAAAATATGCTTCCTTGAAGTATTTTTTTTTCTTTAGAATCAGGCAGAGCTGCCTTTCAATTCTGATTCCGTTTGGCATCAGGCGAGGTTGCCCTCTCTAGGCCTAAATGTTTGCATGTGTAAACTGGGTATGATAAAGGATGCAAGTGGAGAGTTTTGTGCTGATACAGTGCAATAATAGCAACAACTAAAGCTTACTGAGAATTAGCACATGCCCTCGATTACTGTGCTAGGGGCCTTTTCCCAATCTTACAGGCAAGGCTGCTGCATGAAGGAAGATTCTAGAGTCCCATCTGACACTGGGCCCTTTGCAGGAGGCACATCTCCACCCAAATGGGAGGACAGGAAGATTGTCTCCTCTGTCAGACCTTGGACACGGCACTGTGGCACAGGCTCGTTTCATTTAATCCTCTCAAAAAATCCCACAATGAAAGGATAGTTCCTGTCCCCATTTTACAGAAGAGGAACCTCAGTTAGGAGAATAACTTGCTGTCTGTGGTCATACCACCCTGAATGCACCCAGTCTCATCTGATCTCAGAAGCTAAGCAGGGTCAGGCCTTGTCAGTCCTTGGATGGGAAGAGAGAGAGTAACTTGCCCAAGGTCGCCCAATGAATGAGTGGCGGAGGGGGTACTCTTAATTGCCATGGAATATAACAATGTAATAAACAGGAGCAACAACAACAACAATCAGTGACTGTTGTGCTTTTACCGCATACCAGGTGCTGTTCTAGGAGCTGGGTGCAGGTTGCTGCATGTAATCCTCACCTCGGCTCTCTGGGGCAGAGGCTACTATTAACCTCATTTTACAAATGTGTAGCTTGAGAGGCAAGGACGTCAAGTGACTTGTCGAAGGTTGTGCAGTGGGGTAAGTAGACAGAGCCAGCACTTGGAAGCTGGAAGCCTGAATTCCCAGCCAGGACCTATCCCACGCTGTCCCTTCAAAATGAAATAATGAAATGCTGCATCTGAAGGCACTGGCCCCGGGCCTGGCACATACTGACCTTCAATGTATTATTATTGTCATTGTCATTATCACTATTACAGTGACAGTCAATATTAGTTTTCTATTGCTATATTAAAAATTACCACACATTTATTGGCTTACAATGACACACATTTGTCATCTCCCAGTTTCCGTAGGCTGGGTGTCCGGGCATGGCTTGGCTGGGTCCTTACTCAGCCTCTCACGAGGCTGCAATCAAGGTGTCAGCTGGGTTGCATTCCTTCTGGGGTTGACTGGCCTCTTCCAGGCTCACGTGACAGTTGACAGAATTCAGTTCCTTGTGGTTGTAGGACTGAAGGCCCCTCGCTTCTTACCGGCTATTGGCTGGAGGCCACCCTCAGGTCCTGGAAAGTGGCCCTCTCTGCGGGAAGCTCACACTGGAGCAGCTGACGTTTCCAGGGCCGGGAGAAGCATCTCTTCCTCCCGTCTGCTCAGATGCAGTCTTATTTAAAAATCATAATCACAGGAATGATGTCACATCATCTTTGCCACAGTCTGCTGGTTAGATGCAAGTCATGGGTCTCCCCTACATTCAAGAGGAGGGAATTATACAAGTCGGGCCCCTTAGATGTGTCACAAGTTCCTCAGCTGCAATTTTTATTTCTGCTCTACTTGCCTCGTTTTCATCTGCAAAGAGTATCATTTCTCATTTCATCTTCACTTTCATATCCACAACAAGACACTTTCTTGCTGTATCTGCAAAATTCTAAGATTCATTCTTCTCCTTTTCACCACATTTGCATAAAGGTAGGTGGGGTGAGCATACTCACTGTTTCTCTGCACGCTCCACAACACTTTGATACCAGTTTCTCTCCTACTCTACTCATACGCAGCAGGTGGGTAGAGGGTTTCCCCACACCCCAAGCAATTCTGCAGTGGACACCACGTGGGTGTCCTATGATTCAAGTCAGTTCTGATACTATCTACCTGGAGTTAGCATCCTATCCCACAGGTGCAGGGCTCAGCCCCACAGGACTGCTCCCACTTCTGACACCAGACCAAGTCCCAGGTTGTGACCTGTGCTTCTGACTGACAGCTATAAATTGGAATCCCCAGGGCCACCTCCTCAGATTTGATGATGTGCTAGAGTGCCCCACAGACCTTAGGGAAACAATTTATTCACGTTTACCGGTTTATTATAAAGGATATGATAAAGGACACACATGAACATCCACATGGCAAGGTATGGAGGAAGGGCGTGGCACTTCCATACTCTCTCTGGATGTGCCACCCTCCAGGCATCTGTGCATGTTCAGGAACCCAGAAGCTCACCAAATGTTGGCCAGAGTTTTTACAGAGTTTAATCTCCAGCCCCTTCCCAGAGGTCAGTGGTGGGGCTGGAAGTTCCAACCTTCTAATCATTTGGTCTTTCTGGTGACCAGCCCCATAGTGAGGCTATCTAGGGGCCCACCCCAAGTCACCTCATTTGCATAGACTCAAGTGTTATGAGAAGGGGCTCGTTACGAATAACAAACGCTACTTCCATCACTCAGGAAGTTTGAAGCGTGTTAGGAGCTCTGCGCCAGGAAACGTGGACAAAGACCAGGTATATTTCATAGTGCACCACAGTCCTCTCCTTTTCTCTCCAACTCACCCGAGACCATAGTTTATTCATTCTTAACAGCTTTATGAGTGTATAATTTACATATACGCCATTCAAAGCATGCAATTCAATGTATATTTATACAGTTGGACAGACATCACCATAATATAGTTTTAGAACGTTTCATCACCCCAAAAAGAAACCTCATACCCTGCAGCAGTCACCCCCACTTCCCCTGTCCCCTCAGCCCTAGGCAACAACTCATTTGTTTTCTGTCCTTATAGATTTGACTATTCTGGACATTTCATATAAATGGACCCATATAATATGTGGTCCTCTGTGATTGGCTTCTTTCGCTTAGCATAACGGTTCTGGGGTTCATCCATGTCATAGTATAAACAGTATCGTGTAGGAAGTATAGAGTATAGTAGACAAAACAGCCAGGAAATGAAGGATTTTAACCTCTCCCAGTAGGGTTTGAAATAAATGCCCAACTGTGGTGGCTCACGCCTGTAATCCTAGCACTCTGGGAGGCCAAGGCGGGTGGATCCCTCAAGGTCAGGAGTTCAAAACCAGCCTGAGCAAGAGTGAGACCCCATTTCTACTAAAAATAGAAAGAAGTTAATTGGCCAGCTAAAAATAGAAAAAATTAGCCAGGCATGGTGGCACATGCCTGTAGTCCCAGCTGATCAGAAGGCTGAGACAGGAGGATTGCTTGAGCCCAGGAGTTTGAGGTTGCCGTGAGCTAGGGTGACGCCACGGCACTGTAGCCCAGGCAACAGAGTGCAACTCTGTCGAAAGAAAGAAAGAAAGAAAGAGAGAGAGAGAGAGAGAGAGAGAGAGAGAGAGAGAGAGAGAGAGAGAGAGAGAGAGAGAGAAAGAAAGAAAGAAAGAAAGAAAGAAAGAAAGAAAGAAAGAAAGAAAGAAAGAAGCATCTTTATTTATTTTTCCACCTCACAATTTTTTATGAGTAGCTACGATACCTAAAGGCCCTGGAAAGGTGAAGAGACAGGTGAGATTCAGCTCAGTCTGATAAAGAAAACCAGCAAATATACAACTGTCTACACCATAGGTCTTCAACACACATAAACATCATAGAAGATGAAATTCATAGTGAATGTTAAACTCACTAGAATACAACAGAATGCAAAACTAGTACCTCTGAGAGGTGGATTTTTTTTTTTTAGGGAAAAAAATAATGTTAACCAATACTCTCTGCTTTTAGTTATATGGAGCTTGATGAATTTTTAAAAATGGGTGGGGGTTGTTGGGAAGATGTCACATCTCGGGAGGGTGCGGGAGAGGACTGGCTTCAAGTGGTGCAGGGGAGAGCGGGGAAGGGCGGCCTTCCGTGGGGGCTGGTGTCGCCTCCTTGACATCAGCCCCAGTCATCTCATTCTGCAGTGATGTGATCATGGATGTGTGCGCTCCAAGCCTGCAGGAATTTCACTGTGCTTTCACAGTTTTTCATTTACCCAGAGGTCAGCGTTTAAATATCGAAAACACTTCTGATTTAGACAAGCTGAGGAATGACGAGACTAAAAGGTTTCTGTCAGCAAGAGCTAACCTATGTGTGGGAACTCGGCAAGTTTCACTGGAATCACAAAAGGGCAAGTTAAAGAATCCTTAAAACTAAGAGGTGTCTATCACATCAGCTGAAGAAAACAGTAAAATAATGAAACATCCACCACAAATGTGATATTCGTAGTGTTTCCAAACATTCCTCTGGGAAAAGCAAGATTCTTGCTCAAGACTTTCAGACGGGGCCCCAGGATTTCAAGCTCTGGCCGTGGAGCAAGGCCAGAGTCTCAGCCACAGGACCAACCCTCCCACGGCCGGTGGCTTTGGGCCTCCGTCACCAGCTGCTACCTTGGAGGGGGCTGTCCTCAAAAGCAGGCCCACAGGGGCCTCGGGGAGACACCTCCCTCCCAAGGCCCTCCCCTACCTGGCTCTGTGACCTGAAATTCCACCATTAGAAATTTATATCCTTACTCCAAAGCAAATACTCCCAAGAGAAGAAACAGGTCTTTTATCAGCCATTTACACCTCAGTGCAAATGCGTTTATCAGAGCCTTTGCCAAGGAGTCTTTTCTAGAGAGGAGGAGGTGAAAGGAACTAAGCACAAAAAAAATGCCTAGAGATGAAGAGAAAGTGACCAAAAGGCACAAAAGGATAGGAAAGGAAGACAGGGTACACCAAAGAAAAACTCCGACCTCTTCCCGGGGGTGCCTGCTTGAGAGGGTGAGGAGCTGACTCAAACTTGTGGGGATCAGATGGCAGGAAGGTGGCACGAGGCGCTGCCCGTGACGTGGGGGGACTCGGAGCTGCAGGTCTGGCCAGGAAGAGCAGGCACTGGGACCTGGACGCTGGTCTGTAGGCAGTGTCCGTCTTCTCTCAGAGGGACAACCCCGGGAGGAACAACAGCGCTATGGGGAGTTTACCTGGCTCTGCCCAGACGAAGGAGGAGGAAGCTGGTGCCTGTCTCGCCAATCCTCGGGTACCAGTACCTGTCCTCGCTTTAGGACTCCGCCAAGAGCCTTAAGTCTACCTAATCACACACAGGCTTTCTGCATTTAAAGAGAGTAAGCAGTGTTTGTCTAACAAAATGTGATCTCACACCCTGGGAGAAAGGAGGCCGGGACTCAGGACCCACACGGAGCTACTGCCTCAGACCAATCAACAAGGGGAGCCCCAAACCTGGCAAGACGGTTACTTATTTATACAACGTGAAGTTTCCATAACACTCGCCAGTGATTACAGCTCGGAGCTGTCTGGTTCCATGGAAGGTCAGGGAACCTCAAGAGAAATCATTACAGAATTAATTAATTGCTTTCAAAAAGTCCTCTCAGCTTCCTATAGTTGACGTTATTCCTGAGAAGCATAATGCCTGTTTGAGGAGCCAAAATCACCTAAACTTAGAGTCAGCTGAGGTTAGAAGTGACAAACCCACAAACAGCGGGACGGCCTATGCACGGAGACCAAACCTGGGGCGCCAATGCACAGCGAATAGTGAATTAAAGGGGACATTTAACATTAGCCCTAGTTAGGTATATATTCACCTCTCCACTTTTAAAATGTAGGTGTCCAGATAGCTCTTTTTCAGAACATATGTGAATTGCTATGCTCTGATAATGGGAATGAAAGATTTAAATACGATGTTCCCCAAATAATTTTGTCTGCTCAAGACACAGCTGAAAAGCCTAGAAGTTCTAACTCTTTTTAATTTGTCTAATATCTGACTCTCATTCCGGAGAGAGTCCTTCTTCTGGACTAGGACTTAAAGTTCCTCCTTGTAAGTGAATGTTTGATGAACTGCGAAACCCCTTATAAAAAGCACTTCATATGGCTTCAGTTACTCTACGAGCCAAACTATGTCCCAGACACACAAGACTGTGCCTGGCTCATCTTTTCAGGTGCCCAAAGGAGCCCATAATATTGACAGTTTTCCTTTTCTCCCATCCCAGTGCTTTAAGAGCAAACAAAAAGCAAAAGCACCCCAAAACTTTCTTTTTGCCACGGAGAATCTAGTTGTATTTCTCTTCTTGGAGAGGACTGGCTCTGAGGCATTTTTTAAAACATGTCTGTGGCATCTGAGAGTTCCCTACCTACCTCCCACACTTCAGTTCTAATGTTGGAGAGAATACATCATCTCTAGTTTGATGTATCTCCAAAACTGAGAACACAATGCAAGGGAGTATAGGCTATATTTCACTCCACAGTGGAGTCACAATTTTTTCTTAGACATGGTTTTAGCATAAAGTAAATTGTATTTCCAGGATTGCTGCCAAACACAACAATACAAATAATGATGACCAAAAACAGCAAAATGCAAGTGAACCAGAAGTGATGATGTTTCATAAGGAAATCCCATAAATGTTCTCAATATGCTTTGGTTTTACTTGAAGATTAATTAATTAAACCAAGTTGGCAAAACCCCAACATACAGAACTGTGCCTTCAGAAGGGAATCTGATAGAAACCTAATAGGAATACAAATAATTCTTTAATGCTTGTTTGGTATCTCAACAATCAATGAGTCTGAAAATGGAGCTCAGAAGAGTCGATTTGTTTTTCTTCTCCTCCTTCTTCTTTTTTTCTTTTGTATTGGCCAAATAGTGACAATTTCCCAGAATCTCTAAGTTACTCCATTTCTGGTTTGTAAAGATTTCTAGCAAATCATTCTATCAGCATCAAATCATTCATAAAGCATCCATATGCATTTGCCTTCCCAATGTTCTAAGTGAAGAAGAATGAGGAGGTAGGGGAAGACAGCTAACCTTTATTTCCAACAAGAACTCTCATGTAATTGTTATGACAACGCTCTGAGATAGGCACTATCATCTCTATTTTACAGGCAAAGACACTGGAGTTCTGAGAAGTAAATTATTCAAGTTCAAAAATACCGTAGGTTTCAGAAGTGGCAGGGAGAGAGACCGGGGCTACAGAGGAGCATGGCCCTGCTGTGCACATCCTGCTTTACGACATGCAAGAAAGTCAGGTGAAGGACGTGGCTCCTGCTAAACCTGCTTTAGGCTGGGGGCCGTGTTCTTCCGACAGTGATACCACTCTGAGACAGAACCCCGTGGGCCTTGGACTTGTAAACGTTGCGTCTTTACCAGAGTAAGGTTTGCCAAAATGAGGGAGGAAAGATTTTAAGCAGTACTAGAATATGGCAACATCGAATCAGAATTATTCCTTTTCACTTTTTCTATGGAGGTGAAATTCACATAACATGCAATTCACCATTTTAACCACTTTACACTGTGCAATTCAGTGGCTTCTAGCACATTCACAATGCAGTGCACACAGCACTTCTCTCTAAATCCTTCACAATATGTCAAAGAAAAAGTCTCAGTTTGTTACTGATATATCCTTAATAATTCTCCAATATTTGATAATCTTCCTTAAAAAAAAAAAAGAAAGAAAGCTTAGAGCCTTTGAGCGCACAACTAGAATTTGATAACGTAAACTTGGTTTGTGGGTTTCTTTTGGAGGGGGTTGCATTTATTTTTTATTTGACCTGAATTTATATTTATGTAGTGACAAATTTTCCTTCTGATGTAATTATTTAAGTAAAATGGTCAGTTGATGCAAATAGTTTATTTAAATAATAGTATTAGTGGTACATAGATACAGCAAAAAAAAAATCACAGAGGAAGTACACGAATGATGGAGTTTCAAAACCACCCTTCTGGTGGTAGGACAGAAAGTTACGGGAGGGTGTATGATGAGCATTTAGCAGGCGGAGAGCAGGAAGAATGAAATAACCAGTCAAGACAGCATAGGGATGATGGGCTAGGACCTGGGAAGGCAGAGTCTAATAGTAAATTCTAGCACGTGGGCTGGTCCCAAGTCTTCTTTCCTGTTGAAAGCTCCCTGGCCCATCCTGCCTTCCATGGTGGCTCAGGAAGGCCTGGAGACAGGAGAACACTCTGCCTCCGAGCCACAGGAGGTCCACGTGCAGACTGGCCATGAGAACCAAGGGCTGTTTCCAGAAAGGACAAGCCAGGGGAAGCTTGGACTCGGCCAAGAGAGCTGAGTCTGGGATACAAGGAAGCATCCACCTCCCAAAACTAGGAAGGAAGGAGGTAGAGCACAGAGGTGAGGCCACAGGCCTGAGAGGTGATTTATAAACGCACAGTTTGTCCTTTTGCCCTCGGGCTTTCAGACGAAGGCTGGTGGCTGGAGCCTGGGCTGGGAGTGGGCATGTGTGACGAGCTGTCTTCCCTCCGCTGGATCTGCCCGCGGCCCGCGTGTGCAGGAAATGGACTGCATGCCTCAGAAGTGAGGCTCTGCTGCTGGAAGGTCCTTCCCCGCCTACAAATCTGTTTCTAATGATTCACCATTTGTAAATGGAACTCCCATCCCAGGCTCTTCATTAGTAAGAGGTTATCAAGAAGAAAAATGGGGCACCCATCTGGAGATAAAAAAATCCCTGATGCCTAACAGATTGTCAGGAAGATTTCCAGCCCACTGGATTTGAAAACAATGCACATGCACACACACACACACACACACACGCACACTCCAGAGCTAGTCTTGGCCAGAACATTCATTCACTCTAGGTATTCAATATATATTAGACTATTTGTTACACAAAAGACAACATTTTTCCTTTTAAAATGCAAGTGTATATTAAAAAAAAGCATTAAGTCCGCCTTCCTGTACAAATGGGGACAGCACGATACAATGCAAAGATTTCCCCTAACGCTTTGGAATATGAGGTATTGATCCATAGAAGTTGTTCCCCTCGGTTACTGCCACTCTGTTCTCCTCCCTGCGATTGTGTCTCATGAGCTGTTCATTGTCCCGTGTCCACTTCTCCAGCTCCCGTGCTCAGTCCTACCTGGCTTCCACCCCACCCCCACTCCACTGAAACCTGTCTTGTCAACGTCTCCAGCGACTTCACGCTGTCCAACCCAATGGGCACTTCTAGGCCCTCATCTTTCTTTTTTGTTAGAATGTTTTTTAATCGAGCAGCGTCTCCAACCAGAATGGGTTCTGAGCAACCCCCGGTTCCCATCTGTCTTGACTCCTGGCAGCATCTGACAGGGCTGAGCTCTCTAACTTGAAACCCTGTCTTGTCTTGTGGCTTCTGTAACACCAAACTCTCCTGATTTTCCCCCTCTGTCACTGGCCACCCCTCCTCAATCTTCTTCCATTCTGTGCTACTTCCAAAAGTAGGACGGCCCCAGGACCGCGCCTCAGCTCTTTGCACTTCTCCGTCTACAGTCTTCCCTGGGTGACTGGCTCCCTCCGTCCCGAGAGATGACATGCCATCCCTAGGCTGACAACTCCAAACTTGCATCTCCAGCCTTGATGCTTCCCCTGAGTTCTGGACTCAGACACCCTTCTACTTGATGTCTCTAACGGTAGGTCCACTGGGCATGTCAGCTTAACTGGTCCTGAGCTGAACTTTGATTTCTCCTCCTACATTTCTTCCCGTCTTCCCCTTTTCAGTAAGGCATCAACATCCAACCAAGACAGAAAACAAAGCCATCATATCTTGCCAAGACTGTCGCCTTCTAGCTAGTCTTCCTGCTTCCACCCCTCTAATCTCCAAGGGCTTCCCATCTCCAAATAAAACCCAGATCCTGATCCTAGCCTATGATCTGCCCACCTGTGCATGGCCTCTTCTCCTCCCACGTCCTCTCTCACCTGCGCGCTGCTCCTCTGACATGCCTCACGTGCCGCATGCCTCTCCTCCTGGGCTCTGCACCTGCTTCCCCTTCTGGGCGCCCTTGCCCCAGACAGCAGTGTGGTGTGGCACATGTCCTCACCCCTTTGCTCAAATATTACCCCATCAAAGAGGACTCCCTGATCATCTTATCTGACATTAGCCGGCCATGTCCCTCTCCATCCCCTCGCCATGCCCTGCTTCACTGCAAACCCCAGTGCTACCTGACATAATATGTGATTTATCTATTATCTGTCTCTCTCAGCGACAGCATAAGGTCTCCGAGAGCAGAGGCTGGATCTGTTTCATTCATTGCTCTATCCTCAGAGCCTGGCCCATAGTAGATGCTATAAATCAACAGTTATCAAACAAATTAATAAATCTCTATTCTTCTTTCCCCCTGCTCCTCGTGTTCAATCCATCTGAAAAATCATCCTTTCATCTCAATTGCGAATCCATCCAGCTCTGTCCTAGTTGAAGCCACCATCTTATGTTGCCAGCTTCCTGACCAGCCTCCCTATTTTCTCTCTAAAATCCATGCTCCACACAGCAGCCAGTGATTTAACATGCAAACCAGACCCCTTGCCTGGAATGCACGAAGGGTTCCCAATGCTCTTTGAATAGAGTGCAAACTTCGAACCCTGGTGTAAAGGCCATGCGAGGTCTGGGCCTAAGAACCTGTCCCCTCTCTCAATCTCTCCTCCTTGCTCCTGAGCCTCTGCCACTCTTCTTCCTCCTATGCCTCGAACATACCGGGTCTGTTCCTGCCTTGGTGATTTCACTCGTGCTGCATCTTCTGCACAGAAAGCTCTCCCCGAGATAACCACACAGCTGGGCCTGCCCCAGTTTCAACTCAAATGTCACATTCTCAAATAGAGGCTCTTCCTGGCCCCCCATCTAAATGGGACCCCACCCCGTCATTCTCTTTCAGATTATTGTACCTTATTTTCTTCATAGCATGTATACGCAAACTGTTTATTCACATATATATTTTTTAACTTGCCATCCTCAGGAAAATGTATCAGCCTTGTTCTCCATATGCATATACATTACTCATATAATATATAAATATGGCATTGTTATTATTTGAACATGGGTACTTATTTATCAATTATTTATTAAACTGAATTGAATTGAGTAGCTTTTAAATTTTTTTTCATGGGCAAATAATTTTTTGTTTGTTTGATTTTCTTTTTCATTATTTTTAGAGACAAGGTCTTGCTATGTTGCCCAGGCTGGTCTTGAACTCCTGGACTTAAGGGATCCTCCTACGTCAGCCTCCGGAGTAGCTGAGACTACAAGTACACAGCACTATGCCTGGCTGGTGAGTATTTTTTTTTAAGCAAAACTATTCCAAATATTGGAATAAAGTAAAGGTATCATTATTTATATTAGTCAGGCTAGTTAATGGTAGCAAACAGACTCAGAAACTGAGTCTCTTAAACCAATATATATATATATATATATATATTGCACCCATGTCACTGTTGGATGAAAGAGTTATTTAATATATGGGCAGCACTGCACACAGGGATTCCAGGAGCCTGGTTCCTTCCATCTGTGGCTCTACCATACCCTTCAAAGCCCCCACTGCCTAGGCAGCACGCAAAGAAAGAGTAAACTAAAATCTCCATGGAGATTGGGTCTGGAGTGGAAGATAACACTTTTAGCCACATTCCATTGATGGGAACTAATCATATGGCTCCAGCTTAACTGCAAGAGAGGATGGGGCTGCCCAGGAGGAGGAACCAGGCCTGGCAAGCATGCCTGCAGTCCCTGCTACACCACCCATGTTCTGCATACAGCACCGTGACTTCCTGGTGTCCGCCTCATGAGCAAATGCGATCATCACCTTGCAGGTACTTAGGGGTTACAGAAAGTGCTGGATCAACCTCAGCAGCTGGAGAAGACCAAAATGTAGTGACCCCTGGCCCTTGCAGAGCAGATGGACATCAAACTCTGCCAGGATAATCCTAACCCCCTCAACATGTGCCCTTATGGTTTTTACTATTCCTAGGAATACAATATTTGGGTTCCAATTCTAGCCAGAAGACCAGCACAAACTTAGTGGTCTTGAACCTCTGAGTTCAACAGCTAACTTGAACCTCTGAGTTTCAAGGCCTTGTTTCTTGCTAAGACAACCAGATGTTAAGAACCACAGTTTCAAGTTTTGACTGGTGATTTCTTCCTTTTAGCTCTTTTTAGATTTAATTTATTTTTGTTTGGCTGTACAAGATCTTGTTCAATATCATGGAAAGCCATAATATCAGCTACTTGAATCAATTATCAGTAGCTCAGCCAGGGGGGAACAAATTCAAGTAGACAGCTATACTCTTGTTCTAAAGGAGCAGATCTAAATATTTTCACATTTGCTAAGAATCAAATCCAACAAGGGTAAGCCACAGATTCCATAACGAAGTTTTCACTTTCCCCTCTCCCTTCGATTTAATATCATTTGTCTTGGGCTTAGTCTGTGATCTGCATCTCATATTTGTTTCACTTAAGTAATTAAATGAAAATTATAAGTTCATCAAGACAAGAAACAAAGGTACATTTCAGAACAGTGTGGAATTCTATGACTAAAATGATAAGATGCAAACTCCAGGAACAAACATGAGGCATTAGGGCAAAATACATGAAATAAATGTGTTGACTCTTATATGGTTCTCATTTATTGATTTGGTCAATAAAAAGTAAATACCTAATTACATCCAGCTAGACATACCGAAGAACAGAAATCAGACAAAATAGTTGAAGGGAGAAGGTGTCCATAAGTAGAACAACTCTATAACAACTTTAACACAATCTTCAATTCGTTTGAAGTAATTTGGCAAGTGCAAACCATAGTCAGAAATATTACCTACAAAAGATAGATTACTGGGGAATGGGCTGAGAAGAGCAAGTTAAGTCTGTTGGGTAGGAAAGGAAAGGCATTGCGTGGGTTGGGGGAAAGGAGCAGAAGTTCTCCAGGGAGAGCAGAGCAGAAGCAAAGATGTGAAGACGAAATGTAAATAATATGGGAAAGAAGAGAACATGCAGAAAGCTGCATGGCTGAAGTCAGGCATGCATCGTGGGATGCTCTGTGAAACAGAGTTGGAAAACATTGAGCAAGGCTCATTGTTACCAGGCTACGGAGTCCAGACTTGAAGTCATCAGAAATAAGGAAATAGTGCAGGGTCTTAATCAGGGGAGAGAGATGATGAAAGCGATGATGAATCTGGCAGCAGTCTGGAGGATAAATTGAAAGTGAGGATACCAGTAAAGAGGCTGTTGCAGAAATTTATATGGGACTTGATAGGGACTTGGCTCTGAGAGGTGACAGCTGAAACTGAGATCCAGGGACAAATCCAAGAGGCTCTGCAGAGAAGGAAAGATGCTTGTGAATGATTGGATTTGGATACAAGGAGTGCAGGAGAGGAAAACAGGGAATGAAAACCCTGGGGACCTGAACAGCAGTGGTGGCACTGAACACAAGAGGAATGTATCAAGTATCTGATCCATTTTTTCAGGTTAAATTTTGTAACATGTATTACTGAGTTAGTCATACACGGAATATTTGTTTTTAATTTCTAATTCTAAGACACATGGTTAAAATTAAGGTTAATATTCTTGTTGGCTTTAGTTTCATATAACTTTGAAATTTACAAGGTTGTGGGGATTGAGAATACACATCAAAATATTATATAGTTGCCAGGTCATGTTTTAATCTTTAACAGAATAGCTGAACAGTGCTACATGTAATCAAAACATATTTTACTAGGACAGGCAATCAGAGCTGGAGATCAAAATGGTTCTTGGATAAGTAGAGCTGGTATAAGACAATGAATTGATCTTTTTAAGTATCATGTGATTTTTTTTTTTTTTACCTGACATTCTCTGTCCCTTTTTACAGTTACTTTTGCAGCAAATAGAAAGAGGTCCAAGCGATGTCAAAATACAAAGAAAAATAGACAATTGACCCAGAGTAAGGTAGACACCACCAGGAAAAATGTTTAAAAATAAATAAATAAAACCTGGTGAGAAACAAAGCATGCAAATTTCAGGAAGAGCGAAGTGTCTGTGTGTGGAATGAATGTGAACATGAAGCTCTGCCAGGAGCAAATGGGAAAGGCAAAAGAAAGAGCAAAAGTACCCCACCCACAAGCAGAGGCTTTAAAAGAGAGAAAGTTGTGGTAAATAGAAGTAAACTAGAGATCCCAAAATTAGAAATGTATGAATTAGCACAAAATCAAATCAAATATTTAGCAAAGAGGCTGTAGCCCTTGACATTGTCAAAAGTACAATCTTTTCTCGGATCCTTGAGCTTCCAGTTGACTAGGAAAGTGTCACCTTCAGTAGTGCCTGAGCCAAAGTGGCAGAACTGTCACGAGGCCGTGGAGGGTCGAAGGGAGCTGGTGAGAACATGGATGAGTTCTTCATTAGAAGAACTGCGCTCAGGGTCTCTGCCATGATGTTCCCAAAGGCAAGACTGTAGAATTAAATAGTTCCCAAAATTTAGATACATAGATGGGGTTATAGGAGGAAGCTGGGAATTTAGTTGGAATGAAGGTATGTATCGGAGATTTCTAACTGGCCTCTAATATCTAATCTTCCCTTCTTGCTCAGCAACAGGAAGTGCTAGCAGGGCACATGGCTGCCTAAAATAAAGACTAGCTTTCTTAGCAGCCGAGGTACAGCCGTATGACAAAGTTCAGGTCATTGATTATAAGAGGAAGTGGTGTGTGCAACTTCAGGGAGTGTGCCCTATTCATGTGCACTGTCCCTTCCGGCTCACTAAAACCTAAGTGTGCTGCCAGAGGCTGGAGAAGCCATCTCAGACCACAGCGTGAAAGTCACGTGTTGAGGATGGTGGAGCAAGAACATAGGAGCCCGGGTCCCTGATGATAAGGGAGACATCATACCAGCCACAGGTAATGTTTACTCGAAAGTGAGATAGACTTCTGTCCTTTTGGAGACCCTGACAATTACCTAACCAGAGGATACCTAGAGCTTAGGCAGGGCAGGGTCAACCCCAACCAAATTGCTATGCAGCTCCTTGCACTAAACAGCAGAAAGCTACTTTCAAAGTAAATAATACAGTAAGTCTGATCAATGTGAATGAACATGAATTTTAGCTTCACAGTGAGAAAAAAAGGAAAATACAGTATCTACCTAATTAGACAACCGACAAGGTAGGTCTTGGGGAAAGTGAAGCCAACAAACACAGCACTTTCTGCTTAGAAACACACAAAACAGAAAAGGGGGATTAGGCTCTAGAGCTGAGAGTGAGGGGCTTTGCATAGCAACCACTAGTCAGCAATGGACCAAGAGCTGCCCAGTTACAAACATGGGAGACAATGGAGGGTGCTGCCCAGAAAAGAGGTGCATTGTAAGGAACAAAATCAACGGTAACCTCAGAAAATTTTTGTAAGGCTAAAAAAGTACAGTAGAATTATTTTAGGCAGAAATTTCGCAGTTAAATCATGAACATGTGACAATGGGGTTTTACTAGAGGCCAAAAATCTGTGAGATAAAACTAAGAATATCATACGAAAATGAAGAAACCTCAAGATCAAGCTAGGTAGCTAGTTTTGTCATACAAGTAGATGAAACAGTTCAATAGGGTGGGAGGCATGGTCTGAGGATCAAACAAATGATTGCTCTTTAGAGTTCACAAACAAAGGAAATATCATGGTCTGGTTTTGAGTGCCAGATAAGAATTTATATAGAAAGTATTTTCATAGGAACCACTATGTAATAGTGGTTACAACACAATTTAGTTCCACATTCTGGCAGAAAACTCAAAAAATCCATTATGCAGTTACCCAATTTTAAAAAGGGAACTGTGACTAACTCACAAGCAGTAAATTGGGGAAAACAACAACAAAACATTAAAAGGAGTCATATAAAGAGAAATTAATTAAGAAAGCCAGAAAGCCAGGTTATTGCTTAAAATTACTGGAGGAGCCACAGGAAAGTATTTGCCAGGAATAAAAAAAAAGATCTGATTCTTTAAAAAAAAAAAAAAATCTATATGATCACTAATGGTTAAAAACAAAGAAAAACCACCTATACATTAGGAAGAATACATTTTTTTTTCTTTCTTCAATGTAAAGATTGACCAAGTAGGCCAGGTACAGTGGCTCACGCCTGTAATTCTAGCACTCTGGGAGGCCAAGTCAGGAGGATCACATGAGGTCAGGAGTTCAAGACCAGCCTGAGCAAGAGTGAGCCCTGTCTCTACTAAAAATAGAAAGAATTAGCTGATCATGGTGGCACATGCCTGTAGTCCCCGCTACCCAGGAGGCTGAGGCAGGAGGATTGCTTGAACCTAGAAGTTTGAGGTTGCTATGAGCTAGGCTGATGCCATGGCACTCTAGTCTGGGAGACAGAGCAAGGCTCTGTTTCAAAACAACAACAAAAAAATACTGACCAAGTGAGACACACGGGAACAAGGAGACACCATAGAATTTAAAAGACAGGTATAAACCAGAGATCGGGTAGCAAAAGGATGCAGGCCATCTAAGGAGCTTCAAAGAGAATGAGGAGGTTTGGTGGGAAGTCTGTGTGATCCCCTTTGATCATGGTGCAAAAAACTTGATAGCAGATGGAAGGAACAAAGAGAGACTAAATGAAGATTTTAGGGAAATTTTGCCTCCCCAAAGTACAATGATTGGAAATATAGTAGCACAAGCAGCAGCAAATGCCCAGAATGTTCTAGACATGGCCCATGGAAGAAGAGAGCCAGAGAGCAGGCACTCAGGACTTCCGAAGGAAGTATCTCCCAAAGCGCTGGAGCCATAATCCAAGTGTGACTGTCAGATTGTCAAGTAAGAATCTCATGCACATGAGAATCTTTGAGAAAATGTGCAAACTAAACTCGAGCTTCACTTACACAGCAGGTAAAGTAGTAGAAAATAAATCAAGCAGAAACCCTCCATGTTTTTTAAACGTGGCAAGATGGGGGAAATCATGCTAAAGTAATCTAGTATTTTAGGAGAGAAATAAACATGAAAGCAAGGGGAATTAGTGGACATAATTTATTTAGAGTCTCAAAGTTGTTTATGTGAGTACCTGAAATATAACTGGGCCTGTTTTGAAAAACAAAACAATACTCAGATCTGACTCAGGACTTAGAGAACAATGTGGGTTTTTCTTGATGATATGCAAGAAAGATGCTGCATCGCACATCATATAGCAAAGTGCCAAAATTCTTGAAATAGCTCTTTCTCTCTTCTCAAAGTTCTTCTGCCTGAGGCTGTCCTTCCTCCCTCCCTCAAAGCCTCCATCTCTGCTTCTGGGGGGAGGGGGCTCTCAGCTCTGCCCCTCCCTCTCCCAAACACCTGGCCACTTGCCCACTCCCCACGTCACCCCCGCCACCCACCCAGACGCAATGGCTCGCTCCATGGCATTTGGAGCAAGAGGAAAAAGCCCCTCATTTCAAGAAAACACTAATCCTTTACAGTTCTCACGCAGCCATGTGAGATAGAAAGTGTTTCAGAAAAAAATTGAAACATTGTTTCTGTCTTTGCACAGGTGGGAAAAAGTGATGATGGTAACAATGGCATTTACAGATGCTATATGTGAATATTTCTATTATTGTTGTTATCATCATCATCATCATCACGATTCCCTTTTTGTTACACATGAGGAAGCCAAGGTCACACAGCTTAAGTGGCAGCGCAGGTTCTCGACCCTGCTCTCTAGTCTGGCTCCAGAACCCACAGCACACGGCCTCTCATCTCTCCCCACGGGGCCTCCCTTCCTGAGTTTCTGTCTCTATAGATGGAATCTCTGCAGGACTCCTAGTCTCTCTCCCCCTCACCCCTCCCACCCAGTACCTGGACCTGCGTGGATTCCTCTAGCAGCTTCTCCCTGCCTGTGTCTTTGCAAAAACCCGTCCGTTCACTCTGACACACACTCACACTCACACACTCACTCTCACACTCATGCAAACTCACAGCCACACCCAGACAGAGTGGGGTGTCCAGCACTTAAAGCACTTAAAAGTCCACGCTTAGCTTCTTGCCTAGCAAGATTAAACAAACAAGCAAATAAATAAACAGGAACACAAACATTACTTTCTAAAAATTATTTAAAACACAGGTTTTGAGTGAATAGTGGGGTGATGTGAGACTAAATCTCAGTATTTCTGAACACTAGAGGGTGAAATTAGGGACAAAGTGTATTTGACATCTTTCCAGAAATTTGCTTCCTGCAGTGACTCTAAAAGTGGAAGTTAGAATGTGTCTTCTGGGCACGCTCTTCTTGGTGTGGGAAGGAGCAAGCTGATGACCTCAGGGTGGCGGCCACTCTGAGTCCACGTGGCAGAGGATGCCAGAGCCTGTCCCAAGCCGGCCCTCCCAGGATTACTAGCACCGGGGGAATCGGCGGAGAGGGAGTGCATTTTAAACGCACCGGTGTGGGAGCCGGCGGCGTGGGTGGGAGTTGGCATGCGTGTCCCGGGCGGGAGGCAGAGGAAGAACACGTCAAACCCCTTTACCCTTCAGAAAACAACTGTGTGCCTGCAACCGTGGCCCCAAACAGAGACCCGGCACAGCTCATCTCTTTGAACAAAGCCAGCAGCAACGAAGCGTTCTTGGAACTCAGCAATAGGGTTCCTACAGCCCCAAGGGGCACCTGAGTTCCCAGCCCAGCATGAGGAGATGGGCACAGATAAGACCCGTAGGTCACTGTCCTTATAAGGGGGGTAGGGGAATAGAGGACAGAAAGACTGGATTTCCTGCTTCTCTGGACATGTGTGGAGTAGAGAAGGTATTATTAATAATTTCAAAAATATGTGAAATGTGCTTTTATTTGTTGCTCCATGTATGTAAAATGGGCTACATCAATTACACTGGCTATTATTATAATTTCTTCCTTCTCCCTCTGTCCATTCTATCTCAGAGGTCATGGCCTGGGCCTCGTGCCTCTCCCGGTCTTTCCAGAGCCAACATTGCAGCTCACTGCGTTTGACCCTATTCTGCCCTGACATTATTCTCCATCAAAAGGCACCTGTGCTTCGCTGAGATGTTTATGTATTAGTCTGGTCCTCAAATTTGCAGAACCACAAAATGCATTTTATCTGTTTACTCCGTATGATCCAATAGTTGGTAAGTTAATTTACACTAATTAGATCCACAGAGGCTGATTCATAAACTGAGAGAACAACGTGTTAAATTACAGAGAAAGATAAAACTGGCCCGGGAAGCAAGAACACAAATTTGAACAGGACGCTGTGTATGGGGCGAGACCACACTAGGAGCCAAATAACACAGCAAAGGGTTGCCTTGGCAACGCAGAGCCAAAGCAAAGGTGTTTGTGTGTTGAGACATAACATTTCTAGAAAGCTCTGGGAGACTGAGAATTTGCCTTTCATGACTGCTATGCTGAAAGAATCAGACCCATACTTAAAAGGAGATGTCCCTCTTCCTTGAGGGTGCCAAAGTGGCACTGATACGGTCTTACAGCCCAATCCTCATTTTTCCCCATCGTCAAAGAAAGACATTCTTGTTCAATGTGTACTTGTTACCATGCTTAGATTGTCAAACTTGTAAGTGATTTTTATCAGTTATGTTGTAATGGGTAATTTAGATTGGGGCAATTAAGTCTAAGCATCATAGCACAGCACCTGAGGGCTGAAAGGACATTAGCAATCATCTAGCTCAATGGCTTTCAAACTGTGTCCCGCAGACCCAAGGGGCTGCTGGATTAGGCAGCTAGAGGTGTGAGGATGCTGAACAAACAGGCTTGGCTGGCCACCCCCTTGTAAGGAGCTTGGATTCATTGTGTAGAAGCCTTTGATACATTTTACTACAGAATGATAGGATGAAGTTTGCATTTTAAAGAACCAATTGGAGTGAAGTAATTGGAAAAGGCAAGAGCAGAAGTAAGAAGACCGAGTAGGAAGTTATAACATGTGTCCAGAGGTGATACAGTGGTGTTGGGGACCAGGATGATAGCGGGAGAGGTAGAGAGAAGTGGATGGATTTGAGATGTCATTTAAAGGTGGAATAGACTGAGTGCTAACAATGGGCTAGGCACTGGGCTAGGTGTTCAACTAGACAACCAAGTCCATGCCCTTTCTGAGGTTCATATTCTGCTGGAGACAACAGATGGGCACACAAATAGGTAAAATATTAACATGCTCTGGAATCACTTGGGAAATCAATTGCAGGGTTCACATTAATTGTTTCCCTTCTTTCAGAGATCACTGTCTGGAACCACCTATTGTCCAGTCAACCAGTTGTCTAATCCCCTCAAAATCATTTCATGTATTTTCCTAGTTTTTCAGTGTGGAAGATGGAAAGGACTGAATGGAGTGAATCTATTCCATTATTCCATCATGACCAGAAGTGGAAGTGACTTTTTCTTGTATAAAACTGATATAAAGGACAAAGGAAAGGAAGAAGTCAAAACTCACCAGGCTCTCTGACTTTAATAGCACGGTAGATGGTCATAAGATAGAAACAGATGACTTTGGGTTTATTTTTGTTTCTTCCTCACTTCTATTCTTCCTTCCTTTTCCCCTTTCTTCCTTCCTTCCTTTCTTCCTTCCTTCCTTCCTTCCTTCCTTCCTTCCTTCCTTCCTTCCTTCCTTCCTTCCTTCCTTCCTTCCTTCCTTCTTTCCTTCCTTCCTTCCTTTTGTGTATGTGTGTTTTACAATTTGTTTTGTTTCAAAGATTCTTGAGAGCAGAGTGATGGTGGAAAGGATGGAAATCAATAGACTGGTTTTGGACATATTGAGTTTGAGATGCTTATAGGACTTGTGACTCTAGAGTTCAAAGAGTTGGCCAGAGACATCCTTGAGCACTTGTGCATATAAAGATATAATTCCCTAAGATGGAGAATCCTGTAGGAGGAGCAGATTTGTGGAGGGAGATTTAGAGCTCAGAGTTTGAGACATCCAAATAACAGTATCAAGTAGACAGTTTAGCACTTACATCTGGAGCTCAGAAGAATGATCTAGGCTGGAGACATAAATGTGAGAGTGTTCAATGTATAGGAAGAATTTAAATCATGGGGAAAGATGAGGTTACTTCAGGAGAGAAAGAGAAGAAAGGAAAAGAGAAGAGGAAAGGAAGGAAGAGCAAAGGAGAGAACAGAAGACAAGAGAAGAGGAGAAGAAAGGAGAGGAGAGGGCCTGGCAATCAGCTGAGAGGAGTATCAGCATTTAGAGCCTGCACAGAGGAAGAGGAACCAGCAAAGGGGAATGAAAAGGACTGGCCATAGAAGAAAGGCGAAAACAGATAGTGCAATTTCCAAAGGAAAAAAGTATTTCAGAGGGAATATGAATTGGTTCAAATGCTGCTGAGAGGCCAAGTAAGATAAGAATTTTAACATACTCATTGGATTTAGTAACCTGAAAGTCATCAGTGAGCTTATCCAGAGTCATTTTGGTGAAGTGGAGAAGCTGAGCCAGAGTAAATTGAAGGATGGATGGGAGGTGAAGTGAAGGCAGCATATGCAGACAGCTATTCCACGGGGGATGGAAAAGTTGGGTATCCTGGAGAGACATGATGAGTTAGGGAAGGTTTCATGTTTATTTTTAAAATGCAAGACACAGAGTATTCAAATGATAAAGCCAAGAGGCTAATGAGAGAAAGAGAGAGAGAGAGAGAGACTAATAGACAGCACAATGCTCCCAAGAAGGCTCCTGAAAGGTCCGGGATCCAGTCTGTCTAATGGCCATTACACACTCTCTTCTGTTAGCCTTAGTGGATTTCTCCTAATGGATTAGGACTACTCTATAAGCAGGGATCAGCCCCTCGGTTCTTTTCTGAGCTTATGTGTGGCATAGCAAAAACAAGTGTTTGAAATACTTTTTGTAATAAATTAGTGTATACATAATATAAATGAATGAATGAAATTTACCAGACAAAAATCTATCCCTGAAAAGAAGAGCAAAGATACCTATGTATTTAATTACCATTAGATTAGAAAACACTTCCTGTAAATTTTGGTAAATGTCTCCAGAGTGGAAAATAAGCACAATAAAAACAAAATTGTTATTATTAATATTTTAGAGACAAGGAATGTGATTTTTTTCCAAGTTAATCACAACTGATGAATAGCTGCTTCCTGTGTAAATTCAAAAGCTTCTTTCATCATTCCAGGGCAAAGAGTAATTGCTGTATTTTACATCTGAAATCCATTCTCATTTATTTAAAAACAAAACGCTTTTAAGTTTGGAAAGTGTTACATAATTATTTCCATTATTTCCATAGAATCTCTGTATGTTTACATAGTAGTATTATGCCATTAACTCTCAATTATTAGGCTAGTGATAGAATCAAATCTTAGATAATCCAAAACAATGAATAATACGTAGAGTAGGGGATTTGTCATCCTAATTTGAGCTATTTTGGACTAACAGTCTATATCAATATACTAATGATAGGGGCTCAGCTCAGAGCATTTTGTGTGGCAAGGTGTCTGCTCAGGATTTTTTTAATTTCTGAGATTTATTCACAAGGTGGATCAAGAACTGGCTAAATGAATAGACCCCTCCACAGGAAGAGGGTTATATAGTTCAAGGACATGGCAAAGGGCAAAATTAGATTCAGAGAATATAGAACTTAGAATTGAGAAAAACTAGAATTGAGAAATCACCCAGTCCTCCTCCCTCATTTTGTAGATGAAAATAAAACCCATAGTAATTACATGACTTGTTCAAGGTTACATAGTGAGTTTAATGGGACATCTCCATGAAAAGTAATATCTGGTGATACCCACCACACCATGTTGCCTCACCAAAGAGTTCTTGTTTCCTCTGTCTTCTTCAGCAAAAGAAATGTTCCATAAATTCTAAAGAATATTTTTTAAATATAAAGAATAAACTGAAATCTAAGACACACAAGGCATTAAGAGAAATTGCGATTTTTGAAGCTTATGTTAACTCCAGACACTTCACAGTTGTTAACTCATTTAATCATTTCAAGTCCCTTTGAGGTTTCAACCTCATTTACAGATGAGGAAACAGAGGCTACAGAGACTAAGTAGCTCACCATAGGTCACACAACTAGCAAGTGATGCATCAAGACAAGAATTTAGGTCTATAACTCTAGGTTCACTTCTTTTTCTACTATATCACACTTCAAATGAGATCACACTTCCCAGCCCAGACAGATCATAACCCAAAGTACTAAGAGATATAATTATGCAACCACTGTTGGCAATCTTTGGGGGGTCGGTAGGAGGGTGGACATGAAGAACAAAGAGGTGCCAGAAGACTGGAAAATAGTTTTCGATTGTGAAATTCAAGAAGGCCTAAATTCTGGGAACTGTAATCTAGTCAAAGCAAATTCTTGATGTCAACCTTTGGCAAAATTCTAGAATAAATTGCAAATTATTAAACAGATGGTTTGTGAACCACTTAGAAAAGAATATTATGATCATATGGAACCAATGTAGGGTAACTAAGGCCATGCCACACCAAACTATCAAATATATTCACTAGAAAATGAGGTTGTCTGTTGGGATATTATTGTGGTCAATTTGAAAATACATGATTTAGATAACGGGACAGTTGTATATGTTCACAACTGGTGAAAGTTACCAATGACCTACTATTTGGCCCTACCTGATATCATCCCATTAAAAAGTACTAGAAATCCTATCCAGAGTGATCAAGGAAGAGAAAGAAATAAAAGTTATCCAAATTGGAAAAGAAAAAGTCAAAGTATGCCTATTTGTTGATGATATGATCTTATATCTAGAAAAATTTAAAGATTTGACCAAAAAATTCCTAGATTTGATAAAAGAATTCAGTAAAGTTTCAGGATGGAAAAATCAATGTCCAAAAACCCGTAACATTTCTATACACCAATAACAATCCAGCTGAGAGCCAAATCAAGAAGGCAATCTCATTTACAATAGCTACAAACAAACAAACAGAAAAAAAAAAAAAAAAAACCAAGGAATATATTTAAGGAGGTTAAAGATCTCTACAAGGAAAACTAAAAATCCCTGATGAAAACAACTGTAAATGACACAAACAAATGGGAAAACATACTAGGCTCTTGGATTGAAAGAATTAATATCATTAAGATGACCATACTGCCCAAAGCAATCTACAGATTCAATGCAATCTCTATCAAAAAACCAACATCATTTTTTCACTGAATTAGAAAAAACAATCCTAAAATTCATATAAAACAAAACAAAAAAAAAAGTCCAAATAGCCAAAGCAAACCTAAACAAAAAGAACAAAGCTGGAGGCATCACATTATCCAACTGCAAATTATACTACAAGGCTATACTAACCAAAATAGCATGGTACTGATATAAAAATAAATACATAGATCAATGGAACAGAATACAGAACCCAAAGACAAAGCCAACATCTTTTCAGCCAAGTGATCTTTGGCAAATTCTACAAGAACATATACTGGGGAAAAGACACCCTTTTTAATAAACGGTGCTGGGAAAACTGGATTGCCATATGCAGAATAATTAAACTGGACTCCTATTTCACCAAGTACAAAAATCAACTCAAAATGGATTAAAGACTTAAATGCAAGACCTAAAGCTATAAAAATACTAGAAGAAAACATAGGGAAAACTCTTCTGGACATTGGTCTAGACAAAGAATTCATGACCAAAACCCCAAAAGCATAGGCAACACAACAAAATTAGACAAATAAGACTTAATTAAACTAAAAAGCTTCTGCACAGCAAAAGAAATAATCAACAGAGTGAACAAACAACCTGTAGAATGGGAGAAAATATTAGCAAACTATGCATCCAACAGGGGGCTAATATCCAGAATTTACAAAGGACTCAAACAACTCAACAAAAATATCCCAAATAATCCCTTCAAAAAGTGTGCAAAGGATATGAATAGGCATTTTTCCAAAGAACAAATACAAATGGCCAACAGGCATATGAAAATATGCTCAACATCACTAATTATCAAAGAAATGCAGATTAAAACCACAATGAGATATCATCTTATACCAGTCAGAATGGTTACTATTAAAAAAACAAAAAATAATGGATGTTGGCAAAGATTCAGGGAAAAAGGAACTCTTATACAATATTGGTAGGAATGTAAATTAGTACAACCTCTAATGGAAAACAGTATGGAGATTTCTCAAAGAACTAAAGATAGAACTATTATTTGATCCAGCAATCCTACTACCGAGTATCTACGCAAAGGAAAAGAAATTATTATATCAAAAAGATACCTGCACTCATATGTTTATTGCAACACTATTCACAATAGCAAAGATATGGAATCAATCTAAGTGTCCATCAATGGAAGACTGGATAAAGAAAATGTGGTATATATATGTGGTGGAATTTTATTTGGCCATAAAAAAGAATGAAATCAAGCTGTACTCATAGCCAGGTCCACCACTTAGTAGCTATGTGACCTTGAGCAATTTGCTTAACTTTTAAAGATTCAAATTCCTATCCTATAAAATGAATATAGCCAGCCTTCCACATCCGTGGACTCAACCAACTGTGGACCAAAAATGTCTGAAAAATACTGCATGTATACTGAATATGCACAGATTGTTTTTCTTGTCTTATTCCCTGAACAATATAGTATAACAACCATTTATGTAGCTTTTACATTGTTATGCATTATAAGTAATCTAGAAATGATTTAACATATACAGGAGGATTGCATAGGTGATATGCAAATACTACAACATTTCATATCAGGGACTTGAGCATCTGTGAATTTTGGTATCTGTTGGAGGTTCTGGAACCAATCCCCAACAGATACCAGAGAAAACTGGATATATAATGTCACTAGTAATGGCTAGTAATAAAACTTGGATCACAGTTCAAGGCTTCTGATTCCTCACCTGATGCTTTTTCCATGAAGAACTACCTTCAAATGTTTGAAAAAGATAGCTTAGGAATAAAGGATTAGAATTATTCCACAGGACCCTAGAGGTGCAACCAACAACCAGATCGATAGAGGGACTTTATCAAGAAGCCAGTTTAGTGATCTGGAAAATAAGTTGGTAGAAACACGGAAATTAAAAATGAATAGGATTTTTTTGTGTGTGAAAATAGCATAAGGGATATAGAAGACATGGGCAAAGATCTAAGATTCATTTAATCGGAATCTCGGAGGGACCTAAGTTTCAGGTAACTAGAGGTTCAAAAGGGGAGATGACACAAAATGGGACAGAAGCATTATATAACACGATAACACCCTAGATATTTCAAAAACTCACAAAAGCCATCAAGGAAAACTTCAAAATGTTCTAGAACCCAAACAGTATAAACACAAAGAAACCGCATCTCGGTATATCATCATAAAACTGCCAAAAGCAAAGATAAATATAAAATCTTAAAAGCAGCTGGAGAAACAGACACATTATTTACAGAGGAGCACCAATAAGCCAAAGACCAATAGCTTACTTCTCAGCAGAAACAGCCTGAAAAAACAAAAAACAAGCAACACAAAGGAATGATGTCTTTAAAGTTCTGAAAGAAAGTAAGTGCCAACCTAAAATTGTATATCTATTGAAAATATCCTTTAAAAATAAGATAAATTAAAGGCACTTTCAGGTAAATAAAAACAGACAATTCGTTGCCAGCAGACTCCCATTAAAGAAAATGTTAATGGAAATTCTTACATATGGAAAATAATACCAGGTAAAAATAGAAATGAAGGAATGGAAAGGGTAAATGCATGACACATTAATTCTGACTATATCAAGCCGCAATAAAAATGTTTGTAGGGTTAAATGTATGTAAAATCAAAATGCATACCAATAATAACAAAAATAGGCAAGAAGAGGAAAAGAGTCAAACCCTATTATCTAGGAGGCATTGTTTAGGAAATGGTAGGAGCATACATTACATTAGATGCAAATAAGTAAAGGAATGATATTGTAAGCTCTAAAGTAACAGATATAAACACAATTATCTCAGTAATTGCACTAAATAAAGGAAGGCTGAATAAAAGTTCCAGTTAAAAGACAAATATCGTCAGTCTGTATAACGAACACAAGAACAACAAACCAAAGCAGCTATGCAGCTTCCAAGATATCCACCCTCATATAAGACACAGAGAGATTGAAAGTAAAAGATGGGAAAAAATAAACCATGGGCATGCTAACAAAATGTTTATAACTATATTAATGTCAAGCAAAGTGAACTTTCAGGCAAAAAAAAATTATTAAAAGTAAAAGGGACATTCATAATGATAAAAATGTAAGTCTACCAGGAAAATATAATAATTCTAAAGATGTATACAACATAGCAACATATTAATAATAACTAACAACATGTTAATAGCTCCAAAATTGAAGCACTGAAGGAGATTTTAATCTCCTAATTATAGGAGAAAATTTTAATAAACCTCCTTTAGCATATGAGAGAAAAACTAGGCCAAAAAATCAGTAATGATAGGCCGGGCACACTGGCTCACGTCTGTAATCCTAGCACTCTGGGAGGCCAAGGCGGGAGGATCGCTCAAGGTCAGGTCAAGAGTTTGAGACCAGCCTGAGCAAGAGTGAGATCCCGTCTCTAGTAAAAATAGAAAGAAATTAATTGGTCAACTAAAAATACATTAAAAAAAAAAATTAGCTGGGCATGGTGGCGCATGCCTGTAATCCCAGCTACTCGGGAGGCTGAGCCCAGGAGTTTGAGGTTGCTGTGAGCTAGGCTGATGCCGTGGCACTGTAGCCCAGGCAACAAAATGAGACTCTGTCTCAAAAAAAAAAAAAAAAAAATCAGTAAGGATATAAGAGATACAATAGCAAATTTGATTTATTTATAAACAATTTTGACTTATTTGACATATGTAGAATACTCCACCCAACAATGAATGAGTATGCATCATTCTTGGGGCACATGGAACATATACAAAGTTGATTTTATGCTGTCCATAATAATCAACAAATTTTAAATTATTAAAGTCATTCAGAGTATACCTGCTGACTACAGTGATACACTCAAATGTCTGAAAATTAAACAATTGGCCTTTAAAAAATAAACCATTTTTAAAAACCCACTCTGAGTCAAAGAATAAATCACAATAAAAATGAGAAAACATTTTGAATTATGCAATAAAAAATATGATTATCAACTGTGGAAAGTGGCTTGAATTGTGGCTAGAAGGAAATATATAGCTGCCGGGCATGGTGGCTCAAGCCTGTAATCCTAGCACTTTGGTAGGCTGAGGCGGGGAGGATCCCTTGAGCTCAGGAGATTGAGACCAGCCTGAGCAAGAGTGAGACCCCATGCCTATTGAAAAAAATATTTTGTTGTTTTAGCCTCCCAATTTTTTAAATCTTTTAAAAACTAAGAGAGGGTACCAGGATGATTCAATGAGGAAAGACAGTCTTTATAATAAATGGTGCTGGAAAAGTTGGATATCCACATGGAAAAGAATAAGTTCGGACTCTTACCTTACACCATATACAAAAATTAGCTCAAAATCAAAGAACTTAATGTAAGAGCTAAAAGTATAAATCTACTAGAAGAAAACAGAGAGTGAAAGCATCATAACATTGGATTTGACAATGAGTTCTTGGACATGACACCAAAAGAATAGGCAACAATAAAAAAAAATTAGATTAGATTTCATCAAAATTGAAAACTTTTGTGTATCAAATGAAACTATCAAGAGAGTGACTCACTCTAGCCTGGGCAACAAAGTGAGACTCTGTCTCAAAAAAAAAAAAAAAAGAGAGAGTGAAAAGACAACCCGCAGAATGGGAGAAAATATAAGCATGCCTCAGAAATATTTCAGGTTTGTAACTATCACAGTAAAACTAGTCATATGAATATTTTGGTTTCCCAGTGTATATAAAAGTGATATTTATGCTATACTGTAGTCTATTAAGTGTGAAATAGCATTATATCTAAAAAACAATGTATATACCTTAATTAAAAATATTTTATTGCTAAAAAATGCTAACGATGATCTGTGATTTCAGTGAGTTCTAATCTTTTTTTCTGGTGGAGGGGCTGGTGGTCGTTGTTGATGGCTATTGACTGATCAAGGTAGTGGTCACTGAAGGTTGGAGTGACTGTGGCAATTTCCTAAAGACAGACAGCAATGAAATTTGTTGCATCAATTGACTCTTCCTTTCATGAAAGATTTCTCTGTAGCATGAAATGCTATTTGAGAGCATTTTATGCACACTAGAACTTTTTTCAAAATTGGAGTTAGTCCTCTTAAACTCTGCCACTGCTTTATCAACTAAGTTTATGTAATATTCTAAATCCTTGGTTGTCATTTCAACAATGTTCACAGCATCTTACCAGGACTAGATTCTATGTCAAGAAACCACTTTCTTTGCTTCTTTGTTCCACGAAACAACTCCTCAGCCATTCAAGTTTGATCATGAGATTGCAGCAATTCAGTCACATCTTCAGGCTTCGCTTCTAATTTTAGTTGTCTTGCTATTTCCATCGCATCTGCAGTTTCTTCCTCCACTGAAGTCTTGAACCCCTCAAAGTTATCCATGAGGGTTGGAATCAACTTTTTTCATAATTCTGTTAATGTGGATATTTTGACCTCTTCCTATGAATCATGAATGTTCTCAATGGCATCTAGAATGATGAATCTTTTCCAGAAGGTTTTCAATTTACTTTACGTAGATCTACCAGGTAAATCATTATATATGGCAACGATACCCTTAGGAAATGTATTTCTTAAATAATAAGACTCGAAAGTTGAAATTATTCCTTGTTCCATGGGCTGAAGAATGGATGTTGTGTTAACAGGCATGAAAACATTCATCTCCTAGTACATCTCCATCAAAGCTCTTGGGTGACCAGGTGCATTGTCCACGAGTGGTAACATTTTAAAAGGAAGATTTTTTCCTGAGCAGAAGGTCCCAGTAGTGGCCTTAAAATATTCAGTAAATCCATTGCTTGCTTGCTACACCGCTGTAAGGGGAATTATGGGATGAGGTCATTGAAGCATGGGCGACTGGCCCATCAGGCAATAGAGGGCAACCAACCTGCCAATTATTTCAAAAGGCAATAGTGGGCAACCAATCATTTTAAAGGTCAACGCATGATCCATGCGTAGTCAGCTTGTGTGCAGCTTGTGCACCATGGGAATAAAAGGCATGCCGTTGTTCCGGTCGGGGTCCTTGCCCGCGAGAGTGGCCACTGCATTGGTTCTCTGGGGCTTGGACCCTGGCTAGCCAGAAAATAAACCTCCTCTTGTGTGATTGCAAAAAAAAAAAAAAAAAAAATATTCAGTAAATCATCCTATAAATAGATATGCTGTCATCCAGGCCTTGGCAAGCTTATTGCCCTTGGCCAATAGCTCTTGGGGATGAAGGAGAGAGATGCTGCTCGGTGCGGTTCACCATCTGGGTGCAGTCTACTCGCCGTTTGTGCCATTGTGCCTGCACCGTTTGGTGATCCGGTGGCTTCAAGGGGCCAGCTCCATTCATGCCGTTCGCCAATCTGGTGACTTCAAGGGGCCAGCTCGGTCGGCTTTCCCGGTCAGGGAACCAAAATGTTGCAGCAGTGTGTACAGCTAGCGTTACAGCTCTTATTCGTTTGACTGGGGAAAGAACTGAGCGGCACATGAAGAGTCGGGGAACAGCCTTTATTCTTCTACAGCAGGTTCAGCACACCTAGCATTACAGCTCTCTCCCCGTCTTCCGATCTTCTGACCCTTCCACCCCCTTCTGCTCCTGCTTTTATACCCTTGGTAGAACTCGAGAAGCATCCAATCAACTACAAGCTTTAACATCCAATCAACATCAACCTTTAACATCCAATCAGCAACAAGCTTTAACATCCAATCAAAAACAGGGGGATTCAAAAATTACCCAATCAGGCTGGAAAAAGGCAGCGGCACGTGGGCCTGGGGGCATTCCGGCACAAGGGGCCCCGGGCGGCTCTCTGCCTCAGGCCCGGCCCCAGCAGCGTGCCCTCTAACTGGCCACGCGCAGCGCTGGCCCGCGGAGATGCGGAGCTACAGGGAGGCGGCAAGCAACCACCTCCCAGCGCCCGACATTTTCCACATCATTTCCATTGATTAAGCACAAACAGAGTAGATTTAGCTGAAGATCCATAGGATTTGGGGAATGGTAAGTGAGCACCGGCTACAATTTAAAGTCACCGGCTGCATTAGCCCCTAATAAGAGAGTCAGCCTGTCCTTTGAAGCTTTGAGGCCAAGCAAAGTTTCTCTCTAGCTATGAATGTCTTAGATGGCATCTTCTTCCAATATAAGGCTCTTTTAATAACTACATTGAAAATCTATTGTTTGGTGCAGCCACCCGCCTCAGTGATCTTAGCTAGCTGGTCTAGATAACTTGCCGCAGCGTCTGCATCAGCACTTGCTGCTTCACCTTGCACTTTTATGTTACGGAGGTGGCTTCGTTCCTTAAACCTCATTAAGCAACCTCTGCTAGCTTCAAATTTTCCTTCTGCAGCTTCTTCACCTCTCTCAGTCTTCACAGAATTGAACAGAGTTAGGATCTTTCTGTGGATTAGGCTTTGGCTTAAGGAAATGTTGTGTCTGGTCTGATCTTCTATCTGGACCACTCAAACTTTCTCCATATCAGCAATAAAGCTGTTTACTGTCTTATCATTTGTGTGTTCACAGAAGTAGCACTTCTAATCTCCTTCAAGAACTTTTTCTTTGCATTCACAACTTGGTTACAGGAGGCCTAGCTCTTGGCCTGTCTCAGCTTTCAACGTGCCTTCCTTATCAAGCTTAATCATTTCTAGCTTTAGATTTAAAATGAGAGACATGCAACCTTTCACTGGAATACTCAAAGGTCATTGTAGGGTCATTAATTGGCCTGCTTTCTATATAGCTGTGTCTTAGGAGAGGGACTCAAACAAGAGAACAGCTGTTTGTTGAAGCAGCCAGAACACACACAACATTTATCAATTAAGTTTATATAGGTACTGTTCATGGCACCCCAAAGCAACTATAATAGTAACATCAAAGATCACTGACCACAGATCACCACAACAGATATAATAATGAAAGTGTTTCAAATATTGAGAGAATTACCAAAATGTGACACAGAGACATGAAGTGAGCACATGTTGTTGGAAAAACAGTGCCGATAGACTCGCTGGACACGAGGTTGCCATAAACCTTCAATTTGTAAAAAAACATTATCCATGAAGCACGATAAAGTGAAGTGCAATAAAACAAGGCATGCCTGTATTTGCAAATCATATATTGACAAGAGGTTAATATCCAAAATATATAACAACTCCTACAACTCAACAGTAAGAAAACCAACAACCCAATTTAAAAATAGACAAAAGACTTTAATAGACATTTCTCCAAATAACATACACAAATGGACAGTAAGCACATGAAAAGATGCTCGACATCACTAAACATTAGGAAATGTGGTTCAAAACCATGAGATACCACTTCACACCCATACAGATGACCACTATAAAAAGAAACACAAAATTACAAATGTGGCCAAGGATGTGGAGAAACTGGAACCCTTGAGTGGCACTGGTGGGAAGGTGAAATGGTCCAGTCACTACAGAAAACAGTTTTACGATTCTGCAAAAAGTTAAATATGAAATTACCATATGACCCAGAAATTTCACTTCTAGGTATATATCCAAGAAAATTGGAAGCAGGGATTCAAACAGATATTTGTTGCTACAGTTTGAATATTTTTGTCCCCTTCAAAATACAACAGTGTTGGGAGGTTGTAGGAAGTGGCGAATGTTTAAATCACGAGAGCTCCACCCTCATGAATGGATTAATGCCATTATAAAATGAATTTATGGGAGTAGGTTTGCTCTCTCTTGCCCTTCTACCTTCCACCCCATAAGGCGCAGTAAAAAGGTCCACACCAGATGCTGGCGCCTTGACCTTGGACTTCTCAACCTCCAGAAATTTCTGTTCTTTATAAATTACCCAGACTCAGGTTTTCTATTATAGCAGCTCAAAACACACTAAAACACTTGTACACCAATGTTGATTCCAGCATTATTCACAATAGTCAAAAGGTGGAAACAACTCAAATGTCCAAGAACAGACGAATGGATAAACCAAATGTAGGATATACATACAATGAAATATTTGTCAGCCGTTAAAAAGAATGAAGTTCTTATCTTGATTGTAGTAGAAAAAGCGAAGAAAAAAAAAGAATGAAGTTCTGATACATGCAACAACATGGATGTATCTCGAGGACATTATGCTATGTGAAATAAACTAGGAAAAAAATTGTGTGATTTCACTTACATAAAATACCTAGAATAGTCAAATTCATGGAGAAAGAAGTATGTCGGAGGTTACCAGGGGCTGGAGAGAGGGGAGAACAGGAGTTTATTGTTTAATGAGTACAGACTATGTGTTTGAGATGATAAAATGTCCTAGAAATGGATCATGGTGATGGTTACACAACAATGGGAATGTACTTAATGCTACTAAATCAGACACCTAAAAATGGTTAAAATGGTAAGCTTTTTATATTAGGTGTGTTTTACCACAATAAAAAAAGTTATGCAAAAAATTAATCAACATAATTCACACTATAATCAATTACATTCATATGTAATAACAGAATAAAGAAGAAACATCATGACCATTTTAATAGATACAGAAAAATCATTTGATAAAACTCAATACCTAGGCTGGGTGAGGTGGCTCACGCCTGTAATCCTAGCACTCTGGGGAGACCGAGGCAGGAGGATTGCTCAAGGTCAGGAGTTTGAAACCAACCTGAGCAAGAGTGAGACCCCCATCTCTACTAAAAACAGAGAGAAATTAATTGGCCAACTAAAAATATATAGAAAAAATATACAATAGACACAAAAATCTATTCCTTATGGTACAGATCTAAATGTACAATAAATCAATAAACTTTCCAGAAGAAAACTGTAGGAGAATGACCTTGTAGGTAGAAATGGATTTAAATGGAGCACAGAGGTAAAGAGTGTACATTCTGGAGTGAATCTGCCTAAGGATGAAATCTGATTCCAAACTTGGGTAAGATATTTAGCCTTTCTGTGTCTCAGTTCCCTCGTCTGTAAAATTAAGATCAATAGTAAGCAAAGGACAACTGTGAGCATCAAATATGATGATGCATGGAAAGTGCCTAGAACAGTGCCTGACACATAGCAGGTGCTTAACAAGAGTTACTATCATTACCCTTTCTATGCATACGGGGATGGTCTCCTTTAAGGGACAGGTGCTTGCTTTCATTTTGTGTAGAAAGCTTATCTGCTGCATTTTCACATACGATATTTCTTTTTTTTTTTAATCAGCTGACTTTAAGATTCACAGTTTTTCTTTCTTTACCTTACAGATGTCCATATTGAAGCTGTTGCTTCACAGTCTGCAAGCATTTGGGTTTTTTTTGGGGGGGGATACTTTTCTTTTTTGTTTATTTTTGGGTTGTTTTGTTTACAGAGTCTCCTCACTCTATTGCCTGGGGTAGAGTGCCGAGGCATCAGCCTAGCTCACAGCAACCTCAAACGTCTGGGCTCAAGCAATCCTCCTACCTCAGCCTCCCAAGTAACTGGGACTACAGGTGCTCACCACGACACCAGGCTAATTTTTTCTATTTTTAGCAGAGACGGGGGTCTCGCTCTTGCTCTGGCTGGTCTTGAACTCCTGAGCTCCTGATCCTCTTGCCTCGGCCTCACAGAATGTTAGGATTACAGGCGTGAGCACCCTGCCATAAGGATTTGTTGAACATCCGCTGCTGTGTGCTGGGAGCTGGGAGAAGAAGGTGGGGAAGATGCTTATTCCGGAAGCAACTGACAGGTTTCTTCCCAGCCACCAGAAGCTTTGCGTATGGTGGGGCAGAAAGATACAGACCTGAGAAATGACTGTAGAATGTGACAGTCCATAAGAAAGTGCTACACTTCACAACGTAGTCCCTAGAAAACACGACAGAATGTTGTAGGTGCTATTCGTACATATAGATGCAATTTGCATAGAGATGGAAGTATTTAAGGAGCTGTAAGAGGAAAAAAATCAAAGGCATAGAAGAGGTTGGTGAGACTGAGTCATGAGAAGTCATGGGTCCTTGCCCTGGAAAACAGCTTCTAAAAGGTGGCAACCCCAAACGCTGGCATGATTCGCTCTATTTGCTTAAGAAACACCCAGAACTGGAATTGCCTGGGCGGGGATTACAGGTTTGGACGATGGAGCCCTGGCAGGGAGAGGAAAGAGAGGAAGTCAGCCGGGGGACACCCGCCCACGGCCCTCTCCCTGATGACATCAGCCCTCTCCCTGGGCACTTTGTCAAGTGATAACTCTAAGAAGCCCTTTGTGTGCTGGGATGCTCCTACCGATCCATTTTCAGCAAAGGAAAATATGTGCATCTTCCTCTTCCCACTTTCAATTTCTTATTTAGCTAGATTTGGAGTAGAAACTAAATACCGTTTCTCCCTACGACCCAGAACCCTCCAAAATAAGATGACTAAATCTAAAAGAAACGAAACTCACAAAACAAGCAGGCATTTTATGCCGTTAATCCACGCAAACAGGCATAAAGATTTGACGTCCACAATTCGCTAATCCTGTAGCAACATCCCCAACTTTGGTCTTCATTTCTCCCAGTCTTGCCTACTTATACTCCAAGCCCTGTCTGACTTAGTGGGTGAATTACCAGTTTGTGGATTATCCACATTCCTATTCCTCCTTCTTCCTTCTATTGGCTTAATTTTTTTGCTATTCATCATTTACTCTAAAATCTCCACCAGAGGGTAGTGGGAAAACAGGTAATTAACGCAGTTAATTATTAATAAATGTCAGGGAAGACATAGAAACTGATATCTGAAGGCAATGGACTTTTAAAAATAATTTTTATTAGCATTATTATATCAGTGTTTTTCCTTTATCCAGTCTTCCCTTCTCGAGCTTTTAAAATTCTGCTCCTCCATATCTGAAATTATGAAATAATCTGGACTCAGATATTGTCTGGTCTTAGCTAGGATGTTTGACCGTACAACTTCCTGTTTAAACATGGTTTCTGAAGATTTTGTTATTACAAATAATTTCTTTGATTACTGAATTCCAGATGTAATGAAAGAGGAGCACATTTAAATCATCTTCTTAGATTATAAATTCTGCATCTAACTAAAAGTTTTTCAAAAGGAGCAGGTCGTCTTCCCCCCTCAACCCCTGCTCTTCCTCTTTTATTCTAGAGAAATCTCAGTTGGTGGCACCAACATCCACTCAGTTGCCTGACCCAGGTGCCTGGAAGTCATCTTGGATGCCTCCCCTCCCCTCTGCTTCTACCCTTAGCAATCGCAGGTCCTGCTGAGCTAACCTACAACTCTTTTCTCCTCCAATGAAAATACATATTCAATCCACAGCGCCCCTTAGCCTTGAGACGGAAGGTCAAGGCACTGATCAATCATCTTCTTTCTAGCTTCCTGCCCCACCAGGCCCAAATTTGCACTTCCCATCCGGGCAACCTGGCTCCCCGTGGCTGTGGCTGCCGGATGCCCCTGCTCCTTCTCACCCCCCCCACCCCCCACCCCCACCCCCACCCACCCCCCCCACCCCCACCCCCGTGCCTTTCTCTTGCCAGAAGCCCTCCCCCACCCGGTCACTGCTTTCTGCTCCTAAGTTCTTTCAGGTGCCACTGTCATTCCACTCTCTATGCTGGCTTGTAACTGTCGTTTGTGTGTCTCACTCCTGCTACGTTCAGGGACTGCATCTTGCTTCTGCATGATCTGCACCTGGCTTGGCACATAGCAGATGCTCAACAAAGATTCACCAAATGCATGGAAGGAATAGTTGCGTATGTAACATGTATATTTCAATAGTTTTAAAGTTAGGTATATGAAACTTAACATAGGAACAAGTAGAAAAAAACAAACAAATATGTTTTCAAAACTTTTTCATTGCTTTGGATCCAGAGCACAGAACCAGTCCTTTGTTCTTCCCACAAATCAGTGGCGTAGAGCCAATGCATTGGATTGCTTTTGCTTCATGAATAATCAGAGTAAACATCGATTGCATTACTTATTAAACGCAGGTGCTAAGTGCTACACGTGGATTATCTCATTTAATCCACAGAACTGCCCTATTAGGTAAGAACTATTGCATTTGAGGAAAGCGAGGCTTAGTAGAATTAATTATGTTAGTTGTTGGTGGAGCTGGGATTTGGAATCTGACATCTGACCCAAAGTTCATGCTTTTAACCATTCTAATTTCCACGGGAGTCAGAAAGTAGCATATTGGTGAAAGCATGTGGAGTTGAAATTAGTTTGGGAAATACCTTTTCATCAGAAATGTGTACTTCTTTGGCAAGAAGTCAGAACACATTAACATTTTAGGCACATGCTCACAGTCTTGAGTCCTCTGGGGACAAGTCAAAAGCCATTTCAGTCTCTTCTAAAATCTTATACATATTTGACTTGTCTTCTTAGCGGTCATTTTAGTACTTACTGCCACAGTTTCATGATTGTTTTTTCTCTCAAATCTTTACGACCCCTGCTAGACTGATCAAACCCTTAACTGTGAGCCACATTGGAGATTAACATCCCATCTCCCAGGAAGCTCAGCACGGCCAGCTCTGGTGCTAGAGTTGAAACTAATCACTGAGCGTTGGATGAAGATGATGACTTGCATGTGGCAGTCATGCTGCATGGAATAGAAATTGCTAGAATCACACTCAGCAGGGTGAGATTACACGGGGAGCATGTGAAAAAGCCCAGCTGTGGAAACAGCAGATTAATGGGCCCTCATCCCATCTTCTTGTGGGACCCTAGGTTGAGTGGCAGGACTGACTGCCAGCTCCACTTCAGTGGCTCCCTCCTCGCTCGTGTGTGCATATTTGAGGGCACGTAAATTAAATATGCAGACAGAATGGGTCCATTGCATCAGGGCCCTTGCATTGCCCTGAGGGTCAGGACATCTGATGCGGGCAATAATATCCATTTTTATTTTGAGATCTGTCCTTAGGGAAACTGTGTAACTGACACACAGTTCTGCCTTTCCTCTGACCTAAATCCCTTAAGCTGCACCTTAAAATGGTCTCTGCCTGCCCTATTCTTCTTAGAGTTGGAGAACTGATACCCCAACCCCAGTAGGTCACAATAGATACTTGAAACTCCTAAAACTTACCTGTGCAGACTTTCTTTCCTCTGCAATAATTAGATTAAATCAGATGTTTGCAAGGTCCACGAGCCATAGATAGATAAATAGATGACAGATAGATGAACAGATGTAGAACTAAAAATATGGGCCAATAAATGCTTTTAAAATTCCTTCAAGAAAGTTTAAGGAAGCCCACTGTTTTCTCATGGGAAATTATGATTCAGGCCTTTTATTTTTTCTGTTTATACCAAGTACATTATGACTGAACTCTAATTAACTTTAGGTGAAGGAGGTCAAGAACAAAAGGGCTGAATTAACATCGAGGAATCATCACAGGACACAAGGAGTACAATGGAATCTACTATATGATTCTTTTTTTTTTGGTGTACATAGTAACTTAGCAACACGTATTTACTTCCTGTTATAAAAAAAAAGATGGATCCTAGCAAACGAAGAGTTCCTGCATGATGAATCATGCACGAGGCCACAGTTTTCCCTTAGAAATTGTGTAGAGCCCTAGAAGATAGTCACAAGCCACTCTCTTAAAGGAAAAGTCTATGTCGATAACAAGACTGAGGTCAGAAATGGAAAATTCTCCAACAACAAGCCCAAAGACCCCAGAAAGGCCATCCCAAGCTCATGGAGCTGGGTCTCAAGGCCATTGCCACTCATCCCAGCTCAGAGCGCCTGCCCGGCAGGAGAAGGAGCAGCTGCCCGAGCGAGGCTCGCTGTGATCAGGCCGGGCCAGGATCCACCCAAGCTGCAGATGGGACTGCGCCCCCTCCCCACACGCTCCTCAGTGGGTGTGCTGTGTGCTTCAGGCTTCCTTGTCTTAAACTCCTGCGGGTTTGTGCACATGTGTGTGCATTCATTATGAAAAAATGCACATACATAAGATGTACCCTCTTAATCATGTTTAAATATACAGTTCAGTGACATTAATTAAATTCACTTGTGCAATGAATCTCCAGGGCTCTTTTTGTTTTGCAAAACTGGAACTCTGTACCCATAAAACAATAATTCCTAATTCCCTTCTTCCCCCTGGCCCTGGCAGCCACCACTCTACTTTCTGTCTCTATGAGTTTGACTTCTCTAGATACCTCTTATAAGGGGAATCATACAGTATCTGTCTTCTTGTAACTGGCTCATTTCACTTGGCACAATGTCCTCGAAGTTCGTCCATGTTGTGGCATGTGTCCAAATGGCCTTCCATTTACCAGTCGAATAATGTTCCATGCATCATACAAATTGTACCCTATCTGTAAAATATTAATATTTGTGTGAAGTGAGTGGAGTAAAGAGTATGTAATTTTCCCCCCACCCACAACCACGATGGGATGAACCTGGAACCTGAAGTGTTAACTTTGTTTCCATGGTTAATGGGACCACAGAGCATCCAGAAGCAAAATACCTCGTACAAAATGTTGTGAGGCCCACAGATTCCACCAGGGATGCTAATGGCGTCCGTGGGCCTTTAACAAGTCCATGGCTGGGCTCTGAGAAATGTGCAAACCACCTGAAACTGACACCAAAATTGTGTGCTTTTGCCTTTTTCTGGAGAAGGAATCCTTAGTTTTTATCATCTCTTTGAGGGGCTCTTGGACCTCCAAGTGTTAAACATCCCTGGTATAAACTATATTTCATTAAGGCTGAACTGAGAACTGGGGTGGATTGTCATTGTTCCCTTTCATTTTAGCTCCCAGTTCCAGGAGGACACCATGGCCCTCTGAAACATCTACCACATGGGCACTTACCCCACACATATTCAGAGGATGATGGATGCAGCTGTGCTTGGGTTTTGTTTTGTTTGGTTGTTTGGTTGTTTTTGAGACACGGTCTTGCTCTGTTGCTCTGGCTAGAGTACAGTGGTTTTATCATAGCTCACTGCACAGTCAAACTCGTGGGCTCAAGCGATCCTCCTGCCTCAGCCTCCTCAGTAGCTGGGACTATGGGCATGCACCACCACACCCAGCTAAGTGCTTTGTTTTCTGTGGGGTTTTTTAGGGATGGGGTCTTGCTGTATTGCTCAGGCTGGTCTTGAACTCCTGGCTTTAAGTGATCCTCCTGCCTCAGTCTTACAAACTGCTGGGATTACAGGTGTGAGCCATGACCCTGGTCTTATTGCTCATAGTTCATAAGAAATTACTTCTGTAATGCCAGGAAAGAACCGACACCAAAATATTTTCACCAAATTCAATGTAGAAATAGTATCATAATGGGAAGTAGAAAAGACATGCCTAGGTACAAAAGTATGGTGAATTGAGGAACACACAATCATGGGGTTTGGACAGTCAGGGAGTACCACCAGTGAACAACAAAGATACATACCAACCAGGTGTGTGGCCTAGACCTGAATTTGCTAAAGGAATTTTCTTAGGATCACAGTCTGTTTAAATGATGCTGCCCTATGGAGAAAATTCCTCTTCATGCTAAGGTCTAGGAAAAGTTCAGCTTCCAATACAAACTGGCATATTTTCACTTCTTTGATGAGGAAAAGTATCTAACTGACATCATCTTTTCAACTTTAAAACTTGGCCGCCAGGAAGCTCAGCATTGTATTTCTGGCTTTGATAATGGCAACTATGTAAGTCCAAATGATCTCACAGTTTTGTTTTATTGTCCAGCCTTCTTCTCCCCTTCTCCCTCCTGACTTTAGCTTATGTTTTCTGTGGTCCAAATTCTATCTTTGGATTTGTAGTTACTTCTTGATCGTGTATCTTAGCTGCACACTGTCGCAGTCCCTGGTAGAATGAGATCTGTGGTCGGTGACACAGATGAGCACAGGAGCTGCGGTTGAGCGAGGGTGTCTGCCAGGCTGGGTGCTTTCTGCTTCCCTCCGGGTACACTCTTCTCCCTTCCCCACCTGCTCTGGCTCTCCCTGCCAGGCCGGGCTGGGGGTTGGCAGTGGCCGAGTGCTTCTGCCAAAGTCCCACCCCTACCCGCAGCCTTCGCCTCCACCTGCCGAAGCTGCAGCCTTCTCAGGGTGTTAGTAACTGCCCCTTCCTCTTGCCCCTGCAGTCCCAGAGTGGCAACGGCTCCTCCTTTCTACTCCTGCAGGCCCCAGGGTGTGTCCCCAACCCTCGCCGGCTTCTTTCAGCTGTGCCCATGTCCACGTGAGGCCTGGCTGCTCTGTCGGAGTGGGGGGGTGCCGTCTCTCCCCCCACAGTGTGTTCCAGTCACGCTGCCTGTGTGTGTGTCTGTGAAGGCGCCAGCTCCCCCTTGCCCCCGACCTCTGAACACGCTCCTCCCTCCTCCCGAAACCCCCTCCCTCCGCTCCCTCCTCACTGCGTGTACACCTGCAGGGTGCTCCGCAATGCCGCATCTCACCAAGTTCTAACTCTTCTTTTCTGAGTCTCACTCCTCCAGCAAACTCTAAGTTTCCCAGGACGGGGGTGTGTCTGATTATTTGCTGTCTTCTCAATACCTGGCATTCAGTTGAAAGAAAAAAACTGTCGGACAGATGAATAAATAGCGCGAGTGAAGAACAAGCCACAGCTTTTCTGTTGCACAGCGCTGTTCCCCGAGCCGGCACCCGGCTGCCATGCGGCTGTGCCCTAGAACCTGTCCCCAGAACGGCCACGGTGTTTCCCCCCTGGCTGTCTGGGCCAGGCACAGCCCAGAGCAGAGCAAGTGCGTGTGAAGAAGGCGCACAGGCAGGAGTGGGCTGAGTCGGTCCGTGGAGGGGACCAAAGGGGGTACGCTTGAGAGGCACTGGGGTAAGATGGGAGGGGAGGGGGGAGGGGAGAGCCCTGCATGCACCTACAGAGACTCTTGGGCTTGGCGTCCAGATAATTGGAGGTCACTCAGGCTCAATGAGCAAGATGGCACACCAAAAGTGACCCAAAGATGGTGGGTTTGGAGATGGACCTGGAATAAGTGGGAGGGGACTGGTCTAAGGACAGGGCACCTGCAGAGGCGGGTGGCAACTGAGCATCAGAGATAAGGAGCAAAATGACCACAGGTACACCCCACAGAACAAACTCCCACTCTTTGAGTCACCTCCCCAAACTTCTCCCCGTGCCCTATGTCACAGCGACAACCTTACGACCACCTTGACTATAGGTTAGCGTAACAAGCTGCTTTTAAGCAAACTCAGCGTACTGCAGTGACTAAGCACGTGGCCTCCAGTATCCTGAAAACTTCAACCCAAATCTCCTCAGCAGCCATGTAGCCTTGGCCAAATGACCCAAACCCTTCCAGATCCCGTTCTCTCGTCTACAAAGTGGGGACAATAATGGTGACCACTCAACGAGTAAGATGTGCAACGTTTGGGGGATGGACATGCTTGAAGCTCTTACTCGAGGGGAGAGGGGGCACGGGCAATATAAGTAACCTTAACACTTGTACCCCCATAATACGCTAAAATAAAATTAATTAATTAATTTAAAAAAGATAGCAAAAGAAAATAATAATAATGGTGACCACTGCTTAAGGTCATTTGGAATATTAATTGTTTATATGTATAGAAGATGCAGCCCACTTCCTGGCACATAATTCAAATTCTATCATCTTTATTTCTATGCATAATTTCTAAGGAGAAATCAGCTACGATGCCCAATAAGCACAATTATGGCAGTGCTACCAAATCTGTCCATCATACTCCATATAGGAAGCGGGAAAATGCTAGACCGTAAACACCATGTGTATTGCTTTACTTTTTTTTGTTTGTTTGTTTTACTTTTTTAATAACAAAAGATTCCAGGTTTGGAATTCCTACACCATCAGACTTGGGCCCGGCTCTTTTCACATATTATCGTGACTCTTTGCAACAACCCCAGAAGGTCACTATCATCTCTCCCGATTTGAACACGAGGACGCTGAGCCTGAGCAGGCTACTGGATTTGCTGAGGGTCCCACAACTGGAAATGACAGACAGGGGCAGAAGGGCTGGCCCTAAAGTCTGTGCCTGTCCTGCTGGGCCGTGCCTTCTCAAAGTGACATTTTCGGTGTGTGCAGTGTTATTTAGATGCAGTTGTGGCCAAAAACATGAAACTCAATGACCACGTCTATTAGAACCGCTGAACGATGGCATGCATTTGCATGTACAAAGTTGTATTCTCCATTCTTCACTGAAGTTGCACATCTGACCCCTGGGCCTCCCTTTCCTGCTCACGCTGGTAACCAGCACACTTGGGGGATGCTCTGGCCCCCCTCGGATACCGCTGGCGCTGGGTGACCAGCGTGCCAGGGACGTCAGGGCTCACGCCCACCCTCTGAAACGTCTCTCAAATTCTCGTCTCGCTGTGTAATGTTTGGACCGTTCTGGGCACTGTCACCAGCCTGGCTCACATCCTTGACACGTCCGCAGATACTCTGAGCGAGGCGGAGCTGAGCGAAGAAAATAAAGGCCAGAGACGACTGAGCAGTCATCATTTCAGTCCTACACAAGTGCTATTTTGGTACCTTGGCCGCGTACCTGACAAGCGAATGAGAATTTGGAGTGGAAACATAGATGGCCATTAGTTGAGGAAAGCTCTCCTGGGGCTCAGCTCCCGGCTCACTTGACCTTGTCCCCGCAGGACAGAAGGCCAAGGAACCACGCATGTACAGACCCAATGGCCACTTTCATTTAGCCTGTCCTTGAAACGCCCTACAAGAAAACAAAAGCCAAATTATGATAACACGCACTGCAGGGCCTACAAAATACACCCAAGTATTGTGATTTACGTGCTCTTCACAGCAAACCGGAGAGCTCATCAAGACAGATGTTGCTATGTTCATTTTACAGATGAGGAAACTGAGGCACAGACGTTAAGTCAATTAGCCAAGGTCATAGAACTGGTAAAATCAAAACTCAAATCCAAGATCCAGGTGGTCTGATTCCAAGTCCAGTGCTCTTTTATCTCACAGTGTGTGTGTGTGTGTGTGTGTGTGTGTGTGTATTTGTTATTTTTTAAATCTCAGCCACTAGTGCTAAAGTAAAACTACACAGATAAAACGTGAGAAAGTACCAAGACAGGGCGACTCACTGCCCACCAAAGGCCCCCGGTAGCAGTGCTGTAAGTGAGCATTTCCTCCTGACGGGCTGGTCCTGTGCCCCTGCCCGGGCTGTGGGCGTCGCTCCTTTCTGCCGGGCAGCCGCTCTCCTCTGCACACCTGCTGGAGTCAGGAAACACACAGCTGCGCACAGGGCGGCCCTGCATCGCCCAGAACCGTAAGGAAACAGAAACGAAACACAAGGGCTCATCCCTGACACCACAACTTGGCAGCTTTCCTTCCACTCCCGCCCAGCCCCCTCCCCGCCGCCCCCCCCCCCAATCCCAGAAGGTCTCCGGTCACATCCTGCCTGCCCCTAGAGGCCGGCCAAGGCAGAAATGCAAATTTTCATATAATATTTGCCACCTGCTGGCTTCTCACATGAGGAGGTGCATCTCCTTTGCCCCAGAGCACAGAGGAGAAAACTGAGACTCAGAGACAGGAATACGGCGGAGCCGAGGTCACTCTGCAAGGTCACTCGGCAAGGTCGCGGCAGAGCTGGAATTCCAGAGCCACAGAGGCTGGCCTCTATTCTTTTCACTTGTCACGTGAGCACACCGAGGCCCAGTGCAGTGCAGCGGAGCCCTTGTGTCACTGCAGAGGCGTGGTGGACGGGCTGGGAACAGGGCCCAGCTTTCCTGGCGTCCAGTCTGGGCCCCCAGCCACAGATCCTGCCACTCTCCCGGGCAAACAGTCCCAGCAAACGTGGACGGTGGATCTCTCCTCCCCACGCAAGTCGAGTGTGGGGGTATTTTCCAGATGAGAATTAAGGGGGAAAAAAAACATAACAAGGAGTCAGGTTAATGTACAGATCTATGGCCCAAAATACCAAAAGGGAAAGTACGGTAATTCACACAGGCTCCAAATGAAAACAAAAGGGGGAAAATTGAAACAAAAGCTATCTCATTGACAATCTGCCATTTCCTTTTTTCCAGTTGCTTTTTTTTTTTCCCCTCTTGGGAAACTGGCATCTGACTATCCCTTCGCCAAGCACATAACATGTAGGGACAAGGGCTTGAATAGTTGGGTGTAATGAGGCATTAATATGATGTGGGTGGAAAACCAAGATGCCCACAGCCCTCTGCAATCCACCAGGCTCTGCTGTCCACTGCTGGGCAAATGGTTTTCCACCTGCTTGGGAAGCTATTTATTGACACTTAGACAAGGCCATGAGCTTTAAAACAGGCCCTTTTCCTGGATATTTTACTGCCTGGTTCCATACTGATTCACTAAAAATAATTAACCTATAATATTACTTACACTGAGCAAAAACAGTGTAAAAAACAAGGTTGTTGGTTTTTTTTTTTTGAGCAAAAATGAGGTTAAAATGAAAACTGCAGGTTTCATGTAAAACAAACAAATATGTAAGTAAATAACCCAAAAAGAATGAAAATCCACCTCTAGGCCAACCACCATTTTTTAAAGTTCAATAAAACTACCAGACTTTCCTGAAGTTGCTAAACCAAGCAAGCACTTAAAATAGAGGCCTGTGATAAGGTAAACAGTTCAACTCGGCCACAAATGAACACAGATGATTCTGGGGTTTTCCTTCATCATAGTGGCTGCAGCTCCAATGGACGTCCCTTCCCAAGCAGCTCTGCCTGGTTCCTTTCAGCTAGTGTCGCATCTGCCGGTTGGGGGAGTAGGTGGGATTCCTAGGAAATCTAGGAATCCTCAAGATTCCACACCCCAGTGCCAGGAACCTGGGAATGTGATGAAGTATCACATCATGTTATTTTATATAGCACAGTTGACCTTCAAAAGGGCACATCTAATCTAGTGACATGGGCCCATCCAAGCAGAGAACTTTCTCCAGCAGAGGAAGGTGGAAGAATTCAGAAGGATAGAAGCATGAGGACTTGAAGCACCATTGCTGGCTTGAAGATGAAGGAGCCCACGTGAGAAGGAGGAGCCCATGTGAGAAGGAAGGTGGGCAGCCTCTAAGAGCAGAGAGCAGCCCAGAGACCTCAGTCCTACAACCACAAGTAACTGAATTCTGCCAGCAAGTTGAATGGGCTTAAATGCAGATTATTCCCCAGAGCTCTCAGGTAAGAGCCAGCCAGCCTTGGGACACCTGAGCAAAGCCCATCAGTCCACAGCAACCCCTGACCAGCAGAACCGTGAGATGATAAATGGGTATGGTTTTAAGCCTCCAAGTGGGTGCTCATTTGTTATAGCAGCAATAAAAACGTATACAGTGGGCAAACATGAATCGTGATATCACACAAAGATAGAAACAGAGAAAAAGAAAAAAAATCAGGGCAGAATGTGAAGCAGAAAGAGATAGGATGGATGAGGTTTCTGGCTGGAACCCTCTAAATAGCCACTTAGTGCCTTTGCAAGTCTGGTTTGGTCAATTCAGAGCTTCCAGGAACTAAGAGGTAATTAGACAAGTCCCTTCCAATCCCTGAAAAAGAGAGAATTTTTCCCATTCCAAATATAGTAGTGAGTTTTTTCTGCTCTTGACCAATGGGTACCAGATGTTCAAGGGTCTAAAAGTTCTGCCAGGTGGGGCAGACTGGTGGGGGGGCAGTTGGACCACAAGGGGCGTCCCAGGTAGGATGCAGAGTGCCCCTCTGCCTGATTGCCCCTCCCCCAGGCTCTATGCTCTTGTCCTCTCAGCCATGGGCTCATTCCTCAGTTTGTTCTACAAACGTTTCCCTTTTTCTATCAGCTTTTTGGATACTTTATTTCAAATTGACTCAATATCAAGGGAAAGATGGGGCTCAGAAAGGAGAGTAAGCCCTTCAAGAATAATGTTCCCCCAAACTAATGTTTCTTTTCTAGGTATGGTGACTGCCTGTAAGAATCTTGGCCAGAGTCCATTTCTTTTATTTTATTGAAATAAAGTTGACGCACAGGAGGATAATGGAAGGTTTCAAGGGGCATCATGAAATTTAAAATTCCATCTTCACTCTTCTACATTTCATCCAAGGGCTTTTACTAGCTGAGGTCAGCCAAGGCTTTAACTTACTCCTCAAGCATATTCAAGCTTTCATTTCAATCCAACAAACATTTATGGAGGGCCTCCTACATGTGCCAGGCACTGCTACTAATGGATTCACCCACAGCAGGGAATCTTGGCACAGATAATTAAAACACAATCATATTATTGGATTGAGACTTTGGCAAGACGATTACCGAGTTGTGTCCCCAGTAGCAGCGCCCAGGGCAACCATGCAGCAAAGCCACCATGCAGAAGGAGGTGCACTGCCATGGACCCCAGCACACTGCAGTGCAAAACCCCAAGTGTCAGAGTCTTGGCGACCGCCCACCGCACACACCCTCCTGAGCACTCCTCTACCTGGGCCCCAGGCCTCGTGCTGTGAGGGCCCCAAAAATCAAACAAAGACTCTCTCCTCCAGAAGTTTACAACCCAGTGGTGGGCTGTGCTTGTCCACAAAGGTGGCCTTGGAAAAGGAAAACCTCCTATGTAAAGATCTAGCCAAATGAAAGAACAAGCTTGTCATTTAACTAAGCTCTTTTGGATACTGATCCAAAAGAAGAAGGAAAGATTTTATATTTCTAGCTGTCTCGTGTCTCTTCTACCTCCAGTCTCAGGGATCCAGCCATCCAAGACAGCCAACTCAATATGTATTAAATAGACTTACAAATTGCTTTCTTTTGCTGGTCCACTGGGGCTAAACATTCGGTAGGGATGGAATTAGAGTCCTGGCAAAAAGAGCAATGTCACACTGATGGCCCCCACTGTCTCCTGCTCAGGTTAATTCCCCACCTGTGACAGGCCATCCCTGGTGAGCTTGGAAACAGTTTTTTAACAGTGGATTCTTCCCTAAGTCTTCCGTAAACAAATCTACATGTTTCTGAGGTACCTCTTTCTAGAGCACCTCTCTATTTCTTAGTTTATTTATGAAATGTAGATAATGTTCTCTAAATTTCTGTGAAGGCTGCTTCTAAAGATCAGAAATATTTATATAAAGTACCCAGCGTAGTGGCTGATACATAGACAGACTTTGTCACTGTTGTGATTTGTCACAATCGTGACCATCCCCCAGCTGCCTTCTGAGCATTTGTGCCAAGATGTCTCAGAGGTGGCCGGGCGTGGTGGCTCACGCCTGTAATCCTAGCACTCTGGGAGGCCTAGGCGGGAGGATTACTCGAGATCAGGAGTTCAAATCCAGCCTGAGCAAGAGCAAGACCCTGGCTCTACTATAAATAGAAAGAAATTAATTGGTCAACTAATATACAGAAAAAATTAGCCAGGCATGGTGGCGCATGCCTGTAGTCCAAGCGACTTAGGAGGCTGAGGCAGCAGGATTGCTTGAGCCCAGGAGTTTGAGGTTGCTGTGAGCTAGGCTGACGCCACGGCACTCACTCTAGCCTGGGCAACAAAGTGAGACTCTGACTCAAAAAAAAAAAAAAAAAATGTCTCAGAGGAGTCTCAAACTCAACATCTTTAAAACTAAACTCATGATCTATGTTCCCAAATCTGTCCCCTCTCTGCTGTATTCTGCTTTTGTCTAAAGTCATTACCACCTACCCAGTCACTCATGCTACAATACTGCAATTCTCCTCCTTGTCACTCCCAAAGGATTGGTCATTAGGTCTTAACTATGCTATCTCCCCCAAGATATTTTCAATCATCTCACTCACATTGTTTTAGTCCAAGACTTGGTTATTTTCTACCTGGACAATAGCAAAAGCCACATAACCTGTTTCTATTTCCAACCCCCTACAAACCATCCTCTTCATTCAATTCTACTACTTAAATCTGATCACCACACTCTCTCCAGAGACTAAAGCCTGTGAGTGACTTTCTACTCTTGACAAGACAGTGCCCACCTCCGCGACACACACAGGTGCCTCTCACAGTCCAGCCCTTTCCTACCCTTCAGCCCCCTCCACTGCCCCTCACCACCCACACTCCCACCACACCAGCCTTCCTGCTCTTCCTCAGATGCACTGCTCCTTTTCATTCCTCCGTGCCCTTGCGAATAACACTGCCTCTGTTTAGGATTTAGGATGCTTTTCCCATACGTTTCCACTTGGCAAATTTGCCTCTCAAGAAATGATTCAAAGCCAGGTGTGGTGGCACATGGCCTGTGGTCCCAGCTATTCAGGGGCTGAGGCAGGAGGATCCCATGAGCCCAGGAATTCAAAGCTGTGGTGCTCTATGATCATGTCTGTGAATACTGACTGCATTCCGGCCTGGACAGCACAGCAAGACCCTGTCTCAAAAACAAACAAAAAAAGAGCTGATTCAAACATTCCCTCTAACCTGAGATGTCTGATATCTAGATCCAAATTTCTCTTTCCTTCTCGGTATTCCCATGGCATTTTTAACAGCTTTAATGAGATATAATTCACATGCCATAAATACGCCCACTGAAGAGTTTTCAGTATATTCACAGAATGTGTAGCAATTACTACAATCTAATTTGAAAACATTTTCATTACTCCTTAAAAAATCCTTCTACTCATTAGCACTCCTCCTCCCTCTGCCCCAGCCCTAATCCGCTATCTTGGTGATAGTGGATAGTTCATGTAAATGGAATCATACATTATGTGATCTTGTGGCTGGCTTCTTTCACTTAGCATGTTTTTAAGGTTTATCCCAGTAATATATGTGTCACTACTTCATTCATTTTAATCACTGAATAATATTCCATTGTATGGATGTACCAAATTTTGTTTATCCACTCATCAGTTGATGGATATTTGGGTTGTTTCCACTTTTGGACTATCATAAATAATGCTACCGTGACCAGCTGTGTATAAGTCATTTGTGTCTTGTAGCATTTTGTACACAACTCCACTATAACACTGCTCACTTTATATTTTAATAATGTTTATATTCCTCCCCATTGAATGATAAAAACTTCTAGGACCCTACCACTCTCAGAACCTGCCACTGTCGCAAGCAAATCTGATGAATACGTGAATGAATGAAGGAACAGAGCAAATAATGACTGGATTCTCTTTTGTGCAAAGGGGAACATGCATGGTCATATTTATTTTCCAGTAAGGAAATGAAGTGTCTTGGCAATAAGCCAGGAAGGCACTGGCAAAGTAGGAAGAGAATAATCCTAAACTCAACTAACTAATAAATACTATTAACAACACCTCCCATGAGCACGTGGATATTGCTTTGTGGCTTCTCTTGTACTTCCATAGGTATCACCTCGTTTGACACGTGAGGCTGGCAGGAGAGGCTGCCGTGAAGGTTAAGTGAAGCACCTGGTTGAGTGTCTCCACCCCAGAGGAACCTTCCTTCCCACGGCACAGTGGAGAGCACAGAGCCCTGCCCAAGGCCGAGGCCCCAGATCCTCTCCCCGTGCCCACCACTCTTCCTCCCTCCTCCCGGCTCCTATTTCAGTATTGGGACCCACATTATTCTAATCCCATGCTTTTAGTCCCCGGAGGGTATGGGACAGGGATACGTGCAAGAAGCCACTACACACCACACCTCCTTGGTGCCCACACCAAAGCCAGAAAGGCAGAAAGAGCTTCCCCCAGACACCCAAGGCAGGCGGCAGAGGCCAGCAAAGCACTGGCTGGAGTCGGCATCTCTCTCTCTAGTCTCCTTTTGGATGGTTTGGACCTATCATATAACAACCCCCACGAGCTTGTCTGCAGAGTGGCCTGGAGTTCACCGTGTGGAGAATATGCCTCATCCTCTTCTGAGCTGATTAGAAAGGCCAAAGCACATGCAAGGGAGAGAACACGAGCCTGCCTCGTGCTATTTAGAGACCCTGATAGGCTGCTGGCCTCCGAGAGCCTCCCCGCCACCTGACCCTGTGTGCTGAGAACACGGAAGGGATGACGTCACCTTGCCGGACACCTTCAGTCACCCCAGAAGTTCAGGAGGTTCCCGGTGACAGCTCATGGTGCACAGACCCTAAAATAACTGATTAAGAGGTGGATGCTATTCTAAAAAGTACAGCCTGTTCTGTTTTAGATGCCAGGGGATGACTTCACTTTATCTGTCCCCAACACAAAGGGATGCTTTTCTGGAGTGCCAGTTCCCAACGCCTACTGTACTACACGGCTCCCGCATACATTGGCGCCAGGATTACCAACCAGGTAAAAGGTAGGAGTTTGCTTTTGTTCCCAAGTGAGGGATATTCGCAAACATTGGACCCAGCGAGCAGGCATTCCAGCGTAACGTGTTTGCAGCGTGGGAGGACCGCACCAGGACCCCGAAACTCACAGGACTCCCGGCCAATCTGGAGCGGCTGGGAAAGGAGCAGCTCCTTTCCCCTCAAGCATGTGACAAGTGCCAAAGGGAGGGGAAAGTGGCCAAGCTCTTTTGCCACCATGCCGGGAGTTAGGGTGCAGCGTACGAGCTCAGCTTCCTGCAAAGGAGGAAGGATGTACATGGCCTGAGACCACCAACCGCAAGCCTGGAGAGAATTTTGAGGCAGCCAAGCAATGTTGTGAAAAGCCAGGCCTGGGTCTGAGTCCTAATCCTGCCACTTTTTAACCAGCTTGGGCAAGACCCCTAAAAGATCCCTGTTTCTGTACAAGGAGGTGAGGTCAATACAGTGTGTAGAATTACTACAAAGACTAAATGAATTAATATTAACAATTTAAACCTTTTTCCAAATGCCCAGTACATAATAAGAGGCATGCAAATATCTTTAACACAAATTAAAAATGCAGACTGCCAGCCTGACTCCAGAAGGATTTCCCCCCAACCATGGCGCACTGCTGCATCCCCGCGTGGAGAAGACTCAGGTCCCAGCCATCAGGAATCTCTTCGCACGTCAGTTCTTCTAAGACAAGGGGACTAAAGAGTGGGAGTGACGCAGGCTTTAAAATGGACAAAAATATACAATAAAACAAAGGCAGACCCTTCCCTGCCGATCCAGCTTGGGTCATTTATACAACTGCTCTCTTTCTAAAGATTAAAAGGCAAAGAACGCTTGGGATTTAGGGAACTCCTCTAAAAACAAAGCTTGGGAGGGGAGAAAAAAAAAGTGGTTTTGTTTTTTTCCTTCAACCCCTAAATATTTCAAACTCTACGATAGATGTCAGAAGTGATTACGATTGTCGGTTTCTGTCTGGGGCAGGGAAGAAAATGTCCTGGTAACAGGGGAAGGCACGATCACCCTTGGGTCCGAAAGAGTTCAAGGCTTTGCCACTTGTCTCAGTGTTTGGGGGGATGAGACATCTTCTCCCCACAGTGAACCCCGGGCCACTCTGCACACAAGCTCACGGGGTTGTTACGACAGGTCCAGGTCATTGAGAAGGAGACTGGAAAGAGAGACGCCTCCTCCAGCCGGTGCCCGGTTGGCCCCTGCCGCTTGCCTTGGGTGTCTGGGAGGAGATTTTTCATATTATTACTCATTGCTAAAGAAATTTAGCTTTTATATTCAGGGACATGCTGTGAGCCAGATTTCAACCCCGGGCTGCGGGGTGCACCTGTGAAAACAGACTCTCCCACCTGGACCTGCCAGAGCCTGGAGCATGAGCGGCTGTCTCCATCGTGCAGAGTGGGAGGGAGGGGGCGCAGCAGGCCCGGGGCTGACGCCGAGCGCTGGCACTGGGGCGCCAGCCTCCGGCATGGCAGCACCTCGCTCTGACCGCACATGCTGCTACGTGGCAGGATGTCCTCCTACCCCTTTATTACTTTTTTCTAACGAAGCGTCTGCAGCCACAAGGAACCCCACCTCAGGAATGCCATCTGCCACCTGCAATGGGACACTTCTGTAGGAAGTGAGTGGTGTCTCTGCTGGGACACCCCTCAGACCTCTTTTATTACCATTTTCAGACCTCTAACGAGAGAAACAGGAATGTGGGTTTGCTCCAGAGGAATGTCTCAGGAACATAAAACCAAACACATACTCAGAAGAAATGTCTGTGAGGCTGCAAGGGATAAAAATGAACAAGAATATGTTGACATCACAAAGTAGAAGAGGAAAAAAAATAAAATAAAATTAACCTTAGGAGAAGAGCAGGTGTAACCAGGCCTTCTTTCCTCCTCAGTGAGAGCAAAGAAAATACTAAATCATATTCTTCTTTATTTTAGTCCACAAAATGTTGGTCAAAAGACGGAGCAGCTGGCTCGTTCCTTCCCTTAAAAAAATACCTGTTTGGCACCTGCCACGTGCCAGGCATGTTCTACATGCCGAGGAGCCACCAGCGAGCCACATGGGAGAACTCTCAGCCCTCACGGCGCTTCCTTCCTGTGGGGCAGGCAGATGACAGAGAAGTGTCTGGAATATTGTCTGGTGCCAAGTGCTGCACAGTAGGTGACGCAAAATGGACTACCATTTTCAACGGGGCAGTCAAGGAAGGCCTCAGGGAGGAAGCGGCGTGAGCACTCTATAGGGGGTGAGCTGCAGGGATCTCTTGGCAAAGGGCATTTCAAGCAGGACAGAAACCACATAGGTCTGGAGGCAGGCCTGTGGGGTTTGGGGAAAGCAAGTAGGTCCACGGGGGTCCCACCAAGTGGCAGTGAGGGGGGGAATGGTAGGAGAGAGGTCAGGGGAAGCAGGGCTGAAACCACGTGGGGCGGTAGAAAGCTCACTCTTCCCTCAGGAAATCTGGAGTGCGCTGTGCAAATCCACATGTGCTGGGATAGAAGGGTGAACAAACTCCTCAGGCATCCACAAATAGCCACATAAATAAATGCAAATGAGTTATACCAATAAATACACTAAGGGATTTGAACAAAATGCAGGGCCCTTTGAGGGCATATGACAAGGTCACCTGAGCTCGGGGGTGGAGGGAGTCTGGGAAATGTCTCCCTGAGTACAAGACAGCCCAGCTATCATCTAGCGGGTAAATGGGATTTGTGCAGGGTCAGGGATGAGGAGAGAGGGGTGCGAGCAGAGGGGAAGCCTGTGTGCAGGCTCTGGGACGTGGGAGACCAGTGGCTTCAGGAACCATCGTGGCCAGAGAGGGGAGGTTCATGAACCAGGGGCAACTGGCACAAAGGGATCTGGAACAGAGGTAGAGCCAGATCCCATAGGACCTTGTAAACCGTGCGGAAAGCTTCTGCACTTTACAGCCAGAGGATACCGGAGGATTTTAAGTCAGACAGGGACATCACGTTGTCATGAGTACTTTGGGTGGAAAACAGATTGTTGAGGTGCATACACATCAGAGACCTTGCGAGGCAGCTCTTACAGCAAGCCCAGAGGAGACACGTGGCGGGTGGGCGTGGGGCGGTGGTCAGCATGCTCTGCAGCCTCTCACGCGACATGCCCACGTCCCAAGCACAAAGCAACAGGACATAAAAATAGAAAGCCCAAAGGCATCGGCTACTCTCGAAAGCACATTAAACATCACTGCAACTGTTACAGAAATGGGTCAGACGTTCCAAGGAGCGAGCAGGGCCGAAGCAACAGGCTAGGTCTGCAAGACAGCCAGGCGGAGTCCAGAGGAATCCATTGTTGAGACTGGGGCTGGGCTGAGGCCACTCAGAAATACAGGAGGGAAAAAGCTGGTACCTAGTACTGCCTGGGGCTAAAGCTGTTAGCAAACAACAGGCCCCCAGGACAAAAGGCCACAGACACCAGGAGCTGAGCCAAGCTGCCTGCCAGCTCTGTGACTGCATCTGTGACAGCCTCAAAGCTCAGCAGGACCAAAATTCTGAAAAGCCACGGAGCTGGGCCCTGAACTGGGGCCCAGAGGACTGGTGGAAGAAATATGGAAAGCACCGGGGGATAGGGGGAGAAGGCCAGGGGGAGAAAGACTAATTCAGTGAAAGAAAAGCCAACAAAATCAACAATCAGAATAAAATCCATGCCAAACTAAATTAATTTTATAAAATATATATAGTATGTAATATTAATATATATAGTATGATCCTCAAATAATGGAATAACTTTCATTTTTAAAATAGAAACAACGTAACAAGACCCTATCTCTACAAAAAATTTAAAAAACTTAGCCAGGTGTGGTGGCACACACCTATAGTCCCAGATACTCAGGACTGAACCAGGAGGATCACTTGAGCCCAGGAGTGTGAGGTTGCAGTGAGCTATGGTCATGCCACTACATTGTAGGCTGGCCGGGTGACACAGCAAAACCCTATCTCAAATAAAAAGATGAAATAAAATAAAGGAAATTATGAAACTAAAACAATAATAAATAAAACATGAATAAGTGCATATAAATAATGAAAAAAATCTTGGAAATGAAAAATACAGTCATTAGTATAATAACAAATCAATGGGATAAACTCTAGTCTCAAAACAACCAAAGAGAGAATAAATGAAAAGGAAATAGTTCTGAAGAATGCAGATCTTTCCTCTTTAAGACTGTCAAAGGTGGGGAATTAAAAAGAGGGAAAGACTAAGGAATTGTTCCAGATGATGGAGATGTGAAAAACATGACAACTAAATGCATCGTGTGTTTCCAGATGGGATTCTAGACCAGAGACAGAAAGAGACACCTATGGGACAGTTGGCCAAATCTGAATGAGGTCTGTGGACAGTGTGGTTGTGTCGTATCAGTGTGGATTCCTGCTGTATTAATACTGATTGCTGGCTGGGCCTAGTGGCTCATGCCTGTAATCCTAGCACTCTGGGAGGCCAAGGCGGGTGGATCATTTGAGCTCAGAAGTTCAAGACCAGCCTGAGCAAGAGAGAGACCCCGTCTCTACTAAAAATAGAAAGAAATTAGGTGGACAACTAAAAATATAAAAAAAAAAAAAAATTAGCCTGGCATGGTGGCCCATGCCTGTAGTCCTGGCTACTTGGGAGGCTGAGGCAAGAGGATTGCTTGAGCCCAGGAGTGTGAGGTTACTGTGAGCTAGGCTGATGCCATGGCACTATAGCCAGGACAACAGAGTGAGACTGTCTCAAAAAAAATACTGATTGCTACTGTATCAATATTGATTTCAATGCTTAGCTGGAAAGTCATTTAGTGAATGTGTAGAAAAGTTTTAGAGACATAGACCCTAGAATATTTAGGAGTTGTGGAGGATTGTGTCTGCAACACATTCTCAATTGGTTCAGATAAAGACTAGTAGTCACTGGGGGGGGGGGAGAGAGAGAGAGAGAGAACAGGGTGGTGACGGAGCCTGTGCAGTGAAATATTAACAGTCAGGGATTCTGGTTGGGGAGATATGAGAATTCTTTGTACTGTTCTTATAACTTCTAAGTCTTATTTCAAAATAAACTATTTAAACTAGAAATAGGAATTTAATTATATTTGTTAATATGACCTAGTTTCACATGAAGCCGGAATGGCGGATTCTTGATACCAGTATTTCTTCATTGAACAGGAAAACATTTGTCTTATAACCTAAAAATTATTCCTAAAATGCAAGTACAGGACTTGACTCCTCTCTGTCTTACAAAATAATAATGAAAACAAAAACATGCTCAGTTAGGCTTTACCTTAAGAATGCAAAGAAATAAAATTGTCGCCCATGCATGTCAATAGTGAATGGATTTGTACCATTTACCCCTCAAAGGGCAAAGCCTCTTTAATGCGTCAGGAAGGTTTGACTGTAGCATGACAAGCCGAGATGTGGGAAACTGCCTTATTGTTCTGGTTTGTTCACTTTTCCCTGCATCCATTCCTTTTCATGCCTGACTTTGCCCCTCTTCCCACTGGAGGAAGTACTTGTGCTGTTTTTTTAAATGTATAGCATTATAGTTGTTTTAAATTAGTAATAATAAAAGCGAACCTTCATAAAGTGCTTACTAGGTGGATAAAGTGGTCATACGACTAACTTTTCTTACAGAAACTATAGGGAGAATTCAGTGCAGAGATTTTCCATCACAAAAGCAGGATACTGTTTAAAGTGTTTAATACCCTCCATGTGGTGTATACAGTTAGTCAGTCAAACTTTGTTGTTGTCTTTCTGTCTGTGATAACAGAGAAAATGTGGATGCCACATTTTAAGAGTGACATGGGGTAACCAGAGCACATCCTGAGGAAGTGACGGGGTGGCAAAGAGTCTGGGGAGCAGGGGACAGACCAGCGAAAGGAAGTGATGGTGTTTACACTAGAAAGAGATGGCTTCAAGGAAACGCAAGGACAGTTTTCACACAGCCAACGAGACAGTATGTGGCAAAGGGACTTCACTTACTCTCAGTGGTTCAAAAGGACAAACTATAACCAATAAGTAAAGCTCATGCAATGAAAGATTTTGGATTTAAGAGAAGGAAAACTAGCCAATGATTCAGATTCTCTAACATGGGGCGATCTGTGGCCCTGAGAATCTTGAGCTCCTAGTCCTGACGTCAGGGACATAAGAGCTTTGGAGAAGTGATTCCTATAAAAAGCAAAAGACTATACCGAATAATATACAAGACTATTCCAAAGCTAAGCTGCCATTATGACACGCCCAAAATTACAATCGCTTTGACTCGCTACATTTACTGTTGAATACTGAAATAGCTACTTTATATGTAAATTTCAGAAATGCACTGATGGTGAGGTCAGTCTGCACATACCTGATATTTACAAACTTCAAGTACACAACAGACTGAGAGAAGATAAGAGGCTGTTGTTGAACAAATGATTCATCATTTGGGAAAGAATGGGCCTTTTAAAGAAAGAGTAGAATGATAAAGTCTATAAAACAAACATGTATTAGGCCACATTATATTTGTTTCTTATGCATATCCTATTATATGTTTAAAATCATCATTTGACTAACCCTCAGTTCTGTCCCGTGTGACTTGAGAAATCTCACGAAGGAGGTACTTTAAAGAAAGGGTTCAGCTCAGGCACCAACATCAGCTGTCCTCCGTCTCAGGGGTGTCTGGGCAGGACTCTGAGTCCCTCTGCAGGATTAACGACACATCCTGCTTCCGGCCAAAGCACAGGGTCCACCAAGACATGCATGACCTATACAGAGTGTGGAGGAAGAAAATCAAAGGTTTCAATGAGCCAAAAAGGGTCTTTTTTGTTTTTCTGAATCAGCAGCAGTTGGAATCCAGGAGCTGAGCCCACTGAGAGGTCCTTCGGGACAGGGTGGGCGGGTGCAGCCGTAAGGGGCTGCAACCTGGTGGTGATGCCACAGTTCTGTATCTGGATTAGCGTGGTGGTCGCCCAACTCCACATGTGTGATAAAACTGCATGCAACTATACATGTAAGTGCACATAGAAACTGGTAAAATCTGAATAAAGCCTGTAGCCTGGATAACAGTTTTGTAGTGATGTCAGTTTCTTGGTTTTGACATTGTATTAAAGTAAGATGATACTCTTAGGCAAAGCTGTATGAAAGTTAAAGGGGGTTCTGTAGTTATTAATATTCATGCAACTTCTCGTGCATCTGTAGTAATCATTCCAAAATAAAAAGGACAAAAGAAAAGAGGAAAAAGAAGAAGAAGGAGAAGGAAGTGGAAATGAAGGAAGAGGAAAAAGACGAAGAGGAGGAGGAAAAGGAAGGGGATGTCTATTTAGTCCCTTGCCTTAAAGCAATGGAAGAGGAGGGAACTATGCCCGCAAGCGGAGTGCAGGGACCCCCAAGGGGTGGGTCCCAGGTTTCCCAGGCAGTGGCAGTAGGTCCCTGACTAGACTCCCTTCTCTAGTCTCGCCTCCCTCAATCCCATCCTCCTCTTGGCCACCAGATTTACTCTTTAAAAATCTGACCAAGTCTCTCCCAAGCTTACCCCCATTAACCTCGCCTTCCACCATGCTCTGTCACCCCCATGGACTCAACCATGGGGGGAGACCTGTGCATGCCTGGCCTCCTCACACTTGCTCCCGTGTGGCTGATGTCGACGCCACTGCCTGGTACTCTTTCCCTCCTTCTTCACCTCATCCTTCCTCCTCTTTCAAGTCATCAACTAAGTAATGCAGATCAAAGGTGCCTATCCCCCCTGCCCCATGCTTGAGCTGAGTTTCCACTTTGGTGCTCTGCTTGCTGCTGTCAGGGGACATAAAAGCATTGAAGTGCCAGTGTTTCGTGGTTCTCCCTGTACAGATCTTTCACCTCCCTGGTTAAGTATATTCCTAAGTATTTTATTTTCTTTGTAGCTATTGTAAATGGTATTGAGTCTTTGATTTGACTCTCAGTTTGACTGTTATTGGTGTATAGAAATGCTACTGATTTGTGTACATTGATTTTGTAACCTGAGACTTTGCTGAATTCATTTATCAATTCTAGGAGCCTTTTGATGGAGTCTTGAGGATTTTCTAGATACAAGATGGTATTGTCAGTTAAAAGGCATAGTTTGACCTCCTCTTTCCTGATTTGAAAACTCTTTATTAATATTTCTTTCTCTTGCCTGATTGCTCTGGCTAGGACTCCCAGTGCTATGTTGAATAGAAGTGGTGACAGTGGGCACCCTTGTGAGACTGCAAATTAGTACAACCTCTGTGGAAAATGGTATAAAGATTCCTCAAAGAAATAAGGGTAGACTTGCCATTCAACCCAGCAGTCCCACTACTGGGTATTGATCCAAAGAAAAAGAAGTCATTTTTTCAAAACAAACAAACACTGCACTTGAATGTTTATTGCAGCACAATTCACAATTGCAAAGATGTGGAATGAACCTAAGTGTCCATCAATTGGTGAGTGGATTAAGAAAATGTTGTGTATATACCATGGAGTACTACTCAGCCATAAAAAACGAACAAAATAATGTCTTTTGCGGCAACTTGGCTGGAACAGGAGACCATTATCCTAACTAAAGAGTCTCAGGAGTGGAAAAACAACCCATGTTTTCACTGTAAGTGGGAGCTGAACGATGGGCACACGTGGGCACGAAGAGATGTAAAGGACATTGGAAACCAAGAAGGGGGAGGGGTAAAACCTTACTGATTGGATACAGTGTGACAGGCACACTAAAAGTCCCGACTTAAGCATTATAAAAGGTAACTGTGTAACAAAAACATTTGTACCCCCTTAAAACTTTGAAATGAAAAAATACAAAATAAACTATTGGTGCACCAGCTCTGTCTGGCCACCGTCCAATCAGAACAGCAGCCCAAACAGTCAGAATGAAGGTGGGCAGAAGCGTCCGAATTGGCTGAACCAGCATTCTGAGTGGCTTTCAGTCCCCACTCTTTCTACCCCTCCACTGGCCACGTGGTTTTGAAATACGTCCACGTCTCACTCCCCCCAGGACTGACAGCTCCTCACAGCAGAGACCATCCTCCTTCTCTGGATCCTCAGTGCCCCGCGAGTGCCCACCGCAGGACTGCTGTGCAACAAATCTGCGTTTGGCTTACCGGGCCTGGAAGACAGACTTCGTTTAGAAGCAACCACTTGGCATCCCAACCAGGAGACAGGATGAGCAGCCTTTTCCTGATTGTGAAAAGGCAGCCAGAGAACTCATTGGCATGAAAGGCAGTGGACACCAAAGAGAGTGTTGGATGGAGCATAGAGTCGAATCAAAAGGAGGCCGTGGAGGCTACTCCACCGCCCCTGAGGCCCTGGCTCCTGGGCAGGGCAGGTGAGGTGGCCAGCACAGGATGGTGACCAGCCACACAACAAAGGAGAGGGCTTCTTAGACATCTGAGAATGTAACCAGAGCACAGCTTTTGTAAACAGACAGAGAAAGAGAGAGAGAGAGAGAGAGCGAGAGATGTCTCCCATAAAAGAGAGAAATGTATCAGAATTAGAAATGCACTGATGCAATAAAGAGTAGCAGCAGCAACGAAGGTAGAAAGCTCTTCACGGGCCGGTCACAGAGGCTCACGCCTATAACCGTAGCACTCTGGAAGACTGAGGCGGGAGGATCGCTCAAGGTCAGGAGTTTGAAACCAGCCTGAGCAAGAGCAAGACCCCGTCTCTACTAAAAATAGAAACAAATTAATTGGCCAACTAAAAATATATAGAAAAAATTAGCCGGGCATGGTGGTGCACGCCTGTAGTCCCAGCTACTCAGGAGGCTGAGGCAGGAGGATCGCTTAAGCCCAGGAGTTTGAGGTTGCTGTGAGCTAGGCTGACGCCACGGCACTCACTGTAGCCTGGGCAACAAAGCGAGACTCAAAAAAAAAAAAAAAAAAAAAACCGGTGTTCCTATGTGAAAAATTGACAGACGTGCCCTTGCAGCTGGCCTGGTTCTAAGTGTGTGACAGTGACAGAAAAAGATCCAGCTCAGCAAGGACACCCGTGTGAGCCAAGGAGGAGGTGACATGAGAGAACCAGGACCACAGGAGCTGCCCAGTCTCTCACATCCCCGAGTGATGGAGACACCACACCTCACTCTTTTGAAGCCTTGTCAGCGTTCTCTGGTTTAGTTTGGGTTCTTGTCAATCTGCGTTTCCAAACTGCTGAGTGGCAGGCTCTCCTCGCAGTACTGTTAAAGGGGAAATCATCTGTAGTGGAATTAATCGTCATCTCAGCCTGACCTTAAAGCCTTGACCATGAGTGCCCACAGTCGAACTTCCAGGCCTCCGGTCTCACAGGCACTGGTGGCCCAATGGGCCTCTAAATCATGGAATTCTAGAGCCCCAAGCCTGCTGTAACCTTGCAAAAACTCTGTGATTTGGCTGTGCTTTGCACTTGACCAAACCCTCAAGTTATGTGACTCAGGAAGGCAGTTGCAGGGGAAGAAGGGGACAATTTAGCCAATTGAGGCTTTTAAAAGGACCTGGGGCTCTACACATATGCGAAGTCTTTCAGGCCACCATAGCAAAGCAGGCAGGTCCAGTCTGCTCCCTTCAAAAACGTCCCTCAGTGCTGCCCTAGGCATACATTGAGCCCTATTTCTTCTGTTCGATTCTATTCTGGAGAGGGGCAGGATCTCAGCCGGCAGATACGAGCCTCCTCCTCCTCCCCCTCCATCCTCCCAGCCCCTTAGGTGCTAACTCCGAACAGGAGCCTCCACCATGGTGTGACTCATAAAAGGTGCTCCTGTTAACTGGGTTCCTATTTTGTGCCAGATACTTCACACAGGCACCTCATATAAGCTATCTCATTTAAAGCAAAAGATAAATGTCTTCCCTAGCAAGTGAGAAAGATAACTCCTGAAAGGTCAGTTTCAATTTCGTTTTGATACTTTCTTTGTTTATGGTCCATTATTTCCCAAATTTAGGGAGGCCCCATGTAGAAGTATCTGCCGACTATCCTTGCCTGTCACTCGGAATGAGAGGCAATTGGACTTTCATATCTCACATGGAGATTTGGAACACTAGTCTCATAGCAAGTCAAAGCAGAACTGCCCTCAGATCTCCAAGTGTGGAAGTTGCTTTTGATCAAGACTTAGGACTGCCTGCATTTCAAAATTATTGACGTTCCAAGGTAGCTGATAGACAGTGTCTGGAAATTAGTCAGGGCAATTGTTATTTTTGGTAAATGCCAACTTCCTAATAAAACAGAGCACTTTTTCCTATTAGCACTGCAATGGCCAAAGAAGAAAAAGGATGGGCAGTAGGGGAGGGCAGGGAGGAGCACCACACAGTTTTTTCAAACTGGGCTTTGGGCTGTGACTCGACACAGCAAAGACTAGAGTACTTAAACAAAGGAGTTAGTTGATGGTTGGCCGGGCGCGGTGGCTCAAGCCTGTAATCCTAGCACTCTGGGAGGCCGAGGCGGGCGGATTGCTCGAGGTCAGGAGTTCGAAACCAGCCTGAGCAAGAGCAAGACCCCGTCTCTACTATAAATAGAAAGAAATTAATTGGCCATCTAATATATATATATAAAATTAGCCGGGCGTGGTGGCGCATGCCTGTAGTCCCAGCTACTCGGGAGGCTGAGGCAGCAGGATTGCTTGAGCCCAGGAGTTTGAGGTTGCTGTGAGCTAGGCTGATGCCACGGCACTCACTCTAGCCTGTGCAACAAAGCGAGACTCTGTCTCAAAAAAAAAAAAAAAAAAAAAAACAAAGGAGTTGATGGCAAAGCAAAGTTATTACAAGCAGGTGCCATCCATCTTTGGGCCCTGATTCTCGGGCTAAAATTAAAATAATCCCCTTGTCGAAGACTCTGGAAGGCTGCTTCATGAAAGCTCAGTTTGCCGGACCATGCCTTATGCCAGTGGGGATTTGCCGTGGAGCATTTCGGGGGGGGGGTCAAGCCAGAGACAAGAAGCCTCCATGCAATGAAGGTGCAGAGAAGGCCCCCTGAAGAAGGGACTTGGAGCCCGCCTGAAGGAACTGCCCCTCCAGGCTGCAGAGGGTGTCTGTTCCCCGCTGGTCCTGGCTCACTCACTGCAAGCATTCCACCTGGGTCACTTCAGTCTACAAAGGAGGACACTGAAAACAGTGGTGTGGCCTGCCCGAAGGTTCAGAACAGCTGGCAGCTGGCCCCTGGTGTACGGGGGGCATGCTCCCTCGTTGAAAGCATCCATTCGGGCACGTCCATCTTCCCGATGCTGAGCAGAGAGCCGCCCTGGGCTGCTGCCTGGGAGAAGAGGCCTGGGAGTGGCCGCCCCGTCCCTCCGCTGTCAGAGGTATTCCAAACAACCAGGAAGAGAGTCACGGAGAACAGCACTCAACCTCGACTGTTTTCCTTCCTGGCAACAGGGAAAGAAAATAAATAAATAAATGACACCCCGGAGTCTTCGTGACTGGCAGTTTCAAACACAACAGTGTCAAGCGTTTGCAGAGAGCCATCCACAGAACCATCAGGAAAGTTTCGCATTGTTTTCCTGAAGGCCCACGCGCTGCCCGGAGCCGACTGTGAGCTTGAAAGGCTCGGGCTGACACTTTCCACTTCCTGCTCATCCTCCAGGTCCAGGATGCAAGCTGAGAGGAGGATGAGAGACTTCCTGCAGCCGCGGGGCCGGGAGGGCTGACCCTCGCTGGAGGTGGCTCTGCCCAGCGGAGCCAGGGAGGAGGAAATCTTGTTTCCTCTTTTAAATCACCCAAGAGGTGGTACGGAGGGATGTGTAGGAAGTAAGTTCATTGTTGTTGAAGTCACGGGGTGTTTCTTAAACATGGGGATCGCAACTCCGATTGCATCCAAGCTGGGAGAGAGGAGGGAAGTTGAAGGAAAGGTTTCCTCAATCACTGGGACAAGCGGCTGCATCACGGGACCTGCCACTGGCTTCAGAAGGTCCCGTGACGCTCGCAGCCACAAAACCCAGAAACCAGGCACCGTGAGAGCTTTGCCCTCCCATCACTGAACGCTGACGATGCCCCACTAAGATATATGCACTGCCAACACCGAGCAGGAAAAAAGGTCTCGTTTTGAAAGCTGTTCCTCTTTAGCTCCAACAGGACCATTCAACATGTTTGGGAGGGGGCCGAGGGAAGGAAGGCATTTGGGAACCATTGTTAACTGCAGAAAAAAACACTCACACTATAAACATGCATAAATGGCCTGAGTAACTTAGTTGCCCAAGATCCTGCCGAAAACTTTTACTCATTACTCTTGTTATTGTTATTATCGGAGACATGCCCTCCTACACATCCTTCCTTGCTCCTGGCAGGAGACAAGTCTTGATCAAAAGCAAAGAATATTCAATCTCCCCTTCCAGTTATTAAGGATGGGGCAGGCCGGGGTGAAGGGGAAGGCATGCTGTCAGAGCTGTTTTCCACCATTAGTAATGAATGAGAGTTTTTATAGGCATGAGCTAAGCAGAGTAACTTAATACTGACTTCTGGAAAGCAAATACGAGCCCCAAGATTTAGCAAGCTATGAAAGGCAAGCTGGGCACGGTGGTGCACACCTGTAGTCCCAGATGCTCAGGAGACCACGGCAGGAAGATCGCTTGAGACCAGAAGTTCGAGACCAGCCTGGGCAACATAGCAAGATGCCAACTTTAAAACAGAGAGAGAGAGAGAGAGAGGGAGAGAGAGAGAGAGGAAGAAAGCCATGAAGAACTATTTAGGAATACATCTCAGAAGGAGACATTGAGAACATGCTTCCTGTCAGACCCACGCAGACAAAGGATACCACACACAACCAGATGGAATGTTCTCGGGTAGGAATTTACATGAAAGAAGTCTTACTGTAAGTAGGGCAATCAGAAACAGGAGCTGCACTTTTTTCCCCATTAAATCAGGGCTTGGTCTAACTTTATTTTGCCAATAATGAGCATCTGAAATCCAACATGGAAGTTCTTCTCCCAAGGCCCAGGTCCAAATGCCACTTCCTCCTTGAGACCCCGGTGGATTTCCCCATCAAAATCACCACCTTCCTTTGTGACCCCACGACAGCTCCCTCACCTACTGGACCACATGGTGCCCTCAGTGTCAGAAATTAAACTCTATTTTTAGAGTTAAATTAAACTATTTCTGCCTCTTATGAGCTCTGAAGCTTTAAGCAAATTCCTTAACCTACCCAAGGCTCGGTTTTATCAACTGTCGAAGGTCCACAATAATATTACTTCTCTCATTCATTCTTTTGAACAATTATTTATACGCCACGCACAATTTTAGGTACTAAAGACAAACAATGAGCAAAAGAAGCAAAGTACCGACTCCCGTGGAGCTTTCATTCTAGAGGAATTATTGCAAGAGGAAGTAAGATAAGGCATATCAGAGAGCTGATCCTGGCACATAATAAGCACTAAATAAGTGTTTAATAGATTATTAAATCAATAAATAAGTGGATAAATAAAAGATGTGAGAACCGTGGACAAGTCTTTCAAGGTGAAAGCACAGCCTTATTCCATAGATGCTTTGGAAATATTCATCCACTCTGGCAGTATTTCCTAAGGTGGTATCTTTTTGTAGGGGATACAGTAATTCACTTCCTAAAATCTGGAAATTAGGCAGGGCGCGGTGGCTCACGCCTGTAATCCTAGCACTCTGTGAGGCCGAGACGGGTGGATTGCTCAAGGTCAGGAGTTCGAAACCAGCCTGAGCAAGAGCAAGACCCCGTCTCTACTATAAATAGAAAGAAATTAATTGGCCAACTAATATATATATAGAACAAATTAGCTGGGCATGGTGGCGCATGCCTGTAGTCCCAGCTACTCGGGAGGCTGAGGCAGGAGAACTGCTTGAGCCCAGGAGTTTGAGGTTGCTGTGAGCTAGGCTGACGCCACGGCACTCACTCTAGCCTGGGCAACAAAGTGAGACTCTGTCTCAAATAAATAAATAAATAAATAAATAAAATCCGGAAATTAAATAAAGATTGTACTCTGAGATTTAAATTTAAAAATCACACTCAAAGCAAGAAAAAAACACTTTTAACTTATTCTGGTTAGTAGAGATAAATCTTTCACCCTTAAAGCCCTGAATCTTGCTGAAAAATAGTGCACAGTATTTCTTTTTTGTTTGTTTATTTGTTTGTTTTTAGAGACAGCATCTGGCTCTGTCCTCAGGCTAGAGTACAGTGGCACAATCCTAGCTCACAGCAACCTCAAAATCCTGGGCTCAAGTGATCCTCCTTCCTCAGCCTCCTGAGGAGCTGGGACTACAGGCACACACCACCACACCCACCTAATTTTTAAATTATTTGAGATAGGGGTCTTGCTCTATTGCCCAGGCTGGCCTCAATCCTCTGGCCAAGGCCTCCCAAATTGCTGGGATTAGAGGCATGAGCCCCTGTGCCCAGCCAGTATTGCTGATCTAGTGGTTTCTGGTAAGCACTGGAGCCAAGATGTTAGAAAATCCTCTTCCTTCTCACATGCAAGAGAAGAGAAGTTTTGATATCAGCGATGGCCCTTCCACCTCACCCCGTCTCTCCCGCTGGGGGCCCCATTTCCACCCTCAGGATCATCCCTCTTTTCATTGAAGAAGTGGCAGGGTGTGGAGAGCTGCCTTCCTTTCCTTTGACCCACCTCCTTTCCTGGTGCCAACTTCTGTTTGGAGGAGAGGCACAAGGAACTGTTTGTGCAGGGAGCGGCTCGCCTTCCCTTTCAGTTCCTGCGGCCACCCCCTCCCTCTGATCTCCACCACCTAATTCCCAGCAGCTGGCCTTGTTGCCGCAATAAGTGGGAACTCTTTCTTAATGTAGCACAGAGGTGTCTGTAGGCAGCCAACCATGGCACATCGCTGGCCACAGCTGGCTAAATGTGGTTTTAGAGACTTGTTTGTGCCCCTGTGTGACTAATACTTACCTACCGGCTGGCTGGGATGAGACCTCTCTCCTACTCACCTGGCACTTGGAACACAATCCACCGGCTTCCCTGGCGCTGCCAAACTCATTCATGGGCAAGGCGGAGGCATGGGGTCTGGGTGGAGCCGTACGGCAAGGGCCCCAGAGGACAGCCGGGCCATTGAACCAGGGGCTCAGGGACACTCGGATATGTTCCTCTGCGGGGCTGTCCGCCCTCTCAGCTGATTGGGGCAGCTGATGGGCATTCGAGCAAAAAGTAGGGAATAGAAAGGCCTTTAACATTCTCATCTAGTTGAACAAGACTTTGTCTATTTGCAAAATAATATTATGTTAAAAAAAAAAAAAAAGCCAGGTTTAAATCAGTCAGGACCTTAGAATGATCTGCAGCCCATGACAGGCTATGGAGCTGAATAAATTAGTAAATAAACAAATGAGTGAGCGAGTGAATGAATGAATGAATGAATGGATAGACTGATAAGAAAAGACGAACAGTCTCTGTATTCTAGGAACTTACCCTCTAACCCTGTAAAATTACTGATAAAGAGATCCTATAAATTACCGTATATCCTTGTTAGGAAATAAAATATTATGTGGCTGTTTAAAAAGATGAGACATCTATGTACACGTGGACATGAAAAATAGCTACGATCTACTTTATGTGAAGAAAACAAAAGCTGGAGACAAAACAGCAGGGACAGCATGCTTCCATTTTTATAGATAAAATTGTTTTTATATATGTTTTAAATTCATAAGCTATCTCTGGAAGGATAAGGCATAAATTGTCATAGTGGCTGCATCTGAAAGGAGAAATGGGTGGCTGGGGACCAGCAATAGATGAGGACTTTCTTCTCACTGTGTCCCCTTTTCTACTTTTTACATTTTTTACCCTGTATATGTATTACCTATTCTAAAAAGTTGGTAAATTTCATTTTTATTACTGAAAAATTTAAATTAAAAGAATAAGGTAGATCTATATCTTCAAAAATGAACAGATATCAATTATATATTTAAAATGAGAAAGAAGTCACACATAATATATACAGTATGATACTATCTGTGCTTTTAAAAATACCCACATGTGTACGTGTGTGTGTATGTTAAGATATGGAAAAAAGTCATGGGAGGGGAATAGTGATGGGGCTTTTACTTTCTATTCTGTATATTTCTGTGTTGTTTAAAGGCTTTATGATGTCTGGTTTCTTAGGAATTAATAATATAAATTCAAAAATGAGAGAGCTTTATATGTACTCATGAGTAATGATCTCTTAGATACAGTGTTAGGCAAAAAAGTGAGGAACAAATAGCCCACATAATATATTATGCAAACATTTACGTGGGAAACCTGCCCGTGAGAACTCTCTGAAAGGGGGTGTATGTACAATTGGCGTCATTGGTTCCCTCAGTAGAGGGAAAATGGGTAACTAAGGAATTCACCAATGGGGAAATGTCATCCACATGGTGCTATCCTTTGCATATTTCACACTTTTGTACCATATGCATGGTCAAATTTTTTAATTCATTATTTTAATTTTGACCATAAAGAACCTCCTTATTAGACTAGACCATGTACCATGTCAAAAATAAGATTAAAAGCCTAACAGAAATTGGAAAACCACGTGTTTAATTTTCTTCCACACACGGACACACGTCCTCCTTGCAGAACACTGTGTTTTCTCGGGAGCTGGTGCTCGCCGGCACCCACTGAAACACCCCTTCCAAGGACCAGAACCCAACCCTGCCCCTATTCTCTAGGCAGCCCTCACGCTGTGACACCCAGCCCAGCGGCCCCGCCCTGCGTAAGACAATATTGAGACTGGCCTGAAATCAAACCACTGCACCATCGGCTCTCAGAGAATTATTCTAATCACTCAAGAATTATTTGCCGAGTGCCTGCTCGGTGTGGGGACTGCCAGTTCCCACCCCCATTTGTCTCTTAAATGTGTCAGGATCGCAGACGTTGAGGCCCATTTAAAAAAAAAATCAGATTAATACAATCTGATGGAATGTTTCTTTTTAACTCTACTCCCTTCAAACCACACATAGTAGGTAGAGTGTACGTTCTGTCAAAATTCCCTGCCTGTGGACAAAGTCACAATTTTATGTATAAATCTACAATTTGTCTACACGTTTAATGAGTTGCTCCTAAAATAACAGCTCTAAAATATTTTTCCCTAAAATTGGCCAAAACTCCAGCCTAAGCAATATAGCGAGACTGTGTCTCTACAAAAAATTTTAAAAGTTAACCAGGTGTGGTGGCACACCCCTGTAGTCCCAGCTACTCGGGAGGCTGAGGCAGGAGGATCACTTGAGCCTGGGAGTTTGAGGTTGCTGTGAGCTATGATGATGTCATTGCACTCCAGCCTGGACAACAGAACAAGACTCTTATCTCAGAAAAAATAAATAAATAAAAGTTGGCTAGAATTTTCAGGAGCCCCAGAAGAATGTCCTTTCTGTTCCCTCAGTGCCCACCCTAACCCAGGCTCCGGGGGGCAGGCTGCTGCTCAGCCCCTCTTGGCCTTACCTCTACCAGCTCCTCCCTCCTCTCCACACTGGGCACCACTCACAAGTGGGGCAATTCATGGTTCACCCTAAATACCTTGCACTTCTGCCCTTGCGATTCCAATTGCTGACAAGACTTCCCCTCTCAGCCACCAATCTGGAGCCTGCAATTAAGACCAGCCTAAGGTTCAGTAACTTTCTTATTTTTCTAACCACCCCATCCAAGACACTCTCTCTTTTTCTGCATGACAGGTCCTACTATTACATTGACTACTTCTCTGGCGATTCATGGTGCCCCTCTTGCAAGAGATGACTCTTACACGTGATTTCCATGACGCTTACATCTGCTAGTAATAACTGGAATGAGAAGGACCTAGGCCTTACAAGGTGGTAAAAGAAATGGACTGGCAGGACAGGAGTCAGGTTTTGGACACAAGTCATGTCCGGACTGACCAGGAAAAGGGGACTCAGGTCAGAGACCCCAGGGCCTTTTCACTGCCTTCCTATGAATGGCAGAGAACCATGGCCATGTGAAGAAGAGGAGAGAGACGGGGCAGCATGTGCTGCCAGCTTCAGCTGCCATGGACTGTCTCTGGCCTCATCAGACCTCCGGATCCCTGTGCAAGGAGTGGGTCTAGTGGTAGAAATGTTGGTGTTTCCTCTCCCCTACTTCAGTGTACTCTCGGTCCCCACAGCCGGCACTCCAGGCCTCTCTGGAGGACTGCCCTTGGGCTTCCAGAGCCTCTTTGCCCGAAGAGCAGGGAGCCAGAGGGCCTGAGAATTCTTCCCCCAGGGCAGGTCCAGTGGCAGCAAGTGCTGAGACAATTCTGAGTCACCGCCTACATTTCAGGACTGTTCTGGAAAATCAGCCTGAAACTACCTTCTGGAGGGACTGATTGTGAAGCCACTCCCTGCTTGGTGGCTTCCTCTCCTTCCCTCCTGCCTGTCCTCCTCCCTTACCTGGCCCTTGCCCACAAGTCCCTCTCTGAGAACCTGTTTCTTGGGAGCTTCACCTAAGACAGGTGAGTTGGGGGCTGGAGGAACGCCCTTGGCACTTTGCGGAGACAGGCAACATGGTTGCCTTTTAGTTTTTTTTTAATTTCCTAAAATATCCAAGTTCCTTCGTGCCTTGGGAGTGGCAGAAACGCTGGGAGATGCAAGCTAGCAGGATGGCGCTTTGACTTCTCTTGTCCTCATATGACATTGATTGAACTGGACCATAAGCAAGCTAGGTCAGAGGTCAAAACTCTTCACAGATTGCTCTGAATGGGATAACACTCAACATAACCAGAAAATTCCACGCAGATTGCAAAGCAAAAAGGTAGGTTTTACTAAAATCTTAAGTAAATTAGCAGGGGCCGGGAGAGTGTTAAAAACAGTTGTTTTAAGATCGTAGATTTCCACCCTCGCTCCCACACTCACCTAAAAAGGCACAGGTAGAAAACAGGTCTGAGGTCTCTGTGTTTGACTTCACTTAAACTTTACAACTTTATAACTTCCACGTCTTCCCTAGTTATATATGAGTTTTACCTTCTTCTTTCCCTCTGCCCTCCCAAGTAGGCCAGGTGGGGATTTTTATGAAACATTCTTTGTACACTTATAAAAAGTGAGGGGGAAAAAAAGGTGAACACTGAGCTTTTCTGGCTGTCAGGAAATGGTATCTACTTTATAAAACCAAACTCAAAACATATTGTGGGCCTAATTAAGAAAGAGTACCACACAGATGCATAGTAACAAAAACTAAAATTCTTGTTAAAATAGATTAAAATCAGTCCCTCTCTTTGCTTCGTTAATTGGACAGTAGTTTCTTGCACTAGTTTATTAGGAGGTTATGAATATATTCTAACAACGGCACAGTGCCATTGTCAGAAATACTGAGCACTGCCCATCTCAAATAAAAAAGAAAAGAAGAAAATGAAGCTCCATTTTATTTATCAAGCTTGCTGCCCTTATTATATATCTTAGTTTGGGGCTCAAATTATGGGTGTATACAACAGGACCTGAGACCCTGTGCAGAGTGCCCGTGGCTGGGACAGGAAGGGACAGGTGGAGGCTGGAGTGTGCCTAGGGGACAGCGGCGAGGGGGGAGGAACGCTGCAGAGGTGGGGCGCGACCAGTGGTCGGGCAGGAGGCAGCCAGGGAGCAATGGGGGCTACAGAGGCAGGCTGCCAAGGAGGCGGGTGGAGCAGTAGGGAGACTGAGTACACGCAGCAGGTGAGCAAGTAAGTATATTCAGGGTAAGGATGCTGTGCTTCTCAGCAGCAAAGAAGGAATTTACAAATATTGAAAGAGGGAAAGCTACAGAGGAATTGGAGGTGTTGCATTAGATGCATCAGTATGAACTCATATCATAGGTTTATAAATACATATACAGGCCGGGCGCAGTGGCTCACGCCTGTAATCCTAGCACTCTGGGAGGCCGAGGCGGGCGGATTGCTCGAGGTCAGGAGTTCAAAACCAGCCGCAGCAAGAGTGAGACCCCGTCTCTACTATAAATAAAAAGAAATTCATTGACCAACTAACACATATGTAAAAAAAAAAAAATTAGCTGGGCATGGTAGCGCATGCCTGTAGTCCCAGCTACTGGGGAGGCTGAGGCAGGAGGATTGCTTGAGCCCAGTAGTTTGCTGTGAGCCAGGCTGACACAACGGCACTCACTCTAGCATGGACAACAAAGCGAGACTCTGTCTCAAAAAAATAAATAAATAAACAAATATATATACACACATAAATAGGGCCAGGTGCGGTGGCTCATGCCTGTAATCCTACCACTCTGGGAGGCCGAGGCGGGCGGATTGCTCGAGGTCAGGAGTTCAAAACCAGCCTGAGCAAGAGCAAGACCCCGTCTCTACTATAAATAGAAAGAAATTAATTGGCCAACTAATATATATATATATATAGAAAAAATTAGCCAGGCATGGTGGCACATGCCTGTAGTCCCAGCTACTCGGGAGGCTAAGGCAGGAGGATTGCTTGAGCCCAGGAGTTTGAGGTTGCTGTGAGCTGGGCTGACACCACAGCACTCACTCTAGCTTGGGCAATAAAGCGAGACTCTGTCTCAAAAAAAAAAAAATACAGAAATAGGTATTGATGTAGGTGTGCGCATGTCTGTGTATGAACCAGATCTTGGGTTCCTCAATATTCCTTACAAGGACAGCTGATTCCTAGACTGGGACAGTGAGCCTGGAACATCTTGCTGTACCAGAAAGTAAAGAAAAGCTGAAAGAATGATGGAGCCGTGGCGGGAGTCAGTCTGAAGGGGTTTCCACTGGTCAAATATAGATCACTTTGAGCCTCAGAATAAATAATGGTAGTAGCAAATAGCCTACTGAATAATAGGAATCAATGCATCCATTCATACGTATATATGCAAATGAATGGAAAGGGGAAATTTTTGCTTATGGCAGAATGTCAGTGGGAGGTGGAACGGATGATTAAAAAATAGAAAACCATTATTTGGGAACCATCATAGTGACGGTTGATTTAGAAGTGGAGATTTAGACTGGTGGGTGGAGATTTAACAAGGAACAGGATGGTGGTGTGCTTTCCTCACAAAATACCTAGCAGCTGCGAAGGGGGAAATGGAAACTGTATGGTGGAGACACAGAGGGTAGAGAGAGGCCACCCTAACAGCACCAGAGGTGAGACGGTTGACAACACAGACTTCGTCAGCACATAGCATCATTTCTGAGTGTTCCTGCCCAGGACGCAGACAGAATGGCAGACAGACCCAGGCGTGGGCCACCCTGCAGCATGAAAGGCCAGTACTCTCCGGGCAAGGTCTTGAAAAATAAGGAAAGACCAAAGAACCATTCCAGATCAAAAGACTGTCGAGACTTGACAACTAAATGCAACACATGACCCTGAATTGTATCCTGGGCAAGAGAAAAAGAAAGAAACGATATTGTCAGGGTAGTTGGCGAAGTATAAATGGAGTCTTCGGATGACATGATAATGTGTGAAGGTGACTTGAGTGGTGGCATGATGGTCGTGTAGGAGAGAGAGTGTCCTCAGCTGGGGAAACACACACCAGAATAATTAGGGGTGGTGGAGCAGTGTGTCAGCAACCTGTTCTCTGATAGTTCAGAAAAAGACTGTGTATTAATTATTTACATATGTAAAATACATATAATTAAACTATATATGTAGTTTATAATTTACATGGAGAGAGAGAGAGCCTAGAAACATAAAATATTAACAAATGGAGAATCTGGGAGAAAGTTCTTCCAACTTCAGCAAGTTTAGAATTATTTAAAAATAAATTATTTCTTAAACATAGGATCTGGGCAGGACTTCAGATGACCACTTCAGAGGAATAGGAATGAGGGGGAAAAAACGTCAAGGAAATGGGAGGTAAAGACAAGAGAGCAATAAAGCAATTTATAATGTTCTCCGTTTTGTACCTCTTTAAAACCAACGGATTGAAATATATCTGAAATATAATTCCAGCTGCTTTCCTCGGATGCCAAACCCTACTCTGTACACTAATTACTGTGCGGTAGAAAGACCACGAGCTTTGCTGCAGGAGGGACCTGGACGCAGACACAGCTGTGGCCCTGACAGCTTTGTGCTCTGGGCACCTCACCCACCTCCTGAGCTTCCGTTTTCTTATATGCAAAATAGGACAAACACATGCACCTCACAGGTTACGAAGAAGGGGAGAGATCACTTACAGACAGCACATGGATGATCTAGGCCCGGACCACGCGAGGTAAGTTATTGAAGCAGGTTTCTCACCAAGAGCTCGACATTCGGGGCTTACATTGTGCGTCAGTGACTTTTTGAGTACTGAAAGCTTAACTTTCACTCTTGAGTTTGTCCCTTGACAGGCTGTATTCCAAGCAATCCAAAAAAAAAAAACCTTTTGCAATTAAGGATCGGGATTATTCTATCCAGAGAATGGTAGGAAAGCGACCTCAGGCACCTTTATGATTCTGACACCCAGTGAGACACCCACTGTTTAAACAAATTCGTAACCTGCTGAGTAGTATTTATTTACCCTGCTCTCGGCAGACTGTGCACAGCAAAACTGCCCCCATCCACTTCTGAAACAAGTGGTCATCAGTCACAGCCTCTCTATTTATTACACCCTGAAATTTATTACATTTCAAATAAAGTGTCTGTTTCTGACTCTGGCTGGCCTTGCGGTAGGGCTTCAGCATCCACCACTATTGACCTTGTCAGTTTCCTGATGGTGTGAGCCCCTCGGCTCCCTTCATTGTAACCCGCAGTGGCATCAGAATTAATTTCTTTCTTTCTTTCTTTCTTTTCTTTCTTTCTTTCTCTCTTTCTTTCTTTCTTTCTTTCTTTCTTTCTTTCTTTCTTTCTTTCTTTCTTTCTTTCCTTCCTTCCTGCCTCCCTTCCTCCCTTCCTCCCTCCCTCCCTCCCTCCCTCCCTCCCTCCCTCCCTCCCTCCCTCCCTCCCTCTCTCTCTCTCTCTCTCTCTCTCTCTCTCTCTCTCTCTTTCTTTCTTTCTTTCTTTCTTTCTTTCTTTCTTTCTTTCTTTCTTTCTTTCTTTCTTTCCCTTCCTTCCTTTCTTTCCCTCCCTCCCTCCCTCCCTCTCTTTCTTTCTTTTTGAGACAGAGTCTCACTCTGTTGCCCAGGCTCGAGTGAGTGCCGTGGCGTCAGCCTAGCTCACAGCAACCTCAAACTCCTGGGCTCAAGCAATCCTCCTGCCTCAGCCTCCCGGGTAGCTGGGACTACAGGCATGCGCCACCATGCCCGGCTAATGTTTTTCTATATATATTTTATTTTATTTTATTTTATTTTTAATTTTTGGACGAGGTTCTGGGGCCCCAAGAGAGGGGGGCCCCGGAAGTCGCCCTATATATATTTTAGTTGGCCAATTAATTTCTTTCTATTTTTAGTAGAGACAGGGTCCCCCTCTTGCTCAGGCTGGTTTCGAACTCCTGACCTTAAGCAATCCTCCCACCTCGGCCTCCCAGAGTGCTAGGATTACAGGCGTGAGCCACCGCGCCCGGCCCAGAATTTCTATACAGGAGAGGATAAGGTTAAAAGGGGAGAACTAAGGAGCTTGTCTGAAAGGAGCATTTTTATAGCAAGCTCAGCACCTGACACAGAGCAGACTCTCATGCCAGGCCATGCCTGTCTGGCCAGCTCAGATTCAGAGACCTCTAGACTTGGATTTCAATCAATGACAAAGTCAGTCACTGTGCCTTTACTGTGCTATTAGGTGTGATGCCGTCTGTCCTGAGGCTCTTACAACCCTAAACTTCTGCAATGGAATCCAGGAGACAAGGCAAGCCCACGTGAGAAGTAAAGGCAAACAGCACCCAAACGGGGTCTACAACTAATCCCAGCTCTGCAGGCCCCAGGGATGGGGCTCCGAGGAAGACGTCTGGCCGGGGGAGGATCACCAGACTCAGCTTTCACTGCCACTTGCTGCTAATTGAAAACAAAGGGAAAGGCAAATGTCATTTCAGATCGTCTTGCCAGGACAGATGATTGAAGTGGTCATGAGGAACTGTCTTAATTTCTTTTTTAATTGATGGCACCTCCCCAAGGAGTCTGAATGGTTGAGGTGCCCCCCGATTCCCAGATCAGCCCTTCATTCTTTCCAGGGACTGCTAATAGCCTCTGCTTGCCTGTCTCCATGAAGATCTTTCTGCCATGAACGGAAGCAGGAAGAGCAGGCTTTTGGAGGTTTTGGCAAATGGACCCAATGGGGATCAACTCCACCATCAGTGGTTGTGGGACCAGGTGCTGCATCCAAGCCACGGGCCCTCAGGATGGAGCCTCAAGAGTCCCCATCAGTCCTGAGCGGGCCTTTTTGAGTCTTGGACAGACTTCTTCAAAGAACAAACATGTTTGAAGCTCACGATATTGTCTCCTATCCTCAGAAGCCATCCTGTGGATCTGAAATGCTTAACTAACTGATCATGAATCCCAAGGAACAGGTTTTGTGGGCAGCTCCCCATACAAACGCTCAGCGGCCGTAACTTGTATGGCAGATGCTGAGAGCTGAGAACACCGGGTCCGGGTCCTAGTACAAGGAATGTGTGTCTCGAGTTGGAGGACACTGAGGCAGAGAGAGACTTGTGCGATGCAGGCTATCTCTGCCTTCTTGTTCTTCCTCGGATTTTTCTCTATCTTGAGTAAAGTTCAGTTTTTAGAGATCAAGCCTGGTTGTAAACAGAGTCTTTAAAACCTTTGCACTGCTTTACTGCAGAATTTATGGTTTGTTTACATTTGAGGCGAGGAATAGGCGAGAGAGGGAACCCTGAAGCCTTTGGTAGACGACTCAAAAGAAAAAAAGGGACTGCAAGGCACATGAATTAAAATACTTCCTTGTTCCATCCATGATTTGTGGGTGCAGAATTCTCCCAAACATGCCCTAAGGAAATTGGCCCAACTAGCCCTTTGTAACCATTAGAACTAGTCTCTGAGCTCTTCAGAGAAACTTCTGGAAACCCACAGATTTGGGGATTTGGAAAAAGTGCATGAGAACATCAGAGGCAGGTGCCTCGGTGGCAATTTGGGGTGTTGCCAGCAGTAATGCCTTCTGGGAGTTACAAGACAATCGCCAGCATGGCGTGGGGACCCGAGCCACAGTGGGCCCCGGCGCTATCCCAGCCACATGGCAAACACCTCCAGTGAAGACCTTCCAAACACTCAGAGGCTAAAGAGAGTGGCCAGCAGGAATTAAATAATCCAAGATTTTTTAACATAAATCACAGGAGATTTCATTTCCCCTCTCACAGTTACAGAACTAGTTGTCATCTCAGTAACGGACATTGTCATACAAATGAATGGGTAAAGGAGTTCTAGTGACAGCTCATAGCTCCCATCTACTCATACCTACTGGCCTGAGTTCTAGTGACAGCTCATAGCTCCCATCTACTCATACCTACTGGCTACATGACCTTTAGCAAACACCACACTGGACTTCAAATCCCTCATCAGTAATAAGGGAATACTAATACCTGCCACTCAAAAGTGCGACAGGATAAAATAGTGCCTGAGAAAGGGCTATGATGAGTTAATCTTCTAAATTATAAAATATTTGTATTACTACTAATGATGATGATGGTTATGATACATATTTTGGAAATAAACCATCAGTCCCTACTGTAGAATGAATGGATTTTACATCGTGGGGAGGAAGTTTTTCCTTTTCCTAACTAGGCCACAGTTAAGGAAATGACACTCAGAGGAGCACCCGGGCAGCGGTGGCTTCTGCAGGCAGCCTCAGCCTGTGTGGCCCGACCCTAACCAACGGTGCAGCCTGAGACTTCCTTCTTCAGAAGGCGAGTTGCAGTCACGGCTGGCAGTGGGCCAATCGCCACGTTAGTGGAGTGAAATCCCTTGGATGGGGTAAGGAAAACTGGGTTTCATTCCTGGCTCCATCACTTAACCACCCTTGAAGTTATTTGATCCCTCTGGATCTCCAAATTTGAGGCCTGAGATAAACCACAGGTTTCCTAAGTCTTGGACAGTACTCAATTCTTGTGATTCCCTATCAGGTAATAAATACATAAATTCAAAAATAAAAAATAATTGACTTCAGGATAGTTTCATACTATAAGTCATATGTTAAGTAACAAAAGAGATTAAATGGATATATCTATTGTGCACCAACCTCAGGCAAGAATTAACTCGGTTTTTGTTGAAAAGATTTTTTTTCGTTACTCTACAACCCGCAGCTACACCAGGTTTGGCAGCCATTCTTACAGGCTACACTTGCAGCGTGTTGTTGGAAAGACAAGATTAAAAATCTTTAATCATTGATTGAGGGAATTTGAGTAATACTGTTTGGTTTTCTACCAGGCATCTTAAATATTTAAGAGAGAATGTGTCAATATTTGGATTAAGCAAAAGAAAGATGCAAGGACACATGTGCCCTGTTGGTTACTGAGATATCCTTGGTTTCAGAAAAGAGAGATTTTACTGCCAGCATAAACCCGCCCAGGTGTCAGGCAGGAGAAGACAGAGTAGGAAACAATTTGAATTCATGTACGTTCTAGCCTCCTTAAGGCTTCTTTGAGTCTGCTAATATGAGTCAATTAAAGGAAATGGAATTTGGTTCTAGAAAGTATAAAGGGAACTGGTTGTTTACAATTTAGACTGTGTCATGTAACTCCAAAACATAAAGGAGATAATGTAAGTGAAAAACTATGAACGATAAGGCTATTTATATATAAGAGATCACTCATTTTGATCTTTGATTTACAGCACGCCAAACTTCTGGATAGTTGAAATTTCTGAGCAAATCTGAGAAGATAGCAATGACTTCTGAAACATCAGCAGTCTATCGGGTTCAGGGTGCAACTTGCCGTTGCCTATTTTCTGAAAAGGCATGTCACTCATTCACAAGTGCATTCCTTGCTCCCTGTCTAATAAGGCACGTGCCTGCCTGCGCAAGGTGCCGAGGTTGGAGGAGCTGCCCCCCCTCCTGCCACCTTTCTCTCCATACTCCGTGGCCCACGATTTGTTGCCATGGATCTTCTTTAAGGAAAGCAGTGTGGCTGGTAAACCCTCCTGTTCCCAGCTCAGATTCTCTGGCATAAAGGAGGAAAATAAGTAAAATGAGGGCAAATAAGGTGTTGACTTTGCCAAAAACAAGAGGAATCGGTCTGTTAGGGAAGGCAGGGAAAGAATGTTGACAATGGAAAACCGTTGCTTTCTTGCCCCAAAAAACGTTGCTATGTAAGTCTTTTGGTGAAGTAAGTTACTCAGGGTAAACTAAGTGAGGGATTTTGGTTGCCTTGGGCACCTCTGTGTTCTCAGCACCTGAAACAGTGCATGGCACTTAAGAGGTGGGCAAATGTTTGTTGATGTCGACAAAATGGACTTTTTTTTTTTTTTTTTTTTTTGGAGACAGAGTCTCACTGTGTTGCCCGGGCTAGAGTGACTGCCGGGGTGTCAGCCTAGCTCACAGCAACCTCAAACTCCTGGGCTCAAGCAATCCTCCTGCCTCAGCCTCCTGAGTAGCTGGGACTACAGGCATGAGCCTCCATGCCCAGCTAAATTTTTGTATATATTTTTAGTTGTCCAGCTAATTTATTTCTATTTTTAGTAGAGATGAGGTCTCGCTCTTGCTCAGGCTGGTCTTGAACTCCTGAGCTCAAACAATCCTCCATCCTCCGCCTCCCAGAGTGCTAGGATTACAGGTGTGAGCCATTGCACTCAGCCAATGGAGTGGACTTAAATGCACAAAACAGGGCTATTTAATATGTAAAAATTCACCTGCTCTTGAAACTTGATTTACTAACACAAAACCCCAAGCCCACCCGCATTATAGATTCACCGATGTTACAGCTGCAAGGAAACCCCTCCAGAAATACCCAAGGCCATGTGGTGTCCTGGTTAAGTCCATGGGCTCAGAGTGAATTCAGGATTCACCCAGACTAGTTGCGTGGCCTGAATATCTCCCGGCCTCAGTTTCTCACCACAGAATGGAGGTAATCACAGTACCTACTGCACAGGACTGTTGTAAATGAGGGAAGGCGTTTATCCCACTGTCCCTGGGAAGCCAAGGCGACAGAGACGATTTTCCGCATAAAGATGTGTCGTACTGTACCCACAATCCAGGCCAGCCCAGGAAACTCTGTAGCCCACATACACCGCGACGAAATCACAGCCCTCACTCATGCAAAGCCATCAGCATGCCCGAGATGTCAGAGCTGACCTCTGCTGAGGGGAGGTGCCCCTCTGTGGGACATGCCCCCAGGCCGCTGCCTGTCCCTCTGGAGGAGAGAAGCCCAGAGGTTAGTCTGGGGAGGATGGACAATAGCTCTGTCTTTCTAGGTCTCTCCAGGGCAAAGCCTGTTTGGGAGGGGGAAAAAATGATCAAAAAAGAGACAAAAAAGCAAACTGGAGAATGGGTGCTTGATTGCAGGATTGCAGGACATTCCTCAACTCCCCTATGCAGGCATGTGCAAAGATTGGGGCTATTTAAATCTTTCCATTTCACCTGCCCTATCTCCAAAATTACTGTTCTCTAACACCAGTGGTCTCTGATGTGTGTCGAGCCAGACATAACACTAAGCATCTGCTCAGACTTGCCCAAGAGCCCAGCCTTACGAAAGGATCATTGAACAATGTAGACTTTACATGGCTTTACACACTTTCAAAGGACTCAGAGGATGAGTTTCCTGGGCACTTGCCTACAGCAACTCTCAAACTCGTTATTGGACATTTCTCTGCAACCTTCTCATCAGATACTCCATCTCTACCTTGCCAGGCATTTCTGTCCTGGCTCCTGCTCCACGAAATGCCTGGGCCTGCTGGCTCCTCTCTTTCTCTGCTGGGCTTTTCCTCTTCCAACTCCCAGCTTAGAAGTCTTGTTGCCTCCACTGCGTAGGGCTGCTCAGCCCCCACTTCCGCATACTCCAAAACTGGCACATATCCTAAGATGGCACCAGCAGGAAGTCCATCTAACCAGCTCCACCACGGCTAGAAGGCAGCTGTGGTTGTGGATGGTGAAATATTCCCCATGACATCATAACATCTTGTTTGGATCCCATAAGTGTACTCATTGGTCGACCCAGCATCCATTTGCCCCTCTTCAATTGCACCCACATTCTCCCCTCCCCCATGAAGTCCTGCATTTCAAAGGAAGCTAACCCTTATCCCAACCCCAGCAGTGCACCCTGATGAGTCTGAGCCAGTCACAGCTCTCCCATTGCCTTTGCCAAAATGCTTGGGTCAGGAGTGAGTATGTAACTAATCAGGGCCACTGAAAAGTGACAGATTTACTGAGAGTTTCTGGGAAAGGAATTTCCTTACTTTACTGGAAGAGCTATGGGATGCCAGCTCTCTCCCACTGGACCTGAAGACAAGAGTCTTAGCTGTGATGCCTCATGGTGCCATCTTACAATCTGAGTTGAAGCAGCCTTGGGATTGGCAGAAAAGAAAGGACTGCAAAAACTTGGGTCTTTGATAATGTTTTTGAGCTTCTGGACCTACCAGCTTAAAACTAGTCCTACCTCTGAGGTCTAATTACAGTACTCGACCAGCTGCTTGTTTAAGCCTGTTTCAGTTGAGGTTTTTATTTCCTGCAGTCAAAAGCATTCTATATCATAGCTGATAGAGGCGCCATTGTTTCCTATGTCCTGATCTTAATATGCAAACTAGACCACAAATTCTTAGAGAACAGGGACTTAGATTTCTTTTGTTTTTCCCACAGCACATGGTGCAATACTGTATATGTGGCAGGAGTTCAACGAGTATTCGACATTGGGCTGATCTGTTATGAGACCCTTGAAGTGAGGGGCTGGGTCTTCCTTAGTTTATGTGCATTCACCCTGAAGTGTCAGTTTGACCCCAGAGATCCATCAATAAATAATTATTAACGGCCTTGGATATTCTGAAATGTTAACCATTTGGGAGTCATGATTATAAATTACAACTCTAAGCCTCAGAGTTTGAACATTCTTCTCCATCTCCTCCTCCATATTCCTAAGAATCAACTTCCTCACGGGCAGGATCCCGCCAAACTCCCAAATTTGTAGAATCTTGGTGGTTTTCAAAAATATGTTATTGAATTTGGAAATAGTTTTTAATGAACATATTAATGTACTTTAAAGAAATAACCCTTTCCAGGTAAATTAAGCTAAAAATTATTCAAAATCCAAGAGAAAAATAAAAACGAGCTTCACCAAGCAGCCTGCTGGCGAACGGTAGCTCCTCCCCACGGGGCTTGGGCCGCATTGGTTCAGGAACTGTACAGCAGACAAAATCTTCAGAGGCATCCAGAGTTTTTGCCAAAATCACAGCCCAGAGCAGCAGTGCATCAACTCAAACCAGACTCGATGGCTTCGATCTTTAACAAATACGTTGTCACTTGTGTGGAAAGGCTGCTCAGAAGTCACACACTTCCTCCTGAAGTCACACACTTCCTCCTCTCCTCAGTGAGACTGTGCGTGCACTGAGGGAGCTGGTGCTTGTGTTGACTGTAGGGGACATGTGATATGCTTACCAGACTTTCTTACGACACAGGACACTTCTGTGTGAGCCCAGGATGGTGTCTGGGCAATTTACACAGGATCTCCCTCTATGTCAGTGATCAACCTACAGATTTCTATTCCAAGCTCCAAGCCCTCTCTTGAGCCTCACTCTGTACCTGCAATGCCCTGCCCCTCGTTGAGAATGTCTCTGTGCTATCGTTCTGGGGGCTCCTGGCATTCACTGCCTCCCTGATTGCCTGGGAGACGAGGAAATCTTCAGGCAGCCAATCTGAAAACGAACTTCGCAGAGTTCCCCATCACTCAACACCCCACAGACTACACCGACCATAATGAAAACACTTCAACATATTTGTTAACATCTTTAATATGTTTACCCATATCTTTATCGTAACATTCATCACTGGCTTCCACAGGGCAGGAACCTGGTCAGACGCAAACTGAAAAGCAGGGAAATGAGTGAGGGTTTCATCGTTCCCTCGTCTTTATTTTAGTGAGTTGCTTTTCCGGCTTCTGGTGCTGTAGAATCCCCCGGCCCCCATCTGCTTCTCTTCCCTATTTCAACATACACCTGTCCTTTGCCCCAGCACCTCAAAGCTCTGCTAAATTTTCAAATAATCTGCGTGATAATTGACATGCCTTGCTATGTTTTCCCACCCGGTTGACATAAAAGCAGACAAATACTGGAAATGAAGGCAGCAAGACAAAGATAGATATTCTGGCTCTCGGAGCCTGCAGAGTTGCACAGGGGCGTCAGCTTACATTGCTTACATGGTCAAGCCGGCCTTAGGAAAGAACTGCATTGGTACCCCACAAAAAGCAGAGCTTTAACCGACATGTTTAGCAACAGGGCAAAAACAACCACCATCACTTCCATCGGCATACTTCTTTTACTGTTTACAGAGCACTCTCGCATATATTATCTCATTTTGATAATGACGATGATATGCGTGCATGATAATAAAACCATGCAGTCCCGGTGGTGCTGTCAGTGTGCCACTCGGCAAGCTATTACACAGGACCATTAGCCCATTTGTATTTTTTTAAAGGCAATTTTCACAAATATAGGGAAACCACTGTTTTTGTGCGTAGGTTCACTCTTCTACTTCCTCTAGATAGGCAGACAGGGACTTGAAGCCATTCGCATCTTATTTTCTGTTATATATTAATAGCTCTATGAGCTAAAAACATCTCCACACCCTGTTCGTGGGGGAGAAGAAGCTATTTCTTCCTGCTAAGGAGCCAGATAGCAAGGCCAGCAACATGTCAGGAAGCAGTGTTCCTCAGCAGAGGAAACCTTTATGACTCTTCGATCCTCAAGGAACACACAAAGGGACATGTCCTTCCTCATCCCCTCCCCCACAACCCGGCTACCCCAGTTAGGGTAGGACGAGAGAAGTGACTTCAGGGAGGAGACGGAAGCTGGGGACCCAGCAATAAAGGGGATTGGTTTCCCCAGGCATTGCCAGCATGTTAAACCCAACCCAAGACATGGGGTTCCAGCCAGGACCTGGGCACTGTCGCACAAACACAAACACCGCAGGGGTGTGCCTGCCCAACCTCCAGGTGGTACTGCCATTCCTGCTTCTTCCAGACACGTACGTCCGCAACTCCCTGGATTCCAGTTGGGAGTGGGAGGCAGAGTAGAAAGGCAGGTCAATCAGATACTTAGAGCTTACCTGAGATGAAACACCCCAGGTGTGAGGCCAGAAGCCAGGTGGCCAGGTGAAAAAAGGGTGGCAGTTCATTGTTTGTCTAGATTAGAAAATGCAGGAGAAGAGAGCTAGAATGCTCGAAATACCTATTTCTGTAGTCTTTTCATCAACTCCTCAAAGCACTGGAGAAATGTGGACCTTCAAACATCTCACGGATATAACATACTCTAGCCACGGCTTACCAAAATCTTACTCTTTCCAGAATACCCCAGGAGATGCACTGGCTCTGTGCCCGTTAAAAATAAGAAATACCCTAGGAGACACATAGGCCAATGAGGTGAGGACTTATGGGAGGGTCCTAAAAGGAATGCAAGGGTATTGCACAGACTACATTTTAGTGTTTCTGAAACTTTGTTCCACAGAATACATGGGGTTCCATCGTTGACTAGACTGGGAGATGTTACATAGGATTCTCCCCTCATAAAAATTCCCAATGCCTGTGAAAATGTTCAATGACTGTTGGATGGATGGATGGATGGATGGATGGATGGATGGATGGATGGATGATGGGTGGGTGGCTACATTAAATTTCTGGCACCCATGTGGTTGCATCTATGTATGCCCAGCTGAAACCCCTAGGTTGCCAGTAGTTTACGAGCTCTAAGTAACTCTTGAAGCAGCACCTTGAAGACAGCTGATTCCCTTTGATGTTTACTAGCAAGCCAGCCCAAGATCTTTCAGATAGATTTAAAAGCCTGTGTCTGTTTGACACCTGAAAGCTAAATAGGCCCAGAAGAGTTAAATAAAAAATTCAGATTTAGAGATAACAGGCATTTGCCTGAAAAGTTACACATTAGAAACTTCCTATAATAAACCTTCTCTGGGGAAGGATGACACCCTCCAGTGACCGCTCTGGCCCATACTCACTCCATGTCTGGTGAAGGAATGAATGAAGGAATAAAGGAATTTGAAACCATCTCTCTGCGACTGAATTTGCAGACACAGGGGCCAAGCTTCGTTCGGGTCAGTCGCTTGTCCAGCTATTCTCGTGCTTACCAGCTTCATGGTGGTGGCACAAGTGCCACCAACAGCCTGAAGAGACCATCTCAGAGAGCTGAGGGGGTAGATGGTCCATTTTTATTGAAGTCTGTCTGTTCTCACCTCCTTATGACTTTTAGAAACTGACCTTTGAAACTTCTGCCCTTCCCCATTTTGAGGAATGCAGTAAAACCGCTGACCTCAGGTCCACGAGTCACCCAGAAGACCTGAGTCACGGACCTCAGATCAAGGTACCAAGGACTTTGAAATGGCTCTCTCAGCTACTGATCTGCTGACAGCGCAAGGGAATGACGTGGACAGAATGGATAAGAACCCAGGCCTTTTCTTCCCAGGGACAAAGAATTGATGGCGCTGAAAGAAGAGAGATGGATGACACAATGTAAACGTTCGAGTCAGCTGCTCACAGAACAGCGGGGCGACTGTTGCCTGGCTCCCCTCTGGTGGCCACTCACCACTCACTCCCTGTGCTGCCCCAGACTCCCTATATGTGTGTTTTACCAGAACAAAACAAAAATGAAAAAGAAATGCATTCATTGCCAATCTAGCGTCAGTAAAATAGCCAATCTAGCATCTATATAACATATTAGAGAACAAGTTAGCCTTTATAATAATAATAATAATAATAATAGTTAACATTTACTGAGCCCTCAACACGGCTCTGGTTTAAACACATTCAATCTGTGTAATAACCCTGTGTGGTACATACGTATTATCCCCATTTCATAAAGGAGGAAACTGAGGCACAGAGAGATGACATCACCCACACAAGTCACACAGTGGTCATAGTGGGTGTAGCAAGGGACCCTAAAGACATAGATAAGCAATTCACATAATTTAATTAAAACAAAGATGAACCCTTATGTTTATGTGCTGCCTGTCTACAAAAATGATCAGTGTCTCTCTGTCCTGCTGGGGCATCAAAACATACCAAGGAGAACCTAAATCTATGGGACACTCAAGGCAGCAGCATCACTTCAGCATTTCAGCATTCCTGGAGCAGGCAGAGCCTTCCAGAAAGAGCCTAAAAGCATCAATTCTCCTTCAACTCACCTGACGGACCATCTCCGCGTAAATGTCACATGGGCTTCACGCGGTGTCCGGTGGGTGCTGTCAGCTGACGAACCTTCCTTCCCTCTCCTCCTCCAGAGCTCTCTCTCATGAAAATACCTGAGGCTGCCATTTCTGCACTTCATTTATTGACTATTTCAAAGTCCAGTGGTTTCTCTGGAATTTTAACAACACAAGAATGATACCCACGAGACAGGCAGAAAGACAGTAAGAAGAAACCAACGGGAGCAAATCACAGAATACCCACAAAGACCAAAAAAAGGCTGAAATCACCATCATTTCCCATATCGGAGAGACAGTGACAACACTGGACTCATCTAATGTTAAATTTAAATTCTGACTCAACAACTCACTGCCTGAGTCACTGAACCTCTTTTGCCTCAGTATCTTCCTTTGTGAACCGAAGCAAACGCTTGTGAGAACAAAGAGAAAATGTTTGTCAAAGCACTTGTTAAGCTCTAGGACAATATGTGAACAGTTGTAAGTACCCCTCATGTGCAATTTGTGTGAAAACAGTAGCAAATTAATAAGCATCAACACATTTCAAATACGACAACAGATTCAGCAATAGGAAGAACCCATTTATGGAAACATCCCACTCATCTAAATTGTTTTAAAACCTGATGCGAGAGGACCTTACCAGACAGGATTTTGTTCCTACCCTACTTGATGTAATTTCTACCTAAAGACCTTAGTAACCTTAATAACCTCCCTGAGTTATTACGGGAGATTAAGTATGTACCACCAATATCCTAGGATAAAGTCAAAAAGAACAAATTTTATACCCTTGATTGAAGCCATGAAGAATGAATGATTCATCCCATGGGCTTGACCCAACATGACATTTTTGTACTTGAAAAATCCTCCCTAAAGTTTACCTTCCGTTCCCAAGCTAAAATATTAAAATGCAGAAATTGTCAAGGAGTTCCAGTCTCATTGTCCAGTGTCACTGAAGGATGATTCCAGAGGTGTCTGCCTGTCACTGCCTTGTCTATGGCCTTGAATTTAACTTCACAGGAGTCAAAATGCTCCATGAAGTTTTTTGTTTTTGTTTTTGTTTTGAGACAGAGTCTCACTCTGTTGCCCAGGCTAGAGTGCCATGGCATCAGCCTAGCTCACAGCAACCTCAAACTCCTGGGCTCAAGCAATCCTCCTGCCTCAGCCCCCCAAATAGCTGGGACTACAGGCACGCACCACCATGCCAGGCTAATTTTTTCTATATATATTTTTAGTTGTCCACCTAATTTCTTCCTATTTTTAGTAGAGACGGGGTCTCGCTCTTGCTCAGGCTGGTTTCGAACTCCTGACCTTGAGCAATCCTCCCGCCTCAGCCTCCCAGAATGCTAGGATTATAGGCGTGAGCCACCATGCCCGGCTGCTGCATGAAGTTTTGTTCCAGTGGACATCTCGCCATCCAAGCCCCCACTAGATGCCAACACCTCCCACTAGCAGCAGCCCTGGGCACTCTTCTGAAAACGTGGGTCAAAGTTCAGAATCACTCGCTTCTGGGGAAGACTCTTTACTTAATGGTCTTCCCAGGGAGCCCATTCGGTGCCCCCTCCCATTTCTTAGCACTAGTTTTACCTCCCCAGAACATCTACTCACCTCTTCCAATTATTAACACCTTGCAATAACAACATCACACCTCTGCCATGCCAACAGTGCTCTCTGTTCTCGGTGGCACATGTAAAGGCATGGCCCGTGCCTTAAGGGCTTGTGATGTAAGTAGGACAAGAAATGATGTTCAGATGAGACACCAGATCAGAAGGCTGATAAGATTCAAGTGTGCTGTTCCCCTCCCCCTCCCCTGCCCCCTCCCTTTGGGGGCTGATCTTCAGAAAGGAGCCAGAAAAGAAAAGTTGGCTCATTCATATGAGAGAGGCTTTCAGGGCTGGGGGGATGGAGGAGTCCAAGGAGCAGCTTTGGGCCTAGGAGAGAGAGCGAGGAGGAGAGTCGGTGAGAAAGAGAGCGGAATGAGGGCAGAAGCAGAAGGAGCAGGAGAGGGCACTGAGAAAGCTCAGCAAACATCCCCATGAGCTACCTTGAAAGCACTGTGCCTCTCCCTCCAGAGGGGACACAGGGAGAAGAGTGGCACCATCTTCCTTAGTTCCTTTTTTCAGTTGTCACTGCTGAGGTTTTCTCAAGAAAACAATTTCAAGGTATGTACATGCAAAAATATTCCTGGCCACATCAATAACAGAAGATCTAGAAACAATCAAAATGTCCATCAAAGGAATCAGTTAGTGGACTCTGTGGTTCACGCCTATAATCCCAGCACTTTGGGAGGCCAAGGCAAGAGGATTGCTTGAGGCCAGGAGTTCAAGACCAGCCTGGGCAACATAGCCAGACCCTGTCTTAACAGAAAATGGAAAAAATTAGCTGGGCGTGGTGGCCCATGTGTATAGTCCCAGCTACTCCGAAAGCTGAGGCAGGAAGACTGCTTGAGCCTGGGAGTTTGAGGCTGCAGTGAGCTAGGACTGGGCCACTGCACTCCAGCCTAGGTGACAAAGTGAGACCCTATCTCTGAAAAAAAAAAAAAAAAAAAAAGGAATTGTGGTTAGACCTGTACCTACATTTTTCCATTTCCTGCCCCATCCCACCTCCCGTATTCTTTTTTGGGGGGGTGGGGGGATTCCATGTATAAATAACACCATACAGTACTTTTCTTTCTGTGCCTTATTTCATAGCATAATGTCCCATAGGCTCATCCATATTGTCTCAAATGACAAAATTCCTTCTTTTTTAAGGCTGAATAATACCTCGTTGTGTGTGTGTTTATATGTGTGTGTGTGTATAAACACACATCACAATTTCTTTATCCGTTCATCTGTGAGTGGACACTCTGGTTGGCTCCCTGTCCTGGCTGCAGTGAACACAGGAGTGCAGACACCTTACAAGGTGGTGCTTTATTTTCCTTTGCTCAAAGGGGATAAAGATGCAGACATGCAGGATAAATAAGTTTAAGAGATCTAATGTACAACATGAGGACTAGAATTAATAATATTGTATTAATATTATATGTAGGTAATTGTACCATGAGAGTGGATTTTAGGTATTCTTACACATACATGAAAAGAAAAAAGGTAACTATATGGGATGATGAGTATGTTAATGTGCTTACCCACTTCAGTATGTATATCAAGATAAGTATATCAATATATCATGTTATATACCTTAAATATATATACTATATATGTACAATAAAATATATATACAATAAATATATACAATAAAAGTTTTAAAAAGAGAAAGAATACATAGCACTATTCTCTAACTTTATTTTTAATGTTTAATTTTGCATGTCTTCTCATCTTTAACAAATATGTTATGCCATTAAATATGATTTATAATAAATATTGTTTTAAATTGTTTTTTTGTTTGTTTGTTTTGAGAAAGAGTCTGGCTCTGTCACCTGGGCTAGAGTGCATGGCATTAGCCAAGCTCACAGCCACCTCAAATTCCTGGGCTCAAGTGATCCTCCTGCCTCAGCCTCCAGAGCAGCTGGGACTACAGGCACACGCCACCACACCTGGCTAATTTCTTTCTATATTTAGTAGAGATGGGGTCTCGCTCTTGCTGAAGCTGGTCTCAAACTCCTAACCTCAAGTGATCCTGCCACCTCAGCCTCCCACAGTGCTAGGATTACATGTGTGAGCCACCACCCCCGGCCTAAATTTTTTAAAAAACAGACATTGGTTAGTATATTTAAGGTGTCGACATAATGAATATTATGCAGACACTGAAAATGATCATCGTGAAGACAATGTATAAACATAAGGAAATATGTATATGTATATTGTATAGATATAATATTAAATTTAAAAACAATGATATTAAATGGGTATATTACAATGAGCTTGCCACAATGCCAAATAAATGTGTATTTATTTGTGGACAAAAACTATAAAATACAAATATAACAATACTTTCATTATATTGCGATGGTAGTGTTGTGAGCTTTTAAAATTTCTTTCATACTTTTTTAGTACTCTTTCTACATCTACATTTTTAATTTAAAAAGTCTTTATGCCAGGCACAGTGGCTCATGTCTGTAATCCCAACACTTTGGGAGGCCGAGGCAGGAGCATAGCTTGAGGCCAAAGTTCCAGACCAGGCTGAGCAAAATAGAGAGACTTCATCTCTACAAAAAATATTAAAAAGTAGCCAGGGGTGGTGGCATACACCTGTAGTCCCAGATATTCAGAAGGCTGAGGTGGGAAGATCGCCTGAACCCAGGAGTTTGAGGCTACACTCGGCTGTGTTTGCAACACTGCACTCCAGCCTGGGCCACAGAGTAGACTCTGCCTCTAAAAAAAAAAAAAAAAAAAAATCTGCTATGGTGGTTTGATTAATGGAGACATCCTTCCTGTGTTAATCCAAGTATCTCAGAAGGGAAGAGGATGGAAGGAGAAGTTGTTTTCCTTTTTAAACACCCCAATAATCTAGACTGCTTTAACAAGGTACTAGGGTGCTAATTAGTAATTTCTCACATTTGCTAATGAATAAGCCACCTGTGGGGGAAATTGCTAGAACACAGGTCACTTGGGGGGCCCTGAAGTGCATTATTGGCTTGGAATAGAAGCCGTGAAAGCCAAAGACACTAAACAGCTACTTGGACCATTTGCTTCAAATTCTGACAATGCATCTTGTCAGCCAAGGCCTCGGCTTGCTGAGAGCGCTGTAGTTTCACCAGGTTTCCTCATTACTCGGATGAGACCTGAGCCTGGCACTGCTAAGCCAAGACGAACTGTTTTACTCGGCCTTACTTTCCTGGGTATTTTCTTTCTTAAAACTTAGCACCAAGGATAAACATAAGCATGGCTTATTGAGGTGCTTGGCAGCGGCACAGACCACCAAGAAAAATGACCACATTGGTTTCCAGCCTGATCCTAAATCCCCAGTGAACGGGCTGATCCTGGGAGAATCCCATAAATGCTCTCCCTCCATGGCTCACAAGGACAGCAGCACCTATTTTGCTGACCTAGTTAGTACTTCAGCAGCACCGTGAGACCCCCGGTATCTTGGGATTTGTGAGGACTGACCCGGGAGCTTCAGCTCACGGCACCCACCAGCACGGACACGTGTGACTTTAGGCAGGTCACTTCACTCTCTCGACCTCTGCTTCTGTGTTCTCTGCAGGATAAATAACACCCAGCCTGCCTTCCTACTACTATCATCCATCCATTGACCAGACGTTGTCTTGAGAATCAAAGGAAATAGCAGGGATAAAAAGTTACAAAAAAAAAAAAAAGAAAGAAAGAAAAGCGTAATACATACGTTAGGGAGTACCATTAAATAAACCATAACAAATAAAATAGGTAAGAGGGGGGTAGAGGGTGTCCCAGGCATGTCACCTGCCCCAGGGACTGACAGCAAGGACACAGAATCCTTACAACCCGAGGTCTCGGCAGAGCCATTGAAGGAGCCACCAGAGGTCTGGACCACCTATTTAAGGACAAAGGGGGAAACACAGCCCAGAAAGCCAGAGAGAAGCAAAAGCAACGAGGACCCGGCTCTCCCGAGGCAGGCAGGCGAGCACAGCCTTTGCCTGCAGGCCCCGGTGACTGATCTGCTCGGCGCTTGCAGTCAGCAGGGCTGGCACCTGAGTCATCCACATGTCAACGCCCCGGGTTTCCCTTGGACTCCTCTCCCAACGGTGCTGCCAGAGCATGAGATCATGGCACTTGACAAAACCCTCTCTTTCAAAAGCACCTTTTATCGGAATGATTTTTTTAAAGAAAAGAATGTAACAGGCATTAGCATTATCTTACTGACGGTCCTATCTTTGGCAGGGCCCACAGCTCACATATTCAATTTTGAATAGACTTTATTTCTTACAGCGGTTTTAGATGCACAGCAAAATTGAGCAGAAAATACAGAGAGTCGTCATGCAGCCCCTGTCCCCACTCGGGCACAGCCTCCCCTGCTGTCAGCGTCCCACACAGGGCACGGGAGTGGCCCATTTGTTACCATGGATGAACTTCCATTGACACATCGTCATCACCCAAAGTCCACAGTCTACATTAGGGTTCTCCCTCCGTGCAGTGCAATCTGACAGATTCAGTTTTCAAGGAAGGAAACTAGAAAGAGGGGGGTCAGCAATTCACACCCCAAAAGGAGAACAAGGAGTCCACCCTCCCCAACCAGAATATCATTCCCTCCATCCTTAGTGTGGCGCTCTTCCTCTTCAACCACAAAGCAAGGGATCACTTGATATGAATTAACATGTAGGACAAAGTTTTTTAAAAAAAGCAGTCATCTAAACCCGTGCTCTCAAGCCTTCACACGAATGCAAATCCTTGAGAGTCCTGTTAAACCTGGCTTTGCCTTGAACAGGCTGGGGTGGGCCTTCGATGCTCCAACAAGCTCCCAGGTGCTGCCCACACGGCCGGTCATCAGGCCACGCCTTGAGAAGCAAGGTTCTGTTTCAAAGGAGTGGCCACAGGAGTGGGAGCTTTCGAGGTAAGTGAATTTGGCTCAAATCGTAGCTCTGCCAGTGGTTGGAGCTATAAAACGGATGCTCAAACCTACCTTGCAGGATTCAATAGGACAATGAGTGCAAAGTTCAGTTCGGAGCTGGCACTCAATGGGGTGAGCAGTAACTATTACTATTGTTGTTCTTTTTGTTGCTATTCTTAGCAAGATCCTTATGTCTGATTTTGGTCAGTTTGTCCTTTCCCCATCTTTGTATAAAAAGCATATTATCGGGCCAGATGCGGTGGCTCACGCCTGTAATCCTAGCACTCTGGGAGGCCCAGATGGGAGGATCGCTCAAGGTCAGGAGTTCAAAACCAGCCTGGGCAAGAGTGAGACCCCCATCTCTACTAAAAATAGAAAGAAATTAATTGGCCAACTAAAAATATATATAGAAAAAATTAGCCAGGCATGGTGGTGCATGCCTGTAGTCTCAGCTATTTGGGAGGCTAAGGCAGGAGAATTGCTTGAGCCCAGGAGTTTCAGGTTGCTGTGAGCTAGTCTGATGCCACGGCACTCTAGCCTGAGCAACAGAGTAAGACTCTGTCTCAAAAAAATTTAAAAAAGCATATTATCTACCTTTGGACAAAGCCATATATTTTTGCAAAAATTTTACATTTCATCTCATTCAGAACATTTCATAAAACCACATTAGCATATGAGTTAATAGAATCTTGTAGTTCAGAATTCTAAATAAATCACAAAAGTTTTTCTTTCACTCTGCTTTTGAGGCAAATCAGGAGACAGGGTTCTCCCTCTGCCCTTGACCTCTCACCTCAAGGCCCTGACCTATACTTCAGCCTTTCCCGTCTCTCCTGTATTCACTTCAATTGCAGAATGTTAGATTTGGACAGAACCTTGAGAGGTCCCAGCCCAATTTCCTCATTTTAATAAGAAAATGAGGGCCCAGGAAGATGAGGTGATTTGCCCAACGTGACAGTTATGTTTCCTGGAACCAGGAGCAGTTGGGTTTACATCACTTTCTTTAAGAGAGCTTTGCACATGATCAAAGACAGCTCTCATGGACAGGGAGGAGGAATGATGCACAACAGCACACTCCTAAATCATGTACACATATAAAGGCAACCCTCAGGATTAGTGGTTCCCAGAATTTGGGATTTCACAAGCCAGAAAAAAATTGCAATTGGAGATGTTACCCACTTTTGACTTCGTCAAGAGAGAAGCTTTTTTTTGTTATTCCAATTCACCAGCACCATCATCCCATAAAAGGAAAGAGTATTTTAATAACAAAAAAAGAGAATGGATATAATCCCAGGATAAAAGGTGTCCTTACAATTTTAGGTTTATGAAAAACTCAATTGTATCTCCTTATTTTTCTCATTTTATTACAAACCAGTAATGAGAAACAATCACCAGTTCTTAACCTACTTTGGGTCACATGTGCTCTTGAGAATCTGATGAAAACTATGGACCTTTCCCCAGAAAAAATACACAGACCTACATGCACAAAATTTCACAGATCGGTCTGCACATTTGCAGGCCCCGGGTCAAGATCACGTGCTATGTGCTGAGGACTTAGCCTGTGTCACTGACCAAAGACTTCATCCTCTGGTCACAGCTGATGGCTCTGAGGTCCAGACTCAGAACAAGGCCTTACACTCCAGCCCTGAGGCTCTCAAGACTAGCTTTCTGTAAAGTGGCACAAACCATCACAAACAGGAATGAGAAAGAGCGTCTCCTTTTGCCCAGACCCTAACCATCAATGCTATTGCCAAATCTAAAAAGATCCCCAAAAAGCCCCAAGCCCAGAAGTTCATTTGGGCCCAGGACCAAAAAGCTCCACCTGGTGGTGTCAGATCACGGGAATTCTGGGCAAGAAGACTGGGAAGAGGGAGGGGCGGCTCCAAAACCAGACCAAGGAAGACAGTTCGTCTACACCGCGTTACTCTCCAGGCCCGGCCAAAGAAGCAGGAGAGGGTAGGAGAGCTGAACGCTGGTCCAGGTCTAGCCCAGTGGGAGATGATATAGGAATGGGGTAGATTAGTGGTCCCCAACCTTTGTGGCACCAGGGACTGGTGTCATGGAAGATAGTTTTTCCACAGATGGGGAGCTTGGGGAGGGTGTGTTTTAGGGATGATTCAAGTGCATTACATTTATTGTGCAGTCAAACCTCTCTGCTAATGACAACCTGCATGTGCAGCCGCTCCCCAGCGCTAGCATCACCGCCTCAGCGCCACCTCAGATCCTCAGACGTCAGGTTCTCATAAGGAACATGCAACCTAGATCCCTCACATGCGCAGTTACAGTAGTTTTGTGCTCCTATGAGAATCTAATGTCACTGCTGATCTGACAGGAGGTGGAGCTTACTCATTGATGGGAGTGATGGGGTGTGGCTGTAAAGACAGATGAAGCTTTGCTCACATCCTGCTGTGCAGCCGGGTTCCTAACAGCCCAGCACCTAAAAATCTTGGCAGAAACCACGACATATGTGGGTGACAGCATCACCACAGCCTGCTTTTGAGTGATGCGCAATGGTAAGATGCTTCCTGGCCGTCACCTGCAGGTGGATGCTCAGGACCGCTCAGAAAGGCTCCTCCACAGCGGCTAAGATTGATGAGGAAAATGTCGGGCGCCGGGACAGGGCCACTTGCCGCCTCCCTGTAGCTCTGCATCTCCACTGGCCAGAGCTTTGTGTGGCCAGCATGCTGCTGGGGCCGGCCCCACGGCAGCCGCCCAGGACCCTGAGTGCCAGAATGCCTCAAGGCCCACCAGCCGCTGCCTGTTTCCGGCCACGCTGCTTGAGTGATCCTGATTGGGTAATTTTTGAATCCTACTGTTTTTGATTGGATGTTAAAGCTTGTTGTTGATTGGATGTCAAAGCTTGTTGCTGATTGGATGTTAAAGCTTGTAGTTGATTGGACGCTTCTTGAGCCCTACCAAGGGTATAAAAGCAGGGGCAGAAGGGCAGGAAGGGGAGAAGATCTGAAGATGGGGAGAGAGCTGTAACGCTAGGTGTGCTGAGCCTGCTGTAGAAGAATAAAGGCTATTCTCCGACTCGTGTGCTCGGTTCTTTCCCTGGTCAAATGAATAAGAGCTGTGACACTAGCTGTACACATTGCCGGAACAAGATGGTCCCCATCTCCCCCTGCCTGTACCACCCAGCCACCACCCAACTTGAGGTTCCCAGGTTGTCTGTACAGAACATATAAAATCATGCCACAATATCACCCTGGAAAAAGCCAGAGAAGGAAGAAAGATCTTTGTTGCAAACTTCAATGCCTGCATATTACAGAGAGGAAAATCAGACTTGTAACCTACCCACTCCTTCTCCACCCACACCCCTTGACATGCTGTGTAGACTACCTTATCTGTTCTGCTTCCTTAAGTCTGTAAACATTCCTGGCTCTAATATCCACAGAATTTAGGAAGAATGGGATAGCTAAACAGGGGTATTCACAGGAATAGGTCTCCCCAGGTGCGCTACTCACCCTTCTTTTGCAGACAAAAGCTGAGGAAAATTCTTAGCTGAGGCTGGGGTGGAGGGGGAGGCTAGTGGGAAGTCAGGACTTCTTGAAGTAATTAAAACCAATTCTTATCTCTCAAACACCACAAGAGGCGATAATTTGACATATTTAAATGTAAATGTGTAGTGGATTCAGACATTTGGCAGTGGATTAAATAGCCTTAGGTACCTGAAAACCCCACAGGGGTTCAAGGTTCTGGTGGTGCTCTATTTCCTAAACTGGGTGGTAGAGACCTGAGTATTTGCATTATTATTATTCTTTAAATTGTAATAGGTAAGATATAGCTTCTGTTTTGTTTGTATATCTCATCGAAACAAAAATGGTGACTCAAAAAATTCTCTATTCCCATCATTGACTCTACTCAAATGCTGAGCCTACTGGATCCGATTAGAAAGTGTATCCTTTCTCGTCTCTGTCTCTCTAGGTCTCTTCCTCTGTGCTTCTTTCCTTTGTTTAGCTTCCTGTTTCCTGCCCCTGCTGGAATGTGAGCAGCAAACCTCCAAGAACAGAATGTGTGAACAGCTCGGGTCTGCCCAGCCAGCCTCACCCTGGTGCTCAGGAGGGGGACTGGCCGCAGACCTCTCCTCTCTCTCTCTCTCTCTCTCTCTCTCTCTCTCTCTCTCTCTCTCTCTCTCTCTCTCTCTCTCTCTCTCTCTCTCTCTCTCTCTCTTCTTCTCTCTCTCTGCCTGAAGGGAGAGACAGGCCCAGTGTGCAGAGGCGAGACATCCCTCCTGAGGGCCACCTACCCCCAAGGCCTGGGACCCAGGACAAGAAGCTGTTTGACTCCGTTTAAAGAGCTCAAGGACAGGCAACAAACCACAGTCTCTTCCAGCCCCATGCAGCAGTGCAAGGGGTGGCAGGGAGCAAGCTCTCCAGAAATAGCCTGCTCAACTCTCCCGAGCATGTTTTCTCTCTTTCCTCTCTCCTCTCTCTCCCTCTCTCTCGCCCCTCTCTCTCATTCTCCCTTTCTCTCACCCCATAAATGTCAGCAATCTGCTCTGAAAGAGCTGCTTGGGCTTGAGACGCAGGGAAGTGTTCAGAAGCAGGGAAAGGCCCAGAGCAAGGCCAGAAAGGTGCTTGCTTCTCTCTCTGGAAAACAGCAGGAGCCCAGGGCCCTGGGCCCTTGGTTAAAATGAGCCCTGCCAGAAACAGCTTTGTAGACGCCATGGCTAAGCGGAGCTGAGACAAAAGAGACCACAGGAGCTTGGAGGAACCACCCCACAGGAGGCGAGTCTAGGGCATGCGTGCCTCCAAGCCCCAGCTGCAGGCATTTGGGGGTGGCAATGAAAACAGCATTCAGAATGTAGTCAAGTCACCTCCAGCCAGCCACAGCTGGAGGAAAGAATAAGTTAGATCCCCTTGTCTCTCAAGAGCAAAATAGCTGAAAGAAACTTGTTCATGGTAATGAACTGCCACTCAAGGTTCAGAGGAAACCTGGTGGGGAGAGAGGTGAGGCCATCCGGGTCCTGCTGCAAGAAGGCTGCTCAGAGCCTCGGGCTCCCCTGCTACAGGGCAGCGTGGGCCACCTCACCTCCTGGGCAACACAGCCTCCTCCTGTGCTGTCGTCTTCTTTTTTTCATTTAAAAATATTCAATTGACAAATAAAAATTGAATACACTCAAGACGTCCAACGTGCTGATTTGGTATTCGTGTGCACTGTGTAATGATAGCCACAGTCAAATTAGGCAACGCACGTCAGCGCCACCCTGCACCGTGCTGTCTTCTGCAGCCGGAGGAACTTTCTCCAGCACCAAGAGACCTGTTTTTAATCAGTTATTTAGAAATTCTCTACAATTATGCTATCACTGATGGCATTCTATGTCTTTTGCTATCAAGCAGCATTTTAATTAATTTTTTTTTTCAAGATCCAATCTCTCGCGAGACCTTGGAGAGATGGGGATGGGGATTAAAACCCCGGATTAACTCGCTCAAAGATGTTGACTTCAACCCTGGTAAACTGGTCTCCGCTCTGACTCCTCCCAAAATTGTTCTCACCTGGAGGTTCTATTTTTAATGACTTTCATTGGTAAGATACTTGAGGGGAAAAAAAAAGAAAAAACAATACTTCCTGTAATGATTCATCACTCTTCCTGGAAGGGAAGAACTGCAGATTCCTAGAGTACGGACTGACCGTTTCAAAAATAAAGCAAAGCACTTCACGGCCTAACCCTCCCCTTTCAGATGGGACACGCTCAGATGGGGACCACGCCCTGATGTGGTTTAAAAGAAAAAAGGCAGAGAAGTTCCTTGACACCTCTGGAAGTGAGCCTCTAACCTCAGACTTACCAGTGGCATTCTAGTGCTCCAGAACTCCACCAACAATCCAAGGGAAGAGAAAGAAATTCCTTTTTATTTTGAGTTTACTCTGTGCCAAGCATTCTGCTTGGCAGTTCTCATAAGGCATTTCATTTAATTTCACAACTACCCTGTGAGATATCCCCTTGCTCCCATTTTACAGATGAATAAACTGAAGCTCAGAGAAATGTTAAGAATTATGACTAAGATCGCACAACTGGTAAATGGAAAAAGATCACACAACTGATAGAAGAGTGGAAAAGCCAGGATTTAAGTCCAGATCTGTCCTATCGCAAAGCCTTGGTTCTTTCCAATATACTTTGAAGTTCCCTAAACTATTAATACATGATAGCTAGTGCAGAGGGTGGTCTACCTTCCATCACGCAGGAGCTTCTGTTGTGAATGTGTCTTTTTAATGACACATAAATTTTTTTTAATATCCTTTACTCCAAAAAACATATCAAGCACTCACTAGTTAAATGACATCATCACATCACAGTGATAAAAAAAAAGCATCACTTTTCTGATCAACAAACGTATGATGTCCATTCTTAAAGTTAATGCTATTTGAAAATATACAGCCATTTCAAAAACAGTGAAGCAATCCCAAGCTGTAAATTCCTAACAAGTCTCTACAAATCTAATACTAAAACAAGAAGAGCAAACACAGTGTTAAAAAGTGAGAAGGGAACTGAAGGCATATCGCGTCTGAATGTCCCCTTCAGAGTCCTCTTCCACTAAGCCCTCGACTTTGGACCGAGGCCTGGTTGCTAAGGGTTGGTGACCAAGCTTGTGGAGGGTGATAGTTAATTTTATGTGTCAACTTAGCAAAGCTACGATGCCCAGTTGATGGACCAAACACCAGCCTAGATGTTGCTGTGAAGGTATTTTTTTTAGATGAGATTAACATTTAAATCAGTAAACTTTGAGTAAAGCAGACTATTCTACATAAGATGGGTGGGCCTCCTCCAACCAGTGGGAGGAGGCATTAAGAGCAAAGATTGAGGTTTTCCAAATAAGAAATTCTTTTCAAGACTGCAACACATAGCCATGCCTTGCAGTCTTTAATAAAAAGAAAAAGACAAAAAAAAGAATAAAAAAAAAAAAAAAAAAAGACTGCAACACAGAAATCCTGCCTGAGTTTCCAGCCCACCGCCCTGCGGAATCCACACTCCAATATCAACTCTTACCCAAGTCACCAGCCTGTCGGCATGCCCTATAGATTTTAGATTTTTTTTTTTTTTTTTTTTTGAGACAGAGTCTCACTTTGTTGCCTAGGCTAGAGTGAGTGCCGTGGTGTCAGCCTAGCTCACAGCAACCTCAGACTCCTGGGCTCAAGCGATCCTTCTGTCTCAGCCTCCCAAGTAGCTGGGACTACAGGCATGCGCCACCATGCCCGGCTAATTTTTTCTATATATATTAGTTGGCCAATTAGTTTCTTTCTATTTATAGTAGAGACGGGGTCTCGCTCTTGCTCAGGCTGGTTTTGAACTCCCGACCTCGAGCAATCCGCCCGCCTCGGCCTCCCAGAGAGCTAGATTTTAGATTTGACAGCCCCCATAGATGCATAAACCAATTCCTTAAAGCTACTCTCACTCTCTCACTCTTTATCTCTATCTCTCTCTATATATACATATACATCACACACATATATGTGTATGTATGTGTGTGTGTGTGTGTATATATATATATACACATATATATCCTGTTGGCTCTGTTTCTTTGGAGAATCCTAACACATAGAGCATGGATGAACAATGTCATTCTAGGCTGCCACGGGAAGTAGAAAGCAGCTGCATCAGTGAGTGCCTATCTCACTACCTTGTGGAAGGCAATGTGTTAGCATCATGCCCAGGGTTACAAATGCTTCCCCTACCCCAACAAAGCTAAAGTTGAGTAAGGCTCAAGGCTGATGACTGGCATATGAGGAGGCTAATGTGGCTTTCCTTTTTAAGGTGAGAACACTGCAGCTTGGAGAGGTTCAAGAACTTGAACTTGAAGTTCAGCCTCAGAGTTGATGCGTGGAGCCAAGATTCAAACCCACATTTGCATGATTCCAAAGTCCTGCTGTTTCTGCCTTACCACACCCTGATTTATCTGTAACATCCTGAGAGTCAAAGGTGGAGAGAGTTCCAGGAAAGATGGAGTGGGCCACAATGGCGAATGATTTCAAGAGGCCGAAGAATGAAGGTTGAACGAGAGGCAGGGGCGAGCTCTATCTGCCGATCTGCTGACCTGATTCAAGATATAAACACCAACCGAAGGCTTCCACGGTCAGTTCCAAAATAAAAGTATCTCTAGGCCGGGCGCGGTGGCTCACGCCTGTAATCCTAGCACTCTGGGAGGCCGAGGCAGGCGGATTGCTCGAGGTCAGGAGTTCAAAACCAGCCTGAGTCCCCTGGATGTTCACAAAGGAAAAAAAAAAAAAAAAAAAAAAAAAAAACCAGCCTGAGCAAGACCCCGTCTCTACCAAAATATAGAAAGAAATTAATTGACCAACTAAAAATATATATACAAAAAAAAAAAAAATTAGCCGGGCATGGTGGCGCATGCCTGTAGTCCCAGCTACTCGGGAGGCTGAGGCAGCAGGATCGCTGAGCCCAGGAGATTGAGGTTGCTGTGAGCCAGGCTGATGCCACGGCACTCACTCTAGCCTGGGCAAGAAAGTGAGACTCTGTCTCAAAAAACAAAAAAATCAAAAAAAAAAAAAAAAAAAAAAAAGTATCTCTAATCCACTTGTAAAAAAAAAAAAAAAAAAAAAAAGAGGAGACATCTTCTGGAATTTGTTCTGGAATGACCCATCTGGAAATTACACAACTGAATTTCATGGTATCAAAGAGTCAGAAATTTTTGTTGGAGACTCAAACAACTGACAAAATGTAAATGGAAGAATAGAATAAACAAAGCTACAGAAAGGAAGTCCTGGTAAAAGTACAAAGAATAATAAGAACATAGAAAGAATTAAGGGAATGATGAGTTACAGAAATGTTAAACAGTATGCAATCTACACCAATGTATTCAACACAGACCAATTTGTATTTGGTGTGGCTTTATAAATTATAAGTAATATGCATCAGGTGTTCCCAACATGATTTTCCTGAGTAAGATGCCTTGTGTTCTCAATAGATAGGGTCTTATGAATTAAGAATAGTGGGGTTTACAAAGTTTACTCAAATGGAGTCATCACTGTCTCCCAGCCAGCCCAGCTCCCAGTCATCGCCCAGCTGATTGGAGTCAGAGGTCCTCCCTCTCTGCCAGATTCAATGAGAGGGGAGCATGAAGAATGCAGCCTCTTATTTATACGCTGTGAAGCCTGCAAAAGCTTTGCAGAGTCTATCTGTCCATTTGGTGATAACTGATCTCCAGGGGTTCAGAAAGGGAAGCTGTTAGGGTTAGCAGTGTAGGTTTTTGTCCCGATTTCCTGCTCTCACAATGCTTTCATTTATTCCGGCAAATGCAGGCTGATGACTCAATGGAGACCAGTGGTCACTTGTGCTACTCCCTGGAGGTAATGCATAGCTGGTGTTTGGAGACATACGCTTATCTTTGAAAACCCATGTTAGCGCAAGTCTCAGTATCTTGTTAATTCCTACACTGATTAATGAATTCTTGCTCAGCATAGTAAGACGTTACCAGCCTCCGCCAAAGTCCAAGCGTTTGCTCACATTGGTTGGTCCTTGAGTTTCATTCAGCGACTTAGCTTAGCCCAGCGCCAAGGTAATTGAGCCACAAGTCTGCAAACCCGGGTTCTATGCTGACTAGCTAGGACTTACCTATCTGAGACTCGGTTTTCTCACACAGACCTCAGCAAGGTCTCTTCCATCTCTACAGTTACATGAATCCATGATTTAAGCGAACACATGCAGTATGAGGTACGTATATTTCCTTAATCAGACAATACCAAGAACAGGGTTTCGACCAGCAAATGAACCACAAGCAGTGCAAGCAAAAACTGCATATTCCCTCAGAAAACACAAGAGAATCAACTAAAAAAAATTAATAATAATAAAATAAAAAATATATATATATATGAGAACTCAGAATGACTCTGGAAAAGAAGCTTATTATACTCTTAATAAACATAAAAACCAATTAGAAGAGTTACAATAACCATCAAAAAGTATTGAACACTTAGGAATATACTTAAGCAGAAACATACACAAAATCTGTATGAAGAAAAGTTTAAAATGCTAATAAGAGACACAGGAAAAAGATTTAAACAAATGAAAAGATGTACTTCATCTTGGATAGGTTGACTTAACAAAATAAAGATACTAATTCTCTCTAAGCTAATCTAAAATTTTAATATTATTCCAATAAAAATACCAACAGGATTTTTTTTAACTGAGCAAGCTGATCTTAAAGCTTGTATGGAAAAATAAATATACAAGAAGAGTGATAAAATTCTTTTAAAAAATAGTGATCAAATTCTCTTAATGTGAAGAAGCTAACCCTCTAAATATTAAAACACATTGCAAAGTATAGTCATGTACCATATAACATTTTGGCCGATGACAGACAGGTGGTCCCATAACATTGTAATACTGTATTTTTCACTGTACCTTTTCTATGTTTAGATGTTTAGATACACAAATACCATTGTGTTACAACCGCCCACCGTACTTAGTATAGTAACATGCTATAGATGTTTGTAGCCTAGGAGCGATAGACTGTATCACATAGCCTGGTATGTGGTAGGCTCTACCATGTAGGTTTATGTAAGTACACTCTGACGTTTGCACAAGGACAAATTGCTTGATATATTTCTCACAAAGTATTCCTGTCATTAAGCAAGGCATGCTTGTATAATAATAAAATTAATATGTATGAGATTGAAGCATAAACAAACATACCATTGGTGCAGAATAGAAAAATCCAGAAATAGACCAAAATATATATAAAAATTTGTATTAAACATATATCCACATAAGAATTTATACAAGAATACATATACATATGAGAATTTATATATATTTTTGATTCCCATTTTGAATCAGTGGGAGAGAAATGGATTATTTAGGAAATGATGCTGGGACAATTAGGTCACCACTTGGAAAAACATAAGGTTGAATATATACTCTACATGTCACAACAACCAACAATAAAAATTCCAGATGGAAAAAAAATGAAAATCTCAAAAGCAAAACCATAAAAATACTAGAAGAAAACATGGGCTTTTAAAAAATAATCTTAACTGTGGAGTTAAAAAAAAAAAAAAGAAAAGAAACACTGCCTTATGTTCTATTTAAAAAAAGAAAGAAAAAAGAATCTTAACTGTGAGGAAGGCCTTCCTAAATATCATACAAAACTTCAAAGCCATAAAAGAAATTATCAACAAGTTGAATTACCTTAGAAAACCAAAGATCATCATGATTTTTTAAAAGTATAAACAAAGTCAAATAAAAACCTAGGAATATATATATATATATATATATATATATATATGTATATTTCAGACAAAGGGCTACTTTCCTTAATATGCAAAGAGCTCTCAAATCAGTGAGACCAATAACTCAGTCGAAAAAATAGGTAAAGAATATGAACAGAGATGTGCAAAGAGTTCACATAAAAAGAACTACAAATGGCTCTTAATTATAGGAAAAGATGTTCAACCTCATTCACAATAAGATAAATGTAAAATAAAACTCAGAGAATGAAGATTCACAAAGAAACTAAGAAAAAACAGACACTCCTGTACATTGCTGGTGGGAGTGCAAATTGGTACAACCTCGGTGAGAGGCAAAATCTATCAAAATAAAAAGGAGGTGCCCTTGACTCCGTGTTGCCACTTCTAGAGATTCATCTCCTAGGTATAAGCTGCGCATGTGTGAAATGACACATGTAGGATATTAATTGTATTACTTGACTAGCAAAAGACTGGAAATAAATGTCAATAGGGCACTACTTAAATAATGAACTACCCAAATATACTCACTTAAAAAAGCAAAATGCAAAGCAATGTATGTAGTATGCTATCCCATGTGTAAAAAACTGGAACATAGGCAGGCGCGGTGGCTCACGCCTGTAATCCTAGCACTCTGGGAGGCCGAGGCGGGCTGACTTCTCGAGGTCAGGAGTTTGAAAAAACTGGAACATAGATACTTTTATATCTTTATGTGTATATCTCCAGTCGATGCATTTAATCTATACAAGAAATAAGAAATTACATCTGAGAGAGAAACAGAGTGATTGAGGAAGACAGGTAAGAAGGACAATTAGTTTTCACTGTATTCTAATTTATAGCTTCTGAATTTTGTACTAGTCAAGAAATTTCAATTAACGCAAAGGCCAAAAACTGCAGCTTCCTCGGCCTTACGTAGGACCCATAGAATCAGATTCTCTGGGGAGGGAGTTAAGGTTTTTGCAGTTCTAACAAGCCCTGTAATACGTGATTCTCGTGCACAAGGGAGTTGGAGAACCCCTGACACAGAGCATCACTGGTAATGCTCACTTATCAAAATAATAATAGCAACAATGATGTCAGCAGTAATGAGCACTTACTGAAAAAGATAAAGCCCAGGATACCACTGCCAAAAGCTTGTGCAAGTTTTCCTGAGGAAAAAAAGTCTTTGGCACAACTAAGCCCAGAAAGATCTTACACAAGGAGGTCTTCCTCATTCTCTGTGGTGTTCAATTTAACCACTATTAATAATCTCACCAGCTTTTTATACTTTGCGAAATGCTTTTCCCCTAATCTTTTGAGCTAGGTAAGAGCCTAACAAGCCATACTTGAAGTTACATGAAAAGGGGAAGGGACTCGTTCCAAAGACGATGCCTCCAAACTCACCACTTTCCAGCTAACTACCAGGCACCACCTCGTACGTTCTAAAGAAATACCTAACTGAAAGAAACGTGGACATTTACTAGGTTTCTGCAATCTAGGCATACTTGTGTTGCAAATCATAATTGTGTATTTCTGAGAGCTAGGGGAGAAAAAAGCCTCAAATCTCAGACAGTGTTGGCCTCTCCTCTGCGTTCTTCCATTTCTTCACCTTTAAATCAAGATGAAAAGACAACACGGTGTAGTGATAAAGAGGTTGTGCTCCAGAACCATACTGTCAAGCCAAGCCCTGCCACTGTGCAATCTTGGGCAAGTTACTTAACCTCTCTGTGCCTCCATGTCTACTGAAACATCTGTAAAATGGGGATAGTACCACCTCATTTACTTGGTATGAGGATTAGACAAACATATGTGAAGCACTTGGTGTAGAAACGGGCACAAAGTGCTACATAAATACTTACTGTTATTACATCAGCCTTGGAAGTGTTAAAGGAACCAAATTCACAAAAATAAGGGTAGAAACAGTGGAAGGAGCGGAGAGACAGAGAGGAAAACTCCATAACAGCTAAAGAGAAGACACAGAAGGCAAATAACAATGAAACATTGGTTGTTTCCAAGAAATAAAAAACCAACTACAAGATACTGAAGCAATGGGCCAAGCAAAGCAAAGCTGTTTTTTCCTTGCTCTGCGGACTGCTCAGCTGCCAGACTTTTCCATTTTCCGGTCTGGGTCTCTATCGTATACGTTTTATACGGGGGCCCCAGGCCACGGAGGCTCAGTGCTGGGCGCGGTGGCAGCTCTCACTGAGGCCCTGTGTTCATGACCATGACCAGGACTCCCACTCTTTGCTGAGGCTACGTGAGGACTTCGCCTCCAGACAGATGAGACCGGAAGCGGATAGAGGAGATTCCAATGCCACCAGTCTCCCTAGTCGTGGAGGGGCCCTGGGAGGCTCCTCAAACTCGGGAAACCCAGACCAGGCCACAGACTCGCCATCAGTCACCCTGCACAGAGCCCACCGTTGGGACTGTGGGACGCACATGCAGATGGAAGGGACCTCCCAGCCCACACTGTTTGAGCCCGAGATCCAGCGAGAGCGAGCCCCAAAAGCCGTGGGGTATCTAGATTATCTTCAGAGATGGGACCACTAAAAACTGAAATATAAGCACTTCTAATAATTATACACTCTTTAATCGCTCTACTTCAGTCATTTTAAAAATGTCCATTACTTTAAAAGAAGACCACCAAGCAACATAAGTATCTCTGGAACGGAAATAGTGGCATCAACTGTACAACGGTCACTTCCCTGTGACAGCTACTGAGCAGGAAGGACAGTGAAGCACCGGTTGTCACTCCAGGTGCCTAGTTCAGATTCAGGGACGCGTCGATGCTCAGTCTGACCTGAGTCTTAGGGGTTTGACACACACCTGCAATACCCTCACTTCCCTGTTAGAACGATCAACCATAATTTATTTATCTAAAGTTGCAATGAACTTACGTAGGCTGTTAGCCCGCCTACATCTTTGCAGTTGACCAATTGAGAACACCCTATGTCCCCTGCACGTCCTGCAGACTCCCATCACCTTCCTGCACCTGCTCCTCCTGAACCAAAGATCCCCAGCGAAGCAGCCTGCTCGGAACCCAGCCACACAGAAGCCATCCCGAGGCCTTGAGTTGCCAGAGCTGTAGGTACTACATTTTTACCCACAGACCCTGCCTCAAAAAATTGGCCTAGCAAGTGTATTGTTTGTTTCCCATTTAAAATAATCAAAAAATATCTGACTGCCAATTAGAACTCCCAAGCAACAGAAGATAACTAGTATTGCCAAACTGACTTGCTATTATTTCAACCCAGAAACAAAATGCATTTTAATGAGCCAGAGCTGCCTGATTCTGAATAAATGTTTGCCCTCTGCCTCCTGCCCTGCTCTCCACACACTGGAGTCACAGGAATCCACAGATCCCATGGACAACGAAGCCACCACACTACAAACTGAGTCTAGAATTTGGCAGTAAAGACTTTCTGTGCTGCCCTCCCAGCAGCTAATTTATCTATGATCTGAAATTACATCAAATTTCCAAGGACTGGAGAAAACATTTCCCATGAGCAAAAAGTTAATTTATTTGCACAGGGAAATGAATGGTTCCCTTTGCTTTCCTGACCCTCCCACAGGCACCAGGAAACAACAGTAAGTGACCCTGAAGAGAGATCCCTGACAGAGCCTTCCCTTACATAAGATCACCTAAAATCAGCCATGGGTGACAGAGGACATAAATCCTACAACCCATGGTAACAGGTCTGCAGATTCTTTAAGCTGAAATGTCCCATCTATTTAAATGCATTCCCTATTAAGAAATGACTTGGGCTGGTCTGATGGTAGTGGGTTATCAGAGCTCATTAACATTAGTGTTACTAAAGTCGGTATGCAACGCTCACTGCTAAATTTCACTAGCTAAAAATAAATAATTAAATAAGAAATGACTTGTTTTTGGGTTTTCATGTCATACTTTGGGGGAGGAGTGCTGAGATTGTGTATTTGGAACAAATTGTCAAAAAAAATTTTGCTTTATGAATCAGAGGTAAGAAAGTAGTCATTTAACACATTATTGACTGCCACACCAGAAAAAAAAATTTTATTCTACAAAAATAGAATAAAAACTTTGAAAACAAAATGATCTTTTCTAATTTAACGAAAAATTTGTTATTTCTTATTGGTTTCTGTGTGAGTTACATGCAACTTGGAAAATAGTTCTCGGGGCTCCCAAGGTGATGAGACGTTTGAGTTATACATGGTTCACAAGGCTCTGGGCTCAAAATTAGCATGAGTTAAATACAACTCACATGGCAGTTAGTGTGTTAAAAGGCCCAGATTAGTGGAGTTTGTTGTGTTAGGACAGGCTACAAGAAGCCCCTTCCCCCTTATAATTTATTTCATGAGAACTAGAAACCTTTCCACTTTGTGATAAAAAAAAAAAAAAAAAAAGACGGGAGCCTTAGCAACACAGTGACATTTTAGGATTGGAAGGATCAATATCTGAGACCATCCCCAGAAAAAAGATCAGTTGGAAGCCCCAATAAGAAAAACTCACTTCTCAATCAAAGCATATTAATTATAATAACTCCCAACCCACCAGAAAGCACTCAAATTAATAAGAACTGTAAAAGGAAGGCGATAGTAATTTTCTTCTGCTGTTGGAGCAGCCCTGTTCTATAAAACGATTAGCCCAAGTCAGACTGGGACCTTTCATGCATCCTCCCTCCAGCTCTGCCACCCCCTGGGGTGGGGGGAGTCACTCATTTCACCCTCCTCAGCCTTGTTCAGGAAGCACAGGTGACCACGGGACACCAGACTCTTACAGAGCACAATCTTCTGACATGCCACACTCATTTTAACGTCGTTAACACTAACGCTTCCTCTGTGCCAAGCACTTTGTACGGATTGTCTCACTTAAGCCTACGAGTTACACGCTATTTGCCTTATTTTACAGAGTAGGAGAATGAGCGGTGGATAACGTGCCCAAGGTCACAGGGCTCATCCAAGGCCAAGGAGGGACTTCAAGCCCAGCGGCCCCACGGCACACCCAGCACTGTCAACCACTGTTCCAGCCCAACGTTCGGTATCAGGCGCATGTGGGCGTCACTGAATTCCCCAGACAGGGACACACACCAGCCCTGAGTCTGGCATCCGCCACCACTGAGGAAGACGTCTCTCCTCCCGAAAGACTCAGACTGAACCCCGTGGAGTGGCAGTATCAAGTACATGAAAAGAAACAAACATGCTGCACACTCAGGGGGCCAAGTAAAACGCCACCACTTTGTGTTGTGCGGCAGCCTCCTGATTTCCTGAAATCCACCCAACAATGCACAGAACACAAAGAGGCTGTGGGCTGTTCACATCATTTCTACATATCTTCTGGGGAATGGAAGGTCTGCAACCTCGGTTGAGTTCATGGCACTTTGCAAAAGGAAGGAACTAGAAAGGAAACCGTTCTGTTCTTGGGCTGCAAAGTGTATTTCATTGACAAGAAAAGAAAATCTGGATTTTCTAAAATGTTTTGATGCTAAACAGAATGCTTATAATCTCAGATAATGTCATATAACACTGGTTCCTTCTCACTTATAAAAATTGTCCCCAATGGAATAGAAATTGATAACTAACTCCTTGTACCAACTTCAAATAAACCAAGATATAAAAGGTATAAAATAGCTCCCAGAAGGACCATGCTTTTGGAAGGAAGCAATTTGTAAACTCACATGCACTTGTCTTATATGAATATTTATAGCCACATACAGAATCGAAATGAAGCTAAAAGGGAAGGAACTCACTGTACAGAAGACAAAACAATACCCTTTTTATTTTTAAAACTCTGGTGAAATAGGTTTCCATATGACATCCCATTAAAAAAAAAATTAATGTAAACCAACCTGCCTGTGGGTTAGTCATACTGTACAGACTTCATCAGAGTGTTTACAGTTGCCTAAAGTATTTACAAATGCTATCCGTTAGGTAGTAAGGTTTTGTTGCAATTTTTCCAGCATGTATTCCGCAGTAAAATAAAGGGGGTATATTGGTGTTCTTGTATAAAAATTCTTAACAAATGGAGAAAGGGCAATTTTCCTGAGAGAAGATTTGTTCTTGAAATATTTTTCTTTAACAATTGGAAGTATAGAAATGGGATGTAGTTGTAAAAGAAGCAATAAGAATGTCTAAGTTAACATTTTTTCTTTTAAATTACTTTAAGTACCATTAAGTTAAATGTTTACATTCATTATAAAAATGCTGTTAAATCTTATGCAAATGATTTAACACTGATTGCTGCAACGCAAATTGCACTTTTTAAAAAAATTATTGTATACATGGAAGAAAAATATCTCACTTGCTACCCTGTTTACAAATCCCGACTGGCTTCAGATCAGTCACCCGACATGAACTTCGAGAAACCTCAGGCACAGTGTACGTTACAGTTACAACGCAGTCTCGCAAACTGAGTGATGTTCTGGACAAGAGACCTCACGCACAGGCGCAGCCTCCAGAGCTGTGTACCAAACAAATGGCCTCAAACGATCTTCTCCGTGAACGCATGTGAAATTTGGACGTGTGTCATGGTATTCTTCACAAAAAAAAGAAATTTGGATGTGGAAAAGGTACGAAGAAATTCTGAAATAACCAACATCAATCAGAAGAAGCACATGATTTGGGGCAATACACATAAAATCTTTTTTTTAAAAAAAAAAAAATCTCTCTCAATAGTCCTTAGCAGGCAAGGCCCTGGTCCCTGTCCAGGTTTCTGGAAGTGGCCCCGTGGTGAGCCCGAGGCAGGCTGGCTGGAGGTGGCCCTGGCTGAGGGAGGAGGAGACGTGCTGGTTCTCTGGCCCTTCCGGGGATCGGCTCCATCTTCTCTTGCTGTTCTCAGCAAGCCTCTTGGGAAATACATCTCTTTCAAAATAAAGGCACAAAAATCACGTTCTGTCGGCACAGTCGCCACTGTCTGGACTGCCGGGCAAAGTCAGACCCAACCGCAGGGAGGCCCTCCCGCCTCCTGGCAGCGCGGGCTCAGGCCAGGGCCAGGGCGCACCAGGAATCCTGTCGCACGGAGGATGTGACTTCGGCCGGCGAGGCCAGGCTGACGCCTATGTAGAGCCCGTCCTGGCCTGAATACTTGAGCTCGCTGTTCTCGGGGTTGGCGCTCTCTCCCGCACCAGGCATCACCGGGGCACCCGCCTGGCAGAAAAAACAGGGGCCGAGAGAAGGAGAGAGAGAGACGGTTACACTCCTGCTAGGGAAACACGAGGGAACAAATGGTCGGTGCAGCAAGGCCCAAGCTGCTCCCGGGAGTCCCCAGTGAAAAAGCAGCGACGTCAGCACTACTGCTCCCGGGCCCCGGCAAGCAGGGGCTGTCCCGGTGTTGGGCAGTGCCACCGACCTCACCCTGGCCACTTAGAGACTTTAGAACTCATGGCAGTGACTGGACAAGGGAAAGGAGAACCAGAGGAATCCTCTTCGTCAAAAAGTTGCCAAACTCTAAGGTCTCTGACAGTGAAACAAACCACACCTCGTAGGTAAATGGGCGTTAATAATGCACCCACAGGCCGGGCGCGGTGGCTCACGCCTGCAATCCTAGCACTCTGGGAGGCCGAGGCGGGCGGATTGCTCAAGGTCGGGAATTCAAGACCAGCCTGAGCAAGAGCGAGACCCCATCTCTACTATAAATAGAAAGAAATTAATTGGCCAACTAATATATATAGAAAAAAGTAGCCAGGCATGGTGGCATGTGCCTGTAGTCCCAGCTACTCAGGAGGCTGAGGCAGGAGGATTGCTTGAGCCCAGGAGTTTGAGGTTGCTGTGAGCTAGGCTGACGCCACTGCACTCACTGTAGCCTGGGAGACTCTGTCTCAAAAAAAAAAAAAACATGCACCCCCAGTCTAATCATTTCAAAAGAGAAAATGCAGGCCGGGCGCGGTGGCTCACGCCTGTAATCCTAGCTCTCTGGGAGGCCGAGGCGGGCGGATTGCTCAAGGTCAGGAGTTCAAAACCAGCCTGAGCAAGAGCGAGACCCCGTCTCTACTATAAATAGAAAGAAACTAATTGGCCAACTGATATATATATAAAAAATTAGCCGGGCATGGTGGCGCATGCCTGTAGTCCCAGCTACTCGGGAGGCTGAGACAGAAGGATCGCTCGAGCCCAGGAGTCTGAGGTTGCTGTGAGCGAGGCTGACGCCACAGCACTCACTCTAGCCTGGGCAACAAATCGAGACTCTGTCTCAAAAAAAAAAAAAAAAAAGAGAAAATGCAGAGCACTATACACACACACACACAATACACAGCCATCAGGCTTAGCGATGATGTCAAAGTCTAAAAAGGAAAGCTACACAGTTCAGCATTCCCTGATAAATGAAATATTTCGGCGCTGACTTCATGGAAAATAAACCCATGCCTATACCGGTTTTAATATCTACCTCATTTACCTTAATTCTTTACAAGAACAGGCTCTGTTTGAAACAGACCACATTACAAAGAAAATGCTAACATCCTCTATCTGTCAGGATTGGGGCAATTATTAATATTTCTGGAAGCACAAGTTCACCTTTCCCCTGTTTCATTCATTCCTTCCATCCAAACAAAAAAGGCCAAATACAAAACATTACATAATTTAGTAGAATCAAACCAAAATAACCAAAATCTGTTTAGACTACAGTTTGGAAAATCGTTTGCTTTTGAAAGATGTCCTGAAAAGTCTAGCCACAATCGTGTACTTTTTCATCCCCTTTTCCTTCTGAAAGCTCGGAATCCCCCTTATTTCTCCCAGGCTTTCAGAGTTCCATTCCATAAGTTACTGAATCCTTGTTATTTGACAGAGAAAGAACATTTTGTATTTTTCAAGGAATTTCTTTTGCACTTCACAACCCCATTAAATCCTTAAAGCAGCCCTTTATCTGGCCGAGCCGAAGTCACACGGCCCTGAACGGACGTGGTGAGCCTCCAGGCCTGGGGTGAATGTGCTCCTACCCTTCTCCTTTTCCCAACAGGATCCGCTTTGCTCCTTAACCCTCCCAACAACTGCATGAAACTGGGAGGCAGAGCTTCAGGAGAGCTACCCCAGCAGGTCCTATGACCCATCCAAACTTTTCCCCAACTGGACAGCCCACGCCTGGCCCCTCCACGGGCAACCAGTCCTTCTCTTTCCTGACAAAAATGAGGGTTTCTGAAAGTCCAGCAACAACAGCAGCCCCAAACTTTCGTTTAAATAACACGGAACATAAAGGCTTTCGTGTTATTTAAACACAAACTGAGGGCTTTCGGTGCATAAAAAAGCAAATTTTCTGAAGTTGAAAACGGATTCTTGTGAAAATTTTGAAATAGCTGAAATAATCCTGTCAAGCCAACAGAATGCTATAGATTTGGTCGTACTTATAAACATGGTGATTAACTTTAGCCCTTAATTCCAGAACTTCTATTATAAGCAAATCCAGTGTGGATCCAGATTTAACACTCAAAGAAATAAACGAAAGGATGAATTGTTTGTTTTAGAAAGGAACTAGTATACCATTGGAAGAGTGGGTTCCTTTAACGATTTATGTCAGCCAACTCTGCATGGATCTGCCTACTCCAAAAAAAGGGCACATCTGCGTGTGTCTGACCACATGGGACTTCGCGGCAGGCAAGTGTCATTTTCTGAAACGCAGAGGGTGCCCGGGCTGGCTCATGAAGCAGCCGCCTCAAATGGCCAGGGGGTGCTGAGACAGCGAAAGGGTCTGTCACGACCACCGCCACCAAGAAACATCAGCAAAGCAGCAACTGAGAGCCGGAGACCAGAGCTAGAACCCTGAGCTCGTCACTGTCCCTGAGGAGCTGCCGGGAAGGTGGGGAGCCAGGACTCACACCTGCTGGGAAGTAGGCCGTTCAGCTGCCCATTGCGGATGAGACAGGGTCGATGAGCGAGAGTCAGAAAAGGAACTGCAGAAAGGCAAGGATTCCTGGCAAGCGCGCAGAGCGGGCTGCATGGCGGGGACTCGGAAGTCCCATCCCGGCTCAGTCACCTCCTGAGTCTCCTCCTCTGCGCACTGCTCAGCACATCACCCACCTCAGGTGTGGTTGTGACACAAATGAGCTAGTGTTTGCAGAAGCGTCAGCATGATGGCTTGCCATGGTAAACATTCCAGAAAGGGAAGCTGTTGTTACTGGCGAGAAAAGGGTGTTCGCGATGAGAGGCAGGCCGCGGGAGGTGGAGAGGCGGCGGCCTGGCCTGTTCAGAAGAAACCCCGGCCGAGACGGAAGAGCGTTAAGCAAAGGGGTGAAGAAAGACCGTGTGAGAGAGGTAAACTAGAAGGCTTGACGTCAAACTTTGTGTGCCTCAGTTTCCTCACCTATAAAATGGAAATAAAATGAGGCACCTATGTCATGAGGCTGTTGCAAGAATCAAATTAGCTAATATATATAAAGCCCTTGTATCAGTGTTTGAGAATACTCGTGAGCTACTCTTGTTATTTTATTATTATTATTCTTAAGGGCTAGATGACAGGACCCATTTTATTTTCCACCATTCATTCATCAGCCCAGGCAAGTTACTGCCATCACAGGGCAGGAACAGGAGCAGTGGGGACTAAGCTAAGTGACAACTGCCTCCAGGGAGATCCATTTGAAGCTGTCACTGACAGCTCTTCATAAAGAGAAACCAAGACACTTCCAAGGCCATTCAAAAGGCTCGCTGGCCCTTTTCAAACAAGCCACATTAAAGAAAGGTCAATCCCTTGAATACTATTCTTACACCTGAGCAATAATCCCAGGAGCCATTGGCTAAAATAATTCCTGTCTTCCTTCCTCATTCAAAATGTTCAGCTATATGGCAGGCCAAGAGTCCTACTGTCAAAGGGCAGACAAACTGACAGGAGTGATGTGCTCCTGAAAAAATATCAGCTCATTTGCAATTAAAAACGGTCGAGTCTATCACAGAATAAAATGGGACAGCCGTGAGCCTGACTTTTTTTTTTTTTTTGAGACAGAGTCTTGCTTTGTTGTCCAGGCTAGAGTGAGTGCCGTGGCGTCAGCCTAGCTCACAGCAACCTCAAACTCCTGGGCTCAAGCGATCCTGCTGCCTCAGCCTCCTGAGTAGCTGGGACTACAGGCATGAGCCACCATGCCTGGCTAATTTTTTCTATATATATTAGCTGGCCAATTAATTTCTTTCTATTTATAGTAGAGATGGGGGTCTCACTCTTGCTGAGGCTGGTTTTGAACTCCTGACCTCGAGCAATCCACCCACCTCGGCCTCCCAGAGTGCTAGGATTACAGGGCCACCATGCCCGGCCGAGAGCCTGACTTTTACATGGGGATAGAATAATATTTAAACATGAAATAGTGCAAAGAATAAAATGTATGATACTACAAAAGGCTGCCATTAAGTGGTAACACCGGTCCCTTCACCCACGACTGGTGTAGCTGTATTCTGGTACACACGTCTTCCAAAGAGCAGTCAGCCATTGTGTCTAGAGCCATCTAGAAGTTTAGGCCCTGGTTAGCCCTATAATTTCACTTTTGGAAATGTATTATAAGGAAATAATTCAAAAGAAGGGAAAGGCTCCACAAAGGAAGCCATCCATTGCAGGGTTCCTTGATAATAGTGGAAACCATGGAAACAATCTCATGTCTAATAATATGGGAATGGCTTGGAAAAGGAGGGCACATCCGCTCAATGAATTATTATGCAATTATTAAAAACAACAAGATTATGTAGCAAAATGGAAAAAATCCTGTAATAATGTTAAGTGAAAAACACCAAGACATAAATTCTATGTCATAATTACAATTTATCCATGTACATTACAAAAGCCCCCAGGAGGGGGGTGGGAGACAGAGGACCAACCAACAGGACAAGTCTGTTAGCCAACTATACCTTTCTTTGGATATTTTTCTGTGAATACTTTAACTGAAAGGCACAGTAAAATCTAACTTTGGGGATGAACAGAAAATGTTAGTACCAGAAACACACACGAGGCACAAGCACTTGAGGAGCGAGCCAGCTTGGACAGGATCAAAGAGTAGCTTGAAAAAAGAGGGAGGCATCAGGAGGGAGGGTGAGAGGGGCCCCCAGGCACTCCTGGAATCATCTCCCTGCCACCTGGCATAGGCCGGGGCCTGGCCACCTATGCACATGTGAAACACGCTGCTCTATACAAACTTAAACGCTGAACACATTATCTCAATGCATCAGGGTAACTTAAGCTCTCAAAACTGGTATTCTAACCATAGAGGAGTTTAGTTAGAACTGGCACCACCCCCCTCCTTAAGAAACCTGGCTTGTCATACCATGGTGCACCTTAAGTCCCTTTTCCCCACTGGTGATATTCAAGAGCTACCTATTGAGAATCAGTATGATTTGGGGGGGAAAAAAAATCAAGACAATTTATGATGGCCCTGGACCCAATGGACACACAAAAAACATAAGAATAAATGTCAATGGATTAATATATTTTCCCACATCTAACTCAATCCTTCAAAGGACTTCAGTTCGGGTCACAGGTATCTCAGGTATCTCGACACAGCAAAAGCAGGCACTTCACGAAGCTAAACCAACCTAAATAAATGCTCCTGAACAAAAGTGGAGGAGAGAGCTTCGGAATGCCCGCAGCTTAGCCATCCTTCCTCCTTTCGGCAGGCAGCTGGGGCCAGGCGGAGGTCCTCGCTCTCTCTCTCTCTCTGATCAAAGTGCAATATGAGGGTGGAGCAGAAATCTGCTCTGTGTTTCCATTCACGGCTTATCTGCCCTCCGCCCTCCCACAGACAACTGAAAATGGAGGCACTTCCTGTTGAAAGAATGTGTTATCAGCGCCAGCCCCAGCCCCGGCTTAGCACTGAAAGCAGGCCAGGTTAGGTGGGAGACGGGCAGGGTGGCCGGGCTGGAAAGCTCCCTCCTAAAGGAATAGATGACTTCACGGAAAACTGGGGCTGCTGCTTGCGGATTGGGACATGGAAACCATCCACCAGGATGTGAAGTGGGCCCCGGCCATGCTTACATCACCCAGATTTTTTTTTTTCCTGTGAGAAGAAGCCTTTGCTTATTTTTGGACACATATCCAAACAGTCAAAGATTTCTGATTGGACAAACTCTCATGCAGACGAACGCCCAGCAGAGCAGAGAGTCTGGCTCAGAATGGGCTACCCAACAATATTCTTCTTTCTCTTTCTTTTCCTCCATTTCACATGTCCCCCAGTGGGGAGAGCTGGAGACAGCCTCTGATGGGGGATGCCCACGTAGAGACAGCTCCAGAAAGGAGACAGAGCAGAGCAAAGGGCACAGCCTTTTCAGGAGAACAACACGGGTTCTCTGGCTTGTGAGTGATGTGCATAAATTTCATTTTTGAGTACGAAAACCAAAAAAAGAGTTAGGTATTACAGCACTCAATCCTCTGTGCTACGCAGTCTCCCTCCGTGCAGTCCTGATCTGAAGAAAGAAAACACTGCACCCCGGGCAGGTTGAAGGGTGAGTGTGTGATCATTCCGAGAGCATGAGGCTTTGATGGTGACCATAATGCCTCCTTAGCTCCAAGTCGGACTGCGGCTTCCACCGCCTCTGATCTGTCCTTCCTACACGTCTCAGTGCGTTTGCGGTTACGGTTTTTTCTCCTGTGAGGGGAAGCCAGCCGTCCCCCACTGCCAAAGCTCCTCTCTGCTTTTGTAACCTCTAGGTTAGACTCCTGCGGTGCTTTATAGCTGCCTTCCTCCAAAGAAAAACGTAAAACCATGCATAAATTCTAACAAAGGGGAACCACTTTCATGCAAATCTTAACTTCAACTATAAAAACAGTGCTGGCTTCATAGTTTAGACAGAGGTAACATAGGACCAGACACAGCAGTGACTCGGTAACAGTTAAGAAGGTGACACATGAAAGATGATAAATGACCACACATAGATTCTGTCTCCACCAGGGCACGTGAAAATCAATCACAGGGAAACCCCCAAATTCTCCCATTACACCATCATGAACAAGAGAACACAAGCACTTTCTGTCCCATGGGAGAGGTATCGTCCCCTCAAATGATGCCCTAACTCAATTTTCAGCAGAATAGCTTTGTTGTTTATTTTTTTTAATTTTTTTAAAAAAAATTCCTTACTGGGAATTTCACTGGCTGCTGCAACCCCTACTACCCCTCTGGCTTCTTGAGGACCTGAGGCCAGTTATATCCACACCAAGAGATGCTGCCCTTTTCAAGAAGGGGAAAGCAACCCTATATACACAATCTATTCTGGGCAAAGGAGCAAATTGTTTTATGCATCTGTGCACACTCAAACAGCAAGCATGTTACGGTGAAGAAAGGCATCCCTCGAAGTTTATAAGTACTCTGGGACTATCAGTAAAATACCCATGTACAAATACAAATTGCAAGGCGGAGGGTTTGTCCTACAACTTGAAGTCAATGAGCACACTAAAGAAGAAGCTTGTCTTCTGAAACGAATCAGAATGGACTGCTCTAGTCTAATCTTCAAATTAAGTGGTAAAGGATCCCGACACAAGATTTTAAAACCTGGTGAATAACGATCTTAATTTTTATAACAAAATTGGCTCTTCTAGGAGTTGGATAGGGCATCTTAATTTCTCTACCTCAATTAGAGAGGGCATCCCATGGTCAAAGAACCAAGCAGCATTTACAATGCCCTTAAAACCTCAGAAAGTATTATTAAAGTACTAGGCATTAGAAGGAATGAAAAACTGTTGCTATCTGAGGAATAAAAATCTTTAAACTGTGGTTACTTTCTTAACACAATGACTCTAACATCTCGAAATTTCTGCATTAGGAAAGTAAGGATCTATTTCTAATGTCTTAGGAAGAAAAAGAGAAATGCCTCGCAAATAAAGCTCATCACTATTACCCTCCAAGATTCTATTTAAGTAGTGCTATTCTTCGTGATCTTCAAAGAGGTCTCCAGGCATCTCCCACTTAATGCTACACAATATTCCTAAGGACCAGATGGTAGGAATTACTTTCCCCCTTAGTAGCAGGAGGAAAACAGAGGCTTTACAAACCCTTGGCAGCTCACGATACTCACACAGACAGAGCCGTGCTAGCGCCTAGATGCCTGAATCTGGTTCCTTCCAGTTGCTAATCTGTGAGCCCCCAGAATAAACTTTTGACCATATTCAGACTTCACCACGAGTCAAGCCACTAAATTTAATGAGAGCTTTAAATGTAAAGTATTTGTGTTTAATAAAATAAAAATATGATTCTGGAGCATGTGCCCCAGCTCTGGTGAAACCGTGCCAGGCCAAGAAGCAAAACGGCAGCAAACGATCAAGTGAATCAGCACTTAGACACTGACTTGGAATTCTATTTACTCACAAGACCCCAACAGGACATTAAAGTCAATGCCTTGCTGTGTATTTGTTCAAATCGTTCTTAAAATCTGATGTCAATAAAGTAATCTCTTTTTGCTCATTCTCACAAATTCTGAGTACTTGGCCTTCATAAAGCCTGATATGACAGGTAGCTGAATTACGAACTGTCACATTGCCGACACCTGTCTTTGGAGCTGCTTTTATAAATTATTAAAATTTCAGAGAAAATGGCAGTTCATTTCTCCATCGGCCAGGAAGGACGTGTTGAGGTAGGCATACCGGTCAAGGACAGTAACTACCATGGCTTCTGGCACTTTGGCGAAACCTCAGATGTGTGGCCTCCTGGCCAGACGTCTGCGGATTCATATTGTTGGAGCATTCATAGTATCCCTGGGAGTTGCAACCTTGTATAAGTTTGGTGTGGCTGAACCAAGAAAGAAGGCATATGCAGATTTCTACAGAAATTATGATTCTGTGAAAGATTTTGAGGAGATGAGGAAGGCTGGCATCTTTCAGAGTGCAAAGTGAATTTGGAACATAAAAGAATTTCTTGACCTGTGTTCCTGAGCTATGAATATGTAGGCTGACGAGTGGTTTCTCTTGATAAATAAACCATTAATAAATACTGTGAAAAAAAAATTTCAGAGAAAATGAGCAGGTAGGTCTAAACATGAACAGAGCTAACAAATTGTATTTAATTCATATCCATTGAATCTTCATATTGCTAGTAACTCTTTTGGCAGACACCCATGAAATGCATAATAAATTGCTTTTGTTCCAGTAAAGGAATTCGTTTTCTTCGAAGATTCATTTAGCAGTAACCTTTCAGAGCATTGTAAACCAGATTTCTTAAATTTGGCCTTGTTTTCCCGTAACATTATTTAATGTTTTTTGACAATTTTGTATATTCTTATAGAGGTGGGGGGGGATTGCAAAAAAAATCTGTAATTTGCAAAGAGAAGTTGTGTTCTGGGATGGGGCCGTATGAAATGGTCTTTGGAGGCCAACACGCTTCTGCTTACACTTATTCTTTACCCAGTGCTCAGATAGCCGGAGGGCTATCAGATTGTCAATAATGAGTCACTTATTAATAAACCACAGTTCTATGATAAATTGGGTGGATGTAAATGTTACAAACTATTTCAAGAGCAATATAGTTTTACTGTTTCCTATTATACATACAAAAGCATTGGATAGTAATGTAGCATAATGTATTTTCTAACTACCCCTTAACCATTCCCCCTTCTCTTTCTCTCTCTCTCTCTCTCTGACTCACACACACACACACACACACACACACACACACACACACGGGAAGTCTTGAAAAAGCCTTGAAATCAAAATGAAAGTATGCAAACTCCGCATGGTGGCGTGTGACTTTCACTGGAAGGCCAATGTGGTCAGACAGGAACGTGAGTTATTAGAAGGGGCTGTGAACAAAGAAAGAAAGGGAGCCTGGCACACAGCGAGCGTGAAGATAAAATGCCAACAAAATATTTATGTTCGTGGCTTGTAGCATGTGGCAAGTGGGATATTAATAACTGTGATGATTGGTCAACTCCCTGGGAGTGGTAACAGCCCTGGACTGGGAGGCAGGAGACGTCGGTTCCAGTCTCGGCTTCAACACTGGCTTGTTTTGTGACCTTATGGAGTCACTCCGGACCCCGGTTTATAAATGAGGCAATAATAATACCTAACCGCAACTCTCTCACAGGCCCTTGTGGGAGATTAATGTTTTTTTTAACTCTTTTTTTACTCATTTAGAAAAGAGCGTTTTGGACGATAGACTCTGAAAAAAAAAAAAATATGGGCCCTTGCCTACTAACAAATGCTTTTTTTAATGATTTCATAAAAATGAATAGAAAGCAATTCAAACATTCTGAAAAGTTCCAAAACTTTGCACTCACTTAGGTGTGGGTTCAAATCACACCATTAGGAGGACTTTAGTACTGTGATCTTGTATTTGATATTTTTTTAAAACCTTGCAAATATGAAGGGTTTTTAAATGCAGCATCTACGTTATAAACACATTAGATACATCAACAGTAAATTTTTGCTGTGATTTTTCCTAATAGTACCCAACTGCCATGTTCATAGTACTATAATACATTTTTTTCTAAGTATAATATTGATAAGAAAATTTGCATTAAGTGCCTTACGCACATACTTGGTCATGAACAAATCACTTCTCCAGCACTGTTTTCCCATGTGTTTCAAGTGGGAGGATATTTGATGCTGAAATCACTAATCAAGATAAGAAAACATTATTTCCTCTCTAAAGATTTCAAAGAGATGAACCAACATCACATACTAACCTAGCATGTCGTAGCGGTAACAACATTGACTCTGCATCAGCCAGAACTGGGGCCGGCTCGAAGCCCCGCCTCTTAGTTTGTTTGACGCATGACATCGGGCCTGTTCCTTACTTTCCGAGTCCCACTCGGGAGGATTAAAAAGGAAAATGTTCCTGAAGCACCTGGCACACAAGGCACTTGATAGAAACTACTAGTTTCCTGCCCCCCTATGTCTACTACTTATAAGAAAGAAAGAATTAGAAAGGGAGGACGCTTCCCAAATGCAAGAGCCCGGCAATAAAACTCAAGACCGATCCACCATTGCTCGGCTCTCAAGTGCTCTAAAGCCTCTTGTGGAATATTCAAGGTAACAGTGAAGCAGGAATTCTCTGCCCCAGTCCCAGCATGACAGTGTCCCTTCATAGTCAAGCTCCTCTGAGTGAAAGGAACTTACACAGTAAGCACAACACAAGTCCTTCATGAACGTACCCTCAGCTTTTTAATAGGGAAAAAAACACTGTGGAGTATAAGTCTGCTAATAAAGAATTCCCCCTCCACTGAAAAATGCATAGCAAGCTGCAGGACTAAAGTGGTGTTTTTCAATTTTCGCCATAGGATGCAAATTGTATACAAAAAATAAAATCTAGAAAAAGAATTTTAAATATTGACCTGCCTAAGCTTTCTTCTAAAATCCTTGTAAGTTTTTTAAATAATTTTTTAATTCTTTTTTAGAGACAAGTTCTCCATATGCTGCCCAGGCTAGATTCGCACTCCACCCCACTTCAGCCTCCCAAGTACCTGGGACTACACGCCGGCACCACCAGCCCCCAGAGGCCTTATAAAGCACATTGTCGATCCTAACAAGTGTCAGTCCCTAGGTCACTGCTGTTGGCTATCAGTACTTAGGGGTGTGCAGTAACTCTTTCCAACCACCATGAAGCTCAGAAGTTCGTACAGTAGGGAAAGGTCTTAGGAAAGGCCTTGCTGGGCGTGTAGTGTCCCAGAAGCACACATGGGACAAGAATGGTAACAATTTAATACCAAGAAACTGACCATTCAAAGAGTGGCTAAGGCCCACCACCCTCAAAGGCACAGACCAGCCAGTGATGAATCTGAGATTAAGTCTACCTCGGGGCCGGGCGTGGTGGCTCACGCCTGTAATCCTAGCACTCTGGAAGGCCGAGGTGGGCAGATTGCTCCCGAGGTCAGGAGTTCAAAACCAGCCTGAGCAAGAGCGAGATCCCCCCTCCCCGTCTCTACTATAAATAGAAAGAAATTAATTGGCCAACTAATATATATAGAAAAAGTTTAGCTGGGCATGGTGGCACATGCCTGTAGTCCCAGCTACTCAGGAGGCTGAGGCAGGAGAGGATCGCTTGAGCCCAGGAGTTTGAGGTTGCTGTGAGCTAGGCTGACACCACGGCACTCACTCTAGCCTGGGCAACAAAGTGAGACTCTGTCTCAAAAAAAAAAAAAAAAAAAGTCTATCTCGGACTAAGAACGTCCACATCCCTCTTTATGGATGTTGTGTATCACCAACAATGAACCCATGAAGGTGAGGAAACTTACTTTCTATCACTAACACTCCATACAGGAGAAGTCACGGGGCAGCCACCCCAACCAGCCTGCCCCAAGAAGCCCTGGAGAAAGAGAGACCACAGTGCAGGCCGCAAGGGCCTATGGTCATCGAATATAATCAGCTCCAAGGAGATATTTTTTTCCCTACTAAATGTAAGGAGGAAACCTCACTTGTAAAATGGTCAAGCAGGAGCATGCTAGCGTTTGTTTACATCAATTACCAAATGCAGCACTCCCAATTAAGAATGTTTTAATTGCTGGACTCTAGCATTACAGACAGAAAACACATTTGTCACCGAAGGAGTTAGATAAAGTCCATCCCGGTGTCTGTGCCTTGCTTAAGGCCGACTCGATATCGATTTGAAATATTTGCGAATGTCTACTTTCCACCCTTTTACCAGCCTCATTTACTGCACCTATGCTCTGACCACATTGAACTCCCGGTTTCCCTTCAGTACCAGAGATTTCCCTGTTGTTTCTCAATTTTTCTCCTGCAAAAAAATCCCACCCACCAGTTCAAATTTCCTCCACCCTATGAAGCTATTTCCAAGTCTACTTGTCACTCATTTGAAACTTTTTCAAACCTGACAATGTAACATCCATGTCGATACCTGGCCCACCACCACTACCACACAACAATTTCAGGTCTGGGACCTTGTTTTTCTCAAGTATATAAACAGCCCCTGCCATGAAGCATTGCTTCTTAAATGGAACAACAGCCAGCAAAGCCAGGGCTAGTCAGGTATAGCTCATCTCCATTTACTTTCATATTTTATGGTTAATAGTAACTTCAACATTATATTGGCAGTTTTAATATTGACGTAAGTATTAATTAATAGTATTAATTTTGGGGCCAGGCAAGGTGGCTCACGCTTGCAACCCTAGCACTCTGTGAGGCCAATGTAGGAGGATTGCTTGAGGTCAGGACTTTGAGACCAGCCTAAGCAAGAGCAAGATACACTGTCTCTACAAAAAATAAAAAAGTCATCCAGGCATGGTGGTGTGTGTCTGTAGTCTCACTAAAGTTTTAAGTAATTATTTATAGAAACACTACTTTAAGACAAGCAAAATAGTTCAACGATTCCTTATTCTCAGACATTGTTTTAGTGCTAATTTCATCCCCAGATTAATCTCTCCTAGCCAAAAGGAAACTTTTTTTAAAAAACTTTTCATCTATAAAATTTGGGAATTGAGCTATATAAAGCGTCCTCCAGTTTTGTGATTTTTGAGTTATAGGAAGAGTTACAGGAGGAATAGGACCATTTATGGACTTATTAAGTCTTACTTGAGAATTGCTGAAATAGAACATGTTATTGTGTTTTTCTCCAAATAACAACAAAAAAAAACCTAGAAAATATTACTCAACCTTCTCTAATATTTTGAAATAAAAATTATTTTAAAAATATAACTCAGTCAATAAATGGAATTCAAGAAAAAATATTTTAATATTCTTACAATCCATGGAGAACAAATGCCAAAGAAAATTTAGGTCAGTAAATCTACACGTATAAGAAAATTTTTAGGTCGGGCGTGGTGGCTCACTCACGCCTGTAATCCTAGCACTCTGGGAGGCCGAGGCAGGTGGATTGCTAGAGGTCAGGAGTTCAAAACCAGTCTGAGCAAGAGCGAGACCCCGTCTCTACTATAAATAGAAAGAAATTAATTGGCCAACTAAACATATATATATATATATATATATATATATATATATATATTTTAGCTGGGCATGGTGGCGCATGCCTGTAGTCCCAGCTACTCAGGAGGCTGAGGCAGGAGGATCGCTTGAGCCCAAGAGTTCGAGGTTGCTGTGAGCTAAGGTGACGCCACAGTCCTCTAGCCTGGGCAACAAAAAAAGTGAGACTCTGTCTCAAAAAAAAAAAAAAAAGAAAGAAAGAAAGAAAATGTTTAACCAGAATGAAAGGCTATTTTTGTCACAGAAATTAACCAACTGCCGATCAAAAATTAAGTTCAACATATTTTTTAATAAACACAAAGAATCCCAAAGGAACAAAATAGGCAATACTTCAATTCCAGGACTGCATGCCGGGAGTCTTGCTAATCTCAGACAGAAACTCACTGCCCTCCCGCCACCTTCCACAAGCACACAGCCCACGACCAAGACAGAGTCACAGGGAGGAGGCCACGTCATCCACATGATGACTCTCACCAGAAGGAAAGACTCCTTTTTTCCCAGACAGGTCTCATGAAAGCACAAATTAGCAACAAGTATACAAAGCTCAGACACGCAAAAAGTCAATGAGGCTTCAGAGTAGGGCAGGAATAGTTTTTGTGGCACTTTGACACTTATCCCAGAAGAATGCTGCATACCAGGATCCTGCCCACACCTCCATTCCTGCTGGGGAGGTGAGCCGGAGCCCCCACTGCGGGAGCACACTACTGACAGCCCCTTCCAGAACATTCAGCTCCTGCGGTCCCCGGAACCCCCACCAAGAAAGCTCAGGAACCTGGTGCCAGCCATGCCTGGGTCCTGGTGCCACCCAGTAGAAACACTGCTCCTGTCATGCGGTAGGACTTTTAAAAAGCCTGCTGGGAATGCCTACTGGTAGTCACCTACAGCTGATTTTTCCAGGGGGAATTAAGATAAAGATCAAGTTTGATATGAACCTCTGAAACAGTTCTGAACTTCCCTGCTGTAGCTCACAATCATTAAAGCTAGGCAGTTATGTTGCTACTTAACATTTCTAAATGGAGGAATGTGTGGCCTCACTCTTCAACTGGGAGCATGCCTGAGATTGTCCTCTGTTTTGTAGCTCAGTTGCCCCATTAAACAAGGGTAGCCTTACACTGCTCATTTCTACCAGTCAGCGACGGGAGCACTGGAGACCACAGCGTGGATGCGTTATCTTAGGAGGCTTAAACTCCACGCTAAGGAAGGTGCTGTGTAATACATACACTTTCTAAACACCAGACACAACCTTGCTATGTGGATCTGATATTTTCTTCACCTACAGCATTTCACAAAATTTGTAGGCAATCAGTTACAAAGCCAGCTGCCCACCAACATCATGCACTGTGACCAAAATGGGAAAATGACACACCTTTGTCAACACAGCTACCTTTTAAAAATGCTTCTGCCAGCTGCTCACAGATGGCTCCTCCAGCAAACTCTTCACGGCTACTCAGCTGCCACTTTGGCCAGGCCACATGCATGAAGGCTCAGCCCACCCAGAGAAGACACTGGGAAGTGCTAAAAGGACCCATGGGCATACACAGGTACTCCCTGGTAACAACCTGGGGAAACCACTCAAGTCTACCACAATCATTCTTAGGGTGGGACAGTTTCCAGAGGAAGCCAGCAGATGGGCTTCTGTCAAGGAGGCCTGATTCCAACACACACGTCAGGCAGGGGCTCATGGAAACATCCATGATGGTATGGACACATCCATGACAGAGTTACCATGGTGGGGGGCAGAAACCTGCAAGCCCAGGTGGCAGCCATGTGCCCTGGGGAGAGGTGAGGAGGAGTGGGTCTCTAGGATTGAGCAGGTGAGGCAGCCAGACCAGCAACAAACCCCGCCCCCCCAAAAAGGGGCGCAGCCTTGTCACCAAGAGCCCCACCCCCACACACACCTCCCTCACCCCCCACCCCCGGCTGCAGCACACACACCAGCCACAACTGGCTCCTGGACCCCAACCAGCAAGCCCTGGACCAGCTGTGGAACTCTCGAGGCGCCCCCTCCAGCCAGACCGGGCGGCCTTTTTACTCTTCTTTATCTGGAGGGCAACTGATAGGACTTGCTAATAGCGAATTTGGGAATTTTACATCACAAAACCACTAGAGCAAAACTAACCCCACCCACAAAAGTTCCAAGTCCGCAAAGCCCATTGTTAGGCAAATAATCTCTACTTCAGTGCCAGTTCTCATTCAAATTAGGTTTTTGCTTCTCTTAACTTGGATGTGTCACCAAAAAAAGAGCGGGAGAGGGCAACAATCCTCATTTCAGCTGGGACAGATGCGGGCGCTGAGGACACACACCTGGCTGCTCCTTCCATGCTCTGGAAAACCCAGACCCTATTCTGGCTCACTTAGCTACATAATTGCCTCTGAGGACTAATGCATAATAAAGAATATCTTAAAATTTTGATCTTTTCATTTCCCCACAAGTAACACATTCTATTTACCACCTTAGACCCTGAAAGTTACATCCCACCCACCTGTAAGAAAAAAATCATATACCAGAATCCAACTTTAAAAAGACTAGAAACATTCTTTAACTGTATCTGTAACAGACAAAAACAACTAAATGGCTTTTTCCTTTGTGAAACTCTGAACAGACGTCTTGTTCCATTACAGAAAAAGTGCAAAAGAATTTGGTCGGAGGACAAAGAGAAGCACAGTTCAAATATTTTCTTTTAAATATTTAATTTTTGTTTGTTAAACCCAGTAAAAATACAATGCAAAGAAACCAGGTCTGTGCTTCCCAAACACCTCCAGGGCAGCAGTTTCAATTTCACCTGGGGCGCTTGTTCAAAAATACTAATTTCCAAGCCCCACCCTCAGAGACTCTGACTCAGAAAACCCAGGGTGGGGCCCAGGAATCTGTAGTATTTTAAAGTACCCCAAATAGTTCCAATGCAAAACTAAATGTAGAAAACAATCACTAAGTAAATAGGGATTCAAATGCTAGCGTTTAGTCTCCTAGGCTAGTCTCCGCGTAAACCTAAAAATCACCAGGGCACATTTTTAAAATCCTGCTTCCCCAGGGGCCCTGCCCTAGGCTCACCAAGGTCTAAGGTGGGGCCCAGCAATTTTTTTCAAGAGCATTCCAGGTAAATTTGGGAAACACTAGGGAGGGAAAATGCTCTTTAGCTGAGGCAAACTGAGTTTCAATCACAGCTTTACAAAAACTGTGATCTTCACAAAGACCCTGGCATCTCCTGTCTACAGGGGCACAAATCGCTGCCAGGTTTGTCATGTGGCTGAAAATAAACCCCAGAACAATTAAGGTGCATGGGAAGACAAGAAGGTCTCCCAGCAAGAGCACAATTGGGAGAAGAAAAAAAAAAATCACTGAATACTGCAGCACATAACACTTTATGGGTTTTGCTTTGGATTAAAAAAAAAAAAAAAAAGGAAGAAGAAAAGGAAAGCTGGAGTTGATGTTATAAGCAAAACCAACTTAATGTCATGGACACTGGAACCTATGAAACCACTGGCCTTTAGCTTTTCTGATCTATATTAGAAATACACATATACATACATACATAGCAGCTCTAATAAAAACCTGGAAATAAAACAATTTAAAGCTCTTTAAAACCAAAACTTCTTGCTTTTACTTGGGTTAATTTAACCATAAAAACGATATCGATCTTAATTAAGAGGTTTGTAAAGTACTTCAGTTTGTCATTTTGTTGACATTTAAATGTAATTTCCTCTAAAAACTATTCTTAGGTATCAGCTAACTAAACTGAACTGTTGGTTTAGACTATTGTACTACCAGATAAGATAAAATTTGAGATAATTTACTAGAGAGCAACTCACTAACTTAGAAGGAGTCTACATTGTTTCAACACTTACCCCTGAGGCTGTAGGTTGTGTCGTAGGGGAAGTATTTTTGCTGCAATCATCTGAGTTTGAAGAGGTGGAAGTTGGAGTCATAGGAATGGAATTATTGCTATTACCTGCAACATTCAAAATGAACCTTATAAATATACATATACGCTACTGTTAAGACAGGCAAATACTTTAAAATCAAATGGCATTTTATTATATTTACCAGAGCAAGTCTTTGACTTATTTATGTTCTTAGGTTTTCGTTTCCTGGTTTGAATTCCCTCTTTTTTCATAGCCAGAGGTCGAGGCACCTAAAAAATTTTCACATAGGCCATAAGCTTAATCAATATTATACTGAAGAAAAACCAAACTCAAGATTCAACACTGGTACTGAAAGCCCCCATTTAAAAGAACTTGGTGTATTCCACAGATGTAGCCAAATAAATAAATAAATAAATAAATAAATAAATAAATAAAAAGAACTTGGTGTAAGTTTCAATCCAATTTTTATACACACTCAATAGATTCCAAGTGCACAAAGACTACACTTTCCCCATCAAATGTAGAGATTCTTTCAGGGGAAATGAGGTGATTTGCCAAGGAGAATTTAATTCCTTCAACTTAATGTTTATTGTTTAAAATGACTTCAATTATAGAGTATTTATTAAATAAGTATTTTTAAAGAGATCAAATATTCTGTTCCTCTGACGGATGCAAGGTTATTTTCTTTTTAAGATTCAGGTGTTTGTAATATTTTGTGCAACCTTTTAAAATGAAGTATGATTATTTGGAAACAGAATCTTTGAAAAAAAAGAAATGAAATGAAATCTTTCAAACTATAACTACCAAATATATTACTCCTTTGCACAAAAGTCTTTGATTACTTCTAGTTATTGCTCGCCTAGTTGATTTCTTTAACTGTTCAGGCTTACTACTATGTTATTAATTCTAAAATGAACATTTTCCACATTTTAACGTTTCTAAAATTGCAATGTGTCTTACAATGGATGTTTCTGATAGTCTAATTGGCAGCATTTTTTGTTTGTTTGTTTCTTACTGGTGCATAGTTTACGTTATAATTAATAGCACCATAGATTCAATAAAGTGGATATATTCCATATATATTGAATACAGAGTATAGTCAATAAAATATGCATTCAAATTTTTCACTTTAACACCCTTTCATTTGTCCAGTTTTCTAAACTGAAACCATGTACACACCAGACACTATGCATCTATGAGTGAGCAGAATAATCGACGCACCCCGTGCAGTTTCATGTACAGTCCACAGGCATTGCATACAGGTTCACCCTCGGCGTTTCTGCGCCATAAGGTGGTGGTTGTGGTATGACAGTTGGCACAGGACAATCCAAGCCGCCGTGACGAAGGCTAGAAACAGCACAACAATGCAAGTAGAAAAATAATAAATGATTTTTATGTATACTCGACATTCATACATTGATGTATCATGTCCCTGTCATCAACAAGCATGTGCCTGCTTAATTACATAAATGAAATGTTTCTTGAGAAAAAATTTCAAGTGTAATTAGGTTGACCTTCCTGGACCGAGAAACCTGAGGTTTGCAAAGTGTGCTTGATACCATACATTTGATTTGCTCTTCCAGAGCATCAGCACAGATTCTAGAATAACTGGAAAGCAGTCACACGGTTGGCTCATACTCCATGCAAAGCTTTTACCAGCACTGTAACACGGAGAGCCTCGCTCATGGTTTCTTCTCCAAGAATCTGTTTCTCAGTTACTACCGTTAATTTTTAAGGAGAATTAACACACTTTCTAAAAGTTGCCCAAATAGTTACATTCTGAAACATACAATTAGACTTCTCAAATTAAAGCCCCCCACCCGGTCCACGCACAGCAGTTGGCTGTGCACTGTTGTCACGGGTCTGAGATATAAGTCATGCAGTGCAATCACAAGCCACCTGCCAATGTGCTAAATGGCTTTGGGCAGTCTCCAATTCCCCTGAAAACTGGAGATAATCAGTTTTCTTAGATATGTGTAGAGGAATAAACCAGAAATGTTACCAGGGTCTGTATACATTAATGGAAATGGACTTAAGAAAGGTATAAAATTTTTGTAAAGAAATACATTTTAATACATTCCATAATTATCATTGTGACTGCCTACTTCCTGAATTTTTATTTTATACGTTTCACAAAAGGTACAAGCAAATTTCACAGCATTGCTTTAACACTGGCATTGTCTTATACACAGTGACACAAATATATTTTATTTGCTCCATCTGTTATGTTCTACTTTTGTTCATACTAAAGGTTAATTGTTATTACCGGGAAAAGTTACCTGTCAGGCACTATCACTCCCATTTCTGTCTTCTTTATGTCCATAACACCCTTAAAATAAATGTTTTCTCTAAATTACTGCATGTCAATTATAAAGAGTGAAAATTTAAGCTAGTATATAATTTCCTACCCCAAATGGCAAAATACAAAATTTGTTTTAAAATTACCAAATCTAAATTTTTTAAAAAAGTTGTTTTAAATTACTATAAAAATTGTGCTGCAACCTCAATAAAAAGTTTTCTGGGGAAAACTCAGGGACCCAAGCAAACTGAAAATTACAAAACTTGAGAAGAAAAGAAATTGTAAAGGAATAGAAAACAAAAATGTAAACTGAGCAGGTACTGAACATTCAGATTATAAGAGAGATTTCCAAAATCTTTGCCTGCAAATTTAGAAGAAGAAATTGAACTTTTCATTTATAGTTCATACCCTGTTACATTACTTTAGCATCACTCTTTACAGACAAATTAAAAAACAAAGAGATACTGCTAAACCTTTTAGCACTACAACATTTCTAAGAAGTCAGTGCTAACAATCAATTTGACTTTTGGTTGAAATGAATATGCTTGGCTGACAGAAGAACTACTTGGGAAATTGCTTTGCTAAATGATGAAAACATTAACAAAACCTTCCACATCAAGGCTTTTCTTTTTTCTCCTTATGGTTAAAATAAAATAATTTTCTAGGTGAGGGACAGGAAGGTTCATTAAACAGGCCATTTATGACAGTTTCCAGTGGAATTTAGAGCCAATGTGAAGCAAACTTGTTATCAGAATTTGCCATTATAACAAAGAACTTTATGACTGTCAACTGCAGATCATAAGTGAAGCCAGTCCTCATAAACATGTGAAATGCAGGTGAATGGGTTATAAAAGTTCCTTGTAACAAGTGATCTCAGTTATATTCCTCACTGACAAGGAATTCAAGTTACACCATAAATCTCTTATTTTGCAATGTATTACAAGTTCAGATTCACAGTGATTGGTTCTGTACTGCTAGCTAAACAAACTTGAGTTCAACATTCTGTTTCTGAGAACTAAGCTAGATCCATCAAAACCATAAATAAGAAGCCCACAAGGAGAACTAATTGATAGCAACACACCCTTCAATTGGTATCATTTATAACCCATTTACAAAGCATATTGGCTGACCTTGGTTACTGCCAAGACACCTGCCTCACAGGGAGAAAACTAATGAGTTCAGAAATGTTTAAAAAACCGCTTTCTTTCTGGGAAGTTATTTTTACGGGTAAGCGTACAAAACAAATAGCACTATCTAAATATGGATGTTATTAGATCAAATTTATAATGCAACTAGAACCTAAATGGCTATTATTCCAAATACCAGATTTTGCTCAATCTCAAGAAAAATGTTACCTTTTAGAGCTCAGCTAGTACCCAGCTCAATGTTGCCTTCCCCTCAAAATGGTAATAATCAGTTTCATTGTTCATGCATTCTCTAATACATGGAAACAAGGAACTGTGGAATATTTTCCAGCGACTTTTTCTTTTTTAATGTGATACATTTAAGAAAAATGAAAACCATAGAGAGTCACACGATGAAATTAAAGTGTGTCCTTTAAAGAAAATTTTAAGCTGTGGGAGGTTGTAACAAGCTTAAGGCACATACTCATTAAATTAACCTCGGCCACTTTATTTTAAATGCATTAAAAACAAAACAACCATAAAACTAATTGCTTCTCTTTAAGGTGTCAGACTTACATTGTGATGCAATTTCACTCTAATCTATTTAACACAAACAACGTGTATAGCATTTGTTCCTGCTAATTAGAGTATAACAATTAAATAAATTACTTGGATACTTAAGACGTCTGGCATCTAACTGTAAAATATTTAGCTTTAAAAGGTTATTAGATTATGAGTACTTGGCTAAACAAATGTTAGCCTTACAATGGGGTTTGTGAAAACTTTATTTTCTCTAATCACTACAGTGGTAAATACCCTCTCCTGCTAATAAGCACACTTAACAATGACAATAGGAGATAACTTTCTAGAAGAAAATCAGAACTCCCATACGAGCAAACATGGTCAAATGTGTCCAAATTGGTGAAAATTCTCAACTTGAGAGCATACAGACTACATGGTTTCTCAAGTTCTATGTAGTTCTCTCAACAACCAGATTGCAAAATAACAAGATTAAATTTTCAGCCTCAAGGGCAATCCAAAAGACATATGGAATTTGGGGCTAAACCTGTCCCTCTCCCGGGTAACAGACAGAAGGGACCAAGAAGCAGAAAGGACAAAGTGAAAGGGGCCCAGAATGAGGCTGTGACGAGGGCACGCGGGTGGGTGTGTTTCTGTCATATTCTATTTGAGGGGAATGTTCTAAGTGAGCGTGGTTTTTCGGGAATAAAATCCAAACCAGACCAAAGAGTACACAGTGAAAAAAATCTTCCTTCCCCTGGCCGCGGTCGGTCTACTCAGCTTTTCTCCCCAGAGGTTACCACCACTACCAATTTCTGGTGCGTTCTTCCAGAATTATCTCAGTGCATTGGCAAGTACATCTAGAGATGTGTAAATATAGATTTTTGAACTTTTAAAAAATGGTAGCACCTTCCCTTTTTTGTCATTTAGGGACATCCTTCCCTAAGTGCAAATACGGGGCAAGGCTGCCCTGGCTTCCCAGACGCGGGTTTCAGGGTGACCTCTGCTCGGGCGCCAGCCGGTGAGCGCTGGGGCCGGGCGGCCGGCGGGACCCACAGGGCAGGGCGACGCACCTGTCCCCGCGGGGCGCCCGGGGCTGGCCGCGGGGCAGGGCGGCGGTCACACTCACCACGCGCTTCTGCGGCTTGATGAGGGGCCGGCTGAGGCCGTTCATCTTGCTGTAGAGGCCGCAGGCGTTGCACAGGTAGTGGCCGGTGCCGTCCCGCCGCCACAGCGGCGTCTGGATGGAGCCGCAGTTCACGCACTCGCGACTCTCGGGCAGGTCCTCCAGCAGGTCTGCGGGAGAGCAGGGGACCGGGTGAGGCCGCGCGGGCCGCCCCTCCGCCTCCCCGCCGCACCCCAACACCCCAGACCCCGAACCCGCTGCCGCAGGCGCCTGTCCCGCTTCCCCGCCGCGCCCTTCCGCGCGGCGCTTTCCCGGCCGCGACGCCCGGAGCCCGGGTTTGCTTCGGTCGCTATTGATCTGCGGACCATTTGTCCGATACTCCGGCACCCCCAGGAGTGGGCGCCCCAGGAGAGACCTTGGGAAGGTCGGAGTCAGCGCTGAAAGCAGAGGACCTCAGGGGTCGGCTTGGTCCCCTGATCCCTACTCTCAGGCTCCCCCTGAGCTTTTTAAAACTGAAATCCATCAGAATTACAAGATGCCACTTGCCAACCCCCAGCCACACACTATTAACGCAGATCACTGACCCCCGCTGCAACCCACAAATGTCCCGGGACGCAGTGGGGATGCCTTATTTACTTTTGTCTCAAATAATTTTTAAAAGGTATTTTCTGTATCTGCCACCCTTCCTTATTCACCTTTTCTCCAATTTAAAATAGTCAAGTGAAATAAAAGTACCGTTCTTGGGAACTTACGATAATTAGAAATTATAAATGGGAAAATTACTCCGGTCTTCTCAGGTGGGAAAAAAAGCACTAACGTTATTAAGTACAGAGTTTAAGTTTTACTTTTTTGCCACGGGATCAAACACTAAATATTCTGATTTAGAAGTGTGTCTAATTGCTTCTAACTGCAAAGGTTTTACAAAAGGTTGACACTTTACTGATTGAGAAAATTACCAAGAACTTCCCAATGATAAATAATAGTCTTGAGTTTCCTACACTAAAATTTCAATTTATGCAATCTATTTAAACTTGTGTCTATTTTATATCATTTTTATTATTTGGTTAGTTTTTAGAATTCACAACTAACCTGAGCCTGCTAATAAAAACAAATTCTTAATTAAGAGTTCATGGTTCTATCATTTATTACTTTTCCTCAAGAAGGTTAAATAAGAATATCTATTCTCAAAAATGAGATAGGTTCTTATGTAGACTTTTTTAAAAAAATGTTTCCTAGGGTTCTTTGAGGGTGTAAATGTTCTAGTTTGGCATTCTTGAAAAAGCATTTCTGAATTACTTTTTAAAGTAAATACACATTACGCTTTAGAGTTTTTCTACTCCCACACATTCCCCTGCAATTCATAGCTTGTGCCTACCATCAACTGTGTGGTAAAGATATTTAAATATGACTTTAGCATAGAAACTCTTTAATTCCATCAATACTATTTACCCTACAAAACAAGTCTCTTTTCTCCTGATTTCTTGAGTTATGTCTTAAGTTTAAAAGAACCTAGCATCCTACACAACCCGAGTTCAAAGTTGTCATGGGGATATTGCAACTTACAACACATCACAAAGATTTATTCTTCTCCGCCCTAAAAGCCACTATTGACTACGGTAATCAGTAAAATGCTCAGGACTTCAAGGACGCTGAAGTTAAACAAGGTATTCGTCTTTGTTGTTGACTTTAAAATGTTACCTATCAGAGCCCCTCTGGATGGAGGAGTGGGGCGTTCCCTGGAAAACCCAGCCCTAAGCCTGGCCTCCTTCCTCTCTGCTGGGAACAATAAAGACGCCCAGGAGAAAACGGTGGCGTGAACCCCCAGGTAGAACTCTTTCTTCATCTGAAAACCCAAAGACAAAATTTCATTTAAAGTCCGCTTTGGGTAAACAAAATCTAGGAAGTTTGCTTATTTCTAATTGAAGAAAATCTCTCTCATTCCTTCCCTACCTCCCTCCCTCCCACCCCCACCAGGCAGCTACAATTCTATAACCAACTAAAATGGAAAAAAAAAAAAAGTTTTAGAAAAATTATAAAATCTGTGCTGAAAGCTTGTTCACCAAGCTCCCCTCATTCAGCTCATCATCCTTTTGTAACAGGGCTGCTGGGGTGCTGCTGCGGGTGACAGTTGGGGCGGGAGCTTAGGAGGGTGCAGCACCCAGGGAATAAAGAGCTGTGAGGACCTTGAGCTCACCCCATCCACCCCCAGGCAGGGAGAGGTATACTAAGTGGGTTTCTAGAAAAACCAAACTGTGCAGGTTGATAACGCTTAGCACTTGGGTTTTAGCCCTTGTGTTTGCTCAAATCAATTAAAGAGTCTGCCTCCAAAAAATGGTTTGTTTTGTTAAAAAAATCGAAGTGAAGAAACAGGAAATCTAGCTAGGAAGCTGGCATCAGAACACCTATGAGGACAGACAAAAATTAGGGTCACCCACCCCAAACACTGGCTTGGTCCCAGTGGCTTCCTGCTTTCCTAACAGACTTTTCATGCAAAATTGAGTGTTTCCAAATCCCTTCCCATATTTTTTTAAATGTACTCTGGGTCTACAGAAGATTTTTCTAACTGTGATGTCATGCCCAGAAGGTGAAACAAATCAAGGAAAGGACAGGCTCAGTTTAAAACAAAAAGAAACTTACTACTCGCCTGCAACTGTGCCATACAGCTCCTAAAAGGATTTCTCATACAGAACCAGTTACTGTAAACATCTGAAGACTCTCCTGATCAGCCTTTGGACTAGCTCACTCTCAGCCGTGTAAAATGCTGGAAGACGAGGGGAAAGGAATCTAGAGACCAAGCTAAGGTGTGTGGAGAAACAGGCAGAGCCCCAGGACTGTGCTCTAACTGCACCCAACTAACGTACCCTTTCAGATTCCCTATAAGGCTCCATGACTGACAAAAGAAACTTTACACCCACCCACCACCCTCTTCCCGTCCTTTGAAGATTCCCAGTCTCCGAGGTCTCCCGTTCTTTGCTCCCGGGAGCCAAATATGGGTCCCTATGCAGCAGGAAGGGTGGCAGCCCTCTGCTCTCTTAAAGCCCAACCTAACAGGGCAAATTTCAACAGGGTCCCCAACCCCATTCCAGACACAGACAGTAAAGATGGTCTCCAGAACCAGCTTTGCAGAAGGAAGAAGAGGGAATTTTGTGACCAAAGTCTTGGAGCTCCTGGGAGAAAAGAAGAAGGGCTTGTTACCAAGAAGTTTGTTGCCCCTCTCAACTTTCCTAGTGGGGAGCTGTTCAAATCAGTCCCTTCACTTTCAGGCCACTAGCATTTCCAGTATGTCTTCTGAACACAAGATAGGCAAATGCTCCACTTCATCTTAACGCATCAGGGTCCCTAAAAGGATTTGCTGTTCCTGAGGTGGCACCGAGGCTCCCACAAGAAGCCCAGACCTGGGGTACACAAGACACTGGAGCGGGACAGTTTGGCCTGGTGGGTCTCTCTTATCCTTGCCACCCAGGTGACCTAAAGGCCGCTCCACAGCTCCCCTCAAACAAACAGCAACAATAAAAAAGGTTTTGTCTCTCCTTAAAGGAAAGGTGAAATACAAAGCAAGAGCGACCAGTGAAAGCACTGAGGAAGCGGAATGCTGCGGCTGGTGTGCCTGAGAAAGAACCCAAACCGCAGGGCTCACACCCTCCTCCCTGCTGGATCAGAACAGAACATTCTTCAAAATGAGGTATTTCCGGGTATTTTTGACAATTGTGTTTTCCCAGTTTACCTCTCAGTGGCCCCCAGACACAGGAGTTAGAGTATGAGTGCAACTGGAAGCTGAGAAATTGGTGGGCTAAACTCCAAAGGAAGCGTAAGTGCCCCAGCTCCAGGATGTGAGGGTCACAGCCTGGCCACAGAGCCAGGTCCAGCTGATGCCAAGCCTAAGGGCTGCCCAGTCCAGGTGTCCTCTCACCTTTTCTTTCCCTCTCCTCCCTGGGGAGAGATGCCTACGAGCTACCTAAGCCCTTAGGTCCTTCTGTCCTACTCTTTTAAAAAAATACCCTTCTCCTGGAACACACACACAACTCCTCGCCTTTGGAAAGCGAGATTGGGTGAGACTGCAAGTGCATGTGTGTGTTTGCAGAGAGGGCGGATCAAGCGCCCAACACACCCCCAAACTTACCCCCACCATGGAATCTCACTTTTCCACTCACCCAAAGCAGGCTCAGGCCCTGTCAGTTCTCTCCCAGCCTCATTTTTCCCCAATAGCCGAACTCCGCGAGTTTCCCTCTGGCACTGAGGTAGGGACGTGCACTTAGTCTCTTCCGTGTAAAGGAACCCAGAGAGTCCGCACAACAGAATCGCATCAGCGCTACCAGACTCTGTCACCCTGACACAGGCCTGCGCATCCTTTCCGCAGCCAGGCCGACCTCTGTGCAGAGGGGACAGGAAAGCCCTGAAATCCTGGCCCCAGTCAATCAACTGCTCCACACCCGCTGAGCCCCAGCGCCGGGGCCCGCGCCCCCCACTGCGGCGCTAGCCTTACCTGCGCTGGGGCCCCGCGGCACGGGGAGCGGGGCTCCGGCGCGACTCTGCAGGCTGTGCAGCACCGGGGTCTCAAAGGGTCCAGCGGGCCAGGCGGGCGTCAGTGGCGCACCCACGTAGGGAGAGTAGGGGCTCGGGTGGTGGTGGTGGTGGTGGTGGTACGTGCCGTTCAGTGGCCGGGCCGCCGACAGCGAGCTGTACTGGTGCTCGCGGCCGCCCATGGCCGCCAGGCTGCCGCCGCCGCCGCTCACGCCGCCCGCGCCCCCGCCGCCCGCAGCCGCGTAGCCCCCCGGCTCCCGCGCCGCGCCGTTGGCCATGGGCGGGCTGGGGGAGTAGGGGAAGCGCGCCGAGACGTGCGCCGCGGCCGAGCTAGAACTGCCGGGCCCGGCGGCCCCGCTGCCCGCCGCGCCGCCGCCGCTGCCGTACGGGGGGCTGTCGGCCGAGGCCTGGGGCCAGCCGGGGTGTGCGCCCGCGCCGCCCGCGTGGTTGGCCGGCCCGCTGCCCGCCCCCTGCAGGTAGGGCAGGCCGGGCAGCATGGAACCCACGCGGGTGGTGGGCACGTACACTGGGGAGTTGGCCGCCGCCGCCGCGGCCGCTGCTGCCGCGGCCGCAGAATGCACGAAGCCGCCGGCCGCGCCGTCGTAAGCGGCTGGCCCCTGGCTGGAGAGGGCGGCGAGGGTCTGGTACATCTCCTCCGGCTGCTCGGGTGCGAAGGGGCTCAGCTTGGCGCCGCGGCTGGACCACAGCAGCTTGCTGGCGGTCGCGGCCTGGTCGAGGTCAGTGAAGAGCAGCAAGTCCTCCCAGCTCGGCAGGGCGCTCCCGGGGCCAGCGACCCCGGGCGCCGAGGGTCCGTGGGGAGCCCCGAAGGGATGCGAAGCGTAGGGGCTGAGCAGCAGCGAGCGGGCCGGGGTTCCGGCAGCCGCCTCGGAGTCGAGCTGCGGCGTCCTGCAGTGGTTGGCGCCGCCGGGGCCGCGCTCCCCGCCCCGGGAGCAGCAGGAGGAGGACGAAGAAGAGATGGGGGAAGGTGGCGTGGAGGGCTCCGGCGCTGGAAAGGCCCCGGAGTTGCCCGCGTCTGTAGCCGCGGCCCCGAAGCGCTTCGGCAGGCACCAGCCGCCGTCAGTCAAGGCCATCCACGGTCCCGCGCCGCTCCAAGCTAACTTCTAGCTCCTGAGGCGAAGCGGAGGAGACGGACACGGGAGGAGAAATAAAGACGGGTTACCAAAAGCGTATGACAACCTCCACTCCCTTTCCTAGCTCTAATGGGATCTAAGTCAAATGGGACCTTTAAGACTCCCTGAAGATCCCAGGTCGGCCCAGGGCGTGGGGATTGGGGAGGGAGCGGGGAATGGAGCCTGCGCAGCCGCCAAAAGGTCCTCAAAGGACTGGGAGACCCGCCCTCCCTCACTGGCACCCCAGGATCCCCTTGCCCTCCCCGCGCACCCCTCGGCAGCATCCTTCCTCCGTGCGCGCGCCAGATCCCAGGGGTGATCTCGGTGAAGCTGGCCTAGGCTTTCCTTCCGCCCCAAAGAGTCTCCCTCGGGGCTGATGACACACAAAAGAAATTAAGTAGCAGTGCGTGTCGGCTCTGCCGCCTCCCGCCTCCCTGAGGACGCCCCTCTCTCGTAATTCCTCGGCGTGAGGGCTCCCCGCGGGAAAATCATTAGCGCAAAGAAGGCGACCTGTCCACGAAAACGAAACCGCCGCGTTCTCCCTGCTGGCTCTCCCAGAGTTTCCCCGGCTGCGCCGACCAGACCGAGCGCGAGCCCCAGAGAGAAATGCAATCCAACGCAGGGAAAGCGGGCGCCAGGGCGGAGCCCGCAGCCGGGACCTTCCGGGCACTGGCGGGCACTGGCGGTGCGGGGAGCCCGCGCGCCACACACCTTACGCAGGGCCCGCGCCTGCAGGCAGCAGCGCGCGCTCACGCCGGCCCGGCCACCCCGGCCCAGCCCGCGGTCATCCTCAGCCGCGGAAAAGCCGAACCGTTCCGGAATCGGACGTAGCGGGGTGGGGCGCAGCGCAGAGAAAAGGAGGGGAAAACGCAGGGCGGGGTGGGGGGTGGCGAGACCGCCCCGGAGCCAAGGCCACCCCAAAGGGGAGAGCAGGAAGAATGACAGGGAGACGCGGAGGGAGTGGGGGAGGGAGGCAAAATGCAGCAGGGCTGGTCTCCTCCGGGCTGCTTTTCCAATCGCTTTGGCTCAGCGGAGATTACCACACTAAAATTAATGCCCACACATACACAGACCTCCGCTAGATAGCAAGAAAGAAGTTTCTCTGCCCGCCCGACTGCCGGCTCCCGCCCCTTTGCGCCGAGATAACTCGGAGATAAGCTGCGCGCAGATAAGCGCCACGGGGACAGAAAGACACCAGAAGTTTGTCCGCGGTGTCCCGGGAACCTGGGAGCCGCTACAGCCCTCCGGGAGGGGAGGAGGGAGACGCTTCGGCGCCGACCCGGCCAGAGAGCCGAGGCCTGGAGGCCCGAGACGGGCAGGGCAGGAGGGGAGGAAGGCGGGGAGCGAGCGAGGGAGGAAGCGGCCGAACCTCGAGCGGGCGCGGCGCATGGAGAACGGCGGCGGCCGAGGCTGCTCCGGGCGCGAGAGAGGCCGAGGGCGCCAGCGGGCGAGCGCGAGTCCCGGTCTGCGCGGCGCTGCTGGTGAATAAAAAGGAGAGAGGAGGCGCCTCTCACTGCTCTGCCGGAAAACTGCAGCCTGCGCTCCTGATTGGACTCACCGAGCCCTAAACAAACAGCGCTCGCCGAAGGGTGCCAGGCTGTGGGTCGGAACTGCGCTCTGCGAGCCGCTGGGCGCTGGAGGTGAAGAGGAGGAGGGATCGAGGGGAGGGGAGAAAAAGGGTGGGGAGGGGACGGCGAGGGGGAGGGGAGCGCGCCGCCCTGGCAGACAATGAGCGCTGCGCAGCCTGCGGGCGTGGGCTGAGCCGCGAGCACCGTCCCCGGAGTGGGGGCGAGTCCACCTTGGGGGCGCCGAGCCCAGGGACGCCGGGGGAGGGGTGGAGGAGACAGAACGCCTGACCTGGCTGGCGACCCACACCCATCCAGCCGCCGAGCACCCTCCGGCGCCCCCAGTTGCACGCGCGCACACACACACGCACACGCAGAAAGAGGAGGGAGCCTTGGCGCAGGAGGAGCTGGCAGTGCACGCTGCGCCGCCGTCGCGGCGGGAGGGGCGCGCCAGCTCCCGGGTCAGCGCGCCCCCAGGATGAGGGGGAAAAGGCTTTGCTCCCTCTCCCCCCGTAAGCTTTCTGCTCTGCAGTCGTGTGTGACCTTAAACTTTCCCCGACCCTCTCTGGGATGCTAGGGCTCGGGTCACGGTGGCCGTTAGGGGTTGGGGCTCCCCCAATCTGGGAAACAGGGAACCCAGGTGCCCAGCTCCTATCTCTCCCTTGCTCTTAAAATATATACTGAATTCCTGGGAAGTTTCGGGAGCTTCACGACGACATTCCCCAGCTAACCTTTGGGAACTTTTAACTGAGGTCGTCGTGTACAGAAAGGTTAGTCTATGGGGTGTGCAGGGTGGAAAAGGGCTTCCTTGTCGGTCACGTCCGGGGACGCTCTCCGAGTTCTGAAGTCCGGTGCGCTCTGAGCCTGCCCTGGGCAACTTCGGGTTAGTTGCAGGAGAGTGGTGGCGAAGCGGGGCGCGGGGTGGGGGGTCACCTTGCCTTACCCAGCGCTTCCCCGCCCCCACCCTCATGTACACACCCCTTCTTCGCTGCCTCCAAACGGTTATCACAACTGTGTGCAAACTGACACGGTCCTCAGCGGGCAAAGGGACTGGAAATGAGCATCGCGGGGTTATCACGCCGATCTGTCAGCGGAGAGCCGCGCGGCTGCAGGCCGGCCCGCGGCGCGAGCCCTGATATATGCCCCGCTCCCGTTCGCTCACAAAAAGGATTTCTTCCGACAGACGTGACCCCAGAAGGCTGCCCAGAGAATTTAAGTAGGGCAAGAGGAGTTGTTTTGTGAGAATGGAATTTTTACACTTTTTTCCCAGGTAAATCGAAGTAAATGATTTCCTAAAGGTCAGTGTCTTTGAAAGCGTTTAGGCTCTGCTTTTTGGTTTGGTTTTGTTTTGTTTTATTTTTGCTTTTTTCCAGTTAGGGAAGGGAGAGGGTGCCTAAGCAGAGTCGAGTCGGGGTAGGTAGGTGCGCTGTAAAATACGGTTTCGAGAGATTGTGAGACCTCGTCGCTAAGTGTAGGTTTCCTTTCAGCGTAACTGTGAGTTGTGAACCTGTGGGTCCTGAGGGGGCAGGAGGGACAGGAGGGACAGGGCTTGGCTGTGCGGGGGAGGGGGCGCGCTATCCAGGAAGTTGGCGAGAATTCTTCTTTTTTCATTCTTCGTTGTAAATTGCTCCTAAACACTTCTGAATTTTAAATTGCTACCGAGAAGGTCTATAAACCGTTTTCATACTATTTAGTCACTTTTATTACATTCCTCTTTGCCCCCCCCCCCCCAATCACTGCGGCGGCTCCCAGTTTCAGCATGGCCGAATTTCTAAAAGGCTGAAGGTAGAAAACTCTGGAATGGAGAGACTGGCGACTGGAGCAGGATCCAGGGGCTTTAAATTTTAACCTGAATTCGATCGAATGCGACGACCAGAAGAGGTAGCCTGGCGTTCGGCAGCCGCTCAACTTCCACCAGGACTTGGAATGCCTTGTTTTTGGCTCTTCCGTGAGTTCTGGCCAAATTTTTAAATGGATTGGGTTTTTGCAGAAGTTCATTTGTAAGCAGTCACGGAAATGTTGTGGACGTTTGATTTCTTTTGAGTCCACTGTTTTGAAATAATGTTTCTCAGGTTTACTATTAAAAGCAATTTAAAGAAGAAAAACTTCATATCTTATTTGCTAAAAATAAAATATTTGGCTAAATTTGCGTCTAGGCTGTCAATGGCCTCCCAGCCCAATCCCCAAATAGATCGAGCCCCGGCGCGAGCCTGATTCCTGTCCCGTGTGTTTCTTTATATTTGCAAGTAGAGGATGCCTGTGTGGGTTTCCCTGGACAATAGCTAGCCCCCGGGACCTGCGCTTTCCTTAGCGCCACAGCCGCGCGGGGAGGGCGCGCTAGCCCCGGCCGCTGGGACGGCGGTGGGCGGCAGGACGGACATTGACCGATTCGACAACGTTCGGGCTCTAAGGGCTCGAGAAAGGATCTCGCATTTTACTCTCCGGATTCTCCATCTCTTTTTTAGTAGTGCCCAGAACAAAGGAGAAAATAGGTAATTGCTCTTTTTCAGGGTCACGCATTGTATTTATTTTTTAGACTGGTTTTCCAACCAAACGGGGGAATGGGTAGTGAAATGGGGTGTGTTTTTTTTAATGTCAGTTAATTTAAAAATAAAAGAAAACTGTTTAACTCGTAGAGTTGATTCAGACAGAAAACCAGGCTGCCCGACCCGGATCTGCCTTTTACCCAATGCGTTGGCCTTGGCGCTGGGGACAACACCGCGGGGGAGAGGCAAGTTTCCAAAGCCACCTTCCTGGGCCCAAGGCCCCGCGAGCTGAGCTTCCTCGGCGCGCCCCAGCTGGTCTGGGAGGCAGGCAGAATGGGGGTAAGGAGGGAAGAGGTGCACCCCAAACTAGGGAGAAACCCAAGAACTGGAGAGAAGAGCCCCACAGTGCCCCAGGTAGACAGGCTCTTAGACGTTCTTGCTTTCTTTCCTCTTCCTTTTCCTTTTTTTCACCCCCGCCTGTCCCCTCTTTCGGGATTTACTAATCTTTAACGAAACTGTTTCCCTCCGGACTATTTAGACCCAAAGAGCAGCCCCTCTGGAGCGAGCCGTCCTTCTCGCGCTCAGAGAGGGCTGGCTCCGGGGCGCGGCCTGTCCCCAGGGTTGATTTATTTGGGCCGCGCCACACCACTATTCGCGATTCGAATCCAGCCAGAACACAGCAGCCAATTGGGCAGGGGGCGGGGGCTTTGCTGCCACACGGGACGGTGTTCAGGGACCCAACCGTGCGCCGCTTCCGGAGGAGCGGCGAGACCCGAGCGAGGACCCGCGTCACCGTCACCCACCTTACCCGTCTAGCCCCGCAAACTCAAGCTCATTGGCTTAGTTCGCAAGGCTCCTGGCTGCTCCAGCGGCGTTTCCGAAAGAAAAAGATCGCGACTTCTGACTTGAAATATAGTTTTAGCGTTAGATTTTTATAAGCCAGATTTATGAGGCCTTCTCGCTTATACCATATTTCTTCCTGTCCCGGCGACGCTATTACCCAAGGACACGGGGTCACTTCAGCGCCCCCCATCGCCGCCAGCGTCCAGGCCCAGTAGCCGGGTCTGGGTGTCGTGTCCCCCACAGTCAGCGACCGTAAGTCCAACGCAGGCCATTGCCCAGAGGCCTGATGGTGATTTTCTTTCTTTTACATTTAATTCCCAAAAGAATTAGAAGTACTCTTTGGCAACGTCAGGTGACTGGGGCGGAAGCGCGAAGCTCGCCCAACCCCCGCCCCGGCTCCCCGCCGCCAGCCCTGTGGGTGAGGCACTGGCGGAGCGGGCGCCGGGGTCCCCAGGGCGCTGGCAGTCGAGGCCCGGGGGCGCGGGGCCCGGGAGCGCGGCGCGGCGCGGCGGCTCCAGGCGCGGCCGGCCCGGCCCGGCCCCTCTCCCGGCGCAGCCCCGGGCCGACCCCGCGCCGCCGGCGGCCGCCAGCTCGGCGCGGAGGTGGGCTCGCGGCGGCGGCGCGCGAAAGGTCACCGCAGTGGCATTCCTCTCCGCGCGCTGTTTACGCGGCTTAATGTGCTCCGTGCGCCGCGGGTAGGTTAGGGCCGCGATAAGGGGGCGTCCGGGGCAGCGTCGCTGTAAAAGCCCCACGCTGGGCGCCCTAGCCCTCCCTCGTCCATTAACCTTTTTACTTTCTTCTTCCCTCTCTCTCTTAAAGCTTGTTATCTAGGCCACCCAATGACCGACGAAAGATTCCCCCCCCTGCTTCTCCCGTGGCCGCTTTAAACCAAATAAATCGAGCTATTAAGGGCCAAGATGTCTGACAAAAGATCGAAAGGTGTCTTTCGGTGATCGCTTAAAGGGGCGAAGGAGAAGCTTGCGGCTCGCAAATCCCGATAAAGAAATTCCACAGCGGCGCCGGCCTCCCTCCTCGCGGCCTGCTTGCGCCCTGACACCCTGAGATCCCCGATGTGTGGCCGCTGCCGGGGAATGTGGGTGTCGGGGCTGCGGGGCCTGGGAGTGCCAGGTCCGGGGGGCGGAGGCAGACACTGGGGTTCCCGGGCGCTGTGGAACTCCGGGTCGGGTCGGGGCTGGGGGTCCCAACATGGCCCCCTGCGCGTCGCAGAAAAGCAGAGCTCAGAGGGCCTAAATGACTATCCCATTTTGATTACTTTATGGTACTAAATATTATAGAGACAAAGCCAACCCTCTCCACCTACACGGCCCCACTTCCTTTTTCTAAGGGACGACCTAATGCTCCACACCTCTGGTCGTGGTGAGCGGACCTTCCTTTGAACCCCAGGCAGAAGGTGGTTGGCACAACCCAACCGGGCAGCTGGGTTAGACTGAGGCTAGCTGGCCTCGAGGGTGTGGACTCGCAGACTAACAGCCCGCAGGTGGGAGGCAGAGGTCCAGTCATTCAGTCATCCTCAGGTAGAGTTTGGTTATGAAGTGTGGTGTTTATTATCATTATTAATTGCTGCTGGCATCACCACACGAAGCCTAGGGCTGCCAGCTGGGCGGAGGCCCTGCCCCTGGGGGCATCCCTTCCTTTTCACTAAAGGGTGAGGCAGGGAATATCCAGTTTCCTGATCCAGGGCTGGGAAGTGGCTTGGAGAGTCAGATGCTGATGTTTCTGAAGTTGTCTCCTCCCCTTAAGCAGATGGAGCATTCCCCCATATTCCAGCCCAGCACAAGCTTTTTCTACCACTTTGAGATAGGACAGGGCAAGAAGCTGGGGGTGGGGGCAGGAGGGCAGGGAGATGAGACCTCCTTGGCTTCCCCGCAGTAGGGCTTTTTCCCAAGTCGTCTGCCTTCCACAATGTGTTCTCTGAGGACAGATGTTGGAGGCGGGACTCTCAATTCCAAAAGGCAATCCAGGGTCTTCTGTCTGTCACCTCACACTGGACCCAGAAGTTAAAGACGTTTCTCTTTTCTTATTGTCCCTCTCTAAATAAGCCAAACTCCAAAGTCATCTACTTATCTAATCTTTGCCCCTAACTTAGTCTCTAGGGATTGGGAAAACCAAAGCAATAGAGGAAAAGCGATCATTTCTGCTTCAAAGAAGGTGAAAGACAATATGGATGCAGAAATTTCCAAACCACTGGAGAGGCAGGACCTAGATCTTCCTAGATTTCTCTGGTATCACTAGGTGTGCAGACCGTGCCAATTCTAGGGCCAGGGTCCAGATACCACTGCTCCAAAGCTGCCTCTCAGCTCAGAGACCTTGTTGGCTGCTGGGTGGTTTGTTTTTGTTTGTTTGTTTTTTGTCGTTCTTGTTTGAATGGGTGGGCAGGATTGCTAAAGGGAAGCAGAAAAAGAAGGAAATCAGCTTTCAGAGATTTGCCAAATTATGAACGTCCCTCTTGAGTCAGTTAAAGGGGGAAAAAGCCCCAAAAATAATGCATTTGCCACCCGGAAATATGACCTTTCCATTCAGCTATGTTGCAAATATGCAGAGAATTAGAACCAAAGGGCTATCTACCAACATGCAGTCCTCCAGTTTCCTGCCACTTGTCCAACATATACTGAGTATACACTGCGTGGAGAAGAAATAAAAGAGTTAGCTCCTAGTTTTGAAGTGTTTACAGTCTAGAAGGTTGGCTCCTCTGTAAAGGCAGTTAGGCAAAGTCCCTCAGACAACTTCCAAGATGGAAGGAGATGACTAAGTCTTTTTCCTTTCTCTAGAAAAGTACTCAAGTTCAGTTTGTCCTCTAGGCTTTCCAGTGGGCTTGTAAAGAAAGGAGTTCCTAGCACTCTAGAAGGCTGAAGCAGGAGGATCGCTTGAGGCCAGGAGTTCTAAACCAGCCTTAGCAAGAGGGAGACCTCTCTACAGAAAACAGAAAAATTAGCTGGGCGTGGTGACACACTCCTGTAGTCCCAGCTACTTGGGAAGCTGAGGCAGGAGGATCACTTGAGCCCAGCAGTTGGAGATTGCACTGAGCTATGATGTCATCATTGCACTGCACTCTAGCCCTGGAAACAGAGCAAGACCCTGTCTAAATAAATAAATTAAATGGATGAATGAATAAATAAATAAGAAAAGAAAAGGAGTCACTCTAGCTCTCACACTGAGGAAATTTCTAGGAGCCGCTGGGCCTGCACAAAGAACACAGAACTCTGGGCCAGCCTGCTTGGGTTTGAGTCTTGATGCAACAAACACTTACTTGCTGTGTGACCAGGGCAAGTAGCTCAACTCTCTCAGTGCCACAGTTTCCCCATCTGTAAAATGGGGATAATAAAAGTACCTCCCTTACAGGATTGCTGAGAGGATTAAAAGATTTCTTATGTGTAAACTGCTAGCTAATACTACCTGGCACATAGTAAGCACTTTATAAGTGTGACCTGGTGTTACTAATATCTATGCTGTAATAGACTTGCATATACTACACCAAATTTCAAATTCTTGTGTGACCCAGCTGTCCCCCGGGACTAAATTAATTCCTAGAAGAGGACTTCTTTGAGCCACCACCATTCAACTTTGGGACCCACCACTCACCAGAGATCTCAAGGCTTTTCTGCGTGCCAGCAGCGAGGACTTTATTTATTGCATTATGGTAGGAAAGGAGGTGAGGGGTGAGACAAACATAGGTCCTTTACTTGCTTTTGGTTCCTTTGAAGAGGAAACATTCCTTGTTGCTCCCCTTGCAAATGCCAGCAGCAGACTGCAGGGTCTCCTACAGCACAAAGATAGTAATCTTGAGGCTCCTCCTCTGTTCCAACAAAAGAATCCCAGTCCACAGCGGCACCCCTCCCTGGGAACTTCTTTCTGGCAGTAGACAGGAGTGAATTAATAGATGGGCCATTAAGCAGGGCAACCTTGAGGACTGGCATTAGATACTAGGAGGAAAAACAGAACTAATTAAATCATCTAACTTTATATTTGTACATTTTGATTGTACAGAGTTACAATCATCTAACTTTATATTTGTACATATTTGTACAAATACTTTCAGTTTGGTACTGCTGTATATGCAGGAGACTTATTCTACTTTAATAACATTTTTTTGAAGGAAGAAAAATATTTCTGAGAAGCTATGGAATATATTATTGATAAGGAAATTAGCAACATCATTACTGATAGGCCACTCCAGACATTTTTCAACTGATTTTCTGTTTTGTTTTTTGTTCTTTTCTTATTGTATTCTGCCTTCTAAAACAAGATCTAAACCCCAATAATAAAAACTTAAAAAAAGAAATCCATGGGACATAACAAAGAACACTGTTCTCTAGATAAAATGACAGAGAAAGAGATTTGTTTTTCAGAAGGCAAAGTCTGGAGGGAACATAAAAGTCTTCCCCTCCCTGAGGTTTTTCTGCCGGGTTTGTGCCCAGAGCCTGTTTTTCTCTTGTCTTTGACAGTTCTGATCTTCTCTACATTTGATTTACTGAGTGCTGTCATTTCTCTGCTCTTTACTTTCACAATCACACATTCAAACCTGATAAAGTTCAAGACCCTGAATACTTGTAGTTCTCCCAGATTTACAGTCCTCCTGCCCCCCACCCCGGCCAGCCGTCCCGAGGCTGATTGAATCCTCATGGACAGAAGCCATTGGGGATCAGCACAGAGCCAGCGGGTCCAAGAGGGTCGGGCCCACAGGGAACGTCAACCCCGCGTCAGCTCAGTTATCCTGTCAACTCAGTTATCCGCAGCAAACTGTGGTTGCTTCCTGCCCCTAGAAAGTGATTATCAACATCTCTTGTTTTACTTCTAATTTCCAGTCTGTACCTGCCTGTGGGCCCATATAGGAATTGTAATTTGCAAAACTTTGAATCGGTGCGAATTGGGTACAAAATCATGGTTAATGCTTGTGAGTGCTGGATTTTCCTAAGTAGCCTTGTGATCAAGAGCAAGACACTTAACCTCTTGGTGCCTCAGTTATTCCATCCATAAAATGGTAGAAATATTACTTGCTACAAACATTAATCACAAACTAATGACTTGGGTCCTCTTTCCCACATGTACCTCTGCCAGAGCTCCAAGAAGACTGCTAGCATATGTTTCATCTGGCTCTTTGGTTTCCGTCAGGTTCAACACAAACTTACATGTTAATCTAAATACTACACCAGTGGGCTAAACAAAAGGGACAATTCATCTCCAAAAGCTGAACAGTTAGTTAACTTAGACGCAAGTTTTCAAACCACTGAAATGTCTTCTGATGGAAGATACCATCTAAATAATCTCTTCTGTGTCTGTAAATATCCACTAAACCCCAGAACACTGAACAAAACCAATCACTTAGGATGGACACTGTTATTTTCAACATGATTACTATATGGGGACTTTGTATTTACCAAACAGATAATGTTTTTGCATGAGTTAATATTTTCATTTATCTTGAATTATCAGAATTTTCTGATTAGGGTAAACATTTTAGGTAGCAGCAATTTTAAGTAGGTCTTTTTTTAAAAAAAAATCACTGTTCCAAGTCTATGAACTAAAAAGATGTGATTTTCTCCCCTTTAACATTCATATCCGAAAGAGTACTAAATTGTCATAATACCTAAGGGGGAAATTGTGTTAACCTATTAGAGAAGGAAGCAGGGTTGTTGCCTACCGTCTTCAAAGGATTTTATTTTTATTTTATTTCATATTTTACCTATCTAGTCAAAAGACACCAGTAGAGTGTATTACAATGTTGCTTTTTCCTGGCCACGTATTCACGTCCGCAGAGGTGACTGAAGATGGAACCTTGACCTAATGCGTATCAAATAACTTTTTCTGGCTTCTCCTAAGCCAGATTACTGCTCTGTTTGCAACATCACAAATTAAGGTATGTAATTATCCAACAAAAACAATGTGAATATTACACCATTTTTAAAGATTGATTACCACATAGCCAGTACCTAGCAAACTCTAGCCAAAAACCACAGTGTGGATCCACAAAATAAAGCTGTCAACCTTTACATTTCAAAGGCATCTTTCTGTCAAGAGCTCAGCCTGCCTTGGGCAGAAGTGAAAAAGTCGAGTGAACAGAAAAGAGCATACCAGCTCTCTGGACCAGCACCAGAAACCAGGTGTACCACTGCACCTGGACCTAGTTTAAGCACCCATGATGGAGGTTGAAGGCATAGGGTTATAGGTTCAAATCCCAGCTATGTAGCTCACTGACTTTAGCTGTGTGTCCTTGTGCAAATTCTGTAATTATCTCTACTTCTCATTTTCCTCATCTGTAAAAAGGAGGTAGTAACAACAGTAGCCGCCTGGTATGATTGTCGTGAATACTAAATGAGTTGATATTTATAAAATGATTAGAAGAGTGTCTGGCTCAACATACAGGCTATTTGAAATGTTTGATAAATAAGCAGAAACACAAACATCTATTTCAGGCCACTTCTTATGGGGAAGGGAGGTGAAGGAAAGGGAAGAGGTACCAAGGACTCAAAGAAGTGAGGTAGGAAAGTGATCAAAAACAAAAGAGGTCGGGTGCAGTGGCTCACAACTGTAATCCTAGCACTTTGGGAGGCCAAGGCAGGAGGATTGCTTGAGGTCAGGACTTAGAGAACAGCCTGAGCAAGTGTGAAGGAGAGTTTAAAATACCTGTGTATCTATAACCTCACATCTCTAGTGAGCTGTTAGCTTGTCATGTTACTGACACATAGAACATGCTCAGTGTCTGGAGAGAGAATGAGTGGTGCTGTGACTGAGATCGAGGGAAGCTCGGAAGATTAATGATGCTAATAAAAGATAATATTTGATGAGCACATGCCAAGGGCCAGACATTGTTCTAAGAACTTTTACAACTTGTCTGCATTACTCTATGAGGTAGGTACTCATCTTATAGGAGAGGCACAGAGAGGTTAAGAAAAGTGCCCAAGGTCACTCCGCTAGTTAAGTGACAGAGATTAACCTCAAATACAAGCAGCCTGGCTCCAGAGTGCAGGTACTGTCACATCTTTCACAGTCACGCTATGGATTCTTCCTTCCCATCAGCAGCTGAAACCAATTCAGACACTTCTGCCGATCCATCTGTTGGATCTGGAATTTTCCTTACAGTAATGGGAGGCTTTAAAAACCAATCTCTCAAAATAGGGACTAGGACAAGATCAATATCCTCTTCCTGCAACCACTCAAAGAGGAGCTAGGTTTAAAATTCTTCACTTAATATACAATTCAAAACAATCTCTTTATAAATATGATTCCATCCCCAACCCCAACATCCTGGCTTTGTTCCAATAAGCTGGCCCAACTCAAAGTTGACTCTCAATTCAAAGGAGCCCCACTCATTCATTCTCTTACAAATTTATCAGTGATTTTGTAAAAACAAAAATATATACATATGTATACATGTATGTATCTATGCACACATACGTTGATACACACATATACACATATATATGTTATATATATATATATACACACATACAGTTAATCATATTAATAATGTTCTATAGTTACCACAAATACTGAATAGTGACCACTGAACCATTGCTCCTAGGGGAAGTACAGGGTTAGGTTTCTTTGAACCTCCAATCACAACCTTGTTTTATGTGTGTTTCTGTTTAAAGAAACCTTATTTCATATATAGTGTTGATTAATTAACACTGAACTCACAGTCAACAGCACCGTAACTCATACATGAATGAAGCTTCTCTCACACATGTATTTTCTCTGTAAGGGTCCTCACAGCCTCCTTGCACTTAGGAACACTAACAGCACTTCGGTACTATATTTAGAGGCCATATCAAACAGCAAACTCACTAACAAAAGGCACACAAATGGGAAAAACGTGGCACTGCAGAGACTTCGAAAGGACACTTGTTTATAGTCTGAGAGCTGAAACAAGCCAGAGAGTCACCTTGTTCGACCTCAGCTGGGAACAAGCATATTGGACAACTCAAATGGTTTGCTGCTCTGCACGAGTCTGAGAATGATCAAGAAAGCACCCAAGTATTGAATTGGGGGTTACTGATACATTTTAGTGAGTAGGTGAATTTGCAAATATGGAACCTGCAAATAATGAGGACCACATTCTGCCATCTTTCAGTCATAGATGCCAACCAAAATGTTGGCCCAGCATTAGACAGGAACTCCATGATGTCAAAACTTCTGATCTAAAAGTGAAAATGTTTTGGCTGGCGCGGTGGCTCACGCCTATTATCCTAGCACTCTGGGAGGCCGAGGCAGGTGGATTGCTCAAGGTCAGGAGTTTGAAACCAGCCTGAGTAAGAGTGAGACCCCATCTCAACTATAAATAGAAAGAAATTAATTGACCAACTAAAAATATATAGAAAAAATTAGCTGGGCATAGTGGCACATACCTGTAATCCCAGCTACTCAGGAGGCTGAGGCAGGAGGATTGCTTGAGCCCAGCAGTTTGAGGTTGCTGTGAGCTAGGCTGACGCCATGGCACTCTAGCCCAGGCAACACAGTGAGACTCTGCCTCAAAAAAAAAAAAAGAAAAGAATAAAAGTGAAAACATCTTATCTTCCTTCCAATGGGTTGCCTTCACAATGACAAATTTTCAAATGTGGAAATGTTTTTCTGAACACTTAGGGTTAGTACTAACAGTAGTGGGAATTGCAGATAACACTTCCCCAGCTCTTTCTATGAGCCAAGCTCTTCACTTGAATTATCTCAATATAATCTTCATGACAACATTGTGAGGCAGGTACTCTTATTATCCTGGTGTTCAGATGAGGAAACTGAGGCCCAAAGAGTTCAAAAGCTTAACCACAGAGCTGGTCACACCAAGTCTCCAGCCCAGTTCCCTGCCCAGGTCCACACCAAGTCTCCAGCCCAAGAGGCTGATCCCTTCACCGTGCCATCTCTCCTTGTCTCCAAATACAGGGGACACAGGGCAAGACCTGCTAAGGAAACTAAAGGTGGAGCCCTTACAAGCACACCGTAGATAAGGTCTCTGCCCTACAGTATCCTGTTTTAAAAACTGTCACCATAAAATATCCTACCTAATTAGATGCACTCCAACTAGATACAAAGCACAGACAGACTCACAACAATTCTCCTGTGCTTCTCTTCCACAATGTCAAGAGCAAAAGTCAGCATCACGTTTTTTCTTACGCAGATACTAGGAGTATAATAGACTGGAAATAAGGAAGAAGCAAAAGAAGTGTCTCTCACTTCCTCCCCGCATGCACCAAATCAAGGGTTCTCCAAAGAGGCATTTCTGGACATAACCCACACTAAGTCAATCCAAGCAGAAGCAGCATCTGAACAGATGTTTTTTTGCCTAAACAACAACTGCCAGGCCACAGCACTGAGGTCCCAATAAGACATATTTGTAGGTGACCAGACAACGAGGGACAACAGGGCAGAGAATGAGAATGATGTAGAAGGAAGAGGTATTCTAATCTGAACCCTCTGAGACTAAAAAAGGAGAATGAGATCCATTGCTTGCTTGCTTGCTTTCCTTCTTTTTTGAAACAGAGTCTCACTCTTTTGCCCTGGCTAGAGTGCTGTGGCGTCAGCCTAGCTCACAGCAACCTCAAACTCCTGGGCTCAAGCGATCCTCCTGCCTCAGCCTCCCGAGTAGCTGGAACTACAGGCATGCACCACCATGCCTGGCTAGTTTTTTCTATATATTTTTAGTTGTCCAGCTAATTTCTTTCTATTTTTAGTAAAGACGGGGGTCTCATTCTTGCTCAGTCTGGTTCTTGAACTCATGACCTTGAGTGATCCTCCCGCCTCAGCCTCCCAGAGTGCTAGGATTACAGGTGTGACCCACCACGCCCAGCTGAGATCCATTGATTTCTTTTGAATTGTGATGTATAGGGAACACCCAAGCAAAGCAAAGCTACGAAACGGGTCGAATTGTCTTTGGTCCCCTGCCCCCATACCCAGTTCTGTGTACCCAACAGGGACTCTCATTAGGCTTCCCTAGATTCTGTCCTTCCCTTGTTCTCTCTCCCAGCACTCACTCCCAAACAGGTGGCCATCGGGCTGGTCTCAGCTAGCGTGTTACTTGGAGTGAAAGGGTTAAAAGGCAGCCCTCCAGGCCTGGCTCAGTGGCTCACGCCTGTAATCCTAGGACTCTGGGAGGCCGAGGCGGGCGGATTGCTCGAGGTCAGGAGTTCAAAACCAGCCTGAGCAAGAGCGAGACCCCGTCTCTACTATAAATAGGAAGAAGAAATTAATTGGCCAAGTAATACATATAGAAAAAATTAGCCGGGCATGGTGGCGCATGCCTGTAGTCCCAGCTACTCGGGAGGCTGAGGCAGGAGGATTGCTTGAGCCCAGGAGTTTGAGGTTGCTGTGAGTTAGGCTGACACCATGGCACTCACTCTAGCCAGGGCAACAGAGTGAGACTCTGTCTCAAAAAAAAAAAAAAAAAAAAGGCAGCCCTCCAGAGGTGACATACTGTTTTTGCGTGATATGGTTTTTTAAAGGAGTGATTGGTAGAATTTCAGATTCTGTGGCAGTGTCCTGGGAGAGAGTTTTTGGAGGTAGTCTCTAAGAAACATTTATTATAATTCCTACCAGGTAGGCAATCACCTGCCACACCTATGGGTAAAGTAGGTTTTGCCTGATTCTGACTACAAACATGAATTTTTTTATTTCAAGGCACTCTCAGCGCTTACTGGATCACTTGTTTTTCAATCTATAACTTAAATATTGAATCAAAAGTATTATGAACCTTTACATTTTTGTGTTGAAACTATCTAAAGACAGCCACTATCTCTACTCTTAGAAAAAGTCCCTGCTTTGACTAACCCCTGGGTGGAGAAGGAGGAAATTACTATTTGCTTTTGCTTGAAATGTGAGCCTGTTTGGTTCTCTGGTTTCCATAAAGCTGACAAATCAAAATAATGAGTTTGCTGTAACAAATAAGGAATTCTGTGTATAAATATTCAGTGGTAAGATGCGAGTGCTATGCTAGAATTTCAAAAATGGTTAAAATAATGATGGTAAATCCTCAACTGCAGTGAAAACAAACAAGATACAGCTTGCTGAATGGGGAACGAACACTCTTCAAACGCCATGTTACTCAAGAATGCTGCCCTATGTCAGGAATTCCCTGAAAACTTACTTAAAATGAACCAGTAACAAAGAATCATAGACTATGAAAGCTAGGAGATACCTTCGACTTCCTCTAATATGATACCCTCATGAGAAACCTGAGACCCAGACAGTCCCCATGTTTTTATTTGTAAGTTGCTTATGTGGAACTTGGAACAGATTTCCCCATAGAAATAATGTGATAAATAATATTTAGAGCCCCAAATGCGGCCCTTCTCCTCCTCGATAAGTAGTGCTGTATACTTGAACACTTGTTTTATACCATTGCTCGCTGCAAGTGTGCGCGTTTAATCTATGTTTGAGATGAGCATGAGCAACCAACTACCATCCATAACATCATGCCGGAGGGAAGACGCAGACCCCAGGGATGGGAGAGTGGAGCCACCTACAACCCTCTGTAAAAGGTTAGAGAAACTCTTCTCTTACTGGTTGAGCAGTGAGGACATTCGTGTGTTCATGGAGCTGGGAATTCAGAGAAGAGTAGGCTTTAGACTCAGTTTAACCAGGCTCTCCAATTCCTATGCAATTCTCTTGCATGTGCCTCTCTTATTTCTGACTTCGCTTTTGAGTGGCTTTTTTCAGGTGGCAAAGGGACTGTGGTGGCTCCTGCACATCCCGGCATCCAGACGACAGAGGTAAAACTACTATCACAGGATCCCGAGCGGGAGTCCTGAGATTCACCTTGATTGGACCCCATGAGTCACATGCTTACCCATGAGCCAATGACCTTAGGGGCGTCAGGGTTGAGGTCTTCTCCCCCCAAAGTACTTCGGTGATGACGTAAACTAAGATAAAATTGTGAGACGAGTGAAGGGGAGAAATGGATAGATGACCAACAATGTCCCCTAAGCCACCTCTTCCCACTGTCCCCACTCAACCACAGTGGGAAGGTGCTATGGGGCACAGCCAAGGGAGCTAGATCATCTGGGCAGGCGCACGTGTGGGGAGCAGAGGGAGGAAACGGAAGGATTCTACTTCCGCTCACCCTACCCCAGGATCACTCAACCCCCAGCCTCTCAACTCCCCGACCACAGACAGACACCCACTCTCTGTCTCAACTCCAGCTACAGAGACTACTTCGCGCCAGTGCAAAACTTAGGGTCTGCCACCTCCACCAGAAAGGAAAATATCAACAGAAACGTACATCTTCCCCTGCATCATCATGTGTCTACATGTCTTCCATCTTCCTCTCAACTCCACTTCCTTGTCCAAGAGAAACATAAGGGTGCTGGAAATATAACTCATTCTTTGTCCCCTGACAAAGTAGCTCTGGTGCTCACTGACTTCCCAGCATGCTTTGGGAAGAAACTACAGTGGCTCGGCTGGGCCCGGTGGCTCACGCCTGTAATCCTAGCACTCTGGGAGGCCAGAGGTAGGCGGGTTGTTCGAGGTCAGGAGTTCGAAACCAGCCTGAGCAAGAGCGAAACCGTCTCTACTATAAATAGAAAGAAATTTATTGGCCAACTAATATATATATATACATAGAAAAAATTAGCCAGGCATGGTGGCACATGCCTGTAGTCCCAGCTACTCAGGAGGCTGAGGCAGTAGGATTGCTGAGCCCAGGAGTTTGAGGTTGCTGTGAGCTTGGCTGACGCCACGGCACTCACTCTAGCCTGGGCAACAAAGCAAGACTCTGTCTCAAAAAACAAGCAAACAAACAAACAAAAACTACAGTGGCTTGGAAGCCACTTTTTTGATGGTCTGACTTTAGTCAATCATCCACTAAGAATTTACAAGGTTAGCCATACCTAAAGAACTATACAAAGGAAGTGGGATGGATCAACCCTGCTTTCCCAAGTACCCTACTATCAACAAAAGTAAATGTATCCAACTCTCTGCAGAGTATCCTTCTCTTTTTAACTAAGGGTGGTTCCAGTGTTCACTCATGATCCACTAAGTTGTAAAAGGTAATAAATAGGCTTGTGATTAATTAAGCTGGAATTGGATGCATGAAGATCAATCGCAACAGGAAAGTAAAAGAAAGGATCAATTATTCAGGTTTCTCAGTAAAACTGCCCCACATAAAGACTGCTTTCAGTCTCACTCACACTCTACTCCTAAAATCCCACTTTCTAAAATGGTGGTTTCCCATGGAGTGACTGGCTCAGAGCCCAGGACTCTATCTCTAGAACTTTCCACAGGGTTCCAAGTAGAACCACCTTTACTTGACTGGAAGCTTGAAAATAAATTGTCCTATTAAGGGTTACATTTAAAAGAATTAAGCTATTCTATTGCAATACTACTACTATTTTAGATGTTTATAATGGCTTACAGTGATTTTAAATTCTGACTAAATAACAAGAAGTGTATGTGCTGCATTTAGGGGCTGAAGTGAAGCAGGATACTTGTGGTAGGTACTGAGCAAAGCTTCCATTCTGATATGTGGTCTACCAGTCTCTGAGGAGGAATGCACTGGTAGAAAAAGACAACTGCTAAAATAGAATTTTCTTCACAATAATGGCAAGTAATTTTTGAAAGTTTTGGCTTTTATTATATATTATTTTAAAAAACAAAGTTTTGGTTTCAGAATGAAACAGGTATGTTCCTCAGAGTAGAAGTGAATGTAATTTTTTTAAAAAATACTCTCTCCTTCTATTTTCTCTCCCAAACATCTGTTCCTTTTAAATACTGTGATATTCTCTTCTGTAAAGAAAAAGTGGTTCTTTTCTAATTTTTTTGTAGAGATGAGGTCTTACTATGTTGCCCAGGCTAGTCTTGAACTCCTCACCTCAGGCTATCCCCCTCACCTTGGTTTCCCAAAATGCCGAGATTTTTCCATGGTGCCCAGCCTAGAAAAAAAATGGTTTTTATACAACTGAAAACACCAATGAAAAAAAAAAAAAGAAAAGAAAAAATAAAAAAAATGGTTTTTAATTTGGAGTCAGAGATAAAGTGACAACAATGAACATAAAGATATTAGTTGTTTTGTGTTACTTAATAGCTCAATTCTGGGTATTGACTCTTGGGACCATGAAGTTCTAGTTTGGCATGTCCTTATAATGCTCCTTGGCTTCATCTCATAAGCTTTTTTAAAAGGGCGAATGCTTTCTGGCTAATCCTCTCTCCTAAATTCAGGTTGAGATTTCAAGGCATGTTTACCAAATGATCTACTCACCTATGATCTACCGCACCCTTCCCAGGGGCCCAGGGTTACGTCTGGAGGAAAAGGCAAGTTCACTCTCCTTATCCTGGATGAAGGCTGCTTAAATGGAAAGGGGTTGTTTCCAATCCCTGGTCTCAACTGTCAACATTTCAAATATATGGGACACTAGCAAGTGGGCTTAAATGGATATAATCGTTTTGTAAAGTAACTTGATCATCAGCTTTTACAGTCTGAGAGTTTATTGCATAATATTACATTATTTCCAATGGCGACAAATCGCAAAGAATTTATATGTTCCACAACATAATAACAGTTAATATGGCATATCCACACAATGGATCATTAAAATGCCATTAAAAACATGGTTTTGCAGAATATTTAATGAAAGGGAAAATGCTTATCTTTATGGCATAATCATCTCTATGGCTGGTAAGATATGGAGAGCTTTATTTTCTCTTTTTCGTGCATATGATTTTTCTCTATTTTACAAGTTTCTATAATGAGCATGTATTGTTATTTAAAATAAGAAAAAAAGAAATTCCAGGGATTCAGGAAGGCCCAAGCGGGGCCCTCGCCCTGGGTGTGAAGTCAGTCTGGCTGTCAGTGGGTCAGCAGGTCAGTCGGCAAATATTTATCCATTGCCTACGTTGTGCCAGGCGTGGGGACAAACACTGGGAACACAAATGACTTAAAACTAAAACAAAACAACCCCCACCAGGAAGGGCTGCTTCACTGAGGCACTTAGAGTTCAAAATGAGCTTGGAGTGTTGTGTAAGGTCCATGCTTTCTGTCCCCTGTAGGCTGGGGTCCTAAGGAAAAGAAGCCAGTTTAACAACATATAATAGTAACTTTTTAAAATCCAAGACACCAATAGCCAGAAAATCCAAATAATTTAAAAATTTTCTCCTACCTGTCATGTTAGGAAAAGAAGAAGATAAATGAGTAGAAAACAAGGTAACATAAGGGATGGATTTACAAAAATTCAGCTGATCTACATCCTTTTAAAAAGGGACTATGCAGTGACAGTTGCAGTTCATACTGATGTGAGACACTGTCCGATTATAAAGAAGTAAATATTTTCCCTGAAGCTTCGTGTTGGGATTCTTTGAAGAGCGGTGACTCTGCTATATATGATAATGTTCAATTAACCAGAAACTCATCACTGTTCTGGAAAAATGGAAGATTCGGTATGTATTTTTTTTTTCTATTTTTTGTAAGGACCATCACTTCAAAATTGTATTTAGAATTACTTTTGCCATTAAGAATTCAGCTTGGGCCCGGGGTGGTGGCTCGCACCTGTAATCCTAGCACTCAAGGCTAGGATCACTCAAGGTCAGGAGTTCGAAACCAGCCTGAGCAAGAGTGAGACCCTGTCTCTACTAAAAATAGAAAGCAATTAATTGGCCAACTAAAAATATATAGAAAAAATTAGCCAGGCATGGTGGCGCATGCCTATAGTCCCTACTAGCTACTCGGGAGACTGAGGCAGAAGGATTGCTTGAGCCCAGGAGTTTGAGGTTGCTGTGAGCTAGGCTGATGCCACGGCACTCTAACCCAGGCAACAGAGTAAGACTCTGTCTCAAAAAAAAAAGAATTCAGCTTGAGGTAAAAGTAATTTTTGTAATTTATGTCTTCAAGAAGATTCTATTTATATAAGTATTGTCGTTTGCAAATAATAGATTGGATTATAATGGGTGAAAATGCACATAATAATTAGCCAAAAGAATGGTAGTCCTATTGATAAAGATTTTGTTTAGAAGCAAATATCAGTCAGGGGTGGTGGCTCACGCCTATAATCCTAGCACTCTGGGAGGCCGAGGCAGGCGGATTGCTCGAGGTCAGGAGTTCAAAACCAGCCTGAGCAAGAGTGAGACCCTGTCTCTACTATAAATAGAAACAAATTAATTGGCCAACTAATATATATAGAAAAAACTAGCCGGGCATGGTGGCGCATGCCTGTAGTCCCAGCTACTCGGGAGGCTGAGGCAGCAGGATCACTTGAGCCCAGGAGATTGAGGTTGCTGTGAGCTAGGCTGCAGCCTCGGCACTCACTCTAGCCTGGGCAACAAAGCGAGACTCTGTCTCAAAAAAAAAGAAGAAGCAAATGTCTTTTCTTGAAGATGTACTATGTTATCCATATCCAAATAGAAGTAATGTGATTTTTACAGAGGTCTCAGATAGGCATTGAAACTCTCCCATGCTGGAAAGTAGTCCCGCCTGTGTCTCTAGCTGATCAGGGCAATGCATCCACATCTCAGGGTTTTATTTTTCTCATCTGTAGAATGGAAGTGGCAATTGTATCTCCTTAATCCTTTTACAGTGACGATTTAAGGATAATATATCTAAAAACACTTCTGATTCTTTGGCAGAATGATCTGTAATTATCTGAGGAAGACTCAGAAAATCAGGTGTAAACGCAGATTACATGAAGATGTTCTTTCATCTCAATGCATTTGTCTGAGCAGCCCACCTCTGGCAGCCCCCATGTGGGGTGTGTGTGTGTGTGTGTGTGTGTGTGTGTGTGTGTGTGTGTGTGTATGTCTTGTTTGGTTTTTCTGGGTTTTCTTGACAGGGTCTTGCTCTGTCACCCTGACTAGAGTGCAGTGGCGTCATCATAGCTCACAGTAGCCTCACACTCCTGGGCTAAAGCGGTGCTCCAGCCTCAGCCTCGTGAGTAGCTGAGAATACAGGCGCTCACCATGACCCCCAGCTAATTTTTTCTATTTATAGTAGAGACGAGGTCTCACTCTTGCTCAGGCTGGTCTGGAAGTTCTGACCTTAAGTGATCCTCCCTCCTCAGCCTCTCAGAGTGCTAGGATTACAGGCATGAGCCACAGCCCCCTGCCTTGCTTTAATGTTCTCATGTTAAATCTCCTTCTAAACATTCATCTTTATGCTCTTCTATTGGCTTGCACTTATTCCTCTACAACACACACCAGTCGCCTTCCCTACCTCATAGGTAAGCTTCTTTTAAGCAGGGCATAGATATTTGATTTCCTAACTGAGTGTCAGTCTCAGGTCCTGTCCCACGAGGTTTCAATGAGACCAGTCATGTTTATCACCTGCTGTTATAACCCCAAGTTGACTTTACTTGTCACCTGTGCCCTGTGTGTTTGTACGCAGACACCTAAGTCCCTGAGCATTGTTTCTGGCCTCCTCCTCAGCTGTTTTCTCATGTGAATCACCAGGCACCTCCCAATCCCTCATTCTTCTTTCTACGTTATGCCTATTTCTCTTCAGAGCAGCTGGGTCACAGGTTTGCCTGGCTGTTTTCCTCCCTTTCTCTTAGCTATTCTCTTTTAAAGCTCCATGAAAAATTGTTATTTATCCAGTAAACTCCTAACTGAATTATTATTTCCTTATTATGCCCCTCATCCCAAACCAAAAGGCCATCATTTCAATCCGTAAATCCAAATTCAGTAAAACAAGACATCTTGACGACCTGCCACTCCTGTATCAGGCCTTCCCTCTTTCAAACTCAACAAACGTAAGTAGTGAGATGCAAGGAGATTAACCAAATGAGCATTCTCATGCTAAGATAACAGTAATGCTTAGCAGCCCATCCCTGTGGGTGTGGAGCATGCCATCTGACCAGTGAAACTACTGCGCTGTGCCCAGCAGGATGCTGTGACACAGCTTGATGGCCAAGGTGAGAGCACCACTTGTCTTGCAGGCCCACATTCAAATGTGAGGAAAGGATTGTATCTAACAAGTCCAATGCAGGTGAATTTCCTTCTGACCAGTAAGATGATACAATTTAGATATCTGAGTAGAGGTCACCAGAGGTCACAGCTTTTAGTCCTCATGAGTTGTTTTCTTAAATATTAAATGAAAACATTAAAGCAAATATGGTTTGTGCGCGGGAGGACTTAGTCCTCTTGACTACAGTATAAGAAAGACAATGAAATCCTCCCAGAGATGAGAGGTTGCAGCTATGGCCACCCAGTACCAACCACTGATTCACAGACATTTAGAAAAATTAAGGTGTCATTTTCTTTGGAAGGAAAATGAGTCTTGTATCCTTTTAAAAGGCTTCCTCGGGCCAAGCACGGTGGCTCACGCCTATAATCCTAGCACTCTGGGAGGCCGAGGCAAGAGGATCACTTCAGCTCAAGAGTTTGAGACCAGCCTAAGCAAGAGAGAAACCTGTCTCTACTAAAAATAGAAGAAGTTAGCTAGGCATGGTGGCACTTGCCTATAGTCACATTTACTCGGGAGGCTGAGGCAGGAGGATGGCTTGAGCCCAGGAGTTTGAGGGTGCTGTGAGCTCTGATGACACCACTGCACTCTAGTTGCAGCGACAAAGTGAGACTCTGTGTCCAAAAAAATATAAATAAAAAAATAAAAGTCTTCCTTACATGTCAAATGTCTTCTTTGCTCCTTTTCAAATAAATAAAGAAGGTTCATTACCCTTTCATTCAGAAATTAGTTGTAACAATTCAGAGTAATTATATACAAGCCTCACTTTTGATGGATTCCAGGATTGGGAAGCAAGTTATTGCTAGAGCTCGCTGAGGCCAGGTGTCCCCAACATGTGCATTCCGGGTGCCCCTGCTGGCGCATCTATTCTGAGTAACCCAAGACGCTTGAGTCACCTTAAGTAACTCAACAACCCTTGATCTTCAAGCAGGGGCCCTGACAGCCGCCAGCCCTGACAAACATTTTATTTTTCCTTCCCAAAGGAGCGTAGGCAATTCCCTTACTAATTTTAGAAAAGATTTTTGGCTTAAAACCTTTAGGGTAGTCAGCTTTGGGATCTCCTAGATCCTGAAAGAAGTGTATCGTGCACGTACTGCTCCTCCAAGCCATGCTGGTCCTGCTGAACGCCAGGCCGCTGCAGCCCACCCGGACCAGAGCTGGGACTTTCTGAATCGCTTCATCATTGAGTTGCAATTCTCCAAATCCTCCAGGCGTGCCAAATCTCCATGCCTTCAGCCACGCTGCTTCCCAGGAACGCCACCGTCACCAGGGGTATTCTCTGATGTCTGTTCCTACAGTACTTTATGCCTGTCAGTAATAAAGCATTATCAGGCCATATCACGGTTTTTCTGTTTTATGGTCTCCTTTTTCTGATAAGCCCAAGCAGCTTGAGCTTGTTAACCAGAACTCACTCATTTCTGTGCACCCAAAGACTATCACATCAATTTTGGAGACCTTGGCCAAAACAAAAAAAAAAAAAAAAAAAACAAAGACTATCACAGCATCTAGCTCATAATAAATGCTCAATAAATTTCAGTTGAAAGAATTAGTGAGTTTAGGAGCATGATATCATGGTGTCCAGTGTACCGTTCTTTCAACTTTTATCAAGGCTCAGAAATTTTTGAGAAAGGTTGAGGAATCAAGATTCATTGAAAGGAGGTCCCTAGATTTCTGAGTCACAGCACCTAGGATGTTGAGTCTGGTGAGTTTAGTCCTTCCCGAAGGGCAGCAGTCCTAGAGGGATCTAAAGCCCCTTGAGGTGTTGAAAGGGTCCCTGTGAGTATTGGGGGGGGGGCGTCACCAGAGCACAATATCCCAGCTTCCGTCACCAGGAAGGGTCCTTCCCAAGCCTCAGGTCTGCTCTCCACAGCTTTGCCTGCTGGCCTGTCTGCCCAATCCGAGATCCAGAACTTTTCCCACTCAATAGCTCTATACACTGCTAGCAGGTGTTCAAATCCCACCCCTGGGAAGTGGCAGCAGGTGATATCAAAGTATGGCACCTGGCTCCAAACGTGGGTCTCCGTAGGTCTCTGGGGACAATTTTCTCAGATTCAGAGCTCACTGCATTCTCAGGTTTTCCACTCTTGAAGTGGAATGAGTAATTTGAGCTCTAAAATACTGTTGAAAAGTGGGCAAGATTTAGTCCCCTAAAGGGTGACATTTCTGTTCTTTCAAAAACTCCACATTGAATTCCTTTTTTTGGGATGTTAATACTGCCCTAAAGGGGTTAGGCCAGTAATGCTGCCCCTATACCTCAGGACTATCAGATGTTTCCAGCAAGGGTTCAGGGTAATCCCAGCAGCTTTGCCCTCAGGCTCTGGGCAAAAGAACTCCTAGGAGGTCTGCAGGATTGAAGGTCCTATAAATAAATAAATAAAAAAGAACCCCTAGGAGGACTCAATTGGGTCTGAGAACAAGATAATTCAAGGTCTCCTCTAAGCTCTGACATTTCCTCTGTGACCTCAGCTAAATCATGTGATCTTTCTACTCCTTGGCTCCCTACTTAAAAATGGCCTTACCTACGCGTGTGTTATGCATTGCGCTAGTCATTTGGAGGATTAAAAACCAATAACAAACATAACAATTTTTTAAGACTAAAAATAATTGTATAGATCTTTAAATATGCATATAGACATTATTAAACCACGAGTTATATTTATCCAAAACCTAAACTTATATTTATGTGTGCTTAGCACGTCACCCAGATAGACATGTGACACACTAACAGAGATTGTGTAGGATCTGGGAATGTAGGGGGTTGTTTCTCTCACTTTTGCTTACCCATACTATATAGCTCTTCTCAATTTATTTATATTAGTTCTAAAGGATCGTCTGAGCCCAGGAGTTAGAGGTTGCTGTGAGCTAGGCTGATGCCATGGCACTCACTCTAGCCTGGGCAACAAAGTGAGACTCTGTCTCAAAACAACAACAACAACAACAAAACTTAAAAATAAAATAAAATAATAAAAAAAATCACAAGTGGAAAAACTACTCACATTTATATGAAAATTGGGAAAAATGAATGTTGATGAGGTATTTAATGAAATTAAATATTTGTTAAGGTGTAATCAAGGATGTTTTTTTAAAAAGAGTTCTTTTAGGATATATACTGAAATATTTACAAATAATTTTATTTCTAAGATACAACTGGAAATAAAAAGGCTTGAAATGACTCTTCAAGTGTCTGGTCAACATAGGCATTTTTAAAGCTAGTCAATGTTATTTGTGTAGGCTGGTCCGATGGTAGTGGGTTATCAGAACTTATGAACATTAGTGTCACTAAAGTTGGTATTCAACCCCCCACTGCTAAATTTGACTGGCTTTAAAAAAATGTTATTTGTGTAAAAACCATTCTTATATGGCTAATAAATCTATTCTGATTGTGCATGGTGGCTTACACCTGTAATCCCAGCACTTAGAGATGCTGAGACAGGAGGATGGCTTGAGACCAGGTGTTCAAGACCAGCCTGGACAGCATAGTGAGACCCCATGTCTACAAAAAATACTAAAATTGGCCAGGCATAATGGCATGTGCCTGTATACCCAGATACTCAGGAGACTGAGGCAGGAGGATCTCCTGAGCCCAGAAGTTTGAGCTTGCAGTGAGCTATGATGAAACCACTGAACTCTAACCAGGGTGACAGAGAGAGACTCTGTCCCAAACAAAGCAAAACAAACCAAAACTCTTCTGCACACAAATGCAAACAAGAGATTTTCAGCAAATGCAGTATTTTTGAAGTGTTATCCTCATAGTGAGACACCATTTTTCGCAAGTCAAACCATCAAAGATTTAAAAAATACACAAAAAGAACAGTGTTGGCTGGGCACGGTGGCTCACGCCTGTAATCCCAGCACTCTGGGATGCCAGGGTAGGAGGATCGCTCAAGGTCAGGAGTTCGAGACCAGCCTGAGCAAGAGCGAGACCCCTGTCTCTACTATAAATAGAAAGAAATTAATTGGCCAACAAAAAAAAATATATAGGCCGGGCGCGGTGGCTCACGCCTGTAATCCTAGCTCTCTGGGAGGCCGAGGCGGGCTGATTGCTCGAGGTCAGGAGTTCGAAACCAGCCTGAGCAAGAGTGAGACCCCGTCTCTACTATAAATGGAAAGAAATTAATTGGCCAACTAATATATATAGAAAAAATTAGCCGGGCATGGTGGCACATGCCTGTAGTCCCAGCTACTTGGGAGGCTGAGGCAGAAGGATTGTTTGAGCCCAGGAGTTTGAGGTTGCTGTGAGCTAGGCTGACGCCATGGCACTCACTCTAGCCTAGGCAACAAAGCAAGACACTGTCTCAAAAAAAAAAAAAAATATATATATATATATATATATAAAGAATTAGCTGGGCATCGTGGCGCATGCCTGTAGTCCCAGCTATGGGAGGCTGAGGCAGGAGGATCGCCTGAGCCCAGGAGTTTGAGGTTGCTGTGAGCTAAGTTAATGCCACGGCACTCTAGCCTGGACAACAGAGTGAGACTCTGTCTCAAAAAAAAGAACAGTGTTGGTGAAATTTTAGGAAGTACAATCATACATTGCTGGTAGGAGCATATATTGGAGGAGCCCTTTAGGAGAGCAATTTTGTAATATATATTAAGAGTTAAAAATCTCCATACTCTCTAACCCAGTAATTCCACATCTGGAAATAATTTGAACTATAGAAAAAAATTATACATCAAGATATTCACTGCAGCATTTTTAATAATATCGTTAAATTTAAAATTACTCAGTCTCACAGGAGGAGAAATGTTTACAAATTTTGATTCTACATTAGACAACAGAAATTATACTTATGATGAATTTTTAGTAACATAAAATGTGCTTTTTATGTTAAGTAAAATAAAATGGTTGCAATATTTTTACAAGGTTTACAACTATATATTTTTACTTATAATGTTTAATTTTAATTTTTGTTCTACATTTAAAATCACATATAAAAAATATGGTGATTTAGAAATGTTGCTTTTATTCCAACTCATTTTAAGAAAAAGAATTAAACTCTCTGAGAGCATCATGAATACATCATCTTCCTAGTTAAATGAAAGTTTTTAGACTGGACTTTTCTTGATATTTATACATACAGAAGAGTATAAAATCATGGATTTATTGGTCAATAAATCTTCACTAAGCAAATACAGCCATGCATGCAATACTCAGAAAAGGAAATCAAACATCACCACCACTCCAAAAGCCCACTCGTGTCCCCTCACAGTCGCTGCCCACAAAAAGTAACCATCACCATAAATAAGTTCCATCACCATAAATAAGTTTGTTTAATTTTGAAGTATATAAATGGATCCATACAAAATATATTTCTTTGTGTTTGTCGTTTGTTTAGTGTTAGGTTTGTGAGATTCATACACATTGTTGCAGTAAGCAGGTTTTTTATTGCTGTGTAGTGTTCCATTGCATAAATACAATTGCATATTTATGTATTTCATTGTTGATGGACACTTTATCATCTCCAGTTTTGACTACTACAAATGGTGCTTTACTGAGCATTCCTTTATGTGTCTGTTGTTCCACAGATATACGCGTTTCTATTTGGTATATGCCTAGGAGAGAAATCATTAAATGTAGGGGGTATGTTTTTTCCTTTTTAGTAAATCCTGACTAAAAGTTTTTCAAAGAGCTGGGCCGATTTACACTTTCATAAGAAGTATATGAAAGTTCCAGTTGCTCCACATTTCCACCAACACTTGGTGTTGTCAGTCACTTTAATTTTTCTCATTCTGGTAGGTGTGTAGTGGTATGTCATTGTGGTTTTAATTTGCATTTCCTTATGATTAACAATGTTGAACACTTTCTCCTGTGTTTATTGGCCATTTATTTATTTATTATTATTATTTATTTATTTTTTTTTTTTTTTGAGACACAGTCTCACTTTGTTGCCCAGGCTAGAGTGAGTGCTATGGCCTCCTCCTAGCTCACAGCAATGTCAAACTCCTGGGCTCAAGCAATCCTTCTGCCTCAGCCTCCCGAGTAGCTGGGACTACAGGCATGCGCCACCATGCCCGGCTGATTTTTTCTATATATATATATGTTAGTTGGCCAATTAATTTCTTTCCATTTATAGTAGAGACGGGGTCTCGCCCTTGCTCAGGCTGGTTTTGAACTCCTGACCTCGAGCAATCCACCCATCTCGGCCTCCCAGAGTGCTAGGATTACAGGCGTGAGCCACAGCGCCCGGCCGGCTTTCTCCTTTTTCCCTAAAGGGGAGGCACGTTTTGGCATCATTCATGTGACATGACGATTAGATGCTTTGGGAAGCCTGAGAGCTACTGTTTCCTTCTTTTTTTTTGAGACAGAGTCTCGCTTTGTTGCCCAGGCTAGAGTGAGTGCCATGGCGTCAGCCTAGCTCACAGCAACCTCAAACTCCTGGGCTCAAGCAATCCTCCTGCCTCAGCCTCCTGAGTAGCTGGGACTACAGGCATGTGCCACCATGCCCGGCTAATTTTTTCTACATATATATATTAGTTGGCCAATTAATTTCTTTCTATTTATAGTAGAGACAGGGGTCTCACTCTTGCTCAGGCTGGTTTCAAACCCCTGACCTTGAGCAATCCGCCCACCTCAGCCTCCCAGAGTGCTGGGATTACAGGCGTGAGCCACTGTACTGTTTCCTTCTCGAGACCAGAAGAGCCTAAAACAAATTGCAGCTGGAAGGGCAGGCCAGTGGGGGAGATCCCTCCTGTCTCAGGACACGGGACATCATGATGAGATCTTGCCATGAAAAAAAAAAAAAAAAAAAGAACTCAGGACAAACCCATTCATTACCTTCAGTATTGGAGCTCTCAGTTGAACATGGGGCCATGCTTTTAAAACAATTGAGGTGCAATATCCACTTTCATTTTCTTTCCTGAAAGGAATTAGAAAGTCCGATTCTTAAGGAGGAAACCAGTGGAAATGGGAACTGTTTTGGTGAGTGGTGCACACACTACTGCACTAGGAGTGATTGTTAATAATGCTAATCTTGCCTGTTTATGCTGGGCACAGGCACAGCTCCCTTCCTGTGCCATTCCTTTTTTTTTTTTTTTTTATTTTATTTTATTTTTTTTATATAGAGACGGGGTCTCGCTCTTGCTCAGGCTGGTTTCGAACTCCCGACCTCGAGCGATCCGCCCGCCTCGGCCTCCCAGAGAGCTAGGATTACAGGCGTGAGCCACTGCGCCCGGCCTCTGTGCCATTCCTAAGGGTATTTTTATTTCTTCTTTGGAATGGAGTTGTTTTGTGCAGACACAATTATTTTCCTGCATTACTTTATAACTCCAGAAATATATCTTTGACCTGGAAAATCTTTTTTTTTTTAATTTTTGATATGACAATATGATATGACAGTTTTGGAAACTACACTGCTAAGAAATATAGTAATTCTGTTTTGTTCTGTTTTCCCTCTTTAAACACTTAAGGAGGCTCCTGGATTCTTACTTAATATCTTCTAATTATCTCAATCTACAGAGTTTCCAATTGTAAAGCAGAGAGCAAGAGACCATTTTGTTTGGACAATTCATGAAGATGCTTAAGGCTCCCTTCCCTCTACATCTGTGATCACAGTAATATATTTCTTAAAGTGTCCGTGTTTAAAAGATCAAAGCAAAGTTCAGTTCTGTCCCTCAAGTTGTGTTCATGCATCTTTGAAAGTAGTCATTTTTGAACTTGGAAAATGTTTGAGAAAGATCCAGGTTACTTGGGCAGCTCCAAGAAGCCAGGGTCTCCGGCATCTCCTAGAAACCCTTCTGATCCTGCCTGACACAGTGAAGAGGAAGAACGCCTCGCCTAGGAGTGCTGTACAAGTGTTTCAGGAATACAAACACCGGCGCCTGCACCCGGGTCTTGTCTCTGTTGCCCTGTCCCAGCCTAGGAGTGCTGGCCACGCTCCCGTCCCCTGTTCCCAGGACAAGGAGCAGCTACCCTGCCCCTTTCCTTTCTCTCTTCTCTCCTCCAGGCTGACCAAACCCTTCCTTCAGACCTAAATATTCTATTCACAAAGCACAGACTTCAGGAGCTGCAAAGTCACCTGACCATAGGGACTCTTATGGTTGCCTCTGCAACCCTCTACCTCCCTAACTGAAGTCCACTCTGAAATTTGTTTCGTTTTTGTTATTTTATTTTATTTTATTTTTGAGACAGAGACTCACTCTGTTGCCCAGGCTAGAGTGTTGTGGCATCAGCCCAGCTCACAGCAACCTCAAACTCCTGGGCTCAAGTGATCCTCCTGCCTCAGCCTCCCGAGTAGCTGGGACTACAGGCACACGCCACCATGCCTGGCTAATTTTTTCTATATATTTTGGTTGGCCAATTAATTTTCTTTCTATTTTTAGTAGAGACGAGGTCTCGCTCTTGCTCAGGCTGGTTTCGAACTCCTGACCTTGAGTGATCCTCCCGTCTCGGCATCCCAGAGTGCTAGGATGTTTTTGTTTTAAATATGTTTTATTGTGTTTTGTTACAATATCTTTGTGAATGGTTGGAAATCCTTGTCAATCCTTGTCCATAATCCAGCTCAGCCAGCCCTAGTGGATAGAGTATAAAACTCTGTTTTTTTTTAATAATTAATTTCTTCTTTATTTTCTTATTTTTTCTTACATGTAACAGAAACATTTATAAAACTCTACTCTTTGTGACTTAAACTAAGATTTTCCTAAATGTCTTACATTCGAAGTCACATGAATGCTGGCAGCAGCCATGCCAAACAGTTTGTCTCTCAACCTGACCATCAAAACTCTACAACACGACCATCAAAACGCCTACCATAAAAATAAAACACACCCGGTGTATTAGGACTCAAGTCAACTGTCAAAAACAAAAAAATGCCTATCAAACTAGTTATTTAGAGGGATGACAACAGGTAAGTTTTGTTTGCATCGGGTTTTTTTGCTTTTTTTTTTTTTTTTTTTTTTTTTTGAGACAGAGTCTCACTCTGTTGCCCGGGCTAGAGTACCATGGTGTCAGCCTAGCTCACAGCAACCTCAAACTCCTGGGCTCAAGTGATCCTCTTGCCTCAACCTCCCGAGTAGCTGGGACTACAGGCATGCACCACCATGCCCAGCTAATTTTTCTATATATGTTTTTAGTTGGCTAATTAATTTGTTTCTATTTATAGTAGAGACGGGGTCTTGCTCTTGCTCAGGCTAGTTTCGAACCCCTGACCTTGAGTGATCCTCCCGCCTCGGCCTCCCAGAGTGTTAGGATTACAGGAATGAGCCACCTCACCTGGCCACAGGTAAGTTTTGGAGTGAGGAAAACACAGGAGTCTCAACACTACCCAAAAGAGAGTTCTCCTGCATAGTCTCTCTGGGCTCTGCCTTCCCAGGTGGCTAAAGTTCCACTCAAACTAGCCCATTCAGAAAACCAGAGGTGTAGGCTAGGCGCAGTGGCTCACACCTGTAATCCTAGCACTCTGGGAGGCCGAGGTGGGAGGATCGCTCAAGATCAGGAGTTCGAGACCAGCCTGAGCAAGAGCAAGACCCTGTCTCTACCAAAATTAGAAAAAATTAGCTCACATTGAGAGAAGAGTTGGGTTAGAGATGCTGGCGCCACGGACCCTGCAGTAAGAAGCCCCAGTGCTAAAGAAAAAAAAAAAAAAAAAAAATTCAGAAACAGCGGGCTGCAAAGAATAAAAAAGAAAAAAATAAATAAAATAAAAAAAGAAGCCCCAGTGCTGACGGAAGGGCTGTCCCTGGTGTGTCAGAGCATCTCACAATGGTTTCCATATCTCCAGGCTTGCAGGATGCCAAGTTCTGCTTCCAGACACCTTCAGTTTCTTTGGTGGTTGGGAAGGTGGATGGGATGAGATACACTTTTTTATTTGGATCAACTCCAATAAAGTTAATGAAGAGCAAACAAGGCACTGGTTGCCCTTTGGTTTCAGAAAGTAATATTCTGTTAGAATCACCTTTTTCTCTGTTTCCAATTCATCAAAGGAACTATAAAATCTCTGTGATTTTGAGCTCTCCAGATGGTTCTAACAGACAGAATTGAGAACCATTGGTCAACATCTACCAAATAGGAATAAATCTATTTATTAATAATGCTTTTATAGATACTTGATGAAAGAGCACTAACTAAGTCCATGTGCTTTTATTTATTCAAATAGCTTCTATCTGGAAACTCACTCCAAAGCGTGGAGCCAGTGCGTTGGGGAAGCAGCTGTCGCCAGGGCAGGGCTGAGCACCCACCTCCTCCGTCCCTTGAATGTGCTGTGCACGAACACTGGCCAGAGGGAGGAGAGGCTCATGCCTTTAATCCTAGCACTCTGGGAGGCCGAGGGGGGAGGATCGCTTGAGGTCAGGAGTTCGAAACCAGCCTGAGCAAGAGCGAGACCCCGTCTCTACTATAAATAGAAATAAATTAATTGGCCAACTAATATATATAGAAAAAATTAGCCGGGCATGGCGGCACATGCCTGTAGTCTCAGCTACAGGAGGCTGAGGCAGGAGGATTGCTTGAGCCCAGGAGTTTGAGGTTGCTGTGAGCTAGGCTGACGCCACGGCACTCGCTCTAGCCTGGGCAACAAAGTGAGACTCTGTCTCAAAAAAAAATAAAAAATAAAAAAATAAAAAAAAAAGAAGGGAAGAGAGATGTCTCAGAAAACAACACCAAGGCAGAGAGGTTTGAAGGAGGGAAGGGCATTTGTCCCCTGTCCCCAGCCCTCTGGACCAAGGGGCTGATCACTGCAGGATGACTCCGTGTGTACAGTTCGTAGGTCTTTTACAGAGAACCTGTTAGTTGGAGCCACATAATTTTCCCTTTCTGGACTGCTTCCTGGCTGGGAATCCAGATGCCAAAAGAGAAACCTCAGAATTTCACTCCCATTTTCTTTGGCATATTTTTTTCCCCTTGAGATTAATGACAATATCCAGATAATTTTGAGATCTTCTTTAGATCCTAGGGAAGCCAGGGAGAGTGAAACTACCATGACACACAAAGCCACGTGCCCTCTCAGCACTTCTCTGCTGGAAGCAGCTTCCCTAACCTCAGGCTGCACGCCCAGAGCACGCTGGACGGATGACCCGAGGCTAACGCAGGTCATCCTGGCACAGGGCCACCTCCAGGGTGTTCATGACAGGCAGGAAACTCTGCAGGAATCTAGCCTCCTCATTGCTGGGCTCAGCTATCTCACCTGCTATCTTTTTATTGTTTAGCTATATTAATGGTTTGTTTCATTCACTCACATAAATCAAGGAGGCCCAAGTGTTCCAGATAACTCTAGATAAAACACGTGTGGCAGCAGTTCATACAAAGTGAGCCATGGCGTAGCGTAGGAACCACTCCCCACTGAGCAGCCACGTAGCTCAGACAGACGGGAAATTCCTGGTGTATTTATAAAGCAGGTGTCTGTACACCCATAATGCTAAACATCAGGTATTTTTATTTTATTTTTTTAATTAAATTTTTTTATTCATTTTTTTTTTATTTTTTCTTCTTTCTTTTTTCATCCCATTTTTTAAGTGTATAAACATCAGGTTAACACTAGCCAAGGGACCTTTAAGTCCTCAGTGGAAATAGAAACTATTGAAAACATACACTCGAGGAGAAATCAATTTGATTTACAATGTCAAGCCCAGACATGTATTAAAAAGCATAACAAAGGAGCCAGCCATATTTGTTTATAGAACAATATACCAAAGCTCTACTTCCCTAAAATATGTCAAAACTCTGGTGTGCCAAAATTCTACGTGCTGTTTTTAAAATGACCAAACATATATTAAGACTGACACATAATTTATGGCTAAGATACACACGAATGGACTCCTCCATGAGTCTGTGTAGTCACAGCATTAATATTTCCTTTCCCTGATGGGCCATGTCCATCTCAACTAATGTGACTTATATGACTTTGGATATATATGAGACAGTGTCGTTCAGTCAACGTTTATTGAGGGCCCACACGGGCAATAGTTTAACGTCTCGGAAACATTTTAAGGGGTCTGCAAGTCAACCCCATTTGAGGACACTGAGGGCCAAAGAAATGCCTGCGCCCCCACCTCCACCCCCAGCCCACGGCTCTTGTCTGCGTCCTGCCTGGTGAGCAGAGACACAAAGTCGGCAGCACAGTCCTCAGAGCTGGGCCAACCCGAATTCAAATCCTGCCCCGCGATTCAGCGTCTTCATGCAGATTACTTGAACTCTCTGAGTCCTGGAGTGGGCATCTAACGTCTGTGAAATGGAGATGAGAGAGCCCACATTTCAGGGTTTTACAAGGCTTCAATAAGACCATTTAAAGTGCTTGACAACTAGTAAGTGCTAATAGTAAGTACTTAAGAAATAGGAGTGTCTTACTTTCTCTAGTTAACTCTTTTTTTGTTTGTTTCTTTGTTTTTGAGACAGAGTCTCGCTTTGTTGCCCAGGCTAGAGTGAGTGCCGTGGCGTCAGCCTAGCTCACAGCAACCTCAAACTCCTGGGCTCAAGCAATCCTGCTGCCTCAGCCCCCCAAGTAGCTGGGACTACAGGCATGCGCCACCATGCCCGGCTAATTTTTTGTATATATATTTTTAGTTGGTCAATTAATTTCTTTCTATTTATAGTAGAGACGGGGTCTCACTCTTGCTCAGGCTGGTTTTGAACTCCTGACCTTGAGCAATCCTCCTGCCTCCGCCTCCCAGAGTGCTAGGATTACAGGCGTGAGCCACCGAGCCCAGCCTATTTTACTCTTTTATTTTCATTATCCTCTAGATTTTTTTTATCCAATGAGGTTTTTTTGTTTGTTTTGGGTTTTTTTTTTTAGAGACAGAGTCTCACTCTGTCACTGCTAGAATGCAGTAGCATCATCATAGCTCATTGCAACCTCAAACTCCTGGGCTCAAACAATTCTCCTGCCTCAGCCTCCCAGGTAGCTAGGACTACAGGCATGTGCCACCACCCCTGGCTAATTTTTCTATTTTTTGTAGAGGTGGGGGTCTCTGTCTTGCTCAGGCTGGTCTCAAACTCCTGACCCCAAGTGATCCTCTCACCTTGGCCTTCCAAACTGCTGGGATTATAGGTGTGAGCCACTGGACCCAGCCCCAGTGGGTTTTAAAATACATTAGATTAATATTTTTTTGATGGGCTAAGAGCGCCTAAGAAAAATAATAAAATAAGGAAACCAAGCTTCAGCTACTGGTAATTATGGAATACAGTATTAGAAAAATTACTTGGGACCAGGCACATTGGCTTGTCCCTGTAATCCTAGCACTCTGGGAGGCCAAGGCTGAAGGATGGATTGAAGTTAGGAGTTCGAGGCCAGCCTGAGCAAGAGTGAGACCTCATCTCTACAAAAAATAGAAAACTTAGCTGAGCATGGTGGTGCATGCCTGTAGTCTCAGCTAACTGAGGCTGAGGCAGGAGTACTGCTTGAGCCCAGGAGTTTAAGGTTGCAGTGAGCTATGATGATGTTACTACATTCTAGCCAGGGCAACAGAGCAAGACTCTGTCTCAAAAAAGAAAAGAAAAAAGAAAAGAAAAGAAAAGAAAAGAAAAGAAAAGAAAAGAAAAGGAAAGAGAGAAGAGAAGAGAAGAGAAGAGAAGAGAAGAGAAGAGAAGAGAAGAGAAGAGAAGAGAAGAGAAGAGAAGAGAGAAAAGAAAAGAAAAGGAAAGGAAAAAGAAAAAGAAAAAGAAAAGAAAAAAACTACTTGGAATTGGGAGTTCTGGCTGTATTTTCCCCCTACAACAATGACTGTCTCTATCCATGGAGGAGTATACATCTAAATGTTCAAATCCAGAAGAGTCGATAACTGCTCTGTAGGACCCATGTGATCTCGCCGTTCCTCTTGTCTTGAGCATGTGGATCTTGTGCTGGAAAGCAGCAGTTTTAAACTCAGACCAGGATTTCTACTCTCCAGGTGCTGAGGATGTCTTGACCCAGGTGGGAACTTCGTAAATGCTGATGGCAAGTGCTGGGCATGAAGCCCTGGAGGAGAGTGACTGTCTCGCCCCCACGCCCATCGCTGCTCCGTGCCACCACTCTCCAAATCCATGAAAAGTTCACCCTCCCCATCCCCCTTTGATGAAGGGCCACTTCATCAAGGACAGGGAATACCTGGAGACGCTTCAATCTGGGGACATGTCTCTTTCATGAAAGCCGCACTCCTGGTTGCTGGGCCGAGCCACTGCCTCACCACCTCCCACGGCGCAGGTGAGCCCCTCGAGTCAGGGAGGCTCAGAGTCTATCAGAACAAAACCACGCAAAGGGAGGACAGGCAAGCCGGCTCATGAAGGTCAGGCAAGGACCCCTGAGGTCATCTCGAGTTGGGGACAGGTAGGTGCTCAGTAATCAGAAGAGCCAGATTTCTGCTTGACATTTCATGGAACTGTGAGTTAACCGGAAGTAGAACCAGAATAATTAGCAGATAGGGCATATAATAAAAATAAAATAAACCAATCTTTACAATTGAGATACAACTTTAGTAATATCTTCAGCAAATACCCTTCCTCTAGGCTCATGTGATTGAAATGTTTAGCATGCCCTTATCTCCCCCAAATCTAAATTATCTGGGCAAAACCATTTTCATTTTGCCACCCTGGTTCCCCATCTTATTTTTATAGCCTTCTTGTTTATTCGAATCACTTTCCATAACAGATATTTATATATAATCAGGGCACTGCAGTGGTTTTTTTAAAATAAAAAACAGGAATATAGCTCATTGGCTTCTAATTTTAATACCTTTTATTTAAAAAATCAACATTAAACAAGCAATGACCGAGGCTTTGCTCTTGAACGACTTTGGTTTCCAAGAAATAAGTTGAGTTATCTAATGTAATATTGAGTATTTACCTTATCCTGTCAATCATACTTAACTTTTCTAGCTAAAATATTTGTATTTACGCACATACTCACACCTGTCATTTAAATATACTGGGATGTTTAATCGCTTTTTAGATGTTTAAAAGCTTAAGATACGCCATCCAACAGAAAGCACTGCAGTTGATGAAAAGGCCCCCGAGGAATGGGAAACAGGCTAAAGGGGGGTGCAGTAATTATCTAGAAGTGTCATGCCAGAGAGGATGACCGACAGTCTCCACGGCCCCTGTGGGGGAAACGCAGGGTCTACAGCGAGTGGGGGTGCTACAGCCGGCTCCCCCATCCCCCGGAGCCTGCTTGGCACGCTCCCCTGCTACCTGCCTCTTTGGTACCCCCGTCTACCTGCACCGTGGCCTCCCCTGCATGGGGCACTTGGGGAGTTTGTGGATCACAGGAAGTTTACCAGATAACCTGGAGATCCTTTCAGACCTGGGGCAGACCAGAGCTGATTGGAGCTCTCCTAGGAGTCTTGTGCCTGCATTTGAGCCACACCCTCAGAGGCTCGGGCTGACTTTGAGCCAGGTTGTCCTGGAGCCAGGAACAGAGACAGAAGGAATATAGCTGCTTTCTGTCCAGCATTGCATTTCTTTTTTATTACATTAATTAATTTATTTAGAGACAGGGTCTTTCTCTGCTGCCCTGGGTGGAGTGCAGTGGCGTCCTCATAGCTTGCTGCAGCCTCAAACTTCTGGGCTCAATCGATCCTCTGGCCTCGGCCTCCCAAAGTGCTAGGATTAGCGGCGTGAGCCACCGCACTCGGCCCAGCATTGCACTTCATCGTCACAGCACATCAGTGAGGAAAGTACTGTAGCTCTCACTGTACAGATAAGGGAACTAAGGCTCAGAGAGCTCAAGTAACTTGCCAAGGCCACATGGTTTGTTAGAAAGGCCAGGATCCCAACCTCGGTCTGCCTGGCACTGACGTGCTCCCAGCCATGCCAACTCCCCCCACCCAGTGCACGGAACCTGGGCTCAGGCTTCTCTCCTTTTACCCCTCTCTGTTCCTCCTTCAGTGGCCCCAGAGCCTAATGCGATGGCACACTTGTCCTTGTCCTTTTCCTGCCTCTCTTCTCTGGGTAATCCCTGATGGTGCTGGTGGTGGACAAAAGGCACGGGGTTTCTGTGTCTCCCTGTCAAGAGGAAGTAAGCTGCCTCCAAAGGCGGCAGACACTCGAAGGCAGCCCGGCAGCCCGAGCATTCCTCGCCGCTTCCCCAGGCGCCCTCTTCCCGCCTCACCAGAGCCGCACGCAGGGCGACGGCCGGCCCAGTGCCTGCCTCACCACGTGGAGACACTGCCGGCCCTGCCCCGGAGCCCACCTACGGCCATAAGATGGGCACGTTCTTGACACCAGGCCAGGGGGCAGAATTTGAGGTTCTGGAAACTCTTAGGATCCAGAGCCAATGTCTGGTGTCCTTGGAAGAAGTCTCTGGAACGTTACGATGGTTTGTTCAGGCCACACTTGGGGTACGGACAGGAGCCACAGGGAGGATCCAGCCCACCAGAGTGACTCCGGGAAAGTCCCCTTCCCCGGGAGCTCCGGTGCTGACACCAGACAGACGCCGGCCTCCCTGCTGGGCCTGCTGCGGAGGACGCAGGTGTACGGCCACTTACAAGCTGGAGGGACGTCAGGAGCCTGGCATGGAGCGCGGGAGGACCAGCCCTTCCTGGGCACGGAGGCAGCCTGGGGGGGCATGGGTCCCAGTAGCACCATCTGTTGGCGAGCTCACTTCACCAAGGGCGCTGCACCTGGGATTGATTAGATGTTTGAAAAAGAAACACTGGTCAAGGACGTTGCAGGGTTCATCGTGTGAGACAGCCACAGGTGAATGGCAGGGGCAAGAACCCAGCCCTCCCTCCACGAGGCCAAACAGAGAGGTACCCGAGCTGCGGACACCACGGTCTTCGGTAGCCCAGGGCTTTGCTTGGTAGGAGGCGGGCTGGCCAGCACCAGGGAGATCTTTGGAAACTTTGTGAATGCTCTTTCTCAGGTACCCTACATACCCTTCTCCACCCCCATTTAAAAAATATATAAATAAGCCAGGCACGGTGGCTCATGCCTGTAATCCCAGCACTTTGGGAGGCCGAGGTGGGTGGGAGGATTGATTGAGGCCAGGAGTTTGAGACTAGCCTGAGCAAGATAGCGAGACTCTGTCTCTACAAAAAAAAATATGTATATATATAAAATTAGGCCGGGTACAGTGGCTCACACCTGTAATCCCAGCACTCTGGGAGGCCGAGGCGGGTGGATTGTTTGAGCTCAGGAGTTGGAGACTAGCCTGAGCAAGAGCGAGACCCTGTCTCTACTAAAAATAGAAATAAATTAATTGACCAGCTAAAAATATATGGAAAAAATTAGCCGGGCATGGTGGCGCATGCCTGTAGTCCCAGCTACTCGGGAGGCTGAGGCAGGAGGATCGCCTGAGCCCAGGAGTTTGAGGTTGCTGTGACCTATGATTATGTCACTGCACTCTAACCCTGTCTCTAAAAGATAAATGTAGGTATACACACAGAGATACATACACACAGAATACACACTGCATGTGTGCTATGTGTGTGAAGATTCATTTATTTAGGGCGAACAAGGCTGGGCCAGGATGGCTGGACATTGCAAAGTCACTCCGCCCGTAGCGTCGGTGGGCGTGGCCAATGCTGGGAAGACAATGTCGGGGGCCCTGAGGGATGTTGCCAGAGTCATCACACCACACACCAACTGTATTCCCACTAATAAAAGAAATATAGTCATTCAAAAGATTTAAAGTTACCATGCTATGGGTCAAAACATCTTACAAAGTTAACTTTCTCGGAAAGTTCCTGGAAGAAAGTGTTTTGAAAACACAGCCTAGTTCCTCCTAATTTTAACCAAAGAAGAAATAATCCTTGAAAGGAAAGAAGTGTAATTTTGCCAATGTCCAGGCATGACGACAGAACCCATTCATGTTTTCGTTGGAATGACTTTCAATGTTGACACAACTTTATAGCTAACATGCTCAGGGCGTCTTCACGGTCTCTTGCCACTCCGAGGCCACCACGGGATTGCTCGAACACACCATAGTAATTTCCCTGTGTAGAGCTCTCCATGGCTTCCCACTGCATACAGAAAAAATACCAAGTTCTTTGGCACGGTACATAGTCCTGCCCCATCCTGCATTTTGCCTCCTTTTTCTACCAGGCCCTGTTCTTTCCTCCAGAACCTTGAACACACTCTTCCCTATTGCTAGAATTATCCTTTCTCCTTTTATCTGTTCTCTGATTCCTCATCCTTTAGGATTCTGTTCAAATATTACCTCCTTTCATCATAATTTCTCATTCCTGATAACATTAATTGTTCTGCCCCACTATGACCCCACTTTTTAACTTAATATATGAGCCTCGTGATGCATTTAATGATTTGTTTGCCTGTCTCTGCTACTACTTTGTGATCTTAACAACCAGGAGCTTGGTGTTTGCTAATGGAAACCTCTAGAACCTAGCACAGGATATTGCAAGTACTGTTTAAGCATCATTTTGCTGTAAAATGGGAAAAAACAACATTGCCTCTCAGGATTTTTATGAGATAAACATCACATGAGTAAGGGGCCCAGCACCCTGCCTAGAATGGAGTGCCTATTCACTAGTAGCATTAGTGGTACAGATTTGTTCATTGAATACTTGAATCTCACTTTATCACATTGTATTCACATGGTCATGCAAAAGTTCACTCAAATAAATTTGCACAAAGCCGACCAGGTAAGAGAATGCAGTTTGGGGCAGAGCTACAGGGTGGGTTCTGGAATGCCTGGGCCTCACTTCTGACTCACGTAGCCTGTCTATGGCTCAGCTTCCAGGGCTCTACAAATTAGCCTGAGTATTAATCACCAGCCCAGCCCACAAGGCAATCAGGTGCTAGAGAGCCAGCTGATAACATTCCTGAAGTTCTAGCAAAAACACCCACACCAAGAACTTACTATGAGGCAAGGACAGTGGTGTATGAGAAAATGAACCAGGCATTTCTTGGCCCTCAAAGAGCTTACAATTTCATGAAGGCAGCAGAGACATATACAAGGGACAATAACACAGCTAGAATTTGGTGAATGTTGTAATAGAGGTGCAAGCAAAGGACATTCACAGCACAAGGGAGTGAGAGATAAATTTTATTTATGGACATGGGAGGCAGAGACTCAGGTGTATTCTGTGCCCATCCTGAGCCATGGGTTGTCTCATTTTTGTCCCCATAATGTTGTGAGATAAAGAGTGTTAGCCTGGCTGGATGTGGTGGTTCACACCTGTAATCCGACCACTTTGGAGGCCAAAGTGGAGAACTGATTGAGGTCAGGAGTTTGAGGTTGCTGTGAGCTATAATTGGGCCACTGTCCTCATACCCTGGCAACAAAGCAAGACCCTGTCTCCAAAAAGATCCCCCAAACAAAAAAGAATGTTAGCCCATCTTAGAGGTGAGCACGCTAAGGCTCAGGGAGGTGAAGTCACTTGGCTAAATCACACTGAGAGTACACACTAGGCCTTCCTGATTTTGATACCAATGCCCTTTATTATCCTAGTCTGGGGTGTCCTCATGGAGGTGTGAGACCAAGTAGGAAGGATTGCATGTCCCAGGTAGAAGGGACTATGTGGACAAAGATCCAGAGGAAAAAGTTCAAAAAGAGAGATGGTGTGTATGTGTATGTGAGAGAGAGAGAGAGAGAGATGGAGAGGGAGGAGGGAGTTGTACCCGGAAAAATGACTGGTAGACTAGAACCAGATCATGGAGAACTTTTTTTTTTTTTGAGACAGGGTCTCACTCTTTTGCCTGGGCTAGAGCGCGGTGGCGTCATCATAGCTCACTGCAGCCTCAAACTCCTGGGCTCATGTGCTCCCCCTGCCTCAGCCTCCCGAGTAGCTGGGACTACAGGCACATGCCATCATATCCAGCTAATTTTTCTGTTTCTTGTGGAGACAGGGTCTTGCTGTTGCTCAGACTGGTCCCTTGGCCTCAAGCGATCCTCCTGCCTTGGCCTCCAAAGTGCTAAGATTACTAGCATGAGCCACCTTGCCCGGGCTCATGGAGTACTTTGAGTTTCACTCCTAAGATAATGGGTATTTTTTAATAATGATAATGACACTCTAATAATAATACTAATTTGTGATTATTGTAGTGCCTTTCTTTCTTTCAGCCTTATGCAGTATAATTGGCAAATAAATATCGTATATAGTCAGCCCTCTGTATCTGTGGGCTCTGCATCCATGGATTCAACCAACTGAAGATCAAAAGTATTAGAGAAAAAAGTTGCATCTGTATTGAACATGTACAAATCTTTTGTTCTGGTCGTTATTCCCTAAACAATATAGCGTAACAACTATTTACATAGCATTTACATCATATTAGGTGCTATAGGTAATCTAGAGATGATCTAAAGTGTAGGAGAGGATGTGCATGAATTATATGCAAATACTACACCATTGTACTGAGGCAGGAGGATCGCTCAAAGTCAGGAGTTCGAAACCAGCCTGAAAAAGAGTGAGACCCTATCTCTACTAAAAATAGAAAGAAATTAATTGGCTAACTAAAAATACATAGGAAAAAATAGCTGGGCATGGTGGCGCATGTCTGTAATCCTGCTACTCGGGAGGCTGAGGCAGAAGGATTGCTTGAGCCCAGGAGTTTGAGGTTGCTGTGAGCTAGGCTGACGATATGGCACTCTAGCCCGGGCAACAGAGTGAGACTCTGTCTAAAAAAAAAAAAAAAAAAAAATGCTACATCATTTTATATCAGGGACTTGAGTACCCATGGATTTTATTATCTGAGGGGGGTCCTGGAACCAATCCTATTTGCATACTGACGGATAACTATTAAGGTGTACAATATGATTTTTTTTGTATTGTTTTTGGGGTTTTTGTTGTTGTTGTTTTGAGACAGAGTCTCACTTTGTTGCCCAGGCTAGAGTGAGTGCCATGGCGTCAGCCTAGCTCACAGCAACCTCAAACTCCTGGGCTCAAGCAATCCTCCTGCCTCAGCCTCCCGAGTAGCTGGGACTATAGGCATGCGCCACCATGCCCAGCTAATTTTTTCTCTATATATTTTTAGTTGGCCAATTAATTTCTTTCTATTTATAGTAGAGACAGGGTCTCGCTCTTGCTCAGGCTGGTTTTGAACTCCTGATCTAGAGCAATCCGCCCGCCTCGGCCTCCCAGAGTGCTAGGATTACAGGCGTGAACCACTGCGCCTGACCCAACATGATGGTCTTTTTGTTTTTTGTTTTTTGTTTTTTTAAAAACCAAAATTGTGTTACCTTTTAAAAAGGTAACACAATTTTATGATGTTTTGATATATGTATACATTGGTCACCACAATCAAGCTAATTAACATATTCATTACCACACATACCTTTTTTTTTTTTTTTTTTGAGACAGAGTCTCACTTTGTTGCCCAGGCTAGAGTGAGTGCCGTGGCATCAGCCTAGCTCACAGCAACCTCAAACTCCTGGGCTCAAGTGATCCTCCTGCCTCAGCCTCCCAAGTAGCTGGGACTACAGGCATGCGCCACCACGCCCGGCTAATTTTTTTTTTTGTATATATATTTTTAGTTGGTCAATTAATTTCTTTCTATTTTTTAGTAGAGATGGGGTCTTGCTCAGGGTGGTTTCAAACTCCTGACCTTGAGCAATCCGCCCGCCTCAGCCTCCCAGAGTGCTAGGATTACAGGCGTGAGCCACCACGCCCGGCTCACACATACTTTTTATTCTATTTTTTTGTATATGTGTGGGGATAACATTTAAGATCTACTGTCTTAGCAAATTTCACGTATACGATACGGTGCTATTGACTACAGTCACCATGCGGGGCATTAGGTCTCCAGCACGTATTCATTGTGTGCAACAGAAACTTTGGACCCTTTGACCAGCGTCTCTCCATTTTCCCTCCCCTGGCAACCACCATCTACTCTCTGCTTCCACGAGTTCAAGCGTAGAAATGGGAGCACACAGCATCTGTCTTTCTGTGCTCGGCTTATTTCACTTAGCATGGTGTCTCCCGGGTTCACCAGTGTCGTCGCGATACAGTGCCTTTCTTACGAATGACGTAAAGGCATCTCATATCTGCGATGTCAATTTCCTGCTGGCATTTACCCCGTTTTATGTATCGGGACACTGAGACAAGCAGTCCTTTCAATAACCTGTGCAAAGCCATGACACGAGGCAGAATGGATCCTTAAACACCTAGTCCCTGACAATCTACTGTGCTCTAGACAAAACCCAACAAGCTGTGAACCCGGAGCCTCAGTTTCCTCCCTAAGATGGAGATACTATCTACAGGGTTGCCTCAAAGAGCTTTTGCAACTTTACAAGATAGCATAAGGTAGGAGCTACTGATAGGGAGATAAGCAAACATTTCCTGTAACCCTGGAAATGTCATTAGGGCCCTTAGAAATCCAGTTTTAAAGTTCCGAGAGACTATCTGGAATAGAGAAATCTACAACTGAAAGAGCCTGTGGGCACTCAGAGAGGAAATGACCACCTTTGCACATCTGAACCACTGACAACGATTTTTGTTGCTGAATGTGCTACTTTGCTCCTACTAGTAAAGTCTTGTCAAACAGGAAACAGGTTTTTAAGGCAACAGGGTCCCAGTGAGTTCAAACTTCTGCTTTCAAATGTTCTTACAAGATGCACAATTGGCACCGACTTACAGGAAATATTTAATTGGAATCGGAAGGCGCTGGCTCCATGGGCCTTGTTTTATATTGTCTGCAGGCTCCTGCGAAATGATCTTGGTGTGTAACCACCAGTCACTCATTTCTTTATATTTGCCAATGGGGAGTGAAACCAAAACAAGGGTGTTTCTGGGGCACAAGTGCAGTCTTCACAGGGTTAGGAAAAGAAAGGGCGAGAAAAACCGTCCTGCAGGAATTGCTCTTAGAGAAGAGAAGGGCCGAGACTGAACTCGGAGTGGCATATTTATGAGCTCAGTATCAGTTGCCTGGGCTGATAAGCGTTGGTCATTAAAGGAAGGAAAAGTCACCTTTGTGTATAAAATATACAAGATTCATAGTCTGAAAAGACTGAGCAGGAAAACATTAGGTAAATAGAGGATATCCCTTAAAGTGTAATGCGAAAATTAAATTACTTCAGGAGGGAAGAATGTAGGTGTTTCTTTCTGAGCCACATGTTGAGAAAACTGAGTCCTTAATTTGAAATCAAGGTTAACTGGCTTTCAGCCTTTCGTGGTTGAATTCTGAAAATGCAGGGCACAGAAATTCCCCCTCCCAAAAAGGCCCTTCAGTTTCCCCTTTGGTGTCCCCTGCCTGGTGTCCACCCTGGCGGACAGGACAGCTGTGGAGTCAGACGGACAGAGGGGCAGCCTCTCAGACCTGCCTCAAGCATTGGGCAAAGTACCTGATTCCCCAAGTCTCTGTTTCCTTATTTGCAAAATATGGGTGATAATAATAGTACCTGTCTCCTAAGATTGCGTGAGGATTCAATTAGAAAACACACTTTCGTTACCCACCACGGAGCCCGGCCTGTGACAAGCATTCTGTAAAGATGCGTTCTTGTCATCTCTACACCACAGACCACTGGTCTTCCCACAGTTTTCCAAACCCCAGAGTTTTACAATTATCCTAACAACGTGCCAAGAAATTCTTCCAATGCCCTCAAAGAAATAAATTTCATTATGACAGTGACACCACAGTCTAGAACACTTTGGTAGACGAAAGTGGGGTGGGGGTAGAAGAAGAACATTTCCTGGAAATTCTAACGTGAGTGAGTTCCCCAGATGACCTTGGCCCATGGGATGCTGCCCTTCCCCTTCTTCCCTCACCTCATGCCTTGGCTTTTAGAGACTTCTCTGATGTCAAATCTGTGGCCCCTAGATTAGGCCTCCCTTCAGCTATGCTAAATCTTCCCTTATCCCTCATTCCTACTTCCTCTGGGAACCTGCAGGATTCCGGTCTGATAAGCATACCTGCACGAGAAGTCAGACTTTGCATATCTCATGACCCACCCTCACCCTCAGAATATTCATCTCTATAATCCATTAACCGGCCTGTCCTCATTCAGTCACAATGGTAGGTTCCCGAGCAATGAAGGTTTGTGACAAATGTTTTTCCCTCAGGCTAGGTTAGAAAAGATTTTCTCTGGAACAAAACAAACTGGAGAAAGCTCTTGTTTTTCTAGAATGTTCTATTAGGAAGGATAAACTTTTGTCAATTTGCATCCACTAGGTTGGAGGTCCCCTGTCTATGGCTCCTGCTTTTCCGGGAGCTGATTGCATGGGGGTAAAAGTCGGCCACAAAAGCCATAGTTGTCTTTTTGTTCTTTATTTATTGATATACTATAGTTGTATGTATTTTGGGGGTGCATATGATATTTTGATACTTGCATACAATGTGTAATGATCAAATCAGGGTAACTGGGATACACATCACCTCCAACATTTGTCTTTTCTTTGTATTGGGAATTTTTAAAAAATTTTTTTAAATTTCAGCATATTACGGAGGTATAAATGTTTAGGTTACACTAATGCCTTTGCCCCACCAGTATCGGGAATTTTTTAAAAGCCCATTTTTCAGACCAGTGAGAAATATAAGTGTGGGCACTACCTCTCACGTTTCCCCTTCCCAACACGCTAAGCTCTCTTCTGCAGTAAAATGATTTTAAGTCATTCCTCCTAACTTCTCTCGCGGATTCACCCCAAATGAAAACCTCAAAGATATCGTAACACTCCTTTCCCTCTCCCAGTCCATCAGCAGATTCTGGTTGGCTTCCCTTTGTTTTCAGAACCCATCCCCCTCCTCATCCCTGCCAGGGCTCCTGCCCTGGGCCGAGCCACGGCCATCTCCCACCTGGTTTACTGCAGGAGGCTCCCTACTTTGTTCTTCTCGAGCCTATCCCCTCACGGCAGCCAGAGGGATCCTTTTAGAGCTTTAGTTAGACGATGTCACTTCTCTGCTCACAACCTTCCAATGGCTCCCCACCTTACTGTGAGTAAAAGAAGGCGTCCCCGTGTGGCCTGTGAGGTTCTACACCATCCTGCCTCCCTGTTCCTCTCTCAGCTCCCCCTTGCTTGGCGCTCCTGCAGTCACACTGGTCTCGTGCTTCCTCAAACATGCCAAGCACAGCCCTGCCTCAGGGCCTTTGCACGTTCCAGCTTCCCCACAGGGCACACGGCGCACTCCCTCACTTCCTTCAGCTTTTCCTTGGAACTTCGCCTTCTCAATGAAGCCTTCCCTGACTGCCCTGCTTAAAACTGCAACCCCTGCCCTCATATCCTCTACATTCATTTCTTGATTTATTTTTCTCCATGTCATCTGTCACCATTCAACTAGTGTATATTTGATCATTTATTTTATTGATTTTAGATCTCATCTCACTAGACCTCACTAGAATGTAAGCTCCATCCACCAGGGCAGTGACTTTATCTCCTTTGGTCCAGCGTCTCCAGTGCTTAGACCAAGGCCCGATGCCCAGATGATGCTCTAATCATCCTCAAGCTCAGCAAATGAGTGAATTAGACGGATGCCCTTCCTTAATGTCTCGACTGATGTACCCATTCAAGTGAGAACGGGAGTCAGGCAGAGGTGTCTTAAATCCTATCTCCCACCACTTACTAGCTGTATGACATTGAACAAGACACTTAACCCCAGAATCAGTAAAGTGGGAATGAACAAGTTCTTGCCTCATAGGATTGTGCAGCTAAATAATAGAAAGTGTTTTGTTGAATACTTCAATAAGTGCTAGAGATATTTGTTATTATTATTACTGTTGTTATTAGTCTCAGATGTCATAACACCCAAAGTAAAATTCCTCAGCCACAGGATGGAAGAAAGAAGGGCATGGAGTCCTTTCTAACCAACTACCAAAGAGGAGGTGGCTGCAGTTTGGGAATCTGCATTGATGTCTCATTACAAGTTGCTGCACTCTCATGACTGTAAAGTATAACATTAATAACTTCCTTAGAGAAGTGGGGAAAAAAAAAAAAGGGCATGGTAGGAAGTGGAAAATATTTTCCAACCACTGCAGATTACAAAATAGACTCCCTGCATTAATCAAGTGTTTTCTTCTTCCAATGGGGTAATCTTAAGTACATGACACAAGATAAACACAGAGCCATGCTCCATTAAATTTATGAAAGGATATTGTTTATTTTTATCACATTTATTAGACTTGAAAGATATCCTTTCGTTCTCAAATCAACATCAGTGTCCATGTTTATTTCTGGGTTGCTGAGTGCTTTAACAAACAATAAAAGGCCGATCTTTCACCTCTTGCAATGCAGGCTGGTCACGTGCCAGAGGGAGGGTTAAGATGGAGAGGACGGTGGAGCACTGCAGTGATGTGTCAGGGTTTGTTTTTTTTTTCTTAAACAGAGTCTCACTTTGTTGCCCAGGCTAGAGTGCCGTGGTGTCAGCCTAGCTCACAGCAACCTCAAATTCCTGGGCTCAAGCAATCCTCCTGCTTCAGCCTCCCAAGTAGCTGGGACTACAGGTATGCACCACCATGCCTGGCTAATGTTTTTTTTTATATTTTTAGTTGGCCAATTAATTTCTTTCTATTTATAGTAGAGACGGGGTCTTGCTCTTGCTCAGGCTGGTTTCGAACTCCTGACCTTGAGGGATCCTCCCGCTTCGGCCTCCCAGAGAGCTAGGATTACAGGCGTGAGCCACCACGCCCAGCTATGTGTCAGGGTTTTAAAGCATTTTCTAGCAGCTTAAGGCAACTGAAATTCAGTAAGATTCAGAAAATGGGAAAAGCAATCAACTACCTGCCAGGAAAAGTGATCCACTCCAGTTAGGCGATTTGGAGCCTACTCAGGCCTCTATTGAGTGGTAACAGCACGTCTGTAATTCAAAGCCGGTTGGTGTTCTTGCCCCTGTCTGTGCTGGCCGTGGCCAAGAAATAACCCTAATAACCCCTTTCCCAGCTGCCCGCCAAACACCCCTGCCCCTCCCAGTATTGCTGTTTTCCATTCTGGAGAAGTCTAAGCAACGAAGAGGTCAAAGCTAGGACAATGAGTGGACAGACTCGCACGTGTCCCTTCCAGCCCTGTGACTCCATGTGGCAGTGCTAACGCACGCTCACACATCGCCTTGTCCTGGGTCCCTCTGCTCTATTTCTGAGATGAAGGGGGACCAGGGAACTGTTAGGCAGGGACGATTTCTCCATTTTTTTATTTTCTATTTTATTTTATTTTATTTTATTTTGTAGAGATGCAGTCTTGCTATGTTGCCCAGACTGGTCATGAACTCCTGGACTCAAGTGATCCTCCCACCTCGGCCTCCCCAGCACCTGGGATTACAGGTGTGAGCCACTGTACCCAGCTCCATTTATTCGCTTAATGTCAAAAGTATCAACATTATTTTTAATTCCAAACAAAAGTACAACTAGGATCTCAGATGGTTTACTTTTGTTGTTGTTTTTGGTTTTGGTTTGCATTTTGGGTTTTGTTTTGTTTTTTTTATGAGGGAGAATAGGAAAGAACAAAAGGTGGAGACGTCTTCCCTGCCTAACAATTCCCTGGATCCACTTTCACCCCAGAAACAGAGCAAAGGGACCCGAGACAAGGACATGCATGAGTGTGTAGTGCAAGACAGAATCACACAAAGTTGACAGATGCTCTAGGAGGCTTTAAAATAGTCCGTAAAACCTAGCAGCAGGCATGCCACAACTAAAGCACTGAGAGTCAGGTGGAGTAGCCCCGGGGACTTGATTTGTGAGTCTTGCTGGCTCAAAGAAAGCCTGCTATTAGGTAATTCTGCAAGTTCCACCCTCATCCCACCACCATTTCCAATATATGTTCTGCCCCAAAGGTTTAGTCTAGGACCAGGGCAGTACCTCCTTCCCCTTCTCCACCCCACCCCACCCCCACACACTGCACCCTCACTAGTATTAATACCCCCCACCACCTACTGCGTATTCAAAAATCATCCTCTCGGGACATTCAAACCACCACTCGGGCTGGCACTGACGCCTGTGGTCAGGTCCCCAGGAAAGCCAATGCTCCCCCCAAAATATCAATTAGTGTGTATCCTAAAAGATACCCAGTATGTTCCCAGAAAGGGCCCCCCTCTGCGGTGGGACAAGGACCGGCTTCCTCCTGCTCACGCTTGACGACCTGGGCAGGCGGGTCCCAGAGGTGGCAGCAGGCCCTTGTTCTCCTGCCCGTTTCTCCCCCTGGGTCACCTGCCCCCAATAGCCAGGCTTGATGAGAGGAGAACCTGTGGCCAGCAGAGAATCCTGAGACCCAACTGCCACCACTCCTTTGGAGGCGAGACCGTAACAAGGTGATGACCAAAGTCAGGAAAGAGACTCTTAGTCATTGAGCCTTCTAAGAAAAGGTGAGGGCTTTGCACTTCACCTGAAAAAAAAGAAAAGGTCACCCCAGAGCGGGAGGACACTGAGAGACAGGCATCCCTCACTAGTACACAGGACGGCTCTCGTCCCTCCATGAGAGACACTTCATGATTAAGACAACTTTGAAGGCCGGGCGTGGTGGCTCACGCCTGTAATCCTAGCACTCTGGGAGGCTGAGGTGGGTGGATTGTTCGAGGTCAGAAGTTCAAAACCAGCCTGAGCGAGACCCCGTCTCTACTAAAAATAGAAAGAAATTAATTGACCAACTAAAAGTATATATAGAAAAAATTAGCCTGGCATGGTGGTGCATGCCTATAGTCCCAGCTACTTGGGAGGCTGAGGCTGGAGGATTGCTTGAGCCCAGGAGTTTGAGGTTGCTGTGAGCTAGGCTGACGCCAGGACACTCACTCTAGCCTGGGCAACAAAGTGAGACTCTGTCTCAAAAATAAATAAATAAATAAATAAAACAACTTTGAAGACTGAAAAAGAATGCTTGAAACTTCCTGAACGTGCTAAGAACACAACGACTTGGGGAACTCCATTGGGCAGAGTCTCTCAAGTTCTCTTTCGTTTCCTCACATTCCCGGGGCCTGTAACATGTGGGGGCCGCACCACGGTGTAAGCAAGCACGTGAGACCTCGGCCCCGATGAGCTTGGAGATCTTTTCCAACTTCCAGGTTTGGTGATTTCGTGAAAGCAACTACTTCCCCGGTTATACTCCCTGTCCTGCAGTAAGGCCACCAGAGCGGTAGCTGGTGGCCTCCTGAATCTGAAAGGTCTTCTGCAGGGTTGCACATGCACCCGTGGTCAGTCGGGTGCCCTGCACGCGGCAGTGTCGGGGCCCACCTGGGATCCCTCCCAGGGTGTCAGCAACCCCAGCCTGGAACGAGAATCTTGTGAGGTCTCCACAGTATCACCTCTGGCCCGTCCATTGCAGAGTCCCTGAGATCAGTCCTTCCTTGTCTAATAGCTCAGTCATTTAATCACACACTTTAAAAAAAAAAAAAAACAATTCCAAGTTCTTTCCCCTGAAACTGACTGTGAGGAGTAGCTGTGGGTCAGAGGCACAGGGACAAAGGCTGCCCCCCCCTCCCCCACAGAGGAAATACAGAAAGGATTATCCTTTTTCAAAAGTACAATAATGAAATACTTTCCTTCCCCTGGACAGGCAATTTTATCAGGGCTCACTGCTAGGGGAACAAGATGCTATTGTCTTGACTGAAGCGGCATAATAGCTCCCCCTCCTCCAGTCAGACGGCTGCTAAATGCTTTCTACTTGAAGGTGAGATCCCCTTAAACATCGCACCTCTCGTCTGGCAAGTGCCCAGGCCCTTCACAAGGCTCCGGAGGAAACAGTCCTCGCTTCCCTCAGCGACTGCCTCCTTCGCTGAGCTGCCGTTTCCCAGGGCCCTGGGGGACCCTCCCTGACGCTGTCTGTTATCTTTGCCCCTCACCTCCTCACAGCATGGGTTCTAGACTGGCCAAGAAGGGAGACAGCCTCTACAGTCCCTAGAAAAGTCAGGGGATTTGCAAACCAGAGGGATCCTCTGGTCCTCTCCCCCTCCGGTCTTCTCAGAGACCCCACAGCTGCAGTCGGGGGGTGGAATAGATCTGGGGATGGGACCCACTGGAGGAGAATTCTGTAATGAAAACCACTGACTCTTTGTCCCTTGGAGTGGGAGAAAGGGAAGAGTTGAGCAAAAGAGTCCCACAGGTCAGAGCCTGCGTGACCTAACCGATCTACCTCTTCCTTATTGTTCTTGCCCGACACTGGCCAGCTGTCCCCTCAGCCAACAAAGTCTGGTCTGCTCCACAGGGCAGGGCTGGGCGGGTGGCCGCTGCCCTTATCTCCCCCACCTTCTGGCTGGGGACCGTGGAGGCAAGCTGTCCACCCTAGCTGCCTGCCTGCCCCTCCGGGAACCTTATTTCAGAGGAATTTGAGAACAGAGAAACTTAAAAGGTGACTGGGGGTGGACGAGAAGGTTTAATCTCACAAGGAGAACAATGGAAAAGCCCGAACATCAAGCGGACAGATAGCAGAAGACACTTACACACTGAGCCGCATTTTGTTCCCTGCCCAATCTGAGCTTTTACGATAACTGAATCTGATGACTAAGGCACCTCCCAGCCCACCCACCCCGAAATCATGCATATTACTGAAGAAGACTCTTAGATCTCAGGTTAGAACTTCAACCTAATAACAAATTAATAAATTCCAAAAAGTTAAATTAAACGTACATCTGAGATCACTGTTCATTCCTTACCATTTTACCTTTTCCCCTCCCACCCACCCTCCCCATCCCATGCCAAGAAGAGGATTGAAATCTTTAGGGTTTTTTGGGGGGAGGGGGCAGAGGCAGCTCTCAGGACTTTCTGCTCCAGAGCTTCTCCAACCCAACCTCGCAATGATTGTGCTTTGGCACGTGTGTTTCGCCAGCCCACGGTGTGCCATGAGACCCAGGGGAAACCAGCCTCGGAATCAGACTGTTCAATCCCAACTCAAATTACCCCAAGGAGATAGCAGGTTTCAACATCAAGAAGCAAGAGGTTCATAGGTGTCTTTTTCTTGTGGCATTTGGTTTTTTGGAAGTCTGGAAAGTTCAAAAAGACTTGGCCAAAAATCACTATGGAAATGAGAGGATTCCTAACATGAGCTTCCCCCTTTTACAAACTGGATTGCAGTCTCATCAGAACTCAATTTCACACGAGATACTTCATACCTCCAGCTGCAAAAAAGAAAATTAAAAAATAACTCAAGAAAAAAAGCCAGTTCTCCCCACTGGGTTGGAAGAACATGATGAACCTTCGTTTTTCAGTTTTCATTCTGGAATATAAGATTCCAGCATAAGCCGCCCAGGGTCAAATCAGTGGCGTCTACCTGTGTATCGGCCTCCCACCGTGTTGCAGATGGTTTTGTCTAGAGCGACTCTTAGGAAAGCTCGTGTGAGTCAAAGAAAGACTGTACAGGTCGTGCCCATCGAGGTTTCCAGACTCCTAATCACAAGGGAAGCCTCATCCCCTGCAGCCTTCTCCCGCCTGTGTGAGAACTCAGAAGGAGCAATGGTGACCTCACTATAGGAAGTCCCCTGAACCAAGAGTGGCGCAAGCCTGAAGAGGCGTCCCCCGCCCCCACAGTGCCATCCAGCCCTCCATTCACAGTCCAAGGCACAGACAGCGTCAGGCCCTCTGGGCAGGGACATGGAGTTAGGATGGAAATAGTTCTTAGCTGTGAAATACGGCCTTGGAGCTGAGCTTCGTTTCCCGAGAACCGGGTTGTGTGTGGAGGCTGTCCGCGCCGGCGAACCCGCTGTGGGGAAGGTGAGGAGGAGCAAATCTGTCGCCAACCCAACGGCACAGAGAAAAGTGTCCACATCCAGCCCAGATGCAGCTCCCAGCTGCCAAGGGGGAGGCAAGCGTCGGGCCTGCTCTCCCTGGATAGCCGCAGGCGACCCTCTCTGCAAAGCTCGGTCTCCTACGCCCAGACGGCGGGCAGCGGCCCGTCTGACGAGGGGGTCCGAACCTTCTCAGGCAGCAGGACTTCTGGGAGAAAAGAAGAAGAGCAGACGTAAGGGCAGAAGTGACAGGCTTGCCTTCGAACCACACAGCAAAGCTCACTGGCCTTTCTGTATTTCAATCCCTATGTCGAAAGTACACGTCACCGGCCCACTCATAGAAAAATGTTAAATATCTTTCCAAGAAAAGCACAGTTATTAGACCTGACAGCCAAACCCAACTGTGAAATGTGGGCCGCCATGTCACCTGGTAATAACAAGGTAAACAGCGATGGTGTCCCCACGGGCACATGGCCACTGGTTGTCCCTTGGAATCACACCGTCCACTCCCAGGACTGGACAGAACAGTCTGACACGGCTGTTGAGCCAACGAACAGCTCGACCACCTAGGCAACTGGGTAGCCAGGGTCAGCCAGAGATGGGGATGCCGTCTCCATCGATTATCTCCAAATTCTGGGCCATTCCTACATGTGGATCTTCCTACTGCTACTTACTTTCCCACCACAAAACAAAGAAAAAATTTCAGATCTATATTAAGTAATATTACTTACACATTTCATTTCAGAAACAAAAAATTTCTAGCACCATACTTTTATTCTTTTATCTTTTCTCTCTCTTTTCCCCCTAGCACACTTTTCCAAGATGACTGGTTTATTCGGCTCACTCTTCTTTTTTGTAAGCTTTGGCCTTTCTGCTGCATCTCAGTTCTCCTTTTACTTTCCCTCACGGCAAGGATGTGCTAGTTCCCCTTTCATAGAGGCCGAGAGCTACCACCAACCTCTTTCATCATGAAATTAACATTTTTATTTCCTCCAACTATCTTCTAGGTTTTTTTCAATGCATCTTAAATCATAGAAAATTGAATTACTAATCCTAGACATACTGTTCCTGGTATTTATGTGTTGTTTATAAAAAAAAAAAAAAGGAGGGAGGGGACCCTATCAGAGAAGCTTCATACCTACCCACAGGTTGGGTGTCAGCTGGTTTTTCTCTTCTCTAGCTCATTGAAGGTTTTAACATCGGATTTCCAAAAATGAGTTCCCAAGAAAGGTTAACAGTAAATCGTCAAATACTTTTGGCGCTACTCTTAGTTAGCAAGTTCCATCATTAGCCAATCGTATCAGGCGGGTTTATAGCCAACATTTGTTACTTTGGCTATTTAACAAGAGACAGTGGCTCTGCTCAACAGGCGAGGAGACTGAGTCTGCAGCCTGGCTCTCGTCTCAACTGGCTGTGTCACTTTGGGCAGTTCATTTAGCTTAGTAAGGTCTCTGTTTCTTCATGCAAAAATGAACTTTCCTTCTGCTTACCACAACTCAGGGCTATTGCAAGATTAATAGAATGGTGTTTGCAGAGCTGCTTGCAAGAAAGAAATGGGAATCACTAATGTACTCAATCAGCATTTCACGTGGACCTAACACGTCCACACCTAGCCTGGCTCAGGGATGAGGAGACAGGATGGGGCTTGGAGCTGTGGTGTGTCATTGAATGAGTCTTCATCAGGTCAGAAAAATGCACAGGGACAGCTATACGGAAGGACAGAGGTGAATATCTCAAGGGACTCCGGTTACGAAGGCAGGAGAAGTTCCGTTTGTGAGCAACAATTCTAGTTTTAAACCCTCTGAATTGCTGTCCTTAGGAGTGTGCTAGTCATTGCCAAATGATCAGCAAATAAAAAATCATCATTATCAATTTGGGGTTGGGAAAACACGGGTACTACAGCCTGGCAGATGGCTGATCTGATCTGCTGGAGATTCAACCACCTTTGTCAGCAAACTGAATGTATAGCGATTGTCACCTTCATGTGCAAACTGAATTTATAACAAGTGATGTGGAATCATCTACCAGCTCCTTTTTATAGCCCCGACCTATCGTATGATAGGAAATGTCAAGCTATTTGCTTCATAAAGTATTTGATTTTGAGAAAACACTGTAAAAGGTCATTTAAAGTTGCAAAACAGACTCGTGGATGATTTTTTTCACATTATGATGGGACTCTTATCGCTATCTAAAAAAGCAATAAACTCTTTAATCATCTCAACTGGAGAAGTTAAAAATAAATCTAATCCATTGAAAACGTTGGCATTTGCCAGGTTATGAGGTTAGGTCATATATGCACCTAGAGCCTTGAAAATGTATTTAGAGAGAACTTAAATAAAGCCTCCCCACACCAGGGGTTTTCACTGGGGGACACTGCCATGTGCCCCTGACCAGAAGCCTTCTCCTGCTGGTGTTTGGGGTACACAGCTCCTCTCGCCTGCCACATCCGGGATTGGGCATGGACACACAGATAGCCTGGGTCACTTTAGTTTGATCAGGCCAAGAGGTCCCAAGTCTCCAACTCTCTCATCACAAGGACTAGGCTGAACTGCTGAACAAAGGGCATCAGGTTCCCTGTTCTCTGGCTCCTATTAGCCTCTCTAAATGCATGGTAGACAGTGGGTCTAAAGTTAGCCCTCCCCCTTTTCTTGAAGGGTTAGGTAGATGGGGCACGCTGAGAAGTTCCATAACCTCAAGTCCCCTTCCTAGGCATTTGACCTGTGCCAACTTGGTACTTAGAGGGATCCCATACTTCATGCAACGCGCTGCCATCACTCTCTTGAAATCCTTAATACATTCTGAGCAAGGGTCCCAGCATTTTCAGTTTGCACTGGTCCTGCAAATCATGTAGTCGGTCCTATCTCTCAGGCTCAAGAAAATGCAAGGGCAAAACCAAGTGTGCTTACCAAATAATGATTTTGACAGGAAGAATGGCCCCAAGGCAACATCCAGCATCGACCAACTTCTAAGCTGGAGATACTTGCAGTTGCACATTAGGGGAAAATGAGTCTTCTCTTTTTGGAGGAATGGGGGTGCATGGAGAGAACACATCCTAGGATGCCTGTGACACTTGGGTTCAACTTAGAGATTCGTGGACAGAAAGACATTTAAAAATTGTGGTGCTGGCCGGGCGCGGTGGTTCACACCTGTAATCCTAGCACTCTGGGAGGCCAAGGCTGGAGGATCACTCGAGGTCAGGAGTTCGAAACCAGCCAGAGCAAGATCGAGACCCCGTCTCTACTATAAATAGAAAGAAATTAATCGGCCAACTAAAAACATATATATAAAAAATTAGCCAGGCATGGTGGCACATGCCTGTAGTTCCAGCTACTCGGGAGGCTGAAACAGGAGGATCGCTTGAGCTCAGGAGTTTGAGGTTGCTGTGAGGTAGGCTGACGCCACGGCACTCTAGCCCAGGCAACAAAGTGAGACTCTGTCTCAAAAAATAAAAATTGTGGTGCTAAGAATGGGATTAAAGGGAAAATTTTTTAACTTATTTTTTTTAAAATCCTTAATTTAATGACAAATAGACATTCAGTGAGAGAATCACAGCTTCCAAGGAGAACATAAATACAAGGTAATCTAAAATGTACTGTGGAGTTAATCTAAGCCTATGAAAACTTTCTGTCATATTTTATCCTTGCAGTTCCAAAAACAGAAAAGATGGTTACAGAGATGAGGGCCCAGTAAAATTGGGCTAATTATATCTTCAGTGATTATCAAAGTCTTCAAGTGTTACAAGGAAAAATTAACTGATACGTCTGAAGGAATTTTGTAAGACATTGTGTATGTGTGTGTGTGTGTGTGTGTGTGTGTGTGTGTGTGTCTTTGTGAGTGTCCAGGTCGAATTTCTAAGCTATAGGAAAAATTCAGCCTTTAATAACAAAGAAGGTAGATGGGTGTCCAATTGTTGGGTGGCACAGTGTAAATTTTATCCAGGCAGCTCATTCCTTACACCTGTCTCCATCAAGTGCCTTCCATCAAAGTCGCCATAGAATTTGTCATCACCTTCTACAGGGAATTTTGCAGCATTCAATCATCTTTTAAAAAATTTTTTTCTGCCAGGCTCGGTGGCTCATACCTGTAATCCTAGCACTCTGGGAGGCTGAGGCGAGGGGATTGCCCGAGGTCAGGAGTTTGAAACCAGCCTGAGCAAGAGCGAGACCCCGTCTCTATTATAAATAGAAAGAAATTAATTGGCTAACTAATATATATATAGAAAAAATTAGCCAGGCATGGTAGCACATGCCTGTAGTCCCAGCTCCTTGGGAGGCTGAGGCAGGAGGATCGCCTGAGTCCAGGAGTCTGAGGTTGCTGTGAGCTAGGCTGACGCCATGGCACTCACTCTAGCCTGGGCAACAAAGCGAGACTCTGTCTCAAAAAAAATAATTTTTTTTTTCCAGATAGAATCTAGCCAAATAGTATTTCTTGGTACTGCACCTTAATTAGTTTACAAAAAAGAGATCTACAAAAGTTTTAACACAGCATTGTGAAATAAAAATAAATCATTTGAAGACATATGTTCACTTCTGTTAATTCACCGTTGATTTCTACTATGTGTGTGTGCCCATCTGGTTTGGCATGCTCCTTATTTATTTACTTTCCAACATCAAACAATCTTCAACAAGAGATGTTTAAGTGGAACTGTTTATTCTTAAGCAACACAAAGTACCTTATCCTCAAAGAGCTTTATCAACTTGAACATTTTCATAGAGCCCTGTGAGGCAGCTCAGCGTGGCGGTGCTTCACTGAAATCTCTTATTTGGAAGATGGCAAAACGCACCTTCTCAAATAGACCTGGGCCCACTCAAGCCTGCAGGTTGCTTGTGTTCCTAATCACAGCTCAGTGAGTAAGTGGTGAAGACAGAGTGATAAGCAGATCTCCTCCAGCACAGCTGGGTGCCAAGCAAACCATGAGAACCTTTGGTTTCGTTATACCATTATACCTGATGGTAAAATTTGTTCCAGGGTTCTTTCGATACTTAAGAAATGGAATATTAATGTGTGTGCATAGTCTTTTACCTCAAGTAAGTACTCTTATTTAGGGCATTACTGAATCGTATTCTCCAGCCATCATTCTACAACGAGGTGACAATGGTGTCGATGCAGAACACAGTGAAGATATCTACTTTTATAACCAGAGTAGGGGACAGCCTTCTCGTTTCCCGCCAAATGGTTCAGATCACACTTTTTACCCTGGTGGCTACTCGTCTCCTTGAGCAATACAGCCTGACTTATGGCTTGTTCTTTCGGGTAAACCTCCAACTTCACGAGGGACCAGAACTAGGTGCAGTAGATGGTCCTCCAGTCAGGGAGAGGAAGCCCCGACTGGCTGAGCACCCCACACTCTCAGAAACCTCGCTCCCAACTCTAAAATTTTTTGTAAATAAAACTTTTTACTTTAAAATATTTCTAGACCATAATAAAGCTGCAGAGGTAGTGCAGAGTTCCTGTATATTTCTCATCCGGTTTCCCCTATTGTTATCTTGTGTCACCATGGGACCTTTTTTACAACAGAGAAACTAACATTGGTTTATTACTCTTTAACTAAGCTCGCCACCTTATTCTGATTTCATTTGTTTTTCCATTAATCCCCTGTTTCTGCTCCAGGATGCCACCGAGGAAACCACGTCGCATTTAGTCATCTTGTCTCTTTAGTCTCCTCTGGTCTGTGCCAGTCCATCAGATTAGTCTTGTTTGTCTATGACCTTGACTGTTCTGAGAAGTACTGGTCAGGCGTTTTGTGAAATGTCCCCCAATTTGAGTCTATCTGGCATTTTTCTTGTGGTTATACTGCAGTGACGGGTAAGAACACCACAGAGGTGAATTGCCCTCCTCATCATAGCACATCAAAGGGACCATCAACACATCAAACTTATCGTTGATGATGTTAGGGTTGATCACCAGGCCAAGGTAGTATTTGCAAGTTTCTCCTCTGTAAAGTCCCTCTCCTCCCCCACCTCCCCACACCCCATGCTTTGGAATGAAGGCATTAACCACAGCCCACACAGGGTTGGGGGCGAGTGTTTCTTGATTACCTACTGGTGACTTTGAGCATTAATGGTACTGGATAATTCTTCAGTTCCTCTGTGCATTTTTCCATTAGGGCAATAGTGATTTTCATATTGCTTTAAAAGATCTCTTCGTGTGCTCGCTTCGACAGAACATATACTAAAACTGGAACGATACAGAGAAGATTAGCATGGTCCCTGCACAGAGATGACACTCAAATTCGTGAAGTATTCCATAAAAAATATTAAAAAAAATAAAAGATCTCTTCATATATTAAGAATATGGAACTTCTGTCTTTTTTTTTTTTTGCAAATATTTTCTTCTTTAGAGTGTCACACCTCTTAATTGTATTTGTCTTGCTAGATGTACTAAGTTCTAAATTTATGGGAAAGAATGTTCAGAGGAAAATAATTGGAAACACCATAAACATCCCATAATAAGGAATAACTACACAAAATACAGTGCATCCATTTGGTTGGGATGTTACTTATTGATGGAGAAAACACGTTTTTATAAAAGGAAAATACTCATAGACCTTTCCACCTAATATTAGATAGAAAAGTATACAACTAGATATATAGCGTCAATCTCAATTTAAAATATATACTCAACTTAAAAAAAAAAAACTGAAGGTAAATTCACAAAATTATTACCAAGGTTTATTTTGGGATTATGAAATCATAGGCACTTTTTATTTTTTTCTTTAAATATTTCTGTGTTTTTCCAATCTTCTACAATAAACATATATTTGCAAATAATTTTTTAAATGTGCTATTGTTAAACACCAGCAGAAAGTGTGTATTGGGGAACGCGCTACATTCCGAAGCTTCCCTGACTCCCACTTGCCAGAGAGGACCAAGGCCCAGCAGTGGCGCGTCTTTCCCAAGGTGACCAGCGGGGTGAGAGCCGCAGCCCTCCCTGCACGTCCAGAGAGTTGCTTAGCGACCCTCGACTCTCGAAAAATATATTCTCGCACGCACGGCACACGCAGGGCGCAGGGAGATAAGCAGGGAGTGTCCATAAAGCCGTAGGAGTAATCGAGTAAAAGATGGGACCTGGGCTGCAGATGCCCAGAGTCACCCGTGTCCTCAGACCTCGAACATCACCACAACCCAGCATTTAGCAAAAGGGGCCAAACAGTGGTGCCTCTTGGCTATCAAGGCATGGAAGAGTCACATTTCTCATAACCCGCTAATCCCAGCCCAGAGCATTCTTGGAAATGCCACCTGCCCAAGCCAGCGGTTCTGAGTTCTAAGCCAGCAGTATTGTCACAGTCATCGGCAACCGAGGCCCAAAAGTTATTTAGGGATGCGCGTGGCTGTGAGAGCGCTGGGGCCCGTGGAGCACCCCCATCCGCCCCCCGCACGGGAGGTGGCTCCGTCTGCACTGAGCACGGGCTTGGCGGCATTCATGCTTTTCCCTTTGCAGGATCCTGGCTGTCTCCCCTCCTCCTACTGCTCTCCAGATTCCTGAGAAGGGAGACGTCCCAAAGCAGGCTTCTCACTCCAGGGGACAGAGAACCTTCTCACTGTTGCCTGCTCTGCCCCCTAACTCAAGGGCGGGGAGTGGGGCGCTGAACCCGTGGCTCTGTGTCAGACCCCCAGGATCTGTGTCAGTGACATCTGTCTGGGTTCAGCAATGGCCAACCAGAGGTTCCAGCTGGAGATGCGGAAGGGGTGGAGGAGGAAGAGCATTTGTCCCCCTTCCTCCCTGCTAGCAGAGGATGCATCTTGTCCAGGGCTCTAGTTCCTGCAAGATGGACCCACTGTGGCCCCCACTTCTGCCAGGTGGCCTTAGCCCCTATACTCAAGTAATACCACCTCCTCCTCCTGTCCTTCCAGCCTGGGGTGGCAGTGGCTTCCTGCTGGAGCTAACCTCTCGGTTGTCTCACTGTCCCCTGTTTGGTTCCTCCACCTGCAGAACTAACTCCTGCCATTGAAGTCCCTCTGCTGGGAATGCTCGGAGCGGATCCTGTTTCCCCGGGTGGACACTGACCCTGGCAGGAATAGTGGCAACCATCCCAGTGACCTTCTGTCCTGTTTTCAGCTCAAAAGTCCAAAAGTGGAAAGAAATGGGTTCAGACTGAGAGAACCCACTTTGTGGACAAGGAGGCCTTCTAGTGAAAATCGGCCTGGCAGCTGGCCGCGGCTTTCGCATGATGGAGCGTTAACACGAGGCTATAGAACCCCGCTGTCGTGCTGAGTCACCGCACACTTGGGGACTCGTTATAACCTACCTGCAAGGATGGGGCAAGACGCGGTGGCTGACCATGTTTTTTTTTTGAGCCAGAGTCTCGCTTTGTTGTCCAGGCTAGAGTGAGTGCCGTGGCGTCAGCCTAGCTCACAGCAACCTCAAACTCCTGGGCTCAAGCAATCCTCCTGCCTCAGCCTCCCGAGTAGCTGGGACTACAGGCATGCGCCACCATGCCTGGCTAATTTTTTATATATATTAGTTGGCCAATTAATTTCTTTCTATTTATAGTAGAGACGGGGTCTCACTCTTGCTCAGGCTGGTTTTGAACTCCTGACCTTGAGCAATCCGCCCACTTTGGCCTCCCAGAGAGCTAGGATTACAGGCGTGAGCCACCGCGCCCGGCCTGACCAGGTTTTTTTTAAGCCTGCCAAGATTTTTCTTCCAAGAAATCTAAGAAACCCTGGAAAAATCCATCCTGTAGCTACCTGTATGGAGACTTTAGTCAGAGTTCAATGCCACACAACCGCCCCTGAAGAAATTCCCCTTGGGGAAGTCACCTTTGGCACCTTCCCAAGTAGCTGGGTCAGAGGCTGTTCAGAAAGGCACCACGTGAGCTCATGGAGAAGGAGGAAGGTGGAGGGCGTCAGGGGATGGTTCGTGGTGGCCGAGCCAGGGAAAGGAGCCAGGGAAGGCCTCCATCGGCCTGCGGCATTTGCAGTCCTAAGAGCCGGACTTCAGAGACCTGGCCACGCCGGCTCCGGGCGGCACACAGGGGTACAAGGGGAGGCCTATTCTGAGACTTCGAATGTCCTGGATTAGGAGGAGCAGCAAGTGCATGATCAAATGAGCTTCGCGTCGAGTAAAGTGCTCTGCTGACTGAAGAGGTTTGAAGCCAAGGCCCAGAGGGCACATTTGTCAAGCTCTCAAAAAATAGAAACCAGGATCAAAGCAGAAACACTTTCCAAATATAAACATTTGTCACCTACATTTACTTTTGATGTGCCCCATTTTGAATACATGGCTCCTTTATAAAACAGACAGCTTAATCTTTCCGCACACACACTTGGGCCCTTCACATGGAGCCCAGGGACAATTAGGGGTGGCTGGGGGAAGTGGGAAAGGAAGTTCCAGCAGGTCGAAATAAAAGTTAAGAGGAGGAGAAAAATCCATCCAGAAGAGCGACACAGGAAGAGAAAAGGAAACCAGCACTTACGGAGCCCCTGGCATTTAATGTATTACCTCATATTTTCCTGCAGATTAACTCTGGAAAGAGGGCATCATTACTCCCATTTTGCAAAGCACTGAGGTCAGTCACGTGCCCCAAATAGCACCAGCTTGCAAGAGTAAAGCCAGAATTTCCTTGCTGCCCCCTGCAACAAGCAGCCTCGTCATCTAAGAAAGGCAAGTGACCTCAGGTCAGCAGAATGGCCATCGGAAACTCGGTGTCCACTCGCATGGATGTGTGTGCCAGGGACCATCTGCCCCAGAGCTGGACAGCACCTGTGCGTTCCTCCGATCCAGCTCCTACCTGAGACCTGCTGCCCAATTCCAGAAGCACAGGGCTTTGGTTCTACTTTTGAAACCACCCAGCTCTGCTACAAGTTTCTACAAAAGTGCATAAAAGATGACCAGGTGCAGTGCTCACACCTGAGATCCCAGCGCTTTGGGAAGCTGAGGCAGGAGGATTGCTTGAGGCTAGGAGTTCAAGTCAAGACCAGCCTGGAAAACATAGCAAGACGTCGTCTCTACAAAAAATTTAACAATTAGTCAGGGGTGGCATGGTGGCACGCACCTACATGCATCCCAGCTACTCAGGAGGCTGACGTGGGAGGATCTCTTGAACCCAGAAGTTCAAGGCTACAGTGAGCTGATTGGACCACTGCACTCCAGCCTGGGTGAAAGAGCAAGACCTAATCTCAAAACAAAACCAAATAAAATACAATAAAATGAGCATGTACCTGCCATCTACCTATGGCATGACATGTCCCATCTAGAATGCCCTTTCCTTGCCTGCCCAAACCCTACTCACTCTTGGGGGCTCAAGGGCTGCCCTGTCCACAAGGTCTTTCAACATGCCAGCACCCATGGGCCACCCGCTCTCCTCTGAATTTCTGCTGTTGTATGCTTGTTCCCAAATGGTTTTCACAGATTAGCCCTTATCCTTTAACTGGACTGTAAGTGCTCTGTAACAATTAGAGCAAAGGCAACAAATTTCAGCAAGGGATGTGGGCCGTTCCCCTCTCAGAGCCAGGCTGTGTGTCTGGAAGCCATCGCAGAGTTGTTGCTAAAGGACAGAACAAGGAATAAGGAAGCCTGGGGCGGGCTCTGGCCCGAGCAGTCACTGCTCATAGCAACTGGCTTCTCCTCCTGGCCAACCTCTGTCTCAGACCAGGAGCCCTGAGAGCCTCACTTCCCCAAAGAGCAAGAGACAAAGAGTTAGGAAGGACCTAGAAGGAGGAAGATGGGGCAGAGTTTGGGAAGGAGCTTCTCCCAAGCTGTCTCTTTGACGGGAACTGGTTCTGCCTTCCAAACCTTACTGCCTTTGCTTTCCACCCAGCTGGGAATCAGCCTTCGGATTCATTTAAAGGCCAACCCAGGGAAATGTACACTTCCCTAGCTAACATATTCCTCTCGATGAGGTTGTGAGATACATAATTATAACAAGGGATCAGGTTTAATTTAGGAAATTTGGTCATCGTTGAGCGTGCTAAATCATCTTTAAAGCAAACACACTTACAGTCTTCGAGATAAAGTTCATTCCCCTGTGATGAGGTCGTTTCGTGGAATGCTACAAGGTTCCAGGCAGGGTTTCAAAGCCGTTAAGTTACACTAGGTGAGATAGAGCTGCTTATAGCTGCTGGGATTTATGGGAATGTTGGCACCCAGGTGACACGTTGGATAATCTTTAACAGAGGAAGTCTGGCTGGTGCCTGCTCTTTGTTCCAACTGCGCTTTCATATTTGAGAACCCTTGTGATATACTTGCTATTCACAGTCGCATTGCAGACTGTCACAAGCGAGGCCTGGCGTGAGATGCTGAGCAAACAAAGCGCCCCCCGCCCAGCCTGCGCCACCCTCCCTGAAACCTAGCAAGGCACGGGCAGAATTTGCTGTCCGCTCAGTAATCGTTTGCAGAGGTAGTGGGGTTGCGTTTTCCAAAACATGTTTCATATGATTTGCTCATTTTCGCAGGTAAAACATGATACATTTGGGGCTTAGAACACGTTTTACAAGTTCGGCTGCTGGTGTCACACAATGTGTCTCTTGTCTGTTCAGGAGCATAAACTCACCCCCGAGTCCCAGGTGACTCATTCAGACAATTTCTTAAAGACTGTTAATAGAAAAGGACTTGGAAGACAAGAAGTTGTCTTCATAACCAAGAGAAGATCTTGGAAAAGTGCCCCAGATATCAACCTAATGGATTTGAAAACTTTGAGTTTTTTTCTCCCCAACAGTGAAAAATATTTTGAAATACTCGGAGTATACACACGATTAGGTGGTGAATGACTAGACCAAGCATTACTTTTCTCCTACACTTTACCTAATGCCAATCCTACCTTATCAATGGCCACAACAATGTCCCAAATCACTCTGATGTCATTGGCTTTCTCCCAATGCTCCTCTAATGAAGATAAGGGTCAGTCCCCAGGGTGGGGCTGCTGGCGAGCACATTTTGATTGGGTTATTCAACTCCTTTTGTCACGTTAGTTATCTGGAAGTCCTCTGGAAGCAGGGACTGTATTTCCAGTACTATTCCGGCACCAACCCACAGGACTGCTCAGCGACTGCTTCATGAATAAATGATTGCAATAAAAGGAAAGCACAGTTCTGTTTTGCTTTTTCACACTTGACCCTTTACCATCACTTCATGCAACAAACATCTATTAACACATTGACTGCCACACTAGAAAAAGATTTTTTCTTTGGGGACATGGTGTTTTATTATGAAAATAGAATAAAAACTTTGAAAACAAAACAATTCTTTCTAATTTAATGAAAAATGTGTTATGTTTCATTGTTTTCTGTGTAACAATAAGAACTTCAACAAGTAAGATTTTCACAAACCAACTGCAGGGGGCCACTCATCCCAGAACACGTATGCTACAGCATGGCAGCGTGAGTTGTCCGCACCCCATGCGGCTCCCAAGGTAAAGATACATGTGAGAGTTACATACGTGTCACAAGGCCCTGGGCTCAAAACTAGCATGAGTTAAATACAACTCACATGACAGTTAATGTGTGAAACACTCACCCTGGGGGTTAAATACCAGGATGCAGAAATAAATGAGACATGGTCATTGCCCACCAGAGCTCTGGGGGGCAGGCAGACTGGTAAGCAGCTATGAAAGAGCAGATACATTAAGTCCACACCAGGAGTGGACAGAATGGCTGGGCCATCCCTCTCTGGAAGGAGAACTCAGTTCAGTTTGCCAGTGGGTCTCCTGGGCTTGCAGGGTCTCACCCTTTTCATAGCAGGAGGGGTCTTAGGGAGATAATTAGGACATGAGAGTGGACCTTCATGAATGGGATTAGTGCCCTTATAAAAGGGTCCTCAGGGAGTACTTTCTGCCCATGAGGACACAATGAGAAGATGGCCAGCCGTGAACCAGACACTGAATCTGCTGCCACCTTGATCTCGGATTTCCCGGCTTTCAGAACTGTGAGAAATAAATTTCTGTTGTTTATAAGCCAGCCAGTCTATGGCATAACTCTGTCATAGCAGCCCAAATGGACTAAGACAGTCAAGTAGGGGGCAGAGAGCAAGATCTACAGATACAGAAACTTCTCAAGGACCAACAATAGAATGAGAACCAGCATAGCCACAATTCAGTGAACACTAAACTAGACGCCCAGGGCATTCATGACTTTCCCTGAATAACAATTGTTTATTGGCGAGTGACTTTGCTGTTAAAGAGAATAGAGGTCATTAATGGAGATATCTTGGCCAGGCGCGGTGGCTCACGCCTGTAATCCTAGCCCTCTGGGAGACCTAGGCGGGAGGATTGCTCAAGGTCAGGAGTTCGAAACCAGCCTGAGCAAGTAGACCCCATCTCTACTATAAATAGAAAGAAATTAATTGGCCAACTAATATATATAGAAAAAATTAGCCGGGCATGGTGGCGCACGCCTGTAGTCCCAGCTACTCCGGAGGCTGAGGCAGGAGGATTGCTTGAGCCCAGGAGTTTGAGGTTGCTGTGAGCTAGGCTGACGCCACGGCACTCACTCTAGCCTGGGCAATAAAGTGAGACTCTGTCTCAAAAAAACCAAAAAACAAAACAAAAAATGGAGCTATCTTAAGGATTTCTTTCCTAGGAAGCTTTTTATTAGACCACCAGTTTGATAGAAAAACGAGTGCATTCCCTATGTACCTTATGGGACATAGGCGAGTCCCGAAATGTCATGAGATGAGGCTTTGTATCTCTTCACATCATACACCTGCCTGGGCTCGGGACCCTCATGTGCAAAATGAAGGATTGAAGTGGGTGATCCCTGAGGTTTCACATTTAATGTATTAGCCTCTTTGCCCTGACAAATCATTTCCCCCAAGCCCTCTATCAGCAAAGCCCAACATTGGCTTTTCATTTAATCACTATTTATCTTCATCACCAAAGGCCTTTTTCAAAGAAGGAAAACTTACTAAGAAAGAAAAAGTAAGGAAAAAGGAAAAAAAATGCAATAATTGCCTCACCCAGATATTTATTCATGATGGTGCTTTATGTATAGAGTGATTTTCTTGTTATATTTAGATTACAATCAAACTGTAAAAGAACTGTTATCTCCCTGTTCCTGCATTTTTACTTTAAGCTCTGAGACCTTTGTCCTCCCATATTAGAGAAGCTGTAAATACTGCGAGAGAATGTTTACATTTTAAAAATCCATTTTCCTTGATCATTTGTAGAAGGAAAAAAAATATCTCTGTACTAACACACCAATTCATCTTGACTTTGTAAGAACTGTTTCCCAGTTTCTTACAAAAGAAATTACATTTTGCACAAAGCCACCTTCCATTCACCCACATTTCATCTCTCCCAGTTTTTGTTATAGTTCGTGCCACGTCTCTCCCTCAACCCTTCAACCTCTTCACGTTGACAAGTCCTTGCTAGAGTCGAAAACTCTCTCTGAGTTGGGAAGGAGAAAGACAGAACCTGTCCTTGTAAACCTGGGACAGATCTTGTAAAAGACGTGGAGCTTGGGAGTTTGTTGTGTTCAGAATTTATAATCGGTATAAGCATGGGATTTATTTTTAGCTTTTCTGAAAAATGGGCTTGGTACTCCTTTACAACAATTTAAAAAATCCTAATCTAGTTCTCAAGAAACCAAATAGCAGCTCTCACTTGGTCACAGGGAAAGCAAACTCCTTGCTAGAGAAGCCTTTGAAGACCAGCAGAAGGTCAAGTGAAAGACAAGCAGAGGAAACCGAAGGGAGACGTTTGACAAGAGAGTTCAGGAGCATTTCGGCCGGCCCAGGAACAGATTTGTGGAGGTCTGCACCTGTGCTCCACGCATACTCACACGAGCTGAGTAGGAGAACCTTCCAGCAATCTGGATCCGAACATCAGCTGACGCGTGTTCACTCGGAACAACCTGCCAGGAAGGGCACAGGCCAATCCTGTGATGTGAGCAGAGACAGGAGAGGCAGGATGGCGGCAAAGTCATCGTAACTCAGTTGCCAAGCAACTCAGATCTGTGCATCTTAGGAAGCCACTCACCCATTACCAGGGCACTTGGAAGAATCTGGAGGGCGGCCCTGTGTGACATGCCCTTACTGCAGGCTTCCTTTCATTCTGAAGTCGCTTCCCAAACTCCCGTAGATGTCATGCCTTACAGAGCCCCGATGAGTCAAAATAAACACCTTTACCCACACGCAGAAAAATCCATGTGCCTTGCTCACACTGCCAGGACCATCTTTTGCACGTGACCATGTGGAAAGCATTGCTCTTAGACAGGGGGAAAAAAACTCAGCCACAAGGCCGGGCGCGGTGGCTCACGCCTGTAATCCTAGCACTTTGGGAGGCCGAGGCGGGCGAATTGCTCAAGGTCAGGAGTTCAAAACCAGCCTGAGCAAGAGCGAGACCCCGTCTCTACTATAAATAGAAAGAAATTAATTGGCCAACTGATATATATATAAAAAATTAGCCGGGCATGGTGGCGCATGCCTGTAGTCCCAGCTACTCGGGAGGCTGAGGCAAAAGGATCGCTCGAGCCCAGGAGTTTGAGGTTGCTATGAGCTAGGCTGACGCCACGGCACTCACTCTAGCCTGGGCAACAGAGCGAGACTCTGTCTCAAAAAAAAAAAAAAAAAAAAAAAAACTCAGCCACGGCCTGTATATGTGACACTCATAGTTACAACAAACAGTGTGTAGAGCGAGATGATGGATAAATGAATCTGGCACGTATTTGATGAAATTGGTCATCGAGCATTTCCAGGCCCTGGTGGGTTCAGGGATTGAGGAGTAAGATCAACAGGGACTACGTTCAGGAGAAATGGTTCAAAAATATTAAACAAATGGTTATACATATGATCAGTTATAACCATGATGAATGCTAGGAAGAACAGGCAGTGTTTCAGGAAAAAGATAACCAGGGGGACCTAGCCGGGTGCAGGGTACTGAGAAAGGGGTACAAAGACTAGGACCAGAAGTTGGTCTGGCCAAGGTGCAGGGTGTTGTGCCCACGGGAGCAGAAGGGCCCAGCGGGGCAGGAGGGGTGTTGCCACGAAACAAAGTGCAAGTGCAAAAGGACTGGCGAAGGGCTCTGTACTTCTGAGGCCGCATGGCGGCGTAGCCCAGGGTGAAAGGGGCGAGTGGGCAAGGGCCGGCCTGAAGGGGAGGCAGAGCCAGATGGGCAGGACCTCGGGCCATGTGGTCTTTATCCTGAGAGCAAAGGGCAGGTGCCATGGAGCAGGGATCACATCTGAAGATTTCTCCAGCTGCTGAGCGAAGAGAACTCAGTGGGTTTCAGAAATATTAAAGAACTAGACGCAATCCGAGTTGGGTCTAGGACAGACACTAAGAAACAACAAGGAAGGCACCGAAGAGGGTGAGAAGCAGGTGGAAGAGGCAGAGCAGCAGCAGAAAACCGGGAGGAAGAAAACACGAGATAGAGGCCAAGGGCAGAGTGCTCCAAGGTGAAGTTCAGTAAGATAGGGACTGAACAGCCCGGTACTCGATTTTGCCTGGAGCAAACGAGAGGTGACCTTGGCCAGACCTCGGCCCACTGCACGGGCAGGTTCAAGCCAGATTCCAGTGGTTTGAGGTGTAAATGGCAGCGAGGAAGCAGGGCTGAATGTAAACAACTCTTGCCCCAAGTGGGGCAATTATAGGGATTGGAGAGACAGCTTGGTGGTCGGAGGAGATAATGCTGGCCAAGGGCCTGGCGCCTGCAGTGCTCATCCTTATTAGAGCACGCAGTCTATCCACATCCACACCGCCAGCGGCTCTCCTCTGGGTGCCAAGTGGGGCTTTGTACTTGACACACACAAACTCCCTATTCTTCACCACGGCTCCGTGAGATAGGGGTTATTATTCCACCTGACAGAGGATAGAATGAAAGCTCAGAGAAGCGACTTGCCTAGGTTGCTACCAAGCCACAGAGCCGGGATTAAGCCAGGTCCCCCAACCGGGATGGGCCATGTCGCGTCACATGCATGAAGCTGGGATTCGGTCAGACGTGGGTTCAAATCCTGCCCTCGTCACTTACTACCTGTGAGTTTTAATTTTTCGCATCAGGGGGGAAAATGTAGAGAATAAAAGAAACCCATAGATTACATAGAGATAATTTAATTGTGGGGTCACATGGAAGAATGTTTATAAAGCATTCTGCCCAATGCTGAGACAATAAACACTCAGGAAATGGTGGTTATTAGCATCTATATTGTCCCCCAGCTCCGCCCCATCACACACCCGCTCATGAACCTGAACTCAGACTTCCTCTCCGACAACACAGCTGTAGTGCAGGGTAGGGTCCACCACACCCGACCCAGGAGCTGTTTAAACTCAGACCCTGCTGGCCACCTCCCTGGCTGATTTCAGGGAAGTCCCCTGACTAGATCGGTCTCTTTCCCCATCACCTTCCCCATTGGCAAACCATGACTTTGATTCTTGGAAAACCTTACCCATCTTCCAGAATCCTCTATGTAAATACAAGCAGGACTCCTGACCTCGAACAATCCTCTGAAAAAGATCTGTTGAAGCAGGACATTGGCACTGGCGGACAGAAAATAGGCAGAAGGCAGGGAAAAATCGACCGTGTCAGTGCTAATAACGGCAGAGCTTTGAGGTCACCAATTCTAACCCTATACTCCCCGCATTGGACCTCGGCATAATTCAGCACTGGAGCCCCTCCAGAAAATACAACGTAAAAATCAACAATTCTCCTCACTCTTTTCTATATCCCATGCCCAGGAATGGACATGGTCTTCTGCTTGATGTGTGTCCTTCCAGCCTTTCTCTGTACATGCAAAACGTTTACACGCAGATGTTTGAGGACAATACTGTTCACATTTTTCTCCAATTCACTTTCTTCATTTGATACCATGGGCATCCTCCATGTCAGAAATACAAACGTGCTCCCTTCGTATTTACAGCCACATCGTTTTCTGAGGTATCAATGTCTCTGGGTATTTTAGCTATCAGCTCCAATATTTTGATCTCAAAAACTACATTTCCTGGATACCATCTTATATAATATTATTTTGTGAGATAGGATCCTAGAAGTGGTATCATTTGGTCCAACTCTGCAAAAGCCATTAGTGAGTGCAAATTGCCCTCCAGAAATGCTTTCCTTTCCTTTCCTTCTCAGTCTGGAACATGAGGACTCCACAGTGCTCAGATCCAACTGTGATCTAGGGCAGCCTATTCAGGAAAACAGTTGAGCCAGCCAAAAAATGATTACATTTCCTTGAGATCACTTTGTTTAGGAAGGCACCTAGCACATATGAGGAAAGACTTTTTTTTATTTTTTTTTTTTTATTTTTTTTTTTTTCTCATCAGAACTACAGCAGGTCAAGAGGAAAGACTTTTATAAAAAATAAAATCAGGCCGGGCGCGGTGGCTCACGCCTGTAATCCTAGCTCTCTGGGAGGCCGAGGCGGGCGGATTGCTCAAGGTCAGGAGTTCAAAACCAGCCTGAGCAAGAGCGAGACCCCGTCTCTACTATAAATAGAAAGAAATTAATTGGCCAACTGATATGTATATAAAAAAAAATTAGCCGGGCATGGTGGCTCATGCCTGTAGTCCCAGCTACTCGGGAGGCTGAGGCAGAAGGATCGCTCGAGCCCAGGAGTTTGAGGTTGCTGTGAGCTAGGCTGACGCCACGGCACTCACTCTAGCCTGGACAACAAAGCGAGACTCTGTCTCAAAAAAAAAAATAAATAAATAAAATAAAATAAAATCAGCAACTATTACTGAGCTCCGGTATTTTGCCACCTCTGTAAGGTGCTGGGGATAAAAAAAAAAACAAAAAAGACACCGTCCCTATCCCTGCTTGTCCACAAACTAGAAGAGAAGGCAGAGACCGGTCACAGCAGGACAGTCGTGCAGGGCCGGGGGCAGATAAAGACAGCCAGGGACGTGGAGCAGGCCGGCATGAAGAAATTTAGGTGCAGGCGACAAGGAAAGAGAGAGGGAAGGAGGTGACAGACTGACTTTACTAATGTTGTGGATTTACTAATGTTGTGGTGAAGCCAAGTCAGGGAGGAGGTGTAGTAGATCCTGCAGTCAGCAGAAAAGAAAGTCTTCAGAGAATGTGACAGGGACTACATCTTAGGCCACCGCCTTGGAGTGACCACAGTCCCTATGGGAGACATAAGTCTGACTTGGCAATTCGGCCCCGGGGGGGGGGGGGCGCTGGCCTGGGGCTCCCGAGGTCTCTCTGACCTGGGCCCTCTCTGCCTCCTTTTACTCAGGCTGTGATCCCTTTAGCAGGACAAAGGGCCTGGGATGCCCCCAACCTTTCTGGAAACAAAAGCTACAGCAAAACAACAGCTGAAGTTTCCCAATATAAGAGACCATGACTATGACTTAAGGCTGCGGTCCCCAGCCGCCAGGCCGAGGGTGGGCACTGGCCGTCGGCATGTCAGGAACTGGGCCACACAGCAGGAGGTGGGCAGTAGTCGAGTGAAGCTTCATCTGTATTTACAGTGGCTCCCATCACTTGACATCCCTCCCTGCCCTGAGTCCATGAAAAAATTGTCTTCCATGACATCCATTCCAGGTGCCAAAAAGGTTGGGGACCAATGACTTAAGGGATTTGGGTGAAAGATGTGTTTCTTTCACCCCACAGATTTCACTGCCGCATATATTTTAAACAAACCTGTGGACGCCCACTTCTCCGACGCCCAACTCTGAAAAACAGTGCCCACAACTCACTTCCAGGACATAATGGGCTTCTCAAAGAACCCCACACTGAAGTTTTCCTCTGCCCCCCAACCTAGCCAGACCCTTGTTGTCTGAGGCCGGGAATGAGCTCACACTGCAGGGGTGTAACTCAGTATCACACCAACCAAGAAGGATCACAGGACACCCTCCAGCGTGGGCCAAGCACTTCGGCACACTCCGGAGGCTAACAGAGGCCAGCATTGTCGTTCCCCTCCCCCAAAAGGATCAATATGAGCCCGTCGGTGTAAACAGATCCTCCTCTGCTCCGATGAAGCCTCACAGGAACATCTAAAGGAGAGTTAACAAGGCCACTTTGTGCGGCTGCTGGCATGGCGCCATCTTGCTTCTCCCTCCCGGGAGGGCAGGGAACAGCGCCGGCCACCTATTTGTGCATAAGCCCCGCTACACATTTGGGAAACGTCCACGAGCTATTTGAGTCGTTCGTTTGGGGCTGCAGGTTCACCCCAGGCAGAGGCAAAAGCCCCACATAATGGCACAGGTGTTATCTCTCCTCTCTACAGGGGCCAGGAATATTCTAAAGCAGGTAGACAGGGTCTGGTCTCTGTTGAATGAAGGGAAGCAAAAACAGATGGAACAGGGGGGCTGTGGGGCGGCACTGTGTGTTCCTTTCCACCCCACAGACCTTGAGCCTCACACAAAGACCCTCCTTCAGGCAGCCAGTCTGTGCCAAGGCGGTTCTGTTTTCACACCTCTGTTCTGAGATAAGAGGTAACGCTTGGGAATCACATAACCCAGTTGCGAAACGAACCCGACCAGCTAAAATTGACCACTTTGGGTGCCAAGGTGGGAGCAAGCCTGGTGGATGCTCAATGGGGCTCCTGTTTCCTGCCGCCTCACCCAGGGGCAACACTTCTGTCGGCCTCCGGTCGGCAAAGGCTGAGAGAATCCCGGGACTCGTGCTCAGTCAAGTGCACCGACTTTCGCTCACTGCCTTCTGGAAAGCTCTGAGGTTGGCCGACACCAAGAAGCCGCCTCTGATCCTCCTGGCAGCCTGGCAACTGCTCCGTTCGCCCACAGCACCTGTCAGGAGCTCGACTTCCCAGGCCTTGGGGTTTTAAGGGATGAAGGCTAAATGTTGAGGGGCCTCTGCTCTCCTAAGTATGGGACCCGCAGCTCAGAAAAACATTTTGCGTAAGGATGCTGTCACTCCCCATCTATACTTGATGCACTTACTTTTATTTATTTATTTATTTATTTTTTTGAGACAGAGTCTCGCTCTGTTGCCCGGGCTAGAATGCCTTGGCCTCAGCCTAGCTCACAGCAACCTCAAACTCCTGGGCTCAGGCGATCCTCCTGCCTCAGCCCCCCAAGTAGCTGGAACTACAGGCATGCGCCACCATGCCCGGCTAATTTTTTCTATATATTTTGGTTGGCCAACAACTTTGTTTCTGTTTTTAGTAGAGACCGGGTCTTACTCTTGCTCAGGCTGGTTTTGAACTCCTGACCTTGAGTGATCCTCCTGCCTCGGCCTCCCAGAATGCTAGGATTACAAGCGTGAGCCACCGCGCCCGGCCTTGGCGCGCTTCTTGAAACAGGGGTGGGAGGACGCCCACATCCAGATGTGTACGCGGAAGTGTAGGGAGATACGCGCCTTGGAGAGAGCGGTGTCTCAGCTGGGCTTGCCCATACTGCTGCTTCAGTCTAGTCCTGGTTCCAGCCCTGCTAGGGCTTCGCCTCCTCTGGGCACCACGGCTGCCCGCCCACCCTGCCTGGCTCCTCTCCCGGCCAGCGGGCTTAGGAGGCTGCTCACCAGCAGGCCCCAAGCTGGCTAATTACAGTTCGTGCTGAAGTGGTAACAGTGTCAGAGTCATCCTGGCCAGCACCGTGGTTGAGCTGAGATTCCTATCGTCACTTCACAGACCTTGGACTCAGAGACGGAGGCTCACACATCCCCCACAAGATCTTGCGTTGACCAAGGACATGTGTTGAATGAATGAATGGGAAACCGGGTGGGTGAAGAAAGTATTTCCTACCATTAACATTTAATGAGATTAAATGCTAACTCCTGCCCGGGGCTAAACTGAGCATGGCTTCTCTGAGTTGGGAAAGGGGTGCGGGGCAGGGGTAGGGAGGTGGGTTTAAAGCTCCCTGCAGACATGGTGCCACTACCACTAGTGCATCAACAAGTAGGTACCAGCCAGCGTCAAATTTAGACAGGAAGCCTGATGGAGACTCCGAAGGTTGATTGCAACTGACACCCACCACTCAAGGACAAGTAGCAAAGAGTGACAGAGCACCTCTGCCTCACCTCCTTTTCTCCCGGGCTCCGTGGTCTTGACCAAGGCTCTTTCCCAGGTAGAAGGAAGCTTTGCCAGGATTGTGCCACTCTCACATCATTACTCCCTCTTACTTGGTAGATCTTGGTGGAACTGGATTCTTCTCTCCATTATTCCAACAATCATTTTACAACACAGACTCTATCTTTGCTTAACACTACCTATCATTATTATTACACGGACTTCATGTACTGAAAGATCCTGTCTAGGAAACACACTGCATTTATTAAGTAATACGTCTTTGAAATCGGTAGAGATGACCAATGTCGCTACATTGAGTAGATACAATTTGAGCCCAAAGGACCTGAGTTTCTTTAACTTGTCCATCCTCATTTCAGGTCAATGCATTAATTTTGTTTTGCCATTTGTAATATTAAAGTGGCTTAGAGAACTCCCCTCCCTCCTGTCCCCCCAGTATTTCCTAGAGATCCCAAGTTAGAACTAAAGACCATATACTGAACTCTTCCCAAACAAGTGAGGTTTAGGGAGCTTGCAGGATGGGAAAACCTTTCCTCCTGGTTTTCCGTGATAAGGAAAGCTACCGTGGTGGGCTCAGAGACGGATCTCATGGAAAACCCATGAGGTTGACCAAATCATTTTTTATACATCAAGCTAAGGTCTCCCTGCCCCACAAGAACCAAGGCTCGCTCCTGTGTGCCCTCAATGGCCCCCCTTTGCCCACCTCATGCAAGAAGAATGTGTGGTCCTTGCCTGCAGGAGTGACCACTGCGTTGGTGCTCTGGGGCTCGGACCCTGGCTAGCCAGAAAATAAAGCTCCTCTTGTGTGATTGCAAAAAAAAAAAAAAAGAAGAAGAATGTGTGACTCAGGTGGGGGAGGTTACCATGGCAACATTTAAGGCCCTCTGTTGTCTGGCCCTAACCTACCTTCCAGAAGATCTTATCTCCCCCACCCATCCTCCAGCGCTACTTCTTTTGTAATAGACGGTTTGGGGAAATCAGGGCTCGCAGCTGGGGGTGGACGATAATGGGAATGGGGGGGTGGGTTTCAGAATTTCCAGGGAGCAGCGGCTGTAGCTTGAAAAGCATCGTGTGATCACTTTGTATGTGGGAAATGAAAACAAGTGCCTATGGAGGCCCAATATAAATTACAGAAAGAAAAGCTTGGTAACACCTCGGCTAATGGGATCCACACGAAATAACCCAGGGCCAGCCCAGCTGGGGGAGCAGATCGGAAGCCCCAGGACTGCGTATGTAGGGGGAGGGCATGAGACCCTCACAGTTACCCGAAGGGGGCATGGGCTGAAGGGGGCTGGGAGCCGCACAGACCCGTCTCCGGCTCACTGCAGCCTCCCCCACTTCCACCAGCCCACAGGCTGCCCCAGCTCCGGCCACCTCCCTCAGCTTCCCGAGACCTCAGACCCTCGGCCCTCGGCGTGCGTGCGTGGGCTGCCTGGGTCCTTGCTCCCAACAGCGCTAAGGACGCCCCTGCTACGTCAGTGTTGGTGTCTGGGCTCCTTAACTGGACCTTCAGTTTTTCAGGATCTCAACATCTCGAAAGTCCCCAGAATAAGCTCAACCTTGTTAAATGCTCTCATAGCACCCTTTTCCCTTGGTAGCACCAATTTCAATAATTAAACTTTTTTTTAATACACTCATTTGTTTACGGTTGCTCTTCTGTCTGAACTCAGGAACTTTTTTTGTTTTGATCATCAGTAGGTAGAGATAGCAGCTGCTGTTCACTAAGGGCGTGCGCTACCCACTGCGTGTGAGGAGCTTTGCATACGGTGTTCACATCGGCCCTGTGAATTACATGCTAGTCCCACTTCAGTCTTAGGTTGCCCAAGGCCACCCAGCAACGTGGGGACCCGGGACAGGGGCGCCAGCCTGCCTGGTCCTAGAGTCCAGAGCCTTTGGACTTTTCTGGGTACCTCCCGCCTCAGCCCCTTGGCAGTTTAATACGGCATTTGTTACGTGAATGAGTGAATGAATCAATGAATGGCACGTAACATCTAACAATCTACCATCCACATTCCCAGTGGGGACTGTGTCACTTCCAGAGCGTGTTTTTCTCCTCTCTTATTTTCCTAACTTTTTTCAGATCCCGATTCCCATTCCTTTTCCCTCCATAGCCCCTGCCCCCACCACTGCCAAGAATAGGGAGGCATCCTTGTAAAGTGTGTTGTGCTGTTTTGCTTTCATATTTTTAATCTACCTTAATGATACAGTGACTAGAGACCTTGTTCTATTTCTCACTGTTTAAACCAACACCGTGCTTTTTTTTTTTTTTTTTTGAGACAGAGTCTCACTCTGTTGCCCTCGCCAGAGTGAGTGCCGTGGCGTCAGCCTAGCTCACAGCAACCTCAAACTCCTGGGCTCAAGCAGTCCTCCTGCCTCAGCCTCCCGGGTAGCTGGGACTACAGGCATGCACCAGCACGTCCGGCTAATTTTTTCTATATATGTTAGTTGGCCAATTAATTTCTATCTATTTATAGTAGAGACGGGGTCTCGCTCTTGCTCAGGCTGGTTTCGAACTCCTGACCTCCAGCAATCCTCCCGCCTCGGCCTCCCAGAGTGCTAGGATTACAGGCATGAGCCACCGCGCCCGGCCAACACTGTGCTTTTTGAATAAATGCTGGTGTATCTACATCAAATTCCTGGTTTCTAAATTCTGGACAGAACTCCATAGTTTATACTCAACAACGTTGAGTTATTTCTTCCCCTAGCGTTTGACACCTGTTGCCTCTGCCCCCACTACCACACACCACGCCCCTCGCCCCAGCGTCCTCTCGCTCCCTCTGGGCCAGGCTGCGTTCTTCCACGAGCACGTCAGGCAAGCTGCAATTGGGGACGAGAGGTTGGGAGAGCAGGCTGCCCTCTTCCCTCCACTCCGCAGACTGCGACTCCCTTCTAGCTTTGCGCCCTCAGAATCTGAGTCTCCGAGTTTACTTTCGGAACAAATGTCCTACGGCATGGTTTGGCTGTCCCTTTTTTCTGCATATAAATCTGCTCCATCCAACCTATTGAGCGCCCCTGTCACTTAGGGGTTACGTGGGCAGAGTCTGGAGACACAGGGCCTGGGTTCAAATCCCAACCTCACTGCTTACCAGCTGCACTCAACGTCACACCGTCTCAGTGCCTCATTTTACAGATGGGAACATCTGTAAAACGGGAATGGCAATAATAATAGTACCCACCTCACAGGGCTGCTGCATTTAGAACAGTTCCTATGGCAGTAGCAAGCATTTAATGATATTGGCTCTCGTTGTTTAATGTACAATATAGTGGCTATATAGAGCCTGCAAACCATATATGTAATTTCTGATACTGTTCAAATAGAAGAGTTAAGATATTAAAAAGAAATTAAAGAGAAACAGAAGATGTGTCTGGTTACACCAGAGTAGCTCTCTTTGTAATCTCTAATGACAAAGCTGTTACAGGCCCATTGCGGTTTGCTAAGACCAAACACTTAAGTATAAACAACAGAACCCCCAAAGAAATCTGCTCCCTTGCATGTCTGGCTCTGAGAGTTTTACAGCTCACAGTCCTGGCTCCAGGAGGACCCTGCTGCTGGCCCTGGTCTGTAAGGTGGTCTTGGCTGCCGCACGGGCTTTCCACGTTGTCACGTCCCGACGCTGGAGCCCTCGAGAGTTTACGCTGGATTCGCAAGAGACAGGACCAGCCCTTGGGGGCTCGAGGGCTGACGCTGGCTGCAGAGAAGATCTCCTCCTCTTTCATGTTGTGTGACAGCCTTGGCTTGGGCCGTGTTTAGGAGGCAGCTCTGGTGGGGCTCAAGCTGGAAATTTATGGCTTGTTTGTCCTGGACCATGCAATAATTTTTCTCGCCTTGAAGATGAAAGGGTTACTATTCCCCACACTTACTCTGTCTCCTGCATTTTGTAACATGTAGGCTTCTGCAGTGTCCCTTTTATTTATCGGGAGAATTAACTTCTAAAGGATATGCTCATCTCCCTAACAGGCCATCGCTGAGGGTCTTGAAATGTAAGACTCTAAATGGGCAATTCGATGGCTTTCTGAAAAGCTTCACGTCCACTCTGTCATGGTCCTTCCCACACCTACGACTATCGTTTGTGCTATAAACTCCACGGAAAGACCTTTGAGTGGACAAAGAATGGTCAGTCCTGCCACAAAGCTATAAATCCCTTGAGAGGAAGGTTCACCTCTTGTATTTCTTTCGTTTGTCTACAGAGCCTAGCACAGTGCCGTCTATGCAGTAGATCCGCAGATATTTCTTGGTTGATAAGATTCTGAGATATAGATGGGAATAAATGGACAACGCTTACTTGTCTAAGGAAAAATGAAATTTTTAAATACAAACCCCCTTCATTCTCCTTATCAGGAATAGTCCAAATTCTAATTTACACTGAAATACTTCAATGCAAAAACTGCAGTGTCTGTAAAACATTTTATAAGTTTTCGAGTCTGCCTACCGAGATGAGTTTATTTGCTTATTTGTTCATCAACAAATACTCACCCAGTGCCCGTGTGTTGTCAGACACGATTCTGGGCACTGAAGAAACAAAGGTGGAGACAGTCCCCACGCTCAAGTTCACAGACTTGGAGGGGAGGCTGGCGGGCCGGCGGCAGCTGAGACATTGTAAGGCGAGCTCTTTCCTGAGGGTGTCGGGGGTTCTCGGGTTCTCGGCGGGGAGTGGAGTGGCAGTCCTGAGGCTCGGGACCAGATCCCCAGCAGACTTGGCACCGTGTGGCGGCAGAACGACTTAGAGTCACCCTGGGAGCTGGGACCAAGCGACGAGTCCACAGTGGACTGACCCTGAGCAGCAGGAAACCTCAGGGCAGCCCCGGAAACTTCCAAACTCCATTTATTCACTTTAAAATAGTGATGATAGGCTGGGCACAGTGGCTCACCCCTGTAATCCTAGCACTCTGGGAAGCCTAGGAGGGAGGATCGCTCAAGGTCAGGAGTTCGAAACCAGCCTGAGCAAGAGCTAGACCCCCGTCTCTACTAAAAATACAAAGAAATTAACTGGACAGCTAAAAATATATAGAACAAATGAGCCAGGCATGGTGGCACATGCCTGTAGTCCCAGCTACTCGGGAGGCTGAGGCAGGAGGATTGCTGGAGCCCAGGAGTTTGAGGTTGCTGTGAGCTAGGCTGATGCCACGGCACTCTAGCCTGGGCAACAGAGTGAGACTCTGTCTCAAAATAAAATAAAATAGTGATGATAACACCAAAATTACAAATTTGTTGGGAGAATTAAAATGTAGTTTAAAAATCATACAGCGTACACAAATAAGTCATCATCAGAAGAAGTATGCTGACAGGACACACCTCAGAGAGCTGTCATAAGGCTATCTTTATTCTGTGCATGTGAGGGTGCTTCTGTACCATGAAGGCTACACGAATGTTTATACCACTGTAAAATGAGTTAACTCCCTATCTTCTTACATTCACTAAGGTGAAAACAAAGCGTTGAAGAGGAAAGCCTATACAGTACACCGTTCCTTTCAAAGTGCCTTATTTTTGTACAGGAGAACTTGCCCAGAGTTGGGCCATACCTGAGGGAGGAGATGTGGATGTGGCCGACATTTGCTACGTTGACACCAATACTGTTTAATGCATGTAACCTACTCACGCCACGAGGACAGAAGGCATATGACCTGGGCTACATGCCGATCAGACTGAGTGGAATTGCATTCGACAACGAGAAGCTGTTTGGAACTTGTGCTCATCGATAGCAATAAAACAAGACAGCTAAGCAGAAAATGGCTTTAGATACCAAGCCCACATCTACCACTGCAAGTCAAAGAGACACGTGTCCTTTTTCTGGATTGAAACGGAAAGAGTCCCCATGTTCTATCCCAACATAGGCTTTTCTTGTTGCTGCTCCTCTCCCGGCCACTCCCAGAGATTCTTTGTGTCCCTTCCATATCGGGACTGCAGAATGAGTTCCTTAAAGGCAGGTCAGTTCTACAGCTGGCTGGGAGTAGAGAAAACAAAACACAGGCTTGAGGGCCGGTGAATTGGGTGTGCTCCCCACCCACTTTGGTTATTTTAAAAACTAACCAAAAAGATGAAGGGAAATAGGCTTAAATTAAATCAAATGGGTTTGCCAGCGTGCCTCTGTTTTTTCCACTTCCTAATCCTTTTATAAATGCCATTGAGATGGGATTTGCTTTCAGACTGATTATGTGGCTGAAAATCAGCATAATAATACGATATTTGTTGAAAGGGAATGTCTTATCTTGGCTGTTTGGTTTCCTTTCTAGTAGAGAGTGGATGGGTGACCTGGCTGGAACCAGTTCCATCTGACACCTGTGGGTCTTCCCCAGCATCTCAGAGGGAAAGAGGACCTTCAAGATAACCTGTCTATTTTTCAATGGGGAATCCAGGACCCAAAAGAAGGCAGGTGATTTTCCCAGCAACTCAGTGGCAAAGCCAAAAATGGGACTTTTCTTTTTTTTTATTTCAGCATATTAGGGGGGTACAAATGTTAAGGTTACGTATATTGCCCTTGCCCCCCCTCCTCCCTCGAGTCAGAGCTTCAAGTGTGACCATCCCCCAAACGAAAAATGGAACTCTTAACCAAAGAAGTTTTGGGATATGGAAACTCAGGCTACCTCTACTTCTCTTTTGCAGCCTCAGAATGGACTTTCTGGCATGTTCCAGGCCAGGATTTTTTTTTTTTTGTTATTTCTTTGGTCCTCCAAAAAATCTTCCAGAAATTCTAGTGTCAATAACTATTATATTATTAACAACCATCACTTGCCGATTGTCGTAAATGACCAGTGTAGGAACCTGAGAGCCAGATAAAGTCCCCACTGTCACGGAGCTTCAGTCTTCATAATGTCATCTGGGATTAGGGGAAATATTTCTAATAAGAAGAATAGAAATAATAATTTTTATTGATATAAGTGCTAAGTGTTTTACTTGTTGCTCTGTTCTGGGCCTCACATGAAACCCCACACCCATTTTAAAGCTGAGGAAACTGGGGCTGGGCGCGGGGGCTCACGCCTGTAATCCTAGCACTCTGGGAGGCCCAGGCGGGCGGATTGCTCAAGGTCAGGAGTTCGAAACCAGCCTGAGCAAGAGTGAGACCCCGTCTCTACTATAAACAGAAAGAAATTAATTGGCCAACTAATATATATAGAAAAAATTAGCCGGGCATGGTGGTGCATGCCTGTAGTCCCAGCTACTGGGGAGGCTGAGGCAGGAGGATTGCTTGAGCCAAGGAGTTTGAGGTTGCTGTGAGCTAGGCTGACGCCACAGCACTCTCTCTAGCCTGGGCAACAAAGCTAGACTCTCTCTCTCAAAAAAAAAAAAAGCTGAGGAAACTGAAAGCCATTCAAAGGTCACGAGCTTTACCTCCTTCCAAAGCCCATGGGCCCCAACACAAAATGAAACCGGCTCCGTGTGGGTGTGGGGGTACCAGAGAACTGCCCTGGGCAGAGGGGTGACAGGGGCTCTTTCCTCAAGAAGGGTCTAAAATATCATATATTATTGATAATATCATAATAATTATTGAGTCCCATCTTAAGCCTCAGAAAACAGAGGGGTTTTTCTCAGCAAGCACAGCCACCAGGAGACAAAGCCCCTCTTCACAACACCACTTCAAGTGTGTAGGCTATTTTTTTTTTTTTTTTTTTTTTGAGACAGAGTCTCACTCTGTTGCCCAGGCTAGAGTGAGTGCCCTGGTGTCAGCTAGGAAGTGATAATACCAGATCCAAACCCAAGCATTCAGGCTCCTGCGTCCAGACTTTACTCAAGCACCAGTTGCCTCTTCGGCACATACCGCTGCTCAAGGTGCTAGACACCAGCTCAATGCCTATCGTGAATGAAATTGCTTTGCTTCACACAGTTATGATACTGTTTGTAAAAAGTGGCACAAGGGCTGTTTCCAGATTGCTTTGACTCCTGTTGCCTCCTCCAGAGCCCCTTTTAGAGTCTGGGTATCTGGTAGGTTCTTTTTTATTTATTTTTTGAGACAGAGTCTCGCTTTGTTGCCCAGGCTAGAGTCAGTGCCGTGGTGTCAGCCTAGCTCACAGCAACCTCAAACTCCTGGGCTTAAGCAATCCTCCTGCCTCAGCCTCCGGAGTAGCTGGGACTACAGGCATGCGTCACCATGCCCAGCTAATTTTTTGTATACATATTAGTTGGCCAATTAATTTCTTTCTATTTATAGTAGAGACGAGATCTCACTCTTGCTCAGGCTGGTTTCGAACTCCTGACCTCAAGCAATCCACCGCCTCGGCCTCCCAGAGAGTGCTAGGATTACAAGCGTGAGCCACTGGGCCTGGCCTGGTAGGTTCTTAATAAAGAAAAGACAAAGTAAATGAGCTAAAATGTGCACGAAGGCCAACATCAAGAGAGGTGCCCTTCAGTGTTTCCTTTTGCTTGTTTCTTCTGGGAGTAAACAGACATTTGGATCATAAAAAGCAGCTGGGAATGTGGACCAAGGACAGTCAGGGTGCACAGAAAAACAGCATTACCGAGGCTATTCTGAGTTTTTTGTTGTTGTTTGTTTTTTGGAGGAAAATTGCAAAATACTTTAATTTATAATCAAACAAGACAAATTTTTTCATTATTCTCTCATAATGCTCCAAGTGTCCTTGTTGATAGATCTGATCACTTCCAAGGTTTGAAGTTATTGAATCTTTATGAAAGAAGATTTTCTTACAAATATTTTCAATTACCATGGTTATTTTACATCTTAAGAAAATGGCTGCACAGTGTAAACCCCAGCTGTGCCGAAAGTCGCTTAGGGGAGCAACCTTGTAATTATCAGCATACCCATGAAATGTTGAGGCAATTCTTGAATACCACATTTCTTTTTTATTTTTTTTTTTTGAGACAGAGTCTCACTCTGTTGCCCAGGCTAGAGTGAGTGCCGTGGCATCAGCCTAGCTCACAGCAACCTCAAACTCCTGGACTCAAGCGATCCTTCTGCCTCAGCCTCCCGAGTAGCTGGGACTACAGGCATGTGCCACCATGCCCGGCTAATTTTTTCTATATATATTAGTTGGTCAATTAATTTATTTCTATTTATAGTAGAGAGGGGTTCTCGCTCTTGCTCATGCTGGTTTCAAATCCTGACCTCGAGCAATCCGCCCGCCTCGGCCTCCCAGAGAGCTAGGATTACAGGCGTGAGCCACCGCTCCCGGCCTTGAATACAACATTTTATTCACATTCTAACTCAAATGGGAAACACCACAGGAGAGAGGAATGGCTGGTTTTCTTTATAAGTGAGCCACGGACCCCACAGTATGTCAGGGATAATAATTCTTACCTACTCTCAACTTTATTCCCAGGCTGCTGGAAATGACTAAGACATCAGACGGTAAAATATAATACCTGGGAAGTTAAACAGTGACTTGTGTGTGTAGAATCTTAATGAGAAAATAGACAGGAGTATCTATGAGAGAATTTACTATGGCAGGGCCTCACTTTATTGGCGTGTCACGAGAGAGGCATGGAACAGGGAGAGATACAGAGGGGTATTGGTTTATTTGGTGCCTGAATGTTTCCAGCTCAGGCAACCAATGGTTAACCGAATAAGGCGGTGACGAAGAAGCTCTGACAGTGGCTTGCGAGCCATTCCACCAAGGGCGTAGGCTGACTACACTAAAAGCTATATTAACAGGTTAATAAATATGAGGAGGTATGATAAGTGTTATGTTTGCTGCAATAAAAAATTGGAAAAAATGCAAGGAGGAATGATATTTTCTGTGATATACAGAATTGTGGCAACACAGGCGGACTTTGATCATTACGTTCAAGGTTATGACTGTGGCAGACTGCTTACAAAAATGGCTGAGGTGACTCCTCCCATCCCTGTCCACACACACCCCTTTGTAATGCGACTCTGCCACTCCTCCCATTGAGAAGTGATGTCTTTTTCCTTATCCTTGAATCTGGGCTGGCCTTGGGACTTACTTTGATCAGTAGACCACAGCAAAAATGACATTGTATGACTTCTGAGCCTAGGTCTCAAGACGCCTTCAGATGCTACTCCTGCCCTCTTGCAATGTCGCCCTTCGAAGAAGTCCAGGATAGCCTCTTGGAGGATGAGAGAGTACGTGGGGGGAGGGGTTCCACTGACGGCCACCACCTATCCCAGGCACACGAGTGAGGCCATGTGCCCAGCCAGTCCCAGCCTACCTGCCACCGGACTGCAGTCACATGAGTGACCCCAGGTGAAACCAACAGACTGGCCAACTGAGACCAGTCCCAAAGGCTGATCCAGAGAATTGTGAGCAAATAATTGGTTATCACTTTATTTATTTATTTTTAAAGACAGGGTCTCACTATGTTGCCCAGTTTGGTCTTGAATTCCGGGGCTCAAGGGATCCTCTCACCTCAGTCTCCTGATTAGCCAAGATTACTGGCATGAGTGACCATGCCCAGATAAATGGTTATTTTTACTTATTTATTTATCTATTTTTGAGACAAGAGTCTCGCTCTGTTGCCCGGGGTAGAGTGTCGTGGCATCAGCCTAGCTCACAGCAACCTCACACTCCTGGGCTCAAGAGATCCTCCTGCCTCAGCCTCCCCAGTAGCTGGGACTACAGGCGTGCACCACCATGCCCGGCTAATTTTTTTCTATTTTTAATAGAGATGAGGTTTCACTCTTTCTCAGGCTGTTCTCGAACTCCTGACCTTAAATGATCCTCCTGCCTCAGCCTCCAAGAGTGCTAGGATTACAGGCGTGAACCACTGCACCTAGCCTCGTTATTATTTAGAGTCACTACATTTCAGGAAGGTTTGTTATGTGGCAATAGACAAGTGACATAGAAATTGGTACTAGAAAAAGGGTGTTGCTGTAAATAACCTAGAATAAGTAGCACTGGCTTTGGGGCCAGGTGGAGGGCATAACCTGGGAAAATGATAAATAAATTGTTAGTGGAAGCTGAAAATGCAGTGGGGAAAGGGCCGTAGGAGTCCGGGTTGGGGGCGGGGGAGAAGGCAATCTGTGTTATGTAGCCACAGAACAACTGGCAAAAAGTTGCCTGCAGTAACTCGGAAAATAGAAAGGTACCTAATGAACAGCGGAACTGGGTAAGGAGATTTCTATTTTGAAGAGAGAGCAAGAGAGAAGCTGAAGAAGGGACTACTGAGTTTGCAAGCAGAATTTAGAGGGACTATAGAACGCCTGGTATGTGCTTGATTGAAAAATAAAACCATTTTTCATAGCCAAGCCTCTCTAGTTGGTAAAAAATTCTGGAGAAAGAAATGGCTTCAGGGCTGGGTGCGGTGGCTCGTGCCTGTAATCCCAGCACTTTGGGAGGCCGAGGCAGGAGGATTGCTTGAGCTCAAGAGTTCGAGACCAGCCTGAGCAAGAGCGAGACCCCGTCCCTACTAAAAATAGAAAGAAATTAGCCAAACAACTAAAAATAGAAAAAATTAGCCGGGCGCAGTGGCGCGTGCCTGTAGTCGCAGCTACTTGGGAGACTGAGGCAGGAGGATTGCTTGAGCCCAGGAGTTTGAGGTTGCTGTGAGCTAGGCTGATGCCATGGCACTCTAGCCCAGGCAACAGAGTGAGACTCTGTCTCAAAAAAAAGAAAAAGAAAAGAAAAAAAGAAATGGCTTCAGGAAAAGATAAAACTAAAGGTGTGGTTTTTAAAACCATCTGTCAATATCTCAGAAAGCCTAGTGAACTTCTCAGCAGGGCACAAGGGCTCTATAAACCTTAAAGGCATTTTCCTATTGCTGCCGTCATATGAGTGACCCTCAGTGACAGGTCACTGCCCAAAGTAAGAAGGGGTCTATCTGCTGGAGTGGAGTATACACTCATCTACTAGAAATCCACACAGTTTTTAAGGAGTTTCACTATAGTGGACTGAAAGGGACAGACTTAGTTAAAAATGAAAAGAGGTTTCTGGGACAACGAAACAGGCTGCAAACCCGGGCAATTCCTAGAGAAAATGATACAGCGTCTCAGATGGTGGAGCCAAGAGCCCAGAGGACAGAACCTTATCGAACCACTTCCCGGGAGCAAAACTGGGCCCTGATCAAGGAATTCCCTGCCCTCAGAGTAGAGGGGCCTGAAAACACGTGCCCCGCTGGGTTTCAGAACTGTCATGGACCAGTGACCGCTATGTGTCTGGGTTCTTCCCCTTTCTGCACGGGCATATCTGCAGCGGTCGTCTGCCCCCTCGCTCGCTGTGGTGCGTGAGGGGCAGAATGCTACCCATCCCCGCACACCACACATGCAAGTCCTCTGCATTCCGCCCCTCAGCCTAACGTGGAGCTTTTCATGATTTACCAGAGGAGCCTCATCCAGGTCTGGACCTAGTTTTAATGACCGTGTCCTGAACTTCAAGCCTGACACCCTAATGGATGAGCTTTTGGGGATAAGTATTTTTCTTTTCTTTTCTTTCTCTTTTATTCTTTTTTTTTTTTTTTTTAATAAAGAGTCTCAATCTTTCACACTGGGTAGAGTGCAGTGGCATCATCCTAGCTCACAGCAACCTCAAACTCCTGGGCTCAAGTGATCCTCCTGCCTCAGCCTCCCAAGTAGCTAGGATTACAGGCACATGCCATGACCCTCCCTAATTTTTCTATTTTTATGGCTAATTTTTCTATTTTTAGTATTTTTAAGTAGAGATGGGGTCTCGCTCTTGCTCAGGGTGGTCTCAAACTCCTGAGCTCAAGCAATCCTCCCACCTCAGCCTCCCAGAGTGCTAGAATTACAGGTGTGAACCACTGCACCCAGCTGGGGATGAGTATTTCTCATGAAGGAGGGATGTGACTTATGGTCAGAGGTGGACTTTCATAGATTATTGAAAAGATGGGCACAATAGTTTCCCCTAGATGCACATCCGTTTGCGGTATGACTTCACTATGTCACCCATCAAGAGGAAGAGCCTACTCACCCACACTGGGAGCCTGAGCGGCCTTCCGCAGGTTGTGGCAGCAGAGACACTGTGTGATATCTGAGTCCAGGCTACAAGAGTTCAGCTGCTGCTCCTGTCTTCTTGGCATGCTGCCACCTTGGGAAATGCCCAGCCCAGCCTCCTTGAGCATAAGAGACCACATGGCGAGAGGGGCCGTGCCGACAGCACCAATTGCCAGACGTGTGCATAAAGCCATCTGGGACCCCTTGTCCCAGCCGGTGTGTGCTTGAGTGGTCGACAGTCCTGCCAATAGACCCAGACAAGACCAGCAGAACCGGTCAGCAGAGCCCAGCCCAAATTGCTGACCCACAGAGTCACGGGTAAATAAAAGTGGTGGCTATTTTAGGCCACTACATTTTGGGTTGATTTATTACACAGCAGTAGATAGCTGATATTACATAAGGGAAAAACATTTACCACAACAGTAAAAGACTTTTTCTCACCTTTCTTTAAAGTGATTTCTTGGGCCCAGGCATGGCTCATACCTGTAATCCCAGCACCCTGGGAGGCCTGGGTGGGAGGGTCACTTGAGGCCAGGAGTTCAAGACCAGCCTGGACAACATAGTGAGACCCCCCCATCTCTACAAAAAATAAAAATGAAAAATAAAAAAATTAGCCAGGTGTGGTAGCTCACACCTATAGACCCAGCTACTCAGGAGGCTGAGGCAGGAGGATCACTTGAGCCCAGAAGTTTGAGGTTACAGTGAGCTACCATCACACCAATGAACTCCAGCCTGGGTGGCAGAGTGAGATCCCATCTCTAAAAATTAATTAATTAAAAATGGTTTCTGGCTTCCTGTGAAGGGCTAAAGTTAGGTGGGGCTGGGGGCTGGGTGGCAGGGCACTGGCTGTGTGCTGACGAGTGGTTTGAGTTTCTGACTCTGCATGGAGGAAGGAGGCATGTGTGCACGCGTGGCTCTCCAGTGACTCTTTTTGTGACTCAGGACAATTAATGAGTAAGGAAAGTGGGTAAGGACAACGACAGCAACTTGCGCACTGATTAGCATCAGACCCGGCGCCAAGCATTGGCCTTGGATCATCCAGTTTAGCCATGGGTACCACCGTATGTACCTATTTTCAATCGAGGTAACTGAGCCTCGAAGAGGTTATTTTGCTGGAATTCAAACCCAGTCCCACCCCAGAGCCCTTAACCACTCTGCCGAAGGTCTTGCTGTGCTGGGAATGCTGATCCAAGGATGGAGGCAGACAGAGAGTGGGTGTTGGATATGGAAAAAACATGCAGACAGTTCTTAGCTTAGGGCTCCTCTTTTCTCTAGACTCTGATGCCCCCAACCTGGTTATTTCACTGGTTTTCTGCAACTGTATCTTTGCAACCGCTTCTAAAGCTTCACTTCTCATTTAGCGACTTTGGGGAGAGTGAAGAGAATGCACATCAGCCTGAATTGGGGAAGGGAAGACAATTGCTCATTTATTTCCCCAACACAACCTCCTCACCAACTCCCTGTCACACCTGTGGTTCTTTTGCTCCTTGCCGCCTTCCCCAAGACTAGAAAGACAGCCCCTCTATTGGATTAGCAAGTATTAAATTCACAATGTAATGTGAATCTGCAGTGTGTCATCTTAGCTCACTGCAACCTCAAACACCTGGGCTCAGGAGATGCTCCTGCCTCGGCCTCCCGAGTAGCTAAGACTACAGGCGCACATCAATGCACTGGCTGTCTTTTATTTTTTGTAGAGATAGGGTCTTGCTATGTTGCCCACGCTGGTCTCAAACTCCTGGCCTCAAGTGATCCTCCCACCTCAGACTCCCAAAGCTCTGGAATTATAGGCATGAGCCACCCCGCTTGGCCCAGGCAAGCTTTATTTTAAAGAAATGTGATATAGAGTATCATTGATGCTTCCAGCTGAGCTGTGGTTCAAGTTCAAGTTCTCTGACTTACAACAGCCCCTGGGGACAGAGTAGCAAGACAGAAATGGACACATGAGGGAGAAAGGTTAATAGTAGAATGAAGAGAAACAGGGAAAAAACTAAAATTAGGAAATAGACAAAAAGGAGATGACATTAGAAAAATTAAAGAAGATAAAAGCAGGAAGGATTCATTTAAAGAAAAAAGTGAAATAAAGAAACGAGAGGAAATAGAATACCAAAATGAATAGAGTACTAGAAGGTGAGAAAAGGAAGCAGAAGAAAAGATTAGGCTTTAGAAATGAGACAATGAAAACACATATTTCTAAAAACTCTGTGCTCCACATTTCCCCCGCCCCTCCGAGGCAGGAGGCTGAATGGAAAAGCCTGGGGATCTCAGGGAATCAGCGCCCACGACCCAGCCCTCACACACAGCGGCAGGCGGGGCCGGCCAGCTGGATTCCGTGCAGGCTTTTCTGTCCTCTAGCTCCCTGGCCACCCCTCTCCCCTCCAAAGACCTATAGCCTCCCGAGTCTCCCTAGCAAAGGGCAGACGCTGCTGAGCCCTCTGATGTTGTCATCTCCCAAACATTTTCATAAGATAGCAAGTTAGGGACCAGCATGTTCAAAGGGAGGATTTAGTCTATTTACAGATTCATATCAGTGGGTGGCCAACTGAGTTTGAATCTTGATAGAGGACAGGAAAACAAGAGGGCTGGCTCGCCTAATCAAAGGTTTTCAAATATCCATTTGGAAAATACATGGAGTTTTGAGGAAAATCCCAAACATGTTTCCTGAGGGGCCTGCTCCTCCCTCCTAAGTTCCGCTTAACCCACAATGAACACCGGCTATGCACCAGGTTTTACTTTTTTGAGGCTTTAGAACAAATGAGAGAAGATTCTACAATAGCTAACAAAAAACCTTTTAACAAATACTTTTTAGTAGTCTGAGGACCTGTTTTTGTGTTTTCTCCTTAAAAGAAAAAAGCCAGTGTGTGTTTTCCCAAAATGAATGAATAAATAAATAAAAATAAAAAGAGTTACATGCTGTAAGAGTTGGACACTAAGTTAGAGCACTAAATATCAGTGCCTTCATCTTCCAACTTTTGCACTTTGGCAAAGTTCATATACTTTTAATTGAAGTATATAGGTTGCAAGATACTGAAGTCACAAAACTTTTTTAAACCTTCCAAATGTCCAGAAAGCACAGCAAACGAAATACGAAACACCGACAAAAGCAAGCAACAGTCTCGGTGGCCTTATTTCCTAGGCCACGTCTCCCACTTCCATCCCTAGTCCTGGCTTGGCTGCAATAGGACCGAGTGAGGCGTCTGGGCGTTGAATGGGCTCCTGCCTTTGTAACGAGAGCAAACAGAGGAAGCACCACCATCTGGGTGCCACCCAGAGTCACAACACAGGTGCTCGGGTGACGTCTAGGTTCCCACTGGCCCTCAGCAAACACCACCGTATTCGTCACCACTCCCAGGTGAGCAAAGGAAGTAGAGTCCTTACGATCCCCTTTTCCACAGGTGGAAAAACAAAACGCAGAGTGGTAGGAAGGTAGGTCAAAGGTCACACACACGGCCAGAAACCCGAACCTGCAGCAGTGGCACAGATAGCTGTGGACCTGGCACGCCAGGGCAGCTGGCACGGACATGGGCAGTGCAGCCGCATCAAGCTCTCCTCTTAGATTACAACAAGGCCATACCTTGGCCCATTGCCTGCTCTATTTCCTCAGTGACAAGGCAGTGGGACTTCGGAGTGTTCCTTAAACTCAAAGTACAAAAGATGGGAGGGAGGGAGAGAAGACACTGGCATTTTTTTGCAAGGCTTTTGAACTTTCCCATGCCATACGGTACAAATGTTTTTTGTAATTTTCCAGCGGCAGCGATTAAAGGTGTTATGTAATTCACTATAACTGTAGCATGAAGACATTAAAGGCCATACCAGGCTTATCAAATGTTGGGACTCAGCTAAAGAGCCCGAAACATTAGGCACTCAAGATGTGGCCAGCTTGTTTCTATGGAGTCTATTCCTTCAGGGTCTCCCCTCCTTTGTCTGGTGCATAAGGCTTTTTATTATCTGTCCCCAATCTACCTTTCTCGTCATCCCAGCCACTGCCTGTTTGCACAGATCATTGGCTCCAGCCAGCCTGCGGGTGTGAGCCCACTGCCAAGGCTCCTGTGTAGACTTCCCGACCCATTTCCATCTCTCTCCCTCATTTCCTGCTTATCCAAATCGGATTCCTCCAGAATCCAGTGGACATGCTGCTTTTTAGAGAAGACCTTCAGCACCCCAGTCCTCTGAACCCCAACCCTGTCCCAGTCCAGATCAGTCTACTGGTCTGTGAATCCATTCCAGCAGCGTCCCTTGCCAGCCTGCAACCCGTGCACGTCCTGGGCCTCTCTGAGCCCCCTTCCTCCTGTCATAGGAGCTTCACGACACCTACCTCAATGGCATTTGTGACAATGAAGTGAGCTAGTCCGCGTACAGTGCCTCACAGAGGCCGGATCGGTGGCGCCCCCCACCCCCATAAGTGCATTTTCCCAGCCCCTGTGCCAGGCGTAGCACTAGGCTCTGGAGAAGGCAGCAGGGAAAGAGTTCCCAGCATGTGCCCAACATTGCACAGTGGTGACAAGTTTTTCATTTCTCTGTCCCCTACTTTTCCCATCTTGAAAATGGGTTGGTAACAGAATGCACATCATAGCCTACATTACAAGCTTAAAGGAGGCAATGCCCATACAGAACCGAGATTGGGCCTGGGCCATGGCCAGTGCAGCAGGTCTCGCGAGAATGCAGATGTGAGCAGAAGGCGCATCCTGAGCAAGACAGATGTGGTTTCTGTCTTCGGGGAGTGAGCAGAAGAGATAAGACACAAATACATTTGTTTTACAATACAACTCATTTGGCATTTGACATATGTTATCTTGAGTTGTTAGTTATCTATTTACATGTATGTCTCCTCCCCCATCAAGGCGGAAAATTTATTGAGGGAGGAGGGCCTGGATCCAATTCTGCTACGTCCCTGCACTGACCAGATCGTCTTGCATAGAGCAGACATTGGATAATATTTATTGCTAATTACCTAATAGATTGATTTTTCCTCTGCAATAAAAACTTCCTTGTGAAGATCCCAGTTGTGGATGGGGTTCTATGGCTTTTGCGGTGTGATCAGATCAGTGTGTGAAAAATGAACTAGCAGCCACTGTCCCGCAGACACCAGCGTCTCCAAGTCCTTCCTACACATGACTTCATCATCGTTTTGGGTCACATGTATCAAGCTCAGACACCATCAACCTACAGCTGCAGTTACCCATTGGGCCTCTGAATTGCATTTCCCAGTGAATAACAACAACGACACATGATCTCATTTAACCCTGACAATATTCTATAAGGCAAGACCATTACCATCCCCATTTTATAGATGGGGAAACCAAGGCATAGGCAGTGGCCCCCAACCTTTCTGGCACCAGGGACTGGTTTCATGGAAGCCAATTTTTCCACGGACGAGGCAGTGAGGGAGGAGTTATGCGGCGATGTGAGCAATGGGGAGTGGCTGTAGGGGCAGATGAAGCTTCCCTTGCTCACCCGCCACTCACCTCCCGCAGTGCAGGATCCTCCTCCTCCTCCTCCTCCTCCCCCTCCCCCACTTCCTAAGTTTCATGGAAGGCAATTTTTCTGGGGAGTGTGGGTGCTGGAGCTCTGTGGCTCCACCCCTAACAGGTCTCGGATGGGTCCCAGAGGTTGGGGACCACAGGCATAGAGAGCTCAGGCTATTTGCCCAAAGCCACAACTAAGGCTGGGTGTGGTGGCTCACGCCTGTAACCCTAGCACTCTGGGAGACCGAAGCAGGAGGATTGCTTGAGCTGAGGAGTTTGAGACCAGCCTGAGCAAGAGCAAGACCCTGTCTGTACTATAAATAAAAAGAAATTCGCCAAACAACTAAAAATAGAAGAAAATTAGCCAGGCATGGTGGCGAATGCCTGTAGTCCTAACTACTCGGGAGACTGAGGCAGGAGGATCGCTTGAGCCCAGGAGTTTGAGGTTGCTGTGAGCTAGGCCGATGCCACGGCACTCTACCCAGGCAACAGAGTGAGACTCTGTCTCAAAAAAAAAAAAAAAAAAAGCCACAACTAAGTGATAGAGCTGAGATTCGAACCCAGGGAGTTTAACATGAGTGGGGAACATGCAACTCCTATGCCAGCCTGTCTGACTTGGTCACAAAAAGACAGCTTGGCCTCCTCTAATAGGAATGCTATGGTACAAAGGAACCATAACAGGGCACAGTCCCCTCTGCAAGCCCCCAAGGGAAGATCTTCATGGCAGAGACTTCCTTCCGCTCCGCCATGGTGAGAAACACAGCCCAGGTCCACAGGGGGCCGTTTTGTCATGAGGCTCATGGCAACTGGGCTGTTCGTGCTTCTCTGGGGCACACCAGACTCAGCCTCTCAGCAAGGGTCCCTCACCCGGGGCCCCCACCAAAGGACCCCAACCCAGGGCCCCCATTAAAGATCCCTCACCCACGGCCCCCACACCCGGGGTCCTCACTGAGGCCCCCTACTCTCTAGAGCGAAGACACTGACCCACTTCTTCCCTCCTTCTCCTGCTGTCTCTTGGTGGTGATTTTTTTTTTTTTTAAATTTATGATTTTCAGCCCTGCCGGTTGTTAGCCTGCTGTGTTTGGAAATGGTAGATGATTAAACCTCCTGGCCAGGTGTAAATGCAACCTTTGTCATCTGGAGGCTGGGAGAATTACCTTGTTGGGCCGCAGCCTCCCTGTGGCTGGTCCTTTCTGCTCTAAGCACACTCTCTGCCGGGCCAAGGCCTGCAAGGTTCAGGCCTCTCTCGGGACTGCCTTGCCCTGAGCTCAGCCCTGAAGCCAGAGGTCCCTGATGTCCCCACATGGCCACAACAACACTGAACGGACTCTAAAATATAGGAGAGAGATCAAGCTCCTCTCTCTCTCTCTCTCTCTATTTTTAGAGAATTTTCACTAGGTAAATAATAAAAATATGTAAATCATTGACTAGGCTTTAACACCTGAACTGAAGGTACATTTGCATTTCTGTTGCCAATAAATATTCCCACGGGTCCCTTAGTTTGACTCAGTAGCCACCTTTCACCCCACAGAGTCCACTCATCCACTTGTCTCTGTGGCCTCTGGGTTTGACCCCAGGGAGCTAGAGCCGGGGGAGCGGCGAGAACCAGCCCCTCGCAGCGGGGGTCGCTCACCCACCCCTTCCCTTAAGGAAGCCCCTGCGGTTAACACCAAGCCCGGACTACAGGCCTACGAGAGGGGGAGGCCGAGCAGGACTCCCCGGGCTGTGACATTGCTAACGCAGGGGACAGGAAGTTCTGCGTCTGCGTTAAGGGCATCGGCAGCACAGCGTCCTGGAGGATCAGCCAGAAGCCTTCTGTTGACTTTGCAAGGCCGAGTTCTCACCAACAGAGTCTGCTTCAGGAAGGCTCTGGCTGAGCAAACAGCCGCAGCAAGTGCGCTTTCGGCCACGTTCCCAGCACGCCGGCTTGGCCCGCGCTCAAGGTGAGCCGAAGGCGGCGGAACCTGTTCCCAGGCTGCTTTCCTTTGTCAAAGTCCTCTTTCAGGCCTTAGGTGGCTCTCAGTGAATTTTGGTATAGTTTGGGCAGAGAAGTAAAAGTCTACTTGAGTGTTCTCTATAGGCAGTAAATGCATGTTTGTCAAAAGACCAAATGAGGCCGGGCACGGTGGCTCACGCCTATAATCCTAGCACTCTGGGAGGCCGAGGCGGGCGGATTGCTCCAGGTCAGGAGTTCGAAACCAGCATGAGCAAGAGCGAGACCTCGTCTCTACTATAAATAGAAAGAAATTAATTGGCCAACTAATATATAGAGAAAATTTATCCGGCATGGTGGCACATGCCTGTAGTCCCAGCTACTCGGGAGGCTGAGGCAGGAGGATTGCTTGAGCCCAGGAGTTTGAGGTTGCTGTGAGCTAGGCTGACACCACGGCACTCACTCTAGCCTGGGCAACAAAGCAAGACTCTGTCTCAAACAAACAAACAAAAAAAGACCAAATGACTAACTCAATAAATCAATTAATATGTGTTTAGTGAGCATCCCTGCCCACCCCCAGTGAGCCCAGCCCCGAGTGACACTCTGAGAGAGACTCAAAAACACCCCCTTCCTACAGCAGCAGAAACTGGGGAAACAAAACTAACTTCCCTCGGGTCATTTGAAAACAACCCTATGCTAAACCATCCCTGTACTTAGAAATTTGCTTTAGCTTTTTGCAATGCATGTGACAGATCACGTGGCTCTGTGAATTGTGCAAAGGTGTTCGGTTGGTGTTTTAACCTGCGAGAGGATGGTGACGTTCTCAGCAAGGGCAGGCACGTTCACCATGCAAGCAAAGAGGGAGAGTCGGCATGGGTCGGCGAAGCTCCCTCCGTGGCCGGCAGATGCAGGTGAAGTGGAGAGGAGAAAGGGTGACCCCCGCCCGTGGCAGGATGCAGGGTCAGGAAGAGGCCGCCTGAGGCTGGAGACAGCTCCATGAATTGCATTGAGGGACTTCTTTTAAGGAAGAATAAGGAAGAAAATGCAGAGTCAGGAGGAGCCCTGTGGGGTCTTGAACTTGCTGCCATCTCCCCAAGGAGGGCATCGTTAGGGGCACGTCGGGAAGACTGGCCACACAGGACACAGAACCGACTGCAGAGGAGAGAGAGCAGCCTCTGGGAAGGAAAGTGATGGAGAGTGAAAAAGAAAGGGTGGGTCTTAGAGATATTTGGAAGAAGAAAAAGGCAGAATGGATGGCAGGCAGGATGTAGGAGACAGTGGCAAGGGGAAGGTGCTATCCTGAGAAATGGGACAGCAGGATTAACAACATTGGGGTAGACGGGAATTGATGAGGACAAGCAGGACGGAACCTCCTGGAAAGCCACTAAATCTCAGCCCTGGTATCCTCTGGGCGGCCAGCAGTGCCCAGCTCTCCCTACGTGTGGCCTTAGCATCTCCTTTTCTCCTACTTCTCAACTTAGCCTCACTTTGCCCCAGATTTTTCTCCAACCTCTTCTTCCAATGACTGCTCACCCATTTTTGAGGAACAGATAGTATTGTTGTAGAAAGGATACAGCCAATGAGATTTTTCCTAACGTGGAAACCATAACCTCGGACACTACTGGGAGACTTTTCTTGGAAACTTTCGATGGTGCTCCACATGGCCACCCCTCCAGAGCGCACCGGATTTCTACGCAGGGGAAATCTCAATAGAAAAAAAGACAAGGGTATTCTGAAGAAGGAAAAGGAAGAAGAAACAATCTTCCTGTTCAGGAAGGAAGGAACGTGGGGATCTTGATGGCAAGCAAGGAGGGATATGACTTCTAGGCCGGGCGCGGTGGCTCATGCCTGTAATCCTAGCACTCTGGGAGGCCAAGGCGGGTGGATTGCTCGAGGTCAGGAGTTCGAAACCAGCCTGAGCAAGAGCGAGACCCCGTCTCTACTATAAATAGAAAGAAATTAATTGGCCAACTAATATATATAGAAAAGAATTAGCTGGGCATGGTGGCGCATGCCTGTAGTCCCAGCTACTCGGGAGGCCGAGGCAGGAGGATTGCTTGAGCCCAGGAGTTTGAGGTTGCTGTGAGCTAGGCTGACGCCACGGCACTCACTTTAGCCTGGGCAACAAAGTGAGACTCTGTCTCAAAAAAAAACAAAAAAAAACAAAAGACTTCTCCTGGCACAGGACGGGAGTGGTTCTGTCTGTAGAGTTCTTGTCCGGATGGGAGGGACAGCAGGAAAAGCGGATACCAGCCTGGAAGTGGCCGATGGAAGGGATGAATGGAGTGAGTGCATGAGTGGCTTTAACACTAACATTTATATATTGAGTAAGGCATTTTCTGTGCCATGCGCTGTGCTGGGATGGGGGCACCTAGCAAGAAGAAGAAAACACAGCCCCTGTGCTGTGGGAACCCACAGCCACACAAGGAAATACAAAGACAAATAATCCAAATCTGGGAACTGTCTAAACGAGCTGCAGTGACAAGGCACTAATTCTTCCTGGAGGAAGTGGGAAAATTCCATGGATGAGGAAACATTTGAGCAGCATCAAGGAGGATAAAAACACTCTCTCACACACACATGCAAGCGGGCACACGCACACACACACATACACAACAAAGATGGACGCAGAACCCCCCAAGTCAAGGGACACTCTCAGGAATTCAAATAAGTTCTAGGCTGGCCCCTGGGGTGTGAGGGGAGGAAGCCAGAGGAGACTGGCCGTCCTGTGACACCATTAACTGACAAGGGGTCCTCCAGTGAAGCAGCGGATGGGTTGGGGAGATGGTGGCAAAGCCAAGGGTTCTGTTTTGGATAGTGTTTTCTTCTCACCACCCATCTCTTTATCCTTCTCCCATAGGAGCCTAAAAAATTCCCCCATCCCACCCCAAAGTCTTGTCACTTGATCTACCACATGTTCCAAGAACAAAATGGACAACTGAAACAGGATGATTCTCATGTGAGCCTTTCAGATGCCAGCATTTTGATTTACAGCCACTCTTCACTTTGAGAAGTGGTTAGCATTCAGTGCTATCCTAAAACGTGTCACTCCTAGTCTTCACTTTAAAATTATTAAGAGGCCAGGCATGGTGACTCATGCCTATAATCCCAGCACTTTGGGAGGCCAAGGCAGGAGGATCTCTTGAAGCCAGGAGTTCGAGACCAGCCTGAACAACGTAGCAAGACTCTCTCTACACAATTTAAAAAATTTGCGGGGCGTGTTGGCACGCACCTGTAGTCCCAGCTACTTGGGAGGCTGAGGTGGGATGACTGTTTGAGCCCAGGAATTTGAGGTTATAGTGAGCTATGATGATGCCACTGCACTCTAGCCCAGACAACCTAGCAAGACCCTGTCTCTAAAATAAAAATAAAAATAATTTTAAAAATGACATAAAATTATTAAGAGACTCTGGCAAAGGGACAACATGACCTTTTTTTTTAAATAATTTTTTTATATTTTCTCTTTTTTCTTTTTTTTAGAGCAGAGAGATAGGTGGAATGACATTTTAATGGATGCTAGATATCTGACACACAATGACAGATATTGGACAAATGTTGATCTAGTGAGTTACCATCCTGACTGTATTGTGCCAGGCCCTGTGTGATGGGCTGCACCAAGCAAGACACAGTCCCCGCCCTCAAGTGCTCCCCAGTCTAGAGAGGAAGGCAGGTGTGTAAACAAACTGTAAAGTGCGATTGCTGCCTTGGAGGAGCAAAAGCCAGACACATAATAAGAGCTCTTTCTTCTAAAGTACAAAGGGCAAAGGTGCACATGGTCCAAGCCAACGCGACACCCAGTGCCAAGCCGGGGAGTCTGGTCTTTATCTGGAAGGCAACATGGAGCCTCTGAAGAGTGTTGAGCTGAGGAGTGACATTACCAAGACCATATTCTGGAAAGATCACTTTGGCAGCCGTGCAGGCAATAGCTTAGTAAAAGAAAATGTGGGAGAAGGTAGACCAGCTGGGAGGACATTTCAAATGTCTAGGTAATAGATGTGGACTTTCTGAACTGAGAGAGTACCAGGAGAGGACAGAGGGCAAGGCACCAACCGAAGAGGTAATGGGAAGGAGGACTCAGTCGAGCTCAGGGGCAGACCTGATCCAGGAGGTTCAGGAGAGGGGCTTGCTGAGACGCCGCCCTGGCTGCTGGTGTGGGCAGGTGGGCAGTGTGGGAGGTATTACAAGAGAGGAGATCCAAGAAGAAAAGCAGTTCGAGGTGAGGAGGGGGACGAAGGGCACAAGGAAGAACGAATTCCGATTTGGACATAATGAATTTGAGGAGCAGAGAGTCATATCCAGGGAAGACCAGGAGGCGGCTGGATTGAAGCCTGCAGGAAACAAAACTGGGGCCAGGGAGAGTGACTTACCGCACCTCCTTGGGCAAGCATCTCAGCCTCTTTCCGCCTCAGAGCCTTCATCTGAAAGATGGAGGAGGAGCTTGGCGTCTGACTGCAGGGAGCACGGAACCTAGTGGGCTCTGGCGAGTGCTCACACCTGAGGTCTCCATCACACGCATCACACCAGAACACCTGCCTGATTTTTACTATTTTTAGTAAAGACAAGGTCTCACTCTTGCTCAGGCTGGTCTCGAACTCCTAAGTTCAAGCAATCCTCCCACGCCCCAGCCTCCCAGAGTGCTGGGATTACAGGGTGAGCCACAGAGCCCAGCCAAGAGGTTAGGTGATTTAGCCAAGGTCACGCAGTTCTACAGGAAGCCTACTGCTGGGGTTGGAACCCCAACTTTGTGACTGCCAAGTTGGCCACCTTTGTGGCCCCATAGAAACTTTCAACTGTATCTCTCACAGAAAAGAGCCACAAATGCTCATTCCCAGGTCCCCAAAGTGGGACTAAGATAATTCAGCAATGAGGAGCCAAAGTGGGTTCCATTCAGCCTTGATGACATCACTGAATTCCAGACTTCACTCACTGTCAGGTGCCATCTTTAATGAGCTAAACCTTGAGCCCCTGAAAGGTGTATGACGGGGTCCTTTCTCTCAGCGGCCTTCAGTGGGCACCATTTAGCAAGAGGCACGGGCGGGCTCTCAGGACAACTTCTGTGGAGCAAGAGCCTCTGAGCAGCCGTTCCCAGGCCTCATCCCCTCCCAGCCTCCCACAGAAATAATTCACATTCTTTACTGATTTATTAAGTAGTAGAAGTTTTAAGATGCCATTATGTTTCAACTAACAGTGCTGAACAATTGAATAACCATATAAAAAAAAATGTTTTTAAATGAACCTTGACCCATACCTTGTAGCAAATACAAAAATTAATTTGAAAAGGATCACAAACCTAAACTGAAAGCCTAAAACTACCAAATGTCTAAAAGAAAACCTAGGAGAAAATCTCTGTGATCTTGGATTAGGCATAAACTTCTTAGGTAGGACACAAAAGCACAAACCATTTTTAAAAGTTCATAAATTGTACCTTATCAAAATATAAAACATCTGGCCTTTCAAAGATGCAGTTAAGAAAATAAAAATACAAGGATAAGAATGAGATAGAATATTTGCAAAATTTATAGCTGATAGAGGACTGGTACTCAAAATGTATAAAAAAAAAACCTCTCACAACTCAATAATAAACATCCCAATTAAAAATGGGTAAATATTTGAATAGACACTTCACCAAGGAAAATATATGGGCAGCAAATGAGCACATAAAAAGATGTTCATCAGTAGTCATTAGAGAAATGCAAATAAAAAACACAGTGAGATACCCCTGCATACCTATTTGGACAACTAAACCAAGAAAAGAAAAGAACAGGAAAGAAAAAAAAAACAACCCTGCCAATAGCAAGTGCTGGTAAGAATGCAATGTAAAGCAACTGGAATGCTCATAGACTAATGGTGAAAATGCAAAATGGCCCAGCCACTTTGGGAAATAGAGTTTCACTTTCTCATAATGTTAAACATACACTTAACCGTACAGCCTCATAATCACACTTTTAAGCACATACTCTATACCTGAGATTAATGAAAACATGTGTTCACACAAAAACTTGTACAAGAATGTTTATAGTGGCTTTATTTATAGTAGTGAAAAGGTGCTAAGTGTCCATGCAACTAGTAAATGGGTAAACTGTGATACATCCACACAATGGAATACTACTTAGCAATAAAAATGAACAAACTACTGATGCATGTGATAAGAAGGGTGAGTCTCAGAAGCATTATGCTAAGTGAAAGAAACTAGACTCAAAAGACCACACAAGCTGGGCATAGTGGGTCACGCCTGTAATTCCAGTACTTTGGGAGGCCGAGGGGTGGGAGGATCACTTCAGCCCAAGAGTTTGAGACTAGCCTGGGCAACACAGTAAGACCCATCTGTAAAAAAAAAAAAAAAAATTTAATTAGCCAGGCATGGTGGTGTGTGCCTGTAGTCCGAGCTACATGGGAGGCTAAGATAGGAGGATCATTTGAGCCCAGGAGTTCATGGTTACAGTGAACTATGATAGCGCCACTGCATTCCAGCCTGGGTGACAGAGCAAGACCCTGTCTCTAGGGGAAAAAAAAAAAATATGACTTATGTAAAGCAATCAGCCCAGGTCCTGGCCCATAGTACAATTTTTTTAAATATTAGCTATTATTATGGGCTGAATTGTGTCTTCTCCCCAGCCTACCCCCAAAACTCCCGTGTTGAAGTCTGACCCTTAGTCCCTCAGAACATGACTGTCTTTGAAGACAGGTTCTTTAAAGAGGAAATTACATTAAATTGAGGTCAGGTGTCCTAAGAAGAGGTGATCAGGACACAGACAGGCACAGAGGGAACACCCTGTGAGGACACTAGAGACAACAGCCACCTACAAGCCCAGGAGAGAGGCCACAGGAGAATCCAAACCTGCCGACACCTAGAACTTGAACCTCCAACCTCCAGATTGTGAGGAAATAAATGTCTGTTGTTTGAGCCACCCAGGCCATGGTACTCTGTTACGACAGTGATAGCAAAGCAATACAGCTATTAAATCACCAAATACGGCAATTGGTTAAACACATTGTGGTACAATTATATGATGAAATACTATATACAGCTATTAAAAATGATGCTCTTAGTATGTATTTACTGATCCCTAATAAAATATTATGAAAGTGAGGAAAAGAGGCTATTAAAATAATACGCATAGAGTAACACTTTTTTGTTTATGTGTGTATTCGAGGGTGTGTAAATAAAATGTGGGAAGCATGAATATCTTTAAGAGAGGGAATCATGTAGGATTTCTTTTCATTTTTTTTTTCTACCACAAACAAAAAGTACTTGCACATTACAAAAAAAAAAAAAAAAAAGTAGGTGTTTTTGGGCCACAGCAAATGTCATTCAACTGGCAGCCCCAACCGTGAGCTGGAGGAAGACAGGAGCCAAGGGTCAGGGGTCCGTACCCAGCTTAAGGGTGGAAGGAGGTGGGCAGGTCGTTCCCATCCAATAAAACCAAACCAATCCACTCTGGAGAATTCATTTCCGCCCAGAGATTCAGAGTGGAGCAGTTCCTCATTCTCTGATTGCACCTGCCTGTTTAATGGCCACCCACGTCCAGTCTTTCTGGAAAGCCCACGGGTTCTAAACGCAGCGTGCCAGGCTCCAGTGGCCAGGAGCAGCCCTGCAAGACATTTGGATTTGCCCCTAGGATTAATGACTTCAAAAAGCATTTGCCAGGAATTCTTCAAAGCTGGAAACAGAAGCCCTGGAGCATTAAATATAAATAAATACTTAGTCGATTGGTTTCTTCCTTGCTTTTCAAAGGGCAACTTACTTCCTGGATTATCATTACAGTAGTCTGTTCTCCGGAAACCAGGATTGTTCAAGTACCGCAGAGCAGGGCTGGGGCAAAGAAAAAAAGAAAACTAAAGATCACCTTGTTATAGTTCCGTGTCTGGAACTTGGAACGGCAGTAGCCAAAGTGTTATTGTTGTGCATGTCTCCACTGCAGGCATGACATTTTCCACTGCAGACCTGTATTTTTCTCCCTTTGAGGTATACTAATTCCATTTGGGGGAAAAAAAAGTGCAGTTTCATTATGTCAAAAAAGAAAGCCATTGCCCTTGTTGCTAAGGTGGTGATTCAAGGCAACAAATATTTAAGGAGCTTCTAGAATGTGCCAGAAACTATGTCAGGGCTAGGGAGAATACTAAGATAATTTAAAACCTGGTGCCCATTGTCAAAAACTTTGCAATCCATTGCACAAACATATAGACAACAATATAAGATACAGGAAAATTGTTGTCACAGTGAGTTTTTAACTGAAAGCAAGAGAGGGTCCCTGGTCTGTGACATGCAGACATTGCTGGCAAAGTGTACAGGTTTGGCCCGGAGATCTGCCTGGAAGTGGGGGCCACATGTCCCTCAGTTCTCAAAGGGCGGGGGCAGCCACAGGTAAGAGATGACAGGGATAAAGGAAGAGAGACCTGTTCTAATACCTTCCCATCCCCTAGCAGTACCTGGGAGGTGACATGGAGAACCCTAGGGCAGGAGCATCGGGGGTGGGGCGGGGGTGACCCTGTTCAATTCAGTTGCAGGAAGGTTCTTCCATTTTCTGATCAAGCTTCCTCACACCACCCCCTTCCACGGGCATCTCCAGAGATGGCCACATCCGGTCCTAACGTCCCGGCCAAGTGCCCACGTTCGAGTTGAAAGACTTTGGGAAATTTTTTAAAGGTGTTCCAGACGCCCCTGGCAGCATCACTGCTGCTGGCCAAGGTCTCGTTGCCTACCCTAAATTTGGTATTTCTCATGGGATTTTAACCTATATGAAAAACATATTCCCAGAATCACAGGAAGTTTTTCCACAATTTTAAGGTCGTTTTCCTTACCCTAAAAAGTATTGCTAAAAACTTTCAGTCCACTTTAGGAGGTGTTAGTGGAGTTACCCTAACCATCTTTTTTTTTTTCAACTAACACCTTGCTCATAGATACCCTAACCATCTGAGAGGTCCGTCTTCCCAACCCTAAGTGGCATATGCTGGTGACAGATTCATTTTATGATCTAACTGGCTAGGACAGGGGACAAATCACAGCCCTGGGAATATTCATCTGGGGGCTCTAAGGACTAAAGAGAATTCTTGACCTTCAACGTGTTAGAAAATACGTTCCCATCTCATTAACTCTATTTTTTATTCTCCTTTCAGCAAATAGATACCCTCTTCTTGCAGATTTTCCACACGCTACCGTGTTTCCCTGAAAATAAGACCTGCCCAAAAAATAAGTCCTAGCAGGAATTCTAAGCATTTTCGCAATAGAAGCCCAACCCCAAAAATAAGACTTTGTGATGGGCATGGCTACACAACGTGTCTGCACGACCCAAGCAGTAAAGAAGACGAGCAGCCCTTCTCATCTGCCCCATCGTGACAGCTACTATCCCAGAGGTGACTGGAAAGGTACGAGCAGCCCCACCAACAAGGTCGGCTCCCCATCTGGTCCCAGCCATCCTGTGCGTGCTGCAAGCTGAGGCTTTGAGGGGAAAATAGCACATCCCCCGAAAATAAGCCCTAGGGTGGCTTCTTGAGGAAAAATAAATATAAGACCCTGTCTTATTTTGGGGGAAACACAGTATTTCATCTACTTAGAATGCCTTTTCTCTTCTTTCTGCTGACCTATAAGCCATTTTTCCTTCAAAATCTCACTCAGAGTGTTCACTCTCAGCAAACACTTCAATCACTTCATTGTTTACATTCCTTGAAGGCTTACTCACTCCGAATTCACGATAGGTAGTGATTCAAACTGTCACTCATTCAATACGCATTTATCTAGCACACATTATATGCCATGCACCAAAGCAAGGAATTTTAATTAAATTCTACATCAGTCCTGCAAGGTAGGCTTATTGCTGTTCAACAGATGAGAACACTGAAACTCACAGAGGGTAGAGAAATTATCTGAGTACAGACTCTGAAGCTGGGATTCAAACCCACCCAAGCCTAGTGGCAAAAGTAGTTGACATTCATACAGCAATTATTAGGTGCTAGGCACTGGCTAAATGCTTCGGCTGTCCTCCTTTAATCTTTGAAAGAATGCTGTGAGAAAAGTACTATTATCATCCCCATTTTATAGATGAATAAACTGAGGAAGAGAGGTTAAATGACCGAGGTCACACGGCTACTACCGGTAGAGCCACAGTTCGATGCAGGCTGTCTGGCTTCAGACTTTACACTCTTAGCCACTGCTGCCTTTGCAGGTACTACTGCAAAGTTTACCCTTATTCCTCTGAACCACAATATTGATTTATACTTCATTTGTTGCTCTGTGAGTTAAGAAATTCCTTCAAACACAGTTTGCTTTGTCTCCACGACAAAACCGCAAGCTCGTTCATTGGTTCATCCCTTTAACAGGCAGCATTAAAGTTCCACAGCTGTCCAGGCCCTCTGTGGGGGGCGGGTGTCCAGAGCTGTTCTGGACGCAGTTCTGGAAGGGTTCATACCGCTCCTTTATGTCCTAGGGCATCCCACAAAATCACGGCGTGCCAAACACAGGAGGCCTTTAGAAAATGTAACTGAATCTAAGCTGCTGTTGTAAGAAAATGTACCAGAGAAATAGAACTGGTAAATGTACTGGCTATTCCAAGACCAAAGGGCGTCTAATCCAGGTCCCCTTGGAGAACTGCTATCTTTTTCTTTTAAAATTTATTTATTTATTTTAGACAGAGTCTCACTCTGCTGCCTGGGCTAGAGTGCTGTGGCGTCAGCCTAGCTCACAGCTACCTCAGACTCCTGGGCTCAAGTGATCCTCCTGCCTCAGCCTCCTGAATAGCCTAGACTACTTGTATGCACCACCATGCACCACTCATTTTTTCTATTTTTTGTTGCCCAGCTAATTTTTTCTATTTTTAGTAGAAACAGCATCTCACTCTTGAACCCCTGACCTCAAGCGATCCTCCTGCCTCAGCCTCCCATAGTGCTAGGATTACAGGTATGAGCCACTGCACCCAGCTAAACTGCCTTCTTTTTCTTGCTAGGTTTCTCCTCCCAAACCAAAATTTCCATTTTTTTTCTTTTTAGGAAAGAAGACAAAGAGACTCCATATTTTGAACTGTACTAGTCCAAACATCCATGCCAGACCTAGAGCTCCCATAGTTCAACAACTGTACTTACATAGTTTCCTCTTCTATAACCCTCAGTGTGGACCATAAGTTTACTTCATTCATTTATTCATTTATTTATTCACTCAACAGATATTTGCAGGGTGCTTACTTTGTGCCAGGCACAGTTCTAGGCACAGAGACACAGCAGTGAGCAAAACAGATAAAGTCCTTGTCTCATGGAACTTACATTCCAGTTGTGGGAGACAGACCATAACTACCTACATGCTATAATATGTAAGGTGGCAATAAGTGCTGTGACGATCAATGAAACAAAGAGAAGGGGGTAGAGATGCTATTTTACATAGGGTAGTCAGGGCTCCCCGTGAGAAGGCAGTAATATTTGAGCAGAAATCCAGAAAGTGTGTGTGAGCAAGACGTGCAAATCATTGGGAATAACATTCAGGCACCAGAAATAGTTGCATAGGCCTGAGGCAGAAGAGTCCTTGGCCTGCCGAGGGACATCTAGGAAGAATGTGTACACGCACAGTGTGGACCAGGGGACCTGGTAGGAGATGAGATCAGACCGAGACAGACCCCGTGGAGCCTGGCAGGCCACTGATAAGCTTTGGTTTTTATGTTGAGTGACATGAGAAGCCTTTAGAAGGATCTAAGCAGAGTGTCCCCTGCCCTGATTGGGCTGTAGACTGACATTCAGCTGGTCCCCATCCCTCTAGCCTCAGAGATTTAGGGGATCCCCCTCTCCATCACCCACCCAGATGAAGTCATCACTTTTTCCCTTCTAGTTTGTGCTAATCTTTCCTTTCTCTGAGCTCCTAGTGGACATACAGTCCAATCAGTGGTCATTTCCCTTCTAAAATTCCCTACATCATTATGTTTATTTATTTTTTTTAATTTTTTTTTTTTTGAGACAGAGTCTCACTTTGTTGCTCAGGCTAGAGTGAGTGCCATGGCGTCAGCCTAGCTCACAGCAACCTCAAACTCCTGGGCTCAAGCAATCCTCCTGCCTCAGCCTCCCGAGTAGCTGTGACTACAGGCATGTTCCACCATGCCCGGCTAATTTTTTCTATATATATTAGTTGGCCAATTAATTTCTTTCTATTTATAGTAGAGACGGGGGTCTCGCCCTTGCTCAAGCTGGTTTCGAACTCCTGACCTTGAGCAATCTGCCCGCCTCGGCCTCCCAGAGAGCTAGGATTACAGGCGTGAGCCACCGCGTCCGGCCCAAAATTCCCTACATCATTATGAACTCCTTGTGAGCAGAGACTGTTATTGTCATTTCTAGCCATTCAGTAGACAGTCTCCACCCACACAGTGCCAAGTCGGTGTCCCCTGCTGCCTGCGACAGGACTGTAACCATCCCATTGGATAGTTCTTCTGCTATTACTCTTCAAGCCACATCCCTAGAGCTTCCACCCTCCATCCTGGCTTTGGCCTCAGGAACTGCAGAGGGCACCTCCAAGCCCTCCACGTGGCAGCCCTTGGAATCTTCTTCCGTGCATGTGATCTTCCCAGTCCCCTCAGTCAGCAGGTAGGTCCCCAGGCTCGACCTGTCCCCCAGGCCCCAGGAGACAGCTTCACCTGGGTCTCAGCCAGGCTCCTCACCACTGCCATGCACAAGCTCAGGCTCATCAACCTCCTCCTAAAATGTGCTCTCTCCCCATATCCTTTACTTGGGTAAAAGGCTTCGTCTCGTCTCCCCTGGGGGGCAGCCATGGCAGCTCCCCTCCCCTTCCCTTCCCACAAAGCCTCTGCCCATCCTTTGCGCTCCGCCCTCCCTGCCGCCCTGGCGGAGGCCCTCGCCACCTCTCCTCTTAAAAACCGTCGATCCCGGTCTCACTACCTGGTATCTTGCATTCCTCTAATCAGTTCTCCGCCCCGCTCCTCGGGTGATGCTTCTAAAAGGCAAATCTGTTCTTGTTACTACCTTGCTCAAAGCCCTTCTGTGGCTCCCTATTGCCCTCAGAGTAAAGTCCAGACTCTAGTTTGGCCAAAAAAAATATTGTCCTCCAGGACCCGGCAACAACTGTGCTTACTCAGAATCCAGATTCAGCATCACAACAGAGTGGAAACACAGAATGAAACTAAAAACGGAAACGGTTAGAGGAAAAGACTCACAAATGCCCTGCATTAAGGTTGAAAAATAAAAGCTTAAGTAGTAGAACAGAACAAGGATAACTTGGCTTTATTCCTGGAAGACAAGCGACCTAACTACCCCAGGGACTTCTGACAACTGTAAATTCAATATGTGACAAGAGCGTGACATCATCATCCACACAAACAGCCTCATCCCACTCTGTGGGTGACTCACTGGAGGAGCAATGTTGGCATTCTGGAGTTTTCCCAGAGGAGGGTGGCCGAGAGAGTGAGGATCTGCAAACCTACCCAGGCAGAGAACTTCTCATTCATTCAAATTCCTTTCAATCCAACTGAAATGTGTCTTTGGCCATCATGTGCCACACTCTATATTACAGAAGAGCTTCAAGTTCGTCCCCTGCCCAGGACTCCAGATTCCTTACCCTGTCTGCCATTCCCCATTGTCCGCAGCACTTCTCTCCTTCTAACTATGTGATCCCCTCATTTATTAAGCTTATTGTTTATCTGTCTTCCCTGCTAGTTTATCACCTCCACGAACCAGGCATCTGTGTTGGTTTTGTTCACTGATGCATTCCAAGTGCCTGCAACAGCATCTGGTGCATAACGGGTACCCGATATATGAGTGACACATATAATTTATTTACATATGAGACTATATAGTAAATGATGGTCTAACGGAGATGGGCATGGAATTATGCCCACCAATTGTACTAGTTCTCCCTTTCAGCAAAATTGAAAAATGGGCCGGGCGAGGTGGCTCACGCCGGTAATCCTAGCACCCTGGGAGGCCAAGGCAGGCGGATCGCTCAAGGTCAGGAGTTCGAAACCAGCCTGAGCAAGAGTGAGACCCTGTCTCTACTATAAAAATAGAAAGAAATTAATTGGCCAACTAACATATATAGAAAAAATTAGCTGGGCATGGTGGCGAATGCCTGTAGTCCCAGCTACTTGGGAGGCTGAGGCAGAAGGATCACTTGAGCCCAGGAGTTTGAGGTTGCTGTATGCTAGGCTGACGCCACGGCACTCACTCTAGCCTGGGCAACAGAGTGAGACTCTGTCTCAAAAAAAAAAAAAAATTGAAAAATGTGCTTCCTATATTGTCACCCAGGTTGTTGATTAAGGTGTTGGAAGGTGTAGGGCTACAAGTCTACTAACACAGGTGCTCCAAGAAGTATGTACAAGGATATTCCTGCATTGAGCACAGCAAAAGATTATATGCACCTGTCAATTAATAGAGGCCTGATATGCCCTTATAATATATTATCATATGTAGTCATTTTTTAAAAGGAGGAGGCAGATTTCTAGATACTGATTTAAAATAATCTCTAAGATGTATCACTAGATAAAAAATGGAAAGTGCATTTATGATGGTTCCACTTGTGTTTTTAAAAATATCCTTAAGGGATTTATATACTATATTAGCTTTTACCCTTGCTTTTACTTTTTGTTTTGGTTTCTTCTTTTTGCTTTTCTTCTTCTTTTTTTCTTTTTTTTTGAGACAAAGTCTGGCTCTGTTGCCTGGGCTAGAGTGCCATGGCATCAGCCTAGCTCACAGCAACCTCAAACTCCTGGGCTCAAGCGATCCTTCTGCCTCAGCCTCCTGAGCAGCTGGGACTACAGGCATGCGCCACCATGCCCGGCTAATTTTTTCTACATATATTAGTTGGCCAATTAATTTATTTCCATTTTTAGTGGAGACGGGGTCTCACTCTTGCTCAGGCAGATTTCCAACTCCTGACCTTGAGCAATCCTCCCGCCTCGGCCTCCCGGAATGCCAGGATTATAGGCATGAGCCACCGCGCCCAGACTGTTTGGTTTCTTTGCTGTGGTCTTGGTGGTTGCATTAAGACTTATATAGTATTCTAGTGATTAGGACATGGAAAAAAAAATAAGAAAAAAAAAAAAGACTTATATAGTGGATCAGTTTAGGAATAATTAAACAAACATTAGTTTTTCAATCTCAACAACAGTTGTTCAAACTCAACGAACATTAGTTGAACGCCCACTGTATGCCAAGCAGTACTAGAACCTAATATGCTATTTCCTTTAGCCCTGTGACACAATGGTTAACTATTCCTATTTCACAGTCAAAGAAAATGAGACTTGATGACTTGCTCAGGGTCACACAACTCCTAGATTCCACGTGACCCAGTGTAACATGCCCTTACCCTTCCAGCCCAGCACTTCTGTCAAGGCTGCAGGGTTTGGCCATGCACGTGTCCCCGTGTCTCCTCTTGGTGTGCAGACCAGGCTGTGGCCCTGCACAGAGGCCGCATGGCCTTTGAGGAACTCTGGCTTTCTGGCTTTGAGGGAGCCTGGCCAGATCATCCCCGCACCCCTGCAGAGGTGTGGGATGACAAGGTATTGTCACAGACGTGTCAGGGAGCAGGAGCTGCAGGTCTGTCTCTCACCTGCCCAGGAAGCACACACCATGGCCTGCCCGGGTGGGAGACCCGGGGCCCACCTGTTCCAGTGGCTTCTCCACCAGCAGCTGCGCTCCTGCCCCTACTCGAGGGCTGCCAGGAGGAGAGAGGCGCCTCCCATCAGGACAGCCTCAGTATCAAGGCAAGCTCTGTTTTGTCTGAGACAGAAGGCCAGAATTTAGTTAATTTTATCATTTTGGGAGATTCGACTGTTTTAATGAAAAGAGGGGACCTTGGGGCCGGTGGCATCACAGATAAGGGAGTGAGGGAAGCGGCAGCAGATGGGTGACCTTGTTCTGCTTATTAACTCCTTTCCTTCCCCTCTGCCCTTCCACAGCCCCTCCCGTGATTTCATTTTCTAGTCCAAGGTTTTAGCAGCAGGAGGGGAAGGAATAATTAGCACGGCCAAACCTTGGGAAAATGCTGCTTCAGGGCAATCCACATGTGCGCAGCCGATGGGTGGCCTTCGAGCAGAGCCCAGCTGGACGCTCCCCAGAGCCAGGCCCACACCCACGTGGGGGGGAAGCAGCCAGCCTGGCACCCACGGGGACGGAGGCTGAGGCCGTCTGCAGGGCCAGCCTGGCTGTCTGGGCCGAGGCGCTCCAGGAGGTATTGATCCAGGTGGCTCAGCAAGGAAGAGAGCGGCTAATTCTCACCCGTGCTAATTCAATCCCGTTCAACAAACATTTATCGAGTGTCTGTTCTGGATCAAATCCTCTACTAGGGCCTGAGGCTTTGAAGAAGAGTAAGACCTGTCCTCATGGAAGAACCAACCAACTTGTGATCGTTTTGGTCGACAGAGCCCAACAGGGAACCTACCCAGGGCCCAGAGGGAGTCCCAGAAGAGCAGGAAACGGGCCCAAGGTCCCAAACCGTAGGGGCCATTTGGCTTTCAGGAGCCCAAGATCTGCTCAGAAATAGAGAGGGGAAAGAATCACAGCCAGGGGAGAATGCGGACGGGTCGGGAGAGTCAGAGTCTATTCCATTGCTCCCTAAGGCCCTTTGCATTTCTCATATGATCTACCCTTTTTGTTCCCCTAGAATATGACAGGGGTACAAATGTTTTGGTTACATGGATTGCTTTTGCACTGCTTGAGTCAAAGTTACAAGTGTGCCCATTCCCCAGATAGGGTACATTGTACCCATTAGATGTGATTTCACCCATCCCTTCCTCCCCCCACCACCTGTTTGATTTCCGTTGTGTTTTACTTCCATCTGTGCACCATACTATCTATCCTAATTTTTGGTTTGAAAATATATTTTTCTGAAATGAATGTCATGCAACAAGGTATGTGCATGTTAATATGCTTGTAAATCAGTGTGGAGGAGTGGGAAGAAAAAAAGAAATAAAGAAAATCTAGTGGCTCTAGCCAGTTCTACCTCTGACTTGCACCATGAGTGGCTTCCATACCACACATGTCCACTTCTCTGTCCATCTAGTTGGAGGCCTGCTGTGGATGTGTAGTTTTGAGGGTTCTGTACCTCAAAACCACCATGTACATATTTAAAACATGAGACAACTTCATTGGCTTATATGCAAGGAGATTATGATGTGCATTAAATGCATTCTTTCAAAAACAATCATATCCCCATGTAAATAATTTTTCAAGTCATCACTGGGAGAAATCCTTGGAAACTTTCAAGTAAGAGAGTTTTATTTACTTGGTATTATTGGTTTACAATCTGTTCTACAAGTGCCTGCACGAAAACTTTCTTTTAACTAAAATATGTAGCATACACTTTTCTGTCTTTTTAAAGGATGTGCTGAATATTCTCTTGATAATTCAGGGTATTATTAATTTAATAATGATTGTACTTCAACATTGCACAACATATGCGTCCACATGCTATTGAAATGCACTGAGCTATTTTCTTTTACACTGACACTGAATTATCACGGGCATTTAAAAATTCTTATGCTTCTTTTTTACAATGTTTTTTCCCCTCTTTTCTTCAATTAGGGTATAACATTTAAAAATTTCTTTCCATATTCCAATTTATAGCACCTACTTTGCTGCTATTGATAATAATAATATTAATAGCTATTTATTAGTCAGTTACCACATATTTGGCACTGTACTAAGCACTTCATAAATATTTCTTTGTTTACTGCTTACAAATTCCCTATAAAGTAGTACTTACCCGTATTTACAGATGAGGACATGGAGGCTCAGAGAGAAATGAACTTGCTCTTATTCGCACAGTTAGAAGCAGGAAGTGGCCGGGCATGGTGGCTCATGCCTGTAATCCTAGCACTCTGGGAGGCCGAAGTGGGCGGATTGCTCAGAGTCAGGAGTTCGAAACCAGCCTGAGCAAGAGCGAGACCCCGTCTCTACTATAAATAGAAAGAAATTAATTGGCCAACTAATATATATAGAAAAAATTAGCCGGGCATGGTGGCACATGCCTGTAGTCCCAGCTACTCGGAAGGCTTGAGCCCAGGAGATTGAGGTTGCTGTGAGCTAGGCTGACACCATGGCACTCACTCTAGCCTGGGCAACAGAGTGAGACTCTGTCTCAAAAAAAAAAAAAGAAGGAGGAGGAGAAGCGCTGCTGTGCAAGTTCAGAGCTTGCGCCATTTATGACCATTCTGTTGTGCTGGTCCTGCTCCAGCCAGGTCTACCAGACAGTCAAAAACAGTTACACATTTCTGAAGCTCTCCAATTGGTACAGTCTCTGAGCTTTAATGGGTGTCCTTTCTTCGCTGACTTCCTTGTCCTCAAGAATAGTTGGAATAGCTAAGATTGCTGAGAAAGGGAAGCTGGCTCGATAACATACTATCTGTCTCTAGAATGGTCTCTTGCCCTTGTGCAGCACCTGTCCTAGAATCTGTTCAGAAACATAATTTAAAGCCCCCTGTATTTACCTTTACAGAATCTCTGTGACACACTCCTGTTAGTAGGCATTATTATTATTATTATTATTATTATTATTTATTATTATTATTATTTTGAGACAGAGTCTCACTCTGTTGCCCGGGCTAGAGTGCCATGGCATCAGCCTAGCTCACAGCAACCTGTAACTCCTGGGCTCAAGCAATCCTCCTGCCTCAGCCTCCCGAGTAGCTGGGATTACAGGCACGTGCCACCATGCCCAGCTAATTATCTTTCTATATATTTTTAATTGGCCAATTAATTTCTTTCTATTTTTTGGTAGAGACGGGGTCTCGCTCTTGCTCAGGCTGGTTTCGAACTCCTGACCTTGAGCAATCCTCCTGCCTCAGCCTCCCAGAGTGCTAGGATTACAGGCACGAGCCACTGCGCCCGGCCAGTAGGCATTATTATAACACTTTTACAACTGTAAAAACCAAACGCCAATGGAGAATTCACAAGAAGTGTAGATGTTTATGCTGACCCCAACACTCCTTCGACCCATCGTCCCAAACTGTAGGGACCACTTGGCTCTCGGAAGCCCACGATCTGCTCAGATATCTTTAGGCAAATATTTGATCTCCTTTTTCACTGTTTTTCCATTCCTTCCACATTGCTTATTGACAGCATGGGAGGCCCCATGCCAAGTGCCAGCGTCAGCTTCCTTCCCTTCCATGCGTCTGTTCTCGTGGAGTCAGAGGGGACACGGGCTGGGCGAAGGGGATGATGTTATATCGCCGCCTTCTCAGCAATTGCCAACTCCATCCTTCTGGCTGTTCAGGCCAAAGCCCCTGGCGTCGTCCCCCACTCTTCTCTTTCTCTCATGTGCCGCATCTGATCCACCCGGCAGAAAAGCCTGTCAGCCCCACCCCTCAAACATACCCAGAATCCGGGCCCCCTCAGCGCCTCCATGGGCACCACCTGGCCCACGCCATCCTCACCCTCCCACGTTACGGGAATGGCCTCTTTCCCCAGACGACACCCCCAGTCTATGAGTCCAACAATAGCCTCAGTAGCTCCTTTAAAAGTTAAGTCGGTGCCAGGCACGGTGACTCATGCCTGTAATCCTAGCACTCTGGAAGGCCGAGGCAGGAGGATTGCTCAAGGTCAGGAGTTCGAAACCCACCTGAGCAAGAGCGAGACCCTGTCTCTACTATAAATAGAAAGAAATTAATTGGCCAACTAAAAATATATAGAAAAAATTAGCCGGGCATGGTGGCGCATGCCTGTAGTCCCAGCTCCTTGGGAGGCTGAGGCAGGAGGACTGCTTGAGCCCAGCAGTTTGAGGTTGCTGTGAGCTAGGCTGGCACTCTAGCCTGGGCAACAGAGGAAGACTCTGTCTCAAAAAAACAAAAAGTTAAGTCGGACTGCATCAGCCCTCTGCTCAAAACCTTGCCGGGCCCCCAGCTCGTGCAAAAGGAAAGCCAAAGTCCTTCTGAAGGCCTGCTCCTCGCCCCCCACCCCATCACCCCTCCTTTCCAGCCACTCTAGGGCACCAGCTGGTGACAGTTGTATATGTACCTCTCTAGAGTTCAGTTTTTGCTTTTGTTTTTTTAATGTCAAGCTTTTCCCCTGCCAATGAGCACTGAGATACTGCACAGAGCTTCCTGACGGCCCTGGGAAGCCCGGGCAGTGCCTGGCTTTCCTCACGCACCAGCAAAGGGGTCTGGCGCCTGGCCTCTCCCCGCCACCTGGACGGCCCCTACCTCAGCCCTGGGCTCCTCCCTGCATGCAGCAGGTGTGCCAGCCCCCAGGGCCCGCCCCTCCCCCGAAGGCCACAGCAAACATTGGTGGCGACAGTAAGGACACATTCTCTTTTTCTATTTGCTGTGGGTGGCAGCATGCCCAGGACCGGCCCAGTGCTGGCATTCTGGGGAGAAATTCCGGACTGAAGAGACACCTAGAGAAAAAGGGAGGCATGAAACCCCTGTGGGTGTCAGCAGTGGCTGCAGAAGCAGGCTGAAAACAGGCAGGGGGACAGGAGCATCGAGGGCCAGCTCAGGCCCAAACAAGGCCGGATGACAGGACATCTGCCTTAATCAGAGCCGGGCATCCGGCCCTGGGCTCCTTCACAGGCCAGCCTGCTGCCACCCCCGTCACCCCACCAGGGGCCAACACCTGGCGCCAGGCAGCTTCTGCCCACCAAGGCCATGCTCCCGCCCCTGCCTCCCCACTTTGCAACCCCCCCCAGGCCAGGGAGGGGGTGGCTGGCAGCCAGACCAGGTCTTCCCAATCGTGCATCTCAGCCCCATCGCACACGCTCGGCACACAGTAGGCGCCCCAAACATGCCTGTCCCGCAGAGCCCCTCACTTCCTGCCTCCCTGCTCCAACCCCCTTTCCTTTTGAGTGGGGACCCAGGAGACCCACCCCGTCTGTTTTCTCAAGTCCTATTCCTCCGGCTGCACAAACGGCCACTTCCCCTTCTCGCCTTCCTGTCCTTTTGGAGGGACGAAGGGGCCCATCTCCCAGAAACACTGTCTCCTGGAGCCAGGAGAATTCCTGGAATGGGCAGGGACGCCGCCCGAAATGGAGAAAGGAGAAGCCTAGGTGAAGGCGGAGGGGAGCAAGGCCAGATCAAAGGGAGCCTGGACAGGGTCAGGCGTGAGGACGGCAGCAGGGAGATAAATGAGGCTCCCGAGGGGTCAGCCGGGGGACAGGGCGCCTGCTCATAGATGCGGTGACAGCGCAGGCGTGGACAGACGCTCCTGGCAGGGACACAGTAGATGGAGAAGATAAGAGGAGGTGTAAATTAATGGAGGAAAGGACCGGCCAGGGATCTCCTGGTAATTAAAAACCTATAGCCTTGTCATCTCCAAGGTTGGTGGTGCCCCCGTCTGCCCTGGTCCCAGGTGGGTGGAAAGTAGGGCCCAGGATGGGGCAGAAATGGGGCCAGTTAATGATTAGCTCCCAGGGAGGAGGTTTAGGAGCTGACTCATCCTGGTCCCCCGGCAGGAGTGCCTGAGCCACAGTCACCCTGATGGGGTGAGTGACCTGCCCAGCTCAGGAAGAGCCAGTGGTAACCTCGGGCTTCCAACAGGGATCCCCGCTTCTTAGACTGGCCAAAGTTGGCCCTTTTTCACATTTTCAAGTTTTTGTTGCTGGTTGTTGGTGGTATTAGTTGTGGTGGTTGTTTTCAATTTTGGTTCTAAAATTCTAAGCTCTTCTCAAATACTTATTGTACTTGAACTTGACCTTGCTAGTCCCACATCCAAAAAAGGTGCTTGACAGCATTTTCTAGCAAGGTTCATCTGCCTACTTTCAGAGCTCATTACATAGCCCAGTGGTAACGACAATAGATTCTAGGGCCAGGCTGCTTGGGGTCCTGTCCTGCCTTGTCCCCTGCTTCCTGTGTGACTTAGGGCAAAATGCTTGACCTCTCATCAGGGGGTTGTGTGCACCTGGCTCATAATAAGGGCTCAACAAGTACTAGCTGTTATTATTATTAATTATTATCATATCATTTTAATTATTGTCACTTTTCCCCACAACCTGGGAGCAACGTCCTGAAATAAGCACAGATTTCTTTTCAAAATTCCTAGTTCCTGTCTAAGAACTTCAGAGAGCTCCTGCGCCCTCAACACAGATGTGTGTGGACTTCTGCTAAGACGGCCGTTTCAGAGTGTGGTGCAAAGTCACCAGTGTCGCCAGTGTTAGCTTCGGAGGCTGGGGGAGGTGACTCCAGGCTCACCTGCCTGCTGTGCGTAAACCCCCGCATTCTTCCCCACTCCTCACATCCAGCCCAGCACAGACCCTGCCTAGACAACCTCCGAAATACACCCAGCCTCCTCCATTTCTCTTCTTCTCCACTGCTGTGCCCCCACCCCATCAAAGCCACCATCGTTCCCCACCTGAACTGCTGACAGAGCCCCCTGGCTGTCCCCCCACTCCAACATGGACTCTACCTCCACCGCCCACTGTGTTTAACACGCAGCACATACAGCGACACTTTAAAAACTATGACTGCAGGCCGGGCACGGTGGCTCACGCCTGTAATCCTAGCACTCTGGGAGGCCGAGGCGGGCGGATTGCTCAAGGTCAGGAGTTCGAAACCAGCCTGAGCAAGAGCGAGACTCCGGTCTCTACTATAAATAGAAAGAAATTAATTGGCCAGCTAACATATATATAGAAAAAATTAGCCGGGCATGGTGTCGCATGCCTATAGTCCCAGCTACTGGGGAGGCTGAGGCAGCAGGATTGCTTGAGCCCAGGAGATTGAGGTTGCTGTGAGCTAGGCTGACGCCATGGCACTCACTCTAGCCTGAGCAACAAAGCGAGACTCTGTCTCAGAAAAAAAAAAAAAACTATGACTGCAGAAACTATGTCACTCTCCTGCTTAACCCCCACCCCCAGTGCCAGTGGCTCCCCACTGCACTTCAGATAAAATCGCAAGTTCTTAGCGGGTTCCAAAGACCTGTGTGGCTGGGGCCCCTGCCCACCTCCACAATCTCATCCGGAGCACGCTCCTCCTTGTCGGCTACACTCCAGCCTCACCGGCTTCCTTTCAGTTCTGCAAACACCCCTTCTTCCTCTTCAAAGGGTCAACTGCTTTTTAAGTCTGAGCGTCAATGGCATTTCTTCGGAGGGGCCTGCCCTGGCCGCCCTAGCTAAATACCTCCCAGCCCGCCCCTCTCCCACTCTCTTTCACAGCATCTGTTCATTTTCTTCCTAGTGTTAATTTCTGTAATTAGATATTTTATTTGTTTGTTAATTTGGTTTTGGTTTTGGGTTTGGGTATTTTTGTCTGTTTTTGTCTCTGCCATCGTGCTTCACCAGTGTGAAGAGAGAGGCTTTGTACTAACACCGAAGAACTGTGGAATACGAATAATTTGATCTCCACGATTTGAGACCCTGGAGGGAAGGGAAAGGAAGGAGGCCAAGGGAGAAATTCATAGATTTTAAAAATTGGATTCCAAGGTGGCAGAGCAAAGACAGTTCTATTTGCTTCTCTTCTCAAAATATAAATAAATAAGATCCCCAAACAATGAAAACAAGAAATTAACACAAAATTAGAAATTCGGTGAAACTAAAAGATCTGAAACCCTCCTCCCTCAAAATATAGGAAGAACAAAAGCTGATGGAGAAATGATAAGTGACTCAGCACAAAGGAGGAAAATCAACCGAAGTACTTGCAGGGATGGGAAGCAATGCGTTTATTATGCAGAATCTCAGAAATGCTCAGGTATTGGAGGCAGCAATGAATGCAGAAGAAAGGTGTAAGAGAGTGGTGATAGAAACAGAGGTATTGTTTGAACGCTTGTATAAGCAGCAGCCCGGTCCCCACCTCTACTCTGCAGCCAGACAAACACCCGTCACTATTGCCTTCCCTGTACCCCATAACTTTGCAGAATTGAACTAGAGATTTTTCCCTGGAGAAACTAAATAAAAGAAGCTCTATCCAGGAAGTTCTACTTCCAAATACAAGGAATTCTAGAAATAGATTTAAAAAAAAAAAAGATAATGGGTGAGAGGAAATTATCAAAGAAATAATACAAGAAAATCTGAAGGACATGAGTATCTGGATTGAAAAATCCAGTGCCAAGCACACAGAATGAAGAAAGACCCATGTCAAGACAAATCACCATCAAATTTCACAAATAAATTAATAAAAGACTCTAAAACCTTTTAGAGAGAAAACATAGGTAATATTTAAGGGATCATGTGTGAAAATGGAATCAAAATTTTGAATAGCATCATTGGATTGCTAGAGGAAAATATCCTCAAAATTCTGAGTATAAATTATTTTCTACCTGGAATTTTACATATAGCCAACCATTGACCAAGTGTAAGAGTAATACAAAGACATATTTTAGATGTTTAAAGAGATTTTTAAAAATGTATTTCCTATGCACCCTTTCTTAGGAAGGTACTGGAGTATATGTTCCACCAAAATGAAGAAATAAATCAAAAGAGCGAAACATGATCCAGCAAGCAGGGAATGCAGCAGAGGGGAGAGGGAAGGAAAGTCTCAGGATGAGAGTGATGGGGGTTCCACGACATCATTTGTAAAACCATGGGCCATTCCAAACTGGAGCAGAAGTCAAAGCATCTAGTAGAAAACATTATTAAAAGGCACTTTCACTTAGAAGTAAGAGAGCTATTGGTGGTCGAGGGAAAACTTATGTGTTTTTTTTAATAAGCAGATAAAATAAACCAACCAGATATTAACTCCAGGATAAACAAAATTTGAACAGAAAAGGAAACATGATCAAAGTGCACAACTTGCTTTAGTAGTGAATAGGATTTACAATTCACTAATAACAAGAGACTGAAAATGCATATAATTAGAATAAGGTTATAATTTTATCAGAATAGAGAGAAAGAAGTGTTTAAATGAGCTATTTTCCATAAGAGGAAGCCAATAATTAACATCTAAAATTGATGAATCAAGAATATCCATATTATTTAGAAATATGAATGTAGGAGACAGACTTCCAGTTCTGTCACAACTCAATAATAAGTTTTGGACTTACTCTATCACCTTAAATAACCATAAAAATTAAAAAAATATATGATGTAACTTTTTTTTTTTTTGAGACAGAGTCTCACTCTGTTGCCCTGGGTAAAGTGTAGTGGTGTCATCACACCACTCTCCATCACAGCCCATCAAACTCCTGGGCTCAAGTGATCCTCCTGCCTCAGCCTCCTGAGTGACTAGGACTACAGGTGCAAGCTACCATGCCCAACTAATTTTTTTCTATTTTTGGTAGAAACAGTATCTTGCTCTTGCTTAGGCTGGTCTCAAATGATCCCTCCACCTCAGCCTCCCAGAGTGCTAGGATTACAGGCCTCCCACCGCTCCTGGCCAGACTCTGACTTTTAATTTTTTTTTTTTTTTTTTTGAGACAGAGTCTCACTTTGTTGCCCAGGCTAGAGTGAGTGCCATGGTGTCAGCCTAGCTCACAGCAACCTCAAACTCTTGGGCTCAAATGATCCTTCTGCCTCAATCTCCTGAGTAGCTGGGACTACAGGCATGAGCCACCATGCCCAGCTAATTTTTTCTATATATTTTTAGTTGTCCAGCTAATTTCTTTCTATTTTTAGTAGACACAGGGTCTCGCTCTTGCTCAAGCTAGTTTCGAACTCCTGAGCTCAAATGATCCTCCCACCTCGGCCTCCCAGAGTGCTAGGATTACAGACGTGACCTACCATGCTCGGCCTAGACTCTGACTTTTGAATCTCTATATTAAAGTTTTATTTAGGGCCAGATGTGGAGGCTGAGGCAGGAAGATTGCTTAAGCCCAGGAGTTCAAGGCTGCACTGAGTATAATCAGACCACTGCACTCCATCCTGGGCAACCAAGCAAGACCTTGTCTCTATTAATTAATTAATTAATTAATTAATTAAATTCTTATTTAATATTTGAATAGGTAATGCATGCACATGCTAAAAAAACTAACAATTCTGTATTGGGTTTCGGTCAGAGAAACAGAACAATCACGAGGTTATTATACACACACACACACACACACACACACGGTAGGGGATTTAGTACATACAGTTATGCAATTATAGGGGCTAGTTAAGCAGTCTAGACAAGGCGACTGTCCTGACACCTAACGCTGGAGTTTCAAGTGCACAAGAAGACCGAGGTAAAGTAGGGGAGAACAAGGACAAGCCGGGACCCACAAGCGTGCCAGGAGCATGGACTGAAAGGTGCCAATTCTTGCCACCTTTGCCCTTGGTGTCCTGCAGAAGAAGCTGGTGCCTTTATCACGTAGCTAAACACAGGAGTCAGGGCTGGGTGCGGCTCACGCCTGCAATCCTAGCACTCTGGGAAGCCACGGCGGGCAGATTGCTCAAGCTCAGGAGTTCGAAACCAGCCTGAGCGAGAGCGAGACCCCATCTCTACTATAAATAGAAAGAAATTAATTGACCAACTAATATATATAGAAAAAAAAATTAGCTGGGCATGGTGGTGCATGCCTGTAGTCCCAGCTACTCGGGAGGCTGAGGCAGGAGGATTGCTTGAGCCCAGAAGTTTGAGGTTGCTGTGAGCTAGGCTGATGCCACAACACTCACTCTAGCCTGGGCAACAAAGTGAGACTCTGTCTCAAAAATAAACAAAAAACAAAAAAACACAGGAGTCAGAGCTGACCCAGATGTCGGAGAAGCTGAGAAAGGATCCAAGGGAAGATGGAGCCACTGTGGGCCTGGCTGCTGCCCACTCCAACCAGGGCAGCCAACAGGTAAGTGAAAGTGAGTTTTTTACAAAACAGCTTCTGCCTCACTTCCACCCTCCAAAGCAGTTATCTCTGTTGGGGCCTATTCTAACTGGAAATTCTCAGGAAAGGGAATTCTGGGAAATGTAGTTCAGCCTACCCAACATGACACACTACAAAGCCCCCACCCATGCCAAAAGGTTCACACTGAAAATGTCTCCCTTCCACCTTAGTTTCTCAGTTTCCCTTGCCCCCAAACAGCTCATTATCCATATCCGTTTTTTGTGTTTTCTTCCTGAAATATTCTGTGCACATACAAATACACACAAATATCCAGCAATTGCTTTACTTTACATTAAAGACCACATACTATACCCACTGCTCAACATCTTGGTTTTGTTTTTTTTAACTAAACAATATGTCTTGCAAATTTTTCCATGCAAATAAATAAAGATCTGCCTTTTTTTCTTTACCAGCTGCATAGTATCCCACGGTGTGGAGGTACTATGATCTGTTAAACTAGACCTTTAGGCCGGGCGTGGTGGCTCACGCCTGTAATCCTAGCACTTTGGGAGGCCGAGGCGGGCGGATTGCTCAAGGTCAGGAGTTCAAAACCAGCCTGAGCGAGACCCCGTCTCTACCAAAAATAGAAATAAATTAATTGACCAACTAAAAATATATATACAAAAAAAAAAAAAAAAATTAGCCGGGCATGGTGGCGCATGCCTGTAGTCCCAGCTACTCGGGAGCCTGAGGCAGTAGGATCGCTGAGTCCCGGAGATTGAGGTTGCTGTGAGCCAGGCTGACGCCACGGCACTCACTCTAGCCTGGGCAACAAAGTGAGACTCTGTCTCAAAAAAAACAAAACAAAACAAAACAAAAAAACAAAAAACAAAAAATAAATAAATAAACTAGACCTTTATGGAAGGACATTTAGATTATTTTGAAAGTTGCTGTTTTATACAGTTTTAGAAAGAATAGTGTTGCATATAAGAGTAGATGTCTTTGTCACTGATGCTCATTGTCAACTTGGTGTAAGATCACCCCAAACTGAAGGCACAGTGAGAGATGAATGGTGCCAGTGCACATGGGCTGCAGTTGCAATAAGGTTGCTCTCAGACACTCAATCTGGTTTAATGGCATTTTAAATGCATTTTACACCTTCTGTGCACCTGCACCTTTTTTCTGTCTTTAACCTTGTTCCTGGGCTGCATATGACACTGTTGTGGAGGGGCCCAGGAAAGTATTAATAATATCCCCAATGAATAGTAACTAACAAGCAATTCAATATTTATGATATCACTTTCTAAAACGCTCATTTGTAAAAAATTTACTTAATGATACTTAAATCATCAAAAACATAGTAGCATGGAAATCTATTGACCGATAAAACAAGTGGCTGACTTGTTGAAAATTCATCAATTGTTCTGCCATCTTACTGTTAAATTTTCCAAGTAGACCCTGCAACTGTCAGATGGAAGACAAGGTGTTTGAGCAAAGAAATGTGACAGCAGCAAGGACAGATTGGCCCGTTTCTTTTTCTAAGAACATTTCCATTGATTTTTCCATCTTGAGTGTTTGCTTAAAGGCCCTTCATCCCAAAAGGTTTTATAAATATCACATTCACTTCATTCATACTTTTAAAAGATGTGATCCTTTCTGGAGAGAAAGTATTTTTCTCTTAAGAGCCACTGTTTTAAAATATCAGCGTAGCAGGCCTTAACTTTTCTAGCATAATGGCAGAGAAACAAGACATGTGCCCAGAGTCACTCACAGTAGAAAACCCCAAAGAGTTTGTGGTTCTGTCCTAAGAAAAGCTTCAAAGAGCAGAGAGCGATCAGAAAGCGTGATCTCTCTGTCACAGAGCCCTTTTCTGGTCCTCCAGGCTCCTGCCACCTCTTACAGGTCGTGGCTCTAGAAGGCACTTCCTGGACAGTGTGTCAGAAGGCCCAGATCCCTGAGAGTCAAGATTTTGAGCCAGAAAAAGAGCAGTCTCAAGAAATAGTGGGATGTCTCTTGGGCCAGAACAAGATAAATACAAAAGCATGAAAATATGAAAGCATGACTCTTGGTGGGAGTCAGTTTAGAGAGACCCTGAAATGCCAGATATATGAGAAGTAAAGTTACTCCGCACAAGAAGAGGCCCCAGAGAGGGACTCCATATGACAGTGCCTGATTAGAGAGCTTGGAAGGCAGGAATATTAATAGCCATTGTATAAATGGGGACACTCAAGCCTGGATGAGAAATGTTAGAATTAGAACTTGAGAGTGGCTGATTTCCAGGTCTGTGCTTAAGCTATCTAGCGAGCTTGGCTACTTACAGGGCTCAAAAGATTTACAAAGACATTAGGAAGGTCCAGCAGCGCCAAAGCCAGGCGTGCTCCCCAGCCCCGGGCCTGGTCTCCTTCACGGCAGGGCTGCGGCAAGACCGAGCCGTTGGCCTCCAGCCCCATCGTGAATCAACACGAGTGAGAATGCTTCTCGAGCCGGGGCCAGATGAGCTCCCACCGGGGCCTACAGACCAGCTCCTAATTGATAGGCTCTTGGCCCACATGTAAGAATAAAAACATTTGCAACAATGAACGGAAGACAGGGATCTCGGCGGGGGGAGGGGGCTTCCAAAGAAAGCAGAAGGGAAAACTATGATGGGAAGATGGGTCCAGTTCTCAAGGCAGCTGACTGAGTAATAACTCAAATCTTTATTTTATTTGTTCACATCAGATGGGAACAACCACAAACATTTGATTCCTGCTTTTGTAATCCAGTCTGCGCGACAAAATCTAAGAAGACGACAATGTTGATAGGTTTCAGAAACACAGACAAATCTCCATCAGTTACTATTTTGGGAGTGCCAGCTTGCTTCAGAGCAAGAGCTGAGGATGGGCAGGGCTGGGGCAGTTCACCCGAGGAGCAGGGGGCGGCCCAGACCAGGTGGAGAGGAGTCTGCCCCAGGAAGATGGCTTCTGGGCTCCTGTCGCTCTGAGGCTCCTAAACCCACACGCCTCTCCAGAACTCCTTTTCTTCTCTTTACTTTCAGAGCACTCAGCTCTGAAGGGCTCGGAGTTGCTGGCAGGTTAGAAAAGAGGGTGCCAAGAGCACAGAAAACAAGAGGCAATGTTTTCATTTGTTTTTACATCAGACGTGTTTTCCTGTTGCCCGTCTTTTGGCAAAAATTATGGCCTGATCATGTCTTCACGTACCAGAGAAATTTGTAATAAGGAACATTAGTCTTCAGAGACCAGTTATCAGGACAGTCAATGACAGATCTCTATCAACAATTATTCTTAAAATGTGTAAACTGGGCCTTGTGCGGTGGCTCACGCCTATAATCCTAGCACTCTGGGAGGCCGAGGCGGGAGGATCGTTCAAGATCAGGAGTTCGAAACCAGCCTGAGCAAGAGCGAGACCCTGTCTCTACTAAAAATAGAAAGAAATTAATTGACCAACCAAAAATATACAGAAAAAATTAGCCAGGCATGGTGGCACATGCCTGTAGTCCCAGCTACTCAGGAAGCTGAGGCAGGAGAATTACTTGAGCCCAGGAGTTTGAGGTTGTTGTGTGGTAGGCTGACGCCATGGCACTCTAGCCAGGGCAAAAATAAATAAATAAAAAGTGTGAATTGACTTTTTGGAACCTATGATGCCTTATAATTAGAAATAGTGTTACAAATGGAGATTAGGGCCCTGTGCTAGCTCAAAAAGCCTATTTAATAAAGTTCCTAAATATCGTGTGTGCATTTGCAATGAAAAACATATAATATTAGAAATTATTTTCTGGCAAATTATGGTGTTTTAATGGTGGATTACACTTGAAGTATAATGAAATTACAAAAGCTGCCATGGCAAATCAGCTCGTTACAGTGCTTTCAGGGCAAAAGGTGTTTTAAATGCATCTTAGAACTTGCAACTTTGGGAAAAAGTCACAAAACACACACACACACACACACACGTATTGCCCCAGAACGTGCCCATTCAGGGAATACTTTTTTCTGGGGGAGTCTAGTGGGAGAATAAAGCTGGTGGTTCTCATGTGCAGGCTGTTTCCATATCAGAGATTTTTAATTTGGAAAACAGCCTATTTAATTTTTTAAATGGTAAAGGAAATGTTAAGTCAAACGTGTATCTTTCCTACTGCATTCCCTCCTAAGGCTTAAATCTGACATTGTTGCCGCGCGGGCCGGCGGGTCCATGAGAAAGGCAGCAGAGCAAGCTGGTGCCGCTCCTGGCTCAGCTCCTTCCCGGCTGTGTGACTTTGGACCAGCAACCTCATTTACCTAGTCCTTAACTGACTCAAATTAAAAATGGGAATGGGGCCGGGCGCGGTGGCTCACGCCTGTAATCCTAGCACTCTGGGAGGCCGAGCCGGAAGGATCGCTCAAGGTCAGGAGTTCGAAACCAGCCTGAGCTAGAGCGAGACCCCGTCTCTACTAAAAATAGAAAGAAATTAATTGGCCAACTGAAAAATATATAGAAAAAATTAGCCAGGCATGGTGGTGCATGCCTGTAGTCCCAGCTACTTGGGAGGCTGAGGCAGGAAGATCGCTTGAGCCCAGGAGTTTGAGGTTGCTGTGAGCTAGGCTGACGCCATGGCACTCACTCTAGCCTGGGCAGCAGAGCGAGACTCTGTCTCAAAGTTTAATGGGCCCTTAGAAAGCAAGGTCCCCTCTCCCCTCCATGTGTCGCCACCCAGTGCTGCCCTGATGCCCACAACATGTTCGTTTCCTGCCTGCCTTCCTCTGCGGTCACTCTCAACTCACACCTGGGTGGAGACACACACCAAGCGCACAAATGGCAGTGACTCCAGCAGTGAGACCAAACGCACGGTATAGTCGCTTGGCCAATCATAAATCGCTGTTACTCTCGCCTACTCCTTAACTCGGAGTCCGCCCTTCCCAAAAGCGAGTCACCCGGCTCAAACTCAAGCCTGCGGGGGAGCGTGGGGGACAGAGCAGCAGCGCCCGGCCTGGCCTGGCCCGCGTTATCGCCCGGCAGAGCAGGGCTGGCGCTTGTGAGCCGGTCCCCGCGCACTGTACCAGGCGGTGCAAAAGGCAGCTGCCGGCCCCTCTGTTTGTGAGGGCTGTTGACACAGGGTGGGGTCTGGCGATGCAGGCTGGCTCCTGCCCTGTGTTTCTGATAGCCATAAATGACAGAGGCACTGCAGGCCCCTGAGCTCCGGAGTTCCATCTTCCCCGGGAGCAGGCTTTCTGCATCCTGGGAAGACCTGTGCTATCCCCCTCCCCCCCTGGAGAATGACATGCACGAGAGAGCTTGTCAAAGAAAAGGAGTTTTTGTGACATGTCACATCCAACTGGTACCACAGAGAAAAGGCACTAGGAACTTGAGAACTGCTACAGAACAGAAGGCCTATATGACTTTTTGGCCAAACCCTTTTCTCACCAGGGGGCCTGCAGACTAAGGAAGGGCCTGTCCTCAAACCTAAACTTTAGCCTTAATGCCAGACCATGCCTTGAAATGTCTCCCGTTTTCTATAGTCATTTGCATGACCCATGAATTTTTGAGAGATCCCATTGGAAGTTTCTTGGCTTTTGCCTCCTGTGGTCCCTCTGAGAGTAATAAATACAGTATTCCACCGCAATTAAAAATGCCACACAGCCACGTCACCTGACTCAGGGCCCTTTGGCATATGTCTTGGCAACTAACCTTATTCCTAGCCTAAACTTCTCTTTCCTACCTCAATTTTTTCCCTTCTCTTGTGGCATAGTTGTCTATCTGTAAGCTACTTGAAATTCATACTAGAAAGAGTTGAGCCATAAGTCAAAAGTAAAATACTTCTAGAAAGGAGATTTATATGCCTTTCCAGGATGGGATTTCAAACAATTCTAGGGGAAGTTTCTTCAAGCTGTTTGAAGACTTTATAATGGAGGAGTTTGGAAGTAGAGCCAGGTTTTAGGGACCTTGGGAAATTGAGAGGGTTTTATTTTTCCTTCGGGTAAAAATACAAGTCATAACTCTAGGTCTTCTCTGAACTAGCTTGGGCTTGGGGCTCAGGCTCAAATCCCAGCCCCTTGACTTTCTAACTTGTACACTGGGCAGGCGGCCCAACCTTTCTGGGCCTTGGTTTTGCCCACCATGATTACACAGGACACATCTACAGAGGGTTATTGCGTTCATGCATGTGACCGCACCTAGCACGGTACACCGAGGGTTAACGGATTTTCCTCTCCTTTCTTCTGTTTTCGAGCTACTCTCTCTTTTTCAGCCTGCAGCCAAGTATTTTCTTTAAAATATATCAGACAGTCAGGCCAGAAAGCAAATAGCCACCAATGGAAAGAGCATTTTGTTCACTGGTTTTTTTAGCATGGGAACTAATACAGTAGTTAAGAGAGCAGTTTATGGAGCCGGTCAGTCTGGATTCAAATTCCAGCTCCACTGACAAGCTCTGGGCCTTGGGCCAATTGCCTAATAATCTCCCTAGGCCTCAGTTTCTACATCTGCAAACTGGGGGTAGTATTGTAAACATCATATATGTTTGAAGAACCGAGGGAGAGTGCTTTATTTAGTGAAGTGCTTTATTTAGTGCTTGGCCCATAATAAGCACCCAGGTAATAACAGCTATGGTTAACATTTATTACATCGTAATTATTGTTGTGTTCATTATTGGTTTTGTTGCTATTGTAATATGTCACAATTATCCATTATCCAGATTGGGCACAACAGAAAATTTGTTCAACTCCTTGAATCTCAGAGTTACTCTCTTAATCTTTATTAATAATAGTGGTAGTATTGATAAAAAATTTCCCCTCTCTACCTCCTATGAGTCATTAGCACTGTGATAATAGTATGTGTTATTACTTAATTGGGGCCAGGCACTGTGCTAGGTACTTTCCATGCATTATCTCATTGAATTCTCACAACAGCCTATGAACTCACTTTCATTTGCCCATTTCACGGCCAAGAAAAACGGTTTAGTGAGAGGAGGTCGCATAACCTAGATCACACAGTAAGTGGGACATGAGAGAAGTCCCCAAACTAGCTGGGCTTCAGGGGCCAAACGGATTAGACCAATAATGCCCTCTAAGATTCCATTCCAGCACCATCAGCTATTATTTTAAATTAGTAATAGTTTTGCTTTATTTCCATCTGCCATATATGTGAATGTATTATATTTGGGTGGAGTCCAATGTATAAAGCTATTGTGAGTTTTATAAAAGACTTTGCTCTACCAAATTCTATGTAAATAGGCTCATTTCTCTCTGTGTCTGTCATCTCTATGCTCCTCTAAGCCTTCTCTCTAAGCCTTCGAAGAACTCTCCCTCCATCTCGGGACTCCCTTTCCCTCTCATATTCCTCATGCCTTTCTTTTTTTTTTTTCTTTTTTTTTTTTTTTTTTTTTTGAGACAGAGTCTCACTTTGTTGCCCAGGCTAGAGTGAGTGCCGTGGCGTCAGCCTAGCTCACAGCAACCTCAAACTCCTGGGCTTGAGTGATCCTTCTGCCTCAGCCTCCCGAGTAGCTGGGACTACAGGCATGCGCCACCATGCCCGGCTAATTTTTTTTATATATATATCAGTTGGCCAATTAATTTCTTTCTATTTATAGTAGAGACGGGGTCTCGCTCTTGCTCAGGCTGGTTTTGAACTCCTGACCTTGAGCAATCCGCCCGCCTCGGCCTCCCAGAGAGCTAGGATTACAGGCGTGAGCCACAGCGCCCGGCCTCCTCATGCCTTTCTAACTTCTCCTTCTGTCAACAGTGTCCACAACCTGTCCCCAGCCCCTGCCACCCCTGCATCCAGACCCCAGGCACATTCCATCTGCCACCAAGTCCTCATGGCTATTTTCCCAATCATTATCAAGACCCAATTCCAAAAAAAGGCTAGAAAGAACTCTACAAATGTAAGCTATAGCTGCTGTCCTCTCCGTATAGATCCACACACTGATTATTTGTTCCTTGAGGACAGGAATTCTTGAGTGTTCAACACACATGCAAATTACCCAGGGACCTTGTCAAATGCACATTCTGATTAGGTGGCTCCAGAGTGAGGCCTGAGACTCTGCATTTCTACAAGCTTTCTGGATGCTGCTGGTCCCAGACAACACGATTTATCTCAGTTAGACTTCTCGACACCCCTGCAAGGAAGGCATATTGCTCACATTTTATAGCTAAGAAATGGGCAAGAGCTGTACCCAGGGTCCCAGAGCCAGTGAGTAGCAATACTGGGCTGTGAACCCAGCTAGATCTTTCTGACTGCATACAACAAAAAAGAAAAGAAGAAAACAAAATATATATATGTATATAAATATACATACACAAAGGTATGTGTATAATGATATCAAGGATATTGTTTATGCATGTTAATAGCATGAACCCTCAAAAACGCCAAGAGAAAACTTTCAGTCCTGCCCATTGTCAGCCCTTAAGCATTCAGTCTGCAGGAGTGAGCAGGACCTGGTGCTTGGGAAGCTTTTCCTGAAGCTTTTCCTTGGGACTCTACGCTTCTGTCACTGATTAAACTTACTGACCCTAACGCTTTTTTTTTCTCTAGCAATTCAATCCCATTGAGGACCCCATAGACATGCATGTCATAATTAGTCTGAACTATGAAAGTCAGGGTGTGGATAATAGAAACCATTAATGGTGAGTCCCTGCCACCTTACGAAGTAGCAACAGGACATTGTTAAGTTGGCAAAAAAAGGATGTGGCCTTTGCTTCTCTAAGGGGGAAACTCCTCTATAGCAGCCTCAAGCTAGTCCAACCCTGCCTTTAGGGGCCCAACAATCTAGTCTCGTTGGAATATGTGTATGGGGTGGGAGGTAGGAACAGGAAGACATAAATTAAACAGAAAACACACGTGATAGAGCGGCAAACACACAAAAGAGGGTGACCGGCAGCACTGCTGTGGGTGGAGACTGGCACTCCAGGAGCTGGGTGGGCAAGAGGGCATCACAAGGTGGCAGGACTTTTAGCCTGGACTTGAAGGAAGAAAGGAATTTGGAGATAATGGAGTTCCAGGTATAGGACACAGGCCACCTGACAAAGGCCCAAGGAATGGGGAGTGTTCCAGGATATTCTCAGGGTGGGGAAGAGGGAGGAGGGGTATCCCTGCCTACCAAACAAGGCAGAGCAACCTGGGTGGGCTGCCTGCCAGGTGGAGGGCTGATTACCTGGGGGTCTTTGCTACCCAGGCCAGAGAGTGTGGCTATCGCACTGCCAGGGAGTGACTTAGAGGAGGTGGTAAGTAGCAGACAGGCCATCTACAGTCAGGAAAAGTGGCTTTGGACCCTGGCTTGGCCACAGAATAGGTACAAAATGGGAAGGGTCACGACTGTTTGGAGCTTAGATGCTCTCATCTGTAACTTGGGCAGACAAGTATCTCTCATGGTGCTGTTTCTACAGGCCCTGGTTTAAAATAATAACTTATAAAAAATAATAATAATAACTTATAAAATAATAACTTATAAAAAATAACTTATATTAAAAAAAAAAAACCACCGTGTAATCCTAGCACTCTGGAAGGCTGAGGTGGGCGGATTGCTCAAGGTCAGGAGTTCGAAACCAGCCTGAGCAAGAGTGAGACTCTGTCTCTACCAAAAATAGGAAGAAATTAATTGGCCAACTAAAAATATATAGAAAAAATTAGCTGGGCATGGTGGCGCATGCCTGTAGTCCCAGCTACTTGGGAGGCTGAGGCAGTAGGATTGCTTGAGCCAGGAGTTTGAGGTTGCTGTGAGCTAGGCTGACGCCACGGCACTCACTCTAGCCTGGGCAACAGACTGAGACTCTGTCTCAGAAAAAAAAAAAAAAAAGGACTAGGTGAAGGGGAGGCTGGGGGTGCAGAGGAGGGCTGGGGTGACTGGCAGCTGGCGCCCGCCTGGCCCTGCCTTACTGGTCATTTGTAATTTGGCGACTCACATCCTGGTCCCAGAGCTGGTCAAGGGGACATTCCCGTCAGCTGCCTCATGTTCAGTATATCTTTCCCCAAAGGGCAGGAGTAATTTGAGAAGAAGTGGAATGGTCTAGAGCTTTTGCTGGAGGTGGCTTCTCCAGTGACAAACTTGTCCCAGGGCCTTTCCTGGCATCAGAGAACAGGAACCACGTCCAAACAGGCCTGAAGAGGCAGAGACACCAGGCCCTCTCCCTGCCCAGGGCCTTCCAGAAAGGCCAACGAGGAACAAGGACAGAGAGCCACCGGCCACCACAGGCAGTTCACTTCTCTTCTTCGTGGGACATGAGCCCCAGGTCCAAGTGAAGGATATTCAGTTTGCCTTTTTGCTAATAGATTATATGAACAAATAGTACAAGGTTTCAGAACAATGAGCCCCAGGAGGGCTGGCCCGGAAAGCACGTGAGTGGGGTTCCTGACCCCTAAAGCACAGGGACCAAAGGCTGCCTGGGCGAAAGGTCTGTGGCCGCCCGGCAGTGACCAGCAGCTGCTCAGGCCTGCTCCTTCCGGGGGGATTTCAAAGGCCGCTTTGGCCTCTAGCTCAGAGGACTGTATGCCTTCAAGGATTCATTATTCCCTAAGAAGTCAGATTCTATTTGGAAAACAAACATTTCCTGAATATCCATCCAAGTGGGACACTTCAGCATAATAACACTATTTATCGTCACAACAACCCTGTCATTTAGGTATTTTTAATCCCCATTTTATAAATGAAGACATTAAGGCTCAGAGAATTTGCTCCAAGTTTCAGAGCTGGTGGAGCCCCAGCTCCAGCGTCCAATCCGTGGGCTCCTCTGTTCCCAGCCCACTGGTTTTCCCAAGACGCCGCCATGGCCTCTTCCCTGCAGGCGCTGGCCTTGAGACGGCAGGGAGTTTTGTAAATCAAAGCTTTCTTGCCTCTATTTTTCATAGTTTGGGAAATGGTGCTAACCTGTTCCTTCCTGCTGTGTTTGCCCGTCACTACGTACCCATGATGACCTCTTTGGACGTCCCTGTGCTGTTCCCAAGGAGAAATATTACTGCTACCACCACTTCTACTAATAAAAATGGCCTTCATTCATCGAGCATCGACTGTGTGTTCAGCATATGCATTTATTTATATATATATGATCTTATTTAACCCTATAATTATACCTATTTTAGATATTAGGATCCTGAAACACAGAGAGGGAAGCCCACTTGCCCAAGATCACAGAAGTAGTAAATGGTGCAACCGGGATTTGAACCCATGAACTCTGATTCCAGATCGTGTGGGTTTAACCACTGAATTGAATATACGTACACATCCAACCTGTTCTCCCTATTTCCTGTCTTGATCACTTTGGAAATAAACATGGCAAATAAACTTGTCCAAGGGCCTTTCCATGGGAACTCACATCGCCATCTACCCAGTGCCTCTAACTGAATATCTAAGTCATCTTGATTCAGTGCATTTCCATGTAATGATGATTACAAAACGGCCGGAGTCTTATTTCAACTAACCTGTGATTATTCTGTGCAACAGAATTTGAATCCATTAGCATGGTGATTATTCCTCCTGAGCAAGAGACATTAGCCCCTGTTTGGTCTTTAGCCATGAACACGCTAATACACATCACACTAAGTCTAATTCTCTGAGGAACACCGTCCCTCCTCCAAACACGTGAGCTAGCCAGCCTAAAATAAATAGAAACTTTTATGAGTAGCCACATTGTTTTCACTTCTAAACAAACCTACAGGAAAGAACACCCATGACCAACATATTTGTTAATTGTAGATTGCCATCATTAAAACCAACAAGGTTTAAACCATTCAAGCGTTGGGAGTTTAGAACTTGCGGAGTCAGGATGGGGGTTGGAGGAGGAGGTATCATTCTTCAAAAGAGTATGGAAGGAACCTCCATCTGTTTAATAATTGAAGAACAAACTTCCCAACCCTGAATAATTCATGAACACTTTCTGAGAACAGAAAAATGCAAAAAAAAAAAAAAAAACACAGTTATTATTTTAAAATTGACCCTCAGCAGCTGAAATCCTCAGTTTGGCCAATGGGCAATGCATTCCCAGAGTCCCTGTGACCTCCGGGCACGATCGAGGCCAGCAGTGTGCACCCCTGCAGCAGCTGTGCAGCGGCTCAGCCCTCTGCCGGCCCCAGCACTCACCCTCTGCATCCTCTACCATCTGCATCGGATGAAAAGGCGCCGTCCCACTCTCCCACGCTGCGCCCCCAGCCTCGCCGTGTTTCCTTCTCTCCGTATTGTAAATATCCCCTCTACTTAGCTGAGACCTCTCGCTCGAAAGTGTTTGGAACCAGGCAGCCTTCCGGTGCCAAAGACCTGGAGTGCTACAAGAAGCTACCAGCTCCCACGCAGCAAGTGCGGTCACGGTCTGATTTTGAAAAGTCCTTTGGCTCTTACCTTAGGAAGCCCTCAGAGCCTAGCAGAACGGAGTTGCCAAATGGCATAAAAACACTCCCTGATTGTTCTGTGCTGTCTGTGACACCGCTGTTTGCTCTGTGGCTCACTGCGCCCGCGCCATGGCACCCACCAGCGAGGGCAGCAGAGGTAGCCGCCGCCCAGAGCCTGGGCAACACCGAGCTGCCCAGGAAGTATAGAAAGCCCTTTTCTCTGAAAGCAATGTTTAAAGTATTCATCAAAAACCTGCTACGAATCTTTCAAACTTTATAAAACTGTTTTTAACGTTACAGAGTTGCTCAGGTTAAGAGTGAAAGGGCAAATGTGCCCAGTCAGGTATTGCTCTATTAAATCAGTTACAAGGTACTTGACTGTCACTTTATTTATTTATTTATTTATTTGAGACAGAGTCTCGCTTTGTTGCCCAGGTTAGAGTGAGTGCCATGGCATCAGCCTAGCTCACAGCAACCTCCATCTCCTGGGCTCAAGCGATCCTACTGCCTCAGCCTCCCGAGGAGATGGGATGCGCCACCATGCCCGGCCAATTTTTTGTATATATATTTTTAGTTGGTCAATTAATTTCTTTCTATTTTTAGTAGAGACGGGGTCTCGCTCAGGCTGGTTTCGAACTCCTGACCTTGAACAAATCCGCCCGCCTCCGCCTCCCAGAGTGCTAGGATTACAGGCGTGAGCCACCACACCAGGCCTATCACTTTATTTTAACAAAGGAAAAAGACCAACTTCAAAAACTGATAGCCATCTTCAAATGAAGATGACAAGCATTCCACCCTCAAAAAATCTAAAATCTATACCCAATCAGAAGATCAGTAGGTTTTACCAATATTAACATTTCTATCCTTTCTTTAATGGATTGTTTATTTGGCTGAAGGCCTGTGTGTGTGATATGCTATTAGCATAACAAAAGAGGGTTATTTGTTGTTTAAACTATACAGGGATGAATTCTACATTTTCATTCTTTTTTTTTTTCTGAAGGGGAAGGGGGTATTTTGAGCATGCTGTAGTGGAAAGAGGAAGGGTTTTGAAAACAGAAGGATCTTCATGCAAATTCAGATTCAGTCATTTCCCCCTCTGTGGTCTGGGCAAGTTCATTTCAACCCTCTGAGACACGGTTTGTTTTTCTACTAACCTAGGTCACAGGTGTTGGTGGTGTTTAGGTAAAATTACATATGTAGGGGCCCAGCACATAACAGGGACCCACACTTTTTCTACTTCATTCCTATTCGGTAAGCGCCCCTAGTAAGTAATCCCACCTGGTCTGCGGCTGCATCTCGTCTCCCTGCGACCTGCGCCCCTCAGGTGACGTGAGCATGGTGCACGTGAGGCCAGTTCTCCCAGGGTGGCGCTGGCCAGGCCCAGCATTGCAAAGATTCCTTCTATTATTCCCAGATTCTTCTCATTGTTGTCCTTTTCCCCAGGTCAAATGAAAGGGTATGATCTCTACAATAAAACACAGCCTTGCTTTTTCCATAGGCCTGCAGAATACCCCACGGCTGCGTGTGTCCCGAGGAAATGACGTGAGCACTCCTAAACAGTCCCTTGCCCAGCATGCTTACGGGGGAAAACTGGGTCGGTCATGACAACCGTTTCTGTGGGACTTTAAAAAATAAGGTTTACAAAAAAAAAAAAAAAGAAGCAAACAATTATTTATTCATTTGTGCCCTCCCTGGGTTGTTATGGTTAAAAAGGGATGATTGATTTTAAGTTAAATATTCCTCACGTCCTGATCCATCTCTAAGGACGAGCTTTAATATTTTATAGACTCCGGGGTCCGACCTATTGACCTAGGTCCTGGTGTGCCCACGGTCAAGCCGGAAGGGCCATCCCTCCCACTGGCTTTGCAAGCTGGGGGCTGACAACCACCCAGCCAGCCACCCGTCAAAGTCCCCGCTGGTGACTCTCTGCCCCAGCAAGCTGCCTCCCTTCCCCCCTCTGCTTTCCCAAACATCTTGGGCATCTCAAACAATCCAATTACACTCAGGTTGTTTAAACAAACAGCAGCACAATTCCCCAGCCCAGAGCCCCAGCTGAGGGGTTCCCCTGGGCCGACTCTCGCCACCTCCACCCCCAACCACAAGCCACTTTCGGGGCAGAGCAGCCAGGGCAGAGACAATGGGCTCCGGGTTAACAGTGGGTAGTTTTCTGTGTCTAAATGTTTGCAGACACTTGGTAAAGTGTCCCAGGCCAAGTTTCCAAAGGACAATACCTCCACACCACTGCGTTTGTTTAAGCAGGCAATCCCAGATAAGAGGGGGTTGCCTCCCCTCTTCAAAAGCCAAGAATGCACGACAGCAGCTGGAGGCAGTGCTGTGGGAGGTTGGGACAAATTCCACTGGAACAAGGAATACTTGAGCTCCTCTCTCCACTCCCCACCCCTCCTCAAAAGAATAGATTTACCCTAAAGAAAAGGTGAAGTCAGAAGGTTGGTGGAGTTTCTAAAGTATTTCCCAAATAAGACAAGTAGGACAAGGCAGAGCGCAATTTTCCATTGCTCAGCTGAGTTGGATCTAGGAGATGCGAGGGGCACTTTACAGTTTCTCGCTGAGCAGGCGTTCGGTCCCTGCAGGGGGACTGACTATTCCTTCCCCACTGCCCGGCTCACATCGTGTGAAATCCCAGTCGATGCCCAACACCTTACATTTCCTATTGGCATGTTGAAAAGAGGAAGAACCTACCATTCCCACCTCCAGATCTCTCCAGGCCATTTCCGCAAAGGCTGCCATGAAACCCCTAAGGACCCACTGACAGGTGATGGGCGCCATCACTTGCCTAGCAAATATTTATAGATTCTCTACTCAGACCGAGTCCATGATGGCACAGGGGTGGGGAACAGAGGTGAGGGCTAGACTCTCACACATGATAGAAAGTGGTTAGTGTCTTAAGAGAGGAGCAAACAAAGGTGTGGGGAGTTCAGAGAAGAGATGCCTTCTGGCTGAGAAGTGAGCTGATCAGAGAAAGCTTCTCAGGGGAGGGGGTGTTCGAGTCAGCCCTTGAGAGATTGGTGAGTAGAGAGGAAGCCCGCTCAGCGCTTGGCCAGGGATGAGCTCTTCTCCATGTATCTAGTGCTTCTGTTTCTCTGGATCCTTCAGCTGTTAAAACAGATATTCTTTTTATTTTTTTTTTTTTTTTGTTTACAATACAAAATACCCTCAGATTCTATAAAACAGGTATTCTTATATTAATATTTTCTGGGTCATGGATGTGGAGAATCTCTTGAAAACTGTGGACTCCTCTCCAGAAGAATGCATATATGCCAAAATATGGTGTACACTCTCAGCCACTGCCCACACTTATCCAGAGATCCCCAGTTAAGAATTCCTCAGATCAAATGTTGGCAGACCCACTTTTTATAAAGAATCGAGAAAAAAACAAAATCTCTCTCTACTTATTCTTTACAGTTTTATTCATATTTTTTCTTTTTTCTCCCCTCCCCTTTATTCACATTTTTAAAATTAAATAATATATTTGGTTTATGAAACCCTAAAAAGGAAAAGAGGCCGAGCACGGTGGCTCACACCTGTAATCCCAGCACTCTGGGAGGCCAAGGCGAGCGGATTGCTTGAGGTCAGGAGTTCAAAACCAGCCTGAGCAAGAGCAAGACCCCGTCTCTACTATAAATAGAAAGAAATTAATTGCCCAAGTAAAAATATATATAGAAAAAATTAGCCGGGCATGGTGGCACATGCCTGGAGTCCCAGCTACTCGGGAGGCTGAAGCAGGAAGATCACTTAAGCCCAGGAGTTTGAGGTTGCTGTGAGCTAGGCTGATGCCATGGCACTCTAGCCTGGGCAATAGAGTAAGACTCTGTCTCAAAAAAGAAAAGAAGGCCGGGCGCTGTGGCTCACGCCTGTAATCCTAGCTCTTGGGAGGCCGAGGCGGGCGGATTGCTCAAGGTCAGGAGTTCAAAACCAGCCTGAGCAAGAGCGAGACCCCGTCTCTACTATAAATAGAAAGAAATTAATTGGCCAACTGATATATATATAAAAAAAAAAATTAGCCAGGCATGGTGGCGCATGCCTGTAGTCCCAGCTACTCGGGAGGCTGAGGCAGGAGGATCGCTCAAGCCCAGGAGTTTGAGGTTGCTGTGAGCTAGGCTGACGCCACGGCACTCACTCTAGCCTGGACAACAAAGTGAGACTCTGTCTCAAAAAAAAAAAAAAAAAAAAAAAAAAAGAAAAGAAAATTTACAATACATTTTTGTTGACGACAGTCACCCTATTGTGCTATCAAATGCTAGATCTTACCTTGAGCCAAGGAGTTTGAGGCTGCAGTGATCTATAATCACACCACTGCACTCCAGCTGGGGCAACAGAGCAAGACCCAGCTCTTAAAAAAAAAAAAACCAAATATATCATATTCGCTTCTAACTATATTTTTGCACCCATTAACCAACCCCATTTTATCCTCCTTACTCCGCGCTACCCTTCCCCTCAGTAACCATCTCCATGAATTCAATTGTGTTCATTTTTAGCTCCCACATGTTGAGAACATACAAAATTTATCTTTCTGTGCCTGGCTTATTTTACTTAACATAATGTCCTCTGGTTTCATCTCTGTTGTTGCAAATGACAGGATTTCATTCTTTTAATGGCTGAATAGTACTCCACTGTGTATGTGTACCACATTTTCTTTATACGTTCATCCATTGCTGGACACTTAGGTTGATCTTTTGTACCCCCTTTAGATTATAAATTCTAAAGGAGGCTTTTCAAAAGCCAAAAAACTGACACTCTCAAAGTGGCTTTTACGAAGGAATCTAAATCCTTGAGATCAGGTTATATATCTGAGACTTCAATGACCAGCATTTCTCTTTTGCAATATCTGAGAGCCATGTGCACAGGTAGAGAGTCTGACTTAATGGCACTCCACAAAGGTGGGACAGTGTGTGTCTCTGAGCCTTGCTCATGGTCTGCCCACCACACATCTCGTTTGAATGAATAAATCAATGATTGAGGGAGTGGATGAGAAGTTTTATGATAGAACAAATGGGACAGATATACATGGGGTTTTGGTGAGAGTGAAAATATAAGTTACTTTATACTATAGCTCATTCCAGAACACTTTTGTGTAAATAAAATAGATGTCTTAAAGATTAATTTGATTAGCTACCTAAAATATATATTGCCAGACAAGCTCATAATTTAAAGGTTTTAGACTACAAATCCTGATATCTCTGAAAAATATTTTTAAATTTATGAGATAGTTGTAAACTCAGATGCAGTTGTAAGAAATAATACAAAGAGACCTTGAATACCATCTACCCAATTTTGGGGGTACTGATTCTTCCCACTTTATTCTTTTTTAAAAAAATTGTTTTGGTTATTTGAGCCAAACAACCAAGCAAATAACCAACCAGCCAAACAACCATGTCTTGTCCATGTATATTTTGGAATAATCAAAATGGCATATGTCCCCGATGCATCTCACAAAACTACAGCACAATATCCCAACCAGGACACTGGCAGGATCACAGATAAGACACAGAAGAGTGACAGCACCACAAGGATAACTCGTGTTGTCCCTGCAGAGTCACACCCTGCAAAGTGTGGCTTCCCTTCCACCAGCCTTCCACCCCCCCCCCCCTCCTTAATGTCTGGCATTTACTAATCTGCTCTTCATTTCTATAATTTTGTCTTCTCTAGAACATTATGAAAATGGAATCGTTTTGAGATTGGCTTTTTTTTTTTTTTTATCACTCAGCATAATACCCTTGAGACCCATCCAAGTTGAGCGTATCATCGACTGTCTCTCTTTATTGCTGAGTGTGATTCCATGGTGTGGATGTGCCACAGTTTGTTTAACCACTCACCTGTTGACCGACATCTTGCTTGTTTCCAGTTTTGCTATTAAGAATAAAGGTGCTATGAACATCCATGTTCAAGTTGTTGTGTGAGCTAAGTTTTCATTTCCTTGGGACAAATGTCCAGGAGTGTAATGGTTGGGTCACATCATAGCTGCATACTTAGTTCTATAAACCTGACAAACTGCTTTCCAGAGTGGCTGAACCATTTTACATTCCCACCAGCAACATATGCTGCTCTTCTGCACAACTTCATGAGAGCTTTTCACACCTTTTCCTTTCCTCATTCTGGTAGGTGTATAGCGATATTCGTTGTGGTTTCAATTTGCATTTCCCTAATGGCTGATGGTCGGGAACATGTTTTCTTTTTTTTTTTTTTTTTTTTAAAACCTTGGTCACTCTTTGATAAACATGTTTTCATGTGTTTATTTACCACCTACATTCCTCCTCAGTGAAATGTCCCTTCTTGTCCTTTGCCCATTTTCTAACTGGATTGTTTGGTGTTTTTACTATTGAGTTTTGAAGTTTCTTTATGTAATCTAGATACTAGTTCTTTGTCCGATATGTAGTTTGCAAATATTTTGTCCCAGTTTCTAACTTGTTTTTTCATCCTCTTCACATGGTCTTTTAGAGATTAAAAGTTTTTAATTCTAATGAAGGATAGGTTATCAACATTTTAAAGAAACAAACCATGCTCTTGGTGTCAAGTCTAAAAATTCTTTGCCTAGCCCTAGGTCCTAAAGATTTTCTGTGCTGTTTTTTTCCTACAATTTTTATTTTTTAAGTCTATGATCAATTTTGACTTAATTTTTATGTGAGGTGTGAGACTTAAGTTGAAATTCATTTCTTTTTTTTTTTTTTTTTTTGCCTATGGATGTCCAATTTTCCCAGCACCATTTATAAAGGGCTATCTTTTCTCCATTAAATGGCTTTTGCACATTTGTTAAAAATAGTTGGGTGTATTCATGTGAATTCATGTCTGGACAATCTACTCTGTTCCATTGATGTATGTACCTATGTCTCCAGACCTATAGTACCACACAATCTTGATTACTATGGATATATAATACATATAGATATATAATAAGTCTTGAAATCAAATAGGCTGATTCTTCCCACTTTAGTCTTCTTTTTCAAAATTGTTTTAGCTATTCTAGGTCCTTTGCCTTTTCATATAAGTTTTAGAATACTCAAAGTCTTGCTGGAATTTTGATAGAAATTACATTAAACCTGTATTTCAATGTGGAGAAAATTGACCTTTACTACAATGAGTCTTCCAGTCCATGAGTATGGTATACCTCTCAATTTATTTAGATCTTGTCTGGTTTCTTTCATAAGCATTTTGTAGCTATCAGTATACAAGTCCTATGTGTGTTTTGTCAGACTTATGCCTATTTCTCTTTTTTCGAGCTATTACAAATGGCATAATATTTTTTGTTGATGTTTCCATTTAGAGACATTGTTGTCGAGGATATAGTAATACATTTGATTTTTATGTGTTTATCTTGTATCCTGTGACCTTGTTAAACTGACTTATTAGTTCTAGAAGGTTTTTTTTTTAAAGATTCCTTAGGATTTTTTATGTAGACAATCATATTATCTATAAATAAGGACAGTTTTATTTTTTATTTTTAATCTATACGTCTTCTATTTTTTTCTCTTGCCCTATTGCACTGGGTAGAACTTCCATCATGATGTTCAATGTGAGTAGTGACAGCAGACATCCTTACCTTCTTTCATTGTCAAGTATGATGTTAACTGTAGTTATTTTTCAGATTTTTTGTTTGTTTGTTTAGTTTTTGTTGTTGAGACAGGCTCTCGCTCTGTCACCAGGCTGGAGTGCACTTGTGCCAACAACCAACACAGCCCACTGCAGCCTTGAACTTCTGGGCTCAAGCAGTCCTCTTGCCTCAGCCCCAGGCTGATAGATAGATGTTCTTTACCAAATTGAGAAAGTTCTCCTCTATTTCTATTTTTCTGAAAGTTTTTGCCAAGAATGGACATTGAAGACCAGGTGTGGCAGCTCATACCTGTAATCTCAACACTCAGCGAGGCTGAGGTAAAAAGATAGCTTGAGGCCAGAAGTTTGAGACCATCCTTGGCAACATAGGAAGATACCATCTCTACAAAAAAACAGCCGGGTGTGGTAGCACACGCTTGTAGTCCCAGCTACTTGGGAGGCCTAGGCAAGAGAATAGCTTGAGCCCAGGAGTTCAAGGCTGGAATGAGGGAAGAAGGGAACTGAAGGGGAGGGGAGGGGAGGGGAGGGGAGGGGAGGGAAGGGAAGGGAAGGGAAGGGAATGGAAGGGAAGGGAATGGAAGGGAAGGGAAGGGAAGGGAAGGGAAGGGAAGGGAAAAGGGAAAGGGAAGGGGAAGGAAAGGAGAAGGGAGGGGAGGGAGGGAAGGAGAAGGGAGAGGAGGGAGGGAAGGAAGGGAAGGGAAGGGAAAGGGGGAGGGAAGGGAAGGGGGAGGGAAAGGGGGAGGGAATGGTAGGGAAGGGAAGGTGAAAGGAAGGAAACGGGGGAAAGGGAAGGGAAGAGAAGGGAAGGGAAGGGAAGGGAAGGGGAGGGAAGGGGAGGGGAGGGGAGGGGAGGGGAGGGGGAAGGGAGGGGAGGGGGAAGGGAAGGGAAGGGAAGGGAAGGGAAGGGAAGGGAAGGGAAGGGAAGGGAAGGGAAGGGAAGGGAAGGGAAGGGAAGGGAAGGGAAGGGAAGGGAAGGGAAGGAGGAAGAAAGGAAGAAGAATGATGTAGAATTTGTCAAATCCATCCACTGATATGTCATTTTTCTTCTTTAGCCTATTAATGTGGTAGATTATATCATTGATACATTGATTTTTCAAATTTTGAGCCAATCTTGCATTCTAAGAATAAATACCACTTGGTCATGGTGTATGATTATTTTCACATATTTCTGAATTCTATTTGCTAATATTTGATTAAGAATTTTTGGCTGGGCGAGGTGGCTCATGCCTGTAATCCTAGCACTCTGGGAGGCTGAGGCAGATGGATCGCTCAAGGTCAGGAGTTCAAAACCAGCCTGAGTAAGAGTGAGACGCCGTCTCTACTAAAAAAATAGGAGGAAATGAATTGGCCAACTAAAATATATATAGAAAAAAATTAGCTGGGCATGGTGGCTCATGCCGGTAGTCCCAACTACTTGGGAGGTTGAGGCAGGAGGATTGCTTGAGCCCAGGCGTTTGAGGTTGCTGTGAGCTAGGCTGATGCCATGGCACTCTAGCTCGGGCAACAGAGTGAGACTCTGTCTCAAAAAAAAAAAAAAAAAGAAAGAAAGAAAGAAAGAATTTTTGAAATTGTATTCACAAAGGATTTTTTTTATAGTTTTCTTTTTTGTCTGGTTTTGGTATCAGGCTAATGCTAGCTTCATAAAATGAATTAAGAAGTGTGCCCTCTTCTGTTTTCTGGGGTAAAGTTGTGTAGAATTGGAGTTAATTCTTATTTAAACATTTGATAGAATTCTCTGGCAAAACTAGCTGGGCCTAAAGATTTCTTTTTGTGTGGGAGGGGTATGGATTCATTATTCGTTCCATTTCCTTAATAATTATAGGGCTAGTAACATTATCTATTCCATATTAGATGAGTTGTGGTAGTTTGTGTTTTTTGAGGAATTGGTGCATATTATCTAAGTTGTCACAGATCTAAATTTATGGGTGTAGAGTTGTTTGCAAAGTTCTCCTATTGTCTTTGTAATGCCTTGAGGGTATCTGTTTCACTTCTTTTTTCCTTAACATTCAGTTATAAGAGGAAATTTTCACTTCTGATAGTGGTAATTTGTGTCATGTCTCTCCTTTTCTTTGTCTTCTTTCTTTTGTTTGCTAGAGAGTTGTCAATTTTACTGATCTTTTAAAAGAATCAATGTTTGTTTCTTTAGTTTCCTCTATTGTTTTTCTTTTCTGTGTTTGTTTTTATTTTGTTTCGTTTGAGAGGGGGTCTGGTTCTGTTGCCTGGGCTAGAGTGCAGTGGGCATTGTCATAGCTCACTGCAGGCTTGAATTCCTGGCCTCAAGAGATCCTCCTGCCTCAGCCTCCTAAGGAGCTGGGACTACTGGTGCCCATCACCACATCCAGCTAATTTTTCTATTTTTTGTAGAGATGGGGTCTCGCTACATTGTTCAGGCTCCCTCTATTATTTTTCTGTTTTCAACTTCATTTGTTTCTGCTTTTATCTGTATTGCTTCTTTCCTTCTGATTCTCATAGGTTTTTTTTCCCCTCTTTTCTGTTTTTTTTTTAATTTTTTATTTTATTATAATTATATATTTTTTAAAATTTAATTAAATTTTCTTTTTTTATCTTTTTCCTTACTATTAAGCATCAGTGGCAGTAGATACACCCTTTTTTCTAATGTAAGCATTTTAATGCTATAAATTTACCTCTCAGCACTGCTTTAACTGCATCCCACAAATCTTGATATATAACATTTTCATTTTTATTCGGCACAATATTTTTTGTTTCCCTTGACACTTCCAAAACAAAAAAAAGATTTTCTTTTTATGTTTAGTTTCCAAGTGTTCATAAAGTGCCCCTGTTATCCTCCTGGTATCAGTTCCTAGTTTCCTTCTTTTGTGGTCATAGACATTCAGTATGATTTCAATTCTTTTAACGCTATCTTTATATGTATCTCTACATATGTCATTAAATGCAACTTTACACGTATCTTTAAATGCATGTTTAATGTATCGTATGTTTTCTAAATTGGGTTTACTTAAAGCAGGCTACCAATATTCCCGAGGGTTTATTTGTGAGTATTTCCAAATTCGGTTTATCTGGCTTATCCTTTAGACCTTTTATTGATTAAATAGTGATATTTTCAGAGAATGCAATTGAATCTTGGATTAAAAGTCTCTTTTGGCAAGATGAGGTGGCTCACACCTGTAATCCCAGCACTGTGGGCAGGCGAGGCAGGAGGATTGCTTGAGGCCAGGAGTTCGAGACCAGCCTGGACAACACAGTGAGACCCTGTCTCTAAGAAAAAAAAAAGTCTTTTTCATCTGCAATCTTGAAACAAAAAGTGCCATAAGCTCTTCCTTTGATGTCACATCTTCTTCCTGTCCCAGAGTATCTTCCAAATTGAGCAAGAATTGGAAGATGGTCACACAGAGAGATCCATAGAGGAGGATCGTCTTCACTTTGCCAAAAATCAACTAAGGAGTGCCATAAAACATACTCCCCGACTTTTACCTCTCTATCAATCTTAAAGAGCCAAGCACACACACACACACAAAATCAAGTTTAGGATCACTCTCTAAAAAAGCTCATAGCTGACCGGGCGCGGTGGCTCACGCCTGTAATCCTAGCACTCTGGGAGGCCGAGGTTGCAGATTGCTCAAGGTCAGGAGTTCGAAACCAGCCTGAGCAAAAGTGATACCCCGTCTCTACTATAAATAGAAAGAAATTAATTGGCCAACTAATATATATAGAAAAAATTAGCCGGGCACGGTGGCGCATGCCTGTAGTCCCAGCTACTCGGGAGGCTGAGGCAGAAGGATTGCTTGAGCCCAGGAGTTTGAGGTTGCTGTGAGCTAGGCTGACGCCACGGCACTCACTCTAGCCTGGGCAACAGAGCGAGACTCTGTCTCAAAAAATAAATAAAAAATAAATAAAAATTAAAAATCTCATAGCTAGGAAGGAATGTAAATCTGGGGAAATATTTTGAAGGAAAATTGATAAGATCCAGAAGAGGGACAGTGACTGGGAAAGTTTCCCATTCCCTCACTGTCTTTTCCAAAGCTGACTGCCACCCATTCTTAACAGTAATCTATTAACTCAGTCTAGGCCCTGGCTTGATTCTGCAGCCCAGGTGAGCTAGCCACTCACATCCTATAATCTGTGTTTCCAAAGGGACTTGTTCATCAACTCGTGTAAAAAATGCCGTCCTGCACCCATAACCTTTGCTGGATACTAAGAGCAAGGTAGGTGCTGATCTATTTCCAAAGGCCCTTCTGAGCAGGCCAGGGATGTTTTCCCAGGGGAGCCCCAACCCTCCTTTCCCGCTCCTCCTGCTCTTCTCCCCAGGATAAACACAAAGCAGAGACCAAGCTCCCAGCAGGATGACCTATAAGTGACCCTTGGACTGACCTAACACTCTGGTCACTCTCACCGACAGATTTGTTTATCTTGGAACCTGGGAGCCTCTGCATCCAAAAGCTTCGGCCCTAGACTCTAAGTCCGCCCCAGTGAGCTGTCAGTCACAGCTTAAGTGCATGTCGGACAGTTGCATGATAGCCTGAGTTTATTTACCAGAACCTGATGTTTATGCTGTCCAGCAACACGTAGGAGCCAAGCTGCATTTAGTAAGCGGGGAGCCAACTGGACCTCTCCAGCTGGTGTTAGCCCTCATGCCCACAGAATTATCAGAGGAGCCTGTCTCGCTGCCTCACTCCTTGAAGATTAAAGGTCCAGGAAGATCCAAATTTGGCATCTCCATCCAAAGGAGGGGGTCTGTGGTCAGGCCATTTCCCCGGGAGCTTATTTTAACAAAACTCTAGTGGCACAGCTACATCTGAGGTTGGGGAGAAGCCTTAGCTTCTAACCCTGGTTGCATCATGTTGGAAAACGGCTCGTCTGCTAATACCACCAGCATGGCTTACAAGTGCCAGAGATATCCTGACAGTTACCTAAAGAGACAGGTACTGTCCCACAAGATGGGAATCAAAATTTTACTGAATTATTTTTTAAAAGTAGATTTTATTTTCCCAGATACAATCACTTAGGGGACTCCACTAGTACTCCTAGTCACATTTCAGCGGTAATCCCGAGGAGATCAAGCCTATTCAGAGGATTGAAGTCATTCTTACTGAGACGCATCCCTACACAATATGTTCAAGGATGTCTATTTCAAACGGCTAACCAAGGCAAACAGGAACTACGAAAGCAAACCAAGAAAGATGGCGAGGTGGATTACAGCAATGGGCTTTTATTCCACCCTCCCAGCAGAAGATTTGGAATAGATCTGAATCTTCAAGGAATGCTTTGATTTGGTAGACAGGAGGAGGAGAGCGAGAGCTTCAGGGGGCAGTGCAGAAAGGGGCACTTTCCTCCTCTCTTTCTCCCATTAGAGTCCTGCTGGTCGGTGACTCACTGGGCCCCTCTATTATCAGCTTTGGCTTAAATAAACCTCCTGTCCCTGCACCCACCCTCCTCCCCCCAAGCGGCAGCCCCATCCATCAATGTCACCTTTGCAGAGTGGCTGCCATGACAGTTCATGATCATTAACCAGCCCTGGTGTGCTTTGTGTTAAAGTAAAGACACATCAGACACAGCAACTCGGCTGTTCCTTAAAGTTGCAGGCAGACGGGGAATGCGCTAGGGCCGGCTCCACCAAACTTGGCACACAGCTCTGACGGAAGGTGAAAAATGAGTCCTGGGTAAAACATGTCCCCCACCCTCACCCCCAACTCCACGTGAAGGGGCAGAAACCAGGATTTAAAATGGACACACTGAGAATCGAGCTAAAGAGAATGTGAGCAGAGGACCCAGCAACCCTGCCCTGAGACGTGGCCCCTCCTGTCCTGGTGTCCCCACGCCCCATCCTGCTCCGCAGAGAGAACCTCTCAGTAAACACGCTCCTGTCCTCCCAGCCCTCTTGTCCCCTGGACTCCTTGCTCCCAGGCTCCAAACCCTGAAAGCAGCGGAGGGTGAGCGGTTTCCCTTCGAACTCCACAAAGGTTTCTGCTGTCTCAGAGAGAGAGGCGGGAAACCTATCACTTGTGTATCTGGGCGCTGCTGCTTACATTTCGTGATTTCCCTGGGGGCCCAGTGTTTGAGGAAGACATTTGCTTTTCTTTTCACGACTTTTCTGTAGCAAAGCCCAGCTTGGGGAAATGACCTTGAGAGGTAGTTTAAGAAGGAAGGGGGAGCTGGGTCTGCCAATTAGTATTTAAAAATTAAATAACAAAAAGAAAGAGAAACAAACAAGCAGCCCCGCATATGCAGCCATTCCTCTGTCCCTTTATTCATTCACGTGACAGGTAGTCAGCCCTTCTGGTGGGCCAGGCTTTGAGTTATGCCCCAGGGTTTTCAGATCCAAAAGTGGGTTATAACTCTTCAGAAACTTGAACGCTACTGGAGATAGACAAGTAATATACGTATGTACGATGGAGACAGCCATTCAGGGAGCAAAGAGTGGAAGTCAGACTAGGATGTGTCCAGAAAGCACAGCCGCATCTTGAGGTATGAGCAAGAATTCAACAGATTAATATTTGACACGTAGTTCAGTCTCAGGCCAACTCTTATAGGACTGGTGAGAAAAAAGCTGTGAGACTGCTTCAGACTATTTGCCTAGAAAGTCCATGCCCTTATTTTTTCTCTAATGTTCCCACCTCATGCCGAAGTGAAGAAATTCTGTGTCATTCCCAAAGAATTTGGTAAGAGGCAGGGTGCGAGGATGAGGGGAAGGAAGGGGTCCTCATCTTCTTCAATTTTTGTCAGCCCTCTCCCCAATTTTATTATTCTAGGCCTATATAATTTTTGAACTGGCTTTTATGTCACTTAATATTCTTGTTAATCTTTGGTTTATGACTTAAGAGTCCTTCAGTGTGTTCAGCTTCAGTTGTTGAAACTCATGCAATTCCACTGGGCCCACTGTGAATAATCCAGAATAATCTCACCATTTTGAGGTCAACACATCTATTATCTTAATGACATCTGCAAAGTCCTTTTTGCCATGTAACAAAACATGCTCATAGGTATAACAAAGCCTTCAAAGGCCATGGGGACCAAATTTCTGCCTACCACACATGTGTGTTTATACGATATCAAACATTTTTAAATGGCACAGATTAGTGTGTAGCATAGTTGCGTTCCAAAATTTTCAACATTCATACACTATATCTTGTCTCGAACAAGGATATGGAAACCTGGCCAGGTAGAGAAGTAGCAAAGCCTCTTCTGGTCCGTGCTTGAATAATATCGGACTTGAGATACCATTTAATCTCTCAGTGCCTCTGTATTTTCATCTTAAATCAAGAATAATACATTTTACCATACCTAACTCTCTGAACTGATATAAACATCACAAGATGTAAATAAATAGTAGTAAACAGAATATTTAAAAAAAAAATTCAACAGAGAAAGGGTAGGTGTAACAGCAGGAGCGAAGGTAGAAAATTAACACAGCTAGCGTTCATTAAGTGCATACTAAGTGCAGGCAGGACACCTAGCGTGTTGTATACCTGCACTGCAGCCACCAGCCCCAGGTGGCCATTCCTGGGATACCGGAAATGAGGATGGTCTGAACTGAGATGTGTCATTATCAGTAAAACACACAGATGGTTTCAATGACTTAGTAGGAAAAAAAAGAATGTAGAGTATCTCAGTAATAATTTTTATGCTGATTGTATGTTGAAATGGTAATACGTTGGACATTGTGGGTTCAATAAAATATATTCGTCAAATTAATTTCACCTGTTTCTTTTTTTAAAGCATCTACAAAAGAAATTTTAAATTACACATACAACTCACATTTGTGGCTCCCATTCTATTTCTCTTGTTACAGACAGTTTCTCTTTAATCTTTCCTACGAAAATGAAGAGTTTCGTGTCTTCATTTTTCAGGTGGGAAAGTGAAGGCGTTGTGAAGTTAGTGACTGTGCTGGTGGCACATGCTGGACAGTGGCAGGAAAGAGGAAGCTTCCCGGGTTCCCTGCAGACCACAGTTCCCAGGGCTAGGGCAGCCCTAGCGAAGTAAGAGAGGGAGCAGGAAAGGGAGAGTGCACGCCAGCAAGGCAACTTCATTGGATATATTCATGTGTGGCAGTATTTAAAAATTCAGACACTCGGAAGGGCCCAGAGTGACGTGGAAGGGTCCCTTCACCCCTGGCCACAGTCCTCCAATTCTTCTTCACCTGCAATCCCTGAGAATTAATTACTCGAGGCAGTACCAGTATAGGTTTGTATAAAATCTCCCTTCTTGTACAAATGCTATGGCTTCTTTTTTCAGTTGTTTTCTATATAAGCTAATACCATTTTGCTGAAAAAGAGGTTTCTCTGCTCTGAAATTATTGTGTAATGCTCAAAAAAAATGCACGTGAATGAAATGTTACACAAGTTAGAAATATATTGTATTTATCAGTGGCTTATTATTAAAGAGAGTCTGCATTATGGGTTTTCACTTCTTTTGCAAGGAAACATTGAGGTGGAAATTCCGTAGATATGTTTTAAGCAGTAGTACATGAATTTAATAAATAGTGTTTTTTTCTTAAGTCAGTTAATAAAATTTTTTTCTATCCATTTAAAAGTGTGTTGAATCCATGGTGAATTGAAATGTATTCCTAATATGTAAGTTTAATTTTTACGTAGTTGTTTAATTCTTCTGTTATTAATTGGTGATTGAAAAGTCTTTGTTAATTGGTAAACAAAGCTTCAAAATTTGACCCAATTAGACATCCAGATTACTAAGATAATACATAAAATAAAAGGTTAAATGATTGTGTTTTATATTTCTCCAAAGTAGCTTTTGAATTAACTTCAATATCTGTTGAAATGGATTAATTGGGAAACCTCCATGCTCTTAATCTATATGGCCTCAAATAAGAATTATACCTGAGGCCAGGCACAGTGGCTCATGCCTGTAATCCTAGCAGTCTGGGAGGCCGAGGCAGGAGGATTGCTCGAGGTCAGGAGTTCGAAACCAGCCTGAGCAAGAGCGAGACCCTGTCTCTACTAAAATATGAAGAAATTAATTGGCCAACTAAAAATATATAGAAAAATTAGCCGGGCCTGTTGGTACATGTCTGTAGTCTCAGCTACTCAGGAGGCTGAGGTAGTAGGATTGCTTGAGCCCAGTAGTTTGAGGTTGCTGTGAGCTAGGCTGACATCACAGCACTCTAGCTCAGGCAACAGAATGAGACTATCTCAAAAAAAAACAACAACAAAAAAGAATTTTACCTGAGATATCATAAAATTTAACTATGGTACTCTTATGATCCAATTTCTCTGCATCTTCACCACTTTGTAATTCTACCTGTCCTGGTGTGAGTGAGGTAGTACATCTTTGTAGTTTGGGTTTGCATTCCCCTGAAGACTAATGCTGTTGAGCATCTTTTCATTTATTTTTTTGGCTACTTGTATATCTTTCTCGGAGCAATGTCTATTCAGATCACTTGCTCATAAAAAAATGTGTTCCTTGTATTTTTACTATTGCATTATAAGCTTTCTTGTATATTCTAGATACAAGTTCTTTAACTGATACATGATTTCAAACATTCTTTTCCATTATATACATTGTCTTTTTACTTTCTTAATGGTTTTCTTTGAAGCAAAAAGATTTTCATTTTGATAAATTACAAATTATGTATTTTGAACAAATCAGTTTTTTTTTTTTTTTTTTTTTTTTACTCAATGTCAATCTGCAAACAAATCAGTTTTAAAGCTACTTATTATACAGTCTCTGAGGTCCCTTTGAGCTCTAAATTCCTTTGACTTTGAAGTACGATTTTATTGTTTGGTTCTACTTTTCCACCATATCGTTGATTTATCAGACATGAAATTCTCAGCCAAGAATAAGGCCCGTTATTATACAACATTGCTCCTATGGGAAAATATGATCTATTTTATAATAGGTCACTTTATGACATGGAGTAGTTTTGACATGAAAATGTTCAATTGCATGGTGTTTTTACTATATCTATCTATGAATACAATGGAAATTGAAACAAAATTATCTTTCTTTTCACTTCACAGAAGAATTAGGCTTCCTACTGCTTAACTGCAATATGACTTTTCCTTTATTCTGTATATTGGCATGTTTCAAATTCCAGCCCCAACTTTTAATAGTTCAGTGGCCTTAGATATCTTCCTTATTTAATCTCTATCTTAAGTTTCCTCATCTACATCACAGGGATAATAATCTCTACTTCATGGGATTAGGAGGAATAAATGAAATAATATAGGTAAAGGTGCTTAGCTTAGTTCCCTGAATATAATAAACACTAAATAAATGTAATTTATTATTATTATTATTAATGTACTTATATTTATTGACCTTATATTTATGACTAAGTACATAATGTGTAAAAGTGGGTAAATTTTATTGTCTATCTCATAGGACTTTTGTGGATTAAATTAGTTAATATATATTAAGCCCTTTTGTACCAGAGGCATAGAAATCATTCAGTATTATAGTACAGTTGAACCTTGAACAACGCAGGGGTTTTAGGGGCCCCAACTCCCTGAATAGTCAGAAACCCACTTTCTTTTTTTGTATTTGAGGCTCTGTCACTGCCTCTGACAGAATCTCACTCTGTCACTTGATCTACAGTGCCATGGCATCAGCCGTGTTCACAACATCTGGTTCACAACAGCCTAGTTCATAACCTCAAACTCCTGGGCTCAAGTGATCCTCCTGCCTCAGCCTCCCAGGTAGCTGGGACTACAGGCATGTGCCACTGTGCCAGGCTAATTTTTTCTATTTTTAGTTGTTTGGCTAATTTCTTTCTATTTATAGTAGAGACAGGGTCTCGCTCTTGCTCAAGCTGGTCTTGAACTCCTGAGCTCAAGCAATCCTCCTGCCTCGGCCTTCCAGAGTGCTAGGGTTACAGGCGTGAGGAAAACCCACTTTTGACTCCTAAAACTTAGCTACTAACAGCCTACTGTTGACCAAAAGCCTTACCAATAACATAAACAGTTGACCAAAAGCCTTACCAATAACATAAACAGTTGACAAAAAGCCTTACCAATAACATAAATAGCCTTACCAATAACATATACATATTTTGTATATGTATTATATGCTACATTCTTAGAGTCTAATAAGCTAGAGAAAAGAAAATGTTATTAAGTCAATCACAAGGAGGAGAAAATACATTTGCTATTCATTAAGTGGCAGCAGATTATCATGAAGTTCTTGAGTAGACTGAGGAAGAGGAGGAGAAAGAAGGAGGGCTTTGTCTTGCTGTCTCAGGGGTGGCAGAGGGAAAAGAAAATCCACATTAAGTCGACCCACACGATTCAAACCCATGTTGTTTAAGGATCAACTGCATATGCTTGTAACTTACATCTTCTAAGCTATAACCTTTAAACTATAACGACATAATGTCATAGTGGCATACTTATAATTTTTAACATAAAAATAAACTTCTTATCAAGCTGACATTCTTTTTTTTTTTATTTTAGTGTATTATGGGTGTACAAGTATTAAGGTTACTTATATTGCCCATGCCCCCTCCCCACTTGAGTAAGAGTTTCAAGCATGTCCATCCCCGAAACGTTGCACTTCTTACTCGTTGTGGTTGTATACACCCATCCCCTCCTCCCCCTCCCACCCTCCCGACACCCGATAAATGTTACTCCTATATGTCCACTTAGATGTTGATCTGTTAATACCAATTTGCTGGTGAGTACATGTGGTGCTTGTTTTTCCATTCTTGAGATACTTCACTTAGTAGAATGGGTTCCAGCTGTATCCAGGAATATACAAGCGGTGCTATATCACCATTGTTTCTTAAAGCTGAGTAGTATTCCATTGTATACATATATCACATTTTATTAATCCACTCATGAATTGATAGGCACTTGGATTGTTTCCATAGCTTTGCAATTGTGAATTGTGCTGCTATAAACATTCGAGTGCAGGTGTCTTTTTCATAAAGTGACTTTTGATCTTTTGGGTAGATGCCCGGTAGTGGAATTGCTGTATCAAATGGTAGATCTAATAGTATCGCTTTGAGGGATCTCCATATTGCTTTCCACAGAGGTTGAACTAGTTTGCAGTCCCACCAGCAGTGTAGGAGTGTTCCTCTCCGCATCCACGCCACAAGCTGACATTTTTAATGCTATCCTAAATTGGTGCTACTCTAGGGGATTCTTCCAGCATTATGTTTGGCTTTACACTCACAAATGAAAGGTGATACCAAAGAAGACTTGCTGCTTTTCCACCCAGGTCAAAGTCTTCATGCATCAGGCCCTCACCGTGCCTAAGGCCAGATCCATTCTACACACTATTTTACAGTTAAAGAAGCTGAGTCCACTAGGGACAGAATTTGACAAGCCCCTTACATCACATCAGCAGCTGGACAGGCCTCCAGGCTTAGAGAAGTGATCCTCATACCCTGGCTCTGATCTGTGGTTAATCTCTAAAGCAGCCCCCTTGTGGCTCATGTCCACCAGGACCACGAGGACTCAGGACCTCAGCAAGGCCGGCGTGGAGTCAGTTTAGTGGGGACCTCTGGGCTGCAGTTGGACAGCATTTAGGATGTTCAACCCAAACGCCTGTTAAAATATTCCCCTAAGGTGGCTCCGTGGCACAATGGATAGCGCATTGGACTTCTAAAATATTCCCCTAAAGACAGACCTAACCCTGTGCTAAGCACGATAAATGGCCCTTCCTTGATGAAACTGATAAAAGGTAGAGAAAAGGGAAAAGACTTTCTTTTCTCTTCTGCCACATACTGCAAACACGGCGGAACAAATGAACGTGAGCTTTGGATGGAAGGTTGTCGTCGGCTGGAAACCAAACCTTGCAAAGTCTGAATCCAAAAGAAGAAACGTCAAGTTTCTGATCGGGCGACAACAAGGCTTTTGTTGACATTGTAACATTATATTTTGGCATTTCCCCAGTCCCATTATTCATGGGGTCGTGCTTTTTTTGCGTTTGGACTTAGATCTGTTTGCACCTTTCAGTCCAAAGGGATTTTCACCAGTCCTATGAGCATCCCCCTGAGGCAGGTGAGGAGAAGTGCTCCCCGGTTCCCAGCAGGGAGCGCGCTGCGGGCAGGTGCACCGCTGCAAGGGAAGTGCGGGAGGCACAGAGGATGGATGCAGGGGGTATAGGGAGGGAGACCAGGGAATCTCAGGAGTGTAGTTTCAGATTATGAATGAATCATAATCCTGGTTCTTGGGACACTCTCTTCACTGGCTCATGCACCTGCTGCTCTTTGGTTATTTTTAATAATGTAATAAACATCCTCAAACCCATGACCGAAAATAAAAGCAAGGACCTGGATGATGTTAATGGTTCTTTTTTTGTTGTTTTGTTTTGTTTTGTTTTTCCAGCAGGTGAGTTGTTACACACTCCTTAGTGGACTCCGACTTCCATGGCCACCGTCCTGCTATGTTAATAGTTCTGATCCAACCATCTGCCCCATCCTGCCCCCCTCCTGCCTACCTGAAGCTCCTGTTCATCACGCCCTGGCTTTCCCTTGTAAATAGTTGTGCTGAATTTATGTTTATATTTTAAATTATATACTTTTATCTTAGTTGTTTTTAACTATGAAAAGCATCATCATGCTATTCATAATCTTTTGGGATTTATTTCTTCACTTAATCTATGCTAAGATTCATTCACATTGCTACATATTGCTCAGTGCGTACGTTTTTGTTTGTTTGTTTGTTTTTTTGAGACAGAGCCTCACTTTGTTGCCCAGGCTAGAGTGAGTGCCGTGGCATCAGCCTGGCTCACAGCAACCTCAAACTCCTGGGCTCAAGTAATCCTACTGCCTCAGCCTCCCAAGTAGCTGGGACTACAGGCATGGGCCACCATGCTCGGCTAATTTTTTCTATATATATATTAGTTGGCCAATTAACTTCTTTCTATTTATATAGTAGAGACGGGGTCTCACTCTTGCTCAGGCTGGTTTTGAACTCCTGACCTTGAGTGATCCTCCTGCCTCGGCCTCCCCAAGTGCTAGGATTACAGGCGTGAGCCACTGTGCCCAGCCAGTGCATACGTTTTAACAGTATAGTATTTATTGGTCCACTCTCCTGGCATTTTTAGTTTTTTTGCTATTTTTGCACAGTGCCATTGATCATTCTTATATATGACTTTTACTGTTATTGTTATTATGATGGTGATGATGCAGGGTTTGCTCTTTGCTATATGTCGCGGAGTGAAGCTGCTCAGTCATAAGGTCTGTAGATATTCTACCTTAGGAAAGAAGGCCAATTAACTTTTCAGTGTGGTCATACCAAATTACACTCTCATTAGCACGTGTAAAATGTCCTTTAGATCTGCATCCTGCCAACATTTGGTATTGTCAGACTTCTTGATTTTTGCCAATCAAATAGATTCAAATTGGTTTGTCACCAGGGACTTGATCTGTATTTTGATGACTACTGATAATATGGGTATCTCTTTATACGTATATTGTACAGGTATTTTCTATGAATTTTCATGCATTTTGTATACACTTGTCTTGTGTTGTTTGTGGTCTAAGTAAGTCTTGCCGGTCCTGAAATAGAAATTCCAAGGGGAACTTTTTTTTTTACAGACAGGGTCTCGCTATGTTGCCCAAGCTGGTCTCAAACTCTTGGACTCAAACAATCCTCCCATCTCAGCCTCCCAAGTAACTGGAATTACAGGTGTGCCGGCATGGCCAGCTGAGGGGGAAACTTATTTTTTTTTTTCCACTCACTACTACACAAACAAGGAGGGAAACATTTTTAAACACAATCTATTTTTACCTGCCAAGAGACAGGACCGGAGGGACAGACAAAATGCTAGCAGGTTGGTCTGGATAGAGGCAGTTCAGCAAAGGTCTAGCATGCAATCCCGGGCGGCCAGAGACACCAGGGGCCTGTGGGAAGCCAGAAAGTTAGCCCAGTATGTCAGCTTCTTCCCCTTTCCTGCCCCCTCCACAGCAGCGACACACGCCCGGTCCCAGTGCCAGGTGCTTTCCTGCGCTTTCCACAGCGCCCTGCCAGGAGCCCTCAGCACCTACGTGTTTGGTGCTGCTTCCGGTGAGAGCAGAACTGCAAGTTCAGAGTTCTACCCATTTGGCAACTGAAGCAATAACTGCAGCTCTAGTTATTAGGAACAGTTGAATTTGAGTTTCCAGAAGTTTCTTTCTTTCTTTCTTTTTTAACCAGGACAAGGCCTCGCTCTGTCACCCAGGCTGGAGTGCAGTGGTGTGATCATAGTTCACTGCAGCCTTGAACTCCTGGGCTCCAGGGATCCTCCTGCCTCAGCCTCCTGAGTAGCTGGGACTATAGGCATGCACCATTATGCCTGGTTAATTTTTCTATTTTGTGTAGAGATAGGGTCTTGCTATATTGCCCAGGGTGGTCTTGAACTCCTTACTGTTAGGCAGGGACCAAATCTGCAGGTGGCAGGTACAGGCCAAGAGGGCGGTTCCTAGGGACAGAGAAGCCAGGGAAGTGACTGCAGGAAAACACAGCTAACAACCACAAACAGCAGGAACTTGAGGTTTGGAGGCACACACACCTGTGAAGCTGCAACTTCGTTATAAGAACACCTGTCAATCATGTGTATCCATCATCGGGTGACATCCCATATCTCCCATAACCTCTCCCCTAGACCAGGCCAATAAAAGGAAACCACCTGGGAGTATTCTCACTTTGTATAGCTCCCTTCTTTTCTGCAATTGTGTGGAATTGTTTCCTGTCTGTGGTCACTCCGTCACACCAGCCCTGTTTGTGAATTTTCCAAGCAAGGAGCCAAAGAACCAGGACAACAGGCCTCCAAGAGGTTGGACCTGAGACTGACCTCAAGCAATCCTCCCGCCTCGGCCTCCCAAAGTGCAGGGATTACAGGCATGAGCCACCGCACCCAGCCTAATTTACCATTTTAACCTTTTGTAGGTATACATTAAGTGGCAACAAGTACAGTTACAATGTTGGTGCAGCCATCACCATTATCCATCATCAGAACATTTTTATCTTCCCAAACTGGAATTCTGTACCCATGACACCCTAGCTCCCCATTCCTCCCTCCCCCCAGTCCTGGAAACCACCATTCTACTTCTGTCTCTATGAATGTGATTACTCTAGGTACCTCATGTAAGTGGAATTGTACAGCATTTGTCCTTCTGTGTCTGGCTTATTTCACTTAGCCAAATGTTTTCCAGATTTATCCATGTTGTACCATGTATCTGAATCTCATTCCTTTCTAAGGCTAATACTCCGCTGTGTGTATGGACCATATCTTGTTTATCCATTCATCTGTTGATGGACACTTGGATTGCTTCCACCTTTTGGCTATTTTGCATGATGCAGCTATGAACATGGCCATGGAAGTATCTGTTTAGTAGTGTTTTAAAACATTTAAAATTACGTTTTCCTACAATATCAAACTGCCTTAGGCGTATGTGAAAAGCTAATAAAAACTGACCACCAGCTAGGTCACCCCATTACAGTGAGATCAGTCTTAAGATGGGAGGCAGGGACCGTACGCTTTCCGGGTTCTGCACAGAGCTCAGCAGCCAGGGTGCACAGATCAACAGGAAGTGCTGGGGACAGAGAGGCAACGGGTATCACGTGGTGCCTGTGGAGGCCACACCTCACAAAGAGCTCCAGGGCCAGCGAGACCAGGGTTATCAATGCCTGCCATGGCCCGGCCTTATCAAAGGGTTATTTAGCTTCTCATCTTTATTAGCCAAGCACTTTATAATCATTTACTCACAGGCAAAGGCCATCATCAGAAACCATCACCCAATATGTGGAAATAGACTATTTGGATAGAGAGGGAGCCAATTTTATATGCAAATATGGGCGCAACCATACCGACCAAACTCATTTTGCTTATGGGAAATAATGTTTCAATTTAGTTAAGGTGTAAAAGTTAAATTTGCTCTTCTGTAAGTGAAGCCTTAGTCCTGAGGCCAGCATGTAGCCTACTGTAACTGACTCTGGCATTAAGAACTCGCCATCCAAAAGGACAGCATTAAGAGCCATGGGCCTGCTCTCACTCCTGCCCGCCCTCTCACCAAATCTCCTTTGAGCTTAGAGCTTGAAGTAGTAAGAGGGACAGTGAGGGGCGTGACCCAACCTGTAGTAGCTGATCCCAAGGAGGTGAGCCCAGGGGATACAATCCCTGAGCTTCCTGCCTCAACAACCTCACACCACCATCCTCCTATCCAATCAGGCCAACATACGGTGCCTCCAAATCTCACTCCAAACTTCAATTTTCACAGCCTCTTCACTGATCCTTGGCATATGGGACTATACAGATTTTTTAAATTCCATTTTCTAAAATAAGTATGTGTTATATATAAAATGAAATAGATTTTATTTGAAATGATTTTTAGCATATAAAATCACTTGCTTTGGTGGTCATCATATTAGCTTTTTATTTTATTTATTTTTTTTGAGACAGAGTCTCACTCTGTTACCCGGGCTAGAGTGCCGTGGCATCAGCCTAGCTCACAGCAACCTCAAACTCCTGGGCTCAAGCGATCCTCCTGCCTCAGCCTCCCGAGTAGCTGGGATTATAGGCATGTGCCACAATGCCCGGCTAATTTTTTCTATATATTTTTAGTTGGCCAATTAATTTCTTTCTATTTTTAGTAGAGACAGGTCTCCCTCTTGCTCAGGCTGGTTTCGAACTCCTGACCTTGAGTGATCCTCCCGCCTCAGCCTCCCAGAGTGCTAGGATTACAGGCGTGAGCCTCCACATCTGGCCTCACTTTTTATTTTTTGAGACAGGGTCTTGTTATGTTGCCTCGGCTTGCCTCGAACTCCTGCACTCAAGCTATCCTCCCACCTCAGTCTCTGGAATAGCTGGGACAATAGGCACGTGCTAATTTTTATACCATGTATTAATATATTATGTTATGCTTTTTATATGTGCAAGATATTTCACAATAAATTTAAGAATGCAAGCTTTAGCTATACCTGCACTATCTTTTCATTTTCAGGCCATGATATTCTTATTACACATTTCCATATCATACTCTAAATTTTCTTATAAATTCTATCTATACATCTGTGGCCTGCAGAATAGGGCACCAGAAGGTAGCAAGCAGGTGCCAGAGAGTTCGTTCATACAAAAATTATAACACATTCTTATTTCACTATCTGAACCAGAAAGTGAAAAGACAATAAAAGATAGTTACTTGGTAACTGAGAATCTGTACTTTGCAGACTATGGGCAGCCAAATCTTAATGACCTCATTCAATATATGCATTTTCTTCATTAATCATCTATTAAATGCCTTGTATGCATGAGGTCCTGAAGCTGCCAAAAGGAATAAGAACCTTTCCTGAGGAACCTCGCTGTCAAGTGCTTCTATAACCAGGGTTGGCAAACTGTGGCCCATAGGCCAAATCCAGCTCACAGCTTGTTTTTATAAATAAAGTTTTATTATAACCCAGCCCCGCGCATTAGTGTATGTGTCATCTGAGCTTGCTTTCATGCTACAATGGCAGGATTAGTAGTTTCAAAAAAAGCCCCATACGACCTATAAGCCTCAAATATTTACTATTCAGCTCTTTACAGAAAATGTTTGCTGACCTCTGCCGTAGAGGAAGGAACTAACTATGGATTCATTACATTTCAGAAGTTTCCTAGAGGACTTGGCTCTTCTTTCAGGAAGCCCAAATGCTCTGAGACAGGGGAAGATGCGCTTGCTACTCAAAGTACCATAGACCCACAAGCGTCAGCATCCTCTGGGAACCTAGAAATGCAGAATCGCAGGTCTTACTCCAGAACACCTGAATCAGATTCTGCAATTTAAGAAAATCCCCAGGTACTGCATGTTTACATTAACATTTGAGAAGCACCTTTTGTATTAGCCGGGGTTCTCCTGAGAAATAGTACCAATAGGATGTGTGTATTCATCTACAGAGAGATCTATTTTAAGGAACTGGCTCACAGGATTGTGGGGGCTGGCAAGTCTAAAATCCGCAGGACTAGCGGGCAGGCTGGCTGGAGACTCCAGCAAGGGTTGATGGTGCAGTCTTGAGTCCAAAGGCAGTGTGAAGACAGAATCCTTTCTTCTTCTGAAGAACTCAATCTTTTAAGGTCTTCAACAGACTGGATGAAACTCACCCACATGGTGGAGGGTAATCTGCTTTATTCAAAGTCTGCTGATTTAAATGTTAATCATATCTTTAAAAAAAAAGAAATCTTCACAGCAATATCTAGACTGGTGTTTGACTGAACAACTGGACACCAGAGCCTAGGCAAGTTGACACATAAAATTTAACATGACACTGTTCTAGGTGGAAAACTTAGAGAACTGTCGGGAAGTGAATGCAATAGTTGAGGAAGATAATTTCAGCAGCACCTTTGAATTTGGCTCTTGAGATCAATAAGTATTTTACTCAATACATTTGCTAAAGGGTTTATACGTTGGTCCTTTCCAACTTATCACTTTCTTTTTTTTTTTTAATTTTGGAACCTTTCCCAGTGTCCTGTTTGTAGATGTCACTTCTTTTTTTTTTTTTTTTTTTTTTTTTTGAGACAGAGTCTCGCTTTGTTGTCCAGGCTAGAGTGAGTGCCGTGGCGTCTAGCTCACAGCAACCTCAAACTCCTGGGCTTGAGTGATCCTTCTGCCTCAGCCTCCCGAGTAGCTGGGACTACAGGCATGCACCACCATGCCCGGCTAATTTTTTTTATATATATATCAGTTGGCCAATTAATTTCTTTCTATTTATAGTAGAGACGGGGTCTCGCTCTTGCTCAGGCTGGTTTTGAACTCCTGACCTTGAGCAATCCGCCCGCCTCGGCCTCCCAAGAGCTAGGATTACAGGCGTGAGCCACAGCGCCCGGCCAGATGTCACTTCTGTTCTTCTTAATTCTCCAAACATTGCCTTCAGTGCAGGCTTCCATGAGCACTGAGACCACGACATCTCCTCTTCACCTGATAACACACCCCTTCCCCAGACATACTGGCAGGTGCCACAGCAGAAGACCCGAACTCCAGCTGTTTTTTGACCCATGACATTGTTCTGACACCCATTCAGTCAGGAGCATTTGTAGAGCACCTGACACAGCCATGAACAGTATAAACAGAAATCCCTGCCCTCATACAACGTATATTCTACCAGGACATATAGACGACAAACAAGATAAATTAGTAAAATACATAGCATGTTAGCCAGTGATAAGTGCTGAGAAGAAAATTAAAGCAAGGAATGAAATAGAAAGTGGGAGGGAGTGGTTGCAATTGAAGCCAGGGTGCCCAGCGAGGGCCTCTTTCCTGTCTGAGTAAAGACCTGAAGCACATGGGAAAGCCACTCGCACAAGTCTCTGGGGGGAGAGAATTCTGGGTGAAAGAAACGGCAAAGACGAAGGCCTTGAAGCAGCTCTGGCCTGGTGTGTCTGGAGCAGCCCAGTGTGGGGTGGGCAAGACGGAAAGTAAGTAGGAGAGGGGGTCAGGAGTGAACAGGGGTGGATTTGTGACCACTGTGTGAAGTGGGTGAAAGTGGGTCTTCTGTCATCGGCAAATATCCTTTCTTAGAATCTACCTCAGGCGTGTTTATCTCCTCCTAGGCCCCACACCAGGTGCATCGCGAGGTAGAAAGAGATACACTCTAGACCTGTGCTAATACCGTAGCCACCGGCCACATGTGGCCAGTGAGCATGGACATGCGGCTAGTCCAAATTGAGATGTACTCTATGTGTAAAATCCACCCCAGATTTCAAAGGCTTGGTATAAAAAAAGAATGTAAAATAGCTCAATAACTTTCATATTAATTATATGCTGAAATGATAACATTTTAGGTAGATTGGGTAAAATAAAATAGATTATTAAAATTAATTTTTCCTGCTGCTTTCTTACTTTTTAAAATGTGGCTGCTGGAAAAATTTTAATTAAATAGGTAACTTGCATGATATTTCTATGGCCAGAGCTCTCAAAGACCCTTGCTATGTGTTACGGACCAAATGTGTCCCACCAAAATTCCTATGTTGAAGTGCCTGTAATCTTAGCACTCTGGGAAGCTGAGGTGGGAGGATTACTTGAGGTCAAGAGTTCGAGACCAGCCTGAGCAAGAACGAGACCCATCTCTACTAAAAATAGAAAGAAATTAGCTGGCCAACTAAAAATAGAAAAAAAATAGCAGGGTATGGTGGCACCTGTAGTCCCAGCTACTCAGGAGGCTGAGGCAGGAAGATTGCTTGAGCCCAGGAGTTTGAGGTTGCTGTGAACTAGGCTGATGCCACAGCACTCCAGCCTGGGCAACGGAGCAAGACTCTGTCTCAAAAAAATAAAAAATTAAATTAAAATTGAAAAAACTTAATAAAATTTTTGAAAAATAAGAAAATTTTTTTAGAAATAAAAAGCAACAACAATTTTCTCCTCTTGAGGGAGACAGTGTGGCTTGTCCCAGGCAACTTTGGGGGATGAGAATCCAGCCTCCGTGTTCTCCATCTAAAGTTCTTTAGTTCTTTGCTACTGTTTAATTTGTCAAAAATTCTTTTTTTTTTTTTTTTTTTTTTTGAGACAGAGTCTCACTTTGTTGCCCAAGCTAGAGTAGCTGGGACTACAGGCATGCGCCACCATGCCCGGCTAATTTTTTTTTTCCTATGTATTTTTAGTTGGCCAATTAATTTCTTTCTATTTTTATTAGAGACAGGGGTCTCGCTTTTGCTCAGGCTGGTTTCGAACTTTTGACCTTGAGCAATCATGTCTGCCTCGGCCTCCCAGAGTGCTAGGATTACAGGCGTGAGCCACCGCTCCCTGCCCAATTTGTCAAAAATTCTATCAAATAGTTCCAATTCTCAGAGCCCCATGGGTTGAGATTTTATTTTTCTTCAGTGCAGAGAAGCTTGTCAGGAGATGGTGCTGGCAAAGGGAGAGAAAATGGGCCGAGTCCCGTGGATCCCAGAGTGGGCGGGCGCTCTAGTATCAACCGCATGTCCCACACGCGACAGAGGGGGACCCGCACCTTGGCTGCAAGCGTGCAGCTAAAGCTCGCCACGTGCCGAGGCACGCTTCCCCACGCGGCCGCCGTGGGAGCTGGCAGCTTCACACTACTGCGCAGTCAGGTCTGGCTAATCCGTGCCTTGATTGTCGGCGTGTCTGGCTGTCTACAAACGTCCCTGGCACGGAGACATAACGTGTGACTGCCTTGCTCATTTGATACCTACGTGTGCCCCCCTTCCGCCCCGCCCGGCACACACACGCGCTCCCATGTACATGCAAGTGGCGTTGACAAAATGCGTTACCAAGTCTGCCCGTCATTCCTTCCTAAGGACCTACCGCTGCTGGTAGCTGGGGAATCAGCACGCAGTGGACAGAGAAGCTTGTAGAAGAAGGAAAGGGGCGGGGAGGATGGGAGTAGAGAAGGCTGGAGAGGGGAAATGAGAAGAATGAAAATGAAGTCACTGTGTGCTTCTGCCGAACACTGTCGCTGCCTGGGCTGGACTCAGCGTTGGTTTAGGGTGGGGTGGGTTAGATGCAAATCTCAGCTCTGCAGCCTGGTGGAACGTGGGCAAGTCATTTAACCTATGTGAGTCTCCACTTACCTTTAAGAATGGGAATAATGAAACTTTTTTCAAGGATTAAATAAGAAGATGTAGAAAACGCCTTGCATACGGTAGGGTCTCAGTCAACGCTGATTTTTTTTCTTTCCTTCCATCCTTCCTCCCTCTCCGATTGACACTGAGTTGTTTTCCATACACAGTGCTGGCAAGAGGAGATTCCTTTCACGGGCCCAGTAAGACTGAGATTCCGGACAGACAGATACAATGAGACCATGTTCAGGGACGCTGATTGCTTTGCTTTGCTTGTTTTATTCAGCTACTCAGCATCTTTGACAGTTATCACAGAACACAATAACCACAAGTGGTGAACAGAGGGCACTATTAATTAAAAAATACAAGTAGCAGAAGGAATAATAATAATAATATAATCAATCCATATACCAAAAAATATACACTAGAGATTTTTGTGACTGAATGTTCTCTATACTTTTTTGTTTTTTTGGTTGCTTTTTTATTATTATTATTTTCTAGAGACAGAGATCTCTCCATGTTGCTAGGCTGGCCTCAAACTCCCAGGCCCAAGTGATCCTCCTGCTTAAGTTTACCAAGTAGCTGGGACTACAGGCAGGTACCCTGTGCCCTCATATACCTTGAATAGACATCTCAAGGTCTAGCTATTTCTGTTGACATAAATTTAGAAGGTAGCACTTCCAGAGATCTTTAAAATCAGCAGGAGTTGGGTTTTTTTTGTTGTTGTTCTTTTATTTTTTGTTAATGCCAACGGTATATTTTGAGAATGTCCTTGGCAAATAGGGCCTGTCCAGGTATAAGCATGTCAAAAGATTGCCCTATTATTTTAGGAGTCAAGGACACTTAGATGAGAAATGAAGCACTTCCCTGCGTGGAGGAGTGACGCTGGCTCCCTGTCAGCTCCGTGGTGCTCCGAGTGGGGGAACCGTCTCACTGGACCCAGAACTGTGGCCAAAAGCCAGAGGAGGAAGGCTGGCCTGTCAGCCCATCCCTGGACTTCAGGACTTGGGAATCCAAAGACTCTCTCCTCTAAGGAGCTGGAGACATTAAAAAAAAAAAATCCCAACTGACATATACACATGCCTCTTTTCATCCACTTCTGCCATCTCATTCCCTAAGTCACCAGAAAATACAAATAACACTTACTATTTATTGGTCCCTTAACTACATGCCAGAAATGTGAATTAACTCATTCAATCCTCAACACAATCCTATGAGGTAGGAAATATTCTGTCCATTATACGGATGAGAAAATCGAGACACAAAGAGGTAAATTAACTTGCCCGAGTTCCCCCAGCAGCAAGTGGTAAGCTGGGAATTGAATTCAAGTTTGGCAAGTGATGCTGTTTCCCAGATCAGAGGCGTTTCCTCAGTTCCCTAGAGTTTTGGCTTATACCTGTTTTACAAGCTCATTGTATTTCCCTGGCATCTCCTTTTCCTTCAGATAAGAAAACATCCAGGCTGGTTTCAAAATAGTATCAATACCTTGACCTAAACCAGAAACGACTGCTTTGTTTCAGCTTAGAAACTTGGGCGATCTCATTCCATTTTGCAAACATTCTTGCAGTTTTTTAATACCTACATTTCCTCCTCTTTCTTTTTACTTCTCTAATCTCACAAAGCTGCTTCCTTGGCCCCCATCTGCTATACAGTCATTTATTTGTTTGAAGTCCATTGAGGGTCTGCTCTGAGCCAGAAAGACAAATATTAACAAGTTCCCACCCTCAAGGCGCTCCCAGTCTAGTGGGAAAGACAGTTACACAAACATAATTGTAGTGGAGTTTTGTGACCATGACAATGCACTTACAGCCCATGCTAGAAAACACAGTCTCTAGCCATGACATCAGCTTAGAGGCACTGGTGAATGGTTAACATTTCCATTGGTTCTTTTTTTTTTTTTTTTGAGACAGAGTCTCATTCTGCTGCCCAGGCTAGACTGCCATGGCATCAGCCTAGCTCACAGCAACCTCAAACTCCTGGGCTCAAGCAATCCTCCTGCCTCAGTCTCCCAAGTAGCTGGGACTACAGGCATGTGCCACCATTCCTGGCTAATTTTTTCTATATATTTTTAGTTGTCCAGCTAATTTCTTTCTACTTTTAGTAGAGACAGGGTCTCTCTCTCTTGCTCAGGCTGGTCTCAAACTCCTGAGATCAAACGATCCTCCTGCCTCGGCCTCCCATAGTGCTAGGATTACAGGCGTGAGCCACCGTGCTCAGCCTCCATTGGTTCTTTTTAAAAAATTTACTTTTTTTAGGGACAGGGCCTTGCTATGTTGCCCAGGCTGGTCTGAAACTCCTGGCCTCAAGTGATCCTCTCAGCTTGGCCTCTCAAAGTGTTGGTACTACAGGTGTGAGCCATCACGCCCAGTCTCTGTTGGTTCCTAAAGGTTGAGAAGGCAATGAAATAAAATGAGACATCCGACGGGAAGAGTGGGTTGGAGGATGGGAGATGGGGTAAGGAGGGCAGTGGTATCTGCACAGCTCACTGCAACCTCAAACTCTGGGCTCAAGTAACCCTCCTGCCTAAAGTAATCCTCCCACCTTAGCCTCCCAAAGTGCTGGGATTACAGGCATGAATCACCACACCTGGCCTGAGTTTGCTATATTTTTAGCTTCATCGTTGTCCAGTCTAGATATAAGTGTGAAACCTAGAAGTGAGCATCTGCATGAACAGAGAGAGGTCCAAGAGAAACTCTCTGGTTCTGGCTCAAGGAAAGAGTGTCCTAATGCTCAGAGTGTGAGGGAAATCCCTTGTTTTCTCTTTTGTTTTTTTCTGGCTGGAGGACTCACAAGGAAAGCCCAGAGACCAGAAAGTGCTAGAGACATTATAGAGAGAAAGGTGTTTGTGAAGGTGACCCGACGAAATTGTTTATGCATCCCTGGGCTCACTCCCAAGTGGCACGTTCATGAATCTGACCCTAAGCGGCTTTACCAAAAGCTTCGAGACTGAACCATAAACCGTGAGATGAGCCATCTGCCAGTTCCCAGACTGGCCACCAGGTGGTGCACGTGCAGGACTCACCTGAACAGCATCAAGAAGACTTTGAAAGCAGAACTAACACCAAACCCACAGCCCACAGAAGCCTGCCAGAACTTGCAGCCTGAACACAACTGGGTCTATTCCCCACTGAAATGAAAAAGAAAAAAAAAAGAAAAAGAAAAGAAAAGCACCATTTTCTATAGAAATTTAAACAAGACGTAGAGACTCATAATGTCCAAAATGATCAGAATACAATACAAAAGTCCTCACCACATGAAGAACTAGGAAAATCTCCACTTGCATGCATTCCAACAGACGTTGGAATCACCTGACAGAGACTTTAAAAGCAGCGATTATAAAAATGCTCCAAGTTGGTAAAGTTGTGTCGTCCTGTGAGGTGTGAAAGATGTCAACGGCAGAGTAGCCCGGGATCTGGGTCGCATGCACATCCAGAGGGATGGTGGCGCTAACTCTCGTTAGATAAAGGCACAAGACGGACAGGACTGAAAGTCTTGTAAAAATGTAAGAGATCACTGCCCTCCACAGACACTGAGCAAGATACACAGAATCCACAGCCAGTAGATTTCTTTTCATCCCCACCGGCAGTGTTATCACCTTCAGGTGGGTACTGCAAGACAGAGGTGGGGTTTTTTTTTGTTTGTTTGTTTGAGATAGAGTCTCACTTTGTTGCCCCAGGCTAGAATGCTGTGGTGTCAGCCTAGCTCACAGCAACCTCAAACTCCTGGGCTCAAGCAATCTTCCTGCCTCAGCCTCCCGAGTAGCTGGGACTACAGGCATGTGCCACCATGCCCGGCTCATTTTTTCTATATATTTTTAGTTGGCCAATTAATTTCTTTCTATTGTTTTGTAGAGACAGGGTCTCCCTCTTGCTCAGGCTGGTTTCGAACTCCTGACCTTGAGCGACCATGCCCACCTCAGCCTCCCAGAGTGCTAGGATTATAGGCGTGAGCCACCTCGCCTGGCTGAGGTGTTTAAAAGTTGCGCTCTGTTCTGTTCCTCCTCCCTGCCTGGTTCCCAGAGCTCGGCTGTAACTAGAAACACCTGTCCATCTGCACCTCATTCATCAGCTGAAATGCCTGCACGTGCCTTTGCTTCAAGTCTGTCCTCTTTCAAATCCCCAAATGTGCTTCTCATCTAACGTGTGTAGTACGTTCACTTCACGGAGCTAGTCCACAATGCATAACTCCACGTACTAAAAGACCCAATAGCAGGCTGGGTGGCAGGTTCAAGTAGCCAACAGCCTATACAGTTTTTCCAGCTTTCTCTAGCTTCAGACGAATGAGGATACCACCACTATCACCACCTTCGTAGAAGAAAAAACTCTGGATCTAGGCCAGTTATGACCTAAAAAGTCACTTAAAATTCATTTGAAGAAACACTTGAAGAATGTGCTTCTAGGACTAGGGGATAGGCCTGAATATTTTTTAGAATCCAAAAGACAATAGTTACTATTTAAAGGGGGTGTCTTAATTCATTTGGGCTGCTTTATTAAAATACCTTAGACTGGGTGATTTATAAACAACAGAAATTTACTGCTGTCAGTTTTGGAGGCTGGGAGATGCAACATCAAGACACCATCAGATTCAGTGTCTGGTGAAGGCTCACTTCCTGGTTCATAGAGATGGCAGCTTTGGCTGTGTCCTCACACAGTGGAAGGGGCCAGGGAGCTCCCGTCAGCCTCTTTTATAAAGGCAGTAATCCTGATCATGAAGGTGGAGCCCCCGTAACTTAATCACCTCCCAAAGGCCCCACCTCCTTAATGCCATCACATTGAGTATTAGTTTCCAACTTATGAATTGGGAGGTGGGAGACACCAACATAGAGATTGTAGCAGGGGGTAATACTCAATGTCAGCCCCAATGAAATTTATTCTCCAGAATGTGGAGTTTTGTTATTGATAAGAACAATAACACTATTTACTGGGTACCTGCTACGGCAGGCCTGTGGTTGTCTCAATAACACGAATCCCACCTTCTTCCTGGTGTGAAGTTTGGAAGGGATTCACTTGCCCCTCAGAGCAAAGTGTGAGCCCTGATTGGTCCTAGACAATTAGTTATTTTATACTCCTGGCCACAAGGATTCATTCATGACCTGGGCCAATCCACACTTGGTATTTCACAGCCACTGATTGGTTCAGGGAGGACAGCACGTGACCACATAGAGCTCACGCAGAAGGAAGCCCAGGAGGAGGGAGAGACAGTCTCTCTTTCTCTGTTTCTGACGTTGACGAGGAGCGTGTGGTCCTGCACAGCGAGGCTGCTCATCTTGCGGGAAGGGAGGGGAGGCGGTCTGGAATGTAGCCAGCACCTCGAAGGGCCTTGGTGATGTCGTTAGTCAGCTAGATTAAAACAACCTTGAAGCCTGCCCTCTGGATTTTCAATGACATAAAGCAATAAATTTCCTTGTTACTTAAGCTGGCGTGTGTTGGGCTTTTTGCTTTCTTCTGGCCGATTGCATCTTGACTGATATAACCACCATGTGTTAGGCACTGTATCGGGGTCTTCACACATTCGGTCTCATTTATTCTTCACCACAGCCCAGTGGAGGTGGGGGTTTTATCATCCCCTTTGAACAGATGAGGAAACTGAGGCTGAGGGAGGTCAGGTGTCCTACCCAAGTTCAAACTGCTGGTAAGCGGTGGAGCCAGGATGTGGTCTCAGGTCTGCCCAGTCCCGCAGCCTCTGCATCCTGCCGCGTCCTGCTGTAATACTTGTGGACACAGTGCATGGGGGAGACCCCCCCCACTACCCTCTGCAATAATATCTACAGATAACCCCCAGGAGAGATTGTTCCTATTGTTATACAAGCTGCACATGTGGCATCCTGTTTGAGTAGTTGGGTATTTCTTGCAAGTGTTGATGAATCACTATCAAAAAATTGCAATATACCCCTCACTGCCTGAGGCCCTGCATAAAGATCTTAAAGAACTCTCATTGGTATTTTAGGCAGCAGAACTTAACTCCAAGATGCTAAAAGTAATTGTCTGTCTAATATAAACATATCCGAACTTAATTATAAATATGTTTTATAAGAAGTCACTTAAAATAGTTTTCCCACTTGAAAACTGGTAGTTAATGACATGAATCTACTTCATATTCAGAAAGGTTTATAAGTAGGATCAGACTTCGAGAAAAATAACCTACCCAGATGCTAAGGGCTTGGTTCTTCATAATACTAGACTGTACAGTAATACCACATTCGTGATGTGACATCACTTCCAGGTAGCTCACTCTGCCTGTGATTGTTAAACTAGAGTTCCCAATGGGAAAGCAAATAAATAAAAACTTTTCATTGCAAAATACACACCTATATATATACTTCCTTAAACAATAATCAGTGAGTTGTTTTTTTTTGTTTTTTTTCCTTGGAAAAACTTTTTATTCTCCTTGCTAACATCTCTTTTGATATTCTATTAAGTCACAAAAAAAAAATTTTTTTTTCCCTTGGAAAAACTAATCAGTGAGTTTTTCAGCCTGAATAGAATAGGCTTCAGAAGACATTGATCCAAACTTTATGTCCAGTGCTAAGAAATCGCACCACATTTCATGATGTCCAATGTCTATTTAGGCATTTTTATCTGGTCCAAAGTGCCCTAGATGTTGAACTCAAATCTATATCCCCAGAAGAAATAGGTTTTGGAGTTGGACACACCTGAGCTCAAATGTTTATTACACCAGTTCCTACTGGGTGACCTTGTGCTATGGCTTAAGCCCTCCAAGCCCCAGCCTCCCTAGCTATAAAAATGGCGATGATAATATCTCAGGCCATTAATATAAGGTTTAAAACAGATATTGTGTACAATGTGCATAGCGACTATCCCTGGCACAGAAAGGAAGCCTCAACAAATGATAGCTATTATTAACTATCTTGAGAGCACCCCTGAGGCTGTTGAGGAGGGTTGCCAGATTTAGCAAATAAAAATACAGGAAATCAGGCCAGGCGTGGTGGCTCACGCCTGTAATCCTAGCACTCTGGGAGGCCGAGGCGGGAGGATGGCTCAAGGTCAGGAGTTCAAAACCAGCCTGAGCAAGAGGGAGACTCCTTCTCTACTAAAAATAGAAAGAAATTAATTGGCCAACTAAAATACATAGAAAAAATGAGCTGGGCATGGTGGTGCATGCCTGTAGTCCCAGCTACTCAGGAGGCTGAGGCAGGAGGATCGCTTGATCCCAGGAGTCTGAGGTTGCTGTGAGCTAGGCTGACACCATGGCACTCTAGCCTAGGCAACAGAGTGAGACTCTGTCTGAAAAATAAATAAATAAAGGAAATCAAATAAAATTTGAATTCAAGTAACACCCAATAACATTTTAGTATAAGTATATCTCATGCAATATTTGGGATATACTTATACTAAAATATTATTCACTGTTTACCTGAAATTCACATTTCACTGGGCATCCTGTGTCTTATCTGGCAACACTACTATTTAGCCAGTGCTAAACAGTGGAAGCAGGGATGGGAAAATGGGGAAGTGAACAGTGAGGTCAGGGCACGGAGAACATAGAGGAGCCTACGGCACAAGCCCACAGTCCTTGTGCAGAGACACTGGCATGTGAGCAGCCGCTGCCTGCTGCGGAACCTGCCCCCATTGCTGAAGTGGACACTCAGCCGTACGGAGAAGCCCACATTCACAGTGGCTCATTTCCTCTCCCTTTGGAGATTCTTATTCCTATATTTAAAAAAAAAAAATCAACCTTAGAAACCATCGCTTAAGTCGGATCACTACAAAATTTACTATTTATTATCCCTACATTAAATAAACTCTAGCACAAAAGTGAGATGTATCAAGTGCCTACTTTTTCCAGACCCTTTCATTCAACTTTTCAAATATGTATTGAGAATATATCTCATCTCAGCTACAGTAAGAGTGGTGAAGGATATAAATTGAGGCTAAAACAGGATCCTACCTTCAAGAATCTCATTGTCCAGCTCAATGATCTCCAATTATATCTTATTATTTGTCCCATAAGTAAAAAAAAAAAAATTGAGCATATGTCCCCTTATATGTAAATTTATTTATTTATTAATCATATAATCTATCATAGATAATAGTGATTTATTATATATACACACATCTATATAACTAGATGTGCTTATTTTTATATAAGAATACTTATATACACCTTACATACATAAATAAAATATATTTTTTTTCCATTTTTTTATTATTTCAGCATATTATGGGGGTACAAATGTTAATATATTATTGCCCATGCCTCCCCTCCCCCGTCGAGTCAGCGTTTCAAGCGTGACCATCCCCCAAACGTTACACATCTCACTCATTATGTTTGTATATACCCATGCCCTCCTCCCCCCTCCCACCTGCCCAACACCTGATAAATAAAATATATTGAAAAAGAAGAGATACACAATATAAATAGAGTTTATAAAATCTCCGCCCCCCCCCACACACACCCCATCAATGAATCCTCTTGCATAACGCCTGGAACACTCAAACCCCAGTTTGGAAGCCATAGATAGGACTGGCAGATAAGAAAGACCTGGCAGCAAAAAATTTGAGTACAGATAAGTGCTGCCCACAGGATGTTGAAAGAGCGAAGAGAGGGAGTGAGGAGCCCTACTGGGGAAGAGAAGGAAGGCTACACGGAGGTGGTGAGCTCTGGGTGAGGCTCGAAGAATGAGCAAGAAGACTCTTGCAAGACTTGGGGACAGAGGATGCTTTTCAGGCAAAGAAAACAGCCTTTTCTAAAGCGTGTTAGTACGAAAGAAGATAACATACTCAGAGAGCCAGGGGCAAATTAGTGTGGCTTAAGCACAGAATACAGTTGTTAAAGAATAGTTAAATACAGTTAAAAGAGTAGGTTCCAGTTCATGCAGTATAGATGAAATCCAGGAAACAACATAAATGTGAACCCTGAAATGATTTGCTCACATTTACATAGTAGAAAGATCACTCTGCTGGAGACAAGAGAATTCTAAATGGCCGGGCGTGGTGGCTCACACCTGTAATCCTAGCTCTCTGGGAGGCCAAGGCGGGCGGATTGTTCGAGGTCAGGAGTTCAAAACCAGCCTGAGCAAGAGCGAGACCCCGTCTCTACTATAAATAGAAAGAAATTAATTGGCCAACTGATATATATATAAAAAATTAGCCGGGCATGGTGGCTCATGCCTGTAGTCCCAGCTACTCGGGAGGCTGAGGCAGGAGGATCGCTCGAGCCCAGGAGTTTGAGGTTGCTGTGAGCTAGGCTGACACCACGGCACTCACTCTAGCCTGGACAACAAAGCGAGACTCTGTCTCAAAAAAAAAAAGAAAATTCGAAATGAAGTCTTAGAAAATCAAATGAAAGCAGTATATTACATTATAGATTATTATATCCAAATAGCATTTATCCTAAGATTACCCAGCTGGTTAATCATATGCACAGGAATAATATGCTAATTATTATGGCTAATTATTATTAGCCTAGAACGTTTTAAAAATTAAATGAGTTAATATAAATAAAGTACTTAGAATAGTGCCTGGCATGCAGTAATTTCTTATATTGATTCTTTTTTATTGTGGTAAAATATGCATAACATAAAATTTGCCATTTTAACCACTTTTAATTCAGTAGCATTAAGTACGTTCATACTGTATGACCTTCACCACCATCTGTCTCTAGAACTTTTTTATCATCTCTAACTGAAACTCTCTACCCATCAGACAGTGACTGCCTGTGTCCCCTCCCTTCAGCTCCTGGTAACCTCTATTTTACTTTCAGTCTCTATGAACTTGCCTACTCCAGATATATAACCACAGGACCAGCCCAGACTGGGCCTACTCTGTTGATGCAAAAGGTTGAGCTACTTCATAGGTAAAGCAAAGCCAAAAACTGCAAGTCATGCAGCCCAGGCACGTGCAATAGAAAAAGCTTTGATCTCTAATAACATCCAGAACCAACAACTCTTCTCGGAACCAGGAAGACCAGGACGTGTCCGAAACCTACAACACCGCAAGTCTTTCAGAAACGAGGGGACTGTTGGCCCGGAAGAACCAGGGCTGAAATCCAGCTCCACATACCTTACTGTAAATGGTCAAATTTAAAGTCGTCCAATCAGACCCTGCCAAGCCCTCCTAAATCCTCTCCCTTGCCCTCTGATCCCATAAACTTGCCCCAGACCCTAAATCAAAACGACAGATTTGAGCCTGCCTCCTGTCCCCTAGCTAACTAACCAGCGCTGCAGTAAAGCCTTTCTGTTCTCAAAAGCCAGCGCCATAATATTGGCTTCTGTGCACATCAGGCGGTGAGCCCATTTGCTTGATAATAGTGGAATCATACAATATTTGCCTGTTTGTGACTATTTCACTTAGCATAACGTTTTCGAGGTTCATCCATGCATAGTATCTATCAGAATTTCATTCCTTTTTAAAGTTGAGTAATATTCCATTGCGTGTACATATTACATTTTGTGATATCCATTCATCTGTTGAGGGGCGCTTGCATTGTTCTTATCTTTTACATTTTTAAAATTTTTTCTTTTTAGAGATGGGGGTCTCACTCTTGCTCAGGCTGGTCTCGAACTCCTGAGCTCAAGCGATCCACCCGCCTCAGACTCCCTAGGATCACAGGCGTGAGCCATGGTGCCAGGCTTCTTTTCTTTTGGCTATTGTGACTAGTGCTTGTTATGGACATGCATATATAAATATCTCTTTGAGTAGGGACATTTCAATTATTTTGGGTATATACTCAGATTGCTGGATCATGTGGGTAATTCTATGTTTAATTTTTTGAAGAACCAAAAAATACCATTTTCCACAGTGGCTGTACCATTTTACATTCCCATCAGCAATGCACAAGTGTTCCAATTTTTCACATCCTCACCAACACTTGTTATTTTCTGTTTGTTTGCTTGTTTGTTTTAATATATAATAGTCATCTAATGGATGCAAAGTGGTATCTGTTTTGGTTTTGATTGGCATTTTCCTGGTGATCCTACCTAACTATAACTATATAACAATTGAAAAGAGTAAAATCAGCCTCTAGAAAAGAGAATTGAGAGAGGGGACTTTAAGAAATGCCAGTTATCATGGGTATATATATACATAAGTGCAATGTGCATTGTCAGGGGGATGGACACACTTGAAGCTCTGACTCGAGGGGGGAGAAAAGGCAAGAGCAATGTATGTAACCTTAACATTTGTACCCCCATATTATGCTGAAATTAAAAAAAAAAAGAAATGAGCCAGGCACGGTGGCTCACACCTATAATCCTAGCACTCTGGGAGGCCAAGGAAGTCGGATTACTGGAGGTCAGAAGTTCGAAACCAGCCTGAGCAAGAGCGAGACCCCATCTCTACTATAAATAGAAAGACATTAATTGGCCAACTAATATATATAGAAAAAATTAGCCGGGCATGGTGGCGCATGCCTGTAGTCCCAGCTACTCGGAGGCTGAGGCAGAAGGATTGCTTGAGCCCAGGAGTTTGAGGTTGCTGTGAGCTAGGCTGATGCCACGGCACTCACTCTAGCCTGGGCAACAAAGCGAGACTCTGTCTCAAAAAAAAAAAAAAGAAAAGAAAAGAAATGCCAGTTATCTACCTACATTTCAACTACAATTTGCATTACATACTTAACCTACAGTTTTTGCATAAAATGAAGTAAATGTTACAGTTTTACAGAGTCTGTCAAATGCAAATTCAGACAAAAAAGGGAGGATCACAGGTATGATGAAGCCAGAATTGGAACCTAGACTGATCTAGAACCCGCATGCTTAGCTGCCTAAACAAACAAGAAGAAACAAGAAGAAAATAGAAACTGTCCTTGATATGCTTATCTGTCATTTAAAGTCTGTGTCAAAGAGTAAATAGCCATCAGTTTCTAGCCCTAAGGGCTAGGCAGAGTTGGGTACAATACAATGGGTAATCAGGAACCAGCAAGGTTCTTGGTAAGAAACAGATAAGATGAAAACAATGTTGGAGGAAGGCAACCCCACCTGCCCCAGCGCGTTGTCCTAAGAGATGAAAGAGTCTAGGGCTGGAGTCAGACAGATTTGGGTTCTAATCTCAGCACTGACATCAGCTGCAACCCTAAGCATTTCCCTTAGCTTCCCTAAACCTTGGTTTCCTCATCTGCAAAATGACCATAACACTTGCTTCATAAGATCTACATGAGGATTAAGTAAGATAATATATAGAACTGCTTAGCATCATTCTCGGTACATTGTAAGCATGCACTCATCCATATGTTCACTCATTCGCAAGTATCTATTGAGCACCTACTGTGTGCCGAGCCCCGTGCTGGGCACTGGTATAACATCTGAACAACACAGACACGGTCTCATCAGGGGGCTTAGTCTGGAAGGGGGGGGTCAGACAGTAAACCTCTGTAAGTGTAAGCTTGTTACAAATGGAAGATCTATGGAGGGAAAGAACAGGATGCAATGAGGGTGGAGGAGAGGGAGTATATTTGGGGCCAGGGTGGATGGAGAGGCTTCTGGCAACTGCTCTCTGAGGCAGCTCCGCCCGGGAGGAGCAGGAGGCAGCAGAGTGTGTGTGTGTTTGGGGGGGGAGCCCGGGAGAGAGGTCAAAGGGCCAGAGGCCAGCCTGCCAAATACTGCCAGGAAGACAGAGACTGGCAAGTGGATGTGACCACACAGAGATCAAAGAGGACCTGGATGAGAGCAGTTTCAGGGTGTCGCGGACACAGAACAGGTGTTACTATCCTTGTCAGGAAGGGCATTAGAGGGGACACTTCAGGGGAGGTGTAGACGCTCCACAAAGCCGGCAGGAGCAAGGGGCAGCCCCTCACAGAGGGGGGCAGGCTCCGTGAGCTGCGCCTCCCACCCAAACCAAGAGACAGTCACATCAGCGCGGCCCTGTGTGCCCTGCGCCTGCCCTGCCCAGCCGGGCTGTGCAGATGCTCCGAGTCTACACAGACACAAAAGTCACATGGTCGGGGAACCAGGCGTCCCTGTCCTGAGTCTCACTCTGAAGGGGCACAGCGGCAGTGCCGCCCTCCCAGGCCCCGTCTCCAAGGCCCTGTGTGGGCCAAGTCCCACTCATCCTGCGTTCGTTCTGAGTCCGCGTTTGGAACCACCCCTTGCTCAATCTCCGGAAATAATTTCCACAAAATGATGTCCCTGCTCCTCAGTGCTGGGAGCGTGAAGACGTGGCACAAAGCTAATACCTTAAAGAGGTGAGAGGACTCCTGTGTGCGACTTCGCAGCAGGGTGTGTCTCCGGAGCGCCGGTGACTCCGAGCAGCCCTTCCCTCCCTCCCGCAGCCGGGCTTCCGCCTGGCGGGGACGCCTCCCCGTTTGCTGTGGAGAAATGGGCTGAGAGGAGGCAGAGCCCAGGACAGGGGGAGGGAGGCCAGAGGCCCTGGACACTGGGACTTATCTGAGACCCCCAGGCGACAAGCTTTGTGCCAACACTGTCCATGCGGATGTCACCTCAGCACCAGACCCTCCTCTGCAGCTCGGCCGGGATGGTGAATGAGCTGACACCTTGAGCTGGGGCGACAGCCCTCCAGGAGGAAGTGGGGGAGGCAGACTGGGTGCCCTAGCAAGGACCGGTGACAGTCACCTTGTCAGAGGACTGCTGGTGCCAGGGAGCGCTCGATGACAACCACCTTTCCCCAGAGAAGGCCTCCAGCCCTGGGAGAGGGAGCTGGGGAGAGGCCGGGAAACCGAGGCCTGTCACCAATCCCAAGCTGGAAAGGCTCTCGGCTCCCAGCCCTTCCCTCCGTACACTGGCCCTATTGTCACCAGCACCTTGGCAGTTACTGTAAAGTGGCTAAAATTTGGCACATCCTCCAAGGCCTTTCCTGGTCAGATCAGGTGACCGTTTCCCTGAGACGTTTAGAGAAAGAAAGGATTAGCTGGCCCCCCGAGGCAGGTGAGAGTAAATCCATTTAACTGACCAGCGCTGCCAGTTTACAAATAAAACATGAGCCATAAATGCTGCCTTTGTTCAACCGAGGCAGCCTTCCTGGCGGTGAGGTGAGATCAGCAATTTGTCCTTTGTCAGAGGATTAGCAGGGCCTCGTTGTCTTAGTGTTTATTTATCAATTTGCATCTTCTAGCAGTTTCGACCCAGCTTGGAGGCCCCAATTCCCCCACGTCCCTGCTGCTCATTTTACCTCCTCTGCCAAGGCCGTAGCAAAGCTGGACCCGAGCACACCCAATATGAGACACATGCAAATCCTCCCGGCTTTTATTCTGTTCCGGTTCAAGCTCCCTGGCTGCCTCCTGGCTGCAGAACCGAAATTATAGCCCTAGCAGAGGGGAGAAAAGATGGTTCACCCAGACAAAGGGACCTGTTCTCACCTGTAAACATGCCATTTCTAACAAAACTCTGCACTCATCTGTGGAATAAATAGAGTCCCACTTTTTTTTTTTTTTTTTTTTTGAGACAGAGTTTCGCTTTGTTGCCCAGGCTAGAGTGAGTGCCGTGGCGTCAGCCTAGCTCACAGCAACCTCAAACTCCTGGGCTCGATCGATCCTTCTGCCTCAGCCTCCCGAGTAGCTGGGACTACAGGCATGCGCCACCATGCCCGGCTAATTTTATATATATATATATATCAGTTGGCCAATTAATTTCTTTCTATTTATAGTAGAGACGGGGTCTCGCTCTTGCTCAGGCTGGTTTTGAACTCCTGACCTTGAGCAATCCGCCCGCCTCGGCCTCCCAAGAGCTAGGATTACAGGCGTGAGCCACCGCGCCCGGCCCGAGTCCCACTTTTGATGCCAATCTGTCCTCAGGTGGTTGGACAGGTCGCACCACGCCTGGGGGTTTCCTTTAGATGCTGGCATGGTTATGGCGGGTCTGAGAGGGGTGGAGATGACCTCACAAAGCTGACAATATGCTGGAAAGAGTTCTCCAGAGGGTGGACCCCTGGTTATCAGAAGAAGATTATGTCTTAAGCACCTCGTACATGATTCTCTGCAGGGAGACCTGTAGTACTCCAATACCTTCTCATCTGGGATGATTTAGCCTAAGGCCTTAGCTTACTCCTTTGCTTTAAAAAATAAAATAATTTTTTAAAAAGCCTCTGCTCTTCAATGTATGTTCGTCAGTCGTAACACATGTCCCGCTCTGGTGGGGGACACTGGTCGTGGGCGGGCTGTGCGTGTGCGGGGTTGGGGGAGCAGGGGAACTTCGCGCCCTCCTCTCAATTTGGCTGTGAACCTAAAACAGCTCTAAAATATAAAGTCTGTCTTTATTTTATTTTATTTTTTTTCTGAGACAGAGTCTCACTCTGCTGCCCGGGCTAGAGTGCCATGGAGTCAGCCTAGCTCACAGCAACCTCAAACTCCTGGGTTCAAGCGATCCTGCTGCCTCAGCCTCCCGAGTAGCTGGGACTACAAGCATGTGCCACCATGCCCGGCTAATTTTTTCTATATATATTAGTTGGCCAATTAACTTTTTCCTATTTATAGTAGAGATGGGGTCTCGCTCTTGCTCAGGGTGGTCTCGAACTCCTGACCTTGAGCAATCCACCTGCCTCGGCCTCCCAGAGTGCTAGGATTACGGGTGTGAGCCACCGCGCCCAGCCCAAAGTCTGTCTTTTAAAAAAGCTTTTCTATTTTGTTCAAAGCTACAAAATTCATTTTTCTAATGGAAGCTTATCCGAAGCCAAATTGTGTGAAACATATTAAGCAAACTGTTCTCCCACAGTGCCCCACGCCCACCCCAGGGCATCTCAGAGGAGTGTTCCAGTTCTGCAGGACACAGTTGGAAACTTCTGGATTAAAGGGGATCTACATGTGTTCCTCCAGCTCGAGCTCCAAGCTGCGCTCTTCCCTCACCTGTCCGTTTTGCCTACGATATCCCACCAGATACCAGTCCTGTCCTTCCTTTCTGATGACTCCCTTGCATTGTCTGAGCATTCCCAGGCATTCTGGAAAGACTTTCCAAACTTTCATCATGTCGCCACTCCATGCTGTGGTAAGACATTCAAAGTCCTTCACAACTGGCCTCAACTTAATATTTCAGTTTTACCCCTCACTGACCCCTCGACAAAACTTTCACCTCCTGCTCATCTTAACCACTGGCCATCCTTAAGTGTGACTTGTAACGACTACCTCCCTGTCATTGTTCACACCAACAATGCTAATTGTCTGCTTGCAGCCAACTCCAGATCACTTCAGCCTTTAAAGTTCAAACCACAGAGTCTTCAAATTTTGCTGTTCCATGACATCTTCCACAACCATCGTGTGTGTTGTTGATGGCTCATGGGACATTGTGTGTGTGCATGCTACGACTTGGCGCTGTGCGCTCATATTCTGTGGGGCTTTATCTGCACGACTCCTGTGCAGCCTGGACTGACAGTATATCCCTCCAGCTCAGTTCTGCATTTGCTTCTACCAGGTACTCCAGGGGTAATGTCATCAACACACTATTTTTGCATTCATGAGTTGACTTTGGGGGCTCCTGGACCACATGGGTGGTACCGGTTTAAACTCAAACCCATGTAAAGGACTCATTGTTATGGATTCTCATAAAACACGTCTATTCCACCCAGACCTTGGGTCAAGTTTCCTTGTTGTCTTACTTTGCCAAGGCATTAATCTCCCCTCCTCAATTCCATCCTGTCACTGAGAGTGTGACCCTTTGAGCGTACCAGAGTTACGCGGGTCTCAGAACCCTCCCTTCCTTGGGCATTACGAGCCCAGCATCAGCTCAAAACTCTGTCACTTTGTTCTTCAGTGTCCTCTTCTTCTTTGGGACTTTGGGTATTTCCTTTACCTTTTTATGAGCTCAGTTACACAATTTAAAATATTTCTGTTATATCTTATCCAGAATTTTCAAGCGGCGAGAGAGGGGGAGAGTTTAGGCTATTAAGTTTGCAATATTTGGGTGATTGTTTTCTCAACTAGAGCATAAGTTCCCATGTATATTTCTTTGCATTATACACACAACACCTAAAACTGCCAAACACATATCGAATGATTAACAAACATCTGACACATGAATGATGTTTGTTCTGACACATGAATGATGTTTGTTCTATCTCTTTCACATAAGGGTGGCACTGCTTTAGTCAGATGGATCAATCTTAACTCTGCCACTAACTCGCTATGTGAACTTGGGCAAATTTTATTTCTCTGAACCTGTTTCCTTGTATGCAAAATGGGGTAAATCCCCATCTTACATGGTAGCTACAAAAATCAATAAGTATTTAATTCATCTGGCGTAGTGTTTGGCCAGCACTCAATTACCATTACTTGTCTTGCTGGCATTTGTGGCCATGGACTGGAACCAGAGAAGCGAACACTTCATGAGTGCCTACTTCAAACTTTCACATGTATTTTTTAATTCCCTCCAAACCTGATAAATTGAGTGTTCTTTCTTTTCAGAGAACTTCGAAGAAGTTAAATGACTTTCTTCCTTAGGCTTGCCCAATAAGTGCAGAAAGAAGCATTTAATCCTAGGTCTATCTAACCTGTGCCAGACACCACACGCTAATTAGATTATAGACATGGGCATCAGTTATGGCTGCAACCTTGAAATCTAGACAATTTGATCCACTGGTCATAGAAGCAATTTGGAAATAAAGACAAAAGTGTAACCACTGAGCCTCTCCTGCCATCCAAAGTTTTCTCCAACCCTAGGTAGCTCAGCCTTCACAAATGCCCGACTCCCTGAGGAATCCAGCCATCCCAAAGACCTCAAAAGCTGTGACTGAAATGGTTGCCTCAGCTTTCATTCACCCCAAGATTTGGCAAGCTATTTTTGCCAACCATAATGGGAGAAAAGAGGTAATGGACGAAGAGAAAAAAACAGGGTCTCTGCATTTCTCTCCAAATCCAGATTTAAAAGAAAGTTAGCCATAAGAACTGTAGTTATATACTATATGTACCATCTTTGTGATTAGCCACATTAATATGAGAAGGTGTAATAGCAAACTGGTTAGGAGCAAGGCTTCAGACCCAGGCAGCCCTGGGTTTGAATCCTGCCTCTACCACTTACTAGTGGAATGAGCTAAGTGAGTTCCTAAGCCTTAGTGTCCTTACCTGTGAGTGAGTATAAGGATACTCATCTCAAAATAACTATATGAGGCTAGGCACGGTGGCTCACGCCTATAATCCTAGCACTCTGGGAGGCCAAGGCGGAAGGATTGCTTGAGCTCTGGAGTTCTAGACCAGCCTGAGCAAGAGCGAGACCCTGTCTGTACTAAAAATAGAAAAATTAGCCAGGAATGATGGCGCATGCCTGTAGTCCCAGCTACCTGGGAGGCTGAGGCAGGAGGATCACTTGAGCTCAGGAGTTCAAGGTTACTGTGAGCTAGGCTGATGCCACGGCACTCTAGCCCAGGCAAGAGGGAGACTCTGTCTCAAAAATAAATAAATATATGAGGTATTTCTTACTTAGTAAGAATACCTTAGTAAGCCCAACACTTAGTAAGCATTCAAAAAATGGTAGCTATACCACCAATAATAATAATAATAGATGACATATTAAGTTTTAAGAGCTTTACATACATTGACTTACTTCTAAGTCATAATAACCTTATGAAATAGAGATCATGCTTCCTGTTTTACAGATGAGAAACAGAGGCACAGAGAAGTCAGGCAACTTGCCCAAGATCACGCAACTACTAAGTAGCAGAAGTTAAATGTGGACCCAGATGGTCTTCCTGCAGAATCCACACTATGCTGCTTCTCAATTCTCCTGTGGCCATAATCATTATCATTGTCAATGATAATGACAATGGTATTTTGCACCACTAAATGCTACAAAACTGGGGGAGCCAGAGACAGATACAGGTAGGCAAAGAAAAAACACCAATAGTAGGAGTGAACATCTAGAAACACCCAGCCAAGCCTCACAGAGAGGTTAGAGGTTAGAGCCTACCTGCCCACAATTAGATCTATGCTCTAAAAAAGGTGAAACAGGCTCCAAGCTGCAGGGAGACTGCAGTACAGCCCCAAGTACTGTGAGCAAATGGGCATGTGAAGCATTATATTGGGCATCATGAGAGGTCGCCAAAGAAATAGAACTAGGAGCTTCAAACTTACAGGGGAAATATGCCATGAACCATGAGAAGTTACTGCTTGGAGAAACCTTGGCAAAGATGAGAAGAAGCTAGCCTTGAGACACTGGGACAATAGGGGACCAAGGAGAGTGTTCAGGTGGGCACTTGGTGGGTTCTTTTGGAGCTGCCATCTCATTGGCTTAGTTGATGGATCACATTGTGGCCCATGAAGGCAGCAGTTGCAGAATTACCTGTGACCTGTCCTGGGTCCGTTTAATCAGCTGATAAGAAACCAACCAAATTTCTCTCTTCCTTAAGAACATCGCTGGAAAACACTGGGGTGAAAGGTTGGCTTGGAAATAGTGAAGATTCTGGCCTTGGAATTTTTTGACAAGTTGGATTCAGGAAAAATAAATTAATGTGTGCAGTAGGGTCAGTGTGGAATTGTGCAAGAATACTGTCCTTCACTGCAGGAAGAGAAAGTGCTCACGGGAGGCTCCAACCAGGTCTTGGGGCTCCAGGAAATGCTGCATCTTGGCCTCTGCCCCACCCCTCCCCCCTCTGCCATGCCATTAAAGCAGAGGATCGGGAAGGGGACTTCTGCTTTCTCTTCTCTGCTGCTTGGGATAGAGGGGGCTCTTGTTTACTCACACAGAGAAATCTTGGTCCTATTTTAATGTAGAAAGAATTAAGATTCGAAATATTTTGTTCCAATAGAACTGAATCCCGATGCATACTGGGAACTTCTAAAATTCAGCTCACAGAAAATGGATGAACATTCTACTTGATTAAAGCAAGAAAATTAAAACCAAAAATAATCATAATTTAGAATTCAAGAACTGGTCCCCTTCTCTTTTCATCGTAATCAAGAAAGAGCCTGGGAAATTGGGGAAATGCTAATGTTTTACCAATACTGTTCACTAAACTGTAATTATATTTTCATTCATTTCTTGCTGGGTTCCTGACACCCAGTATATTCAAACCCGTTGCCAGAAAAGAGGAAGTCAAGGAAGAAGCACAGCTGCCTGCTCTGGAATCAAGATATCCTCAGAACCATCACTAGGCCAGACAGCCTCTGGGGGCTGTATTTAGGGTGGTCATGTTTCCTGTAGCAAAAATCAGAAACCACAGCCTGACAGTAGGACAGAAGAGTAAATGTGTCATTTTCCTATCAGTGTGGGCTCTTCCCGGGAATCTGCAGCAGAGACCAGAAACAGCAGGGTAGAGAAAGGCAGCCCAGCAAGCGCAATGAAAGATGTTCTAAGCTAAGGGCCCTGGACAGGCTAACTCATTGCCCTTGGAGGATCCATTTGTATGTGACGGCCAGTGTAAGCCCTAGAATGCGTCTGAGTTACTAACTTCGTGGAATTTTTGTAAATGACCAATTAATTTCCAATTCATATTTAATAAATGAACCATCAGATGACTCAAGAGGCTCCTGAACTTGAAAGAGGCAGGAGTCAGTGGATAAAAGTTGGATAGGCATATGTGCCTCCATGTGTCTCTCTCAGCTGGCAAAACGTGCTGCTCCCCAGGGAAGGAGAGGATTAGAAGCCACAGCACACCCACAGCCCAAGATGTCCCAACCCTACAGCACAGCTCTATGCAGGATGACAGGCAGAGGCACTACAAGAAGATGAAATCCCACAGGTACATCTCACTGGTGCTTATACCTAAACAAGGATTTGTTTTGCATTGAGATACAATTTACATACACTAAAATTTACCCTTTCTGGTGTGCAGATCTGTGCCTTTTGACAAATGGATATAGTCATGTAGCCACTCCCACAGGTGAAATATAGAACAGTTCCATCAACCCCAAATACTTTCCCAGGCTTTGTAATCAACCACTCCTCTGTTCCCAGCCAGCCCCTGGCAACCACTGATCTGTTTTCTGCTCCTGTAGTTTTACCTCTTTCAGAAAGTCATAAAAATGGAATCATATGGTACATGGCTTTTAGAGCCTGGCATTTTTCACTTAGCATAATGCACTTGAGATTCATCCAAGTTATTCTGGGGATCAGGAGTTCACTTCTTTTTATTGCCGAGTAGCATTTCATGTCATGGATGTACCACAGTTTGTTAACCAGTCAAAGAATGTTTGGGTTGTTTCTGGTTTGGGCCATGTTGTAGTTTGAATATTTGATCCTCCAAGCCTCATGTTGAAATTCGATGCCCAGTGTTGGAAGTGGGGCCTGATTGCACATATTTGGGTCATGGAGGTGGATTCCTAATAAATGGCTTGGTGCCATCCTGGCAGTCATGAGTGAGTTCCCATGAGAGCTGATTATTTATTAATAAAAAAGCCTATCCGCTCTCTCTTGCTCCTTGTCTCACCACGTGTCACACCTGCTGCCCCTTGGCCCTGCCCCATGAGCCAAAGCTTGCTGAGGCCTCACCAGAAACAGATGTTGTGCCATGCATCTTGTACAACCTACAGAACCATGAGCCAAATAAACCTCTTTTCTCTATAAATTACTCAGCTTCAGGGACTCCTTTATAGCAACACAAATGGACTAAGACAGGGCAGTCCTGAATCAAGCTATTTAAACATTTGCATAAATGTTTTTGTATGAACATAAGTTTTTTTTTTGAGACAAAGTCTCGCTTTGTTGCCCAGGTGAGTGCCGTGGCATCAGCCTAGCTCACAGCAACCTTAAACTCCTGGGCTCAAGCAATCCTGCTGCCTCAGCCTCCTGAGTAGCTGGGACTACATGCATGTGCCACCATGCCTGGCTAATTTTTTCTATATATATTAGTTGGCCAATTAATTTATTTCTATTTATAGTAGAGATGGGGTCTCGCTCTTGCTCAGGCTGGTTTCGAACTCCTGACCTCCAGCAATCCGCCCACCTCGGCCTCCCAGAGAGCTAGGATTACAGGAGTGAGCCACCGCGCCCGGCCATATAAGTTTTTACTTTACTTGGGTAAATATCTAAAGCTGTGATTATATAGTCATATGATAAATATAAATTTCACTTTGTAAGAAAACTTAGAAGTGTTTTCCAAAGGACTGCGCTGTTTTGCATTCCCCTCCACCATGTAGAAAAGCAATGTTCAGTTGTTTTCATCCTCACCAGCAATTGGTACTGTTATGATTTTTGGTTTTGTTTCGTTTTCTAATTTTAGCCATTCGATGTAGGCATGTAGCTGTATCTCTCTGTGGCTTTTGTTGGCACTTCCCTAATGCTTAATGATGATGAACATCTTTTCATTTGTCCATTTGTCAGTTACATGTCTTCTTTGGTGAAGTGTCTGTTCAAATCTTTTGCCCATTTTTTAATTCCTTTATTTTCTTATCATTGAGTTTTGAGACTCTTACATATTCTGGATAACAGTTCTTTATCAGACATGTGATTTGCAAATATTTTTCCCAATTCGTGGCTTGTCTTTTTATTCTCTTAGCTGTGTTAAACAAGGATCTTTTTACTTCAAACTATATTAAGTTATGATATGAGGTGAACAATTACATCACGGAAGGGTGTGTGGTCTGAGTTTGCTCTACTAAATTTATGACAGAGACCTGAAGAGTCGGTCAATGCAAATGGTCATGGCAACTTGTTGTCCTCCCTTGGAGGCACCGTCTTGCTCCCATTATATTCTAGCATGCAGCACATTGCCTGGCACACAGTGGGCATTCAATGAATGATCAAATGAAATGTAGGAGCAACAGGAGAAGTGCAATGGGATATATAGGTAGAGAAGAAAGCAGAAGCAGACGTTAACTACCAGGCTAAAAATTTTAAACTTTATCCTATAGACAGTTGAGAGGCCCTGAAGGGTTTCAAGCAAGGAAGTAATGGCATAAAATCTGCATTTTTTGAAAGGTCATACTGGAAGTAGCATAGAAAAGGGCTGGGAAGAGGAGTGACCCTGGCAGTGAGACTAATGAGGAGACCAAAGACAATTTCCAAGCAAGAGATGATGAATGGCTACAACCCAGATGTAGTAGCAGGAAAGGAAAGCAAGGAACTGATAAAAGAGAGATTAATGAGTCAACAGGATATCATTTTGTCCCAACCGTCATGTGAACTTAAAAACCTCTGACCAGAACACATCATTACTAGAAAGAACACAGCAATTTGTGGGGAACCCAGTGTGCACCATAAACCGCTTTCTCCCAGCCCCCACGCAACCCACACCTCTTCCCAATGATCCCCCCACTAGATATCACAGCCAAGTCTCTTTTCTGGACATGTCCACTCGTGCATCTCCATTTTATGCCTTTTCAATCTCTGTGTGAACAAAAGCACAATTTAGCTTGACTCAGAAGCCCAAGTACATTCTACTAAGATAATTATATTACTAAAATTAAGTCAATAATATAATGATACATTTAGGATGAATTAAACATGAATGTATGAAACAAGCAATCCCATCTTTTTATGTTGTCCAATCAGGTCCTAGAAGTCACTTCTCCCTGCCCCTCTCTGCTCACTCAGAAGTTGTTTAAATGCATGCAAGCATGGGACTCAGGGCGTACACAGCCAGGATGTTCCCTGACGCACATCTGCTTTCAGTGCCCTTGCCAAGAAAGCACCAGAAAGTGTCCGGAAGTGGATATTGCCCATAAAATACAGTACGCTATAATGGTAGGAAATCTTTAGGGAGACATATTATCTTCCCAATTTAAGAGCCTTTAAGACAGTGCCTTTGGCACTAGTCTTTTTCTGCCACCTTTTGTTGGCAGCCCTGGTTCCCCATCAAGAATACTTAACCCAGCGGGGAAGTTCTAGTCCAGGCTTTGCTCTTCATTAACTCTGAGAAATTAATCCCTCTGGCCCCAGTGTCCTCAATTTAAAGATGAGATGGGACTAAGAGTAGATCATCTTTAAGGTTCCTGGTTAAACAAGAATCTGGTTATAAACATAACTTAGGAGGAAACATCGTAATTTATAACCACTGATTTTAGTGATTAGGGCAATAAATGTCTCTCTAAAGATTTAAAAGAATGAATGTTCGTTTATTGTGCCAGTGGGGCAAATCAATACTTTTGTTGATCCATTTACAAGTCATCATCCAGAACAAAGGAAAAAAAAAGCTGGCATCTGTTAACAAAGTCACCTTTTTAAAAGAAATATCCGCAATTGCATATTTCTATACCAGTAACAACTAAACTTTTTGCTATCTAAAATCCAAACAAAAGAATTCTAGTTACCATCATACCACCTCCGTCACTTACTCAACGAAATTTCCAAAATCCTCTCTAAAAGAAACTTCAACACACACACACACACACACACACGCAAACTTTTTAAAACTAGGAGTGTTACAAATTATGTCACTCTTTTTCTCATAATAATCCCCAATAAAACTATTTTATTGGGTTTATTAAATTTCCATATTTTAGAGATGTAATTTGAAAGTGATGATCATTAGAAGAAAATACCATTACAACAAATCAGATATAGGTACATAAGTAGCAATGTATAGTGATGTACACATAGAGTTAAATAGACTGGGTAGTAACAAGTTTCACCAGTCTTCATCAGACAAAATCCAGAATCTAAACATTGATTTGCCCTTAAAATGACATGCAGAAAAACGTTTAGAATTATCTGTGTCAATGGGGACATAAAACATTCCATTTCTTTATACATTCAAATCTGTTCATGTTTTTTCCTTTCATAATTTCCAGGTTCCAAAATTTCTAAAAAAAAAAAAAAAAATCCAACTCTGAAATTATATAGTCTATTAAATCTTCTCCTAATATGTTAACTTTTTGACATTTAAGACTTACTATATCTAGAGCTTATATCTATCCACAGTGTAAGAAAGAAGTATAATTTTTGTCCCATGTAGAAATTGTTAGATATGCCAGCATTATTTATTTTTAAAAAATCACCTTTTGCCCACTGAATTTAAATATTATTTTTATGCCATATCAAAGTGTTATACATTCTTTGAACCGTTTCTGGACTCTACCCATTTGCACTGATCTAAGGATATCTGTTGCAGTATTACTTATAATCACAAGAACTGGGAAAAAAACTGGCATATCTATCAATAAGATAATGGATAAATAAATTATGGAACATCAATATCAGAGAATATTATTTACTTAGAAAAAAGAGTAAATTAATTTATAAATGTTTGTCTAGACGGATAGCTATGAATACTCTATTTTCTACTTATTTATTTATTGAGACAGGATCTTGCTGTCATTCAGGCTGGAGTACATTAGCACAATCGTAGCTCACTGCACCTTTGAACTCCTAAGTTTAAGGAATCATCCTGCCTCAGACTCCTGAGTAGCTAGGACTACAGACACATGCTACCACACCGAGGCAACAGAGACTCTATCTCTTAAAAAAAAAAAAAAAAAGACATAGTTAGCTACATAAAAATTAAGAAGGCTGTTTAGCAAAGAAACAGTCATAAAGTTGCAAAAGACAAATCATTGAGAGAATATTCAGGATGTATAGGAAACAATATTTCTCATATACAAAGAGATCTTATAAATCAATAATGAAAATACAAATGAATGATTAAATAGGCAAAGTTTATGAATTAGCAATTCACCAAGGAAATATTAGTGACAAATTTTATTTATATTGTATATAGATAAATATATTCCTACACATATGCAATATATATATATATATATATATCTCAACCTCATTTGTTATCAAGAAATCCAAATTAGGCTGGGTGTGGTGGCTCACACCTGTAATCCTAGCACTCTGGGAGGCCAAGGCAGGAGGATCGCTCAAGGTCAGGAGTTCAAAACCAGCCTGAGCAAGAGCAAGACCCCATCTCTACTAAAAATAGAAAGAAATTAATTGGCCAACTAAAAATATATAGAAAAACTTAGCCGGGCATGGTGGCACATGCCTGTAGTCCCAGCTACTCAGGAGGCTGAGGCAGAAGGATTGCTTGATCCCAGGAGTTTGAGATTGCTGTGAGCTAGGCTGATGCCACGGCACTCTAACCCAGACAACAGAATGAGACTCTTTTTAAAAAAAAAAAAAAAGAAAGAAATCTAAATTAAAATGAAAATTTGGCCAGGTATGGTGGCTCACACCTGTAATACTAGCACTTTAAGAGGCCAGGGTGGGAGGATTGCTTGAGGCCACACTGGGTGCAAGATCCAGATCCCATCTCTACCAAAACAAAAACTAGCTGGGCATGGGCATGGGCACAGTGGCATGTGCCTAAAGTCTCAGCTAAGGCCAAAAGATCCCTTGAGCCCGGGAGTTTGAGGCTGCTGTGAGATACGATGATGCCACAGCATTCTAGCATGGGCAACAAACATAGTGAGACTCTGTCTCAAAATAAATAAATAAAATAAAAGTTTGTATTTGACCTATCTCCAGAGAAACAGCCCCCAACCTATGCCGTGTCAGAATGGTAATATCGGGGCAGCACAAAAGTCCTGCTGGAGTGAGGTACTGATAAAAACAGGCCTGGACCGATGACCCCATGGCATACACACACACCCCAAACCCCTATGGCTGGGGTACTACCTGCTAAGGAAATCGGCTTCTTCCAAGGCCGTTTATTTCCAAAAGTTTAAAGAAGAATTTCTGCAGTAGCGTTGCCCGGTAGAGATCATTCCTGACAAAGGAATAATTAACCGTAATTCTGTGGAGCCTGGATCACTCTGCACTGGGGCTTACTCTCCCCTCTCCCTAATACTCACAGGGACTTGGCTAGGCCTTGGCCTTCATTCCTTCCCCCAAACACATTACGAGAAAGAGTAGCTGTTATTCCCAGGCGAACAGGAACTCAGATGACTAGATACCTGAGAACTTCCCTCTAGTCCACAAACAGTAAGCTAAACAACAAATAATGTCTAAAGCAAGACTGAAACAGTCCAAAAATTGGACCAAGAATTTTAAATAAATGCTATACATATACATAATGAAATAATGGGTTACGTATTTTAGGACCAAAAAATAAGAATTAAAAATCATGAGATGAAAAGTTGAATATGAAATACAGACAATATGTCAATATCTAATAAGAGTCCCAGAAGAAGAGTTTTTTTTTTAATGAAAATAAGGGTCCGGGTGCAGTGGCTCATGCCTGTTATCCTAGCACTCTGGGAGGCTGAGGTGGGAGGATCACTCAAGGTCAGGAGTTGGAGACCAGCCTGAGCAAGAGCGAGACCCGTCTCTACTAAAAATAGAAAGAAATTAATTGACCAGCTAAAAAGTATATATAGAAAAAAAAGTAGCCAGGCATGGTGGCACATGCCTGTAGTCCCAGCTACTTGGGAGGCTGAGGCAGGAGGATCGCTTGAGCCCAGGAGTTTGAGGTTGCTGTGAGTCAACCTCAAGCTGACACCAGGACACTCTAGCCCCGGGCAACAGACTGAGAGTCTGTCTCAAAAAAAAAAAAAGAAAAGAAAAGAAAAGAAGGGAATATGTGAGCAAATTGTGAAAAAAGTATCCTAGAATATTTCTACTTAATTTACCAATTAAAAGACAAAGACTCTAAGATTGGATTAGAAAAATAAGATAAAAACTATGTTGGCCGCAAGAGAGATACAAAAAGATACATAAACATTGAAAAATAAAAAATGGGTAAACATATACTAAGTAAATATGAACCAGGAGAAAGCTGATGTAGCTATCTTAATACTGAGAAAATCAATTTAAGGAAAAAAATATCACAAGAGAAAAAGAACAGTATATACTGAAAAAAAAGGGAAAAATGAAAAGAAGATATAATCATCATATATGCATACATGCACCTAACAGCACTCTCAAGATAAATAAAGTAATAATTGACCAAACTCTAAGGAAAAGTAGATAAATTAACAATTATACTTGGAAACGTTAACAGATCACTCTTAGGAACTAACAGATGAAGAAAAACAAAGTAGGAGATATTGAAGATGTGACCAATACAGTTAAACTATTAGAAATATATAGAACACTACATTCAACAAACATAACAATTCATTATTTTCACGTGCATGTGGAACATTTATAAAACAAGACCATTTATTAGGCCATAAAGGTAGCCTCAATAAATTCTATCCCCAATGATAAAATAATAAAATCAAAAATTAAAAACAAAAGTTACTTAAAAATATATAGGCATTCAAACTGAAAAGCATATTACAAAACAACACTATGATTTGCAACTAAATAACATTTTAAATAAATTTATTTAAAAGAAAATTAATAAACATTTAGAATTAAATAATAATGAAATACCACATGACAAAATTTTGGAAGACACAGCTAAAACAGTGTTAAAGGAAAAGTTATATTTTTAATTTTTTTTTCAATTTTTTTTTTTTTTTTTTTTTGAGACAGAGTCTCGCTTTGTTGCCTAGGCTAGAGTGAGTGCCGTGGCGTCAGCCTAGCTCACAGCAACCTCAAACTCCTGGGCTCAAGCAATCCTCCTGCTTCAGCCTCCCGAGTAGCTGGGACTACAGGCATGTGCCACCATGCCTGGCTAATTTTTTCTACATATATCAGTTGGCCAATTAATTTCTTTCTATTTATAGTAGAGACGGGGTCTCACTCTTGCTCAGGCTGGTTTTGAACTCCTGACCTTGAGCCACCGGGCCCGGCCTCAATTTTTTTTTTTTTTAAAGGGCCGGCCGGGTGCCAGCAGGGCCAAACTCAGGGTCAGACTCGGAAAAGTTATATTTTTAAACAAATTTATCAGGAAGCAAGAAAGGGCATAAGTAAGTGAGATAAAAATTCAACTCCAAAAATTGGGGAAAATATAACAAGACACATCCAAAAAAGCAAGAGGGAAGGAGATTATAATACAGATGAGGGCAGAAATCAATGAAATAAAGGAGAAAAATAAAAGAAACTTAACAAAACTAAAGGCTATTTTCTTTTAAGTCTAGTAATAGAACAAATCTCTTATAAGATTGATGAAGAAGGAAAATATTCAAATGAATAAAATATAGAACTGAAAAGAATAGATAACTATAGATATAATAGATTAGAAATAATAACAGAAATAGTAACAACTATACACTAATAAATCTTATGACCAAAGTGAAATGGATAAATTCCTAGAAAAAAAAATGACAAAACTGGTGCAAAAAAAAAAAATCAAAAACTTAAATAAGCCAATAAGCATGAAAGAAATTGAAGACGTCATCAACAAAAACCTCCCCTCAAGAAAAGTCCTTACCTTAAATAATTTATAGATGAAGTCTACCAAACTTTGAAATCACAGTTAATTCTTATATTATACAAGTAGCATCAGAAAATTTGAAAAAAAGTGACAGCTTTGTAGTTCATTTTATGAGACCTATGTAATCTTGATTTCAATATCAGATAAGAACATGATAAGAAAAGAAGATTACAGGACTCTTTCACTTACAAATGCAGATTTCAAAATCTTAAATAAAACAATAGCTAACTGAATCCAATCAAATGAAATTTATATCAAAATGCGAGGATGGTTGAATATATGAAAATCTATGAATTCATTTGATTATCGAATTCATTCACCTCATTAATAGGCTACAAAAGGTAAACTGCATTAACTCAAATAACGAAGAAAAGATTTCGGATAAAATTCACCACTTAATTATGATTTTTTAAAAAATCCATAGCAAATTAGAAATAGAAGGAAACTTTCTTAACTTTGTAAAGGTAACATATCAAAGCCTTCAGTCAACGTTACAGTTAAGAAAGAAACTTTAGATGTATTCCCTTTAAGATAAGAACAAGATAAGGATGTCCACTGTCCTGTCTCTGTGAACTTTACAGTAGAGATCCTGGCCAACCTTACAAGAAAAAAATGTTGGTCTGATGGTAGTGGGTTATCAGAACTTATTAACATTAGTGTCCCTAAAATTGGTAGACAACCCCCACTCCTAAATTTGGCTTTTAAAAAAAAGAAAAAAAAGTAAGAGGGGTAAGAATGAAAAGAGAGGATATAAAAATTGCATTATCTGCAAATGACATGATTATCTATGTTAGACAGACTAACAGAACAATCAGGCAAACCATTGGAACCAATAAGAGAGCCCAGCAAAGTGATAGAATAAAAGAGCAACTTACATAAATCAATACCATTTTTCTACACAATAAATTATTGAAAAACCAAAAATCTGTGGGTCAAATCCCCTCTAAGGCCTATTTTTGTAAGGCCCCTTAAGCTAAAAATGCTTTTTATATTTATTAAACAGTTATTTTAAAAGAATACATAACAGAGACCTTCTACGGCTGTAAAGCTTAAAATACGAAGTATCTGGCCCTTTATAGAAAAAAGTGAGCCTCTCTCTGCTCATCTAGAAAACATAACTTTTTAAAAATCGGGTACTATCCACAATAGCAACAAAAAATACAAACTATCTAAGAAATAACTGAACCAAGAATTCATAAATCTTCTGTGGAAAACACTTTAAACTCTAGTAAAGAATGTACAAAATTAGCTGAATTAATGGGGAGATAGTTCATGGTCTTGGAAGGATTGCCTCAATTCTTTCCCAAATTAATCTACAAATTTAGTGCAATTCCAATTGGACATTTTTAGGAATTCAGTAAATTTATTCTAAAATTTATATGGAAGAAGTATCCACCAAAAATAGCTAATTGACTTTTTTTTTTTTTTTTTTTTTTTTTTAAGACAAGGTCTCACTCTGTTGACCAGACTGGAGTGCAGTGTCATGATGATAGCTCACTGCAATCTCAAATTCCTAGGCTCAAGGGGTCCTCTTGCCTCAGCCTCCAAAATAGGTGGGACTACAAGCACACATCACCATGTCTGGCTAATTTTTTCATTTTTTGTAGAGATGAGATCTCACTATGTTGCCCAGGCTGGTCTCAAACTCCTGGGCTCAAGCAATCCTCACACCTTGGCCTCCCAAAAGTGCTGGAATTAGTGCTGGAAGTTTTGTTTAAGGAACCCTCTGCCTCTAGGTCACAAAGATTTTCTCCAACGTTTTCTTCTATTGACTTTATAGTTTTACTTTCCTTTCCTAGGTTTGTAATCCATCTCGAGTCCACCTTTGTGGTGTTAGGTGGGGATTGAGTTTTGTTTTCTACATTAGTGAGTGTTTTCCCCAGGCATCTACTAAATATCAGACTTTCTACCATTGACTTAGAGTGGCCACTTTTATCATATACTAAATTTCCACCTGCATGTGTCTATCTCTGAAGTCTCTTTCTGTTCGGTTTGTCAGTTTGTCTGTTCATGAATTTCCATGCTGCTTTTGTTATTATAGCTTTTAAATACATCTTAATATACACTAGGGTAAGTCCCCCTCTTCAATCTTTTATAAAGTCAATTAAGGCTGGGTGCAGTGGCTCATGCCTGTAATCCTAGCACTCTGGAAGGCTGAGGCGGGAGGATCGCTCAAGGTCAGGAGTTCGAAACCAGCCTGAGCAAGAGCAAGACCCCGTCTCTACTAAAAATAGAAAGAAATTAATTGGCCAACTAAAAATATAGAGAGAAAAAATTCGCCGGGCATGGTGGCACATGCCTGTAGTCCCACCTATTCAGGAGGCTGAGGCAGGAAGATTGCTTGAATTCAGCAGTTTGAGGTTGCTGTGAGCTAGGCTGACACCACAGCACTCTAGCCCGGGCAACAGAGTGAGACTCTGTCTCAAAAAGAAAATAAAAATAAAAAATAAAATAAACAAAAACATGAGCTCTCAGGCAACCACAAAAAACTCAATTACATAAAAATTAGGAATTTCTGTTCAACAAAAGATATTCTATAGACAAAGTTGGAAAAAAAAAGATAAAATGGGAGAAGATATTTGCAATGTCTACAACCAACAAAGGATACATATCTGTAAATTTGGGTGAGATAACAGAAGTGGGGAATGGGGAGAAAAGGGAAAATCAGATAAAATAAGAGACAGGTCTAGCACAAACCATTGAGGAAAATATGACACAAACCAAGAATTATGATTAACACCCTTCTGCATCTGTGATCCATGGGGGGAAAAAAACATACCCAGCTCTGCAAGTGTTTTTTAGACTTACTTGGGAGGATTTTTTTAAAAAAATATTATTCTCTGCCAGGCACAGTGGCTCACACCTATAATCCCAGCACTTTGGGAGGTCAAGGAGGGAGGATCACTTGAGGCCAGGAGCTCAAGATCAGCCTGGGCAACATAGCAAGACTCCATCTCATAAATAAATACTAAGTGGGCATAGTGGCATATGCTTATAGTCCTAGCCGGAAAGATCACTTGAGCCCAGGAGTTGGAGACTGCAGTGAGCTGTGTCTGATAGCACCACGGCACTCCAGCACCCTGGGCAACAGAGTAAAATCCCGAATCTCCCATGCAAGTACTAACCAGGCCCAACCCTGCTTAGCTTCTGAGATCAGGTGCATTCAGGGTGGTATGGCCATAGACACAAACCCTGCATCTAAAGGAAAAAAAAATTATTTTTATCTTATCTGAAAAAAAGAAAAAAATACATAAGTAAAATAAATTGGTTAAGGTATTCCTAAAACTTCTTTATATTCAGAATCCAACTCTTCTGGATTATTTTTCTTTTTTCCTCTTCTTGTTTCTTTTTTTTTTTTTTTCTTCAAAAAAATGTAGCTGCATGGATTACTTTTTAATTCAGACTCATCAATGCCCATGTATCTGCACACAGTCCTCATCGAGGATGTTAGAGATGCAACTTTTCTTATAATTGGAACCAAATGAATTTGCTCATTTGACTGTTTTTGACCAAAGGATGGCGATTTCATGTGGTTCAACCTAAAAAGATGATTGGTCTTTTGTTATCTCCAGAATTTTCTCCCAAGCTGCTGATACCCATTCTGCAAGTTTTGATCCTAGTGCTTCCTTGTTCTCCCCAGTAGATGTCAACTGAAAGGTTTTTTAAGGCCATGGCCAGGATAGTACGTCTTCAAATGGCTCTTAAATACCTTTCTGCCTGGAAACATCAAGAGGTTGCAGTTGACCAGTCATGCCACCAAGGATGACACCCAAGGTCATTCACACACAGGTAAGCAAACCTTCGTCACAGCCACCAGCTGGCCGACAGCCATTGAAAGATGTCCTGTGGATTATAAGAGGCGTTCCAATTTCAGAAGTGTTAAAGAGGGGCCATCCTAGAATTGATGAATCCAGCAAAATATTAATCATAAATAACACTAATAAATAATAGTAAACATTTTCAAAAGCATTCAGGAGGAGTTTGCGTGAGTGTTGCAGATGCAGTCGGCGCCACACGCACAGTCCCGGGCTCCTGCTGTTTCCCATATTCAATAGACGCCCGCTCACAGGCCAGGGCAAAAATTCTGGACCACTCCTACCCCTGCGAACAGCTGTCAGCCAGTGACAAGGACAAATTAGAGGGAGTTAGAGGACAAACAGCTCAGCTTCCTCACCCTTAAGGAAGGAACTCGAGTTGAAGCTGGCTCTTCCTTGTCTCAGAGAGTCTCCCAGTGGGCCTAAAGCCCAGTCGCCTCCACAGTGACCTGCTCAAAAACACATCCTCAACGGGCCTCCTTCTCGTCCCCGTATCCCTTCTGCACTGTCTTACTCTTGACATCTCCCAAATAAGCTACCTGCACTCGAATCCTTCCTCCAGTGTCTGCTTCTGAGGAGATGCAACCTAAGAGAGCACAAGGGCCTTGTAGCTCTTGGCGTGAGCACCCTCCCCTCAGCCTTAGGTCTGTCCTTCCTGGGCTGTGAGCCTGAGGGCGGACTCTGCTAACTTCTCCCCACAGTCCCAGTTCTCCCCAGTCCCCCTTTCACTTCTCAGCTTCTCCTCTCCCCTCGCCCCGCCCCCACTTCCCTTCCCTCCTCCGCAAACGCTTGCACCCACCTGAGAACAGAGAAGCCACTGCCAGAGGCCATGGGCAGCAATTCTCTGTACTCAGCCTGACCCCCTGTGGTGGAGAAGAGGGGTGTCCACAAGTTTCCAAAAAAGCCACATTAAAAATTTAATTAAATAATATTAAACAAACAAGTAATTCGATCCCCCAACGCACTTATATTTAATGGCAGACCTATATCCAAGACATCCAGAAGGTCTCAGAAGGCAGGACAAGTCTGAGCGTGTCCTGCTAGCAAACCGATCTTACCTGGGCAGGTAGCGGCGTTCTCAGGTGCAGCGACAGGCGAGGAGAAGTAATGGTGCCTTTTGAACTGGAGGTGGGGGTGAGGGAGAAAACCTGAAAAAGTCAAACATTTCTTGTCTTCTGCAATTTCTTGTCTTCTGTGTCTTCCAGAACACAAAAGCTGGTGGGGGCAGAGCCCGTTTGTTTTCTGTTCCTTGCAGCCCTAATTATGTAATATATACACACTTACCGGTTAATAAAGGTACAAGGCCTAGTTTGCTTTTTCTTCCTCATAGAAGATGAAAAACTCACAGAAAGAGGGACTATGTCACACACATTTAGTCGGGAATCTTTTATTAAAATAAAAAGGCTAAAGCAAATATCTTTTTGTTATAATGATCCAGTAATATAAAAGGACACAAAATGAAAAGCACACAATGGCTTATGTCTGCACCTAAGCCAAGGGCAGTACTGTTTATTGAATTATTAAATAAGCAATTATGATAACCTGTGATATTAAAGACAGTGTCTTGCTGTCCACAACGCTGAAGGCCTGATGCCCTGTTCTCAGGGGAGCGGCCTCACCCCCTTTGGCCCGCACAAGTGCATTTGGCCACACAGATGGACTTGGCCACAAGTGCCATCTCTAACAAAAGAACAAGATGTATTTATTCCCAAAACTTCCTTACAAAGATGAAAACAAACACCTTTGCATTTCCATCCCACCCGGGGAATAGAGGTTTAATGAACACACAAAGCAACTAGGTGACATCTTTATCAGCCCTCATAAACCTTGATTGAATACACAGTGATAAGGCCTGTTTAAACTGTCCTCCTGATAACAGGCTGGGGGCAGCGCCAGCCTTAGCAACCGGAGGGGAGAGAGGCCTCCCCAAATGCAGGCCCGTTAGGCACAGCCAGCTGCAAACAGCCCAAAGCTCCGGGCAGCTGCTTTGTTTGGGCAGTCCCTTGCTCAGGTTCGCTTGAGGCCTCTCAGGACACTTTCCTCAGGACCAGCTTGGGGCCCTGGGGGTGAGGGAGTGGCTGAAGGAAAAGGGGTGCGTTAAACCCAAGTGACCTTTAGCATTTACATCTGCAAACAGAGGACTCAGGAGGGGCAATTATAAAGGGTTTGGGCCTGTGCGGTGGCTCATGCCTGTAATCCTAGCACTCTGGGAGGCCGAGGTGGGCGGATTGCTGGAGGTCAGGAGTTCAAAACCAGCCTGAGCAAGAGTGAGACCCCATCTCTACTGTAAATAGAAAGAAATTAATTGGCCAGCTAAAATATATATAGAGAGAAAAAATTAGCCGGGCATGGTGGCGCATGCCTGTAGTCCCAGCTACTCGGGAGGCTGAGGCAGAAGGATCGCTTCAGCCCAGGAGTTTGAGGTTGCTGTGAGCTAGGCTGACGCCACGGCACTCGCTCTAGCCTGGGCAACACAACGAGACTCTGTCTCAAAATAAATAAATAAACAAAGGGTTTGGAATGGCCAGTTCTGTTTTTCTTTTTACCAGCATCATAAATGAGTGAAAGGTATAGACACCGAAAAAGAAAAGGGAGAGATGGAATTTTTCCAAAAAGCTTCAGTCTGAGTCCTCTCAGCCCTCTGCTAGTTCTGCTCAGCACTCTCTGGGGCGCTATCTGTCCCATCACTGTTTGTACTTCCAAACCCCACACCGCGTCCCAGGGCAGAGCGGCCCTCGCAGGCCACAGTGGCCAGAGTCGCTGGCGGGGGCGGCTGTGATTCCAAGAAGCAGCGGCAGGTCGGGCTCGGCAGCCACGTCCAGGGAAGGAGGACGTTCCGAGAGGAGGCCGCCTGAAGACCCCCTGTCCCCGCTGCGGCGGCGAAGGCTCCGAGCACCTGCCTCCAGCCCCACCGTCCCCATCTAGCCAACCGGCAGTCCCCGGGCACAAGACCTTCCCGGACCTCAGTTTCCTCAACTGACAGAAGAGACAGCTGGAGTGAAGGACCTTCCAGATGTCTTTCAGGTCTAGAATTAAATGATTTTTTAAAAATGGTAACTATGTGAGATGATGGATATATAAATTGTCTTGACTGTTGTAGCTATTGAACTATGGCTATCAAAACGTCATGTTGTACACCTTAAATATGTAACATTTTTTAATTATTATAAAGTTTTGATTATTATAAATTTATAATCAATAATATTATATTGTTTGTTTTCAATATTTATTTAATATTTATTATTAATTATACTAATTTACAGTTATTATAAATAAGACAAATGATCCTGAAAAGCAATTTTCATATTCCCCTAGGATCCCTGTCTCTCCAATTTTTTGACAAAATTTAATGTTATCACAACGGGTTATCTTACAGGTCAAGACGAAGTACACAGTATGCCATTTCCTACACCGATAAGCTACAGGTTTTTCACAATGACCACTAACACACGGATATGATAAAATTCCCCCTCTTCTCCCCCGGCCCCTCACCTTGGACATGCCAGTGAGGGCAAAGTCAGCCCCGTAAGATGTCTTCCCGAAGGTCAGTCACCTAGGGCTCTGGCAGAACAATAGTGGAAGGAAGTTTTACAGCTGGGAAATTCCACCGTTCTGTGGAAAACACCTGGCCTCTGCGGCGCTTGGGGACTCATCTCTTCAGATGAGTTTGCAAAAGAACTCTAGCTCTTTCGACCCAGGAGGTGCATGGGGAGCAAGGTCGTCTCTAGGGAAACTAGGCCTTGGGATAATAACCTGACTTCTGAGCTATACTGGGCGCACGCTCCGTGCCGGCAATTTCCCTTGAACCTTTGCATGGGATAGGATTTGTAAAGTGGTTTCCCATCACTTTACCATAATCTACATCCCTACAGCAACACTAAGGTTGACATTATTTGTTTTTGTTTTAATAAAGAAGGAATTTTATGCACAGAGAGAGCAAGAAAAGTAACAAAACTAGTAAGTACTGAGGCAAGGATTCTGGTTTTATACAGGACAGCCTTACACACCTCTGTATGCTGTGTGCATTTGCACACCCCAAACCAGCAGGAGCTGTGACAACGACCATGGGTGTGCTTTTCAGGGTGATGGGACTGGTAGCTGGAACCCCAACTGCCTGGGGCAGTCTCATGTCATCACCAAGCCTACCAGAGACCCTAGGAAGCTCCCAAGAGAAAAACAACCTCTGGAGTCCATTCTGCAGAGCAAAGAGGGCAGAGACCATGTCTTTGCACAGCACTGAACCATCATAATATTCGTGCATAATAAAGGGCAAGACGTGACCTCAGGGAAGTACTAGTTAATCTAATATTTCCTTGTGCTCCCTTTGCACTCAGAGACCCTGCCTCTTTCTGCACCATTTCTAGGCTCGGGGTGACCATATAATTTATCAGCCAAACAGGGCATATAAGAAGAGGACTCTATTCGTAATTGCTGCGGGCATCACTGGGACTGCCCCAGGCAATGGGAACATCCGTCAACCTATGGACACGCCTGAAGGACCCTGCAACACTCACTCCTGTCCCTTAGAATCCACGTTCCACACACAACTCAACCTAGATTATTTTCCAGATTTGCCTCTTGTCTATGAAAATTCAATATGTCCAGGTCTGCACTATTATAATTTTTTATCCATTCTTTCCTTCAGCCAATATTTATTGAGTGCCTATGTGTCATCCATGTGTTATCCGTGGTCCCTTCAAGGAGCTTGTGGGCAATAGAGTGGGATCAGCACTCTGGCTTCACCCCGAGTGAAGCTTGAGCTTCACTGAGCTTGTCTGAGCTTCAGCTTTCCCAATCCGCCCAACTAGGACGTGCAGTCACGACAGCATAGGACTCTGTGACCATTAAGGGAGTCTGTGTGTGCAAGTGCCGTGTCACAGTGATCAGCAACAGCCACCCCTTTCCGACTTACCCGCTTCACGTGCAGCGATTTTCCTCCCCGCAGGTGTAGGTCCGTCCACAGAACACCCACCTCGTCTATGCAGCTCACTCAGTGGCCACCGGATGCAGGACACTACGAAGACACAGGGAAGCCTAAAGCGTGTAAATCTCTGCCTCGTGGGAATTTTACAGTGGACAAGGAGGAGGGAAGACATTCACGGTTAGAAATGAAAAGAACCACATGAGTATTTTTAAAACATCAATGCTTAGTAACCCTGACTGCACATTCGAATTATATAGAGACTTAAGAAACAACGCCAGGCGCGGTGGCTCACACTTGTAATCCTAGCACTCTGGAAGGCCGAGGCGAGAGGATTGCTTGAGCTCAGGAGTTTGAGGTTGCTGAGAGCTGGACTGATGCCACGGCACTCTAGCCCAGGCAAGAGAGTGAGACTCTGTCTCAAAAAAAAAAAAAAAAAATGTGCAGAGACCTTACCACTTACCAACTAAATGAGACTTTCTAGGGGTAGAGTAAATCTGCTACTCTGTGAAAGAATATAGTCATCCAAAAAAAGGAAAAATTTTATCTTAAACTACAAAATATATGGCTTCTTAGGCATAAACAGGCAAGCCAACCGACATTCTCACTTCACGAGGCCTTGTGTAACTGAGCACTCATAACACAAGCCACGGTGAAACGCCATGGAAAACAAAACCAGAGTAGCTCTGAGCGAATTCCTTCCACTCTGCCCTTCCTATCTCCTGACCTCTGCTGCGTTCCCTACAAAACCAGCAGCGAGTTCTCAGGGGCCAGGCTGGAAGCAGCACTTTGGAATCTTAAATTTGACTTTTGGATAAACAAGAATGAAAGAACAACAATCAGAGAGAAAGAGACAGAGAGACAGAAAGAGACACAACGAGACAGAAACAGAGATAATATTGGATTTTAAATTTTAAAAAATTAAATAAAAACCTGGCCTCCTGCAATGCACGCTGTCTCTCTAAGACAAGTTGCATGAACTGGGGTGTTCGTTAGAAATGGAGCAACTGTGAGAAAGCCAGGATTGCACAGGCTCGAAAAAACCCATCATGTCGCACCAAACGATTTTCTTTTCTTTTCTCTCTCTTTTTTTCAGCTAAAAATTCTTCATCGAGCCTTATTCCAGGAAAAGCCAAACCTCCCTCCTCACCTCCCACACAAGACTGGATTAGATAGGTGGGCATTTCTTGCTTTGTTAGACGACTGTTTTCCGGGCTGCTACCACGCGTAAGACCCCATTCAAGGCAAGGGGTGGCGAGGCCCGACATGTGCCCCGCCAGATGACACTCTTTCGGTTAGGGGTTGGCATCCTTCCGATGTCCTCATTCACAGTCTGAACGTTTTTCTACCCTCTCACCTTGATTAAAGTACTCAGGGAAAGCCACTAGTAATGTAATTGCTCATTTATTAAGCAGTCTGTACCAATCCACAGATCACCCCGAAGTCTCTACTGATAACTCACAATGGAATTTCGCTCCATAGATACAATGTCTACACATGATGTCACTCACTGGACCCTCACAGCTACCTTGGGAGCGAACCGTTCCGTTATCACCATGTCACGAGTGGGGAGACCGAGGGACAAGGAGGGTGAGCAGGTTGCTGAAGGCCACTGGTAAGTTTGCTCAGAGTTCCAAGTCTAAATCCCATTTCTTTCCACTGAAAGTATTTTATTCTGCCTCTTTGGAGGGTATTTCATTCTCTCACTCACCTTAGGGTGGGCGAGATAAAGAAGCCACGTTTCAGAAAGATTGTTTTGTTCCCATGTGTTTGCTTGCGTCGGCATCACTCCCATCCGTGCTAACAGTTTGGAGCGGCTGAAAACTTCCCCTCCGCTTGCACGCGTCCGTCCTCTCTCCCGCTGACACGGAGAACCGTGTCGGCCCCACTCGCTGGGCAGAAACACTCGGGCTGCCCAGGGGCGGGCCATCCACAGCGGCGAGCCTCGCCCCTCCAGAGGGATTGTCCCAGAAGGGCAATGGACCAATTTCAGGAGCCAAAGAACAAAAGCCCAGTGAATTTAGTAATCCCGCAACAAGGACAAAAAGCAAACTCCAAGTACTATCAGGGGTCAGGCCGGAGCGTGGAGACACTCCAGACACATGTGTGTGCTGGATTCCCGCTGAGGCCGTCGGCCGTCCTTGCTGGGTTTTCAGTCTGTAATGTCTTACAGATTTCGGGGCTGGCCTCTGACAGCTCTGACATATCTGAACTAAGGCTAACCTCAGCTAGTTACTTTAAACCCTGATAAGTTATACTGTACCTGTCAAAGGCTCTCTCCACCGAGATTTTCTCCTCTCCTCCAATGGGGCAATGAAAAAAAAAAAAGAAGAATGAAAGAAGCAGCAAAAAATGTGTCTTCTTCATTTGACTGGCATAATAATCTCTTCTGCATATCATAATTACTGTTATATTATTGCAAATCCTAATTCATAACAAAAAATATAGAGAGACTACTTAATTGAGGGGTAAACATGGCAACTCAATTTCCTCCAACGTTGTAAGAGTTATTGGCCTTTCTCAGAATTTATGAAGTTTGAGCTGGGTGAGAGAGAGAAGCAGCAGTACTTATGTTGTCAAGAAATGAGACATATCAATTTGCCCCCGCCAAAAATTCAACAGTTCTCTCTAAGATTTCCCACGGCAGAAGGCATTTCCCTGCATACTGTCACCCCCCGTCACCCATAGAAGTAACTGCCAACACCCACCCCAGTCCCAAACATCACCCTGATGGTCGCACACACAGTGAGGCCCTGAGTCAGTCTCCGGTGGAGGAACTCTCTCGAAAGGCACTGGAAGAAAGGAAGGACCCACTTCCCTACTCATCCACTGCAGCCCTTACTAGTGAAGAGATTTTACTTTAAGATTCCTGAACACTTAGGAAGCAAAAAACTTACAGAGATCCAACCAGACACTACACAGTCGTTCGTGAGTCACATAGAAAGGAACACATCATGAAAAAGCTAAAAGCATAAACAATAATTTCTACACTCTGCTAAATATTTGCTGTTATAAGACCTCAAAAAGGTATTTTTCATCTTTTTGTCACAATTCGTCACCTATGAAAATGAGCAAGGCCTAAAACGCCTACTTTCTGAGACTCCTAAAACAGGAAGTCATCTTAAACCACTATCACAATATAAGAACTCCATAAATGCCAAATCACAAATGATACTGCAAATGATTGATTTCTCAGCGAATAAAATCACCCCAGCTAGACAAATATAATTACAAAAAGAAACTTCTAAAGATTGCTTTCAGGATAGGTCAGCGAAGATACATCAGTGTGCTAGGGACGTGGGGATCCAGAAGACATCCCTGCCCTCTGGAAGTTTCAATTCAAGACACCTTACTACTTTCATAATGAATTCTTTATCTTTCATACATGAATATTTTCTCATTCGAAAATTTAAACAGAAAAGTTTTTTAAAGCCCTCCCTTTTGCCTTCTCTCCCCACTCCTTATTCCCCGCCAGCCCTGGATGTAACTCCTGTTAGCTGTTCAGTGTGTACCTTGCCAGGCCATGTTCTGGGAATTCACTTGCATATATGTATATAGTGTCTGACTTTTTTTTTTTTTTTTTCTGAGACAGAGTCTCACTCTGTTGCCCAGGCTAGAGTGAGTGCCATGGCGTCAGCCTAGCTCACAGCAACCTCAAACTCCTGGCTCAAGCAATCTTCCTGCCTCAGCCTCCCGAGTAGCTGGGACTACAGGCATGCGCCACCATGCCCGGCTAAGTGTTCTATATATATTAGTTGGCCAATTAATTTCTTTCTATTTATAGTAGAGACGGGGTCTCGCTTTTGCTCAGGCTGGTTTCGAACTACTGACCTCGAGCAATCCGCCCGCCTCAGCCTCCCAGAGTGCTAGGATTACAGGCGTGAGCCACCGCGCCCAGCCTAGTGTCTGACTTTTAAATACACAATTCCTGTCTGGGCGTGGTGGCTCACATCTGTAATCCCAGCACTTTGTAAGGCCAAGGTAGGAGGATCACTTGAGCCCAAGAGATCAAGACCATCCTGAGCAACATAGCAAGACCCTATCTCCACAAAAAATAAGAAAAATTTGCCAGGCACAGTGGTGCATGCCTGTAGTCCCAGCTGCTCTGGAGGCCGAGGCAGGAGGATAGCTTGAGTCTAGGAGTTCAAGGTTGCAGTGAGCCATAATGATGCAACCCAGCCTGGGCAACAGAACAAGGCTGTCTCTAAAAGTAAATAAATAAATAGATAAAATTTAAATATGCAATTCCTTACTTAAGGATTAAGGTATTTAACCTGAGGCACTTAAATATTAATATTAATTTGAACCTCCAGATAAGAATTTCCTCTCTGCATTGGCTTGCACTCTTTGCACAGAAGCTAACGCTGGGGTAATTACAAAAGGAACCAGTGTTATAGTGAACTCTCAATTAATCCAGGATTCGTGTTTCCCATCTGGGAATTCCTCAGCCCCTTGTGCTTTTCCAACTCTATTTGGGTACCCCATTCTGGCCATTGCACCTCCCATTGGTACCTTGCCCAGAAAGTAAGCTGGTAAGAGTGGAACGACACAGCGTATGATCATTGCTACATATTAGCCCCTTTCATCGGTGTGTCCCAAAGCAGAGAATTTGGAAACCACGTATTTATTTTCTCCCATCATGTAAAATAAGGTTTGAGTTTATCTGCAAATTCCACTCACTCACGCCACCCTTCCTCCACTGCCCTCAAACAAGGCTGGGCTTGGGGGGAGATTTATAAGGGAACATAACTGGATTTCCCTCTCCATCCCGGTCTGCTAATGTCCGGCTGGCTGAGGTTCAGGGCAAGGCGCCAGGCCTCGATTCTGGGGAAGGATCATCCGGAGAGATAGGGCGGGTGTGCTTTGGCGGCCGTGTGAGATCTGGCACGGGCTTTTACGTGCTGCGGTGTTATGTTTCTCAAACTCAGCACACGCACTTAGAAGACAGTCGATCATCCCCACCAAGTAGCCAGGCAGCACCTACTTGGCAGCAGAAGTACTCTGAGTGTGTTTTTAAAACAGTATTTTAGCGAAAGGCCCAAGAAATGCAAAATGGAGTGGCACTGCATGGTACTAATATGTTATGCTGATACCGGCATTTCATGGGAAATTATGGTATTTTCCTGTTTCTGACAATCAGAAAGAATGCTGGAAAGACATAGGACACATTCTATAATTGCTTTCACTTATTCAGCAAAAAAACAATAGCAGGCACATATTTTGAAATGAAACAATATTTCTTGAGCTAATAAAAATGAAGAAGGAAAAAAAATTAATTTTAGAACTTTCTCCTCACTCTTTTTCCTCTTTGCCTTTCTTGCACATGATTCACAAAGGAGAAAGAAGAAAATTCTTTACCGCTCTCCTGAACAAAGCTATCTTGCCTGCTGCTTACAAATCTTTTTTGAGAATATTTTCCACACTAGCCTGGGATTTCTGACTTGCGGTGATACAGTCTGGCAGTGGGTTTTTGGAAGAGGTGCCACTATACCGTACAATGAAACTCCAGCACTTCATTTAACCAAGTATGCTGCTTTTTTGCTGTCAGCAGGACAGACGCCTATGGATCACTCAAGAGGATAATAGGATTCCTGATATTTTTTTAACAGGATCCAAGTAAAACACCTGGGGTCAGCTTTGCAGGAAGAAGCCAGTAAGCATGGAGCAAGCATGGCCCCTCGGCCCTTAAAATCATCAAGTAGCTTACGAAGTTCAGGTTACATGGATGAAGTGTGTGGTTCCTCTAACTCTGAACAAGGAGTTTGGCTCATTAAAGAAACATCATCACATCTGGAGACTGCCTTCCTGAGGGCTGAATTTCCTCCCGTGTCCAAAGAAGGGGGAAGGCCAGATGGTCTTGAAGGCCGCTTCAGATCAAGAATTCTCAGGCTTCCGGTGGGGTTTTCCCTAGTTGGCCTTTTTCCCCAACAATAAATTTATTAGAAGATTAGGAGGAGAGAAAGACAAGTGAATGAGAGGCCAGTGTATTTGCAAGGGACCATTCACGTTACACAAGGTCTTGTCCTCATGCCTAGCCCTGCCTCGTTCATAGAAGTGGGTTTGAGGAGACAGAAACAAGGCTAACACCACAATACCATTTAAAAAAAAAAACAATGGGCCGGGTGCGGTGGCTCACGCCTGTAATCCTAGCACTCTGGGAGGCCAAGGCAGGAGGATCACTCAAGATCAGGAGTTTGAGACCAGCCTGAGCAAGGGCGAGACCCCATCTCTCCTAAAATAATAGAAAGAAATTAGCTGGACAACTAAAAAAAAATATATAGAAAAAATTAGCTGGGCATGGTGGTGCATGCCTGTAGTCCCAGCTACTCTGGAGGCTGAGGCAGGAGGATCACTTGATCCCAGGAGTTTGAGGTTGCTGTGAGCTAGGTTGATGCCACGGCACTCTAGCCTGGGCAAAAGAGTGAGACTCTGTCTCAAAAAAAAAGAAAAAAGCAATGACCAGTCACTCCCGATGTGGGCTTGGAACATTTTAACCAACTAACTCAATTTTCCCTCTTTCTCATCCGTACCTCAATTACTAAGAAAATACTAAAATTAATAAATAACAATAGGTAAAATAATAATAATATCTCTCACTTGCTCTTGTGAGGATCCAATGAGATAATACTGTATGAGAAACCCTTTACACAGTGATCAGCCATAGTAAACCACCGGTAAATGTTGGTTATTATTAGCTATTGTTGCACTGGTGACAACTCACTTTTGTGTGTTCCCTTTCACTGATGAAGAAAATTTCACGTGCTATTTCACTTAATCCAGTCTTTCGACACATACCGACACATGCCTACTATGACGTACTGGACACTGTTCTGATCACTGAGAACACACCGCGAACAAGAGAGACCAAGCCCCTGTGCTCCCCGAGTTTAGCTTCTAGTTGGGGTACAAAAGTAAGAAACAAGAAAATACGGTAGAAAGAGGAGATCAGGGTAGGCAGGAAGGGGGACTTGCTTTGTTTGTGGAGAACTGGGGGACACATGGACATTTGAGCAGATGCCTGAAAGAAGTGAGAGAATGATTCTGTGGCTGCCCATGAAAAAGGTATTCCAGCAAATGCAAAGGCCCTGAGGTAGGAAGGGCTTGGAGGAAGGGCTTAAAGGAAGGGAAAGGAGGAGTGAGAGACTGGGGAGGGAGGAGGCTCTGGGACTGGATCATGCCAGGATTTTGTTTTCCTTTCTGCGATGCAAAGCCTTTGTGAGGTCCTGAGCACAGAGATTTTATCTGATTTCCATTGTAAAAGCACCACTCTAGGATGTCATCAACATAATCCAGGAAAGAGGGTAGCTTGGTCCAGGACTGTAGTGGACGCAGTAAGAAGTGGTCAGATTCTAGACAGATCTTCAAGGTAGAGTCAACAGGATTTGCTGACGGGCTGAATTTAGAGGAGAAAAAGAGAGAAATAAGGAAGATGCCAAGCGTTGGAGGCTCGCAGCAGGTAGGGCAGAGTTGCCATTTACCTAGATGGTGAGAAATGTACTCAAAACTCCTAAGTCTGGCAGGTATCACTAATGTGCCCATTTTACAGATGAGGAAGCCAAGACACAGAAGTTGCCCAACTAGCCCCAGGTAAAGGGATCCTTGCTGGCTTAACATATAGATAAATACCCAGCAAAAACTTTCAGAGGAGCTTCCCAAAAGCAAGGTAAATAGCGAGGCCAAACTCAGACCTTAATTAAATTAGCAAAGTAAACAAATATCTTTAAGTTTTATAAAAATCAGTTAATGCTACTTTTTTTCTGAAGCTACTCCTTGCTGTGAGATGCCCAGCCCTGTGCTGGCCGGGAAGGCAGGCAACTTCCTGAAAGTCTCAGCACCTTTGCTTCTCACCACAGGGCCACTCAGTCGTCACGGAAAAGGAATTCACGGAGATCCACCCTAAAAACACCAGACCTGCTCCTGGATTCCCGTACCTGCTGCGGAAGCCCCCACAGTGAGGGTGAGAGAGAAGAAAGTTTAGCAGCTCTGAGGCTTGGGGCAGGAGCAATGTCTGCATTTGCCGCAGGGGTTCGGTGGGAAGAAGAAACCTCCCAGATTTGGGAGCCCGAGAAGCTGCACCAGCAGGGAGCCAACTCATCCACTGCCCCCCTCTGTCCTCCGGACCCTTACACACATGGGCCCCCAGCCACTTCGTGTGGGAGCTCTGTTAACACCCCCTGTCCCCAGCGGAGGGAAGCAAGGCTGGCAGAGATAACACGGCTTGGCCAAGGTCCACACAGCCTAGGAGGGCACAGCCAGCAGTGAATCCGGGTCAGGGGTCTCGAGTCTGCTCTCCCTGCTCCCCTGCACTCCCCCCCCCACAGCAGGGTGGGGGAGTCAACGAACGAAGAGGTCACCTGCCAGCGTGCATGATGGGAAGCTCAGTTTGACCAAACCTTGCTGCCTCACAAAGTAAGGAATTCGGGGGTGGGGGGACAGGGAGGGACAGTGTCAGTAACTAGATCTGGACTCCCATCTTGTTAACAATTGAAATTTCTGGCCAGGCGTGGTGGCTCATGCCTATAATCCTAGTACTTTGGGAGGCCAAGGTGGGAGGATCATTTGAGGTCAGGAATTTGAGACCAGCCTGGGCAACATAGCAAGACCCTGTCTCTACAAAAAAAATTTTACATAGAAAAATCAGCCAGTCATGGTGGCACACACCTGTGGTCCCAGCTATTCGGGAGGCTGAGGCAGGAAGATCACTTGAGTCCAGAAGTTTGAGGCTGCAGGGAGATATGATCATGCCCCTGCACTCTTGCCCAGCAGCAAAATGAGACTCTGTCTAAAAAAAAAAAATTGAAATTTCTAACCAATTTACTGAAAGAGAAAACTTCCTTCAAATATTGGCTACAGAATACGTCCAGAGCCCATTAGCAAGATATGGGGGCTCCGTGCACATCTCCGCAGGAGATAACCCTGCCTTCCCCACCCAGCTAGGGAGGCTCCGGCCTACTTAGGAGGAAGCTGCCAAGAGGTTTGGATCTCAGAGAGAGTCAGAACTACATCAATCACATACGTATTTATTCAGCGCTGACATGCCCAGAACTGTGTAAGGCCAGCAAGAAATTCTGGTCCCTGTCACCAATTTGTTTATAATCTGACTAAACAGAGATTTATTCGCATAAAATGCTCTGTAAGCAATTCAGTAAGGTTTAACCACAGGCTAGCCCAGAATGAGTATGTAGCAAATATTTGTTGCAGAAATCGTGTCTTAAAACTTGTAGGAGCTCAGACAGAGGAGAGCTCTGTGGGTCTTGGGGTCCTCAGGAGGGCTTCATGGCAGGGGTAGAAGGAGGGTGAGCCCTGGATGGGGAAGATTTTAGGCCAAGAGAAAAGTAAGTGCAAAGCTTTTATCATGCCCGAGCCCTGGAAACAGTAGAGACTTGTGACACAAGAAGGCTGCGTATTCTTAGGTCCCAGTTGAACACTCGCTCTTGTGCGATAGATAAATGTCCCTCTTACTGGCTCAGTGACCCATAGCAGAAACTATGCATTCTGTTCAAAGCAGAGTCTGTAGCATTAGGGAATATCGGGAATCCTGGGACTTACCCTGCTGCAGTTAGTTGGAGAAGTCCCGCCGGGGGTGGACAGCAGTCCTGGGCATGTGATCATTACTCTCCGCCGGCTGACAGTCCCACTGAGTCTGCCTCAGGCCGGGGGCAGTTAGCTCTCTTAGCACGTACCATGCAGGGGATTCACCCCAAAACTAACGAAGCTTACGCTGCAGGGCCACTCCTCGGCACAGACTCCTGGGAAGGGTCCAGCAGTGTGGTCACATCATCACACGGTTTGTAAAATAGGCAAAAATAATATTTTTAACTGCTGTCCATTAAGGCCACTTTCTCTTTCTACTCCCACTTTTCTTTCTCCATGCATTCCCTGTGTCACATGGCAATACAGTAGCCACGGGCGTTTCTGAGATGAAGCAGATGAGTGTGCACTGAGTACACATTTATTTGGGGTTTAGTTGGATCCATTTATGTGGCTTGTAGCTGTTGATACTTCTGTGTATACTTGAGTTATTGCTAAGCCACCGTGGTGTCGAAATGACTTCTAGGAATACCCTCATCTCTCTCCTTCCCTGGTGTTGTGATGGAAGGGTGGGGTATCCCAACGTGCTGTGTCCTACAGGTTGGGCACTAGAAGTATGCAGGTTGTGGAGGAGAAAGAAGGTTTGAAATGAATGAAGCCAGAATTTAGTCTGTGAAAAATTCTTCCAACTGTCAAACGTGTAGAATGGTAAGCCAAAGATTCCACTAACACCTAGTCAAAACAGAAGCTGTCTCCCATCAAGAATATACTTGATAATACAGAATATACAACTATGAACACAATTTTTTTTCTTTTTGAAGAGGATTTCACAAAATATAATTTTCAGAATTCCTGTATTTATATGGGATAATACTGTAGCAGCAGTACAAAGCAGAGATCCCATGTGTTCCACATCCGAATTATCAATAATAATTATCAAGCTATCAATACTAAAAAGTGCTGAATCATCTCTTTACTTTTTCTATTAAAATATGATTTTACAAAACTGCTCACACATTGGAAGACAATCGAAAAGGATAAACCTGAAGATGGGGGGCATTATCTATGTCAGGGGGTTCAGTAAAACACATTTTTTTTTCTGGATTTGGAGATATTTGTAGTCTTTTTTCTAACTGTGATTTCTTGTCATTTATTTTCTCATTCTAAATAAAAAATTATTTTCATATCAACGTTTGTATTTGTCATTTTCTATTATTTTCCTAAATAGGGGACCCAAATTATATAAGGTCTAGGCCTTACAAAATCTCGATCCAACTCCTAAATGTTCATAGTAGCTTGTATAACTGAAAATCATCCTTGCCAGGACCATGGAAGACAGTGATTTTTGTTTCTCTGGTAGAAAGGCAGTGTGGTACAGTGCTCGGGGGAGCGACCCTGGGCCAGACTGCCAGAGTTCCAATGCCACCCTAACTCAGCGCCTGTCACCTACAAGGCACTTCATAAGCGTTCACTACAACATTATTGCCTTAGACATGTCATGCCTTGTTCTAATTCCTTACTCAGATACAACGGGCACAAGATATGGAATTTTGAGAAATTATTTGTAGCTGTATTTTCCACACATGATTTTTAACTAAAACATCACTCTAAAGTAAAAAGTAAAGGATGAATTGGGAACTCTGTGTCCATTTGTTTCCCCCGACATGGTAGCATGAGGATGGCGTGCAGGTGCCAGATGAATTCAGCTTGAATAACAGAGGGTGCTGGAGAAGAGAACGAGTGACCCTCAAAGGTCCTTTCACCAATGGAAGGATGCTCATTGCCCCAAAGCTGAGCCAGGACTTTAACTCAGGAGGATTTGACTGACCCCTTGTGGTAGAAAGTGGTTGGTGCATCCGATCCAGAGCCCACGTCGGGGATGTGCTCTCCCACCGTCCTTCCCCGAAAATACAAGGAGCAAAAAGGTAAAGTAGGTTACTAACTGCCCGGGTTCACCCCATTCGGCTGGAAACTCTTATTTACAGTTGCTTCTCCGATCACCCTCTTTCCTGGCACACTTCAGAGTTCTCATCAAAGGCGGGGGGGGGGGTGATGTCGGGAATATGAACTTTGGATGTTAAAAAAACAAAAAAATGAGAAAAAAAAAATGAAGGAAGGAAGGAAAAGCAGGAGGGGAGGGAAGTCGGCAGGGCAGGAGGACAGATAAGAAAAAGAACACCAATTTGGGATATTGAGATGTTAGCTCAGCCACTGACACATGAAAGAATGTAGCCATCTGTTTACTGTCCCCAGCCTCCCTGTCCTCATAGATAAAATGAAACCCAGTGTTAATGATTGAATCAGGCGATGTTTATAAAGTGCCAGTGCATGGCGCAAAGAGGTGCTACACAAGTGTTTATGTTGCTATCACTGAACATGATGATATTATATGTACTCAGTACCATATACTCATTCATTCACACTACTATATAGGACATCTTTTAAAAGAAAGGGGAAAAAACAGAAGTTTCTTTTAAATGAACGATTTCTGCAGCTGAGATCTGGTTTGTCACAGTCTCTGCCGATATATACGCAAATGGAAAACGCTCCTTGTCCAGGAAGCTTGGGTTCCCTGTACAAGCAGCATTCCAGAGAGGGTTTGGGGGAGGGGACACGGAGCACACCACCCCCCTTCCCAAGAGAGCCCGCGGGACAGCCCGGGCTCTGGTGTGTGTCTTCACTTATCTCCCCGTAGGGAATGCCTGGGGTCCCACTCAGAAGTAAATAGTCTTTGCTGAGGCTGGGAGGAGACAGTCCCTGTTTCCTCAACCCCCTAACGTCCTGGCATGAGAAGCCCTCAGCACTCCAGGAAGGTGGGCTCCCCATTCCCGACCCCAGGTAAGATGGAGAGGAGGGAGCCAGGTGACCAGACAAGCCTGACTTGTCTCCCCTCAACAGCAGGTAACAGGGGATTGGCGACATCTCTTCACTGTGTCCCGCTTCTTCCCAGAAGAGTGGAGGTGGGGGCCGAGGAGAACAGACACTGAACTGGGGAACTAACCTGGGGAACTGGGTTAGAAGAAACCAAACTGCCTGGCTTGGTACAACTTGGCCGGACCCCTGCAATGGATCTCGAACCTTCCCTAGGTACCCTGACCTCCCCAATCATCAAGCCGGGGCAGCCCAGGATCACAAGCCCCTAGGCCTCCCTCCCAACTCCCCACACTCTGGAATGGCTACCACGTCTACGTTTCCTTTCCTTGCCTCCCACCGCAGGGCATTAGGAAAAAATATGTTTTTCCATATGTTAAGATATTAAAAGTCATTATTATTAAAATGTGAGAAGTTCATTGGAGACATCATGTACACTACATTTGTGGGGGGTTTTGTGGGGGTTTTTTTTGTTTTTTTTTTTGAGACAGAGTCTCACTTTGTTTCCCAGGCTAGAGTGAGTGCCATGGCATCAGCCTAGCTCACAGCAACCTCAAACTCCTGGGCTCAAGCAATCCTCCTGCCTCAGCCTCCCGAGTAGCTGGGACTACAGGCATGTGCCACCATGCCGGGCTATACATTTGTGTTTTTAAAAAGGGCATACCAATATATACATACGTGTATTTCCTAATATCAAAATAAAAACCGACAGAGAGTTAATAGGCCATAATATTGTTTATAGGAGAATGGGGGTGTTAGGTAGATAGCAAGGGATCTCTGAGACTCTCCTAGGGACAAAAGTGGGTGCTTTGCCTTGGTGCTGCCTTGAGCAATTGGCCCACCAGGGAGAAAGGACCAGGACTTGATGCAAAGTGTAGTTTCAGCAGGATTGGTGTCAATTCCTATTTGAACACCTGGTGGAGTTCAGCAGCGAATCTGTCAGGTCCTGGGCTGTTTTGTTTAGAGTTCTTTCATTATTCAGTCAATCTCACTACTCATTACTGGTCTGTTCAGGATTTCTATTTCTTCCTAATTCAAACTTAGGGGGTTGTATGTTTCCAGGAATTTAACTATTTCCTCTAGATTTTCTAGATTGTGTGCATATTGGTGTTTATAGTAGTTCCACATGATCTTTTCTGTGGTATCAGTTGTTACATCTCTATTCTCATTTCTAATTGAACTTATTTATATCCTCTCTCTTCTTTTCTTGATTAAGGTAGCTATTGGTCTGTTGATTTTATCTTTTCAAAGAACCAATTTTCATTTCATTAATCCTTTGTATTTTTGTCTGTTTCAATTTCATTTGGTTCTGGTTTGATCTTTGTTATTTCTTTTCTTCTATTAGCTTTGGATTTCGTTTGTTCTTGTTTTTCTAGTTCCTTGAGATTAGATTGTCATTAACAGCATTAGATTGTCAATTTGTGATGTTTCTGTCTTTAAGGTAAGCATTTAGTACCATAAACATCCCTCTTAGCACTGCTTTTGCTATATACCAGAGATTTTCATAACTTCTGTCACTTCTGTTTTCATTCTGAAAAATTTTTAAATTTCCATCTTGATTTCATTTACTACTAATTTATGTTTGTTTATTTTGTATCCTTCAACTTTACTGAATTTGTTTATCCGTTCTTAACTTTCCAGTTAATTCATTTACATTCATGAACATCGCAAAAATATATATGAAAAATGAAGACAGAAGCTATTGCATTCCTAACAAGTCATTGGGAAAGGAAATATCACATCTCCTTAGGAAATCATGACCAGATCAGTTGTAACAGTTTTTAAGTGAAGTCTTTCTGCTTTTCTAAAAATAACATTATGTCATCTGTGAACAGGATAATTTGACTTCTGTTCCAATTTAGTTGCCCTTTAATTCTCTTTCATGCCCAATGCTCTGGCTAGAACTTCCAGTACTATGTTGAATAAAAATGGTGAAGGTGGGCATACTTGTTCCAGATCTTAAAGGAAAGGCTTTCAGTTTTTCCTTGTTCAATATTATGTTAGCTGTGGTTTGTCATATATGACCTTTATTGTATTGAGGTACGCTGCTTCAATACCTACCTTGTTGAGAGTTTTTATCATAAAGCAATGTTGAATTTTATTAAATGCTTTTTCAGTATCTCTTGAAATGAGCATATATTTTTTGTCCTTGATTCTGTTAATGTGATGTATCATGTTTATTGATTTGTGTATGTTGAGCCATCCTTGCATCCCTGTGATCAATCCTACTTGATCATGGTGAATAATTTTTTAATACGTTATTGTATTTGGTTTGCTAGCATTTTGTTGACGATTTTTGCTTCTAGTTCATCAGGAATATTGTCTTGTAGTTTTTAGTCTAGCTAAAGGTTTGTTGATTTTATCTTTTAAAAAAGCCAACATTGGCCGGGCGCAGTGGCTCATGCCTGCAATCCTAGCACTCTGGGAGGCCGTGGCGGGCAGATTGCTCGAGGTCAGGAGTTCAAAACCAGCCTGAGCAAGAGTGAGACCCCATCTCTACTATAAATAGAAAGAAATTAATTGGCCAACTAATATATATAGAAAATATTAGCCGGGTATGGTGGCGCATGCCTGTAGTCCCAGCTACTCGGGAGGCTGAGGCAGAAGGATCGCTTGAGCCCAGGGGTTTGAGGTTGCTGTGAGCTAGGCTGATGCCACGGCACTCACTCTAGTCTGGGCAACAAAGCGAGACTCTGTCTCTAAATAAATAAATAAACAAACAAACATTTCATTTCATTGATCTTTTGTGTTGTTTTTGTTTTGGGGTTTTTTGGCCTCAATTTCATTTATTTCTGCCCTGATCTTTATTATCTCCTTCCTTCTACTAATTTGGGTTTGGTTTGTTCTTACTTTTCTATTATAGTTCGTTGAGGTGTATCATTAGGTTTTTTATTTGAAATCTACTTTGCTTTTTTTTTTTGAGACAGAGTCTCACTTTGTTGCCCAGGCTAGAGTGAGTACCATGGCGTCAGCCTAGCTCACAGCAACCTCAAACTCCTGGGCTCAAGCGATCCTCCTGCCTCAGCCTCCCGAGTAGCTGGGACTACAGGCATGCGCCACCATGCCCAGCTAATTTTTTCTATATATATTAGTTGGGCAATTAATTTGTTTCTATTTTTTATAGTAGAGACGGGGGTCTCGCTCTTGCTCAGGCTGGTTTCGAACTCCTGACCTTGAGCAATCCGCCCGTCTCGGCCTCCCAGAGTGCTAGGATTACAGGCATGAGCCACCGCGCCTGGCCTCTACTTTGCTTTTTGAACTTTACTTTTTTGATCTTCATGTTTATTGTCATAAACTTCCCTCTTAGTACTGCTTTTGCTGTGTCCCATACATCTTGGTATGTTACATTTTCATTTCATTTCAAGAATTTTTAAAACTTCCTTGTTAATTTTTTCATGGACTCATTGATCTTTCAGGAGCATATTGTTTAATTTCCACGTGTTTGCATAGTTTCCAAAGTTCGTCTTATTTTTGATTTGTTTTTATTCTACTGTGGTCAGATAAGATACTTGGTATGATTTTGACCTTTTGAATTTGGTGAGACTTGTTTTCTTTTTTTTGTTTTTTATTTTTATTAAAAATTATATTGTTTTTAAAATTCTCTATAATTTCTTATTTTCATAAAACAGCTTCTGAAGGTGAGACTTGTTTTGTGGCCTAAAATATGATTTATCATGGAGAGTGTGTTTCACGTGCTGATGAGAAGTATGTGTATTCTACAGCAATTGGATGAAATCCTTCATAAATTTCAGTTAGGTCCATTTGGTCTAGAGTGTAGCTTAACTCTAATGTTTCTTTGTTGATTTTCTGTCTGTCTGATCTATTACTGAAGTCACCTAATATTATTGTATTGCACTCTATCCCTCCCTTTAGATCTATTAATATTTTATATATTTGCATGCTCTGATGTCAGGTGTATATATATTAATATTTACAATTGTTATATCCTCTTGCTGAATTGACCCTTTTATTATATAGTGATCTCCTTTGTCTCTTTTTATAGTCTTTGACTTGAAATCCATTTGATAGACTATAGCTACTCCTACTCTTTTTTGGTTTCTATTTGCATGGAATATCCCTCCATCCTTTCACTTTCAATCTGTGTGTCTCTATAGGTGAAGTGAGTTATAAATACAAATTTTAAATGTTTTATTTTTTTCTCCTAAGAACTTCTATTAATACTTCTTGTAAGGCCAGAGTACTGGCAAAAATTCCCAGAATTTTTGTCGCTCTGAGAAAGTCTATTTTTCCTTCACTTTTGAAGGGTAATTTCACTAGATACAGAATTCTAAGATGGTAGTTTTTTCTTTCAAAACTTTAAATATTTCACTCCACTCTTCTTGCTTGCATAGTTTCTAAAGAGAAGTTTGATATAATTTCTTATCCTTGCTTCTCTATAGGTAAGATCCCTTCCTTATCCCACCCCTGCCCCTATCCCAGGCATCTTCCAAGATTTTCTCTGCCTTTAGTCTTCTGCATTTTGAAGTTAGTCATGTTTCAACTTTTAGTATTTACCCTGATTGGTGTTCTCTAAGCTTCCTGGATCTGTGCTTTGGCATCTATCAATAGTTTGGGGATTTTGTTTTTTTTGTCTTAGATTATTTCTAATATTTCTTCCATTACTTTTTTATGAAAAGAAAATCTCTTGGTTTTCCCATTATACATTATACCTTTTTGTAATTGTCCCACAGTTCTTGAATATTCTGCTTTTGCATTCATTTTTCTCTTTGCATTTCAGTTTTGGAAGTTTCTATTGACCTCTCTTCAAGTTCACTGATTCTTTCCCCAGCCATGTCCAGTCCATTTATAAGCCCAACAAAAGTATTCTTCATTTCTGTCACACTGTTTTATTTCTAGCATTTACTTTTGATTCTTTCTTAGAGTTTCCATCTCTCTGTTTACATTGTCCATCTTTTTGCATGTTGTTGTCCACTTTTTCCATTAGAGCCCATAGCATATTAATCATAGCTGTTTTAAATTCCTGGTCTGATTCAGAAGAACCAGGTTTCCACAAAAAAATAAAAACAAACCAAAAAAAAAAAAAAAAGTAGAAAAACTTTCCAGGTCTGATAATTCCAAAATCTGTGCCATATATCTGAGTCTGGTGCTCATGCTCACTATGTCTCTTCAAGCTATTTTGGGTTTTTTTGGTTTGTTTGATCTTTTAGTATGCCTTGTAATTTTTGTTGAAAGCTTGACATAATGTACTGGGTTAAAAGAACTGAGGTAAATAAGTCTTTGTGAAGTTTTGTTTATCTTCTTAGGAGTTAGGCTTTGTTTACTCTTTGCTGTGGCTGAATCAGAAACCAAAATTTCCTCAGGTATTCTTGTTTTTGTTTCTTATTATTGCCTTTGGGTTTCCCTGGAGACTTATTTTACTAAATAACACCTTAACATGCTGTTCTTTCAGTTGAAATCTCATTATTACAAACGAGCAGTGGTAGTATCGGTGGTGGCAAGATGGCACGGGGAAGTGTGACTATAGAGTCACATGATTAGGTCTCAGTCTTTCAGTGAGCCCATGTTCCTGAGCTGTGACTGTCACACGTCATCCTTAGTCCTCTCCCAGCCCTCATTAAGTGAACAAGGAAGGCTACAGGGGGCTGGAGTTTGGTATCTGTCTTTCCTCAAACAGAAGTCAACAAAGGGCTGAAATCAGGTATTTTGTCAGTTAAGCTCTGGTAAAGTTGTTGCCCTTGAAGGCAGGCCTTGTTAAGAATGGAGAACTCTAAGCATATTTCAAAATTGCTACTTTCCCTTCCTTCTGCCTTTTTTCCCCCAATCTTCGCTCTGAGAATTTGCTAGGCCTCATAGGGGTAAATCTCACCAAAGTGTGCCCCTCCTCACCTTGAGTTTTTAATTCTTAATTTGTCCACACTGATGCCCTAACAAATCCATCAGCTGCAGTTTAGGTTTTCCTACCCTGACACTGGTTCCAGCAGCAGTTTCTGCTCCTGGGTGTCTGCTCCTGCAAGCTGTGATGTTCTGTGCCCACCTATCTGTGTGTATATTTGGAGCAGTGGTTTGCTCTCTGACCACAGTTAATAGGCAAAGGCCCTCTAACTAGTTGTTTCTCCATTTCCTTATTACAGTTAACCTCACCTATAATGCATTTCCCAAACTGTTTGTCAATGTTGCATTCAAGATATTAATTGGTGTTTTGTGGAAAGAAAGGAGAGAGAGTAAGAGAGGGAAATACTCTAAAATAGATGAAAAATAATGAATATACTGTCTTGAAAATCAGCCTTTCAGAAAGCTGCCACATCTGTGAACACGAGGATCTGGCACCTACAGTATGAATGCATTTCATCTTTACATCTAATCAGAGCATCAGCAAAAACAGTGCTGACAGTCTGATTCACGTGTGATCCACGCAGTGACTGACGGGTCTCCGTTTCAGGTCTAGTCTTATGCCTTATTATGTTTATCACTCTTTTGTTCTTAATGAGTTTACAAAGAGTCTTGTTAGAGAGGGAGAAACAATTAGCCAAATGATCCTTCTTCAGCAATTAATTTATCTGAGAGATTATTTTTGGTGTTTTAATCCATGCACTTATTACATTTTATAAAGTCCTATCACTGCTCTGCAATACACCCTTTAAACATTTTCACTGCCAATGCATTTAGAAAATGTTGTGCTAGCAGACTATCAAATAATTTTAATCTCTGTTAAGGATGAGTAACTGTCAATGATAAAAAAATATATAAAGCAGATTTTCTAAAATGTCTTTATTTTTAAAACCTATACAGTTCCAATTTAATAAAAAATATTGTCATATCTAATTATACAGCAACAGAAATAAACCAAAAAAATACAGATTAGAGGTTACCCAAAATAAATTCACAATTTTAAAATTGGAATACATATGTTTTTTTCAATACACAAAAGATTTTGTTTCAAATGGTTTCCCTCACAAACATCTCAGAACACATATAATCTTTTGAATTGGAACTAGACAACCTCTCAATGTCACAAATAAGTGCTTCCAAAAATAAAATAAGCCCCATTCAATTACTGACTTAGTCACAAAACATTAGAGAAGCCAAAGAAATTGTTGCTTTAAAATGTCTACCTCTTGAAATCAAGGTGTCAGCTGGCAGGGGAGGGGGGAAGTCTACTTGAAAAGTCTACATCTGAGTTATGAAGAAGAATATGCTTTTTATAGAAAAAGTTTAGTCTTCCTGACTGGTTGATTTACTTTCTATCAAGTATATCCTACTCAGACTATTTTCACAATATATTTTAATCCTGAAAGAGTATGCGGTGTTACAATATGAAAAGCTTCTTTGGCCCTATAGATAGAGGTACCTTAAATGTAAACAGTTGCAATGAGAGCCTTCTAGATGTGGATGTTTATTTCTTATACTGCATTGGAGATGTAAGTCCTTTTTCTCAAAGACATGGTAACTTTCTTTCCAACAATAATAGGTTTTTGATGTATTGAGATTTGTTTTTAAATGCCTTAAAAATCAAAATTTTATGTATAGTATTCTAAGGAATATTTTCAAAAGATCAGAGAAAAGCATATTATGATATTACACCATAGATTTTATTAATGGTAAATGTTTGCATTTATTTCTAAAAGCTTAGCTCTAAGCATTTTTTAACAAAAGCTAATAAGAATCATTTGCCATAAACTATATTCACAAACAGGACTTTAAATTTAAACCAACACTGAAAGCTAAAAAACTAGAAAAAATACAAGGCAAAACACTGCTGAGTCAATTAAATTGCTTTCTATCATTGAATATACTGCATGAGAATGACACAAGCACTGAATGTAACAACAACAAAAAAAACAATTTTGTGGATTCAGTCTATATGACTAGCATTAAGAATGACATGCAATTCGTGGCTTTCTTCAAAAAAATGTTTTTAATTGAATCATTTCAACAAAGGGTCTTTCCCTTCTCCCTCATTTGACTAGAAGACAATCTGTGTTTCCCAAACAGATCCTCCTTTCACACTAAAATAGCAAACTCTGTGAGCTCTTTGCAGATGCTACTTATAGATGACTTTGCATAATGACTTAACATGGAATTATTTTTCTGTTAACAGTGTCATGGTCATAAATAATCAGTTTCTTAAAAACAAACAAGTGCAAATCTAGAAAATTTCCTTTAAAGAATTACCCAAACCCAGCACACACATGCAGTATCGCTATTACATAAGCTAAGCAATATGACTTAAAAACGTGTATATAATGATACACATGCACTAAAGACCACCTTCTAAAAAGTTTTAATAGTGTTGCCAAGTTAATAATTCTTTCAAGGCACCGAAGAATTATGTGGATGGAGTCTCCAAAATATAATTAACAATTGCTTAGACTGTTAAAAAGCCCTGAGTCAGAACTTTCAATAGCTTCCTGAAATTATAGATCTCAGACATAATGGCACATGTTTGTTTATTTTATACAAAAAAATTACAAGACCATTTTGCTTTTTGGAGGGAAGAAGTCATGTTTACGAAACAAAATCAAGTAGAATATACAGGAAAAGTAAAATATTCAGCAATATTATTTTTCTTATACAATTTGTACATGTCAATTATAACTTGTAGTTACAGATTTAGGCACCGAATTAATGTGACAAGTCACTTTTCCTGTACCTACTATTTAAATTCTCAACAACAAAAATCTCAATTTTAACCTCAGGTTCCCATTTCCTCTTTACTCACAAATAGGAATAAATGCTGGAAAAAGTAATACTATGACAGAAAAGGAGGTAGAAAATGCCAATGTAGCAACTTACAGTTTTAATTCATCAGCTCCACTATCTAGTTCCTATTTTTATACTGTAGTTTCACCCACTACTACATATCAGTAAATTAAGCTCAATATAAAGGATTTGCCCCCTCACTGTAGTAAAGCAATGTACACATGAGACAGCATTAAAATTTCCTCAAATTTAATGTTATAAAGAAATACAACTATAATTATTAATACTGCTATAGTTATATATATGTTAAAGTTCCAAGGCTATATGATTATCAAGTAATATCAGTAAGCATTCCTATCATAATATTCAAGCAAATGAAATTAGGTTGCCTTTTGGAGAGAAAAACATATTTTGAAACTTTTACAAGTAGATGTAAAGACAACTGACATTTTCAGCAAGGTACACATAATTTGTGAAAATCTATTACCTTCCCAATTTAGTACAAATTCAAAGCTAACCTAATTCTAATACTTAAAATGTATCTCTTCCCTCTGGTTCCAAATAACAAACTCTTCCAATTAACAGACATTTAAAACCTACTCAATTATGATCGCTAACAAGTGGAAGAAAAGAGAGAGAAATGCTGCCCCTCCCCCAAATTCTAAGAACTTGATGTTTACCATGACTTTAGATCTTGCAAACACAAAGAACCTACTAAATAATTCAGGTGTTTCTTGATTTACACATAGTCAAAAATTCCATTCCACTGGGGAAGGAGGATAAGGGATGCTGTTGTTTAATGGGTATAGAGTTTCAGATTTATAAGATGAAAAAGTTCTGGGAATGTGTTTCACAACAATGTGAAAGTACTTAACAGTACTGCACTGTACACTTAGAAACAGTTAAGATGGTAAATTTTATGTTATGTGTTTTTTACCATAATAAAAATGCAAAAAAATATCTATCCCCAAATTCAATTTTTACACAAATTACTACTGTAAAACATTTCAGACACTCAGAGAGGATAAGTGCTTTTCCTTTTGGATTAAAAAAAAAAAGCAAGCTATATTAAAGCCTATAATTTACAAAGCAATTATTAAACTACACTAAGAACTGATTGGCTGAAAGACCCTTTTTATTACTTAATTAAATATATTCTCTCCACTAATGCTTTAATGGAATCTACATGATCTTCTTTATCTTTCCTATCTGTAGCAAGCTCACTGTCCTGACCCTATCCTACTCCCTCCCTAATTCTCTTAGTTCATAAATTTACCAATTATTTCTACTCCAAAAAGGGTCCAGAGTTCAGAATAATCAAAGAAAAGCAACTGGGCAACACATAACTTGACAGTATGTTTCTACCATATGAAAATGACCCAGCAAACTTTGAAATTTGAACTGGACAAACCTTAAGCAACATGCATTTCAATACGCTAAAATGTTCTTATAGGCTAAAGCCATCAAAAATATAAATTTAAGGTAGTTATATCCAACTTTATCAATTAAATTTATGCCTTAGTAGCTTGCTGGTCAATTTGCAATGTTTAAAGTTACAAATATCTTAAGGATATTTTGGCCAGCTAAACTAAATACTTGTCTAATATAATATTCCTATACTAATACAAAATTATCTTCTCTTGACAACCTTCTTGCTCCTAACAAAATTAAATATGTATATAGTATAAGCAATAAGAATGTTAAATCATGTGGACAAACACCATTAGAATAGCACCGTCTGGTAAGTTGTATGTGTGTTTTACATAACAAAGCTAACAATCTTAGAATAATAAAAATGTGGTAATGTGAGGGGGTACAAAGAGGGAATCCAAATACAACTCAATGACAATTCTTCTGAAACATTAGGAAATGTTTTGTACCTTTGAATCCCTTCCTTTTGACTACAGATTACTTTAAATACATGCTGCTACACAATATGTGTGCTAAGATGTTTTTTATTTTATTTTATTTTTTGCAGAGACATGGTCTCACTATCTTGCCCAGGCTGGTCTCAAGCAATCCTCCTGCTTCAGCCTCTCAAAGTGCTAGGATTACAGAAATGAGCTACTGCACCTGGCTTTGACTATTTTTTTCAATGCTGTGTATCTAACCCCTGCAGCCCAAAAAATACTTTTTTAAATGAATGCATGTCAGTTTTTTAATGATTCTAGGAATAGTAAAAGCTGTTTTGAGCCACAGGATAAAGAGGTTTAGATAATGAGGAAGAAACACACCAAACTGGAAAAGTACTGCTAAGAGACATACAGTAAGAGGTAGCATTCAGAGAGTTGGAGCAAAGTCACTTAAATGATTAAGTTCTTAATTTATTCTCTCTCGCAAACCTAAAATAAATTTAAAATAACTTTTAGGTACTTGGAAACATGAATAGAGAAGTATTTTCTATTCATGAAACAAATTTTAAAGTGATACAAATACAGGAAATCCATAAGTACTTAGCACTATAATTTTAGTGACTTTATGATTTCCATCATAGACTTCTGTATTATACTTTTATTATGAAGGAAATAATAAAACTAGTCTAGAAGATGATATTACCAATTAGGGATACAAGTGTTAGCACTGCAGCTCAGAAGATAAATAAAAAGGATTTGTTTAAGTAAAGTAGAGCTGTAGACCACACCATACTCTGACTGGCCAAACTCCATAAGAGTCAGCCATGTGCCCCCCCTCCTCACCAGGTGATCTAGTGGAAAAGAGATGGGTGGCCTATGGCATGGAAGAAAAAGAAAAATCTGACTTACGCTGTTTTCAAATCTGCAAGAAGATAGTCTTGTTTGTGTCTTTATGTGAACATCATCAATCAGATGTTCTGACTTTTTACACTTTAAAATAGTTTTAAAAATAGCCTCGGTGGCCCTTTATTAGATAACTGAATAGAGTCAATATAAATTTTCAAATTTGAAATTTATAAACATTTTTCTGTTCTAAATGGTAAGTTACTCAGCTAAACACAGATATGGAATTGTCAAGATGACAAAATCAGCCAGCAAAGCTCCCCCCTGGCTTTAACCAGGACTTCCAAAGGCAGCAGCAATTAGGCAGCCAGAAATACAGTATTACAAGGGCTGGAGACACTGTAATTTTAAATTTAGTTGTTGTATTATAGTAGAAAAACTGAAATAAGAAAAGGCTAGCCAGATTTAAAGGAGAAAAAAACTACAAAAGAAGATAACTATTCTTAGTAGTAAGTTTATAAACAATATATAGTAGATACTATTGTAAACAGCTGATATTTTTATAATCTAGCAGCAAAACACTTATATATATGTATATTTACCCTGGAGGCAACAAGATTACTCATTCAGAGGAGAGAAAATGATTAGACACTCTAAAGTTTGTGTCAAAAAAAAAAATCTACAGGTAATCAGACATATTTTTGTATATGTCCTGGTCACACTTTCTAAAGTATTTATTATGAGGTTATTTACTGTGTCTTGGTGATTGTTGGCAGTTTAAATAATATCCTCATCTCTAAGTATAAACAGAGACTGTTTTCTTTATAGTAAGACTTACTGAGAAAGAATGGAAGTAAGGCCTATAATAAAGGCAGAATCAGTAACACTGTCAGAATTAATTGATAGAGAGAAAAAAAGATCGCTGCCTTTGGACAATGCATTATCCTTTGCAGATCAGCACACTAGAAAAGCTAAATAGAACCTCAGAGGTCCAAATAGAGTTAGGTCATTTCACTGGTCAGATCAAGCCCAGGTAAGTAATCACAGGGAAAAATGAAAAACATTTCTCACAGATATTTTTTTTAAAATAGTTGCTGGACAAAACAGTATATAAATTAATATTAATATAACTGACCATTAACAGTTATATGGTCAGTTAACAGGTACTCTTTTATTGCTTTTTATCCCTTCAGTTGCCCACGATTGCTTCCTTTTCTTTTTCATGTCTATCAGTAATTTTGAAACTGGTAATTTTTTTTATTTTAAAATTGATGTGTACAAATCAGAAACTGGTAATTTGATTCAAGCTAAACAAGTTTCCTTTTGAATCTAGAAAATAAGCTAAATGCAAAGCCATTATACTCTTACTTTATGCATCTATTTACTCTAAAACTTAAGAAACAAACATGTGGATAAACTTTCTGTTATCTCAAAAAGAGACTCTTCCCTTCAATATTCCCTTAAACTATGCAGAACTTATACTAGCATTATCATTTACCATATATAATATAAGGTTTGGCGTGCCCCTTTCATTTGATGCATGACTTTTCAGAGTACCTGCATCAACTCACTGTGTAAGACCATGATAAACTGAAGGATAACTGATCACAGGCAAGTATGTCTTTTTTTGAGGTCTAACAAGTTTATAAATTATAATAGAAAATACAATAAAAACAAAAATAACCAGAAGATCCCTAATGGTTTCCCCTTAGAAGCTAAAAGTAAATTACCTATGAATTACACGGATTTGATGGTCGAGATTTAAAAGAAAAAAGACAACCCCAAAAAACAATTTCAAACACTTCTGTAGAGTTTTTGTTCTAGTACATTTACAGTCTAATTACATTCTAATAAAGAAACTATGATATTAGAAATTAATTCATTAGAACTTCCAGCTAGCTTAAAAGCTTACTAAAATCTCATGACCAGATATTTTAGCTAACAAAACACACTGTTTCCTAGTTAATACAAAAGAATCCTTCTTTCAATAGCCTTGCGACAAATAGGACATTCACTCATGCGGTCTCCACAGAGCTGGCATGTTCCATGGCCACAGAGGAAAATCATATTCTTCAGACGATCCAAACACACAGGGCACATTGTCTGTAATGTGAGATAACAAAGTGATAAATGCTGAGGCATTTTAAATTTTGAAAGTGACATAACAAGACAATTCTATTATACCATTATTTTTCTTTTTTTGTTTTAGTCAAGTAATATTTTGATGATTTTAAAAAATGTTTAAGTAGGCCGGGCGCAGTGGCTCACGCCTGTAATCCTAGCACTCTGGGAGGCCGAGGCGGGCGGATTGCTCGAGGTCAGGAGTTCGAAACCAGCCTGAGCAAGAGTGAGACCCCGTCTCTACTATAAATACAAAGAAATTAATTGGCCAACTAATATATATAGAAAAAAATTAGCCAGGCATGGCAGCGCATGCCTGTAGTCCCAGCTACTCGGGAGGCTGAGGCAGGAAGATTGCTTGAGCCCAGGAGTTTGAGGTTGCTGTGAGCTAGGCTGATGCCACGGCACTCACTCTAGCCTGGGCAACAAAGCGAGACTCTGTCTCAAAAAAAAAAAAATGTTTAAGTAGTTAAAATGTCATCCCTATAAAACAGAAATACTGGTTGTACTGTCAGGATAGTATAAAAGGTACTAAATTTAAAAAACTATATAAAACAAAAGATATAAACACCAAAACATAATAGGAAATGGATGAAATAGCCCTGTTAAGTCTGATTCAGATTCCTCAACTCTAGGTACTCAGCTGCTCTTGTATGAAAAGAACATGACGTATCAGCATATTAGGGGTCCGAGAGCCATGCAGAGACGTAGTTGAGAGCACGTGCTAGCCACTATGCCTGATATGATACAATCTCAGTCCTATTATCATTCCCACTTGGAAAATGAGGAAACTGAGGCTTAGTGGGGTTTAAAACCTTCCTCAAGGCAAGCCATACTAAGAACTTGGGTTGCGTGGCTCCAGAGCACTTGCTCTTAGACATTGTGCTTTAGTGCATCAATATCTATGTAGATTCCCTGAGTGAAAACCAATTAGCTTTTGTTATACATTAATAAATGTATGTTATACATAAATAAATTTCATGAACCCAGAAGAATTTAAGAAATATGTTAGGCATATTTCTGTGGAAACACCCTAGAAAATCATATTTTTTCACAAAACACATTTTATAAAAACATATTTTGCCTTAATACATAATATTTCATCTGAATTATATCTTTCTCAAATAACATGGAATAATTAAACAGGAATGTCTAGATTAATAAACTAGGCCTGAAGCTCATTTGACAATGTAGTTACTGACCTTGACAATACCAGCAATCATTATTTAAAAAAAAAAAGGAATTATGGTCTAAATTGTTAACTCCACTCCTCCAAAGCAAACTGTCATGTTTATATATCTTAAAGTTTTGAAAAGCAAAGCTGTAGAAAATCACATCTTTTTGGGTTTTTAAAAAGCCAAACTAGCTTTTTAGTGTCATTAAAATAGCTTTGTTTCTAATCAATTTTCAAGGTCCATGTAATTAATAACTCTTATTTCCAAAAGTAAACACATCTATGCACTCTGTGTTAAATTCCTTTGAGATTAATAAATCCTTATTAGCAAATTAAATTAATTTCTGTTAAAGAAACACTGTGGTAACAGATTGGATATTTAAATGAAGACAGTTGTTCAGATGTTTTCTCTGGTTTTCTTAATAACCTTGAAGGAGGTCCCTACAAGAAATCCCATTGTACCTCGGAAAATGACTTTTTAGTGATAAAATATGGTCATGAGGGTTATTTAAGGAAGAATAAACTTTTCTGGAATGCTAAACTTTGGATATAAGTAGAGCTGAATTATTCTTTTATAATATAATTCTTCTATAATACAGCCCAGTAAGTGTCATCATTATTATAAGAACAATTTAAATTTATAATTAGGAGATAAAATGCTTTTCACAAAAGATATGTTAAAAAATCAGATTTATCTTTCTATAATTGTCTTATGGCAAAGGAACCAAGATGCTAAGAGCTTCAAAATTTTAAAAACATTTTATTTTATATTATAATGAGCCAAAAATGTTCCCAACTACATTAAGAACCTTTAAATTCATATTTACTTATTCACTGTGTAACACATATTGCTAGGTGCTAGATTTCAAAAGAAACACCAGCCCAATTGTGGAGTCTCCATCTTTTCAGATGGGTATTTAAATGCCTAATAAATACATGTACCTACATTCAATTTGAAATTAGTTATTAGTTATCCTGGGTCACTATCTATTGGCTATGTTATTTTCTTATAAATTCAGATAGAAAACACAGGAGTGATAACTCTAATAACTGCATGGCAATACTGATGTGACTGTCAAGCTAAAGAAATGACACCCCTACTGCTCAGGCCTTTGAATCAGATTTAGTCACAGGGTCAAAGTAATAAAGTATGGTACCAAAAAAAAAGACTTGCTTTTTTTTTTTTTACAATCCCACTCTGTTTCCCTGAGCGGAGAGTGCCATGGCATCAGCCTAATTGACCAACCTCAAACCCCTGGGCTCAAGCAATCCTCCTGCCTCAGCCTCCCAAGTAGCCAGGACTACAGGCATACACCACCACACCTGGCTAGTTTTTCTATTTTTAGTAGAGACAATGTCTCGCTCTTGCTCAGGCTGGTTTTGAACTCCTGACCTTGAGCAATCCACCCGCCTAGGCCCCTCAGAGTGCTAGGATTGATTACAGGCATGAGCCACTTCACCTGGCCAAGACTTGCTTTCTTATTTAACATACATTAATACAAACAAGTTTTACCAGATTTCTTTATTTTGTTGCTTTTATAAAATATTGAGTAGATATAAAGGATTACTTTTTTTGGCATAGGATGTAAAGAACAACATAACCAACACCCAGTTTAAAGTATGGACTGCTATTCTTATTTTTAAAGCCCTTAAGTAAAATCTTCCCCAAGCTCTGCTCCCTACCCCCACCAATAATCACTATTATGAATTTTGCATTATCTTTCCCTTGCTTTTCTTTATATGGGTGTGTGTTTGTGTGTCACACACACATTTTTCCTTTCTATTAAAGTGTCACACATATAGAAATGTGCACAAATTGTAAGTGTACAGTTGAACAAAAGTTCACAAACTGATCAAACTCAGGTAACTGGTCCTCATATCAAGAAATGGAGCATTGGCCGGGCGCGGTGGCTCACACCTGTAATCCTAGCTCTCTGGGAGGCCGAGGCGGGCGGATTGCTCAAGGTCAGGAGTTCAAAACCAGCCTGAGCAAGAGCGAGACCCCGTCTCTACTATAAATAGAAAGAAATTAATTGGCCAACTGATATGTATATAAAAAATTAGCCGGGCATGGTGGCGCATGCCTGTAGTCCCAGCTACTCGGGAGGCTGAGGCAGTAGGATCGCTCCAACCCAGGAGTTTGAGGTTGCTGTGAGCTAGGCTGACGCCACGGCACTCACTCTAGCCTGGACAACAAAGTGAGACTCTGTCTCAAAAAAAAAAAAAAAAAAAAAAAGAAATGGAGCATTAATACTCTAGAAACTTTTGTGTCTCTTTCCAGCTATCCCTCCATCAAGAATACCTCTATCCTTGACTTTTAACCCTTTGCACTTGGATGTCAAGTGTGACTCGACACGGTTAGCAAAAATTAGAGAGATTAAAATTACTCTTTGAATCTATTAATAATTTGAAATATTAAAAAATCCAAATAAATAAGTTTGTATGAAAAGAAACTCCAGTTTTTTTATTCTACTGCCGCGCTTTGTAAAATCTGGGGTATTTAAAAAATTAAATCCCGGGTAGAATAAAGGAATCGAGAAAAAAGCGAGTGCAAAAGGTTAAATACCATCTCTATGGTATTAGTTTCTAAGTTTGTGTTCCCAAGCAATATCCTGTTTAGTTTTATTAGCTAACAGCAAACTATTTTCCAAAGTGTTTTTATTAATATGTATTTGTCGGCCGGGCGCTGTGGCTCACGCCTGTAATCCTAGCTCTTGGGAGGCCGAGGCGGGCGGATTGCTCAAGGTCAGGAGTTCGAAACCAGCCTGAGCAAGAGCGAGACCCCGTCTCTACTATAAATAGAAAGAAATTAATTGGCCAACTGATATATATATAAAAAATTAGCCGGGCATGGTGGCGCATGCCTGTAGTCCCAGCTATCCGGGAGGCTGAGGTAGAAGGATCACTTGAGCCCAGGAGTTTGAGGTTGCTGTGAGCTAGGCTGACGCCACGGCACTCACTCTAGCCTGGGCAACAAAGCGAGACTCTGTCTCAAAAAAAAAAAAAAAAAAAATGTATTTGTCATCAGCAGTGTATGAGTTATGGCTGCTAAATATTCTGCCTAATACTTGATGCCAACAGTCTAACATTTTCTTCAATCTAGTTAGTAGGTTTGAAAAGGCACTTCATAGTGGTTTCAGTTTTCGTTTCCCGATCACTAATATGGCTGAGCATTTTTTTTTTCATATTTACTGGTCATGTTTGTTACCTATTTTGGAAAGTACTTGATTAAACCTTCTAATCAGATATTATTCATTGCAAATATTCAAGTAACAAAAGTGATACATTAAGATAAACCACACTTAATACAGAAAACACTAGTAGTGTTTCTAGTGTTTTCTAGAAAAATAGTAGTTTCATAGAAAAATATTGAGAGCAATTCTAAAATCATTGTTTAACATGAAATTATTATTACCTGCTCTTTAATGTCCTGTAACTGTTGCTGTAACTTCTGCACATCTGCATTGACATTGGTATTATCCTTGTCCTTTTGTAAGACTGGAATATTCCCACTAGCTATAATAGATAAAAATATTTTTAGTTATTACTGTTTTGACATAATGACTTTTTATTTCTAAAACTATTAGTTTTATTAAGAACACAAAACTATTATTAGAATCCTTGTCAAAACATTTTTCACACTTGGACAACAGATACAGTAGTGACATTCATGTTATACTCTTTCATTTAGAATCCTCAAAAAGAAATGGGTTTGCATGTGAATTTCTAATTATACTGAACTCAGCTAGAGCATAATCCACACAGAGACTTTTGGGTTTTGCAAGGTTCTATTTGTTTCCTTTGGCAAGCTCACAAATACATTTTATGCTTGTTTTCTCTGCTCCTGTATCATACAAACCCAAAAATGTAGTCAGCAGAGTTTTGGCCAGTTTGGGCAGCAATAATTATCTTAAAGCCTCTTATAAGACTTTTTTGAGAATACACAAAAAAACTAGCCTCCTTCCTTTATGCCCAAATTTCCTTGTTGTTACTGGTCTGCTATGAGGAACTCAAGAAAGGCCATCATCAGTAGTCTGCAAAAATGGAGGGATATCTTTTATTTTATTTATCCTACTCTCTAGATTCTTGGTCTTTTATTTTTGTTTTCGTTAATCTCTCCCTGGGATTTTTATTCTGCTCTATTTATGATAAAGACAAAAGCCTTGGACAGAAGCTACACTACATTCTTCCTCATCTGTTCATAAAACGTGTTCACAGAACAAAGAAATCAAAGATACCATCTAGTGCAAAGAAATACCTACTGCAAAGACAAAAATTTTGAAACAGCTGTACTATTGGAAAAGTTGAAGGTAAATATTTTTCATCTTTCCACTTATTCACTGGGTTACACTTTTGTTTACCTTTAGTTACTCTGTCCCAAATAATTACTATACCTTAAAATACTTAAATGAAACAGGTAAACATGCTACATAAAGGTTAATACTTTTGTAAACTGAAAAATATTTAGTAACATGATGTCCCTCCAAAATACACTAAATTTCATCTTAAAAAGAAAGAGCAAATTTTAAGAATGTATAGTCTTTATACAACACATAAAGGTTTCTCAAAAGACTAATGTTTAAAGTTCTATAACCATATCACACACTAGAAAAAAAATATTATTTCAGGTGCTTATAAGGTAAAAAGAGCACCAAAAAACCATACCTGTTCCATACCTCTCTGCATCCAACTTAGGTATCTTAAGTTTTATAAGGCAACAGTATATTATAAATAAGAAGACATGTTCATGTAAGTCCCAACAAGAAAGCAAAGAAAGAAAATGCTTAAGAAAATTCACTTACAGATATCATCAGTGGCATCTTCTGAACTTTTCCCTCCACAGCACATAATGAAAGGTACTCTTCGTTCAACTACTGCCCGACACTGCACACACTTTTTCATTAGGCTAGCACAGTCTGGAAAATAGTGACACAAACACTTCTTACAAGAGAAAACATGAATAAGAGTGTTGCCTTTCTCTGCTAATTTTTATGATTTAAACTTCACACAGAAATAAACATTAAATAAGTTATATCAATATACAATTCAAATTCCTTAAAATGTCATCAACCTGAGTATTCTCCTTGGTAGCCTCTACAACAGAGAGCCCATCATTATGAAAACAATGACATTTTCTAATGCAGTTGAATAAACAGTGAATTTTGTTATTTTAAAATAATAAATATTTCAACATCTTAAAGCTTGAGAATAAAGAAGGGAGATACGCTTGACAAATTTCAACTAATACTAGAATTATAAGGAAGTTTGCTTAATATGATAATTTTCTAAAAATATTTTCTATTGTAAATGGTTTATCTTTAAAATTCCTAAAATATGGTGAACAATTCTTTTCCCTCTCCTTCTATCAAACCAATGCAATGTAACTGATGCAAAGAAATTGTTCAGTGATTACTTTTTTAATGTAGCAGTTCAGTAAAAAAAAAAAATTTAAAATTTTTCATAATGGACTATCTAATAGTTAATTTGAAAAGACTATAAACAACATTTCAGTACAGTGCTTTCTCATTCCAAAAAGAAATATCTAGGCACAATTGTATTTGTGGATTGTTAATACTACCTTACAAATAAAGTTGTTAATTAATTATAAAATAATACACAATAATTCAGCATAGCCTTTGTCATTAACATTTACTATGAAAGTATACTTAATACCTTAGCCTATGCACCAAGTGTCTATCACTTTTTGGATCATTTCAAAAACAGGAAAAATAATGAAAAACCATGGCATAATATCCAGGGATAACTATGACAAAATGCTAAACTTTAACAAAGCACAAAACCACTGATGTGGACAGTGTGTACTATATACTCTTAATACTTACTACACTGTTAGATAGAGAATGGTTATTAAGGTCGACCTCATGCCAAAGCTTAAATAAACATAAATGGAGTGATGCTTGGTTATGTAAGATGCACTAGGTAGGAGCTAATGCTAGTAGAAATCTGGTTCAGAATTTGTCTTCACTGTAAAGGCAGATTTCTTCTTAAATTTAAAGGATTAATTTAATTGCCTAAATATATAACATATAACTAAATCATCTAAAAGTCTTGTAATTGTTAAATTTAGTTGTCATATTATTTCTATAAAATATTTCTTCAGCTCTTCCAAAAGGAATATAATCTCTCCTTCCTTTGATCTACCAAGACACTTTAAACTCTTCAAGGTTCCAACATTCTGCTTGACATTACTGTGATATGAATACTACACTAACTACTTTCTGTAGACTCCTTGGGAAAGGAATATTTTCCATTTCAATTTCATCTTCCCCAGCAAATAAATGTTTAAGAAATATCTATAAAATGGAGAAAACCATCTACTTCTTAGGATTTTCTGAAGATAAATGAGGAAATATTCAAAAAGAGATTAAAATGTCTGGTACAGAGTTAAGAGCTCAGAAAGAGTTAGCCATTGGTCTTGTTACATTTTAAAGAAAAAACATGTAAAAAACTTTGAAAGCTCCTGGGGAAAATATTAAATTAAGGCTCTAAAATCTGTATTATCAACTAGAAAGTATAATCATCTTTCAAGTTTCATGTAGGTATCACTTTGGTCAGTGATAGGGGTCAACAAACTATTATCTGTGGGCCAAACTGACCTGTAGTCTGTTTTTGTAAATAAGGTTTTATTTGAACACAGTTAAGCCCATTCATTTACATAATTTCCATGGTTGATTTTGTACTACAGTGTCAGAGTTGAGTAGTTAAAGAGTTAAGTGGTTACTACAGAAACCATGTGGCCTACAAAGCCAAAAATATTTACTATTTGACCCTTTAAGAAAGTCTGTCAACCTCTGGCCTATGAAAATTTAAGGTTACTAAGCCCTTTTTACCTAAGACTGAGAATTCTCTTTCTATGTACCCTTTTGACAGTTGGTAATAGCCATTTTTTATCAGTCTTAGGTAAACAGAAACAGTTACTTTGGGGCAGAATGTTATAGAAAACCTTGACACTTTCTTTAGTTGACCAGTTGCCTATCAGAATAAAAAAGCACCAAGGCTTGAAGCAAATCTATGCCAATGAGATTAAATGATCATATATCATTTGTATGTTATTCTAGTCAGATAATATATTAAAAGTTAATATCAGGCCAGGCACAATGGCTCATGCCTATAATCCTAGCACTCTGGGAGGCTGAAGCAGGAGGATCGCTTGAGATCAGGAGTTCGAGACCAGCCTGAGCAAGAGCGAGACCCCATCTCTACTAAAAATAGAAAAAATTAGCCAGGCCTGGTGGCATGGACTTATAGTCCCAGCTACTAGGGAAGCTGAAGCAAGCAATTGCTTAAGCCCAGGACTGTGAGGTTGATGTGAGCTAGTCTGATGCCACGGCACTCAAGCAACAGAGTGAAACTCTATCTCAAAAAAAAAAAAAAAGTCAATACTTACTGACTGAACTATCTAATTACAGGAAACACCATGCTTTACATTGGGCCCACTTAAAAAATGTGTAAGTTATTAAACTTGTTTAAAATCCTTCATCAACAAAATGAAAAAAAGCAAAGGGAAAAAAATATTAGTGTATGAACTTGAACAAAGGGAATATAGAAAGCAAAGGCCTTTAAGAGAAATTTCAAAACATCTCTTAAATTTTAATAATGTCCTCATAAAGAAAAAATTTCTATAAGCTCTCTTGACATAAAAGCTAATGGAAGGTCAGAATTTATAGCCCCAAATGATTGCCATGGGTTCTTAGTAGCGGAGAAAGTATGCAAGAGAGGCAATATTAAGGTGAAGACTAATGAAGATGTGTGTTAATTTTATATTAAAAAAAGGCTAGACTAAATATTCCAATATTCATTTTTGGCAATAAATTTCTATTGTGTGTGAAAAGAGATCATTTTGTGCTAATATAACTAAAGTCAAAATCCAGGGTGGCAGAACACAGCATATTCAGTCTTCTGTAATGCTCAGCTCATAAAGGGAATTAGCTGACATTCTAGTAGAAATAAATGGAAGGTACTAGAGGCCCACCAACTTTTTTGTTTGTAATTATCCAAAAAGCAAAAATATAAAAACAAAACCTCAAAGATATAACTTTTGTTTTGTTTCCATTTTTATAATAATACTGAGGAAGTTTTATATAAACTACTTACTCTCACAAGCACACATGTGTCCGCAGGGTTGAAAAAGAACAGCTGCTTTCTTGTCAGAGCATACCACACATTCTTCAATCTACATACAGTAAAAGAAGTTACAGCACAGAGTGAACATCTACAAATAAACCTAGTCAGTGTAACAGATTTTATATCCAGTGTATTTGCTCTATAAAGAAACACTCTAAGCACAGAGAAGTTTAATGCACACTTTTCCCTTGTCCTCTACTCTCCTGGTTACTCATTTTCACATCTGTATATACCCTAGCACAACAGGCACTTTTTCTACGTTAATTTCCCTACCTGTTTTAAAGAACAATATAGAAAAACTCCATTTCCTCTGAGGTCAGAGAGAACAGGTTAGACTTCAATTTTTTTCCCCAAAAACTACTTTTGCGAGGGAATTAAAAAGACAATGAACAAATAAAACAGTTAAAAAACTCAATGACCAAGAGAAGATAGATCTCTAATATTAATAAAAATCTAGCCAGATTGCTAAAGTCTAAGTGGAGTTTTTCTGTTTACCCACATTTAAGGAACTCTACCTATTAATAAGAGCCCCTTTTTCCAGTACTTCGTCAATTTCCATGCTGCGTGAAGCCCTAAGATTCGGGCTATTCTTTCCCCCAAATCTCTAAAGCCACAAGTTTTCTATAACCTATGCATAATTTTCCCTCAATCTTACCCCCTTCTTCACCTCCACTTAATCTGAGTTTTGAGCATGTAACTATTAACCTTGGCTCTTGCCCTTGGCTTCACAGCTGTCTTTCACCTGTTCTCCCCTACTCTAACACAGTCACATTTAGCCCTCTCACGTCATTTAATGTTACTGGCCAAAAATGACAACCACTCACCTATAATGTCACCTAAACAACCAAATATTGCATGCTTTCTCTCTATGGACTTTCTCAACTTATAGTTCAATATATACATAGAATTTGTGTAATTGTAGCAACAGAGGAAAGCAGTAACACATGGTTGGTCAAAAACAGTGTTTCTGGATTCAAAATCTACCTCCAACACTAACAAATTATCTAATATTGCTGAGCCATAATTTTGTTTGTTCATCTGAATGTCTAAGAACAATTCTTCACTGGGTGATTAAGAGTAAATCAGGGTCGGGCGCGATGGCACATGCGTGTAATCCTAGCACTCTGGGAGGCCGAGGTGGGCGGATTGCTTGAGGTCAGGAGTTCGAAAGCAGCCTGAGCAAGAGCGAGACCCCATCTCTACTATAAATAGAAAGAAATTAATTGGCCAACTAATATATATAGAAAAAATTAGCCAGGCATGGTGGCACATGCCTGTAGTCCCAGCTACTCGGGAGGCTGAGGCAGCAGGACTGCTTGAGCCCAGGAGTTTGAGGTTGCTGTGAGCCTGGCTGACGCCATGGCACTTACTCTAGCCTGGGCAACAAAATGAGACTCTGTCTCAAAAAAAAAAAAAAAAAAAAGAATAAATCTGATATTATGTATAAAGTTGTACTAGTGTTTTAAATGATTCCCAATGCATCTGAATTGTGCACCTGAATTGTTTTCAAAGAGGTTAAAATAGTGTAGTGAATTGATCTAACAACTATCTACTTACCTATCTCCCCTTATTATTATTACTTTTCTTTTTTGGAGACAGAGTCTCACTTTGTTGCCCAGGCTAGAGTGAGTGCCATGGCATCAGCCTAGCTCACAGCAACCTCAAACTCCTGGTCTCAAGCAATCCTTCTGCCTCAGCCTCCCGGGTAGCTGGGACTACAGGCATGCGCCACCATGCCCGGCTAATTTTTTCTATGTATTTTTAGTTGCCCAGTTAATTTCTTTCTATTCTTAGTAGAGACTGGGTCTCGCTCTTGCTCAGGCTGGTTTTGAACTCCTGACCTTGAGCGATTCTCCTACCTTGGCCTCCCAGAGTGCTAGGATTGCAGGCGTGAGCCACAGTGCCCGGTCCCATTCTCCTATTTTTAAAAAAACTTTGTAACCATGACTGTTCTCCTCCTTCTGGATTATCTCATTAGGTTATATTCCCAGGAATAGAATTACTAAATCAAGTCATGTTGCAGTAATGGTTTATATATATATTGTCAGGATAGTCTCCTAGCTTCCAGTAGTGTTTGGAAAGCCCATTTCCTAACTTCCTTGCTAGCATTTTTTAAAAATTTACCTTTACTAATCTGACAGGAGTAGTTCATATTAATACGTAATTTTTTATTTGTATTTTTCTAATTGGTAAAGAGACTAAGCTTGTTTATTCTCTCACCCTCCAAACACTGTATTTTTTTCCTTCAATGAAGGAAGATGTTCATTACCTTTTAACCACTTGGGGTCACTATTTCTTTATAGTCAAAGGCTCTGCAAGCAACCTGGCAAATCTGTTGGGTAGGTGGGTATGTTAATTTTCATACTTTTCTAAAGGTTTGAAATTTTCATAATTTACAAAACAAATTGCAAGTTGATTAACTCTTGGAATAACTGTATTCAGAAGGTCTGAAAAAGAATGACAGCATATGCTTTCCTCTCTACCTCCCTATTATATCAACCCTCCCTTGTAGACATTGTTCCTAATTTTATCTGTGCATCACAAAACAGTGAAAAGAACAAAGGCTGAAGAATTTAGAGACCTGTGTTCAAGAACCAGCTGTCAGTGTACTTCTTTGGGCTTTAGCTTTTCTAAGGGCCATTTCATATCGGTGACTCTGCTTTTGACAACCTGGGGTGCTGAACTCCTGTTCAGTTTACATTTTTCATAAAGCACCTATAACATCCTATATAGCAAAGTAGCTTTTAAACTAAGCCATAGTTTGCCAACAGAAAAACTAAATTTTAGCAGTTACTTATCATATACATCTTTGTCTTGACTAGAAAATAGGTGCTCAGTAAAGGTTGCTGAAACAGGGCTTAATCTAACAAAAAGTTTCCAGCACGATGGGACAATACACAGACCAATCTAAAAATAAGAGAATGCCTTAAATTTTTATTCTCTCATACTCTTTCACAAACTGTCACTTTATTGTAAGCAGGTAACTAAAGTAAATTATAAATACCAAGTAGACTAATCCACATTAATTTACTAAGCAGGGCTGATACCGATTTTAATGCATATGAAATGTCAACACAGTGCCTGGCATACAATAAGTGCTATCAGCTCACCATCTTACCTTTATAAATTAAGTAACTACACACATAGTAGCACTCCAGCATCTCCTACCAAAAGTAATTTCCTTGTGCTTTTTCCTATGCCAAAATTTTTACCAAAGATATATTCATCTGGATCATAAAAGCCATCCAGGCTTTTGTGATGTTAAAAACTTTTAACTTTTATGAAAGTTAAAAATTTAAGAAGTACTGGCAATATAACACCTTTTAAGTCACTGCCAACTAATTTATTATGAGAATTAGCACCAGCTCCTTTTTAATTAATGACGGTTAATGAAATGCCAAGAGAAAAATGAAGAGAATAAAAAGGGAATGGAAAAAGAGCACATACTTCCTAAGTTTAAACTTCAACATATTTCTTTGGTTTAAACTACTCACCTTGAGAAAATTGTAAGAGACTAAAACCTCATTTTACTTACACATACACACACACAATCAAGTAAGGAAAAACTAAAAAAAAAAAAAAATCAATTATTTCAGTAAACCAAAATGAGTAAAATGGTACAGCTATAATAAAGCACTAAGATATATTGGAAAAGAATAAAACTAGAAACCCAGAAAAGAATAATACTTCTCAAAAAGCAAAAGGACTCAGGAAGAGATAAAAAGGTCAGAGTGGATAAAGAATTTGGTCATCACTAATTATAGGAGGACAAAACTTTATTTGCCTCCAGGTGAGACATAATATGAAGTACATGGCACCATCTGTATAGTTTTCTTGCCCCAAAATGTTAAGCTGACCCTAACCAAGCCATTACACCAAACTTTCAGGTTATAGGAAACACTGAGTAGAGAAACAAGTTGAACAACACTATGATAAAACAAACAAATCTAGAATGTGTGATATTCTACAAAAAAAAAATGAACTAGTGTTTTTACAAAAATGAATACAAAACTCAAAAAAAGTATGATATACAAGTAACTACAATACAAAGTAGAACTAAATGTACCTATAGGCCGGGCGCTGTGGCTCACGCCTGTAATCCTAGCTCTTGGGAGGCCGAGGCGGGCGGATTGCTCAAGGTCAGGAGTTCAAAACCAGCCTGAGCAAGAGCGAGACCCCGTCTCTACTATAAATAGAAAGAAATTAATTGGCCAACTGATATATATATAAAAAATTAGCCGGGCATGGTGGCGCATGCCTGTAGTCCCAGCTACCCGGGAGGCTGAGGCAGAAGGATCGCTCGAGCCCAGGAGTTTGAGGTTGCTGTGAGCTAGGCTGACGCCACGGCACTCACTCTAGCCTGGGCAACAAAAGCGAGACTCTGTCTCAAAAAAATAAAAAATAAAAAAAAAATAAATGTACCTATAGTAATAGGGGGCTTTGAAAGCAAAACAATAGATAACTTTTATTTTTAGCTACTATACCTTAGAATGAAACACATAAGGGCTAGAAAAAAACATTTCTTAGAGTAATAGTAGTACTGAATCCAGATAATAATGAACTTGGCAAATAAATACATTAGTAAGACTGTAAACCAGCAATAAACTCAGAAATTCTGAATTGATCTCTTAATAAATGTATAAATTATATATTCCTATATTTAAATCATTGGTTGGAAGAACAAAAGCAAACAGACTCATGATGTCATATAATCTTATTTATCATTAATTATAGTTTCAAAAACCTTCTTAAAATAGTAAAATACTATATTCAAAGCATATTACCTTTGTCCTGGATTGAACTTGTTCTTTACAGATGAGGCATTTCTTGACTCGTGGAGAACATAAAGAACAGGTAGCAATATGTCCACATGGGCCAAAAAGAGTATCTCTCTTCATATCTGAGCACACCATACACTCTTCTAAGGTTTCAGAATCATTACTAATCATAGAAGGACTTCGAGAACCCACTTGACCACTAATAAAAGAAAATATTTCAAATCAAGTCTATCAAAATATTTCTACTACAAATTAATTAAAATGTTTTAAAATACATCTAGAGTATCATTACAATACATAAAAACAATTTTAGTTATGTTAAAAAATTAAGCTTTAACATCTGTGTGTGAAACACTGTATACTATATTTTTCTATTTATATACACCTCTGCATCTTTACATACTTCTGGCCAGATTCAAAATTCAAACTGAAAAAACCCTCACCCAGTGGAAAAGAGTGAATCTTTTAACTAAGAAATCAAAACAGTCATAAAAAAAAATTTAACATAAACAAAATTTAACTCAGAACCTGTTCTATCTACATAGAATCAGCAGACAAAGGCAGGCATAGGAATAAAACAAAAATCCTAACTAGCAACCATGTTAGGTATTGTAACTAAAGATAGAACAAAGGCATCATCAGAGTCCACGATAGGTAAAGCACTTGGGAAAATACGACTCTTCAGCTGCTGTTTTGACATTTCTTTGAGTGTGTCCTTGAGGAATATAAAAAATTCTATTATAGAAAAAGAGAATGAATTCTATAAATATGTAGCTACAAGGCACAGAAATACATATATATGACCAAACCACAGCTTCAGAAAAAAGATACAGTTTCTACTGCAATCCTCAGAAACTCATGAACACACACACACACACACACACACACAACACACACACACACACACACACAGGTTCCATCTCATACCCCTGCAGCCCCCCACCTCCAGTCCACAGTCTTGTTACGGACCAGTACACAGAGCTCCACCCTACTCTCCACCTCCATTAGTGGAAAAATTAGCAGGGTACAAAAGCAAGAGGTAAGCAGCAAAACTTCATCTGTATTTACAGCCACTCCCCTTCCCAACTGCTCACATCACCACCTTCATCTGTATTTACAGCCACTCCCCTTCCCAACTGCTCACATCACCACCTGAGCTCCTCCTCACCATTCTCCCACCCCGCCCCACTCCATGGAAAAACTATCTTCCATGAAATTGGTCCCTGGTGCCAAAAAGGCTGGGGACTGCTGTTATACTTCATTGTTAAAAGTTATTTACAGTAATCATAGTGCCCTGTATCTGTATATTTATAAATGCATTGTCTTTTTCTTTTTTGTATGTTTTTCTATAATAGAATTTTATCCTCTTTAAGGATACACTTAAAGAAATGTAAGGCAGGGTACGGTGGCTCACGCCTGTAATCCTAGCACTCTGGGAGGCCGAGGCAGGAGGATCACTCAAGGTCAGGAGTTCAAAACCAGCCTGAGCAAGAGCAAGACCCCCATCTCTACTAAAAATAGAAAGAAATTAATTGGCCAACTAAAAATATGTAGAAAATAATTAGCTGGGCATGGTGGCGCATGTCTGTAGTCCCAGCTACTCGGGAGGCTGAGGCAGGAGGATCACTTGAGCCCAGGAGTTTGAGGTTGCTGTGAGCTAAGCTGATGCCACAGCACTCTAGCCTGGGCAACAGAAATGAGACTCTGTCTCATACACACAAAAAAGAGAAATGTATATATCTTGTTATATTAATTTTACCTATAACACAGCTCTATGCACAAATTCCAAAACTACACATAAATTGTAAGAAAGGCAAGAGAACAGCTACCAAAATGTTCAGTGACAAGAACCAGGTAATAAGGGCAATAATTTCACAGCACTGTTCAGACAAAAAAGTAATGAGATGTGTACCTTTTGGTATGTCTATAATATCGCATAATAAGGAAACGAATTATGTCATAAATAATAATTAAATCATTAACATGTTTATTTTCATAAAAAGAGATAAATGTGAAATGATCATTTTTAGAGAAAACACCACTAGGAACTGGTTCATTCATTTGTTTGTTCTGTCAATCCTTCGTTGATACTTATGAAGCATGTCTGGTGCTGTGCAAGGTGCTAGAATTATTACAGAGTTTGTGTGAGATATACACTGCTCATGGAGTATAAACTGCCTCTCTTAGGAAGATTCTATTAAAATTTTAAATACAGAACTGAGTGCAGTGACACACATGTAGTCCCAGCTACTTGGGAAGCTGAGGTGGGAGGATTGCTTAAGCCCAAGAATTTGAGTCCAGCCTGTGCAAAATAGCGAGATCCATCTCTAAAAAAAAAATTAAAAAAATAAAAATTTAAATGTATATAACATTAATCACAGTATTTTTACTATCAGACTTTCTCTTATAAATTCCTCTAACACATAGCAATACTAGGAGAATAGACTAGTTTAGAAAAGTTTCTTGGAACCTATTAGGCATAAAGCACTTCACTTAATCATGTGAGGAACACAACACAAAATAAGAGATACACTGCCCTGCAGGAAAACTTTCAGGGAAGAAAGGGTCCACACAAAGATACAGAAAGAGCAAAGACAAAGACATTTTCAAGTAGTCAAGTTCTCCATTATGAAACTGCACGATGCTTTCAGTATAGAATATTAATTTTTATGATAATAAATCATACAAACCTGACTTTTTCCTTATGACACTTTGCCAGTGCTTTGCAGAGACTTGGATCAGGACAGAGATCAAGTGGTGACTGACCCTTCTTATTTCGAATGCTAAGGTCAGCGCCATTGGCTGCCAAGAAACAGGCAATAGATGCTGCACTCTTCTTCTCTGCCCCCTGGGTACCAAGTCCCATTATTAACTGAAATCAAATAAAAAAAGTCAATTTTCCCTTTATGAATCTGCTATCAATTCTTTCCAGTGTGTGTGTGTGTGTGTGTGAATGTATAGTGAATATTTTTCACTATAAAATCCCTTCCCTCTTCTCCCCACTCTCAATTTTCTCTGATATATATTGACACGAGACCCATTTTCCAGTTGCAGACGTGGACCAAAGATGGCCCAAACCAACCAGACACCTATCTCACCTATATGACTAGTTCAGGGAGGGACATATAACCCAAGTCAAGCCAATTTAGATCAATAAAACTCAAGAGCAGGACTTCAGATTGAGAGATTAAAGAAACAGAAGTCTTTTCTACTCAATTTGGCTCTGGAGCTGCTAGCAATTAACTTGAAATAATGACAGGAGAGACAACTGAGAATACAACCAATAACTAGGAATTGAGCCAAGAAATGGAGAATAAGACAAATCAGGTTCTGATAATATCACCTGCACTACTTATTCAACCATTGTATCCAAAAATAGTCACAATAATTGTTAATATTTATTGAGTGTCTAAAATGGACCAGGTATTATTTTTTCTGCTTTTTTAATGCAATTTCCCTTTCTCATAGAACCAAGTATTACTTTAAGCACTTTCCATGATCTTTACAATAACCTTATGAAGGTAGATATTACTCTACCCCCATTTTAAAATGAGACATAAAGAAATGTGAAGGACTTAGAATAAACAGTCAAACAACTTTGAAAAAACAGTAAGAAAATTGGAGGACTTACACTACGTGACTTTAACACTTATTATACAACTACAGTAATTAAGAAACTGGGGCTGGTATCACATAGCCAAACCAAAGATCAATAGAACAGAATACAGGATCCAGAAAGAGACTTTTACATATATGGTTAACTGATTTTGGATAAAAGTACACAGGCAATTCAGTAGAAAAAAAGTCTTTTCAATAACTGGTGCCAGAACAACTGAATATTCACAAGTAAGAAAATGAACTTGGATCTATCTATATCATACTATATATATAAAAATTAACTCAAAATGAATCATAGACCTAAATGAAACAGATAAAATTTTACAAACTTCTAGTACAAAACATAACAGAGAAAACCTCAGTGACCTTGCATTTGGCAAAGATTTCTCAGATAGAACACAAAAAACACAAATGATGAGAGAAAAAATTAATTTTTCTTCCAAAAACACTGTTAGAAGAATGAAGACAAGCCACAGTGAGAAAATATGTACATATCACATATCTGATAAAGAACTGATATTCTGATTATATAAACAACTCTCAAAATTCAATAAAATAAGAAAACAAAAGGCTCAACAAAATAATGAACAAAAGATTTGAGCAGACACTTCATCAAATATATGAGGTCACAAGAAAATAAAAAGACAGTATCAGTAATCATTAGGGGTACGCAAATTAAAACCACAAAATACCACTCCCTATTTGAATGGCTGAATTTAAAAAGAACTGAACAACTTTAAGTAAAAATGTTAAGTAATATAGTTAGTATTGACTTAGTATTTAGTTCATAAACTAAATTTCTAAGTAAGTAGCTCTGATAAAATATTTTATCTGATACAGATTAGATTAGCAGCAAATATAAGATCTTGCATTAAAAAATACTTCCACTAGTACTGAATGAAAGATTATTTTTACTCACTGTGTTTTTGGATGGCTCCCAAGCAGCATCCACCTTCCCTACATCTTGCATATCTTGGAGCTGACGCAGCTGAGACAAAGTGTGATGCCTCAGGGCTTCATGCAAAGGAGTATCCCCATCCTTATCCTGAATATCTAACTTGGCACCTGCACGAACCAGAAGCTAAAAGAGAAAAATATTTTATTTTGGTAAAGTATCCACATCCATAAGAAACTACAACATGTCTAAAGCAACAGTGAGAGCACCCTGACCCTATAGGAGATACCAGTAAAGCTAATGATTTTTATGTCTTTGCTTTCTAATATTCTCCACCCCTGTGGCTCCTTACAAAGAGTGATATGTTCTGGTTATTCAAATACATTGAATTAGAGAAAATAGAAATGAGAATCAGTATATTGCTTAATTCGTCTACTCTAAGATGATGGGAACTGGGGCAAATTTAGACTCCTTTTCTCCTTTTAATTTTAGAAACTTGACTTGAGATATTTTAAGCACTTCCACCAAGACCAAATCATAATGTTCAAAATTTTTCTATTATTTAAACAAACAAGCAAAGTTATTGATTACATTCTCTTTTGGTCAATTTTCTCCAAATGTATGGTTAAGAGGAAAGTCACGGAGGATAAATGAGGAATTTTGAGCAAGAGGAATTACAAATAACAATAAATGTGAACAGTATTTGCTAATCTACAACCTCTTAGATAAAATACATAATAGACATATTTCAACAGATTACTTAAGCAATAAAAATAAGTTTAAGACTCTGCTTGTGGTGCTTTAACAATTTTCCTAATCCTTTCAACAAACACTATCATAGAGCTTTAGAAAAGCCTCCTTATACCATCTATAGAAACCAATCTCAATCTCTTCCCTGTCTTGGCAAATTGCATTTTTCCCCCTTTGTCCCAAAAAGGTTACATAAAATGTTACTCTAGGGTAGTATTTCTCAAATTTAGACATCCATCAGAATTACCTGCAGGGTTTGTTAAACTAGTGATTGCTGGTTCCCACCCCTACAGGTTCTGATTTGGTTGGTCTGAGGTAGGGCCTAAGAATGAATTTTTTACCAAGTTCCCAGGTGATGCTGATGCCGCTGGTTCAGCCTCCAAACTTTAAGAATCACTGCTCTAGGCTGGGCGCAGTGGCTCACGCCTGTAATCCCAGCTCTCTGGGAGGCTGAGGAGGGCGGACTGCTCAAGGTCAGGAGTTCGAAACCAGCCTGAGCAAGAGCGAGACCCCGTCTCTACTATAAATAGAAAGAAATTAATTGGCCAACTAATATATATAGAAAAAATTAGCCGGGCATGGTGGCGCATGCCTGTGGTCCCAGCTACTTGGGAGGCTGAGGCAGAAGGATTGCTTGAGACCAGGAGTTTGAGGTTGCTGTGAGCTAGGCTAACGCCACGGCACTCACTCTAGCCTGGGCAACAAAGCGAGACTCTGTCTCAAAAAAAAAAAAAAAAAAAAAAAAAAGAATCACTGCTCTATAAAAATACGCAAGCTGATACTCTTTCACATATTTTTGTTTGGGTCACCAGATTAGTAAACTAAAAAATTATATTTCATGTTTTTTGAAATCTGCAGTAGCAAATGTGCAGCCAAAGCTTTTAATTTCTAGTTTACACTCAATTATATATAAATTAAAGAAGGAATATACTTTTGAAAATGAATTCATGTTACTTTGAAATTTTCTCATTTAATATTGAGAATTCACAAAATTATAAAATTATAAAGACTTTGAATATCAGAATTTAAAGATTTTTGCTATTAGATATTAAAACTCTTTACCTAACTCATGCAAAATATTAGCCTAAAATCATAAGTTGTACATTTAACTATGGCTTTTTGAGAAATCTAACACTGTATCATTTCAGTCTGCAAAAGATTCTAAAAAAATCTGTCTGGTTAAAATAACTGTAAACTAATTTATGTTAATAAATACTTTACCCTAACAATTTGGGTGTGTTGTCGTTCAACAGCAAGGTGTAAGGCAGTTTGTTGGTTCACGTTCTGGATATCCAGGTTTGCATTACCCTGAATAAAAAGAACAAGTTTTAAATGGTTAAAATTTGACAACAGTGAAGAATGCTAAAACTATAACTATTCATAAGGAATAAATAACACTGAATATCGTTACCACTTTCTTCTCCTTCAGCTGCTGTGACACTATTTTCATAGTTGCTGCTAAAGTAAGAAAAATGGACAGCGCAGCAAGCTTTCTGAAGTAGATAATAGCACATTTAAAAAAATTATTTTTATTATAGTGATTCCATCTAAGAATAAAGGACAAAGCACAGAATGGAGTTCAAACACACCTCTCTTTCAATATCCATTATGCAGCAATGGAGATAATCAACTTATTTGAGCTGTAAATATTTCCTAAAAAGTTGTATTAATGGCCAGGCTGCGGTGGCTCACACTGTAATCCTAGCACTCTGGGAGGCAGAGCCGGAGGATCACTTGAGCTCAAAGAGTTTGAAACCCGGTTGAGCAAGAGCAAGACCCTGTCTTCTACTAAAAATAGAAAAACTAGCCGGGTGTTGTAGCATGTACCTTTAGTCCCAGCTAGCTACTCAGGAGGCTAAGGCAGGAGGATCATTTGAACCCAGGAGGAGTTTGAGGTTGCAGTGAGCTATGATGACACCACTGCACTTCACCTAGGGCAACAGACAGAGTGAAACTGTCTCAAAAAAACAAAAAGTTATATGAATGACTCTTCATATTGGATTTAGATTTATTTTAGTAACCTGAAAAATCCACTTCCCCTTGCCTGTATATTTGAGTTCTTTCCCATTCAGTGAAAAGAAACTTTGCTTGAGGTCAGAAGAAGGAAATGCTTAATTAGTACATAAAAATATTTATTAAAGGAAGCAGAAAGTCTCACCCGGTGTCCTACGATAGCCAAAGGACTCTATCAGAATAGCTGATGCCTAATGGGGAAAAGGACTGAGGGGCAAAATAAGTGCACTTGAAGTTAGAGGACCTACGTTCAAGCTCTTTCATTTATAAGCTACATGAACTTAAGCAAGCATTATACATGCCTATTGCCCCAGCTCCCAAATGGTGACAGCACAACCTATTTCACAGGGCTAAGGTTAGGATTAAGAAAAATAACATGTAAAACTGCCTAGCACAATGTCTGGCATAATTACAAAAAAAAATGAAATTAAGAAAAAAGCTAGGCACGGTGGCTCATGCCTGTAATCCTAGCACTCTGGGAGGCCGAGGCGGGCGGATTGTTCGAGGTCAGGAGTTCAAAACCAGCCTGAGCAAGACCCCGTCTCTACCAAAATATAGAAAGAAATTAATTGACCAACTAAAAATATATATACAAAAAAAAATTAGCCGGGCATGGTGGCGCATGCCTGTAGTCCCAGCTACTAGGGAGGCTGAGGCAGTAGGATCACTGAGCCCAGGAGTTTGAGGTTGCTGTGAGCCAGGCTGACGCCGCGGCACTCACTCCAGCCTGGGCAAGAAAGTAAGACTCTGTCTCAAAAAAAAAAAAAAAAAAAAAAAGCTAAAGATTTTAAAGATAACTTTTATCATTTTGCTTAGTTCTTAAAACCATTCACACCCCCTGATTACAACTCTGATACCCACTGGTGCCCTTACTTGAGATATCAGGTAGAGCTAAAATACAGTAATTCTATGCTGTATTCTGCAAGATGGGAGTTTCTGGTTTGTTTTTATTATTTATGTTTCTTTGAAAGTAGTCATGAAGTACCTGATCTCAGCTAATTTTTTTTATCATTATCTGTTCTCATATAAATATGAACAGTGGGGGGTTTTCTTTTTTAGTTTCCTGAGCTTTTCTATCATTTAGAATTTACGAAGTGTTATTCATTGTATGGGTGTACCACAATTTATCCAGGCACTAGTTGATGAACTAGTTGGCTTGCTTCCTGTGTCAGGCTATTATAAGTAAAGCTACCATGAACATTTTGTACCTGTATTTGCATAGAAATGTGTCTGAAGTTCTCAGGTACATACCTAGAAGTGGGGCAGCTGGGTGATAAAGTGAATACATGTCTAACGTTATAAGAAACCACTAAACTTGATTTTCAAAGTGCCTACTTTAAAAAACACCAGCAATGTACATGAATTCTAATTGTTATACATCCTAACCAATACTTGGTTTTGTCTAATTTTAGCTATTCTAATGGGTGATTGGCAGTATCTCATTATGGTTTTAATGTCTGTTTCCCTAACAACCATTTGCTTATTTGTTAACTATATTACTCCTTTGGTGAAGTGGATGTTTACATTTTTTGGCTATTTTTATAAGGTTATTTGTCCTTTTATTATTAAGTTGTAAAAGTTCTTTATACATATCCAGAATACCAGTATTTTGTCAAATATGTTTTCCCTAGTGTGGCTTTCCAATTCATTTTCTTAATTATGTCTTTCAATGAATAAAAGTTTAATTTTTTATGAAGTCCAATTTATTAGGTTTTTGTTCTTTTATAATTATGACTTTCTATCTCCTAAAAATCTTTGTGTATCTCTAAGTCAGAAGATACACTTCTGGTTTTTTGGTCCTTTTTCTTTGTTTTTTCCCCCTCTAAATCATTATGGCTTAAGCTTTTATGTTCAGATTTGTGACTCATTTAATTTTTATATAATGTGTGATGTAAAGGTAAAGGTTTTTTCTTTGGGAGGTTTGGGTTTTTTTTGGAGGGTTGTATGGATATCTATTTGTTCTACCCCTATTTTTGAGAAACTACACTTTCCCACAGTAAATTATTTTGGCACCTCTTATCAAAAATTAATTGACCATATATATGTGGTTCTACTTCTACATTCTCTATTCTTTTGATCTGTATGATCAATATGTAGAAAATACTAAGCAATCTATAAAAAAGCTACTAGAATAAATAAGTTTAATCAAGGTCATAGGCTACATGGGCAATATACAAAAAACAATTATATTTTTTATATACTAGCAATATGCAACTGGAAATTGGAAACAAAAACAATATAATTTATAATAGCATCCCAAAAAGTTACTTAAGAATGAATATAATATATAGATTAACTTTTGATCTATTTAAATTTCTGTAATTTTGGGAGTGTATATCTTATAATCTGGTACCTATTTCATCAGACCAATCCAGGAAGACAGTGCAGAGGAAATACTTGGAACTGAGGGATCCACTCTCATACACATACATCACTCCTCTTCATTTAAGAACCAGTGTTAGGCAGAAGATAACATGTGCATTATAACCAAATTTTTATTATCATGGGGTTTTTACTGTAATCTAGTAGGCAGTTGATAAAGTAAATAAATGAATGATAATGTTATCAAATTCTTTTAAAAAGTATTGAACTGCTTTTCCTACCTGATGTACCAACAATTCAGCCACTTCTACATGATTATTAAGGGCAGCCAGATGCAAGGCAGTATAACCATCATCTTTCTTCTCATCCACAATCCATGGTCGTGGTAATTTAGATAGTAAAACACGCATTGCACTGAAAGTTAAATTCACATTACTTTCAATTTACATAATTTGATATTATTTTCTTAAGAAAAATATATTGGAAAGAAACTTCTAAAATCAAATGAAGATATTCCTTTTTTAAAAAAATCATGCTCTTAGAGACAAATTCAATTTTTCTAAATCTCAAAAGTGTAAATTTTGACATTGTAAGAGGTGAATAACTATCACTGTTTAGAACAGAATCGAAACAGAATGGAAGCACTACAAAAGGGAAACTTTATAAGAGGAAGAAACCAAAGAGAAAAGAAATATACCCTAATGAGGGCATAATTTTGGCTTTGTGGAATCTTTCAAGTTCAATTTCAATAGTATCTATTAATGAAAAAGTTAATGAAGGACAGCCAGGTAACAACAACCACACACATAAGAAAGTACTGAAATTGTGATAATTAAGACACTATCTATATAGACATACACAACTGGCAGATTATCATGAACTGTAGAGTTAAAATCTGATATATGTCATTTAGTAGTACTAAACTCAGTTTAGATCAAAACACACAAAATGGCAATTATAATTTACAAGACCAGTGCTCTAACCCCTGAGCTATGGAGCCACTGCCTGGCAATTATAATTTAATATTTAAAATTTAAGAATTGGTAACAAAATATTTCCAAAGCAAAAAAGACAAAAGTCATCCTAAAGAGTATCACACATTTAAAACTCCAAGCATAAAAGAGGAGAATTATGAAGATATGAATGCTTCTCATAGAAAAAGTTAGTCCACTCCCCAAAACTTAGAGGCAACTTTTCTTACAACACACTGGTAACTTTTCTTAACAGAAAGATTTTACCTGTAAAACTCATAATATAAAACTCCCTTAATATATTTATCCACTAATTATTTTTCCCCCTTTTCCTTTCCTTCTCTCTTTTTTTTTTTTCAAAGCAAAAGGTACTTGTTCTGTCACCCATGCAGTGGCAAAATCATAGCTCATTACAACCTGGGCAACTCCTGGGCTCAAGTGATCCTCCTGACTCAGTCTCCCAAGCAGCTGTGACTACAGGCACATAATTGTTTTGTTTTGTTTTCTCTAAGACTGAGGCCTAAGATAACTACTCATGTCAAAAGAGCACTGACTGAACTTGGCACATACAACACTGATATATGTCTTAGAACACTGAATTAAAAGGTTACATATACAGCTATATTTTTTTAATTTGCATTCATTCCTAAAAAAAACCCAGAAAATAAAAACTTCAAAAATTGTGCCAATAGAGTATAAAAGAGCAAGAAATAATAGTTAAGATACATGTTGGGATAGTTTTTCCTAAGTTTTTCATATATATATATGAATGATAAAAATTTAAACAGAGAAACGGTAAATACGTAGAATAAGAATGTATATAAATGCAATTATAAACTTCTGAAATAATGAGCCTAAGGTCTAACACGACTCAATGTGGTTATCGGCAGTGGTCTATTTGAATCCCACATAGAAAGTTAAAGAAGTCTGAGAATAGATTTTGAAGGATCCAAGAACCTCTAAAATTGTACTCAAATCAGGAAATTTACTTTTATCAGACTTTTAAACAGGTTTATGACCTCAAATGTACTGAGAATCACAGCTTAAAGACCCCATTCATTGGTTGTTACTGAGTTACAATCACTGTTTGAGGATGACAGAATTCTTTGGAAAACTATGGAAAGCTATGGAAGAATACATGTCAAAATCTTTACCTACAATTTTGGGGTTTTTTTTGTTTTTTGAGACAGAGTCTCACTTTGTTGCCCAGGCCAGAGTGAGTGCCGTGGCGTCAGCCTAGCTCACAGCAACCTCAAACTCCTGGGCTCAAGTGATCCTCCTGCCTCAGCCTTCCCAGTAGCTGGGACTACAGGCATGCGCCACCATGCCCAGCTAATTTTTTGTATATATATTTTTAGTTGGTCAATTAATTTCTTTCTATTTATAGGAGAGACAGGGTTTCACTCTTGCTCAGGCTGGTTTCGACTCCTGACCTTGAGCAATCCACCCACCTCAGCCTCCCAGAGTGCTAGGATTACAGGCGTAAGCCACCACGCCTGCCCTACCTACAATTTTGGGTGAGTCTACAAACCCCTAAATCTCATCCATCTCTCTCAAGACTAAGGTTTTCTGCTTTAGTTTAAGTTCTTTCCTTTTTAATTTTTAGAGTCATGGTCTTGCTATGTTGCCCAGGATGGTCTCGAACTCCTAGGCTCAAATGATCCTCCTGATTCAGCCTTAAGGGTAGCTGGGGCTCTAGGCGGGCACTGCCACACCTAGCTTTCAGTCATTATTAAGGATTCTAATCCTCTTCATTCAGTGGACTGAAATAAAATACTAGGTATTATGCAGACTATGACTCAGATTCTTGTGGGGAAATGTATTGGTATCACATTATACTACTGAATGTCTGGATAATAATGATGCCAATGCCATATGTTGTTTATTACCCTACACATTTGACCATGCAAGAAACAGAATTTACAATGGTTTTACAGTTCTTTTGAAAGTTTAAAAGATATAAATATTCAATCTTGAAAAAAAGTTTTATTAAAAACAAAATATAATATTTAAAAATAATAATGTAAATACTTGTTATTGATTTAAAGAAAAACTGTGACACAACTATGTTGAGAGGACGGGTAGTAACAGAGCATGTTAGTTTCAAATCTTCACTTTCCATAACATGAAATCACTAGATAATGTCACACAATTGATAAATTAAGAAATTGCAGGATAAGTTATAAGTTATTGGTGACAGGACAAGAGATGAGGGAGGAAGCACAGTTATCTTTCATTATAAGCTTTGTAGTAGTATCTGACTTAATTACATATATTAGTTTGATTAAAAACATTTTTTAAATCAAAAAATATATCAAAAAAAATAAATCAAAAAAAAATAATATTTGGGCTTACTGCATTAAAATCTTTTTAATTTGCACCTTATTCCTTTTAGCCAAGATATACCAATGTAATAATAAGTTTTAAATAAAATGGCGTGGTTCATGCTAACTTCATCAGGTTGCTTGTTTTAAAAAAATTATTTATTTATTTAGAGACAGAGTCTCGCTCTGTCACCCTGGCTAGAGTGCAGTGGCATCATCACAACTCACTGCAACCTAAAACTCCTCAGCTCAAGCAATTCTTCTGCCTCAGCCTCCTAAGTAGCTAGGGCTATAGGCAAATGCTACTACACCTGGCTAAAGTTTTTCTATTTTTCTGTAGAGACAAGGACTCGCTCTTGTTCAGGCTGGTCTCCAACTCATGGCCTCAAACAATAATCACACCTCAACCTCCCAGAGTGCTAGGATTACAGGCGTGAGCCACCTAGCCTGGCCTGAATTTTATTTTTTCAGAGAAAGGTCTCTGTTGCTCAGATTGGAGTACAGTGGCACAATCATAGCTAACTGTAACCTCCAACACCCTGGATCAAGCAATCCTCTTGCCTCAGCCTCCTGAGTACCTAGTACTATATACCAGGCTAATTTTTCAATTTTTTGTAGAGACAAGATCTCGATGTTGCCCAGGCTCATCTTAAACTCTTGGCTTCAAGCAATCACCCCACCTTGGCCTCCCAAAGTGCTGGGATTACAGGTATTAGCCACCACACCTGGCCCATCAAGTTATTTTAAAAGTCATATAACTGAAGAGATATTCCTAAGAAGCTGGTTTATGGAATCACGTGTCCCGTCTTCTACTCCAGTGTCAGAAGTACGTTCCCACATTACACTGCCAATAGCTCAAAGAAAGGAAAGGGAAAGGGAGCAATTTTTCTTCTGGGCATAAACTGTCTGCTGAGATGGAGCCATCATTTACTTAATCTTCTGGTCTTGCATTTGATAAGTGAACAGGCTAGGGAAAGCTGAAGTCCCTCAGAAAGAAGAGCCAATGGCTCAGAAAGTTATTAAGGCACTTAAACAGAAATAGATGCATATTACTGAAAGTCTGCTGCCTCTCTACTATGTCCTTACTTTGTGTGTTTCTACTTTTCCCTCTCTCAGTAGGATACATTTAACTGAACAGTCCAAACAAGGGACAGTATTTCTAGGGATAGTTAATTCTAGGCTATGGGTGGAAGTGACAAAAATTATCTTTGTCTCTTCTAAATCACCTTCTACAAAGTAAATCAATCCTAATATTAAAATGCAGTTCAGATTTTCAAAGAACTTGTCTTCATTTCAGAGCAAATCTATTCTTTTAATTAATCCTACTTAATGTGGTAAATTATACTATAAAATAATCATAATTAAAATACCATCTTTGTTCCTCTTATAAGACTGAGAGAATAAGAAATATACCATAAAAATTAAATTTAAAGAAGCATGACATTATTTAATCCAAATGCCTCATTTTAAACTGATTAAGAAAATTATTACAATACTAGCAAGGTATTTTAAATAAAATGGTAATTTCTGACTTTCCATAGAAACAGTGTTAAATTGGAAAATGAGGGGAATACATCAGACAACAGTTAAGTAAGTAAATAAAACACACAGCAAACATCTAGAGAAAAAGATTTGTAGAAGGGGAAATCCAGAAGTCCAGCTGGCCTAAAATTTAAATCAATGGTATGAAATTACAACTAAAAGATGAAAATTATGTATCTTTGTCTGGAAAACAGTAATTAGTTTAAAAAGAGAGAAATGGTTTATGTGAAGATTATAAGAAAAAGTATTTGTCAGAGTATCCTCAGAATTACCCACAGAAAGTCTCCTGAGAACGCAGCCACATTTTTCTAATTTGCCCTCCAGTAGAATGCTTTCATCATTGATCAGTACATCATTACATGGAAAATTATCACCAGTTAATGACACTGTTGGTTAAGATCATCCAAGCAATTGTTCTTGCTCACCAAACAATTTCCAATTGTAAGTTAGCTTTCCATAGATGTGTTCCCCCCCCCTCAGCAGGCAGGAAAAAAAAATTTAGAGATCAGCTGTTTTGAATACTGTAACTCACTTAGCACTAATTCTTTCTATAAACACTAATTTAGCATTTTTACTTACACACCAATCTCTTACAACTTTAATTAATGTTATTCATTCCAAGTCCAATCACCTATATTTAAAGCTGATGCCCAAACCTGGACCCTGTGAACCCTAACTATGTATGCATTCTCCCCCACAACATCTCTAGCTCCTATCTCTAACTGCAACAATGGTCATGATTCATATCTAATACCAAAATTTATATAGATCTTATAAAATACCATAAGGTTACTGTAAGAATTAAATGAGATAATATAAAAATGTTTTAGTACAGAGTCTGAAACTCATCAATGTACTATTATGACAACTCTAACAATGCACTAAAACCAACATAGTACAAATCCCTCTTTTCCTCCTTCCCTTTCCCATGCTCCTCCTATATTCTTGATCTTGGCCACCTTTATTATCATTTAGTCAGCCATTCTACTCAGAAACCAAGAATCATTCTAGACTCTTTCCTGCCTTCTTATTCCCACATTCAATTTCTCCTCTTGATTCTCCCCTTTGAAACTCCAACTATTCTTCCCCATGGACTCTAGGATTCTACAGATAGGCCATCATTATCTTCCCTCTGAACATTTACGATAGCCACCCTTCCAAACCTATCCCCTATACCACCCCCACACAATTTTTGCAAATTCAAAATTATCAACATTCACCTTAAAATGCCTTCCCTTTAAGTAAATCTTTAAAATATAACACTGGTCTCAACAAAAATTATTCTAAAATATACTTTCCTATCTTAATATGCTTATTCTCTTTTTTTTTTTTTTTTTTTTGAGACAGAGTCTCGCTTTGTTGCCCAGGCTAGAGTGAGTGCTGTGGCGTCAGCCTAGCTCACAGCAACCTCAAACTCCTCGGCTCAAGCAATCCTCCTGCCTCAGCCTCCCGAGTAGCTGGGACTACAGGCATGTGCCACCATGCCCGGCTAATTTTTTCTATATATATTAGTTGACCAATTAATTTCTTTCTATTTATAGTAGAGACGGGGTCTCGCTCTTGCTCAGGCTGGTTTCGAACTCCTGACCTCGAGCAATCCGCCCACCTCGGCCTCCCAGAGTGCTAGGATTACAGGCGTGAGCCACCGCGCCCAGCCGTTAATATGCTTTTAAAAGAACATAAGACTCAAATTAATATTTTATTGAAATCAATTATGGCAAAATCAACTCTTAAGTTGTGGAGAAACACTGCAGATAGTCCCAAGTCAAAATTAATGCAAGAGTCAACTGTTGACTAGCCAGGAGTGGGTGGATTGATTTTTGTGGCTGTTGCTTTTAAATAAACTTGTTATTTTAGAACAATTTTAGATTTATAAAAAAGTGCAAAGATAGTACAGCATTCCCATATACCTCACAATCTCTGCCTTTTCTTTTTTTTGAGACAGGGTTTTACTCTATTACCCAGAGTAGAGTGCAGTGGCATCATAACAGCTCACTGCAACCTCAGATGTCTGGGCTCAAGCAATCCTCCTGCTTCAGCCTCTTACGTAACTGGGAATACAGGAGCATGCCACCATGCTCAGCTAATTTTTGTATTTTTTGTAGAGATGGGGTCTCACTATGTTGCTCAGGCTGGTCTCAAACTCCTGGCCTCAAGTGATCCTCCCGCTTCAGCCTCCCAAAGTGCTAAAGTTATAAGGCATAAGTTATAAAGGCTAAAGTTATGAGGCATAAGTTATAAAGGTATAAGCCACCGTGCCCAGCCCCCACCATCCCTATTATTAACAGTTTATATTAGCATGGGATATTTGTTATCATTGGTAAACCAACAATGACACATTATTATTAACTAAAGTCCACACTTCGCTGAGATTTCCTTAGCTTTATTTAATGTTCTTTCTCTGCTCGAGAATAGCACATTACATTTAGTTGTCATGTCTCCTTAGGCTCCCTTTGGCTATGACAGTTTCCTAGACTTTCCTTGTTTTTGATGAGACTGACAGTTTTGAGGAATATCAATTGGATATTTTGTAGGATGCTCCTCATTTGGAATTTGTCTCATGTTTTTCTCATAAAAGTGCCGTTTACCACATCATACTAAGAGTAGAAACCTATCAACATGCCTTATCACTTTAGATGTTAATCACCTCACTGAAGGAGTATTTGTCAGGTTTCCTCCGCTGTAAAGTCACCCTTTTTTCCCCTATTTCTCAACTATGCTCTTTGGAAGGCAGTCACTATGCACAGCCCACATTTAAGGAGTGGGAAGTTATGCTCCATCTCCTTGAGAGGGAAGTATTTACACAAATTATTTGGAATTCTCCTAACTGGAGATGTGGAGTGGATTACATTTAACAGAGACCTATAACCGTCTCATTTTAATCAGAAATTGCCAGTCCCCTCAAAAAAATAAACAAAAGGCCTCAAGAAAAGAGGCCATCTTTGGGCCTAGCCTGCAAGGTGAGCTAAGGGAAAGTTAAGCAAAAGAGTCCCAAGTCCCCTCACCCTCATGGCAACAGCAGCAGCCCCAGAGCAGACTATCTCATTTCTTTCCACAGGGCAGGCCATCTTAGGAACACAAAATATAACCACAAAGGCCAGCAGCAGGCTGTTCCCTTCAGCAGTTTAGTTAATTAAGCACACTGTTAGGCTGCAACTGCAGGCACTGAGGTTCACAAAGTTACTGGGATACAGGTGTTACTGGCTCAAGAAATCAATTTTATCAAGGCAATAGTCTCACCTATGGAGCATAGTATATGAGATTTGGAGATAGATTCCCTAATGCTCAAATACTCTTCTTTATTTCTCAATCTGGTTGTTTTCCAAAAGGTTAAGGACATGGATGTTTTAAAGATAAGATCTTACTACCAGTTAAGCGGGCATTTGTGAATAGTGCCAAAGAAGCATTAAGTTGCAGAACAACTAATAATGGTGCCTAGCATAATCCCTGGCACATGATAGTACTCAAACGTTTGCTGAATGATGAACAAATGAGTTCTAAGAAGTAGAGAGGACAAGCAGCTGTCTACTTTGGTATGTAGTATTCAAATGGCACTGGGTCAATATGTAGGGCCTGCCATGCTTTGCAATCCTTCTTAAAAGGCAGGCAACATTTTCCCAAACAAACCCTAATAGCTAAACTATTGGAGACTTTACACATTATTATTACCTAATCTAAAAAGACATTAGAATAGCACTCTAACACGTATTAGGAGTTCAATAAATGCTTGCTAAATTAATAAACAATCTCTCAAATAATAGGTAAAGCAGATTGGTCAGCATTCATAAAGAAACTTGTTAAGAAAGTTGATCAATCACAAGTAGAAGTTCTTTTGGGCATGCTAAAAGCAGGTTACTACACACTGCAACACATTTTGTTCAAAAAGATATATAATATTTTGTATACCTAGTACATGGAGCTCAAAGTTTTATTGAATGAAAAGAAGAAACAATCAATTGAGCAATCATCTTTCTGAATAAACTGAGGCAAGGGCATTAGCAACATGTATTTTTGGTGTACCATTGAGCTCCAAGAGTAGTAATTCCCTAACTTATCTCACTATTATTATACAAACCAGAGCAGCAGCATGGCATTCTGGAAAAGAGCTCCTTCTTTGAATTCAAATTACCTGAGTTCAAATTCTAGCTCTAGCCAGAATGGCTAGTGACTTGAGCAGATTACTTAACTTCTATGCCTCAGTTTCCTCATCTGCAAAATGTGAGAAGAATCACAAATCCTACCTCAGAGTTGTCATGAAAATTAAATGAGTTAATATTTATAAAGGGTTTAGAAGAATGCCAAGAGCATACATATAAGTGTCTGCTAAAAAATAAATACTTTCACTGCCACAAAATGGTTAACAAAAATGGGCTAATTAAGAAAATTGAAAATTAACCTATTTTACACTCTGAGACATGTCATCTTCTCATAATATGTGTAAAATTATTTCATTACCTAAGAAAGCTGGCTCTTTAAAATTGCAAAATATCTAGCCATTAAAAATAATTAAACTGCTATGATATTAAACACTGAAGACAAAAAGAACGCCAAGGATAAATTTCCCGTGGGAGAACGAACTTACAAATGGTTTTTCTTGAATCAATACTTAAGAGGATATAGTTGAATTAAGAACAAGGTATAGTTGGTTTCTCTTGGGCATTTTTAGGTTTGTGAGATCTTAAATTATATCTCCAGAGGTTTGCTGGATATGATGTTTTAATATTTTTCCCTCTTGGTTAGAAAAATAAATTTCAATATCAAAATGTATTGGGAATATGCTATTAAAATTTAGAACAAAAATGTTTTTCCTGAGACATGCACTCTGTAGCAAAATTACAGACACATCAATGACAACTTTAGTCTGTGGTAAAGTGTGCAATGAGCATACCTAAAGGTTACCTCAGAACATTAGAGAGCCAGGGCAATATAGAAGGGAAGAAAAAAGACCATGCATTTGAATATAAAGTAGAATTTAATTCATAATAAAATGTACTTTAATACTTCCTACATGTATAATTTCAATATAAAAGCACATAATTACTCAAAAGCATACTGGACCCTATTTATCACCTAAGCACTATAAAAAATTTAAGCTGACACTGAATTAAAAGTCTTAAGTAGCATTTCCAGGGTTTCATTTACATACTACTCTCTTCTTCCTCAATGATCTTTCTCCACAATCAATACCTAGGTTCCACTATTTCTATATATTTTCTATTCAAATACTATTCAATAAATTAAAAAAGCATGTATAGCCACAACTAATCTAAAGATAACCCTACAAAACCCCTTCAGGCCTTTGGCACCATACACAAGATATTTTTACCAACAAAAAAATCAGCTTATAAATTGTATTTTGGCAGCAGAGGTACTTTACTTGTTCCGTATCTGTCTAAAAACTGTCTTGCTACTAGCCAGGGTAATTTTTTTCCTCTTTCCTTTTTTCTCTGCAGTGCTTCTAAGTATAGTGACAGCGCATCAGGCTTTCCTAGTCTCAGCGCAAGCTCAGTGAAAATCTGGGAAATGTAAGTGGAAACATGAGAGAGCGCTTTATTTGGCAGTGCTTAACAAAAAAAAAAAGGGGGGGCAGGACAAATGGCAAAGCAGTGTTTGGACCGCAGGATGAACAATCAATAGGCAGAAAGCAAGATTGAGGCTTCCTCAGCTTTGGGATCGACAATCGACAGCTGAGAGACTATTTTTTGCTATGGTTGACTAAATATGGTCAGGGAAGAGAGAGGCACAAGAGAGCCTGTTTGCCTGGGAGTGCATGTTTCAAATGCTTAGCCGCCTATAAAGCTGTAACAGTTTAGCCTGTGGGTCACTGAGGGAAGAATATAAGTTAGTCTCTGTAGTGACCATGTGGAAGTCCTGACCTCGCTTGCAGACTTGACCTCTGGATATGACCAGGTAGCTTCACCATTTAATCCTGAAAACTAAAAACCAAAAAAAATCTCAAAGCAAGAAAGATGCAGAGTATTTCCTGAGAAGTCAGAAGAAACCAATGTATTCTGATGGGCAAAGAAAAGCAGGTTGAATGTTTACAGTTACTTGGGGGGAGTAAAGTGTTTTGGGTTTTGTTTTTTTGTCTTTTTTAGATTATAAAATTAACTTACTCTGCAACTTTCCCCCTCTCCTCTTCCGAAGCATTTCATCTGGCAAATGAGCTAGGTTCATTTTCTTGGCTGTTGTAGCAACCTTCCTTAGTTGCTTAACTTTTCCTACATATCTGTGCAATACTGGTATGTGACATTCCAAATAAAATGGCCAACACAGATTCAATCTTATTATAGGGGTTTTTTTAAAAAGGAAAAGGGGAGGGAGAGGTAAAAGTAAGCTTATTTGTTTTGTGTTTGCTCTGTTTGTTTTTCAAATTTATCTTAAAAGGTGAGGTTCTGTGTTCACTGATACATTCCCCCTTACTTCACTGGCTCAAGAAAGAAGTGCTGAATCAGCGAATAGAATGAGCGAACAATCAAGATGAGATGGCTGCTGCTGATGTGATTCTCTAGGTCATTACCTTCCTTCCTGCTGCAAATGCTGCATAACACTAAGCTTACAGGTAACAGAGCACCACACAGCCTGTATTTTAAGGATGCTTATGACTTTCTGCATGCTTACCTATTATTGACTCAATATATGTTCTTACTGTTAAATTCTATCTAGACATAGCCTGATTTCACAATTCAAGTTGAGAGCTTATGTAGTATAAAAAGGAATGCTGTTCAAATATGGCAGATAACTCTTGATCTCAAAAATGTAAAAATACACTACTATGATTTACATTATTAAAGATTTAATCGTTATTGTTTCAGATTAAATGATGAATTTTGCATCCCTGGTAAATCACATCTTGCTCCCAAAGTACATTACCTTTTAAGAACAGTTAACTGTCTACTTCAAGGTTTGGTCAACCAAGAAACTTGGTAGATCATTAAATACTTTTTAATGGTTACTATTAATTGGCCACAAAAATAAATCAGAATATGCATGGTGTAATTCTAATGCTGCATTGCTGAAACTGCTGTAGTACTGCTCTATCTACTGCTACATTCTGATTTGCTCTCTATGAGCTGCACTAGCTTTTTGTCACAGACTGCAGAAATTCTACTATCTCTCTCCTTTTTTTCCTTTGCCAAATCTGAAAATTTCTTGTAGTTTTCTTTTAAATTAACCTTTTAACACCATACTAATTCAAGGCTACTCACCAACTATAATTTGTTTTCATGCTAAATGATCAAGCTAACACCCAGGTGCTCATAGGCTAAAACCTTTCAGTTCTTGTAAGGAACACTTTACTTTTAAAAAGTTGACTTTTCTGGTAGTTATCTTTTATACTAAAAAAAGATAAATCAAAACAACTAAACTTAACCAAAATTAAATATTTCTACATCTATCTGAATTTGTATTCAACCTAAACAGAAGCAGCAAAGTGCAAGATTCAAGTAAGGAACTAATAAAGACACAGAAACAACAAATAAATTCTCAAATGATCATGAGTTCTTATCTGTGAACTTATGAAAAACTAAAAAAATTCATCATCTTTAAAAATTCACTTCACTCACCTTCATCCTGGTTTTTCTCCTTGTCTCAACTTTAGAGTCAATATCAGAAGTCAATTAACTTGGTTAATTAGTGAAGTTTTGAATAAGATATCTAGTTTGTAAAAAGAATTTGAACTGATTACTATATCTACTTGCAGGACCTAGTAGCAAGCTATAAAAAAGAAGAAATTCGCTCTGAAGATAATGAAGAAATACTAAGCTGATTTTACCAGTTTCTGAAATACACTGTAAAACTCCACTGATTCTTTGAATCACTTGCAAAAAGAACCAAATCTGGACAAACCTCAACAGATAATTGGTCAAATGTTTACAAATATCTATGTCCACCAAGAACAAGGAACCATAAATGGCATTAATGCCATGTTTCAGGTAAACTTGTTATAAAGTATAGTCACTGATTAAAATAGTCTCTGCAAATGATCTACTATTGCTCTATATTGGTAAGCTGAATGTTTTACTAACAAATGGGAAAATAAAATATTTCATGTTTTTACAGCTAATAATTTATAATACCTACTCAGAGTACATACTTCTTTATGTACCCATATGAACATACAATGCTATGGAATGTAAAGAAGTATGTATTTTTGGTAGGCAATAAACCTCCAAGAGAGAATTAAACTGCAGCTGAAAGAAGCCCTTGCTTCTTTCTACATGAATGACCTTCACATGGTAAATTAACCTAGTAACAAATAGATGACCTCTGGCAATATTAACACCCAAAAAATGTACCTACTACTTATAAAGGGAAATTAAATATCCCTAAGGTTTTTATTTTGTGAAGAAAAAGAAGTTCTACAGTAGAAGGAGATTTCAAATTATCCTGCAACTCCTTTTAAATCATTTAAGTTTAAAACATACTACACTTACTTTTTAAATTAAGTATTCTTACTACATGATGAAAATTTGAGTACCAAAGGGAAAATAGTTATTACTGGCTCAAAACAATGAGGGATACATATAATCTATTTTATGTCTCCACAATTTGATCTTAAGTAAATCATATAAGTAGAGCTGATTTGTTAAGAAAAAGCAAACAAAAGCTAATTTTATTCACATTATAACTATTTCCATATTTTGATAAATTTATAATCTATTAATATCATTTTTAATATTTTTTCATTTTTATTTTATTAGTTATTTATTTTTCTTTTTTACTCTTTCTTCAATAAATGTGAACAGCTTGAATATAATCTATTAATATTAGAGGTATTTCTGAACCAAAAGTTTTGTTTTAGGTTTTCTTTTTCTGACAGCTACAGACATAGTCAGAAATTTCTAAAAGACTACCTTCCAAGTAAATTCTACTGTTAAAAAAAAAGATGGAAGAAGCTTGTCCTTCTCAAGTTAACCAGGTCCCAATCTCCATTTTAAATGTGAAGTTAGTACTTAAAATTAATTAAAATGTAAGATTGAAGCATGTTACTTAAGATTTAAGTAACACAATTCTGGGTCATAGCTCTAAAGTCAAGAAGGTATATTGGTAATAGATTGCCAAATATTTAAAAGAAATTAATTTATTATCTATATTATCTTTGAATTTACTTTCTCCAAAGGGTGTATATGAAAAGAAAACACTATAGTCAAGAACCAAGTTATACAGATAGACTTTATAAAGTTTTTATTGGTATATGCAATTGCAATTCAAATTTTATAAACAGGATAGATCCACTGTTTATAGCATGTTAGAGATATCAAAATGCTTTTTATTTTATGCAGTTTGTTTTGTATATTTTTATAAAAGATTATAAATAATAGAGCTCTTGGCAACAATTTATAAGCAGTACATATTTTAAGCTACTATATGACAAAGAAACAATAAATACTAATATTCATATATTCTAATCATTTCTTACTAAAAGTATTATTCAACTGAAATATTTACAAATGTATAGAAAGTATAATACTTTAAAATTTTTTCTGTCAGAAACGGAATAGAAATGACTGTAATTTTAACTATAGTTAATTTTCTCTGTTTAATAAGATAGTTAATAGATGATTTTCATTTTATCACATTATAAAGAATGAGAGAATGACTTTAATATGGTAGCATATATGTATGTTAGTGCATGTTTACTGGAAATTATAAAGAGCACATGATTTTAAAATTCTACATTTCAAAGAAAAATTCACTTCAAAGTTTAATTCACTTAAGCATAGCCCTTTTGATCATCCACAAAACAGAATGGCACTGCTTCATGTTCCATTTGGTAAGTTTACCTGTCCATGTCCTAAATATCAAAAACTGAAAATATATACCTCAAAAAGTAGAGGTTCTTCTATAAAACTACTCATGTTTTATAATGAACAATTATATTGGTTATAAGTAGAAGTTTTTAAAATAATTTTTCTTAAGCATTCCAATAACTAAGAATCTCTTTGCTGTAATAAAAATATATAATCCTTAGAAAATAAAATGATAGGCTATTCATTTAAAAAAGTAAAATTATATACTGATTCTGGTGGTCACAAGTTTAACTTAACACATCTAAGAGTATTTTCAATCACTATAAAATGTCACATTCATCACTTAGATCAGCTGTTCATTTTTAACTGAGTACACGTTAAACTCTGGGCATCTGCTGACACTGGTGTAACTCAAACATTTCAACTGTCTCCCTGACAGGGATAACAGATGCTGACATTATCAAATGCTGTACTATTTTTCTCCCATGGCCTCTCCTTGCCCCGATATGGCCAGTGTATGAAACTGAACTGCCATCCAAAAGCACACTTGAGCAACTGGATCTGCTAAACAGCTCCCATATACCCAGTAAAAATAGAAGTCAGTGTTATTGCTATCTTCAGCACTTAAGTTCAGGCAGTTTAACACCTGTTTCACTTCTATTAGAATAAATTATGGAAAGAATTATAGTTACATTAATTTCACCAGCAGCATGATCCTTACCAACCAACAGATACAGAATATTCTTAATGTAAGAATTGTCTGCATATTGCCTGAATTAGTGTTGACCTCGCAGTATACTTTAAAACAGTAACTATAAAGAATATTTCTTAACTCTATATTTCACTGAGCACATACCTTATAAGCAAACTATAATTTATCAAACTTTTACTTTATGCAAATATATATTTCAGAAGACATCCCTTCCCTGATATTAAATCAATAGTGAAACCACATAACAAAAATTTACTGATCATTTTTTAAAGTATTATTATACTTGCATGGTAGATTTTAATACTCAAATTCATGGATTGCAGCTAGGCACCACAAGTCAATGCATTAATAAGCCTATAATGAGAATTAACTAGGCAATCTATACTCAAAATGACAGAAAATTTAGTCAAGGAAATAGACTTTTAAAGGGGTTAAATTACTAATCTATGATTAGTAACACTACATAAGCAAAAAGCAAAGAAAAGCTGGCATGCATGAGAGCTCCTTTCAACACAAGTTCAACCAATACACTGACTACACGTGTGATCTATTTATAAACCAAAGGGCAGAGGTACTTTCTTAAGTCCACTCATATTCCTTCATCCTCTTGTCAACAATTTGCTATTAGTCCTCTGCTATAATACTAAAAAAAATAATAATAATAAGCAGTGGTGGTAGAAAGGTGTGACTAACAGTACTCTTCCCAAACCTATTAGCTTAACTACTTAAGTGATTTGGTTTACTGCCTAGAGATAATAGAAAATACTACTCTGAAACACATCAAGGTCTATTTGTTTCTTTAAATGTCATTGGTTTTAAAACGGCTTATTGTCTACATTTAAGAATTAAGATGTTAAAAACAAAGGTATACATTGATAATTCCTTAATGCATTAATGTATCAAAAGGAAAAGACTTCTAAACTGTCAAACTTGGAAAAAGAAAAGTGTGTTCAAAATAGAAAATTTTACACTCAGTAACTGAAACACTGATAAGAGAATTTCTAACACTTGTAGAAGGTCTGTGACTGTAACTTTATAAATGAAAAGCATTTAACTGTTTTGGATCTCCACCTAGCAGCACTACAATGCTTTGCTAGAGCTGGTAAAATGGAACCAAATCGCCTCTTCAATGGATTTGGTCCCCTTCAACCAGCTGTAGCTATGCATTGATTACTACAGGACAGCCAACGTTTTCATTTATGAATATCACTCACATGTCAACTAATTTCAACGTATTTAAATTATTCAGACTGTGGTTAAAATAAAGTAATTTGTTAACTGTTAATTCTACTTCGAAGAGCTACAGTGGTTAAAGATGTTTATAAAAAGCTTTATGAAAAATGTGTGGATGACAAGGATTTCAAATAAAATAATTTTGCTTATTTGTGGTCTCTTGGTATTAAATTTCTTATTCTTCAGAAAAGAAATGGTAATGAAATGAAGACTATGCTTCATAATAACAAAAAAAAAATAAATACCCTTCAAAGGAAGAAAATATCTAGGAATGTCATCTAAAATCCACCTGAAAACATAATGGGAATGCTACAGTGTGGTTCACATGGGACATGTGTTTGTTTTAAATTAAAGAAAACTATAATATATAAAATAACACTTTAGAAAAGTTTAGTCACTATCTTCCATAGAATTCGCCTTTAATTTCATCACTGTTTACCTGAATGTTAGCAGGTAAGGTGAAAAAGATGATACTGTAGGATATCTTGCAGAGAGACTTAAAACATTAAGTATCTACTTCTTCTGATCCTAAACCAAAGGTTTTTAATCTTCAAAAAGAAATGCCGAGCATCACTATTTTTTACTCATGAAATACATGACCTCTCCATCCTTGTTTCCTCAGCTGTAAAAGGAAGAACTCTTTCTAATAACACACTATGACTCTCTACACTGTCTTTGTCCTTCACAAAAAATATACACACAAGTCTCTCTCCACGAGAAGAAACTGAAAAAGGGGGAAATGACAAGTGCTCCAACATCCACCTAATTTCCTTAATGATTACAAAACTATAGATAATTTAATGTTCTTTAATAGAGAGAAACATTTCAGCAATTAATGAAAATTACTGAAGGCAAGCAGTGATTTAAAAACCCAGATGTTCACAAAATCCTCAATTTCTGACCACTCCTCTATTTTAAAGTCAAAGTTATCCCCTAAAAGAATGTGGACAAAATGAGAGAGAGACAGACAGACAGACAGACAGATAGATGAAAACCTTATCACTTCATTCACATTCTTGCTCATCTCAGTCACAGTAAACACTGATGTATTACAAGGCACACAGTGTTTGAGAGTAGATACATGAGCATACATTAGAGAAAATGGACACACTTTAAGTATACTATTATTTAACAGACTCTTGGCTATTTTTTGTATATAGCACTCAGCATGTTCAGAATTATAAGGGAAGAAAAACATGAAACACCTAAGTATGGTACAAATTATCAAATCTTACTATATTCAACATAGTCTTGTTTACAGATCATATTCTGGAATTTAAAAAGTCAAATAAAGGTATCATAATCTTATAAAGGGAAAACTATCAGCTGCTCACATATTCAGTAACATTTAGCATGTGTCTTTTTGTGGGAATAAATGAGTAAATAAATGCTTGTGAAGTTATCTTAGTACTAACCTGAAAACATAACAAGTATATCACACCAGGTGGTTTATTCATATTTTATTGTAACTTTTCACATTCAATTTCTATTAAAGAAAATTTTATAAATAACATTATAAAAGTAACTTTATTATATTGTTATCAGTACCCCAAAATAATATCAACTGTTTTGCCAGCTCTGCAGATAATACTGCTGACTAATTTATTTTCATGCCTATGAGGGAGATCTAAAAACTTAAAGGCAACTAAAAATGTAGCATTCTCACAGAAAGTACCTAAGTAACATACTGATTAATGACTTAGCGAAAGAAATTTAGTTTTATCAGCAGAAATAATTTCTGCTCTTGATTTAAATCTGAAATTTTACCTGTATACTAAGAAACAATGATATGGCTAAACTCTAGGGGAAAACATGCCTGTAAATATCAAATATCAGAATACACAAATAGCATTGTTCTTAAGATTTCTTTAAAAAACTAAAATATTAAAACATGTTGTAACTGCTATTCTAAAATACCCCAAATTTTATAAAGCATGACAAAGTACTGTGTCTCACAGTGAAAACATACTCTCTTCCATTCTAAAAGACAAAAATGGTTTTATAACTTTTTCTCTTCCTGTCTTTATTTCAGTTATTGTCATACTATGAGAAAACATCTTCCATAATTCTAAGAGACAATAAATGGATTTATAACTTTTTCTCTTAAAGTCTTATTTAACTTACTGTCGTCATACTATGAGAAAACATCAAGATCAGCTTTGAAATCTAGAATCTACACCAATCTAGACCTTTGAAATCTATATTTTAAAGGACATGCTTCAAAAATAAGACATCTAGACATATTTAGAAGACCAGGAAAATGATTTTTTTCTTTTAGAAAAGCATATCTAGTAATTATTAACTCTATTATGTTACTGATTCATTGCTGAAAACTCATCACTGCCAAAAAATGCAAAACCAGGGAACAGAAAGGTACTTAAACTCTACACATATACACATGCAAATTTTGGCAACTTCTGTATATTTTTAAACATAATAATAGAAATAAGTAAATATTTGTGTTGGTATTAGATTATATTCACAATGACATTAATACTTCATTCTAAAAATATATAAATACAATCTATGGCTGGGCACAGTGGCTCACGCCTGTTAATTCCAGCACTTTGGGAGGGCAAGACAGGAGGAATTACTTGTGGCCAGGAGTTCAAGCGCAGCCTGGGCAACATAGTGAGAACTCATTTCTACAAAAAATTTAAAAAATTAGTCAATCATGGTGGTGTGCACCCGTAGTCCTAGCTACTTGGAAGGCTAAGCCAGGAGGATCACTTGAGCTTGGGAGTTAGAGGCTACAGTGAACTGTGATCATACCACTGCACTCCAATCTAGGTGACAGAGCACCCAGAGTACCCTTTGTAGCCTCCTACAAAATTCTGTAAAATTTGACCAGGCGGGGTGGCTCACGCCTGTAATCCTAGCACTCTGGGAGGCCAAGGCAGGAGGATCACTCAAGGTCAGGAGAGAGACCCTGTCTCTACTATAAATAGAAAGAAGTTAATTGGCCAACTTAAAATATATAGAAAAAATCAGCCGGGCACGGTGGCACATGCCTATATTCCCAGCCACTCGGGGGAGGCTGAGGCAGAAGGATCACTTGAGCCCAGGAGTTTGAGGTTGCTGTGAGCTAGGCTGATGCCATGGCACTCTAGCCTGGGCAACAGAGCGAGACTCTGTCTCAAAAAATTAAAAAAACAAAAAACAACAAAAAAAAAAACTTCTATAAAGTTTTATAATGAATATTTCTTAAATAAAGGTATACTTAGCTACAATTTCCCATTTTCTCTATCTATGTCAACTTTTGGGATACCGTGTGTGTGTGTGTGTGTGTGTGTGTGTGTGTGTGTGTGTGTGTGTGTGTGTGTAAATGAAGAATATGAGGCTTACAGAGATGAATTTACTTATTCAGGATCATGTAGCTGATTACTAAAGTAGGTGGAACTTGAGCAAGGTCTGTGTGACTTTAGAATCATAGCACACCACCATGCCTGACTAATTTTTTAATTTTTTGTAGAGATGAGGTCTCTCTAATAACATTCTAATAAAAGAAAACAACTCAAATTAGCTAAGAATTATACTAACTAAAATGCAATGAATTACAATTAAAATGGACTATATGTGAAAGTCAACAGTTCAGCCAAGTATACTAAAGAAGTAATCGCAAGATAAAACAAAGATCAGAAAGAACAAATTGAAATGCTACAATCCAAGATAACAGATTCTTTAAGTTATATAAACTATAAAGTTCATATAAGAAAGTGGGAAATGTTAGCACATTTGTTAATTATATTAGATAATTCATCCAAAAATACTAAGTTCATCAGGTTCTGAAAATAATATGTTCTATCTAGTTTTCTAAAGTAAGTTTGAAGGCCAAAGAGTTTTACTTATATTTTTTTAATTCCAAGTACACTAAAAATAGTTCCTTCTGTCTTCTGATATCACTTGATCAGTACAAGAAAGAAAAAAATCATCTTAAAGAATAAGAAATTTAATATGAAAACAGAACTCAAAACATCCCAACTTGTAATTATAACTGATATATAGGTTATATCATCTTCTGATATTCTTCAGTGTCCAATTAAAATCACATTCCATCTGGCAAACTACAGTCACAACTACCTAAAATATCTTAAAGTAGGAATAAAGAAGTCATGTAGCTTTAACTGAAACACCACTTTTGTGAAGAGCAAAAGCATTTTTTCCTTCTTTTAAAAAATATCACCTGACACTACTTATCTGGTGGGAGGAGTCACTGCTATAAATTTTCAAGGGGATCCTCAAGATTTATGCAAGAGTTATAATAGAAATAGAAGAAACAGAAGTAAATGTTCTCTCCTTGTATAGGATTATTATTGAATATACTATGGCTACTCCCAATAAAAATGAAACCGTTCAGAATATTTAAAAGATTCTTATTTCGGCCGGGCGTGGTGGCTCATGCCTGTAATCCTAGCACTCTGGGAGGCTGAGGCGGGCGGACTGCTCAAGGTCAGGAGTTCGAAACCAGCCTGAGCAAGAGCAAGACCTCATCTCTACTATAAATAAAAAAGAAATTAACTGGCCAACTAATATACATAGAAAAAATTAGCCAGGCATGGTGGTGCATGCCTGTAGTCCCAGCTACTCGGAGGCTGAGGCAGGAGGATCACTTGAGCCCAGGAGTTTGAGGTTGCTGTGAGCTACGCCGATGCCACGGCACTCACTCTAGCCTGGCAACAAAGTGAGACTCTGTCTCAAAAAAAAAAAAAAAAAAGATTCTTGTTTCCTAAACACTTCAATTTCCAGTTTTATTAACCTTTATGACTTAATATTGTAAGGTAAATTCCCTCAGTAAAATCTTTCAACTATTCTAATCTGAAGTTAATTGTTATTTCAACTCCTAACAGTTTCTCTACACAATTTATTCTGTAATTAATCATATAATATCTTGTGATATCTGACAATGTCCTCACTGTCAAACTAAAACTAAAATTTACTGAATGCCTACTATAGTCAGAGCATTGTGGAAGATATACAGATGAATATGAGCACCCACAATTTTAAGAGAAAGAAACAGAGAAATGTACATAGTAATAGACAGCACTAAGCAAAGTATAGTGAGCACAATAAAACGAGAATACAGAACAAGGAAGTGCAGAGCAAACAGAAAATAATTCCAACAATGAGGTAATGGGAGGCTCTGGGGGAAAGATAGGTAAGATAAAGAAGAAAGGGGTAGGGCATTCTAATCAAAGAAAATGCTCAAAAAACTGGAAGAAGAAAGAGGACAGCATATTTCAGGAAAGGAGAGGAGTGTAATGTAGCTGGAGGGTAAGGTGTACAGAGCGATTTTAATTGGTGTGAGATAAAGTTGAAAGGCTTAGGACTCACCAGATATGGGTCTGAATGCCAAAAGGAGGTGTATACATTTTATTCTATGTACAACAGAAAACAAATGTAAGTCTGGGAATAGGAGAGGAGAGCTATTTTTAGATCTATGCTTTTACAATGACAATTTGTAATTGTATGAAAATTAAATCAGGGGATAAGACTGAAATGAGAACAATTAAAAAGATACTATAATAGTCTAGGTAAATGTGGTTGAGTATTTAATTAGGTCAGCAACAATGAGAATAGAAAGAATGGAATGAGTTGGAAAGATAGGTAGAATAAATAGAATTTTAGAACTAATTGAAAGCTGAGAATCAGTGAGACAACAGTCAAAGGTAGTCCTAAGCAATGAGGTAACATGGGGAACAATGTGTTGAAACATCATTCTTAGTTAAATCACTCACTGCCGATGTGTTTTGTTCTTGCCTTTATATATATAAATCATAATATAGAAAAAGTAATATAAAGTGGTATGAGAGCTGTGAGTCTAAAGTCCCACAGACCTTGCTCAAGTTCCAGCTACTTCAGTAATCAGCTACGTGATCCTGAATAAGTAAATTCATCTCTGTAACCCTCATATTTTTCACCTATAAAATGAGGATGTTGACACCTGCCTCAAAAAGCTTACTGTTGAAAAGCATTAAGTGACATAATGCACATAAAACACTTAGCGGAGGCCTGGCATGTGGTAAGTGCTATCATCATCTTCTATTTGAAGGGCAGGGAACATATTCTGTCTCCTTCGCAATGCAATTTGAATATTTGCAATTTGGGGGAAAAAAATCAAGACATAATCTAAAATATAGTCTTTCATTTCAGCCTGTGTTATACAGCCACTGTTATGGGTACCAATAAGCAAGTAACAATTAAATTCTTGTGTTTTCTGTGATCACCCTCTAGTGGTGATACTAAGAAGCTAAAAATTGGCCCAAAAAAATAGGATATAAAAATACAATAAGGAACCAAGAATAAGAGTTCAGAATAGAGGAAATTATCAAAATAAACATCAAAATGAACATTTTCCATAGTCAAGATATATAGGTTTCATTTAACTATAAACAAAAGGCATCTAATGCAGAATTTTCTAAAATGCAAAGAAAAGTTATTCCAAAAAGCAAAGCTAAGCATTTTCCTGTTCTGTGGGACTCTGCAGATCCTTTATGAATAATGTGACTCTCTAAAAGCAGTCCTTCACAAACTTTAACCAGCAAACACGTTTTTCAATATTACACCCATTCCTGTAACAATGGTTGGGGGATATTTACACTAAAAGTTTATATAACTAATTATATTATTAATAAGGAATTATGTGACTTAATATTTATTTAGCCACAAGTTTAAAAAAGTAATTATCATGCGAATAACATGGGTTAGAGGACATACTGAGAATTATTTTGAAGAAACATAAATCTCAAAAGGGAATGCATTTTAATTAAATTTTAGATAAAGGCAGTATTCCAGATATTTTATATCCACATTTAATATATATTTAAATAATCATTTCATAATACTTATATTGGTTTCACAACAAAATTGATCATACAACACTAATCTATTGAATGAAGGTATAATTTCCCACAGATTTTTTAAATGATTTAAAATACTAAAATAAGCCAAAATTATTTCTCCATCAGTATCAGAAAAAGAGAACCAGATATAGGAAAATATTTTAAATTGCACCTAAAATTGTAAAGGGTGACATCTTTACCTGGGATTTCCCCTTAATGCAGCATGATGTAGAGCATTAAATCCATTATTGTTTGTGATGGTAACATCTGCTCCAGCTTCCAAAAGGACTGCCAGGATATCATCACGTTTCTTACTTATTGCATCATGAAGAGGGGTATCACCTTCAGAATCCTTTTTTTTTTTAAAGTTTAAAGAGACTTTCATTAGTTCTTCTTCAATCAATCATCATATATAATAGTAATACTTATACTGAACTACTGAACAAACAAAAAGAAACAAAGGCCATATCCAACAAACATTAATAAAAGAACATGCTGTGTGTTAAATATAAAATGCAGGCAAGAAACATTAGCCACAATGTAGTAAATAAAGTCATACTCAAATATAGATGAAAACACAATAAACATGCTGAAGCTTTATAAAGAAAAAGAAAATCAGGCTGCAATTAGCTATGTTCATGCCATTGCACTGCAACCTGAGCAACAGAGAGACAAAGAAAAGGAAGAGAAGGAAGAAAGAAAGGGAGGGAAGGAGAAGGGAAAAGAAGGGGAAAGGAGGGAAATCAAAGAAGTAGCCTCAAATATAATTCAACTAATGACAAAAATTAATGAGGTGAAAAGCTGTCTCCAAAATTTATTGAATTCAAAATCACTCGCTACACCATATCCTTACCATTAACTGTTGTACCCTGAAATTCCATACCAAACCTACACCTGTCTCAGGCCCTATAACAATGAATTAGAAGTCAGTGATTTTCAACCTGCTCATTAGAATCTGCTGGGGAGCTCTTAAAAAACCTGAGGCTCAGGCTGTTCACTGTGACCCCACTAAATCTGTGGGGGTGACAGCCAGCATTAGTAATTTTTCAAACTCTCCAGCTGAATATACTGTGCAGTCACAAGTAAGAACCCTTAACCTAAGTGTTTTCAAAGAGTAGGAAAGTGGACATTTAGCTCAAGGTAAAAACAACTATAAATGAAAATTTAGCAGTCTCAGTCTACCTTTTATTCAAGCTGACTACTATTTACATTAATCAACTGATTTAGGAATAAGTTGTTCATTATCAATCATCTGCATACATGAATAATTTCGACCTCATTCATTTCATAGTTTCATAGATGCTATTCTCAGTAAAGTAACATACAGACTACCCTATGGCACATATTAGAGTTGTCAAATACAGCTTGCCACCTGTTTTTGTAAATTAAGTTTTATTTGAACATGGCCACACCCATTCATTTATTTACTATAATATCTATGGCTGCTTTCATTCTGCAATGACAGAGTTGAATAGCTGTAACAGAAACTATATGCAAGCCTACACTATTATCTGTGCCCTTTACAGAAAATGTTTGCTAATCCCTGGAACATTCACCTACCTAAGATATTCCTAACCCAAGTTCAACAAAACCATCCACTTTCTATCTTCCAATATCTGGTGGAACTAAAAATTCAATCTTCAACTTGAGAGGGGCTCTTCACATGATTGGAATACCCTTCTACAGATCACTGGTCTGTTCTGCTTTCTGGTCCCCACAGTGGCCCCACAGCCATTCCAAAGTTTTATTACTCTTCTCAGTTACCCTTTCCTTCCCTGCTACCTGATCCCACTTACCCACTCAACAGATGACCTTGCCTCCCATTTCAGACAAAAGAATGTCAGCAAGTATAAATTCCCTCTCCTTCAACAGATTAACACTACCTCCAATTCCTCCCTCATCCTTCAATCCTGCCCCTCTTATTATGAGGCCATATCCTAGTCATCGTCAGTTCCCAAATGGCTGCACTTCAGAAACATTACTTTCTAATAACCATCTAGCTGAAAAAAATCTCCTATTCTTCCAGTTCACCTCAAGACCCCATTCCCACTACTCCTGTTCTTCTTTATTACTTCTCTGAGATCTATTCAATCCAGCAAACAATTCTTGGATGCTGTGAATTATCTAAACTACAAGCAGGTTAAGATTCTAACATTCCCTCTCCTTTTAAAAACTCATTATTGAGTTTTTGATTTAAACAAAATATGCTTTACATATTCAAAGTGTTTTAGGGATCAGTCTTATTTAAAAATAATGGTATTTTCTGGAGACAGTATAGGATGTTAGAAAATAAAAATAATAATATGCTATCTAAAGCCTATTCTGTTAAGGAACCCAAAAGTTAGGAAATTATGTTCATGTACTATTTTATTTTGCTATGAAATTATCAAGTATTCATAACAAAAGTTTTTGTTGAGACAGAGTCTCCCTCTGTTGCCTGGGCTAAAGTGCCATGGCATTAGCCTAGCTCACAGCAACCTAAAACTCCTGGGCTCAAGCTATCCTGCCTCAGCCTCCCATGTAGCTGGGACTACAGGCATGTGCCACCATGCCCGGCTAATTTTTTCTGTATATGTTTAGTTGCCCAACTAATTTCTTTCTATTTTTAGTAGAGACAGGGTCTCGCTCTTGCTCAGGCTGGTTTCAAACTACTGACCTTGAGCGATCCGCCCGCCTGGGCCTCCCAGAGTGCTTGGATTACAGGCATGAGCCACCGCACCCAGCCCGCACCAAATTTTAACATGACAGGTACATAAAAGGCAGGTTACTCAGTAACCAAACTAAGTAGATAATAGACACACACTACATTTCCCTTACATACATGGTGTAATTCATCTGATTCCTAAAACTGTGGATGGGAAGAATCATTTCTTGGACCATCTTGCTTCAAAAATTAGGTCCTACTGTAAATCAACTCTAAAATCCTATATACATTACAAAACAGAAAATCTTTGAAAACTAGACTAATGACCATTCTAAGACTCTAAGATAAATTAAGCTTAATTAAAATAATTTAAATATTCATGAAGTAATTATTTTGAAATACAGCCCATTTTACCTCTTGAAGCTGCTGAAGTTCACTGTCATGATTAATAAATTTAAATCAATTCATAAGCTGACATTTTTGCAAGATAGTCCCCACTCCCACTCCTCAATCTAAACCCAATCTATTGACATTTTCTTAAAAAGGGCTTTTTAAAGAAGGAATAGCTGCCAATTTTATAACACTCTATATCTTTGGTATCATTTACTATGACCATTTGTACAGGAAAGAATTGAGAGGCTGGGTACAGTAGCTCACACCTGCAATCCCAGCACTATGAGAGGCCAAAGCAATAGGATCTCTTGAGGCCAGGAATTGGAGACCAGCCCGGGCAACATAGTGAGACCCTGTCTCTACAAAAAAAATCTTTTTTAAAAAATTGGCTGGATAGGAAGCAGCGCCAATGAACAAGCTGTGCAGTGAGGGCCCCTGGCCTGCCCCCAAAAGGCCCATTTCCCCCCCCCAATAAAAGAGATTTGTGTGTTAAAAAAAAAAAAAAGTTGGCTGGGCATGATGGTGTGCATTTATGGTGCCAGCTACTCAGGAGGCTGAAGTAGAAGGATCATTTGAGTCCAGAAATTCGAGTCTGAAATGAGCTATGATCATGCCACTTCACTCCAACCTGGGCGACAGAGTGAGACCTTGTCTCTAAAAAATGATAGATACATAGATAGATAGATAGATAGATAGATAGATAGATAGATAGATAGATAGATAGATAGATAGATAGATAGATAGATAGATAGACAGACAGACAGACAGACAGACAGACAGACAGACAGACAGACAGACAGACAGACAGATAAAGGAATGCATACCACAGAACCTAATGCTTCCCTTTAATAGGATCCTAGCAATAACTGCAGAATATTTCTTTAAAGGTTTTACCTGGAGACTGGGATGACAGCCAAAGTCCAATAAAGTCTTCACGACTTGAAGATGACCTTTATTGACAGCAATATGAAGTGGTGTCTGTCGGCGCTTATTGCGTGCATTCAAATCAGCACTGCCTCGGTGTAGTACTTCTATAACAGCACCTTCATCTCCAAAAGCTGCATGGTGAACTGCTCTATCACCATCTTTGTCCTAAATATCACAGCATTTAAATCTGAATTAGTCAATATGTTACAAAGAAAAGTAAAACTTAAAACCATACTAATACACCAAAAATAATAATACACCAGATTAATTTGAGAAAAGGAAACACAGGAAAAGGAAACACAGGGCGGAGCCAACAATATAACTAAAAACTGACCAGTACAGTGATTAACTCTAAAGATAGACCTAGACCAATATACTATATTATACATATGTATCAGTCCAATAGTTATATCATCAATCCTTAAGTGCTCCTCAATTATTTGTCATGATGCTAAGCCAATATTAGGAAAATGTTAAATTATACAACTATATAAATTTTTTTGCCATTTAAAAAATTTTACAGACTTTTTAATGACATAATACACTACCGCTAGCTGCATGATTTTATAAAAAGCTTGCCAGTGTGATCTAAATTACCTTTAAGAAGAAATATATCGACATGTTAACATTGGTTATCTCTAAGTGATGAGCATATACTTTTCTATATATTTGAGAACAGAAGAAAAATTAAGTCATACCATTAAAAGATAAAAATGAAGCATAAACCACAAAAAAATTCCAAAACTATTTCAGAAGAATCGAATAGATTTGCCTCACTTCCTATAATAGACATATTTCTGAAAAGATGACAGAACAGGAAAGATCCAATTGCTTAAACTTTTTTAAAGTTAAGAAACTACTTCAGGACAGGCAAGGTGGCTCACACCTGTAATCCTAGCACTCTGGGAGGCCGAGATGGAAGGATTGCTTGAGCTCAGGAGTTCCAGACCAGCCTGAGCAAGAGTGAGACCCATCTCTACTATAAATAGAAAGAAATTAGCCAAACAACTAAAAATAGAAAAAATTCGCCAGGCACAGTGGTTCGTGCCTGTAGTCCCAGCTACCCAGGAGGCTGAGGCAAGAGGATTGCTTGAGCCCAGGAGTTTGAGGTTGCTGTGAGCTAGGCTGACGCCATGGCACTCTAGCCTAAGCAACAGAGCAAGACTCTTTCTCAAAAAAAAAAAAAAAAAAAAGAAGTAACACAGATAAATATTGTGACTAAATACATTTAAAATAAATAGTTCATTCAAAACAGTTACAGAGGCCGGGCGCTGTGGCTCACGCCTGTAATCCTAGCTCTTGGGAGGCCGAGGCGGGCGGATTGCTCAAGGTCAGGAGTTCAAAACCAGCCTGAGCAAGAGCGAGACCCAGTCTCTACTATAAATAGAAAGAAATTAATTGGCCAACTGATATATATATAAAAAATTAGCCGGGCATGGTGGCGCATGCCTGTAGTCCCAGCTACTCGGGAGGCTGAGGCAGAAGGATCACTTGAGCCCAGGAGTTTGAGGTTGCTGTGAGCTAGGCTGACGCCACGGCACTCACTCTAGCCTGGATAACAAAGCGAGACTCTGTCTCAAAAAAAAAAAAAAAAAAAACAGTTACAGAATTCAAAGTAGTTTTTGGCCTTTGAATATTTTTTCAAACTTATATTAAAGGTAAAATCATTTGTAGAAATCTACAACAGTTTGACAACCATTGTCGAAAAGGTAGGAAACTACAATGCAGGGAAATTTTTACCTTACTAATGTTTTCAGCTGAATCGGATTAGTTTTTGTTACCTATCAATCTTGAGAATAAAGAAACTAGTAAAGTACTAGTACTTTGTAAAGTACTAGGTACTCTTGTACCTCTTACCAGCATTATATGTAAACATTCCAGAAAAACACGTGTTTTACAAAAACAGAACAAAAATAGATATATTTGCATGTATATATAAAATTAATCTCTCTAGTAACACACATAAATATTTCAGAATCTTCGCATTAAAAAGATCTTCCTAACCTCCAATCTGGATTTTTTTGTTATAATTTTTAACCATATCTTGTGGTTCAACTATCACTAAAATAGGAGGCATCAATCCACTAACACTCACGGAATAAAAACAAGAACTATTTATGAAGTACATCATATACTTATGGTTGTTAGAAAACCACTACTGAAACACTTTTATGCAGGTTCTGTCAATAATATACATAAAGACAACCACTAAAAAATTAAAAACCCTGACATATATGTTAATCAAAAGGAAATTCATAAGAATAATATGAAGATTATGGAAAATACACACATTAGAAAATTACAATTACAATTAGATTCATTTTCAAGTTTCTCTTCTAAATTAGAAAATGATAGCAGTTGCGCCTACACCTCAACTTACACGTTTTGTTTCTTTTCTCTGAATCCATCTTAAGAACTCCAAATAAACCTAAAACATAGCTCATTAGTATGTCTCTGTTACTTGTATCAAGTGAGAATTTTAAGGAACAGGCTGACCTTTACAAGGTTATCTCAAAGAATTTATGAAGGGGTCTCAAATTGCATCTAAAACAATCTTGGTTCTTCGTAACCTCCTGCCCCCTTCTCTCCTCTCAATCCACTAAAACCCACACTTCTGACAGTCTTCCCTATCCCAGCTGACAGGACCACAGACCACACGGTCAACAAAATAGTATCTGTAAGTCGCACTCGTCTGCTTCCTCTTGATGAGCCCCTATGTGCAATCACCAAATTCTACAGCTTTTACTCCTCAATTTATACTCAAATATATTCTGTCTTCTCCAACTCCACTACTAAGTAACTTAGGACTTCATTATCACCTAAACTATTAATCTGCCTCATTTTATTCTTACCCCAATCTATTCTTCACAATAAAAACAGAATTCTCTGTAAAACACAAATTTTGTGTTTAAACCTCTTCAATGTCTCTCCGTCATGTAAAAAACAAACTTGTTTCGAGACCTACCTCTATGGACCATTCTAGCCTCATCCGCTGCCCCAGTCCCCTCAGATTTCAGGCTCTGATTTATCAACTTTTTGCACGCTATATATTTTCATATGCTACTCTCTAGCCTTGGAGTGCTCTTCCTCATCTCTTGTTGGATTGGAAACTAGATATCATAAAACTCAGCACAGGCATCACTTCATCACCTCTTCTGTGAAATTTCTCCTGACTCTCACAAAATTAATTTCTCTCTCCTTCTCTTATGCCACTTCTCACACTACAGTATAATTATTAGTTTCCAAGTTGTCTTTTTTACTTGTCTGTGAGCTTCTTGAGAGCTATGACTGTGTCTTAATCATCTTTATTCCCAGAACCTGGTGCAGAGTCTATTAACTAGTAAGAACAAAATGAATGTTGAATGGAATCCTTAATATGCCTTAATAATCATTTTTTAACATTTTTATTGTAGTAAAATACATAAAATTTACCATCTTAATCATTTTTAAATGTACAGTTCAGTGATATTAAGTACATTTACAGTGATGTGCAACCATCACCACCATCTATCCCCAGAACTCTTTTTATCTTGCAAAACCATAACTCTATACCCATTAAAAATAACTCCCTAATCCTTCTCCCCCAATCCTCCAGCAACCACCACTCATTCTACTTTCTGTCTCTGTGGTTTTGACTTGTACAGTTACTTCATTCATGTATGTAAAATCATACATTATTTACCTTTTTATGATTGGCTTAGTTCACTTAACATAATAGCCTCAGGCATCATCCATCTTGCAGTATGTGTCAGAATTTCTTTCCTTTTTAAGGCTTAATGATATTCCATTATAAATATACACTATGTTTCACTAATCCATTCTTTTATCATGGAAGCACTTGGGTTGTTTCCATGTTTTAGCTGTTAGGAATAATGTTTCAATGAACATAGGTGTACAAATATCTCTTCTCTCCTTTCAATTCTCTGGGGTAAATACTCAAAAATGGAATTGCTGGATGGTACACTAATTCGATTTTGTTCTTTTCTGAGACAAGGTCTTGCTCTGTCACACAGGCTGGTGTGCAATGGCATGATCATAGCTCACTATGTAACCTCCTGGGCTCAAACAATCCTCCCACCTCAGCCTCCCAAGAACTAGGACTACAGGCGCATTCCAGTATGCCCAGCTAATTTTTAAAAAATTTTTGTAGAGATGTGCTCTATGTTTCCCAGCCTGATCTCAAACTCCTGGCCCCAAGCGATCCTCTTGCCACAGCCTCCCAAAGCCCTGCGATTACAGGCATGAACCACCATGCCCAGCCCATTTTAAATCTTTTGAAAAACTGCATACAGTTTCAGCAGTGGCTACACCACTTATATTCCTACCAATAGTGCAAAGGGTTCCAATTTCTCCATATCCTCAAGAACTCATTAGTTTTTGGTTTTTGATAGTAGCCATCGTAATATTGGTGAGAGGTTTCTCACTGTGGTTTTGTTTGTATTCCCATAATGATTAATGATGTTGAGCATCTTTTCATGTGCTTAATGGTCATTCACATATATTCTTTTCAAAAATATCTATTCAAGTCATTCAAGTCAAATGGATGATTTGGGGGTTTTTGTTGAGTTTTAAGAGTTCTCTATATATTTTGGATATTAATCCCTTAGCAGATACATGATTTGCAAATATTTTCTCCTATTCTGTAAGTTGTCTTTTCCCTCTATTGATAGGATCCTTGGTTGCAGCTTTTAATTTTCATGAAGTCCAATCTGTCTATTTTTCTCTTATTGCCTGTGCAATAAGAGAAAATTTCTGGGTGTCACATCCCAGAAAATGTCTGGGTGTCACATCCCAGAAATCACTGCCAAATCCAATATGATCAAGTTTTTCCCCACTTTTCTTCTAAAAGGACTACAGTTTTATATCTTATATTTAGGTCTTAGATGCATTCTGAGTTAACTTTTATATAGGATGTTAGGTAAGGGTCCAATTTCATTATTTTACATGTAGATATCTAGTTGTCCCAGTACCATTTGTTGAAAAGACCATTTTTTCCCCTTAAACTGTCTTGGAGCCTTGTCAAAAATCTATAAACCTGGGGGGGGGGGGGCCATGGGCAATATATATAACCTTAACACTTGTACCCCCATAATACGCTAAAAAAAAAAATTTCAGATTCTTAAAAAAAAAAAAATCAATAAACCTTAAGTGCAAGGGTTTATTTCTGGACTCTCAATTGTATTCTATGAAGTCTACCTTTATGTCAGTAAAACACTATCTTGATTATTATTACCAGGTGGTAAGTCTTGAAATCATAAAGTATGAGTCCTCCAACTTTGATCTTTTTCAAGATTGTTTTGGCTGTTTGGAGGTCTCCTGAGATTCCACATGAATTCTAGGATGGATTTTTCTATTTCTGCAAAAAACATTGTTGAGATTTTGATAAAGATTGCACTGAATATGTACATCACTTTGGGTAGCATCACATGTTTACAATATTAAATTTTCTAATCCATGCACATAGGAGGTGCTTCTAGTTGTTTCTATCTTCTGTAATTTCTTTCAGCAATATTTTGATAGTTTTCAATACACAAGTCCTTTACTTCCTTGCTTAAATTCATTCCAAAGTATTTCGTTACATTTGATGCTACTGTAAATGCAGTTGTCTTAATTTCCTTTCAGGTCATTAATTGTTAGCATTAAGACATACAACTAGTTATGTGTTTTGATTCTGTATTCTGCTAAATTGCTAGATTTGTTCATAGTTCTAAAAGTTTTTTTGTGGAATCTTTAGGTTTTCCACATATAAGATCATATCATCTGTAAGCACAAATAATTATTTTCTTTTCCAATCTGGATGTCTTTTATTTCTTTTCTTGCATTATTGCTCTGGCTAGAACTTTCAGTACTGTGTTGAATAGAAGTGGCAAAAAAGCATCCTTGTCCTATTTCTGATCTTAGAAGAAAAGTTTTCAGTCTTTCACCATTGAGTATGATATATATTATGGGTTTCTCATATATGGCTTTATTATGTTGAGGTATTCCCTACTATTCGAAGTTTGTTGAGTGCTTTTATCACGAAAGGGTGTTTAATTGTGTCAAAAGCCTTTTCTGCATCAATTGAGCTGATCATACCGGTTTTCTCCCCTTTCATTGTATTAGTGTGGTGTATTACATTTTCCTATGTCAAAGTATCTTTATATTTCAGGATTAAATCTTTTGTTCATCATGTATAATCCTTTTAACAAGATGCTAAATTTGGTTTACTAATATTTTGTTGAGGATTTTTGCATCGATGCTCATAAAAGATATTGGTTTGTATTTTTCTTTTCTTGTAGAGTCTTTTTAGGGCTTTGTACTGGTTTGGCCAGCTTCACAAAAGGAGTTAGGAAGTGTCCACTCCTCTTCCATTTTTTAAAAAAGTTTGAGAAAAACTGGTGTTAATTCTTTTTCCAAAGTTTGGCAGAATTCCCCAGTAAAATCATAAGGTCCAGGGCTTTTCTTAGTTGGGAAAATTCTAATTATTGATTCAATCTCCTTACTAGTTATAGACCTATTCAGATTTCCTATTTCTTCATGATTTATGCTTGGCTGGTTTTGTGTTTCCAGGAATTATCCATTTCATCTAGGTTATCCAATTTGGCATACAAGTATTGGCATACAAGTATTCTTGGCATACAAGTATTCATACTACTCTTTTGCAATCCTTTCTATTTTTGTAGAATCAGGTTTCCCATTTTGGTTTCTTATTTTAGTAACCTGAGTTTTCTCTCCTTTTTTCTTAGACCAGCTAGTTTGTCAATTTTCTTAATCTTTTAAATAACCAACTTTTGGTTTTATTGATTTTTCTCTAATGTTTTTCTAGTCTCTATTTCATTTATCTCTACTCAAATCTTCATTATTTCCTTCCTTCCACTAGCTTTGGGTATTCTTTTTCTAGTTTCTTAAGTTTTAATGTTAGATTATTGGCTTTAGATCTTTTTTTTTTTTTTTGAGATAGGGTCTTGCTCTGTCACATAGGCTAGAGTGCAATGGCATCATCATAGCTCACTGCATCTCAAACTCCTGGGTTCAAGTGATCCTTCTTTATTTTGTTGTTGTTTTTGTTGAGACAGAGTCTAGCTCTGTTGCCCTGGCTAGAGTGCCGTGGTATCAGCCTACCTCACAGCAACCTCAAACTCCTGGGCTCAAGCAATCCTTTTGCCTCAGCCTCCCAAGTAGCTGGGACTACAGGCATGCGTCACCAAGCCCGGCTAATTTTTCTATATATTTTTAGTTGGCCAATTAATTTTTTTCCATTTTTAGAAAAGACACACTCTTGTTCAGGCTGGTTTTGAACTCTTGACCTTGAGTGATCCGCCCACCTCGGCCTCCCAGAGTGCTAGCATTACAGGCATGAGCCACCGTGCCCAGCCTCAAGCGATCCTTCTGCCTTAGCTTCCCAAGTAGCTAGGACTACAGGTGCATGCCACCATGCTCAGCTAATGTTTCTACTTTTTTAATGGCATTAATAGCTATAAATTTCTCTATAACCACTGCATTTGCTATGCCTCATAAGTTGTTGTGCTTTCAATGTCGTTCATCTCCAAATATTTTTGTATTTCCCTTGTGAGTTCTTCTTTGATCCACTGGCTGTTTAAGAGCATGGTGTTTAATTTGCATAAATTTGTTAAGCTCCCCATTTTTCTTCTGTGACTGATTTCTAACTTTGTCCTGTTGTGGCTGGCAAACATACATTGTATGATATCTATCTTTTTAAATCTACTGAGACTCGATTTGTGACCTAACATATGATCCATCCTGAAGAATATCCCATGTGCACTTAAGAATGTGCATTCTGTTGTTGTTGCACAGAGTGTTCTGTATGTTTGTTAGATCTAGTTGGTTTATTGTATTGTTCAAGTCCTATATTTCTTTACTTATCTGTTGTCTGGTTGCTCTATTAATTATTGGGGATACAACAGTGGACAAAATAAAGTTCCTACCCTCACAGAATTTACCTTCTATTAGTGGAGACAACATAAATAAAAGGACTGAATATAATGTAAATGTTAGATAATAAAAAGTATTAAGGAGAAAATATAGCAAGGAAGCAGAATTAAGTAGGACAGCCAAGGGGCAATCTCCGAAAGTTTGGGTAAATACCTGAAAAAAGTGAGAGGGAAAATCATGTGAATGGCTGGGGGAAGAGAATTGGCAAGGACAGTGATAGTGGCAGCAGGAAGAAAGGAAAGTGTTTGAATTCTAGATATCTTTTTAAGGTAGAGCCAAAGGAAGGGGGTGGAACACAGGTAACAATCAATAATACCTTAAATTCCCATGGAGTTGTAGACTATAAATTGTGTCTTAATTACTTCCTTTACACTTCATTCTTTTAAGAAGTTATTATCATAAATGAGGAAACTGAAGCCTATACCAATTAAACTTTTTGCTCAATTATCATTTCTGACAGCAAGAATATCATTAAAACTTGGATTATATGACAATGTCTGATATTCTTCCCTGCTATTCTATTACTCTTCATTCAAAGCAGTTTCACTAACCTTAAATGAAACAACCACCACAAGTTTCATAATAACCTAAGCATACTTTTGTACTGTTTGAAATTTATCATAAAGTACACATTTTTAAAATTTATCTTCCATCTAAAACCTCCACATCTTTACCATTACAGTTCATCAGCAGGGGAAAAAACACTGAGTCCCTGGCAGATCCAAAATTGGCTAATGTATACAAACATACCTATGATCTCACACAGTCTTCGATGCCTTTACCTATACATTAAGGAGGAAATAGAATGTAAAGCTACTGTATTCAGTAGGTCATACATGGAAAAAACCAACTTTCCAAAATAGCTTTGAGTTTTCCCTAAGAAAAAGAAATAGGAAAAAAAAAATGTAACCTTATTACATATTCCAAAGGTATGATATGTACCAAGTAATCTTGCTTATAAACAGCGTACATAAACTAAAAAATCTGCAATAATCATCTATACTAGGAGTCAGTAAACTTTTCAATGAAGGGCTAAAAAGTAACTATTTAAATATTTTAGTTTATGCAGCCTATATGGCCTCTTGTTGAAACTACAGTTACTTAATTCTGCAGTTGTCACAGAAAAGTAGCCACAGACAATACATAAATGAATGAGTGCACTGTATTCCAATAATACAATACAGATGGAGGGCTGGATTTGGCCTTAGTGCTGCAGTTTACAGCCCCCTGATCTATAATATCTTGAGTCCATTTCCTGATGTAAATGGAAAAAAATGAAAGGTTACCAAATGAGATAACTAGACAACACATTATTCTCTTTAATCTTCAGCAAACCTCAAAACCTTTTAAGAAAATTCGATTTTTAAAAATCAATGTTTTTTTAATTTAATTACCATCATACAGGTATGAAAAGGTTTTTTTAAAAGTCTTTATTTTTTAGAATACATATTAAAATACTGATTAAATAATATGATATGTGGATCTGCTTCAAAATAACTCAATGGAGGGAATAGGGGGTAAGAGGTACAGATAAAACAAAACTGGCCATGAATAAAATTGAAGTGAGGTAATGGATGCATGGGATTCATATTATCCTATTGTTGTAAATGTTTAAAATTTCCAATAATAAAAAAATTAATAGGCCGGGGGCGGTGGCTCATGCCTGTAATCCTAGCAATCTGGGAGGCCGAGGCGGGCGGATTGCTCGAGGTCAAGAGTTCGAAACCAGCCTGAGCAAGAGTGAGACCCTGTCTCTACTCTAAATAGAAAGAAATTAATTGACCAACTAATATATATAGAAAAAATTAGCTGGGCATGGTGGTGCAGGCCTGTAGTCCCAGCTACTCGGGAGGCTGAGGCAGAAGGATTGCTTGAGCCCAGGAGTTTGAGGTTGCTGTGAGCTGGGCTGACGCCACGGCACTCACTCTAGCCTGGGCAACAAAGCGAGACTCTGTCTCAAAAAAAAAAAAAAAAAAAAATTTAATAAAAACAAATCACTTTATAAACAATCTGGCAAATGATGAATAACAAATCTAAGTACATTTGCAAAAATAACTATTTTCTTAGCTTCAGCACTACTGACATTTAAGGTCAGATCATTCTTTGTCGTGACAACTGACCTAAGTGCTGTAGGATGTTTAGAAGCATCCTTAGCTTCTACTCTCTACACAGGTCAGTAGTACCCCTCCAACACCACCCAGTTATAACAATTAAAAATGCCTCCAGTTGAGAGCCACTGTTTTAAACAAACTATACTGCTGTTTAAGAGACAGTGTTAATTCCTATATCCTAGAAAAATGAGACTTTAATTTAAAAATTTTTGTTTCAGTCTTAGGCCCTAAGTTTTATTTATATTCTAACCCAATTTTTTTTTTTTTTTTTTTTGAGACAGAGTCTCACTTTGTTGTCCAGGCTAGAGTGAGTGCCGTGGCTTCAGCCTAGCTCATAGCAACCTCAAACTCCTGGGCTCAAGCGATCCTCCTGCCTCAGCCTCCCGAGTAGCTGGGACTACAGGCATGCGCCACCATGCCCGGCTAATTTTTTATATATATATCAGTTGGCCGATTAATTTCTTTCTATTTATAGTAGAGACGGGGTCTCACTCTTGATCAGGCTGGTTTTGAACTCCTGACCTTGAGCAATCCGCCCGCCTCGGCCTCCCAAGAGCTAGGATTACAGGCGTGAGCCACAGCGCCCAGCCTCTAACCCAATTTTTAAGTGTAATTTTTCCCTTACCAATTGGGTAACTGTGTTATTAATTTAACCTGATGTGCAAATATCCCTTTTTCACACTTCCACAAAATACATCTACCTATAATGGTTTTTAAAACAGAAAATGCACAGAATGTAAATCCAAATGAGAATTATGGTAGAAGTTCTATGTAACTCTCTGCTCTAGTTAACAGGTATACGGCAAACTAAAAGATAAATTATTTATAAATACCTAACCTACTGAGCCTCACTCCAATCTTACCATGTTTATAGTATAAACAAACCATTTGTTTTATATTCAAATTCAAAGAAAAGAAAATCTACTCTTGAAAAACAGTGCTAACTTCATTCCTAATTTCAGAGCTGCACTCCCATTCTGCAGATTCTGTAATGTGAATAAAAATCTCTAGATATGCAAGTCAATAAATGTGATTCACCACATAAACAGAATTAAAACAAAAACCATACCATCATCTCAACAGATGCAGAAAAAGCATTCGATAAAATCCAGCATCCCTTCATGATAAAAATCCTCAACAAACTAGGCACAGAAGGAATATACCTCAAATTAGTAAAAGCCATATATATATGACAAATCCACAGCAAACATCATACCAAACAGGGAAAAGTTGGAAGAATTCCCCCTAAGAACTGGAACAAGACAAGGATACCCACTGTCACCATTTCTAGTTAACAGAGTACTGAAGTCCTAGAACCAGAACAGTTAGGCAAGAGAAAGAAACAAGGGGTATCCAAACTGGAAAAAAGGGAATCAAATTATCTGTTTGCTGACAATATGATCTTATATCTAGAAAATCCTAAAGACTTCTTCCAAAGAACTACTAGATTTGACAAATGAATTCAGTAAAGTCTAAGGTTACAAAAATCAATGTAAACAAATCAATAGTATTTCTATATAACAATAACAACCAAACTAAGAACCACATCAAGAACTTAATCCCATTTATGATAGTGGCAAAAAATAAAATAAAATAACTAGGAATATATTTAACCAAGGAAATGAAAGATCTCTAACAGGAAAACTACAAAACACTCATTAATGAAATCAAAGTTGACACAAACAAATGGAAAAACATCCCATGTTCACAGACTGGAAGAATCACTATTGTCAAAATGATCATAACGCCCAAAGCAATCTATGGATTCAGTAAAATTCCTACCAAAATAACCAATATCATTTTTCACCGACTTAGAAAAAATAAACCTAAAATTCATATGGAACCAAAAATGTGCCCAATACCCAAAGCAATTCTAAGCAAAAAGAACAAAACTGGAGCCATCACCTAATCTGATTTCAAATTCTACTATATTCTACTATATTCTACAGCATGGTACTGGCATAAAAGCAGACAGTATCCTAAGTGAAGTAACTTAAGAACAAAAACCAAATATCACATGTTCTCACAAGTGGGAGCTACGCTATGGGTATTCATGGTCACATGGGGACTCAGAAGAGGAGAGACTGGGAGAGAATCAAGGATAAAAATTACCTATTTGGTACAATGTACACTATTCAAGTGATGAGTACACCTAAAGCCCAGACTTCACTACTATACAACACATCCATGTAACAAAATTCCACTTGTACTCGCTAAATCTATTGAAATTTTTAAAAATAATAAACATTAAAATTAGGCAAAAAGGAATTTGGTTTTTCAGCCTCTTCCCTTATTAAGGAGAAGGGCTTTGGTTTTTCAGTGTCACTGCTATTTTTACAACTGGATTCATGAAATAAAAAGTGAGACATTCAACTCAGGAAATTACACTCCATTCCCCCAAATTAACTACCATAACAAAATAATTACTTTCCATTTATAAAATACTAAAATTAAGTCTTTCTTTCATTACCAAAAAAACTTTATAAACACAAACTGGGATCCTAAATTCATAACCAAGAAAGATGCAACTTAAAAATTACTACTGCAGGGCCGGGCGTGGTGGCTCACGCCTGTAATCCTAGCACTTTGGGAGGCCGAGGCGGGCAGATTGCTCAAGGTCAGGAGTTCGAAACCAGCCTGAGCGAGACCCCATCTCTACCAAAAATAGAAATAAATTAATTGACCAACTAAAAATATATATACAAAAAATTAGCCAGGCATGGTGGCGCATGCCTGTAGTCCCAGCTACTCAGGAGGCTGAGGCAGTAGGATTGCTGAGCCCCGGAGACTGAGGTTGCTGTGAGCCAGGCTGACGCCACGGCACTCACTCTAGCCTGGGCAACAAAGTGAGACTCTGTCTCAAAAAAAGAAAAAAAAAGAAAAAAAAAATTACTACTGCAAAAACAAAATCAAATTATATACATCTCATTCAAAAAGACATCATAGTAAGAAAACTATCATATAGTTCACAGATACTTAATATGGTAATTTAAAATTCAAGTTCATTCTAAGCAAGAGAAAACTCCAACATCAAATAGTCATAGCTACTCAGGAGGCTGAGGCAGTAGGATCAGTTGAGCCCAGGAGTTCGAGACCATCCTGATCCATCAATTTAGCCCTCAGCAATTCAAATTCTTATTGATCACCCACAGATGAGAGTATTTTTTCAAGAAAATTAAAACATTCTGCCTAATTTAAATTTGATAGAATTTTACTTATCCTAAACAATCCTGATCTAAAGTAAAACAAACGTGATTCTAATATATTTTTAGTAATGAATTTATAGTTAACTAAGACAAACTAAACCATCCTTCACACCACATGTATAAATTCCCAACTAGACAGTAATGTTTATTTCCCTTTTATAAGAATATGTCCTTAATTAAATTAAGCATATATACACACATACGGTGATAAACATGAACTGTAAGCTCTTCAAAGACCCACATTAAGGTCAAAAAACAGTGAGACTTTTTTCTTCTCACAGTCTCTCAGAGTAAAAGAAAAATAAAAAAATAAGACTTAAAAAATTCTAATTTGGTTATCATAAAACAACAAAAAAGGCCTCTTGAGTGTCACAGAGATCAGGAAAGACCTAGACCTAGCAGATCTATATTCCTCTTCCTTCAACTTCCCTATGATGATTCCTGGGTAAACCCAACTTGGCTCCCAACAACATGGTGGCTCCACCACAGCAGCAGGAAACTCACTCCTATCTTCACTAAGGGCCATGCCTAGAATATTGAGGGATCACACGAAAAAAAGAAATACTTAAAGCTGTCCCTGTCAAATTTTTATTTTCAATCAGAAAAGCCTTAGGCAAATATTAAATTTAAATAATGGAAAAATCCAGGCCGGGCGCAGTGGCTCACACCTGTAATCCTAGCACTCTGGGAGGCCGAGGCAGGAGGACTGCTTGAGCTCAGGAGTTCAAGACCAGTCTGAGCAAGAGCAAGAACCCCGTCTCTACTATAAATAGAAAGAAATTAGCCTAACAACTAAAAATAGAAAAAATTAGCCAGGCATGGTGGCACATGCCTGTAGTCCCAGCTACCTAGGAGGCTGAGGCAGGAGGATCACTTGAGCCCAGGAGTTTGAGGTTGCTGTGAGCTAGGCTAACGCCATGGCACTCTAGCCAGGCAACACAGTGAGACTCTGTCTCCAAAAAAAAAAAGAAAAGAAAAATTCCATCTCTTGGTATAGAAATTATTTCTAAGACATTAATTTTGACTTAAAATATTTTTCAAGGCCGGGCGCGGTGGCTCACGCCTGTAATCCTAGCTCTCTGGGAGGCCGAGGCGGGCGGATTGCTCGAGGTCGGGAGTTCGAAACCAGCCTGAGCAAGAGCGAGACCCCGTCTCTACTATAAATAGAAAGAAACTAATTGGCCAACTAATATATATAGAAAAAAAAAAAATTAGCCGGGCAGGGTGGCTCATGCCTGTAGTCCCAGCTACTTGGGAGGCTGAGACAGAAGGATTGCTTGAGCCCAGGAGTTTGAGGTTGCTGTGAGCTAGGCAGACGCCATGGCACTCACTCTAGCCTAGGCAACAAAGCGAGACTCTGTCTCAAAAAAAAAAAAAAAAAAATATTTTTCAAGTTTAGTTACCTCTGCTTCTACATCCACGTTTTGCTTCAAAAGTAACTTCAAAATGTCAACATGTCCATTCTGACTAGCAGCTTGCATAGCTGTATGGCCAGCACACTGCCCATTTACCTAAAAAAAAAGAAAAAAGGATGAATGAACATCACAAATCAAAAAGAGCCTAGATATACAGGAGATATATATATATATACACACACTCACACATACATGTATAGTATAGGTTTAAATCTAGTACACTGTATGATTCTACAAGAATAATTTAGGTTGGTGTTCCATGTATCAGTACAGATACCAGAGACTCTTTAATTTAGAGAAAACAGGCAAGAATTTTTTTTAAAAAACAAAAGTCCTATTGTTCAAAGAACTATAAAAGAACTGTTTAGCCACTCTGCAAAGTAGAAAGAAGGAAGGAAAGGAAATAAGGGAGGGAGGAAAGGAAGTAAGTTAGTTTTGGGTATATACACTTCTTTTGGGATCATTATTATCTCAGAGTCCACAGTCCAGTGAAAAAAGCACTGAGGTGAATGGAAAACTTGAAAAGATATTGGCTGTTAAGTACAAATAAATTCAACTCAACAAATATACCAGATACCAACTATAGGCAAACTACTATGATGAACACATAAATGAGTAAGCAAGATGGCAATACGCAATAAAGCAATATTATATATAGCCATCTTGCTATACCACCTTTTCTTCACTTCAGATGTTGTTTACATGCATAACTTACCCATGGACATATCCAAAGCCAAGTGCAATTCTTTATTTCCACCTCTTTCACTCCCATTCACAAAACCATAAAAGATGGTAGCCTAGCCACAGGTTTATATCTTATCCACCTAAAGCCACACTAAAATGACAGTAAAATATAAAAATCCATAAAGACAAAGAGAAAGGGAGAACATGTGAAAACAAGAAAAAATAACATTTTTGTGAAAGAGACAAAACAGATGGGAAAGTGTTAACTGACTTTACAGAGAACAGGAAGCCAACATGTAAAGAACACAGAAAACCCCCGACAAACACAAGCACATCAGAGGGCTAACAAGAAGGGCCCCAAGGATAAGTCTGATGTGCAAGTGCAATGGCCACGCTATAAGGCCACTCCTCAAACTCAAGGACAGGACACTAGCTGCTGCATACTCTTCCCTAGACAGGAAAAGGGATGTTTCTTGCCCTGACCAACTGAACAGCTATGGAGAACATATTCCAACATGATGGCATTTGGAGATCCCCAAAAGCTCTACATATGCAATCACCATGACTCAAAATTAGTCAATAAGTTCTGTGCAGGTAAAGAGAGCTACCAATAAACTTTCTAATGTCTCATTCAGATATGAATGAACCAACAAAAATCAGAGATTTGAGTAAGGCTTCAAACACAAAAAAACACAAAATAGGCTGAGCACAGGGGCTCAGGCCTATAATCCTAGCACTTTGGGAGACCAAGGTAGGAGGATTACCTGAGGCCATGAGTTTGAGACCAGCCTGAACAACACAGCAAGACTGTCTCTACAAAAAATTACCAGGGATTCTTAAACCGAGCTCAAGGAAAAAAAAATTTTTTTTAATTAACCAGGTGTGGTGGCATAAACCTCTAGTACCAGCTACTAGGGAGGCTGAGGCAGGAGGATCTCTTGAGCCCAGGAGGTTTGAGGTTGGAGAGAGCTATGACACCACTGCACTCTAGCCCAGGCAACAGAGTGAGACCTTGTCTCAAAAAAAAAAAAAGGACTAAAAAGTAGAAATCAGATGACGATGCTAGGAAAAATACAAAAACTAAAGGTGAAAAAATTTCAATTATAAGAGGTGGAAGATGGGTAGATACGAGTCAAGAGACCAATCTTTTTTGGTATTATGAGAATGAGACTTTTTAAGGCATATCCTTCTTATACCAGTATTTTTAAATTAAAGGATGGGGTGCATCCATTTTCATTACCTCTTGACATCTTACTAAAGTTTTTTTTTCTTTTATGTCTCAACTCACAAAGATAATTAATTGGAGCTAGAAAGAAAACAGAACACCCACACACACATGCATACACACTGGAAGCTGGTAAGCAGACAAACAAGGACAACTGTCTTAGTAGACCAAAGAAAGCAGACCTGGGCCTGCCACAAGAAAAACCGAGAAGCAACCTTTCACCAATGAACACCAAAGGGCTAAGAACTGATGACTAGATACTTCTGGAAATGAAGATAAATATGGTGGTGGTTGCTAAGCACAAAGCACTGGTTGAAAGTCTGTTTAAAAAGCATTCAGATCCCTGGATTCTTCCACATGGCACAGCTGAGCTACCGGTCCACCCATACATTAACAGAAACCTGAAAGTTTATTCGCTGGAAATGGTAGTCTCTAGTCTATAGAAACCAGGCATTGTTAAGGGTAAGGTACAATACCAAAAAGAAAGTTTAATGTGAACATTTACATGCTGAATACTGAGAACCCAGCCCTCTTCCCATAGTATTCAAAAGGCTGGCAGCCAGGTTTATACCCTGTAAGCATAAGAATCAAGAGACCTCTCTGGGGAGTCACACCAGCTCAAGAGAAAAGACCCAAGTGACCCAAAGAAACATCAACCAGATCACTCCACAAAGTCCACAGTTGACAAATGCACTCACAGACACAAAAGGTTCCCAACAAGCCATTTTACTATCTACTCTTACTTTATAGATGAAGAGACGACCAGACATCTGAGGAATAGCCTCTCACATGAAAAACAAAGATCAAAACAAACAGAAAAGCTTAACTTAGAGGAGATAAAAACTTAAGCAGGCCAGGCGCTGTGGCTCACGCCTGTAATCCTAGCTCTTGGGAGGCCGAGGCGGGCGGATTGCTCAAGGTCAGGAGTTCAAAACCAGCCTGAGCAAGAGCGAGACCCCGTCTCTACTATAAATAGAAAGAAATCAATTGGCCAACTGATATCTATATAAAAAAAAAAAAAATTAGCCGGGCATGGTGGCACATGCCTGTAGTCCCAGCTACCAGGGAGGCTGAGGCAGAAGGATCGCTCGAGCCCAGGAGTTTGAGGTTGCTGTGAGCTAGGCTGACGCCACGGCACTCACTCTAGCCTGGGCAACAAAGCGAGACTCTGTCTCAAAAAAAAAAAAAAAAAAAAAAAAAAACTTAAGCAAAAATAAGAAAAAAAGACTACTCAATAAGGAAAAAGATGATATTGCAACCTCTATATATACCAATATGATACTGCAAAAAGTAATATGAAAAGAACCAAAAACAAACCTGAAATTCAAAACTGATGGAATGAAAACCTTGAAATGATTGGATGATTAAGTTCAGGAACCTCCTAGAAAGGAGGGAGAGAGGGAAAAAAATAAGAACATTCAAGGAACAGCCCAGAATTAGAGAAATTAGAATAAAGGAAATCACCACTAAAAGAATTATAGAAAATTTCTAGATATGAAAGACATGATTTCCAGCTTTAAAAGGTCAAACATCTAAAGTAACAGCTCCACAGCAGGGCGCATCATTGTGCAAGTTCAGGATATTGACCAAAATAAGAGATCTTCATGCTTGCGGGAAAAAACAGCTCATCTGTAGGATTAGGAATTGAGATACATGGGTTACATTGTATTTCTATCAGTACTGATTTGATTTTTGTTACCCAATGTGTAGCCCACAGACCAGCAGCATTGTCATTACCTGAAGGCTCTTTAGAAATTCAAAATCTCAAGCTCTATCTCAAATCTACTAAATATAAACCTGAATTCTGACAAGTTTCCTAAAGTGATTTGTATGCACATTAAATCTAGAGAAGCATGGATCTAAACAACTATGCAAGATTAGTGTTTGCAGTCTATTCCCCTTCAATGCTACTTTTCTCTTACTGTTTATTCTAAAACTATGTTCATCCTTATTTAAAATCTGTAAATGGTACAAGTTAATACTAGCATAAAAGCGCAAACTTACTTAGCCGATGTTCTAAATCTTAACACAAGTATGGACTACGTGGGCACGTGCATTGTCAAAACTGGCTGATTCACTCATTTCACTGTATGAAAATTATATATCTCAATTTTTCAAGAAGGACAATTATGAACTCCAATGAAAATAAAAAGTTCTGTAGGAAAATACAATCTAGTACACTCCACAGCTAAGTTATGAATGTCATTTATACAACGTGCACAAGTAATTGTGATCTAAACAAAATTACAATATAATATAACCACATGAAGAAGCTGAAAAGAATATGTATGTGTGTGGGAGGCAGGTGGTAAAAGAAAGCTGAATCCTCACCTTCTAACAGATATCAAAAGATATCAGGAGTTCGAAACCAGCCTGAGCAAGACCAAGACCCCTGTCTCTACTATAAATAGAAAGAAGTTAATTCACAACTAAAAAAAATATACATAGAAAAACTTAGCCGGGCATGGTGGCGCATGTCTGTAGTCCCAGCTACTTGGGAGGCTGAGGAAACAGGATCGCTTGAGCCCAGGAGTTTGAGGTTTCTGTGAGCTAGGCTGACACCCCGGCACTCTAGCCCGGGCAAGAGTGAGACTGTCTCAAAAAAGGAAAGGAAAGGAAAAGGAAAGGAAAAGGAAAGGAAAAGGAAAGGAAAAGGAAAGGAAAAGGAAAGGAAAAGGAAAGGAAAAGGAAAGGAAAAGGAAAGGAAAAGGAAAGGAAAAGGAAAGGAAAAGGAAAGGAAAAGGAAAGGAAAAGGAAAGGAAAAGGAAAGGAAAAGGAAAGGAAAAGGAAAGGAAAAGGAAAGGAAAAGGAAAGGAAAAGGAAAGGAAAAGGAAAGGAAAAGGAAAGGAAAAGGAAAGGAAAAGGAAAGGAAAAGGAAAGGAAAGGAAAGGAAAGGAAAGGAAAGGAAAGGAAAGGAAAGGAAAGGAAAGGAAAGGAAAGGAAAGGAAAGGAAAGGAAAGGAAAGGAAAGGAAAAAGGAAAAAGAAAAAGACAAAAAAATTGAGACACAACAACAGGGGTATATTACCAGAAGATATTGAGGTTAATGGGAAGAACATTAGCTAAAAGAGCCAAGAAAAGTTGCCTCTGAAGAATGGGAAAATGATAGTGAGAAGAGATAATATTTTTCATAACAAACCTTATAAACTATTTCCCCTTAAAATTTTTAGTATGTATGACACTGTTAAAAATAACTTTAGGCCTGGCGCAGTGGTTCACAACTGTAATCGTAGCACTCAGGGAGGCCAAGGCGGGTGGATTGCTCAAGGTCAGGAGTTCGAAACCAGCCTGAGCAAGAGCGAGACCCCATCTCTACTATAAATAGAAGAAATTAATTGGCTAACTAATATATATAGAAAAAATTAGCCAGACGTGGTGGCGCTTGCCTGTAGTCCCAGCTACTTGGGAGGCTGAGGCAGAAGGATTGCTTGAGCCCAGGAGTTTGAGGTTGGTATAAGTTAGGCTGACACCACGACACTCACTCTAGCCTGGGCAACAAAGCAAGACTGTCTCGAAAAAAAAAATAAAATAAAATAACTTTAAAATACATTAGTAATTAAATGAAGGAAAAAATATATCTGGTAAGATCTAAATCTGCTTGACTGAATTAGAAAATTTGATTCCATCTTTCAAACAGAAAAAATATTTGGTACTTCAATACCAAACAAATTATTTGTAACATATGTCACAACCAATCAAAGTGCTGTGTTGTGCTGCTGCAACTGATGTCTCTAACAAAGCTAAAATGTCACATGAGATTATAGGAGAACTAAGACATTAATACCTTACAATTATAAATCTGATCTTCTTCAAAGTGTGTATTAATAACATACTCAAAAACAAACAAATATACAAAAGTAGGCAACAAAAGCCCTTACACCACAGGATAATTCAAATTGCCACTCCAACTACCATCTATTGGCTGGCCCTGATCATGTACTGGTGCTAGCAAGATACCAATGATAAACGCAAAGTATAACTAAGCTAGAATCAAACCTGCCCACTTAAAACATGGCTTGTGTGAATGGCAAAACCACAGCATAACCTAGAAAGGGTTACAAAAATATGAATACATGACCTCTAATTAATTTGCCTTATAAATTGTGAAACAGTAAACTTTCATGGAAGGCTGAAGAAAAGGTGTAGATTAGATGTTTTGAAAAGATAGAAAACTGTTAATAAAATTTAGCAAAATATATTTAAAAGATGTCATAAAATTGTTTACATGACAAAAAAAAATGAACTGAAATTCCAAAAAAAATTAACCACTTAAAAACCTAAATTTAGGCCGGGTGCAGTGGCTCATGCCTTGAATCCTAGCTCTCTGGGAGGCAGAAGCAAGTGGATTGCTCAAGGTCAGGAGTTTGAAACCAACCTGAGCAAGAGCGAGACCCCGTCTCTACTATAAATAGAAAGAAATTAATTGGCCAACTAATATATATATATATGTGTATGTGTGTGTGTGTGTGTGTATATATATATATATATATATATATAAAAAATTAGCCGGGCATGGTAGCGCATGGCTGTAGTCCCAGCTACTCGGGAGGCTGAGGCAGAAGGACTGCTTGAGCCCAGGAGTTTGAGGTTGCTGTGAGCTAGGCTGACGCCACGGCACTCACTCTAGCCTGGACAACAAAGTGAAACTCTGTCTCAAAAAAAAAAAAAAAAAAAAAAAAAAGAAAATGTCAATATTTCTTAGACGTGCACACTAAAGAATATCTGGTGTTTGCTTTAAAATACCTCAGAAAACCAAGAAAGAAGAAATAAATGGAGCACGTGTAGCAAAATCTTAATAATTGTTGAGTAAAAGGTCCATTATACTATTTTATTTTTGTGTGTGCCTCAAAATAATTTTTAAAATGCTCACATCCAGTGGGCAGGGCACGTGCGAGGCTGCAGTATCCAGGAGGACAAGCGGGCACTGCACCTGCGTGGCCAGGAGCAGTTGAAGAAAATACTCAGGCCAAGTGGCGTGGGCCCAGAGCCAGCTATCTGCACTGGAATCGTGGCTCTGCTATTTAGTAGCTGCGAGACCTTGGGTAAGTTACTGCCCTCCCCGTGCTGCTACCTCATCAGTAAAATGGGGATGATATAGACCTTCTGACTGAGCGGGGCCATTCCAGCCCCTCACTGACGCTTTTCCCGAAAGCAGAGAAGAGAACTTTGACCTCTGCTAGCATTTGTGGTGCCTGAGGGCAGGCTTACCCAACCCAGCTCTGCCCAGACTCACTCCCAGATCAGCCCTCATTGAGGTGGAGAATAAGGACATACCTGTAAGGCCCAGGGCCCCACCCACCACCTGAGGCACTAGAGTGCCTCTCCAAAGGAACAAGAGCTGGGTACAGGACCCAAAAACAACAGTGTACCCTGCTCCTCCCAGCAAGCGCCACCTACCAACAGGGAGGACATTCTACACACCATTTTACAACATCTACTGACTCATCATATAGGGTGTGGTCAAATCTCACCCACAAACAACACCTACTGGCTCATAGACTAAACAGGGCATGTCATTATCCAAACGAAAACCTAAAGGTAAGAAGCAAAAACTGATCCAGACGGGAAGAAATCAGTGAAGGAACTCTGGAAATATGGAGAATCAAACGCACACCCCCAAAGAGGAACATCAGCCCCATAGAAATGGACATCAACCAAAATCAGACCACTAAAATGACAGAAGAAGAATTTCGAACATGGATCATAAGAAAAGTCAATGACTTGCCAGAAAAACTGGATAATCAACGCAAAGAAAAACGCAAAATGATTACAGGACTTGAAAGAAAAATTCACTAAAGAAATTGAAATAATAAAGAAAAATCATCCCATTTTGGAACATGTTCACAGGGTGGGTCCCTGGATATTTGCTCACCAGACCCAAAGCACTGCTTCTTGGTGTCATTGCACAGTGCTGCTTGTCACCCAGAATACTACTATCACGTGAATTCTTTTTGTTATCCATGTATTCCTTAGTTTCTTTTTTTTTTAATCATTCCCTTTTTTAAGAAAAAGTAATTTTCCGTTTATGAAGCAGTATAAATTAGGTGCACTTTCAAATGGGTCCCAGTGACTAAGTCATTTTAGTATCAACCAAGACAAAAGTTATATTGTACCCTGTATTTCGCCCACAGTGTCATAAGTAGAACAAAGATTAAAGCCAGCTTTGACTTTGCAAAGTTAACTTGTATACGTTCTGTTCTCATTCATTCGTTCTTCTCTTGAAAATCAAATGAATTCAGAGGGAACTTGGTCTAACTGCTTTTGTTTCAACTGCAGGCAGGGGAGCAAAAGGACACCAAGGTGAGCATTAAGAAAAATAAATTGTTATTAGCAATTTTTATACAAAGAATGAGTCATTTTGAATAATTACTTAAAATGTTATGAAAAAATGTTCAGCACTTAAAGGTCCTTACTCTGTTTTTAAGAAAAAATAAAATTACATACTGTTTAAAAAAAAAAAGAAAAGAAAAAGAAAAATCAACCAACCTCCTGGCAATGAAGAATCAATTCAGAGAACTACAAAACATAGTGGAAAGCCTCAAGAACAGGGTAGCTCAAACAGAAGAAAGAAACTCAGAGAGTGAAGACAATACCTTCCAATTAAATAAATCAATCAAACAGAGCAGAGAAACAAGAGAAAAGAGCAAAGTCTACAAGAGATATGGGATTATGTGAAGAAACCCAACGTGAGGGTTATAGGGTTACCAGAAAGGGAAGAAGAAAACACTCAAGGGTTGAATAAGCTATTTGAAGATATAATAGAGGAAAATTTCCCAGGCCTTACAAAAATCTCAATATACAAGTTCAAGAAGCTCAAAGGACACATGAGAGATTCAATGAGAACAGGCAGACATGACAACATGTAGTCATCAGACTGACCAAAATATCAACTAAAGAGGCCCTTCTAAGAGCTGTAAGATGAAAGAGGCAAGTAACATACAAAGGAAAGCCAATCCGAATAACGCCAGACTTCTCTACCGAAACTTTACAAGCAAGGAAAGACTGGGGCCCCATTCTCACTCTTCTGAAACAGAATAATGCCCAGCCTAGAATCTTATTTCTGAAAAACTAAGTTTTTATACAAAGGAGAAATCAAGACATTCTCAGATAAGCAAAGACTGAGGGAATTCACCAAGACAAGACCAACCCTTCAAGAAGTACTCAAAACACTGTTACCCACAGATCAGCACAATAAACACTCACAAATGTAAATCTACTCAAAAGCTAAAGATCAAAGCCCATATACTGCAATGGCTCAAGAGAGAAAACAAAGCAACAAAGTTCAACCCAACATAATGAACAGAAATCTGCCCCACCTATCAGTTATCTCAATAAATGTGAATGGCTTGAACTCCCCACTCAAGAGACAGAGGCTGGTCGAATGGATAAAAAAATATAAGCCAAGTATCTGCTGCCTTCAAGAAACACGTCTAACCTGCAAGGATGCAGTTAGACTAAAGGTAAAGGCGTGGAGAACAATATTTGAAGCAAACAGAAGCCAAAAGAAAGCTGGCGTGGCAGTGCTGATTACAGACAACTAAGTTTTTAAATCAACAAAAGTAAAAAAAAAGACACAGAAGGTCACTATGTAATGGTGAAGGCTACAGTTCAACAAGAAGACATAACAATTCTAAACATGTATGCACCCAACCAAGATGCACCCAGATTAATAAAGCAAACTCTACTTGATCTAAACAAATGGATAAACAACAACACCATAATAAGCCAGAGACTTTAACACCCCACTGACAGCACAGGACAGATCCTCCAAACAGAAAATTAACAAAGAAATAATGGACTTAAACAGAACTTTAAAAAAAATGGGCCTGACTGACATTCTACCCCAAAACCACTGAATATACATTCTTCTCATCAGCTCATGGATAATTCTCTAAGATTGACCATATCCTAGAACACAAAGCATATCTCAAACAATTTAAAAATAGAAATTATACCATGTATTTTTTCAGATCACAATGGAATAAATGTAGAAATCAACTCTAATAGGAACTCTCATTTCTCACAAAGTCATGGAAACTAAAGAACCTTTTGCTGAATGATCACTTCATAAACCAGGAAATCAAGATGGAAATCAAAAGATTCTTTGAACTAAATGACAAAGGTGACACAAGTTATCAAAACCTGTGGGACACAGCTAAAGCAGTCCTAAGGGGAAAGTTCATTCCATAAATGCCAATACCCAAAAGTCGAAAAGATCACAAATAGACAATCTAATGAATCATCTCAAAGAGCTGGAAAAAGAAGAACAGACCAACCCCAAACACAGCAGAAGAAGAGAAATCATTAAGATCAAAAAATCAGAACTAAATGAAATTGACAATAGAGAAACTATACAGACGATTAATAAAACAAAAAGTTGGTTTTTTGAAAAAAATAAACAAAATTGACACACCTTTGGCTAGACTAATGAAAAGCAGAAAAGAAAAATCTCTAATAAGCTCCATCAGGAATAAGGGAGAAATTACAACTGATGCCACAGAGAGACAAGATATAATTTATGAATACTACAAAAACCTCTATGCACACAAACTGGAAAACGTGGAGGAAATGGACAATTTCTTAGAAACACACAGCCTCCCTAGGCTCAACCAGGAAGAAATACAATTCCTGAACAGACCAATATCAAGTACTGAAATTGAAACAGCAATAAAACACCTTCCTAGGCCGAGCGCCGTGGCTCATGCCTGTAATCCTAGCATTCTGGGAGGCCAAGGCGGGCAGATTGCTGGAGGTCAGGAGTTCAAAACCAGCATGAGCAAGAGCAAGACCTTGTCTCTACTATAAATATAATAAATTCATTGGCCAACTTATATAGAAAAAATTAGCCGGGCATAGTGGCGCATGCCTGTAGTCCGAGCTACTCGGGAGGCTGAGGCAGGAGGATTGCCTGAGCCCAGGAGTTTGAGGTTGCTGTGAGCTGGGCTGATGCCACGGCACTCACTCTAGCCTGGGCAACAAAGCGAGACTCTGTCTCAAAAAAAAAAAAACCACCTTCCTAAAAAGAAAAGTCCTGGACCAGATGGTTTCACACCCGAATTTTACCATACCTACAAAGATGAAGTGGTGCCTATCGTGCAGAAATTATTCCACAATGTCGAAAAGGATGGAATCCTCCCCAACAAGTTTTATGAAGCAAACATAACTCTGATACCAAAACCAGGAAAGGATGCAACAAAAAAATAAAACTACAGACTAATATCCCTTATGAATATAGATGCAAAAATTCTCAACAAAATTCTAGCCAATCGAATCCAGGTGCTTGTCAAGAAAATAATCCATCACAATCAAGTGGGCTTCATCCCAGGGATGCAGGGATGGTTCAACATACGCAAATCTATAAATGGAATTCACCATATAAACAGAAGCAAAAACAAAGACCATATGATCCTCTCAATAGACGCAGAAAAAGCATTTGAAAAAATTCAACACCCCTTTATGATAAGAACGCTCAACAAAATAGGCATAGATGGGGCTTACCCAAAAATGATACAAGCCATATATGACAAACCCATAGCCGGTATCATACTGAATGGGTTAAAACTGAAAGCATTCCCACTTAGAACTGGAACGAGACAAGGTTGCCCACTATCTCCACTACTATTCAACATAGTATGGAAAGTCCTTGCTTCAGCAATCAGACAAGAGAGTGGAATTAAGGGTGTCCAAATGGGAGAAGAGATCAAACTCTCACTGTTTGCTGATGACATAATATTATACCTAGAAAATCTGAAGGATTCAAGCAAGAGGCTCTTTCAACTGATAAATGAATTTGGTAAATTCTCAGGATACAAAATCAATACACAGAAATCAGAGGCATTCATATACACTAACAACAGTCAGAGTGAGAACCAAATAAAAGACTCAATTCCTTACAAAATAGCAACAAAGAAAATAAAGTACCTAGGAATATATTTAACTAAGGAGGTAAAAGACCGCTACAGGGAGAACTATGAAACACTGAAGAAGGAAATAGCAGAGGACGTAAATGGGTGGAAGAATATACCATGCTCATGGGTTAGCAGAATCAATATTGTTAAAATGTCTATACTACCCAAAGTGACCTATAGAGTCAATGCAATCCCTATTAAAATACCATTATCATTTTTCACAGATATAGAAAAAATAATTTTACACTTCACATGGAACCAGAGAAGACCTTGTATAGCAAAATCAATCCTAGGCAATAAAAACAAAATTGGAGGTATCAATTTACCAGACTTCAAACTATACTACAAGACCATAGTCATTAAAACAGCTTGTTACTGGCATAAGAACAGGGACACTGACCAGTGGAACAGAACAGAGAACCCAGATATAAAACCATCCTCATATAGTCAACTAATCTTCGACAAAGCAGACAAAAACATACACTGGGAGGCCGGGCGCGGTGGCTCACACCTGTAATCCTACCTCTCTGGGAGGCCGAGGCGGGCGGATTGCTCGAGGTCAGGAGTTCGAAACCAACCTGAGTAAGAGCGAGACCCCATCTCTACTAAAAATAGAAAGAAATTAATTGGCCAGGCCGGGCGCGGTGGCTCACGCTTGTAATCCTAGCACTCTGGGAGGCCGAGGCGGGCGGATTGCTCAAGGTCAGGAGTTCAAAACCAGCCTGAGCGAGACCCCGTCTCTACTATAAAAATATAAAGAAATTAATTGGCCAACTAATACATATATATATAAAAAATCAGCCAGGCATGGTGGCTCGTGCCTGTAGTCCCAGCGACTCGGGAGGCTGAGGCAGAAGGATTGCTTGAGCCCAGGAGTTTGAGGTTGCTGTGAGCTGGGCAGACGCCACGGCACTCACTCTAGCCTAGGCAAGAAAGCGAGACTCTGTCTCAAAATTAAAAAAAAAAAATAAAAAAAAAATAAAAAAAATAAAAAAAAATAAAAAATAAAAAACTTTAAAAAAAAAAAAAAAAAAAAAGAAATTAATTGGCCAACTAATATATATATACAAAAAATTAGCCGGGCATGGTGGCGCATGCCTGTAGTCCCAGCTACTTGGGAGGCTGAGGCAGGAGGATTGCTTGAGCCAGGAGTTTGAGGTTGCTGTGAGCTAGGCTGACGCCACGGCACTCACTCTAGCCTGGGCAATAAAGTGAGACTCTGTCTCAAAAAAAAAAAAAAAAAAACATACACTGGGGAAAAGAATCCTTATCCAATAAATAGTGCTAGGAAAACTGGATAGCCACATGTAGAAGACTGAAACATGACCCACACCTTTCACCTCACAAAAATCAACTCACTCTGGGTAACAGACGTGAACCTCAGGTGTGAAATTATTAGAATTCTACAGGAAAATATTGGAAATACTCTTCTAGACATTGACCTAGGCAAAGAATTTATACTCTTCTAGACATTTGACCTAAACAAAGGCAATCACAGCAGCAACAAAAATAAATAAATGGGACCTGATCAAATTAAAAAGCTTCTGCACACCCAAAGAAACTGTCAAGAGAGCAAACAGACAACCCACAGAATGGGAGAAAATTTTGGCCAAGCTACACATCCAACAAAGGGCTGATAACCAGAATTTATTTAGAACTCAGGAAAATCAGCAAGGAAAACTCAAACAACTCTATCAAAAAATGAGCAAAGGACATGAACAGAAATGTTTCAAAAGACAACAGAATAATATCCAACAAACATATGAAAAAATGCTCAACATCTCTAATCATCAGGGAAATGCGAATCAAAAGTGCAATGAGATATCATTTACCTCCAGTAAGAATGGCTTTTATCAAAAAGTCCCCAAACAATAAATGTTGGTGTGGATGCGGAGAGATAGGAACACTCCTACACTGCTGGTGGGACTACAAACTAGTTCAACCCTCTGTGGAAAGCAATATGGAGATACCTTAAAGCGATACAAGTAGATCTACCATTTGATCCAGCAATTCCACTACTGAGCATCTACCCAAAAGATCAAATGACACTCTACAAAAAACACACCTGCACTCAAATGTTTATAGCACCACAATTCACAATTGCAAAGTTGTGGAAACAACCCAAGTGCCCATCAATACATGAGTGGATTAATAAAATGTGGTGTATGTACACCATGGAGTACTACTCAGCTTTAAGAAAGAATGGTGATATAGCACCTCTTGTATTTTCCTGGATAGAGCTGGATGGAACCCATTCTACTAAGTGAAGTATCTCAAGAATGGAAAAACGAGCACCACATGTACTCACCAGCAAATTGGTATTAATAGATCAACACCTAAGTGGACAAATAGGAATAACATTTAACAGGTGTCGGGCAGGTGGGAGGGAGGAGGAGAGGACAGGTATATACAAACATAATGAGTGAGATGTGGGAGATGGTCATGCTTGAAGCTCTGACTCAAGGGGAAAGGGAGTCATGGGCCATATACGTAACCTTAACATTTGTACCCCCATAATATGCTAAAATTAAAAAAAAAAATGCTCACATCCACATCTGGTCTTTTTAGCAAATCTTCCACTTTAGCAACATCTCCATTGGCAGCAGCTTTAACTAATTCTTCGTTGAGGTCACCAGATTCTTGAGTTTCAAATAATTTCTTCAGGAGTTGTGAGAGTCTTTCTGTAAAGCATCAAACAAAGTTGCTAACATAGAAGGATCTCAACTCTTAACCACTAAGAAACAGGTATTACCCATATTCCTGTAATCTTTCCTATTTTATTATTTCTCTCACTTTTTTTCTATTATGCAACAGATAACTACCCATGCAAATTATAAATACTACTATATGAAGCTGCATTAAATTCAAGCCCATAAGTATTCTAAGTTTTCTCCAATTCATGTATGTCAAGTTATAATTTTAGAAAAAGTGGTGAGTTATATATTAACAATAATTCAAAATTTAGAATTCATACCAAAGAAATTATCAATACATACTACTATGGAAGTATCACTATGATACAAACTTCAAGTTTTAAGCATACTACAGTGACTCTCAGAGTTCAATACCACAAACCTTAGAATAATCCAACAGACCAATGATTATGATTCAAAAGTAACTCATATGTTAGGGACAAACTAATACCCTTTCAGTTGAAAACCAACGTGTAAGTTTCAACAACATACTTCAATAAGTGCCAATTGATTGGTTTTGACAAAAACAAGGATGAACTAGGGATAAACATACACAGTCTCTTGATAAAGATTTTTTTTTTTTCTAAATAGTATCAATCAATAGAGAAGCTAACAAGTTCTATTCCTTAATTTTTGGGGTACTTATTGGAAAGCAGAAAAATTACAAAGTAGGGTAAGGGAAAAATCACAAAGTGGGCCAAGTCCCCATTATTTTAGAGTATAATATTAACCATTCATCACTCTTTTACTTTGTAGGTAGTCAGCTTATTGTGATGCCATCTAACCTTGAGGTAAAACTAAACACCAGACTTAAAGTTTAAGCATACTAGCAAATTAAAGCAGAAGAGACAAAAAAGCAGAGGAAGTAGAAAGTAGTACAAAAATAAAACTGGAAGTGACCTAATGTTTTCTTTTGTTTCTTACCATTTACAGTATAGCCCTATCTTCTTTTCTGGATGACAACAATTTACATACAGTAATGGGTAACATGTAGAATGAACTGAGTCTGTGTATATGAAGCTGCAGCATAGCAAGGAAAGGCTTTGGGAATGAGTCTACATGAGCATCCAGCATGGCTGGGCGCGGTGGCTCACACCTGTAATCCCAGCTCTCTGGGGGGGCCAAGGCGGGTGGATCACTCAAGGTCAGGAGTTCAAAACCAGCCTGAACAAGAGCGAGACCTGTCTCTACTATAAATAGAAAGAAATTAACTAGCCAACTAAAAATACATAGAAAAAATTAGCCGGGCATGGTGGCGCATGCCTGTAGTTCCAGCTACTTGGGAGGCTGAGGCAGAAGGATTACTTGAGCCCAGAAGTTTGAGGTTGCTGTGAGCTAGGCTGATGCCATGTCACTCTAGCCTGGGTGACAGAGCAAGACTGTCTAAAAAAGAAAAAAAAGAAAAAAAAAAAGCATGTTTACATTTTAACATGGTTTTCTACTCATTGTGACATATATAATAACTCTTATTAAATGGTAAGAGAAAAAATATATCTGATATGTAAAAGTATCCAGGAAGAAAGCCATCTAGTAGCAATAATGTTGGAAATAAAGAAAAAATAAAGCAGTCCAAGAAAGTTTTAAAGAGTAGAATGCTGAATTTCAGGTATCTCAGATTTGATGTGGAAAATTGCTTGATATACCCAAGAAAAAAACATGTATTCATGGAACTTTTTCCAGGGAATACCTCAGCCAGAAAAAAGCTGTTTATCACATAAAAAAATACAAACCTTTGGTCAACGTTTAAAAGATGGTCAACATTCAAGTGAGGCTATGTAATCTGGGAGAAAACCAACAAGCACATGTACAACATTATCGGTATATAAGAACTGGAGAATTAGCAAAGGTTTTAATGTAAACCATATTACCTTTAAAGAAACACAGTACAAAACATACCACCAGATGCATTGCTAATGGCTGATCCTGCAGATGCCACCTTGGAAACTGCTGCTGGATTATATGTCCAAGAAGTTCCACAAACTTCCACCTTTAAATCACTGTCTGAATATATCTGTTGTACTCGGCCAACTTTACCTAAAGTCTTGAAAAAAAAAGTTAAATTCATGTTTCCAAGTCTAAGAATATACCATAAAATCAATTACTTGTTTTTAGTATGTTTAAAGTATTAATTCTACTTGTTTTAAAAAATAACCATTTTCAGGCTGGGCATGGTGACTCATGCCTGTAATCCTAGCACTCTCAGAGGCCAAGGCAGGAGGATCCTTGGAGCTCAGGAGTTCGATACCAGCCTGAGCAAGAGCAAGATCCCACTTCTACCAAAAAAAAAAAAAAAAATATATATATATATGTATACACACACACACACACACACATATATATATAATTAGCTGGGCAACTAAAAATATAAAAATTAGCCAGGCATGGTAGTGCGTGCCTGTAGTCCCAGCTACTCAAGAGGCTGAGGCAGAAGGATTGTTTGAGCCCAGGAGTTTGAGGTTGTAGTGAGCAAGGCTGATGCCACGGCACTTTAACCCAGGCAACAGAGCAACACTCTGTCTCAAAAAAAAAAAGAAAAGAGAAAGAATAACCACTTTCAAATGGGTTATTTATTACAGTTACAAAATTTAAAGAGTATCTTTAAAAATAGTCTTAATAAATAAAATTACTATACTTCCAAGAATATAAAAGTCTATTTTATCCATAGAAGTTCATATAAATTTTGTGATATTCAAGCCTCCTTTTTTCATCCCACAAGATACATCTTGAGAATTTACAACTCATGTAACCCCAAATCCATTATCAATATAGCCTGAAAAAAGAAAATCTGAATTTAAAAAAAAAACTACTTAAGCTCAAAAGGGCTAAAGCTTATATCTGTTTAAATCCTTTTTGGAATCACCCCTGATTCCAAAAGAGTAGTGGGTATAGAAATAAGTGTATTAAATACATAGAATGAGAAAGGAGGTCAGATACAGACCACAATCAGCAGCAGCTCTTATCATGTAGAAGATATTGTTCTAACAGCTTTATAAAAATTGACGCACCTAATACATAAAATCCTGAAATACAAGTACTATTATCAGCCCCATTTCAAACTCAGGTCTAAAACTCATTCTCTTAAGCACAATACGACAGCAAATAACAATACTGGAAAAGTGGTGAAGAATAATGATATCTGACTACTTCCTAGCACAGAGGAGAGACTGATAGCCCTGGAATGCTTTTCCCTTTCTCTATAGCATTTGACCCCAACTTCTTGAAGATAATCTCTTCATTTCTGGATGATAGTCTAATCTTTCTGGAAGTTCCTTCCCTTTCTCTGCTGACCAGCTCCTTTTTCTTCCTCAGATCCCTAAATCTGTTCATTTTCCCAGAATGTTATTCCTTAGGTTTTGACTTTTCTTTCTCAAAAATTCAATCTACTTTGACAATTACTACCTTTTTCCTAAAGCACCAAAATTACCCTCACCCCACCCACCCATGCACACCAATTCTAATTTTTAACTTCCTATTAGACATTTCCACTTGGAATTTTCCACCATCATCTCAAACTCTATGAGGCTACCTTCTGTATTTTTTCCTCCTTAATTTTTTACTATAGGAATTTCCCAACACATACAAAAGTAGACAATAACATACGGAATCCATCAAACAGTTGTTTAATACGTACCCATCATACAGTTGCGTCAACAGCTCAGGGCCAATCTTGTTTCATTTATTCCCCTACCTCTTCTCCCCCCCCCTGTATTATTTCAGTACGTACCTCTAAACAACATCTTTTTTTTTTTTTTTTTTTTTTTTTTGAGACAGAGTCTCGCTTTGTTGTCCAGGCTAGAGTGAGTGCCATGGCGTCAGCCTAGCTCACAGCAACCTCACACTCCTGGGCTCAAGCGATCCTTCTGCCTCAGCCTCCCGAGTAGCTGGGACTACAGGCATGCACCACCATGCCCAGCTAATTTTTTATATACATATCAGTTGGGTCTCACTCTTGCTCAGGCTGGTTTTGAACTCCTGACCTTGAGCAATCCGCCCGCCTTGGCCTCCCAGAGAGCTAGGATTACAGGCGTGAGCCACCGCGCCCGGCTAAACAACATCTTTTTTAAACATAGCTACAATAATATTCATTATCAACTCACCCCAAATTATCAATAATTCTAATCATATAACTTACTCTTCCAGACCTTCGCAGGCTAATTTAACTGGAATACTTTAGAACACAAAAGGCACAAGTATGCTTAGCTGTCAATGGAAACTACAGTTCTAGGAAGGCTTAAGCCAATTTAGTTTCTAAAATTAATTTACCTCCAAAAACTAAATAAGCATATTATAATTCCTAGCCTTAAAACTATTCTATATATACTTACTGGAAGCATCGCTTCAGCCCATTCGCCATGTCCTCTTTGCAGAAGTTTAATTCTTTCCAGATCATAACAAACTTGTACAAGGTCACCCACTTGAAACTGAGAGGCGCCTCCTTCTGCACCTTGAGCAGCATCCCCACTTCGGACAATGTTTGCTTTAGTGAGAACAGCAGGATTGAAGGTCCACCTACAACAGCAAAGCTAAAACTCAAAATGGGTAGGTTTACTTAATTTTCACAAACATTCTTAAACATAGCAGATCAAAACAGCAAGGCAATCCTTTGCAATTACATCCTGAATAATGTGTATTTCCTTTCCATAATTTTATTATACAAATTTGGGGAAAGAGTCATCTGTAATCACACCACTCTAATACAACTATTAACATTTTAGTATACTTTTGACTAGATTTATTCTCTCCTGCATGTTTTTAAAAAATTTTTATAAAAATAATACACAATCATTGTTAAAAACTCAAGCATTTCAGAAACATGTAAAATAAAATTCAAAGTTCCATTTCACATAAACACACCCAGATCACCATTCCTATCACACTAGAAACTATTATGAATGCACTATTGTGTATCCTTACAGATCTTCTAGTAATGTAGGTTATTAAGTATGAAATGTCTGATTTCCTGAAGTACTAAGTTTTAGACAGTTGATATCTCTGACTCTTCACTTTGACACTTGTTTTACTTTTATTGTGAAGGTAAAGCCTCATTCTTTCAAATGCATAGTTTAGCTTGTGATTATCTGTCAAAGTTTTTTAAGAGCAATTTTCGTGAAACCGTGGATAAGTCAAAAATTCGTGTTATCTCTGAATATGAGTTCTGTCATGGAACCAATACAGTGGAAACAGCTCAAAATATCAACAAAGTATTGGGGAAGGATGTGGCTAATGAATACACAATACGTCAATGGTTTGAGATGTTCCATTCTGGTGATTTTAATCTTGAAAATGAGTCCAATGACCAACGTGGGTGACCTGAGACCAACCTGGATATGGATGAGCTGAAAGCTGTAGTGGAAGTGAATCCATCTCAACCTATGCGTGAATTAGCAGCAAGGTTTTTGGTTTTTTTAATTTCAGCATATTATGGGGGTACAAATAGTTTAGGTTATGTATATTGCCTCCCCCTAGTCAGAGCTTCAAGCATGTCCATCCCCTAGATGGTGCGCATCGCACTCATTATGTGTGTATATACCCATCCACTCCTTCCCCCTCTCATCTGCCCGACACCCAATAAATGTTATTCCTATATATCCACTTAGATGTTGATCAGTGAAACCAATTTGCTGGTGAGTACATGTGGTAGCAGCAAGGTTTGATGTTGCTATTCCAATAACATTGGACTATTTGAAACAAGTTGGCAAGGTAAAGAAGCTGAATAGATGAAGACTTCGTGAATTAAAAGAGCATCAGAAGAGCAACTGTCTCAAAGCCTGCCTTTGCTGTCATGACATAAATGCAAACATTTCTACTCCATGTTGTTATATGTGATGAAAAATGGATTCTTTTTGATAATTGCAAGGATTCCACACAATGGCTGGATAAAAATGAAGTGCCCAAACACAGTCCAAAACCGAAAATTCATCAAGAAAAACTAATGGTGTCAGTTTGGTGGTCCAGCACTTGTACTATCCAGTACAGTTTCATGAAACCTGCTTGGTCAGTCCATTACAGCAGATGTCTACTGCATCCAATGGGACAAAATGATAAGGATGCTTGCGATTAAGCAGCCGAGACTGGTCAACAGCAACAGGCCAATCCTCTTGCAAGACAAAGTTTGACCACTTGTCACACAAACAACGCTGCTCAAACTACAGAGGCTGGACTTGGAAACCCTCTGTCATCCACTGTACTCACCAGACTTTGCACCAACTAACTATCACTTCTTCCAGCTTTGGACATTTTCTTGAAAGGAAAAATATCTAATTCTCAACAAGCTGGGAAAACACCTTTTGCGCTTTCATTGCCGCTTGCTCTGCAAGCTTCTTCAATGCTGGCATAAACAAGCTACTGATAAGATGGCAAACTGTGTTGATAGTTTAGGCGCACACTTTGATTAACTGTACTGTTTCTTGTTTAAGATGAATGAAACTTTTGATTCAAAATCGGATATTTCATATTTAATGACCTAAAATATGTATGCTGATAAAATTTATAATGTACAAAGTTGTTTTCTTTTCAATAAATGGGATATATAATATTTATTATTCTGTCACTTCTTTTTTCTCAGAGAACACATCTTTGAAGATTTTTTAATGTCACAGATATAGATCTACTTAATTCAATTGCTACAGAGTATTCCATACCTTGAATAAACAGTAATGTACTTAACTATTCTCCTATTGACTATCATTTAAAATACTTCCAAATTTTCACTAGTATGTACAATACTATAAAGAAAACCCCTGCAATTACATCTTTGTGCACATGAGGTCAGTATTCCACTACAGATTCACTTTTTTAAGAGACAGGATCTTGCTATGTTGCCCAGGCTAGTCTCTAATTCCTGGGCTAAAGCCATCCTCCCACCTTAGCAAAGTATACATTTGTGTATAATTCTGATAGTTAGTGCCAAACTACTCTACAAAGAGTATACCATTTCTCCCTATCATTGCCAATCTCAAGGATCAAAAAATAGTTATCTAGTTTTAATTTGCTACTGCTTGGGTATTTAACATAATTATAATCATTGTATCAAAACAAATTTGGATACTGACTTCTTTATTATATGTAAGCATTTTTCCATGCTGTTATCATCTTCAGAACTGTCATTTTAATGACTATTGAATATTCCATCAAACAGATGTACCACAATGTATAACACAACAAATCCCCTAATCCCACATTGAACTCCAAAGAAAAAAGTTCCCTCATAAAGTAAGTTTCTACATTATGGCCATATTATATCTTCTTCTCTTTAATTCAAATTGTTATTAGCATATGAAAGATTCTAAGTGGTCACATCATATAAAAACCTACTTACTAAGCTCCTGTAACCAGGAAAGCAAACTTTTCTTTTTTTGTTTTTCCTTTTAGAGATGAGGGTCTGACTATGTTGCCCAGGCTGGACTCAAACTCCTGGGCTCAAGTGATCCTCCAGCCTCAGCCTCCTAAGTAGCTGGGACTATAAGAGCATGTCACCATGCCCAGCACAAGTGAACTTTTCTTTCTAAAGTAACCTCAAAGAAAAAGAAGTCCCTCTGAACAGTTCAGTGTAAAAATCAGATACACAAAATTTTCTTCTCAGTCTTAACAACAGTGCCCTTTACCTCATTCCCAACACCCCAAAATTAACTACACTTATGATAGAGCCTGAACACAGCAGTATTTACTCAAGTTGTTCCCTCTGCTTAGAGTGTTTCCCTATCTTGGTGAAACCTAACCATTTAGACTTACTCCAACTATAATTATATATCTCTCTGAAGTTTTCTCTGATTTACCCTGTAAAATCACCACTGTTCTCTTGAGCCCTCAGAAAATCCTGAATACTTATCTATAGTATTACTTTTATATTTTGTTAAAGTTATTTCCCATTTTGTTTATCCAAACTAAAAGGGATAACAAACCCATTAAAAGCAAGAGACTATGTCTTGCCTATGAAATTCTACTCCTGATCTTAGAGCCTAATACAGATAAGTACTTAAGCCTGTAATCCTAGCACTCTGGGAGGCCAAGGGGGGGAGGATCCCTCAAGGTCAGGAGTTTGAAACCAGCCTGAGCAAGAACGAGACCCCATCTGTACTAAAAATAGAAAGAAATGAATTGGACAACTAAAAATATATAGAAAAATATTAGCCGGGCATTGTGGTGCATGCCTGTAGTCCCAGCTACTTGGGAGGCTGAGGCAGGAGGATTGCTTGAGTTTGAGGTTGCTTGAGTTTGAGGTTGCTGTGAGCTGGGCTGATGCCACGGCACTATAGCCAGGGCAACAGAGTGAGACTCTGTCTCAAAAAAAAAAACCAAAAAAACAGGTAAGTACTTAATAAATTTTGTTGAATAAAGAACCAAAAAAAAAGATTATTTTCCAGAACTGTCATATTAATTTTGAACAAGAATTCTACAAGTAATAATCCTAATTTGTACTAACCTAACCATTCCCAAACAAGAGAATATTTAACATAAAACGTTAGTACATGCTAATTAGAACTTAAGTTGCATGCTAAAGATTTTTTCCCTTTTTCCTTCTTTAATGTTTTTATTGATATATGATAGCTGTACATTTTTTACTTTTTTTGATAACAGCCTTATTTTAAAATGTAATTCATATATCATACAATTCACCTATTTAAAGTGTATAATTCAGTGTTTTTTAGTATATTGACAGAGTTGTACAGTGCCATCACCACTATCTAATTTCATTTTTATCATCTCCTAACTATTAGTAGATACCCCATAACTATTAGTAGTCATTCCAAATTTACCCCTCTCCCCAGTCCCTAAATGACCAGTAATATACTTTCTGTTTCTATAGATCTGCTTATTCTGAACATTTTATAGAAATAAAATCACACAACACATGACCTTTTGTGACTGATTTCTTTTTCTTAGCATAACGTATTCAAGATTCATCTATGTTGCAGCATGTGTCAGTACTCCATTCCATTTTATAGATGAATAATATACCACTGTATGGACATAACACATTTTCTTCATCTGTTGAAGGGCATTTTTTGACCTATTCTACTTTGGGGCTCTTATGAATAATGCTTCTATAAACATTCATGTACAGGTTTTCATGTAAACATACATTTTAATTCTTTTGAGTATATACCTAAAGAGTAGAAATGTTGGGTAATATTGTAACTCTATGTTTAACATTTTGAGGAACTAACAAACATTTTTTTTTTGAGACAGAGTCTCTCGCTCTGTTGCCTGAGCTAGAGTGCTGTGGCGTCAGCCTAGCTCACAGCAACCTCAAACTCCTGGGCTCAAGCGATCCTCCTGCCTCAGCCTCCCAAGTAGCTGGGACTACCACAGGCACACGCCACTACACCCACCTAATTTATTCTATATGTATTTTTAGTTGTCCAGCTAATTTCTTTTCATTTTTTTAGTAGAAATGGGGTCTTGCTCTTTCTCAGGCTGGTCTTTAACTTCTGAGCTCAAACGATCCACCCGCCTCAGCCTCCCACAGTGCTGAAATTACAGGCGTGAGCCACCACGCCCAGCCCCAAACTGTTTTTTAAAGCAACTTTTTTAAAGCAACTCAACCATTTTACAATGCCACCAGCAATATACAAAGGCTGAAGTTTCTCTACATTCTGACCAGTGCTTGTTATCATCTGGCTTTCTGATTCCAGCCATGTAGTGCATGAAGTGATACGTCACTGTGGTTTTGCCTTGCATTTCCCTAATAACTAACAACATCAAGCATCTTTTCATTACTATTATAGACTGATCTATGTCCTCTAGAATTCATATGTTGAAGCCCTAACCCCAAATGTAACTATATTTACAGACAGGATCTTAATAAGGTTATTAAGGTAACATAAGGAAATACAGCTGGGGCCCTAATCTGACAGGGACAGTGTCCTTGTAAGAGGAAGACACACCACCAGAGATAGCAATCCTTCTGCCTCAGCCTCCCGAGTAGCTGGGACTACAGCCATACGCCACCATGCCCGGCTAATTTTTTTTTCTATATATATTAGTTGGCCAATTAATTTCTTTGTATTTATAGTAGAGACGGGGGTCTCACTCTTGCTGAGGCTGGTTTCGAACTCCTAACCTCAAGCAATCTGCCCTCCTCGGCCTCCCAGAGTGCTAGGATTACAGGCGTGAGCCACTGCGCCAGGCCCTTTTCACTTTCTTGATAGTTTCCTTTGAAACACAAAAGTTTTTAATTTTGATAAAGTCTCCACTTCTTTGGACGCTTCTGCTTTTAGGATCATATCTATAAAACCTACATCTTGTACAAGGTCATGAAGATTTATACCTGTATTTTGTTCTAACAGTTTTATAATTTTAGCTGTTACATTGGGTCTATGCTCAATTTTGATTTAATATTTGCATATGGTATGTGGTAGAAGTCCAACCTCATTCTTTTGTTTTTTGATATTCAATTGTCCTAAGCATCATTTGTTGAAAAAATTATTCTTTCCCCACTGAAGCATCTTGAACCCTTTTCAAAAAAATCAATTGACCAGCCAGGCATGGTGCCATGCACCTGTAGTTCCAGCTATAAAAATCCTCAACAGGCCAGGCGCGGTGGCTCACGCCTATAATCCTAGCACTCTGGGAGGCCGAGATGGGCAGATCGCTGGAGGTCAGGAGTTCGAAACCAGCCTGAGCAAGAGTGACACCCCATCTCTACTATAAATAGAAAAAAATTAATTGGCCAACTAATATATATAGGAAAAATTAGCCAGGCATGGTGGCACATGCCTGTAGTCCCAGCTACTTGGGAGGCTGAGCCATGAGGATTGCTTGAGCCCAGGAGTTTGAGGTTGCTGTGAGCTAGGCTGACGCCACGGCACTCACTCTAGCCTGGGCAACAAAGCGAGACTCTGTCTCAAAAAAAAAAAAAAAAAAAAAAAATCCTCAACAAAATACTAGCAAACCAGGCCGGGTACAGTGGCTCACGCCAATAATCCTAGCATTCTGGGAGGCCGAGGCAAGAGAATGGCTTGAGGCCAGGAGTTCAAGATCAGCCTGAGCAAGAGCAAAATCTCTACAAAAAATAGAAAAATTAGAAGGGCATGGTCGCACATATCTATAAGTCCTTGCTGCTCAGGAGGATTAGGCAGGAATCACTTCAGCCCAGGAATTTGAGATTACAGTGAGCTATGATGATGCCACTGCACTCTAGCTTGGGCAAAAGAGCAAGACTCGGTCAGGCGCGGTGGCTCACACTTGTAATCCTAGCACTCTGGGAGGCCGAGGCAGGCGGATTGCTCGAGGTCAGGAGTTCAAAACCAGCTCTGAGCAAGAGTGAGACCCCGTCTCTACTATATAAATAGAAAGAAATTAATTGGCCAACTAAAAAAATATATAGAAAAAATTAGCCAGGTATGGTGTTGCATGCCTGTAGTCCCAGCTACTCAGGAGGCTGAGGCAGTAGGATTGCTTGAGCCCAAGAGTTTGAGGTTGCTGTGAGCTAGGCTGACGCTATGGCACTCACTGTAGCTTGGGCAACAAAGTGAGACTCCGTCTCAAAAAAAAAAAAAAAAAAAAAAGAGCAAGACTCTGTCTCAAAAACAAAAAATCTAGCAAACCAAATGCAACACATTAAAAGATCACGCACCATAACCAAATGGGATTCTTCCCAGGGATACAAGGAGGTTTCAACATACACAAACCAATAAATATGATACATCACATTAACAGAATTGAAAACAAAAACCATATGATCAAGACAGGGCACAGTGGCTCATGCCTGTAATCTCAGCTTTGAGAGGCCCAGGTGGGAGGATTACTTGAGGCCAGGAGTTTGAGACCAGCCTGGGCAATATATCAAGACCCATCTCTACAAAAAATATTAAAATTATTGAGGCATGGTGGCATGTGCCTGTAGTCTCAGCTACTCAGGAGACTGAGGCAGAAGGATCACTTGGGCCCTGCAGTTCAAGGTTGCACTGATCATGCCACTGCACTCCAGCCTGAGCAACAGAGTGAGACCCTGCCTGTAAAAAAAAAAAAAAAAAAAAAATCATTTCAAGAGATGCTGAATAAGTAAGTATTCAACAAAATTCAATATCCCTTTATGATAAAAAAAAAACTCTCATCAAACTGAATATTAAAGGAACATACCTCAACACAATAAAGCCCATAAATGGCAAACCCATAGCTAACATCATACTGAACAGGGAAAAATTGAAAGCCTTTCCTCTCAAATCTGGAACAAAACAAGGATTTCCATTTTTACCACTTATATCCAGCATAGTACTGAAAGTCCTAATCAGAGGAATTAGGCAAGAGTAACAAATAAAGAACATCCAAATTACAAAAGAAGACACCAAATTATCCTTGTTCACAGATGACATACTTAGAAAAACCTAAAGACGCCACAAAAAAAATCCTGTTAGTATTGATAAACAAATTCAGTAAAGTTGCAGAATATAAAAATCAACATACAAAATCAGTAGCATTTATGTGTCAACAATGACCCATTTGAGAAAGAAATAAAGAAAGCAATCCCATTTACAACAGCTACAAAAATATAAAATACCTAGGAATAAATCTAACCAAAAAAGTGAAACATCTCTACAAAGAAAAACAATAAAACACTCATAAAAGAAACTGAAGAAGACACAAATAAATGGAACTGGAAGAATTAATATTGTTAAAATGTTAATACTACCCAAGCAATCTACATATTCAATGCAATCCCTATCAAAATACCAAGGACATTCTTCAGAGAAATAGAAAAAACAAGCCTAAAATTCAAATGAACCATACAAAAGACCCCCAAAATAGGCAAAGCACTCCTCAGCAATAAGAACAAAACTGGAGGCATCACACTATCTGAATTCAAAATATACTACAAACCACAGTAACCAAAATGGTATAGTACTGGTATAAAAATAGACATACAGATCAATGGAACAGAACCGAGAACCCAGAAATAAATGCACACACTTATAGCTGACTCATGTTCGACAAAAGTGTCAAGAATATTACACAAGGTAAAGTACAGTCTCTTCAATAAATGGTGCAAGGAAAACTTGACAACCATATGCAGAAGAATGAAACTAGGCCCCTATCTTTCACCACAAACAAAAATCAAATCAAAATGGATTAAAGGCCGGGCGTGGTGGCTCACGCCTGTAATCCTAGCACTTTGGGAGGCCGAGGCGGGCGGATTGCTCAAGGTCAGGAGTTCGAAACCAGCCTGAGCGAGACCCCGTCTCTACCAAAAATAGAAATAAATTAATTGACCAACTAAAAATATATATACAAAAAATTAGCCGGGCCTGGTGGTGCATGCCTGTAGTCCCAGCTACTCGGGAGGCTGAGGCAGTAGGATCGCTGAGCCCCGGAGTTTGAGGTTGCTGTGAGCCAGGGTGACGCCATGGCACTCACTCTAGCCTGGGCAACAAAGTGAGACTCTGTCTCAAAAAAAAAAACCAACAAAATGGATTAAAGACTTAAATATTAGTCTTAAAACTATAAAACTACTAGAAGAAAACATTAAGGAAATGCTTCAGAACACTGATCTGGGCAAAGGTTTGGGGGTGGGTAAAGACCTCAAAACACCAGCAACAAAAGCAAAAATAGACATATGCAATTGCACAAGCTAAAAAGCTCCTACACAGCAAAGGAAACAATCAAAAGTGAAAAAACCACCTACAGAATGAGAGAAAATATTTGCAAACAATCCAACAATGGATTAATAACAAAAATATATAAAAAACTCAAAAAAAAAAAACTCAATTCAATCATAAAATAATAATGTAATAAAAAATGAACAAAAGGTCTGAATAGACATTTCTCAAAATAAGACATATACATGGCAAACAGGTACGTGAAAAAAATACTCAACATTACTAATCATCAAGAAATGCAAATCAAAACCACAATGAGATATCATCTCACCCTGGTTAAAATGGTTTTTACTAACAAGACAAAATATAACAGATGCTGGTGAATATATGAGGAAAGAAGAATATTCATCCACTATTGATGGGAATATAAATTAGTACAGCCACTACTGAAAACAGTAGGGAGGTTCCCTAAAAACCTAAAAATAGAACTATCAAATGATCCAGCAATCCCACTACCGGGTATATAGTCAAAAGAAAGGAAATTAGTATACTGAAGAGATATCTGCACTCCTGTGTTTATTGAAGCATTATTCACAACAGCCAAGATATGGAATCAACCTAAGAGTCCATCGTTGGATGTGCATTAAAAATATGTGGTATATATACACAATGGATATTATTCAGCCACAAAAAAGAACAAAATTCTGTCATCTGCAGCAACATGGATGGAACTGGAGGTTATTACGTTAAGTAAAATACGCCCAGCAAAGAAAGATGAATACCCAATGTTCTCACTTATATGCAGGAAATAAAAAAGTGGATCTCATGAAGGTAGATAGTTGACTGGTGTTTACCAGAAGCTGGAAAGGGAAGGGGAGGGGAGAAGACAGGATAAAGAGTGTTGGTTAATGGGTACAAAATTATAGTTACATAGAAGGAATAAGACCTAATGTTCGCTAGTACAGTAGGGCTACTATAGCCAGTAATAATTTTTTCTATAGGTCAAAATTGCTACAGGAAAGGAATTGGAATGTTCCCACTATAAAGAAGGGGTAAATGTTTGGGGTGATGGATATCCCAAGTGCCTTGGTTTGATAGGTAAACATTGTATGCATATATCAAAATATCAGATGTATCCCCAAAATATGTACAACTATTGTGTATCAATAAAAAAAGAGAGAGAGATGACCCTGGAGATACAGGCCACAAGAGTTTTAACATAACCCTTCTCAGTCAGGGTAGATTGATATGGTCCATTATGAACAAAGAACTTTTTTTTTTTTTTTTTTTTTTTAAGAGAGAGGCTGGCCAGGCATGGTGGCTAACACCTATAATACTAGCCACTTTGGGAGGTCAAAGCAGGAGGATCACTTGAAGCCGGAATTTGAGGTTGCAGTGGGCTATGATCAGCTCACTGCACTCTAGCCCAAGCAACAGAGTGAGACCCTGTCTCAAAAAAAAAAAAAAAAAGAGAGAGAGAGGCAGACGAAGTAGACTCAAACTGCTGGGCTCAAGCAATTCTCCAACCTCAACCTCCAGATTGGCTGGGATTTACAGACGTGTGCCAGAGCCAGCAACACAGAACTTTTTAGCCACTTTAACCTAATACTGATATAATGTATTCTACTCCAGAAGGAAAAATGAATAGCACACAAAACATTGTGTAACAAATCTAGTCATACAAATTCACATATACACACAACATACAAACACAAAATTTTTATCTACCATCTAAGAGCTAGCTTTAATAAGTCTTTGGTTTCTTTTGTTTTCTTTAGAGTTCTCTATATAATAACTTCATTTGCCATCATCAAAAGTTGAGAAATATCACCAACCTATTGCCACTTGGATATTGTACTACAATATCATGATCTTCATCAATGCCACAAACAGTTCCAGTTGTAGTTAAAGTCTCAAACATTCCATCAGTCCATCCTCCATGACCATGCTGCAAAGACTGTACTATTTCTAGGTCAAGATCTATATTTACCAGGTCACCAATCTGCAATCCACCAGGATTCCTGTTGCCATTCTGCTCACCTGCAATTTCAGATACAGTTGAAAAAAGAAAAAGAAAAAAAAAAAATCACAGCAACAACATGCAACTTCATTTTTAAAGAACTTCATATGAAAGAAAACTCTGGAATTATTTTTCTCTGAAGTGCTTAGTACTATATTTTTTAACAAATGGTTCTTGTGATTTTTGCCCTAAAAAGCATTTTTAAATATTTTAAAGCCTATTCCCTAAATTACTTCCAAAGCTAGTTGTGAGATAAAAGATTCACGATCATAAAAAACCATACCGAGAGAACCCAAATATGCATGTTGACTCTGCATTGTTCTTATGAAAGTAAGACACAAAATAAGAAAGTTTCTGGAAGCAAGAGAAATGGATGAATTCATCAAAAACACTGGTATTTTTGCTACATTCTCCTTTTTTAAAAAAAAAATTAAGGTATGCTGCAGCAAGCATTTTTTGCTAAAAAGGCAAGTCAAATGATTTGGAAAGGAACACACAGTTCACATGAGAAAGGAAAACATTCAGAGACTAAAGATTTGGTCAGGAGAGTGTAATAAATGTTCATCGTTATAATAGTAAATCCATAAAATGAAGGTACTTTTCGTTTCTAGTCCCCCTTTTTATTTTAGCCATATATGAAATCATATTTATTATATTACCTTAATCTTACAGCTACTCGTGCATTAAGAAGACAATGTTACAGAAATTCTAATGAATTTATAAGCACTAACTTGTCAAATTCTATTTAATAGTGTATGATATACAACATCGATGTAATCTAATGCAAAATTTTTCAATGATATATGTTTATGGTTAAAAGATAAAAGTTTTAAATATATATTATGACATAAAATGGCATATCAATTCTCCAGACATGACAACTCTTTGGAGTCTAAATAAGTTTTAGTAAAGGAACAAATGCTTTAAAACTAAAAAAGTGTTTCTCTAAATAACTTTAATGGTAATTAATTGTTTTTAAAGTCCAATTTAAACGTTTTATTGACTCCATGAACTCTGACCCATTATTTAGTAATTTTCTTTAATCTGCTAACTCACCTAGCACAGGGCAGTGATCTCTGTAGAAAGAACCTCCTTTGGCATCCTGGACACACTTCAGATCAGACTAAGAATAAAAGAAATCAGAAAAAAAATCACACATGAAAACTTCAAATGTGACTCAATACCTGAAACAGGAATAAATATTCATTCAGAACATACCCACAACAGAAGTCAAGAGTAGTTCTGGGTTAACAAACAAATTAAACATTGTTTTCAAAAGTACTTGTCAAAAACTAGAAACCTAATCCTCCATATATATAGATCATGCGTGATTTATTTTAGCTTTCTTTCAAAGCTCATAATTAAAATGCCTGAATCTTATTGGATGATAATATTTCTAATATTAATTACAATATTTTTAAAACCACATTTAAAAAGGACAACAAATATCTAGTAATTGAAATGTACACAGCACATTCAATTTGAAAGATACTTTTTACCAAAAAACAAAAACACTGAAAATTGTCCAAAACTAAACAGCCAGTAGAAAAGGAACCAAATCCAGTTTTTTGATTCCTCATCCAGTTAATTTTCCTATTCACATCAACTTTAGTTCTTACTTCATCATAACTTGGTTAATGAAAGTTCCTTCTCATTTATCTTTTATAAGAAAACAAATTATAAAGAACTTTGAATGCGGAAGTAGCTGTGGTATAATAAAACCTACAGAAAATGTGGACTTATAACAACCTTGGGTGTTACTGTGAAACTTGAGAATTAGATTTACTTAAGTAATTAAGTCCCTAATATGGCTGAGCACAGTGGCTCACACCTATAATCCTAGCATTTTGGAAGGCCAAGGGGGGAGGATAGTTTAAGGCCAGGAGTACGAGAGATTAATCTCAGTAAAACAGCAAGACCCTCATCTCTACAAAAAATTTAAAAAAATTAGTCAGGCGAAGTGATGAGTGCCTGTAGTCCAACCTACTTAGGAGGCTGAGGTGAGAGGATCACTTGAGCCCGGTAGTTTGAGGTTGCAGTGAACTATGATGACAACACTGCACTCTAGCCAGGGCAATAGAGCAAAATGCTATCTCTAAAAAAAAGTGCCTAATAGTACATAGCATTCAGGTGTCCTCAAACTACGGCCCATGGGCCCCATGCGGGTGCTTTTGCCCGTTTGTTTTTTTACTTCAAAATAAGATATGTGCAGTGTGCATAGGAATTTGTTCATAGTTTTTTTTAAACTACAGTCTGGCTCTCCAACGGTCTGAGGGACAGTGAACCGGCTCCCTGTTAAAAAAGTTTGAGGACTACTGGCATGTAGGTGATCAGTATTTCTTACTCTTTATTGAGAAAAGGAGCTCCTTTATGCATATGCATGCATGCACTCATACACACACATGCACACAGAATCCAACTTTTACAAGCCTCTTTTGCTGTCATTCAATCCTGGCCAAAGAGACATAGAGGTTGAATTCTTTTAAAGTAATACTTTAACCCAGAATCTATCCTAAGGAAATACAGCCATAATATGCAAAGAACATGGATGCTTCCTAACACACTGCTTACAGCAGTGGTGGAGGGAACAAAACCCAATCCAGATATCCATCAGCAAAAATCTCATTAAATAAATAATGGTATAACCACAGAAAGGAATACTACCTCAGCCATCAATCTGTATACACTATTCATTAAATACGTGATTACATATAGCACATAGCCTTCATCTGAAAGAAATTAATAGTCACTCAGAATCCTACAAAATTCAAGTTAAAAACAAGCAGAGGCATGAAGATAATAATGAAAAACTGATAACTGATACTACATATAATGATAAAAGTTGGCACATAATGTATTTGTTTAAATTCACATGGCTGGCTTTTATACATAAATGGAATAAATTAAGGGGACAGTGGGATATTTTCTCCCTTTCTAATGAGGGATACAAGATAGTTAAAAAAAATGAAATTGAAACAATTCTTTGAAAGGGGAATGTATTAAAGATGGAAGGGATATGAAAAGCATTAATATTTTGGTATTCATTATACTCTATAAATATCAAGATCAACGTCTAAATAAGTCCATAAAATGCAAAAACATGACAGACAATTCATTGAATCAGCCTCCACTATTTTTCTAAACATTTAAGTAACTCGAGGTATCTCTAGGTCAATCATTTTTAATTATCAACACTACACTTTAAAATTTACAGAAGAAAAACTCTCTCCTTAAAAATAATTTTAATACCTATAATTTATACTTTTATCAGCTACTAGAACACAGAATACAAATATACCATAAAACCTCATTATAATACCTCCAGGTCCATGCCAAGGAATGGTCTTACAGATGACTTTAAATCTGTTTTGATAGATTTAAGTAAATAAATTCCCCAGACTTACATTGGTAATGGATCAGCTCTACACAATCAACATATAGTAAGGTGCCCAAACATTAACTGAGGGCAAAATCATATTTACTATTATTTAGACAAACATAGTAAAAATGTAAAGGTCTCACAAATTTATTAAATTCTCACTTTACATATTTCCTTCTTGTTGCATATTCATAATTCAGATGGCTATATTCTAACAAAAGGAAACAGTAAAAGGTAAAAGAAATAAAAGAGCACAAGGGCTATTCATCCATCCAACATTTCATCTGTGTGGTTCTTCACTACTTACCATGCCCTCAAAGCCAACTCTGTAAAGGTTCTTAGCACCATTATCCCAGAGAACATATGCTGCACTGTGTGGGCTTGATGCACTCCAGTCCTGGATTTCTGTTACCTGACAGAAGTTTTGAAAAGAGAAGGAAAGTTCCTTCAATTAACTATTACTTTCAAATCTTAAAAATCATTTCACCTATCAACCTGTGTAACAGGATCATGAAAAATACTTATTTGCCAAATATATGTCACTTCTAACATATAATTAAATCATTAGAGTCATATTTTCCCAGAATTATAAGGTATTTTCCAAAACTATTATAGAAATTTTAAGTTTGGAGGTTATTAGATTACACTAATAAAATATCAGAAAGTAAATAATTTGATACAAAATTTAAAATCTTTGTATTCTTAAAGGGTTTAAGAAGAGCATATTTTTTAGACCATTACTCAATGTAAAATTGTAAATCTCTGACCAAATATCCAAAATGATTCAAGATAAAACTACTTTCTAGTCACCTAAAAATTGAGAAGCACAATGTTCTTCAAGAGCCTTGATGGCAATGCTCAAAGAGGACATGAGTTGCTTTTGTTCCTCCAGTAGGTCCCACATTTGTCCCCAAATAAGCAAGCCACCCAAGCTAAAACAGCATGCATACAATGGAAACTCAGCACAATCTCTAGGCCCCATATCCAACTACACTTATTCTTACATTCACTGGCTTGGAAAAAAAACACTCGGATTGCCATTGCTTAAGGGCCTAGAATTAACTGCAGGATGAGTATTCCTTATCCAAAATGCCCAGGACCAGAGTTTGGGATTTGTGACGTTTTCAGATGCTGGAATATTTGGATTATACCTAGAGCATCCTAAATCAAAAAATCTGAAATCTATTCTGCTTATTTCAGGCCTTGAAAAAAAAAAAAAAAAAATCTGAAATCTAAAAGGCTTCACTAAGCATTTCCTTTGAGTGTGAGGTCAGTGCTCAAAAAGTTTCAGATTTTGGAGCACTTCAGATTTGAGATTTTCTGATTTGAGATGTTCAACCTGTACACAAAAATGACAAAACAGTGAGCACTAAACTTCGGTATTTTCAAGTAAACCACTCTATAGCTAAGAGGGGGAAACTGCACACATGCAATTCAGATTACTTTTCTCCATCTTGACACTTATCAGCCACCCTTCATAGTGACTTAGAATGACAGGCTGATGTTAAGTATAATTTTTAAGGCACAGGCTTAGAAACATACTATTACATTAAATAAAATATAAAACTAGGCTGGGCATTGTGACTCATGCCTGTAATCCCAGCACTTTGGGATTCAGGTAGAAAGGCTGAGGCTGAGGTAGAAAGATCACTTAAGCCCAGGAGTTTGACACCGGCCTAGGCAACATAGAAAGACCTCATCTCTACAAAAAATTTAAAAATTAGCTGGGTGTGGTGGCATGTGCTTGTTGTCCTAGCTACTCAGAGACTGAGGTGGGAGAATCACCTGAGCCCAGGAATTCAAGGCTGCAGTGAACTATGATCACGCCACCGTACTCCAGCATAGGCCACAGTGAGACCTTGCTTCTTTAAAAAAAAAAAAAAAATAGTGATATTTCTCTTTTATCCTGTCCTAAAGAAATAGTTTGTAAGCTAGGTATATTATGGTGCTTTTGTGGAAATAAAAGAGTTTTATATTTAAGATCTAACGTACCATTTGATAAATATTTTAAATTGTTAGTAAATGAGGCCATTTATTCTTCTAAATTTTGAACTAAACTATACTTTACAAAAATACAGCATATGTAAAAATTAAAGAATAAAAAAAGAAATAAAAAAAAATAAAATGAACACCCATATAACTGTTACCCAACCAAAGGAAAAACAATATTACCCATACTTTTCAGGTCCCCTATAGACGTCTCATCAATTCCATCCTCCTGCCTTCCAACAGAGGTAACCATCATCCTGAATTTGAAACCATCATTGCCTTGCTTTGCTTTATGATTTCTGCTCAATTAACCATTGTATAACCTTACAAAGAAATAGTTTCTAACACTAAAAAGGTAAAATATGGACAAGTGTGGTGGCTTAAGCCTGTAATCCTAGCACTTTGGGAACCTGAGGCAGGAGGACTGCTTGAGGCCAGAAGTTCAAGACCAGCCTGAGCAAGAGCAAGACCCCTTTCTCTACAAAAAAGAGAAAAATTAGCTTGGCATGGCAGCATGTGCCTCTAGGTCCAGCTACTCGGGAGGCTGAGGCAGGAGGGTTGCTGGAGCCCAGGAGTTTGAGGTTGCAGTGAGCTGTGATGATACCAGTGTACTCTAGCCCAGGCAACAGAGTGAGACCCTGTCTCAAAAAAAAAAAAAAAAAAAAGTTGATGATTGTTGAAGTTGAATGATAGCTACACAGGTATTTGTTATGCTATTCTTTCTACTCTGGTATATGTTTGAAATATTCCATAAAAAAAACTTTAAAAAAAAAAAGAGGCCGGGCGCGGTGGCTCACGCCTGTAATCCTAGCACTATGGGAGGCCGAGGCGGGCAGATTGCTCGAGGTCAGGAGTTCGAAACCAGCCTGAGCAAGAGCAAGACCCCGTCTCTACTATAAATAGAAAGAAATTAATTGGCCAACTAATATATATAGAAAAAATTAGCCGGGCATGGTGGCACATGCCTGTAGTCCCAGCTACTCGGGAGGCTGAGGCAAGAGGATTGCTTGAGCCCAGGACTTTGAGGTTGCTGTGAGCTAGGCTGACGCCACGGCACTCACTCTAGCCTGGGCAACAAAGTGAGACTCTGTCTCAAAAAAAAAAAAAAAAAAAAAAAAAGAAATATGATCTAGCCTACCTATATGAAACACTCAATTCAAATGTATTCAGGAGTACTTGTGAAATAAAAACAGCCTTAAAATGCTAACATTGGGTAGTAGTACTTAAGAAGCCCTCTAAGAATATACTACACCCAATTGATGTAGAACAGTAGAATAAAGCAGCCAGCATTGAATGGAAAGGGAGGATATTAATGTTCTTCATTCACATACACAGAAAAAAGTCAATCAGACAATAAAAATTACATTTGGTCCTAAACCTGCATTTCACAATGTCACCATAAAGATTTATTATATTACCCCCCACTGCTAAATTTGACTGGCTTTAAAAAAAAAAAAAAAAAAAAAAAAAGATTTATTATATGAAGTTCCCTCACTCAGAGTCACATGTGCAAGATGGCTTCATTTATTTTTCCTCATTTTGTCCTTAAAATGCAAGATGTGTTAAGTCATAACAAACTAAAAATGTAATGCGAATGACTCAAAGCCTCAAGAATGCCTACACTTATGCCCCAAAAAGTGCCAATATAGCAAAAACCCAGAAAGTTCCATTTAAGTGGCTTCAAAGTTTAACAGTAACTGCCTCTAAAAGCTGATGAAAAAATAACTTGCAACCCTCTGACCATATAATTAATTGTGAAGAATATAAAGTAATTTTTCAAAATGAAAGTATTTAAAACTTACTTTCCATGTACTCTTTCAAAAGAAGATACTAGAATATGTGCTCTACCAAAAGAGAAAGTTAAGTAAGATGACATTAACAGAATATAGGAAATAGGCCAGGCATGTTGGCTCAAGCCTGTAATCCTAGCACTTTGGGAGGCCAAGGTGGGAGGATCACTTGAGCTCAGGAGTTCAAGACCAGCCTCAGCAAGAGTGAGACCCGGTCTCTGCTAAAAATAGAAAGAAATTAGCCAGGCAACTAAAAATTAAAAAAAATAAAAAATTAGCTGGGCATAGTGGTGCACACCTGTAGTCCTAGCTACTTGGGAGGCTGAGGCAGGAGAATCGCTTGGAGCCTAGGAGTTTGAGGTTGCTGTGAGCTAGGCTGATGCCACAGTACTCCAGCCGGGCAACAGAGCAAGACTCCATCTCAAAGAGAAAAAAAAAATGATACAGAAAACATGAGATCCAGCCAGGAAAGAGGCAAAGGCATCCGTTGTAGGACATAAAGGGAGCTTTCAGGATGACTGCTGAGCACCAGGCATGGAGGGTGACCCATATAGATAGCAACCATTGATTCATGGACCAGACAAGTTGAAGACTCTTGTCACCAAAATCCCCACTGCCACTGTAACATTTTTACTGATCTGAGGACACATTGCCGAAGCAAGCCTAACTGACGTCCTTACTGTACTTGGCTTATTTGGACTATGTAATAAGGACACTCTCACTCTCCCCTCTGCCCTCCATTCCCTGCCACCTGGATCAGCTGAGGTCTCTTATCTCACCCTATAAAATATTCTGCTTTCACCTACTTATAAAACTCTTGAGCTCTTCACACTAACTGAGATAGGTAACAGAATAGGTGGCCACTGCCCCCTCAGAAACAGGCCTTTAAGGGAATGGAATATAAAACAAGTCAATTCTAATGAATTTTTTTTTTTTTCAAGACAGAGTCTCGTTTTGTTGCCCAGGCTAGAGAGAGTGCCATGGCGTCAGCCTAGCTCACAGCAACCTCAAACTCCTGGGTTCAAGCAATCCTTCTGCCTCAGCTTCCCGAGTAGCTGAGTCTACAGGCATGCGCCACCATGCCTGGCTAATTTTTTTTTTCTATATATATTAGTTGGCCAATTAATTTCTTTCTATTTATAGTAGAGACGGGGTCTCGCTCTTGCTCAGGCTGGTTTCAAACTCCTGACCTCGAGCAATCCACCCACCTCGGCCTCCCAGAGTGCTAGAATTACAGGCGTGAGCCACCACGCCCGGCCTCAGATGAACTTTTAATAGCAAGAAAGTCAAGAACATGAGATACTGCTTAGGGAGGAATGGTCCAAACAGAGTGTTCAGAAAGGCAATCTGGGCAAAAAAATGACAATATAAAAAAAGCCTGAGGGTAGAAAGGTAAAACCAACCTTCTCAAGGAACACCACTGCTTACAAAAGAGCAGAAACACTTTTTTCTTCCAGGAAAAAAAAAAAACAAAAATGTTTAAAACTGTCATTGGCATAGACAAAAATGGGCCAAGAAATTCATTTGTGGTACTAATAAAAAACTTCTGAACGTACAGTATTTTGGAACACATGATGAACTAAGAAAACCACTGTACCTTTCCCCTACGTCCATTTCCGCCATCCTGATCTTCCCACTGCCAGTCCACTCCTCGTACTACTCTGGCACCTGCAAAGATTCCTCTGGCTGTAATCTTCTTAGATTTTCTACGAGACTCTAACAGAACCCTAAAAATATAAAATTATTTATTTTCAAATTTATATAAAAATGGGTAACTAATTTATTTTTTAAAACAAAATTATAAAAAGGTTATTTTGAAAGTAGAAGAGATCCTTCATTGTTCTGGTTATTATCATAATATTAGTAGCATGATACAGAAATACCTTGTACATTCCACAGGTGATGATGACAACAGTAGGAGTTGTATCAATAACAGAAGCACTAATATTTATAGAGCTTTTACTATATGTAAAAGCACTTACACCAGTGTAAAGTATTATGCTTAAGAGAAAGGTACTGATGTTACCCATTTTACAAATAAGGAAACTGAGTCTCACAGAAGTAATTTGCCCAAAGTCACAAAGTTAAAAAGTAATAGAATCAATAGTCAACCCAGTCTAAGCATTTCAGGGTATCACTATACTTTTTACTATTTTAGAGGTGGCAAACTCAAATCCCTAAAGCTGGTAGGCAAGTAATATAAATGAAGGCCTAAGAAAAATAGCACTACAATGACAAATGGCAGATGGCATTTGACACCTCAGACTGTGGAAGACAACAGGAGGTGATAAGAACTTAGATCAATTCAAGAGCATGATCTGTTTTAAAGGGTGTAGGTGTTTACTCCTCTTCTTCAGACAACTGTTGCCAAGAACAAATGTAGGCCAGGCATGGGGGCTCAAACCTGTAATCCTAAGCACTCGGGAGGCCGAGGTGGGAGGACTGCTTGAGGTCACAGTTCAAGACCAGCCTGACCAAGAATAAGACCCCACTCTACAAAAAAACAGAAAAATTAGCTGGGTATAGTGGCTTATGCCTGTAGTCCCAGCTACTGGGGAGGCTGAGGCAGAAAGATCACTTAAGCCCAGGAGTTTGAGGTTGCAGTGAGCTATGATGACACCACTGCACTCCAGCCAGGGGCAACAGAGAGACCTTGTCTCAAAAAAAAATGTAAGTCCAGTGTTAAGTGCTTCTGGCAGGAGTTTAAAAATCCATAAACTTAGACTTTTGTGTGAAATCACCCGATTTTAAAAGGTTAGCAATTATTCAAAAATTTAGAGTAATCTGTATGCCAGTAAAATATATCTGTGGCCAGGATATGACCTATACACTGAACTGTCTCCAAAATATTGCATACTGACTGAAGATTATGAATCTTGAAAAAGATTCCACACTCAACTAGCTGGGCCAGCTTGGTTCTCCAAGGCCATCTATCACTTACTCTTCTGTATCTTTTTCATTCATACAATCAAAAAAGTTGAGGGGTTTTATTTTTCTAATTTTATCTCATTGTTCATCTATTCATTTCCAGAATGTCTTTATTCCCTAACTTTAAATATAAGCAAAAGACAAAATAAATAACTTGTTCAAAACTACTCAGTTAATAAATGGCAGGACCATGATTTACACCAATACAGTCTAACTCTAAAATCTATTTATCTATTAATACTACTCCTCCTAGCTGTCTCCCTAAGACTGGCTGGATTCTTGCTCCTATGTATTATCCATTTCTACAAGAGAAGATTCCATCAGCTAAAACTCTTTACCCATTAACAATGAATACTCTCTCATTGCTCCTAAGACACTTAATATATATCTCTACCATAGTCCAAAATATCACATGATAATCATTGACCCAGTATTTCCTTTAACTTTTAAACACCTTAAGACTATTATGGGGGGAGTGAGGGGGAAAAGGAATCCTATGTGTTTTATTTATTATGAAATGTCCACAAACATAGTAGCTGCCATGTAGTCTTAATAAATGCCTATTGATTCAATCAACAGGCTCTAGTGTTCATCTGGTAGCAATTAACAGAATAGCAAGCCTAATGAGAAGAAAATAATTGGGCTGCCCTTGCATTTCCAAACATAGAGTAGTGCTAAGTGCCCGAGCTAGAGAAAGAATCCAAGATCACCTTGGAAAAAATACATACAGTTCCACCTTCACAGAGCTACTCTCTCATTTTATAGCACGCTTGGTCTACCGTGTTTCCCCGAAAATAAGACAAGATCTTATATTTATTTTTGCTCAAGAAGACACCCTAGGGCTTATTTTCAGGGAATGTGTTATTGTTTTTAAGTACGGTACAACAATCTACATTTATTCGAATATAGTAAAGTCATCTTCTTCTGGAACATCATCATAACTTTCCAAACCCCGAATTCCATCCTGAATTTCTTGCGACTCTATTTCCTTTAGAACCATTGGCCCCAATCTCTCATGTCGAGCAATAGAGCTTTCATGGGGCAGATGAGAAGGGCTGCTCGTCTTCTTTACCGCTCCACGACGAAATGCATGGGTTGTGCAGATACACTGCGTATCTTATTTTTGGGGTAGGGCTTATATTGAGCAAATGCTTAGAAATCCTGTTAGGGCTTATTTTATGGGCAGGTCTTATTTTCAGGGAAACACAGTACTTCTAGTCTGCTATCTGCTACTTTCTGATAATAAACTAACTGTCAAAAGCTATTTGTGCATCCTATTTTTAAGGCTCAATAGTATAAATCAAATAAAAACAAGGAATCACAGCTGAAGAAAAACATTATTTCCCTTACCGCTCACTTCCTGGTGTGGTAATTCTGTAAAAGCGATGTCTTAAATGATGTTTATCTCCATGATAACACACTGTGCACAAATCATAATTTGTACACTCTGCACATTTCCATCGAATGCCAATGATTGGTTGCTGGCGGCAGGTATCACACATGGTTCCATCATGCTTGATGCCTATTAAAATAAAGATACATACTTACATTAATTACAAATATAATTTATTTAAATATTATTCTCTATGGGAGAAATAAGAACAGTGCATTTTACAGAGTATTTAAATAAATTGGGAAGAAATAACATTTCAAATATACCACATACAGCTTCAAGATAATAGATCTCAAATATTTTAATCAGTACAAATTATAAACTAAACATTTTATCTCTCCTCCCTTTTTCATAAGTAAGAATGTAACTCAGAGTAGCTCTTTCTTTGCTCTCATCCACAAACCGAAACTTAGGTTCAATGCAGAGAAAGAAGATTCCTTTACCACCAAGTAGATGTTTCAAATTACACAACCTCAGAAATCTTTGGAAGAATTTTAACCTATTATCTAGTTAAACAATTACTCCAAAACAAAAGACAATTATATCCTCATGATACCAAGGAAACAAACTATCAATTAACCTAAGAATTTACTCCTAGGTATCGATAATTTTTTTCCCATTAATAATAAACTTTAGAAAATAATTGGCAAGAAAGTTTCCCTATTTAAAGGAAAATAAGGCCGGGCGCAGTGGCTCACGCCTGTAATCCTAGCACTCTGGGAGGCTGAGGCGGGCAGATTGCTCGAGGTCAGGAGTTCGAAACCAGCCTGAGCAAGAGCGAGACCCCATCTCTACTATAAATAGAAAGAAATTAATTCGCCAACTAATATATATAGAAAAAATTAGCTGGGCATGGTGGCTACATGCCTGTAGTCCCAGTTACTCGGGAGGCTTAGGCAGAAGGATGTTTTGAGCCCAGGAGTTTGAGGTTGCTGTGAGCTAGTCTGACGCCACGGCACTCACTCTAGCCTTGGCAACAAAGTGAGACTCTTGTCTCAAAAAAAAAAAAAGGAAAATAATACACTGTGGTGGGGTTTTTCCCCCTTAAGGAACAAAAAGTAATAAACTCTAGGGGAAAAAAACAAGCACTTGGCAAAATTACTTCCACTAAAAATAACCACACATATGGCCGGGCGCAGTGGCTCACGCCTGTAATCCTAGCTCTCTGGGAGGCCGAGGCGGGCGGATTGCTCAAGGTCAGGAGTTCAAAACCAGCCTGAGAAAGAGCGAGACCCCGCCTCTACTATAAATAGAAAGAAATTAATTGGCCAACTGATATATATATAAAAAATTAGCCGGGCATGGTGGCACATGCCTGCAGTCCCAGCTACTCGGGAGGCTGAGGCAGAAGGATCGCTTGAGCCCAGGAGTTTGAGGTTGCTGTGAGCTAGGGTGACGCTGTCTCAAAAAAAAAAAATAAATAAAAATAACCACACATATGGATGAGACAGACAGACATTAGAACTATAAGGTACCACTATAAAGTAATGAAAATTACTACTTTCATTTTAGGGTAATAGAACTGGGGGTAATGTTCTTTACTATCCTATAATATTATCACTTGTTCAATAGACTAAAACTAGGATTTTTTTCTCGAAACTGTGTGGCTTGTGTTGCAGCTCAATATCGAACAAGCAAGAACTACAAGTACATCAGTGACTCTCTCCCAAATTCAAGTTCTGACTCTGTCAACAGCTATTTTTGTGCGTTTGTAAAGGTCATTTTTACTAAAGTATTTACATACAAAATAATGGTATTTATTTCAAAATAATGGGGCGGGGGGGCAGCAGAGAAGTAAGGTGGAATTTAGATAAAATAAGATTAGTTGAAGTTGGGTAATGGGTACATGGGAGTTCATTACATTATTCTCTATGTTAAGTTTAGAAATTTTCCATAATTAAATAGAAGAAAGGAGCCCTTTTTCTCAGAACTTCAGTCCCCTTTGGAGAAGGTAATATAATCTTTAAAGGTGAGACAATATGTTCTAAAAATCAAATAAGAATGTGCTGGATATGCAAAAACTAGAGTACAATAGTAGTAATATTACTAAATTGTATAAGAAGTAACACACTATTGCTATTTCCATATACAAAGGGGGAGAAAAACATATTAATTTTCTGTATCAAAGTAACAAGATTTAAAACAAAGGGCCAGACTTGAGTATAAGCTTGTGTTTGAGCTGAGAAGGTTATGGAAAAGGGTAGAGGGGGAAGGGAGGGGCAGAAGGAAAGGGAGAATCAAGGAAAGAGAAGGAAAGAAACAAATACTAGAAGGAAGTTGGGATGCCTAGTGGACCACAAAAGAACATGGCACCCAACATCAAATATGTTTGATATGCAATCCTCCCGCAGTCTCGCACCACACAAATGCTTGACGGTGAGGACAGAAAGATAGCGGACATGAATGTCTACTGATTAATTCAGAAATATTTCTTTACTTCTATTGTGGACAGGCCCTCTGCTGCTTTCAAATATCATTCTTGCTGCAGAATGGAAAACAGACAGGAAAAACGCAAAAGTTGCGAGAAAAAGGGAGTCAAGTTTCAAGAAGTTCATAGAAATCCAGGTTAAGATCATGATAGTTTAGGGTGTGACAAAAGTGAAGAGAGTCAAGAAATATTTAGGACTTGGTAGCTGTGAGTTAGAAGACAAAAGAGGTAGAAGGGATAAGAAAGTATAAATCATATTATTCAAAACAGTATTGGAAATATTTAGCAACTACACAGAACAATAAGCTGAAATCTAGAACTGCTCTGCTTAAAAAACAAGGAGCGCCACCAACAAAAAGTAAATAAGAACTTGCTAATTAAAAAATACAAGCCTAGGTCTCCATTGATACAAACTCACCTAGAAAACTAACTCAGAAAAAGAAGTGGGAAAAGTTTCACAGAAACCAAGTAGACCTTTCAGAGAAAGGAAGAAATGGCAGAAGAGTACAGAGTGTGTGTTCAATGAACCAGGAGCAGCTTTGTTCAGTAGGAACATGAAATACAGTCAGAGACTTCAAGATAAATTACAGAGTTGAGTTAGGAACTGGCAAGATCAGGTATGATTTCTAACCTGTATGCAATACTGAAATTGTTACATTAAATAGTAAAAACAAGGATATGTGATTTAGAAACCAAGTTCTATAACTATCTACTTAATATTCAAAATCAACTTAAACTACTAAGATCAACATCTCACTTATAAATTAAGAAAACTCTTTCATATGGAAAGAAACAATGTGAGGCTAAGGTAATAGGGGGACACATTTTAAAAAGTTTTAAAGCAAAATGTGAATATAAACAATTATACTACACTTAATTTTAATATAGATTCATTACATGCATTAGTCATCTATTTAAATAACAATCAAAATTATCACATATCCTAGGTAAATTCTACAATACTTATACAGAAATCAAAAAGCTTAATAACGTTTTCAATTTTCAGAGATTACATATAGAGAACATTCAATGATTCATGTATGTGTGAATTAACCCCATTTTAGCAAAACACCCACCTTCTCCTTCTCCATGGCCATTCTCTTATTACTATTGTGTCTCAGACTTTCCCCTAAATTTATGGCTTCCTAGGGGTTGTACCTATCTTCTAAATTCCTTTCAATTTTCACTCCAGAACACCATCACAGGACACAATTGCCATGACCGCACTACATGACAATAGATGACCTGCCACTTTCATAAGTTAATAATGATGGTTTTCTAACCAATGGCTAATTAAGTCTGACTGCATCAATCATGAAACTTATCACTGGCCACAGCCCCAAAAGAAATTATACTCTAGTTGGCCGGTCATGCTGGCTCACACCTGTAATCTGAACACTTTGGAAGGCCAAGGCAGAAGGATTGCTTGAGATCAAGATCAGCCTGAGCTGTAAAATAATAAGATCCCATCTCTACTACAAAAAAAAAAAGAGAGGGAGGGGGAGGGGGAGGGGGAGGGAAGGGGGAGGGGAGGGGGAGGGGGAGGGGAGGGGGAGGGGGAGGGGGAGGGGGAGGGGGAGAAGAGAAGAGAAGAGAAGAGAAGAGAAGAGAAGAGAAGAGAAGAGAAGAGAAGAGAAGAGAAGAGAAGAGAAGAGAAGAGAAGAGAAGAGAAGAGAAGAGAAGAGATTAGCCAGGTATGGTGTGTGCACCTGCAGTCCCAGCTACTCAGGAGGCTGAGGCAGGAGGATTGCTTCAGCCCAAGAGTTTGAGGCTGCAGTGAGCTATGACCATACACAACTGCCCTCATGTCCAGGCAACAACAACAACAACAACAAAAAAGAGCAAGAGAGAGAGAAAAGAAAGAAATTATACTCTAATCTAAATGGAATGTAAACTAAAATTCTAAAATAAAAAAACCTACAAAATTATACTTACACAACTCAGCTAACCAACACTCATTCACTAGCATTATATGCTTCAGTCTTTTAGAATGTACATCAAAGAGCTGAACGCAACTGGCATCTATTCTTCCTTTCTGTGTATAATGAATACACAAAAAAGTGCTTTTTTTTCTTTAATCCTAAAGCATGAAAAAAAAATCAAGGTACCCAATAATCCATAAACTGGTTAATCATCCCAGGAGTTAATAAGAATTTGCTACTTTTGCTTTAAATCAATATGTGGTCAATTCTATATAATCTCTATCTTGGAAAAATAATTCTGTGATTTTTTTCTTTTTTTTTTTTTTTAGAGACAGGGTCTCCCTACATTGCTCAGGTTGGTCTTGAACTCCTGTCCTCAAGTAAGCCTCTCTCCTCAGCCTCCCAAAGTGTTGGGATTACAGGTGTGAGGCTCTCCCTGTCCCTCTTTTTTTTGTTGTTTTAATATCACTGTAAGGCTGGTGGCGGTCCCCCTCCCTTCCCTAGATCAAAAAAGAAAAGGCTCATGAGACCAGACCCGCCAAGGACCTACCAAGGACAACTGCTCCACACCCAGATGTCCACCCAGACAAGAATGTTTTGGCTCCTAGATTCCACCAATACCGCCAGCCCCTTTTATTTCTCAATGATCACCAAAGGTCACCCCAGCTCTTGCCACCAAAAGTCCCTAGGCCGGCCCAAACAATATAAAAGGCCTCACCCTCTTCAAACGGAGGCCACTTCTGGGGCCCTCCCTCTCTTGGGGCCCCAGAACCTCTTCTGGGAGCACTAAATAAAGCCACGTGGTTTGGCCCCCACTCTTTCTCTCTCTGTCTTTTCTTTTCACTGCCGCCAAAAAACCTTACATATGGTGCCAAAACCCAGGATGTTTAGCCTGACTGTCTTTTCTTTTCACTGCCACCGAAAAACCTTAGAATTACTTTCAACAAAAATACAAAAAGTTGACAAAGTTAGGTAAAATATTATTCTAGCTCATACAAAGATAAATTTTTTAAGTAAATTCTAAAATCTATCAACAGAAAAAAGATTTTAAAGAACTGTCATTATTGTCAGGTGCTGGGCTATTAAACTGAATTTTAAATTTTCATACTGCCATTGTTAAAGAGAAATACCAACAATAATAATACATTTAAGGCTGGGCGTGGTGGCTCATGCCTGTAATCCTAGCACTCTGGGAGGCCGAGGCGGGCGGACTGCTCAAGGTCAGGAGTTTGAGACCAGCCTGAGCAAGAGCAAGACCCCATCTCTACTATAAAATAAGGAAAGAAATTAATTGGCCAACTAATATATATAGAAAAAATTAGCCGGGCACGGTGGCGGATGACTGTAGTCCCAGCTACTCGGGAGGCTGAGGCAGCAGGATTGCTTGAGGCCAGGAGTTTGAGGTTGCTGTGAGCTAGGCTGACGCCATGGCACTCACTCACTCTAGCCTGGACAACAAAGCGAGACTCTGTCTCAAAAAACAAAAACAAAAAAAAACCCAAAAAAACAATACATTTAATATGAGGATTCTTTTTAATTTGTAGATTTTAATACTGAAATAGAGCCATATCTGCTTTAAATAGACATTATTAGATACTAGTTATATTCCTTGAAAACTAAATGTATATTTAAAATGGAGGAGAGGCATGTCAGACGGTATTTTCCAAAGATGGCCAAATCAGTCTACCTCTCATCCCACATGTTCTTCTTAGAAGACACTGACAATCCACCATCAAAAGGTGGGGTCTGTGGCCGGGCACGGTGGCTCACGCCTGTAATCCTAGCTCTCTGGGAGGCTGAGGCGGGCGGATTGCTCAAGGTCAGGAGTTCAAAACCAGCCTGAGCAAGAGTGAGACCCGTCTCTACTATAAATAGAAAGAAATTAATTGGCCAACTGATATATATATAAAAAATTAGCCGGGCATGGTGGCGCATGCCTGTAGTCCCAGCTACTCGGGAGGCTGAGGCAGAAGGATCGCTTGAGCCCAGGAGTTTGAGGTTGCTGTGAGCTAGGCTGACGCCACGGCACTCACTCTAGCCTGAGAGCAACAAAGCGAGACTCTGTCTCAAAAAAAAAAAAAAAAAAAAGGTGGGGTCTACTTCCCTCCCCACTGGACCTTGTTAGACATTTGCAACTTCCTTGATCAACAGAACACAGAGTAACTGACACTATGTGACTTCTGAGGTAAGGTCATAACACCCAAGGCAGATGTCGCTTGTCTGTCCATGTCTGTCTGCCACTCTCTCCCCGCCTCAGAATTCACACCTTACATGCACTGGGAGTTCTGAGCCAATGTGTAGTAAGTCTGGCTACCCTGAAGCTACCACAGTAGAGAGACCACAGGGAAAACACACATGGAGGTATAAAAAATGCCTAAGAACTCTGGCTGCCCAGCCCCCCAGCTGTGTGACTCTTACAGCTGAGGCCCCAGACTTAGCAGAGTAAAGACGAGCCATTCCTCCCTGTGCCATCTCTACATTTCTGATCCACAAGAAGCATGATTATATAAACTGCTTTATACTACTCAATTTTAGGGTAATCTGGCTGGGCGTGGTGGCTCACGCCTGTAATCCTAGCACTCTGGGAGGCCAAGGCGGGAGGATCACTCAAGGTCAGGAGTTTGAAACCAGCCTGAGCAAAAACAAGACCCCATCTCTACTAAAAATAGAAAGAAATTAATTGCCCAATTAATATATATAGAAAAAATTAGCCTGGCATGGTGGTGCATGCCTGTAGTCCCAGCAATTTGGGAGGCTAAGGCAGGACTGCTTGAGCCCAGGAGTTTGAGGTTGCTGTGAGCTAAGCTAACGCCATGGCACTCACTCTAACCTGAGCAACAAAGTGAGACTCTGTCTCAAAAAGAAAAAAAAAAAGAATTCTAGGGTAATCTGTTATATAATCATAGTAATTAGAACAAAACAAGCTGAAAATACAATCTTTGTTATAGTTCCCTACTGTACAATGGACCAAAAATAAATACAAGATAAAATAAAGAGCTAAGTGTGATAAAAAGAAAACCGTTAAGAATGCCACTTAAAAGTTGAACAATATATTTTAGAAATTTGAGGAAAGTCTTTCTAAGCATGAAACAAACCTCAGAAGTCACGCACATGTGATCACACATATACACAAGTATATGACTACAGAAAAATCTGAAAATCCACACCAAACTGATAACAATAGCTGAGGGTGCACAGGCTGGGGGAGACACACTTTCACATTTTGTTCTATAAGCCTTCAAATTGTTTAATGTGATATTTTAAGCATGTTATTAATTTTATAATTCTAAAAAGAAAACAAAACAAGAGATATCAATTTATCCTCTCAAATTGGCACAGATTTAAAAATACTATCTCAGTGCATTAAGATATGCCAAGAAAGCCAGTCAGATACTGCTGAGGGGGAAAGAAAAATTGTCACAACCTTCAGAAGTGTTGAATAGAGTGTTGCAAAATGTTTCAAATGCCTCAAAAGACTTTGATCCCGCCCTGGAATTTCTTAAAGGGTACATCCAAAGATACTTAATTGTTGATAGTAAAGACAAAAAATTTAACATAACCAACCTTGAAAATATGGGGATACTCGTATGTAAACTATGTTAATCCATACAGGGAAAGTCTATGCATTTACTAAACCACATTACAGAAGAAAAATTACTGACATGGTACAATACATTATCATTATATAAAGTTGTTTGCAAGAAACTATGTATAACATTTTGACAAATATATTACATAATACATATGACGTATGTGCAAAAAAAACCAGAAAGATAATCCCTAAAATGTGCTAATAGAATTACCCTTTGTGGTTTTCCAAGTTTTCTACACTGGATGTATTAATTCTAGAAAGCAGCTGGGTGAAGAGGAGCATTTAATATGAAGTATAAGCATCAGAGAGACATCATGTCACATCACTTAAAATTAAAACTAAAAAAAAAACCATGAGGGATCCTAAGCAAATATTTACAGGAAATAGTCTTCAAATTACTTTAGTATAATAATAAGGTATATAATTGCCACTTAAACACATTTTTATTTCTTTCATAAAAAGAAAAGAAATAAATGTGTTATATCATATGTTATATCATGATTATGAAAACATATAAATATACTCATGACCACATGCTTATAGTTATAATCTAAAAACTGTATCTGTCTTAGCACAGGAAAGCTGACAAAAAATATCATAATATCAAATACCGACAACAGTAAATATTCACACGATGGTTAAATTTCTGAACAAGGTCTAAAATAGGTCTCTGACTTAGTCCCATCATCACAAAAAAGTAAAATGCACTAAACAGGCCGGGCTCCGTGGCTCATGCCTGTAATCCTAGCACTCTGAGAGGCCAAGGTGGGTCATTTGAGCTCAGGAGTTCGAGACCAGCCTGAGCAAGAGCGAGACCCAGTCTCTACTAAAAAATAGAAAGAAATTAGCTGGACAACTAAAAATATATATAGAAAAAATTAAGTGGGCATAGTGGCGTGTGCCTGTGGTAGTCCCAGCTACTGAGGAGGCTGAGGCAGAAGGATCCCTTGAGCCCAGGAGTTTGAGGTTTCTGTGAGCTAGGCTGACGCCACAGCACTCTAGCCCAAGCAACAAAGTGAGACTCTGCCTCAAAAAAAAAAAAATTTCACTAAACAAATCAGTATCCACTGGATAATTGAAGTTTATTCTAAACTAACTGTGTAGCTTTTCAAATGTTGGTTGATGAAAGACAGGAAAAATGTATTCCAATTTTCCCACTCCACCAAGAAGAAAAAGAGGTGCAGCTTGCAACTACTGCCCTATTTACATATTTTTCATCTCTATTCTCATTTTCCACAAAGCATAATGATAACATTCATGAGCTCATAATCTGTGTCAGGCTTTCTTTAAAAGGAACTATTACACACAATGACCACTGGTTAAAAAAAAAAAACCCATACTTCAGGAAAACCATTAATGCACACAAAAGCACATCCAAATCCTTTCTTGGTTCCCACACTTCAAATGCCAACAAAGCTACTGAACAGCTGTGAAACAGACTAACACTAAGAATTGGAAAAAGTAAACAAAGCAACCAACTCCACTACCAAATTGAACACTATAGAATTTTTAATGAGATTTAGCTGACTTTAAAATGAAAGTTGATATTTAAAGAAAACATAAAGCAGGAGAAAGGGTATTAAGTAAACAAGGCTAACATTTTACTGATCTTTACTGTACTGCGGTAGCTTTTTTGTTTCCCCTTATTATATCCACCCAATTCATCTCATCTAAAACCATTAGCTTTGGCAAGTTATTCCTTATAATTTTTATTTCACAAAACTTAATTCCCTAACTAAACCCATTAAGTGCTTTTTCTCCTTCTTACAGAATACCATATTACCCTAGAGAGCTAATGCTCTTTTTCTTTGCTATGCTTTATGAAGACATCTGCCACCATTAAATGAACCACCTGATGATAGCTTTTGACTCATTCTCAATACTCAAATGACCATCTGCTCTAAGTTTTAATGGCATCTCCGCTAAGTTCAATAACTTAGAGAATTTACATAGCTGAAGTCTTTTTGTTGGAAAACCGTATAAAAACAGTGAAATATACTACTCATGATCAATAACCACAAGTTCTTAGGAAAATAAATAAAACAGCTCAAATTCACAAAGCACTAATCTATTTAAGAAAAATGTTAAATTTCTAGGTAGAAAAAATGGTAAAGAACTAGAGTTCTCACTACAATTAGTTATATATGAAGCATTTTGACATGAAAGAATATCCAAATTATTGCTTTGTATAATAATAGGAAAAGAAAAAAGTAAACAATATAATTGTTCGTTAACAAGAGAATGGATACATATATTAATTAGGTATACAATGGAATATCTAAAATGAAAGTTCAACAGCCTGCATATAATTCAATATGTTTATATCCTTCAATCACAAGTACTGAATTTTTTTTTAAAAAATTACAGAATACAAAAGCATTGCAAATAAAGTACTATATATTATTTACAGACATAGGAAAATGCAGCATAAATATACAGAAACTCATGGGAATGCTAAGAATAATTTCTGATAGTTGGTTACTTTAGGAGAAGAAAGGAATGTAACTGAGGAAAAGTACACAAGGTGTTCAAATATATTAGTAATGCTTTTTTACCCAGAATAGTTGGATATCCAATTACTTCTGTATTACTGATTTATCCACTTGGATATCTTATATATTATGTAATAATTTTTAAAACTTTATTAAAACAGAAAAAAAAACCGTAGTAGACTGATATGGTTCCTAGCTAATTCTGTAAATTTTTGCCCAAATTAAAAGATTTCACCTAACATTAAAAAAGAACTTACATGTCAGTAACCACTATTCAAACATAATTACTTATTGTGTCATAACTGTTGATGTCATTCAACCAACCAAAAAATTCTACTTCCAATTTATGGACCCACTCATCTTTAAGCCCAAATCAAAGTGACAAAAAGTAGTACAGAGATTAAGGAGGGTTAACCAACTAACGTATCCATCTTATTTTCCCTGAACCATCAAAATACTTAACTGGTTTAGAAACTATCTCAACTGTAATTAAAATTCCTAATGAGGGCAAGACCTTTGTGACCTGCCAGCTGGTTGGTGTAATCCACATTCCTTACTCTTGAGAAACACTAGATTAATGAAAATAGGATTGTTCTTATTAACAGTACCAGCCACTATTTATTAGTACCAAGCTCAATTGTTTACACACATTTTACTTAACCTTTCCAACAATCTTAAAAAGTAAGCATTGTTATCCCCCATTTTATAGATGAAGAAACTGAGTCTCAGAAAAGTAAATTGTCTGCAGTTACACAATTGCAGTGGCAGGCTCAAATTCAAACCCATGTGGGTATGATGACAAAGGGGTTCCCCCCTCTCACTTAGCACTGCTCTAATTTGAAGAATAATTACATATCTAGGGCATCATGTTCCCCCATTCAACCTGATGGACTTAAAATATGAGTAATTAAATCTTATTCTAATATTCAAATAAATCTCAAAAAGATACATTTTAAATATTAAAAAGATTATATTTTTTCAAGTTAATTTCAATAGTGTAGTAGAGTGACATACCACCTACTTCTGACTCTTACTATGTGTTAAGAAATGTCTTTGACAGTGTCTCACCCAAAATCTACCACTTCCTCATATCTACTCTGTTGGACAAATAACTGTCTCCTCTATTTTTGCAGCCTCTGCTACTCACAATTGTTACAAGTATGCATAATAAAATTACAACCATGCCACACACTGTTCAAAAGAAACAAACAAGTTGTCAAACTAGGCATACAATCGGCAATTTCAGCAATGTATTTGCTTGTATTTAATACTTTCAGAGGGAGGATATGGAAAAAAAAATAATACTTTCAGCATTTGTTACATAGGAGTAGAAAATTAATGAGGTGAAACATAAAATTAAGAATTTTATCCCCTTTAAGTAACTGTACTAACTGGTAAAAACTCATTATTTGATTTTAGGAGCAAAACACCTGTGTACATTGACCTACTCCAATTTCATTTTACAGATGTTGAATTAACAGCAAAGTGGAAAAAACGAGGAACAGATTTGGATCCACTTCACCATCAACTTACTACTTGTGAAGTAGTAAGTCTTGGGCAAGTTAGTTCATTTCTCATGGTTCATTTTCTCATGAATAAAATGAAACCTACCAAATAATATTATTATTAGGATTAAATGAGATAAAATATACGAAACACTTAGCAATGCCTGACACATAACTGGAGCTCAGTAAATGGTAACCCATTTTACTAGTTAACAGGCTCATTTGGTAAAATGGAGAATGAATAAATACCTTGATTACTTGACTCCTAAGCTATTGCATTTTCCACTATAACCTGAAGAGAGATTGGAGGAAGAGGGATGAGCAAGGAATCACAATGTAAAATGATTTTCAAGCTCTCATGATTTATTATCACTAGCCCTGAAAAACTCACAGAAATCAAATAATGATTTCTATTGCTATTAAAAAGTTTCCACCCCATTTCCTGCTTTTCTTTTAGGAACAGAATTATCATCAAGAAGATAAATCCACCCTCCCACCTACAATCCCAATGCTTTGGAAGGCCGAGGCCAGAGGAACACTTTAGGCCCGATGTTTAAGACCAGCCTGGGCAACACAGTGAGACCCTATCTCTACAAAAAATAAAAATTAGCCAGGTATGGTGGCCCTGCCTGTAGTCCTAGATACCTGGTAGGCTGAGGTGGGAAGATCTCTTAAACCCAGAAGTTCAAATCTGCAGTGAACTCAAAAGTTCGAAAGTGCAGTGAACCACTGTACTCCAGCCTGGGAGACAGAGCAAGAAGACCGTGTCTCTTCAAACAATAAAAATGTTTAAAAACAAAAAATAAAAGATAAGTCCACCCCTGAAGAAAACCAAACACTCGTAAGTATGCCTCTGAGAATATAAACTAATTCTACCCAAAACAAATATCTACAAAGGTAAATCTACTTAAAATATATATACGTGTGGGTATATACACGTGTGCGTCTGTGTGTTTGTGCATGTGTGTGTATAAATAAGTATTCCCAAGGCAAAAATGAATGTCTGGACAATCTGCTGCTTTTCATTCTTTATGACATTATCTTACCCACTAATTTATTTCTTATTTATTTTTTGGAGGGAGGGCAGAGTCTCACTCTATTGCCCTGGCAGCTAGAGTGCCATGGCATCAGCCTAGCTCACAGTAACTTCAAACTTCTGGGCTCAAGCAATCCTTCTGCCTCAGCCTCCCGAGTAGCTGGGACTACAGGCACGTGCCACCATGCCCGGCTAATTTTTTCTCCTTTAGGTAGACATGGGGTTTCAATCTTGCTCAGGCTGGTCTGAGCAAGCTCAAGCAATCCGCCCACCTCAGCCTCCCAGAGTGCTAGGATTACAGGCATGAGCCACCACACCCAGTCCTCATTCACTAATTTAAATCCCACTTATCTTAACTGTGTCCTACAAGTTCATTTATAAACCAGCCATTGAGAATTTAGAACTCATTTTCCCTCATAAAAAAATTTTAAAAATAACTTAAGTACCAGACTATTTCCCAAGAACCTGTTTATTCTACATAGAGCTAATCTATGGGTGTACAAAGATAAAAATTGTTGCTATGTTTCTAGTTCAATCTCAGGAAACAGTTCAATTGCTGTCATCACATCCCCAGACATGATGATAAGAAAGGCAAGCTGAGTGGTGTGAGTACATTATGAAAGTACATGAGTAGAAAAATGAGTTTAGGTGCTTGCTTCAGCAGCACATATACTAAAACTGGAACGATACAGAAAAAATTGGCATGGCCCCTGCGCAAGGATGACAGGCAAATTTGTGAAGCGTTACATATTAAATTATAAATATAAAAAAATTATTAAAAAAAGAAAAATGAGTTTAGGAGAATAAGGAGGAATGCTTTGAAAAAGCCATTTTTCTATAGGTAGACTTAAAATACATAAGCTCCTCCTTGGTGACTTAGAACAATGGTTTCCAAAGTGAGATGCATGACCCAGGAGATCCTTTAAGAAGTAAGGGAAAATCCCTTATCTGTCCACAATTCTTTATCTGTAATTGCAAAATTCAAAAAACTCCAAAACTCAAATCCAAAAAAGTTTTTTTGTAATTTAGCAGCAAACTCAGCTAGGGGTAAACTCTCATCTGAACATACAGTATATAGTCTTCTTTTATCCCCTTAAGAATTATTCATATGCTTTGCTGCAGAAATATTAATGTATTTCTTTTTCTTTTTTATTTGAGACAGAGTATCACTCTGTTGCCTGTGCTAGAGCGCCATGGCGTCAGCCTAGCTCACAGCAACCTCAAACCCCTGGGCTCAAGCAATTCTTCTGCCTCAGCCTCCAGAGTAGCTGGGACTACAGGCATGCGCCACCATGCCCAGCTAATTTTCTCTCTATATATTTTTAGTTGGCCAATTAATTTCTTTCTATTTTCAGTAGAGATGGGGGTCCCACTCCTGCTCAGGCTGGTTTCAAACTCCTGATCTTGAGCAATCCATCTGCCTCCGTCTCCCAGACTGCTAGGATTACAGGCATGAGCCACCACGCCCAGCCTATTAACATATTTCATTACAGAACACTGCTGTGGACCTCAAAGTGCATGCTTCATATTATGTGGCAAATATTCTATATAATGGTTCTAAAATCCAAAAGTTTATAAATTGGTCCCAAGCACTCTGAACAAGGCATGGTGGACTTCCATTAAACTTCTACTTTTGGCCGGGCGCAGTGGTTCACGCCTGTAAATCCTAGCACTCTGGAAGGCCCAAGCGGGCAGATTGCTTGAAGTCAGGAGTTCGAAACCAGCCTGAGCAAGAGCGAGACCCCGTCTCTACTATAAATAGAAAAAAAATTAATTGGCCAACTAATATATATAGAAAAAATTAGCCGGGCATGGTGGCACATGCCTGTAGTCCCAGCTACTCGGGAGGCTGAGGCAGAAGGATTGCTTGAGCCCAGGAGTTTGAGGTTGCTGTGAACTAGGCTGACGCCACAGCACTCACTCTAGCCTGGGGAACAAGTGAGACTCAGTCTCAAAAAAATTTAAAAACCTTCTACTTTTATATTTACTTCTTTTTAAAAAAACAGAAGAATGAAATTAAGTTTTACAAATTATAAATTAGTAAATTGATACTAGTACCCTCAGTGGGTCCCTATAAATAATCACATTACATCTGCAATTGAGGCTGTGACTGGCTGGTGCAGATGTCTCTGAGGAGGGCACACTGACCAAGTCCAGTTTTGGTGTTGCTGGAAATACAGCAATCCCCCCTCATTCACTGGGGATACCTTCCAAGACTCCCTGATGGACATACACTTAAAAGATCATCTGTTATAAAATATGTGCATTTTTGAATTTTACAAGATGTTGCCAAATTGCTTGCCAAACTGGTTGTGCCAATTTATTCTACCACAAGATCTTAAGGGTTCTTGTCTCTCCATATTCTTCATCAATACATACTATTGTTAGACTTTTAATTTCTGTGAATCTTATTGGAATGAAAAAATATCTTTTGTTTAATTTGTATTTCTGGGGTTAGCTGTAAGTTAACTACGTGAATAGTTATTAGCTCTTTTTTTTTTTTTTTTTTGAGACAGTCTCCCTTTGTTGGCTAGGCTAGAGTGAGTGCCAAGGCATCAGCCTAGCTCACGGCAACCTCAAACTCCTGGACTCAAGCAATCCTCCTGCCTCAGCCTCCCAAGTAGCTGGGACTACAGGCATGTGCCACCATGCTCGGCTAATTTTTTCTATATATATTAGGTGGACAACTAATTTCTTTGTATTTATAGTAGCGACAGGGTCTCACTCTTGCTCAGGCTGGTTTCGAACTCCTGACCTTGAGGAATCAGCCCACCTCGGCCTCCCAGAGTGCTAGGATTACAGGTGTGAGCCACCACGCCCGGCCTATTAGCTATTTATTATTAACATCAAATGAAATTTTCAAAGCTAGAAGGAAATTTATATTTAAATTTATCTAGGCCGGGCGCGGTGGCTTATGCCTATAATCCTAGCACTCTGGGAGGCCGAGGCGGGCGGATTGCTCGAGGTCAAGAGTTCAAAACCAGCCTGAGCAAGAGCGAGACCCCCTCTCTACTATAAATACAAAGAAATTAATTGTCCACCTAATATATATAGAAAAAATTAGCTGGGCATGGTGGCGCAAAGCTACTCGGGAGGCTGAGGCAGCAGGATTGCTTGAGCCCAGGAGTTTGAGGTTGCTGTGAGCTAGGCTGAGGCCACAGCACTGGGCAACAAAGCAAGACTATGTCTCAAAAAAAAAAAAATTTATGTAATCCATTTATTTCATAGCTAAAGGAAAAAGACAACCAGCTGGCCCAATTGTAACTGTTAATTGAAAACTTTTTCCCATTCCAGATAATGTAATTATCTGTTGCCCAAACCACAAACATACAAACATAAATATTAATAGGCCAATTTTCTGGCCGGGCGCGGTGGCTCACGCCTGTAATCCTAGCTCTCTGGGAGGCCGAGGCGGGCAGATTGCTCGAGGTCAGGAGTTCGAAACCAGCCTGAGCAAGAGCGAGACCCCGTCTCTACTATAAATAGAAAGAAATTAATTGGCCAACTAATATATATAGAAAAAATTAGCCGGGCATGGTGGCGAATGCCTGTAGTCCCAGCTACTTGGGAGGCTGAGGCAGGAGGATTGCTTGAGCCAGGAGTTTGAGGTTGCTGTGAGCTAGGCTGACGCCACGGCACTCACTCTAGCCTAGGCAACAGAGTGAGACTCTGTCTCAAAAAAAAAAAAAAAAAAAATAGGCCAATTTTCCTCATAAAGCAAAAAAAACAAAAAATAACCCACCAAACTTTATAACATGATGAGGTTTGAGTACTTTGAATACTATTAGGACAATTTCACATCTGCCAAGGACAGAGACTGGCTTTAAGAGTATAGGATGAGGCCGGGCATGGTGGCTCACGCCTGTAATCCTAGCACTCTAGGAGGCCGAGGAGGGCGGATTGCTTGAGGTCAGGAGTTCGAAAGCAGCCTGAGCAAGAGCGAGACACTGTCTCTACCATAAATAGAAAGAAATTAATTGGCCAACTAATATGTATAGAAAAAATTAGCCGGGCATGGTGGTGCATGCCTGTGGTCCCAGCTACTCGGGAGGCTGAGGCAGAAGGATCACTTGAGTCCAGGAGTGTGAGGTGGCTGTGAGCTAGGCTGATGCCATGGCACTCACTCTAGCCTGGGCAACAAAGTGAGACTCTGTCTCAAAAAAAAAACAAACAAAAAAAAAGAGTATAGGATGACTGCAGCTTTGAGCTGATGTGTTTCAAACAAAGAAAACATAAAACATTAAGGACCTTGTACTGTCATAATAGTAAAAGCTAACCAGCTCAAGCTAGAGAATCTGACAGCTTCATATGCAGCTCAATTACTTGCTTTAACAGCAAAACTCTTTTACAAGATGGATATGTTTCTTACTAGAAGCTAAATATAATTACATAATTAAATTTGTATAATTATAAGAAACTACCAGTAAATGAGGTGGCACTGCACTCTAGACTGGGCAACAGAGCGAGACCCTATGTCAAAAAAAAGAAAAAAAAAGATTTTTTGGAGTCCACTTGCCCAAGGCCTCTTGGCAGTGGCTCCGGGTCATGGTCCTCAAATTTGGCTCAGAATAATCTCTTTAAAATTAAAAAAAAAAAAAAAAGATTTTTTTTCCCCAAAAAATTAGGAGTGAAGAAACAGAAAGCATGAGATATAAGAAAGCACTAAAAGTTTAAACCCAATTAAAAAGTGTTAATAATGTAACTGTCAAGTTTAACACAAATTTTTTAAGAGACTAGGTCTTGCTATGTTGCCCAGGTGGCCTCAAGCAATCCTCCCACCTCTACCTCGTGAGTGGCTAAGATTACAGAGTCACGCTCCCACATGTGATTCAATGAAATTTTAAGAGCAAATCGGCCTCGCATGGTGGCTCACGCCTGTAATCTTAGTACTCTGGGAAGCCAAGGCAGATGGATCGCTCGAAGTCAGGAGTTTGAAACCAGCCTGAGCGAGACCCTATCTCTACTATAAATAGAAAGAAATTAATTGACCAACTAAAATATATATATAGAAAAAATTAGCCGGGCATGGTGGCGCATGCCTGTAGTCCCAGCTACTCGGGAGGCTGAGGCAGTAGGATCACTTGAGCCCAGGAGACTGAGGCTGCTTTGAGCTAGGCTGATGCCATGGCACTCACTCTAGCCTGGGCAACAAAGTGAGACTCTGTCTCAAAAAACAAAAAGGTAGAAATTATTTGGCCAACTAATATATAGAAAAAATTAGCCAGGAATGGTGGCACATGCCTGTAGTCCCAGCTACTCGGGAGGCCGAAGCAGGAGGATTGCTTGAGCCCAGGAGTTTGAGGTTGCTGTGAGCTAGGCTGACGCCATGGCACTCACTCTAGCCTGGGCAACAAAGCAAGACTCTGTCTCAAAAAAAAAAAAAAAAAAAAAAGAAAAAGAAACTAATTTTTCAATCAGTTTGTTAAATATTAAAGGGTAACTATTAGTAGCAAAATAGAAAAAAAGGTGATAGGGCCAGAAGCAGTGGCTCACGCCTGTAATCCTAGCATTCTGGGAGGCTGAGGCAGGAGGATCACTTGCGGTCAGGAGTAGGAGACCAGTCCAAGCAAGAGCAAGACCCATCTCCATAAAAAACAGAAAACATAGCTAGGTGTGGTAGCACAGGCCTGTAGTTCCAGCTACTCAGGAGTCTGAGGCAGGAGGATCAGGATCACTTGAGCCCTGGAGTTTGAGGTTGCAGTGACCTATGATGGCACCACTGCACTCTAGCCAGGGTGACAGAGAGAGAGACTGCCTCAAAAAAAAAAAAAAAAAAGAAGGAAAAGAAGAGAGAAAAAGAAAAAAGATGATAAAACTTCTAGCTGATTGGGGAAAAAATACACAAGAAAACAAAAATATAAAAAACAGTAATAGTAATCACAAAAAAATGTATCACAATAAATACAAACAAGTTAAATTCGTCTATTAAAAAACAGATTCTCGGCCAGACACGGTGGCTCATGCCTGTAGTAATCCTAGCATTCTGGGAGGCTGAGGCAGGAGGATCATTTGAGCTCAGGAGTTTGAAACCAGCCTGAGCAAGAGCAAGACCCTGTTTCTACTAAAAAAATAAAAAGAAATTAGCTGGACAACTAAAAAAAAAAAATATATATATATATATATATATATATATATACATACATAAAATTAGCAGGGCATGGTGGCACATGCCTGTAGTCCCAGCTACTAGGGAGGCTGAGGCAGAAGGATCGCTTGAGCCCAAGAGTTTGAGGTTGCTGTGAGGTTGCTGATGACACAGCACTCTAGCCCAGACAACAGAGCCAGCCAGACTCTGTCTCAAAACAAAAACAAAAAACAGATTGTCAAAGTCAGTGAAGACAATATTTACCCATGTCATATACAAGAGAAATTCCGATAATAAATTAGAATAAAAGCTAAAAATTAGTACATAAAGATACAAAGATACAAGTTTGCTTGTGGCATTGTTTGAAATTACAAAAAAAGGAAATACCATAAATGTCTATCAAAAAATAGTTAAGAAAATATTTTTAACTATTAAATACTATGTACCTACTATGAATAAAAAGAGTAAGACAATCCTTATGTGGTGACACTGCAAGATGTCCATGACAAAATACATGAAAAAACAAAGCTGAATAACAGTGCATATGGTATACTTTTGGCAAGGGAGCGATACGAATACATATACACTTCTCTATGAGTAAGTTTAAGGCATAAAAATATCTGTCACCTTATTTTACCATGTAAGGAGTACACACTAGATTATTTATAATGAAAACAGAGATATATGTCAAGTAGAAAAAAGCATGAAAACAAAACTATATATGTGGTAAAACCTCTGCTGTGCAAAAAATGCTATGGAAAGAAACTGAAAAAAAAATAGATCAAAATAGTTGTCTCTGGGCAACATAATTACGGGCAACTTTTTTTGTTCTTTAGTTACTTCCAAATTTTCCCCCTTTCCCAGACACACTCCAAATTTTTTTAAATAAGCATGAACATATGTATTATAGAAACATATTTCAAAACAGTTCAATCAGCTAAAATCATTAAAAGAAAACAAAAATCAGAAAGATATTTTTTTTTGGAGGCAGGGTCTCTCTGCTGTGTCACCTGGGCTACAGTGCAGTAGCATTATCGTAAGTCACTGCAACCTCAAACTCCTGGGCTCAAGTGACCCTCCTGCCTCAGTCTCCTGAGTAGCTCAGACTACAGGCACATACCACTATGCCCAGCTAATTTTTCTTTTCTTTTTTTTTTTTCTTCTCGTAGAGACAAGGTCTTACTATGTGCTCAGGCTGGTCTCAAACCCCTGGCATCAAGAGAGCCTCCCTCCTCAACCTCCCAAATTACTAGGATTATAGACATGAGCCACCATGCCTAGCCTGAAAGGTGTTACATGTTCCTTCATACACACACTTCCCTTCTCCCCAACTAATAATACCAATCTTGGTTTAAAGACATGTATTATAATAGAGGTAAAGGTCTGAAAAGGGGCAAAATGTTTTACAATCTGTCTCTTTAAAACCCCCACCCTTTTTGGCAATTAAAACCTTCCTTCCTGCCTGAGGCCAGTAATCAAAGGGGCAGAAAAATGTTCTTTGTTATCTCAAACCACAAGAGATGGCTCAACAAAATTGTCCAGAGCTCAAGGAATCATCTTCACAGGAGATAGGTCAACCAAAACCGCTAACTAGAGTTAAACAACAGCCCAAGGCCACATGTGACACTGGTCACTCAGACCTGAGCCCAACCTCTGAAACCTCCCTTTAAAAAGCCCTGTATTTCTGCTTAAAGGGAAGACAATGGTTTTTCCAGATGTTACTCTGTCACCCTCCTCATTCCCTGGTAAATTAATAAACTTCTCTTTCCTTTTCCTCAAATCACCTGTCCTCGTTCTTGGTTCTCACTGATTCTGCCTTGCGGACAAGTATTGTTTCCGTAACAGTATGACTAACAACCAACCAAGGCTTGGAATCTGCTGAGGGGAAAAGAAGAAAACAGAGCCTGGGCATCTCAGGTAGACAGTCACGTAGTACCCTGCTATTAAAAGTGCGTCCATGAGCCAGCAACATCTGCAACATTTAGGAGCTTTCATTTCTAATAAAATATTCTCATAGAATCCCAGACCCACTGAATCAGAATCTGCATTTTTTTTAAGACTAGTCAAATGCAGTAGTGAGAAGGGGAAAGAGTAGAACTAGTAGTTCAATCTGTAACTAACTGTGAATGATCCAGACCAGCCCAGAATCTACATTTTTAAAGGTCCCCAGATGATCTGTCTGCTTAAAGTTTGAGAAGTACTAACATAAGAGTCTACTAGTCGATTTCTTTGTTGCCCAGGCTAGAGTGAGTGCCGTGGCGTCAGCCTAGCTCACAGCAACCTCAAACTCCTGGGCTTGAGTGATCCTTCTGCCTCAGCCTCCCGGGTAGCTGGGACTACAGGCATGTGCCACCATGCCCGGCTAATTTTTTTTTTTTATATATATCAGTTGGCCAATTAATTTCTTTCTATTTATAGTAGAGACGGGGTCTCGCTCTTGCTCAGGCTGGTTTTGAACTCCTGACCTTGAGCAATCCGCCCGCCTCGGCCTCCCAAGAGCTAGGATTACAGGCGTGAGTTAGTCGATTTCTTGAAGTCTTCAATTCAACCAAGCTGCAGTCTATAGGGAGTATTAAGAACTAGACACAGTTTCATTTTCTAAAACACTCTTAGCAGATGGAGATAAAATAAGAAAGACATTTTACAGAAGTCTTTAAAATAAGAAAATAAAGTTTTCCTTGCACACAACATTAGTAAAAAACATAACTCAACAATAATTTCATCTTTTCCAGGTCTGGCATCCTACTCCCAAAACCCTGTTCCCCAAGTATTAGTTTTCCTAAGGCTCTGTCCCCTGACAATAACCTTTTCTACTATAGTTCTAGAAACAGATCAGAAGAGAATAGGAGATCTCAGAAAAGGAAAATCTGAGCATTATTAATCCATTTCATTTTTTTAAACCAGGGTCAGCACTTTTACATCTTCAACTGAATACAAAACATCTGAGGAGCTTTTCTCCATGACGCAAGAAGCATCCTTTGCTAGGGGTGGAAGAAAAGGGCAAAGAACTGCCTGAACTACCCCTAAAACAACTTGAACTAACTACGACAGAAGCTAGTTTTGAATAAAGCTGATATTCTATAACTCTTAATTTTTTGTGATCCATACCAAGAATGAAAGAACCTAAATAGGAAATCCATGTTCATTTTCTCCATTCTGTTAACAATACAACACTATAGTCAAGTGACCACAAAATAAGCATAATTAAAAACAATTTCTACCTAAATCCTATAAAATCAATGTCTAAACAATAAAAAGTCAACTATACCTACTTGACTACAGACTTCATAAAATTAACTCCAAACTAATTAAATAATAATTCATATATTTCCACAATCTTCTTGCTCACTACAAATTAGCCAAATAATGGACACAAGATAGGAATTATACCATTCAAATATATACTAAATGCTCCTCTTCCCAAGGCTTAACTATCCTAATACCATAAATTCAGGCTGGGCACGGTGGCTCACGCCCGTAATCCTAGCACTCTGGGAGGCCGAGGCGGGCGGATTGCTCGAGGTCAGGAGTTTGAAACCAGCCTGAGCAAGAGCCAAGACCCCATCTCTACTACAAATAGAAAGAAATTAATTGGCCAACTAATATATATAGAAAAAATTAGCTGGTCATGGTGGCCCATGCCTTAGTCCCAGCTACTCGGGAGGCTGAGGCAGTAGGATTGCTTGAGCCCAGGAGTGTGAGGTTGCTGTGAGCTAGGCTGATGCCACGGCACTCACTCTAGCCTGGGCAACAAAGCCAGACTCTGTTTAAAAAAAATAAAATAAAATAAAAAATAAATTCAAATATATCATGTGTCTCCTAAAAGAAAAAAATAAAGCATATATGCCACACAGACCCCATACAACTCCCAGACAACATCTCCAACATGTGGTGAGGGGATATCAGAAAGATTCACATTGACTCGACCACTACTGAATCCTTAAATCTCTGAAAAGTTTCAAAGAATTTTATGTTGAAGGTTACCCACTGTTGAATTCCCAAACATACTGCAATAAATTTTCTGTTCATACAATGTGGGTGTAGTAGGAAACAAAAAATGAATAATAAAAGGCAACCTCAATTCTACTTCTAGTAGATATCATAGGCTGTCTTTTTTCAATTAACTATGAAATTTGTCAAACACACAAAAAAATTAAAATAACAAATATCTATGCACCAAACGCCCAGTTTAAGACATAAAACATTATCAATAGTTAAAAAGCCCCTGGTGTACTTCCACCAACTGGACTCCATTCCCTTCACCATAAAGATATCCACTCTCCTGAATTCAGTATTTATCATTACTTTTTGGCATACATTTACCACACATGTACATATCCCTAAAGTAATGAGTCTCAAAGGAGGCAATCCTCTCCAAGTAGGAGGCCTGCATCTAATAGTAGAGACCAGGGATGCTGACCTACATTGCATAAAGACATCCTACAACAAAGAATTATCCTATCCTGTTCAAAATATCAATAATGCCAAGGCTGAGAAACTCTACCTAAAAAATAGCGTTGTCTTGCACTTTAACATACCATAGGTTTTCTTTCGCAAATGTGTCTGCTTAACATTAACTTTCTCTTCTATATAGTATTGTACTGTACAAATTCACAGTTAATTTATCCATTCTCCTGATGATATACATTTAAGTTTTTTCCATTTTTTTTGCTTTTACATACTACACTGCTGCAAACATTCTTATACAATCCTCTATGTGCTCAATGAGAGATTCTGTCTTAAGGCAGTGATTTTCAAAGTGTCATTCTCAAACCCCTAAGGGAAATCCTCAAGATCCATCTAGGGGCTTCATGAGATCAAAAGTATTTTCATATTATTGAAACCTTAAAATCTGTACCCCCATCATATGCCGAAATAAAAAAATAAAAAAAAGTATTTTCATAATAGTAAGTAATATATTATTTACCTTTTTCATGCTGGCATTGCACTGATGGTACAAAAGCAATAGTAAATAGAACTGCTGGTGACTTAGCCACATGGACACCATCATTTATGAGACATATGGATATCATGTACCTCCTGATATGTGGTTCAAAACATCATTTCTACGGTTTTCATGCCCAAAATATATAATGATTTTAATCATGAAGAGACATCAGACAAATCCAATTTGAAGGATAGTATACAAGACTACTGATCAGTGTCAAGATCATGAAAGACAAAGACCCAGGAAATAGCCCAGACTGGAAGACACTACTAAATGCACTGTGATGTCAGATGAAAAAAAAGAACATTCACAGGACAACTGGTAAAATCTGAATAAGGCCTACAGATTAGTTAATACAGTACTATTGTATCAGTGCTAATTTTCTGGTTTCAATAACTATACTTGGTAAGATGTTAACACCTGAAGATGGGTAAAGGTAAATGGGAACTCTTACTAGTTTTGCAATTTTTTATAAGCCTGAAATTATTTCAAAATGAAAAGTTAATTTTTTAAATTTTAACCATTATGTAAAAGACTGAATATAATAAATACTGAGTAAATCTGTCAGAATATAATAAAATGTCAGTGGATACCAATTATTAAATATTTTGAAAAAAAAAAGAAAACACTGAAAGTAGTATTATAGTCTTGGGGCAAAACAAGATCCAAGAGCTTATGATTTTTACAATTCTTTTTTAAAAAAAAAACCTAAAGAGCCGGGTGCGGTGGCTCACGCCTGTAATCCTAGCACTCTGGGAGGCCGAGGCGGGCGGATTGCTCAAGGTCAGGAGTTCAAAATCAGCCTGAGCGAGACCCCGTCTCTACCATAAAAATAGAAAGAAATTAATTGGCCAACTAATGTATATAATATAAAAAAAAAATCAGCCGGGCATGGTGGCACATGCCTGTAGTCCCAGCTACTCGGGAGGCTGAGGCAGGAGGATCGCTTGAGCCCAGGAGTTTGAGGTTGCTGTGAGCGAGGCTGACACCACAGCACTCACTCTAGCCTAGGCAAGAAAGCGAGACTCTGTCTCAAAAAAAAAAAAAAAAAAAAAAAAACTAAAGAAATTAAACCACAGAAATTAAAATATATTTCAATAAGTATTTCACACAAAGGCTGGCTATCCTGCATCTATCCTGCGTTTAATATGTTTACTAAAAGAATCAGATGAACAAGATGAACGGTTACACAAAACAAATACTGTATAAAATTATCTTCTAAATTAAACTAAGATTCTAAAACAGTTCTCTGGGAAAAAACCTGCTTTTATATTAAGATAATAAAAATATTAATATGAAGGATACACTCAATACTACAAAACATATAGACATTAATATCCCTTCAAAAATCGCTATAGCACAGGACTTGTTACACTTTACCTTACCCTAGAAAGATATTTAAATTTCTCCATAAACCTACAATTACTGATCCCAAGAACTACTCCAAGAGTTGTGGTCAGACTTCAGCTTGAGCTAGCATGGTAACAAAACTTTAACAGAGTATGCAGAAACAGGCAGAGGCCTCATACAGTGTTGCAGGGAGTGTCAACTGGTAGAATGTCTTCAGAGTACGATTAATTTGCTCAGCACAGTAGCTCCTGCCTGTAATTCCAGCACTTTGGGTGTCTTCAGAGTGCAATTAATTTGGCTCAGCACAGTAGCTCCTGCCTGTAATTCCAGCACTTTGGGAGGCCCAGGCAGAAGGACTGCTTGAGGCCAGGAGTTCAAGACTATCCTAGGCAACATACTGAGACCCCATCTCTACAAAAAATAAAAAAAATTAGCCAGGTGTGGTGGTGTGTGCCTGTAGTCCCAGCTTCTCAGGAGGCTGAGGCAGGCGGATCCCTTGAGCCTAGGAATTTAAGGTAACAGTGAGCTATAGCTGGACCAGTGCACTCTAGCCTAAGTGTCAGAGCAAGACCTGTCTCTTAAAATTTTTTGTAAAAATTATTTTTATTATAAAAGAGCAATTAGCATTTATCAAAATGTTAAATATGTGCACACTTTAATGCAATTCCACTTTTTCAGAAGTATTCAAAACATATGCACAAAGATATATGTACAAGGATTTATTCACTGCATCACTGTAAATAAGAAGACCTAAAACAATATAAATGCCTGTCAATAAAGTACTAGTTAAATAAATTGCTGCACCCAGTCACTGGAATATTATGTAGCCATGAAAGAATGGAACAATCATCAATATGAATTATTAAGTGAAAGAAACAAAAATGCACAAGAGTGAATATAGTTTATCACCATCTATACTTTAAAAGGGGAGTAGATTTACAGTATATTCACATATACACTTGCAATGCAGGGAGTATTCTTTAACAATACACAAGAAACTGATAACAGTTGCCCCTTTCTGTACTGTTGAATTGTTTTATTTTCTTTTGCATATACATACACATCCTTTTCAACATTTAAAAAGCTAGCTAAGAGACACAATTTTATGAAATATCTTTTCAAAAACTGAGTTGGCGGGCTGGGCGCGGTGGCTCACGCCTGTAATCCTAGCTCTCTGGGAGGCCGAGGCGGGCGGATTGCTCGAGGTCAGGAGTTCGAAACCAGCCTGAGCAAGAGCGAGACCCCGTCTCTACTATAAAATAGAAAGAAATTAATTGGCCAACTAATATATATACAAAAAATTAGCCGGGCATGGTGGCGAATGCCTGTAGTCCCAGCTACTCGGGAGGCTGAGGCAGGAGGATTGCTTGAGCCAGGAGTTTGAGGTTGCTATGAGCTAGGCTGACTCCATGGCACTCACTCTAGCTTGGGCAACAAAGCGAGACTCTGTCTCAAAAAAAAAAAAAAAAAAAAAAAAAAAACAACTGAGTTGGCTTGAGTTACTTTCTTTTTTATTGCTGCTAACAACTATAAGCCCATTTCAAGATTTGTTAGGCTTTGACAAACTCAAATCATAATGCCTTAGAAGCTGTTCATTTAGGAATTCTGGAAAGCATCTAGTTTTAAGTTTGAACTATCTTCTATTGAATCAATGAAAAATATCAAGGATAAATAATATCAAGGATAAATGTATGTGAAAATGAATTAAAATAAATTAGATGTTTATTTTGTGAAAATAAGCCTTCAGTTAATCATATTAAAAAAACTCTAGAGTCGCCAGGAACGGTGATTCACTTCACGCCTGTAATCCTAGCACTCTGGGAGGTCGAGGCAGGCAGATTGCTCGAGGTCAGGAGTTCAAAACAAGCTTGAGTTGAGCAAGAGTGAGACCCCGTCTCTACTATAAATAGAAAGAAATTAATTGGCCAACTAACATATATAGAAAAAAATTAGCCGGGCATGGTGGCGCATGCCTGTAGTCCCAGCTACTTGGGAGGCTGAGGCAGGAGGATTGCCTGAGCCCAGGAGTTTGAGGTTGCTGTGAGCTAGGCTGACGCCATGGCACTCACTCTAGCCTGGGCAACAAAGCGAGACTCTGTCTCAAAAAAACAAAACAAAACCAAAAAAACTCTAGAGTCAATAACAAACAGACCCCTAAAATTTCAAGAGGACACTGACTCATTGCTAGGTGAATGGGTAAGACTCTGACATCACCTTACTGAGACAGGATGTCAACAAAAAAAGAACATGCCTATCCGCCACTTGGAAAAAGTATTTAACACAAAGAAATGCTTCAAGAGCTCAGGCTGTTTTCGCTCTGTTCGTATAAAGACATAAAATTAAAATTAAACAATTTAGATGAAAAATCATTCCACAGGGTCCCAAGTAGCATTCCACTACTGAGCACTAAGTCATTCTGTGTTACAGGCGGCAAGGGGAAAAAGGCATCTCAAACCCAAGGTACCAACGGCCCCTCGGCAATTGTAACCGGTCAACTAGGCACCATATGGCAAGGCAAGCCTCCCTTCAGACAGTTATCACTTGGTGGCTGATTAATGTCAATGGTTGATTAGACAGGCCTCTCCAAACCCCTTCCCAGGAGGAAGGGGAGGAGGGGAACCGTGCCTGTTGTACTCCCGGCGCTTTGTGTCTTCCAGGCTTGAAAGCATCCTGGTGATGGCACAGCCATCATTTCCCTTGAGGGGAGAGGTCTTTTCTGAAAGTTTTGTTTACCCGTACAGAACCTTAAAATTCTCTCCGGCCCTCCCCCGCTCCGCTCCCTGCAGGCGGGCGCAGCGGGCGACGCGTCCCACCGAGGGCCTCTCCCCCAGGCGGCCCCGCAGCCCACCGAAGTCTCGCCCAGTCCCCCGCCCCGCGCGCGGGCCCGGGCCGGGGGCCACACTCACCCGTGGGCGCGCTGTCCAGGATGCGCAGGTCGTAGGCCCCGGAGCAGCGGTAGTTTGCAGCCGTGCCGTTGTCCCACACCACCACCACCTCCTCCGGGCTCTCGAAGCTCCGGACTGTGCCCACATGGCCCTCGCCGCCGTCCTGCTTCCCCCACTTCCAGTCCGGGCCGCGCACCACCCGGGCCCCGACCCCCTCCACCATCACCCGGTTATTCCGAGAGTTACTCATTGGGGCCCGGGCGGGGGGCTCCGCCGCTGCCGCCGCCGCCGCCGGGGGGCCCGTGAGGGAGTTGGGCCCGGGCCGGACTCTCGGCGCCGGCGGGGGCGGCAGCGAGCCCCGCGGGACGTGGGAATAACTCACGGGGGCGGCTGCGCGGTCCGCGCGGAGCCCACAGCCACTGCCCAGGCGTCGCCGCCGCGCCCCCCGCTCGGACTGGAGGCCGGCCCGCGGCGGCTGGAAGGCGGCGGCGTCGCGCGGGCAGAGGGGAGGGGGCCGTGGGCGGGGACTGCCCCGCTTCCTCCGGGCTCCCGGGCCAGGCTACAGCGTCGGCCGCCAGGAAACCACGCTCTCCCCCGGCCGGGAGCGCGAGGAGCGCAGGGGGCCGGGGGAGGCCAGCCCGGGGGGGACGGCGAGGGCGGGGGAGAGCGAGCCGAAGTGCCGGCCTTTATTCTCCTCGCTCCGGGGTGGACGCCCGAGCGCCGGCGCCGCCTCCTCCCCCGTGGGCAGCGGTGGTACCTCCCGGCGTCCGGCGAGCGCCCGGGCCCAGAGGCCCCCTTCTCTCTGCCCCCGCGCACGCCGCCGCGCTCCGCCCCGCCACAGAGTCCCCGCCGGGCGAGAGCGGCTCCACATCCGGGTACTGCCGCACCCAAGGCCGGAGCAGCACCTTCTCAGTGACTAGGAGGGGGGGTCCTCAGCAATAATAGGGTGGGAAGGGTTTCGGAGAGTCGCCCCATCGCGGAAAGAAAAGAGAAAACCGATCCCTAAGCGTCTCTCTAGGGCCCAATGAGAATGCGCATGCGCGGGGCCCAAAAAAGAGGGGGAGGAAGGCCCGCCCCAGCCTAGGCAGACGAAGTGGCGGATCCCTGGAGTGGGCTCCCTGTGGTGCGGCGCGCCCCATTGGCTGTGAGGAAGGGGGCGGAGCCTGTCTGGAGGTGGGGTGGAGGAGGTGAGAATGGGGATGCAACCCGGGCAGCTGAAACTGTGCAACGGTGAGGAGGCTAGTCATTCCTTCAATTCTAGTGTGCCTAGGTGTACTAAGGTGAATTTGGGATTCCATATTGTTTCTGTCTTCTTTTTTAACGGAGGCAGGAATAAAACAGATTAAAGGGACCTGTATCTTTGTATGTGTAAGGTGAAAACATTTCAAACCAGAGTGAGTGATGAGGGATGATGGGTTTTTAAGCGGAACAGGATGGTATTGAATGTTGGGAGCAACAGTAAAGCCTTTTGGAAGGTGTGTCTTGCCTTTATGCTGAGTCAGGGTGGTAGGTAGGCTCCAAACTTTACTCCTGAATAACTGTCTCCACCCACGACATAATTCAGAACCTAATTGCAAAATATAGCCTTGAAGACGGTAAGAGGGCTGTAAGAGTGGTTTCTGGTTGCCATTATTCAAATGACTTTATGGTGTGTAGAGTTTAAAACCATTGTTTCCACAGCCCAGCCTGCATGCATGTACTGTTAGCATAAGCTGTTGCTTTTCCTGAGGAGACTCAAGGGAGGAGGGAAAATCCAGCAGAGTGAATAATAAAGTGGAAAGACAAGAAAGGGAGTGTAAAATGTACCCAATGAATTATTTTGTCGTGAAATAAAGAAGATGTTCTTAATTTTTTATGTAAATATAACTACCAAGAAAATACCAATTACCGAATCCCAAAGGCCGAATACTGCTAATTTTAGAGACTAAACAATTTAAATATTTGCTCAGAACAGGGCAGCCAAATTTCTAACTTGTGTTTCAAAATATTTCACCCTGGAAATTTTAAATGTGTTATTACCAGAGCTGCTTAACTGCAACTATTCAATTAGGGACACTGTGGAGTTTTACTGTTCTACTCATTCTTCCTACTCTCTTTGTGATCTTTTCTGGTTTCCTTCTGTTAACTAGTTAGTTAAACTGATCACATGAATTTGTAAATTGATAAAAAAAAAAATCGAGAGTAAAATAGTCACTGTTAAGAGTTATACCTGTGACTGAGAGAAGTTAATTCAAGTAAAAGCCAGCTGAGATGTCAGATCCTTAATAGTGTAGCCTTACATTTTACATCAGCTATATCAATAACAACTTTCCACATGTTTGGCTCACCCAGGAGTTTTATATTTACTGTATTTATATTTACATAGTCTTGTTAAAACGGGCTGTTGAGCTGGGTACAGTGGCTCTCACCTATAATCCCAGCTACTCAGGAGGCTGAGGCAGGAGGATCCCTGGAGCCCACAAGTTCCAAGCTTCCAGGCTTCAGTGAGCTATGATGGTGCCAGTGCACTCTAGCCTGGGCAACAGAGTGAGACCCTGTCTTTAAAAAAAATAATAATGGCTGTTATTTTTAATACCAGAGATTTATAGTGCCAGAATTTTATTTTCCCTTTAAATGAAGACTTACACTTCCTTAAACTGGAAAGGGATCTTAAAAGGTGATCTAGGCCAGGCACGGTGGCTCATGCCTGTAATCCTAGCACTCTGGGAGGCCGAGGCAGCCAGATTGCTCGAGGTCAGGCGTTTGAAACCAGCCTGAGCAAGAGCGAGACCCTGTCTCTACTATAAATAGAAATTAATTGGCCAACTAATATATATAGAAAAAATTAGCCGGGCATGGTGGCGCATGCCTGTAGTCCCAGCTACTTGGGAGGCTGAGGCAGCAGGATTGCTTGAGCCCAGGAATTTGAGGTTACTGTGAGTGAGGCTGACGCCATGGCACTCACTCTAGCCCGGGCAACAAAGTGAGACTCTGTCTCAATAAAAAATAAAAAGGTGATCTAACCCAGTGGCTTTCTTTTCTTTTTTCTTTTCTTTTTTCTTCTATGGCCCTCCCCTCCCCCTAAACCTCTTAGTTCCTACCCTATACGTTTGATCTATACCAGAAGCTAAGTACTTTAGATGAAGAAATATACAGAAAGTCCCTGATTTATTACTTACAACTTATGATGGTGCAAAAGTCATATGCATTCAATAGAAATTGTACTTTGAATTTTGAATGTTTTTAAATTTTTTTAGAAATAGGGTCTCACTCTATTGCCCTTGCTGGAGTACAGTGGTGTGATCATAGCTAACTGTAACCTTAATTCCTGGGCTCAAGTGATCCTCCTACCTCAGCCTCCTCAATAGCTGAGACTACAGGTGGCTGTCACCAGCCCTGGCTAATTTTTAAATTTCTTTTGTAGGGAGGGGGTCTTGCTATATTGCCCAGACTGTTTTCTAATGCCTGGCCTCAAATGATCCTCCTACCTTGGCCTCCCAAAGTGCTAGGATTACATGCTTGAGCTACCAAACTTGGCCAAGTTTTGAATGTTGATCTTTTCTAGAACTAGAGGTATGCAGAACAATACTTTCTAGTGATGCTGGGCAGTGGCAGCAATCAGAAAAATAATGCTGTACTCTACAGTATACGATATTCAATAAATTACATAAGATATTCACTTGATTGTAAAGTAGTTTTTGTGTTAGATGATTGTGCCAAACTGTAGGTTAATGTAAGTGTTCTGAGCACGTTTAAGGTAAGCTAGACTAAGCTATGATGTTTGTAGGTTAGGTTGCATTTAATACAATGCATTTTCAACTTACAATATTTTCAGCTTACAATGAGTTTATTGGGATGTAGCCGCATTACAAGTCAAGAAGCATCTGTGGTAAGGCTGGAGCCCACGTGTAGTCTCCCTTCCTCCTACCTTTGCAGGGACTCCAGGGAAACTCTAGAGTACCACTGAGCAGGAGTATGAAAACCTCAAATTAGCCCAATCCCCATATTTGAGATGAAGAAAATCAGGCCAAGGCTGATTAAGTAACTTGTCCAGGATTACAGAAGAAGGTAAGAGATAGTGCTAAGGCTATAACCCATCTAATATTGCATGTATTTGTCTGTATATGAACACTCTCTTATTCATCCATCCCCCTATTAAATACATTATGGATTTATAACACTATCATATTACTAAGACTATTTCAAGGCCTTTAAATGAATAGTTTTCCATTGGTCTCCAAACGTTTTTTTTTGTTTGTTTTGTTTTGTTTTGAGACAGAGTCTCGCTTTGTTGCCCAGGCTAGAGTGAGTGCCGTGGCATCAGCCTAGCTCACAGCAACCTCAAACACCTGGGCTCAAGCAATCCTACTGCCTCAGCCTCCTGAGTAGCTGGGACTACAGGCATGTGCCACCATGCCCGGCTAATTTTTTCTGTATATATTAGTTGGCCAATTAATTTCTTTCTATTTATAGTAGAGATGGGGTCTCGCTGTTGCTCAGGCTGGTTTCGAACTCCTGACCTCGAGCAATCCTCCCGCCTCGGCCTCCCAGAGTGCTAGAATTACAGGTGTGAACCACCGCGCCCGGCCTCCAAATGTTTTTGATCATACTTCCTTTCAGCACAAAATTTTTGACATGTACTTATTTATAAACTATATGTACAGTCATGTTATACATGTTATAAAACAAACTCAAAAATAGACATTATAAGAGAATAAGATACTTTTTTTTTAGGAGACAAGGTCTCATTCTGTTGCCTAGGCTGGAGTGCAGTGGCACCAAATCATAACTCACTGCAGCCTCCAACTCCTGGACTCAAGTGATCCTCCTGCCTCAGCCTCCCCAGTCACTGAGACTATAGGCACACACCACCGTGCCCAGCTAGTTTTTTCATACTGTTTTTAGAGATGGGGTCTCGCTATGTTACCCAGGCTAGTCTCAAACTCCTGGCCTCAAGTGATCCGCCTACCTCAGCCTCCCTAGTTGATGGGATTATAGACATCAGTCATTGCACCTAGCTATAAAATACAAAACTTATAAAAAATTTTCTATACTTTCTCCCCTTATTCCAGTACATCATCTCTGTATCCCTAGATGTTTAAATTAGTATTCTTCAGAGTAGACAAATACCAACTTTGGAGACCACTGTGTCATACATGTCTGTCATGCTTAGAATCCAGTCATGGTGCATATGTTTATTTGTTCAGAATCATTTAGGGTTACTCAAAACTTGTAAAATTTTATTCCAATCATAGGTAAGACAAAATAAATGTTTGCCCCAGAAATGAAGTAGTTTTTGTATTTACCTACTCTTCTACTATGAATGAATTTCTGGCTGCTTTATATACTACAAAAATGTATAATATTTAGACCAAAACTTTATTAGTTAAAGTAACATTATCTACTGTAACAAACAGACCCTAGAACATATAAAGATTCAGATACAGTTGAGTTTTATTTCTCAATTATAAAATAGCCTAACACTTTCCTCCACATGGCGATTCAAGGATTCATGCTGTTGTTTCACCAACCCCAGGGGTTATCTGTGTCTAGCTGAAAGAAGTAGGGTTGGGGTAGTGTAGAGGGGCCTGTATTTCTCAAAAGTCCTGGCCCCAAAATGGCATATATCATTCCATCACATTTCATCGTCTAGAATTCAGCCACATTTATTTGAAAGGGAGGAGATATGTAGTCTGACTGAGTGCCCATGAAGAAAAGTACATCAGTTACTGTCCATTTAGGAGAACATAAATCACTCTAAGTATTCAAACAGAAGAAATGTAATAACAACACATTGTTTGCAAAAGTGTTTGAAGGGCTGCCAAGACCAGTGACTACTGGAAGACACTACTGCCCAGGACCAGGGGCACAAAAGAGAAAATGGTGTTACCTAGGACCCATGATCACCGTGCCATTGAGGGGTTGGGAGCAACTTCTACTGACGTTGAACTGCTGCTGTTTTGCAGTAAGGAAGGAGCCCACACTCACACTGAAGCTACGGGACAGGATGAGCCCAAAGTTGCCTACCACTGTGACTACTGCTGCCAAAGTCAGAGCTCCAGGAGTGCAGGGTATACCCTGATCCTGCACCTTCTTGAACTGTCCCGCCTGTGTAGGAACCCAGAAGCTGCTAGAACCCCCATCAGAAGCAGTAAAGGAAAAATGGTTTCTCCTCTCTTCAGTAGGTTTCCCATCAGTCTCCCACAAGTAACAAGAGTAGCCTTAGCCTGTTGGCCAGGCGAGGTGGCTCACACCTGTAATCCTAGCACTCTGGGAGGCTGAGGCTGGTAGATTGCTCAAGGTCAGAAGTTCAAAAGCAGCCTGAGCAAGGGCAAGACCCCGTCTCTACTATAAATAGAAAGAAATTAATTGGCCAACTAATATATATAGAAAAAATTAGCCGGGCATGGTGGTGCATGCCTGTAGTCCCAGTTACTCAGGAGGCTGAGGCAACAGGATTGCTTGAGGCCAGGAGTTTGAGGTTGCTGTGAGCTAGGCTGATGTCATGGCACTCACTCTAGCCTGGGCAACAACGTGAGACTCTGTCTCAAAAAAAAAAAAGAGTAGACTGCCCTTTGGCCAATCTGAAATAATCAAAAAGATCAGAGTTTAATTTAAAGAGAGTTTATTCAAGGGCAAAGGTTGAAGTTAGCCACCTGGGAGCCTAGATTCAAGAGTTTCCCTGAATATATACCCCAATTCGCAGCAGTTACAAGTGGGTTTTTTCTTTTTTTTTTAGACAGAATCTTGCTTTGTTGCCCAGGCTAGAGTGAGTGCCGTGGCGTCAGCCTAGCTCACAGCAACCTCAAACTCCTGGGCTCAAGCAATCCTACTGCCTCAGCCTCCCGAGTAGCTGGGACTGCAGGCACGCGCCACCATGCCCGGCTTAATATATATATATATATATATATATATATATATATATATATATATATATATATATATATTAGTTGGCCAATTAATTTCTTTCCATTTTTTTATAGTGGGGGGGGTCTTGCTCAGGCTGGTTTTGAACTCCTGACCTTGAGCAATCCACCCGCCTCGGCCTCCCAGAGTGCTAGGATTACAAGCGTGAGCCACCGCCCGGCCTCTTTTTTTTTTTTGAGACAGAGCCTCACTTTGTTGCCCAGGCTAGAGTGAGTGCCCTGGCATCAGCCTAGCTCACAGCAACCTCAAACTCCTGGACTCAAGCAATCCTACTGCCTCAGCCTCCCGAGTAACTGGAACTACAGGCATACACCACCATGCCCAGCTAATTTTTTTTTGTATATATATATATATGTATATATATATATTAGTTGGCCAATTAATTTCTTTCTATTTATATTAAACTCCTGACCTTGAGCAATCGGCCCGCCTCGGCCTCCCAGAGTGCTAGGATTACAGGCGTGAGCCACCGCGCCTGGCCTTAATTGGTTTTTTATCACAAATTCTAGGAATAAGAAGATAAAGAGTGAAGCAGCAAGTCTGGAACAAAAATGCCTTTACACAATTGCCCCCAGGCATGGGTGTGGGGCATGACTAAAGTCCCAAAGTCCAGTCAGGGCCTGATAAATTTTGCATACCTTACAAAGCTCAGACAGCTCTGAGCTATTTTTTGTTTCTCACCTTTCAGGTATTCAACACCATTTTTACTATTTTGCCATACTTAAACTTCCATATAACAAGAAAATACTAATAACAACCCCATGTATCTGCCTAACAAGATGTAAATATTCCACTTAAAATGAAGATACCTTCACCTCTCTCTTCAAAAAAGAGAAGGCATAAAGTCATATCCATTACCATATTCATATCTGGAACATATTAATTCCACTTCTATTTTTTTCTTTTCTTTTTTTTTAGTCTTATTTTTTCCCACCTTCACCTTTGACAAAATCCACTTCTAGTTCAGCCACAATCCCACCTGCATATTCTATAACCTACATTATAAAACTAAAAACTACCAACGAAAGTGACAGACCTTTTGCTAGACTGACCAAGAAAAAAAGAAGTGTCAAATAACCACCAACATTCCTTATATAAAATAAGAGGAAAGGGAAAAGAGGAAAATAATTGGTTTTTATACATAACAAGTGTTTTGGGTTAAAGCATGTACCCCCAAAAAATGTGCTGAAGTCCTAACACTCAGTACCTGTGAATGTTACCTTATTTGGAAAGAGGGCCTTTGCAGATGTAATCAAATTAAGATGAGGTCATAGCAGATTAGAGTGGACCCTAAATCCAATGTCTCGTGTCCTTATACAAAAAGGGAGAGGGAGATTTGGACACACAGATGCACCAAGAAGGCCATGTGAGGACACACGCAGAGACTGGAGTAATGCAACTGTAAGACAAGAAGTGCCAAGGATTGCCAGCAACCAGCAGAAGCCAGGAAGAGGCAGGGAAAGATTTTTCCCTAGAGCCATCAAAAATGATCATGACCTTGCTGACACTGTGATTTCAGGTTTCTAGCCTCCAGAACTGTGAAAGAATAAATTTCTGTTGTTTTAATCTACCATCAAACCCTTAATTCCTGAACCTGTCTCTTCTGACTATGGGAGCATTATATGTTGGTGGCAATTTATTGTTCCTAGTGTCCTAGGAAACTAATACAAGAAAGGAAGAAATAAATATAGCTATTACTGTCCTCTTTTCTGTTACTGCTTCTAGAGCCGTAGCTGATATTTCTACCTCCTTCCTTCCACTACTCAGACCACACCGGCTTTTCCCTCAGCTAGCACATCAGCTGATCAGAGTCCTGTAGCCGGCAGGGATCTGCATCTTTATTCCTGAAGTACTACATTCTCAGTCCTTAGCGGGTTGTTGTAGTGTCGGGATTGATTTTATGTGCCAACCTGACTGAGCCATGGGGTGCCCATGCAACTGACCATAATTAAGGGGGTGTGTGTGAGTGTGTTTTTACACATGAGATTAACACTGGAATCTGTAGACTGAGTAAAGCAGATTGCCCTCTCCAAGGTGGGTGGGCCTCATCCAATCAGTTAAAGACGTGAATAGAATAAAATGGCTGAGTAAGAGGAACTTCTCCTACCTGACTGCTTGAGCTGGTCTTTTCTAGCTTTCAGACTTAAAACATTGGCTTGTCTTGGGTTTTTAAACCTACCTTTAAGCTAAAAATTACACCATCAGCTCTCTGGTTCTCAGGCTTCAGGACTCAGACTGGAGCTATGCATTGGCTCTACTGTGTCCCCAGCTTGCCAAATGCAGATCTTGGGATTTCTCAAACTCTACAATCATATAAGCTCATTCCTTATAATAAATCTATTATATATATTTATTCATACAGATATATTTATTTATATATGTATGCATATGTAAATAACATACATAAACATGTAGACATACATATTAATATGTGTATATACACATACATATATATCTTATTGGTTTAATTCTCTGAAAAACCCTAACACATGTAGTCTGCCTTTAACTATTATTAGAACATAGATTAACAGTACTAAAATGTGCCCACAAAAATCTCCAGATTCTAAACAGAGGACATTCTTAACCTTTTTTGTAGCAAGAAACACCTTTCCACCTGATAATTTGGATCAATCACCCAGCCAATACAGTAACTCTCTTTGCCTGTTGGTTCAGTGGCATGAAGAACCCAAAATGTTCAAGTGATAGTCCCAACTTCCAATTCAGTGAAAATATTATGGTATCCTGTGGTGGGAAAATTCCCCACTTAGGAAATAAGCCCTTTGGATCAGTAATAGCAAAGTTATGGAAATGGCAACCCAAATTTTCCAAAGGTGGTTATATAATAATGTAAAATGGGTACCACATTGTGGCTCACACCTACATTCTCAGCACTTGGGAGGCCAAAGTGGGAGGATCACTTGAGGCAGCAGTATGAGATCAGCCTGGGCAACATAGCAAGACCCTGCCTCTATAAAAAAACCAACAACAATTAGCTGAGTGTGGTGGTGTGCACCTGTAGTCTGAGGTACTTGGGAGGCTGAGACAGGAAGATTGCTTGAGCCCAGGAGTTTGAGGCTGCGGTGAACTGTAATCATGCTGCTGCACTGCAGCCTGGGTGACAGATACCCTGTATACATAAATAAATAAATAAAATAGGCCGGGTGTGGTGGCTCACGCCTGTAATCCTAGCACTCTGGGAGGCTGAGATGGGCAGATTGCTCGAGGTCAGGAGTTCAAAACCAGCCTGAGCAAGAGCGAGACCCTGTCTCTACTAAAAATAGAAAGAAATTAATTGACCAACTAAAAATATATATACAAAAAAATTAGCCAGGCATGGTGGCACATGCCTGTAGTCCCAGCTACTCGAGAGGCTGAGGCAGCAGGATCGCTTGAGCCCAAAAGATTGAAGTTGCTGTGAGCTAGGCTGACGCCACGGCACTCACTCTAGCCTGGGCAACAAAGTGAGACTCTGTCTCAAAAAAAATAAATTAATTAAATAAATAAATAAAATAACGTACTAGGGAAAAGAGCCATGTTAACCCCTTAATTTCTGAACCTATCTTTTCTGACTATGGGAGTATCATATATTGGTCACCTGCTCAAAGCATATACATCACTTGGTGTTCCATGGTCAGGTATTGAGTTTCAACTGAAACTCACACAGCAGAAAAGAATGCCATGCAGCCTGGGCCAGCTGCAGTCTTCTCTTGCTTTGGGACCTACTCAAAACTGGTTTATAGGACAGAGCAATACAGATGTAATGTACCTTGCTTGTAAAATCCAAAGAGGCTCGAATGTTTTATCTCTTCCTTAGCAGCTAAAGGCACAATGTGCAGCAACTTGCCTTTTATTGTAGAGGGGTATTCTGATATGCCCCATACCACTGGACTCCCAGGAACTTCACCAGAGTGATAAGACCTAAATTTGCTTGGAGTTTGTCTCTCATCTGCTGGCATGAATGCATATGTCTTATTAAGGCATGTAGGGTTTTTTTGTTTGTTGGTTTTTGTTTTTTGAGACACAGTCTCTCTCTGTTGCCCTGGGTAGAGTGCAGTGGCATCACAGTAGCTCACTGTAGCCTCAAAGTCCTGTCCTCAAGCAATCCTCCTGCCTCAGCCTCTCAAGTAGCTGGGACTATAGGTGGGTGCCATCTCTTCTGGCTAATTGTTTCTATTTTTGGTTGAGACAGGGTCTCGCTCTTGCTCAGGTTGCTCTCAAACTCTCAAGCTCAAGCAATCCTTCCACCTCGGCCTCCAAGAATGCTAGATTACAGGCATGAACCACTGTCCCCAGCCAGCATCGAGGGTTCTTGATTCTCTTGCTCACAAAATCAAATCAATATGATGTCATCACTGTAATGAACCAGCATGATGTGCTGTGAGATGGTGAAAAGTCAGAGCCTCTGTAAATTAGGTTGTGACAGAGGGCAGTAGACTTGACATAGCCCTGAGGAAAGACATTGAAGGTATGCTGCTGCCCCTGCTAGGTGAAAACAATATGCCTGGGTTGATACTTGTCAAGTGATACTAAGAAAAAGTGACGTCCACAGCTGTAATAACCGGAGCTGCATATTGATTTGCTTCAGTAAAGAAGCCATATCTAGAACAGCAGCTACAATAGAGTCGCCGTATGATTAAGTTTATTTATTTTTCTATATATATTAGTTGGCCAATTAATTTCTTTCTATTTATATTAGAGACAGGGTCTTGCTCTTGCTCAGGCTGGTTTCGAACTCCTGACCTCAAGCAATCCGCCCGCCTCGGCCTCCCAGAGTGCTAGTATTACAGGTGTGAGCCACCTCGCCCGGCCGATTAAGTTTATAATAATACACAGGACTCATTTTTTTTTTTTTTTTTTTGAGACAGAGTCTCCCTTGTTGCCCAGGCTAGAGTGAGTGCCATGGCGTCAGCCTAGCTCACAGCAACCTCAAACTCCTGGGCTCAAGCAATCCTGCTGCCTCAGCCTCCCGAGTAGCTGGGACTACAGGCATGCGCCACCATGCCCGGCTAATTTTATATATATATTAGTTGGCCAATTAATTTCTTTCTATTTATAGTAGAGACGGGGTCTCGCTCTTGCTCAGGCTGGTTTCGAACTCCTGACCTCGAGCAATCCGCCCGCCTCAGCCTCCCAGAGTGCTAGGATTACAGGCGTGAGCCACCGCGCCCGGCTTTTTTTTTTTTTTTTTTTTTTTTTTTTTTTTTTTTTTGAGACAGAGTCTCACTCTGTTGCCCCAGCTAGAGTGCTATGGCATCAGCCTAGCTCACAGCAACCTCAAACTCCTGGGCTCAAGTAATCTTTCTGCCTCAGCCTCCCGAGTAGCTGGGACTACAGGCATACGCCACCATGTCCGGCTATTTTTTTCTATATATTTTTAGTTGGCCAATTAATTTCTTTGTATTTATAGTAGAGACGGGGTCTCGCTCTTGCTCAGGCTGGGTTTGAACTCCTGACCTAGAGCCATCTGCCCATCTTGGCCTCCCAGAGTGCTAGGATTACAAGCGTGAGCCACAGCGCCTGGCCAGGACTCAACTTTCTTAGTAGGCTAAATGGGCAAGTTAAATAGGGAGGTGATAGGAATTACTATCCCTAAATTTTTCAAGTCTCTGAAATTGGCATTCTCTGCAATAACCCTGGGGATTGCTTTTGATTTGCTCTTTTGGAAGGAAAGAGAAATTACAAGGCTTTCATTTGAACTTTATCACTATAATATCTCACTCTACAGATCAGGGCGCTAATATGTATATTCTTCCAGTTGCCATATGACTATTCCAACGATGCATTCAGAAACTGGAGAAATAACCACAGTTAGTTACCTGGAATCACTGTAATGTACCGGAGCCCAAACTGGATTAACCATGTGGCTTCCATAAGCTACCACTCTCACCAATGGACTCCAGTGGATTCTTGGCCCCACAGGGATTGGCATACTCATGGCCAGTATATAGGAATTCCAAAAAGGGGAAATTGCACTTTCTTTAGGGCCTGGAAAGTGGCTCCTGATCCCTTTTTGGGAGAAAGAAAGGAGGAGGAAGAATTGTAGGATAAATTTTTAGCTGTGTCACAGGGTCCTTGCTCATGAGGACCCATCCTTCCCTCCATTCAAGGACCTGTGGAATGGCTAACGTCAAGACACCTGATGAAAGGCGACTCTCCACAGTGGTGACTCAAGTCAGGTCTCTGCATGCCAGAGCTAGAGTTCTTCTAATTGTACAGAACAAAAATTACTTAAGTAAGGTGCCCATCTATTTAATTATGTGCAATTAATAGCCACCACCAAAGATCTATCTGAGGTAAAACATTCTGATTGGCACTCTGACCCTTTTGTCTGTTTTAGTAACTGCATTCACCTTGTGTCTGGTGGTTAGGCACTGGTACCTGGCTGCTTTACTCTGGATTGAAATCAAGGATCCCATCTCAGTGGTGAACTCTCCCACCATCATCCCTGGCCTGCAGATGGCAGCCATCAATCAGCCTTCTGAAAACTTGGCGCTCCCTTCCTCAGTGTATTTCGCAGTGTCTTCCTTAAAAGATTGTCTTCTGGGACATTTCCTGCTTCCTAAGCTTTTGAGTGCCTTCCTTGAAATTATGCCAGGGAAGTTTTGGCATCTCAACCTACTGAAAATAAACCAGCATTTAAGTCCAGTTTTCAGTCAACCGACCTGCTACTTGAGCTATATATTGTATCTGGAAACTTTGGTAAGTGCTCCTATGTTGATCAGTTCAGCCCATTCCATCGTTAAGTGCCGTTATTTTTTGTCAAGCCCTTCTAGAACCCATTCTTAGACATATTCTCAGGTCTCTGATAATATACATTTGCAACATTTTGCATTTTGGGAGGCAGGGGTTTATAATCTGTTCTCTCCCACATCAGACAAGAAACTGCTTCAGATGAATTCACCACAGGATTTTCAAACAAAGGAAGGCTGGTTACCTCAGACATTGGAAAAAGGAGTGTTTTTGGTTGGAAAAGAAAGCTCAGGGGAATGGAAGCTACAATTAAAAAGAAAAAAGTATTAATGCATGAAACACTTTGGATAGATTTCAAGGGCATTACCTCAAAGGGTTACATATTGTATGAATCCATTTATATAACATTCTTAAAGTGACAAATCTATAGTGATAGAGAACAGATCAGTGGTTGCCAGGGGTAGAGTTCTTTTTCTCTTCTCTTCTCTTCTCTTCTCTTCTCTTCTCTTCTCTTCTCTTCTCTTCTCTTCTCTTCTCTTCTCTTCTCTTCTCTTTTCTTTTCTTTTCTTTTCTTTTCTTTTCTTTTCTTTCTTTTTTTGGAGACAGAATCTCACTCTTTTGCCCAGGCTAGAGTGCAATGGCATCAGCCTACCTCACAGCAACCTCAAATTCCTAGGCTCAAGCAATCCTCCTGTCCCAGCCTCCCAAACAGCTGGGACTACAGGAACGTGTCACAACACCTGGCTAATTTTTTCCATTTTTAGTTGCCCAGCTAATTTTTTTTTCCTATTTTTAGTAGTGATGGGGTCTCACTCTTGCTCAGGCTGGTCTCAAACTCCTGGGCTCAAGCAATCCTCCCAGCTTGGCCTCCGAAAGTGCTAGGATCACAGGCATAAACCACCATGTGCAGCCACCAGGGGTTAGAGTTGGGGGAAGAATGACTATTAGGGGTGACACAAGGAAGTTACTTTGTGGTGGGGGAACAGTTCTGTATCTTGATTGTGGTAAGGGTTACTTGAATGCACAAGTATGATAACATTTCATAGAACTGTACACCAGAAAATAAAGGTATACGTGTAAAAACTGGCAAAATCTGAATAAAGTCTGTACCTGGGTTAATAATATTATACCCCTAGCACGCTGGGAGGCCAAGTTGGGCGGATTGCTCGAGGTCAGGAGTTCGAAACCAGCCTGAGCAAGAGCAAGACCCCGTCTCTACTAAAAATAGAAAACAAATTAGCTTGGCAACTAAAAACAGAAAAAAAATTAGCCGGGCATGGTGGCACATGCCTGTAGTCCCAGCTACTGGGAGGTTGAGACAGAAGGATTGTTTGAGCCCAGGAGTTTGAGGTTGCTGTGAGCGAGGCTGACGCCACAGCACTCACTCTAGCCTGGGCAACAAAGCAAGACTCTGTCTCAAAAAAAAAAAAAAATAATAATAATAATAATAATAATGATATTATACCAAGGTCAGTTCCTAATTTTTACAAGGTACTTTGGTACTGTGTTTCCTCATTGGAAGAAACTGGGCAAAAAGTACACAGGAACTCTGTACTATTTTTGCAACTTACTTTGAGTTTTAACTATTTCAAAATAAGAAATTAGTTAAGGGCTGGGTATGGTGGCTCATGCCTGTAATCCTAGCACTCTGGAAGGCCGAGGCGGGAGGATCCCTTGAGGTCAGGGGTTCGATACCAGCCTGAGCAAGAGCCAGACCCCGTCTCTACTAAAAATAGAAAAAAAATTAGCTGGGCATGGTGACATGTGCCTGTAGCCCCAGCTACTGGTGAGGCTGAGGCTGGAGGATCACTTGAGCCCAGGAGTTTGAGGTTGCTGTGAGCTAGGCTGTTGCCATGGTACTCTAGTCTGGGTGATGGGGTGAGACTGTGTCTCCAAAAAAAAAAAGTTAGTTAAATAAAGAAGAAGAAGGAAAGGAAGAGAAAGAAAGACTCTTGGAGGATTTGGGGATTCAAGTTTCAAGTTTCTCAGATTTATCTGAGTCTGTTGGATGTCTACATTCTAAGTCACAGGGTCTTACCTTTTCCCAATAAATGCCCCAACTTTTAATATTTTTTGAAGCTGGGCAGTAAAGAGGGGAGTTCAGTTTCCCAGTTTCCTTTTGTTTCTTTTTTTTTTTTTTTTTTTTTTTTGAGACAGAGTCTCACTCTGTTGCCCAGGCTGGAGTGCAGTGGCATCATCATGCCTCACTGCAGCCTCAAACTACTGGGCTCAAGTGATCCTCCTGCCTCAGCGTCCCAAGTGGCTGGGACTACAGCTGTGTGCCATGATGCCCGGCTAATTTTTCTATTTTTAGTAGAGACAGAGTCTCACTCTTGCTCTCAGGCTGGTCTCAAACTCCTGAGCTCAAGCAATCCACCTACCTCAGCCTCCCAGAGTGCTAGGATTACAGTCATCAGCCACCGCGCCTGGCCTGCCCCAACTTTTAGATGGAAGAGATTCGGAGTCCTCAGTGATATCATTGCACTAAGAGGTTAAGCAACCCTGGTACTTCCCTGCTTTTCTTCTTCTAGACTTCTTCTATATGAGATAATAATTATCCTTGTTTAAGTTGTTTATAGATGAGTATTTTGTAACTTGAAGCTGAAAACAATTCTATTTCAAATCATTGACTCATAATTAGATATGTTAATATATTACTTGACAAATTTATTCTCTAGTGATTTCTATTCTCTTCCTTTCTAATATTAGTATACCTAAACAATCAAAACAATATGGTATTAGTTGGGATTTTTTTTATGTCAAAAGGACAGAAAATGCAAACCAAATTCGCTTAACCAAAAGGGGAAATCTATTGGGCCATATACCTGAAAAAAGTAGAAAATGAAGGTGTGTATTTTTTAGGAGCTCAAACAATATCTCTAGGATTCATTAGTTCTCCAGTTCTCATTTCTGCCTTCTACTTTCTTGGCTTCCTTTGTAGTCACCAAGTGGCCTCGAGCTCCTGGCTGCATTCATCCTTACTGCTAGAAGTTCTGGCAGAAAAAAGGTACCCCTCTTTCCTGATAATTGCAGTCAAAATCTCATTGTGCCACAATAACTTTGAATGAGTCATGTGCCTATCCTTGAGCCAAACTCTGTGATAAGGATAGGCCTGGCTTTCATGTCCACTTTTAAATTGAGTGTGATGTCAACTCTACCTAAAGCACTTGGTCTAAGAGTAGAAGCAGGGATACCCGTGCCAAAGAAAACAGAATAAATGCTTCAGAAAAAAATGTTTTAGAAGATGAATGTGAATGATTATGTTGAAACACATTATGAAATGCCTACACTGAAATTGTTTGAATTTTGAAACAGATTTAGAGGAAATCTGACATTTTAGATGGTGTCAGCCATCTGAATAGAAGCAATGTGGTCGAATGAGGTGAATGCTGAAGTCAAGAGACTTTGATTCTAGCTCCGAGCTCAGGCTTGCTAGCTCTGTCACCTTCAGCAAGTCACCTGACTTCTCTGGTCCCCAGTTGCCTCACACATAAGACAAAGATAGTAATAATACTTATACATAGAATGGTTCTTGGTTCATTTTTGCATCCATTTTAACAAGCATAGGCTTGAGAAGTGCCAAGGGTTCGTGCCTGAGGAGTCACAGCAAACATGTCTGTGGCCAAACTTGTCAGAAATGAAAGCATATTAGGGAACATCTGATAATCTAACCTGTGTGCCAGATTGGCTCTTAGAGGCACTCTGCTCAGAAGTAGAGACAATGTCACGCCCCCCTCCCCTACCCCTGCACCATCACCCACCCCCCACACACACACACTCCTTGCCGGTCAGGATCTGTCTTTGGGAGCTGTGGCATTCTTGCATCATGCCCAAAAATTTGTACCAGCACCTCAGGTCCCAACCAGCAAACAGTATTTAGATGGACACATTCACCAACAGTGAGAACTTGAGTTATACAAAAAGACTAGTGAAATCATAGATTTGTTTTGTCTTGTTTTTTCCCCCCAGGAAGACTCTACAGAGCCATTTTTCCCTTCCTGTTGGCATGTGTTCAGATACTCAGCACATAAATTCCAGCAACTCCTCAGGTTACATGCACCCTTTTGAGTGCTCAGGCATTCTCTCACAGAGAAGGTGTGGGTTGCCATGAGTGCAATTAACATTCCTAGTGCCAAACTGCACAAACTTTCTCTTTGTCTCTGTTATTAGTATTTTTCTACCTCTAAGATCTACCATTCTTATAACATTTCACTGGAAAATTTTACCACAGCTCAAATTCAATCTTTCTCTCTTTCTTTCTTCCTTTCTTTCCTCTCTTTCTTTCTTTCTGGCAGGGTTTCACTATGTTGCCCAGGCAAGAGTGCAGTGACTATTCACAGGTGTGATTCACAGGTGTGCACTACAACCTCCAACTCCTGGACCTCAGCCTTCCCAGTAGCTGGGTGTACAGGTGCATGCCATGGTGCCCAGCTCAAAATCTTTCTTACTTTCCCATCCCTGGCTCTGTACTCCCCACAGATGGCTCTGGTTTCTGGCAGCCTGTGACACTGATGAGTAGTCATACACCCAACTTGATTGCCAGGCCCATAACAGCCATACATTCCCTTTAGGGAATCTTCTCTCAGCAGGTGTGGTAGGGGCTGCTACATCCTCCCCACTCCCCCTTCCTAGGAAAGACTTTTTTCGTCTTTTTTCTTTTTCCCTTTTTAGAGACAAGGTCCTGCTCTATCACCCAGGCTGGAGAACAATGGCACACTCATAGCTCACTGTAACCTCAAACTCCTGGGCTTAAATGACCCCCCTTGCCTCGGCTTCCCAAAATGATAGGATTAGAGGCGTGAGCCACTGCACCCAGCCATGAAAGACTACATTTTCTAAAGAAGTTGCATCCTTTGGGGCTGGATTAAACTCACCAGGATGGAACTTCATAAGAGGTTGTTTCTAAAGATTTTCTCCTGTATAACATGCCTGGATATCCATATGAAATATCCATCCTAAAACATGCATTTCTCCCCAACCCACTGCCCCCTCACCAAACTCTAATGCTGATCTTCACTGAGCTTACAGTTTGCTTCAGAAATATTCCAAGAACCATCACAGCTCATACCAGCTCAATGTTCACTCCCTGATGACACAAATCCTGCAGTTTGGCATCATTGTAAGAATGCATTTTGGAGGCCAGGCGCGGTGGCTCATGCCTGTAATCCTAGCCCTCTGGGAGGCCAAGGCGGGCGGATCACTCGAGGTCAGGAGTTCAAAACGAGCCTGAGCAAGAGCGAGACCTGGTCTCTACTAAAAATAGAAAGAAATTAATTGGCCAACTAATATATATGGAAAAAATTAGCCGGGCATGGTGGTGCATGCCTGTAGTCCCAGCTACTTGGGAGGCTGAGGCAGGAGGATCGCTTGAGCCCAGGAGTTTGAGGTTGCTGTGAGCTAGGCTGACGCCATGGCACTCACTCTAGCCTGGGCTAATTTATAAGGTGGTATTTGCTCCACGTGATGACCAGATACTACATGTTAGTTTAAATATTCTGGTCATTACTGCACCAAATATTACCCAAATAGGACAGTCTAACTATAATTTGACCCACACACAAAGACCACACTCAAGGCCAGGTGTGATGGCTCACACCTGTAATCCTAGCACTTGGGAGGCCAAGGCAGAAGCATTGCTTGAGGCCAGGAATTCAAAACCAGTCTGAGCAGCATAGCAAGGCGCCATCTCTACAAAAAATAGAATAGAATTTCCCTTGAAAGGACTCAAGATTTTTTCTTTATTTCCATGTTTGGGGTAGGGGAGGCCAGTAGGCCTCTAAGAGGGGTCGCTGTTCCATTTCAAGAACTAATGTGAGCTTGCTTCTTCAAGGCCAGGAAACAAAAGTCTCTAACTTCTTTCTGCCACTACCCACCTACTAGAATAGTTATAAAGATTATGTTTAACACTGGCCAGTCTCGGTGGCTCACGCCTGTAATCCTAGCACTCTGGGAGGCCGAGGCGGGCAGATATTGCTTGAGGTCAGGAGTTCGAAACCAGCCTGAGCAAGAGCGAGACCCTGTCTCTAGTATAACTAGAAAGAAATTAATTGACCAACTAATACATATAGAAAAAATTAGCCGGGCACGGTGGCGCAGCTTGAGCCCAGGAGTTTAAGGTTGCTGTGAGCTAGGCTGACGCCTGGGCACTCACTCTAGCCTGGGCATCAAAGTAAGACTCTGTCTCAAAAAAAAAAAAAAAGAAGCCAGACAAAATAAAGTACATATGTGCTGGAAATAAAGTGATGAATACCAAAGACACAGTCACTTCACCCAAGAAACTTGTAGAGAGATCAATACACGTAATTAGGTATAGCCAGGCACGGTGGCTCACGCCTGTAGTTCCAGCTACTTGGGAGGCTGAGGCAGGAGGATTGCTTGAGCCCAGGAGTTTGAGGTTGCTGTGAGCTAGGCTGATGCCATGGCACTCTGGCCTGGACAACAGAGCGAGACTCTGTCTCAAAGAATAATAATAATAATAAAAGCGGAAAAAAAGAAGCCCTATCTTTATTAAGTCCCAGGTCTTAGCTATATGCAATTTCTCTCTGACACATCACTCTTGCAAAATATTTGGCTATGATATGGAGGACAGGTAGAGACCAGTTAGTGCAGGGAGACACAGAGTTAGGGATAGCTTTGAGATGGAAAAGACTTGAACTTGTTTGCTGATAAAGAAGAGCTGGGGGAGGGAGGGAGGGAGGGAGGGAGGGATGGATGGGGAGAGAGAGAGGGAGAGAGAGGGGGGAGAGAGAGAGAGAGAGAGGGGGGAGAGAGAGAGAGAGAGAGAGAAAGAAAGTGGAAGGAACCAGAGAATGGGAATGACTAATGAATTGCATATCAGTTTTCTATTGCTGCCTAACCAATTACCACAAATTTAGTGGCTTAATACTCTACTTGTTTATTATCTTTTGATTTTTCTGTGAGTCAGGACTCCAAACACAGCTTACCTGAGTCTCTGCCCAGGGTCTCACAAGGCTGCTATCAAGGGGTGGCCATGGCTGTGCTCTAATCTGAGGTTCAGGGTCCTCTTCCAAGCTCATGTGATTGTTTGCAGAATTCCTTTTCTGCAGGCGCAGAATGTTACCAAACTGAGCCAAAACTCACGTGGTGCACAGAAAAACCAAAACGCTGACATTGGGATTTGCAGCAAGAGAAAGTGAGGCGTTTACTGCATGGCACCAAGCAAGAGAACGGGAACTAATGCTTAAGACTTGACTACCTGACGGCTTACAAGCAAGGGTTTTCAAAAGCAGGGGTACATTTCAGAAAAGCCAAAGTTACAGGCAAAATTATAAATAAGTCAATACATGGAGGTTATACATTGGTTTGGCCTCAAAAGGAAGGTTAGCTTTTTTTAATTTTATTTGATTTTTTTATTTTTATTTTGAGACAGGGTCTTGCTCTGCTCTCCCAGCTAGAGTACAATGACATCATCATAGCTCGCTCACTTGCTGGAACCTCAAGCAGTCTTCCTGCCACAGCCTCCTAAGTAGCTGGGACTATAGGTGCACGCCACCATGTCTGGCTAATTTTTCTACTTTTTGTAGAGACAGGGTCTGGCTATGTCTCTCAGGCTGGTCTCAAATTCCTAGACCTAAGCAATCCTCAAGGTGGGATATCTTGAAGTTGAGGCTTAGAGGTCATAGTTTGATTCAGGGATTCTTTGTTTTGCAATTGGTTAAGGAAGCAAGGCTTTGTCTAAAATGTTAAAGTTTGGCCTGTGGGTGTGACTGTCTCCAGAAATTTAGGACGGCCATTAGAGTCCAATCCTCAGTTCCCTCTTATCTGATAGCTACATGGCAGCAGCAGGCATTGTCTATCTGGTGGGGGTCCAGGTTTCTGAAAATAATTCAAGAACATATGTTAATATGTTATTTTTTAGTTTCTATAGGGAACCAAAACACCTTGTGACTCTGACTTGCCTGGGAGAATTTTGTTTAAGTTATTACCATCTTCTTGCATATTGGGTTGCTCACTTATTTCTCAAGGTTAGCTATGTTCCTAGAATTTCCCTTGAAAGGACTCAAGATTTTTTCTTTATTTCCATGTTTGGGGTTGGGGAGGCTGGTCGGCCCCTAAGAGAGGTCCCTGCTCCATCTCAAGAACTCATGGGAGCTTGCTTCTTCAAGGCCAGGAAACAAAACAGTCTCTAACTTCTTCCATCTCTGACATCTGGACTCTCTTTTTTCAACCTCAAACATCTGGGCTCAAGCAATCCTCACACCTCAGCCTCCCAAGTAGCTGGAACTACAGGCATGCACCACCACGCTCAGCTAATTTTTTTGTATTTTTAGTAGAGATGGGGTCTGGCTCTTGTTCAGGCTGGTCTCCAACTCCTGACCTCAAGCGATTCTCCCTCTGTGGCCTCCCAGAGTGCTAGGATTACAGGCCTGAGCCACCGTTCTGGTCTTGACTGTCTTTTAAAGGACTCACCTGCTTAAATCAAGTCTAACCAGGATAATCTCCTCTTTGATTAACTCAAAGGCAACTGAGTAGGGACCTTAATTACATCTCCAAAATCCCTTCACCTTTGCCACATAATGTAAGATTATCATAGGAGCAATATTGTGTCATATTCACACATCCCATCCACACTCAAGGGGAAGGGATTATACAAAGTTGTGTACACCAGGGGGATGAAACTTGCAGGGGGTGGGGAACATCTGGGAATTCTTCCTACCACAGGCTGTGATCTTTGAAGAGGCAGGAAAGGACATTGACTTCACCTGCGTTTTGGATCTCATTCCCTCCTACCTCCTCAAGGACCATATCCTATCAGTCACACAAGTGTGTATATGTCCCGGCCCGAGGGACCTTCTGTTACTCGCGGAGGTCAAGGGGGACCTTGCCTGAAAGAGATGGGCGAGAGAAAGGAACAAGACCAAGCAAAGGGTTGTCAAGGTCTACTTTACTTGGATTTTTAGTAGGTTTTATATACAGAAACAAGGAAGTAGAAACAGAAAAATAGAGTGGGGGGATGATGAGGCTTGGGTGTGGGCTAATCAGCCCCAATCAGCATCCCAATGGCACCGGAAGCTGTTTGTGATTGATCACTCAACCCCAACCTGGCAGGGGGTCGGGAACAATTGCAGGTAGCATGCCCTGGAGCAAGCACGTCATGGAATGCATTCTTTTCGGAACTATAGCTGGAGGGCTGGGTGCTATTTTCGTCTTAGGCTATTTTCTGGGGCGAGGCCCATGCGTAGGACAAGTCGTTGGAATGTGGAGGGTCTTAGTCTCCAACATGTATACAGGTAAGTTTGGAGTATACAACCAGGAGCATACTGTTCTCTTTTCCACTTTTCCTTTCAACTTATTTGGGTTGCCTTGCTTAAGAACTGATTTTAGCACATCCTGGAAGTGTTTCACATGACCATTCCACACTTGTCTATTATGGGTACATTTACTTGTAAACAAGCTGTTTGAGAATTAACAGGACAGGGTGTTTTCACAGTTGTCGAGGTGGCCAAAAATATTTCTCTTTCCAACTACATATGATCAGAAAGCTGCATCTTTGCATGAAGAGGAAAGAGGGAGGGGAATTATGTTGAAGTTCTATTAAGATAATTTTTTTCCCAACTAGAGTTAATGGTAAAAAATAAAAAAAAAAAAAAGATAATTTTTTTTTTTTTTTTGAGACAGAATCTCATCTGTTGCACGGGCTAGAATGCCATGGTGTCAGCCTAGCTCACAGCAACCTCAAACTTCTGGGCTCAAGCAATCCTACTGCCTCAGCCTCCCGAGTAGCTGGGACTACTGGCATGTGCCACCATGCCCGACTAATTTTTTCTATATATTAGTTGGCCAATTAATTTCTTTATTTTTAGTAGACACAGGGGTCTCGCTCTTGCTCAGGCTGGTTTCGAACTCTTGACCTTGAGCAATCTGCCCACATCAGCCTCCTTACGATAATTTTTATCTCAATCATTACAGTTAGAACCTATGTGATATTTATTTCCTTTCTTCCTTCCTTTCTTTTCTTTCTCTCCCTTTCTCTTTTTTTGTTTCTTTCTCTTTTCTTCTTTTTCTTCCCTCCTCTCTCTTTCTTTCTTTCTTGTTTCTTTCTTTATTCCTGTCTTTCTGTCTTACATAAAGTTTGTCTTTGACTTTCCCCTAGGAAAAAGGAAGCAGCAGCATTAACTTTATGTTCCTCCAGTTGGGTTAGTCTTTAAATTAATCCCCTCCACAGGAAGATATCCTCAAAGGACTCCAGCTAGTTACCTTGGAGGAAGCAGGGATCATTTATCTCCCTATTATGGTTACAACTTGACTGCCATATCCTGAATCTAATAAACACAAATTGATGCTCATGGAAGCTTTAGGCAGATTTTTACTCAAGACTCCTGTGATAAGTCTAAACATTGTTTTCTTGTGTCACCCAAGAAACTTGTAGAGCGATCAAGACAAATCATTAGGTATAGTCTGGCACAGTAGCTCACGCCTATAGTCCCAACTACTTGGGAGGCTGAGGCAGGAAGATTGCTTGAGCCCAGGAGTTTGAGGTTGCTGTGAGCTAGGCTGATGCCATGGCACTCTAGCCTGTGAACAAAGTGAAACTTTGTCAAAAAAAAAAAAAAAAAAAAGAAAGAGAGAGGTACTCTTAAAAAAAAAATAACCACAATACTATTATATAGTATTACCATAGCAATAACTCTTCAATTTCACCAAATATCCAATATGTCTTCAAATTTCCCTTATTGTCTCATGTAATTCTTTTTTTTTTTAAGGTTCATTTGTTTGACTCAAGATCCAAATATGAGTCACACATTGCACTAACTGATCTCTCAATCTACAAGCTCTCTCTCTTTTTAAAAAAATCCTTTTTAAAAGGATTTTTAAAAGGCTGGGCTTGGTGGCTCATGCCTGTAATCCTAGCATTCTGGGAGGCTGAGGCAGGCAGATCATTTGAGCTCAGGAGTTCAAAACCAGCCTGAGCAAGAGTGAGACCCCCATCTCTACCAAAAATAGAAAAAATTAGCCGGGCATGGTGGCACATGCCTTTAGTCCCAGCTACTCAGGAGGCTGAGGCAGGAAATCCCTTGAGCCCAGCAGTTTGAGGTTGCTGTGAGCTAGGCTGATGCCCCGGCACTCTAGCCCAGGCAACAGAGTGAGACTCTGTCTCAAAAAAAAAAAAAAAGAAATCAGAAATTTTAAAGTTAGTGTTTCTCAGACTATCTGTATTAAATAGTCTGTTTTTGAGGTTTTAAATGTTAATACTTCCAGTCCATTGAGGACCGGTATTTATAAAATACAACAAAAATTAATTACTGACTTATATGATTCCACATGGTCCTCTGTTAACTAACACCAAGGAAGGTGGCTGGGCTTGAACTGCCTTGCCAGTATCTTAGCCAAGACAGATGGTCACAGTTTGGATTAGCTATTGCTGCTAAGAAACCACCCAAAACTTACCTAAATGGCAATGTACCTCTTAAAGTTCTGTTGGTTAGCTAGGCTCAGGTGGGCAGTTCTTGCTTAGTGTCTCTTGTGTGGGTACAGTCAGATGACATCTGGAGCCGGAGTCATCCACAGGTTTGACTGGGCTGAACATCCAAGAAGGCTTCTTTACTCACCTCTGGCACTTCAGCTGGGTTGGCAGGAACAGCTGGAGGCTAATCAGCTAATTCAGTATCAGCAGCCTCTCCACCCAGCTAGCCTGGGCTTCCTCACAGCATGGTCACAGAGTAGCAGGACTTTGTACATGGCACTGGCTTCCTTAGACTGCATGCTTCAAAAGGCCAATTTAGAAACAGCAAAGCTTTTTATGACTCACCCTCAGAAATCACAGGGGCATTTCCACCTCCTTTTAGTGATAAAGCAGGTCACAAGACCAACCCAGATTAACATGGGAGGAAACTAACAGAGTGTGAGAACTGGACCAGCACGGTGGCTCACACCAGTAACCCTAGCACTTTGGGAGACCAAGGCATGCATAAGGCCAGGAGTTCGAGATCAGCCTAAGCAAAAGCAAGATCCCTTCTCTACTAAAAATAGGAAAAATTAGCAGGGCTCAGTGGTATGCACCTGTAGTCCCAGCTACTTGGGAGGCTGAGGCAGGAGGATCACTTGAGCCCAGGAGTTTGAGGTTGCTGTGAGCTATGATGATGCCACTGCACTCTAGCTGGGTGAAAGAGAAAGATCCTGCCTCAAAATTTAAAAAAAGGAGAGTGTGAGTACCACCAGCTGTGGTGCACTTGAAGGCCAACATGGAAACTACCTACCATGGCCCCTATGCAAGGGGATTCCTATGCAAGGGGACTCCTGGAGAAATAAGAAGCCATGGAGAGAGAGCTGAGGGGGTTAAATAGAAGATATTAAGGAAGAGTGGATCTTTCAGAAACTATGCAGTGGGTGGTCAGCAGACCCACCTAGTCCACACCACCCATCCCCCACATTCTCTCTTCCCTCCCCCTCAGTATGAAACTAATACACTCCCCTCTGGGGCAGCCAGTATTGTGTACCTTCCACAAAGAGGACATTTTCAATGAAAGTCACAAGCCAACAATTCAAAACTCTGCTGATCTCCCTCTCTCTACTCTGTTTATGTGGGCTAGGAGGAAGTGGAGGTGCCCAGGGTGGTGGCTTTGGGTGATTTGGCCAGCTCAGACATTTCTTACTAAACCCTGTAGATCTGTGACCCAACTTTTGGTACCCGACACCTTGTGCACGGATATGGAATGTATTCACCAATTTTGGAGCAAGAGAGAAAGCATTACTCAACATCCTTACTCTGGGCAAGGCCCCAGCTGCATAATAGCTGGTTTTGTTCCCATTGAATATTTCCTCCAAATTCCATCCTGTAAGACATGTGACTTAATGAATTTCCTGTATATTGAAAAAAAAAAAATAATGCTTGTGGGATGATTAGCAAAGTCACACAGTGGGCCAGCAATTGAGCTTCATCAATATTCCCATTCACAACATATTTTATACAGGGTGCTCGTGAGAATTTCACTAATGCCCCAGGACCACCACAGATCTTACTGTAGCTCCTACACAACAAAGTGGTATATTTCTCAGAGGTTTATAAGATAAAAGCTAAAATTGTTTTTGTGGTCTAGCTTTCTATCCTGAAACAACAGTAACTAATAAAGTTCTTTTACTTTTTTTTTGGCAGGATGCTATACTAATATTAGCTTGATACAAACTTTAAAAGATATTAAAAACATGACACAAAATTTAAAAGGTACAAAAGAATATTTACTGAAAAATAAATTCTCCTCCTACTTTTCATATCCAGCAACCTGTTTTCACTTTCCAGAGGAAACCATTAGTTTCAGTTTCTTTTGCATTTTACTGGAGCTAATCATATTTTTCACAGATTTTCTGCATTTTAGCTGTCCAGATAATTTGTTTCTATTTTTAGTAGAGACAGGGTCTTGCTCTTGTTCAGGCTGGTCTTCAACTCCTGATCTCAAGCGATCCTCCCATCTTGGCCTCCCAGAGTGCTAGGATTACAGGCGTGAGCCACCACGCCTGGCCTGTTTTGTTTTTTTTTGGAGACAGAGTCTCACTCTGTCAACCTGGCTAGAGTGTAGTGGCATCGTAATAGAGCACTGCAACCTCAAACTCCTGGACTCAATCCATACTCCCATATCAGCCTCACAAGTACCTAGGACTAAAGGCGTGTGCCACCACACCCAGCTAATTTTTTTCTATTTTTAGTAGAGATGGGGTCTCACTCTTGCTCAGGCTGCTCTTGAACTCCTGAGTGCAAGCAATCTTCCTGAATCACACTCCCAGAGTGTTAGGCTTAAGGCATGAGCCACATTGCCTGGCCAGTTTTGTGTTGTTTTTTTTTTTTTTTTTTTTTCCCTTCCCCTCTCTTGTGTTGTTTTTTTTAAAATCACTTTTTTACTGTTTAAAAAAGTAATAAATGGGCCAGGTATGATGTCTCATGCCTGTTACCCTAGCAATTTGAGAGGCTGAGGTGGGAGGACTGCTTAAGGCCAGAAGTTTGAGATCAACCTAGGCAACATAGTGAGGCCCTGTCTCTACAAAAAATTTAGCAATTAGCCAAGTGTGGTGCCACTTGCCTGTAGTCCCAGCTACTCAGGAGGATGAGACAGGAGGATTGCTTAAGCCCAGGAGTTTGAGGCTGCTATGAGCTAGGCTGACACCACAGCACTCTAGCCTGGGCTCAGAGAGAGACCCTGCCTCTGAAATAAAATAATATATTAAAAAAAGTTCCTATAATAAATACATTGGTAAGCAAAAATGAGTCATTAATATTTACTACTCTTTGAATGGTTTTGTAAGACCTTTTATACTCTCTATTAGTTTTCTGTTGCCACATAACAAATTGCCACAAATGCAACAGCTTAAAACACTGTAGCTGGGTAGTTCCATCTACCTGAGAAGCTGACATGGGACAATCACTTGAGCCCAGGAGTTCGAGGCTAACCTGAGAGACATAGTGAGACCTCCTCTCTAAAACAAATCAAAAAACAGGGCGGGCGCGGTGGCTCACGCCTGTAATCCTAGCACTCTAGGAGGCCGAGGCAGGCGGATTACTCAAGGTCAGGAGTTCTAAACCAGCCTGAGCAAGAGTGAGACCCCGTCTCTACTATAAATAGAAAGAAATTAATTGGCCAACTAATATATATAGAAGAGGCCGGGCGTGGTGGCTCACGCCTGTAATCCTAGCACTTTGGGAGGCCGAGGCGGGCGGATTGCTCAAGGTCAGGAGTTCGAAACCAGCCTGAGCGAGACCCCATCTCTACCAAAATAGAAATAAATTAATTGACCAACTAAAAATATATATACAAAACATTAGCCGGGCATGGTGGCGCATGCCTGTAGTCCCAGCTACTTGGGAGGCTGAGGCAGTAGGATTGCTGAGCCCTGGAGATTGAGGTTGCTATGAGCCAGCCTGACGCCACGGCACTCACTCTAGCCTGGGCAACAAAGTGAGACTCTGTCTCAAAAAAAAAAAAAAAAAAAAAAAATATATATATATATATATATATATATAAAATTAGCCGGGCATGGTGGCGCATGCCTGTAGTCCCAGCTACTCGGGAGGCTGAGGCAGGAGGATCGCTTGAGCCCAGGAGTTTGAGGTTGCTGTGAGCGAGGCTGATGCCATGGCACTCACCATACCCTGGGCAACAAAGCAAGACTCTGTCTCAAAAAAATAAATAAATAAAATAAAAATAAAACAAATCAAAAAACATATTTATTATCTAACGGTATCCATGGGTCCTGGGTTCTGTGCCGAGGGTCTCACAAAGCTAAAGTTAAGGTGATAGCCAGGCTGTATTTTCATCTGGAGACTTTCTTTCCTTTTTTCTCTTTCTGTTTATCATCTGGAGACTAGACTGGGAAAGAATCTGCTTCCAAGCTCATTCAGGTTGTTGGCAGACTTCATTTCCTTGCAGCTGTAGGACCAAGGTCGCCAGCTTTTCACTGGTGGTCACCTGGAAGCCGCCCACAGGTCCTAGAGGCTGCCGTAGCTCCCTGTTGTGTGCCTGTCTCCAGGGCAGTGCCCATGGCTGTGGGCTGTGTCAAGGCTGGCAGGACGGCTCTGTCTGCTAGGAAGGAGTCTTACATGACACAGTGTAGGGAGTGGTGATGTCCAATTGTAAGATTCTGGGCTATAAGGACAATGGACACCTTCCAGCTTCTGTTTACTGCTTGTTTGCTAACTCATAATGCAAGGCATTATGAGTACATTATGGGATGCAGAGGAAAAAGACAAAAGAGCGCGGAAACCGGGGTCTCTCAGCTAGGACCCGGAACAGGTTAGAGCCTATCAGGGGCAGGATGAAGTAAGAATCACTGTGGGGGCGGATGCATGACCAGTGTGTAAACAACTGAGTTATAAAAAGGGGACTAACACAGAAAGGAGGGTCCCTGCCCGGAGAAGAGGCCACTGCGCTGGCACTCTGGGGGCTCGGACCCCAGCTCGAGCTAGACAATAAAACTCTTTTTCATAATTACAGCCTCGGTGACTCTGTCTCTCTGTCCTGCAGCCTTGTGAATCTCGAATATAACACAATCACCTTTGCTATACTCTGTTGATTAGAAGGAAGTCACAGGTCCTAGCTGCACTCAAAGGGAAGGAAACCAGGAAGCAGAGTCACTGGGGTCGCCTCATGGTCTGTCACCACACACTCTCTATGCAGTTCTGATTTCCCCTTGAAATACAAATAAAAGAGTTAGGGGAAAATATGGCAAAGGGCTTCACAAGCATTTCATACCAAGCTATCAAGGCTGACTTCATTACTTCAGGTCTGTTGTTTCAAGTACAGGCTTAATAAACATATCTTAAGACAGCAAATATGTTGAAAAAAATATTTTTCAATTTTTTTTTTTTTTTGAGACAGAGTCTAGCTTTGTTGTCCAAGCTAGAGTGAGTGCCGTGGAGTCAGCCTAGCTCACAGCAACCTCAAACTCCTGGGCTCAAGCAATCCTCCTGCCTCAGCCTCCCAGGTAGCTGGGACTACAGGCATGCGCCACCATGCCTGGCTAATTTTTTCTCTATATATATTAGTTGGCCAATTAATTTCTTTCTATTTATGGTAGAGACGGGGTCTTGCTCTTGCTCAGGCTGGTCTCGAACTCCTGACCTCAAGCAATCCACCTGCCTCGGCCTCCCAGAGTGCTAGGATTACAGGTGTGAACCACCGTGCCCGGCCTTTTTTCAATATTTTTATCTTTTTTAATGTGTAATTGTTAGCTGGAAAATTCTTGAAGTATTTCATTTTTTTGTTTTTCATCACAAAGCTAACAAGATTTTTTAAAATTTATTTATTTTTGAGACAGAGTCTTGCTCTGTCACGCTGGGTAGAGTACAGTGGTGTCATCATAGCTCACTACAACCTCCAACTCCTGGACTCAAGTGATTCTCCTCCCTCAGCCTCCCAAGTAGCTGGGAATACACTACCATGCCCAGCTATTAAATAATTTCTCTATTTTTAGTAGAGATGGGGTCTCGCTCCTGCTCATGTTGGTCTCAAACTCCTGAGCTCAAGCAATCCTCCCATCTTGGCCACCCAGAGTGCTAGGATTACAGGCTCGAGCCACCACACTGGCCTGCTAACAAGATTTATAATGTAGTATTGTAATTTCCAAGACAGGTTTTGGAGGCACCCAGTTTTTGATTCAAACCCCACTCTACCCACTCATTTGCTTGGAAACTTATTTCACTTCCTATTCCCTTCCATGTTCAGACCCTTGCACGTGCAGTTCTCTCCTCCTATATAAACTCTTTACTGTCATCTCTTCTTACCTAGGTCTTTACTCACATCTCTTTCACGAAGTCTCTGAGTTTTGAGAGTTGGTTGCATCTGGTAAGTTGCATCACTGTGTGCATAAAGTAGACATTTGCATTCTTACTGGCTTCTCAGCTTCTGAACCCTACTCTGTGTTTGGGGACGCTTCACCATATGAAGGAGGTGATTCATCTTTCACCACAGAGGCTGAATGTGCCAGATACTTGTTTTCCTACCTTTAAAGCAGGGAGGAAGCTGACTGCACTAGTTAGTTCCACAACAGAATTCTAATAAATAAGGAGACAATGAAGCTATGAAGCAGGGATCATAGGGAAATCCACTGTAGGGGGCAGAGGTGGTAGCACCCTGTTTTCAGAGGCAACAGTGTCAGGGGTTCAGAGCAGAGCCCAGTGCCCAGGGTGGCTGGTGTGGATGCCAAAAACCATGGAGTATAGCCCAGAGGGGGCAGAAGTGATGTCATCATTGAACCAGCTCCACAACTTTTAAAGGCATGAGCCCCTATGACGGGATTAGTGTAAGGGTATAACTTCCAAACCTGGTTCTCTGGCTCTTCTAGAGATTTCGGCAGCTACCAAATGCCACTGTAATAAATTTCCTTTCTGTTTACAGTAAACTCGGGCTGGTTTTCTGCTGCTTGCTACTAAGGACCCTGTGTTACTGCTGCATCCTCCCCCAGTGACCACACTTACTGTGATTTCATTGCTTACTCCTCCATTGCCATGCTAGGTTATGAAGTCCTTGATCTGTCTTGTTTATCACTGAATCCTCAGTACCTGGTAAGCACCCAAGAAGAAATCGGTTGAATGAATAAATGAAACTCTTATTTCCTTATCTATAAATTGGGCGTAATAGTTCTTAAGGAAGATCGTGAATGCGTTTTTAACAGGAAAGAAACCTGGTTATCTTCCATCCCATCCATCTTATTTTATAAAGAAGGCCTGGAAAGAGTAAATGAGTTGCCTAAGTTTGGTGCATGAGTTTGGAGGCTTTTTGTTTGTTTGTTTTTCTAATCACCAGACAAGCAGGGATGGAACTCTTTTGGACTCCCAAGTCAACACACATTCTACACACTGTGACATCTATGAAATATTGTTACAAAGTTTGTGTCCCCTTCCATTCATATTTTGAAACCCTAATCCCTAAGTAGGGGTTAGGTATTAGGAGGTAGAGCCATAGGAGGTGATTAGGTTTAGGTGAGATCATGAGGTGAGGGCCCTATGATGGGATTAGTACCCGCATAAGAAGAGGTAGGAAGAGACACCAGCGCTTCCTCACTCCACCGGAGGACACAGCAAGAAGAAAGCCATCTGCAAGGTCAGAAGAGGGCCCTCACCGAAACCTAGCCATGCTGGCACCTTGATCTTGGACTTGCAGCCTCCAAGAACTGTGAGACAGAAATGTCTGCCTTTTTGCTTTTAGAGTCGGGGTCTCGCTGTATTGCCCACGCTGGAGTGACATGGCTATTCACAGGCACCATGATAGCACACTATAACCTCAAACCCCTGGTCCCAAGCAGTCCTCTCACCTCAGCCGCCCGAGTAGCTGTGACTACAGGCATGCTCCACCATACCTGGCTAATAAATGTCTGTTTAAGCTACCCAGTCTATGGTATTGTGTTACAGCGCCCGAGCTAAGACAAATATTTTATTTTATAACATTTTCACTTTAAACTTAAGCAAAATGAATATACATGCATTTGCAGGTGCCAGCATTATAAAGAACATCACACGTAAGGTGTCGAGTATGGCAAACAGCATGTGTATTGTGCTTGCTGTGTGTGCTCAGGTGTGAAAGTGAGAATTACGCCCAGGAGAACTCCGGTACATACATTATTTCATTTAGTACGCTCAGCAACTCTATAAAGTAAAAATTATTATTCTACAGGTTTTTGCTGTTGTTTTTATTTATTTATTGAAGAGATGGGGGCCTCACTTGTTGCCCAGGCTGGTCTCAAACTCCTAGCCTCAAGCAATCCTCCTGCCTAAGCTTCCCAAAGTGCTGGGATTACAGGCGTGAGCCACCGTGCTGATTCTACAGATCTCTTTTTAAAGGAATAAAAAATAGGTTCATTGAAGGTAATTGAATTATTCTGGGCACTGGCAAACATCAAGCAGCAATGACAAAATTAAAGCCAAATAAATTGCTCACTTTCAGCCCATCCCATTTCCCCATCACTAAATTAAATCATTAATTTGCAATCCTGTGGAAATTTTCATAGTCTAGGCAGGCCCTTACCTTCTTTCTTTTGCCTAAGTCCCGCCACTCTTGGTACCTCTGGGGAAGGGAGAAGAGTTCATAATGACAGATTGTTAAATCTTCTAACGCTTTCAGATGTTTGTAAGTATCTTTTGACTTCTGTCACATTGCCATAAATAAGCCTAGGGAACCTCCTTCATAAATGGTTTCTTGTCTGTGCCTTTGGTAATTGGTGTGAATTTCCTTACGTCTATAAATTCAAAGCATTAATGATCCGCAAATAGACTTAAGGTTAAGGTTATTGAAGCCGGGTTCCTTTTTTTTTTTTTTTTTTTTTTTTTTTTGAGACAGAGTCTCACTGTGTTGCCCAGGCCAGAGTGAGTGCCATGGCGTCAGCCTGGATCACAGCAACCTCAAACTCCTGGTCTCAAGCGATCCTCCTGCCTCAGCCTCCCAAGTAGCTGGGACTACAGGCATGCGCCACCATGCCTGACTAATTTTTTCTCTATATATTAGTTGGCCAATTAATTTCTTTCTATTTATAGTAGAGACGGGGGTCTCGCTCTTGCTCAGGCTGGTTTCCAACTCCTGACCTCGAGCAATCCACCTGCCTCGGCCTCCCAGAGAGCTAGGATTACAGGCGTGAGCCACCGCGCCAGGCCTGGGTTCCTATTCTTGACCTTCTCATTTAATTCACACTTAGCTACTAAGATTGACAGAGAGATTTAAAGTCAAGTATAAACGTCTTCACTTTTGAATGAAAGTATGTTTTTTCTTTTGATAGTCTTCAGGGACAACACAAACTCCTAGAGGATGTAAGATTCTTTCACCCACACAGTGCAAAAATATATCTAACATATCTTTGGCATTAACTCCCCAGATCCCAGAAGCCAAGGCACATTCCGCGGGCGCCCTAAAGTGCTAGTTGGCCGAGACGCGGCGCGGAGCAGAAGCATTCAAGGTCCCGGGAGCAGGTGCCTGCCCGCATCCCTGACCCCGCGCGCCAGGCCCGGTTCCTTCTCCGCAGTCGGCCCACGCTCTGCCCGCACGCCCGCGGCTCACCCGGACGACCGACCGGCCGGGCGGCGCGGCTCGGAACGGCGCCTCTGGAAGGTTCCTGAGTGGCTGGCGGCGGGGGCGGCGCCGGGAGGCCGGGGCGGGGCGGCGGCGTGCGGGGGGCCGGGCTGCGCCTCCGGGGCGCTCGGCCGCGCCCGTTGGCGGACGCCGCGCCCCGCCCCGCGGGAGACGCGCCGGCGGAGGGTCGGCGGCGGCGGCGCCGCGCCCGCTGTCACTGCTGTCCCCGCCGCGCCCGCCGTGCCCGCCGGCTCGCTCCAGCCGCAGACGGGCGCGCCGCGCTCGGCGGGCCATGCAGTCCTTGGCCATGGACCTGCGGGTGCTCTCCCGGGAGCTCTCCCTCTACCTGGAGCACCAGGTCCGCGTCGGGTTCTTCGGCTCGGGGGTGGGCTTGTCCCTGATCCTGGGCTTCAGCGTCGCGTACGCCTGCTACTACCTGAGCAGCATCGCCAAGGTGAGCCGGGCCGGCGTGGGCGCCCGGGCGCAGGCCGCGGGCGGCGCGGCGGGGACGAGGGCGGTGCGGGCGCGGGGCTGGCGGGGACGAGGGCGGTGCGGGCGCGGGGCTGGCGGGGACGAGGGCGGTGCGGGGCGCGGGGCTGGCGGGGACGAGGGCGGTGCGGGCGCGGGGCTGGCGGGGACGAGGGCGGTGCGGGGCGCGGGGCTGGCGGGGACGAGGGCGGTGCGGGGGGACGCGCGAGAGGCCCCCGAGTGGTGGCCCCTGAGCGCGCCCTGCCGCCCGCCTGGGTCCTCGGACCGCAGCGGGGACTGCGCTGCCCCGTCGCCGTTCCTAGACCCGGCAGCGCACTCGGCAGTGCCGTGGCAGTTTTGGGCTAGACTCCCTTATCTCAGCTCTCGCCTTCCCCTCGAGGGAGTCCAGCCGCGGTGGCTGTGGATTATTTGCGTCAGCCTTCCGGGGCTGTGACCGGAGGGCATGCCCGCGCGGGGGACAAGTCTGTGCCGCTTTCCGTTGACGGTGGGCAGAGACTCTCTCTGTTCTGGGCCCTCCCCTGACGCGGCTTTCCCTTCAGAAACCCCAGCTGGTGACGGGGGGCGAGAGTTTCGGCCGCTTCCTCCGGGACCACTGCCCGGTGGTGACGGAGACGTACTACCCGACGGTCTGGTGCTGGGAGAGTCGCGGGCAGACGCTGCTGAGACCTTTCATCACGTTCAAGCCTCTCGTGCGGTACAGGAAGTAAGTGTCTCCATCTGCGGTCATTTCTTCAAAGCCACAGCTTTTCGCGTCCTCGCAGTTCTCGGTTCGCGGGCCGCTGCCTTAGGGAGCGTGCGGAACGGAAGGCGGGCGTGAAACGGAGGGCACGTCCCCTGCCCCGGCCCCGTGCAGCTCGGGCACCGCCTTTCCCTTCCCCCAGCTCCCGCCCTGATGGAAACGGTTTATTCCTAGCATGAGAGAAGTGTCCGGGGGTTACTGCTTTCCAATTTGTCATGCATCTGTCCCAGGGACCTAGATGCTCCGACGAGGTGCACCAGTTCCTCGGCGTCTGGCAGATCCTGGGCACTGGAGTGGGGTCAGAGGATGCCAGTCCATTTGCGTTTTGTGGGATTGACTCCTGGCCAATGACTTCGATCTTGGCAAGCGCATGGGTTCTTGATGATGATGGTCCTTGAGATGTTGAAGATAAGGTCCAGAATTTGTCAGTAACTAGGAGATTGAAATGGTGCCTGTTGTTAATTTCCCTGAGTCATCGACTCCTTCTGGAGTTCCTTTTGCTGCCTGGAACTTGCACTGTCTGTTTGGGAAAATTCTGTAAGTTCACAGATACTGTGTGAGAAGTACTTTGAATTATTTAAGAAGTAAATTTTCTGACATATTCTGTCGGGAGACTGCATTATTGAGTGTAAAGAGCTAGAACAGCGATCAGATCAGCATTTTACTTATTCATAATTCCCTGTTGAGTTAATTTGAGTGACCTCAATCAAATAAGGGTTAAATGCTGGGTATTTTAGAGTAATGAGAAAATGATTAAGGTAAATGTTTGAAGGGCTTTGAAGTTTCATTTTTATATACCACCTTTTAGTAAGGTTGCTGGAAATACTTTATGGTACTAATCTTTATAACATCCTAGTACTGAAGGAGGGTGATATATAGATACAGATGTGTGTGTGTTTGTGTGTGTGTGTGTTATTGAATGTTGAAAAGAAGTTATTTTGAGATGACCAAATAATGTCATATATTTATAGAATTAAAACACTAAAATTAAGACATGATTTGAAACACTTAACTAGTAATGTCTTTTGAATTATTCCTTTCAGTGAACTTATTAAAACTGCAGATGGAGGACAAATTTCACTGGACTGGTTTGATAATGATAACAGTACATGTTACATGGATGCCAGCACCAGACCTACTATTTTATTGTTGCCTGGCCTCACTGGAACAAGCAAGGAATCCTATATCCTTCATATGATCCGTCTTAGTGAAGAATTAGGATACAGGTATCAGTAAAATATATTTTTTTCCATTTTTCACTTAATGCATTCTAAATGAAGTACAAATATGTCTACATGTTTGTTTCAGAAATACTTAGTATTTCTTGCATGGATTAAGCAATCCCTTAAATTATTATTTTTATCTGCTTCCTCTTTTCCCTCTTTTTCAGGAAGATGCATAGCTGAATCATCTCACATGAAGTGGCACTTAGCATAGTAGGCACTCAGCGGATGTAGGTTGAATGAATGAATTAAATTAGAATTACCTAAGCATTGATAGAAGTTGCCTCTCCACTCCCCACCCCAGGTCTAAGAAGGAGTAGACCCCATTGGAGGGAGTGCTATGGAGAATAGCAATTACAAACTGAGAGAATACACAGTGGCCTTCATGTCACACTCTGTATTTGGGCCCCAGATTCTCTAATCTTGTCTCCCTGGCTCAGATCCCAGGTGTAAAAAATATTCAGAATCAGCGTGCAGGTCATCCTTATTTTTCCAAAGGTGATTGGTGCCTCTTCTGGCCACCTGAATTTGCAGGTGCACATGGCTAGCGTCCTGTTAATGATGCCACAGCATTTTTGAGTAACCATTATTCAACTCAGTCACCAGGTACAATTTAATTTTTTGCAAATGACTTAACAACTTGAAGTTTCAGGTTCAGCTGTAGAATCTTAGAGTCATTGTGAAAGGTACTGCTTTTTTGTGCTTTAGTCTTTTTTTAGCTGATAGTAATTGTTGTAACAGAACACTCCGTGAGTTGTATTTAAAGTTACATCTTTTGTTAAACTTATAATACTTGTTTGTTTGAAAAGCTGATGTTGAGTTTAAGAAAAGCATTTTGATATAAAGGGAAAAATTCCACAATAGCTAATTCAATTCTAGCAGATTAACTCTGATCTTTTACAGATACAGCCTATTTTGTCCATGAAGTGACATTCCATGTTTAAGCACCATCCAGTTAGATGTGAGACTTGGTTCCAAGATTTTTGCTAAAACTCAGTCATGCTCAGAGAGTACAGAAGATCATAAAGCCTTTTGCACATCTTTAAATTGCTGATTCTAGATTTGGCCTGAGCTATCACCTAAGACTTAGAGACTGCTTTTAAAAACAATGTAGTTAATACTCAAGGACTGAGTCTCATAAACTGTGGAGTTGCCAGCACACATGGCTTTGTCCATCACTTGTAAAAGTTGCCAAATTTTACTACCAAGGCTATCATTGAAGTATGCTTGGAAGGTTCTAGGTTCACTAGGGGTTAAAACTGTCTCTCTTGTTTCAGAAATTTTATTGAGGATGGCTGATAGAAGGAAGGCTTTGTGCTAGGTACTATGAGGAGATACAAACAGCTGTGAGAAGTTGTCCTTGTCTCAAGAGGAGAAAGCTGGGCCAGTTCATTGTTACCTGCTGGAAGACCCAGACTGGGTTTAGGGAGCTCTGATATTGAATCAAACTAGTCTTATAGGAAACAGAATGGATAAATAAACCAGTAACTTTTCAATGGCTTTTAGGCCTTAGGCCTATACCAATTTATTTTTATTTTTTATTTTATTTTGTGTTATATTATAAATAAGAGTTGGGGTCTTGCTCTGTTGCCTAGGCTGGAGTGCAGTGGCATGTGATCTTAGCTTACTGTAGCTAAGTGCTTAGCTCACTTAGCACTCCTCGGCTTAAGTGATCCTTCTGCTTCAGCTTCCTGAGTGGCTGGGACTACAGGCACATTCCACCATGCCCAGCTAATTTTTAAAAAACATTATTTTGGGCCGGGCGCGGTGGCTCACGCCTGTAATCCTAGCTCTTGGGAGGCCGAGGCGTGCGGATTGCTCAAGGTCAGGAGTTCAAAACCAGCCTGAGCAAGAGCGAGACCCCGTCTCTACTATAAATAGAAAGAAATTAATTGGCCAACTGATATATATATAAAAAATTAGCCGGGCATGGTGGCGCATGCCTGTAGTCCCAGCTACTTGGGAGGCTGAGGCAGAAGGATCACTCGAGCCCAGGAGTTTGAGGTTGCTGTGAGCTAGGCTGAGGCCACGGCACTCACTCTAGCCTGGGCAACAAAGCGAGACTCTGTCTCAAAACAAAACAAAACAAAAAAAAAAACATTATTTTGTAGAGACAGAATCTCACTGTGTTGCCCAGCCTGGTCTTGAACTCCTGGCCTCAGTGATCCTCCTGCCCCAACCTCCCAAACTGCTGGGATTAGAGGCATGAGCCACTGTACCTAGCATTACCCCCATTTACTTTTTTTTTTTTTTTTTTAGGCAGGTCACATCTACAATTCCCCATTTACTTTTTTTTTTTTTTTTTTTTTTGAGACAGAGTCTCACTTTGTTGCCCAGGCTAGAGTGAGTGCCATGGCATCAGCCTAGCTCACAACAACCTCAGACTCCTGGGCTTAGGCAGTCCTTCTGCCTCAGCCTCCCGAGTAGCTGGGACTACAGGCATGCGCCACCATGCCCGGCTAATTTTTTCTATATATATTAGTTGGCTAATTAATTTATTTCTATCTATAGTAGAGATAGGGCCTTGCTCTTGCTCAGGCTGGTTTTGAACTCCTGACCTTGAACAATCCACCCGCCTCGGCCTCCCAGAGAGCTAGGATTACAGGCGTGACCCACCACACCTGGCCCCAGTTTTCTTAAACCTTTTCTCATTCTCTGAATTAATTTCTAGTACTACAGCAAAAACAAGGAAAAAAACACCGGAAACTCTGACAACATCTGAATTATCTTTTTTTTTTTTGAGACAGATTCTCACTCACCCTGCATAGAGTACAGTGGCATCACCATAGGTCACAGCAACCTCTAACTCCTGGGCTCAAGTGATCTTCCTGCCTCAGCCTCTCCAGTAGCTGGGACTACAGGCCCACATCACCACACCCAGCTAATTCTTTTATTTTTAATAGAGATGGGTACATGCTCTTGCCCAGGCTGGTCTGGAACTACTGAGCTTAAGCAATCTCCCACCTTGGCCTCCCAGAGTGCTAGGATTACAGGCATGAGCCACCACTCCTGGCACTTGAATCATCTTTTACCTTGGCCTTTTTTAATTGAGAGCCTTCATTTACCATTATATTCTACCCCAAATGAATATTAAAAAGAGTGACCCATCCAGAATTACATAATAATAAGTTCATTGAAATCTAGGTCAGTCATTAAGTATTTTTATACTGTACAGTACAATGTCAGAACCTATATTCCCAAGGAACATACAGTCTAGTTGAAGCAGCAAAGAGTCCACAGTAGCAGGGAAGTAGGCATTGGAAAGGACTAGCATTGAGCCAGGCGCAGTGGCTCATGCCTGTAATCCTAGCATTCATGGAGGCTAAGGTGGGAGGGTTGCTTGAGCCCAGGAGTTCAAGAGCAGCAAGAGCAAGACCTCGTCTCTATAAAAAATATAAAATTAGCTAGGTGTGGTGGCACATGCCTGTAGTCCCAGCTGCTTGGGAGGCTGCAGTGAACTATGATGATGCCACTGTACTCTAGACTGTGCAACAGAGCAAGACCCTGTTTCCAAAAAAAAAAAAAAAAGACATGATTGGCTGCAAGTGATAAAAAACTTAAAATAATAGTGACTTAAACAAGATACAGGCCAGCCATGGTGGCTCACGCCTGTAATCCTAGCACTCTGGGAGGTGGGGGGGGGGATCGCTCAAGGTCAGCAGTTTGAAACCAGCCTGAGCAAGAACGAGACCCCGTCTCTACTAAAAATGGAAAGAAATTAATTGGTCAACTAAAAATATATATAAAAAATTAACCAGGCATGGTGGCGCATGCCTGTAGTCCCAGCTACTCAGGAGGCTGAGGCAAGAGGATCACTTGAGCCCAGAAGTTGAGGTTGCAGTGAGCTAGGCTGACGCCACTGCACCCTAGCCGGGCCCAACCGAGCAAGACTCTGTCTCAGAAAAAGAGAAAAAAAATTTGAGTGCTTTTAAATGTTCCTTTACTTTCAAGTTTGGGGTTTGGGCCTGAGAATTTTTTATCTAGGGAAGTAGCTGGTAATCTGAAGCTGTAGAAGCTCTAGAGGAAGTTTAGCTTTCCCTGCATCGGCAGAGGTGCCTTAGGGTCATCTACAGACTCTTCCTGAGGGAGGGAAGTTGGAGGAGGATGAACTAAGGAAAATGAGGCAGTGAAACAAAAGCGTGAGTTCTGATTACCTCCCCTTGATGTAAAAGCAATGTCTTAGAAAAGAAATCATTTTTTTTTTTTTTTTTTTTTTTTTTTGAGACAGAGTCTCGCTTTGTTGCCCAGGCTAGAGTGAGTGCCGTGGCGTCAGCCTAGCTCACAGCAACCTCAAACTACTGGGCTCAAGGGATCCTCCTGCCTCAGCCTCCCAAGTAGCTGGGACTACAGGCATGTGCCACCATGCCCGGCTAATTTTTTTTTTTTTTGTATATATTAGTTGGCCAATTAATTTCTTTCTATTTATAGTAGAGACGGGGTCTCGCTCTTGCTCAGGCTGGTTTCGAACTCCTGACCTCGAGCAATCCGCCCGCCTCGGCCTCCCAGAGAGCTAGGATTACAGGCGTGAGCCACCGCGCCCGGCCAAAGAAATCATTTTAAATTCACACCAAAATATTTTGTGACTCATTTTTTGTTCTTAAAATAATGTATTTTTGTAATTTTGAGAATAAGGCAGCTAACTGATTATTGGTGAGACTAGCTGAATTGAGTAATACAAATTAGAAATCACTGAAGAATTTAGCTTATTTAATGGTATTCTAGAAAAAGTTATGGTGGATACTGACAAGTGGTCCCATTCTCTAGGGAACTAATTATTTAGCTATTCTGGTATAAAATGGCACCTCAATTAACAAACTTTCAGGGACAAAGCTCTTTTTATCAGAGTTGGTATGCCCTCCAAAGGTACTTTGTGTTCAGAGCACCCATCTTCTTTGGGAAAAGACTTGAATGTTACTAGCTTAGATAAGGCTGGGCCGCATAGTGAGAGGGTCAAGTGGATTCTTGAGTCAGATCTGCCTGGCTCCGGAACCCAGCTCTGTCATACCCTACCTGTCTGTCCATGGACAAATTATTTAATCTCTCTGCACCGTGGTTTTTTTCATCTGTAACAATACCTGCACTTCACAGGGTTGTGCGGATTGCATGTAATGTAGATAAAGAACATTGACTAGTACATGGCTTATAATAAACATTTAAAAAGTAATAGCTATAAGGCCGGGCGCCGGTGGCTCACGCCTGTAATCCTAGCACTATGGGAGGCCGAGGCGGGAGGATTGCTCGAGGTCAGAAGTTCAAAACCAGCCTGAGCAAGAGCGAGACCCCGTCTCTACTATAAATAGAAAGAAATTAATTGGCTAACTAATATATATAGAAAAAAAATTAGCCGGGCATGGTGGCACATGCCTGTAGTCCCAGCTACTCGGGAGGCTGAGGCAGGAGGATCGCTTGAGCCCAGGAGTTTGAGGTTGCTGTGAGCTAGGCTGGTGCCACGGCACTCACTCTAGCCTGGGCAACAAAGTGAGACTCTGTCTCAAAAAAAAAAAAAATAATAGCTATGAAACTTCTAAAGAGTGAATTAAGGCCATTGTGTAGCTTAGGGAAGAGCCTCACTCACTCTCCTAGTCTGGTCAGATGGAAAGGAGGTATTTATCGTCTATAGGCCCCAGTACCAAGAAGAAACTATTCCAGGAAGGCCCAGGGACAGCAGTGTGCTTGGCCAGACAAGAGGTTGTATGAGGAGAAGGAAGAAAATGCCTTGCCAAGGTTGAGTGGCTGCTGTAAACTACATTATCCTGTAATACATGGCTCTGACTCTGTTTTATGGGATCAAGTTTCCAGCAGTAACTTGTGACACTGGAATAACAATTCCTCTTAGTTCTGATCACTGTGAATGTAGAGTACTTTAGTTATTAAATAGGGTTTTCTCTTTCTTTTCCCTTAGAGATAGGATCTTAATCTGTTGCCTAGGCTAATGTACAGTGGTACAATCATAGCTCGACCTCCAGGGCTCAAGCAATCCTCTTGCTTCAGCCTCCTGAGTAGCTGGGACTACAGGCACACACCACCACAGCCTGCTAATTTTTGTATTTTTTGTAAAGACAGGGTCTCATTATGTTGCCCAAGCTGGTCTCGAACTCCTGGCCTCTAGTGATCTTCCCTCTTTGGCCTCCCAAAATGCTGGGATTACAGGCATGAGCCATTGCACCTGGCCTCAGTAGGGTTTTCTGTTGGCTACTTAAACTAGGTGTTTAGTTGACAAAATTTACGAAAATACTAGAGACCAGCTAGAATTCATATGAATAAGATAAAAGATGAGAACATCAAAAAGCAGCTGCTTAAATTTAGGATCAGAACTAATGGGGCAAGGGGAAAAGATTCCAATAAAATAGCATAATAGATCACTGAAAGAGAATTTTGTTTGTTTTATTTTTTAAGTTTTTATCCTAACCACTAGACCAGGGGTCCTCAAACTTTTTAAACAGGGGGCCAGTTCACTGTCCCTCAGACCGTTGGAGGGCTGGACTATAGTTTAAAAAAAACTATGAACAAATTCCTATGCACACTGCACATATCTCATTTTGAAGTAAAAAAACAAACGGGCAAAAGCACCCGCATGGGGCCCATGGGCCGTAGTTTGAGGATGCCTGCACTAGACTGTGAAAGAGAATCCTTTTTTTTTTTTTTCCAAGACAGACAGGTTTCACTATGTTGCCCAGGCTGGACTCAAACTTCTGGCTCAAGTGATCCTCCCGCCTCAGCCTCCCGAATAACTAGGGCTATAGGCACACTACTGGTACCACCATGCCTAGCTGAGAGAGAATTTTTCATACTGGCTGTATCATAAGGTTTTTGGCTTTCTCACATTAAGGATACCTTTTTGTAGCTGGATGTGGTGGCTCAAGCCTGTAATTGCAACACTTTGGGAGGCTGAGGTGGGAGGATCTCTTGAGGCCAGAAGTTCAAGACCAGCTCGGGCTACATAGTGAGACCCTGTCTCCACAAAAAAAAAATTAAAACTTAGCTGAGCATGGTGGCTTACGCCTGTAGTCCCAGCTACTTGGGAGACTGAGGCAGGAGGATCTCTTGAGCCCAGGATTTCCAGGTTGCAGTGAGTTACCGTCATGTCACTGTACTCCAGCCTGGGTGACAGTGAGACCCCAGTCTCTTTAAAAGGATATCTTTGACTCTTTTTCCCTTGTGTCCACTGGTTTTGAAATATTATACCTAAAAAATAAATTGCGTTAATTAACTATTAACTTGTTGGTCTTTTTTTTTTTTAAACTTACAGAACCACTTAGAACTTACGATCAACAAGAGAACCAGGATTGCCACTTTGGTTTGCTACAATTAAATTTAGCTTTACTAAGTGCCTACCACATGATAGGCTGCATACTAGGTGCTGTGTATAGATTATCTTATTTAATATGTACCCAGTTCCAAGATACATATTATTAACCCTATTTTACCAACCAAAAAGCAGAACTACAGTGTTAGTAATTTGATCAAATTTAGACAGCTGCTGTGTGACAGGCTTGCTACAGATAAATGTATGATTTCTGTTAGGCTTTTTAAAATGCTGATAGTTTTTGAAGACCCCCTTTTTTTTTTTTTTTTTTAACTAGTTTTTACACCCTCAGATGTCTCAGGCTCTTAGTTTGGGACCAACAAGCTCTTCAAATCCCATGGTTATTGTGTGCCAGGATAATGTGTACCTGTAATATTATCAGGATTATCAGGGAAATTCAAGACATGACAGACCAACAAGTCATGTTTCCAACTCAGGGAATAGATTTTGTAGGGAAAGAGTTGAAATAAGAGATAATGAGGTTCCTGAATTATGAATTGACTTGAGTATTCTCCATTGATATGTGATAATCATGAGTTGCGTATGTAACACAGCAATATACTCTTGTTAATTATTGTGTTTGATTTCTGAAGCCTTACATTTTAGAAAAAGGTACATAAATTATGTTAATTTTTTTACTACCTTTATGACCTTAGTAAGCTTGGAAATGTTTGCATATTATCATTTCTTAAAAAGAATGTGTATTCTGTTAGACGTAGTATTTCATAAATGTAAATTCAATTAATATAGTTGATAGTGTTATTCAGACTATTTACATCTTTACTGATTTTTTTGTGTGTGTCATTCATGGAAGGGTACTGAAATCAATATGACTTTTTTTTTTTTTTTTACGGTGTCTCACTCTGTTGCCTGGGCTAGAGTGCCATGGCATCAGCCTAGCTCACAGCAACCTCAAACTCCTGGGCTCAAGCAATCCTCCTGCCTCAGCCTCCCAAGTAGCTGGGACTACAGGCTTGTGCTGCCATGCCCGGCTAATTTTTTCTATTTTTAATAGAGACGAGATCTCGCTCTTGCTCAGGCTGGTCTCAAACTCCTGACCTCTAGTGATCCTTCCACCTTGGCCTCCCAGAATACTAGGATTACAGGCATGAGCCACCTCCCCTGGCCTTATTATATTATTATTACCTGAAATCAGTATAGAATGATTAGCTAATACCTGAATGTTCCTCTCACTCCACCCTCTGCTGATTATTATTTCTATTCTCAGACTCAATGACTTGGGGAATCTTAGAAAATATTTAAGGCTGTCTGATAACAATCTCTTTATCACATACAGATTTGGAAACTAGGTAACGTGTTCTGGCAGATCCCTGGCCTTGGGCAGATTCAAGGCTCTCTCTGGTCCATCTCACAACAACAGTGGTTCTCAACCAAGGGACAGTTTTGCCCCCGGGGCACATTTGGCAATGTCTGGAGACATTTTTGATTGTTGTATCTGGGTTAGTTTCTACTAGCATCTAGTCAGTAGAAAACAGATGCTATTGAGTATCCTATAATATACAGGATAGAACTACTTATAAGGAATTATTTAGTCTGAAATGTACATAGTGCTAAAGATTCAGAAGGTCTGTATTATAGGTGGTCTCTGTCTTTTATTTAACCTTCATTATTAAAAGGAAACTTAGCTGCTTCCCTAGTTAATGGATTCTGTTGTTACAGAAAGTTCTTCACACCAGATTTATTCTTTATTTTCTATTTCTTCTCTTTATATTTTTTTTGTTTGGAGAAGAAAATTTAAATAGTTAAAACATGTAAAAAAAAATAACTTTTGCAGAACAACTTCCCTAATATACAAACCCTTTAACATTGGGATATACTGTAGAAGTTGTTTGCTTGAGGTGATGGATACCCCAGTTACCCTGATTTAATCGTCAGGCATTGTATGCCTTTATCAAAATATCACATGTACCCCATAAATATGTTCAACTATTATGTATCCATAATAATTAAAAATTAGAAAGAAATTGTTACAGAAGTCAACAGAGGCTTATCAGCGCCTTACGTATGACAGTTTCACAATCAGCTCTTTTAGCTGTATGTGGGTACAATGTTCCCTGATGACTGTCAGGGTGGAAAATGGGTTAAGTCAAAGAAGCTGGTTGTTTATCACCAGCTGGAGTGGGAGAAAAGGGCCCTCCTCTCTGCCCCATGTCCAAGGCTAGAAGTATACAATGATGACTGCTGCTGATTTGAACGCTGCCAGGAACAAAGGCTTATGGAGAGGTCAGTACAATCTCGCCTCTAGCAAGAGATAGCAGAGTTATGATCCACTTTTCAAAGTTGCCTGAAAAAAAGTGCAAATATTCCAGTCTGCAGTTTGGACGAAAATCCCAGGTGTATATGCAGTTTTTTCCTGAGTTTGGACGAAAATCCCAGGTGTATATGCAGTTTTTTCCTGAGTTTGCAAATCGTCTTTTTCTTTTTCCCCTCACTGGTTCCATTGCCTTCTCTCAGTGGCATCACATGATGACATCTTGACCCAGAAGCCATTTTAATCCTTATTTAACGTTTGCACTCTGAAAGTGTTCTTTTCTGAGTGACTAGGAGCTTCAAGGTTCAAGGTCACTGTTAACTGTAGCACTGATTCCTGTGTGTGACTAAGGTGCTTATGCAAGTAAATACAAGTGGCCAACTTAAATTTTATTTATATCTAGTCTGTCTTGTCATTCTTTTTTAGCAAGAAAAAAGTAACTGAGCCTACTCCATCTTTTCTGCATGTATTTGTAGAATATTTGAGACTTGTCTTAAATGAGTCAATAAAATGTGGTATTTCTAGCTTTTCCTCATATCAGATTTCTGAGGTTTCTTTCAGCTGGACCTAATAAAATTCTCTATATGACTTTTCAGATGCAAGAATGAATTCCTTTGCAAAAACGTATCCTGAACACCACATCGAATGAGGGTGGTGTGCCAGAAGAGAGTCAGAGTTGTGTGTGTTCTGTAGGGCAGTCAGTTCATCAGGGACTGTGTTCAGAGCCTGTGCAATGGCCAGCGGCACCCTGAAGCAAGAGAATTTGAATCTCAAATGACCTTGATTGATTGGATAAGTAAACCAACAAAAAGCAAAATGATTTTCCTTTTTTTTTTTTTGAGATGAAATCTCTGTCACCTGGGCTAGAGTGCTATGGTGTCAGCCTACCTCACTGCAACCTCAGACTCCTGGGCTCAAGAAATCCTACTGCCTCAGCCTTCCAAGTAGCTGGGACTACAAGCATGTGCCACCACACCCAGCTAGTTTTTCTATTTTTAGTAGAGACAGTATCTCACTCTTGCTCAGGCAGGTCTTGAACTCCTGACCTCAAGTGATCCTGCCGCCTCGGTCTCCCAGAGTGTTAGGATTATAGGCATGAGCCACCACCTCCAGCCCAGATAACTTTTTAAAGCTAGCGTGCTACTACTAATAGCTAACTTTCTGTGAATACTTGCCTTAAGCCGACATTGATCTAAGCCATTTTACATGACTCATTTACCCAGGAGAGGTACCAGCAAGATCAGAGGAAACACAGATAATCTTTCCTCCCCTAGGTCACCTGAACCCCGTGTAGTAGCAAAGTGTGGGCCCATACTACTATCTCCAGCACCAGGCTCCTTGTGTTCCGTGTTTGCTGAGCCTTGAGGGAACAAGGCTATTTCTTAGGATATAAATAGATACCTATTAATGTTATAGATGGGTGGAGGACATGTTTTTTCTTTGTTTGAAGCAAACACATTAAATTTGACTTGTGTTCAGAATCGTTTTAATGACATTTATTGGAGGCTCACATATATGCATAGGAAGAAGGTATAAAAATCCTGCTCATTTGGCAGGAAAATTAACATGACTTCAATGTACGGTTTCTAATTTGAACCCACAGGTTGAATGTAGAAAACTGGAATTTTATTTAAGTGCCTTTAGATGAAATGGTCAAACATTATCATGTCTATAGAACAGAGTTCTAGAATCTTAATCGTGTTCTAAATCAGCATCAGTAAGATGATTTTAATATTATATGTTATGTGTAGAAATAACAAAAATTACTTTCCTGGTTTTTAGATGTGTGGTTTTTAACAACAGAGGAGTGGCCGGAGAAAATCTCTTGGTAAGTAAATTTAAATGAGAACAGTCTTAATTTTTAAAAGAATCATTTCCAGTGCCATAACAAAAAGCATATTCTTTTTATTTACAATAACTATTTGTTTATGTAAGCAATACAAGTTCATTGTAGAAAAATACAGGTAAGCCAAAAAAAAAAAAGAAATTTATAAGACCCATAATTATACAACCAAGGAAATCTCCTTAGTCTATGTTCATTCAAATCTTATATATAAATAAAATACATATATTTTTGTAGAAATTAAGATATGTTTTTATTTTATTTTTTTATGTCCATAGACACTATTATGACTTAAAGATTTTATTTTATAACTAAAAATTTGTACTTACTATAATTTGACATCAGTAGATATTCATCTATATCATTTTTAATGCGAAACACATTTCCTTTAAAAATTAACCAGTAGAAAACAAACTAGTACAGTGATAGTTTTTTTTTTTAACCTGTGAAATTTACTTTTGTCATGAAATGGACTGACTTTATGTTATATGTCTTTTTGCCAAATGAAGTTCATGTAGCAGAAATGTTATTTAAACTTTTTCAATTTAAATCAAGTCTTTTGTTCCCCCCTGCTCTAATTTTGACGTTTTGCTAGGATAGAAGTTCTTTCACCTCTTAGAATGTTATTGGCTCTATCTGCTATTTAAATCTGTGAGTTGCAATGAGATATATTAATATTACACTCTCTGAAATTTTCTTGCAGCTTTTTACCTTTTAGTCCTTCACCAGCCTAATCATCAAAGGCAATTATACCAGAATTGAAAGAAAGGTTTTTTTGAGTCATCGATAAGTCACGCTGTAAAGTACTTAGGCCCTGGAGGAAGTCAAGATCAATGTGATTTCAAAAGCAAAAGTTGTAAAATGTTTATGGTTTTACTCCAGTGCCTCATAACAAATACTTTGATGTGAAAATTCACATTCCCTCATTCAGTTCAGCCCTTTAGGGATCTTGTAGACAGATCTTACTATAAAAGGAGAGATTTGAATTTGTCGCTGTGGCCAGGGCACCCAAGCAAATCGTTTTGAGCAGCTCCTGTCTGCTGTGCGTCCCTCTAGGCGCTTCCAGGACACAAAGGGGGAGGAAATGGTCTGAGGCTCTCAAGGAAACAACATGCTGTAGACTCTGTTAGGTGTCTGTAAAGTGAGGGACGAAGAGTCACTCATTAAGCAGAGCTGTGGTGTGTACCTATTAGATCAGGCGCTGTGCCAGGCAGTAGAGTGAGGGGTATGCATGTTAATGCGACAGAACCCAGTCCTTAGGAGCTCAAACTGTGGTTGTGGGAGAGAGTCAGGCACATAAAAATACACACAGTGCAGTGCTCAGTGTCACCACAGGAAGATATTAAGGCTACAGAGCACAGAAGGAAGGAATAACAAAGTGCCTAGGGACATAGGAGAATTCCTATTAGAGGTAACATTTTGAGTTGGATCTCAAAGCCTCCAGGAGAGGGATAGAGGCTCTCTTAGTATAAAGAACAAAGCATTGGCTGAGGTGGCTCACGCCTGTAATCCCAGCACTCTGGGAAGCTGAGGAGGGCAGATTGCTCAAGGTCAGGAGTTCGAAACCAGCCTGAGCAAGAGCGAGACCCCATCTCTACTATAAATAGAAATTGGGGGGAGGGAAGGGAAAGGCATTTATTGAAACCTTAAAATCTGTACCCCCATAATATGCCGGAAAAAAAAAAGAACACCTAAAAATCAGTAACAAAAGACAAACAATCCAGTAAAAGTTGGCAAAAGAAAAAAAAAAAAGAAATTAATCGGCCAACTAATATATATATAAAAAATTAGCCGGGCATGGTGGCTCATGCCTGTAGTCCCAGCTACTCAGGAGGCCGAAGCAGGAGGATTGCTTGAGCCCAGGAGTTTGAGGTCTCTGTGAGCTAGGCTGACACCATGGCACTCTAGCGCGGGCAACAGAGTGAGACTCTGTCTCAAAAAAAAAAACAAATACATATAACCTAAACATTTGTACCCCCGTAACATGCTGAAATAAAAAAAAAAAAAGAAAAAAAATTACCAGTACTTTGAGTTCTTACAAAGGGATAGTTTATACACTTTTTTTTATTTTTTTTTTGAGATAGAGTCTCACTCTGTTGCCTGGGCTAGAGTGAGTGCTGTGGCGTCAGCCTAGCTCACAGCAACCTCTAACTCCTGGGCTCAAGCTATCCTTCTGCCTCAGCCTCCCAAGTAGCTGGGACTACAGGCATGCGCCACCATGCCCGGCTAAGTTTTTCTATATATTTTTAGTTGTCCAATTTATTTCTATTTTTAGTACAGACGGGATCTCGCTCTTGCTCAGGCTGGTTTCAAACTCTGACCCTGAGCAACCCGCCGGCCTTGGCTTCCCAGGGTGCTAGGTTTACAGGCGTGAGCGACCGTGCCTGGCAGTATATACAATTTTTTTTTTTTTTTTTTTTGAGACAGAGTCTCACTTTGTTGCCCAGGTTAGAGTGCCATGGCATCAGCCTAGCTCACAGCAACCTCAAACTGCTGGGCTCAAGCGATCCTCCTGCCTCAGCCTCCCGGGTAGCTGGGACTACAAGCATGTGCCACCATGCCCGGCTGATTTTTTCTATATATTTTTGGTTGGCCTATTATTTTCTTTCTATTTTTAGTAGAGACGGGGTCTCGCTCTTGCTCAGGCTGGTTTTTTTTTTTTGTTTTGTTTTGTTTTTTTTTCTTTTCTTTTTCTAGTTAAGGATCCATATGGATGTCAGGCTGGTTTTGAACTCCTGACCTTGAGCAATCCTCCCGCCTCGGCCTCCCAGAGTGCTAGGATTACAGACTTGAGCCACCGCGCCCGGCCAGTATATACACTTTTAAAAATTATTTTAAAGAATTCACACGGTTCTAAGCTAGCAGATAGGAATAGCTTAGTGCCTGGGGTCTTAAACAATGTATAGGTTAAATTCTGATGAACTAGTAACTGCAGCAGGTATCTGTATCAAAATGGAAAATGCAAACTAAGGTGTTAAGAGCTACAGTCTGGCAAGCAGCCTGAGTGTGCGTAGCAGAAAGTACCGTAAGAAGCCCCAAATTAAAGTTTTGTTCTCAGAACTATCCAGCTAAGCAATAGAGAAAAAGTCAACCTTTCTATGTCTCTTTTTCTTATCTGAAAAATTATAATAATAATAAGCACTTGCCAACTCTCAAGGATGTTTGAAGTTCACATGGAATGATGAATATGAAAATATCTTGTAAAATCTTTTTGTAATCCAAGGCATAATTGCTACTGCATTAACTCTTAGGTCATTAGGGAATAAAAGTATATATTTAATTATAATTCATTCCCTTAAATTTTGCTTTATTTTATTTTTATTTTTTAAAATTCATATTTCGGCCAGGCGCAGTGGCTCACGCCTGTAATCCTAGCTCTCTGGGAGGCCGAGGCGGGCGGATCGCTCGAGGTGAGGAGTTCGAAACCAGCCTGAGCAAGAGCGAGACCCCCGTCTCTACTATAAATAGAAAGAAATTAATTGGCCAACTAACATATATAGAAAAAATTAGCCGGGCATGGTGGCGCGTGCCTGTAGTCCCAGCTACTCGGGAGGCTGAGGCAGGAGGATCGCTTGAGCCCAGGAATTTGAGGTTGCTGTGAGCTAGGCTGACGCCATGGCACTCACTCTAGCCTGGGCAACAAAGTGAGACTCTGTCTCAAAAAAAAAAAATAAAAAAATTCATATTTCAAATTCTTTTAAATTACAAAAATTTTAGATTTTTTATTCTTTTACCTTCTTTTTCACTTGACCATGAAAAAAGCATAAATTTTGTTTTTAAAGTAGTTCTAAAAGGATATAATTATAATCACATTCTGGTCATTCTACATCTTATTCTTAAGTTGGATCACAAAAACAAGATGCCGATATTATCAGGGCTAAATTTGATATTTAGATCCCTTGATAATTCTTTCTGTTTTAGAGCTATGAACAATTACTGTTTCATACTAGAGGAACTCTTATGTTATTTTATTTTATTTATTGATTTAATGTTTGTTTATACCTCACCTTGTTCCAGAAAGAATTTAGTATGGCTCAGACCCAGAGTAAGTAAGACCTTAAAATAGGCTTAAAAAAAACACAAAAGATGAACCAACAAAGATCAAACAGAAAGAAACTGTCTCTGTCTGAAATTAACCCACAAGAACTAGCAGAGGTAAAGTGGAATTTAGGGTAAGCAGTTCTCCTGGGAGTGGAAGAAATGCAAAAGTAAAGTGCTTGCTGTAGTGTGTCAGAGAGAGATATACTTTGAATTTATAGAGGTTACTATGGCTTATGCAAAGGAGAATTAGGAAATAGAAATTTTCTTTTTAAAAGTGATAGCAAGTTTTATTTAGAAAGTATAGAAAAGCTACTCCATAGACAGAGCAGAGGCTCGTTCTCCCTGTGGAGGAAAACCGGCCAGAACTAGAAATTTCCTACTACCATATTGTCCTCATTTTCCATTAGTCATTGCAAGATTGAGGGAAAGCCAAAGGCCTTTCTCACTGGGAATTAGAAGTTTATACCTTGCTTCTCTGGGGCTGTTCACTGTGGGAAACAGCTGAGTCTCAGACATTCCTGCAGGGTTGCGGGAGTCCTCGGAGTAAATGGGACCTTTTCTTCTCCTCTAAGATTGGTTTTCAAGGATGGGAATCCAGGATCCGAGTTATCCACAAACTTACTAATGTTACTGATCACTTCATGTACTTTAGGGATGATAATTTACAAAGAACTTAGCCACCTTTGAGCTGAAAGCTACATATGGGTCTCTTTGTTTTTAATTATGGGGTCATACAGACTTGTGTCCCGAGGCCCAGTGAGAAAAATCTAGCCACTTTGGAAAATAGTCTGGCAGTTCCTCAAAAAAGTTAAGCATAGAGTTATTTATTATAGGACGCAGCAATTCCACTCCAAGACAAATGAAAATATATGTTCTCACAACAACTGTACACAAATATTTATAGTAGTGTTATTCATAATAGCCAAATGGTAGAAACAACCCAAATATTCATCAAAAAATGAATAAACCAGATGTAAGATGTCCATATCATAGCATATTATTCCACATTAAAAAGAAATCACAGCCGGGCGCAGTGGCTCACGCCTGTAATCCTAGCACTCTGGTAGGCCAAGGCAGGTGGATAGCTCGAGGTCAGGAGTTCGAAACCAGCCTGACCAAGAGCGAGACCCCATCTCTACTATAAATAGAAAGAAATTAATTGGCCAACTAATATATATAGAACAAATTAGCCGGGCATGGTGGCACATGCCTGTAGTCCCAGCTACTTGGCAGGCTGAGGCAGGAGGATCGCTTGAGCCCAGGAGTTTGAGGTTGCTGTGAGGTAGGCTGACGCAACGGCCTGGGCAACAAAGCGAGACTTTGTCTCAAAAAAAAAAAAAAAAAAAAAAAAAAAAAAAATATATATATATATATATATATATATAAAGAAATCATGACCAGGTGCAGTGGCTCACGCCTGTGATCCTAACACTCTGGGAGGCCGAGGCAGGCGGATCTTTTGAGCTCAGAAGTTTGAGACCAGCCTGAGCAAGAGTGAGACCCCATCTCTACTAAAAAAATAGAAAGAAATTACCTGGATAATTAAAAAGTATATATATAGAAAAATTTAGGCGGGCATGATGGCGCATGCCTGTAGTCCCAGCTACTCGGGAGGCTGAGGCAGGAGGATCACTTGAGCCCAGGAGTTTGAGGTTTCCATGAGCTAGGCTGATGCCATGGCACTCTAGCCCAGGCAACAGACTAAGATCTGTCTTCTCAAAAAAAAAAAAAAAAAACCAAGGAATCAAATCCTAATTCATGCTATAATAGGGATGAACTTTGAAAGGATTATGCCAAGTGAAAGAGGCCAATCACAACAGACCACATATTGTATGATTCCATTTATGTGAAATGTTCAAAATGAGCAAATCTGTAGAGACAGAAAGTAGATGAGTGATTGTGTGAGACTTAGGGAAGCGATGTGACCACTAATGGTAGGGAGTTTCTTTTTAGGGTGATGAAAATATTCTAAAATCGTGGTGGCAGAACTCTGGATATACTGAAAACCATTGACTTGTACTTTTAAATGAGTAAATTGTGTAGTATGTGAATTATATCTTATAAAACTGTAAAAAGAAAAGCCACGTTCAGGTGTTTCCAGTTCAAGTTAGAGCAGCTCAGCAGGTAAGGGAGAGCTGACAGGTCAAGTGTAAGACACTTTAAAGCAGTGCTGTTCAAAGTATGGCCTGTGGACCAACTTCTATTCTCAAACTGAAATAGCAGCCCCTGGCAAGATGAAGGGCTCTGATAGAACGTAAGCCAGTTTAGGAATTGTAGAAGCAGAGGGTAGAAAATCACTGATAGCATAGTTTAAGTGCTCTCACCACAAAAAATATAGTGTGAGTTAATGCGTATGTTAATTAGCTTGATTTAGCCATTCCCCAGTTTCAACACATCATGTTGTACACAGTAAATATATACTATTTTTGTCAATTTAAAAAAGTTATTTATTTATTTATTTTTTTTTTTGAGACAGAGTCTCACTTTGTTGCCCAGGCTAGAGTGAGTGCCGTGGCGTCAGCGTAGCTCACAGCAACCTCAAACTCCTGGACTCATGCGATCCTCCTGCCTCAGCCTCCCAAGTAGCTGGGACTACAGGCATGCAGCACCATGCCTGGCTAATTTTTTCTACATATATTAGTTGGCCATTTAATTTCTTTCTATTTATAGCAGTGACAGGTCTTACTCTTGCTCAGGCTGGTTTCAAACTCCTGACCTCGAGCAATCCCCCCCACCCCTCGGCCTCCTAGAGTGCTAGGATTACAGGCATGAGCCACTGCCACTCGGCCTAAAAAAGTGAATTTTAAAAAAAGAGGCCAGTATCTGGAGGCTTTGTTGGAATAAAGAAAATAAATTAATTAATTAAAAAAAAAAAAAAAAAAAAAGAGGCCAGGCGCAGTGGCTCACGCCTGTAATCCTAGCACTCTGGGAGGCTGAAGTGGGCAGATCGTTTGAGCTCAGGAGTTCGAGACCAGCCTGAGCAAGAGCAAAACACCATCTCTACTAAAAATAGAAAGAAATTAATTGGCCAACTAAAAAAATATATTAAAAAATTAGCCGGGCATGGTGGTGCATGCCTGTAGTCCCAGCTACTTGGGAGGCTGAGGCAGGAGGATCACTTGAGCCCAGGAGTTTGAGGTTGCTGTGAGCTAGGCTGATGCCATGGCACTCTAGCCCGGGCAACACAGTGAGACTCTGTCTCAAAAAAAATAAACTAAAATAATTTCGAAATTAAAAGAATATTAAATAATTAAAGAGTTTTAGAAATCCTATAATAATTTAATAGCTAGTTACCATTTATTGAATGCTTAATATGTACCAGGTGATCCTATAAGGTATGCGATGTTTGGGAATACTTCCCCATGTGCTGCAATGAATCCAAGGGATTGGGACCCCCATAGAACTAGATGTCCCTTCTCCCAAGTCACTCTAGGTGGGTTTTATCATTCTTGTCATTGCAGCATCCTCCGTTCTCGGCTCAGCTCTCACCCCATTTCTTTATTCTCTGAGCATAGAATCCTCTGGTTGTGCATTAGAATCCTCTGGGAAGCCTTGAAAAATACTGATCCCTGAACCCCATCCTCCAGGGATTGTGATTCATTTGGAGTCCAGGTGTTTGTAATTTTTTTTTTAAACACTCTTCCATGAGTTCAATGTGCAAACAGGGCTGCAAACCCCTGGTAGGTGGTGAGAAGTCCTACATGGGGCATCCTCCCTGACCCTGGTGAGCTGTATCTGGCCCCAAACCCAGCCAGGGTAGAGCATGAGATTTGCCTGTTAGGAGCCTGGACTGAATTTCTGTCCGGCTGGCCTGCTGTAAGCTGCTAGCAGAACTGCTCATTTAGTGGTGTAGCCAGCTTGTGAGCAGGGCTGCACGAGCATGTGCCGCAGCCATCTGGAGCATTAGCAGGAACGTCGCACAGAGGCCAGCTTGGCCTCAGAGTTGGCCAGGAAATTTCCTGGGGGCCCTTTGTTTTGTGGTTAGTTATTTTTAAAAATCAGCAAACTCGCAGGCAAATTTAGACACTTGGTCATTTTCTGTGTCTGTGGATGACTAGGTAAAGTGGTTGTTCATGAAATTACTGGTTTTATGTATGTGGAATGCATTTCTTTTCTCTGACTTCTTTTTTTTTTTTTTTTTCTTTTCCAACAAAGCCTCCAGATACGACTTCTTATTTAATGAACTCATATTCCAAAACTAAGATGAAGTTTCCTAGAGACAATTTGGGCAGTTCATTGGGTACTGGACAGGGGATGGGTGGAATGAAAACAAATCACACTGTAGAGATCAATTAAAGTGCATAATTACTCCTATATTAGAAAAGGATTATTCCTTTTAGGGGAGCCCACATCCACACAAAAATCACAGAGTTACATAATAGCATCTTACCAATATTTGAGTGCAGATCATAAAACACCTGAGAGATGAAGATTGTAAAATAAAATATTCTAACTTTTTGATAAAATATTCTAAGTTCCTAATGTTTATAAGACATTAACTATAAAGTAGATGTGAAATTTAAATGATTTTTTAAAAAGATGTTTATATGTCTTTTCAGTTTTCATTTTGCCAGGCAGAAAATTAAAATTCTAGGCATCGTAGGTCGGTATTGGATGTGTGGTAACCCTAGCCCTGAGAGAGAGGGATTCTGAGTTGTGCTCTTTACTGCAGATTAGCAAATTAATCTCCTCCAAGAATAGCTAGAGAGAGTCAGGCTACCTGATTAACAGGGTGAATTTTAACATTTCTTTCTAGATCAAAAACATTTTTTAATAAAAATTTTTAAAAATTTCATTCTGGCCGGGCGCGGTGGCTCACGCCTGTAATCCTAGCTCTCTGGGAGGCCGAGGCGGGCGGATTGCTCGAGGTCGGGAGTTCAAAACCAGCCTGAGCAAGAGCGAGACCCCGTCTCTACTATAAATAGAAAGAAACTAATTGGCCAACTAATATATATAGAAAAAAATTAACCGGGCATGGTGGCGCATGCCTGTAGTCCCAGCTACTTGGGAGGCTGAGACAGAAGGATCGCTTGAGCCCAGGAGTCTGAGGTTGCTGTGAGCTAGGCTGACGCCATGGCACTCACTCTAGCCTGGGCAACAAAGTGAGACTCTGTCTCAAAAAAAAAAAAAAAAAAAAAAAAAAAAAAAAAATTTCATTCTAAGACAGATATTCTAAACCCAGGACAAGAAAATTATCTTTCAGGTTAGGGAGAAATCAGTTTGTCTGCTTTTAAAAAGCCCTTAGTTAATTAAGAAGGATAAATTAGATATAGTTCATAAATATAAGATATATACTTTATTCTTTTCCTATTATATATGAATAATTAGGAATTAATTATATTTCATTCTCTCTAGTACTTTTTTTTTTTTTTTTGAGACAGTCTCACTTTGTTGCCCAGGCTAGAGTGAGTGCCGTGGCATCAGCCTAGCTCACAGCAACCTCAAACTCTTGGGCTTAAGGGATCCTCCCACCTCAGTTTCCCGAGTAGCTGGGACTACAAAAAAAAACACAAAAAACAACTAACCTCTAACTGCCATTAAAAAAATACTATTGTTTGCTCTCTGACCATAGCTGTAGTTGAACAATTTAAGCAATCCTAGTTTGTAATTATTGTCAAATTATTCTAACTTATAAAATATTTATATACAAACATCTGCTGGAAGGTTATATATCTTTTTGATTCTCTGGATTTTTCCAGAACACTTTTTCCATCCTTATCTCCATCCTTATCTCACCTGGAAGTTTTTTTTTTTTTTTTGAGACAGAGTCTCACTTTGTTGCCCAGGCTAGAGTGAGTGCTGTGGCGTCAGCCTAGCTCACAGCAACCTCAAACTCCTGGGCTCAAGCAATCCTTCTACCTCAGCCTCCCAAGTAGCTGGGACTACAGGCATGCGCCACCATGCCCGGCTAGTTTTTTTTTCTTATATATATTAGTTGGCCAATTAATTTCTTTCTATTTTTATAGTAGAGACAGGGTCTCGCTCTTGCTCAGGCTGGTTTTGAACTCCTGACCTCAAGCAATCCGCCCGCCTCAGCCTCCCAGAGTGCTGGGATTACAGGCGTGAGCCACCATGCCTGGCCTCACCTGGGAGTTTTAACCATGCAGCTGAACCCTGCCAGGTCTTCCTTCATCCCCTTTCTGATTAGGTGGTTTCACCTACTTCTGTCCTGGAAGCACAAAGATAGGAATTACTGCAATAGGATATTTGTTGGTTGTATTAGTAGCCCTGATAGTTGAGAATTAACTACAGTCTTTTGTCTAAAAAGGTTGTCAGTTTCAGAATATTGGGGATTGTGTAAAAAATAAATAATAAGTAAAAAGCTACTCAGCCAGGCTCGGTGGCTTAAGCCTGTAATCCCAGCACTTTGGAAGGCACAGGCAGGAGGATCTCTTGAGGCCAGGTGTTCGAAACAAGTGTGGGCAACATAGCAAGATTCTGTCTGTACAAAAAATCTTAAAAAAAAAAAAAATTAGCCAGGTGTGGTGGCACATGCCCGTAGTCCCAGTTACTCTGGAGGCTGAAGCAGGAGGATCACTTGAACCCAGAAGTTCAAGGTTGCTGTGAGCTGTGGATCACACCACTGTGCTCCACTCGGGGTGACAGAGCGAGACCCCATCTCATAAACTGATAGATAGTTGTATCTGCAGGCCTGAAGACAATTTCTGCAAAGCTTACCAATTCAGTGTTTTGCCCCACAAGTGTCTTTGCTTGTGTTTTGTGGGTGAATTTTTTCTTCAGTGGGTCCCAAGTTCTGTAGGCTCTGCTCGTTTCTAACTTTAGATCCTGTGAAGAAGGAAGACATATGATATTTCCTGTTGGAGCCCATCGAGTAGCAATAGGTTGTGTGATATAACCATGTAATTTGGCATATCAGAACTTATTAATCAGGTCTTCTCACTTTCAGTTCTGTGTGGCTCAGTTCAACTTGACAAGTGTTATTGACCGTCGGAGATAGGTGAGGCAGACAGTAACACAGAGAGACTTGCATGGGGTAGTGAGGCAGGGAGCAGGCCGGAAGGGGCAGTTAAGGGTAGAACTGGGAAAGGTCGAGAGGTCCTAGAGGACAGGGCCAGTCTTGCCTGCTGTGACATTTATCCAAAGCACAATTTCATCAGGCAGTGTTGACAGTGAAGGACACCAAGCAGGTAAAATTTACTCAGATGGCAAGGATATTAAGGAATCTAGCAGGCTGAGGGAGGTGGCTCACACCTGTAATTCTAGCACTCTGGGGGGCTGAGGCAGGAGGATTTCTCAAGGTCAGGATTTCAAAACCAGCCAGAGCAAGATTGAGATCCTGTTTCTACCAAAAATAGAAAAAATTGGGTGGTCATGGTATTGTACACCTGTAGTCCCAACTACTTGGGAGGTTGAGGCAGGAGGATCACTTGAGCCCTGGAGTTTGAGGTTGCAGTTAGCTATAATGATGCTACTGCACTCTAGCCAGGGTGACAGAGCGAGATTCTGTCTCAAAAATAAATAAAGAAAGAAAGAACCTAGTAGACAAGGGAATAGCAATGTCCCCTTGGCCTGAATCTGTACATATGAAGAAATAATAAAATACAGAGCTGGAAAAGTTGCTTGGCATTATATTGTAAAAGGTCTTGAACACTTGGCAGAGGAATTTGTACTTAATTCAGTAGGCAATGGAAGGGTAATGAAGAATTTTAAGCAGAAAGACTGTCATGATTAGAGCTGGAAGTGTTCTTTAGGAAGATTAAATCTGACATTGCATTGGATGTAGGATTATAGACGATTATGAGGAAAACTGGGAGTTAGCCAGTGAAGAGGTTATTGCGGCGGTCCAGCTGGGAGGTAAACCGGCCTAGGAGCAGAGACAGTTGGTTTCACATCCTCACCCCCTGGGCACCCCCCATTCCCACGCATGCCTGCCTGAGTGCTGAGCAGGTCAACCGCAAGCACTTGCATCTCTCTGACTGGGGGCCTTCCCTAGCCACTGAAGGGCAGCCTGGAAATGCTAGGGAGTTAATGTCCTCCAGGAGTAGCCTTCAACCAGTGGCCGAAGGGAATTGGCAGATAAATAAGGGACCAGGTAACCTCTATGATCTTTCCTGACACTAAGATTCTATGATCACAGTAATTTTCCATAGGCTATTTTTTTAATATCCTAATTCTGCTGTGTATGTGTGTGTCTATGTGTATGTATGCATTTGTCCATACGTATACACACATACATCGCTTAATGCTACGGTCCCCAACCCCCATTCCGTCCGTGGCTTGTTAGGAACTGAGCTGCACAGCAGGAGGTGAGTGGCAGGCAAGCAAGCAAAGCTTCATCTGTATTTATAGCCGCTCCCCATCGATTGCATCACTACCTAAGCTCCGCCTCCTGTTAGGTCAGCAGGGGCATTCCATTCTCACAGGAGCTGTGTAAACTGCACCAGGGATCTAGGTTGCAGCTCCTTTGGAGAATCTAATGCCTGAGGATCTGAGGTGGAGCTGAGGCAGTGATGCTAGCGCTGGGGAGCAGCTGCACATGCAGATTGTCGTTAGCAGAGAGGTTTGACTGCACAATAAATGTATCTGAGTCATCCCAAAATCACTGCCCCCTACTCCCAATCTGTGTGTGGAAAAATTGTCTTCCATGAAACTGATCCCCGGTGCCAAAAAGGTTGGGGACCACTGACTTAAACCTGTATAACAGGAGGATGTGTTGAGTACTGTTCATAAAAAATTCAGAACTTTTAGAGCTGTGCGGTGTGAATAGATTTGAGTGTAATAAAAATGCTGAGTAAGGATTTCTTCACTTAAATTCTCATGACAAATTCCAAAGTCACTGTGATAAGCATGGTAGAAGACACTGTTCTTTATTATTATTATTATTATTATTATTTTTTGAGACAGACTCTTGATTTGTTGCCCAGGCTAGAGTGAGTGCCATGGCGTCAGCCTAGCTCACAGCAACCTCAAACTCCTGGGCTCAATTGATCCTCCTGCCTCAGCCTCCCGAGTAGCTGGGACTACAGGCATGCGCCACCATGCCTGGCTAATTTTTTTCTATATATATTAGTTGGCCAATTCATTTCTTTCTATTTATAGTAGAGAAGGGGGTCTCACTCTTGCTCAGGCTGGTTTTGAACTCCTGACCTTGAGCAATCCGCCCACCTCGGCCTCCTAGAGTGCTAGGATTACAGGTGTGAGCCACCGTGCCCGGCCAGAAGACTGTTCTAGTGTAGATTTTACACTGAACTTGTGCCCCTCAAGGGCATTTAATTACAAAGTATTTTTTTAAGTATCTCAGCATAGTCACTTGTTATCTGTTAAGATGTTTCATTAATAGGAGTTATTTAACCTCTGTAAATTCAGTTTCCTCATTTATAAAATAGACATAATGATAGGATCTTCCTCAGGGTTTTGTGGTCACAAATACAATGATTTGATAAATGTGAGCCATTGTAAATACTGTCAGGTTAACATTTGTCTTTTGGAGAGTTACATATTTGCAGATTTCAAAAAAATGACAGTTAGGCAATAGGCCATGTTTTAGGGATGAATTTAGTTGGAGGGATTGTTGAAAACTATAATTTTCTCAGACTCTTAGCAATTGAATGGTGGGTGATACATAACCTTCTTAGTGATCATGGTTTGTTGGAATAGTAAAATTGGGTATGCAGATGACTAGTGTCCATATTTTTATTAGAGTATTATTAACAGATTTATCTCCTTGTTATTACATTTCTGGTTATTTTTTCTCACATATCCTTTATTCATACATACACATTCACATATATTCTATGGAGAGGATTGCCTCTTCCTTCCAGAGCTCAAATAAAACATCCGTGTTGCTTTTCAGCTGCAAATAAAACCTTATCGATGAAGTTCACATGAAAACCATTTGTTTTAATGCATTATGTATCGAGGCATAATCAGCTTTACATATTTTAACATTTTAAGTGTCCATTGCAGTGTAATCCAGTTGGGGCTATGTGAATACATATATACTATTGTAAAAGAAAACATTTGATTAGTAAATCAGAATTATTTTGCTTGATCTAGAGCAAAGGCAGCACGAGGAAACCACACTCCTTCACTAACAGCACTCGAATTGGAGAAGAAGGTTTCCTAGTTAGAAATTAGCTACAATTTAGAATTTTTGTGGCATGGCTAGAAAGCTGTCTTTGCTCGTTTGCCTGATTGTTTTATAATGAAGAATTATTTTGGCTTTTTCAGGCATAGATTATTTCATTTCTATTAAAAAAAACATAATTCTCCACTTTTTCTTCCTAAATTGACTGTTCTTGTTAAGTTGGAAACACATTTGCATACAGTATTTCTTTTCTGTTTAATTTAAGGTATTTATATTGGTCTCGCCCCGTCTGCATCAAGCCTTCCTTGCATGTTCACAGCTTTTTGTTAGTACCTAACTCAAATTGTGTTGACTTTATTTATTTATTTATTTTTTGAAACAGAGTCTCGCTTTGTTGCCCAGGCTAGAGTGAGTGCCATGGCATCAGCCTAGCTCACTGCAACCTCAAACTCCTGGGCTCAAGCAATCCTTCTGCCACAGCCTCCCGAGTAGCTGGGACTACAGGCATGCGCTATCATGCCTGGCTAATTTTTTCTATATATATTAGTTGGCCAATTAATTTCTTTCTATTTATAGTAGAGACGGGGTCTCGCTCTTGCTCAGGCTGGTTTTTAACTCCTGACCTCGAGCAATCCGCCCGCCTCGGCCTCCCAGAGTGCTAGGATTATAGGCATGAGCCACCGCGCCCGGCCCATGTTGACTTTAAATGGCATATATGTGCACTGCAAGATATGAAAATGATAAATTATTATTACTGTAGTATGTGCAAAGGTTGTTTTCTCATATTTATGACATCTTGCTCTTATTTACATTTCTGCATTATGCAAATCATTAACCTCACATTTTAATTTTTGTGCTCTACTTGTCACTACTTCCAGACGCCAAGGACTTACTGTTGTGCTAACACTGAAGACCTGGAGACAGTTATCCACCATGTGCACAGCCTGTTCCCTTCCGCTCCTTTTCTGGCAGCTGGGGTTTCAATGGGAGGGTAAGGTTTTCCCTTTCCAAAATACTGACAGGGAAGCAATCTTGTTGGCTATCTCTTTCAGAGGGCTCTAAGCCGGCTGCATAGACATTTTAAAATAAATGTCTGATTATTTTTATCATATTTTATCACATGGTTGACATGAAGGAAGGAAGGAAGGAATGCAGGTGAATTTTAACAATTTAATGGACATCCGACTACCAGTCACTGCAGCAAAAAGGACGCAAGGACTCTGGGGTTTGTGAGCTTTGGGGGCTCAGCTTAGGCCCATGGAGTTGGTTCGCGTCACTCGGCGTTTGCCACGCTGACGTCCTGGTTCCCTGACGCCCTCCCAGCCACCCTCTCGCTGCCTGGGAAACTGAACTGGTAGCACGACTTTCATCCCTCCAGTCACAGAAATAATCACCTATTGCTCTTTCCAACCCCAGTGGCCTTCAAAATTATTTTTCCCCAGGTGGTGGTGTGTTTTGTTTTGTTTTGTTACTGGTCAAATGGACCTGCTGTGGAGCGCTGTCCTAGACACTGAAATTTGATTGTTCACCCCCTACTCCAGCTGCTATTTTTAGCACATGACTATTATAATTTGTGCTGCTCGCCATTACTTTGGGCCTTATGTGGAACTTTTATTTGCCATGTTTACATAAAGGCCTATTTCTACTAATAATTGTTTTTGGTTGGTGTTCTAGTGACAGCTTAAGGAAATTCAAAATTTTTATCATCTGGCATGTTACCATGCTTTGGATTCCCTAAACCATTGTCCAAAACTACTTTTTAAAATCAGGAAATAACTTGAGAATGATATTTTTCCTTAATTCTGTAATTGATTTGTCATTTCAGTTTTCGAAATAGCTTACTTTATTTACTTGAAAATGAACAGCCTTTACAAATGATACACTCTAAAAAATAGGCTTTAACTACAGCTTTTTAGTTTCTGATAAACATAAAACTAAGAGAAAAGAATACATTTCTTACATTAGCATGGAAGGTCTGACTTGACCTACTAAAAGAAGAACTCTGAATCAATGCAGAAAACCCAGACAGAATCTCTGAGTTGTGCTTAATGGACAGAATTTAGCTTCTCTTTCCTTTGCCCCATAATATTCTTGACCTTAAAGAATGGGGTGACAGCTGAACTTTTTTCCCTTAATCGTACAAATGCTTGACTTTTTAAAAGGCCAGACCTTACATAAACAGGCCCAGATTCTCTATTCAGAAGCTCCTGGGAAATGTCTATTCATGCTGCCTTGAACCCTCAGTGCCTGGAGGCAGAACTTGACCATTAGCCTTTACAGCTGGATGAATATTAATGTCTTGTAAATTGTTTGAAGAAAGCACCCTTTCTAGTTGCCTAGCACTGTGACAGGGTCCCAAGTGGGCTTACCACTTGGGGATGTGTTTTACAGCTTGACACATTTTTTTCTTATGGAGATGCAACAGACAAAAGCATAGTCTGGGAAGATCCTTATGCCCTGTCCCCTGTGATCCCCAAACCTGTGATGCCTGAGGCCAAGTGTGAGCTTTGAGCCAAAACTGAGCCTAGGCAAGGAACCCACGCCACTCTAGACCCAATCAGATCCCAGTCTCCCAATAAGCTGATAAATAAGCTTCAAAAATGTATAGAAAATTCCAAATATGTATAAAAGTAAAGACAGAAGTATCCCCGTAAACTCATCATTCCGCTCTAATAATTATCAAATCACCCAACGCTGACTGTCACGGCCCATCCAGTTTCATTGCCCACTGCTCAAGAGGAAAGCAATACCCAGAGACAGGTGTTGCCACGGAGAAAGAGTTTATTTTTTTTTTTTTATTTATTTTTTTTTTTTGAGACAGAGTCTCGCTTTGTTGCCCAGGCTAGAGTGAGTGCCGTGGCGTCAGCCTAGCTCACAGCAACCTCAAACTCCTGGGCTCGAGCGATCCTTCTGCCTCAGCCTCCCGAGTAGCTGGGACTACAGGCATGCGCCACCATGCCCGGCTAATTTTTTTTTTTTTTTCCTTTTTTTTTTTTTTGAGACAGAGTCTCGCTTTGTTGTCCAGGCTAGAGTGAGTGCCGTGGCGTCAGCCTAGCTCACAGCAACCTCAAACTCCTGGGCTCGAGTGATCCTTCTGCCTCAGCCTCCCGAGTAGCTGGGACTACAGGCATGCGCCACTATGCCCGGCTAATTTTATATATATATATATCAGTTGGCCAATTAATTTCTTTCTATTTATAGTAGAGACGGGGTCTCGCTCTTGCTCAGGCTGGTTTTGAACTCCTGACCTTGAGCAATCCGCCTGCCTCGGCCTCCCAAGAGCTAGGATTACAGGCGTGAGCCACAGCGCCCGGCCCCGGCTAATTTTTTATATATATATCAGTTGGCCAATTAGTTTCTTTCTATTTATAGTAGAGACGGGGTCTCGCTCTTGCTCAGGCTGGTTTTGAACTCCTGACCTTGAGCAATCAGCACGCCTCGGCCTCCCAGAGAGCTAGGATTACAGGCGTGAGCCACCGCGCCCGGCCGGAGAAAGAGTTTAATATCACAGGCGCCATGTGAGGAGAAGAGAGGAAATTCTCAAATATGTCTCCCAGAGAATTTGGGAGAAAGGATTTTTAAAGATAGTTTGGCAGGCAAAGGGCGAGGCAGTTGAGTCTGCTGATTGGCTGGGTTCCAGGTGGAACCATAGGGATGTAGAAACTGTCTTGTCCTGAGCCAGTTCCTGGCTGGAGGTCGAAAGACCAGTTGAGTCAGTTCCTTGGTATGGACCACTGGTCAGTGTGGGGCCAGCAGTCCACTGGGGATGTAGGGCCTGGAAGATATCTCTAAAACTAACCTCAGGTTTCACAAGGGTGATGTTATCTGTGGGAGCAATGAAGAATGCTAAGAGGTTGGTCTCAGTGCAGTAGTGTTTACAACTAATTGATCACAACCAGTTACAGATTCCTTTCTTCCTTCTCCACTCCCATTGCTTCACTTGTCCAGGAAAAAAAAAAAAGAGCTAAGAATCTTTATGACCATCAGCTGTAGGACTCCTGAGTAGTAAGCACTAATAGGAAAGCAAGCTAGGAAGCAATGGCAGGTTATATATATGTTTAGCTACACAGAGTTCAGGCCCTACCACAATTCCTACCCTGTGGCCCTTTATTCATTATGTAAAGGGAAATTTCATTATTATTGTAAACCCAGATCTCATACAACATTGATTTTCTTTCTTTTTTTTGAGGCAGGATCTTGCTCTGTCATCCAGGCTAGCTAGAGTACAGTGGCATGATCAGAGCTCACTGCAACCTCAAACTCCTGGGTTCAAGTGATCTTTCTGCCTCAGCCTTGCAAGTAGCTGGGACCAAAGGTCCATACCATCACGCCTGGCTAATTTTTGTAACTTTTGTAGAGATGGGGTCTCACTATGTTGACCAGGTTGATCTCGAACTCCTGGGCTCAAGTAATCCTCCAGCCTCTGCTTCCCAAAGTGTTAGGATTATGGGCATGAGCCACTGTGCCTGGCCCAATTAGTATCTCTAAATGGTGGAGTCTCTCTTTAAAAACAAAGAAACAAACCCAAACCACAATACCATTATGACACCTGAACAAAATTAAAGATTCTTAACTAACATCACATATTCAGTCAGTGTTCACATTTCTCCAACTGTTCATCTGTTTGTTTGGTTTCACATTATTTGAATCAGAAGCTAGATAAGCTCTATGCATTGGGATTGGCATGTCTCTTAAGTCTCTTAATCCAGGGGTTCTTTTTCCATCTCTCTCTGTTTCCTTGTAGTTTTTTTATTACTATTTGATGAGAAAAGGGGGTCCTTTTCCTGTCAAAGAAAAAAAACACCCTGTTTTGGGGTAACATCTTGGCATTATTTTGCTGTTAAGTAATAACCAAGAACTATTCTCACCTACTCGGTCACGTCTACTCCTGGATCTTCCTACTCCTGAGTTTCCCTTTCAGCCCTTCCAATTTGTGCATTTTACCCTCCTCCCAGCAATTACTGACCTCCCGCTAAAGAGTAGGGTCAACAAAACTGGGACCCTAGAATGAACCCTTCGTGGGAGAGTCAGCATTATCCTTTAATGGCCTAGTGAGCCACAGTACTGTATACAAGCAGTGCACTTGATCTAAAATTGCCATCACATTCACCCTGCAAGTCATTTGGATTAGAAAAAATGAAGGAGAATTTTAACCCATTTCTTCTATGTCAGAACCTGGGCAATTGAAGAAATCAAGTACCGAAAATTTACTGAGAAATAGAATTAGGATATCATCCTTTCTTGTAGCTGGCACTGTTAAACTTAGATTTTTGACATTGTTGTTAGATTAAACTCAATTATGGTCCCTCTCACCAAACTAGAATTAAGACACAATCAAGAAAGTTAATAGAACAAAAAGAAAAAGTGGAAAATATGTGATAGGAGATAAGGACAAATAACAGGAAGGAATAGGAAGAGAAAACAAGCTATTAGATTATTAAGTATGAAATTTCCAATTTCCTTAAGTACTAAGTTTGACAGTTGATATCTCTGATATTTCACTTTAACACTTGTTTCATGTTTATTGTGAAGGTACATCTTCAGCCTTTCAAATGCACATGTTGGGCCGGGCGTGGTGGCTCACGCCTGTAATCCTAGCTCTCTGGGAGGCCAAGGCGGGAGGATTGCTCGAGGTCAGGAGTTTGAAACCAGCCTGAGCAAGAGCGAGACCCCGTCTCTATTATAAATAGAAATTAATTGGCCAACTAATATATACAAAAAAAAAAATTAGCCGGGCATGGTGGTGCATGCCTGTAGTCCCAGCTACTCGGGAGGCTGAGGCAGGAGGATTGCTTGAGCCAGGAGTTTGAGGTTGCTGTGAGCTAGGCTGACGCCACGGCACTCACTCTAGCCTGGGCAACAAAGCAAGACTCTGTCTCAAAAAAAAAAAAAAAAAATGCACATGTTGGCTTGTGATTATCTTTCACATTTTTTTTTTTTAGAGCAATTTTTGTGAAACCATGGATGTCACAAATCTGTGTTACTTTCAAATACAAGTTCTGTCGTGGAATCAATGCAGTGCCGACAGCTCAAAGTATCATGAAAGTGTTTGGAAAGGATGTGGCTAATGAACACACAGTACATTGATGGTTTGAGAAATTCTGTTCTGGTGATTTTAACCTTGAAAATGAGGTCAGGGATGATGGCTCACGCCTGTAATCCTGGCACTCTGGGAGACCAAGGCAGGAGGATCGCTCGAGGTCAGGAGTCCAAGACCACTCTGAGCAAGAGTGAGACCACATCTCTACTAAAAATAGAAAAATTTGCCAGGCACATGCCTGTAGTCCCAGCTACTCAGGAGGCTGAGGCAAGGGAATCGCTTGAGCTCAGGAGTTTGAGGTTGCTGTGAGCTAGGCTGATGCCACAGCACTCTAGCCCAGGCAACAGAGCGAGACTCCATCTCAAAAAAAAATTTTTTTAATCTTGAAAATGAACCATATGGGCAACTTGAGACCAAGGGGGATAATGATGAGCTGGAAGCTGCAGTGGAAGCGAATCCATCTCAACCTATGTAAGAATTAGCAGCAAGGTTGGACATTACTGTTCTAACAATATTGGACCATTTGAAACAAATGGGCAAGGTAAAAAAAAAAACTGGATAAATGGGTTCTGCATGAATTAAACCAGTATCAAAAGAGAAATCATCTCGAAGCTTGCCTTTTTTGCTGTCACAGCATAAAGACCATTTCTACACTGTATTGTTACACGTGATGAAACATGGATTCTTTTTTGACAGTCGCAAATGTTTGGCACAATGGTTGGATAAAGATGAAGTGCTGAAACACAGTCCAAACCAAATATTCATCAAAAAAGCTAGTGGTGTCTGATTGGTGGTCCAGCGCTGGTATTATCCACTATAGCTTCATGAAACCTAGTCAATCGATTACGGCAGATGTCCACTGCAACCAATTGGAAAAAATGATGAGGATGCTTGCAATTAAGCAGCCAACATTGGTCAGTAGAGACAGGCCAATTCTCTTGCAAGACAACACTTGACCACATGTTGCACAAACAACGCTGCTAAAACTACAGCAGCTGGACTTGGAAACTCACTGTCATCCACCATATTCACCAGATCTTGACCAGGCTTTGGACCACTTTCTTGCAAGGAAAAATATTCAATTCTCAACAAGCTGTGAAAAACGCCTTTTGTGATTTCATCACCGCTAGCTCTCCAGGCTTCCTCACTGCTGCCATAAACAAGCTCCCGTTAAGATGGAAAAACTGTGTCGATAGTTTAAGCACACACTTTGCTCAATTGTACTGCTTCTTGTTTGAGATATAACAAACTACATCTTTTGATTCGAAAATGGACATTTCTTATTTATTTATTTAGAGACAGAGTCTCACTCTTTTGCCCTGGCTAGAGTGCAGTGGCATCAGCCTAGCTCACAGCAACCTCAAACTCCTGGGCTCAAGCAATCCTTCTGTCTCAGGCTCCCGAGTAGCTGGGACTACAGGCTGCTTAGTAGCATGGGACTACATGCACCACCATGCCCGGCTAATTTTTTCTCTACATTTTTAGTTGGCCAATTAATTTGTTTCTATTTTTAGTAGCTATTTTTAGTAGAGATGGGGGTCTCGCTCTTGCTCAGGCTGGTTTCGAACTCCTGACCTTGAGCAATCCACCTACCTCAGCTTCCCAGAGTGCTAGGATTACAAGCATGAGCCACCGTGCCCAGCCCAACCCAACATTTCATATTTAATAACCCAAATGCTTTAGGAGCCAACTGTTCTACCACAACTCAGAAAGTCTAACTCTAGGGTAGGGAACCCTTTAGAAACGTGATACTGTGTACAAGGATCCTAGGTGACTAGGATGGCTACCTAGACCAATTAACTCAGAATGTCTGGGGTGAAACTCAGATATCAACAGTAGTTTTAAAAACTCTCCAGGTGTGGTAGCTCACACCTGTAATCCGAGCACTCTGGGAAGCTGAGGCAGGAAGATCGTTTAAGGTCAGGAGTTTGAGGTTGCTGTGAGCTAGGCTGACTCCATGGCACTCTAGCCTGGGCAACAAAGCGAGGGAGACCCTGTCTCAAAAACAAAACAAAAAACAACTCTCCAGGTGATTCCAACATACAGCCACCTTGAAAACCACTCTTAGGGTAGATTTCTGTCATGTTTAACTTCATAGGATACATATGTAAGAAATAACTATGATTTGTGCCATTCACAGTATGGTTGATGGCAAGATAAATACATATATGAATTTGGAAGATACTCACATGCTCTTCCAAGATAGAGGATTTAAACACTGGTTTATATTTTTCTTCTCCATACTTCATGTAAAGTCTATAGTTAGAAATAGGATGTTTTGAGAAATATAGAAAATTAATCACTGAGTTTCCTGTTTCTCCTCATTTTAGAATGCTGCTTCTAAATTACCTGGGCAAAATTGGGCCCAAAACTCCTTTGATGGCAGCTGCAACTTTTTCAGTTGGCTGGAATACTTTTGCTTGCTCAGAGTCGTTGGAGAAACCACTGAACTGGCTGCTTTTTAATTACTATTTGACAACCTGTCTCCAGTCTTCAGTTAATAAGTAAGTTATCTTTAAAAGTTGTTGTCGCCAACCATTTTAGATTAAATGACCTAACAGCAAAAAAGTTATAAAGCATAACACTACCAACACATGTATATTTATTTATACATTATGTGCATTTATTAGTGTACCAAAATGTTCTCTGTATTGTAAATGCATACAGAAATAAAAAAACTTATGTATAAGTTAAAAATATAGATAAAAGTTGTGATGTTTTCTTTTTGAATCCCAGTGGATTATCTGTACAACCCCAAAGGTATGTGCCCCAATTTGAAGATCACTGTTCTAATCACTCTCGATTCTAGAAGGGTAAAATCATTAGCATGGAATGAGTTAAGTAATGTTATGAGTTATTTCCTTGGACTTTCTACTTGTTACTAATCTTCTCAGTACCAAATTCTTTCCTGGGTGGTAAGTAATGTATTAAGTGATTTCAGTGCTGAATAAGATGGCTCCTTAAGCATGTGGGGATGGAATGTTATAGAGACTTGGGAGAATGCACTTCACTTAGACATTCTCTGTTCTCACAGTTTCAGGTTGTTTTGTTTTGTTTTGTTTTTGAGACAGGGTCTCGTTCTGTTGCCTGGGCTAGCTCACAGAAACCTCAAACTCCTGGGCTCAGTTGATCTCCTGCCTCAGCCTCTCAAGTGTGTGCCACCATGTCCAGATAATTTTTCTTTTTTTTTTTTTTTTTTTTTTTTTTTTCTTCCCATCTGGAATGAATTTTTTTCTTTTTTTTTTGTAGAGACGGGTCTCTCTATGTTGCTCAGGCTGGTCTTGAACTCCTGGCCTCAAGCAACCCTCCCACTTGGGCCTCCCAAATTGCTAGGATTACAGGTGGGAGCCATGGCACCCAGCCCTCACAGTTCTTCTATTACCAAAATACTGTCTTTGCATTAGTTTTTCTGGAATTGTCTGTGTGTCTTCTGACAGTTAAACTGGTAGCAAAGAACATGGAGGTGTTTCTATTTATTTTTTATTATATGTTACCTTGAATTTTTAAGTAACTTAAATATAAACTCAGAAAGTATAATTTGTACATGACTTGTTGAAAACCATAGTTATCTTTTGAGTTGACATTAAACATTGGATTAAACTTAACTTGTTTGTTATATTACAGATATTGATTATAAATATTGCTAAAAAATACTAAAGAATCATCATATCATTAATTATTCAAGTGCTCACTGAAATGGGGGACAGTAGCAAGAACAGAGAAAAGTTGATTTGAATTAAAACATCAGCTGTACAAGAAAAATGACCAACATTTTAAAAATTAAGTATGCAAAAATATTCTAATTTTGAATATAGCAATTTTTAAAATACCATCATTGGGGTAATTTATCCAAATGGAAGATTCTGGCTTAAGGCAGTTTTGACAAAATTGGTTTATTAGTAGCAATGTATATGTACAATTTGTTATGAAACAACACTTATTTTTATTATTACAATATTTGCTCATTCTTCCTCAATCAAAGAAAAGTACTTTTGGACAGGCAGGATGGCTCATTTCTAAAATCCTAGCACTTTGGAAGGCTGAGACGGGAGTATTGCTTCAGGCCAGGAGTTGAAAATCAGCCTGGGCGATAGTGAGGCCCCATCTCTACAAAAAATTTCTCAAAAAAATTAGCCAGGCCTGTTAACACCTGCCTGTGGTCCCAGCTACTCCCAAGACTGAAGCAAGAGGATCGCTTGAGCCCAGGAGTTTGAGGCTGCAGTGAGCTATGATGATGGAACTGCACTCTAACCCCGGCCACAGAGCAAGACCCTATCTCCAAAAAAAGAAAAAGTCCTTTAAAAAAATAACTTTACCAACATCAATGTACAACTCCTACTGTATATGTATTTTAGGTATGATTAAGATAGGACTGACCTTAATTTTTACTTCCAAAATTCTTTTGTTCCAGGCACCGGCATATGTTTGTAAAACAAATTGATATGGATCATGTCATGAAGGTAGGAGAGAGAAACTTTAATATTTTTATTTCTTCTTTTCATTCCAAGAATAGGTATAATTTGTTTTTGTTTTTCAGGCTAAATCCGTCAGAGAGTTTGATAAACGATTCACTTCAGTCATGTTTGGATACCCAACAATCGATGATTATTATACCGATGCCAGTCCAAATCGTAGACTGAAGTCAGTAGCCATTCCAGTGTTGTGTCTAAATTCTGTGGATGATGTTTTCTCACCTAGTCACGGTAAAATTAACATCTTTGCATATATTTTGACATGAATTAACTTTTAAAAATATTGTTCTTAGGCCAGGCATGGTGCCTCATGACTGTAATCCCAGCACTTCAGGAGGCTGATGCGAGAGGATCCTTTGAGGCCAGGAGTTAGTTCGAGACCAACCTGGGCATCATAGTGTACAAAAAAAATAAATCAACTAGATGCGGTAGCATGTGCCTACAGTCCTAGCTACTCAGGAGGCTAAAGCGGGAGGAGCCCTTGAGCCCAGGAATCGAGGTTGCTGTGAGCTATGATCACACCACTGTACTCCAGCCTGGGCAACAGCGAGACACTCTGTCTCCAACAAATAAAATATTGCTCTTTTTAAGATAATGTAATAAATAAAATATTTTCCACTGTGATAAAACACCCATACATATTCATGACTTAGTATCTAAATGTTTCCGATCACTTTTTAAAACATTTTATCTGACCCTTATCTGGTCCATTGTAAGAGCTTCAGAACAAACAGGACTCAATATTTTGCTTGTTCTCATTTTTATAACATTTCCTTCTTATCAAATGCACTGTTTTTTGGAGATTACGTTATAGTATCTTTGCCTCAAGAGAACACTGTTGGCCCAGTGCAGTGGCTCACGCCTGTAATCCTAACACTCTGGTAGGCCAAGGCAAGAGGATCACTCAAGGTCAAGGGTTCGAAACCAGGCCGGGCGCAGTGCCTCACGCCTGTAATCCTAGCACTCTGGGAGGCCGAAGCGGGCGAATCACTCGAGGTCAGGAGTTCAGAACCAACCTGAGCAAGAGCGGGACCCCATCTTTACTAAAAATAGACAGAAATTAATTGGCCAACTAATATATATAGAAAAAATTAACCGGGCATGGTGGCGCCTGCCTGTAGTCCCAGCTACTTGGGAGGCTGAGGCAGCAGGATTGCTTGAGCCCAGGAGTTTGAGGTTGCTGTGAGCTAGGCTGACGCCACGGCACTCACTCTAGCCTGGGCAGCAAAAGGAGACTCTGTCTCAAAAAAAAAAAAAAAAAGAGTTCGAAACCTGCCTGAGTAAGAGCGAGACTCCATCTTTACTAAAAATAGAAAGAAATTAATTGGACAACTAAAAATATATAGAAAAAATTAGCCGGACGTGGTGGCTCATGCCTGTAGTCCCAGCTACTCGGGAGGCTGAGGCAGGAGGATCGCTTGAGCCCAGGAGTCTGAGGTTGCTGTGAGCTAGGCTAACGCCAGGGCACTGTAGCCCAGACAACAGAGCAAAACTCTGTCTCAAAAAAAAAAAAAAAAAAAAGAGAGAACACTGTCATCACTTGCCTATTCTTCCTGAGGTTCTTATACAGAAAAATTTGAAGTTTTTCTTCCCTTTTAACATGGAAGAGAACTTGAGACTTTTCAAACACAATGGCCTTGAATATCTCAATGAATGGAGCATATTTGGACTAGAAGATCATATAGAAAGTGAAACAGTCTTTGTTTTCCTCCTGGATACTGTAGAAAATAAAATTATTCTAAAATTAACTTTGTTTTCTTAATTGAGAAATGTGAAATTTGGTAGAGTTACGTATGCATGTGTTCATACATTGAAGCAATATAAGACGATTAGAAGTAATCATACTAGCTTAAGGATCAATAGACTTGACCTCTATTATAATTTTTTTCTAATGAAATTTCTCAAAGTATTTTATAAAACTTTTTCTCCTTACTTTCCCCCTAAATATTACAGTTTAAAACCATCTTCCCCAAGTATTTCGTTTAAAAATTTATTCTGACTACAAATATAACACATAAGTATTCTGGAAATTTCAGAAGATCCCCCTGTATATATATATATATTTTTTAAAGTACCTATCATTTCTCTAAGAGATCACATTTTGTTGTGTGGTTTATGATTAATCGCAAGTAATTTTAGGTAGCTGGAACTTTTGGCCTTTGACCACAAATCAGAAAATGAAACTGAACTTCAATATCAGTTGAACTACATGGTGATTATTTAGTGTATTTTCGTTGAATTAAGGAAGTCTAGTAAGAGTCCTCTATCCATTTTTATATTTCAGTGACCTTTCTACCAACAACAAATTCCCAACATTTTAACCTGACCCACTTGGGCGAAGTTTAAGCTTATTACTTCCTATTCTTTCCCAAGCCCTTAAAATAGCCTTGCCACACTGAAATAGTGGGCAATTGTCTGCAGTCTGAGAGAGCAGGCAGCCAGCGCCTTTCACATGACTCAAGTGTGGCACAGCCTTTTGTTCTTCTGATGTGACTGTAACTATCAATGTTAGAAATTTCTGAGTGTATCCAGAGTGTGAAATTGGGGCTCTTAATAATCCCATTAGAGGCAAATGAAGCACTCTAAATGTATGGTGAAAAAAATAAAGCAAAAATAGTATCTTCAACAAGTCACTTTGGGAAAAAAAAAGAAAAAAGAAAAATTTTATACATAAAAAATTGTAGTTAAATTAAAAAAAAATAGTATCAGTCATTCCCCACCCTCTTAAATTCCCACACATGATCCCAAGATAGATGTTCACTTTTAAATATTCTGCCTTGAGATGGATATAGCTAGCTAAAGATGTGAGTTCAAGACCCCTTTTGGATAAGAACTTGGCTTGTTGGGGCTTTCCTGTCACGTCTCTCAGTTTATTCTTCAGAGTGTTGTCAGGGGTCAACTTTAGATCATTGTCTAAAGGCAATTTTTGTAGGTAGCAGTAACTTCTTGGAAGGGGCCCAGTTCTCTCATAGTGTGTCTGCTTCCTTTGTTTCCTTAGAGGGGTGTGGGATAGGGAGAGCTTCCCTTTAATTAGCTCATTTATCCCTAAAACTCAGCCCAAGTTGTGAAGGTCTAATTATTGCATCAGCCACGTCATCTTAATTAGGGAGATAAGACTTAGCAGTATCTGAAATCAAAACACTTCCCATGCCAGGTTTCAATCCATTATAGATCTTAAAACATTATCACTGTCTGAACTCAAGGAAGGAAGAAAAAAACACTTTAATTCATAGCCCTTATAGTTTATACTCAGATTTTGCAGAGAATATGAAAAGACAGTCATTACTGGTGAATTATAGTTAATACAGCAACTATGTTTGCAAAATAAAGTTTTTCTTTTAACTACAAATAAAAAATTCAGAGAAGGAAGAAAAAGGAAAATTCACCCCATGTTTTAGCACTCAAAGATAAACAGTATTACTGTTTGGGAGAATTTTATTCATCTTTTTTTGTTTTGTTTGCTATATATATATGTTTTTTCTATATAAATCATATTTATAATTATCAAAACTTAATACAACCACCAATTGGGCTGGGCACAGTGGTGCACACCTGTAATCCTAGCACTCTGGGACACCGAGGCGGGCAGATCATTTGAGCTCAGGAGTTTGAGACCAACTTGAGCAAGAGCAAGACTCCATCTCTACTAAAAAATAGAAAAAGTTAGCCAGGCAAGATGGCGCATGCCTGTAGTCCCAGCTACTTGGGAGGCTGAGGCGGGAGGATTGCTTGAGCCCAGGAGTTTGAGGTTGCTGTGAGGTAGGCTGACACCACGGCACTCTAGCCCAGGCAACAGAGTGAGACTGTGTCTCGAAAAAAAAATACAACCACCGATTGACCTTAAGAGTCTAATGTCATATAAAGTTAATCAAAATCCTACATAATGAATTAATGACTCTCACAAAGGTGCTAAGATTAGTTTTGTTCCCTGGTATAATACCTAAGTAGGAAACTTAGAACATAATGTAAGGATTCACCATTCCATGAATTATGTTACTATAATTTCTCAAAATAAGAGTTGGCCTATATTTTTGTGTTATGATTAAATCTAGGATTGAGATTTAATTCTTCCAAAAATGAGGGTCCAGTATATGACCATAAACATGAACTGTTATAAGAATATAGGTGATTAGGCTGGGCACGGTGGCTCATGCCTGTAATCCTAGCACTCTGGGAGGCCTAGGCAGGTGGATTGCTCGAGGTCAGGAGTTCAAAACCAGCCTGAGCAAGAGCGAGACCTCATCTCTACTATAAATAGAAAGAAATTAATTGGCCAACTAATATATATAGAAAAATTAGCTGGGCATGGTGTCGCATGCCTGTAGTCCCAGCTACTCAGGAGGCTGAGGCAGTAGGATCGCTTGAGCCCAGGAGTTTGAGGTTGCTCTGAGCTAGGCTGACGCCACGGCACTCACTCTAGCCTAGGCAACAAAGCGAGACTCTGTCTCAAAAAAAAAATGTATAGGTGGTTGATATAAGTTAGTCAGACTCATCCCATTTAGTTATCCTCTATAAATATTATTTTATGGTGTTTTGATTTATATTGATTAGAAATGATAAGGGAATACACTTTTCCTAACAAAAAATAATGATTATTTTTCTCTCTCTTACTGCTATTCCTTTTTCTCCTCAAGCTATTCCAATTGAAACAGCTAAGCAAAACCCTAATGTTGCTTTGGTCCTTACATCTCATGGAGGCCATATTGGTTTTCTGGAGGGAATCTGGCCAAGGCAATCTACTTACATGGATCGGGTCTTCAAGCAGTTTGTGCAAGCCATGGTTGAGCATGGACATGAACTCTCTGACATGTAGTTCTTCAGGTACATTTTGTGTGAACCACCATTGTAAAGGCAGCTCAGCTTAGTGCACAAATTTTAACTACTGTATGTAAAGCAAATAAGCCAGCAAATGGGTGAAGAGGTCCAGAATGATATGCAAAAACTACTTTTTAGGGAAACAAAACTTTGTAGCAAGACATTAAATATAAATATTAGATTGTTATTTATGTAGATTTTATTTTTACTATGCCTTACCAAGTATGACCTTAAACAAAGTAGTACATACATGAAATTGCACTTAACCAAAACTATTGTGTAAAAAGTTTTAATTCCTCAGGGTTTTAATTTAGACTAGGATCTTTTTAGATTACTCATTTTAGGTGATTTAATGGTACTTTAATAACTGATAAAAGACTGGTTATGTGAATGTAAGTTATCAGGTGGTATATTCCTAAGGGTATTTATACTTGATGATAACATGAAAGCTGAAATTAGATAAAATACAATGCGATAAATATTTTATGTGTTCTAACTTTAAAAGGCAAGTGCAGCAATGTTAGACTGACCTCTATATGTGCTCTTTTACTCTGATAATAATAAATTAGGGCTGGTTTATGTTTTTTAATGATTATAATTTACATGCTTATTTTTAAAATAGTATATGTGCACATATATATATCATTATATTAAAATAAATTCTTTCATTTTAAATTGTTTCTTTGTGAGTTTTTTTTTTTTTTTTTTTTTTTTTTGAGACAGAGTCTCACTTTGTTGTCCAGGCTAGAGTGAGTGCCGTGGCGTCAGCCTAGCTCACAGCAACCTCAAACTCCTGGGCTCGAGTGATCCTTCTGCCTCAGCCTCCCGAGTAGCTGGGACTACAGGCATGAGCCACCATGCCCGGCTAATTTTTTATATATATATCAGTTGGCCAATTAATTTCTTTCTATTTGTAGTAGAGATGGGGTCTCGCTCTTGCTCAGGCTGGTTTTGAACTCCTGACCTTGAGCAATCCGCCCGCGTCGGCCTCCCAAGAGCTAGGATTACAGGCGTGAGCCACCGCGCCTGGCCTTTGTGAGTTTTTATCTCCAGAAAGGGCCCAGAAAGTAATCCCTAGAAAGGAATTTATAATAATTTCATGAATGCATTAGTAAGAAACATTACAACTGTTTTGCTTCACTGTTTCCAGAATATCGGGCTCACACCATTTGTGAATACTTTCAGCTGCAAGAAACTTGATAGTGCCTTAAGGAATAATGATCCTTAATTATCTTGCATCACAAGAAATCTGTCAGCAGGCCCAGGGCTGGTGCAGTGGCTTACCGATGTTTTTCAAAGACCAGGGGTCTATTTTAACTTTGTCCTTAGCAGGGTGTCTAGTTATCTCCTAGACACAAGGTGGCTGCTGCAATTCCAGACATCACATCTATATTCAGAGAAGAAAAAAGGGTAAGGGGTGGGGACCAGACACATCTGCCCTTTTGGGAAAGTGAAAGCTTTCCCAGAACACTTGCACCTATTTGCGTTGGCGAGAACCATGTCACATGGCCACCCAAATTGAGTTAGAGACTGGGAAAGCAAACTTTTCCAGTGATAGGGGAGGTAGGCAAGGGAGAGGGGGTTGGCAGTTGTTGGGTTAGCCAGCCAATAGTGATGTCTTCCATATCATTCAACATCTTTCCCACCTCTTTTACTATTTCAACCTATTTAAAAATAAATATATTTTTTGCCTCAGGTATCACGTTGAGAAATCCACGTATAAAACATATTAACACAAAATTATTTACAAAAAATGCCCACCTTTTAAGGAATTCCTGATAGTGTACTTGTAGACACTCTCAATAATATGTCTAAGATGGCACCGATACCACCAGTGCTTTTTCATCTGTGCAGGTATTCTGATTAGGTCATAATAATTACATCAGTCTATGGATGGGGGGGGGGGACTGATTCTTTTTCTGGGATTAAAAACTGTGAGGAGGCCGGGCATGGTGGCGCACGCCTGTAATCCTAGCACTCTGGGAGGCCAAGGCAGGCGGATTGCTCGAGGTCAGGAGTTCAAAACCAGCCTGAGCAAGAGCGAGACCCCGTCTCTACTATAAATAGAAAGAAATTAGTTGGCCAAGTGATATTTGTATAGAAAAAATTAGCTGGGCATGGTGGCGCATGCCTGTCTGTAGTCCCAGCTACTCGGGAGGCTGAGGCAGTAGGATTGCTTGAGCCCAGGAGTGTGAGGTTGCTGTCAGCTAGGCTGACATCACGGCACTCACTCTAGCCTGGGCAACAAAGTGAGACTTTGTCTCAAAAAAAAATAAAAACTGTGAGGATCAAAGGTCAATCCCTTGGAAAAAATAAAATAAAGAGAAAAAAATATTTAAAAGTAAAAATAAACAAATAAACTGTGAGGACCATGGACACCTGATTTGCAAGGAGCCAAAAGGAAAGAAGAATCCTAAAGCCTTTATTTGAACTTCTGTTTCTGGTCAACTCAAAAACCCTTGGTCTTCCCAGTGGTAAGTGCTAACAAATTCCTTTTTTCACTTTCAGTTGATCTGCTTTTATCCCACCTTAGAGTCCTAGCCAATACATTTATTTAGGAGTGAAGTATGTGAAAAAATTATTCCTAAATGAGAAACATCACTTGTGAGCCCTTGAAGGAGAGGGTCTACATCTCACATATTTTATGCCCCAACATATTTTCATAGTGCTTTGTAAATAGCTAGCTAAACTTTTGGATTTTAAGGTATATATGGACACTATGGCTCACGCCTATAATCCTAGCACCCTGGGAGGCCGAAGCAGAAGGATCGCTAGAGGTCAGGAGTTTGAGACCAGCCTGAGTGAGAGTGAGACCCCCATTTTTTTTTTTTTTTTTTTTTTGAGACAGTGTCTCACTCTGTTGCCCAGGCTAGAGTGAGTGCCGTGGTGTCAGCCTAGCTCACAGCAACCTCAAACTCCTGGGCTCAAGCCATCCTCCTGCCTCAGCCTCCTGAGTAGCTGGGACTACAGGCATGTGTCACCATGCCCGGCTAATTTTTTCTATATATTTTTAGTTGTCTAGCTAATTTCTTTCTATTTTTTTTTTTTTTCTTTTTTTTTTGGCCTTATTTCTATACTGGAATCTTTCTATTTTTTATTAGAGATGGGGTCTCACTCTTGCTCAGGCTGGTCTTGAACTCCTGACCTCGAGCAATCCTCTCGCCTCGGCCTCCCATAGTGCTAGGATTACAGGTGTGAGCCACCACACCTGGCCAAAGACCTCCATCTCTGCTAAAAAAAAGAAAAAAAGAAAAAAAGTTAGCCAGGTGTGGTGGTGAGCACCTATAGTCCCAGTTCCTCAGGAGGCTGAGGCAGGAGGATCACTTGAGTCCAGGAGTGTGAGGTTGCTGTGAGCTAGGCTGATACCATGGCACTCTAGCCCAGGCCACAGAGCAAGACTCTTGTCTCATTAAAAAAAAAAAAAAAAAGAAGGCATATATGGATGCTTGTTGGCCTAAATCATATTTTTAACTTCTTTACTGAGACATCCACATGTAATAAAATTCACCCATTCACAATTCAATGGTGTTTGTTTACAGAGCTGTGCAGCCATCAGTCACTACAATCTAACTTTCATCACCTCAAAAAGAGACGCCCACCCGGTCATGGTCTCTCCTCTTTCCCCAGCCACTCCCTCAGCCCTTGGCAACCACCAATGTCTGTTTCTATAGATTTGCCTATTATGGGCTTTTTATATAAATGGAATCGTATAATTTATGATCTTTTGTGACTGGCTTCTTTCACTTAGCATGATGTTTTAAGTCCATGTGTACACCACATCAGTTTTTTTTTTTGTTTTATTTTTGGTCAAACGTTTTTACTAAGCACATTCCACAGCACAAAGCTGTCAAGAATATCTGCACAATTTGACAGTTTCATTAGCTGTTCAGACACAAATTTATTTCAAAGAGATAACTGGCAAACATAATTACGAGTTAGACCATGTCAGCACTTTAAAACACTAATATAGCAGTAATTTATAGTTGGTTCATTATGGCTAGCAAACTAAAGTCCAGAGTATGGCCAGGAATTACTATTATAATCTCAGAAAGTCAGAATTCTTTGAGTGCCAAAGTCCCCTGCTATAATTTTGTAGGCACAATTCAGAGGTTGTATGCATATTCAAAGACCATGCTCTCCCAAGGAACAACAGGCACTTCTATATTAAACATGCAAAATCAACAACAAAAAATCCATTCATTCAGAAGAATTGCCTACCCCCTCCCTTGGGCTTTCCTAACCAGTTTTTTCTTTTCTGTTTGTTTTTTAATCCCTTAGACTCATGAGGACTAACCAGTTTGATATTGAAGTTGTAAGATAAAAAGAAAGAACTGAACTCTTATCCTTTTTCTTTTGCCCAGATTCCAAAGAGGCATGGTGAGTTATGCCTATAAAGAATTAAATCTTGGCCGGGCGCGGTGGCTCACGCCTGTAATCCTAGCTCTCTGGGAGGCCGAGGCGGGCGGATTGCTCAAGGTCAGGAGTTCAAAACCAGCCTGAGCAAGAGTGAGACCCCATCTCTACTATAAATAGAAAGAAATTAATTGGCCAACTGATATATATATATATAAAAAAATTAGCCGGGCATGGTGGCGCATGCCTGTAGTCCCAGCTACTCGGGAGGCTGAGACAGAAGGATTGCTTGAGCCCAGGAGTTTGAGGTTGCTGTGAGCTAGGCTGACGCCATGGCACTCACTCTAGCCTGGACAACAAAGCGAGACTCTGTCTCAAAAAAAAAAAAAAAAAAAAAAAGAATTAAATCTTGCTAAAAGAGTTTTATTAACCCAGTATAATGCGGTTTACTTTCCCACTTGCTTTGGTATAGCATCATCACATGAGAGAGAGAAGACTGCCTTATCTTTTTTTTTTTTTTTTTTGAGACAGTCTCACTTTGTTGCTCAGGCTAAAGTGAGTGCCATGGCGTCAGCCTAGCTCACAGCAACCTCAAACTCCTGGGCTCAAGTGATCCTACTACCTTAGCCTCCCGAGTAGCTGGGACTACAGGCATGCACCACCATGCCTGGCTAATTTTTTGTATATATATTTTTAGTTGGTCAATTAGTTTCTTTCTATTTTTAGTAGAGATGGGGTCTCACTCAGGCTGGTTTCGAACTCCTGACCTTGAGGGATTCACCCACCTCAGCCTCCCAGATTGCTAGGATTACAGGCATGAGCCAACGTGTCCGGCCAAGACCCCCTTATCTTAACTCAAGCATCCTAACTGACTCCTATCTTAACTCAGGCATTTTTTTCCACTGACTCCAGGTCTGTAGACAAAGCCTGAACCAATTCACAACTAAAGAATCCCTAAAACTCATCTATGACTTGTAAGCCGCTGCTTTTGAGATGTACTGCTTTTTCTGGCCCAACCAATGTTTACCTTCCACGTATTGATTTATGACTTTACCTATAATTCTTGCCCCCGTGAATGTATAAAACCAAACTGAAATCCAGCCACCTCAGCCTCATTTTCTCAAGACCTCTTTCTTTTTTTTTTGAGACAGAGTCTCACTCTGTTACCCTGGCTAGAGTGCCATAGTGTCAGCCTAGTTCACAGCAACCTCAAACTCCTGGGTTCAACTGATCCTCCTGCCCAAGCCTCCCAAGTAGCTGGGACTACAGGCATGCGCCACCATGCCCGGCTAATTTTTTTCTATATATTTTTAGTTGGCCAATTAATTTCTTTCTATCTTTAGTAAAGACAGAGTCTTGCTCTTGCTGGTTTCGAACTCCTGACCTTGAGCGATCCGCCTGCCTGGGCCTCCCCGAGTGCTAGGATTACAGGCATGAGCCATTCTTCTCAGCCTCTCAAGACCTCTTGAGAACTTGTCCCCCGGGCTGCAGTCACACACATTCAGCTCCGAATAAACCTCTTTTTTTTTTAACTTTTAACTTTTCTTATTCTTTTTTTTTTTTTCAATTTTTTTTGTTACTGGCGAGAAGGAAGAGAATAAACCTCTTTAAATTATTATAGAGTTTTGGTTTCTCTATTCACAATTTCTGGTGCCCAATGTGGGGCTTAGAGAAGACTCAAGACACACACACACTGCACCTCCTGTCCCTCCCCCTGCTGAAAGTCTCCCCAACCCAGAGCTAAGATACCAGCACAGGCCTATTGATGCCCCCCAGCCCCAGTTCAAGCCTCTCCTCAGGCAGAACCTGGTAAACTCTTCTGAGCTCTGGGCCTCCCACTAAACACAGAGGTCCCCAACCTATGATGAGTTGTATAATTATGTCATTATATAGCACAATATAATAATAATAGAAATATAGTGCACAATGAATGTTATGCACTTGAATCATCCTGAAACCATCTACCCCCTCCCAGGTCCATGGAAAAATTGTCTTCCATGGAAACAGTCTCTGGTGCCAAAAAGGTTGGGGACCACTGTTGACAGTCCTGGTTTATTCTGAGCTGTCGGTTCTTTTCCTAGGAAGTGGTTTGGGATTCTATTACCTCTATTTGGAGGTGCATTCTAAAGAGCCTTCTCTTTTTTTTTTTTTTTTTTTTGAGACAGAGTCTCACTTTGTTGCCCAGGCTAGAGTGAGTGCCATGGCGTCAGCCTGGCTCACAGCAACCTCAAACTCCTGGGCTCAGCAATCCTACTGCCTCAGCCTCCCGAGTAGCTGGGACTACAGACATGCGCCACCATGCCCGGCTAATTTTTTGTATATATATATTTTTAGTTGGCCAATTAATTTCTTTCTATTTTTGGTAGAGATGGGGTCTCACTCAGGCTGGTTTCGAACTCCTGACCTTGAGGGATTCACCCACCTCAGCCTCCCAAAGTGCTAGGATTACAGGCGTGAGCCACCATGCACGGCCTTAAAGAGCCTTCTCTTAACCTCAAAATTAATCTCAACTGGCTTGTCTGCACATTTGCACAAGGGACCAGACTGTCCTTTTGGTAGAAAAATGAGAATTAAGCTCTTCAGTTCCAAAGAGAAAGGGCATTTTACTCCTCCCAGCTGAAAGGTGCCCCTGAGTGAATGTCTGGGATGACTCCTTGAGACATGAAGTGGCCCCACAGGGGACCCCCAACAAAACTAATTAAAAGAAGGCTCATCCAGGAAACACATATAAGAGTTGATCACTCAGTGTTTTGAGTCCTCTCGGGGGTAGTAGACCTCCAAAGACAGAAACTGAGACATGGAAGAGGGCAGGAAGGATTCAGTGGTTAAACACTGTGGAGTCCCACCCCCAGTCAGCACAGTGTGATCCACTACAACAACCCTAGGCCACAGTCCAGTTCCTTCCTCTAAAGAAAAATGGGAAACAAATCCTCTAAAAATGAGGAAAGGTAAGGAAAATGGCCCCCTGTGGAGTACCCCAGCTGGTTTTACCTTTGATAATTACTGCACCTCCACTTGCAAGTATTTGCATAAATGGGAAGATCTTCTACGGATAACTTAGGTCCAAGGTTTCCAGAATGGAAAACTTTTGATATTCCCAAATTGGTTTTCTTGTGTGTTAAATTAGAGAAATTAGGCTCCCAAATCAAGGAAAATCAGTAGGGGTTATACTATAGCTGGCACTTAGAATTAGCCAAAAGAAGGAATGATCAACTTGACTCTCTCCAGGAAGTCAATAATATTTGAGACTGTCTCGGAATTAAAGAAACTAGCAGAAGCTGCTCCTGAAATCAGGAAGGCACCAGAAACTCTCTCCTTCTGTTCCACCAACCTTCTGCTCTCTGAACTTCCCTATACGGATGATTTCATTTTTCTTCCTCCTCCTTCCCCTATTCCCTTACCTCAAACTGCAAAAGGACCAGAAATAGCTAGAGGAGAAGATGAAATAGCAGTTGCTTCTTTTAGACTAAAACCCACTGGGAGAGGGGATCCTAACATATTATATACATCCTAGACCAAATCACAGTTAAGAGCCCTGGTATCTGGATCACCAAAGCTTGCAAGGGATCTATTTCAGCAGGGGTCAAAGGTCTGCTCGGGGCTTCTAGGCAAAGCTGCCAGGGAGGGGTGATAGTGGCCTCACCCAACCACACATCTCTCTTCTTGGCCTCTGAGCAATTCAATGAGACCTAGAGGTAGGGGATCTGGCCTGTGGGCCTGTCCCTGGGTCCCCAACGATCTGTCCCTGACCATGCCAGGGAGAAGCATGCTGGACCCAAGTTGCCCACTGGGTGCCCGAGCAGGTTGGATGTTCCTCCACCCCAGCGCACGCCCCACACTGATGGGGTCCCCTTGGCAAGCAGCACCAGGGAGGGCCAGCGGCCAGGGCGCTCACAGTCCCAGCACACCCCAGTCCGCTGTCGACAAGGTCTCAGCCCCATTCTCTGTGGAAGCCTTGGGCGTGGTGGCTCTATTGCCTCTCTTGGCAGCCACAGGTGGGAGAGGGCAAGGGGAGAAAAAGATTCTGGAAAAGTTTGAGCCCCACTGTCTGCAGAAGGCCCGGTGAGGTAGATGCAGCAACAGAGAGGAGAAGCAGTTCCTGTTGTGGGGGCGCCTCGATGGCCCTTCGGCGGCGTCTCAGTGGCACAAGAAAGGTATTTCCCCCCCCTTCGTGTGAAGCAGGGTGAGGCAATTAGCGAACAGCACACATCTGTTTATACTCATACCTCCAGTTATCTCTTGGGTTGTGAAGAAAGGCAAAAGGGAGGTGGGATGCACAGGGATCGCGCAGAATTCAAAGAAAATTAATCACTTCAAAGGTCAGCTCATGGCCAGCGCGTAATTAGTTTGTGCCTTGCTAGGGCCCTTTGGGGGGGGGGAATAAAAGGCACCCCGCAATTCAGGTCGGGGTCCTTGCCTGTAAGAGCGGCCACTGCGCTGGCACTCTAGGGCCTGGACCCTGGCTAGCCAGAAAATAAAGCTCCTCTTGAGTGATTGCATCCTTGGTGTCTTTGTTCGCCTGCCTGGCGGGGTGCAGGAAGCCGGTCCCTAACACTGTGAGCCCTGCCTCAATAGTCTCTCAGCACCCATGGCTGGGGCAGGGGAAAGGTGTTAGAAATGATCCACAGTGTCATTAAGCAAGTAGCCAAACACTGCAAATTGTCTCGGCAAGGCAAAACCTTTACTTGTGGTCGGAAGGGCGCTCAGTGCGGTCAGAGCAGCCAGCCAGCGCTACGGGGGGTTTCTCGCCTTTTATCCCCAGCAGACCCATGGCTGTGTCTCACTTTCCATTGCAGGATCTTGTTCTTACCCGACTGGCTAGGGGGTGTTGCTAAGACACAAAGGAAGGGGAGGTCCGGGGCTCTTAGTGTAAATGTTTAAAGTTGGTGGGCTAAGACACAAAGGAAGAGAGGGTAGGGGGCTCTTAGTGCAGTAACTGTTTAAAGTTAGGCACACCAGGGTATGCGGAAGTATGTTACTCCCTGACACTCTGGCAGAAAAGGCCTAGCCAAGGTTATCTCCCCCCGCCCCCACGAGGGAAAGAAAAGAATCTGAGTGGAAGAAAGATAGCACTCTGGTCATCTCTGTCCCTCTCCAGAAAGCAGCCCACCCAGAACGTCCAGACGCTGGGGTCATGCAGATCCCCTTGGACCCACCGGCCCCCTGCGGTCCTATAGTCTGGGCTGGAGTTGGGAAAAGTTTGTGTGGGAAAGAGCAAGGCGACAGGAAAACAGAGGGGCTGAGGCCCCCTGGGGAGGACAAAGGTGCAAGGTGGGTGGAGAATCAATATGGCGCCTGCCGTCTGGGCTCGTCTGCAGTGATGGGAAGTGACCCGAGGGCGCCAGCTGCCCGGTGCTTGGTCCTCACAAACCTCCCAGTTCTCTGGCGGGGGCAGCTTTTGAGCTGCGAGGGTAGAAGAGCTCTCCAGCAGCTTGGGAGCCCGCTGGCTGCCAGAGCTGTGGGGGAGGGAGAAATAAGCCGCCCCACTGAAAGAGCAGCCTTGCTGAAATAACAGGAAAATATCGAATCCTGCAATTTCATAACATCTGAAGATCAATCATGAGCTCTCCCTACTCCCTGCTTTCTCTCCCAAGCTGGCAGGCACCCCGCAGGGTTCCTTTGTCACAAACATCTAAAACGAGCTGAAAGAAACAGAAAGGAAATGTAAATCTTTCTCTTTACATTTGCCAGAAACTGCTTTCAGAATTTGTTCTACAGCCTCAAGGTGTTCCTGAGGGGCAGGGGGTTGCAGGGAGGCCTTGGTTTCCTGCCCAAAACTATCTCCGGGCAAAAATCACAACCCCTGTGATAAGCCTGAATACATCTCAGAGATAACCAAGTCTCCAGGAACAGAGAAAATAAGAAAGATGGACAACCTGACTTCTCCTCTGGCAGCTGCCTGCTAATTGCTCCACAACAATTACTATTTTTTTTCTTTCTCTTTGTCCCCATAAAATCAGCAAGCCACTTGGCCTTGGTGCTGGCACCCTCTTCTCTTTTTTTGGAATGCCATGCTGGCTCTCTGCTCTCCCCCCCTTTCTTAGCTCTGTCCTTCTAAAGGATAAACTTTTTTACTTTTATATCTTTTTTTTTTTTTTTTTGAGACAGAGTCTCACTTTGTTGACCAGGCTAGAGTGAGTGCCGTGGCGTCAGCCTGGCTCACAGCAACCTCAATCTCCTGGGCTCAGCGATCCTCCTGCCTCAGCCTCCCGAGTAGCTGGGACTACAGGCATGCGCCACCATGCCCGGCTAATTTTTTGTATATATATTTTTAGTTGGTCAATTAGTTTCTTTCTATTTTTGGGGTCTCGCTCAGGCTGGTTTCGAACTCCTGACCTTGAGCCATCCGCCCGCCTCGACCTCCCAAAGTGCTAGGATTACAGGCGTGAGCCACCGCGCCCGGCCTTATATCTTTTTTTTTAAATATACTTATTTTCTTTCTTTCTTTTTTTATTCTTCAATTCATAGAGAAATACGTAATTATACTTTTATATCTTAATCTCTGTGTGAGAAGTCTTTCTCCATGCCCGCTATGAGCACCTAACAGGCTTTCCATCCTAACATCCACCTACCCTTCTCTCTGGACTCCAAGCATCTCCAGGGTTGATCTCGGCCCAAATCCTGCTCCTTCGTGTTCTGCTCCTAAATCTGGGGGCTGAAAGTCCAGGATCAAAGTGTCAGCCGGCTTGGTTTCTTCTGAACCTCTCTCCTAGGCTTGCAGATGGCTGTGTTCTCTTCTCCCTATATAATTCCTCCAGTGATCCTCCCGCCTCAGCCTCCCAAAGTTCTAGGATTAGAGGCATGAGCCACTGTGCTAGGCCAAAGTGCTAGATTCTTTATGAGCAAGTTCTTCCTTGGATATCAGAAGAATTAAGTTAGCAAATCCCATAGAGATAACCATAGATAAATCTAAACCCCTGCCAAACGTTAAGCAATACCCCCTTAGTGTTAGGGTGGAGAGTTAGTGTAGAGCTGGTGTATGCAGGTGTGAGAAAAATTTCTCTTGACAAAGATTAGGATAAAAGGAAGAAGTTTATTTTACTTTCCCAAGCAGGAAAAGGCCCAACGGGAGAGAAGAAGAAGAGTACGTTGGTCTAGAAATCTGGTTATTCAGACCTTTTATTTAGGAAATGTAAAAAGGGAAGAAAGATGATTTATGTTTGTAGTGAAATTAACAGAGTGTTGTGAACTGTCCTATCTGATCTTTCTCTTTTTCTTAGCTGTAGACAGATAATAGAATTGGCTGTGTGAAACTATACTATCTGTTCCTTTTCTTTAGCCATAGACTGATAGCGGGAATGGCTGTTAGAGATCTTGTCCTCAAGATTTGATTGTGGGCCAGGGGAGGTGGCTCACGCCTGTAATCCTAGCACTCTGGGAGGCCGAGCGGGCGGATTGCTGAAGGTCAGGAGTTCGAAACCAGCCTAAGCAAGAGCGAGACCCATCTCTACTATAAATAGAAAGAAATTAATTAGCCAAGTAATATATATACGAAAAATTAGCCAGACATGGTAGTGTATGCCTGTACTCCCAGCTACTCGGGAGGCTAAGGCAGGAGGATTGCTTGAGCCCAGGAGTTTGAGGTTGCTGTGAGCTAGGCTGATGCCATGGCACTCACTCTAGCCTGGGCAACAAAGTGAGGCTCTGTCTCAAAAAAAAAAAGAATGTTAAGGCCTAGGTCTCCAATTCTCTTGAACTCTTCCTCATTGATGAAAGATAGCTGCTACCGCTCCAGTCATCCCATCTGTATTCCAGGAAGGAGGAGGAGTTGAAGGGTAAAAGGTGCAAGCCAGATGAGTCTGTCCCTTTTAATTTGAAAATAATAGCTTTACTAGAAGCCCTCATAAGAGATTTCCATTTACATACCATTGATCAGGACTAGGTGAGAAAGTTCCTGCTAAGTACAAGGTAGGCTGGAAAATAAAGCTTTTACAGCTAGACACATTTCTACCCCCAACAAAACTGGGTTTTGTTGATAAGTGCAGAAAATAGATATTCAGTCAGCAATTAACAGAATCCATTTAACCGGAGTTCTCCAGAATTTCAAATCATCAATTTCCTGGCTCATAGTTGATCTTTTTTTTTTTTTTTTTTGAGACAGAGTCTCACTTTGTTGCCCAGGCTAGAGTGAGTGCCATGGCATCAGCCTAGCTCACAGCAACCTCAAACTCCTCGGCTCAAGCAATCCTCCTGCCTTAGCCTCCCGAGTAGCTGGGACTACAGGTATGCGCCACCATGCCTGGCTAATTTTTTCTATATATATTAATTGGCCAATTAATTTCTTTCTATTTATAGTAGAGACGGGGGTTTCGCTCTTGCTCAGGCTGGTTTTGAACTCCTGACCTCCAGCAATCCGCCCACCTCAGCCTCCCAGAGTGCTAGGATTACAGGCCTGAGCCACCACACCTGGCCACTGTGTGTGAACTAAAATGCTCACTGCCCCCCACCGGCTGACTGAATGGACCACCTCGTGGCCAAAGGAATATTCTAGAGCAAAGTTGCCAGCCAGGAGAAGGGAGGTCAAACAAGCTTTATCATGCCCACCTCCCTTCTTTTTTTTTTTTTTTTTTTTTTTGAGACAGAGTCTCGCTTTCTTGCCTAGGCTAGAGTGAGTGCCGTGGCGTCAGCCTAGCTCACAGCAACCTCAATCTCCTGGGCTCAAGCGATCCTACTGCCTCAGCCTCCCGAGTAGCTGGGACTACAGGCATGCGCCACCATGGCCAGCTAATTTTTTTTTTTATATATATATATTAGTTGGCCAATTGATTTCTTTCTATTTTTATAGTAGAGACGGGGTCTCGCTCAGGCTGGTTTTGAACTCCTGACCTTAAGCAATCCGCCTGCCTCGGCCTCCCAGAGTGCTAGGATTACAGGCGTGAGCCACCGTGCCCGGCCCCACCTCCCTTCTTGAAGACTTCCTTTGTAACCCATTAACAGGCCTAAGGGTATGCAAGACAAACCTGCAGGTCCTCAATTTATGCAACAAATGGTGGCTTATCTCTGGTAAACAGTTTATGTTAAAACATTCCAAGTCTTTAGACAAAGCTTCATGTCTTTAGCCAATTACAATCTAAAGAATCTTTAAACCCACCTATAACCTGTAAGCCCCCCCCCTTCGAGATGGCCCTCCTTTTTGGGTCAAACCAATGTATGCCTCCCACATATTGACTGATGGCTTTACCCGGAACCCTTGTCTCTAAAATGTATAAAAACCAAACTGTAACCCAGCCACATCCAGTCCACTTGCCCAAGGCCTCTAGGCAGTGGCTCCGGGTCATGGTCCTCAAATTTGGCTCAGAATGAATCTCTTTAAAATTATTTTGCAGAGTTTGGCTTTTTTCCGTTGACAGGTATTTATTGCCCACTAGCCACCAACTGCTTCCCGGCCACATGCTGGGCCCTCTGGGTCTCTCCAACCCACTCTAAGGACCTGGAAATGCAGCCACAGTCCAGCTCTCTCTTTCTGGGGGACCAAGGTGCTCCCTGGGGCATACGACATGGCAGAGGGGCCTCAGGGTGAGGGGCAGTAGGACCTAGCAGCATTCCCTGTGGAGAGGGGGCCCTCCTGCACCCATTATGAGGGGTTGCCCCCAAGAAGAGGGCAGGGTGGGCGGGGCTCCCTAAGTTACTTAATGGATGACACGAGTGGCAAAGAGCACGATGAAGAGGACGATAATAAAAACAATCACACAGATGAGGACAATCATCTTCACGTTCTTCCACCAGAACTTCCGAGCCGCCTTCTGCGATGTCGTCTTGAAGTGCTCCGATGTGGCTTCCAGATCCTCTGTCTTGTTGCGGAGATGGTCCAGGTTTTCTCCTGGGGCCAGGATCCGCTCCACATTCTGGGTCATGATATTCTTGACTCCCTCCACCTGGCTCTGCAGGTTCCGCACTAGATCATTTCCTCCCCCTCCACTGGCTTCCTCCGTGACTCACCTAGGCTGGGGCTGCTTCCTCCCGGGGCAGCGGGCGGCTCACTTCCTGCTTGCTCCAATTTTCCACCCGCCCTGCCCACCACCCATAATTGATCTTAATCCATCTTTTTTTTTTGTTGTTTGCTTTCTTTTTTTGATAAGAAAACCTCATATTAATCCATCTTTAAACAAGCAGGAATGCATAGGCAAGACAGATGTGTGTATGCACGTATGTCACAAATTTGTATCAGGGATTTGCAACCAAATTCATTATTAGGATCTTATTTATATCTGTATCTGTACTGTGAGGTTTTGGGGTTTCAAAAATACCAGTTACCCACATTGCATCTCCAGGTTTTGAATCAAATCGAGAAAACAGATGGGGTCAGATCACCTGCTTTATTAAAGATTAAAGAACCTAGATTGCACAGGAAGATAAAATGGAATGCCCTCCTTCCCTCTTGGCACACTTGAGATGAGGTGATAGGAAAAGGTGGGCACACAGAGCACACTTACCCGGTGTCTGGGTCACGCACAGAAAAAAACCCCTCAGTGTGGATGACCTCAATGCCTGCCTTTTGACAAATGCCCTTGAGGAATGCCAACAGAACACAGGCTCCCTTAGTGAGGGAAACAAAATGAAATGACCAAACCTCTTCTACTCTCAATATTTTATGAGCTCTATTCTATTTTATGGGCTCATGCAGGAATGTGGTAAGAGGGACATATTGCCTGTATATGAAAGATAATTTTTAGGTTACAATTTTCCTGAATAATCCCTGAGTTGTCATTTTATGAGAACATTTAGTAGGGGCCAGAACCTATAAGTACAATTAGAAACCTCAAGCATATTATTTTTTACTGAAATATAATTCATAATAAATGCAAAATAAGCCCAAAGAGAATTTGGCCTGATAAACATGCTTCTCATCGAAATACAATGGGTTCTTGGCTAGGCGCAGGGACTCATGCCTGTAATCCCAGCAATTTGGGAGGTTAAGGTAGGAGAATCACTTGAGGCCAGGAGTTCAAGATCAGTCTGGGCAATAATAGCAAGATCTTGTCTCTATAAAAAAAATTTTAAATTACCAGGCATGGTGGCACACACCTGTAGTTCCACCTACCAGGAGACTGAAACTGAAGGGTCCCTTAAGCCTGGGGGTTTGAGGTTACAGTGAGCTATAATCACATCACTGCACTCCAGCCTGGGCAGCAGAGCTAAACTCTATCTCAAAACAAACAAAAACAAAACAAAAAAAGAGAAATACAATGTGCTCCTAGGAGGATAACTGCTTTTTCTAAGTTGAATGCCAACAAAACATCCACACATACATTGTCAATGTTACACAAAAAAAGTATAAATAGACATAGAAGATATACTTAGAAAAGCAAGACTGCAATTTAGTGGGTGGGAAAAACCAGGTAAGAGGTGAGGATAACTAATGGTGAGTAGATGTGCAAGTGAGAAGATGAGATGTTCAGGATAGAGGATGTAAAGAGTTGGTCCTTGTGATGGTTAATTTTGACTAGGCCACCGGAGTACCCAGACATTTGGTTAAACATTACTTGAGTGTGTCTACGAGGGTGTTTTTGGATGAAGTTAGAATTTGAAATGAAGACTGAGTAAAGAAAACTGCACCCCCATGTGGGTGGCCTCTTGTAATCTGTTGAGGGCTTGAATTGAAAAGGGAGAATTTGCTCTCTGCCTGCCTGAGCTGAGACATCGGGTTTCTGCCCTTAGACTGGGACTTCAGCATCAGCGCTTGAGGTTGTCAGGCACTGGGACTCACCCTGAACTACACTACCCACTTTCCTGGGTCTCTAACTTGCAGATGGCAGATCATGGGACCTCTCAGCATCTATAATCACATGAACCAATTCCTTATAATAAATCTCTTTCTATATAGCTCCTAATGGTTGTTTCTCTGGAGAATACTGATACAGTGCTACACACACACACACAGAGTTTATTGCTTTCTTTTTACCTACCAGCGTTTTAAGTCTGTTTGTGTTGCTATAAAGGAATACCTGAGGCTAGGTCATTTATTTAAAAAAAAAAGTTTATTTGGCTGATGATTCTGATATCTGGAAAAGTTCAAGACTGAGTACCTGCATCTGGCGAGAGCCACAAGCTGCTTCCACTCATGGCAGAAAGTGAAGGGAAGCCAGTGTGTGCAGAGATCACATGGCAAGAGGAAGCAAAAGAGTGTGTGAGGTGCCAGTCTCTGTTTAACAACCAGTGCTTGTAGGAACTAATAGAGAACTCACTCGTGAAGGAGGCATTAATCTGCTTGTGAGAGATCCATCTCTAAGACCCAAAAACCTTCCATTAGCCCCGCCAACACTGGGGATCAAATTTCAACAATTGATGTGGAAGGACAAACACCCAAACTACAGAGACCAGTGTATTCAGATCCACAGTAGTCAAATCCCTCAGATGATGTACACTATTTCCAGCAAGAACAAAAAATAATTATCAAATGCTTTAATTCTGCAGTGGGGGCAGAATTCTAATTATGGAATTCCTTTAATTCCAATAAAAACAAATGCCAGGCCCCTGGCTCAAATCTTAAAACTTGTGAATAGAATTCAGATTCAGACTGTTAAGTGCTATAGACCAGCATGTGAAATGGAGCACATGTGGAAGTGACTCTTGTTTAATTGGAAACATCTGCTGGCACCTTTATCTTCACTGAAATTGCAAAATCTCATCCCTGATTTAGCAAGGTCTTACTGGAAAAAAGTAGCTGTTGAATCGCTAGCCAACGAACTATGGATTAAGACAAAGGAAATTGAAGCTCTAGTCTTGTTAGTTTTTGTCAGTTTGCTTTCTGTATTTTATTTGCCTTCTGGAATTGAAAGGTTGATTTTTCCCCTCCAGATGCATCAAAATAACTGCTGGGAAATCCCCAGAGTAAAAGGCTCAGGGCCAGCTGTGTCCTCAAATGGCCAGCTCTGTCACTATGAAGGCTGTTTATTAGCAAACACAGGACAATCGTGGCCTTAGCTGCCTTGCAGTTCCACTCCTCCAGGACTTATTGCTCCCCTGCAGCCAGTAGACAAGGGCCAATTATTATGAGATACGGCAATGATTTGGAACAGAGCTGATAGACAAATTTTGTCTCCAGAGCAGATAGCTTATTGGAGGCCTATTTCAGTGAAGAGATACGGGATTGTTTCCTACCTCCTCTCCTGACAGGCTGACCTAGTATGGTGTGTTTCTTACTAGAAGTCCTACTACGGTAGACTCAGGTAAAAATCTAATTGCTGTTTAATTTTCCTGAGCATGACTTTTTCTTTTTCTTTTTTTTTTTTTTGAGACAGAGTCTCACTTTGTTGCCCAGGCTAGAGTGAGTGCCATGGCGTCAGCCTAGCTCACAGCAACCTCAAACTCCTGGACTCAAGCAATCCTTCTGCCTCAGCCTCCCGAGTAGCTGGGACTACAGGCATGCGCCACCATGCTCGGCTAATTTTTTCTATATATATAAGTTGGCCAATTAATTTGTTTCTATGTATAGTAGAGATGGAGTCTCGCTCTTGCTCAGGCTGGTTTTGAACTCCTGACCTCGAGCAATCCGCCTGCCTCAGCCTCCCATAGTGCTAGGATTACAGGTGTGAGCCACCGAGCCCAGCCTAGGACCTATTCTTGAATGACAAGTTCATCTACACTCTTCAGGATTGTAAAGCTCAATGTTTAACAAAAAACAGTCATATTTTAAACACTACTTCCAAGTATCAACAGGAAAACTTTCTGCCTTTTTGTGCTTCAACAGGCATGTTATTACAGACCTTAGTATACTTAACAACTTAAAGTTAAATGAAAGGTATCAGCTTTTGTCTCTGTTGCTAAAACAGGCAGCCAGAGGTAGCAGAGCCAGTAAAATCTAAGCTGTAGATTCCCGAAAAGACAGGAGACAGTGAAAAAAAAAAAAGAAAAGAAGAAATTAGTTTTAATCAATTATTAAAAAAAAAAAAAAAGCTGTATAAGAATTAAGATGAGAATTTAGGCTGTCCCAGATAGTCAATCTTGAGGCAATTTGGTCCACGAAAGTCCAAAGTTGAGAATTGGCCAAAAAGGCCTACAAAAGGAGACCCTGTGAATCACTCAGAGGTTTTTACTGGTTTCCATACCTACCGCTCTTCACTGCCAGGACCTGCATCAACCAACTATGCCAAACTTACCTCCAATTCTGCAGCTTAACAATGAGCTGTTTATCATTCAACTAAGAACAGAGAGAAAACAACTTGTTTGTTCTGTTTACTGGAGGAGGTTGGGAGATAGTCACAGTGTAGGCTACCAGTGTACCAGAGCCAAATGTCAAAATTTCAGGAAATTTGTCATGTTGGTAGTTTGAATCACCACAGTATGAAAGTCAGCAAATGCTGTAAATTGTTAAATATTAATATTTATTATTGCACCACATGCTAATAATACCTGGGTCTCTGAAAATTTCCTAACAACCTTTAAGTTTTATTAATCAAGCATAAATATGCCAAATGTCTGATGCCTACACTTACCAATGTCATTTTCCAGGATAAAGTTGGTAGGGTGAGAGTACTTAGACTCACCCTATTCATTGTCCTTCAGCCAAATTTTCAAGCACAGCTTTGAAAATTGTGTAATATTTTAGATATAAAATGTATAGAAATAGTAAGCTGAACCATTGGAAAATGTTTTTATAGGCCAATCACGTATCAGCAATTTCTTACAGCCTATCACCCACTTTAACAAACTGAACATTACCCACTTAAAAACTCAGAAGTGTCCTATTATATTCCCTTCCTTCTTTCCATCCCTCAAAGATAACTGCTCTCCTGAATTTATCAGTCATTCTCATATATATCTTTATTTATTTATTTTGAGACAGAGTCTCACTTTGTTGCCCAGGCTAGAGTGAGTGCTGTGGCATCCCACCTACTTGGGAGGCTAAAAAAGGAGGATCACTTGAGCCCAGGAGTTTAAGGCTGCAGTGAGCTATGATCATAATCATGCCACTACACTCCAGCCTGGGTGACAAAGTGAGACCCTGTCTCTATTAAGACAAAAAAAACCCCATAAAAACAATGACCTCTGGGCCAGGCGAGGTGGCTCACGACTGTAATCCTAGCACTCTGGGAGGCAGAGGCCAGAGGATTGCTCAAGGTCAGGAGTTCGAAACCAGCCTGAACAAGAGAGAGACCAGTCTCTACTATAAATAGAAATCAATTGGCCAACTAATATATATAGAAAAAACTAGCCGGGCATGGTGGCACATGCCTGTAGTCCCAGCTACTCAGGAGGCTGGGTAGAATTGCTTGTGCCCAGGAGTTTGAGGTTGCTGTAAGCTAGGCTGACGCCACAGCAATCACTCTAGCCTGGGCAACAAAGTGAGACTCTTTCTCAAAAAAAAACCAAAAACCAAAAAAAAACCCCACAATGACCTCTGATTTAGAAGATGACCATTATCTTTTACCAAAAACCTAAGTCTCCAGAGAGTAAAACTCAGAAAAGGAGAATCAATTTTAGACCTCATTCCAAAAGCATTTTAGTTTCTGAAATACCAAGCATTTCTTACTTTACCTATAGATAGGTTTCAGAGTAAAACAATAAAAATGAATACTCAGTGTATGACAAGTTAAAGGGCATATATTCTATATATATTCACTTAAAAAATTTAGTTCAAAAAATTAAACCCTAATCATCTAAGAATGATGTTCTTAGATCTAGCAGAAATTCTTAGCTCTCACTGTGGTAACTTCATGAATATACAGGAAACCAGAACTTTGAAATACTGAAAAGACAACTCTCTGTCCCACAAGTATGTTTATTAAAAATTGACATAAACAAACAAAACCTGTACAAAAAATATCCCATTCACTTATCACTTTGAAACAGTAATCTTGACAGACATTATCGCCTAGGACCCCCCCTTCCTCTGCCACGGCCACGTCCTCTTCCTCTGCCTCGACCTCGGCCTCTTCCTGCAACTGAGGGAAGAGAATAAAGCAAGTTAAAGTCTCTCCTGCACTAATATTACCTCGCCAGCACAAACAGCATTGACACACACACCTTCCCCACCCTTTTACAGCTCTTCATTAGCAGCAGCTTGAGTAAAGTTTAACTAGCTTCCCTCAAATCTGAAACCTAAGATTTGCCCCCAGCTCCCAACTCACTATCATGCAGAACCAGAACTGCTGGCCTAGGGAGATTCTTTATTACTGTATTTGTTTCATTTAAATTTATTTAGTGAGAAATTTGTCAACTTTTAAAATATTTTTTCCTTTTATCATGTCTCAAATTCACCAAAAAATGAATCACAAATGACTTGAACCTCTCACAAGATGGAAGAGATCTACCAATAGACTAGAACATGAACACTTTGTGCCAGATTTTTGGTTACTGAACAGAATCCAAGCAATTACTTCAAAGCCAAGAAAGTTTAAATACATTTCACCAAATGACAGTCTGGTGAGTCTTCAGAACCTTAAAAGTCATTTCGAGATGTGCCAAGGTCGGTAGCTACCCCAGCTCTCATAGACCTAAGCTGTGTTAGCACCTCCCTCAGGAGACCCTTACAGTCAACCAGCCCCTTCTCCATAGTAACTGTGTGCCACTGAAAGGTGGCAATCAAAAGTGCAGACATGTTAGAAGAGATGCCACAGAACTCTGTGGAGTGTGCTGCTCAGGCACTGGAGAAACATTAATATAACATAGAAAAGGATAATACAGCCCATATCTAAGGAGGAGTTTGACAAGATGTACAATCTCGCCTGGCTCTGCATAATGGGGAGGGACATTGATAGTTACGTGACACATGAAACCAAACACTTCATCTACTTTTACTTGGGACAAGTGGCAATTCTTCTGTTCAAATCTGGGTAAAAGTATGGACTATGCACACAACCTATGATCCACCCAAAAACAAGAACTGCAGCCTAAATTCCAAATACCAGAGACTGAAATTTTCAACCTTGCCAAGGGGAACACCTGAATCTTTGAAACATTATTGTGTTTTATACAGGTCATTTTCTGTAGTAATTTGTTGTGGTTATAAAATAATTAGCAAAACAGTTTACATTTGTATTTACTTTATATTCTGTAATTCTGCCCTATGTTTTTTTCTCTTAAAATCCATTCCTTTAAAAGTCACTTGATCTAGGGCTGGGCGCGGTGGCTCACACCTGTAATCCTAGCACTCTGGGAGGCCGAGGCGGGGGATCATTTGAGCTCGGGAGTTCGAGACCAGCCTAATTGGCCAACTAATATATATAGAAAAAATTAGCCAAGCATGGTGGCCCATGCCTGTAGTCCCAGCTACTTGGGAGGCTGAGGCAGCAGGATTGCTTGAGCCCAGAAGTTTGAGGTTGTTGTGAGCTAGGCTGACGCCATGGCACTCACTCTAGCCTGGGCAACAAAGTGAGACTCTGTCTCAAAAAAAAAAAAAAAAAAGAAAAGAAAAAACTGGCCGGGCATGGTGGTGTGTGCCTGTAGTCCCAGCTACTTTGGAGGCTGAGGCAAGAGGATCACTTAAGCCCAAGAGTTTGAGGACGCAGTGAGCTATGATGACACCACTGCACTCTACCCAGGGCAACAGAGCAAGACTCTGTCTCAAAAAAGAATAAACCTAAAATCGTTGAAGCAGGAAGGCTGCCATACACATGGGTTCTGTATCTGTGGATCCAACCAACCACAGATCTATAATATGTGGAGAGTAGGGGGGAAGAAGGATGGCTATATCTATATTGAACATGTACAGACTTTCCCATTCATTCATTCATTTATTTATTTATTTTTTGAGACAGAGTCTCGCTTTGTTGACCAGGCTAGAGTGAGTGCCATGGCGTCAGCCAGCTCACAGCAACCTCAAACTCTTGGGCTCAAGCGATCCTCCTGCCTCAGCCTCCCGAGTAGCTGGGACTACAGGTATGCGCCACCATGCCCGGCTAATTTTATATATATATATATATATATATATTAGTTGGCCAATTAATTTCTTTCTATTTATAGTAGAGACGGGGTCTCGCTCTTGCTCAGGCTGGTTTTGAACTCCTGACCTCGAGCAATCCGCCCGCCTCAGCCTCCCAGAGTGCTAGGATGTGAGCCACCAGGCCCATTTTTATATATTAATTCCAATTCTTCCTGAGACTTTCATCTATATGTGTGGTTGTGACGCAAAGTATATTTCTTGTGAGTGCAAGGTAAAAACATTTCAAAGTCACTATATTAAATGAACTTCTACAAAACACCCAGAACTTTTCTCCTGCCCTGCTTCTGGCTGTCAGACATGTCTCCCAAGGTAGGCGAATCTTTTCATGAGAAAACCAGCTCCAGAAAAAGACTTCCAGATCCTGAAATTTTGAGTCTCCTCAGTGAGGAGACCAATTCCTTTCTGAACAGCCTTACAATCAGCCACACTAGGTAAGTCCAGCTTCCTCCCCAGAAATTCCCTTTTTAGGGTCCTTTTTAAATAATAATAGATGGCCAAAGGTCTCAAGATACTTACGTATGGCTTTTAATGTAAAAGACCAAATAAAGATATCAAATAAAAAGAGAAACCAAAGAAAACAATTCCAAGTACAGAGTAAAACTTCAAACAGCAAAATATCCTACCAGTGATAAGAAAAAAAATATTATACTCATAAAACAAGAAGAGAATTCTATGAAAAATGATCAGAGAACAAGGAGTTTTGAAAACTGTGTGCTAGATTGGAAGGAGGTCAAGAAAATTTCTCAGAAAATAGAAAAAGGCAAACAGAGAAAAATGAGAGAGAAGATAAGAATTAGAGAAGCAGAAGGTCCAATTATTAAGATTCCAGAAAGAATAGAGCAAGCAAAAGGGAAGAAATTATTACAAAATAGAGGGAGGAAAAAGGGGGGGGGGGTACCCAATGCCAAGTCATTAAGGAATTTCAGACTATCAGGAATAAAAAGTCCATCTCCAAATCTTCCCAAGTGAGGAGGGTGGATGACAACGCTGTGCATAATAAGGTAGGAAACAATCAATCCTTTGGACAAGACAGGCAACCAGTCTTTTTAATAACCACACCAGGAGTTAGAATACATACCATATATACTCATGGCAATTACAGGAAATTTCAAACAAACCAACCTGTGTTGTTCTCAAATGTTTATATTTTGAATGGTTGATTAGGGTATAAATATACCATTTGCAAAAATGTTTCTAATCTTTCAAACTTACCAGCTTCCCTTTTCTTAGATTTCACTTTAGGTTCAACATCCACAAGTAGTGTATCCAGAGGTAAACTGTCTGGTAGAATAAAATATCGAATATTATTTCCTCGAATACTCAGTGTTTCTAGCTGTACAGGTTCTCTGTTCTTCAGGGTCATTTTTACAGCTTTAAGATGTGTATTCATGCTGACATCCACACCTAAAGAGGAAAAAAAATTGGGCAACTGTTAGCATGATAAGGAAGGCAACCTAAAAGAGTACTGTCTTTCTACTGAATTAATATCCATGACACAATTTAGCAAATATACAACTGGTAAATGGGGGAAATATGTCAGCATAAATCAGCAGCAGTCTTTCCTTTCTACAGATTTTTCCTGATACACTAATGTGATGTATAGTTGTGTGCTTACAGAAGTGAATGCAGGAAGCCTTGGAGGAACCTGATTGGTATACAGGCTTTATGCCCACTGTCTTGTATCTTCCTCCTATCTCTGGTTTGGCAAGTGTGTATTGTGTGGTTCTCCCACTGTCTCTGTAACTTCCTCACATCCCCCATTCCAGCAAGTTATCCTCACCTTTGCTCTTATAGTAAAGCCCCTATATGTACTGCAGTATTTTTCCTTATTGTAAAGAATTAAAGATGTCTTCTTAATTATGCTTTATATTTTTGTTACTGTTTTCATTACTACTTTGATTTCAAAGTTGCACAGGTTTTGAGTGGTCTGCCACAACCTGCTTTTCCCATTAAGATATTATTTTTAGTATTAGATTTTACAAAATACAAAGCAGAGGTTTTTCAGGATGAATATAAGGCATTATAGTAGAAACACCTGATTACTGAAGCCTTTACCAAATTATACCTAAACAAATGGAATAACTAAAGATCTACTTAATTTCTTTTGTTTGAAAGTTAAGGCCAGAAAACATGAATTCTCTCAACTTTCCCAAAATCCATCTCAAATTTTTCCAGATTATTAATCCTTTCCTCCTTCCTCCCAGTTAGAGAAAGAGTTCTTTCCTAAAATGAACATGCTCTTGAAACATTCCATCTCCTTGGGGACCTTGATCCATGCAGGGAGAGGGAAGATTTATGAACGTTCTCTGTTCTAGGAACATCGATGTTAAGTCATTTTAATTTAATCCTCAATATCCCTATGGTAGACAGTATAATTATCCTCACTGTGAATACTAAAAGAATATGTATTCACATATTTGTATAATATATATTCACAGAAGAAGTGAGAAACTTGCAATAGTGATTGTCAGCAGGGAGGTGTGATATTATGATATATATATATATATTTATTTATTTACATTGATTGGTTTTCATTCACAGTTCCTGGCTCCTAACTCCCAGTCTTTGTTATAATGTTGGGACACTTTAGACCTCAGAAAACAGAATCACTCTCTGATCTTTCCCTATTCTCTTTTCACCAGCCCAAGGTAGGACTCTGATCTCCCACCTTTCTGATTGTGGGTCACAGGATTCTCAAATTCAGAAGGGGTCCCTCTTCATACGCTGGAGAAAGGAATGCTGCACAGAGAAGCCAAGAAGAATCTGAACAGATAGGCCTTGCTGGGTTTCCTCAGTCTATTAGTATTAGTATTGGACCCTATTGGTCCAATCACATTTCTACATGCTTATCAATCATCCCTATCCAATGAAGTCTTCATAAAATGCCAAGAGGATGGGGTTCAAAGAGCTTCTGGTCAGCTGAACACACAGAGATTCCTGGAGTATGGTGTGCCCTGGGAGGGCATGCAAGCTCCTCACCCTTTCCCACATACCTTGTCTTATGCATCTTTTCATCTGTATCCTTTGTAACATCCTTTATAATAAGCCAGTAAACATCCCTGAGTTCTATAAACCACTCTAGTAAATTCATCGAACCCAAAGAGGGTGGGAATCCAAACTTGAAACCAGTGAGTCAGAAAGTAAGAGGCCCAGAACTGCAACTGGTGTGTGTGTGTTATGTATCCTGGGGACTGAGCCCTTAACCTGTGGGATCTGATGCTGTCTCCAGGTGGATAGTGCCAGAATTGAATTGGAAGACACCCAGTTAGTGTTCACAGTAGAACTGATGGCCTGGCATGGCGGGCGCAGTGGCCCACACCTGTAATCCTAGCACTCTGGGAGGCCAAGGTGGGAGATTGCTTGAGCTCAGCCATTTGAGAGTAGACTGAGAGACCCTCTCTACTAAAAATAGAAAAAATTAGCCTGGCATGTGGTGTGGGCCTGTAGTCCCAGCCACTTGGGAGGATCACTTGAGCCCAAGAATTTGAGGTTGCAATGAGCTATAATGACACTACTGCACTCTACCGGGATTGACAGAGTGAGACTGTCTCAAAAAGAACTGATGGCTTGCTTGGTGGTGGGGAGAACCACCCACATGTTCTGTCATAGAAGCCTTCTGTGTTGGTTGCTGGTGGTGGCATTTTGAGAGCACAGGAAACAGTCTGAGTTTTTCTATTGCCACAGAAGGGAATTGGATTTTCACTAGATTTTGCTCCCTCCATTTACTACCAACTTTTCCCCTGGGACATCCATTTATTAAGTGCTTACTATATGTTAGGCAAACCATGGCTTACATTATTTGTGTTTGTGTCTTCTATCACTAGACTTTGAGTTCCTAAAAGTCAAGAACAATACTCTGGCTCCTCCACACATCTAACAGTGCTCTGGAGAGAGCAAACTAAATCGCTGTTTATAGAATTTTTAACAGGACAGCAATTATACTTCCTCAGATACAGTCATAGCCTATATCATGCATGACCTTATACTGTACAGATTTCCTTCCACAGCAACTGGTATTGCAAAGTGCTAGCACACCCACAAATAATCAGTTTAATATTTTACATTTCTCTTCGTTTATAGATATCAGATCTACATCTTAAAAAGTTAAATATTTCACAGTGGGAACATATGCTAAGATAGCATTTTTTTTTTCATTTGGCTCATCAATTCTTTTGAAATGTTGCAATCTTTGGTAATATCTACTTGTAAAGAAATAGCAGTGGACTTTAAATATTAAATATACAATATCATCAAAGTAAAGATTTAAACATAAAGAAGAGCCCAGGAGTCTGAGGTTGCTGTGAGCCATGCTGAAGCCACGACACTGTAGCCCGGGCAACAGAACAAACACTGTCTCAAAAAAAAAAAGAAAATACTCCAAACGTTATGTTAACAGTGATTGCCATAAAAAACCAAAACAAACAAAAATGAAACCAATCCCCAGCAGTTAATCAAGAAGAAAAAAAAGCTATGATAAAAAACAAAATAATGATTGCCTTAGTGAGTTAAAATTGTGGTTCCCTGGGCCGGGCGCGGTGGCTCACGCCTGTAATCCTAGCTCTCTGGGAGGCCGAGGCGGGCGGATTGCTCGAGGTCAGGAGTTCGAAACCAGCCTGAGCAAGAGCGAGACCCCGTCTCTACTATAAAATAGAAAGAAATTAATTGGCCAACTAATATACATACAAAAAATTAGCCGGGCATGGTGGCGAATGCCTGTAGTCCCAGCTACTCGGGAGGCTGAGGCAGGAGGATTGCTTGAGCCAGGAGTTTGAGGTTGCTATGAGCTAGGCTGACGCCATGGCACTCACTCTAGCCTGGGCAACAAAGCGAGACTCTGTCTCAAAAAAAAAACAAAACAAAAACAAAAACAAAATTGTGGTTCCCTGAACCACCCCTCCCTTTCCCATATATTTTTTACGTAAGATAATCAGAAATGAAAATTCTACCATCTAACCTCAATCTAACAGGAAACATAAAAAAGTTTCAAATGTATTTTAGAAGAAACAACAATTCCAGGCAGAGGAACACACACAAGCAAAGGCATAAAAGCTGGAAAACAGGATAACCTGGGGAATTCAGTTTGGTTGTAGCACAGATATTTAAGGTGAGGCTTACATAAGATCAATTAAATAATTCTGATAAAAATCAGGATCCATACTACGATAATATTCATTAAGCAATCAAAAAATATTTTGGTTTACAGGTGGAAGAGAATTTAAAAAAACCAAAAAAGTGTTATAAAAGAAGTTCAACCTCCATACCTGTGATCGTTCCATGGACCTGTGTTCCATTCTTCAATTCAATGGTTACAGTTTCATGACTCAATTTCATCAAAAATCTACAAAAAGGAATAAAACTATGAATTTTTACCTTTAACATTTTGCATAATTTTAGCTTTCCCTCAATATTTATGAAGGAACATAATAACATTAACAAACTGTCATTTGAACTTTTTATTTTTTAAGAGACAGGGTCTCGGCTGGGCGCGGTGGCTCACGCCTGTAATCCTAGCACTCTGGGAGGCCGAGGCGGGCGGATTGCTCGAGGTCAGGAGTTCCAGACCAGCCTGAGCAAGAGCGAGACCCCGTCTCTACTATAAATAGAAAGAAATTAATTGGCCAACTAATATATATAGAAAAAATTAGCCGGGCATGGTGGCGCATGCCTGTAGTCCCAGCTACTCGGAAGGCCGAGGCAGCAGGATTGCTTCAGCCCAGGAGTTTGAGGTTGCTGTGAGCTAGGCTGAGGCCACAGCACTCACTCTAGCCTGGGCAACAAAGTGAGACTCTGTCTCAAAAAAAAAAAAAAAAAAGAGACAGGGTCTCACTCTATCACCCAGGCTGGAAGGCAGTGGCATAATCACAGCTCACTGTAACCTTGAATTTCTGGGCTCAAGCGACCCTCCTTCCTCAGCCTTCCAAGTAGCTAAGAGTATAAGTGCACACCACCATAACTTGCCAGTTTAAAAAAAATTTTTTGTAGAGACAGGGGTCTCACTAAATAGCCCAAGCTGGTCTTAAACTCTTGGCCTTAAGTTATCCTCCTGCCTTGGCCTCCCAAAGTGCTAGAATTACAGGTGTGAGCCATCGTGCCCGACCTGGACATTTTTGATTTTCTAAATCATTATGTAGCTTAACCTCAACACCAGACACATAAGATCCTAGGATTATTATCAGTCATGAAAAAGAAATCAAGATTTACACTTAGTAGCGAAAGACTACATGGTCATTAAATGTGTATTAATAAAGTAAAAATCTTCCTTTCTAAACCTTTACATGTCTGGGAATATTCTTCTAGATCATTTTTTATGCATTCACAAGCATACATGTAAGATTTGTTTTTATATAAATTGGGCCATACTTTAATAACTTCTATAATTTGTAGTTCTCATTTACAAGTTTATATTGGAGATATTGCCATGTCAATATCATTCCTTCAGCCGGGCGCGGTGGCTCACGCCTGTAATCCTAGCATTCTGGGAGGCTGAGGTGGGCGGATTGCTCGAGGTAAGGAGTTCAAAACCAGCCTGAGCAAGAGCAAGATCCCATCTCTACTATAAATAGAAAGAAATTAATTGGCCAACTAATATATATAGAAAAAATTAGCCGGGCATAGTGGCGCATGCCTGTATCCCAGCTACTCAGGAGGCTGAGGCAGGAGGATCACTTGAGCCCAGGAGTTTGAGGATGCTGTGAGCTAGGCTGATGCCATGGCACTCACTCTAGCCTGGGCAACAAAGTGAGACTCTGTCTCAAAAAAAAAAAAAAATCATTCCTTCTAAGATGTGGATAGTATTACACTGTACAGAAATGTCATAATTTATTATCCCATTGACTGACATTAGTTTTTAATTTTTGCTACTGCAAAGCCTCACAAATTCTAGCTATTATCAAGCTTTCAAATTTTTGTTAATTTCATAGAAAAAAGGGCAATGTGCATTTCCTTAGTTACTTGTGAGACTAAATATCTTTTCATGAATATGGGAAATTTATATTTCTTCTATGACTTACCTATTTACATTATTCACACATTATCATTAAGGTTGAGTTTTTCTTTTTATTTTCTACCAGTGTGCCAATCACTCAAGTTTGTAGTTTCTTTAATCATACAAACTTTTTCATCTTTATGTTTTAAATTCATTAATCCTTCTGGGGTATATAATTTGTCTAAAAAAATGTTTCCCATGCCAATTTGTAAAAACAGTCTCTTATTTTCTTCTAGTTGTATAGAGTTTTAGTCTACCTGGAATGCATTTTTTTTCTGTGCAGTCTAAGGCACAAATCTGCCTTATCATTTTCCCTAACTGGATACAGTTGCCACAATAATGTATAATGAACAATCCATTCCCTCCTCACTTCTTTTACATTTTTGTTCTTCCCTATTTTTTTACTATGAAATATTGCCAGGGAAGAAATGGAAGAAAAGTTGAAGGGTTTACAAATTATGAAAATGTTGCCAGTTGTCTCCCTGCCACTCCTTTGATATTTTCTTACACTTTCATCATACCATCTGAAAGTAAGTTGCAAGCATTATGACATTTAACACGCATTCTTTTTTTTTTTTTTTTAAGGCTAGTCAAGTGAAGCAGTAGGAGAGAAGGAACAAAGGAATGTGTAACTGGTTGTGATCCATAGTAAACACCACTGCACCTGGACCAGCCAGCATGCATTTTCTAATGAGAACATTCTCCTACATAACCATAACCTCACAATCACATCTAAGCAACAAATAATCCCACAATATCACCTAAAATGCAGTTCATACCAAAATTTCTAATCTGTAATATATACTTTATAGATTCCATTATCTATTCCACAAAATGGTACATGTAGGATTATTTTTCTCTCCTACTATTGTTCAGGGTAAGGATCATGATCTCTATATAAAATTTTTTTTTTTTTTTTTTGAGGCAGGGTCTCATTCTGTTACCCCAGGCTAGAGTACAACAGTGGCATCATCATAGCTCACTGCAGCCTCCAACTCCTGGGCTCAAGTGATCCTCCAGTCTCAGTGTCCTGAGTAGCTGAGATCACAGGTGTATACCACCAAGCCTGGTTAATTTTTAAAAAATTTTTTTGTAGAGACAGAGTCTCCCTATTGTCCAGGCTGGTTTTGAACTCCTGGCATCAAGTGATCCTTCTGCCTTAGCCTCCCAAAGTGCTAAGATTATAGGTATGAACTATGGATGACCTCTACCTTTAATCCTGAATTACTGCACAATGTTGACTGAAATGTTTCAACAATTAAAGGAAAGCCAACCTTAAAACATCACTTTTTTTTAGTGGTACAGACAGCCATCACAAAAGAGGAAATTACTTGGGGTATGCTAGAATTAGCCCGAGACTTTAAAAGGATTCATGTCGTGAATTTCCTTTCATATATGATGTCAAGAAAAAACTTCTTTCAACCAGTCAGTATTGCTTTACTTCACCAGATAAGAATTATCTAATTCAGCTCTAAATTTATCAGTTATAACTATATATGCCTAGAATTCTGAATTAATGGTTTTCTTCCATCATTAAGTTTTTCTTTTTATCTTTTATTGTGATTGTCCCAGTCAGTAATAACTTTTACTATAAAGGTTCTACAAATCATTTTTAGAAGCAGGCAGGATTAAAGTAAAAATGAAATACTTTAGTAATCAGCTAATCTGCCCTATGGAAGTATTAGGAAAACCAGAAATGAACCAAAGAGGCCTCTAAATAGTCAAAATACATTCCAGGAAGTCTAAGGATATTTCTTTGATAAATAATATTCATCATTAGCTAGTATGTGGTAGTCCTTGTCTTGGTAATGAGTATTAAATATGAATAAGACTAAGATTGCAAAGAGCTCAAAGTCTAGTAGGAAGCTCAGATACATAAAAATGTATGTAAAAATAACTAAATATTTTTAGAGAGATACACACAGGTTTTTCCTAGTAATATAATGTAGAATGGGGAGAAGCAAATCAGATATTAGTGGACTTTTTAATAAGTCTGAAAAGTTGGAAATATGCAGCAAAAAGAAGCAAAAGACAAGACACAGTGGTAAGAAATAGCAAAAGGTACAGAGTAATTACAGGTGCTACTGATGTAATATTAAGCTAAAAAATGTGAGTAGGGAAGTGTTATGCAGGTTCCTTTCATGGGAAAGCCCTACACTTTGTTCAAGAATTCTCCTAAGAGAGCTACCAAAGTGTTTTCATCAATGAAGTGGTGTGCCAGGGACAGAGTCATATTTTGAGAACCTAGAGCAGATGTTCAGAATGATTTTAGAGACAAGAGACAAAAATACAAACTCTAGAAAGACAAATTATGTGGCTAGAGAAACATACACACAAGGTAAAGCTACAATAACCAAGATATAAGGAACAAATAGATCAATGAAACAGAATGCCGAGCACCAAAAACAGACAAACATTTATATGGTTGATTTTCTGCAAAAGAGCCAAAGAAGTCCAATAGGCAAAGGAAAGCCTTTTCAACAAATGATGCTGGAATAACTGGAAATCCATACACAAAAAAATGAACCTGGACCACTAACTCACACCATTTCCCAAAATTAATTCAAGTTAGATCATGGACCAAAACATAAAAGTTAAAATTATGAAGCATTTAGAAGAAAACATAGGAGATATCTTCATGGTTTGAAGGTAGACTAAGGCTTCTTTCTTTCTTTTTTTTTAATTTCAGCATATTATGGTGGTACAAATGTTAAGGTTACCTATATTGCCCATGCCCCCCCTCCCAAGGTTTCTTTTTTTTTTTTTTTTTTCTTTTTTTTGGACAGAGTCTCACTTTTTGTTGCCCAGGCTAGAGTGAGTGCCGTGGCGTCAGCCTAGCTCACAGCAACCTCAAACTCCTGGTCTCAAGCGATCCTCCTGCCTCAGCCTCCCGAGTAGCTGGGACTACAGGCATGCACCACCATGCCCGGCTAATTTTTTGTATATATACTTTTAGTTGGTCAATTAATTTCTTTCTATTTTTTTTTTTTAGTAGAGACGGGGTCTTGCTCAGGCTGGTTTCGAACTCCTGACCTCGAGCAATCCACCCGCCTCGGCCTCCCAGAGAGCTAGGATTACAGGCGTGAGCCACCGCACCCGGCCTCCAAGGTTTCTTTAACAGTCAACAGGCCCGGCATGGTGGCTCACACCTGTAATCCTAGCACTCTGGGAAGTTTAGGCAGAAGGATTGCTTGAGCCCAGGAGTTTGAGGTTGCTGCTAGCTACACTGATCACGGCACTCTAGTCAGGGCAACAGAGTGAGACTGTCTCAAAAAACAAAACAGGCCGGGCGCTGTGGCTCACGCCTGTAATCCTAGCTCTTGGGAGGCCGAGGCGGGCGGATTGCTTCAAGGTCAGGAGTTCGAAACCAGCCTGAGCAAGAGCGAGACCCCGTCTCTACTATAAATAGAAAGAAATTAATTGGCCAACTGATATATATATAAAAAAAATTAGCCGGGCATGGTGGCACATGCCTGTAGTCCCAGCTACCCGGGAGGCTGAGGCAGAAGGATCACTCGAGCCCAGGAGTTTGAGGTTGCTGTGAGCTAGGCTGACGCCACGGCACTCACTCTAGCCTGGGCAACAAAGCGAGACTCTGTCTCAAAAAAAAAAACAAACAAAAAAAAAAAACAACAACAAAACCAGTAAACATGGCCGGGCGCGGTGGCTCACGCCTGTAATCCTAGCTCTTGGGAGGCCGAGGCGGGCGGATTGCTCAAGGTCAGGAGTTCAAAACCAGCCTGAGCAAGAGCGAGACCCCATCTCTACTATAAATAGAAAGAAATTAATTGGCCAACTGATATATATATGTAAAAAATTAGCTGGGCATGGTGGCGCATGCCTGTAGTCCCAGCTACTCGGGAGACTGAGGCAGAAGGATCGCTGGAGCCCAGGAGTTTGAGGTTGCTGTGAGCTAGGCTGACGCCATGGCACTCACTCTAGCCTGGGCAACAAAGCAAGACTCTGTCTCAAAAAAACAAAAAAAAAAAACCAGTAAACAAAGAGCTAGAATCATAAAAAAATAAATAAAGACTTCCTCAAAATAAACTTATGCTCATTAAGAGACACTATTAAGGAAATGAACAGGCTGGGTGGGGTGGCTCATGCCTATAATCCTAGCACTCTGGGAGGCCAAGGCGGGCAGATTGCTCAAGGTCCGAAGTTTGAAACCAGCCTGAGCAAGAGCAAGACCCTGTCTCTACTATAACTAGAAAGAAATTAATTGGCCAATATATATAGAAAAAATTAGCCGGGCATGGTAGTGCATGCCTGTAGTCCCAGCTACTTGGGAGGCTGAGGCACTAGGATTGTTTGAGCCCAGGAGTTTGAGGTTGCTGTGAGCTAGGCTGACACCATGGCATTCACTCTAGCCTGGGCAACAGAGTGAGACTCTGTCTCAAAACAAAACAAAACAAAAGGAAATGAACAAGTAAACCACAAACTAGGAGAAAATATATCTGACAACTCATATCCAGGATATAGAAACAATTCCTACAACTCAATAATAAAAAGAAAAGACACAAAGTAAGCAAACAATCTGAAAAGACACTTCACAAAAGAATATACATGATAACAGATGCTGGCTTGGATGCAGAGAGAGAGGAACACTCCTACACTGCTGGTGGGACTGCAAACTAGTTCAACCTCTGTGGAAAGCAATATGGAGATACCTTAAAGTGATACAAGTGAATCTACCATTTGATCCAGCAATCCCATTACTGGGCATCTACCCAAAAGATCCAATGACACTCTACAAAAAAGACACCTGCACTCGAATGTTTATAGCAGCACAATTCATAATCACAAGGCTGTGGAAACAGCCCAAGTGCCCATCAATCCAAGAATGGATTAATAAAATGTGGTATATGTATACCATGGAGTACTATTCAGCTCTAAGAAACAACGGTGATATAGCACATCTTATATTTTCCTGGTTAGAGGTGGAAAGCATACTACTAAGTGAAGTATCCCAAGAATGGAAAAACAAGTACCACATATACTCACCAGCAAACTGGTATTAACTAAGTAGCACCTAAGTGGACACATAGGTACTACAGTAATAGGGTATTGGGCAGGAGGGAGGGGGGCGGGTATATACATACATAATGAGTGAGATGTGCACCATCTGGGGGATGGTCATGCTAGAAACTCAGACTTGTGGGGGGAGGGGGGAAAGGGCATTTATTGAAACCTTAAAATCTGTACCCACATAATATGCTGAAAAAAAAAAAAGAATATACATGCATGGTCAATAAGCAGGTGAAAAGTACTCAACACCATCACTCATAGTCTACTCAAGAGGCTACTGTGAGCTATCACTGTGCCACTGCAACTCCAGCCTGGGCTACAGAGACTTCATCTCTTAAAAAAAAAAAATCACAAAACCCTGACTAGATAACGGTATCACTACACATCCATTAAAATGACCAAAATTAAAGACTGGCTAAACGACAAATGTTGGTAAGGATGTGGAGCAACACAATTGCAATTCTAATATATTGTTAGTGAGAATGTAAAATGACACTACTTTGGAAAATGGTCTGGCAGTTTCTTATGAAGCTAAGCACATATCTATACTATGGTCCACCAACTCCACTCTAAATATTTATCCAAGAGAAATGAAAGCTTATGTCCACAAAAGACCTGTACAATGTTCAAAGTAGTTTTAAACAAAACACATAACTTTTAAATATACTACCATTCAGTAATAAAAAGGAACAAATTACTGACACACACCACAATGTAGGTGAATCTCAAAAGCATGTTGAGTAAAAGAAATTTACACGAAGAGTACACACTGCATGATTCCAAATATATGAAATTCTTGTACAGGCAAAACTAATCTATGGTGGAAGAAGTCGGTTGCCTTTGGAGGTATGGAGCCAGAGGTTGCCTGGGAAGGGCTTGAGGAAACTTCTAATGCTATATATTTTGACAGGGATTTGGGTTACATAGGTGTTTAAATTTTTCTATAGAGGGAAATATACAATCTATTTCATTGTATAAAATATATACTTCAAAAGGGGAAATAAAAAACCAAGGGTGATTCAAGTCAGTGACAAGTAGCACTAAGCTAAATGAAGATAAAATTTTAAATTAAAAAAAGGTTAAAAAAAAGAGCCTGAACCTTAATATAATATTGAGAGTTTTATATATTATTTCAAACATATCAGAAGTTATCTACTAGTCTGTCTTCACCACTAAACAGAAAAGCTCCGACCAGGCAGAGACTTTGCCTTTTAAAAAATTCTATTACCAACGCACCAATAACTGGTTTACATTGACAATCCTTGACTCAACAGGAAAGAAACCACCTAAATATTTATAATTGCTGGCTTAGTTATTAGAAACCTCTGCTCCTATGTTCCAGGCTCAACCTCAAGGAAAAACACCAAAACCAAATCTCTTTCTAGGTAGTTTAGGATTATTCAAATCAGTAAACAAGTCTTCAGTAGGCTCAACTAATCGGCAGAAATAATAAACAGGAAAAATATCTATTATCTATATACCTATAATCAGCCACAATTACGGAAAATGATGACTTCTGACCCATATTGGGAGATTTCCCTAATGAAAAGCCCACCTTAACGGGAAATGTAGGTCGAATAATCAATCCTAAATCTAGGGAGTATCAAAAAAATGAACTTTTTTGAAGCCAAAGTCCCTCTCTCATTTTGCAAACGGTTTCATTATTTCCACATAAATTCATGAAGCTCCTAAGTGCTGACCACAGTTCCGCTCAAAATGAAAACCGGTAACTAACCGAAAGAGGGAGCTGCGTCCCATGCGCTGCACTTTTAAGGCCTCTAAGCCATTAGGTGGGAAGAAACGGCTCGGTCCCTACATTCATCTCTTGGAAGACACGCGGGATCCCCGCGCGACCCAATCTGAAGCCCAGCTTCGAGCACCCGCGGCGCGGCCAAGATGGGGGCAGAAGCGGCGGGCGCCTGAGGCCGTTAGCAGGCCGCGCACGCGGCTTTCCCGCCTCCTGCAACTGAGGCAGCCCACTCGACCGACTCGGTCCAAACGCTCCCTTCACAGACATCATCCCGCACGGTCACCTCCTCACCTCACAAGCTTCATCCTAGCGGCGCCGTCACCCTTCGGGTCCGATACCGAACGGAATCCAACAACCGGGGACTGCCGACTGGAAGTATGAATGGCCGGAAACGCCTATTGCAGGGGCTCCGGACGGAAAGAGCGCGCGGAGCGCTGCAGACGCACGGCGGAAACGCCGAGGCCGCGTTGAACCGCGCTCCCTTCCGGCCGCAAAGAGCGCGACTGCGGCCCCTGGCGGCCGGAGGTTGCTTTGAGCCTGCGGAGAACGAGGGCTGGTCTAGGAGGAAATTTCCTGCAAGAGGGAGATTTGAAGAGGCTAAATCCGATTAGCAGTACGGTCGCCATTGTGCTTCCGCACAGCAGGGCACAGTGCGTGATGAAACACCAAATATAGCTAACTTCCTCAATGAACAAAGAAAAGTTCTGAGAGAAACCTAAAGGATTATGCTAATTCTGTCCCAAAACCAAGAGCCTTAGCATTACTCAATATGCCTGAAGAAAAATCACACAATTTAGCTGATTATTTTTACTTAACTTCTGATCTCCAAGATAAACTTCTCTATTTTCATCTTACTGAACATCTCAGCAAAATTTAACACTACATTCCCCCTTTTTTATAAATTATTTACATTTTCTTTTTTAAAAAATTTATATTACTTTTAATTTCTATTTTCTTTTCTTTTTTCCTTTAAAAGCTCTGTATTTTACACTCCCTTTTTGAAACACTGTCTCTCTTGGCTTCCAGGATGCCAAGCACACCTGGCTTTCTTTCTATCCCACTAATCACTCTTTCTGGGTCTCCCTGCAGGCTCATCCTTCTCTATAGAACCAAGACATGTTGCAGTGTTTTGGGGTTTTTGGTTGTAATCTCTTTATGGATACTTTTTCCTTTAGCCTGGGAAATCTCCTCCCAAAACATGGCTTTAAGTTCCATCTCCTGTGTAGGCTTCATCTCTAATCACTAGAACTGTTGGATGGATGTCGTAAGGCAATACTCATCAAAGTTTAATGTGCATAAGACTCATCTGGGAGGCCAGCATGGTGGCTCACGCCTGTAATCCAAAAACTCTGGGAGGCCAAGGCCAGAGGATCTCTCAAGGTCAGGAGTTCAAAACCAGCTTGAGCAAGAGCAAGAGCCCATCTCTCCTAAAATAATAGAAAGAAATTAGCTGGAAAACTGAAAAATATAAATAGAAAAAATTAGCCGGGCATGGTGGCACATGCCTGTAGTCCCAGCTACTCGGGAGGCTGAGACAGAAGGATCCCTTGAGCCCAGGAGTTTGAGGTTGCTGTGAGATAGGGTGACGCCACGGCACTCTAGCCTGGGCAACAGAGTGAGACTCTGTCTCAGAAAAAGAAAAAAAGACTCATCTGGGGAAACTTTTTTCTTTTTTTAACGTTTTTTATTATTTTTTCAAATTCTATTTGTCACCTGGGGAAACTTTAAAATGAAAATTCTGGGCCGGGCGTGGTGGCTCACGCCTGTAATCCTAGCACTCTGGGAGGCCAAGGCGGGCGGATTGCTGGAGGTCAGGAGTTCAAAACCAGCCTGAGCGAGACCCCGTCTCTACTAAAAATAGAAATTAATTGGCCAACTAATATATATAGAAAAAATTAGCCAGGCATGGTGACGCATGCCTGTAGTCTCAGCTACTCGGAGGTTGAGGCACTAGGATCGCTTGAGCCCAGGAGTTTGATGTTGCTGTGAGCTAGGCTGACGCCAGGGCACTCACTCTAGCCTGGGCAGCAAAGCGAGACTCTGTCTCAAAAAAAAAAAAAAATATTATCATTAAATAAAATAAAAAATTCAGTTCCTTGGTTGCAATAACCACATTTCAAGTACTCATATGTGACTTTGGCTACCCTTTTGAATAATGCAGATATAGAATATTCTTATCATATGGAAAGTTTGATTGGATAGTGCTGCTTTATTTATTTATTTATTTATTTTGAGACAGAGTCTCACTTTGTTGCCCAGGCTAGAGTGAGTGCCGTGGCATCAGCCTAGCTCACAGCAACCTCAATCTCCTGGGCTCAAGCGATCCTCCTCCCTCAGTCTCCCAAGTAGCTGGGACTACAGGCATGCGCCACCATGCCCAGCTAATTTTTTCTATATATATTAGTTGACCAATTAATTTATTTCTATTTTTAGTAGAGACAGGGTCTCGCTCTTGCTCAGGCTGGTTTTTAACTCCTGACCTCGAGCAATCCTCCCGCCTCGGCCTACCAGATTGCTAGGATTACAGGCATGAGCCACCGCGCCCGGCCCTGCCTACTTCTTAATCCATCCCTTTCCCCCTCAATAATATAGGGATATTTGACTTCTTGCAACTCACCAAGTTCACTTTCCTATCCAGCCTTCTGTACATGCACTTCTTTAATCTGGCTAACACCTACTCATCCCCTCTCAGGTATGTGGGGCCAGCATTATTACTTGTGTGTGGAGTCTCCCAGATGGCAAATTGAAATATCATTGTCAGTTGCTTTATATAAAATTTCTATAATTTTTCTTTGTCTTTGTTTTCTAGCTTGAAATTTTTTAGGATTTTTACTTTCTCAGTTTAAAACTGTCAAGAGTCCTGCAATAAAGTAAACAAGAGTGGAGCAACAAAATAAAGGCCTTTATTTGCTGCTAGCAGAAGGATTAGTTTGAAAGTGAGATTGTCTTGTTCTTTGTGATTTAGCAGAGATGGTTTCACATGTTGCAGGCATTTAGATTGGTCATAAGAAAGAAAAGGAACAAGGAAATGAGAATGTACTATGTGGGACAATGCAACTATTCTGCTATCAGTTTTTAGAAGTAGATGTCCTCTTCCAGTTTTTAGAAGTAGATAAGCCAGTGCAGAAAAGTACTTTCTGCAGTTTGGAGTCAGTAAGGAAAACAAGCAATTTAAACAAGTCCAGGAGATTATAGTCACAGTTTTGAGTTTAGCAAAAGACCATAGAGTAGGGTCTTGCAATTCTTGCTGTAGGAGGTATGATAAAGACCTTCACCATTTATAGAACCATAATGTTGAGAACCAAGATGTGTCATCTGAGTAATAGCATTTGTTTCTGGCATGGGCACATGGCAAAGCTGAATGAATCAGAGCTTTCCTCCCCAGGACTTTCTTAGGAGCTCTCAGGAACAAGGCCTCTGTTTTTACTGGAATTAGTTTGCTGTGAGCTTACATAATCTTTGCTGAGTTGTTGGGAGAGCATATTTAAGAATGAAGCTAATACAGATGAAAGAATAGCTGAGCATTGTAGAGTGTCCTGCTGACATCATCTGAGCCTCAGATTTCAGGACGGCCTGAGGTCAGCTGCTCCCCTACAGCTCCCAGTTATGGTAGCATAAAGTCCTTTTTAAAAACTGTTGCTTGTATTAGTTTAAGCTTGATTTCAGTAATTTTTTTTTTTTTTTTTTTTTTTTTTGAGACAGAGTCTCGCTTTGTTGTCCAGGCTAGAGTGAGTGCCGTGGCGTCAGCCTAGCTCACAGCAACCTCAGACTCCTGGGCTTGAGTGATCCTTCTGCCTCAGCCTCCCAAGTAGCTGGGACTACAGGCATGCGCCACCATGCCCGGCTAATTTTTTATATATATATCAGTTGGCCAATTAATTTCTTTCTATTTATAGTAGAGATGGAGTCTCGCTCTTGCTCAGGCTGGTTTTGAACTCCTGACCTTGAGCAATCCGCCCGCCTCGGCCTCCCAAGAGCTAGGATTACAGGTGTGAGCCACAGCGCCCGGCCAGATTTCAGTCATTTTTAAACTAAAGAGACTTGATTAATTTTTTTTTTGGATTATCAAACACTTCTTTCTTTTTCTAAGTTGAATGTTCTCCTATAGTTATCTGAGAAAACATTTTTTTTTTTTTTGAGTCAGTCTCACTCTGTTGCCCAGGCTAAGAGTGCTGTGGCATCAGCCTAGCTCATAGCAACCTCAAACTCCTGGGAGGAACCTCAAACTCCTGGGCTCAAGCAATCTTTCTGCCTCAGCCTCCCAAGTAGCTGGGACTACAGGCGTGCACTACCATGTCCGGCTAATTTTTTCTATATATTTTTAGTCGGCCAATTAATTTCTTTCTATATTTTTAGTAGAGACAGGGTCTTGCTCTTGCTCAGGCTGGTTTCGAGCTCCTGACCTTGAGCGATCCTCAGGCCTTGGCCTCCCAGAGTGCTAGGATTACAGGCGTGAGCCACCATGTCTTGCTAGTCTCAGATCCCTTTTGAACTGAAACTTGTTTTTCTTTCTTTCAATTGTGACCTATACTCCTCCAGCAGTTCAATGCTAGACTTCCCATTGACTATTATTTGTAAAACCCACATTCTTTACTCTTTTCTGGAAAAGACTGAAAGCTCTGTCAAGAGAGTTGATCATGATTATTTTTTAGTGGACAATCACATTAAATGAACCAAATTCCAAAGCACATAGACAGATTGCTCTAAAAGAAAACTATTGATGGAAGGGAAAACAAATATGATATTACAGAGTAACTAACTTAACCAGACTACAAATTGAGACTATTGGTCTTAACGAATCGTAAGTGAAAAATATCCTTGAAAAGGATAAGGAATAATGCTCAAGAAAGTTTATTTTTCCCACTAACGCAAAGTATTTTTATTTATTCACAGCATGGTTAAGAAATGGACTATATATAGTTTTAAAAACGAAATATAGAATAGATTGTAGACATGAATTTTACATCAAAATACTATGTACTAATAAAGAACATATGATTTCTTACAGTTGACATTTGTGACGATCCCTATGCTCCTGATCGAGCCAATACAACAAATAGAGATTCACTCAGGAGAGGCTTATTTTGTGAGAATGAAGGCTTGTAATATGGTCTCTTTTTTTGTTTTTTTGAGACAGAGTCTTGCTTTGTTGCCCAGGCTAGAGTGCCGTGGTGTCAGCCTAGCTCACCGCAACCTCAAACTCCTTGGGCTCAAGCCATCCTACTGCCTCAGTCTCCTGAGTAGATGGGGCTACAGGCATATGCCACCGTGCCCAGCTAATTTTTTCTATATATATTAGTTGCCCAATTAATTTCCTTCTATTTATAGTAGAGAAGGGCCTCTCTCTTGCTCAGGCTGGTTTCCAACTCTTTTTTTTTTTTTTTTTTTGAGACAGAGTCTCGCTTTGTTGCCCAGGCTAGATAGAGTGAGTGCCGTGGCGTCAGCCTAGCTCACAGCAACCTCAAACTCCTGGCTCAAGCAATCCTGCTGCCTCAGCCTCCCAAGTAGCTGGGACTACAGGCATTCGCCACCATGCCCGGCTAATTTTTTGTATATATATTAGTTGGCCAATTAATTTCTTTCTATTTATAGTAGAGACGGGGTCTCACTCTTGCTCAGGCTGGTTTCGAACTCCTGACCTCGAGCAATCCGCCCGCCTCAGCCTCCCAGAGAGCTAGGATTACAGGCGTGAGCCACCGCGCCCGGCTTGGTTTCCAACTCTTGACCTTGAGTGATCCTCTGGCCTTGGCCTCCCAGAGTGCTAGGATTACAGGCGTGAGCCATTGCCCCTGGCCTGTAATATGGTTTCTTTGTGGGTATGCCAGAATTTGAATTACTAAAGACAAAGTAGTTTACCCAACTAAAAGAAATCCTACCAGTTGCTGACAATCTAAAGGTGAAAGCGAACACTGGCCAGCACCCCCTGGTAAACAGTCAGTTTTAACCAGGTTGACAGTTTACTCCTAGGTTTTTCCCTAATTTGAGCGTTTGGCGTATGTCATTAAAAGTATATATCGGGAGGCCCGGCATGGTGGCTCATGCCTGTAATCCTAGCACTCTGGGAGGCCAAGGCGGGCGGATTGCTCCAGGTCAAGAGTTCGAAACCAGCGTGAGGGAGACCTTGTCTCTACCAAAAATAGAAAGAAATTAATTGAGCAACCAAAAATATATATACAAAAAATTAGCGAGGCATACTTGGGAGGCTGAGGCAGTAGGATCGCTGAGCCCAGGAGTTTGAGGTTGCTGTGAACCAGACTGATGCCATGGCACTCACCCTAGCCTGGGCAAAAAAGTGAGACTCTGTCTCAAAAAAACACACAAAAGTATATATCAGGGACTAGGAGAGGGGGCAGTAGTGGGCGGGTCTTTGCCAAGTAACGCAACGTACGGGGGAACAGACTCCCCACCAATAACCTCTTGGTTTCGTTTGTAAGCCATATAACATCTCCCCGGCCAAACTGACACTAAAGATTTGTGCAAAATGAATTGTCAGAAAAATGTCAGGCTTGACAAACCTAGAGCACATTTTGGTTGCACTTGGCTTCAAACAAGGGGAGCAGGGAGAATTCACTTAGATCACTTCTTCCCATTTTGAAAGGCACAAGTACCATTTATTCATCCTCACGGTTCTTCAAACAAGGAAGAGCACAGAAAGCGTGTTAAAAGCAGCCGGGGGACCACAGATCCTAGTGGTAGAATCCTGGATTCTATCTTTAGATGTTTGGAAGAGCCAAAGCTTTGTCTGAACGCCCGCCCTGACTAAATCTAGCGGAACATTCTATACAGTTTCTCACAAGCTTTTGTGCTTTGATGCACAAGCAGGAAAGCGTGCAAGGCGAGGGTGAAGCTCTGCATTTTTTAGAGGCGTTGGATATCAGTGCAGGGGAAAGGGAGAAAAGGATCAGTTTATCCCCCTCACGCCTTACATCGGCTCACATAGAGGATTAAAGGCACTTGGACTAGACACCGCATAGAGAAGTACCCGAAACCTACAGGGGAACCGTTCGCGACAAATTTTCAAGGTAAACCGCCACTGCTGGGGGCCTGGGTGGTTTTATTCCGAGAGATGACCCCAAGGAGGACAGGCGCCCGCCGCTAGGGGGCGCCGCCGGCTCCCCGCTGGGCGCCCACCCGCGGAGGCGCGCACGCGAGGCCTCCCACCGCGCCTGCGCCGAGCATGGACGCTGGCTCGCCTTTCCCCGACGCCCAGCCGTCCGGGCCGGGGTGAAAAATTGCGTGACACGCAGCGAGCGTGGCGGCCATCTTCGTCTTCTGGGCACGTCAGCTGAGCCGGTTAGGGCTGAAGAGGAGCGCTGCGCAAGCGCACCCAAGACGGTCACAGGTAACTCCCATCTGACGGGCGAGGCGTCGCCGTCGTCGCCGGAAGTTTGGTGTTTGCGCCGCGGGGGAGGCGGCGGGCGCAGCAGAAGCAGCTGAGTGTCTCCCGATACCCGGATGTGAGGCGATCTGCTGGCTCCAGTCGGACCCTCTGCTAGGCAAAAAGGAAGGTACGCGAGCGTCCCTGACGGTCCCCGCCGCCCGCGTTCTCACCTCCTTTTGCCAGCTCCTCTGGGTGCGGACCATTTCCCCTCTTCCTGTCCCACCCTCTGTGGCGTGTTGCCTCGCGCGCCTCTTCCTACTCTGGTCGCGGCTCCTCGAGCCCGGGCGGGAGGTAGGCGGCTCCGAGACGCCGTCGCCTGAGGTAGGCAGCTCAACTGCACGCCCGCCTGCCCGGTCGCCGCATCACCTGCCGCTGCTTGCTGGGCGGTCGGAGTTAATGCGGGGCCGTGACCGCAGACGGGTCGGGGCCGGAGTTCGCGGGGCGGCCGCGAGGGCTTCCAGAGCCCCGGGGTGGCGTGCAGCCATTGCGGCTCCTGGGGCTGCGTCGGCACCGGCCCCGCAGGTAGCCCGGGGCCCTGTCCCCGCCCCTGGCGTCCTTTCTTCCCGGCGCTGACCCGGACCCAGCCTCTCCAGCCGTCGCGGAGCTGCGGTTCCTGCGGTTTGCTCGCCTGCCCCCGCCGCAACCCGCGGACCCGGCCTGAACCCGGAGCCCTCTCTCTGCAGTCTGCGGAGCGGGGTGTGGGGATCTTGGTTTTACGGTCGTTGTCTTGGGAGGGGAGCAGTGGCCCGGGCCCAAGGTCACGGTGAGATTCGGGTTGGAGATTGAGGTCTGGGCACAGGTAGGGCTGCTCTGGAGTAGAAATGAGCGCATTGAGGGCTGTAGGGAAGTTTACAACGATAGAGAGATGCGAGCAGAAGGGAATTGGGTCCTCGATTTTCATCTCTGTTCCTGAGGTTATTTTACAACAGGTTTATTTTGCACAGGCAGAATGGGATAGCAAATCCAAAAATTAGCGCCTCCCCCTCCGCCTAAAAGATGCGTCTGAAAACCCGATGCGGTGGGGGGGTGGGGACGCGGCGGGCAAGAGGAGGAGGAGCAGGAGGTGTCGGAGTTTAGGCGTTGAGATTTGAGAAGTACTATGAACCATGTTTTCTGTAGTCACAGATAACTGAAAATGGGATTCTTTCAGTAGGAAATAATTGCAGCACATAGTATTTAAATAGTATTACAAAACGATATCTCAATAGCCTTTGCAGAGAACAAAAGCGCTACTTAGTGAAATAAGATGTGGGTGGATTTTTCCTCCCACCTGAACGTTAATTTTTTAAAAAAACTGATTAAAACACGGATTTCAGTTGAGAACATCCAGATTGCAGTGAACTCTGCTATATTCACACTCTCTTCTGATGAGGCCTTTAGGTTCTGCTTTACAGAGAGCACCAATACCAATGCAATTAGTAATTTTTTTTTTTGAAAAACAAAAATTCTCACCACCTAGACATTAGTGGAATTAGGATGAGAAGTGCTTTAAAAGTACTTAATTTGGAAGCTGCGAATTCAGGTCTAGAGCATGTGAGGAAATGAGGAAACTAGGCCTGTAATAGAGCCACTTTTCCCTTTTATGCAGAATGCAGAATATGCCCCTTAGGTCACACTGACTTTGGAAGCACAGTTCTTGGTACAAAATTTGTCCTGGCTTATGAGTTTCTGCACCTACCTTAATCATTCCTGACTGAGGAAAATATGCTATCATTTTACCTTGCTCAATCAGTATTATAGGAACAAGTAATTTTTTTAACATCTGCCCCATACAAGGTTTTGTGCTGGCATTTAAATTGATAAATTATGCTTCATGTAAGAACTAAAAAAGGAACCTAATTAATGAATACCATTAACTCCCTTAGCTGGATGGCCTTTTTTAGCTTGGTAATTCATTATAGTGCAGAGCCCATTGTATTTATTTTAATAATGATGGTGACCAGTGTTGCATAATTCAAGGTAATGGATTATTTTAGTTATAGTTAAGTATTTTTTCATGACTTATTATCAGATTTATGTTCCACATAGAATTCTTTGAATATTCTTTATTGAGAGGGGTACATTTAAATGATAGTTAGATACCAACTACAATAAAATAAAAACTGGATAAAAGTGAGAAGAAATTCACTTAAGAACTATCTTAGTTCTTCTCAAACCCAAACTTTCATATTTTTCTGTGCATCATTCAGTGAAAATTCTTTGGCTGTATTTCTGCATAAGTTCTGTATTACAGCTTTATTATACTGCTGTAGTTATCTTGGCAAATACAACATTCTGTTAACCCAGCCATCTTGTCTTTTCTTTTGGGGGGAGAATATCTTTTGCTTGATAGCATTATAATACATTTGAAGAAAGCAAAAAAAAAAAAGTTTTTTTTTTTTGAGACAGTCTCACTAGAAAGCAAGATTTATATCTTATGCTCTCAGCTTCCGTTAAACATTTATGGCAGCATGTGTAAGAGTTACAGAAATAAAAACTCAGAAAGTAAATTAAAAGGTATAAGTATTACTTTAATGGTTCTCAAAGTTTTTGGTCTCAGGATCCCCTTACACTCTTAAAAATGATAAAGGACTCCAAATAGCTTTTTGTTTATATGGATTATATCTGTTGATAGCTACTGTATTAGAAATTAATTTAGGCTGGACATGGTGGCTTACACCTGTGATCCCAGCACTATGGAGGGCCAAGGTGGGAGGATTGCTTGGGGCCAAGAGATGGAGTCCAGCCTGGGCAATATAGTGAGACTTCATCTCTACAAAAAATAGAAAAATTAGCCGAGCATGGTGGCGTGCCTGTAGTCCTAACTACTCTGGAGGCTGAGGAAGGAGGATGGCTAGTCTCTTGGAGTTTGAGATCGCAGGAGCTATGATGATACCACAGTACTTTAGTTCAGGTAGCTGAGTGAGACACTCTCTCCAAAAAAGAAAAATAATATATATTTATTAATTCATTGGAGTAACTAATAAACCAATTATAGGTTAATATAAATGACATTTTAATTTTTTTTTTTTGAGACAGAGTCTCACTTTGTTGCCCAGGCTAGAGTGAGTGCCGTGGCGTCAGCCTAGCTCACAGCAACCTTAAACTCCTGGGCTCAAGCGATCCTCCTTCCTCAGCCTCCCCAGTGGCTGGGACTACAGGCATGTGCCACCATGCCTGGCTAATTTTTTTTATATATAATAGTTGGCCAATTAATTTCTTTCTATTTATAGTAGAGACGGGGTCTCACTCTTGCTCAGGCTGGTTTTGAATTCCTGACCTCAAGCAATCCGCCCGCCTCCGCTTCCCAGAGTGCTAGGATTACAGGCGTGAGCCACTGTGTCCGGCTAATTGTGATAATTACGATAATTGTGATTCTGCAACAAAACTCAACAAGTGGTGATTTCTTAAAGGTTAGTTGCAGTGTCAAATCTGAAATCATATCTATATGCTTTTTGTACTTAGTTGCATTAAAATTCATTTCCTCTCCTCATAAAACTCACTAGACAATTTCATCTATACCCATATTTTCAATTACTAGCGACTATCAAAATTCTACCTTTGCATTTTATTGTATCCCTTTTGGGCATTTAGGTTGTTTGGATATTTTTGCTGCTGCTGTTGTCATTGCTGTTATTATATAAATTTGGGGGGCTTTATTGGTATGGGTGAATGGGTGAGTGGTAGTGTAATAAGTTGTGGAGGAGGACATTAGCAGCGTGAGTTGACTGACAGTAGAGTTTCAAATACCTTTAAGACATCAGAATGGAGATGACCAGTAGGATGTTGGGTATCTGAACAGAACTAGGGGTGGATATCAGTGTTGGGATATTCATTTGTATGTTAACAGGTTTAGATAGTAATTGAAAATATGGGTATAGATGAAATTGTCTAGTGAGTTTTATGAGGAGAGGACAAAACTTTGGGAAATGCTAATTTATAAGACACAGGTAGATGAAGGGAGTTTAAAAATTATATTAAAGAAATTATACCAAATGTGGTGGCATACACTTATAATCCTAGCACTCTGGAAAGCTGAGGCAGGAGGAATGCTTGAGGTCAGGATTTCAAAACCAGCCTGAGCAAGAGTGAGACACCCATCTCTACAAAACAGAGAAAAAAAATTAGCCAGGTGCATTGGCGTGCACCTGTAGTCCCAGCTGCTTGGGAGACTGAAGCAGGAGGAGTGCTTGAGCCCAGGAGTTTGAGGTTGCAGTGAGCTGTGATGATACCACTGCACTCTACTTGGGGTGACAGAGCAAGAGTCTGTCTCAAAAAATGGAAAAAGAAAAAGAAATTATCTATGTCTAGCTTTTTTAGGGTTTTATTTATTTATTTTATTTTATTTCCGCATATTATGGGGGTACAGATTTTAAGGTTTCAATAAATACCCATTCCCCCCTCTTTTTTAGGGTTTTAATTAATAATGTTGAGTTTTACTGCCTATCTGTGATCAGCGTACTGAGAACATTACATGAATTTTATGATTAATTTTTCCTATCAGTATATTATTTTTTACAGTGATATTTCTGTTTCTCAGTGTAAACTACTCAGAATAAAATCTTACTGATTTGGGGCTTATAGTTTTCTTTTTAGTTTTGTTCTTATTAAGTTACAGATCCTCAACCATAATTGCCACATAATGTGAGTTGATGAGCACAACATCCACTTATATTTTTGGAGCCATTTGTGTAACAACAGATTTATTTTTTGAATGTGTGGAAAAATTTATTAGGGGGTAGTACCTATTTATTTTGGGAAGTGTATTTGTTTTCTGTTGCATTCTCTGTAAATGGTCTCTTGTTGCCTTAGTTGAAACATTTTATATGTTTTTAATTAGTAGTAATTAGTTTAAACTTCATGTTCCTTAAAATGATTTCCAATCTCTATTTATTAGGTATTTAGGAATGTGAGAAATGCTTGGATTACCTTAAATACTGGAAGTTCATCTGAAGGATACATAGAAAAATAAGGAAGAGAAGAGTATTTACAGAGCTAGATCTTGTAGAAGAAAAGAACAGGAATCACTGAACACTAGGCTTTGCTGAAAAATAACACGCTAGGCCTTACAGAAACCTAAATGTAGTTCAGGACTCAGAAGATTGGTGAGAATAGTACAGCTCTAGCAATTGGCCTACCTTGTGTTAATTCCTGTAGCAGCAGGTATCCTGTCATTCTTAATCTAGTTGTCTGCCATTACAGCAGTAAGTCTCAACTAAGGGTGAGTTTTCCCTATCTGGGGACATTTTGCAGTCTCTGGTGATATATATATATATTTTAATTTATTTATTTTAAAGATTTATTTTTTAAACTTAAAAAATTTTTTTCTATTCTTGTTTTTCTTAAGACAATGACTAAGTACGTAAAGATCTGGTGATATTTTGATTGTCAGGATTCCGGGAATGGGTGCTACGCATCCGGTGGATAGAGACCAAGGGGGCTGCTGCTAAACATGCACAGGACAGCCCCTTACAACAAAGACTTTTTTTTTTTTTTTTTTGAGACAGAGTCTCGCTTTGTTGCCCAGGCTAGAATGAGTGTCCTGGCGTCAGCCTAGCTCACAGCAACCTCAAACTCCTGGGCTCAAGCAATCCTGCTGCCTCAGCCTCCCAAGTAGCTGGGACTACAGACATGCACCACTATGCCTGGCTAATTTTTTTCTATGTATATTAGTTGGCCAATTAATTTCTTTCTATTTATAGTAGAGACGGGTTTCACTCTTGCTCAGGCTGGTTTCGAACTCCTGACCTCAAGCAATCCACTAGTCTTGGCCTCCCAGAGAGCTAGGATTACAGGCGTGAGCCACCTCGCCTGGCCACAACAAAGGCTATCTGGCTCAAAATGTTAATAGTGGTGAGGTTGGAAAACCCTGAATTATAGTGTCTAGATGGTGGCAGGTCTTAGGTCAGGAAACTACCCTTTATCTAGTCAGCTATGGTGAGCATAGCAGGGTCAGGAGTTTCAGAATATAACTGTTTATGAATTACCTAAGGCTTTTTTTTTTAAAGCAGGTGCTTGTGGGTTTGGTGAGTTTTTCAGATAAAGGAGTTATGAACTAGACAAACCACCAGACTCAGATTTGCAGTAAGTATTTCTATGTTGTCTCTTTGACATAGCAAAAAGGTTGTATAGTTCAAATAGAATAAGAATTTTGGTAGGTTATTGGCATTAAGGATGTTAAGGACTTGTGGTCATACCTGTGAACTTTGTAGCTGATGATGGTAGTAACTGTTTTGTTGAAGAAGGAAACTATGAAGAATTTCTGGTGGTCAGTAGGATTACAACAATGAAGAAAGAAAATGTGAAGGCAGAGTGGTGTAAGCCTTAAAAGAAAAGTGGAAAAATGGTTGTGCAAAATGGCTGTGCTGGAAAAACTGTAGGCCCCTTGATGTGAAATAGCCTGCTTAGGAGAGGTATTAGTTTCCTGTGTCTGTAACAAATCATCAGAAGCTTGATGGCTTAAAACAGCAGAAATTATTCTCTCAAGTTCTGGGGGCCAGAAGTCTGAAATCAAGGTGTCAGCATGGCCACACTGTTAACAAAGGCTCTACAGGAGTATCTGCTCCTTACCTCTTCCATCTTCTGGTGGCTGCTCTGGCATTTCTGGGCCTGTGACTACATTACTGTAACTTCTGCATCAGTTTTCACATTATTTTCTCTTTTCTGTGTCTGTTTCCTTCTGTGTCACTCCCAGTGATATTTGTTATTGGATTTAGGATTCACCTTGATAATCCAGGATGATCTCATCTCAGGATCCTTAATTATGTCTGCAGAGACCTTTCCCCCCCAAAAAAAGATCACATTACAGGTTGCTGGGATTATGACATAGATGGATTTTTGGAGGGCCACCATTCCACACACACTGGAGAGCTTTAGAGAAAGGGGATAATTTGGAGAGACCCAATTTTCAGTTAAGACTAGGAAGTAGAATTTTTATTCCATGAAGGGATGGAAAGCGGGAAGCTTATTTGCATAGGAAAAGGGTTCATGTGGACCCTGTGGAAAGGGTTGAGAGGGAAATCAGCAGTGGAACGAGAGTTAGGAGAAAGGTAGTAAGGGAAAAGGTAACTGATGGGGGAATTTGCATTTGTTGGGAATGGCTGGGCAAATTGAAAGCCTTAAGTATGGAGAGGTGTGATGCTTTTGGTAGATCTTGTAGTCTTTGCTTTACGCCATGTTCAAGCTAAGTATTGCTGAGAAGTTATGTTATTCTCTTGTCTCAGAAGAGAAATTTTCCCACCTGTTTAGATGGCTTTCTGAATTTGCACCAGTGTTTTATGGAACTGAAGAGGCTTTTGTAGTGGTTTGAGGAAAAACTCCTTCAGTAAATTATGTTGAGATTGAAAGGTATACTGAACTGGATTGTGCAATAAATCTTGTGTTGGAATTAACTGCACCTTGAGATGGCTAGAGGATTTCAGTGATTGAAACATCAAGAGACGGTTGGGTAAAACAGTCTTGTGGCTGTATAGGAAAAAGATTGCTTAATTTAAAGAAGTGATTTGGAGGGTGAAGGTAGTTACTTTGAGGTGATAGGGTAATTGTTTTTATTTGACTTGTTGGTGTTATCTATTAATAAAATTCCTAAAATGAAATCCTCTCTCTATTCTGTTCTACTTGGTAGTGGTAGATCATTTGGCTATGCTGATGTTCTGTTAAAAATGTTACTGCTAGGGGTGGGTGCAGTGGCTCACGCCTGTAATTCTAGCACTCTCGGGAGGCTGAGGCGGGAGGATCGCTCAAAGTCAGGAGTTCGAGACCAGCCTGAGTAAGGGCGAGACCCAGTCTCTACTAAAAATAGAAAGAAATTAATTGGCCAACTAAAAATATGTAGAAAAAATGAGCCGGGCATGGTGGCGCATGCCTGTAGTCCCAGCTACTTGGGAGGCTGAGCCATGAGGATTGCTTGAGCCCAGGAGTTTGAGGTTGCTGTGAGCTAGGCTGACGCCACGGCACTCACTCTAGCCTGGGGAACAAAGCGAGACTCTGTCTCAAAAAAACAAACAAACAAAAAATAAAAACAGAGAAGAGTCAGGGAAAAATAGAAGAAGGGTCAGGGGTGATTCCAGCAACAGGGATGGCTATTTTATTGATTTGTAGGATATCTCAACAATTTTTAAAGATGGATTGTAGTTTTCTGAGATGGGGAAAATCTTTTGGAAGCATTAGGTTTAGTAGGAAACTTTAGGAATTTCCATATGGGCATGTTAAAGTTTGAGATGCGTATTAGCCCGGTGACAATCTCTTCCTGTATAGTATTCCTAAGAATTTAAATTTTTCTTTATTGTAAATTATATTCCTTTGCATTTCTAGATTATTTCATCTGTTCTCATTTTTCGTTGACTTATGGAATCAGTGGGGTAATTATTTTCAGAACTTACGTTTTGATAAGATTTTTTTTTTTTTTTTGAGACAGAGTCTCACTTTGTTGTTCAGGCTAGAGTGAGTGCCATGGCATCAACCTAGCTCAAAGCAACCACAATCTCCTGGGTTCAAGCAATCCTACTGCCTCAGCCTCCTGAGTAGCTTGGACCACAGGCATGGGCCACCATGCCCGGCTAATTTTTTTTTTTGTATATATATTTTTAGTTGGTCAATTAATTTCTTTCTATTTTTAGTAGAGACGGGGTCTCACTCAGGCTGGTTTTGAACTCCTGACCTTGAGCAGTCTGCCGCCTCGGCCTCCCATGAGCCACCACGCCCGGCCTGTTTTGATAAGATTTTAAAATATACTGCATGTGTACTCTAAATTTTTAAAAAGTTGTTACTATATATGCCAATAAAGCGGACTTGATGAATGCCAGGACAAATTGACAGAAATGCAGTAACAATGGAGAACCTTCTCAAAATTTTCAAAGTAATGTATATGCATTTTTATTAAAGTCAAATTGAACTAAAAGCCTTTCACAGATATTCCACTCCTCACCTTTCCTTGTCCCACAGAACCTTTCTCCAGAGCATTCACTTTCACTTTTCTACATGTTTCCCTTAGTATCTGGATTCATATTTTTGGCAGTATGCAATAACTGCTAAGTATTTTGACTTGTCAATTTCAGATGTTACTGACTTTCTGCCTTGGTAGTTGAAAATTTAGCTCTCCTACTCCCTTTCTCATATCCCCTCAACAGAACTTTATTTCAATTAGTGGTTAAAACAATAATGAGTGTTATAACTATTCAATACTATTTACTGCTGAGCTAAGTATTCTTCTGAAACTATATCCCTCCTTTTTTCTTTGAGTTAATTGTCTCACTTGTCTGTTCTTAATTTTTTTTGTCCCCAGGTAGCATAGGCTCATGATTCCAGCTAACTTTACTTCTGGCTCCAGTTCCAGTCTCCCAAAGGGTTTCTCAGCAGTCACTTCATAGAGTCTCCTGCAGAGACCTCTTCTACAGGAGGCGTTATTGTCACCTCAAACCTTGACTTCTGTCACCTGGACTTCAGTCTCTGTCCAGTGGCCTCAAAGCATAGCCACAAGTTTGAAGGTGCCCTGAGGCTTGGCAGGAACCGGGTGGACAAAAGTCTTGTAGAGCACAACACCCTTGGGCAGCCTGATAACCAGATCCACAGCTTCCGAGTTGCTGGGATTGGGCACATAGGCCTCCTTAGTGTAGTGGACTATTCCCTCTTCCCCGGCATGCAGGCACTTCCTCTTCCCCAGCCCCACATGGGCACCTGGGTGCCAATGGAGCTGGCACCAAGTCCCAAGGTGTTGACAGCAAGAACATAGTGACCTTCCATATTCTTTTTATTTATTTATTTATTTTTAGACAGAGTCTCGCTTTTTTGCTCAGGCTAGAGCGAGTGCTGTAGCATCAGCCTAGCTCATAGCAACGTCAAACTCCTGGGCTCAAGCAATCCTACTGCCTCAGCCTCCCGAGTAGCTGGGACTACAGGCATTCGCCACCATGCCTGGCTAATTTTTTCTATATATATTAGTTGGCCAATTAATTTCTTTCTATTTATAGTAGAGATGGCGTCTCGCTCTTGCTCAGGCTGGTTTCGAACTCCTGACCTCGAGCAATCTGCCCGCCTCGGCCTCCCAGAGTGCTAGGATTACAGGTGTGAGCACCGCGCCTGGCCCCTTCCATTTTCTTAATGCCATAGTGTCTCCCTGTTGACTTTCCACTGAGGTTTTTAGAGCTGCTGTCTTCTTGGATGCATATTTGACGGTAAGAGCTGTAGCTGGAAAGAGGCACAGGAGGGCCACTACCCACATCCTCAGTGCCAGTACCGCCAACGTCATGTTTGCCTTAAACTTGCTTTTGGCCTCAAAAAATCTGCCTCACTTTTCATTTGCCTAGTTTTTCAAGATGCTAGGACAGTTTTTTCCCTCAAATGTCACATGCCTGGTGGTAATATTTTTCATATTCAAACATCAAAAATATATTATTAATATACTCAAATATCAGGTTCAATCACTTCTGTATCCCACCCTCATTAGCCTCAAGGTTCCTTTTGGGATCCTTGACCTGTCTATTTCATTGTGGACTGGTTGTTCTTTTGGCCTATTCTCCAAAGTGTTGGTGAAATTAATACTCCCACCACCATCACAGGCGACTTACCATTATCCCACATTCTCACCAACATTTGGTGTTCTCCAACTTTTTAAAATTTTAGGTAAAATTAAAATTTAGGTGGATGTCCATTGCCCTTTTAGACTTGACTTACCTCCCCTCCCCTCCCCTCCCCTCCCCTCCCCCCTCCCCTCCCCCCTCCCCTCCCCTTCCCCTTTCTCTTTCCCTTTCTCTTTCTCATTCAAATTTCTTGCTCATTTTTCTCTTCGATTGGCTGTTTTATAGATTTGTTGGATGCATATGTATATGGTATAATCAGTGCATACTAATCCTTTGTAAGTTGTGTTTCACCTTTCACATTTTATGTCTGTAGTCATTCTATTTGGCATTGACTTTAGTATATAGTATGAGCTAGGGATCCAATTTCACTTTTCCCCCCATGTGATCACCAGTTATCCCAGCACTATTTTTTTTTAAGAAGTCTATTTCCCAGGCTACAGTAGATATATCATAAACCAAATGATCATATATATGTGGTCTGACTCTGGCCTCTCCATTTTGTGCATTTTGTGTCATTGATCTGTTCCATTGGACTATATGTTTATTCCTGAACCAATACCACACATTATTGTGCTTTTATGGTAAGTCTTTTTGTTTAAACCCCTCCTAGAATAGGCAAAGCTGGGGGAGAGAAAAAGGGGCTATGTAAGGCTTGGTTGCATCTTTATAGTTGTTGGTCTAGGCACTAAGAACATGTCTCCAGGCTTCATTGTGGATACCTATCCAGATACCAGAATTTAGAGGCTCAAAACTAAACACATAAGTTTGTCATTGTGAATGGAACAAGGAAAAATACATATATTATTAATATTGCCTAAACCCTTTACATACAGAAAGCCTTATGTGTTTCCCATAAGTGGAAGACAACAGGAAATCAAAGGCTTGAAAAGCAGGAAGACAGGTTTTGGGAGAGACAGAGGGGCAAAGGCTTGACCAGTTAGCAAAAGGTGGTGTTGCTATGCAAATAAAGCTCTATGGGTTATAGTCCGTTTCTTTTCAGACGTTTAAAGGTGAAAAGCCTTAATTTTTTACTCATAAAAGACAGTTTTGCAGCAGTCTTATTTATTTATTTGTTTATTTTTGAGACAGAGTCTCACTCTGTCTAGAGTCTAGGCTAGAGTGCTGTGGCGTCAGCCTAGCTCACAGCAACCTCAAACCTGGGCTCAAGCGATCATTCTGCCTCAGCCCCCCGAGGAGCTGGGACTTCAGGCATGTGCCACCATGCCTGGCTAATTTTTTCTATATATTTTTAGTTGGCCAATTAATTTCTTTCTATTTATAGTAGAGACAGGGTCTCACTCTTGCTCAGGCTGGTTTTGAACTCCTGACCTTGAGCGATCCACCCACCTCAGCCTCCCAGAGTGCTAGGATTACAGGTGTGAGCCACCATGCCTGGCCAGTATCTTGTGTTTTTGATTTGTATTTTTTTTTTTTTTTTTTTGAGACAGAGTCTCGCTTTCTTGCCTAGGCTAGAGTGAGTGCCGTGGCGTCAGCCTAGCTCACAGCAACCTCAAACTCCTGGGCTCAAGCAATCCTCTTGCCTCAGTCTCCCGAGTAGCTGGGACTACAGGCACGAGCCACCATGCCCGGCTGATTTTTTATATTATATATATTAGTTGGCCAATTAATTTCGTTCAAGTCTTTTGCCCATTTTAAAATTTGATTGTTTAGCACTCTGGGAGGTAGAAATTAATTGGCCAATTAATTTCTTTCTATTTATAGTAGAGTCAGGGTCTCACTCTTGCCCAGGCTGGTTTCGAACTCCCGACCTCGAGCAATGCGCCCGCCTCAGCCTCCCAGAGTACTAGGATTACAGGTGTAAGCCACCGCGCCTGACCTAGAATCATGTTTTTGATTTCTTCTCCAAAGTCTGTCTGCTGGGATTTTGATTGGAAATGTGTTAAATATATAGGTCAAGGGGAGCCATATTGTTTAGGGGGAACGGCTATTTTAACAATATTGAGTGTCCCAACATGGTGTATCTCTCCATTTATTTAGAACTTATTTATTTTTTCTTAATGTTTTATAGTTTTTCCGTGTAGAGATATTGTGCATCTTAAGTATTTAATGTTTTTGTTGCTCTTATAAGTTGTTATTCAATTTTTTTTCCCAGTTTTTTCTTGCTATTATAGGTTATAGAAATTCATTTGTATTTATATATTGGTCTTTAATCTGTGATCTTGTTAAATTCATGTATTCTAGTGGTCTTTTTTTTGGTAGATCTCTTAGGGTTTCCCATTTGAATAATTATGTCATCTGTAAATAAATAATTTTTATTCTTATTTTCCAATCTGTGTGCCTTTTATGTCTCTCTCTTAGTGCAATAGCTAGGACCTTCAATACAGTATTAAATAGTAATCGTAAGAGAGCACATCTTTGCCTCGTTCTTGAACTTGGGGGAAAAAGCATTTAATATTTTACTATTATGATGTAAGCTATAAATATTTTTTGTTGTTGTTAAATGCTTTTTATAAGATTGAGGAATTAGATTAATGGGATCAAGATAAACCAAGTTCTAGCTTTGTTTTTATTTTAGGATCCTTAATTTTGCTGATATTTCTGTTTGTCCTTAGTCCTTTCAAGATTAAAGGAACATTCTAATATGTACAGGAATGAATGGATGAATGCTACTGGTCCTATTTCACTTCCTGTCTTTTGAAGCCTAAAGCAGAAATGATCATGACTCTTTAAATACTAAGCACAAATCTAAGAAAGAGACTGTTAGTGTAGGATACTCAGATTTTTTTTCCCTCCTGTTAAAATTGTGTTGCTTCTTCCAAGTGCATCTTATACTTTGTATTTCATAGGTGGTGTAATAGACTACCTGCCCTGTGTTCTGCCTTTTTATAAGGATACAGAAATTGTAATTAAATGTCAAGTAAAAAGTTCTCAAAATAGATTATAAGCACAAGTCAATATGCTTAGTGAATTTAGTGAAGCCCCCCTTTTGTGTTTATGGAGAAACCTTTTAAAACAAAGAATAGGCCAGGCAAGGTGGCTCACGCCTGTAATTCTAGCACTCTGGGAAGCCGAGGCGGGTGGATCGCTCAAGGTCAGGAGTTCGAAACCAGCCTGAGCAAGAGTGAGACCCCGTCTCTACTAAAAAATAGAAATAAATTAATTGGCCAACTAAAAATATATATAGAAAAAATTAGCCGGGCATGGTGGCGCATGCCTGTAGTCCCAGCTACTCAGGAGGCTGAGGCAAAAGGATTGCTTGAGCCCTAGAGTTTGAGGTTGCTGTGAGCTAGGCTTATGGCACGACACTCTAGCCCAGGCAACAGAGTGAGACTCTGTCTCAAAAAAAAAAAAAAAAAAAAAAAAAAGAAAGAATAACTAGAAGCTTTGGGTTGATACTTAATTTCTCCTTTTGGAAGATATCCCACATGGAGCAACTGGTTCTAGAGACTTTGCTACTCAAGAATGAGAAGCATAGGATTAGAAGGATGGAAACAGCTGCCTCTTAAGATTGATGCTGTTCTCATTTCTATGGAATTTCGAGCAATATATAGCAAGACAGTCTGCTATGGAACAGTTAAAGAACTTCTGGTTTGCTGTTAGATGTAGGTCATGGAGGTTAAAGCTAACTTAAGTTGCTTATATCTTTTTTAAAAAGTATTTTTAACAAGAAAGATAGGACTCAAATTATTAAAATACGGAATGGAAGAGGGGACGTTATTAACAGAAATAAAAAGGATTATAAAGGAATATGAACAATGGTATGCTAACTTTTTTAATTTTACCTCTGGCAGGGCCCCATAGGTGGAAAGTATGCTAACAATTTTGATAGCCTAGATGAAATGGACAAGTTCCTAAAAATATACAGACTAGTGAAACTGACTCAAGTAGAAATGTAAAATCTGAATGGACCTATAACAATAAAGAGATTGAATTAGTATTAAAGATAACCATCCAAAAAGAAAAGCCCAGACTCAGATGGCTTTACTCATGAAATCTACCAAATGTTTAAAAAGTTAATACCAGTCCTTTGTAAACTTTTCAAAAAATAGAACAGGAGGAAAGACCTCTTAACTTATTCTATGAGGTCAGTATTACCCTGATACTAAAACTAGACAAAGACAAGAAAACTACAGATCAATATTTCTTATGAATACAGATGTAAAAATCCTCAACTAAATATTTGCAACTAAATCTAACAACCTCTGAAAAGGATTATACACAATGACCAGGTTAGGTTTATCATAGCAGTGCAAAGTTGTTTCAGCATATGAAAATCAATCAATATGATATACCATGTTGGTAGAATAAAGAAAACAACCCGACATGTTTACATCATTAGATGCAGAAAAAATTTGACAAAATCTGGTACTCTTTCATGATGGAACCACGCAATAAACTAGGAATAGAAGAGCATCTATGAAAAACTCAAATCAAATATTATACCTAATGGTGAAAGACTGAAACCTTTCCCCCTAAGTTCATCAATAAGGCAAGAATAGCTGCTCTTACCACTTCTTTCAGCACTGTACTGGAGATTCTAGTTGGGGTAGTTAGGCAAAGAAAAGAAATAAAAGGCATCCAGGTTGGAAAGGAAATAAGTAAAATTATCTCTGTTTGCAGACTGCATGATCTCACATGTAGGAAATCCTAAGGCATCCACACACACACAAAACTATTAGAACTAATTAAACAAATTTAACAAGGTTACAGGATACAAGATCAAGGTACAAAAGTTGTAAAGTGCTTTTATAATATAATATTACTGTTAAAGGCAAAGGTTGAGTCTTTTATTTTGACATGGCATGTCCTATAATAAATATGGGTTCAACATGGAAAAAATTTAGTTGTGTTTCTGTGCACTATGATGAACTATCCAAAAAGGAAATTAAGAAAACAATTCCTTTTATAAATCAATGTACTGAAGTGATATTTGCACTCCTATGTTTATTGCAGCACTATTCACGGTAGCCAAGATATAGAATCAACCTAAGTGTCCATCTCAGGATGAATGGATAAAGAAAATGTGGTATATATATATATATACAATAGAATACTATTCAGCATTACAAAAGAATGAAATTCTGTCATCTGCAGCAACATGAGTGACACTGGAAGACATTATGCTAAGTGAAACAAACTAGGCACAGAAAGAAAAATATCACCTTATCATTCATATGTGAGAGCTGGAAAAAGTTGACCTCATGGAGGTAGAGTTGAGAATAGTGGTTACCACATATGGAAAAGGGTAGGGGAGAAGGGATAAGGAGAAGTTAGTTAATGGGTACAAAAATACAGTCAAATAAAAGGAAGAAGTTCTAGCGTTTGATAGCATAATAGGGTGACTATAGTTAATAATTTATTGTGTAGTTCAAAATAGCTGTTAAGAGAAGATTTGGAATGTTTGCAGTACAAAGAAATGACAAATGTTTGAGGTGATGGATATCCCAGTTGCCCTGGTTTGGTCATTACATGTTGTATGCATGTATTAAAATATTACATGTACCTCAGAAATATGTACAGTTTTATCAATAAAAATTCCTTTTATGATAGTATCAAAAAGAATAAAGAATTTAGGAATAAGCTTTTAAAAATTACAGGGCTTGAATACCTAAAATTCAAAACATTGTTTTAAACAAAGGTGACATAAATAAATGAAAAGATAATCCATGTTCAAGGATTGGCAGACTTATTAAGATGGCAGTATTCCTCAGTTTGAATTACAAATTCAGTGTAATCCCTATCAGAATCTCAGCTGGCTTTTTTGCAGAAATAGACAAGCTGATCCTAAAATTCATATGGAAATACGGGGGACACTGAATAGCCAAAACAATCTTGAAAAAGGAAAAAGAGTAAGAAAATTAGGGGACTTATACTTCTTCATTAAAAAACTACAGTTATCAAGATTGTGTGGTACTGTCAGAAGCTCATAAAGATGATTGCAACAGAATTAAGAGTCCAGAAATTGGCCGGACGTGGTGGCTCACGCCTGTAATCCTAGCTCTCTGGGAGGCCGAGGTGGGCGGATTGCTCGAGGTCAGGAGTTCAAAACCAGCCTGAGCAAGAGCGAGACCCCGTCTCTACTATAAATAGAAAGAAATTAATTGGCCAACTGATATATATATATATATATAAAATTAGCCGGGCATGATGGCACATGCCTGTAGTCCCAGCTACTCAGGATGCTGAGGCAGTAGGATCGCTTGAGCCCAGGAGTTTGAGGTTGCTGTGAGCTAGGTTGATGCCACGGCACTCACTCTAGCCTGGGCAACAAAGCAAGACTCTGTCTCACAAAAAAAAAAAAAAAAAAAACTACTAAAGAAAAAAAGAGTCCAGAAATATTGACAATTTATTTTTTATTTATTTATTTTTTTTGAGACAGAGTCTTGCTTTCTTGCCTAGGCTAGAGTGAGTGCCGTGGCATCAGCCTAGCTCACAGCAACCTCAAACTCCTGGGCTCAAGTGATCCTCCTGCCTCAGCCTCCCGAGTAGCTGGGACTACAGGCACGAGCCACCATGCCCAGCTGATTTTTATATTATATATATTAGTTGGCCAATTAATTTCTTTCTATTTTTATGGTAGAGACGGGGTCTCGCTCAGGCTGGTTTTGAACTCCTGACCTTGAGCAATCCGCCCGCCTCGGCCTCCCAGAGTGCTAGGATTACAGGCGTGAGCCACCGCGCCGGGCCGACAATTTATTTTTGATGAGGGTGCCATGACAATTTAATGGGTAAAGAATAGTCTTTTTAAACAAACGGTGCTGGGACAACTGAATATCCACATAATGACATCCTGTTGGCCAAATCAAGTCAGGTGACCAAGGCTGTGGGATCAGGGAAGTGCGTATACCTTGTCTACAACGAGGCCAAAATAAGGCATGTGGCCAAACCCAGCATCATTTGGGAAGGAAAGTGTACCTTTTCCTGGAAGTAGGGGTTAGGGTAGGAGGTAGTGATTATTTTTGAAGAAAAACCAAATTGATTATATGGTATAAGATTGAGATGATGACCATATTGTAGTTATGTAATGTTTTCTGTATAATAGTGAAAAATCATCATTAGGCCATTTTTTAGTCTAGCTTAGCTTATGTTATGTTATTTATTTATTTTTGTTTGAGACAGAGTCTCACTCTGTTGCCCCAGCTAGAGTGCTGTGCTATCAGGCTAGCTCACAGCAACTTCAAACTCCTGGGCTCAAGCAATCCTTCTGCCTCAGCCTCCCGAGTAGCTGAGACTACAGGCATGCACCACCATGCCTGGCTGATTTTTTCTATATATTTTTAGTTGTTCAGCTAATTTCTTTCTATTTTTAGTAGAGAACGGGTTCTGGCTCTTGGTCTGGTTGGTTTCGAACTCCTGAGCTCAAGCGATCCATCCATCTCTGCCTCCCAGAGTGCTAGGATTACAGGCGTGAGCCACTGTGCCCGGCCTAGCTTGTTATTTTAATGTATCAGTTAACAGACAGTGCTGTTTTTGTGTTCTTATATTTTTTCCCCAGTTTATAGAACTCTTTTGTTTGTTTTTAAGATTAACCTACACCTACAGGTAATAATTAGAAGTATCGTTCATTATAAGCATCATCAATTAGCTTAAAGAAGAAGGTGTATGTGATTTCCATTTCCCTAAGGTAAATGGCTTATATTTTTATAATTTAATATCTTCCAAGATGATTTAGTCATTGTGCCAGAAATGCTTCTTATTTTCAGGGAAATGTAACCTACATTTTTTATTTATTTATTGATTGATTGATTGATTGATTGATTAATTGATACAGAGTCTCGCTTTGTTGCCCAGGCTAGAGTGAGTGCTGTTGCGTCAGCCTAGCTCACAGCAACCTCAAACTCCTGGGCTCAAGCAATCCTCCTGCCTCAGCCTCTCGAGTAGCTGGGACTACAGGCACGCGCCACCATGCCCGGCTAATTTTATATATTAGTTGGCCAATTAATTTCTTTCTATTTTTATAGTAGAGACAGGGTCTTGCTCAGGCTGGTTTTGAACTCCTGACCTTGAGCAATCCGCCCGGCTCGGCTTCCCAGAGTGCTAGGATTACAGGCGTGAGCCACCACGCCTCGCCCATTTTGATTTTTGACAAGGTTATATATCTACATAATAAAACACTTAAGTGGATATATAGTGAAAAGTAACCGTTTCTTACGCTCCTAGCACTTGGTCCGATAGTTCACTTTCCTATAAATTGTCACTGTAAATAAGTTTGCTTTTTCTAGAATTTCATAAAAAGTGGAATCATACAGTATATATTCTTGTGTCTAGCTTTTTCACTCGGCATAATGTTTGTGAGGTTTGTCCATATTGTTTAAGCAGTTTGTTCCTTTTGATTGTTGAGTGGCTTCCTGTTGTATTGATACACTACATTTTTTTATCCATTTACCTGACTTCTGGATTGTTATCAGATTTTGGTTATTGTGCATAAAGCTGCTTTGAAGATTTAGAGTAAGTCTTTATGTGGACATGTGTGCAATAACTACAATTCCTGCCTTAGAAAACATTGTCTGCCTCAGAATCTCAAAGATTTTCACTTTTGTTTTCTTCTAGAAGTTTCATCATTTTCATTTAGTCTGTGATTAATCTCAAGTTATTTTTGTGGGTGGTTTGAAGTAAGGGTTTTTGTTCGTCTTTTGTCTATTTGGATATGTAGTAGTTCTAGCACCATTTGTTGAGAAGAGTTTCTTTACTGTTGACTTGCCTGGCACTTTTGTTAAAAATTAATTGACCATAAATGTGTATGTCTATTTCTGGATTCTCTATTCTGTTCCACAGATCTCTATGTCCTATTGTCAGTATTATACTGTCTTGATTACTGTAGCTTTTAAAATAAGTCCTGAAATCAGATAGTGTCAGTTTTTCAACTTTAAAAAAAAATGTTTTGGCTGTTCATTATACACTATTTGCATTTCCGTATAAGTTTTAAAAACAGGCTTTCAAAAAAGAAAAGTCAATTTTACTTTTGTATTAGTGTACTATTAATGCTAAAGATTAATTAATTTTAATAAAACTTTAGAAACAAACGAAAAAAACCCCAAAAGAACAGGCTTTCAGTTTCTGAATTTATGTATAAAAAGCCTATGGGGTTTTTTTGTTTTGTTTTATTTTTTTATTTATTTTTTTTTTTTGAGACAGAGTCTCACTTTGTTGCCCAGGCTAGAATGAGTGCCATGGCATCAGCCTAGCTCACAGCAACCTCAATCTCCTGAGCTCAGGCGATCCTCCTGTCTCAGCCTCCCGGGTAGCTGGGACTACAGGCATGTGCCACCATGCCCAGCTAATTTTTTTTTTTTTTTGTATATATTTTTAGTTGGTCAATTAATTTCTTTCTATTTATAGTAGAGACGGGGTCTTGCTCAGGCTGGTTTTGAACTCCTGACCTCGAGCAATCCGCCCGCCTCGGCCTCCCAGAGTGCTAGGATTACAGGTGTGAGCCACCTCGACCGGCCTGTTTTGTTTTATTTTGTTTTTAAAGGGATAGGCTCTTGCTCTGTTATCTAGGCTGGAGTGCAGTTGGCATGATCACAGTTCACTGTAACTTCGAACTCCTGAGCTCAAGGGATCCTCTGCCTGAGCCTTCCTGTTTTCTGAGTAGTTAGGACTACAGGTGCATGCCACCAGGCCTGGCTGGTTTTTTAATCTTTTGTAGAGATGAGATCTTGCTATGTTCCCCAGACTGGTCTTGAACTCCTGGCCTCAAACAGTCCTCTTGCCTTGGCCTTCCAATATACTGGGATTACTGGTGTGAGCCACCAAGCCCAGCAGAAAGCCTATGGGAATTTTGCCTGAAATTGAGTTGACTCTCAGCTCTACTTTGACATGATGGCATGGTATTCTTTTGCATGAATGTATCATCAATTATATCAATAGGGTCACAGTGATAGTTGTTTGTTAGGGGGAATTCAATCTTTTTATTTTTTATTTTTTTATATATTTAAAATTTTATTATTTAACTTTTATTCTTTTTTTTTCTTATTTTACAAACTTATAAGTACTTAGAATCCAAGAGGGAATTCAATCTTTATTGATACATTGTTGCAGTTAATTTTGTAGGTACATATGTGTTTGTGTAGTTGTGCAAGTATAGCTGTAATATAAAGTCCTGGAAGTGGAATTGTTTGAAAATTACCATATATAATTTTGATAGATATTTCCAAAGTGTCCTACATAGACATTGAGTCACCTACAGTAATGTGAGAGTATCTGATACAAACCTTTGCCAAGATAACTTCTTGATCTTTGGCCAGTCTGATAGGTGAAATATGGTATTTTGTTTTGGTTCCAATTTATATTCTGTTTTTATCACACCAACCATGTATAGTTTTTTCCCTGTAAATCTATTATAGTGATTAGCTTTTACTATTTATTTTCAGTATTTTCCCCCCAGTTTTGTCTTTCAAACTTGGCTTCTGAATTTTGGGATAAGGCTTGAAAGGCCATTTTCACTCTGAAAGTAAATATTAAAATTCTTCAATACTTTAATCTGTTTTTAACATTATTTTAATGATTAATTTTTTTTTGGGACATTGTCTTACTCATAGGTTACCCAGATGGTTACCCAGTTGTCTTAACAGCAGTTGTTGAGTAATCTTTTTTCATTAATTTGAAATTAATGAAATTAATACCACCTTTATATGTACTAAGTCCCTTCATGCATTAGGCCTGTTTTGGGTCTCTGTTTTGTTTAATTAATCTGTTAGTTGATTTGTTGGAACTAAATTGTTAATAATTGCAGCTAAATGTGTTGTTTTTTTTTGTTTTTTGTTTTTTTTTTTGAGACAGAATCTCGCTTTGTTGCCCAAGCTAGGGTGAGTGCTGTGGCATCAGCCTAGCTCACAGCAACCTCAAACTCCTGGGCTCAAGCAATCCTTTTGCCTCAGCCACCCGAGTAGCTGGGACTACAGGCATGCGCCACCATGCCCGGCTAATTTTTTCTATATATATATTAGTTGGCCTATATGATTAAGTTGCTGTGAGCCAGGCTGATGCCACAGACTCTAGTCCAGGCAACAGAGTGAGATAAATTTGAAAATATCCTCAATCCTTTAACTGTCAGCTCATGCCCTTTATCGGAATGACTAGAGAAATAAGAGTGGCTGTCTGTCTATATTATCAATAGCAATTCTTTAAAAAAATTTTTAAGTTATCTTATTTGTGCTTATATTTATTCATATTAACCTCAGGAAGGACATACCTGTAGTATTTCTTGGTTTTTGTTTGGCTTCTGCACTCTCTTCTCTTTGAAGATCCTAATTCAATTTAACGTGTTTATTTTGTTGTACATGTTCTCTAGTAATTCCTAGTGGAAGATGTGTGAGAGGTAAGCTTTTGACACCCTAAATACCTGAAAATACAGTAAACTCTAGACTCCACACTTAATTGTTTGGGCATTTAATTCTACTTGGGACATAGTTTTTCTTCAGCATTTTGAAGGATTTTCCTGTTATCTTGCTTATAGTGTTGCTCTTGAGAGTTTTGTTGTAATACTGATTCTTAATTATCTGTATGTGGTCGAGACTTTTTCCCCTCTAGAAGTTTGAGGGTCATCCTTTTATCCTTTTTTGTTTTTTCTTTTGAGGCAGAGTCTCACTCTTTTTGCCCGAGCTAGAGTGCTGTGCCGTCAGCCTAGCGTACAGCAACCTCAAATTCCTGGGCTCAAGCAATCCTACCTCTGCCTCCCGAGTAGCTGGGACTACAGGCATGCGCCACCATGCCTGGCTAATTTTTTCTATATATTTTTATTTGGCCAAGTAATTTCTTTCTATTTTTAGTAGAGACGGGGTCTCGCTCTTGCTCAGGCTGGTTTTGAACTCCTGACCTTGAGGGATCCTCCTGCTTCGGCCTCCAAGAGGGTTAGGATTACAGGCATCAGCCACCATGCTCGGCCATTCACCATATACTTAAAAAAGTCTTCTTACATTTTACTAGATGCTCTTGATCCTTTTAATCTGGAAACTCATGTCTTTTAGCTCTAGGAAAATTCCTTGAATTCATAATCCCATCCCCCCCCTCGTGCTTTTCCTCTATTTTCTAAAATTCTAGTTATTGGCCTGTGAGTGCTTCATGGATGGTCCTCTAATTTTCTTATCTTGTTTCTCCTATTTGCCATATTAATCTTTTTTTTTTTTTTTTTTTTGAGATAGAGTCTTGCTTTGTTGCTCAGGCTAGAGTGAGTGCCGTGGCATTAGCCTACCTCAAACTCCTGGGCTCAAGCAATCCTGCTGCCTCAGCCTCCCCAGTAGCTGGGAATACAGGCATGCACCACCATGCCCAGCTAATTTTTTCTATATATATTAGTTGGCCAATTAATTTCTTTCTGTTTATGGTAGAGATGGGGTCTCGCTCTTGCTCAGGCTGGTTTCAAACTCCTGACCTTGAGCAATCTGCCCGCCTCTGCCTCCCCCCCTACCTTTTTTTTTTTTTTTTGAGACAGGGTCTGCCTCTGTCACCAGGCTAGAGTGCAGTGGTATCATCATAGCTTGCTGTACCCTTGAACTCCTGGGCTTAAGCGATCTTCTTGCCTGAGCCTCTTGTGTAGCTAGGACTACAGGTGTATGCTACCAGGCCCAGCTAATTTTTATTTTTTATTTTTTGTAAATACGGGATCTCTCTAGGTTGCTCAGACTAGTCTCAAACTCCTGGGCTCAAGTGATACTCCTGTCTCAGCCTTGTGCTGAGATTTAGGCATGAGCCACTGTACCTGGCCTATTACTCTCTTGTTCTTTATCCTTTGGGTTTATGGTTTCATCTTGTTTGGTGTTAAGCCCTCTATTGCTTTTTTTAAGTAGGATTTGAATGGTAATAGAGATAAATGTAAGTGTTTAAGTCTGCCTTCTCTAACTATATGTCAGTCTTTTTTTGTGTATATATATTTATGTGCACTATTTTTTCCCCAGAATAGGATTTTACTTTATCAGTTTAACCTATTTGATGCTTATACTATGAACCGTTTTTTGTATTTTAAAACTTTTTTCTACAATATAAAATGGGTAAGTACTAGCACATAGGATGCTTGTACTATAGTTTACTGCAAATTAGAAATACTAACATTAAGTGCTCTGTGTAAAGTGAGCTCTGAAGAAATAATTAATGATAGGTCAGGGCAAAATTTTGGAATGTTATGTTTGATGAGAGGTGAATGGATGATTATGTCTCTCCTTTGTCCTTTTAAACATTTAAAAAAGTACTTTTTCTTTTAGGTGCTGTATAATGTGTTAAGAGCATATCATAAGGAATGGTTTTGTCAAATTTTCATGAGTTATGGTGGCTGAAACATCAGTTCTGTTTTGTGGGAAAAGAACTGTAAGTAAACTTCATGTCATAAATTGATTTTCAATGATTCTATGCTTGTATAAGACAGGTTATTGATAATTCATAGGAATGTAGTTGGGATACTTCATTCTGTTAGCCTTAAGTGTACTGACTATTTCAAAAGGTGGAGTTTGACTTTATTTAACTCAAAGTAATTTCTGTGTAGTATTAGCATTGCCATGTTTCGTGGATTGTACAAAATTTAATTTTTATTTTTTAATTTTTCAGAAATGGCAGCACAAAAGGAAATCTATATTAGAATATTTTATTAAACGAAGGAAGTTAGATAAGAACGGCAAACCAACAGACTCAGCAAACAAGGAAAGAAACCTGTTAGCTGTAAGACATGTTTCAAATGAATCAAAGTCCAGTAACTGTGGACTTCAGAAGAAAAATGTTTTCAAAAATTTTATCAAAACAGACAGGTCAGTGGTAAGTAACTCCTCCAGTAATAGGGCTAGGCCTGAAACCAAAATTAATTTAAACATTAACAGATTGAATCTGAATTAAATTTGTTTTCATAAAAAAACTTGTAAAAATATTGAATTAGAATTAATTTTTCCTCAAGTTTCTATTGCCTTGTCCAAAGTAAAGCAAATATCTTTAAGCATTCATGCCAGCTTTTCTCATGTCCTAGGAATGACAGAAATCTTACTTTAAGCAAAGTAGTATTTTTGTTGAAAATGTTTATCAGCATCGGTTAAAGTTGATTTTTTAAGACCTGCTCCTCATTAGTAATACTAGTAGCTATTCAGTGTTTGCACCTATCAGGACACGAAAGTCCTCTTAAAAACTACTCAGAAAAGGAAGACATTACTCAGGAATGATGTCCATTCAGGAGAAATCAAAAGAAAATTCCTCCAAAGTTACTAAAAAAAGTGAAGATAAGAATTTAGAAACAGAAATTCAAAGTTCTCAAAAGAATCTAGCAAAAAAATCAGGTCCAAAGGAAACTGTAAAATCACTCGTTAAATCTTCCAGTGAAAGTAAAATAAATCAGCCTGAATTGGGAATACGCATGAGTACAAGGTCAGCAAAGGCAGCATCCAATGGTAAAGCCACTCAATCCATTAATAAAAATACGGTGACTGTGAAGGAACATGCACAGCAAGAATCTACAAAAAAGAAGGCATTATCTCAGAAAAAATTAGTGCATGAAACCATTAAAGCAAATGAACAACTTAACCGGAGATCACAAAGACTGCAACAATTAACAGATGTTTCAAGGTCTTTGCGCAGTAGAGAAATTCAGGGTCAAGTTAAACAGAGTTTACCACCAATAAGAAAAGAGCACTGTAGCAATACTCAAAGTAAATCTAATACAGTTAAAACAAGTCAAAAACATGTGAAAAGAAAAGTACCGGAAATAAAGTCTGACTCTAAAGAGGATGAAAATCTTGTAATTAATGAAGTAATAAATTCCCCCAAAGGGAAAAAACGAAAACTAGAACATCAGACAGCTTATACTTGTAGTTCTCAAAGCATACAAGGATCTGAAAAGTGTTTTCAGAACACTACTAGAAAAGAGGAAATAAAACCTGTGCCTGTAACTTCTGAGATAAAAAGATCAAAAGTGGCTATTTCAGTGCTCTCAAAAAAGAGTGAGATGAAGTCAGTTCATATACAAGTGAATACTAGTGCAGAATCCCAAAAAAGTCCACAGCCATCAGTGCCTGAAAAAAGTGTAGACAATGAGCTGGAGCAAGAAGGAAAGAGCAAACGAGGTAGTATTCTCCAGCTCTGTGAAGAAATTGCTGGTGAAATTGAGTCAGATACTGTAGAGGTAAAAAAAGAATCTTTACAGATGGAGAGTGTAAAGGAGGAGAAACCTACAGAAATAAAATTGGAAGAGACCAATGTTGAGAGACAAATACTTCATCAGAAGGAAACGAATCAGGATGTGCAGTGTAATCGTTTCTTCCCCAGTAGAAAAACAAAGCCTGTGAAGTGTGTACTAAATGGAATAAACAGTGCAACTAAGAAGAACTCCAACTGGACTAAAATTAAACTCTCAAAATTTAATTCTGTGCAGCAAAATAAGTTGGATTCTCAAGTTTCCCCTAAATTGGGCTTGTTACGAACTAGTTTTGTACCACCAGCTTTAGAAATGAATCATCCAGTGACACAGAGTACATTTTTAGGAATAAAACCACATGATAGAAATATAGAATGCCAGCAGGAAAAAACAAAAGAAAGATATTCTGAAGAAGTTAAAATTAATGATGTTACAGTTGAAGTTAAAAAAACTACAAAAAGGACTCCTGAAAATTGTCATTTGGATAATCAGATAAAAGCTGCTCCTGACCCACCATTGGATAATCAGATGAAACATTCTTTTGAATCAGCAACACCAGATAAGGTAATCCATTTTTATTATGTACAGTAGAGGTCCCCGAGTACTTTCTAATAAGAAATGTATATACAACATATTTTAGTTTAAGATTTAAGTCATAAGAGGTTGAAGAGTCAACAGTTTGTAAGACTGTTATGTTGTCAGGAAGAATCCTATTGTCAGGAAGAATTTTATTAACCCAATCTTGTAGTGATAAAATTTAGTGACAACTTTAGATGGTTCACATTTAGTTAGATGTTTCCTCATTTTCACTGTTCATTTTTTTTATGTATAAACATAAAACATAAACAAACATAAACCAGCATAAATCTGTTGAATTCCAACTTTTCTTTTAAATTTAGCACACTGATAATTTTTTCTATTTATTATAACAACAGAAAATATGTTTCTTCTTTTTTTTTTTTTTTTTTTTTTTGACAGAGTCTCGCTTTGTTGTCCAGGCTAGAGTGAGTGCCGTGGCGTCAGCCTAGCTCACAGCAACCTCAAACTCCTGGGCTCGAGCGATCCTTCTGCCTCAGCCTCCCGAGTAGCTGGGACTACAGGCATGCGCCACCATGCCCGGCTAATTTTTTTATATATATATATATCAGTTGGCCAATTAATTTCTTTCTATTTATAGTAGAGGCGGGGTCTCGCTCTTGCTCAGGCTGGTTTTGAACTCCTGACCTTGAGCAATCCGCCCGCCTCGGCCTCCCAAGAGCTAGGATTACAGGCGTGAGCCACCGCGCCCGGCTGAAAATATGTTTCTTAATGATTAAAATCTAGAACTTAAACTTGGGCCCATTTCCAACCAAGATATTAAAATTAATTTCAACTGGCCTAACCAACCTTTTTTTTCCATCTGATAAAGTTGAAAAGTTAAACATATGTAAAGGGGTGACTTGTGTGGCCATTTTGAATAGTTGGCAAATAAAATATCTGAGCGGTATAAATAATTATGTCTTCAGTCTAAGAATAAAATTGTAGTGGCCAAGAGTTTTTGAAATGGAAAAGTAAATTGAAAATCAGATTCTTATATCTGGAAGATAGTGATTATCTGAGAAAGTAGTTTCATACTTTAAAAAAACAGCTGAACCCCTTTCTTTCTAAAGTAAATCATATATAGAATATCAACATATAACACCAATAAGCAGAAATTTTATACGCATAAAACCTTGGAACTCTAATACAGATAAAACTCATAAATTTGTATTAATTATTTAATTGTATAATGAGAAAACTGAGAGCAAAATGTGACTTAGGTCTCATGTTTGGTGGCACAGATAGGATTAGAATTCAGTTGTTCTAATTCTTACCCTAGATTCTTTTTACAACAACATACTCTGAACATTAGAAAATCATTTGAACAAAAAAAGTATCAAGAATAGAGAAGGAAGTTGAGTTTTTTTTTTGAGACAGAGTCTCGCTTTGTTTCCCTGGGCTAGAGTGCCATGGCGTCAGCCTAGCTCACAGCAACCTCAAACTTCTGGGCTCAAGCAATCCTTCTGCCTCAGCCTCCTGAGTAGCTGGGACTACAGGCATGCACCACCATGCCCGGCTAATTTTTTCTATACATATTTTTAATTGTCCAGATAATTTCTTTCTATTTTTAGTAGAGACGGGGTCTCGTTCTTGTTCAGGCTGGTATCAAACTCCTGAGCTGAAGCAGTCCTCCCGCCTCTGCCTCCCAGAGTGCTAGGATTACAGCCACCGCGCCTGGCCGAAAGTTGAATTTTGAGAGTGATTTAAAGTTCTCTTTAGAAAATTTTGGTATAGGAGCAAATTTGAATGAGTTAAGAGTCTGGCTTATAGAACAGTTGTGCTTTGGTAAAAAAAAAAAAAAAAAAAGAGTCTGGCTTTATTCCAGAAGCTGTGAAAGTAGATCAGTGTCTGTTCTTCTGGGCTGAAAATCAAAATGAACTTAAATGGAACAGAGACACCATATGGTACTCTTAGATTTTATTTTCTATATAAATAGGAATGAAAGCATCAATTGAAAGATAATTATTCAGAGAGATTTTACCAAATAGTCAGTGGTAGTAATTAGAAGTAAGTAGTGAGTGGTAGTTCGAGTTAATACGTTGTGGCCTCTTGCAGAGACGGGATGATGATTTTTTTGTTTTTGAGACAGAGTCTCGCTTTGATGCCCAGGCTAGAGTGAGTGGCATGGCGTCAGCCTAGCTCACAGCAACCTCAAACTCCTGGGCTCAAAGGATCCTGCTGCCTCAGCCTCCCAAGTAGCTGGGACTACAGGCATGTGCCACCATGCCTGGCTAATTTTTTCTATATATATTAGTTGGCCAATTAATTTCTTTCTATTTATAGTAGAGACAAGGTCTCATTCTTGCTCAGGCTGGTTTCGAACTCCTGACCTGGAGAAATCCACCCGCCTCAGCCTCCCAGAGTGCTAGAATTACAGGTGTGAGCCACTGCGCCTGGCCGATGGGTGACTTTTTGTTTAGGATTGTTTCTCCACGTGTAGCTGGGGAGTGTATCTTCTGATTCCTTGCTTTATATAAATGCATTTCAAAACTCAAAAGGCAGACAGTTATGGGAAATATATTGAAGGATATGAAATCTAATTCTTTTGGACTAAACTATACTAGAATAGAGATGTTTATTTATAGCATATAATTTCTATTATAATATTGCTGTTACTGAAAGGTGATTTGGATGTATGCAGCCCTTTTGTGGAACGTTCTAAGAAACAGTCCTGTGAAACTTGTTGCTGTGTTAAGAATTTTATTTATGTTTTGAAATTCTTTACTATTTCAAACATTTAGAGTATAGCTGAGATTTATATTACTCTCATGTGTCAGCCACTAAGATTTGACAAAAGTTAACATTTTGTTGAATCATTTCAGGTCTTTTAAGAAAAGTACATTGCGATATGATTGAAGACTGTACCTCCCTCTTTATTCCATTCACCATCCTTCTCCCCAGGGTTAAATATGCTCCTGGAGTTGGTGTGGATCTTTTTTATTTTTACGATTTTATGTGTTATGTGTATATAAATTCATAAAGAATACTTAATATTGTTTGTGTTTCAAATTTTTATATAAATGATAACATTATATATAAAATTTTTTTTTTTTTTTTTTTTTTTTTTTTTTTGAGACAGAGTCTCACTTTGTTGCCCAGGCTAGAGTGAGTGCCGTGGCGTCAGCCTAGCTCACAGCAACCTCAAACTCCTGGGCTCAAGCGATCCTTCTGTTTCAGCCTCCCAAGTAGCTGGGACTACAGGCATGCGCCACCATGCCCGGCTAATTTTTTCTATATATATTAGTTGGCCAATTAGTTTCTTTCTATTTATAGTAGAGACGGGGTCTCGCTCTTGCTCAGGCTGGTTTCGAACTCCTGACCTCGAGCAATCCGCCCGCCTCGGCCTCCCAGAGAGCTAGGATTACAGGCGTGAGCCACCGCGCCCGGCCTATATAAAATTTTTGTAGCTTAGTTTTGTGCAGTCAAGATTATATTTGACTCTTACTGATACATGGGCATTTTAATAACCGTAAAGGAATATATCACAAATTTATCTTTCTTTTATCAAAGACTTTCAGGTGATTTCCAGTTTTTATCACTAATATCAGCAATGTGATCACTATCACAGAGTGATCAGAAAATGTGGTGTTGACCATATCAGTTCAAGAAATATTTGAGTGCCTGCTGTGTCCATGATGCTGCTGTGTTAGGGTTACAGAAGATATATTTCCTGCCTTTAAGTAATTTACATTGCAGTAGTCATTAAGAGATTTTTCTTTACTCCATAAATACTAATAAGTGAGGATATCTTAGTTTAACAATCATAATAGCTTTTGTTAAATGAACACTGACTCTTTTTTTTTTTTGAGACAGAGTCTCACTTGTTGCCCAGGCTAGAGTGAGTGCCGTGGTGTCATCCTAGCTCACAGCAACCTCAAACTCCTAGGCTCAAGCGATCCTCCTGCCTCAGCCTCCCGAGTAGCAGGGACTACAGGCATGCGCCACCATGCCCGGCTAATTTTTTTTCTATATCTATTAGTTGGCCAATTAATTTCTTTCTATTTATAGTAGAGATGGGGTCTCACTCTTGCTCAAGCTGGTTTTAAACTCCTGACCTCGAGCAATCCACCCGCCTTGGCCTTCCAGAGTGCTAGGATTACAGGCGTGAGCCACCGCTCCCGGCCTGAACACTGACTCTTAATATAAGTAATTACAATCAACACTGTAAGTTCCATTATTATTCACATATTACAGGACAGGAAAGTGAAGTTTAGAGATTAAAGTAACTTTCCCGAGTGACAGTTAAGTGATGGAGCCAGGATTTAAACTGAGATTGGCTAGCTGTAAAGCTCAGCCAGACTTATACTTGGGGGGAAGTAGGAGAATGCAAAAAACAAAAGCAAAAATAACCCTACTTCCATAACTACAACTTTTATATCACTGAAAACTTTTCCTATAGCCACCTGTAATTTTGCTCTTTTGATTATATGGTGTCACCCTCGGCATTACTGAGAAAAGATGATAGTTAATAAGGCTAAGTATCTGGTAGAACTTCCCTGAATTCTTTGGGGTGAATTTAAATTATTCTGACCTTACAAATTTTAAAGCTCAATTATTTTATGATTGTTTTTCAAACCAATAACTTACTAACTTTTTGGCCAGGCGAGGTGGCTCATGCCTGTAATCCTAGCACTCTGAGAGGCCAAGGTGGGAGGATCCCTTGGGGTCAGAAGTTTGAGACCAACCTGAGCAAGAGTGAGATCCCGGCTCTACAAAAAATAGAAAAATTAGCTGGGTGTGGTGGCACTTGCCTTGCAGTCCCAGCTACTAGCTACTCAGGCTGAGGCAAGAGCGTCACTTGAGCCCAGGACTTTGAGGTTGCTATGAGCTAGGTTGATGCCTTGGCACTCTATCCCAGGCAATAGAGCTCTGTCTCAAAAAAAAACCTGAAAAACTTACTAACTTCTGGTTAGTGGTGATTAGAGTAATTAGTAACATGTTGCTCTTGTCTTTAATTTTTCTGCTTTGTTTTTCAATGACAAAAATGTTTATTTTTTCAAAATATAATGTTCACAAAAGTGACATGTTCATTGTAACAGTTGCATTACAGATGTTTACACAAAATTGTTTCCTTCCTCATTTCTGTTTCCCTGAGATAGCCACTGTTCATCGTGTTTGGAGTATTTTATTTTAGTAGTTACTAATTGAGTATCTGCTTTGACAAGGTTCTGAATTAGGGGTTTTTGGGAATAAAAAGGTAAGTTTGACATGGTTCTTGCTCTTAAGACTTATAGGTAAGTTAGACACAAATAGCTGATTCAGAATAGGAAATGATAAGGACATGAAAGACATATAGACAAAGTAGATGAGGGATAATTAGGGAAGATTGGGGAAGGCTTCATGAAGGAAGTTAATATTTGAGTAATAAGTTGAATTTATACAGGGGGAAAGGTATTCTAGATGAGCACTATCCAGTAGAAGTACAGTGTGAGCCACAGGTATAATTTTAAATTATCTGGTAGCCACATTAATAGAGTAAAAATAAACTGGTAAAATTAATTAGAATAAATTTTATTTTAACTTATTTGATAAAAGTACTATCATTTCAACATATAATCAGTTCTTAAAATTGTTTTATTTAATTTTTTTGAGACAGGGTCTTGCTCTGTTGCCCTGGCTAGAGTGCAGTGTGTTGTCATAGTTCACTGCAGCTTCAAACTCCTGGACTCAAGCAGTCCTCTTGCCTCAGCCTCCCAAGTAGCTGGGACTACAAGCACATGCCACCATGCCTTGCTAATTTTTCTATTTTGTTTGTACAGACGAGGGTCTTGCTGTTGTTCAGGCTGGTCTCAAATTCCTGGCCACAAACAGTCCTCCTGCCTCCCAAAGTGCTAGGATTACAGGCATGAGCCACTGTGCCTGGCTTAAAAATTATTAATGACATATTTTACTCTCTTTTTGTATGTGCTTAGGTTTTCAAAATCTGGTATGTGATTTATGCTTATAGCACATCTCAAATCATACCACTTTTTTTTTTTTTTTTTTTTTTGAGACAGAGTCTCATCTTGTTGCCCAGGCTAGAGTGAATGCCATGGCATCAGCCTAGCTCACGGCAACCTCAAACTCCTGGGCTCAAGCAATCCTACTGCCTCCACCTCCCGAGTAGCTGGGACTACAGGCATGCGCCACCATGCCCGGCTGATTTTTTCTATATATATTAGTTGCCCAATTAATTTCTTTCTATTTATAGTAGAGACGGGGTCTCGCTCTTGCTCAGGCTTGTTTTGAACTCCTGACCTTGAGCGATCCACCGCCTCGGTCTCCCAGAGTGCTAGGATTACAGGTGTGAGCCACCGTGCCCAGCCAATCATACCACATTTTAAGTGTTCACTAGTTATATGTATCAGATGTGGCAGTGACTGCCATATTGGATGGTACAATTTAGACAGGTAGCTAGAACTCTTACGATAAAAGATATAGAGCCAGGCTGCTATGGATTATGTCCATGGGAGAGGTGTTTATTTTATTTTAATTTTTTTGAGACAGGGTCTTGATATGTTTCCCAAGCTGGCTTTGAACTTCCAGGTTCAAGCAGTCCTTTCCCACCTCAGTCTTCTGAGTAGGAGGGACACAGGTGTAAGCCATTGTACACAGCTTGTTTTTAAATTTAGCTTGAAGGGGAATAATGGGCACTAATGCTGAGGGGGTAGCTTGTGGCAAGATCACGGAGAGATTTATTTAATGCATGTCTGTTTGAATTATTGCAAATATAAAGTATCTTAACTTTTATATATATGCTAAAATTTACTCAAAGTGTGTTTGGTTAAGACCCAAAGTTGATGAAAATTTTGAATTATATGTGTTCAGAATTTCAGCCTATGTTTGGAATCCAAGCTGGGAGGCAATCCAGTGGAAAATACTAGTTCTGTTTCAACTCTACTCAGTCAAGCAAAAATCGATACAGAGGAGAGTAAATTTCCAGGTAATACTTTGAAAATACTGGATTTCACAGTGTTCAGTGACATTTTTGTCAGTATTACAGAAAACACTATCATATACCCAGTAGTACTGCTAAATAAAACCTTCTTAACCATTGCTAGGGTTTTTCAAATGTGTGATAATCATGAATGTCACCCATTCTTTCAGATTTCCTTCTGTTGATTGGTTTGTTTAAGGTATCTAACTAGTACTTTTTGACTCTATCAAAAGCTCTTTTGTTTTTAAATCTGTCATTTTGTTTGTGACTCTCTGGAGAAGTATTCCTTAATGAATTGCTTAAGGTAATGGTAGCAGTTTATTTCTCATGTACTTTACTATTTGTACTTTACTACTTCAGGTTGTTACCTTTAATCCTCAGTTACTCAGTTCACCATCTCAATGATTCTTTGTCTGAATTAAGAATTTAATAAATGCTGCAAATTGTCCACTATACCATACAAAAGCTTTATGTTTGTAACATTGTCAACATTTTTTTACAATATATTATTTGAACTGTTTTATGGAGATTTGCTCACCTGTATCAGATGGGGTACCAGATATAGGAAAGAAATTTCTAGTTCCTTACTATTTCTCTCTGCTAAGGGAGAATTGTACTCAGAGCAAAATATGGAGGTCAGATAATCACCATTAATCATTTAACTTTTTCTCTTATTGGGGGAAGGGGAAATAAAATATGAGAAATGCACTGGGAGGCCTAGGTGGGCAGATTGCTCGAGGTTAGGAGTTCAAAACCAGCCTAAGCAAGAGCGAGACCCCATCTCTACTATAAATAGAAAGAAATTAATTGGCCAACTAATATATATAGAAAAAATTAGCCAGGCATGGTGGTGCATGCCTGTAGTCCCAGCTACTCGGGAGGCTGAGGCAGCAGGATTGCTTGAACCCAGGAGTTTGAGGTTGCTGTGAACTAGGCTGACGCCATGGCATTCACTCTAGCCTGGGCAACAAAGCAAGACTCTGTCTCAAAAAAAGAGAAATGTATTTATTCATTAGAATATAAAATGGATCGATTATTGTATTTATGTATTAATGTGTTTAAAATTCCAGAGACTTTTTTATTTTTTTAAAGAGCAACGTCTCTCTGTCACCCTGGCTAGTGTGCAGTGGTGTCATCATCATAGCTCACTGCAACCTACAACTCCTGGGCTCAAGCATTTCTTTCGCTTTAGCCTCCCGAATAGCTGGGACTACAGGCGCGAGCCACCACACCCAGCAAACTTTTTCTAGTTTTTAGTAGAGTCAGGGTCTCTTTCTTGCTCAGGCTGGTCTGAAACTCCTGAGCTCAAGTGATCTTCCCACCTTGGTCTCTTGAGAGTGCTAGGATTACAGGCGTGAGCCATTGCACATGGCCCAAGAGACCACAATTTTTTTTTTTTTTTTTTTTGAGACAGAGTCTCGCTTTGTTGCCCAGGCTAGAGGGAGTGCCGTGGCATCAGCCTAGCTCACAGCAACCTCAAACTCCTGGACTCAAGCAATCCTGCTGCCTCAGCCTCCCGAGTAGCTGGGACTACAGGCATGCGCCACCATGCCCGGCTAATTGTTTTCTATATATTTTAGTTGGCCAATTAATTTCTTTCTATTTATAGTAGAGACAGGGTCTCTCTCTTGCTCAGGCTGGTTTTGAACTCCTGAGCTGGAGCAATCCGCCCCCCTCGGCCTCCCAGAGTGCTAGGATTACAGGCGTGAGCCACCTCACCTGGCCGAGACCACAATTTTTTAACACGGAAATGTTTTCATTAATTTCCATTTAGAAGTTATATAATTATCCAGGTATTGAAACAATTTTTTTTATTATTAAGTGCTAGTAATTGTTGGTAAAATTAGAGGTAAACTTAATCTACCATGAGATCTCTTTGCAACTCTTTTTTTAGTTGTTTTTTTTTTTTTTGAGACAGAGTCTCGCTTTGTTGTCCAGGCTAGAGTGAGTGCCGTGGCATCAGCCTAGCTCACAGCTTCCTCAAACTCCTGGGCTTGAGCAATCCTTCTGCCTCAGCCTCCCAAGTAGCTGGGACTACAGGCATGCGCCACCATACCCGGCTAATTTTTTATATATATATCAGTTGGCCAATTAATTTCTATTTATAGTAGAGACGGGGTCTCGCTCTTGCTCAGGCTGGTTTCGAACTCCTGACCTCGAGCAGTCCACCCGTCTTAGCCTCCCAGAGTGCTAGGATTACAGGCGCGAGCCACCGCAGCATGGCCTCTTTGCATCTCTTAAGTTCAAGTGTGGGACAGCCTTTCTGCCTCTTCTCTGAAGAGTAATATATCTGCGAAGGGGGCTCTAATTTTATCAAATGGTCTTTGTTAACAAATAAAGCATTTAGTGCATGGAAAGTTTTTTTCTTTATGTATAATGATTTCATCCATTAGATAGAGAGCTAATACAAAACTTAATGCATAACCTATCTTCTTGATTAAATTACAGGTTCAGCTCCCAAACAGCACAGTATACTCAATAACCAAACATTTAAGAGCAGTGATAACAGGTAAGGTATTAATTAAATTTTAGCACTTAAGGATTTTATACTTACAAGTTTCAACTTACAAATTCTCTTTTTATTATAATTTTTTAATGCTTGTACATAGTGTTTAATAGCTTTTTTTTTTTTAATGTACTGTGGCCATCTTTTTTACCACCTTATTCTTTTAAATTTTGTATTAGATTTCATTGTGTCTGTTACATGGTTTATTTAACTGTTCTCCACTTTATGAACATTTTGGATGTTTCTAGTTTATTTCTATCCCTCCAAAAAACCCAAAGGAAGTGCTATAATAAACACATATATCTTTGCCCAATTTTGTGACTGTATTTCAAGGATAAATTCATAGCTTTCCCTCCAAAGTGTTTGTGCCGGTTTCTACTCTCAGCAGCCATGTTGAGAATGCTTTTTCCCTCACACTTCTAGAAATACTGGGTATTATCAACATGTAGGAGTGTTCTAAATAGATTAAAAGCTTTTTGTTTTCTTTCTTGAGCCCCCCCCCCTTTTTTTGAGACTGGATCTCTGTCACCCTCAGTGTAGAGTGCAGTGGTGTCATCATAGCTCACTGCAGTCTCAAACTCCTGGACTGGAGCAGTCCTCCTGCCTCAGCCTTCCCAGTAGCTGGACTATAGGTGTATACCACCATGCCTCGCTAATTTTTCTATTCTTCGTAGTGATGGAGTCTTGCTGGATTTGCTAGCCTGGTCTTGAATTCCTGGCTTCCAGCGATCCTTTCACCTTAAACTCCCAATGTGCTGGGATTACAGGCATGAGCCAGTGCACCCTGCCTGTTTTCTTTCTAATGTCAGAATTAGATCAATCTGACTTATTTTGCCATTTGGATTACCAACAAACAATATTTAGGACAAACTGGAGTGACTCAGATGGCTAACACTTTGAAACTGAAAACATACTGAGACTATAGTAGGTGTTGTAATTTTTTGTTTATTGAAAGTTAATAGTTTTACTGTTTTTTTAACCCCTTGAAATTGGAATTTGTCAGTGTTGTGTAAAAAATAAGTTATTTTTTCCCTCCAGTGATTTGTAATGATATCGATCTGTAATATTTAATAGGTTTTGTTTGTGTGTGTGTGGTTTGTGTTTTTTTTTTTTTAAGGGAGACACCACCAAATCATTCTTGGCCTAAGTGTAATTCCCATTTGGAGATAACAATTCCAAAGGACTTGAAACTAAAAGAAGCAGAGAAAGGTGATGAAAAACAGTTGATCATAGTAAGTATACAGTGTGACTTTTTTGGTGAAGTGTTAAAAGCATCTGTTAGTTTGTTTTGTGTTGCTATAACAGAATGCCTGAGACTGGGTAATTTATATAGAAAAGAAGTTTATTTAGCTCATGGTTCCAAGGGCTGGGATTTGCATCTGCACTGATGAGGACCTCAAGCCCCTTCAACTCATGGATGAAAGCGGAAGGTGGGGAGCAAACTCATGTAGGAAGAGACAAGTAGCTCATTTCCCTTCTGGAGGAAGCAAGAGAGAGAAACCAAGGAAGCCAGATTGTTTTTAACATTTGCTGTCTTGGGAAGTAATCCATTCCTGAGAGAACTCACCTCAGTGGGAGAGCAGAGCTTTAGAGGACATTAGGATCCGTCTCCATACCCCAAACATCTCCCACTAGGCTCCACCTCCTAACACTGCCACATTGGAGATCATATTTCAACATGAGTTTTGGTGAGGACAAACCAAACCATGTTAAAATCATAGCAGTGTCCCATTTATGCAAGGTATTAAAGAATAAATTTATTCCTAGAGACTTTTTGTCATCATAAATTTTCATTATGGAAAATATTCCTGGTATCACAAATCCCCTACTCAAATAGTGAGTCCATCCTGTAACAAATAATAATTCAGTTTTCTTACTTCTAGTTTTATATATTACAAATTGTGACACTTTATTTCACATCTGTTACTTTCTTAGACACATCATTTGATCACTGCCTTCTTTTAGTAGTTGATTTATTTATTTATTTTTTGTTTTTTTGTTGAGACAGAGTCTCACACTGTTGCCCAGGCTAGAGTGCCGTGGCATCAGCTTAGCTCACAGCAACCTCAAACTCCTGGGGTTAATCAATCCTACTGTCTCAGCCTCCTGAGTAGCTGGGACTACAGGCATGCGCCACCATACCCAGCTAATTTTTTCTATGTATTTTTAGTTGGCCAATTAATTTCTTTCTATTTTTTTTTTAAGTAGAGACGGGGTCTTGCTCTTGCTCAGGCTTGTTTTGAACTCCTGACCTTGAGCGATTCTCCCACCTCGGCCTTCCAGAGTGCTAGGATTACAGCATGCCTGGCCTCAGTAGTTGATTTAAATTTTAAAATAGCATGAGCATAATACATAAAAGGATTTTAAGTATCTATATTGTAGTATATATTATAATTTTAAAATTACAGTTTATGCAAAACCAATAGTAAATTTGAAATAGAGCATAAATTCTCTCCAGTTTGGTGACAAAATGGAAAAGAGAGGGAGATATTAATACTTTGATTAAAAATATAATTTGCATAAGTGAAGGCAATTATAAAATGAAGGTAACCAAAATAATAAGGACATTTAATGTAGTTCCAGTCAATAGGATTTTTTGAGACTGGGCAATGGACTTTTTTTTTTTTTGATACAGGGTCTTACTCTGTCTTCCAGGCTAGAGTGCAGTGGCATCATCACAGCTCACTGCAACCTCAAACTCCTGGGCTCAAGTGATCTTCCTGCCTCAGCCTCCTGGCTGGGACTACAGGTGTGCACCACCACGCCTGGCTAATTTTTCTGTTTTTTTGTAAAGATAGGATTTCACTCTTGCTCAGGCTGGTCTTGAACTCCTGGCCTCAAGCAATCCTTTCACCTCGGCCTCTCAATGGATTCTAACTTTAATATCAGAGAATAACTTTGCAAGAATTGTCTAGAAATTTTTTTGAAGGAATAGTGAGAGGTGACTTGTTTTATTTTGTTTAATAATGTTTCTGTTGTCAAATCAGTGTGATATTGAATCAGGATTAAATAAATAGAATCTAGAGCTGCATTGTTCGATATGGTAGCCACAGGTGGCTGTTGAGCACTTGAAATGTGGCTCATTGGAATTGAAATATGCTGTAAGTGTAAACAATACATACTACATTTCAAAGACTAGTACATGCTACATTTCAAAGACTAGTACAAAATATGGTATCTAATAGGTTTGTTATATGGAATACATGTTGAAATGGGTTTTGTTAAGTAAAATATTAAAATTAATTTCACCTGTTTCTTCTTGCATTCTTTAACATGACTAATAGAAAATTTTAAGTTACATTTGTAGATTACATATCTGTTGGCTAGTGCTGATCAAGACAATGATGATGTTAATGATGATACTGATAATCCTTTTTTCCCCCTAACATAGTGAGGTGTATGGAACTGGCTAATTCTTTTTGAAAGCATTATTATGTGATCTGTATTCATGTTAAAACTAAGTTAAGCCTTATAGGAAAAGTATGAGACAGGTACTACTGTTATTTCCCATTTATTAGGAAACTAAGGCAGAAATGCTTTCTCATTGCTATGAAAACTGCCTGTTCAAAGAGATATGTGTACACCCATGTTCATTATTCATAATAGCCAAAAGGTGGAAATAAGCTAAGTGTCCATTGACAGATAAATGGAAAAACAAAATATGGTATACATATGATGGAATATTATTCAGCCTTTAAAAGGAAGGAAATTCTGACACATGCCAGGCAGCATGGATGAACCTTGAAGACATTATGCTAGGTGAAATAAGCTAGTCACAGCAAGTCTCATACTATATGACTCTACTTATATGAGGTACCTAGAGTAGTCAAATTCAGAGACAGAAAGCAGAATGGTGGTTGCCAAAGGCAGGGGGAAAGAGGAGAATCAAGAGTTTAATGGGTAGAGGCTGGGCATGGTGGCTCACGCCTGTAATCTAGCATTCTGGGAGACCCAAGTGGGCGGATTGCTCGCTCAAGGTGAGGAGTTTGAAAACAGTCTGAGCAAGAGCGAGACCCCGTCTCTACTAAAAAAACAAATAGAAAGAAATTAATTGGCCAACTAAAAATATATAGAAAAAATCAGCCGGGCATGGTGGTGCATGCCTGTAGTCCCCAGCTACTCAGAAGGCTGAGGCAGAAGGATTGCTTGAGCCCAGGAGTTTGAGGTTGCTGTGAGCTAGGCTGATGCCATGGCGCTCTAGCCCGGGCAACAGAGAGAGACTCTGTCTCAAAAAGAAAAAAGATATTAAATGGAGTCCTAAAAATTATTTTCTCTAGACTCTAGCAGTATAATTATTGCAAGTATGAAATATATATTCTGTCTTGTGAAGTATTCACTATTTGGGGCTTTAGGATTAAGCATGTAATGTTATAGATATCTCTCAGTTCCTTTAAATTGTTGTTATATGCTGTGGGACAAATGATCAGGTTACTAAAATGAAAACATTTCTTAAAATTATGTACAGATTGCAGAGATTAATATCTTAATTTTTGTAATTAATGCTGAATGTTATTCATTATAAACAGTTCTCACTTTATCTTCACATTATATCCTTAGAGGCTGATGTTGTGGAATAATTCTTTTGGGAGGAAAAAAACCTTTTGTTTGTTTTTTATGAATAGGATGCAGGACAAAAAAGATTTGGGGCAGTTTCCTGTAATGTTTGTGGAATGCTTTACACGGCTTCAAATCCAGAAGATGAAACACAGCATCTACTTTTCCACAACCAGTTTATAAGTGCTGTAAAATATGTGGTAAGTGGAATTTGTGAGTTCTAAAATGTAAAACTCAGATAATTAGGTCAGGATCTTAATGAGATGAATTACCAAATTCTTGAAAAATTTTTGTTTTTAAGAAAAAATAATATATACAAAGCACATATAGTATGTATATTGGCTTATTTTAAAACAAAGCCAAACATACAAACCAGCTAATTTAGTCTGGTTTATGTTGTAGGATTTTTAATTTAAATTGTATTTTTCTTCAAGTAGCAGGATTCTTAAAAATTAAAAAAAACTGTATTTTTCTAAAGTAGTTACTACTAAGAAGTAATGCTATTTACCTTGAGTATGTTTTTTAAACATTTCCTTTGGTTTAATAATTATTTACTGTTGATAAACCTGTTTAATATTAATATAATTTGAATATAACAATTTTGTATTTGGAGATTAATAATGACATATATTATACGAAGTAGATGGTTTAAGGATTTCCTTTAACCTTCCCTTTGCTATCATCAGGGTATTTCTTTATAAAATTAAAAAAGAAAAATTCTAGAAGGTTAAGACCTCAGAATTTATAGTATACTAAAAGGAAAAAAAATCCCACAAAGTAAATAAGTTTTAGTATAAAGTGTTTTTAATGTAAGTGTATTTTAGGCATAATGGGTGTTATTTAATATTTGTTTCTGGAAATAGAAGAATTTTTTAGCAATTTTGAACCATTTCAGATATCTTGTGAAAACAGTAATCTTATTGCTGTCTGCCTGTATCTGAAATGGAATCAGTTTTTATTTTGTACATGTTACCTCAGTACTGTACACTCACATAGTAAGACCTCCAGGATATCTGAACTGAGATCACCAATTCATTTCCTATAGGCCTTTGTATAGGCACCAGATATTGGATTATTTAAAGGTCTTTATTGGCCTCAGTTGAGATTCATATACTTGTATTTACCTTTTATTGAAGGATTTGTATTCATTGTTTCATTCATCCAGTTATTTCTATGTAGGATAGGTCAGATTTTCCTTTTTTGGTTCTCTATTGTGGTCATCCTTTACATTCCTTATTTTATCTGCCTTTTCCATACACACACTCTCTTACCACTTCACTAAATAAAATCTAAATTGTGTGGACATCGAATACTAACAGCTAGATAGTGTTTTATCATTTGAAGTTTGTACCCTTTCAGTTTGACTGTGTTAATATCCTTGCATCGTGAAAGAAAAATAGTTGTATTAGGTACCTAAATCCTAGAATACTTCTGGGGCAAAGATATTTCAGTTTATTTTACATACATGAACCCGGTAGAAGTAAGTTAAAGTTATTTCTGCTCAGTTTACAGTATTTAATTTTGGTGATCATTTAGTTTCATAAAATTATAAAAACCTTAAGTTTAATAGGCTTAATTCTTCATTTTAAGGAAAATTCTTAATTTCTGAGAGGAACAGTAAAGAAATCAATTAGGAAATATGTGCTTTGTTCTTCTAAGATACCAAGGGCAATTGATTTATGGAACAAGGTGAAGTCATCACCTTCCAAACAAATTCTGACTACCTTGCAAAGCATGTGTAGCAATATAGGGAACATTAGTTCCTACCCCAGCCAACGCCTCTTGATGGGACAGAGCCATGGGTTATTTTATTTATTTTTGAAATAAACTGAAGAGAAGGAATTGAGTTTAGTAGTTGGCGATCCTTCGCTAACATCAGGGTCAATGTTCTTTTGTTGTTTTCAAATACAGGTATACATACAGTCTTAGGTTTAGACTCCTCCAAAACATAGCGTCCTTTTTTAGTGTGAAAGAGAATAAAAGCATACCTATCTTAAAGATGTACTGCTGTAATCACAGCTCTGTGTTTTGATTTGTGACATTAAAAACCTTTATTGGGCTCCTCTTTTTTTTTTTTTTTTGTATGGGTTCTGAGATTGCTATGCACTCCCCAATGCCTGGAAACCCCTTGTTTTGTGCCTTGCATGAACATTAAGCACTTGTAAGTGCTTGGGAAAACATCTAATTTTATTAAATACCAATTTTATGTTTGTTTTTTAGTGAGAAAAACAGAAGTCATTTGGTGCTCTGGCATGTTAAATGGACAATGTTTAGGAAGTGTAAATAAAGTAAATAAGACTGTAAAAATAGAATAAATTAGAAACAGTGAGTTTTACTTTTTAAATTTTAAACATTCTTTAGAATGTAAATACCTTTTGTTTTTTATTTATATTATTTTTTTAATTCTATTTTGCTTTTTTTTTGCCACGACAAGTTTTTAAGATGGGGAGTGATTGTAAATACCTTTTGTATTGAGGGAAAAATTCAAGTTCTCTACCTCATAACAGAAACAGTGGGCTAGTCTGGAGTGTTCCATATAATTGTTACAAAATAGATTATGCAAGTACCAAGATAACTACTGGGCCAGGGAAAAGTGCCCAGCACTTTTCTTTAAATAGCCACCTCAAACTGGCCCTTACTGCTTTAGAGCTGCTTTGGCTGTCCTGTAGTGTGTTTTAGCTGATTGTAATACTAAAATCCCCAGCTAGTGGACAATTGTAGTATCATTAATGGAACATGGATTACATGACAGCAGATGGTGGTGGTACCACCTGCATGATATGTTTCACTGTGAAAAAGCAAAGATACAGTGTAAACACTTTGTGTTACTCATTGGGAAGGGATTTAAGGCAACACTACACACAGTTGGGCAGATGTGGATTTTGCATGCAAGAAAGCTCCTGTGGAAGAAATCCTGTGCCCCCAGGGGCAAGCACCCTAGTAAGAAACCTCTAATAAACTCATCAGGCTGGTCTTTTTTTAGTTATTATTTGGTCTCTCAGTTCCTTCTCAGGTTGGGGGGCAGTCTTCCTATACTGTCCCAGGATTTTCACAAGACACCAACCATAGTGTAAAAATCTTTCCCCAGGCAAGTTAATAATTTTATGATGGTTAGAAATGGCTAAAGCCCTATTTTTAAAAGGTTAAAATAATATTTAAATTAGATAGTCATAGTAGAAATTGATGCCCACAGATTCTGTTTTTTGTTGACTGAAATGCTTGTTATTTCTTTACCTTGTCTTTTATTTCTTCTTTAGTTTGGGTAGTGAGAAATAGGTAATTTCTTTATTCTTTCATTTTACCTCATGTGCCTCATTGACACCATTCAGGGACATTAATTTTATCTGACTTACTGGAAATTATTTAGGAAGGAGCCTCTTACTGCTTCAGGGTCAGCCTGGAGTCTAGTTTAGATTTAGGAATTACTTAAGTTTCCTTCAGGAAGTAAAAGTACTATTCTTTAAAAGTGTGAAGAGAAAGCAGGAGTTCTCCACTGGTTCATTGAGCCATGTTGCCAGGCCAGAAACCTGTCAGGAATTCAACTATATTTTGAGCTTTCAATAATGCAGAAGAGGAATAATTTTTTCTGAGATGCTCCTCAACTTAACCCTTTGCACTTGGATGTCGAGTGTGACTTTACACGGTTAGCAAAAATTATAAAGATTAAAATTGCTCTTTGAATGTATCAATAATTTGAAATATAAAAAAATCCAAATAAATAAGTTTGTATGAAAAGAAACTCCAGTTTTTTTATTCTATTGCCATGCTTTGTAAAATCTGGGGTATTTAAAAAATTAAATCCCGAGTAGAATAAAGGACTCGAGAAAAAAGGAAGCGAGTGTAAAGGGTTAATCCCTTTTTTCTGTATCATCCCTCCTACACTTCCTCGACTTAATTCACATCTGACTCAGTAATAGTGTGAAGGACACTACTCTTAGGGTTACATGATATGCCCTTGTCTTCAACTTTAGGAACAAAGTCACAGAAATGAAAAATTAGCAATGAAAGATTTAAGTAACCATTAAAGCGATGAATCATTTAATTAAATTTAAATTTTTAACAGTATTTAATTAAATATTAAATTAGATTTTCAATTTAGAAGTGATTATTACTTTGAAAAAGCAGTGATCAGAAGAGGGGTCTGTTTTCATAGAAAAGAATTAAGACTTGATTTATAAAAATGGACATAAGTCATCTGTTATTGGTAACATGATACAACTAAAGTAAGAGAAAGCTTAACATCTTTCTGGGGAATAATGAATAGATCTTTTTGACTGAATCAGGATTTTTGTTGGTAAGACTATAAAAATACAACAGTCAAGTTAGGCTGTGATACTTTGGTTTATTCTTTCTTTCTTTTTTTTTTTTTTTTATATATATATATCAGTTGGCCAATTAATTTCTTTCTATTTATAGTAGAGACGGGGTCTCGCTCTTGCTCTGGCTGGTTTTGAACTCCTGACCTTGAGCAATCCGCCCGCCTCGGCCTCCCAAGAGCTAGGATTACAGGCGTGAGCCACAGCGCCCGGCCTATTCTTTCTGTTCTTTTAGGTGTTTTTTGTGTTTTTTTTTTTTTTGAGACAAGGTCTTACTCTCTTGCCCAGGCTAGAGTACCATGGCATCAGCCTAGCTCACAGCAATAGCTCACAGCCTAGCTCAAGCAATTCTTCTGCCTCAGCCTCCTGAGTAGCTGGGACTACAGGCATGTGCCACCATGCCCAGCTAATTTTAAAAAATAGAAAAAATTAGGCCAGGCGCGGTGGCTCACGCCTGTAATCCTAGCACTCTGGGAGGCCAAGGCGGGCAGATTACTCGAGGTCAGGAGTTCGAAACCAGCCTGAGCAAGATCGAGACCCTGTCTCTACTATAAATAGAAAGAAATTAATTGGCCAACTAATATATATAGAAAAAATTAGCTGGGCATGGTGGCGCATGCTTGTAGTCCCAGCTACTCGGGAGGCTGAGGCAGGAGGATGGCTTGAGCCCAGGAGTTTGAGGTTGAGCTAGGTTGAGGTGAGCTAGGCTGACGCCACGGCACTCACTCTAGCCTGGGCAACAAAGCAAGACTCTGTCTCAAAAAAAAAAAAAAAAAATTAGAAAAAATTAGCCGAGTGTGGTGGTACACGCCTGTAGTCTCAAGTATTTGGGAGGCTGAGGCAGGAGTATCACTTGAGCCCAGATATTTGAAGTTGTAGTGAGCTATAATGATGCCACTGCACTCTAGCCCAGGTAATAGAGTGAAACCCTGTCTCAAAAAAATAAATAAATGAAGTCTTGGGAATGGGAAAAGAGTCTAAAGCAAAGTATTCGTGGCCCTTAGAACTGTATTCTGGCATCATAGTGAATAGGGAACAGGTCTGTTTGTATGAGGGATCCAAAGCCATGTCAGGGAATTTGGTCCAAGTTTCATTGAGTTTCCTTGCTTAAAGCAAAGGCTGTAATACCTTGTATAGAGAATTGAAAAATAATCAGAAACTGGTGAGAATTGGAGGAAAGATTACCAAACTTTCTATATCTGAAGCTTCCAGGTTTCTATTTCTCTTTGTCTGACCCTGATTTTTTATTTTTCTACTTCATTGTATGTTATCTTACTCCATTGTAGTGTATAAATACAGAATGGAAGCAGCATTTCCAAATCTTAGAAAGTATCTTGCTTTGGGTTGGAGGGCCATGTGATGGAGGAAAAATGCCTTCAGTATGAATGTTAAATGCCACACATTTCTATAATTTAAGAAGAGTTCCCAAACTCTGGGGGAGGCAGAGGAGAACCTGTAATTTATCTACTGTCAAATAAAAATCTTTCCAACTTGTTCTTTTTCATTTTTCACTGGTCCAGAAATGATACTACCACGTACTTAATATCCTCAAACTGAAAACTTAAGAATAATCTTTTAGTTTTCTTTTTATTGCACTCCTTATACTCTGTTAGTAAATCTCACCTTCAGAATAGATACCCAATCCTCCCACTTCTATCATTTCCATTGCTACCATTCTAAAACCAAGCTGCCGTTATTTCTTCCCTGGACCAGTGCTTTCCTAATTGGTCTCACATCTCCTATTTTTGTTTTCCTACAGTCCATTCTTAATGGTATCCATAGTGGTCATTTAAAATCTTAAATTAATTATGTCTTCTATTGAAAATTCTCCAGCGAATTCTCATTACATTCAGAATAACATCCAGGCTACTTACTATAGCATCAAGGCCTCAGATACTCCAGCATCTCTGATCTCATCTAACACTCTTTCCCTTACTTGTTATACTCCACTAATAGCTCTTTTTTTGTTTGTTTGTTTGTTTGGTTTTGTTTTGAGACAGAGTTTCACTCTGTTTCCTGGGTTATAGTGCCATGGCATCAGCCTAGCTCACAGCAACCTCAAACTCCTGGGCCCAGGTTATCCTCCTGCCTCAGCCTCCCTAGTACCTGGGACTACAGGCATGCGCCACCATGCCTGGCTAATTTTTCTATATACTATTAGTTGTCCAGCTAATTTCTTACTATTGTTTTTAGTAGAGACAGGGTCTGACTCTTGCTCAGGCTGGTCTTGAAGTCCTGATCTCAAGCGATCCTCCCGCCTCAGCCTCCCAGACTGCCAGGATTACAGGTGTGAGCCACCACGCCCGGCCTTAGCTCTTCTTTCTATTCCTAAAACAGACCAAGTACCAGTACTTTCTATTCTTATTTCTTCCTAGATTATTCTTATCTCAGATCTTTATACACTGACTCTTTTGATTTAGGTTGTCAAACTAAATAACAAATGGAGAGGGTCTCTTTAAAAGAAAATGATATTTATTTGAGAAGAAGGCATTGCAGTGGAAATATGTGTGCCATAGTACACAATGTGCATATTCAGGGAGGTAAAGGAATACAAAGGTTTTTAAAGGAAAAACTGAAGAGGATTAATTATGTAGTTCTTTTTTTTTTTTTTTTTTGAGACAGAGTCTCGCTTTGTTGTCCAGGCTAGAGTGAGTGCCGTGGCGTCAGCCTAGCTCACAGCAACCTCAAACTCCTGGGCTCGAGTGATCCTTCTGCCTCAGCCTCCCGAGTAGCTGGGACTACAGGCATGTGCCACCATGCCTGGCTAATTTATATATATATATATCAGTTGGCCAATTAATTTCTTTCTATTTATAGTAGAGACGGGGTCTCGCTCTTGCTCAGGCTGGTTTTGAACTCCTGACCTTGAGCAATCCGCCCGCCTCAGCCTCCCAAGAGCTAGGATTACAGGCGTGAGCCACAGCGCCCGGCCATGTAGTTCTTTTGAGATAATTATCCTTGGTTACAAGGATCAATGACAAGGTGCCATCAGTTTGAGGTGGGACAGGCAGTTGTTGGGCAGATGTCCTTGCAGAACTATTTTTTGTGCAGTGATTTCTGTGCGAAGTTGTGGTTTTTGCAGTCTTTTGTGATAGTTCTTCTTATCAGGCATTTGTGCATGAGAACTCTCTCTTTATGGCCTATCCTGGCTCCATTTTTCGGAGTTTTTCGTTTTTTTGTTTGTTTGTTTGTTTGTTTTTTTTATTTTTAACATGAGTGATTCCATTTTAATTCTGACAATTTTCCCAGGTCTTACAGCATATATCATCCTCTTAGGATGCCCTCCTGACACCCAGTACAAAATAGCTCTTCTATATTGGCTTTATTTTCTTTAGATCACTTACCATGCTCTGAAAGTTTGTTGTGTGTGTGTGTGCCCCTTGCTGGAGTAGTAGCTTTGTCACAGTAGAGACCTTGGTAGTCTGTTTATTACACTAAAAAATGCCTGCTGATGAGCTTAGATTCAATAACATTGAATTTAGATGCTAAAGTAATCTTCATTTAGAAAAATAGAGTAATTTAACTTTTTAAAAATTAATATGTAACAAGTCATTATACCAGTGGTTTTTCTTCAGTTTGTATTTAAGAATTCCTATAAAAGATAGATATTTACATATATACATATGTATATATGTAATATATATGTATATATATAATATACATATATATCTTTTTTTTTGTTAAGAGATGGGGTCTTGCTCTCTTGCTTAGGCTAGAGTGCAGTAGTTCACTGCAACCTTGAACTCCTGGGCTCAAGTGATCCTCTGGCCTCAGCCTGCTGAGTAGCTGGGACTATAGGTGCTTGCCACCACACTTAGCCAATTTTTAAAATTTTCTGTAGAGACATGGTCTCACTATGTTGCCCAGGCTGGTCTTGAATTCTTGGCCTCAAGCAATCCTCCTGCCTCTGCCTCCCAAGGTACTGGGATTACATGTGGGAGCCACTGCCTCTGGCCAGATATTTTAATCTATATATGAAAATAATCCTGTAATCAGGATGTACATCTTTTATTTATTTTATTAAAACCAAAGTGGGACATTTTTTAATTGTTAAAAAAGAAAAAGTATCATTCACTCTAATAACTGCAAACATTGTACTCTAATTATATAGAAGCCATTGAGCTGGCTTAGGATGTACATCTTTTAGAGTTTCAAATTTCCCTGCTAAAATTTTTTATACATCATTTGTTCATCTTTTCCTTTAAAATTTTTAACAAACTTGATAAAAGCAATTTTTTTTTTTAATTTTTATTTTTCTTTTTTCTTTTTTTTTTTTTTTTGAGACAGAGTCTCGCTTTGTTGTCCAGGCTAGAGTGAGTGCCGTGGCGTCAGCCTAGCTCACAGCAACCTCAAACTCCTGGGCTCAAGTGATCCTGCTGCCTCAGCCTCCCGAGTAGCTGGGACTACAGGCATGCGCCACCATGCCCGGCTAATTTTTTGTATATATATTTTTAGTTGGTCAATTAATTTCTTTCTATTTTTGGTAGAGACGGGGTCTCGCTCAGGCTGGTTTCGAACTCCTGACCTTGAGCGATCCGCCCGCCTCGGCCTCCCAAAGTGCTAGGATTACAGGCGTGAGCCACCGCGCCCGGCCGATAAAAGCAATTTTAAAAGTTCTTTTCTGCTAATTCTTTTTTTTTTTTTTTTTGAGACAGAGTCTCTGTTGCCTGGGCTAGAGTGCTGTGGCATTAGCCTAGCTCACAGCAACCTCCAACTCCTGGACTCAAGTAATCCTCCTGCCTCAGCCTCCCAAGTAGCTGGGACTACAGGCATGTGCCACCATGCCCGGCTAATTTTTTCTATATATTTTTAGTTGGCCAATTAATTTATTTCTATTTTGTTTTAGTAGAAATGGGGGGGGTCTCACTCTTGCTCAGGTGGGTTTCTCTCTTGCTCAGGTGGGTTTTGCTCTTGCTCAGGCTGGTCTCAGAACTCCTGAACTCACACGATCTGCCTGTCTAGGCCTCCCAGAGTCCTAGGATTACAGGCGTGAGCCACCACGCCTGGCCTCACCCAGATCTTATATTAGAGTTCACTCTTGGTGGTGATGTTTATGTGTGTTGATAAATGTATAATGACATATATTTACCTTTATAGTATGGTACAGTGTGGTTTCACTATGCTAAATTCTCTGTGCTTCGCCTATTTATTCCTCTCTTCCCCCTTAACCTCTAGCAACCCCTGATCTTTTTACTATCTCCATAGTTTTACCTTTTCCAGAATGTCGTACAATTAGAATCATATAGTATATAGCCTTTTCAGATTGTCTTGTTTCACTTAGTAAGATGCATTTAAACTTCCCCCAAGTCTTTTTTATGTCTTGATAACTTTTCTTTTTAGTGCTGCATGATATTCCATTGTCTAGATATATCATAGTTTATTTACCTACTGAAGGACATCCTGGTTGCTTCCAAATTTGGCAATTATGAATAAAGTTGTTATAAACATCTGTGTGTAGGTTTTTTACATGAACATAAAGTTTTCAACTTCTTTGGTTAAATACCAAGGAATCTGATTGCTGAGTCATATGGTAAGATTGTGTTTAGTAGGAAACTGCCAGGCTGGGTCCAGTGGCTCATGCCTGTAATCCTAGTACTCTGAGAGGCCGAGGTGGGGAGATCGCTTGAGGTCAGGAGTTCGAGACCAGCCCAAGCACGAGCCAGACCCTGTCTCTACTAAAAATAGAAATAATTAGCTGGGAACTACTGAGAACAGAAAAAAGTAGCTGGGTGCAGTGGTGCTCACATGTAGTCCCAGCTGCTGGAGAGGCTGAGGCAAGAAGAGGATTTCTTGAATCAAGAATTGGAGGTTGCTGTGAGCTAGGCTGACAACCATGGCACTCTACCTGGGGCAACAGAGTGAGACTCTGTCTCAAAAAAAAAAAAGAAACTGCCAGACTGTCTTCCAGAGTTACTGCATCATTTTTCATTCTTTCCAATGAGAATTAGTCTTGCTCCACATCCTTGCCAGCATTTAGTGTCATCAGGATTTTGCTTTGTTGTCCATCTTGGAGTGCAGTAGCACAATCATAGCTCACCATAACCTTGAACTTCTGGGCTCAAGCAGTCTTCCTGGCTCAGCCTCCTAAGTAGCTAGGACTATATAGGTGTATGCCACCATGTCTGGCTGTTTTTTTTTAAGTTTTTGTAGAGATGGGGTATCACTGTGTTCCCCAGGTTCTTCTCAAACTCCTGGCCTCAAGCAATCTTGGCACATCAGTCTTCCAAAGTGCTGGGATTACAGGTGTGAGCCACCGTGCCCGCAACAAAGTGAGACTCTGTCTCTAAAAAATAAAATAAAATAAATTAAATAAAACCAGCTGCTTAGGATATTTAAGTATATTAACGTTTTTATTGTTCCATTTTATTAAAATAGAAAAAATAGGAAACACAGATAAGCTAAAGGGAAAAAATTTAAATCACTATGCCATTACTCAGATAACCCCTGTTTATATTTTGGTGACTTAAACTATGCATAAATATTGACATTTAAAATCCATTTCAACAAATTATTTATTTCAAGAGTTTACAATCTATTTCTCTTACGCAGTTTTTGTGCAGTTTTTTATGTGTTCTGTCTGGGGTATTAAATAGATCATGCCACTGAATGTAGAATGAGTTAATTTTAATCTTTGATTTCTAAAGCCTTAATATTTTAAAAATAGATGGTGTTTAAAATATATTTCGACATAACAAGTACAATTGCCAGCGAAATAAAATGTCTATTTTTAAATTTCTTTAGTAAAATTTTTATTTTTAAGTAAAATTTTTATTGAAATACAACATGTAAAGAAAAGTACAGTAATAATGCATACACAGCTTAATGGTGTATTTTCACAAAGTGAACACACCTGTGTAATTAGAAGCAACATTACTAGCAACCCCAGAGCTCCTTTGTGCTCCTTTTGCAGTTACTACTTTTCCCCACTTCAGGTCTAACTGGTATGCTGACTAGATTTGTTTTGCATTTATTTTTTGCTTCTAAATAAATGGTACTTGAGCAAGCCTTGGGCCATTTTTGATGATAGGTGATTTTAATTTTCCAAAATAAAAAGTTTAATACAACACACACACAGAGTAATGAAAACCTCCATGTACCTATCATCCATCTTCAAGAATTATCAGTCTCCTCCTGAAAAAAAAAAAATCATCCATTCATGGACAGTCAATCTAGCCTTCTCAATTATTTTGAAGTAAACTCAGGCATTATATTATTATTTGGTAGGTATTTATTTTTCTTTCTCTCTCTCTCTCTCTTTTTTTTTTTTTTAGAGATGAGATCTCACTTTGTTACCCAGGCTAGAGTGCAGTGGCATGATCTTAGTTCACTGTAACCTTGAACTCCTGGGCTCAAGCGATCCTCCTGCCCCAGTATCCTAAAGTGCTAGGATTACAGGTGTGAGCTGCCGTGCCTAACCAGTATTTCTAAATATCTATTTCTTAAAGATGAAGATTACTTTTTTAAAAACATAAAAATGCTTTAAAGAAATAACCTCACCTTTAAGAAATTAACTATTTTCTTAATATCGAATTTTCTACCAGGAATCAAAACTTCCCGAACATCTCATAATTTTCTATGTTCATTTGTTGAATTAAGGTTCATATATTGCATTGGTTCATATATCTCTCAAGTCTCTTCTAATTTAAAGGTTCTTCAGGTATCTCTTTTTTCCCCCTTGCAATATTATTTGTTGATTTTTTTAAAAAGATGGTTGTCAGTATTATTTTTTCAGGCGTTTTTTCAAATGTGTATTCTCATTCAACCTTTTCTTTTTTAATTTTAATTTTAATTTTATTTTAGTGTATTATGGGGGTACAAGTGTTAAGGTTACTTATATTGCCCATGTCCCCCCCACCCCCCTTGAGTAAGAGCTTCAAGCATGTTCATCCCCCAAACGTTGCACTTCTTACTCATTGTGGTTGTATATACCCGTCCCTTCCTCCCCCCTCCCACCCTCCCGACACCCAATAAATGTTACTCCTATATGTCCACTTAGGTGTTGAGCCGTTAATACCAATTTGCTGGTGAGTACGTGTGGTGCTGGTTTTTTCCATTCTTGAGATACTTAGTAGAATGGGTTCCAGCTGTATCCAGGAATATACAAGAGGTGCTATATCACTGTTGTTTCTTAAAGCTGAGTAGTACTCCATGGTATACATATACCACATTTTATTAATCCACTCATGAATTGATGGGCACTTGGGTTGTTTCCATAGCTTTGCAGTTGTGAATTGTGCTGCTATAAACATTTGAGTGCAGGTGTCTTTTTCATAAAGTGACTTTTGATCTTTTGGGTAGATGCCCAGTAGTGGAATTGCTGGATCAAATGGTAGATCTACTCGTATCTCTTTGAGGTATCTCCATATTGCTTTCCACAGAGGTTGAATTAGTTTGCAGTCCCACTAGCAGTGTAGGAGTGTTCCTTTCTCTCCGCATCCACGCCAGCATTTGTTGTTTGGGGACTTTTTGATAAAGGCCATTCTCACTGGAGTTAAGTGATATCTCATTGTGGTTTTGATTTGCATTTCCCTTATGATTAGAGATGTTGAACATTTTTTCATATGTTTGTTGGCAATTATTCTGTGTTCTTTTGAGAAGTTTCTATTCATGTCCTTTGCCCATTTTTTGATAGCGTTGTTTGATTTTTTTCTGGCTGATTTTCCTGAGTTCTAAATAGATTCTAGTTATCAGCCCTTTGTCAGATGTGTAGCTTGCAAAAATTTTCTCCCATTCTGTGGGTTGTCTGTTTGCTGTCTTGACAGTTTCTTTGGGTGTGCAGAAGCTTTTTAATTTCATTAGGTCCCATTTGTTTATTTTTGTTGCTGTTGTGATTACCTTTGGGGTCTTCTTCATAAATTCTTTGCCTAGGCCAATGTCCTTGGAGGTTAGATGTGTTTCCTGAAGGCAGCAGATACTTGGCTTTTGTTTTTTTATCCATTCAGCCAGCCTATGTCTCTTGAGTGGGGAGTTCAAGCCATTCACATTTATTGAGATAACTGATAGGTCGGGAAGATATCTGTTCATTATGTTGGGTTGAACTTTGTTGCTTTGTTTTCTCTCTTGAGCCATTGTAGTGTCTGGGCTTTGATCTTTAGCTTTGAGTAGATTTACATTCGTGAGTGTTTATTGTGCTGATCTGTGGGTAACACTATTTTGAGTACTTCTTGAAGGGCTGGTCTTGTCTTGGTGAATTCCCTCAGTCTTTGCTTATCTGAGAATGTCTTGATTTCTTCTTCATATACAAAACTTAGTTTTGCAGGGAATAAGATCCCAGTCTCTCCTTGCTTGTAAAGTTTCAGTAGAGAAGTCTGATGTTATTCGAATTGGCTTTTCCTTGTATGTTCCTTGCTTCTTTCGTCTTACAGCTCTTAGAAGGGCCTCTTTAGTTGATATTTTGGTCAGTCTGATGACTGCATGTCGTGACGACTTCCTGTTTGCATTGAATCTCCCAGGGGTCCTCTGAGCTTCTTGAACTTGTATATGGAGATTTTTAGCAAGGCCTGGGAAATTTTCCTCTATTATATCTTCAAACAGCTTGTCCAACCCTTAAGTGTTTTCTTTTTCCCCTCCTGGCAACCCTGTGACCCTCACATTAGGTTTCTTCACATAATCCCATATCTCTTGTAGGCTTTGCTCTTTTCTCTTGTTTCTCTGCTCTATCTCTGTGACTGACTTATTTAATTGGAAGGTGTTATCTTCAATCTCTGAGATTCTTTCTTCTGTTTGATCTACCCTGTTCTTGAGGCTTTCCACTGAATTTTGTAGTTCCCTGAATTGATTCTTCATTTTCAGGAGTTCGGTTAAACTTTTTTTCATTGTATCGATTTCTTTAGTGAACTTTTGTTCTAGGTCCTGGAGGCTTTTTGTGGTTTCTTTGTGTTGGTTATTGAGTTGTTCTTGCAAGTCGTTGAATTTTCTTATGATCCACATTCGGAATTCCTCTTCTGTCATTTTGGTTGCCTGATTTTGGTTGGTGTCCGTTTCTAAGGGGCTAGTGCTTCTCTTTAGGGATGTGGTTTCCATTTGGTTCTTTATATTTCCAGAGTTCCTTCACTGATTTCTTCCCATGTCAATCAGTTGTTGTTTCTTTCCTTTAGGTTTTTGTTTGGGTATTCACATACCTTGTTTAGTTTCTGAGCCAGTAGGTGGTGTCTGTAGGTGAGGTTCGACCACTCCCTGTATAATGAGTCAGTAGGTGCCGTGAAGAAGGTGTGCAGGGTGTCCTCCTTGTCAGTAGGTGGTACTTGCTTGGAGGAACAGGCCACGCTGTATTTTTTGGTTCCTGTGACCAGCTCTTGTTCCCCTGGAGAGGCACTCTAGTGCCTCAGATGGTTGGTGGGGCCCTGGGACTTCCAGGTGTGTCCCTCTCTCCCTTTCAGTCATCATTCAACCTTTTCTGAAAGTGATTAGTATGATTTTAAAATTGGAGTATAATTCACGTACAATTAAATGCGCAGATCTTAAGTGTTTGGTTGATGAGTTTTGACAGTTGTATCCATCAGTGTATCCACCACCCAGTGCATTTTGTTTTCAACTGTAATTTTTTTTGATAGAAAAAGAGGATAAATTGAGTGCATATTATTGTGCTAGGTGCTATGATGAACTTTTTATAGTGTTTTCTCATTTAGCTTCTTGGTAGTTTTGTGTTATAGTTTTCACATGCATTTTGTAGATAAGGAAAACCAAGATTTAGAGAGGTTAGCCTCTAAAGTTTAGAGTATCTATAATAGGAAGGAGAAAAGAATGCTCATTGCTTGCTATTAGGAATATAAAGCTTTCTGCTTTTCAGTAGCCAGATGGATGAATTAAGAAAAAATTGGGTTTTGGAAAATATTGCTTGCTAGCTGAGGGATATGCATAACATGTTAGAGTTAAAGGTGAGAAGTGTATATGCACTTCATTGGAATCTATATCTTTGGAAAAAAGTTGTGGCTGTTTGGTTATTCTTCTATTTATTTATTTATTTTTTACTGATCGACAGTTTTCATATGGTTATTCTTCTAAATTGAATGCACCCTTCCCTGAACCCTCAACCTCTGCCTCCCAATTTATCTTAAAATTGTTTTCCTGTCCTGTTACTGATACCAGATCAATTTTAAGCAACAGATGGACTTCACATCCTCTAAATTCTCTAAAGTCGGAAGAGTCATATGGTTATTGAGACCAGCAAAGTGTCGAGGGCAATCAAGGCATATATATGTCTTGAGTATGACAGACATTAGTCAACTTGGTTCTTTCATTTTGCTTTGTTTGTGATTTGAATTTATTGTTGTGTTTAACTTTTGAAATGCTTTATTGGTTGACTGTTTTTTCAGACCAGTGCATATTGATCTTAGTTTGATACTATTAGGAAGGAAAAACGGAAGTTACTGGCTGGGAGTTACTGAGTGGCTACTTTGTGAGCAGTCATCTTAAATACAGCCCTCTTAACTACCAAGTGATGGAGGTGATGATAGCCATTTTATAGATGGCTTAGATCAGGAAACATAATCAGATTTTCCTAAGGCTATACATCTAGTAACTACCAAGAACAGGAACTAAACCTGAACTTTTACTCTAGAATTATTAACAAGTTTTCACTAAAATCTGCAGTATTCACGAAAGTTAGAAATCTAAGCAGTAGGGCTGGGCTCAGTGACTCATGCCTGTAATCCTAGCACTTTGGAAGGCTGAGGCAGGAGGATCATTTGAGGCTTGAGTTGGAGATCAGCCTGAACAACACAATGAGACCGCATCTCTACAAAAAATATAAAAATTATGAAGTGTAGTGGCACATACCTGTGGTCCTAACTACTTGGGAGGCTGAGGTAGGGGGAGCCCTTGAGCCTAGGAATTTGAGGCTGCAGTGAGCTATGATAAAGCTACTGCACACTAACCTGGGTGGCAGAGTGAGACCCTGTCTCCCCCCAAAAAAGAAACCTAAGCAGTAGTAATTCTCCCTTTCACAGTTTCTGCTTCTTAGATATAAAAGTCTTTTATTTAGTATGTGAAAAAACAGAATAGTATTTAAAACATAAAACGATATCACATAAATTATATCCAATTGTGATAAAATTTTCCATATAAACATGCAAGTCTCATGTTGTTTCAAGAGAAAGTTTTATACTAAAAAGTTAGTAAAGCAAAATAGTTTGCATAATGCCTGTGGTATTATAATATTTTGACATGAGAGCAGTATTATTGATTGAAAGCAATTAATAAGAAAATAGTTTATGGAGTTGTCTTTAGATAATTTAGTTCATGAAGTATGGCTTTCTTATAACTAGAGATTTCTTAAATTTCTAGTTCTTCATTGAATTTGTACGATTTTTCAAAGTGAAAATTCTCCATTTTCATTTTATAGAAAATATTCATTTGAAAGCTTTTTTGAAAGTAACATTAATACAGATTTGTTTTTAAAGAAGTGATATCTTTTATGCCTTTTAAAATTGTTTATCTGTATTCAGATCTGTACATGATTCAGATTTAGCTTTTTATTTGAAAAAAGGTCTTTTATGACTGTTGTTTCTGCTCATTTTCAAATCTTGAGAATATTTTACCAATCATAATTTAATCATCTGAATTTTACTTTTCTGTTGGATGGTCTATTCTGTAAATTTTGGATTTTAAATATTTTAATTGAAATTGTTACACATTTCAATTAAATGTGTAACTTACTAGAATTTTTGTCTCCAACTAAGATCCTGGCCCCCTCCCCCCCAAAATTTCTACATTGTTCAAGAAAAACCAACCTCCTTTCAGACTTGCCATAGTATATTAGAAAAATGTAGTTACCATTTTCTTGGTTTCATCAAGCTTTTGTGTTCTTAGAAGAAACACATATCAGCAAAAAAGATGATAGTTTTGCTTACTAGAAGTACAAATTGCTTCTGGAAATGCCTTTTAAAATAAAGTTGATTGGGTAAGACAACTGGAACAACTAGTTAAGCTCATTCCTTCTGTACTTATTTTTGAACTTCAAAGCTCCTAGTTTTAACCTCTGGTTCAGTCCCATCTTACTAGATTTAAGTGGCTTTTGTTTTGTTTTGTTTTTTTCATGCAGGTTCTGCTCATTAATCACCACGAGTGTGGATCTGAAGAAGAGTTTATTACCTCTCTTTTTTTGAGTATGTTTAACTTCAGATACACACAACGTAGCCTCTCCTTCCCTATTAGATTCTTAGAAGGTAGTTATATTTTTTATAGTATCCTTCTTGTGGCTTTCATAGTTTTATCAATAAGCATAAACACTATTCCTTTCATACTGGGCTACTGCATGCAAATCAGTTCATTTAAAAAACCTCCTGGAGGTCTTTGGCATGCCAGACATAAAACTATGAGTGTGTGTTTGTGGAGGTAACCATGTTCCAAGGAAATTTAAGAGTTTAATTCTTTTATCAAGAATCTTCAAGAGAGTTACCCATTAGGTTCTGGGAATCACTGACTTTAAGGGGCTTGCTTTTGTGTGTGGTTTTCAAAATTAATTTAAAATGGGAAATTATAAAGTACAAAATATTCTTGTGGTATTACATATATATCTCTGAATAAGTAGTAGTGAGAAATTAGCTTGCATTGTGCCTATTATATACTTAACAAAATAGCTGATTTATCATGCATCATTAAGCATTCATGAGCATATATTTTCATGTTTGTAATTTTTAGACAAGTTGATGTGCTATTTTTCTTGTACATGAATGTGATGAATAAAATATGGATAAAATTTATCCTTTTTTAAAAAATATATATATATATATCTAGGGCTGGAAAAAAGAAAGAATTCTGGCTGAATACCCTGATGGCAGGATAATAATGGTTCTTCCTGAAGACCCAAAGTATGCCCTGAAAAAGGTAAATTGCCAGTGGAATTTCATATATAATGGATAATATTTTGCAGCTAATTTTAAGAGGATAACACATTGCTGGCATAGTACATTTAAACACCAATTCTGAAAACAAAAAGTAAACATTTAAAGACTACAACGCAGTTGTTTATTCTAAACTTTGTAGTGTGTCCAGAATATGAATTTTAAATGAATTTATTACTGTCCAGTATTATCAGTAATTTGAGTGATAAAATAGAAGGCATGCTAGTTAATGAATAATGCCAAGTAAGTTGATTTCAAGAATCAGAATTAAAATTAAAAGTTGAATTATAATAATTTATAAAATTAAAAATAAAATGCAAAATTTCATTCTAAGAGTAAATTTCTAAATAAAAGAAGGGGATTTAGCTCAAGGTAAATGGTAAACCTAAACTTAAACATGTATAATAATACTGTTAAGAGATGAAAAGATATATTTCGATTTATAAATACACTGTAGAAAACATAAGGAAATGTTCATCTTTCCTATTGTGAGCTGGGTCTTAGTCCAACTTGCATTCCATACTTTGAGGATTCAGAGAATTTACTGTGTTGAGAAATGACCCAGAGAGATCATGAAGCCTGGAATCATTTTGTCATATAGGGTATCTCAAGCATCAGGAACCATAGATAAACTTACTTTTTTTTTTTTTTTTTTTTTTTTTTGAGACAAGAGTCTCACTTTGTTGCCCAGACTAGAGTGAGTGCCGAGGTGTCAGCCTAGCTCACAGCAACCTCAAACTCCTGGGCTCAAGCAATCCTGCTGCCTCAGCCTCCCGAGTGGCTGGGACTACAGGCATGCGCCACCATACCCAGCTGATTTTTTTCTATATATATTAGTTGGCCAATTAATTTTTTTTTATTTATAGTAGAGACGGGGTCTCACTCTTGCTCAGGCTGTTTTTGAACTCCTGACGTCGAGCAATCTGCCCGCCTCGGCCTCCCAGAGTGCTAGGATTACAGGCGTGAGCCACTGCGCCCGGCCTGATAAACTTACTTTTAAATAAAATGTTAATTATATTTTCAAATAATATATTCAGTATATTTTCCCTCAACCTCTGGTTGCTTTCTTAAAAGTACCATAATTTAAGCAATGGTTAAAAGTACCATAATTTAAGCAACGGTTCCAATTGTTTATCTGGAAAACTTAAATAATTATATTAGAGTATGTCCAAAATATCTGAAACACAAGGAAAATAGTTTATTTATGGTACATTTTTTAGGTTAAATAAGCCTCTTTAAACTGAGAAATATTTCACTGAAAATGAAGTTGAAGGAAAATACTTCATACTTATCATTTGAAAATGTAGCCAACATTCTGTTTAAAATACAAATTTGTCTTGTGGCTCCTGACTTCTAAGATACCCTATATATCTGAAGGGACAATCTTAGATACCCAAACAGTCCCTGCCTAGTAATATACTATAGACTTTAGAGACATGTAAACATGCCCAGCCTGGCTAGTGTTTGCAACATTGATCCTTGTATAAAAATATATATGTGTTGAATTAATGTTGGTTAGTGATTGACTACAGTTGGCCTGGGAACAATGCTGGGGTTAGGGGTACTACCCCCCAAGTCAAAAATCTGCATATAACTTTTTAAAAAATTATTATTATTTTTTTGTAGAAATGGGGTCTCATTACATTGCTCAGACTAGTCTTAAACTCCTAGCATGAAGTGTTCCTCCCCCTTGACCTCCCAAAGTACTGGGATCACAGGTGTGAGTCACTGTGGCTGGCCAAATCTGCATACAACTTTTGACTCCCTAAAAAGTTTCCTAATAGCCTACTGTTGACTGGAAGCCTTAACAATAATAGAAACAGTTGATTAACACATAAATAGACTAGTATCTCCCTATATTTTATGTATTCATGATGTACCTAACTTAAAAATTTTTTTTTTTTTTTTGGAGACAGAGTCTCACTTTTGTTGCCCTGGCTAGAGTGAGTGCCGTGGCGTCAGCCTAGCTCACAGCAACCTCAAACTCCTGGGCTCAAGCGATCCTCCTGCCTCAGTCTCCCGAGTAGCTGGGACTACAGGCATGTGCCACCACGCCCGGCTAATTTTTTGTATATATATATTTTTAGTTGGTCAGTTAATTTCTTTCTATTTTTTTAGTAGAGACGGGGTCTCGCTCAGGATGGTTTCGAACTCCCAACCTCGAGCAATCCGCCTGCCTCGGCCTCCCAGAGTGCTCGGATTACAGGCGTGAGCCACCACGCCCGGCAAAAATTTTTTTTTTGATATTTCTAGGCTACATGGTTCATATGTGAGTTTTTTCAAATTGCTGCAAATCTCCAAAAAGATTTTTAATATATTGAAAAAAACCTGCATATATGTGGACCGACCCACACAGTTCAAACCTGTGTTTTTCAAAGGTTAACTTAAATGAAAATTACACTATGGAATTTTTGGATTTCAGCTATTATCATTCAGAAATACACAGTGGGAACTTTGGTATACTACCATATGTGGCAGCCAGACTTTTCTTACTAAGAATCCTCACTAAATGCTAGTTTTATCATTTTAGTTTCTCAGAGCAAAATTTTGGTAATCTACAATTCTATGTATTACTCTTAGTAGCCCATAATAGGTTAAAAATTAAAATCTAGGGAATTGTAACTCATTTGCCTTTAGGAAATGAATCAGGAGTTCTAGGATACTGTCTCAGGATTAGGAGGACTTGAGTTTTCATCACTCAATAGGCAGTGTGCTATGTGGTCTTTTGCATGCCAGCAGTATGAACACTTCACCCTCTTAGGGGCTATTTGCATTTTAAACTCTGTAACACAAATAAATGTTTATTAGACTAATATTTGCAGTATTTTTTTTATTGCAGTATTTTTTAATTAGGGAAGGGACTAATGTTTGAATGCCTACAAAGGTCTTAACTATAAAAAGTTTGAACTTACCATGTTTGACCTTGATCAGTTCTAAGAGATAAACTGGAAACACAGTTTGACGCCTTGATAACATTTTGGGTTCAAATCCCCTTGCTCCTTGATTTTTCTAGATGTCTAATATCTGACATGGGAAAATTATTAACCTTTGAGTTTTACTTCTTCCCTATATAAGGTGAACCATAAACCTCCAAGATATGTGGGGTTTAAATGAGATAATATTCATAAAGTGCTTTGTATAATGTCTGGCCGATAAATGGTTGATAGGAAATAAACAGGAGTTTGTTTCCTCTTTGCTCACTTCTATTTTACCAATGGCAGTACTATTTAAGGCTTGGAAAGAAAGGTGGCTTGCCTGGCTAAGATTCCAGTGAAGTTCTCTCCAATCTACAAATTGAATGCTTCTAATAAGAAGCCTTGCCGGGCGCGGTGGCTCACGCCTGTAATCCTAGCTCTTGGGAGGCTGAGGCGGGCGGATTGCTCAAGGTCAGGAGTTCAAAACCAGCCTGAGCAAGAGCGAGACCCCGTCTCTACTATAAATAGAAAGAAATTAATTGGCCAACTGATATATATATATAAAAAAAATTAGCCAGGCATGGTGGCACATGCCTGTAGTCCCAGCTACTCGGGAGGCTGAGGCAGAAGGATCGCTCGAGCCCAGGAGTTTGAGGTTGCTGTGAGCTAGGCTGACGCCACGGCACTCACTCTAGCCTGGGCAACAAAGTGAGACTCTGTCTCAAAAAAAAAAAAAGAAGCCTTAATATTTTTTTTTAACCTATTATAGTGGTTTTCACCCCTCTGTTCCCTAGTCTGCTGGGCTTGGCATTAGTCTCCAGTTCTTCCCTCATTTTAGAAAGTGGCCCACAGGGTTTAAAAAGCAGTTATTGATCAACAGAGTCATTCAAAAGAACTCTTTAGAGGATGTCCTGTTTGGAATAATTTACTCAGCTTACTGAACTGAAATAGTATGTTTTTATATATCTATATATATATACACACATATGCAGTGTTTTCCTTGTTAAAAATTTGTTCTTTATTTGGCAGGTTGACGAGATTAGAGAGATGGTTGATAATGATTTAGGTTTTCAACAGGCTCCACTAATGTGCTATTCCAGAACTAAAACACTTCTCTTTATTTCTAATGACAAAAAAGTAGTTGGCTGCTTAATCGCAGAACATATCCAATGGGTAAGTGATTTTTTAAAGAGTGCTCTTAAGTAGTTTGATGTTTAATGAGTTTACTGTGTAATCTTGAATAATGTATTCCTGATAAATTTGTCTATATTTTATGTAAGGAAGAGTGTGAATGCAAAAATTCATGTGTGTGATTCTTTACAATAGTGGAATTGTATTTTTACATGAGAATTAGTTTCTCAAGTCAGTAAGGTAAAAATTCTATAGAATCAGAGTACTGTTAAAGTTTATTTAGGAAGTTTCCATGATGGATATAAATGTAATGTCTTTTCTGGTTGGTCCCACCAGCACTGAAATAAATCAAGGGTAGACAAACTGGAGTGGGCAAAATATGGCCCATTTTTATAAATAAAATTTTATTGTAACACAGCCATGCCCATTTGCTCACATACTTGTTTATGGCTCCTTTCCTACTAGAAAGGCGGTGTTGAATAGTTGCAACAGAAACCAAGTGAGCTGCAATGCTATCTGTGCCTTTATAGAAAAGCTAACACCTGGAATTGATTAGTTCTTTGGATGAACCCTAGATGAGTAGTTGCCTTGTGTTCAGAAGCCAAATTATACAAAAACAATAGAATCATAGTAAAGGATATGTTTACATTACAGGTATTATGTAGTAAATGAGAGCAACATAAGAGAACAGAAGCTTCTGGACTCTCTAATTATGCTCCGTTTGAGGCATACCTAAGTTGTGTCTTTTTTTTTCAGCCAAGTTCTTGCTTATGAATTCAGTATACATTGTATATGACTACTGTTTATTGGTATCTTTTCATATATTAATAGCTGCCTGCAAATTTTATGCTTTATCATAAAAATTTCTAATAAAGTAAAAAGTCAAAATAAGTCTGCATGAATTTATTTCTATATGTTAAGCTGCATGTTTTAAAAATTTAGCCAGGCGCCCCATACTTGTAGTCTCAGCTGCTGGGAAGCTGAGGCAGGAGGACCGCTTAAGCCCAAGAGTTCAAGGCTTTAGGGCACTATGTGCCTGTGAATAGCCACTGCACTCCAGCCTGGGCAATATAGTGAGACCTCATCTCTTAAAAAATAAATGAATAGAAATTCAACTTGAAACTTTATAGTTCTTATGGATCTTGTTATATTAATAACAAGATTGATCTAAATAAATAGCCAATAAGGTAGTTTGGGGATATTTATTTGATATAAAATGACTAACTCATGGAAGTTTGCCATACTGAGAATGAATTGATTTTACATAGCGCAAACTGTTACGTTTTTTTAATTTCCATTCCATCTGGTTCAAAAATGACTTGTAGCAGTATTTAGACTAGAAGGTAGCTATGTAATGTTTGTTTGGGTTGTTTTTGCTAACTCTTAATTGTGTTGTCTAATTGCTTTTAAGTTTTGTACCTTGTCCTATTACAAGGCTAGTCACAGTCTTGGCAGATAGACTGGCAGAGGAGAGGTACGATTTTTACTTTCTTTTTTTTTTTTTTTATATATATATATCAGTTGTCCAATTAATTTCTTTCTATTTATAGTAGAGACGGGGTCTCGCTCTTGCTCAGGCTGGTTTTGAACTCCTGACCTTGAGCAATCCGCCCGCCTCGGCCTCCCAAGAGCTAGGATTACAGGCGTGAGCCACCGCGCCCGGCCTGATTTTTACTTTCTTTTCCTTTAAAGATTGGAGTATGGTGAAAGGGCCTTTTTAAATGTTTGATTTCTCTGCCATCCCTATTCCTAGTTCTTGCATAACTGTGAACTCTAGAACTATGGTGGCCATCAGAAATAGCTATTATTACTGCTGACTTTTTTTTTGAGAGTCTTCCTCTGTTGCCTGGGCTAGAGTGCTGTGGCATCAGCCTAGCTCACAGCAACCTCCAACTCCTGGGCTAAGTGATCCTCCTGCTTCAGCCTCCTGAGTAGCTGGGACTACAGGCACTCACCACCATGCCCATGCTAATTTTTTGTTTCTATTTTTAGTTTCCCAGCTAATTTTCTCTATTTTATTTTATTTTTTAGTAGAGACAGGGTCTTGCTCATTCTTAGGCTGATCTCAAACTCCTGACCTCAAGCGATACTCCCGCATCGGCCTCCCAGAGTGCTAGGATTACAGGCATGAGCCACCATGCCCGGCCACTGCTGAGTTCTTAACATGTACTTTTGCTGTTCCTTAGATTGCAGGAGGTGGAGAGAACTAATGTTTAGTTCCTATTATAGGCCACTCATGATGGCAAGGTGGTTTTTGTGTACTACCTTATGTAATCTCTCATAATGAGAGGTGATGCTTTACCCCTAATTTATAGATGAGGAACCCAAAGCTTAGAGAAACTGAGTGATTTTCTCTAATCATCGCTGACTAGTAAGTGAATTAGAACAGAACATAGATCGAGGTTTGTCTGTTTCCTAAAAATGAGAGTGAAAGCATAAGTGATCCCCATAATTTGTTAAGAAGCCAGACAAAAGTAGTGATCTCCCCAAGAAGATCAATACTAGACACTTGTTAATTAATAGTCTTACTGTAAAATTTTCCCTCCAATTTTGATACCTATAGGGCTACAGAGTTATAGAAGAGAAACTTCCAGCTATCAGGTCAGAAGAAGAAAAAGTCAGATTTGAAAGGCAAAAAGCCTGGTGCTGCTCAACATCGCCAGAGCCTGCAATCTGTGGAATCAGTCGAATATGGGTATTCAGCATGATGCGTCGGAAGAAAATTGCTTCTCGAATGATTGAATGCCTAAGGTACCTTGAATGTAATTGTTCAAATCATTTTCAGTAGTTTAGGATTTAGGCAGAGGTTTTTTTTTTTTTTTTTTTTTTTTTTTTTATTTCGGCATATTATGGGGGTACAGATTTTAAGGTTTCAATAAATGCCCATTTCCCCCCCTCCCCCCCAAAAGTCTGAGTCTCCATCATGACCATCCCCCAGATGGTGCACATCTCACTCATTATGTATGTATATACCCGCCCCCTCCCACCTGCCCAATACCCTATTACTGTAGTACCTATGTGTCCACTTAGGTGCTACTCAGTTAATACCAGTTTGCTGGAGAATATATCTGGTGCTTGTTTTTCCATTCTTGGAATACTTCACTTAGTAGTATGGGTTCCAGCTCTAACCAGGAAAATATAAGATGTGCTATATCACCATTGTTTCTTAGAGCTGAATAGTACTCCATGGTATACATATACCACATTTTATTAATCCATTCTTGGATTGATGGGCACTTGGGCTGTTTCCACAGCCTTGCGATTATGAATTGTGCTGCTATAAACATTCGAGTGCAGGTGTCTTTTTTGTAAGAGTGTCATTGGATCATTTGGGTAGATGCCCAGCAATGGGATTGCTGGATCAAATGGTAGATTCACTTGTATCGCTTTAAGGTATCTCCATATTGCTTTCCACAGAGGTTGAACTAGTTTGCAGTCCCACCAGCAGTGTAGGAGTGTTCCTCTCACTCCGCAACCACGCCAGCATTTATTGTTTGGAGATTTTTTGATAAAGGCCATTCTCACTGGGGTTAAGTGATATCTCATTGTGGTTTTGATTTGCATTTCCCTGATGATTAGAGATGTTGAGCATTTTTTCAAATGTTTGTTGGCCATTCTTCTGTCTTCTTTAGAAAAGTTTCTGTTCAAGTCCTTTGCCCACTTTTAATGGGGTTATTTGGTTTTTTCTTCCTGATTTTCGTGAGTTCTAAGTATATTCTAGTTATCAGTCCCTTATCGGATGCATAGGATGCAAAAATTTTCTCCCATTCTGTAGGTTGTCTGTTTACTTTCATGACTATTTCTTTGGCTGTGCAGAAGGTTTGTAGTTTGATCATGTCCCATTTATTTATTTTTGTTGCTGCTGTGATTGCCTTTGGGGACTTCTTCATAAACTCTTTGCCCAGGCCGATGTCTAGGAGAGTGTTTCCAACTTTTTCCTCTAGAGTTCTAATAGTTTCATACCTTAGGTTTAAGTCTGTTATCCAGCGTGAGTTGGTTTTTGTGAGAGGTGAAAGGTGTGGGTCCTGTTTTAGCCTTTTACAGGTGGCTATCCAGTTTTCCCAGCACCATTTATTTAAAAGGGATTCTTTTCCCCAGCGTATGTTTTTGTCTGCTTTGTCAAAGATTAGATGGCTGTATGAGGATGGTTTTATATCAGGATTCTCACCTCTGTTCCTCTGGTCAATATTCCTATTTTTGTGTCAATACCATATTGATTTAATTACTATAGCTTTGTAGTATAGTTTGATATCTGGCATATTAATGCCTCCCATTTTGTTTTTGTTGCCTAGAATTGCTCTTGATATTTGGGGTCTTCTTTGGTTCCATACGAAGCGTAAAATTATTTTTTCTATATCTGTGAAGAATGCTGATGGGATTTTAATAGGTATTGCATTGAATCTGTAGATCAGTTTGGGTAGTATAGACATTTTGATGATATTGAGTCTGCCGATCCACGAGCATGGTATGGATTTCCATCTGTTTACATCCTCTGCTATTTCCTTCCTCAGTGTTTCATAGTTCTCCCTGTAGAGGTCTTTTACGTCCTTGGTTAAGTATATTCCTAGGTACTTTAATTTCTTTGTTGCTATTGTGAAGGGAATTGTCTTTGATTTGGTTCTCAATTAGATTGTTGTTGGCGTATATGAATGCCTCTGATTTCTGTGTATTGATTTTGTATCCTGAGACTTTACTAAATTCATTGATCAGTTCCAGGAGTTTCTTGGTTGAATCCTTGGGGTTTTCTAGATACAATATCATATCATCAGCAAACAGTGAAAGTTTGATCTCTTCTGCCCCTATTTGGATACCTTTGATTCCATTTTCCTGTCTGATTGCTGTAGCCAAGACTTCCAGCACTATGTTGAACAGAAGTGGAGATAGTGGGCAGCCTTGTCTGTTTCCAGTTCTAAGTGGGAATGATTTCAATTTTTCCCCATTCAGTATGATGTTGGCTATGGGTCTGTCATATATGGCTTGTATCATTTTTAGGTATGTCCCTTCTATGCCTATTTTCTTAAGTGTTCGTATCATGAAAGGGTGTTGAATTTTGTCAAAAGCTTTTTCTGCATCTATTGAAAGAATCATGTGGTCTTTGTTTTTGCTTCTGTTTATGTGGTGAATTGCATTTATAGATTTACGTATGTTAAACCATCCCTGCATCCCTGGGATGAAGCCCACTTGGTCGTGGTGGATTATTTTTTTGATAAGTGTCTGGATTCGGTTAGCTAAGATTTTGTTGAAAATTTTTGCATGTATATTCATTAGGGATATTGGTCTGTAGTTTTCTTTTTTTGTTGCATCCTTTCCTGGTTTTGGTATCAGAGTAATATTTGCTTCATAAAAGGTGTCGGGGAGGTTTCCGTTCTTCTCGATGTTGTGGAATAGTTACTGCAAGATAGGTACTAGTTCTTCTTTGTAAGTGTGGCAAAATTCAGGTGTGAAGCCATCTGGACCGGGACTTTTCTTTTTAGGGAGATTTTTAATTGCTGTTTCTATTTCAGCTGTTGAGATTGGTCTGTTCAGGGAATCTATTTCTTCCTGGTTGAGCCTAGGGATGCTGTGTGTTTCTAGAAATTTGTCCATTTCCTCCACATTTTCCAGTTTGTGTGCATAAAGATTTTTATAGTATTCATAAATTGTATCTTGTATCTCTTTGGGATCAGTTGTGATATCTCCTTTTTTGTTCCTGATGGAGCTTATTAGAGATTTCTCTTTTCTGCTTTTCGTTAGCTTAGCCAATGGTGTGTCAATTTTGTTTATTTTTTCAAAGATCCAACTTTTTGTTCTATTAATCTCCTGAATAGCTTCCCTGTTTTCAATTTCGTTTAGTTCTGATTTGATCTTGTTGATTTCACTTCTTCTGCTGGGTTTGGGGTTGGTCTGTTCTTCTTTTTCCAGCTCGTTGAGTCGTTTCATTAGATTGTCTATTTGTGATCTTCTTGTCTTTTGGTTATAGGCATTTATGGAGATAAACTTTCCTCCCAGAACTGCTTTAGCTGTGTCCCAGAGGAGTTGATAACTTGTCTCTCCATTGTCGTTTTCTTCATAGAACTTTCTTATTTCCGTCTTGATTTCTTCATTTACGAAGTAATCATTTAGCAGGAGGTTGTTTAATTTCCACGTTTTTGTGTAGAAATGTGAGTTTCTGTTAGGGCTGATTTCTACTTTTATTCCACTGTGGTCTGAGAAGGTACATGGTATGATTTCTATTTTTTTAAATTTCTTGAGATTTTCTTTGTGTCCTAGGATATGGTCAATCTTAGAGAATGTCCCGTGAGCTGATGAGAAGAACGTATATTCAGTGGATTTTGGGTAGAATGTTCTGTAGATGTCTGTCAGACCCAATTGTTCTAGAGTTTTGTTTAAGTCCGTTATTTCTTTATTAATTTTCTGTTTGGAGGATCTGTCTCGTGCCGTCAGTGGGGTGTTGAAATCTCCGGCGATTATGGAGTTGCTATTAATCCATTTGCTTAGCTCCAGTAAGGTTTGCTTTATGAATCTGGGTGCACCTAAGTTGGGTGCATATATATTTAAAATTGTTATCTCTTCTTGTTGGACTGTGCCCTTCCCCATTATATAATGACCCTCTTTGTCTTTTACTACTTTTGTTGGTTTAAAAACTAAATCGTCTGAAATTAGAACTGCCACACCAGCCTTCTTTTGGCTTCTATTTGCTTGGAATATTGATCTCCACCCTTTTATTTTTAGTCTATATGCATCCTTGCAGGTTAGATGTGTTTCCTGAAGACAGCATATACTTGGCTTGTATTTTCTTATCCATTCAGCCAGCCTATGTCTCTTAAGTGGAGAGTTTTAAGCCATTCACATTTATTGAGAGAACGGATAGGTAAGGTAGATTACTGATCATTCTGTTGGGTTGGATGTTGTTGCTATGATTTCTGTCTTGAGCCATTGTAATATCTGGCCTTTAATATCTTTGGGTTTTGGTTGTTTTTATATTCGTGGGTTATTATTATGATGTTCTGTGCATAGCGCTGTTTTGAGTACTTCTTGTAGGGCTGGTCTTGTCTTGGTGAATTCTCTGAGCCTTTGCTTGTCTGAGAATGTTTTTATTTCTCCTTCATATATGAAGCTTAGTTTTGCAGGGAATAATATTCTAGGCTGGGCATTGTTTTGTTTCAAAAGAGTGAGAATGGGGCCCCAGTCTCTCCTTTCTTGTAAAGTCTCATTAGAGAAGTCTGATGTTATTCGAATTGGCTTTCCCTTGTATGTTACTTGCTTCTTTTGTCTTACAGCTCTTAAAAGGGCCTCTTTAGTTGATACTTTGGTCAGTCTGATGACTGCATGTCGTGACGTCTTCTTGTTTGCGTTGAATCTCCCAGGGGTCCTCTGAGCTTCTTGAACTTGTATATCAAGATTTTGAGCAAGGCCTGGGAAATTTTCCTCTATTATATCTTCAAACAGCTTGTCCAGCCCTTGAGTGTTGTCTTCTTCCCCTTCTGGTTAGCCTATGACCCTCACATTAGGTTTCTTCACATAATCCCACATCTCTTGTAGGCTTTGCTCTTTTCTCTTGTTTCTCTGCTCTATTTCTGTGACTGATTTATTTAATTGGAGGGTGTTATCTTCAATCTCTGAGATTCTTTCTTCTGTTTGATCTACCCTGTTCTTGAGACTTTCCACTGTATTTTGTAGTTCCTTGAATTGATTCTTCATTTCCAGGAGTTCGGTTACACTTTTCTTCATTGTGTCTATTTCTTTTCCCATATCCTGGAGGCTTTTTGTGGTTTCTTTGTGTTGGTTATTGAGTTGTTGTTGCAGCTGGGTGAGTGTTCTTAAGATCCACATACGAAATTCCTCTTCTGTCATATTGGTTGCCTGATTTCGGTTGTTGTCCGTTTCTAGGGGGCTGGCGCTCCTCTTTGGGGATGTGTTTTCCGTTTGGTTCTTCATATTTCCTGAGTTCTTTTGCTGATTTCTTCCCATGTCAATCAGTTGTTGTTTCTTTCCTTAAGTTATTGTTTGGGTATTCACACACCTTGTTTAGTTTCTGAGGCATTAGGTGGTGTCTGTGGGTGAAATTGGACCACTCCCTGTATATTGAGTCAGTGGGTGCCGTGGAAAGGCTGTGCAGGATGCTGTCCCTGTCAGTAGGTGGCGTTTGCTTGGAGGAACAGGCTATGCTGTTGATTTTGTGACCTGTTATCAGCTCTTGTTCTGGGCAGAGCTGGGTTGGGTAAGCCTGCCCTCAGGCAGTTAGCAGGGGTCAAAGTTCTGTCCTCTGCTTCCAGGGAAAGCTGTCAGGGCCGGGCTGGAATGGTCCCTCTCAGCCAGAAAGTCTGGGTGTGGGGGTGGGGCTGTCTGAGACCCGCAGTCTGGAGCGGGCCTCGCTTCTTTCCACCTTCCCCAACTCCGCAGCTACTCCTGAGTCTCTGCCAGCAGGCCAGATCACAAGCCACCAGGCCTCCCTGGACTGTGATGCCGGCAGGGAGGTTCCCTGCACAGGAACGCCACCTGGGTTGGGCACACAGCCTCCTCCTGGGAGGAGGGTTGCCCTCTAGGACGCGGATCTGCCCCTGGAGGCACACACACCTCAGTAGACTGTTCACGTATAACCCTTCTGTGCCCGGAGCAATGCTAGCCCTCGGTGCAGGGGATCTGGTCTGCAGGTCCGACCTCTGGGTCCCAGAGTTCAAACTGTATCCCCACCAGGGAGAGGATTTCCGGTCCCAATTCACCCACAGGGAGCCCAAGCTGGGTCTATGTGTCTCAGCCTCTGAGTCGGCACCGTTTTCCTGGGAACACCGTGCCAGCAGCACCTGGGAGGGCAGGCGGGTAGGGAGCTCACAGTCTGAGTTCCCCTGAGTCAGCTGTAGGGTCCCAAAAGGGAAGGTCCCATTCCCTGGAGGTGCCTCTGGCTGGTGGCTGTATTGTCTCTCTGGGCAGCCCCAGGTAGGGTTGGAGGAGGGGAGGAGGAGGCAATATGGCGCCTGCCGCGAGGCTCGAGTCTGTGCACACGGAGGTACCCGGAGGAAGTTGGGAACCTGGTGCCACGTCTGCTACAGGCTCACTGCTGGCTGGCAGCGGCGGTCTCTGGGCTGGTGTCCGCAGGTCTCTCCACCCTCTGGGGAGCCCACCAGCAATCCCAAATGCAGGGGAGGGGAAACAGCAAATCCACCTACCCTTGCCGCTGGTCTCCGGGCTGCTCCGGTGGTCTCAGCTTCCAGTTCTCCTCCGCAGCCTCCTCCCGTGGAGTCTCCCGGGGTCTCAGGTACCCCTCCTTCCAACCCTCATCCGCTGTATGCTCGTCTTCTTGCTTCTTTACTCTAATTTCTGCTAGAATCTGTTTTTTCTGCGGAGACACTCTGTCTGGCGGTGTTATTCGTCTGCCATCTTGCTCCACCACCCTAGGCAGAGTTTTAATATAAAGATTGACATTTAATTAATCTTAAGTGTATAACCTTTATTTATATTAATTATAAATTTTGCATAACATTATCAGTGCATTGGATCTTTAAATACTTTTTATATGAAGTTAATCGGAGGAGGAAAAAACCATTATAGGTTAAATATTATTAAGTCATTTTGACTTACTTATTTGTAATGGATATGCCAAAATAACCTCTTATTTCAAGGTATATTCCATATTGGAGAAGTTTAAACATAACTAAAGAAATGTGGAAAGTTTCTTGGGAGTTCAGCTTTTAGGGAAATTTTTCTTAATTTAAGAATTTTAGGCTGGACATGGTGGCTCATGCCTGTAATCCTAGCACTCTCGAGGCCGAGGTGGGCGGATTGCTCCAGGTCAGGAGTTCGAAGCCAGCCTGAGCAAGAGCGAGACACCGTCTCTACTATAAATAGAAAGAAATTAATTGGCCAACTAATATATATAGAAGAAAATTAGCCGGGCATGATGGCACACGCCTGTAGTCCCAGCTACTCGGGAGGCTGAGGCAGAAGGATTGCTTGAGCCCAGGAGTTTGACGTTGCTGTGAGCTAGGCTGACGCCACGGTACTCACTCTATCCTGGGCAACAAAGCGAGACTCTGTCTCAGAAAAAAAAAAAAAGAATTTTATTTATATCTAAGTCTCTTCCTTTATCACTTGGATATTTATCAGAGGTATTGAGGGGACACTCATATTATGTGTGTTTTGGTTTTTGTTCTATAAAGTACCTTTTTTTTTTTTGGAGACAGAGTCTCACATTGATTTGCCTGGGCTAGAGTGCGATGGTGTCAGCCTAGCTCACAGCAACCTCAAACTGCTGGGCTCAAGCAATCCTGTCTCAGCCTCCCAAGTAGCTGGGACTACAGGCATGTGCCACCATGCCCAGCTAATTTGTTCTGTGTATTTTTAGTTGGCCAATTAATTTCTTTTCAGTTAATTAATTTTTAGTAGAGACGGGATCTCACTCTTTCTCAGGCTGGTTTTGAATTCTTGACCTTGAGCCATCTTCCTGCCTCGGCCTCCCAGAGTGCTAGGATTACGGTGCAAGCCACCTTGCCAGGCCTATAAAGTACCTTTGATAAAGTGTTAATTGAGGTTAAATTAATCATAATCATTCAAAAGAGGCTTTTAGGTCAGCCTGTTGCTTCTGTTTATTCATAGAATTCTTATCTACAGTTATCCGCGAGTATAGCTTTCAAAATAATCCATTATTGTTATAAGTGAGATCCTATGACTTTAAGAATCTTACAGCCTTAATGTGTATTTGGTCTATTCTCCTTATTTTATTAATGAGTAATGATCTAGAAGGGCTCAGATCTATCTACTCCTTGCATGACAAGAGGCAGGTCTGTTTTTAGCTCTTTTAGAACTAAGACTGGACAATGAACTGATTGATAGTCCTAAAGGAGGGTATTGCCCCCTCTTTCAATCTTGTGACAACTATAAGATGGTTCTAGTTTATAAAAAAATAAAATGGCATAGAATTTGTATTTTTGTAATAGTAAAATTGTAACCATAAGCTTCCTGTTAAAACACATAATTTCTACGTTTTTCATATATTATTCCTTCTTATATGGATCTTTTATTACTAGTGTCCAAAATTCCTTGTTAAGATTACAGTATGAAAATTCTATGTAGTAGGCTTATCCTGGCTAAATGCTTAAAAACATTTTTTAAAAAATAGCTTTACTGGCCGGGCGTGGTGGCTCACGCCTGTAATCCTAGCTCTCTGGGAGGCCGAGGCGGGCGGATTGCTCGAGGTCAGGAGTTCGAAACCAGCCTGAGCAAGAACGAGACCCCGTCTCTATTATAAATAGAAAGAAATTAATTGGCCAACTAATATATATATATAAAATTAGCCGGGCATGGTGGCACATGCCTGTAGTCCCAGCTACTTGGGAGGCTGAGGCATAAGGATTGCTTGAGCCAGGAGATTGAGGTTGCTGTGAGCTAGGCTGACGCCATGGCACTAACTCTAGCCTAGGCAACAAAGCTAGACTCTGTCTCAAAAAAAAAATAGCTTTACTGATATATAATTATATACCATAAAACTTGTCTTTTTAAAGTTTGCAGTTCAGTGAGTTTTAGTATATTCAGAAGGTTGTGCAACCATCACCAATATCTAATTTTAGCACATTTCCATCACCTCCCAGCCAAAACCCCAGCCTTATTCACAGTGACTCCTTATTTTCCCCTGTCCCAGACCCTATCTACTACTTTCTGTTTCAATGCAAACCACCAATCTACTTTCTGTTTCAATGGATTTGCCTATGCCGAGCATTTCATATAAATGGAATCCTATAACATAATGACTTTTTGTGACTCATCTCTTTCATTTAGCATGGTTTTAAGGATCATCCATGTAGCATGTATTAGTATGCTTCATTTTTTTTTTACTGCTAAATCGTTAACACTATGTAGTTATAGCACATTTTATTTGTCCATTCATTAGTTAGTGCACCTTTGGGTTGTTTCCACTTGTTGACTATTACAAGTAATGTTGTGAACATTCATGTACAAATTTTTGTGTGAACACATATTTTTATTTCTCTTGGGTGTGTATCTAGGAATAGAATTGCTGGACCATGTGGTAGCTGTGTGTTGAACATTCTGAGGAATTGCCAAACTATTTCCCACAATAGCTGCACCATTTTACAATCCCACCTGCCATGTATAAGGGTTCTGATTTCTCTACATCATCACTAACACTTGTTATTGTCTTTTTTAATTTTAGCCATCCTTGTGATGTGAAGTAATACTTCACTGTGGTTTTCATTTGCACTAATAATCACTAATGATGTTGAACATCTTTGCATGTCCTTATTGGCCTTTTTTTTTGTTTTGAGACAGAGTCTCACTTTGTTGCCCAGGCTAGCGTGAGTCTCGTGGCGTCAGCCTGGCTCACAGCAACCTCAATCTCCGGGGCTCAGCAATCCTACTGCCTCAGCCTCCCGAGTAGCTGGGACTACAGGCATGCGCCACCATGCCCGGCTAATTTTTTGTATATATTTTTTTAGTTGGTCAATTAATTTATTTCTATTTTTTGGTAGAGACGGGGTCTCGCTCAGGCTGGTTTCGAACTCCTGACCTTGAGCAATCCGCCCGCCTCGGCCTCCCAAAGTGCTAGGATTACAGGCGTGAGCCACCGCGCCTGGCCGCTTATTGGCCATTTATATATTTTCTTTAGAGAAATATCTTCGAATCCTGTGCCCATTTTAAAATTGATTTATTTATCTTTTCCTTGTTGAGTTGCACTTCATGTATTCTGGACCAAGTCCCTTATCATATGATTTGCAAATATTTTCTATTTCATGGTTGTCTTTTCATCATTTTTGATGCTGTCCTTTGATGCACAAAAGTTTTTCATTTTGATGAAGTCCAACTTGTATATATATTTTTTGTCACTTCTGCTTTTAGTATTACATTTAAGAAGCTGTTACTCATCTAAAGGCCACAAAGATTCACATCTGTTTTCTTCTAAGAGTTCATAGTTTTAGTTCTTATACTTTAGTTTTTGTACTTATTCTTTGATCCATTTTGAGTTTTTTTTTCTATGTGATGTAGGATATCCATGTAGATATCTCCCTCTCTTTTGCTTGTGGATATCTGATTCTCCCAGTACCATTTGTTAAAAGGACTGTTCTTTCCTGGTCTTGGCTTATCAAAAATTATTGACCATAAATATGAGAGTTTATATTTGGACTCTTCTATTGGTCTGTATATCTGTCCTTATGGCAGTACTACACTGTTTTGAATACTGTAGCTTTATATAGTATGTTTGGAAATAAGGAAGTGTGAGTCCTTCAGTTTTGTTTCTTCTTTTTTTTTTTTCTTGAGACAGAGTCTCACTCTGTTGACCGGGCTAGAGTCCCATGGCTGACAGCAACCTCAAACTCCTGAGCTCAAGCAATCCTCCTGCCTCAGCCTCCCTAGTAGCTGGGACTACAGGCGTGCGCCACCATGCCTGGCCAATTTTTTCTCTATATATATGTTTTTAGTTGTCCATATAATTTCTTCTATTTTTAGTAGAGACAGGGTCTCGCTCTTGCTCAGGCTGGTCTCGAACTCCTGAGTTCAAACGATCCACCTGCCTTGGCCACCCAGAGTGCTAGGATTACAGGCATGAGCCACCGTGCTCAGCCTGTTTCATTTTTAAGATTGTTTTTGGCTGTTCAGCAGCCTTTGTATTTCCATGTAAATTTCAGCATCAGCTTATCAGTTTCTGCAAAGAACCTAGCTGTAGATCAGTCTGTGGTGTGATGCCATTTTAACAATATTAAATCTTCTGATATATAAACACTAGATATCTATTTATTAAATGTTTAATTTCTTGCAACATTGTTTTATAGTTTTCAGTTTACAAGTCTTGTACTACTTTTGTTAAATTTATGCATATGTATTTTGTAATGTTATTGCAAATGGAATTTTTCTAAATTTCATTTTTGCGTTGTTCATTATAACTGTCTAGAAATACAGTTGATTTTTGAATATCACTCTTGAATATGCAACCTTGCCAGACTCATTGATTAGATCTTATAAGTTTTGTTGTGAATTCCTTAGGATTTTCTATGTACAACGTCATGTCATCTATAAAATAGTTTTACTTCTTTCTTTCCTACCTGGATGCTTTTTATTTCCTTTCCTCATCTAATTGTTTTGGCTAGAACCTCCAATACAGTATTGAATAGAAGAGACAAGAGCAGCTTTATCTTGTTCCTGATCTTTGAGGAACAGTTGTCAGTCTTTCACCATAAACTCTGAAGTTCCTTGATGCCCTTGGACAGCTTGAGGAAGTTCTTTCTATTCTTAGTTGTTGAGTGTTTTTATGAGGAAATGATGCTGGGTCAATGTTTTTACATTGTTGCTTTTATTAAAAAATTTTAAACTTCAAATTATTGATAATATTTTAGGTAAACAATTATTTTCAACAAATTTGAGCATTTACATTGCCTAAAAAGTCTATCTAGAGAAAGTGTATTTGACAGATTGTTCCAGTTTTAGTAATTAGAAATAGTGCTAATTTTTTTTAACCTTTCACACTCTCCCTCTCCCTTTCTTTTTTTAATAGGAGTAACTTTATATATGGCTCATATTTGAGTAAAGAAGAAATTGCTTTCTCAGATCCTACTCCTGATGGAAAACTGTTTGCAACACAGTACTGTGGCACTGGTCAGTTTCTGGTATATAATTTTATTAATGGACAGAATAGCACCTAAAACAAATTCTTGCCTACAGTACTAGAAGACATCTGTTGAAGAGAATGGATTGCTTGCTGACTTTAACCAGGAACTAGGGCCATTTTTGTTACAATGAACTCAGGACTGGCAACAACCATATGGTTGTTCCATTTTCATAAAATTGGAAACAATGCAGTAATAGCTTATTATTGTTTTGTTTTTTAAAGAAGATATTTTATTATCTTTTACAGAAATTTATGATTGATGTATTTTATCTATAGTTATTTAGACATGTTTACATGCAGCAGATAATTGTTCATAGTGGACTGAAAACTAATGCAAGGACTATGGTCTCAGTGATAAGTATATTTTGAAGTTCTTAATATGGAAATATACCAGTGTAGTTCGGTACTGTATTTTTTATATTGATCTGCTGATACCAGTTATAGGTTTAAAGATTGTATTTTCAGAGTGGAAACCAATGTTTTTGAGTTATTATCCAGGGAGGGTGCAATATTATGTGTTTAGGAATTTGAAGCTAATTTTTAAAAGGTCTGAAATATGCTTTGAAGAAACACAAAGGAAAGCTCCAAATGAACAGGAAAAATTGGAATATTGAGCTTTTCCTTTTTTTTTTTTTCCTTATCTTTAATGGCAGGAAGAAGTGGAGACTTGAGGCTTTTCCTCTTGGAAAGCTTGACTAAAATTAGGAAGAATATCCTCTAAATTCATTATTCTTTCATTCTGGTTTCACTTTTTTTAATAAATGGCAACTTGGCACACACAGGCTGTTAACACATCTCAGAGAGGTTCATAAAAACCTATGGAATAGTTGCAAACTGAATATGGATGACTTGGTATCTGCTTTGTTATTATTCCTCAGAAATACTGCACTGAGTATATGCCCTCATTACTGGACTTCATTTTGATACTTGTCTATCCTTCATAGTGCCCTCTACTTTTAAAGGGTTTATATGTTGAAAAACTGCTGTGGCCTTTTATGACCTGTATATAATGTAGAATAAAATAATAAAATACTTGATAGCTTTTCTAAGTGACAGATGTACTAAGATCATGGTGTGTTGTCATTTGTGCTTTTTTAGGGAGTTTCTTTGGTTTGATATATGATTAAAATATATGATTAAAATACTGAAATATGATTAAAACACTGGCTTCCTAAAGGTAGTTTTCACCAGTTTGCCAAAGGATCATTGTCAGCAGGGAATCAGCTGAACTTTATTTCCAAAAGATTATTTTAGTAACATGGTACTTTTCTGATCTTTCAAAGAAATAGAGGGCTATAGCCCAAGAATAAAGTACCACTGTTGTTCAACTTAAGATTAGTTTTATAAGCTGAATGATCATATTATCACTGAAAACTGGCTAAAATTTAGGGTCTTAACAGTTAGGTGTACATTTTATCCCCCTACAGATATGTGCTTTTTAAATATATCGAGTTGTTTAAGACTCTATACTATTTGGTAGAATGGTAAGGCAGTGTAAATATTTCCTCTAACTCACCATGATGGTCTAGCTTTTGACACTATCATTTCCCTTTGGATTTGAGACTGTTCTAATTACCCCTGGCCTGACAGGTACTATGGTTTTTTAAAAAACAGAATGAAATTTTGGGGTATAGTGTAGATTCTCTAGTGACCGTTAACCTCATAATATAGGTCTAGTTTTCATAGAAGCCATTAATATACTACTTTGACTTGGTTTCAAGGAGACCTGGGAGTAGAGAGGCTATATTGATTGGATTAAATGTTAGCATTATTGGGAAAACAATTTATTTTCATGTTTATGTTGAAGATATGGCCTCTCAAATACATTTTACAGTTTATGTATTTCTCTAAGAATAGTATTAGTGGTACCTAACATTTGAATGTTTGCTATGTGTTAGACCCCATGCTTAATGCTACATTATTTTATGCAATCATGACAACCCTAGGAGGTAGGGTTTATAAATAAGTGAGGAATCTGGAACTTAGAAAATTAAGAGCAGTTTGTGTGAAAAATGCTGAAACACTGAACTATAGCTGTGATGTGGGGATGAAGATGGAGAGACAGATACACATTGAAAAGATACACTTGAAGATTTGATAGGAGATTATAACTGACCAGAAAAAGAGCATGGCAAAGAATCCAGGGTAAGTGGAAATTTTGGTTTGGGTAATTGAGTAGATGGATTGACTAAGATGGTGGGAATACAGGTTAATTAGTTTTGGAGGATTGGATGGGGAAGGATGAGCTCAGCTTTGGTCAAGATTTTAAGGTGGTTGTAGAGTCTCCAAATAGAGATAACTATATAGTATATAATTAGATAGGTGGATCTGAAGTTGGAGAGAGGGTTGGACTGAATGAGTAAATTTATGAGTTTAGTTATTTGAAGGTTTAAAAGATATCACCGTGGGCAGTGTGAACTGAGAAGGTAGGAGAGATTGTGAGGAATACCATCATTTAAGAGTCTCAAAAAAAAGACCTGGGAAGGCATGAGCAAGGTAAAAGAGCCAGAAGAGAGTGGTAGAAACCAAGGGAACAATTTGAAGAATTGAAGGATGGTCAGTGCTGTCATACCACAGTTGAAGACTGAAGACAGTCCAAGTGATGTTAAAAAAAGAACAGTCTCTATGGAGTGGTGGAGGCAGCAGTGGACACAGTGGGTATACACTAATGGTCACAGACTTCATTCAAAAGGGGGTGATTCTGTAATTGCTGATTATATAAAGGTGCCTATAAATTTTTTGTTAGTAGCCCTCAGATAGTTCTTGGCCCTTAATAAAAATGTCTAGCATATAGATATTATAAGAGCCACAAATATAGATAGATTTTATAGGTGAGGCCCTTATCTGGATGCATAACTGTTTTATTTAGCAAGAATTTTGTATAGCAATATTGTACTAATTCATAATATGCAAGAGTGAACTTGGTGTGTCTCCTAAAAGCATGACTGTTGTTAAGTACAGTCAGTGAGTATAGCGATGATATTTTAATTGTTCTTGCTTGCTTTGCATGGCTCCCCAGCTAGAGAGTCTAATCCCTCTGGATAGGAACACAGCTGTATGCCTGTACATCCTCATCTCACCTAGGGTTAAGATTACCGAGTTGATTCCTGGGGTAGTGACTACAGACATACATCTTCTATTTTTTTCATGGCTCCTGAGCCTTTTGGCAGAAAAAGAGACGGGTTCTGTCTTAGGGCAGCCACTCACCCCCCCCTAGTAAAAATATATGGTGTGAAGTGATGAGAAAACAACTTATTGGTTTTTTTTTTCTTATATCATCTGTGTCACAGTAACTGACTTAGATGCTTTAGCTCAGTACTTCACATTTGAGAGCACACTGAATTTATTATTGAATGACTTTTTCTTTGGCCTTGGAGGCCATTCCTGAAGGCATCTTTGGTGATTTTTTTTTTCAGTGAAGCCAGGGTTTCAACATTATAGCAGTAGTCTCCTAGTCACCAAGGAAGCTTAAGGGGCAGTTTCTATGTCGATAGAGAAGCCTGATGAATGTTTCTTCCTGGATGTTGTTCTAGGTCTAGGTAGTTGAATGTGAAAGTGCCGTAGAAAATTAAGTCTTTTTGAGGGACTTGCTTTGGAATACATAGTGGAACACTGGCAATCTCTGTTTTCCCCTGAAATCTGTCAGGTCATCATACTTACAAATATTTATTGCTTCTCCTGAGGTTAATGGCAAAGGGGCTTTTGGCCTAGAAGAGGTGTTTTCATGGCTTCTATGTCAAATTCTATTATTTTGCTATTTAAATAATAGAGCTGAAAGCCATTTGGGGAGAACAACAAAGTTATTTCTTTTCAAAAGATAGTAACATTTAGGTAGAGTTTGGAAATAAGAGATTTAACAGTAACACCTTGTATCATGCTATATAGTTCTTGCAACCCAAAGGTCTGTTTCTGAGAAGGACATCAAAGTGCATATACTTGCCATCAGGCTATCAGTAAAATAAAAGATTGTAGATATTACTATGAATATTTCTAACATCTCTTTAGTCATTCATAAAGCTGTCATCTGTAATTATATAGAAATCTTCAAATGTGCATGATCTATAGATATTTTGTGTGTGTGTGTGTGTATCTCTGCTTTGTAAAAGCTACAGGTTTTCATTCAGCAAATATTTAGCACTTTTTCTTGGACTGTTATGCCAGAATATTAGAATCTTAGAGTCATCCAACCTATGATATGGGGACTTCCAGCCTTTCTTGGACATTGGCAGAGTTAGGGAGCTCTTTCCACTTTTTTAACATACTGAAAAATTGGTTTAAAGAAGAAACACTTTTTGAAGGGGGGTGGGAGAGAATTTTAATACATTCATCAGATTAAATGAAAGGACAAGAACATACAGTAGACACAACTTAAGACAATTCAGAATCATAAACAAAATGTGAGGTAGACTGACTAGTGAAATTCACCAAATTTTGGTTAAGAAAAATTTTACAGTAATAAAGTAACACAGGTGCCCCCTTTTCTAAAAATCACAAAAAGCAATTGCATAAATTACAGCCAAAAAAATTGACTACAACAATTCTAATTTTTAGTTTACATTCAGTATTAACCTGTGTGAACTGTCATACATGCCGAGGTTCAGCAGGTCTATAGGTGAGTTACTGTGGGGGTCTAGCGAATCCATTTACCCCACATCAGTGTTCTAAGGGATAGCAAAGCTTAAAGCTGAAAACACCAAGATACATATTAACAAATCATGGTGTCCTGTGCTTGTGCAATTTTTTCCTTAAAGAAGGACCTTACATTCTGTAAAGAATTATACTGATGATTTTAAAAGCTCCAAACCTTAGTAAGCTAGGCTTTGAAAAGAATAGGCAGGTCAGTTTCTCCATCATTGGGGGTGACGGTCTTTTGGCTTTATTCTGGCATTTTTCCTCCAAAGACTTAAATAGTATTTAAGAGCTCAAAATCATTTGAATTTTCAGAGTGCAGCCCTAAGTAATATGGAATGCCTGCATCTGATATAACTACTTTAAAAAAACATTCTTCAGACCATGAAGTCATAAAGCCAGAAGAAACCCTGAGAGGCCATCTCTCCCAAGTACAATTGTTTTAGAATTATTTCAAGTATTTTATCTGCCCTACATAGTAAATGGTATTGGAATATTGCACAAACAGTGGGTTTCTTGATATTGTCTGCATTAGGCCCTTTCAGCAAAACAGGAACACGTGAAATACATTCATATCTAAACCAAACTCCTTCAAAACATAACCTTTTTGCCAAAATATCTGCTGTACTAAAATTAAGGAGTATTTTTAAAGCATATATAAGGCAGGTCCTCTCTGAAGGACAATTAAAAATGGGGTTAAAAGGAATTGTTCATTTCAAAATACATTTAAAGCATCATAAGTAGCTATAATTAAAACCAAGCGATCTGCAAACCATTTTCAGTCTAATACATTCCATCATTTCACTAGCTGTAAACTCCTTGTTAACACAAGATAATAAAGCTGGTCAATTAACACTATTTGTTCTAAGTAAATGCAGGCTTTATAGACCCCTCAGTAGTTTCAGGTCACACAAACAAGATCGATTCAAGTAAAAATGGCCATTTTAAGTGGGGTTAAAGTGGTATATATGGGCTAATGAAAAAAATCTCAAGAGATTGTTCAGGGATGAGAATTGGAGTAATTTAAGAGTAAACTTCCCATAGACTTAGTTTGTTCTAGAACATTTTATAAAAATGTTTTTGATTAAAATATTTGGTGAGAAATCTGTAGAAATTTATAGAATCTTCCTTACTCCTTACAAAAGAATTCACTGGTAAGATAAAGGAAAACATTTCTCTCTCTTTCTATGGCTCTATTTCCCATTTCAGCAATTTGTTTTGTTGTCAATGTAAGGTGGCTAATTCAGTGTGTCTTTTAAAGGCAGCTTTGCTTGAGTCCCTGAAAGGAAATGAACTAGTTCCACTCCACAACAGAACCTCGGCCTGACATTTATGTTTGCTGGTACCATCTGCTTAATTCCAACCAAACAGGGTGGATGCAGGTAAACTGCCTTCTTATTTGGCTCAACTTTATCAGTTCTTGCACAAGATTAATCACTGTTCCATATTCTCATAGACATGATGTGCTTAAAGACTGGAAACCTTTTTAAAGAATGGGAAAAGCAAAGGAATTAAGCTAGGAGAAGCTGCATAAATGCACACAATGCCTGCTCTGCATTTACTGATGTTTGTTCAGTTTAAATAGTAAACTTTTAACTCCTGTGGAAATTTTGCCAAAACTTTCAATACATAGAAGATTATAAATCTTAAACTAACACTGCACAGAGAAAGACAAAGCTACTTCTTTTTTAAATACCAATATCTTCTACATTCTATCATTTCAGACCCCTGAGTAATACTGTACCAAAGTACAGATCTGAAGAGAAACTGAGGGTTCAGGCCTCAAATGTTAATCTTCAATTAATTTCACACCAGTGGTGTGCGTCTCATGTAACACATTCAGGCTAGCTAATGCTGAAAATTGTTTCCTCCTGACATGGTGTAGTAGAAAAAACAATGCAAACTCCATGTTCATTCTCCAAAGTGTATCTTCCTTAGGATCCCATAGGCAGACCATATCTTAAGTAATTGCATAACTGCCTAGGGTGGAGTTTACCTGAACTTAAGGTCCTGTAATTGGAACTGAAGGGAAGTGATATCCCCAAAGACCTGGGCCAGATTTGGGGAGTTCTTTGGAGAATAGACAAATATGTTGCACTTTGCTCCACAGTGATTGTACTTTAAAGGAAAAAAAAAATCCCAAATTGTTTCTGTCTCACTCTACCTAGGCATCCCCTTGCTATTTTTGGTCGTGTCAAAAGCTCATACATGGCGTCCAGTAAGAAAGTAGAGAGGCTTGTCATCACTGCTGTTAGCAGTTTGAAACTCATCCCGGAGGCGGAACTGCCATTCATCCTCTAGCTCTAAGCGGACAATTGTTTGGCGTAAGGAGCTTCTGTCTTGGCAGATGACACACAGGGTAGCACCTTCAGGAAAAAAGGCAGAAATGTGTCTTAGGCTCAGGGATTGAATTTATAAAAGAACCATACCATTTCTCTGATTATGTTTCCTAAGCTAACACATTTGCGAACCAACATATAGATAAGTAACCTATCAATTGTTCCTTTTAATTTTATTATTTGTTTTGAAAAAGTATTTCACAAATTCAGTAGATTAAAATAGTGTAAAGTGGGCAATCTCCCAACCGTGGTCGCCCTTCCCTGTGATAACTAATGTTATGTTTCTCATATTCCTCTAGATTGGGGTTTTTCAACCTCAGCACTATTGAATTGGGTAATTCTTTGTTGGGGGGGGGCTGTTCTGTGTCTTGTAGGATGTTTAGCAATATCCTTGGCTTCTGCCCAGTATATGCCAGCAGCACCCCCCCAGTGACAACCAAAAATGTCTCTAAACATTGAAAAATATCTTCTGGGGGTGGCAAAATTGCCTCCCCTCTCCCCATGAGAAACACTACTCCAGAAGTACTTTATACAAATAAATGCACAGTTCCCTCCTGTTCTGATGCTACATACAATGTTCTGAACCTCACTTTTTCTACTGACCTCAAAGGTCATCTTGTTAACATTATTTATGATGTTCAATCTGTAATTTATTCTTAGGCCAGTCTAACTCTTTCTATGGTTTATACCTATTGAATTAATTTCTGTATCAGATAATACCTAAGGGAATTTACATCTGGGGATGCAATTAAACAAATATGTTGTAGCTGATTCCTGACCCAGCAATATTATATTCAGATTACTATAGAATGTGTATAGTTATATACATAGACTTATTAACCTGATTTCTCCTAAAACTTGATTAGATGAGAAATATTATGTATTCTTGCATTACATCATTCCTTTCTAAATTAATAGTGGCAAAAATTTAATAAGGTCACAAGCGTGGCTGTTTATCTGCATTTAGTCTTAGTAACTTTATTCCCCCCCCCATTTAAGGAAATCAGTGGCCCTGTTTTAAAAGCAAAATACTGAAATTACTGGCAAAATTGGTGTTAAATAGTGTTTTTTTTTAAATATGTCTTTTACCTCTGTATTTTATCCAGTGGGAGACCAATAGCATTTATAATTAGGATACTAAATTTGATTTACCTTTTAGAAACTTAAATTTCTTAAGAAGATCAGCACCTACAAAAGAGTCACAGAGGTACAAGAGGAGTCCACTGAAACACACCCCTTCACAATTGACATTGTTGGAGTGGGGTCTGGAGCTGATGTAGCATATGGCCACCTGAAATCATGAAGCAGAAAGAGCGTGGGCATTTCAAGAGCAAGCAAAATGTTTGCAGTTTAATTTAATCTTTATCTCAGGGTAAGGTAAAGGAGATGAGTTTTTTCCAGTGTTAAGTTAAATGGCTAGGTTATTTAAGCTTTGTACCTTTTTTATTTAGTGTGCCAAGTTTTAACCTGTTTAAAAAGCTGCTCGTTTATTTCTCATAATAAAGGAATGTTATGAGGGAAGTTAGTAGTAAGAAACAAAACAAGTCCCTCCATCTGAGAGTCTTTATAAAATCAGAAAATTAGGGCCAGATATGGTGGCTCACCCCTGTAATCCTAGCACTCTGGGAGGCTGAGGTGGGAGAATCTCTTGAGCTCAGGTGTTCAAGACCAGCCAAGCAGGAGTGAGACCCTGTTGCTACTAAAAATAGAAAAAAATTAGCCGGGTATGGTGGTGTGCACCTGTAGTCCCAGCTACTTGGGAGGCTGACGCAGGAGGATCACTTGAGCCCAAGAGTTTGAGGTTCCTGTGACTGAACTAGACTCTGTCTTAAAAAAATAAAGAAAAAGAAAATTATCTTCCACAAAAGTCATACTTAGGAAAGATTAAATGTTAGATTACCTTATTTTTTTTTTTTCGAAGATTACCTTATTGACAAGAATAAATTTTTAATCAGCTTTTCATTTAAATTTACTTAAATTTTCAACTGATGCTTAAAACAGTTCATGAATTAAAATTTTTGCCTCTATCTGGCTTCCATGAACATAAGGTAACTTCATAAAAATTATGGGGAATTGGCCAGGCATGGTGGCTCACGCCTGTAATCCTAGCACTCTAGGAGGCTGAGGTGGACAGATTGCTCAAGGTCAGGAGTTTGAAACCAGCCTGAGCCAGAGGGAGACCCCGTCTCTACTATAAATAGAAAGAAATTAATTGGCCAACTAATATATATATAGAGAGAGAGAAAAAATTAGCCGGGCATGGTGGCACATGCCTGTAGTCCCAGCCACTTGGGAGGCTGAGGAAGGAGGATTGCTTGAGCCCAGGAGATTGAAGTTGCTGTGAGCTAGGCTGACGCCACGGCACTCACTCTAGCCTGGGCAACAAAGTGAGACTCTGTCTCAAAAAAAAAATTATGGGGAATTGAATAAGATAGGAGTTAGAATGGTGGAATGGCTAAATGCATGGGCCAGTCTGCTTGGGTTCAAATACTGGTTCCTCCCCATTTATTAGCCACGTGACAATGAATAGTTTCCTTCATTTTACTATACCTCAGTTTCCTCATCTGTGGTGATATTACCTGTTTCATAGGTCTGTTGGGTGAATTAAATAATATATGCAAACCACTTAGTAAGTATTGGGTAAATGTTAGCTGCTATTAGTAGTAATGAGATTATGTTTTCTACTACCGAGGGCCCTGGACTCTAGGGTAGAGGAATTGGAAAAGATGTTGGTTAGACATGTAACTTAGTTAAATACCATAGAAAGTTTTATTACATCTGATGATTTTTAAAGTTTCTTTTATCTCTAAAATTCTACCAGCTGTGGCTCAATCCACAGTATAGATTATTGAAACATCATAAAAATGAGAATGTAAAATGTTTACACTGTTAAATTTTAAAAATTAAGTTTCTAATTGAGTGTTAAAAGATTGTGTATAATAGATACATGTGTTGTTTGTCAATACATACAAAGAAAAAACCCAGAAGGAAATGTAGCATACCAAAATGTTATGTTCCTGTTATAGGTAACTTTATTTTCTTCTTTATACCTTTAAAAAATTCTTTACAAGAAGGATGTATTACATTAATGACTAGAAGAGAATAATCCTAAGGGAAAGCTTAGTGGCAGGAGCCTGAAGGTGCAAATGGCAATGTTAAAAAAAACTAAAACATGCAAAGAAATTGAGAAAGAAGTCTAGGGGTGGGAAGTGGAAAAATGCCAGCTATAAAGGGCTCAGGTGGTATACATGTAATCACCTAAAATAGTGGCTGAGACATTGTGTGCCTTTGAAAAGCTCACAATCTTATGGAGAAAACCCACATAATTACAATATAATCTGATAAATGTTAAGGGAGGTGGGAGTAAGCAACTCCTTCTGCCCTAAGTCATCAAGGTAGGCTTTTCGGAGGAGCTAACTGAGCTAAGTTATCAGTGTTCACTGGCTGGTTTTATGGAGATGAACTAGGTATCAGGAGGGAGAGTTGCCATCGCATCTTGTAGGAGCCTTTACATGAGTGAATATGTCACAGGCTATTTTTGGTGTCTACTTAAGTTCTCAAAAGCTAAAATGGGAAAGAAATAGGTGGATGTGGGTAAGCAGAGTACTAACCACCACCACCCCTTTACCTCCGGTCCAATGTTAAGGTAGCAGTCAATGGCCAGCACAGGACTCTTGAAGTTACAGATGGCTTTGGGGAAGAGTTTATATGAAGCGTGCTGAAGGAATTTCTCCAGGAGAAACTGTGCAGGGGCTGCCAGTAGCGTGTGTTCACTGTCAGGAGCACAGATGTACTGAAGGGGTAAGATGGGTGCTAAGCTCTCTGACACCTGAAATCAGAGCCAAGATGATCATGGGAAATAAGTCTCTCACTAGATGAAACTGGATTGTATCCTAACAGTCACAAAATAATAGTAGTAGCACAGTGACAGATGCTAGGTTCTTGGGTCCTGAATTTTTTTTTCCTCTTGGGAATAATAGTACAATAGGATTTAACATAGGTTGCACACAGCAAGGACAGTAGAAGGTGGAAAGTAGGCTCTTTTGAAAGTTCACTACATTTAACAAGTATACACTGTGAGATCCAATAGACAGCCTTTTACAGCGGTGCTGGGTGTGTATGAGTCAAATCCTAGCCCATCCCAGCTTTAAAAAAAAAAGACAAAGGTTTCTAAGCTCCACGTGCTACAAATTATTAGACACCGGTAAATCTCAGAAAAGAGTAGACCTTGGAATTCACTCTTTACAGGTTTTGATCTGTATTGCTATCTGTAAAAAAAAAAAAAAATTCTGGCGAAGAACCAGACTAGCATCTTGATTTACATTTCTCTCGTGTATCACATAAGGCAGCAGTCCCCAACCTTTTGGCACCTGGGACCAGTTTCGTGGAAGACAGTTTTCCATGGACGGGGTGGGGGGAGATGGCGAGCAATGGGGAGTGGCTGCAAATACAGATGAAGCTTCGCTCTTGCTCACCCACCACTCACCTGCTGTGCAGGCTGGTTCCTAACAGGCTACGGACCGGTACCGGTCTGCAGTCTGGGGTTGGGGACGGCAAACAAAGGATGTAAAAATGTAACATTTGTCATCTTGAAACTAAAGCTCTGCTGGAAGGCTTAAATCTAACGTAATTTCATTGAATTGTTAAAACTTATGTTTTGGTGCTACACGAGTCCTCAGTAACAGAAAGGAGACTGCGAATTTGACATTAAGAACTATCTTGTATTACTTCACTTTCCAATCAAGTGGAAAGTGCTTAATGCTAGTATCTAATAACAGAGATATTCATAAGATGTCATTATGCTTGTTTTCAACACTCAAATCAGGCTTGCAAAACTTACCATGATCTTTGGTTTAATGATAAAGTCCCTTTGCCCGCCAACCTGAATATGTTTCTTCATGAGACTGAAGTTATTAAAGCGGCAGATGAGCAGGCCACTACTGTTTGTTCTCAGGTTAAAGTCAACATCTTCACAGAAATACCTAAATCATAACCACAACAATAGGTTTCTTTGACTGCCTGTCACATCTCAACCATGATAAGTATACATAGAGATAGGGTGGCAGATGTTGGGAGAGATCCTAAAATAATCAACCTTGCTTTCGTGGTGGAGCTCACCCTCATAACACTGTCCTGTGAAAAACCTTGATTTGGGCATTATAGGAAGTATGGTGATTTTTGTCCCAGATATGCAACACGGTTTTAGATATCCCTGTGCAAAACCAGGATTGTATTCCTATTCTGTATACTCGGGCAGAACAGCATTGCAGAGGTGTTCTAGTTTTAAAATTTTGGCTACACACAGGATGAAATATCTGCCAAAGTTAAAACACAGAAGTGAGGGCCAGTGGCTCACGCCTGTAATCCCTAGCACTCTGGGAGGCCGAGGCGGGTGGATTGCTCGAGGTCAGGAGTTCAAAACCAGCCTGAGCAAGAGCGAGACCCCATCTCTACTATAAATAGAAAGAAATTAATTGGCCAACGAATATATATAGAAAAAAATCAGCCGAGCATGGTGGCGCATGCCTGTAGTCCCAGCTACTCGGGAGGCTGAGGCAGGAGGATCGCTTGAGCCCAGGAGATTGAGGTTGCTGTGAGCTAGGCTGACGCCATGGCACTCACTCTAGCCTGGGCAACAAAGCGAGACTCTGTCTCAAAAAAAACAAACAAACACAGAAGTGAAAGCAGCAGCTATTCTGATAGCCACAGGGTCCGGGGTTGGCATAATAGGGACTTTATGGTCCCTGTGTTTCTTCCTTGGTCCCCTCAGATTTTTCAGGAACATGGACATAATTTATTCAGGAGGTAAAACCAGGGCTAGTGTGCTTATCCCTATCGGTTGCCTTTTCCCAGTGGGATCCAGATCTCTGTGTCTTGCTCTTACTAATACTTGGGGAAAGTTATTTCCTTCTGAGTTCTAAGGGTGAATGAGGGTTTAGTCTTAACATGTTTGTGTGTCCACATACTACTTTGTGTTGAGTCAAGTAGTTTTTGTGCTGTTTTAGTTCTTACTGAATAATCAGATGGCTGAATGTGTTTTCTAAGCATTTCATGTTGTAACAGCTTTTTTTTTTTTTTTTTTTTTTTTTTTTTTGAGACAGAGTCTCGCTTGTTGACCAGGCTAGAGTGAGTGCCGTGGCGTCAGCCTAGCTCACAGCAACCTCAAACTCCTGGGCTCAAGCAATCCTTCTGCCTCAGCCTCCCGAGTAGCTGGGACTACAGGCATGCGCCACCATGCCCGGCTAATTTTCTATATATGTTAGGTGGCCAATTAATTTCTTTCTATTTATAGTAGAGACGGGGTCTCGCTCTTGCTCAGGCTGGTTTCGAACTCCTGACCTTGAGCAATCCGCCCGCCTCAGCCTCTCAGAGTGCTAGGATTACAGGCGTGAGCCACCGCGCCGGCTTGTAACAGCTATTATTAAGGGTCTAGGTCAGTTTGGGACTTGTGATCCCCTCTTTCTCCTGGTCCATATAAAGAGTTTCTCAGCTTTTCAATTACAGTCACAGAGACAGTGGAATAAAAGCATTACAGAGGCTAGAGCTGGGCAGAAATAATCGGTAGATGCCAGGATTACTTGTTCTACAAGGCCTAACTTACCTGTTGAAATCATACTGCACATTCTGAGTCAAGTCTATGTTGAGGAGAATGAAATCGTGCACGTGGCACCTAGAAAATGGGGCCTTTAGGCTCTGAGAAGTCAGCTTGCTGCTCCATTTCTGTATGCCCAAGAGTGCATAGTGGACAATTTTTGGTGTGGCTTCGATATGCTGCAAGACACTCTTCAAGGACACATTCTTACTGGAAATTCCTGCTTCCATGGGCTGGCTATGAAATATGAAGTTAGTTTATTTTAGATGTCAATAAATATTACTGAAGAGAGGATCATTTGTGAATAGCCTACACTACTGTATACTTGTAATAATGTAAAGGATATAATCAACTGATAGACTTTGTATTAGCCTGGAAGGGAAGAGGATATATAAAGCCCAGTTTTCACACTGCATGTCAGTGTTAACTTAAATAAGCTGCCTTTTGGGGGTGAGGCTTATCACTTTAGGGCAGAGAAAGCAATGCAGCCCATGTTTCAAAGTGAATAATGAGTAGGGAGTTACCAAAGAGAGGTAGCCGAAGGTTAGAAGCACAGAAATATACTTCCCAGTTCTGATAATTACGTATAGTAAATATTTGAAAACTTGACTGGCCTTAAATCCATAGTAGAAACAAGGACACAAAATCACAATACTTGAGCTGGAAGGGGCTTAGAGATTATCTGGCAGTGTTTAAGTGGGGAGTACTACTGAATTTGAGGGGCTATTTATTGCATAGTACTTTTAAATGTTTAGCATTCCCTAGTCTTCACAACCCCCCTGTGGACCACCCCCTAGCACTGTGACATCCCCAAATGCTCTCTAGGAGAGCAGCACTGCTTTTAGCCCAGCCATAATTTTACAGGTGATGGACTTGAGATACACAGAGGTGAGATGCTTTCCCTTTTCATACAGGCAGTCAAGAAGCAGAGCTGGGGTTACAGACCAGGCCTCCTGATTCAGACGTCAACAGATAAATCAGTGTGTCAACAAACTTTTGTAGCTAACCAACGCCATGATGCCAAAATGGTCCAGGAATTTAATGACATAGTGAATGTCTACATAAAAAATTCTTAAGTCATCACAAAATGTGCTAGTGAGGGTAGACCTTGGTTGACCATTTTGCTCTGGAAAGCTGTCTCTCTTACTCACTTCCATGTGTAACTGCAGCTGAAAAAAGTATCTTCCCTATAGCATTGTGTCATAATCTCCCAGAACTGCTTTGAAGTATCACTACCTGGTCTGCTCCTGAATACTGTGAATGTTCCACAGGACACACGAGTCATCCATCACAACAATGAAAGGCCAGACACACTGGCGTTTAATTCCCAGCTCCTCCAGGCGGTTCCTCTCCAGTTCTAGGTTGTGATATGACAGCTCCTTAATGAGGAACCTGGCAGCACCTGGAAGGCAACATAACCACATCTACACATTTTTTAGTCAGGCTTGGCTGAAGCCCAACAGGCAGCTCAGTCTCTCCACAGGGATGCCTGTTCACGCGGCAGCCACGCAGGTGGGAGCCAACCAAATGTTCAGAGCAGTGGCTCTCAAACTAGTTTATGTAAGAGTGACTGGAGAATCACTTGGAAGTAGATTCCTGGAGCCCATCACCAGAGATTTACTTGAGTAGGTCTGGAGAAGCCCCAGAAACCAGAGATATCTGATGTTACAGATGATCTAGGAACTACACTTTTGGAGTACTGCAAGAATCCAGTTTCCCCGGTACGTTAAAGGATACCACATATAGTAATTGCCATTACTTTGAAGTGTGCACGCTCAGTCTTGGAAGCAGCTACTCACACGTCCTGCACTAGGAAGTTTACCACAGCTGCAGTGGGTGGATATGCGACTTCCACTGATGGGTCCCCTGCTTTTAGATACTTTTAGGAAATTGGCCGCAGCACCTTCTCTGAAGAAGATTATGGAAACTGGCACCCCCTTCCCTTGATCTACTTATTGCAAGAGGCAATATGGTGTAGTAAAAGAATAGATGGGAGCCAACCTGTCTGATTTTGAATCCTGATTCTGCCACTTTCTGACCATGTTACCCTGGATAGGTTAGCTCCATTGTGCCTTGGCTTCTCCACTGGTAAGGAAGAGACCATAATGTCTATCTCATAGGACTGTATGGTGCACAGGACAGTGCCTCGCTCACAGTATGTACTCAGTGAGTGTCGGCGATTATTAAGGTGATGATCAGGAATTAGCCAAATTTTATGAGTGGCCACCCTAAAATGAAACAAAATGTAGATGATAATGAAACAAAGAGGCTCAAACTATTTAAATCTTTGGAGGAACCCAAAGAAGTTTGAATGGATTAAGGAGTAAAACCAGGATATAGGAAAATCTACCTTCCAAGAACATGTGGGTAATAGCTCACATTCTCAACAACATCTAATATGGGCTGTATGTGAAATCCCACAGCCAATAGCATCATAGCCAGTCGTGAAAGACTGAAAGCTTTTCCAGATCAGGACCAAGACAGGGATGGCTGCTTTCACCACTTCCAATTAACATAATACTGGAAGTCTTAGAGAAATTAAGCAAGAAAAAGAAATGAAATAAAAGGCATCCAAATTGGAAAGAAGAAAACTATCTCTGTTCCTAGACAACATAGGTAGAAAACTCTAAAAATTTCCCACAAAAAACTGTTAGAACTAATAAAGTTGCAGATGTAAAATCAATGCCAAAAATTAGTTTCATTTCTGTATTCCAACAATGAGTAATCTAAAAAAGGAAATTAAGAAAACAGTTCCGGCCGGGCACGGTGGCTCACGCCTGTAATCCTAGCACTTTGGGAGGCCGAGGCGGGTGGATTGCTCAAGGTCAGGAGTTCGAAACCAGCCTGAGCAAGACCCCGTCTCTACCAAAAATAGAAATTAATTGACCAACTAAAAATATATATACAAAAAAATTAGCCGGGCATGGTGGCGCATGCCTGTAGTCCCAGCTACTCGGGAGGCTGAGGCAGTAGGATCGCTGAGCCCCGGAGATTGAGGTTGCTGTGAGCCAGGCTGACGCCACAGCACTCACTCTAGCCTGGGCAACAAAGTGAGACTCTGTCTCAAAAAAAAAAAAAAAAGAAAGAAAGAAAGAAAGAAAGAAAACAGTTCCATTTACAGTAGCATCAAAAAGAATAAAATACGTAGGAGTAAACTTAACAAAGGAAGCCAAAGACTTGTGTAGTGAAAAGTACAAAATACTGCCAAAATAAATTAAAGACACTAGTAAACAGAAGGATACTCCACGTTCATGGATTAGAATATTTAACGTTAGATGTCAGTACTACCTAAAGTGATTTGTAGATTTATTGCAGTCCCTATCAAAATCTGAAAGACTGCAGAAATAGAAAAATCCATCCTTAAATACATATGGAATCTCAGGGGACCCCAAGTGGCCAATACCATCTTGAAAAAGAACCTAAAGTTGGAGGTCTCATATCTCCTGATTTCAAAACTTACCACAAGGCTATAGTAATCAAAAGAGTATGGTAGTGGCATGAAGAGAGACATATAGAAAGCCCAGAAATAAAACCCCCTCACATATGGTCAAGTCGCTTTTGATGAGGTCTTTCAATGGGGAATAGAAGGTCTGGTATGGGAAACTGGATATCCACATGCAAAGAATGAAATTGGACCCTTATCTTAGGCCATATAAAAATTAACTCAAAATAGATCAAAGACCTAAACCTAAAAGCTAGAACTGTAAAACATTTAGAATAAAACATAAGGGATGACTTCTTGATGGCATTGAATTTGGCAATGATTTCCTGCATGTGAGACCAAAAACAAAGGCAACAAAAGAAAAAACAGACAAACTAGATTTCATCAAATAAAGTGAAAAGGAAATCCATGGAATGAGAGGAAATATGTACAAATACCTGATGAGAGGTTAATATCCAGAATGTATACTCCCTTATAAGAACTCTTACAACTCAACAGTGATAAAAAATGATTCAGGCCAGGCGCGGTGGCTCACGCCTGTAATCCTAGCACTCTGGGAGGCCGAGGTGGGCGGATTGCTCAAGGTCAGTAGTTTAAAACCAGCCTGAGGGCCGGGCGCTGTGGCTCACGCCTGTAATCCTAGCTCTTGGGAGGCCGAGGCGGGTGGATTGCTCAAGGTCAGGAGTTCAAAACCAGCCTGAGCAAGAGCGAGACCCCGTCTCTACTATAAATAGAAAGAAATTAATTGGCCAACTGATATATATATAAAAAATTAGCCGGGCATGGTGGCGCATGCCTGTAGTCCCAGCTACTCGGGAGGCTGAGGCAGAAGGATCACTCAAGCCCAGGAGTCTGAGGTTGCTGTGAGCTAGGCTGACGCCACGGCACTCACTCTAGCCTGGAGAACAAAGTGAGACTGTCTCAAAAAAAAAAAAAAAAAAAACAAAAACCAGCCTGAGGAAGAGCGAGACCCCATCTCTACTATAAATAGAAAGAAATTAATTGGCCAACTAATATATATAGAAAAAATGAGCCGGGCATGGTGGTGCATGCCTGTAGTCTCAGTTACTCGGGAGGCTGAGGCAGCAGAATTGCTTGAGCCCAGGAGTTTGAGGTTGCTGTGAGCTAGGCTGACGCCACGGCACTCACTCTAGCCTGGGCAACAAAGTGAGACGCTGTCTCACAAAAAAAAAAAAAAAAAAAAAAAAAATGACTCAACTGAGAAATGAGCAAAGGACTTTGGAAACATTTCTCCACAGATGATATGCAAATGGATAAGAAGCATGTGAAGAAATCTCAACATCACTCATCATTAGGGGAATGCAAATCAAAATCACAAATAAGATACCACCTCAAGAAGAAAAAAAGTGTTGGTGAAGATGTGGAGAAATTGGAACCTTTGTGCACTGCTGGTGGGAATGTAAAATGGTGTAGCCACTATGGAAAACAATATAGTTGGTGATTCTTCAAAAAAATAGAATTATTATATCCAGCAATTCCACTTCTGTGTATATACCTAAAGGAATTAGAAGGGTCTTGAAAACATATTCGTACACCTGTGTTGACAGCAGCATTGTTCACAGTAGCCAAAAAGTAGAAGAAGCCCAAGTGTCCATCAACAGATGAATGGATAAACAAAATATATACATACAATGGAATATTACCCAGCCTTTAAAAAGGAAGGAAATTTCGACACATGCTACAACATGGGCGAATCTTGAGGACATTATGCTAAGCTAGTCACAAAAGGACAAATACTGTATAATTCCACTTATATGAGATACTTAGAGAAAGTTAGGATGATGGTTGCCAGAGGCTGAGGGGAGGGAATGGGGAGTTGTTTAATTGGTGTAGAGTTTTAGTTCTGCAAGATAAAAAGAGTTTTCAGGATGTGTTTCACAACAGTGTGAAGGTACTTAACACTTCTGAACTGTACATTTAGAAATGGTTAAGATGGTAAGTTTTATGTGTTTTTATCCAAACTAAAAAATAATAGTTTGTATTTATTTGTACATATGTTGGCCTTATCCCCAAATTATTGTACTAATAGCATAACTGGTACTACACAATTCAGTCAAATTGGGGATGAGGAAACTTTTTCTCGTAAGGTTCAGTTAGGTACAAAAGAGGGTTATATTCGTATTAAAAAAGACTTAAGTTAATTTGAGGATAGGTGGTTTGGGGGAGGATAAAGGATCAGAAGTATACAAAAATCTTAATTCACTTGACTATATCAAATGTGATAAATGTGGAAAATAAAATTTTATTAAAAATAATAAAACTACTTTTGAAAATCTTTTAATCCCTTATTAAGGGTTTGAAGCTGAAGGATATGTAAGGGAACAGAAAGGAACAAGAAGGGAAGAGGCTGATAAAGGCAGGGAAAGAGATGAACACACAGGGAGAGACAGAAGCTAAGTGGGGAAAGCAGGAGACCCTGGGGAGAAGAAACTTGGAGGTTCAAGAAAAGTGCTCAGGTCTCTTCTGCCTTCCACTCTAGCTCTAAGCTGGGTGTTAATACTTCCCTCTAACATAGGAATTAGCAGCTCTTTGTCCCAAATCCTTCTGCTACTCAGCACTGAGTTAGACACCTCCAGAATCTGATGGGAAAAACTGTTTAAAACTACAGTGCAAGAAGTGCCCAGAAGAGTACAGCTCTAAAACACGGCAGATTTAGGTGGAGGTTTCCTGTCTGAGTAAGGAAAACCAAAAGGTTCTAGACATCTCCAGTGCCTCCCCATAGCTCTGCCAGACATTCAGCATCCATGAGCCCCCTTTGAGAAATCAGCTTATTGTTCTTAAACCCTGTGGGGAAAAGCAGGAAAGACTGCTTCCACGTACTTTTGCTGTATCTTAGGCAGTAATGAAGCTTACAATTCCCCGGCTGTAGAGCAGCCCTCTGGGAACTTTCCATGTGTCTTTAGGATGAGATAACTCAGGGACCCTCCTGATCTGGGTGAACCACTCGCTCGCCGCTCCCTCCCTCCCGTGGACCATCTGTTTTCTCACTGTTACGTTCCTGCCCCACAGTGCTCAACCCAGGAACATTTGCAGCCTACAACCCCAAATCCTTCCCAGGGTGCTCCATATACATTATCTTCCTTACTAGTCCTCAGAAACGCTACAAAACGGCAGATAAGGGGGAAAAGAAAACTCATATTCAAAGAGGAGTCAAAAGACCTTTGGTTAGGAGGGCAGGACTCTCCAGAGGCAGAGGAACCTTTGAAAGTTTCCTGCCAGGGGAATGGAACTCAGTTTGTCTTCTCAGACCTTCTCCCCATCCCAGGAGGGCCCTTACCCACGCCTGCATTATTGAACATGCCGGGAAGCACCAGCATGATGTGGTTGGGCCAGTACTTGCGGTACAGCGGCATCTCATATTCTTTGACCACCAGAAGGTGAAGGTGGCTGATGCCCTCCATAGCGTGGAAAAGGTTTAGGAGTCCATGCTCATGGCGACCACTGGAAGGAGTGAAAATAGGGCTTTTGACTGCATTCAAATTCTGCTGAAAGGATAAAAACAGACCAAAAAGGGAAATTAAAGCCCTTAGATACAAGAAGCTTAGAGACCCTGATCTAGTGCCTGGCAGTCCTTGCGTCCCGATGTTTTTACCCACCTTGTCTGAAACCAGGGGCAGCCGCATACTCTCCAGGTGTTTGCCCTGCTTGCTGAAGACAAAGTGACTCTCTTTGGATTTGGGAATGATGAAATAAAGCTGAACCTCTTCTCCCAGCATAGAGGAAGAGAATGTGAAGGCATGAAGGGTGGAGTCAGACATCTACATTTGCAAAGAAGAAAGGGAGATAATGTAAGCTCATGGTTTCTAAACTTTCACCCTTTTCCTTTAGTTTGTTATTAAGAGAGGTGAACTGACATGAACTTATAAATGCCACCAGACCTTCTGGCAACATTTCACGTGTTGGGAAGGCAAACGCTTCATTGTTTAGTAGCTGCCACTGACATGAGAGCCAAGCATCTTGCCTCTCCATGGGAGGAGAAGGGCTCATTGCTTGGCACTGTCTGCATTCCTCATGCTCTTAGAGCCACAACTGCTCAGTCGTATGCAGAGGGGGCCAGATACACCTGTGGGACGTCCTGCTACGTTCGCGCTCCCAGAGGTCCCTGGTTATGGGGGAAAACACTTCTCTGTGTGTGTCAGGTCAAATGAGTTGAATATCAGCTCTCTAAATAAAATACAAGGACTGACATCATTAAAATGCCTCTGTGGCCCCATCTTTACAGTAGGAGTTGAAGAGGTTTGAACAGTCATTTAGCTCAGAACACTGGCTTCAGGGAGAGACCATTTGACTCACTGAAGCCATATATACATCTAACCTATTTTTAAAGTTGCTGGGAAGTTCACATGCTCTCAGTAACCCATCTCAGTGGATAATTATATAATAGGCCTTTTTATGTGCTTTATAATGCAGATGATATTTTGCTTAGTGAAAGGATAACATCAATTTTCATTAGCAACTAGAATTCAGGTGGGTTTCCTAATGGTTTTCAACCAAAATACTATATTTCATAGAAAAATATTGTACTTCTTTCTTTAAATTCTAGTTTATTCTGCTTCACAAATGTGGGAATATACTACTTAATATTATAATGACACGGAAACTATATGAATAGAGGGGTTTTAATAAAGAGACCTTTTTAAAAACCTATGATCTATATACCAGGGGACTTGAGTCTTTTATATTCCTAAAGCACTGTGAGCTGATTTCAAAGCAGACGTCCAAAAGTTTTCAGTAACACCAAGAAAACAAATGGGCTATAAAAGGTAACTTGTATTAGAAAGGCAGAATGATTCAATCAGTTTTGAAGCACATCCCTTCTAGTACCCATTTGTATTTCAGGATTAGATGTGGAAAGGGTGAAGATCTGGTCCTGAAGAACAAAAAGCAGGTTTGGGGGAGTCCAGTCAGCATGGCCTATAAGAAGCAAGAGTTGTTTCTAGGCGTTCAGAGCCAAGTCGTAAAAATTAGGGGAAAGCAGGCTCTGGATACTACTATCGTTTGTCGCCTTTCCTGTCTTAAAGATGCACTTGCCAAAAAGAAGACAAATACTAGGGAGTATTGGCTCACATTCTGTATTCATCTCTCTCAGTTTACACTCATAAAACAGACATTGACTCCACTGGACAAAACTACTCCAAGCAGGAGTAAGAATATGATTGGGTTGGTGCAAATCAACAGACATGTTAGAATCACAGCCCAAAGGGCACGCCCTGTGGATTTGTTAGATACTAGTGCCATTTTAGTCAACAATCCAAATGGGGATGAGGAAGACCCTTTTACCAAATGTACTATAACATACGGGTCACAGATAAACATCTCAGCTACTTTCTAACCTAAATATGACACCTGTAACCATTTTGGTGAAGTAATTTAAGACACTAAGCTGCTTCCCCTCCCTCCCTAATAACCCCAATAAGCTCAACTTTGATTTAATCATTGCTTCATGCATTTTCTCACCAATGAGTGGCTCCTTCTCATAAACTCTGCTTTACCTAGGGCCTGAAAGTAGGACCGTGAAATTTCATCCCTCCACTCCCTACCCTTTCATACAAAAGCCATATTGGGTAACAGGTCCAAGGGCAAAGGTGGGGGCTGCACCTGGGCGGCCGAGGTGAAGTCCATGTACTGGTGGCACTGCTCACAGTGGTGAAAAGTGTTGTAGGCTGCATATTTGGTCAGCATCATGGACACAGTTTCTCGTTTCCTGGGCTCCTCAACTTTGGATTCCTTTATTACTTCTGTGTATAAAGGGGCAAAAAAAAAAAAAAAAAATTCTATGATAGCACATGTCTCCCTCATGCCTAGGGAAAAAAGTCCCCTTCTCCCCAAAAGGACTTTTCCAAGGATTCAATAATTTATGCTTTGAGAAGCAGATATGAAAATTAAAAGATGATATGCGTGTCTGTAAGGGAGAAAAGAGAAAAACAGATTTAACTACCCCAGGCCTCCTGCCCTGATTTAGGTTCCCCTTGACCTTCAAAGGAGGGAGGTTTGGCTCCAATTGCACTGACCTTGTTTAACCCCTGCCAGCTTCTCAGTATATACCAGGCTCATCAGACTGTACTTGGGATCGTGCACACTGACGTCGAAAGGCATTTTACTGAAGCTCTCGATGTCAGGCCAGGGCTCTCCCTCTGACTGGCTCACTTCACTGCTTTCACTGTGATCTAGGACAAGAAGACAGTACACAGAGCAGGCAGATTGACCTTCCTCCCTCCCAAGCAGCAGGGAGTGAGGTTTTATGAAACATAAAGCCTAAAATGGGTGGACAAAGGCATTTTTGAAAAATGAGCTTCTCTTTCTCAGGTTAGAAGGAGCCAGAATTCTTCAGACCCAAGCTGAAAGGAATGTTTGTCCTCACTGGCCCCCAGCATTCATCTCTACAGATGCAGTCTATAAACTCCCATATCTATAAGATCAAACGAGTCTCCCAACTACCCCAAATGTCCTTATAAAAGCTTGATTAATCTTGATGATCTAAATTGTTTTACAAGTTTAGCTGTGGGGTGTTAAGATGTTGATATCCAAGAGATTTTAGGATGCACTGAGCAAGATCCTCAATGTTTCCCACATGTTATTGTTGTAGAATCACCTGGGGAGCTTGTAAGACTCCCCACACTCAAGCCACATACCCCAGACCAGTTAAATCAGTGTATTTAAAGCACTGGGACAGTGGCAGACACACAGGTATCCAACAGATTATTGTTAATAATAATTAAAATTTTTAGGATCAAATAGTAGCTTAAGAGAACTTTCAAAAGGGATAAAAGAAGAAATACACTTTCATAAAAAGTCTAAAGACTGGAAGTACAGCTATTATCTTTTTTTTTTTTCAGTCTTTCATATGATTTATTTTCTCCCTTCACGCATAATAATATGATATCCAAATTTTGTCTTCACTGGTGGATCTGTAAACACAGGTTTCTCCATCCCACTTATAGGCAAGCCAAATGCTGCTTCTTGAAAAGGTCCCATCGTGGACCCTCTGGTCATCCAACACAAGTCACCCCCTTGCTTGGCTTTATCTTCACTATATTGGGCAGCCACTTCACTGAATCTTGTTCCAGACTTTAACTTTTCCATGGCTTCCATGACTTTGCCGTGTTTCTCACATAGAATGTGTCTGACCTTTACCGCATTGCCACCGCCGTTGGGACCCTGAGCCTTCTTGTCAGAACTGTCGCTCCCAGAGGCTGCTCCCCCTTTTCCAGAACCACTTTTTCCTTTGAGCGGCATCTCCTAAACTTGCCGTTGAACTCCAGCTGTTATCTTTTAACACAAGTAATACCATTTATTTTTATATCCCTGAGCTAAAGTTTGTGCTTTATTTAAAGTTTCAAGATTATTCTAGTTTTTTAAAAACGTGTCATTGTGCCTCTTCAGAATACCATTGCATTCACCTGCACTAAAGTGAGGGAGAAGGAAGAAAGCCAGACTAGTAGTATATCTCACTACAAAGGCCAGGTTCTCCTGTCCAATGGGCTGTAACGTACTCTCAGCTCACAGACACAGGGTGAGATTCAAGGTCACTGTATTATGATCCGAGGATAAAACCAAAGGCATCACTCTGTTGCGGTGCCAAGGAGCCTGGTGGGAAAGCTGGCAGGAATGCCAGGGCCCCGACTCCTGGTCTGCTTGGCTCTGGCTTTGCCCTTCTGGGCCCTGCCCCCTTCCAGGGGTCTGGGGTGTTTTGAGGCTAACCTGGAGCTCTGGCTCTCCTCTGTGGGGGCCTGGGGAGTCGCTGCAGTTCAGCTAGGGACATGAGGAGACATGGATGGTAAGAGAAGATCGTGTGTGTGTGTGTGTCTAAAATCGTGAGCGGGAATTGATGAGGAATGGAAATAGTGCTGAAGCCATAATAAAATGATTAAATATGTATGATTCTACTTATTCTTGGCCTGCACTTAAACTAGTCCCTTCCGCTGGTCAGGGAACAGGTCCAACTATTTAGGTCAAACAAGTATGGTAAGATCTCTAAGAGTTAACTTGATAGATGATACTGAGGGCTTTCCCTATCCTGGACTCATCTTTGAGGGACCTGAGGAGAACTTCTACCCGGTAGCCTTACTGCCTCCCCACGATTCCCCTCCAGCATGGTTCTGAGACGGGAAGCCATAGTTTTGAGGCCACTGTTCTTAGCCACAGAATGGGATTGTCTCCCTGGGGTTAGATGGCTGGAAGGATCCTGCTCTGCACGCTGGCTCCCACAGCCCTGTGGAGCACTCGCCCCTGTGTCTTAACTGCCAGCGGGAAGGGATTTTATTTGTGGTGCCAGCATTCGTAGATGTTTTCATTTCATTATAGGAATCCTATGCCTTCACTCAGAGCCTGTGGTTAAAATATAAGATATACTCCAGCTGACCAACCACGGACTAATATCCAGAATTTGCCCTGGATTTCTAAGCAGTTGAATACTACACATTGAATTTTATAACCATTTGGCCATCTAGGGAATTAATCTACCTAACAGGGCTTTATAAAATGCCTCTGTGCCCAGCACCTTGCTGGACATTGTGGAGAGAGGGAGGCCAGAAGTAGAATACTCTATCCCTGACCTCAAGGAGCTAAAAAACAAAGGCTACAGCTTACTTAGAACTATTTGCTGGGCATATCTTCTTTAACCTCACAATAACACTGCAAGTTAGGTATGCAGAAATCCCAGAAGGCAGAAGCAAACTCCCAGGATTTGGTGTTTAATGCCTTTACATCTTGCCCCTCAGCCGCCCCTCACGGCTCTGGCTCAGAACTCACCAGCGTTGATCTCCTCCTCGTCATACACATCCACCTCCAGGAGCCTGATGAGCATGCGGAAGAGGATCCTAAGGAACTGTAAATAGGAGCCAGTCTTTCCCACCTGATGGAAACATTTTGCATTGCGGAGGGGTTGGAGGAGGGGAAGAAAAAAGAAAAAGATTTCACACCTTGGCTCTTCAGTGTTGCCTTCTGCCTCTCGGAGGCCTAAATGAGGTCCTCATTGCTCTGTCACACCCACTCCCCACCCCCCAAGAGGTTCCCTGGCTTCTTCCTTCGTGGGGAAGATGCACCAACCCTAGCCTACGACAGGGCCCGGCCCCACCCCGCCCGTCCCTACCTGGGGAGGCCCAGTCAGCAGCAGCCGCCGGGGGTGGAAGGTCCGCGTGCCAGAGGCCGGGTCTGGCTGGTTGCTGTAGTCAGCGTGGTGCTGCCGGGCAGAGGTCCACTGCCTGTAGTAGAGCGACTGCTCCTCACTGCTCATGTCCTTGTGCAGGAATGGCCGCAGGGAGCTCACCCAGGCCACATCGGCGTGGGGCAGCAGGGACGAGGAGGACGGCAGCTTGCCACCCTTCTGGGAGCCCAGAAGGCTGTAAGCAGCTTTGGATAAGATCACTATTGGTGGCAGGGCTGCATGCAGGCCCCTACAGCCTCTGAGAGGCTGTCCTGCCCACGGAAGGGTCCTGGGTCCCGAGGAGGATGACGAAGGCTTGGAGGTGGTGCTGCTCGCCATCTGGGGGCCCAGGGAATCGCACTCCTGCTTTAGAGCCTCCCCAGCTCCGGCCATGCCGGCGGAGACCCCTTCGTCCAGCCCTACGCTGGCGGCTGGGCTCTGGAAGCTGGGGATCAAGGACTGCTTCTGGGACTTGTCGGCCGTGCTGGAAGAGCTTACCCCATTCTCCATGATGGAACCTGAAAGAGGAAGCCACCCCGTGCCCACCCTGTGACTGATGCCGAGGTTTGCTCCTCCCAGGCTCCCGGCACCTCTGAGAGGGAGGTGAAGGCCAGGAAAGCAGCTGAAACCTCGCTCAGCTCTGTGGCTGCAGATCCTGTGCTCGAAATCTTCCCTTTGCCTCACTGTCCATCCTGGCCCATCCTGCTCCCTTGCCCTGGCTTCTCGGTGGGTTTGGCCAATAGGAAGCACCAGCAGGAAGTTGGTTATTTCTTCCCCAGCTTCCTCCTGCATGGTCACCCTGGGTTGGCCACCTTTCTCTACTGAGGGCTTCGGCTCAGGTCCCAGTAACTGTTCCCTCACTTCAGGCCCAGAGGTGGGCAGGGCTCCCTGGGATTAACTAGACCCTAGTTCTGCACCACCTCTTGCTGCTTTTCTAAGCCCCTATCTTTGCAGTAGTCACTTTATTAAACTCTCCTCAAATGACCTTACTTGGATCTGACATCTGATTCCTTCTAGGACCCTGCCAGTCCAGGCTGCATATTCAGGTCCTTCTCCAATGGCTGCTTTCTGGGAGCTGAGGGCCTCACACTTCTGGCTGTGGATAAACTGCCAGGCTGCAGCCACTTCCATGGATCCCAAAGCAGGGCTGGGGGTGTCGCCATGCAAAGGCATAATCTACTCCAAATGAGGTGTTGCTCTTCCCCAAAGTATCCCTGCACATCTGGCAATTGACTTCATTTTTATTTTTTATTTATTTATTTATTTTTTTGGAGACAGAGTCTCACTTTTGTTGCCCTGGCTAGAGTGAGTGCCGTGGCATCAGCCTAGCTCAGAGCAACCTCAAACTCCTGGGCTCAAGCGATCCTCCTGCCTCAGCCTCCCAAGTAGCTGGGACTACAGGCATGCGCCACCATGCCCGGCTAATTTTTTGTATATATAATTTTAATTGGTCAATTAATTTCTTTCTATTTTTAGTAGAGACGGGGTCTCGCTCAGGCTGGTTTCGAACTCCCGACCTCGAGCAATCCGCCCGCCTCGGCCTCCCAGAGTGCTAGGATTACAGGCGTGAGCCACCGCGCCCGGCCTGGCAATTGACTTCAAATATGCTTTTTCCTCAAAGGATCAGCCACTTTGGTTTGAGGACAAACAGAAGCTCATTACATTCAGGACTAATGGCCCACTCTGAACTCAGATAGGTGCTGTCCAGGCATGTAAGTCAAATGCCAACCTTGGGGAATCCTGCATGAACAGCCATTGATTGGAGGTTGTTAAAACCAAGTCCCTCCACCTGCTCATCCAGCTTTCAAGTCTTTCCATCTTATAGGAGACCTCGGCCTTCCCCTCACAGCCCTGGGTTCCCTGGGCAGTGAGCCCCCATCACCTCAGAGGGGCCTGTGGGGAGGGAAACTAAATAGCCAAAGGCAAACCATTGCCTCTGTCCGAGTTAATTGGAGCAAGGACAAGAAAATCGTGGGGCAGCTCTGTGAGTGAAGGGAAAGGAAGGCGTGTGACCAAAGGACCACAGGAAGGCAGATAAACTCCCCCTCCTCACCATTCCTTCCTGGTTCTGGAATGCAAAGGGTGTGATTTTCTCCTCATCCCTTCTGTTACCCTGTACTATCCTCTGACCCTCTTGACTATTCTGAAATCTCTCTGAAGGCTCAGAAAACTGCACCTGTAGAGGTGGGGTTGAGGAGGTAGAGTGGTAACCACAGTAGCCCTAACCCCTGGCTGAGGGGAGCAGCTGGGCATACCCAAGGCAAGGGCAGTCCTCAGGCTCCCTGGGGCTAAGGGTCACTACAGGCAGAAGACCCACAGATCGCTGCCTCCTTAGCTCCCCCATGGAGCCATCCAACACCTGCTGACAGAATGAACAGGAAGCTTCATTACTTTTCTTTTTTTTAAGAGACAGGGTCTGGCTCTGTCACCCAGGTTGGAGTGCTGTGCTGCAATCATAGCGCACTGCAATTTCCAGCTCCTGGCCTCAAGTAATCCTCCTTTCTTAGCCTCCTGAGTAGCTGGGACTATAGGTGCATGCCATTACACCTGGCTAATTTTTAAATTTTTTGTAGAGATGGTGTCTTGCCATGTTTGGCCAAGCTTTATTACTTTCATAATTAGAAAAAAAATTGAAATAATGTTGGATTTGCTGTAATACAATTTATCAGAAGAAAATTCACGCCAGGTGCTGCCATAAGACACACAGAAATTCTGTAAGAGAGGGGCCTCTCTCTCGTGCATGCTGCATGGGGGATCTTCGCCATCGACGGTGGCCCCAGAGTAGCCTTCGGTATACAGACGCTGGCCATTACCTATTCAGTCAGTCCGTCATTCAAACAAACATTTTTGTGCCAGGTGCAAAGCCACTTAGCACAGACTTACAGCTTTAGGACCTAGAAGAACGGGGCCCTTGTGCAGGGCCATATATGAGATGTATAATAACTGTGAGGAGATTGAGGGTGGGGAAGACTAGGGAAAATGGTTCAGGCTGGCGTTGATAAAATGTATTATATTCAGCCTGTTACCAAGCTCTTCATTAAGAGTCTACCCAGAGAAGCATTTTGTGGCTGTTCAACAGTCACGTTTTCCAAGTATCGCTGAGGTCTAGAGAGGACGCCGGAGTCACCAAGGGCTCCCCTGAAGCCTTGGGGTGTCAGTAAAAGCCTCTGCCTTCCACGCTCCCCCCCACCTCCTGACTCCCATCCCTCCCATCTGGGAAGGAGAAAAGAAAGTACGGACCCGAAGTTCCCGTGACGGCGCTGCTGTTGCTCTGGGGCCGGTCCAGGTCGATCAGCAGTTCCTCGGAGTCGTTCTCGCTGACGGCAGCTCTCTCCTGCTCCTTCCCGCTGAGGTCCAGCGCAACAGTGGGTCCCCGGATGACCTCTTTTGAGACATAGCAGCATGCCAGACCCACCTCCTGCTCCAAGGCCGTGCGAGTTAAATAGCTTGAATCAATTAATCGGAGGTCGCAGTACTTCAAAGACCTGGAGAAAAGTAATTGTGTTGTTGGTGAGTCCGTCTGGCCGGGCACGTCGTGTTTACCCGTGCCTGGAGAGCTTCGGGCAGCAGTTAAAAGCATGGGTTTCAGTGAGAGGTGAGGCTTGGTTTAAACCTCAGCTCTGCCACCTCCCCGCTGTATTGACCTTAACTGCTTTGTGCTTTACTTTCTTCAAGCATAAAATAGAGATAATAATTAGTGCGGGGCTCCTATGGTTATTATGTAAGGAAGGAATGGCCTGCCACCCAGAATAAGCATTCAGTTACTGCTTTTGTTATTGTTGTTGCCTTCCAATCTGTGGAGCCTAGATCCTTGAGGTGGGGTGGGAACAACAGATTAACATAGAAAAATCACTTAAAAAACCCTTGCCAGGTATGGTGGCTGACACCTGTAATCCTACCACTTTGGGGACAATTTTTTGCCCAGGCAGGAGGATTGCTTGAGGCCAGGAGTTCAAGACCAGCCTGAACAAGGGTGAGATCCCCGTCTCTGCACAAAACAGAAAAATTATCGGCAGGGGCTGGAGGGCAGTGGTGTGGCACATGCCTGTAGTCCCAGCTGCTAGGGACGCTGAGATGGGAGGATCGCTTGAGCCCAGGAGTTCGAGGCTATAGTGAGCTATGATCATGACACTACCCTCTAGCTTGGGTGACAGGGTGAGACGCTATCTCAGGGAAAAAAAAAATCCTGCTTTTCCTTCCTGCTTGCCTGCCTTGCGTGGATGCACAGACATTTCTCAGATATGTCTCTCTCTCATGCTCAGAAATGCTGGCTATCTCTGCAAAGTTGAAAGAGAAAGTAAAGGAAGACTGTATTTCCTATATCCCCGCATAAAACAATCCTCTTCTCATTACCTGCCAAACAAATGGAATGATGCTACATCAGCCAAGTTTTAATAATCAGTTCAGCTGGACAACTAATGAAAAGTAGAATTATTGAAACTATACCTGGGAAAGGTTTCTCCAAGAGGATCTTTGCCAGTTAATATCACTATACAAGGCAGACCTTCTAAATCTTGGTACGTCCGAGGCATCCACTCTTCTGGTTCATTTCCTCTCCAAGTCTGTGGAAAGAGATGCATATGACAAAATTAAAACTCATTTAGGTTTCCCCTTTTTTTACAGCCTTCTATACAGATTTTATTTTATTTTATTTTTTTTTATTATTATTTTTTTTTCTTTATTCTTTTTGCGTCAGAAATGGACTACGAATATACAGATTTTAAACACACTGTGCTTCCAAATGATTTCCATGAAGTGTGTGTGTGTATATATACATATTTTAATTGCTACTAAGAAGCAGACATAGGATACTTCCGTAAGAATGAGGCCTGCAGTTTTTACCTCAACAGGATAAAATGGGAGATCTTGGTATACCTCATGCATTAGCCACACAGGCCAAAAAAACATACAATGTGAAAAATCCCACTAGTGATGCAAACCTTATAGAAATCCTGGCTAATCTACCTGATTCAAGGTAATTAAATATACTTTCTTCAAATAATGGACAAACTCTTGGGATTAGTTGACTAAGGAAGACAGTTTCAGTTGTGAATGACTCAGAAAAGAATTTCAGAATGCCATCAAAACGGACATTTTCACCAAGAAAATAATGAACCACTTCTGATGGTTATTTTCCCTGTTTCTTACTTTATTGATTTTTAAAATAACTGGCAATTACTGGCTTAGAGACTCCTAAGAGTCTCTCACCAAAAGGTTAAAAATATTACCAGATCTGGATCAAGAAACAAAACAAAACAAAAACCTGCCCCATGAGTCCAATGTGAAGGCTATAAGTAAAATTATTTCTATTCCATAATTGTTTGCTTTAAATCAGGTAATCTTATGGTTCACTTTGAAATGAAATAGTATGGAAAATTGAATTTTTGTAGAGAATATTTTTCTAGGATTTAAAAAAATATTTTTTTTAAATTGGAAGAGTAATTTTACTACTTGGAAGAGTAATGCAGTTTGCTCATAGTTTCCCAAAGAATCTAGTTACCAATTTCTCATCTATAATAACACATATATACATATACACACATACATCTTTAATAAATGGAGCATCAATCTTGAAGACAGAACTGTATCATTGAAAAAAAATTCCAAATTGAAAGATGTTCAAAAGTGAAAAGATCTTATATACTTTTCTATTTTAGAACAGAAAGAAAATAGACCATCTCTTAAGTAGATAAGGTGATTTCTGCTACATACTTTTATTAAGTCCATAGCATCTGACTGCTTTTTATTAGCTTTCTAGGAGTTATAAGAAATGAACAGATAATGCTTTAGGGAACAAAGACTAAGAAGTGAGTGTTAAGTAATACATACAATTTTATTTTGAAATAGACTGGTACTTCCTTTGCTAAGCATAAAATGGGATAAAAAGAAATCTACCAGGCAAGATATAATACGGTTTGATTAATGATTTGCTGATGTCCAGAAAAGGCTCAATAAGGGAAAACCAGTCTTTAGAAATAAACATACAATTACTTTAAATGAAATTTCCATAATTTGTAAAACTGGAAGAACCTTAACTGCTCTTGTGCTTTTACTTGTTGCCCAATATGTTATTTTTTAAATTTTTATTTCTTTTTTCATTTTTTTTTTACTTTTTAAAAAATTTTTATTTATTTATTTATTTTTTTAACACCATCAAGTACAAATCTACATGAGGGGGATATGTTATTATATATACGCACACCAAGGAGAAATCAGTGGATCTAAATAACTGTTGACAAGTTTGAGAGACTGTCTATGTCTTAGAACAAGTCACTCTGGCAAAAAGATATTTAAAATCCTAGGAAAAATATTCTCCACAAAAATTCAATTTTCCATACTATTTTATGTCAAAGGGAACCGTAACATTACCTGATATAAAGCAAGTAATTCTGGAATAGAAATGATTTTACTTATAGCCTTCACATTGGACTCATGGTAACCCTGACACTGGGATTCTCCATAAATGTGTTTTGTCTCCCAGAAACCATCTATGGATCACAGTTCCACCAAGAATAATGAGGTTGAGTTATAATGATGGGATAACAGATATAATGTCTTACTGTTATACAAGAGAAGATTTATTTTCAGAAGATTATTAAACAAATCTCACTTTTGATCAATCAGAGCAAAACCCACTATAAAATACTCTTCCATCACATTGCTACTTCTGATGAATGATGGCTGTAGATCTTCCATGGATTCACCATGCCCCCCAGATGAATTGACTGCAGAGGAACTTAACACAAAAAGCTACATAATCATTGGGTTTAAGGATAATACAGGGCTTAAGGCCAAGGACATCTAATGAAAGCTTCACAGGCCTTTTGGAGGAATGGATTGATTGATTGATTGATTGACAGGGTCTTGCTCTGTTGCCCAGGCTACAGTGCAGTGACACGATCATAGCTCACTGCAACCTCAAACTTCTGGGCTCAAGTGATCCTCCTGCCTCAGCCTCCTGAGTAGCTGGGACTACAGGAACACACTACCATGCCTGGCTAATTTTTAAAAATTTTTTTGTAGAGATAGGGTCTTAACTATATATTGTTTCTCAGGCCAGTCTCTAACTCCTGGCCTCAAGCAATGGAATTGATTTATTTAGATTTAAACTTTGTATCCTTCCAAAGGGCTCCTCATCACTCCTAAGTTAACCACAATATATAACAGAATAATTAAGGCTAAGCACAAAAATGAGATCACATAATGGAAAAAGTGTTGGAATTTACCTAAGACTAGAGATAAAAGGCACAACCATGCCATGCTAAAAATAGTAAAGGGGATTGGTAACTTAGAAATAGGTGAACCAAAATCTGCCTGACAAAAGGGAGTTTGGCTTAGCCTGTGAACATCCAAATGGGATCTCATATTTTTTTCTCCCAGTTAGAGAGTATCAAATGAATGGGCTGATGTGATCCAGTGGTTTTGAGAACATGGGACTCTCTTATGTGTAGTTGGTGCCTGGCAGCTACGCACACCCACTGAGGGAGATACTGCTGCTTTGAGAAGCGACTGCCTGAGAACTCCTTCGTTTGTGGCACAGCGGTCCTCAACCCTGGCTGCACAGACCAAAGGCCCTTTAAAATCCTTGCAGGTGATTCAGCCACGTGAAGAAACTCAGGCCTTGATTGTGGTTTTTACACAATGGCCCAGAGGGGCAAATTATTAAGGACCCACTGATTTATACTGACATAGTAACCAGCCCTTCTGAACAAATGACCTAAGACTCTGTAAGTAGCTACACTTAACCAGTGTCAATGGAGACCCAGAGAAGACCCTGCAGACTCACATCCATTTAGGTGCTCTCTGCCAGTAGGTGTGTGAGATCTGCACAGAGCTGCTGATCCGAGCGCCTTTCCAAATTCCTCCTCGTCATCATTATTCAGCATTCATCATCATTATTCACTATTGCCTCAAGCACTTGTCTCAGTGAATTAGTTATACTCTAAGAAGTGTTTCATTCATCCTAGCAATTCTGCTGTAATGAAGTCTATGACTATAATTTAAAATTGTGACTATATATGAAATATAAATGTTACAACTTCTACTAAATATGGGAGTTTGTATTTTTGGACAATTTTACTTATTGTCATTGCTTATCAAACTAACATAAGATATTTTGTTTGCACTTTATTTATTTTTTATTCCAGCATATTATGTGGCGCCTTTTAGATTATTTAGTTTAGGTTAGCTAATAGAATAAAGAGGTTTGCATTTGCAGAGTGCCTTTTGAACACTAAATAATCATCCCCAAATGAGAGTTCATTTTGCAGATGGGAAACTGCAGCCCAAGGTGAAAATGCAGATTCCCCAAGACTATGTGCTTTTTTTCTCCCATAAAACTTGTGCCAAACTACATCTTTCTTAACCCAATTTAGCTTAGTATTTAGTGTATAGACACCATGTTGGTCTAACTTGGACAAACAGTGCCTATCTCAGTTCCATACCTGTATGTATGTGAGTATTTGATTAAATGCTCTCGAAAAGCTAGGCCATATAGGATTATCAAAGTCCCCAGAAAAAAACTGAGCCAGATATAAGGTAGAAAGTTAGGTTAGTTGATTGCAAATTCTACTCTCCCCACCCCCATGCCTGCCAGGAGGGATAGGGGACAAGCAGTCAGGCACTGGCCGTGCAGAGGGAGCAGGGAAGGCCTCAGTCATGCACTAAACCCCTCTTGGGGACACCTGGCTAAGTCACAGTCCAGCCAAAGCCTTGGGGCTGAGGGTCAAAGCAAGTACAAAGAAAGAACAAATTTTTGAGGAATTCACATGCAAGAGGCCTCGGAGTGGTTCTCTGTGAGTACTGAAGATGAAGCAGGATACTTTACCCCATCTAGACATGAGCTGACAGGCTGGATGAACAGAAGAGAATCGGTGAGTTGAGGATACTTAAAGTGTTACCCACAGGGGTCTAAGAGGACAACTTACCTTTTTTTCTGAGAAAACAGATGGCCGTGGGCTAGATGCATCTTGAACAAGGTCAATAAACATGGGGTGAAATTGAGTCATCTCATATTTTGCACCTGCAGTTGGAGAGCATGGAAGACCAACTGCATGCACATGCTAAAAAGGGGCTTGACAGAATCTTTATACACTAGCTGCAATTAAGAAAGTGAATATGTTCCCTAGCTCAGCCTTAACATTGTTATGAAGATCAAATTCACACATGTGCAAACATCTATTAAACTCAGGCTCCTGAGCCACCTACGTGGGATCCCTAGAAAACAGAAACAAATGGTATTTTGAAGGAGAAATGTCTGTCCATTGCTAACCTTTAATCGTGCCACAAAGTGCGTTGCAACACTGAGTTCAGAGGCCGGGTTCCCAAGGATGATCTCAAACCGATACTGCAGCCCCAGCTTGTCACGCACCTCCTGCAGCCGCTCCTTGGCTAACATCGCCAGCTGCACCGAGGGCACCCTGATAATGAGCATGTGTCCCCTCCCACTTTTGTTTTTTCCTGGGGAGCTGATGAGGTCATCCATAATGCTGAGTGTTTCTGGTGTGCTGTGGTCTCGGAGTGACGCCATGGTGGTGAGAGCCATCAGAGCCTCGGAGTACTGCTGGATGAGGAGGTAGCAGCGGACAACCATGCTGTGCAGTCTGGGGTACCTTCAACAGAACACAGGGCACTAGCACTCAGGCAGCAGGACCAGCTGGGAACAGCAAGGCCTACGCAGTACCAGTGCGGATCAAGTATGGGGAGGAAGGGGTTACTGATCACTGCTGGGGTTTTAGCCCTAGAGCGACCTTGGATCCCACAGCACTGGCAGGAAAAGTTGAGCTTCCAAAGCATGAGAGTCACAACCTGTTGGGAGAAGTGTAGCACATTAAGGAGGTCTGTGATGGTCTAGTGACCTTCACTCTTCAAAGTGTGGTCCGTGGACCAACAGCGTCATCCAGCAGTCGCAGAGGCACCTGGCAGCTTGTTAGAAATGCCAACTTGCCCCGCCCAGACTTACTGAATCAAAACGTGTAGCTCAACAAGACCTCCAGGTGATTTGTATGCACGTTAGATTTTGAGACATTCTGGTCTAGCCGGGTTAACTGTTGACAGTCACAATGGATCATCCCTGATGCTCACCTCTTGCTGGCAGCATTGGGTTGGCATGGTAGCACTGTCAGTGTACTTCTGATACTTAAAGTTACAGTAAAGGAAACTGAGACATTAATAATCTGTGGAGTAGCATCCATAAAAAGGGTAATTATTATTACCAATTTGAAGTCATCGTCAAAGCCGCAGTAACTCTATTTTGCCATAAACTGTTCCTTGGTGCCTGAGAAAACTTGGAGCTGAGTGGAGAAATAGCACCCCCTAGTGGTGAAGCCTCGTATCACCTGAGCCCCGGCTCAGTCAAGGCAGAAGAGCAAATCTCTGAGTCTGGGAGCAACAGCCCTTTCTCCCAGCAGCCTGGACTGCCAGGTAAGAGGCTCATTTTGTTCAAATAGGCAGTATTTACAATTACAGAGCAGGCAGAAAAGGAATCTCTCATTTTGGTGCCATTCCTCAGAAAGCCAGGCCCGATCACAACATGAGGACAAATGAGCAAAGAGGACCCACTTGCAGGCATGAAGAGGTGCTAGTCCGGAAAGTGCTGGCAAAGCAGGGCCAGGGCCAAGCTTCGCCGAGGCTTTTGTGGAGCCTGGCACAGTGGGGCTGAGTCTGCCTCTCTTCCTAGCTGTCAGCTGGTAGCACATGCAGCCGCCTAGCAGCTGGGTGGGCTAAGGGGAATTTGCACCTTTGTTCCACTTAATTCTATTTAAAATACAACAAATGGTCCACTGCCTTGCACAGAAAAGCCTTGTGTCAAATACCAATTAGGGTTATCAAATGAATAATAGGTGAATGCTTTTGAGGTATTTCAGAGCTTGGAAAGGGCCATAATGCCCTATATTCTAACCACTCTGTCTTTTGTAGAAGAGTTAAGGGGCAGAGAGAAATTCAGCCACTTGTCCCAGTTCATACAGCCAGTCAGAGACAGAGTTGGGTCTGGATTTTAATCAGGCCAATAACAATGTCTTCACGCACTGCAAGGACTGAGCAGGTTGGGGAAAAGTGAAGAAATCCTTTCAGTTCAAGCAATCCTGGGCTGGTCCCTTCAGATGTTCAATAAATCGTATCTATTATTAGCCTGGGGTGACTAAGTTAGAGGAAGTAAGCATAAATGACTACATTTAAAGCTTAATGTTTTCTTGATGGCCCATGTAGTAAAGCCAAAATTAGAATAAATGGTAACTTTGATATATGGGCATTTAAATTTCACGTTCTGAAGTAATTCTGAAGTTAGAAGTGAATAGCTTCCCAAATCTATTACGTCTGCATTAAAATAATTATAGTTTTGTAAATGTTGCAGAAGTTGTAATAGAAGTTGATGGGACCATCCTTTAAAATACAAATTATTAAGCTGTGACTGATGTTACTGGAACAAAAGAAATGTCAAGCTGGTGGATGGAATGGGTGGGTGGGAAACAGGGGAGAGACTCATGAGATGATTTTAGAAATTTAAGATCACATGTGCTGTGAAAGGATTCATGTCACAGTGTCAGTTGAGACTGCTCAAATCCAACAGCTGTGAAAACATCCAATCCTGCTCCGAGCCTGCTCCCTTTCCCGATTCGGCATTATACCTTGCCGTACCAGATACATCCACACGTCCTCATTTTTATTTCTCTTTCTTTTTCTTAGCAAAATCATAGGGCAAGCTATTAAATAGAAGGTTTGTGATCATTTTGAGCCAGTTGTAAGAGCTAGAGCTTCTAAAAATTAGCATCTGCCTCATAAAATACAGCCCAGTTTCCCCACTGTTGGATGATCAAACAGAGTATTGTGGTGGAGGGCAGGGGAGACCTCTATTAGGTTAGGTAAATTCTAACGTCGCTGCCTACTCTTTGAGTCTATGATTTAAGGTCAGAAAGGAAAAAACTCTTCCAGAATTTGATCTGGAACTGGGGAATGGAAAAAAAAAGGAAGAAAAGACAGAAGAGTCATGATCTTGATCCCTAAGGTCAGGGACTGGAGGAGGCACCCTTAGAACTACACTCACTCAAATTATCTGATCCTTCATTTTTTCCAGTATATACTCCAAATCTCTTAGTAAATTTTAGTTTTTACCAAATCGTTTGAGGGGATTTGCCTGTGATGGGTGGAGGAGAAAAGAGGGGAAAATGTAAAAGTCTGGTGTATAGGGTTGGGGAGGGCTGAGCTCAGAGGAATGGTTGTTTTGTTGTTGTTGTTATTTTTAAGAGATGGGGTCTTGCTCTGTCACTCAGGCTAGAGTGCAGTGGCACGATCATAGCTCACTGCAGCCTCAAAAGGAATAGTCTTTAATAAGTAAATCCTTCTGTGCCCTTTTAACCTCCTGGTGGTAGTGATGAAGCATGACTGGGAGATGACTCAGCATGGAGAGTGGGTGCTACGTTCCGCTCGGGTCGCTGCTTTTCTTCACTGGTCTTGGATGATCATAAAACCCACAGGGATAGAAGGTCATCTTGGGAAAGGCTGTTTGTAATTCAGCCTTTGCATGTCATCCTCAAGGGCTCCGTCAAACTCTCTGTGGCACTGACACAAAAGGCTTTAGGCTATTTTAGATCTGCAAGGACAGCTAGACGAAAGGGACAGAAGTCCTTATTTACCTCTCCAAGAGTGTGTTCACCATTTTTTCGAAAGTCTCGTCACATCTCAGAAGTGGGCTCGTGATCCCCCACTGCAGAGACTTGCTGTACTCATTCAAGCCGAAGTACAGCTTCTCCTCGCAGCCCACGTCCTCCTGAGTCAAAAGACAGAGGAAAATCTCAGTGAGGGCAGGACACAGGGTGTCCCCTTCTCGGGGGCGGTGGGTGGCGGGGGTGTAGAGACGGAAGAATCCCTGTAAGAGGATATTTCCTGGTAGGTAAAGGGGAAAAAAAATGTGTTTCGTTAGGTAAGCTGACACCAACTCTAATCATCTCTGTCTGAGGCTCGAACCTTTTACTTCACATGAATTTAGTATGTTATTAGTGGAATGTTGACACACTTCCTTAAGGCAGATAGTAACTACATGAGTGGTTTGCTTTCTTTCTCTTTTGTTCAAATACACAAGGTCAGGTAGCTTCAATTCTCATTCTCTCCTTGCTGGAAGCAGCTCTCTAATACTGATACATATGCTATCCACAGAGCTCCCTGAAGACTGACACACTCCTCTGTTAAAGAAAACAACTTGTAGGGGCATCATTTAATAATGGTACCTCATAAAAGCTTGTCCTCTTACAAACAAAATTTATTTTTAAAATGGAATATATACTTTTCTGCCTTCTTAAACAGCATACACAGTATTTAACCTATCTCCCTTCTTGGTGACTTAGTTATCACTATGAAAATGAGTAATTGTTTTAGGATGCGACACAAGAATGCCCTCAGAGGACAAGCTGCTTGTCCTTAAACTAAAAAGCCCCAGATTATTATGAAAGATTTTTGAGTTCATGGACCTGGTTTTTTTTTTTTTTTTGCCTCTTTTCTACATTAATTTTTTATAGTAATTTCTTCTAGCTGTCATGTTGTAGTCTCACTTTTATTTGCTATTTATTATGTACTGACATTTTTCTTTACACACTCTCCAACTCACGAAGGAAATAAGGCAACTTGGAAAAAGTCTAATAATGTAAAAGTAAATTTGGCCATCAGAGGGAAAAAAAAAAAAAAAGCAAGGGTAAGAGAAGTAAGATTGGGTCGGGGACAAAGTTAGCATTCCCAAAATGCAAGCCAGAAGGTTTTGCACACTTTGATAGACGTGGGCTGCAAGTTTGGGTCTGAGCTTTTCAGTAACCCATCTAAAGGGAGAAGCAATTGTGTGATACAAGGTCAATGAGATCAAGATAAAGCACTATTTAATTGGCAGTTTAAAATTTTTTTTTTGAGGCCCCCAAAACCAGTTAAATCTGCTTGTTGGAACAGGGTTTTATTGGAGAGTAAATACATGCTTTTTGAGAGGACCAGAGTATGTTCTTATAGATAATAGAAAATTACAGACTGAACAACATCTATTTCAGAGGCTTAGAAGCCTTTGCTTGTTTCCTTCTGGGTTTAGCTGTGTTCTGGATAGCTGTGTCAAATAAGTAATTTTGGCAGGGGGGTGGGATTGGGGGAGTCATTCGTCTACGTTTCCTTCCCCATCTGGGCTGCAGGCACACAGTCATTTGGAAAACCTTTATCTTGTATTTGGTCTTCACATTTCCTCTCACCCTTGGCTATTCCTTCTGGAAAATAAAACCTATTCCAAGCCGGCTCCCCTTCCTGACGCAGCATTATAATTTGCTGGATACGATGCATCCACCTGTTCTCATTTTTTATTTCTCTCTCTTTTTTCTTAGTAAATTTATAGGGCAGGTTGTTAAATAGATGCCTGTGATCAATTGGAGCCACTGTGGGTTTTGAGAACCAGAGTTACTAAAAATTAGAATTAGAAGTGAATTGTCTCCCCGATCTGTTATGTTCGCATTAAACTGTAGCTATAGTATTTAAGTGTTACAAAAGTTACAATGGAAGTGAATGGAACCATCCTTTAAAACATTCATGAAACTCAATGATTTCACTGTAAAGAATATTACACATTGTTCCCATATCATCTAGTGGTTAGGGAAAAAAAGATATATTGGAAATACCATAAATCATATGACTTATTGAATCACAGTATCTTTGGGGAAAAACATCCCTTCTCATTACAAAACAAAAATCAAAAACCAAAAACCACCGTCTTCTTCCTGAAGTTCTGCCCTCTCAGTGACCCTCCACCTGCAGCTCTCCCTGTGCTTTGGCTGCCGTCTCTCCCTTCGTTCCAGCCAAACTCTCTGCTTCCCGGACGTTGTTCCCTGGAAGGTCACCAAGGACTCCCGAGGCCAACTCCAGCGGCGGTGACTTGTCAGTCCTTGGCCTCATGGCCCTCTCAACAATTCTCTTCATTATTTTTTTCCATAATTTTATCCATACCAGCTGCTTCCATAATTTTTTTTTTTTTTTTTTTTTTTTGAGACAGAGTCTCACTTTGTTGCCCAGGCTAGTGTGAGTGCCATGGAGTCAGCCTAGCTCACAGCAACCTCAAACTCCTGGGCTCAAGCAATCCTACTGCCTCAGCCTCCCGAGTAGCTGGGACTACAGGCATGTGCCACCATGCCCGGCTAATATTTTCTATATATATTAGTTGGCCAATTAATTTCTTTCTATTTATAGTAGAGACGGGGTCTTGCCCTTGCTCTGGCTGGTTTCCAACTCCTGACCTCGAGCAATCCACCCACCTCGGCCTCTCAAGAGTGCTAGGATTACAGGTGTGAGCCACCGCGCCTGGCCCATGATTATTGTTTGTGAAAAAATATTGCAGATCTACATTGTAAAGCCCCGATGTGAACTCCAGTTTTGCATTTACAATGGTGTTCTCACCTCAGCCCTAACTCAGTCAGTCTCCTCTGCCCTCCACAAATCAATTTTCTTCTCAAGCTTTTTTCCCAACTAAAAGCATCACCTCAAAAATATTTCTGACTCTTCCCTCTCCCTGAATAAACAAGTCCTAGAAAATTTACCATGTCTTCCATCTTTTTTGTTGCCAGGACCACCATTCTGATTCAGGTATTTGTTAATTCTAACCTGAATTATCAGAAAAGCAAGTGACTTCTTCTAATTACCTGGACTTAGCTTCTAGATTGAATGAACTGTCTTAAAACGCAGCCTCTCAGTAGTTACTACAGCTGAACATACGCGTACTCGGTGACCCAGAAATTTCACTCCCAGATACAGACCCAACAGAAACACATACACATGTTTACTAAAGGGTATGCCAGAATGTTACAGCTGGACTATTTGAAATAAATGAAATAGGAAGGATAAACAAATGGTGATAGAGTCACACAATGTTTTATACACATAAACACACACGGCAATAAGAATGAATGTTTTATGACTCATGCAAAATATAAACAAATCTCACGAGCATACTGTGGAGCACAAGAAGCCAGGTACAAAACAGTGCATATTGCATGATTCCATTTATATAGAGTCAGAACTGGGCACAGCCAACCCATGGTATATAGGAGGCCAGAATAGTGTTGCCCTTGGGGCTGGGAGGGGTGTCTGGAAGGGACATAGGACTTCGGAGGTGGTGGCAATGTTCTGTTTCTTTCTTTTCTTTTCTTTTTTTGAGACAGAGTCTCGCTTTGTTGCCCAGGCTAGAGTGAGTGCCGTGGCGTCAGCCTAGCTCACAGCAACCTCAATCTCCTGGGCTTAAGCAATCCTGCTGTCTCAGCCTCCCGAGTAGCTGGGACTACGGGCATGCGCCACCATGCCCGGCTAATTTTTTCTCTCTCTATATATATATTAGTTGGCCAATTAATTTCTTTGTATTTATAGTGGAGATGGGGTCTCGCTCTTACTCAGGCTGGTTTTGAACTGCTGACCTCGAGCAATCCTCCTGCCTTGGCCTCCCAGAGTGCTAGGATTACAGGCGTGAGCCACCGCGCCCGGCCATGTTGTTTCTTGATCTCAGTGCTGGTCCCATGGGTATGTTCCATTGGTGAAAATTCATCCAGTTGTGTATTTACATTGTTAATATTAAAAAAAGAAGTATGTATATTCTAATAATACTATACCCTTGCTAAAAAATCCTTAATGCCTGTGTAACAACTGTAAATAAACTTTGCCAGCCTCAAAGCATCCATACGATGTATATTACCAGGTTTCTTTTGCATCCTAGTACGTATTCTCTAAAAAGTGCCCCGTTTCCTCCACTGTGGCCCTACCCACGCTGTCTGCTGCCAGAAGCGCCTGCCCCCACCCCAGCCTCTCTCTGCTCCGTCTTCCTCCCTGTCCGGCATCATCCTTGGTGCTCCCCGCCCCAGGTAGCTTCTCCTGTTCCTCTCAAATGCATGTGACTTCTCCCTCATTTCAACCCCGGAGCATTTTGATTTTTTGAAATTGTCCTATTCTACTTTGGATAGTAGTGACTTAGGTATGTACTTTGCTTTCTCCTCTAAACCATAAATGTTCTGTGTGTTCTTTGAAAGATCCAACACAAGCCCACAAGTGCTCAGTAATGTTTTTTTTTTTAATTGAATTACTCTGCTTTTTCCAATTATTCCTCCTGCAAGACATTGGCTTCAAGATAACTAAAGGAGACTAATTACTAGGAACTTCTCCCCTACACACAGAAAGCAGTTGTTGTAAATCAGATTCACTGTTTTTTTCCTTTTCTCTATGTTGATCTCAATGTTGTAGGGATGATTTTTAAAAACCTTTAACTATAGGAGAGTATAACGTCTCCCCACCCCTTAGTTATTTTGAATAAATCCCTGGTTATCTTTAATCCTTGAGTACTTCACTAGATATCTCTAAGAGCCTTTTTAGAAATATAACCACAATACCATTATTAAACCTAAAAACTTATTCATAATCATGGAATGACTTTTAACCACTTTGGTACCAGTGTCGACTATAGCCGACAGCCACAGATGAACATGCACAGCGACTTTAGCTGACAGCCGTGATATGACTTTTCTAATTTTTCATTTATCAAAATAAAATTGTGAACATTTAAAAATAATGTAATGAAAATATATATGTATATGTTACCTATTCTGATTTGCATTACAAGTAAAGCTGCCTGTAAAGTAAAACAAGCTTTCAGTGCTTTAAAGCTTTCCTCATCACACAAGAGCAAAATGGATTCGGCGTCAATGCACAGCACAAACTGTCGTGTGGACTGTGAGGCCGGCTGTGGGCGAGGTGTCGCGGCCGGTGAGCACTGTACCGAAATGGTTAAGGAAAATTGTTTTAAGCCTGTTTCTCTATTATTTCATGTCAGGAGAAAATAAAGGGCAAAAGTTATTAGTTATTCTTCTTATCAGTGGAGTGTGATCCCTTCTAGAAAAAACTGGACAAATTAGCAGAGTTCTCCCTCCACCTCAATAGTTTATTGAAACTTAACATTTAACAGAAAACTATCTGTTGGATTAAAAAAATTATTATTGTTTCCATTTGTTCTATTGGCAATCCCATTCTATGTCAGAGCAACCCGGCAGCTACTAGGGCAGCCCACAGACTCACCTTGTACTTTCGTGTCAAAGGAACTGGGGCAGCTGTTATCTCACCCCTAACTTGACCTCCCAGTGAATGGGTGGAGCTGGCATGGGGAAGATACCAAGAAAGCAAAAGCTCAGAGTAATCTCTAGTGACAGTGAACACACTGAGGTAGTTCTCATAAAGGAGGGGTTTTTGATGCCAACACCATCCAAGGACCTTAGCTTGCTGACTGCAAAAAAGATAAGTGCTTGAAGATAAGAGTTCAAAGTAAGGGAAAACTTACCTCATTCATGACAGAATGAAATGTACTGGGTTGATAAATAAATGTTAGTCTTATATAAGACATTTTTGGTGTTTTTTATTTAAACATTTTTTTTTATTATTATTTTTGAGACAGGGTCTCCCTGTGTTGTTCAGTCTGGAGTACAGTGGTTTGATCATAGCTCACTGTAGCCTCCAATTCCTGGGCTTAAGCAATTCTTCTGCTTCAGCCTCCCAAGTAGCTGGGACTATAGGCATGTGCCACCATGCCTGGCTAATTTCTTTTTTCTTTTCTCTATATATTTTTAGTTGGCTAATTAATTCTTTTTATTTTTAGTAGAAACAGGATCTTGCTCTTGCTCAGGCTGGTTTCAAACTCCTGACCTTGAGCGATCCGCCAGCTTTGGCCTCCCAGAGTGCTAGGATTGATTACAGGCGTGAGTCACCACGCCTGGCCTAGTTCTTAGTCTAATAATAACTTACAATTGTGAATATATGGAACTTTTGGAAGATGAAGCACTATGTTATAATAGATTTTTTAATATAAAGCATTATGTTAGATGTAGAACTCTTGTGAGTATGGTCTTAAGCCACGACCATATTTTGTCACAAGGTCCCTGGGGAACTGGGAACGTGACCTGTATCAGAGAGCAGGTGAGAGACTCACCAGGGTGTCCAGCTGTATCCAGTGAACCTCGTTGCTGGAGCTGATTCGGGACTGTTGGGTCTGTAGTGTGTATGGGAAGGAGCTAACCTGGAGCACCAGGAGGTTGAAAGCTTCTAGAACTTCTCTGCAATTAATGACTCTATCAGCCAAGCCATGACTGGGTTCACCATGTGACAAAGAGCCTGAAATGACACTGTGGAAATATGGAAAGTCATGTTAATACCGCCTCATTCAAATAATTAGATGCAGAATCAGACACCAACTTGGAGACAATGTCTTAGTTCTTATTTTTCTAGCTCTTTGAAGTTGGAAGCAGGAGTAGAAACAACCAAAATTTGATTCAGAAGTGATAAAACTTATGCTCCTTCTATTCAAATAGAGTTCAGGTATGTGTGTATATAATAATATATATGTGTGTGTGTGTGTGTGTGTGTGTATATATATATATAGTTTTTTTCCCCCTTTTCAATTTATCCCTAATACCTGAAAGTGTAAACTCAGCTATCCAGACCAAGGATATCTAAATCCGTAGCTGAGATAGGTCACTTTACAGTCAGGCATTGCTTAAAGACAGGGATACGTTCTGAGAAATACATCCTGAAGTGATTTTGTCATTGTGGGAACATCACAGAGTATACGCACACAAACCTAGACAGCACAGCCTACTGCTCCCAGGCTGCAAACCTGTACTACAGCACGTTATTATTCCGAATACTGCAGGCAACTGTAACACAATGGTAAGTGTCTGTGTATCTAAAGATATCTAAATATAAAAAGGGTACAGTAAAAGTATGGTACTATATTAATAATATTTTTATTCTTTTATGGTATTATAATCTTAAGGGACCACTGTCATATGTGTGGTCCGTTGTTAACCCAGATGTCATTATGCAGCACATGACTGTACTTTGAAAATCACCTGCATGAAGGAGCATCTCCACGAGAACGTGATGTTTATAACCTTGCAGTGATCCAGACAGGCCAGGGCTGCCCACCGTGTTACGCTGCTCTCCTCCTTCCCCGGGCTGCCAGGCTGTGAGAAGCGCTGAGGAGGCCTCCCACGCCACTCCCTGACCAAGACTTTCATCTCTGTACCTTTCTCAGTTCTGTTCGATTTGGGTGCACCAGGTTGCCATGCAGCCTCAAAATCACATATATATGTACATATCTTTTTGTCAAAGAAATAATCTTGATGCACCGGAGAATTAAATACAGAAAGATCCCAAACGTACCCTCAGAAATAGTACCCCAAACTTTCAAAGATGAGGTATATAAGGTCAGTGAGCTATTTCTGCTCATAGAACACTAGCAATAACTGAACAGATGTGGGAAAAATTTCTTTTACTTCCCTCCCTTTCTCCCTTTCTTCCTTCTTCTAAATCTAACAAGTTATGCATGATCTCATTTACACCTATGTATGGCTCTAGATTTCAGATTGTCAAGTATCAAACACATCTGGTTTGTGAACAAGTGCTTTTTGTAATTCTCACATTCCTATCACAAACCAAAAAACTTCCAGATTCCTAAGTTCAGTGTCTCCTGGAGAGAAGAAAGTCTATAAATGCTTGATGATGCCTGAAACTTCTCTAGACCCTGCCACATGGCGAGGACAAACCATCATACATAATGCCCAGTACTATCCCCTCCTCCGGCTTTAAACTATTTGCCTTTTTTAGTCCTTAGGAGCAAAGATACACCCTACCAGATAATTCCTATAATTTGATCTGTGAGCAAAAGGGGTTCCATCACTCCACATTTACTGTTCTTTCATTAGTCAGTCCACCCAAGAAACATGGTACTCTCTTATTTAAACTGGGAAACTGAGGAAGGTTTCAGATAGGCTCTCATCATTGAAATGGCATCTCTGTTTTTAAAGGTGAGAAGGAAAGAGAAAGGCAAGGAGAACTGGCAAGAGAGAAAGGAAGACAAGCAAAGGAAATAGGAAAAGAAGTGAAGCAGCTTGGGGTCCACAGTGCTCTTAAGACAGTATTTTTTAGTGGGAATTTCTAAATTCACCCACAGTATAGTTAAATAAAACCAACATGACATCATTAAGAAAAGGTGAGGAAGCAAGAAAAGGGAAGGAAAAAGTTACCAGTAAGAAGATGCCTAATGTTAGGGTCCCTGGGCTTTCAAATCATCGCCTTTAAAACATTTCATTACGTAACAATTATGTCAGTAGAAGAAATACTGTATTTGCTCACTCTGAAGCAATCACCTCGTTAGTTCCACATGGGAGTTGTCATGAACTAGCACAAACAGCGTGTATGGGTTCTGTTTCACACGCCTCATAAAAACGTCAAACTTGGTTTGAATTTCATTGTCCAGGCGAACAACATATTTTTCCGCTCTCTGATGAGCAGTCCCATTCTCCTCCAGACCCAAGTCCACGAGGACACCTGCCAAGAAGAAAAGAGACCATTTTTTTACACATTTTTACACACACACACAAACACGAGATAAATGTAAGTTCATTGTCAGCTGATACTGGGTACTGTGTGAAGAGATTTACAGAGCAGTTATTTGTTTCTTTTTCATATTCTCCACCAGTTTTGAGGAGGAAACAGCAGATATCCTTTTCTTTATAACACTCCACCCACTTTCCACACCTGACACAAATAACAGGGAACCTTCTGATACATGAAGTAAAAGCAGTTGAAGGTATGAGACCTCTGTTTAATTAAATTCTATTTGCATGTAAAGTGCTGCTGCTAATAGCTTCTACAGGCCATTTAGAAAAAAATTAAGCTTTGGGCTACAGCTCTGGACCAAATTAATATAAGCTCAAGCCTTCCTTACCCCAAACTTAGCAACAAAACACATATAAGAAAACATATTTAGGAAAAAAAATATAATATGATGTCCAACGATACCACAGTAGATTGTGAGCTTTTTAAGGTAGTGTTTTAGTCATTTTTACCAGTGACAATATTACACAGTATCTATAGTATGGGAAATCCTCAATGAATGTTGGATTTATGTACAAAATTAATAAAGTGAATTATTTATGATGGTTATAGTCTCAAAATGTTAGAAACTGTGGAACTTTAGTAATGTGTTATCTCTGTCTATAATAAAATTGCTTCTACATACAGACATTTAAATAATTCTAGGCACATGAAGCTGCTGTTAGGATAATTAAAACAGCAAATCCTCCTTTAAGTGAAGAGACTTTTATGAATTATGTTGACTTAATTTTGCCTATCTAGCTTTTCCAATTAACAACTACAAGCAATTAGCATCTAGATGCTATAATACTAATAGCCCTAAATGGTATAAAAAGGAAAAATGTTTTACCATATGAAAAATTCTTTGTACCAGAAAAGACAGACAGAAAGATAATTTTGCTTTCAAACACTTTTTTTTTTTTTTTTTTTTTTTTTTTTTTTTTTTTGAGACAGAGTCTCGATTTGTTGCTCAGGCTAGAGTGAGTGCCGTGGCGTCAGCCTAGCTCACAGCAACCTCAAACTCCTGGGCTCGAGCGATCCTTCTGTCTCAGCCTCCCGAGTAGCTGGGACTACAGGCATGCGCCACCATGCCCGGCTAATTTTTTTATATATATATCAGTTGGCCAATTAGTTTCTTTCTATTTATAGTAGAGACGGGGTCTCGCTCTTGCTCAGGCTGGTTTTGAACTCCTGACCTTGAGCAATCCGCCCGCCTCGGCCTCCCAGAGAGCTAGGATTACAGGCGTGAGCCACCGCGCCCGGCCTGCTTTCAAACACTTTTAATTAGGAGCCTTTACACAGAGGTTGTTTTCAGTTTTCACCCAAATGGCGTCAAATTTTGTTGTGAATATTTCCAAAAGCAATGAATTAAACATTTAATTTGGCAGTACTGTGATGTTTTGGAAAGTGGATTGCCTGTAACACTCATTTGACTTTTGATATCTATTTATTGATCATCTGCTATGTGTCAGGTATCGTACCAGGTACCGTGCTAGGGCTGGGGATACAGAGGAGAGCGGGCAATGAGCTTAGTCTCGTGGTGTTTATGACGGGGAAGAGGGATGATTTTGACGAGGGCCATGATGGAGTATGGGGTAGAGGAGGCCAGCAGAGGCATAGAGAGAGGACCTACTCAATCTCTGTGGGTATCTGTTTCTTTATCTGTGAAATGGGGAGAGTAGAACCAGTTGAGAATTAGTCTGTGTTTCCCAAGTTTACCCTTAGGAAATAAGCAGTGTGAGTTAAGGGCATCCTAATATGAAAAGATCATAGATAATCGGTAAAGAGGAAAAAAATATACTTTGTGGATAATTAAGAGTTGGCTAGATTTCAAAACAAACAAAGACCAATTGTGGCCTTTGGCTAAGATCAAGAGTGAAGACTGACAGGTGTCAATGCCATACATGCCCTTAATGGAAGGACAAAGCTCCAGGAATCTGAGAGGTCATTTTCTTAGACAGAACATGGCATATTAGTCCATAATTACACGGCCAGCTGGCTCTGTGGTGAGCAGGCCAGCAGAGGTAGAGCAGAGGTAACTGATTGTTTTATTTCTAACTAGGCATTTTTAGTAGATCATTCTTTCCTTTAAATTTTTTTCAGACTTGCTTTTATTTTAAAGTTTTGTTTCTTGTTATGAAAGTGATTGATACTCATCTTGGAAAAACTGGAAAGTACAGAGATATATTAAAAAAGAAAAATGTATCCATAATTCTTTAACTCAAAATAAGCCACTGCTTACATTTTTGTGCTTTCTTTCCTGTGTGTGTGTTTTGTGCATATTGTGCTGCCTGGCTCACATTTTGTATTAATAATTGTATATCCTGATTTTTTTTCACTTATTAACTGTAAAGTAAGAAACAAAACTATCATTGTTTACTAATAATATGTGTAAAAAATACAAAATAATATATGAGTAAATAAAATTAAATCAATAAGAATTTAGTTAAATTGATGGCTTCAAAATCAATTTACAAAAATTAGCTGCATTTCTGTATACCAGCAGCATTTAGGGAATGTATTTTTTTAAAGAACCATTTAAAATAACATCAAAAATATTATGTATCTAGGAATAAATCTTCCAAAAGGTGTATAAGACCTTTATGGAGAAAATGATGACACTATTAGTTAAAGAAGACCTAAACAGAGCTACATCATAAAATAAAATAAAAATGAAATTCTCACATTTCTCTAGAGATTCAATGTAATTTCAATAAAAATTCTAATGGTTTTTTATTTGAAAAGTTGTTTTTAAAATTTATATGGCAGAGCGAAGAACCAATAAGAGTCAAGACAGTTCTGAAGTAGGAAAGGTGGGAAAGATTTGCCTCACTAGGGATTAAGAATTAGAGCTGTGTTAGTAAGACACAGTTGGGCACAGGGGTGGAAACCAGAAACAGAACCCCCTGTACTTATGGAGACTTGAGTTAAGATAAAGTTTACACTACAGATCAGTGGCAAAAGAATGGGCCATTCAATAAATTGTGCTGAAGAACTGGTTATCCATATGAAAAAGATTATATTGGATCTTTGGATCTCACCTTACTTGATACAGAAAAAACAACTTCAAGTGGATTAAAAACTGAAATGTAAAAGACAAACTTCTAAAACTTTTCGAAGATGATATACGAGAATAGCTGAATAAACTCATGGAGAATTTCTTAAGCATAAAAGGGCACAAGATAGATAAACTTAAAGGACTTCTATTCATCAAAGGTATTCTAAATAAAATGACAAGACTCCCAAATTTGTAACAAGTATAACTAACAAGGGTTAGTATTCAGAATATATAAATGACACAAATCCAAGAGAAAATGGGCAAAAAAAATTAATAGGAATTTCCTAGAAGAAACCAAAATGGCCAATAAATACATAAAAAGTTGTTCAACCTCATTAATAATAAGGGAATACAAATTATAAACACAAAGAAGTTGTGCAGTGGCACATGCCTGTAATCCTAGCACTTTGGGAGGCCAAGGAGGGAGGATCACTTGAGGCCAGGAGTTTGATGTTATAGTGAGCTATGGTCATGCCACTGCACTCCAACCTGAGCAACAGAGTGAGACCCTGTTTCTAAAGAAAAAAGTAATAATACAACCACAAAGAAATGGAACGATATCAAATTAATAAAACTTTTAAAAACAAGGAAATTGTAAAATGGTTGGAAAAAATACATATGTAGCTCCTCATTTCTGCAAAAGAAATACAGGAAAAATAAACCAGAAACGAAAGAGTGGTTACCTATAGGGATGTGGGTGGACAGGAGGGAAAAGAATGGAGAATGGGAATGGAATAGGTAGGAAGAGGGAGAAACATTTCTCTGAATATGTCATTTTGTACAGCTTTGACTCTTAGACAATAGCAGTAGACAAGCAAACAAATAAAATCAACCAAGAATGGGGGAGGGGGTGCAAAATGGAATCCAAACACAAAGGAAACCTCACATACCACATTGAAGGGGATGAGGATGAGAAGGACAAACCTAAAGCAAAACAGTCCACTGGCTAAAGACAAAAAGATTTGTATGCAAAAACTTTAGTGAGCAAATTTCTTTCTCACAGGAGTGTGTTGGCAATTGTGTTCATTACTAGAAAAAAAATCAAAGAAGTAAATGTATTGTAGATAATAAGAACCAGGTTTCTTTTCAGTGAAAGAAGTTACAAATAAAGAAAGGGGAAAGACTAAAAAGAACCTTGTGGGGTTAGATTGGAATTGGAGGTATTGATATGACCTCATTTTTAAATATACATATATAGATATAGAAATAAACTCATTTAAAAATATAGAAATAGGCCGGGCGCGGTGGCTCACGCCTGTAATCCTAGCTCTCTGGGAGGCCGAGGCGGGCGGATTGCTCGAGCTCAGGAGTTCGAAACCAGCCTGAGCAAGAGCGAGACCCCGTCTCCACTATAAATAGAAAGAAATTAATTGGCCAACTAATATATACAAAAAATTAGCCGGGCATGGTGGCGAATGCCTGTAGTCCCAGCTACTTGGGAGGCTGAGGCAGGAGGATTGCTTGAGCCAGGAGTTTGAGGTTGCTGTGAGCTAGGCTGACGCCACGGCACTCACTCTAGCCTGGGCAACAAAGCGAGACTCTGTCTCAAAAAAAAAAAAAAAAAAAAAAAAAAAAAAAAAAAAAAAAAAAAAATATAGAAATAAAGAGATATATGTGTGCACATACAAGTTAATATTAATATACATATAATGTTGTAGCTCCGTCTGCTAAGTGGGCCTACGAACAATGACACCCTAGTAGCAATGAGCACAATTAATGCCCAGGTTTTTGTTTCTAAATACCATTCTTCAATAAAGGGAATTAGGTTTTCTCAAAAAAGAGGTTAATCCCAGGCTTGAGGCAGGTAAATAAAAAATAACCTTGGAATATCTTATAGTTCCAGAAAATAAGGAAGTGGTATGTGAAAAAGGATGATACGTTAAAAAAACACAAGGCTGCCTAAGGAGTATCCAGTGGCCAAAGCTGGAAAACTTGAGAAGAAAAATAAATAATCATAGAGTTGGAAATATCCCATAAAATAAAATAAACATCCATGAACTGCATTTATAAATAAATGAATAAATGCATATACACATAAGAAGGAACAGCTTTTCCTTAAAAAATTCAATTAATAAACTCCTACTAGTAAATGGAGGAAAAATGATAGAAATGCAAATTCACCATCTTGCAAATATGACAACAAATTGCAGGCAAGATCTGCTGATGGATGTTAAAATTAGTAGTTGAAAGTTTAAGGAGAAACAGGATATTAGCAAAGCTCAACATATTTCCACAAGATTTATCAGTTACAAAGAGGAAAACAGTAACTTTACAATGGAGAAACCTGCAGGTACACATTAATCAAGTGTTCAAGGTTAACATCACCAATAATAACACATATCAACATCATGTACTTCCTGACATGATACACTCAGGATGCAATATCACTTTTGTGGTTTTCTTGCCCAAAATATAAAACCTCAATCTAATTGTGAGAAAACATCAAACATTCCCAAATGGAGAATTTGGGAGAGCCGTTATTCAAAACAACTGCCTAGTGTTCACTTAAGGACATGAATAAGGAATGAAGAAATGTCACAGACTGGAGGGGAGATGAAGAGGACATAACTGAATGCAGTGTGGGATCCTGGATTGAAACCTGGAACAGGAAAACAACATTAAGAGAAAGACTAGTGAGGTCTGCAGTTAGTTGAAAGTATCCTTCCAGCACTGATTTCCTGCTCTGATAATTACACTATGGTTCATAAGCTGTTAGCTTTCAGAGAAGCTGGGTGACAGGTATAGAGAACTCTTATTATTTTTTAACAGCCTTATTGAGAAATGTATGTGCTCACATATAATTCAACCATTTATAGTATACAATTCAATAGCTTTTAGTATAGTCGCAGCATTGGACAACAATTAACACAATTTTAGAACATTTTCATCACTTCCAAGTGAAACTCCATACCCTTTACCCATCACCCCTCGATCTCCCCTCTGCCTCCCATCCCCAGTCAATCACAATCTGATTTCTGTCTCTATAGATTTGCTTATTCTGGACATTTCATATAAGTAGAATCATACAATATGCAGTCTTGTGTGATTGGCTTCTTTCACTTGGAATAATGTTTTCAGGTGTCATCCATGTTGTAGCATGTATCAATTCTTCATTTCTTTTTATTGCTAATATTCCGTTGTATTGATATACCACATTTTATTTATCCATTCATCAGCTGATAGACATTTGGGTTGTGTCACTTTTGGGCTATTATGAATGATGCTCCTATGAACATTTGCATACAGGTTTTTATGTGCATACGTTTTCACTTCTCTCTCATTTCATATTTTGGAGTGGAATTGCTAGATCAGATGGTAACTCTATGTTTAATCATTTGAACAACTGCCAAACTGTTTTGTGAAGTGGCTGCACCATTTTACATTCCCACCAGCAGTGTATGAGGTTCTAATTTCTCTACGTATTCAACAATTGTTATTATTGTCCTTAAAGGGATTATAGCTACCCTAGTAGGCTGTGTAGCAGTATCTCATTGTGGTTTTGATTTGCATTTCTCCAATGGCTAATGATGTTGCACATCTTTTCATGTGTTTATTGGCTATTCTTATATATCCTTGGGATAAATGCCTATTCAGATCCTTCACCCATATCTAATTAAGCTATTTGTCTTTTTTTTATTGAGTTATAATAGGTCTTTAAATATTGTCAATGTAGTCAAATTTATTTTTGCATGTTTTATTGTTTTTGATGCTATTATAAATATAATTGTTTTCTTAATTTCATTTTTATATCCCTTATACTAGTTTTGTGACTTTTCTGTGTGTCTAAAATTATCTTAAAATAAAAAATTTTAAAAGAGGCATGACCATATCAAATATTTGAAACTGAAGCACATACATTGCAGGTGGGAGTATAAATATAACCATGCTGGAAAACAATTTAGCATTATTTGGTGAAGTTCAAAATGTATATAACCTGTGCCCCAATAATTCTATTCTCAGAGAAACTTTTATACAAGTGTGCCAGCACTGTTTGAAACAGTTAAAAAACTAGAAACATTTCAATTGTCCATCAGTTGTAGAATTGATTTTTTAAAAATGTGTGATATACAGCATTCTTCACAGATATAGAAAAAATAATTTTACGCTCTGTATGGAACCAAAGAAGACCCCGAATATCAAAAGCAATTCTAGACAACAAAAACAAAATCGGAGGTGTTAATAAGCCAGATATCAAACTATACTACAAAGCTGTAGTAATTAAATCAATCTGGTATTGGCACAAAAATAGGAATATTGACCAGTGGAACAGATGTGAGAATCCTGATATAAAACCATCCTCATATAGCCATCTAATCTTTGACAAAGCAGACAAAAACATATGCTGGGGAAAAGAATCCCGTTTTAATAAATGGTGCTGGGAAAACTGGATAGCCACTTGTAGAAGGCTAAAGCAGGACCCACACCTTTCACCTCTCACAAAAATCAACTTACGCTGGATAACAGACTTAAACCTAAGGTATGAAACTATTAGAATTCTAGAGGAAAATGTTGGAAACACTCTCCTGGACATCGGCCTACGCAAAGAGTTTATGAAGAAATCCCCAGAGGCAATCACAGCAGGAACAAAAATAAATAAATGGGACATGATCAAACTAAAAAGCTTCTGCACAGCCAAAGAAACAGTCATGAAAGTAAACAGACAACCTACAGAATGGGAGAAAATTTTTGCATCCTACGCATCCGATAAGGGGCTGATAACTAGAATATACTTAGAACTCACGAAAATCAGCAAGAAAAAATCAAATAACCCTATTAAAAAGTGGGCAAAGGGCCGGGCGCGGTGGCTCACGCCTGTAATCCTAGCACTCTGGGAGGCTGAGGCGGGCGGATTGCTCGAGGTCAGGAGTTCAAAACCAGCCTGAGCAAGAGCGAGACCCTGTCTCTACTAAAAATAGAAAGAAATTAATTGACCAACTAAAAATATACATACAAAAAAAAAATTAGCCGGGCATGGTGGCACATGCCTGTAGTCCCAGCTACTCGGGAGGCTGAGGCAGTAGGATTGCTTGAGCCCAGGAGATTGAGGTTGCTGTGAGCTAGGCTGATGCCACGGCACTCACTCTAGCCTGGGCAACAAAGTGAGACTCTATCTCTAAAAAAAATTTAAAAAAAAATGGGCAAAGGACTTGAACAGAAACTTTTCTAAAGAAGACAGAAGAATGGCCAACAAACATATGAAAAAATGCTCAACATCTCTAATCATCAGGTAAATGCAAATCAAAACCACAATGAGATATCACTTAACTCCAGTGAGAATGGCCTTTATCAAAAAGTCTCCGAACAATAAATGCTGGTGTGGATGCGGAGAGAGAGGAACACTCCTACACTGCTGGTGGGACTGCAAACTAGTTCAACCTCTGTGGAAAGCAATATGGAGATACCTTAAAGCGATACAAGTGAATCTACCATTTGATCCAGCAATCCCATTGCTGGGCATCTACCCAAAAGATCCAATGACACTCTACAAAAAAGACACCTGCACTCAAATGTTTATAGCAGCACAATTCATAATTGCAAGGCTGTGGAAACAGCCCAAGTGCCCATTAATCCAAGAATGGATTAATAAAATGTGGTATATGTATACCATGGAGTACTATTCAGCTCTAAGAAACAACGGTGATATAGCACATCTTATATTTTCCTGGTTAGAGCTGGAACCCACACTACTAAGTGAAGTAGCCCAAGAATGGAAAAACAAGCACCACATATACTCACCAGCAAACTGGTATTAACTGAGCAGCACCTAAGTGGACACATAGTACTACAGTAATAGGGTATTGGGCAGGTGGGAGGGGGTGGGTATATACATACATAATGAGTGAGATGTGCACCATCTGGGGGATGGTCATGCTGGAAACTCAGACTTGTGGGGGTAGGGAGGGAAAGGGCATTTATTGAAACCTTAAAATCTGTACCCCCATAATATGCCGAAATAAAAAAAATATGTGATATATTCATATAATAGAATACTAAAAAGCAGCAAAATGAATGAATTACAGCTACACACAACAACAGGATCAATTTCAGGATGTAATGTTGAGGATAAAAAGTAAATCACAGGAGAATACAGAGTGTGGTTCCACTTATAGAAAGGTTTAACGTATATGAAATTAAGCAGTACACTGTTTAGGAGTTAAGGCACTATGGTAAAACTATAAATAAAAGCAAGGGGGCCAGGCATTGTGGCTCACACCTGTAAACCTAGCACTCCAGGAGGTCAAGGCAGGAGGATCCACTGAGGTCAGGAGTTCAAGACCAGCCTGAGCAAGAGCGAGACCCGTCTCTACTAAAAATAGAAAAAATTAGCCAGGCATGGTGGCGTGTGCCTGTAGTCCCAGCTATTCGGGAGGCTGAGGCAGAAGGATCGCTTGAGCCCAGGAGTTTGAGGTTGCTGTGAGCTAGGCTGATGCCATAGCACAGTACCCCAGGGGAATGAGACTCTGTCCCCCCACCCCCCAAAAAACAAACAAAAAAACCCCAACCAACAATGGAATGATAACCACAAAAGTACAATAATGGTACCAGTGAAAGAGGAAGCACATCAGCATTAAGGAGGCACATCCAGAGTTTTCAGTGTTCCTTAGTTTGGTGAGTAATGAGTGTTCATTCTATTGTGATTTTTTAAATACCTTTCATAAATTATATAAGTTTGATGTATTCAATAATTTAAAACTTCTTAAAAAAGGAATGCAAATATCTATCCATGTTTTAAAACCTATTTGAAGACATTAATAACTATACTAAATTCTATCTGATGGACACATCATCAATGAACAGCAACTACTTTCCCTTCACTTCCTATTTTGAATATTACAGAAATTGAAAGATGAGTGCAATAAATACCTGTGTACCCTACATTGAGATTAACCATCTCGTAAGATTTTGCTTCATTTGCTTTTCTTTAAAATTACTTTTTATTGCTGTTGTTTTTGCTAAATAATTTGGAAATAAGTAATATATATGATAGTATTTATGCCTAAATTCTTCATTATGTATTTCCTAAAAAAAAAAAAAAAAAGGCATTCTCCTACATAACTACAATATCATTGTTACAGCTAAGGAATTAACCTAACATCAGTATAATACTAATACCCAGTCCATAAATTTCAGTAATTGTCTCAAAACTGTGTATTTTATTTTTTATTTTTAGGGTGAGAATCCAGTCAAGAATTAAGGTGGGGCTTGGGGTCTGGGGAGATTGGGATGTTGTCCTTTAGGACACAAAATTTCAGTTAGACAGGAGGAATAAGTTCGGGGGACCTGTTGTACAACATGGTGACTATAGTTAACAACAATGTGTTTCATGCTTGAAAATTGCTAAGAGAGTAGATTTTAAATATTCTCACCACAAAAAAATGATAAGTATGTCAAGTAATGGATGTGTTAATTAGCTTGATTTAGCCCATTCCATAATGTTTATCTATATCAAAACATCATGTTGTATATCAAAATATATAATTTTTGTCAATTTAAAAATAATTAATAAAAAGAGTTAAGCAGTATACTGGGTTGTCATTTTTCTTTATTCTCCATAATTAAAACAGCAAACCAAGCTTCCACTCCCTGCCTTTTCTTTTTTTTTTCCTTTGTGGTCTTTCATGACATTGCTATTTTTAAAAATTCAAGCGAATTCTTTTTATAATTCCACACCATGTGAATTTTTCTGGAAGCTTCCTTGTGATTAGACTCACGTTAAACATTTTTGGCAATTATACCCCAGGGGTGACATCATGTACTTCCCTTTGCACAAAATATCAATTTGTGCCATAACTGGAGATGCCAAAGTTTGATTACTTGGGTGTGGCAGTATCTACTGCCAGATTGCTCCCTTGCAGAGATACTTTTTCCTCTTTGTAATTTTTAATCTGTGGAATGATACTTTGAGATTGTGACTATCTGACATTTTACCCAATGGTTTTAGTATCCATTGATGATCTTTGTCAGAACCAATAATTTTACTGGTAGTACAAAGTTGGGATTTCCAACTCTATAATTTTTCCCACATTTATTAACTGGTATTCTTCTGTGGTGAAGGGCTTTCCTCCCATCCTCACTTCTCCTGCCCCTTTTATTTTTTAGTATTACCCTGGACTTATGGGTTTTAAAAAAATTTCAGTATGTTACAATCCATTGCTATCATTTCTTTTGATGCTCAAAATTTCCAAATTTGGCCAATAAAATCCTCTTCAAGCACACTGCTATGTCCTTTTGACATGTCCCCATCAATCTTTGAGTACGTTCTCACTCTCTGGCACAACAAAATATTCCAGATTCTTCCCACCTCAGAAGTGGGACAGTAGGAATAGTGTTTAGAAGCCAAGATCTAGATGCTCAGTGTGCTTACTGATACTAGGATGCCACTGTTTTTAAGACCTTTCAGTGGACAGAGCTAGAGAATATATTTACTTTTTTTCTTATTATTATTTCATACTTATATCTCCAATTTAAATCTAAAAAAATTCCTTTGGAGGTCCATTCTTTCATGGGAGAACCCTGGTTCTCAACGACATTAAAATATTTACCTATTTGGTCTCTCCTATTATAATGCAAAATAGTTTTCAAATTATCAATAACACCCTCACAACAAGCATACTAATTAAAACTCAAGATTTCTTTGAAATCTGTTTGCTCTTAGGATATATTACCTTGAGAGTGTACAGTAAGAAAATGTGTTCAAAGATTACTAGAATTAATTTTTTTTTTTTTTTTTTTGAGACAGAGTCTCGCTTTGTTGTCCAGGCTAGAGTGAGTGCCATGGCGTCAGCCTAGCTCACAGCAACCTCAAACTCCTGGGCTCAAGCAATCCTTCTGCCTCAGCCTCCCGAGTAGCTGGGACTACAGGCATGCGCCACCATGCCCGGCTAATTTTTTTATATATATATATATCAGTTGGCCAATTAATTTCTTTCTATTTATAGTAGAGACGGGGTCTCGCTCTTGCTCAGGCTGGTTTTGAACTCCTGACCTTGAGCAATCCGCCCGCCTCGGCCTCCCAAGAGCTAGGATTACAGGCGTGAGCCACCGCGCTGAATTAATTATTTTTGCCATGTGGTTACGTTATCAAAGAGATGCAGTTAGGCTCATTTATTTCTGTTTGTATTTTAAGTTTGCTTTTCCCCATCATTTTAATTTAATTTTTTAAATATGTAAATAATTTTAAAGGATCAAAAGTCAAAACTATATAAAAAGTTATACTTGGCCTATACCTATCTCTTCTACCCCACATAGATAAACTTTTTCGTTAGTTTCTGACTTAGCCTTGAGGCTTTGTTTTGTTTTTCAAAACTAAGCACAGAGGCCTAGAACCTGAAAATGTCATAAGTGCTGAGAAATGGCCAGTCTAAGAAAGGTCACTTTTGTTCTGTTTTCTTAATAATTTAACTTGCTTTTTCACAGTTCTATAGGATTAAATAAAAGTTTATTTTCCTATAAGTTATGAGCAAATTTGTCACATTTTTCCAACCCCATAATAAAAAATGGATATCAGCAGGGGTACTTACCGATGGTGTACTAAGAGATTCAAGGCCATGTCTACCTGAAGGCAAAATCTTACTTTTGATGTAAGTGGGAACTTAAGAGGCACCAGTAATTCTTTTTTTTTTTCATTTCAGCATATTATAGGGGTGCAAATGTTAAGGTTATGTATATTGCCCTTGCCCCCTCTCAGTAATTCTTGTTTAATGGCATTTTACAACTCATCGAACTCTAGAACAGAGCCTAGGAAGCACCCAATGGCTAGGAAGCACCACGTTCCCAAAAGTTATTAGGCTGAACCTTGGGGAGCTGCCATCAGGGTGGTAGCCCAGTCACAAACATCCTCCTCAGACATAACCAACACTAAAGGCTCCAGAGAGGAGGCTTCTTCGAGGGCCAAGGACTCCAAGCAGCCAGACTAGAGTCTTGCTGAAGGTTATAGAATCCAGATGTGTTTGAGGAAAACTTGAGCTAACCTGTATTCTTTTTTTATGGGATTCAAGAGAAAAACAACATAATGTTCTCTGAGGCCACTCTTCTAAAAAGTTTAAAAGGAGAAGCAGCAATTTTTCTACCATCCGGGGGCCTTGAAGAGGAATAAAACAAGAACATATGCACCACGTCTATAATACCTTGTGAGTATCAGTGTCAAAGGCCACAGAGAACTGATCAATATCAAAATCTCCAGGCATTATTAAAGATGATCCAGGCTGGGCACAGTGGCTCATGCCTGTAATCCTAGCACTCTGGGAGGCTGAGGTGGGAGGATCTCTCAAGGTAAGGAGTTTGAGACCAGCCTGAGCAAGAGTGAGACCCCATCTCTACTAAAAATAGAAAGAAATTATCTGGACAACTAAAAAATATATATATAGAAAAAATTAGCTGGGCATGGTGGCACATGCCTGTAGTCCTAGCTACTTGGGAGGCTGAGGCAAGATAGCTTGAGCCCAGAAGTTTGAGGTTGCTGTGAGCTAGGCTGACACCACAGCACTCTAGCCCAGGCAACAGAGTAAGACTGTCTCAAAAAAAAAAAAAAAAAAAAAGATCCGGTACTCATCTCAATGCCTCTTCATACTGCCTGGTTATTTGGAGTGAACAATGTGTTCTGACTTGTATGTTCTCATCCCTTGAATATTTTTAATAAAGAATTTGATTTCTAAATTTTTTTATTTCTAATTTTTACTTCTTGCTCTTCTTATGAAGATGTCCCAAAGAAAGATAAAACTACTTTCAGTTTTGTGGTTCATCTTCTCTATGGATTGAATTAATTTTCCTAAAGTTTTGGTACGCAAAAAAACAAAAACAAAAAACGCCATTCTAACACTTAAAAGGTTATGAACATCAAGATAATACTAAATCATTAGAGCATGCTGAGTTTTAAAGTATTATTTTAACAATGGGCATTCCTTCACCCTTGCAATTTCTTTTCAGCAAATAACCTGGGCATTGAAATAGCTGGTTAAAATCCTCCTAATTGCTTTCAGAGCCCATTAAATTAGCAGTCCCTTTGTCTCCCCAGGGGCCCAGCTGGCTCCCTTCTGCCCTCCCACTGGGAGATAATTCTTTAATCTGGGTTTGGTGAGACTTTGTGCAGGTGTATATTACTGAGCTCTAGGTTTGGGTCTAGGAAGGAAGCAGTACCAGACCTGCACGAGAACAGCATTCTAAATACGCGCGTACAACTCTAGAGCCCTGTGTGACTGACAGACACCCCTACCGCCTACACATTAATTAATTCAAGTCTCTACTCTTGGCCAAAGCAGATTTCTGGAACATGGTTTTAAAAACCAAATTTGTTTTTGCCAGAGGTCTACCAGATCTTAAATATTACTTCTACAACTTCCTGTCAAAATAGATTTGAACTTAAAATTCAATCCTGCTGTGCCGTAGGCAGGACAAATATGTTCCCTAAATATTTTGCTTTCTGGCTGAAGAGAGAGATCATTAATCAACATCCAACTATAACACAGCGTGTGCTGAGGGCCACAAGCAGAGAACTACAGGGTGTGAGTGAGCACCACGCAGGCAGGCGTGGTGGGAGGAAAGCTGGGTAGGGTGTGTACTGGAAGCCAGAGGAACTGGAAAGAATGGAAGTCCCAGATGTTGCCAAAAGCTCAGATAGGATAAGAGCTGATAAAGTCACTGTTGACATTGGCGAAGGTGCTATGAAGGTGGGAGCTAGCTTGCAGGGTGTTGGGGAGTGACTGGGAGATGGAGGTGGCACTGGACAACTCTCTTGGGAGACAGAGTCTCACTGTGTTGTCCAGTCTGGAGCGCAGTGGTGTGATTGCAGCTCACTGCAGCCTCCAATTCCTGGGCTCAAGCGATCCTCCGGCCTCAGCTTTCCAAGTAGCTGAGACTACAGGCATGCGTCACTGTGTCTAGCTCATTTTTCTTATTTTTTGGAGAGAGAGAGGGCCTTGTTATATTGTTCAGGCTGGTATCAAACTCCTAGGCTCAAGTGATCTTCTCACCTTTCTCCCAAAGTGTTTGGATTACAGGCATGAGCCACCGTGCCTGGCCCAACGTGTTTTGGGCAACTGTCTTGGTGTGGCAGTGGTGAGAAGAAAGGAGCAAGAGGACCAGGTAGGATTAACAGAGGCTTGTGTTGTCTTCAAGAGAGTGCAGTGGGTTGAAACCGACAGAATGAGCCCCGGCAGAGAAAGATGTTGAAGCAATGTGAGAAAAAAATCAGCAGTGCAAGGTCTCTGAGAATGAGGCTGGGATGGTATCTAGGGTGAGGTGGGAGAGTCAGGCTTAACCAGAGCAGGGCAGCTCCTCCACCAATTAGGAGGCGGGGAGGAAAGACAGGGCACACACAGTCAGGTTTCTAGATTTGAAGACAAGAAGTTTTTATCTGAAGTTGTGGGCTTTTTTTTTTCCTTTGGGTGGGGGAAAGGGGAAAAAGATGCAGCATGGTCATTCACCAAGAGAGAAGGATGACGTCTGAAGTTTGATGAGTGAAGGGGAGTCTGCGACAGCCACTGTGCAGAATGGAGAGAGAACCAAGTAAAGAACCCAGAAAAGAATTTATTATGGCATCAGCTGGAAAGTCTGATCCCACCCCCCTCCCCGCCCTACTCAGTGTCCAACACAGTGTCCATATGCAGCAAAGGAGAGATAGATTGTGGTACCAAGTTGGGAACATCTGAATGGATGATTCCAGGATCCAGCAGGTCTAGGATATCAATGGAGGGCAACAGTGTTTGAGGATGAGGACCTGAGGGTGCTGAGGGTGAGGGGCCGGGCTGGGCCACTGGCATGTGAATGGATATGCTCAGTTAGGCTGCACAGAGCAGTCACTGGTCCTTCTGTCTTCTACCTCAGGACAGAGTGGTTTCCAAGGGTTTTCTTCCCTGGGATCCTGTTCCCTGCCACCTTTGTCTCTGCCCAATAAATACGGATCTTTTAATGTTGAAAGTTTTGGTAACCAACAAGGCGGCATAAAGTTGATGAGACCAAGAAAACATGTTTTAGAAAGTGAGAACGCCTTCCACTATCTCTTCAGTTCTGCTCCCAATCTCTACCACTTCCTTAACCCTTTGCACTCGCTTGCTTTTTCTTGATTCCTTTATTCTACTTGGGATTTAATTTTTTAAATACTCCAGATTTTACAAAGCACGGCAGTAAAATAAAAAACTGGAGTTTCTTTTCATACAAACTTATTTATTTGGATTTTTTTATATTTCAAATTATTGATACATTCAAAGGGTAATTTTAATCTCTATAATTTTTGCTAACCGTGTGGAGTCACACTTGACATCTGAGTGCAAAGGGTTAAAACTTCCTTGCATCCATTGTAATCTACCTATATATCAGCAGACAAATATATCTCTCTGGATTTTTTTATAATCATGCGTGTGTTGAAGCATCACATTTGTGTCGTTCCCCTAAGCACGATGACACTTCCTTAACTGATACACCCAGACCAGCTCCCACTGGCTGGGGCTCCCACCTACACCATCCTAAAAGCAGGGAGGAGAAACATCTAGACAGGCACTAACACTTCTGTATTCATCCCACCCACCTTGAATTGAAAGTGGCTTGCATTTTGATTGCACCAGTACTCTAGTATTCTCATTTACAGAATATAGGATTTTCTGAATGAGAAGAATTACGTTAGAACTTCAAATTAAAAATAAAAATGACACTAAAATAACAGCATTGCCTATAGTCTAAAAATGCTCCTTCTCTACTGATTGCCCCAATAGTTACAAATCTACTTTAGGTAACTTAAAGCTGTTTAACCCATTTCATTTCTTTTTTTAACCTTCAAATTCTTTCCATAACATATTATTTTGTTTTCTACCCCACCTCCCCGCCCCGCCTCTTGTCTTTCCTTCATTTCTTAATCAGAATGTGAGTTGAGGTATCAAATGCTTCACTTTAGTGCTGGGTCTGCAACTACGTGATGGTTTCTATTTTCATCTTTCTACTTTCAGCCACATATGCACTGCCAAGGATGTGGCCTTTCTGCATAGGCTGGCGCGACTCCCTGCCTGGTGCTTTTCCTGGCAGGCTGGCTGCTGACATCTTTCCTTAGGAAAGGAGGCAGCTGGGACCAGGAAGTGGAGGCCGTGGACATTATTTCTCCCACTGCCCACCACTCCCCTCCCTCCATTCAAGCACCAGTGAGCACCTGCTGGGGTCAGGGCTGAGAAGGGCACTAAAAGAGGCTCAGTGTCCCTTCTCCCAAGGTATACTGCCGTCCGTGGCCTCAGGCAAACCAAGCTCATGATGAAATGTGAGGAAAGGGAGTCAGATGATTTCTTGAGAACTTTTTCTGTTTTCATAGCTATGATTTTTAAGAGTTATTTGAGCAGATGCTCTCCTGCTATTTACTCTGCCCTGAACAATTTTTCCTTACACTTTAATGTGCTTCTGGTCCTTTCTCTCCCATCAATTGGTATGTGTTCCAAGAATAGGAAGGTATTTAAATATCAAAGCAAATACATGTTGGTGTAGTTATGATATGGAATGCTATACATGCATTAAGAATGATGCTTACGAGAGCTTTTCATGACATGGAAAACCTGCACTGTAGTGCCAAGTGAAAAACACACAGGTGGGGAAGAGAGGTGGAATGGTAGGGATTAGTCATTTGTTAGCACCAAGACTTTAAAACAGTAGTTATTCTTGAATGGTGGGATTATAAATGTTTGAATTTTTTTACTTTCTTTTGTTTTTCAAAATAAAGAATATCAAGTTTTTCTATAATAAAAATGAATAAAGTTATTTTTAAATATACAGAAATGATTATTTTTGCAACAAAAATTTCAGTGTGTATGCCAAAGCCAGATGTAAATAATTTTTAAAATATGCTTTGCTCTGTGTTTTCCAAATCTGTCTATGACATTTTTTTCCCCCTAGATTCTAAGCTTATATAACTAGTCAAGTTCGGGTACCTTTCTGAGGGGTGGCAATCTTAAAATACTCTAGAAAACTCTGAGGGAACTGAGAAGGGAGAAGGAAAGATCTACACACTTTCTTCAGGGATTGTGTCCACTGGGAAAGGTGAAAGTACAGGTCACCAAGAGGTTATTTCAGGACAAGGTTCTGCAGATGACTTTGTCACTTCACACAGGTGCTCTGCTGTGTTTGCTCAAGCACAACTTGGGATATCAGATCACACATTCAGGGAGGCCACAGATACCAATCAGTACAAGTAAAACACCCACAAGAGAAGGCACTTCCTCCATGTTATGAAAGCAGAAAATCCATAAGAAATAACAAAAAAATCTGGTTACTGCTTGGTGTGACTGAAGCCTGTCCACTCCCCACAATGGGCAGATGGAAGGAAAAAAAATGCAGAAATGGCCAGTAGCTGAGACAGCATGGAACTTACTCTGGTTTCTGGGAGAGATGGCATTTTACCTTCTCCAGCTCATCACCTACAAGTTGGTATTTCCAACAGGTCATTTTGTAACTTGTCATTCAGACACTGAGAGGCTACAAAGAAGACTATGCGATTGACCAGGCACTTGGGCCTCCAGATGAGACAAGACTTTGCCTGCGTCAGTCACAGCCACCGAGAGAGGTTGAAAAGAGAGGGGAAAACGTATTTTTTTTAGTCAGTTCATTTGGCCCTTGGACCTAACAATGTAGGATTTCTTATAGAGCCCTGCTATTTAAAGTGTGGTCTGCAGACCAGCAGCACTGGCATCCCCTGGAAGCTTGTCAGAAATGCAGACTCTAGAGCCCCAGCCCCCACTCACGGAAGGGAAATTAGCATTTTAACAGGGCACTGTATGATAGATATGGAACATACAGACCACATTTTAAGTACTTATAAATTTTTCTGCTTATCTGTTTTTAAATATATTGAAAATAAGATTATTTACTGTGGCAAAAAGATTTATCCTCCAGCTAAAATGTGCATGTTTGTGCACATGCATGTGTGCACATGTGTGTGTGCACAAGCATGTGTTAGTTAGTGTGTGTGTCTTTCCCCAGCTTAGGTAATCTGAAGCGACTCGATATTCATAATTTCCTTTTCAAACCTAGTTTACAAAGACAAGTGCTGTTCAGCTGTCTCAATTTTCTAAATTCCTTGTGGCTTCTGGTAATTCTAAGCAAATTTTGTTTTTGAAAAGGGTTATTATTTACCACAGACTTGTAAAGTGGTATTTTTTTAGACTTGTAAAAGTTTTGCTCTCTACCTTTTAAAATTATCTGGGAAAAATATTTTTTCCCCTATACTTATTCTCTTAAAGTTTTTAGGAGTAATTTTAACTTTGCGTTTTTATATCTCAATCTCATTGCTGACCTGGCAGGATGGTGCTCTGGTTTCTAGGGTTGCAAGTGTCCGGTAATGAGCTAATGTCCAAGAACCCATTTATGACAATGTGACCTATGTGAGCACAGAAGGAGGTCAGGGGGCACAGGCTCCATCATCCCATGCAGGGCTGTCCTTGTCTGGAGAAAATTCTTCTTCATCAACAATGACCAGATTCCACTCCCACTGATTATGTCATGGACTTAACAGTATCTGGGAAACATGCAAGTAATTTGCCCTTGACCTTGGAGGGAAAAAGGACAGAGTTCTCTGAGGGAAAACTTACAAATTCAAAAAAACATTTAAAGTACTTTTGTGATTTTTATTACTGAAGAAAGTTCTAAGTTTCCTATAAACATTTGGATTAAGCAAAAGAAAAGAGGCAGAGGAGAGCTAAAGCTGGATCAAGGGAGGCTCCTCTTCAAAAGTTCACTCTTACCTGATTGTCGGATCCGTTGAAGAGTTTGCTGGACCAACACTTCCGACTTTGGGACAATGATGATGAAGTCCACTTTGCTGAAGTGACCGAGGTCCAGGCTCTGGCTGCCACTGTCTGCTATAGCACACACCTGGGACAAGAGTTTTCTGGCCACTGTGAGCTGCGGTTGATAAATTTGGAAGGTTTCATTATCTAAATCTAAAATTAAAAAAAGAATCATAAGAGCAAGATTAATTTACTTCCACAATGGCCACTATAAATTCGTATGAGGACATATGAATTTATACACACATGGTATACATACACACACACGGTAAGGAATTCTCACATGCTAGTCTTACTTTCTATTGAGTTTTAGTAGATTTGCCTATTTTCCCTGGAAACTTGGCTGAGAGGATGTGCTCAGGAGTGGATGTGGTTTTACAAATGTATCAAAATCGAGTGATTGTCTCACAAATGCCTAGTTTGACGCCTCCTACCCCAGCCAGACACGATGGAGACAGACTGCACTCTCGCTGCTGCAGCCAGGACTCATCTCTGGAAAGGGGAGATTTTCCAGTTTTCTTTGGGAATATCAGCACTGGCCAGTGCTCGAGCCCAGACCCAGTTCAGGCAAGGAGGTCATGCTGTCACTCTGATGATGCTGAGTTCCTTTGAGCTTTTCTGGATGGCACTACAGTAAACATTTCCTGTTCAGCAAGTCAGTTGCAACATGGTCTGAAATTCCCCTCCCAGTGACTACATAACATAGGTCACGGAGACACGACCTTCACCTTCCTTCCCACTCTGCTCCACTTTGCCAGCGCGTGTGACCTGGCAGGTCTAGGTGGTTGTGGTTGACTCCAGTGCTGACGCCTGGACTATCTGAAGAGACCTGACTCATGACATGGCCAGCTGGCCACTCAGCAAGTTGCGTATTACAGAAACATTGCCCAGATACTCGGAGCTTGTCAGTAGCTTTTTACTGCAAGTATAATCAAGCAATCAATCTCTCTTATATGTGCGTGCACATCCACACACACAAGCAATGAAAGAAACAAGTTTAGTCAGCTAAACACCTGAGCAGGCAGCATCCCCTCCTTTAAAGACTTGCTTTTTATCAGGAACACATGTGGCAGTTTGACTAAAACAGAATAATCACAAGGGCCTAAATAACCTGTGCTAATTAACGTTTTCTAAAATCAAACTGCAATGCAGTCCAGGCAAAGACAGCAGTCACAGTACTCCAGCTACCACAGACACTGATGGTGAGTGGAGATTTTTATGGGTGGTCTCCCTACTAGCTGAGAGAACCCACTGGAAAAGTCCAAAGCTGGAATCTTTTTTTTTTTTGAGACAGAGTCTTACTCTGTCACCCTAGGATAGAGCGAAGTGGCATCATCAGAGCTCACAGCAACCTCAAACTGCTGGGCTTAAGCAATCCTCCTGCCTCAGCCTCCCACGTAGCTGGGCTACAGGTGCCTGCCACATGCATGACTGACTTTTTAATTTTTTTTATTTATTTTTTATTTTTGTGACAGAGTCTCGCTTTGTTGCCCAGGCTAGAGTGAGTGCCGTGGTGTCAGTCAGCCTAGCTCACAGCAACCTCAAACTCCCGGACTCAAGCAATCTTCTGCCTCGGCCTCCCGAGTAGCTGGGACTGCAGGCATGCACCACCATGCCCGGCTAATTTTTTCTATATATATTAGTTGGCCAATTAATTTCTTTCTATTTATAGTAGAGACGGGATCTTGCTCTTGCTCAGGCTGGTTTCGAACTCCTGACCTCGAGCAATCCTCCCACCTCAGCCTCCCAAGTGCTAGGATTACAGGCGTGAGCCACCACGCCCGGCCACTTTTTTATTTTTGGTAGAGATGGGATCTTGCTCTTGCTTAGGCTGGTCTCAAACTCCTGAGCTCAAGTGATCCTCCCATCTCAGCCTCCCAGAGTGCTAGGATTGCAGGCGGTGAGCCACCGTGCCTGGCCCCAAAGCTATAACTTTTAATAGTGGTCCAAATAGTTTTTGTACCATAAAGACTACTGATCAAAATAAGTCTGTCTTTTGATATAGTTAGGCTGTTATTTCTTTCATTTTTCAGGTTGGATCGGGGGTGGGCCTGGGAGGGGGCGACTAAATACGTCCATAAATTTGTAGAATTTTACTTAGCAAGGTTTGAAGTTTGAGGAAACATAAAAATATCTTTAAGCAATGTTTTTTAAACAGGGAACCAAAGATATGTACTTGGGCATCTGTAAGTCCTCTGAGAATGTTTAAATTCTAAATGTGTTAACAATTCAAAATAGTTAATATAAACATTAGCTCATTTTAGATCATCTGGATGATCACTTTATACCAAATACCATCCAGAAGTCAAAACATTTTATTGCCTGTATTTGCATGTGTTTTCACACTGAGCTGATGCCAAGCCACGCCACTTTTACTGCCTGAGGCAATCCTAATATATAAATGATGCACTTCCATCAAGCCGTGGCCAAGTGGCTGTCAGCAGCAGCTTATATGGGTCTGTTTCCCATCTATCCTTTTGCCTGCTTTTTTCCCCGTCCTTTCCTATGTTGTCCCTGTCAATCAGAATTGGGGCAGGAATCTGAACCCAGAGGAATCCAGTCTAAGGACAGAACTCCTCATCCTTGGCCCCTGGTCCCCCTCTAAGCCCCTGAGGCTTATTGCAGGGCAGATGTCTTGTTGGCAGTGCTGTTCTATCTGCCAGGAAGGCCTCGCTATTCCTGAGGTGACATCAGCGTCAGAGTGTAAGTGAAGGAGCGCGAGGGGGCCCTGCAGGCCTATAGTCCAGACTTTCTTTCAAGTAGTTCTTTGAAGCCCTCAGCAAGCACAACTCTCTGGGCACAGCTGGTAGAGCTAAGGAAAATGCACCCAGGTCCCTGGAATCTTTCAGGGAAAACAAGGGAGAGTACTTAAGATAAAGTCTTTGATTCTCATTCTGGGAGACTTTTACTAGGAACAAGGCCTTTTAAAACTTTTTTTTTTTTTTCTGAGACAGAGTCTCGCTTTGTTGCCCAGGCTAGAGTGAGTGCCGTGGCATCAGCCTAGCTCACAGCAACCTCAAACTCCTGGGCTCAAGCAATCCTTCTGCCTCAGCCTTCCAAGTAGCTGGGACTACAGGCATGCACCACCATGCCCGGCTAATTTTTTATATATATATAACTATATATATTTAATATATATAGTTATATATATATAACTAATAACTAATATATATAACTATATATATTAGTTGGCCAATTAATTTCTTTCTATTTATAGTAGAGATGGGGGTCTCGCTCTTACTCAGGCTAGTTTCGAACTCCTGACCTCAAGCAATCCTCCCGCCTCATCCTCCCAGAGTGCTAGGATTACAGGCGTGAGCCACCGCGCCTGGCCTAAAATTTTTAATGGTAAAGCATTTTTAATTTGACCGGTGCCCGGCTAGCTCAGTCGGTAGAGCATGAGGCTCTTAATTTGAATGAAATTTATCATATAGACAATGAGGAAAAGACTGTCGTGGTCTATGACTTTAAGAAGAGCCCTCAAAACCCTCAGGATGACTTAGTTTCTATAATGCCTGTCCCAAGGACTGATGTCCTCCTCTTGGTCTGCGGTGACATTACCCAGGTTTTGTGTGGGTATCATAGAAGCAGCCTCCTGGGGTGACACACATTCGTTAAGGTCTCCGTTGAAGGGGGTAATCACACTGTCTCCTCTTCTTTGTTGCATTTTTTCTAGCAGCTTGTCTAGGTCATCGCCTATTACAAAATAAAGTGGAAGTAAGGTTACAAGGAAGGATATGTTTGTATTGTTTTTATCAGTGTCCAAGTCCGGTGGTTAGGCATCATCAAGATCTGTTGGTTGGCCAGTGATCACGTCGGTGTTTAAGCTTGGCCATCTCTACAGGGGCGTCTCTATCGCAAGAGCTACCCCCACTGGTATTGTGCTTACAGTTTACATGCTTTCGCACACTGCTCTCGCTCTCGTCCTCTGCAATATTCAAAAGCAAGCAGAATGGGATTACTATCCCCCCATTTGACATATTAGAAAACTGAGATCCAGGGAGACAGAGACCAGCCCAAGGTCATTCAATAAAGTCATAGCTGAGCTGAGGCTTCTGATCCTAGTACCGAGGTGTCTTCCTCTAGACCCCCTGCTGCTTCCTGTGGTGTTAGTAACAAAATACTCAGGATAAACCGCTCCAGATGATATATGTGTGGGCAAGCTTATGCTCCACATTCCTCTCCTCGACAGGCTAAGATTTAAATTCAGAAAATCATGCAGCTAGGGGCTGGCAGTGTTGCTGGATCTTACAACCACTCACCTAATGACGTGGTTTTGAAATGTGATGCCAGGAAACTGACCTTTCCTGTGATGAGCTCATAACTAATTTCTTTCAAAAACTCACTTGTGGTGAGCATGCTCTCTGCCAGCGCTCGGGACTGATGCTGGCCTGCAGAACAGAGGGGAGAAGAGATGACTCCGCAATAGAACAAACGCTCACTGGAACATTATTTGTAATAGCAACAACTGGAAACAACCGAAGTGTGTTACCACAGGGACTTGGGTTAAGACAATCAGGGCACATTAAAAGATTTGGAATGTCAATCTGAAGACTGTACTGTAGACAGAAGCAGAAAACATTTATAATATAATGCTAGGTGATGAAAGGGAACAATGATGTACCTTATGTTTGTAACTGTGAGAACATACACATGCATGTGTTTAACGACTAGGGAAGATTCTCGTGTCCCCCAGAGGCTGTGGGTGACACCATGGCTGCCCCCAGTCTGGACCATTTGGGCCAGTGAGTGCCCAGGGGCTGTGGACATAAGCAGAAAACAAGACTAGCGAAGAATATGAAAAAACCTTATAAAAATTGTGTATGCATGGTTATTATGAATATTTGCCTTAAAAATATAAACTTATGTTAAGTTGCTTTTACAAATAAAAATTTTAAAAATTAATGTATCACATTGTCTGATGAAGCTTTCTGAAAATATATATAGCACAGAAAGATGGGTAGACAGGTTTTGCCAAAGTGAAGGGGCTTCGCCTCTTTGCCAGGAAGAGGTGAGAGCCATTCGGTACGGAGAGGAGAGAAATGAAATTTAGTCCAAATAGCTATTTGAGATGGTGACTGATAAAAAAACCAAAACAGCACAGTGAAAAACAAACAGACAAGACAAAAAGACAACTTGCCAACTTTCCGAATCTTTTCTTTAGCGTCAACATTACAATATTAAATAGACTCTTCAGTGAGAAGAACATATGAGCTAAGTTTCTGGCAAATTTGACTAAGTGGCTTAGGCCACTTGTGGTGCTGGCTTTATCACATGCTAGAGTGGTAACATTTGCAGGACCTTTTAAGGACAGCAGTTACATGAGACAAGGGTATCTGTAACCACGGTGAGCTTTGAAATAATGCTCCCACAACCAGCTGACAGGGGCACCAGCCAAACTGAGGGCTACAAAAACCTGACCTGAGGAGGAAAGGAAAAGTTAAAATTAGGAGGAGGAGCTCGAATTGGAGCAATTCATCAGAGATTGATGGCATGGATGCCCAAAGCACCCAATAGTTACTTTTCAAACGGACAGATGATTGAATGAATGGATTCAATAAATAATAAAAAACAAACAAACAAGATTACTCACCTAACACTACCACACAAAATTCATTTCCTCTGATTTTTGATGCACAAATTGCCACAACATAATCTGGTAGCCTTTGATAGTGTCTCATTTCACTGAGAGTCCTCAGTGTCTCTGAAATGCCCTCTGCCAAAGAGTTCTGGGTCACGATCACATGAACCAAGTCTTGAGATACGCTTGCGATTAATCTTGCAAGCCAGGGCAGCTGTCCCGGCGACACAGGTACACACTGAGCACCTATCTGCAGGGCTCTCTCTCGCAGAGTAAATTCCTGCATAGCTTTCAGCATGATTTGCTCAAATTCTTCCCTGAGAGGTATCTGATCAGGACCTATAACGAAGAGAATTACAGCTGGAATTTAAAAAAAATTATAGGTAGGAGAGAGGAACACACACATCCTGCCGTCCTCCAGCTGGGGAAGGAGCTCTTTTTCCTGTGTGGTCCCACCTATGGAGTCCATGCTAGCCACTTCCTGTTGTGACGTTACCTTCTCTTTTTTTCTCTTTGCCTCTATTTTTTTTTTTTTTTAAGTCAGGCTTCTGTTCTCCTTTATTCTAACCCTGGTCTCTGTAAGAGAGGATGTACTGAGAGAGACCATCAGTTCTGCTGTATGCTTCGGGAGATGGTCATCGCAGATGGCTTATTTCTTGACCTATTCAGCTTGGCATTATGGAAATTGCTACTGACTAATGAGATAAGAAGCCAACCTGCTGCTGTGTAGTCAGTTTTAGGTTTCATTCCTCATTGTATTCATAGACACTTTGAAAGGCATTTTTAACGCATTGCCTCTACATCTAATTTTGAGAATAATGTCCATAGGAAAATTAAGTTGAACTAGTTTTGACTCCCAAGATATATTTTAGAAAGCCTCACTCTTTCCCCAGATAGAGAATGCTTTCATCATCTAGTTATTCCCCAGTGTTCGGGATTGTTAAATACAGCATTTGGCCCTCTTCCCTAGCCGAGCTTAGGGCTAAGCTTATACTGCTGACCCGTGGCCTCTGGAATTAGGGGGACTTTGTTTCTCATTCTCTTTAGAAACTCAACCAGTCTTTAGAACAAAATAAGCAAGTCAATGTTTGGTATCCAAGTGACACAAACGAACTGAGATTTCTATATTTAGTTTAAATTGAAACCAGTGAGAATATAATCGCTCCCTGTATTCAGTAATTTCTTTTGCTATATGAACCCAAGATTTGAAACTCAGGCTCCAGGAAATACACACCTCAGCATCTGTGAACTGTGACCAAGCAACAGCCCTGACCCCAGGGATAAAAGCCCCGTACAAAAGAACACAAGGGTGAGGGACTAGACTTCGGTATGGGAAGGAGGCCCCTTGAGTGAGCCAGGAATCCTTCCTTCCTGTTGCCCAGGCTGCAGTGCAGTGCACGATCACGGCTCACTACAGCCCCCAACTTCTAGGCTCAAGTCTAATAGGAATTTAAGTGGCCTCTCTGGCCCTGCCCATCTTTTCTGGGAAAGTAAAAAATGAGGGCTTTAGTAATGTTTTTAAGACAAGGAAGATTAAATACAATATTACACATTTAAAAAATAAACTATTTTAATTGGAGAACATAGTTTTTTCAGGATTCGCTAGGGACCAGGGAGAGGTGGGACAGTGGAAACATTACAGACAGATTTTTGTCTTCTATATGTGGAAATAGGACAAGCAAATCATAATGATTATATCATGTTTCTATGTCCTTCCCAATCACTTGGTAGGGGGAAGTTTATTTATTTATTTTTGAGACAGAGTCTCCCTCTGTTTCTCTGGGCTAGAGTGCAGTGGCATCATTATAGCTCACTACAACCTCAAACTCCTGGGCTCCAGTGATCCTCCTGCCTCAGCCTCCCAAATAGCTGGGACTACAGGTGTGGGCCACCATGCTCAGCTAATTTTTCTATTATTTGTAGAGATGGGATCTCGCTAAGACTGGTTTCAAACTCCTGACCTCAAGTGATCCTCCCACCTCAGCCTCCCAGAGTCCTAGGATTACAGCTTTTGTTACTGTTTTAATCACCTGGGAGCCACCAAGACTTCTGATTTTCATTCAGCTTTATCAAATTAGCACCATGGTAGTGGTCACTAGGTACATACTTAGCAGTGAGCTTGAAGTGGATAGATTTGTACAAACTGTCGCAAATGAAGGGAAGGTGGTTCTCTACTTAAAACTTTCTTCCACCAGAACATGTGACAGTTTCGAAGCAGGTGGCCCTGGTGCTCTCCAATTCCCTACTGTCCCTTACTGATGACCTGAAGGCTCAGATGCCTGGTTAATAGTTGTGGCCATAAGACCTACTCTGAAACAGGATTGAGTAACATGTTCCATCAGGAAGCAGTTAACTTCAAATATAAAGGTATTCTGGGAAAACAAAATTATCAAACATGCTCACAACATTTTCTGTTATCTTAAAATACACTTTTATAGTGTTTTGACTGAACTCCTGTTAGGAATTGAGAAATGGGGGAAAAGATGTTAAAGTTTAAGTGAGGTGAGAGACTTTGTAGTGTAAAATGTCTTGCTTCCAATCATCAACTCTCATTTTTTTTTATCCTCAGCCTTTATAGTTAAATCAGAGGAGCCTTTTTTCCACTTCTTGCAAACTTGATAATAGTAATTTTTTCCTTTGAGTGCTGATCTCCAGTAACTCAGTTTAGCCCAGGCATCAGTTCTAATGGCTTTTTGGAGAAAGCTGCCTTAATAGGAAAAGACAAGGTTCCACCAGACTCAGAGCCTTCCAAGAATCTCTGGATTTGCTGATTTCATTATCTACTTCAAAAGATTTTCAGATTGTGAAATAACTGAGATTTTTTTTTTTTAAAGTGACTGTAGTGGAAAGGTCTATTCCTTCTGAAGAATCTTGCTTTTCTTCTTCTATTACCTCCAAGTAACTGAGCCACCAAAGTATTAAAACTGTCCTTTTAGAAGTTTGGATTTATTTCTTTAAATGTCTATGATCTATGGCATATGTGAAAATATTCTTGCTGCCTTCTCAAAACCTCCAGAGGCAAAAAAAAACTTTTAAGGGCTCCAGAACAATTGTTTAGGCAGATAAGTCCAAGGGTAGAAAGCTTAGATTAAAAAAATGGAATAACTATTCATGTTGTACATTGAGATACCTAATTGATCGAAAGTAAAACTCTGGAGAGAATTGATCTTACAGGGTAGAGAAGAGTCTGTGTAAAATTAAATTGAGATTTTTCTGTTTTGTTTTGTTTTTTTTAAGATAAGAGCTCTTAGTAATTTAAGGGAAGACATTTTGACTATTTGGTTTGTTTAATTAATTTGGACATTCATGACTTTTTAAATTGTTATTAAGATTAATAAACATGCTATAGTGATTGGCTCAGTTGGCTATAATATCATTGCTCTATGAAGTCTTGTTTTACTGATTCTGGGTGCATCTATAAGCTGTTTTTAGGTCTTAGAACATAGTCCAGAGCCCTATGTCAGAATGTAGCAATAAAAATTATAACATCAAATGAGCTGGAGACTCAGGTGATTTTTACAATTTTATTACCTATCGATAAGCATGATTAAGTAAGTCCTAGGTTTATCGTGAAAGCAGCTCTCATGGGAAATCTGAAGTATTGCAAGTTACAAAAGCCCATGTCAAAGCAGAGCCCATGTGGAAGCAGCCTCAGGGCCCTAAGAGTTCTAGGCCAGGTTGCTAACTGATGCCCCAAAGGCCGAATCTCAGCTGATGAAGCTTTTGGTTTTTAAATTATTTGGCCCAGTGTTTTTTATTATTTCTTAATCCTACAGTATTTTCTAATATTAAAAATATTCATGAATGTGTACAAAGTTATTATTTTTCAAATGTCAAAGGTTTATTTCAACTCATTCATGCAGGAACTAGCAGAAAGACAAAGCCAGTTCCATGAGGATATGAGAAATCTGGTTTATACGGTCAGTGGAAAAAGGCATTCTGAAATAAGAGTTGTCAGTCAGATACAGTACTGACTAATTTCTTACAAGGCAACAAAACCATATAATCTTTGGGATCACACAAAATTTTTTCTGATTAACATAAAAATTTTATATCTCGAACATTTTCCTACCTAAATCAGTGGCTCAAAGTCCTGGAGGGAGTGTATAATTAGGCTGCATATTAGATGGCCTACTGCAGTTTGCAAAATAAAGGACATTTCAATGTAAATGATGCTGAACCACTATAGCATTGTTAGGACATCTGCATACTCCCACTGTGGGGGGCTCCGGAGGGTATATCAAATAGAGGAAGTGAAGGGTTCACGACCTATGTATCCCCCTTACCCTAAAGCCTAGAAAGCCTTCCAGGGAGGTCCACAGTTACTACCTCAATGAAGGAAAGCACAATAGGACTCCATCAAAGGAGTGTAGCTGGAGGAAAAAAAATTGGTATGGGGCAGTAGCTAAATAAGATAAAAAAGCTAAATGGAAAACTAGAAAAAATTGTTTAAGACAGTGGCTATGTTTGTGTTCCAGATGGTAGTGGTGTTTTCAGAGAGGTGGCCTGGCCAGACTTCTGGGGGTGCAGGGGGTGAGGGGTGCCAATGGCACAACAGCAGTTCTGCCCACGCTGCTACTTTGGAGACCTTTGGAGTATCATGAGACTGGACACTAGGTGGGGCAATTCATCTCCTCTAGGACCCAAAGAAGCAAAGAGGAAAGGGCTAGAAAACAAAAACAGAGGAGAGAAAGAGAAAAGTCATGGAGAATGAGGTGGAAGGAAAAGAATGTTAGAAGCGAAAGAAGAAAAATAGGAGATAGACAGGTGGATGAATGTGAGAAAGAAAGAAAAAAGGTGCGTTACAAAAAGGAATAAAAACAGTCACCAGGAAACGATTACGGAAAATAACTTACCTAGCCGTACAAGATACTGTATCGTTAGAAGGATCATGTTTTCCACGCTCAGAAGTTGGCTGCCAGTCAACCCTAATTGTTCCAAATCTTTGTTTTCCAACTGTGGAATCTTGTAGCAATTCACCAGCAGAGGACTCACAACAATGTCACCAACATTTCCATAGAAATAGGGTAAAGTGCCATAGCCTGCCCCAATAGAAGCAGGTCAATACAGTTCAACATTTCTTTCTGAGGTCCAACCAGGTACACTCGCTCAACTAGGATCAAAGATGTTTAATAAAATCCCCTGCCCTGTGAGAGGGCTACCAACCAAATAAATCAAATATGTCATTCCTATGAAATTCACTTGGATGCTTCAAATTTTCTCTTTATATTAAATCAGATAAACAGAAAGCAAAATGCAGTTGGCCCTTCGTATCTACATTTGTGGATTCAACCAAATGTGGATGGAGAATATTCATGGAGAAAAAAATACCACAAAGTTCCAAGAAGTAGAACTTGACTTTGCTACCTGCCAAGTACTATGGTGAATCCACATGAATGAAGGGATGTGCAGGCATTGTATTAGGTATTACAAGTAATCTAGAAATGATTTAAAGTACATGGGAGGGTACACGCAGATTCTGTGCAAATACTATGCCATTTTATATCAGGGACTTGAGTATACACATTTTGGTATGGGGGGGTGCCTGGAATTGATACCCCATAGATACTAAGGGATGACTGTATTCAAAGTAATTATCTCTGTTTCCCATAGCGGAGACATGTCAACATTATATCACTGCCACAGAAGACTGATGAGTTTGCAAAACGTCTCTGTATGCTTTGTAAAACCTCAATGATATTTTCTAATAAAGTTCCTGATCAAGTTTCTTTCCAGATAAGAAATCAGAAAACCAAAAAACTATAATGCATGTTTCACTTACTGAGATTTTCTATATATATATATAAATAAGCTAAAGTCATTGATCAATAGCAACATTATACCAGTTGCCAGTGCCTGGAGATTCCTACTCCTTTTTCTATCTTTGCCATTTTTATTAAGTTTTCTTCCTAAATGTCAGTAAACAGTACCAAATTATCTTAGAAGTAGACAAGATAAAAATATGTGGAGAATATTGTCTGTTTTGGTAGTTGGTGGAGAGGACAATCCCTCTGTGAGACTTTCTAAAAGGTAGGCACCAAAGAACCAAAGGGTCCCCATGTTCTATGTAGTTTTCCAAGGCTTAGTTGCACCACGCTAATGTTCAAAAAAGAACTCCCTAAACCATATGGAATTTAAACAACCGAGATTCCCCCAAGGCCTACAGATCTAGGATCAGTGGACAGGGAAGCCTGGGAAAGGCAGGGCTCCAAGCAAAACCATCCAAGTAGGTGGGCTCAGAGCGATACAAGAAGCAGATAACACCTCACACAAACACACCCTAACCACCCATGGAAATGAAACACCCATCTGCCCCTGACTGTCTTGTCCTAGAGGTAAAGCAGGCAGTCTCCTTCTGGCTTAGGCTGGCCCCAACACCAAGAGGACTCTTGATGTGGGCATGAAAAGCACTAAGTTAGTCCAGGAATCTATAGACCCCTACATGTCTAAACCTCCACTAACAGACCACCTGGGAAGACTCAGCCTCCTTAAAGATACTGATTCACAGGTGCTGCCCAAGGCTCAGACCTGCGACTGTGGGGCCTTTTGGTTCTCCCAAGTAAGGTCTGTTAGCTGGTTTAGCTTGTTTCTTTTCTCTGTGCTTTGGCTCCTGTTGACTGGAATGTCTCCTCCTCCACCTTGTCCACTCTAACCAACCCTCCAGGATGCAGCTTCAACATCATTTCTCAGAAGTCTTCTCAGACCCCTCTGGGCAGAGGTCAGCCCTCTCTCCCCTGAGCTCTTGTTGCTCTTGGCTATGAACCTCTACCTGGTCACACATCACATTGTGTTGTAATGGTTATCGCAGTGTGTTGTAATAGTTATTTACCAACCCCAGTGATAGCACGAGGTCAGACTCCCCCACTAAAGAGTGCTCCCTGAGGGCAAAGAGACTTTGCCTTATTCTCAACTTATAATCCTATGTTTAATATAGCATGAAGGAGCTGACCAATAACAGCTGAAAGAATCAATAGATGGATAAATGAATCCTTTCTTGAATACATGAATAAACACACAAACAATAAAAACAGTCCAAGATTCCAGAAGGCACAGGTGACTTGGAATTCCTTTGCCTTACCTATCAGAATGACTGGTCTAACTCCTGAGTTACTCAGCAGGTTTTCAGGAACAATTACAGTTTCCCCTGCAGGAATGGGCCGAGGTTGTAAAATTCCAGTTAATGGGGTCTGTGGAACTGGGGCAGATAAAAGGGGCTCTGGAAAAAGAAAAGTTGTTTGACAGGAAGGATTAGACATGAAGTCTAAATGATATACAATAGAAAGCAATGCAGTGTTAATATAGAAGTTTTAGAAGTCTCATGGCTTGCAGTGTTTTTTCATTAATTTGTGTATATTATACAAAATTAGGAGAAAAACAAAAGGAAGAAAAAAAATAAGCATAATCATATCATCTAGAGATAACTACTACTTAGCATTTTGGTAGTTTTCCTTCCAGTTTTTTTTTTTTTTTTGAGACAGAGTCTCGCTTTCTTGCCTAGGCTAGAGTGAGTGCCGTGGCGTCAGCCTAGCTCACAGCAACCTCAGACTCCTGGGCTCAAGCAATCCTCCTGCCTCAGCCTCCCGAGTAGCTGGGACTACAGGCACGAGCCACCATGCCCGGCTGATTTTTATATTATATATATTAGTTGGCCAATTAAATTCTTTCTATTTTTATGGTAGAGACGGGGTCTCGCTCAGGCTGGTTTTGAACTCCTGACCTTGAGCAATCCGCCCGCCTCGGCCTCCCAGAGTGCTAGGATTACAGGCGTGAGCCACCGCGCCCGGCCTTCCTTCCAGTTTTTTTCCACATGCAATCTTTTGGATTCTGTTTGGTATTTTATCTCCCCTCAGCCCCCTCCACCCATTATCAAAGGCATATCTGTTCATTATATAAATTTTGAAAAGCATAAAAACGTGTGAAGAAGGATAAACTCATTAGTCAGTACTACCTAGAGGCAACCACAGTGACATATTGGCATAATTTTTTGTGTATATAATATCTCTACGTAGTCTTTAAGACTATTTATTTGAAAAAGCTTAAACATTTAAGGAACCCCATCTATGTCTTAGAATTGGTATGTTTCTAGTTGTCTGTGTTTAGTACAGCAAGGTAGACAAATTTTTGAACACTTAACTGTAGGTACCAAATGGCCACAGTTTGGGCATTAAGAAGGAGAACTAGTTGGTTTTTCAGGTTTCTAGCCTGAACTGTCCAGACTGAACAGTCTAGGTCAGAAATAACAAGCATGGGTCACGTAGGAACCAGATCACAGGAGGGCAAATCTAACACTACTGCTAGCCCAGCAGGTCCATCTGTGCCCCGTCATGGTGGCTGGTAGCATCATGTCCTAGATAACAAATGGCTTATCAATGCCACAGGCTACAACTAAGCCAAAGGTTGAAGTCAGATCAGCTGTGATGATACATGTGCTTGGAGGGAAGGCAGATGTTATGGGGACAAAATATTAGCTACCATCAATATCCTCACATAATATTGAACACAATGGTTGGTTTAGGAAATTTATCTTCAAGGGTTGAGGAAAAGAACAGTAGTAGAAAATATCTCTGCTAATTAAAAAAAACAAACAAACAAAAACAAACCTTAAAATCCATTTTCTGTTAAAATCTTACCAGTTCTTGAAAGAGGACGAACTGTAGGGACAGGTACAACTAAACCAGGTTGGGGGACAGGTGACCCGGGATACCAACCCCGGTGTCGTTTCTTTGGTGGCCCGGAAGTGAACATGGTAGCTGAAGACAAAAAGAAAGACAGCCGTGTCCTCAGTCATGTGGCAGAAAGGAGAGAATGCCAAAGTAGCAGAACCTTTAATTCGATAATTCTCAGAAAGTCTAAATCATTCTTCCAGAGGCAAAGACAAAGTTCAGATTATTGCTTTTGATTCTAACAACAACCTGGTGGAGTTGCAGGACTGGTATTATTTTTATATTTATTTTGTAGATAGAAAAAAAAAGGCTCAGATTTGCCCAGGATCACACAAAAGAGAAGAACTTTGAATCCTGTACTTTGGTCAGCAGAACCCATGGGTTTTCAAGATATTTCCTTATACATCTGTTTCAACATTATTTCCCAGTTAGTCTCATCTGTGTTAGAATCCCAAGATATTTAATCACTACTGTTCACACCAATCAGAAACTTTCCAAACATTGTATGGCAAGCTAAGGAAAAACTCTAGAGTGTGCTGTCAGATAGATAGATTTGTCATTCCAAAATCTATAACACTTCTACCTAATTGAGTATATTATTTCAAAACTCTGAGATGGGTTTTTACCTTGGTCTCCTGCTGCATAGCTAGGTCTTGGTGACAAAGAGTAGTTCCCTGGTCGGGCTGGAGTGGAGCTGGATGCACTGCTCTTCCCTCCATGGCTACTGTTTCCATTAGCAGCATCTGCAGAACACCAGGAGAGGAGCCACTCAGAACACAGGCTGCACAGGATACTGCTTTCTGTGATGCTGCGACCATCCGATAAACATCATACTCATCCTATCTACCTACCTACCTACCTACCTGCCTGCCTGCCTGCCTGCCTGCCTGCCTGCCTGCCTGCCTACCTACCTACCTACCTGGGGTCTTGCTCTGTTGCCTAGGCTATAGAGTACAGTGGCATCATCACAGCTCACTGCAACCTCAAATGCCTGGGCTCCAGCGATCCTCTTGCCTCAGCCTACTGAGCAGCTCGGACTATAGGCGCATGCCACCATGTCCAGCTAATTTTTCTATTTTTTCATAGGGATGGGGTCTCACTCATGCTCAGGCTTGAACTCCTAGCCTCAAGTAATCCTCCTGTCTTGGTTTCCCAAAGTGCTAGGGTTACAGGTATGAGCCACCGCACCCAGCCAACCTCACACTCTAAAATTCAAAGAAACCTCACAGACAGGACTCAATCCAGTCATATAAAACCAGCTACAACTATGAGAGGAATACCTTCATTAAAATTAAATGTCATCTAAACATAATTTCCTAGGACCCAAAGAGATCTTTTAGAATTGCTGTCAATAAAGTCTTTGGAGATGGTGGGTAGAAGGAAAAGAAAACAATTCTTTTTTTAATGTGGTACCATGGAAACTTGCTAACACATACAAAAGGAGAGAGAATAGTATAATAAATGTCTATGTACCCACCACCCAGCTTCCACATTTATTAACACATAGCCCATCTTATTTCATCTATACCTCACACCTCCTTCCTCTCCACATATACACATACATGCTCTGGATTATTTTGAAGCAAACCCATTTATCATATCATTTTATCCATAAATACTTCTGTATGTGTTTCTAAAAGAAAAAAGACTCTTTAAAATAAGTAACTATTATGTCATCATTATACTTAAAATTAACAATGATTAATAATTTCTTAATATCATCGAATTCAAATTTCCATCAGTATTCAAATTTCCCCCAATTATCTCAGAAATGATATTTTTACAGTTGGTTTGTTAAAATTGGGATTCAAAAAAGATCCACACATTGAATTTAGTTGATATGTCCCTTATACCTCTCCTCTTTCAGTCTATAGGATTCCTCTTTTTTTTCTTCTGACAATTAATTTGTTGAAAACCTGGCAGAATTTTCCATTTTCTGGATTTTGCTGATTGGATACTTATGGTGACATTGGACATTCCCTTGTCCCCTGTATTTCTAATAAACTACTTGTCAGAGACAGATGCTTGATCAAATTCAGCTTCAATATATATATATATACACATATATTTTTTTTTTTGGCAAGAGTGTCTCGTAAGTACTGTTGTGTACAATACTTCCATCGGGAAGCACATAATGGCCAGTTTTCTCTCTTGTGATGTTAAGATTGATTAGCAGGGTTGAGAGTTTTCAGCCTAATCCTCGGCATTATGAAGTCACTTATTCTGTCATCTGATGGTTTTCATAACCATGATGATTATCGATCCATTACTTCATTGATTTTATTGATTTATTTGAGACAGAAAGTCTTGCTCTGTCACCTGGCCTAGAGTGCCATGGCATCAGCCTAGCTCACAGCAACTTCAAACTCCTGGGCTCAAGCGATCCTCCTGCCTCAGCCTCCCAAGTAGCTGGGACTATAGGCATGCACCACCATGACCGGCTAAGTTTTCTATTTTTAGTAGAGAGGGGGTCTGACTCTTGCTCAAGTTGGTCTTGAACTCCTGACCTCAAGTGATTCTCCAGCCTTGGCCTCCCAGAGTGCTGGATTACAGGTGTGAGCCACCGCACCTAGCCTGATTTATTTTTTAATGCTGTAAAAAATTTGATTCTGTTTGTTCAAGTCTATAATCTAACCAGAAGTTAGGTCCTGCAAGAATTGCTGGATTAGAGTGAGAACAAAAATGGGCTGCATAAATTATGATGCCTAACTGTTGAAAAGTTTCCAAAAATGATAGGCTCTCTTTCTGCTCATTCTTCTTCCATCACTCTTATCATTTCTTTTCCTTAAACACAGGACTTTTCTAGGATTCTACCTTTGCCTCACCCTATATCTCTCCTTGGCTGATCCTATATACCCTGATGGTTTCAACCATATGTTGGTGGTTCAACTCTAGACCATCAGTCCTTTCCTCCCCCATGATAAATTAAATGACTATTGAATAGCTCCACGTGGATATGTTATGGGTATCTCAAACGCAGCATGTCCCAAACCAAACTCACAATCTCCTGCCAGAGAACCTGTTCCTCCTTCTGTGTTTCCTGTCTCAGGTGATGGCACCACCAGCCCAGAACAATGAAGATCATGAGAGGCCCCTTCTCTAAGATGCTCCCATTAATCAGTCAAGTCCTGCTGATCTTCCTTCCTGAGTACTCCTCCAATCTGCACCCTCCTCTTCAACCTGTTATCACTCTGGTAAGGACTTCATCATATCTCACCTAGACTATTACAATGACCTCCAACTAGTTTTCCTACCTCTTGTCATCTTCTTAAGCATTACTGACAAAATGATCTAGCTCAAGTTCAAATCAGACCATGTCATTTCTCTGCTCCCTAAGTTACAGAGTAAAATTCATGCTTCATGGCCTGGCTTCCCATGACTTTTCCTTGACCACTACTTGCTCATGTCCTGCTACTCCCTGAGTTTTACATTTTGTGGTTCTAACAAGTACGAACTGCTGGAAGTTGTTGTGTACACTGTGCTGCTTTTCCCTTTCCCTCACCTTCTTTTCCTTTTAACCTTTGTTCCTGCTCTTCCCTGAATCTGAAGTGCCTTTCTTCCACTCCTCTGTATAGCTAATATCTCCTCATTGTTGAAGACCAAGCTCCTCCAAGAACTCATTCTTTTTTTTTTTTTTTTTTTTTTGAGACAGAGTCTCACTTTGTTGCCCAGGCTAGAGTGAGTGCCGTGACATCAGCCTAGCTCACAGCAACCTCAAACTCCTGGCTCAAGCAATCCTGCTGCCTCAGCCTCCCGAGTAGCTGGGACTACAGGCATGCGCCACCATGCCCGGCTAATTTTTTCTATATATATTAGTTGGCCAATTAATTTCTTTCTATTTATAGTAGAGACGGGGTCTCGCTCTTGCTCAGGCTGGTTTCAAACTCCTGACCTTGAGCAATCCGCCCGCCTTGGCCTCCCAGAGTGCTGGGATTACAGGAGTGAGCCACTGCTCCCGGCCTCAAGAATTCATTCTTGATTACTCCCTAAAGTCTTAGGCTAAAGCCCTTGCTCCATGCTCCCCAAGCACATTGTCCTATTTGCTGCAATACACTGAAAATATCTTGTCGGGGATCTATCTCCCTCACTAGGTTACAAGGACATCAGGGGTCAGGGACTAAGCTTTATTTTTCTTTATATCCCCAGTTCCTAGTCATAGCAAGTGCCCAACAACTGTTTGTTGAATGGAATCAAACCACTGTGTCTCCTCTGTGTGCCAAATGTCACTCCCTGGCTCTTTGGGTTGGAACGTAGAGAACACAAAGCTTTGCACCATGATCCATTATTATAGACAGCCCCACATCTGTCTTTAACTGGCAGGCAGAAGCAGCTTCTGTTTTCTTCTATCAATTTGCCCGTTAAATTTCACACAAGTCTTTTATAGACTATGTATTTACCAAAGAAATATAAGTGAGGAAAACATCACCTGCAGCAAAAGTCTTCCCTACAACCTGCAAAGATAAAGCCAGTGGTTTCACAACATTCTTATTCCGGGTCAGGTCCTGAGCTCCACTTAAATTGATTGCAGAATTAGCTGGGCTGAGCATTGGCGAATCTTTAAAATGAAATGAAAAGGTTGTTTAAATTAGCAACTATTTATATATGCAGGAAGGAAGTTAATTCAATAAGAGTTGAGAAAATGTAGATTACAGAATTTCAGTTCTTTTCTTGAATTATTCTGACATTTAAGAAAGTCAATTTCTATGTATTTAGGTTTGATTATTTTTTATTTATATAACAAATACTCACTAGAAGTTACTATGTGCTGGGTTCTATTTTAAGCACTTCAAATATATTAATTCAGTTAATTCCTATAATGACCCTGTGAGGTAAGTATTATTGCCTTAAATATTATAGTAGTATTCATTTAACTTAGTCAAAGTCAGATGACCTGGTATCAAGGATATCATCATGTTTCATAAAAAAATGGTCTTCACAGTTCCCTTCAAAGCCATATTTTAATACGATATATTTATCTCTATCTAGATGAGTTTGTTATTTGAAGTGTCATGGGAACTAACTCATTGCAATCTAGGAGAAAACACTTTTCCCTGAAAGAAAGTTGCTTTAATTTTTTGAATAAAATAGAATTAATTTACTAAAATACCAGGAACAGCCAAACAGAAAGCTTCTGTTTGGATTCAGAAAATAATCCATCCCGGAAAAACTACATGCTATTTCAGAGACAAACCATGGAGAGATAAAGACTCAAGCCAACCAGAGATTTCCAAAATGAGCAGAGACCCCAAATCCACTACTCTGGCAGAACAGCAAGATCAGTTAACACAGGGAAGTGTTAAAAGGATGGTTAAAACTCTCTGTGAGTCTGAAAAACAAGGTACTATAAATAAGAGGATACTGACAGTGTTACATTTGAAATTATCTAAATAACTATTCATATCACAACATGATTCCTGATTCATCTAATCAGTGTTTCTCATATGAACTCAGAAAAATAAAATGGACCCCTATTTCTTTTCAATGGGTTAAAAAGAAATATTCTTTTTTTGTGTGTGTGAATTTCTTTTTTAAAGAAATATTATTTTTAACAAATGGTTTTGGGACAACTGGATCTCTATAGGCAAAAGAATGAATTTGGACCTCTTCCTCATACCACATACAAAAATTATCCTATGGATTATTCATCTAACTGTAATATCTAAAACTATAACACTCATAGGAGAAAAACACAGGAGCAATTTCTATGACGTTGGATTAGGCAACAGTTTCTTAGATGTTACACAAAAACACAAACAACAAAAGAAAATACAGATGACTTGGACTTCATCAAAATTGAAAAAACTTTACGTTTCATAAGACATCATCGAGAGAGTGAAAAGTAACCCACAGAGTAGGAAAAAATCTTTGCAAATCATATATTTGATAAAGAACTTGTATCCAGAATACATTAAAAACTCACATAAATCAGTAATAAAAAGAAAAATAACCAAATTGAAAGATGAGCAATTGATAATTGATTTATAAAGATACTTCTTCAAAGAAAATTTCAAATGGCCAATAAGTACATGAAAAGGTGCTCAACATCTTACCAACTGGAGAAATGCAAATCTAAACCATGAGATACTAGGTCATATGCACTAGGACAGCTATAGTAAAAAAGATAGGTACTAACAAGTGTTGACAAGGATATGGAGAAATTGGAATCCTCACACATTTCTGGTAGAAATGTAAATGGCGTAACCACTTTGGAAACCATTTGACCAAGCAAGTCTACTTCTAGGTATAAAATGAGAGAAGTAAAAACACCTGTACACAAATAATCACAGCAGGATTATTCATAATAGCCCCAAAGTGGAAATAACCCAAATGCCCATCAACTAATGAATGGATAAACAAACTGTAGCTTATCCATATGATATTATACAGTAATAAAAAGGAATGAAGTGCTGATATGTGATACAGTATAGACAGACATTGAAAACATCATGCCAAATGAAAAAAGCTGGTCACAAAAGGCCATATGTAACATTTATATGAAATGTCCAGCATGGACAATCCATAGAAATAGAAAATAGATTTGTGTTTGCCAGGGATTGAGGGGAGGAGCAAAACAGGCAGTGACTATTAATGGGTATGGGGTTTCTTCTTAGAGTGCTAAAAATGTTCTGTGATTTATTGTGGTGATGATTGCACAATTCTGCAAATAAACTACAATCCATTGAATTATACATTTTTAATGGGTGAATTGCATGGTATATGCATTATATCTTAAAGTAGTTATTTAAAAATACTACATGTAAACAAAATTATAAACCAGGGAAAATAATTATAATTAATATCATAGATAATTACACTGTACTCCTGTCAACAGAAGCCGATAAGAAAGAAGACTACTGAATCAGACACTTTGATGCTGTTTCACGTCCTTTTGGTCCACCTTTGATTTCAGCAGGAGGTCCACTGGGCAGTTCTATGTGAGCTCAGACTCCTGGGGACAGCATCCTACCTCAAGCTCACATCTGGCTTCTTTTAGCCATTTGTCTCAGGGCCTTCTAGAGGGCCACCAAGTCCAGAAGTGCAAGGAAATAGAATGCTTCTGGGGCAATCCTCAATCATTGGGGGACATAAGAATAAATGTCCTAGCCTCCTCTTCTTTAGAAGGATAATTCTTTGAGGCATTCTGCATGCTTCTTAGAGGATCTAGTAGCCTCAAGCCTCCCTGGTTTATGGCAATTACATAGAAAGCACACCCTTATGTTGGCTTACTCCTGCTTCCAGGGATCATAAACAACCTGCACCTAAGTCCTTCCCTTAGGCTCTGATTCTAGCAGAACCCAAACTATGGCAGCAATTCAATAACTAAAGGGGGGGAGGGGGCATGGGCAATATAAGTACCCTTAACACTTGTACCCCCATAATACATTTAAAAAAAAAAACAAAACTAAAGGGTAAAGGGTATAAATTTAAAGTTTACAGAAAAGAAAATGCAAATAGCTTTTAAACAAATGCAAAAATGGTCAGTGTCAATGATAAGGGAAATGCAAATTAAAATGACACTCAGATTTTACTTTTCACCCATCATATTGACAATAATCCAAAAGTTCAATAATGATCTTGTTGGTGAGCCTCTGTGGAAATATACACTGCTATGCATGTACTGATACAACCTGTTTGGAGAGTAGTAATTTGATATCTATGTATGGGAATTACAAATGAACAATTCCTGGACATTAATAAGCATGTGAGAAATGATATAAATTACTGAGGTTATTTATTGCTGTATTTTTTGGAAAAAATATAAATGCCCATCAATAAGGGACAGGTTAGTAAATTATGGCATATCCAGATAGTATAACAGTAGTATGCAGCAGTAAAAAATTAATAAGCTCTCTATTGGTTTGGAAAGATCTTTAAGACACAGCAATATGAAAAACTGAGGTATAGAAAAGTGCATACAAAATGCTTCCTCTGGAATAACAAGGTATAACAATAAGAATTTGTGCCTGTCTGAATAGATTTAAAAAATCTAGAAAGACACACAGAAAAATAATTATAGTGGTTACCTGTTTGGGGGGTGAGGTCCTGTAGAAATGAAGTAGATGGAAGAGAAACTTTTTACTGTGTATATATTTATGCATAGATTATATATGAACATATACACAAATGCACATAGGTATTTTTGAAAAATGTAAATGTTTCATAATAGTGAAATAAATTATTTTTTAAAAAAAGATAGAATGGTTACATACAGATTCACAACTGGCATCAGAAGTACTTTTTTTTTTGGAGACAGCGTCTCCCTTTGTTTCCTGGGATACAGTGCAGTGGTATCATCATAGCTCACTGCAACCTCAACTCCTGGGCTCAGGTGATCCTCCTGCCTCAGCCTCCTGAGTAGCTGGGACTATAGGTACGTGCCACCACACCTGGCTAATTTTTCTATTTTTTATAGAGATGAGGTCTTGCTATTTTGCTCAGGCTGGTTTTGAACAGCTGACCTCAAGTGATCCTCCTGCTTTGGCCTCCCAAAGTCCTAGGATAACTGGCAGGAGCCACTGTAGTCAGCCAGAAGTAGTTCTTAAATAAATATACAGAGTGAGCATTTACTTCAGTATTAGATTACATGCAGTGATTTTATACAGTAATTCCATTCCAATGCTTCTACAAAGTTATCTCAAATCCAAGAAATACTTTTCAGTGTTTATCATACTGAATCCCACTGTTGCATTTATTGATTTATTCAATAATTAATTTTTGAACATTTACCATATGTCAAGAACCTTGCTTAGGAGCTATGAGTAAAATGTAAACAAAACAAGTGCTGTCCTTGTAGAAACTTTCCTCTGTCAAGTAAAGTATTGGTGTTCTCCAACCATTTTACTTATCTTAAAACATCTGATTAGACTCCATGATTTCATTTTTAAAAATTTATTTCTGTATTTTTCCTATTTTATTTCATTAACATATAAATTAGAAAAAATCAGAATGCATAGATAAGCATTAGATAAGATCAGAGTGAACTTTCCAAAATGTAAATCCTATTGTGTCATTCCCTAATCTTTACCACGTTGCGCGTGCTTTGGTTCTTGAATTTATCATGTATGGTGGCATTTGCACATTCCGCATTTAGCACTAGTGGTTTTGATTATTTGGGAACAGCCCCAAGTGTCCAAACTGTGATCCCCTGTCATCTTGCTCAGACACGACTCTGAACCACGTAGCTGTGAGAATACTGTGCAGAGCCTGGTGCTTAGATAGTGAGTAGCTGGTTGCTCACCATCTGCATCTCACCAAGGCCTCATTCTCTCTACTAGTGATTTCATATCCACTTAAAGGAGGAACTTGTAAGCACTGGAGGATTCACAAACTTGGAAAGTTCCTTGAGCAATTCACAGCTCTGCTCTCTATGTTGTGGTAGTAACTTCTGTAACTTCTCGTTTCTGCCACTAGGTCATGAGCTCCGTGAGGGCATTCCCAGCTCCTGGTACAATGACTGTCACATCATGGCTAAAGAAATAAAATGAAAAAAATGCCAAAATAATCTCCTCATCCTTTTTATACAATAGTTCAATAACTCTTGTTAGCCCAAAATCATTGGGGGGGTGGGGTGCGGCTAGGGGGGACCTTTCTAAATAAAGGGAGGCAATTAAGTAGTGAATAGAAAGTAAAAGTGTTTCAATCCTGATTTTACCACTCACTAGGCTCTTATTTCACTAAATACTAACCCTCCCTAGACTCTGTTTCATAATCTGCAAAATGGTGCTAAAACTTCACAGTAACAATGAACATGTGTAGCACAGTGCCTAGAATATAATAGATAATCAATAAATGTTTTGCTAAATCTTAAGGGTTTTCCAGATGACCAAAGCCTTTGGTCCTTTTTGCCCTTGACACCTGTACAAAAAATGTAGACTCTGTAATGTGCTTCTTCCCTGAATAAAGTGCACCTCTTTTCACATTCAAACTGCAATTAGAGTAATGACCTTCCCACGTAGACATCGATTCTTATCACTGCACTCTAAGCCTGCATTACTTATGTCAGCTACGTTTTACTTTTGATTCAACTGAACTAGCAATTAATTGTCAAAAAATATGAACATATTTCCCATCTAATATTAATGTTAAATCAGATATTTTCCTAACCTGTTCTTATGCTGTTGATTTTAAAAAATAGCGTTATTGAGGTATAATTGACAATAAATTGTACATATTAAAGTCTACAATTTGGTAATTTTTGACATGTACATACCCACAAAATTATCACCATAGTCAAAATAATGAATATATTTATCATACCCAAGTTTCCTTGAACCTTTTTGTATTTCCTTCTTCCTGTGCCTCCCTTCCTCCATCCCCCAGGAATCACTGATCTACTTCCTGTCACTATCAATTACTTTGCATTTTCTAGAGTTTTGTATAAATAGAATCATATAGTATTATTTGAGGGGGGGTTCTGGCTCCCTTCACTCACCAGATTTATTTTGTGATTTATCCACATTGTTATGAGTATTAATTGCTCATTACTGTGTAGTGATGAATAATATTACCTTGTATGGATGTAACAATTTATTTACCCATTCACCTGTTATAGACATTTGGGTTGTTTCCAATTTTTGGCTATTATGGTATAAAGAAAGCTGCTATGAACATTGTATACAAATGTTTGTATGGAAATATATTTTCTCTTCTCTTGGATAAATACCTAGGAATGAAATGGCTAGACCATATGGTAGATGTATGTTTAACGTTTTAAGAAACTGCCAAACTCTTTCTCAGTAGTTTTATTATTTTATGTTCTCAGCTGTGCATTAGAGTTTTACTTCCTTAACATCTTCACCGATGCTTGGTATAGTTTTAATTTTAGCCATTCTATTAAGCATGTAATGGTATTTCATTATTATTAAATTTGCATTTTCCTAATGATTAATGGCATTGAGCATCTTTTCATGGTGCTTAATCACTGTTCATGTATCTTTTCCCATGTTCAAGCTGGGGCCAGGTGTGGTGCCTCACACTTGTAATCCTAGCACTTTGGGAGGCTGAGGTGGAAGGATTGCTTGAGGCCAGGAGTTTGAGGCTAGCCTGAGCAACGTAGTGAAACTCCCATCTCTACAAAAACATTAAAAAAATTAAAAAACAATTAGCCAGGCATGGTGGCCCATACCTATAGTCACAGCTATTTAGTAGTCTGAGACAGGAGCATCACTTGAGCCCAGGAGTTTGAGGTTACAGTGAACTATGATGATACCACTAAACTCTTGTCTGAGCAATACAGTGGACCCTGTCTCAAAAAAAAAAAAAAAAAAAGTGCTAGAATTATAGGACAATGTGCCCAGCCTGAAGGTCTTTATTTATTCTGGATACAATTTCTTTACATACTTTGCAAAGATTTTCTCCCAGGCTGTAGCTTGTCTTTTCATTCTCTTAACAGTGTCTTCTGTGGAGCATAAAATTTCAATTTAATGAAGTCTAATTTATCAATTTGTTCTTTTATGGATTGCACTTTTGGTCGGAGTTAGTTGTAACTGAGAAATCATTGTCTAACCCAGGTCACAAGTATTTTTCTCATGTTTTCTTCTGGAAGTTTTATGGTTTTAGGTTTAACATTTAGGTCTATGACCATTTGAGTTAATTTTTATATGCGGTATGGGATATAGATTAAAGGTCATGTTTTTGCATGTGGATATCCAATTGTTCCAGCACTATTTGTTGAAAAGGCCATCCTTTCTTCACTGCATTGTCTTTGTGCCTTTGTTAAAAAGCCAGTTGTACATACATGTGTAGGTTTATTTCAAAACTTTCTATTGTGCTCCATTGATTTCTGTATATTTAGACCAATGCCATTTTGATTATTGTTGCTTCATAATTCTTAAAATGAGATAATGTTAGCTTTCCAATTTTTTCTTTTGCAGAGTTGTTTTGGTTATTTTAAGTCCTTTGCATTTCCATTTCAATTTTAGAATTAGTTTGTCAATTTATACAAAAAAAAATCTCTGGGATTTTGAATATGATTGTGTTGAATGCACAGGTCAATGTGGAGTAAACTGACATATTAACAATATTGAGTCTTCCAACCCATAAACAAGAGGAAGCTCTCTTATTCAGGTCTTTTTTCTCTTAGCAATGCTTTCTAGTTTTCAGGGTAGAGTTCTTTCATATCTTTTCTCAGATTCATCCCAAAATATTTCATATTTTATGCCATTAATAAATGCTATTATTTTTACATTTTAATTTCTGATAGTTGATTGCTGACATACTGAGATATAATTGATATTTGTTTATTGTTCTTATATACTGTAATGTTGCTAAACTCATTTATTAGTTCTAGCAGTTTTATAGATTTTATTGGATTTTCTACAAAGATAATCATGTGGTCTGTGAATAAAGATAGTTTTATAGTCATGTGTCACTTAACAAGAGGGACATGTTCTGAGAAATGTATGGTAATCTGATTTTGTCCTTGCTTGAATATCATAGAGTGTACTTACACAAACCTAGATGGTATAGCCTACTACATACTTAGACTATATGGTATAACCTACTACTGCTAGGCTACAAACCTGTACAGCATGTTACTGTACTGAATACTGTAGGCAACTGTAGGTACTTACAATGGTAAGTGTTTGCATATCTAAACTTATCTAAACATAGAAAAGGTATAGTAAAAATACGGTTCAATCTTATGGGATCATAATTGTATATGCTGTCATTGACAGTATCATTTATGTGGGATATGACTGTACTTCTTCCATTCTAATGGGGACACCTTTTATTTCATTTTTCTAGCCTTACTGCACTGGCTAGAACCCCCAATACATAAAATGGAAGTGGTAAGAGTAGATATGCCTGTCTTTTTCTCAATCTTAGAAAGTATTCAGTCTTTTATCACTAAGTACATCAGATGTGGGTTTTGTAGATGCTCTTTATCAGTTTGAGGAAGTTTCCTTCTTCTCCTAGTTTGTTAAGAGTTTTTATCAGGAAAAAATGTTGGATTTTGTCAAATGCTTTTTTCTGCATCTATTGTGGTAATTATATGGTTTTTACCTTTTGTTTGTTACATGGTAAATAATATTAATATTCAAATGGTAAATTCTCCATGCATCCCTGGGATAAACCCCACTTAATCATGATGTATTATCATTTTAACATATTGTTGGATTCAAAATATGAAAATTTTATTAACAAAGAAATTTTATATTTATTTCATGAGGGATATTGGTTTGATTTTTCTTCTTTTGTAATGTCTTTGTCTGATTTTATTATCAAGGTAATGCTGGTCTCATAGAATGAGTTAGCAGATAATCCATTTCCTTTGATTTTTTGGAATAGTTTGTTTTGAATTAGTATCAATTCTTCCTTTAATGTTTGATGGAATTTATCAATGAAGTTTTCTGGAGCTGAAGTTTTCTCTGAGGAAAGATTTTTAACCACATTTTCAGTGTATTTAATACACTGACATAGGACTATTCAGGTTATCTATTTCTTCTTATATGAGCTTTTGTAATTTGTATCTTTCAAGGAATTTGTCCATTTCATCTAAGTTATCAAATTTATTGTCATAAAACTATTCCTAACATTGCCTTATTATTCTTGTAGTATCATAAGAATCTGTAGTGATGTCACCCTTCTTATTCCCAATATGGGCAATTTGTATCTTCTCTCTTTTCTTTCCTGGGTAGAGGTTTATCAATTTTATTAATTTTTCTCAAAGAACCAGTTTCTGGTTTTATTAATCTTTTTCTATTACTATTGTTTTCTATTTCACTGATTGCCAATTTGATAGTTATTTCCTTTCTTTTTGTTTACTTTGTGTTTAATTTGCTCTTCTTTTTCCTAGTTTCTTTTTTACCATTTATGTTTTATTTCTACATATTCATGGTGTATAAGTGCAATTTTGCTACAGTGATATATCACATTGTGGTGAAGTCTTCAGTGCTGAGCCTTCAGTGTATGCATCACTGAAGCAGCATTGTAGCTACCCAGCAACCTCCCAGGATGTATTCACTTTTTTTCCTAGTTTCTTAAGGTGGAATTTGAATTCATTGATTTGAGATCTTTCTTTTCTAATATAGGTTTTAGTGCTATAAATGTCCCTCTAAATACTGCTTTAGTGGCATCCCAGAGATTTTGATATGTGATTTTTTTCATTTCTGTTCAATTCAAAATATTTCTAATTTTCTTTTAAATTTCTCTCTTCCTCTATGGATTACTTAGAAGTGTGTTAGTTTCCAAATATTTAGGGATTTTTCCAGAGCACTTTTTGTTATTGATTTCTAATTTAATGCCATTTTGGGCAAAGAATATACTTTGCAGGATATGATTTGAACCCTTTAAAATGTATTTAGACTTGTTTTATGGCCCATAAGTATAATGTCATGCTTATTTTTGTTTCTTTGTACATAATATGTCTTTTTTCTCTGGTTAGGTAAATGTTATATGTGAACTTGAAGATACTGTGTATTCTGCTATTGTGGGGTTGGGTGTTCTACAAAGATCAATCAGATCAAGTTGGTTGAAAGTGTTATTCAAATATTCTATATCTTTACTGGTTTTCTGTCTACGTGTTCTATCAATTATTGAGAGAGTGGTATTCAAATGCCTGACTATAATAGTGGATTTATGTATTTCTCAAAATAATTCTATCAGTTTATGTTTTATATATTTTGAAGCACTATTATTAGGTACATAAATGTTTAGGATTTTTATGTCCTTTTGATTGCTTAACCTTCTTATCATTTTGAAATAACTTCTTTAACCTCTAGTAATATCTTTTGCCATGAAATATATTTTGCCTGATATTAAGATAGCCACTCAAACTTTATTTTGAATAGCATTAGCTATTTGCTTTTTATACTTTTATCATTAACCCATTTGTATCTTTATATTTTAATTATATTTCATACAGAGTTCGGTCTTACTTTTTTATCCAGTCTGATAAACTGTGCCTTTGAATTGGCCGTTTAGATTATTTACAATTAATGTGATTCTTTTTTTTTTTTTTTTTTTTTTTTTGAGATGGTGTCACTCTGTCACCTAGACTAGAGTACCATGGCACAATCATAGCTCACTGCAGCCTTGAACCCCTGGGCTCAAGCGATCCTTCTGCCTCAGCCTCCTGAGGAGCTGGGACAACAGATGTGTGCCACCACGCCTGGCTAATTTTTCTTTTTTGTAGATCCTGGATTTCACTACGTTGCCCAGGCTGGTTTTGTACTCCTGGCCTCAAGCAATCCTCCCGCTTCAGCCTCTCAAAGTGCTGGGATTACAGCCATGAGCCACTGCACCTGGCCTTAATGTGATTCTTGATGTGGTTAGGTCTGTCATCTTGCTATTTGATTTCTAATTGTCCCATCTATTCTTTGCCCCCTTTTTACGCTTCAGCCTTCTTTTGGATTAACTGAATATTTTTGTATTCCATTTTATCACTTTTGTTGCTTACTAAGTAAAACTCTTGGTGATTTTAATAGTTGCTTTAGGATTTATAGTATACAGGCAGTACTCCATATCCACAGGTTTTGCATCTATGGATTCAACCAACCACATATCAAAAATATTCTTTAAAAAAATAAACAATAAAAATAACAATACAATTAAAAAATACAAATAAAAAATCAATATAGTATAACAATAATTTACATAACATTTACATTTTGTATTAGATATTTTAAGTAATCTAGAGATGATTTAAAGTATATAGGAGGATGTGCATAAGCTATATGCAAATACTATGCCATTTTATATAAGAGACTTAAGCTTCTACACATTTTATATCTGGAAAAAAAATTCTGGAAATTTTGTATCTTGAAACTAATCCCCCGTGAATACTGAGGGATGACTGTATATCTCAACTTATCACAGTAAAACCTAAGTGATATTGCAAGACTTCATGTATAAGAACTTTACAGTAGCAAACTTTCATATCTCCTCTCCTGGCCTATATACTATAATCATGCAATTTATTTTATATATATTATAAACCTCACAATTTATTATATTGGTATAACAGTTAATTATCTTTAAAATACATTTAAATAAGAAAAAAATTATATATGTTTCCCCATGTAGTTAACTATTTTCAGTGGTTTTTAATGCTTTGTTAAATTCAGATTTTCATCTGGTATCATTACCTATCTGAATGACTGACTTCCTGAATGACTGACTTCGCATTTCTTGTAGTGTGAATCTGCTGGTGGTGAACTCTTTCATATTTTGTATGTCTGAAAGTGTCTTTATTTCACCTTTATTTTTGAAAGATATTTTTGCTGAATAAAGAATTCTAGGTTGACTGTCTTTGCTTTCAGCACTTTAAAGATGTTGCTCCACCATCTCCTCATTTATATTGTTTCCCATGAGAAATCTGATGTCATGTTTATTTTTGTTCCTCTGTATATAACATGTCTTTTTACTCTGGCTACTTTTAAGATTTTCTCTTTATTGTTAGTTTTGAGCAATTTTACAATGATGTGCTTTTGTGTAGTTTTCTTCATGTTTCCTGTGCCTGGGATCATTGAATGTCTTGGATCTGTGGGTTTATAATTTTCATTGTTTGGGAAATTTTGGGCTATTATCGCTTCACATATAATTTCCGTCTCCCCCACTCACATCCCTTCAGGCCCCCTCCAATTATCAGTATGTTATGCTGCTTATAAATGTCCCACAGCTCACTAATGATCTTTTAATTTTCTTTTCCTTTTCTGTGTTTCACTGAGGATGGTTTCTATTACTATGCTTTCAAGTCACTCATCTTTTCTTCTACAATGACTAATCTTTTGTTAATCCCATCCAGTATATTTTTCCTCTCAAACAATGTAGCTTTTATAGGTAGAGGTTTAATTTGGGTCTTTTTTTTATATCTTCTATGTCTTAACTTTTTGAATAAATGAAACATAGTTATAATTGTTTTGATGTCCTTCTTTGCCGATTCTAACATCTGTGTCACTTCTGTGTAGGTTTTGATTGATTAGTTTCCTTGATACTAGTTGTATCTTCCTGCCTCTTTGCATGCCTGATAATCTTTCATTGGATGTCAGGCATTGTTAACTTTACTGTGTTGGGTGCTGGATATTTTTGCATTCCTATAAATATCCTTGAGTTTTGTGTTGGTATACAGTTAAATTATTTGGATTTGTTCTGGTATGCAGTTAAATAATGTGATCCTTTGGGGTTCTGCTTTTATGATACTTTTAGGCAAGACTGGAGCAGTGCTCAGCCTAGGGCTAAGTATTCTTCATTACTGAGAGAAGAAGACCTTCCTAAGTACTCTATCCAATATCTGATGTATTATGTGGTTTTCCTGTCTGGCTGCTGAGAACAGTCACTGTTCTTGGCTCCATGTGGATGCTGGTCAGTTGCCTGTAATCCTTTTGGATGGTACTTTTATCATCCTTCAATGGTTTCTTTATGTGCAGGCACCAACTAATATACTACACTGAACATTTGAGAGGACCCTCTGCACATCTTTGGGTTTCTCTTTCTTTGTGCAGCTCTCCTCTCTGGTACTTGATTCTATGAATTCTAGCTGCTTTGGTCCCCCCTCTCAGTTCCTTCTACTCAACACAAGGAGTCTGCTGGGCTTCACCACAGTTCCCCCTCCCTGTATCACGGTCTGGAAACTCTCTGAAGGCAGCAGGTTAGGGCAAATAAGACTCACTTTGATTGTTTCCCCTCTCTTAGGGATCACCCTGGCCTCAAGGATGTATCCGGAGAGGGAAGGGAATTTAGCACTCAAAGGAGGTCAGATCTAAAGAAGAAGGGGACAAGCACGGCTATCTTTTAGGGACAGTTAAATGATGCAGTCTCATAAAAACTGATGTCTTTTTTTCTTTTCTTTTTTTTGGGGGGGGAAGGCAGGGTCTCTCTCTTTTGCCTGGGCTAGAGTGAAGTGGCATCATCACAGCTGGCCTGAAGCAATCCTCCTGCCTCAGCTTCCCAAAGTGCTAGGACTACAGGTGTGAGCCACCACTCCTAACCTATTTTTTTTTTTTTTTAGAGGCATGGCCCAGACTAGAGTACAGTGGCATGATTATAGCTCACTGTAACCTCAAACTCCTGGGCTCAAGCAGTCCTCTCGCCTCAGCCTCCCCAGTAGCTGGGACTACAGTCGTGTGCCTCCATACCCAGCTAATTTTTCTTATGTTTTGTAGAAATGGGGTCTCAATACATTGCCCAGGCTGGTCTCCAACTCCTGGCCCCAAGCAATTCTCCCACCTCAGCCTCCCAAAGTGCTGACATTTCAGGCATGAGCCACTGCTCTCAGCCTATCCGTTCTATTTTTGATGCACATATGAGTTGTTTCCAGTTTAAGACAATTGTGAAAAACACTGCTATGAACAGTATTGTACATATCTCTTCAGGCACAAATATAGCAGTTTCCTTAGGGAATAGAATAGCTAGACCAGGGGTCCTCAAACTTTTTAAACAGGGGGCCAGCTCACTGTCCCTCAGACCATTGGAGGGCCACTGGAGAGTGCGGCACACATTCCACACATGCGCACTGTGGGCCCGGAACAAGTCAGCTGCTAAGCAGGACAGGCAGCAGTGGCAAAAACACCCAGCAGCCTGGATAAATGTCCTTGGCGGGCTGCATGTGGCCTGCGGGCTGTAGTTTGAGGACCCCTGAGCTAGACCATAGGATATGCAGTTTCTACTTTCTATGTATTGCAAATTGCTTGCAAGTGTCAATTGCAACAATTAACACTCTTACCAGTAGTCAGTATATATTATTTCCTGTTGCTTGAAATCCTTTCCAACATTTACTATTGTTGTACTTCAAATTATTAATACTGTCAATTTGGTATGTGTATACGGTATCTTGTATTGTTAATATAATTTCCACAATCACCAAAGTGGTTAATCATCTTTTCCATGAATTTATTCTGGACACTTGGATTTCTTCTTTTATGAAATGCCAGTGGAAGTCTTTGTTCATTTTTTTCCATTGATGTGTCTTTTTCTTATTAATTTATAGGCACTCTTCGTATGTTCTTTTTTTTTTTTTTTTTTTTTTGAGACAGAGTCTCACTCTGTTGCCCAGGCTAGAGTGAGTGCCGTGGCGTCAGCAACCTCAATCTCCTGGGCTCAAGCGATCCTACTGCCTCAGCCTCCCAAGTAGCTGGGACTACAGGCAGGCGCCACCATGCCCAGCTAATTTTTTGTATATATATTTTTAGTTGGTCAATTAATTTCTTTCTATTTTTAGTAGAGACGGGGTCTCGCTCTTGCTCAGGCTGGTTTTGAACTCCTGACCTTGAGCGATCCGCCCGCCTCGGCCTCCCAGAGTGCTAGGATTACAGGCGTGAGCCACCGTGCCCAGCCTTCATATGTTCTTGATACTAGCCCTTTGTTAGTTTTATGTATTACACATATCATCTCCCAACTTACGGCCTGTTTTTTTACTCTATGGTGCTTTCTTTTTTAATCTTTTTAAATTAAATGTTATAGGTTATGAGGCTAGTAGATCATGCATTAATAGCAAGGTGTAACATGGAAGAACCAATTCACTGTGCAGCTGTAAATGCAGATGGAATCCATCTCGCCCTTGGAATGAAGGATGAGGTATTCACTGTACTTCACGTAAGGTATGGCATTAGGGTAAAAATAAAAATAGTCATTTTCTGTTCAATGAGCTAGAATATGTAATACTCATTGTTTTCACCTATTTATCCTTTTTCTTCTTTTTCTTATTAATATATATTTCAGATATTAGTTTCACTAAATGTAAAATATATTTATAAGAATGGCTTTGTTAGAAAATTAAATAAACTCAAAAACATTGGTTTGGGGAGTTAAGAATGCTTACTAGATTAATGGCTACAATTTTGAGCTTACAAATTTGGGTCCCAACTTCCTTTTTTTGGTAGTATAGATTTTCAGTAATGATCCCTTGCCATTGAACAACCGTGAGGCTGTTAAAACTGGGTAAATGGTTTTTGTTGTTGTTATTTATGGTTTTTATGCTTTGAAAAAAATGCCTGCCTCTCTTCCTTTATTTGGGTAATTAGAAAAGTTTAAAAAAATTGTTAAAGCAATTATAGGTAGGTGCATTCAATTGAATTCTATTCAGCCATTTAAAAATTTGCTGTAGATCCATTGCATGTTTACAAGGATAAATACTTACAAAGTCTTTCTTCTCTAGCTCAGTGAATGGTAGAGTCTTCCACTCAATTGCCCAATCCAGAAACCGTTAATTCATTTTTCTTTCTTGGCTCCTCTGTCTAGTTAATCACAGACTTCTGGAAAGTCTAATTCTTAAATAGCTCTCAAATTAATATCCTTCCTTCCATTCTCACCATTGTACTCTTATGTAGGTTTATGTCATCTCCTGGCTGCATTGGTGGTCTCCATATCTCCTGTTTTGCTCCTTTCTAGACCTTTCCTTCACTCTATAGTGATAGTGATTCCTTTGAAAATGCATTTGTTTACATTCTTCCTCTTTCTAAAGTATGATAAAGACATTGCACTGTCCTTAGGATGAAGTTCATAATCTTTACCATGGTACATAGTGCACATCTCTCCTGCCCGTTCCTCTGTACCTCAGTTTCTTTCCTTCCTCTATACAAAACTTCTTTTACTTCTTCAGATACATCTTGTTTCTTTGTACTTCTGAGATTCTATATTTGTATACTTTTCTTTCTGAGACAAATTTTTATAATAGGTTATATTGAGGTTTTCTCTTAAACTTTTTTTTTTTTTTAGAGACAGGGTCTCTCACTTTGATGCCCACACTACAGTGCAATGGTGCGATCACAGTGCAATAACATCAAACTCCTGGGCTCAAGCAATCCTCCTGCCTCAGCCTCCCGAGTAGTCTTTTCCTTTATGATCAGCACTTTCTGTCTCTATTTTTAAGAAAGTTATTCTATAATATTTTCTACATGCTTGATAATTTTGCCTTTCATATTTAGCTCCTCCAGCTTTTTATAAATAGCATAAAATGGGGTCCAGTTTCATTTTTTTTCTACATAGGATATCCAATTTCTGAGCACCATTCATTGAAAGGTCCTACTGAACTGCAAGTCACCCCTGTTAAGTATGAAATAGACATATGTTATAGGAATCTATTTTTGGACTTTCTCCTTTTTCTGTTACTGTGTCTGTTTCTGTGCCATCTCTACCCTGCCTCTCTTAGTAAAGCTTCATGAACTTGATGAAGGCCCTCTCATTTGTTGTCGTGCTTACCTCTTTAAGACACAAGGCTAAGATAGTAAGAGGTTTACCTTGCTTTGAGCCTACTGTGGTTCACAGGGAGGGAACTCCCATTTCATGGACAAACCTTCAGTAACAGGGCCAAATTCTCTATCAGGCACAGAAGGTACAATATCTAGGGTCTATGACACTTTTAAAGGCTCATGACAATGTTTTATTTTAAAATCCCCCCCAAAATTATCTTTAGGTCAAAGAAAGTATATATATATATATATATATATATATATATATATATATATATATATTTTTTTTTTTTTGAGACAGGGTCTCACTCTATTGTCAAGGCTAGAGTGCAGTGGCATCATCATAGCTCACTGCAACCTCAAACTACTAGGCTTGAGTGCTCCTCCTGCCCCAGGCTCCCAAGTAACCAGGACTACAGGCATGCACTACCACACCCAGCTAATTTTTTTCTATATTTTTGCAAAGACAGGAGTCTTGCTTTTGCTCAGACTGATCTTAAACTTCTGGCCTCAAGAGATCCTCCCATCTCAGTCTCCCAAAGTGCTAGGATTACAGGCATGAGCCACCATGTCCAGACTATATAATATTAATATATTCATTTTTATACTAACATAGTCATAAAACATAATTTTAAGTATTTTTCTATGGAGGAAGGGCCCACATAGGCAAAGGTACCTAGTTAGAGCCCTAGAAGGTCATAACCTGGCCCTGAATGATAGAGTCTTCTTAAAAGTTACTATTAGTTACAGGGGCAGAGCTCAGTGGCTCCTCCCAGTCCTTCCCTACAAGCTAGGGGATAAAAACATGACCTCCTAATGGTGGATGAGCATATCATCTTCATTTGGGAAAATAGTATATACCAGTAAATTAATAGTCCTCCAAATGCTAATTCCAAATTTAAATAAAAATGGAATGAAGGCTGGGTATGATGGCTCATGCCTGTGCCTTTTTTTTTATCTTTTTGTTTTTCTTTTCTCTTTGGTAGAGACAGGGTCTCACTGTTGCTCAGGCTGGTGTCAAACCCCTGGGCTCAAGCTATTCTCTCACCTCAGCCCCCTGGAGAGCTAGTATTACAGGCGTGAGCTATCACACCCGGCCCTCATGCCTGTAATCTTAGCACTTTGGGAAGCCGAGGCAGGAGGATCACTGAGGCCAGGAGTTTGAGACCAGCCTAAGAAAGAGTGAGACACTGTCTCTACCAAAAATAGAAAAATTAGCCAGGCTTGGTGGTGCTTCCTGCTGTAGTCCCAGCTATTCAGGAGGCTGAGGCAGGAGGAATACTTGAACCCAGGAGTTTGAGGTTACTATGAGCTATGATCATGTCACTGACAGCACTCTAGCCTGAGCGACAGAGTGAGACCCTGTCTCAAAAAAAAAAAAAAAAATTGGAATTCAAATAACAGTTATTTCCAGGCATTTTCCAGGTACTAGGAGATACAGAGATAAACAAAATGAACATAAAGCTCCCAGCATACAGAGAATACAGATGGTTAGCAAATAATTGTAGTCAGAAACAAAGTCACACAGTAGAAGCATGGTAGCAAGTCTAAGTCAGTTGTCACAAGGTTGCAAAACAGGTGTTAATTTTAGATTTTACAAATGAGGAAACCAAGGTACAGAAAAATTGAGTGGCTTATCCAAGCCTCAGGCAGTATAATCAGGTGCAGCATCTGAATATTGGGACTCTGATTCCAAGTCCTGTGCCATATACCTTCTGTTCTGAAACTGTGCTCACCACACAGGAGATTCTCAATAAATTAGACTGTATTGAACTGAAAGAGAATAGTGCCGCCCCGAAGGATTATGATTTTCTCAGAACAACTTTTAAATCTATTTTTATAGCTTAACTAAGGTATACTTTACATATCATAAAAGTTACCCATTTCAAGTATACAATTCAATGATTTTTAGTAACTTTATCAAGTTGTGCAACCACTGCCATAAATCAGTTCTAGAACATTTTTATTCCTCCAATAGTAACCTTCATTCACGCCCATTTTCTGTTAACCTCCATTCCCAACCCCTGCTCCAGGCAAACACTAATCTACCTCTTGTCTCTATCAATTTAAATGCCTTTTCTGCACATGCCATATAAATGGAATCATACAATATTTGGTCTCTTATCTGATTTCTTACACTTAACAATGTTTTTAAGATTCACCCATGATACGGCATGTGGCAATAGTTTGTTCCTTGTTACTGCTGAAAGGTATTCCATTGTATGTATACACTACATTTTTGTCTATCTATTCACAAATTGATTGACATTTAGTTTTTTTCCAATTTTTGACTATAATAAATAATGCTGCTATGAACATTTTACATGAAAGTTTTTGTGAGGACATATGTTTTCACTTCTCTTGGGTGGATACCTGGGAGTGGAATTGCTGAATTGTAAGGTAGTTTTACATTTAACTTTTTCAGAAACTACCACACTGTATTCCAAAGTGGCTGCCACATTTTACCAGCACATTCTTATCAGCAGTGTATGAAGGTTCTAATTTCTCTACATCCATAGACACTTGTTATTGTCTTTCTTATGACAGTCATTCTAGATGGTATAATGTGGTAGGTATCTCATTATTGATTTGCATTTCCCTAATGACTAATGATGTTGAATATCTTTTCATGTGCTTATTAGCCATTTGTATACATCCTTTGAAAAAATGTCCATTCCAAATCCTTTGCCCATGTTTTGATTGGGTTGTTTGTCATCTTACTATTGAGTTGTAAGAGTTTTTTTGTAAATTTTAGATACTAATGCTTTATTAGATTTGTGCTTTACAAATATTTTTTCATAGTCTGTTGTTTGCCTTTTTATTTTGTTAATGATATCTTTTTAATTGATGCATAATAATATATAATTGGTACATATTTATGGGGTACATGTGATATTTTGATACATGCATATAATGTGTAATAATCAAATCAGGGTAATTAGGATTCCATCACCTCAAGCATTTATCATTTCTTTGTGTTGGGAACATTCAAATCTTCTCCCCTAGCTATTTTGAAATATATAATAAACTATGGTCGCCATTGTGTTAACACTAGAACTTATTCTTTCTATCTAACTGTATGTTCGTACCCATTCACCAACCTCTCTACACTACCCTGCCACCCAGAACCTCTGGTAACTTTCATTCTACTCTCTACCTCCATGAAATGAACATTTTTAGCGCTCACAAATAATTGAGAACACGCAATATTTGTCTTTCTATACCTGGCTTATTTCACTTAACATAATGACTTCCAGTTTCTGCAAATGAGAGGATTTTATTCTTTTTTTTATGGCTGAATAGTATTTCATTGTGTATATATACCACATTTAATTTATTTTCAATGGTGTCTTTTGAAGTACAAAAGTTTCAGATTTTGAAGAGGTTCATTTTATCAATTTTTACAGAAATAAATCCTTATATTTAAGTTAGTTGATTTTTGACAAATGAAATTCACTGACAAGATTTAAGAAGATAGTCTGTTCAATAAATGGTGCTGGGACAACTGAATATCCACATGCAAAGAGATGAACTTAGACTCTCATTTCACACTATATAAAAAAATTAACTCTTTTCCAATTACGTTTATAAAAAAAGAAAAAATAAATAAAGAATAAAAAAATTAACTCAAAGTGGCTCATAGACTTAACTGCAAGAGTTAAAACTATAAAGTCTTTAGAAGAAAACAGGGAAATTTTCAAGATCTTGGGTTAGGCAAAGATTTCCTTTTCATCTATTTTTTAATTCCTGCCCTGATTAAACACAATACATGCATGTGTATGTGTGTGGGGTGCGGGAGAGCATGTGTGTGTAGTGTAGGTAAAGATATAGCTACCTTTAGTAAAAATGATAAAATATTTCACTGAGATTAGTGACTAAAATGTGAATTATTAATGACATAAAAATGTTAAGAGAAAATATGCAAGGGATAAGTGGCAAGCTAGCCAGAGCAGAACATCCAGAGCTTGGCAGGTGGAACTCAAGAAAAAGCTGTGTTGGCTGGGAGCAATGGCTCACACCTGTAATTATAACACTCTGGAAGGCTGAGGCAGGAGGATCGCTTCAGGTCAGGAGTTCGATACCAGCCTGAGCAAGGGCAAAACCCTGTCTGTACTAAAAATAGAAAAAATTAGTGTCAACAGTCCCAGCTACTTAGTAGGCTGAGGTAGGAGGATCCTTTGAGCCCAGGAGTTTGAGGTTGCAGTGAGGTAGAATAATGCCACTGCACTCTACCTGGGGCAACAGAGTGAGACTCTGTCTCAAAAAAAAAAAAAAAAGACAAAGTTGTGTAAATTATAAATTAATCCCTTCTTCAAATACTATGCAATGTGTGTACCCACATTTCAGGCTAAGAAATGTTGATTACAGGCAGTCACTGACTACAGATTAAGATTAAACAGAAGGCAATCTAGAGAAAGGTGCATCTCCATCTATCAGTTAAGGAGATGCTACATACCCAAATGTTTGCAATGATATCATAATGCTAACATGAAATTCTTACAGCCTATTATGTTCAACATGTGTCATAAGAAAGAAATTATTGTTGAAGAATCTATAAATATAATTCATCACTATGAAAGTTTTAGATGCAAAGCCTCTGGATTGCACCTAAAATTGTTAATAACTAATTTCATGGTTAGAGTACCACTTATACTTCCACAAGGGACACACAAGAACGTTGGCATAACACTTAATCACTTGTGTTGTCAACTATGAGTTGGTCAGCACCTCTCCCTCCCTCCCTTGCCTGTGTCTCATGATGATAACTGGGGCACCTTTGCTAAAGCCTGAATCTTGATTTCCTTTTTCAGAGCAAAATTTATCTTCACGGTGTATTTGCTGGTATTATTAAAATTGTATTACTGCTTATTAACATTTTAGTATCTTTTCATTATTTTCAGGTACAACTGGTTATTTATGTATCCTCTTCTCCCTTTTAGGTAAGGCAACTGTTTTATTATTCTTTAATCCCTTATATGAGTGGTTTTTAAAATATTGCAGTCATCAGTCACTGGAACCCTGTCTTAACAGCATCTAATCAGATTCTTAGACCATAATACATTTGATAAATTTTTGTTAGAATGACGTATACATTAACTTTTAGCACTGTAGTTTGAAAAATCATATTTCACAGTCCCAAGATCTAATGGCAGAAAAATGGAATCGATCAAATTACTAAAATAATATCGTAGGAGAGACATGTAGTTTTGTCATTAATGTAATAATGGCTAATCTTTCAATGCCAGGAGCAAATCGCCAACTTTTTTCTTTCTTGAATACCTAGTGACATGATTATCTTTCATTTATTTTAAAGAGAAACGGTGTCTCCTCTTAGGTCACAGCCTCTATCTAAATCTTCCGGACAAGTTAGACTTTTTTCTGATCCAGGATCAGATCAGGTGGACTTAGCTGGGTATGGGCACATGGCAAGAAGTGTCCCTAAATAAATTTAGCCTTATTATCATTGCTATTGTTGCTAACATATTCTAATAATCATTTCCATCTTGAAAAAAACAGAAACAATTGACTAGCTCACCAGAATTTCACATAAATTTGAAAGACGTCTGCTGAGCAGACCTTCTTTTCAACTTGTGGTTGAGTGGACACTGGGAAAGCACATATGGTAGGAAGTTTGCATATCAGACAGCTCAAATGGTATTTCTCAAAAACAAGTGAACTGGAAAACAATCCTCTTAAAATACTTTCCTTCTTGCCTAAGATATAAGTGAGACTGGTTCTGAGTAATTTTCTCAAATATTATCTGCAGTGATCTTTTCAGTTACAGCCCTCCAGCCCTTCAGCCACTTGGAAACATTAGGTCCCACCTGGAGTCTCATCCTGACCTTAGGGCCTGGGCCTGTGCTCTCTACTGGAGGAATTTTTAGAAACCTTAGCCTAGTAGTTTATCTGCTATCAGGTCTGCCATTGTGCTGATCCTGACCTGATACTGTAACCTAGTTTCAGGCACTAAGATTTTATCTGGTTATTTGTAACCAAGCCCCTATCTTGTATTCATCTGTTTTAATCCACAATCTTACCTTGGACCTTACTTTGTATCCCAGATGGTACATGACCCCTATAATGTTCTGTGGGCTTAAAGCCCTCTCCTGGACTCGTCTTCATGAGGGTGTCCCCAGTACTAGCCTGACCTGATAGCTCTGATGCAGACATCCCTCATGTCTGAATTTCTACTTATTGCCTGCTGTCAGTCTCCCCTAGAATCAGATCCTATGTTTGAGATAAATTCCCTACCAATTTTCAGTTCCTTTCTCCATCCCCTGCCTAACACTGGCAGGACTGTTGGGACTTGGGTCCTGGCCAACCACAGACTAAGCCATCTCAACGCTGAGTTCTAATTCTAATAGTAACTCAAGTAATACTTTTACTTTGAAATATCTCTATTCAAACCAGCCAACAGTAAGCTTAAAAATGCCTCATTAAATATACACCTGCTGCTTGAAATGCCAAAAGAAAATACCCCATACCTGTCTGAGTGAATCCTGATTTGTATCCATTAGTTGTCCCATTTTCTGGCGTCACAGTTGATGACACTGAAGAGTTTGGTTTAACAGAGTGGCAAGAAGCAGAGGATTGTCGGCTTCTACATTCTGGAAAGGAGTAAAAAAAAAAATCACATTATATGAAGAGACCAGTATTCTGTCAAAACAAGTGATGGGAATACAATCCATACAATCTCTAAAATAACTGCTTCTCCTTAAGTGACAGCCACTTTTCTAATCAGAGATCCCCTTCCTCTAAATCTGACTCCAACAGAACGTCCAGGCTTGTGAACACAGTTCTTTTTCTCTAAGGCCAGATGTCGTGTTGGGAAGGCAAAGGATTACAAAGAGTGATCAGACCTTGGTTCCCCACAGACTAGTTCCCAGGGGGAAAATACTCATAACCAACACGGTCATGCTAGTTTTATGGGTAGAACAGAAGCTAAAATATTAGTAATTTATAAAAACCCAAAAAGCTTTCCATATACCAGTTAACCTCCTATCCAGGGATGACTTAAGTGTAGAGCAGTAATGTAGGGTCTGTCGAGGCTGCCTTCAACCTTCTCTTCTCAACCTTAATTTATGTCCAAAAACAGAAGCAAAGAAAAACATATAGGCAATAGAGAAAAATTAGAAATGCCCAAATTAATATCATTCCTAGCTCTTGTTAAAAGAGATAAATATTCAACGTCATTACTGAATATGTAATACCAAGCTTCATGTTATTAGGTTGGTGCAAAAGTAATTGCAGTTTTAGCATTGTCGAAATTTTCCATTTGATATTAGAATACATTCCTTTCCTTTTTTTTTTTTTTTTTTTTTTTTTGAGACAAAGTCTCACTCTGCCTGGGCTAGAGTGCTGTGGCGTCAGCCTAGCTCACAGCAACCTCAAACTCCTGGGCTCAAGCAATCCTTCTGCCTCAGCCTCCTGAGTAGCTGGGACTACAGGCAGGCACCACCATGCCCGGCTAATTTTTTCTATATATTTTTAGTTGGCCAATTAATTTCTTTCTATTTTTAGTAGAGACAGGGTCTCACTCTTGCTCAGGCTGGTCTCGAACTCCTGAGCTCCAACGATCCTCTCGCCTCGGCCTCCCAGAGTGCTAGGATTACTTACAGGCGTGAGTCATCAAGCCCGGCCGGAATACATTCTTAAATGTGGTTATGTTCTACATCATTTTAATGCACATTTCTCACTTTCTGTTTTTTTGCTAATGACTTATTACTTGCTGTTTATTTTATATTTATTTTAGACTATGGAAATGATGTTAGACAAAAAGCAAATTTGAGCAATTTTCTTATTTGAGTTCAAAATGGGTCATAAAGCAGTAGAGACAACTCGCAACATCAACAACGCATTTGGCCCAGGAACTGCTAATGAACATACAGTGCAGTGGTGGTTGAAGAAGTTTTGCAAAAGAGATGAGAACCTTGAAGATGAGGAGGAGTGCAGTGGCCGGCCATCAGAAATTGACAACGACCAACCGAGAGCAATCATTGAAGCTGAACCTCTTAGAACTATACGAGGAGTTGCCGAAGAACTCAGTCTCGACCATTCTATGGTTGTTCAGCATTTGAAGCAAATTGGAGAGGTGCAAAAGCTTGATAAGTGTGTGCCTCATGAGCTGACCAAAAATTTAAAAAAATCATCGTTTTCAAGTGTCGTCTTCTCTTATTGTACACAACAACGAACCATTTCTTAATCTGATTGTGATGTGTGACGCAAAGTGGATTTTATAAAACAACTGGTGACAACCAGCTCAGTGGTTGGACCAAGTGAAAACTCCAAAGCACCTCCCAAAGCCAAAGTTGCACCAAAAAAAGGTCCTGGTCACTGTTTGGTGGTCTGATCCACCAGAGCTTTCTCAATCCTGGAGAAACCATAATATTTGAGAGTAGTGTGCTAGGCAAATTCAGGAGCTACACTGAAAACTGCAAGGCCTGCAGCCGCATTACTCAACAGAAAAGGCCCAATTCTCCACAATAACACCTGACCGCAGGTCGCACAACCAAAAAGTTGAATGAATTGGGCTACGAAGTTTTGCCTCTTCTGCCATATTCACCTGACCTCTCGCCAAACAACTACCACTTTTTCAAGCATCTCGACAACTTTTTGCAGGAAAAACACTTCCATAACCAGCAGGATGCAGAAAACGTTTTCCAAGAGTTTGCTGAATACCGAAGCACGGAGTTTTACGCTGCAGGAACAAACTTATTTCTCGTTGGCAAAAACGTGTTGGTTGTAATGGTTCCTATTTTGATTAATAAAGATGTGTTTGAGCCTAGTTATAATGATTTAAAATGCATGGTCCAAAACTACAGTTACTTTTGCACCAATCTAAATAACTAAGCCAATATTAATGGGGCTCAGATACGCTCTTTAACAGTACTTTGTACTGATTCTGGAAGATAGTGAATACTATGACAGCCTGTGAGACTGTAATTTCCAACTAAATTATACTAGTCTCCAAAAGTAGTATGTAAAAAAAGAATATAAATGGTTGCATGTGACAAAGCTAATTATAGAGGGCAGCCTTTTAGAGAGTTTCCAAGTTTATCAGGTACATACAAGGGCTGGAGGCAGTTTTCTATAACCTTCTATGCTATGACTTCCTGTGAAGAGCTACTGTATTTTGGCCTAAAAGGATATGTCCACATTATGTGTATTATATGTTTGTGTATGTGTGTATATATATAAATAAATTCCAATTCCAAAATAGCAACTGTTACAAACATGAGGCTTCTTTCACAAATGTTATTCTCTATTACAAAGATGAATTGTCATTGAGCACTAAATGAGAAGTTAAAAATATTTTATGCAATGGAATCAAAAGCTAATGAAGGAAGTTAAAATGTGGGGAGGTTATCTATCCTATCTTTTATTAGGATTTTATTAGGATTCATAACATTAAGAATGATTTTTCTAGAGGAAAGTCCTTTCTTAGGACAAAAAGTTAGCTATAATTCACCAGCTTATGATTCAGTGGTCACAAGCTTGAAGTTCTGATGTCCTGTCTTGGAACATATAGCCATTTCCTAAGGTTTTAAATTGTGCTGTTTGAAATGAAAGCAAGAGAAATTATGGCAAATGACTCACAGACAAATCTGTGGCTCTAAGTTGGATTTATTATGCTATTTTTCATAAGAAAAAATCTTGTATGGACAACAAATAGAAATAGTAAAGATAGTTATATGGAGAAAAAAAATCTCAGCATCTAAGAAATTGATCAACAGGAATTAGATTCTTCTCTGCATTAGAACAATGAATAGAACTTGTGGCCATTCCTATCAAACACATGAAGAAGTTAAGTTTCAACTGGATTCATTTCTGCAAATAAATTGTTCCTAATGTAAAAGAAACAAAACTTTGCCAACTTAATGGTGCATTTTCCCAGGTATGATGAAGAAAGCACTGTTCATGCTAAACATGCTGACTTGAGAATTACCAAAGAAATTAAACAGAGTAAAAAGAGCACCTGACAAAGGACCTGACACTCCTAGGTCCTCTCTAAATGATGGGATAAGTAGAGAATCCATTTTTTTCCCTTGAGAGCTGCACCCCCTTCCCAAGAGACAAATACAGAGACATATACATTCTTATACAGGAATAGTCCCTGTTAAAAACAGTACGTAGCAAATCAAATAACCTACTGGAGGACTTTAAAGTTTTGCATAGCCTCCTGAACTTGAAATACTTATCTTATCACACCTGAACTCTGAACCCCCTATGGGTAACTTGTCGTCATTGTATAATCTTCATTTCTTCCCCTTTCCCTCCTGAAGTTGACTACCTTTCCAGCAGATGAGAGGTCCCTTCGACAGTACACCCTGGGAGCTTCTGACTAGGTAGTACTTTAAGTGCTTCTGCTTCTTTGGCTGGGTGGTGAGCTTCAAGTTAATGTGGTTGGAAAATTCCGTGAAATACCGAAATCCTCTTTCTCCACAGCCAATACAGTTTCCAGAAAACCCTGAAATGAGGAAAACTAACGTTACTGGCGGCCTTGTAAGTTGACACAATACTTTTACATATAAAAGGCATAGAAACAGGTCACATTCTTTGATCCAATAATGTCTTAATTCCCAGGGATTCAAGGTGGAAAAAAACAGGCACCAAAATGTTTTTAGCAGAGTTATTTTATAATAGTGAAAGACTAGAAATAATTTAAATGCTGCTCTAAACGGATAATGGTTAAGGAAATAGAACAGATAGTATTTATATAATATACATAATATAAGAAAAAGTTTGATTCTAGAGATGTCCGTTACTTCTTCTCCACATATGCTCTTCTTAGATAACCTGCAGGTCCTAGGGCTGGTTCTCTTTCCTGTCCACCACATGAACTTGCTTCCATGGCCACTGCTGAGGAGACTGTGGACCATTATTTGGCCTAATCTGGGACAAAGTCTCTCTCTCGGAATTTTGAAATCAACACAAAAAGTCAGCCAGATGATATTGGATCCTGGATTTATAAGGTTTTGTAAAATTGGAATTTGAATTGGGGCTATGTCAGCCACATGTAAGCTAAAGTGTGGAAACAAAGAACTGTGAAGAGGAAGCTGATCTGCAGAGAGGAGAGCAGAGCATGGGCCAGGATGTGCAAATTCAGGGCTTTCCATTTCTGTGGTATCTAGCTATACTTTCTGACATGGGTTCCATTTCCTCTTTTAACACTTCTTTATTCAAAGTAGCATATTATTCCTTTGATCTAACATGCAAACAAGTCCTCATCTAGATGAATCAAACAAAATAAAAGTTCAGTGACCTGGTTGGTGCAAGGGACATAGAAAGAAGAAATGGAGAAGGCTGGGAGGATGAAAAGCCATGCCTTGCTTTATTGAAAATCAACCTTTCAGTCTACCTTGGTACACAGAGTGAAAGGCAAACAGTAAGAAAGTTAGTTCCTCTAGTTATATCTGATGAGGACATAACACATTTACTGTCGCAGAGATGAACAGGACAAAAAAGTTGCATATAAGAAGGGACATTCCATAAACTAAATTCACTGATAAAGTGACCCCCTCTTTCCAAACCCCTAAACCAACCTGTTATATAATTAACAAAGATATAAGGAGAGAAGAAAAAGGCCAGAAGGATTAAAGACAGACTATCTCACATTATCCCAATCTCAGAATGCTGACAATCAATTCAAAGCATTTAGAAGTGGGCAGTCCAATTTATTATTATTCAATCAACAATTATTTACTGAGCATCTACCTATATGCCAGGCATTTTGCTAAACACTGGAGAAACAATGTGAAGAAAAAATAGTCATAACCTCTGGTCAATCACATAGAATTAATAGTTTATTACTGTCACTTTATAGAAATGTAAACATCACTATAATGTTATAAATTACTTAAATATATTCAGAGATGGAGTGTAGTTGAGAGCATTTGGACATTTGTCCAATACCTTAAAGCTCTAGGCCAAAAAAAAAAAAAAAAAAACAGCTTGTCAATGGCTGCCTAATTCACCAAGTTCCTGAAGTCATCCATCCATCTATCTATCCATCCATCCAACAAATACTTGTATTCTACTATGTGCTAGGAGGCACTGTTTCAAGTACCAGCTTTTTAGCACTAAACAAAGCCCTTGCCTTTGTGGAAATTACATTCTGGTGTGATCGCCATGCCTTGATAAAAAATTGCCTGACCTGTGAGGCAGGTATACCATACCCAAAACATGGTAAAAAGCTTTTAAGAACCTTTTAGCCAAAATAATTAAGAACAGTGACAAAAAATGAGGATTAACTGATAGGTCCAAGTAGTTCAGAAAAAATTAGTGTGAGAATTAGAATTAACAAACTACTAAGATTTTCAATCTTTTCCTCTGTCTGTTCTCCAGGGTAAAAAGCAAGAATGTGAAGAAGAAGAAAAATAATGGGGTCTAGATAATCTGCAAAGAAGAAAACCTTCACATTACTGATAAGTTAACAATATGAAAGTGTTATAATCCTAAAGTCCATTTTTGAAACTCCATATCATTTCAACATTAGCCGTGGTTCAAGGGAGATTTATCTGCTCAAAGTTCTCGCTATTATTGAACACAAAAAATAACACCTCTTACAGCCCAGTTACCTTTCTAGTTTTTCTGGCAATCAAGTCTTCCAATTGCATGGTAGATTTGGGGTATATGCACTGCCAACTGGATCAATATATTTTTTAATCAACTCCCCCACAGTCTTTGGAATCTGTATAATTTATATAAAAATTTAGACAAATTGATATTGGAGTCCACAGGGATTCTAAAATAGCTGAAGCTTAAAAATTTCCCCACTATATCTTCATGCATATTAAAATCATCCACCATAAGTAAGAAATGTTGGATGAATATTAGCTTTTGGACAATAGAGTACTGAACATGTAAAAATTGCAACACTGTGCTTATCTAAGAAAGACCTTCTACCATTTTGTTGCTGCACTATATTTTTACATGAGAAGTGGCTGTTGAAAACTTAAGTCCATTTGCAAGGCTAGAGAAAGTAAGCAAAGTTCCAAGTCTGTAAGGGTATCTAATAAGTGCAACAGCAAAATAACTATCATTTGAAGTGAAAGCATGATGTCCCAGGCACTGTGTTGGATGGGTGCTTTACAAACATTGTCTCATTTGATCTTTACAACACTACAAGATAGGGAATTATTGGCCCCATCATAGGAATCTGAGATTTCAAGTTCTTAAAACACTTGCTGGAGTTCTTAAAAGTACTAAGTAGCAATTCTGGGATTTAAACCTAGTTCTGATTCCAAAGCCCATGGTCTCTGGTCTCACCTTCCTGATTTCAAAGGATTATGAGATCTATTATTCTGATGGTGTTTTCTGTGTCCTTTCCATGATATGGTCTAAGAGGATTCTCTAGTCACAAAGAATCACTTACCAAAAAGGCCTTATGAGAGATTTTCAATGTCTGTAGTCAGAGCCACATTTTAACTGTTTCATTAGATGAGACTATGAAGCTTTTAAAATGCTAAAAAGTTTTCTAAAGTCATTCTGTCATAGGTTACTAGGTTGTACACTCTGTGAGGAAAAGAACTGAGACTTCTAAATTTTTTGCCCCTATATTATAGCCTAGCTTGATTTCTGTTATACAATACATTGTGAATAAATACAAATGAATGAATGAACAAATGAATAATTGGAACTTCTTTGCTAATTTAGTCCAATGTATATGATTTATCATTAAAATTCTATATCAGGCCGGGCGCTGTGGCTCACGCCTGTAATCCTAGCTCTTGGGAGGCCGAGGCGGGCGGATTGCTCAAGGTCAGGAGTTCAAAACCAGCCTGAGCAAGAGCGAGACCCCGTCTCTACTATAAATAGAAAGAAATTAATTGGCCAACTGATATATATATATAAAAAAAAAAATTAGCCGGGCATGGTGGCGCATGCCTGTAGTCCCAGCTACTCGGGAGGCTGAGGCAGAAGGATCGCTCAAGCCCAGGAGATTGAGGTTGCTGTGAGCTAGGCTGACGCCACGGCACTCACTCTAGCCTGGGCAACAAAGCGAGACTCTGTCTCAAAAAAAAAAAAAAAAAAAAAAAATTCTATATCAAACCATCTGTTAAATTTTACTCAAAAAATAAAATGAACATACTCTTTTTTTATGAGAGCCTTAAGGAAAATGAAAATTATCACTTCTTTTCCTATGAACCAAGAGAAGTCTTTGAAATATAATTTAAGGAACCTTTATAAAGCATATGCAGGGTCACTTTCTGATTCAAAATATTGATCGATGTATTTCTAGACTTTCTGATGACATTCTATAACTAGGAAGATTGTGTCAAATTAAACAAACAAATACACCTCATGATCAATACAATATCTGAATTCTTTGCCCTCTTCTCTCTTTTTCCTTTTCCCTGATATTTGTGCCTAAAACATCTATCTGATTCCATCTACAGTAAAAAAAAATTCTGAGAAATGAAAACAATTCGAAGGCTGACATGCTGTGTCACATGCCTGTAATCTCAGCTCTTTGGGAGGCCAAGGCAGGAGGATTGCTTGAGGCCAGGAGTTTGAGACCAACCTGAGCAAGAGCAAGACCCTGCCTCTACAAAAAATAGAAAAATTAGCTGGGCATGGTGGTATGTGCCTGTAGTCCCAGCTACTTAGGAGGCTGAGGCAGGAGGGTTGCTTGAGCCCAGGCATTGAGGTTGTAGTGAACTATGATGATACCACTGCACTCCAGCGTGGGCAACAGAGTGAGATCCTGTCTCAAAAAGTATATAAATAAATAACTGTAGAGAAGCATAGCAGTAAAAAAAAGCAACAGATCTCATGTTCCCTCTTATCTTTTTAATTATTTAAAAGAATCAAAAATAAATCCATTTTTGTTATTTCCCAGGATTAGGGAAGCTATGTTGTAAAAAAGCCCAAATTCTAATACCAGAAAGTAAAACAATTCTGAGATAAAGTTATACATTTTACATCTCATGTATATATGTATACATATAAATTCAATCCTAGTTATTTTGAGTGAATTAATGTTAAATATAAAATAAGAATCACATCAAACAAGTACATTCCACAGACCCATTCAGTCTATAAAAAAAAAAAAAAAACAAGTACAGATAGGAATAATGGGTGGTATGAAAAAACGACAAATAAGTTACAAAGTAGATAATCCACAGATGAATAATTGAGAGTTGACTTGACATCAGGTCCAAATCAATGACTCTAGACAGTAAATTCTACTTTATTTTATAAAATATTAATTTTTGATTAATTGCATGCTATCTTAATGTCTCATCAAAAAATCTTTTAATTAAGGCAAGTGTTTTGAGAATAAATAATAAAAAATAAATTTTAAGAAGTTACTAAAAGAAAAAAATTTTTATAATTATACTATATACTCTCCAAGTAATTCTGTGATATATTTTTTAAAATTCTGTGATAATTTTAAATAAATGTGTATTTTAACTCCCTCATCTTGAAAGGAATTCTATAGGCATGAAATACTTACCTAAAAGTGCATTTTTTCCATGATCATCTGGCAGAAATCGCTTGTCTACGGCACAAACTAGGATGTGTTCGGGAAGATTGGGAGACTTGGCTCCCACCAGGAGGAATCCCGCTGGGATGTCGATTTGTTCCATACACAATGATACCAAACGCAAATCCTTGCCTGCTTGACAAAAACCTAAAAACCAGTAAAAACAAAAAAAGGGACACAATGAAATGTTCAGTGAGATTTTATCTCCTTATCAACCATTTGGAGAGGAGATTAATCCATGGGAATTACTATCAAGAACTAAAACATTTTTATACTAAAATTAAGGCCTATATACCCCAACCAGAAGATAAATGTATTATATGTGCCCCTCTGAACAGAGCTGAACAAACACTAAAATGAGATATTTCCATCAGTTTTGGCCAAAATAACCTTGTATTTTCTGGTCCACAAGTAAGGCAATGATAAATACACAGCAAACCTTGAAAAATGCATTTAATTTTTACATGCACATAATCTAGTAATTTTTACTACCAGTGCAAACTCCTTCTCTAAATGGGGACTGTCAGAATACGGATACTCTCCATTTCACAGGAGAAAAGACTGAAACTCAGAGTTTGCTGACTCATAAATGAACAGGCCAGAACTAGAACTCGGACCTGTTAGGTCACTTCACTAGATAGGACATGACATGACAAGACATGACAAAATCTTACATAATCACTTTGTATACCATAATGTATTATATTAATTCATTAGTTCTTAACTTATTAAATACGTGCAACAGATGCTGTCCTAGGCCTGGAGATACAGAATTGAACAAAATTAATTTATCTTCCTCCAAGAACTCACATAGTAGTCAATTGGAAGAATGTGTAAGGAACCAAGAATCACAAAGACGATATAGAGGACAACTACTGTTCTGCTGCACATCTTCTAGAATATGACCCTCTCTGTACTCTAACCACGTGATTCCCCTGGACAGTTGTGATACTCCGGATTGATGTGCAGCTGGTACCTGACCCGAGCTGGGCCACTTTGATATCCCACCTTTCTGGTTATAGTTGATTGGTCCAGCAGTGGACACCTGACATAAACAAAGCCAATCAAAACTTTTCCCCTAGCTCTGGATACAGATATGGGGAAAGCATGGCTCAGTTCACTCTGCAGCAGCCCTGTTCCTCAACCTGTGAGGAAGGTCTGTCAGCAGAGACAGGAGGCTGAGGGAGACTGTTCCGCAGTGTCTGGATCCGTGAAGCCCAACTGTATCTGCCTTTGCCATGGTTTGGCTGTGGAACCTTTTGCTTTGGAATTCTTACAGTAATATCTTCATTTTACCTAAGTTAATTTCAGTTGGGTTTCTGTCACTTGCAACCAAGAGAAGCTGAATAAAAGTATAACATACACTATTTCGGGGAATTTTTGAAGCATAAAGGACAGATGCCTACCTCTTCACACACAAATCTAGTGAGGAGCACCAAAATCACTGCCCAGTACAAAGTAGGCAAGAACCATGCCCGATGCTTCTAGCATCAGTTCATATTATGACTTTTAACCAAATGCCAACAAATAATTTAATGCCATCAGTTAGTATACGAGAAGTAAAAAAGAAAATGTTATCAAAACATTGGATGAAGTTGTGGTGCATTTTAAATCTACCATATGATTTGGATCGTCAAACCTCAAAAGCAAGCATAATAAAATTGGAAAAAGTCCATAGAAGACACTAAATGATAAAGATGGGCCAAGCACAGTGGCTAATGCCTGTAATCCCAGTACTTTGGGAAGCCAACACTGGAGGACAGCTTGAGGCCAGGAGTTCAAGACCAGCCTGGGCAACCTAGCGAGACCCCTGACCATACCTACAAAAAATAAAAAATTAGCCAGGTGTAATGACATGTACCTGTAGTCCCAGCTACTCAGGAGGCTGAGGCAGGAGGATTGCTTGAGCCCGAGAACACGAAGCTGCAGTGAGCTATGATTACACCAATGTACACCCTAGCCTGAGTGACTGAGCAAGACCCTGTCACTAATTAATAAATAGATAGATAGATAGATAAATAGATAGCTAAAGACAATGGGGCTCAACCATTACAAGCTTGTGGATTGTCTTTTAACATTAAAAAAGTAAATTTAACTCTTAGAGTTTATGAATTAAGAAAAATATTAAAAAGTTATTATGAAATCTTTACCAATTTTAAATGAATCTGCATTTTATTATTCATAATATCATCTAGATTTATTTGAAAAAGTCAGTTATATACATGAGTCATGTTACTTATTCGGTTTACAAACATTCTTTTGAGCCTATGGATACATGGAACCCCTTGAAAAAAATCCGCTGTTCCTACACCCTCTAAGGGACAGGGCTCACAGGTTTGGAAATTGGGAATTGATGATGATGATAATGGCAGCTAAAATTTAAGCAGCATTTACCATAATCCAGGTACAGTGTTAAACACTGTATAGATTATCTTATTCAATCCTCAACTCTAGTGTTACAGCGGGTGGTCCCGAGGACAAACTGAGCAGCACACGGAGAGTCGGAGAATCAAAGTTTATTTGCCGGCGGGCTCAGAGGGTCCTCACCACCAAATTCTGAACACCGCCTACCTGATTTTTCCCACTTTCATTAAGTTGGGATGGTCCGAGGGGTGCGGTATCAGATGTAGGTTAGTTGATGTGCCAGGTAATAATAGGTTAATATTATGTTGAAGCACTAGGCAATAGACTAGTTGATGGGTAACAGGTTAGTATTATGCTGATGTTGGTCTTCTGAGAGTGGTGGGGGTCTACGGTGCCTGATGAGCCAAGTAATAGATGGGGGTTTCCCTTATCACTGGTAGGTACGACCTTCTCCTTTTCATAGATGGAGATATTGAGGCTCAGAAAGATTAGGGAACGTGACCAGGTTACACATGAGTTCAGTAATAGTCCGTGATGTACGATGGGATGTACATGGGAAGTCTGCTATATAAGAACAGACAAAAAGCACAGTATTCAACTTGGCAAAAGAAAAGCTAAGAATGTTTATAATCCAACTATGAGGGGTTAGCACAGACTTTTTCATCAAATTGCCAGAAGGAGCACTAATTTATTTTTAATCAAAGGAATTACTAATTTGCACATACACAGTAAACCTACAAACATATTTCCCCTAAAAAGTAGCACCTTTATTAAAAGTACATCTTGCTCTAAAAGGCAGAACATATAAAATATTTTCCCAAAGGCATAAATTCAGAGGTGAGAAGTTCATGATTGCCTGTTAATGGAAACCAGGAAGCTTGGGGAGCACTCTCTGTCACTGAGAAGTATAATAGCAGTGTACCCTTGCTACAACTGTGACTCATTCTCTATCAGAAAGAGTGGAATAGATAGAACCATAAGTCTGAACCAATTTGCAAGTTATGTTATATGGAACTTCAAGATCATTTAACACAGTATTTATCAATAAGTGGTTATTAAATTTCCAGATGTTCCAAGATAGTTGGGAATTATAAGTGAAATTTAAATATAGTTATTAATTTCACCAAATTATTCTAATATCCTATTTTTTCCTTGCCCACTCCCTAATATCCTATTTTTAAAACAGAATGCTATAAGGGTTTTCCACCCAACACATATAGGGTTAGTGGAAACCAGTTAAGTGAACTCACTACTCACTCAGTCAACTCTGTATCATTGCATGGTTTTGATTATACAGTTTCTACTTGTTTTTCTTTTTAGTCACATGTATTAATAGGTTGCTTAATTCATATACATAATAGGCTGTTGGTTAAAGATGGGAAGCTCAGGGAATACTGTGCTAATAAACAGAAAAAGAGTAATTTTACAAATCCATCTAAATATGCTCTTTGCTAGATACAAAAGTGAAATTCATTCCACACCCTCACTCATCAAATTATAAGATTATATAAAATGCACCAATATGTTTGTTTCTAGAACACCAAAAAAACAAGGTAAAAGTTTAGTGATTATAATTCAAGTTGGCTTTTCATATATAAGAGGGAAAACACTATCTCTTTCAACAGCATGTTATTTACAGACAATTTCTTGCAAACAGCCTAAACTTTCTCATCATGTAGAGCAAAAACGCAAAAATTATAAAAATAAACTAGTATATCTTTTTAAAACTAAAATGTAGAAATTTCAAAATTTAGTTATTAAAAAAATTTTTTTAATGCTAGAAAACATTTGGCTTCCCTCCTCCCCAGCAAAGGAAGTACAATATTTTATTTTTCCTACACATCAATTTAAAGTAAATTAAATAGTAATTATTGAATGGTATAATGTAGACAATTTTTCTTATATAGCATGTATATCAAAGAATATATTAATATACTGATATAAAATAAATACTTTCTACTTAAAATCAAGCCTCACATGCCACGAAATGACAAAATTAGTTTCTAAATCCCAGAGGAGTTCACAAGATTATACATTACTATAAGAGAGATTTGTGAGTCAAAGATTGAGGAACACTAATGTATTTTAATCTCTTTAATATGTAAATGAAAAAAAGGCCCCAAAAGGTTAAGAAAATGGCCCAAGGTCAAAAACCAGGGGACCAGAAGTGGTGGGACCAGAACCCAGGCCTTTTAACTACAAATTAGCTGATCCTTCTACCTCATTAACACCTCTCTGACTCCACAAGAGGCAAGTGTGCCATTGTGTGAACATCACAGATTGGATCTGCACAAATCTAGATGGCATAGTCTACTACAAACCTTGACTATATGGCATAGCCTATGGCTCCTAGGCTAAAAACCTGCACAGTATGCTACTGCACTGAACACTGCAGGCAACTGTAACACAATGGCAAGTATTTGTGTAGCTAAACAAATCTAAGCATAGAGAAGGTATAGTGCAAATACAGTATAAAATATAAAAAGTGGTACATCTCTATAGGGTATTTACCATGGAGCTTACAGGACTGGAAGTTGCTCTAGGTGAGTCAGTGAGTGAGTGGGGAGTGAACGTGAAGGCGTAATTACTGTACATTACTATCTAGAGACATTACACATAACTGTACACTCAGGCTTCACCAAATTTATTAAAAAATTTTCTTTCTTCAATAATAAATTAACCTTAGCTTACTGTCACATTTTTACTTTATAAACTTTTTAATTATTTTAAACTTTTTGACTCTTACTAAGATTTTCTATTAAAATTTATTTTATTTTACTTTTTAAACTTTTTTGTTAAAAACTAAGACACAAACACACACATTCGCCTAGGCCTACACAGGGTCAGGATCATCAATATCACTATCTTCCACCTCCACATCTTGTCTCACTCGAAGGTTTTCGAGGGCAATAACATACATGGAGCTGTCGATTCCTGTGATAATGATGCTTTCTTCTGGAACACTTCCTAAAGGACCTGTCTGATGGTGTTTTACATTTAACTTTTTTTTTCTTTTAATAAGTAGAAGGAGTACACCCTAAAATAATTATAAATAGTATAATAAATATATAAGCCAGTAAGTAACCCAGTCATTTATTACCATTATCAAGTATCACGTGTACATAACTGTATGCGCTAGACTTTTGTACGACTGGCAGTATAGATTTGCTTATACCAGCATCACCACGTGAGTGATGCATTGCTCTCCGACATTATGTCACTACAACATCACCAGGTGACAGGCAGTTTTCAGCTCCGTCGTATATGCAGTCATTAACCGAACTGTTGTTATGAGGCACTTGCCTGTGTAACGTTCCACCTCCCCCCTGTCTGATGTAGGGTACTCTCCTATATAACTTCTTCCTTGCCTGTTTTTGCTAGATCCTATCGCCTGACTTCCCTGTCCCTTTTCAGATTAAATTCTGAGTGTCATTGATTCACCAGCCCCTGCCAGCCTTGGACCACGTCAGCATCCACCTATCTCATCCATGCTGATGAATCCTTAAAATTCCAGTTTTCGCAAGGCACAAAGGTAATCCATGCTTAGAGAGTGACATTTCTGATAAGATTTCTCAAACAATACTTTGCCGCAAGAGGACAATGAAGGGGGAAAAGTACAATTTTGGTTCTGGGCTAAAGATGGATGAGTCCAGAAGGCCCAGCTAGTGTGGGGAATGCCTGGAGAAAGTAGCACTTTCTAGGGAAGAGAGGTCATTTTGGAGCAACTTATACAGCAAAATGAGAACTACACAGTTCACTCAAAAGAAGAGGCGCAAATAGTTTAGAGCTTTCTCTCATATGATAATATGAGGACATCTAGAGGTCAAAAGTAAAAAATTATCAAACAACTGAATTCCAGGAGAAGCATGTTTTCTAGCCTCCTCTTAAAAATGTATTTCAAGAGGTACCTGTGACAATGAAAAGAAAAAAATGTACTATTTTATGCTAAAACAACAACAAAAAAAACCCTGCAATGATGAGTGTTTATAAAACTGGCAAAAGAACCCACTGAGAGAACTCCCAATGTCCAAAACTGGAACAATTTGAGCAACAATAAATAAATTAGTATTAGATTATAAATATCCATATTTATTTTATGTCCATAATGATATCAATAAATGACTGAATAAATCAATGCATGTGGGAAAAGAGGAAAATTCCCGTGTAGTAGAATTTCAAATAATTTATGAAGTCAGGGCTGGTAGCTCACACCTGCAGTCCCAGCACTTTGGGAGGCGGATGGGAATGGATTGCTTGAGCCCAGGAAGGAGTTGGAGGCTGCAGTGAGCTATGATGTGACTACTGCACTCCAGCTTGGGAGACAGAGTGAGACTCCCTCCTCTCTTTAAAAAACAAATAAATAAATAAATAAAATATTGAATAATGTACATAGATGTTCTGCCCTCAAGGATGTGGAGCTGACTCCCCACTCCTTAGGTGTGAGCTGGCATTCCTTCCACAGGATGGGGAGGGGGAGGAGAGGAGATAACACTGCCTCAGCTAGGTGACCAAGGTCAACATCAACAGTCATAAATCATGTTGATAGTATGTACCCCTGATATAATATGATGAAAATGGCACTTAACCTCTGTGATCTTCCTCCCCAAATCCCACAGCCCCAGGCTAATCAAGAGAAAAACATCAGACAAATTCCACTAGGGGTTTCCTACAATATACCTGAGCAATACTCCTAAAACTGTCAGGGTCATCAAAAACAAGGAAAGTCTGAGAAACTGTCACAGTTAAGAGGAGCCTAAGGAGACTTAACAATTAAATCTAATGTTATATCCTGGATAGGATCCTAGAACAGAAAAAAAGACATTAAGTAAAAACTAAGGAATTCAAACTATGCACTTCAATTGTTAAAATTAATAAAAATGTATCCATATTGACTCATTAATTACAACAAATGTACTATACTAAGATGTTAGTAATAGGTAAATCTGTGCAAGGATATATGGAAACCATACTATTTTTTCAATTTTTCCATAAATTTAAAGCTGTTCTTAAAAAATAAAGTCTATTTTATAAAATAAAATAGTCATATTTTATCTTGTTACCTTCTAGTTACTTGCCAACACAAACCACACAAGCAATTTAATTGAGAAGAGAGAATAGGAGAGAAAGGGAAGGCAGAGCTGAGTCTAACGTTGTTAGGAAGAAATCAATTCAAGGTCAACAATGGTTCCAAAGTCAAGGAAAAGTTCCTAGATTCAATTTGTAGTTATTCTGAAAATAAGTTCAAAAGGCCAAGGGTCTGGCCTTTTGTTGTAAAGTAAATATCTCTTTTCTGACTGTTTCCTCCAAATACTCATTGTTGGGATTCAGATCACCTAATTATACACAAAATATATCATCAGGGAGCCCCAAGAAAGAAAAATTATGCAAAGAGCAATATTTAATTTTTTTAAGATAGAAAATAAGCTGTGTGTGTCTGTAACAAAGAGTGGATAGCTACACGATCTATGAAATGTGATTGTATTTCAAGATCTATAGTATCCAAATATATGATGTGGCAGGTAGCTCTTTTCCCCACTATCAGAAATATATAAAATTGGCCGGGCGCGGTGGCTCACGCCTGTAATCCTAGCTCTTGGGAGGCCGAGGCGGGCGGATTGCTCAAGGTCAGGAGTTCAAAACCAGCCTGAGCAAGAGCGAGACCCCGTCTCTACTATAAATAGAAAGAAATTAATTGGCCAACTGATATATATATAAAAAATTAGCCGGGCATGGTGGCACATGCCTGTAGTCCCAGCTACTCGGGAGGCTGAGGCAGAAGGATCGCTCTAGCCCAGGAGTTTGAGGTTGCTGTGAGCTAGGCTGACACCACGGCACTCACTCTAGCCTGGACAACAAACCGAGACTCTATCTCAAAAAAAAAAAAAAAAAAAGAAATATATAAAATTATTAATCTAATAAAGATCAAATATTAAAATTCAATTAAAACCTCAGACTAAATGAAAAGAAACCTCAGTACTTCTGGAGGGTAATTCTGAATTACATCTAAAATAATTCTGAAAGACTGATGTAAACTTTCTGTTAGAGGCTACTACTGGAAGATCAGGTTAAGAGTACTCTAAGGAAGGATCTAAGCCTGTTTACTGTACACAGGAAAGAGAAGTAAGTTATTGACATGGGCATACAAATAATTCATTTGACAAACTTGCCTCCCGAAATAATTTCATTTTCTGAGAGTAATATGGAAATGTCGCCCTAAAACCAAGGCTCCTACAGAGCAAATGATTTTAATTTTTTAAACAAAGGTATGATGGAAGAAGGCCCTTCTTTATAAAGTTCATCTGCATTTCCCTAAGAAAATAGCCAAGGTTTTCACTTCACAGAAACAGATTTGCATTCTCCAATTATCTCCAACTTGAAGGTTACAGAGTAAGCTAAAAGGGGGAGGGGAAGTTTACTGAAACAGCTGTAAACACAAACTAAAGTAATCAAAGCAGTATTGGGAGGCCTAAAATTTGGTTGCCCTTTACCCCTTTAGACAATCAACTGCCTCCCAGCAGGGTAGGAACCTACACTATTCCAATAATTTACATAAGAAATTAGCAACCAAAATCTACATCTAAATGGTAACCCCCAGCAGCCCACCAGGTGTTAAGTATCTGCTTATCTAAATTGCCTCTAAAAATAGCTTTACCTTCCTTTAAGCCTTAGGTAAATAAAAGATTTCCCATGAAGGGAAGGTGGTATGCTGAAACAAGCCCAGGCAGCATACTGCCCTATTTCACCGCCATATTTTTAAGGAAAACTGTAGGGCTGTTCTCTCTTTGAATAAGGGAACTCTTAGAATTATCTTAGAATGAGACAAATTGAAAGGGCTATGTGTAAACTATACACTACCAAATTATAAACTTTTTGTTTTAAATGCCCACCCCCAGGTGAATTAAAACGGGAAAATGAATAATGGACATTAACTATAAGAGTCTAAAGTAACTGATGTAAAAATCAAAATGGAGGACTAGTGTTTGAGGTTGTCTTGGAATTTGAATCTTAAATGTGGGTGAGATAGTTCTCAGAAAAATGTTACCTCCTTTATCTTTAAAATGACTATTACCCTTCCCATGTACTTCTCATATTCTTGTGTTTTAAAGTTTGAGAAATACTGGCTAGCTCTAGATCACTGAGTTTATATCTTTGTGGGTACTAAACAGCTCCCCATATTTAATACACCAGTGCTGGGTTCCCCACAAGGCAAACTAAAAACACACCCTAGAGCACAGGAAAAACACGGGAATTCTCCTCATTTTTTGGTATCAAATGTGATATTTCAAAATGTCCTCTAAAGCTTCTACTCTGGTTCTATGTAACTCTCACATATAACAAGATTCTCAATGGGAATCCAACAATATTTTAAACATGATTTCAACGTTTACTTTGTTAATTGATAAATGAGTTGACTGCTGAACTAAATAAAAGGCATGAGGATGGATATAAAGCAAGTAAGAGGCAGCATTATGCTAGTCAATTTCCATACTTCCACAAGTTTAAAGGCCTGTATTACATCTATAATGAATAAATCACCATATATTAAGTCTGGGCAAAAAAACCCACAAACAATCATAAGTGGAAGCAAATACAAATGATGTGCTAGAGCCAGGCCTCACTCAGAGCAGTGGTAATAATTGCTAGAGGCCACCTGTAGTGAAGCAGGCACACAGGCCACTAAGAGAATTATTCAGGACTCCTCATCTCCTAAGTAGGGGATTTTTACTCCTTACTGTTTATCTGATTGGCAAAAAAAGAAACAAAAAGGAAAAAGTCAAGAGAAAATAAAACTCCCAAATAGTGCTATCTGATGAATTTCCATATTTGAATTTCTAGTTTATTCCAATTATTTGCACTTCAAGCTTTGTAAGGGGAATGTCCTGAGATTTTATTATTTTTCTTCCCCTCTCCCACCCCGACTCCCACAAGATTTTCATGCACTGAAATCATCCCAGGTTCAAGTCAGTCTAGGTATAAAAATTGTACTCTGTCTAATCTGGATAAAGTATTATAAACTAATCAGGCTGGGATGGTCAGGAAATAACATGGTAAACAACTAAATGGAGGAAAGAGAGTGTAATTTAAGCTATGATATTGCCAAAACCATGAAATACTGAAAACGCTTTATACTAAGATTTTCTTATTAAAAGTGTGGTTAAAGCCTTGGTGGAAGAGTGTCACACTCACAAATAAAATGGGATAATCAAAATATTTACATTTTTATACTCTATAGGTAAATTTTTACATTTATAATATTTACAAAATATTGCATTTAATAATTTACATATTATGTTTAATAATTATATATTACATTTAATAATATTAATTTTTTTTTTCTGAGACAGAGTCTCACTCTGTTGCCCGAGCTAGAGTGCCATGGCATCAGCCTAGCTCACAGCAACCTCAAATTCCTGGGCTCGAGCAATCCTACTGCCTCAGCCTCCCAAGTAGTTGGGACTACAGGCATGCGCCACCATGCCCGGCTGCTAATTTTTTCTATATATATTAGTTAGCCAATTAATTTCTTTCTATTTATAGTAGAGATGGGGTCTCACTCTTGCTCAGGCTGGTTTCGAACTCCTGACCTCAAGCAATCTGCCCGCCTCGGCCTCCCAGAGTGCTAGGATTACAGGTGTGAGCCACTGCGCCCGATCTAATATTACATTTTTATCCTCTATACTGGATGAGTGTTCAAAATAAATGTAAAATGTAAATATGAAACATCTGATATGATGTTTCTGTTTGTGGGAAGTAGAAGAGAAAGTTAAGAAGATGTTTCTGTTTGTGGGAAGTAGAATAGAAAGTTAAGAAGAGGGAACACTAAAAAAGTTCCTAAAATAGTAGCAGGAAGTACAAGGAATACTGGAAAAGCCTTGACCTGGGTTTAGACTTGCCTTTGCCACAGACCATCTTAGAGAAGTTATTCAACTGTGAATCTCAGTCTCTTCATCTCTAAGACGGGATGATAAGACTTGTCTTTCTTAAAGACACCTGCTGTGAAGTCACAGGAGATAACACAAGACCATAATCATTCCTCATTCCTTTCCATAATTACTGGTTTCCAGCTTTCAGTGTCACATGTAATGATTGGAAATAGGCCAGAAATATTAGAGAGAAAATAGCAAAAGGGAAGCAAAACTGAAACCCACCATCTGTAGTGCAAGATCCTTCTGGGGCAGGTTTTTGTGAATAGGGAATTGGTGGGCTGTTTGAATCAGACATTTCTTCATCATCTTCATCATCTTCCATTTCAGTAACTGTCAGACTGTTAGAAAAATCCAGACTTCCATTTTGAGTGTACCGGTGCACCAAATCTTTATCCAAATCCTCCACCTTGGGTTTGACATCTGGATAAGCAAATAAATCATAGCAAATTTACTAAAATGATGCTTATGGACAAATTCATAGTTCTGAAAAACATATTTGTGGAAAGGAAGACTAGCACTTTCTATCATTTAGCCAATTTATTTCAGAGGTTTTAAGATTTGGAATCCCCACTTATTTGATATTTTATTTTATTTATTTATTGATATTGAGACAAAGTCTCCCCCTGTTGCCAGGCTGGAGTGCAGTGGTGTCATCATAGCTCACAGCAACCTCAAACTCCTGGGCTCAAGCAATCCTCCTGCTTCAGCCTCCCAAGTAGCTGGGGCTACAGACACACATCACCACACCTGCCTAATTTTTTTGTGTTTTGTAGAGATAGGGTCTTGCTATGTTGCTCAGGCTGGTCTTGAACTCCTGGCTTCAAGCGATCCTCCCTCCCCAACCTCCCACTTCTTTTAAAAGGAGTCTATTCCCCTGTCCCCACCACCCTCTGCAAAATAATAATAATTTTTTAAAAGGAGTCTAGACATGTGTGTGATTGAGAACCTTACCTGCAGATGAGAAGGGATGCTGATCAGGGTCCAAGTACAGCTGGGAAAAAATGGGCCGTGGTACCACACTACTACATCTGAGAGAGGCTTCTATGGAGTTGTGGAGAGCTTCCTCAAATCGAGCAGATTTCAGTTGCCCAGCATATGAATTCCCCATGGTCTATACCCACCCACCCCAAAGAAAAAGAAGAAGAAAGGAGAAAATTGATATAATTAGAGGTTGTATGTCTCAAAGTACACGTAGAGCTAATATAAACTATATCCATATATGTGAAGATGTGAACTATATACCCATATGTCTTGTTAAGACAACTTGTGTAAGTTGTTATCATATCACTTGTGCTTTTTGTCTTTACAGTCCAAACACATCTCAAAAAGACCCTTTAAAGATCTTGTATCTAAGAATCAAATAGTAATAAATACATTAAGTTGAGGTTCTCCAAGAGCCAGTAAATCAAGATTGACCTGTCAATTGTGAAGCCTAGCCTGGTTAAAAATGGGGCCATGCTACCTCCTTAAAATTGGTGGGCAACCATAACCCCATACCAACTCTATCACTGGTTTCAGAGTAAACATCTAATTACTTCTCTCTTTACTAACATGTATTACTCTCGAGGAAAAACAAAGGCTCTCCTCTGGAAAAAAATGAAACCTTTATGATAACATATTTAATCAACAAATTCCTGAAAGGATTTGAATCTTCTTAAACTCAAGTAACTCATTTATGTATTATTAGTATTTATTTGAAAAACATTGTTGTTTCTTTTGCCTCATCTAAAGTACAATCTTATTTGGGACCTTTCAGGAAAGTATATAGTAAAAAGTTTTGAAGCCATGACCTTTACTTCTCGTCACTAGTACTTATTAATATATAGTACTTGCCAGTTACAAAAACTTCTATGTATAACAATAATAACTACAATTTATTGGGTGCTAACTATTAACTAGATCAATGATTCTCAAAGTATTGTCCAGGGGCCCCAAGATCCATTTGGCAGTCCATGAAATCAAAACTATTTTCAAATGATTACTAGAATATTATTTGCCTTTTTCACTCTCATTCTCTCATATGTGTGAAGTGGAATTTTCCAGAATCTATGTGATGTGTGATATTACAACAGATTGCAGAAGCAGATAGGCTACACTTCTCACTAACTTTTCTTTGGAAAATATAGTTATTTTTCATAAAATATGTTATTTATGTTAATATATAGTAGGTTTATTATTATTAATTTTAAAAAGTAATAAATATTTTGAAAGTTTCTCAGTTTTAATTTTTAATAAATATAGCCTACATAAACAAAAACTCTATGGGGTCCTCAATAATTTTTAAGAGTATATGAAAGGGTTCTGAGACTAATAGGTACAGAATTGTTGGACTAGACAGTATGCTAAGGACTTTATAAAGGTTATCTCATTTAATCCTCAGTATTCTGAAATAGGTATGACTTCTTTCCATTTCACCGATTAAAAAACAAAACAAAGAACTGAAGCTTGAAGAAGCTAAGTGACTTGCCCACTATCACTTAGCTGTAAAGGATGGAGCTCAGAACTTAGTATCTAGCCAAATGATGACACAGCCTGAACTCCTACTGTGTAGGCTCAACTTTGGTAAATCTCATTTCAAGACAGGTAATTTTGAGACTATCTTAGCTCCCCTTCTCCTATCAAAGACAGGGATAGATACTGCATTTCATCTGGAATGGCAACTCCGACCAGACTCCCTGGAGGGAGTCCAGGAGGACTGGCTGAGAAGGACCCTGAGTATGCACCTGGCTCCTCATGAAGGGGGCCATGGTCCTGCCTGCCGACTCGACTCGTGGGCAGAGAAGGGGCCAGGCATAGCACATTCACATCCTACTCTCAAGTTTCTCAGACTCCATAGGAGATTTTGGTGCCTCTGAGCTACTTGTATATAGCAAAGGAAGCTTCTTACATGATTCCTGGTAGCAGTAAGAAGTATATAGTGATTTCCTTAAGAGTGACTTGGTTTGTCAAAATTTTATTAGAGATTTCTATGATTTGGAGGAAAAGCTGGGATCCTATTTTGGCATCCTTTTGCATAATAAGTAATAAAAACCTAAATGCTTTGGATTTAAATTACTGCATTTCTTTCTTACAAAAATTATATACCCCAAATGTATCATACCCAATTAGAAGTTGAGTATATATATATGACATCCAATTAAAAGTTGAAATGGAAGAAAATCAACAGTCTGTCAAATGAAGTTTTCCTGAAACAGCAAGTTTTGGCCAACAACTAAGACTCCCCTCCAGTACAACGGTAAACATTAAAAAATTTTAAAGCCCAAAAGCAATTTATTTTTTAACAGCACCATACATGATCAAAGCAGGGTAGAGGTTGGAAGATAAATATGCTGTGTCATTAGTTAGTGCATCTAAGTCAAAATCCAACAGTCATTTCACCTTTCTTCTTTGCTAAAGGGAGAAAACCACCGGGAACTAGCAGTAGAGTTAATAATGGGATTTCTTATCCGGGAACAATGGAATAACTTCAAAGGTGGACCTTTAGCCTTTCTCCAGAGCACCAAATGACTGGAAATCTTGCCTCTTCTTAATCTAATACCACTCCAACAAGTTATCTTCCTTTCATCATGGAAAATCTTGAAAATCTACATTCTCCAAGAGATCTTTTTGGTTTAATAAAGAAGTGCCAAATTACACACGGAAGACTGCATAATCTCAATCTTCTCCCTTTAAAGTTTAAGGAGCATAAAGACAGATACCTACATACAAGGCAATAAATACTATGCTGAATAAAAATATTAAATCAACATAAAAATGAGCAATGGCATTTCCTCATCACAGAAGACATAATCCTACGAGAGCATTAGCAATACTCGGATAAAGACAAGGGGAAGTATGCATTCCCTGCTCAGCCTTGGTAGAGTAAGAGGAAGCAGCTGACTCTATTCCAAATAAAAACATACCTGGGCATTTAAAAATGATAACAATAATGTAAAGAATTACAGAACTGACCCCACACTCCTTTAGCATAACTGTGGAGTCCTGCCCTTAATTGTCCAATGCTAGCCACAGAAGGGTGTGGTTCAGAGGAAGCCTGTGTAATATATGCTTAATATCACATGTCATAATATTTAGGGTCACTGAAATTGCTGGCATGATCCACCTAGACTACCAGCCTTCCTTTCTTCTGAATATCAAAGAGATGGCATAACAAATGATCAAAGTCAATGTGAATAAATCTGACTTCAGGCAGAAGATGGAAAAATACTTTTTCAGAATTAGTCATTACATCAAATGGTAACAAGAAAGCCAATATGTGATACTCCTTATATACTTAGATATTTTATGTATCTGGCTGACATCAAGTCTATGAGGCTGCATTACATTGCTTTTCCCTATTTTTTTATTGTAAAATTACAAAAGGACAAACTCTATTAAATATTTTGTTACAGCACTACAGACCTCTGAGATACTAACAGACACTGATACCGAGATACTAATAGACACTGATATTGAGGAAGTGTCTAAGAAAAGAATAGTAAACAATAAGGGCTCTGAGTTACTAATTAATTGCTCAAAATATAGATGTGATCAACTACAAACCGCCATGACATTATGGTTTGGGGCCTTTCTGCTCTAGCCTTTTCCCTTTTTCCACAGAAAGAATGATTAAGGAAGGAGGGTGGGGGTAAACAGGCAGCTTCTATGTCTGGTGGTTTTAGGAAGGAGGACTGCAGAAATGAAAAAAATGTGTAGTTTGGGAAAGAGGCACCTGCTAATGCTTCCATAGCCTCTCCTCAATTCTCCTTCTTCTCTTGAAAACTGAAAGGATAAGCAATGCACTTTCAGGGAGCGTACTCCTTGATCTGTAATGTTTTTATTTCTTTTTGGTTAAAAGTTTCACAGTTAATAATTACTCTATTATTAATATTGTCCTTATACAGTAATTATTGAGTACATAACAGAGAGGGAGAAAAATATTCTCAGTGATTAAATCTTCTTTTACTCTCAAAGACTTTTTACAATTAAAGCATCAAATCAGATTTCAGAATGCATATTTTTAAAAAATTAATTTAAATTTATATGTGAAGCATGTATCACAATGGTAGGCACCATTGGTGTTGTTGGCAGTTGATATAATAGTAGCTGCTGTTATTATTATTACTAGCATTGATAATGATGGTGACGGTGATGGTGGTGGTTGTTATTGTTAAGAAAAATGAAGAGAAGCATTTTTCTTTGGACAATTATAATAGTAAAATGGAGAGCTAACTAAGTACTGGGTAAGTACTATTACTGCTCACATTTTTAAGAAAATTGAGGCCTAGAGAAGTTAAGGAACCTGCCCAAGACCACACTTCAAGGAAATGACAAAGACAGAGCAGTACCTGATCAGTCTAGCTACAGAAGAAGCTTTCTTAGGCTAGCATTATCATTTAGGCCATTCCATTATTAAAACACCTACCAAAATGACCCAACTGGGTAAATGGATATTTTGTAAAATACTGCCACATTGCCAACCACCAAAAAAAAAAAAAAAAAAAAAAAAAAAATCAAGGAAGAAAATTTTTGTTTGCTGATGTGTCCTTGTCTCTACATATCACAGCTGCAAGACAAGGCTGAAAAGGGAGTTTTAACTTAAGATATGGGGCTAATAGGCACAAAGCCAAACAACAATTTTAAAAAACAAAATAAAGTGATCCTTCCCCCTCCATTAAAACACTCCTCACTGTAAGTATCAGATAAAAGAAAAAGAGGAGCAGAGGGTAAAATACCTAACAAAGAACAACTACATGCACAACACAGGGGAAGGAGGCACAGGGCTGGCCTTAAGACTTCAAAGTACCAGACCAGTTGGCAGCGCGACCAGCTGATTTTGGGAATTCCCTCGCCAGTACCCTTTTGCTCCCCATTGCTTCTGACTTTGAAAGAGTCAGTCATGTTTCCTTTGCTGTGGCAAATCTAGAAATTAAAAATATTCTTATCAACTCCCTAAAATATTAGGACTATTTATATATAACTCTTCTTATTTTACTTCAATCTTTCTCTTCTCTAAATAGGTCTTATTTTCTGTTTTATAAGGAAAAGATAAAGTTTTCTAAAGCTCAAATAATAAAGAGCAATTAATTTGAGAGCGCATCTTTCTTATCTTCTCATATCAGGTTAAAAAGAAGTACTAGATTTGAGATGTTGCCCAATCTGTTACCTTAAAAAAGTTAACATAATTTAATTTAAATTTCCTCCCCCTTTCCTGGTAGGTAAGAGTCATAAGAAAAAATTATTATGTTAATAATATGTGAATTTATTAGAATTTTATAAACACAATTATTCCTATGAAGATAGTATTGATGTAAGCAGAAAAAAAGCCAGGAAGTGGTAATACAATAACCTATTAATAATGCTTATCTGTTGATAGTCAGGTTGTTTATACATTATTATCTTTCTTTTTTCTTATTGGTATCTTCCAATTTTTAAAGTAATGAAGAGTATTGCAGAAAAAATACAATAAAAGAAAAGGAAAATATCATATAGCAACTGAACTTATCCCAAATCTATGACTATCCTTGAAAAAGTAGTTTAAAAAATAATTTTACTACTCAAAAAGATGGTAAGAACAACTGAATTTGCAAAGTGAACATCCCTCCAATCTTTGCTGGTGCTTCAAGTTTCCAAGGAAAATGAAATTCACCACAGTGCTTAGGCTAAGAAGCTCCCCCTAAGAGCTGGAGTTTCTGCTACTGTCTTCTGGCATAATTACTCCAAACTATTTTCCTCCAGATATGATCATACATTTGTACTGATCCAACCATACTCCCTCAACAAGTACCTCTTTTGACTACGTATAGATATTTTCAGGTACTATAGCAGGTGTTATTTTTTGGGGGTTTTTTTTTCCAGCTCTTTTTTTTTTTTTTTTTTTTGAGACAGAGTCTCGCATTGTTGCCCAGGCTAGAGTGAGTGCCGTGGCGTCAGCCTAGCTCACAGCAACCTCAAACTCCTGGCTTAAGCAATCCTCCTGCCTCAGCCTCCCAAGTAGCTGGGACTACAGGCATGCGCCACCATGCCCGGCTAATTTTTTGTATATATATTAGTTGGCCAATTAATTTCTTTCTATTTATAGTAGAGACGGGGTCTCACTCTTGCTCAGGCTGGTTTCGAACTCCTGACCTCGAGCAATCTGCCCGCCTCGGCCTCCCAGAGAGCTAGGATTACAGGCGTGAGCCACCGCGCCCGGCCTCCAGCTCTTATTAAAGCAGAATATAGTTGGCATTTAATAAAAGTTGTCTTTTAATACCAACTATATGGAGAAAATAAACATTAATTTTAAAAAGCATTAAAAAAGGAAGTGACAAGGAAGAACAAGAAAATCACTGATTTTTGTTTTCAATTACATACATGCTAAGAGAAAAAGAACTGTATTTAAGACACTACTTTGGAGTTGCCTGGTTTTAATGGCAAGTTAAGCTATGAAATAGGTTGATGGGGAAATATATATTCTAAGTAATAACTCATTTTTAAGTTTTAAAATATGTATTTCCAAGCTTTGTCTACTGAAAAGTCTGAGAAGCAATGATATTCATTAATTATTAATAAGCACTTCCTAGTAACCTGATTGCAGTTTTGTAACACCTTCCTCACTAAAAGGAATGAAGGCTCCTTGAAGGAATGACCAGTTCCAAGTCTGGGGCAGGAAATAGGGAAGATGAGCCTTGAACATCCTGAGCTGGAAAGTAAAGAAGGTATCAAGAACTAAATGGAAAAAAAAAAAGAAAAAAAAAAAGAAAAAAATTCTTACTGTAGAGCTAAGAGAAAAAAAAAAAAAAAAAAAAAAGAACTAAATGGGCAGTGTCAAAATACAAAGGAAACCACCTGAAGGGCTCCCATGGGCACTTCAGATTAGAGAAACTGAACATAAAACAGAATAAATGCAAATGACTGAAGCATATTTAAAACATAAAAACTCACAAATTAATTTTGCTACTCAAGGAGAAAAGAGAAAGCTCCTCTTAGAAGAAAACAAAACAAACCACCTAACTGAACACTATTAGGAGGAAAAGAAAAGAGGGAAGAAAGCATTTATTCTGCTCTTTCTGTACTTCAAAGTAACCAAATAGTCTTAGTTATTGACAGTTTTTTTAAATAAAGAATTCCAGCTGCTAAAAAATGTGCAAAGAATGACAATTATAAAATTACCAGTTTGCAACCTCTAATGAAAAATTCATGCAGGCAATGACAATAAGTGAAACCCTGAGGTAGAAGGTTGATGGGGAACTTTATAACAAGGGAGAAGAAGCTATCACCTCCTGAACACACTGACCAAGCTGAGCATCATCAAAAGCGAGGCAGTGAGACGCTGTGTGCCTTCCCAGCACACAGTGTTGACGTGAAGACGCACACCACCTAGGCAGTATTCCTGCCAAAGGGTATAATGAATCTCGTCAACCCTCTAGAGCAACTTCCGTTTATAGGATCAAGGAGCGTTATACGAAACCACAAGGAAACAAGCAGGACAGATCTACAGGGCAACTGGCCTAGTTTCTGCAACAAGCCAAGGTCATCGAGTTTGTGAATATTGGACGAAGGATTTAAGTTTAAACTCAAAAGCCCATGCTTTTCCTGCTAAAACATGCTGTTTGAAACAGAAAAAAAGGTGAGAGGGAAGATGATACATCCTGTCTGTGGTGTGTGTGTGTGTGTGTGTGTGTGTGTGTGTGTGTGTGTGTGTGTGTGTGGTTATTTTTGGTTTGAGATTAATATTTTTTTAAGGCACAACTTATTGACTGTGTCAGGCATAGTACTAAAAAAGACAACTTTGTGTAACTCCCTAGTTTTCTGTTACCTTTTTGTTGACATATGTTGTCACTCACTTTTTAAACTTTAACAATCATTCACCCAGCCAGCCAGCATTTATAGAAATCCTATTATGAAAGTAGTTCATTACACTAGCTATGGAGTGAGATGATCTTAATTCAAATCCTGTTTCCACATACTTCCTATATGATACTAGGTAAGTTACTTCAACTCTCATCTGTAAATTGGGATAATACTACCAAACGCCTAGCTTTCTGTGAGAATACATGAAAATTTATATATAGTATATAACGTTTTTAGAATAGTGCCTGAAACAGAATAAGAGTGCAGAAAATGTCAGTAGTAACAGCAGATGGTTGGTTTGTTTGTTTGTTTGTTTGGTTTTTTTTTTTGAGACAGTCTCACTTTGTTGTCCAGGCTAGAGTGAGTGCCGTGGCGTCAGCCTAGCTCACAGCAACCTCAAACTCCTGGGCTCCAGCGATCCTTCTGCCTCAGCCTCCCGAGTAGCTGGGACTACAGGCATGCGCCACCATGCCCGGCTAATTTTTTATATACATATCAGTTGGCCAATTAATTTCTTTCTATTTATAGTAGAGATGGGGGTCTCGCTCTTGCTCAGGCTGGTTTTGAACTCCTGACCTTGAGCAATGCGCCTGCCTCGGCCTCCCAGAGAGCTAGGATTACAGGCGTGAGCCACCACGCCTGGCCTTGGTTTGTTTTTTGTAGACAGGGTCTTACACCTGGCCTCAAGTGATCCTCCCACTTCAGCCTCCCAAAGTGCTCGGATTACAGGTATGAGCCACTGCACCTGGCCTGTTTTTTTGTTTTTGTTTTTTTAGCACTGTGCATACTAAGAAAATTAAGATGCATTTTTCCCTTGTATGAGTTGAATACTATATTAGATTCTGGGGCATTGTTTTAGGAACACATGACCAATGACCATTAACATAAATGTTCCAAAAGCTTCTCTTTGTCACTACATATTTTTATTAAGAAATTTTACAATCACACATACAAATCATGAGAGATGACTTTGGACACAAAGAGCAGTGCTGTCCAATGGAATTTTCTGAGATGATGGAAATGTTCACATTCCACAATGTCCAATATGGTGGTTATGAGGTGTATGTGGCAGTTTAGCACTTGAAATGTGGTCGATGTGACTGAGGAACTAAAATTTCAATTTTTTTAAATTGTAATGAACTGAAATAGCTACATGTGGCTAGTAGGTATCATATTAGACAGTGCAACCCTAGAACTGTGGTCCTCAACCCCCAGGCGCCTGTACCTCAGGAACTGGGCTGCATAGCAGCTAGTGAGCTAGGGAAGCCCCACCTGCACCCACGGCCACTCCCCATCGCTCCCATCACCGCTGGAGCCGCCCCAGTCAGATAGGCTGTGGCATCAGACCCTCATAGGAGCGCAAACCCCACGGCAAACCACGTGGAAGGGAGCTGGGTCCAGAGGTCCCCATGAGAGGCCGCAAGGCCCCCTCCCCCCAACCCCCCACCCCCAACCATGGAAAAACTATCTTCCACGAAACCGGTCCCTGGTGTCAGAAAGGTTGGGGGCCGCTGCTCTACAGTATACACAATGACTGAGAGATAAAAGATTTCTGAAGTTCTAAGAGGTCTGGCTGTGTCCCTAGCGATGTGACCTTGAACAAGTCACTTAACCCCTCTCAAGCTCAGTTTCTTCATCTGTGAGTGCATAGAGCAGATCGTGACTGCCCCTTAACAGCAATAAAATTCTTCAACTTTGCATATGAAAATCATTTCTTATTGTATTACTGCTTACATGCTCTTTCTCTATTAAAAATATTCACTGATGAGAACAATAATGTATGACTCCTAGACAAATAAACCATGGTTCTTGCAAGTGCTCATAGAGTCTAGAATCCAAAATTTAAAACCAGCATGTAAGTTCTCTTTCTTTTGTGCTTTTTTAGCATTTCATTTATTCTTTTAAATTGATATTTGTCACTCATAATTATAGTTAGTTAGGTCTAGGGTTTGTTTAACTTTCCCACTAGACTGTGAATTTTTTGGGGGGGGCGGCAAATATTTTGTTTAAAGCTGGAATGGAGGTTTTAAAAAAATAAATAGATTGAGCTTTTCTGTCATATCCAAGAGATATCATCTCTTCCCAAGCACATTCCAAAAAAGTACAAAGCTAACCATGCATTCAAAAGTGTTCTAATTCATTTTTATTCATCCTCCTTGCTGAGAATCTTTAGAAAATACAAACTGATTAAAAGACAAAATTTTCAACCTCTTAATAGTTCTGTACATTTAAATTTGGATGAATCTCTTTTGATAGTTTCTGAGGCCAAAAATATTTTAGATACTGAAATAAAAACCCAGCCCTAATAATTCTAAAATTGACCATTTTAGCAATATATATACAGATATACAAAATGTATTAAATTCTTATAGAAATAATTACTGTAATATACCAACTAATTTTATAATAATGACTAAAAACTGTCATAATTACAAGATAAAATACAATGCTATTTTTCCTTTGTAACAAAGAGGTACACGTTACTACTGGAAATTTTTACTTTCTTCCTTGAAATGCCAGAAATTCTTTTGTAAAATAAACACCTCCTGTCAAGACTCTCTGGAACTAGTATAATTACCAGAGGCAATCCCTGTGTAAGATCAAAGAAACAAACAATAATAGGCAACGTGTGACCTCTACCGTGTCACCAGAGACCAATTTTTCAACAAGGAGAACAGTCAATAATCCAGAACAGAAAACATTAAATAACAAGAAATGCTTCCAAAGTGTGGCTCACCACATCCATCACCTCTGCCACACTCAGAGTTCAGTGTCTCTATGGTTCTCTTTCAGAGAACAAACTTCTGGGGATATATCACAACAATCATTAAAATCTGTATAAAACACCAGAGGAAAAAACCAATTTCCCAAATGCACAGAATTTCAAAAGGTACTACAGTCATTTTCCAAATTTCATCTGATCCTTTAAAAGTATAGTGGGAAATAACTAAATATTTTTCACAGAACACTCACCTAATTTCTCTTATTTACCTAGCCCTATTGGATATTCTTAAGAAGTTATTTGGAAAGTAGGCTATGAACATTACCAGATAAACATAATTAGTAATAAAACATTAAAGACTTCTACAGGTTTTTTGGGTTTTGTTTTGTTTTTGATAATGGTGGGTCACTAAATCTAGAAACAGAGTCTCCTTTGTGATGTATTTGGATTACTAAAGGGGCAAATAAAGGGGCAAATAGGGGTAAAGAAATTCCCACTCACAGTAATTGCAGTAAAACATATTTAAAACTGACTTTAAAAAAGCACCTCAAATCAAAATGTGCCTTAGAATCAGAAAAATTTGATTGTGTTTCTTAAATACTACTGCCAAATAGCAGTCTTCGGCCAAAATCAGATGTGAGTTAGGGGACCAACAACGGTATTTGAATTATTTAACTTGGAAAACACAGGTTCTGCTGTTAACTCATAGAGTAAGTAATAAAAAAGGAAGACATAGCTTAAAAGAAAAAGCACTGGAAATTCAAAGCAACTCTAAACATTCTGTTCTTTTTCTTTTTAAAAACCTTCTGATTTTGTTATTTTATGCATTTCTTACTCCTGCTACCTTCATTTTTCCCGTCATCTGCCCCATTTTTCCATCGTCTTACCTTATTAACATTGCTAATTGTATTTGTCAGTTTTGCCACAATTTCAATGCTACTTAAACAGCTGTGGGTTTTCTCTAGCAATTATCAGTCACTATACTTAGGTTTCTAAATTAGTTGTTGAAAGGTGCTTTAACCTTGAGAAAACAGAAAAAAAGCACATTGCATGCTAAGCCTTAGATTTATGTCTATGTTCCTTTTACACGACTAATTATTGAAAAGGATTTTAAAAATCACACACGTAAATAATGCATACTATAAATTTATAAATTAACAAGGCTTATTATATAATTCTCATCATTTTATCTTTTTTCCCTTACCATACACATTGTCATATATGCTTTCTTTCTAATTATATATGTATAGATTGGAATATATAGTGTATAAATTGGAATATCAAAATACTGCCAAATTCCTGTAACAGTTCCCTCTCACAACCTATCTTCCAGGTGGCTAATACCTCTCAGAGATACCCACAGTCATATAAGTGGTCTCTTGAGGTCATGGGCTGTGGTAAAGACAGCTTTTATAACATGTGGATTTTTTTCCCCTTCTCCATCTCCCTTCAAAGAGAAAATTTCCTATTATATTGCTTTTCTTATTTTCCATCCTCAACTCTGCCACTGATTTTCTCCTTGACACGTCCAGGGAGAAACACAAAGTTTAAGGTTATTCATCGACTGATAGCCCCTTCTATCAACTACCAACAACTAAATTTAAAAAATCTGTAATCCAGAAACATTACACTTCATGTGGCACCTATTTCCCTTATAAGTTAAAATAAATTCAAAAATAACTTTTTAGAGTTAACAGGTTTTGGTATTTTTAAAGGTTTAGTAATAATATACTGTTTGTAGGTAAGGTCAAAAACTGGTAGAATAATTTTTAAATTAATGTAGGTTCACTCCTACCCCCTTCTCTCTCTCCATCCCCAACCCTTTCCCCACATTTTCTGCTCCAAGGAAAGAAAAAGGTGATATTTCAACAGTGCAGAATTCTTCACTGAGAAACATTAAAATGATAAACATTTTGGAAAACAAAGTACACTTTAAACCCTAACAGTTCTTTCAGACCTATATTGACTCTTATAGTAGTTGCCAACATTTGGTAAGGATTATCCTTCCATTAGACAAAAGCGAGCATTCCTTAGATAAATCAGGAGTTTTTGCCATGAGACTCATAAAACCTTTTCACAACACAGATTTTCAAGAGAATCCTTTAAGGTTTTAGGAGGCTGCTCCTTTTACTAAGTAACAAAATACACCCCATGGTGTCTCACTGACCCCACTCAGCTGTCCTTTGACCTCCTCAATTGTTGAAGCCTAACTCCAGGGTCCACAGAATGTGCCTCCCATATCAAAAAGGCTAATGTTGCTTCCTCCTAGCACCTGGTGAAACAAAATGCAACAGTTCTCCCTCTTTCTTCTGCCTCCTCCACTCCATCTCTGACCATTTTCCAGATGTTCCAGGCCCAAATGTTAAGCTAATACTGGGTTTCAGCATCTGCGTGGTCACCACGAAGGGACAAACCGGGACCAGGCTGAAGTGGCAATGACCCTCTTGTTCTTTTTGGCCTCAAAAGGATACAACGGGTCATAAAAGAGGAAAAGATCTTTGGCCTCTTTTGGAAATACCAGGCTATTTAAGCACATTAAGCACATTGTAACTTCCAAAAGGAGACAGTACCCCTTCTCTGATAGACAAGAGTTAACCTAAAACAGTAGCGCTAAATTTTCAATTCTAAGCCAGCTTTTGATTTTCTTTGACATAGGAGGGGGGAAAAAAGGCTTTATCTTTTTGCCTTTTTAAAGTAAAAGCATTCTAAAAATAGACCAAAAAAACTTTCATAAAACTTTTATAACATACATCTCAGGATAGTGTTATACGAGACAAATTTTAAATATATGTGGCCCCTAGATATAGTTTGGGTTTTTCTGCAGAAGCCAATAATCTAGCAAGTCTCTTTTATTAGATAATTTGAAAGATAAAATTTCAATCAACAAAGGGGAATCAAAAACTAAATTCTTATTTTCTTAATTTACGTATATAGGAAATATTTAGATATATAGGAAAAATTTAGATATACAGGCTATTATAGGGAAAAAACTTATTGAAGAATAAGTTTTGTTGGGGAGGAGAGAGAAGATGGGCAAGGGGAGAAGAAAGCAAGGAGGGGAGGAAATGGAAGGAGAAGAGTCCATGGAAATATTGCTTAATCACTTACAGGACAAAGTATAGTGGCTTTATTTAAATTCTAAATACAACTTCCTAAAACAAATTTGATCTTGAAAGTTTTTTGGGGGGGCACATATAATTGTACAATACCTTGGTTTATTTATTAACATTTTTGAATCACGTTCATGATTAGGTTGGGCAGTCAACACTTCAGGGAGTCTGTTGCCTAGATTTTAACTTGTTTAAAGCTTTTTTTGCACCTGCAAAAACATAAAAAATAAAAATATATACATAAAGACATAAGTTAATTTCCAAATGCATTATATTCTATAATATAATAATCTAAATATTTACAATTCCATAAAAATCACAAGTAGAAATTAATCATCAAAGTCTTATGCAACTCCATAAACATCATAACTGGCAAACATATGGATACTCCTCCTTTCTAAATACTCCCCAAATAATACTTCTATTACTTATACTCAAAAATAATTTCCCCCCACTAAATGTAAGTTGAATAAGTCTGTCAAGTCTGCATTTGTGACAGGTGTTACCATAATGCCAAGGCCCACAGACTATTTTTAGCAATTAAATTAGTCTAAGGTAATTTTCTTACTTCAAGGAATTTAATAATAATCCCTAATACTTGGCAAAAAATTTACTAAAAAACTATCAACAATATAAAACACCACCAACATTGATTGAATAAACTCCAAGAAGCCTGAAGAAAGAAAGAAAAAAAAAAGAAGCTACTGTTTCCTATGCTTCAGAGTGGTATATTTCTAGAAAATATTAAAGTAATTATAATTACATATAATTGGTTGAAAATTATAGTGTGCATATTATTCTCTCCACTTACTAGATTATGGTCAATATAAAACTATTACATGAAAAAACAGGAAATATAGTTGTAAAGCATAAAGTGAAATAACACTGTCATTGATACATAACTTAGAAGCATTTCTAGTCCTTTATTACTGTAAAGAAAAAAATGAGGGTTTTCCTACAAATGTACTAATGTCAATAAAAATATATATAGCACTAAAATCTTTGAAGTAAAATTAACTTAGGTTATCTAAAAATGTTTTTTTTTTTTCATTTTGCTTTTCTTTTATGCCAACTATGTAGAGGGGAAAGAACCATTTTAGACTTTGGAATAAAAACATTTATCTTACCTCTCTTAACTATTAGAAGAATGTCTTTAGGCAAAAGGATAATTCAAAATGCAAGAACCAGATTTTCAAACTCACATATTTCTTGTCTATCCACACAAAAATAGACATCTTTTTCTAAGTCAGGAGGAGCCTCACTACCTACACCCCAACCCAAGATTACCCCATATGGTCAACAAGGTCAAACTGCATTACTTGCCAATGAAACTATATTACTCCACAAGGACCTTAATGATTTAAAAAAAAAGGTCAGTAATCCAATTCCAATAGCTTCAGAGTCTAAAATTGCTAATTTTTGGCCACGTGCTGCACACTTCACCTGTTAGTAATGACATTTTTGTATTTTCTTCTAATTACACTCAAAGCTAAGACCTTTGGCCCTGGGCCACAGACCCCTATTCAGGCTGCACACATTCTCCTAAATGACCTGATCCTTTGTTGTCACTCTTACTCTTTCATCTATTATTTACACCCATAGAGAAGGAAGATACTCAACCATTTGTATAGCTTAAAGCTTCTAATCATCTTAATTTCTTTGCCTTTCAACCTATGGTCTTCTTCATAGACAAATGCCAAAAAGTTTGACAAAATCATTTTTTTCAATCGCATTCCACCCTGCCCCCCTTCCTTGGTCAACCTCCTTCCTGTTCCCTGTCTTTCATGGGAGGGACTTTGTATTAGGCAGGATTTACAAATTTTGACATTCACCAACAAAATGAATTTCTAAATACAATACAAATCTCCAACTTGTTCTGACAGATCATTAACAATTATATTTCTTTCTTTGATTAAAGAATCAACTTAAATTAAGTTGGAGGTTCCTGAAAATAACTTAAAATGTGCACCCAGCCTCCCTTAAGCATGAGCATAGAATTTTCAGGATTCCCATATAAAAATGCCAAAAGGCATTCAGTAAACAATAAGGATGTTAGTTATGTGGCCAAAACTTTCAAAACACTTTAATATCTATGTTTGTTCAGTTGCTTACTGAAAAAGCAAAAAAAAAAAAAAAAAAAAAAAAAAAAACAGAGGGAGGAGAGCAAAAAGTGAAAATAAAATAGAAACAAAAATTTAAAGGTTAGATTTTAAATTTAATTTTTAAAACATTTCAAAAGACTGCTAATTCTCCAAACAGCAAAATCCTCACATAATATATTCAATGTCATTATTTCCCAACAGTTTTCACAGATTTTTTAAAAATTCCAAGAACATTTTGCAAACCCAAAGCACAGAATTGTTTACCATGATGTAGATGTCTCCCTCAGATCACGATAGCCTCCCAAAGATTCTGATTTCCAAGATGTTTATAAAATGACATCTGATCCATCTTTGCTCTCTCTTCCTCTATTGCTCAGCTTACTCTTGATTTCTAACAGTGTTTCCTTGTTGTCTGTCCCCTCTGCAGACCCTGAAACCCCTTGTCTTTTCTTATTTTCACCATTTGCTTCAACCAGCAGTTCACTGGAGACCCATCCATCTTGTAATGCCTAAAGTGACAGATGCTCTCAGGAACGACCACACTGCTGAGTGAACAAAAGATAACATCACCCCCAGGAACTCCAGAGAGAAATACAACTGCAACCTTAAGACAGGGGCTGACTTGACAGACATTGGACCATAAACCTCTTCTAAGCGAAAAAGAAAACAATTGCCACACACACAAAAAAATCTGACACAATCAAAGGCAGAAAAGAGTGATTATTTGTGGATTGCCTTTTCACTCTGTAACTCACTTTCCCCCCCCCCTCAATGCTTTTATATTGGGGCAATTCACTCACCAAGAGGCAAGAGAAGTTCTTTGGGGGGAAACAAGCCTTTCTCAAGTATCTTCTTTTATTCAACAATATTCAAAGTGAAATTCATTCACATGTGTGTTTCAGGAAATCTAAGACTAGATACTACATTCTTAAGCCTGACCCTTCTTGTCTGCATAAGGCAAACTCAGAAATGCTGACTCAGTTCTACTGCTGTGAAAGGCACATGCATGCTTTGCAAATTAAAAACACATTAGAAATTAAAAAGCAACATGTGACAATGTCAACAATCTGTGCAGCTCAGAAAAAAAAAGCTCACCATTCATTCATCAGACAACCTCCAACTTGGGTTAAAAAGACAGTTAACAGAGGATTCTGGGAAGGGCTGCAGATCTCTTTTTCTAACAAAGGAAAGGTCATATTAACATCTCCCAGCAACAAACTAATGACAGAGAAGCTATAGATGCAGGAGACTCCGCCTGATGCCATCCAGGATTTTGGGGTTTTGTTATTGGTGGTGTTATTATTTAGAGCATCTTATTTAAAATCATTATACAGCAATAGTAAGTAAATATATCTCTAATATTTAGATATATACAATGAAGGGGAATTTTTGAAGCACATAAAATAAAAACCAATGTGGAGGTCAGTTAAGAACCTTGTGTGATCAATGTCAATTACAGAGATTAACAACCGTTTTTATAATAGATACCAAGCGACACAGGGGAAAACCTCTGTTGCAGCTAAATATGTGATTAGTCTCAAAAAGGGCAAATGATACAGATATTTATGTTTATATCTAAAGTATCTAAAGAGTTTGTATCTAAAGTAAAGTTCCAAAATGCTTAAGAAAATTCCATCAATAATACTTCTAAGAAGAAATGTAAGCATTTATAATGACATTTCTTTAGGAAAAAATTTTAATATTTCTTTAAAACTTTTGCACAGAGAGCCTTTCAGTTATGCTACAGTCATTTTTCTTTGGAGTCACAAATGACTCCTCACATCCCCATTTTCTAAAATAATATAAATTTTAAAAGATATTTCATTTTATCTCCTGTGTTTGAATTATTTGGGGGGCAGAGAGTAAATGAAAATTTTAAAACTTGATAAATCAACATATTTCTTATTGAAACATTTTTATGTTTCCCTTATTTCCTCAAACATTTCAATATATCTTTAAAAATAACATAGTATGGTATTTCAAAATCTCAGAATCTTTAGGTTTTTTTTAAAGGCTGACAAAACAGAATGCATACAAAATAATAAAAATGAATAATGCACAATTACATAAAATAGAAAAAAGATTAATCATAGAATGCTTATCATTATATAAAAGACTTGTTCTATTATGGACTGGATCATTAACAAGAGGACTTTGTAAACAAAGCCTTACACACACTGCACACTGGCCTTAAGTAATGCCCTACAACCTATTAATCCAAAAGTACCACATCATGCAACACTCTCAAACTTTGGCATTAATACCAAGAGAGAAGTGACCTTGAAATGACAGCTCTATTGCAGAAGGCTCAAAAAAAAAAGACCGAATTAAATGACCTACTTTTAAACACAATAGGATCAATATGCATGCAGGAAAAGTACACCCCTGTGGAAAGTTCTTATTGCCTGATTGATCAAAAACAAAACAAAACTTTTTTTTTTTAAGGGCCTCTTCCAGATCACAGTCAGTACCAGAAATCCACACAGGAAAAAAATCCATCAAAATGAAACCCTAAAAGGGTTTACCCTTCACCATCCTATTTGCACTTCAAAACCCTGTTAGTCCTTCAGTTAAACCCCAGGGCTGAACCATTTCAATAATAAGAGAGGTGGCCAGTAGTGATTTATCTCCCATTTGGCCTCTGGACAGAGCTGTAATGTCTAGGAAGCTTCCCTTCCCTGACTGAAACCCTCCCCCAAGTCCCCACCTTCATCTGTGCAGCCTTAGATCTGCAATACCTAACAAATATGCCACTTCCAATCAGATGCAAGAACAGTCTGTACCTCAAGATTTGGGTACATTATCTTGGCAATGATTTCAGAAAATGGAATGCTCCTGAGTAATCAGAGCATTGCAAATATCAGGTTAAATTTCAGGTTCGCTTTGTTGTAAGTTGGGGAAGAAAAGAAACTTCCTTAACTGTAGCCTCTTTCTTCTCGCATACGTTGTTATCAGAACTTCTTAAACTTTTCCCAAATTATACCTTGGCATTCTTTGTTTTGGACCAATTAGCTAACTTCCTGGAGTGTGGTGTTCATTTGAAGTTAAATCCTTACATTGCAAAATATGTTAACAAATCCAAAAAAGTGGAGATTTCAGGTCACAGACTCCTGAGTCAAAAAGACCTAATAACAGATATCAGACCACTATGACTCAACTGATTTATTCTAGCCTTGTTATCAAATATGTACTATAACTGTCATCACGCACACTTATACAATTTTCCTCTAGTAAAATAAGCACCAAACAATGTCAACAGTTATTTAAGTTGAAATATATGTCCTCCAAATCATCAAATGTGAAACACAGTGAAGTTATTCCTTAGAAATACAGGCTATTTTGTCACTAGGCATGACTTACCTATTTCATCATGTTGTTCACTTGTTTTCTAGAGTAGAAAGAGAATAAAATGTGTATACATCCTTTTCCCTATCTGTTCATTTTTTCTGTTTTATTTAAACGAGGAGTTTGCTTTTCTAATTGATTCTGATAAATTACATCTGAATGCCACATTAACAATTTGCACCAAATGATTCAATTATAGTGATCCAATTTTACAAGTTGAAAATGTTCAAGCTATTTCATTCGCTTCATAAATTTGGAGACTCCACAGGCAAAGATGAATGTATTTCATTTAAACCTAATAATATCGGTTAAGAAAAGCTTAAAAATAAGAAAGGCAGCCGGGCGCAGTGGCTCACGCCTGTAATCCTAGCACTCTGGGAGGCGGAGGCGGGCGAATTGCTCGAGGTTAGGAGTTCGAAACCAGCCTGAGCAAGAGCAAGACCCTGTCTCTACTATAAATAGAAAGAAATTAATTGGCCAACTAATATATATAGAAAAAATTAGCTGGGCATGGTGGCGCATGCCTGTAGTCCCAGCTACTCGGGAGGCTGAGGCAGGAAGATTGCTTGAGCCCAGGAGTTTGAGGTTGCTGTGAGCTAGGCTGACGCCAAGGCACTCACTCTAGCCTGGGCAACAAAGCGAGACTTTGTCTTAAACAAACAAACAAAAAAAGGGCAAATATATGACTGTTAAAAATACAAGCAGTAGAAATTTTTGTCAATAGAAAGGAAAAAATTATTCATGTTTTTAGAGGTATTTATTAACAAAAATTACATTTCTTTAATTAAAAAATGTACTAAAAATGTTCTTATACCTTATTAGCAAATATTTTTTATTTTCAGAGCCCTAAATACCACAAATTCCAGAAAAATCAACTCTCCTAGTAAATGACTTTATTGCATGCTATCAGATCAATGAGTCTCAGATTTATATTTAAGATGACGTAAGAATTCAAACTGGCATTAATAACAATATTCAGGAAAACAAATTTCTTAACCCACTACATGACATCAAAAACGAAAAGGTTTCCTTAGAGAATCAACAAGAGTAATTGATGCACCACAGAGGAAATATTCAATCTTCATTAAATATTTATTCAGTGCAATAGATTGTTAGGTGCTATTTAGACCTCAAAGAAGAAATAGTTCCTGTCTGGTAGGAATCATGTCTTAGGAGAATTGAATGGAGATAAGAGGCACTTCCTCAAGTCATGGCCCTATACTTCAAAATGACAATGCTAAAAACTAAAAATGTGCTGTAAAATGTATATTACTACTCCGAAATCTGATACTAAAGAAAGTGATACTTAAGGGAGTATTAGCTCCAACAAGGTTTGACTGGGCATGCAACTTGAGTTCTTATTAATATAGCACAATAAAATTTGGATGTTCAAGATGCACAGTTCCCAATGCTGACCCTCAGTAACTATGGTCAAGACGCCATTTTCTCTGGGTCTCAGTTTCCTTATCCATAAAATGGGGGATAAAGTCATACACTTCTAGATTGAAAACACTATGGCTGTATATATGTGCAGATGACATGATTTTCCATATAGAAAAACCTAGACTCTACCAAAAAACTGTTAGAACTAATAAACGAATTCAGTAAAGTTGATACAAGATATACAAAATCAGCATTTCTACACACTAACAATGAATTATCTAAAAAAGAAATGGAAAAATCCCATTTACAATAGCTATAAAATGAAATAAAATACTTAGAAATAAATTAACCAAGGAAGTGAAAGATCGATGCACTGAAAACTATAAAACATGGATGAAAGAAATGGAAGACACAAATAAATGGAAAGATATCCTGTTTTCATGGATTAGAAAAATTAATATTGTTAAAATCCTCATACTTCCCAAAGCTATCTACAGACTCAGTGCCTATCAAAATTCTAATGATATTTTTCACAGAAATAGAAAAAACAATCCTAAAACTTGTATGGAACCACAAAAGATCCCAAATAGCCAAAGCAATCTTGAGCAAAAAACAAAGCTGGAGGCTTCACACTCCCTGATTCAGTATCAACTACAAAGCTGTAGTTATCAAAACAAATGGTATAGATGTAAAAACAGATACATTGGCATAAAAATAGATCAATAGAATAGAGATCCCAGAAATAAATCCATGCATTTACAGTCAGCTGATTTTTAACAAAGATGCCACAAAACATATGTGGGTAAAGGACAATCTCTTCAGTAAATGGTGCTGAGAAAACTGGATATCTACATGCAAAAGAATGAATTTAGACCCTTTTCTCACACCATCCATAAAAATCAACTCAAAATGGATTAAAGAATTAAATGTAATTAATACCTGAACTTTAAAACTACTAAAAGAAAAACATAAGGGAAAAACTCCATGACATTGGTTTGGGCAATGATTTTTTGGCTATGACTCTAAGAAGCACAGGCAACAAAAGCAAAAATAAACAAATGGGATTACATCAAATTAAAAGGCATCTGCATAGCCAAGGAAACAATCAAAACCGTGAAGAGACAACCTACAGTGGAAGGAAATTATTTGCAAACCATCATCTAATAAGGGATTAAAATATAAACTATATAAGTAACTCAAATAACTCAATAGCAAGAAAACAAAAAACCCCAATTTAAAAAATGGGCACAGGACCTGAATAGACATTTTTCAAAAGACGACATACAAACAGCCAACAGTATATGAAAAAGTGCTCAACTCCTCTAATCACCAGGGGAATGCAAATTAAAACCACAATGAGATATCATCTCACACCTATTAGAATGGCTACTATCAAAAAGATGAAAGATAAGTGATGGAGAGGATGTGGAAAAAAGGGAATGCTTGCATGCTCTTGGTGGGAATGTAAATTAGTATAGCCACTATAGAAAACAGTATGAAGGATACTTAAAAAATTAAAAATAGAACTACCAGATGATCCAGCAATCCCACCCCTGGGTATATACACAAAGGAAATGAAATCAGCATACCAAAGAAATTTCTGCACCCCCATGTTCATTGCAGCACTATTCATAATAGCCAAGATATGGAATCAACCTAAGTGTCCATCGTTGATGAATACATAAAGAAAATGTGGTATATATACACAATCAAAAAATATTCAGCCTTTAAAATGAACAAAATCCTGTCATTTGGGCCAACATGGATGAACCTGGAGGACATTATGTTAAGCGAAATAAGCCAGTCACAGAAAGACATATGCTGCATGATCTCAATTATATGTGGAATTTCAAAAGTTGCATCCACTGAAGTGGAGAGTAGAATGGTGGTTATCAGGAGTTGGGATAGATGTTGGCCAAAGAACATAAAATTTCAGTTAGATAGAAGGAATAAGTATAAGTATAAGAGATCCATTGTACAATATGTGACTATAGTTAATAATATATACTTGAAAATTGCAAATAGAGTAGATTTTAGGGGTTCTTACCATAAAAAATTATAAGTGAGGGCCGGGCGCTGTGGCTCACGCCTGTAATCCTAGCTCTTGGGAGGCCGAGGTGGGCGGATTGCTCAAGGTCAGGAGTTCAAAACCAGCCTGAGCAAGAGCGAGACCCTGTCTCTACTATAAATAGAAAGAAATTAATTGGCCAACTGATATATATATAAAAAATTAGCCGGGCATAGTGGCGCACGCCTGTAGTCCCAGCTACTCGGGAGGCTGAGGCAGAAGGATCACTGGAGCCCAGGAGTTTGAGGTTGCTGTGAGCTAGGCTGACGCCATGGCACTCACTCTAGCCTGGACAACAAAGCGAGACTCTGTCTCAAAAAAAAAAAAAAAAATTATAAGTGAGGTAATGGATATGTTAGTTAGCTTGATTTAGCCATTCCACAATGTATACATATATCAAGACATCATGTTGTACACCATAAGTACACATATGATTTTTATTTGTCAATTAAAAACTTTTTTTTAAAGAAAAAAGAAAACACTATGGTGGGGCTGGGCAGAGAGAAGATCCCATTCTCAATAGCAACATGAAAAATAATGCCTAGGAACCATCTGAATGATAGATAGGTGATAACATTATTTTTTTAATTATCAAACTATTAGGTGATTTAAGTGAAAATTTACACACATAGAGAAATATAGGTTTTTAAAGAGAAGTCTAATCATTGTAAAAATATGTATTTATCAGAAAAAATAATAAACATCACATAATTCTAATTAATGTATCAGTAGAATTTTTGTGAAACTTTACAGAAACATCCATAAATTCAGAAGGAAGATTATTAAAGAAAAGATAGGAAAAAATCTTTTCAAAAGGTTATAAGGGGAGGTGTGTCTGAACCACAGAAAACCATACTACAAAGCTTTTGGTCATTAAATCCATGTCACAAAATCCAACGAACATTTTTTCAGTTCTCATCTAACATGCTCCTTCAGCAGATTTCTAAAACTTCCTTACGTTCTGCTAGATTTCCTCTCACCACTTTTCCTGCATCCATATGCTCAATTTCCTAAATGTTGGCATTGCACAGAGCTTAGTCTGTGGTAGCCATCTTCCAAGATGGACCCAAGCAATCCTCACCTCCTGTATAATACCCTCCCCCACATTGAATCAAGGCTGACATGTATGATCAATAAAATATTGAGTAACAGATACGGTGTGATTTCCAAGGTCATAGAAGATACTGCAGCTTCTGCCTTGATCTCCTGGATCACCTGCTATGAGGACAGGCAGTCACCATGCTGTAAGGAAGCCTAAGCAGCTCTGTGGAATGGCCCTCATGGGCAGGCACTCTTCCCAAAAGCCTGTACCAATTTGCCTAATTGTTCTCTTTGCCTCCTCTCTGGCACCTTCCAATCACTTCCCTCCATTATAGTGCAAGTATCATGTCAATCCTTTGCTAAAAGCCTTCAAGGTTTTACATTGCTCCCAGGATAAAAATTCAATTTCCTAAGTAGCCCTGCCCATCTCTCCAGCCCTATCTTGCACTGCTCTCTGCCTGAACACTGTGCTCTAGCAACAATGATCAACCTTTAAAGACATATTCCCTCTACCTGTAATACCACCCACCTTATCTTTTACTTTTGCCTATTTAAATTCCTTTCACCCTTTAGATTTCAACTCAAACATGGTTCCTAAAGGAAGCCATCCCTGACTCTCTGTCCTTCCCTACAAGCTCTCATAGAACCTTGCTCATTTCCTTCCTAACAAGTAACTCACTGTTGAGCTATGTAATAATCTGTATAATTAATTAATGTTGTCTTCCCTGTTATATTCTAAGCTCCATGAAAACAGGAACTATGTTTTTCTGTTTTTGCCTATTATTGAAATCACAGAGTCTACTATGGTACTGTCCAACACAGTAGGCACTCAAAAAAAATATTTTTTGAATAATTTAATATGCAGAGCTGGAACAAGAATGGGAAACTCACTGGTGACAGTCCAAAAAGGCTTTCTTATCTCTAAGATTATTATATAATAATTGAGACATTACAAAATAACAGAGGGAAGGACAAATCATTCAATCATCCTGAAATAATGACAGACAATTTATAAACTAATAGTTAAGAAACAACTTATTTAAGATGCTAAAAATAGGCTGGGTGCAGTGTCTCATGCCTGTAATCCTAGCACTCTGGGAGGCCGAGGTGGGTGGATCACTCAAGGTCAGGAGTTCAAAACCAGCCTGAGCAAGAGTGAGACCCCATCTCTACTAAAAATAGAAAGAAATTAATTGGCCAACTAATATATATAGAAAAAATTAGCCAGGCATGGTGGCGCATGCCTGTAGTCCCAGCTACTCGGGAGGCTGAGGCAGAAGGATTGCTTGAGCCCAGGAGTTTGAGGTTGCTGTGAGCTAGGCTGATGCCATGGCACTGTATATAGCCTGGGCAACAGAGTGAGACTCTGTCTCAAAAAAAAGACACTAAAAATAAAACCCAGAGAGAACAAAAGATTAAATTTAAATGTTTATACATAAATACATTTACATGACCATCCACATTAAACCATATAAAAACTAAGAGGAAACAGAATTATTTATTATACTGATATTTATCACCTATATTAACAATATTTATTATGGTATCATAGTGAAAGTTTAGCATTCTAAACATAGTAATCATAAAGGAAAAAAAGACTGACATATTTGACTAGTGAAAATATTAATGTAAAACTTCTGTATATTAAACACAGAAATAAAATGAAAAAACAATCAGCTAAGAAAATGTTTCTAATCAAAAGAGTTAAAGTCTATTATGCACATGATAATGCAAAACATTAATACCTCTACCCCTGAGAATAACCTAGTATTGCATCAATAGGGAAATGGTTAAGCACATTATAGTAACAGTAACAACTGCTACCATTTATTGAATACCTCCCATGTACCTCACATATACTGTCTCGTTTAACACTTACAAATCCATCCATAAGTGGAATACCATGATAAATATATTTTTGATATAGATTTATAACATATAAAATGGAAAAGTATGTTATGTTTCTATAAGGAAAAAATTAATGTATAACCTGCTAAGATAAAGACATAAGTCCAAATAGTGTGATATAAATCACATTACAGTGGGTGATGTGATTCTAGAATATAATTTTTTTTCCTTTGTGCTTATATTTTCCAATTTTCTACAGTAAAGCTTACTTTAAAAATTTAAGCACATTGTAAGCTTAATTAAGCCCTGTATCTTTTGTGATTATTATCATTATTACTATCTTTATTGATTTTGACTGAACATTTGATATTGCAAAACATCGACTTTCTCATTTGACGAGTAACATCTTTTCACACAAGTAGGTTTACTATAGGTAAAAGTACTGTGACAAATACTGTTTATGAATGTTCATAAAGACTATAAATACTACAATTTGTTTTTTAATACCTCTTCCTATATCATTTTTATGAAAAACCAGTAAATTTGTTAAACTTATTTATAATAGCTTGCTTATATGGAGCTTTGTAAAACCTTTCCATGATTATATAGGAAGTAGTCTGAAATTCATAAATCCTAGGATCAAACACAAATGTCACAACTGAGTGTTTGAAAACTTTATCTTCCTGTGCCTATTCAAACTTATCACCCATCATACCCCAGTATGCAATATCTGTTCCTATCAATTTGATTTCATTGCTGTTTCCCACAAATATCAAGCCCACATCCATCTCTGTACCTTTGTTCAACTTGTTCATCTTACTCCCTCACTCAATTTTTCAGCTAGTCTTAATTCTTTTCTTACTTTGCTCACATTTATCTTTCTCCTTTTAACCCTGATATCACCTAGCATGCTTCTAGGGCATATGGGCACTTAAGAAAAGATATCATTAAAATATTTTCATGATAAAACCTACCTATATTGAATTAATATAGAAATGGTGCATCTGTCAGTGTTTAAAATAGAATTTTTTTTTTTTTTTTAGACAGAGTCTCACTTTGTTGCCCAAGCTAGAGTGAGTGCCGTGGCGTCAGCCTAGCTCACAGCAACCTCAAACTCCTGGGCTCGAGCAATCCTACTGCCTCAGCCTCCCAAGTAGCTGGGACCACAGGGATGTGCCACCACACCATGCCCGGCTAATTTTTTCTCTATATATTAGTTGGCCAATTAATTTCTTTCTATTTATAGTAGAGACGGGGTCTCGCTCTTGCTCAGGCTGGTTTTGAACTCCTGATCTTGAGCGATCCTCCCGCCTCGGCCTCCCAGAATGGTAGGATTGCAGGCGTGAGCCACCGTGCCCGGCCAGAATATTTCTATTTTAAGAGATTTTTAAAAATCCTTTAAACGTCTTGAATAGAAAATATATTTACCTGATTAAAAATCTAGAAATAAAGGCTGGGCACGGTGGCTCATGCCTGTAATCCTAGCACTAGAAATAAATAAATAGTAAAAAGTGTCCTCTCAACTCTTGTCCCATACTCTTCCATCACAGGAAACTACTTGGATTGGTTTTTTTAAAAATATATACTTCATAATTTTTTAAATAAATGTATAACTAAAGACAAAAATACACTCTGTTGCACCTTGCTTTTTAAAGTTATGAGATATTTTTGAAATTTTTCTTTATAAGCACATAAAAATCTTCCTCATTTTTTTGTAGCTTCAGAGAATTCCCTGATATATTTATACCATACTTATTTTAAAGTAGTCCCTGAATAATGGACACTTGGTCTCCAATCTTTGTTATTACCAAAGATATTGTAATACTCAACCCAGCATTAGTACACAGTAATTTTGCACATGGATAAATTTCTAGTAGTAATTGTTGGTTAAAGGATATATGCAGTTTTAATTTTGTTTAAAAATGCTAAATTATTAGAAGATACCAAAAAGCCACTAACTTGAATTAAATTTTAAAGAAAAATTTTTAAATCTATAAAAAAAAATTGCCAAATTACCCTTCATAAGTGCTGAACCAATTTATATTCCCTTGAGAAATTTATGTATCCTCATATCTTCATCACTGTAAAATATTACTTACTTTTGGATCTTTGCCAATGTGACAGATGAAAAATGATATCTCAATGTAGTTTTTCTTTCTTTTTTTGTTTTTAATGTCTCATGTTGAAACTCAATGTAGTTTTAAACTGCATTTCTGTTTTACGAATTAGATTATCTTTTCAAATAATTAAAAGCCCTTGAAATTTCCTCTCTGAAATGTCCAATCTTTATCCATTTTTTTCTGGTTGTTGGTTTTATTTTTGATTTATAAGAGTTCTTTGTATATTAAGGAATTTTGTCCTTTGGCTATGACATGAGTTACATTTTCCCCTAGTTTGCCATTTTGACTTTTGACTTTGCTTGTGGTGTTTATTGCTATTTTTCCATGTAGACAGTTTTTACATAATTGAATTAACCAATTTTTAAAATGTTAAGCAGTTGTGTGAAACGCAGAACTCACTTTACCCGTTTAATAAAATAATCTGTATAAGCCAGTGTCTTATTTCCTAGAGGCTCTAAGAAAGCAAAGGAGTAGAACACAGGAGGAAAGAGGTAAGAAGGGGGGAAAACTGAATAAATGCCATTTTTTCCATTTTAAAAAAGAAATTCTTAAACTTTTTCTGTTTATTGATTATTTTGTGAAGGGAACAAAATACATATTTCCACCTTACTCATTCTCTCTTGCTATTGCAAAAGAGGCAGAAACCCGAACTCCCCTCTGCCAGCCATGTGCCTCCAAACAGCAGAAGAGGAAGAAAGACAATGGACAAGATGGGTTTGAGGAGCCATCAGGAGTACAGGATAGGGGATGTGGAAGGAGAGTTTTCAAAAGAGAATTTAATCAGATTTTTTTAAAAAATAAAAGGTACCTCTGGCAGGAGTGTAAAAATTGGATTAGAGACCAGGTAAAAAGTTTCTGTAAGAGTCTAGGAAGAGGTGATGGGGCATGCACAGAATCAGGTGTAGAAGGAACAGTGAAGAGAAGCCCTTTCAGGAGGAAGTTAGAAATTCAGGACTTGGGCTCAGCACATGTAGATTGAACAAACAGTCCCTGAAGACAGACAGCAGGCACACAGATAGCTGATGGGGTACTGGAGAGGTTACCTAGCGATTTCCTAGGTAGAGAAAGTATGTTGAGTGAGACAGGGTCGAGGGGCAGGTGGGAGGCTGGGGGCAAACCATGATAAATGATGTCATTTGAAAGGCAAGCAAAGGAAGAGGCAAACCAGCAGAGCAGATGGTGAAGAAGCAATAAGAAGTAGGAAGGGAGCCAGGAGCAGAAGGCGGTGTGAAAGCCAAAGGATATGACAGCTTCAACAGGTAGAAGTCAAATACGTAGAATCAGGAATGAAAATGTGCCGTGGCGTATGATTACTCTTTCAAGAAGTAAGTGTGGTGAACTAGGGTGGAAACAGGCTGGAAATGGTAGGAAAGGGGAAAGAGCAGGAAGGAACCATTAGAAGGACGGATGCTTGCAGGAGGCAGTTCTTCCCTCAAAGGAAAGGGAGAGGTGATGACACAGACGAGAGGAGATGACTAATGAAATAAGGACCTGGAGCAGGTAGAGAAGAGAGTGAGGAACAAGGATGGAAGCCACATGCTGATGACAGCCACTGTGCAAGAGCCTTCATCCCTGATGACAGTAAATGCTTTATCATCCTTAGACTGCTACCTGCAAACTTTATGAGGGAAAGAAAGAAACTTCTAACTTGCTATTTAGGGTTTCCTGTTATTTGCCAACAAACATAAACCTAATTGACACTGGAGAGAAGGTTGCTGGAGGAATAAGAATAAGCAAGAAGCTCTCAAAAGCATGAAGACATAACACAGCACAGTATGTCCAGAAGATGAGACCAAGACCAATCTGGCATTACTAGACTCCCAAGTGTGAGATAGGAAGTAACTAACTAAGAAATATGGAAATGAAGCCCAGGTCTGAGGAGCTGAGACTGGATCCTGTAGATGAAAAGTAGTTGTGAAAAGGTGTTAAGCAAAGGAATAATATGTTCCCATTTCAGCTTTGAGTAGATTCCTCTAGTGGCAATCTGGAAGGGGCCTGCCTACAAGGAGGTAAAATGGGACAGGATGCAGGGGGAGTTTAGAAACTTCTACTATAGTCCTGGTGAGAGATCATGATAGCCTGTATGGTTGCTCTTATGGTAGGGTTTCAGAGGAGGGGATGGGCCTGGGAAATACTTGGGAATTAAATCAGCAGGAATTAGTGATTGATGACATGGAGAAGTACTTCAGGAAGAAGCCTAGGTCTCCACCTTGTATTGCTTTTCTCCATGCCCACTGTTTGTGGTTTAATCCATGCATGCTACCACCTCATGTATTCATCCAACAAATATTTATTGAGTGCCTTCCTCATGTCAGGTCCTGCAAAGGTGAGCAAGTCAGAAATGATCTCTGCTCTCTGGATCTTAGCTAGGGACACCAGTGATGAATGCTTCATATGTGATATCTCTAATCCTCAGATCACTGTAGGATGATATAAGTACTATTATTGTCTCCATTTTTCAGATGAGGTAACCCAGTCTTAGAAAGTTTAATAATTTGTCCAAGGTCACACAGCTAACTGGTAAGTGGTGGTGCCAGGAATCAACACAGATCCATCTTACTTCAAAGCCATGTTTTAAATCACTTGATGATGCTCTCTTTCTCATGTAGTTGTGAGATGCATACAATGTAGAAATACTATGACAAGGAATACAGTGCTTGGATTATTATAGCCTCCTACCCGGACATACTTTCTGCATGTGGTATGGTCCAGCCAGAGTAGTTTTTTTTTTTTTTTTTTTTGAGACAGAGTCTCGCTTTGTTGCCCAGGCTAGAGTGAGTGCCGTGGCGTCAGCCTAGCTCACAGCAACCTCAAACTCCTGAGCTCAAGCAATCCTTCTGCCTCAGCCTCCCGAGGAGCTGGGACTACAGGCATGCACCACCATGCCCGGCTAATTTTTTCTATATATTTTTAGTTGGCCAATTAATTTCTTTCTATTTATAGTAGAGACGGGGTCTCGCTCTTGCTCAGGCTGGTTTCGAACTCCTGACCTCAAGCAATCCGCCCGCCTCGGCCTCCCAGAGTGCTAGGCAGCCAGAGTCGTTTTTTTTTTAAAAAATGCAAATTGAGGTCGATGATAGTACCTTTTCTGATTCAGGAAACTCTGAGGAAGAAGGAGAAATTTTGGATGGAAGGTGATGCATTCAGTTCTTAGACATACTAGTTTTGAGATGGCTGTAAAACATCCAAATGGAGATATACAGCAGTAATTTGATAAAAGAGTCTGAAGTTCAAGGGGAAGCCAGGGTTGGAGATAAAGCACTTGGCATCACTAGTACTTAAGGTCAGCCAAAGTCAAGGCAATTACTGGCACTCTTCGGGGCTCCTAGAAATGAGAAGAGCCGCCTGCTGAGAAAGGGGCAGTTGGGTACAGGCTTGAAGAGAGTGGAATGGATTTGACATTAAGTGATTAGATAAAAAGGAGAGGAACTCAGCCAACAGCAGTCAAAGATATAATTAAGTAGCATTTAGGATTAGGGACAATGAATTTATAGTGACATCAATCTGCAAGGATGAGGGGTTTCCTCCAGTAGCAATTACCAACTCAGGAATAAGAACACTTGCCAACATTTTATTATCTTATAACTTCCTCTCACTTTTCCCAGTGTGATTTAAGACCTTGCCTGTGAGTTCCCCGAGCACCCTGAATTTACTTTTAACTTGCCATTAAACACTTGGCCTAGAAGGTTCTATTTAAGCCCATCTTCCCTTTGGACTTTGAAATCCTGAGAGTCGCCGTTTGTGTATTTTTTTAATTATTTTTATTCCCAGCAACTTGCACAGAACTACTTGTATACTTGTTTTATCTCCAGGTAAGACTACAACCTCCCAGAAGGGAGAAACTGTGGCTTAATTACCTTTGCAGGAGCAATGTCTCATTAAACATTTGCAGGATTGGATTGACTTTAATCTGGCAACCCACAATGGAGAAACTAACCAACTAACACTATCAAGCAGTGATTTCAGACTTGGAATTAACAATCCCTCTTCCTCAACCTCTTGCTCTCTGTTTTTCATTAAGAGGTACTGAGGACACCTCCTCCCTGGTTATGTTCCCATTTTGTCTTTGGAGTTTAGGCTCTATTGGCAGCTCTATAAATTCTGTGACCCAGACAAACCCACCAAGCATTTCTGGGCCTCCTAAATTCTCATTAGTAAAACTTGAGGGATCGGACTCAATGATGGCTGATGTCCCTTCTTATTCTACAATCCAAAGATTCCATGACCCTTGGAAGACCTTTAAACCACACCTGAGAACCACTGCCTTCTGAAGAACAATTATAATAAAACATGGGTTCTGTGTTTCTCTATTGGAAATGGGCAAATCCCTCTTTCTATAAAATTGGGTTATAATCTATAAAGTGTATTGCTTCTAAAATAAAGGCATTAACATTTTATATTTAATTATTGCTTTGATTGCTCATTAATACATTTGATTAGATGCAAATTTGTTTTTCAGTGGTAAGTTTACCCAAAAATCCAATGAAAGCACACCTTAGTTCACCCAGGTAATAAAAAGAGAAGAAAGCTGGAAGAATATGAAACATCATCTTGAATCCCTTATGTACCTTGTTAACACACTCCTTTTTTTAAAATGAAAAACCAAAAGAGTTTCTATGACTTAATCAAGATTACAGAAGTACTAAATGGCAAGGCTGGTACCAGAATTCAAGGCTCCCAGTCATGCACTTTTTTAAACAACCAAATTGGTGAAAAATGTCCTGAAAGACAAAAACATATGAAGGTAAAATGCCAATTGGTTGAGGTTAAACAGAGACTTCACTTTGTTCTTTCCAGGTTCAACAATAAACAATTCCGGTGATTAGCGTGAAGGGCTGGCAGATGAAACATTCTGACTCCTAAACAAAAATATTTATATATTTTGCACCACAGTTAATAAATCAATTGCAAAAGTTAAAGTAAATGTAAAACAAAGAGAATTAGAAAATGCAGAGCACAGTTTTCCTCAGCTCTTCTTGGGGAACAGATGAAAAAACAAAACAAAATCCCTGTGGCTGCCTTCATTAGCAGCCAGGGTGGTGAGTCCCATTGTAAATCCCACTTATAAAGGCTCATGGCTACCTGCAGAGCCTAGGAGTACAAATCACATTAGTGAAGACACCAGATGACCAAAGGAAGCAGTAAGCGTCCGGTAAAGCTAGTAAACAAAAGGCAGCATTCCAAATGAATGCCATTGCTAGAGTCTGCATTGTAAAATGCCTGGATTTGAGAACCCTAAAGCAGATTAGTTTAAAGCAAAAAAAAAAAAAAAAAATTCAAGTAAGATACAAAGAATTCATTTTGACGCATTAAGAAATTGTCTTCATTAGATCATCAGGTGCTTAAATGTAATTATTAAGAACTAAGAATTCCACCTAAGTTGAGGCAGTGAAGCCTACAAGAACAAGGACCTAAGAATGGTTTTTGAATATAACGCGTTCGTGAACACATTTCATGAACCAGACACGCTGGCCTTTTTCAATCTTCCTCCCCACCATCCCTCAACCCAGCTTTTCCCAACTCCGGGAAGAACTGGGAAGAGAAGGCCTCTTCCTAACATTTTAAAGGTCTATAATGACTTTAAAATCTGTTTGCACACATCATTTCAATTTTACCCATTCTACTCCAGAGTGCTACTTTAAATACAAACCTGAAAAACCCAAACCTCCTCAACTGTGATTATAAGATGTGTAATATTAGATCAAATGGTCACCCACTCAACATTTCCAGATGTACAGACCATCAATCAGCCTGAAATCTTACAAGTATTAGAGACTCCATAAAAAACACATAGGCAAAAATGGTTCTGATAATTTAAATACTAGTTCTGAAAGCCAAAGTTGAGGTATAATAATGAGAACATTTCCCTGTAATTTCTGCTTTCAGAAAATCTATTTCTCATCATACCACCTCAGTTCTGATTGATTATAATCATGAGCCCTTGCCACCAACAAAAGTAGTTCAGCTCCCATCTTCCCTTTGAAAGGTACTCCCCTCGTTTTGTCAAACGCTCACAGGGCCACGAGCAAAGGCTGCACTGATACAGAAGGACAATGGGCTAGTATCACCTGGGGCTTTCAGGCCAGGTGAAAACTTTGACTTCATTTGTGTTCAAGTGGAAAAACACTAGAAAAGTTCAGTGAATGTGAACTCTAAATGCTAATCCTTATAAACAAACATCTCATTTAATAATCACACACATTTTTTATCTCTTTTTTTTTTCTCATCCAAATAAGTTGTTTTCAAACTCTAATGTCACAGAATCATCTGAGGTTAGGGCTGCCTGTTTGCTATATCTGGAAACCCTTTCTGGGGTATTCAAAATGCAGATTCCTGAGTCTTTCCCTAGACCCTTTTACCAGAGTATTTCACCCCTTGAGGTTTAAAAACAATAAGCCAATCACATTTATCTGACAGAGGACAGGGAAGTACAGCGATCAAGGGACTTATGGCTGAGCCATGGTTCAAGTTAGTTGCAGACAAGGGGCACGACCTCCACCATAAACTCTCAACGGAAGAAACCCTCACCAGTGCTGCGGCCTCTCTGGTCTTTTCAGTTGTTCCATAGACAAGCGGCAGGTATCTGTCCTATCAGGTAAGTGACTAGTGTATTTTCTCAGATAGCTCCTTATCTGCTGACTGCAACACAGAGTGTCCCCTTCCGTTTTCTCATCTACCTTCCCTTTCTTCTTGGTAGCCAAGGCAGGACCAAGAATGGCCTGGCCCAGGTGGCTCCTAAATAATGAAGACAGGCAGTGTGGTGAATCATGCTTCACTACTTTATAATCTACGTGGCTTGAGACCAGTTATCTGTAAAATGGGAATAGTATCTCCTACCTCATAGTGTCATAGTAGAGAAGATAATGTATGTAGAGCTCCTGGCACATGTTAGGCATGCAATAAATATTAATAATACCCTTCCTTATATAAATCCCTAACCATAGGAAGAACATGCTTTTATAGTTTATATAGAGTCCTCTCACATGTATTATCTCGGTTAACCTTTATAAGGTTACCACTCTCATAAGTAGCCAAGCTGATACTCAAATACATGTCCTCTGACTTCAGAACCAATATTTTTTCTATTGTGTTCTTATGTAAGGGGCTGTGGTGGTGGAGACCACAGTTATATTCCTATATCATCAGGTCCTGTGAGTGGGGGCTGGCAACATGGCCTAAACTGGAAGGGATCTTAGACACAAACAAATGAAGCAAAAAAAAGATACAAAAGCAAACAAACCCATGCCATTAGTAGGGTAACTGCTAAAGAGGTAAGCTGTACTTGAGGTCCGTCAATAAAGTGTCCACTGTAAAAGGCAATGAAAATAAAAATGAAAACAATTATAATGCCCTAAGTTCTAGATCTTTATAAGAATGTGATTATTACCTGCTGACTTTCTTCAGGTAAAAAAAAAAAAAAAAAAAAAAAAAAAGAATGTGATTATCTTTGGTTGGTCAAAGAAAAACTTATGAAAATAATAGATCTACTAAGATAACATCTTAGTCTAAGGTTGAGAGAGGTTTCCTAATCATTATTAGATGTAACCAATGTCAAAATTAACCAAAATTTCCTAAATAACATTTTAGAACTGCACTGGGATCTTTGACACGTGTTGCTTCATTTAATCCTTATAATAATATTCTGAGATGGATATACCTATCTATCCTTGCATTCACTACATGAGAAAACAGAATCTAAAAGATTGAGTGACTTGTTCAAGAAAGTTAGCAGTGCTGGGATATAAACTTACATCCGTTAAACTCCATATCTTGTGCTCTTCAATCTAAGCCACACTGTGTTCTCTCTAGTTACAGAAGAGTATGTGAAATGGTGCAAGCTGTAATCAAACTTGTTAATTAAAACTCAAGGGAGAACTGATGAATGTAGGTTAGTTAAACATGAGTGTACTTACACAAATTGTGAAAATCCCTAATTAGAGATTTCTGAGGTCAGACTGACAGCCAATCTAAATAAAAAAGAATTGATTTAGAATTTAAAAAAATTAAAGTTATTCCTGGTCTACTATTCAGACTAAAAGAATATGGAATTCCCACCCTACTTTTATGAGATTCTATTCAATTAAAAAAATATGACTTTACTATTTGCCTTTTTCAAATTTCAAATTTTCCAATAAGGTAAAAAATTTAAAGTTTAACCCAGAATGACAATTTTTCATCCAGAAATATGATCTTCATTCTCCCTTATTACCTTTCATTCTATTACCTGCTCTGGGGAAGTCTTTGTTGGGAAATAAAATATAAGGAACCCTCTAAAGGTATAGGTGCTGATGGCCTAAGTAGGAAGACAACTTATTTTTATTTTGGGGTAAAAAGTAAAGAAATGCAGGAGAACTGTAGGAAGAAAGAGCATGGAGAAACAAGTGATCACAGCTGTGAATGAGACAATCAACAGGCAAGGGGGTAGGGTGGTCAGCCTTGAGACCTGGTGCAGAGACGACCTCTGAAAGTCATTCAGTTGGTCAGATGCCCATGGTCGTGGTAGAAAGTGCTGAATGGTAAATCACAAAGCCAGCTTAGGGAGCGGCTCAAAATCACACGAAGAACACTTTTACCCTGTAGATTCCTTCTCCTCTCTGTCAGAGATTTATGAGTCAGTGGGTCTAGGGAAAGACTGAAGAATTTGTATTTTGCATACCCCAGAAACGGCATTTAGCAAATAAGCAGCCCTAACCTCAGATAATTCTATGACATTAGTTTGAAAACGACTTATTTGGATTAAAAAAAGCGATCAAAATTGTGTACAATTATTAAATGGGATGCTTATTTGTAAGGATTAGCCAAATACATTACAGAGAAAGGAGAAAAAAGGAAAAAAGATAGAGAAAATCTCTCACTGTCTGACTTTAGAACTGGAGAGCTGACTGCTTCATGCTTTAATCTTCTCCTTTGGAAAATGGAAACAAATCAGTTATGTTGCCCACTAAGCCCCCTTGCCATTCTGCGGTTCTGTTCATGAAGTGCTCAGAATTCTTCAAAGGAGGTGCCTAAGAGCACCAGAGAGTTATGTAAAGGCCATTTTGCCATGGCAACAGCAACTCAGTCCTGGGATGAGCATCACGTCCATCCTCTACCTGTGGCATAGGACCTTTACCTTTTCCTTTCAGGCTAGCCCTCACAGGGAACAAGAGCATTAAAAGTAATTAAACATTGTTTATCAACTAAGTTTTTAAGTATAAAACTTAAAAAAAAATCAAAGCACTAAAAATAAACAGCAAAAGAATACCAACAGCTTCGTGAGAACTATTGTCCTCATAAAACCTCACAAAATCATTGAGATGAAACATTATGCTTAGGATCCCAAGGAAAAAGACTGCTCTAAATTTTGTATTTCATTTCCCCCCCCCCAAATGTCTTCTAACCATGCTTTCATAAGGATCATTGGCCCCTGCATTACACGAAGGTTGTGTTCCCAAGGAACATTATGGAATGTTCAACTCTGTAACGAGGGGCATCACGTCTGTGGAATTCTGAGGTAAAGAGGCTGCAAATGATATTTGACAACTGTGTTTCGTGGAAAAGCTAAGCAGAAAAACCACAACATTACTGTATACCAATTACAAAGGTTATTTCACCAGAGAAGGAATGCCAGCAGGGAGGGGAGTTCTGATAAAGTGGTCCAAGAGCATAAAGGGCGAAGGTGAGGGTAGAAAGATATACTGGGAATCTGCAACGATATGTTTTGACTACTAGCAGTACCCTGGTGGTAAGTAAATGTCCTCGGGCCTCAGAAATCATGGCACTGCTGCCTGTAACATCCTGCTCTGGGTTGCCAAAGTTCGTGTGTGTCACGAAGGAAATAAATTCACCATATAAGCCGAAAAATTAGTCACATTAAGTAGAGCGCACATGCAGGGACACATACAATCTGACTCCCTATGAGGGGGACCAAGCAGAATTTGTTTGCTTATTCAAATTTTGTCACTGCATTACTGTCATAAGGTCCTGTTGCTTTACACTTAACACGTATGTGGGAGGTTGAGTTGAATGTCATCGGATTTTGTTTCCAATGCTGAGGGATTTATTTTGCTTATTTCTTCTGTATCGTGATGCTACCGGACTACAGGTAAAGCAGTCAGAGTCTTCTCTCATGGTAGCTACGTGAGTCCCTTTACAGAAGGAAGGGAGACACCTGATTCTCACACAAGCAGGCACGGCAAAGGGAACATGTGAACCTTCAACAAAAGAGGAAGCTTTCCACCAGATGTGAAGTAGTAGTTTATTTTTCCATTTCGTTTGTTTATTTAAGTAAGAAAGAAGGAGGCGGCAGCTTCTTCCTACTCCTAACTACTCAGGGAATGACTTTTCTTTCTTTCCCAATGAACAATGTTGGCTATTACGGCTTCCAGAGAGATCTAGAAAGGCACCGAGTCACTAATGATTACATTTCATCTGTAGCTAGTTTAACCTTTGAAACCCGCCAATAACAGAGGAGACCCAGAGAGAAGGTCACTGCAGCCTTGCTTGTCTGGTATTCTCTCACTGAAAGAATGGGGAATAATAAGGAAATTATTTTAAGCAATGCAAAATACATTACAAAGGCTATAATCAAGGTCTTCATAAGGTTCATTTAAACATCCAACAGCTGAGAAACTCTCAGGTTATTTTCCTTTCTAATCATTGTGTATTAGAAGCAGAGTGATAGAGCTTTTACATTTAAAACAAAATAACGAGAGAAAAACATCTTTGTCCTTGATTCATCTAATCTTTTCACATTATTTTGGTCTGACAAACCATTTGTTTTTAGAATGAAGACCTTCTTGGTTTATCCAAAGATACACATGATCTTTTTCAAAAATTGTTGAAGCATACCTCTTAATGCTGAAGGTATGATAATGCTACTAATAAGTAATATAAAATATACCACAAATGATCATGGGTGTCTTGATCATGTATTCATTATCAGAAAGACCAGGCTACAAAATATTAAGTGACCTTCCCCTACTATACATCCATTTAAAACATGCTTACCTCCTCTTCTTTCCCCACAATAACTCCTTTTTCCTGCTTATGACAGGGAAAGAGAGAACACCATCACTAAGATTAATGGAGCATCGGTGAAGTATTTTAGGTACGAACGACTTTTATGTACTGCCAGAACAACTCAGCAAGGGTTTAGGAAGGAAAGACCCTGAAGTTCTTTTCCATTGAATTCATGCAGCTAGTAGGTGATAAATTGATTGTTCTCCTTTAATGGCCGGCTCAGAAAAACAAAGAGAAAAACATTTTCTATAACTGGCTATATTTTTTACTTATTAGTAAACTGTTTTTCCCTCAAATGTTCTATGCCATCAAGATGAATTACCTCCAGTTTTAATTAAAGCAGTCTCAAAAGTTAACTCATTCTGCTAAAAGAGAGGGCAAGAGAAGCATAATGGGATGATTTTTCATCCAGCAAGACAAAATGCAACAGAATCATCAGGTCCCTCTTCACAAAGAAGGAGAAAAGGGATTGTTTTACCATTCTGGACTTTTATTTTCCTGGAATTGTTTCCTAAACACTTTGTGTGCTTTATGAAAATCATCAGTTTGGTTTATCATCTTTAAAAACTCAAACTGGAAATGGAACTGGTAATATGCTGAAGTTTAGATCCTGTTTAAAACTAAAGAATTCTAAATTTTGAACTTAAACTATTCATCCAAGTATCACTATCAAGTGTGAATTAAAACAAGACTGACTCGTTTTGGCTACAAACTCTCACAAAAATCTAAATCTGACCTTACAATTACTACAGTTATTATAAAACTTAGAGTTACTAATATCAGCTAATATTTAATGCCCATTTTAATGATTTTTCCTGTGGAATCTAATAGTTAATCTTTATTTAAAACAAAGATGTGAGGCCGGGTGCGGTGGCTCACGCCTGTAATCCTAGCACTCTGGGAGGCGGAGGCAGGAGGATTGCTCAAGGTCAGGAGTTTGAAACCAGCCTGAGCAAGAGCGAGACCCTGTCTCTACTAAAAATAGAAAGAAATTAATTGGCCAACTAAAAATATATAGAAAAAATTAGCTGGGCATGGTGGCGCATGCCTGTAGTCCCAGCTACTTGGGAGGCTGAGGCAGTAGGATCGCTTGAGCCCAGGAGTTTGATGTTGCTGTGAGCTAGGCTGACGCCACTGCACTCTAGCCGGGGCAGCAGAGTGAGACTCCGTCTCAAAAAAACAAAAAACAAAAAAACCGCAAGGTGTGACCACCATTTCACAACAGCAATGTTGGGGCCCCAGGAAAGGCAGGGAAGAAGTGTCTAAAGTGATATAGTCACTGGTAATTTCTCTAATTTCTTTTTTTTAAGAAATGAGATCTTGCTCTGATGCCCAGGCTGGAGCTCGGTGGCATTATCATAACTCACTGCAGCCTAGATTTCCTGGGCTCAAGTGATCCTCCCACCTCAGCCTCCTGAGCTGCTGAGATTATAGGTGTGAGTCACTGAGTCCAGCTCTGGAAATCTGTTCTTTAGGCTTCAATGTAAAAGTGTGCCCTGGTGATCCATAGTCACAAAAATAATACACTATACATAGTGTAAATATTTAATACAATTAATAAATGAACCCAGTTATATGTGCATGTGTATATGAGTGTGTGTATGTGTGTGCACAGTAATACCTCCTCCCAGACATCAGACTTCTGGAAACCCCAACTACCTACCAGTGAAATACCTGGAAATAAGAGAAAAATGAATTTTTATAGTGAATAACAAAAGAAATAGAATTGATTTGTAATGTAGGCATAGGCTCACCCTCAGGTAAAAAGCAAAATAGCAGTTTACCAGCAACATGACTCGAAGATTCCAGGAAGGAGTGATAACCACCTGAGGGGAAGGGACTCCCTTTCTATAAAAGGGACAGTAAAACAAAACCGTGGCTGTTCAAACCAGTCAATGCAGAGGCAAATAACCCTACACTAAATACCTCAACGGTCCCTGAAGACATCATTGTTTTTCAGTGCAGCACAATAGGAGACCTTCATATTTATGACCTCAAGTCAGTTCATGTGCATTATTTAAAAGGCAGAGTATTAAGGCAGAGATGTAACTTAATATACATCAGTTAATTACTGTATATTAAGAAGATTTTTCACTGAAATAATTTTTTCAAAGAGTTTTAAGGTTTTAGTTATCTGGAAGATAAAGTTATTTGAAACAATTTTATTATTCTTATGTTTCATAAAATGTATTCAGTCTCCAACTTTCAGAAGTTTTCTGAATACTGATTCATTGCTCAGAGTGGTTGCAAGTAATGTTAATATCTTAAATATTATCGCTATTTATAACTAGATTAAATCATACGATTGAGAGTTGAACTTTATTAAGGACACCTTTTCTGGTTATAGAGTTATATGCCTTGTTAAAATTGTGTTTACTGATCTGTTGTACAAGTTTCTGTCGTACTGCCACGTCTCTTCTGCCATACCACTACAGCAAGAAACCATTCCTGGCTTGTAATACATTATCATCTCTACCATTATTATGTTATTTTAAAAGCAGATGTACAAACTCAGGTATTAAGGCTTCTGAAAAGCTGCATGAGGAACAGGAGGAGGAGTTGCTTGAAACAAAAATTTCCAATTCATTAATTACTCCTTGAACATCACAATGTCATGGATGTAATCCAAGGGTCTTGGAGGATTCTTAGAAGACAACAGAATAAGAAGATTTCAGAGTAGCTGAAATCTTTAACTCTCTTTCTTTGAAAATCTTCTGTCACAAGTCAGAAGGATAATGTCTCTTTTCACCCAATGAGAAAGCTGTTCTCACACGAGCATAATTAATCTTCTGACACCATGACAAAGAAATTCCTTAAAAGGATTTCTCCGATTTCCTCTCAAGACAGAAGATTGTCTTTATCCATCATCTGTTCTTCCTGATCCCTTCTTTTTGAATATCCACATCAGCAGAATTGTCCATCAGAGGGGACAGCAGGAGGGAAATCTCTGCATGATTGATAGGGCTCTAACACTCTGCAGGCCTATTTAAGTGCAAGCATCTATTGTTGCAAACTTACTTTACAGCAGTTAAACAAATATAATAGTCACCAATTCAACCATTGTGCAGCTCAGACTTGACTAAAACTAGTAACTGAAGTTTGCTAATGACAAGGCACTGATTTTGAAGCCAGATAAAAACTCTGCAGATAAATTAGCCCAATGTTTACTTACAAAAAATAAAATTCTCAAAGCTATGGAACAGTGTATGTTTATTAGAAAGTGTTGTATACTACACTGTATGTAGATGGACATTCCCATTAAAAAACAATATTATACTTGTATAATATTGTGATTTTCTTTTTTATCTTAACAGTCACACAATACTTCTTACCTACAACATGGCTATCTGGGTGGGTGGGGAAGGATTATATATGTTAACCAAAAAAAAAAAAAAAATCAGGTGTGTCAAAGAAGAAAGTACTACTGACACTCTCTTAAAAATTTTTTTTTTTCAGGATGGGCACAATGGTTTCATGCCTGTAATTCCAGCACTTTGGGAAGCCAAGGCAGGAAGATAACTTAAGATCAAGAGGAGTTCAAGATCAGCCTGGACAATATAGCAAGACCCTGTCTCTACAAAAAAGAAAAGAAAAAAGAAAAATTCACTGGACATGGTGGCACATGCCTATAGTCCCAGCTATTCGGGAGACCGACGCAAGAGAATTGTTTGAGCCTAGGAGTTTGAGGCTGCAGTGAGCAATGATCATGCCACTGCACTCCAGCCTGGGCAACAGAGTGAGACCATTCCTAACAAAAAAAAAAAAAGAAAAGAAAAAAACTCTGACACTTTTTTCAGACTCATCATAGTAAAGTTTTTCAAAGAGAGATTTAGGTATGCCTCTGTGTTCTCACCTCCATCTGTGAAAGAAAACTGAAGGCCATTCCAGACTCGTTGTGAGTACCTGCTACTTCCTGGGGTGGGACTAACGAATCAGAGCAATAGAGGTCAATTTCAAGTGAAAGAGCAAAGCACACTGGGCAAAGGTCCAATCCACGGTCCAATCCAATGCAAGCCTGGCTCCACTTTGAAAGCAATCAATACAAAATGCAAACAGATCTAGAGATGTCTAAGCTGGGGTAAGAGCACACCCAGTATCAACAGCAGAGGTTACAGCATGCTCTGTGTTCTTTACAGATGCTGCCAAGAAAGGCACTTGAGCCCAGACACCAGGACACACTGACACCATCAGTTCTGTTTGCACCACAGTGACCTTGACTACTCAGTTCTGGACGCACCCTGTGAAAATATTTGTTTATCCTTCCAATGCCCAAACAGCGAGGCCAGCCCTTTAAGACCAGGACTCCCGCCTCTTGGCATGGTTAGAAGGACAGACTGCCACTGCCTGAGCCACTGTGGGGCTTCTTCTCCAGCTGGCCCAAAGCCAGGATCCACTTATTCTGCAATGAGTGGCTTGGTGACGGTTTTTCTTAAATTGCGAAGTTAAATTCAGGATGGATGACCCTTTTGAAGACTTAGGGAAAAAGAATTATATCCAGGATCAAGACCTAAGAAAATCCTTGTGGATAAGGGGGAATACTAAACATTCTGAACGTAGGATATACTCCAGAGTTTGAATATAGAGGAGCTAGAAATCAAGAGAGAGTGAGCTGGAAGCAAAAGTAACACAGGAGAGGGGGCTAGATGGGAAACGCATGCCGACATGCCGACAGGTGGACTCTGAAGTGTTCTCTCACCAGCACAGGATCAGAATCAACAGGATTGTGAGGGGTGGGTTTTTTTGTTTGGGTTTTATTTTTGGTGAGGGGACAACCAATCCTCATTGGCTTTGTTTGCTTATTATGCATCACACAGCATCTTGTTAAGGAAGATATCAATAAACACTTACTGACTGGTTATAATGGAACTTGAGCAATAGGCTGTTAGAGTTTCTCAAGGCCAGGTATATAAGACTCAGGAAGAGGACCGGCAAATCTTCCCGGACACTCTGGAAGTCCTTGAGATTAAGTTCAAGTTCAAAAGGAATATCTTCTTGTCTACATTTATCCTTGGAGTTAAGTCCTTCAAGAGAAAAACTCACCAGGGCTCACAAAAAACTCAGGGAAAAACATTTCATTCTTATGCTCTTCAGAAGTGTCTTTCTAAGACAAGGGTCAGCTATAATGTGATCCATGACAATATTTTGAAACTAACTGTGCTTACAGCACTGATTTTGGATTAAGACACACATTGACTGGATCCCCACTTCCCAAGGGGATTCAGTCCCTCTTTGCCTCAGTTAACACATCTGTAAAGTAGGGATAATAATAATGGTGCATACATTTCACAGGGTGGTCATAAAGATTAAATACAAATCCTGGTGCTTGGCAAACACTCATTACATAACAACTGATTATTATTCAATCTCTGTTCCCCTCTTTCCTCCTCATTCACTCAATCCTCTAAGTGGGCACATCCAGTTCTATTTCTGGGAGTTTATCTTGAGACACATACACACACATGCACATACACACAAGCACATATGATACAGCAGCCTTTGGTGCTGAGAAAGGCGCAGACCCAACAGATTGAGCCAAATGAAGCCCTCTGAGCAACTGAGAGAAAAGAATGAAGTTGTTAGGCAGAACAAGCAAAGAAGATCAGGGCAGGCCAGGTTGATATGAGGGCTGGAAACAGACAATTTCTCAGGACTCCATTTGAACGACTGCAGACCGTGTGCGCCTCATTCTGCTTCATATGGCTCAGCTTCCCTATCCCGCTTCCTGGTTGTCTGGGCACTGTTTTCAGGCTGAGGTTTTACTAGGATTCACAAAGCACATTCTGTACTTTCTTTAATCTCACTCAATTCAGTGAATATTTATTTTGTTCCTGTAGGTGCCAAGCGTTGAGACAGAGGCTGAGAATATGTATGTGAATAAGACTGTACCATCCAGAAGTTCATGGCTCAGACAATTCCATACAGTGTAATTAGGGCTCTCACAGAGGAACATACATAGTGCTCAAAAATCCTGGGCATGAGGGTGGCACAGAGTCAAGACTTCCAAGATGAGCAGGAGTTCACACGACAGAGAAAGGGTGAGGTTGAAAACATTCCGTGTTAAGGAACAGAGGGGCAAAAGAAGTCTGTGTCACTTTCTGAGTATGTCTGAAAAGTTAGGCTAGAGAGTGGAGTTAGGTTAAGAAAGGCAACAGGGTTTTTCTTCTCTTCTCCTCCTCTCCTCCCCTCTCCCTCTCCTCTCCTCTTCCCTCCCCTCCCCTCTCCTCTTTCTTTCCTCCCCTCTCCTCTTTCCTCTCCTTTCCTCTCCCTTCCTCTCCCTTCCTCTCCCTTCCTCTCCTTTCCTTCCTTCCTTCCTTCCTTCCTTCCTTCCTTCCTTCCTTCCTTCCTTCCTTCCTTCCTTCCTTCCTTCCTTCCTTCCTTCCTTCCTTCCTTCCTTCCTTCCTTCCCAAATTAAAGGGGAGTCCTTGAAAATTGTAGGCAATAGAGCAAAGAGTGACATGAGCAAATTTGTTTTTCAAAAAGATAATTAATGGGACCAAATGGAAGACACTCTGGAGTGGGAACAGAATAAAGAACAGTCAAAAAAGAGAGAGCCTGTCTAAGGAATGACTAAAGTGTTCTAGACAAGAGACAGTGAGACTAGCAAAGACAGTGGAAATGAGATGCCATTTATTTGAGACTTACATGGGATGCTGAATCGACAGCGTTTAGTGACCCCCTCCTCCAGATGTGGGAGGTGAGCAGGGATGAGGAAGTCTGGGATAACTGGGAAGTTTCTAGTTTGAACACTTCAGTAAATGTCATGCCATTAATTTGGAGGGGGCAGGTAGTAAAGGAAGTGTTGCCCTGTGTGTCTGTGTGAAGTTGTAGGGCCTCTTGTTTGCCCTGTATTACCAACACCTGGACTCCCCAGGAGGGAATCTACGGATAGATTGGAACCTTAGGAAAGTAACATTTCCCAATTTGTTTTTAAGAATAAGCTATTCTCTTACTTCTGCTTCTTTCCCAAAGGAATCCTACGACACCCACTATTAATTCTAATTTCTAAAGTTGCCCCAGAAATTCAAAGTTTCATGGTTTATTTTATAAACTGAATGGCTCAATGGACTTTGTGGCTAGACCAGTCTTTAAGTCTGAGACAGCCAAGTGGTGAAAAAAAAAAAAAGGGCAGACATCTACCAAAAGGGATGCCAAATGGGAAAGGAGAGCAAGTTTAGAGAAACAGGAAGGAACAACAGGCTGGCTAATACCTCTATTTCACTACTCAGGAAGTTTCTAAAAGGAAAGAACTTCTTTTATGATGAGTTTCAAAATATAAAGGTCCAGGTAAAAGAGAACTTTTTAGAAAGTAGTAGCAGTCTCATTCTCATGTTATTGTTTTACATGTATCTAGTATATCAGATTAAAAGGTGATTTGTATTAACAATAAAGTGTTACAAATATAAACAAAATTCATATGACATCTTAATGAAAAGCAACTTGGTTTATTTACTAAACTACATGATTACTCATCACATTCACTTTTATAAAAAGAATATAAAATTACTACTGAGAGTGAGGGAGGGTTGTGGACAAGATGCTTGGAGCTCAAGCAGCCAGCTATCCTGGTCCATGGGCATCTGTGGGAACAGGATAGAGCCAAAGATAGAAAAGGTCTCTGGGTCTCTGACAGCTTGAGTCACCATCTCAGGCCTAGATTGTCTCCCTAAGGACCTTCGTAAAAGTGAGAGGGAAATAAATTCTATTTTATTTAAGACAGGATGTCTTAGCTCTTTGTTCACATTGCCAAACCTAATCCTGACAAAAGTCAACTTCTTTTAACGTTTTTCCTATATTATCTTAATTTAGTTTTTGCATACATGTGTGCAATTTCTCTCACAAAAAAACGTATCATATTGTACACTGCTCTTTTCATTTATCAAAATATGGTATTTTCCTATGCTAAAAAAAATGAGACAATCTTTGAGACTTTCTTAGAATTCTACAATATGAATGTACTGTCATTTATATAACAAATTCCCTGTCTGGGGACATCTTAGTAAGCAATTTTACTCATTATTAGACTTCCTCAATTTATTATAATTTCTAGCCAACATCAGGGACAGAAGTCATATAGCTGTACCTTCACAACAAGCCAGCATGATAAATATTCTTTGTCATACAGTATTGGGTAGTCTGGCTACTATTTTATTCAATTTAATTTCTGTTGGATTTAAGCATAGAAGAGAGGTAACAAGAAGGAATCTAGCAGACATTTGGTTATTTGCTCATCAAAGACGGAGAATAATAGATAATGCTGCCAACATGTATAAACTTATTATAACTAACATTTTAGCAAAAGGCTTCAGACTAGAAAGTTTACTCCCACAAAAACACTATTGTTCTCTGGCAACTTCCCTAGCCTAATTGGACAGAAATAGATAAGACTTAGTAGGATTTCTCTACTAAAGAGAATTTGTTGTCATTAGGCAGCTCAAAAACTATAAAATTATGTCTATACTTGACATAAAACAAGAAAAAGATTAATAAAACAAACGCTTATTTTATTTAAAACCTTTCTGAAATTCCAGTGAGTGTCCTGACAGCAATGAAGTCAGTCCTGTGCATTAAGTTACCAGAATTTACAACTACATCATTATGGAACAGCAACTGAGGACTGTGACTCTAGAACCCAGTAAGGATCCTCATATGCAGCAATTAACTTGTGCCCATATGGTCTCCTTCTAGAGCAGAAAACTATTCTCTTTAGAAACATTTTTAATAATAAGGATTAAAACAAAAATTGTTTTCTGATTGATTTTGAAAGAAACAAAAATTTCCAGTTACCTAGAATTTCCTGTTATTTTATCACATGAATATTGCCTTTAATATTTAATCAAGATTTATCTTTTCCCCAAGAGCCAAATGACACCATAGAAATAGGGATACATCTACACTCAACCTCCTACAAACTCAGCTTTTATTCTTATCCAGAATGACAGGATAATAAAGTGCCTCTTCAGTTAGTTTTAGTAAACATGAATTGGACATCTATGTATACTAAGCATGTATAGACATTTCATTAAATATTATTAGTTAAGAAGCATAAGTAAGTACATGCTCAAATTTTCTAACAACTCAAATACTGTAACAAGTTTTCTCTCTACGAGTCACTGACCCAGAATTCTCAACTACTGGAAACAATGTCTAAAAGTAGGCAAATGAGTATAGAAACAGACACAACAGACAACAAACACAAAGTTCACATTCCAAAGGTATTTGCACTTCAATCAAGGGGCGCCATCAGGCACTATCCCAAACTTACTTATTCTCATTTTAGACAGAGTTTGAAGAAATTTGCTTATATGTCCCCTAGCTTTTGGCAGATCAAAAGGAGTGGCATGCTAGAGCAAAGACAATGACTATATATATATATACATATATGTGTGTGTGTGTGTGTGTGTAAAGTTTCTAATTTGACCAGAATGAAGATAGAAAAATAATTTTTTAAAAGCAAAAATAACTTAAAATATATAATGATCTGGAACCATTCAGCTTAGCGGTACATGACTCTCTAGTCTACAGCCCAGCCCAAAACTAAGCTGCTAAATATAACCTAAATAATTAAGATAAAAATATACTTATTAAGCAATTAATAGCCTATAATAATGTTTTTTTTTAATTTTTTTTTATTTTGGCATATTATGGGGGTACAGATTTTAAGGTTTCAATAAATGCCCATTTCCCCCCCCCCAAAAGTCTGAGTCTCCATCATGACCATCCCCCAGATGGTGCACATCTCACTCATTGTGTATGTATATACCCGCCCCTATAATAATGTTTTAAAACATTTCTATAAAATCATTACTTTTTAAAATCTGAGTGTTTAAGAGAATAAGTTCTAAAGATCCTTTGCAGCTTAGAAATTCTATACATTCATGATTATGATTCTCTGGAAAAATTAGGAACTCTTTATTCCCCAATGATATGGGCTATATGTATTTCTCTTAAAAACATTTTAGGCCGGGCGCGGTGGCTCACACCTGTAATCCTAGCACTCTGGGAGGCCGAGGCGGGCGGATTGCTCAAGGTCAGGAGTTCAAAACCAGCCTGAGCGAGACCCCGTCTCTACCATAAAAATAGAAAGAAATTAATTGGCCAACTAATATATATATATAAAAAAAAATCAGCCGGGCATGGTGGCTTGTGTCTGTAGTCCCAGCTACTCAGGAGGCTGAGGCAGGAGGATCGCTTGAGCCCAGGAGTTTGAGGTTGCTGTGAGCTAGGCTGACGCCACGGCACTCACTCTAGCCTAGGCAAGAAAGCGAGACTCTGTCTCAAAAAAAAACAAAAAAACAAAACAAAACAAAAAAAACATTTTAAACTAATATTTTAGTAGGCAGTATATACCCATGGTATATATGTGCATATATACACATACACATAAACACCATAAAAAATTACTCTTCTCCCACTCAATACCTCTCCCTAGGGACAACCACTATAACCAGTTTTATTTGTCTGAGGGAAGACAAAATAGAACTATAATATAAATATGTGTGTATATATGTATGTATGTATGTCTTAAAACAAATGGTAGTATGCTACAAACACTCTTCTGTTTTTTTACATTTTTCACTTTATAATAGATCTAGGAGATTTTTACATATCAGAATATAGTGTCGACTTTGTTTTTATGATTGTTTAATATTCCACAATTGATTTAACCAGTTTACTATTGAGTATCCAATCTTTGGCTATTACCAAGAATGCTGCAATGATTAACTTACATACACAACCATTTCAAATGTGTACTTCAGTAGGATAAATTCCTACAAGTGAAACCGCTGGGTATGTGTATCTAAAATCTTGACAGATATTGCTAAGTTACTCTCTACGAAAATTATATTAATTTATACACCCACTCTGTGGTCCCCAGTTCCTGAGCCATGGACGGGTATGAGTCAGTGGCCTGTTAGGGACCAGGCCACAGAGCTCCGCCACCCCCCACCCCTATCCGTGGAAAAATTGTCTTCTATGAAACTTAGGAACAGAGTGGGGGGGCGGGGGGAAGGGTGGGGCAGGGCTCACAGCAGGAGGTGAGCAGTGGGCCAGCGAGCGAAGAAATTTCATTTACAGCAGACGCTCCCCGACGCTGGCATCACTACCTGGGGTCCGCTTCACCCCTGCCTGTCCGTGTAAAATTTGTCTTCCACGAAACTGGTCCCTGGTGGCAAAAAGGTTGGGGACTGATGCTCCCACCAACAATGTATGAGAGCACCTGTTTCATGATACCTTTACCCCATGCAATATTATTATAACATCTAGAAATTTGATTTTTTTTTTTCTTTTAGAGATGGGGCCTTGCTATGTTGTCCAGGCTGGAGTGCAGTGGCTATTCACAGGCACAATCAGGGCACACTGCAGCCTCTAACTCCTGGGCTCAGGTGAACCTCCCACCTCAGCCTCCCAAGTAGCTGGGACTACAGATGCACACCAATATACCAGCTTAGAACTTTGATGATTTAATTGAACAAAAACAGTGGCTCACTGAAGTTTTAATTTGCATTCCTCTTGAGTGAGGTTAAGTATCGTCTCAAGTCAAAGAGCCATTTATAGCCTTTCTATGAAATGTCTATTAATATTCTTTACCCATTTTTCCATTTTTTATTATAGAAGCACTCTTCATACATTAAGAGAATTAGCCCTTTGTGATATGAGTTATAAGTATTATTCCAGCTCATTATTCATCTTCCAACTTTAAGTTATATTGTTATACAGTTATTTATTTCTATGTACTGAACTTGTCAATCTTTTATTTTCAAACTTAAAAAGTTCATCCTAACTTAGATTAAGAAAAAAATCCCATGTTTACTATAATTTTATACTTAAATATTTAATTAATTTGTTATTTGTTTTGGTATAAAATATGGAACATGGATCTAATTTTATTTTTTTCCAGATTGCATCCAATTAACTTAAGCCTACTTACCGAATAATGCATTTTTCTCCTTCTGATCTGAAAGGTCTTCTTCATTTCATGCTAAATTCCAGTGTGTATTTGGGTCTATTATAATGAGTTTAATGTTATATTTATCATAGTTTTAGATGTTTTATTATAATATCTGACAGGGATTGTCTTTCATACCACTACTGTTCTTATTCAGAATTTTTCTAGAATTTCCTGCTTAATTTTACATGCAAACTTTAGAATCAGCTTTTCTGGTCCATTTCATTTTTATTGAGATCTCATTAAATTTATAGATTTAGGAAAAATTTATGTATTTTGCCAGTTAGGAGATTCTTATCCAAGAACACAGATTAGCCTTCCTCTGTGGTCCTAAGTCACATTGTATAGTGTTCTTCACCTAGATCAGAGTTTCACAACCTAAGCACTATTGATACTAGACAATCAAAAATGTCTCTAGTGTGAAATATTCCTTAGGAGGCAAAACCATCCCTAGTTGAGAATCACTAATCTAGATAATGCATACTTTTGTTTAATACCGGGTGTTCTGCTGTTTGGACTTTTTTCCTTTCCTTGTTAAATTAAATGGGATCTTTTCCCCTAGTATGTCTTCTAGCTAGTTGTTTGTATATATTATTTTTACATTTAAATTATATATCCAGCCACTTTTTGAAATGTCTTATTGTTTTTGTTTAGAATAGCTTTCCAGTTGATTCTCATGAGGTTTTTTTTTGTTTGTTTTGTTTTGTTTTGAGACAAGATCTCGCTCTGTTGCCCTGGCTAGAGTGCAGTGGGACCATCATAGCTCACAGCAACCTCAAACTCCTGGACTCGAGTGATTCTCCTGCCTCAGCCTCGCCTGTGGAGGGAAAGATGGGGTGTCTCGCTCTTGCTCAGGCTGGTCTTGAACTCCTGACCTCAAGTGATCCTCCAGTGCTAGGATTATAGGCGAGCCACTGTGCCCGGCCACTTTATTCTTATAATATTCATAATGGCTGTTACCTGATTAAACCCTGACCAATAAAGTGGGGACTCACACCCACATAAAGATCCATTTATTCATTTAACTTAAAACATATAAATTCATTGGCCAATCTGAATGAAGGACAGGAGCTTGTGATCTGGGTATGAGCCAGCTGTTTGAAGGTTCCTGTGAGGAACCACATCCATAATGTGTTGTCTATAATGTCCAGTTTCTGTCTGTTTAGAGTGAAATAAGAATTTAAATGTGCTTATTAAACAATAGAAGCTGAGAGTACTTCTAGATTTTTATGATTCTCCCTATCAACATCTTTTATAGAACTTTCACTACACCTATTTCAACAAGAACTGTTTTTGGCAACTCACCTTTATGAAGTCTTCCCAAATTGTTCAATCTCATTTTCACAGAAAAAATAACTATCTTTGTTTTATAATTTATATTTCATTGCTTGTTTAATGTCTAATTAACATGTACATTTACAATAACAACTGGCAAATACATGTTTAGAAACAAACATAAGTAACTCCTGGAAGGAGAAATGCTTGCGGTACTAGATTTTAGCCTGATAGCCATAATCATTCAGCTGTCACCTGGTGAGTACATTTGACATATGGGAGAGAGAGCCCTGGTTACTTCTACAAGGTCAAAGGAACTGTCATTATAATCTGAATCTGACCACATCCCACAAATTGTTTTTGGAATATATTTCTAACACTGGCATGATTATGTATGATTTACTTCCTCTTCATGAAGGTAGAAAACAGAATATGCATGAAAAAGTAAATGAATTTTTTACTTTTATACTTATTGGATCCACATTATTATTATTTTGAGTTTTCACAATTCAGATATTGTAAGGTAGACAAATAAAACCCAGTTATGACTGGGTGTTGACCCATTGATATAGGCCTTGTTGTCAAGGTCACACTGGTTCTTTGGAAGAATCTAGAGTAATTTTTAAGAGACACATAATTAAAAGAACTTAGAAAGGATAAAGTAGGGCCTTTAAGGTTAGTATGCTGTCAATGCCTATCTAGGGGAAAAAACAAAAGCAACTATAAGATACCCTGTGGACCGTGGGGTCTTCATCTGAATTTAAGGATTAGTACACTGTCACTTGCTGTTTTTATCCTTAACTTCCTTTTGTTGCTGTGGTGTGATCAAACAGATTTAGATTCTCTAGACATGTATTGAATATTTACTAAATACCACATTCTGAAATGGCTGTTTTCACAGTATCATCTCATTTAACCCTTATACCAATCCAGAGAGATATGACTTATCCCCATTTTTTGTCTGAGGAAACACATCAGCAGGGTTGGGGACTTAACCAAGGTTACCCAGATGTAAGCAGCAGAGCCTAAACTGAGTACAGGTTAGCTCAATGACTTTACTTCATAGCTGGGAGGAACATGAACAGATCATGCTTTTTAGTCACATGGAAGACATCTGATAAACTAATATTTGTTTACAATTACAAAATTATTATATAATGAATTTGCAATGTTTTTAACCATTATATAACTGTGGATAGGGATTTTTTTTTTAAGACAGGTCTTGCTATGCTGCTCAGGCTGGTCTCAATCAACTGGGCTTAAGTGATTCTTCTGCTTCAGCCTCCTTAGTGACAGGGACTACAGGTGTGTACCACCGACACCACACTTGGCTTGGATAGGGGGTTTTTATAAATGTATCAGAAAAGAAGATGCCTATTTCAATAAATTTACATCTAGTTGCTAAGAAAGAGTAATAACAGGTCAGTTGTTTTTTTTTAAAGTCATAGTAAAATAAATGATGGTAACATTACTGGCAGTATAACTTTGTATTTATATAGATATTTCTTTTCAACAACTTAAAACAATTTCTGGAAATACTGCCTACTGTCTTTTATAACAACCTAGTAGCAAGGAGGTGGTTTTCACTGCCAGGGAACATGGGAATCATTCTCGGAAAGTCACAAGAACACAAAAGCAGGTGGCTAAAATGGTAATAATAATCTCTGTGCCTGATGTTCTGCCCATTAATCCTAGCTTCATCCCTTCAGCAACCTTCAAAATGACACATGGCCATTTGGTAGAGATAAAAAGATCTGGGAGACAAATTTCAGCTGTAATCTTAAGAGTGTTCTAACCTAATATTGCACTTTTTCTGGTTTTCTATAATTTGAGCCAGACTCCTCTTCTACCACTTAGACAAAGGCTGGAACAAAAGGAAATTGCTCTTGCTTATGCCCTAGTTTTGCTGATATCTTAAATAACATTAGCATTAAACTGGCCGATTTGCTTTTTGCTTGTCACAAACATGTTTCCCTTGTTTACTGCAATAAGCAGACTATAGCTACGAACTCACTCTAGAGTAAAATTAATAGCTACATCCTCCACCCAGCCTCTAATTTGAAGAGATAATTGTTAGTGGCCTTTTATCCAGTTAACAAATATATCCAAGATCATGAGAACTCCAGTCACAGCCTCTGGGGAGTTCTGGGTTTAAATCTGGTTTGAGTTATTTTAACATACATGCATATACTTCACCTATTGGGGTGAAACTCTCACCAGACCCAGAAAAAATGAGTTGCCAATGGTTCCCTCAGCCACCAATCACCCCCATCTTAGTTATCCTTGTTATACTTATGTTTTGTTTGCTCTCTAGTTGATTACCATGTGTTTTATGTGTTATTTTTCTCATTAACTTAACATCTTGAGAGGCAGGGAACATCTCTTCTCACTCTTAGCTCACAAGTCGTAGAATGGAGATAGGAAAGCAACACTGATGGCCCATTATGTGCCAAGACGTCTTTATATGCAATTATAATGACTTCCCATAAACATCTTATGATGTAGCTATTATTATCTCCATTTTCCAAAACAGGATTTTTTCTTTTTAGTCTATTTTCGAATATCCCTTTAGGGAGCCCTTCTGCACATCTGCACTTCCCAGAGGACTCAGTGAGAGTGAAGGTGTGTGTTTGCAGGGGCTTCTCAATTCCTCGAGCTTCTGTACCACACGCCCCACTCACAACACACATGGGACACACCTCAGGGAACTAGGGAGGCTGTGGCATCAGGCCCAGGAGGAAGGAAGCAGGCTTTAGCCTACCTTTCTCACCTAACTATGCACCAACTGCCCCAGACACGCAGGAGGGACATTTTACTTGAACTGAGGGCTGCCTCAGTCTCTCCGGCACTGTCCTCTTCATCTCCCCGCTATTGAGTCCACAGTAGAGGTCAGAAGGATCTACTGGAAGTACATCACTGAGACTAAAAAAAGGAATTTGATGGCCCAGAGGGGTGGCTCATGCCTGTAATCCTGACCTCTGGGAGGCCAAGGCAGAAGCAGGAGGATTGTTGGAGGCCAGGAGTTTGAGACCAGCCTGAACCAGAGGGAAACCCCATCTCTACAAAAAATAGACAAAGTAGCTGGGCATGGTGGCTGAGGTTTTAGAATCACTTGAACCCAGGAGTTTGAGGTTGCATTGAGCTATGATGACACCACTGCACTCTAAACTGAGTGACAGAGCAAGACCCTGTCTCAGGAAAAAAAAAAAAAAAAGGAATTTGAAGTCCAAAGAAGTTGGAAGATTTCCCCAATGTTACACAGCTAGTAAATAGTCAGGATGAGATCCAAACCAAGATATGCTCTCTCTTCCCACTGTCCCACACTGCCTTCCTCTACACATTTTCAAAACATCCTTAATTTTAAGACGTTTACAATAAAAAGGCAATAAATGCTATTTTAAAGGTCAAAAAGAAGAGTAAAAAGCCTCCTTAAAACTATGATAAAGAAAAGCAATTACTCTAGGACTATGCTGCATTTATTAACACTCATAGCCAATAGTTTAGGAAGTGTTTAAGTTATTTTTTTTCTAATTATCAATACAAAATATGCTCACTATTAGAGATATGGCAAGTAAAGAAAATTAAATGTTAAATTATCTTTAAAAACTCACTCTAATCTCAGCACTCAGAGGCAGCTGCATTTAACATGTTGGCATGTTTCCTTTGAGTTCTGCTTTTTTCCTTCCACTTCTTTGTGTATGTAATTTTCCTTCACATGATTGAGATCAGTCTGCATATTTACTTCTAAGCCTCTTTCACATAAAATCACATTGAAAATGTTTCTCATGTTATTAAAACCTTTTGCTAACCATTGTAATGGGCAGTAGCACTCTTAAACTAAGCAAATGCTCCCTGGCCTTGGACCCTGTATTTTATAGCAACCCTTTTCTGGCCATTCTCTGGCTATATACCATGCCAGGAGATGAGGGGTCCACATAAAAAGGAGGATGTATCCATGTAGAGTTTGAGCTATCCTTCTAGAACATTCTCATCCTTCTCATTCTCATGGTATGGGGAATCCTGAAATATAACCAAAAGGCCATGCTTAGACCCTCCTTGGCAGGCCTATCCCCTGAAGGCAGACTGCACAGCACCGTGTACATCCAGGCCCAAGGTTGGGGAGCCAGGGGTCAGAGGGTATTGATGGATTTCGGATGTGAGGGCTGTGTAAGGCCCCTTTTGCTGCGGGGCTGAAACAGAGCCAGGAGGAGTAGGAGACCGACTGCTTGTCCCCAAGCCACCACATTCCAACATGGAATTCCAAAGAGTCTGAGAATTCTAAATTTAAAGCTGGTCTTCCAGGTCATCAAGAAGGTGTATGTGTCAAAGTAGGAGGGTGAAACATACGTTAGCAGGCTGTTAGCTTGATTTATAACTTTAAAATATTTAGACATATATTGTGTGGGCCTCCCTGTGTCATCTTGCCCTGGACTCCAAAACTGTTGGGGGGAGACTGGTAACAGATATATATTTTTTATGTGGATATATCATAATAGACCTAACCATTCTTCTCATGTGGAACATTTGAATGGTTCCTAAATTTTTATTTAAAATGATATAAGTTGAACATCTGTATATAAATATTTGCTTTCATCGCTGATGACTTCTTATGACATACTCTGAGAAGAAAAATTACTGAGCCAAAAGGTATAAACTCTTAACGACCAACATCTTTAATGGTTAGAGTTTAACAGGAGATCTCAATGAATGTAATTAATCCCTACCTCTCTACCCTCTACCTACATGCCAAATCCACTGACCTACATTAGCGGTTATAAGGCCCACGCCTATTGAAAGATTTTACATATGGTCATTTTGTTTTAAGATGGGAAACTGACTCACAAAGTATCTTTTGATACAAAGACTATTACATTTCAACCCCTAAAATGAAGAATGGGTAAACCATGGCCCTCCCACCAAATCCAGCCTGCAGCCTATTTTCATAAATGAAATTTTTCTGGAACACAGCCATGCTCATTCATTTTCATATTGTCTAGAGCTGCTTTCACACTCCAAGGGCAGAGCTGAGTAACTGCGACAGAGAACATACATTGCTGGCTTATAAAGCCTAAAATATTTACTATCTGGCCCTTTAGAGAAAAAGTTTACCAACCACTGGTCTAAAATTATCCACAAAATACAACCCATGAGATATAAAATTAGGAAATACTGAGTCATAAATCTTTAAGTCATAAATCTCCTTCTGCATTTCACAAATAAGATGCCCTGGCCTTGTTGTTTTGGTGTTCCTACTGACATCTTAAGCTGCCGTCATTTCCTCTTTAACAAACATTTATCTAGTGTCTACTACGTGTCAAGCAGACCTGTTGCAAGTGCAAGGGCTTATAGAAGAATAATTAGTCATTTTTCGCCCTGAGAAGTTTACTAGTTTTCCAAGTGTCTGTTTCCAAGCTTTCACAAAGCCAATGGGATCTTTCTAATCTTTCTAGACTATCCCCCATCACCTGTGAGATTCTAAGAATAGGTTGTGTAAAGAGCAAGTATTATAAAGAAACTGTGGCAAAGAATAGAAACACCTTTACTGTAGCAACTTGGTAATTAGGCTGCCTTGGTAAAAAATCACCATCAGCAGACTTAGGAAGAGAAGGCAAACAGGTGAGACAAACAATTACTATGTACCAAGTACTCCCTTCTGCAGAAATTCCCTTATTGTTTGTGCTGTAGCCAGTTAGAGAAAAGAATTGCCCATTTTTTGACACCAGGATAAGCAAGAAATTGGTAAATGGTTATTTTGTTTACTTAAAAAATTAAAATTCATGTTGAGGAAGAAAAAAGCCCATACAAACATAGTGAGTAAAGAGAAATAAAAGAAGTCATCACTATTTTTTTATTCTTCATAAAGACAGGGAAATAACAGAGTCATTTGGCTTTGGAGAGGACATAAACTTGAGCCAAGTATTTCAGAGGATTCTAAGAAACGTGGTTTAGATCCAAGTTTGAGTAAAGTGGGGTTTTTTTGTTGTTGTTTTTTTTTAGTTTTAGTGGAAAGATAAACATGGAGAGAAAGTATTTAAAACCCACATACTTTCTAACTTTGTGTTGGCATGATTAGTCTGTTATGAAATTACATCAGAAAACTACAAACCAAAACCAAATGTCTTGTATGCTGTGTTTTAGATCACTGCCGCTATGGCTATCTCAGAGCACAGGGGTAGAAGAGCGGAGTCTTGTATCAGTGGATTTGCACTCCTCTGCCTCTGATTAGCTGGGCAACCTTGTGTAAGTTTCCTCACCTCTCAGAGCCTCATCTTCTGCAAAATGTTGATAATACCACTTACTTTGCTGGGCTGTCTCAAGGATTAAATGAGGTAACATGAGTTAGCTCGTAACAGTTATTGGCATTTAGTAAGGACTGAATAAAATACATTTTTGTTGTCTTCATAACATACAATACATGGTAAAGCCCCCAAAATGGATTTTTCAGAGTTGGTGGAGGAGACAGTTGCCTCCATGGTTTCATTTGGCAATTACCTTCCTGGCTCCTATTTTTCTTTCACAGTCATTAAAATTCTACTACCGGAGATATTTTCTTTTGGCTATTGAAATTCTCTGGCACTGAGAGTGGCAAGCAAAACTGCATGTACCTCTGCATGCTTGACATCTTAACATACTATAACTGAACCCTTTGTGGGGTTAGGTGGTATCTAGCACAGCATAATATCTTTAGAAGAAAGTTCCCATGTTAAACAGCACATGTGCCTAGAGGAGGGAAAGATATATTGAGTAGGGAGGTGGATGGGTGACACTTTGGGCATAATTTATCATTTTTCAGAGGATTATCTCCAGTAGCCCATTTGTGGAAATATGTTCATTTGTGAAGTGGAGTACCTATATGAAAAAGGAGAGGTCAGTCCTGCCTGCTGATGCCAGTTCAAAACCATTAGAATGACTTGTTCTGACCTACTTAGAATAAACAAACCTCCATGCAAGTATTAACTATATTGCTTGACTCTGTTATAAAAACATCATTCTCAAAATATCTCCAAAGTATTCACCAAGGATTTTATCATTTTGTTTATTTTGCTCTTGAGAGAGAAGTTAAAGATAACTAACTAATGCTTGCAATGATAATTGGCTTCTTTCAAAGTGTCTTGATTCAAATGTACGTAGTCCTTGCCTGGCCAAGAAAATTAATTATTGTCTTTCTGTCCTTCACCAAGTGTAAGAGCAGTTTATCTCAACTTCTCCTCTATCACCCCCTCCACTCCTCATACACATTACTTCTGTATTAACCACTTTATGGATATTGTTTTCTCAAAGGTTGACAATATAAGCTCTCTACTCACCAAACCCAAAGGCCTTATGTTCAAAGGCTTCATTCTTTACAACCATGGGTCTCTAAGGAGGTGTGTACTGTGCAAGACAATACTTGAGGTACAGAAAAAAAACCTTAAATTCTTGCTCATGTTTTTAATTTCAACCTTAAATTTTTTTTTTTTTCTTGAGACAGAGTCTCGCTTTGTTGCCCAGGCTAGAGTGCCATGGCATCAGCCTAGCTCAAAGCAACCTCAATCTCCTGGGCTCAAGCAATCCTGCTGCCTCAGCCTCCCAAGTAGCTGGGATTAAAGGCATGCACCACCATGCCCTGCTAATTTTTTCTATATATATTAGTTGGCCAATTAATGTCTTTCTATTTATAGTAGAGACAGGGTCTCACTCTTGCTCAGGCTGGTTTTGAACTCCTGACCTCGAGCAATCCACCCGCCTCAGCCTCCCAGAGTGCTAGGATTACAGGTGTGAGCCACCACGCCCGGCCTCAACCTAAAATTTTTTATTTTGTATATTTTTTATAATGTGTTTAGCATATCGAGACAGTAGGGGAAATGATTACTCAAACCCTTACTAATAGTATGTGAAATCAATAAAATTTTGTGACCCCTTTTCTATATAGCAGTAGTTCTCAAATTGTGGTATACAGACTCAGGTGAGCATCTAAGATTCTTTCAGGATATCTGTGAAGTCAAAACTGTTATCATAATAATACTAAGATGCAATTCATCTTTTCCACTCATTCTCTCCTAAGTATACTTTTCCAGAGGCTATACGACATATCATATTGAACACAGAAGCAGAGATGAGAAGCGAGCTATATTTCTATTAAGCAGACATTAAAAGGGACTTGCAAAAAATATAAAATAATGTTGCCCTTGTCATTATATTTCTTATTTTAGAAAAGATTATTTCTATTATATCTCATAATATAGAAATATATCTATTATTTCTATTATTATCTCATTATATTTCTTATTTTTCCTAAAAATGTGTTAATGTTAACATGTAGTGAATGATTATTTTTATTTTTAAATGAAATAAATCTTTTTAAATACTAGTTATAAATATTACCATGGTAAATATCAATAGATTACCCAGTGGAGTGTTGGAGCTGGCTTGCCTCAGTTTGCAAGAAAGCTATTCATAGCTTGAGATAGGTAGGTTGGAGTTGATACAATGGAAATCAGAAAACACCACAAATCAGAAGTTTTGTTTTGGAGAATTGGTTTACAAGCACACCACTGGATATAATTCACTTAACAAAAGTTCCTTGGGATCCTCCATAATTTTTAAGAATGTAAAGTGTTCCTAAGACCAAAAAATTTGCGAACCTCGGCTCTGCAGCATTTAACACTGTTAACTGCTACATTCTCCATATTCCATCCACGCCCCTACAGGCTCTTCATGCCCCAGCTCTGCCTGTCCCTGGGATGGCTCACACAGCACAACTCAGAAACCTCTTCCACTCGCCTCATACTCATTCTTCACTTCTTCTCTTTCCCTATAAACTAAAAGAACACTGGTCCTCCTGAATTTAGTCTCTGAAACTCCTCTCTGTTAAAATATAGTGCTTCTCAAAGTACATCTGAATCACTTGGGGGTGCTTATTAAAAATGAATATTCCCAGGAGAACTGTATCACCCCAAACCTACTGAAGGTGCAAGTCTTTGGGAGAGGTAGTGTGGTCAACTTTTTAATATCAAGTAGTGACTCTTATGATGATCTTAAGTTTGAGAAGCCTCTAATCCTCTCCCCTTTGGGGATCTCACCCATTTGTACATCCTTAAATACCTCTTCTTTGTTTCTTTGTTTCTAGCCTCTTCCTCCAGCCCCTCTCTCATCATGTTACCTTTTTCTACTTCCACATTTCTTCATCCACCTTCCTCATTACTTAATCCACCATAATCTCTTCCCTTCATATCCATTGCTTTTAGTTCACTAACTTAAGCTTTTCTCCTCCAGACCTGTTTATCCAATTCTCTGTTCATTCTGAAATAATACAGTCATGTGTTGCATAGCAATGTTCTACTCAACAGCAGACTGCATATATGAATGTGGCCCTATAAGAGCATAAGAGTGTATTTTTACTGTATCTTTTCTATGATTAGATGTGTGTAGATACAGAAATACTTATCACTGTGTTACAGCTGCCTGAACTACTCAGTACAGCAACATGCTGTACAGGTTTGCAACCTAGGGGCAGTAGGCTATGCCACATAGCCTAGGTGTGTCACAGGTTATACCAGCTAGATTTGTGTAAGTTCACTCTAAGATGCTTATGCAATGACTAAATCACCTAACAACACATTTCTCAGAACATATCCCCATCCTTAAGTGATGTATGACTATATATAGTTTCATCTTTCAACATAAGATACTAGGTGGCTTTCTGGGCCCTGCCTCATATAAACTTCCTGACCACAAGCCCCCTCCAAACCTTCTATCTTCTAAATACCATGGAGTATAAAAAGTTGAATTTATGGAAGTAGAGAGAGTGGTAGTTACCAGGTAGTAGGAATGGGGTGAGGGGAAGATTGAGGAGAAGTTGGTCAAAGGATACAAAATTGCAGTTAAACAGGAGGAATAAATTCAAGAGACCTATCATACAATGTGATGACTATAGTTAATAGCAATGCATTGTATTTGTGAAAATTGCTAAGAGAGTAGATTTTAAGTGTTCTCAGCATAAAAATGGTAAGTATGGGAGGTAAGGAAGGCTCTTGTTAATTAGTTTGATTTAGCCATTTTACAATGTATACATATTTCAAAACAACACATTGAACATGATATACACAATTTTTAATTTGTCAATTAAAAAAATAAATTTTTTTAAAAAGCTCAGGTAAATGAATAGCAGTTTTTAAATATGGCTAAAGATTCTCTGCTTTTTATTCTGATGACGGGTAAGGTCTATGTATTGCCCCACTGATTTATGGCAGGCTTGTAATGACTTAACCTAATAAAATATGGTAGAAGTGACACAATATGACTTCAGTGGCTAGATCATAGAAGGCCATGTGGCTTCTACGTTATTCCTAGGTACACTTACTCTTAAAGCCCTGTCCCACCATGTAAGAAGTCCAAACAAGCTTCATGTTGTGAGGGAGCCCAAGCCACACTGACAGCTATATTTGAACCTGGCCTTTAAGCCATCCCTAAGAGAGAACTCTAGATCATTTCAGTTCCCCAAGCTGAGGTCCCAGATATTACATGGCAGACACAAAGTCATCACTGCTCTGTGTAGTCTGAATTTCTAACCCAGAATCTGAGGGTAATAAAATGGCTGTTGTTTACAAAAACAAAAACCTCCTGTCTTCTCCATAGGAGACCACCCTGCCTTCAGTCTCACAGCTTCTGAAAGACACACTACCCTTGCAGCTTCCTCTAAATTCTCTCACCAATCCTCCCGTCTCTCAGGTACCAGCCTTTTCTGCCAATCATTTGTAAAGCAAGGTATCTGGACAGGTACCATGGTCCAGATTTGTACTGTCTAGTATGGTAGCTTCTAGCCATAGTGTGGCTGTTTAAACAAAAATTAAATTAAAAGTTCAGCTCCTCAGTTGCACTAGCCACATTTCAAGTGCTCCCTCACCACTCGTAACTGCTGTAGAGAACACTTCCATCATCACAGAAAGTTCTAATCTGAGCAGATTAAAGTCTACATTAGGGTTTCTCAACCTTAGAACTGTTAACATTTTGGGCTGGGTAAGTCTTCAAAGTGGAGGGGGAGGGCTGTCTTGTGCATTGTAGGGTGTTTAACAGCATCCCTGTCCTCTACCCACTGGATACCAGTAGCACTCCCCCCGTGTGACAACTGAAAATGTCTCCAGACACTGCCAGACCCTGATTTAGATGAAACCATACAACTATAGATTGTGTTTTGCTCACTCACAGAGAAGGGGCAAGATGAGTTACAAAAGAAGAGAGGAAAGAGAGACTTGAAGCCGGTTATAAGATACAGAGTAAGGAAAAGAAGCCAGAGAGTAAAAGGTTTATCACAACTTTTATTTTTTCATAACAGGCCCTAGTCATTCAGTAAGGTGCAGCAGATTTCATTCTGGCTGCCCCTTCAGCCTTTAGATGACGCAAATGGGGTCATGCTGAGATACACTGCTCCCGTTCCACCCCCACACCTGTCAGGGAGAGTTTGGGCTGTAGCGTAGATTGATGATGTCTACTGTTGAGAATGTGAAGTGCAAGGCTGCCAAAACATCCTCACATCGTGATGCTAAAGATGAACAGGAGGCCTTACCCACTGGGCTGGTCCACTCACACACATTGCTCCCCCTAGCACAGAACAGGGAGTGTCAGATCCGTCTTGACCTGCCTGATACTATCAACATATCTTCTGACTCCAGTAGCTCTTCTGGGTTAGCAGGTATTGAAAGCAGCATAAGGAAAGTCACTACAGCCTGAGGTTCTAGAGGATACAACTCCACTATACAAAGCAGGTTTTCCTAAAATGTAGCCAACAGCCCTAAGAGCTATCTTACAGTGAAGAAACTTTTTAAAGACAATTGCTCAGATAGATCTATTTCACCACAGGCCCCTTCTTATGAACTATATCCACAGCATATGTTTTACCCAATGGTAACACAAAGAAAAGAAGACTTGTCCTCAACTGAAATCTTCCATCTGCCCAGAAGGGTTTCCTTGACACCCTGCAAGATTCCCATCCAAAGAGACGACAGCACAAAAGAGGTCCTGTTAAGAGCGCAGGAAATGGTCACACTTGAGACTTACAGAGGTCACTGTATAGAACTAAGAGTTAGAGACTAAGAACAGAACAGGCCAAGCCCAGGCATCAGGCACAACTAGACAGGCTGATGATTTTCTGCTTTCTTATCAAGCTCTTAAGCCAGGAGGCTACTGAAGCCTAATGAGGGTCTACAGCACCCTGGGCTGTAAGGACAGAGAAATCAGGCTGACACCTCCCTCCGTGGTCCAGAGCTACAAAAATCACTGACAGAAGTTCATAAATTGGGCATTAGAGAGGTTTCCTAACTGATGATATGACCGAACAAAATAAATCACAGGGTGAAAGACACCTGCAGGCTCAAGCAAGGCACTGTGTGGTGCTAATGCTCTAAAGATGAATAAGGCAAAGCCCTTGCCCTCCATGTGCTCCCAATCAGCTTCTTATGGGCCAGTGATGAGGATGACAATGATAGTGGTGATGATATTCTTAGCCATTGTTTAATCCTGAAAAATATGTGAGGCTACAGTGGAGGGACTTTATTCCTGCCTGGTTCAGGACTGTGAATTATAATTATCTGAACACCTAGACTGATCTGTAAATACAGAGGTAATTTATAATGGCAGGGACCAAACAGTGCTAGACTTTGTATTTGCCTGAGATACATACTCCACATCTGGTCTACAATGAACTATTCAATATCATTATTCAATGAACATTGATGGAATACTGAGTAAGGTAAAGGAGAAGCTGTCTGTCTCACATGATAAATCCCCAAGAAGGCAGTGACTCTTTGTTTTGTGACTACTCCATCGACTCTATTAAGGTGGGTCCCGAAAATAAGACCTACCCATAAAGTAAGCCCTAGCAGGATTTCTAAGCATTTGAGCAATATAAGCCCTACCCCGAAAATAAGACCTAGTGATGGGTGTGGCTACGCAGTGTGTCTGCACAACCCATGCATTTCATCACAGAGCAGTAAAGAAGATGAGCAGTCCTTCTCATCTGCCCCATCGTGACAGCTACTATCCCAGAGGTGACTGGAAAGGTGCGGGCAGCCCCACCAATAAGGTCAGCTCCCCCTGTCAGGTCCCGGCCATCCTGTGCATGCTGCAAGCTGAGGCTTTGAGGGGAAAATAACACATCCCCTGAGAATAAGCCCTAGGATGTCTTCTTGAGGAAAAATAAATATAAGACCCTGTCTTATTTGGGGGGAAAGATAGTATATAGTAGGTACTTAGTCAAAGATAATTGATAGTATCCATAATCTAAGAAACAGTAAGAGTCATTTGTATGACTCAGACAAGATCCCAATAGGAAACTGATGGCAATGGCATCAGTTAGGATATTTTGTGGAAATGTATTTGAAAGGGACAATTTGCAATTGACATGGTGTAGGGGTACTACAAGGGATACTGCTATAATCAGGCATCAGCAACAAGGAAAACTGTTACCATTCATGGGGGAAAAGAGATGCGAAGGAGGATTGATCGCAGGAACCCAAAAGGAGAAAGTTTCATAGCGAAGAACCACGACCTTAGGTTGAGGGGCACAAGCAGCCCAAGGCAACCCCACGAGGAGGGAGCAGAAGAGTAATTAGCCTGACTTCACTCTTCCTAGCCCTGGGTTGCGCATTGCTGTAGTCCTCACAGACAGCCTCCTGGCTAGGGAGAGCCGCAGCTGACAAGGGCGGAGGGGCAGTCAGAAGGGGCAAAGGAAGGTATCTTTAACAAGAGGCGATTGCCATTGCTGAACCAGTGCTGTTTAGAAATCTTCAAGATGCCAATTCATGATCAATCTACCCATAGTCCAATGAGAAAGAATCACTTTTAAACTCTTACTCTGCATCAATGGTCAAAATCTGACTGTTACGACTGCTCTTTTAATTTAAAAACAGGATTTCATCTAGGATAAAAATCACATCCCTAGGCCGGGCATGGTGGCTCACGCCTGTAATCCTGGCACTCTGGGAGGCCGAGGCGGGCGGATTGCTCAAAGTCAGGGGTTTGAAACCAGCCTGAGCAAGAGTGAGACCCCATTTCTACTATAAATTGAAATTAATTGGCCAACTAATATATATAGAAAAATTTAGCCAGACATGGTGGTGCATGCCTGTAGTCCCAGCTACTCGGGAGGCTGAGGCAGAAGAATGGCTTGAGCCCAGGAGATTGAGGTTGCTGTGAACTAGGCTGACGCCACGGCACTCACTCTAGCCTAGGCAACAAAGCGAGACTCTGTCTCAAAAAAAAGGAAAAAAATCACATCCCACCTTAGAAAGTTACATTCAAAGAACAGAGAAATTGTGAGCTTTAATTCTGCCAGACCTGAATGAGTGAGTCACAGATCTACCAACCCCGGATTCCTGGATAGTTCTCACTGGGAGAACCGATGAAAGGATAACAGTGACTGCTACATATAACTGACAGTTTTAGCATGAGGAAATATATCAGATTTGGTGATTTGCCAATGGAATAGGGGGAAGGAAAGGTGCCCAAAACTTCTAAGGGAAACATTGCTCCCAGGAAGCAGAACACAGAAAAGACAGCTGAGGCTGGGAAATTTATAAAAAATGTCACTGGGAAAAGTTCTTAACTTCAAAGCCTGCTACTTTTCCTAAGAAAGCAGAAGGGAGGGGGGAGGAGGGAATGGGTATATTCACACCTAATGGGTATGGTGTGCACCATCTGGAGGATGGGCATGCCTGGAGCTCTGACTTGGGTGGGGCAAAGGCAATGTACGTAACCTAAACGTTTGTACCATTGTAATATGCTGAAATAAAAAATAAATAAAAAAGAAAGCAGAAGGGAAAATATTATCACTCAAATGACAAAATAAAACAATGGAATACTGGGAAGAAAAGTCTAAGAATTCTAGAGTGGTCTCAAAAACAAAAGAGAGGAAAACAAAATATTATTTTCATCTTTTAATCTTGATGAGTCTGTAATCGGTAGCCTACCAACATTTGTTAGCAAACCACAGCAAAGGAAAGAAAAATATCTTCCTGTTTTCTTCACTTTTCTGCTTTAATCAAAGGCATACACCCAATTTGTTATACTTGATTTGCAAAGATTTATAATCACAAAATAAATAGTAAGTTTTCATTATCTATATATTCATTAATTCTTGGAAAATCATTATATATTCAGAAACTTTACAGCTTAATGAACTGTTGTTTACCACACTCAGTCTGCAATTTGATGTTTTCTTTCTTGAGAAAGACATATGCGTGGCCGAGTGTTCCGTGCAAGCTGTTCTCATCATAATGAGTACTGACAATTTCAGACTCTTATCTGCAAGGAGTACACTTTGTACCGTTGTTCAAGCATATAACACTCACATCGAGTTGCAAATAAAATATATGTGAACTGATAAATGATAACCAGTTTACATGAACAGATACAAGAGGAAAAAGCCAACTATGATTGCCAGCCTCTTTTTCCTTGTCACAAATTAATAGAATAACCAAAAGAAAAAGGTTCATTCCTTTGCCTGCTTAACTGTCCTTTGCCTACTTAATTGTCCTGATAATTTGGCAGAAGTAGTCTCAGTAAAATATAATCTATACTCACTTTTACTGACTCAGCAGTTTATATTCCTCATGGGCCTAATTTTTTTTTGTTTGTTTCTTTGAGACAGAGTCTTACTCTGTCACCCTGGCTAGAGTGCAATGGTGTCAACGTAGCTGATATAACCTCTAGCTTCTGGGCTCAAGTGATCCTCCCACCTTGGCCTCCTGAGTAGCTAGGACTTTAAGCATGTGCCACCACACCCGACTAATTTTTTCTATTTTTAGTAGAGATAGGGTCTCACTCTTGTTCAAACTGGTCTCTCAAACTTCTGACCACAAGTGATCCTCCCGCCTCAGCTCCCAAGTGCTATGATTACAGGCGTGAGCCACTGCGCCCAGTCCTAAATATGCTCATTCACTAATTTGACTGTAAACATTTATTGAGCACAAACTGCACATACCAGGTAGCGTTATAAGCACTGGGGATACTGAACAAGACAAAGTCCCCACTTCATGAAGCATACATTCTGAGGGGAGGGATGGTGAATTACAATAAATAGGTAGCCTAAATAAATAAGAACTTTAGATAGTGATCTTTGCTAGGAATAAAGTAAGGTAATGGGATGAAGATTATCAGGAGAGGAAGGGATGTAATTTAGACGAGATGCTCAGGGAAAGCTCCTCTGAGAAGTTGGCATTTTAGGTAAGACCTGAACAACAAGACGTGGTCAGCCATGAGAAGATCTGGGGAAAGAGCATTGCAGGACAAAGATCACCTAAGATAAAAACCTTGAGGTGGGAATGAGCTAAGTAGGCTTGAGGAATAGCAAGAAGGCCAGTAAGTGAAAGGAAAATGATAGGAGATAAGACAGTAGAGTTAAGGAGATACCAGACCATGCAGGGCCTTGCAGGACAAGGAATTTGGATTTTGTTCCAAGAGTGATGGGAAGTTGCTGTAGGGTTTTGAGCTAGAGAGGATCTGGCCCCTGATTTAAAAGAATGACTCTGGCTATGCATGGAGAAGAAATTGTAGGGGAGAAAAGGCCACTGTAGTCATTCAAGTAAGAGGTGATGGTGGCTGGAACTACAGTGGAAAAACAGACATGGGAAGAAGTAGACAGACTGGGAACCTATTCTGGAGATAGGCCTGCTGGCAGATTGAATCTGGAATATATATGTAGGGAGAGAAAAAATAAAAAATAACTCCTAGGTTTTTGACCAGAGCCACTAGGTATTGTCAATAACTGAAAGAAGGAAGAAATAGAGAAAAAATAGGTTTGAGGTAGATAGAATGGTTATATAGGGGAATCAAGAGTTGCATTTTGTACATATTATGCCTGAGATACCAATTAATATCCAAATGGAGATGTAGAGTAGGCAGTTATATGTATGCATCTGGAGTTTTGTGAAAAGATTGGATATACTCTGTATTTTAACAACCTAAATGAAAAATACTATTAGAAACATGTTTGAGAAAGGTGGAGGGAGACTATGTCTTTAAATTTACTCTGTAGGCTGTTGTGCTTCACATGGTGAAGTGCTGAAAAAACACAGGGTGATGTAAAGTTGTAATCATAAAACCAAAAACTGAAACATCTTTGTTTGCTTGATGCTCTTGCCAACTTAGTTCAAGTATTCCCCCACCAAAAGCCACATGACTGACAATTGCTTGTAGCAGAGAATGAGCACAATGAGGAGAAAAATAACATGGGCTTAGCTAATGAAGATTCGAAAGCAAGTCAAGGCAATACTCCCCTGATTCAGAACCAGATGCACCGCACTGCTAGTTCAAGCCTGAACACAATGGTCACTCCCAGATGATATCTAGGAAAAGGCATGACAATTGCAGAAAGGTTTATCAGTACTGCTGCATCCAAAGAAGAGCAAATTCTAAGAGGGGCATCTGACTACAAGGTATTAATAATGCATTAATGCATTTTCAATTTTGATTGTAGGTCCACAGAATTTCAGGGAAATGTAAACATCTCCTGACCTGGTTGTTCCCCAACACGGTCTTTGCTTCTAGTTGACCGGCTCTTTTACTTTATTGCAGGATTCATCATAAAAGGAAGTAAGTGAAAGGCATTTCAACTTTCACAAGAGGACTCTCAAGTTGCAGTAAGTATTGCCTTATAAATTATACAATTAAACGAGTTCAAATGAAAAGCACATGTGTTGAGCTTAATAGACATGCAAATATCAAGAATTTTTACTTGGGCTGATTTCTTTACAGTGAGGTCTAAACTCACCAAACCCCTTTGTGAAGACAATAGGGCAGGAAGTGGCAAAGTCATAATCAGTGAGGGACCTTAGATCTTTTTGAAGTGCAAAGAAGTAAAGTAACAGCCTACAGGGTAAAACTAACATCACACCTTTGAATCAGTAAGTGAAGAGAGAAAATCATTAACAGCTAACCAATTCTTTAGTGAGAATTTCAAAAACCAATTAGAAAGTCACTGGAAAATGTTATATTTATGCTTAATATTAAGTTTAGTTCTTCTAAAATTTATTTCCAATAAATTTCAGAATTTTAAAAACTCCAAAAGAACAATAGTTTTCCATTTAGGGACTTTTTTCCCCCTTTTAGTTTAATTCTGAGGGATTATTTGGCAGTTTCTGTGCAAGTCTAACAGATGACAGTAACTTGCACCCAGGGAGTGAGAATGAATGAGAAACACTTCAAAATTCACCTTAAAGGTGTTCATGTGAAGACCTAGACTTCAAGAACACATTGCATTCAAAAGGCATGGCAAAGTCAATGGAAGGTATGGGACACCATTGTTCAAACTAAGCCAAGAAGCCCTAACAGACCAGACAAAACCAAAATGGAGTCACCATGTTAAATGCCACATAATCAAACTGAAGTTTAAGGAAACAGATCCTAAAACAGACCAGTTTTTTTCTGAAAACAGGAGATTCCAGTCTACCTGAGTCAGCATAATAAGGAAGTCCCCTCTGCTTCAACCCTTACAGAAAAAGTAACTTGAAGTGACCTGATGTTAATCAGTTTTTTTCCTATTGTTCTGTTTCCTTGTTTTCACCTTACAAAACCTACTGTTCTGCCACTGCCCAGTGGGAGCTCTCATTCTGTTTTGTAAAATGGAGGCTGCCCCAATTAATGAAACACAAATAAAAGCCAATTCTATCTAAAACTAAATTTGTTGTAATTTATATATTGAAAGTAGTAATTAAAACCCTCTGAAACGGAGACCCCACCTCCTCCAAAAAAAGCACACTTCTATCTACCGTTCACTCTGAAGGCATTCTTGGGTGGTGAGGTGTGTTTCTTCCAATCTTCCACCCTCCCTTCTAGAAAGACTTATGTACCTTAGATCTCAGTCTGCCTTTCCTTAGTTTCAACATATTTACACCCATATAGGAGCGGAGGGAGAGAAGAAGAAACAGAAAAAGGAAGGAAGAAAGTAAAAGACCATCGATGTTCACTTTAATATGCCAGAGTTAAAAATGGTAAAGGCTATCAAAGTATGTGGTCTAACCAGGGTATTTATTCCCTTAGCCTCTTTTTGCGGTTTCCTCCTTTTCTCTTTCCCTCACTCATTTCTTTCTTCCTTTAGCAACTTCCTCCCAGCCTCAGCCTTGATGCCACCAATGGCCATACCATGCAAATGCAGACCAAAAGTTAAATTATGGCTATGTTTCAACAGTCTGGGAATCTGCTAGGAACTACAATATTCCGTGTCAAAAGACAGCCTCTGGAAGGGAAAGTTTGGCTAAGCTTCCTTTCCAACATACCAGTACCTCAAGAAAAGCCAAGGGATGGCTTCTTCCTGTTAAGGTCTACAAAGCAACCAAAATAACCTGCTGTCACCCTCACTCCAACAATGCATATAGATAAGGGGGCTCAAATCCCTTTAAGCTGTCAGGTTCAGGTGGAGTTAGGAAAAAAAAATCCCTTTAAGAAGCAAGGAAATAAATGGCAAATTATCTCAACTACACTAAATAATTCTAAGACAATCTGTGGGACCCATTTACATTTTCTTTTCTCAATAGCATCCTGCCAGATCCTGAACACTCTTCAAATGCCAGTAACATGGAAAGCATCATGCTACTGAATTAAACACAGGTTCTGCCTCAGAGATAAACATTCCAAACACCGAGATAACACAGGAAAGACTCAAACTTCCTTTAGGCATATGTCAGGCATGACTAGATCTTGGATAAGTCTTACAGTATCAGCAAGGCCTTCCTGAAAATAAGCTGGGGAATAATTTTGTAAGAGCAAGCATCTAGATAATGTGACCTTATCCCAATAGCCCTTCCACCCAACTCAGGGATGGTGTGCGTCCTGTTGAAGGGTGGTAAGGAGGGAATGTTTCAAGAAAAGAGAATGAGAAAGGGGAGAAAGCAGGATAATACCAAGAACACAGCAGTGGAAGAAGTGTTCTATACTAGTTTGTTTAACGCCTGTCATACAGATGAACATACAAGTTGAAAATATGTTTCATTCTTTCTGCTTATTTTGGGCTTTTATAGAGCAAAACAACTTAATTACATCAAAAGCATCTGCAAAGATAAAAATCTAGGGAGTTTTCAAAAGAGAATGTTTGGAGAGGGGGAGGGGAAAGGGAAGAGGCAGCAGAAGTTAGAGCAGGATAAGAGAGTCACAAAACTGGCTTTTGAACAAAAGAAAATAAGAGCATAAAACATTTACGAGTGTTTTCGCTCATATGATTTCTTCCTAAATCAATTCAAACATTAAATCATGATGGATTTACACCACAGTGAAACTCCTGACAACTTCAAAATCAACTTCATGTTTGGGTTCCATTCTTTCAGGTGATGAACAGTGGGAAATCCATGAAGGAATGTCACTTGAAGTCAGCCATTTATCATGAACCAAAATGGCTAAGGACCCCATAAACCGCAATGATCCATTTCCTATTAGCATCACACAACAGAAGGCAACCTCATTTGCATTAACAATTTTTATGACCTCCGTAGGCAAAGAGGCTAATGTTAGGAAACAGCTTATTTTTGTTCTGTCATAAATGTTCATGACCATACCATAAAAAATTCTTTAAGGATATAAACTACTGATTGATTCATTAAGGAATTCTTTAAAAAGGTTTTCCCCAGCTTAGGCTTTTTTGTTGTTGTTGTTGATTTAATCTTGATAAAGTAGTTTCACTCTTTCTAGTCAAGTTCTAGCTGGTATTCCATATGTAATAGACATTTCTTCTACCATAATCTCTAATATCACAGTAGACTACAATTAAAATAATTTCCCCTTAAAAATTTAGATGACGCTGACAATTTTTAGTGTCTCAAAGTTATATATATATATACCTTTTGAATTTTGGCATATATATTTCCTAGGTTTCCTAATTCCAAGAAAAGGCATGAAAATAGCATGTCATGATTTGAAACTAAGTAAAATTGTTAAAGCATTTAAGTTCAATATGTTGCCCATAAAAATACAATTTAACAGTTTAAACGTCTTTGTGGGTCACATCCAGATGACTAGGGACACTCCTGACTACAAACATGGCCAGGAGTTACCTTCCTACAACAAATGGTATCACTTCCAAACAGAGGGGAGAAAAAAGAAAGAAAGTAAAAGAAACCCAAATGGCAACATGAGAAAAGTAACTAAGGAAAATAGGTACCATATAAAAAGATTAGGAAAAAAGGGATATTTACTAAGATTTTACACGTTTATAGTTTTTAAAAACTTGGTTTGAAATGAGTTGTTGAAAGCACAAAAAAATCCCAATATTTATTCTGATGGTATTGTTTTGGCTTACTTTTAAACTCTGCAGTTTAAAATGTACACTGTATTTTTTACTGTATTTTTAAAGATTCTTTAGCCTTCCCTCCCCGGCCCTCCATTTATTTTCATTAGAAAGAGCAACAAACTTGAAAAACAAAAAAGTATATGTCAAATTATTTTTAATTGAGTACCCCTGAAAATGGCTATTTTATAAAGTCACAAATGCCCCAATGAAATGAGTCATCTTAGAAAATCATCATTATTTGTACACATTTACCAAAAGGCAAAGCCCTGAAGAGATAAAGAATAAGACATGGTCCACGTCCTTGAGGTACTTACCAACTATTTTGGGAGATGGGATACAATCATAAATAAGAAAATTAAATAAACCCTAAGTGAGCTATTAGAAAATAAGTAGATACCACCGTCCTTTTCAAATATTAGAACTAAAAAATTACTTGTTGAATTATCAAAGAGAATTTTAGGAAGTGAGAGAAAAAGAATAAGAGAGTTTGCGCAGGCATGCCAGTGAGCACGTGCGTGCCGTGAATTTGGATAACCAGGAAAGAAAGAATTCACGGAAGAGGTACAAATTTATCTTGGCCTTGAAGAATAAATCAATTTAGCATATGAATAATTTCAACTCCCCCCCCCCAACAAAATAATCTCCTGAAATGCACGGGCTCCCCATGAGTGCTGTCGCTACTAGAATTATCGTGCTGAGTCCTCCTCGACAGCTAGCCTTTCATACTTGGACTTTTAACCTCTCCATTTCCTGAAACTCCTCCTCACTGCCCAATCACCAAATGATGACCATCATTGTTTTCCTTTCTCCTTTGAAATCACCAATAACCCTCAAGTCAGATGATCCCACCCACCAAGAACTAGGGGATGATGCCCAGTGAGGACCGAATGTTTATGGCTTTATTTACGCCAGGCAGATTTTAATCATCAGAACTCTCCACACAAGGATAAATGAAAACAAAAAGTTACAAGGTGTCTCTAAAAAGATATAAAGGGACTCTGTTGTAATTCCTTCCAAGCTTTGCCCTAAAGATTTGGGAATGGGTATTTCAGAGCTCTTCAGGTCCCTAAGCATCGCAATGCTCCTTAGTCTTGGCCTTGCTCACCTCGCGTGTGAATTATTGCAACTCTTCCCTAACGTGTCTCCCAGACCATTCTATACTGTAAGGAGAATCTTCCTACATCACAACATAACATAATATCCTTGGATGAGAAATCTTCAGGGGATCTCCACCACCGACAGGTCTGATGCCGTAGCTCGTGCACCCCTGCCTTTTTCCCTCAAGGTGCCAAAGAAAATGCAATACTGATTGTGGAACACACAGAGATAACAGGAGGACACTTCTTGGTGACAAGAAGTACAAGCATCCCTAATGGCTAGAGGGGAAAGCATTATCACTGCACACCTGTAACTCATTCCCAGTCCTGCACAAGAGCTGGGAAAAGCTGGTTAGGTAATTGGGCCCTGTTTAACCCTATTTCTCACCTTTTTCTCTACAGCAGTGGTTCTCAAACTTTAATGTGCATAGGGGTCACCTGGGACCTTTTGAAAATGCAAACACTGCTTCCCTAGGTCTGGGCCTGAGATTCTGCATTTCCAACATGCTTCCAGGTGAGGCCAGCTCTGCTGGTCTGTGGACCACACTCCAGGTAGAGAGACTCTAGCAATGGTCCCCAACCTTGGCTACACATTAAAATCATCTGTAAAACTCTAAAATTCTGAAACCCAGGCTACACCTTATATCCATGAAAGCAGAATCATTAGGGGAGTTGTTTTCAAAGCTGCAGAGGTGATTCTAATGTGCAGCCAACGTTACATTTTCTAATTCAGCCAAACCATTCTACTCGTTCTTTTTACCCTATGCCTTTGCCCACACGTGTTCCATTCATAGACTGCCCTTTATCTCCTCAGCTAAGTCCTGCCCTTCTTGTAAGACCTCCAGGACTGCCTGTACCACTCTTTAATCTCTGTCTTACGTTGGCAGTGGAGTGTGTGCTCCTTGAAGCAGGTGTTATTTTATACACTTCTTCATACTCTCCAGGGCTGGCAAGTACAAACGTTATATGTACCTTACTATGACTTTGAGATGGACACTTAGGGAAAATCAGCAAATATTAATAACAGCAAGTGAGTTCTTTCACATGCGAAAATAAAAGAAACTCAAATGAAAAAGTCCTCACAGAGAACAAGTACTTTCCCGGCCAGGAAGGGATATTTTCAGGACTTGACCGTGCTTGCCAGACAGGTGCAGAGATCCAGTTCCTCTCAGTTAAGAAAAGCAAATCCTCTATCCAGCCACTAAGATTTGCTCTCAGGAAAGGGTAAAAAGCAAAAACGAAGTTGGAGCCCAGGGTCATGACCTTTAGGTTAAGATGTGGGGAGGCTCAAATAACAAGCCATTCCCCACCTCACGGAAGCAAGAATGCTCTGGGCAGGGTGGCCACTGGGAGCCCATTCAAATCTGGGAATGAATGGACTGGGTCCTCCAATTTAACTAATTCCCTAACTACTCCATTTTAGGATATAAAAGGCTCCTAGTGCCATAAATACACAGAAAAAGAAAGGACATTGTTAATAGAGATATTTCCAAAACCTGAGTTCATGAAATGCTTTGTTAATAGACTATCTTATTAATATAATACGTAATCTCTTAGCCAGAAAATATTTTCAATATAAAATTAGAGACAAAAAAGTAATATAAGACTTGTAGTGGTCAGAAACAAATCAGGAAAACATACCCAGGGAAATTCCTCACAATTCTAAACTGAGAAAAATTTAAATTGGAAGATATATTGATGAAGAGATTGATCTCCAAAGTCAAATAGGCTTGGATTGAAATCCTGACTCTCTCCACTCACTGTGTGTCCTTGGGCAAACTTCTTTAACTTTGTAGGCCTCAATTTTCTCTCTGCAAAATGAGATTATAATGACAATTTATGCATCTATTTTAAATGTAACTATGGCAGTTCTTCTAACAATGTATACTGTACTATACAATAAATGCTAAATGTGTTAAATTTGTTTTTAATCTGTACAAATAAGGCTTTACCATAAAGGCCATTGCATATAGTGGTTATATTATAATAACCTACACTTTGATCCTACCAAACTACATGCCTTTTCCTGAACTTGCATACTTTTTTTTTTTTTTAATTTTGTTTTCTAGAGACAGACCTTGCTCTGTAGTCCATGCCAGAGTGCAGTGGCACCATCACAGCTCACTGCAGCCTCGAACTCCTGGGCTCAAGTAACCTTCAGCCTCCCAAGTAGCTGGACTGCAGGCATGAGCCACCACCCTCAGCTAATTTTTCTACGTTTTGTGGAGAAGGGGTCTCACTACCATGCTCAGGCTGGACTCCAACTCTTAAACATTCCTCCCATCTCAGCCTCCCAAAGTGCTGGGATCACAGGCATGAGCCGCCGCACCGAGCCTGCATACATGTTTTTAATGCGTCAGTGGTTCTGCACACTATGCTTCTTGCCTGGAATGAACCTTCTCCACGCCTTCTCTTGCTTTTCTGTTGTTATTATTATTAATTTGTTTTTAAGTCTCACTTCCACATTGTCTCCTTTCCTCTCGATGTTTTCTCTGTCACCTTCACCAGCAGAGGCTGTCTCTTGAGCTTCTAAAGTACTTTACAGGAACTTGTATTGGAGTGCACATCACCCCCTAAATTATGAGCACCTGTGTTCCTATCATTTGTGAGTTTCTGCAGCTGTGCTAATATGATAGCCACTAGCCACATGCCACTATAAATATTTAAATTAACTAAAATTAAAATTCAGTTTCTCAGTCACATGAGCCACATTTCAAGTGTTCAAGAGCCACATGTGGCTAGGACTACCATATTGGACCATGCAGAACAGAACATTTCCATTATCACAGAATGTTCTATTGAACAGCACTATTACACTCCATTGGGCAGGAACCATGTCTTATTCTTTCCTAGAGCCTAACTCTAGCTACAGTGAGTTTGTAAATGAATGACTATATTGACAAACAGGTATGTTTATACTGTATGTTCATACTGTTTTGGCTGTACAAAAAGTGATTAATTATTCATTAAATGTTTAAACCCACAAGAGAAAACATATACAACATACACAAAACAGCTAGCATGAAGGTCACCACGTAGCAGGTGATGAATAAAGGTTGCTTAATCACATGAATTGTTTAAGAAGTTCTAGTCCTTACTTTCTGATAACTCACAATTCAAACTCTGCCAGGAGACCATTAAAGAGATTTTATGCTATAGGATACCACTTCAATGGTGAATGGTCAGTACGATTTAGTAGTTTGGTGGTGTTTTACTTGCCTAGTCTTGCCAAGTCTACTTGATCCCTAATCTTAGAACCAGATTGTAAACCTCACAGTGTAACTTCATGAGAGCATGAACATCGGTTCTGCAAAGTCTCTTACAGACAGGGCCAGTGGCACAGCAAACAGAAGGCATTACCCCAAGGCCATACTAGAGCTGCAAAAATCACTCCTTTTGTGATTGCTGCTTTCTTGCCAATGACTTCCCCATGCCCCTTTGTTCCTCCCTCATCCTGAACAAAGACTGTGAAGATATCCAATTACTAAACTGCCCTGCTTCATCATGCCACCCAATCCAGCGTCCATCCTCTCTTCCCTCTTTAGAATCAGTCAGCACAAGTTCAAACCCTACAAAAAGACCTCCATGGTGCTGAGATGCCCCACAGTTCCCCTGCTGTGCTCTCCTTTGCTCCATCAAGTCAATCAACCTAACTATCTACAGTAGCATTCCTAAGGTCTTTCCAAAGCTTTGCAAGTCAGCAATGGGATGCAAAGAAGAGAGCACAATGCAGACCGTGATGGAGAATGCTCATTAGCTACTCAGTAAGAGCTATTACCAGCTTTTCAGAGAGGCAGAAACTGAAAATAACATCCAAACTCATGCTGTATGCTTTACAGTTCATATTATATAAATATTCAGAGTAAACTATGTAGACTAGTAGTTCTCACTTTACAGGGTGGGTTTTGTTATTAACAAATCTTTCAGTCCTTGGTGGCATTACAGAGAGATACCTGCACACATCGGGTGTGTTAGTGGTCTCAGGGCTCCCAGAAATTCCACATCCAGTTCTCTTTCTTTAAGGTTTTAGTCCCCAGTGAGACGCATGAATTCAACTTTATAAGGAAAACCTTGGGAACCACCTACTTCACAATTTGGTCTAAGTTTGGCATGGATTCACAATTTCAGCATGTTGCTTAATACACAGCCATCGTGTTGACAGTATTTTCAAATAATGTGGGTTCCTCCCTTCCTCCCTCTTTTAGCAGTATAAAGGAATAAAAAAATAAATAAAAATGAATGGGCTGCTTCTCTATTCATTCAACTAACATGTACTGAGTACCAAGTACTATACTAGGTATTGGGAGTGCAGAAGAGAAAAAGCACTCACTCTGTGTGATGAAACAGACATGTGTGCCCCACATGGAAATGCTCCAAATGTCTCTAACGCAGAGGGTAGACAATATGTTACGGAAGGCTTCACCAAAGAGGTAACTCTGGAGCTGAACTGAGCCATCCTTTCATCAGGCAAACAGGTTTGGGCAGAGCAAAGGCAGAGAGAGAATTCCAGGTGAGCAGAGGGAACTGTGTGTACAAAGTCACTGAGATGTGAGAATGCCTGGGTTTTAGGAACAATGGGGCAAGTCCTCAGTGTTGCCAGGGTACAGCCTAGGGGCAAGAGGAGAGGAGATGAAACAGGGCCAGATTATGATATGTGACCAACTGGCTGAAGAATATGATAGAATACTGGCCTAGAAATCATTTTTAGTTGATGACATCAGTGGAATGAATACAGAACTATGTTTAGAGAATAAATTGCCTGGCTGGGAAAAAAATCCTACAGGTCAAATGTTGTTCATTTTAATGTACTTTCAAAAGGAAAAGACTCATATAAATGACAGCTAATAATGTCAGCCGGTACAGGTAGGCTGTTACATGCCTACAGTAAAGTTCACCATAAACTTGAGATGATCTATCTTAAATGAAACTTTATTTATTTTGGGGGGGCGAAAATATCCAAACCATGATTTAGAAAAGTGAAAAGGGCCAGGCATGGTGGCTCACGCCTATAATCTTAGCACTCTGGGAGGCCAAGGTGGGTGGATTGCTAGAGGTCAGGAGTTCCAGATCAGCCTGATCATGAACGAGACCCCATCTCTACTAAAAATAGAAAGAAATTATCTGGACAACTAAAAAATATATATATAGAGAAAAAATTAGCTGGGCATGGTGGCACATGTCTATAGTCCCAGCTACTTGGGAGGCTGAGGCAGTAGGATCACTTGAGCCCAGGAGTTTGAGGTTGCTGTGAACTAGGCTGACACCACGGCACTCTAGCCCAGGCAACAGAGCCAGACTCTGTCTCAAAATAAAAAAAAAGAAAAAGAAAAGAAAAAAAAAGTGAAATGGAGCCATCTGCCCAGTAGATAAGCATTTATATAAGATGTGTGTTTTAAGTAACAACATTTATATTATTGTGATATCAAAATAAAACAGTGATATCAAAAGATGACTCATCCATTTCATACCAAATACAGCAAGTACCTGAAAGATAAAGCCTCGAAAACTCACATTATCATTGAAAGGAATATGGTACTACCATTAGCATTCATTGAAGCCCCTCACTGTCTTGTTTTGGCTACATGTGGAAGGTAATTAAAATGATCCATTTGGTAGTTGCATGATGAAATAGGATAGGAAGCCAGGTGTTCACACTACTATATTTTCCATAGAAACACTTCAAGGTTAAAGCCCACTTTACCTTTTCCATCTTTCAGAAGCCAGGTAGCAGCATAGCAGTTGTCATAATCACAAAGACAGTGGAATAAGTCACTGGTAAACTCCAACAGTCCCATCTATTTCAGTCACTGCAGTCAGTAAGCTGTTGGTTCTGAATGAAGTAGCTCTTATAGAGCCCTTTTTGCATTTTCTACAAACACTGTGCCTTGTCAACAGGAAAAACCTCCATGTCCTCTTAATTCTGGAGGCAATTAGTACCAACCAAGAATGTAGGCTGTTGCTATGGTAATGGCATACCACCACCAAATATCACCCATGGACAATTCTGATTTAACTGCCTTGATAAAGCAGAAAACAATCCAAGTTGTCACAGACACCAGACTTTTATCATCCAAATAAACATGGACTGTTCCCCTTTCTATGCTTAATCAAGGGCAAGATTGAATGTAAAGTGGAATCAACCTACACAAAATAATTATTTAAGCCAGTATCAGTAAAATGATAATTTACATTCTATTCAAATAGGTAGATATATTAAGGATACGACTAAAAAGCATATTTTACTGAAGATCCTCTCTAGTCAATCTTTTTTTTTGAGACAGAGTCTCACTCTGTTGCCCAGGCTAGAGTGAGTGCCGTGGCGTAAACCTAGCTCACAGCAATCTCAAACTCCTGGGCTCAAGCGATTCTCCTGGCTCAGCCTCCTGAATAGCTGGGACTACAGGCATGCGCAACCATGCTCAGCTAATTTTTTCTATATATTTTTAGTTGGCCAATTAATTTCTATTTTAAGTAGAGACAGTGTCTTGCTCTTGCTCAGGCTGGTTTTGAACTCCTGACCTTGAGCAATCCTCCCGCTTCGGCCTCCCAGAGTGCTAGGATTATAGGCGTGAGCCACCACACCTGGCCTTCTAGTGAATCTTTATTATTATAGTTCTGGGAAACAGATGGAAAGAGAGATGGCTGTTAGTTTCCTTTCACCAAATCAGAGTCCCTTGAATGTACAGTCAGGTAGCTCAATCTCTAACTGAAGAGTATGAGGCACAATCTTCATCTTCTTGTCCTCAGTTGTCAGAAGGGTGATCAATAAAGGAAAAGAAAGCATGGTGGCCTTACAAGTTCTGTGTCACTTGTTTCAACTCCCTACTTTTAATAAATGTCATAACTTCCCACATATCCCCAGAACTTATCTAAAAATTGAACCTGCACAAAAGTTCTTAGGCTTATATAAAACAGATATTTTTAGGTCAGTTCTCCAAAATCTCTTAGATGTATGCTCAGAGACATACTACAAAAACAGTAATATCCAACTAATAAGAAGTGCAGATCTTTCATTTCTATTTACTGTTGAAAAGAAATAACCCTGTTGGCATTTTTCAAAGCTCAGCTTCACTGCTATTCATTAGTACTTGGTGCAGACTGGTCGGCTCAGAGGAGTGACTGGTCCTTGGTCCAAAAGCGGCAATCTGGCTGCAGCCCTGCAGCGGCACAAACGTGCTCACACCAGAAATGAGGGACCAGTACCTCTCCCTGTACAGATAGATACATACCCATTTCCCCAAGTGGAAGAAAGATCCCAGCCCTTTTTTTCCTGGGTAGTCTTCTTGCTCATCTGGATAAAAAAGCTTTTTGGACTATTTTTAGCTAACACAGCCCAAAATGTTTTATGCATCCCACTACCACCAAAACAAAGAAAGGAGGGGGGCAATAATATTAAACTGACTTTTAGTAAGTTTAAAAATGGTTTTTTAATTATTCCATGCAGATAGGTTTAAGTTGATGCTGATATTTTTTCCCTCTTATTATAAGGCTGCTAAAACCTACTACAGGCCAGGCACAGTGGCTCATGCCTGTAATACCACCACCTTGGGAGGCCGAGGCAGGAAGACTGCTTGAGCTCAGAAATTCATGACCAGCCTGGGCAACATAGTGAGACCCTGTCTCTACAAAAAGACAAAAAAATTAGTTGGGCATAGTGGTACATGCCTGTAATCCAGCTACTCAGAGGCTGAGGCAGGATGATCTCTTGAGCCCAGTAGATTGAGGTTACAGTGAGCTATGATGACATCACTGCACTCCAGCCTGGGCAACAGAGTGAGACCCTGTCTCTTAAAACAAACAGACAAAGAAATAAACACCTATTAAAGATACTACTTCCACTTCACTAGAGCAACAACTCTACCCAAATAAAAAAATGGTAACTTTTAACTCTCATGCTTTGTATAAAAATATATTCAAGGGCAGTGTTTCTCTTGTTCACATATGAGTGAGTCATAAGATACTCAGCCACTGCAGGGAACAAAAATATTGGGTATATGTTTTAAATTAAAATTTATTTTCAGTAGCACATAACAAAAATAGATAATTTCAATGAATAACAGATGACAGGGTTGAATATGAATGTATGATAACAGACAACTGCAAACGTTTAGACCATTATCAGGGCATATGTATCTCAAATGACAATGAATGTTGTACTCCATTTTAACAAAAGACCTCTCCTCCTCTCAAAGGAGTCATTATTTATCATTTACAGAGTGCCAACAGTGAGGTAGAGTGTGCAGTTTTTTAGAACATGAGTACAAATTCTTGGTGTAAGTCTTGGTATGGGGAAAAAATAGCATGTATGACTAATTACGTGCTCTATTCGAGTTCTTTTCTATTTTTTTAAAAACAATCCAAAAACTCACCCCCCCAAAAAATTTCATATAATTAATCTTTTAGAGGGTGAGCTCATTTTGAAAAGCATGGCATCAACAGGACTTAAAGTAGGCTAGACGAAATACTTTGTCATATGCAATGGGGACATATGATTTTAAAAATCTAAACATGCAGTTTGGAGAAACTACATGATTACAAGTAGATTATATCAAGAGGCTAAGGCAGGAGGATTGCTTGAGCCCAGGAGTTTGAGGTCTCTGTGATCTACACTAATGCCATAGCACTCTACTCAGGGCAATGGAGTGAGACTCTGTCTCAAAAAAAAAAAGGTAGAAGATTATAAAAGCCACCTGCATATTAAACATCCACCTTAGGTTAATATTCTAGGCCCAGTGTGAAAATCTACTCAGGTTAATCCACCTCACAAGGTTATGTTGCTCCTGCCATGACTACAACCCTCAGAATTGTCTCCTGCTATGCCATTCCACCTCTTCTACTGAAGGCCAAATCTCTAAAAAGTTACGACAAAAAACAGTTAACAGGCTATTTGATATTAAAGGACAGTGATAATGCTCAAGTCCATGGCCCAAATGCTAAGAAAGGTTTGCCAAAATGACTTTATTTAGACATTCATTTCAGAACCCAATAAATCTCAGTTTGGAGTTACACACTCCACCCATCTTAAAGTCATGTGACCTTGGGGCAAGTGACTCAATTTCTTGGAGCCTATTTCCTCATCTGAAAAATGAGGTTAATAATACTACCATATGGGGTTGTTATGAAGATTAAACGAGAAAGTATTAGGTAACGTCCTGAGTACTATATTTAGCACATAAGAGAGGCTCAGTAAATATCTCTGCTGCTGCTCCATTTTTACTTCCTGACGTGGTGGGGAACCTGTGGCGTTGGGGCCACATGTGGCCTTCTGGATCACTGCATGCTGTCTTTTGACCGAATCGAAATTTTACAGAACAAAACCTTTTAATAAAGCTTTCCCTGTCCTGCAAGGCTGTATTTACTGTTTGTCTTTTGCCTGAACTTCATGATTTAATTTTTGGAAGTCTCACTGTGTTTCATTTTTCTTCCTAAAATCAATCTTAAATGCGAAAATTATTTCCAAAGGTGCCACTTCCATCATATTGCATCCTCCTCCTTCCTATTCAAATCTTTTCACCCTGCAGAATGAAGAATAGCTAATTTTTGGCCTGACCCCCCTGAAAGATGCAGCATCTTCTCCTGCTACTCCTGAGAGTTCATTCTCATCAAAGAGATCTCCTAATCGACTCCATGTACAGGTAATCCAAGCCCCTGCATGAGCTTATCAGAACAGTTCATCCTCTAAACCAGTGTTACTCAAAGTGTGGTCCTTTGACCAGAGATGGTCCCTAATAAGACAAGTACAGAACAGAAATGTAACTGTTGAATCTAATATTGAAAACTTGGGATTTTGCATGTCTTTTTAAATTTCCTTTTTCTAGTTTTTATGTTTATTGTATTTTTCAAAATTATTGTTCTACTCCAAATTGGAAAGAAAATAAATTGGTCTTCATCACAGACAATGTGAGAAGCACTGCTCTAACAGACTGCCCTGCTCTATTAAATGCTATCTCCCTTAGCTCCTAGGGCACAGATGGTCTCCCCTATTAAAATGGTGGGTTGCAGCCAGGCATCATGGTGCGTGGCTGTAGTCCCAGCTACTCGGGAGGGTAAGGCAGGAGAACCCCTTGAGCCCAGGAGTTTGAGGCTGCAGTGATGAGCTACAACAATGCCATTTGCACTCTACCCAGGGCAACGGAGTAAAACTCTGTCTCAATAAGTAAATAAAATAAAATAAAAATGGAAGGTTCCAAGTAATATGAACACTGAAGACAATACTAAGCTATACAGGACCTACTCTACCTCAGGAGCAAACATAGTCATCTACTTGTCTATATGTTATGTATTAGTTGTAATTCTGCCCACTGGAATTTTGCTAGATAACAACTTATTATGGCATGGAATTTGATACAGGGTTGGTCCATTTTGGGCTCCTTCCAAGCAGTCTCTAAGTTTTTGTTCACTATTTTAATAAGTCGCTTTGGTTAGAAATTAACTTTAAGCAAAAATATTTAAATAAGTGCTCCCATGGCATGAACCCCCAAGATCAACATTATGAGGAAGTTCTAGTTGATTTGTTCTTTAATCAGTAGCGTAGATTCAACATCATCATCTTATTTGTATGAGGATGTTAACAGTGCCTTCTACATGAATTATAAACCCCAGTGCTCCCATTATAGAGCCAGGTACAGTAAACTTATGTAGGTTTTTGATGAGCTAACCCTAGTCAAAGCATGAAAATGGCCACCAATATAAATGGGTGGCTGGCCAATTCTCTTCCAACTTTAGTGAGAAGTTTAATTTAGCAAACATATGTAAACACTGACTATGTAAAAAGAATCATACTAGGAGGTGAGGGTAGACCACCATTAACAACATATAGTGCCTAGAGCTACCCTAATAGGAACATGATACAAGTATATGAATAACTACTACACAAAGTAGTATCCAACAGGTACTGTGATAGATTTATAAACTTGTATTTATGGAGAAGTTCTGAGAAGATAATCTTCCATCTAGTTGGGAGGGTCTGGATAGGTTTTACGCAATAGAGTACATTTGAGGGAAGCTAAGAGAATGGATAAGACATCAACAGCTAACAGTATTACACGGAGAATAAAGAAATGAGCATAAGGTTATACGTACACAAACACAAACTCATTAGTTTATTGCCCACAAACTTCCTCCTTAAATTCTGTGGCTATCGTACCAAAAAATATTGTATCATTTGGGAAAGTTATAAACCACTATGGAAATCTATTCCCTCACCACTGGATTGTATTGTATTTTATGGTTGTTAATTCAAAATGTGAATATAAGAAACCAGATTTCCGAAGTGAGGAAAAGGACAATACATGCAAAGAAATTTCCAGTTTATATTTATAAGATAATATTACAGCAACATTATAATGTTAATAAAGTTGTTTAGTCATAGACTATTAACATCAACTTCTTTAGGTTGGCCAGAGGTGCAGAAGCTCAGAGTTATGTTCAAGAGTGAGAAGTAACAAGCCAGAACAGAGCGAGAGACAACAAGCCGGAAACATTCCTGCTGCTAAGTATGCAAGTATTACCTAGGAATTCTCAGGTACTTGGGGAGGAGCCTGGACCAAGGCACAGACTTAGTTGAGTATTGAACAGAGGGGACTCTCCCTATAGGCTGGGGAACATGTGGCCATTCAGGCCACAACAAAATAAACCTACACACAAAATCCCCTCTATCTGACACTTCATCTTGGCATTTTTTTGATAAGGGTACCCCCACACACACACACCGCACCCAGGTTCTCCTGTATTTGTTAGCTCCTGACTGGCTTCAAGCCATGAGCATCCCAGTCAAGAGAAACTACCAAGATGAGGAAATAGAATTTCTTAAAGAGTTTTAAAAAATATATGCCAACAGCTCTTTCTCTACCCTCTATTCCTTTGGAGCTTAAAAATTACACTTTTTCAATTAAGCTTTTCTTAATGGAAAATATCCTTTTGGCTACATATCACAAATATTGCTCTTATTTTTCTGCATTTTAATATACCAAACATTTGTCAATGAACACGGGCTTTTGAGAATCAGATAAATGTAGGTTTTCCTGGAGCTCAGGTCATATCTGGGAGAGCAGTGGGAGATGAAGCTAGTACAGGAAGAACTTGGAGAATCAATCTAGATACAAAGATTCCAGATAAGATACAAAGATTATGGATAACATTTATTGAGTGCTTACTGGATGCTTCACATAGATTTTCTAAATTAATCTGCCCAATATCCTTATGACATATTAACCCCATTTTACATATAAGAAAACTGAGGAAAGGAAAAATACAATTGCTAACATTTAGATGAATAGGCTTCTTCCTTTTCTTTCAGTAGTAAGGCCAATGATAACTTTGTCTTCTGGGAGAAGACAAAGTCTTCTCCCAGAAGTCATAGGTGCCATTTTGGCACCCAAAGCAACCACACGAAAGAAGCCCTTGAGATCTACAAATTAGTATAATCCCTGTCAAAATCCCAGCTGACTTTTTAGCAGAAACTGATATGCTCATTCTAAAATTCATTCAGAAATGCAAGAAACCAAAAATAGCCAAAACAATCTTTAAAAAGAAGAACAAAGATAGAGAATTCAGACCTCTAATTTCAAAACTTAATCCAAAGCTATAGTAATCAAGACTGTGTACTACTTGGCATAAAAACAGACATTCAGATCAACAGAAGGAATGCAACTTGACAGCTGAGAAAAAAACCTTACCCTTATGGTCAACTGATTTTTTTTATAAGGGTACCAGGATAATTGAATTGGGAAAAGATAATTTTTTGGACAATGGTACTAAAACAACTAGATATCCACCCACATATAAAGAAGTTAGGCCCCTTCCTTATACTTTACATAAAAATTAACTCAAAATAAATTATAAACCTAAATGTAAGAGCTGAAACTATAGAACGCTTAGAAGAAAATGTAGTTATAAATTTCTATGACCTTGGATTAGGCAATGGTTTCCTAGACAAGACCCCCAAAACACACGTGACAAAATAAAAAACATAAACAGGATATCATCAAAATTAAAAACTTTTGTGCTTCAAAAGATACAATCAAGAAAAAGAACAGACAACCCATAGAATGACAGAAAACATTGTAAATTCTATATCTGATAAAGGCCTTGCATCCAGAATATGTAAAGAATTCTTACGACTCAACAATAAAAAGGCAAATAACACAATCAAAAACTGGGCAAAGGATTTAAAAAAAATATTTCTCAAAGACAGACATACAAATAGCCAATAAGCACATGAAAAGGTGCTCAACATCATCAGCCATTAGGGAAACACAAATCAAAAGCACTGTGAGATATTATTATGACTTCATATCCACTAGGACAGCTAAAAGAAAAAGACAGGCATTAGCAAGTGTTGGTAAGGATATGGAGAAAGTATAACCCTCATACATTGCTGATGGGAACATAAACCGGTACAGTCACTTCAAACAACAATTTGGAAGTTCCTTAAAATGTTAAACATACTGTTACCATATGACCCAGCAAATCCAGTCCTATAACCAAGAGATATGAACATACCTTCACACAAAAATTTGCACTTGATGTTCATAGCAGCATCAAGTACTATTTATAATAGCCAAAAAAAGAAAACATGGAAAAAGCCCAAATGTCTGTCAATTGATGAATGAAAAAACAAAATGTGGTACACTGATACCATGGAATAGTATTTGGTAATAAAAAAAATGAAGTATTGATACATATTACTACATGGACGAACCCTGAAAACATTATTTACGCTCAGTAAAAGAAGACAGTCATAAAAGCCCGCATAGTATACTATTCCATTTGTATTAAATGTCTAGAATAGGCAAATCTGTAGAGATAGAAAGATTAGGAATTGTCTAAGGCTGAGGGATTTTAGGGGAAATGGAGGTGACTACCAATAGGTATGGGCTTCTTTTTTTAGGTGATGAAAACATTCTAAAATTGATCGTGGTAATGGTTGTACAACTCTGTGAATATGCTAAAATCCACTGGATTGTATATTTTAAATGGGTGAATTTTATGGTATGTGAGTTATACCTCAATAGAGCTTTAAGAAACAAAACGACAGGCCCTTGAATCAAATGGGGGATGAGTAGGAGTATGTGGAAGGCTGACAGGTACCTTACACACAAAGGGGGTGGAATGGGGCACTTCCTGCCCCTGACATTGGGTTTCTGACTGCCTAGTCACTGAAGACGGGACAGAAGGGGAGTATTTGCCAAGAAGGTAGCTGGCTTTAAAATGTGCACAACCTTTAAAAATTTTCTTTTAAAATTGTTGGTAAAAAGGCTCCAGTTGTCATGCCCTGGTCATAGCACAGAAGAAAGTGCAACAAATCGAGCTGAAAAATTAAATCCCTAGAGATTATTCCCAAACCGAACAATATGGCTGTCACCGCACTCGGTGTAGGGAAAATAAAACCCAACCATAATCTTCCTAGTTAAAAAAATAAAAAAGAAGAAGAAAGTGCAGGAAAGATTGTAAGAAAGGACAGATTGTTCCTTAGGGATCAACTTGATCCTGGGCTTCCTGAGCCCTTACCATCTAACTTATACATTGAACATGGTGCTCATATCCTAAAGATGGTTAAAACAGACTTCAAGTGGCTGGTCATTTCAGAAGGACAAAACCCTCAGACTCCTTGATTCCAGTAAGTTGAGTACCTGCTCATTTAAGAGGTAAGGTATAATTCCTAGATGCTGAGAACTCCTGGCGCCTTCCTTCTCCAGAATGTCCGTCCAATCACTTGCCCACTTGTCCAAGTAATGATCCATTAATGCTAACTGAAAAAATTTTAAACTAAGTTTATGGTTTAAAAGAAGCTGCCAGCACAGTGGCTCACAGCAGTAATCCTGAGAGGCCAAGGCAGGAGGATTGTTTGAGGTCAGGAGTTGGAGACCAGCCTCAGCAAGAGCGAGACCCCACCTCTACAAAAAATAGAAAAATTAGCCGGGCATGGTGGTGCACACCTGTAGTCCTAGCTGCTCAGGAGACTTAGGCAGGAGAATCTCTCGAGCTCAGGAGTTTGAGGTTGCAGTGAGCTGACACCACTGCACTTTGGCCTGGGCAACAGAGTGAAACTCAGTCTCAAAAAAAAAAGAAAGCTTCCTAGCATGTGTCCATTACAGCACAGCCACAAATCAATGATGAGATACCTCAACACTGACAATTATATAGAATGAATGAATATTCGAAATCTGAGGTTGTCCTACCTAAAATGGGTTCTGCACCCCTCTATTTGGGATTTTTAAGTAGAGTAAAACACTGTGAGGTTGCTGCTGCCTTTTAGCAAGAATAAACATTATCTAGGGTTTTTTCACAGAATGCCTACCTTTCTTCACTTCTTCAAATGAGTACATGTGATAAAAAAATATATTCAGCAAAATATCAGAAGCCATAAGGCAGTACAAATTAAAAGGTAATAGCAACAAATGATTAGATAGGTTCTCCATACACGGAATTTTCTGGAGTATATTAAAAAGGAATTTTCTTAATATATAAAAGCCAACTTGTTTTACTCTGAATTTATTCAAATTTAAGAGCAGCAGACGCTTTCTAGGAATTTATTCTAAGTAAATAATCCAAAAAAGAGGAAAAAGCTAAATGTATAAAGTTATACATCATTTTTAACAGTAGAAATTTTGAAATAGCCTAAACGCTCAAACAGAGATATAAGTAATTAATCCATGACACATGTACTCTATGGAGTATTATGTAACTGTCAACAATACTTAAGTAGCATATGGAAAAACAGGATATAATTTTTATAATCATAATGCTAAATTATACACAATGATTATAACTATGTATCATTATGTAAGCACATGAACAAGAATGCAACAGAAAAAGGTATTATGAAATGAGATTTCATATATTTTGTAGGGGGAGTGGAAAAGAGTCAGGGAAAATACAATGTGTTAACTAAGCACTTCTTTCTACTTTATAGTAGAAAGTCTAAAGTTATTTACATGAAGTATTCATAATAAATTGTTAAGTGGACAAAGATTTATGATATATGGGCATGATATAATGATTGGGGTTTTTTTTTCCTGTTTAGTGGGAAATTTTTAAAACAATTTTATTGAATTATAATTTATATACCATAAAACATATCCATTATAGGTATATATTTCAATAGTTTAATGTAAATTTACAGTTATGCAACTATCACCACAATTCAGTTTTAGGACATCTTCATCACCCCAAAAATATCCATCATGCCTGTCTGCAGCTAATCCCTATCTGCTTTCTATCTCCATATACATAATTGTATTTCTTTTTCTTTTTATTTAATTTCATTTAAATTTTTTAATTTAATTAATTTTTAAATTTTTTAAAAAAAATCACAGGCGTACTAACATTTTGATTACATAAATTGCTTTTGTACCACTTGAGTCAAAATTATAAGTATGCCCCTCAAAATGAAAATAAATCATGTTTATATACTAACACAGAAAAGTTGGAATGGACATGTACCAAAATTGTATGCAGTAGTCCATTTATAGAAAATATTAATGGAATTTTGAAAAATATTTTTCTGAAGTTTTTAGCCAATTAGCTTCTCTTACCTATAGAGAAAATTTATTTTAATTTCCTTTTAAAAAAGGATATATGAAATTTCCACATAAATATGGCAGATTGCACAAATGTATTTACTTTCTCTTCCTAGCAAAACCCAAATAAAAGTAAATGGTTTTTTTAAGACATGAAATCAAAAGGACAAAAGAGGACAGAAGCAAATGAAACAGCAACAAAATTTGTAAATTTAAAAGCAGATGGACAAGTAAAAATTGACTTTGCAGAAATGAGAAAGTTGAATCCCAACTCAGTAATGGGGGAAGTTTAGGAACAATCAGTATTATTACACAGTAAACCATATCCCACTCCCTACCCCCACCCCCAGCCCAAAGGCAGCACCAGGTTAGATTCCAGGTATAGGGATAAAGGTGAGGTTAGAAACAGAAGGATTAACTAAAATTCTCTTTTAAAAATCAGCTAAATCCCCAGATCCTCTCCCTAATTCCAAGCAGGCAACCATACCTCCCCATTCTACAGAAAGCTGGCCACGCACAGTTAAGGGTAGGGATACCATTCTACAAACAGGGGGATTAGATGAATATTGTATATACTGAAGGCCAAGTCCACCCATCTCCAGACCTCTTCTCCAATTCAGCTCCCAGAAAGATGGTAACTAGTCCTATACCATCAAAACAGGAGGTTAGATTTTTCTCTGTAGGATCTAACCAGTCTGGGGAAAAAGGACTTAACATACCAACAGTGGGCATTTCTCAGTGAAATGGCCCATAGGTGGCAAGACTCACCATGGAATCAGAGCTTCTTACCACCTTTATGGGGCCACTGTTCTTACATAAGAGCAGACAACCAGGATTACCAAACAACTGAGAAATATCTCAGACAGAAAATAGAGATCAAAACAAAAAACAAAATGCAACCTGGAGAAAACAGAGACTTTTCAGGGAGAAAAAAATCATTTAAATATTTACTCTATTAATATGTTGAGAAAAGAGAAAATAATGCATGCATAAAATAACAAGTAATATAAGAGCATATACTTTACCCAGATGAATTGAAAACTTATGTCTACACACACACAAAAAAACCCTGCACATAAATGTTTTGAGCAGCTTTATTCATAATTGCACAAACTAGATGCAATCAAGATGTCCTTCAATAGGTGAATGCATAAACTGCAGGACATCCATACAATGGAATATTATCTTTTTATTCAGTGATAAAAATAAATGAGCTATCAAGCCACAAAAAGACAAGATGGAACCTTAAATACATATTGCTGAGTGAAAGAACCCAATCTGAAAAGCCTACCTACTGTATGATTCCAACTATATGACATTCTGGGAAAAGGCAGGACTAGAGAGACAGTAAAAAGACATGTGGTTGTCCAGGACTTGGAGGGTAGGAGAGAGGAATGAATTAGTGGAGCACAAGGAATTTTTTAGGGCAGTGAAACTATTCTGTATGATTTGGAGATGGCAGATAGATGACAGTATACATTTGTAATATAAACTATGAACTTTAGTTAATAACATATATTCATCAATTATAACAAATATACCACACTAATGCAAGATGTTAATAATAGGGGAAACTAAGGTTGTAGTGTGCAAAAGGAGGCATATGAGAGGCTCTGTACTTCCTGTTTCATTTTTCTGTAAACCTAAAACTGATCTAAAAAATAAGTCCATTAACTAAAACAAATCAAAACAAAAAACAACCAGAGAAGTACTCTTTGGAAGAATCAGTAGTTAAAATGTTCATACTGCCCAAAGTGATTTACAGATTTAATGCAATTCTCATCAAAATACCAACATCATCTTTCACAGAATTAAAAGAAAATCCTAAATTTCATGTGGAATCAAAAAAGAGCCCAAATAGCCAAAGCAATCCTAAGCAAAAAAAAAAAAAAAAAAAACCAAATCTGGAGGTATCACATTACCCAACTTCAAATTACACTACAAGGCTACAGTAACCAAAACAGCATGGTACTAGTATGAAAGCAAACATAGATCAATGGAGCAGAATAGAGAACCCAGAAATAAAACCATACATCTAACAAGCAACTGATCTTTGACAATGCAGGCAAAAACATACAATGGGGAAAGGATGCCCTATTCAATAAATGGTGCTTGGAAACTAGAGAGCCACATGCAGATGAATAAAACTGGATGCCTATATCTCATCATACACAAAAATTAACTCAAGATGGATTGAAGACTTAAATGTAAGACGATGGATTGAAGACTTAAATGTAAGACCTGACATCATAAAAATTCTAGAAGAAAACTTAGGAAAAAGTCTTCTGGACATTGGCCTACGAAAAGAATTTTTGACTAAGACCCTAAAAGCAAATACAACAACAACAACAAAAAAAAATGGGACTTAATTAAATGAAAATGTTTCTACACAGCAAAAGAAAAACAAAGTAAATAGACAACCTACAGAATATGAGAAAATATTCCCAAACTATATATCCAACAAAGGACTAATACCTAGAATCTACAAGGAACTCAAACAAATCAGCAATAAAAAAAAACAAATAATCCCATCAAAAAGTAAGCAAGGACATGGTGGTGTATGCTTATAGTCCCCAGCTACTAGGGTGGCTGAGGCAGTAGGAGCACTTGAGTCCAAGAGTTTAAGGCTGTAGTGAGCTATGATCATGCCACTGCACTCTGCCCTGGGCAACAGAGTGAGACCCTGTCTCAAAAAAAAAAGGCCAGGCATGGTGGCTCATGCCTGTAATCCTAGCACTCTGGGAGGCCGAGGCAGGAGGATCATTTGAGCTCAGGAGTTTGAGACCAGCCTGAGCAATAGTGAGACCCTGTCTCTACTAAAAAAATAGAAAGAAATTAGCTGGACAACTAAAAAAGAAAATTTTATATATATTATATATATATATTTCATATTTATATATATATTATATTTCATATTTTCATATATTATATATATTATATATATATGAAAATTTAGCCGGGCATGGTGGTACATGCCTGTAGTCCCAGCTACTCAGGAGGCTGAGGCAGGAGGATATTGAGCCCAGGAGTTTGAGGTTGCTGTGAGCTAGGCTGACACCACAGCACTCTAGCCCAAGCAACAGAGTTGAGACTCTGTCTCAAAAAGAAAAAAAAAAATGTGGGCAAGAGGCATAAACAGACATTTTTCAAAAGAAGATATAGAAATGACCAAGAAACATATGAAAAACTGTTCAACATCACTAATCATCAGGGAAATGCAAATTAAAACCACAATGAGATACCACCTCACCCCTGTCAAAATGGCCATTATTAAAAGTCAAAAGACAACAAATGTTGGCACAGATGAGGTGAAAAGGAAATACTTATACACTGTTGATAGGAATGTAAATTTATACTTCTATGGAAAACAGTATGGAGATTCCTCAAAGAACTAAAAGTAGACCTACCACTCAATCTAGCAATCCCACTACTGAGTATCTACTCAAAGGAAAAGAATCCATTATATCAAAAAGGCACCTGCACTCATATGTTTATTGCAGCACAATTCACAACTGCAAAGATATGGAATCAACTTAAGTGCCCATCAACTGATAAGTGGATAAAGAGAAATATTACTGAGTCATAAAGGATGAAATAATGTCTTTTGCAGCAACTTGGATGGAACTGGAAGCCATTATCTTAAGAGAAGTATCTCTCAGGAATGGAAAAACAAATACCACATGTTCTCATTTGTAAGAGGAAGCTAAACGATGGGTATACATGATCATACAGAGTGGTATAATGGATTTTGGAGACTCAGAAGTGGGGAGGGTGGCAGTTGGGTGGGGCATCCACAAACCACGCATGGGTATAATGTATATATGTGGTGCACTAAAAGCCCTGACTTCACCACTACACAATTTATCCATGTAACAAAAAACCACCTGTACCCCCTAAATCTATTGAAATTAAAAACAAAAAAAACCCTGCTTAATTAGACCAGGCATGGTCATATGCACCTATAGCCCCAGTTACTTGCAAGGCTAAGGCAGGAGGATTGCTGGAGTCCAGGTGTTCCAAGGTGTAGTGTGCTATGATTGCACCTATAAATAGCTACTCTACTCTAGCCTGGGCAACACAATGAGACCCCATCTCTATCTCTTAAAAAAACAAATAAAACCAACCCTGTTAAATTAGTAGTGAAACTAGTACTCTTACATTCTAGGAGGAACTGTAAACTGGAAGAATCTTTTGGGAAATCATTAATATATTATATATCTAAAAGTATAACTTTCAACTGAGCAATTTTACTTTTGGAAATCTACCCTAAGAAAAAAATACAAAGTATGGTGGGGAGGGATCCATAAGTACCAAGTAAAAAATTGGATCTCATTTAACACATTGACTGCCACCTTAGAAAAAAATTGTTTTTCCTTGGGGCCACAGTGTTTTATTACAAAAATAGAATAAAAACTTGGAAAACAAACGTTCCTTCCTAATTTAATGAAAAAATGCCATTTTTTATTGTTTTCTGTGAGTTATACACAATTAAATTGTCAATATTAATTATAACAGTAAGAATATCAACAAGTAAGATTTTCATGAACCAACTGCAGTTACCTATGCTTCACAAGGTGCCAGGCTCAAAACTAGCATGAGTTAAGTACAACTCACATGGTAGTTTATGAGTTAATTTATCCTGTGGGTAAATGATCAAATAAATTACAATATATCATTAGATGGAATTAGGCTGCTATAAAAAATTATAATCATAATTATTTAGCAATATCACATAAAAATATTCATGAAGAGAACTACTAACTTTAAAAGAATACAAAATTATCCGGGCGAGGTGGCTCACACCTATAATCCTAGTACTCTGGGAGGCCAAGGTGGGAGGATCACTCAAGGTCAGGAGTTCGAAACCAGCCTGAGCAAGAGCAAGACCCCGTCTCTACTAAAAATAGAAATTAATTGGCCAACTAAAAATATATAGAAAAAATTAGCCAGGCATGGTGGCACATGCCTGTAGTCCCAGCTACTCGGGAGGCTGAGGGAGGATGATCGCTTGAGCCCAGGAGTTTGAGGTTGCTGTGAGCTAGGCTGACGCCATGGCACTCTAGCCTGGGCAACAGAGTGAGACTCTGTCTCAAAAAAAAAAAAAAAAAAAAAAGAATACAAAATTATATAATCACAATTATGAAAAAAACATTTCTGCAAAAAGCTGTGTGAAACTGGTAGAATTATATGAATGGTAGAATTATATGAACTGATAGAATTATATAGAATGCTCTTTTCCCCTACTTCCCAAATTCTCCAAAATGTTATTATAGTTTCTTTAAACAGGGAAGAAGTTTGAAGTGATGAAGAAAATTGCTTTTTTAGAATGACTTCAGGATAAATACTGGATTTGGGATATCTTAATGACATTTTTTTACCCTATGAAAGATTTAAACCTTGAATGCTTATTTTTACAGTAATATATTTGTCAGAAAAATTAGAGAAACATGGTGTTAGCTGTATATAACATTACTTTATAGCATACCTGTTCAGGTATATAGGAACTGTTACTATTTTAATGTAACTATTAGACTGAATTATTCATATGTATATTAATTTCAAATTTCCAAGTCTTGAGTTGACTTTTTAAAATGAAACATTATAATTGACATCAAGACAATCTGAATTTTAAAAACACATGATCACTTGGTTTCTGCAGAATTTGGCATACATGTTTCCTTATGATTTCTGATTGCTACTGTATTAATTCAAATCCGGGCTAGGAAAATGATAATTTTTCTACTTTATAACACAATGTGACTGGTGTTTTCTTTGTTGCATATTTTTAGTTGGTGTTATTAATTGCTTGAGGATTAGTATTTTGATTTTAATGTTCTAAGTACACTTGATACCAGAACATTTTACACCCAGAACATTTTACACTGAGTGTTCTCAGTCCACAAAGTACCAAAAATTCAGGTACTAAGTGAAAGTGCACTAAGTGCTAAATGTAAAATTTTCAACATTTACTACTAAACTTCATGTTTTGAGGAGGATGCTGTTGTAGCTTCCCTATCCTACATTCTACAATCCAGATGGTTTCAACACTAAATAAAAACTCATTTGTCATAGCTACATTGATTTCAAAAGGCCTCCTGAGCTTTTGTTGTGTTTTATCAACAGGTCCTAGATTAAGGAGAATATTTTTGGCATTTCATCATTCAGCCAATTTCTCAGAATCAGTTTATCCTAGAGGGCAATCTACTGATTGATTTTTCATTATTTCTGCTGGGAACACTTGAATCCAAAATAAGTTTCATCCTTTTTTGCTTTCATTCTTCTTCCTTAATTCAATTATCTCATTCATTTTTTCATTCATTCATTTTAGAGATGGGGTCTTGCTGTAACCCAAGCTGGAGTGCAGTGGCACGATCATAGTTCACCCGCAGCCTCGAATTCCTGTGCTCAAGGTATCCTCCCTCTTCAGCCTCCCAAGTAGCTGGGACTACCTACAAGTGCACACCACCATGCGTGGCTAATTTTATTCATTTATTTTTTTTTGTAGAGATAGGGTCTCCCTATGTCGCCCAGGCTACTCTTCAATTCCTGGCCTGAAGTGATCCTCCCACCTCGGCCTTCCAAAGTGCTGGGAGTACAGATGTGAGACACTGTGCCCAGCCTTCTCAGACATTTATTGAACAAACTCAATGTATTGGACACTGAAATACAGCAATGAAACATGTGGTCCCTGCCCTCAAGAAGCTCAAAAGGGAATTAGGCAGATAAATCACAAAGCATTATGGTCTGGTGGTTCATGCGGCATGACAGGGTACAGCATGGCATGGTGTAGATGGCATGACAGGGGTGATGAGGAGTTGAATTTTGGCTATTTTCAGTTTGAGATAAAATTAGGACATCTAGACATGGGGCTCACCTAGTAGGCACTTGATGGAGGACTGATTCTTCAAAAAGGTCTAGGATAGGAGTATATTTGTAAGTCATTAGTACAGAGGTCATGAGATTGCCTAGGAAGAGAGAAAAGAGCACTAAGGGTGGAATTCTACTTAAGAGGTGGGAAAATGAGTAAGAGCACACAAAACACTTGAGGAAAAATAAAAGAGTAAAACCAGAAGAGAATGGTATCCACAAATAAAATGAAGCAAATTTAAGAATGAGGCAACAGTCAACTCTATCACAAGCTCAAATGAGTCCAAGAAGACAGGGACAGAAGGGCACACCTAACATGACAACTTGACCAGGGCACCTGCACAAGCCTCACAGGAGGCTAAATTTTATGACACTGTGTGAGGAACTGGTGACAACTGGAGAGCCTGTGATCAAAAAGCTGGGCTGAAGGCAAGGAGAGGTGTGCAGGACAGTTGATGAGGAGTATAGGGTCCAAAGCAATATCAAAAGAGCTTCCTGGCCGGGCACAGCGGCTCATTACAGCGGCCTGTAATCCTAGCACTCCGGGAGGCCAAGGCAGGAGGATCACTTGAGGTCAGGAGTTCAAGACCAGCCTGAGCAAGAGCAAGACCCTGTCTCTACAAAAAATAGAAAACTTAGCCAGGTGTGGTGGCACACACCAATAGTTCTAACCACTTGGGAGGCTGAGGCAGGAGGATTGCTTGAGCCCAGGAGTGTGAAGTTGCAGTGAGCTATCATGACGCCACTGCACTCTAGTGAGGGCAACAGAACAAGACTCTGTTTCAATAAAAACAAAAACGTCCTTTCTTCCTTTGCTTTTCTTTCCTTCTTTTTCCCCACCCCATCTCCCTCTTTCTCTTCCTTCCATTTTTATAGAAAGACTAGAGACGAACTAGTTTATAAGCTATAGAAAAGAAAACGTTTTAGGCCAGGTGTGGTGGCTTATACCTGTAATCCTAGCACTCTGAGAGGCTGAGACGGAGGGATTGCTCGAGGTCAGGATTTCGAAACCAGCCTGAGCAAGAGCGAGACCCTGTCTCTACTATACATAAAAAGAAATTAACTGGCCAATTAACATACATAGACAAAATTAGCCGGGCATGGTGGTGCATGCCTGTAGTCCCAGCTACTCGGGAGGCTGAGGCAGTAGGATTGCTTGAGCCCAGGAGTTTGAGGTTGCTGTGAGCTAGGCTGATGCCACGGCACTCACTCTAGCCTGGGCAACAAAGTGAGACTCTGTCTCAAAAAAAAGGAGGGGGAGGGGGGAAAGGGCATTTATTGAAACCTTAAAATCTGTACCCCCATAATATGCCAAAAAAAAAACCACCAAAAGAAAACGTTTTAGAGGCAAAATGTTGATCATAACACAGGAAGAAGGTATCACAAATGGATTCCTCAGTCTGAGGAATGAGAAGAGGTTAGGATCCAGTACTTACTGCATGAAGGCCTCCATTTTCTCTGTAAGTAGAAGGCGAATTCATTGTCAGAGAGCTGGAAGGGGTGGTAGGACAGAAGTGCTAAAGTGAGAGAATAAAGGTTAGGGTGGCCAGCCTTTAGAGGCAATTCTCAGCTGATTTGGGATCGTGTCAGATTTCAGGACAGGATCTCCAGACCAGGTTAGAGACAATGAATGTGGTTGTACCACCGACTGCCCTGGCTGTATGAATTTCTCCAGCAAAAGTCAACAACCTAGGTGCAAAAGCAGAAAAAGGTAGATGGTTGGAGAGTCAGGTATTGATGAAAGTCAAAGAGTGTATCTTGGAAACACTGAGAACTATAAGGTTTGTTTACCATGGAAGAGGTAGTGCCATAGAATAAGGTAAGCTTAGAAGGACAGGTTAGTAGGAGGACTGACCCAGTGGGAATAAATACATGAGAGACAACAGGTGCCTACAGGCATTCATATATAATAACTTAACCCAAGATGAGTTCAAGATAATACCGGATGAAAGTGAGGAAGGAACCTCAAGCGCTCAGCTGGTCCATTCTGCTGCTAAACAAGACCACTGCAAGCCATTCCAAAGAGAAGAGATTCTCTATTGTCTTTCAAGACCACCAAAAGTGGATACTCCTCTATATCAGAGGTCGCGATACTTTTCCTGTAAGGGGCCAGATATTAAACATTGTTGGCTTGAGTGTCCCATTCAACTCTGCCATAGTAGTTCAAAAGTAGCCACAGACAAAATGCAAATGGATAAGCATGACTACACTCCTATAAAACCTTATTTTCAAAATAAGACAGTGGACTAGATTTGGTCCAAGATGATTTTGTTGACCTTTGCCTCAGACCATTTTCTTTTTAGGTATTTGTTCTTTTTTAAATATAAGAATGCTTTATATACAGAGAATGTTAACACTTTGTCTATTATATACACTCCCAACACTTTTTTCTCTTTGTTTATATTTTTGTTTTGGATATTTGGGGGAAATATAAAAGTTTCACTAAACATATGTGAATGTAGTCAATCTACCAATCCTTTCCCCTTGTCTTTGGCTTTATAATCGTAGTTAAAATGTTCTTCCCTACACCAATATTATATAAATATTTGCCTACTTTTTCCCTAGAACTTTGAGACAGTATGTGTGTGGTGTGTGGTGAATAAAAACACAGATTCTGGAGCCAAACTGCCAAGATTTACAGTGCCTGCAGTGCTACTCATTATCTCTCCAAGCCTTATTGCCTCAACTATAAAATGGGGGAAAAATAACCCCTAATTTATAGGGGTGTTTCAAGGATTAAATGAGTAATATATAGACAATATAAAACAAAGTGTTGAAATCTAGGCTTGACACATAGTACAAGTTAAATAAAAGTTATTATTATGTTGGTAACTTTAATTCATGTAGAAATTATTCTGATTTAAAAAGTGAGGTTGAAATCAAATTCTATTTTCCTCCTTATTAAAATCTATCTCCCATATTTCTCTCAATCTAGTTTAGCTTTCTTTCTTTCCTTTATGAAATATAACCAACATTTTCACTTTTTTTTTAATTGCTGCTACAAATGTGGGTTTTTTTGGTTTTGTTTTCTTGAGACAAGGTCTTACTCTGTCACCCAGGCTATAGTGCAGTGGCATCATCATAGCTCACAGCAACCTCAAACTCCTGGGCTCAAGTGATCCTCCTGCCTCAGCCTCCCGCATAGCTGGGACCATAGACTTGCCTTTTATAAGGGCACTAATCTCATTCATGAGGTCTCCACCCTCATGACCTAATTACCTCCCAAAGGCCCCATTCCTAAAACTATCACATTGAGGGTTAGGATTTTAACATGAATTTTGGGGTGACAGACATTCAGACCATAGCAAATATCAAGTATATAAATAAATATAATAAATACAATTTTTATTTATTTTTTTTTATTTCAGCATATTATGGGGGTACAAATGTTAAGGTTACTTATATTGCTCATGCCCCCCTCCTCCCTGCCCGACACCCAATAAATGTTATTCCTATATGTCCACTTAAGTATTTATCTGTTAATACCAATACAATTTTTGTTTTTAATTTAAAAAACCAACCAGGTGTGGTGGCTCACCCCTGTAATCCTAGCACTCTGGGAGGCTGAGGTGGGAGAATTGCTTGAGATCAGGAGTTCAAGACCAGCCTGAGCAAGAGTGAGACCCGTCTCTACAAAAAAATAGAAAACTTAGCTAAGTGCCCTTATAAAAGAGACCCCCAGAGAGTTCCCTCGCACCCCTTCCACCATATGAGGACACATCCAGAAAGCATCATCTATGAACCAGGAAATGGGCGCCCACCACTGAATCTGCCAACTCTTCGATCTTGGACTTCCAAGCCTCCAGAAGTATGAGAAATAAATGTTTGTTGTTTATAAGCCCCCAGTTCATGGTATTTTGTTATAGCAACCCAAACAGACTAAGGCAGTATTTACGTATTTTATTCCAAAATGTTTTATGATGGCTAAAATGTTTATTATGTGTTGTCACTTAAAACAGTAAGTTCTTTTTTCTTTTTTTATATCACATGAGCTGATGCATTAAAGCAAAGGTCCAATGCCTTAACATGGCCTAGGAGGCCCATGAGATCTGGCCAGTGCCTGCCTCTCACCTCTCCTGAACTCCTTTCTCAGTTCCTCCCGCCTGTCAAGCACTTCCCCTCAGAGCCTTCAAACATTCTCAAGTGCTCTTTTCCCAACTCTCCGTCTGGCTTTGTCTCACTCTTCCTTCTCATCTCAACGCAAACAATACCTCTTCAAAAACTTCCTTAAATCTCCAAGGTAAATTATGTACTCCTGGTTACTTTTTCCCTTTCCAGCCCTCCTTCCAATTATAAAATCATCTAGTTATATATTAATAATTATAGACTAGTGTGTTTATTAGTGTCTTCTGTTTGAGAAGGAACTCACTGAATGCTGGTAGAATTAATGAATAGAAAATTAAAACAGTAAGTATGACAAATATTACTAATGAAATAAAAAATTCACTAACTTATTCACCACAGATGTGAAATTTGAACTCAAATTGAACTGCATGTTTAATCTCTTTATGAAAAAATGTCAAGATATTTACCTCATAATCACTTGAATACAACTAGCTGCTACCAAATATTATAATACTACCTAAGTTTATTATCTGTGAGCAGCTAATTCACATTATCACTTATGCTACAGAGAAAAGCATTTTAATAAAAATTCTATAAATTGAAATTCTCATGAATTCAAAACTAGTCTTTCATCCTTTTAGTCTGAATTGAAGTTTTACTATTGTCAATACATTCATTCATGCATTTATCTATTTAGTCATTAAGTATATCTTTATTGATTATCTTTATTATGTATTATTATTATCTTCTCAGCATTAAGCCCTGGTGCCTGAAAGATGAATCGTACATAGTCTTTGTCCTCTAAGATTTTTGAGCTAAGTGAGATATAACCCAACCAGTTATTCCAGCTAAAGAGCAGCACATTTTATATTTTTAATATGTCTCATATTTTAACTGTGTATAAGGAGAAATATGAAGTCAAATACCTTCAATAAATATCAGAAATAGTAAACCCCATTTATTTATAATTTCTCGTGCAAGTCACTTTTCACATTTGTAAAGAACACCTTTATACATTTTGTCATACTGTCTTCAATGACAACTAGATTTCACTCAACTACAGTGTGGCAGAGGCTGGCTAGACACTCACCAAACCTACTTCCTCTCCCTAGAGATACAGCCAAATATTTCCTATTCTTCACAACGGAATGTGCCTGATGTGTTGGTCGAGACATTAAGAGCTGCTTGCCTTCCCTATACTCTCTCTTCCTTCCACAGCAATCCTGGAGTCCAGAATTGGAAGATGGCAGCAGAACAAGATGAAAGGACCCTGGATCCCTGAGCAACAGCAAGGAGAAGAGCCTCACTAGGTCACATCACGATGTGAGCAAGCAATTAATTAACCAACTGACATTTTAAGGATGTTTGTTACAGCAGTTAGCTTATCCTAACAAATCATTCCACTGTGAGGTAGTATGCAGCCAATCAGAATTTTAAAGAACGCAATAATGACAGATATTTTTAGTCACTTTTTAAATACCCATCCCCTTTTCTTTGCTAACAGGACCCCAATTTTGTTTGGGATGCCAATGAGCACAGTTCCAAGTGAAGAATTTTGATTGATCTAAGCTCATCATGAACACTGTATTCCCCACCCTTCTAAGCTCCCCTGCAGTGAAGGATGGTCATGCTGACCAGTTCCAGCTAAGGAGACCTACTGGGAAGTCCACTTCAGAGATTTCTGGGAAAGGTTTTTTCCTTCCCTTATAAAGAAGGCCTGCATGGCTGCCATCATCCCTTCCTCCCTCTTCTTGCCTTAAACTAGGACCTGCATGAGTGGGGGTTGCATTCTGAGCAAACATGATAAATGCATTCTGAACATCATATATGCACCAATGCCATAAATTTGTGGATTAATATGAATTTGCATGAAAAGAAGAATACATGCCTATCTAAAGGCATTCAAAGATAATTTTTAATTCATATATTGAAATGACAAGACAAAGGCCTCAATGAGCCCAAGGCTGCTCAGTTTGTGAAATCCGAAATAGAAAGGCCTGTTAATTTAACATAACCTTCAATCGTTTGTCATTATTTATTGAATACAGAATGATATGTTTATCTCTCACACTTTCTTAATGTGCTTTCCTTAAATCAGTACAATGTACTGGCTAAGATTTCAGGGTTTGGAGTCAGACTGCCTGGATTCAGATCCCAGCTCTGGCACTTACTGTCTAAACTTAAATAGTACTAAACTTGTGCCCATTTTTCTCATTACTAAGGATAGTGATGAGGATGAAATGGCACAATCAAGATAAAGTACTTAGTAGAGTGCTTGGCATGTAATGCTTGATAAATATAAGCTTTTATTTTTATTATCTCCAAATTTCAGCCAGAGAGCTTCAAGTAGTGATATAATCCATTGTCTTTAAGGGGGTCCTTGCTTCCTATACGTGTAAGTGTGCTTTATACACAGGGCCTCCTGGTGAGTAAACTAAAGAATAATTAAGGTTGCCTGACAGCCTTTGGACTGCTTGGGTTTTAGGCAGGGTTAAAATAACATCATGGCTAAGTTGTTTCAAGTTAAGGATTAGAGTCAATGACTGAGAGTCAAGGGCGAGATGAGAAAGGACACTCGCAGAGTGGGGTGTGTGCCCTCTCCCGTCCCTGTGAACTCGTATGCCCCAGGCTGTGGACTCTGGGGCCTCACTCCAGACAAGATGATAAGGAGACAGAAGCAAGTAATAGCCACAGAGGATAATCCTAAGAGTGTAGTGGGCCAGGCCTCCCTCCTACTACTCCATCCACCTTCCCCATGATTCTCCAAGATGATTATTCACCTTACAAGGATAAGACCCACATTTTTATGCCTCTACATCTTTTCCTTATGCAATTCTCTTCCCTAAAAAACTCATCTGCACATCTCTGTCTGTCAAACCCTATTCATTTCTCAAAGTTGAGTATAAATTCCTCTTCTTTCAAGATAGCATCTTTGGTTTTCCTACACAAACAGTCTCCCTGACTTTTCTGAACTTCTGTTGAACTTCATCCATTCAAAAACATTTTTAGAGTACCTACTATGACCTTGGAATTAATTCTGTGTGCTGAGAGGACATGGTCTTGACTCTTTAGGAGTGGTTTGAAGGCTATAATAAATTGAATTCATTTGTACCTTTTGTCTTTGCCAACACGACGTGCGCTGGCTTACGATAAGATACATGTAGTGTGGCTGGGTGTGGTGGCTCACACCTGTAATCCTAGCACTCTGGGAGGCCGAGGCGGGTGGATCATTTGAGCTCAGAAGTTGGAGACCAGCCCGAGCAAGAGTGAGACCCCATCTCTACTAAAAATAGAAAGAAATTAGCTGGACAACTAAAATTATAGAAAAAATTAGCCTGGCATAGGCTAATTTTACAGGCATACAGGTGCATGCCTGTAGTCCCAGCTACTCGGGAGGCTGAGGCAGAAGGATTGCTTAAGCCCAGGAGTTTGAGGTTGCTGTGAGTTAGGCTGACGCCACGGCACTATAACCCAGACAACAGAGCAAGACTCTGTCTCAAAAAAAAAAAAAAAAAAAAAAAAAAAAAGGAAGAAAGAAAAGAAATATGCACCAGGTAATAGAATAGAATAGTAAAAGAAAGTTCAAGTCCAGGAAATAGAGGAAATCAAATATACCACCAGTAAATACAAAGTTCAGCATTAAATTTAGCTCTAACCTTCCTAGAGAACAAGGGCTAGAAGAGGAGTGCATTGGTCTCTTATCAACAGAGAAGAGATTATACAACAGCTCCTTGGGACAAATAAATATATTCCTTACCTTAAAGTATTAATATTACATAATTTCTCACTTGGGATATTATAGAGGCTTCAGATAATTACATTTCAGAATCAGAACTGCTAAAACAGCTTTCTTTTAGGCACTGAGGACCCAGCCATGAGTATGGTCGGCTCTAGAAGAGTCTAATCTCCAAGATCCTCCACTGTGGCAAAGGGAAGGTTTGGCTGGACCCCAGTGAAACCAACAGAATTGTTAATGCCAATTCTCACCAGCAGAACTGGAACATGATCAAAGATAGATAGGCTGATTGTCCCTAAACCTGTGTCGGTCCCTTCCTGGGCTTGATAACAGAAAAACACCTTGGCCTGCCAGAAGGGCAGGCATGGAGGCATCGGTAAGGAGGAAGAGAACAAGATATAAAGTTCCCCACTCTTTCTGTACATATCGATCTCAGCAATTATATAGACCAATCATTCAGTGAAATATCTAATCATTCAATATTGGACATTACATTGTCATCAGCAAATAATTTTTTTTCCTGCCAAAACAAAAAAAGCATGAAATCAGAGGCATGTAAAATATGCCACAGAGTACAAACTAGTTCACTAAATTTCAAGCTCCTTAAGTACCATATTTGTTATTCATTTTATGTGGGTTGCACTTCAGAGCCTGGAATCGGCTGACTATATTACATGGTCTTAATCTAACAGCTTTACTCCCAATCAACCTCTTATTTCCTCCACTTTCATCCTGTTCTACCCACTGTCCCTGTATTCACTTTCAGTGTTCCACAACAATAAACTGCCCTCCTTACCTCTCCCCTATTAATCCAAATTCATTTCTTCAAGACTCAGGCATGGTCCTACCTCCTAAGCAATATTTTCTTAGACTTTCTTATCCTTTGCTTAACTCATAGGACTTACTGCCATCTACCTGGCTCATTCAACAACTATTTGTACACAGCTTTGTGATATCACTAATTTTGTCTTATGGAACTTTTTGCATTTACTCTGATGGTATGCATGTGAGCACATATCTTACCTTCCCAACTAAAATGTAAGTTCCTTACACTTCTTTCTTGTGCCCACAGTGCTTAGCACCCAGTAGCCACTTAAATATATCACAAAAGTTGAGAGGGGAACCTTCAATGTCTTCAATTCCCAGCTTTCACCTGGGATGGGAAACCCATCCTCCAGCCTCTGTTGAACACTCTAGTGCCACTTCTCAACTACATCACAAGACAGCCTGTTCCACTTCTGAAGAGAACTAGTTCATAGAAAGGTTTTTGTCAATCCCCAAAATACAGCTAAGTGAAAATGCAAAGTACCAAACAACATGCTCACTATGTTTCCCTATGAGCATGTACATGCACAGAACATCTCTAGAAAGATATTCCAGAAGCTGAGATTATCTTTGGTTAGAGGATATGTTTGTCTGGAAGGAAGGGGTAGAAGATAACCTAATTTTTACTATTAGACTCTTTCACATATTTAATAATAAAGTAAAATATGTTTTAAGTTCTTTCTTGTTATAGCTTAAATCTTCCTCTGTGAAACTTTTATCCTAATCATATTTCTGATCTCTAGAGCTGTCTAGAATAACTCAAATATGCTGATTGATAGACATCTTAAGGACCTGTTGGTAAGAATCAGATAATATACAACTGAGGTTTATTAAAGCCCTTAAAAGTATTATATTCTTTTAAATGAATTAAAAATTTATTCCAATAATTTGCTTTCATATGCTTAATCCTCTTTTCTTTTACAGATACATAATTCCCAAATCAGTTGTCTTACTTGCCTTAAACTTTTTTCCATAGGCCTTACATTTTCTTCCTACTTACATAAGACACTTGTTGCCTAAGGCATTATGGTGTTATCTTGTCTACTATGTGAGCAGTCTTGTGATGTTCTTAACACCTGAAGTGTCCTCTTATTGCATAAAGCCCTAAGACCTTATGAATAGGCATTTATATTGGGAATCAACCTATGCTCTAATCTTGGCTCTTTAAGTATCTCTTGGCCCCCAATAGGCATGGGTCTTAGGCTAATTTTAAGAGCTCTTTCCAGTGTAGCTTTCTGTTTATGCCATCTTTACCCTAAAAGGTACTCAGGCATTACAGTATACATAGTTATGGTTTATAATTACTTGCCTCATGTAAAGTGTCCTTTTTCCTGAGGATATGACAAGACTTTTTTTTTTAAATGGTGGAATCATTACTGGCTCTAGACAGTCCTCTTATTATTTAACACCAATGAACAACTTGTACAGAGATCTTCACAAGCATATTTGTGATTTTGAATGTGACCCATCTCCCCATTTGAACTCTAAGATGTTGACATCATGAAACTTGTTGTTACTAAACTCACCTGAGTCTGCAGAGGTGTAGGGGACTTTAAGCAAGAATGACCATCGTCACCACCTACAGTACAATGCAGTTGATAATGGGCTCTGAAGGTCCCATTAATAAAATTCAGCTCAATTCCATAAGGATTTATTTAGTGTCTACTAGAAGGCAATGTGCCAGGAGCTGGGGAAAACACTTTGGCCTTTTCCACACAGCACAAAGGCAAAAAAGACGAAAGGCCTATGAGTGAAAGGGCTCCTTCTGGTTCTACTGTGCTCATCAAGCACCTGCCTGCCCCATCAATTCTACCACAGTTACTACTAGATTCCAATCTTGGCATCTAGAAAACTTTCCTATAATTCATACCCTTTAGTCCTAGTTCTCAATAAAATCAGAACCAACTGAATCATACGGCAAAAGACCCTGAAGTCTAGGCTGCCAATGTGATCCTCTGTCAATGTATTCTTCTATCTGCACTCAGAATACCTGGAAATCTCCTCACTTTACCCTTCTATTGTGCCTCACTTTCTCAATTTGTATGGAGACTTGTTACTTCCATTTTCCTTGGTCAGACACAGTAGTCTGGCCTCTTGGCAAAAAAAAAAAAAAAAGCTAATGGCATGGGGTGGGGTGCCTATCTTAAATCTCCTTTCTCATTTCTATTATTCCTGAAGGGCAGAAAGCAATAGGAGAAAAAATCCTGCAAATACCTTCCCTTATCACCATTTATGATTGGATGGGGTAATAAGGCAATCAAGCAAATGCTTCTTGCAGCCATTTCTCGGAATCAACAGGCATTTACAGAGCCCTTACATCTGTGCTGGGATCCAAAGAATCCAAAAGCAGTGAAGACATTGTTCCTACTCTCTGAAACTCCATGATTTAGTGGAGAGGTGGGGTTTACCCAAAAACCCAATTAAGAACAGCTAAGTACCAAATTATCTGATATTGACAACAAGAGAAGAAATCAACTAAACAGTTTTAGAACTGTAGGAAATCTAGGAGGTATCCAACCTGCTCTTTCCTTTAAAGCAGATATCTTCCAACATCCTTGCCAGGGTCATTAACCTTCTGGTTTGATGCGGAACTCCCATCTCACAAAGCAGTCCAAGTGTCTTATTGCTAGAACGTTTAATCTCAATTTGAACCAAAATTCTCATCTATTATCCTATACAGTGGTGATTTTTAAGACTTTATTTTTTAAGCAGTGCAGCATGTCTTTAAAGGAAATACTAGGCACAAACCCAGTATATAAAGCAGTTAAAAGTGGAACTCTTCTTTTGGCAGCTGCAGGGGGCACTCAGCAAGTCCCCTAGTCCCTGGTTCTTCTCTATCCCCTACCGTCCCACCCCCACAGCCCAAGGCTCACCACAAAATCCCTGCAGCTCTGCAGAGCTCAATTTGAAAACCACTGCTTTAAAGGTAATTAGGGTAAATCTAATTCCAGCTGCACATGCCAGTCCTTGGAGACAGCTACCGTGTCTCTCTCTAAATCTTTTCTGCATTAAACTTGCCCATTTTAAATGATCTATTCCCTTTATGTTATTTTCCCTTTATATCTCCCTCATCCTACTCATTCTCCTCCTAAAAATGCTGAAACCCTATTTGAACACCGTACTTCAGATACTGTGACCAGCTGAGGATGCAGCCTCTCTTACTATCTGGACACCAGCAGTTGAAGAGGGCTTAGTGAATAAAGAAGGACCTGAGCCAGACCTTGAGAAGTGTAGGATTTAGATAGGTGAAAAAGAGAGAAGATAAAATTCCAGGCTGGGAAAGTAGCACGAACAAAGATACAGAAATTAAAACAAGGACCTCCTAATACATCTTGAACACTTTTCCTCCAGACCCTTAGGGGGGCTTTTTTTTGTTTTTTTCCAGTTAGCTGCCCACTCTCTTGCTTATTTCTCGGAAGAAAATTAAGCCAGATTTTATCTCTATGAATGTAGGTTTTTATTGTGTTGGGACCAAATTAGCAATGTGATCTGATCAGTACTAAAATTAGGTCATTTCAATACTATAGTCAATGCCACAGGGGAAAGAGTATTTGATGAAGATGTTTGATAAATGTGTAAAAAAAAAAACAAAAAACTGCGTCATCTTCCAATGAGTCAACATCTTGCCAACATGTTTCATAAAAGTTAGAAGACCACTGAAGAATATCCCTGGGGATTCTCAAATCTAAAGCCAACCCAAAGAATACCTTGTCTCCACAAAATTATCTTTTGTTTATCACTCATCAAACCACAGGTTTGATATGTGCCCCAAATGGACTGTAAAAACAATAATATTTTCATATATGTGAGTGCTGATCTACCAAGGCAAAAATCCTGTGAAAATAAATATCAAAAGACCAATTTTTTTCAGTAAATATGTTTGTCATAGTCCATTTTTCATGCTACTTGATTTTAACATTTACAGATAAGAATTCAAGCACATTAGTTTTTCATATAGTTTGGTTTTTCATTCAAGAAGGAAGATCTTAAATACAAGGTATTTCACTATATACCTTTTCCCCATAAGATGTATTCTTTGGTGACTATATGAATACTTACTATTTCACATTACAAGAATGAGAATTTCATATAGCACTCATAAATTTGGGGAAATTGATCTTGTCTTAAATTTTAATATGCATTATGAATCTAAGAATTTTTAATAAAAAAAACTGATCTTACTAGCATTCAGGGTAATTGATTCAGACATTTTATTTCCATTATTTTCTCTTTTTCCTTCATCTCAAAAGGAGATAATCTGAATTGCTCTAATCTGAAAAACAACAATAAGTGTAGCAAATACTTGACAATGAAGATGGAAAGCCTCTAAAAATCTGTTACCTTAGTAACGGCAAGAATGTGGAAGAATAAGAATACACTGTCAGGACATCATTTCAGATTCCACAGATTTGAGGCCTAAATACAGTCAGCTTTCATTAGCTTTTTGTTTTTCCCAGCAGGTCCTTGGACTTTGAAACAAAACCTGAATGACAGCTATGAGCAATTCCAGCCTGGCTCCTGATTAGCTATGCCAAACAAAACAACTCTCTGCAGTGTAAACTTTCCAGGCATCTGCAACCAAGCCTCTGTAGAGACTATAATTCCTCAGTGAGATTTGAAGGAGAGTCAGAGGCTGGGGGGTGAAGGGTGACCGGGAGGGGGGAGGGGGAGAAAAGGATAAGACCTTCCCCTCTACCTCGAACTAGTTCCCGAACTAGTCCCTGAATAAAGTGTGTGTGTTGGGGGGGGGGGAGGGGATAAAGTAGAACTGGTCTTGATGGTGGTAGTGGCGTAGCTTTTTAACTCTGCCATATTTTATCATTAAACTAACCCATGTTCTAAATCTGAATATTCTGTTCCAATTAACATCCATTACATCCATAACATCCATATATCAAAACCACCCATGCATTTAAAGCAAACAAACACTTCTGAGACCTTATGAGCATAAAATAGAGCAAGTAGTGGATTAAAGAGATCCCAAGGAGAAGGGAACAATAGTATATGAATGGACAGTGTCCTGTATGGATGCAAACTAAGATTTTGTGTCATTTGTTGTCATTCACGTTTGCTGGATGTGGACCCAAAATTAATTACACCAAATGACAGTGAACTGTGCCATGTGGTCCCATCTGCTACATAATTAGATCCCCAAGGAACTAACTATTAAGCTTTTTTCTTATGATTAGGCCCTTTGATTCAACCTAAACAACATACCTTTATCTACATAAAAGAATTATAGATTAGCTCTCGAAACGGTCCATTTTGTTCAGATGCATGATTTTAAAGTTATAAGTGATTTCAGAAAAACTCTTTTAGAGAAAATTCTGTACTAGAGAGTTAGATGGCCATTCGGCTATGAGGAGATGAGAGTTAAACTAAAAGGTTGACTTAAAATCTGCCAACAATCCTCCTATAACTTCAGAAGTAAAACCGATTATTTTTATATTTCTTGGTCACACAGCAAGATGGAAGCAGAGAAGTTTGCTCTTGTCTTTTGAAAAATGGCACTTAACCACACTGTGATCTCTTTGAGATAACCTACAAAAACTGATGGTTGACTTAGAATGCTAGGTGACAGAGATCCCTACTTCTAATCAATAACCATTTTTAACAGTGTCACAATGATTAGGTAGCATTTAAAGTTAGGAAAATAGCTCTAACATCCTGAAATGTAATTTGCAGATGTATGGCAACAGATGTCACAGAAAATTTACCATTTACATAGCCACATCATAAAAGCCTAACTTAGATTGAGGACAACATTAAATTTAAGTCATTAGACATTCAAATGGAAAATTCAAATTCAGACATAAGAGAAAATTCTACATAAAGATTTATCAAAAATCACAATCAGGGAGACACTAATTTTGGAAACTAAAGACAAGGGAAATTTCAATGTTTAAGACAGGTAATACCAATCTAGAAAGCCACATTCCCAATTATTTTATTCAATTTGTCTGTAGTCCCATCACTCCATGGAACTATAGAAAAGAAACTTAAGAATATTTTTGTAATAGATGAAGACAAGGATAGTGACCTCAGAACAGTAGAAAACCCCTCTATATGAACCTATGCTTGCAATCCCAAACTAAACCTGCTGATTCAGCACAAAGTCATCAACAGAGTTCTTATCTTTAAAAGGAACAATCCATTGTCTAGCTGAAACAAAGGGCAGTGCACAGGAAATCAGCCAAATCTGGGCCAGATGGTCACTGATTCAAGTTTCATTCTTCCCATCCCCCACCCTCCCTGGCACTCCAAAAATAGAATCAGACAGCATTTTTGGTTACCAGGTAATAACCTTAGTGTGGGATACAAACCTTTTAGAATTACCTATACCCCCCCTACCTCAACACCATCTGAATTGTTAAAACAGAAAATCTTTACAAAAAGTGAGGAAGTTGCTGTGCAGCAATTACTGAAAAGAAAACATCTCTGAAAGCCCACAATTTCTTAGGCATGGCATGAAGTTTCACCAGGTGGAATGATTAAAAACATTCATATTAATTTGTTCTCATCTATTGTTTTTCTCAAACCATGACACAAAATAGAAATGAGCCCAGAGAAAACTGGTTTGTCACAGTCATTTCCTACAGATTGATATCACTGGGCCACCACCTTGCAAAGAGTTTCTAGGAATTTTTTTTTTTTTACAATTACCAATGATAAGCTACCAACAAAAGTAACTAACAAATCATAACACTAATTTCTAAATGGTGTTAAGAAACATAAAATTTTTGTTACAAAATATGTGTCTTAAACTAACTGGAGCTTTGATCCAAATAATGAAATAGAACATAGCTTTATTTGTCTAAAAATAGAAGCAACTATTTGGGAAAGTAAAGGTGTAATCACTGTGTGGAATTTTACAAAGTATTTACTTATTGCATCTGGGATGAGAGAAACTCAGCCACACAGTTACAAGGTCTGTCATTCAAAATATAGAAAGACTGTTTTTTTTTTTTCAGTTCACTTTCTCCAAGCCTCAGGAGTTTAGAGGAATGGGATAGAAGTTGAGGAAGGAGCAAAAAAGATTTCTGTTTAAGGGGAAGAGTAAAGCTATTGCTCCTAACAATGGTCCTAACATTCCTGTTCTCAAGGAAAACACTCCCACATATTCTATTAGAATCACAGAGAAAACAGGAGAAAAATAATCACTGATTTTTATTATAAACCAATATGTCTGATCTCATGTCATAGAATCTGTAAATCAAGATACTGCTGTAAATACACATTCCACACCCCTACTGGTTACTGTAAAACTCAGTTTTAAATTCTAAACAATAACTATTACTTAAAGCAAAACATGCAGAATTATGTCTTAAATTTGCAAGCACTCTATGGAAACATAAACAGTGACATAAATAAAAATTCAAAACCTCTCAAAAATATTCAGAACATATTCCTTTACTTTTCCTAACTGTACGAAATAAAGATATTTAGAACAAAGAAAGGTCTTTTCTTTGATGGGAACCCTTGACTCTATAGTGGTTTCTTAGGAAATATTTACGTTTATGTGGCTTAAGTAACTTTTGTCAACCAACAAATAGCAATTCCTTTAGTAAACTTTATAATCCTTTTTATGATTATTTTGGAAATGTCAATGCAGGAGTACATTTTATTGGCATGCTACAGTGTCACTTTTCCAAAATTTACATATAGAAAGGTTAGGGTAGATCAAAGGTTTTTTGTCTACTTGTTTTTTTAACACAAGGTAATCACAGGCTGGTAATGCAATGAATGAAGACAAAAATAACTTCAAAATATGCAATCAACAGAAACTCACACAAATGGCCTGTTTTATTATAGGGAAGTAGTAGAAAAGGCTGCTAAAGGCAACAGAAAGTAACCTTGCTTAAGAGAACACCCGTGGTAGCTAACACAATACACACCATGACCATAAAATTTTTAAAAAGCACAGAACTTCGAATCTTGACTTTCTGTCTTAAAGAGAATAGTGATAAGCGGGAATATCCTTAAAAATTTGTCCTCAAAATTTGTTCTTGGAAGTTTATTTATTAATTACAGTATCAGACTATGTTTTAATCAGTGGTTAACAAGATCATCTAAACATATACGTGGTATATACTATATGTGTGTGCCATACATGTGTCAGTGTGCTTCTAACTTCCATAGTTTTTTTTTTTCACATCTCAGATTTAAATATTTGAAATTTATTTCTACAACATGATTTCTTTTTAAAACACTACTGTTTTCCTTGACAAAGAACTACAAAAGAACTACAAAAGAACTACAATACTCAGTATCATACTGGAAATTGTTGAATTATTTGTTATATGTGCTTTTTCAACACATAAATTTTAATAGAACTATCTAATCATAGAAAAACTGCTATGAGAGAAAACTGATAATCCACTAAGAACCTTTAAAACAAGGTAATTGAGTAAAGGTTTTTTTTTCTCTAGTGTAAAACAGGAATTTCAGGATTCATGGGAAAAAAAGAAGAAAATGACTATTCAAATTAAAATTCTCTACCTTCTGAGCTCATCTTTAGCGTCTCTAAGATAAATTTACATTTAAATGAAACACACACAATGGCAGCTGGACCATCATAACCACCCACACACATTAATGTTTTCAGAGATTTAAGTCTCTACCTAATTCTTAGGGGAAAGAAAATTGTGACTGCACAACTATTTTTAATCAGTCAACTTGATATATCACTTCAAATGGAATACTAATACTTTCAGTTAATATAAGAGTTAAGGGAAAAGTATCTCTAAGCAGTTAAGTCAAAATAAAATTCTGCTAACAAGAGTCCAACTCAGAACAGATTTCCCATGCACATAAGCTTTTTCATAAATAAAACAGTATCAGCAAAAATAAATGACTACATAAATGTAATGAGCTATAATTTATCAGAATAACTTATGATCTTCTTTAGTGGATCCTAATACAATGGACTAACAGAATTTAAAGTTAAAATATTATTATATAAGTACTGAGTTCTAATTATCCTTTAAGTATTTTCTTTTTTTTTTTCTTTCCTTAATATTATCTTCCTTTCTCTGGTGATCCACAAATCAGGTAGAAAATTTAGTTTCATTCAATTAAAAGGACATTTCTAAAAAGATAACATATGACATAAATATGGTACTGATTTCATCTTTCTTTTTAAATACTGTACATAATGAGAAACATATCAAGGGCCAAATTAGAGAAACACAGCTTTCACTGATGAAAAATTGCAGAAAATCCAAATTTCTAAAAAATGAATATTTATAAGAAAATGCTTTAAGATCCATGCTTTGAATATTATTTTGCTGTACAATCTACATACAGGAGCAGAAGAGTAATATACCAATTACATAATATTGTTTAACTGTAAATGTGCTTTAAACATAGTCTGAAGGTCAAAGTGAGCCTTCATTCATTTTCTTTATAAATGATAATTTCTTTATTAACTATATAAAGAACATATCAAAAGAGTATTTATACTTAGTTTCTGCTTTATAAGACCAAAAAAAAGGATATGAGTTGAATAGTGGTCAAATTCATGCACGCCTCCCTCCCCCACAAAAGAAGTGCTTGTCTCGCTTTTGGTGTTATTTATAAAAGTATCTTAATATTCATGAAATGTCACTAACAACTTAAGACTCATACCATAATTTCCTTAACATTACCAGCAGTGTTTCAAATTTTACATTCAATGCCTCATGAACAAGTTAAAAGTTTCTAGTTTAAAAAAAATGAACATTAAAATTCCATTAGATTATTAGTTTAATTAAATTCTTTTGTAATTTTGATATTGGGGAACAGAACAAATAACTCCTTTACATATTATATAAATCTTTCACTACATTAGTAATGGTTTGAGGCACATGGTTTGAATAAAATCAAATCTGAATCTACAAAACCACAAACCACATTGTTGTATTTTAAACAGTTTGTAGGTTTCCCCAAGGGCAGTGACAGCTCTTTATTTTCCTTTCTTTCTCTCCACAGCATCCATTCCAATTACAGGTGCTTAATAAAGAGTTATTAACTTACCCTTATTGTTAATCTTCTGTCCAATGGAGAATTCTATTATCCCCACCAGATATAAACCTCTTGCTCAGTAGGAAAATTATGAAGAGAAAAATTATTTTTAAGAAAGTGATGAGTGTATTTGATGAAGTCATTACCTTTTATCCAAATGAAAACTGAAAGACAGTTTGATATTATAATTACTGCTGTCAATTATTACTTCAAACCCTTAAAAAAATCAGTAGAGGTTAAACAAATCTTAATCTAAAATAGAATTATGGTAGCTGTTTGCAATATGTGAACTTTAGCTTTCCAAGGGTGAACACCATATAGATATTTAGTAACCTCCCATGCAACAGTACATGAAATAAACACATACTATTTGATTTTGGAAGTCGTATCAATTTAAAATCTAATAAGAAATATGAATTTTAACATTTATACAGTACAAGAAATTTGCCACATTTTTCAAAACACTTTTTTCCAGACTATTAATTCCATGGTTCTATTCCACTTTGCAGTACTATGCTGGAAATACCATATGGCTTTGATTATTTTTCTTCTCAGCTATTAACCAATTATTAATATTTTGTGAAATTTGCTTATCACTCAATTTATGTACTTTTTTGCTGAGTCATTTGAAAGTAAGTTTAGATATCATGATATCTAAACTTTAGATAGTTTAGATACCATGGTATCTACCTTTAATACTTCAACCAGCATCTCCTAAGAGAAAGGACATTCTCCTCCATATCTATAAATTATCAGGACCCCAAAATTTAATGTTGTACGCTAAAATAATCTCATATGCAATCCAGTTCCAGGTTTTTCCAAAACTAGAATTTCTCTAGTTCTCCTAAAAATGTCCTTTGTAGCTCTTCCCTCCCGCTAAATCTGCTAGCCAGTCAAGGTCCACACACTATATTGGGTGTCATGTCTCTGGTCTTTTATCCAGAACCTTTTATCTAGGCCTTCTGATGTTTGTTTTTTTTACTTTCATGACATTGGCATTTTTGAAGAGTCTGGGACAGTTATCTTATAGAACATTCCACAATTTAGAATTATCTGGTTGTTTTCTTATGGTTAGATCCAGGTTTTGGCAAGAACCTCCACGCACGAGCCTGTGGACCTCCTTCTGCAGCACCTTGGGAGCCTATCACGTTAGTTTGTCTTGTCTTTGGTGAAGCTCAATTTCATTTCTGGTTTACGGAGTGTCCACTGATTTTTTTTTCCCATTGTAAAGGTACCTTTTCTATTTGTAATTTACAGGTAGTATATGGGGTGATACTTTGAATTTACCTTCATTTAATATAAGCCTGCTTAATTTATGCGGCAAAAATACCTGTGATGTGAGGCCCAGGTTACCCAGCTTTTAGCTTACTTTAAACAAACATTTAATTCAATGTTTCAAATACATAATATGAAATACGATTAAACAAAAATCTATGGGAAAAGTCTTGCTCCCAGTCCTGCTTCCCATCTACTCAGCTTCCACATTGCCCTTAACCATTGAGAGAGCGTTCCATCATTTTTACATCTGTACTGCTCTGTATAGTCTTCATGGGTACTCCAGAACTTATTTAACAAGTCCACTCTTAATTCATATATGGCTTGTCTCTAATCCATTTTTATTTCAAACACAGTAGTGAATGTTCTTCTTTATGTGTTATTTTACATGTGTGAACATTTATCTTATTTGCTCTTCTTGTCCATGTCTAAATAAGTATAGTTTTAGTTTTCCCCAAGTAGATCTGCACTTCTTTCTAGATTCCTCTCCCCAAATCCTCTGAGCATCCTGAGGCAATGCTACACTTGTCTCACAAACCTGTGCTTGGGTTTACTTGTCATCATCCAGCCTCCATGCAGACCACAATACTATCACGAGTGAGACCCTGTCTTCTCGTATCTAGCTTTCCTGGGGCTCAGGTCTTTTTCTGTTTCTCTCTGCCCCAGGACTCTCCTTCAATTACTCACAGCACAGCCAAGATCAGGATGTGGCATTTAACAAAAGCTAACTGAAGGCTTCAGGATGACAGGAGGAGACTGTACTACAGGAAAAAGATACAACTCACATATGCTTCTACACATGCACACTTTAAACCTGGACATTGACTGTGACTGGTTTCTGGCTCCATAGGCTGGACCTCCCTGCAGGTACCCACTAGACAACTTCTCTTCTTTTTCAATGGCCTTGATCCCGTGCTGCAGGAGCCTCCTCAGGTGTTCTCAGTACAGTTCCAAACTCTATTATGGTCTGCGTGTTGATTCTTCTGAAGGTTCTAGCTTGTGTGGCTGGTTGTTGAATTAGGTGTTTGTGCAGAAGGATGATCACCAGAGGTTTCTATTTGTTCTCTGCTTGTCTTCAATTATTTTTTATTAACTAGGATATTTATTGGCAAATGCAAAGTCCATATTACCTAAATTACATAAGTAAAGTTGCAAATAAGTAAATTTGATGATAAATTGAACGTGCATGAAGGATTACAAAGACATCATAAGTCTATAAAATTCAAAGAGAAAAGTTAAATGAATCTCCTTTCACCTCTACCACAATTTGTTTTTAATTTCTTTTTCCTTGTTACCATGCTTTATTCAAAAGGTAATGCTACTGACCTAGCTTCCAAAGGGCATGGGTTTTGTCTTAGTATTTCCATTAGAGGTGAAAAACTTATGTAGTTCCATCTACCCTTTCCCCACCTTCCTTGAAGTCAGTGGCTTAAAGCCGAAAGAAGTTTGGCACAGGTTAAGGATGGAATACACAGCCATGGAAAAAAGCTAACAGGTCCCTACAGAGGTCATTCATTTACTCATTGACATATATTTACTGAGGGGCAACTATGAGCTTGTCCCAGGGCTGGAGATAGAGCTGTGAGTGAAGGGGACAAAGCACTTGCAGTCTTGGAGGTTTCACTCAAGTTTAGTGAGTAAACTCAAGACTTGACTCCCTCTGACACCATTTCTTACCAACCACGATACCTCCTTGTACAGTCTGTTTCCCAAAAACATGGCACTAAATGGTATCCTAGTGGGGTCTAAAAAGTTATTAATAATATGCCTCTTAGCACCTTGCTACCCCAACTTGAGCAAGAGCAGCAACATTTGCCATAAGTTAACTTTCTGGATAATATAAAACATTTTAAGATACTATTCCAGACATCCAGATCTTACAATCTAGTTGAGTTACAAAATATGTACCCAAGAGTATGACATAGAAGAAAGAACAAAGGTGTTGAAATCAGCCAGCCTTAGTTGAATTCTAACTTTATACTTACTATCCAAGGGCTCTTGTGAAATTTACCTAAACCCTCCTGGGCCTTATTTTTCTCAGCTACAAACGAATGATGATGCATACTTTACAGGGCTGTTGTGAGAATTAAAAATGATGCGTGTATAATGTGTGAAATACAATATGTGATATGTGTACAACATGTGAGGTAGTGCATATTAATTTTGATTAAATTATTGAACTCAGTTATTAATTCCTGCTATAACTTAAATTATTAAATAGTAGGAGAGGCGTAAGCAGAGAAGAATATATGGGTCACAAGGACCTTTGTGGCTTTTTTTAAAAAATTAAAGGCTACATTCTGTGCATACACACATACTCTGACATACAATCTCTTTGAAATTCCACATCTGTACATACACCATGTATTACAGTATTCCATCACAGTCCCCGCTCTGGAGGCAGAAGTTGAGATAAGGCATATACTGGCTCAGAGGTCTTTATGATAGCATAAAACCTCAAACATTTCAAATATCTGAAATACCATAACACAGACATACACTTCCAGACTCCAATAGAGCTTTAGAAGATTATGCAAATGGTCCATTTAATACCTATCAATATCAAACAACTCCTATACTACTTTTGACCAAGAATATTGTAAAAATACCACACCTAGTATTTGATTGCTCTATTTATATGAAGAAGGGAGAGAAAGGAGATTTTTACATGGTCTAATTTTTCCAGAAAATAACTTGGTAACATTTTTAACTGGGAGGCAAAACGCTTAAAACTAATTGCTAGTCTCTGATAAAGTTTGAGACCTATCATTCAATTCAACAATTCTAATGAGGACAAAGAACTAACATTTTCTGAGAGTCTATTTTGTATTAAGCATTGTGCTTGGTGTATTGATCCATTACCTCAGAAATGTGACTATTTGGTAATTGAATTATGTGTCAACTGCCTTTGAGTCAAAAATATCAAGAGTCTCAAAGGAAAATAGTTACTTGTTCAATACAGATTTTATTTCTTAAGTAATAGATTCGACTGATGTTGTATTATAAGGTAATGAGCCTACCAGAGAAATGTATCCATTTGTTTTCACATCACCTCCTGGAATGATGCAATCTGTGAAATTATGCACAAAGAGAAACATTCCTCATGTTAGTCCTAGGTGAGATGCTGCTGCTCATGACTAAGGTGTTACTATTCTACCTTGGTAATTCACTGTGCTCCAACTTGTGAAGATGTAAAACTAGCTATTCTCTAATATTTCCAAGACTTTAATCTCCTGCTCCAGCAATTCTCAGGCCATTATTAAATCATCAAAGTAGAACAGCCGAACAGGTACCTGGGATTCTGTAGTTAATCAGGAGAGGAACTCTGGTCCACCTGGGAAGGTCATTTGCAACAGAAAGATTCTTTATCAACTATGGATCCAGAGGTTTGACTACTTTTAAGTTCTATAAGAGAATCAAGGAATCAGAGCACTTTTTAAATAGCCACTTTTTAAATGCTGAAAATTTAAGCCTGATAGGGAACACCCTCATATACTACTTGTTAGAAATACAACCAAGATTTTCAGTTTTATTTCCAACAAATGAAACTGAGGAAAAATATTAAGAAAATATTCTTACTATCATCCATCTTCTATCTTCAATATAGTAGACAGTATTATGATTTTTCAAAAAACCGCCAATTAAATACACTATAGACTATCACTTCTGTATAATATAATTCATCAGTCAATATATTTATTATGTACCCAATGTTATATTAGACATTTTGGAAAACACAGGCAGTAATATGCCATAGTACCTCCTCTTATGGGGCTTATACTATAAAATTGAGGAAAAAGTACTTTCTGAAACAATTAGAAAATATTAATGTCTATGATGAAATGCTAAAATTTGACATACAAACTATGAATGCTATAGAAGTTTAGAGTAGGAGAAAATTAAAGAAAACTCCAAAATTCAGTATATTTCTATAAAAGAAATAAACTAAACTACATCTCAAGCAGTGTTCTTCATCTTTAATAGGCATGAATGTGACCCCAGGCCTATTCTTAGAGTTTGGAATCTGCATTTAAACAGCACCTCTGATTGATTCTCGTATAGGTGGTCCACAGTTTGGCAACACTCTGTTAAATAATAGATATAATCTGTAAGAATCTCTAAAGCAGGGCTGTCCATCAGAACTTTCTGTGATCCATTACAGTAGCCGCTAGCCACATGTGGCCACTAGGCTCTTGAAATGTGACTAGTGTGCTTAAGGAGCTAAATTTTAAATTTTACTTCATTTAAATTGAAATAGCCACATCAGCTGTAGAGAATAGGGAGAACTTTCTAAGAAAGAAACAACATGAGTCAAGTCATAGGTAGGGAGGCGCATTAGCAAAATATATAGAGGCAGGAGAGACAACTGACTGGCTTATCTAGAATACAGGTTTTGTATTAAATTATCATGGGGTCAGATTATGAAGAGCCTTGAAGAGAACTGAGGAAATTCAACTTCATGGCATACACTGCTAGTTGCCTGATCAAGCTATTTCCTGGTCTTCTTCAATATTAATAACCCCAGAGCTTGCGCATGCTGACCTGAAAGGATGGACCCTTTCCCCTGGGGCTCTGGGGTAAATCTTGAATATTCTACATCAGTATGGTAATTCCATTTTCCTGGTTGCTGCCTGGCTTATGCATGAACATGAGGTGAATTTTGGCCAAGTGGATTTGGGACATCTATGTATGGAGGTAAACTCTTTAAAAAGCATTTAGCCTGAAGAAAAACAGCCTTTTTCTAAGTCCAGTCAAACCTGTGTAAGGATGTGAATCTTGGGGATGCTGATAATATCTTGGGATGATGCAGAAACAAGCTGGAAGACAAACATCAACAAGCTGAGGATGGCAGAGAAAGAACAAAAGAACCTTGGTCCATGATGATGTGGTTAAGCACATGAATTAACCCAGGAATTGCCTTTCTCCTTCTTCCCCCTAGGCATTTTGGTGATGTAAAGAACTCATCATTGTTTAATACCTTTAGTTTTTTTTTTATTTGTTACACGCAGCTGACAGCATTAGACTAGGGTACTAATGATTAGGGTGACAGCCTTTGGGAAATGATAAAAGAGGAAACTGGTAGCTATTGAAGGCATTTGATCATTTGGATGATACGAAACAACGTTCAAGGCTTAAAAATGGCATCCATGAAAAACAGATTGAAAGAAAGGAAAGGCAGAGTCAAGCAGACCATCTTAAAAAGCCTGAAAGTCAAAGTTACCAAAAGATTTTAGAAATATTAGAGAACTATTATTAGCATGTAAAATCATTAATGCATATATATAAATATTTGAAGCAGACACAACTGCAGCAACAGTTCATTTTGTAAGGATGGTAGGATTGTTTGCAATGTTTCTTTTTTTATTTCTTATCTTGTTCGCATATGCAATTATTTCTACTTAAAATCTGAACATATTAAAGAAAGTATAATTTCTCCAAACATAGCACACTAGATATCTTTTGCAAATGAAAAAAATTCCTAAAATATGACTTCTCAACATTAGTTGCAATTAAAGGTATGAGCAGACACTGTGAAGTAATCTGGTAAATGAGAAAACATGCAGGACTAGCTGGGTAACCTTACTTGACTTGTCAAGTAAGCCCTGCAACATTATTTTCTTCTCAGGGTAGACTGATCTATGGCCCTAAAATTCAATAAACTTCTGTTTTAAAACAGAATATATTTTGAGCTGAGTCTGAAAGAAAATAAGTCAATCTTTCTCAGATTCTCTGAGCAAATCATAAGCACTGGGAAATAATTATATTACAGAGCTTTAATATAACTTTCAAAACAAAAGTTTCTATAAAGATTTTTCAATGAACAAACAAAGTAGTTCTGGAAATTTTAATGTGGACTAAAGTTCTATGTTAATATCAAGTAGGTATCAAGTGATAGCTTATTATTATTTTTAACTTACATTTCTAAACAGCTAAGCATTTTTCATATTTATTGACCATTTGGAATAGTGATTCTGTGAATGGCTAGTCCTAGTGTTTGCAAGATATTTTAAAATTATGTTTTACATAATATTTTATTACCGTTTTGTAAGAGTTCCTTATGTGCCACATATGGTAATCTTTTATCTGCATACATAGAGATGTTTTTTCCCAATCTGTCATTTGTCTATGGTATTTATGGTTCTTTTTTGCTTTACAAAAATATTTTAGAATTGTGTAATCAGATATATCTATCTTTTACTATATAGTTCTGGTTTCTGCTTACCCTAAATAAATGCCCTGCAATGAAGTAATGGCTGTTTAACTGTGCAATATTTTTATAGACTATTATGTAGGAATTAAAAAGAATAAATATAAGATATACCAGATAACTTTGTATTTTATTAAGTGAAAAAGAAAGATGAGTTTTTATATATGTGCATATATATGTAAAATAAAATAGTATATATAAATACTGAAAAATATGCAATATTTATAAGGTTACATGATCATGGAAAAAGTTGTAACAACACAAATAGCAGATCAGTGACATTGTTGGCATAAAAAGAAAGGGTGAAGGGAAAAATAGCCCCCTGATTTTTTTAAAAGTGACTACAGTTTTTAAAAAAACATAATATGATCCCACTTAAGTAAAATTATTTATGTTGGTGAATATATATACATATGCATAAAAGAATGGCCACCAAAATGTTAATGATGTTTAACTTAGGATGATATGATTTCAAGAAGGGAAGAGGAAGAAGAAAGAAAAAAGAAAACAGGAAAAAAAATGAAATAGATTTAAATTTGCCCTTTCCAAAAAACAGAACAGACTGTCAGGAAGGGGTGGCAGAACTCTCAGGTAAAAATATTCCCCCATCCTCTGATGTGGGTACAAGTTATGATAATGGTCTTACAGTTCCTTAAATACTTCCATAAAGATATATACATATATAAATATATTAAAAAGCTTATATAAGTAGTGTCTATTTAATTGGTTTACAAGTACAGAAAGTAAATGAGACATTATACCAATTACATCTTCTCTTCACATTGTAACATGTATACGCAGAGGTAACAACTTTATACCCATCTGCTTTATAAAAACTGAATGTACAGAATAAATGTGAAGAGTAGTTCTAAGACTTTTGTGTCCATAAAAACCACCTGGGAAGATTGTTAAAATGCACATTCCAGGGTCCCACCCCAGAAATTCTTATTAGTAGCTCTAGCAACCAATAATCTGTACTTAATAAGCACCCCAGGCAAATGTGGCAGGAATTGACAGATCATGCTGAAAAACAGTAAATTTCAGGATGTTTGATCTCTTTACAAACTGATCACCTAAAGAATTCAAGGAGTGTGGTACACTAGAAAGAACAAAGAATTTGAAGTAAAAAGATCTATTAATAGATTACCACTCTGACCTAATCCCCCACTCACTCCCTCACTTGCCTCTCCTCTTCAGCTCACTGGTCTCCTAGTTACCCCTGTAACCACAGGCTAGAACCCTTTCCCCTAACTTTGCAAAGGCTCAGTCTCTTGCCACGTTCAGGTCTTCTCTCAGGTGTCACTTCTCAATGCAAAAAAAATCACAATCCCATCTCACTTTCTATCTTCCCTTTCTGCTTTGTTTTCCTCTCTAGCACTTCTCACTATCTAAAAGACAATCTGTTTTACTCTTTTCTTTTGTTTATTGTCTGATTCCCAAGAGGACAGAGATATTTGTCACTTTTCTTCACTGCGGCATCCCCAGTACCTAGAACAGTACCTAGACCGAGTTCAGGGAGATTTTTAACTTGGCTAAGATAAAACAGATGACACTTGAGTGATTCAGTGATAGGAGGCAGAAATGGCTAATAAGTGCACAGGTTGTTAATATACCAATTCCTGGGCCCTGCCAGAGATTCTGATTCAGTAGACTTGGGGAGGGGCTTGAGACTGTGAATTTCTAACAAGAACCCAGCTGATACTGATGCAGTTTAGAGAGCTCTCAAGTGCCTCTGCTCATTTCTTAATGAAAGTCATCCTATACTACTGTGAGAAGAGCTGTAGGCTGAGAAGGGAAAGCTCTGTCATACTCATGTGCATTTTTAAGAGGAGAAAAATTGATCCCCAAACCTCTTGTACCTAAGCTATCCACCCAAATAAGTAAAATGATTCTATAACAGAAATACTTTCACAACACGTTTAACATTATTTTCATAGGTATTTACTATAACTCAATTTTTAAGATGGTGTTTCTAATTTTTTACTCTTATAAATAACATTTCAGGTGGTATTTTTGTTATATACTTTTGTGCATCTAATTATTTCTTTTTAACAAATTCCTAGAAATTTCTGAGGGAGTTTCGATCAAAATTCTCCAACAGAACTTTCTCCAATGATGGAAATCTTCTATATCTAAACAACTCACATGGTAGTTACCAGCCACATGCAGCTATTAAGCACCTGAAATGTGACTAGAGCAACTAAGAAACTGAATCTTTGGTTGTATATACTGTTAATTAATTTACATTTAAATAGCTACATGTGGCTAGGGGCTACCATACTGGACAGGGCAGGTATGTAAAGTCTTGATACAGAATGCCAAATTACTCTCCAGAAAATTTGTAATTATTTGCTATCACCCTTAAAATGAGAATAACTATTTCTTTAGCCAATTGCCAACACTAGATTTTATCAATCTATTGAATCTTTATAATCTGAACACTAAAAGGATTGTTAAAATGCAGACTGGTAGGCCTCATCCCCAGAGTTTCTGATTCAACACGTTAGGGTAGGCCCCAAGAATTTGCATTTAACTCCAAGCTTCAAGTGCAACTCCACACTGAGATGAGGTTTTTCTCAAAGATATGGACACTCTGAGAAGGCTAATGACAATATGTAATTTTGACAACATGAATTTGTAGATCCTTCTTTCTAAAATATTTCCACACTTATTATTTCACTTTATCTTCACAACAATCCTATGCAGAAGGTTGGTAATTAGGGTAGAAACTGTCAATCCCATTTTACAGAAGAAAAGTAAGGCACAGGAGTTAAGAAACTCCCCTAAGCACACAAGCAGTGAGATGAGCCAGAACAAGCAGGTTTCCCAACTCCTAACCTTGGTAATACACAGTATTACCAAACAAACACAGTAATACAGGACACAACTGGAACTTGCTTCTGCAGACCGATACCGTAAAAAACAGAACCATGACCAGGGACAGAGAAGACAATACAAGATATGGTTCATAGCAACAAACATTTATCAAGTGCTGATTATGTGTTAATCTATGCTATGTTAATCCAGCTATCATGGCTGGAGTCTCCATCGTAGGGACTATTGAAGATACTCATAGAACATAGGATAAAATAAAAATAAAACCTGAAACCACAACCTTGAAAAGATAGTGAATTCTCTATATCATAAGGCAGAACAAAAGCAAACATGCTGAAGGGGTGGGTGGTAGGGATAAACACGGAGTTGGGTAAAAGAGAGGAGTCACTATGGGACTTCACATCTGGACTTGAGGGAGTTGCTATCACCAGTCAGTCAAGAATGGGAGGGAAGAGAGAGTACACAATAGGGAGCCCTCCTGGGGCTCAACAGCACAAAGAGCTGCTGTTATCCTTGTTGGGTGTGTGTTTGCCAGAAATATCAGGGCTGTTAGAACTCCAGAACTTACTTTTGTGTAGTCTAAATTACCTTGACTATGTAAGAACTCCAGTCAGAGAGCATAGCTTCATTATCTATTTGTAGCCAAAAGATAACATGATTCAAGATCATACATTTTCTCTCTCCAATTTTTCCTCAAGTTTTGAGAAGCAGTCCTAGTAGAAATCCATCAAATTGTGATGACAATACTACTATTTATAAATCAGCCCTTCAAGGAAAAGAAGATTGTATTTTCACTTAAATAGGCTTTACATATGATATTAGTTATTAATTTTAACAGCTACTTTTCTAAGGTTTAAGATAATAATAGTAATAGCTTATAAATATTAGTATAGCCTGAAAATACAATAAAACTACAATTCAAAAAAAGCCTATTGGAAAATTGGGTTCCATCTTCACTAGCATTCTAACTGACCTCTGTTATATATTCATCTTATAGTCCAACTCAAAATGACTAAAGCAATGAAGCTTCCACCACTTCATTTAGAAAATTATAGAATACTGCTGAGAAAACTATCCCTTACTTTGTACAAGACCAAACATATCCAAATCAAAACAAAGGGATACAATTTCACACTGATCAAATTCGTAACAATAATGTTTTAGAATAACATAAGCACACACATAGATTGTTAATGACAGTATAAATGTATATAATCCTTTTAGAAAGTAATTTGGAAACTAACAGAAATCTGGAAATTTCCTAATAAGAATAATAGCTACAATGTGTTTCACGTCGTTGCTTTTTATCTTAACAACTTCATAGAGAGCTATTACTATACCCATTCTACAGATTAGTAAATTAAAGTTCTGAGTAAATAAGTTACTTGCCCAATAATTGCCAATAAGTGATGGTGATGAAGCTAGGTTTGAACCCAGAACCTCTCATTTTAAAGCCGACCTATTTGCAACTACACTATACTACCTCTCCTGAGGAAGTCAAAAAAGAAAAGAAAAAGAATAAAGTTACATTCATGAAGATGGGCATTATATTTTTTTTTAAATACTGGAAAACTCAAAATAGGAAGGTTAAGTAAATGATGAGACATCCATTGTATAAACAATTACAAAATTACTATAAGTAACAATAAACTATTGAAAAATGTTTATAAAAAATCAGTAAAAATGTATCTCCAATATGATAAGACATCTGCAAAAATATACATTCATATAGCAAGATTGGGAAGAGAACTGGAAAAAACCAAACTATTGCCATTGTGAAGAATTTCACTACTGGTACTTAATGTTTTTGTTGTTTATCAGTTTTTTCAGTCAATCAAGATTACTCTAAGCAACCTTACAAATCTATTATGCTAGTTCATCCCAATCAAATAATGCCTAAAACTTTACTATAATTTATATCATAGATTTATTCAAAATAATTACACATTTTTATCAGTGTTTCAGAAGCTTCCAGTATGTATCTTAACATCAATGATTTTTGCAATTATGATGTACAGTGTACTTGTGAAATCCCTTAATTTAGATCATACATAACAAAAATTAGCTAATTCGTTTTACTTTCATAACTTTGCAATCACAACTTTGCAATCACTCCTCAACTCCAGTGTCCACCCAGGGATCATTAGCCTAAAGGTTGTAGGTGTTTTAAAGATTAGTTTCCTAAGAGCATGATCTCTAAGTGAATACTTATAAAGTAACTAAAATATCTTAACTGTAAGGAATATGTCAAGTCTCTTTGAAGTAAATGAACTTTATTTTTACTTTACCAAAAAGAAAAGTAAAGATTTGGTAAGAGTAATTTCCCTAAAAATGGCAGTGTGAGCTGTGAAGAGAATTCACTCTTTAGCCACACAAGGTGGCACGAAGAGGCCCATTCAGCCCAGGGTTTGGCTTCTCTCAGCAACATAAACAGACATTCATTTTATGGGAAAGTTAAAGTAGCTGTTCTCCAATGATATCAAACTCATAAGAGCAGGAATGTAGTTTAAACATCTCTAAACTCCTCTTTATGAATCTGCCACTCAGGAATCTTTTTGGTCACCCCACTGTCTAATATCCAACTGGGTTATTCTTAGCCAGTCTTAAGACACCTACAAAACTACTATTTTAATTACAGAATTTTGGAGTTAGAAGGACTCTTAAGAACCATTCAATTTAAGTATTAACTGAGGGGAAAATAAAGGCTTTTCCAAGAAAGTTACTTTGTGTGGCTACTTTATGGCAAATCTAGGCCTGAAACTAAGAGATGCAACCAAATGTTTTAAACCTGGACTCCATATTTCTCCCTTACTGCTAACATTTTTCATTACCTCATGTCAATGGGAGCATACATATGTCCTTTCAATGTTTTCAGACACACACTGCAGTAGACAAAGAAAACTATAGTACTCATTCTCTTCTTCATAAAGAGTTCCAAAATGGAGGAAAAAATCAACAAACGTTATAAAAAACCTGTGTGGAGAAACTGGTATATGTGTGGGAGGGAATAATAGTTTAATAGTTCTGCTTTCCACTAAATGCTTGTTTTAAGATTTTTAGCAGTCTAACTGATCTTCAAGGTAATAACTGTCCACCTTAGGCCAAATAAAAGATTCTAATGTCATCACGAGTGGATATCAAACTATTGTCATCAGCACTAATACATGGTTCAGTCTTATATTCAATTCATTTCATCATTTCTATAGTGTAATTTCATTGTAATAGGAGATTTATGGTAGGATATACAGGAAATTTACAACAGTGGTTGCTTCTGGAGGGGAGAACACGACATGGGAGTATGGGATTGGGGAGAGGGGACTTAACACTGTATACGCCTCACTGTTACTTGAAATTTTTACCCTACCATATTCCTTTTCAATATACATTAATTAAAATTTCCCTTTTAAATACATACCCATATGCATGTAATTTTATTACTAAATATTTTCAATGAAACAATTATCTTAGTTCCCTTCTCTTTTAAACAAGTCTTCAGTATTGCAATTTGTAAAATCTCGTAGAAATTTTCAGAAAGAAAGAGGACCAACCCAGCCACAAATCCCAAAGCAGAATTCCAGGATTTAAAGTATAAGAACATGTTACAGGGGAACGAGAGGTTCTTAAGGGAGCGTTAAGTTCAAAAACCTTTTGAGGAAAAGCTCTTCCCCATCTTTAAATGGCTAGTTTTAAAAATGGGATTTGAACAAAGCTTCTCGTCTCAAGGGGGAAGGAGGGGTGCCTTATGGTGCGACAGTAGAAATTAAAATGTGGTTTCTGTCTTCTCAGCCGGCGACCGAGGGTCAGAGAGGGTTGGCTAAGGACCTGGGAACGGGCTCGGCCACAGAAGAAAGGGGCAAGACCGGGAGTCTCTCGGGTCCGTCCGCTTCGGCGAGAGGCAGCGGCTGTTCCCGCGCGGCGGCGGCGCGTTCTGGGGCGCCCCCGGGCTCGGCGCCACCGAGACCCACGCACCGAGTCTCCGCGGGCGACTTCCCCGTGCGGAGGTCGCACGGGGGCTGCGGGGACCGCCCCACTTCAACAGACCGCCTCATCACGCCTCCCCCGTGCAAGGCGCGCCTCGCCTCGCCGTCCACTTGTGTCAGGGGCAGCTGTCAACACGAGCCTTTGTGTCTCATTCTGAACAAAAAATGGTCCTCGGCCACTCGCGGGAACATGGAAGCGCTGGCCGGAGACACGCGCGCCCGCTCGTGACCAAGTGACATTCGGTGTGGCGGGAGGAAAGCCGGGGACGCCGAGCGAGCGAGCGCTCGGCCACGTCTGAGCGCTCTCAACTTTCCCAAGCTGAGCTCTGTCCATCCTCCCCGCGTCCCCTCCGCGTCCCCGTCCCGCCCGCCCGCCAGCCCCAGCGACGCCTGCCGCCCCTGGGCCCCCGGGGCGGTCGGGGCGCGCCCCTCGCCGCCGGCCTCTGCGCTCCCGCGCCGCCCCTCACGCCCGCCCGGGCTGCCCCGCTCCCGCCACAAAGGCAGCGAGCAGAACCCGGGGTGACAGGCCTTTGGCCTCCGGCGCGGAGAGCACGGGCTGGGTCCCTTCGGGGCGGGAAGAGAGCGGCTCCGGAGCCCGGGCTGGCACGCGCGCCTGGCCTCGCCGCACGGACGCACCCGCGCGCGCGCCCCGCTCCGCCTTCCCGCTCCTCCCCAAAGTCCGCCGCGCCTTCCCGGCGCAGGCAGGGCGTCCAGCCCGCCACAGGCAGCGCCTGCCCGGCGGAGGCGTGCGCCCGCTCCCCGCCCGCGCCCGCGCCTCGGAGTCCCGCAGCCGCTCACCTGGCCCCGGCGGGGCGCGAGGGCGGAGGACCAGGGCTGGCCCTCGCCTCGGCCGGGCTGGTCTCCCCACCCCCAGGCCGGTTCCCAGGGCTGCGCTCCGCTCGCTCCGGCCGCCCGCCTCCGAGGTGCTAGCGCCGCCGGCGGCTGCCTCTCTGTGGCAGGCTGGCGGGCCGCGCGCTCAGTTCCCCGGGGCGGAGCGAGGCGGCGGCCGCCGCGGCCGGAGGCGGATTCCTCAGGTGCTGCCCCTCCCGCCCGCCCGGCAGCTCCGCGGCGGGGATCCCGCGCCGCCTCCCGCGGCCCCGCCTCTCCCCCCTGCTGCCGCCGCGTCCGCGAGTGGCCCCGAGGGCCCCGGCCCTCCGCGAGTGCGGTGGGCGCGCGGTTCCCTACCCACCCCTTGCAAAGACGCCTCCGCACTGTGGAGCCCTGCGTGCACTGTCCTCACGCCTCCATTTCCAAACTCCAGCAAACAGATGTGTGCGGTCATCGTGCGGTGCGGGCGCCGGGGTGCGCCGGGGGTCTTCTGGGAAGGAAGGCCCCCTAGGGCCGCTGACGGGGGCAGCCGGGAAGAAAAACGGTTTTCCCGCCGAGCCCGCGTCCATGCACAGAGTGCTCTCGCCTCACTGCACGATTGCTTTCTCTGCTCGCTGGACGGCGGCTGAGGAGCCCTAAGCATGAACTCGGCCTGGGCGATGGTGGGTCAAAAACCCTTGGCCTTTTGCAGGAAGGGGGTAGGGCAGGAGCAGGGGCAGGGCGCGGACAAAACCAAACAAGCGCCAGAGCACCGGGCCAGAGCAGACTTTTTGCACCTCCCAGATGAGCAAGGGCCCCGGCCCGGGGCTCAGGGACGCGGCCGGCCCGGCTTGGCTCAGCGGGAGCCTCCCCGGACCGCAGTGGGAGCTCCGGCCCGGGCCTTGGCGGGTGCTGCAGGGCCAGTGTTCTCTATAGATGCTGCGCCCGATAGTGACAGATTTGCCTCCACTTTTCACAGCTGGCGGCTGTCGTATTATTAAAAGTGTAGCTCCTCCATTTCTTTAAACTGTAAATTGTTGCCACAGGTACACAACTACACCTTCTGGAAAAAGAAGCTCCACCCTGGATGTGGTGGAAGAATCTAGGTAGAGGAGAGGTGATCTATTTTTACTGCCTTTGGGGGCAGTGTAGCCCCAGAGAGCTCAGCATCTTCTTGGGAGTGGGGGAGGCTAGCGGCGCCCAGTCCCGGGTGGATCGGGCTCATTGTCAAGTGTTACTGTAATAATTGAAAATAGTAGTTTATAGACAGTGTCAATTAAATTGGATCTCAGATGCTAAATCAGTATTTTTGTTTGTTTCTCCTGCTTTCTTCTTCTTCTCCTCCTTCTTCTTGTTCTTCTCCTTCTTCTTCTTTTCCAGAACCGAAATACGTTTTTCTTTCTTTTCTCTTCTGGTCGATGCAGAGGGAATTAACTGGAAATCTGGAATCACCAGAAAATAACTCAAGGCACAGTTCAGATGTGACTAGCAAAAGTGAGTGATTCATGCACGGTTTGTCTTCTCTCCCTCCTCTACTGGGAAGACATACTCAGCTGGCATTTTTATTTTTTTAAATCATGTTTTGCTCCTTGTGAGGTTAAGGAGCTGAAATGTTTTTGTTGTTGTTTTACAATTAAATTCCCATTGTTGGGCCTTTAAAAACACATGGGAACGTTTTTAAGTGGCCTGAACGTGGAAAAACTACTTTCTCAATCACTGCTGTACTCCCACAGTTCCGGGTCATGCATACAACGTGGGCTTAGTAAATAAAATCAGTATTTAAAAAAAAATAACTACAACATAGAAAGGTGCAGATTATTATTAGCTAAAAAGAATCCAATGTCACTCAGCAAACTCATCGTGAGAACTGGCCACATATGTGGAAAAGATGCTAAGCACTTTAGAAACCTGAGCTTTAAGGTTCACCTGGTGAATATAAACTAAGATCATAAGAAGTTAAAGCAGGTGAGAATCTTTTGAAAAACCCAATTCTTCTTGAGGTCTGTAGAGTTGCAGGGGAAAGAGACAGATAAGGAAACTGCAAACACTGAGCAGCCTTAAAGTAAAATCAAGTGCAGCTTTCTCTCAGTTTAGTTCAAATACCGTTTGTTGAGTGCCAAGCACACTAGACTCTAGAGATGTGAAGGCAAACATGGCACAGTCACTCAAGGACCTTAGTGTAATATTACAGGACTGTGGTATTCATTCTTCATCCATTCAATAAAAATGTGTTAAGCACCCATGTGAATCAGATAGCATAGTCCACCACTGGTATTGGTGATTCATCAGTAAACAAGGCAAGTCCCTAACAAAGTTAAAAGTTAGAGTGATCTATTGACATTCTGGTAGGTTGAAATAGTTCAATGTCACCTTTATCAGATAACATACTCTCTTGTCCTGAATTTGTGTAAATGCCTTATGCCTCCTTTGGGCTTTGTATATCCCTCCTCAGACTTCCGTGATTGTTAAAGATGATAGAGTTAAAAGTGAACACTCTGAAGGTAGACCCGATAGTTTTGAACCCTGGCACCAAGACTTAACCTACTGTGTAAGCTTGACCAAGCTACTTGACTCCAGCCTAATAGTATATACTTCAGGGAGTAGATATGTGGATTGAGAGGATGCATTCATTAGTGCCTGGAACGCTATTACATGTTAACTGCTATTATTACCTGTGAATCCATCCACTCAGCCCTATAACAATGATTCCCAAATACTTCTACATAGATATGCTGCATGAAAACCCCAAATGCAGTGAAAAACGTGAGACTCACAGCAGAGCCCATATAAATGATAGAATCCTTCTGAGTGTTTATTGTGATGCTTTATTATTATCCTTTGCTTTAGCAATGGGGAAATTTCTATGATTGTATCCTGGTTGTGCTCTCACGAACATCCTTTTGCCCTTGGCTCCACACTCCAGTGTGAGCAACAAAGGCAAAACTAGATAAATTGACTCATAAAATTAAAAACTTTCGTATATCAAAGAATGATATCAAGAAAGTGAAAAAACAACCCACAATATGAGAGAAAATATTGCAAATCACATATCTGGTAAAAAAAAAAAAATCTATTAGCCAGAATATATAAAGAGCATTCACAACTCAAAAATAAAGAGACAATACAAATGAAAAATGGACAAATAGTTTTAATAGATATTTCTCCAGAAAAGGTACAGAAATGGCCGGCCAATAAGCGCATGAAAAAATGCTAAAATCATTAGCCACTAGGAAAATGCAAATCAAAACCACAATGAGATACCACTTCACACTCATTACAATGGTTATTATCAAAACACAAAACAAACAAAACAGTGCTGGAGATAAGAGTTGGAGCCCTCATCAAACTGTACTTGAAACTTGCCTCAGAACTATTATCTCAGTTAAATGAGCCCAAATTCTACTTACTATTAAGCTTCTTTGTAATGTGTTTGATGTTACTTGCAATTAATTAAAAGACTCAATAAAGAGGAAGATAAAACATACAAAAAATACTGAAGAGCAAAAACCTAGTAAAAGCTAAGTAATTATTGATAATGTTTTTATACAATCTAAATGTTAAGACAGGGTTCACATTAAGAAAAAGCAAAAATTAAAATATCAAAAATAATCTAAAATTAAAATTCCAGTTTATTTCAACAAATGTGGGAGGTATGGGCTCTTAGAGAGAGAATTTTAACAGTTAAAAGTCTCATCATGTTTGGGGGAGGGCACAATGGGAAATAAGGAATAGATACCCTTTTTTTCTTGGTATTTATAAGCATTTATCAGTTCAATTTTTTTAATTTAAAGATAATAACTACAATTGGTTGTAGTTATTGGTTATAGAACCAGTTGGTTGTAGAACTTTCAAATAATTTGAGGAGAAAAAAATACAAAGAAAACTACCAATACCACAAAAGTCAGGAAAAGATGGAAAAATAAAGCATAACAAAGAGAAAACATAACTTAAGGTGTATGAATACCTTCTTAGCATTAACAACAATAAATCAAGTGAGTTAAATTTCCCTATTGAAAGACAAAAATCCCTCAGAGTCAAAAAACAAAGAAAATACAACTATATTCTTCTGAATAATATCTGAAATAAAATGACACAGGAAGATTGAAAATAAACAAATGACCAATAAAGATACAAGCAAGTGGAGAAAAAAAAGAAGAAAAAGGAACAATATAAGATCAAAGGGAAATTCATATTTGAAAAGTAAGCCTTAGGTAGAAGAACAAGGCCAATTTACTTTAGCAAAAGTTACAGTTGATTCTTTCGCTGATTTCTTCCTAAAAAAAAAAAAAAAAAAAAAGTTACAGTTGATAGTCACTACATACTGGGCACTTAGCTACGTGCTTTACACACATTTTCTCAAATAATCCTTAAAACTCTATGGAATGAGGCCGGGCGCTGTGGCTCACGCCTGTAATCCTAGCTCTTGGGAGGCCGAGGCGGGCGGATTGCTCAAGGTCAGGAGTTCAAAACCAGCCTGAGCAAGAGCGAGACCCCGTCTCTACTATAAATAGAAAGAAATTAATTGGCCAACTGATATATATATAAAAAATTAGCCGGGCATGGTGGCGCATGCCTGTAGTCCCAGCTACCCGGGAGGCTGAGGCAGAAGGATCACTCGAGCCCAGGAGTTTGAGGTTGCTGTGAGCTAGGACGCCACGGCACTCACTCTAGCCTGGACAACAAAGCGAGACTCTGTCTCAAAAAAAAAAAAAAAAAAAAAAAACTCTATGGAATGACTGTGGTTAATGCTTTCATTTTGCAGATGAGGAACTAGGCGTTAGAGAGATTAGGCGATGTTCTCAGTGTCACAGTGATAGATGGACTTGGAACTCAAACCCTGATATGCTAATTCTAAAGTGCAAACACATAGCACCAAAATATTTAAATAAATAACTAATGGGAATAAAAGGAAAATTTATTTTAAAAATTTTAACCCATTTCTCTAAGAATTTGACAGATTACATAGACCAAAAATAAATAGAAAAGAAAGGATTTGGATAATGAACGAAACACATATGTAATACATATAGATAACTTTGAGCCCTAAAACCATAGGATATGTAAATGCATTCTTTTCTAAAGTCCAGGAATATTAGTAAACACTGAAATGTTCTAAGGCACAAAGAAAAACTTATCAAAACTTCAAGAACAGAAATCTAGGGCCTAAGGCATAGTTTTTGACCCTAACATAAGAAAGCTATAAATTAATTATTAAAAGATAACTAAAGTCTTCTTGCTGATTTTTAAATTTTTTTCTAAATAAAAATAAGTATAGGCCGGGCGCGGTGGCTCACGCCTGTAATCCTAGCTCTTGGGAGGCCGAGGTGGGCGGATTGCTCTAGGTCAGGAGTTCAAAACCAGCCTGAGCAAGAGCGAGACCCCGTCTCTACTATAAATAGAAAGAAATTAATTGGCCAACTGATATATATATATAAAAAATTAGCCGGGCATGGTGGCGCATGCCTGTAGTCCCAGCTACTCGGGAGGCTGAGGCAGAAGGATCGCTCGAGCCCAGGAGTTTGAGGTTGCTGTGAGCTAGGCTGACGCCACGGCACTCACTCTAGCCTGGACAACAAAGTGAGACTCTGTCTCAAAAAAAAAAAAAAAATAAGTATAATCTGCAAGCACAGATTAGTTAAAAATTATGAACAGCGAGCACACACTTATTAAAAATGTAGAGGTTCATGACACTGGACATTTGGCAATGATATCTCTTTTTTTTGAGACAAGCTTTCACTCCGTCACCCAGGCTGGAGTGCAGTGGTGCAATCATAGCTCACTGTAACCTCCAACTCCTGGGGTCAACCCTCAGCCTCCAGGATAGCTAGGACTACAGATGCAGGCCACCACACCTGGGTAATTTTATTTTATTTTTTTTTTTGGTAGAGACAGGGTCCTGCTATGTTGCCCAGCCTGGTCTCAAACTCCTGGCCTCAAGCCATCCTCCTGCCTCATTCTTCAAAGTGCTGGGATTACAGGTGTGAGCCACTCCGTCTGGCTCAGTGATTTCTGAGTATTACACCAAAAGTACAGACAACAAAAATAGATCAAACAGACTACATCCAAATAAAAAACTTCTGGGCATCAAAAGACACAATGAACAGAGGGAAAAGGCAACTTACAGAATGACAGAAAACATTTTCAAATCATATATCTGATAAGGGGTTAATATCCAGAATATATAAAGAACTCCTGCAACTCAACAACAACAAAACCCAACCAGATCAAAAAATGGGCAAAGAACTTGAACTTTTCCAGAGAATATATATAAATGGCCAACAAACAGGTAAAAAAATGTTCAACATCACTAATTATGAGGGAAATGCAAATCAAAACCACAATGAGATACTGCCTGATACGTAGCAGGATAGCTACTATTAAAAAAAAAAAAACAGAAGAGCCGGGCATGGTGGCTCACGCCTGTAATCCTAGCTCTCTGGGAGGCTGAGGTGGGCGGATCGCTTGAGGTCAGGAGTTCGAAACCAGCCTAAGAGCTAGACCCCATCTCTACTATAAAATAGAAAGAAATTCATTGGCCAACTAATATATATAGAAAAAATTAGCCGGGCATGGTGGCGCATGCCTGTAGTCCCAGCTACTTGGGAGGCTGAGGCAGCAGGATCGCTTGAGCCCAGGAGATTGAGGTTGCTGTGAGCTAGGCTGACACCACGGCACTCACTCTAGCCTGGGCAACAAAGTGAGACTCTGGCTCAAAAAAAAAAAAACAACAAAAATGAAAACAAAACAGAAGAAATAAGTGTTGGTAAAGTATTTGTTTGAGCAGAAACTGAATAAAATGAGGGAGCAAGTCATTGAATATCTGGCAGAATATTCCAGGCAGATGGAAGAGCAAGAGCAAAGTTCCTGAAATGAGACTGTGAGTAGGAAGTTCTAGGAAGAGTAAGGAGAAAGGCTTGAAATAGTGCAATAAACGAGAGGAAAGGTGTCAGAAATGAAGCTGAAGAGGTAGCCAGAGACTACATAGTAAAGGGCTTTGCAGGCATGAAAAACATTTGGACTGTGTTCTTACTATAGTAAGAATATGGGAAGCTACTGAAGGATTGAGAGCAGGAGAGTGAAATGTTTTGTTTCATTTAAAAACATCCCTCTGGCTACAGTATAGAGAATGGGCAGTGAGTGTGAGCAGTGAGAGTAGAGGCGAAGAGATGAGTTTGGTGGCTATTACAGAAATTCATGTCAGACAGTGATAGTGGCTTGGACTAAATGGGGAATGGTAGGGGAAGTGGGAAATATTGGATGAGTGATGTGTTCTGAGGATAGAGTCAATAGGATTTGCTGAAGGATTTGATGCTGAGTATGAAAAAAACCATGAAGAATCAAGGCAGGCAGTACAGTTTTGGTCTTAGCAACTGAATGAATAGTGGCGCTTTTGTTTAATAAAGGCTAGGGTTAAGCAGGTAAAAGGAAGGAAGGAAGGACAAGTGTTGGCAAGGATGTGGAAAAATTGGAACCCTTATGCACTGTTGGTGGGAATGCAAAATGGTGCAGCCGCTGTGGAAAACAGTATGGCAGTTCCTCAAAAGATTAAAAATAGAACTACCATAAGGTCCAGCAATTCCACTTCTGGGTATATACTCCAAAGAATAGAAAGCAAGGTCTCCAGTGATATTTGTACACCCACGTGAGTAGCAGCATTATTTACAATCATCAACAAGGAGAATTAACCCAAGTGTCCATCAATAGATGAATCAACAACATGTGATAAATACATACAAGGGAATTATTCAGCTTTAAAAAGGAAGAAAATTCTGACACATGTTACAAGATGGATGAAACTTGAGGGCATTATGCCACCTTGCTTTTAAAATCTATAGATTATTTTCTAATGTCCTCTTTAAATGTGTGCATCTCTTTGTAAATACATTTCATAGAGAGGTGATAATATCTGATTTCTCTGAGATTATACCCAGCTAGTTGTTGGAATTTCTTTTCTTTTGAGATAAGGTCTTACTCTGTTGCCTGAGTTAGAGTGCAGTGGTCTCATCATAGCTCACTGCAACCTCAATCTCCTGGGCTCAAATGATCCTCCTGCATCAACCTCCTGAGTAGTTGGGACTACAGGTGCATGCCACAATACCCAGCTGATTTTTCTACGTTTCATAGATTCAGGGTCTCACTCTGTTGCTCAGGCTGGTCTTGAACTCCTGGAATCAAGTAATCCTCCTGCCTCAGCCTCCCAAAGTGCTAGGATTACAGGTGTGAGCCATTGTGCCATGCTGGAATTTTTTTTTTTTTTTTTTTTTGAGACAGAGTCTCACTTTGTTGCCCAGGCTAGAGTGAATGTCATGGCATCAACCTAACTCACAGCAACCTCAAACTCCTGGGCTCAAGCAATCCTGCTGCCTCAGCCTCCCGAGTAGCTGGGACTACAGGCACGTGCCACCATGCCCGGCTAATTTTTTCTATATATATTAGTTGGCCAATTAATTTCTTTCTATTTATAGTAGAGACGGGGTCTCACTCTTGCTCAGGCTGGTTTTGAACTCCTGACCTCGAGGAATCCACCCGCCTCGGCCTCCCAGAGTGCTAGGATTACATGCTGGAATTTTTTATCTGTTTCCTGGGATAGTTCTGAGAAGTTAGGTTTTTCTTTTATCATTTGCTTATGTTTCTTTCCTATTTTTCACTTATTTACTTATTATTTTTCTACTTTTACACACATACCTGCTGATATTTTCTTATTATAATTACTTACCTTTGTTTGGAACTGACTGCTGAAGAATAGCATAGGGTGGAGGGATTGGGAACAGTTAAAAGAGAAAAAAAGAAGAGGAGAAAATAAAAAAGAAATTGAGGCAGTCCCAGCTATGATTTGTATTTTTTGGTCATTAAAACACCCTCACCAAGTTTGACACATCTTTTCCTCAGACACATGTTATTTTAGTTTTTGACATATAACAAGACAGTGTTATGTATGGAAAAGCTTCTGCAGCTTTTCCCTGTGGTCTGCTAATCACTGCCTCCCCTCCTTCCATGTTACCTTTGACAGTCTCCATTGGCCTAGAGGATTATTAATGATAAAAATGACACAGTTATGTAATTCCTATCAATTCCCTGGGATGTTCTGTGATACAGCAGTCCCCTCTCATCCACAGGGGATAAGTTCTAAGAAGCTCAGTGGATGCCTGAAGCCATGGGTAGTACCAAACCTGCTATATACCGTGCTTTTCTTGATCTGATAACCAAGACCACTACTGAATAACTAATGGGCAGGTAGCATAGATGAGCATACCTCATTTTATTATGCTTCACTTTATTCACCTCACAGATATTGTGGTTTTTACAAATTGAAGGTTTGTGGAAACCTTGCATGAAGCAAGTCTATCAGTACCATTTTTCCAACAGCATGTACTCACTTCATGTCTCTATGTCACATTTTGGTAATTCTTGCAATATTTCAAACTGTTCCATTATTATTATTATTATATCTGTTATCATGATTTGTGATCAGTGATATTCAATTTACTATTGTAATTGTTTTGGGGGTGCCACAAACCATGCCCATAAAAGACAGTGAACTTCATGCATAAATGTGTCAGCTCTGACTGCTCTACTTACTGGCCTTTCCCCTGTCTCTGTCCCTCTCCTCAGACAACTCTATTTCCTGAGACACAACAATATTGAAATTAGGCCAATTAATAATCCTATAATGTTCTCTAAGTGTTCAAGTACAAGGAAAATTTTTATGTCTCTCACTTTCAATCAAAAGCTAGAAATGATTAAACTTAGTGAGGAAGGCTAGTGGAGATCCTCCACCAGCAAGCCAAGATAGGCAGAAAGCTAGGCTTCTTGTGCCAAGGACTTAGCCAAGTTGTGAATGAAAAAAAAAATAAATAAATAAAAATAAAAGTTCTTAAGGAAAATTAAAAATGCTACTCCAGTGAGCACACAAATGATAGGACTGTAAAACAGCCTTATTGCTGATATGGAAAAAGTTTGAGTGGTCAGGATAGACGATCAAACCAGCCACAATATTCCCTTAAGCCAAAACCTAATCCAAAGCAAGGGCCTAACTCTCTCCAATTCTGTGAAGGCTCAGAGAGGTGAGGAAGCCGCAGAAGAAAAGTTGGAAGCTAGCAGAGGTTGGTTCATGAGGTTTAAGGGAGGAAGCCATCTCCATAACATAAAAGTACAAGGTGAAGCAGCAAGTGCTGGTGTAGAAGCTGCAGCAAGATATCCAGGTCTAGCTAAGATCATTGACGAAGGTGGTTACACTAAACAATAGATTTTCAATGTAGACAATAGACAAAACAGTCTGATATTCCAAGAAGATGTTTTCTAGGACTTTTCATAGCTGGAGAGGAGAAATCAAGGTCCACCTTCAAAGCGTCCAAAGATAGGCTGACTCGCTTATTAAGGGCTAATGCGGCTGGTGACTTTAAGTGGAAGTTAATGCTTATTTATCATTCTGAAAATCCTGGGGCCCTTAAGAATTATGTTCAATCTATTCTGCCTGTGCTCTATAAATGGAACAACAAAGCCTAGATGCCAGCACATCTGTTTATAGTATGGTTTACTGAATATTTTAAGTGCACTGTTGAGACCTATTGCTCAGGAAAAAAAGATTCTTTTCAAAATATTCCTGCTCATTGATAATGCACCTGATCACCCAAGAGCTCTGACGGAGATGTACAAGGAGATGAATGTTGTTTTCATGCCTGCTGACACAGCATCAATTCTGCAGACTGTCGATCAAGGAGTAACTCCAACTTTCAAGGCTTATGATTGAAGAAATACATTTTGTAAAGCTATAGCTGACATAAATAGTGATTCCTCTGATGAATCTAGGCAGAGTAATTTGAAATGAAAAGCTCGGGATAAGATTCACCATTCCAAGGCCGGGCACGGTGGCTCATGCCTGTAATCCTAGCACTCTGGGAGGCCGAGGGGGGGGGATCACTTGAGGTCAGGAGTTCCAAACCAGCCTGAGCAAGACCGAGACCCCGTCTCTACTATAATTAGAAAGAAATAAATTGGCCAACTAGTATATATATAGAAAAAATTAGCCGGCCATGGTGGCTCATGTCTGTAGTCCCCACTACTTGGGAGGCTGAGGCAGGAGGATTGCTTGAGCCCAGGAGCCCAGGAGTTTGAGGTTGCTGTGAGCTAGGCTGACGCCATGGCAGCTCACTCTAGCCTGGCGAGAAAGCGGGACTCTGTCTTAAAAAAAAAAAAAAAAAAAAAAAAAAAGATTCACCATTCTAGATGCCATTTAATGGGAGCATATATGATTCCATGGGAGGAGGTCAAAATATCAACATTAAGAAGAGTTTGGAAGAAGTTGATCCTGACCCTCATGAGTGACTTTGAGAGGTTCAAGACTTCAGTCTAGAAAGTAACTGCAGATGTGGAAATAGCAAGAGAACTAGAATTAAAAGTGGTCCCTGAAGATGTGACTGAATTGCTGCAATCTCATGATGAAATTTGAACAGATGAGGAGTTGCTTCTTATGGATGAGCAAAGAAAGTGGTTTCTTTTTTTTTTTTTTTTTTTTTTTTTTTTTTTTTACCAAAGAGTATCCTTTATTATAGTATTAGTTCATGGTAAATGAATGAAAACATTACTTTCAGGAGGAATTAACAATTTTCATCTTAAAGAACTTGCCCCCCAATATAACAACCAATTAGTGTTTTGGGTTTTTTTTGAGACAGTCTCACTCTGTTGCCCGGGCTAGAGTGCCATGGCATCAGCCTAGTTCACAGCAACCTCAAACTCCTGGGCTCAAACGATCCTGCCTCAGCCTCCCGAGTAGCTGGGACTACAGGCATATGCCACCATGCCTGGCCAATATATGTGTATGTGTGTGTGTATATATATATATATGTAATTTTTTTTTAGTTGTTCAGCTAAAGTTCTTTCTATTTTTTAGTAGAGATGGGGTCTCGCTCTTGCTCAGGCTGGATTCAAACTCTGCCTCGGCTCCCAGAGTGCTAGGATTACAAGCGTGAGCCACCATGCCTGGCCAAGTATGTTTGTTAAAAAGGTATAGAAGTTCCTACTGGGCAGGCTAGCAAAGGACAGTGCTAGAAAACTTAATGATACCAAATGTGCCTGTTCTAGAAAAAAGTTGCCCAATACATCGCTTGGCTTGAGAATGTCCTTGCTTACACAAGGCAAGTATGTTTCTACACCAATGTTGTTGAAGCCAGTTAGGTTTTCAGAATCCAAGTTGATAACAGCCACTGGTCCTTCACTTCAGACTGACATCCATCCTCTGGGGACACAGCCTCCTCCTCCTGGGCTGAGCTGCTGTGGCTGCCAGCTCTGAACCTGTACATTCCAGCACTCAGTTCTCAAAACCTCACAGAAGGCCAGTGCTCCTGGGTCCAATACTCGGCCACTGAGCATGCTGGTGATCCTTCACCAATTTGCAACCTCATAGTTACCCTGTCTTCACTCTGCAGTGCGCGCCATCATCCAGTGCTCTCACGTCTGCCCACTTCCCACGGCGGGCCGGGTAACCGGGTCCCGGCCTTCGCGGATCTCAGGCTACTCCATCGCACAACTCCAGCGGAAAGCAGAAAGTGGTTTCTTGATATGGACTCTACTCCTGGTGAAGATGCTGTGAATATTGTTGAAATGACAACAAAGGACTTAGAATGTTTTATGAACTTAGTTGATAAAGGAGCAGGGTTTGAAAGGATTGAATTCAACTTTGAAACAAATTCCACTGTGGGTAAAATGCTATCAAACAACACATTCTACAGAGAAATCTTTTGTAAAAGGAAGATTCAATTAATGAAGCAAACTTACCTGTTATTTTAAGAAATTGCTGGCTGGGTGTGGTGGCTCACACCTGTAATCCTAGCATTCTGGGAGGCTGAGACTGGGAGATCACTTGAGCTCAGGAGTTCAAGACAAACCTGAGCAAGAGCGAGACCCCATCTTTACTAAAAATAGAAAAATTAACCGGGCATGGTGGTGCATGCCTGTAATCCCAGCTACTCTGGAGGCTGAGGCAGGAGAATCGCTTGAGCCCAGGAGTTTGAGGTTGCTGTGAGCTGGACTGATGCCAGGGCACTCTAGCCCAGGTGACAGAGTGAGACTCTGTCTCAAAAAAAAAAAGCTTAGCCGGGCGCGGTGGCTCACGCCTGTAATCCTAGCACTCTGGGAGGCCGAGGCAGGCGGATTGCTCGAGGTCAGGAGTTCAAAACCAGCCTGAGCAAGAGTGAGACCCCGTCTCTACTATAAATAGAAAGAAATTAATTGGCCAACTGATATATATATAAAAAATTAGCCGGGCATGGTGGCGCATGCCTGTAGTCCCAGCTACTTGGGAGGCTGAGGCAGGAGGATCACTTGAGCCCAGGAGTTTGAGGTTGCTGTGAGCTAGGCTGACGCCACGGCACTCACTCTAGCCTAGGCAACAAAGTGAGGCTCTGTCTCAAAAAAAAAAAAAAAAAAAAAAAAAAAAAAAGCTTAAACAATTTAAAAAAGAAATTGCTACCGTAACTTTCAGCAACCACCACCCTGATCAATCAGCAGCCATCAACATTGAGGCAAGACCCTCCACCAGCAAAAAGATCAGAAGTCACTGAAGGCTCAGATGATCATTAGCATGTTTTAGCAATAAAGTATATTTTCATTAACACATGTACTTTTTTTTAGACAAAACACTATTACACACTTAGTAGACTACAGTAGTGTAAACATAACTTTTATATGCAGTGGGAAACCAAAAACTTTGTGTGACTTGCTTTATTGTGGCATTCATCTTACTGCAGTGGTCTGGAACTGAACCTACGATATCTCTGAGGTGTGCCTGCACATCACGGACTGTGGCACAAAGGGATGATTCATCTCCCTGGGGGGGACACAGTGGGACAGCATGAGATTTCATCACACTACTCAGAAGAGCATGCAATTTAAAACATATACATTGTTTATTTCTGAAATTTTCCATTTAATATTTTTGGACTGCAATTGACTGGGGGTAACTGAAACCCCAGAAAGCAAAACCATGGATAATGGGGAACTCTCGTGTATAATTTGGTCTCTATAGTAACAGTCCCTGCTTTTACTGAGACCAATCCACACTCTGATAAAGGAATCTGAATTTGTTTTCAAGTCACTGACATTCTCACGTTGGGAATGAAGGCTCTTGGTGAACTCTTAATACGATCTTTCTCTTGGCCTCTGGTTTTCACAGCATTTTGCAAGCATGTTTCATGATTGTGGCTTGGGATTGTGACTGTGATGGTTAGTGTATGTCAATTTAGCTAGGTTAGGGTACCCAGTTATTTAATCAAACACTAATCTCAGTGTTGCAACCAAGGCACACAGGGAGCAAAACATAAGGAGACACTCCCTCTCAGGTGCCAACCCTGCATTTTCACAACCCTGAGAGTGACGGCCTTCCTAAATTTTACACCCTCGTTGCCTGCTGAGTGCAATACGTTTTAAAAGCATTAGAAAATTGTATACAAAAATTATTACAAATGTGTAAAAAGAGACTCTGCCCCCCAAAAATCTAAAGGAAATTTGACTATTAACAAATTATTAATAATAGCTATGTCATGGTAGCTATGAGTAATTTTTTTTCCTTCTGTACATTTTAGCATTTTACAAATATTTAATGGGCATATTATCCAATTCAAATAAAAAATGTTTTTTAAAAAAATGCACAGTGTATTGCACTTTACAATCCTGTAGTACTGTTAGCAGGAAATGTGAGAGAGAATGGGAATCAGTAGATACAGGAAGGAAGGGAAAATGGAGAATTGGCCCCAAGACTGCCTCCCTGCTTTGAAGTACCTATAGGACTATCATTTTAATTTTTTTCTTGATGATCAAAAAGGCCATTTCTAGTGGGACTCTGTTTACACCCCTCTGGGTCCTGTTGCTTAAAGCTGAGCCATCTGCACAGAGCCCTTGACAGCGACCAACCACTGTTATCCACTCTGTGTGTTAGCGGAGCCTCCCCGGCATGTGGAGTTGATGATTTGGTAAATATATCTAGGGGTTTTTTTCAAAGCATATTCCTGGAATTCAGGCTCCCTACTGTTAAAATAAATAAATTCTCTACACGGGCATGCCAGAAAGGAGTTGGGCTTTGGAGCTAAGGTCAAGGGTAGGGTCAATCAGCAGGGGTCTTATAAAACCCCAGAGGCTGACATTTCAATGCAGAGTAAGGCTTTTTTTTTAAATGTAAAAGTAAGTGTTTGCAGATTCTTGAAATAAACAAACAAATGTGACCTGGCATCTTTTTGTGAGTAAGGGACAGGAGGAGTGTCTGTTTAAAAAAAAAAAAAAAAAAAAAAGCTCCCCAGCTGTTCAGCTGTTACAAGGTGATAAAATCATAATTAAATAAAGCACCAGGCCTTATTTCATAGCAAGGTAACTTTTTAAGGCTTAACTATTGTTTCAATTAGGTAATTTTCTGCCCTATATCAAACAGAGCCCCTTTAATGGACAAATTTAAGCACAGAAAGTTGTCCTAAAGGCAGTATCTTTGGAGAAAATACCAGAGAATCAAAAGACTATACAATTGATTAAGTTTTAGTTACGTACTTGGAACCATTTCAGTGTTTTAGTGTAATACAGATTTACCTGTAACTGCAACTCGGTTTGGGTTACTTAAAGGAAAAAAATAAATGTATTCTCTAACCTTGGAATGCATAAAAATCATATGTTTCTTATAAGTTCTAAGTAAAATCAGCACTAGCAAAATAATTAGGTTTCAGATAGATCTATGAATATAAATTTAATGTATAAATGCAGAATCACAGCATTTTTAAACCTGAAAAGGCATTCATATTACCCAAGTTGAGTTATCAGAACACAGTCCAACATGATGCTTCGTTAAAAAGGTATTCTAGGCAAGGCACAGTGGCTCACTCACGTCTATAATCTCAGCACTTTGGGAAGCTAAGGTGAGAGAATCACTTGAGGCCAGGAGTTCAAGAAAAGCCTGGGCAACATAGTCAGACCCTCTCTCTACCAAAAAAAAAAAAATTATTCTATAATCAAATACGTTTTGGAAATGACACATACTTTACCCTCATCTTGAAAAGCCACAATTCAAATCATATTAAAGGCTGGAAGAAATTCTACAATAAGTACCCAGTATAACTTTGTTTAACCCAAAGTTTGTGAAATACACAGGACTATAGAGCCCCTTTTTTGCATAATGTCTATTAATATTTTGTAGGACCTCTGGGAAACACAGCTCTAGGCCAATGTCCCCATATTTATAGAAAGAGAGGACACAGGGATAAATTGATTTGTTTAAGGAAACAGTCCTTTATTTACTTAGAGAAACTCTTAGGTAAATAAGCTACAATGTATTTTTAAAATCAACTAAAATTATTTTCTTCTGATTGAAACTTTGCTTCAAATTGTCAGTGATCATAGGCAAAAACAATCTAGGCTTGCCTTGTTTTCTGCAGCTAGGCTTTTGGTAAAAAAAAATAGTACATACAATAGTCTTCTATGACTCTTAAATAGGATTATGTAAATCAAATAACTCAGCATCTGATGTAAACTAAGCCATTTTGGGGGGGGGTAATTTGCCTATTAATGACCTAACCATGAAAATATCATTGGAAATAACCCTTTCCAGGTTCTGTAGAGTTTCCACTACCCTAGAAAGTCTTCTCTGATAACTCCCATTGATAGTGATTTTGCTTTTCTCTGATCAAAATGTAATTGAATTCTGTCTTCTAGTGTTACTTACTTGCCTTGTATGTGTATCTAATCTTCTGAAGCAGACTGCAGGCTCCTAGAAAGCTAGAACTAATTCTTCCTTTTCCTTTGAGTCATCCTAGACACATAATAGATTCTGAAGAAATACTTTCAAAAGGCTCACAAATGACCAATGGAATGAAATAGGGAGAAATGGTCAGCATGAAGAATTAGGATAGGAGCCCAGCCATCCACTGTCTTTCTACCTTCAGTACAGAACTCTTCCTCCCTCTCAGCTTGCATGGCTGGCAACACCCTCTTGGCACTTTTGTGTAGGGGTCCACAGTAAAGTAGGGTGCCATTGCTCAAGGGATGCTGCCTGATCCTGCCAAAATTCCAGTGAATCAGCGAGAAGCTCATTAAATCAGCAAGGCAAGTACATGTCATGCCTCAAATCTTTTGGGAGCTCGAATAGGCTTTACTCCATAATAAAATGGAAGCCTGGTTTTATTTCTACTTGTTCGGTCTCTTATTAATTAGGTACATTCCCTAAAAGTACAAAGCATCTCCTTTTTTGACACTCAGTTAAACTGTCTCCTCGAAGAGAACCTAATCTCAGAATTGGAACAATTCTAATTATTGTTTTACCTTTTTCATGGCAAGACCCTAGAGAAGTTGAAGAGGAAGAAAGGAGACTCCCTGTCCCTCCTCGTTGCTGATGTGGTTGGAGGACAAGCTCTGTACTAAAAAGGTTTAGATAAACCCATCACCCACAAAGTGAGATCCATTGTTGCCAGGAATTATAGCTGCTATTACATGTACACCTTCCATGGATATGGACCAATATTGTCAGATTGTTTTTGCCTCCAAACAAGTCACTAAGTGTTGATTGTGCAGGCACCACATTCTCAGTACTGCTTTAGGCACCGTGTGGTTATAGATGTATAAAGGCATTGGTTCCTCCCTTTGAGGCATTTGCAATCTATTAAGGTGAGATAAGACTACACTTGAAAACAACTGTGAACAATACAAGGCAGTGTACACGGTCCAGTGCTGACCTGGGGGCCTTGGACTTTAACTGCAACAATAATTTAGTTAGAGGGGAACGCCATTGTGTGTTTCAGTTGTAAAAGAAGACTTCATGAAGAAAATTCGACAGGAGTTGAACATTGAAAGAGGAACAGGGTTTGAGGCAAAGGAGACAGGCTGTCCTTTCCGGTTTCAGGCAACATCATTTTGTTAATTCTTTGAGATTCCCCAATTCTTGATTGTTACAAGGCAGAAGGTATATAAACAAATGCATTTTCAATCACTGGGCTATAATTTTTTTAAATTTGTGTTTTACTGCAGCCCACTTACCAAGTGAACTGGGCTATTACTTTTTAAAAATTACCTTTAACATATGGTTATTTTAGTGACCAATAAATAAATTCACTCAATTTTCCATTACCTATTTCTCATGGCCAAGCCAATAATTTGACTTATTAGCTTTAGAGTTATTAATTACATGGATAAACTGATTAGCAAATAAAAACAAAGTGCTTACAATGTGCTAGGCCCTGTGTTAGGTGCTGGGGATAAAATGGTACATAAATAATCAAGATGCCTGGCAAGTTTAAGTGTGATGGTAGAGATAGATGAAGAATACCATGATTATAATTATAGTATATGTCATCAGAGAAAAACAGAGAGAGCTATGAAAGTATAAATCAGAGAAGTCAAATTTAGACTGGAAAGGCAGTGAAAAATTCCTTGAGAAATTGATAATTTAGGCTGAAACTGGAAGTATATAGGAGGAAGAGGTTGGGGAGACAAGAATATTCTAGTAACAGAAAGACAGTTCATTTGCTTAGAAGGTAAAGTGAGATAAGCCTGGACAAATAAGTAGAGAGGGGTCATATTTATCTATACTATAAATATATATTATAAATAAATTATAAATTATAGCAAGCTGAACTACTCAGCAGTGGTGGCATTTAATTTTTATCCTTTTGTCACAGACCGTAATGAGAATCAAATTTCTCTTATGATAAAACAATTTAAGAAGATGATCTTAAGACAGAAATGCCTTGTTATTTCCTTCCATGCTTCCTTTCACAGAGTAGACATATACAAGATACAAATAGAACTTTAAAATTCCAGCTAAAGTGGTTACCTCTAAAATAATGAAACAGAGAAACAAGTCCCCCAGGGGGCAACATAGTGAAGTAGTTAGATACATGGAATTTTAGAACCAGACTTCATGGGTTTGAATTCCAGCTAAACTCAAACTAGCTAGGTAAATTTGAGCCTTAGTTTTCCTACCTTTAAAATGGGGATAGATTATATACAAAGTGAAAGCAACAAAAGAAAAAAAAATACATTGGAATTTATCAAAATTGAAAACTTTGGTGGCTGGGTGCGATGGCTTATGCCTATAGTCCCAGCTACTCAAGAGTTTGAGGCAGGAGAATTGCTAGAGCCCAGGAGCTTGAGACAAACCTGGGCAACATAGAGAGAATTCATTTTTTAAAAAGCCACATAAACAAACAAACAAAATAAAAATAACAACAAAAATACTTTGGTGCTTCAAAAGACAAAATTAAGGAAGTGAAGAAAATCTACAGAATGGGAGAAAATATTTGCAAATCATACATCTTAAGGGACTTGGATATAGAATATATTAAAAAATTATTATAACTCAATAATAAAAAGATAAATAACCCATTAAAAATGGGAAAATGATCTGAATAGACACTTCTCCAAAGAAGATATACAAATAGCCAATAAACACATTAAAAGATGTTCAACATCATTAGCCATCATGAAAATGTAAATTAAACCTACAATAAGATACCAATTCATATCAACTAATATGCCTACCATAAAAAAAAGATGGACAATAATAAGTATTGCTGAGGATGTGGAGAAATTGGAACCCTCATACACTGCTGGTGGGAATATAAAATTGTGCAACCACTTTGGAAAACAGTCTGATAGTTCTTTAGACACTGATAGGGTTTGGATATTTGTTCCCTCTGAATCTCATATTAAAATTTGATTCTCTGATGTTGGAGCTGGGGCCCAGTGGGAGGTGTTTGGGTCATGGGGGTGGATCCCTCATGAATGGCTTCTTGCCCTCTCCACAGTAATGAGTGTACTCTCATTCTATTAGTTCACATGAGAGCTGGTTGTTTAAGAGTATGGCACCCCTCCTCCTCTTCTTCCTCTCTTGCTGGGTAACACACCTCCTCCCCTTTTGCCTTCTGCCATTATTGTAACCTTCCTGAGGCCCTCACCAAAAGCAGATGCTGGTGCCATGCTTCTTGTACAGCCTTCCTAAGTTCCTTATGATACAAACAAACATATTTTCTTTATAAATTACCCAGCCTCTGATATTTCCTTTATAGCAACACAAAATGGATTAAGAGACTTAAACAGAGTTACCACATGATCTAGCAAAAGAAATGAAATCATACATCTACATAAAAACCTGTACATTAACACTCATGGCAGCATTATTAATCATAGCCAAAATATAGAAACAACCAAAATGTCCATCAACTGGTGAATAGATAAACAAAATAAGGTAAATTCAAACAATGGAACATTATTTGGCAGTAAAAAAGAATGAAGTTCTGATATATGCTACAACATACATGAACCTTGAAAACAATATGCTAAGTGAAAGGAGCCAGTCACAAGGACTATATATTATATGGTTTTATTTATATGCAATGTCCAGAACAGGTAAACCTATAGAGACAGAAAGTAGATTGATGGCTGCCTAGGACTGAGGGGAATAGGAAGACTAGGAGGTAACAGCTAAAGAGTACAGGTGTTTCAAGGGAGTGATGAAAATGTTCTAAAATGTATTGTGATGAGAACTTCACAACTCTGTAACTATATTAAAATCCATTGAATTGTACACTTTAAATGGGTGAGATGTGTGGTATGTAAATTATATTTTAGTACAGCTATTTTTAGAATGGGGGTAGATTAAATAAAATACCATGTTTAAAGGACTGGAATGGTACCTGACCTATAATTAGTGCCACATGAATGTCATCCACTAGAATGTAAGACTGTGACCTACTCATGGGACTGTAGACTGCTTCCCTTTCTCCAACAGCTTACCACCACATTACTAAAGACCCATGTACATCAATTCCTTTTACCTGGTACATCATGCATGGCTATCAAGAAAAAATTACAAAGCATACTAAAAGACAAAAAACACAGTGTGAAGAGACAGAATAAACATCAGAACCAGACATGGCAGAAATGTTAGATTGGGAATTTAAAACAACTATGATTAATATGCTAAGAGTTCTAATAGATAAAGTAGACAACATACAAGAACAGATGGGTACTGTAAGCAGAGAGATGGAAATCCTTAGAAAGAACCAAAAAGAAATGCTAAAGAACCCTATAACAGAAATGAAGAATGCCTTTGATGGGCTTACTGGTAGTCTGGACTTGGCTGAGGAAAGAACCTTTGAGCATATATCAATAGAAACCTCCAAAACTGAAAAGCAAAGAGAATGAAGACTGAAAAAAAAAACAAAACCAAAAAAAAACAGAGCAGAATATCCAAGAACTATGGGGTAACTGCAAAAGATGTGATGTAATATGTAATGAGAATACCAGAAGGAAAAGAAAGAGAGAAAAGAACAGAAGAAATATTTGAAAGAATAATGACTGAAAATTTCCCCGAACTAATATCAGATGCCAAACCACAGAGGCAAGAAGTTCAGAGAACACCAAGCAAAGTAAAGGGCAAAAAACAAAACAAAAAACTACACCTAGGCACATCATTTTCAAACTACAGATAATCAAAGATAAAGAAAAAAATTCTGAAAGAAGCCAAAGGAAAAAAAACACCTTATCCATTGTTTCAGTCTGCTTTTGTTGCTTATAACAGAATACCAGAAACTGGGTAATTTATAATGAAAAGGAATTTATTTCTTACAGTTATGGAGGCTGAGAAGGTTGAGAGCCTGCATTTGGTAGGGGCCTTTTGGCTGGTGAGGAATCTCTGAGGGGTCCTGAGGTGGTGCATGCTATCACATGCCAAGGGGGCTGAGCATGCTAACATGCTAGCTCAGATCTCTCATCTTCTCATAAAGCCACCAGTTCACCTCCCATGATAACCCATTAATCCATCAATGGATTAAACCATTTATAATGGTAGAGTCCTCATGACCCAATCACCTCTTAAAGATCCCACCTGTTAATATAGCCACCTTGGGGATTAAGCTTCAGCATGAGTTTTGGAGGAGACATTCAAACCATAGCACTTATAGGGAGCAAATAAAAGAATTTCATCTGAGTTCTCAGAAATCATACAAGGAAGAAAAGAGAGGAGTGTTGAGAGGAAGAAAACACCAACCTGGAATTTGTTACCCTGCAAAATTATCTTTCAAAAATGGTGGTATAGAAGCAAGCTGACTTCACTCCCACCCACCAAAAACAAAAACAAATATACAGTGCTTAGATTATTGCTAGAAATAACCCAGTACTCAAATATGAAGACAAGACAGTTCCCAGGGCCACAGACAAGTGAAAAAACTCCAAGCAGATAATAAGAGAAGCAGACTTCCACATTGGTGATGCCTGTTCCAAAATTCTTCCTGGCACCAAGCACAATTTCTCCCCAACTCACTATTTCCACAGTGGAAAAAGTGGGACTTAGGTGGACAACCAGCTTCTCCATCATCTTGGATTCCATCGCAGGAGACCTGTCCCTTCCTTAACCCATGGGAAGCATCATGAGTGCCTGAAGGGGAAAATGTCCCTTAGAGGCAGAGATGAAGGTAGGAGGTGGAACTAACATCTCCAGTCCTGGGAACTCTGGTCGGTAACTCAGCCAAAGGAGACGCCAAATCAGAGTGGCTCTTCAGCAGCACCGCACTGTAGGAGATTTGTCCCACAGGTCCCCTGGGCATGAACACTTAGCTAGCCTTCCCACACTGCTGGAATATCCCCTTTGGGACCTCCATGATTTGGGAAGAGCAGCACTCTGATTTTTTGCCAGAGCAGAGATGAACCTGGGCTTAAGGCGCCACCTAGAGCTCAAAAGGAGGCAGTGATCTAGCGGTAAAGAACCTCTAAGCAAATATAGCTAATAAAAACCAAAACAAGCCAGACAGAGAAAACTAGAATAAATAACTAATCTTTCAATGCAAAGACACAGATGTATACCCACAAGAAACAAAATCAAACCAGGAGCTGTGATATCCTCAAACAGACAAAACAAGGAAGCAATAACTAACCCTAATGAGACAGCAATATGTGAGCTTTCTGACCAAGAGATCAAAATAGCAGTTTTAAGGAAATTCAGTTATCAAGATAATGCAGAAAAACAATTTAGAAACTTATCAGAGAAATTTAATAAAAAGATTCAAATATTTTTAAAGAAAGGAATACTGGAACTGAGAAATATATTTGATGAACTAAAAAATGTATTAGAGGGCTAGGTGTGGGCTCATAGCTGTAATCCCAGCACTTTGGAAGGCTGAGGCAGGAGAATCATTTGAAACCTGAAGTTTGAGACCAGCCTGGGCAACATAGTGAAATCCTATCTCTACAAAAATTAGAAAAATTACACAGGCAAGGCAGCATGCACCTATAGTCCCAGCTAATCAGGAAGCTGAGACAGGAGGATTGCTTGAGCCCAGGAGTTTGATGCTGCAGTGAGCCATGATGACACCACTGCACTCTAGACCCACAACAGAGCAACACCCTGTCTCAAAAAAATAAATAAAATTTTTTAAAAATTAGAATTAAAATTGAGAATTTATTAGAGGCTCTCAATAGCAGAATGGATCCAGCAGAGGAAAGAATCAGTGAGCTGGAAGATAGACTATTTGAAAATACACAGAGGAGAAAAAGAAAAAAGAATAAAAAGCAACAAAGATTACCTAAAAGATATAGAAAATTATCTCAAAAGACCAAATCTGAGAATTATTGATGTTCAAGAGGGAGTTGAGCAAGAGCAAGTGGTAGAAAGCTTTTCCAAGGAAATAATAACAGAAAAATTTTCAAAACTTGAGATATATAAATATCCAAATACAGGAAGGTCAGAGAGCACCAAACAGATTTGACCCAAATAAGACTACTGCAAAGAATATAATAATCAAACTCTAAAAGGTGAAGGACAAAGACAGAATCCTAAAAGCAGCAAGAGAAAAGAAGCAAATAATATATAAAGGAACTTCAATTTGTCTGACAACAGACTTCTCAACAGATACCAATACAAGTCAGAAGAGAATGGAATTACATTTTCAAAGTGCTGAAAGAAACAAAACTATCATCCAACAACATTGTATCCACCAAACTATCCTTCAAATATGAAGGAGAAATAAAGTATTTCCTAGACAAAGGCCGAGAGAACTATCCACTACCAGACTGGTTTTATAAGAACTGCTAAAGGGAGCTCTTCAATTCTTCAATCTAAAAGAAAACACTAACATGCAAAAGGAGGGGGGAAACGGGAAGAGAAAAATATTTGAAGATATAAAACCCACTGGTAAAAATAAGTACACAGACAAACCCAGAATACTCTAATATTGTAATTGTGATGTGCAATCTACTCATAACTCTAGCATGAAGCACAAAAGACAAATTTATCAAAAACAATAATTGCTACAGTAACATGTTAAGAGATAGGTAATATAAAATATGTAAATTGAGATAACTAAAATTCAAAATGTGGGGGGATGAAGTTAAAGTATAGAAGTTTTCTTTTTTTCTTTGTTTCTATTTTTTCTTTGTGATCTGTGATAAGTTGTCATCTCTTTAAGATAACATGTTATCTATAAGATGGGTTTTGTAAGCCTCATGGTAACCACAACACAAAAACATATAATAGATTCACTAAAAATAAAAGGCAACTAATTAAAACATACTACCAGAGAAAATCACTTAACCACAAAGAAAGACAATAAGATGGCTGGGCGTGGTGGCTCACGCCTGTAATCCTAGCACTCTGGGAGGCCAAGGCGGGTGGATTGTTCGAGGTTAGGAGTTTGAAACCAGCCTGAGTGAGACCCTGTCTCTACTAAAAATAGAAAGAAATTAATTGACCAATTAAAAATATATATACAAAAAATTAGCAGGGCATGGTGGCACATGCCTGTAGTCCCAGCTACTCGAGAGGCTGAGGCAGTAGGATCTCTTGAGCCCAGGAGATTGAGGTTGCTGTGAGCTAGGCTGATGCCACGGCACTCACTCTAGCCTGGGCAACAAAGTGAGACTGCCTCAAAAAAATTAATTAAAAAAAAAAGAAAGACAATAAGAAAGGGGAAAAAGAGAGGAGTTACAAAACAACCAGAAAACAAGCAACAAGATGGCACTTATAAGTCCTTACTTATCAATAATAATGCTAAATGTAAATGTACTCAGTTCTCTAATTAAAAGGCATGGAGTGGCTGAATGAAGAAGGAAACAAGACCAACCTACATGCTGCCTACAAGAAAATTACCTCACCTATAAAGACACCTGTAGACTGAAAGTAAAGGAGTAGAAAAAGATACTACATGCAACTAGAAACCAAAAATGGATCAGGATGAGCTCTATTTATATCAGATAAAATAGACCATAAATAGGAGACTGAAAAAAGACAGAGAAGGTCACTATATAATGATAAAGGGGTCAATTCAGCAAGAGGATATAATAATTATAAATATCTATGCACCCAACACTGGATCTCCCAAGTATATAAAGCAAATGTTAATAGATCTAAAGGAAGAGATAGACTGTAATACACACTAGACCTCATAGGCCTTAACTTACATTTATAGAACATTTCCTCCAACTGCTGCAGGATAATACATTCTCTTCATCAGCACATGGAACATTCTCTAGAATAGACCATATCTAGGGCCATAAAACAAGCCTGAACACATTGTAAAAAGTAGAAATCATATCAAGTATTTTTTCTGATAACACTGAAATAAAACTAAAAATCAATAACAAGAGCAACCTTGGAAACTTCACAAGCACATGGAAATATAATCAACATACTCTTGAATGACCAATGGGTCAATGAAGAAATTAAGAAGGAAAATTTTAAAAGTCTTGAAGCAAATAAAAATGAAATTACAATATACCAAAATGTATGGGGTACAGAAAAAGCAGTACTAAAAGGGAAGTTTATAGCAATAAATGCTTGTATCAAAAAAGTAAAAAGACTAACAATGCACCTCAAGGAGCTAGTGAAATTCATCCTGGGGGTGTAAGAATGGCTCAATATACTCAAATTAATAAACATGATACATCACATTAACAGAACCAAGAACAAAAAACACATGATTATTTCAATAGATACTGAAAAATAATTTGATAAAATCCAGCATTGCTTCATTATAAACATCCTCATTAAACTGGGTATAGAAGGACGTACCTCAAAATAATGTGATATATGACAAAGCCATAGCTAACATTGTACTGAATAGGGAAAAATTAAAGGACCTTCCTCTAAGATCTGGAACAAGAAAAGGATGCCATTTTTACCACTTTTCTTAATATAGTACTGGAAGTCCTGGTCAGAGCAATTGGGCAAGAGAAAGAAATAAAGGACATCTGAATTGGAAAGGAAGAAGTCAAATTAGCCTTGTTTGCAAATGATTTTATACTGAGAAAAATCTAAAGACTCCACCAAAACTCTGCTACAACTGCTAGACTAAAGGAATTCATAAAGTTTCAGAATACAAAATCACCATATAAAAATCACTAGCATTTATATACACCATCAGTGAACAATCTGAAAAAGAAGTCAAGAAAGCAATCCCATTTAAAATAGCTTCAAAGAATATAAAATACCAAGGAACCAGTTTATCCCAAGAAGTGAAAAATCTCTACAAAAAAAAAAAACCTATAAAACACTGGTGAAAGAAATTGAGGATGACACCAAAAAATGGAAAGATATTCTAGGATCATGGATTGAAAGAGTTAATATTGTTAAAATGACAATACTACTTAAAACAATTTACAGATTTAATGCAATCCCTATCAAAATAACAATAACATTCTTCACAGAAATAGAAAAATTCAAAAATGTATACATAATCACAAAAGATCCTGAATAGCTGAACCAATCCTGAGCAACAATAACAAAATGGAGGCACCACACTACCTGACTTCAAAATTTGCCATTTAATACAAAGCTATAGTAACCAAAATCAGCATGGTACTGACATAAGAACAGACACAGACCAATGGAACAGAATAGAGACCCTAGATATAAATTAATGTGTTTACAGCCTACTCATCTTCAACAAAGGTGCCAAGAACATACCATGGGGAAAGGACAGTCTCTTCAATAAATGGTGCTGGAAAAACTGGATAACAATATGCAGAAGAATAAAACTAGACCCCTATCTCTCATTATACCAAAAATCAATCAAAATGGATTAAAGACTTAAATCTAAGATCTGAAACTATGAAACTACAAGAAGAAAACATTAGAGAAACACTCTGGGATCTTGGTCCGGGAAAACATTTTTTGTGTAAGACCTCAAAAGCACAGGCAACCAAAGCAAAAATAGACAAATGAGGTTATATCAAGCTAAAAATCTTCTGCACAGCAAAGGAAATAACAAGAAAAGTGGGGGAACAACACATAAAATGGGAGAAAATATTTGCATACTACCCATCTGGAAAATATTTGCATACTACCCATAACTAGAATATAAGAAGCTCAAGCAACTGAATAGCAAAAAAGAAAAAACTGATAGAAAAATGGGCAAAAGATATGAATAGACATGTCTCAAAAGAAGACATATAAATAGCCTACAGATATAAATGCTCAAGATCACTGATCATCAGAGAAATGCAAATAAAAAATGCAATGAAGTATCATCTCATCCCAGGAGCTGGGACTACAGGCATGCACCACCATGCCCAGCTAATTTTTTTCTATTTTAAGTAGAGAGAGGGTCTTGCTCTTGCTCAGGCTGGTCTCAAACTCCTGACCTCAAGCTGTCCTCCCACCTCGGCCACCCAGAGTGCTAGGATTACAGGTGTGAGCCACCACACCTGGCCTCCTGTCAGCTTTTTAGTGCCCTTCTCTTAAATGTGAACTCATAACTAAGCACCACCAGATAATGGAGAAAAGTCTCTGGAATGGAAGATAAAAACCAAAACAAACTGGAAAAAGAAACTTGAAAACAGCTATGCATAGAGATGAAAATTTCAATCAATTAATATCTTTAGAGAAATAGAGAAGATATTAAATATATAAAAGAACAAGATAGGCCAGGCACGGTGGCTCACGCCTATAATCCTAATACTTTGGGAGGCTGAAGCAGGAGGATTGCTTGAGTTCAGGAGTCTGAGACCAGCCTATGTAAGAGCGAGACTCCATCTCTACTAAAAACAGAAAAATTAGCCAGTCATCATGTCATGTGTCTATAGTTCCAGCTACTTGGGAGGCTGAGGCAAGAGGAAGGCTTGAGCCCAGGAGTTTGAGGTTACAGTGAGCCACAATGTAGCCACTGCACTCTACCCAGGGCAACAGAGCAAGACTCTGTCTCAATAACAAAAACAAAAACAGGATGATGTAATGACAGCTCTTAAAAATTAAAAATATGATAGGATAAATGAAAATCTAAATAAAAAAACTTGAAAATAAAAATGAGAAACTCTTCTAGACATGGAACAAAACAACAGAAATTGAAAATTGGATAGAAGAGTTAGGAAAATTAGAGTACCAATCCTAGGAACATACAACTAATGGGAGTTCCAGAAAGGAAAAACAGAGAAATACAAGGAAGGAAATCATCCAAAAAATAATTCTAGAAAAATTTCTAGAAATGAAGGATACACATTTTTTAATTGAAAAACCCAATACTGTGAATAAAAATAGACTCATCCCAAAGCATATCATTTTTAAATGTATTACAATTAGGGATAAAGAGAGGATTCTACAGGCTATTAGAGTGAAAAACCAAATTATATGCAAAGACCAAGAATAAGAATAGTTTTACACTTCTCATCAGCATCACTGGAATCTAGAAGACAATGAAGGAATACCTTCACATTTTTTAAAGAAAATTATTTCCAAGTGATAATTCTAGACCTAGCTAACCTATCAATCAAATAGGAAAGTCAAATAAAGACATTTTCACTCATGCAAGGTCTCAAAGCTTTATCTTTCATTCATTCTTTTCCAGGAAACTACTAGAGAATGTGCTTCATTAAAGCAAAGGGGTAAACAAACAAGCAAGATATGGGACACAGTAAACAAAGGACACAGTAAACAAATAGAAAAGCCAACAGAATCCCAGAATGATGGTGAGGAAATATCCCGAGATAATGCCTATCTACTAGGGAAAGAGGTCAATTGGTCCAGATTGGAACAAGCCAGCAAGCATGGGGAAGGCTTCTTAAGAAGATTAAATTGATGAAATACCTGGTGCATGGGAATATGGTAAGAGATTTAGAATTACCAGAGGCTTCTGAGGTCAAATTAGTGAAAATATATAGAAAACAAAGGAAACAAACTATAGGATATTCCTAAAGAAAGTAAAGAGTCATACAGAAAAGCCATGTAGTTTCCTACATGGCTCAGCTGTGAATAGTATTTACGTGGTCTTGAGATATATATAGAGAGATATATACTTTTTGTTAGATCCCTGTTATTTGTATAATATGTAATAAGCCAGGTGCAGTGACACATGCCTACAGTCCCAGCTACTTGGGGGCTAAGGAAAGAGGATCCCTTGAGTGTAAGGGTTCAAGTCCAGCCTGGGCAACATAGTGAGACCTCATCTCAAAAAAAAAAAAGAAAAGAAAAGAAAAGAAAAGGAAAGGAAAGGAAAGGAAAGGAAAGGAAAGGAAAGGAAAGGAAAGGAAAGGAAAGGAAAGAAAAGAAAGAAAAGAAAAACAATCAATATACAATAAATAATAGTTATTTTTGTTAGATCCGTAGTACTACATAAATAATCCAGATTTGACAAAAATTACGATGTAACTGTATTGGGAGGAAGGGGCCATGGAAAGGATGCAAGTATGTTTGGGAACATGTGGGAGAGGATGAAAAAGATCTAGATCTTTCTAAGGATACCCTAATCACATGGCTGAAAAGAAAATAAATGAAAAGGAAAAAATGTTTAAAGTATTGAAAAATATTTTAAAATTTATTAAAAAAAAGATCTAGATCTTTGTCTTCCATAATGGAGTTCCATTCATAATGTTTAAAACTGACAAATCATAAAATAGCAGGATAAGTGTGCTATTTAGATAAATAGAGGTAAATACCAAAATTATTAGATACCACTGCACCCTCACCTGGGCAACAGGGTGAGACCCATCTCTAAAAATAAATAAATAAATAAAATGAAACCAAACAAAATTATTAGAGAAGTGGTAGGGGATAGCTATTTTTCCCAATAAGCCTTGAGAACTATTTGGGTCTTTCAACTTTAGGCATGTATAATTTTGACAAAAGTGAAAGTAAAGACGTTTATACTGGTGCTGTGGAGGAAAAAAAAATAAGCAAGATCCAGTCCCTAAAACTGCTTCTTGTCAAGTTGGGGGAAGAGAGAGACTCAGCTATTGTGGGTGAGGGTTAATGTGATATGTGCTCTATGAGGTTAAAACAGAAAGCTATGGGAACCTTGGGGAGAGAGATGTCACAGGCTTTAGAGATAAAAGTATTTCTCTTGCCTCAGAGAAAAGCATGGTCTGATTTGATGGAGTGTGAGGTGAAAGCAGGATGTACTGAGAAATAAGGCTGGGGAGAGGGATTGAGGACAGACCTTTGAATGACCTGGAATACCACATTAAAGCTTTTGGAAGGCAATGGGAAATTGCTAGGTTTTTGGAACAGGGAATTGATATCATTCGAGCTGTAATTTAGGAAGATTATCTGGCAGCAATAGATGACGTGGATAGGATAGAGGAAAAAAGAAGACAAGGAAATAAGAAAGAACCTAATTCAATAACCCACAGCAAGCCCTGGGGTGGTGGCCCAGGCCTATAATCCAAACACTGGGAGGCCAAGGTGAAGGATCACTTGAGGTCAGGAGTTTGAGACTTACCTGAGCAACACAGCAAGACTTCATTTCTACAAAAAATAAATACAATTATTTAGCTGGGTGTGGTGGCATGTGCCTGTAGTCCTAGATACTCAGAAGGCTAAGACAGGAGGATTGCTTGAGCCCAGGAATTCAAGGTTACAGAGAGCTATGACTGGGCCAATGTACTCTAGCCTGGGTGACAGAACAAGACCCTGTCTCACAAAAAATACCCAAAAATGTGCACCCACAGCAGAGGTATGATGTCTGAACTTGCACAGGGTTGGTGGAAACTGAAAGGAAGGGATGGATGGGAGATATTTCATAGACAACAGTTAAACCTACTTTTAGTAATTTATTTGTGTTTCTGCTTTTCTTCTGTTGAAAATTCTTGATGGGGACTGTGGCTTTAATTGGCTGATGTAAGGAGGCTAGGAGCCAAGTAAACCACATTGATTTGTAGCTATATAAAAAAAAAAGCCAACTAGTTAATAAGCCCTAGAACATTCTGATCTTGGTACAAATGCTCGATGTGCTCATATTTTCTAACATTATATTTCATTTCAGTCGGTTGCTATATTGTTGACTGAGGACTTCAAAAAGAACTATGTGGCAGTACATTGAGCTCCATAGAGACGACGCCAGGGCAAATGAGAGTTGGACAGGCACTGGGCGACTCTGAGCCTCACCCAGGAAAAATAACTAGCTATTGGCAAAGGAGATCTAAGAAACCAGGAGGCAAAATGTCATCATACCCACCCTTTGTGCAAACTTGCTGGGAGGAGCACAGGAAGAAGCACCCAGATGCTTCAGTTAGTTTCTCAGAGTTTTCTACAAAGTGCTCAGAGAGGTGGAAGACCATGTCTGTTAAAGAGAAAGGAAAGCTTGAAGACATGGCAAAGGCTGACAAGGCCTGTTATGAAAGAGAGGTGAAAACCTATGTCTCTCCTAAAGGGGAGACCAAAAAGAAGTTCAAGCATCCCAATGCACCCAAGAGACCTCTTTGGCCTTTTTTTGTTCTGTTCTGAGTTTCGCCCTAAAGTCAAAGGAGAACATCCCAGCCTACTACCCATTGGTGATGTTGCAAGGAAACCGGGAGAGATACGGAATGACACTGCTGAGGGTGACAAGCACCGGATCAAAAGAAGGCTGGGAAGCTGAAAGAAAAATATGAAAATGATATCATTGCATTAGGAGCTAAAGGACAACCTGATGCATCAAAAAAGGGATTTGTCAAGGCTGAAAAAAGCAAGAAAAAGAAGGAAGATGAAGACGATGATGATGAATAAATTGGTTCTACCGCAGGTTTTTCCCCTTGTCTATAAAATATTTAATGCCCCCTGTACACAACTTACTCCTTTTAATGAAAAAAATTGAATGTAAGGCTGTGTAAGATTTGTTTTTAAACTGCACAGTGTCTTTTTTGGGGGGGATAGTTAACACACTACCAAATGTGTCTTTAGATAGCTCTGTCTTGGTGGTATTTTCAATAATCACTAGTCTTGCCTGGTACAGTTGGCATGGAAATTTAGAGCAGGTTCTTGTTGGTACACAGCACAAATTAGTTACATATGGGGAATGGTAGTTTTTTTTTACCTTCAGTTGTCTCTGATGCAATTTATATGAAATAATTGTTGTTTTTTTGCAATTACCACTGTGTAATTGCAAAAAAAACATTGCAGCTGTTTTGTTGACATTCTGAATGCTTCTAAATAAATAGTAATACAATTTTTTTATTTAAAAAAAAAACCAAATAACTATGTTTTACTTTTGATCATCTCATATTCTTGTGAGCCAAATTATTTTAAAGTAAATTAAGAAATAATAAATTGGTCCGGGCACGGTGGCTCACACCTGGAATCCTAGCACTCTGGGAAGCCGAGACAGGTGGATTGTTTGAGCTCAGGAGTTCGAAATCAGCCTGACCAAGAGTGAGACCCCATCTCTACTAAAAATAGAAAGAAATTAATTGGACAACTAAAAATATATAGAAAAAATTGGCCGGGCATGGTGGCACATGCCTGTAGTCCCAGCCACTTGGGAGGCTGAGGCAGGAGGATTGCTTGAGCCCAGGAGTTTGAGGTTGCTGTGAGCTAGGCTGATGCCACGGCACTCTAGCCCATGCAACAGAGACTCTGTCTCAAAAAAAAATAAAAAATAAAAAATAAAAGAAATAATAAATTGGCAAAATCTATTATGTTTAAACACCACAGTGGCTAAATAGCTAGACACACTACTCACACTATACTTTCCATATTCCCAATCTACCTATCATTCACAACATTGTCAGATTAATGTTTCTGTTTAATATTTAATTACCACTCAAATTTATATAGTGATTCCCTAATGCCTGCTCTTGCAAAACCACAAATTTTCTGCTTGATATTCAAGGCCTCCAAGGCCAGGTTGCATATTCACCTGTGCAATTTAACCTTCAGTGACCTCTAACATCACACCTTCATTCCAGCCTGGCTGATCTCTTTATTATCTCCTACCTTCAACTTGCACATTTGCACCTCAGTGTTTTACTTTCAGGCTTTCCCTACCTGGAATTCCCTCTCTAACATTTACCCTTATTCAAATTCTTCCTTGCTCTTTAAGGCTGCCTCAGATTCTATCTTCTCTATTATCTCCTCCCCCAGGTACTTGAAAGAAAGTTGATCTCTGCATCTGCCAAAGTTATATAGCATTTAGAGTCTGGACCAGATAATCTGGCATTTAATTAGCTGCTTTAATTTTATATCTGTTAGCTGTGTCTCCTTTCCAAGCAGACTGTTTTCTTGAGAACAGGTTAACTGTATCATGGACTTCCCCTGACCCCCTCTGCTTTTACTCTCTGCATTAGTAAGGACTATTCTCATTGCAAGTGACAGAACCCTAATTCAAATTTGCTTCATCAAAAAGGGATTATTTTACCTAATGTAAATAAATGGGTAGAATAGGATATAGAAGCATGTTTGAACATAGGGCGCTTAAACGTTGTCATTACAAATCGTCTTTTTCCATCTCTGCTTTCCTCTGAGAGAATAAGCTCAGACTCTTCCCAAATATTAGCAAAAGTAATCAGTAGCAACTCACAATTTAAATATGAATGGTTTAGTAAACTCAGCAGAAAGAATGCATATATTTCTCCCTGGTTCCAGAAAAAGACCCATGTCCATCTCTCATTGGCCAGGATAGGGTCCCATGCTCACTGCTGAACCAATTAAAGCAGCTCTGATTAATTAGGTTTGGGTCACATGATCAGGCCTTGCACTGGAGGAATGTAGATGAAGAATGGTGTGGGGATGATTTTCCAAAGGAAAATCCAAACATTGTTGCCCAGAGAGGAGATTATTCTGGGCAGGCAAAAATAGTGACTGCTTGTCATACATGTTCCAGCTCCCATGTCATTTAGAACATGATAGAATCTCTTTCACATACTTAGATAAGATACACTTTCCTGTGCTATTACAGTGTATCTATTTATTTTTGAACCACTATGATAAAAACATGTGTGGGCAAATTGTGGCATCTAAAAGATGAATTATCTTTTTAAAAGGAGAGTTATCTTTTTGTTTATCTTTTTATTTTATCCTTATGTAAACATTAGAAGTCATGTCCAGCATAACTCACAGCACAATAATATTACCAAATTAATTTTCCTCAGTCTTTGAGGTAGATTTGAAAAGGACTCATTCATGTGGTATAAAGCATCTTAACTAAATCCAACATTTTATTCTTGTTTCCTGTGCTGTTAGAGTAGACACTGAAGAACCTTATGAATAAAGACATTCACATTGTTGAGTGTTCAAAATAGAAAACAAGTTTGGTAATAAGTTATAATGACTGTGGTTTATTGATTGATTGATTGATTGATTGATTGAGACAGAGTCTCACTCTGTTGTCCTGGCTAGAGTGCCATGGCATCAGCCTAGCTCACAGCAACCTCAAACTCCAGGGCTCAAGCAATCCTTCTGCCTCAGCCTCCTGAATAGCTGGGACTACAGGCTAATTTTTTCTATGTATTTTTAGTTGGCCAATTAATTTCTTTCTATTTTTAGTAGAGACGGGGTCTCACTCTTGCTCAGGCTGGTTTCGAACTCCTGACCTTGAGCGATCCACCCGCCTTGGCCTCCCAGAGTGCTAGGATTAAAGGCGTGAGCCACCAGGCCCAGCCATGACTACGGTTTTAAAAACCCAATAATTTAGCTTTAATGTTTACTCACCATTATAGCAGCAAATAATATTTTATTTCTTTCCTCTTCAGATATTAGAATCCTTGTCCCCACCTCACCTCAGAAAACTAGACCTAAGCTAGACGGTAACTTTGGTGGCTGTCACCATGAAAAAAGTCTGGGAGATTAATGATGGAGAGAACCTGGTGGCTGTGAGTAGTAAAATGCACACAGTTGTACAAATAAGTCATCAACAGGTCAGATGTCAATTTTTTGAGAACTGTCTTATTAACTAGGGAGAACCTAGAATCAAAAGTTCAAATTGCATGTATTCATAACTTATCTCAAGAGAAAAATATAGGAAAAAAAGCACCCCAGTTATATTTCAATAGAACTCAGAAGCAATACAATTTGCTGCATGGTGACCAAAAGAACACACTACATGCTTGCAACACATTTGTGGAATAGATAAACAACTCAAGGTGTTTATTAAAACCAATTCACAAATTTATGTCAATTTGGCATGAATAGGGCTAGAAATGAAAGTGATATCCCTAGGGAGCATATTTGTTTAAATCCCAGATTAAATAGTTTTGTTAATGATCTACATACATGATGAAAAAAATATCTGCAGTCATTTTTAAATACATTGAGCTCAAAAGGAGAATTGGGGTATAGGAAAAAGAGAAAAATTTGAACTTTGAAGTCAGAGAGATACACATTCACTTGTCCACCACTTACTAGGCATGACCTTGGCAAAGTTTTACAGTCTCTCCAAGCCTCAGTTTCCCTATGAGTAAAATAAGAATAACAACAGTGTACATACCTCATAGGTTGTTATAAAGATTAAACAAGAAAATGCATGCGAAATATTTAGTACAATAACCTGGAATATAGATAGTGCTAATTCTTAGCCATTTTATTTTATTATTATTATTAATTTTTCAGGTGAATTCTTTGAAGGAAAGGGTGAACCAACTAAATGTCTTTGGTTTGTGGAAGCAGGATTAGAAGCACACTGAATGGGTTCAAAGAGTCAAAAACTTGACAGTACATTTGTAAGCATAAATCACGATGGGTCTGGCTGGATTCTTGAGCAAAATAGTAGTAACAGGGTCCCTCATGGATGTTACAGGGGAGAGGGTCAGCCATAAATGCTTCTGTAAAATAGGGACCATGGTTTCTTGTTCACACCTGTATCCCGTGTGCCTGTTTCCCAAGCATATTTGTGGAATGAATGGAAGAATGACTCTAGGACTCAATCACAAGGACATATATGCCCACTCAGAAGTTATGAAGTGGTTCTGTATCAGAATTTTATAAACAATCTGTAATTTCTAGAAAAATAGAGATCATGATAGCCATACCTATCTCCCTAAGTGACCGTTGGTGGCCAAATAAAATGTCCTAGCAGCATATGGAACCCTAGAAATTGCCAGGCAGTACCTTAGCCTTGGTTGTTGTATTGCCATTGCTTCCAGAATAGCGAGCCCTGTACAAGGATGAAAGCACACTGGGCTGTGAGGCTGGGGTCAGGTTCAAAGCATGATTCATTTTCAAATTCAAATCAACTGAATGTATATACTCAGTCTCCACAGATCAAAGCCTCTTTAGGTGGCTTTAAGTACTTAGGTTTGTTTTCCTTGTTCCTTTTTCTCTTCTTCAAGTGTTACTGTGATGTATCTTCTCTGCACATTCAGAGCTCCTGCTGGCTGCCATTTGGGAAAATGACTTAAATGTGTGTTGAAACTGTTTTCAAATAAAACAGCGACAACAACAAATTTTAATTAATAAACTTTAACATTAAAAGAGACCGTATACATTGAGAAAGCAATGTATAAAGACATAAGAAAAAGAAGTAAAATGAATTTCAACAATTACCTAAGGGCTGTGCAAATAAAAGTTTAAAAGCGGTTTGTGATTAAGACTAAGCTATAGATAAAGTTTAACAGGGTATGATGACATGGCTATTACATGATTTTTAAAAAGTAACATAACATGAGAAAAGGCTTGTTCTCCTTTAAACGAAAGATATAACTTCTGTAACTACTAAACAATTAAATTTTGGCTAAAAATTATTGGGAAACAGAAAGCAAAAAGAAAACGGGTTAAGAAGACTAACATTATAAGAAAAATAAAGAAACATGAGATTGGAAGACATAGATTAATTAAAGGAGAGAATAAACAAAAAATTGAGGGTTTTGAAGAGGAATGGTAAGGTTAGGGTGTTTGCAGGAAAGACAGGGGAGTCTCTAGTCCTCCATATCAAAGAGAAACCAGGACTTTAAGCCCGGAGTCTGGAATTCTCTTGGGACTCTATACAGACCAGCATCTGCCACTGTAATTACAAAAGGTGTCATCTGACCAACCTCATGCTACAATGTTAGGCTAGTGGTGTGAAACAAAACAAAATTTTATTTTCTTAACATCCTTTAAATAGGTGTTACTTCCCTTAATAGCACTGCTGTGCTTGGTTGGGAAGGAAGAGAAACCTAAATCCTCATTCAAGAGCCCTACTAATGTTTCAGCTATTATTTCTAAACCTATACATTTTCCTGTTTAAAATTCTCTAACTTCTTTATTTCTTAGGTGGTTTTAAAGTTTTTAAAATTTACTCTCATTAGAAATGCTAAATATGTGTTAGAAATTCTTTAGATCTTGTCTTTGGAATGCATAATTTAAAATTCTAAATTTAGGTTCTCTTATAATAAGAACAAAATATTATAATTTGCCATTAAGTTGTGTAGCACCTAGTTTCCAACTATTTTTTTTTCTGTTATAACTGAATATCACAGCTTATTTCAGGACTAAAATACAGTGAGGAAGAAAAGATAGATTTGGTGATGAAACCCAAATTTAATTTTAACATTTTCCCTGGAGGTAAAATAGAGATGAAAAATAAATTATATATGTCTATAATTCTGGCCATAGTTCAAATAATATTTTCAGTCTTCAGTGAAATCTTCATCTAATATCCAACATTTCTTAAATAAATAAAGCAAACCTACTAGAAAATAACAGTAATTATGAGGAAAGTCCTGTGAATAAAATAATAAATTAACTATTGCTAGTTACATTTATGTTTATGTTTCTTTTTTTTTTTTAAGGTAACAGCTACAGTCATAAACTGACCTGATCATAAATCAGTGTAGCACCTCTCTGGGCCTTAACAGATGATCCACTGACTCACCTGTGGTCATCTGTCCTTTAGCATTTAACCTATGTTGGTGTCTTGAGGCGCTACTCCTAAAGCATATCCATCGGCCTAAAGTTTTGTTATTTTCCCTGGTAGTTTGAGCAGAGGACTAACAGCACTTGAGAGTTGTTTAGGTTCTTATTGATCTATAGGACTGGTCCCTACTTTATAACGAAAATCAAATGCCCTACAAGATTGTGGCTTTTATATCAACTATCATGGGCATAGACCATAGAATATAGATATAGATAATCTACATATAGAATATAGATAAGAGCATAGACTTTTTTACTACTAAAAGGGGTACCAAATTTCTCAAAAATTTAATTTTGGAAAATTTTTTGCAAGTCTAAGGATGTACTTTTTTTCTTTTTGAGACAGAGTCTCACTCTGTTGCTCATGCTAGAGTAATGTGGTGTCAGCCTAGCTCACAGCAGCCTCCAACTCCTAGGCTCAAGGAGTCCTCCTTCCTCAGCCTCCCGAGTAGCTGGGATTACAAGTGTGCACCACCACATTCAGCTAATTTTTTTCCTATTTTAGTTAGAGACTGGGTCTCGATGTTGCTCAGGCTGGTCTTGAACTCGTGGGCTCAAGTAATCTTCCTGCCTCAACCTCCCAGAGTCCTAGGATTAAAGATGTGAACCACCACACCGGCCAAAGATGCAATTTTAAAAACCAATATACCTGCCGGGCGAGGTGGCTCATGCCTGTAATCCTAACTCTCTGGGAGGCCGAGGCGAGTGGATTGCTCAAGGTCAGGAGTTCGAAACCAGCCTGAGCAAGAGCGAGACCCCGTCTCTACTATAAATAGAAAGAAATTAATTGGCCAACTAATATACAAAGAAAAAATTGGCCGGGCATGGTGGCACATGCCTGTAGTCCCAGCTACTTGGGAGGTTGAGGCAGCAGGATTGCTTGAGCCCAGGAGTTTGAGGTTGCTGTGAGCTAGGCTGACGCCATGGCACTCACTCTAGCCTGGGCAACAAAGTGAGACACTGTTTCAAAAAAAAAATAAAAATAAAAACCAATCTACCAAGTGCTTTCTCAAATTGTCCTCTTGGTTCAGATAAGTCCTCCATGTCTGATTGCATTTTAGTCTAGTTCATTGAAAATGACAGAAAATGCCAAAGATCATTTTGGCAGACACTTGAAGCTTGTTATTCTTGTGAATTTCTACTTGAAAATATTTTGGAGAAAAGGCATAAAAGGAAACATAGCATGGTTAAAAAGAAACAAACAAACATACTTGAGGTCCAGAAAGAACTGCATCTGAGCCCCTCTGCAGGATCCCATATACTGGCTGTGTGGTTTGGGTAGTTACTTAACACTACTGACCTCAGCTTCCTCAGCTGTCGAGCCGGAGAGTAACACCTACTTGGTAGGTGGATATGGAGACTGAATAAGTTAAATGGGAAAACACAGAAAGTGCCCAGTTCAACCACTGTTTCATAGAATATATTCAATAAATGGAAAACAATATTATTTAAAACATATTAAGTTAGAGATGAAATCTAATATGTAAGGCATGACTCCTATTTATAATGTAGGCTACCATAATCTGGACAGTTGTTCCCTATCCTCCTCTATCCAATCTTGGAAAAAAGATTTTGGAATAGGATAAAAACCTTTTTTATAGTTTTACACAAATATTAGAAAACAAATTACTTTTAATTCAGAGGAAATAACTTCTATACCTTAAAACTGGTACCTAAATATTATTTTCAGATAATTACATGTGTTTATAATGTTCCTCCTCTATGCTAAACTGAGGATGAAGGAAAATATTGAATCAAAAAACATGGTGAGGTCGGGTGTGGTGGCTCATGCCTGTAATCCTAGCACTCTGGGAGGCCAAGGCAGGTGGATTGTTTGAGTTCAGGAGTTCGAGACCAGCCTGAGCAAGAGCGAGACCCTCGTCTCTACTAAAAAAAAATAAAACAAATTAGCTGGACAACTAATACATATATATATATATATATATATATATAATGTATTGTATATATATATAATACATTATATATATTTATATAAAATGTATTGTATATATATATAATACATAATATATATATATATATATATATTACCTGGGCATGGTGGCACATGTCTGTAGTCCCAGCTACTCAGGAGGCTGAGGCAGAAGGATTGCTTGAGCCCAGGAGTTTGAGGTTACTGTGAGCTAGGCTGACACCACAGCATTCTAGCCCGGGCAACAGAGTAAGACTCTGTCTCAAAAAAAAAAGAAAAAACATTGTGAAAAATAACTAGAATCAGATGACCCTGAGAGAAAAAATTTTTGAAGATGATAGGAGCACTTCATTCCAATCCCTTAAAATATGATTCTGTTGATCTGTTAGATCAGGTGATGAAACACACGGATTGTTTAGTCTCAGGCTAGAGGTTGATCTACAGAATGGAATTTAAAATAAATTTCCAGGAAAATTTAATAGGTTGGCCTGCCCTATACCATACCAGTAAATTTTGTGGGAGAAATTACTCCTCTTTACCAAAAGGAATAAAGTGTTGCTCTGTTTCTAATTTAATCACAGATTACCTTGGAAGCGAAGGCTTGTCAAATAAATGTTCTCCAGCAAAATGAATTGCAAGGAGGCTGGACTGTTCGATTAAAATAACAAGAAGAAATTTTCAATTATTTGCAGAAGCTGCATTCACTTTATAACAAAAACATTATTGCCACAAGAGAAATACTTTTAAGACTCAGAAGACTCAGTGTTCTTTCACTAATACAAATAACCCCATTCTGGCAGTTCTGACCATTTAGAATCCAAGAAAAAGCATTGTCAGTACCATCTGGGGTAATAGAAAGACAGCAATATCGAACCCTCTGTTCCTGAAAACTGGGGCTGAGATGGCCATGCGATGTTCCTAGGATAAGTCACCTACAGTGTTTCATAGTTCTTTTCAGTACATGAACTTTCCTAGATTAGTTCAAATTTCAGAGGAGTTTCTACTTGAAGTTGTTTCTTCCTCTTCTCCTCCTGCTCCCTGGAATATCCGAGAGGTTGCTTCTTAAGGATTCTAAGCAGAATAGATTTGGAATGGAGTTGGCCTCTTTTATTTTCCCATCGAATTAAGGGTTCATAGTGGCTTGGGCAGCTTGGGCAGGGGGGCCAGTCAGAAGATTCTTGGAGTAGGGAAGAGGCAGTGGCTTGGACCAGGGCAATGGAGGTAAAAGTAGTGGACACATTAGAGATACATTTTGGAGGCAGAAGCAATAAATTTTGCTAATGATTTAGATATAGAAGATGAGGGGAAAGGAAAAATCAAGGATGACAACAAGTTTTAAGCTAAAATAATTAAATGGAGTGAAGCCAAAGCTAGTAAATTGGAAGATTATTAGGTTCAAGAAGAAAAATAAACGTTAATACAAATCTTTCTATGTATAAGAAATATATATAAACAACACTTTTTTTTTAAAGAGACAAGGTCTTCCTCTGTTGCCCTGGCTGGAGAGCAGTGGTGTAATCATAGCCCACTGCAGTCTTGAACTTCTGGCCTTAAGCAATCCTTCTGCCTCAGCCTCCTGAGTCTCTGGGATTACAGGCATGTGCCACTGTGCCTGGCTCAAAAAACACTTTTTTTAAAAAAATTAAACACTATCAAGCCTTCGCTTTTGAAAACATTCTAAATTTTTTCTTTGGTTTAGTATTATTTTGGTGTATATTTTAGACCTCTTTAAATAACGTTTTATAGTGCTACAGATAATCATAATAGATCATAAAATATTTAGTACTCACACTTATTCCAAAGGGTAAGACTTTATATTTTATGAAGATTAGAAAAAGGTTTTTTTTCCCTCTTCTTCACTCAAATATCAGGCACAGGAAAATTTTTAAAAGACAATTTTCAGCCTTTTCCCCAAGTTCTATGATTTAAAACAAAGAATTAATTATATGCTTTTTAAAATCAATGAATTTGATTTGATAGTCAGCAAATACTAGTTGGGTCGCCAATGCTAAGCCACCTTATACCACAGAGTAGTTTCTAAATACACACACACACACATACACGCACATATATATATATATATATTTTTTTTTTTTTTTAGACTGGGTGTGGTGGCTCACACCTATAATCCTAGCACTCTGGATGGCTGAGGTGGGAGGATCACTTGAGGTCAGGAGTTCAAGACCAGTACCCGCAAGAGTGAGACCCCTGTCTCTACTAAAAATAGAAAAAGAAATGGACAACTAGAAAAAATTAGCAGGGCATGGTGGCATATGCCTGTAGTCCCAACTACTCAGGAGGCTGAAGCAGGAGGATTGCTTGAGCCTAGGAGTTTGAAGTTGCTGTAAGCTAGGCTGATGCCATGGCACTCTAGTCAGGCACCAGAGTAAGACTCTGTCTCAAAAAAAAAAAAAAAAAAAAAAAAATATATATATATATGCTGGGTGCAGTGGCTCACGCTTGTAATCCTATCACTCTGGGAGGCTGAGGCAGGCAGATCGCTCAAAGTCAGGAGTTCGAAACCAGCCTGAGCAAGAGCGAGACCCCATCTCTACTAAAAAAATAGGAAGAAATTAATTGGCCAACTAAAAATATATTTAAAAAATTAGCCAGGCATGGTGGCACATGTCTGTAGACCCAGCTACTCAGGAGGCTGAGGCAGAAGGATTGCTTGAATCCAGGAGTTTGAGGTTGCTGTGACCTAGGCTGATGCCACAGCACTCTAGCCCAGGCAACAGAGTGAGACTCTGTCTCAAAAAAAAAAAAAAAAAAAAAAAAAATATATATATATATATATGTACATATATATATTATTTCAATAGATTTAGGGTGTACAGGTGGTTTTTTGATATATAGATGAATTGTATAGTGGTGAAATCAGGGCTTTTTAGTGTACCTTGTCACCCGAGCAACAGAATAGTTTTTGCTTTGGAATTGAACAATTCCTCAAGTTGTATAGATATAAAAAGCTGGTGTCAGCTGGGCACAGTGGCTCAGACCAGCAAGACCCCATCTTTACATAAAATAGAAAATGGTGTGTTGGTACGCACCTGTAGTCCTAAGTCCTCAGGAGGCTGAAGCAGGATCTTTGAGCCCAGGAGATTGAGGTTGCAATGAGCTATGTTGACACCACTGTACTCTAGCTTAGGTAATAGCAAAATTGCGTCACCAAAAAAAAATAAAAGAGTTGCTTAAAAAAACAAAAACTTCAGGAAAAGAATGCTTTATTTTTTAACCCCAAGATTTAACCAGAAAGTAAGGACAATTTAAAAGCTGAGGTAGAATTGACAACTAATTTGCTCAAACAAAAGATAAGAGTGACACCTAGTGTTCATTAGTGTAACTTTGACTACTATTTTCATCAATTTACCCTACCTACCTACATGCAACTTAAAAACAAATGAGAAATGAATGAAAAATACCGTTGCGGTAGCCACAGTAATCCAAAATAGGCACATAATTTCTGAGTGCTCAGAGAGGGGCCCCTGATTTGGACTCAGAAATTAAAGACTGGCATCCTGAAGTAGCAACCCCCTGAGCTGGAAAAGGAGGAGGAAAGTGATGGATGAGGGCAGGAAGAGCATTGTCATTAAAGGAGACAGCGGCATGCATCAAGGTAGGAAATCAAGGGACAGCACAATATTGTGGAGCAACTTTCACTGCTTGATTGTGAAGCTGGGGACAGACAGTGTCTGGAAGGGAGGCAAAGCTGAGATGAAGTAGGGTTTGTACTTTCTACGTGATGGGAAACCACTAAAGACACAGCTTTCAATTCAGATAGAGGCCCAGCAGCATGTGGGGGGCGTATTGGGGTGGTATAAGATACTGGGCTATAAGGACAATGGACACCTTCCAGCTTCTGTTTACTGCTTGTTTGCTAACCACAATGCGTTATGAGTACATTATGGGATGCAGAGGAGAAAGACAAAGAACACAGAAACCGGGGTCTCTCAGCTAGGACCCGGAACAGGTTAGAGCCTATCAGGGGCAGGATGAAGTAAGAATCACTGTGGGGGCGGATGCATGACCAGTGTGTAAACAATTTAGTTATAAAAAGATCACTAGCACACAAAGGAGGGTCCCTGCCCGGAGAAGAGGCCACTGCGCTGGCACTCTGGGGGCTCGGACCCCAGCTCGAGCTAGCCAATAAAACTCCTTTTAATAATTACAGCCTCGGTGACTCTGTCTCTCTGTCCTGCGGCCCTGCGAATCTCGAATATAACAGGGGAGTTAGAGACTAAATGGGATGTTATTATAGTAGATGAGGGTAGTAGTGAGGAGAAAAGAGGATGGATTGAATAAATAATTGGGAGACAATATGGTACCTTCTTTTAGAGTTCAGGTAGATCATATTTTCATCAATTAATATTTTTAAATTCCAGTGAAAGAGTAAAGTTAGCGAGAAAGATGATTCATTCTGTTTTGACAAGTTAACCTTGCGGTGCTCAGGAAATAATGATGTCTCAATGCTAACAGGCAGCTGAATATCTGGTTCTTGAAGCTTTGAGGCAAGGACTAAGCAGGAGATGGGAATTTACTTTCCTTAGCATAGAGGTGGTTCCTGAAACAATGAGAGTGAATAAGATCCCCCAGGAAAGGTATATAGTATAAAATAAGGTATATAGTATAATAGTCCGGGCACAGTGGTGCATGCCTGTAGCCCCAGCTACTCAGGAGGCTGAGGCAGGAGGATCACCTGAGCTCAGGAGGTCGAGGTTGCAGTGAGCTGTACTCCAGCCTGCATGACAAAGTAAAACCCTGTCTCTACAAAACACCCTCCCCCCAAAAAACCCACAACATTTCTTTAGAATTCAAAAAAGATTTAAATCTTGAGGTTCTTAAAGTCAAGGACGTTTGATGTATTTGCCCCTTTCCGATTGTATATTTTAGATGAGGAGCTTGCTTGTCTAGATGATAAATTGGGCTTTTTTTCCTCCGCTAGAGAACTGATGAAAAGTACTAGAATAACGACTGAATAATCGGGAATGTTAACAGAGAAATGGAAACTATAAAAAAGAGCCAAACGTATATTCATAACTGAAAAGTACAATTTCTGAAATAAAAACATTCCCTGGGTGAGCTTAACAACGACTGGCGAGAGCAGAGAGGATCAGAGTGTCAGTCTGGGTCTTCTGAGCAGCAGACACCAAGAAGGGACGAAAGGTGCAGGGGTTGTATTAGTGGCAACAACTTGCAAGAAAACGGGGAGGGAGCTGGCGAAGGCTGGGCGCCACCCGGGGGAGAGGCCAGTCTGGCCCCAAGGGAAGAAGAGAGGTTCGGAAAGGCTCAGAGGGGCCCTGAGACAGAGTCGGTCATGGGGGGAGTCCATGTCAGGGCTGCCTCGATGTGCCCTGGCCCTCGGGTCCCAGTGTGGACAGCGAGTTCGGTACTGGGTTAGCCGACGACAGAGGGACCGCAAATACAAAGCAACCCCATGCAAACAGTTTATTACAGAAAAGAAAGAAACCATACAAAGTGAAAGCAAAGAAGGAAGCTACCCAAAGGGAAAATACGTTCTCCACAAGTGGAGAAGGATGGGGTTTTTTTGTTTGTTTTTTGTTTTTGAGACAGAGTCTCACTCTGTTGCCTGGGCTAGAGTGCCGTGGCGTCAGCCTAGCTCACAGCAACCTCAAACTCCTGGGCTCAAGCGATCCTCCTGCCTCAGCCTCCCGAGTAGCTGGGACTACAGGCATGAGCCACCATGCCCGGCTAATTTTTTCTATATATGTTTTTAGTTGGCCAATTAATTTTTTTTTTTATTATTTATAGTAGGGGGGGGTCGTCTCACTCTTGCTCAGGCTGATTTCGAACTGCTGACCCAGAGCGATCCTCCCGCCTCGGCCTCCCAGAGTGCTAGGATTACAGGTGTGAGCCACCGCGCCTGGCTGAGAAGGATGTCGAGGACGCCCAGATGTTTGCCTTTTATTGGCCTGGTCAGGGGCGGGCGTGCAGGAGGGGTGAGATTTTACCAAATGATTATCAGGTGTGTAAACCTCAAAACTTCAGATTCCTAGTTTTCTATTAACTATGTTTTTTCCCCTCGGTCCCTTCTGATTGGTCCCTGTCTTCTCCACCCCGAAGCACTGTCCCTGGCCTATGCCCACCGCCTGCAGACTGGATGCCCACCCAACACCAGGAGCAGGTCTGCCTTCGTTCCCTGCCCCCCTGGTTCGTGTCAAGTGTACCCCGGACACAAAGGCAGCAATACGTCTCAGAGCACAGTAGCTGTGGCCTTCCAGCAATTCTACTTCCCGAAGCTGGAGATCTGCAAGACGCATTCCCTCGGCTGCTGCCATCTGTCCCTTTTTGTTTGTTTGTTTGTTTTTTGAGACAGAGTCTCACTCTGTTGCCCAGGCTAGAGTGAGTGCTGTGGCATCAGCCTAGCTCACAGCAACCTCAATCTCCTGGGCTCAAGCGATCCTTCTGCCTCAGCCTCCCGAGTAGCTGGGACTACAGGCATGCGCCACCATGCCCGGCGAATTTTTTGTGTGTATATATATATATATATATAATTAGTTGGCCAATTAATTTCTTTCTATTTATAGTAGAGATGGGGTCTTGCTCAGGCTGGTTTCGAACTCCTGACATCGAGCAATCCACCCGCCTCGGCCTCCCAGAGTGCTAGGATTACAGGCGTGAGCCATCTGTCACTTTTAAAGTCACTTTTCCACACAGGTTTGAGGAGCAGCTCCTTTGTGGTTCCTGTGGGCCTTTCTTCCTGAGGGGAAGCTCAGAAAAAGGAAGTTAGTGTGATAAACTCTAGCTCCTGCTGCTGCAGTCATTCTACCGGCCACAGTTTGTACTCATTGTCTCCCCTCTCCCCATCCCATATTTCATGACCACGGAGTTTTCTCCACCAGTCCTCTGACCTTTACATAAGAGACCTGCCTTGGCTGAGCATTCCCATGTCTTTGGAGTTCTGCAACTTTAACAACTAGGTCTGCAGCCTGCCACTCAGCCGTGCCTGTCCTTCCACTGCAGAAGTAAGGGCTTCTTTGTAAGCTGTCACTGAGGGTCTATGGCTTCTCCCCTTAGTCACCCATTTTTTAAATAGTCTTCAGTCTTTCATGCTCCTTCTACACAACATCAGCACTGTTTAGCAATCACCAGCCAACTCCACTGCCTTTGTAGGCAATGTTCCCCCCTATTTTTCCAATGTCTGTGTCAACTTACCCTTCACAACATTGATCTGTACTGATGCATTTCCTCGGTTACCATCAGTGAAATAGGCAGCAACTGAGCTGCTGCCTTTTTCCAGGGACTCTCTCTGCTCCACCTGCCAGAGGAAGAGTATTCCATTTGCCTGCCAGGTGGTGGGTGAGTCAATCCCAGATCCTCATCTCACTGCCTGCCCCGTCCAGCCACTCCTGGTTTTACTTGTGTGATGCAGGTGCCCCTCAGAGCAAACACTAAGCGTGGATTCAACACGAAAAGCTTTTATTCAGGGAAATTGTTGTTCTAGAAGGTGTGAAGAAGAGGAACTGGAGCAAGCCATGACAGCCTCCGAGTCTGTCCTGCAGTGAAGGGGACAGAGAAGTGAGGCTAGGTAGAAGCTTCTGAGAGTGTCTTGAAGTCTGAGGAAAATTCAGCACGGCCACTGGGGAGTCCTCAAGCCAAAGTCAGCCATTGGCCGAGTCCTTGGAACCTCTGCAGTGCTCAGGGTTCAACTGGGAGCAGCCTGTGAGAGGTGCGGCCTCAGCACAAACCCGGCGATGGATTTCAGAGTGTAGCTGCTCGGACCCTCTGTTAATTATGCTCCCCGTGGCTAGAGAGCTGGGAGGCAGTTCTTATGACCACCATACCCCATGAACTTGAACAAGGGCCATGAGAAACTATACATTCTGAAAAAGGAAGGGAACTAAGATGGAAAATATTGAACAGAGCCTCAGTGATGGGTGGGGCATTTTAAGCGGTTGAACAGAAGTGTGATTTGAGTTCCAGAATGAGAAGAGAAAGAGAATGGGATAAAAAAAAAAAAAGAGTGAAAAAAAAATAGTTGAAATTTCCTCAAATTTGGTGGAAATAATCTACTTACATATCCAAGAAACTCAACAAATTCCAGCAAGATAAATACAAGAAAAACACAACTAGGCACATCATACTCCAACTACCAAAAGTAAAGAGATTATATTGAAAGCAGCCAGAGAAAAACTGTACATACAGAAGAACAATGATATAAATGATGGATAATTTTTTATGAGAAACAATGGATGCCAGAAGACAATGGAAAAACATGTTTAAAGTGCATCTGGAATATTCGCCAACATGAACCACTTGCTAAGCTATAAAACACATCTCACACAATTTCTAAAATATTGAAATTTTACAGAGTATGATCCCTGAACACATGAAATTGAAAAATAAAGAGGAAGAAGTAAAATTGTCTTTATTCACAGATGACATAATTCTTTATACAGAGACATCAAAATGAATGCACAAAAAGTAAAAGGTTAATACAAGGTCTTAGAATACAGGTCAATATATAAAAATCAATTACAGGGCCGGGCGCGGTGGCTCACGCCTGTAATCCTAGCACTCTGGGAGGCCGAGGCGGGCGGATTGCTCAAGGTCAGGAGTTCAAAACCAGCCTGAGCGAGACCCCGTCTCTACCATAAAAATAGAAAGAAATTAATTGGCCAACTAATATATATAATATAAAAATCAGCCGGGCATGGTGGCTCGTGCCTGTAGTCCCAGCTACTCGGGAGGCTGAGGCAGGAGGATCGCTTGAGCCCAGGAGTTTGAGGTTGCTGTGAGCTAGGCTGACGCCATGGCACTCACTCTAGCCTAGGCAAGAAAGCGAGACTCTGTCTCAAAAAAAAAAAAAAAAAAAAAAAAAAAAAAAAAAAAAAAAAAGAAAAATCAATTACATTTATGTTTACTAGCAAATAACTGAAAAACTAAAATTTTAAATGTCACTTAACATAGCATCAAAAATATAAATCACTTAAGAGTTAATTTATCAAAAGTGTGCAAGACCTCTATACTAAAAAATATAAAACACATTGGAGAAGATATTAAAGAAAACCTAAATGAATGGAGACTATATCATGATGATGGAATAGAAAACACAATATTGTTAGGATTAATAGTCTTCCAAAAGTGATCTGTGGATTCAACATGATTTCAGTCAAAATCCTAATAGACTTTTTCTAGAAATTGACAAGTTGACTCAAAGTTATAGAAATGCAAAAGACCTAGAGTAGCCAAAACTATCTTGAAAAGTAAGTCAAAGTTGAAAGATACACTACCTTACCACAAGACTTTTTTTAAAGCCACAGTAATGAAGACAGTGTGGTAATGATGTAATGATGGATAAATAGACAAAGGGAACTGAAACGGAAAGTTGAGAAATAGATTCACATTTATATAGTCAGTCAATTTGTGACATAGGAAACAAGGCAATTCAGTGTGGAAGGTAGTCTTTTCAAAAAAATGTGCTCTCGGCCGGCGTGGTGGCTCACGCCTGTAATCCTAGCACTTTGGGAGGCCGAGGCGGGCGGATTGCTCAAGGTCAGGAGTTCAAAACCAGCCTGAGTGAGACCCCGTCTCTACCAAAAATAGAAATAAATTAATTGACCAACTAAAAATATATATAGAAAAAATTAGCCGGGCATGGTGGCGCATGCCTGTAGTCCCAACTACTCGGGAGGCTGAGGCAGTAGGATCACTGAGCCCCGGAGATTGAGGTTGCTGTGAGCCAGGCTGACGCCACGGCACTCACTCAAGCCTGGGCAACAAAGTGAGACTCTGTCTCAAAAAAAAAAAAAAAAAAAAAATGTGCTCTGCAAATTCTAGCTTCCTAGGCCTCTCCAAATGCTGATCTCTGTCTCTTCAATTTACCACCACATCTGGGGTCTATTTGGATTCCTGCTCCCTGCTGGAACCCTGGACACTGCCTCAGGTAACCTGAGACAATCACAGGGCCTGTCTTTTCAGGGGTGGCAATCATGTGCTGCCAGTTGTCTAATGTGTGGAAACAGTTGTTGAATATATTTTGTCCAGTTTTCTAATTCCGGGGGAAGGTAAATGCAGACCCTGTTACTCTGTTATGATGAAAACAGAGCTGATCTGAAGTTATATTAATAAAAGAACTCTCTTGCTGCTGCTCTTTTTTTTTTTTTTTTTTGAGACAGAGTCTCGCTTTGTTGCCCAGGCTAGAGTGAGTGCCGTGGCGTCAGCCTAGCTCACAGCAACCTCAAACTCCTGGGCTCAAGTGATCCTCCTGCTTCAGCCTCCCGAGTAGCTGGGACTATAGGCATGAACCACCATGCCTGGCTAATTTTTTGTTTCTATTTTTAGTTGACTGGCTAATTTTTTTTTCTATTTTTTGTAGAGATGGGGTCTCGCTCTTGCTTAGGCTGGTCTTGAACTCCTGAGCTCAAGCAATCCTCCTGCCTCGGCCTCCCAATGTGCTACCATGCCCGGCCTCTTGCTGCTCTTTGAAGAATAGATTGTTGTGAAGAAAGGAAGAAATGGAGTCCCTTTAGGAAGTATCCATGTGAGAAATGATGATGCTTAGATTAGGAGTAGCAGTCATAAAGGAACCCAGTTGACTGCTGAATGCATTTTGAAAGAGGAGCTGGCAGGACCTGCTGACAGATTGGATCTGGGGCAATAAAAAGGAGGTAGACATGGACATTTAGAGAAAGAGCAGAAGTTTTTGGCCTGAAAAACTGACTGAATGTCATTTACTGAGAACAGAAGGAAGGGATATGAAAAGATTCAGGTTATTTTGTAGGGAAGGGCAAGGAGTCTGAAACTGCCATTTTTTTGGAGGTCAAAGAGAAAATCCATATTCTTTTCCCTACAATAATGAATTTTTAAAATAGATTTTTCATATATTTGTTTTGGAAAATGTACTATAGTGTTTATGTCTCTCCTTAGAGCATAAGCTCTTTGAAGAGAGGGCTATTGTTTAATTCATTTTAAAGTCACATATAATGCACATATATAATAAAAATGTGTGAGATATAAATAATAATTATAAAAGTGTGTGAGAGCATGTGAATGTGTGGCTGAGGGGTGAGAAAGACAGAGAGAGAGAGAGTGGAGGATGTGATAAACTTGGTGTCAGAGACAAAGAGCTTGAGTGTTCTTGGTTAGAGGTGAGATAATATTGAATCTCTGGAGCAGATGCAAAATCCTCTGCTATTCTTTCTTGCAAACCAACTTAAGAGCCCAGTAAGAATAAGAACTGTGTATTAAATCATAACTACTATGTGTTTGCATAACCTTAGAAGGAAATAATCAGAGAAAATGCCTTGTGATTTTAATATCATTCATTTCCATGATGAATAAAAATCTGTCTTTAAATTGAAAAACACAGGGGCAAAATGGAGAATGGGCTCAGGCATGTGTCTAATAACATGCCAACATATCTAAATACACTGCTTACAGCTCCTCTCTCTCAGCTGACTGCTATAGTTTATAATGTAGCTCCCACAGCGCTTTACGTGGTCATAGATGGCTTTACTTCCTTCATCTTTGTTCACAATATTATAAAATGCCAAGTGGATGCTGCATTCTATGGGGGTGGATGGGAGAAGGAAAGTAACTCAAAATGGCAATGAAAGGTCCAGCTGCCTAAAACTTATGTTTGAAAAATTCAATATGAGACTCACTATTTGGGTTAAAGTGTTCTCTCAATAGCTACTAAGAATTTTTAAAGCCTTACTGTGTGAGATAACACAGTCAACACCATCTGGTACAAAGAGACCGTGCATGCAGTGGTTACAAGCTTGTTGTGCTACATACCTACGACAAACTGGCCTTTTGATCTTGGACGAGAGCAGCTTAATCTCATTGGGCCTGAATTTTTTCATCTATGAAAAGAGACTAATTATATGCATCACACTAGGTTGTTTAAATATTAAATCAATAATGAATGTAAAGTTCCTTTGCAACAGTCCTTGCTCATTTCTAAAGAATAGCATTAAAAACAAACATTAAAAAAAAAAAAAGGAACAGCCTTGGTATGTTTTATTAGCTAAGAAAGAGCAGAGTGTCATGAAATAAGGTAAGTTTTGTTATGAAGACAGGGTTTAGGAAAGCTCTGAAGCATAGAGAGCGACCAGAGAGGGAAAGAAAAGGCCATGTCTGAGGACAGGAGAGAGCAGGTGCCACTATACGGATTCTGCAGGCACAGGGGATGCAAAGGAGACTTAGGGTGGCATTGGGGGAGTGGACATCTCTAATAGAAGACTGGGAGCTATTACCAAAAAAGTCATGTCTATTTGGCAATATTACTTAGGACAGGATAGCTTAAACATTTATCTAATCTTAACACAGGAGAAAGACTTCTTAACTTTGGAAACAATGTAAAATATCATACATACAAAGTTAACTGTGTTTGACTACAAAAAAAAACAAAAACCTCTGAACTTCTGTACTTCAAAAATATTTAAAGACTTTTTTAAAACTTCATAAATGAAAATTATTTTTTTCTTTTTTCCTCATTATCCACCATTCATAGAAATTGTTTCTTAAAGATATTTCTTGAATTATTTAAGATTTCACAGAAGGCACAAAGATAGTGGATTACATACCAGGTTTGTTCCTTCTCAAAACTCCACTGGAACAACAGCAACGTGCTTGTCATAAAGGCTTAAACTCAGACGGGTGGAGAGAAAAGGGGAAGGAGGCAACAGAAGCAACATTTTGAAGCCAGCAAACAGATGGGATGAGAAATGGCTGAGCACACTCCCCCCAACCCCCACAATCTTAAGTCAGCAGCAGAAAGGGCTGAGACCGATCCCTATTTACACTGCGGGATGGCCAACAGGCTCAGGTCGCGGTGCTTGTGGAAATGGCCCCAAGTGGGAGAAGATAGAAACAGAACAATTGATTGAAAGTCTGCTTTCCCAGTAATCGGAACAGCAGGTCTCCTCCCCAGCCTGCAGCGTGGCCACTGTCCCTCCCTAACCCTGGTGAGACCATGGAGGTTTATTCTCTGGGGAAAGTGAAACAGACAACTCTGGATTAGAGGGTACAAGGCATGGATCAAAGTGGGGCATATAGTACTGAAAGCAGAGGTTAGGAAACTGACACCTGGACCCTGAGACCCCCAAGCCTCTTTCCCCAGTCAGCAACTAGAGGCTGGCACCCAGGCCCCTATCCTTAAGAAAAGAGATCAGAAGTTTTCTTTGAGGAATTCGACCAGCCCAATGAAACAGATTTAAACATACTGACAGTGGAGTCTCCCACCTAAGCAATCTGGCCAGATCACCCCAGGGTGAAGGGCACATTCAACAGGTGCCCCCCTCTCTCCTCCCCACTCAGAGTCTGCAAGCAGCATTTTAGTTCCCTACTCTCGAAGGTGTGAAACAAACCAAGGATTACCAGACATCTGAGGGAAAAGCAGGCAGGAATGTTTAAAGTCTCCTACAGAGTCTAAAAATCTTAATAACAGGATTTCAAGAAATAGAAAAACAGCCTGTGATCCCAGCACTTTGGGAAGCTGAGGCAGGAAGATCACTTGAGGCCAGGAGTTTGAGACCAGTCTCAGCAACATAGTGAGACCCCATCTCTAGAAAAAAAAAAATTTTTTTTTTGAGTAATACTCCATTGTATTTTTTTTTTTGAGTAAAATTTTTTTTTTAATTAAAAAAAAAAATTTTTTTTAACAGGTGGCACACACCTGTAGTCCCAGCTACTTGGGAGGCTGAGGCAGGAGGATGGCTTGAGCCCAGAACTGTGAGGTTGCAGTGAGCTATGACAGTGCCACTGCACTCTGGGTGACAGAGCAAGACCATGTCTCAAAAATAAATAAATAGATAGATAAATAGATACATAATAGTGATGGGAGAAATGGTTGGCCATTTAGAAAAAGAATATGCAACTTGCTCATTGGGATAAAAAAAAAAAAAAAGAAAAAGAATAAGTTAGATTCATACCTCACATCTTACATCAGGACAAGTTCCTAACGGATCAAAAATTTAAGCCATCAAAACACTAGATAAAAACCACTGGAGATTTAAAAAAATGTCAGAATGAAGAATGTTTTCTTAAGGGTGACATAGCATCCATGATAGAAAAACAAAAACAAAGACTACTCTCTCTCCCCAACCCCCCAAAAAGAAAGAAAAACAAGACTGACAAATTTGGTTACATAAAAATAAAATGTTATCATAACTGGAAAGCACTATAAGCAAAGCTAAGATACTAATTGTAAACTAGAAAATGTGTATATTACAAAGAAAGACATAATTTTCTTAATATATGAAGAACTGCTAAGTATCATAAGAAAAAATACCAACAATGCAATCTTAAATTAGGCAAAGGATATGACCAGAAGTTTACAGAAATATAATACAAATAAACTTAATCTATGAAAAGATGTTCAGTCTCATTACATAAGTGAAATTGAAACTACAACAAATATGATAGTTTATCTATTATATTCACCATGATAAAAAAAAAATGATAACACTTGATGTTGCCTGGGAATGAGAAAAAGTGAAGAAACAGGTATTTTTATATATTCTGGGTAGGAACATAAATTGGCGTTATTTCTAAGAAGAACAATTTGACCCAGTGATTGCCCTTCTAAAATTTATCTTGCAGCTGCATTCTGAGAACTGCAAAAGAACTCTTGGTACATAATGACCTCATCCAAACCCCTTCCCTGCCAAATGTTTGGGGATTTCTGGGGGAAAAAAGGGAAGGAAGGAAGGACGGAAGGAAGAGAGGGAGGGAGGGAGGGAGGGAGGAAGGAAGGAAGGAAGGAAGGAAGGAAGGAAGGAAGGAAGGAAGGAAGGAAGGAAGGAAGGAAGGAAGGAAAGGTCCTGCTCTAAAGATACTTAGTCAATCCTAGCATGCCTCTGGCAAGCTAAAGCTGCACCCCTGGGACAACCCAACTCCCCTTTGAGTTCCTGTCTGAAAAAGCTCAAGCTCAGTTTGTTCAAGCCAACACGCAACAATAGGCCGTTGACCCCCTCTTTCTTAGAGAAGTTAGTTTTAAACAGTTTACAATTGTAAATCCTTCCTCTGACCCTTTGAGATATACAGCCAGCCCTCTCTATCCATGGGATCAACATCCGTGGATTCAACCAGCCATGGATCGAAAATATTCAGAAAATAAATTGTACTAAACATGTCCCTACTTTTTTCTTGTCATTATTCCCTAAACAGCACAGTATAACATTATTAACATAGCTATATATTATATTAGATATTATAAGTAATTAAGAGATTAAAGTATACAGGAGGATGTGTGTAGGTGATATGCAAATACCAAAACATTTTATATCAGGGACTTGAGCACCGGGGCATTTTGATGTCCTTGGGGGTCCTGGAACCAATGCCCCGATGCCCTGAGGATATTTATCATATACATATGTGTCTCTTACAACTTAGTTACAGCTTTTTCAAGGGCTTGAAAGCCATTCTTTTGAAATGTAACCATTAGGACCTGTTCCTCAATCTCTGTAGGAGAATAGAATCCTATTGCCAGCAGGCACTGCTGGCCTAATCATGTTGCACTGACCAACTTTCTACCTGCTTTTGGTAATTTGTCACTTCCCTGACTCTGCTTGAGTCCCTACTCTCTCCCCTTCCCTCTCCCTTGTTCTCCTTTTAAAGCCCGGTCACCTCTGCACAAATCAGAATGGAGCTCAGCTCTTTTCACTACTGAATAAAGTGTTTGCACCACTTTAACTAATATCTGCCTTTGGTTATCTTTAGCAATGCACACATGTTGAAAATGACATATGTACAAAGGTATTTCATTATAGCATTGTTTTTAATAGTCACAGATTGGAAACAACATTTGATGGGTAAGAGTCCATCAATAATGTGTAGTACATGTATGCAAACAGTACTATTTGACCATACAAAATAAGGCTCTTGATGAAATGACAGAAAGATTGCCAAAATATGTATTAATAGTTAAATGAAAAAAGGGGCAGAACAGTAGAGATAGTCACTATTATTTGTGCAGAGAAAGAAAAAATAGATATAGATTAATGCCATATGTATATTGGAAGGACACCAAGACACTGAGAAAAATGGTTACCTGTTATAAGGAAATGGCCAGAGAGAGGGGCAAGCGAGCAGCTGAAATCCAGAGGTGGGCAGAGGCAGAAGCATCTCATGCTTTGTGGACTGGCCTTCCAGGATGTGATGGGCAATGTGTATCCAGTGGCTTGCGAGCAACACCGAAAACAGAATTTCTGAAGCAGGCAGAGATCAACAGGGCCAAGGTTAGTGGGCCATGAAGCAAAGTGACTACAGAGAGGCAGGCAGCAGATCTGATTATCAGATTATTATCTGATTATCTGATCATTCTTGTTTGGATTTCCTAATGCGGGCAAGATAGTTGGCAGGGAACCCCAGCTGCTGCTCCCTAACCCCCTTCCAGGTTGCACCACCACACTGCCCCAGGCTGCGTTCCAGCTAACGACTGCACATGGGCAGGCCATTCCTGCAGGATGTTCCTGTATTGAGTAACTTTGGCTTAAGAGTTCCCCATCTGCCTGGCAAAACTTTCTTGAAACTGAACCCCTTTTTACTCAACCTTCCTTCCTTCCCTCTGTGCGTTCCCAGCACGACAGTCTGAGGGCACTTCCTGCCTACACCTACTTCCTCCCTTCGCCTTTTATGGGCATTTCTCCCAATCAGTCTCTTGCACCTCTAATATTACCTACCTGGTGTCGGCTTATAGACGTGCCCGGACTATCTGACTCCTTATTTTACGCTTCTGGTTTCCTGACCTCTTCAAATATTTGATTTGATTTTTAATGATTGTATTCTGAAATAGAGGTTGTATTAAGGTCTAGAAACAGACTGGAAAGAGATCTTATTTTAAATAGTGGGATGTAAAGAATATTTGGAGTTCACCTAAGGGATTCTCATTTAATAAAAGGGAATGAGGACTCTGCAATGGGAGCTCAGAATTATAGACGTTACAGGTATTATTGTCAATAACCCACTTCTCATGCCTCTGCCTTTTATAGAAGAGGACTCCCCACAGGTCTCTTGGTGTATCTATTCAGTTCTTTCATCTGTACCACAGATGCTCTAGGTGGTTCAGGAATAGCCTCACGCTTCACTTGGAGTCACTGTTCCCAAACCCTCAGACTGAGGCCTCCGTCAGACTTCTGCAGTCATGCTGATTCCCCTGGGGACTCCTGTCCTGTTCCCCCTCCACCCACACCACACCTGAGTCCATCAGACATGTTCAATTGAGAAGGGAGTTCCATTCCCTTTCCATAGGACTCTTGAGCATTTATTTAACAGACCCCAAACATTCCACTTAAAGCAAACATAAGATCCTTAAGGGAAGTGTTTCCTAATCTCTCAGGCTAGCCTGGTTCAACCTCAACTCCCTGCAGCCAAGAGAACTTTATTATACAATAGAGTTTATTAAGACACTTTATTTTATTTTAAAATAGTCTTTATACTTCTGGTTTCCTAAACTTTGCAGTTCTTTATTTTTATTTTTACATAATTATGTTATGAGATAAATAGTTTTTACCAATGAAGACTGTAGTGCTTGTACAGAAAAAATAATATGTTCTTTAAAGGAAGTCATCAAATTAAAACTCAAATACGGAAGCAATAAAAATGTTATCATGTTTTCTCTTGAAAACAGCTGGTTATCACACTTTAAAAAAAACATGGGCCCATTGACTATCTCAAAACACACACAGATCTTTGGCCATATTGTACTAAGGACCACCTATTCCACCATATGGTACCTGAGCGAGTGACATCTATTTAGATAATCCTGCAAATGGTTTTAGTACACGTGTTAAACAATCAAGGTGAAATGAGATTGCTATCAAAGATAGCCAAATGAGGAGAGGTGATCATAACCACCTAGAACCTGAAAAAAATATTGTAATATTTACTTTCATTTTGCCTTCAAGCTTGTTTTTCTGCAAGTATTAATACTTTTCCTACATGTAGGTTATGCTACCACCAGATGGCAGTGCAGTGGCATTCCGGTGGTCTTGCAACTAAAAAGGCAGGACATTGGCTTGAGGACTCTGCATAACAGCCTGGCTGAAATTTAGAACTGAGACTCACATTGCTTTCATCCATCCATCCATCCATCCATCCATCCATCCATCCATCCATCCATCCATCCAACAAATATATTCATTGCCTTTAAAAAGAACTCTTGATAATTTAACAGTTAAGTGTAAAACAATATTATCAGAACCATATTTAAAGATGGTAGGTAAGGGAGACCAGAGAGAAAATAAAGAGATTAATACAGTGTTCCTGCACTGTTGGTATAGGTGGAGGCATCCAAAAGTGAGTGCTAGGATGTTTTCAAGCACAAGGGATCAGCCTTAGGTTTGATCTCAAATCAGGGAGGTGGAGAGGGGCTAGCAGATGATTCAATGAGGAAATCTTGAGAACCATTTCTTGGGGTGGGATCACATACTCCAAATAATTGAAGGTCAAAGTTTTGGAACTAGAGGAACAGAGAGCCATCAGTCAGGAATGTAGATGAATTTTGGCTGCAGGCTTCCTTGTGGACCCACGGGATTTTATAGAACTCTCACACATACAGCTGCTGACAGAGGCAATTTTGTAGCCAGCTCGCCAATTTTTAACCACGTATTGTTATTTTCCTTGTACACTATCAAAGAGAAAAACATTTGGCTTCTTTGCTTACATATTTGCTACTTGTATACATCTTTCCTGCACTTGTTTCTAGCCTAAATTTCACCTACATTGGCTAAGAATTTTATCTTCTCTCTTCCTTTATTTTTTATTTTTTTTTTTCCATTTTCAGTTGGCCAATTAACGTTTTTTTTTTTTTTTTTATTTTTAGTAGAGACGGGGTCTCGGCTCTTGCTCAGGCTGGTCTTGAACTTCTGAGCTCCAACGATCCACCCGCCTCGGCCTCCCAAAGAGCTAGGATTACAGGCGTGAGCCACAGCGCCCGGCCTTTATCTTCTCTCTTAAGAGACCTTTGTAAGACTACCCCAAAAATAATGAGAGACGTGGATTAGTCTCCCAATCTGAGCACATGAAAAGGGCAAAAGTTGGCATCCTGTTATGATCCAAAGCGTGATTTTATCCTTTCTATATATAGAGAGAATAGCATAAAATAGAGAGCGTAGCTTCCCTCTAAGGTAATGGCTTTCAACCTTTTAGAATCTGATCCTTAATCAAAAATATGATTTACTTCACAGCTGTGTCTGCCCCTGACCTATTTGCTGTCAATCCATTCCTTGTTCTGCTGCTGCTATGTCACAGGGACGCTGATCCTGACAGGTTGCATTTCTGAGATTCCCGGGTTGTTAACTGACTTCTGGCGGGGTCTCAACTACACAAGGCCCTGCACAACACTGGAGGGTGGGAAGGGTGGGGAAGCTGGGATGATTCTCCCCATCTGTCTTCCCCTGAGCTGCATCTCTGACAGTGGCCGAATCTCTTCTCCCGACCCAGCTCCAGCCAGAAAGGGTCCCCCTGTGGCTTCAGCTTTGCTAGCTGACCCGGACTCTGGGACCTAGCAACACTGCCACCTGTCTTCGTCCCTCCAGTCTAAAGGTATTAGTGATTTCTGCCATTGCTAATCCTTCTTTGCCTCACCTTCCCCTGTTTGGCTTCTCAGCCTTTTCGTCGTTTGTGTAACCAGTTTCCTGTATTAAATTCTTCTGTTAAAAACACAGTGATGACGGTTTCTGTTTTCCCAATGCGTTAACATAGTACATATATGCTTGGATATGAAACTGAAATAAGTGTTTCACTAATAATCTTCCTCTTACTGTGTGCAATGATTCTGATATTTCCTGTTTTATTCTATTTCACTTTTTTAAACTGCCAGTCACAACCCGCTAAATTGTGTTCACAACTCATTGATAGGTCACATCTCACTGATTTGAGAAATACTTAGAAACTCTATGTATTCATTTATTTTTTTTCATAGTCAGATTTCATAAGTCATAATTTATGCACAGTAAATTATCCTTTTTCGTTGCACATCGTAAGAATTTTTACAAATGTACACACAATATTTTCATCCCCAAAAGTTGCCTTGTGCTGTTTTGTAGTTAACCCCTCCTTTTATAACTAGCCCCTAGTAACCACTGATGTGCTTTTGGTCCTATGGTTTGATTTTTTCTAGAATGTCTTATAAATAGAATCATATAGCATATAGCCTTTTGAATCTGGTTTCTTTTACTTAGCATAATGCTTTTCATATTCATTAATAATTTTGCACATATAAGTAGTCCATCCCTTTTTATTGTTGTGTGATTTTCTATTATACAGATGTACCATGGTGTTTCTACCCATTCACTTGTCGAAAGACAGCTTGGTTGTTTCCAGATATGGGAGATTATGAATAAAACTACCATAAAGATTTGTATACAGACCTTGTGTGGACACGTCTTCATTTTCCTTGGGTAGATACCTAAGAATTGGGATTGATGGGTCACAGGGTAAATATATGTTTAACTTTATAAGAAAACACCAGATTGTTTTCCAAAATGGCTGAACACTTGGCATTCCCAGCAGCATTACATGTGTTCCAGTTGCTCTGCATTCTTGCTAGCCTTTGGTACTATTAGAGTTTTTGTTGGTTTTGCCATTATAATAGGTAAGTAATGGGGTATCTCATTATGGTTTTAATTTGCATTTCCTTAATGCCTAATGCTGTTGAACAACTTTTCATGTGCTTATTTCTCATTCATATATCTTCTTTGGTGAAGAGTCTGTTCAAATATTTTCCCTATTGTAATTGAATTGCTTGTTCCCTTATTATTGATGTTTGAGAATATTATATATTATATATTCTGGACACAAGGCCTTTATCAAATACATGATTTGTAAATATTGTATCCAGTAGGTGATTGTCTTTTAACTTCCTAACAGTGTCTTTCAAAGAGCAAAAGGGTTTTTAAAATTTTATTAAATCCAATTTATCATTTTTTTCTTTTGTGGTTCATATTTTTTTGTGTCCTATCTAAAAAATCTTTGCCTAACCCAAGATCACAAAAATTTTCCTCTTTTTTCTTCTTCTAGAAACTTTATAGTTTTAGATTTTACATTTAGGTCTATGATCTATTTTAATTTAATTTTTGTATATCTTATAAGATGTAGATTAAGTTTCATTTTTATGCATATGGATGTCCAATTGCTTTGGCTATATTTGTTGAAAACACTATCCTTTCTTCACTAAATGCTTTTACTCCTTTGTCAAAAATAAATTGACTATTTGTGAGTCTATTTCTATATTCTCTATTCTGTTCCTTTCCTCTCTATGTCTATTTTTCATCAATTCCACACTGTCTTGGTTACTATAGCTTTAGACTAAGAGTTGGAATCATGTTGTATGAATGCTCCAACTTTTAAAAAAGTTGTTTTGGCCATTATAAATCATAGTCAGTTTTAGAATCAGCTTTTCGACATCTACAAAAATGTCTACTAGAATTTTGATTAGATTGCATTGAATCCATGGACCCATGAGGGGAGAATTGACAACAATATTCAGTCTTATAATCCAATCCATGAACACTGTAAATGTTAGAGACCATTTTTTTAGTCCAAAGTGGATGTTTTACTTCTGGCATTTTTTTTTTTTTTGTAGCATATTAGTCTGAAACCACACAGAACCTTTGAGGAGGTCTTAACTGCTGGAGCCTGATGATTAAAGGCTTGGGAGTTCAGCACAGAATGGCCTCAATTATTTTTATGTTCAGAGGCAAGAGAGTAATAGCCTGGGCTCTAGAGTCTTCCTCCCTGGGACTGAATTCTGCATCCAACTCTTGCTACCTCATGATCTTAAGCAAATTACTTAACCTCCCTTAAGTTGTTTCCTCATCAGTATGACAAGAATGGTATGTGTTTCAGTGAGTTATTGTGGGGATAAAATAAAGCAAGATATTATAAAATGTGTAAAATAGTGCAATGACTTGTCATAGTAAGGACTCAATAAATTAGTATATGGTCCACGAAAGCTGGTATGAATTTAGATAGTTTGAAAAGTCAGGAGGAACAACTTTTTTCAAGACCAACTCACTTCCCTTTAAAGCCCTATTGCTCACTTCTGAGTGTCTGGGAGCAGGGCTGTTGCCAATCAAGAAGGAAAAGAGGCCTGATTCAGTCCACGGGGCCAGGAGGAAATGTCTGTAAAACCCAAATGTGGGGACTGCTCATTTACTCTGGCACCTACATGATTAAGTTAGATGGTAACTGGCCTCTAAATCAACAGGCATGGGGTGAGGAATGGGGCTGGTGTCCACATCTCCTATTTTATTTTATTTATTTATTTATTTTTTTTTGAGACAGTGCAGTGGGGTGTCATAGTAGCTCACAGCAACTTTAAACTCCTGGGCTCAAGCCAACCTCCTGCCTCCGCTTCCTAAGTAGCTGGGACTACAGGTGCACTTCACCATGCCTGGCTAATTTTTCTAATTTTAGTATTTTTAGTAGAGAAGGGGTCTCACGCTTGCTCAGGCTGGTCTCGAACTCCTGAGCTCGAGTGATCCTCCCACCTTGGCCCACCAGAGTGCTAGGATTACAGGTGTGAGCCTCCTCCTCTGGCCTCTTTTTTATAATCTCCCTAATTCAGTGCATGTTTTGAAAAGATGCAGGTAGCATGATACAATGGGGAAGAACCCTAGATTCAAAGTCAGAACACATTGGTACTGGCTTGGACTTTGACACTTTTTACCAATGTGAACTTGAGGAAGTAACTTAGCACTTCTGTGCCCTGGTTTCCTCATCTGTAAATGAGCATATAATATTATTATTTCCAGTAAGTCTTCCTGAATCAACTGTCTCTTACAATGCTTTCAAAATTAAGATTTTATTACATCTTACATAGAAAATACAAGTATACAAATATACTTGATCATTCAAGTATAGCCATTGAGATTTAAATTATATAAATCCTCTGTGATATCATGAGCATGGAGATTATTCCTGTGAAAGTATTTGTTATTGCTTCTGTAATAAAAACTGATTGAGTTTATAAAACACTATTCCACCCGACCCCTGAATGTCAGTGATTAATACACACTAGGCATGCACATTCTAACAGCCTTTGTGTTAGCATAATGGACCAGTGAATTCTATTTGTTGCTGGGGATTAAATCACATCCTACAAAGAAAGAAAGATTGTTTTGAATTAGTGTTTGTTGGGGAAAGATGTTCAATTGTTAAATTACTTTAACTATATGTGAGCTTTAACAACTTGAGCATATTATTTAAGTCATATTTATCTGTAGAACAAAATATTTCTTTATGAATTAGATAAACCAAATTATTGATATATATATCTATATATTTAAATCACACTGGAAGCTAATACTGTCATTCCTTAAAAACACATGTTGGAGCTTTTAGAAAGCCATTAAAATGTCAGTGCCCTAAAAATACAAAAATGTACGATAATCACAGTTTAATTGTTTTTTGCATAGTCTCATCCAATAAATTTGTTAAGAGGCCTCAGAATGACTATGTATAATCATATCCACTCATTCTATTATAAAATATCTATTAGAGCTGGGTGCGGTGGTTCACACCTGTAATCCTAGCGCTTTGAGAGGTGGAGGCGGGGAAGATTGCTTGGAGCCAGGAGTTCGAGGTAAAATATCTACTATATACTTGGAATTGTGCTGCCTGAAGAATACAAAAATGAATAAGAGTGAGGATCTCTCAATCTATTGAAGAGATAAAGGCATCAACAAATAATTTGTAATACAATGAAGGGGATACTATGATTGAGCTATTAAATCATTACAATTTTTTTGAATGAACTTAGAACAGCATTGCCAGACCCTATATTAGCTATGAAGAATATTATATAAGACTTTAAGAGCTTATAGTCTAAAAGAGGATACAGACACAGTAGAAATTGTGGGATGATGCAGGAAAGGCTACCCATGGGTGAAGTTTAAACCAAATTTTGAAAAACTAGCATAGAGTAAGAGGCAAAAAAAAAAAAAAATTTAAATTTAAAAAAAAAAGAGGCAAAAGAGGTATAAGGATGTTCTAGGCAGAAAAGCAACTTTTGCAAAGGTATAAATATGAAGAAAACTGCAAATCATTTAGTATGTTCAGATCCTAGGGCACATGTTGGAAAATAGCAAGAGATGCAGCTGGGATGAGTAGAAGTTGGATAATGAAGGGCTTCGTGTGGAGTCCTAAGGGTTTGGACTTCATCCAAACCATTGAAGGTTTTTCAGCAGAGAATATACACATACATATATGTATATATACTCATAAATGTGCATATACATATATATACTTTATTGAATATAATTAATATACCATATGTTTTTTAAATATATTCACTGAGTTGTCCTATCATCACCACAATCAATTTTAGAAGATTTCGTCATCCCAAAAAGAAACTCTGTACCCATTAAGGGTCATACCCTACTCTACTTTCAGCCATAGGCAACCACTAATCTTTCTATCTTTATGGATTTGCCTATTCTGGACATTTCATATAAATGGAATTATATGATATGTGGGCTTTTGTATTCACTTAGCATAATGTTTTCAAAGTTTATCCATGTTGTATCATGTATCAGCACTCATCAATTTTCTATTGCTACTATAACAAATTAATGCAAACCTAGTGGCTTAAATCAATGCAAATTTATTAACTTACAGTTCTGTAGGTCAGAAATCTGATGTTGGTCTGACTGGGCTAAAATCAAGAGCTTGTCAGGGATGCATTCCTTCTGGAAGGTCTAGAAAAGAATCCATTTCCTTGCCTTTTTCATCCTCTAGAGGTTGCCTGCATTCCTTGGCTAGTAGCCCCCTTCCTCCATCATTAAGCCAACAACAGTAGGCTGAGTCTTTTCCACATTGAGTCACTCTGATGTTCTCTTCCACCTCCCTTTTCCACTTTTTAAGGACCATTATAATTACATTGGGGCCACATGGATAATACAGAATAATCTCCCTAATTTAAGGTCAGTTGATTAGCAATCTTACTTCCATATGCTACTTCAATTCCCCTTTGCCATGTAATATAATATTCACGATTCTGATGATTAAGATTTAGACATACAATGATTTAACTACCACCCGTTGTAAGGATACACCATATATAATTTATCCATTATCAGTTAAGAGATACTTAAGTTGTGTCCACTTTGGGGCTATTGTGAATAATACTGCTATGAATATTTGTGCACAAGTTTTCAAATGAACATATATTTTCATTTCTCTTGCATATACCTAGGAGTGAAATTGCCAAGTGATAAGATTTACTTTTTAGGAACATCACTGGTTGACAGTGGAGAATAATTAGGGGTGATATATACTGAATGTTATGTGAACATGGACCTGTTAGTGAAGGCCTCAGAAAGAAAATATTTGAGCTTTTAAAAGTTATAAAATATTTTATTGGCTTTCTTTTTAATTGTGAAGGTAACAAATTCATTGTGGAGAGCTCTACAGAGACAGAAGGGTCTCTAAAAAATAAAATAAAAATTACTTAAGACCCAACCACCCAGTGAAAACCACTGTTAACACTCCATAGTATTTTTTTTTCTTTTGAGACAGAGTCTCACTTTGTTGCCCAGGCTAGAGTGAGTGCCTTGGCATCAGCCTAGCTCACAACAACCTCAATCTCCTGGGCTCAAGTGATACTACTGCCTCAGCCTCCCGAGTAGCTGGGACTACAGGCATGCGCCACCATGCCCGGCTAAGCTTTTGTATATATATTTTTAGTTGGTCAATTAATTTCTTTCTATTTTTTAGTAGAGACAGGGTATTGCTCAGGGTGGTTTCGAACTCCTGACCTCGAGCAATCCGTCCACCTCGGCCTCCCAGAGTGCTAGGATTATAGGCGTGAGCATAGTATTTTCTTTGTATGTATGAGTGAATTGAATTCTTATTGTATACACACTTTTATTTTCTATTCTTTTCAGTCAATACTATTCTCTCATATTGTTAACTTTCAAAAACAACAAAGATGGCTGCATAGTATTCCAGAATAAGAAAATGGCATCTCTCATTGAATCAATCCTCTATTGCAGAATATTTATTAATAGGTTGATTTCCAAAATTCTATTATGCTAGGTAATATTATGAAGATAATCCTTCTACTTACATCTTTTCTTTGAGTTGGATCTTGAAGAATAAGTCAACTGGGCATCACAGGATCTAGCAAGATAGCAATTCCACAAGAACATGCCAACAGATGGCTTTGTGCACAAAATCCTGAAGGATATAGGAACTAAAGTGTTCAATCCAACACTCATAAATTAAAGCTTGGAGTTTGCCTTCTGATATGTGAAACAAAAATTCTTGATGATGCAGTGTTGTATCCAGCCATGATAATAATCTATCACTGACACTGGTAATGTGAAACTATTGATCTAATGTTGGGCTGACCAAATTCTACCTCTCCTGTCCTAAGGGGTGTTTATATTTTTTCAAACCAGATTATTGTAAAGTTAAAACAAAAATGAACTTTATCATTGATGAAGCCATGCCAACTAATAGATATGGCTTTACATTTCCAAAGTGGAATTTTAGGCACTAGCCAACACACAGGAAACATACTCAAGTAGGGCTAAACTTGCCGAAACCCCTTAAAAATACACCATGAAGTGAGGGTCATGTACCTGTATATAAGAGCATTCTTGCCTGTATGGTCTGATGTGGATACAGTCTGATGAGAGATTGTGTCAAAGAATTTCATGATTAGAGTTCATTGAATAATTGACATGAGAAATCAAAATATATATAGGGACAAAGAGGCTAAGTTGCTACATACATTGGGATCAACAGAGCAACATTAAAATAGTTTTTATTTTAAACTTGCATTCAATATGTTTTTCAAAGAAACTGATACCCTTTTGCTGTTTCCAATGTTTTTATGTGTATATTATGCAAAATTTATCGCAAAACTTTATTTACTTAATAATTCTAAGGCATAAGAGAAACAATAAGAAAGATGGGGTGAAGGCAAACGGGTATGAAAGTGAATTACAGCATACTCCTTACCTAGTTATTTTAAGTCACAGAGCATAGTATAATTAAGTACTGGTAAAGAAATGGGAAAGTTGATTAAATCTTAATAAGTAAAATAATGAAAATACAATTCAAATTAACTTTACTAAAAGGGGCTAGAATAGTCCCAACCATGCCATGCTTTTCCTAATTTCAATTTCTATTTCCTAATTTCAAATTTCTTGATCCTGGCAAAACTTTACTAATTTTACTATGAATTCCCTCAAAAAAAAAAAAAGTAAGAACAAGAAAGACCAGAAACCCAAGAGATGAAATAAAGCAAGAGTCTGATGTTAGCTGTGTTTATTCTGCTGGAGGGTAAGGGATTGGTAATAAATGTGTGCTGAGTCCGAATACCAGAGACAGGAGTACAGAGGTATTGGGAGTATGATTCCTAGCACACGTGAGTCCCAATAGGTAGCATTGTTAAGGATTAATATTTTGGGGTGAACTTCCATAAATTGGATCTTCCAAGTTTTCTTTTACCAACCTTCCTTGTACTTCTTCCCTCCACCTTTATTAGATGACAAACATTCTTAAAGTTCTGCCTTTAATAAGGCAAATTAATCCTTGGAATGGGGAAAGGAGAAAGGGAAGAACACAGAGAAGTTGTTCCAAGTTCAAACAAAAGATAAAGATGACTGACAAAGAATTCATGATTATGATATCAAGGTAGGTGATTGGCATTCCACATAAATTTCAATGTTAGCATATGTGAGTCATCTACTGAGTAATTCATTTATTTATTTTTCGTGGCAGAACTAATTTTATCTGTTTCAAAAGACTTTTGCCTACCACTATGTCCCATTTTCTATTTAGTTTACATAGAACAATCATTTTCTTGCTTCTATTTTTCCCCAAGAATTTGGGGTCAGAGTAATATTATATTTCAACTGATTTTAATGAGTTTTTCTATTTTGTTTTGATGTCACATTAGAACAAGGTGTGTCTTTTTGTAGACTTTCTGGTTTCTGGAAAGACTACTTTTTTCTTTTCTAGGTCATAAATCACTTGTTTGAATAGGTTCTCTTACATTTTTCTCATTTTTGAGTGAAAATAGCCTATGGAAAAAGGGAAGGAATAGTGTGAGTGAACACAACAAACTTTAAATGCCACCATCCTCTTCTTCCCTCCCCTTTTGCACTGCATTCATTATTTTTTGATGCAATGGGAAATACAAATTGCACTTTGTCTCTTACTCAATTTATCTGCCTCTTCAACCCTTACTACCTAATGATCTCTAACAGGTCTTTCCACTAGAGCAGTATAAAAAAAAGATGTATGTATGGGCAAATGATAATAATATGCTTTATATTTCTGGCATTTGTGATGATCAAATATGGCATACAACAAAGTTTGGCTAGCAAAGAAGAGCCAAAGCTAGAAATCAAGGAAGCAAGAAATATGTCAAAAAACACTCAACAAATATTTATTGGACATTTTTTATGTGTAGGGAACCCAGCTGATCACTGGAGAAGGTACGAAGGTGTGTAAAATGCAGGTCTTACCTTTGATAACAGTTAGATGAAAGAGATTCAGTCGTATTCCAAATCACAGCTCAGATGACACACAAGACATTTAAAAATTACTTCAGCGACATAAGGGTGTCCACAGAGTGCTCAGTAGGTCACTGAGCTCTTGTTAATAGAGCTCTTGTTAACAGCTCTATTGAAGTATAATTTATATGTGATAAAATACAACCACTGGACTTATACATTTGAAATATTTTTAGGAAATGTATACAATTGTGCAATCATCACCACAATCCAGTTCTATAACATTTCCATTACTGCAAAAAATCCCCTTGTGTGCCCATTTGCAGTAAATCTGCTTCTTACCCTAGCCTTGGGCGACTATTGATCTGCTTTGACAGAATAACTTTGAGTTTAGGGCCAATTTGACCTCATTACTGAGACAGTCCTCCTCTAAGGGCTCTAGCCAATGCTGGTGGGAACAGGAACTCTGGTATTGCCAGCCCTGGAGGACTTTTCCTCCTGCTCCTTCCCAGTGGTTCTTTTCTCAGTATTAGTAGTTTCCTTACACACAGCCTAAAACTCAAGAGGGTCTCTCTGCAAGAGGACTTCTGAGAGCAACTCTCCTCTGTGCAGCTCTGTCTTCTCCCATACTTTGCCCCGTAAATTTTAGTTACTTTGGCCTTTCCCAAACTCCTGCCCCTTTCTCCTCAACCCAGGAGACTCCTGGGCTTTGCTTATGCTGTGGCCTGTGGGCTAGGATCGTCTTGGGGCTCTCACCTCCTTTGTTCCCTTATCTCAGGAGTCACTGTCCCATGCTGCCTACTGTCCAATGTCTACAAATCATTGTTTCATATGTTTTATCCAGTTTGCTGGCTGTTTAAGATGGGAGGGTAAATCCAATCTCTGTTATTCCATTATGACTAGATGTAGAAATTCTAGTTTTGAGAGTATTTTCCTGTTATTTTCATGTCCCACCTACTATAGCCAGTTCTATATAATTGCTTGTTAATAACTCGGTGATGGATTAAACCAGCTGTCAAATCAAACATTGTAAATGTAGATCTATGTGTATATCTATATTTAAAAAGCATAAAAATGATTATGAATCAGTGAAATCTCAATAGATTGCTATGACCTACAGTACTTGCCATGTTATATCAATCTGGTAACAATCTACCCCACCTGGCACAGTGGCTCACACCTGTAATCCTAGCACTTTGGGAGGCTGAGGCAAGAGTATTGCCTGAGCCCAGGAGTTTGAGGTTGCTGTGAGCTATGATGACGCCATTGCATTCTAGCCTAGGTGACAGAGACCTTGTCTCAAAAACAAACAAACAAAAAACCTATCCCTTTCCGCTCATATGTAGATAAGTGTTACCTTGAATTTTACATGGAATGCAGGGATGTCAGAAAATTCATTAGCTTTTTTTTTATTTTGTTTTTATTTCGGCATATTATGGGGGTACAGATTTTAAGGTTTCAATAAATGCCCCCCCCACAAGTCTGAGTCTCCGCATGACCATCCCTCAGATGGTGCACATCTCACTCATTATGTATGAATATACCCACTCCCCTCCCCCCTCCCACGTGCCCAATACCCTATTACTGCAGTACCTATGTGTCCACTTAGGTGCTGCTCAGTTAATACCAGTTTGCTGGTGAGTATATGTGGTGCTTGCTTTTCCATTCTTGGGAAACTTCACTTAGTAGTATGGGTTCCAGCTCTAACCAGGAAAATATAAGATGTGCTATATCACCATTGTTTCTTAGAGCTGAATAGTACTCCATGGTATACATATACCACATTTTATTAATCCATTCTTGGATTGATGGGCACTTGGGCTGTTTCCACAGCCTTGCAATTATGAATTGTGCTGCTATAAACATTCGAGTGCAGGTGTGATTCATTAGTTTTTAATTAAAAAATAAATTAATTTGGCCTGGCATGGAAGTACACACCAGGTCTGTAGTTCCAGTCCATAGAAGGCTGAGGTGGAAGGATCACTCCAGCCCAGGAGTTCAAGGCTGTAGTGCACTATGATTGCACCTGTCAACAGTCTCTGTACTCCAGCCTGTGCAACATAGTAAGACCCCATTTCTTAAAAACGACAAAAAAAAACCTAAAAAAGTTTTTAAATAAATGAATTTATTTTGTAACCACTTGCATGACATATTGCAAGTTTGCTTAGTAGAGAGGAGGGCAATGGCAGCAAAAGAACAGAGGGAGTGCTGCATGGCACAGCCAGCATCCTACGTGATACAGACCATCGTATTTGTGTTTTTGTCATACTTTTGAATGACACTTAAAGAACAACAAATGTGTTCTTTTATCAGGATTTTATGGTTCCTAGTGACAGAAACCTCTATCCAAACTAGTTAAGCAAAAACGGGAATTAAATTACTAACTAAACTTAAAGTCTATATTTAGGTTTAGTTTCACTGTGGCTGGTTGTAGAGGGCCAAAAGATGTTATCGTGTTTCTATTTTTCTCTTTCCAATCTGGCAAATGGAGCCTTTATTTTGACTCCTTTCTTAGACAGTTCCTCCCATCCTGGTGCCAAGACGCTGCCTGGAGCTGCATATTTCCACTTTATATTACAAAGTATTCCATGCAGAGGATCCAAGATTCGCTCAGGACCAGCCTAGGTCTTATGTCCACCCCTGATCACTTTGGTAAAGGAAATGCAATGCACTGATTGGCCCAGGCCAAGGTCACGTACCTCACTTTCCACTGAGGGTAGAGCTCCTCTCAGATCATGGCCTGAGAATGGAAATCAGAGCTGCAACAAGGAGATGGGTGGATGGCTGCTGGAAAGGTGAAGAATAAATGTGCTCTATGTACCCTGGATGCAATCGCAGCCAAACAAGTTTACATGGAGGCCACTGCAAACCATGTTTGACTGTGAAAGTCTGCATTATCCCCACCCCCACTCTCCCCTCCACTTGTGTATAGTCTTATTGTCCTAAGTAGCTGAGAACTTGAGGTACATCACACAATAGAAGAACAGATGAGGGCCGGGAGCAGTGGTTCACGCCTGTAATCCTAGCACTCCCGGAGGCCGAGGCGGGAAGATCACTCAAGGTCAGGAGTTTGAAACCAGCCTGAGCAAGAGCGAGACCCCGTCTCTACTAAAAAAATAGAAAGAAATTTATTGGCCAACTAAAAATGTATATAGAAAAAATTAGCCTGGCAAGGTGGCACATGCCTGTAGTCCCAGCTATTCAGGAGGCTGAGGCAGAAGGATTGCTTGAGCCCAGGAGTTTGAGGTTGCTGTGAGCTAGGCTGATGCCACGGCACTCTAACCAGGGCAACAGAGTGAGACTGTGTCAAAAAAAGAAGAAGGAGAAGGAGGAGGAGGAGGAGGAGGAGAAGGAGAAGAAGAAGAAGAAGAAGAAGGAGGAGGAGGAAGGAGGAGGAAGAAGGAGGAAGAAGGAGGAAGAAGGAGGAAGAAGAAGGAAGAAGAAGAGGAGATGAGGAGAATATAGAATCTGATGCAGACATCTTGGAAAACCTCACAGAAAAGGGAGGACTTTAGTATCAAGAGATGGGAGGAGAAGGACATTCCGGGGAAAGAGAGTAACACACAGGCCACAGAGGAAAATGTAGAATAAACAGGTCAGTGAAAGGCGAGGCTGGGAGTCCAGGGTGAGATTGTAAAGAGGCTGAGGGAAGGTGAAGCAAGTTCTTGAACCCAGGCTAAAGCGCTTGACGTGCTAGGGCAGAGGTCAACACATTTTTCTATAAAGAGGCAAATAGCAAATATTTTAGGAATCACAGGCCAAGAGACAAAATCAAGGATATGATGTAAGTACTTATACAACGAGAGAAATGTCCATACATTTTTATTGATGAAATTCAAAATATAATAATATAATAATAATTGAGTAGGATTTTTTTTTTTTTTTTTTTTTTTTGTAATACAAGTCAACTATATGAACTTCTTCTTAGGGCAGCGGTCTCCAGCATTTTTGACACCAGGGATCGGTTTCTCGGAAGACGGTTTTCCCACGGGCGCGCGGCGCGGCGCGGGGTCGCGTGTGGGTCGGGTCCTGCCGGGGCGCCGCCTGGCACCGTCGCGCGTCGGGTTCTGGGGAGCGCGGCCCGCACCCGCGCAGTCTGCAGTGAGGCTCAGGCGGCGACGCGGGCCATGGGGGCGGCTGTGGGTGCAGGTGGCTCCCCTCGCTGGGCCCCCACGCCGCCCGCCTCCTGCTGTGCGGTGGGGAGAGGCGGGACAGGGGACAGGGGACGGTTGGGGACTGCAGTTTTAGAGGGTCCCATTTTGCTCAATGAGGGTTTAAAGATGTGCCTCATCAATAAACGCTTCACACATCTTGGCCTACTGAAGCCATTGCTGGTTCACGGGCTGTGCAGACACGGGCAGCTGGGTTCGCCCCGCAGCTGTAGCGTGTGGAGCTCTGCTCTGGGCAGTCATTCCATGATTTTGTGAAGGGGAAGTTATCTGAGCACGATTTTGATGACGTCAGAACGAGGCAGACTGGAGGCAGTAGAGTGCAGGCAAGAGATAATGAGAACCCCATTAGAATGGCGTGGGTTTTGGGGGGCGTGTTCCGCCAAGCAGCTAAAGTGGAGCAGGTGAGAATCTTTACTCAGGGCGAAGTCGGATGGAGCAACGTTAGCACTCAGATGGATACGCCCTTATCATAAGGAGGGTGTTTGCTCCCTTTTCTGTAGTCCCTTGACAGGTGCGCGGCCTATTATTTGTACTAGGATCAGAGTCCAAATGCCTTTAGGTAAGTGTTGCCTCTGATTGACGCAGAGTAAGAAGAGCTAAGAGAAATTCCAGAATAAAACACACAAAAGATGAACTGACTGAGCAAAAAGAGGGGAGGCCCTTTGAGCCTTACTTTCAGGCACTGCAGAGACCCTTCAAAAAGTAAAGACTGGCTTCTCTCTGAAGCTGATTTTGTAGCTACTGTGAGTCACCTTATCTTTGCAATCTATTCTGTTCGGTTATATAATCTCTTGCTCTGTTGTCCAATAGATATTCTAATAATCAACAGCGTTTAATGCTACATTAGGTAGCTACTGAATCAAGTGAAGCTTCTTTCCAAGAAGTGGCAACTATGAGCTGTTGAAGTCTTGTCTTTAACCTGAACCTTGTTCACCTTAGAACCAGAGTTGAATATATGGCATGTTTCAAGGAACAAAATGTCTGGGCCATAGAAATTTGCTTACGTGGAGATCAAAGGATCCTGCCTGGACTGTCAATATTAGCGATGAGGAATAGTCTTGAATATGGCAATGGCCATTGGTTAAATTGTTCTCCAGCCCAGTTCCCAAACACTTATGCTTGAGTCTTGGGGTACTGGGGAGGCAATAAAAGAGGGAGTTAAAATTGAGTTGAGAGATTAAGAACTCTAGGAATTAGTGATTTCATTAGTAACAAGGCAGCCTCAACTCACATATTTACTACCTTTGGGTAGATGTCGGCAGCAATGCATTGATATGACCCTGAAAGTGAGGGCCTCCTTAAATTATGCACCTAGGGCCCCCTAGTCCTGGTCCTGGCTAGCAGTCATAGTCAGTAGTGGTGGCAATTTTGGTGACAACTAGGTGCTAGTAGGAGAAGGGGGGGAAAAGGTGAGCTCCATATGAAGTCATCACGTGAAATCTTTGAAAAACTCACAAAAAGACAGTCACCCCATGAGCACCACGTGGGACAAATGTTAGGGTGGCCTTGGAAACAATATACCTTTGTTGATTCAAATCCTGTGTGGCACATGGTGGGCTACAAAAAGAACAATGAATTGGTCAATCATATAAAATAGTTTATTATGTATGAAGCTTTAGGTGTCACATGGATATGTGAATTCCCTTTCCACATATCAAATTGTATTTGATGTATTATATCTCTCTTGGAAAGCTACAGAGAAGTTGCAGCCATGTATCTGTGTTATTTTCTACCAAGTATTTGCCTTAGCTTGAAGGAAAACAAGCATATTTCTTATGGAACAGGTGTATGTGCTAGTTAGTCAAGAGAGTAGCAAATAGCAGTGGCTGCCATGGAGACAGCCTGGTGTCCTAGCAACAAGCACATTCATTTGTCTGGCCTGCCTTGTAGAGTTCTGTCAACAGAGGTAAAGGGTTTACCCACAGAACTTGAGTGTCAGTCTTTCTGCTCCAGAGTAAAGCTACACTCACGTATGTAAATCTGGAAGCAGAGAAGTTAAATTAGTCTGCCAAGCAGCCAGTGGTTTGGGAGCCAAAGGACAGCAACGTAGGAGTTAACTTCACTTGTCTGCTCTTCATCTAGATATGCTAGAAATAGGTCTCTTTCTGTATTTGTTGGCTCTCCTAATGGAAGGATCAAAAATTCAGTGGCAGTGGCTAATACCATGACCTATGGCTCTGCTTCCCCTGCCTCCTTTGGGTTAAGAAGTGCAGTATTTTCCCAAAACTTCATTTGACCTTTGCCCTTGTTTTAAGCCACAGAGACTATAAAGAAAAGGGCAGGCCATATCCTGGTGGTAATTTGAAGGTTATAGTTTCCCTTCTGCCACATATTTTATTTATTTATTTATTTATTTATTTATTTATTGTTGTTGTTGTTGAGACAGAGTCTCACTGTATGGGTACAGTGCAGTGATGTCATTGTAGTTTACGGCAAGCTCCAACTCCTGGGCTATCAGCCATTCTTCTGCCTCAGCCTCTTAGGTAGCTGGGACTACAGGCGCATGCCACAATGCCCTGCTAGGTTTTGTTGTTTTATGTTTTTTTTTTTTTTCTTTTTCTTTTTGGTGGAGATGGGTCTCACTCTTGCTCAGGCTGCTGTCCAACTCTTGAGCTCAAGCAATCCTCCCTCCTCAGCCTCCCAGAGTGCTAGGATTACAGGTGTGAGCCACCACACCTGGTATTTTCACTGTAATCCCTAAATTCTACATAAGAATGACTGAGAACATTTTTGATCTAGAAAATGTTCAAAATATCTCAAGAGACCCATACGAAATCTCAAATTATTGGAACCCAGTTTGACATAGCAAGCATCTTGCACTATGGCATAGCATATATAGAAATTTTTCTGGGCCAGGCAAAGTGGCTCACACCTGTAATCCTAGTACTCTGGGAGGCCAAGGCAGGAGGATCACTTGAGCTTAGGAGTTTGAGATCAGCCTGAGCAAGACTGAGATCCCATCTCTATATAAAAAAAAAAGAAGAAGAAGAAGAAGAGGAAAGAATAAAATTTTCTGAGTTCAGGGGAGGAACTTGATAGGATTTATACCCTGCCTTAAAAAAAAAAAAAGGCAATTTCCTGGCCAGGCCTGGTGGATTATGCCTGCAATCTCAACACTTTGGGAGGCTGAGGCAGGAGGGTTGCTTGAGGCCAGGAGTTTGAAAACAGCCTGGGCAACACGGCAAGACCCTATCTCTACAAAAAATTTAAAAAATTAGCTAGGTGTGGTGATGTGCACCTGTAGTCCCAGCTACTTTGGAGGCTGAGGCAGGAGGATGGCTTAAACCCTGCAGTGATCTATGATTGCACCACTGTACTCTAGCCTGGGCAACAGAGGAAGACCCTGTCTCTAAAAATAAATAAATAAATAAACACCTTCCTCTCTCTGTGTTTTCCTTTCTTTATTTTTTCTACATTTATTTACTATGTGCTAGGAATTATTCTAAGGATAGTGAATCACTATTGTTTCCCTACAATTCTAGACATGTACAAAAATAGTAGGCACCTTCAAGCAAATGCTGAATTTCAATTCAAGGGTGATAAGTTTAATATTAGATCAGATATGTCCTCAGAGAGCTAGCAATATTGGGAATTTCAGTGTTGCCATTTGGGAGACTATAACTTTTCCATGCATTCTCAATAAAATGTATTCTAAAAGAGATTTCTCTTAAAAGAGAATCCATCTTCAAAATAGGAAATAGAGCACATTAAGAATGAATTTTTTTTTCTCCTGCTATGTGTGTGTGTACAACTCAGGCTTTCAGAACGAAGTCTTACACAGAAGGAAATTAATTCCTACCTCCAAGTTGGTGACGAACCAACCAATTTGGAGATTAAAACTATAAATGAATTGTATTCTATTTCAGCTGACTACTTTAATTAGTTAGTAAAAGCAAAGCCCAGATGGGAGACTTTTCTCAGAGCATGATTGACCAGGGAGGAATACATGATGCTGAGCAGTCATACGATGCATGTTTCGGCACAGCGTAAGGAGAAACGAGGAAATAATCACAGAGCCAATCCATACAAGGGCAGAGAGTCTTGGAGAAGATAGCAAAAAAAAAAAGCTTTTGTTAAAAGTGAATATGAAGAAAGTTATACATGTGTATATTGTTGATAGCTCAAACTCCCAAATATATTTTAAGCAATGCCTTTAATTAAATGTAAACAGCAAACTCAGTAGTTATGTCAACTTCTATTTTAGTAACATGTTTAAAGCGGATTACAAATCTCCTAGTAACAATGTAGCCACAGTCCTTCTTGGAGAAAAACTTGTTTTTCTTCAGCATCTGAATCTGAAAGACAATATATTTCTAGAAATGAAGTTTAATACAAAAGGGGTCTTATTTTGCAGACAAATTATGTGAATTTTGATTTGTGGTATGCTTGTTGAAAATGCATTTGATTTTCCAAAGGACAGCTCTCCACAAGGTTAAACAACAGATTCAACAAAAGTTTTAAGTCCTGCTAAAGATTTTCTAAGAGCTCTCATCTCACTTGCTTCCATTTTACTTCTGCTTCTCTGTGGTCACTACTACTGCGCAGGAAGCAATTTTGCAAGCATTTCTATGGCTGTGAGCCATGCATGAGTCAATTAGATTGCCTATTTTTTAAATCTCTCTAACAGTTTATAGAACAGACTAACTCCTTCTCTCACACTGCACCAGGCTTAGATTCTGCCCTTTTGAGGAAGAATACGTTAGGCAAAAAAAAAAAAAAAAAAAAGGCATCTCAATGAAATGAGATCAGGACAGAAAGTTAGAATCAAACTCTTCTCCCATTTCTCCTTTTAAAAAAATGCTAGGCAAACTCCTCCTGAAAGCTATTTGAAATACACATGCAATGCTCAGATAACAGTAATTATTTAGTAACAGGGTCCAATATATGACCCCCTTATTCTTCTAGATTTGTTTATTTTAGGTTGACTTAGCTTTTAGGTTGCTTTTCAAAATTAAAAATAACTTCCTATAAGAAACCCCTGTTCTTTGAATACAGGTCTGAAATAGAAGAGAAAGTGAGTCCTGTAAACATAGCCTGTTCACTATCACTGTAGGCTAGTCTTTAACTTTGCTAAATATAATGGACTAATAAAAAGAGTAGCATGGGTAATACAAAAACAGGAGGTAGAACAAAAATATTTTGAATTGTCTTTGGGGGCAGCAGTTTTGCCTTCCTTCCTCTTTTTCTTCCTTCCTTCTCCCATTCATTCCTATGTGTTGGCGAAGCTAATATTAGCATTAGTTTGCATTCCCTGAGCACAGAACAGATGCTGAGGCCACTCATGATGAGAAGTGGATTAATAGTGTGCTGAAAAAAATGCCACCTGGAATTTCTGCCTCATGTGCTTGCATCATAAGAACTTACTTGACCTACCTTGATAAGATAATTGGATGCTATTTTATTCTGCATGTATGATCTATATTAGGCCTTCAGCAATTGATGTAGGTCATCAATTATCTACATAGGAACAGGACTAGACCTCTTTTTATTGCAGCCCAAGAGTCTAGCAGAGTGTGGCATAGAGTAGGCATTCAACAGATATGGAGGGATGAAGTGGCTTTTTCTGAACATTTACAAATAAAAATGAGTAAAGCAAATAGCCTTGAAATAGCCAGGCTAAAACTATTTGCTTTTACCCAGACATACCATGTTCTCTATACCTACCTCTATTTCCACCCTTTGTTTACTCAATAAAACTTCTTTTAACTAGCTTTTTGCCTATAGATTCCTGCTTAGCTCTCAAATTTCAGATGGAATACTGACATTTCTGTGATGCTTTGGCAAACTACTCTATTTCATTATGCTTCTTCCTACACACAGCACGCAGCATCTTGTACAGACTGCTCTCTTATGGCATTATGATTGCTTATTGGCCTGAAAGGATGCTGCCTCCCTAGGCTACGAATTCCTTAATTAGAGGTGTGATGCTTAATTTTATGTGTCAACTTGACTGGGCCATGGGATGCCCAGATACCTGGTTAAACATTATTCTGGGTGTGTCTGTGAGGGTATATCTGGAAGAAATGAGCATTTGAGTAAGTGGAGTGAGTAAAGCAGACAGCCCACCCCAAGGTGAGTGTGCATTACCCAATCTGTTGCAGACCCAAATAGGACAAAAAGGCAGCAGAAGGTTGAATTTGCTCTCTGCCTGACTGAGCGGGTCATTCATTTATCTTTTCCTGCTCTTAGCACTCCTGATTCTCAGGCGTTCAAACCTGAACTGGAATCTACACCATCAGCTCTTTGGTTCTTGGGATCTTTAAACTACACCATTGGCTTTCCTGGGTCTCCAGCTGGAAAATGGCAGATAGTGGGACTTCTCAGTCCCCATAATCATGTGAGCTAATATTTTATAATAAATTTCTTTATGTGCACACACACAGATATATAGACACACACATATACACATATCCTACTGGTTCTGTTTCTTTAAAGAACCCTAATACTGTAGAAAACATATCTTTTCATCATTATAGCCCCTGTCTTAGCATGGGTCTGATTTGAAATTTATAAAATGTTAATGGAATCAAAACTCATTTACTGTGAAGTATCCCAAGAATGGAAAAACAAGCACCAGATATATTCTCCAGCAAACTGGTATTAACTGAGTAGCACCTAAGTGGACACATAGGTGCTACAGTAATAGGGTATTGGGGAGGTGGGAGGGGGGAGGGGGGCGGGTATATACATACATAATGAGTGAGATGTGCACCATCTGGGGGATAGTCATGATGGAGACTCAGACTTTTGGGGGGAGGGGGGGAAATGGGCATTTATTGAAACCTTAAAATCTGTACCCCCATAATATGCCAAAATAAAAAAAAATTAAAAAAAAAAAAAACTCATTTACTTTCACATTCCAATAGGAAAGTCAGACATCTAACCAAGCAATTGGGATAGAATGTGATGCATATTATAGCAGAAACACGATACAATAAGTTCCATGGAAGCACAGGAAGGAAAGGTTATTTTTTCCTGAGACTAGGATTAGACTGTGTAGAGGAGAACATTTGACCTGGCCTTGGGACACGAGAAATAGTTAACCGATGGATAATTTAGAAGAGAGAATAGTATGAACAAAGAAAAGAAGATTTTAAAGTATCTACTACAGGCTGGGCATGGTGGCTCATATTGTAATCTCAGCACTTTGGGAGGCTGAGGCGGGAGGATCATTTAACGCCAGCAGTTCAAGACCAGCCTGAGCAACACAGCGAGGAGACTTGACTCTACAAAACATAAAAAAATTAGCCAGGCATGGTAGCGTGTGCCTGGAGTCTCAGCTACTCAGGAGGCTGAGGCAGGAGGATTACCTGAGTCCAGGCATTCAAGGTTGCAATGAACTGTGATCAGGCCACTGCACTCCAGTCTGGGTGACAGAGCAAGACCCTGTCTCTTAAAAAAAAAAAAAAAGTACCTACTATAGCATTGGAATTCTGCTTCTAGCCAAGATGGAGTAACAGGAACTGGATTTATCCTCCTACCTGAAACAACTAAAAAGACAGACAAAATACATAGAACAATGGTTTCAAGATAGTAGACATGGGTAACAAAGGACAGCAATGGGTGTGAGATGGGAAGCAAGTAAGATGAGCCCTGAGATTGTCCCAACATACCTAGAGAGAATATCTAGGCCGGGGCTCAGGTGAAAGAACTCAGGCACAGCCCATTGGTCTCCCTGAGTAGAGGAGACTCCCTGGTCTGAGAACTGGAGGAGGCCAGGGTTGCTAGAGTCTACGAGGAAAAGTACTGGGGATGCAAACAGAAAGAACTCCAGAGACCTTAAGAGATTCCCCGTGGAGTCTTCAGCTGAGTACTGATCAACACAGCAAGTAAAGAAACCATCTGAGGCGGGGGAGGGACAACCTAAAGGATTAGAGGTAATAATCCTTGGAGCAAATACATTGGTGGAAATAGTTTCTGTTCCCATAGAATGAAAAACTCCATGATTTACAGAGTATTGGGTAGAAAGATTTTGTTTCAGTAGGGGGGCAAAATCAGCCCTAGGCTCAAAGCTGCTCTAGTCCCATCTAACAAAGCTCTGTAGCGGTGGTCCCCAACCTTTCCAGGGACCGGTGTCATGGAAGACAATTTTTCCACAGACCAGCATGGGGGTGGGAGGATGTTGAGCGATGGGAAGCAGCTGCTCACTTCCTGCTGTGCGGCCCAGTTCCTAATAGGCCACAGAGTGGTACTAGTCCATGGCCCGGGGCTTGGGGACTGCAGCTCTAAAGCAAGAACCATGTATTAGTATTCTATTGCTATGCAACAAATTTAGCAGCTTAAAACAACACAAAATTTATCTCATAGTTCCTGTGGGTCAGGAGTCCAGGTATGGGTTAGTTGGTTCCCCTGCTCAGGACCTCACCAAGTTGAAATCAGGGTGTGACCAGGGTTGTGACTCCCATCGGAGGCTCAGGGTCCTCTATGAGGATCATTGAATTCTTTACAGAATTTACTTTCTTGCAGTTGTGAAATGGAAGTCATGGTTTTTTTTTTTGCTGGCTGTTGATCTGGGACCATTTGCAACTCCTAGAGGTTCCCCACTGGTACAGATCAAGAGCATGGTTTCTCTGATGCTTCATCTTCTCATAAGCCTCCTCTGTTTTTGTCAGGCCTCCCTGTGAGCTAGCCTGATGCTATGGCACTCCAGCCTAGGCAACAGAACAAGACTATGTTTCAAAAAAACAAAAAACAAAACCCTGAGACTCGACCAAAAAACTCAGTAAAGTTCAGAATACAAAATCAACATACAAAAATCAGTAGCATTTCTATACACCAATAATGACCTAGCTACAAAAGAAATCAAGAAAGCAATCCCATTTATAATAGCTACAACAAAAATAAAATACCTAGAAATAAATTTAACCAAGGAAGTGAAAGACCTCTACAATGAAAACTACAAAATACTGATAGAAGAAATCAAAGAGGAAACAAACAAATGGAAAGATATCCTATGCTTGTGGATCAGATTTAATATTGTTAAAATTACCATACTACCCAAAGCAATCTACAAGTTTAATGCAATCTCTATCAAAATACCAATGACATTCTTCATAGAAAAGAAAAACAATCCTAAAATTCACATGTAACCACAAAATATCTTGAATAGCCCAAGTAATACTGAGCAAAAGGAACAAAGCTGGACTGGGCATGGTGGCTCATGGCTGTAATCTTAACACTCTGGGAGGCTCAGACAGGAGGATTGCTTGAGCTCAGGAGTTCAACAATAGCCTGAGAAAGAGTAAGAGCCCATCTCTACTAAAAATAGAAAAATTAGCTGGGCATCGTGGCTACCTCCTGAGGCTAAAGCGGGAGGATTGCTTGAGCCCAGGAGTTTGAGGTTGCAGTGAGCTACTATGACACACCATTGCACTATACTTGGCACAACAGAGCAAGATTCTGTCTTAAAATAAAATAAAATAAAGAACAAAGCTGGAGACATCACATTATCAGACTTCAAAATATACTACAAGGCTATGGTAACCAAATTAGCATGGTGCTGACATAAAAACAGACATATAGACCAATATAACAGGCTATAGAACACAGAAATAAATCCACACATTTACAGCCAACTAATTTTTGACATAGGTGCCAAATATGTTCAGTGGGGAAAGAACACTCTCTTTAACAAATGGGGCTGGGCTGACCAGACTTGGTGCCTTGATGCCTTTAATCCCAGCGCTTTGGGAGGCTGAAGCTGGAGGATCGCCTGAGGCCTAGAATTCGAGACCAGCCTGAGTAACATGGCACAACCTAGTCTGTACAAAAAATAAGAAAAATTAGCTGGGCAACGTGGTGCACAGCTTTAATCCCAACTACTTAGGAGCCTGAGGTGGGAGGAATGCTAGAGCAAAGGAATTTGAAGCTACGGTGAGCTATTATCACACCACTGCACTCCAGCCTGAGAGACAGAGTGAGATCCCATTTCTTAAAAAAAAAGAAGAAAGAATAAAAAGGATGCTGAGTAAATTGGATATCTATGTGCAGAAAAATGAAACTAAACCTCTAACTCTCACTATATACAAAAATCAAATCTAAATGGATTAAAGACTTAAACTTATAATTTGAAACTATAAAGCTACTAGAAGAAAGCATAGGGGAAATACTTCAAAATAGACTAATGAGACTATATATATTCAACTATTATAAAAGTTTCTGGACAGCAAAGGAAACAATCAGCAGAGCTAAGAGATCCTGTAGAAAATATTTGCAAACTATTTATCTGACAATAGACAAATATTCAGAGTATATAAGAAACTCAAACAACTCAACAGCAAGTAAAGAAATATTTAATAATTTGATAAGTGAACAACAGATATGAATAGATATTTCTCAAAAGAAGATATACAAACGGCCATCAGGTATATGAAAAAATTTTCAACATCACTAATAAATAGAAAATACAAATCAAAGCCACAATGAGATATCATCTCACCCCAGTTAGAATGACTATAATCAAAAAGACAAAAAAATAACAAATGCTGGCAAGCATGCAGAGAAAAGGGAATGTAAATTAGTATAGCCATTATGGAAAACACTATGAAGTTTTCTCGAAAAATTAAAAATAGAATTCCCATATGATCCAGCAATCCCTCTACTGGGTATTTATTGAAAGGCAAGGAAATCAGTATATAAAAGGAATACCTGCACTCCCATGTTTATTGCAGCACTATTCACAATAGTCAAGATATGGAAGCAACCTAAGTGTCCATCAGTGGATGAATAGATAAAGAAAATGTGGTATATATTCACAATGGAATACTATTTGGCTATAAAAAAGAATGAAATTCTGTCATTTGTAGCAACATGGATGAGACTGGAAGTCATTATGTTAAGTGAAATAATCCAGGAGCAGAAAGACAAATTTTATGTGTTCTCAGTTTTATGTAGGAGCCTAAAAAAAAGTTGATCTCATGGAGGTGGAGAGTAGAATGATAATCATTAGAGGCTGGGAAGAGTGGAGGGGTTAATGAATAGAGGTTGACTCATGGGTAGAAATATACTGTTAGATAGAAAGAGTAAGTCCTAGTGTTCAATAACACAGTAGGGTGACTATAGTTAATAATTTAGGCTGGGTGAGGTAGCTCACACTTATAATGCCAGCACTTTGTTAGGCCAAAACAGGAGGACTGCTTTGAGGTCAGGAGTTCGAGACCAGCCAGAGCAACATAGCAAGACCCTGTCTCTACAAAATTTTTTTTTTAAATATCCAGTCATGGTGGCACATTCCTAAAGTCCTAGCTACTCAGGAGCCTGAGGCAGGAGGATCACTTGAGCCCAGGAGTTCCAGCATGGGTGACAGAACAAGAACCTGTCTCTGAAAAACCAAAAAGACAAAAAACCAAAAAACAACCCAAGAAATGATAAATGTTTGAGGTGACAGGTATACTAAATATCCTGATTTTACCATTACACATTGTATGTATGTATGAAAACATCACATGTATGTCATAAATATGAACAATTATTATGTACCAATAAAAAATTAGTTAATTTTTTAAAAAACCTTTTCCTCCACCCTAAGCCAAATATACTCAAACACACCAAAAATGAATAAAAATGGAATTGTAAAAAATGTTCAAGTAACTGATAGGAAAGCAGGAAAAAGAAAACAGAAACAAAAATCAGAGATAAGAAATAAAAAAATGAAATGGCAAACTTAAGTACTAAAGTAGCAATAATTATATTAAATGTAAATGGCCTAATATACCAGTGAAGACTTACCATAAAGCTACAATAATCAGGGCAGTTTGGTATTGGTAAAGGAATAGACAAATAGATCAACAGAACAGAATAGAGAGCCCAGAAAGAAATAATCCACATAAATATAGTCAGCTTATCTTTGACAAAGAAGCAAAGGCAATTCAATAAAGAAACAATAATATTTTCAACAAATGGCGCTGAAAAAACTGAATATCCACATGTGAAAGAAAAAAAGGAAATCCAAACAAATATCCTACATCTTTCACAAACTTAACTAAAAATGGATCAAAGACCTAAATGTAAAATGCTAAAATTATAAAACTTTTAGAAGATAACAGGGAAAAAAATCTAGATAACCTCTGATATGATGATTCTTAGATATACCAAAAGCACAATCAACAAAATAAAAAATTATTCAGATGGACTTCATTAAAATTAAAGATATATGCTCTGCAAAAGACACTGTTAAGAGAATGAGAAGACAAACCATAAATTGGGAGAAAATCTTTGCAAAACACATAACTGGAAAAGGACAGGTGTCCAAAATATACAAACAATTCTTAAAACTCAACAATAAAAAAAACCCCTAATTTAAAGTTGAGCAAAAGGCATGATAGATTACGTTATATGCCTGTAATCCTAGCACTTTGGGAGGCTGAGACAGGCGGATTGATTGAGGCCAGAAGTTCGAGACCAGCCTGGGCAACCTAGCAAGAGCTCATCTTTTTTTTTTTTTTTTTTTTATGAGACAGAGTCTCAGTCTCTCATCCCAGGTAGAGCGCAGTGTCCTCATCATAGCTCAACGCAACCTCAAACTCCCAAGCTCCAGTGATCCTCTCACCTCAGCCCCCTGAGTAGCTGAGACTACAGGTGAGTAACCATGCCTGGCTAATTTTTTCTATTTTTGGTAGAGATGGGGTCTCACTCTTGCTCAGACTGGTCTTGAACTCCTGACCTCAAGTGATCCTCCTGCCTTAGCTTCCCAGAATGCTAGGATTACAAGTGTGAGCTACTATGCCCAGTCTCAAGACACCATCTTTACAAAAAATTAAAAAATTAGCCAGGTGTAGTGGTGTATGCCTATAGTCTTATCTAGTCAGAAGGCTGAGGCAAGAGAATCACTTGAGTCTAGGAGTTCGAGGCTGCAGTGAGCTATGATCATGCCACTGCACTCCAGCCTGAGTGACAAAGTGAGATCCTGTCTCCTAAAATAATAAAATGAAACAAATTTGAAAAAAATTTTAAAAATGTGGAAAAAAACTGGACACCTCACCAAAGAAAATATGCAAATGGAAAATAAACATATTAAAAGGTGTTCAGCATCATATGTTATTAGAGAATTGAAATTAAAACAATAGTGAGATACTACTATATACCTAATAGAAGGCCAAAATCCAAAACACTGACACACTAAATGCTGATGAGAATATGGAGCATCGAAACGCTTCTGCAGTGCTGGAGGGAAGGCAAAATTGTACAGCTATTTGGGAAGATAGTTTGGCAGTGTCTTGTAAAACTAAATATATTCTTACCGTACAATCCAGTAATCATGCTCCTTGGTATTTACCCAAATGGGCTGAAAACTTAAGTCTACACAAGAGCTTGCACACAGATGTTTATTGCAGCTTTATTCATAATTGTCAAAAACTGGAGGCAACCAAAAGGTCTTTCAGTAGGTGAATGGATAAATAAACTAGGGTACATCCAGACAATGGAATATTATTCAGTGATAAAAAGAAATGAACTATCAAGCAAAAAAAAAAATAGCTGGAGGAAACTTAAATATATATTACTAAGTGAAAGAAGCCAATCTGAAAAGGCTACCTAGTGTTTGATGCCAATTATATGAGATTCTGGAAAAGGCTAAACTATGGAGACAATAAAAAAGATCAGTGATTGCCAAAGGTTTGTGGGGAGGGGAGGATGAACAGGCAGAGCACACAGGATTTATAGGGCAGTGAAACTATTCTGTATGATACTATAATGGTGGCTACATGTCATTATACATTTTTCAAATCCCGTAGAACATAAAACATTAAGGGTGAGTTCTAATGTACACTGTGGACTTTTGGTGATGACGTGTAAATGTGTGTTCATTGATTATAACAAATGTGCCACTGTCGTGTGGGATGTTGATAATGGGGGAGGCTGTGTGTGTTGGTGGAGGGAGAGATTTATGGGAACTCTCTGTACTTTCTGCTCAGTTGTGTTATAAACCTAAAACTGCTTAAAAAAAATAAAGTCTAGTAAAAAAGCCAAAAGCAAAACAAAATGTAAGTAGGCCAATGGGAAGCAAAACATCCAGATCAAGGGATATCATCATTAAATTTAGAATACTGAGGACAAAGAAAAAAAATCCTAAAACCTTCTAGAGAGGCAAAAAACAAAAGGATCAAGGATCAGAACAACACTGGACCTCTCAACAGTAACCCTGGATGCTGGAAGGCAAAGGAGCAATGCCCTCAAAAATCTAAGGGAGAATTCTTTCTAAACTCAAGTTTTATACCCACCCAAACCAACAGTCAAGTGGAGATGTAAACAGTCAAGTAAAGACGTTTTTGGTTGTACAAATCTCATAGAAAAGAGACAAAGAAAACCACCAGGCTGATGTTGATTACAGTTCACCAGGCATAATGGGAAATTAACCCAAAAGGAAGTAGGAGCATGGCTGGCTTAAAGAGGGATGTCTCCAAGAAAAAGTTGAAATTGATAAATAAGCCAATGTGTGTGCATTTGTTGGGTAAGAAATAGTATAAGAATACAAAAAATTAAACAAATAAGGCAATAATTAGCTAGAAGATAAACAAAAAATTATGAAAAAATACACTATGTGAATTAGATGTAATACTTAACACAGTTAAAATAATGTATATTGCTCTAACCAAAAATTATGTGTGGGATGTATATTCATCTAGGTGCTTTAAGAAGCAGATGCCAGGGCTGGGCGCAGTGGCTCACGCCTGTAATCCTAGCACTCTGGGAGGCCGAGGGCGGGCGGATTGCTCGAGGTCAGGAGTTCAAAACCAGACTGAGCAAGAGTGAGACCCCCATCTCTACTATAAATAGAAAGAAATTAATTGGCCAACTAAAAATATATATACAAAAAATTTGCAGGGCATGGTGGCACATGCCTATAGTCCCCAGCTACTCGGGAGGCTGAGGCAGTAGGATTGCTTGAGCCCAGGAGTTTGAGGTTGCTGTGAGCTAGGCTGACGCCACGGCATTCACTCTAGCCTGGACAACACAGTGAGACTCTGTCTCAAAAAAAAAAAAAGAAGCAGATACCAGGAAGGGATTAGATGTGAGAGAACATGGAGAAGGAGCTGGGTAGGGCTTGGAGAACCATCGGACCTCCATGCAAATCTCTCTGAATGAAGGAGGGAAGACTCATGGTCTGCAGTGCAATTCTAAGGAAAGTTCAGCAAGCCTGCTGCAGAATTCTGGAACTAAAGCTGTTGGCCAGAGGAGCCCTGTCATTCTGGGAATGAGGCTTCCTTAGTTCGCCTGTGGTTATCAGTCGCTGGTTAGGTGCAGCCTGTGGGAAGCATGGCCCCAGTGTCCATGCTTAGACTTCAGAGTCCATGCAATAGATTTCAGAGCCCACAGCTGGCTGTCAGTTATGATCCCTGAGAGGCACATTCTCATGGATAATAGGAGAGATCTAAAGACCGCTATTTTTTATTATAAGCCCCATGAAACTATTTAACATTGAAAACCAGGTAAATGTATAGTTTTGATAAAAATAAAGCATTAACAAATGTGGTAGCACATGCCTATAGTGCCAGCTACTCAGGACACTGAGGCAGGAGGATCAATGACTTAAGGCCAGCAGTTTGAGGCTGCAGCCTGCGATGATCACGCCTATCTGTGAACAGCCACTGCATGCCAGCCTGGGCAACACAGCAAGACCCATCTCCAAAAATAAATTAAAAAAAAATAAAATAGAATATTAAAGTGTCAAAAATAAATTTTAAATTGCTATTTGTGAGTTACGTAGGATGTTTTACAGCATGTCTAAACTTGATTTCTTAGCCACTCAGAGATGCTTTGGATTTTTCAAAATTTTTTCATATTTCCATCATGTAGTATGATAGATACGGTAGAAGGATGCATGTAGAAGGATAACACACTTCTATCAAAATAGAAGATAACCATATTCTCTCAAGGAGGCAAAAAAAAAAAAAAGAAAGTCATGAATACACTCATGAGATACACAATGTGAATATATACATCATATGTTTTTGAAAATCCTTAAAAATTATATAAATCTTTAGTTCCTTATACTTGATAGTAGAGAAGGGAATTTTTCTAGCTTCCTCTTCTAATACAAGGGAAAATATAGTACAGAGTCTTTACTGGTATATTAACACGCACATGCATAAATACACATAAACACATGCAGACTCAGACTCTGGTTAAAATTATGTTCTGTCACATACTAGTTTCCTGACATGCCACAAGTCAATTCATATTGTGAGGTTCAGTGTCTTTATCTGTAACATGGACATATGTCAGTGGGTTATGATGAGTAAAATGAGATAATCAGACAAAATCTAGAACTGGATAGACACATAGGGCTTAATAAATATTGATGAGAGTGATAAATATTCATTAAAATTACAAATATTAACCATTATTTTACTCATCCAATGCCTCACTCTGATGTTTTATTCCATTTAAGTTGTGAAGTCAAAAATAAATATCTTAGTGAAATACCTATATTTGTCTCTTAACTATAAAAAATATACAAAAAGTACTTTTAGTACTTTTTAATCTTTTGGAGTGATTCCATTTAGACATCTGGTTGTTAGGTTTTAATAGTGAGAAACTGCATAATGAATATTCATGTTCATTCAGAAACTGAAATATGAATTCTCATATTTATAAATGTGATAATTCATAAACTTATATATCTTTATTTGTGTTTTTATCTTTCACAAATGCCAATTCTTAGTCATGGTGAATGTATTTCCTCCTCTCTCAATTGCCTGTTTAGTGCAAAACACATAAAACTCCTGTTTATTTAGAGCACAAGCAATTGAGACCATCAAATAACTGAAACTTTTCGACATTTCATATCTGCAAAGAAAATTTTGATAAAAATGAATCCCAAGTAGGCAAACTGACTTGGAGAACTTTTTTAAAAAAATTTTGCAGGATGTGCTTTAGATAGTATTTTTTACAGTTTCTATCAATGGTCATGTTTATACACATAGATGATGTTTAAAGAGAGGATGCTGAAGCATACTAAAATCTTTAAATTATTCTAAATAATGTAAAAAAATTCAGTATAATTTGTGCTAAAGAAATTAATTTAAAATATAACTTATTATATTTTAATATTTTTGTCAACCTCACATACTTCAAAAAACACATATGCCTTGTGTGCAGACTTTAAAACTATGCTTTGCATAGACTAATGAGCTGATTAAACAGTGAGGCTATATCTGCAACTGGCCTTGTCTGCAACAGAAGAGATATATATATCTTGAGCTGTAGTGATGATTGGATATGAATTCTGAGAACTTGAAGATTGGTATCTAGGGGCAATATATTTTAGAAATAGCAGAGGAAAGATTTTTAGCTTTTCAAATTTAGTCTTTAAAAGATAAGAGGTACCATGTATATTCATGGAAATATTTTGTATACTTAAAATACTTACAAATAAAAATGGCTTCATAGAAAATAATGTGGATGGATTTGATCATCTTGTTGAAAATAGAAAGCAGAGAAGTAAATATAAAGGATGAAGGACTTTTAAAAATAATTCACTGAAATACCATCTGCCTCTCCTCATAAAGAAACAAGGAATTTGAAAGAAATACAAACTAAAGTAACAACTTTTCCAATTAAAACTAAATTATTAAGGTGATAAATCACATTGGTGCATATAAAAAGCAATATTAATAACTAACATTTACTTAGAGTTTTACAACTTATTAAATGCTTTCTTATCAGTTATTTGTTTCTCACAACAGCCCTCTGAGGCATTATCATAATCCACATATGTTAGAAGAGAAATTTGGGATTTAGAAAGAATACACCCCATTTTCATTATGTAACTCTTCTGCCAAATCTCACCAAAGATAGTGTTCCCTTTCTTTAGCAGTAATGGCTGTTGTCTGGTTTGTAGCATTTTTTTAAAGGCCCACACCAGGGAAATAATAGTCATGAATAGGTAGTGAGGGATACTATTTCCTCTAGCAATTACACTGCAAACTATGCTGGCTTATGCTGTGTTGTTAGGACTAAAAACAACCTAACAAAACTCTCCACTATTCTGAGATCCAGAAATAGATATCAAGTCGATTCTGGCTCCCTCAGGAATTTAGGTTGGCATTTAGGGAGTGGGAGTGTGTACGCTCTGGCATTAGGGTCACTCTGAGGCTCAGTCCCACTGATGTTGGCTGAGAGAACATTAGTTTCGATGGAGTATAAGATAAGGAAACAGGCTAGAGGTTCCAAAATGTAAGGGAAAACACAATCGAGGGTTCCATATAAGATTTCAAACTTCGTTCAATTAACTATTTCCACTAGCCACCACAGAATGCTTTCTAAAATTTTTCTATTTACTAATATGAGATAGCCTTGTAATTGGAGGTTAGATGTTTCAGTCACTACACAGCTCTCAACTTGTTCTGTAAGTCGAATAGTTTTGTTTTTCTTTTTTTTTCTTTTTTTTTTTTTCAGGGAAGTTTGGTCATGAGAATGTTTTGTTTTTCGAAACACGTAAGCTACTATAGTTTCTGAGTAAGTTAGATTAAGATATGTGACAGGGGAATGTGAGATGGAGTACTTCTAAATCTCCTACTGAAGGAGTTTTGGAAAAAGAAGAAGAGGTTGAGTAACCCTTCTCCAAAATGCTCGAGACCAGAAGTTTTTCAGATTTTGTATCTTTTAAATTTTTGGAATATTTGCATATACATAATGAGATATTTTGGGCATGGGACCTAAGTCTAAACATGAAATTCATTTATGATCCAAATACACCTCATACACATAGCCTGAAGGCAATTTTGTGCATAATTTTAATAATTTTGTGCATGAAACAAAATTTGCATACATCGAACCATCGGAAAGCAAAAAGGTGTCACTATCCCAGCCACCCATGTAGACAATGTGTGGTTGTTTGACATGATCATCATTCCCGACTCTGAATTTATATGCTAGCTATAAACGATCATTTACTTACACTTATTCACACATAAGTACCTAACAGTAAAAAATATGATATAACATTAATACAGCAGAAAATAATATGTTCAGGGCAGTAAACATCACAGTAGCATCACCAGAATACCTGTATCCGCAGTTAAACAGCAGCAGCAAGGAACAACAGCAGGTTTTCAGTCTCAACCTGCGATGCTGTGATTTGACTAAAAGGTTACTGTACACTGTATTTTATTTTCATAGGTGAGAAGAAACGTTATAAGCAGTTGAGGGAACAGGAAGCGGGTCCTCTAGGGATGAGGAGACATTCTAAATAAACATGTGTTGTACACTATGTTTTGACTACAACCCATTGCATGAAGTCAAGTGTGGAATTTTTCACTTATGGCATCAGGTCACCACTCACCAAATTTCAAATTTTAAAGTATTTTGAATTTTGGTTTGTCAGATTAAGGATGCTCAACCTTGCCTTTTTTTTTTTTTTTTTTTTTTTTGAGACATGGTCTCACTCTGTCACCCGGGCTAGAGTACAGTGGCATCACCATAGCTCACTCCAACCTCAAACTCCTGGACTCAAGCAATCCTCCTGTCTCAGCCTCCCAAATGGCTGGGACTACAGGCGTGAGCCTCCACACTCAGCTATTTTTTTAAAATTTTTTGTAGAGAGAGGGTCTCGCTATTGCCCAGGCCAGTCTCAAAGTTTTGGGCTCAAGTCTCTGCCTACCCTGGCCTCCCAAAGTGATAGTATTACAGACGTGAGCCACTGCACCTGGCCTTGGGATGCTCAAACTTTATTATGGATAAAGTGCAACATTACATAATTATAAATGAGTAATTCACCAAAAAATTTAACGATCCTAAATGTGCAAACACCTCACAATAAGGCTTCAAAATATATAAAATAAAAACTAATAGAACTAAACAAAAAATAGAGAAATCCACATTTATACATGGAGACATCAATATTTCTTTCTCAGAAATCAATAGAACAATTTAATTAAAAAATGCATAGGGCCTAAAAGAACAATACTGTCAACTGACTTGACCATATTAACTTTTTTAGAATATTCCACCCAACATCAACAGAGTATGCAATCTTTTCAAAGGCACATGGGACATTTGCCAAGATAGACCATAGTGTGGGCCATGAAGCAAATATTAACAAGTTTAAGGAATAAAAAGCATGCACACAATAGGCAATTTCACAGAAACAGAAAATAGACTGGAGGTTACAAGAGGCTGAGGGGAATGGTGAGTTATTGTTTAATAGGTACAGGGTTTCTGTTCTGGATGATGAAAAAGTTCTGGAAATAGAGATGATGGTCAAACAACATTGTGAATGCTCTTAAAGCCACTGAATTGTAAACTTAAAAATGGTTAAGATGGTAAATTTTATGTTATGGATATTTTACCACAGTAAAAAAGAAATCAGTTGGGGCCGGGCGCGGTGGCTCACACCTGTAATCCTAGCTCTCTGGGAGGCCGAGGCGGGCGGATTGCTCGAGGTCAGGAGTTCAAAACCAGCCTGAGCAAGAGCGAGACCCTGTCTCTACTATAAATAGAAAGAAATTAATTGGCCAACTAATATATATACAAAAAAAATTAGCCGGGCATGGTGGCGAATGCCTGTAGTCCCAGCTACTCGGGAGGCTGAGGCAGGAGGATTGCTTGAGCCAGGAGTTTGAGGTTGCTGTGAGCTAGGCTGACGCCATGGCACTCACTCTAGCCTGAGCAACAAAGCGAGACTCTGTCTCAAAAAAAAAAAAAAAAAAAGAAATCAGTTGGGAAAAAAAATCTTATATACAATATATTAATATTAACTTAACAGAACAGGATTAAACAAGAAAATAATAGAAATATATCAAGAAAAATCTCAAATATTTGGAAATTAAACAACACACTTCTAAAAAAAGCCATGTACCAAAAAAAAAAAAATTCAAGGGAAGTTAGAAAATATTTTGAATTGAATGAAAATGAAAACACAACATATCAAAATTTGTGGATTACGGCCAGTATTTAGAGGAAAATTTACAGAATTGAATGCTCATATTAGAAAAGACAAAAGGTATAAAATTAATAGCCTAACTTTTCAGCTTACGTATCTAGAAAAAGGAGAGCAAATAAATGCAAAGCAAGTAGAAGGAAGGAAACAATAAAAGAGAATGGAAACTGAAAACAAAGTAATGGAGAAAACAATGAAACCAAAGCCAATTCATTGAAAACCCAGTAAAGTTTATAAACCTTTATCCAAACTGACCAAGAAGAAAGAGATAAAAGACAAATTACCAATATTAGGAATGAAAGAGAGGCCATCACTGGAGACACTTCAGACATTATATGAACAATAGGTAAATATGATGAAAAAATTTATTTCCAGAAATACAATAATTTAGATGAAATAGAAAATTTCTTTTTTTTTTTTTTTTGGTTTTTCTTTCACCTTCTGTAATCACTGAAAAGAAAATTTCTTGAAAATAACAAACTAATGATGCTCCCTCAAGAAGAAATGGATAACCTGAGAAACTCTATATGTATTAAAGAAAATGAATTTATGTTTAAAAATCCCAAAAAAGAAAATTCCAGGTTCCACTAATGAGTTATACCAAACATTTAAAGATATTATAACGATTCTACATAAACTCTACCAGAATAGTAGAGAAGGGAACACCTCCCAAGTCATTGCATGAGGATAGCAATGCTGTGATAGTGAGACAAACTAAAGGACAAGGGAAAGAAAAAAGAGGTGAGGAGAGAGACAGAGAGAGAATATGAACACAGACACCAGAAACCTTTAAAAATGTTGGCAAATTGGGCTGGATGGGTGGCTCAGGCCTGTAATCCTAGGACTCTGGGAAGCTGGGTGAGAGGATTGCTTGAGGTCAGGAGTTCAGGACAAGCCTGAGCAACAGCAAGACCCCATCTTTACTAAAATTAGAAAAATTAGCCAGGTGTGGTGGAAGGAGCCTGTAGTCCCAGCTTCTCAGAAGGCTGAGGCAGGAGGATTGCTTGAACCAAGGAGTTTGAGGTTGCTGTGAGTTACAATGACATCACTGCATTCTACCTGGGGCAACAGAGTGAGATTTTGTCTCAAAAAAAAAAAAAATTAGCAAATTGAATCCAGCAATTTAGAAAAATGATAATACTTCATCATAACAAATTGGAGGTTTATCCAAGAAATGAAATGTTGGTTTAAATCAACATTTAAAAATCAGTGAAATTTACCATGTCAACAGAATTTTTAAAAATATATGATCATATCAATAAATGCAGAAAAAAATACATACTTGAATTTCTAAAAAGTTTATAAAACCAAGAATATAAGGAAATTTCCCATTTTAATAGAGGGCACATGTAGCTAACATAATGATGAAAAAGTGAATGCTTTCCCTAAGAGCAGGAACAGGGGAAGGATGTCCAATGTCATTGTTTCTATTTAACACTGTACTGGAGAGCCAAGCCAGTGTAATAAGACAAGAAAAAGAAATAAAATGAATACAGATTGAAAATACATAAACAAATAAGTAATTCTGTCTCTATTGGCTGACAACATGATCATCTAAACAAAAAAAAACAAAGAATGCATAAAACATCTAGTGGACTTTTAGGAAAGTCATAAGATTTAAGGTCAATATACAAACATTAATAGTATTTTTATAAACTAGCAACAATTAGAAATTGAAACTTGAAAAGATTACTATTTACAATAATATAAAAATATGAAATATTTCAGTATAATATAATAAAATATGTGCTAAAAATCCTGAATTATTGATGTAAGAAATAAAAGAAGACCTAAATAAATGGAGAACATACTGTATTCATGGATTGGAAGATTCAATATTATAATATTAGGATGTCATATCTCCCCAAATTGATCTATAGGTTTAATGTAATCTCCATCAAAATCTCATCAGAGTATTTTGCAGAAATTGAGAAGATGGATTTAAAATGTACATGGCTTGGCACAGTGGCACATGTCTTTAGTCCAGCTACTTGGGAGGCTGAGGTGGGAGGATTGCTTGAACCCAGGAGTTTGAGGCTACAGTGTGCTATGACCATGTCTGTGAATAGCCACTGCACTCTAGCCTAGGCAACAAAGAGAGACCCCACCTCTAAAAATAATAAAATAAAATAAAACATGGATAAGCAAAGGACTTATAATAGCCAAGACAATTTTGAAAAATGAAAACAAAGCTGGAGCAGCCATACTACTTGATTTCAAGAATTTTATAAGGCAAGAGCAGGGGTCTTCAAACTTTTTAAACAGGGAGCCAGTTCACTGTCCCTCAGACCATTGGAGGGCCCGACTATAGTTTAAAAAAAACTATGGGCCAGGTGCGGTGGCTCACACCTGTAATCCTAGCACTCTGGGAGGCCGAGGTGGGCAGATTGCTCAAGATCAGGAGTTCGAAACCAGCCTGAGCAAGAGCGGGTCCCCGTCTCTACTATAAATAAAAAGAAATTAATTGGCCAACTAATATATATATATATAAATTAGTTGGGCATGGTGGCGCATGCCTGTAGTCCCAGCTACTTGGGAGGCTGAGGCAGCAGGATTCCTTGAGCCCAGGAGTTTGAGATTGTGGTGAGCTAGGCTGACACCACGGCACTCACTCTAGCCTGGGCAACAAAGTGAGAGACTGTCTCAAAAAAAACCCAAAAAAACAAACTATGAACAAATTCCTATGCACACTACACAAATCTTATTTTGAAGTAAAAAAAACAAAAAGGGAACAAATACAATATTTAAAATGAAGAACAAGTAGAGTTAAATCAACAAACTTACCAATATTTCAATGGGAACTATGGGCTGCATTTGGCTAATGAGATGGTCAATGTCCAGTTCCATATTTGTCACTGCTAGTCATTAACAAGTGATGCAAGTGTGCATCAGTTAGTCTAGATCTGGTTGGAGATTTCAGATGTTTCATTCTGGAAAAAGTCTTTTCACAGACATAAGTGCTGCCAAAGATGGTTGCCATTTTGAGTGCATGGTTCCTGAGATTAGGATATGTGTCAGAGGGGAGAGATGCATAGAAATTAGGAAGGCTGCTTGACTTGAATGCATCTTTCAGAAAGTCACAATTCTGCAGTTCAGCCTGTTCCATCTGGTAAATTGTATCCACATTTTCAATGTCACTAGAAAATGGGTTGCGGAAACGCTGTATGTCCTGTTCATGGAGATGAAGCTCTTTAAATCTAAATTGAAACTCCTTTTGCAACTTTTCCAGTGAGTCCACACATGTTTTGTTTGGGAATGCAACCAATGGTTTTTCCGCTAACAGATTTTGAGTTGTGGGGAGATGGCAGAAAACTTTCTCTTTCACTTGTTTGATGAGGAGACCTAAGTTTACTTCAAATGCTTTCACATGTGATTGCATATCACAGATGAGCTTCCCCTTTCCTTGAAGTTGCACGTTGAAACTGCTGAGTAGCTCTGTTACATCTGTCAGGAAGGCAAGGTGCCATTTCCATTCTGCATCATTGAGCTCTGGTACTTCTTTGTTTTTTGAAAGCAGAAAAGCTGTAATCTGTGGAAGTAAGTCATAGAAATGTTTCAAAACTCTCCCTCGACTCAGCCAACGGACTTCTGTGTGGCACAGAACATCTTCCTAGGCAACATTTAGCTCAGACAGAGACGCCTGAAATTGTCTGGTTTAGTGCATTAGACCTAATGAAGTTAACACAAGATGCCACAATTTTCATAACAGAGTCCCACTTCAGTGATTTACCACATAGCGCTTGTTGGTGGATGAGGCAGTGTATGGCTATTGGATGAGAATGGTTATGTTTGTCCATCTCTTGGTTAATGCGAGCAATCACTCCTTTCTTAGACCCCACCATGCTAGGAGCACCATCAGTTGTCACACTGGCTAGTTTAGCCCAGTCCAGCTCCAAACCATTCACAGTTTGGAAAACCTTTAGTTGTTCCTTCGATGCTTTGCAGCCCAGCAAGCTCTTCTGTGACTTTGAAATAGTCAGTCATCCCACGAATAAAAATTAGAAGTTGTGCAGAATCATGAACATCATTACTTTTGTCAAGTGCCAAGAAAAAATAGGAAAGTTTTTTTGCGGAGTTTTGCAAATGCTGATGCAAATTGTCTCCTATTTCTTCAATCCTTCGTAGGCATTCTGTAACAAACTCTCCCTCCACGAACGAACGGTCTGCCAGTGCACGCTATTAGCTTGGCAACTTGAAAACTTACTTGCGCAGTGATGAAATATTTAGCTGCTTCTGCTTCACAAAAGTATTTTGCTGAATTGTCAATGTATTTTTCAGTTTTAATATTTTATCTTTTCTCACTTCTCCAACCAAAAAATCATATTTATCTTTATGTTGAGTTTGATAGTGTCGATGCAAATGGTATTCTTTGAACACAGACACTATATTCTGGCATATCAAACACATAGCTCTTCCTTGTACTGCATGAAAAAGTAATCATAAGTCCACTGTTCTTTGAATATCCTACACTCCAAGTCAATTTTTCTCTTTCTTGATATCATTGTTTCCTAGGGATTCCAAATTGCTATTAGTAAAATGCCCCCCCCTCTCTCTATATATATATATATATCGCTACAAAAACAATATGACAGCAATAACTTTGCCCACACAGAGACATATAGACTGCACTGCCCATCAATGCAGTCTGATCAGTGCCCATCAATGCAGTCTGATCAGTGTCCATTAATGCAGCCTTGCCAGCCCACATCATTTCAGCCTCACCAGTGCCCATATTGGTGGAACTCCGCTTTTACCCCAGGCTCACACTGGTGCGGTGCAGGAACCGGCACGATTACAGAGCCAGTTCCTCCACCACCTTTCCAGTTCACACTACCCTATGTGAACCACCCTGAGATCTGTGAACCCGCACAGGAATCTGATCACATGGGTGAGATCACCCATGCGATCAGATTCCACAGCAGGAAAAAAGAAGGCACGTATGTCTTTTTTCTTCCAAATCTAATGCGAGTTCAGCCATATACTTATATGCCATATAAGTATATATACTTATATGGCTGAACTCGCACTGCTCAGAGATCACAACAGTGTGAACTTGGGCTTACACAGCACACAACATACAACATCATACAGAACTGAATAGCAATCAGAATATAAATGTACTTACTGTCAATTAAATTGGGTTTCCTATTACTCAGCTATCTGCAGAGATTAAGTTCCCATGGGGCCCTAGGCAGATTACCAGTTTGGGGCCCCCATGCGATAACTCTGAGCACTGACCATTTGCGCTAACCATTTGCGATAACACTGACTGCTGACAATCTGCATTAATACTGAGCGCTGACCATTTGCATTAACACTGAGCACTTAAAATTATCATTGCCACTGAGCACTGACTATTTGCATTACCTCTGAGCACTGACCATTTGCATTAGCACTGAGCACGGACAATTTGCATTAGCACTGAGCGCTATTTGCGTTATCGCTGTGATGCAACCCCCCTAGAAACCACCTGCAACCAACTTTAAAAAAAAGGCTCTCCTAACTTCAAAAAAGGTGCCTCCTATCTGCAAAAAAAAAAAAAAACCCTCCTAACTTCAGAAAAAAAAGCACCCCTTAACCGCAAAAAAGAGGCCATACTAACTGCAAAATTAAAAAAAAAAAAATAGACCTCCTAACTTCAAATAAATAAATAAATAAATCCTAACTTGTTCCTATCTCTGTCCTCAGGCAGCAGCAGGCTCTGCACAGGCAAGCTTGTGACTCGTCCAATCACACCAGAGACTGGTAGGAGGACTCTAGAGACAGAGAAGGAGGGAGGCAGAGCGTGCTGAGCACATTCCACACATGCGCACTGTGGGCCCTGGATGAGTGGACTGCTAAGCAGGACAGGCAGTGGCAGCAAAAACACCAGTCGGGCCACATGTGGCCCCCGGGCCATAGTTTGAGGACCCCTGGGCAAGAGTAATCAAGAAAGCATACTATTGGTAAAGGACAAACATATAGATCCATTGATTAGAGAGTCCAGAAATAAACTTACACAAAATTGGTCAATTGACTTTCAACAAAGGTACCAAAGAAGTTAAAGGTTGAAAGGACAGTTTTCAGCAACTGGCAATCAATTTGTCATCCATATGCAAAAACAAAAAAGAACTACTTTCTGGTTTTGGTTGCTAATATAATTTTATTATGGTCAGTTAAAATATTTTGTATGATTTCTACTTATTTAAATTAGTTAAGGGCTTTTTTGTGCTTCATGTATTTTAAAACTTTGTTGGTTGGTTTTCTCTTTCTGTTGTTGTTGAGACAGATCTTGCTCTGTTGCCCCCGGATAGAGTGCAGGATTGTCATTACAGCTCACTGCAACCTCAAACTCCTGGGCTCAAGGGATCCTCCTGCCTCAGCCTCCTGAGTATCTGGGACTACAGGCTTTCGCCATAAATCACGGCTAATTTTTCTATTTTTAGTAGAGACGGGGTCTCACTTTTGCTCAGGTTGGTCTCGAACTCCTGAGCTCAAACAGTCCTCCTGCCTCGGCCTCTCAGTGCTAGGATTATAGGCATGAGCCACTGCATCCCACCAAAACTTCGTTGTTTGGTGTATGTCCATTTAGGACTGTTCTGTCTTCTCCAAGTTTGCTTTGATTATTGTTTGCATGGCGTATCTTTTTCTGTCCTTTTACTTTTAACCTAAGTGTTTATAATTAAACTGGCTTTCTTGAGGCCAGCATGTAGATCTTTTTTTAAAGCCAATATAATAATTGTGATCTCTTAATTGGTATGAGACCATTTACATTCAATGTAATTGTTGGTGTAGCTAGATTTAGGTCTATCATTTTATTATGTGTTTTCTGTTTGTCCTGTCTGCTTTTTTGTTTCCCTATTATCCCTTCCCCTTCTTCCTTCTTTTGGACCGTTTGAATACCTTTAGTATTCTACTCTATTTCGGCAATTGCTTTTTGGTTCTCTGTCTCTCCCACTTCCCCTTTCTGCTTGTTCTAGGGCAGGGTTTGTCAATCTTAACACTAGTGATAATTTGAACCAGATAATTGTTTTGGACCAGATAATTCTTTGTTCTGTGTTGTGCAATGTACAGTGTTTAGTGACATTCCTGACCTCTACCTGGTTGGTAGATGCCAGTCACACTCCACCCTTCAGGTATGGCAGTGAAAAATGTCTCTCTCCCCAGGTAAGAACAACTGCACTAGGTAGTACAATAGAAACACTTAGCATTTCAGGGTCTACTTAGAGTAATGTTTTACTATTTAAGTAATATGTAGATGCCTTATAACCATATAGGTCCCTCAACCCCCTCCCTTTGTGTTATAGTTATCATATGTATTAAATCTACATGCATTAAAAACTTTATCAATGTTAAATTCTTTATTTCAACAATTATACATATTTTAAAGAACCAAAAAGAAAGAAAAAGGCAAGCAGTCTTCTATATTTACCAGATATTTGCTATTTTGGTTGTTCTTCATTTATTCCTAAAGTTCCAGGTTTCACCTAGTATTATTTTCCTTTGGTCTGAAGAACTCCCCATTGCATTTATTTTAGTTAGCTATGAGTTTTCTTCATCTGAGAATATTGTTATATTTCTCCCTCATTCTTTTTTTTTTTTTTTTTTTTTGAAACTCAACAGGGCTACTAATTTTATCAACTTTTGGAGTTTATGCTCTGATTATACCTCTCTCATTCATTCCTGAAGGATATTTTTGCTAGATATAGGATGGTGGTTTGATGGTTCTTTCATCATTTTAAAGATGCTGTTCCATTGTCCTGTGGTCTACATGGTTTCTGATGAGAAATCCAACATCATGAACATCATTGTCCTCCTATATGTAATGTGTCATTTTTCCTTAGCTGCTTGCAAGATATTTTTCTTTTTCTTTTTTTTTTTTTTTTTTGAGACAGAGTCTCACTTTGTTGCCCAGGCTAGAGTGAGTGCTGTGGCGTCAGCCTGGCTCACAGCAACCTCAAACTCCTGGGTTCAAGCAATCCTGCTGCCTCAGCCTCCCAAGTAGCTGGGACTACAGGCATGCGCCACTATGCCCGGCTAATTTTTTTTTTCTATATATATTAGTTGGCCAATTAATTTTCTTTCTATTTATAGTAGAGACGGGGTCTCACTCTTGCTCAGGCTGGTTTCGAACTCCTGACCATGAGCAATCCGCCCACCTCGGCCTCCCAGAGTGCTAGGATTACAGGCGTGAGCCACCACGCCCGGCCAAGATATTTTTCTTTACATTTAGTTTTCAGTAGTTTGATTATAATGTGTTTGAGTGTGCTTTTCTTTTAGTTGATTCAATTTGAGGTTCTCTTAACTTCTTGAACCTGCAGGTTAATGTCAAATTTGGAAAATTTCAACCATTATCTCCAAATGTTTTTGCTGTACCAATCTCTCTCTCTCTCTCTCTCTCTCTCTCTCTCTTTAGAGACAGGATCTTGTTTTAGTCCAGTGTGGAGTGCAGTGGTGTGATCATAGCTCACCTTGAATTCCTAGCAGTCCTTCCGACTCAGCCTCCTGGGTAGCTGGGACTATAGGCATGTACCACCAAGCCCATCTAATTTTTTAATTTTTCTTATAGAGATGGGTTCTGGCTATGTTGCCCAGGCTGGTCTGGAACTCCTGGCCTCAAGTGGTCCTCACACCTTGGCCTCCCAAACTGCTGGGATTACAGGTGGGAGCCGCTATGCCTGGCCTGTACCAACCTCTTTACAGGACTCTAATGTTACCAATGTTAGACTTTTGATGTAGTCCCATGACTCCCTGAAGTTTTGTTCAGTTTTTTTTAATCTTTTTTCTCTTTATTCTTGAAATTGGATAATTTCTATTCATCTATCAAGTGCACTGACTAGTTCCTCTGTCATCTTCATTCTGCTATTGAATCTATCCAGTAAATTTTCAATTTCAGAGATTGTACGTTTTAATACTAAATTCTCAATTTTGTTTCTTTTTTATAATTTCATTTCTTTGCTGAGAAATTACATCTTTTCATTTATTTATTTATTTAACATGTGTTTACCTTTACCTCATGGAGCTTAGTGACTGTATCTGCTTTAAAGTCTTTAATTAATAATTTAACCATCTGTGTCATTTTGAAATTGACCACTATTAATTGTCTGTTCCCTTGAGAATTGGTCAGACTTTCCTGGGACTTTGTTTATCAAATAATTTTTAACCATACTTTGGACTTTTTGAATACTATTGTGTGGATATGGGTCCTGTTAAAATCCTCTAAGAGATATTATTCTTTATTATTATCATCATTACTTCATTTTGTTTTATCTTATTATTTTAGCTGGCAATCAACTCAGCTTTGCAATGCAAAATTTTTAAAATCACTTTCTATGGGCAGTAGTTCAAATCTCAGTACAGTTTTTAAAGCCTAATCAAAGTTGCTTTGGGCCTGTTCAACATGTACACCTCTAAGAAGTTAGTGTGAGACTTGATTGGTGCTTTAAGTCTTAGTTCCATTCTCAGGGCCTTTGCTATGTTGTTTTGGGTGTGCCCCATGCATATACAGCTCAAGGGTAAACTTGAGAATTGTGTAGTTTCTTACACTTTATTAAGGCATCAACTTCTCCAACTCACTTCTCTTCAGAACTCCTTCTACTCTCTGTCGCACAGAAGCCCCCTTCCCCAGCTCTTCTGTGCAGAAAGATGAGGTTTCTTTTGAGAATTTTATCTGCCTGGATCATTGTTGCTGAGAAGTTCTGCACTTGAGGCCTGCCCTTGGGGCAAAGCCACAGGGGAAAGGGAAAAAATGAAGACTCATCCTCATGTATGTTGCTTCTTCAAGTTTTGACTCCACTCTACAATTTGCCTGTTTTATTTATTTTTAAGAATCTTCAGGTAATCTTTTTTTTTTTTTTTGTATTATGTCCAGAGTTTTTATATGTAATCAGCAGGAAAGATAGGCCATGGTAGATGTACTCCATCTTGATCACAACTGTCAGTCACATCGTGATGTTTGATGTAAAAAAAAAAATTTTTTGAGGATATTTGTAAAGATATGAAAAATTAATATAAGGGAAGGATGACGTCTTGGAGATCACACAGTGCGATGGAACTCTTCTCAGTAGTTGCCTGAGGTAGGAAGTGGGTAAGAGTGCTAAGCATAGACAGTACTAATCAAGTATATTCTTAAAATAACTGACCAAAGTCAGAACTCAAGCATTCTAGTTATGTTGAGATGTCTTGATATCTTTTCTCTTCCTCTCCTTTAGTGTGTAGCCTTGCACAAACATCCTTCAGCGATGTCTAGAATCGTAATTTAAAAATTATGTTACTCAGAACTACAGGCAGTCCATGGAACAGTTTCAGGGCCAACAGTAGGGGACATGGGTGGACGTGTGTTATTAGCCCCCGCTTCAGTTAGAGCAGCCCACTTTTATCTGTTCTTCAGATTGGACTAGACGATTCAACTAAGATTAACAACTAAGGATTACATTGGTAAACAAAACAAAAAAAAAAATGTAAGAAAGTCACCAGTTCAAAAGGCCTGGGATAGATCAGCAGTAGCAGTATGTGATTGTGTTTTCCAGTTCTTCTCCTCTGATGCTTGTAAAACTGCTGACACACAAAACAAGGAGTGATGACTCTTCAGGGATTGCCTGGGACACTAGGGACGTTTCAGAGCAGTCAAAGAGTTTCTGCTCTCCGACATTTAAAGTGCTTGTCTGAAAACTGGAAAGGGCGACATTAGCTGGCGTCAGCTTTTATGCTTCACTCCTCACTGCCAGAGTAAACCAGTTTTGTCTGATGACCTAAAGTTAACAAGCCCAGATGATACTGACTTAGTTTACCCCTTTGGAAAATATTTGCTTTTTTTTAAGAGGCTCCTCAGAATGGCAAATACTAAATACAAAGAAATTATTTTAATACTTGGATTTAAGGTATTAGGCTAGTGGTAGAAGAGGCTCTTCCTTGAATGTTTTATAACACACAGATTACATAAAGTACATTAAACAGTCTTGGACCTGCACTTTAGGGTCAGGAGAGTGGCTGAGTAATAATCACACCTAAAAGTTCTCCCAACCTTCGATAAATATTCATGAAGTAGTACAAAAAAATGAAAATGCACAACAACCCCTGAAAAAAAGATAAAAGTCAAACACAGAGGAGATTACTGGAAGTATTTCTATTATTAAACTCTCAATAGTGCCAAATTGAGAAACAGAAGTGATATCTGATGCGTACAGCATCTTTTGGATCAGGTAAACACAGCTGGAAAATAAGTAGAAAGAGTTCCCTGTCATATCATTCCCTTTACTGACTGCCCGTAGTTAGGGAAGACAGAGCTTCGTTAATGAGAAAGCTAGATGGCCATGGCTTCCACGGTGAAAACGGATTTCTGAGTGGTCAGAAACAGCCCTGTCATTAACAGCCCCTTTTAGCCAATTCGGTTGCTACAATTCCCAGTGCATAATGGGAGTTTAGGCTAGGCTAAAGAGAATGGAGATCTTGGGATATGCAGTCCTCTCAAAGGTAAAGAATTTCAGGTGAGGCAAAGGTAGAGGAACCATAAAGATGGTGCAGGCTGGGGAAAGGGTAGAACTTTCTTTCCCCACTCAATGTCATTAAAGGATAAATACAATGATATTCTCTAGGTTAAATGTCCTCTTTCTAATAGAGAATCAGGAAGTTAATTTTTTCATTTCAAAAAACCTACACAAGGGCCGGGCGCTGTGGCTCATGCCTGTAATCCTAGCTCTTGGGAGGCCGAGGCGGGCGGATTGCTCAAGGTCAGGAGTTCAAAACCAGCCTGAGCAAGAGCGAGACCCTGTCTCTACTATAAATAGAAAGAAATTAATTGGCCAACTGATATATATATATAAAATTAGCCGGGCATGGTGGCGCATGCCTGTAGTCCCAGCTACCCGGGAGGCTGAGGCAGAAGGATCACTCGAGCCCAGGAGTTTGAGGTTGCTGTGAGCTAGGCTGATGCCATGGCACTCACTCTAGCCTGGGCAACAAAGCGAGACTCTGTCTCAAAAAAAAACAAAAAAACAACAACAAAAAAACCTACACAAGATAAATGCCTGTTAAGCTGTAAAAACTGGGATAGAGTCTCTGCATATCCAATCACAGAATATTAGAGAAGAGTCCACCAGTACCTAAGTTAGATGGTGAGGAAACTAAATAGCAAAACTCTCTACCTTACTGGTTTTTAAACTGTGGGCCTATATATTTTTCTTCCAATTCAAAGTTGAAAAAATAGAGGGAAAAAATTGAAGCCTAAGGAAAAAACATCTGCAGTATTAGACAAGGAATATAATCTCTGAAAAACTGAGAAAAGTCTTCATCTAATATTGAGTTTGTACAGGCATAGGAAGAAATTTTAGAAAGATGATTTTAAAAAATCATACACTTAAAAATGGTTAAAATGGTAAATTGTATGTTAAGTATATTTTACCACAATTAAAAATGCAAAAAAAATCTATAGAAACCAACAAAGTCACAAAAAGTACATACCATATGATTTCATTTCTATGAAATTCAAAACCAGGCAGAACTAATGTATGGTGACAGAAATCAAAATATTGATTACATTTGGTAGGGAAGGTTTGTGGGGAGGTAGAATGAGGAGGTATTTGGGAGTGCTGAAAGTGTTCTATATTTTGATTAGGATAGTGTTCACACAGGTGTATACATATGTAAAATTCCACTGAGTTGTACACTCAATTTGTATATTTTACTATTAATAGATATATCTTTTACAAAATTCTGTACCTATGGAATACAAACAGGCTATTAAAAAGAGGCTAAAAATGTGATGAAAATTGGTTTCGATGAAAAGAGAACAAGCTAGAAAAACCTTCAAAGAAATCAAAATTTAAAAATGCAGTAACTCAATAAAATCCATTTCAGAGGCAGTTTATAGCAGATTTCTCAGTGCAGAAAATCAAATCAGTGTTTCAGAAGACAAACTTGGGAAGCTTTCCCAGAATTCAGAAGAAAAAAAAAATGAGTGAGAAGTAAAGAGAAATAAGGATGACAGGTAGGATTCTAAGTATTGATAATAGATGTTCCAAAAGAAGAAAATGAAATAAATGCAGCTTTGAGCAATAAACTAATATATGAGAAGAAAATTTTATGGAGGTGAAAAGACCTGAGTCTTAAAGAGTTCTCTCTTCCAGAAAAAAAATTATAATAAGAGATTCATCCCTAGGGTTATATTAGTGAAGTTTTTGAATTTCAGGATCCTATAAGAGCTAAGCAGGAAAATATGCCTATAAAGTAGCAAAGCACAAGTTGTTTTAAAATTTTCCCTCAGTGGCACTAAGTCTAAAAAAGATAATGGACAAAATCTAACAAATTTTTAGGGCAGAAATTTATAAACCAAAAAAGTCATATCAGCTGGGTGTGGTGTTCACATCTGTAAACCCAGCACTTTAGGAGGCTGAGGCAGGAGGATCCCTTGAGACCAGGAGTTGAGGTTGCACTGAGCTATGAAGACACCACTGTACTCTAGCTGGGGAGACAGAGCAAGACCCTGTCTCAAAAAAAAAAAAAAAATCCAGAATATAGATTGGAACAAAATACTTCCCAACCTCCGTTAGTACTTAAATACACTGTATGTGTATGATACTGAAGTTGCTATATTTGGCTTATGTGCAGAGAAAAGTATCATAAAGTTGTTTTATGGACATAGGGAAAAGAATAAAGTAGACCCACAAGAAGCAAAGGTGAGAATGATTGAGGCCTGAAAAAACTGACAGAGTGTCCTTGGTCCATCCTTAGCTGCTGGTTTTAATCACTTATAATACCCACTGATAGTTTCTGCTCTTGCTTAAATTGGCTTAAGTTGGTTTCTGTTTCTTGCAATAACCACCACAAAATCCCTAAAACCTGATGATACAGTTATAAATACAGATAGGAAAATCCTAAATAAACTATTAGGAAGTAGAATTCAACTGAATATTACAATGAACGTGTGTGTATATCTCTAGAACTACAAGGGTAACATATTAGGAATAATAGGAATTTTATTTATATGATTCATATATCAGTCATTAGCTTAAGTAAAACAAAAGCAATACAATAACTTCATATAAAAAACAGCACAACTGATAAAATATTAAACACATTTCTAACAAAGTTTCAAAAACAGACTGGATAGATTATTTTAGATGAGACCCAGTAGAGTTTTTTTTTTTTTTTGAGACAGAGTCTCGCTTTGTTGCCCAGGCTAGAGTGAGTGCCGTGGCGTCAGCCTAGCTCACAGCAACCTCAAACTCCTGGGCTCAAGCAATCCTACTGCCTCAGCCTCCCGAGTAGCTGGGACTACGGGCATGTGCCACCATGCCCGGCTCATATTTTCTATATATATTAGTTGTCCAATTAATTTCTATTTATAGTAGAGGCGGTGTCTCGCTTTTGCTCAGGCTGGTTTCGAACTCCTGACCTTGAGCAATCTGCCCGCCTCAGCCTCCCAGAGTGCTAGGATTACAGGCGTGAGCCACCGCGCCCGGCCTCAGTAGAGTTTTAATTATAGTAAGAACATTATTCTATTTCAATCCTTTTTTTAGTCTAATTACTTCCAGAAGAAAGTTTGAGTATGGTGAAATATATATATATACACACACACACATATATATATATATGTGTGTATATATAGAATCTTTCATACTTAATTAAAAAATGTTTTATTTATCTCAACTTTTCTGATTCTGATACTTGGAGGTTTTGGTCCTGTTCATGGGCTGATGTTAGCAATGCAATTTTCTGCTTTGCTTTGGATAACTCTCTTACAATATTACTTCGTTATTTAATTTTATTATTTATTAATTTATTTATAAGAGATAGGGTCTCACTATGTTGCCCAGGCTGGATTTGAACTCCTGGCTTCAAGTGATCCTCTTTATCTCAGCCTCCCATATAGGTGGGACTGCAGGTGTATGCCATGGTGCTATAATATTTAACACCTGCTAATGTCCTTTTTTTCCCCTCCAAAAAGTTGGTAGTAGGCCCAGGGCCTTAAGCAAGCCATAATAAATAACAGAATTTTACAACATTGTTTTGCGTTATTTATTTTTATGGTTGCCTTCCATTTATGGAAAATTATTCTGTTTTTCCATCTTCCAGAATAGTATAACGTTTCCTTTTTAATTAAAGTCTGAAAGATGACACTAAAAATTGAGGGAAAATGTAAAAGAAATAAAGGCACATGTATTAACAGTAGATATGATGTTAGTACTTGACTGATGTCAATACATCAGTGAATAGAAAGAGGCTGTCTTAACATGATACAGATGATGATGATGATGATCGTTTCATATAGGGTCTCACTCTATTGCCTGGGCTAGCGTGCAGTGCTGTCATCATGGCTCACTGCAACCTCAAACTCCTGGGCTCAAGCAATCCTCCTGCCCCAGCCTCCCGAGTAGCTGGGACTACAGATGCATGCCACTACACCTGGCTAATTTTTCTATTTTTCGTAGAAATGAGGTCTCACTCTTCCTTAGGCTGGTCTCAAACTCCTGGCCTTAAGTGATGCTCCTGCCTTGGCCTCTCAAAGTGCTAGGATTACAGGTATGAGCCACTGAGCATGGCCAAGATTATTTATTTTAAATCAAAAGTTAACATATGCTTAAAGATTAATTATTTCTGGCCGGGAGCGGTGGCTCACGCCTGTAATCCTAGCACTTTGGGAGGCCGAGTGGGGCGGATTGCTCGAGGTCAGGAGTTCGAAACCAGCCTGAGCAAGAGCGAGACCCCGTCTCTACTATAAATACAAAGAAATTAATTGGCCAACTAATATATATAGAAAAAATTGGCCGGGCATGGTGGTGCATGCCTGTAGTCCCAGCTACCCGGGAGGCTGAGGCAGGAGGATTGCTTGAGCCCAGGAGTTTGAGGTTGCTGTGAGCTAGGCTGACGCCACAGCACTCACTCTAGCTTGGGCAACAAAGCGAGACTCTGTCTCAAAAGAAAAAAAAAAGAAAAAAAGATTAATTATTTCTAAGGAAAACTGGCAAAAGAGAAGGATACCTGTTGTCTACTTCTATTGCTCTAGCTAAGACACTGAGGCCTGAAATAGATGTGAAGTATGATTACTGGTAAGAAAGAAACCAAATCATTATTTGGTTTAGATATACATGATATTTTGTCCAATCTAAGATTTGCCCTTTTTCATATTTTAAACTTTCTGAAATTGAAAGACATCTCAAAATCAATAGTTTGTTAGTGTCTTTTCCTTTGGTAGTATGCAAAATAATTGTGTATCTTACAATTGATGGTGTCTTATATTCAATAAAATATGGTAGTTATTTCAAAATATTTAAGAGAATTTTATAGATATAATATAGTTTGGCAAAAATGGCTGGGTAAAAGATGCTAAATATATCATAATCAATAATATTCCTTTGTATCAATAATCATGAAATAATCCAAAAATGGCAACACAATTCTTATCCAGAAACTATCTCAGTGAGAAATATGTGTGCCATAGGTAATAAAATCCATAAAATTTAATTAAGAAATATTTTTTAAATTTTTGAATAAGAGTTATTGATTGCGGATTGAGAAGATGGAATACCATACATATTTCTTTCCAAATTAAGTTATAAATTTAAAACATTTTCAGTTAAAATGGCAATGGAATGAAGGTAAAGTGAGGAGGTACTTGAAACGTTTTTCTAAAAATCATATGTAAGACTAACTGGTTTTGTGACCAGCCTGGGTAACATAGTAAGACCCCATCTCTACAAAAATAAGTTTTAAACTGATGATTTTGGTGGCATACAACTATAGTCCTAGCCACTTGGAGGCTGAGGCTAGAGGATTGCTTAGCCCAGGATTTTGAGGCTGCAGTGAGCTATGATCATGCCACTGCACTCCAGCCTGGGCGACAGAGTGAGACTTTGTCTTTTTTTTCAAAAAAAAGAGGAAAAGGAATAGATGGTGTTAATAGAATTATTTAGTGGTGTGAAAAAGTACAATGAGATTCTCATCTTATTCAATATATCGAAATACATTTCAGTTATAATGAAAACAAAATATGGAAAACCAAGGCATGGCAAGAGGGTGGAGGGGGGACAAAAGAAAATAGAAGTAAATATATTTCAAACTTTTAGAAGGTAGAATTACTTTCTAAACATAAAAATAGCAAAAGAAATTCTAAAGAAAAAATAGATTTGACAGAAGTTTAAAAAGTAAATATTTTGGTTGTCAAAAATACATTCAAAATTTTAAAGTAAATAAAAAATTGGCAAAAAATTGCAATTAATGAAAGAAAGGTTAGTATCATATGTAAGAAATATTCTAATTCAATTAATGAATAGGCACAGAACATAAATTAATGCATTAGAAAAAGAAAAACAACTAGTCGAAAAACATAAAAATATTCACCCATCAAAGATATGCAAATTAATGCAACAATGAGCTCAGATGTAAATGACACACCTAGTGCTGGAGAGAAGAAGATAAAAAGGCATACAAACATTAACAGTGGCAGTATAAACTCATATTACCATTTTGAATGGTATATTCAAATCACTTCTAATGAAATGTGTATGGTATTCCATCTTCTCAATCCGCAATCAATAACTCTTACTCAAAAATTTAAAAAATATTTCTTAATCAAATTTTATGGATTTTATTACCTATGGCACACATATTTCTCACTGAGATAGTTTCTGGATAAGAATTGCGTTGCCATTTTTGGATTATTTCATGATTATTGATACAAAGGAATATTTTATGATTATTGATACAAAAGAATTTACCATATTTTTGGCAAAATATATCAAAAGTATTTAAACTGCTTTGACTCACATTTGAGTCCAATGTGAGTGATTAGAAGTCAAAGTGATTAAGAAGTCAAATCACTTCTAATGAAATAATTTGAAATTTTAAAAAAGCTTTATACATAAAGATGTTTATAGTAACATTACTTATAGATGAACAGAGTAATGTAAGTTTCTGGAATGGAATATTATGCAGGTTTTTTAAAGTTTCACTTAAGGCAAATATAAGATTATGTAAGCTAGAAAAAAAAACAGTACACAGGAATTATACATATAGCATATAAAACAAACAAATTATTTGCAGAGGGCAAAAAAAAAAAAAAGGATGAAAAGAAAAACTCCAAAAACATCAACAGTGATTGTAATTGTGTGCTGGGAATATGGGTGATTTTTGTTCTGTGCTTACTTTTCCATATTTTCCAAAAATTTTAAAATAAGCATGCACTATTTTTATAATGAAAAGAAAAACATGATTATTGCTATGCCCTAGGGAATGTATGAGGCAGCAATGACAGGAACACATAAACAAAAACAAATGGATGAATTAAACTAGCAGAGTATTTACACTGTCTGCAAATCAAAACGGGCAAAGGGCATAAGGTATCATGGCTATTAAGAAAGAATATATAGAATGTACATGGATAACATATACAGATGGGTGGGTGGGAGGAATGAGTGCCTTTCTTCCAGTTATAGAGATTTTAGGGGGGATGTTACATTTCAGGGGATTTTTGAATGATGGAAGGGAGGGGAAAATGGTGAAATGTCAGAACGATTTTTCTGTTTCCAAGTGTTTGTATGGAAGTCTTAAAGTTGGGACTGAGATGAGTGATAAAAGTTGTGACAAATAAAAAAGAGAAGTAGAGATATTGGGCAAAGAGACTGTCATTGCCAAAAAAGGCAATTCACCAATTTAAGAGCCTTAAAGAAGATGTAAGAACCTGACAAGCAATGTGTCAGAAGGCACACTTGGTCTTGGAACTCAGTGGGTAGGAAGGAGAAATTCGGATAAGAAGCTATTGTAAAAAATGAGAAAGGGTATGGAACCAACTATGGGTATCTATTATTATCTCCTTGATCTGGGCTTCCTTCTCTTATTATGATCACACACCCACCATTACTTCTCAGGGATTCCACAAACGTAACAGCCCACCCTTGGAATAAATTGTAACACCCAGCTATTTGCATGCGTGGGTTTCTGAGGGAGGTAAGCAGTAGGTTCCCCATGACGGCAATGACACAAAGCAGGGAAGTAATTGTTTTACAAAAATCTGTTTCCCTCTATTTCTCCATTCTGTTTCTAGGGTCAATGCAAGTATTTTTGCAGTTGAATGGAATAGCAGCTTCTAAGAAATAAAAAACAGATGTTAGAGGAAGGCATTCCAGGGTGAGTCAGGAGAAGCCGTAAGGGTACTCTGCTCACAGCTTGCCCTACACTTTTCCTTGCTGCAGTCTTGATGGATGCCTGCATCCCTAACTGCCTAGGAAGCACCACGGCTGTAGTAGTGCTAAAAATGTCAAAATATATTTTACTCCCAAGCCTGCATGTCCTGTGGAAAAAAAAAAATAAGAAAAGACAAGCTTGGTTGAGCTCAAAAGGAGTACTCTTAGGTAAAGGAACATGTTCTTTATTCACTTCTCAGATCTAGAAAAATATTTACATATAAACTACTTATGGGTAAATATTAATCATATAAAAACAACCTGTTAAAAGAACCGGGCCTACATTTTCACAACTTTCTGTTTACTAAAGTTGTTCAGAATCAAGTGAAGTTGTTTTATGTTAAAAAAAAAATGTAATGCCCTTTGGAAAGTTACATTAAACATAATAAGTATCATACTTTCTTAGAAACGTTAGCAAAGATGTCTATAGGCACTTAGCCACATCACATTCTTAACACAATTGTGGTATGCATTTTTCAAATAACATGCAATTTATGGCACCAAATTACAATTTATGTGCAACTGTACCTGCGTTTTTGGTGTGTTTTTCAGACAGTATAGACACAATTATGCTCTAAATGAGGAAATATAACAATATAGATAAAATGTGTTTATATGAGAATATGATAACTTCATAATAATTTTTAAAAGCTGAAAGCATTCCTTAATTCGTTTAAAAAGTGTTTACATTTCTTTTAGACACGGGTTCTGTTGAAGTTAACATGTCATTCCTTTATAATACAATGCTCTGTTGTGGACAGCTTCCTTGTATAATGGGTAATATAAAAAATATAAAAGGTGTTCCCAATCTATATGTCTACATCATAACTTGTGAATAATTATTTTCCTCAAATCCAACTGTTTTGCTATCTATTGCTGAGAAACTATCCCAAAACTTAGTGGCTCAAAGCAACAACCATTTTATACCTTGCCCATGATTCAGCTGTATGGGCAGTGCTTGGAGTGATAAGCTGTTTTTACTCCATGTGCCATCGAAGGCTGAAAGCTGCTGGATGGGCGATAGTCTGGGGTCTCTGTTTTCAAGATCTGCTGGATTCCTCAGTTGTCCTCCATGTGGTCTCTTCATGTGGTTAGTTAGCTTGGGTTTCCTCACACCATGGTGAACTCAGTTTAATTTGACTTACCAGAGCACAAAACTGTTAGTTGCCAGGCACTCTCAAAGCTTAGGCCTCACACTGGCACAGTGCTGCTTTTGCAGCATTGTACTGGTTGAAGCAGGTCACAAGTTCTCAGCCCAGATTCAGCGTGGGAGGGAACTCCACAAGGGTGTGAATTCCAGGAGACAAGGTTCACTGGGGGCCACATTGGAAGCTGGTTATGACGTCAATGTTTATGAAAGAAATTCCATAAACATTAAACTGAGTCTATTTCCTATCAAATAACCAAAAGCAAAGGAATGCTCAACTTAATTGTCTTTTACAATTTTACTACACACAAGTCTACACCCAAATCTTTCTGATTTTTCCATGATCTTTCCCAAATATGCCTCATTCAAATTCTTTCAGCACTGTAGTCTCCTCATTAGGTTTTAGCATCAGTCTCATCTAAATATTTCCAGATGTTTGAATTCCAAAATTCAGAAAAATTAAGACATAACTAATTTTGTCTATATATTTACATAGAATCAACTTTGTAATTTTTTAAACTGCAGACTAAACTTTAAAATGTGCCATGTGCTATTACTCTTGCTCCTCAAAGGAAATATGTTTAATTTTTTTAAAAGTAGGAAAGAGAATTTCAGACTTAAGGACAGTCTTAAATTAGATCTGGTTACTTTATGAAAATTTATGTCTTCATTCCTCTCATTTTGCTACAAGTCATGAAAATCCCACCAAGGACTGCCACTGGTTCTAAGACACAGTGTTTGAGACCTCTAGTCAATCCAGTGTTACTGAGCATTGTCAAGGCCCTGTTTATTCTGACCTGCTAAAATCGTTTCACATCTTTCCCTAGGGGCTGTAATCATACTATCACACTGCAAATTCTATAACTCTTTTACACAGAATCATTTAAATCTGTGTGAATGCAAAAACTACAATTGATAAATACTTTTCACTGTATTAGGATTGGATAGTGTTTGCACAGTCAGTAGTTGTGTAGTTATGAGTGGGAGTTCTGTAGTTAGATTGTCTCTGTTCCAAACTGTGTCTTTCAAGACCTTGAGCAAATAATGCAGTCTTTCTGCACCTCAGTTTCCCCATCTGTGGTATAGTTTTTTGTTGTTGTTTTTTTTTGAGACAGAGTCTCACTCTGTTGCCTGGGCTAGAGTGCTGTGGCGTCAGCCTAGCTCACAACAACCTCAAACTCCTGGGCTCAAGGGATCGTCCTGTCTCAGGCTCCTGAGTAGCTGGGACTACAGGCACGCACCACCATGCCCGGCTAATTTTTTCTATATATTTTTAGTTGGCCAATTAATTTCTTTCTATTTTTAGTAGAGACAGGGGTCTTACTCTTGTTCAGGCTAGTCTCGAACTCCTGACCTTGAATGATCCTCCCGTCTTGGCCTCCCAGAGTGCTAGGATTACAGGTGTGAGCCACTGCGCCCAGCCTGTGGTGTAGTTTTAAAGAGATATTATGTACAAAGTGTATGGAGTAGCACATACTAAGCACTTTGTAAAATTAATATTATGTTCTTGGCCAGTCACAGTGGCTCATGCCTGTAATCTCAGCACTTGGGGAGGCCGAGGTGGGAGGAGTGCTTGAGCCCAGGAGTTCGAGACTCACCTGGGCAACAAAGCAAGACCTCCTTTCTACAAAAAAGAAAAAATTAGCTGGGTATAGTGGCACACACCTACATTCTCAGCTACTTGGGAGGCAGAGGCAGGAGGATCCCTTGAACCCAGGGGTTTGGGGCTGCAATGAGCTATAATCTTGCCCCTGTACTCCAGCTTGGACAACAAAATAAGACCCCACCTCAAAAAAAAAAAAAAAAAAAAAAAAAGAAAGTTAACATACTTTAAGAGCGATTTCAAATATTCACAATGTTTCGAAGAGTTAGTCACAATTAGACAATAGAATTTTAAAGTTGGAAGAGAACTTTAATGTTGTATGATTCTACCCTATTATAGATGAGGACCTTTTATTTAAAAAAAATTAATAGACAGTCCATTTACCTTATGGTAAAAGGCAACTACTGGTGTGTTACAATCATCAGAATAGTCTTGTAGGTAAGTAAAATATACAAACCCTACATATATTTCCAGTAGCTCTGTGGGGTTGGTTATCATTCCCATGTAGATTTATCTGTGCCACTCATGTATTGTCTTAGCTACTTGCACTTTTTCATATATGTCCAAATGAAAAGCAACATAATGTTCACAGTTCTCTGAGAAACAACAAAATTCCTAAGAATACCTAAAAATGGTAATAAAAAAAAGGACAAGCAGAGTTTAGGAAATGTATTTTAGAGCAACTGCCAGACTTATTTTAAGCCCTATGCTTAAAAATAAATCTAATTCACATGACTTAAAATACTGGAGCCAAGAAAAGTCACTGCAAAGGCATTTATTGAAATACCTGAAGTTTGTCTAGTTGTCTATGCTACAATTTTTGTGAAGACTTACTTCCTTATCTTGATTTATACAGTGGATTTTATATCTAAATATTTTTTGTATCTAATAAAATGAAAATAGACATTTTTCAAACAATATGATATTTTCCTAAATAACAATATGATATTTTCTGACTCACATCAGGTTGGTGGACTGAGACACTGTACAATGTTTTTATATAGAAAGACAATTGGTTCATCTATAGCATTTTCCAAATATCTACATTTTCTATTTCTAGAGATCCTTAATTTGACCTCTGAGCAAAAATAAAAATTGATTAGAAATAAGGTAGATTTCCTGCTGAAAGCAGTGACGAACATTATCAGCAGGTTGAGTAACAAGTCTTTCACCTCTTCTCACATCACAGTCAATGAAGCAACTGAATTAGGAGGAAATGCCCATTATTCTCCTGTCCTACGTTAGTTCCGATAAAATCACAATTGTAAGTTTCACTGAATGTTTTGAAGTTGAAAAGGCAGCATTACACATCTAGGAGAGAAGTGCAGTAAGGGTGTTAATGATGTGAAAGAATAGGAATAACTTAAAAAGATTTTATGAGATTGTTTTCCTTTTTCAAAAAAGTTAAATTGAGCTTGACTCCTATTGACTCTCTCTTCCAAAGTCAATATTTTAAAGCTCCCCTGATACACACGCTCGGCTTGGGAGGGTTGAGAGCTGTAGTGCCTCGTAATTTTCCCACTGAATAGCAAACGGGTTAAACGCTGCGGGGTTCATGGAGGGCTGAGGATGAAGTACCACTGAAAACCCAACTCCTCTATGCTCAAGTGCCGGTACCTGCCGACGAAAAGGCATCTTGACAAGAACGAACCTATCTCCATAATAACAATAACAAGAATAACAAGCACTTTTTCCTTGCCAGAAGTCTCCCGACTGGCTGCAGCCTAGAGGAAAGAGAGCTGGGGCTGCTGCCAGGACAGCGACCAGAAGCAGCGAGAGCTCCGCCTCGGCCCCGACCTCCAAAGCCGCTCCAGAACCGTGGCTCCCCAGAGCCCGCCCGGGCGGGGACTGAGCGGTCCGCCTCACCGGGTTGGCTCCTCCCAGCCGCCTGCCCTGCCCGCCCGCTCGCACAGCCTCGGGCGCGACGCGCGCCCCGCCCCACCCGGCGCGGCCCGACCCCGCCCTGCGGAGGCGCCAGCGTGCGCGCGCGCGGGGCCCGGCTGGTTCCCCTTCCGAACGTCCGCGCCCCGCATGCGCAGTCCGCGCCGGCGGTCTCCGTTTGTTTGAACAGGAAGGCGGACATATTAGTCTCTCTCAGCCCCCCTCGCCCCACCCCCCCCTAGGCATTCGCCGCCGCGACTCGCCCTTTCCTCAGCCGCGACCGCTGCCCCTCCCAGAAGCTCCCCCAGCAGCAGCCGCCGGGACCCGACTGTCGTCTTCCTCACCGCCCGCTCTCCAGCCTGTCCTCTCCTAAGTCTCCATCGGGAACCGACCTCGCCCTGCCCCGCCGGACACCGTAGCAGCAACCCCGGCAGCGACGGGACAAAATGAGAGAGTGAGGCTGCCCCGCGGGGACCTGCTCTCGGCCGAGACGGATCGGTGCGTCAGGCCGGGCCAAGTAGAGCCGGGGATGCGGGGCTAGACCGCCTACAGCGCCTCTGAGCGGAGCGGGCCCGGCCCGTGGCCCGAGCGGCGAGCGGCGGCTGCAGCTGGCACAGCTCCTCACCCGCCCTTCGCTTTCGCCTTTCCTCTTCTCCCTCCCCTGCTGCCCCGAGGGAGTCTCCACCCTGCTTCTCTTTCTCTCCCCCCTCCTGCCCATCTCAGGACGGGGACCCCTCCTTGGCGACGGCGGCGGGGCCCGCTAGGCTGAAGCACCTCGCCGGAGCGACAAGGCTAGCGGCGACGGCGCTGTCGGCTGTCGTGAGGGGCTGCCGGGTGGGATGCGACTTTGGGCGTCCGTGCGGCTGTGGGTCGCCGTTGCCCCCGGCCCGGGGTCTGGAGAGCGGAGGTCCCCTCAGTGAGGGGGAGGAGGGGGAACCGGGCGCACCTGGTGACCCTGAGGTTCCGGCTCCTCAGCCCCGCGGCTGCGAACCCACCGCGGAGGAAGTTGGTTGAAATTGCTTTCCGGGCTGGTGCTGGTACAAGGGTATTGTCACAGTAGCAGCAACATGTCGACTGGGGACAGTTTTGAGACTCGATTTGAAAAAATCGACAACCTGCTGCGGGATCCCAAGTCGGAAGTGAATTCGGATTGTTTGCTGGTGAGTAGCACTTTTGCTTGTCTGGGGTTCTGCATGTATTGCCTTCCTCTTGCTTTCAGTCTAGTTAGCTGCAAAAAAAAAAAAAAAAAGTCTCAGGTGTGCATATTCTTCTTGGAAAACACCAGGTTTCTGTTCTTCGGGAATCTTAGCGTACCAGTAAGAACTCATGGCATGGGCAAATTATTTACCATTTCACTGGCTCTGTACTAACTACTCTCTGAACTTAGTTCTGACTCAGTTCATCGGTACACGAAAGATACTTATAAACTGCTATTGCAGGCATCGTGAGTTATCGCGTCAGAGTTATTGCTATGTAAATAGTTTGTGGAATGGCAATCTTCCTGATTGGTTTGGCAGTAATATTGGAAAGATTACTTTGCATTTTCTGCTATTTAGCTCCTAGGGGGGTTAGTTTTTAGACTTGGAAGTGACAGTGGAGAATCAATATTGAGGAAGTGAATTTTGAGCCAAAATGTCACAGGTGACTTGAGTCTGAAGGAATTTTTGCTGAACTATTTGGTGTAAAAACCCGAGACAACTGATCATAGGTCATCACGATGTTAACTCCTTTTACAATGTTGTTATTACAGAAGTATCATACGGATATTATAACTGTTTTTTTTGGTGGTGTTGCACTTAACATTGTCGCTGTTAAAACTTTCTAAAGAGGTTTTTAATGGCATGAAAAGCCAAAGTCCTATTTTAAAAATTATTCAGTGGTTGATAGCATATACAATTATCTGTAAATAATTGGGGTTCTTGAGTTTGATCAGTTTCCCCTAACACTAATGGTTGCAAACTGTAGATGAGTTTCTGAACAACTAAAAGTTATATTTCTATTTTAGTCTAAACAAAACCATAGAATCTCTAAAGTAAAGTTTCAGGGAGTATATAGATAGGATTTTACAGTGTCTTCAGTGAAGTAATGTTAGATATACACAATTTGGGGGATTAATATTAAGGAAACAAAATAATGCCCTTCAAAGAAATACCATTCAAAAATCCCATCTTGAATTGGAGGAAAATTATGTAGATTGTTTAAAATTAACATGCATTTTAGTTACTCTAAATACCTGCTTATGTTTTTCAGTATGTGTGGGTTTTACAGGAAGGTTTCTCCCCAAAGTTTTCAAAATAAGCATCCAATTATGAAATAAGAGTACTGTGAGTTGTTTGAAATGTCTCATCCACATTTATGGATGCTCCTCTTATTGAGAAAGAAGAAAGTTGATGCTTAATACATTTTAAAACTTTTTATTAAATGAGATTAATAGAAGGAATTAGAACATCTTTTTAGTAAGGATTTCTGTAACTTCTAAGAGATCTAATTCATCTTTTAATATTTATATAGTTTCCATATATCTGATTTTGTTTTGCTTTTTGATCTCCTTATTCCATGAAGTTATGTTACAGGCAGGATTCAGTAGCTTTTATTTTTTTCTTTAGTTGTCTTCTACCCTCTTACTGTAGCTTCATTTGGTGGGAACCTCAACAAATATTTATTAAGATGTGGAGGGTACAAGGAAATCTAAGTCATGAACTCTTTCCTTAACAGTCTAGTCTATTGGAAGACAAGACTTAATCTCACATACATACACAGAAAACAAAGCAAAAACACTTCACAGATTAAGAAAATGTTATAAATGCGGAATGATTGTTTAGGTAATAAATGCTCTTAGAAATTGAGAGGACGAAATCACTGAGAGTTGAGAGGGCCAAAGTGCCTTATGGTGGATGGATGGGATTTATATGGAGGGTACTTCAAAGGGGCAGTAGAGGATAACATGAATAGAGGATGGAGCCATGATGGACTACGACATGTTTAGGGAAACGGAGGAAGATTAAGTTGGAAGGATAGATTGGGGTTAGATTGTGGAGGATTTGATTTGCTAGGCTAAGGAGTTTAGATTGTCTGTAGTGTGTTGTGGCCGATAAGACTGTGCCAGGGTGAATGAAGAAGAGGAATCTTGTAGTTGTGTGCAAAATGGTGAAAGAGTGGAGGTAGGATGAGTGAGTTTGGGAAGGGTTTTTGTTTTGTTGGTTTTTTTAAGATTGTAATGGTCCAGAAATGTTTGAAGCCTAAAATTGGGGTGTGAGAATTAGGAAGGAAGAATTGATGGAACTTAATTGGCAGGCTTGGGGAGAAGGGGGAACCAAAGAGAGAGGCAGTAGTCAGATGACTCTAAAAAAATGTTGAGCCTGGATTATAGGGAGAATGGTGAAAATAGCAAAGTCAGGTTTGGAAATTACTTGGAAAAAATAGGCCTACAGATAAATTAAATTTTAGATTTGTTGTGTTTGAGGGAATAGTGGGACAACCATGAAGAAATGAGCTGTGGACTGTTGGAGATATAGCACTGAGCTCATAATTACAGATAACTATTTGGAAATGATTTGCACAAAGGTGAAAGTTGAAATTGATAAAATGATAAAGGGAGAAACAGTAGAGAGAGAAATGAGGGTGAAAGATGAAGATTGAACAAAGAGGAAGAATCAAGGAAGTAAACAATCAAGGGCTTCAGAGTTAGGAGAGCCAGTATCATGTTAGGACATTTAGGACAGTTAGGTATCATGGAGCCCAAAACTTTTAAAAGAACATTTTGAAAAAGAGAGTAGTCAACAGACAGATTTGGTTATTTTTCCCCTTGTAATCTTATAATAATGGCCATTTTTTCTGTTTACTTCTACAGCTATTTATTTATTTATTTATTTATTTTTTTTTTTTTGAGACAGAGTTTCGCTTTGTTGTCCAGGCTAGAGTGAGTGCCGTGGCGTCAGCCTAGCTCACAGCAACCTCAAACTCCTGGGCTCAAGCGATCCTCCTGCCTCAGCCTCCCGAGTAGCTGGGACTACAGGCATGTGCCACCATGCCCGGCTAATTTTTTTATATATATATCAGTTGGCCAATTAATTTCTTTCTATTTATAGTAGAGACGGGGTCTCACTCTTGCTCAGGCTGGTTTTGAACTCCTGACCTTGAGCAATCCGCCCGCCTCAGCCTCCCAAGAGCTAGGATTACAGGCGTGAGCCACAGCGCCCGGCCAGCTATTTATTTTTTAATTAATTAATTTTTTGAGACAAAGTCTCAATCTCTTGCCTGGGCTAGAGTGCCTTGACGTCAGCCTAGCTCACAGCAACCTCCATCTCCTGAGCTCAAGCAATCCTCTTGCCTCAGCCTCCCGGGTAGCTGGGACTACAGACATGTGCCACCATGCCCGGCTAATTTTTTCTATTTTTAGTTGTTTGGCTAATTTCTTTCTATTTATAGTAGAGATGGGGGTCTCCCTCTTGCTCAGGCTGGTCTCGAACTCCTGAGCTCAAGCAATCCTCCCGCCTCCGCCTCCCAGAGTGCTAGGATTACAGGTGTGAGCCACTGCACCTGGCCTACAGCTAATTATTGATAGCTGTTACTGAATTTTTTTTTTTTACCATATCAATCTGAACTTGGTAAAGATGGAATTTTTCTTTGGAGACAAAAATCCTTTTTCCTGTTTTGTAGTATCTAGCATGTATTTTCTTTGCATAATATTTTATGGTTATCATTGAACATTCATTCATTCTAGTGTCCAGAATGACCTTTCTGGTAACTTCACCTTTTCAGTGACTCTGTTCATTTATATATATATTATATATGTATACATATGAGAAATATTTTAAACAATGTTACAGTGAACAAGTGAGCCTGTTCTTATTCTCCCCTATCTGGACCTGGACTTATTATATATGGTAGGGACAATACTCCTTTTACTTGGCTCCCTTTCTCTATTATTTTGGCCTTTGTTGATTTATTTAACTGATGCTTATTCAAAATGTATTATGTGCCATATGCAGTACTCTAGTTCTAGAATTTTTTTTGTAATCTCAGAAAATTGATTGTCACTTATTTATTTTCCACTTCCTTTACTGGTTCACTCTCAGAAATGGAAGTTCCCAAACCTTTTGGTTTCTGAACAGTTTGCTGGCAAATGTCTGTTTAAAACCACCTTACCCACAGAATAGCTCTTTTGTTGAGACACTAATGATGAGTATTATAGGTTGAGCAAACCTAATCTGAAAACCTGAAATTCTCCAAAATCTGAAACTTTTTAAGTGCTGACTTGATGCCACAAGTGGAAAATCCACACCTGACCACAAGTAATGGACTGCAGTCAAAATACAGTCAAGACTTTGTTTCAACACAAAATTATTAAAAATATTGTGTAAAATTACCTTCAGGCTATGTGTGTAAGGTATATATGAAACATAAAATGAAATTTGCATTTAGATTTGGGTCCCATCCCCAACATATCTCATTAGGTATACTCAAATATTTTAAAATCTGAAAAAATCCAAAATCTGAAGTGCTTCTGGTCCCAAGTATTTCAGATAAGGAATACTAGCTATAAATAATGTAGCTGGAAAAACCCTGGTAAGTGGCTATCTAACCTTATCTTGAACACCTGTAATTTATTTCAAGAACTAAATAAGTTAGTTTTTCATATTATAAATGTAAATGCTAAGGTAGTCTGGTAATACAAAGCTATGTTATGATAACTATTCACTTGTTTCCTAGGTCATTCAGATTACTCAGCCTTGGTTTTCTGTAAGTCAGATTCTTTCCAGTGTCCTTATGGTTCTCTTTCTTACAGTGTTACAATCTATAATGATTATCGGGAGCTATTTTCCTTTTTCTGACTTGTTTACCATAGAATTATTTTATCTAGGGCTTGTAACAATTTCTCAGTGATTTTGAGTAGGGATAGTGTTTAATTAAATCTGTTCAATCTTTGCAGGGGAAAAAGTGCTTAGGATTTGTATGTTTATAAAGAAAAACAAAAGTGGGTAGGAGGGTTATGGATACATTTGTTGTGAAGTTTGACATACATTTCATGAAAATACAGCTATCCTGCATGTAGCATGTTTATTATTAGCACACTGTTTTAGGATGCTAGTTGAGAGCTTGACCTTTCTTTCTACTTTTTCCTTCTAGCTGGTGAAGGTGTAGCAATGGTGGGGGGAAGGGAAAGAAGGGAACCAATATTAGTTGGACTAGTACAAACCGAGATCTAACACTGTGGTTCCACTTTGTAACAAATTTGTTGCTACCATTTCTCATCAGGCAGGTTTTCAGAATGTGGAAGGCAAATGTAAAGGAAGCTTCTGGTGTTGGTCTTTGAGTTTTTCTTCATTTAAATTATCTTTTCCTTGCTTTCATGATTTGAGGCTGACATTAAAAAAAAGAAAGAGAAAATTAATTTATATTTAAAATAAATTAAGAAATAAATAAATTCTCTTTTCCTGGGCTTCTTTGACTTAGTGCTTTCCTATCTTCATTGCTGACTTTTTCTCTTACCTCAATCTTTGGCCTATAATACTTATCTTTCTCTTCACACCCTTGGGAAACTTATCCATTCTTAAAGCTTCCAACTACTATCTTTTCTATGCTTATGGTACCCAAATCTTTATTTTTAGTCTTTTATCTTCTTTCAAATCTTAAATATCTGACTGCCTTCTAGGCATTTCTAATCAGATGTCATCTTATCACTCAAATTCCTCATATCCCAAAACAGGCTTTCCTCCCATAGACTTAACTGTCATTGACTCCACTACCATCCCTCTCACTAAACTGGAATTTTTGTTGCAGACTTTTTTGACAGTCCTAGTTGGTCTACACATTGGGTTATTACAACAGATTTTGGGTAGCATTTCAGAATCTCAATTATTGCTGTATGATCTCTCTGTATGCCTTGTCAGTTGAATTGATCACTTTTTTTTTTTTTTTTGAGACAGAGTCTCGCTTTGTTGCCCAGGCTAGAGTGAGTGCCCGTGGCATCAGCCTAGCTCACAGCATCCTCAAACTCCTGGGCTCAAGCAATCCTCCTGCCTCAGTCTCCCGAGTAGCTGGGACTACAGGCATGCGCCACCATGCCTGGCTAATTTTTTCTATATACATTAGTTGGCCAATTAATTTCTTTCTATTTATAGTAGAGATGGGGTCTCGCTCTTGCTCAGTGTGGTTTCGAACTCCTGACCTCGAGCAATCCGCCCGCCTCGGCCTCCCAGAGTGCTAGGATTACAGGCGTGAGCCACCGCGCCAGGCCTGAATTGATCACTTTTGAGCTTATATTTAACTGTTGGAATGAAAATCCTGAGGTCATTAAATCTTTGAACCTTAAAGCTATATCTGTGCCAATGTTTGTAATTTGTGAGTTAATAGCTGCTACCAATATCAGTTGCATATCTGGTTAGTTTGCACCAGATTGTTAGTATGTTGCAGGAACTTTAAAAAAAAAAAAACAGATTACTCTCCTAATTCATTCATTCATTTAGCAAATCTTTGTGCAGCAAATCTTTGTGCAGGGTCTAAATTTGTATTCAAATCTAGGTTCTGATATGTCCTTGCTGCAGAATTTTAGGTGAATTATTTTAACCTCTCAATGCCTGTTTTATCTTCTGAAAAATAGGTGGGGATAATAGTGACTATATTGTTGCAAAGATTAAATAATATAGGCAAAACGATGATCACAGCTTTTGGCATTTAGTAAGCATTTGATAATTGATAGCTTATTATTGTCATATTTATAATATTCCTGTTATATGCTAGTCATTGTGCTTATGCTGGAAGTTGATATTTATTATCTTCTCTAAGTCCAGTGTAATTTATATGGCACCTCAAGCTGCTCATAAATTCATAATCTAGTGGTGCATTATTGAAGCATCCAGGTGAGTCGTAACTGAAGGTGGATTCTATAGAACGGGAGAGACTTTTAGAGACTCTTTTCACTTAGTAATGATTTATTAATATAATATGGTATCTACTTTGGGCCAAGGGTTTTAGTTTGATATGAAAGGCAGTTGGGAGCCAATTTCTGGAGATTTAGTTGTTATCTTTTTTCTCTTTCGGTGTGTATCTTTTATACTTTCACTATGTTCTGTAAGTAGGGCTTCTTGCACCACGTTCACCCTGTGAGTGTATAGAGAGGTGGCTTAGAGTAACAGCTGAGACATGATTTGGGTCATTCATTAATCTCTTGAGTCAGAAATGTTTCTAACCCAGAAGAAGGAGCCACATGTAAAATTTTATGTTGAACAAAGAGTAAATTCTCAATTTTAAATTAGACTTTGCATAACTTTACACTTTAGTTTTACTTCATGATTATAAGTTTTGGTATTATAAATATATGGTGAAAACTACAGATTCTATTATGATAAACGACAGAAAAACCCATGTATCAGGAAATATTACATATGTTGCTGAAGATAATCTGATAGCTCTACTTCCCATCCCCACTAAAAAAGGAGTATATCCATTTAGCTGAAGTTCATAGCATAGCTGTTGTATATCACGTACGTATGTACAAGAAGATGAACAGATAGTATTGCAATTCACAATAGAAAATACTTATTTTTTAAAATATGCTATTAGCAAGGTGTAGTGAAAAGAACACTGGACTAGAAATTGAAAACATTGGCATAGTCTTATTTTGCTATTAAATCTCTGTGTATCCAATTAAATCTTTTTCTTATTCGGGCTTAATTTTCCCTATTTGTACAGCAAAGATTTGTAGGTAGTTGCTGATGTCCTTTATGTCTCTAAAAATTCTATGAGACTTTGTTTATTATACTTAAATAAAAACTTCAAAAATTGTTATTGATTTATTTAAGAAATAAAATTTAAACAGTTCAATGATTTTGGGGTAGAAGTATAAGAATAGGAACCATCTTTGGTAAGTGTTGTTTTTGGAACTAGTTCCTAAACTAATTTTAATTGTTATATTTGGCACTTATTATTTTTTGAATTTGTGACTTACGTTCATAACTGTAGAGGTTTGTACTTTTTGAACAGAAAAAGTGGCAATTACACATTTGTATATTCATTAAATGTATGCATATAGTTTACTTCTCTAATCTACTTTTCCTGTTTGAGATTATGAAATAAGAAGTACATTTTTATTATAGTTCCTAAACAATTAATAGAAAGCTAGGTGTTCAAAGTAATGTCCAAAGTCTGATTTCTCAGAGAGCCAAGAGGTTATCTTATACTTGTATTAATTAATTAATTTATTTTTGAGACGGAATCTTGCTCTGTTTCCTGGGCTAGAGTGCCATGGTGTCAGCCTAGCTAGCTCACAGCAACCTCAAACTCCTGGGCTCAAGCAATCCTCCTGCCTCAGCCTCTCAAGTAGCTGGGAATTACAGGTGCACGCCACCACACCTGGCTTATTTTTCTATTTTTAATAGAGACGGCGTCCAGCTCTTGCTCAGGCTGTTCTCGAACTCCTGAGCTCAGGCAGTCCTCCCTCCTTGGCTTTCCAGAGTGCTAGGATGACAGGCATGTACCACGGCTGGCCACTTGTATTAAAAAGCAAGCTAACCCACACCCTTTGTTATTTATCCATACTTCCTATACCAGACTTTTGGCAATAAATTGAAATTTTTCTCAGATTCTTGTCTGGGACTAATTTTGAAACTGTGGACCACAGTTAACTCTTCTTTTTTCTCTTTGGTGTTATTTATTCATTCAACTAATGTTTAGTCAGTGTGTACTGTTTGCTAGGAACTCTGATACCCAGTGGGACACTGTGGTGAGCAATAACAAACATGGGCCCTGCTTTCATGGAATTTATAGTCTCAGGGAAGAGATTAATAATGTCTATCTACTAGGACAGGTGTGGGGTAAAGCTTGACAGGGCAAGAGATATGATCATGACTTTCCTTTAATGTTTGCTTTACTTGTAGTAAAGCAGTCTAAGTGTATAATTTTCAGATGAGTCTGTAGATTGTCTGTATCAGATTCACTTGAGGAACTTGTTAAAAATAGAATCTGGGTCCATGCCCAGACAAACAAAATCAGAATTTTTTGGGATGAGTCCTAGGATTCTGCATGAGATGTGAATTCTTAGACACACTCAAGTTCGAAAACTAGTTATAGCGAAAAGAACATGGATTTTTGTTTTGTTTGGTAATTTAATAATGATAAATTTCAAATATACACAGAAGTAGGGAAAATAAGATAACCAACCCCTATTACCCAAATTCTGTAATTTTCAAAATTTTGTCCCACTTGATTCATTAGCCATCTTTTTTCTTACTAAAATATTTTATAGTAAATTCCAGATATTGACATTTCACCCTTATAGAATTCAATAAGCATTTCTGGAAAAAAAAAGAAAAAGGACATTTTCTTACATAACTACAATGACCGTTATCATGTTTAACAAAATTAAAAGCTCTTTGGCATCATTAATTTCTAGATTATCTAAAACAATGTCTTTTTTACAGTCATTTTATTAGAATCTAGAACCAGACAAAATCCACATGTTGCTTTTTTAATTTTGTTAGGTCCTTTGAGAATCCTTTAAATCTCTTTTTAATATAGAAACATCTCATTCCCCCAACTTCTCTCTCTCCATGTCTTGTTGAAGAAACTAGGTTAGTGGTGAAATAAGGTCCTATATAGTGGTTTTATATAGGACCTTACTTCACATTCTGGATTTTCCTATTTTTGTTTGCTTGTGATATATAACTTCTTGTATCCTCCATATTTCCTATAAAATGATAGTTAGATCTAAAAGCTTGATGTAATTATTTCAGATTTTTAATCATGAGTATTTCAAAGATTGTGTGTATTTTCTTTTGCATCACATCAGGAGGTACATAAGGTCTGGCCCTTAGTGGTGCTGAGATTGACCATTCTGTTCAGGTGGCAATATCCCATGATGACTTCCTTTGTAAAATCCTTCATTAACCTTTCATCTAATGGTTCTATCATCCATTGATGATCTTTAGCTGAGTCAGTTATTTCATTGGGGATAGCAAAATAATAATTTTCTAATTCTGTCATTCCTTTTATTAACTGTAATTCTTCTGTTAAGAGTAGAACTTTCACGTATCATCTAGGGCTGTTTTTTGACCATGTAATAGTATATGAAATACATATTGAATGCTTCAGTCTTTCTCTTTCATTGGCACTTTGCAGAGTATTTTGGAGCCTTAGTATGATACACATGGCAGAGTCAGGGTAATTTGAGGGAAGTTTAAGAAAAGGATTATTTATAGAGGTATAGACAATATTTAAGGAAACTAGTAGAGATGATGCAGTATCCTAGGACCAGTAGTAGTGAGGAAGGGAGCTGCTACTACCTCTAGGCCTGAAGGGTCAAGGGAAGAGAGGAACTGGGGAGGGTAGCCCTATGGGAGAGAGCTGTCTGACAGAGGGTGTAGTTTTAAGTAGAGAGGAGCATGTTGATCTGGCATTTAAGGAAGCCAAAGCAATATATCCCCCACCCTTATTTTTCCCCCTCCCTATAGTCTCCTATTAGGGTCTCCCATTGCTTGAAAAGCTAATATGCAGAAGAGTCTGTTGATACAGTCCAAAAGGGTTAGCAAGCAAGATGTAGCCAGCATTTATTTATTTATTTATTTATTTATTTATTTATTTATTTATTTATTTATTTATTTATTTATTTATTGTTTTTTATTTTTGGCACCATTATGGAAACATTTAAAAAATATTTTTGGTGTGTTTCAGTCAATTTATGTCATTCTTGCTGATACTCTCTTTGTCCTGTCTTTTGCTAATGGAAATCTCTTCGGGTTGACTCCACATTATTTGTATATGACCCTAATGCTATTTGATAGAGCTTCCTTGTTTTTTGCTACAGTAAGATGCCCAGGTTCATCTTGTACATTCTTGCCTTGTACTTGGAAGTCAGCCATTCCTTAAGGAAACTCTTTCCTTTTAGTGAGAGTGATATTCTGAATACTCATTGCTACTGGGTTGAAATTATTTCTTGTCCTTTTTCAGTGACTAGAGCTATGATATTTTATTTTTGAAAAAAAGAAAAAGTACATTCTACTGATTATTTTACCAACTTGACATCAGTGAGGCTCTTTCATTTCAGGTTTTTTCAATACTTAAGAATTGCTTTTTTTTTTATATAATTTAATTCTATTTTTGCATATGTAAAACATTTACATGGCTTAAATATGAAAACTATACAAGATATATTCAGAAGATTCTCATTTCTGTCCATATTTTGTCTACCCTGTTCTTTTCCCTTTCCTATTTTGTTTTTTTATTTAATATTCCAGTGTTTCTTCTTACAAATATAAGTAAACATATACATATACATATATATGTTTATATTCATATTTCCACCTATTTCTGACACAAAAAATAGCATGCATCATACATATATTGATGTATGATTTTCTTCATTCTTTTTTGCAGCTGCATAGTGTTCCATTTTGTGGATGCTAACATTGTTTATTCAGTCTTTTATGGATGGACATTTGAATTATTTATAATCTTTTGCTATTAGTGAGCAACACTGTGTGCAACTCATTTCATATTTTTACCAATATATCTTTGAATTAGATTTCTAGAAGTGAAACTGCTGGGTTAAAGATACATGCATATATATATATATATGTATGTATATATATATATATAAAATATAATTATATATATAATTTTGCTTGCTGTGCATTATTGTCCCTCTCCTAGCAGTTATGCTGTTTTATATTTCCACTAGTAATATTTGAGATTGTTGATTACTCTCATCAACAATATGCTTTAAGACTCTTGAATCTTTGTCCTTATAATAGGTGAGAAGTAGTATCTCGGAGTAATTTTAATTTCTGTTTTTCTTATGAGTAAAGTTGAACATCTTTTCATATTTTAAGGACCATTTGAATTTCTTCTACAAACTGCCTGTCTGTATTTTTGCCCATTTTTAAATTTTTTTCTTCTCAATTTTTAGAAGCTATATAATAGGGCTCTTAGCCCTTTTTTCTGTGGTAAAATGCAAACTCTTTTTGCAATTTGTCATTTGGTTTGTTTATTTATTTATTTTTAATTTTTTGAGACTAAGTCTTGCTCTGTCGCCCTGGCTGGAGTGCCGTGGTGTCAGCCTAGCTCAGAGCAACCTCAAACTCCTGGGCTCCAAGCAATCTTACTGCCTCAGCCTCCCAAATAGCTGGGAGTACAGGCGCTTACCACCAAACCCAGCTAATTTTTGTCTTTTTAGTACAGACAGGGTCTCGCTCTTACTCAGGCTGGTCTCAGACTCCTGACAAGATCCTCCCGCCTTGGCCTCCCAGAGTGCTGGGATTACAGGCATGAGCCACCATGCTCTGCCTGTCATTTGTTTTAGACTTTGCTTCTGCATTTTGTTTTTTTGCCACACATATTTTGAAAAATGTATTCAAGTTATTAGTCTTTTGTTGTGTCAAGATTTTGAGTCATAGGTTTTTCCCATGTCTAGTTTATAAAGGGATTCATTCATATTTTCTCTAATACTTTTCTGTTGTTTCATGTTTTACATTGAGATCTATTGGGAATTTATCATGGTATGATATATTTTGAGATATGTTTTAAAACAATTTTTTTTGGAGACAAAGTTTCACTCTGTCACCCTGTGTAGAGTGCAGTGGTGTCATCATAGCTCACTACAACCTCAAACTTCTGGTCTCAAGTGATTCTCCTGCCTCAGCCTCCCAAGTAGCTAGGACTATAGGCTCATGCCATGATGCCCATCCGGTTAGTTTTTCAATTTTTAGTAGAGGTGTGGTTTAGCTCTCGCTCAGGCCAGTCCCGAACTCAAGCGGTCTTTCCACCTCAGCTTTCAGAGTGATAGGATTAGAGGGCCCACGCCCAATTTTATCTTTATCCAAATGGCTATCTGGTTATCTCCACAACATTTATTTCAAAATGCCTATCTTTATTGGGATGTCACTTTCTTCATATACTAAATTTCCATATGTACATGGGATTATTTCTAAACTCTTGCTAGTTCATGTGCTAATAATGTACTGTGTCAATTATAAAGGCTTTATAATATCTTTTCAGCTTTTGCTACCTAGTAGGGCCATTCTTCACCCCTATTCTCCCATACACATATACTGTCACATCTAGGAGCATGGGATTTTTTGGTCAGGGATAACTAGCTTCCAGTCTTGGCTTTGGTATTTACTAGCCCTTGGTATTGGATAATTTGCTAAAAAAGCACAATGATATCCAGTTATCCCATCTCTGAAATGGGATCATGATACCTACCTTATATACTGTTGTTATAAGGATTAAATGACTTAAGCAGAATTGCCTTGTCAAGTTCTTGTCAACGTAGTAGATAGTAGATAGTTAATATTATATATGCACTGGCTTCCAGGAATATGGGCATAGTATAGTAAAAAAAAAAAAACTGAACTGGGAATCTGAAGCCCTGAATTCTACTCTTGACTCTGTAAACTGTAAATTGAAAAATTGTATTGCCTTGGACAGATGATATCCTCTCTGAGAAACTTGGTTTTATTTAGGAGCATAGTACAAAATTCGCTGATTGAAACCATCTCCAAATTTATCCTTAGATATGTATTTATTTAAATTTTCAACCTTATCAAGAAATTCTGTTTTAGATATATGCTTATATTCTTTCAATGTTTGATTGAATTCTACTACTTCTGTAACAGAGGGACAAAGAAAATATTTCTCTGATTTTCATCATCCACCCTAAAGGTATTTATTCATCTTATTCTAATTGTATTTCCTCTGCTCACTTATAATAGACTCTTAGTTAGGGAGGCAGAGTGGCATAGTAGTTAAGAGCATGAGTTCTGAGTCAGATTGGGATTTCGATTCCCATCCAGGTAAGCCACTTACTAGCCCTGTGACTTTGGGCAAAGTTCTTAACTTTTTAAAGACTCAAACATATAATCTTCAAATAAGATTAATCATAGAGCTGTTAGGAATATTAAATATGATAAAGGATGTCAGTGCTTTGCAGAATTCCAAGCGTTAGCTGTCTTTATCATCTTCATTGTCATCATTGTATATCTTCATGATTTGCCCTAGGGAAAAATGAGGTTTGCTCTGACCAAGTGGATTATTATCTACCTCCCTGCTCTGCAGGCCAGCTTTTTATTTAGTTGTGTGATCTTGAACAAGTTACCTAACCTTTTAAAGGCTGAATGTATTTAATCTACAAAATGAAGAATGATGATAATACTTCATAGGTTTTAATTATGAGGATTAAATGAAGTAATTTATATGCAGTGTCATGGTTACATACAAGTGTTAATGGTTACTCTTTTCCTTGCTTTACCTTTATGTGGTATAGACTTAATGAAGGTTCCACTATAGGTTACTTAAGTAGGAACTGGAACTTTGGCTCAAGTGCAAGCAAGACTCTGTCTCTATGTATTCTCTTATTTTTTCCTTTGTGTTGGCATCATTCTTTCTGATGGTTAGACTGGTTTTAGTCATATATGGAAAGTAACTGCCCAGATCACTGGACCTTTGTATCTTACAGCTTCCGTCTCAATCACTGACTTCAGATTCTTTGAGTCTCAAGTCTAGAGCTCTGGAGGAAGAGATTCATTGGGTGTACTTAGGTATACCCAATGGGTTTACACCTACTCCTTGACTAATCAATTGTGATAAGGAGAGTAGGTTTATATGAGAACTATAAGAATGGGAAGGTAGTTCCCAGGAAAAGGAGGGCAGTGGGGCAGGGTGGACCTTAGATAGGTCAGTTGAACTCTGCTAAACTACAGTTTCTTCAATCTGTAAAATGGAGTTAATAATAATCTATTTCATAAGGTGTGATGAAGATATTAAATGAGATAATCTAGAAAGCAGTATTTGAAAACTAACAAAAATAAAAGTGTAACCTGATGATAAGTGGCTACATCTTGTTTTTTTTCACCAACATGTCCTGTGTTTTTCTGGCCTGGCCTTAAAAGTTTTTTAAATGATGTGACTGGCAGCTGGTTTTTCAGATCTGCTTCTTTGATATTGTCTCCCTTCTCAGATTGGTCTTTGTTGCTGCAAGTAGCTTCGAAGACTACTTGTTCAGGTACAGTGGAAAAAGGTCTTTTAACCTTTAAATAGAGTTTCTGATTGATTTGACCAACTCAGATCATGTGCCCATATCTGAGCTAATCATGGTGGTCAAAAGAATGGTATGTTGACAAGTTTATGCCTGCATCATGGGCTCCTATCTCAGAATTGGGGATTAGCCAGCTTATACCAAGATTTATGGTTGCATGAAGGAGGGGTGGAGATTGAAGTTCATTTACCAAGAGGAAAGGAAATGACATTCTGGGCAGTCCCAAACAACAAATATCTACTAAAGTGGAGACTAATCATTAAGAGAAACCCAAATAATGATAGTTTATTCTTTATTTTTTGGAAATGACTTTTTTTTACTACATTTTAAAATTATCTAACATTAGAATGAATACTGCCAGTGATTTGCCAAAGACTGCCAACTTAGGCTGCACCAACTGGGATAACCTTCAGTCCTTTAAGGCTGCAGTCCCCAACCCCCAGGTCACAGCTTGTGCCCTCCATCCCAGCTCCCCCAACAAAGTTGGCCATCTATGGAAAAGTTATCTTCTATGAAACCGGTTCCTGGTGCCAAAAAAGGTTGGGGACCACTGCTTTAAAGAAAGGATGCTTGTATGGCTGCTTTACTTTGATGGATATGTCTTTGGTTGATACAGGATTTCCAAATACCTGTTCCTGGGTCAGTCACATCAGAACCAAATGCAGATTTTTGTGTTTCACCACAGCTTGACCATATGAGATTTGGAGCTGGGAGGTATAGTATGCTGGAATTTATATTCTTAACAGGGGTTAGGTGATTGCACAGTCAGGTTTGGGAATGAGTGAATAGTTGCCAAGTATTTCTAATTAAACACTATGCCTCTTGCATGCCTCTTTTGCGAAGCTGCTGTGGGGAAAACAAAATAAGTTGAAGTAGGAGTGGATGGAAAAAGTCTTGCTTCCCATTTAAAAAATTCTTTTCTTTTTAAAAATGTGGTTTAAAAAACACCAGACTATTTGAAAGTAGGTGAACATTTTCTGACATTTGCTGAAAAAAGCTGATTTGGTTTGTTGATCTCATTTTTTTAGAGGGGGAGGGGGAACAGAATGTAAATAAAGTGATTCCCTCAATCATCACTATAACTCTCCAGTATGTTGTTCCTTCATCTGCCAAAAAGATAGAACTTGATGTTTTCTTTAGTAACATCAAGAAAGATTGTTTTTATGTGAAGAGGCTATGAAAGAATCATTTACTATAATTGACTCATGAACAGGGCAGGGGTTAGAGGTGCACCTCTCACAGTCAAAAATCTGCATATAACTTTTGACTCCCCCAAACTTAACTACTAATAGCCTACTGTTGACTGGAAGCCTTCCTTACTGATAACATAAACAGTCTGTTGGCTTGGTGCAGTGGCTCACACCTGTAATCTGGCACTCTGAGGGAGGCCAACGCTGGAGGATTGCTTGAGGTCAGGAGTTCAAGACCAGCCTGAGCAAGAGTGAGACTCCTGTCTCTACAAAAAATAGAAAAATTAGCTGGGCGAGGTAGTGTACACCTGTAGTCCCAGCTTCTTGGGAGGCTGAGGCAGGGGGATTGCTTAAGCCCAGGAGTGTGATGTTGCAGTGAGGTATGATCATGTCACTGCCTTCTATCCAGGGCAACAGAGTGAGACCCTGTCTCACAAAAGAAAGAAAAAAGAAAGAAAGAAAAAAAGAAAATCCAGTCAATTAACAAATATTTTGTATATTTTATGTATAATATACTGTATTCTCACAATAAAGTAAGCTAGAGAAAAAATGTTAAACAAATCTTAAGGAAGAGAAAATATATTTATTCTTCGTTAAGCAGAAGTGATCTCATAAAGGTCTTCATCCTTGTCATCTTCACATTGAGTGGGCTAAGGAGGAAGAGGAAGCCTTCGTCTTGCAGTCTCAGGGAGGCAGAGGCAGAAGAGGTAGAGGAAGCGGAAGGGGCAGCAGGAGAGGCAAGCACACTCAGTGTAATTTTTATTGGAAAAAATTCACATTTATAAGTGGATCTGTGCAGTTTGAACTTGTTCAAGGCTCAACTATATATAGAAAAATGTTTCCATAAATTCTAAAAAGATTGGAATTTTACTATTCCTGTGAGATTAAAAAATTTTTTTTAATGGAAACAAATTTTTCTTATATAGCTCTTGGGCTTCTGAACTATTGTCTTTGGAGATACTGGTGCTCTACACATAAGCTTTGTGTGAACTGGTATCTGATTGTCTTGTTCACTGATGTATCACTAGTTCTTGGTGCAGTGCCTGGTGCATTGTAAGTTTTCGGTAAATATTGTTGTTGAATTACTAGAAAATGTCTTTTGCTTGTTTGTTCTGTGACAAAAGCTAGAAATGGTTGACATCATGTTAGGAGATATGGTTCAGTTAGTAATTTGTTTAAATCTAAACTGTATGTATCTTGGGGATAACATTTTAAAACTACAAGAGGTCTGCATGAAGATATAGGTGTTTTTTTCCTCCCCTGATAATTCTGAATTTTGGATGAGGGCCAAAAGCCAATAATGTTCATTTTTATAAGACTTTGTACATTTATTATTTTTATTATTTCAATAATCTTGTGGACTAGGTGAGATAGATATTATTCCCATTTTACAAATAAAATTAAACCTCAGAAAAGATAAATGAATTGCCTAAAGGCATATAACCATTAAATGGCAGACTTTCTGATCTCTAGGCTGTAGTGTAGTGGAAAGAGCATCAAAGTTGTAAATAACAACCACAAAGTGATGTGTTTACATAGTACTTAGGAGAGTATATTATACATGGAATGCACTAAGTGAATATTTAAATTGACTGAAAAGAATAGGGATTGGTAAAGAATGTAGTATGGAAGATGAGATATGAAGTAGTAGGAGAAAGATCTTAATAGATATTTATTGCCTGGGTTGGAGGGGGAAATTATTTTTCCTTTTTCTTTTTTTGGACTACTAGTAGCCAGAGTATGGAGGGGGAAATTAAGTCCTGTAATATTTTATCTTAGAGGCAGTGGTCTAGAACTCATCCAGGTAAAGGATGGGAGCGAGATCTGTGACTGAACCTGCCATGTATTGCAAGGTTCTAACAGATGCCTATTAAAACCTATCTTTGGGCTGTGCGCGGTGGCTCACGCCTGTAATCCTAGCATTCTGGGAGGCTGAGGCGGGTGGATTGCTTGAGGTCAGGAGTTCGAAACCAGCCTGAGCAAGAGCGAGACCCCGTCTCTACTATAAATAGAAATTAATTGGCCAACTAATATATATATAGAAAAAATTAGCTGGGCATGGTGGCGCATGCCTGTTTTCCCAGCTACTTGGGAGGCTCAGGCAGTAGGATTGCTTGAGCCCAGGAGTTTGAGATTGCTGTGAGCTTGGCTGATGCCATGGCACTCACTCTAGCCTGGACAACAAAGCGAGACTCTGTCTCAAAAAACAAAAACAAAAAAAACCATCTTTGTTGGATTTGTTTGGAAAGTGAGTGTAAGTAAGCAATCTAAGCCATCAAGCATGGTGACCTGAAGTAGAATAGTAATGAATAGTTAGGGTGGTGATGTTAATGGCAGCATCATGCACATCCTTAAACAGTGGACAGTAGTAACAATTCAGTAATTGGTATGAGGTAAGATATGAGATGACTTTGGGTAAGATATTAAAATAATATTCCTGTATTTGGTGAGGAGTTCACTGTCCTATAACAGAACTGAACATTTATCAGGATCTAGGAATGGGAGAGGAGATTGACTACAAAGAGGTATAAGGGAACTTTTGGGGTGATGGAAGTATTCTGTACCTGGATTGTTGTGGTGATTACACAACTGTATGTGTTTATAAAAATTCATAGAATTGCAAATCTAAAAAGGGTGAATCTTACTTTAAGTAAATTATACCTCAGTAAACCAGACTTTAAAAAAATATGTGTTTGATGAAGGGATTAATGGTCCTATGACAGAACTGAACATTTGTTGCTGTCAATAATATGGCCTTCAGATATGAAGGATCTGTCAGTGCAGGAGTTTGTATGAATGTATCATTTGGTAATTACCTGTACTGGCTGGATTTTGAAGTATGCTTGTTGGAAAACAACTGATAATATTTGTTGCCAGTGATAAAATTAGAGCTTTTAGGTGAAAATTAGAATTTTGGAGAACTTATATCTGCCACTGTGAACTTTATAGCTTTCCCAATGCTTAAAGACTTTTCCCATGAAGTAGTTGGTGACATTAATAAGTATGATTTTTCTACATTGTATGATGAAATGTGTCAACATTGGGAAGAGCTGCATAATTCAATGAGCCAATATTTTCTAAATGACCAATGTATTGATTTTATAAAATCATCTGTAAATAAAAGATAGACCAATAAATTTTAATGTTGCAAACTGAGTATAAAAAGTTCATTGATATGGTTTCAGATTCCACATTGCAGCTAACCTTTAAGAAATAGTACTTGTCAAGTGTGGTATAGTGACAAAGAATTTCCACAATTACTTGAAAAGACTGTTAAAATACTCTTTCCTTTTCCAGCTGTAGACGATCCCAGACTTACAATGTGATAAACAGTAGAAACTGTACTTTGAGTACAACCATTCTGTTTTTCACTTTCAGTACAGTATTCAATAAATTATGAGATACTCTATACTTTATTGTAAAATAGGCTTTGTATTAGAATAGATAATTTTGCCCAATTGTAGGCTAATGTAAGTGTTCTCAACACATGGGAGAGAGGCTAGGCTAAGCTATGATGTTTGGTAGATGAAGTGTAGTAAATGCATTTTCAACTTACAATATTTTCAGCTTACAATGGATTTATCAGGACATAACTCCCCCCATCATAAGTTGGAGCATCTGTACATTCATTGCATATGTGAAGTTGTATTTTCATACTTCAATGAAGATAATATATTGCAACAGATTGAAAGCAGAAGTAGACATGAGAGTCCATCTTCTATTAAGCTAGACACCAAAAAGATTTGTAAAAATGTAAGATAATATCATTTTTTTGTACCAGCTAAAGTTTTAATAAAAATGTTATTTATATCAACTCATAATGGGAATATTTTAAAAATACCCTGCCCTAGTTTGTTTGTGCTGCTGTAACAGAATACCTGAGACTGGGTGATTTATAAGGAACAGAAATTTACTTTCTCACAGTTCTGGGGGCTAGGAAGACCAAGATCAAGGTGCCGCCAGATTTGGTTCTCCAATGAGAGTCCAGTCTCTGCTTCCAAAATGGCACCTTGAAAGCTGTGTCCTCTAGAGAAATGGTGTGTCCTTACATGGGGGAGAAGGTGGAAGGGCAAAAAGGGGCTTCATCAAACCCATTTATAATGCTTTAATCTATTCAGGAGAGCAGAGCCCTCCTCATGACCTCTAAATACCTCACAGAAATGCCCCACCTTCCAACACTGTTGCATGGAGATTTAGTTTCTAACACATGAATTTTGGGGGACACATTCAGACCATACATAGCAAATCCATCTGATGACCTTATAATTACTGTGTTAAAGACTACTCACATTTAATGTAATTATTGATATGTTGGGATTTAAGCCTCCCATTTTATTGTTTTTTACTTCTTTGTTTTTGTTCCTGGTTCTTCTTTCCTACTTGTGAGTATTTACTTTTTAGTGCTCCATTTTAATTTATCTAATGTGTTTTTGACTATATTTTTTTGTGTAGTGTTTTAACGGCTGTTGCTCTAGGGATTTTAATAAATGTATTTTTCACAGTCTACTTAGAATTGATATCCTTACCACCATATAGGTCCCTCTATCCTCCCCTTTATGTTATAGATGTCTACAGAACTTCCTTTAGGAGTTCTTTTACAGCAGGGTCAGCTGGCTATGAATCCTTAGTTTTCCTTTATCTTATAATGTTTTTATTTCATCTTCATTCCTGAAGGATACTTTTGATCTGTGGTCTCCAACCTGCTGGCTGCATACTTATGGCCTGTTACAAACCTGGCCACAGAGCAGGAAGTGAGCAACAGGTGAGCTGGCGAAGCTTCATCTGTATTTACGGCTGCTCCCCATCACTGGCATCACCTCATAAGCTCTGCCTTCTGTCAGATCAGCGGCAGCATTAGATTCTCTTAGGAATGTGAACCCTACTGTAAACGGTGCATGCTAGGGAACTAGGTTGTGCATGCTCCTTGGGAGAACCTAATGTCTGATGATCTGAGGCGGAGCTGAGGCGGTGATGCTAGCACTGGGGAGTGGCTGCACATGCAGATTATCATTAGCAGAGGGGTTTGACTGCACAATAAATATAATGTGCATGAATCATTCCGAAACCATCCCTCCCCCCGAATCTCCGCCCCAGGTCTGTGGAAAAATGGGTCCCTGGTGCCTGATGGATAGTGCTGCTTTTTTTTTTTTTTTTTATTGTTTGTTTTTTGAGACAGAGTCTCACTCTACTGCCTGGGCTAGAATGCTATGGCATCAGCCTAGCTCAGCAACCTCAAACTCCTGGGCTTAAGCAGTCTTTCTGCCTCAGCCTCCCGAGTAGCTGGGGCTACAGGCATGTGCCACCATGCCTGGCTAATTTTTTGTATATATTTTAGTTGGCCAATTAATGTTCTTTCTATTTTTAGTAGAGATGGGGGTCTCGATGCTCTTGCTCAGGCTGGTTTCAAACTCTTGACCTTGAGCTATCCTCCCACCTTGGCCTCCCAAAGTGCTAGGATTACAGGCTTGAGCCAACCACGCCTGGCTAGTGCTGCTTTTAAAAAAAAATTTTCCTTTTATTTCCTCATATTATAGGTGTACAAATATTACTAGGGTTACGTATATTGCCCCTGCCACCCCTCCCTCACCCCACCATACCAGAGCTTCAAGCGTGTCCAACCCCCAGGTGGTAGGCACCACACCCATTATGTAAGTATACACCCTTCCCCTCTCCCACCTGCCCACCACCCGATAAAAGGTTTTGTTTTTTTTTTTTTTTACATTTTGGTTAATAGACATAGAATTCTAGATTGACAGTTTTTTTCCTTTGGGCATTTTAAAAATGTTATCCCATGTCTTTCAGAAGTTTTGCATGGTTTCTGATAAGAAATCTGCCATTATTCAATTTAGTCTTCATCTGTAAGTAATTTGTCATTTTTCTCTGGATATCCTCAAGATATTTTCTTTGTCTTTAGTTCAGCAATTTTAGTATGATGTATCTGGGAGTGGATTTCTTTTGGTTTATCCTGTTGGGGTTTGCTGGGCTTCTTTAATCAGTAGGTTTATGTGTTTAAACAAATATGGGCAGTTTTCAACCTTTATTTTAAAAATATAGCACCATACTCTTTCTCCTTTTCTTCTGAGACTTTTATGACACAAATATTCCCTTTTTTTTTTGCCATTTTCCCATAGATCCCTGGGGCTCTGTTCATTAAAAGAATTTTTTTTTCTTTTTGTTGTTAAGATTGCTTAATTTCTTTTTTTTTTTTTCTGGGATAATTTCTACTGTTGTATCCTCAAGTATACTCTTTTCTCTTTCATCTCCATGCTGCTATTGAGTTCTTCAAGTGTGTATTTTGTATTTTGGTTATTGTGTTTTCTCTATTCTAAATTTTTCATTTGGTTCTTATATTTATTGCCTAGACCAGACGTCCTCAAACTATGGCCTGCGGGCCACATGCGGCCTGTCGAGGACATTTATCCGGCCCGCCAGGTGTTTTTGCTGCTGCTGCTGCCTGTCCTGTTTAGCAGCTGACTCGTTCTGGGCCCACAGTGCGCATGTGTGGAATGTGCGCCGCACTTTCCAACGGCCCTCCAATGGGACAGTGAACTGGCCCCCTGTTTAAAAAGTTTGAGGACCCCTAGACTGCCCTTCCATACCTTGCAAGAGTGTTTGCCTTTATTCTTTGGAACATTTTAATAATAGCTGCTTTAAAATATTCATCAGTTATTTCCAATTCATGTATCATTTTGGCACTGGCTGTTCTTTGTTGGTTTCTTTTTTTTAACTTTTTGTTTGGAAATAATTACAGACTCACAGAAAGTTGTAAATATATTGCAGAGAGGTCCAGTGGTTATATCTTATGTAATTTTTATATAGTATCAAAACCAGGAAGATGCACTTGATTCAATGTGTGTGTATAGTTTTGTATCATATTTTCATGTGTCAATTCCTATAACCATCACTAAAATCCAGATACAGAACTATTTCATCACCATGAAGAATCCCTCATTTTATCCTTATATAGTAATACTCTCCCCCCACATGCCCTAACCCCAGGCTTTTCTGTTCATCTCCATAATTTTGTCATTTGAAGAATGTTACTAAAATGAAATCATACTATACGTTACCTTTCAAAATTGGCTTTTTTCACTCGTAAAGCCCTGAGATCCATCCAGTCCTTGCAAGTATCAGTAGTTTGTTTCTTTTTATTTCAGAGTGTTATTCCATGGTATGGATGTATCACAGTTTGGTTAGCCATTCCCCTATTGAAGGTCATTTTTGTTTTTTTCCAGTTTTTTGCTATTACAGATAAAGCTGCTATGAACATTCATGTATAGGATTTTGCATGGACAATGTTTTTATTTCTCTGGGATAAATGCCCAGGAGTGCAATGCTGGGTTTCTTTTATGTTAGTTGCTACAAAACTGTTTTCCAGACTGGCCCTATCATTTTACATGCCTACCTGCAATGTTTGAAAGATCCACTTTCTTGGAATCAGCATTGGCATTGTAACTATTTTTCATATTAGGCATTCTAATCGGTGTGTAGCAGTATCTCAATGATTTTAGTTTGCATTTCTGTAATGACTATGTTGAATATCTTTTCATGTGCTTGTTTGCCATCAATATATCCTCTTTGGTGAAATAGCTGTTTATGTCTTTGGCCCCTCTTCTAATCTGGGTTTGTTTTATTGTTGAGTTTTGAGAATCTTCATGTTTGGTTTACAAATATGTTTTCACAGTATTTGAGTTGTATTTTTAGCCTCTTAACTAGGTCTTTGGCAAGGCAGAAGTTGTTTATTTTGATAAAGTTAAATTTGTCAATTTTGTTTTTTATGGATCACACTTTTTGTGTTATGTCTAAGAAGTCTTCACTAACCTTTGAGTCTCAAAGATTTTACTTTATTTATTTATTTTTTTATTAACTTATTTTTGAGACAAAGTCTTGTTCTATGGCCTGGGCTAGAGGGCTGTGGCATCAGCCTGGCTCACAGCAACCTCAAACTCCTAAGCTCAAGTAATTCTCTTGCCTCAACCTCCTGAGTAGTTGGAACTACAGGTGTACACCACCATGCCTGAGTAATTTTTTTTTATTTTAAGTGCATGCCTAGCTAATTTTCTCTGTTTTTAGTAGAGATGGAGTCTTGCTCTTGCTCATGCTGGTGTCTCAAACTCCTGACTTCATGTAATCTTCCTGCCTCGGCCTCCCACAGTGCTAGGATTATAGGCGTGAGCCACCACTTGCCTGGCCTATATTCTATTTTTTAAAATAAAGGTTTTATGTTAAACATTTAAATCAGTGATCCATTTAATGATAATTTTTATGAGATACAAGGTTTAGGTTGAGGTTCATTTTTTTCCTGTGGATATCTAATTGATATAGTACCATTTGTTAAAAAGACTACCTTCCTCCATTGAATTGGTTTTCTGCTTTTGTCATGGCTGGGCATTGTGGCTCATGCCTATAATCCCAGCACTTTGGGAGGCAGGAGGATCCCTTGAGCCCAGGAGTTTAAGACTAGCCTGGGCAACATAGTGAGACCCCATCTCTAACAACAACAAAAAATTAAAAATTAGCTGGGCCTGGTAGCATACACCTATAGTCCTAGCTACTTGGAAAGCTGAGGCAGGGGGATCACTTGAGCCCAAGAGTTCAAAGCTGCAGTGAGCTGTGAACACAATATTGCACTCCAGCCTGGATGACAGGGTAAAACCCTGTCTCAAAAAAAAAATTTATTTGGCTGGCTGCTATACTTGTTTTGGTTTATTTTGGGGTCTCTGTTCTATTCTGTAGATTTGTATGTCTATCCCTCCATTAATAAATAGCACACTTGATTATTATAGCTATTTAATAAGCTTTAAAATTGGGTAAAGTGATTTCTCCCACATAATTCTTATTTTTCAAATTTGTTTTGGTTATTTGAGTTCCTTTGCCTTCTATATGAATTTCAGAATAATCTTTTGTGTATCTACAAAACTCTTGCTGGGATTTGACATAAACCTATATGTCAATTTGGGAAGAATTGACATCTTTACTGTGTTTAGCCTTCTAAACCATGAACACCATATTTATTCTCCTATTTATTTAGATCTTTTATTTTCTTTCATCAGTGTTTTGTGGTTTTCAGCATAAGTCCTTACATATATTTTGTTAAATTTATACCTAAGTAGTCCCTTTTTATTTGAGCAAAGGTAAATGGCATTGTCTTTTTAAGTTTTATTTCTTCATGTTCATTGTTAATGTTTAGAAATACAGTTGATTTTTTTGCATGTTAATCTTAATGACGTTACAATTTTGCTGAACTCACTTAGTAGTCCCAGGTGTTTGTTTTGTTTTTTGTAACTTCTTTAGGATTTTTCTGCACAATCATATCATCTGCACATATGGACAATTTTGTTTTTTCTTTCTAATCTGTATGCCTTTTATTTGCTTTACTGAGTTGGTTATAGGTTTTAATACTGTATTGAATAAGAGTGATGAGAGCGGACATCTTTGTCTTGTTCTTGATTCTTGAGGGAAAACCTTTAGTCTTTAAGTGATATTTGTTATAGGTTTTTTTGGTAGATGTTCTTTATGAAGTTGAGGAAGTTTCCCTCTACTCCTAGTTTTCTGAGTTTTTCTCATGAATGGGTGTTAGATTTTTGTCAAATACTTCTTCTGCTCTCTATATAAGACCATGTGATTTTTCTTCTTTAGCCTGTTCATTATATTGGTTGATTGTTTTTTTCGAATATTGAAAAAGTCTTACATCTTTGGAATAAACCCTAGTTGGTTATGGTGTATAATTCTTTTTATACTTTGCTGAGTTATGTTTGCTAATATTTTGTTAAGAAGCTTTGTTGTCTATGTTTATGAAAGATACTGGTGTGTAGTTTTCTTCTTTCATAGTGAATTTATTTGCCTTTGGTATCAGGGTATTACTGGAAGCATAAAATGAGTTGGGAAAGTGTTCTGCCCTTTTCTATATTCTTGTAGACATTGTATAGATTCGGTGTTGATTCTTCTTTAAACATTTGGTAGAGGGCCGGTGCGGTGGCTCACGCCTGTAATCCTAGCACTCTGGGAGGCCAAGGCGGGAGGATTGCTCAAGATCAGGAGTTCAAAACCAGCCTGAGCAAGAGCGAGACCCTGTCTCTACTAAAAAAACAGGAAGAAAGTAATTTGCCAACTAAAAATATACAGAAAAAATTAGCCAGGCATTGTGGCGCATGCCTATAGTCCCAGCTACTCAGGAGGCTGAGGCAGGAGGATTGCTTGAGCCCAGGAGTTGGAGGTTGCTGTGAGCTAGGCTGACGCCATGGCACTCTAGCCTGGGCAACAGAGTGAGACACTCTGTCTCAAAAGATTAAAATAAAATAAAATAAAAATTTGATAGAATTTTCCAGAGACCACCTGACCCTGGAGATTTCTTTTTGGTAGGGATTACATTATTAATTAGTAGTACTATTGAAATTATCTTATTCATGTTGAGTTAGTTGTGTTTGTACTTTTTAAGGAATTTGTCCATTTCATTGAAGTTATCAAGTTTGTGTGTACAGGTTTTCATGATATTCTCTTATTACTTTTTGTATATTTTCAGGATCTTTAGTGATAACACATATTTCATTTTTGATATTGATAATTTGTGTCATCTCTTTTTCTTTGTTAATCTTGCCAGAAGTTTGTCAGTTTGATTGATATTGTCAAAGGACCAGCTTTTGCTTCATTGAGTTTTTGTTATTGTTTTTCTCTGTTAAATTTTATTGATTTTTGTTCTTACCTTTATTGTTTCCTCTCTTATGTTTGCTTTAGGCTTATTTTACTTTTCTTTTTCTAGTTTCTTGAGAAAGGAATTTGGATTATTGATTCAAAATTATTACTCTCTTCTGATAAAAAGCATTTTGTGCTATACCTTTTCCTTTCAGCACTGATTTAGCTGCATTCCACAAATTTCAATATGTTGTATTTTCATTTAATTCAATGTATATTTTTATTTCCTTTGAGACTTCCTCTTTGAACCATGGATTATTCTTGAGTTTACAAATGATTGGAGATTTCTCTACTATCTTTATGTTATTTATTGTCATTTGTATGTTGTTTGATCAGTGAATACTCTATGATTTTAATGCTTTTAAGTTTGCTGAGTTTTGAGTTATGGCACAGAATATGATCTATATTGGTAATTGTTACATGAGCACTTGTAAAGAATGTGTATTCTGCTATGATTGGGTAGGATGTTCTATAAATGTCAATTAGATCCTGTTGATTAATGGTGTTGAGTTCTCTGCTAATTTTCTGCCTAGTTGATCAGTTGTTGAGAGGAGTGTTCAAGTTGTCAACTAAACTTGTGGATTTTTCTATTTCCCTTTTCATTTCTATCAGGTTTTGCTTTACTTGTTTGGTAGTTGTGTTGTTCGAAACATACCCACTAAAGACTGCTATGTCTTCTTGGTGGATTGATTCTTTTATCATCATGCAATTTTCCATTCTGTCCCTGGCAATTTTCTTTGCTCTAAAGTTTGCTTTGTCTGATCCTAATATAGCTACTCTGGCTTTCTTTTGATTAATATTTGCATGAGGACTGGGTGCAGTGGCTCACTCCTTTAATCCCAGCATTTGGGGAGGCCAAAATGGGAGGATTGCTTGAGGCCAGGAGTTTGAAATCAGCTTGGGCAACATGGTGAGACCCCATCTCTATAAAAAATTTAAAAATTAGCCAGACATGGTATGCCTGTAGTCTCAGCTACTTGGGATGCTGAGGTGGGAGGATTTCTTGAGCCCAACACTTCCAGGTTGCAGTGAGCTCTGGTTGTACCACTACACTCCATCCTGGGTGTCTCTTAAAAAAGATAGTAATAAAATAAAATGTTTGCATGATATGTAATTTCCCATCCTTTTACTTTCAACCTACCTGTATTTTTACATTTGATGTGAGTTTCTTGTTTATGGAAGGCTCATTCTGTCTGTCTGTCTGTCTCTCTCTCTCTTTTGGTAGATGTGGGGTCTCATTCGGTTGCCCAGGTTGAAGTGCAGTGGCATGGTCATATATCACTGCAGCATCAAACTTTTGGACTCAAGTGATCCTCCTGCCTCAGTCTTCTGAGTAGCTGAGACTACAGGCTCAAGCCAATGTACCTGGCACCAGTCTGCTTTTTATTAATAATTTGAATTGTTGTTTAGATCATTTACATTTAATGTAATTATTGTTATGTTGGGGTTTAAATAAGGTGTTTTATTTTTGTTTTCTGTTTTTTCCTCCCTGTTTTTTGTGTGTGTCCCTTTTTTTTTTTTACCTTCCTATGGGCTACTTAAACCCTTATTATAATTTCCATTTAATTTATCCATGTAGTGTTTTTGTGTGTATATATCTTTGTGTAGCCTTTTAATTGGTTATTATAGATATTAAATTATACATACAAACCATCATATTATATTGGTATTAACATATTACTAGTTAAAGTGAAGGGTAGAAATTTTACCACCTTTATGTCACTTTACTGTGCTTGTTTATTATGTATTTATTTTAATATCTCTGTACAGGCATTGAGAAACAATCAGGCAATATTACAGTTTTTGCTTTAACTTTTAAAAGAAGAAAAACATATTTCTCCCTATTTTTACTCCTTTTATTTTTCCTTTCTGATATACCAGGTTTCTTTCTTTCATCATTTTCTCTGTGTGTAGAAAATTTCTTTTAACTATTTCTTTAGGATAGGTCTCCTGGTAACAGATCTCTTAGTTTTCCACCATCTGAGAATGTCTTGATTTTTTTTTTCAGTAGATAGAGAATTCTGGTTTGACAGTTTTTTGTTGGCTTGAATTTCTATGGGTGGGTCCTGTTTGATGTCAGCTTCTTCAATCTGTAGGTTTGTATCTTTTGCCAGATTGGTAAATTTTTAGCCATCCTCTATTTTAGTCCTTTTTAACCCCATTCTCTTTATCTTTCTCATTTGCCTTCTGGGCATGCAGTGATACAAATGTAAAATCTTTTGTTACCATTCCAGAGGTTCCTGATTCTCTTCATTTTTTTTTCTATGATCAGGATCTTCTCGTATGAAAATTTGTATAAGAATCTTAGGAAGGTAACAATTAGAGGTTATGGGGAGGAGGCTAAGAATATTTTTAAAAAATTTAAAAAAGGTAACAATTAGATGGGTTTTTAAAATTTTACTTTTATACTACTATTAATAACTAAAGAATGTATGACATCTTTATTCTTTTCTCCAAAGACATGAATTAGATACTTAAAAGAATAATTTGAGAAACAGCAAACTCTCTTCCCAAACAGAATATGAACTAAAGTTATTCATGCTTGGAGAAAACCTAGCTTGAGTTCACCTATACCTATAAAGTTTTAAGGCAGTAGGAGGGAAATCCTCTTTGAATGTGTTTTTTTTTTTTTTTTTTTTGAGGCAGAGTTTCACTTTGTTGCCCAGGCTAGAGTGAGTGCCGTGGCGTCAGCCTAGCTCACAGCAACCTCCAACTCCTGGGCTCAAGCAATCCTTCTGCCTCAGCCTCCTGAGTAGCTGGGACTACAGGCATGCGCCACCACGCCCGGCTAAGTTTTTATATATATATATTAGTTGGCCAATTAATTTCTTTCTATTTATAGTAGAGACGGGGTCTTGCTCTTGCTCAGGCTGGTTTCGAACTCCTGACCTCGAGCAATCCGCCCGCCTCGGCCTCCCAGAGTGCTAAGATTACAGGCGTGAGCCACCACGCCCGGCCTGAATGTGTTTTTATGACTCATTAGAATGTCACTTTTTTTTTCTACAATAGCTCTCTGTGGTAGTTACTGTTATTATCCTTGTTTTTACAAAGGAGAACGGTGAGGTGGTGATGGATTAAATAATTTATTCAAGGTCACATGACTATTAAGTATTCTAGCTTGGAATATGGGACAGCAGGATACCATTTATATAGAAGTATTCTTCCATTTTTACAAGGTTAATATCTCAACTTGGTACCTTGATCCTGTTCTCTTTTATATCTTTTGAGATTTTGTTCAATCATATACTTTCTATAAAAATGTTTTTTATACCTAAAGATATTTCATCAAGTTTAAATTCTAATTCACAGAAGCTTCTAATCTTTCTCATTTCTTTTGGCCATTTTTCTCATTTCTTCATTTTCCATTCACTTTTCTACCCGCTATAAGCTGGTATATGCCCTTTCTACTCTGATGAAATTTGCCTAATCCTTTTTTTTTTTGAGATGAGGTTTTGCTATTAATATGTTGCCCAGTCTGGTCTTGAACTCATAGGCTCAAGCAGTCCTCCTGCCTCAGCCTCCCAAGTAGCTGGAATTACAGGTGCCTGCTACCACATCTGGCTCCATTTTAACCCTTCATAAATGTACTATTCAGTAGTGTTAAGTACATTTGCAGTTTTGTGTTATTATCATCACAATCCTTTTGTAGATCTTATCATCCCAGACAAACTGTATATCTGTTAAACAGTAAGACTCCATTCCCTGTCCTTCCAGCCCAGCCTCTATTCTACTGTTTCTATAAATTTACCATTTCTAGGTACTGTGTATAAATGGAATCATACAGTATTTGTTCTTCTGTATCTGGCTTGTTTCATTTAACATAACATTTTCAGGGGTCATCTGTGTTGTAGCTTGTATTAGCATTTCTTTTTTTTAAGGCTGAGGCTGATGCAATGGCTCACTCCTGTAATCCCAGCACTTTGGGAGGTTGAAGCAGGAGGATCGTGTGAGGCCCGGTGTTTGACACAGCCTGGGCAACATAGTGAGGCCCTGTCTCTACAAAAAAAAAAAAAAAAAAAGGGACTGAATGATATACCAATTGTATGTATATATCATCTTTTGTTTATTTGATCATTAGTTGGTGGTCATTTGCATTGTTTCCATCTGTTGGCTATTTTGAATAATGCTGCTGTGAACATTGGTGTATAAATATCTGTTCAAGTCCCTGCTTTCAATTCTTTTGGGTATATACCCAGAAATGGAATTCCTGTATCATGTGGTAATCCTATGTTTAATTTTTTGAGAAACTGACAGTACTGTTTTCCATAGCGGCTATATCATTTTACATTCCCACCACCAGTGTACAAAGGGTTCCATTTTCTCCACATCTTCTCCAGCACTTACTCTTTTCTGATTTAATAATAGCTATCTTAGTGGGTGTGAAGTGATGTTTCATTATGGTTTTGATTTGCATTTCCCTACTGATTCATGATACTGAGTAGCTTTTCACATGCTTATCAGTCATCTCTATCTTTGGAGAAATGTCTCTTCAGGTTTTTGCCTGGTTTTCAATTGGGTTGTTTGTTTATTTGTTGTGAGTTTTAGGAGCTCTTTACGTATTCTAGGTAATAACTGCTATCAGATATATAGGTTTTTGTATTTTAAATCAACCTTACAATCCTGGTATAAATCGTACTTGGTTCCTAGTGTATAATTATTTTTATATGCAGCTATATTCTATTTGCTAGTATTTTGTTGGGCATTTTAATGTCTGTATTTATGTTTCATAACATATAATATATAATTTTTTGGTGATATTTTTGGTTTCGATATTAGGGCATTGTTGAAGTCATAGAATGAGTTAGGATGTATTTACTCTTCTTTAGTTTTTTGGAAAAGTTTGAAAAGGACTAGTGTTAATTCTTCTTTAAATGTTTGGTAGAATTCATCTGGCCCAGGAATTGTCTTTGTTGGGAAGTTTATCATTACCAGTTCAATCCCCTTGCTAGTTATTGATGTATTCAGATTTCCTGTTTCTTCATGATTCAGTTTTGGCAGATTGTATGCTTCCAGGAATTTATCCATTTTATTTAAGTTATCTAATTTTTTGGTGTACAGCTGTTAATAGTTTTCTATTATAATTATTTTTATTTCTGTATAACTAGCAGTAGTATCCTCATTTTCATTTCTGAAATTAGAAATTTGAGTCTTCTCTCTTTTTTCTTTAGCTTAGCTAAAGGTAGGTCAATTTGATTGATATTTTCAAAAGACCAAACTTTTGTTTTCACTTGTTTTTCTCTGTTGCTTTTGTATTCACTATTTTATTTTATCTTCACTCTAATCTTTATTCTTTCCTTTTTCTAGCTTTGGGTTTAGTTGGCTTTTCTTTTTTGTAGTTCCTTATAGTGTAAACTTAGGTTATTTTTGAGTTTAAGATTTTTTTAATGTAAATATTTACAGCTGTAAATATCCTTCTTAGTACTGATTCTGCTGCATCCTGTGGAATAGTGCTTTCATCCCATTGTGATTGGAAAAGATACTTTGTGAGATTTTAGTCTTTTAAAAGTTATTAAGACTTATTTTGTGGCCTAACATATGATCTGTTCCGGAGAATGTTCCATACACACTTGAGAAAAATGTGTATTCTGTTACTGGGTGTTCTGTATATATCTGTTAGGTCCAGTTGGTTTATGGTGTTCTTCACATCCTCTGTTTCCTCATTAATCTTCTTTCTGGTTGGATTCTTTATCGAAAGTGGGTTATTGAAGTCTTCAACTATTTGTAGAACTGTGTATTTCCCTCTCCATTTCTGTCAATGTTTGCTTCATATCTTGGGGCTCTTATATATTTATATAGCAAACTTATATGTTTGATTTGTATACATTTGTAATGATTATATCTTCTTGGTGAATTAATCCTTTTATCAGTATATAATGCCTTTTTTTGGTCTCTTTTAACCATTTTGTTTTAGTTAAAAGTCTATTTTGTCTGATTAGTTACGTATCTCAGTTCTTTTTTGTTTATTATTTGCATGGAATATTTTTTCCATCCTTTTCCTTTTAATCTATTGTGTCTTTATGCCTGAAATTAATTTATTATAGTTGTCTTATAGTCTTATATAGTTGTTTCCTGTGGTTAAAAAATCCACTTTGTCAATCTCTGTTTTTTGATTGGAGAGTTTAATCCATTTATATTTAAAGTAGTTTTAGCTCCAGAAGTTGTTTGGTTCCTTTCTGTAATTTCTTTCTCTTTGTTAATATTCTAACTTTGCTCACATATAATTTTCCTGGTTTCCTTTAGTTCATTTTCTGTGTTTTCTTTTTGCTCTTTGAACATATTTAAGACAATTTTTAATGTCTTTGTCTAGTAAGTCCAATGTCTAGGCTTCCTTGGGAATGGTTTCTTTGTTCATTGTTTTATTCCTCTGAATGAGCCATGTTTTTCTGTTCCTTTAGATATCTTGTGATTTCTTTATTGACAATTGGCCATTTAATTGTTATAAAGTGGTAACTTTGGAAATCAGGTTTTCTCTATTCTCCAGGGTTTGTGGGTTTTCTGTTTGTTTTTTTTGTTAATGGCTGTAGTAGTCGATTTGTTTTGAGACTTTTCCAAATTATTTTTGCGAAGATATTCCTTTTTGTAGGTGATTACTAGTGTCTCAGTTCTTCTAGCTTGTATTCAGCTAATGTTTGTTTGGACAGCAATTTCATTGAATGTCAGATGCTCAGAAACACACTAAAAACACCTCAAACAGATTTAGTCTGTACTGGGGCACTCTTGCCACTTGGCTGGCTTGCTCTGAGTTTTAGACTCAGTCTGAGAATAAGCCTAGGGTCTTTTCAGGATTTTTCTTAGCATGTTTTTTGGCCTGGGCGTGCATGTAGCTTTTAAAATTCACCGTATACATGGCTGCTTTTGAATGATCTAATTTCCTAAGGTGTCTCCCCCCAGCTTCTCCTTTGGGCCTGGATCGTCTATTGTATGTGTTGTGTCTGTAAGTCCCCCACCTCCCTAATCTCTTGCCTCAGATGTCAATAGATCTTGTAAACTTCCTTGTAGCTTTTATGAGTAGTGCCCACTACTTTTCCTGCCTGTATTCCAAGTTATGTGAAATAGAGACAAGGTTCTTGCCTTAATTCCTTCAGGTATCTCCCAGACAGGTTAGAATAGACATGCACAATATGTTCTTACTCTGTTCCCTTGGGTTCAAGGTATGGCAGAATGAGAACCAGTATACTGCCTACTCAAGACTAAGACTGTCCTTACCTTAGGGGAGGGTAGGAGAAGAGCAAGTAAACTTCTACAAAACTTTCCTCCCATTTGAGGTGGCTTTTACTTGATTGGAACATTTGCTTATTTGCTGTAAACCTTAGTTTTTCAGAACCTATACAAAGTTTGTTCAGATAGCTTCTTGTTGGTGGTATTCTTGATGTTTCTGTGGGTGAAAGAGAGCTTGGAGCTTCCTAGTCTACCAGTTTGCTGACATCTGATAGTGACTTTTTAAAAAAAGTGCGTGTGTGTGCACTCTCTCTCTTCCTCGCGCGCTCTCTCTCTCTCGCTCTCGCTCTCTTGCTCTCTCGCTCTCTCTCTATATGTATATAACATAAAACTTACCATTTATTTCTAAACATACAGTTCATTCATTCACACACAGTTATTAAGTCATTACATTGCTGTGCAACCATCATCAGTGATGTTTTGATTACAAATGATTTGACTTCTTTTGCATACTTCATTCTATATGACATCTCTATGGCATTTAAAGTTTTTTCTTAAGGCATTTCTGCTCTTAAGTTCCTTCTGAGAGTTACTTCAGCTTTCATGATGCTATTTTATCTTCTTTCTTTTCTTCTCGGTGTACTTATCAAGCAGTTTTGCTCTACTTACTTTTGAATGTCAGTGTTTCCCAAGGTTCTATTCTTCACTTTTTTTCTATATTCTCCGTATGTTCATTTCTTGTTAGGTAATTGCATTTGTTCTCAAGGATTTAAGTGTGCTCTCATGACTCCCAGATCTGCATCATAGTCCCAGTCTCTGTTGAACTCATATTTTCAGCTGCCATCTAGTTATTCATAAAATGATGTCCCACGGGAACTTTAAATTTACAATGTCTAAAGCATTTATCCTCTCTCTCCAAATTATATTTTCTGCCTTGGTTAATGAAGTCACTATCTATTCACATAAACTAGAGGATATATAATCATTCTTACATAATCATTTTTTTTTTTTTTTTTTTTTTTTTTTTGAGACAGAGTCTCGCTTTGTTGTCCAGGCTAGAGTGAGTGCCGTGGCGTCAGCCTAGCTCACAGCAACCTCAAACTCCTGGGCTGGAGCGATCCTACTGCCTCAGCCTCCCAGGTAGCTGGGACTACAGGCATGCGCCACCATGCCCGGCTAATTTTTTATATATATATCAGTTGGCCAATTAATTTCTTTCTATTTATAGTAGAGACGGGGTCTCGCTCTTGCTCAGGCTGGTTTTGAACTCCTGACCTTGAGCAATCCGCCCGCCTCGGCCTCCCAAGAGCTAGGATTACAGGCGTGAGCCACAGCGCCCGGCCACATAATCATTCTTAACCCTTCTTTGCCCTCTTTCAGTTATTCATTGGACTCTTTTGCTTTTAATGCTCATTCTTGTTTCCTCAGTTTAGTTCAGTCTTCTTTTATCCTCTTTTGCTTGTTTTACCACAGTAATACATCCTCCTTATTGCTCTCTTTTTCACCTAACTCTTCTGCTTTTAATTCATTGTCTTTATTTGTGGCCAGACTTTACTAAAATAAAAGCCAGTCATACCATTCTACTTCCTCTTCCAAATTCCTATGGTTCCAAATGGATATCAGAAGATATCTTAGAGTGGTATGTTATACCTTTGATGTTCCCTAACCCATCTTCACAACTTTGTCTCCTGCACCTCCTTTTTCTTACCCTTCCCAGTATTGAGCATTCTGTTCTCATTCTCTGAATTCTCCTTGTTTTTCTTCTCTCTAGATTGCCTTCCCTGTCTCCATTGTATTCCTTCTAAATTCTATTCTTTAAGGTTCAGCTCAAATTTTGTCTCCTCTGAACTTCTAGAGACACAAAGTTCCCCCCCACGGAGGAGGAGGAGAGAGATTTATAAATAAGTAATTATAAATAATTAATCTAGCCTACTTAAGTAGCACTCTGGGAGGCCCAGGCGGGAGGATTGCTGAGGTCAGGAGTTCAAAACCAGCCTGAGCAAGAGCGAGACCCCGTCTCTACTATAAATAGAAAGAAATTAATTGGCCAACTAATATATATAGAAAAAATTAGCTGGGCATGGTGGCACATGCCTCTGGTCCCAGCCACTTGGGATGCTGAGGCAGAAGGATTGCTTGAGCCCAGGGTTGCTATGAGCTAGGCTGACGCCATGGCACTCACTCTAGCCTGGGCAACAAAGTGAGACTCTGTCTCCAAAAAAAAAACATTCTCTCAGAATGTTGGTCAAGGCAGCAAAAGGGACATCTGAGGCGGTCTGAATATAAAAATGTTCACATTCCAGCTGGAGAATAGAGCAGGTGTAAAGACAGTGGGGTAGAGTAAGCGTGGCTTATTTGGGAAATGACTGGTAGCACTCTGTGGTTCAAGCCTAGCTATATGCATGTAGAGAAAATGAGGCCGGAAAGGTATGGTTGGAGACTGATTGGGAAGAGCCATTGTTGTACTAAATAATTTGGAACATTGTGTGTGTGTGTGTGTGTGTATGTGTATACACACATAAATGGGGTCTCACTCTGTTGCCAAGGCTGGAGTGCAGTGGCGCGATCATAGTTTCTGTAACCTTGAACTCCTGGGCTCAAATGATCTTCATACCTCAGCCTCCAAAGTAGCTGGGACTACAGGCATGTACCACCACTTCTGGCTAATTTTTCAATATTTCGTAGGCACAGGTTTTTACTGTGTTGCCCAGGCTGGTCTTGAACTGCTGGCCTCAAGTGATCTGCCCACCTTGGCTTCCCAAAGTGGTGGCATTACAGGTGTAAGCCACTGCATGTGGCCTGTTATTTAATTTTTGACTATAATTATTTTGGGGATCATTGACATGGGTGTCACACTGGTTAAACAGATTTAAATTGTATTTCATTTTAGGTTTTTAAAATTCCCTAAGGAAATTCTGTTTTCATTTTCATATCAGTGCTTAATTTGAGAAATTCCTTACGTCTTTAGTGAAGGAATTTATTTAAAACAACATTCTGCTACTTATACCAAAAATATTTAAATGATATAATCCTCTGTTACCAAAATTTGGCAGTATTCTTGTAGTATCAGTGGTCAGCCTATTTTAGATGTAGTTTGGTTTTCAGAAGCTCTCGTTTTGCTGTCACAGTTTCAGTGGCTTTTTTTTTTTTTTTTGGTAGTTTCTCCAAAAATATTTCTATTAGGTTTTGAATAGTAACCATTTAGATTTTGAAAATTTACCTAAAGATGAATGTTTCTTATGATAGCGTATTATCTTTCTAGTGCCATGTGTTATTACTAATGGACTTAATCCTAAGTGATGTTTTACATGGAACTTTTATTTTTGTAATTCAGAGCTATCCAGAAAACTAAAGTTTGCAGCAGTGTTCAGTTGAATAATTTTTTTCCCACTTCTTTTGCTTTATCTCTCTTGTGAGATAACACAACTGCCCCCCATATCAGTGTTTCTCAGGAAATATAAAATGTTCATGCTTTAGAGATTATTATAAAATGTTACACTTATAATTAATTATGTCTGTGTTTGGGTGTATATGTGAAAATACTTCTCTTAATGTCACTAGCTTCTTTAAAAATATAACTACTACAACTGGTCTTCTAGTTTCCAACTATTAATAGCAAAAAATTTCATTATTGTAATTTTTTTGACATCAGTTAGCCCCTGTCTTATATATCCTCTCTCTGCATGCTTAAATTGATGATTAAGCTATATCATGGACATGTGAAAGTAGAGAGTAGCTTTGTTTCATGCATAAATCATAAAATGAACAGGACTATATGCTTTGATTTTCATTCCTTGTGAAATGTTTTTATCCATGGAGTAATGTTAATTAATTAATTAATTAATTTATAAATTTCAGAATATTATGGGGGTACAAACATTTTGGTTACATATATTGACTTTTCATTCCCCCAAGCCAGAGCTACAAGCCTGCCCAAACCCCAGATAGTGCACTCTGTACCCATTAGTTGTGAATTTACTGATCCCTCCACCCCCCCTCCCACCTGCCCGGCAGCCGATGAATATTACTTCCATGTGAGCACCTAAGTGCTAATCAGTACCAATGTGATGATGAGTACATATGGCAGGAATGTTAATTTCTGTTAAGGCTCTGAGTCCCAGTGCTAGAATATGGGCTTTAGAAAAAATGAAGTCTTATTCTGTATTACTTTGTAGAACTCTAGAGTGTGGAATAAAAGTCAGGATTCCTTGTCCCAATTTATGGTTCGATATACACATTCCTTGCATTGTGCAGCTTCTCCACTGCATTAGAGTGAAAGCCTGCATCCCTCTCCCTGACCCCAGCGTCTTGACTTCTCCTTAGCTTCAGTTGGTATGTGCTTTAGAATTTAAGATTATGCTAGAAGAGTACCTTCTTGCTAATTTTATTACTCTCATAAAGGCACATAATTTTTGCTCATAAGTGATGCTGAAACGCAAAACACAATCCCATGCTACTGTAAAATTAAAGGATGTGGAGACAGGTCCAAACACCTAGTGACCATATGCAGTTAGTGTAGGCAGCTAGTTTTTCATTAACAAATGAATGATTTTGTTTTTTTTTTGAAATGGGGTATCCTTCTGTCCCCCAGGCTGGAGTGCAGCGGTGCTATTCTAGCTTACAATAAGCTTGAACTCCTGGATTCAAAGGATCCTCCCACTTTACTCTCCCAAGTAGCTGAGACCAGAGGCTGGGACCAGGCTGCGCCGCTAATTTTTTTAATTTTTTGTAGTGGTGGGGTCTTAAACTCCTAGCCTCAAGCAATTCTCTGCCTCCACCTCCCAAAGCACTGGGATTGCAGGTGTGAACCACTGTAGTTGGCCCACAATGCATGATTGAGTACTATAGTCATACAAAAGTCAAATGCCTATTATGTTAAAAAAAAAATGTACTTGGGACTACTGCATTGGCAAAGGGTTTAACATCGTGACCTGAGAATTACTCTTACGGTTTTATGCCCACATGACTAAGATGTCTATTTTCTGTTTATGTTGTTCCTATCAATATGGAGACTACTTCTTAGAGCTTTCAAATGTCAGTGACAGAAATACAAGAAAGAGAGGGAAGTGGGACTATTAAGGACCAAACACTTTACATAGTTAATTCATTTTATATTCACAAATCTGTTATGAGTTATAGCTGGGTAGTTGTTATCCTCATTTTACAAAAAAGAAAACTGAGGATTAGAAAGTTTATGTGACTTGTCCTCCCGACAGTAACATGTAAATATACTATTTTTAAAAATGCTTTTCCTTGATTTTTTTTCATGGTTGACTCTTGACTTATCTGGAATTTATTACATTATCAAGCATGAATAAAAAATCATTCTCCTCCATAGTGCTGTGCTGTTTAGTGATAGAAACAGCATTTATGAAAGAGTGATACTTTGAAGATTGCTTAGTATTATATGAATGTTCCTCTTGCTCTTATCATATGGCAAGATACAGTCTGAATAAATGCCTTCCCACTTCAACACTGACTGGTACACTTTGACATTGCCCTGAACTTGGTGAGATAATATCCACTTAAAAACAAAAAAGCTCATGTTTATCCTTTACTACTGGTTGCCCTAGAAAGTGTCTCAAAGAAAGAAAGAGGATCCTATGAAAAACCAATACATTTTTATAATTAAAAATGTACATGACTTACATTTGTGATTATGGAGAATTTATTTTATATTAAACTTCATGTTTATTAACTTGTTTAGCCATTACCTTGTAAAATATCTGTAGACACAAATCTAGGTTTCTGGATGAGTATCTGTGAAATGAAGATAAATGTAGTAGTATAGGGAAGTGAGAGGTAAATGATTTCATGCTTTTATGAGGGAAAAGTGCATGAATTGAAATCACTTTTGGCCAATCTGTGGCGATTTTCCTGCTTCTATGCCTGGCAGATTTAGAAAGTAAAAAATCTGTATATGAAATAAAAACAACTCTTCTCCCACCACTCATGTAACCTTGGAGAGGTGTTAACTGAACACAAGATGTGTTATAGAGGGGAAATGAAATATTAAAGCATGTTTTATTCTTTACTCATAAAAAAGTAAAGTGAGCCAATTTGGCTCATAATGTGAGCCAAAAAACTAACTATCTCTTTGTTTCTTTAGGATGGATTGGATGCTTTGGTATATGATTTGGATTTTCCTGCCTTAAGAAAAAACAAAAACATTGACAACTTTTTAAGCAGATGTAAGTAATTTTTTGTGGAGGTTTATAACAGACTGCATATAGCTACCCCTTGACTTAGATCATTCCAACCCTTCCTTTTTTTCCCCCACTTGTTTACTTTCTGATTATTTCATCAGTAATTCCTACATAAAATTAGTAGGAAATGTGAAAGAAACTTTATTAGCCAGTTTGGATGTCTATCAGGAGAATCTACAAAATATTTTGAAGAGAAAGGGATGAAAAAAAAATAGCTAACACAAAATATGCATATATACACATGCACATTGAGTTTCAATACTGTTACATTTGTCCTCTATTTTTCTTTTATAAATGAATTGACTATTATATTTTGACACCAGCATATAAGAATAGATTATATATGAAGAGCCTTCTTACTGCTGAGATGGGAATTTTTCTCCACGAAAACTGTCTTAAGTTTTATAGATGTTCTTTTTAAACGACTCCTCTTTGGATTTTGATATTCTAAAATTTAATTAACTTATTAAAATAATTTTACACTTTTAATCTTCAAGCATTGATACCAAGATTTAGATTATAAAATCCTCCTACCCCATTTATTTATTTCTGTTCCTAAACCATAAATATTGATACATTTAAATTAGGTTGGTTTTGGCGTTATTGTTCAATTTTGGTTACATATATTTTATTAGAAAGGTTTTATTTTTCTAAAAGTCATATCTTTTTAGTTTGTCATTCTTTTTATCATTTGTACACTTTGGAATCTTACCTCAGAATTTAACTTGTCAATTTTATGTTCTTTTAGTTTTTTTCTTTTTTAAAAAAATACTTATCAGTCTTAATTTTATTTTGGAATGTGGCACCAGATTCTGAATTGAGAGCCTTTTAAATATAAAAGTTAATTTCTCACATCCTACTGAAATAGCAACAAAATTTTATTAGTGTTTACATTTGCTTACCTTCCTATCTGACAATGTAGTGAAAGAACTAAAAAAAATGGAGAGACTCGACTATTTCTCATTTGATGAAGAGTAAATGCTCGTTAGTCCAAAGGCAGGATGTGTGTGTGTGTGTGTGTGTGTGTGTGTGTGTGTGTGTGTGTGTGTGTGAGAGAGAAAGATTGATTGATTGATTTTGTAAAGTAGGGTAGCAAAAATTGAGACACATGCTTCCTTAATGTTTAAGGCAGTTTTATTTATAATTGCTGAAAAGTAGAAGCAACTCAAGTGCCCATCAACTGGTCAATGGATGACAGATTTTGGTATAGCCACATAATGGGATACTACTCAGTAATAAAAGGGAATAAATTAATGATATGTGCAACAACTTCAGTAAGCATCAAAAGCATTCTATCAAGTGAAGCCAGACACAAAAGTCTACATACTGTGTGATTCTATTTATAGGACATTCTGGAAATACAAAACTTTTGAGATAGAAATCATATGAGAAGTTGCCAGCATCTAGAGTATGAGTGCAGGGCATAGAATGAGGCATGAAGAAATCTAGGGATTCTGTAAATTCTTTGCGGTGGTAATTACATGAGTATATGTGCTGATCAAAACCCATTGAAACCTGCATATAAAAAGGATCATTTGCTGTCTGTTAATTGTACATTAATAAACTGATGTTTAAAAAACCATAAAATTTAATCCTCATTTAGTAATCAACCAAATTCTAAAGCAATGTGTTATTTTGAGAAAAAATAATCCAATTCTAGTAAGTTAATTTTTAAGGGAAGACAACATATATGGCAACCATGAGATCATAATAAAATAAGAAAACAAAATTCACCTTGTTAAGAAAATATAATTCACTTTGAACAAAATCAAGGTGAATTATAAATGTAAATAAATTTAAATGTATTTTTCTAATATAATTATAATATTTTCTTTTTTTCTAATATTACCTTTATATAATAATGAGTAATAGATTTTTATAGCTTAGTAATGTTTTCAAAGATTAGTATTTTACACACTACTGAAATTCTTTTATATGAATATTCATAGCTTTTATCAGTGAGTACATTAAAATTATTAAAGATAAATGTTTGTTTTGATTTACTTTTTGCTGACATATATCAGACTTATTAATTTAAGAGTGCACCTGGCATATGGTCTAAATTCTTTAGAGAATTCAGCTTAAGTCTTACTAAAGTAAGCTTCATATATCATTTTAAATCATTATGCCTAACTGTATTTCAGCCTATTAAATTGTATCTCTTCGTGTTGAGGATTGTGTGGAAACTAAAAAGGAAAAGAGAATCTGTGACCATTTGACTGAATACTTAGTTAAATATAAAGATTTGCTTTTCTGAACTCTCATGTATGATACCTGAATAATGGGGACTACAGAGAAAATGTTTATCAGCCTTACCTACCTGATAAAAACATTCTTAAGGTGAACTTTGAGTAGACGTTAGATATCCAGAGAAAATGAAGCTATCATGGTGAGAATTAGTTATATTTTGAAGAAACATGTTGGGAGTGGAATCATGGGGAGGAGGAGAGAGGGAATTTTATACAGTGATTATGATTGTATGTGCTTATAGAGCATTATGGATGTCACAGCAACTTTGGTGTGTAAGATTCATAATTACAGTACGTTAATAGAAAAGCATGCTTATCAAACAAATCTTTTTTTTGTATGTTTTTTGAGACAGAGTCTCGCTTTGTTGCCCGGGCTAGTATGAGTGCCATGGCGTCAGCCTAGCTCACAGCAACCTCAAACTCCTGGGCTAAAGCGATCCTCCTGCCTCAGCCTCCCGAGTAGCTGGGACTACAGGCATGTGCCACCATGCCCGGCTCATATTTTCTATATATATTAGTTGGCCAATTAATTTCTTTCTATTTATAGTAGAGACGGGGTCTTGCTCTTGCTCAGGGTGGTTTCAAACTCCTGACCTCGAGCAATCCGCCCGCCTCGGCCTCTCAGAGTGCTAGGATTACAGGCGTGAGCCACCGCGCCAGGCCTCAAACAAATCTTAACAGTCTAAAAGAAGGTAATGGAGGAGGAATGAATGAAGAAAATTCATGAACCTGAGAATATAAATACAATAGAGAGCATTTGTTTGGAATTAAAAAAGTAAAGCCAGAACTATTTTATGATAGTTTACATTACAGAAGTAGCATAATAGCTATGGTAGTGATGGTGCAGCAGCTGTCTGCTTATACAAGCATACAGAACAGTTGGTATATATATATATATATATATATATTTGCTTTGGCAGTAATATAATTATTTATTGAAAAAGTAATGAGAGTAATTACTTTTCAGAATTTAATTGTGATCAAAAGGCTGAATTGGTTAGCATTGGGATGTGACAGAAACCTTGAGGCAAAGCATTCAGTTCACTTTAGACCAGCGTTGTTCAAGAGTTGCACTTTTGACTTTGTTGCAGAGCTGTTCTTTGCATTGTAGGATGTTTAGCAGCAGCCCTGGCCTCTTTCTTTGTAATCCTACTAGTATACCCCAAACTACCATCCCCAAGTAGGACAACCAAAAATGTCTCTACACATTGCTAAGACTTTATGTAAATGAAGGAAAGAAATGCTGGGCACAGTTAGACATGTGTTCCAAGCTTGGGAAATTTAATCAAATTTATAGAAAAGATAAATCCTATTAATAGTGATTCCAAGTGAAGGATGAAATTTCAAAAAGGAGTAACCATTAGAAGATTATAGTTATAGCTTCTTCCTCAGGGAGTTCTTAGCTTAGCTTGGAAAGTATATGAACATCATATCAGAATATGAATGCATACCCAGGGAGTAGTATAAATCTATAAAAATTGTGTTAGGCTAGTAGCCTATGGTGAGCCAAGACTTACGAAAACTTCTTAAGACATTTAAAAGTCATTCTCTCCACCCCCCATTCTTCCCGCTTAGAACTATGGGTTCAAGATGTGTGAAAACCTGTAATAATTAAACATTTTTAAAAATGAAAAGATGTATGAGAAAAAGATAAATTCACTACATGAAACCATTCCTGAAATAGTTTTTGAGCGTCCAGTCACTAAAGACATGAAGAATAAGACTTTTTATTAAAATCTGTAGCTCTTACCATCTTATGGATGGAAATACAAAACAAATAGTAATTTATGCCTTTATAATAGTAGAAATTTGCAAGGAATGTCATGATACACAGATCTTGAGGGATTAAAGAAAGGCTTCAGAAAGAAAGTAATATTTGGGTTGAGTAAAGCCTGGGCTAGATTTCTCAGTTGAGAAAGGACAGTTCAGGCAGAGAGAGAACAGCATTTAAATCTCAGAGCCTTCCAAATGTATTATATCTTTGAGGAACCAGAAGTTTGGTGTAAACTGAACTTAGTTTATGATGAGAGGGAAAAGGTGAGGAGGACAGAGGGCAAGAGACAAAAGTGAAATGGCAGGTTGGGGCTTTGAGTTAATGGGGTTTTTGGATAATAGAAAAGAATTACTTAGTTGCTTGGTTTTTGTTTTCATTCTTATGAGTTTTTAAAACTTAAGGAATTGAAGTTCAGGGAAAGAGAAGAAAAATTGAGCACTTTAAATGAGTTTACACCCACAAATCTAGACAGATTACACCCTGGAATATTGAATTAACATGCTTATGGGTTTGAAGATCTGTAGAGAAACTTTGAAAAATGGAATAGTTGCCAGAAAATTAGAGATAAATGGCATTGTTATAAAAAATACTGAAAAGACTGATATATGCAGATTTCTGATCTATGTTCAGACAGAGATTTGAACTTTTCCTCATTATTATTCTTGTTTAAGCTCTATCATTTCTATTTAAATGGTCAGAAATCTTCCAGTCTTGCTAAATTTACTTTTGCCCGTGTACAGTTACCTACATTGCTGCCAGAGGATTCTTTTTTTTCTTCTCCTTGAGACAGAGTTTCATTCTGTCACCCTGGGCAGAGTGCAGTGATGTCATCATAACTCACTGCAGCCTTAAACTCCTGGGCTAAAGCCATCCTCCTGCCTCAGTCTCCCAAGTAGCTGGGACTATCGGTGTGTGCCACGATGCTCAACTAATTTTTTCTATTTTTTAGTAGAGACAAGGTCTCGCTCTTGTTCAGGCTGGTCTCAAACTCTTGAGCTCAAGCCATCCTCCTGCCTCGGCCCCTCAGAGTGCTAGGTTTATAGGCATGAGGCACCGAGGCTGGCCCAGAGGATTCTTTTTTAATTGCAAATTTAAGTCAGACCCTATTCCCAGCCTTTCAGTGGATTTTCTAAAGTTAGTGCTGTGTGAACTTTCAAGTTACATTCTTAACTGTGTGCCTCTCCTCCTTGTTTCCTTGCACATTGGCAACACAGCTCACATTTATTTCCTGGAAAGTACTATGATATCCTTTCCATAAGACTTTTTAGATGTTGTTTTCCTCTTTCTGGAATTCCTTGCAACCTCACCCAACTTAAAGGAGTCACCCTTTAAATTTCACATAAGCCTTCATTTTCCTTTCCCAACTTCTTGGTTATCTAGGTATCATAGATCTGATACTCTGAGTGTGTACTTTCATGGCATCTTGTATATTTATCACAGTTTATATTTATGTGACTATTTGATTGGTATCTGCTATGGTTTCAATGTTCCTACCAAAACTCATTTTGAAATTTTATCACCAATGTATTAAGATGTGGGCCTTTAAGAAGTAATTAGGACATGGGGCTCCATCCTCATGAGGGAATTAATGCTGTTATCCCAGAGTGGGTTACTTAGAAAAGCAAGATCTCTCTTGCATGTATGCTCTTGTCCTCTTTCCTGTTACCACTTGATGACCCTTGCAGGATGCTCCAACACCATGTTCTTGGACTTCCCAGTCTCTGAAACCATGAGTCAAATAAACTTTTCTTTATAAATTTCCCAATCTGTGGTATTCTGTTACAGGAGCAGACAACAGACTAAGACAATATCCATTTCTCTTCTCCTCCTTCCCCTGTCACTAGATTTTAAGTGCCATAAGAGTAGGGACATTTATATTTTTACTGCCTAACCTGACAACATATTAAGTACTCAATAAACGTTTGTTAAATGTATTCATGGTTAAATGCTGACATGTTCGAAATCTAAAAAGTACAGATGGTCTCAGACTTACGATGGTTTGACTGAAAATTTTTCAACTTTATGATGAGTTTTTTAGAATGTGACCCCATTCTCCATTGAGGAACATCACTGGTGCTGTAAAGTTTTATCATTTGGTTTAAAGTTGTATCTGCCAGGTTTTTCTACTGGAAAATTTTCCCTTCTCATATTTTATTTATTGGAAGCAAGTCACTAGTTGGGAGGGGTATTAATAAGCTCTATCTTCTGGAGGGGGAACTAATTACATATATTATTTGGAATTCTATATGGAAGATTTGTCTTTTCCCCCATTTATTTATTAACTAATTCATTGGTTCATATCAGTGCAGATTACATATACTTATTTTATACTTTGAGTCGTAATCCAATAGTGCATTATTTTGTTGCTTAAATTGTTTCCATTTTGGCCATTTGGGAGCTCTTTCAGGTTTAACCTTGTACTCCTGTGTTCTTTTGACATGTCCTCATTTAAAAAAAAAGAGAGCACTTCTTTATTTTTGACATTACAAGATACTCCAAGCTCAACTTGTATTAGTATTTCCCCTCCTGGCCCTAAACTCAGCCATTTTTCTGAAGAGCCTTGGTCCCTTTTATTGGAGAATGATATTCAGAAACCATGATCTTGGTGCTGGGTATGCTCATTGCTACTGGGATTTCACTGCTTCAAGGCCCTCTCAGCTGACAGAGGAAATAATATATATGTGTACTAAACCCAGGTACATACATATATACACACATATCTTTAATTATTTCTGTATCTATCTCTATACATGTTAAAGTAAATGTGTTTATACTGATATCACCAGCTCTAATCTAGCACCACAAGTTCATTCTATTCTTCCCCCTTGCTTATTTGTAACTTGCTGATGAAACCTAGATTATCTCTAATATATTAAGTAATATACACATGGAATAACTCATATCTCCTGTGAGAAATGAATTTACTAACTGGAGTGCAATGTTTTTGTAAGATTACTTTTTGCCTTTAGCCTTTCAGTTTTCAGCCAAAATACTGTTTTCCAAAATTACTTAGGTCAGTTTCTTTTTTAGCCACAATCTTCAGTGAGGGTATGTCATATGTTTGTCATACACTTGGATTCATTTGTTAGAGTCTGGGTTATATCCTGGGTTCCCCCAGCATCTTGACTGATTTTTTTTTTTTTTTTTTTTTTAGACAGAATCTCACTCTGTTGCCCAGGCTAGAGTTCCATGGCGTCAGCCTAGCTCACAGCAACCTCAAACTCCTGGGCTCAAGCAATCCTTCTGCCTCAGCCTCCCAAGTAGCTGGGACTACAGGCATGCGCTATCATGCCCAGTTAATTTTTTCTATATATTTTTAGTTGGCCAATTAATTTCTTTCTATTTTTAGTAGAGACTGGTCTCACTATTGCTCAGGCTGGATTCGAACTCCTGACCTTGAGTGATCTGCCTGCCTCTGCCTCCCAGAGTGCTAGGATTACAGGCATGAGCCACCATGCCTGGCCTTGACTGATTTTTTTATTTGGATACTTTAAAGTATATAAAATTCTGTGGGTCTTAACAAATACTAAAATATGGTTTTGTATCCAGCACTTCAGGACCATACAGAACAGTTCCTTAACCCCTTATTCCTGGGAAACACTGACCTGTTTTTCTGCCTGTATAGTTTTGTCTTTCCAGAATGTCATAAAATAGAATCATATGATAGGTAGCCTTTTGAGTCTGTTTTTCACTTTGCAGAAATGCAGTTAAGTTTCATCAACATTGTTGTGTGATTCAACAAGCCATGATTTTTGGGTGCAAAAGGAAAAAAAATAAAGAATAAAAATATTTGAAAAAATAAAAAAATAAACATTGTGTGAATTAGTAGCTTGTTCGTTTTTTTTTGTAATTTCAAAGCAGTATTCTATTATATGGATATATCTTGGTGTGTCCATTCATCTATTGAAGAACACATTCCTTATTTCCGGTTTTTTACAATTATGAATATATCTATAAATATTTATGTACAAGTTTTTGCATGAACATAGTTTTCAACTCATTTGGGTAAATACCTAAATACTGAGAAGTGGAATTACTAGGTTGTTTGCTAAGTATAAGTGTAACTTATTAAGAAACTGACAAACTGTTTTCCATAGTGGCTATTCCATTTTGCATTCCCGCTAGGAATGAATGAGAGTTTCTGTTCTGTTCATTAAATCATATTTAATGATTATGGGGATGTACAATCTAATAGAAGAAACAGACCTATATAAACAATTCCAGTTCAGATCAATAGGTGAAATATAGGGAGATAGTGGTGTCCCAGCAGAGGAAGTTATTACCTCTACTGAGGTAATCAGGAATGGCTGAGGAGATGCAAGATTAGATCTTGTTTCATAGTAACCTGATCAAATAAAGTAGTGGAGGAAGTCGTTTTACACTGGTGATCAACATCTGCAAAAGCACAGAGATGGGAAACAGCATGGCTTAAGTGGGCAATCATAATTAAGTAGGCATTGCTAGAGCATTGTTGGAAGAAGTAACTAGAAATGTAAGATTGGAAAGTCACTAACAAGATCAAGATGCTCTTTGATGCCATGTTGAGGAATTTGAATTTAGGAGTCTGGATCTTTTTTTTTTTTTTTTAATCCAACTGGATTACTCTGTGTATGTGTGTGAGTGGGTGCATGTATATGCCTATGCACCATTAAAACATGGCATCTTTTCCTGGAGCTTGATTTTATTTTAAGATTTAAGATAACTTTTTACATTAAAACAATCATATTAACATTCTTGTGAACTTTTCAGATAAGTTTAGATAATTTTAGAGCTTGTTAGGGCTACTTTGCTCTGATGGTATGCTTGGTATTTTGGGCTTCTTTAGGCACAGTAGCAGTATTTTGGTCAAATAGTATATGGTACATAACTTTTATTATGATATTTTATCTATTCTGACTTCTTTTTTATTTTTAATTTTTCTTTTTTTTTTCTTTTTTTGAGACGCGGTCTCGCTCTTGCTCAGGCTGGTCTCGAAGTCCTGAGCTCAAACAATCCACACACCTCTGTCTCCCAGAGTGCTAGGATTACAGGCGTGAGCCATCAGGCCTGGCCCTTTTTTTTTTTTTTTTATTTTTTAAGGGATGGGATCCTGCCCTGTTGCCCAGGATGGAGTACAGTGACATGATCACAGTTCACTGTAACATTAACATCACAATTCCAGGCTCCAGTGATTCTCCTGACTCAGCCTCCCAAGTAGCTGAGATTACAGGCGCATGCTACCACGCCTGGCTAAATTTTTTATTTTTTTGTAGAGAAAATCTCGCTATGTTGCCCAGGCTGGTCTTGAACTCCTGAGCTAAGCTGTCCTCCCACCTTGTCCTCCCAGAGTGCTGGGATTACAGGAATGAGTCATCATGCTCGGCCTGTTATGATATTGTTTAAAAAACTCTTCTTAACATTTCTGAAATTGGGATGTGTCTTACAGTCCTATCATGGTACATAGAAAAATGATGCATTTTCTTAATAAAATCTAGGATATTAGGCTAGGCAAAATATATCTTTTTTGTTGTTGTTAGAAAAGCAACACGATCATTGTAGAAAACTTCAAAAATACAGAAAATGTGACAAAATAATCTGTAAATCTATCACAGTCAAAGATGACTGCATTTATTTTTTTGGCATATTTCCTTCTCATCTTTTTTCCTATTCATATCTATATATCAGTATATATTTATGTTTTTAGAAAATTAAGTGCATATACTATATGCAGTTTATTTCTTTGTTCAAGATTGTGTGCTGAACATCATTCTATGTAGTTAAATATTCAACAACATAATTTTAAATGTTGCCTTATATGCCATCATATGTATGAAATTATTTACTCTTTAAAATTTTAAACATATTATTGTAGAAATCTGGGCCACACATCATATCTATAATAATTTCCTTAGGAAAAATTCCTAAAAGTAAAATTTAGTTAGGTATAAAGTATGATTTTAAAAAGACTTTTATGACAAATCATTGAATTTTTAGTAACCTGGAAACTATAAATTTTTAGCATTTTAGCACTGCTCCTTTTGATAACTTTTGATTATTTAGAGAATAGTCAGCTAATTAGTGGTTGTCAAGACTTATCCTTCCAACTTATGACTCAATTTTTCTCATTTCATTTTTTGCATAAAATATTCTAAAGTAGTATCTCACTTCTCTGAATCTAAGCTTTCTGTCAAGCATCACCTGTCTCAACATAGTTGATGATCAGAAAATTGGTAAAAGGGTCCAGATGACCACACAGTCCTATTTAGAGGTTTTAGAATGAATGAGGGTTTCAAATTTATAATTTTTAAGTACTATTTTGCATGAAACAATACTCTGAATAACAAACAGGTTGATATTTGCTATGGGAAAAGATAGAAATCTATAAGAAAGATTGGAAGTTCTGAGAAGTTCGCAGTTTTAGACAAGTGGCTGGGGTAGGCTTCACTAAAGGTGACATTTGAGAAAAGAGTTGAAGTAGCTGAGGGAGTTAGCCATGTAGGGATGTTGGAGGGAAGAGAGTGGCATACAGAGGAGCAGCCAGTGCAAAGGTTTGAAGGAAGGAGTGTACCTGGCCTGTTTGAGAGGTAGCAAGGAACCAATGTGGCTGGAGAAGATTAAACCAGGGAGAGAATTGTAGGATGATACCAGAGAGGTAAGAAATAGGGAGGCTAAGTCATGTAGAGTCTTGTAGGACATTGTAAAATCCTGGGCTTTTGCTCTGGGTGAGATGGCAAAACATTAGAGAGTTTTTTGAGCAGAGAAATGACGTGATCTGACTTGCGTTTTAAGAATGTCATCTTGTGTTGATAATAGAGTATAGAGAGGCAAGACACAGGGAAATCAGTTAAGAGGCTATGTCAGTAATCCAAGGAAGAGATGATGCATGGTAGCAGTGTAGCCGGTGAGAAGTTACCAGATTCCAGATATATTTCAAAGAGGGAGCCAACATATTTTCCTGAAAGATTGGATTTAGATTGTAAGAAAAAAGAGAGTCAAGAATGCCCCCTAGGTTATTGCCATGAGCAAGATTGAGCCATGAGCTGAAATGTGAGTCATAAGTATAGGTTTTGGGTGAAACTCTCTCTTCAGTTTTGGGCACATTAAATTTGAGTTGTCGGTTACCCAAGAGGATATATTTTGAAAGCAATTGAATATGTAAGTCTGTAGTTTAAGAGAGACATCTGGACTAGAGATAAAAATTTGGGAGTTGATGTGTAGATGATATTTAAAGCCCACCAAAGATGTGATTGTTGGCCAGGTGCTGTGGCTCATGCCTGTTATCCCAGCACTTTGGTAAGCTGAGGTGGGAGGATTGCTTGAGGCCAGGAGTTCAAGTCCAGTCGAGGCACTGTAGCAAGGCCCATCTGTTTAAAAAAAAAAAAAAAAATTAGCCAGGTATGGTGGCGTGTGCCTACATTTCTACCTACTCAGGAGGCTGAGGTGGGAGAATTGTTGAGCCTAGGAGTTTGAGGAGTTTTGAGTGAGCTTTGATGGCGCCACTGCATTCCAGCCTGGGTGATAGAGCAAGTCCCTGTCTCTTAAAAAAAACATGTGATTGTAGATAGAGAGGAAAACATCATCAAGGACTGAACCTTGGGATGTTCCAATGTTAAGAAATATGAGAGAAGAGGAGGAAATAGCAAAGGCAACTGAGAAGTAACTATTGAAGTTGAGAAAAAATAAAACACCTCAGTATTATTGAAAGAATGTGGTGTCTTGGAAGTTAAGTATGTGTACCAGGAGAGAGTGATCAAGCTATGTCAAAGCTGCTGACATATCAAGATAAAGACTGAGAATTGATCATGGATTTAGCAACATGGTGCTCATTTGTGACTTTGACAAGTAGTTTTGATAGAAAGGTATGGACCAAAGCCCACCTGAAGTGGGTTTAAGAGCAAATGCGGCCAGGCGCAGTGGCTCGCACCTGTAATCCTACCACTCTGGGAGGCCGAGGCGGGTGGATTGTTGGAGCTCAGGAGTTCGAGACAAACCTGAGCAAGAGCGAGACCCTGTCTCTACCAAAAATAGAAAGAAGTTAATTGGACAGCTAAAAATATACAGAAAAAATTAGCCGGGCATGGTGGCACATGCCTGTAGTCCCAGCTACTCAGGAGGCTGAGGCAGTAGGATCGCTTGAGCCCAGGTGTTTGAGGTTGCTGTGAGCTGGGCTGATGCCACAGTACTCTAGCCTGGGCAACAAAGTAAAACTCTGTCTCTCGGAAAAAAAAAAAAAAAAAAAAAAAAGAGAGAGAGAGCTAAGGGGAGGAAATATGTAGGAACAAAGAGTATAGACAATTTTTGAGGAATTTTGCTACAATCGGGAGTTGAGTGAGAGAAATGGGGTCAAAAGATGTTTTGTTTAAGATGGGAAAGAAAAGAGCATGATGGAATCTATTTAGGCAAGAGAAAGCTTAGTGAGACAGGAGAAAGAGGGGAGAATTACCAGAACAGTATCCTTGAAATACAGTAATGAAAAAGGATGACATATAGTACATGGGTGGAGGGAATGACTTAAGAGTATGCTCCTATAGGAAAAGATAAAAAGACCAATTATATGAATGTACATGCTGGAAGTTGAGTGTATATGATAATAAGTCAGTGGCAGTTTCCTTCTGATTGTTTCATTTGTTTTAGTGTAATAACCAAAAAGATCATTAGCTGCAAATGAGGATCAGTGTGGGAGATGTGAGAAGAGAGAAGAAAATGTAAAATATGATCTTCAAGAGAGTGGGAGAGTGACTAGACTAGAAATATATGATTGTCAAGTAGAATTAAGGGCCAGGTTGATGTTTGTAATTATGAATTTAAAATAGGATTAATGTGATTTTATGTATGTATTCAGGCATATTCAGTTGCATGGGTGCTGACAGAGTAGTTGGAGGGTTGGATTTAACTAGCATTGTGGTTTTGTCAAACTCAAGTCAAGCAGAAGAGAGCTCAAGGCATTTAAGGTATAGGCAAGGGAGTGATTTTAATAATTGACAATATAATTTAAACTGAATAGTTAGGAAAGAGAGGCTATCAGTGCAATGAGGGACAGTATGAATGGGGTAGGATCGATGGATTGGAGGTCCTGGTGGGGTTGGGGATTGATTGTTGGAGTTAAGCTATTAGAGGAAGTAAGCAGGAAAGCTAAGGAAGTGCTTACAGGGTATAACGTTTGAAATTGAAATTATGGGAAGATTATAATTACTGGTAATAACAAGGTCTAGTATGTGACCATGGAAATGAGTGGCCAAGATAAGGTGCAGGACAAGATCATTGAAGGAGAGAAGTATAGGTATTGATAGGCTAGGGTATTGGAAATATCTATGCATGTATTAAAGTCATTAAGAATTAACCCTTTGCACTTCCTTGCTTTTTTCTCGATTCCTTTATTCTACTCGGGATTTAATTTTTTAAATACCTCAGATTTTACAAAGCGAGGCAGTAGAATAAAAAACTGGAGTTTCTTTTCATACAAACTTATTTATTTGGATTCTTTTATATTTCACATTATTGATACATTCAAAGAGTAATTTTAATCTCTATAATTTTTGCTAACCGTGTCGAGTCACACTTGACATCCGAGTGTAAAGGGTTAAGACAGAAGAATATTAGAAGTTCATTAAACCAGGAATTAAAATTGTCTAGCAGTGAGATGTGGTAATTTGAGGGTCAGTAGATTATAGCAACAACAAGAGGTGGTGGGAGATATAACCTAATACAATGAAAATCAAAGCTGGCAGATGTAGGAGTGAGGATATGGAGATGGCAGTGGAGTTCACCCCCCTCCCACTTTCAGAGCCAGTAGTCTAGAAGGCTTGTGGGAGACCAGGCCACCACTTGAGTGCCTCAAATGAAGCAGTGTCCTCAGAGGGGAGCTGGGTTTTATTAGAGCAGGAGTTGGCAAACTACAGCCCACAGGGCAATTATGACCCACTACCTGTTTCTGTATGGCTTATGAGTTAAAAATGGTTTTTATATTTTTTAATGATTTAAAAAAGTCAAAAGAAGTATAATATGTCATGTGAAATTATGACATTCAGATTGCAGTGTCCATAAAGTTTTATTGGGACATTGCCACACGTTTTAAAATGTGGCTGCCTTTGTGCTACAACAGCTGAGTTGAGTAGCTGCAACAGAAATCATACTTGGTGCTCTCATTTCACACTGCTGTTCAGCACAATGTAGATCATAGTGATGCAATTATAGCTCGACAGTTTTAAGTGCCATTTGTATCACCATAACACATTTATTTTTTAAATTATCAGTGCATACCCATTGTGTCAAAATAAGAGGAGAAAGGTATATTTCAAATGTCCTTTTAAGGCACAGTGGAATGTGGATTATTTTATCCAGTTAGATGGCACAGCATTGTTTTTGTTAGCATCGACAGTATAGCTATACTAAAAAAAGAGTACAGTATACATTGGACATTACCAGACCAAGCATTCATCATAATCTTCCCAACTCATAGTATAGCAACAGTTGAAAAAATAGGAAATTTAAAATGGAATATCTCATCCCAGTATAATTTCTCCACAAAAATAAAAGAAAACGAGGCTGCAATATTCTGTAAGTTTATGAGTGGCTTATTTGTTAGCCAAACAGTGAAAGCTGGTCACTGGTGGCATGTGATTGCAGCTGCCAAACAAATGTGTAGAGATAAAAACTTACTTAAGACTATTAGCCTGTGGGCAAGAACCACTGCTCAGAGAATTGAGGACATTGGGAGCAACATCAGTAGTCACTTGAAAAATAAGACAATATTGAGTTGTTTTCCTTGATTCTTGTTTACTTGTGAAATCAATGCAGGGTTTGAAGTGACTGAAGAGTTAGCTTGTGTGTATAGTCTGCTCTTACAGACTCTGGAAAGCTTGGCCTTTTTTTCTTTAGAATATGTATCATAGCATGAAATTAACATATTTATGTATTATTATTTCTCTTCCCTGTAGAATATGATCTCCATAAGACCAGGGATCTTGTCTGTACCCAGTTTTCAGAATATTGTCTGTCACGTAGTGGGTTCCAAATGGATATTTGTCTTAAATATGTCATCCTTGATTCTAATTTCTTCCTCACATGGTCACTCAACAAGTTTTTCTGTTATGTTTTTTTTTAAGTTTTTTTCCCTGCAAATTTGTCCTTTCCTCTCCATTTTTCTTAGTGCCACTAGGAAATTATTTTGGAAAACAGGTATCACTCATTTTCCTGTTCTTAATGCTTAATTGCTTATTGCTTTTATTATTTATGTCCTATCTTGGTGTTTTGGCATTAATGGGATTATAAAATATTTATATTTACAATTAATTTTAATTGTAAATCTGAGCATATTTTGGTTATGAAGAATGAAGCAATGAGCAATCATTGTATAATCATGTCTTCGAATGTCCTATGCTGCCTAAATGTGTATCAGAGGTACCAGAGATTGTTCAGATTTGAAGGAGGAGTAGGAAATTACTGGTACAGGATGAGGAAGGAATTGACTAATCTGGGATTGTCACAAATTATGTCATAAAACACAGAACTCAGATTAGGAAGGCCATGTGCCAAATAAAGTAAGTGGGATTGTTGTTATGGATATTCTTGACTGTCCCAGAGATTCCAGTAAAGACCCAATCCAAGCTTCCTATATATGGAGCATGGAGATCTGGTAACATCCAGTCATCTAAGATAGGTTTGAGAACATCTTCTAGTGTATGTATCATTTTCTTTCTTGGTTTTCATTTTTGTTGTTGTTTTGTTTTGTTTTATTTTGTTTTGAGAAAGGGTCTCACTCTGTCACTCAGGCTAAGATGCAGTGGCCCTATGATAGCTCACTGCAGCCTCAAACTGCTGGGCTCAAGCAATCCTCTTGCTTCAGCTTCCTGAGTAACTGAGACTACAGGTGTGTACCAATGCACCCAGCTAATTTTTGTTATTTTGTGTAGAGATGGGAGTCTTGCTATGCTTCTCAGTCTGGTCTTGAATTCCTGGCCTCAAGCAGTCCTCCCACTTTGACCTTCCAAAGTGCTAGGATAACAGGCATGAGCCACCACGCCTGGCCATATTCATTATTTTCTATCTATAGGAAATAGATGGTTCCTTTCTATAGGAACCATAAGCCTATGAAGATCAGCCTATAATAGTATCCCCAAGGAGTGGATTTGCTACATTACACTTTACAATAAATAAAGTTCAGTTTTAAGATCCTGATATTAGGGTGGATATGAATAAATATTTCTGAGTGTTTAGAAAACTGAAGTCTACTGGTTAGACTTTTTACCATTAAGTTTTTTTTTTGTTTTTTTTTTTGAGACAGAGTCTCACTTGTTGCCCAGGCTAGAGTGAGTGCCGTGGCGTCAGCCTAGCTCACAGCAACCTCAAACTCCTGGGCTCAAGCGATCCTCCTGCCTCAGCCTCCGGAGTAGCTGGGACTACAGGCATGCACCACCATGCCCGGCTAATTTTTTCTATATATATTAGTTGGCCAATTAATTTCTTTCTATTTATAGTAGAGACGAGGTCTCGCTCTTGCTCAGGCTGGTTTCGAACTCCTGACCTTGAGCAATCCGCCCGTCTCAGCCTCCCAGAGAGCTAGGATTGATTACAGGCGTGAGCCACCGCGCCCGGCCATGTTTTTAATTAGCTCTAGCTTGGACCCTTGGTGAGATGAACTAGGAAAACTGGAGACATAGAAACTGTGAGTTTGACTTAAAGCTGTCAAACAAGAGGCACTTACACTTATTGGTGTGTAAACCTGTATTAGGGCAAGCTAAACCCAAAGCAGAACACAGATCTTTTGGGTTTCAGATGACTTGTCTGCAGTCTTCCTCAAGACTTTACAGCCTATTTATGACTCTAAACTTTGTATAACTAAAGCCAAGGATCCTTTCTCAGCCCCACAAGCTATTATAATAATACGTTATCCTGGTTCAGACTTTCTTACCTCTCATCTAGAGTATTACAGTACTCTTAAAATTTTCCCCACTTCCAGTCTTGCCTATGCTGAATTCATCTTTTACATATTCCCCAGAGTAGTTTAGCTGAAATGTAAGTTTGATTGTGTTATCTGCCTTAATTTCTTTTCATGGCTTCCTGTCCATAGCAGTCGTTTTCAAATTGTGCTTCTCAGGGACTGTATTATGGAAGACCATAAAGTAGATGAGGCTCCAGCCCCTTTCTGACACCTTTGATACCACACCTTCCTCCCTTAAGAGCAGAGGAGTTTCTTTGATCCATTTTACATTTGAACTACTTTAAACTTTAATGTAAAAAGATTTTTGATAAATAATAATTTATACTACTGGCCTGCAGATGAAGTTCAAGCTCCTTAACTAGTTTGGGGCTCTCTAGTCTCTTACCAGTCTTTACTACAAACTTCATACTCTAGCAATACAGAGTCTTTTGTACACAGTTCCACTGTGCTTTATGTTGCCCATCTGCCTGTAATGTTTTTCTCTCATTCTCTCTCACCTGGCTAACCGCTACTCTTCATTTTAGACTTTTTCAGCTGTTACCATCTCCAGAAAGCCTTTCTAGCCATCTCCCACCCAGGCAGTCTTGGATTAGGTATCCTCCTTGGTACTCCAAAAACTCTGTGCTTACCTCCCTTATTACATTTTTTTAAATTATTTGTTTCATTGTTTTTGTTTGATTTGTTAGAGTTTGAACTACTTAAGAGCAGAAGCTGTGTTGTAAAGTTATCTTTACATATATATACAGTGATTACTGTATAGCTTAATGTGTGGTAGACACAAATATTTGTGCAGAGAATTAATTTATTGTTGTCTATATCTCTGGTGCATCTTGCAGTGGATATGTAACTAAAGTTAAATGTACTTTTGTTATCCCTTGTAGAAGTTTGCTCTCTGTTGCATGTGTTTATTGGTCACAATGTACACAAACACTTGAGTTTAAATGTACGTTTAAAAAGAGAGACAAGGATATTAATGCAGCTTTCATTAGGAACTAGAACTTAGGTTTATAAGTTGTTCTGTATTTTGTGCAACTCTGAAATGTGAAGCTTTTCCATGTAATCTCATGCCAATGTTGACCCATGTGGATTAAAATAGCCCTATTTTAATCTATGACCAAATTAGGAATTAGAATATCTACCCAGTGGGGATTTTTAAATTACTGTAGTTTGTAGCTTGACAGGTTTATATAAATAATTGCAGTGATTTTCACTGTGCATTTTAAAAGCTAGGTTCAAATAGAGAAATGTAATGATAAAAATATTAAAGGATTGCCAGTTGGAAAATTTACTGTGATTCTTTAGCATATTTGCCTTTGATATCTTAAGTTAATTAGATCTTTTAAAAAGGATCATCAAAACTTATATGATAAAAAGAAAATTTTATTCTATTAATCTAAAATATCTACTATGTTTCCTAAATTCAGATTTGATGTTCACTTACAATACTGGGAAAACTAGCTAATTATTCTCAATTTTTGTTTATTGTGTAATATTTGTTCTTAAAGTATTCTATTAAGTCAGATTTTAATGAAAGCCTTTATTAGCTATAGTGAAGTCATTCCAGAATTTATTTTTAAAAAATCTCAGCACATTGAACATTTCTCTATTTTATAACTTCAGGTTTCACTGTATATCAAATAATCCTTAATGAAGTTTTTTGTTGTGTTTCTCAAGAACTTGAATGTAAAATAAGTAGTGTTAGTTATAATGCTTTAGTGATTTAAAATTATAAACTTTTCTTTTCATACAGATAAAGACACAATAAATAAAATTAGAGATTTACGAATGAAAGCTGAAGATTATGAAGTAGTGAAGGTGATTGGTAGAGGTGCATTTGGAGAAGTTCAATTGGTAGGTTATTTCAATGAGATTTAAAAAGAACTTTACTAAATTAAAAAATCCACTTGTGTATTTTACATGTTATTTGGGAAAGTGTTGTTTTTATAGAATTCTTACTTTAAATTGCTCTAGACATTCTTGCCTAAGTGTATTAAACCTTAGGATCAGTTCCAGCAATAGTGGGAAGTGTTTTCCCCAAGCATTCATGGGAAGTCTCAAGCATCGGAAAAGAAATCTTTGCTCCTAATATTACACTATGTAAAATGCTATGGAATAGTAGGCTTTATAAAGAGGAAGTAGCATACCTAGCAGGGTGGAGGAGGGGAAGTATGCTATCATATAGGGAATAAAAACATTTTTTTCTAATGTTACTTATTTCTACTAATTAAAGCCTTGACAGTAGCTAGTTTGAACAATTTAACAGAAGATAAGAAATAAAAATAACTAAAACAATAGTATTAAATTATTTAACAAGTGTTAGAATCATTTAGTAAATTGTTCTGTGAAACATTGAGCTGTAAATGTTAACTAAAGGTTCATTATTTTCCATTTTCAATTTTAAAGGTAAGGCATAAATCCACCAGGAAGGTATATGCTATGAAGCTTCTCAGCAAATTTGAAATGATTAAGAGATCTGATTCTGCTTTTTTCTGGGAAGAAAGAGACATCATGGCTTTTGCTAACAGTCCTTGGGTCGTTCAGGTATGATTTTGCTCCTATTTCATTATTGCTGTATTAGTTTGTAACTAAATATATCTGAGAAATTTATTGGCAATTATAAAATTGCCTAATATATCATTACTTTTAAAATCATAAAATTTAATTTTATTGAATTATCTGTAGAGAGAAAGGCCAAAGCAAAATAATTGTGTTTCTGTAGAATTTAAATATGGAAAATGTAATTTAAATGTAGAAGTTAAATATAGAATTTTAAATTCTATATTTTAAATACAGAAGATACAGAAAATTTAAATAATAAACTTTGATTATGGGAAGACATATATTATTATACTTTTACCTTTAAATAGATACTTTTATTTTTATTAAAATGTTAAGTTTTTTCTAAACATGAAATTTTCTTATTTAACTATTAATCTATTTGTGTCTCTTATTTTGTGGAGAGGATGAAGTGGGGGAAATGAAGAGAAAGCGAGAGGAGATTGAGTTAAACTAGGTCTCCAAATAATACTGCATTGGTGTTAGGTTTTCAGTAGAAAGAAAAATACACTAAAAGTCAGTAGCTGTAGGTCCTAGGCTTGACTGTTATGGGCCTATGTATGAAGCTGTGGCCAAGTTATTTAACATCTGTGAGTCATAGTTTGCTCACTTACAAATGTGAAAGTTGTCTTTGATTGATTATTTTCAATTGTGAAGGTACCTTGGGCGATGTCATGGGGTCAAGCAGCATTTTTTGTAGATTATATTAATAATTCTGGGTTTTCTACTTTTGCTTTAGCAAGAGCAGGTCCATGTTTTTATGTCTTATGTATTGTGGTCCTTAATGTAAGATTTCATATGGGGAAAGTAAACTTGACTAGACCATTTCTAATGTACTAACATGCATTTTGTGATTTATTTATTTATTTATAGTATATAATGAGGACTGTTCTAAAGAAGGATACTAATAATTGGAATAAAAAGGATATGGAAAATGTTGAAGATTTATTTTATCTAATAACACTTTAGACTTGAAATGTTTGCTCTGTTTTTATTAACTATATAGATCAGGGTTTCTCAGGCTTGGTGTTATTGACATTTTGGGCCAGATAATTCTTTGTTGTCAAGGGCTATCCTATGCATAATTTCAATTACTGTTATGCTTATTTAGGATGTTTGGCAGCATTCTTGGCCTCTACCCAGAAGATGCCAGTAGCAGCTTTCCCCACCCCACCACAAACTAGTTGTAACAACCAAAAGTGTGTTCAGATGTTATTCGGTGTCCTTTGGTAGGAGTAGTGGTCCGGGAATAGTATCACCGCTGGTTAACAACCACTGATAATACAAATGTGCAGTGTTAAATAGTTAATAGATGTATGATATAATTGTTACTTTCAGGGCTAAATTTACAATTTAGGTACTCAGAGCTTTGTTTCTCTGGATACATTGTCTATCAATAGGGTAAACTGCCACCAAATTAAGGGTGTTTCTTTAATCATGGAACCCAAATGACAAATTGTATACTTTAAGATAGTTGTGAAATGTTTAGTTTCTTATCCTTCCCCCTTTCTCCAAAAAATATTTTTAAATTAAAATAACTAAGTCTGTAACTAAAATTATTAAACACTATTGAAAAAAATGAAACATGAAGATTTTAAGCAATAGATTCATTTTCTTTAGGACTTAGTTTAATTCTAAACATCTTATATTTACTTAAAATGTTCTTTTGTAAATTTTCTCTTGTTTTTACTTCAGTCTTGGTCACATATAATATATCCATGTCTGATATTCTTGCCAATTTCATATTAGTAGATTTCACTCTCCCTACTGTTAGATGCTACTGCTTTTCCTCCCAACCGCTGTCATTTCTTGAGCATATGTTGCTTTAAGTGCTTTCTGTATTCAAGAATCTTCAACAACAGGGCATATCTAACAGGAGATTCAAGAATCTCCTGTTAGATATGCCCCCACATTGTAGATTAATTAATGATTTTGTCTTTTTGACATTTATTAAGCACCTGCTAACTACCAGGCATCTGTATGCTTGACTGATTAGCAGGTACAAAAGTTAAACAAGGCTGGGCAGGTGCCTCACACCTGTAATCCTAGCACTTTAGGAGACCGAATTGGGAGGATTGCTTGAGGTCAGGAGTTTGAAACCAGCCTGAGCAAGAGCCAGACCCTGTCTCTATGAAAAATAGAAAAATTATATGGGTATAGTAGTATGGGCCTGTAGTCCCAGCTACTCAGGAGACTGAGACAGGAGGATCACTTGAGCCTATGAGTTTTAGGTTGCAGTGTGGTATGATGATGCCACTGAACTCTAGCCTGGGTAACAGAGTGAGACCCTGTCTCAATAAAACAAAAACAAAAAAACAATATTTCTATGCTTAAGAGATTTGTATGTTCTTTATTGCAAATGTTACAATTTTTAAAAATATTCTCAGTATAAAATATTTAAATAGTATAGAAAGTTATGAAGAAAAACATGTCTTCATCTAACTCTTCAGAATAACCAGCTTAAGGTTCTTTTGCATATATAAGTGTCTCTATGGCATTTGTGTTTGCTTTTTTTAAAAAAATGTACTTACAACTACTGTTCTGCAATTTGATTATATTTGTATTTTTGCCACTTTTTAAATGAAACAGTTTTGTTTAATCTTAATGAATTTGTTTTTTGTATTTGTATAGCTTTTTTATGCATTCCAAGATGATCGTTATCTCTATATGGTGATGGAATACATGCCTGGTGGAGATCTTGTAAACTTAATGAGCAACTATGATGTCCCTGAAAAATGGGCACGATTCTATACTGCAGAAGTAGTTCTTGCATTGGATGCAATTCATTCCATGGGTTTTATTCATAGGTAAAGATAAAAATGCTTTAAATTGTCTCATTTGTTGAAGGGAGTAGGTGAAAATAACTTTATTTGATAAACATTTCTCACTCTAGTCTACTCATTTTCCTCCCCATGACATGGTGGCATTTCAAAATTTAAAACTTGAAGTTCATAGTTTGAGCATTTCAGTTTAATGTTGATATAAATGTATATCTTTAATATCCCTTATCAGATTATATATATTTTATATGGTATTCTGAAAAGTGAAGGTTGTAAGATAGTTTTCTAAGGTATGTGCAGAGTGTTAAAACTTTGATTTTAATTTTCTGTATGTAAATTACTTTGCTTTTAATTAGTGGGTAAGTCATATTTATTCATTAGAATAGTTTCATTTGTTCCGCACATACTGCTTAAATCCTATGTGCACTTGCTGTGCCTGCATGTCGGGGATCAAATTGAAAGTGAGGTAAACCATGTCCTGGGGTTATTTATATATTTATCTATCTTATATGTTTCAATTACTTTTTATGTCTGAGGGTTATATATTTGATGGTTAATCTCTCTCAAATGATTGGATTTTCCCTCTGGAAGAATCAAACTCTACTTACAAGAAAAAGAAATAATGTATGTCTTCTTCTGAGACAGTAACATACAAAGGAGTTTCCTTGATGAAATTCAATTTATGGATACAGATAGAGAGCATGTATAGATGAAGGGTGGCCATATCTAGATGGGGTGAGAATACCTAAAATAACTGATTCATAATCTTTTTATAGTGTCTGATCTGTTTCAGAAATACTCTGCTGGTTTTTTTTCCCCCTTAGAGATGTGAAGCCTGATAACATGCTGCTGGATAAATCTGGACATTTGAAGTTAGCAGATTTTGGTACTTGTATGAAGATGAATAAGGTTAATTAATTAGATTTGAATTTAGTTTTTGCTAATTCAAGATAAATGCTTCTCTAGAAATGCTATAAGAATTTACTAACCATATCTGGACTTGTCCAGAATTGATGTGACGTTATTTGTTAAACTAGATACCATGGTTTCAATGTTGTATTAGTAACTTGTTAGTGATTTATTTTTTCCTCTCTATTTAGGGTAAATGTGGATTGCCAGATTTACAAATCTTTCATAACAACTCTGTAATATATACTGCTGGTAACTAGGACTGGAATTAGCTTAAATGTCACTAAATACTTATGCCACTGTTAAAATTAGACTTTCATAAAAATTGGATTTCAGTAATGTGTGTGTTTTTTAGTGTTTTACGTACCTTCTGTTAACATGTAAATGATTATACTGCTTGTTTTAGAATTCAGTCTTAAAAGATAGCCATCTTTACTATTTATATAATAACTTACATACACAGCTGAAGGAGCAAGTATGTTGCTTTATGTTCAGTTGAAACAGTTTATATTCTTTGAAACTTATCACAGAACAATAGTGAGGAAGCTGTATTTATTATTTTAAAAGGAAATTTGTTGGTTAGAAGAAAGTACTGCATGAGAACTTTTGTGCGAACATTTAATTATAATTCTGTTACATCAATACCAGCTAAAATAGGTAACAAGTAAATATTTTGGAGGGGAGGAGGTGGTTTAAAATGCATTATCAGATCAGCACAGTGGTTGTAATCCCAGTACTTTTGGAGGCTGAGGTGGGAAGACTGCTTGAGGCCAGGAGTTTGAGACCAGCCTGGGCAACATAATAAGACCCCGTCTCTACAAAAAAAAAGTTAGCCAGTCATGGTGGTGCATGTCTGTAGTCCCAGCTACTAGGGAGGCTGAGGCAGGAAGATCACTGGAGCCCAGGAGTTGGAAGCTGTGGTGAGCCATTATTATGCTACCATACTACAACGTGGGCAACAGAGTAAGACTGTCTCTAAATTTAAAAAATAAAATACTTATCAGACAGAGATTCAGTGTGCTTAACACTGTTACGCTCTTTCCCCATACACATTTCCCCATTTTATGTTTGTACAGTTAATTTTGCATGTGTTCTTCACGAACAGATATTTTAGTAAAAAAAGATGATGTCAGCATTTATATTAATAAGTTACAAAATGCCCCATCCTATCAGCCCCTGAATCTGTTTGCCTTGGCTTATGTACTTGTTTTCTGCAGTTAAAATGAGATCACAATATTGACATAACTGGAGGAATAATAAATGGTGGCAATATGTCTTTCTAGTGACTATTATTACAAAATAAAAATCACTGGTTCTCATTATGCAGTATATATGTATATATTATGAATATATTGTGTAATAGTATATATATATAATTAAGCCGTGTTAGCTTTTGTCAAGTTTGCATTAAGGTTTGATATGATGTGATAGTTATAGCCCAAAGATTTGGAGTTCTACAGATTATATTAAGAAGAAAGAAATTTTAAATAATTGAGACTTTATATTCTAATTCAGAACTTGACCTGCCACTCTTTTTAGGAAGGTATGGTACGATGTGATACAGCAGTTGGAACACCTGATTATATTTCCCCAGAAGTATTAAAATCTCAAGGTGGTGATGGTTATTATGGAAGAGAATGTGACTGGTGGTCAGTTGGCGTATTTTTATATGAAATGCTTGTAGGTGAGTAAAGGAGGATTTTATTTCTCTAATATAGTTCTCAAAACTCACCAGTTGGCTTCTTCTAATATAATACTTATTACATTAAGCAATGTTGATTTTGTAGGAAATAAATATGATCTAAACCTGCTTTGTATATGTTTTTAAAAGGTGTTTAGAGGCTTAGAGCAAGTTTGTGATGTGTTCTTTTTTATGTTAAGTATATGTTTTTAGTTTAACACATACTTAATGTTTGACTTTCTTTGAAACAGATTTTTTTCAAATGTATTTTATTTTGCTTTTGTTTTCCCTATCAAATTTTCAGGTGATACACCTTTTTATGCAGATTCTCTGGTTGGGACTTATAGTAAGATTATGAACCATAAAAATTCACTTACCTTCCCTGATGATAATGACATATCAAAAGAAGCAAAAAATCTTATTTGTGCCTTCCTTACTGACAGGTAAATAATTTTAACATTGAATTTCTATTAATTCTAAGAACTTCTCATCTTGTCACTCAGTTTTTAAGGTCTGTATCTGAGCTCCTACATGTGAATTATTAGAATGTAATAATTCCAAAAATTGTTCATGACAGTTAAACCTGATATAATTTTGTGTTATTCTGGATATTTTTTCTGGATCTTGACTTGCTTATTGTACCAAAGAAATTGGGATAAATATATAGTCTTGGCTGATGCCCAAACCAGATAATTTTTTTCTTTTGTTGTTTAATTATTAACCTGGCTAATTATAAAAATGATAGTGTATTTTATGTAGTCTAAAATTTTTAAAAATATGTTAACATCTCTGAAATCAGAATACATCTCACAACCGATGGTATGTATTAATTTAATGGAGAGCTTTTTTTCCCTAGTGATACAAAAATGATGATACATCTAATTTATGCCATTTTAGATTTGATGATATACAGTATATACTGGTTAAAATAAATAGTATAAAGCTATAAGAAAGTATATATTTCCCACTTCCTTTCTTCTAGACATAGTCATTGGTGTTGTATCTTCCAGATACAGCAAGCATTTTTATAAATGTATGTACATGTATGTTTTTGAAATAAAAATGGCATGTATACCCTTATGGTTTACTTTTGAAATTTAAAAACTGAACTAGTGAATTTGTAAGATTACATTCAATGTTTATGATTATATATTATTTATTTAAATAGTAAGGAAGCCTAGTACTTTTAAATATGTTTCAATTCAAGATTCACTTTAATTAAAATTAACTTTATCTTCCTTTATTATATCCTTTAGAGCTTGAAAGAAAGTATAATTTTTCAAACTTTTACATTTTAATATAAAGAGCTATACTATCCTGTGTATTAGTGCTAGAAATATAGAAGAGAGCAAGATACACAGCCCCTTTTCTGAAAGACCTCATAGCCGTTTGGGATCATTAGACAAGCAAATCAGATATTTATAGTACAGAAAAATATTTAGGTTATTAAGTATGGAATGTCCGATTTCCTTAAGTACAAAGTTTGACAGTTGTTATCTCTGACATTTCTCTTTGACACTTCACAATTTTTTAAGAGCAATTTTTGTGAAACCATAGTCCAAAATTCGTATTATTTTTGAGTATGGATTCTATTATGGAATCAGTGTAGTGCAGACAGCTTGAAATATCAATGAAGTGTTTGGGAAGTATGTGGCTAGTGAATGCACAGTAGTACAGCGATGGTTTGAGAAGTTCTATTTCAGTGATTTTCATCTTGAAAATGAGCCATGTGAGTGACCTGAGACCAAGGTGGATAATGAAAGCTATAGTGGAAGCACATTCATCTCAATCTATGTGTGAATTAGCAGCAAGGTTTGACATTACTAGTCCAACAATTTTGGAGCAATGGAAACAAATGGGCAAAGGTAAAGAAGGTGGTGGATAGATGGGTTCCGCATGAATTAAACAAGCATCAGAAGAAAAATCGTTCAAAACTTGCGTTTCTTTGCTGTCATGACATGAAGGTGAACCAGTTTTGCACATATTATGTGTGATGAAAAATGGATTCTTTTTGACAATTGCAAGTGTTTGGCACAATGGTTGGATAAAGATGAAGTGCAAAAACAGTCCCAAACCAAATATTCATCAGAAAAAGCTAATGGTGTCTGTTTGGTGGTCCAGTGCTCATATTATCCACTACAGCTTCATGAAATCTAGTCAATCGATTACAATGGATGTTTGCTGCAACCAAGTGGACAAATTGCTGAGCATGCTTGCAATTAAGCAGCCAACATTGTTCAATAGAGACAGGCCAATCTTGCAAGAACACATCACAAAAAACAATACTGCACAACCTTACAGAAGCTGGAGTTGAAAACTCTCTGTCAACCACTGTATTTACTAGATCTTGTGCCATCTGACTGCCACATCTTCCAGGCTTTGGACTACTTCTTGCAAGGAAAAATACTCATTTCTCAACAAGCTGTGGAAAATGCCTTTTGTGATTTCATCACCACTCACTCTCCAGGCCTCTTTGCTGCTAGCATAAGCAAGCTCCCATTAAGATGGCTAAACTGGCCGGGCGTGGTGGCTCACGCCTGTAATCCTAGCACTTTGGGAGGCCGAGGCGGGCGGATTGCTCAAGGTCAGGAGTTCAAAACCAGCCTGAGCGAGACCCCGTCTCTACCAAAAATAGAAATAAATTAATTGACCAACTAAAAATATATACACAAAAAATTAGCCAGGCATGGTGGCGCATGCCTGTAGTCCCAGCTACTCGGGAGGCTGAGGCAGAAGGATTGCTTGAGCCCCGGAGATTGAGGTTGCTGTGAGCCAGGCTGACCGCCACGGCACTCACTCTAGCCTGGGCAACAAAGTGAGACTCTGTCTCAAAAAAAAAAAAACAAAGATGGCTAAACTGTGTCAATAGTTTAGGCATGTGATTTGATTAATTGCACTACTTCTTGTTTGAGATATTATAAACTAAACTTTTGGTTTAAAATCGAACATTTCATATTTAATGACCTAATAATTACCATTAAAATGACCTAATAAATACCATAAGTACTGTGTGTCAGACAACAGTGGAGAGGTTTTCTAATCCGCTCTGGGAAAGTTCATGAAAGCTTCTTTGAGAAGGTATCACTTGTCTAAACCAATTTATCTTTTAACTTAAAAAAATAATTTAGAATTCAGAGTATTCTCATTATTTATAAATACTGCCAGCAAACAAAAGGAAAGTTCCTCTTTCCACTTCAACTTAAGTCACATTTTTAGAAACTTTATCTCTGTGCTCACCAAAAAGAGGCCCATTATCAGTAACTTGTCCTGTGAAAGCTCTGAATTTTGTAAATAATAAGAAAAATCGTCCGGGCGTGGTGGCTCACGCCTGTAATCCTAGCACTCTGGGAGGCCGAGGTAGGCGGATTGCTCGAGGTCAGGAGTTCGAAAACCAGCCTGAGCAAGAGCGAGACCCCATCTCTACTATAAATAGAAAGAAATTAATTGGCCAACTAATATATATGGAAAAAATTAGCCGGGCATGGTGGCGCATGCCTGTAGTCCCAGCTACTTGGGAGGCTGAGGCAGTAGGATTGCTTGAGCCTAGGAGTTTGAGGTTGCTGTGAGCTAGGCTGACGCCATGGCACTCTAGCCCGGGCAACAGAGTGAGACTCTGTCCCCAAAAAAAAGAAAAAGAAAAAAAAAATAATAGATTATAAATATTTAATAGAAATATTTAATAGATTATAAAATGAAAATTTTAAATATATTTCTGGAGTTTCTGGTAGCGTCTGTTGTCGCTACCAAAGTAAAAAGTATTGGTTGGAAAAAAGAAGAAGCATAACTTTACCACTGTGGAAAAATAAATGGTCAAGAAAATGCTTTGTGCTTTATTCATTATGCTTATGAAGCAAGGTGATGATTCATATGGATTTTCGTTGTTAATAGAAGGCATGGAGTATCAATAGATCTATAGTTTTATATATTTTTTCTTTAGTTTTCTTTTTAAAAATTCTTTAATGTTCTCTTCAACTGTTTTCTATTTGAGCTGAAAATAATATAATTTCAAGATGACTTAGAACTGTATTTGTCATCCTGTACAGATTTAGCATTCTGCTTGCAAATAAACCTGGACAGGTTATAATAAAATCTTAAATGACTAATTACTTTTTCCTTCTTTTTCTATTCAGAGAAGTGAGATTAGGACGAAATGGAGTAGAAGAAATTAAACGACATCTGTTCTTCAAAAATGACCAGTGGGCTTGGGAAACACTTCGAGACAGTAAGTTATTTTTTCTTGCATGTTATAGTGAATATTTGAAAGTAGTTGTGGTAAATAGTCTGTTGAAGTTACCTTGCTAAATACTTGTGTATATCAGAAGCACACAAATACTGGATGGGAATTGTCTTGACTTAGTTAAAGAGAGACTTTTTGTTATATTGGGAAAATTGTACTGCTGCTACTGTTATATCCCACTCAAGATATCAAGATGGGCCAGGCACGGTGGCTCACACCTGTAATCCTAGCACTCTGAGAGGATGAGGCAGGAGGATTGCTTGAGGCCAGGAGTTCAAGACCAACCTAAGCAAGAGCGAGACCTTGTCTCTACTAAAAAAAAAAAATAGAAACATTAGGCGTGCTGGTACGAGCCTGTAATCCCCGCTTCTTAGGAGGCTGAGGAGGGAGAATCACTTGAGACCAGGAGTTTGAGGGTATAGTGAGCTGTGATGACACCACTGCACTATATCTAGCTTGGGAGTCAGAGCGAGACCTTGTCTAAAAAAAATAGATATCAAGATGAAATATAAATGTAATGGATTTAGGATTAGCAGTCATAATTTGATTTTTGATCTTTGTTGAATTGCTTTTTTTTTTTTTTTTGAGACTTTAGTTATCTCATTATTGAGGAGTCAATAAGTAGCGGGTAATGAAATTAAAATTTTTGTTGTGAAAAGACAAGTTATTCTGTTGTTTTTATTAAAGCCTAAAATATGAGGAGCTTCTATTATTAATAAATACCAAAATTCAATTTAATTCTATTTGCGAGGATATAGGAAATTGTAGTATAATTGATTTCATGAGGCTTTTGGAACATACAATTCAGAAATGAAAATAGTATGTAAGAAATTGATTTTCAGTCAGTTTGGAACATTATTTTTTTAAAAACAACGTTAAAATTATGGATTTATAGAAAACCTTGTACAACATAGCTGAATCAAAATTATCATAGCACCAGAGATTCCCATCATCTTTGTGGACTTGCATGATAAGGAATTCATCTTTTCCTCACTGGAAGTCTCGGGGAATTTTTTCCCTGTTAAATTATCAGAAAAAGAATAGTGTATACCAGCCTCTAGCTTACTGCCATAGCAAGAGCAATGGATAGTAATAATGGAAAATGAACTCAGCTATGGAGTTTTAGAAACTGTTACAAATTAGTTATTTGTCTTAAGGACTGCCTATCTAGTTGATAGTGAGGGACAGTTCTTTTATGAAAGAAAAAGTCTTATTAATTCTGGTGAAATAGATTATGTAGATTTGCTAAAATTGATGAAGCATTCTAGTTATCAAATATTTTAAAGGTACAGTTATATTGCCTTCAAGTATAGTGCATACATTGTGCTAAGCTATAAATTGTCTAAGAAAGGAATGGGAGGAATAAATTCTTCTGGAAATTAAGAAATTATACCACAACAAAAATTGTCATTGAATGACCATCCGCCTAAAGAAGCGACAGGAGCAGCTTGACCTTGGGAGAATTTAGTAACAGTTATACTAGGAAATAAGGAGCTTCCTCCTCTTCATAAGTAAATGTGACATGATTATTGTCTTTGTGCTGCAAGAGAAATTATTGCAAGACAAACAGATGAATAGAGAGTGAGACAAATGGTTACATGGATGGCAGGACATGGTGGCTCGTGTCTGTAATCCTGCACTCTTGGGAGGCTGAGGTGGGAGGATTGCTTGAGGTCAGAAGTTGGAGACCAGGCAGAAAAAGAGCGAGACCCCATCTCTACTAAAAATAGAAAAAATTAGCTGGGCATGGTGGCGTGTGCCTGTAGTCTCAGCTACTCAGGAGGCTGAGGCAGAAAGATGGCTTGAGCCCAGGAGTTTGAGATTGCTATGAGTTACGCTGACGTCATGGTACCCCTAGCCTGGGCAACAGAGCGAGACTCTGTCTCAAAAAAAAAAGGTTACATGGAAAAGCTTTGTGTTTTTATTCAAGTTACATTCTTAGTAAAGCTTAAGAAGGCCGAAAACATACAAATATGATTATAAATATGTAAACAATTTTAAAGGGGATTGAAGAAAATACAAAGTATACTTTGTATTGCTTTAAATTCTTTTTCTTTTTTTTGAGACAGAGTCTTGCTTTGTTGCCCAGGCTAGAGTGAGTGCCATGGCATCAGCCTAGCTCACAGCAACCTCAAACTCCTGGGCTCAAGCAATCCTGCTGCCTCAGCCCCCCAAGTAGCTGGGACTACAGGCATGTGCCACCATGCCCGGCTAATTTTTTCTATATATATTAGTTGGCCAATTAATTTCTTTCTATTTATAGTAGAGACAGGGTCTCACTCTTGTTCAGGCTGGTTTTCGAACTCCTGACCTCGAGCAGTCCGCCCGCCTTGGCCTCCCAGAGTGCTAGGATTACAGGCGTGAGCCACCACGCCCAGCCTTTAAATTCTTTTTCAAACAAAGCTAGGTAATGCATAAATTCCGTGGAGTAACCACACAGTAAATCACCTTGAAAAGTAGAGAGGATATATTTCCTTTTATACATTGAAAAACTAATTAATTAGGAGAGGAAGTAACAAATATTTATTGAACACCTATTATGTGCTGAACATTTTTCTGTTTCAGGACTGGGAAAACAGCAGTGATCAAACAAAAGTTTTCTCCCTTATAGAGCCCATAGTCTTAAGGAACTGGGGAGTCCATCTCAATGGCCTTTTATTGTATTGCCATACCTCCTTGGTGTAACTGCTCTTATTTGTGGAAAAAACAAACTAATTACTTCATTGATTTCAATCAAACAAATTTTATTTATATTTTAAAGATTTTCTATTAGCATCCTTATGTAATTTTATTAGTATTATCACTTCTGTATCTTTTTAAGATCTATATTGTTATCTGTGGTTTTATTATAGTATATTTAGATTTAGCATACTTATAAATATTTTATGGGATTTTCTAATTCTAATGGTTTTGCTTTGTGGTTATTGAAAAAAAGAAAGAAAATTGAAGTCTTAGAACTTATTGTTCTTTCCCTCTTCCTACCCCTTCTTCACTTCCCACCCCTAAAATACCAAGAATTCTTTTATTCTGAACAGACCTTTCTGACCTGCTAAATTTTTTAAAATTATATAACACTTATAATTCCTTTTAATTTTTTTGACATTCTGTTTTCTTTGGCAAAATTGCTTTCTTATGCAAACAATAGTTTTTTTGGTAGTTTTACCACTTAAGTGTTTGCAAGTTACAGTGGCCATTAATGTTCACCTTATGTTCCTTGGTGATATGGGAGCAGGATACAAAATAGCTTGATTTTTGACAAAATTTCTATGAGCTTCCTGGTCTTGTTCATCCTAATTTAGAGGCACGAAGTATTAAGATTGTAAAATTATTTCTCTACTCATTTGAGATAAAATTGAAGGGTGACATGAGTTAGATTAAAGATAGAAGACAAAAGAAATGAAAAGACCCAAATAACTTGCTACAGGTCATAACTGTGAGCAAATGGCAATGTCAGGATTCATATCTAAGTCTATTTTGACTCCATAGCCTTTGATCTTTGGAATGCCATGTACTATTTAAAGATTTTCACCTGTTCAATATTACACAGATCAGAGATGTAAGGAATTGACACTTGTTGGCAGTTAAATTTTGGAGGAAAAGAAAATTATGACATTTATTACATATTTATTGCACATTTACTACATTATTAGTAATATTGTATTAAATATAATGTGATTTCTAAAACACTTTGCCATTTATTATCTCATTTGAAGTAAGATATTGGCATTACTTAATCCACCTATAGTTTATAGGCAAGATGCTAACAGTGATAACACTTCTGTAAGCTCATATAGTTAAGTTTTCAGTTTAATTAAAAACAAAACTCATTGTATACACATATATATTATTGTGGGTTGTGTGGATTAATCAGCTAGTACCCTCTCTCTTTGAATTTTACATTCTTACGAGAGAGATTACCAATGTAGGCTTCATGAATAAAGAATTTAGGGCTCAGCTTGGCGTAGTGGTGCACACCTCTAGTCCCAGCTACTCAGGAGGCTGAGGCAGGAGGATTACTGGAGCCCAGGAGTTTTAGGTTGCAGTAGGCTATCGTGATGCCACTGCACTCTAGCCTGGACAACAGAGCAAGACCCTGTCTCGAAAGAAAGAAAGAAAGAAGTTAGGCCTAGCAAGTTTCAGGGTGCTTTAACTTAGGAGTTTAGATTTTCTCATCATTATAATGGATTCTTTTTTTTTTTTTAAGTAAACTTTAAAAAAGTGATCTCTTTGTTGTGATAAAGTATGCATAACATAAAATTTCCATATTAGCTATTTTAAACCTAAAATTCCATGGCATTAAGTACATTAACATTCTTTCACAACCATTACCACTACTATGTATGTCCCTAACTTTTTTGTCATCCCTAACTTAAAACTCTTTTGTTAAGTGATAATATAATCCAAATTATATTATGGATATTTATGTCCATATGAATATTATATAGAGATATTTCCATAAATATCCTTATAGTTCGTTCATTTGAGTATATACCTAGAAGTGGAATTGTTGAATCGTGTGATTATTCTGTTTAGTGTTTTGGAGGAGGCACCATACTGTTACGCAGAGTGGCTGCACTAGTTTATATTCCCACTAGCAATGTACATGAGTCCAGTTTCTCCACATCTTCTCCCAACACTTGTTGTTTTCTGTGTTTTTGCTTTTTTTTTTATAGTAGCCATCCTAATGGATGCGAAGTTGGTTTGCATATCCCTAGTGACTAGGGAAGCTAACCATCTTTTTGTGTGCTTATTGGCCATCTGCATATCTTTTGAGAAATTTCTATTCAAGCCCTTTGACCATTTTTGAATTGCATTGTTTAGATTTTTTGTTGTAGAGTTGTAGGCTTTCCTTATATATCCTGGTATTAATCCCTTATCAGATACATGGTTTGAAAATATTTTCTTCCATTCTTTGGCTTATTTTTTCACTGTTGATAGTATTTTGATGCACAAAAGTTTTTAATTTTGATGAAGTTCAGTTTGTTTTTTCTTTTGTTGGCTGTGCTTTTGGTGTCTTAGTCAAGAAATCATTGCCAAATCTATAGTCATGAAGCTTTTCCCCTTTGTTTTCTTTCTTTCTTTTTTTTTTTAAAAGAACTTTACAGGGATATAAATAAACACTTTGGTTACATATATTGCCTTTGTACCACCCAAGTCAGAGCTACAAGTGTGCCTAACTCTCAGACATCACACACCACACCCATTAGGTGTAAATTTACCCATTCCCACCTCCTACCTGCCCAGCACCCTATGAATGTTAACCTCTATTTATGCACATTAAGTGTTGATCAGTTAGTACTAATTTAATGGTGAATACATGTGGTGCTTGTTTTTCCATTCTTGTTATACTTCACTTAGAAGAATGGGCTCCAGCTCCATCCAGGATAGTGTAAGAGGTATTAGTTCCATCATTTTTATGGCTGAGTAATACTCCATGGTATACATATACCACATTTTATTAATTCACTCATGAATTGATGGACACTTGGGTTGTTTCCACATCTTTGCAATTGTGAATTGTGTGGCTATGAACATTCAAGTGCAGATGTCTTTATTATAGAAGGTATTTTTTTCCTTTGAGTAAATATCCAATGGTGGGATTGCTGGATCAAACGATAGTTCTACTTTTAGTTCTTTGAAGTATCTCCATATTACTTTCCATAGAAATTGTACTAGTTTGCAGTCCCACCAGCAGTGTATGAGTGTTCCTATCTCTCTGCATCCATGTCAACATTTGTTTGGGGACTTTTTTTTTTTTTTTTTTTGAGACAGAGTCTTGCTTGGTTGCCCAGGCTAGAGTGAGTGCCATGGCGTCAGCCTAGCTTACAGCAACCTCAAACTCCTGGGCTCAAGCAATCCTGCTGCCTCAGCCTCCCAAGTAGCTGGGACTACAGGCATGTGCCACCATGCCCGGCTAATTTTTTCTATATATATTAGTTGGCCAATTAATCTCTTTCTATTTATAGTAGAGACGGGGTCTCGCTCTTGCTCAGGCTGGTTTTCGAACTCCTGACCTCGAGCAATCCGCCCACCTCGGCCTCCCAGAGTGCTAGGATTACAGGCGTGAGCCACCGCACCCGGCCTGTTTTGGGACTTTTTGATGAAAGCCATTCTCACTGGAGTTAAGTGATATCTCACTGTGGTTTTGATATGCATTTCCCTGATGATTAGAGATGTTGAGCATTTTTTCATATGTTTCTTGGCCTTTTCCAATATGTTTTTTTCCTAAGAATTTTATAGATTTAGCTATTCATGTTTATTTAGGTCTTTGACCCACTGTGAGTTAATTTTTATTGTGGTGTATAGTAGAAATCCAATTTCATTCTTTTGTATGTGGATATCCAGTTGTCTGAGCACCATATGTTGAAAAGACTGTCCTTTTCCCCATTGAGTGGTGTTGGCCCCTTGTGTTGAAAATCATTTGACCATATATGTGAGAGTTTATTTCTGGGCTCTCTGTTGCTATGTATATGTTTGTCCTTATGCTGGTACCACACTCTTAAGATTACTGTAGCTTTGTAGTAAGTTTGAAAATCAACAAATATGAGTCTTCCAACAAACTTTTTTCTCAAAATCGTTTGAGTATTTGGGATCCCTTGAGATTCCATAAAAACATTTTTCTTAAAATTTAGTTTAGATGTACTCCTTGTAACATATTCAAGCTCTGAAAGAAGATATTAGTAGTATTAGTATCATATTGTATTTTATCCTATATTATGAATATTTAAGAGTTCTCACATATTATTAAGTATTTGTAAGACTTTTTATGCATCAAGATTATAATTCTTTTTTTTTTTTTGAGACAGAGTCTCGCTTTGTTGCCCAGGCTAGAGTGAGTGCCGTGGCGTCAGCCTAGCTCACAGCAACCTCAAACTCCTGGGCTCGAGTGATCCTTCTGCCTCAGCCTCCCAGGTAGCTGGGACTACAGGCATGCGCCACCATGCCCGGCTAATTTTTTTTTTATATATATATCAGTTGGCCAATTAATTTCTTTCTATTTATAGTAGAGACGGGGTCTCGCTCTTGCTCAGGCTGGTTTTGAACTCCTGACCTTGAGCAATCCGCCCGCCTCGGCCTCCCAAGAGCTAGGATTACAGGCGTGAGCCACAGCGCCCGGCCAAAGATTATAATTCTTGAAGATACTACCATGTTTCCCCGAAAATAAGACAGGGTCTTATATTTATTTTTCCTCAAGAAGACATTCTAGGGCTTATTTTCAGGGGATGTGTTATTTTTTTTAAGTACAGTACAACAGTCTGTATTTATTCAAATACAGTTAAGTCGTCGTCTTCTGGAACATCATCATAACTCTCCAAACCCTGAACTCCATCCTGAATTTTTTGCAACTCTACTTCCTTTAGAACCATTGGCCCCAATCTCTCATGTCGAGCAATAGAGTTCTCATAGGGCAAATGAGAAGGGCTGCTCGTCATCTTTACCGTTTTGTGACGAAATGCATGGGTTGTACAGATATGCTGCGTAGCCACACCCATCACTAGTCTTATTTTCGGGGTAGGGCTTATTTGCGCAAATGCTTAGAAATCCTGCTAGGGCTTATTTTATGGGTAGGTCTTATTTTATGGGAAACACGGTATGTCCATGTTTTGTATCCCTCCCCTTTTTTCCTAACAACTATATCATAAATGCCTCACTGAATTGATCCCTGAAAGCTCCATTTTGGAGGTAGCCAGTCTGAAAAGAAAATATAAATCAAAATCCTTTGCTCCTTGTGGCTTAATCTTATGGAGATATTGAATGTTGAAGTGGGGCAGGGAGGAGTATTGATCATTCTAAGTGAGTAAAGTATTTCAGTACCAAATTACTATATCCAGGAAACTAAGAAGTAACCTTGATTTTTGGTTTCCTATAGAGCAGATTAACAAAAAAACCACAGGCAGTCCCCAGGTTATGGATGACCCAACTTATGACATTCTGTACTTAGAAAACAGGCTCCCAAGGCTCCCCATAAGGATGATAAATAATTAAATTAATAATTCAGAAACTAGTTTCTCCCACGCATGTAAGCAAACTGCATGGCATAAGTGGTTCGTTGGCACAGCATCTTTATGCTAGCAGCTCCTCTCATTGTTTATATGGTTACTTACATGCAGCATCACTTTCGTGTTAACTTTTTAATTTGATTTTGTGAGTCTGTGTTTACCCTTATGACCATGCCTCCAAAGCGAAAGTCCACTGTGAGTCTACTTGAGTGATTACAATGGAAACAAAAGTAGAAATAATTAAGCATTCAGAGAAAGGCCAGATGCCATCATTCATTGAGAAAGCATTAGCCTTCAGTAGCAGGAGTATCAGAGCAATTGAAATAGATAAAGTGAAATAATGGAACATATGAAAGGCAGTGCTCCAATGAATGCATCAGTTATTAACTAAGCAGCATAATGGATTCATTATTGAAATGGAAAGGTTATTATTGGTTGGAAGATCAAAATAAGTGTAATATTCTTATTAGCCTAGCATTGATGTAATATTAGGTGAGTGTTAACCTTTAATATTCTTTTTTGAAGTTTTTCTTATCTCCTACCTAAAATTTTTGTATGAGTTTGTTTTTATGTTCTGTTTGTTCGAACTAAAGGAAGAACACAATCGTTTTTGTAACTTACTATTACAGTACAGGGGTGTTATTATTATTATTACTATAATATTATACCATATTATTCTTACCACATGAGCCATTATAGTATTGTTATTATTGTCAGTTACATCTAAATGAGTCACATATAAATCTGACCTAAAGATGTTCTCAGCAACATGTCTCCTTGATAACCTGGGGACTGCCTGTACTATTAATATATTTGAAACTAACCAACTTTTTAAAGTACAGTTTATTATCTCTAGTTTCTGAAAAGTCATTTCTAGCCCCAGATGCTTTTGTATCTTTTATACCTTTGTGCATTCTAAAATAAACCTTAATAATACTTGATCTGTAATATACAAGTTAAACTTGAGGTATAGATAATTATAGGTGATTTTAAAGATAATTATTTTCTGGAGTTACATAGTGTTCAATATCAGTCAATTTTTAATCCTAGTAAAGCTTAGTATATAATAGGATTCCACTCCTGTGCAATTTGTGGTTTGTAAGCTATTTATAAGAGAGAAACCATCAGTAGTTGGTATGGAATTTTTGCTTCATTTTATTTGTATATTAAATTTGAAATGAATCTAATTTTGTTTCTGTTTTTAGCTGTAGCACCAGTTGTACCTGATTTAAGTAGTGACATTGATACTAGTAATTTTGATGACTTGGAAGAAGACAAAGGAGATGAAGAAACATTCCCTATTCCTAAAGCTTTTGTTGGCAATCAGCTACCCTTTGTAGGGTTTACATATTATAGCAATCGTAGGTAAGTATGCTAAATGGCGATTTTAGGAGTAGGTGATGATTTTGTTGTATTCATATTATTTTTTTAGGGACACCTAAAAATCATTTAAAAGTAGGTTTAATGGCATATAAAGATAAATCTTATAGTAATACCATTTTTCACTGATGCATGATATTTTAGTATTTTAGTATTTCATTTTTTTCAAATTCACCTATGTTCAGGATATTATTTTTCAGAATTCTTTGCTAAATTATATGCTATATATCCTCAAGGTATAATAATTAATAACTCAAAAGATGCTATTAATATTGATACTTCAGTTCATATTGTTATCTAAATAGTTACAGTTTATAATACATTTCAGAACAACATATAAACTTTGCTAGCACTATCAGCGTCATGATATTGATGCTATCAAAGTCCTATAATTTTTAGCTTTTGAGAAATTAAATGATTCTTCCCAAAACCCATTTAATGAATTCACCATGTATTATAAAATGTAATATTAATCTATACTGTGACATTGAACAAATAAATTTAACCCTTTATGCCTCCATTTCTTCAAAACTAGGGATGATGATGATGATAATACTTGCCTTGTAGGGTTGTTATGAAAATTAAGTAAATCAAAACACAGTAAACCACTTAGAACAGTGCTTTGCATGGAGTAAGTACTCAATGTTAGCTGTTATTACCATTATGAGCTAATATTTGCTTTAGTCTTTTCAAATGTACTTGATATAAGTTAAACATTTAACATTATTTTAGTGTACTGAGCATTCATTCATTCAAGAGATATATTTGATAACTTACTCTTTGTCAGGTTTATACTAAGCACCAAGGTGCATGGAGAAGGATGAATAAGATATAGTACCTTCTCTTGAGGCGCTCACATACTAGTGAGAAAATGGATAAATTATATAATATAGGTTGGTAAGTACTACACAGTAGAAATTTAAACAAATTACCAGACCGTTATAATATAGTGAACCATATGGCAACACTTATTGGATGTGTTAAATCTAATATTAATATTGTTTTTGAATTACCTCAAAAATATGTACTTGTAACCAAACTATACTCCATTGAGGTGGTATTAGATAATTAATTTGCTGGACTAATTATTAAATTTGAGGTTATTATAGCTGATGTTGAAACTATTTGTGGCTTTTATTTATCCTATTTGGTATGAATATTCATATGTTTTGCTGTAGGATTACTAAATATGATTATAGGCTGCTACTTCAGACCTAACTGGGGAATTCATTTAATACATGTATCATTTCTGAATTATGTTTCTAAAATAATTATAAACCTGTACTTAATTTTTAATAAATAGAGCTAATATAATACTGAACATAAAATAGGCATGTAATATTTGTTATTGGTTATTATTGGTAATTAAAGAGTTTTTTGATTGTTTTCTTTTTAAACTTTTCTTTCCTCTAGATACTTACCTTCAGCAAATCCTAATGATAACAGAACTAGTTCCAATGTGGATAAAAGTTTGGTAGGTGTTTTCTTATTGTTAGTTTTTTAAAGATTGTTTTGTAGGTAATGTATACATGATATTGAGTAAACTTATGTAATACTTATGAAAGTATAGTTAGTGGACTTAGATTTTTATGGCATTTTTATATACTTTCTCCTCTCCAGTCTGATTTTTTCCTTGAATATCAAATGGAGTAATATATGTGAGGCAGTGAGTAAACTCTAAATTGCTGCACAGATTGACAGTGGTCATATTTTTAATCTTTGGAATTGGGAATATATGGTAAATCAGTGTATCATTAAGAGTCTTAACAGGAAAACGGATAACATTTAAAAGATTTAAATGAAAAGAGTTTTGTGTGTGTGTGGTAAAATATATATAACATGAAATTTACCATTTTAATCATTTTTAAGTGTACAGTTCAGTGCTGTTAAGCACCTTCACATAGTTATACAGCCATTGGCATCATCCATCTCTAGAACTTTTTCATCATCTCAGACTAAAAATCTGTACCCGTTAAATAACAGCTCCTCGTTTCACCACCATCCTGCCAAGGTCCTGGTAGCCACTGCTCTATTCCACTTTCTGTCTCAATGAATTTATTCTAGGCACCTCATATAAATGGAATCATATAATATTTGTCCTTATGTGGTTGGCTTATTTCATTTAGCATGTCTTCAAGGTTCATTCCCTGTTATAATGTATGTCAGAATTTCCTTTCTTTTTAAGGCTGAACAATACTCTATCGCACATATATACCACAATTTGTTTATGCATTTGTTAAATGAAAAGAGTTTAATAATGAGATGATTAGCATATTATAAACATCAGTAAAGGGGAACAATAAAAGATGCTAAAGCACCTACTGATTAAGAACAGTAGGAAGCCACTGTCCCTATACTGAAGGGGCAAGGAGAGAAAATCTTATAGCTCACAGAAGGCCTGGCATCATAGAAGAGGAACATAGGACATAGAACACTGCCAGAACCACAATAGAGCCAGTTTGGTACAGTGGTGAAGGAAATGCAGCCAGAACCACAGTAAAGCAAGAAGGGTGTGGGGAGAGTGAATATTTCTTTTCTCTACCTTCTGACTTCCTGTTGTTATCTCCTGTGGACTGAAACCAACCTTAACATCATAGGGCAACAGAGCCCAGGTAATGCAGTCTGTAGGTTTTAAGGCAAAGAAGAACAGAGGATGGATCTCCAAGGCTGGAAGGGAGTGGGGAAATGGAGAATATGCATTATAGTGAGCATCATCTAATTTGTCCACTGAGAAGTAAATTACTCTAGGAAATAAGTTTTAGTTTCGAGTTCTTTCTATTGTTTATATAGCCTGTGTTCATAAGACAAAAAGAAAAAATCTTACTTGCTAACATTTGCGAAGATCCTTTGGGTTAACCATGACTTTTCTGAAAAATCTCAGGAATCTGTCCATTCTTAGAGCATTCTTTGAACTTTTTGTGTGCTATAGACTACATATTTTTAACAGGAGAGCAGGAAGTAGCAACCGTTTTTTAAAAATTAATATAATTCTTTTCTTTCTCTTTGATAATTTGCCCTTAAATGTAAGAGAACATGTGATGGAAAGGGAAAGTGAGACAAGGGGGAAAGAACTGTTGAGTACCTTTTAGCTGTTATAGTCATCTTTCTTTTTTTAATTTTCATCCCGGTGGAGCCGTTTGGCAAGTTACATAGCTAAAAAGGGCTCAGAAATCTTTAAAAGTAAAGCATCTTTGACCTATGGAAGGTAACAATAAGGAGTTGCTATAACCCAGCTCTCACTGTATTACTTGTATGTAGGAGTAGAGATATAGGACTTCAAAAATATTCAAAAGATTTGTGTTTTCTTTGGACTGATTTTGTTCAGTGGTGATTGCCGTAAGTTTCTGTCACTGACAGCTACATTTTATCTTTTGCTCTGATAAAATCACAGGGAAGGATAAATACTATTTATTTATATTTAGTATTATGTATAGTATTTATATTTACCTAGAATTAAGTACAAAAATCACCTAATTTAATTTTCAACCCTTCCTTGAAAACCTTTCAGCAGAGATGCTAATAACAACTTTACAATTGCCAAATACAATAATTGTCAGTCCTCTTACCTTATTTTTCTTCTTTGCTGATTGCTTCTTCTTTGAAACTTCAAGCTTTTATAACTCTTTTATGTTCCCATTATTTGCTTTTTTTCCCCCCTTTCTACCTTTTGAAATTTTGTTTTATTTATTTATTTTTCCAGTCCTCTTTGCAGGATCTTTTTCTGCTCAATTATTGTTCCCCTAAGTTCTGCCTTATATCAGATCCATATTCTCTCTTGCCTGAACTGTTTCAATAGCTTTTTAACTGGTTGCTTTTCCTAGAATTTCACTGTCCTCTAATTTATTCACATTATTATTATTGGAGTAATGTTTCTGAGATGCCAATATTGTGTCATTTCCCTGTTTAAAATGCTTACAGTTTAAAGTCCCCAACTCCTATTTTTACATATAAGGATCATGGTTTCACTTACTTTTTAAGATTTAATGTGAACTTTTCCCTATTATATTCTATGCTCTGCTGTAGTACTCGATTTCTTCCCATTTTCCAATATATCATGTTAATATTTTCTTCTATCTCCCCACTTTTGGACTCATTCTTCATTCTAGCTAAAATGTCTTCCTTCTACCACCTTCTCTGCTTGGTAAATTTCTCTCATCTTGTAGGTCTCGTCTCAAGCATTATATGTTTTTGGCAGAATTAAAAGTGACCCCTTCTGTCCTTCAGAACACCCTATATAATTTTATTATCATTTATCACTTTATAGTCTAATACTTTATGTATTTGTCTTTGGGTCATTATAGGTTCTTTTTACCCTCCCATTTCCCTTTGCCCCGTCTGTTTAACTATTTGATTTTTGAGAACAGGGACCAAATCTTTTCCATTTTGGTATTGCTAAAGCTTAGCCCAGTCCTTGATCTACTAATCTACTAATAGCTACTACAACATCTACTAATAAGTAGATGTTGACAAAATGCTTATTAAATTAATAATTAAATTTTTCAAATAGAAAAGGCTAAGATTAAACTAAATAATTATTTTCTAAAAAGGTGTAGATGGTAACATAAACTTGCTATTTTTGATTTCTCTGCAAATATTCTTAGTAGAATGAGTTGTTGTTTTTTTTTTAATTAAAGCAGGAAAGTTTGCAAAAAACAATCTATAAGCTGGAAGAACAGCTACATAATGAAATGCAATTAAAAGATGAAATGGAGCAGAAGTGCAGGTGAGAATATAATTATATATATTTCATATTAAAAGTTATGTATAGCAAATACTTATTTTAATTTTATGCTCTGCAAACACTTGAAAGTAGATGGAAGATGAGAACATAAAGGTTACTACTAATGTACATTCATGAAGAGTATCTTGGCTAGAGTTGACAAGTAATATTTATGTTGACATTAGTCATAAACATATTTTCCTCAGAATATTTAAAGTACGGTTGCTCCTGGCCATCATTATTCTTTAAAAAAAACTATATCGTTAATTCACTTAGTTGCCTGATTCATTGTTTTTTCTCTCCTTGTTTAATTATCTGACTGAAAAGGCACATTCTTTTACATTAAGGTTCTTTCTGAAATGTAAAATGTTGAAAATTAAAATTTGCTAAATTTTTGTTGCAGCATTTCTAATTTCCACTGTGGTTCTCTAGAGCAATAACTCAGAATAGTTTTCCTGTGGGTCTAATAAGTATAACACCATACTTATTTATAATATATAGGGTAGTCAAGTTTATTTTAAATAACCTAGAATAATGCTGAGTTCCTTAATTATAAACAATTATTTTTTATAATCATATTCTTAGTGAATAGAATTGAATAATTGAAATACAAAGTTAACACAGAGATTAAGTAGTCAACAAATAGAATTGGGAAAACTGGTTATTTTGTGACTAGGGCAGGTAGAGCAGGTGGCAGGAAACAAATAAAATTCTTACTACACTATTCCTGATAGATTATGTAGCTAAGTATATAGTACAAACTTAAAAAATAAAACTTGAATACAACAAATAATTAACTTGTTCCAGGATTTGGAAGGAGTTTCTAAGTATAAAATATAGAAATAAAGGGAGGAACCGAGTAGAGACTATTCTACATCTAAAAAGTATTTTAAACAAAATTAAAAGGCAAATGACAAACTGGTAGTATGGTTGTGGTAGGGATCAATTTGAGGAAGAAATAAGAATTGCTAAAGTGGCTATTAATCTTATGAAAATATAAAACCTGAAGGAAATAAAACGAGACAAGACCTTTTAAAACTGTATTAACTTGGTGAATTGTGTTTTTAAATAAAAATTTAGTGCTAGGGATTGTGGAGTGTTATTTAATTTATTTGCATTTATTTTCCTGTGAAAGTTCAAATGTTTGACACATTCTTTCTAAAATGTATATCTCGTGTATGCACTAGAACTTTGTTTGGACACTTTATCCTACAAAAATTTAGCTGTTTTTAAAAATTTGGCTTTTCTTGTCCTACTCTAGCCTCTTCTTCAAGCAAGAGCTGGAAGAATTTGGTTGGAATAAATGGGCAGGCTAAAAACAAATTTTTGTCTAGAAGTTCATCACCACCAGCACCACCACCACATACAGATTGAGTTAGGACTGATTGTAGTCTAATTCTGTATATTCAAATCATTTTAGGTAACATTCATTTATTCAACAAAAATTTCAGTTAATGTGTCAGATAATGTGCTTGCCAGCAATATAGTACAAAATGAAACATAGCCCCTATCCACATGGAGCTTGTAATTTGGTGAGGAAGACAAATCGTAATTGTCAATAAGTGTGGTATGTATTAAGCTGGAGAGAAGAATAAAACGATACAAGAATATATCAGGAGATGCCTTATACTATTTTGTCAGAGATTAGAAAAAGCTAGAACCAGAAGGGACAATGAGAATTACTAGGAGAAGAGTAGAAGGAGGTGTTAGGGTTCTGGGAATGGGTATCTATGAGAGCCTTGAGGTGAGAACTTACCTGGTCAGTATTATGCAAGGGAAAGAAAAGCCTGCAATGTGGCTGGGAAGGTCACAGGGGCTAGATCTTAGGGGACTTTTTTGGGCAAGCTAAGAAATTACCAAAATATGCTCTTTACAGAGAACTTCCTGGTAAATTGGTAGCACTTGGCATTTGTTCAGCTAAATAGAGGTTAAGGAGGAAGATGAGTGAAGGATGTTTCCTAGGTGATGTCATTTACTGGAGGAGAAGCATATTTGTGTTGGGGGTAGGATTGTGGAGCAGAGGGAATAAGTTCATTTTAGGAGATGCTGAATGAAATATTTGATGAGACATCATGTGAAAACTTTGCATACATAGGCTTGGAGCTTAGAATTATGTTTTGACCCGAAGAAAACAAATTGTAATGGAGATTATACACTTTTAATTCATCTCATATTTTTGCCCAAGTTGCCAAATGGTACATTTACTGATTTGATGTATGGCACCTTTCTCTTCACTTACTTAAGGTTAAATGTCTAATTTTTGTGTAGTAGCAAGTATTGTACGAGGATCCTTAACTTGAGATCCTTAACTTTAGGGATCCTTAACTTGAGATCCCTAAACTCCCCCAAAGGGTCTACAGATAGAATTCAAGGTCCTTACACTTGAATGAGAAAAGTAAATATTTTCTCTAACTTATAACTGAAATTTAGCATTTCCTTCAATTCTGATCATAGGCGGCAACTCATAATTAATAGCAATAGCTATGAGTTTTTATTACCAGTAGAAATTACAGATATTATATTACAGTTGTTAGTTATCTCTGTCATTTATGCTCATCACTACTTTGAAATTACTGCCACTAGATCTTATGATATAATTAATATATTAATAAAGAAACATATTACTGAATCATACATATTTTTAAAAGTTTATTACCGTATCTCAATTTAATTGGCTTCTTTTAATCATATGTATTTTTTTAATGTTTTTAAAAATATCTGAAAAAAGGCCATAGGCTTCACCAGACTGCCAAAGAGCTCCATGGTACACAAAAAGGTTAATAAACACTAGTTAAATGAAAAAGTAAGGAATGTGAGTGTTCTACTCTAAACAATAGGAAATAAACATATTTCTAATCTATATTACTTTTGTTTTTACAGAACTTCAAACATAAAACTAGACAAGATAATGAAAGAATTGGATGAAGAGGTACTTTTTGTTTCCTAATCAGAAGTTTTCCCTTTTACAATTTTTCCCCCTTTCCGATTATTTTATTTCCTGAGAAAATTGCATTTGAATGCTCTAGGTTGAAACACAAAACAGAACCAGAGAATTATGATGAAAGCCTCACATTGGAGCTGCAGGTTCAGGTGTTGCAGATTAGATTTTATTCTAGTTTCCTTTGTATAATTTTATTCTACAACCATGTTCAAATCTTTGTACATAAATTTCAGTTCAGTGGTTCTTGATAGTTGGAAAGTGAGAAAGAAACAAGAAAAGCAAGAGATCAGAAACTTAATCTGGGACTATATCAGAAAGAGCTGACAGACAAATAGGGAAGGGGGAAATACAATTTAAAATATTTCAAAAGGACTGTCACTGACATCTCATGATCATATGGGAAGCATACTGATTTTAGAACTATTCATGTTTTCTATGGTTACTTAACCATTTTATTATCAGGGAAATATAGTGTAAACATTTCATGATTCATGTTTGTTTGCAATATGAAGTACATCTTCATTCCTCTTAGATAAATGTTTCCACCGTGTGTATGGAGAGTCCCATGAAAAGAAATACGCTCATTCCGTATAGTCTTCCTTTAATATATTACTTCTTTTGTCCTTTTAGGTTTCATCTCTATGATAGTTTTTATGCTCTTATTTTTTTTTCCCCCTGAAAGAATGATACTGTCAGTGGTTTGCTTTCTTTCATTTGTAGCTTTGGATATGCATATAGTCATCCATGAAGATTTAGATAACATTTTACCAACTTGCCTTTCGTCAATATGTACTTAACGATAGCACTATATATTTGACTCTAAGTGTTAAAGGCATACTTTTTCATATCCTACACTTTTTATTTCATTTCTAAAATACAGATAAAATTAAAGTGTGCTAGATTTAATTTATTCATCTTTCCAAATTCAAATGAAAGAGAGAGATCTTAGTGATAAAATTAGAATGGTCCCACCTCTGGAAAGATAGAGTAAAAGTACTTTTCCTATTTTTTGCACTAAGTGCAGCTAAAAACCCTAGACATTAAATATAAAACAAACTGATTCAGAGAGGTGGACAAAAGAAAGCAGACAAGGCTAGGGCACTTGGGTTGTGAGAAACAACACAGAAATGAATGCTCAGGGTTTGGGGGTTGGCTTGTTTTTTTTCCCCTGCATATATCCCAGATAGATGAGATAGATGGGTATTAGAGGAGGCCAGTAACCTGGAAACACCAAAAGCCCCAAGAAAAGCTGCTTTCCCTGGCCTAAGGACCAAGGAAGGGAAAATGTAGCCCATTCCCACCAGCAGAGGCTGAGTGGGAAGCCTAGACTTTCTTCTCTGCCATGCTGTAACACATCCCAACCCCCAATCAGGGTGGTCAGAGAATGCCCAGTAAAGAGATTTTCATTTCCTCAGGGTAGTAACAAACCTCTCCCTTCTCCCCAGACAGTGTAGCAAAGGCCATGTGGGAAGTCTAGACTTCCACTTCCACCTGACAGTAATGAGGCACCCTTCAATTTGCCGGCTGGGGTGGTGTCAGAAGAGGCATAGCAGGGAGTCAGAATTTTTACCGGTGAAAATATAAGCCCCTCTCCATAACGCAGAATCTGTTGAGACCACATGAGGAGCAGTAATAAGGTACCTCCTCCCACTCCCCCAGACATGGTATAATCAGTGGAGGCCTTAGTGGGATGCCAGAACTCCCACTTCCACCCAGCAGTAATGAGGGTCTGCTCCCCCCTACCTCAGGTGTCGAAGAGCCTGAGTGGAAAACATGAACTTCTACCTCCACCTGGCAGGAATGAGACAGCACCCCCTTAGTTCCACCAGAACAGTGTCAGAGGAGACCGGGTAAAATAGGATTTAAATAAGATCCAGAATATTAGATAATATGCAAAATATTCACATTTGAATAGAAAGTTATTTATCATAGTGAGAACTAGGAAAATCTCAACTAGAATGAGGAAAGACAATAAACAGAACTAACATTGAGATAACACAGATGTGAGAATTATCTGATAAGAATTTAAAGGAACTATTAAAAATATGTTTCAGTGAACAACTACAAACATATTTGGAGCAAGTGAAAAAATAGAAAGTCTCAGCAAAGAAATAGAAAGTTTTAGCAGAGTCATAAATGATATAACATAAACTCAACAAATATTACAATAACTGAAATAAAAATCTCAGTGGATGATCTCAGCAGCAGAGTGAACAATGCAGAGGAAAAAAAATCAGAGAACTTGAAGATAGAACAATAGAAATTACCTAGTCTGAACAACAGGAAGAAAATGGTTGGGAAAAAAAAAAAATGACAGTGCTTCAGGGACCTATAGAACTATAACAGTAAAGTTATGTCATTGGAATTGCTGAAGGAGAAAAGAAAGGGGGGGTGGAAGAAATGATGGCTGAAAATTCCACAAGTTTGGCAAAAGACATGAACCTACAAACAAGACATAAACCTACAAGAAGCTTAGCGGACCACAAAAAGAATAAACCTAAAGATATCCATACCAGGATACAGTTGTCACACTTCTGAAAACTAATGACAAAAAAGAAATCTTAAATACATAAATCTTAACCTTATGTAAAGGAAAGAACATTGCAAATGACAGCAAATTTCTTATCAGAAACTATGGAGGCCCGAAGTAAGCTGCACATTTTTCAAGTGCTAAACAAATCCCCAAAATACCAATCCAGCATTCTATGTTCAGTGAAAACATCCTTCCTCAATGAAAAGAAAATCATGACATTCTCAGATGAGTGTGTTCTATTTCTCTAAATAGAAAGTGGTAAAAGAAGGAATCTTGAATTATCAAGAAAAAAAAGAACACAATAAAATATGGGTACAGACAGTACGCTTTGCTTCTCTTGAATTTTTTATATTTGACAGTTGAAGCAAAATTTATAACACTGTCTGTTATGGTTCTCTATGTATATAGAGTAAATATTTACAACAATTATAAACAAGAGGGTAATGAGTCATAAAGAAAGGTAAGGCTTTTTACACTACTCAAACTGGTAAGATGCCAACACCAGTAGACTATGATGTGTGTGTGTGTGTGTGTGTGTGTGTGTAATACCCAGAGCAGCCACTGTAAAAGCAATACAGGGAGATACACGCAAAAACAGCACAGGTAGATAAAAAGGAATTCTTAAAAATGTTTAAATAACCTACAGAAAGGCAAAAAAGAGAAAATGGAGAAACAACAGAGATCAGACAAAAAAATGGCAGACATAGCCATAACATACCAATAATAAGGATGGAAAAGATAACATAAACATTAATGAAAAGAAAGCAGCAGTGACAATATTATTAATAATACTAAATAAAGTAGACTTCAGAGCAAAGAAAATTACCAGGGGCAGAGAGGAACATTTGCACAATAATAAAAGGGTTAATCTACCAAGAAGAAATATTCATAGTAATTCTAAATGAGTATACAGCAAACAACAGAGCTACAAAATATGTGAAGCAAAAGCACAAATCTACAATTATCATTGTAGACTTGAACACCCCTCTCTATGCAGAGAATTAGCAAACATATAGGAGAACTCAGCCATTCCATCAACCAATACGATATGTTCAACATTTATAGAACCCTCTACTTAACAACAACAGAATACACATTCTTTTCAAGTGCTTAAGGAACAAATACTAAGATAGACCACATCCTAAGCCATACAGCAAACAAATTTAAAGGCATTAAAATCAGTGTTTTCTGACCAAAATGTAATCAAACTAGAATGTATAACAGAAAGAAAACAGAAAGTGTCTGCAACATGTGGAAACTAAACAACACACTTCTAAATAATCGATAGATAAAACATTGGAATGTTAATTATGTCTGCTAAAGCTATTCTGTTAAAATGGTTATGACACTTCATCTTTGAAAAGATTTAATCAAAATTTGTGAGATACAACTGTTACAATGCTGAAAGGGAAATTTATACCACTAAATACTTGTTTAGAAAAACAGAAAAATCTGAAATCAATAATTTTAAGTTTCTGCGTCAAAAAACTAGAAAAATGGCCGGGCGCTGTGGCTCACGCCTGTAATCCTAGCTCTTGGGAGGCCGAGGCGGGCGGATTGCTCAAGGTCAGGAGTTCGAAACCAGCCTGAGCAAGAGCGAGACCCCGTCTCTACTATAAATAGAAAGAAATTAATTGGCCAACTGATATATATATAAAAAATTAGCCGGGCATGGTGGCGCATGCCTGTAGTCCCAGCTACCCGGGAGGCTGAGGCAGAAGGATCACTCGAGCCCAGGAGTTTGAGGTTGCTGTGAGCTAGGCTGACGCCACGGCACTCACTCTAGCCTGGGCAACAAAGCGAGACTCTGTCTCAAAAAAAAAAAAAAAAAAAACTAGAAAAATAAGAGCAAAATAAACCCAAAGCAAGCAGAAGGAAAGAAAAGTAAAGATAAGAGCAGAAATCAATGAAATAGAAAACAGAAAAACAGAGAAAAATCAATGAAACAAAAAGCTACCTGTTTGAAAAGATAAACAAGATTGATAAACTTCTAAGAACACTGACAAACGAAAAAGGACACAAATTACTAAATGAGGAATGAAACAGGGCACATCACTACAGACTTTATAGATATCAAAAGGATCATAAGGGAATACTGCAAACATTTCTAAACACAATTGAGAAATTTAGATGAAAATGGACTAATTCCTCAAAAAATATTAATACAAACTAGCTCATTTCACACAGTGTGAAATAGAGCATTTCAATAGCCCCATATAAGAGTTAAAGAAAGTGAATCAATGGTGTAAAACTCTTCAAAAAATGTAATCTCCACAAACAGATGATTTCACTAGAGAATTCTATCAAGTGTAATTTTTAAGAAAAATTAATACCAAATCTGTACTATCTCATCCAGAAAATGTAAGCAAGAAAATTCCCCAATTCATTTTATGAGGCTAATATTACCGTAATATTACAATCAAAGATTGTATTGCAAAGGAAACTATAGACCAATATCTCTCATGAATATGAATACAAAAATCCTTGATGAAATATTGATGAAATAGAATTCAGCAATATGATCAGTCAGTATGATTCACCACATTAACAGGCTTAAGAAAGATCATATAATCCTATCAATTGATGCAGAGAAGGCATTGGACAAAATTTAACACCCACTCAATGGTTAAAATTTTCAGAAAGCTCAACTTGATAAAAAGTATATACACACGAAACCTACAGCTCACTTCATACTTTATAGTGAAAGAGTGAATGCTTTTTTAGCAAAAAAAGAAGGATGTCCACTCACCACCATTATTCAGCTAGTATTAGAAATTGTAGCTAGGACAATGAGGCAAAAAAAGGAAATGAAAAGCATACAGGTCAGAACGGAAGAAATAAAACCGTCCAGATATTTTGTTCAGGTGACATGATGGTTTAAGTAGAAAAATCATATAACTGCAGTAATCAAGACTGCATGATCCTGAAGGATAAACATATAGATAAATGGAACAGAATAGAAAACACAGAAATAGCTCTATACAATTACAGTCAGTTTATTTTTGACAGAGGTGCAAAAGTAATTCAATTGAGGAAAGATAGTCTTTCCAACAAATGGTACTGGACCAATTGCATTATCTATTGGACAAAATACGAACCTTAATATAAGTCTCATACCTTATGCCAAAATTAAAATGGTTCATAGATTTAAATGTAAATATAGAAGTATAAAACTTTTAGAAAAAATAGAGGAAAATCTTTGGGACCTACAGCTTGCTAAAGAGTTCTTAGACATGACACCATGATATGAAGGAAAATTGAATAAATTGGACTTAGTGAGAATTAACCACAGTTGCTCTGTGAAAGACCGTGTTAAGACGAAATGACAAACTATTGGGTGGGGGCGGAATTTGCCAACTGTGTATCTCACAAAGGACTCTTATGTAGAATACTTAAAGAACTCTCAAAGCTCAACAGTAAATAATCCAGTTTGAAAATTCACAAAAGACATGAATGTATGTACATTTCACCAAATGAAAATGGATGGCAAGCATATGAAAAGATGTTTACAGTATTAGCCATTTGGGAAATGCAGATTAGAACCACCATGAACTATAACTCTTAGAACAAGTAAAATTTAAAATTGTGTCAATACTAAAACTGTCAAGGATGTAGAAAAACTGGGTCAGTTAGTTGTACATTACACATGGAGACATAAAATGGAATAGACACTCTGGAAAACCATTTGCCCATTTTCTGAAAAACTAACCATGCAACCACCATGTTACCCAGCAGTTGCATTCTTGGGCCTTTACCCAGAAAAATGAAAACTTATATCTTCACAAAAACCTATATATTACCATTCATAGCAGCTTTATTTGTAATAGGCAAAAACTGAAAACAACCAAAATGTCCTACAATAGGTTGAATGGTTGAACAAATTTTGGTATATTTGTATCATGGAGTACTACTCAGTCACAAAAGAGAATGAACTATAGATACATACAACAGTTTGGATGGATTTTAAGGGCTTTATGTTGAATTTTTAAAAAGCCAATCTCAAAAAGTCATATTGGGCCATGGGTGGTAGCTCATTCCTGTAACCCCCACACTTTGGGAGACCAAGGCAGGAGGATCACCTGAGGCCAGTAGTTTGAGACCAGCCTGGGTAACATATTTTTTTTTTTTTCTTTTTTTTTTGAGACAGAGTCTCGCTTTGTTGTCCAGGCTAGAGTGAGTGCCGTGGCGTCAGCCTAGCTCACAGCAACCTCAAACTCCTGGGCTCGAGTGATCCTACTGCCTCAGCCTCCCGAGTAGCTGGGACTACAGGCATGCGCCACCATGCCCGGCTAATTTTTTTTTATATATATATCAGTTGGCCAATTAATTTCTTTCTATTTATAGTAGAGACGGGGTCTCGCTCTTGCTCAGGCTGGTTTTGAACTCCTGACCTTGAGCAATCCGCCCGCCTCGGCCTCCCAAGAGCTAGGATTACAGGCGTGAGCCACAGCGCCCGGCCCTGGGTAACATATTAATAGCAAGACCCCATCTCTACAAAAAAATAAAAAAAATTAGCTGGGCATGGTGGAGCAAGACTATAGTCCCAGCTACTCAGGAGTCTGAGGCAGGAGGATCCCTTGGAACCAGGAGTTTGAGGCTGCATTGAGCTATGATTGCACTGTTGAATGCCAGCCTGGGCAACAGAGTGAGACCCTGTCTCCATTAAAAAAAAAAAAAAAATCTATAGAAGAGTCCCTTGATCCAGAACAAACAAACAAATCAGTCAGTCAGTCATATAGTGTGGTTCCATTTATATGACATTCTTAAAAAGACAAATTTTAGACATGGAAGACCATTGTTTTCCAGGCGTATGGGTGAGAGAACAGGGGTGAGTGGCTATAGGTAATGATGGGAAGAAGATCATCGTGGTGATGAAACAGTTCTGTATCTTGATTGTGGTGGTGCTTACATGAATCTACACAAGTGATAAAATGACAGAACTGTACACACTTCATGCCAATGTCAATTTGTTGATTCTGTTAGTATACTATTATTACTAATATATATAATGTAACTATTGGGAGAAACTGAGTGGAACAGTACATAGGATCTCTTTGTACTATCTTTGCAACTTTTTGTGAATGTACAATTATGTAAAAATTTAGAAATTAGCTGAAAGAATAAAATCTTGGAAATACTTTGAATGATATATGTAAAATTTTTGTTTAAAGATGGGAGAGCCCAGAAAAAAACACACAATAAAACAGCTTTTCCCAATGTAGAATCTTAAATATAAAAGTGAAGCATCCAAAACAAGATATGCTGCCAGTAGTAGCTCAGAAACAGAAGATAAGGTTTTTTTAAGTTGTGAAAATTTGGATATTTTAACCTTTCTCTATTTTGTGGTTTCTTTTTCTAAAATAAATATTTCCTTGATTACTTTTTAATACACATTAGTGGGTAGATATTAATATATAGAACATCTTAGAAAATATTAGCAAGTTGTTGAGACACGGAGAGGATTAAGGGAGACAGAAGAACTGGTAAACTCACTGCACACTCTGTACCACTTGGTATGATTTGAGCTTTGCATCACTTAATTATTAAATATGTAATATTTATCTGATTCATATTTTATACCTTACATTTAGGATTGTTAATATTGGTAATATAATACAATATGATTGTCTTAAACTAAGAAAACAACTTTTAATTTGAAAAAGTAATATTCATATATTTGTACTTTAAATTCATGGACTCTGAAAAAGTCCATTCAAAAGACTCTGAAAAATCTACGGATCTAGTTCAAATAAGGAGATTCTCGCTATCTCTTACAAGGCGAGCAACTTCTGTTATTAAAAAGTTGTTGGCTGGGCGTGGTGGCTCACGCCTGTAATCCTGGCACTTTAGGAGACCAAAGCCTCCTTGAGGACAGGAGTTAGAGACCAGCCCAGGCAACATAGCAAGATCCTGTCTCCACAAAAAAATTCTTTAAATTAGCTAGGCTTGATTGTATGCACTACTCAGGAGGCTGAGGTGGGAAGATCATTCAAGAACAGAAGTTGGAAGTTGCAGTGAGCTATGATTGTGCCATTACACTCCAGCCTGGGCGACAGAGTGAGACCCCATCTCTTAAAAAAAAAAAAAGACAGTCATTATTAGAAGGCACTGTCTATTTTAACAAATAAGTAAAAATCCATCTTAAGTTTTTGTCTGTTTTTGTTGTTGTTGATTTTGATTTTTTTTTTTTTTTTTTTTGAGACAGAGTCTCACTTTGTTGCCGAGGCTAGAGTGAGTGCCGTGGCGTCAGCCTAGCTCACAACAACCTCAAACTCCTGGGCTCAAGCAATCCTGCTGCCTCAGCCTCCCCAGTAGCTGGGACTACAGGCATGCACCACCATGCCTGGCTAATTTTTTCTATATATATTAGTTGGCCAATTAATTTCTTTCTATTTATGGTAGAGATGGGGTCTCACTCTTGCTCAGGCTGGTTTCGAACTCCTGAGCTTGAGCAATCCGCCCGCCTCGGCCTCCCAGAGTGCTAGATTACAGGCGTGAGCCACCGCGCCCGGCCGTTGATTTTGTTTTTAAGAACTAAGTACTCCCTTGAATAAATGACAAGAGTATTAATTGCAGTGGTGTTAACATTATACTTTCAGGGAAATCAAAGAAGAAATCTAGAGTCTACAGTGTCTCAAATAGAGAAGGAGAAAATGTTGCTGCAGCATAGAATTAATGAGTACCAAAGAAAAGCTGAACAGGAAAATGAGAAGAGGCGAAATGTAGAAAATGAAGGTAAGTTGTTACTTCTTCTGAAAAATGCTGGTATTTCTAACACTATTCTTGAGTTCTTTATTATGAGGTTTTCTTAAATGTAATGCCCACAATATATGTATAAAGCCACAATTCTAAGATACTTTATGAGCTAAATAACTCAGATCTCAAGTTAAATTTATAACATATTAAAGTCGGTAATAAGTAGTATTTAGCTAGAATAGTGCTTGTCATCATTGTTTGTATATTGGAATTTGTTGGGAAGCTTTAAAGAATACTCCAGAAATTCTAATTTAATTAGTCTAGATGGGTGGCCTGGGCATCAGTATTTTCTACAAGCCCCCGAAGCACTTCTAACAAGAAGTGACATTTTGGAGATTGTCAAAAATGGTGGATTGACCTCCTGGCTCTCTGCTCTCAGAGTGGAAAATGAAGAAATTTGAATCACTTGAATCACTCGAGTGGGTAGTTTTCCCACAGGATCGGCTTCACAGAATTGCAGGGAAGCTTCAAGGGGGCAGCAGTGCTGGGAAAAGGAGGAAAGTGACTCAGTGGATTTGCCATAAAGTTTCAAAAATCCAAGTGGTACAGTGGGGATTGGAGTGCAAGCTGGCCGTGCTGAGCAGCCAGCCAAACGGAACTGTGATCCATCCCACAGGGGGACGACTTTTCCTTCACCGACCTCCACACCCACGTAAGCAGCAAAGTGCCTGAAGTCAGTGTGAAGAGGTAACACAAGTGGTTAGGCAGTTCGGAGAGGAGGCAAGAGCAGAAAGCAATTTGAAATCTCCAGTGTACGGTGCAGGGTCTCCTTGGCTGGTAGATCTGTACACACCAACAGCTATGCCTCGCTTGTGAAGGGACAGAAAAGTGAGACAGATCGCTCATTTGACTGAGTTGTTTGGTGGACTTGGGCAGCCCAAGCATCGCTGGCGAGGGAGCGGAAGAGGGAGGGAGTTCAATCCTCCGAGGATCCTCCCCGGGGGGCTTCAGTGGCCCAAGCTCCACTGGTGACGCATGGAAAAGGGAAAGTTTTCACTCCTTAGCGGAACGTCTTAGTGGTTCCTGGCCACTCAAGCGCTGCCGGTGAGTGAGTGGAAGAGGGAGGGAGCTCGCTCCTTGGTGAAGCCTCCTGGCAGACCCCAGTGTCTCAAGTCCCATCAGGGAGGGGAGGGAAGAGGGAGAGAGATTGCTCCCCAGGCAGTGTCCCCCGATGAGGTTAGGCAGTCCCCCATCCCACCCAGCCACTTCTGTTTTGCGCCTAATGAACAGAATCTGCCCTAGCAGGATGGATCTAGGAAAGAGAGCGGTTTTCCAACTCTGACTTGGGACAACTATACCCCCTGCATGTTCTGGGATTTGGGGCTAGGTGCTTCTCTCCAAAACTACAGATTCCACCCCTAGGCAGAGTAATGAAACAAGCCATTATTCAAGCTGAAATCAGAGGCTGGACTGCTATCTCCTATTGCTGATTATCTATAGCTGGCCTGTTTTTTGCCAAAGGCCCAGATCCCTCCCCTGAAAGGGTTTAGTAACAGCTTCTCTAGACTGCTACCCAAACTGAGACCCAAGCCCATCTCCTGGATGCAACTTGGTAGACCGGGCCTTCAGCCAAAGGATCAGCCCCCAGCCCTTGAAGCGCACAGTGGTGAGGGAGTCTGCTTTTAGGGCTAAGGCCTGCCTGAGTTGCAGAAGGTCCTTGTCTGCCACCAAGCCACTGGTATTCTGTAGGGAAGGGCCTGACCCCTCATATGCAGGAGTAGAGTAGCCAGGTAGGTCGCTCTCTGTTCTGTGTCCCTCAGCGCCCCTGGGCGGGGCCCCTTCAACAGCCCTGAGTCTTTTACTTCATACCAACCAGATAAACCCCATCCTTGGAGGGGCGGAGTAAAAAGAGTTGATGCCCTACTACAGCAAGTTGATTTGGATCATCTGTTAAAAGTAAAATACAAGGGCTTTTCCTTGGTATCCAGGCAATTGCCAAATTATAGGCTTGTGTTCTGAGAAGGAAAATCTCAACGAGAATCCCTAACAATTGCACCAAAAGACACTTTCCACTAGAAACTGCCACATATATGCAGCGAATGATCTCTGAATAACTTTTTAGTAGCTCCCCTCTAGTCACAGATCAAGCAACATCTGAAGTATACTCTATTAGGCTTGCCAATACCTATTGCTTATCTCACCCCAACTAAATAGGTAACAAGGCCCAAGGGTCCCCTGGGAGAGGCATGATACTCCCCAAAGGCTGAGGGTCTTGTTTACCACATTTAAGGATTTAGAGCTCATTACATAGGTATTGGAATAGCATGATAACCAACCTCCCCATGCAAACCACAAGCAACAAAAAGAGAGAATAACTTCATAGCTCATCACAGTGCCTCTCTCTTCATACTAGTAGTTGATAGGGGAATCACGCTCACAAGAGGGATATAATTCCGGGGAGTCTAAGCAAGGGATCCAATCTCACTAATCTCTATTAAAAGACGGTGAAGACAACAGATCAAAGATAACCCAACAGGCTCAGACTCCTCTAATACATTACAGGTCCAGAGCACATATCCCCAGATCTGCCAAGGATCATCCCTCTGGAATTCCAGATTTTAGCTCATAATCCAGTCCCTGCACCTCCGATCCTTGATAAAGCACCCAGATGAGAAAGAACCAGTGAAAGTTCACAGGAAACATGAAGGAGCAGAGAGAAAAGTCACCTCCACAGCAAAATACTCATTCTCCATCATGTGACACCAACTTACATGATATGAGTAAACTGAGGGAGGAAGATTTCTGAATATGGATTGCTAGAAAACTAAATGGAATTGAAGAGAAAATAGATTCACAACATAGAGAAACCATAAGAACAATACAGGAAATGAATGAAAGATTCTCCAAAGAAATTGAGATTATCCAGAAAAACCAAACAGAAATTCTGGCAATGAAGGAAACAATCAAGGATCTCCATAATACAGTGGAAAGCCTAAAGAACAGGATGGCCCATGCATAGGAAAGAATCTCAGAACTTGAAGATTAGCCTATGCTCTAAACAAATCAGAGGAAGAAAGGGAACACAGAAACAAGAGACAAGACCAAAGTTTACAGGAAGTGTGGGACTATGTTAAAAAGCCAAATCTCAGATTGATTGGGATTCCGGAAGGGGAAGAGGAACATTCACAAGGGCTGGAAAACTTACTTCACGGAATACTGGAGGAAAATATGCCAGGCCTGGTCAGAAATCTTGATATACAAATACAAGAAGCACACAGAACTCCTGGGAGACTCAACTGACCTCCTCACGTGGTTTTTAGGCTGACCAAAGTAAACGGGAAAGAAATAATTCTCCGTGTAGTGAGACAAAAGCAGCAAATGACCTATAAAGGTAAGCCTATCATACTAACAGCAGACTTCTCATCTGAAACCTTACAAGCCAGGAGGGATTAGGTTCCTATCCTTAATCTTCTAAAACAGAACAAAGCCAAACCTAGAATTCTTTATCTGGCAAATTAAGTTTCATCTATGAGGGAGAAACAAAGTCCTTCTCAGACAAGCAATCACTGAAGGAATTTGCAAAGTCTAGACCATCCCTACAGGAAGTTCTCAGACCAGCATTTCTAACCGAACAGGGAAGTAGACACTCCTCAAAGTAAAATCCTCAAAGAATGAAAGTTTAGATCTCGAACTACATGATGGCTCAAGGAGTAAAACAAAGCAACAAGTCTCCACCCAACAATATGAATGGTAATCTTCTTCCAATTTCAATGCTTTCAATAAATGTAAATGGCTTAAACTGTCCTCTGAAGAGACATAGACTTGCAAGTGGATAAAAATTCACAAGCCTAGTATCTGCTGTCTACAGGAAACACATCTAACCCACAAAGATGCGTTCCGGCTGAAGGTCAAGGGAGGGAATTCTATCATCAAGTCAAACGGAAGTCAAAAGAAAGCTGGGGTAGCTACACTATTTGCAGATAACATTAGCTTTAAAATAGCAAAAGTGAAAAAAGGATAAAGACATCCATTTTGTAATGGTGAAAGGGAAGATCCAACAAGAAGATTTAACAATTCGTAATATCTATGCACCCAATGCAAGAGTACCCAATTACTTAAAGCAAACCTTGTCTAATCTAAACACCATGTTACAAAACACTGCCATAGTAGCAGGGGACTTCAGCACTCCACTGAATGATCTGGATAGATCCTCCAAACAGAAAATAAACAAAGAAATAATGGACCTGAACAGAATCCTTGATCAAAAAGTTCTGACAGATCTCTATAGAGCATTCCATCCCAAAAAACTTGAATTTACATTCTTCTCAGCAGCCCATGGATCTTACTCCAAAATTGACCACATCCTAGGTCACAAATCAGATCTCAAAAAATTTAAGAAAATAGAAATTATACCTTGTATCTTTTCTGACCATAATGATATAAAATTATAGTTCAATTCCTATAGAAACACTCAACGCCTCACAAAATCATGGAAACTAAACAATCTATTATTGAAAAATTCTTGCATTAAGGAAGAAATTCCAAGGGAAATAAAGAATTTCCTCGAACAAAATGATAACAGTGATACTTCTTACCAAGACCTGTGGGATACAGCAAAAGCTTACCTCAGAGGAAAACTAATAGCAGTTAATGCTCACATCCAAAAAACAGAAAGCTTAGATACTGACAACCTAATGAATAGGCTCAAGGAATTGGAAAAAGAAGAGCAAACAATTTCCAATCCTAGTAGAAGAAAAGAAATAATGAAGATCAGAGCAGAACTTAATGAAATGGAGAACAAGAGAACTATCTTAAAGATTAACAAAACCAGAGCTGGTTTTTTGAAAAGATAAACAAAATTGATGGCCCTCTTGCTAGATTGACAAAGACTCAAAGGGAAAGGACTCTAATAAACTCAATAAGAAATGAAAAAGGAAGCCAGGTGCGGTGGCTCACGCCTGTAATCCTAGCACTCTGGGAGGCCGAGGCGGGCGGATAGCTCAAGGTCAGGAGTTCAAAAACCAGCCTGAACAAAAGCGAGACCCCGTCTCTACTATAAATAGAAAGAAATTAATTGGCCAACTAATATATATATAGAAAAAATTAGTCGGGCATGGTGGCGCATGCCAGTAGTCCCAGCTACTTGGGAGGCTGAGGCAGGAGGATCGCTTGAGCTCACGAGTTTGAGGTTGCTGTGAGCTGGGCCGACGCCACGGCACTCACTCTAGCCTGGGCAACAAAATGAGACTCTGTCTTAAAAAAAAAAAAAAAAAAAAAAAGAAAGAAAAAAAATGGAGAGATCACAATAGATACCACAGAAATACAAAACATTATATTTGACTATATAAAAAACTATATATCCCAGAACTACAGAACGAAGATGAAATGGACAAATTCCTGGATTCATACAACCTCCCTAAGTTCACCCAGGAGGTAACTGAATTCCTGAACAGGCCAATCTCAAGCTCAGAAATTGGAGCAGTAATTAAAAACCTCCACAAGGTTGGGCGCGGTGGCTCACGCCTGTAATCCCAGCTCTCTGGGGGGCTGAGGCGGGCGGATTGCTCAAGGTCAGGAGTTCGAAACTAGCCTGAACAAGAGCGAGACCCCGTCTCTACTATAAATAGAAAGAAATTAATTGACCAATATATATAGAAAAAAAATTAGCCGGGCATGGTGGCACATGCCTGTAGTCCCAGCTACTCGGGAGGCTGAAGCAGCAGGATTGCTTGAGCCCAGGAGTTTGAGGTTGCTGTGAGCTAGGCTGATGCTACAGCACTCACTCTAGCCTAGGCAACAAAGTGAGACTGAGTCTCAAAACAAAAACAGAAAACCTCCACAAACGGAAAAGTCCCAGGCCAGATGGCCACACTTCAGAGTTCTACCAAACTTATAAAGATGAACTCATACCTATACTACAGAAGCTATTCCACACCACTGAGAAGGATGGTATCCTTCCTAACTCATTCTACAAAGCCAGTATCACCTTGATACCAAAGCCAGGAAAGGACGCAACAGTAAAAGAAAATTACAGACCAATATCCCTCATGAATATAGATGCAAAAAACCTAAATAAAATTTTAGCAAATAAAATTCAGCAACACATCAAAACAATAATTTACCATGACCAGGTGGGCTTTACTCCAGAGATGCAAGAATGGTTCAACATATGCGAGTCTATAAATGCAATTCGCTTCATAAATAAAATCAAGAACCAAGACCATATCATTCTGTCAATAGATGCAGAAAAAGCATTTGACAAAGTCCAACACACCTTTATGATAAAAACTCTTTTACCAAAATAGGCATAGACAGCTCATACCTTAAATTTATCAAATCCATCTATGACAGACCCACTGCTAATATCATTCTAAATGGGGAAAAAATTGAAATCTTTCCCTCTTCAAACCGGAACTAGACAAGGATGCCCACTATCTCCTCTCCTATTCAACATAGTGCTGAAAGTTCTAGCAATAGCAGTCAGGCAAGAGAAGGGTATTAAGGACATTCAAGTGTGGGCAGATGAAATCAAATTCTTGCTCTTCGCGGATGATATGATTTTTATACCTAGAAAACCCCATGGACTCATCCAAGAGACTCCTAGATTTGATAAATGAATTTGGTAAAGTTTCAGGTTATAAAATCAATATACACAAATCAGAAGCATTCATATATGCCAAGAACCATCACGCAGAAACTCAAATCAAAAACGCAATACCCTTTACTGTAGCCCTAAAGAAAATTAAATATCTAGAAGTATAATTAATGAAAGATACAAAAGATTTATACTACGAGAACTACGAAACACTAAAAAATGAAATTGCAGAAGATTTAAACAGATGGAAAAATCTACCTTGTTCATGGATTGGTAGAATCAATATAATTTAAATGTCAATATTACCTAAAGTGATTTACAGAATCAATGCAATCCCCATCAAAATACCACCAGCATTCTTTACAGATCTAGAAAAAATAATTCTTCACTTCGTATGGAACCAGAAAAAACCTCATATAGCCAAAGCAATCTTAAATAACCTTTGTGGAAAAGAATTTGGAGATACCTCAAACAGCTAGAAATAGAAATACCATTCGACTCAGCAGTAGCACTGTTAGGCATCTACCCAAAAGAGCATAAGACATTTTACTATAAAGACATTTGCACCCAAATATTTATGGCAGCACAATTCACTATTGCACAGTCATGGAAACAATCCAAGTGCCCATCACTTCATGAGTGGGTAATTAAAATTTGGTATATGCTCACAATTCTAAGAAATGACAGTGAGCTAGCACCATTTATGCTATCCTGGATTAAGCTTAAGCCCGTTATCCAAAGTGAGGCGACACAAGATATGGAAAATGGGCTCCACATCTTCTCGCCATCAACTGATTAAAACTATGGTGCTCAAATTGTAGTAATGTTCACCAGGGATTGGGGCGGTGGGGCAGGGAGACCCACATCTTAGGGATGTGGCAAGCATTGTAGGGGGGAAGGGCATACCTCTAACCTTTCTTAGGGAGAAACAAAGATATACAATGTAACAAAAATGTCAGAAAAAAAACAAAAAACTTTTATCTTGTGGAGGGCAGGTGGGAGGGGGAGGAGGAGAGGGGTTTATACTTACATAATGGGTGCGGTGCGCACCACCTGGGGATTGCACACAATTGAAATTCTGGCACATGGGGGGCGAGGGGTGGCAGGGGCAAGATATGTAACCCTAACAATATTTGTACCCCCATAATATGATGAAATAAAAGGAAAAAAAATTTAAAAAAGAAGCAACATTTGAAAACTACTAAGCTAGAGTTTCGTGTGTTTTAATGCCAGTGTTACGAATACATTTAAAATAGCTTTCTACACCCTTTGATCCAGTGGTTTCATTTATAGAAGTGTATTTTACATATATACTTGCATACATGCAAACTGATGTATACACAAGGTTGTTCATTGTAGCCTTGTTTAAAATGGCAAAAAAGTATAAACAACAAAAATGTAATCAATGATATAAATTTTGGTACATCTATATGGTAGACTAATGTGCGGCTTATAGAAGAATAAAGCATCTCCTTATATACTGTTATAAAAGAATCTCTAAGAGGGAGTTTTAAATGACAGAAACAAAGTACAGATATGTGAGGGAGGAGAGTCAGTTAGGCAGGAGACACAGAAGGACCAGAAGACGAAATGAAGGGAGAAAGATTCATTCTCTCCTATCAATAATTTGGAACCTTTTAAATTATGTATCATTATTAAAATATTGAACTATTCAAGTAATTCTATTAAAAATAAATAATATTAAAATGAGCTTTATAATATAGCACTAATAGATTTATGTAAAGGGAATAAAAGAATTTGAGATATTACAACAGTGAGAACAAATCTGTTTTTGTACTCTGTATTAAAAAATGATGCTCTATTTTTGATGAATTTAAAATCGAAGTATTTCCAAGATGGAATTTGGCTGTGGGAGTGGACCTAATGTGGCTGACTATAATGACCTAACATATAACATCAAATGTCACTTTTTAAAAGGAATTTATATTATTTATATTTCCCCTAAGAAAACTTTGTAATTTCTACATATTATTTTATTTTCTAGTTTCTACATTAAAGGATCAATTGGAAGACTTAAAGAAAGTAAGTCAGAATTCACAGCTTGCTAATGAGAAGTTAGCACAATTACAAAAGCAGGTAAGTTTTTCAAATGAGATTCCTTTTTTAAATATTATGGTTAATTAAAATGAGTTTGGTTGTACCTTGATCAGAAACCTATTGTCTTCATTTCTTTTTTAAATAGCTAGAAGAAGCCAATGACTTACTTAGGACAGAATCGGACACAGCAGTAAGATTAAGGAAAAGTCACACAGAGATGAGCAAGTCAGTTAGCCAGCTAGAGTCCCTGAACAGAGAACTGCAGGAGAGAAATAGAATTTTAGAGAATTCCAAGTCACAAACAGACAAGGATTATTACCAGCTGCAAGCAATATTAGAAGCTGAACGAAGAGACAGGGGTCATGATTCTGAGATGATTGGAGACCTTCAAGGTAATATTTTTTCTTATTGTGGTAAAATGTACATCACTTAAAATTCACTGTGGTAGCCATTTTAAAGTGTACAATTCAATGACATTGCATACATTCACTTTGTTGTGCAGCCATACCACTATCCATCTGTAAAACTTTGTCTTCATCTCAAACTGAAACTCAGTACCTATTTAAACAATAACTCTTCATTCTCTCCTCTCCTTGGTCCTGGATAACCACCATTGTACTTCCTCTATGAACTTAATACTCAAAGTTCCTCATGTAACTACATCATATAATGTTTGTCCTTTTGTGTCTGACTCGCTTCACTTAGCATAATGTCTTCAAGGTTCATCCATGTTACTGTAGCATATGTCAGAATTTCCTTCCTTTTTAAGGCTCAATATTTCATTGTATGTGTATACCAAATTTTGTTTATCTACTCATCTGTCAATGAAAAGTAATTTTTCTAATTTATTCTTTAATTGTGGTTAAAAAACCCAAATAACATAAAATTTACCGTTTTAATTATTTTTAAGGATAAGGTAATATATTTTTGATCACATCGCCTTCATAAATGACTTTGATGAAACCAGAATGGTTAGCATTCTTTCTTTTTCAGGATAATGCCTACATTTGTATCACATTGTAATTCTTCACTCTCACAGGCATCCCTGTGAGGTAGGTAATGTGGATATTTTTTCAATTTTACAGCTAAATTAACTGAAAACTTAATTTAAAAACTTGCCTAATTCATAAAGGTCTTACTCAAAGTGTGAGACTAATCCTGGCAAAGAGGATTATCACTATTAAAACCTAGGAATTCCTCTTGCATTGTTGGGAGAAATAGAAGCTCACTTGCAGAAATAGACTCCCATTACAAATTAAAAATTAGGTACTTGAGAAGGTTAGGACTAGAGATATTTATTGATAGACTATGAATCTGAAAGGCAGAAGATTGAGTATAACAGTGAATAAAGGAGCAATTTTCAAATGATAATAAAATTTAGTTTGTTTTCAAATGATGCCTGCCTTTACCCACATCTCACATATTTTTCTACTTTCTGTTTCTCTTAGCAGCAGCATCCATACTACCTAATCAAAACATATATGCATGGAACTTGCCAGATTTCTCAGGAAAAATTGGGCAGGGGTGAGTGGGGAGTCCAGTTTAACCTTAGTCACAGATGGGAACATAGTTTGGGTCCCATGGGGTTTGATGATTAGCTGTAATTCTGTGGACAGAGGTCAGGGTCAGTTTTTGTGACTAAGGAAACAGAAATTAGGATCTCCTGTTGGTTCTTAGCTGAGGAGTATTGCGCAATCTTATTTCTCAGGGACCAGGCTTAAAATAGATCTTAATATATCCAAGAAAGTAACATCTTTATACGAAGTAGGAAAGCCTCATACTTGATTTCCTTAAGTTGTTTTTCTAAGCCTGTTTCATCAGCTCATTAGCTGTGTAAAAGTCTCTTCATCTTCCTTCTTTATCTGTAGACCGAGGAGATTAGATTGCTTCTGTCAATCTTTCCAATTCTAAAATTCTTTTGAATTTGTGATCTTCTCTGTATGATTAAGGTTTAAACTGCTTGCTTCCAAAGCTGAGGCCATCATTCATGTACTTCTCAACAATGGTTCTTAGCTGAATCTATTTTTAGATATCAGTAAAAAGTTAAGGAAAATTTATAGTATGATTTCTTATTAATCAGTTGATCCTTTTTCAATGCCTTATTTAATTTTGAACTTAAATGTAAATCAAAGCCCATGTGCACTAAAATAATGCAAACAACTTATGTGAGCTTCAACATACATACAAAGGCTTGTTGTGGTAAAAAAAATTATAATTTTTACATTAATCTTTTCTGGTCTTTAAGAACTTTCAGGTCCCTCAAGTATAAATTTATTTTAGTTTGGGATGCTGGGCTTCTGGCAGAGTCATGATTGTTACTCCTAATTGAATATCCTGTGTGTACAGCAGCTTCTACATATGTATGAGAACTGACTTCCTGAATACAATTGAATAGTAGTAAATATTTTAGGCCACATATGAATCACATATAATCTCTGTTGCATAGTCTTTTACTTTTTATAACCTTTTAAAATGCAAATAACCATTCTTAGCTTTAGGTCCATATAGAAACAGGCTACAGGCCTAACATTTGCCAACACCCAGACTAGTGTTCCAGTAAGACTGCAATTACAGACAAAGCTTCCAAAAGTTCAGATCATGGAGGCTTAACAAAAATGATCAAAATCTCATCAAGGAATGAAAATTTTAGCTGAAGCAGTAGGCTTTTCATCTAGAAAGTTTCTGTGATGCTTCAGATTGAAATGCAAAAGGACAAATTTTATAATTTAACCTTTTTAAAAGTCTTTTTTAAAAAATGATTTATTGTTTTGTTAGTTTTCTTTAAGATTTTATTTTGGAAAATTTCAGACATATGCCAAAGTAGAATATAGTTTGAGTATCCATGATCCAAAATGCTTGGGACCAGAAGCATTTCAGATTTTGGATTTTAGAATATTTGGATATTATATATACTTACTAGTTGAGTATCTCAAATCTGAAATACTCCAGTGAGCATTTCCTCTTGTGTGTCACATCAGTGCTCAAAAACTTTCAGATTTTGGAGAATTTTAGATTTTAGGTTTTTGGATTAAGAATGTTCAACCCATACTACAATGACTCCTATGTACCTATCATCTAGCTTCAATAATCTTAATCTGATAGTGGGTCCTGTTTCATTTTATACTCCCTCCTCCCCTCCCCAGTCCTCTGATACTGAGTTATTTTGAAGCAAATCTCAGGCATCACATCAATAATTTGTAAATATTTTGGTATCTCTTAAAGGGAAGGACTCTTTTTAACATAAGCATAATATCATTATTAAAGATGTGAAAAAGTTGACATTGAATATTGTAAAATATATAGTCAGTGCTCAGATTCCTCCAGTAGTTTCATAATTTATTGTTGTTATTGCATTTATTTTGCTTGAATTAGAATCCAAAATATGCAAGTTGCATTTCATTAGTATGTTCCTTAAGTTTCTTTTAATCTATATAGTCTTCTTCCCTTTTTTGTTCTTTGTAATTTGTTGTTGAGTTTGTTTGTGATAGAAGAAACCAAGTGTTTTGTTCTGTTTCCCATTCTGAATTTTGCTGATTTCATCTGCTGATGTCATTTAACATGTTGCCCTGTCCTTTGTAGTGCTTAAAACTGAAAGTTAGATCTAGAGGCTTGATCTCTTTCAGGTAGGACTTTGGCAAGAATACTTGTCAGTAGTAGTATTTAGACAATGGGAGGCATATAGAGTCTGGCGGTCTCTTTTTGTGATGTTAGCAGTCACTGATGATCGTTGCCTAGATCATTTGCTTCTTTAGGAGTTTGCAACGGTGATTGTCTATTTTTATCATTACTCCTTCATTAGTTAACTAGACTGCTATTATAGAGAGAAACTTTTTCTCATCAGTTATACAATTTCCTTGAGGTATAGTTTATAAAAGAAAGGTTGAATAGTTGATTCTTTATCAATTTTCAGAACAGGCAGTTATTTACCTGGCATCTTCCAAAGGTGACCAGTGCATTTTTAAAAATATATTTATGAACTCATGAATTTTAATATATTCAATATGTGTTAATCCATTGCTTTTTTTTGAGACAGAGTCTCATTCTGTTGCCTGGGCTAGAGTGCTGTGGCATCAGCCTAGCTCACAGCAACCCCAAACTCCTGGGCTCAAGCAATCCTTTTGCCTCAGCCTCCCGAGTAGCTGGGACTACAGGCATGCACCACCATGCCCAGCTAATTTTTTCTATATATTTTTAGTTGGCCAATTAATTTCTTTCTATTTTTAGTAGAGACAAGGTCTCGCTCTTGCTCAGGCTGGTTTCGAACTCCTGACCCACCTTGGCCTCCCAGGTGCTAGGATTGCAGGCGTGAGCCACTGTGCCCTGCCCGTTGCATTATTCTTATTGATTCTTACTTGAGGCTAGTGGGAAGCTATTCAAGTTTAGGCACTACCCTATTATAGTAGTCTTGGATGGCATCCTTGCTTTTTGGTATGCATATGTTTTGGATCATTTTTGTCGCATATCTGCAATCACCCATTTTCCAAGGAACCCCAGTTCCTTTTTGTGGTATATGACATTCAGGGACTAAAACCTGGGTGCTGTCAATACTCAACTACTGTTGGGTCAGTTGATATTTGTAGGTCATTTTAATGGACAGAGGTAGGAAATAATTATTTTTTGTTTTAATTCCTAATTTCTCATTATATTGTGATTAGAAACTATTATAAGAGTTCTACTTTTTGGATTTTGTAATGATTTTTTTCTGGCTTAGTTCATAGTGCATTTTTATTTTGTTTTTACTATTACATGGGCATTTGAAAATTGTGTAGGTCTTTTTACTTAACATCTTGGGTATTTGGAGGAAAAACAGTTGATCAATTTTCTAATGTAATTCTTTGTCTCTTTAATCTGTCAAATTTTAAAACGTGTATTTTTAAAGTTCCCACTATGGTTGTGGGGTTTTTTTCCCTCATAGTCCCCTTTGTATTTCTACCAGCTTTTCCTTTCTATATTTTTTTGAGGTGAAATTCATATAACAAAAAATTAACCATTTAAAAGTGTACAATACAGGCTGAGTGCACTGGCTCATGCCTGTAATCCCAGCACTTTGGAAAGGCAAGGTGCAAGAATTGCTTGAGGCCTGGAGTTTGAGACCAGCCTGAGCAACAAAGCAAGATGTTTTCTCTACAAAAATAAAAAACTTAGTTGGTGTGGTGGCACGTGCCTGTGGTCCCAGCTGCTTGGGAGGCTTAGGCAGGAGGATCACTTAAGCCCAGGAGTTCACAGCTACTTAAATAAGCTATGATCTCAGCACACAACTCCAGTCTGGGTGACAGAGTGAGATCGTGTCTCAAAAAAAACCAAAAAAAGTCAGTGGTGTTTAGTACATTCAAAATACTGTACAACTACCTCTTCTATCTAGCCCCAGAAGATTTTCACTACCAGAAAAGAAAACCCTGTATCTATTAAGCTGTTCCTTCCCATTTTCTCCTCCACCTAGCCCCTGGCAAACACCAGTCTCCTTTCTCTGAATTTATGTGTCCTGGATATTTCATATATAATGGCATGTTACAATATGTTACCTTTTCGGTTAGGCTTCTTTCACTTAGCACAATGGTTTTATTAAAGGTTCATCCATACTGTAGCATGTATCAGTACTTCATTCATTTATGACTGAACAGTATTTTTTTTTTTTTTTTTTTTTTTTTGAGACAGAGTCTCACTCTGTTGCCTGGACTAGAGTGCTGTGGCGTCACCCTAGCTCACAGCAACCTCAAACTCCTGGGCTCAAGCTAGCCTTCTGCCTCAGCCTCCGGAGTACCTGAGACTACAGGCATGCTCCACCATGCCCAGCTAATTTTTTCTGTATATATTTAGTTGTCCAATTAATTTCTTCCTATTTTTAGTAGAGACAGGGTCTCACTCTTGCTCAGGCTGGTTTCGAACTCCTGACCTTGAGCAGTCCTCCCCCCTCTGTCTCCCAGATGCTAGGATTATAGGCGAGAGCCACCATGCCCAGCCTGAATGGTATTCTTTTGAATGTAGATACTGCATATTGTTTAGCCATTTATCTATTAATGGGTATTTAGGTTGTTTCTACCTTTCAACTGTTGCGAATAGAATGCTTGAACATTCGTGTACAAGTATTTGTTAGCGTACCTGTTTTCAGTTCTTTGGGGTATATATTTAGAAGTGGATGTCTGGGTCATATGGTAATTCTATGTTTAACTTTTGAGAAACTTCCAAACCTTCCAAACTGTTTTCTGCAATGGCTTCACCATTTTACATTCCTGCCGCAGTATACAAGGATTCTGGTTTCTTCAGATATCTGCCAACAGTTGATGTTTTTTTTTGTTACAGTCCCTCCGTGGGTATGTAGCGGTGTCTTACTGTGGTTTTAATTTTCATTTTCCTAATGACTAATGATGTTGAGTACTTGATAATCAGTTGTCCTGGCACCATTTGTTGAAGAGACTATTCTTCCTCTTTTAATGGTCTTGGCGTCCTTGTTGAAAATCAGTTGACTATAGATGTATGGATTTATTTCTGGATTCTCAATTCTCTTCTTTTGGTCTTTATGCCAGTACATATCACATTATTTTGATCAGCTGTAGCTTTATAGAAAATTTTGAAATCAGGCAGTTTGAGTCCTTCAACTTTGTTGTTCTTCTTCAGTATTGTTGTAGCTATTCAAGGCTTTTTGCAGCTCCATATAATTTGAGGATTGGATTTTCCATTTCTGCAAAAAAGATCTTTGGAATTTTGATAGCAATTGCATTGAATCTGCAGATTGCTTTGGGTAATATTGCCAGCTTAATAATATTAAGTCTTATAATCCATGAACACAGGATATATTTAGGGCTTTTAAAATTTATTTCAATAATGTTTTTTAGTTTCAGTGTACAAGTCTCATACCTCCTTGGTTAAATTTCTTCCTAGATATTTTATTCTTTTAGATGTTCTTGTACATGAAATTTGCTTAATTTTCTTTTCAGATAGTTCACTGAGTATGATGTTGGCTATGATATTTCATAAATACTCTGCTTTTCAATATTTTCAATACAGTGTTTTTTGGTGTGTAAAGTTCTTTGTTGTTTTTTTTAGACAGAGTCTAACTCTGTTGCCCGGGCTAGAGTATCGTGGCATCAGGCTAGCTCACAGCAACCTCAAACTCCTGGGCTCAAGCAATCCTTTTGCTCAGCCTTCCTAGTGGCTGGGACCACAGGCATGTGCTACCATGCCCGTCTTATTTTTTCTGTATATTTTTTAGTTGGCCAATTAATTTCTTCTTTCTATTTTTTAGTAGAGACAGTGTCTCGCTCTTGCTCAGGCTGGTTTTGAACTCCTGACCTTGAGCAATCCACCCGCCTCGTCCTCCCAGAGTGCTAGGATTACAGGCGTGAGCCACCGCACCAGGCCTCTGGTGTGTAAGGTTTTAAGACTTCTATGTATTCATGGTGGATGAGAATTTGCATTGTAAGTGATTAAATGTATCTGACCTTGAGGTTTTTTTTTTGTTAATATGCATTTTCTTATTATATCTTGCCCATTATTTTAATTTTAATGTTTATATCTTGTTGGACATCAAATTTATGCCTTTTTATAGATTTTTTATAGATTTCATATTTTATTTGGGGTATTTTAACATATTTAGATTTTTTTTTCCTTTTGGAGACAGGATCTCTCTCTTTTGCCCAGGCTAGAGTGCAGTGGCATCATCATAGCTCACTGCACCCTCAAAGTCTGGACTCAAGTGATTCTCCCACCTCAGCCTCCCAAGTAGTTAGGACTACAGTCATGTGCCACCAGGCCTGGCTAATTTTTTTTTTTTATATTTTGTAGAGACGTGGTCTTACTGTTTATTGCTCAGGCTGGTCTCAAACTTCCGGTCTCAAGCGATCCTCCATCCTCGGCTTCTCAAAGTGCTAGGATTACAAGCATGAGCCACTGGGCCTGGCCCATACTTAGATTTAAGTGTGTTGGGGTTTTTTTGTTTTGTCTTTGCTGAAACTTAACATATATACACATATTAATATACAGCAAATCAAAAATACACATGAGGAATTTTCACAGCATGAACACAACCACATTAATAAGAATCCAGATCATGCAACTGAACATTACCAGTAACCCAGAAGTCCCCTACATTTCCTTTCAGTCACTAACCTTTTTCACCCCTCTTAAATATTCACTGTTCTGACTTCTTACACCATAAATTAGTTCTGCTTGTTCCTGAACTTTTTATAAATGGAATCATGCAATAAACACTCTTGTATCTGGCTTATTTCATTCAACATATTTGTGAGGGTCTTGTAGATGGCAGTAATTTGTTCTTTTCCTTGCTTATAGTATTCCATTTACTATACATAATCACTGCAATTTACTTACCAATCATTCTGTGGGAATAGAGATTCTGATTATTTTCATTTGGGGGCTATTTTGAATAGTCTGATATGAACTTTCTTGTACATATTTTTTAATAATCATACATGTGCTTCCTATTGGGTCTATACCCAGTACCCAGGAGTGGCAGGGTCATAGCGGCATATATATATTTACCTTTATTAAATACTGCCAGGTATTTCAAGGTATAGCTGCACAAATTTACATTCACTAGTAATATGAGAGCTCTAGTTGCTCCACATCCTCATCAAGGATAATACTCATCCTTAATAAGTATTTTCAGTCTTAATATAGCCAATCTGGTGATATGTAATAGTATTTCCTTGTGGATTAATATGCATTTCCCTGACATCTAAGATTGAGCAACTTTTTATGTGTTTATTGACTGCTTGTGATGTGCTCCTCGGGTCTTTTGCTCATTTTTTTATTGAGTTGTTTGGCTTTTTTATTATTGGTCTGTATGAGATTTTTATGCTAATCCTAGATATTTCTCCTTTACAAATATATTTATCACAATTATCTTTTCCTACTTTGTGATTTGCATTTTTACTTTTTTTTAAGTTTTATTTTATTTTTAATTGGCATATAATGATTATACATACTTATGAGGTATAGTGTGATGTTTTTATACATGTATATAAGACATAATGATCAAATTAGGGCAGTCAGCATATCTATCACCTCAAACATTTACCATTTCTTTGTGGAGAGACCATTAAAAAATTCTTTGTTTTGAAATATACAATACGTTACTAACTATAGTCACCTTACTGTGTAGTGGGACCCTTTTCACTCTTAAGTGCTGATTTTGATAAATGGGAAGTCTTAATTTCCTATATTTGATGTAGCCTAGTTTTTCTTTAATGGTTAGTTCTGTGTCTAGCATAGCCTATTGAAATTTTGAACTAGATTATGAAGTTGTTATCCTCTGTTAGCTTTTAGAAGCTTTATTGTTTTAATCCACCTAGGTTATGGTACCTGATGTTTTGGTTCTTATGTCTTCCACTATGTTTTTCTATTTTTTGTGTATTAAGCTTCTTTTTTTTCATGTATTGCAGTGACAAGTTATGGTTTATTTCCAATATGTCTTTTTTTGATATAGAGTAAATGAGGAAAATATACTTAATGTGTCTTTCATATGGTTGTCAGGAATCTGTAATGTATTCACATATTTTTATTACCTTGTCTTCTTAGGAGTTGGTTTATACTAAGCTTCTTCTACATGAAAAATTCAAAGCTTAATCTGAATACTATTTTTTAGTATCAAAAAATAGTAATACTTTACTATCTTTGTACAGATTTTCAAAACCTATTATTATAAACACAGGAGGAACAATTTTTTAAATAGCACTTCAACATTTAAACATTTTGGCACATTTGCTTTAATTCTTTCCATACAAACACACACATACTTTTTATTTTTGGTCATTTGAAAGAAACTGGCAGGTGTTTCTTTCTCCTACATGAACATATTCTAACACAAAAATAACATTATCATGTGTGTAAATAAAATTATTTCATTGTTCTCTAGATTCTAGAACTGGTCTAGCAGATAAGCATTATCAGGTGCCAAAGATTTAATATTCATTTTTTTAGTAAACAACTGCTTTAGAAACACTAAAATATGAGAGGTTGATAGAGTACATTTGAAATTGGGGCAGGTACAATAAGTTAAACTGTACTTTGAGTAGTACAGAATTTTTCTTGGTCCTTCAGGATGCTTCATCCAATTCTCTGTCAAATCCTAGGCCACCTTGGATCACAAAGTATAAAAATAGAGACTTGAGTTTGAGCTAGACAACATAATTTTTAATATATTTGTTTAAGTTGGATTATACATGTATTGAATTTGTGTTTGTTAATTACTTAGGCATTTAAAACCTATAAAGTTTAATGCATGTTTTAATGAGGAGGCATCTACTAAATATATGAGTTGCTACTGTTGCATGGCATGAGCCTCAGGTTAAGTTAAAACTAAGCTTTGTTAGAGACTTGAATTCCTAAAACTTAGTTTTTAATAAAAATGGAGTTTGGCTCCATTAAGTTTAAATGTAATTTTATTAAACACTTTGCAGAGTGTCTGACACATACATACACTTAATAAATACCTGCCTTAATTGACTAAAGGGTCTCACCTCTAACATGGTAGGAAAGAGCACTCAATAAGGACTTGGATTTGGTTTCTAGCCCAAGTGGAAACTTCATCTCTTTGGCCATTTATAAAACAAGAAACATGCAGTAGATGATATACAATTACCATTAATGTTTGTATTACTGTATATTGTGTTTATTATGTAAACTACCAAGAAAACACTTAATAAATTTTATCTTATCAGGAAATGTAATACATTTTTTAAAAAACTAAATGGCCACATGGAACAAAAAGACTTCTTTCAGTGACTCTGGACTCAAACTTTTTTCTTGCTTGATAGCTCGAATTATATCTTTGCAAGAGGAGGTGAAGCATCTTAAACATAATCTTGAAAGAGTGGAAGGAGAAAGAAAAGATGCTCAAGATATGCTTAATCATTCAGAAAAGGTAAATGATTTAACATGTACTAATTATGAGATAGTATTTACTAAGTTACCAAAGATGACAAGGTGGTTTTATAAAATAGCATTCATTCCTAATGTTTATGTAGTTACATTTTTAGAAGTTTTTATGTTTAGTTGGTTGGTGTGTGGAGATATATGTGTGTCTTATTTAGCGTTTTGGTTTTGTGTTATTTTTGTTTGTTTTTACCCTAGAGAGCATTAGATATTTGATGTTAACAGGTCATCACAAATTGCTTTGATTTTGGAAATACCTTTTCAAAAAGATTTTTTTTCCCCATTTTCTTTGTACATGGGTAAGATGAAGGTGCTGATCCTACTATAAAGCATTATGGAAAAGGAAAACAAGAATCAATATATAGTAGACCATGTATACTTGTTCTATTTTGTTGGTAAGAGTTTGCAAAATAGAAAAGTACTGGCCTTTGCATTTAGAATTTTCTTAACAATCAAAAATTTCATCAGTTATCCTCTGTTACATCCTTTACTAAGGAAAAGGACTAAACAGATAATATATAGATTAACTCTCACGTTTTCAGTGCCTGAAAAGTTAGCAGTTCACTAAAACCTCACATAAATTATTAGAAAAGCCACCACTTATCTTGTCTTTGGATGTGTTTTGTGACAATTAGAGTAGTTTGTAATGGCCTAGTTGATGTAAATGTGGACATAGGATAAAAAAAAGAAAGAGTAAAGAGGTACCCAGACAGAAATGGAATATATTTTGACTTGTTCTCCCTTACCATTGCCATGGGGATGCTTTGTGAGTTTTTTTTGTTTGTTTGTTTTTTGTCAAAGTAAATGTGATTATAGATGCAAATAAAGTGGTGGCAAAAATAAAATGAACTGAAAAATTGTCCTATGCATTTCTGATCCTACCAGTGAACTGTCCTGAACATAACCACCAGTACAACCTTGCTCTGCCATCAACCACGGTTAATGATTCAAATGAGAAGGGAAGGGGGTAAAGTAAAGGTGATAGTTTGCTTTTAGTTATATGTGTTAATTATGATTTTAAAAGTAGGACATTTATTTCTCATGGGTTATTAGATGTAAGATTTAATAACATGTCTTTTGCACGGTTTATTACATGACTCTCATTCCCATTTCACAGGAAAAAAATAATTTAGAGATAGATTTAAACTACAAACTTAAATCATTACAACAACGGTTAGAACAAGAGGTAAATGAGCACAAAGTAACCAAAGCTCGTTTAACTGACAAACATCAATCTATTGAAGAGGCAAAGTCTGTTGCAATGTGTGGTAAGTGTTGGTTTTATTATTTTTTACAAGATTGGTTTTAAATAATGACTACAAAAAATTTATTTTTAATTGAAACTTCATTTTATAGGAATATAGCACATAGAAATTATAATCTAGGAAAAAGATGCCCCTTTTTAATGCTTTTTATTGTTTTAAATCACAATTTCACCTTCTAATTCCCTCACTCTGCTATACTTTATTCCCAATAAAAGTTTGCAGAATCTGTTTTCTCCCAGTTTTTCAGCCGTTTCCTTGATTTTTCCCCCTGATCCATTCCAGACCTCACTGTTAATTCATCTGCTTTCTTGTTTTGTACCCTCAATTTCTTCATTCCTTTTTATTTCTACTGTATTACATCTCAAAACACAACCCTAGTTCAGACTAGCCAGCCACTTTCTTCACTTCAAATAGATGGGTGCATTATTTCCAACCTCAGTTGGGCTGTCAGTTTTTTTATATGTCATCAGTTTCTTCTCCCAGACTTTTATTTATCTTCTCATGCATCCTATGCATTTCTTTATCTCTCCAGTTTTAGGTGAACGTTTTCACAAAGAAATAATAAAAACATAGGTGTGAACTTTTTAAATCTAGTTCTTCTGTCAGTCTATCCTATTTCTTTACCAATCTTAGAGGAAGGTGATCCTCTTCCTGTCCTGGCTAATATGTCCTAACTACTCAAAACCATTCTCCTCTTATCTCACCCTAACTTACTTCTTTTTCGCCTCTTTATCTGCAACCTTTTCTCCTCCACTGTTTTCTTTCTTGTTGGAAACATGTACAGGTCTCATCCATCTTAAAGACAAATAAACAAACCCTTGCAGCAACCTATGATCCTTACTAATTGCCACTATTTTATTCCAGCCCTTTAAAATAAATTTCTAAAAAGAAAATAAAAGTCTATTTTTTTACTTTCTACTCATTGTTAACCTACTACAATCTGAATGTGTCACCTGGAAAGGTAACCTCTCAGAACCTTCATTATATCTCAGGAAAGAAACCTCAGTGTAGACTAATATCTCCTGGTAATAATTAAAAGAGGTATTATACTGCTGTGGAATCTTGTTCATCTGAGTTGCTTAGAGTTTCTACTATAACCTTTCTGGAACACATTATATATATATATTATATTATAGAGTAATAATCACAAGCTTATTTTTTTGCTTTTGCCTGACCTCCATTTTTCTCCTTTGTTAGTCCACTATCTTTCCAGCCATACACTTCACTTTCTGGTCTGAAAATGTACTGAATAATCTCTTCGTATCATTGGGAAAGGCCGAATTTAGAAGATTTTATTTTATAACTCCCTACTTTAGAAATTTCTACTATGCAAATAATTCAAATAACGTGAGAACTTTTATAATTAATAGCTCTGTTAGAGTCCCAGGGTAAAAACATAGAGACATTTGGAACCAATTTACAGCCCATGTAAAGTGAAATATGTTAAAGTGTTCTTTCTTTAAATGTATCTTTGTAACTTTTTACTTTCACAGAGATGGAAAAAAAGCTGAAGGAAGAGAGAGAAGCTCGAGAGAAGGCTGAAAATAGGGTTGTTCAGATTGAGAAACAATGTTCTATGCTGGATGTTGATCTGAAACAATCTCAGCAGAAGCTAGAGCATTTGACTGAAAATAAAGAAAGGATGGAGGATGAAGTAAGAAAAATAGTACTGAATTTATTTATCTTTAAAAGAGAAACAATCATAAGTTATGAATGAAGAGTTATTTATAATCAAACACCATGGAGGAGATTTGAAATAACTACTATATGATCATCCTAACACTTAGAATTTTCATCTTCAGATAGTTATTAAACACCCTGTAGGGTCTATACCATTTTACACTATAACAGTAAAATTGTATTGAAGTGTCATAGTTCCTCCCCAGAAGAAACTGACCGTCTACTTTTAAAAAAACAACTCTTGGCCAGCTACTCGGGAGGCTGAGGTGGGAGGATCGCTCGAGCTGGGGAGTTGGAGGCTGCAGTGAGCTCTGATCAGGCCACTGCACTCCGGCAGGCCACAGAGCAGGACCCTGTCTCTAAAAAAAAAGAAAACCGCATTGTGATACCACTGCACACCCATGAGAACAGCTAAAACGAAAAAGACATACAATACCGATATATCAATAGATCAGAGTGTTAAGGATGTATAACAACTGGAAATCTTATACTTGCTGATGGGAAGGTGGGTTGGTAGAATCACTTTTTCATTTTTTTGAGAGAGAGTCTCACTCTGTTGCCTGGGCTGGAGTGCTGTGGCGTCAGCCTAGCTCACAGCAGCCTCAGACTCCTAGGCTCGAGCGATCCTCCTGCCTCAGCCTCCCGAGTAGCTGGGACTACAGGCATGCGCCACCATGCCCGGCTAAAATATATAAACAAATAAAAAAAAAAATAAAAAAAAAAAAACAACTCTTTATTATAAGATGTCCTATAATCCTAAAGAAAGAGTATTGCTCTTAATATTTTTTTAAAAAGTGTTAAACTGCAATCTTTACTGGCTTAGATTGATCAAAAGCATGGGGTACACATTTATAAAACAGTTAATAAAAAGATAAAATGCCATTATACCCTGGTAGTTACTATATGTATTTTAAAAATTATTTCTAAGATTGAATGCAGAGAAGGCTTCACAAGGAGGGGAAGGATGTTACCTTGATTTTAAAGGTTGAGTAAGCGGCCGGGCGTGGTGGCTGACGCCTGTAATCCTAACTCTCTGGGAGGCCGAGGCAGGCGGATTGTTCTAGGTCAGAAGTTCGAAACCAGCCTGAGCAAGAGCGAGACCCAGTCTCTACTATAAATAGAAAGAAATTAATTGGCCAACTAATATATATAGAAAAAAGTAGCCGGGCATGGTGGTGCATGCCTGTAGTCCCAGCTACTCAGGAGGCTGAGGCAGGAGGATTGCTTGAGCCCAGGAGTTTGAGGTTGCTGTGAGCTAGGCTGACTCCACAGCACTCACTCTAGCCTAGTCAACAAAGCGAGACTCTGTCTCAAAAAAAATAAAATAAAATAAAATAAAGGTTGAGTAAGACCTCAGAAGGTGATAGTTTGAGACTCAGAGCATGTGTTGGTAGAGGGAATATTATCAGTAAAGGTATCGGTAAGAGTGGGTATTAAGTAGGTAAGAAGATAGGTAAGTAAGAGACAAAAAAGAACTTAATCTGACCAGAGAAGAAGAGATATATTGAGTAGTCAAGGGAGAAACTTGGGGGTCAAAGTGTGGATACTTTTTAAAACTTGCATGGGAACTATAGGTGAAAACATTCTTTTAGGAAAATTAATCTGACAGTGGTATATATGATGTACTAGAAAGAAGAGTTTAGAGATACCTATTAGAAGCAGCATGCAATTTTCAATGTGTATTGAAAATTTGAAAGATAATATCTGGTCATTTTAAAAACATAATTTTTGACCATCTATGATTACTGGCTCTGTGCTAGGAGTTGGGGTTACTGAGGTGACTAAGGTATAGGTATGGTCTTGACTTGATCGAAACTCACATCCAAGAGAGAAAGATATTAAAATAATAATTACAAGCATGACAGATAATTAAAAGGAAGTACAGAATGCTATAGGAGTGTGTGACTAATTGCATTGGGGAGAAGTTAAGGAAGGCTTTGCTAAGGGTATGACATTTTAAGTTAAGAGCTAAAGAATAAATAGATAAAGGAGTAAAAACAGAAGGAACAGCTTGTGTAAGAACTATGACGTGAGGGAGAGTTTATTGCATTTGAGGATCTGAAGAATATAATTGAATTCTAGAGAATGGACAATGATAGTATTAGAGAAGTAGAAAGCAGATCATGAAGGACATTGTAAATCATTATAAGAACTTTGAGTTCGTTGATCTCAGTACCTAATAAGAATTTGATAAATATTTGTTGAATTGAATTAAATATACATTCAAGTTCTTATGTAAGCTTTGGAGGGTTGTAGACTAGAGCACATAAACATTTATGAACAAGTAAATTTTCCCCATTGGAATGTCCCCAAAAAAGTGGCCTTTTTTTTTTCCTTTTCTTTCTTTCTTTTTTTTTTTTGAGACAGATTCACCAAGGCCTAGAGTGCAGTGGCATGGTTATAGCTCATTACAACCTCAAACTCCTGGGCTGGAGCAATCCCCCTGCCCTAGCCTTCCAAGTAGCTGGGACTATACAGACTATTTTTTTTCTGTTTCTTAGTAGAGAATGGGGTCTAGCGTCTTACTCAGGCTGGTCTCAAACTCCTGACCTCAAGCCATCCTCCCACCTTGGCCTCCCAGAGTGCTAGGATTACAGGCATGAGCCACTGTGTCTGGCTTTTTTTTTTTTTAGATAGAGATGGACTCTTGCTATATTGCCCAGGCCTAGAATGCACAGTGGCTGTTCATAGGAACGATCATAGCTCACTACAGCTTTGAACTCCTGGCCTCAAGGGATCCTCCCAACTCAGCCTTCTGAGTAGCTGGGACTAACAGGCACAGCCACGACACCCAGCTAGAAGTAGCTTTTATGATTACTTTGTATGAACTCCAGAATTTCCATGCTGGTTGAAGTAGAAAGAAACCAGATTTTTTTTTTCTAAGTGATCTCGTGTCTGAAATTGGGTAATTAATTTGACTCAATAGTAAATCTTCAGTAATAAACACATAGAATAACACTCTTTAGAACACTAACTAATGTTTTCTATTAGTATGATGAATTATAATATACTTGTGATTTGATGAGTATTCTTTCAAATAATGTCTAATAAATCACTAAATTACTAAAGAGATTTAAGATCTCAATTATTTTTCTCATTCATAGGTTAAGAATCTAACCCTGCAGTTGGAGCAGGAATCAAATAAGCGACTGTTGTTACAAAATGAATTGAAGACTCAAGCATTTGAGGCAGACAATTTAAAGGGTTTAGAAAAACAGATGAAACAGGAAATAAATACTTTATTGGAAGCAAAGAGGTTATTAGAATTTGAGTTAGCTCAGCTTACAAAGTAAGTCTTGAAAATAACATTGTGATTTCTTTCTTTTTTGTGTTCGGCAGTGGCTTATGTTTTTGATATTTTGTGTGTGTACAGATTTATGTACTTAGAGTTTGTGAAAGAAAGACAGGAAAAAGAATTTAGAAATAAAAGAATTTGCTTGCAAAGAAAGTTTTGCAAGGGAATTTCAGACTTTGGAAAGATCAGCTCACTAAATAAAAATACAAATATTTAAAGGGAGACAAAAAGGAGATTATCAAGACTGCTGACTTTTTATGTTTTTAAGAGACTAAAGTAAGACATGGTGATGCTATGTTTTGTTTTCTTTCTTTGGTTCATCTCAGAATGTAAAGTGTGTTTTTTATTTTTATATTACTTTTGAGATGTCGTGTGCCTGCTTACAGGAAACGAATACAAAGCACGGTGTCAGTATTGCTTTCAGAATTTGTACAAGGACATGTTTCAAAAATTTAATGTAAAAGATGGGTGTATCTTATACCAAGTCATACGTTTTTATTTCTTCCAAATTTGTTTTGTAATACCTTCATTTGCCAGCTTCATTTACAACACAGTGATTCTTAGATAAAATTGTTAATTTTGATTAAGTTGGATTTATACTGGTGAAATTCTTTTCCCCTTTTAGAGCTACCATTTTCACCAAGTAATGTTTTTTATATTTTTCTTCTCCCAAAATAACTTACTCATCATTCAGTGGACATTTGTTATCTACTTTATTTCAACCACATGCCTTTTTTTTTTTCCCACATGCCTTTTTAGTTACTAAAAATACAAAGCTACTACTATCTAATATGAAAGCCTGGTGGCTGCAGATTTATTATTAATCCTTGAAAGTCTGTGTCTTTGGGTTGCATGGTGTTTCTCTGTTTTTTTTGAGATTGTCCTTCTTTATGTGAGTTGTGTTTACATATGTATTATATACATATAGTTGTCTCTTTATGTACATTCCTCTTCCTTTGTCAATGTATTGTTCTTGCTTTCCCTTCTCATTGAAATATGTTTTTTTTAAAAACATTATTTTAGTAAACCTTTTTTTATTTTAACAGCTTTAACAAACTATGAATAATATGAAGTCTAGTATAAATAGGAACATTTATATGCTATTTTTCTTTTTATCTGAAGACAATATCGAGGAAATGAAGGACAGATGCGAGAACTACAAGATCAGCTTGAAGCTGAGCAATATTTCTCGGTAAGTGAGAATCATTTTTAATACATACTTTTAAAACCTGATGTAAAACAAAGTATTTAGACCCCTTTATGGCTACTGTGATTCTTTTTCAGATGACTGTTCGTTTTTTTTTTTTTTTGAGACAGAGTCTCGCTTTGTTGCCCAGGCTAGAGTGAGTGCCGTGGCGTCAGCCTAGCTCACAGCAACCTCAAACTCCTGGGCTCGAGTGATCCTTCTGCCTCAGCCTCCCGGGTAGCTGGGACTACAGGCATGCGCCACCATGCCCGGCTAATTTTTTTATATATATATATCAGTTGGCCAATTAATTTCTTTCTATTTATAGTAGAGACGGGGTCTCGCTCTTGCTCAGGCTGGTTTTGAACTCCTGACCATGAGCAATCCGCCCGCCTCGGCCTCCCAAGAGCTAGGATTACAGGCGTGAGCCACAGCGCCCGGCCTGACTGTTCGTTTTTTGATAAACATGGTGACTTTCTATTTTTCGTCTGTTTTCTTACTTGGTTTATTAGGCCATCATTTGCATATGTTTTTAAATTAAAAAAAATTTTTTTTGGCCGGGCGCGGTGGCTCACACCTGTAATCCTAGCTCTCTGGGAGGCCGAGACGGGCGGATTGCTCAAGGTCAGGAGTTCGAAACCAGCCTGAGCAAGAGCGAGACCCCGTCTCTACTGTAAATAGAAAGAAATTAATTGGCCTACTAATATATATAGAAAAAATTAGCCGGGCATGGTGGCGCATGCCTGTAGTCCCAGCTATTCGGGAGGCTGAGGCAGGAGGATCGCTTGAGCCCAGGAGTTTGAGGTTGCTGTGAGCTAGGCTGACGCCACGGCACTCACTCTAGCCTGGGCAACAAGTGAGACTCTGTCTCAAAAAAAAAAAAATTTTTTTTCGTATTGTCAAAAAATCTTTCCCTGGGTGTATATTAACCTTAACTATTCAAAGTGCATACTAGTAACATGTGCAGAGTGGTCTGGAGTACCCTATATACTTACTGTCCGTATGCTTCCAGAGAGTAATCATCCAATGCCTCCAGGTGTTTGGATGGATGTCAGATGCTTGTGATGGTTCCTATGGATTCTTGATTTGCCTCTAGAAAATAATACTGTATAAAACCTGACCTCTGGCCGGGTGTGGTGGCTCACGCCTGTAATCCTAGCACTCTGGGAGGCCAAGGTGGGGCGGATTGCTCTAGGTCAGGAGTTCGAAACCAGCCTGAGCAAGAGCGAGACCCAGTCTCTACTATAAATAGAAAGAAATTAATTGGCCAACTAATATATATAGAAAAAATCAGCCGGCATGGTGGCGCATGCCTGTAGTCCCAGCTACTTGGGAGGCTGAGGCAGCAGGATTGCTTAAGCCCAGGAGTTTGAGATTGCTGTGTGCTAGGCTGATGCCACGGCACTCACTCTAGCCTGGGCAACAAAGTGAGACTCTGTCTCAAAATAAATAAATAAATAAAACCTGACCTCTTAGTTGATTGTTGATTGCTTGTGAGGATTTGGTTACATAGCGTTTAATTTGATAAGTTCTTAAGAACCAAATGTGAGATTTATCTTTAATCTGGGTTTTCATATCAGATTATTTTTCTTTTTATTCCTTCATTGATTACTTACATAAATTTCAGTATTTGAAGTCAAAGAGAAGAGATGGGAACTTGGGTCTTAAAGGCAAAATAGATAATTTAATTTTAGAAATTATAAATACTTAAAACTAGAGCAAGTCTTTGGAGCTCTTCCTTTATTTGCATTCCCATAGAATTTATGTATTTTTTCTTCTGGAGAAGTGCTGTTTCTTAGGGGAATAATTAAGTGTACAGTATAAAAGTAGTTCTCCACAGCTATTTGCTGACCCTATTTTTTTCATTCTCATCTTTTAAACTAAAAAGAGTAGTTTAAAAAGACAAAGTAAATAGACATGAGAACTGAAAGTTTACAACTTCAGCAGCTAATACAATGAGTCTATAAAACTAATTTTCTGGCCGGGCGCTGTGGCTCACGCCTGTAATCCTAGCTCTTGGGAGGCCGAGGCGGGTGGATTGCTCAAGGTCAGGAGTTCAAAACCAGCCTGAGCAAGAGTGAGACCCCGTCTCTACTATAAATAGAAAGAAATTAATTGGCCAACTGATATATATATAAAAAATTAGCCGGGCATGGTGGCACATGCCTGTAGTCCCAGCTACTTGGGAGGCTGAGGCAGGAGGATCGCTTGAGCCCAGGAGTTTGAGGTTGCTGTGAGCTAGGCTGACGCCACGGCACTCACTCTAACCTGGACAACAAAGTGAGACTCTGTCTCAAAAAAAAAAAAACAAACTAATTTTCTAAGAACCATTGTTCTATCAGTATATATTATTGATATGGTAGCAGAATATTTGATAAATCTTACTTGTATATATTTCTTCTGTCTCTAAACCACCCACTCCATACCACTTACCAAAAGGGAAATGATTTTTCTAACATTGTTCATTTCAAGAATTGTTCTTAACTTTTAAATTAGTAGTACGTGCTAAGTTTCTTTATAATATTTTCTCAAATAATATAATTTATAATACATTTTATTATAGTTTCTATATAATATCTATATAATAAATATTTCTATATAATAAATTATATTAATACCTATTTTAAGTGTCAATAAATGTCAGTAATACCTATTTTAAGGTCAATAAGTTTTTATAAATGTGTACACCTGTGTGACCACCACTGCAGTGAACATGTAAAATATTTCCGTCACCACAAAAACTTCCCTTGTGCCCCTCTGAAGTCAATCTTACCCACCCCCTTCTGTCCACAAGCAATGACTAATTGGCTCTGTCACTACTGATTATTTTCACTTGTTCTAGAATTTCATATACATGGAATCACACAGTATGTACTTTTTCTTTAGTACCTGATTTCTTTGACTCAACATAATATTTTTTATATTTACCATGTTGTATTTATAAGTAGTTCATTCCTTTTTATTGCTAAATAGTGTGACTATACCACAGTTTTTTTAACTCATGTGTTGATAGATATGTAGGTTGTTTATAATTTGGACCTGCTGTGAATAATGCCGTAATGAAAATTCATGTATAAAACTCTGTGTGGACATGCACTTGCATTTGTCATGGGAAAATACTTGGGAGTGGAAGTGTTGGGTCATATGTTAATTGTTTAACTTTATAAGAAACTGACAAACCATTTTTAACCCACTATAAACAGTTATTTCTTATTGTTTGTTTTGCAGACACTTTATAAAACCCAGGTAAAGGAACTTAAAGAAGAAATTGAAGAAAAAAACAGAGAAAATTTAAAGAAAATACAGGAACTGCAAAATGAAAAGTATGTCCATTTTACTTTAGAACAAGAATGAATTCAACAGGCACTCTTAAGTTTAAAATAGTGAGTAGGCGTGCCATTTTTCTGGTGGGAATGATACAGCACAGTTTATTGAGCTAATTCAGAACAAACCAGACTAGGCTGAAATTTACCTTTACGGTGAAGAAACAGTGCAATAAATCAACACTAGCAATGGCACAGAGATTCATTAAACTGTGACAAAAAATTGTTTGACAATTAATTGCTTTCAAGGGTCTTTCATTCCTAAATTTGTGAGTAAGTAATTTGTGATGTATTCACAAATCATTATTTTTAAGTTAGATAAAGGTATATAAGGTCTTCCTCTTAGTATTATCATGTTGGTTAATCTTCATTAAATGTATTTAGGGCCTTTGAAAGAGAAAGCCTTATAAAGCTATTTAAATTTAACAGCCTCATTTTAGAGTTGAGCTGCCAGGCCCACAAAATTGATACAACTGGGCTGGATGGTGTTAGAACAGACACTGGAATTAGTTTTCTGACTTGTTGTATGTTTTTTACATTTTACCACTTTTGAAAGAAATTTTAAAATTTTAACTATTGATGCAAATACAGAAAACAGCAAAACAAATACAGTTTTGTGAATTATATAACAATTGTCATCATAATCACCACCCATGAATGAGAACCTTGCTTTGCATTTCAGAAGCCCACTGTATCCCACTTCCTAAATATGCCTTCTTTCTTCCCCGCCATAAGAGTAATCACTATCCTGACATTTATTTGTTGAAGAACTAGATCTTTTGTCCTGTTGAGGTTCCCTCGGGTATGATTTTGCTAATCTCATTTCCATAGTTAGTTGAACATTTCCCCCTTCCTGTTTCCTGAAGATTAGTAAAGTGAGAGTTGCTCTGTCCAATATGGTAGCCACTAGCCTCATGCAGTCATTTAAGTTTAAATTAATTTACATAAAATTAAAACTTTAATTCCTCAGATGCGCTAGCCATATTTCAGGTGCTCAATAGTCACATGTGGTTAGTGTCTACTATATTGGCTAGCACAGATACAGAACATTTCAATCATTGTACAAAGTTTTATTGGAAATTCCTGACTTGGTGGCTTAATCAGATTCAAATCTCATTTGTAGAAGGGCAAAAACTATTTCATGTATAATCTTGTAATGTCTGGTTCCTTTGCATTGTTAACAACCATTGACACTCAATGTTAGATCCTTAATACATAAGGTGTTGCAAAATGGAGATATTTTACTTTTATTGTTCTTCATTTTTTGTTGGAAAATATAACTTTTACTTAAAATTTTTTTTTTAAGAGACAGGATTTCTGAAGTAAAAAATAAATAAATAAATAAATTATCTTTTGATTTAAAAAAAAAAAAAAAAGAGACAGGATTTCATTCTGTCACTCAGGCTGGAGTACAGTTGTGCAATCATAGCTCACTGCAGCCCTGAACTCCTAAGCACACATGGTCATTTCACCTCAGTCTCCTAGAACTACAGGTGCATGCCACTATGCCCAGCTAATTTTTAGTTTTTGTAGAGACAGGTTCTCAGGTGTTGCCCAGGCTGGTCTTAAACTCCTGATCTCAAGCGATCCTCCTGCCTCAGCCTCCCAAAGTTCTGGGATTATAGGTGTGAGCCACCGTGCCCAGCCTTAAATTCATTTTTAACAGTTTTGTAAGTAAATTTAGGTTATACTTTTCACTGTTTAACTTTGTTGACTTGATTAAAAATTAAGTATCGGCCAGGTGCAGTGGCTCACGCCTATAATCCCAGCACTCTGGGAGGGCGGGGCAGGTGGATTGCTCGAGGTCAGGAGTTCGAAACCAGCCTGAGCAAGAGCAAGACCCAGTCTCTACTATAAATAGAAAGAAATTAATTCGCCAACTAATATATATAGAAAATTAGCCGGGCATGGTGGCGCATGCCTGTAGTCCCAGCTACTTGGGAGGCTGAGGCAGGAGGATTGCTTGAGCCCAGGAGTTTGAGGTTGCTGTGAGCTAGGCTGACGCCACAGCACTCACTCTAGCCTGGTCAACAAACGAGACTCTGTCTCAAAAAAAAAAAAAAAAATTGCAAACATCCTCACCCTACCCGACTATCTTGCTGCTCAGTTCATATATCCTTCCGTGTTTTATTTATCTCTTCCTAATATTTTACAGAATTTGCTTACTTGTTTTATTTGTTGTTTTTGTCTTTCCACTAGAACTTAAGCAGTATGGCAGAAGGAATTTTCAAATGTTTTGTTCTTGGCTCTAATTCATTTCTACATGCTTAGTACCTAGAGTTGTACCTTCAGCATTGCATTGCTCAGCAAATATTTGTCAAATATAAAAATTCAAAAGACTTGGCTGTTATGGCAAGGCTATATAACAAGAGCTGGAAGAGAATGTGAAGGAGAGCCTTTTATTTTTAATGATAGCATAAACTTGAGCATGTTTAAATGGGGCATGGGAAGGAAATCAGAATGAAAAGAGTTGCACATCTGTTCATTCATTCAAATAAATAGAATGTGTGAGCACTTTCTATGGACCAGAAATTTTAGCAGTGAATAAGAACAAAACCACAGTTTATAGCCTTATAATCCATAAGAATATGAAATTATTAATAATTTTAATTCTTTGATGAGAGTGGAGAATAAAGGTGAGAGATTGGCCTTCAGTATTAGTAAAGACAAGTCTTTCATTATGGAGAGTTGTGAAGGAAGTTTGGATGAGTGTAGATGCAGATAATTTTACCCTGATCCTTTTCATTCTTTCTTGCTTTCTCTTGCACAGTTGCATAAGCAGGAATAGAAATGTATTGTGGGATAAAAAGGTTTTGTGGTATTTTAAAGTATAATTTAGATACTTTTATCTGAATTTGATTAAAAGCAGTAACCCTAGACAAGAACAATGTCATGATCAGAAGCCCTGTATTATAATAGCCAGCAAAACCACTCCTAGTATTCATAGGCTTCACATTGGTGGTATCGCCTCTCTTTTCCTAATGTACTAACTACTCTGCCCTTCTAAGACAACTATTTCAAATCTCTCTGCTCAAATCTCTGCCTTCCCCTCCTTCTCATACACATAATGGCCTTGTCTCCTAGAAGTCAGAAGAGAACATCTGTTCTCTCCCACCTCCATAGCAACTAGCCTATCTGCATCTGTACGTATAAGCCCTACCTTCCTTCTGATGATATAATGGACAACATGTGCTCTTATCTGATGCTAGCCCCTTGATCCCATCCCTTTTTGTCTACTTAAGAATATGACTGCAGCACTTCTCTCATTTTTCTTAAATCATTTTTCCCTTTCTGTAGTCATTCTCATTGTTATATAAACATACAGTTAGATGTCTCCTTAAAAAATAACCCTCTTAACTACATTATCCACATCTAGCCACTATCCTGTTTTTCTGCTTTTTATAGAAAACTTACTTGAAAAGTGACATACCAGGTATCTTGTGTCTTCTTTTCCCATTCTCTCTTAAGCTTACTCCAGTCAGACTTTTGCATTCATCACTCTGACAAAACAACTTTTCTTAAAGTTACTGTGGTCTTCCTAATAGTTAAAGACAATAGGAAGTTCTAAATCCTCACCTTGTTTAACAGCAGCATTTGACATAGTTGATTACTCTCTCTTGACAAAATTTCTTCACTTGGCTTCTGTGACACCGCACATTATTTTTCTTTTATTGAATTGGCTATTCTCTCTCAAGCTCCTTTGCTCCTTTGTCCCTTCTCATTTCTGAGACCATTTAGAGTTTGGAGGGCCCAAGGGATTACTCATTCCTTGTTCTCATCCAGTCTCATGGCTTTAAATAGCATCAGAGTATAAATACATACTCCCTTGAATTCCAGGCTTGTATATCCAGCTGCCTATTTAATGTCTCTGCTTGAGTATTTAATAAGCATCCCTTACTTAACAAGTCTGGTAAAAAGTCTTGATTCCCTCACTTTGCCAGCCTGCTCTTCCCTGTCTTCCCCATTTCAGTAACTAGAAATTCTGTTATTCCCAGTTGTTTAAAAAATTTAGAGTCCTCGTAGACTCTTCTTCTTTTTTTTTTTTTTTTTAACACTACATGCAATCTATCAACAGATTTTCCCAGCTCTAAGTAAAAATTATGTGTAGAATCTGATCGCTTCTCACCACTTGTACCATTGACTGACCTGGTCCAAACTGCCGTCCTCTCCAATCTTTATCATTTCAGTAGCCTCCTAAGGTGTCCCTGCTTCTGCCAGTGTCCTCCTATTGTCTGATCTTAGTACAGCAGCCAGAATGATCTTTTTAAAACATCAGAGTACCAGAATAAAAGCCAAAGTCCCTGTATTATCTTGGAAAGCCTTACAATGTCTGTTGCTCTCTCTCATCACTTTTCTTTTCTTTTTTTTTTTTTTTTTTGAGACAGAGTCTCACTTTGTTGCCCAGGCTAGAGTGACTGCCATGCATCAGCCTAGGTCACAGCAATCTCAAACTCCTGGGCTCAAGCGATCCTCCTGCCTCAGCCTCCCGAGTAGCTGGGACTACAGGCATGCACCACCATGCCTGGCTAATTTTTTCTATATATATCTTAGTTAGCCAATTAATTTCTTTCTATTTATAGTAGAGACGGAGTCTCGCTCTTGCTTGGAGTTGGTTTTGAACTCCTGACCTTGAGCAATCCACCCACCTTGGCCTCCCAGAGTGCTAGGATTACAGGTGTGAGCCACCACGCCTGGCCTCTCATCACTTTTCTTAAAACATTTCTCACTACTTTCCCCCATCTCTCACTGTACTCACTTTAGCTTTATTCAGAACATTCTTGGGGCATTTGTTATTTGATGTTCCTTCTGCCTGAAAGCCTGTATTCCCAGATACTTGCATGGCTCACTCTTTCATATCTCTTCTCTAATGTCATCTTAGCAGAGAGGCCTCCTTGATCACCCTGTAATGAAATAGTGACCACATTTATGGCTTTTTCCACCTTTCATCTTTTATTATTCTCTGTGGCATGCTCTATATTACTTGTTCACTTTTTAAATTGTCTGTATGGCCCAACTAATATATGCTCCCTGAGAGCCACCCAGAAAGTATCCAGCCATTGTTAATATAACAAGAACAGTTACAGAGCTGGATACTTTCTGAGCCCTACTACTCCTTAATTCCTAGAAGAACAGTGTTTGGCACATAGTAAACATTCAAATAAATAGTTGTTCGGTAAATGAGTTAATATTCTTTTCTTGTGGTAAATATATGTCTCCCTGTTCAGGCTTGAGGAAGAAAATTTTATTTGTAATACTCCCTTACTAGAAAATAGAAGATGGAAGTTACTTACTCATAACACATTTTGTTGAGCACCTACTGTATACAGGGATACAGTGGTGACCATTGGATAAGATAGCTTATCCAAAAGAGGCTTTATGGGAAGAGCAGACAGACTGAAATGATCTTGTTCTGGTCTGAATGTCAATGCTGAGAAGTTTTAAAGTGCAATTTCCAAGGAGCATTCCCAGAATAGTTTATGGTGGTTTGCAAATCTTTTTATAAGTTTTCATCATCTCATTGAATTTCAGAGCTAGAAGCGCCCTCACAGATAATTCAGTTTAACTCTCTCATTTTACAGATTTGATTAAATTGGGAACTTGACCAGAGTCCCTACCCAGTTAGCTAACGATAGTACAGAGATGATGGTCCAGCCTTGGCCTCCTGATTTACCAGCCAGTGATTTTTCCACTGTACCATGCTGCCTTCCATTCCAAATCCACAACAAATTGATTTCAAAAATAGACTGTTTGCTATTGCTTTATTACCTTTTCTTAGTTAAACACAATAGCATATAGAAGATTAAATAATTATTTACATTTTTATAATTTTTCAAAGTGTGAGAGGTTAAATTCATTGCTTTTATAGAAAGTTGGTAATGGATTCAAAGTTTATTTTAAGCAATAAAATACTTAGTTCTTTATATCATGTAAAGATAATTATGTTTTTAAGTATGTGATTAATTTGGAAAAATGAACTGAAATTGTTTATATCCATTTATTTTAAAAATCTGTTGCAGAGAAACTCTTGCAACTCAGTTGGATCTTGCAGAAACAAAAGCTGAGTCTGAGCAGTTGGCTCGAGGACTTCTAGAAGAACAATATTTTGAATTGACCCAAGAAAGCAAGAAAGCTGCTTCAAGAAATAGACAAGAGATTACAGATAAAGATCACGCTGTTAGTCGGGTAAGTGTGATGGTCAGGTAAGTTATATAACTAAAACTGATTTAAATCAAAATAAATCACATCTAGGGTGTTTGTGCATGTGTATTTACTTCTGCTTTATACATAGTGGTCATTCTGTATTCATGTATAAAATAGTTTATATAATCAAAAAAAAATTTTAATGATTAAAATTCTTATTCAACACATTGATATTTTTTTTCCTTTCTGGCTGAAAATCTTATAAGTTATATTAATATTTCATGTGAAGAAATGCTTAGCTTAAATTCGTTTATTCTCTTAATACATTGAAACGGATTTTATGGGCCAGAATTCTGTGAAATTCAGAAGAACTATTTAGGGATGAGAAATTCTTTGGATAATCTACAAATCCATTGTAAGAAAATCAGTACTCCAAATGATTACCCATTCTGAGGCTTATAGTATATAGTATAGTCTATATAGAATCATGGGGATAAAAAGGAGAGTTATGGAGATTTTTCTTTTGAAGCCACCATTAAGTGCTCTCATATAGGCAGGCATGGGTTTAAATGCTAGTGTTGCCCCTAAGAAGGTTTATAGTCTTGGCAAAGTTCCTTCCACTTTCTAAGCCTCAGATTTCTCATCTAATAGAAAGGCCAGGTGAGGTGGTTCATGCCTGTAATCCTAGCACTCTGAGAGGCCAAGGTGGGAGGATCACTTGAGCTCAGGAGTTCAAGACCAGCCCAAGCAAGAGCAAGACCCTATCTTTACTAAAAATAGAAAGAAAGTGGCTGGGCAACTAAAAGTAAAAAAAATTACCCGGGCATGGTGGCACATGCCTGTAGGCCCAGCTACTTCGGGAGGCTAAGATAGGAGGATCGCTTGAGCCCAGGAGGTTGAGGTTGCTGTGAGCTAAGCTGATGCCACAGCATTGCAGCTTGGGCAACAGAGCAAGACACTGTCTCACAAAAAAAAAAGAAAAGAAAAAATATATCTATTCCTCATGATTGTTAATGAGGATTAAATGAAATAATATAGATAGAATGATTAATGAATACATTGCTAAAAGTAATTGATCAATAAATATCTTACTGTCATTTGCATCATCATTATTCAGATGAAGAAACAGGCCAGAAAGATTATGACTTACTTGAGTCATATAGTAGGTTAATTGAAGAGCTAGAACTAAATACAAATTTACTACTTTCCAGTCTAGTTCTTTTTCCCTTTTCATTCATACATATCACATATATATATGTATATACTGAAAAAGTTTTTGGAAGCTATTATTTTTTAAATATTTTTTACTTAATTATATCTACATATTTTAAACTGGGCACCAGGCATTTTCTGTAGTTCAGCAATGTCTTACCTTTCTTCATCTATGGAAAATGTGAAGTGTTATTTTAAAGGTTATTGCTTTAAATATGAGGATAGCAAAAAGGCTGTAGCTTAAATCTTTATGTGCTTCATTTAGCTTGAAGAAACAAATAGCATGCTAAGCAAAGATAATGAACTATTAAGAAAAGAAAATGAAGAACTAACTGAGAAAATGAGGAAGACAGAGGAAGGTATGTGGGTTTTTAAAAAATAACATTAAAACAAATTCAGTGATTACTCTTTAGCTATTTATGTTGTATGTTAGGTTTTTGAAATATCTATTTTCATTTGTTAAATAACTTCTGTAACTTTAAGAATTATCTTAATGAGGTTACTGAAAGTTACTGTGTAGTATATACTAATTTGAATGATTATAAGGACATTGTTCTTTTGGAATGCAGAAGTTGGAACTCATGGCCTTAAGGCCACATGTGGCCCTCCAGTTCCCCAAGTGTAGCCCCTAGACTGAATCCAAACTTCACAGAACAAATCCCTTTATTAACAGGATTTGTTGTGTAAAATTTGGATTCAGTCAAAAGGCTACACTCAAGGATCCAGAAAGCCACATGTGGCCCCAAGGCCACAGGTTCTCTACCCTTGAGCCATAAAATAACATTTTAGGTAATTTGTTGACAGAATATGAATTGAAGAAGGAAGAGGAGATCAGTATTCTTAAGGCTGCCTTTGAAAAGAATATCAATACGGAACGAACCCTTAAAACACAGGTATACATGCTTTCAGCCTTTTCCACGTTTTTGTACTTGAGTATCATATATTCATAAAGTTAATAATTGCTCTTCGTGCACATTTTCCTAAAACCAAGATTTGTAGGTTCAAGCTTGTTATTAGAACAAATGTAAATTCTTTCCCCATTAACTATAGAAAATGTATTTGTGAAATAGAATTTCAATTAAGAAAGTTAACTTGTCTGGTAATATTGTACAGTTGTACAAGATAAGGGCATGGGGCCAAGGCATAGAAACCTTATTTGCTAGTACTAGAATCTAACATCAGAGTGGGACTAGCATACTCCTGATTTGGTACTGGGTTGCAAAGTTAACCAAATAGAGGCTCCTAGGTCTTATATTTGAATTGTAAGATAAGTCAGTGTTAGTTACTTATGCTACCAGTTATCATATCCCAGCCTTCATCAGGTTGTCCTAATTTTCACATACATAAAAAGTCCTGCTTCCTGATTTTGAAGGAAAAGATACATTTTTAGGAGAGATTTAAATTGCATGACTACCATATAGATCCTTATTAATAATATTTTAATATTTTAATAGGCTGTTAATAAGCTGGCAGAAATAATGAACCGAAAAGATTTTAAAATTGATAGAAAGAAAGCTAATACACAAGATTTGAGAAAGAAAGAAAAGGAAAATCGAAAGCTGCAACTGGAACTCAACCAAGAAAGAGAAAAATTCAACCAGATGGTAGTGAAACATCAGAAGGAACTGAATGACATGCAGGCGGTAAGATTTGTGTGTGTGCATGTAGGATTATTTTCTTAAATTGTTATTACTGTATATACCCATTATTTGTCTTGTTTAGATTGCATTTTCTTGTATAAAAATATATTTTAGTTTATGCTCTTCACAGTTTGATCATTATTACTCTAATATGAACCATGATCTTGTAAAACTAAAAAGATGTTCTATTACCTATTACATCTTGAGTAATTTTTACCCATTAGCAGCTGCTTGATTAGAGGCCCTGCTTTGACAGAGACAACCAAAGTTTTGCCTCTTTCATTTCAGACTGAAATTTGGATATAGCTGTTATAATATTGATTATAATTGGGGTAGAGTATTTTGAAGTATTCTAGATTATTTTTTCTAGTCAAGAATCACTTTTCTGAAATCAAAATATCAAGCCTGATTTTTTTTGATACTCCCTGGCTTATTAATAGCACAAAATTGAGGGCCTGGTGTCTGGTATTAAACAGACTTAGATCCAAGCTTTGACTCATCATTTATGATTTTACCATCCTCAGAAGTTTTCTATACCTTTTAAACTATTTCATTTGAAGAAAGAAAAGCATTTTCTGTTGTTTTTACTATATATTTTTTGATGCCTTAAGTTTAAAAACAAAAACTCTTTTAAAGCAAGAAGAAAAGGAGCTTATCTAAGCAATGTACTACTAAGAAGGAACTTTTAGAGTGTATCAAAATATTAGCAATTTAGATTACTTATTTATATTTCAGTTAATGCTTAATGTTGGAAAATATTTGAGCTTGATTATATTGTCTTGGTTTTTTTCAAAAATAGCAATTGGTAGAAGAATGTACACATAGGAATGAGCTTCAGATGCAGTTGGCTAGCAAAGAGAGTGATATTGAGCAATTGCGTGCTAAACTTTTGGACCTTTCGGATTCTACAAGTGTTGCTAGTTTTCCTAGTGCTGATGAAACTGATGGAAACCTTCCAGGTAGGAATAATTCTATTATGTCTTTCAAATTCGTTTAAAATGTCATAAAAATTAGTGTATATTTCTTTTATTTGATTTTCTGTCATTTTGTCCATGTATTTTTAAGAAATAATTCTTGTTTCTGATAGCCAAGGCCTGATGATGATTGTATACTTAGTGCATTTTATAGAATAAAAGCAGTATGGTAAGCAATCTTAGGCTATTAAAATAGACTTGAGAATTTCTACCTGAATAAGAACCTAACAAGGTTTACTAATTTATTTTGAGCAACCTAACTCAATGGTGAAAGTTGAAGATTCTGTTACACCTCTCACTATTTAAAGAAAATTTTGTTTTTGTGAGTAGCAGCTGTTTAAAGTTTTATGTATTATTGTGCTAAAACTAAGAACTTTACTTCATAATCAGAACCACAGCAGCTAGTGCAGAAGCCTATCTAATGAAGTAGTGATAAGGTTTAATTGGACTTTATGTTAAGTGTTAAGTTTGGAGACATGGGTAAAAAGGGTTGGGCAATACAGTGAGAGGACAGGGGATCAAATAAAGGCAGAAGTGAGTGGCTAGAATTTCAGATGTTTTAATATGTCTTCTTTTTCCCAGTAAAGAATCAATTAAAAAGTAAGCACAGCCTCATTCTTGCCTTAATCATAGTGTAAGCTGTAGTACATTTGTGTTGTCTTAACAGAGATGAGACATGCATATATAAATTCAATTCAGACATGAAGTAAATAGGTTATAATTATTAAAACTTGCATTTATATATACTGTACATTCTTAGTTCTGGATTTTATAGATATTACTTGTTTTTGAGAATTTTGATATAAGAAACTTGAAAAACCACTTACAGAATTGTATGCTATATTTCTTGGTCAACCAAGTGGGACTCCACCATCATGTAGAGGATGAGGGTAAAAAATAAATAGGACTCAAAGTGGGAAATGAATTCAATTCCTACTTGTATACCGTGTGATCCCTGCCCTCATTTTTTTGTGGCTTTGCTATCCCAAAAGCAGGTATCTGGAAAGGGAAGGTCAGGGAAGGAATATTTCCTAATCTAATGGCCAAGGAATTCTTTCTGTTTTCCTATTTTTGGCTCTCTGAGACTGCCTGCCTCTTGAGAAACTTGTAGGTACTCACATGATTCATTATTGGAGGATCACTTTGGATTTAACAATAACCTCTAGCTTCAGCTGTTGTTTAAACATCTTTCTAAAGTTAGACTTAATCATCAGTAAGAGTATGACTTTTAGAGGTGTTTGGCTAGATTCTTTCAATTGTGGAAATGAAATTGTAGTTTAGATTTCCACTTCTTTAGCCCTAAGATACTTCTGGAGTTATTTAGTAAAAGGTTTTTTTTACTGTATTTAGTATCAGTTAAAAATATTGACCTGGCTTTTTTTTTTTTTTTTCTTTCTTTATTCCACCCTTTTCCCTTTAACTTTGTTTATAATGTTGCTTTTCTTTGCATTGAGTTAAACATTTCAGAGACTGATACATTACTGGTATTATTTAGAAGACTTGAATATTATTTAGAAGACTTAAATTGAAAAATGAGTTGGTGGGACCTCTAACAAAGAAGAAGGTGATGAGTTTTATCCTCCATCCTGGCTTATTCAGGAAGGCTAAACTCATAGGATCATCATATGGTTTGATTGTCCAACTTAGATTAGGAATCCATTTAAATTTCAGAATCTCCACCTAATAAATTGACTTAGGAATCATTCAGCAAAGAGATTTAAAAATATTTCTACTGGCTCCATTCTGAGTATATTGCTTAGAGTATTAGTGTACTTTCAGAGATTTTGTTTTTAAGGTTTTAAAGTCCAAACCAAATGAGAAAGAAGAAAAAAAGTACAGATGGCTATTCTGCACTGCTATACAATGAGGCCAGTTAGGTATCTCTTTTCCTGTTACTTTGTTCTCAATCTTAAAACTTTACAAAATCTTGACAGTGCTAAACCTTAAGTTTCACATTGGAAGTAAAAATTAATGGATAATCTTTATCAATATTATTTACCTCTCTCTCTGTCAGATATTTTGCTAGTAAATTGAAAATCTATACTACAGCCACCATTTAATAGATGCTCAAAAATGGTCCCTGGCAAATAAAGTTAAGTTTTTATAGTCATATCTAGGAGGAATTGTTGAAGAATGTTGATACTCAGTATTAGAGAGTTACATATCTGTCATTCAAATGTCTGAAAGATTTCTTGAAGGTAATGATTAATGATTAATTTTTACTTAAGTTTAGAAAAATAGTAAATGAATTTACAGACTAAAAAAGGGGGAAGACTTTGAATAGATTAATTTACTCAACAGTTTAAAAAAATGGATCTTGAAATATGGTCATTTTTAGTTTAATAAAATTTTTTTTTAAGTAGTTGATGAATGGATACTGTGACTTTTAATATTTCTATGAGACTTTATCAGTTAGTGTAAAGATTCTAATTTAATTATCTCACAGATCTAGAGTTCTGCCTCTATAAATCTCTGAGTATCTTGTTATTGACTAAGTCTCTCCTTTAAATTTCCCAATTCTAAAAATCTTATTTAAAAAAGTTACTCCGTCTCTGAATTATCATTCTTAAAGTCACTTTCTTTCTCTTAATTCTTTTATGTCTTTATCCTCCCTTTGGTTCTGTGGCAGTTTATGGCCTAGCACACTGTATAAATTTAAGTTACTCTTAGCAGTATGCATTGCCTGTTGCCTAGATGAAAAAGTCTTTAATGTGATAACTGCAGCTTCATTCTTTCTATTTCTTTCTTTTGGAACTGTTGGCCTAGATATCTGGAGAGAATGTAGAAGTAGATGAAGCATTAGGGAAAACACTTGGTGTCACCACTTCATTAGTATTCATTATTTCTTTTTTTTTTTTTTTTGAGACAGAGTCTCGCTTTGTTGCCCAGGCTAGAGTGAGTGCCGTGGCGTCCTAGCTCACAGCAACCTCAAACTCCTGGGCTCGAGTGATCCTTCTGCCTCAGCCTCCCGGGTAGCTGGGACTACAGGCATGCGCCACCATGCCCGGCTAATTTTTTATATATATATCAGTTGGCCAATTAATTTCTTTCTATTTATAGTAGAGACGGGGTCTCGCTCTTGCTCAGGCTGGTTTTGAACTCCTGACCTTGAGCAATCCACCCGCCTCGGCCTCCCAAGAGCTAGGATTATAGGCGTGAGCCACAGCGCCCGGCCAGTATTCATTATTTCTTATGAATTATCTGCATCATTCTCTTTTTCATCCAGCTTGATCTTAGGCTATGTAAATTAAACCTGAAAATGGTAGATTTCTTGGTGTGTTTCCAAATATTTGAGTATATGAGGGTTTCTACTCTGCCCAAATCTAACCAGTGATTTGAAGATAACACATCTGAATTCTTGAGTATTGATTGGTTTCATTTTCTTTTTTATATCACTTTTGAAGTTAATTAAAATATTTCAAAATGGTTCTTTACCTCTTTCTTAAGCAGTGTGTGGTTTATGCACGTAAACTTCAGTAGTCTTCAGAGGGTTAGCTTTGATGTTTAAACCGGCTGTATTGAATATTGATTTACTGTAATTAGACTCTTATTTGAGTATAAGAATCAATTGCTAATATTGCAATAATATATATCTAATGTTTTGTAAATTCAAATTGCTTGACAAAAATATTGTATAAAATTTGGAGCCAGGTTTTTGTACTTTTTTAGCATATTTGTGATAATCTAGACTTAGAAGTTCTCAGCATGAGTTTCATTTCCTTATCTGGAAAAGCAGATTTCTCTGTTTGCAGTGTGAAAGATAGCATTTACAGTGTTACACCTTCAGATTGCCACTGAAGTAGTCCTGGTTTTAGAGGAGGGCTTTATGTTTTTAAAACTTATAAGTATATTAACTTGTATCTAAGGTAGGAGTAAGGAAACAGAGGAGAAGCCAGTATATATTTTTTTAATTTGTTAACACTGAGCTTAGTTCAGTTGCTTTTCTGAGGGAATTCAACAGAAGGAAAAACTAAAATTCTCTCCCATAACGTTATATTTTTAAATTGGCAAAAACCTTCATGTCACCTCAGCACTTTCATTTGAGTTCCATATTTCTTCATTTAATTTAAATATGAGCAAATATAAAAGTTGGGCTTATTTGATTCATAAAATGCCTTTGATATATACAATTTCTAAAGGAACATTGAAATGACAGATAAAGTCATAACATGTAACAACTTACCGAAAATAAGAAAACACTGGCAGGTTAACCCAAACCTAGAGCCAGAAAACATGGATGTTTTCATCATTCTGACAAAAAAATAACTATGGGAGTGGAGTATTTGGGCATACACAATTTTGTATAAATGTCAAGATTTCAAAGGCTTTCATATCTTTTGTTTTCAATGAGGAATTACTGATATTAAACAGTCTTGTATCATCAGATATTGAATAATTCTTATTGTAAATATTGTTCATCTTTATGTTTTCCAAACCACACTTTAAAACAAGAGCTGCAATTTCCCTATTACAGTAATGGGGAAATTTCCTAGCAATAACCTTTTTGCTTTTGTAAGATAAAATATTTGAATGATCAATATATGATCAGCAGCCTTCTGCATGTTATTTAATATAAATCTGCCTGAATTGCAAAATAATCCACATCTCTATCAAGTAACTTATCTGTGTGTCAGTTGCCATCAGATATATAAAACAAGTGTTAGAATATGGTCCCTGCTCTAACAAAACTTACCAAAGATCTACTACCTAAGGAACCTAAACAATTATTTTGTAAACTAAATAGCAGCAGTTAAGAAAAAAGTTGAGAGAAGAAAAGGGTCATTTTGGATTGAATAAAGTTACCTCATTATTTTCTTATAACAGCTACAATTTATATGATGGGGAATAACATAAGCAAAGGTGTGGAGATTTTAAGTACATGGTAGAAATAGAAAAAAAAGCTAATATTACCACAATTCAATTAACTGCAGAGCTTGTTTGGGGACAGAACAGTGTTTAGCTATAGAAGCATAAGCTTTGGAATTAAAATACCTGAGTTTGAACCCTGGAACTTTCACAGATACTGACAGAGTAGCCTTTGCACAAGTTAGTTCACTTTGCTAAGCCTCAGTCTCTTCATAATAGAACCTATCCTATATTCCTAGGGATATAATAGCCTATATTACGATTATACATAGGTTAAATATGAGATATGACATGTAAAGCAGTTGGCAAATAATAAATGTACACTAAATGTTACCTGTTGTTACTATTACTGTAAGACTAAACTTTATAGCTTTTAAATTATGTGAAGAGGAACAGTACATATTCCCATTAAATCATGATTTGAACCATAGTATAATCTGTCACATTATAGCATCACCCTTTAAAGTTAGTTACTCTTCTATTCTTTTGTTTCAAATATAATAAGATACAGAAAACACTTAAATTGAATGAATTTTCTTATCTCCAACCTGATATATATAATGATTTCTAGTACAATCATATTTATCCCCTAAAGATAAAGTTTCTAATAAACATTAGTTAAATTTAAATAGTCATGATAATTATTATAAAATGTCTTAATCAAAATAGTCAAGGAATTTCTGGTATGCACAGACTAGTTGAGATATTACCAGTTGACTGGCTGAATTCTATGTTTTTTTACTGTTTATTAAATTAATGTATCATAAACTTAAAAGGCTTTATTCCCCTTCAGTTTGAGAAGAATTGTAATTGGACTTACCACTAGAATTAAGTGCCCCCCCCTAACTAAATTTGGACAACTTTATTAAAATTGTTATGGATATTTTACCAAAAAGTTTATCAGAATGTTGTACTGAGAAAACAAATAAAATGCTTGTCTCTTATTCTTTATATCTAGTTGGTCTGCCTGCATTCCTTATTTATTTATCTTCTATTCTTGTCTTCTGTGAGTAATAGGACACTTCTGTACTTTTGCTTGCTCTTTCTTGTGTAAATCATGGCTCTAATTTGTTCCACTTGCTGCATAATTTTTCTTTTCTTTTTGCTGAATATTTTTATATGAATGTTAAATGATATTTAAAGTCCTCTGTGTCATACATATCCCATTTAAGCTGCAATCCATTTCAGTCTTGCCTGGCTCTTAAGGGTATTGTTACTTCATACTTTTGTAATTGAGTACCAAATGTTAATTTTATGGGAAAAGTGGCTTGGAGTTTTTTTCTGCAATATTTGTATGGCCATAAAGTTTATCTGTGTGATTGAAGCATGGAAGAGCAAATTATAGCACTTTTTCATTTGTGTTCAATTGCCTGTTGCTGCATGCTGTCAGACAACTTGTAATCGTTTTTCCTGTTGTTATAATTTAAAACTGACTATGATATATTCTTTTTCTCCTAGAGTCAAGAATTGAAGGTTGGCTTTCTGTACCAAACAGGGGAAATATCAAACGATATGGCTGGAAAAAGCAGGTACCATATGCCTAATTTTTTTCTAACTGATATTTTGTTATATATTTTACTTTAAAACATACAGATTATATTATCAACTGCTTTTTTATGAGCATTGATTTTAGGTTAATACAGTATAATCTAAATATAAATGGCAAATATTATGTTTGTCACTTCAAACCAAGTTAATGTTGGTTTTGTATCTCTTCCCCTTTTTTCTCATTTCAGTATGTTGTGGTGAGCAGCAAAAAAATTTTGTTCTATAATGATGAACAAGATAAGGAACAATCTAATCCATCTATGGTGTTAGACATAGAGTAAGTTGCCTTTGATTGAATTTAAGGTAGTTGAGTGTTAAATTTGATAATTATTTTTAGGCTTACAATTTAGTTTATATTTTGTGTTATTTAAATAACGTTATACACTTTTCTGTTTTTCTTTCTTTCTTTTTGTTTTTTTGAAACAGTCTCACTCTGTCACCCAGGCTAGGGTGCAGTGGCGGCATCATAGCTCAGTACATCCTCAGACTCCTGGGCTCAAGCGATCTCCTGCTTCAGCCACCTGTACTTTTCTGTTTTTCTTAAACTTAAATATTAACTTAAGGCCAAGGCTGGAGGATGGCTTTGGACTAAGAGTTCAAGACCAGCCTGGGCAACATAGCGAGACCACCATCTCTACCAAAATAAAAAAAAATTAGCCGAGAGTGGTGGCACATACCTGTAGTCCTAGCACTTGGGAGGCTGCTGAGGGAGGATCACTTAAGCCCCCAAAGTCAAGGTTACAGTGAGCTATGGTTGTGCCACTGTACTCCTGCCTGGGCAACAGAGAGAGACCCTGTCTTGATTAAGAAAAAAATATAGTTAGGCCTATGATGATTGCCTTTGTACTGAACATGTAGAAATGTTTTTTCTTGTCATTATTCCCTAAACAATATAGTATAACAATTATTTACATAGCATTTACATTGTATTAAATATTATAAGTAATCTAGACATGATTTAAATTATATGGGAGGATGTGTGTAGGTTATATGCAAATACTTTGCCATTTTATATCAGGAACTTGAGCATTTTGGTATCCTTGAGTATCCTGGAACCAATCCCCACAGATATGGAGAGATAACTGTATATAATGTCATCACCAAATTATGATAATTTTACTTCTTTCTTTCCAATATGTATGCCTTTTTCCACATATGTAAATTCACATGACCACCACCACAGTCAGAATACAGAACAATTTTGTCACAGGGATCCCTATGCTACCATTTTGTAGCCACAGGCAGCTTCCTTCCCTCCACTCCTTCCTAATCTGTGGCAACATTAATCTGTCTCCATTTTTATAATTTTGTCATTTCAAGGATATGATATAAATGGACTCAACGTGTAATCTTTTGCAATCAGTCAGCTTTTTTTTTTTTTTAGAGAGAGAGTCTCACTCTGTTGCCCAGGCTAGGTTGCAGTGGTGGCATCATAGCTCACAGTAATCACCAGCTCCTAGGCTCAAACAATCCTCCTGCCTCAGCCTCCCTAGTAGCTGGGACTACAGGCACACACCATGATGGCTGACTAATTTTTCTGTTTTTTTGTAGAGATGGGGGTCTCCCTCTGTTGCCCAGGCTGGTCTTGAACTCATGAGTTCAAGCTGTCCTCCTGCCTTGGCTAGGATTACAGATGTGAGCACCATGCCCGGCCAATCATCATTTTTTAATTTATTCAACATAAATTCCCTTGAAATTGATCCAAGTGGTGATTTATTTATTTTTATTTTGGGGTAATATTCCATGTTATGGATGAATCACACTTTGTTTAACCATTCATTTGGGTAGTTTCCGGTTTGGGGCTATTCTGAATAAAGTTGCTATGAACATTTATGTATAGGTCTTTATATAGGTATAAAGTTTTATGTAAATTTTTGTTTTTTGGAATAAAGGCCCAAGAATGCAATTGCTGAGTCATGTGGTAAGCATATGTTAAGTTTTGTAAGAAATTACCATACTCTTTTCTAGAGTGGCTCTGCAATTTTATATTTCCATCAGCAGTGTACATGTGAATTAGTTTCTCTGCATCCTCACCAGCATTTGATGTTATTATTACTTTTACTTTTTAAACCTGATAGATGTATGGTGGTACACCTTGTGGTTTTAATTTGTATTTCCCTAATGGTCAATGTTGTTAAACATCTTTTTGTGTTTATTTGCCATCTGTATGTCCTCTTCAGTAAATTGTCTATCTTTTGGTATAAGTGAGTTTTCTTAATGGCCTGTACTTATTTTCATTTTAGTAAACTGTTTCATGTTCGACCTGTAACCCAAGGAGATGTGTATAGAGCTGAAACTGAAGAAATTCCTAAAATATTCCAGGTAAAAATCATAATTTCAAACGATCTTTTTCCTGAGCACTAAGTGCTTTTGTGAAGTAAATGTGAACTATACCAGTGCTTTTGTATATTTGAAATTTTTTATATTTGAAATTTTTATGTACAGATTTAACAGCTTTTTTATCTTCTTCCTTTCACCATTCCTGAATGTAGATACTATATGCAAATGAAGGTGAATGTAGAAAAGATGTGGAGATGGAACCAGTACAACAAGCTGAGAAAACTAATTTCCAAAATCACAAAGGCCATGAGTTCATTCCTACCCTTTACCACTTTCCTGCCAATTGTGAGGCCTGTGCCAAACCTCTCTGGCATGTTTTTAAGCCACCGCCAGCCCTAGAGTGTCGAAGATGCCATGTTAAGTGCCACAGAGATCACTTAGATAAGAAAGAAGACTTAATTTCTCCATGTAAAGGTAAGGAATGATGATTATTTTTACAACTTAGTTTTAAGTCCCAGTGAAATAATTTCAAGTGTAATCATCTATACCAAGTTGAAAACAGGTTATAAAATATAATATTTTGGGGCCAGGTACGGTGCCTCATGCTGTAATCCCAGCACTCTGGGAAGCCAGCTTGCGGTCAGGAGTTTGAGACCAGCCTGGGCAAGAGTGAGACCCCATCTCTACTAAAAACAGAAAAAATTAGCCAGGCATGTTGGTGTGTGCCTATAGTCCCAGCTACTTAGGAGACTGAGGCAGGAGGATCCTTGAGCCCAGGAGTTTGAGGTTACCGAGAGCTAGGCTGATGCCATGGCACTGTAGCCTGGGCAACAGAATAAGATTCTGTCTCAAAAAAATACATATATATTTTGGGCCATCGCAATGGCTTTTGTCTGTAATCCCAGTGATTTGGGAAACTGAGGTGGGAGGATCTCTTGAGGTCAGGAGTTCAAGTTTACAGTGATCTATGATCACGCCATTGTACTCCAGCATGGGCAACAAAGCGAGACCCTTACTCATTTGTAAAAAAAAAAGAAAGAAAAGAAAACAAATAATATTTTGACACTAGTGGAGCAATATGCATCTGTTTTCACAACTTCAGATTTAACTTTGAACATAATGTTTTTAAAGAGAATCATCCCCTTGTAAAAAAAAAAAAAAAATGCCACTAAGAAATTATTCTAAGTTGGAGACAAGAGCTGTAGGTGAGCTCCAGTATATTCCCCCTTGAGTTTTTACCTCCTGCGTGTTTGCATTTTGTTTGGCTTTCATTGTCTGTACTAGCATGCTGTATCATAGACAAAATGTCTTCCAGTTTATAGAGGTAACTGATGGGAAGAATACACTGTAGCTATTTTAGGATAAGAAATTTATGTTCTTTAAATACATTTATCTGTATTATGCATTTTTTTGTATTTCTGAGTTTTCTTTATTTCTCTTTTTAGTTTATGACAAATGTTTTCTTTTTAAATTTCAGCCTAATTAAGGAGAAAGAAATACTGTCCATGCCTAATTAAGCATAATAAAACTTTTATAACTTCAAGAACTTGAAAAACTGTACATTCGATAGAGTTTTTAAAAATATTATGTGACTTTAATTGTGCTTTTTTCCCCCTTAACATAGTAAGTTATGATGTAACATCGGCAAGAGATATGCTGCTATTAGCATGTTCTCAGGATGAACAAAAAAAATGGGTAACTCATTTAGTAAAGAAAATCCCTAAGAATCCACCATCTGGTTTTGTTCGTGCCTCCCCTCGAACTCTCTCTACAAGATCCACTGCAAATCAGTCTTTCCGGAAAGTCGTCAAAAATACATCTGGAAAAACTAGGTAAGAATTGACTTGTTAACCCTATTAACAATGTGAAAATGATTGGATAACATCTATTAAAATCAGAATTCTAATTGTTCTTTTCACCAAAGAGGACATCATTTGTAACTAGGTTTTTATATGTGACTTCATAAATTAGTTTAACTGATTCCCATTAGAAATTAATAATAATATAATGTGATATTGATTTAGTTCAATGTTGAGTTTTATTGTCATAGTTGGTATAAATGCCATATATTTAGCTTTTAATGTTTTAACCAACTTTTAGTTAATCTTTTTTAATGCAAATAAATTCATAAAACTTTTGATTATCTTTATTTTTAACTTTGATCTTTCTTTTTTTGTTTGTTTGTTTGTTTTTTGAGACAGAGTCTTGCTTTGTTGCCCAGGCTAGAGTGCCATGGCGTCAGCCTAGCTCACAGCAACCTCAAACTCCTAGGCTCAAGCAATCCTGCTGCCTCAGCCTCCTGAGTAGCTGGGACTACAGGCATGCGCCACCATGCCCGGCTAATTTTTTTTCTTTTTTTTTTTTTTTTTTTTTTTTTTTTTTTCGAGACAGAGTCTCACTTTGTTGTCCAGGCTAGAGTGAGTGCCGTGGCGTCAGCCTAGCTCACAGCAACCTCAAACTCCTGGGCTCGAAGTGATCCTTCTGCCTCAGCCTCCCGAGTAGCTGGGACTACAGGCATGCACCACCATGCCCGGCTAATTATTTATATATATATCAGTTGGCCAATTAATTTCTTTCTATTTATAGTAGAGACGGGGTCTCGCTCTTGCTCAGGCTGGTTTTGAACTCCTGACCTTGAGCAATCCGCCCGCCTCGGCCTCCCAAGAGCTAGGATTACAGGCGTGAGCCACAGCGCCCGGCCTAATTTTTTTTCTATATATATTAGTTGGCCAATTAATTTCTTTCTGTTTATAGTAGAGACGGGGTCTCGCTCTTGCTCAGGCTGGTTTCAAACTCCTGACCTCGAGCAATCCGCCCGCCTCGGCCTCCCAGAGTGCTAGGATTACAGGCGTGAGCCATAGCACCTTGCCTGAGTTATTTTTAACTATGTTGGCATAGTTTTTCTAGAAAATCAAAATTATTTATATTATCAGTGACTATATTATTACAAATAAACTTCCTACTTATGTCCTACATTTGGGGGGAGGGGTTAACTTTTTGATGAAAGTTTTTCCAAAAATATATGCTATGATACATAATTACAATTAAACCTTTTCTTGGAGAGAATTTATAAAATCTCATTAAGTTCTCATTTTACATATGACTGAATGAGGCTCAGAGAAATTGAGCAGTATGTACAAAATCACACAGATTAAGGGGATTATTGGAATGTAGAAGCAGAGACCTAACACTAATTTGCCTCTTTGCTAATGTCACCCACATCTTTCAAGCGCCTTAAGACCATCTTAAACTCATCCCTTTTTTTCATTCCCTATTGTCAGTAACCAAGTCTAGTTCTTAGAAATGACTCCTATACTTTCCTTCTTCTGTATGTGTAGAATGCTATATCAACCCTCCCCTGGGCATAGGGTATAAGTTGGATCTAAAATGATTTAAAATAGGATAATAGCTGAGTAAGAAAATGTGTTTGAAAATGAATAGAAACAAAGAAGAGATAATACAAAGTATATTTTTCCTTTTCCCTGTTTTCTAAATTTTGTATAATTTTTATATATAAAGGTAATATGTATTTACCTTTCCTTTCCATTTTTGTTTCTTACATTTTTAAACTGAGTGCATTTCTTGAATTAACAGGTTTTTTTTCTCTATTTCTTCTCCCAACAGTTAACCTTGCAACCTAGTGCCTTGTGGAATCGTGTGGGATGCTACCTGAAAAACCAGGCTTCTTTAACCATGCAGAGCAGACAGGCTATTTCTTTGACACAAATATCACAGGCTTCAGGGTTAAGATTGCTGTTATTCTGTCCTTGCTTTGGCACAACACACTGAGGGTTTTTTTTTAATTGCGGGTTTGCCTACAGGTAGATTAGATTAATTATTACTATGTAATGCAAGTACAATTGGGGGGAAGCTTAGGTAGATATATTTTTTTAAAAAGGTGTTGCCTTTTTGAATTTCTAAGAAAATGCCTGTCAATCGTGATAGAACAGAGTTTTCCTCATATGAGTGAGAGGAAGGGACTTTCACTTTCAAGTGGAATGGCCATCACTATCAAGATCAGCTCATGGAAGGAGTAATGAAAATATCTCAAAATGAGACAAATTGAAGTTTTTTTTTAATGACTTAAGTTTTTGTGCTCTTGCAAGACTAAACAAAATTATTTTAGGAAAGCAGTGACATCACTTGAACTTCAGTGCCCTCACTGTAGAATTTAAAAGCCTTACTGTAGATTGCCCGTGGTGGACTTGATGGAGAAATTAAATATCTTACATTATGCTTTACAAAATACTGTATATGTTTCAGCAAGTTGGGGGAGTGGGAGAAGACAGAAAATATTACATTTAATCTATGCATTTTTGCCAAGCCATATTGAGTTATTTTACTACTAGAGACATTAGGAACTAACTGTACAAAAAGAACCAAGTTTAAAAGCATTTTGTGGGGTACATCATTTCTGTAATTGTATAATGTATTTCTTTGTGGTTTTAAGTGATAAAGACATTAAGTTAACAAACATATAAGAAATGTATGCACTGTTTGAAATGTAAATTATTCTTAGAACACTTTCAATGGGAGTTGCATTGCCCTTTTAGTGCCTTAATTTGAGAGATTATTTTACTGCCATGAGTAAGTATAGAAATTTCTAAAAACATATTTTCAAAAAATTATGTGTGTCAGTGGGTTTTCATTGATAATTGGTTTAATTTAAAATATTTAGAAGTTTGTTGGACTTTCATAAATTGAGTACAATCTTTGCATCAAACTACCTGCTATCATGACTTTATAAAACTATCAGCAAAAAAATGTAGAAGGTTACACCAATATAAAAATAAAATTATGGCAATACATTCGTGATGTTTTCCAGTTAACATAGGAATTATCAGATAAATGCTGTTAAACTCTTGTCCAATAACAAGAGTTGATTCATATGGCAGTATGATTTATTGGTTTTTTTTTAACCAAATACCTCCTCAATAATTTATAATGGCTTTGCAGTAATGTGTATCAAATAAGAAGCACTGGAAAACTGATCGTCTCTAGGATGATAAGCATGTTTCAAGTGGTATTGAAAGCCGCACTGATGGATATGTAATAATAAACATATCTATTATTAATATGCTAATGACTCTGTGCTCATTTAATGAGAAATAAAAGTAATTTATGGATGGATATCTTTAATGATGATTGCTATGGTGTTTTCTCATGGCTGAAATGAATAGAAAGCATACTAAAAATTATTCTTTAATTGTATACAAATGTTTATTAAATTCCATGCCTAGATTAAAGTATATTTTTAAAAGGTAAAACCTGGTCTTGGGCTCTAAAACAAGAGTGACTATAGTTTAAATGAAAAGTTGACTAATGTCTGTTAGGAAATGATTCTCTATGGGTCCCTTGCCTTTCTGCACATCCTGTGAGCAGAGGCTCTGTCAGCTTTTGTTTTGGACTATCTTTTCTAAGTATATTTATATAGTGAACAGCCTTGGAAGATAGTGTCTCCCTTGAGAGGAAGGCAGGTTTGTTTACTATCTAGTATAATAAAGATAATGTCTCCCTCCAGGTAAAAAGATTATAAAATATTTGGGTTCCCTGAACTTGAGGTTCCTCACCTGAGATACAAACCCACTGTGTGTTCAGCACTCACTTGGGCCACTCTCCCTTTCCCACATGGGACTTTGCAGGGAGAAGGGGACCTGACAGGAACATGAAGCTCATGCTACTTGCTGTGCTGTGAGTAACAAACTCATTTGGCTCTGACCCCAGAGTCTCATGTCTTCTATTAGGATCCATTAAACTGACAGGCTAACTTGCAGCTTGCAAATAGGGTAAAATCTCAGACCCATCACAGTTCCTGACAGTGTGTTTACCACCTTCTCAGAACCATCACCACTACCTAATGTATTAAGGACCAATAGAAAAGAACAGAGCTAATCTTAGTTTAAGCAAGAGAGGACTTTTTTTAAATGAAATATTAATCTGAGTTTAGAGTTCTTTGAGAATTGAGAGAGCTTTGAAGAATGACTCCCAATGCCACGATGCACAGCCAGACCAACCAGGACAGCTGCTGCTGCTGCTGCTGCTGCTGCTGCTGCTGCTAAGTTCAGGAAACCACCCACTCCCAAGGTACAACAACATTGTGAGGATCTGGAGAATGCCATGATCACTGCTAGCTCCCTGCAACAGTTGGCATACCAGCTACAATCCACACTCAGCTAGATGCTTTGTACCATGCCTCTTTCTACTTATTAACCTCATCTGTGCACACTGCCTCAGAAAAATCCTGTCTGGCCAGGCACGTTAGCTCACCCCGTAATTCTAGCACTCTGGGAATCCCAGGTGGGAGAATCCCTTGAAGTCAGGAGTTCGAGACCAGCCTAAGCAAGAGCGAGACCCCGTCTCTACCAAAAATAGAAAAATTAGCCAGGTGTGGTGGTGTGTACCTGTAATCCCAGCTACTCTGGACACAAGCAGGAGAATTGCTTGAGCCCAGGAGTTTGAGGTTGCTGTGAGCTAGGCTGATACTGTGGCACTCTAGCCAGGTGACAGAGTAAGACCTGTCTCAAAAATAAGTTGTAGTTTACTTTTTATATCACTAGAAATTATGTAATAACCAAATTTACCAATCACATAAGTTTGTTGCTTCTTACTGGGTTGCTGGTTTGACTTTCCAGCTTTTTTCATTTTCTAAAACTTGGAATTCTTTCTGCTTAGAAAGAAAGCAAAATTAACTATTAGCTATTAGGATGAATAATTAAAGACAGCGTCTTTTAAAAAATTAGTTGATTGTGAATGTCATACTATGTCTACTATTCTTAGTTTTTTACTCTTAAGGTATCATTTGATGACCAAAATTTCTGAATTTTTTGCCCATTACATATATAGGTTCTTTTCCCTTTATTATTACAGTATTCAGTACTTTCAAGAAATGGATAAAAGGTTATTATTGGGGAGAATTTATTTTGGCAGTATTTATCAATAATTTAAACATATATACCTTTGAAAAGGAATTTCACTTCTGTGATTGATCCCATGGAGTTACATATACCTATGCACCAAAATATATATGCATAAGGAAGTTTAGTACAATGTAAGAGTTTATTACTGAGCCATCAGTGTCCCCGCAGCATGGTTTTTTTTTTGTCTCAGGGCCCCCTTAAACACTACTTCCAAACTGGGCTTTTTTGTTTTTTTGAGTGGTCTGTGTCCCTAAGGGAGAATGCAGTTGGATGGCACTAAGCAAAGCAAAGAAATTGGTGCTGTAATTTAAGGGAGATCAGAGGTTATCTAAACTAACCCAAGACTGGGCAGGAAGAGGAGCCTCTGGAGGGAGAGCCCAAGACCCCATGTGGATCTTGGATGGGGAGGTGTGAGTGCATAGAACTGGCCATTGAGAACCCTGGCTCTAGGGGAGTTCTAAATCCAAACTGTGTAACAGAAGGATTAACAGTATTAGTAGCAACCACTGAAGGTTAAATTCCAGATCCCTCTCATTTTCCTGGATGGAAATGAGTCCCTGGCTTTCAGTACTATTCAGTGGAGATGGGGCGAGGCCCCAAATAATGATGTATTAGAGTGACAACATGTATCATCCAAACTGGGATACTTTTGAAAGAGAAATCGGGCTATTAATACCAAGAAAACCAACATAAACTGGGACTCATGGTCACCTTATTAGTAATGGATGTCTTCTGTATGTTGGAAAACAGGAGAAATAGGGGAATATGGAGATGTTACCATATATAGAAAAATGTTATATTTCTTGTATTTTGGGTATCATGAAACAGTTTATATCATGACCTTTGCAACAAATGAATTACAAAATTCTCTACCTGCTAGGCATGGTGGCTCGTGTCTGTAATCCCAGCTAATTGGGAGGCTAAGGCCGGAGAATCACTTGAGCCCAGGAGTTTGAGGCTGCTGTGAGCTGTGATCATGCAGCTGTATTCCAGCCTGGGCAACAGAGCAATATTTCACCTCTCTAAAAAAATAAAAAGTAAAAATTCTTTATACTCATGATAAAAACTGTAGATTTATATGCATAGACATGGAAAGATAACTACAATAAAATAAAATTATGAAAGGTTGCCTGTGATTTTTTTTTGTACTGTGTCAACTTGACTATATTGGAACTGTTTTGCAGAACTCCGTGCCCCATATGATACTGGGATAGAGTTGTCCAAAGGAGAAATTTAGTTGTGATTTGGGATGTGAAAGTAAGGCATCAGACATTATTCTCTGCCAGTCCTCATGGTTAGATAGAGTATCTTATCTGTAGTATTCCTACTTTTAGGATTCCAATTTAGAAATCCTAGCCAACTGTTAACTGTATTTTGTCAAGAAGAATATCTACAAGATTACCAGACATTAGTGCAAAAGAGCTCCTTCTTATGAAATACTCTCCATCATTGTCTTCAGAGCATTTTTCTTTGCAAGCTCCCTTAGAGTTTTTTTTCCCAGGGTAGTGTAGCACCTACTTCAGAACATGGCATATAAAATTCCCCATAATCAGTAATTCATCCTTTATAAAGATCCTTGAGTAGCAATCTCTATTTTTATTGGCTTCAGGTGCATTTGACCACTTTTTTTTTTTTTAATCCAGGAATTTCACAGCTTTCAGCTAATCGTCAGCCTCGCTTTTAAAAATCATTGTTTCTGGCCGGGCGTGGTGGCTCACGCCTGTAATCCTAGCACTTTGGGAGGCCAAGGCGGGCGGATCGCTCAAGGTCAGGAGTTTGAAACCAGCCTGAGCGAGACCCCGTCTCTACCAAAAATAGAAAGAAATTAATTGACCAACTAAAAATATATATACAAAAAAAATTAGCCGGGCATGGTGGCGCATGCCTGTAGTCCCAGCTACTCGGGAGGCTGAGGCAGTAGGATCGCTGAGCCCAGGAGATTGAGGTTGCTGTGAGCCAGGCTGACGCCACGGCACTCACTCTAGCCTGGGCAACAAAGTGAGACTCTGTCTCAAAAAAAAAAATCATTGTTTCTGGCTGGACACAGTGCCTCACACCTGTAATCCCAGCATTTTGGGAGGCTGAGGTGGGAGGATCACTTGAATCCAGGAGTTCGAGACCAGCCTGGGCAACATAGCAAGACCCAGTCTCTACAAAAAATTTAAAAATTAGCCGGGCATAGTGGTGTGTGCCTGTATTCCCAACTACTTGGGAGGCTTAGGTGGGAGGATCGCTTGAGCCCAGGAATTTGAGGTTGCAGTGACCTATGATGATGCCATTGCACTCCAGCCTGGGCAATAGTCAGAACCCCTTCTCTTAAAATAGAAATTATTTCTTATTTCAACTACAATTCATTGCACATAAAATCTTCACCATGTTTGAAGTAGCTTCCTATTACTGAACTTTTGTAGATGGGACTCCCTTATGATTGTGGCATGATGATAGGCTGTATTTTTCTACTATTAAGTAATGTAGTTGACATCTAATCAGTTTTAGGAAAGTCTGGAGAAAAATAATCCTTTTATGACTTTTATATATTAATACCGGCTAGCCTCAACCTTAGTAATTATCACATTATGATTACCTGAACTTTACATTTATATATAGAGAGGACAAATCAAGCTTTTATGAATGTAGTTTAGAATCTTTAGGGTTTGCATAACCACCTTAATACAGTTTTGGTTAGTCACCATTACGGCATTAGTCCCAAGACGCTGGATAATGCTCTGATATCAATCCCTCACATCTCAGTGGCTAACAAAAGCAAAGGTTTATTTTTCCCTTATGCTACATGTCCATTATGGGTTGGCTGCAGCTTTGCTTCATGATCTGTTCACTCCGGAACCCAGGCTAACGGAGTAGCCTCTGTCTCTCGAATATCACTGATAAAGGAAAAGAGGATATGGTGACCCATGAGATAGCTCTTAACCTTTCTGCCCAGACATGACACATGGCAGTGCCACTTGAATTTCATGGCCAAAGCAAGTCATAAGGCAAGTCTGGCATCAAGGAGGTGAGATACACAATCCTCCCTATAGAAGGGCAGGAAATATTGGGAAACGATAATGTATTCTACCACAATTACTTTCTTTTTCTTTGGCTAACAAATCAAAGTTTCTGTACATGACCACCTCAAATTAAGACCCATGTTTTGCTGAAAAAAAAAAAAGTGGTTGGATTTTTCTTCCAATTTAATATTTTTTTTCCATTTCTGCCTCCAACCTACATTTCTAAGAGTCCCAGAATTTTTACATTGGAAGTGATAGTCCAGCTCAAGCTACTTATTGTTCAAGTAAAGCTATCACTACTAGGGAGGAAATTGTAAGGTGCTCATGACTTTTTTTTAGAGGCCAGGTCTCACTCTGTTGCCCAGGCCAGGGTGCATTGGCTTGATCTTAGCTCACTTCAGCCTCCAACTCCTGGGCTCAAGGGATCCTCCTACCTCAGCCTCCCTAGTGTAGCTGGGACCATAGGTATGCACCACCACCACCACACCCAGCTAATATATATATATACACATATATATGTTTTTAGGGGATTTTTTTGTAGAAACGGGTCCCTCTAACGTTGCCCAGAGTGGTCTCGAACTTCTGGGCTTAAGTGAGCCTCCTGCCTTGACCTCCCAAAGCACTGGGGTTACTGGCATGAGCCACCATGCCTGGCCAAGGTGTTCATGTCTTAAATCACAATTAAGCTGATGTGGAACACGCCTATAGTGCCAGCTACTCGGGAGGCTGAGGCAGGGGATCTCTTGAGCCCAAGAATTCAAGTCCAGCCTGGGCAATATAGTGAGACTCCATTTCTAAAAAGATCTGCAATTAGACACAAAACAGAATACAACACAGGTCATCCAATTAATAATTGAATGCCTCTACCACATACAGCTTTGTTTCCAAAACTGAGTTATTAAAAAAATGTGCTTTTTAATAAATAAGAGTCATGTTATTCAGTACATAAAACATAATTACAGGAAACGTTGAAATATTCGTGGGGAAAATGTAAAAACAAAAACATGTTGGGAAATCATTTTTACAATATATTCTTTTGCATAAGGAATCTTTTGGTTGCAAATGGAAAATCCAACACAAACTGGCTAAAGGAGAAGAAATATATTGACTCATGTAATTTGAAAGTTCATGGGAGAAGCTAGCTTTGAGCATGAATCCAGGAGCTTAAGTGATGTCATGATCCATGTATTCCCAGCTCAGTTTTATCCCTTTAGTTGGCCTTCTCACAGTCTTCCCATCTTACTGCGGCACCAGGCCTACATTCCAGAAGTGTAGCAATCTCAGCCCAAAGAACTTCTCTTTTGCCTCGTTATTGCAGGGACCCAGGAGATCCTTTCATTGGCTGAGACACATGTTTATCCTTGAACTAGTCACTATGGGCAGAGAAGCAGTGTTCTGATTGGTTACACCAGGGTCATATGAGGCCAGACCCATACAAACCACCTGCATTGAGAGAGGAGGAAGAATGGGTTTGCCAAGGGAAATTCAGGGTACTGTTTCCAAAAAAAGAGAGAAGAGGCAAAAACAAATTTTTCTCAGACCTGCTGGTTGCACTGATTCACTACAGCGAAAACCAGGAAATGGCAAATTTTATATTAATAAAACTAAGTAAAAATCATAAAAGGGATTTGATAAATAGAAGCATAGTGGAAAATAACATGAGAATTAGTATAAGAAATTTTAGTATAAACCTGGTGAACTTTTCTGTGGAATCAAAGAAATCTGAATGTGAGGATCAAAGTAAATTGGGGCTGAGCATGGTGGCTCACGCCTGTAATCCTAGCATTTTGGGAGGCCAAGGCAGGGCCAGGAGTTCAAGACTAGCCTGAGCAATATAGCGAGACTTGTCTGTACAAAAAATAGAAAAATTAGCCAGGTGTGGTGATTCTGGCCTGTAGTCCCAGCTACTCAGGAGGCTCAAGTAGGAGAATCACTTGAACCCAGAAGTTCAAGGCTGTAATGAACTATGACGGTGCCACTGCACTGTAGCCTGGGCAGCCCGGGATGACAAAGTAAGATCCTGTCTCTTAATAATACTATAATAGCAATAATTTTTTAAAAGTAAGTTGGCAATGAAAAAATATATAAAGCAGACTGTTGTCATTTTGGAGTTGTCTGTATATTTTCCTACTGGTTCCAACCCACATACATTGCCCACCACCAATCTTTGTTAAAATGTGTGTAGGTTTCTGGGAGGAGAGCAATTTCTAGCCTTGTTGCTATGGTTCCCAGGTGAATTGCTAGTAGGAAAACAAGAACACCACTGTTATTTTTTTGACAGAGCATCCTGTAATGCTGAGAAATTACTTGACAACATAGGAGCAGATCTTATTTATTTTTTATATTTTATTTTTTTAATTCCACCCCAGCTCCCGTGCCTGTGACATGTAGAGGGACAGTAGATTTTAAACCAATATTTCCATTGCTGCCACCCAATCCTCCACTTTAATTTTCTGCTTCAGTGTTCCAAAAGTCTTGCTCCAAGGTACGTGGTATGCAAATTGTTTAGCTCATAGATTTGTTAAAGAGAATACAGTGAAAATTTATATTTTAGATGCACTACTCAATAAAATGAACTTCAGGATGTGTGCTGATGTACAACAGAAAAAATGAATTAAATAAAAGTACTTTTTGGGTTTTTTTTCCAGAAAGATCGCTTTATTTATTTATTTATTTTTAGGCAGAGTCTCACACTGTTGCCTGGGCTGGAGTGCCGTGGTGTCAGCCTAGCTCACAGCAACTTCAAACTCCTGGGCTCAAGCGATCCTCCTGCCTCAGCCTCCCGAGTAGCTGGGACTACAGGCATGCACCACGATGCCAGGCTAATTTTTTCTATATATTTTTAGTTAGCCAATTAATTTCTTTCTATTTTTAGTAGAGACAGGGGTCTCACTCTTGCTCAAGCCGGTTTCGAACTCCTGACCTTGAGTGATCCGCCCGCCTCAGCCTCCCAGAGTGCTAGAATTACAGGCGTGAACCACCGCACCCAGCCCTAAAAGTAGTTTTTGAGGATACCGGCCTCTTGGAAGTTTACAAGAATCTCAGCCCTTCATTTCAAACTAGTCTAGAGGAAGCATATGTGTTTCTGTATTGGCATAATAAAACCTTTCTCCCAGAGTTGACTGAATTATTTTCCAGAGCCAAATAAACAGCCCCTATCTCAGTATCAGAGCTGTTAAAGCATCAATTTTAGTAATTTACTAGAGATCTTTTCACATTTAAATATATAGTATAGCAATGGAAGGGAGAGTTGAGCAGGAAAAGTTTGTCTATGTTGGGAAAAAAATAAGTATATAGTACATATATGAAATATACTATGTAGCCTACAATTTAAAGATGTTAGTGTAACATGGTCATCAATTATGATTACCGTAATAAAGAGGTGTCAAAATAGTTATTCTTGAGTTAAGCCTTATCAAAATACTTACTTATTACCATATTGGCAGGAATATCATACTGAAAAACTGCTTATATAATTAAAGGAGAGGGGGAAGGGAGCAGGAGCTGGGATTATAGTGGGAAACTGATTAGAGAATGTTTTGCTCATTCATTCCACAGTAATTGTACTGTTACCTTTGCATATGACTTAACGTTTCTGACCAATTTTACATGATTTTGTACATAGTGTTAGTGAAGCCTTGAGTCATTATATTCTTTTTTGATGGCAAGGCCAGAGACTCACTATAGGAGACATTTATGGTTTTGCACCCAACATCCATTTTGCCTTTCTTCTGTCTTTAGCATCTCAATTTGGGGATTGGGGGAGGAACTTCCCTTCCGCCATTGTGTTCTGGGTTTTTTGTTGTTCTTGTTCTGCTTTTGATTTTTTTCTAGAGATGGAGTCTCGCTATATTACTCAGACTGGACTTGAACTCCTGGGCTTAAGCAATGCTCCCACCTCAGACTCCTGAGTTGCTGGAATTCCAGGTGTGCACCACCACAGCTGGCTTGTGTTCTCTTTTGACCGTCAGTTGAGGTGACTCCCATCATTTACTGGTGTCATGATTTTTGGTGTAACAGTTTAATGGTTCATTTCATTTGTCAACTTGAGTGGGCCATGGGGTACCCAGACATTTGGAAGCTACTGCTCTCTGTGTGGCTGCGAGGGTGTTTCTGATTGAGATCAACATTTGAATTGATGGTACATCCATACAATGGCTAAAAAGAAATGAGCTATTAAGGCATGAAAAGTCATGAAGGAAACTTAAATGTATGCTGCTAAGAGAAGAAGCCAGTGTAAAAATACTACATACTTTAAGATCCCAACGAAATGACATCCTGGAAAAGACAAAGCTGTGGAGACATTAAAAAGATCAGTCATTGCGAGGAGTTAGGAGGAGGGAGGGAGAAACAGGTGGAGCGCAGAGACTTTTGGGGCTGTGAAACCACTGTGTGTGATGCTGTAATGGGGGATACATGACGGTATACATAGGTAAAAACCCACAGAATGTACAACACGGGATGAACCCTCATTTACACTGTGGGCTTTGGGTGGTAATGATGTGTCAGTGTTGGTTCACTGATTGTAACACACTGGTAAGAGATATTGATGGTATGGGAAGCTGGGAGGTGGGTATGCGGGAACTCTCATGCTTAATTCTCAGTTTTTCTGTAAACCAAAAACTGCTCTAAAAACTAAAGTCTATTAATTAAAAAAAAAATAAGGAGGCTGGGCACAGTGGTTCATGCCTGTAATACTAGCACTTTGGGAGGAGGCCAAGGTGGGAGGGTTGCTTAAGCCCCAGAGTTTGAGACCAGCCTGAGCTAGAGCGAGACCCCATCTCTACAAAAAATGGAAAAATCAGCTGCGTGTGGTGGTGTGCACCTGTAGTCCCAGCTACTTGGGAGGCTGAGGCAGGAGGATCACTGGAGCCCAGGAGTTGGAGGTTGCTGTGAGCTGTGATGATGCCACGGCACTCTATGTGAGGCAACAGAGCGAGACTCTGTCTCAAGAAAAAAAAGGAAAAGAAAAAGAAAGAAAAGAGAAAGAAAAGATAAAAAGAAAGAAAAAGAAATACTTTCTTATTCTCTCTCTCTCTCTCTCTCTCTCTCTCTCTCACACACACACAAACACACACACACACACACACACACACACACACACACACACAGACTCAGAGCAGGATAAATATCCCGATAGACCAGAAATGGAGCAATATATCAAAGTGGTAAACAAAGCTGAAGCCGTGACCTGCTGGGCTGTGGGTCTGCAGCAGGCAGAGGTGACAAGGAGCTTTGGTCTTCAAGGATACCAGTATAAAATGCTAAACTTGGAAAAGGGAAAAAATATAAAATTAAATTAAATTAAAATAAAATAAAGAAAAAGGGGGCCGGGAGCAGTGGCTCACACCTGTAATCCTAGCTCTCTGGGAGGCCGAGGCGGGCAGATTGCTCGAGGTCAGGAGTTTGAAACCAGCCTGAGCAAGAGTGAGACCCCGTCTCTACTATAAATAGAAAGAAATTAATTGGCCAACTAATATATAGAGAAAAAATTAGCCGGGCATGGTGGCGCATGCCTGTAGTCCCAGCTACTCAGTAGGCTGAGGGAGAAGGATCGCTTGAGCCCAGGAGTTTGAGGTTGCTGTGAGCTAGGCTGACGCCACGGCACTCACTCTAGCCTCAAAAAAAAAAAAAAAAAAAAAAAAGGGGAATAAGAGTGGATCAATGCTTGATGCCAGAGTCAAAGGAGGAATTACACCACTCATGAGACAGTCTGAAAACAAAAAAATGAATAAATAAACAACAACAACAAAAAACCCAGAGAAAACTCTGCCTCTTTGTGGGGAGCTGTGAGTCCAGAGAGATGGGAGGGCAGCGACACAGCTATGTGACCAGCAGCGGAACCCGACTGGTTCTTGGCATAGTGGCTAGATCTGTGACACCCTAAATGCCAAGATGGAGCAGGAGCCCCCAAACTCCAGGCTGGGGAATGTCAGCATAAGACCAGAAGGGGGGGGGGTGAAAACGGAATGACAGAGAGCACAAGACATCTACTGAAAACCATCCTGTACGTGGACTGAGACACGTTGCCTAAATAATGGATTCATAACGACCCCAGGGTTAGGGTGGGAACTCGTGGTGCAGATGAGACAGAATTCTTGACACAAAGATTAGAATAGTTTTAAAGAAAGAAAATGTATTCTACTTCCCAAGGGAACATCATGATGCGAAAGAAAGAAAGGAGAAATGTCATCCCAGAGGGCAAGTGGCTTGGGCTGTTATTGAGGGTAAAGGAAGAAGAAAAAAAAAGAATAGTTACCATTGTCACTTGATAGCTAGAGGGCAGTGAAGCGGCTGTGTCTGTTTTTCCTCCCCCACCCATTCTCTGTGAGGCTGGCTTCAAGGCATAGAGGCCACAGGTGACTAATCTTAAAGACAATGAGTGAAGCCACAGGTGGTTACTCAAACAAAGGGCTAGTTGTGCACTGTGATCTTTCTCTTCAAAGGGGCAATTATGTGCTGTGTGTTTTCTCTCTTTTTTTTCTGTTAGATATTAAATACTTTACTTTTTCTCTGTTGGATAGTTTATTAGCAAGGCAGTCCTATCACCAAGAGAATGAACAAGAGAATTGGATACCGTTGTTGACAATGGGGGGTCACCAATTTCTGATTCTGGAAATTGGCAAAAAAAAGGGGGGGAGGGAGGAAGCATTAAATATGTATACTGCTTTTTCTATATCAATGTGTTTTAAAGTAAAAAGTAACTAAGTTGAAGAAGGAAAATTCTTTACAGAAGAACACAGCCAGTAAGTATTTAATGAATGTTAGAATTAGAAATCAGTTTGCAATCTTGGAGAGATAATTGAATTAGGCAGGATCATCAGTGGGTGAAACTGTTAGATGATGGGTTGACAGGGAGCCTAAAGATGTAGAGATGAAACTGCCCCACCTGAAGCCACTGGTCTCATGGATCTCGTCATTACTGAGTGTGGGCCTATCAAGTCTCTGTGTGCCTCCTGACTCACTGCAATGTGAAACACACAACATCTTTCTTGAAGTATTTCTGACAAAAAAGCCTAACCAGAATCTCACCATGTCTCTAGAGCTAATTTCTCACTCTGTTGTCCAGGATAGAGCATGGTGGCATCATCATACCTCACTGGGACCTCAAACTCCTGGGCTCGAGCAATGCTGTTGCCTCAGCCTCCTGAGTAGCTGGGACTACAGGTGCATGTCAGAGCCGGGCTAATTTCTGTCTATTTTTTGTAGAGACAGGGTCTCTCTCTCTCTCTTGGTCAGGCTGGTCTCGAACTCCTGACTTCTGGCAATCCTCCCACATTGGCCTCCCAAAATGCTAGGATTACAGGCATGACCCACCACACCCGGCCTCATATACTTTTAGAGATGGCTAATTGAGGCTCTTAAGAGAGGAAAAGGCTAGATGGTGCAAACAGGCAAAACTTGAATTTTTGGTTAAATCTGGATACTGGGAATATAGAGGTTCATTGTACTATTCATTACACAATTGGCACTACACTTTTATTCTAGATGAATTCACTTTTATGTAAAAGTCTTTTAAAGACTTTAACATTAGGTTGGGGAATTGTTTGAGATTAAAGGAGATTATAAAGCATAGCTCGAAATGTAAGGCATGATCCTGGATTGGATCTTGGATGACAAAAAATTGCTATAAAGGACATTTTGCCTGAATTGTTTACAGCTAAAGGGACGGCGTATCTTCTACTTATGCTGAAATGGATAAGACAAAATCATGAGTGTTCACTGATATAAATATATATATACACACACATAAAGAGAGAGAAAGCAAATGGGGCAAAATAGTGACAGTTGGTGCATCTTAGTGAAGGGTAAACAGGAGTTTTTGTATCACTCTTGCAAATTTACTATAATTGTGAAATTTTTATTTCAAAATAAATTAAGTAAATAGTAATGACAACAACAAAAAGTAGTTGCACATATCTCATTTTGAAGTAAAAAAACAAACGGGCAAAAACACCTGCATGTGGCCCGCGGGCCGTAGTTTGAGGACCCCTGGTATATACCCATCCCCTCCTCTCTCCTCCCACCTGCCCGACACCTGTTATTACTATATACGCACTTAAGTGTTGATCAGTTAACACCAATTTGATGGTGAGTACATGTGGTGCTTGTTTGAGTAGCTGAGTCTTTTTTTTTTATTTCTTTTTCTATTTTCATTTGGCCAATTAACTTTTTATTTTTATTTTTAGTAGAGACGGGGTCTCGCTCTTGCTCAGGCTGGTCTTGAACCCCTGAGCTCAAACGATCCATCCGCCTTGGCCTCCCAGAGAGCTAGGATTACAGGCATGAGCCACTGTGCCCAGCCTATATATATATATGTGTATATATATATTAACATACACATATACACACATATATATGTATATATATATTTGGGATCACATATATATATTTGAGATCCCAAATTACTTAAAGCTGGGTTTTTTCCCTCCAAGAATTTATAAGTTAGTAGAGAGAGAAACATAATAGTATTAAAACTATACATGCTATAAGAAAGTATAGTGATATTAGCTATTTTTTATTTATTTTTTTGGCAGACTCTGATAGACAGAATAATGCTTCAAAAATATGTTCTTGTCCTAATTTCCTGAACCTGTGAATATGTTACCTTCTAAAAGGGACTTGCTGGTGTGATTAACTTAAGGATCCTAAAATGAGATTAGCCTATAGTATCCAGGTGGGGGCCAATGTAATCACAAGGAACCCTATAAGAGGAAGGCAGAGGTCAGCGTCAGAAAAGGAGTTGGGGCAACTCTAGCATGGGCTGGAGTGATTTCATTGCTGTAATGGAGCCTGGAGCTAAGGAGTGCAGACGGCCTCTAGAATCTGGGAAAGGTAAGGAATAGAGTCTACTCCAGAGCCTCTAGAAGGAATGCAGTACTGCCAACACCTTAAGGTTAAGACCATTCTCAGACTCTATCAGAACTGTAAGATGATACATTTGTGTTGATTTTGTTTGTTTTGAGACAGGGTCTCACTCTGTCATCCAGGCTAGAGTGCCGTGGTGTCAGCCTACCTCACTGCAGCCTCAAACTCCTGGGGTCAAGCAATCCTCCTGCCTCAGCCTCCCTAGTGGGTAGGACTACAGGTGCATGCCACCACAATGAGGTCTTGCTTTTTTGCACAGGCTGGTCTTAAACTCCTGGCCTCAAGTAATCCTTCTGCTTTGGCCTCTCAAAGTGCTGGGATTATAGGCATGAGCCTGTATGCCTGGCCATATCTTGATTAAGAGATACTTCATTGGTAAAAAATGCTAACGATTATCTGAGCCTTTGGAGACTTGTAATCTTTTTGCTGGTGGAAGGTTTTGCCTTGATGTTGATGGCTGCTGGCTGATGATGGTAGTGGTTGCTGAAGGCTGGAGTGGCTGTGGAAATTTCATTAAATAAGATCACAATGAAGTTTTCCACATTGATTGACTCTTCCTTTCACAAAAGATTTCTCTGTAGCACGTGAAGCTATTTGACCACATTTTACTCACAGTGGAAGCTCTTTCAAAACTGGGGTCCATTCTCTCAACACCTGCCACCTGCTGCTTTATCAATTAACTTTATGTAATAGTCTAACTCCTTTGCTGTCATGTCAACAATGCTCAGAGCATCTTCAGGAGTGGACTCCAGCTCAAGAAACCACTTTCTTTGCTCATCCATAAGAAGCAACTCCTCATGTCTTCAATTTTGATCATGAGGCTGTAACAATTCAGTCCCATCTTTAGGTTCCACTTCTAATTCTAGTCCTAGCTAGTCCCACCACATCTGCAGTTGAGTCCTTCAGTCTTGAACCCCACAAAGTCATCCAGAAGGGTTGGAATCAACTTCTTTAAACTCCTGTTAATGACCTTCTCCCATGAATTTTTATTTTTTTATTTTGAGACAGTCTCTATTCCCAGGCTAGAGTGCCGTGGCATCAGCCTAGCTCACAGCAACCTCAAACTCCTGGGCTCAAGCAATCCTTCTGCCTCAACCTCCCAAATACTTGGGACTACAGGCATGCGCCACCATGCCCGGCTAATTTTTTTTTTCTCTCTCTTTCTATATATATAGAAATATATATATTTATATTATATATATTATAATTATATTATATATATTGTATATTATATAATTATATTATATTATATATATTTATATTTATTTATTTATTTTTTTGAGACAGAGTCTCACTTTGTTGCCTAGGCTAGAGTGAGTGCCGTGGCGTCAGCCTAGCTCACAGCAACCTCAGACTCCTGGGCTCAAGCGATCCTTCTGTCTCAGCCTCCCAAGTAGCTGGGACTACAGGCATGCGCCACCATGCCCGGCTAATTTTTTTCTATATATATTAGTTGGCCAATTAGTTTCTTTCTATTTATAGTAGAGACGGGGTCTCGCTCTTGCTCAGGCTGGTTTTGAACTCCCGACCTCGAGCAATCCGCCCGCCTCGGCCTCCCAGAGAGCTAGGATTACAGGCGTGAGCCACCGCGCCCGGCCCATTTATTTATTTTTGAGTCAGAGTATCACTTTGTTGCCCCAGGCTAGAGTGAGTGCTGTGGTGTCAGCCTAGCTCACAGCAACCTCAATCTCCTGGGCTGAAGCGATCCTCCTGCCTCAGCCTCCCAAGTAGCTGGGACTACAGGCATGCGCCACCATGCCCAGCTAAATTTTTCTCTATATATTAGTTGGCCAATTAATTTCTTTCTATTTATAGTAGAGACGGGTCTCGCTCTTGCTCAGGCTAGTTTCGAACTCCTGACCTTAAGCGATCCTCCCGCCTCAGCCTCCCAGAATGCTAGGATTACAGGCATGCACCACCGCGCCCGGCCGTGAATGTTCCTAATGGCATCTAGAATGGTGAATCTTTTCTGGAAGGTTTCTAGTTTACTTAGTCCAAATTCTTCAGGAATCACTGTTTATGGCAGCTATAACTTGACATTTCTCTCTTAAATAAGACTTGAGAGTTGAAATTACTCCTTGATCAGTAGGCTACAGAATGGATTTTGTGTTAGCAGCATGAAAACATTTATCTCCTTGTATATCTCCATCAGAGTTCTTGGGTGACCAGGTGCATTGTCCACAAGCACTAACATTTTGAAAGGAATCTATTTTTTCTGTGCAGGTCTCAAGATAGGGCTTACAATATTCAGTAAAACATGCTACAAACAGATATGCTGTTATCTAGGCTTTGTTATTCCATTTGTAGAGTACAGGCAGAGCATATTTAGCATAATTCTTAAGGGCCCTAGGATTTCCAGAATACTAAGTGAGCACTGACTTCAACTTAAAGTCACCAGCTGCATCAACCCCTAAAAAGAGAGTTAGCCCGTCCTTTGAAGCCAGCCACTGACTTTTCTCTAGCTATTATAGTCCTTGTTGGCATCTTCTTCCAATAAATGACTTTTGTCTATATTACAAATAAGTGTAACCACCTTCATGAATGATCTTAATTAGATCTTCTTGGTAATTGGCCGAAGCTTCTATATCAGCACTTGCTGCTTCATCTTGTACTTTCATGTTATGGAGGTGGCTTCTTTCCTTAAACCTCATGAGCCAACCTCTGCTAACTTTCAACTTTTCTTCTGCAGCTTCCTCGCCTCTCCCAGCCTCCAGAGAATGGGAGAGAGTTAGGGCCTTGCCCTGGAGTAGGCTTTGGCTGAAGCGAGTGTTGTGGCTGGTTTGATCTGTCCAGACCACTCAGACTTTCTCCTTATCAGTAGTAAGGCTGTTTTTCTTTCTTATCATCTGTATGTTCACTAGAGTAGCACTTTTAATTTCCTTCAAGAACTTTTTCTTTGCCTTCACAACTTGGCTGTTTGGTGCAAGAGGTGTACCTTTTGGCCTATTCTAGCTTTTTAGTGCCTTCCTCATTAAGCTTAATCATTTCTAGCTTTTGATTGAAAGTGAGAGACATGCAACTCTTCCTTTCACTTGAACGCTTAGAGGACATTGTAGTGTTATTAATTGGCCTAATTTCAATATTGTTGTGTGTCAGGAAATAGGGTTGCCTGAGAGAGGGAGAGAGTTGGGGCAATGGCCAGTAGTTGGTGGAGCAGTCAGAACATACACTTATCCATGAAGTTCACTGTCTTGCATGCACAAAGTTCATGGGACCCCAAAACAATTACAATAGTAAAGTGAAGATCACTGGTCACAGAACACCATAACATAATGCTGAAAAAGTTGGAACTACTGTGATAATTACCAAAATGTGACACACAGACATGAAGTTAGCACACACTTCTAGAAAAATGACACAGATGAACTTGTTTCACGCAAATTGCCACAGACCTTCAATTTGTCGTTTTTAAAAACGCAGTATCTGTGAAGTGCAATAAAACTAGCATATCTGTATAAATAAGGCAACTGATGCTTGCAAGAGCCAGACAGTAACAGCGGGATTCCAAACAGGTCTAACTATATTACCACTAATATTATTCACTTACAGTCGCAGTGCTCAATACATTTTAATCTTCTCAAAACATTTTATTTATTTATTTATTTTGAGACAGAGTCTCACTTTGTTGCCCAGGCTAGAGTGAGTGCCATGGCGTCAGCCTAGCTCACAGCAACCTCAAACTCCTGGGCTCAAGCAATCCTCCTGCCTCAGCCTCCCGAGTAGCTGGGACCACAGGCATGCGCCACCATGCCCAGCTAATTTTTTTCTATATATATATATCAGTTGGCCAATTAATTTCTTTCTATTTATAGTAGAGACGAAGTCTCGCTCTTGCTCAGGCTGGTTTCGAACTCCTGACCTCGAGCAATCCGCTCGCCTCGGCCTCCCAGAGTGCTAGGATTACAGGCGTGAGCCACCGCGCCCGGCCTCAAAACATTTTAAATAGAGAGCAAGGTCTCTCAACTCTCAGCTCTTCTACTGGGTACATTAACAAGAACAAAAAATCTTTAGTAGTACTGATCCACTGTTTTGAAAAAATGGGGACATCACGTTTTCTACAAAAGAACAGCAAGGAGGGCTACCAGGTCCCCACTCACTTTGCGCCTGGGTGGGGCGGGCCAGCACCACGCGGCCAGTTGGCGCAGCGCGGCAAGCACCACTGCGCAAGCGCGCACCTGCAGCTGCAGCCCCGCTCCGCCCCGCCTCCCTCCCCTCGCCCCGCCCCGGCCCTCGGCGCCACGCCTCCTCCCTCCTGTCGCCCGTGGCTCCGCGGACGAACTGCGTATTGCTGCGTCATCGCCAGTGGCCGGTTTGAATGAGACTGTAGTCGCACCGAAGCCGCCGCCAGCCCCGGGTCTCCGCCTCGGCCGCCGCCACAGTTTCTTCTGGTGCCCTTCCCTTCGCCGCCCTCTCCGGGCCCAGCCCTCCCGCGCCGCCGCCTCCGTCCGCGCCCCGCCATGCCGCTGTACTCCGGTGAGCCCCTCCTCGCCCCGCGCGCCTCTCGCGGCGACGCTAGGCCTCCGCGTAGGCCCGGCCCGCAAAGGCGGGCACCGGCCGCGGTGCGCGGGGGGCCGCGGGTGGAGACAACCCCGGCACCTTCTCTCTCCTTTCTGGGTCAGGGCCCTGCGACGCGTGGGGGCGCCGTCCCCCTGGGCCGCCGGGGCGGGGCGGGAGCGGGAGCGGAGATGGGAAGCATCTGGAGGTCGTGACTCTGCAGAATAGTTTCTGACGCTGTCCTAGTGTGCCACGAGAGGTGAGGGTGTGTCCAGGGCGCGGGGACCCGCAGCGCGGTTCCTTTGGGCTTCTCAGTGGTGGCTGTGGAAGGGAGCAGGGAAAGAGTGGCGTCGGGGAGGGACCCGGGACGTTAGGTTAGCCTTCTTGTTCCTGGGGTTGCCCTCCGCAGCTGCCCTTCGCTTACTGCCTTGGGCTCGATCGCCCCATTTGTACCAGTTTCCCGAGGCAGATTGCGAACCTTTCTTTTTGCTTCGTTTTGGTTTCCTGAAACATTGAATTGGATTTCTGTATCCGAAGCGAAGTGCTAGCTTTGAGAGGTAGATGAATGCAGATATCCACGGACGTCATTTCTTCTTGATTGGCGTTTGGCGGGGGTTGTTTGCCTGATGGCAGTCCAAGGGATCACATCTTTTTATTTAATGGACCTTGCTATTTTCTAGTCTTATCCAAAATGGCACCTAAAACGTGTGCGGTGCCTCCCATTGGTTATGGTTGTGTGTGATTCATTGACAATCCCTGACTCTTTATCACAATTCCTTTATTGAAGACTTAGCATTTTCAAAGAAGAGTATGAATCAAGAGTAATGTTTAATCTTATGGTGGATTCTTGATGGTCTAGAATGTTGAATCAAATTCTTTAATAATGATTGCCCACTCCATGCTAAAACCATAGCAGTTAACAGCAGAATGGTTTTTGAAATATTCCATTTATGCAGTATAGAATTTAGGGAATATTAATAAGCAATGGCGATAAATAAGGTTGTATGCTAATACTTAAACACACTAGTAGGTTCTCAGACATACAACAAAACCAACCCCTCTCTGTTCCCTCAAAAATGCCAGCAGTCACCAAAGTTTTATCTTCAAAATTGAGTTTTATCTTAAATCTTAGATCTTTTCCTCCTCCCGTAAAAGGAGGGAATTGAAGTGGATTTCTAAGGTTCCTTCCCTTGATATCTCCACATTGAGAATCTGTATTGTCACGGTTAACAAAAAGCCCTATATTAAAATGAAGAGAACATTGTAGGTACTATTTCCTAAGTTTTCCTCAGTGGAAAAATTGTCTTCCATGAAACAGGTCCCTGGTGCCACAAAGGTTGGGGACCACTCCATTAAGTACATTCACATTGTGCAACCATCACTACCATCCACCTTCAATTTCACATTCCCAAACTGAAGCTCTGTACCCATTAAGCAAAAACGCTCCATTTCCATCTCTCTCTAGCCCCTGGCAACCAGTATTCTCCTTTGTCTCTATGAATTTGATGACCCTTGGTACCTCATAAGTGGAATCATACAGTATTTGTCCTTTTGTGACTGGCTTATTTTTCACTCAGCATGTCTCCATGATTCATCCATTTGTAGCATGTGTAAGAATTTCTTTCCTTTTTAAGGCAGACTGAATAATATTCCATTTTCTGTAGATACCACATTTTGTTTATCCATTCATCTGCTGGTGGACACTTGGCTGTTGTGATTAATGCTGCTATGAATGTGGGTGTACAAATACCTGTTTGAATCTGCGCTTTCAGTTCTTCAGTGTATATACCCAGAAATGGAGTTACTGGATTATATGGTAATTCTGTGTTTAATTTTTTGAGGAAATACCACACTGTTTTCCACAGTGGCTGTACCATTTTACATTCCCACCAGCAGTATACAAGAGTTCCAATTTGTTTACATCTTCGTCACCACTTGTTATTTTCTGTTAATTTTTTTTACAATAGCTATCCTAATGGCTGTGTAGTAGGATTTCTATATATATATATTTTTAAGAGTTCAACTTTTTATTGAACATGTTGTAAAAGAGATTTAGTCAAAAAGACCAAAGCCATGTCGTCATGAGACTCCTCAGATTCTTTCTTTGCTTCCACTTTCTTCTCCTCAGCTGGGGCAGCAGCAGTGGAAGGGGCAGGACCTCCTCCTGGTGCAGGACCAGCTGTTGGAGCAGGTCCACCAGCCCCTGCATTGCAGATGAGGCCCCTGATCTTGACATTGGCTAGGGTCTTTGCAAACAAGCCAGGCCAAAAGGTTTCAACATTTACACCAGCTGTTTTAATGAGGGCATTGATCTTAACCTCTTTTATGGTCAGCTCACCCTGGTGCAGAGTGAGAGCCAAGTAGATGCAGCCGAGCTCAGAGACAGAGGCCATAGCCTGGGTGAGCTTGGTGCTTGCGCTGTTGGGTGTGGGACTAGTCGCCTGATTAACTGAGAGCCTTACCCCATTGTGGCCTTTGCTTCCTCAGAAGGATGGAGCACCTTGGTGGCAACTAAGGAAAGGGTGGATTTCTATGTTTTTTAATGATTTATGTATCTCTTTAGATTTTTCTTAATGTTTGAGGACCTTTTGCTCAGGAATGACACTTTGTAATTCTCCCATAACTTTCTTCTTCTTCAGAATCTATTTTTTTTTTTTAAAGATTTCATGTCTAAGCTTATAGAATCTATTTCTTAACCTGTTTATTTTCTCAAGAATTTTTAATTTAAAAATTTTTGTAGAGACAGGGTCTCATTATTTTGCCGGGACTGATCTTGAACTCCTGGCCTCAAACAATCCTCCCACCTCAGCCTCCCAAAATGCTAGGATTACAGGTGTGAGCCACTATGCTTGGCCCTCCCAAGAATTTTTGTCTTCTCTTAAAGTGTTTCTAACTTTTCTCCCTTGCTCCTCTTCCAATAGCATGTACTGATTTGAATGATTCTTTAATTAACCACATTATGAGGGATGTGAACCGCATTCTCGGATGTATTTTCAGCGTAATAGTCATTGTGCAGAGATTGTTGGAGTAAGTTTCAGGAGACGGATGTTTACTAACCAGTTTTGTAACATTAGCAAATTAATCAACTTTTCTTAAGTCTTAATTTCCTTATTTATCAAATGAGAGAAGTTAGATCCAGTAGAATTTTATTCAGGGCATACTATGTGCATGTCATCCTTGATTAGGTAGGTATTATGGGCATAAGAAGATGAATGACACACTTTGACTGTTAAGAACTAGCCTAAATAGGTTTTCCTCTAAGCACTGGTCCCCAACCTTTTTGGCACTAGGGAGCGGGTTCATGGAAGGCAATTTTTCTAGGGACTGGGGGTGAGGTAGGGTGGGGTGTGATGGGTCGGGGGAGGGTGGTGCACAGCTCATGGGGTGATGCAAGAGCCCGTTTCCTAATAGGTGGTGGATTGGTACTGGGCCTTGGCTCCAGGGTTTGGGGACTGAAGCTCTAAATGTCCTCTAAATTTTAAATTACTTTGTAAATGAAAATAAATTGTGGTTTTGTTTGCAGTTACTGTAAAATGGGGAAAGGAGAAATTTGAAGGTGTAGAATTAAATACTGATGAACCTCCAATGGTGTTCAAGGCTCAGCTTTTTGCACTGACTGGAGTCCAGCCGGCCAGACAGAAAGTTATGGTGAAAGGAGGAACATTAAAGGTAAAATTTAGCCCAAATTTTCATTATATAGGTTATATTATTGGTGAATTGACACCAGATAATGTGTTTAGTGTTAATGTATTTAAGGTATTTTTTATATGATGAGAGTATGTAGTCTGTGGGATTAAAACTATCTTATTCATGTTAGTGTAAGGGAGGAACATTGTCATTTTAAAACACTACAATATTATAAAAGCATCATTTCAAATTTTATTTTAAAATGTGCGGTATCAGTGGATACCTCTGGGAGTCAGGGAAGGGGGACATTTTACAATTATCTGTATATGTTGAATTTTTTTCCTATAAAGATGTATTAAAAATATTTTTAAAAAACTAATATAAAATCTATTTGTATTTCCTTAGTGCTTTTCTGTTAAAGGGTGGAAAATTTTGTTTGTTTAAAAATATGAAACAAGTAGACTTGTTTTTTTAAAAAAACTACTTACAGAATGTATTTTTTGTACATGCACTGCCAAAGCCCTGGTTCTAGAGTACTGGATAACTTAATTTTTTCCATTTGTCTTTATTGCATCCTGCCCATTAAAGAAGATAACCTTAAGTTCTCTTAAGGGTAATCATTATCTAACATTCTAACTCCTACCTGGAGATGGGAAAAATTTTTTGTTTAAAAATAGAGGGAACCTAATTTTTTTTTTTTGAGACAGAGTCTCACTGTGTTGCCCGGGCTAGAGTGTCGTGGCGTCAGCCTAGCTCACAGCAACCTCAAACTCCTGGGCTCAAGCAATCCTTCTGCCTCAGCCTCCTGAGTAGCTAAGACTATAGGCATGTGCCACCATGCCCGGCTAATTTTTTTCTATATATTTTTAGTTGGCCAGTTAATTTGCTTCTATTTTTAGTAGAGATGAGTCTCACTCTTGCTCAGGCTGGTTTCGAACTTCTAACCATGAGCCACCGCGCCCGGCTGGAACCTAATTCTTTTTAACAAATTTTACTTCCTTTGGAACGATCACACAGACTGTAGTTAAGAGTCCATGCTCATCAGCATCACTGATGAAGGGCCATAGAAAGATGAGAAGATATTTTCTCTATTATTGTTTATAATACTATATAATATAGTTTAACCCTTGAAAAAAATATCTTTTTAAATAGGAAATGTTAAAGAGCTGTAGTTAATTTTAGAGACAAGGACTGGCTACCCCTGTCTGCTGGGCAGTCAAACACCTTAGTGAAAAAACTTTGTTTACCCCCACAGTATGAGCCTTCAGCCTTTAGTGAACTTCACAACCTAATTTGTACTGAACTATGTACTAGGGTACTGTTGAGAATTTTGGAAAAATGCTAATTAAATGAAACTATGACTGCTAATAGTTAGCATTTATTGAGTACTTATTCTGTGCCATGCTTTTCATATATTTTATTTAATTCTCAACTATATGTGTTATCCATATTTATAAATGAGGAAACTGAACACCAGAGAGGTTTAAGCAAAATAGTGAGGCACCAAAAGAGCATGTCATTTACAAATCAAACAGATCTGGGTTCAATTTCCAGCTTTGTGTAACCTTGGATAAGTGATTTGAGGGGGCATTTATATTTATCATTCCTTATGATTAGCAGTAATAGCCCTTTGAGAGGGGCCATTAGGAAGTTACTGTTTGACTTTAAAGCAGAGTGTTCAAAGAGAAAATTAGTGGTATCATTGAAGGGGAGAGAAGCACATTGAATACCTGGTACCCTCTGTAAAAAGGAGTAACATGGAACTGACTTTATCCTGTGAAGGGAAGGGCTTAGCAGTAGTAAGTTCAAATATCTGTGGATCAGTCATGGCATGTAAAAAAAAAAAAAAAAAAAAAAATCTTGATTTTTATTCAACATACCGAATGAAAGTTTTGTTAATTGCTTCATAGGTGTGAAACTTAGAACTTGAGAAACATTTGTGGACATGCAAATATTAAGAGTTTGCTTTTAGAAGCCTGATTTATTCTTCTGGTATAATTTAATAGTACTTGCATTCTTGAGTCTGGTATAATTTTTAATAGCACTTGCATTTTCAAGAGTCTCCTGGTTTGGATGATAAATTATATAGTCACCCAAATTATGTAGACTTTATTTCACAAGTTCCTCTTCATTCTTGTCATATAAGCTAGTTGCCGTGTTTCCTCAAAAATAAGACAGGGTCTTATATTTTTCTTCAAGAAGACACCCTAGGGCTTATTTTCAGGGGATGTGTTATTTTTTTTTAAGTATGGTACAACAAACAATCTACGTTTATTCAAACAAGTTAAGTCTTTGTCTTCTGGAACATCATAACTCTCCAAACCCCAAATTCCATCCTGAATTTCTTGCAGCTCTATTTCCTTTAGGACCATTGGCCCCAATCTCTCATGTTGAGCAATAGAGCTCTCATGGGGCAGATGAGAAGGACTACTCATCTTCTTTACCGCTCTGAGATAAAATGCATGGGTTGTGCAGATATGCTGCGTAGCCACGCCCATCACTGGGTCTTATTTTCGGGGTAGGGCTTGTATTGCCCAAATGCTTAGAAATCCTGCTAGGGCTTGTTTAATGGGTAGGTCTTATTTTCGGGGAAACAGAGTAGCTTTGCCGGTTCCAAACATGCAAAAAACAGGATCTGTCATTTGTCATCAATCAAGTATTTTTTCATACTTGCTGAAAATGTTTTATATCCTGTAAGCACCGTTTAGTACTTGGTGCTGCCAAATTTACTGTCTTTTAGATTGTGTTACCTTATGTAGTTTAAGCAGTTGTTATACACACTGGCTTTAGGACTGCATGTGTTTAAAAAAATTTTTTTGGATAGTAATTTTAAATAAAATCTACATGCAGAATAAATTTTATTCCATTTTGAAGTAGCTTAAAATTGATTATTAGATTATATTCAAATTGTGCAGAGGTGGTTTAATGTTTTTTGTTTGTGTTTGAAACAGGATGATGATTGGGGAAACATCAAAATAAAAAATGTAAGTATTATGAACACTTATTAGATTGCAGTAACCTAATTATACCAAAATAAATTCCAAGTGACTGTGTTTTCATATGTGTATTCAGTTGTTCTGGCACCATTGTTGAAAATGGTTTTCTTTTCCTATTGACTTGTATTGGGGGTCTTTCTTGAAAATCAATTGTAGGTCTATTTTGAGGCTTTAGTTTCATTAATCTAGTTGATTAAAGTTATATTAGTACCAAATGGTCTTGAATACTAAAGCTTTATCATAAGTCTTGAAATAAGATAGCATATGTTATTTCTCCAACTTTGTCTTCTATTTAAAGAATATTTTATGTCCTTCACATTTACTTGCAAGTTTAGAGTAAGGCTGTCAATTTCTACAAATTGATTCTTGGTAGATTTTGTTTCAGATTACTTTGCATATGCAGCTCAGTTTAGGGAGAGTGAATAGCTTAACAATATTGAGTATTAAAATCCTTAATATGGTATACTTCCTACTTATTTAGTTCTCTATTTTCTTTTAGCAGAGTTATAATTTTTCAGTATAGAGCTCTTTTTTGTTAGATTCTTGGAACTTAGTTTCTTTGCTTTTGAAAATAATATGAAAAAAATTTGTTTTCTAGTGTTTATGGCTAGAATATAAAAATGCAATTGATTTTTCTAAGTTTATTTTCATCCTGTGACCTTGCAATTAATTCACTTACTGGTTGTAGTAGTTTTTTTGATAGATTCCATTGGGTTTTCTGTGTACGTAAGCATGTTATTAATATATGCAAATAATGACAATCTTCTCCAATTTTTATGACTTCTATTTTTTTAAGCTTCATTAAAGCATAATTGATAGACAAATGACTTCTAATTTATTTTTCTTGCCTAACACTTTGATAAGATTTCTAATACAGTATTGAATAGAAAGTGGTGAGAGTGGACATTTTATCTTTTCCTAGTTCACTAAGATGTAAAATTATGAAAAGCTGTTGAATTTTTAAGTGCTTTTTTGTGACTTGTTAAAATGATCATATGATTTTTCTTTTTTCTTTTGGTAATGTGGTTAGTCTTAATGGTTTTCAAATTTTATTTCTGTTTTATTTTTTTAGAGACAGTCTCATACTATTGCCCAGGCTAGGCTAGAGTGAGGTAGCCTGATTATAACTCACTGTAACCTGGAATTACTGTGCTCAAGCGATCCTCTTGCCTACGTTTCCTGAGAAGCTGAGACCATACCCAGCTAATTTTTTTTATAGAGACGGAGCCTTGCTATGTTGCCTAGGCTGGTCTAGAACTCCTTGAATGATCCTCCTGCCAAGGCTTCCCAAAGTGCTGGGATTACATGTGTGAACCACCTTGCCTGGCCTCTTTGCACGCTTAAAAATTATGATTGACCCCCAAGTTTCCTATATAGGCATACCTTGGTTTATTGCACACTGCTTTATTGTGTTTCACAGATACTGCGTTTTTTACACATTGAAGGTTAGTGGCAACTGTGCTTTGAACAAGTGTGTTGGTGCCATTTTTCAAATAGCATGTGCTTAACTTCATGTCTGTGTGACATTTCGGTAATTCTTGCAATATTTCAAACCTTTACATTATTATATCTGCTGTGGTGTTCTGTAATCAGTGATTTTTTTTTTTGGAAGTTACTATTATAATTGTTTTGGGGCATCATGAATCGTGCCTATATAAAATGGCCAACTTAATAAATGTCGATGTGTTCTGAATCAATTGACTGACCATTCCCCCATCTCTCTCCCTCACATTGGGCCTCCCTGTTTTCTGAGACACAACAGTATTGAAATTAGGCCAATTAATAACCGTATGACAACCTCTGAGTGTTGAAGTTAAAGGAAGAGTTGCATGTCTCTCACTTTTAATTAAAAGCTGGAAATGATTAAGCTTAGTGAGGAAGCCTGTTGAAAGCTGGGATAGGCTGAAAGCTAGAACTCCTGTGCCAGTTATCCAAGTCATAAAGGCAAAGAAAATGTTCTTGAAGGAAATTAAAAGTGCTACTTCAGTGAACACATGAATGATAAGGCAAAACCGCCTTAATGCTGATATGGAGAGACTTTGAGTGGTCTGGATAGATCAAACCAGCCACAGCATTCCCTTTAGCCAAAGCCTACTCCAGAGCAAGCCCTAACTCTCTCCCATTCTATGAAGGCTGGGAGAGGCGAGGAAGCTGCAGAAGAAAAGTGGAAAGCTAGCAGAGGTTGGTTTCTGAGGTTTAAGGAGGAAGCCACCTCCATAACATGAAAGTACAAGATGAAGCAGGAAGTTCTAATAAAGAAGCTTCAGCCAATTGTTGAGAAGATCTAGCTAAGATCATTGATGAAGGTGGCTACCCTTATTTGTAATGTAGAAAAAAGCCATTTATTGGAAGAAAATGCCAACTAGGACATAAATAGCTAGAGTGAAGTCAGTGGCTGATGTATCTGGTGACTTTAAGTTGAAGTCAGTACTTACTATTCTGAAAATAGTAAGAATTATGCTAAATATGCTCTGCCTGTATTCTATAAATGGAATAACAAAGCCTAGATGACAGCATATCTGTTTATAGCCTATTTTACTGAATATTTTAAGCCTTCTGTTGAGACCTACTGCTCAGAAAAAATAGATTCCTTTCCATGTGTTACCTGGTCATGGACAATGCGCCTGGTCACCCAAGAGCTCTGATGGAGATGTACAAGGAGATGAATGTTTTCATGCTGCTAACACAACATCCTTCTGTAGCCTACGGATCAAGGAGTAATTTCAACTCTCAAGTCTTACTATTTAAAAGATAAATTTTGTTAGGTTATAGCTGCCATAAATAGTGATTCCTTAAAGAGTTTGGACAAAGTAAACTAGAAACCTTCCAGAAAAGATTCACCATTCTAGATGCCATTAGGAACATTCATGGGAAGAGGTCAAATTATCAACATTAATAGGAGTTTAAAGAAGTTGATTCCAACCCTCCTGGATGACTTTGTGGGGTTCAAGACTTGAGGATGCAACTGCAGATGTGGTGGGACTAACTAGGACTAGAATTAGAACTGGAGTTTGAAGATGGGATCGAATTGCTGCAGTCTCATGATCAAACTTGAAGAGATGAAGAGTTGCTTCTTACGGTTGAGCATAGAAAGTGGTTTCGTTTCGTTTCGTTTCTTTTCTTTCTTTCTTTCTTTTTGTGTTTTTTTTTTTTTTTTTTTGAGGCAGTCTTACTCTGTTGCCTGGGCTATAGTGCTGTAGTGTCAGCCTAGCTCACAGCAACCTCTAACGCCTAGGCTCAAGCAATACTTCTGCCTCAGCCTCCCTAGTAGCTGGGACTACAGGCATGCCTCACTATGCCCGGCTAATTTTTTCTGTATACTTTTAGTTGGCCAATTAATTTCTTTCTATTAGTACAGATGGGGTGTCGCTCTTGCTCAGGCTGGTTTCGAACTCCTGACCTTAAGCGATCCTCCCAGAGTGCTAGGATTACAGGCGTGTTTTTTGTTTTCTTTTAACATTTTTATAAATTTTAGCTTTTACATGCAATCATGTCATCTTTTTTGAGTAAATTTTTGTGTTTGTTGTAAAGTAATGGTTGAGATTTATTTTTTTCACATGAATATTCAGTTGTGTAAGCACCATTTGTTGAAAAGACTATTCTTACCCATTTTACCTCAGCATCTTTGTTGAAAAGCAGTTGACTATGTACCTGTGGGTCTGTATTAGGATTCTGTTTTCTTCTATTAATTTGTATGTGTACCTTTACACCAATACGTGTTCCTTACTGTTTTTTTATTTTTTATTTTATTGAGACGGGGTCTTGCTATGTTGCCCAGCCTGGCTTTGAATTCCTGGGCTCAAGCAATCCTCTTGCCTCATCATCCCAAGTATCTGAGACTAAGGCATGTGCCATCCTGCCCAGTTACTCTGTGTGATGATTTAGGCCTTGAAATCAGGTAGCATAAGTCCTCCAGATTTTCTTCTTTTTCAAAACTGTGTTGGCTTTGCATGTGTATTGCACATTTTAGATTCAGCTCATTTTCCTCAAAAGAGCCTGGGATTTTGATTGGAATTTCATCAAATCTATGTCAATCTGGGTCATCTTAATATTTTTGTCTTCTAATCCACAAACATGGTATACCTACATAAAATTTCTCATGATATTCAATGTGGGGTCTTATGCATATTTTGTTAACTATTAATATATTATGTATCTTACATTTTTGATATTATAAATTATATTTTTAAAAACTTGTAAATTTTTATAAATTTAGGGGGTACAGGTGCAGTTTTGTTATATGGATATATTACGTAGTCGTGAAGTCTGCTTTTAGTGTACCCCTCACCCAAACATTGCACATTGTACTAAATAGGTAATTTTTCATCCTTTAGCTTCCTACCCTCGCATCTTTTGGAGTCTTCAGTGTCTGTTATTCTGCTCTGTTTGGCTATACATACCCATTGTTTAGCTTCCACTTACAAGTGAGAACATGCAGTATTGTTTTTCTGTTCCTGAGTTACTTCACTTAGGGTAATTGCCTCCAGTTCTATCCAAGTTGCTGCAAAGGACATTATTTTATCCTTTTTATGACTCAGTAGTATTCCGTGTGTGTGAGAGAGAGAGAGAGAAAGAGAGAGAAAGATGGAGACATAAGTGACACTTTTCAGATGTCATTTTTAAATTATTAGTATATAGCAATAGAATTGATTTTTTTTTTTGTATATTGACTTTGTATTCTGTGACTTTGCTGATTTCACGTATTTTATAGGATATTGTAGGTATACATGTCATCTGCAAATAAAGACTTTTATTTCTTCCTTTTCAATCTCTGTTTTTAATTTCTCCTTTTTTCATGTTTTATTGCACTGGTTAGGACTTTCAACACAATGCTGAGTAGCAAAGGTTGATAGTGGACATCGTTGCCTTTTTCCTGATCTTAGAGGAAAACCTTCCAAGTCATGACTGGAGGCATTTTGTGTATAGTCATCATCAGGGTGAGGAAGATCTATTTGTAGTTTGAGAATTTTTACAATGAATGGGAGTTGAATTTTGTCAAATGCTTTTTCTGTATGTTTTGAAATGATCACTTTTTTCTCTCCTTTAACCTGTTAACATGGTATAGTACATTGACTGTTTTGAATATTAAATGAACCTTATATTTTTGGGACAAACCTCACTTTGGTCATTATGTTTTATCCTTTTTTTTTTTTTTTTTTTTGAGACAGAGTATTGCTTTGTTGCCCAGGCTAGAGTGAGTGCCGTGGCGTCAGCCTAGCTCACAGCAACCTCAGACTCCTGGGCTCAAGCGATCCTCCTGCCTCAGCCTCCCGAGTAGCTGGGACTACAGGCATGCGCCACCATGCCCGGCTAATTTTTTTTTTTTTTTTGTATATATTTTTAGTTGGCCAATTAATTTCTTTCCATTTATAGTAGAGACGGGGTCTCGCTCTTGCTCAGGCTGGTTTTGAACTCCTGAACTCGAGCAATCCGCCCGCCTCGGCCTCCCAGAGAGCTAGGACTACAGGCGTGAGCCACCACGCCCGGCCATGTTTTATCCTTTTTATGTATTGCTAGATTCTATTTGCTAATGTTAAGGATTTTTGTCTATTTTCGTAAGAGACATTAATTTGTAGTTTTCTTTTTCTTTTCTTTTCTTTTTTTTTTTTTTTTTTGAGACAGTGTCTCACTTGTTCCCCAGGCTAGAGTGAGTGCTGTGGTGTCAGCCTAGCTCACAGCAACCTCAAACTCCTGGGCTTAAGCTATCCTGCTGCCTTAGCCTCCCGAGTAGCTGGGACTACAGGCATGCGCCACCATGCCCGGCTAATTTTTTCTATATATATTAGTTGGCCAATTAATTTCTTTCTATTTATAGTAGAGACAGGGGGTCTCGCTCTTGCTCAGGCTGGTTTCGAATTCCTGACCTGGAGCAATCCACCCGCCTGGGCCTCCCAGAGTGCTAGGATTATAGGTGTGAGCCACAGTGCCCGGCCTGTAGTTTTCTTGTATGTTAGTCTGGTTTGCTATCAGTGTAATGCTGGCCTTCTAAAATGAATTAGGAAGCATCCTCTCTTTTCTGAAAGAGTTTGTGTTTTTATTTTTTTTTAATGTTGCCTAGAATTCTCTAGTGAAGCCTTTGGGTCTTGGAGTTTTATTTGTGGGAGGACTTTAAATTAAGAATTTAGTGTCTTTAATTAAAATGTAGATTTATTCAGATGTCACACTTTCTTTTGAATCAGTTTTGGTAATTTGTATCTTTTGATGAATTGTTTCATGAACCAGAGGTTTATTGGTTTCATTGATTTCCCCCTTCCTAGCCACCCCCAAGAACTAACTTTTGCTTATTCATTTACGACTTTATTTTTTTCCCTCTTTGCTTTATTTCTTCTTTTTCACTTTATTTTATTTTTTGTTTTAATTTTTTTTAAGACTAGTCAAGTGCAATAGTGAGGAGGGGGGAAAGTAGTAGAACAAGGAGTTTAATCTGTAACAATCATGTGAGATAACTCACTACCTTCGGACCAGCCTTCACTTTAGTTTTTATTTTTTTTTTATTTTTTTTTTTTTTGAGACAGAGTCTCGCTTTGTTGTCCAGGCTAGAGTGAGTGCCGTGGCGTCAGCCTAGCTCACAGCAACCTCAAACTCCTGGGCTCGAGTGATCTTTCTGCCTCAGCCTCCCGAGTAGCTGGGACTACAGGCATGCGCCACCATGCCCAGCTAATTTTTTATATATATATCAGTTGGCCAATTAGTTTCTTTCTATTTATAGTAGAGACGGGGTCTCGCTCTTGCTCAGGCTGGTTTTGAACTCCTGACCTTGAGCAATCCGCCCGCCTCGGCCTCCCAAGAGCTAGGATTACAGGCGTGAGCCACAGCGCCCGGCCCACTTTAGTTTTAAATTTTACTTTTTCTAGCTTCTTAAGGTAGACACCTAGTTCATTAATATAAGCCTTTTTTGTTTCTGTCTATCTCCTTTGCCAATTTTTGTATTGTATGTTTGCCTTTTCTTACTGATTTGTTTTTTGAGTGCTTAGCATACAATGGTATAATTTTTTCTCTAGTTTGTCATTTTCAGTTTTGATTGCAGTAATGTTTTATGGAAGTTTTTAAGATTTATGTAGCTAGTAACATCAGTCTATTCCATATTTTATGTCAACTTTAGAAAATCTTACATCACTGTAAACTTTTTGATTTATTTACATGGTTTTATAATTTTATTTTTTACATTTAAAAAATCTTTACTCTTTAATTCATTTTGGTTATGATGTGGCATGAGGTGAGGAATTGGTAGTATTTTTTTCCTATATAATTATAGTTTTCTTCAATATTCTTCATTGTATAATCTATTTCCTTAATCATTTCTAATGGTCTCTTTATTCATCTTTTTCAGAAATTTTCTCAGCTATAGTCATGACTATAAATTTGCATGAATGAATCATTTCATTCATTGTAAGGTTTCATAAAGGGATTTTGTTAAATATATATAACTTATATCTTTACAGTAATTTTTCCAGTTACAAACCTGTCATGTCCTTCATGAACTTCAGCAGTTCTTTTTTGTTTTACCATCCCTAAATAAAGCTTTATAGTTTTCTTATTAAAGTCTTATGTATTTCTTATTTACTCTCAGGTATTTGTTGGTATTTCTTTTTTTCTTTTGTGTTTTCTAACTGGTTATTACTTCACATATTTGGTTCCTGAATCAGTTGTCTTTGGAAAAAGATTCTTTAATGATGGCTTAATACTGCTTTGCTATTATCTTATAAAATATCTATGTAAAAATAAAAGCTGATAGATGAAGGTTATTAGATTTCAGTATAGGTATTCTTAAAAGTAGGAGTTTGTTGACCTTACTAATTTCCTAATTTTAATTATCATTTGGCCATTTTTTTTATCTCTTCTAGCTGCCGTTTTTCCTTTCCTGTTTGTCTTTTTTTTCTTTTTCTTTTTTTTTTTTGTGAACCTCCACTTCTGGCCCTACCTTTTTCTTTGTCTTGTGTGTTCATATCTTCCAGTTAACATATTAAGATAATAAGATGTTCGTATTTTAAGATTATGAGATTTAGAATGATACTGTCTTTTCTTGTTCTATTGTATGGAGTGTTTTACAAGTGTATTGAATATAAATGTTTACTTAGGTTAATGTATAGAATTATAAAATTGGATATTTTGAACTAATTTTTGCTTGATGTTTTCCAATAACAAATTTCAGTGCTCTGAAAATATTTGTATTCAAATGTGAACAATTGTTACACAGTAGGCATTCACGGAAAGAATCTTATTAGTGGTTAGTTTGTGTTAAAAAAAATAATTAATGAGGTTTATACTTTGGAAAAAGATGAGCTAGCTTTCTCAAAAAGGGTAGCAGAACCCTGTCCAGAAGTGAGACATACATCCCTCAAAGAAGAGACAAAAGGGAACAGGATTTTATACTGAGCAAAGTAGTCAAATATATATACTCAACAAGCTATAGGAGGCATTAGGAATATTTATGAAGGAAAATCATATGCAAGTAATTATGCTTTATGTCTCCCATCCTGTCATGGCTGGGAATTCAATTTTAAGGTGTTTCTGGGGTCCTCTTGGCCGAGAGGGGTCAATTCAGTTAGCCAGAGGGTTTAAGAGTTTTAATCTACATTTGTTAATGGGAAGAAATGATGCCACTAAATGTTAATGATCATTTGAGGAATTCCTTTCCCTCCATTACTGTAAATAAACATTTTCAGTTTTTTTAATGGAATATTTATTTTTCCTCAGGTTCATTCAGGTATAATTTATTTTTTATTTATTTTTTTGAGACTGTCTCTCTCTGTTGCTTCTAGTAGAGTGTTGTGGCGTCATCATAGCTCCCTGCAACCTCAAATTCCTGGGCTCAAATTATCCTCTTGCCTCAGCCTCCCAAGTAGTTGGGACAACAGCCGTGGGCCATGATGCCTGGCTTACTTTTCTATTTTTGGTAGAGATCTTGCTCTTGGTATGGCCGTCTTGAAGTCCTGAGCTCAAGCAGTCATCCTGCCTTGGCCTCCCAGAGTGCTAGGATTACAGGTGTGAGCTGCCACGCCTGATCCAGGTATAATTTATATAGAGTAAAATTCACCTGTTTAGTGTACAGTTTGATGAATGTGGGTAAATTTATATAGTCTTGTAACTACCACCAAAATCAAGATTTAGAAGTTTCATCACACAAGTTTCCTGTGCTGCTTTGCAGATTGGCAGGTGACCCCTGGCCCCAAGCCACCTAGTACTTACTAATTTTTTTAATAATTCACTGATCTTCAGTAGTATATTTACAGAGTTGTGCAACCTTCACTGCAATCTAATTTTAGAACATTTCCATTACCAGGAAAGAAACTCACACCCATTTAAAGTTACTCCTCCTTCTTACCTCCAGCCTTAAGCAACCACTGCTATACTTTCTGTAGATTTACCTTTTTTGGCAAACAGAATCATGTAATGTGTTCTTTTGTGTCTGGCTTCTTTCACTGGACATAAAACAATATCTATTTTTAAGGATTTTCATGAAATTATTTTTTTTAAAAAACAGGGAATGACTGTACTAATGATGGGGTCAGCAGATGCTCTTCCTGAAGAACCCTCAGCTAAAACTGTCTTCGTAGAAGACATGACAGAAGAACAGTTAGCATCTGCTGTAAGACATACCAAATTTTATGTTTGATCAGTATTTTTCAGAGGACAATTATTAAGATGTCTTTTAGACAGTAGCATCTAAATGTTTTCGGAGATTTAATTGCTAATATTGTTATTGAAACCGCAAGGGGGTTTTGGTCTAGGTTCAGTTTCTGGCTGTGCAAAGGTCCAATTATTGAGACAGTGAGGATTGCTGAGGAAGGAAGGAATTTTTAAATATGAAAGACATCTTGTGGGGATAACAGGTGAAGAAGCTGCCTCAAATCTGGTTCTCTCTGGCTAATGGAGAATCCGGCTTTTTAAAGAGGGGAAATTAAGGAGGGCCTCTTGTGCATTTTGGCAGATTGTGTTGCAATTAGTAAGGGTCTAAGTGCTTGGGGCAGGTTGTGGGGAAATTAATAAGGGTCTAGTTCCTAGGGTAGGTTAGTGAGGAATGTTGAGCCTTGGCCTCAGGAAGTCTGCCTAGAGGTGTTTGGAATCTCTACTCCTTTGTTCTGAAGAAAATCTACCATTTCTGGGAAGCAACTCAAAGGTCAAGTAGTTAAGGGAAGAGAAGGAAAAAAAAAACAAACATGTAGGGGTCATTGAAATGTTTTCACAGAGCCAGTTATAGTATTAAGATATTTTTAAGTAAATGAGAGTTTTATTACTTTGAAATTAGCTTAAGGGAGTTCTCCAATAGTCAGATAATTCGTAAAATTAGATTGTTTTTTGGTATTATACATTTTGATTATTACTGCTTTTCAAACTTCGAGTGAATTAGGCTTAACTTAATTAAATATACAGTTCATAATTCAGGGCTTGTGCTCTTAAGCCTAATAACTCTACGATGTGTTAAGGATTATAACCTTATTTAACAGATGAGGGTTGTAATACATACAATATAAAGTTAGTTAATCTCTCTAACAAATGTGTGTTTGGCAGATATCACTATTTAAGTGTTTACTTGTTATTTTATGAGCAAACAGGATTAAAGAGTAGTTTAAATGCAGGGTATTTAAAATCTTAAAAATTTTCCATGTGGAAAATACATATATTTTATCCTGATTTAAATGCAAAGTTAGTTTTGAAACTGGCCAACATAACATGTTTCAAATGTTGTTTATTTTTAAATTTAGCATTGGCTGGGCCCCATTGGTCACGCCTATAATCCTAGCATTCTGAGAGGCTGAGGCTGGAGGATTGCTTGAGGTTAGGAGTTCGAGACCAGCCTGAGCAAGAATGAGACTCCATCTCTACTAAAAATAGAAAAATTAGTGGTGCATGGTGGTGCTTGCCTGTAGTCCCAGGTACTTGGGGGGCTGAGGCAGGAGGATCATTTGAGCCCAGGTGTTTGAGGTTGCTATGAGCGAGGCTGACAAGGCACTCTAGCCTGGGCAACAGAGCAAGACTGTCTTCCCCCTCCAAAACAAATAAATAGTAAAATAAAACCTAGCATTTATATAGTACCACTCATTTTCTTATTTTTTTGTTTTTGTTATTTTGACGTATTTCTATGTATATTTTGCTACTGTGTTCTCAAGCCTACAAAACAGCCAGGACTGATAGGATGGTTCTCTTATTATTTTATTTTTTTTATGAGATAGGGTTTCTGTCACCCAGGCCTAGAGTACAGTGACACGATCATAGGTCACTGCAACTTCAAACTCCTGGGCTGGAGTGATCCTCCTGCCTCAGCCTCCCAAGTAGCTGAGAATATAAACAAGTGCCACCATGTGTGGCTGATGTTTTAATTTTTTGTAGAGATGGGGTCTTGCTACGTTGCCTAGGCTGGTCCTGAACTCCTGATCTCCAGTAGTCCTGCCTTGGCCTTCCCAAATGCTAGGATTACGGTTGTGAACTACTGCACCTTGCCCGTGTTTAAGAAGGGAGCTAAAACTTTGAGTGCCAACATGATGCAAGTAAAAATTTTCATTGGGAGAAATAAACATTGTTACTTTAGGATGAAGGTAGAATATAAATTGGTACTTGATCCAAAGTGTGAACCCTAGTGATTTGTATATGCCATGCCATTTTTAAAAAATGATTTAATCCTTTTTTTTGGCCAGATGGAATTACCATGTGGATTGACAAACCTTGGTAACACTTGTTACATGAATGCTACAGTTCAATGTATTCGTTCTGTGCCTGAACTCAAAGATGCCCTTAAAAGGTAAGATTAAAGAGAAATAAGTCGTCTTTGGGTAAGAGAGGTTCATATTTGAATGAGTAGTGTTGTTTTGCATTTTTAAACCATCTTTATTGAGATATAATTCATTTATTATACAGTTCACTGTTTTAAAGTATTGAATGGTTTTTGTAATAGTCATGGTGTGCAACCTTCACCATGATCAAATTTTAGAACATACTCATTGGTAATGGCTCCTGTGCCCTTTGACCTACCTTCAGCCCTAGTCAAACATTTATTTACTTTCTGTCTTATAGATTTGCCCCTTCTAGGCATTTCATATAAATGGAATCATAACGTGTGGTGTTTTTGCTGGTTTCTTTCACTTAGCGTAATATTTTCATAATTCATGTTACTGCTTCACTCCTTTCTTATGGCTGAATAATATTTCATTGTATGGATATACCACATTTTGTTCATTCGCTTGATTGAAGTTTGGATTATTTTTACTTTTTGGCTATTACGAGTAATGCTGCTGTGAAGTGAAAATTCATGTTTTCGTGTGGACAAATTGTTTTCATTTCTGGGTTATATACCTAGGAGTGGGTTACTTGGTCACATGATAACTCTAACATTTTGAGGAAATGCCAAACTTTTCCAAAGTAGCTATATCATTTTGCATTCTCAACAACACTGTAAGAGGGTTCCAATTTTTCCATCTCAGTGCCAGTACCTAATATTGTCTTATTGCCTTTCTTTGTTTGTTGCCAAGCTATGGGTATGCAGTGGTATCTCCTTGTGTTTCTCGTTCCCATTTTCCTAATGACTAATGATGTTGACCATCTTTTCATGTGCATATTGGCCATTTGTATATCTTTGGAGAAATGTCCATTTGAATACTTTGCTTGTGTTTTGGTTGGGTTATTTATCTTTTGTTCTTTAGTTGTAAGTGCTTTTTATTTGTTTTGGATACAAGTTCCTTATTGGATAGATAATTTACAAATCTTCCATTCTGCGAGCTGTCATTTTACTTTTTTTTTTTTAAATAGAGATAGGGTCTCACTCTGTTACTTAGGCTGAAGTGCAGTGGCCTGATCATAGCTCACTGTAACCTTGTATTCTTGGGCTCAAGCAGGCCTCCTGTCTCAGCCTCCTGGGTAGCTGGGACTATAGACACATGCCATCATGCCTGGCTAATTTTTAAATTTTTTTTGAGATGGAGTCCCACTCTGTTGCCTGGGCTAGAGTGCTGGGGTGTTAGCCTAGCTCACAGCAACCTCAGCCTCCTGAATACCTGGAACTACAGGCATGTGCCACCATGCCCGGCTAATATTTTTTGTATATGTATTTTTAGTTCGTCAGTTTCTTTCTATTTTTAGTAGAGACAGGGTCTAGCTCAGGCTGGTTTCGAACTCCTGACCTTGAGCAATCTGCACGCCTCGGCCTACCAGAGTGCTAGGATTACAGGCGTGAGCTACCGCACCAGGCCTTAAAGTTTATGTGTGGAGATGGGCTCGGGCTTGCTATGTTAGCCAGGCTGATCTTCCTGGTCTCAAGTGATCCTCCAGCTTCTCCTCCCAAAGTGCTGGGATTACAGTTGTGAGCCATGGTGCCCAGCCTGTTTTACTTTGTTAATGAGATGTTTCTATCACAGAAGTTTTAAATTTGGTGTAGTTTAATTTTTTCATTTGTCACTTGTGCTTTTGGTGTCATATGTAAGAAACCATTGTATAATTCTAGGTCACAAAGACTTCTGTCTTGGTTTTTAAGAATTATATAATTCTAGCTTTTGCTTTGAGGTCTTTGATTAATTTTTATGTATGGTGGTAAACATTGTTACTTTAGGACGAAGGTAGAATATAAATTGGTACTTGATCCAAAGTATGAACTCTAGTGTGAAGTAGGTGTCCTAGGCCCCATCCTTTTGTGTGTGGATATTCAGTTCTTCCAGCAATGTTTGTTGAAGACTTTTTTCCCCATTGAATTGTCTTAGTACATTTTTTGGAAGTCAGTTGACCATAATGTATAGGTTCATTTCTGAATTTTTTGTTTTGTTTTGTTTTTTGAGACAGGGTCTCACTTTGTTGCCCAGGCTAGAGTGAGTGCCATGGCGTCAGCCTAGCTCACAGCAATCTCAAACTCCTGGGCCCATGCAATCCTACTTACTGCCTCAGCCTCCCGAGTAGCGCTGGGACTACAGGCATGCGCCACCATGCCCAGCTAATTTTTTCTATATTAGTTGGCCAATTAATTTCTTTCTATTTATAGTAGAGACGGGGTCTCGGTCTTGCTCAGGCTGGTTTTCGAACTCCTGACCTCGAGCAATATTGCCTGCCTCGGCCTACCAGAGTGCCAGGATTACAGGCGTGAGCCACCGTGCCCAGCCTCTGAACTCTTAATACTATTCTATTTGTATGTATGTCTATCCTTATGCTGGTGAGTAGTGGGTTTTTTTTTTTTCTTTCAAATCAAAAGCGTAGTTTATTATATTTCAAACAATAAGCAGTACAATTAATCAAAGTATGTGCCTAAACTGTCAACACAGTTTTGCCATCTTAAAGGTAACTTGCTTACACCAGACGCAAAGAAGCCTGGAGAGCAAGTGGCGAGGAAATCACAAAAGGTGTTTTCCACGGCTTGTTGAGAATTGAATATTTTTCCTTGCAAGAAGTAGTCCAAAGCCTGGAAGAAGTGATAGTCAGTGGGTGCAAGGTCTGGTGAACACATGGTGGATGATAGAGAGTTTCCAAGTCCATCCCCTGTTGTTTGAGCTGTGTTGTTTTTTGTAGTAGTGGTTTTAAGAAATAAAATTTTGTTCTTATACTATTATACAAAAGAAAAATAGTAAACAATTTGTTACATGTGTTTTGAGAACTTATGAAATAGTCTATAAATGAATGTCCCTTCTCAATGAGTATAAATGTGTAACTTAAATATTTAACTTAATTCTAACTAAATTTATAACTGTCTTGATACATAAATTGCCGGTTTTTAATATATGATAAAATTTTTAACTACAATTTGGATTCTAGGCAATGGTTATGACTGTTGACTTCCCCTGCTTAGTGCCTTGTGAAATTTTTTGGTAGAGTGGAGCATTAGAGAAGAGAGCAGGATTATGCAAAAGCCTGAAAGAGTATCTGTGAAGGATTCTAAATTTCTCTGAAGTGAATAGTTGTCAGGTATTTATGATGAGAAGTTACATAGATTGCAGCTAATATATTATCAGTGGACAAGACATAGTATCTGTCTTCAAGGCACTTAGAGTCTAAAAGAGAAAGACTGTCGAGTAAGCAGGTACTGTTTCACAACTGCCTTGATGGGAAAGGTGGGATGCTATGGGACATTTAAGGGGGTGTCTAAGAGTTTGAGGAAGACTTGGAGGAATTGGTGTATATACAGGGTAGGTATTAACCCAGCTTGGATGAGAGGTAGGGGAAGTGTGAGAGTGGACTGGGGGAAGAGTCTAGAAGCAAGAGACTACAATATACTCAGTAAGACTAGAGTGTGCACTGCATGGAGAAGGATGGGTGTAGAAATGTGGTAGGTGAGAGATTAGGAGGGGCTAGCCAGAGATCATGGAGTCATTTTTATGGAGTATGAACTTTGTTTTGAGGGCAAAGGGAAACATTGGAAGATTTTAAGCAGAGAACTGACGTTCAGATTATCCTCTGGATTCAAGGTAGCTAAGATTATTATTTCTTTATTCTTTAATAACATTTTCATTTTTATTCCAGCTTACAAAAATTACCTGGTAAAATCTTACTGTGTCTTTTTTTTTTTTTTTTTTTTTTTTTTTTGAGACAGAGTTTCGCTTTGTTGTCCAGGCTAGAGTGAGTGCCGTGGCGTCAGCCTAGCTCACAGCAACCTCAAACTCCTGGGCTCAAGCGATCCTCCTGCCTCAGCCTCCCGAGTAGCTGGGACTACAGGCATGTGCCACCATGCCCGGCTAATTTTTTATATATATATCAGTTGGCCAATTAATTTCTTTCTATTTATAGTAGAGACGGGGTCTCACTCTTGCTCAGGCTGGTTTTGAACTCCTGACCTTGAGTAATCCGCCCGCCTCGGCCTCCCAAGAGCTAGGATTACAGGCGTGAGCCACAGCGCCCGGCCTCTTACTGTGTCTTTTACATATCCCAAAATACTGCTTTATTTTACTCTTTGCTCTCATCCTTAGATGATAATATTGCTTGGTGTAAGTCTAAGTCAGAGTTATTTTTCCTTAGTGGTTGGTAGTTATTTCTTCACCATTTTTGGTGCTCCCTTGCTTACTGATGGAAGGTCTGATATCAATCTTGATTTTTATTTTCTGTTTGTAGTTTTTAGGATTTTTCTCTTTATTTTAGCTTTTCATACATGAAACTGTGTAATTTTATTGCACCATGGGTAAGGATTGTGGCCTATACAACTTGTAGGTTTTGGAAATTTAAGTTTGTCATTTTGATCTGATGTATGATTAATAGTTGTAGAAAAGTCAAAATGTCCTCTTTTTGTAGATGTCAAAGTTTAGTAGACATTAACTATATTAATTATATCCAGATTTTCTGTATCATTACTTAATTTTTATTTATTGGCTTGACCAAGACAAGGAAAGTTTCTCTTCTAGTACTTTTGACTGTGAAACCTCTTAGTATTTCTATCAGTTTCTCCTTTTATTTTCTAACAGTTTTTCTTTGTATATTTCAATATTAATGTTATTTAACTTATTGGATGGCTTTACCTTAATTAGGAAATATATATACATATATATTTATATATTTATATTTTGAGACAGAGTCTCACTCTGTTGCCTGGGTAGAGTGCTGTGGCGTCAGCCTAGCTCACAGCAACCTCAAACTCCTGGGCTCAAGCAATTCTCCTGCCTCAGCCTCCTGAGTAGCTGCGACTACAGGCATGCGCCACCATGCCTGGCTAATTTTTTCTATATATTTGTTGTCCACCTAATTTCTTTCTATTTTTAGTAGAGATGGGATCTCGCTCTTGTTCAGGCTGATCTCAAATGACTGAGCTCAAATGATCCACCCGCCTCGGCCTCCCAGAGTGTTAGGATTACAGGCGTGAGCCGCCACGCCTGGCCCCAGAGAGTTTTCTTATGCCTTTTCTCAGTTAATCCTCATCCTCTCCACCCCTTCTAGCAACTACTGATTTCTTATTAATTTGTACATTCTGGTACATAAAATAAATGGAATCTTATAGGATGTACTTTTCTTTTAGTCTGGTTCGTTTCACTCAGTATCAAGTTTTTGAGATTCATCTATGTATTGACTGTATTAGTCATTCTTGTTGCTCTAAATATTTGCCAGTATTGGGTAATGACAATGGTTTGAATATTCCTTTGGATGGCAGTTTGTTGTACTATTGTAAATTGAGAATTATAAGGCAGAAAGCAAATTTGTTAATCATTTGATAGAAACTCCTCAATTTATAGATGAACAAACTGACTTGAAACTTACTTATTTAATGGCAAACAGCAAGCTAGTGTTGAACGTTCATGGATGACTTATTATTAATGTTTTGATCTAATGCTTATATTTCTGAGATTGTGTTTTATTTTCTTTGTAATTAATAGATACTTTTGTTTCACACTATTTTCAGAAAATGTTTTATATGAGTTAGACAAGGGGAAAGAACATGAAGTAGATTTCATCTAAATTCCCTTTTTAGCACTCCTTTTTTTATCCATGTAATGCTTAAAGGAGGAAGAGCAGAAGAGAAGGAAATAGAAAGTTGGGAACTACTCTAAGAAACTTGCAGTTGAGGGTGTCATATAAGTTCTTTCAACTGGTTTCTTCCTATTTGAGTTTCAGAATGAATTGAATTCTATTATTTGAGTGTGCTTTATTGTTCCTAGGTATGCAGGTGCCTTGAGAGCTTCAGGGGAAATGTCTTCAGCACAGTATATTACTGCAGGTTAGTATGTTAAAATATGCCACTTTTCGATAGGAGTATACATTTTAGTTTTCATTCACAGTCTGTTTAGTACTTTTTCTGTTTACAGAATGTGTAAAATATCACCTCATTAAGATTGGAGTGTACTTTATACTTACATTAAACAACTTGGAACTTATTATCCAAATTATAAACTAGTGATAAATTTTTGATTTTTTGGATTAAGTTATAATTTTGGCTTCAGGTTCTATTGTATAATATATCTTTGGGAATGACTTTGGGGATAGCCAGAGAGAGACAGGTTTTATCATAGTCGATGTGATCATTTTACAAGAGAGTCTTAGTGGGTATTAGTATAAAGAAGTGACATGCGTGAGGAGAAACAGAAATCCTTAAAGGCTAGCAATAACTTGTTTCTTCATTGCATGAGATCATATCCGCCTCCGCCTCCCCCTCCCACCCCAGTCACCAATTTTGGACATTTTTACAAATAAATGCTCTTAATTCATTGGGCTGCATTGACAGGGTTTTTACAGCCATGCTTTTTTTTCCCCTAACAGCTTTATCGACATATAATTTACATACCATCCAATTCACCTATTTAACGTATAAGTCACTCATTTAAATTCATTGTTTTTTAGTTTATTCATAGAGTTGTGCAGATGTCACTACAATCAATTTTAGGATATTTTCATCATTTCAAAAAGCACCTCCATAACATTTATCAGTCACCCTTTCTCTCTCACCACTCTCAGCCCTACCCAACCACTCCTCTGTTCTCTAGATTTGCCTATTCTGGACCTTTGCTGTAAATGGAATTAAACAATATGTGGGCTTTTGTGACTGGCTTCTTTCACTTAGCATAATGTGTCAAGGTTTGCATGTATCAGTACTTCATTCTTTTTTTATTGCTGGATATTAATAACGTTCTATTATATATATGGACCTGTCAACATTTCATTTATGCATTCATCATTGTATGGACCTGCCACATTTCATTTATCATTGATGGACATTTGCAGTTTTTTCACTTTTTGACTACTATAAACACTGCTAACATTTGTGTATAAGTCTTTGTGTGGACACATGCTTTCATTTCTCTTGGGTATATATCCAGGAGTGGAATTGCTGGGTCATATATAAACTTTATATTTAGCCTTTTGAGGAACTGGCAGACTGCAAAGGAGTTGTGCCATTTTACATCCCCCCAGCAGGGTTTGAGGGTTCTGATTTCTCCATATCCTTGTTAACACTTAGTATTTTTGGTCTTTTTGACTATAGCTATCCTAGGGGTGTGGTTTGGTATCTCATTGTGGTCAACTATTAATTTTTAATACTATAAACAGTAGATTTCTTTTGCATCATTTGGAGTTAGATTTTACTGTAACCTTTTTTTTTTTTTGAGACAGAGTCTCACTTTGTTGCCCAGGCTAGAGTGAGTGCCATGACATCAGCCTAGCTCACAGCAACCTCAAACTCCTGGGCTCAAGCAATCCTCCTGCCTCAGCCTCCCAAGTAGCTGGGACTACAGGCATGCGCCACCATGCCCGGCTAATTTTTTCTATATATATTAGTTGGCCAATTAATTTCTTTCTATTTATAGTAGAGGTGGGGTCTCACTCTTGCTCAGGCTGGTTTCGAACTCCTGACCTCGAGCAATCCACCTGCCTTGGCCTCCCAGAGTGCTAGGATTACAGGCGTGAGCCACTGAACCCGGACTTTTTTTCTGAATGTAGATTTATTTGTTGAGGGGAAGCTTTTAATGAGAAAATGTGATCATTTCTATCTAGTTCATTTGATTGTGTACCTGAGAGTAACTCAGAATTTCAGGAGCTTTTTCAGCATCACATAGGAGGCTTAGAGTATTGGTGGGATAAAAAATATTGTCCTTTGCATTTTTGCTTCTGTAAATTTAAATTTACAGAAAAGTTGCAAGAATTCACCAGTTACTAACTCTTCGTCACATTTGATTTCTCCTTTTTCTATAATGCACGTAATTTTCTGAAGTATTTTAGAATAAGGTTTCAGACATCATGTCTTTTATTCCTTAATACTTAAGTATGTATTTCCTAAGACTAAGGACATTTGTAACCATAATTATTATTAATTTTTAAAATCTGGGAGTTTAACACTGTTTAGTACTCTAAAATACAGACTTTGTTCTAATTTTGCCAACTGTCCCAATATTGCTTTCATTTTTTTTTTTTTTAGTTGAGTCAGGGTCTTACTCTTTCTGGACTAGAGTGCAGTGATGTCATCACAGCTCATTGCAGCCTCAAACTCCTGGGCTCAAGTGATCCTCCTGCCTCAGCCTCCTAAGTAGTTGGGGTCTACAGGCACGTGCCACCACATGTGGCTAATTTTTCTATTTTTAGTAGAGATGGGGATCTCACTCTTTCTCAGGCTGGTCTCAAACTCCTGTACTCAGCCAATCCTTCCTCCTTGGAAAGTGCTAGGATTATAGGTGTGAGCTACCATGTCCAGCCCAAATATTGGTTATTAAATAGTTTTTTCTTGCTTCGGGAGTCAATGTAGGATCACATATTGCATTTAGTTATTGTTGTCACATCTCATTAGTCTCTTTTAATCCAGATTTTGTTTCTTAACCTTTTTCTTTCAAACTAATGAAATAACTTTGAGATACTTTGTTGATATTAAATCTTATCTGGGTTTTCTTTTCAGTAGTTGTGTACCTTAAAGTATTATTACAATTTAGGCTTTTATTAAAAAATAACTAGCTTGATAGTGATGCCCAAATGTCAGGCTATTACTAAGCCTTTCCTCCAAAAATACTTTTTAAACCTTGTGCTTAGTTTTGTTCAGGAACATTTTCTTGAGCCTCTGCTTTGTGCTGAGTTTCTGTAGGATTTTCTTGGTTCAGTCTGTATAATAAAGACAGATGAGACTTCACATCTTGGGTATTAACAAAACAAGTTGAGATAAGTTAGATTAGAGTTTGTATTAATGTTACATGAAGTAAAGACAGGGCATGATAGGAAGTCAGCAGAGGAAAAGTGTTCTGAACTCTGAGAGCACAGCTGAATCCGTGACTGTTAAGATTCATGCTGGTAAGAGGGGATACATAGGGAAGAGGTTCTGAAGAGAAGGCACATTAGTTTTGGTTCTTAGCTGTTCCCTAGAGTCAGGAACTATGTTTAAGGAGCCAGATTTCGATATCCAGTTCAGTAGAAGAGAACCAACTTTAGGCAGAGCTAAGTTGGGAGTGGTGACCTGATGGCCTAATAATTAATGGCAGAGTGACAGAACATAACATAATGCCTATTTGATCCCTAGACAGAAGTCGTGTGTTTTCTGTATTGAATTAATACACTCCACTTTGTTTGGGAAGACAAAGCCTGGCAAGGACAATGAGAATGATAAGGCTCAGAAGTTGTTTATAGCTTGTGATTGCATTATAAAGTCTTTTAAAGTTCTTTTAAGACTTAAAAATGAGTATTTTTCTTATTCTCATTAGGGAGTCCAACAATTATGAAAGGTTACATGTATTTAAAAATAGTTAAGCAGGTTTTTGTTCTGCCTCAGCCTCCTGAGTAGCTGGGACTACAGGCATGTGCCACCATGCCCGGCTGATTTTTTTTTTCTATATATATTAGTTGGCCAATTAATTTCTATTTATAGTAGAGACGGGGTCTCGCTCTTGCTCAGGCTGGTTTTGAACTCCTAACCTCGAGCAATCCTCCTGCCTTGGCCTCCCAGAGTGCTAGGATTACAGGTGTGAGCCACTGCGCCCGGCCAAAAATAACTATATTTTTTATAGAGTTGATAGCCAAACAAGCATTCTTCAGTATATTGAAATGAATCTCTGTTGGCAGGTTTTTGTTCATATTAAGAATTAATTTGTAGTAGCATGTATTAAGTATGCTGTTATTTTACTAAGGCAATGTTTGCTTTGTTTTTAAGCCCTTAGAGATTTGTTTGATTCCATGGATAAAACTTCCTCTAGTATTCCACCTATTATTCTACTGCAATTTTTGCACATGGCTTTCCCACAGTTTGCGGAGAAGGGTGAACAAGGACAATATCTTCAACAGGTAATCCGGGCAAGGCTTTTTGTTCTGTAAATGTAAAACTGAAGCTTCCTACACTTACCATACTTATTGGAACATATTTGGAAATAAAAATATCAGTCTGCTCCAGTTCATACCACCATTATCTCCTGCCTAGAGTAGTGCAGTAGTCTATTAACTGATCATCTTGCTTCTGCTTTTACCCCTCTGTGGTGTTTCTCCACAAGTGTCCAGTGTCCTTTTTAAACTGTAGATAGGATTATATTGGTCCTTTGTTCACCCCCTGGTGATTTTCTACCCTAGTCCCAAATCCTCTAGCCCCTGGCTCCCTGTCTGAGCTCATCACTGCCACTCTTCCCTTGCTTGCCTCTCTCCAGCCAGGCTAGCTTCCTTGCTCTTCCTTAAACCCTACAAGTGCCCTCTTCCTGCAAGGCCTTTGCTCTTGTTCCTTTGGCTGTCAATTAACTGTAAGGCTGGTTCCTTCACCTCCCTCAGGTCTCATGGTGCCAAGGCTTCAGGCTTTCCCTGACTACCTTATTGAGGTAGCACTTTTCTCTTCTCCCATCACTTTTTGTTCTCATACTGCTTTTTTTCCTTCGTAACCCTTATCTGTAGCTGAATTTATGTTTTCACTGTTATGTATTCCTCATATCTAGAACAGTGTGTAGCACAAGTAGGAGCTCAGAAAGTATCTGTTGGATAAATGAATAAACTATTCTGGAATTCTTTATCTTTTTTGAAGATCATATACCTAATTTGGCTTAGTATTTTTAAAGAAAAAAAAAATAGCTTTCTCCCCTTAAGGAAACAGTAATTATTTTGGAAGGATTTTATAGACCAGATACTGTCACTGCCAGGATTACTTTCAATGTCATTTTTCAAATTATAGGATGCAAATGAATGTTGGGTACAAATGATGCGAGTATTGCAACAGAAATTGGAAGCCATAGAGGATGATTCCGTTAAAGAGGTAATAGAAATATATTTGTGATTATAGACTTTCATTATACCTTATTTTTTTTGTTTCCCCCCCAAAGGCTTGAAATAAATTCAAGCCTTGAAATTCAAGCCTTTGAATACATGCTTAATCTGCAGTCAGAATTTGAAAGCTTATGTTTGACATTTGAATTTAGTGTATGTATTAACCTTAATTCATTGAGCATCTATAATCTCATTTAAATAGTAGCATTTTACAGAAAGGGACTACATTTTAAACAGCTTAAACGTGTGTTACTAAATTGAATTGTATGGAAGGAAATATTAATATCTATATAAAGTAAAATTGGAATTTTTATTTCATTTTTACAGACAGATTCTTCATCTGCATCAGGAGTGCCGCCTTCTAAAAAGAAAAGTTTAATTGATCAGTTCTTTGGTGTTGAGTTTGAAACTACGTATCCTTATGAGCCAAGATTTGTATAGATTGTATTCATAACTTGAAGTAAATAGCGTAAATGGCATAGTTGGCTGATTGGTGTGGTGGGTGGGGCAGAAGAAAATTCTTTACAGGTTTTTATGCCCCCCAAAATATAATGGAATTAGGAATTTGGAAAAATATACCCATTGGAGTGACCTCAAAGGTTAGAATAGGATACTTATTTTTTTTTTTTTTTTTTTTTTTGAGACAGAGTCTCACTTTATTGCCCAGGCTAGAGTGAGTGCCGTGGCGTCAGCCTAGCTCACAGCAACCTCAATCTCCGGGGCTCAGCGATCCTACTGCCTCAGCCTCCCGAGTAGCTGGGACTACAGGCATGCGCCACCATGCCCGGCTAATTTTTTTTTTTGTATATATATTTTTAGTTGGTCAATTAATTTATTTCTATTTTTTTTTGGTAGAGACAGGGTCTCGCTCAGGCTGGTTTCGAACTCCTGACCTCGAGCAATCCGCCCGCCTCGGCCTCCCAAAGTGCTAGGATTACAGGCGTGAGCCACCGCGCCCGGCCCGGATACTTATTTTTTAATAATATTATTTTATATACATTGAAGGATATTCAGTGTTTTTTTTCCAAAGAACATTGTTAACAGTCTACCTCATTAATTCACCTCATAGAGAATTAATTTTTAATTGTATGAAATGGAGTGTATCAATTAAATTATATACATGAGATTGAACCAATTATGAATTTAGGGAAGGTACTGTTTTCTGGGTCATGAATAGAAAAAATTAGAAAGGATTTCTGTTTATGTATCTTTGGGTTGTTAAGACCATTTTAAAGCCAAATGAAATACCAACTTTTTGTTAGAGTTTATTGTAGTTTATCTTTAATACACATTTGTATATTAAATATATATTATATTTGCTATTATATTTGCATATATATGATTTGCTATTTATAAATATATTTAATATACATTTGTTAAATGTATATTAAATATGTTATATGTAATATATTTAATATACATTTATTAAATAATAAGTGTGTGTGTATATATATACGTTTTTTTTTTTTTTTTGAGACAGAGTCTCGCTTTGTTGCCCAGGTTAGAATGAGTGCCGTGGCATCAGCCTAGCTCACAGCAACCTCAAACTCCTGGGCTCAAGTGATCCTTCTGCCTCAGCCTCCTGAGTAGCTGGGACTACAGGCATGTGCCACCATGCCCGGCTGATTTTTTTTTTTCTATATATATTAGTTGGCCAATTAATTTCTATTTATAGTAGAGACGGGGTCTCGCTCTTGCTCAGGCTGGTTTTGAACTCCTAACCTCGAGCAATCCTCCTGCCTTGGCCTCCCAGAGTGCTAGGATTACAGGTGTGAGCCACTGCGCCCGGCCAAAAATAACTATATTTTTTATAGAGTTGATAGCCAAACAAGCATTCTTCAGTATATTGAAATGAATCTCTGTTGGGAGACCAAAATGTTTTAAATACCAATGAATGATACTGTTAATTTTAATACCATTAGGATAATGCTATATTCAAGATTATTTAACAGATCGAATATCTATTGGCATATTCCTTATCTTATTTTCTAAAGAATGAAATGTACAGAATCTGAAGAAGAAGAAGTCACCAAAGGAAGAGAGAATCAGCTTCAACTTAGCTGTTTTATCAATCAGGAAGTCAAGTATCTTTTTACAGGACTTAAATTGGTAAGGACGTTTGTGAATGTGCCTACTTGCTAACATTTATTTGTATCCCCAAAGTCAGTACTCATGGTGCTTTAATGGTCATTTGTAGACACGTGTAGAGCAGCACCAATTTGAGATGCATGACAAACATGGTCCCAGCCGAGGTCAAACATGGCAATACTCTACCTTCTTGTTTCAGCTCTCTGGCTGTAAATAAGTATCCTTTTAGCAGTAATTTTAGTGCCATGTTATTTCATTTTTGAGGTTTTTGTTTTTTTTTGTTTTTTTGTTTTTTTTTTTTGGTGATTTTTGCTGTTTAAAATGACCACTAAGTGTAGTACTAAAGTGTACTATATGGTGTTCCTATGCACAAGAAGGCTGTGATGTGTGTTACTAAGAAAATACACGTTAGAGAAGCTTCATTTGGGCATGAGTTGTAGTACTATTGACTGTGAGTTCAGTGTTAATCAGCACTATAACTGTAGAGGAAATACGGTGACTTTAAAGAGAAAAACACATGGAAAACAAGGGTATGAATTGATTGGTTGATGAAAGTGTTTTGACTAGGGGCTCATAGGAACTTAACACTATATTTCCTGTAGGAGCCAGTGGCTCAGTATTCATTAAATCAGTGCTCATGGTATAACTACTGTGAATAACAAAAATCAACTGTATAGTTGGAAATCAAACTTCAACTAGCGTTTTGTTTCATAGACAAAAACATTATTTACATGGTTGCATAGCCTAACAAATATTGCAAGATCTTTTATTAATCAGTATGGATATTTGTCACACTGTGAAGTAGCACCTAATGCTTTGTGCTATCCCTTGCTTTATTTTAGAGCACTCAAGAAATGTTTGTGGAGGAAGAGATTTAATTTTTCCATAGAGATAGTTGTTTTCATGGGCCCCAAAACTAACTTGGACTATTAACTTTAAGGAAAGTTACTTAATCTAAGCTTCTGTTTTCTTACATGAAAATGATAGTAAATAGAGAGTTGTGTGGATTCAATGACAATTCATGTAAGGCTTTGACTGCCAAGTCTCTGCTTTTAACCATTAATGGTGACCAGGGCTTGTGCTGTGCAAATCAGGTCACAGAGTTATTCTGCCCTCATGCTGTATTGCAGCTGAGGCCCTAGAATTTAACTTAATTGGTTTGTGGCAGAGCCGGAGCTAGAACTTGCTTCTCTCATTATTCAGTTAGTATTTTTGTATAGTGCCATACTAAACAATGCACATACTCACATAAAATGTAGACTTCTGCTAATGAGCAGATTGATAAAACACAACAGTTTTGTTTGCTGCCTTATTAATTTGGTATGGTTTGGGGAGTATATGTATCTCTTAAAGTGTCTTTCAATTTAAACTGTTATCTTTTAATAGTTTTTAAATTGAAATTCATATGATTCTTCTGATTTCAAAGGCACTGGTAATTGGGATTGTTTATTTTAAAAGTTAGCCATTATAACATCTAGATATTTGGAGAATGGCCTGGAGGGCAGAAATTAAAAACATTTTTGTGAGTCCTTTTTCTTGTTTCTTCTAGCCATGACCAATAAGGACAAGATTTTAAAGAAGAAAAGTGGTAGTGCAGCAAAGTCAATGAAATAAAATAAAACCTTTGAATAGGTCTTCTGTACGGAGGACTAGCTTGGGCAGAAGGGGGTGGGGTTGATAGGCATTGAAGTGGAACAGAGATTATATTGATAAACAAGATGATTTGCTATCAGGGAGCTCCCATCTACAGTTTGGAGTAAGGCTGATGAGGAGAAGGGTTGGTATATAAAGACATAGGAAGAAGGAGAGAGTGATATTCTTTGCTTTGTGATACCGAGCAGAGAGTTTTGGTGAGGTGATGTGAGTATAATGACTTTCAAGAGAAGTTAATTTGAAAGCACACAAATACTAGGTAACCACCAAGAGTTCAGTCACATAAACCATGATGCACAAGTTTCATGACGTCAAAAAAACGAAATAATAAATGTTAATTGGAGAGTGTAGAGTTGAATGCTTTGGCATAGATTCTCGAGGACCATGTTTTCTTTATAATTTTGTAAAATTATGAGAAAACTAAATATACTTGGAAGTTCTAGATGATAGTAGATTGGTGATAATAGGTATAATTTACCCAATGACTAGCATGGCATCAGATATACTTTCTTGGAAAATATGTATTCCTGAGATGTATTTATTTTGTTTATAATATTTAAGATGCTTTATCATAATTTTTCTGATTATTCTTGAGTAATTTGGTTCCATGTTTCTCTATTGCTTTGCTGCTGAATAAACTTGGTTAAATGTTAAAAGCCTACTCCTCAGTGATTCCTTCTGTAATGTGATTAGTAATTTTTAAAAATCAAACTTTAAAAAATTATTACACAAGTATTACATGCTTAAGCATTAAGTTTTCTGATTTCTTTTTTTCTTAAAGCAGAGCACATTAGTAGTGCTAACTTTTTAAATAGTTAGAAATAGTAGATAATATTTATTGAACATAGTTTTATTTCATAGTTTATTAAACATAGCCAAATAGTTTCCCAGTTTTTTTACATGTACTAACTTGTATAGTTCTAATAACCCTATAATGTAGATACTATCAACCACCTTTTGCAAGTGATACCCAGAGGGGATAAATACCTTTACCAGTGTTTCATAGGTTGTAATAAGTGGAAAGGCCATTATGATGGTTAAGATTTAATTTCCCACATCTGTGAGATTAACCGGGGTCTTCTGTTTTATGACTTTCTCAAATTTAACGATAATTGGTGGCTATTGGAACATTTTTATACCTAAAACATGAAGAATCAGTTTCCTACATTCTTTTAATTTTCCTCTAGTATGAATATCTGATAATTCATAGAAGAATGACAGAAGGCTTTGTTATATGAAATACAATATAAATTTTCTGAGTGTCATTTGGGTCATAACTGAAAAACTTTCAAGCATTATTTACATTCAGAGGAGTTAACACTGGTATAAATCATTCAATGCCTTAGCAGAATCAAACAATATCTAAACCTCTTGTCTTTATTCAAATTGTTTCTCAATGGTATAAATCCATTGACGGTACTGTATATTGTCTATTAAGCGGTGTTAATTTTTAAAGAATTAGAGGTAGGATTCTATATTACAGAAAAAATTCAAAACTAATGTTTGGGCTGGGCGTGGAGGCTCACGCCTGTAATTTTCGCACTCTGGGAGGCTAAGGTAGGATTGCTTGAGATCAGGAGTTCAAAACCAGCCTGAGCCAAGAACAAGACCCAATCTCTACTAAAAATAGAAAAATTAGCTGGATGCGGTGGCATGCACCTGCAGTCCCAGCCACTTGTGAGGCTGAGGCGGGAGGATTGCTTAAACTGAGGAGTTTTAGGTTGCAGTGAGCTATGATGATGCTACTGCACTCTACCTGGGGCGACAATGTAAGACTCTGTCTCAAAAAAAGAAAAACAAAAAAACCACAAAAACCAAACTAATGTTTGGTCTTCTGTTAATGTTCTTTTTTAGAGACTTCAGGAAGAAATCACCAAACAGTCTCCAACATTGCAAAGAAATGCTTTGTACATCAAATCTGTAAGTTGTGTAGTTCCTTTTGAAATCAAATTCCATTTCATTGAGAGATTTCCAGTTAGTTAATTTTACCAGTCTTTAATACCACAAGGAATTAAAAAAATCGTGTGATATTTGGATATGATAGGATTTCTTTCCATTTTCTCTCAGTCCAAGATCAGCCGGCTACCTGCTTACTTGACCATTCAGATGGTTCGATTTTTTTATAAGGAGAAGGAATCTGTGAATGCCAAAGTTCTTAAGGTTAGTAATAAACTTTAGTATGTTTACAAAATGTAATTCTTGAAGGCAGTCTCTAACTTATAATGGGTTTATTTATTCCTCTTTAGGGATAGTTAAGCTTTCTTTTTAAAGTACTTAGAGGAGTTATTAACATTAGCCAAGTGATTCTTAAGCAAGAATGCATATTGGAATTATTTATTATCCTTTTTATTTTTAATTATACTCATGTTTGGCTTCTCCCCTTTTAGCCCCAAACATCTAATTAAGTCTTGGGTGGGCCCTAGGGTATTACAGATTTAAAAAGATTTATAGATTGTTCTGTTGGATCTCTGTACTCTCCAGAAACACTGCCCTAGACTAGATCCTCTGTTTCAGAGATAGTGATTCAGGTTTGGGGATAAGAATGAGGTAGGAGATAGATAGTATAACACACTACACTGTATTGTAGGTGGTGCCTTTTTCCCAGGTAAAAAGAGTTAAATCACTGGTGCCTAAAGAGTACTTAACTTGTAATCCCTTGTTAGGAGCCAGCCTTATGATCTGTGTTGAGCTATAGCTCTGCTACATATTCATAGAGTCCCTGATCTTTGAGAGAGGTATATAATTCTAGCCTCAGGAGCTGAAATTTGTAGTACATTTTCCAATATACTTAGTGTTGTATGAGAAGGTTAAATGTAAAGGTATCTACAAGTGTTTAAATATTTATTAATATGTTGTTGAACTATATCACTTATTTCTATGTAAAATTGTATTTCAAATGAAAAAAACCCATTCATAAGTTGACTCCAGTTTTGGGGATCTGTTTTCACAGCAACTCATCTAATATTTCTAAAATATTTCTTCTGTTATATAAATTTTGGTACCTCCTCTGTGGTCAGTTTTATAGGTTAGACTAATGGAAAAATATGTTTTGAACATTTCTTGCCTTAAAGTTAGAACCTGATGATTATTTTTTTAAGACAACCACTAAGAGGTTTTCAATGCAGATTTCTAAGTGATTTGATAGATTTTATTTTTAACTTTATTTGTATTATAAAAACATTACTTTTAACATGTGATAGGTATTTTAAATAACGGTGTGTTTATACATTTTTTCTTTTTGGTTTGCACATAGGATGTTAAATTTCCTCTTATGTTGGATGTGTATGAACTATGTACACCAGAACTTCAAGAGAAAATGGTCTCTTTTCGATCAAAATTCAAGGATCTAGAAGATAAGAAAGTGAATCAGCAGCCAAATACAGTAGGTTCTTATGTTGACTTTAATATTTTAATCTTTGATCTGTGCTCAGCAGTTACTTTGTATTGTTAATCTGCTAGTAAAAATGGATGAGCCTATATTATAATTAGCAGATATACACATCTTATGTATATTGGTGCAAGCTTTTAAAGCTTAAGGTTGATTTTAGCATAAGAAACAAGAGCTTTATGTACAATGAATGCATCCTTGATGATAGAATAAGCTTAATATTTTCTTTGCCCCTATAATCTGTAGCTCATATTCCTTTTATATTTATCTTCTCAAAGCATTTCATATACAATTTTATCTAATATTTTCAGATTGTGTTTATTATTTTCCTTGTAAGGCATAGAATTATCCCTATTTTTAGATGGAATTGGAGGAGGTACAGAATATTGAGTCATTTATGCCACTGTGACAACTAAGTCATATCTTTTTTGTTTTTTAAGAGACAGGGTCTGTCACTCAGGGTGGAGTGCAGTGATGTGATTATAGCTCACTGCAGCCTTGAACTCCTGGGCTGAAGTGATCCTCCTGCCTCAGCCTACTGGGTAGCTGGGACTATAGGCCACAGACCTCCATACCTGGCTAATTTTTTATAAATTTTTAAATTTATAGAGGTGAGGTCTTGCTATGTTGCCCAGGCTGGTCTCAAACTCCTGGCCTCAAGAGATCCTCTTGCCTTGGCCTCCCAAAGTGTTAAAACTACAGATGTGAGCCACTGTGTCAGGCCTAAGTGATATCTTTAAATAGATGCTGCTGGTATACCTGTAACTGCTAAAATCATAGCCATAGCCATAGCAACTTTATATTTAACAAATTATATTATTTTAGGTTCAGATAAGGTATAGCTGAATTATATGTTGACATTTTTTTTCTTCAAAATGAAAAAGATTTCCTGGTAACTAAAAGTAAAGTTTTGGGCCAGATGTGATGGCTCACTCCTGTAATCCTAGCACTCTAGGAGGCTGAGGTGGGTGGATTGCTCGAGGTCAGGAGTTTGAAACCAGCCTGAGCAAGAGTGAGACCCCATCTCTCTATAAATAGAAAGAAATTAATTGACCAACTAATATATATAGAAAATTAGCCAGGCATGGTGGTGCATGCCTGTAGTCTCAGCTACTCGGGAGGCTGAGGCAGGAGGATTGCTTGAGCTCAGGAGTTTGAGGTTGCTGGGAGCTAGGCTGATGCCACAGCACTCACTCTGGCCTCGGCAACAAAGCGAGACTCTGTCTCAAAAAAAATAAATAAATGTAAAGTTTTGAAATTAAATTCTGTCCCTCACAAAGATCAGGACATTTGTATACCCCATCTGCAGGAGCAGAGCCTATCACAGGGACATCAGATTTCCTCAATAACTGGTTCTTCCATGCAAAACTACAGTCAGTGACATAGTTTAACGCAGTGCCTTCCATCTCAAGCTATTAGAGAGCAGTGGAGTCCATATCCACAAGTACGATCCACCAACTGGGAGCTTAAGCTGGGGGACTAAACTCACTAATATCCTTGGCAAGAGGTGAAGACAACAGGTCAGAGGTAATGCAACTTGCTGAAATACCCCTAGGGCAATACAGGACTGGTGTGCCTCTCCAAGGCACTGTCAAGGAACAACCCTTGGGGACTTGGAGATAGGGTTGTACACTAGTCCTAGCATCCCAGTTCTTGACCAAGTGGCCTGATGAGAAAGAATCAGCGAACGAATGCAGGAAATATGAAAGATCAGAGAGAAAAGTCACCACCAAAAGAAATCATTAGATCTTCAACAATGTGCACCAATTTAAATGAGATGATTAAAACAACAGAGGAAGAATTCTGAATATGGATTGTAAAAAATCTCAGTGGAATTGAAGAGAAAATAGAAACCTAATACAAGAAGCCACAAGAACAATACAGGAAATGAATGAAAAATTCCCTAAAGAAACTGAAGTACTGAAAAACAAACAGAAATACTGGAAATGAAAGAGGCATTCAAGAAACTACAAAACACAGTGGAAAGCCTTAAGAATAGCGTGGATCATGCAGAGGAAAGAATCTCAGACCTTGAAGATAATGCCTATGTGCTAACATGAAGAAAAAACAGAAGTAAGACATGAACAAAACATAGAAGAAATGTGGGATTATGTAAAGAAACCAAACATAAGAATTATAGGCATCTCGGAGACAGAAGAAAACACACAAGGGTTGGAAAATCTTTTTCTTGGAATAATGGAGGGGAAGATCTGTGTGGCCTGGCCAGAAATCTAGATATCCAAGTAGAAGAAGCACACAGAACTCCTGGGAGACTCAATGTGAAAAAGCAATCACATCACATAGTTATTAGGCTGGCCAGAGTAAACACAAAAGAGGTAATCCTTTGAGCAGTAAGATGAAAACAGCAGGTAACCTACAAAGGAAAACCTATCATACTAACTGCAGACTTCTCATCTGAACCCTTACAAGACAGACGGAATTGGGGACCCATTCTCAATCTTCTAAAACAGAATAATGGCCAACCTGGAATTTTTTTTTTTTTTGAGACAATTGTCTGGGCTAGAGTGCCATGGCATCAGCCTAGCTCACAGCAACCTCAAATTCCTGGGCTCAAGCAATCTTTCTGCCTCAGCCTCCCGAGTAGCTGGGACTACAGTCATGTGCCACCATGCCTGGCTAATTTTTTCCATATATTTTTAGTTGGCCAGTTAATTTCTATGTTTTTAGGAGAGACGGGTCTCACTTTTGCTCATGCTGGTTTCTCTCAATCTGTAGCTTGTCTTTTCCGTGGTGGCTGATAGTTAGTCTTCATGTATTTATTTGCCATTTGTATGTCTTCTTTGGTGAAATATCTCTTCTTGTCTTTTGCCTGTTTCTTTTTTTTTTTTTTTTGAGACAGAGTCTCGCTTTGTTGCCCAGGCTAGTGTGAGTGCCGTGGCGTCAGCCTAGCTCACAGCAACCTCAAACTCCTGGGCTCGAGCGATCCTTCTGTCTCAGCCTCCCGAGTAGCTGGGACTACAGGCATGCGCCACCATGCCCGGCTAATTTTTTATATATATATCAGTTGGCCAATTAGTTTCTTTCTATTTATAGTAGAGACGGGGTCTCGCTCTTGCTCAGGCTGGTTTCGAACTCCTGACCTCGAGCAATCCGCCCGCCTCGGCCTCCCAGAGAGCTAGGATTACAGGCGTGAGCCACCGCGCCCGGCCTTTGCCTGTTTCTTAATTGAACTGTTTTTTCACTCTTGAGTTTTGAGAGTTCTTTATATTCTAGACACTAGTCCTTTGTCAGCTATGTGGTTTACAAATATTTTCTCTCAGTAGCTTCTCTCAATAGCTTGTCTTTTCATCCCCTTAATCTAGGGTCTTTTTTGTAGAGAAGAAGTTTTTTAATTTTGGTAAAATCTAATCTGTTTTTTCCTTTGGTTGCTAGTGCTTATGGTGTCATGTGTAAGAAACCATGGCCTAGTCCAAGGCCATAAAGATTTATGCCTATGATTTCTTATAAGAATTTTATAGTTTTAGTTCTTCTATTTAGATCTTTGGACTATTCAGGGTTAATTATTTATATGGTGTGAGATCTGGGCCAGATTCATTCTTTTGCATCCAGTTGTCCTAGCACCATTTAAAAAAAAAGAGTATTCTTTGCCCATTGAATGGTCTTGGCATCTTTGTAGAGAATCTGTTGTGTGAGTGTATTTCTGGACTTTTTTTTTTTTTTTTTTTTTTTGAGACAGAGTCTTGCTCTGTTGCCCTGGGGAGAGTGCAGTAGCATTATCGTAGCGCACTGCAACCTCGAACTTCTGGGCTGAAGCAGTCTTCTTGACTCGGCCTCCTGAGTAGCTGGGACTAAAGGCATGCACCATGACGCCCTGTTAATTTTCCTATTTTTAGTAGAGACTGGGTCTTGGTCTTCCTCAGGCTGGTCTAAACACTGAAGCTCAAGCCATCCTCCCACCTCAGTCCCCCAGAGTACTAGGATTATAGGTATGAGCCAACCTACCCGGCCTGGATGATCAGTTTTTATCACATTGGTCTATGTGTCTTTCCTTATGCCAGTACCACACTGTCTTGATTACCTTAGTTTTCTAATAAGGCTTGAAATTGTAACGTGTCCTTCAACTTTTTTCTTCTTTTTAAAGATTGTTTTAGCTATTGAGCCCCTTGTATTTCCATATATATTTTAGGATCAGCTTGTCAATTTCTTCAAAAAAACGAATTGAGGCCGGGCGCTGTGGCTCACGCCTGTAATCCTAGCTCTTGGGAGGCCGAGGCGGGCGGATTACTCAAGGTCAGGAGTTCAAAACCAGCCTGAGCAAGAGCGAGACCCCGTCTCTACTATAAATAGAAAGAAATTAATTGGCCAACTGATATATATATAAAAAATTAGCTGGGCATGGTGGCGCATGCCTGTAGTCCCAGCTACTCGGGAGGCTGAGGCAGGAGGATTGCTTGAGCCCAGGAGTTTGAGGTTGCTGTGAGCTAGGCTGACGCCATGGCACTCACTCTAGCCTGAGCAACAAAGTGAGACTCTTTGTCTCAAAAAAAAAAAAAAAAAACAAATTGAAATTTTGATCAGGATTGCATTGAATCTGTGGATCAATTTGAGAGTATTGCTATTTTAATAGTGTTAAGTTTTACAGTCCAGAAACTTGATGTGTCTATTTGTTTAGGTCTTTAATTTTTTATTTATTTATTTATTTTTTTAATGGCAGGAAGTAATGTCGCAAGGTCTTTAATTTTTTTAATACTGTTTTTATAGCTTTCAGTGTACATGTCTTATACTTTGGTTAAATTTATTCATGAGTAGTTTATTCTTTTTGATGCTTTTGTAAGTAGTGTTTTCTTAATTTCATTTTCAGATGTTCATAGCTAGTGTATAGAAATACAGTTTTTGTGTATTGGTGTTATCCTGAATTTATTAGAGTTTTTTCCCCCTCTTTTGTATTTTGGAAGGGATTATATAGAATTGTACAGTTGGTGTTAATTTGATTTAGACATGGGGAAGAATCCTCTGGTACAACAGAGTCTGTGCCTGGAGATTTCATCTTCAGGAGTTTTAAAATTACAAAGTCAATTTTCTTCATAGTTATAGGGCTATTCAAATGATCCATTTCATACTGGATTTGTTTTTGTAGTTTGCGTTTTTGCAGAATTGATCCATTTGATTTATCTTGTCATATTTGTGTATAGTTGGTACTAGTATTCATTTATTCTTTTGAGGTTGGCAGGGTGTGTAGTGAGATCTGTCTCATTTCATTCCTGATACTGGCAATTTGTGTCTTTGTTTTTTCCTTGCTTGAGAATTGTTAATTTTATTGATCTTTTCAAAGAACTACCTCTGTTTTAAATTTTATTGATTTCTGCTCTTTTCTTTGTTCTGCTTTGTGTTTATTTTGTTCTTTTTTTTCTATGTTCATAAGGTGAGAACTTTACAAGCTTTCCCTCTTTTCTAAAATATACATTTAATACTATAAATTTCCCTTTGAGCAGTGGTTTCACTGTAGCCCACTAATTTTGATTTATTGTATTTGCATTTTCATTCTGGTCCTTGCATTTTATTTCTCTTGAGACTTGCTCTTTGACCGTGAATTATTTAGAAGTGTTTAAGTAGTTTTCTTGTTATATTTCTGTTGATTTTATTTTGATACCATTGTGGTGAGAGAGCACATATGTGATTTAAATTGTTAAATTTAAATATAATTGGTACATTTAGACTATATTAGTGTTTAAATCTTGCTGTTCTTTTTTTTTTTTTTTGCCTTTTTGTGAGTTACTTGAATAGTTTTTAGAATTGTATTTTGATTTGAATGTTTTCAAATATTTCTTTATATAGTTTTTTCATGGTTGCTCTAGGTGTTTCATATTATCTACATAAAAAGGTGTGGTTAACCTGATTGCCATTTTTTATTGTGGAATCGTTTGACTTCTTGCTTTCCCAGCTATCTTTAAACTGCTGGCATTGCCTTCATTTACCATAATCGTTTTCAAGAACTTTGTGCCTTATGCTTAGATAAGTTTAATTTTTTTCATTTACACACTGAAATGAATTGAGGCAGTGAGTTCCTGCTAGAGGTCCTTGTCTAGTAAATCGTGCCTCTTTTAATGTAGGTAAATTTTTGCTGAATAAATATTTCGGTTCATTTTGGCTGAAGTGGTTAGGTGGCCCTGGCCTAGGGGATTTAATATAAATTACAATAATTAGACTCTTTTTAAGGCAGTTTTCTTTTACCTATGTGATTTGATGATATTTTGGTAAAATTAGGGAATTGGGTTTTCCTTTACTTCCTAGGGCACTCTTTAACTGTACTGCTGTATTCACTGGTATGTTCTAGGGTTTGAAGTTGGTCATAACATCCAGGGTGTCTGTTACTATACGGTAACAAGATTGTATAAAGTGTAGGACCTCTGAGTTTAGTTTTATATTAACTATAGTTATTTCATTTTAGTAATTTGTAAGGTAGACTGTACTTTGCCTCAGCGCTTTGCATTGTAGACAATAAATGTGTGAAATTGAATACTCACTGAGAATACAAATTTCCAAAGTCATGACTTAAGTATTTTTTCTCTTAGAGTGACAAAAAGAGTAGTCCCCAGAAAGAAGTTAAATATGAGCCTTTTTCTTTTGCTGATGGTAAGTAAAATTTTCATTTCAATTGAGTATTGTATGTGTGTTTTTTAAGGTAAAATTGCTATCTTGCCACATTTATTCTGATATGCTTTTTAAAAAAATTCAAGTTTCTTGAATAATGTGTCATATAGTAAAATCACTCACCACCTTAGTTCTAAGAGTGAGATATTTCTTAAAACATCAATCATGAAGCCTTAACTCTGATTGGATAGTAATGACTTATTGGATTCTAATGAAGTAGTACTTCCCTAATCTGAACTTGAGTTATTCTTGATTGTTACCTAGCTTGAGAAAGCACATTCGTTGTCTACTATTAATGGATTTACATCTTTCTTTAGATATTGGCTCCAATAATTGTGGATACTATGACTTACAAGCAGTGCTGACACACCAGGGAAGATCTAGTTCTTCGGGTCATTATGTATCATGGGTAAAAAGGAAACAAGGTAAAAAGTCTGTTTTTTCCCCAACTGTTACACTGTGTATTTATTTATTTATTGACTGACTAATTCTCTCTCTCTCTCAAACACACACACACACACACTCTCACTCTTACTCTGTTGCCCAGACTAGTGTGCCGTGACATCAGCCTACTCACAGCAACATCAAACTCCTGGGCTCAAGTGATCCTCCTGCCTTAGCCTCCCAAGTAGCTGGGACTACAGGCATGCGCCACCATGCCCAGCTAATTTTTTCTATATTTTTAGTTGTCCAGCTAATTTCTTTCTATTCTTTTAGTAGAAATGGGGTCTTGCTCAGGCTGGTCTCGAACTCCTGAGCTCAAATGATCTGCCTGCCTTGGCCTCCCAGAGTGCTAGGATTACAGGCGTGAACCACCACACCTGGCCTCCATAGTGTATTTATTATAAATTTTATATCATTTTGGTTTTTCAGACTTTTTGGTCTCAGAACCCCTTTACCTTCTTAATTATTGAGGTCCCAAAGAACTTTGTCCATGAGGTTTGTATCTCTTAAATATTTATTATATTAGAAATTCAAACAGAAAATAAAAAAATTCACTTAAACATGACAGTAATAAACCCATTACATATTAACATAAATAACATTTTAAAAATGGCATTTTCTTCAAAACCATTTCTCACTAATATTTTTTATTTATATTTTTATATCTTTGTTGTGTGGCCTACCAGAAGACAGCTGGATTCTCGTATCAGTTTCTGCATTTAGTGTGTTGCATTATCACACATCACGTAGAGTAAATTCCATAGTCAAGAGAATGAAGGCGGAAAAAGAAAATAATGCTCTAGGTAGTATTGTTGAAATAGCTGTAACTCAAGACTCTGCAGTGCTCTGGAGCCTGAAGCGCTGGTGTGGCGGATAGAGTGCTGGCACGCATCGAGCCACTCAAGACCTGGGTTTTTTTGTTTTGTTTGTTTTGTTTGAGACAGAGTCTCACTCTGTTGCCCGGGCTGGAGTGTCAAGGCATCAGCCTAGCTCACAGCAACCTCCAGCTAGCTCCTGGGCTCAAGTAGTCCTGTCTCACCCTCCCGAGTAGCTTGGACTACAGGCATGCACCACTATGCCCGGCTAATTTTTTCTATATATTTTTAGCTGTCCAGTTAACTTCAATATTTGATAGAGATGGGGTCTCGCTCTTGCTCAGGCTGGTCTGGAACTCCTGAGCTCAAATGATCCACCCACCTCGGCCTCCCAGAGTGCTAGGATTACAGGCGTGAGCCACCGCGCCCGGTCTTGAGGACCTGTTTTGCAGTGAAACTGACAGGAATTGTGTGTGATATTAATTTTATTTTCTTCTTTTGTTATTTAGATGAATGGATTAAATTTGATGATGATAAGGTCAGCATTGTAACACCGGAAGATATCTTGCGGCTCTCTGGTGGTGGAGACTGGCATATTGCTTATGTTCTACTCTATGGGCCTCGCAGAGCTGAAATAATGGAAGAAGAAACTGAACAGTAATCTTCATTTTAGCTATTTATGCTTAGGTGTGAAATAAATGCTATTTGTTAATCATTTCTCTAATCCAGAGCTTTGAAGGAAGACATTTAGGTGGTTTTGTTTTCCCTTATGGAACAGGAGGGCAGAAGCATACCACTCTGCATCAACCTAAAAAATTACATAAAAGGAAATTATCTTTGGATTGTGTTGCCCTATATAAAAGTGGCAGGAAGACATTTTTTTTTAAAGTTTCTTGCATTAATTTTTTAAAATTCTGAGTTGAAATGCCTTTCAACCATTCCCTTCTGTGATAAATTTTCTTGCTGCTGTCAGTCCAAAATTCAGCAATCAGATGTTTATTGCACACCTATTACCTATTATTTGTTGTTCTCGCATGATTCAAACCACCATTCAGTAGCTGCCCATAGTTTTGCCTTATCTAATAATTTTTCCAGGAAGGTGGAAAAGGAAGTGTTGCTCTCATTGTGTAACTCAGTGCTGCTGGTTCAGCCCATGGAAACATGGGCACAATCAAGTATTTGTCCAGCTTTACTGTTGCTGGCTTTTCATAACTTCAAAATAAATTGTGATCAATAGCATAGCACATTTGATTATACATTTATTATTGTGTCTCTTTCTGATGTACTATGGATTGTACATTTAACTTTGGAATGGTTTTGTAGTAATCTTAAAAATGTTGACAAGCTCTGGTTGCTTATTTTTAGAAAATGAGGATATTTAATAAAAAAAGAGGGATTAACAACTTTTGACCTCAAGTCTTTTGTCTTTTGAGTGGTAGAGCTTGGCTGAAGATTCAGATGTTTAATACTACATAATTTCTGCAGATGGCTGATATTGTGCTGTTAACCATTGACTGGAAAATATTTGTTATCTTTGCCTGCCCATATTACGTTTAAAATGAAATATAAAGCTGTAAAATTAATAGATTTCTTTGGATGCTAAATGCAGTGATGTTATCAGATTCGTTCCTTGGCTCAGTTGGTGTTTTTCCTATTTTCTCTTAATTCCCAAAATTTAATATTAGGGATTCTGAAGTAATGGTGGAAAATACCAAGTATGAGAACTATTTCAATGATAGGTTTCTTACATTTTAATACATTCTAATTTGTTTCAGGAGCCTTGATTGCTAGGGAAAGAATAAAGGATAGAATATTGGTAGTTTATCTGATTTTGAGTTAGATATTTATAAAGTTTGGGGATTATCATGACATCTCATATCTTTGCTTATGTTGTTTTAATGCTCTGCAGAGCCTAACACTGATAACAATTAGATTCCTAGAGAATAATGGCCATTTTTCCTCTCAAGTCTGATGTGATGTAATCTGAGAACACTAGGGGAGAAAATAAGCATTTCAGGGAAACTTATTTGTAAGTAGCTTCCTCACCTAAACTTGGCTGGCAATCAGTATTCTTTTTACTTTGTTGGGTGGGGGGATGAAGACTAGAATGGGTAAGAACTGTAATGATTTATGTTTGTATAATGCCTGTAACTTTGCAAATTCTTTTTTATTCAGTGTCTCATTTGGTTAGAATAATTTTACGAGGACATGAATTTAGCAATTAGAATTCAGATTTTCCGATTTGCCAGATGCTGTAGCTACGAGACCAATGTAGGTAGGTTTAGAACAAAGTATATAAGCCTTATATGGAATGTATTAGAATTTTAAAAATTATAATTCCTTGTCATTATAAAAAGCTTGATTTCATTTTATTTGATCTAAAAAAATATTACTCCAAAGATACTTTTTAGGTAGAAATGGGATTTATACCAGTGTTGTTTTAAACTAATAAGGCTATTTTAATATTCAGCCTTGCGTGTAAGGTGTTTGAGAAGGGAGAGTAGGCCAAAAAACGTCTGGATTCCTGAATGTGCCTTATATGCTGTGCCACTAACACTAAGGCCATTTTAACATTAGAGCTGTGCTAGATCATGGCTTGAGTAGTTAGTGAAGTTTAGGCCCAAGCAAGAACGTTTACAGTATAATACATACTCAGTAGCCCTTCTTCACGATTAAAAACAATGATCTAATTTTAGAGCCCTAAAGGGAAAAAAGCTTATGTGGGAACGGGAAAGTAGATGGTGTTGTGCTTTGCTGTGTATAGGGTGTTTTCATATACATCTCATTTGAACTTCACAATAACCCCTGATGTAATTTTACAGTCTTGAGAGGTCAAATAAATTTTGTAAGGCTAGATAGACAAGTGAGGTTTTATTTTAAAGTTGGGGGTCGGCAAACATTTTCTGCAGTGGGCCAGATAATTTTAGGCTTTGTAGGCAGTCAGGTGTCTGTTGTGACTGCTTAGTTTCGCTGTTTTAGTACAACTGGAGCCATACACGTTATGAGCGGGGAGGGGGGGGGCCAATAAAACTTTAATTACAAAAACATGTGCCGAGCAGACCATCATTTGCCGATCCTCTGCTTTAAAGCATGAATAAGAATAGAGCAGTCATATGGTTTCAGAAAAGTGTTATTCTGGAATTTCACAATAGTTAAATTTTGTAACTACTAACAGCATGCAGAATACTAATTTGGTATAGGAAACAACATATTCCTAAATGTTGCTTATTTAACTTCATTATAAATTCAACAAAAATATTTGTGATCTTGAGGTCACTTCATTTAGGCCATTTTCCCACACTACCCTCCCATCCTCCCCAAACTCTGGTTTGAGCCAATATGTGTTCTGTTGTTCTTAGAGCACCAGCCAACTGTACAACAACTGTTATAAAAATGTTTATTGTTTACCAAAACCAGTGGACCTCTTATCAAATGCTGCTTGGTAACAAAATCTTATCACAGTTTTAATAATAAAAAAAAAGAAGCTAACTATTTGTCTCATTGTCGTTAGTTAGACTTTCTGCAAGGTCATTCAATCCAGACTTATTCAGTGCACTGATCAGATTCTCAGGTGTGGCATGTACTCCCTCTTGATCTTGCCAGGCAACTAGGAGCTGCTTAGCTCTCATCTTCATGTCTTCACTATCACACTCAATCTGCCTAATTTCTGAGTCTTTCATTTCCAAATAAGGAGCCAGAACCTTCCATTGTTCACCCAACTTGTTGGCAAATACTTCTATTTGTTCCCCTGTTACAGGTTTGTCTCGCTGAACATCAGGACCTAGAAAACATAGAAAATATAAATTATGCACAAAGTCCAATGAGAAATGCAATTCTAAGTATATAGCAGACCTGGTATGCTATGGGGCCAATGGGTTAATAATCACCTTTAATAAGCTTTATTTTAAGAGACGACAATTCTGTTTTATATTTGCCTTAAGTTGAATACTGCTCTTATAATCATGATCAATGATCAAAGCTATAGTACTTCTATAATAATTATAAAGGTATTCCCTAAAATAAAGGCTCCCCCTCTAGTCCCCAATAAATTAAGAGGTACTGGTCACCTTCAAATGTAAGTATCTTCCTTCCCTTTTAAAATACCATTACTTCCAAATACTGCATAAATTACAATATTTTAAGTTATGCAGAGTTTTAATTCTTCACTATAAGTCAGAAACAGAGCTGAGATAAAATGATAGTTGAGAAGTAGATCAAATTAAATAACGTACCTCTCAACAAAGAACCCCAATCTTTTCCAATTTTGTAAAATAGGTAAGAAAATTCAATTCTTACTTTCATTTTCCTTCAGTAAAGCATCATTATCCTCCTCATCTTCATCCTCACCTGTTTTTATTTCTTCAGAAGGAGGCTAAAAATGAGAAAGACGAATGTTTAAAAGAATGTCAACCTCTGAAGTAAGATAACTGGAGATTCTTTTTGTTTAGACAGGAGTGGCTGAGCGATTCTGGACTCTAGAACCTCACCCGAAAACGTTAAATGGGAATGCACATAAGGATCCTAGGGGGCCGTCTCAACCTGGGAAGTAGGGAGGCAGCGAGAAGCCCAGTAACAGGATTTGCAAATATTAATACCTAGAGTTTAATAAAGATGGCCTCAGGGAAGACCAGGGAACAAGTGTCACAAAGTTTTTGAGTAATTATCTTAGATTTTTAGGCACACAGCATTATTACCATATTGTAGTGATACCATTAGAAAACTGTATAGGAAAAGAGAACAGAGTAGAAAGGCCAACTTCCCTGCTACTACCCCTTAGACCCCATCTTTGATAAAAGACAATATAATACATAGGCAAGTAGGCAAAATTCATGTCTGAGTTTATGGGTGGATAACAGTTAACACAAAGTACTATGAACTTGCATTATGTATTTCCTATAAATGCATATTCAGATGCATTTTTCCCTCAAAAACATGGGAGTTTGTGGAGCACTTTTTCTCACATGAAGTTTAGCTCTTTGCTCAAATAGTGATTTTGAAGACAACGTCAACTAAAAGATATGAAAAAATTGATCTATGTTACTTACTGGTAATTCCTTGGCTAGCTTTATTACCATGTTTTCGAGATACTCTGGCAAACTTTTAAACTGCTGGTTGGTTGGCTGGAAGAAGTGAGGGCTTCTCCTCGCTAACAGTCTCAGGGCTCTCCAACCATAGTTTGAATTATTCACAGCCCTACAAAGAGATGTCAGTCTTATAATTTATAGTTTTCTATTTCTATATTTCTTAATATTATATAATTCTGTCATGTGAAATTCTATACTTAGAGCTATTTACCTTAAAGTACCATTCTTTTCATTGTAATCCTATTCCTGAAGAACCTCTCAGCATGTAATCCACTTATAAATAATAATAGAAACCAACAGTCTGAAGAGGCAGGCTCATATGCAGCAAACATTTTAAAAGTTTACATAAATTTCAATTTAATTTTAACAAGTCAATGAGTATGTATTTGATAATGAATAGATGCTATATAAATGCCACAGGAATCATCCATCTATTTGGAAAAAAAATTCATAATAGGTACTTACATTCAGTGAGTTGATATCTATACTTGTCATCTGCAGATGTGAGTTTCAGAATATTTTATAAATTAAACATTGAGTTTTGATCATGTTAATTTAATGAATATTTGGGTTTCTATTTTTATATCTATAATTAATACCAACCTCAGTGAATAAAAATGTTTCAAATACTAAAACAGAAACATCCAGTAGCCAACACAGTAACCAGTGATGTCAAGAATAGAATCCATGAACTGTTCCCTAATGAAGCACAGTAATAATAGGTTGTAATAAGGTAAGTGGAAACAGCAGAGAAAATCTAAAAGATAATGTTCCAGAAACAGGCAATGCTGATGAGGAAGGAATAACATTTGAGGTTTTGGAAGTCTCTCCCAACCCCCTAAATTCAGAGTAGCTGTCTGGTTTATTTGGACATCTCTTATAAATGAACCTAAATTATCTTTGGATAAAGTCTTGGTACCACCGAAGACTTAACAAAACTACCCCCAGACACTGGGGACTTTTCCCAAGTGAATACCTGCTATGAGGCTTTGCCTAACAGTTAAAATTTGATTCTTTTAAGCATTTTCAAAATTCCCTGTCAATATATTTTCCCATTCCCCACAGATCTATACCAGTTAAGGTCTTAAACCAATCCTAGAGAACTATCACTTTAAGAAAAAGTCCACCTCGTCCTATGTAACAATAATAAATTGATATTTGTTCAGCCAACAGACACTTTTGAGCCAGACACTGGGGTTGTGGAGACACACAGATGATGTGCACCTTCAACTCTGCGGCAGAATTATGCTTGAACACTAACTTAGCCCCAGTCACCCTAGTCAGTGTGGTAGAGGGATCAGAACCTACGCATTCTGACAAGAGGCCCCTGAATCGCTACTGTTATGTCTATTCAAAACCATGAAACTGTACAGTATCACCCAGAAGGTTCTAGGTAAAGAGGCTGAGACTCAGTCCTGAAGGTACTCCAAAATTTGAGAGGCTGAGGTGCCATGCGATGGGGACTGAGGCAGAGTGGGCCTTGAGGGGAAGGGCAAACAGCAGGAGGGTGGAGCTTCGCGGATGTCAAGAGAAGAAAACATCCTAGGACAGGCCGCCTGGCAAATGCTGGTGAGAGGTCAGAGAACAAGTGACCTTGGTAAGAGCTGTTTCAGTGGAGTGACAGGAAAGCCCAGCTGCAGTGGGCTGATGAGACAACGGGAGGTGAGGAAATGAAGGGTAATTATAATGGCTGTTGGGAGATGCTATACTTTGAGGGGATAGAGAAAAGAGGTCATTGTTGGAGGGAGATGTGGGAGATTTTTCTTACATTTTACAACAAAGGTGATTTCAAGTCATGCTTTTTAGTCAACAGGAATAAACCTCAAAATCAGGATGTGTAGTAACATGAACTTGGACCATAAACTCATTTAAGAGGAAACAGTACTACTATCAACTGGCTCCCTTAATAAGCTTTCTAGTGTATACACAATTCCTAAGAAAAAGTATTGGAGAAAATGAAAATTAGCTCATGAAAAACATTACTTACTTATATTCATTTTCAACCATGTTTTCAGGGTCTGCCTGTTCAATGGCTTCTTCAAAGAACTCCTCCAAAGTTGGCATGTATTCCCTGGGTATTGTAAAATAATTAGTGAGGATCATGTATGTTCTTATAAATAATAAATGCTCATAAAATAGTAGCAATAAAAGTTTCTAATGGTACTCATACTTTAGTTACAGCTAGATGACTTCAGAACTTAGATTTTTAAGGAGGTTAAAACACAAAACTAAACGGCAATAAATAAAGAGGGGCTAGTCTAACACTACATAATATATATTATTTGCTGTATATTATATATGATGTAATATACACTATATACTATAATGTATGAATATGCTTTTCACAGAGAGCAGCCAGGGGTTTTATAGCATTTGAATTTCACCAACAAATGAGATTTTAACATTATGTCTCCTCCATAGGTCCTTTTTTTCTTTTAACCAGGATTAATTAAATAAAAACTATCAATAATAACCAAGCCATAATGAGATTTTAAGAGTTTAACTTTTAGCTCTTAAATTGTTACCATGGTAGTGTGGTTGGTTTTTAACTGCATTTTTCTTGAATTGGCTTTTAGAAATAAAATTTTAATACAGAGCCAAAGCAAAGAAATTAGATCCAAGGATCAGCTCAGAAGACATCTTTGATTAAAACTAGAAAAATGGGCTCTCTAAAGAAAACTCTGGCATTTCACTCTTATGACCTAACATTTCATTAAAATAACATGCTCCCTAATCAATAAACACTACAGGCTTGTGAAATTTCTTGTGAGTTTATCATCACTCTTTTCTTCTACATGTCATATGGACAAAACAGGATACACAATAAAACTCAGCCAGAGCTATCGTTCACAAATGTTGTGGAACCATTTGCTAGTTTTAAAATTAGTATATATTTCAAGTAATCAGGACTAATGTAACAAACATGTCTGTATTCACATCCCAGGCTTTTACCATGTTTGCTTGAGTTTTAGAAACACTACAAATACAACTGAGGCTCCCTGTGCATTCCTCTTTAATGCATTCTCCTCTCTCCTTAGAGGTAGCCACTATCCGGAATTTGGTACTTCTTATTCCTGTGCCTTAAAAAAAAAACTTAAGTATATATTGTTTTGAATGTTTGTAACTTTCTATTAATGGAATCCTGCTTGTACCCTTCTATGACTTGATTTTCTGAAGTATACCATGGTGTACAGTAGTTCTCATCCATTCATTTTCTAATGTATATACAATATTACATTTTATCAACATGCCACAAGTTATGCATGTCCTGTTCAGAGATATTTAGGCTGTTTTCCTACTTTTTGCTCTGATAATGCTAAACGAACATTCTTGTACCTGCACCCTTGTGGATGAACTAATTTCTTTAAGCACCATGGACTTTAAACTTCTATTGCAACTCGCAGTAAGAAATTCATTTTATATTGCAACCCAATACACATACATATATGCAAGTATTTGTACAATATAGAAGCTAATGTTTAACAAAAGTATATTTTCTATTTCACTATAAAATGCTGGTTGAAATTACTAAATTGACTTCACAAACCACCAATGATTCTCAGCCCGAAGTTTTGAAAACACTGTTTTAGCATCAATATTCCCAGGAGTGGAAGGGCTAGGTCTTAGGGTTTACACAACTTTCAGTCATTGCCAAATTGTCTTCTAAAGTGGCTATACCATTTAGATTCCCACCAGTAGTGCTGGGAAATTATTTTTATCCACAATTCCTATAAAATCTTAGTATTTTAAAATTACTGAATCTCTTGGCTATGAAACTGCCCACTGTGGTTTTTATCTATACTTCCAGTTACTAGTGAAGTTGGGCATGTTTTCAGATTAAGGTTTCTACTTCTGAATATTCCTTTGACCATTTTTCTACTGGGTTGACCTACTCTCACATTTAAAAATAAAATTTTAGCATTTACTTTTATTTACTTATTTTTTAAAGACAATCATAGCTTACGGTAATGTCAAATTCTTGGGCTCAGGTGATCCTCCTGCTCCAGCATCCAGAGTAGCTGGGACTATAGGTGCACACCACCATGCCTAGCTGATTTTGAAAATTTTTTGCAGAGATGGGGTCTTGCTATATTGCCCAGGCTGGTCTTGAACTCCTGGCCTCAAGTGATCTTCCTGCCTCAGCCTCCCAAAGTGCTGGGATTATGGGTGTGAGCCACCACACCTGGCTTATTCTCATAGATTTGGTGGGAATCTTAATTTTACTTGTCAATCTTGCTAGAAGTTTTTCCTTTTTCCTAGTGTTAAAAACTTGCTTTTCTTGATCCTCACCATTATTTGTTTGCTATTTTATTGATTTCTAGTCTTATTTTGCTTTCTGCTTTCTTTGAGTGTACTCTGTTCTTCTGAGCCTCAGTGTTGGACTCTTATTTAACGTGGTTAATTTTTATATTTTATTTTTTTAAAAATATAAACATGTAAGGCTATAAATTTTCTTCTTTGTTCTGAGGTCCTCAACATCTGATCATGTAGTATTTTCATTATCATTTATTTTCTAATTTCTAATTATCATCTATGTTTTCTAATTTCATTATGATTTCTTCTTTGATTATATAGAAGTATGTTAAGAATTTTTTAAGTACTTTTATAAGTTCATGTTATGCATGTATAGCTTACATAAATTTGTGTTTTCTGTAAGACCAAACCTATAATTCTCTTGCTAAATTCTGAATGTTTTATGTTAAGTTTTTTTCTACCAGATTTATTAAATACTGAGAAAGGTAGGTCAAAATTCTTCTACTAGATAGAGGATTGGTCAGTTTTGACTTCTGTCAAATTTTTGAGACTATACTTTTTAAAATCTTTAAAACAATGATTGCCTTTATTTTTAATAATGCTTTTTGCTTTTAAGACTTTTCTGATATTAACATAATTATGCCTATTTCATCTTTTTTTTAAAATTCTTTTGGTTTCAGCCTAGGTGAGTTTCTCATAAACAACATGTAGATGGATTTTAAAAATATAATGCCAATTTCTGTCCCTGAGCCAGAAAGTCCATTTACTTCTATTATATATTTAAATTTAATTATATTGTTTTGTGCTTTCTGTTACTTGTTTCTTCTGTGCTTTTTGCTCCTCTCCTGTTTTCTATTTGATTGCTTGAATTTTCTATATTTACCTTCTTACCCCTCAATTTGTTTAAAAATGAATATTCTATTTCTTTCAAATATTTAACAAGCCTGCTTGACTTAAAGTCTAGCTATTCATTATCTCTACCTTGATCTATACCATTCTTTAATTCTGACCTAACCCTAACCTTCCTGTCTTACATGTCATTTTTAGCAAGTACATTAGCTCTACCTTTTAAAATAACCCCTAATTAGTAGTTATTTACTATTTTATACAGTGAATTCTTCGTAAGACTTATTTAGAATTCTTCACGTGTACCAATGTCTTTCTTGCAACTCACTCCTCCATACTGGGTTCAATTTCCTTCTATGACAGCTCTTTTACTAGACACTATTGATTATAGATTCTCACAGTTTTAGTATGAGAGTAACTATTTCTCAATCACTCAACTGACCACAACTTGTTTGACTTGTTACAGAATTCTGGATTGATACTTTCTCTCATCATTCTGAAGCTCTCATCTCAGCTGTCTTCTGATTTCTTTTGTTGTTCTTGAAGTTAGTTTAATTTTTCTCTTTTGTGGGTTTTCTCTCTGGTGTCTTTATTTTCATGTATGGAGATGTGGATTTATTAGGTTTATCCTTAAGGCCTGTACTTATACCTAAGAATTCATGCCTACTCTGTCGTCATCTCGATTATTGCCTCTTTCCCATTCTCTATTGCTGCTTCTGCCATTAGATGTTTATTGGACCTCTTCATTCTATAGATTTTAACTCATATTTTTTAACTCTTGACTTTCCGTATTGCTTTTGGGGCAATTTCTTAATCATTAATTAACTCATTAATTCTTATTTCACCCGTGTCTAGTCTGCTATTTTATAATTTGCCTATTTTATAATTTCAATAACTGTAGTTTCTCATTTCTAGAAGTATTGTTTTTTTATATTTGCCTGATTCCTTCTAACAGTGTCATGTTCCTTTCTATAGTTTTCAATTTGTTCTTATTTTGTCTTTAACTTTCTGAAATATACTTATTTTACAGCCTTTAAGTGATGGTTTATTATCCAAAGTGGCTAACTTCTGTAGTTTGTTCTATCTGCTAACTCTTGCTGGACTGTTTCGGTCAATGTTTGTTAAGTTTGGATGGTAAACTTATCCTTGGATTTTTATCCGTGGAAAACTTGTGTGGTTTGGGTTAAAGGTGTGACCTCCAGAAAGGTTTTTCTCACCAGCTGGGACTTTCTAGTTTATTGTATTAGCTTAATAAGGATTCTTTTATGCTGCTGGTAGTATAAATTTAAACTCCAAGACTGCATGAGAACATACTTGTTATATTAATAATTTCTTAGGGAATGCCAGGCGTGGTGGCTCATGCCTGTAATCCTAGCACTCTGGGAGGCTGAGGCAGGAGGATTGTTTGAGCTCAGGAGTTCGAGACCAGCCTGAACAAGAGTGAGACCCCATCTCTACTAAAAATAGACAGAAATTACTTGGACAGCAAAAAATCTATAGAAAAAATTAGCTGGGCATGGTGGCACATGCCTGTAGTCCATCAGCTACTCAGGAGGCTGAAGAAGAAGGATTGCTTGAGCCCAGGAGTTGGAGGTTGCTGTGAGCTAGGCTGATGTAAGGTACTCTAGCCCAGGCAACAAAGTGAGACTCTGTCTCAAAAAAAAAAAAAAAAAATTTCTTAGGGAATACTTTAACCTTTTACCCATGCCTCAGTAGAAATAGACAAGCTTCCTCATTTCCTGTGTCCGTATGTTACCCTTCTCACCCTCTGCCCTTCTTTTACACATAGTATAGTGGTTCAACAATTTCAGCTTTATTCAGGGGAAACTCGCTCACCAATTTGTGTAGGCCTAAGACCTTACCTTCTGTTCTTTTGTGACTTTTAAAACCCAAGTTCTCTGGTTCTCAAAACTGACAATCTCTGCATTGCTCCCCAGCTAGATGTAACCCCATCAGTTTACAGGTTTATTCTGGCTTGTAGTTTCAATTTTGTTTATGAATCTTTATTTTCTTGTGATTTCTAGAATTATCGCACTTCTAGGTGTTGTATGGTGGGAAGCCATATTCAGCTGTGCCAAAAGTTCAACAACAATAAACTTTTAAACTTCTTTTAAGTTCTAATCATAGCTAAGAAAAGGCTCTATTCTACTCAACATTTGAGAAAAGCAATACTTCATTTGAAAAATTTTCAACTTGCCTTGTCTCTGATTTACAGGCTTCCATATTATCAGGACAGAGATTCCAAAGCCTTGTTAACTCCTCACTACAAAATAGAAAGAATCATAAATAAATACACTGTTTATAGACACCATCCTCTTATGCCTTAAAACTAAATAGAAAAACAACACAATGCAAACAGTGGATTGTGGGGTGATGACAGTATGACTTATTTTTTCCTTCATAATTTTTGGTGTTCAACAAATTTTCTATATGAGAATATAGATAATCATATAATGATAATCATAATCATTAATCATAATGATAATCATATAATCATTAGTTTTTTCTAAAACCATTCAAGCACAAAATAAAGTGATAGTTAACTGGATGGTAACAGAACTCAAGGGTTATGGTACCTTGTGGCAACTAGAAGTGAACTGCATCAACCTAAATAGCAATTCTACTGTCTGTGAAATGGAAAAAATGGCACATTCCAGAGCCATGGATATTCAAGCTGGAGACAAAAATGAAGGTTTATCTAGCTGCATGAAACCACATAATAGGCAATATAGACTGAAAGGTGTGATTTGCATTAGTATCTATGTATGTGCCAAATACAAATTCATATTATAGTGGGATGTGAAAAACCAGACAGTTCTTAAAAGTAACACCTTCAAAATATAAAAATAACTACGAACATCTCACATATGAAGACAAGTTAACCTACTTTCCCATCAGAATTTTTTTGTTGGGTCCTTTCCCCAGGAAGTCCTCTGGTGCTGTTCTCTTCCGTACTACTCTTGTAGGCTTGGTATCTGAGGTTCTGTGGTGAACAAAACAAACACTATTTTTGGAATTACAAATGGATAACAGAAATGGAAGAATGTTTAAGGTAAAAGAAAATTTAGTTATTGTTTTCTTCCTAAAGACCAAAAGCTTCATATTATGATAGAACACTCATCAGATAGGAAGGACAAAAATGCCAGAGTAAGGTGAATTACAAATAGATATATGGCATTTTTTTCAGTAATTAATATAGATAAATTTTTTCTGGGAACTTAATGACAAGAAATTTTTTATTTATTTATTTATTTTTTTTGAGACAGAGTCTTGCTTTGTTGTCCAGGCTAGAGTGAGTGCCATGGCGTCAGCCTAGCTCACAGCAACCTCAAACTCCTGGGCTCAAGCAATCCTCCTGCCTCAGCCTCCCGAGTAGCTGGGACTACAGGCATGTGCCACCATGCCCGGCTAATTTTTTTATATATATATATATCAGTTGGCCAATTAATTTCTTTTTATAGTAGAGACGGGGTCTCGCTCTTGCTCAGGCTAGTTTTGAACTCCTGACCTTGAGCAATCTGCCCGCCTCAGCCTCCCAGAGAGCTAGGATTACAGGCGTGAGCCACCGCGCCCGGCCATGACAAGAAATTTGAGGTAAAAAATACAAACAGAGGTAATCAAAGTGGTTATACTATTACGGAGTTCAACTTATGTGTAATATGTATTTTCATATAAAAAATATATCTGTACATGATATAATCATATCAAACTATATCTGAAATGCCTTTCTCATAGTTTTTGTGAGGAATATATATTTACCTTTCTTTCACAAAACTTGGGCAGCCTTCATTTTTCCATGAGTTCCAGTTTTCTTCAGTGTTTAATATATGCTGAGAAAAACAAAAATTGTATTTGCATAATGTAATCCTCTGAAATTCTATTTGCTGCTAAGAAGACTGTGTAAATATAAAACACATACCTCTACCATCTTTGAAAATCTTTCTCCATCAGGGGGGTTTTCAGATAGTAGCTGTGATTAGAAAGAATATACTAAGCTTTCAACAACTTTCTGCATCATAGGAGTGGTTCGTAGGCAGAGAACCAAGGAGTGTTTGTGGTCTTGTACCTGAGCTTAACTTTATCCTTATTTTCCTATTTGGGGCTGAAACAAAGAAAATTCTAAATTTCCATTTTTTCAATCATGGGTTTGTTGCGTGTTGAACTTACTTGATAAACTGATTTTGTAGTGTCTTCAATCCAAAGTGATTGTTCATCAGTTAAAACATAGTTTGAACTAGGGAACAAAGCAATGAAAGCATGCGTGAGTCATAGTAATGTATATTAAATTTAAAGATTTAAAAAACACAAGGCATGAACATACAAGTTAACCATACTATAGTGTCAAAAATACCAAGATAAATAAGAATAGTCACAAATGAGAGAGCTATAAGAGAAAATTCTTGCACTTTATCCTCAAGAGGGTTAGAAGTGAAGACATGAGGTGAATATGGGAGAATAGAACATTCAATTATTCAATCAGATTATCTACAGAACAATAAACGTTTCCTAAAATAAGTTTAATGTGAGATGAAAATCTCTTGAGACAATATTAACATATTCTTATACATGATGTACATTCAGAATGGCATGCTACATTCTTTTAAAATTCTTTCAAAATGCCATGAAAAACCCAAAACCTTAGAAAAGGCTATAGGTAAACCCCAAATTATTAATAGCCGCCACTAACAGCTTTCACTATGAACTTATCCTTTATAGTATCCAGTAAATTTTGATACGCTGCCATGTGTTATAGGATCTGAGTGCTTTACATGCATTATTCATCAAATTCTCACTCTACATGTACATATTAAACAGAAACTACAGAGACCTGATAATTTGCCCAAGGCCACAAAGCTTGAATTCAAACCTACATCTGACTCCAAAGTCCTTAATCTTTCTCCCATCTCTCTCTTAATCTCTCTCACCAAACCTCCAAAATAGATAGAAGGATAAGAAATAACATTGTTGAGTGTTTACCATGTGCTGCTACCTATTACAAGTTTAAAAGGGCTGCAATGAAGACAGCAAGTAACACCAGGATGCAAACCCAGCCAGCAGTAAGGTCATGTCCCTCGTATGACTAATACCACACTCCTTTGCATACTTAACACAAATATTGTCAAGTAAAGATGGGCTCCACTTCAATTATGGACAAGAGGAAATGGTCTTGTCCCCAGGTGATTTAGACAGATAGTAAAAGATTCTGATGAGGTTTTATGAAACCTCAAAGAAATTTGAACTCCTATTTGCTTCAAGATTTCCTTTGCATCTTTTAGTTCTAATGTATCCTAGACAGCTACATACTTGGTGAGAGAAATATTATTGGCTTAGTTTTCAAATCTGCTTTGGAGAAGGTCTGAGTTAGGTGAGAAGGGAATGATGAAAGTCTGGAGCAGAGACCTCCACCCACCAATAAAAAAAAAAAAAAAAAACAAAGGAGCACTCCCAGGAAGCCCTGGAGCTCAGCAGGAAATTAGCTGAGGAAATTAGCTGATTAGCATTGACAGTTTAACACCTGTTCCTTAAAACAAATATTCTAGTATCTGAAAGTCCCCAATTACCTATATGTCTACTGCAATAGAAGTGTTTTAAAGATTTTGTTCTTATACATAAAACTGACCCAATACATAAGAAAAATATAACAATAAGCAAGTCCTTTTCTGTTGCTGATAAGTCGTTTACTTATATTAACTTACCTTTTGAATTTGACCTGCCCCTTGAGATATTGGAATAAAATGAGATACTGCAACAGGATGTGTCGACGAAAGTTACTGTCACTCAGTTGCAAATCCATCAACTACTCAAAAAACAAGCACACACACACACACACAAAAACAACACATTAAAATCAAGTTTTGCCTAAAGGTACAAACTGTGCTACTACAGAAATGGAAGATTTCAATTCAATTAAAAAAACATTTGTTGAGAGCTCACTGCATGAGAGGCATTGTTGCACAAGCCCACGGAGTAGCAAAGGCTTTGTTTAGATTTCTTGATTGTTTATGCCATGAGATATTCATTTTGGTGGACAACAATGTTCTATCTGTGATCCTGACATTAGGATAAAATAAGGCAGAAATGTAAGCTGGGTGTTGTGGCACATGCTTATGGTCCCTGCTACTAAGGAGGTTGAGGTGGAAGGATCACTTAGGCCCAGGAGATTGAGACCAGCCTGGGCAACACAGTGAGACTATATCTCAAAAAAAGAGCTTGAGCCCAGGAGTTCAAGACCAGCCTGGGCAACATTGCAAGACCCTATCTCTAAATTTAAAAAATAAAATTCCAAAAGTAAAAAGTGTGACTGCCACTTTCCCACATATAAAAAAATAATGGCCAAAGGAGAAGTTTTTATGGATAAATAGCACAATATCAATATCATTTTTGTAGCTCTAGAAAGTGCTTGCAACAGAGGCGGTACTCAGTAATACACAAGAAAGAATTAGAGGTGAAGAATCATCTGTGAATTAAATGGGGTTCTCTTTTAGCTTATAGAGAAAACTGCATCCTACTTAATTTATTACAGATTGTGGATTAGAAAGGACTTGAAGATCATTTATGGGGAAACTCTTCTTCAACAATTCTGCCATCTAGCAGGTTCTACTGTAAGAATGACCTCTAGTGATGAAAGAAAGTAATTCTGATTAAGTCCATAGAGCACTAAAGGAAAGGTGAAGTTTATTATATCCACAAACCTGTGCTGGTTCTATCTTCAAGAACTATAGCAACAAAGGAAGCCGCCTCCTTCTACACGAATCACTAGCAAAACAGCTGAAAGCCCTAGTTACCAGTTTCAGTTCACTGTCCCAAGTTCTGGTGGCTCTACTTCTTGTGGCATGGTTCCATCTATGAACTCAGACTAACGCATGAGCCTTTTTATCCACTAGCAACCTCCTCTCCACACTGCTGGCTCTTAAGCAAGCCCCATTCTTTAAAAATATGATCAGCCTTCCAAGTCAGGTTTCCCTCACCTTTAGGGATTGAATATTTGATTCTGTTATTTATCATATAAACTCTCCTATCCCAACTGGAAATATGAATTGCAGGTCATCAGTCTTCCCTTCTTCCAATTTGTGGGCAACTTGACCGTCTCCACTTACACACTGAGTTCCTTGACTTCAACTCATCTGACAGTCACATCCCCTCTGCTTTGGCTACTTTCTACCATGTGATCACTCCCAGCTGCCCCTGCTCTGGAATCTTTTAATTCACAATCCAATCACACCACGACCTCTATCCCTCTTAGGTCTCTCACTCACTTGCTCCTGATATATCTACTATTTAGAGACCTTAAGTCCCTTGAACTGTCTATTCTCTGTTAGTCTCATCCTGTTTATATTATGATTCTATTTTAGTCTAGGTAAGGGGTCAGCAAACTTTTTCCTAAAGTGCCAAATGTTATAGTAAATATTTTTAGGCCTTGTAGACCAAGAGGCACATTATGGATTTTATATAGGTACCAATGTAAACATCTAAAATGTAAAAACACCCAAACAAGTAGTAGGCCAGCCTTGCCCGTGGGGTTCTCATTAAGTAAAATCTCACCATCATCATTTATACACCAGCTGAGATCAAAATTTTAAATTATGAATATTTCAAATGTTCGAAAAGGTATAGTTAAGTAATACAACCTTCATGTACCTACTACCCAGTTACAGTAAAAATCCTAACATTTTCACTTGCTCCACATTTGTTAAATAGAATAGAAACTGTTGAAGCTCCCTCTATCATCTCCCTACTACATCCCTAGTATTATTCCTTCCCCTCCCTCTACTGTGGTAATACACTACCATCTATTTAGTGGTAGGACTTAGGATTCTTATGCATATTTTATACTCTTACTACATATGCAGACATCTACAGATATACTTTGCATGTTTTCAAACTCAATACTCTATACTATACACATTATTCTGCAATTTCCTTTCTTATATAACACTATGTTTGAAATTTACCCATGTTAATGCCTGTAGCTCTAGTTCAGGAGTTGGCAATTTTTTTCTGTTAAGGACCAGTCAGAAAATAATTTAGTTTTTGTGGGTGGTTATGGTCTGTCACAGCTATTCATTTCTGCTGTGGTAGTGCAAAAGCAGTCAAAGATAATGTACAAATGAATCAGTGTGGCTGTGTTCCAATAAAACTTATTTACAAAAATAGTAAGCCAGATTCACCAACCACTGCTCTAGTTCATCCATTTTCAGTGCTTTACAGAACTCTATTGTGTAATGTTACCATGATTTATCACCCAGTCTCCTGCTTATGAACATTTAGGTTGTTTCCAAACTTTCACTTACAAACACAATATTTACAAACAAAGGTGCAGTGAGTCTTATATATTTCCTTGTGCATGTGGGTGATTCCGCAGGGGTCATATTTGGGAACAAAAGTTTTTCTTTTTTTTTTGAGACAGGGCCTCGCTTTGTTGCCCAGGCTAGAGTGAGTGCTGTGGCGTCAGCCTAGGTCACAGCAACCTCAAACTCCTGGGCTCAAGCAATCCTGCTGCCTCAGCCTCCTGAGTAGCTGGGACTACAGGCATGCACCACAGGCATGTCCGGCTAATTTTTTTCTCTATATATTAGTTGGCCAATTAATTTCTTTCTATTTATAGTAGAGACGAAGTCTCACTCTTGCTCAGGCTGGTTTCGAACTCCTGACCTCAAGCAATCTGCTCGCCCCGGCCTCTCAGAGTGCTAGAATTACAGGCGTGAGTCACCGCACCCAGCCAGAGAACAAGAGTTTTAACTTCACTAGTTATTATAAAATTGTTATTCAAAGCAGTTGATTCAATTTATACGTCAACTAACAGTGTATGGAAGTCCTCATTTTCCCACACTTTTGCTAATGTCGTTGTTAGGCTTTTTAATTTTTGCCAGTTTGGTAAGTGTGAAATGTTTATCTCATTATTTTACTTCTATGAGAGATATTCAGTATCCTTTATAAACTCATTAGCTATTCAGGTTTCTACATCTGTAAATTACATAACATTTTTTCCATTTTCCATTTGGTTGTCTTTTATTGTGGAATATTGTGAATAGTGATCTTTTCCAGTTATATAGGTGGCCAATATCTTCCCCTAGTCTGTGGCTTGTTTTTCACTTTACCTACGGTATCTTTTACTATTCAAGACTTCTATATTTCAATATTAACTGTTAATATAAAATTGATATTTTCCTTCCTGATTTTTCTGTGGCTCAAGAAATCTTTCCCTACTCCAAATTTACATATTTCAGATTTTCTTCTAAATGTGCAAAAGTTTTGCTTTTCTCAGACTTTTAATTAACCTAGAATTGATCTTTGTGCATGTACTGAAGTATGGATTGAACTTCAGTTTTTCCATATGGATGAGTTGTCCAAGTAACATAAAAAATAATCCATCCTTTCCTCGTTAATTTGTAATGCAACCTCTTTTGTGTATCAGCTTTTCTATAATTCAGGCTTTCTAGTGTTTGTTTTTTCATCTTTATATCAGTACTAATAATTACCTGTCTTAAATATTTCAGCTTTAGAGATCTTAATATCTGACAAGGCATGTGTTTCCCCTTTCTTCAAAAATTTCTAAGTTACTCCTGCCTCTTTGCTTTTCCATAAAAACTTTACCATTAACTTTTTGAGTGCCCTCAAAAAAACCTGTTTGGATATTGATTCAAAATACACTGAATCAATGAATAAACTGGGAAGAGGTGGCACTGGGTCTTCATATCAATAAATATAGTCAAACCACTCCATTTTTGTAATTTTTCTATATGAAGATTACTCTTAGGTATTAATTTTCATTGCTAATTTTGAATAACATGTTATAATTGATTACTAGTTTATAGGAAAACTATTGATGTTTCTCTTCTAACCTTGATGAAGCCTCACTAGTTCCAAGTTTGTTGGTTCTCTTGGATTTTCTTTATAGACGATTACATTGTCTTCAAATAGGGATAGTTTGGTCTTTTCTTTCTAATACTTACAGCTCTTATTTCTTTTTTGTTTTTTCTCTTATTGAAATGGTTAAGTCCTCCAGTATAGTGTTGAACAAAAATATGGTTAGTGGACATCAATGTCTTGTTCTTGAATTCAATGAGAACACTTTTTTAGTTTGATCATTATGTATGATGTTTGCAATAGGGTTTTTATCAATCTCCTTTATCAACTCAGAGAAAATTCCCTTCTATTTCTATTTGTTTTTGTAATGAATATTAGATTTATTGAGTTTTCTTGGCTTCTAAGATGATCATATAGTTTTGAAAAATCTTTAACTGGTTAATTTGGTATTACATTCATCTTTCTGATGTTGAACCACACTTACATTCCTAGGATAAATCCTATTTAGACTCTACTAACTACTTCATTTGATTTGTGAGCTTTAAAAAACATTTTTTTCATTTCTATTTATAAGATTGAAAAATACACTTTTCTTATTTTGTCCTTCTTGGGATGTTTTTTTTTTAAGTTGTAATCTTAATTAAGAACTGGGCTACTTTTCCTCTTTTTCTTATTTCTGAAAATTTCCAATTACAATAAGAATGATCTATTCTTTTAGGTGTTGATAATATGCGCTTAAAAACCTCTGGGCCTAATGTCTTTCAAACAGCAAAACATGTCATTTTGAGTGCCTTTTTTCTTTTCTGAGATGCAGTCTCACTCTCTCAGCCAGGCTGGAGTGCACTGGTATCATCACAGCTCACTGCAACCACAAACTCCTGGGCTCAAGCGATCCTCCTGAGTAGCTGGGACTATAGGTGTGTTCCAATACATCTAGCTAATTTGTCTATTTTTTGTAGAGATGAGGTCTTGCTAAGTTGCTCAGGCTACTCTAGAACACCTGACCTCAAGCAATCCTCTTGCTTTGGCCTCCCAAAGTGCTAGGATTACAGGTATGAGCCACTGTGTCCAGCTGCTATTATTTTTTAAAAAATGGTTATTCATTTATTTAGTTTTCTACTTTTTATGAGTCTATTTTGGTAATTACATTTTTCTACAGAATTTCCATTTCATTAGCTTTAAAATTTAACTGAAGTTGTTTGGAACATATTCTTTTACACATTTCAAATATCTCTATATTTTTAACGATGTCCACTTTTATTGCTAATATTATTTGCTAGTATCTTTTCACTTTTTTCCTTGCTCAGTCCTGCTCTAGATTTTTTAATAAAATTTCCTTTTCAAAGAAATAGCTTTTGTTTTTTCGCTGATGTATTCTATAATTTTTGTTCTATTTCATTAATTTGTGCTATTACTTCTGCTATTTTCTTGAGGTTTATTCTGTACTTTTTCTAGCTTCTTCTGTTGAATGTTCAATTTGTCATTCTTTCCTGATTTTTTTCATTAATTCATATAAAGCCATAAGTTTCCTTTTATGTCTCACTTTATTTGTAACCTACACCTGACATATCTTTTCTGTAATTACAATTTTGATACATAACATATTCATAACAAATTTGGAATATCCATTATGATTTCTTCTTTAACTCCTAGGGAATGCATTTATGTTTCCACACATTTGCCTCTTTTTAAGCTATTCTTTTTGTAGTTCCAATTTTATAGTTCTACTTTAACTGTAGCCAGAGAACATATTCTGCATGATATGTAACCTTGGAAATTTGCTAAGACTTCCTTTATGACCTGGTACATAGTCAAATTTTGTGAATGCTCCATGTAGACACAAAAAGAATATTGCCTCTACTTGTTTTGTACAGGTTTCCACCTATACTACATTAAGCTTATTACTTTTATTGTTCAAATCTTCCATATACTTACTAATCTTTGGTCTACCTGATCCACCAGTTTTTGATGGAAGAATTTAAAAATACCCCACTGTAACTGTCCATATGCTAACTTCTCATAATTTTGTAAGTTATGCTTAATATATTTTGAGAACATATTGTGGATTTAAGTTCATGAGGTTCATGATATCTCTTTAGTGGTTTGTTCATTTACTATGTAGTTTTTTTATCCTATTTATGCCTTGGATCTTACATTCTATTTTATTTGGTATTTCTATAGCTTTTTGTTGTTGTTGCTGGTCTTAGCCTGGTATGTCTCTTTCCATACTAATATTTCCATCTTTTTAAATAGTTTTGTTTTAGGTATGTATCCCTTGTGGATACAAATTATTACATGCTCCACATTCCATTTATTAAATTTCTTTTCCACATGTTTTAAGCTTCTTAGGTCTGCTTTTCTTCCTTATTAATGCAAATCAGCGGAATTACAGACCTTAGCTATGCACAGCAAATGAACTAGGAAGGGATAAAATTCTGAGATGTAAAACTCATTAAAGGATGCTGCTGCTGCCCCTTGGAAGACAAATATATCAAAGGCAGTCTGGTGCATGTAAAGCTCAGAGCATCTGTGTAAATGTAAATCTATTTACTTTTGAGCCCTTAGTGAAGTAGGGTGAACAAAAAGACCTTCTACCCACCTTATCTGAGCTAGTTCAGAATATTTCCTTTCCTTAAAAATACAAGTACTCTAGTATAATCTCTAGTTTGCCTAATAATTTAATAATTTCTTCTGTTGACTGTCAGAGTCATTTTTTTTTCTTTTGTGAGGAAACCCATGTGAATTGTGTCAGGAAGTAGGATGATGGAAAAGGAGCATGGCTGCTGGAGTTACATATTTCTCAAAAAAAAAAAAAAAAAAGAGATGAGTATGTAAAAAAAAAAAAAACCCAATTATACAGTTTCTACTGTATATAACCCTGATCAGAACTGTATGTCATGAGAGAGTTCCGGGAAAGTACAAAATCTCTCAAGTGTACTGGATTACCATTTTAAATTGTTTAAAGGCACCACTAAGTACTTACGTAATCCTGGATAAGGTGTTAAAAATCTCTCTAGACTATTAAGAAATCAAGCCCAAACTCCAGATGTTATGAATATACCTATTCTACTCCTAGTCTGGGAAAAAATAAAGGTTTCACCATCATTATAATTACAAAAGAGAGCCATAATTTAAACTTCTAATTTTCACAAATCGATTAGTTGCTAAATTAGGGTTTAGAAGACTAAACTGTGAAATAGCTATTTGGAGTAAGTACTTTCCATATATCTTATTCAACTAAATGATAAAACATTTGGTTTCTAAGAAAAGAAATGTATAAAACAATTGTATAAAAACAACTGAATTATAAATTTAAATAGTATTCCTATTTTCCAGTAATTATTTTTTCTTTCTTTTTAAAGACAGGGTCTCATTCTGTTGTCCAGGCTGGAGTGCAATGGTGCAATCATAGCTCACTGCAACTATGAACTTTTGGGCTTCTGCTTCAGCCTCTGAAGTAGCTAGGACTATAGGTTGTGTGTCACCACAGCCAGCTAATTTTTTTTTGTAGAGATGGCATCTTGCTATGTTGCCCAGGCTGGTCTTGAACTGCTGAGCTCAAGCAATCCTCCCACCTCAGCCTCCCCAAGTGCTGGGATTACAAGCATGAGCCACTGTGCCTGACCATTTTGCAATAATTCTTTAAATACTTTCTTTCAAAAATAAGTTCTTAAGAAAAATGAAAATTCTAATTTTAGTCTAAAGGTCTCAGGTGTCCTTGCTGAGTTATAAAAAAAAGACATTGTCCACTGAAGGCAGGAGCTGTCAGGTCTCAACCCTTTTTAGTAGAAAAGCAACTTAAAGATACAGTCACAAATTAAAGGCTGTTAAGAAACTTTCTGTTCTAATACAGTTATATGTCACGTAAAGACGGGGATACATTCTGAGAAATGAATCATCAGGCAATTGTGTCACCGTGTGAACATCCTAGAGTGTACTTACACACACCTAGATGGTACAGCCTGTTGCTCTCTAGGCTACAAGCCTGTAGAGCATGACACTGTGCTGAATACTGTAGGCAAGTATAACACAATGGTAAGTATTTGTATATCTAAACACAGAAAACATACAGTAAAATAGTTATAATGTTACGGCACCACCATTGTATAAGGGGTCTGTCGTTGACTGAAAAGTCTTTATGTGGCACATAACTGTACTTTTAAGAAGATTTAGAGGATTGTAATACTCCTCAGTAAAATAAATATGAAAACTTTAAATTTTGATCCCATTTTCCTTAATACTCTTAATTAATGTAAAACATAAACTCTTTAATGTTTTACATTAGTGTAGTTTTTAAGTTTTGGGTTTAAAAATTGGCTTTATGGGCCGGGCGCTGTGGCTCACGCCTGTAATCCTAGCTCTTGGGAGGCCGAGGCGGGCGGATTGCTCAAGGTCAGGAGTTCAAAACCAGCCTGAGCAAGAGCGAGACCCCGTCTCTACTATAAATAGAAAGAAATTAATTGGCCAACTGATATATATATAAAAAAAAAAATTAGCCGGGCATGGTGGCGCATGCCTGTAGTCCCAGCTACTCGGGAGGCTGAGGCAGAAGGATCACTGGAGCCCAGGAGTTTGAGGTTGCTGTGAGCTAGGCTGACACCACGGCACTCACTCTAGCCTGGACAACAAAGCAAGACTCTGTCTCAAAAAAAAAAAAAAAAAAAAATTGGCTTTATGCCTCTTCTTTGATTTAACCAGAGTAAAAAAAGATGCAAACATGAAATTTTAGTAAATATAAGATTTTTTTCTGCCTACAAAAGGCTAAATTAAATGGAATTTCTTAAATAATACAGGTTATTGTGTTGTTACCTATATTAACATTTAGGATTATTAAAGTATAAATATGGGTGAACAACTAAATCAAGCTGTGATTAAATAGCCAATGTTTAGATACTAGTTTTCATAAACCTCAGACAATACTGCAAATTATGTGAATCTACAGAATATTCCTATACTATCTGGTAAAGTTTTAATAAACTATAATCCTAAAGAAATTTCTAAAAACATTAAAATTCAGACACAGAAAAAGTAAGTACCTAACCACTATATGATTCATGTATTTTTCTTTTCTTTTCTTTTTTTTTTTTTTGAGACAGAGTCTCGCTTGTTGCCCAGGCTAGAGTGAGTGCCGTGGCGTCAGCCTAGCTCACAGCAACCTCAAACTCCTGGGCTCAAGCAATCCTGCTGCCTCAGCCTCCCGAGTAGCTGGGACTACAGGCATGCGCCACCATGCCCGGCTAATTTTATATATATATTAGTTGGCCAATTAATTTCTTTCTATTTATAGTAGAGACGGGGTCTCGCTCTTGCTCAGGCTGGTTTTGAACTCCTGACCTTGAGCAATCCGCCCGCCTCAGCCTCCCAGAGTGCTAGGATTACAGGCGATTCATGTATTTTTAACCTACGTATCTTCGACTATATATACGAACATGTTTGTTCTTGATACTCAAATTAAGGCGACAAAGTAAATCAGTTAATGTAATTAAATGTAATATAATCAAACATCCTTGATAGAATTGTTTTAAAAACTAAGGCCAGGTGGCTCACGCCTGTAATCCTAGCACTCTGGGAGGCCCAGGCAGGCGGATTGCTCAAGGTCAGGAGTTCAAAACCAGCCTGAGCAAGAGCGAGACTCTGTCTCTACTATAAATAGAAAGAAATTAATTGGCCAACTAATATATATAAAAAATTAGCCGGGCATGGTGGCGCATGCCTGTAGTCCCAGCTACTCGGGAGGCTGAGGCAGGAGGATCGCTTGAGCCCAGGAGTTTGAGGTTGCTGTGAGCTAGGCTGACGCCCCGGCACTCATTCTAGCCTGGGCAACAAAGTGAGACTCTGTCTCAGAAAGAAAAAAGAAAAAAAAAACAACAAACTAGTATTAAGCTTTAAAGATTAAACATTGATCTAGCTTTTGATTTAAAGTGAAAAAGAAAAAGTAAAAAAAAAAATTAAACATTGATCTATTAAAACACGCATATCAAGGTATTTTGAGTTAATAAATACTTGTGTAAAACAGAGGAGGGAGACTGATTAACTTAGAGAGAAAAAAATTTTTTGCCCCTAGGTATGTAGTTTGTTCTCAAAGGTAATAAAATGTTTTTTTCCCTCTATATATTCTGTCCAGGAGTCAGTAGTTATTGCCCTCATCAGAAAACATTTTCTTTTCAAAAGTCTGTTAACGTTTATAAATATAATGACTTCATTATGCCCACGGACTGTTGTAAAAATGTAAAAAAGTTCTCATTTCTAGAGGACCTAAAACTTTTATAACAGTCTTTCTGCTGTAGCAATCATTTATTTCTATTACTTTGGCTAACAACCAGGTGGGCCATTTCTTAGTCTATCTTTGCTTTTAACTTTCTTATAAGCAAATGACCAGTCTCCTCTGCCAAGCCTTTCAGATTGTCCTCCAAAATTAGGCTCCCAATTCAGAGCCTACATTGGCAGGGTATCTTCTGTACCCTGATTTGTCTTTTCCTAGATGGCTGCTACTTGGTAGCATCAAAGACTTTCCTCTCTTATCTTGCTTGTATAACCATGGCTGCACTCACATACAGAGGTAGTTCTAAAAATAATTATGAATCATGAGTATGCTCTAAATTTTCTAATATGCTCAATGATATTTAAAGAGCTTTTCTATTTTTCAGGCCTACAGAGTACAAAGTGTCACAATAAAGAGGGTAACTCATGTTTTTTGCCCTGCGGACCACTTCAAGTCAATTTTATTTATATTAAAAAAATGTCAATCTTATGAAAAGGTTTTAGTGTATTTACCTTTTCAGGATAGGTGGAAGCATACATGCTAAGACTAAAGTGACTGTCCATAAAACACTGTGAATTGCAAAGTTTGTAAAGCCCTTAAGATTCAATGCCTTCACTGCCCACAGAACTTGGATTCAGCAGATAGTCAAACATTAAAATGGAATTCTGAAAAAGAAACTAAGCCTAGAGTTTGTACATAATTCAACTAAAATGGCTGGAAAGATTGCCTATAGCTTGTATGACAATGAGATCTATAGTAATCAGAAGCCTTAGTTTCTTTCTCTCCTCATGAAATAATAACACTTGGCCAAAAAGGTTTCCATTACTTCCCCAGTGGCCACCCAAAGCACAACATCAATGTACCATAAATAACACTGTGTTAGATTTTTTCAAAGCAAGAATCATGTCTGTCAAATTATTCTAATCACAACTGTTTGAGAAACCCTACCAGTTGACTAGGATGGATGGTGTCAAGACATAAAGCCTGATGACTTTTATACCAAGATTTGTCAATGGAAAATCTTATTGAGAACTGCTGAGTGCTAACATGGTTTTAAAAGTAGGTATAAGGCCATCCATCTTGGATTTATAAGAAAATATCAGCCTCACTCTTTTAACAGGTTTTTGCAATTTATTTCTTTTGCTATTAATTTCTTTTCCTCCCTGGGAACATGGACCGATCGATCTAGTTTCTACTTAACTTTCAGACGATAGTAACAACCTGCAGGGAAGTTCACAGTAGAGTCCTGGAACTACCTGGAGGGCTGGCTCTGTCTCTGGCCTGCAGACAAGGAAAACTCAAGCTATCTTCCAGAGCTGTCAAAAAACTTCCTAGACCTGTTTAAAGTTAGTCCCATAGTGAACACAACTGAGGAGACTATAAAAAAAGTGTAGGTGGTTAGCCTGCCTGCTGGTCAACAGGAGGGTCTTGTTTCTGACTTCATTTACTCCTAACCAGGCTGTAACAGGTCCCATAAAGCAATAGACCTATCTTTGCCTTTACTATATAAAGATTCGGCCTTAGGTACCTCTCAAATGGATACGGAAGAGAGAACTTAAGGCAGAGCCACAGTATTGGTTGTTTTTTAAAAGTTCCTGGCAGTAAGAAACTATGACCAAAAGTCCTAATTAGAGCCTCTTCACACCAAGCAGAGACTGAGCAGAATGAGAATTCTCTTTTCTCCATAAAAAAAGAACGGCCTAATTACCACACCGGGGTCAAACAGTGCGTGACTATGGGTAACCACCTTGGTAACTGCTAGCTACTATTTCACCTAATCTTTTTCATTTGGTCATTAAGTCTCAAATGAAAAGTGAAGAGGATTTATCATTCAGAAGGACTGGCTGAAGCCTATACCTAGTTACTGTTACTATACATTTTTCAGAGAACTCAAAGATACAAAAACACATTCCTTTAACCATCATGTTAATTAAAGTTTCTGTGTATGACCTCAGACTAACCTTAAAGAAGGTTACTTGTCCACTCCATTAAAAAAGTAAAAGGCCAGGCTTGGTGGCTCATGCCTGTAATCCTAGTACTTTGGGAGGTTGAGGCAGGAGGATCGCTTGAGGCCAGGAGTTCAAGGCCAGCCTGAGCAAGTGTAAGACCCTGTCTTTACAAAAAATAGAAAAATTAGCCAGGCATGGTGGTGCACGGTTGTGGCCCCAGACACTGGGGAGGCTGTGGCAGGATGACTGCTTAAGCCCAGGAGTTTGAGGCTGCAGTGAGCTATGATCACACCACTGTACTCTAGCCCAGGCAACAGGACAAGGTCCTATCTCAAAAAAATAAATAAATAAAAGAAAACACACACACACACAGATGTTTCAGCACTATATTTAGCAACTGATATCTAGGGGAAACTTCTAAGAAAGAAGGTACAGGCCAGGCATGGTGGTTTACACCTGTAATCCTAGCACTCTGGGAGGCTGAGACAGACTGCTTGAGGTCATGAGTTCAAGACCAGCCTCAGCAACATCGAGACCCCAACTCTACTGAAAATAGAAAGAAATTAGCCAGACTACTAAAAATAGAAAAAATGGGCATGGTGGGGCACGTCTGTAGTCCCTTGGGAAGCTGAGGCACAAGGATTGACTGAGCCCAGGAATTTGAGGTTGCATGACCTACTCTGATGCCATGGCATTCCACTCTCGCCGGAGTAACAGAATGAAACTATCTCAAAAAAAAAAAAAAAAAAAAAAAAAAACCCAGAAAGAAGGTACAATAACTTACAAAGACTCCTATTTTATTTGTGGAACCTATGCCTTCCGGTAGTTGCCACATGATTTGCCTGTCTCTAACTATAAAATTATATCATCCTTGCCATGCATCATTTTCTGGCTCTCTCTAAGGAAAAGTCTGACCACCTTCATGTAAGCAAAACATGGTGCTTCTGGGTAATAATAATCCCACTGGCATGGGTCACGGGCCCTCCTGCAACGGTAAGATCTAACTATGTAATGGCAAGACCACTTCTCTAAAACTGCTCACCAATGAAATGACAGGTGATAAAATTATGCTCCAAATAATCATAGCTTTAGATTTCACTTTAGCTACTTCTTACCGGCAAGAAATAAGGTACCAATATCTCTGAAAAAAATGAGTGCTTTTCCATGATTTAGCAAATCTACATCAAAAGAAAGTTGAAAGTAACATCAGACCAGAGATTGGCATGTATTCAGGGGGGATGGCTTTTTTTTGGGAATCCTGGGATTAAAACTCTGTGTAAGGTATTTTAAGGTACAGAGATGCTGGAAAGCTTCCTTCTCATTGGGGCAGTAAAGCTTATGAAATGTTACCTACAGCATATTTTTAATGCTATAGGTAATGCATTACAAATATTTTCACTTGGATATTAAGCAGTAAACACTGGAAATACACCAGAAACATACGAAAAATGTATAAGAAGGCTCTAAATTTAAGAGAAGTTTGTTGTTTAAGAGGCAACAAAGAGGGGATGTGAAAATGCAAAACACTACATGCCTTATATTCTCTTTAGTACAATTCTTTGTGCCTTTTCTATTTTTCATAATGTAAGTTTTAAGCTTCTTAAAGCTGCTTTTACCTTCCTCATGGCATTAATTAACTAATGGAATTCTAGTGCTTAAGCTTGAAAGCCCATGCTCTCCTAACTGCTAAGTGAAAGCAAATTCACAAAGATACAGAAAAGGAAACATTAGAAAGCCAAGACTGATAAAGTAAATGGAGAATGATATGAAAGCACCAATCTCACACTCCAATATGGAGATTTCTCTGAAAATGTTTACTCCTGCTGTTTTCTATTATTATGATGTCCTTTGGCCCGGTGTGGTGGCTCACGCCTGTAATCCTAGCACTCTGGGAGGCTGAGGTGGGAGGATTGCTTGAGCTCAGGAGTGTGAGACTAGCTTAAGCAAGAGTGAGTCCCTATTTCTACCAAAAAGAAAAGAAAAGAAAAAAAAAATCAGCTGTGCATTGCATGTGCCTGTAGTCCTAGCTACCCAGGAGGCTGAGGCAGGAGGATCGCTTGAGTCCAGGAGTTGGCGGTTGCAGTGAGCTAGTGACACCACTGCACTCTACTGAAGGCAACTGAACATCCCTCCTCACAAACCTCTATTCCTTCATATTAAAAAGAAATAAAAATTAAAAAAAGATGTCCTTAGAAATGTTACTTGTACAAAAAAAAAATCTTTTAAGACATCCACAAAGTTGAAATGTCCTAGGAAATATACTCATAATGCCTAAAAGTATACAATTCTTACTGGTTGTTTATTTTGTAACTTTTTTGTTCTCAAAATAAAATTGACACCTTAGCTTTCTGAAAGGTGTATGTCTTTGAGAAGCAAAGAGAAGAACTTTGGGATTGTCTTCCCCTCTTCCACACAGGTAAGAGTTTTGAATTCCTTACTCAACCAAAAAGAGTTTATGTTTCTTTCAAATTAACAAGTAGAGCTGGAATTTAAAAAATCCAATCTGATAATGTCTTATTAGGTAAATTAAATCAGTTTATACCTATTATTACCCATATATTTGGACTCATTTCTACCTTCCCTTTTGTTCCTTTTTCCTTCCCTTCCTGCTGTCTTTGGATTTATAAAGTAATCTAGGTTCCTCCCTGCCTCCCTTTTGATCTGTTTGCTGTTTGGGAGCAAGAGGTTGGTTTTCTTTCAGTAGTTACTCTTTTAATTTACATAAAAAGTCTAAAGTTATTCAGCCTTCCTTTCTTACTCCTGAAGATTACAAGGACTATAATAAGTTTAAATTATTCATTAAACATCTCTGCTTTCCCCTCCCATATTGTTTCTGCTGTCATTTAGTGAAGTCCCACATTAATAAAAATCTGTTTAATTATAAAAAATTTTTTAAATCACTTGTTAGGACTTTGTTTTTATAGTCAAAGGTAAATTTACTGTCATACTTTTCAAGTTTTGTGCTCACCATTGTTTTTTGTATCCCACTCCTTTCTTATGGGTTCAATTTCCTTCTTCCTGAAGAACATCCTTTAGTGTTTCTCAAAGTGAGGGTCATTGAGTGGAAAGTTTTCCCAATCTTTGAATAAAAATGTCTTTCTTTCATCCAGTCTTAAGTGCATTTAGCTGGGCATGAAATTCTAGATTGAAAGTTATTTTTTTCTCAGCACTTTAATATTTCTCCACTGTCTTCTGATATTGATGTTTGATATCTATCATAAATCTACTAATAGTCAAATAGCTGTTCCTTCCCAGTATATCTTTTTTATCCTTTGGTGGCTTTAAGGTTTCCTCTGTATTCCTAGAGTTACAGTATGATGTGCTGAAGTGTGGATTTATATTTCTTTATCCTGCTTGGTAGTTGTAGCATCCTTTAAAGCTGAGGACTTGGGTCTTCCTTCAATTCTTTTCAATAGTTTCTCTACCATTCCCTCCATTTTGTTCTCTGGAAATCCTATTAGACAGATGTTGGAAATGCTCAATCTATTCTTCATGGCTTTTAATTGCTCTTTCACTTAAAAAAAAATCTGCCTCTTTGTGCTGCATTCTGGATGAAGTTCTCATCACTATCTCCAATTCACTAGTTCTCTTTTCATCCACGTCTAATCTATAGTTTAATTCTGTGTGCTGTGCTTTGGTTTCAATGATTATTACTTTAAAATTTCCAAGACATCCAATCCATAGTCATAATCAACAGTCCTAGTTTCTTCCTGCCTGCTTCTGTTTTATGATTTCTTGCTCTCTTTCAGTAGATGCTATCTCGTCAATTATCTTTTTGAGTATCCAAAACAAATACAAAGTCTTGATCATGCTGTGTTTTTCCTCTGGCATAAATATATGTATATCCCAATAGCTGATTTTGCTGGTGATATTTCTTAGTATTAGATTTCTTTATGGATTTTGGAATTTTAATTTATCAAAGAGTTTTAAATGTGAGCCTTTTCTTTTGGGATATTTGTTTACTTCTCCTTCTTTACCTGTCTGTGTACACCCTTTCCTGTCTAGCAGTTTTGCATTTGCTTCTGCCAGGGCCCCTGGGCCCAAATCTGGAAAAAGTCTTATGGTGACTTTTTGGAGCAGCTATTTCCTGAGTATACTGGGATATCACATATCCGGTCACTGAGCAAGAAGATGGATACAAAGCTGTGTCTTTGTTATCCCTAGGACTGCAACTTCCTATAAAACCATAGCCCTTGGCAAAAGATTGGCAATATTTTTTTTAGTTTCTTTTCAAAAGTGAGTAAAGTTCCGGCCCAGTCCCTGGCTTCAAGTAGTGTATCTGGCTCTGGCCCCTGGTCCCACATGGAGCACATTTGGTCTCTGTTACTTATAGTCAAACTCCTGGGTGCAAACCACCTGCTCTGGATAGAGTCCAGCAGGCCAAGGCTTCAGTTTTGCCCACTACTTGGCATTTCTCGTCCACAAAGATATTTATCTTGTTTTTGGAAGTCCAGCTTTGTATTTTTTGTTTTCTCTTTTTACACTTTACCTGTCACTGCTATGTGTCTGGAGCAAAGGACTGAGTTGAAACATAAGCTCAATGTGCCATCTAACTAGAAAATTTACACAATCCAGTACCATTATATTTGAACAAAATTTACTTATTAAAAATGTATAAGCAAGATTAACAGGGAACTTTTAAATCTCTTATTTATACCTAGATGATAAACTAATTACAAAATATTATTTCCATAAATGCAAATTAAATTCTAACTTGAGGTTTAAAATATATATACTTGAAAGTAATTAAACTGCATTTATTCCAAAATACATCTACAAAACAGACTTAATGTAGAATAGCCTCTTTCACCTTTGATATCAAATTAATTCTACTTGTGCAAGGAAGAAATGGGACTCTAGCTTTAACCAAAAATAACTTAAGAAATATTTCTATTCAAGTTAACATAAAATGGCAATCAGCTAAATAGAAATAAAACATAACTGTTTCTTATTATGCTTAGTGAAAAAGAAAAGATTTATACCTTTTCACTTGTTAAAAATTTTGCAAAATATACATGCTCTCCTCCTGTTTTCAATTCTTCCATCTTTTTCCTTGAGGCCTGAGTATCATCTAATTTATAACTTTTAAAAACAGCTAAAACTTCTTCAGAATACTGCAAAATAAAAATATTAGTTAGTTTTACTTGAACTGTTGCCCCAAAATTTGTTCATTGTCTTTCTGTATCAAAATACCTAGAATTTACTCCCAGCCAACCAAATATATATATTGTAAGACACATTAAACAAGAAAAATTATAGCAAAATGGGGGTAAAAACTATTTTGTATGAGATTTCATGGTATTGTAAAAGTAAAAATAAACTCTCCTAAAGAAACATGATTTCTTATGAAGTTACTGTAAAGGGCTGAGAAAGAAATGCTTTGAGAACACACAGAAATTTACCAGTGAAATTGTTTATCCAGCTGTGAAAACTCTCAAGCATTTATTTTAAAGACTATGACCAAATAAAACAATGATGTCAAATTCTCTCCACTTGGAAGACAATTCCAGGTGATTTCTACTAAATAATTACCCTGAATTTGGATGGTGTCCTTCGCTCACCAAAAAACTGCATGTAAAATAGACTCTTAAAAATAACATAGTGGCTCACACCTGTAATCCTTACACTCTGGGAGGCCGAGGCAGGTGGATTGCTCAAGGTCAGAAGTTCTAAACCAGCCTGAGCAAGACCGAGACCCCCGTCTCTACTAAAAAAAAAATAGAAATTAATTGGTCAACTAAAAATGTATAGAAAAAATTAGCCAGGCAGGGTGGTGTGTGCCTGTAGTCCCAGCTACTCAGGAGGCTAAGGCAGTAGGATTGCTCAAGCCCAGGAGTTTGAGGTTGCTGTGAGCTAGGTTAACGCCACGGCACTCACTCTAGCCTGGGCAACAAAGCAAGACTCTGTCTCAAAAAATAATAATAATAATAATAATAACAACAACATAGAATACATACATGTAACTTTAAGAGCTACCTATTTATATTGGATTTAGGTTTTATCAAAAAAGGACAACTGATCTTTAAGTACCAAGAAAAATAAAAAGAGTCAATTCTTTTAAAACAGGGGTTGGCACACTTTTTCTGTAAAGGACCAGATAGTAGGTATTTTAGGTTTTGTGGGCTCATAGAGTCTCAGCTGCAACCATTCAGCTATGCCATTATAGCACAAAAACAGCCACAGATTGCAGATAAATGAGTGGTCATGGTTGTATTCCAATAAACTTTGTTTAGAAAGCGATAGGTTGGATTTGGCCAAAGGCCATAGTTTGAGGACCCCTGTTTTAAAAGGATAGCTGAAATAATTTTGTGCAAAGACAGAATGTATTATAAAAAAATTATCAATTTATGCTGACAACATTTACTATATATATAAAAAACTCAAGGCTGTAATCACTAACTTTTAAATACCCAGGTGATTTATAAGCTACTTTATAAAATCAGTGGTTTAAATATTCATTTATAATTTATTGTACAATGTATACATTTCATAACATATATTGTGAAATAAGTATAAAAATATTAAGAGGAAAAATTATACAGTGTAAAGTATGATGGATAAGAGTAAGTTTTAGCTATGCAATCAGTTATAAAATATTGGGCTTTTGATAAAGTCTGACTGGCAACTTACCTTGAGGAAAGTTTTCCATGAAATCTTCTCATAGCATTGCACAGGGTTCCTAAAGTAATCCTGAAGTGACCAGAATTTTCGATACAGGTTGTAATCAATTGGAATGGAGCTAGTAAAATAAATGTTATATTGAATAAATAATTTAAATTCTTTTACAAATATCTAAATGTTCTTAACTTTTCTTGAGTCACAAACCTTTTTCAGAAGCTGATGAAAGCTATGCCCTCTTTTCCCAGAAAAGTATACAATCACAAATACTTATGTAAACTTATAAACAATTTTAGGGAACTCAAAGGCTCCAATAGGCCCTCCTTAACTATACCAGTGGAGCTCCTGAATTTTGGCTGGACACATGGTTATTCAGAATAAAAGATTATATTTCCCAAACTCTCTTGCTGCTAGGTAGGCCATGTGATTAAATTCTGGCCAGTCAGTTGGGAATGGAAGTCATATGTGCAACTTTTCGGCCATGTTTTACCATTCGCCTTTTCCTCTTCCTGCTGGCTAGCATGCAGATGTGAGGGTGAGCCATCTCACACTACAGGGTAAAGGGCAAACACCAAAGGATAGTAGAATAAGAAATTATAAGGTACCTGGGTCCCTAGACAATCTCACTGAGTAGAGCTGTCCTACCAGCCTTGGACTGCCCATTTCCAGATGGTGACATGAGAAAAAAATACATAAACTCTACGTTGTTTAATCCAGTGTTAATTTGGATCTATGTTAAAAGCTATAGGCATTATATCCTAACTACTATACCAAGAAGCTCTACTATGAGACAAACATATAAGGTATATATCAAGTTAGTATCACAAAAATAAGCACTTTCTCTAGTGACTTTATTATGGCATTACTAATCCAACTCCTAATCTGGCTATGTTACAAATCTACGATGCCAATACACATTCTTTTAATTTTTATATTTACAAGCAATCATTGAGCAACCCACATCCAAAAATCCAGAACACTTCTGGTACCAAAGCATTTTGGATAAGGGATACTCAATTTGTATTATAAAATGTTTTAATTTTTAATGTTAAAACAAACATTTCAGGCTTTTTTTAACCCCCAAAATTGCTGTTTCAGTGGAATCCTCTATATCATTCAAAACAGCCAATGAAATCTTTCAATATTACCCATACATCAAAAATGCTTGAGGTATCAACTATTTCATACTCTCAAATATCTGCAAAAATTTTCAACATTATCTCTGTAAAATTAATTTTGTCTGTGAACATTACTGTCATACTACTTCACTCCATTCTTTCGAAATAAACCTTAGTAAGCCGAACCTATAGATTACAGTCAGCATTTTCTCTAAACTTCATGGCCATACAGATACTCAAGGAGATTATAATTTTGTATGGGAAACTGGAGGTTGGTCTAGTGATCCACAGTAGTACCATGTTAAGAGTCCTGCTTTCTCTATTCTGGCCAGTACACAGAAATAAATTAATCTCCCATTCTTTATCTTTGGAATGGATACAGTTAAAATTACTTTTTTTCTGATGATTAGGGAACATCAGGGGAAATATTACAATACTTATTAAAGGATTACAGTAAAATTAAGTGAGTATAACTTTATCACATACCTTTGAAAGTTTTTTGGGGGAAGTGGTGGTTAATGTTTGAAATGTTGAAAAATGCCTTAATTTCTTATAAAGAAATTTTATATATAATTTTATATATAATATAATTTTATATATAATATAAAATAAGGGTGAGCAGAAAAGTATAAAATAATTTATTAGTCTAAAATTCAGTTTTGTACAAAAGTTAAAAAAGTATATAATTGATCTTAGAACAAAGGAAACGTATTTTTGTGAAACAGATGGAAGTACCTTTGATAAAGATTTTCATCAAAGGAAATTAATTCATATTAAGATCACAAACTATAAGTCAATATCATAGTCTTTTTAAAGAATAATTTCATTAAATTTATATCAATTGGTCTATCAGTTCAAGAAAAACATATGCACATCTATACACAGAGTAACACATCACTTATCTTACATTCACACTTCTGACAACTTCAATTATCTGCAACAAAGCTGTGAACTTAGAAGTAATTGAAAAAACTCTTGGTCTGGCCCGGGCATGGTGGCTCATGCCTGTAATCCTAGCACTCTGGGAGGCCAAGGCAGGAGGATTGCTCAAGCTCAGGAGTTTGAGATGAGCCTGGGCAAGAGTGAGACCCCATCTTCACTAAAAATAGCAAAATTAGCTGGGCATCATGGCACATGCCTGTAGTCCCAGCTACTCGGGAGGATGAGGCAGGTGGATCATTTTGAGCCCAGGAGTTTGAGGTTGCAGTGAGCTAGGATGATGCTATAGCACTCTACCTAGGTTGACAGAGTGAGACTGTCTCAGGAAAAAATAAACAACGAACCCTTGGTCTGTACGAAACAGTTGTGACAAAGTTCATGTACTTTATTTGATAAAAGAGCCTTGAAATTATGCTCACCTAGATTACAATGGCTTTGAATTACGTGTAATGTCAGGTTAATAATTTAGCAAGGTTAGCTCATTTTGATAAAAGAATTCTAACTTTGCTAGAAGGATGCAAAGCATGTGGATCTGGCTTCACAAATCAACCGTGAAGAACACTAACAACTTTTTTTTTTTTTTTTTTTTTTTTTTTTTTGAGACAGAGTCTTGCTTTGTTGCCCAGGCTAGAGTGAGTGCCGTGGCGTCAGCCTAGCTCACAGTAACCTCAAACTCCTGGGCTCAAGCGATCCTTCTGTCTCAGCCTCCCAAGTAGCTGGGACTACAGGCATGAGCCACCATGCCCGGCTAATTTTTTGTATATATATTAGTTGGCCAATTAGTTTCTTTCTATTTATAGTAGAGACGGGGTCTCGCTCTTGCTCAGGCTGGTTTCGAACTCCCGACCTCGAGCGATCCGCCCGCCTCGGCCTCCCAGAGAGCTAGGATTACAGGCGTGAGCCACCGCGCCCGGCCAACAACTTTTAATTGACCAAACTCTAGCTGCTGCCAAAAGGTTTATCAAGAACCAGCAGTATCTGAAAGAATCTAATGGACATGTTAACTTTCACTCTTCCTAACTCTTCCCCAGCAACAACTCTGAAAACAGAAAAACAATTAACTGAACATTGACTCTCTCAACAATTAAAGTAACTTCATTGACTTATAGCAATAAGATTATATGTCTGAGTTTTCTGTGGATTGAGTTTTAAAAAATCGCAGAAAGAACATTTCTAAAATATGAAAGTTGAAAAAAGAAAAGCACTATATAAATTATTTTTCCATGAAATATGACCAAGAACCAGTATTTGTATTGTTCTATACACTTAAAAAGAATGTTTTTGACACAAAATTCATTCTGAAGATTATATATACATAAAATGTGTGTGTATATACATACACATAAGATTAGACACAATGTTACTCAGTTACAACATATAAGATTGAATATAATAAATACTTCTTAAAATGTAACGGGAAATTTTGTCTCTCTCATTTCCTTCATCGCTAAATAAACTTCAAAGTTGTCTGTACTCCATGTCACCATTTCTTTACCTTCTATTAATTCCTTAACCAACTGCAGTTTGCCTTCCACCTTCACCATTCCCCAGAAACTTCTGGATTTTCTATTTTTCCACACACAGCAAATAAAACCATTTACTGTATTTGCAAATAACAACAAATTAGAAGAACAGTTACTATCTAAAATAGATTGTCTTTTAACTATTTTAACCAGAATACTATGTAAAACTTGACATATTTTTAAAATGTTGAACTATTTTATAGAACCTTACACATTGGAATTTTTTGTAATACAAAAATTTTTATTGATATATTTGAGCCAAGTCTGAAATGGACTTCATATTGTATGTACATGTGTTCTGCTTTGTAAATTACAGTGCCTAAGACCATCTGGTGATACAGCTGCTCACAAAGTAATTCCCCATACGCTTTCTTCCTCCATTCAAAAATAGTGATTGCAATAGACAGAGCCAGCTGAGTGCTGGATCTTGTTTAAGTGATTTTCCTACAGCTGTGACTAGTTTACAAACATAATCAATAGGGCCTAACTGTCTACACAGGCTTACAGAGTCTAAGTAGACAAAACCGCATTGGGCAGAGCATCTTTGGGGGACTATTTACACTTTCACTTATGTGACTTTTATCTTCAACCCACTTGCCCTTATGTCGCTTGGGCCAGATTCTAAAAGCCTACTCTATCCATAATGTACACGAACAAAGAGGTCTCTAGAAAAATAACTACAGCTATATAATTATAGTTACTGAACACTGAATAGACAATGTTCTAAGTGCTTTACATTTACCACTACATATAACATAAACAACTATAATAAGTGCCTTAATAGACCATTTCTGATCATCATCTTATTTAATCTTCTCAACAAATGTAGAGGGAAGGTGGCATCATTGCATCTTACAGATGTTCAAACTGAATTGTAGGAAGGTTAAGTAACTTGCTCAAAGTCTTGGGACTAGGGAATATTGGAGTTAAGCCTACAGCCACACTACTACTTCTAATGCGTTTGAATTTGAAATCTGGGATGTCAAGAGTATATTTGTCTGTGCAGATATACGAATCCACTCTTGATCTTCTAGGTAGTAATGGACATTATTTTAATTACAAATGATGATGACAACTTTTGTCACCTCAGACACATGGAAAAGTGCTAGTGAAAGAAATTTTTCCTTAATATTTTCCCTTTTCTTTTCCTCACTGCTTCTAACAAACACTAGAAAGAAATCATGGCAGGTCCTCAAATAACCATGTTTCTTTCAATGTCATTATGCTGATGCGAAAAAACTTGATTCCTGGCTGAGGCCACCATCTATGGGGAGTTTGTATGTTCTCCTTATATCTGTATGAGTTTTCTCTGGTTTTTCTAGTTCCCTCCCACATCCCAAAGATGTGCACATTAAGTTAACTGGCATGTCTAAATGGTCCCAGAATGAGTGAAGGTGGGGGCATTTGTGAGTGCACCCTGTGATGGAATAGTGTGTCCTGCCTGTCCAAGGTCGGTTCCCGCCTTAAACCCTGAGCTGGTGATCCTGGCCACCCATAACCTTGAACTAGAATAACTGGGTAATTATGTTTACTAATCTTTTATTTTTATTTTTTGGGACTGGATCTCACTATGTCAGCCAGGGTGGAGTGCAGTGGTGCAAACAAAGCTCATTGTAACCCCAAACTCCTAGGCTCAAATGATCCTCGCACCTCAGCCTCCTGAGTAGCTAGGACTATAGGCGCATGCCACCACACCTGGTTAATTTTTTAAAATTTTTTTGTAGATGGCCGGGCGCGGTGGCTCACGCCTGTAATCCTAGCACTCTGGGAGGCCGAGGCGGGTGGATTGCTCAAGGTCAGGAGTTCGAAACTACCCTGAGCAAGAGCGAGACCCGTCTCTACTATAAATAGAAACAAATTAATTGGCCAACTAATATATATAGAAAAAATTAGCCGGGCATGGTGGCGCATGCCTGTAGTCCCAGCTACTCGGGAGGCTGAGGCAGGAGGATTGCTTGAGCCCAGGAGTTTGAGGTTGCTGTGAGCTAGGCTGAAGCCACGGCACTCACTCTAGCCTGGGCAACAAAGCGAGCTCTGTCTCAAAAAAAAATTTTTTTTTGTAGAGATGGGGTTTCACTACAATGCCCAGGCTGGTCAAGAACTGGCCTCAAGTGATCCTCCGCCTTGGCCTCCCAAAGTGATGGAATCATAGGCATGAGCCACTGTGCCCAGCCATGTTATTATTAATCTTTCCTAAATGTATATATAACTCAAATTTATTTCAATGTTTAATATTATAAATGTTTTGGTCTTTATTTAGATGTTTGTTGATGTTTTTGCAACCAGAAATAGGCTCTAGGAACTTAACTCCTGTTTCTATCAATTAGTCTATGGTAAAACCGGTTTTGTCATATGTTGTTTCACTTAAAGTTGCAGTTTCCAAGAACCTATAGACAATGTTAAGTGAAGACTTACTGTATTTGGAAAGAAAGCACAGAGCTATAGAGGATAAGATAAGAAATAGTATTAAGAGCAAGGAGGGGACTGGGCTTGGTGGCTCATGCCTATAATCCCAACACTTTGGGAGGCCAAAGTGAGAGGACTGCTTGTGACTGGGAATTTGAGACCAGTCCACACAACATAGCAAAATCCTATTGCTACAAAAAATTAAAAAATTAGCTGGGCATGCTAGTGCATGCTACTTGAGAGGCTGAGGCAGGAGGAACACTTGAGCTCAGGAGTTCAAGGTTATAGTGAACCATGATTGCCATGGCACTCCAGCCTGAGAGACACAGCAAGACCCTATCTCCAAAAAAAAAAAAAAAGAAAGATGAAAAATATGAAAAATATGAAAGAATGATTTCCTTCGTCCTTGTCCATATCCATATCCACACTCCAGAGAGAATATCTGATAGGGAATTAAGGGATTATCTTTGTAAATCAAGAAAACATAAGCTCTGAAAACTCACCAAGTTGTTGGAGCTTCATCATCTCCCATTTCCCCTTCTTCTACATCCATTCCTTCTTCTCTATCCTCAGTGTGCTAAATGGAAAAAAAAGTACAGATTTTCATGAAGCAGTCATCACGCAGAAGATAAATGCTAAAATAATAGATCATTTACACAATCCTAGACAACCATTATTAGACAACTCTAGTCACAGTTAACTATCTAGACCTATAGTTAAACTTTACTGCAACTGGAATTCTAAATGACAGGGTTCAAAGACATCAAGAGTACTATGACAATGACATAACATAGTCATGAAGACAGTGGAAAGTTTTAAACCAGTATTTCTCAAAATATAGTTAGTAGATTCTCTCTGGGAATGAAGGGGCTATGGCTAAATGTTTTGGAAATACATACGATCATAAAGACAATTCAATAGTAAAATTGACAAATGGCATGAATAGACAAGTCACAGAAAAAAAATATATTCCAATCAATATACATTAAGTTCCTCAGCTCCAATAATAATCAAGGAAATGTAAATTAAGACAAAGATGACCCATTTTTCAAGTATATATATTAATTAAGCAAAGATGTAAAAAAATTGATAATTCCCAACGTTGGTGTGAGGCCATGGGAAGATGGGCAGGCTTTCTCCACGTGCCAGTGGTGGCAGTATAAATGGGTATAACCTTTTTGAGAAGTAACTAGGCAACAGCTATCGAAATTTGAAATATGCATATATTTTGACCCAACAATTTTACTTATCAGAATTTATCCTAAGGATATACCTGCATAATTTAGCAGTGATATAATACTATTCACTGTAATACTGTTAACAACTTTTCACTATTACAGACTACCTAAATGTCCACTGACAGGGGCTGTGATGTATAAACTCAAAGAGTTATCAAGAGCCATTAAATAACTGAGACAAATCTAAATGTACCAATGCAGAAATATATCAGTTAAAAGAAGAAAGAAAGTGAATTTCAGAACACTATGTATTGTATGACCTAATTTTGGAAAAAAACAACATATGTTTATATATACATGCAAAAAGTCCTGGTATGGTTAAACAAAGAATGTTATGACTGGTTATAGAAATAACATTTATTTATAGAAGTGATATGTATTCTGTGTAAAAAATCCAAATGTATTTAAAAGAGAATATAGAGCTACTCTATAATCCACTTTATGATTACTATTATTAAAATATAAAGTATACATACCTTATTTATCCACTTTAACAGAAACTACAGCTACTCCACATACTACCATAATCTCCCTTGGATTACAGAGTAGCTGTACTTTCTATTTTAAACATTGTTTCAATTTTTTACACACAATAGATATTATTTCTATAAACTGGAAATAAAGTGTTCAAATGTTTGGTGACTGACAGACTCTGTGACTGAGAGGCCCATTCAAATGAGTTATCTCAACAACAAACTTATATGTCCTGTGAGAAGATTTCATATCAGCCTCACCTTTTGACCCAGGGTGCTTTCCTGCTCATTGGTATTGAAAACAGTGACATTTTCCAGATTAAACTGACTCTGCAAGTTAAGACCTATAAAAAAAAAGATTTTCAAAGTAGATTCACTGACACTTAAACTTGTATATGAATAAATAACTTCATGTTATAACCAAATATATAAAATGCTAAATTCATAATTAAAAAGATCAGTCAGATTAATACCCATATTTGAGTTTTAAATCCTTTCAAAAATTCACTTCTTAAAAATGCCTTCAGGGTACAGGCACACCTTGTTTTATTGTGCTTCACAGAGACTGCATTTTTTACAAATTGGAGGTTTGTGGCAACTCCATGTCAAGCAAGTCTATCACACCATTTTTTTTAACAGCATATACTCAATTTGTGTCTCTCTGTCACAATTTGGTAATTTTCACACTATCTCAAACTCTTCTGTTATTATATCTGTTATGGTGATAGGTGATCTTTGATGTTACTATTATAATTGTTTTGGGGCACCACGAACCACACCCATCTAAAATAGCAAACTTAAGCTAGTTAATAACCCTACAATGCCCTCTAAGAGTTCAAGTGAAAGGAAGAGTTGCAAGTCTCTCATTTTAAATCAAATGCTAGAAATAATTAAGCTTAGTGGGAAAGCACATTGAAAACCAAGATAGACTGAAAGACAGGCCTCCTGTGCCAAACCACCAAGTTCTAAATGCAAACAAAAAGTTCTTGAAGGAAATGAAAAGAGCTACTCCAGTGAAAACACTAACGACAAGAAAGCACAACAGCCTTACTGCTAATATGAAGAAAGTTTAAGCGGTCTGGATAGGAGATCAAACCAGCCACACATTTCCTATGTCAAAGCCTAATCCAAAGCAAGGCCCTAACTCTCTTCAATTCTATTAAGGCTGAGAGAGGTGAGGAAGCTGTAGGAGAAAAGTTGGAAGCTAGCAGAGGTTGGTTCGTGAAGTTTAAGAAGTCAGCTCCATGACATAAAAGTACAAGGTAAAGTAGCAAGTGTTGATGCAGAAGGTGCAACAAGTTAGCCAAAAGATCTAGCTAAGATTATTAATAAAGATGGCTACACTAAACAGTAGATTTTCAATGTAGATCAAATAGCCTTCTATTGAAAGATGCCACCTAGGACTTTCATAGTTAGAGAGAAGTCAGTGCTTGGCTTCAAATGACAGGCTGACTCTCTTGTTAGGAGCTAATTTAGCAGGTGACTTTAAGGTGAAGCCAATGCTCATTTACCATTCTGAAAATCCTAGGGCCCTTATGAATTATGCTAAGTCTACTCTGCCTGTGTTCTAAAAATGGAACAAGAGAGCCTAGAATGATATCATATCTGTTTACAGCATGTTTTACTGAATATTTTAAGCCCACTGTTGAGACCCGTTCAGAAAAAAAGATTTCTTTCAAAATATTACTGCCCATTGACAATGCATCTGGTCACTCAAGAGCTCTGATGGAGATATACATGCTGTTTTCATGCCCGTTAATACAACATCCATTCTGCAGCTCATGGATCAAGGAGTGATTTCAACTTTCAAGTCTTATTATTTAACAAATACATTTTGTAAGGTTATAGCTGCCATAGGTAGTGATTCCTCTGATGGATCTAGGCAAAGTCAATTGAAAATCTTCTGGAAAGGATTTATTATTCTAAATGCCATTAAGAATATTCATGGGAGGTGAACATTAACAGGAATTTGAAAGAAGTTGATTCTAACCATTATGGGTGACTTTAAAAGATTTAAGACTTTAATAGAGGAAGTAACTGCAGATATGGTAGAAACAGAAAGAGAACTAGAATTAGAAGTGGAGCCTGAAGATGTGAATGAATTGCTGCAGTTTCATGATCAAACTTGAAAGGGTGAGGAGTTGCTTCTTATGGATGAGCAAAGTGGTTTCTTGAGATGGACTCTTCTTCTGGTGAAGATGCTATGAATGTTGTTAAAAAGACAACAAAAGATTTAGAATATTATATAAATTTGGTTGACAAAGGAGTGACAGGCTTTGAGAGGACTAACCTCAATCCTGAAATTCTACTGTAGGTAAATACCATCAAACAGCATCATGTGCTATAGAGAAATCTTTTGTGAACAGAAGAGTTAATTGATGTGGCAAACCTCATTGCTGTCTTATTTTAAGAAACTGCCAGAGCCATTCCTACCTTCAGCAACCACCATCCTAATCAGTCAGCAGCCATCAACACTGAGGCAAGACCAGCAAAAAACTGATGACTTGATAAAGGTTCAGATGATCATTAGCTTTTTTAGCAATAAAGTATGTTTTAATTAAGGTATGTACATTACTTTTTACACAAACTGCTATTACATACTTAGTAGACTACAGTATACCATAAATGTAACTTTTATACACACTGGGAAACCAAAAAATTTGTGTGATTTGCTTTATTGCGATATTCGCTTTATTGCAGTGGTCTAGAACCAAACTCACAACATCTCTGAGGTATGGCCCTTACACAAAATTCTATATACATTATGGTAACAAATAGAATTGATCCTTGTTATTCATGATATTCAAGAACAATTCCATAGAATGCAATAGAGAGTAATTTATGATTTTGATGAAGCACAAATGTAAATTAATTAAAAAGGGTATATAATAAATAAATATATTATGGTTAATGAGAGCCAAGTATCTTAGTGTCAGAGAAATAAGTTAAAAATAAGCAGGTGTATTGGTACTGGATTCGACTCAGAGAAATCAGTATGAGCTCAAGATTTTTGTTGCTATTTATTAAAAAAAAATATGACACTGAAATAAATATAGATGTGTATGGTTAGTATACATATATATCTTTTTTTGCTGTCTACTGAGAGAGTCTAGAAGCAGTCATACTCCAATGGCATAGAGCACATTTAGGGCCCAGATCTTGGCTCTAACTACCATTCTTAAATAAAAGAAACTAGGCTCTTTGGAAAAGTGGGGAGAGGGGGTTATGGAGGTATTATATAATGAGTACAGATTTGGGGGTTTGCATGATGAAAATATCTGGAGATGGAGGGTGTGATGGTTGCACAACAATGTGAGTTTTTTTTATCACCACGGACTATATGCTAAAATTATTTCAAAGCAAAAACTTAAAAATAAAAAAAGCATAGATGCTAGATCAAAACATTAAGCTAGTGTATGAGCCTGGCTGACCATTCATCATTGACTACTTAAAATACTACTGTCTGTTCTCTATTATTCACTATAGGACATGCTGTAATTCTCATTTAGAGTTAAAACTTTCAGCCATAGTGTACTACATTCCATGGGGAAACTACATGGAGGGTCTAAATATAGCTAAAATAGCTTTCTGAGGGTCTTGGTCTTGGGACATACCCTAGTAAATGTTAAGGATCTACTAAATGTTAAGAAGAAAAAAGGGAAAAATTACTATAAGAAACTACCCCAAAATGCCAACCTAGTTTGTGTTAGGGTGGTAGGATTATGAAGTTTCTTTTTCTTCATTTCCAAATTTCCTGAAATAAGGCTGTATTCCTTTGTATTTATTTTTTGAGACAGGGTCTTGCTCTGTTGCCCAAGCTAGAGAGCAGTGGCATCATCATAGCTCACTGTGGCCTCAAATTCCTGGGCTAAAGTGATCCTCCTGCCTCAGACTCCCAAGTAGCTGGGACTATAGGTATGCACCATCACGCTCAGCTGATCTTTTAATTTTTTGTAGAGACAGGTCTCGCTATGTTGCCTAAGCTGGTCTCAAACTCCTAGCCTCAAGTTATCCTCCCACCTTGACCTCCCAAAGTACTAAGATTACTGGTATGAGCAACCATGCCTGGCCCCTACAATTTAAAAATTAAAGTACAAAGTATAACTTATTAAAATATATATGGTCTAAGATACCTTTAATGATATATTGTTAGTTTTTCAACTAGTGAATGAAAGAAAAAAGTATTTTCTATATGTCTTGCCAATCTAAGAATGTACTATAATGAAAAAGAGGTCTAAAATGTTTCAACAAAATAATAAGGGTTGGGCCTGGAGGCAACCAGGAAGGATAAAAGAATGCCTTGGAATTACAACCTTGTTCTTATGTCTTCTGTAACTTCCAGAGAAAGAAATTACAAGTTAATGCCTATAAGGGACATATGTCATTTCATTTCACATTTCTATCTATTCACATTTTTTTTTGAGACAGGGTCTCACTCTGTCACCCCAGATAGAGTGCAGTGGTGTCACTGCAGCTCACTGTAACCTCAAAGTCCTGGGCTAAAGTGATCCTCCTGCCTCAGCCTCCTGAGTAGCTGAGACCACAGACATTTATCACCATTTCTACTTGTAGAAACTGGGTCTTGCTCTTACTCAGGATGATCTCAAACTCCTGGCTTCAAGTAATCCTCCTGTCTTGGCCTCCCAAAGTGCTAGGATTACAGGCATGAGTCACCACATCCAGACTCTGCTCACCACATATTTAAATGGTGAGTAGGTGCCTGGCACTGTTCTAGACACAGAGAATACAGAAGTGAACAACAAAAACACACTGAAAAAACCACATCGTGTTAAATGCTAAAAAGAGATTTGAAATCGTGTGGTAATAATGGGTTTAGATTAAGTATTCAAAGAGAGTCTCTCGGAGGAAGGGAAATTTAAACTGAGACTGAGCATCAGCAAAAGTGAGTAATGTGATAATAATGAACAAAAGGTTTACAGACAGAGGAAAGAGTTAGTGCCAAGGCTCTAACGTGGCAATAATCTTGATATTTTGAAGGTATAAATAAAGGAGGTAGGATGCCAACTCAGTGGGGGAAAGAATAATTTTTCAACAAATGGTGCTTGGACAACTTCTTATCTACATGAAAAAAAAAAACAACTGAATCCCTACCTCATACCATATACAAAAATTAACTCAAAATGCTGGGCGCAGTAGTGTGCACCTGTAGTCTTAGCTACTCAGGAGACTGAGGCAGGAGGTTGCTTGAGGCCAAGAGTTTGAGGCTACAGTGCACTTTGATCGTTACCTGTAAATAGTCGCTGTACTCCAGCCTGGGCAACATAGTGAGATCCTGTCTCAAAAAAAAAAAATTAATTCAAAATGGATCACAGACCTAATTGTAAGAACTAAAACTCTTAGAAGAAAACATAGGAGTAAATCTTTGTGACCTTGAATTAAGTAACTTTTTTTTAGATAAGAAACCAAAAGCACAAGCCAGAAAAAAAAAAAAGATAAATTTAAAACTTTTGTACTATAAATGATACCATCAAGAAAATGAAAAGACAGTCCACAGAAGAAAATATCTGCAAATTACTTATCTAATAAAGGTCTAATATCCAGAATATATAAAGAATATTTACAAACTCAACAATAACCTAATTTTCCAAGTGGGCAAAGGATGTGAATAGACAATTTTTCCAAGACAGACATACTAATGGCCAATAAGCACATGAAAAGATGCTCAACATCATTAGTCATTAGGGAAATGAAAATCAAAATCACTCTATACCCACTAAGATAACGAAAATAAAAAAGACAGATAATATCAGCATCATCAAGGATATAGAGAAATTGAAATCCACATGCATTACTGATGGGATTATGAAATGGTACTGGCTCTTCAGAAAACAGTTTGACAGTTCCTCAAAAATTTAAACAGGGAATTATTATATGACCCCACAATTCTACTCTTAGATATATATATATACCCAAGAGAAATGAAGACTTAGAGTTACCATATAACCTAGCAATTCTACTCTAAACAAATGCCCAAGAGAACTGAAAACATATGTCCACACAAAAACTTGTATACAATTGTTCATAGCAGCATTAATGGTCGAAAAATGAAAACAATCCAAGTGTCCATCAACTGATGAACAGACAAAAAAAATGTGGTATTATTTCCATAGTGGAATATTATTTGGCCATAAAAAGGAATGTAATTCTGATATAGGTTACAATATAAATGAACCTTGAAAACATTTATGCTAGGTGAAGGAAGTTAGTCACAAAGACCACATATTGTATTACTCCATTTATATTAAACGCCCAGAATAGGAAGATCTATGGAGACCTAAAAGTAGATTAGTGGTTACTTAGGACTTGGGTAAGGATTGAGGTAAATGGGGAATGACAGCTAATGGCCATGGGGTTTCTTTTAGAGGAAAAAATGTTCTAAAATTACACTGTGGTGATGATTGCACAACCAAGTGAATTAAAAAACAATAAACTGGCCGGGCGAGGTGGCTCACGCCTGTAATCCTAGCACTCTGGGAGGCCGAGGCGGGCGGATTGCTCAAGGTCAGGAGTTCAAAACCAGCCTGAGCGAGACCCCGTCTCTACCATAAAAATAGAAAGAAATTAATTGGCCAACTAATATATATAATATAAAAATCAGCCGGGCATGGTGGCTCGTGCCTGTAGTCCCAGCTACTCGGGAGGCTGAGGCAGGAGGATTGCTTGAGCCCAGGAGTTTGAGGTTGCTGTGAGCTAGGCTGACGCCACGGCACTCACTCTAGCCTAGGCAAGAAAGCGAGACTCTGTCTCAAAAAAAAAAAAAAAAAAAAAAAAAAAAAAACAATAAACTGTACACTTCAAATTGGTGAGTTGTATATGCAAATTTACATTTCAATAAAGTTGTTAAAAAATTAATTTAAAAAAGGTTAGCTTTCCAGTAATGGAAGGCTAAATTATTCAGATTAACCCTCCCACTAAAGACAACTAAAAACTTGGATACATTACAATAATTCTATAAATATTTATAGAGCATACACCAAGTTCATAGCACTATTGTAGACAATGAAACAGGAAAATGATTTTCTTAAAAACAGTAAAGAGGCCGGGCGTGGTGGCTCACGGCTGTAATCCTAGCACTCTGGAAGGCTGAGGCGGGCGGATCAATCAAGGTCAGGAGTTCGAAACCAGCCTGAGCAAGAGTGAGACCCTGTCTCTACGAAAAAGAGAAACAAATTAATTGGCCAACTAAAAATATATAGAAAAAATTAGCCAGGCATGGTGGTGCATGCCTGTCGTCCCAGCTACTGGAGAGACTGAGGCAGGAGGATCGCTTAAGCCCAGGAGCATGAGGTTGCTGTGAGCTAGGCTGACTCCACGGCACTCTAGCCCAGGCAGCAGAGCAAGACTCTATCTCGGGGAAAAAAAAACCCAAAAACAAACAAACAAAAAAACCAGTAAAGAGCTGACAAAATGGTGAGAACTATCTGGTAAAAATCCAGAAGGCAAAAAAGATTAGCAATGCGTGATCAGCACACAAAGCCACTCTTGCCTAGAGGACATCAGCCAAACAGAAGGAATCAGTTCCAAAAGTGAACCACTCCTTTAGTAGCTTCCTGGAGGTAAGATGATAAAAGTAAATCTCTGGGCCCAAGGAAAGTGAGGAATGTAATAAATTGATAAATCCCACCACCAACCATCTTCAAAGCTGGGCAATTGTTGGGCTACACTGTCAGGTGGAAGGAACCAAACTATAGCCTAGTACCAAGTCTTCTGGATGATCTAGGGAATCACAGGCCTTAAACTGTACTGGATTAAGGTAATCCTGGACTGGTAGTAGACTCCACTGAAAGGTACATGGCAGAAGCAATGAAAATCCTATCTGGAGAAAGATATCTAATGTAGGCCTCAAAATTATTATCTCCAGTATCTCCTCAGATATAACATCCAATGATAACTCGACACACAAAGACATAAGACACCATGAGTTAAGAAAACAGTCAAAACAGACAGTAGAAACAGATACAACAAAGGCTTAAGGTACTGGAATTATCAGAGATAATAAAATAACAATGCTCACGAAGTTTAAAAACCTAAAAAACGAGCTTGCAAATATCAGTTGGAAATAAGAAATTAAAAAGTGACATAGCAGACTTAAAAAAGACCTTCTGGAAGTTAAAAGTACAATTTAATACAAAGAAAAATATAATAAATGAAATTAAGAATTCATTTAGTAGATTATTCACAGCTGAGGAGAGAAGTAATGAACTAGAAAACAATTCTTTTTTTTTTTTTTTGAGACAGAGTCTCGCTTTGTTGCACAGGCTAGAGTGAGTGCCGTGGCGTCAGCCTAGCTCACAGCAACCTCACACTCCTGGGCTCAAGCAATCCTGCTGCCTCAGCCTCCCGAGTAGCTGGGACTACAGGCATGCGCCACCACGCCCGGCTAATTTTATATATATATATTAGTTGGCCAATTAATTTCTTTCTATTTATAGTAGAGACGGGGTCTTGCTCTTGCTCAGGCTGGTTTTGAACTCCTGACCTTGAGCAATCCGCCCACCTCGGCCTCCCAGAGTGCTAGGATTACAGGCTTGAGCCACCGCGCCCGGCCTAGAAAACAATTCTTAAGAAATTATTTAGAATATGATGGAGGAAGACAGATGAGAAATATATAAAGAGTAAGAAACAGAGGATACAGTGAGAAGGTATAATGGATGTTTAATTGAAGTTCCAGAAAAAGAGGCATACACAATATTAGAAGAGATAATAGCTAAGATTTTTACAAACTGAATGAAAGCCACTAATCCATACATTCAAAATGCCCTCAATCCCAAGAAGGATAAATAAAAAGAAATTCATGCTTAGATATACCATAGTAAAACTGAGGAAAATCAAAGGAAAAAACATCTCAAGAGCAGAGAAAAAAAAAATCTAGATTATCTTTAAAATGTGAGACTGAAATGGGACTTGTCTATAAAATAATAGAAGACAGAAGACAAAGTAGAGATTATTTTCCATTAAATGAAATCCTTTATCTAGTGCCAATCTAGAATTTTCTATCTACTGAAACCATTCTCTAAGGATAAAGGATAAGTAAAAATTTTCAGGCAAAACATACCTGCATCAAACAAAAGTCTAACAGGGAAAATGATCACAGATGGGAAGTCAGAAATACAGCAAGTGATTAAGTGATAAATCTACATTAACCCTGAACACATAAAATAGGTAGGAAAGAAAAAAGCAACAGAATGACAAAAGAAAGCACATAAAAACCACTGGTAATACATACTATAGGTCTTATTACATGCAGGCACTATTATAAGTTCTTCATGTATTTTAATTCATTTAATCCACAATATATAAAGTAGGTGGTATAGCAGCCTGATATTAAGGAAGGAAAAATTAAAGCAAAGAGATATTAAAATTTGGCTTATCTGAACAGACTGGGGAGGGGGAAAGCTCTGAAGAACTGGCAATGTTCCACTTCTGGAGCTGGACAGTGGTTATGCAAGTGTTTGCTTCATAATTATACTAAATATTTGTTTTATGCACTTTTCTACATGAGTGTTATTTTATAATAAAAATTTGTAAAAAATAAGAAAGTAAATATGGCTAAACAGTAATAACTGAGGGAAAGTGAAACAAAAATAAGCATACGTTATAAAATGAAATATAGACATGATCTACATATTTCAGTATGACTCAACTGCATATTATTATTAACAAGCTTTGAACTTAAATAATCAATGGCTTTCTTTCAGGATTACATGTATTATACAACTGGTATAACTATTTACAATCAAAAGATAATAAAGTGACCATTTTCTATATCTTTCAACTTTTTAGAACTATTTTTCTCATTATCATTATGACAGACTTTAAGCCATTAAAATCTGAAAAAGATTTTCCCACAGAGAATTTATTTAATGTATAAAAGCTTACCTGATTTCTCGGATAGAGGGAAAAGCCTAGCCAAAAAGAGTTGAATTCGCCCACAGAAGACTGTATTCTGGGATTTAGATAATCTTCTTAAGAGATCTAACAACATATGGAAATGAATGTTACACAGAAAAGATCATTCTATGTTCATTACAACCATACCATATTTTAATCAGTTTGTCAAGAGTATTTTCCTAAAGAGCAGTCTTCAAAAAGGGGGTAGAAACCATTGCCACAAAAAAGTACTATAAATTAAGAAAACAAGCTCAGCAGGAACAAGATAAATTTTACTAAATTTTTTTTTATTTTCATTATACCTGGAAGAAAAATAGTTTAAAGTAAATGATCTATTTTTTTTTTTTTTTTTTTTTTTTGAGACAGAGTCTCGCTTTGTTGTCCAGGCTAGAGTGAGTGCCGTGGCGTCAGCCTAGCTCACAGCAACCTCAAACTCCTGGGCTTGAGTGATCCTTCTGCCTCAGCCTCCCGAGTAGCTGGGACTACAGGCATGCGCCACCATGCCCGGCTAATTTTTTATATATATATCAGTTGGCCAATTAATTTCTTTCTATTTATAGTAGAGATGGGGTCTCGCTCTTGCTCAGGCTGGTTTTGAACTCCTGACCTCGAGCAATCCGCCCGCCTCGGCCTCCCAAGAGCTAGGATTACAGGCGTGAGCCACAGCGCCCGGCCGTAAATGATCTATTTTAATAAACCAGACTATTAATTAAAAATTAAGATACTCAGCCGAGTGTAGGGGCTCATGCCTGTAATCCTAGCACTTTGGGAGGCTGAGGCAGGAGGATCACTTGGGGCCAGGAGTTCAAGACCAGCCTGGGCAACACAGTGAGACCCTGTCTCTACAAAAAATTTAAAAATCAGCTGGGCCTGGTGGCTTGCAGCTATAGTCCCAGCTACTCAAGAAGCTAAGGCAGGAGAATCATTTGAACTCAGGAGTTTGAAGTTATAATGAGCTATGATGGCCACTGCACTCTAGCCTGGTCAACAGAGCGAGACCATATATATGCCCCCCTCAAAAAAAAGAAAAAAAGAAGATATTTATCTACCTTTAAAATGTTATCATTGGGATTTAATTCAATCACTTGTTTTTCTGGCCATATATACTTTTTTTTTTTTTTTGAAACAAGAGTGTCACTCTGTTGCTCTAGCTAGAGTGCAGTAGTGCGGTGGCATGATCATAGCTCACTGCAACCTAAAACTCCTGGGCTCAAATAACCCTCCTGTCTCAGCCTCCTAAGTAGCTGGGACTACAGGCACACACCACCACACCCAGCTAATTTTTTCTACTTTGGGAGAGGTGGAATCTTACTCTTGCTCAGGCAGTTCTCAAACTCCTGACCTGAAGTGATCCTCCCACCTCAGCCTCTCAGAGTGCTCAGATTACAGGTGTGACCCATTGCATGCAGCCTCTGGCCATATAAACATTTTTAAAAAAATTATTTATCATTGAATTACTTACCATTGCACATACGTAGTAAATAATTTTTCCCGGCAGAATAGAAGGTATTCTGAAATTAAGACAGAAATTATTATTATTCTTCAGAAGTTGTTCCCACACTCTTCAATAATAAGTCACAGGAAATAAAATGTTAAAAAAAAACATTAGGCCGGGCGCGGTGGCTCACGCCTGTAATCCTAGCTCTTGGGAGGCCGAGGTGGGCGGATTGCTCAAGGTCAGGAGTTCAAAACCAGCCTGAGCAAGAGCGAGACCCCGTCTCTACTATAAATAGAAAGAAATTAATTGGCCAACTGATATATATATAAAAAATTAGCCGGGCATGGTGGCGCATGCCTTAGTCCCAGCTACTCGGGAGGCTGAGGCAGAAGGATCGCTGGAGCCCAGGAGTTTGAGGTTGCTGTGAGCTAGGCTGACGCCACGGCACTCACTCTAGCCTGAACAACAAAGCGAGACTCTGTCTCAAAAAAAAAAAAAAAAAACATTAACATGCACTGACAATCTACTATGCCACTTTCACTTTTTAAAGCAAATAACATTTTCAATGAAATAAAATATTTTCAGATATATAAGAAAACAATGCTAAGTAACTATTTTAAACATGTGAAAGTATTAATTTTCAAGTTAATATTTACTACTCAACAAATTTTGGACTTCAAGTTTTTCTCTACATAGTTCCCAAGAGAGTACAATATATAGTTCTTTCATAGAAACAAACTTTTTGCAATCAACAATATTAGAAAAACAAGCAAAAAAAAAAATCTACCCTCAGAACTTGTATCTATAGAAAGATAACATTAGCAGGAAAAGAAACTGAGGCACTTACTGATTTCCAAGTAGCAACATTTTTTTCCACAAAAGTGAATATTGTGTCACATTGATCCAAAGGAAGACAATCCAAAACATCTCCCAACAACACAAAAGGTGTAGATGCGGTACAAATACCTTCAAGTGGAGCACAAACCAATTTAAAAGTTTAAACAACCGTAGAGTAAGATTGTCTTTGAAAAATAATTCTGAAGAATATCTTAAAAAGTATACTTTGTCACGCAAAACAAGGCTTTAAAAGGACAAGAAATGGAAGCAACCTGAAAGTCCCCAAACAGGACATACTTAATTTTTGATATTTGTACTAAGTAATGATGATATAATAATTCTTGACAGCATCTAGAGCAGCAGTCCCCAACCTTTTTGGCACCAGGGACTGGTTTCAAGGAAGATAATTTTTCCACGGAAAAGGATAGGGTAGGGTGGAGTAGGGGCAGGAGAATGGTGAGCAATGGGGAGTGGCTGTAAATACCGATGAAGCTTTGCTGGCTTGCCCTCTGCTCACCTCCTGGTTCCTTAACGGGCCACAGACCAGTACCAGCCCGGGGACCGGGGATTGGAGACTGCAGATCTAGAGCATTTACTATATGTCAGGCACACTAAGTGCTTTACATATAGGAACACATTTAATCCTTATAACCCTATGAGGTAGATCACATCATTATCTTCATTTTATAGAATGAGAAAACTGAGACACAGAGAGGTTAAATAACTTGCCCAAGATAATAGAGCCAGTAAGTGGTAGAGCTGGGATACGAACCCAGGCAGTCTGGCTCCACAGTCTGTTTTCTTCACCACTAAGCTAGTCAAAAGAATATAATGCAGCCAATTAAAAATGATGGTTATGATGACTATAATAACTTGGAAAAATGCTTATGATATAATGTTAAGTGAAAAAGGAAGAATTCAAAACTGTATGTATATTATGGTTACAACAATAAAAATTTTAAAAAAGACTTGAAACCAAAATCATTATACCAAAATGAATGGTAGTTTTTAAAAGTAGAGGAATTATGACTAGTATTTTCCTTATTTGTTTCAAATGCTTTGTAATGTTGCTAAATTGTCTTTGTGATTTGAAAAGATTATCTTCAAAAAAGATAGCAAAAAGATTTAACACTGACTTCAACTATGATTTAACATTTAAAATAACAGTACTGTTTCAGGGGAAAGAATGGTAAGTAGAAGTTACTATCTATCTCCAAAGTCAATGTTATTTAGAGAACAACAACAAAAATTTTTCTTGAGAAGTGGTCATTTATATTAGCGAGAAATACTTTTCTTTTTTTTTTTTTTTTTTTTGAGACAGAGTCTCACTTTGTTGTCCAGGCTAGAGTGAGTGCCGTGGCGTCAGCCTAGCTCACAGCAACCTCAAACTCCTGGGCTCAAGCGATCCTCCTGCCTCAGCCTCCCGAGTAGCTGGGACTACAGGCATGCGCCACCATGCCCGGCTAATTTTTTTTTTATATATATATCAGTTGGCCAATTAATTTCTTTCTATTTATAGTAGAGACGGGGGTCTCGCTCTTGCTCAGGCTGGTTTTGAACTCCTGACCTTGAGCAATCCGCCCGCCTCGGCCTCCCAAGAGCTAGGATTACAGGCGTGAGCCACAGCGCCCGGCCCGAGAAATACTTTTCTATCCCTACTCATTCTTCCTTCTATTTTAAAGTGGTGAGTACTAACTAACACTCAACAGTGTTTAAGTAGCCACTTAGGCATGATATGTGGTGGAAAAAAATCTAGGGACACTATAAGCCCAAAACACTCCACTAATACAGTATTCCCAGAAAAAGGAAGTAAATATATCCAGGTCTACTCTGCATCAGTAAGATCATATCTGAAATGCACTGCGAGGGATACTGCCTAAGAATCAGTGCATGAAATGAAGCAGTAGATTCCAACTCAATACAAGGGAAACCTTCTGATAATCAGAACTAACAGGACCCAAATGGTGAGCTCCATCAATGTGCGTGATCCAACAGAAGCTGGAAGACCTCACATCAGGGATGTAGGCAGGCTAAGCCAGAGATAAGATTGGACTAGATGACCTTGAAAGTCTCTAACAACATTTAGATTTTGTCATATTATATAGCCTATACATCCGAGAGATTTGAGGGGCACACTCCCTGCCCTTAGCTGCAGTACAGTCTGGCGTAAGTGAATTCACATTTAGTAATTATAGAACTTAAAAAAAATTATCTAGATTATATTGCCAAAGATTCTGAGTCAGCAGAACTAAGTGAGGGCCTGGAATCTCATTTAAAAATAGAAATTCACTAGTGGTTCTGATAAGCTGGCAGGTGTGGGAACCACTGGGTTATAGCATGATTCCTCAGAACTTTCAAAACCGGTGTCCCAGCTTCTGCACCATCTCTCTGCTCACCTTAATCTTCGCCACAGATACTCCTCCTCAGTTCCCCAACACCGTGTTATGTTCATCCTTCCGTGGTTTCATTTACAATGTTTTTTCTGCCTAAATAGTCTTCCTCTTCTTTATCATATCTTTCAAAGCATGGAGTAAATTTCAGCTCATCTAAAAAACTCTCTGGTATCTTTGAGTAGGCTACCTCATCTATGTTTCTGAAGCACACTGTACTTTAATCTACTAAAGCATTTGGCATATCCTAATTATCTTTGTAATGTAGAATTATTTTTAAGTGTAGGCATTTTTGTATGTTTTAACCAGTAAAGTGTCTGACATTGAATAGAAGCTCAATAAATTATTTGCCGAGTTGAATTTAACAAAACATTTTTATGGAAAATTTGAAAACATGCCACACAAATAAATGATAATATCTCTTACAAGAAGAAATGTATCCCCTAAAACTAAAATAAAAATGCATTTAAGTCTTTATTTATAGTTTAAGTTCATAAGTACTCCTTTCTCAATTAAATATTTTACATATATATTCTGTATGACTTCGCATGTTAAAAACATCCTTACAAGAGTAATATAACAAGTTAATCAATGAACTAAGCACACATTGCAAACTGTCTGACAGGAACTGGGCAAGGAACACTGTATTGTGCAACTCATTTAAGTATGCCTAATGCATAAATGAATGAATGATTAGGCAGCTCACATAAAATTTTAACATGTAAAGTCAGAATTTATGAACTTAAGTTCACAAAATAGCTTGCTGCTATACTGGGAGATCACTTTTACCTTGTTATTCCAATTTCTGTAGAAGTAAATATTAATATAGTCCATTATATGAATAGTGCTTTACAGATTAAAATGCAATTTTCACATATATTATCTGAATTAATCAAATGAGCATTTTAACCAAATTGGTTAAAGAATACTGATGAACTATATTTTCATTTCTTCCTTCTGCAAATATTTAGGGAGCTCCTACTATGTTAGACACTCTGTACTTACTATGTGCCCTGTTTAAAGTCTCTTAAAACTATCCCATACTGCCACTGCCCTATTTTAACAAGCCCTTGCCTAGTTTTTCTGCCAGTAGTTTCTCCCTTTGCAATTATTCTTACATAGCTGCTCTTTAGCATGGCATACGAAGCCCTTTACAAATGACTCTCCCTGCTTCTTTCCTAACCATTCTCATTCTCATTATTCTCTCCTTCTCCTGCTCCACAGTTTTCTAGCCATGCTGAACTTAGCCTTTGTATAGCTATTTCCTTCTCAGTTTCTGTCTGACAAATTCTTCATACCTCACGTTGTGGCTCTCATGTATAGCCTCTTTTTAAAAACCTTTCCTGATTCCTTCAGAGTCAAGTTTAGAAAGTCACTTTTACTCTATTCTCTCCAACCACACTTCATTCCCACTTTAACCATAGTACTTACGCCACAGTAAGACATGCATACATCTGTTTCCTCTATTAGCTCCTTGTGGGTGGGAAATATGATTTATTCACCATTGCATCTCCTAGTCCTAGTTCAGTGCCAGGCACATAGTAGATGCTCAATAAATACTTACTGAATGAACAAAACAATGGAGAACAGAGAAAGTGCCCAAATGTGCACTGAATAGCAGAGATGAGAAAAAGTGTGAACTAATTTGATTGGGACAACTTGACAAAGGTGGGAGTCAGGCAGAATTTGAAGAATAAATATAATCAGACAGGTGTAGAGATATGGGGAGAAGTTTTAAATAAAGCATGTCATGTCCAAGATTACTTTAAAAAAACAGAACAAAACCATACTTACCTTCAGTTACTCCCCCAATAGCAAGAGAAATAATAGCTAAAACGTTTTCACATGATGAATGATTTATCTACCAACAGAGGAGAAACAATTTAAGGGCAAGAGTTCAGACTAATTTGATAACAATAAAAACATGTCCTCTGACATTAAACTGATTATCACAAATATGGAAGAAAAATATTTCTTAAAGGAGATAAAATTATTTTCTAAGATGAAAATATAAGAAGTAAACAGTAATACATAGAATCAATAATTGCAGGTGTGAAATAATAAGCAGGTGACTCACTGAAAATCTAATGGTGTCCGGAAAATGGTTACATTAGCATCATTAAAGCTATAAGCTAATCAAGCACAAAAGTGCTGAGGCCATAACTCAATCAGTGGCTCAGCGCAAGAGCTGGGCCAGGTGTATGTACTGGTGCATCAACGTGTCTAAGGAAGATTTTTAATATAAGGAAGGTAGTGATTAATGTCTATAAAATCATAATAACCAACATTTATTGAATTTTCATTCAGTGTTGTCTTACACAACAACATTGAGAATGCTATTTCCCCTTTTACAGATGAAACTGAAGCTCAGAAAAGAAAAGCAATTTGCCCAATGCCTCACGACAAAAAAGTGACTAAGTCCAAAGAAAGGGAGAGAATCATTTTGATATAGAATTGTCTGAGAGCAAGGCACACTGCTTTATGGCCATTAGAAGAGAATATAGGTCTTGGGGACCCAATCTCTGCTTGACAAAGAATGAATGACTGAAACTTTTCCTTTCATTCAGGTACCCCACTCTAGGTAAATAAATTCAGATTTTTTATGGTTAGATTTCTCCACTGACATTGGAGAGGGCTTAGTTATGGAGGATGCCATAGCAAAATGAAAGCATGGAATCCTAGCTAAGCTCAACATCCTTGTTGAGGATGCCACTCTTTTGTGTCACTTATACAACTTGACTGTTCATACAGCAAATTGAGAGAGCCCAGCTTTAACCTCTGGTTCTTGCTAAGATCTTATGTTAACTTTTCTTATCTCACTTAGAGAGGGCGCTCGTCATTTATTAAACTAAACCCTGAAATTGCACCCATGCTATCAAAATTCCTATACTATCATCAACTCAGTTTTCATAAGGCAGCAAGCTTACTCTAGAAAAAAAAATGTAAATATCTATTCTAAGAATAAAAGCACTTTTTAAAAAACATGGTTTATTAATTTGTGAGCAAAATTTGAACAATGATTAAAGAAAAAACATACTTACAATTTCTTCTTCTAGTACACCTCTGAAAGCCTGATCAAGGGTACATTTTTTTTCATTTTCACTATTAAAAAGAAAAGACACCTCATTTTTTAAACAGCTCAGGGTAAGTATAAAGATTCAGGCAACTATTTGTCATAGATATTAATGACTTACCTGCCAGGTAACTGGCTGAAAGTACTCAATAATGGCTTGATATTTTTGTTGTTCAAGGCCTCTCTGGTAGACTTCTAGAAAAATGAAAATGGCAAATAATTGGAAAGATTTTTCTTATTATTTACTGAAAAACATGTCATGCATTGATATCTAACTAAAAAATATTTATACCTGGGAAAAATTATCTATCAGTCATTATCTTGGTAATCCTTATTCCAAATGCCACTTGATGAAACAGATCCTCCTCACTTTAAATCCAGCAAGAGCTTCCCAGGTAGACTTTTTCATTCTAGGTTTTTCCTTCTACTATATCTTTAAATATCATATTCATGAGAGTATTGTTTTTTTTTCCAAAACCCCCCCCCAAAACATCCAAATGGCTCCGTATTTACACATTTTGGTTTTGAAGTTTCATAGCTCCTTCAAGGTCCTTGATGTTATCCCACTCCATCTTTCGAACCTTGTTTTTCACTACTCCCTAACACACACCCTGCAATAAAGACCAAAATTTTTCATCATTTTCTATCAAGCTCATTCTAGTGTATTTACACATTCATCTTGTTCTTCCCACCTGCTCATCCAAATTCTATCCATTCTCCCAGACCCATCTTAAGTTCTACTTTCTGTAGGTATCTTGATCAGTGCAGTGCCTGACACATAGTAAACACTGCATAAGGACCTGCTAATTGTGTTAAATTAGTCATAATTTTATTTTTTTTGAGTCAGAGTCTCACTCTTGTTGCCTTGGCTAGAGTACCATGGCGTCGGCCTAGCTCATAGCAACCTCATCCTGGGCTCAAGGGATCCTCCCACCTCAGCCTCCAGGTAGCTGGGACTACAGGCAAGCGCCACCATGCCCAGCTAATTTTTTATATATGTGTGTATGTGTGTCTGTGTGTGTGTGTGTATATATATATATATATATTTTTTTAGTTGTCCAGCTAATTTCTTTCTACTTTTTTTTTTTAGTAGAGATGGGGTCTCACTCTTGTTCAGGCTGGTCTCAAACTCCTGAGCTCAAATGATCTGCCCGCCTTGGCCTCCCAGAGTGCTAGGATTACAGGGGTGAGCCATCACGACGGGCCCTAGTCATAATTTAAAGACAAAAGTATTGCAAAATCATTCATTCTGTGAAAATTCACACACACTTAGAAAGTCATCTTATTACTTCACAAGAGTTAAATCTATATTGGAAATGTCCATTCTTGGCTCTGCCACTAATAGGCTGAGTACTTTGGGGCCTACCCCTTTATCTCTATGTCATTTCTCTCGCCAGTTAAATAAGAGGGTGGTTGTAGATCCTTATTACCAGCAGCCGCAGCAATAGTGGCATTACCTAGGAACTTATTAGAAATGCAGAACCTCAGGCCCCATTCTAGACTTATTGAACTACAATCTGCATTTAACAAAATTTCTGGGTAATCCCACCACACACTGAAGCTTGAGAAGCACTAGAATAGATAATCTCCAATTAAATGATCCCTTTCAGGACTAATATGATCTTGGATAGTTCTAACAGTTACTCTTAGCAGAATTTCAAAACAGTAGGGATTGTAGCAAAATTCACACGAAGAAAACTATTCTGATGCCATCAACAAGATATATGAAGAAAATGATTCTGATGCCATTGACAAGACATAATCAGTCAAAAAACAAACCACATGGCGTGGTAGCTCACGCTTATTGTATTCCTAGCACTCTGGGAGGCCAAGGCGAGAGGATTGCTCAAGGTCAGAAGTTCAAGTCCAGCCTTAGCAAGAGTGAGACCCCCCGTCTCTACTAAAAATAAAAATAAATTAGCTGGTCAACTAAAAACATATAGAAAAATTTAGCGGGGCATGGTGGCACATGCTTGTAGTCCCAGCTACTGGGAAGGCTGAGGCAGAAGGATTGCTTGAGCCCAGGAGTTTGAGGTTGCTATGAACTAGCCTGATGCCACAGCACTCTAGCCCAGACTCTGTCTCAAACCAACTAACTACACTGTATGAAAGAAAATACTTGCAAACAAGAAAACTACTAACTACAAAGAATCAATTTTCTTTCACAGAATTTTCATTCTAGCATCACTAACTACCTAAACACAGTTAAATATCTGAGTGGCTAAATCATGCCTTGAAATGTTGGTGCAAATACTAGAGACGAATACAAACTACTTAGAACGGTGTTCTTCATACATATGTTACTGAGACGTGCAACCAAAATAAAAGGTCTGAAGTCAGAAAAACCAGTGAAGTAAGTTACAACTTTTGGGGGGTGTCAGTTTCTATCTCATGTACCAAAGATAATAAAACTTGGCCTGTTTCACAATGTTAGTGTTATAGTTAAATGAATTAACACGAAGCCACTCCATAAAGTGTTTCCAAAACGGTCAAACTACCCTTCTCTATTGGGCAAGAATAACATGGTATCTGGTAACCCTTTCCAAGCCTTTTCTCGCATAGAAAGAACCTCCTCAATGATCTCTTAGGGGTGAGATACTGAGGGTTGAAGGGTGATGAACAGGCAGCCGGAACAACCACTTGGCAGCTCCTAAGCCCGGACCGGAGCCAGGACTTTGGGCTGAGACCACTCCCACTCTCCCCCTTCTGCAGCTCCCCTTCCAGTTTCAGAGACACCTGCTCCACTAAGCGAGCAGAGGGGCTGGACAGGAACGGAGGCGGTCTGCAGGTGAGCTCTCCACGCTGGGCCCTAAGGCACCCAGAACGCGGGGCTCGGGGCCCGGCTGGCGGGTGGACGGAGGCGGACAGCAGACGCACGGAAGAGGCAGGTTGTGCGTCTTTCCCTACCTCTCCGCCCTCGACGGGGCCGGGAGCAGACGCTGCGGCGGACAAACCTACCCCAGGGCAAAATTCGAATAATTTCAAGGAGAGAAAGGCAAAAGATAGCGCCGGGTCAGGCCCGCGCCCTCCCTCCTACAGCTCACCGTAAACCGCGTCCGCGCTTCGGGCAAACTGAAGAGCGGCGGCGTCGGAGACATCTTCTCGGCTGCGCGTGCCCGCCACTGAGCTGTGGCGCCGGCCGATGACGTCAGGCGGGAGCAGCGAGATTGCCGGCTCCACGCAGGGCTAGAGCGGCCTGTGATCGCGGGAGTGACGAGCCCGCGTCTGGGAGCTTCTGTGATATTTGGGTGGGCGTTGGAACCCCGAGCAAGCCAACCAATGCCTAGTCCGGGTTCTTGGGTAACTCTTGGGGTGAGAGGCCTTGGGGCCTCGCCCTGTACGCTCTGCACTTTCGGGCGGGGAAAAGGCCGAACGCGCACCTACGTCTTGGTAGTTTCCTGGCTTGGGGAAAGCGGGTAAATGGTGTCTGGTTGCGGCTCAGATGGGCCAGGCGAGAAGGTAACCGCTGCCCGGAATCCAAGGCAGGTGGGATATCTGGGGAAGCTCCAGAGGGAGAAGTGTTGGCAGTGGCCGTGGACCGCCGGACTGCGGTCTTCTCCGAAGTTTAAGGTTCAGAGTGGTGGCAGCCTCCGGATTTGAGTATAAGCCCTGTGGTCCATGGGCCCCGTAGCTCTTGAGCAATGTTGCCTCTTCTTTGTAATAGAAATAATACCTATTTCCCAGAGCTGTTTAAAAGCTCACATGAAATAACGACTGGAAGTGTGGATTGTAAAGCAATATAAGTGGTATTTATTATTAATATCTTTACCCTTAGAATCAATTAAATTTGCTGGCGCATATAGGTCTCACTGACAGAGAAAGTAATAGGAGGAATGCAGTACTTGGCACTGAATGGAAAACGGTGGCGCTGAGTCCAGGGTAGAGTCATCCCTTGAAAAACCATGTCTCCGTGGCAATTTCTTCCCTTCCCTCTTTTCCCAGGAGAGGCTTGGCCAGCGAGAAGCCGAGTGGCAGAGTGACAACAACTCAGCTGGAGTTATGCTGCAGAGAAAGAAGCACTGATCCAAACGCGGAAAATTTCTACCAGCTCTTATTCCCTTACACGTGTACCTTGTTCTCTTTGACATCCAGTAAAAATACAAGAAGCTAAGGAAAACTGCAGGATCTTGCCCTGCGTGGGAATTGTGAATAATGATGACTACCTGGAGCATTGCAATCTTTTTTAGAATCAATGGAATCATTCAGATTTGATTGTACAAACAAATTTCCAGATTGGCAAAGTAGGAGTGATTTAATTCAGAAATATACTTTGTTAAGCTGATGCTAACTGATGTAATAGGTTTATCATATTACAGATGATTATTAACCATCTAGAACACAAGACCTAGAAGTAAATATAATTACCTTTTTAAAAAATCCAAGCAGAAGAGCTGGGGAGTTTATTGACTCATCCATGAAAGCAGAGTGACTTAGAATTATCTTTGTTTATTCAGCAAACATTTTTGGGCATTTTGTATATAGTGGACAGCATTGGCTGAGTGAAAAATATGAAAATGATTAAATGAACAAAATATTATAGCTTAATTTCTGTTTTGAGGAGCTCAGTATGGTTGACATAAAAGGAACATAACTGCAGTATAGAATTTCTATTATGATTACTTTAGATAATAGCTGTAGTAAGAGATGAGAGGGATCACTACAATCTCATGCAGAAGTTAGACTATGAGCTGGACATTGAAGGATTTCCATAGGCGTAGATAGCAATAGGAAGGGGTAAATAAGACATTCCAAATGGCAGGAACAAAGGTGTGGAAGGGAGAAAGCAGAGTGAATGACAGCTGTTTTCTTTAACATAGGGTTCTGGACAGAAATAGGGCTTAAAAATCAAGTTGGAACCATATTAATGTTTGAGTTCAAAAAATGTTAACAGATTTTAAAATGGCTTTTACAGTTCCTACCAAGTTATAGCTGGCAGAGTATTTGGGGGAAGGAGAGAAATAGCTATTTTGATGCTAAGATGAGTGAAGCAACACCAGATAGAAAAGAAATGGTAGGAAAAAAGCAGTCATCATCAGGGAGTGATAAGGAGTTAGTATTTAATGGGCACAGAGTTTCAGGTAGGGATGATGAAAAAGTTTTGGAGATAATGGGGATGGTTGCACAACAATGCAAAAAACTTAATTCCACTGAATTGGAAACTTTAAAATTATTAAAATGCTAAAATTTTTGTATATTTTACCACAATAAAAGATTTTTATAAGAACTTTTTTAAAAGGCAGCAATCTGAGGTTTGATAGCATAAAAAGGGCAAAGACATCACAGACATCAGTATTATCTTATGCTCATTGGCCTCCTCACTTTTGCCCCCCTCCTCTTTTCCTGTGGTTAGTGCTGCCAACCTGCAGCTGTCCCTAACAAGACCTTTTAATATGCTGTGTATGATGTGACTCAAAATTATCAGGGGATATCAGGCAGTTCATGTTATTCTGGATTTTATGATGTTTCTGACTTCCCTAATGTATTGTACACCCCCAAGGTCCCTGGAGAAAAAAGAAAAAATGCAGCTCATATAATAAGAGCTAGAAAACAAAACTGCAAAATTTCTCTCCCTCTCTTCCTCTCTCTCTCTCTCTCTCTCTCTGTGTTTGAGTGGGAGAGAGAGAATATGTATAAATATTATATATGTGCATGTATGTATACATTTCAAAGTATAAATTATGATGGTAGGAACAAAAGCAAAGAGCAAGGGTGGATCTAGCCTGAAGTTTACACAGTTTGGGAAGGGTGATCTTTAAGAAGAATAACTAAAAATTACGTGTACAAAATTAGATATGAAAGTGAGTATGTATTTGGAATGACAACAGAAATGACAATATATGAGGGAAGTCGCAAACATCATAAAATCCAGAATAACATTAATTGTCTGATATCCCCTGATAATTTCCCCCAACATTTTGGCTGCATACTCTTTGATCACCTCATCCTATAACAATGATTATGTAATATTTTAATAAAAAAGAACAGAAAGATAATTCAGCCTAATGGATTTGTTATTGTTGGTGTAGAAAAGGGTTTATTTCAACCTCACAACTCACTACTGAGTATTCCACATCTGTAACTTCCTCTGCAGTTTTTGCTCCAGTGATGTTTCTTGCTCTCAGAACTCCAGCCCTTTGATATGGCTAAGTAAGTCACCTGGCAGCGACAGCCAGAGCTGGCCCAGCCGGCCATGGTGGTCCGTGCCCTAGGTGCCCCTTTCTGTGTCCCCGGCATGCCAGTCCTTGGTGGGGAAAGATGGTAATGAAACTTGAGTTTTAAGCCCTGCATGAGGAGCAGAACAACACCTTTTTTCTTTTTCTTTGGGGTCTGAATGCCTGATGCGGTCCACCGGGGGAGGTTATTAATGAGGGTTAAGAAGATGTAGTAGTGCAGGCAGGTCTCCAGGTGAAATGGAATACTAAAGAGTACTTGATTAGCTACAAGATGTCAGGAAGGGAAGAACAAAGGATGGGACAAATAAAAAACAAATAGCATGTTGACACCCAGCCATATCTTAAACCTAGCTGACTTAAGCCTGGCCATATCAGTAATTGCATTAAATATAAATGGTGGAATAATGGCTGGGTGTGGTGGCTCACGCCTGTAATCCTAGCACTCTAGGCTGAGGTGGGAGGATTGCTGAAGGTCTTGAGTTCGAAACCAGCCTGAGCAAGACCCCCATCCTACTAAAAGTAGAAAGAAATTAATTGGCCAACTAAAAATATATAGAAAAAATTAGCCAGGCATGGTGGCACATGCCTATAGTCCCAGCTACTTGGGAGGCTGAGGCAGGAGGATTGCTTGAGCCCAGGAGTTTGAGATTGCTGTGAGCTAGACTGATGCCATGGCATTCTAGCCTGGGCAACAGAGAGAGACCCTGTCTCAAAAAAATATATATATATACATATATGGTGAAATAACAATATATATAATAATATATATTATATATAATAATATATAATATATATGGTGGAATAATAATAAAAATGGTGGAATAAAAAAATCAATGAGCCGGGCGCGGTGGCTCACGCCTGTAATCCTAGCACTCTGGGAGGCCGAGGCAGGTGGATTGCTCGAGGTTGGGAGTTCGAAACCAGCCTGAGCGAGATCCCGTCTCTACTAAATATAGAAAGAAATTAATTGACCAACTAAAAATATATATACAAAAAATTAGCCGGGCATGGTGGTGCATGCCTGTAGTCCCAGCTACTTGGGAGGCTGAGGCAGGAGGATCGCTTGAGCCCAGGAGTTTGAGGTTGCTGTGAGCTAGGCTGACGCCACGGCACTCACTCTAGCCTGGGCAACAAGCGAGACTCTGTCTCCAAAAAAAAAAAAAAAAAAAATCAATGAAATATGGAATCCTGGATTGGATTCTGGAACAGAAAAAAGACATTAATGGAAAAACTGGTGACATCCAAATAAAGTCTGGAATTTATTTAATAGTAATGTGTCAATGTTGGTTTTTCAGTTTTGATAAATGTATTATGGTTGTGTTGAGATATTAACATTAGCGGAAACTGGGTGAGGAGTATTAGGGACCTCTTTGTAGCATTATTGCATCTTTTCTGTAAGTATAATGTTATTCCAAAATAAAATATATAGCTGCCATAGATAGTGATTCCTCGATGAATCTGGGCAAAGTCAATTGAAAATGTTCTGGAAAGGATTTATTGTTCTGGATGCCATTAAGAACATTTGTGATTCATGGACAGAGGTTAAAATATCAACATGAACAGGAGTTTGGAAGAAGTTGATTCCAACCCTCATGGATGACTTTGACGGGTTCAAGACTTCTGTGGATGAAGTAACCACAGATGTGGTAGAAACAGCAAGAGATCTAGAAGTGGAGCCTGAAAATGTGACTGAATTGCTGCAATTTCGTGATGAAACTTGAACAGTTGCTTCTCACAAATGGGCAAAAAAAGTGGTTTCTTGAGGTAGACTCTACTCCCGGTGAAGATGCTGTGAACTTTGTTGAAACAAAGGATTTAGAATATTATAGAAACTCAGCTGATAAAGCAGCGGCAGGGTTGGAGAGGGTTGACTCCAGTTTCGAAATAAGTCTACTGTGGGTAAAATGCTGTCAAACAGCATTGCATGCTACAGAGAAATCTTTTGTGAAAAGAAGAGTCAAATGTCAGTGGTGTGGCAAACTTCATTGTTGTTGTTTCAAGAAATAGCTACAGCCACTCCAACCTTCAGTAGCCACCAAACATCAAGGCAAGACCCTTCGCCAGCAAAAAGATAAGGACGTGCTGAAGGCTCAGATGATCATTAGCATTTTTTAACAATAAAGTACTTGTAAATTAAGGTATGAACATTGCTTTTTTAAGACAATGATTTCCCACTTAATAGGCTACAGTATAGTGTAAGCATAAGTTTTATATGCACTGAAAAACCAAAAGATTTGGATAACTTGCTTTATTGCAAGATTTGCTTTACTGGGATGGCCTGGAACTGAACCCTCAGTCTTTCTGAGGTATAGCGTAAATGGTGCTGAAGGAATTGAATATCCACATGGAGGAAAAAATGAACCTAGACCCCTATCTTTTGTCATCCACAAAAATTACTTTGAAATGGATTATATACCTTAATATGAAAGCTAAAACTATGAAGCTTTAGGAGAGAAAATAGAATATATTTGTGAATGTCTGTTAGGCAAAGATTTCTTATTCATAACACAAAATGCATCTACCATAAAAGAAAAAAAATGATAAATTGGACTTCATCAAAATGAAAACTTGCCCTACCCAATATAAACTTACTATAACCATAGCAATTAAGATGCAATCGTGGGGCTGGGCGCAGTGGGTCACGCCTGTAATCCTAGCACTCTGGGAGGTTGAGGTGGGTGGATTGCTCAAGGTTTGGAGTTCAAAACCAGCCTGAGCAAGAGCGAGACCACATCTCTACTAAAAAATAGAAAGAAATGAATTGGCCAACTAAAAATACATTGAAAAAATTAGCTGGTCATGGTAGCGCATGCCTGTAGTCCCGGCTACTTGGGAGGCTGAGGCAGGAGGATTGCTTGAGCCCAGGAGTTTGAGGTTTCTGTGAGCTAGGCTGACGCCACTGTACTCTAGTCCGGGCAACAGAGCAAGACTCTGTCACAAAAAATAATAAAATAAAATAAAATAGTGTGAAATACAAAACTAAATTTTTATAATATATCTTGGCTGGGTGCAGTGAGTGGCTCATACCTGTAATCTCAGCATTAAGGGAAGCAGAAGCAGGAGGATTGATTGAATCCAGGAGTTCAAGACCAGCCTAGGCAATATAGCAAGACCTTGTCTCTACAAAAAATAAAAATAAAAAAAAATTAGCTGGGTGTGGTGGTGTGCACCTGTAGTTCCAGCTACTCAGGAGGCTGAGGTGAGAGAATCACTTACGCCCAGGAGTATGAGGCTACAGTGAGCTATGATCCAGTCTGATCCACTCCAGTCTGGGTGACAGAGCAAGACCCTGTCTCTAAAAATAAAAATAGATAAAAAGTTTTAAAAAGAATATATCTTACTTACCTTGGTGTAGGGAGGGATTTCTCAAACAAAACACAAAACATGTCAAACATATGGAAAAGATCGATAATTTTGGCTACATTAAAATTAATTTCAGCTCATCAAAAGACATCATAATAAAAGTGAAAAAAATGGGACGTAGAGTGGTAGAAGATATAATAACTAGTGATTAGTGTCTAGAATATATGAAAAACTTTTATAAATCACTAAGAAAATGGCAAACAACCCAGTTAAAAATGGCAAAGGATGTAAACAGGAAATTGATCGACAAGAGGAAACACAAAAAACTGCTTAACCTGACAAGTAATCATGGAAGTGTGTAAACAATACTGGGCTATTGTTTCCTCATCTATCAGGTTGGCACAGTTCACAAACATGACTGTTGGTGAGGAGGTGGGCGCATACTCAGCTGATGGAAATATAATCTGGGGTAACCATTTTGGAAAAGAATCTGGCAATCTAGTAAGGTTGAAGATATAATACCCTGCAACCCAGACTTCTCTAGTTACGAACGCAAAGGATTTCTTACACATGTACAGGTACATATACAAAGAGACATGTACAAGAATGTTTATTATGGTACCCTTGGTCATGCCACAGGAAGTGAAACTGAAAGAACTAAATCAGCTTGTCTCAGTGGGAAAAAATCTTTTTCATTGGTTGCTGTGATCACATTTTACTTTTATACTTTTCAACAGGAGTGTAATAAGCAAAATTGATTTTAATGAAAAAGCCATAAAGAAAGAAGAAAAGTTCTAGAGATTGCCAAGGAAAAGCATTTTGTGGCTAATTTTTTTTTTTTACTGTCAAAATAAATCATTTAACTTTGTTATCTTCTATCCATAATTAACACAAATTTTCTTAAATTCCACTGGAATGATACCATCTTTTAAATAACTGGTTCTTACCACAAGAGGACAGCATTTACATGGAAATGTCTCCTTCAACGTAGTATAGTGAAAAAACTTAAGGAAAAAAAAAAACTTTTTGTATTTCGATGTATTCCTATCTGAAGTGGATTATGGTACTAACCTTCAACTGTCTTAGTCAATGCAAATTTTAAGTAAGTCATTATTATAGAAAATGGTATCTGTGTTAGAACACAGTACTTCATTTTCATTACTTTTGAGTAACTCAGCAGTGCCATGCTGCAGGATGTCCAGAAGGCTTGGGTTGTTTTTTTTTTTTTCCTTTGGAGACAGGGTCTTGCTCTGTCTCCTTGGCTAGAGTGCGGTGACATCATCATAGCTCACTGCAACCTCAGATTCCTGGGCTCAAGCTATCCTCCTGTCTCAGCCACCCCAGTAGCTGGGACTACAGGCATGTGCCACTACGCCCAGCTAATTTTTGTATTTTTAGTAGAGACAGGGTCTCACTCTTCTCAGGCTGGTCTCGAACTCCTGAGCTCAAGCAATCCTCCCACCTCAGTCTCCCAGAGTGCTAAGGATTACAGGCCTGAGCCACTGCAATGGGCCGAAGGCTCATCTTGAATTTGATAGTGTTTTTCTTTCAAGGAGTTCCTCTAATGGCTGCTATATCAGTTTAGAAAATAAGTAAGACATATCTACCTCAGGAGGAATTACTAAATTACAATTACTTCGTGGGGTATAGTAACCTTCACTCTAGCACGTATTACGTTATTAATTCCTTACAGAGGAAAAGAAAGCACTTTGCCTCGGGGCTGCAAGGCCTTCCGGTCCTGGGTAGACTTCCCACTACGCTATTTTTGACCCAGCTCCAGATTCCTTCTACCAACTTTGTAAAATAAGTGGAAAGTAGTGAAGAGTTTCCTGTTTTGAAGTCAGCAACAGACCTACATTAAATTGCCAGCCTCGATGGCAACAAATGATATGCTGGGAGTGTAAGACAGCATTCTGATCCAAACATCTTCCCACAGTGCTTAGCACACTGCCTTGTGCTTAAGTATCTTCCTTAATGAAAATACCCCCATCTATCCATTCCCTAGCTAAAAATCCTTCAATGTCTCCAAATAGCTTTAATGACTTAGCTGAATGAACTGCATTCAAAACTGTTTATAATCTTGCTCTTCTTAACACTCCAGCCTTATATATTAATATATTAATAATTAATAAGGTACTATATGTACACATCATGTGCCATCATCTTTCATACTTTATTTATAGACATGATTTCATTTATTGCTTACTTTTTGAGATGTTGTTTGCAAATGAGGAACCAAGACTCTGAGAACTTAAAAAAATCTCCCCACAACTGGGATTTCAACTTGGGTGTATATGGCTGCAAAGTCCTATCTGTGTACAGTCAGGTTCAGCATAAGAAGGTCTCCGTTGACAATGGACCACATATCTGCTGGTGGTCCCACGAGACTGTAACACTGTACTTTTATATCCCTTTTCTGTGGTTAGATATGTTTAGATACATACTTACCATTATGTTCCAGCTGCCTACGGTGTTCAGTGCAGTAACATGCTTGTAGTCCAGGAGCCATAGGCTGTACCATACAGCCTAGGTGTGCAGTAGGCTATCCCACCTAGGTTTGCGGAAGTGCACTCTACAATGTCTGCCCAATGACAAAATCACCTAATGATGCATTTCTCAGAGCACATCCTTGACATTAAGTGACACTTTTCTCATCTTGTTTCTCCTCATGCCCACATACTCACCAGTCAATCTGAGCTACTGTCAGTCCCTTTTATGCCTAATCACTTTTGCATATAGTTTTGTTTCTTCCTGGAATGCCTTTCTCCTGTGCTCTAACTGGTTAAATCAAATCTTTCTGGGTTTTGTTTGTTTGTTTGTTTATTTAGAGACATTGTCTTGCTCTGTTGCTCAGGCCAGGATGCAGTGCTGTCATCACAGCTCACTGCAACCTCAAATTCCTGGGCCCAAGTTATCCTCCCACCTCAGCCTCCTGAGTAGCTGGGACTACAACTGTGGGCCACCACGCCCGGCTTTTTGTAGAGATGGGGACTTGCTATGTTGTTCAAGCTGGTCTCTAATACCTGGCCTCAAGTGATCCTCCTGCCTTGGCCTCCCAAAGTGCTGGGATTACAGGCATGAGCCACTGTCCCTGGCCAAATCCTTCTTGTATTTATGATTCAGTTTAGCCATCACCTTCTGTGGTTATCCCTCCCTGATCCATTCAATTATGTTCATTGCCCTGCTCTGGGTTACAGGGTCCTAGTCTTGAGGAGTTTTTCTTACATCGCATGTGTGGGAGTTGGGGCCAAGGACACTGGAAGGGGCACTGCTCTCTTGATGCAAAAAGCCATTTTTAGCTTGAACCCCAATAAGGAAGTGATACTTCCTTCCAAGAGGAGTAAAATATTCATCTCTTTTGACCCAGGGACAAAGTCACTAGCAGAGAGAGTACTGATTGAAGCAGTAACTGAAGTTTCAAGACAGCTCCTAAGTTAGAGGGACTTGCAGGGCCAAGAGAACAAAGTCATTACCTGGGCTATCAAATCAAATAGGAGCTGTGTTTCAAGGTGAGATCCGAAATGAGCTTTAAGTCTATCCAAACATAAAGACCAAAAGGGCCTTGCCCACACTACTTATAGGGAGGATTTGAGTACCCAAAATGGGCAGAATCAGGTAAGCAACACTCCTTTCTTTTTCTTTTTTTTTTTTTTTTGAGACAGAGTCTCGCTTTGTTGCCCAGGCTAGAGTGAGTGCCATGGCGTCAGCCTAGCTCACAGCAACCTCAAACTCCTGGGCTCAAGCAATCCTCCTGCCTCAGCCTCCTGAGTAGCAGGGACTACAGGCATGCGCCACCATGCCCGGCTAATTTTTTCTATATGTATTAGTTGGCCAATTAATTTCTTTCTATTTATAGCTCAGGCTGGTTTCGAACTCCTGACCTCGAGCAATCCACCCGCCTCGGCCTCCCAGAGTGCTAGGATTACAGGCGTGAGCCACCGCGCCAGGCCGCAACACTCCTTTCTTAAAATCCTTCTTGTAAGGTAACTCATTCCTGTGTGAGCGTGCCCTGTGGGAGTGGAAAGCTTGATGGGTTATATCTCCAACATTTCATTTCCTTCTCAAGAAGTGGAGCTAGACTTTTGCTTAGATTTGAAGCATGAGCATTGCTTTTCTTTTTTTAGCTATGGCTTCTTCCTCTTTTTTTCTTTTATGTGCATGTTGTTAAGTTTTCCAGTCACTAAGACTCTGGAAATTTCCAGGCTAAGTTATGGTTCTGTTTTCCTGAGAAGAGTTCTTTAAAGATGTGGTCTTATTAGTTCCCATTTCAAGTATTTTCTTTTCTCCACTCATTTTGTAGATGTTTGCAGAAAAGGAATGGGAATTAGCCTTCACCGAGGATATGCCAAGTATCAGACAATTCTTTCACGTGCATGATCTCATTCCATTCCCAGCACAGTCCTGCGGTGTGTTCATGTTATCCCCATTTTATAGAGGAGGAAATCAAGACTGATAGAAATTGAAAGACCTGGTGGTTAAGTGGGGAAGCTGGGATTTGAAAAGCATCAAGTGTGGTTTCACTACCCCAGGGTTTTCCAAATTTGAATGAGGTATAAACATTCTTTTTTAAGGAAAAACATTTCCAAAGACCCCTTGTGTTGACTAAAATTATTTTATGTTTCCTAAGCGAACAAGCATAAAACTAGATGTAAACATCTCATGCTTATGGCATTTATAAATAACCACAGAACCACAGAACTAAGCATAAATATACAAATTAAATGAGAACAAAACTTCAATAAAATTCAAGCTCACATTAATAATGGGCAGTGAATACCATTTTGTTGAAATAAAATGGAACCTGCAATATTGACTTTTCTGGCGTTGGTTCTTTGCAGCTTGGCATTTCTATCTGCTGTGGGATGGCCCCATTTTTTCACATTATTATTTTCTCTTTGAATTGCTGTGAAAAATACAGGTTTTTAATGGCACATCATGATAAAATATAGCCTGTGGTTGGCCCAAATGATTATTTCGTTATGAAATCCACCTCTGGTCTTGTTTCATTAGCCCATGAGAATAAAAACAGAACTATGTTCCTTGAATATCTGCTTATTGGGGGGTGTGTCCTTTTGCCTGCCTTTCTCATTGTTGTTTTCTTAGCATCTAGAACAGTGCCTGACACATAATAGGTGTTCAATAAATACTTATTGACCATAGGAGTTAGTGAATAAAGAAATCCCTGGGGCTAGTCCATTATTCAATGCAAATGCAGGCCCTGAACTCTCGTAGCAGTCACAGATTGCAAGATGGTCATCCAGAGGATTAAAAATGTGTTTACATTGCTGAGACAATGTTTTGAGATTTGATTGATTGATGGATTTCTCTTTGTGTTTTTCCTCTTTACAGCCCTTTCTTTTCTTCCTTTCCCAACCATTCAGGCTTGGATTCTGTGCCTGTGACCTCATGGGAGAGATCTGATGAATAAGAAAAGCAGAAATTGCGTGCAAGCTTTCTTGGTTTATGGTCCCTTAGTCTCTAGTGACAGAGACATTTCAGAGTGCACCCAACATGCTGGTTATTGTCCATTTCTACCTCCAGGTCTGCTCTCTGTTCTCCAGCCACGTCTGTGTCCCGGGAGGCTGATCTTTATGAATCACACCACTGGGCCTCTTGCCTTTTGGTTTCTGCTTAGATTTGTCCAGTGGCAGGCACTGGCACCAGACTGGAGGGCCACATCTCAGTGACCACTTGTTTGGACAGATGTCCTTCCTCCCACATAGCACCCATGCCCACCCCATGCCTCGGTGTTTGGGCTCTGTGAAAGGCCATGGAATTGTGACAAAATCCTGGAGAGAGGGTGTGAGGGGAACAAGGAGATCTGAGGTCAAGTTGCTGGTACTCCTGGTGGAATAGTAGACTCATTGTTAGAAACTAAGTTTAATTATAGAAAATTAAGTAATGTATTTTACATACATTAAATCTGCAGACCGAGATTGTTACCTTCTGTGGTTTTTTTTTGTTGTTTTTTTTTTAAGGTTATCATCGCAATGGAAATTCAAAACTTAAAAGTCGTCGTAGTGAACTTGATGGATCCCACCCAGCAGTCCCATATGAGAAACACTACACTAGATCACGGTAAACTTTCTGTTATACAAATCTAAAAGCTGGTTTCTTGTATGTGTGAATAATAGCTGCGATGAAAAGTTACACTCTGGGAGGCCACAGAACATAATGGATAAGAATAAGGAATCTGGATTCAAAATCCAGCTTTGCCACTTGCCAGCTAATTTCAGTAAATTAATTCATCTCTTCATGCCTAAGTTTCCTCATTTGTAAAGCACCACGAAGTTTTGAGGATTAAATAAGATAATACATGGACATAACTTACAAAAGTACATATAATCAGCTCTCAATGAATGTTTTTATTATTATTATTATTATTATTATGGTCTCAGAAGCCATTCAAGCATTCATTCATTCATTCCATTTGTGTTGAATGACCACAGACCCTGCAGTGCACAGCAGGGAGCCCCCATGCAAAGATGAACAAGCATTTGTCTGCTTCCAAGTAGATGGCTAGATGTTCGCCAAAGAATCGTTTCTTCCTTTTCTTGGGCATGCAGTAAGACTGCATTTCTAGCATGCTTGCAGGTGGGTATAGCCCATAACCAAGTTGTAGCCAGTGGTTTATGAGAAGTTTTACATGTCACTTTTTATTTAATTAAATTAAATTAATTAATTATATTTTTTTATTTTTATTTTTTTTTTTGAGACAGAGTCTCACTCTGTTGCCTGGGCTAGAATGATGTGGTGTCAGCCTAGCTCACAGCAACCTCAAACTCCTGGACTCAAACAATCCTACTGCCTCAGCTTCCTGAATAACTGGGACTACAAGCATGCGCCACCATGCCCGGCTAATTTTTTCTATGTATTTTTAGTTTGCCAATTAATTTCTTTGTATTTTTAGTAGAGACAGGGTCTCCCTCTTGCTCAGGCTGGTTTTGAATTCCTGACCTTGAGCGATCCGCCCGCCCCTGCCTCCCAGAGAGCTAGGATTGCAGGCGTGAGCCACTGCACCCGGCCTACATGTCACTTTTGAGCCAGGCTTTATAACAGGCAAATGTGCCCTCTTCATATTTATTCTCATTCTTTTCGTTGTTGTTGTTTAGACAGGGTCTTACTCAGGTTAGAGCACAGTGGCGTCATCATAGCTCACTGCAACCTCTAACTCCTAGGCTCATGTGATCCTCCTGCCTCAGTCTCCCCAGTAGCTGGGACTATAGGTGTGTGTCACCATGCCTGGCTAATTTTTCTATATTTTAGAGAAATGGGGTCTTGCTATTGCCCAGTCTGGTCTCTAACTCCTGGCCTCGAGTGATCCCTGCCTCCCCTCCCTGCCTCAGCCTCCCAAATTGCTGGGATTACAGGTGTGAGCCACCACCCCGGCCACTTGTTCCCATTCTAATGTCTCATTGCAGAAGATGACAAGGCCCTAGGAAATGGCACAGCCACAAAACGGATAAAACCTGGGTTCCTGAATCACCATGTGGAATAGAGTTGTCAAACAACTAAGAATTTCACCTTCCCACTGAATTATGTGCAAGAAGTAAACTTCTATTTGTCTTTGAGCCATTATACACTTTTTTGAGATTCTGTTTGTTGTAGCCACTAGTGTTATCCTAATTTATACATTATTCTTGTAACTATAACCATGATGGAGCTCATGAAAAGTGTGGCTGCTTTGCAATCAATCATGCTGTCTAGTTGCATACAAATTTTTAGGAGGGCATGGGTGGGGAAGAAATTAGAATAATAAAATCCTTTTATATCTTGTCTTTTTGTTGAAGCCAGACCTCTTTCCAGATCTTCTTGATTTCACCATTGTGTCTCCTAGGCCAGCGTTTCCCGAACTCTCCTCCATCATTTTCTTTGTTTTTAAGGCTCCCAGGCAGCAGCCTCCTCAGCTCAACCATGAATGGCATGTGCTGAAAGTGCTGATCCCTTTTTAATATCTGGGTCATGCTTTGTGTGTCTTTCTGCATTAGTGTGATTAAGAGCTCTTTCTTTGGTTTCTTTCCCAAATGATCAATTGGTAATTTGTACAGTAGGTCAAAAGGTTGGTTCTACCACAGTTCATAAATAACGTGACTTATTAATCAAAGGAATTTCATAATACACAAGGCCGTGTTCTGGTTCTTTAAAAATAAAATTTCCTCATTATTTTTCCAAAAAATGTTTTTAAATTCCAGGTTAATTGCACATCTACTTCTTAAGACGAAATACCTTCCTTTCAATAAGTACTTTTCTGGAATGCACAGCCTACAGCTTTATTATTAATATATAGCAAGAATAGGTAGTGGTTCCCATGCTGTTTTATCACCATCCTCCAGCCTAAATTATAGATTTGACAGAAACACTTCTTAGGACTTTCACAAGCACCCAATTAAAAAATCTGCATCTGGGCTAGACAGACCTGTGCAGAGGAGGCTCCAGTGAACCCTGGTGCGGAAGGCGCTGCCCTGGTTCGGGACAGCTCAGGGAGGGCTGGCGTGGGTCGGTTCCAGCACGGCCCTGCTCCAGGATGTCTGGGGCCCGCCCTAAAGGAAGGTATGGGTGGCGCCCAGTTCTCTTCTTTCTCCAGGGCACTGCCAGCCTGCACCCTTGGCTTGAGGGTTGTGTAATAACACAACTAAAAACAAATCATAGCCACATTTTTACCTGGAGTTGCCAACTGTCCTGGGTTGACCGTTCTCATCCCATAAGCGAGCCTGAATCTCAGGGGAATATAAGCATTTCAGAAATATTTGGAAGTTTTCTTTCTTTCTCTCTCTCTTTCTTTAAACTCCCAAGCTCCTAAAGCAAAAGAAGCGAATACTTCTTAAGTCGCTGTATACAGATGCAAGTGCCTATGTTGATGATATTTGCTATCAGGACTTAACATTTTAAAATAATTATCCTAACTCTGAAAAAAAGCTTACTCTTTTGGCAGGTTTACAGGAAATAAATACTCACCATGTGAGATTTTAGAAAAAGGGAAGGGAAATTAGTCACTCAATACTTCGAAGCATCCAGCAACTTCTAAATCCCTGGAAAAATCAACACAAGGCAGACCTCTTGCAGATTTCTTAACTTTTCTATTCTCCTAGGAATGCCAATCTCTCAGCTGGCTAGAACACGACTTGTGTTGGTCCAAACCAAATTGTGGTTTTTCATTCTTCTATAGGAATGGCTTTCAAACTGGCAGTAACAGCCGCGGCCTACAGAGTGCCCTGTAAAACTGGGCAGAGTGGAGTCTGGCGTTATGGACATTTTTATGACCTACTCTGCGAGGGTGTCATGTTCTGGTCAGTTGCTAGAGTAGTAGTGACCACCCATTGGGCAAGGAATTTACAGGAGAAACTACGCATTCCCCAGCCTAGCACTACTGTTGGGGTGCATTGCCAAGAGAATGCGTAGACTTAAGTGCCAAAGAGTCTCACTCACATCACATATCTGCCCTGAACCTACCATGGCAGGAAGGTTAACCAGCTACCTACCATTGACCAGCACAGTGGAAGAGAAAGATCACAGGGTCTTGGTGCTGGCAGAAAATGGACCGCTGCTACTCTCGGTAGCCCCTCTCATGGTGGCCACTGGGATAGTGTTGAGGGATAATTCCATAGTGGGTGGAAATGCCAGCAGTCCAGTTGGTGGCTCATGTTATGAAGAGGGGGAAGTGGCCTGAGAACAGATTGGCATGGACTCTGGGGCAAGGGTGAGTAGCTTGGCTGCTTGGTCAGGGCCCAGAAGGAACCAGATTGGAAGATCTGTGACCAGGAAATCTGGGGAGAGGCGTGAGCATGAACCTATGGCTGTGGGCACAATACATGTGTGTTTTTGTGCCTTGGATTAAATTAACACCCACAAGAGAACTCCCACTATGGAAGCTCTCAGCAATGAGGTAGACAGGGTGTCTCGTTTCGTGGATGTGGACAACTAATGCTGAGCCTTTATTTTATTTTTTTTTCTTTTTATTCATATTTGATGCTGGTTAATGCTGAGCCTTTAATACGACACCATTTTTTTTTTGAGGAGACCGGACTGGCCACTTGATGGCAGATTGATTCCAATTTCAATTTGTCCTTATCAGAACTATTGTAATAACCTACGCTGCCCACGTGTCTCTGTTAGCCCCACCATCCAAGGACTCACAGGGTACCCGATCTGTGGGCATCGCATCCCATACAACATTGTGGCAGTGGGCACCTGGCCGTGATGTCTTCTGGTCTTATCAGTTACCAACCGGAAGTAGCTAGCGTAATGGGAGAGTGGAGAGCCAGTTTGAAGGCTCAGCTAAGGCGCTCACTTTGGGGCAACGACCTGTGGGGTTGGATGCTGTTCTCGAGCGTGCAGGACATGCACTGAAACAGTGGCCATGGTGCTGTGCTCCTGGTGGCTAGAACTCAAGTGCAGGAGCCAAGGTGGAGAAGTGGGTTTGGATCCTCTCACCATCACTGCTTCCCAAGCTTGCAACTTTAGGTTCTGTTCTAGTAACGGTCCTGGTTTGTTTCCCACAGAGGGAAACCAGGCAGTCACGGAACCTGAAGCTGTGACTACTGCCAGGTCACTTGAGGCTATTCATGTCAGTGGACAAACTGGCATAGAAAAGAATCTTACTGCATTGATGGAGAAGGTAGACCCTCACTACCAAGAGGAGCCAGGGCTGCTCCTACAGAATGCAGTGTGACTGGAACCCGGGGGACTTGGCGGGGCGTCTCTTGGTGCTTCTGTGCTTAGGGGACAGCAGGGAACGGGCAACTGCAGCAGCAATGGCCATAGGACCCTAAAGGCTGAGGACCCTAAGGCCTCAGGGTTGGAGTTCTGGGTCTGCTCGCCAGGTGGGCAGCCTCGACTGCCCAGGGTCCTGGCCAGTGGTGAGTGGAGTCAAGAATGGGTGGTGAAGGCGGGAAGTGAAGCCTTTGTCTTGGGAACTGTTTTCCAGAGAACCCAAGAACGGCCCCGACGCCTGGCGCAGGGTCTGGAACGTGAGAGAGAGGCCCGTGTTGTTGATGATACGAACCTCTGATGAGCGTATGACCAGGAGCCTGGCCCTGTGCTCTGCTGTGAAGGTGCTCGAGGTGACTCGTGTTTGAGAAGGGCTGAGGGATCTCAGGGGAGTCTGCGTGTTGACACAGGCGCTCCCAGCGTCCCTCCCGCAGATCCAGGGGCACCGTGGAGAAGCTCACACGTGGCTTTGGCAGTGCACCAAACCACCTCACTGCTCACCTCCCCACGCCACCCTGTCGCCAGCAGGAACTCATTCAGGGAAGGCGGGGCACAAGAGAAATCCAATCCTCAGGGCTTAACCATTTTCTCTCTCCCCAATAAAAAAGCCAAGTCACACATGGCTATAATTCGGATGTAGTGTCCCTTCCACACTTTATTGCGCCACACATAAGCCAGTTGAATGTGTTTGTAAGTGATTGACTGCATTTAGTTTTTAAATTATCCCATGTACCTTATTCCGATAAATGACCCAAATAAGCGGCAAGCATAATGTAATTACAGTGTTGACAGTGGTCTAAGACTCAGCGAGATGAAGAATTGCTTTTCCTCCACCCCTTCATTTCTCTCTCCTGAGATCAGTTGGTTGGAGATGAATTCTCAACCTATGAGCTATTTTCTTGAAATGCAATTGTCGGCTTGGATGGGCCCAGAAGTGTTTTTGCCTAGGGCCTAATCGGTAAAGCAGAAATTTTGCAGATAGGCTCAGAAAATCTCTCAGCCTTTCACTTGATTCCCATCTTTTTTGCTTCCTCTTAGTCTTGACATATTAACGGTCTGGCTCAGTGATTCTCAGCTCATACGTTTGCAGGTCATTCTTGAATGCTAAAGCTTTTGGTGGCATACCCAAAGGGATTGAAATGCTCAGACCCACGGTAAACGAGTAAGCAATTGCTACTATTGTGACTACATGCAGTCACTGCTAGGGTCTAACACTTTCTCACGGTGTCTAATGAAAGCATCCACAGTTAGTGCCTCATTTAAAAAGGTGGTTTTTCAGGCCTATGTTGTTTGAGAAGATCTTTTTGCTGCCCTGACCTTTCACTCTCATGTTTAAGTATAAAGCTTGCCTTTGGTACTGGCCCAATAAAAATATACATTTTGCTGTCTTAATCACACAAAGTTGCACATAGCTCTATATCACCTTTTACAAGCCTTCTCACCTCTAGGTTTCATCTTTTGAACATGTCTGTTAACAGTAGGTATTCTACTCGTACCAAAAATGAAATTTATGTCTCGATCAGCATTTGGCTGCATGTTGGCCATGAGTTTGCTAGCTATCTGTGACCTCCCAGGTAAGAACCATGGTTCTCTCTAGTCATGATGATTTCTGTGAAGACAGAAGTAAATGGGTTACAGGTTATGTCTGTTAAGATAAAATTATCCAAAACTTAGGTAAAAAGATGCATTTGCATATCCATGCGATACCCATGTCATCCTATAGTGTTGGTCAACAAGCTCAGCTGAGGACCATCTGGGCCTCCAGAGGAATATAACTGACAACAATGTCAACTGTGGCTCCAACTCTGTAAGGTCAATGCTAATGAAGATAATTGGTAAGCTGCCAATGATTTCTGTCCAGCAAAGGGATTTCTGTTTGCCTGAAAAGGTAACTCCAAAGATTATTCCTCTATTGCCCTGTAGGACAGTTTTATATCTAATTCTGACGCTTTATTCCAGAAACTTTTGTTTTTTAAAATAGACTTTATTTATTTATTTTTTTTATTTCGGCATATTATGGGGGTACAAATTTTAAGGTTTCAAAAAATGCCCTTTCTCTCCCTCCCCCCACAAGTCTGAGTCTCCATCATGACCATCCCCCAGATGGTGCACATCTCACTCATTATGTATGTATATACCCACCCCCCCTCCCCCCTACCCAATACCCAATTACTGTAGCACCTATGTGTCCATTTAGGTGCTGCTCAGTTAATACCAGTTTGCTGGGGAGTATATATGGTGTTTGTTTTTCCATTCTTGGGATACTTCACTTAGTAGTATGGGCTCCAGCTCTAACCAGGAAAATATAAGATGTGCTAGACTTTATTTTTTTAGAATAGTTTTAGATTTACAGAAAAATCAAGCAGAGAGTACAAAAGGTCCCCCATACCCCGCACCCAGTTCCCCTATGATTAGTTTTCGAGAACTCCACCCCACGACCTAATCACCTCCCTAAGGCCCCCCCTCCTGACACCACCACCTAGGGATCCAGGATGTCACCATATGCCTTTTGGGAGGACACAGACATTCACGCCACAGCACTAGGCTATGACTCTGTGGCCGTGTTGGATGTGAGGCTTCTTCATAAGGCTTGAATTCTCCTCAACTACTTCTTGGGAAGCCAGGTTATGGTCTCACTGGCCCTGGAGGCCTTCTAAGGATCTCTGGGGTATTTCTCTCCCCTTCTGCCCAAGGTCTTTAATCCACGGAGGGGCCACTGTGCAGGTGGCACGTCTTAGAGGCCTAAATTTTGGCTGCAACTGTGCTGACCCTTCTTTCCACAGTCATAGAACTCTTCTTTTTAAGTAGAGAAAAATGTTTTTATATCATCCTATGTTTTTCCCCTTGTTCTTTAGTTCATGGTATAAACTCCGCTGAGTCCTCCAGGATCCTAGTCTGTTAGGAGTTCAATACTTTTTGCAAATATGTTCTTTCTCAAGTCCCCTGCCTGCTGCAGCAAAAAAGCTTTGCTTTCAAGCTATTGTCTCCCCTCCAGGCTCTAAATAGTCTAATTGGGACCTTACAGGTGAGCAGTGATTTCTTTGATTTCAGCATGTTTGCCTTTCCTCTGAGGACATTATGTATAGAAAACTGCTTTCATTCTGTCTGCTCATTTCTTCCTAGAAATTAGCATTATGAAAAGCTCAAGATCAGATTAAATACAGATGAGTTTAGAATTCTGGTTTTTTTTTTTGTTTGTTTGTTTTTGTCTAAATGACAAAGGAAAGGGAAAGGGCTCAAGAAAGCAGCAGGAGATGCTGCCTAGATAACATCTCAAACTCTCATCCATGCATCTTCACCTGCGAGCAAACAGGGTCCTGTGAGGCCGGGAACCGAGCCTGGGACCGCACTGGGGTGCGGCATGGGGGCTCGGGGCTCCTGCCAGGTCTGCCTGACTCCAAAGCAAACACTGGGGCAGCAGGGAGTTGTAAAAGGAAGGAGTTTTTGGCTTTAGCAGTTTCAAATGCCATGCAGAGGTCTAGAAGGACAAGGATGAAGACAGATTTTTGTGGTCAGGAGTCTCTGCTAGCTTCTGCTCCAGTGCTGGGCTGGGTACCACGCCGGACCTCCTGCCACCAACACAAGATTGCAGGCTCAGAAAGTCTTGACCCTGAGGCCAGGTGCACCACTATCATGCTGCTGATTGTGAAGAACTCCCAAGGAGTGGTGTGTCCTAAGAACATTTTATTCTGAGTGTCCAGTAGTGGAAGGTTCTAAAGACTAGGACATCAGCAAGGACATCCAGTACTTGACCGTTTCATGAGATGCCTGGGTAGTGGAAGGTGTCGATTGGAAGAAAATAACAAAAGAAGATGTTATGGATAAAGGGGTTTGAGTGAGGGCATGAGGGTGCCCCCAAGTTCCTATAGGGAGAAGCACCCACAAAAGAGGAGACCCACAGTTGAAAGGGCTGTTGACTCTGGAGACAGGGCCACCCACGAAAGAGTTCTTTTTGTTGTTGTTGTTTAACTTTTGCAAACTTTTCTAAATAAGTGGTGTAAGTGTGCAAGCCCTCCCTCGCTGTGTAAACAGTGCCAAGCATGCAGTCTTTGTTATCTTACTCTGGGAGGGCTGGCCGCTGCCTTGGTCTTGGAGCAGTGGTCCCCAACCTTTTTGGCACCAGGGACTGGTTTCATGGAAGACAATTTTTCCATGGTCAGGGGCGGATGGGGGAAGATGGTTTTGGGGCGATTCAAGTGCATTACATTTCTTGTGCAGCCAAGCCTCTCTGCTAGTGATGATCTGCATTTGCAGCTGCTTCCCAGGGCTAGCATCACCTCCTCAGCTCCACTTCAGACCGTCAGGTGTTAGATTCTCATAAGGAGCCACAACCTAGATCCCTCGCATGTGCAGTTTACAGTAGGGTTTGTGCTCCTATGAGAATCTAATGCCGCGGCTGGTCTGACAGGAGGCGGAGCTTATGGGCTGATACGAGCGATGGGGAGCGGCTGTAAATACAGATGAAGCTTTGCTGGCTCACCAGCCACCGCTCACCTCCTGCTGTGTGTCCCAGTTGGTACCAAGCCACAGGCCAGTATCAGTCCATGGCCCCAGGGTTGGAGACCACAACCTTGGAGGACAGATTTTATTTTATTTATTTTTTCCTGGAACTGTCTCCTAAATGCCTTTGGGCGAAGTATCGCCCTCGCAGGCTTTGGGTGGAAGTCTGCCTTCTCTCTCCCTACCCCTTCCCCGTCTCTTCTGTCAGTGTTGTGGCTTTGGGGTTTTAAACTGAGATGCGAGTGTTCTGCCTCGGGGCCCATCGGGACGGCCTGGCATCTTGCACAAAGGGCTGCGGCCTGTGTTTGTGTTCCTGACCCCCGACAGGTGTATTCTGAGCGGAAACATGGACCTAGACGGGCAGGAGAGGGCGCTCCTGGGTGTGGGGGCTAGATGTATCAGAGGTGCTCCTGGATGGGGGCTGAGCTTTAAAGGTGACATCTGGAGGCAATTTGGAGCTAGGAAAGGAGGAGTCCAAGAGACCTTTTTTTCCTGGGGTCCTCCCCAACAGCACGCTCTGGAATACTGGGTGCCCTCTGCAACTGTTTGCCTTTCCTTGTGCTCCTGCCGTTAGTGTAAAGCCTTCTGCAGACTGCTAGCCTCATCTCTGCTGCGCCTCGGAGAATTAGCAGGAAGGGATGTGGTAGCACTCAGGTGTGAATGTTGAAGGACCCGAGCTCGGCTCCCTGCCTGTGATGACGGCGGAGATCAATCTGACTATTGACGGCGGGGATCAATCAGGGGATTGTGTCAGGCCGTGCGGTCCAGGACATTGTCTCTCAAGTGCTAACCTTGGGGGCTGTTTTTCTTGCTTATGAGAAGTAGCATTTTCTTGCTTAGGAATAACACGTGTAATCCCCCACAATTGGTATGAGATCATTTCTCAGAAATAGCAAGGGGAGCTGGACCCACAAGGATGAGACTCCAGGGCTCACTCAAACATTGCCACGTGGAGGTGGCAGCAGCAGGTCGCCTGGCCTGCGTTTCCATGGTGCCCAGTGCCTTCTCACGGGGCAGCTCCTGCAGGGAGGTGCGTGTCCCATGCCATCAAGTACAGGGTTCTTGGCTTCCCCGCTCTGGTCTCTCCAGCTGCCCTTTGCTCCAGGGCGCCCATCAGTGAGCTGACTTACCGAGGGAGGAAAATGGTCCCCAGCAGGAGAAGGAAGGCAGCAAGCCCAGACATCAGGGCCAGCTGAGCGGGGAGCTAGTTCTTACTGCAGACTCCGGAAAATGCAACGCGTGGGACCTTGTTGCCTGTGATGGAAAATGAAAGCAGGAAAAGTAATTTCTAGGGCTCTTTAGTTTTCAACCACTATATTAACAGGTACAGAGTTGAAAAGTGAGCACAAATCATCTCCAGTAGGTGATTTTTTCATGCCCTGAAAAGAGCATGTGCTGTGGAGTCAGCTCTTCCTTATCTGTCTTCTTTTTTGAAGAAATACCAGGGCCTATATGAAGGTTCTGGTAACTTTTCCTGGTGCCTGTTGATTCAGGACTCTCGGTACCCTTCATCCGGTGAAGCTGTAGGTATAGGGTTGAAACAGGTGAAGTTGCAGTATAAAATGGGTATCTCTTCGCAGAGCTTCAATTAAGTGGCATGAGATAGGACCTGAAATCCTGTTTTATAAAATGGACCCCACACTAAAAATGTGCATAAAGAACAGCTGCTTTTCGCATGGTATTGTCCTAATGGAAGCACAGGAAATAGTTCTTTAGAAACAAGTTAATAGTACCATAAAAAAACAGGTAGTGACAGAGCTACAGCACATGTAATGTGGTGACTGCATATGATGATTAAGGAAGAGAAAATGATGATTATTAATTTTTTTGAGTCCCTCATTCTGTTGCCCAGGCTAGAGTGCTATGGTGTCAGCCTAGCTCACAGCAACCTCAAACTCCTGGGCTCAAGCGATCCTACTGCCTCAGCCTCCCAAGTAGCTGGGACTACAGGCACGTGCCACCATGCCTGGCTAATTTTTTTTTTTTTTTTTAATTTTTAGTAGAGATGGGGTCTTGCTCTTGCTCAGGCTAGTCTCGAATTCCTGACCTCAAGTGATCCTCCTGCCTTGGCCTCCCAGAGTGCTAGGATTACAGGCATGAGCCACTGATCCCAGCCAAAAATGATTATTTTATTCATTTTTATGGTCTGTAAATATCATGGTAGAATATTGAAGGTAGGAAATCTTTTTTGGGAGGGATAGAAAAGATAGGTTTTTAAAACATGGTTGCAAGTCCACTGGGGACTCTTGTTTTCCGTGTGTTTGAGCAGGACTTCCCACAGCATCACGCTTTTGTGCCATGTCCTTTCAGGTCTCAGTAGGTGGGATTTACAGCTGCCAAGTGGGGCTGAATCCAGCCACTCTGTCCCACAACCTGTTAGTCCCCATTAGTTGGCCTTTTAAAGTTTAGCGGAAGTACCAGAAAAGATGCCGGGCCAGTGGGATTTGTGTAGATGCCGAGAAGTGGGCAGAACCTGTGAAGCAACTGCGTATGAGAACCTGCCTACCCATCCATGCACCCATTCATGCATCTGTCCGTCCATCCCGCTATCCTTCCATCTGTCCATCATTCATCTGCCCCGTTATATGCTGTAACAAAGAAAGAGCATAAATTCCTTTATTTGGAAGATATTAAAGTTCCTATTATTTATTTTGGGCAGAAAAGATTTATGTACATAAAAAGTTAAAGACTAGTGTACTGCATCAAAGGTTTCAAACTTTTTTAAAACAGTGAACCTCAGATGAAATCACATATATGAGATAAATATGTCATCATTCTGAATAGTGCTCCAGAATTCCACCTGCTCTGCGGATACTCTCCCCTCATCCACTGTGGCGCCTTCTCAGGGTTCTGGGGCTCTGCAGGCACAGTCTGCAGCCCGCTGTGCTTTTGGATGACACAAAACCTTGGCGATGTGGTGTGGGTGCCAGATTTTGGGGAGGCTCACTGGGTCCTGGAGACTTTAGGGGAAATGCCCTGGAAGGGGGAGGCATGAGCTGTGCCTTGAAAGGGACTCACGTTTGGACTCATGAAGAGGAGGGTGACATACCATGTGGCAGGGTGGAGGAGAGGAATAACATGAGCAAAGGCCCTGGAGCCAGGGAGGTGGGTGTGGGTGGAGGGGGGTGTCAGTGAGGCTCTAAGAGAAGGATGGCATGCATAGGCTGGGTCATCAAGGAGAGTTTAATAAGAGGGCAACTAACAAGGGTGTGGGCAGAATTTAGGGACAACAATAAAGAGTCGCGCCGAATCCTGGGCTAGTGGCAGCCGTAAGCATTACTAGGGACAAGAGGAAGTTGCTCCTCCTGAATCCAGAGAGCGAGTGAACTGGACAATCTGCTAGGAGCTGTGGGTTTTGGAAGAGGGGTGTAACCTATCCCCGGTGACCTGCAGGGAGGGGTCCAGGGAAATAAATACCCCAACTTCACTCTCTCTCTTGCCAGTGCTTCTCATGGTCCAAACCTAACTGGAAGCCAGAAGCCAGGGGAACCAGTAATGATCTACCTCCCCAAGCCCAGAGAATGGTGGGGCAGGGTGGGGAAAGGACTTGGAGGGACAAATGCAAACTGAGCATGGAGAGCGCTTCCGGGTGTCAGCCCCCAGCGCTGCTGCGTAAGGAACAAGCCCTCATCTCCACGGAGTGGACGCGGCACTGGGCATTTATTCATTCCCAGTCCCGGGGCTGGCTGGTCTCGGCTGGGCTTGCTGGGCCAGGTCTGCTGGGGGCGCTGAAGGCCGGCTGGCTCTGCTTCTCAACGCAGGTCTGGTTGGGAGAGATTTCGCTCCCCTCTAAGCCTACTGCCTGGAATGTGGCTGTGGCGCCGAGCCCTTTCAGACGGTGCAAACGAGGGTGACAGCCGAGGGACGGCAACAAGAGAGCAGGAGTGTGGCTCGCTGGGATGCCTGCGCACCTGCAGTTAGGTGTGAGGGAAAGTCGCCTCCGTCCCATTTAGGCTGCCGTTATTTGGGGTCTTCATTTCAGCAGCCAAAGCTATAATTAATACAGACACACACACACACACACAAACTAGGTTTTTATTCTCAGCATTTATGGGACTAAAGGAGCAGAGATATCATGATTTTAGTTTGTTTCCATGTCACTCCTCTCTGCTATTTTGAAAGGAAGCATTCTTAGCGAGATAATTGTCAAAGCTGTCTCCCAAAGGACAGCAGGACAAGCAATGCCAGGACTTGTTCTTTTTTGTGGGCAGAAGTCCTGGGGGAAGAAGAGAGAGATGTGCGGAGAAAGCTATTTGCTACTTGTTTGAATACATCTCACGACTAGAAAGACGATAGCAGGATTCAAACATGGGCCTGTTTGGCTCCAAAGCCCACGCTTCGTTCATTCTACACTAGTTAGATGAGAGGATTGTGTGAGAGGCCCAGCTACTCGAGAATCTAGGGTGGTTTCTCCAAAGTAAACCTCTTAGGACGTCCATGGCCTTGGAAGCTGAATAGACTTTTCCCTCTTTGCTCATTGACGGGGAAGGGACTGGTCTAGTGCTTTTGTCTACAGTGTGCAAACCGGGACTCCCGCATGACCTCCCTGGTTCTGTTACAAAGGGAGGGTATTCTTGGTGGCTCATCTAATTTCTTGTGGTCGAGAAGCACAAAACACAATGCATGAAGCCCAGGCAGTCAGTGACGTCCCAGTTAATGTAGGAGACAGCATGATAGGAAGCTAGAAGGCCATGGGTTCAAACCTCAGTTCTTGGGAAAATTATCATATTTAACCAGTGTCATCTTCAGTTTCCTTGCATAGGAGTTATAGATAATATATGTCAAGTTCCCAATGCACAGCAGGTGCTATAATAGCAACTCCAGAGCCAGTACTTTGTATTTATCTATGTCGTGCCTGGCCCAGCTCCTTGGCTCCACGGTGTGATTAGTGGGGCATGGGCAATGGGTCATTGCTGTGACAATGAATACAGCAAACCCTGGCAGCAAGGGTTGGAAGACTGGCCAACAGATAATTCTTCAACCCTGGCCAAGACCACTAAATGGAGACCCTTTGGCTAAGCCCATTTAATGAACTGCCTGGATGAACTGTTGGAAGGAGCCCCGGCCCTGGAAGCTGACTCCTGCCCAAGTTGCACAGTGATCCTTGCTTTGCAAACCCAATAATGTGTCCTCACAGGAGGCTGGAAGCTGGGCTATAACCCTGGCGGTAAAAGGCAGGGCTGGATGGACGTACTTAATTCACATACTCACTCACTGAAAAACACGAAACCCAGGCGAGACCTCTTGAGGAATTAAAATTGTTTTCTTAAGCTTGCTTTCTTCTAGCCCTTTACTAGCATGATACATACTTATTTGAACAAGGGTATGTAGGAGGAGAGGAAGAAGAATGGAAGAGTGGAAGAAAATGTTGTCAAAGACTGCCTTGTGATTTAAAACATAAATATGCCATGCCATTAAGGCATCCTTCCCAGGAAAATGGAATTATTGTACAGAGAAATAGCTTCTTAGGAATACTGAAAAGCTTGCCTGTATTTCTAAAATTGTTGAATATGACAGTAAGAAATGAGATGCTGCATCACACTGCTATTTAGAAAGTTCTAACACTTTTCCCTGACTCAGGGCCGTGTTTTGGTAAAGAATGAATCTGGTTCACAATCTGATTTTTTTACTCAGTGTTCTATTCATACACACACACACACACACACACACACATATATATATTACACTATTTGCAACATGAATCCCTTCATTTCTTCTGCGTGGCTTCTTTCACCTTTTAGTTCTTTTAAGATTTTGCAACTGGCCAGCTACATTGACCTTTCTCTCTTCTAAATTCAGTAGTTGTTAGGCCTTTCAGCTACTCTGTAGATGATTAGTGCAGTGACGGAGCTGCCTCCTGTTCTACCCAGGGCTCTAGGGGCAGAGCTTCTGGAATGGAAGGACTCAGTTCTACCTTCAGGGTGGATTTGCTGGGAAAGGATGCAGTTGAGAAGGGATGCTTGAGCTGAGTCTTCAAGGAGGTACTTTCCAGGTCAAGAAGGCAGGGAAGGAAAATCCGGGTGGAGTGTGGAGGTGACAGTGAGCTCGGTGGAAGGTGCGGGTAAGGTGGTTTGGCTGTTGTAGTGCGTGGGTGAGGGAGGGTGGGGTCGCAGCTGGAGGGAAGGCTGAAGAAGGGGTTGGAAACCAGGCATCACGGCCTGTCGTCCCTGCAGGCATGTCCTGCAGCCAACTGGGATCCTTTGGAAGATTTTAGGCTGGAGGCAAGGGGTAGGATGGACTCAGATTTGGGGACATAAGAATGGGGAACCTGATCACATCTGCATTTTCAAAAGCAACTGTGGGGCAAAGGACATGAACAGAAACTTTTCAGAAGAAGACAGAAAGCTGTGCGCGGTGGCTCACGCCTATAATCCTAGCACTCTGGAAGGCTAAGGCAGGAGTATCGCTCAAGGTCAGGAGTTTGAGACCAGCCGGAGCAAGAGCAAGACTCCATCTCTACTAAAAATAGAAAGAAATTAATTGGCCAACTAAAAACATATAGAAAATATTAGCCAGGCATGGTGGCGCATGCCTGTAGTCCCGGCTACTCGGGAGGCTGAGGTGGAAGGATTGCTTGAGCCCAGGAGTTTGAGGTTGCTGTGAGCTAGGCTGACGCCATGGCACTCTAGCCCGGGCAACAGAGCAAGACTCTGTCACAAAACAAAACAAAACAAACAACAAAAACCAAACAAACAAAAAAAGAAGACAGAATAATGGCCAACAATCATATAAAAAAATGCTCAACATCTCTAATCATCAGGGAAATGCAAATCAAAACCACAATGAGATATCACTTAACTCCAGTGAGAATGGCCTTTACCAAAAAGTCCCAAAACAACAAATGCTGGTGTGGATGTGGAGCGATAGGAACACTCTTACACTGCTGGTGGGACTGCAAATCAGTACAACCTCCGTGGAAAGTAATTTGGAGATATCTCAAAGAACTAAAAATAGAAATACCATTTGATCCAGCAATCCCACTACTAGGCATCTACCCAAAGCAAAAAAAGGACATTCTATAATAAAGACATTTGCACTTGAATGTTTATGGCAGCACAATTCACAATTGCAAAGATGTGGAAACAACTCAAGTGCCCACCAATACATGAGTGGATTAATAAACTGTGGTATATGTATACCATGGAATACTACTCAACCACAAAAAACAATGGTGAACTAGCACCTCTTGTATTATCCTGGATAGAGCTTGAGCCCATCCTTCGAACTGAAGTATCACAAGAATGGAAAAACAAGCACATGTACTCGCCGTCCAATTGGTACTAACTGACCAACACTAAGGTGCTCACATGGAAGTAATATTCACTGGGTACCGGATGGGTGGGAGGGGTATTGGGGGTGGGTGAACTCACAACTAATGGATGGGGTGTGCACTCTATGGGGGAAGGGCATGCTTGTAGCTCTGGCTTTGGTGAGGCAAAGGCATTATGCATAACCAAAATGTTTGTACCCTCATAATATTCTGAAATAAAAAAATAAAAAAAAGCAACTGTGACAAGAATGTGAGCCATGGGCATTTCTTCAACCTGAGCCTCAGTTTCCTCATTTCTCAAGCAGGGACAATAGGTTTGCATGGAGATAACAGAGATAATGTGTGTGAAAGTGGTATAATATATTTAAAGTATTATTATGTGATTTTGGGTCATGAATGTTAATTTGCTTACTTTCTCAAGAAGAGATGAGTTTTGTCACGTGAGGCAAAATTCACATGCTTGGCATTGTTACCTGATCTACACAGCTGCCACAGCCTTAAACACATTGTCTTTTTTTAAAAATTGGAGCAGTTATACTATTTGTTGTCTGCTTCAGCTTAAACTTTAACTGATACAAATTGGAAGGATGGGCAAGGGTGAGTTGATGAACATTGATCACCGAAGAGGAATAGAAAGCTTTTTTGTGTGTGCCTATTTTGCATTCATTCTTTCAAAAGCCTTCTATCTATGTGTAAAGCTGAAAAAAAAAAAAGCCATTTAGAGAGAAAAACGTTTTCTATCTTCCCATAGTACACAGCAAGTCAGGTGCCTGAAGCCCTCATCATACTTTACTAAAACTCTCTGTTCCGAAAGACCATCAGCTGTGAGTAGGTGAATAGAAACCTGGTGTATAATAGCTAAATACACAGAGATGGACAGGAGGCATCTTACAATGTGCAATAGTCATCTGATTCTGTTCAGTGTGTTATTAAGAAGGACCCTGGTTCCTAAAGAAAATCAGAACATTTTCAAAGCCTCGGTCTGAATCCTACCTCACTAATCAAGTGATGTTGTGACCCAGGAAATCATGTCACCTTCCAGAGTCCCAGACCCTGTGAAATGGGGAGGATAGTAAGACCCACTTCTGAGGGCTGCTGGGAGGATCACGTGAGATAAGCAGATTGAAGCATTCAGTCCCAGTGCCTGATAACTAATAAATTATTATCAGGGCTAGGAGAGGAACAACTTCAGCTGTGAAAGCTAGCACTAGTCTATTCTGATGATGGCATCAGATATTTAATTTCAAGACAAATCTTAATTGACACTTGAAAAACAGGAAGAGCATGAAAAAGAGGACTGAGTGTAATCTATAAGGATTCTTGAGCCTGAAGAGGCATTGGAGTCCGGTGCCTGTCTTGTGTCATAGGCCAGATGACAGTGAGTCCTGCCTGCCTGGCCACGCCGCAGACAGGGCAGCAGGGCACGAAGGTGCTGAGGGGATGGCCATTCCTGGGCTGCAGAAACGGCATGAATGGGATCACAGGCAAAGCAACATAGTCCACGGGGCTGCAGGAGTGAAAGTCAAACTCTGTCCTTATTCTTTTGCCATTTTATTTGAGATAGGTAGCAGCATTGCCTGGGAAGATCCTCAGGGGGAGGGAGAAGAGGGAATCTGTTGATGGAAATCTTACTTTTGAGCATCAGTTCTATTACTATTTAATGCCTAATTTCAGCCCTTTTCATATTAGACTTTTCAATGGCAAATCAGGGAGTAGAAGGAAGATGGGCTCAGAGGAAAGGTTCTTTGTAAGAGTTTAACAAAACATCCAAAAGTTTATTCTTGCATTTTATCATGCATGCGTCTCGGAGTTATATTTTTTGGAACGTGACTTAACAAGCTTTTCAGGTAACACATAGCTGGATCCCGTCTTTCTAGTGCCTCTGCCTTTGGCTGATGTGACACCATACTTTCCTGACAGTTAGCATCAGTCCTGGTGTGGCTCTGATACCAAGGATGGTACAGTCATATCTCAGCCATGCAATGGGGCCTTCGAGATAGCCAGATTCAGGTGCTCTGCCCTTCCCAACAGACGTCTCTCCACTCCACCCCGGACGCCACCAAAATGAAGTAAAAGCACATTCTGAGTTGACACTCCTCTGGGGCTGGCCCAGCACACATCAGAGTGCTGGCTGGAGCTGGGCTTGGGGCACAGCCCACTTCACTGAGACATGCATGTGCCCAGGCTTGATCAACACTGGCAAAATCTGCAAGGATATTTCTAGATATTTCACATGATTGACTCCTTTGAAGAAATGATACATTAAAAAAAATATATATATATATACACACATGTATATTTAATTATTTTTTCAAAACCATGACTGAAAAAATTCTTTGCCACTGAGTAGAATTAAATTTGACCAAAAAAACCCCTATGAATTTTTATTAGTACCATTACTGTTTTCTTTGGCTCCATGTATTATATTGGTAAAATGACAAAAAAAAAAAAAAAAAAAAGGAAAATAATTGTAAAAGGCAAATATTTTGTACAAAAATACAAAGTTTTAAAAGCTCTTTAAGTATATTTCATATTATTACTAAAAGTTGGTCTATATATCTGTATGTCTGCATATTTTTCCTACACTTGGGATTTAAGAAATGTAAGGTACTGTTTACACAGTATATGCTTAAGTTCTTCCTATAGCTCAACAACCAATGATGGTCTTTTTCTGATTGGAGCATTCCATACTTTGGAAGATATAATTTGTATAACTGCATGGTTACCGGCTGAGAAAAATCTATGTGATTCAGTCCGTGTGCACACTAAAAGTCAGCATACCACACTGTGGGAACACTTTAGTTCCCAAGTCCTTGGGTAATGGCAGATGGTAAGAAACACTAGCTGTCAATTTTTTTCAGTAATTGGTTTTCAGTGCTTTTTTCCCAATCTGGCGAGAAAGTGACACAATCAGAAAGAAGTATCCATTGCCTTTGTGAGCCGTCTGAAAATTTGTTCATGATGTTACATTATAGTCCATTATAATGCGGATGATAGTACTAAAAGAGAGAAATAAAGAAGGGCATTAGTTTTTCTTAAAAAATCGAATGTACAATTCAAAATGTACATGTATTTTTATAGGGAAGATTCTAAAATATATCATTCAACAATGTTTATTTTTTTAAAGCATTTTTCAAAGCAATGTCTAAAAGTTCTTATTCAGATTAAGTAAAAGCTAAATTTCATTTTGAAGGAGCTTAATCTGGGGAAGGGTAGTCCCTACTCAAATCCAGAATGGCCAAAAAAGGCAAACAAATGACAGATCTGGGTTACTTGTCACCATCTATTATAATCTCAAAGCAATGTCTAAAAGTTCTTATTCAGATTAAGTAAAAGCTAAATTTCATTTTGAAGGAGCTTAATCTGGGGAAGTGTAGTCCTGACTCAAATCCAGAATGGCCAAAAAAGGCAAACAAATGACAAATCTGGGTTACTTGTCACCATCTATTATAATCTCTTGTTTAGGTATCTGTGTTTCTCCCCCTCAACTGACCCAGCTGCGAGTTCCATATAAGTCTTGAGTTTCCCATCTCCAGCACAACAGGTACTCGATATTTGTTTCTGGAATGGATTTAGGGATAATTTGTGCTCCAGTTACTTGAGGTTTTTGCTTATCACCAACATTTTTTTTTTTTTTACAAATGGCTTTACTTAAATATAATTCACAAATCATATAATTCACCCATTTAAACTATATAATTCTTTAGTATATTCACAGAGTTGTACAATTTAGAATTATCTAATTTCAAAACATTTTCATCACCTCAAAAAGAAAACCCATACCCATTAGAATTCATTCCCCATTTCCTCCACCTCCACTATCAGAAATGTTTAAAGCTAGTTCTGATGAAGGAAACTAAGAGGCTCTGTTCCATAGAGGGTCATGTATTAAATGAAGGTTTAGATAAGTATCTTTTTAAGGCAGGAAAATCTCCAAAGGCTGCTTTGGCTTATAGGCTTATAAGAAGCAGAGACTATATCCCTCCAGTATGTAGCACAGCTGCTGGCGTATAGTAGATGCTCAATAAATAGATGTGGAATCAAATGCGTGGCTGCCTGAATTGGCTGTGTATAGACGTCTATGAGAAAGACAGCACTGGTGCCATATTTTAAAGAATAATTAGCTGACAATTTTATAAGTCACTGACCTGGGCCGGAGTACTTCCTATATGTTAGACACATTTATTAACTTATTTAGGTCCTCACAACAACCCCATGAAGAAAATACTATTATTGTTCCCCTGAAGTTAATGACTTGCCCAGCTACTAAGCGGCAGAACCAGGACTGGAACAGAACTGCAGAGCCTGCACCCAGAGCCCTAAATTCGCCACCTGTCACTCTTCAACGGGACAAAAGCTCTGCAGCTCCCTCTCAAACCCCATCTACTGCTTACCTGTCTCCCTGTCTTTTTCGCAAATGAAGTTATTCACGTCTTCACACTGGAAATCATTCCATTGCCCGGCATAGATCAACCCAGCGCAGTCTTCTCCCGGCCCGTGGCCGTGACCCCAGTTATCTGGCTGTCCAGCTTTCCAATTTCTTTCAACAAAACAGAAATTGAGTATTATCGGCACAGTAATGCAGAGGTTTTCTTTACTCAAGAACAGCAGAGAAATGTAAAAAACAAAACTGAAGCATGTTATTTGGCCTGGAATGAAAATGCATTGTTTAAAAAGCAATGTGTGCCCTTATTCAGAATAAAGAGCAGCTGTTTTGCAGACTGATGTATAATGAAGCAACTCCCTGCAGGCTTGTTATCTCTGCCACAACCAAACCAACTCATTGAGCTGCTTCGTCACAATGCAGAGGGAGCAAATCCTCCTTTGACATCGTTAGATGAATGACTATTTAATGTCTGCTGGAATGCTGATTTCTGGGAGCGTGTATATATGTGCATGAGTTTATGTGCCGTGTAAGGACATGATACGCACACACACACACACACAGACATATACACACGCTGTGAGAGCCCAGGGGGACCTTTGTACATCTCAATATCTTGCCTCTAACAAGTCCAAGTCAGGAAGAGAAAGTAAGAAACCCTTTATACATTTTTAAGAACCTACAATTACAAACAACTGGTTATGATTGCCTGGCTAAGTTGTAGACAGTTGATTGCTCTAGAAAGAAACCGTAATTTAATCTTACTGAAAATGACTCATACATTTCACTGCCTTTTTTGGGAGAGAGATTCTTAAAAACAAGTTTTCTTTAGGATGAGTTCACTTGGGGCTTGTTAACTTGGATGCTGCTGCTCCCAACAGGACTTTGCCAGGATAACAGTTCTTGATTCTGTTGCCATGCAATGAATTAGGATGTGCTTCTAAATCTTGTCCAGGAAGCAGGTTCATGCACAGAAGCTTGTGGTTACTGCCTGAGAGGATATGCCTGCCTTGTGCAGGGTCTAAAAGCACATGTGTGCTTCCCATAAACAATGACTCATTACCCCATCTCCCACAGGGTATCCTCGGGCGGCCCGAAGAGAGCGCCCATACTGCTCTACATCTTTTGACAATAAGACCAGCAAAACCAGAGGGCTGTGGGAAAGGACAGTTGAAGTCCATAGTCAAAGGGTGAGGGAAGCAAGGTAGCGTGGACTCCCCCATACCAAATGTGTATTTGGGGATTTTTAATAAAATGAGTATGAAGGCATGGTGGCTCATGCCTGTAACCCCAGCACTTTGGGAGGCCAAGTCGGGAGAATCACTTGAGGCCAGGAGTTTGAGACCAGTCTGGGCAACATAGCCAGACCCTCTCTCTACAAAAAATAAAAAAATTAGCCAGGCCTGGTGGTGAGTGTCTATAGTCTTAGCTATTTGGGAGGCTGAGGTTGGGAGATCGCCTGAACCCAGGAGTTGAAGGTTACAGTGAGCTATGATTGCACTACTGCACTCCAGCTGGGACAACAGAGTGAGAGACCTTGTCTCTTAAAAAAAAAAGAAAGAAAGAATATGAATTGAGAGACCTCAATTAAATAAATCTAGTGATGAAAAAATAGAGGAAACCATCAATGGATGAGAGTAAAAATGAGATCATACTTCACAGGGAGTTAAAAAATATTCATTCACTCCGTCACATATCCACAGAGCACCTTATGATCTAGGATCTCTGCAGTTCCCAACCCCTGTAGGCTGTGGACTGATACTGGTCTGCAGAGCTCTGCTACCTTCCCATCCACTTCCATGGAAAAACTGTCTTCCATGAAATTTAGGGGGGCTGGGGCACACAGCAGGAGGTGAGCAGAGGGCAAGTGAGTGAAGCTTTGTCTGTATTTATAGCCACTCCCCATTGCTCCCATCACCGCCTGAGCTCTGCCTCCCCCCTCCTCTTGCTCCACCCAGGGAAAAACTGTCTTCCATGAAACCAGTCCCTGGTGCCAAAAAGACTAGGGACTGTTGATCTAGGTGCTAGCAACAGAGCAGTGCAGAGAACAGAGTCCTAACTCTCATGGAACATGCATAACAAACAATATCTCAGACTGTCACAGTGATGCCAGATAGAGAAAAAGTTGGAAGGACAAATACTTTCACATATGCTTTTCTGCCCACCTTGCAGGGCTCCTCTAGAAACGTCAACAATGCCTGAGCATTGTTTGAGCTTGCTGATGTATAGTTTGTTCATTGCTTGCAGTAATGTGAGCGGGTTTGATTATAATTTTGTTTATAAAATTTGATATCTATGATCCCTGAATGTATAATGATGGAACATTTGATATTCTTGATTTGCCAGCTAATTGAGAAATTGTATAAATATGACTTCTTAGGGTTTAGAAGACTTGGTTAATATTTTCCTCTTGCATTTCAAGTCATTTTAAGTTAAGTAAGTAAAAGGGACTTATCAACTAGACAGAAAGATAACCCAGTGATAAGAAAGGAGATTATCACCTTTCTCCATTTGTTTTTCTAGGTCACTGGAATTTTTCTCATACATTGCTCAAGGATTTCCTTAGGACTAAAAGCAGAATGCAGTTCTGTGGCTGTGGGAGGTGACTGGGGGGTGACTGAGTGGGAGGTAGGCAGCTAGCCCGGGGCTGGGCTGCAGGGGCAACTCGGCCTGGAGACCGAGCACCCAGAGTCTCAAAGCGTCTCTTTGGCAAAGTAAAGTCCCATGGAGTGACTTGTGGCAAAACCCCTCAGTCTGTGTGCTTATAATAAAACAGAAAAGAACATGTCAGATAAACAGAATATATATGTGTGTGTATATATAAATATGTGTGTGTGTGTGTGTGTATATATATATGTATATATATATGTGTGTATATATATATATATATATATATATATATATATATATATATATATATATAAATAAATAACGTCAGCTTCAATAGTGCCTTAACCTCATTCACAAGTAGATCCTGGCAAGAAGAATAGCTGAAGCCTGGACTGAAAATCCCCGAATCCCATATTGTAACACACACGTCACAGAGGTGAGCGGGGAGCACCACCCACGTCCTTGGACATCACACTCTAAGTGCACCAGGGACTTTGGGAACACTTAGACTGACAGCTCCAGGGAGCTGGAAACACACAAGCGCATCAGCCCGCGGGTGTGGAGCTCCTCCGGGATTTGGGCCCATCCTAATGGAGGCAGAGCACATACTCTCACTCTCGGAGACAGCTCCTCCCAGCCTCGCAATGCAGTCCTCTCTCATCGACCACAAGATTGACTGGTGCTCTGTGGCCAAGAGACCTCCGCTGGTAAGGCCCTGGCTCAAAACAGAGAAATCTCAGCAGTGAGTATGTCTTGCAGCAAACTTTTCTTTCGCTACAAGGGTCTGTATTGCAGAAGATTTCTCTCGTGGCCTGAAACATAAGTGTGGACCGGTGTGGGTTATTACTGAATTAGAGGGTGTGGAAAGGTTCCTTTCTGGTCCCCTCCATTCTATGGTCCTATATTCTAAAAACGCAAGGGGTAACGCACGGAGCAGTCTGCGTGGACAGAAAGGGCCCCTCATTTTATCTTTGTCAAGATGACATCACAGATGATATCAACTGTCACTTGACAGCATCCTCCTACCAAAAGACTTCCTGTGGACGGACGAGTAGAGGAGGTGCAGGTGTGTTTGGGGAAATTCTCAGGAACACTTTCGCATCGCTAGTGATCTAAGGTGGCAACTGCCAGCAAGGTGGGCAGCAGGAGGGCCCTTAAAAAGCTGCCTTAGAGCTCTGCTCTGAGCAGGTGGGCAGAGCCTACGTCTCGTATGTGTCCAATTCCCAGGCCTCGAGGCTGCCTCCATCAACAGTGACAGTCTGCCAAACAACACGCCGACACTTATTCCGTCAAGAGTAGAAAGACCAGCTGTGACATGCTCTCAGTTTCACAGAGCCTCTCCATTGTCCGTTTTCTACTTCATTGCTCTCTAGTCTTTATTTCCTTCCTCCTACTTACTTAGGGATTCATTATTTGCTCTTCTTCTTCTACCTTGGTAAAGTAGAAGCTTAGATCATTGAGTTTCAACCTTTAAAAAATGTTTCTAATATGTGTCTTTTTTTTTTTTTTTTTTTGAGACACAGTCTCACTCTGTCACCCTGGCTAGAGTGCAGTGGTATTGTCATAGCTCACAGCAGCCCCAAACTCTTGGGCTCAAGTGATCCTACTGTCTCAGTCTCCTGAGTAGCTGGGACTACAGATTCGCACCACCATGCCTAACTAATTTTTCTATTTTTAGTAGAGACAGGGTTTTGCTCTTGCTCAGGCTGGTCTCAAACTCCTGACCTCAAGGGATCCTCCTGCCTGGGCCTTCCAGAGTGCTAGGATTACAGGGTGAGCCACTAGCCCAGCCTAATATATGTCTTTTAAAGCCATAAAATCTCCCTCCTTAAACACTCTTTTAGCTGCATCCTAAACATTTTGATACATTTTCATTTCCTTTGAAACATTTTCAGATTTCCTTGTGATTTCTTTTTTCATCCATGGGTTATTTAGAAGTGTGTCATTTAATCTCCAAATATTTAGGATTTTAAAGCTATCTTTCTTTTACTGATTTCTAATTTAATTATTTTGGCCAGAGAACATACTCTGTATAGTTTCAGTTCTTTTAAATTTATCAAGACTTGGTTTATGGCTCAGAATATGGTTTATCTTGGTGCACTTGAAAAGCATGTGGATTTGTAGTTGTTGGGTGAAGTGTTCCATGAATATCAACCAAGTCAAGTTGGGTGATAGTGTCTGCTGTATCCCTACTAATTTTTCTAATTACTTGATCTATCAATGACTGAGCAGGGAATGTGGAAATCTCCTTTAAAGCCCTTCGCTTTGATGTACCTGCATTTAGGGGCGATATGTCCTCTTGATTCTAACATGATCCTGGAACTCAGCATTTTTTACATGAGCCCAACAACAACCTCTTACGCATGTTGCCACCCCTTAACTCTAGAAAAGCTCCCGCAGGCCAGCACGGAGACTGGCTCCCAGTGGGCACCCCAGGTTAATTCACTGAATGTTATCACAGGTCTGTGGGCAAATGGACCCCACTTTCTAGTCAATAGGCTGGTGCTGGCCAAGAATGAAGTTTCACAGGTCTACGTGAAATGCAAAGAATGAGGACAACGTCAGTGCGTGCGTGCATCCGTGTGTGTGTGTGTGTGTGTGTGTGTGTGTAAGATGGCCAGCTGTCTCTTCTTGGAAAGAATTGTAGGTTTATTATTATTTTTTTTAATGCAGAGATTTGCTGACAGGTGACTTTTAAAAAAACATGTCCTTAATTAGGAAGTAAAATCTTGACAATCTATGTCAGCCCTCCAGTCCTTCTTTTGAAATTGTATTTCAAATTTGAAATTGTGTGTAGACCAAAAGAACTGAGGATCTGTCACAGGCACTGTCCTGAGCCATTGCAGATGGCATCTCATGCCGTCCTTTTCCTTAGCTGGTTCCATCCTGCTTCAGTACAGAAACAGCTAGAAGATTCAGTGAGTCAGCTTGCAGGTTTATGTGACATAAACCTGAGTTCAGTCTGAGTATGCCCTGAGCCTCTGGCATCTGTTCTGTGTCACTGTTGCTTTCTGTTTGCTGTAGCGCTGTATTTCTCATCCAGGTCTCAGCATGAAAAACGAGGGGAGGCCGAGGAGAGAGACTGTTATCCCTTGTCTATTTACTCCTTAGCAGTAATCACGAAACCCTTCATCAATTTGAAATGGGCTGTATGTGTGTTGGGGAAATGGGGTAAGGAAGGGGAAAGCCACGGCACTTAATCCTTCTGTAGAAGAAAGAAGTACAAGGCACGGGATGGCCTACCTACTTTCATTTTTTGGAAGAGTTTAAGAAAGTTTGGTATTCATTCTTCTTCGCATGTTTGGTAGAATTCAGCTGTGAAGCCATCTGGTCTTGGGCTTTTCTTTTCTGGGAGGGTTTTGATTACTACTCCAATCGCCTTATTTTTCATTGGTCTGTTCAGGTTTTCCATTTCTTCTTGATTCTGTCTTGGCAGGTTGTATGTTTCTAGGATTTTATCCATTCTTCTAGGTTATCCAATTTGTTGGCATATAATTGTTCATAATAGTCTCTTAGGATCAGCAGCTCCAGAAATCATTGCTGGTGGCAGGGAAAGGAAGGTGGACATGCCAGTGCTTGGGGGACACAGATGCAAAAAGTAGAGGGGAAAAGGTGAGTCTCAAGGAGAAGAATTAGGGGTGGTTTATACTCATGGGAAACCCCTGAGAGCCCAAAGTCTGGGCCCCATTCCCAGGCTACACAGAGAATGTTTTTCTTGTCTTCTTCACAAACCTATTGTGAGACTTGAGAGAGACACTGTGTGTGACATCCCAATTGGGTACTCTAAAATAGATACATTCTAGGTAGTATTAATCGGTAATTACTTACTAGTATGATAATAATTATGACAATAATTGTAGCAATAACACCAATACTAGCAGGTAATACTTCTCAAGCACTTGCCATGTGCCAAGCCCTCTTCCAAATGCTAGATACATAAACAACCTCATTTCATAACACTGGCATAGGTTCTTTGGTAAAATTCATTTTATAGAGGGGACATGGAGATTTTGCACGGGTGAATAATGCATATGAGGTCTCGCAGCTTTGAGTGTTGCTGGGTCAAGGCCCGGAACCAAGATCTCACTGACACCAGAGCATGTGCTACCCCCTCTCGACTGCACTGGCTCTTTTTCTAGTTTGTGCAATGTTTATTATTACATGTCAAATTAAATTAGCCTTCAGTTATTGAGACCTCATAATACGCCTGCCTAATTTATTCCTGCTTTTAAAATTTGATCCCGGGGATTTTTACGTGCGTATGTATTCCTCCGGGTGGAAAACGAGAAGCATGTCTGTGGCTGGGGTGCAGAAGCTGAGCTTTTCAGGAGGCTCCAGGGTGGCTGCGGCTGGGGACTGAGTTCCCAGGGAGGTGTCTGGTGATGTTGCCTTTCTCAGGTCCCAGGTACCCGTGCTGGGGCTCTCCTCCCAATCCACGTCATTCTTGCTGGACTCCACAGAAGAGGAGAAGAGTTTCTTTCACCTTGGGAGAGCTGGTGTGAACAGTCCTGGTCCAGCTCAATCCACTCCATAGGGGCCAATCCAGTTTTGTCTTGGGGGAAGGCTTAAGATTGAATTTCTCAGTGAGTCTAACCCAGACCTTCTGTGTATTTACAGCAGTGAGAAAAGTGGAGAAGATGGATTTTTTTTAGCTCCCCCAACTCTCTTTAAAAAAAAAAAAAAAGATCCCAGTACTCCTGACATTAAAAAACAAACAAAACAAAAAAACACCCTCTGCCTCCCATCCCCACCTCCAACCCGCCATTGCTCCTAGTTTAGATGCCAACTCCACAATAGTTTTGAGTCTCCAAAGTGCATTCCTGCCATGTTGGGTGCTTTCCTTGCACCTGTCAGGGGAGCTCCTGAGCCCAGAGTATGCCAGGTGTAGCCGCCTCTCCCCCAGGACAGGTGCAGAGGAGCAGACTGGCACTCTGATGGGCCACAGCAGGCATGCTCTCGCCCCTTGGGGGCAGTCTGAGCCTGAGCTTGAGCAGACCTGAAAGCTTCAACCGTTCCACCTCAACATTTGACCAGTTTTTTTTTTTTTAAGAGAGATGGCCTTGTTCAGGTTTCCACCGACATCTTCTAACCCTGCTGCTCACATGGAGGAGTACAGAGGAGCCTGTCTACCCACGTGCACGTGCATATGGAGATATTTAGAATTCTGGTTGGGCGCGGTGGTTCACACACCTGTAAGGAGGCCGAGGTGGGAGGATCTCTTGACCTCAGGAGTTCAGGTCCAGCCTGAGCAAGAGTAAGACCCTGTCTCTACTAAAAATAGAAAAAATTAGCCGGGCTACTAAAAAAATGGGAACAAAAAATTAACCGGGTGTGGTGGTGAGTACCTGTAGTTCCAGCTACTCGGGAGGCTGAGGTAGGAGGATCGCTTGAGCCCAGGAGTTTGAGGTTGCTGTGAGCTAGGCTGACGCCATGACACTCAATCTAGCCTGGGAGACAGAGTGAGACTGTCTCAAAAAAAAAAAATAATAATAATTCTGCTGGCCTTTCCATCACCTCTGACTACTCCCCTCTCCTCAACTGATACAGTCTGTGTCTCAAACTTGCGAGACAGCCTGAAACACCCTCATTGTCTCCTCTGTCAGGACTGAACAGTCCCAGAGGCTGTGCCATGACTCTGCGCCACTCTTGGAAGGTGCTATCAATGCTGTGATGCTCTCACACCTGGTGGCGCCTCTGTAGGACCTGGCTTCTCTGCCTCCAGCAAACTAAAGTTACTCAGAGGTGGGCTTTTTAAATCCCACTCCATTAGGTACAGTTTGTCACATATTTGCACATCCATTTGAGGCAAGGCCAGAGTAGAGAGAAGAGTAGAGAGAAGTAGAATTCTAATGGGTACGATGTAGTGATCTTTAGACTTTGGGTAGGATAGAGGAAGGAGCTGGCACCCCTGGGTAAGATGAGGCGCTGGAGATTTCTGTGTCCCCAGGAGGTCCAAGAGGGTACCGCCAAGTGCTTCTGTTCTTTGACGCTGCTTTTATAGAACTCAAGTCACATTGGACTTACAGAGAATCCTCAAACCTTTAGGGGACGGCAATCCAAACAACGCAAACTTTGTGACGGTGCCCAATGTGTGGCAGCATCATCAAGTAGTAGTTTATGATCATACTCTGCCCAGAAGCCCTGCCAGGGTCGAGGCACAATGTCACCCTAGAGGGAGCGTGTCAGTCCTCAGAAACTCGTCTGGGGTAAACACTGAATGTGCACAAGGGTGTTGTGCTTTGTTATCCTTTGCTGTAGCATTAAAAAAAAAAAACACCTTGGCCAGAAGTACCATGCCTTGTGGTTTTACCAGGCTTGTGCTTTTTTTCTTAGCAATGAAAAGAAATTCATTCCATGAAAAGAAAAAAGACAAACCCTACAGGACAGCATATCAACTGTCAGCCACAATTTCCCCAGTGGGAACACACAGCTGGGTACGAGAAGCCTTGGTTTGGGAGCAGCCTGTGGGACACAAGGTCATTAAGGAAGAAATCACGGGAGTTGGACGAGAGGTGAGAACAGAACTGTGAGCGTCTGACAACCAATCCGGAAGTTTCTCAGTACTCACTTGTAGTCCGGAGACGTCCCATCCAGCCACTTCCATTCGTTTTCATGCTCCAAGTCCGTGAGGCCGATCCAGTGGCTGTCTCTGCCTACCATCTGCTTCTTTATCCATTGCTGAAAAACAAACCAGGCGCGGCACATTACCATTTCTCAGAACAGATGTCTGCGGGGCTATTTTTGTTTTTTTTTAACATTTGGAAAAAAGAGGAAACTTTCAAAGAGGACGTCGCTCAGAACTTGTACGCTGCTTTTGCTGTCTGCGTTTTTACTGCACTCGTTTTGCTTTGCATTGTTTGGGGGGCTTTGACGTTTTTTCCCTCTTACAAGTTTCCAAGTGATGTTAAAGTGATGCTCTTCCTCTAAATCACTCAGACGGCCCAACGACTTCCCCTCAGCCCCATGTCGCTCCTGCCACCCACCCTCCCGTGTGCTAATGACAGTAACGGCCATGGCGCTGTCAAGCCCCTCCGGCCAGGCCCCACGTGCAGCGTGCTGCATGCAGCGGCGTGTCCTTAAGCCTTTGCAACAACCCACGTGACAGAGATGAGAAGTGGCTGATCTGGGTCGGGGCCCAGGGCTGTGTATTCTACAGCCCGCTCTCCTCCGTGCGCTCATTCCAGTCAGTTACCATGGGAAACATCTGGTCTCAAGGTTGTGCCTGCCGCAGATACTCAGGGGAAAGGAAGGAGGTCGCCGGAACAGTGTGGCACTGAAGGAAGAGCATTGGCACTGTTGCTGGAGGGGCAATAGTTTCAGTCTCAGCCCTGGATTTACTCCACAAACCACGCTGAGCCTTAGTTTTCTTATCTGTGAAATGGGTTATAATAATCCCTATGTTCTAGGGTTGTTGTGAGGTTTAAGGTTAGAAAATGCCTTGTAGAGTGCCTAGCACCTAGGTGTGGTCTAATGAGTGGTCGCTGTCTTTATCATGTGTGGGTGGTGGCCTGTGGGATTTCTCTGCTCCTCCTGACCGCACGTCTGGTCCTTTGCACCCCACGCCACCCCTACAGCGCTCACACCTCTGCCTCTGGGTCCCCTGTGGCTGCTGGTGGCAGCCCTCGAGCTTCTCCCCTGCGTCACAACTGTCCTGATAGCCACCAAGAGAAGCCACACACCTCCAGGCTTGACAGCAGCACCTCCCAGGGGGAAGCGTGAGGATGTTATTCCAATGCCATGAATGCTTCTAGCCACTGGATACAGCCCAAATCTCATAATATCACCTTCCATGTTTACATGACCAGGAATTCTTGATATCTTTGAATCCCCAAGAAGTATGCAATTTCCAGATGTAAATTATCCTTAAATTATTGTTTTCGCCAACCAAGTATGTGGCAAACATACCTGTTCTTCTCTCGTGTTTATGAAAACGAGATGTGAAGACTTGTCTTCACAGGAAAGTTTTGCATCCTCGAAAATTTCTTTCTCAACCGAAAAATAGTAGCATTTGTCTGTGAAGTTCTTCCAGTGAGGTGGGCAGCCTAGGAATGCAAAAGTTTCAGACACTGATCAAAAAAACCCCACAGAAATCACTTGCCTTTCTTCAGCTATGGGTAAGAGGCCAAAGCTACGGCCCTGCCAGGAGCAGCCCAAGTGTCCTGGTGCAGAGCCCAGGGCTGGGGGTCGGGGATGTGCCCGGAGCACAGACTGGCCCAGGTGACTGCAGAGCACGGTCGTCCAAACCACATAATCTGCAAAATACCTGTGACCGGCTCTTTGTTCCTCTGTGCCTGGAGTAGTCCTTACGGTGACAGAAATAACAGAAACAATGACAGGAAGCAGGGCAGGTGCAGATGTTCAGTGTCACTCTGGGCTCACAGGGAGCAGAGAAACAACTGGAAGCGAGAACCCAGAACCCACACTGGGCTCGTGGAACACAAGGAGCACCCGAGTCCTTCCGAGGGAAATCAAGTGGAATTGTTCAGAAGAGAGGAGAATAGGCCTGGTTGCTAATCCAATGTTCGAATTTTGCTGAAGGCTTAATTATCAAAAGACTGGAAGGCACCATAAGATTTTCTGAAAAAGAAACTACATGCGGACACCAACAGCAGAAAGCTCCACCTGCACAATGATGAGGTTGCCTGAGGGCACGGTCTGTCCCCAGAGAGAGAATATAACACGAGGAAAAGACGGGTCGGGGGCAGCCAGCGGGCACAGGAGCAGGGCCGTGTGCTGCCCCGGTGCCTTCACTGTCAAATAAACGGTGGGGGTGTGGACACTGGGGCTGGCTCAGCCTTGAGCACACACACTGCCCTGTCCCCCACAGGGAGGGAGGGTGGGACTTACCATTGGCCTCCGGTGCTGAGGTCGGCTCGTTCTGCAGGGCCAGGGGCACCACTGATGGGCCTGGGGGCCCGGGGGGTCCCTTGGGGCCCGGCATACCGGGCACCCCAGGCAAGCCTGGCAGCCCCCGTGGTCCGGGCACCCCAGGCTCCCCTACTGTGCCTTGTAGTCCCTGGAAGCCGGGAGGGCCCTGTGGGCCGGGGAGCCCGTCCTTGCCTGGTGGGCCTGGGGGGCCTGGGTCCCCACTGGGGCCCTGAGGGCCGGGCTTCCCGGGGGACCCACGGGAGCCTTTGGGGCCCTGCGAGCCTTTGGAGCCTTTGCCGCCGCGCTCTCCAGGGGGCCCGACAGGTCCGATGGGGCCTCTCTCGCCGGCGGGGCCTGGGGGGCCAGGCTCCCCCTTCTCTCCTTTCTGGCCCTTGTTGCCAGTCGGGCCAGGGGGTCCCTGGGATCCTCTGTCACCTTTAGGACCCCTGGGGCCGGGAGGACCTAAAACATAAGAAAAGTAAATGGTATAAACATGAAAACATGAAATCAATTGTGACTGACAGCGCGTAAATAATTTATATTCTTTTTTTTTGAGACAGAGTCTTGCTCTGTTGTCCTGGCTGGAGTGCAGTGGCGTCATCATAGCTCACTGCAACCTCAAACTCCTGGGATAATTTCTCTTTTTATAAAATCTCCAAATTAAAAAATCTAGCATACAAAATATATACATTAAGGAATGGTTATTTGCTTATCCTACCATTGTTGGCCATTGTTGTGGGCTGAATTATGCCCTCCCCCAAATCCATGTGCTGATGTTCTAAGCCCCAGAAAGATTCTCAGAACGTGACTGTATTCAGAGACGGGGTCTCTGCAGAGGCCATCAAGTTAAAACGAGGCCATTCGAGTGGGCCCTAGTCCAGGATGGCCGGTGTCCTCAGAGAAGAGGGCGTTAGGACACAGTCACACGGGGAGGACGCAGGGAGAAGATGGCCAAGCGCGAGCCAGAGAGACGCCTCGGAAGAAACTGCCCTGCTGGCACCGCGCCCTCAGACCTCCAGCCTCCAGTAACTCCAGCCTCCATAAACTTCCGTGGTCTGGGCCCCGTCTGCGGTACTTTGTTACAGCAGCCCGAGCAAACCGATACGACGGTGTGGCTTTCATTTTAAACAAAAAGGTGCCCTCAGTAAGTTCACCTTGCAGCTCCAAGCACTGAGAACGTATCTTAACCTGTACAACTTTCTAACACCCACCAACGTCCTTCAGGTTGACACTGGTGACAGTGGGCAGCTCACCGTTCACGGTGACTCACACTATTAATGTGGGTTCTCCAAGTCGACAGGGCCTCGTTTGTCACCAGCAGCAAAGTTGTGTAGGCTGGGGTCAGGCTTTCCTCTTATTTATTTCCCCTTTTCATTAATTTGACCAGTATTTATTAATGACCTCTTGTTACACAGCCAGCGCTGTGTGAAGGTGTCGTGGGCTAAAGAGTTGAATGAGGCCAAAAAATGCCATCAGGTGTCGCGAGGCACTGACCCACTCATTCTCTCAGAGAACCAAGCCCCAGCCTCTTCCTCTCGGTCACATCTCATCTTGCATTCCTGTCCCCTCCTCCACAGCTGTGGGGACAGTGTTGTCCTCAGGGCTGAGTTTCATTTATGCACGGGCCAGCTCAGAGGGCTGGGAGGTCTCTCCCGGGAGGCTGGGTGGGGCTTCCCTGCCCACTGTGGACGGCCCCGGACTCTCAGGGCTGTCAGTCTAATAATACAAATATGGAAAGTGGCCCAGAGAAAAACATTAGGTGGCCCATCTAAATCACAGGGGTGGGAAGGAAGGCACATACCTTCTCCTCCCCACCATTCCATAAAGAGGCCCACTTAACATAAAATTGTTTTGTTTTCTTTAAATTCTCAGGGACAACAGAGAACTTCACACATATATTCCATAGCCAGGACTTGCAGAGTGAATGACTATATTGACTATTCAAGGTACTTTCATCCCACACATTGTGTCATCTGACCTTGCCTATGACATATTATTCCCATGGCACAGACGAGGACATGTGGGCCAGAGGCGACAAGCAGTTTGTTCAAGGTTACTTAGGTGATAGGAACAGATGTTCCAAGGAGAGCAAGACCTGGACAATCTCAACCGAGTAGCGGAGCTGGGCCGTGAATTCAGGTCTTCTGATGTGGAAATGAACATGTCTTAGAGTTTCTGAGATCTCACAGTTCTATATGAATAAGTAAGAGGCCCCATCCTGCCCTCCGTCCTGTGAAGACGCCCTTCTCACTTCTGCAGGGGGATTGCCCTAGCCCCCCCCTGCCCCAGGCCTTGATGGATGCCAGCCACACCCATTCTATCCGTGGCCCCAAGCCCAACCCACCTCTCTGTCCTTGGCAGAAACCTGGCTCTGCACTCAGCTCTCTTTACTCAAGGCCACCCATGATGTTGCTCACAGATTCATCGGCAGAACTCTCTTCCAAGTCATAAGACGAGTTTATCCTAACAGCCAAGACTAGCTTAAATACATTCTTTCTAGTGTTATCCGCTCCATAAATGGGAGACTTTAGAAGACTTGGGGATGATGCACTCTCTACCTGAACCAATTCCAGTGACCCCTGCCCACAGCTCCTGCTGGCTTCTGCCTGTGCCCAGCTCGCCGGGGCTCTGGGTCCTTCTTTTCACCTACTAGTCAGATGGTCAGTTTTGCCCAGGATGTTCTGCCAGCACCTCCAACCTGGCATGTCTACAACTGAACTTCTCATCTCTTTGCTGTCTGTTCTCCTTCCATCATCGCTCTTCCTACCACGTCAGCACAACCCTCTTTCCCCACCCATTACCCCTGTCAGGACCCCAGTGTGGCCTCTCTCCCTCCCACCTCTAAAGCTGTCTTTTTTGGTGGATTTTTAGGGTAACTTTTTATTTATTTATTTATTTATTTATTTTATTTTTTTTATTTTTTTTTAAGGGAAGGGAAGGGAAGGGAAGGGAAGGGAAGGGAAGGGAAGGGAAGGGAAGGGAAGGGGAAGGGGAAGGGGAAGGGTAGGGTAACTTTTTAAATTGATCTTCCGACCCTTGATTCCTCTCCATTCATTCCACCTGCCTTTGTCTCCCTCAAGCCCAGCTCTGGTCTCCACTTGCACGAGAATATTCAGCCCCTACTTGATCGGTTGCTACCAAGGCTCTTCACCACCTGGTCTCATGCGTGTTTTATTCCATCTTTCTCTGCACTTTCACATGTCTCTTCCCTTAGAATTTCCTCTGCCCATATCCTTCTGTAATTACAGATACCTGTCATCCTCTAAGGTCACTCCAGATGGAAGTTTTCCCTCCTTCTCTAATCTTTTTGTTCTTGTTTGTTCTACAGGACCTTTCTCCATTCAGCACCTCACAGGGTCTGGCCCACAGTCATCACCCAGCAAGCACTTACCAAATACGTGTGCATCACCGTTAGAAAGTCCAGCACTCCAGTACTAATGATATGGGCTCCCAAAGAAAGATCAGAAAGGATGGGTTTGGGAGGAGGGGTGACCTGCCCAGTGACTGTCACCTCATTCCCAGAGGAATAATCTACATATCCAGCGGACTATGGCTGCCACTATGGAATAAATCACAAGAGATCTGTCTTTCCTGACCCTACTGACACTTATGAGTCGATCCAGTGGCTTTCCTCATCTGCAATGTGACTCTTTTTTTTTTTTTTTTTTTTTTTGAGACAGAGTCTCGCTTTCTTGCCTAGGCTAGAGTGAGTGCCGTGGCGTCAGCCTAGCTCACAGCAACCTCAAACTCCTGGGCTCGAGTGATCCTCCTGCCTCAGCCTCCCGAGTAGCTGGGACTACAGGCACGAGCCACCATGCCCAGCTGATTTTTATATTATATATATTAGTTGGCCAATTAATTTCTTTCTATTTTTATGGTAGAGACGGGGTCTCGCTCAGGCTGGTTTTGAACTCCTGACCTTGAGCAATCCACCCGCCTCGGCCTCCCAGAGTGTTAGGATTACAGGCGTGAGCCACCGCGCCCGGCCTTGCAATGTGACTCTTTTCTATTTCACCTGGGGAGCTCACTAAATAGCTCAGGCCAATTGGTAAAGGTACGGAAGGTGGACTTTTCGCAGCCAGATCTATCTCCTTTTAAAAAAGTAACTTAGTTCCTTTGTGTAGTCGAGAAATGGTGTCCTAGAGATTAATACTGGGGAAGGTGGCTGTGCATTCCCCCCATAAAGGATGTAGCATCATGGAAGGTTCTAGTGAAAAAATACAATTTAGGCCAAAACAAACATATTCTAATATATGTAGAATAACAGGAAAATTAAAAGTAACTTTTCTTCTCAACTATTTCTGTTTTATGTTCAAGTGTTTTAGAAATTTTAATCTTTATTCTTTTCAAAATTTTTTGCCAATAATCAGCGTTTCTCAATCACTCCCATCTGGGGTTGGTGCTCTACTCGCAAGTTAAGCAAAGTGAGTTCACCTGCGACCACGAAACAGTGACTGTTCAGGGGCTTGCCTCCCTGTTCTGACATATAGATGTGGGAGAGTTGGATTTCTTCCAGAACACCTTGCTCTGGTTTCTGACACAGTTCCAAAGACATGCAACTCTCTCTTCCTCCCTGGCCATGAATTCAAGACCTTCCTTGCCTGGGGTGACAGCTTTTCATCCATCTTCTTTCTTTCTGGGGTAGTTCATGGTGTCCAGCTATTGCCCCCTGGACTGGAAGTGGTTGCTGAATGTCCCCACCCACCCCACACGTAAGCCATGGCTTATCTGAAGAGCAATAATCAAAATGGACCCCACAGACAGCACAAAATGCCAGCAGATGCTAATTTCCAGATCTTGTGAAGAAAGGGAGTCGATATTGGGAGAAGATGCAAGTTTCTGCTTTTGATAATGATCTAAAATCCTACTTGTGGTGGGTGTGGTGGCTCACACCTGCAATCCCAGCATTTTGGGAGACTGAGATGGAGGATTGCTTGAGGCCAGGAGTTTGAGACCAGCCTGGGCAACAAAGCAAGACCCTGTCTCTCCCAAAATGAATGAATGAATGAATGAATGAATAAATACATAAAATCCTATTTGTGATGGATTTACCAGCTGGATTAGTATAAAAACTGAATTTCCACATACAAAGTATTAATACTACATCCATCTCAGATAGGTTACCTCTCTCTCTCTTAATAAGATAAAGCTTAGCATTCATGGCTGGGGATAAACTGGCCAGCACACTATGACCCATGTCTTCCTTCACAGCTGCCCCAGCTTTGCGAAAATCACCAGGGAGCTGGCACTCTACCCTCAGATGCTGGGTTATGGGAAAATGTGTGTCCTATAAATAAAGGGGTTCAGTAATGTACTTTGCTCATTAAGACAGGCTGGTAATTTGCTGTTTTTTTTGTTTCTTTTTTTTCTTTTTAAAAATCATTGAGAAAAAGGTAGAGCCATTTTAAAAGTCAACACTGGATCCTCATAAAAAGTAGATTATTAATGCCAGGGTACCTTTTCCTCTAGGACCTTGGGTGCTAGTATTGCTTATTAGCATCTGGATAATCTCAGGCTTTTAGGTATTACTTGAATCTTTTATTGGGCAGCTATGGAAGTGAAAATAAAATGAAATAAAATATAAGCTACCCTTAGTGACTTAAAACCAAAGGAAAAAAAGAGAAAGAAGTTGTAGTATTAATGAGCTTGTGCAGTAAGAACTTGAATTCAGAGTTGAGAAAATAGTAACGCCACATGTGGAGGCACATGTGATGTCCCGTGTGGAAGGACATTTGAGATTTGCTTTCAAACTGGCTGAAATTTTAAATGTCAAGGCCAAGTAGGTGGCTCACTGGCTCAGGATTCAGAAATGCCAGGATACACAAGTGACTGCTAAAGCTGTCACAAGCCCCAGAAATGCCTGAATACGACCAGTACCAGAACTCCCAGCAGCCTCGGGGTTGCGCTGCCAGCCAGAGCCCCACCCTGTGCTCCCCACGCCCCCTTGCCTTGGGAGCCTTGAAAACCTGCATTCTCTAAACAAGCAGTTCAAAGAGGATGGAAGGCTCTAAATCACGGTGCTGTTTCTGCTTTGGCAAACCAAACTGCAGACCTTGAGAAGTGCCCGGCTCTGTTTCCCATCCAAGATAAGTTTCAAATTTGTTTTCCAACAGAACTGCTGGTGCTTAACAGAAAGTAAAGAAACCACTTTAATTCTTACTTCTTACCATCCAGTAGGATGTTAAGACTCACTGGTGGTAAGATTGGAAGATAGGGTAGGAAAAAGAAAACCAAGCAGTGATAAAAGCTTCCTGCCTGGTCCACTGTGCATTGTCCCCTGTCCTGCCAGCCTTCCTGTGCACCTTTCAAGGTTCAGCTCAAATGTCAATCCCTTGTTGAAGCCTTAACTGGCTGCTCTCTTGTAAATAAACTCTCTTGTCATTTCAACCTCCCAGAAACGTTATCTGTTCATGGTATGAGCAGGGATTTGGGAACTAGACAGACCCAAGTTGGGCACTATCTGTCACTGACTAGCTATCTGACCTTGGATAAGTTATACAGGCTCTCTGTACCTCAGTTTACATCCTTGAAAATGAGGAATGCTAATAATTCCTACTTTAAAGAGAGGTACCAATGAAAGCAGACAATTTCTATTTCTCTAAGTGCTTAGCAGTGTGATCTAGCTGTCAATAGCACTGGAGTCTCATTCATCTTCAGGGCTGGGTACCAGAAAGCCAGCAGTAAGTACTTTGGGACCCAAATCAACCTTAACCCCATCCATATGATTGTATTCTTTGTGTACGTGAAGCTCTGTTTTGTATTCTACTACAATGCACTGGCTACCGCTACAGTAGAAGGGAAATCTTTGATAGGAACTAAATTTACTCACACTTGGGTGCTAGGCTGACCCTGTGTTAGGCACTGCACTAAGTACTTTATATTGTCTCAGTGAGTCCTCATAACACTAACGGGTACACGCAGATGAGGAAACTGAGGCATACGGAGGATGAGGAACTTCGTGCACAAATCCAGGCCGGCACAATTCTAGAGCGCTTGTTCTTACTCATTAAATCTTATGCCTCTCTGGCAGGGCATGGTGGCTCACACCTGTAATCATAGCACTTTGGGAGGCTGAGGCAGGAGGATTGCTTGAGGCCAGCTGTTTGAGACCAGCCTGGGCAACACGGCAAGACCCCACCTCCAGAAAAAATAAAAATAATTAGCCAGGCGTGGAGTTTGAGGCTGCAGTGAGCTATGATTGTGCCATTGTACTGTAGCCTGGATGACAGAGTGAGATCTTGTCTCTTAAAAAACAAAAATAAAACACTTATGCCTCTCTCAAAAGAGCAGAGAGGGAAAACGTCTGATTGTGCAGGAAGGATGCGACTGACACTCTCCTCAGCTTGCAGAGGAACGGCTCAGGATGCGGAGTGAACTGCCTACCCAGGAGTGTGTGAGATACATAATTAGGATAAAAATCTTCACACTGTCTGTAACAAAAAAATAAGGCTTTCTTAACAAGGTGTTTTCGCTGGTGGATGTAGAGATGACTGTTGCCAGAATTCAACATGCAACTGAATGTCTATTTCCACATTATCATCCGCCTCAGTGGGGTCAATCCGCTTTGGCTCCCACTCCTGACCAAGGCAAATGTCCCGTGTGGCTGGACTGGTCAGTGAGCACGGGGTTAAATCAAAGGGATTCCCTGGAAAGCATCAGAGGATTCTGAATCTTGCAGAGGCCAGCCCCAAGCAAACGAATCCATCCCATTTTATCCCCCTTGCCCTCATCCTCAGGGATGAGATCTGCACGTACAGAAAGAGGAAGGTGCTAGATAGAGATGGAGAAGTGTGGAAGGAAACACTTGCATTCGGAATGGAGTTCTTCCCCTCAGTCTCTTGTAATCTCAGAACACCGCGGGCACCCCTGCTCTGGGGGTGGTTGAATAGACCGAATAGAAAGGGGTAGCTTGGTGGGCTTGGGAAGTTTCTTACACCAACTCACAGAAAGTGCAGTGAATAAGACCAGGGATAAATGTGATATTGGAAAGCATATGTGGGAAAGAAAATATCACTCACAAACCAAGCTCTGAGGTGGTTCAGAGACACTGAGTCAGAAACCTCATTCTAATGGACACCTCCCACTTAGCGTGTCCACACGGGCCTTTTTCTGAACCTCCCTGGTCTGTACCAACATCCACCTAGCTGCTCATGCTAACAACTTAGGAGACATCCCGTTCTTGTTCCCTCCCTCCCACAGGCCATCTGTCAGAGGGTCCTGCAGATCATCCCCGTCTAGCCACCCCCACACCCTACCCTGTGTTCTGTTTCTGTCTACACCACCTCCAACTCCTCCAACACACAGGTGCCTCCTGGTCGCCACTTTGCATCTGGGCACGCTGGGTAGGGAATTCCACAGCCCTGGGCACCAAACATGGCTAAGAAGGGGCTGGTGTGGCCCCTTGAGTCTGTGGACTGCTCACTTTAGCAGAGGCTCGGCGGAAGGCGGCCAGTCAGGACCTCCTAAACAGCAGGCCTTGCTCTCAGGGCAGGGCAGGGCTGCGCTAGATTCCATGTCCAAGACTCCTCCCGAATGGGGAGCCCACTTCTCCCATGTCCACAGCTACCCTTCCATTCCAAGTCCCCGATGTCTGGCCCACACTCTCACTGCACCCCTGCCTCCACTGTAGCCCCCTGCAATCTACTCTCCTCCCAGCACCTTTTAGAGTGACCTTGTAAAAATATAAAGCAGATCATCTCACCACCTTGCTTCAAACCTCCCTCACACTTAGGACAAAATCCCAACTCCCTGACCTTGTAGGCTTCTTCTCGGGTGGCCAGGTACAGGGAGGAGGGCACACACTTTCAGTGACCACCCTTGGAGTTAACAGCATGGGCTTTGGCACCAGACAGCTGGGCTCAAATTCTGTTTAGCTACTCTTTTTGTGTATAAACTTGAGCAAGTTACTTAAACCTATCCAAGCATTAATTTCCTCATCTGTAAGCAGGAGATGGTATTATAAGTACTTCCTTCATGGAGCTGTCAGGATTCCCTGGGATGGTTTGTGAAAAGCACTCAGTATACTCACATTCCACAAAAGCTGATAAAAAGAATCATAACAGAAACATTAACTAATTTAAACACCCAGGGTCTAATCTTTAGCTACGAGATTTTCGTATACTTAGCTGGCAAGCTGTGCTATCTACAAACTAAGTATGTCAGAAGTTTCCTGTAGAAGACAAGCTAACCATTAAGCTAATGGAACACTAAAACTACGGAATAGCTAGAAAATATCCAGAATACCATAAGACGATTGTCTAAAGAATCACATTTCCAAGAGACATTTAGAAAGCTCGTATTTTATGAGGTTGTACACCTGCTGCTGTCTGCCCTCCTTCTGAATTTAGATTGAGAATAGGGAAAAAAAATCAAGCATTGAAGAATTTTCTTGTTACCTGAGGGCCTACCCCATATTCAGAGTATGGCTCATACCTACAATATCCCTGACTTGCAATTGTCTAGCCCCTTTAGGGTTGGGCACCTGTATCACTCAGGGAAGTTATTATATTTTCAGGTAACATGCCTTTCTATAAAGAATATTCTATAAAACCAAAATTAATCTTCCTTTAATGAATACTCAGTGGTGATCCACAGACAGCAACTTTAAGCAATTGCAGATGGTTGTTCTGTCCCCACTAAGCAGGTTCTCTGATGGGTTAAAGCTCCCAGGTCCCCAACCTTTGCACGTGGTTTCTAGACCATGTCACTCTGATCCTACTTTTCTGAGCATGCCAGTCTGTGAAAGTCTCTCCTGAAAGGGGCTTTCCAGAATAAACATTACCTTCCAGGGTTGGTCTTGGCATACTGAATGGAGTCAGATATTACTTCCCTTACTTTGGATGTCATATTCTTAAGAACACACTCAAAGATCACATTCACTTTCCTGGAAGACACATTTAACTGCTTCCAATCAACTAAAACCATCATGCTTCATGCACGCTTCCTGTGGCCCGTGTTCTCCCAGCAACATTTGTCTGTTTAGTCTTTCCCATGTATGAGCTGGATTTTATATATATTCCCTATCTATTTCATTAGGTTGGCATCTGTTACTATTGCAGCCTCTCTAGATCATTTTGGATTATGATTCTACCACCCACCCGTGAGTGTATACAGTTTCATGTCACATAAGCACTGGGTTACCAGGTCATCCACATCGTCCTGCTGTCACTGACAAAGCTGTCGAACACAGTCCTGCCACACACCATCCGGACCAGCCTTCAGGTTCACGGGGGCTCATTAACTAACCACTCTCTGTACTTCGTTGTTTGACTAAAGTAGCTCATACCCTTGTGTAATTCCTTCCCTTTGAATGTGGAAGCCAGGATTTGCATTTAACCCATGGAATCCAGCAAAGGTTCTGGGCTGTCACTCTCTCAATGTGGCTACAATATTTACAGTCCATCTTAGCAGACTGGAGTGAGAAAGCCTCCTTAGCTGGCTCTGGAGAAGCTGCGATATTGTGGGATGGCTACATGGCAAGGACCTCTGGGTGGGTGGCTTCTATGAGCTAAGGCCAATACCCAGCTAACAGCCAGAGGGAGAACAGGAACCTCAATCTTAGCCTCAAGGAGATGAATTCTGCCAAGAACCTGAACATGGAAACAAATCTTTCCCCAGTTGCACTTCTGATGAAACTACAGCCCCTCGATGAGTCTGCAGCCTGGTAAGACTCTGAGCAGAGGACCCCCCTAAGCTGGGCCTGAACTCCTGACCCACAGAAACTATGAGGTAATAAATGGGTGTTGTATTAAGCTCCTGAGTTTGTGGTAATTTGTTATGCAGGACAGAAAACTAATATAAATAATAAATCCTCCAGCACCTACTTCCCCTTCCTGTTCTTAAGGGTATCACTGACAAATGCCTTGGTGAATGCCAGACGTGCCGTTTTTCCTTCTCCTAGTTTAACCAATTTAAAACTGTTAACATAAGGAAATAAGATTAGGTTCACCTGCCTTCTTAGTGAACTCATTCTGATGACTGCAGATTTCCTGAAAGCTCACAAATGATGTTTTTAATAATCTCTTCTCAAATCTTTCTTGGGCTTGAAGACCAATTTCCCATCTTATTTAGTGTGGGAAATGCACTTAGCTTCCTATTTGAAAATCAGCACTACATTTGCTTGTAGCCTGTCTTCTGATGGTCTAGAATTCTCTTTATTTGAAGCTACCTAAGGACAAGGACCACTAGTCATCATTGTATACCCGAGTGTGAGCACAGCACCTTCCACACTGTACTTTCAACTTAAAACCTGTGAAAATAGTTTAAAACTGAAAAATACTATAAATATATGGTTGCTGCAAATCTTGAAAAGTAGATGTAAGTCTGGGCATGGTGACTCATGCCTGTAATCCCAGCACTTCAGGAGGCCAAGGCGAGAGGATTACTTGAGGCTAGGAGTTCAAGACAAGCCAGGGCAACATAGCAAGACCCTATCTCTACAAAAAATAGAAAAGTTAGCTGGGCATGTAACTATAGTCCCGGCTACTCTGGATGCTGAGGTTGGAGGACTGCTTGAGCCCAGGAGTTTGAGGTTACACTGAGCTATGATCATGTCACTGTACTCTAGCCTGGTGGCAGAGTGTGGCCCTGGCTCTAAAAAGAAAAAAAGATACAATCAGAGTTAAGGACTTTCAATTTATATGGATGACCTGGATGCCAGTGAAATGCAGATTTTATATGCAAGTCACAGTGCTTCCCTCCTCTGTGGTCTTACAGGTACTGTGATGGCCATCCATCCATCTGCTCATGACATCTGGAAATAGGACTCCCTTAATGGCAGCTTTATGACCTAAAAGAACTAATATTGCTTTCAGGAGTCCAATTTATTTTGGCATTGAAATAGCTCAGGTACTAAGAAAATCCAAATGAACCAATATTCCATTCAACAAATAGGTGGAACACCTTTGAACACTTTCCACAAATTCTTAATTACACCTCATTTAGATGAGCAGCTTAATTCCTCTCTTCTTGAGTATGGGGGCTGGACTTAGTGACTTATTTCTAAAGAACAGAATATGATGGAAGTGATGGTGAATAGGCCAGGTTATAAAAGGCACTGTAGCTTTCTTCATGCTCTCTGATAAGATCACTTGCTCTGGAGGCAGCCAGCTGCATGTTGTGAGGATACTCAAGCAATTTCCCATGGTGAAGAACTGAGGCCTCCTGCCAAGAGCCATGTGAATAAGCCACATTGGAAGTACACCCTCCGGTCCTAGTCAAGCCTTTGGATGAGTGCAGCCCTGGCTAGTAAACTGGGCTATGACCTCATGAGAAATACAGAGTAAGGACCTCTTGGCTAAGCCACTGATGAATTTCTGATCCACAGAAACTGTGAGATAATAAATATTTATTGTTTTAATTTGCCACGTTTTAGCATAATTTGTTATGCAGCAATAGATAACTAATACAAACACAAATTCAGAATTTTGACTTACCTTGGAGTATTGTAAAATTCTTGATGAGCTGACCATGCTTGGAGTCCACCAGCTTCATTTCTTCCATAATTACCGATAAGTTGGCCACTTCAGTGTCTAATCTCGACCTCATCATATCTTGTTGCATTCTGAGAGAAACAGAATCCAAACGGATGTTGGCCAGTGTGTTATTCAAGGAGGTCAGATCATCCGTGTGCCTGGTTAGGGTATCCGTGCAAGTGGTCCTAACTTCATTCAGATTGCTGGTCAGCGTCCGCAGGTGGTGGGCTGTGTAGCTGATGTTGCTAATGATGTTCACAATATCCGTCTCAAAGAGCTGGAAGCGTTCCTCCAGTTGGCTGAACTTGGTGGCCGTTCTATTCTCCGCATCCTTGTGTGAGTCCTGAAGGTCTTTCAGGTTCTGCTCATTGGCCTGAGAGATAGTGGTGATGTTGTCCATCTGCCCTGTGAATGAGCTGAGCTGGCTGTTCATATCCTCCAGGGTGTCATTGTTGGCTTTGGCCAAGGCGGAGTTGTTGGCAGCCAGCGTCTGCAAGCTCTGTACTTTCTCCTTCAGCCAATCGGTGTCCTTCTTGGCTTGAAGGAAAACCTGCTGCAGATTTTGGAAGTCGTTCTTGATTCGCTGGATGGCCTGACTTGTGTCATCCACAGACCGTTGCAGATTAGTGATGAGGTTCCTCTGCTGCACCTGGGTCAGGTTCAGGTTGTTGAGGTTCATAATGACCACGTTATGAGAATACATTTGATTCTGCAGATTGCCCTGGAGCACGCTGGTATCTTGCTGCAGATTCGTGACATAGCCGTTATACGCCTGGAGGGTTTTGTTTACGGTGGTGATGAGGAACGAGTTATTCTCCAAAGTTTCTTTCAGTTGACTCTGCCTGTCCACCAGTGCATCCCCACTTGCCTGTAACTTCTCCAGCGTATCTTTGTTCTTGCTGGTTTTCTCTGTAATCTCACGAAGTTGCTGACGGAGGTCCAGAATGTCTGATCTGAAGGTGGAAAGTTCTGAATTGGTGCTTATAGCTTTCTTTCCAGTTTGGTCCCCTGGAATAAGAAATGTTTGTTACTTAGGTTGCTGGTATGGAGAAGAGTTCAGGGCAAGGTCAAAGATCCCAAAGACCATGTATTATATTACAGATACAATATTTGTGGTATATGCAGATGGCTGTGCATTAGCAAAGTAGATACATATCTATTAAAGCCGGGTCCTGGGAAATCAGAAAGGCTGCTCAGTACTAGGACTGATAAACTTGGGTGAACACTTTTCTCAAAGAGGGAGAAGTTGACTGAATTCTAGGGCACTGGGCATGGTATCAAGAGGAAAACCTTTTATATTTACCAAAATTCTTTTTTTAAAAATGAAAACAAAAATCAGGGAAGAGAATAGGCTGGGCTTTTTTATTTTATAAATTAATTTCTACAATTCTTTCATGTAGTTTAAAATATTTCAAATAGGAATTTCTTTGTGACTTTTTTCAGTCGGGATTGATCTTCAGATTATTATTTGGCCCATAATAGTTTTTTTGGGCAAGATATCACTCCAAAAATTGGTCCTTAACTTTAAAATGTAAAAGTCTTTCAATTAAATTGTGAGGGAAGGCTCAACACAAAACAGAAAAATTGAATGTCCTTCTGGGTGAGAGTTTATGGCAACATCATTCTAAAAGGCTACTGTCATTTACACAGAGTAGAGTCATGGGATTCTACTTAATTGTTCACTCTTAGCACACATTACCTAATTTTTTCAGGTCACTTTCCACTGCTGTGAGCTTATCATCATAGGTTTGGCGAGATGTCTCCATGCCACCTGTGACATTGTCCATTTTCTCTACAACTAAGATTTGGAAAGTGATGCATTAGTACACACACCTGCTCATAGTTTTTGGTTTCAAAACAAGAGATCATTTCATTACAGAATAAAGGAAACAGATTGAACAAAAAGTAGAATTGAAATCAAACAGGGAAAGAAGGCCATTCATTTAGAAAAGTAAATAACTTACTTGTTACAAAACGCAAAGGTGTAATTTACTAGGTGGAGAATTGTATGTTTTTAACTGTTATTACAATTCTGTAATGCTTTGGATGTTTCAGAAATTGTTCGAAACTAATTTTAAAATTTTTCTGCATTTTAGGAGTCCTCAATCTGTATTGTTTCCTAGATTAATTTCCACGAATGGAGGCATAGCACACTTTGATCATGTATAAAACCTTGTCACTCACCATAGTCCCTAACATTCCACAGGTGGGCTCAATACCTAGATGGGGATTCTATTAGCAAAGCACACCTAGCTCAAGTCTGCACACAAAGTCATCGTAGAAGGTACATCCAGGGATGTCAAGAGCATTTGCCACTTTCTGTTAAGAGTTCCACCGTGGAACCCTGAAAATCTGCCTTTTGGTAGTGACAACTGAATCTGTGCCTTATCAATTCTCAAGTGGATGCCTAAGTGGTGTTTCCAAACAATGATTTACCAATAAGGTGGTTTTTTTTTTTTAAAGCATTTTCTTGATTGTACACGATAGGGAAGTTAGTGATGCAGTGCTGAATAAAAGCTTCATTTTTATCCATTCTGAGAAGGCAGTAATTCTCTATGGTTAAGAATTCAGTGTATGTTTCTAAAATGTCTAACAAGAGGCTATTTCTCCAGAAGTGACTCCTGTGAAGTCCAACTTCTAGTAGCCTGGGATCAAATCTGACTGTCCTTCTGGGTATCAGTAAGTTTTACAAAAAAACAAAACAAAACAAAACAAAAAAAAACTTTTTAAAAAGTGTGAATATGCTTTGTGTATTAATTGTGAGCTAAAGGATCCAATTTATTTTATTCAAGTGTTGTACCCACGCATGCTTGTGTGAGAAGATTGTCCTGGCTCCTATCAGGAAGAAGCAGCAAGCTCCCATGTGTTTGTGTGACCCAAAATGAACCAGCTCTGTGGATCCTGGAACTGTCCCTAGAGAAGCTATGTTCTCCCTCAAGCATCTACATCCTGGCTGTCATGGAATGTGTGCACTGCACCAAATGCTCTCCCACCGAGCCTTCCCACGTGCTCTTCTCTGCACCTAGAATCTTCTTCTCTGGCCTCTTCACCAAGCTAAGTCCCACTTGCTCTTCAAGACTCTGCTCATCACTGGGCAGTCACTGGGACACTTCGCTGACGTGCATCTTGCAGAATTCTCTTGGCAAGTAGTCCTTTCCCTGCTACAGGACTCACTGCACTGTGCTGTCGTGGCTTATTTACTATGCGACCCTTTGCAGGGGTCCTCAAACTTTTTAAACAGGGGGCCAGTTCACTGTCCCTCAGACCATTGGAGGGCCGGTGCAGAGTGAGGCCCACACATGCGCACTGTGGGCCCGGGACGAGTCAGCTGCTAAGCAGGACAGGCAGCGGCGGCAAAAACACCTGGCGGGCCGCACATGGCCCTCGGGCTATAGTTGAGGACCCCTGCTTTAGGGCAAGAAAAATTTTATTCAGTTTTATCTCCAGCTCTTAGCTCAGTGTGAGGCACTTAGTAAGTGTTCAAGTAATATTTATTATTATGCCATTTATTCCAGTAAGTGACAATCTGCCTGCTGGCTGCCAGGGCCTGTGAAAAATCAGCTCAGCTGGTCACGCAAATGTACATACTAACCAACAACACAGGGAGGCCTCAGCATTGGCAATGAGGATGACATTGAATAATTATTATTTTTTAAATTATTAATAAATTCAAAGACACAGAGGTATAGTTATAATAATCTGTACTCTTAGGGCTGTTTGACAGGCATGCATACTCCTAAATCTCTGGAAACTCTGAAGAATAAAATATTTTGTATATGTTTTTAGCAAAGCTAAATTTTTTTAAACCTAAAATACAGAATGTTTACAAGTTTAGGTTCAGTTTTGATTCTGAAATCAAAACATATGCCTCAGTCTGTCCTCAAACCACACACAGGATCTTAAGTCCTGCCCTTCTTTCCTGGAAGCCAAAGAAACCATTAAATATGCTGATACTCGGTCATTTTCTACCCTATCTAATTTTTCATCATTTTCGTTTTAAAAAAATACAGAACTGTCATGGACAGATAATTCAGGTTTGCATAGAATAAATACAAAAGGAATAAATACAGTCATTAAAAAAAGACACAAAAAACCTGTGAACTTTGTCTTTTGCGCAGCAAGGAAACTATCCACCCTGCCCATAGCGCTAATGAACTAGTCAACATGCACCACAGTGTGTGTGTTTGTTTAAAATTAGGACCTTGATATAAAGTTGCAAACTTTCAAGTTGCAATGCTAGAACTTGCAGAATACCAGACAGGTGGAGATCTAGGTCTAATACTTGCTGTAACACCACAGTGCATTTTCACTGGTTTTTATTTTATTTTATTTTTCTTCCCTCTCCCTCTTTTAATTTATTAGCACAAATGCTCAATTAATAAGCAAGGGACAGAGAAATATAGCTACTATCTACTGGGACCAACTGTAGGACAGGTAGTTCATTATATCATCTCTGGTTATCCTAATCACCTTGAAAAGTGGCATTATTATTGCCATTTTACACATAAGAAATCAGAAAATCTAGGAGGTCATGAAGCCACACAGAAGCCACAGCATGACGCCTGGCATGCCAGCAAGCACTTACCAAACATGCACAATTGTATTAAAAATGGTAGGATCGGGGGGGAAATGGGCATTTATTGAAACCTTAAAATCTGTACCCCCATAATATGCCAAAATAAAAAAAATAAAAAAAAAAATGGTAGGATCAAGAATTAGGCTTGGATTGTCTGGCTCCGAAGCCCACTGGGAATTCGCTTTGAATCTTTCTCTTCCTAGGTCAGGCCTGTGAGGCACAGAGCAGAGAAGGGGATGTGTGGGGAATTCTCCACTTGCGAACCTGTCAATTCCGAGCACAGGCAGCTGAGGGAAGACTGAGACGATCCGCAGATTCCACGCCCGCCTCTGTGTAGAAACCAGACGGACGTGCCTGTCTCCTGTGTTTCTGATAGCGGGGCTTCCCCGCCTGTTTGCTATAAAAGGGTTTATGTAGTTGGGGATTCTGAATCCTGACACCTACTACCTGCAGGGGGAGGGGGTGGGGTGGGGAAACCTCCTTTGTCTGCATGTCTGGAGGGCTCAGGTGAAAACCTGCCCCTACTGTAAACCAGACCACTTTTAGGAATTAGATGGCCAATCCCTGGGTGAAGTCAGTCTTGTGTTTTGTTGATCCTCTGTCAATACAGTTTTCCTGTGTGCTGACTTCCAGGGTTTCCAAAAAGCCTCATAGAAATAAGATGAGGAAAAAATAAATAAATAAAGGAAGAGGGAGTAGTAGCTAGAAATAGGTAGGAAAAAAATAGCAAAGAGGAAGAGATCTTTATAACTCTTAGAGGACCATTATTATTGTTTAAATGGATCAAAAGCAATTACTATTTCTCCTCTTTCAGATCCCATAGCTACAAGAAGCTCAAGATACAGAGTATATCATGCTGCTAAATGTTGCCTAGGAGTTGTATGAGTGAAATATTTCACACTTGTAAAGATGAATTTTTCTCATGCTTAAATTAATGGAGGAACACTTGCTATTTGGAAGAAAAAAGGAAAGGTGTACTTACCTTTATATCCCAAAATGGCTACTGTGATCGTTAACAAGGCACACAAAATATACAATAATATGATAGAAAACTTCAGCGCCCAGTTATTTTTACATTTGGTACATTGTGTTCCTTCCTGAATACCTGTAAGAAAAGTCAAATTTTAGTAATAGTAAACAAAAACACCATTTCAAAAAGGATCTTTTTGCATTTTGGTTCAAATACCATGACTAAGAATAATTTTTACGTATTCCTTACTATATTATAAGAAGCATTTTAAAATTAAATATACAACTTTAGCAACATAAGCACTTTAAGTGTTATCATCATGTTGTTTTAACTGGATTTAATAAGATTTAAAAATACCACATAACTTTGTCTCATGGAATACGGTCAGGTGTCCATTAACAACGTGGGTATACGTTCTGAGAAATGCATCCTTAAGGGATTTTGTTGTTGTGTGAGCATCATAGAGTGTACTTACACAAACCTAGATGGTATAGCCTACTACACACCTCGGCTTATGGCCTAGCCTATTGCTCTCAGGCTACAAACCCGTACAGCATGTTACTGTATTGAATATGGCAGGCAACTGTAACACAATGGTAAGTATTAGTGCATCTAAAACTACAAAATATTCAGTAAAAATATGGTTTTATAATTTTATAGTACCACCATCATATATGCAGTTCGTTGTGGACTGAAATGTTGTTATGTGGCACATGACTATAGTTTCAAATAAAATTCCATTATAATTGCAACTATTATTTCAATAAAAAAGTCTCTATATGAAAAAAGATTTAAAACACTCAAATTTACTTGTTTCAGACATTATTGGACCTATGGAAATTCAAATGATTTGTCCCTTGATGTTTGTTTCAGTGGTATGTTGGAGCTAATTTCTACTGGCTTGTGAGAGTCAACTGTTAAATTTGTAAGAATTTTGGGAGCTGGTTGTTAAACTACTAGTAGCCTGAAACCAGTCCTGGAGGGAGTATTTACACCATGGAAATTGGCAAACACTACAAGTTAGGACAACCCCCTCCCAGGCACCTGGTTTACCAGCATGTCACTGGCTGTAATGTATTATATGAACTACAGCAGAAAATACAGGTAATTTTATGATTAAGTGCTCAATATGTAATCATTTTTGTACATTACGTGCATACAAAAAACCAGACACTGACCCTTATTTATCACAGTGACTTGAATGATGATTATGGAACAAACAGAAACACCACACATTGTTTGACTAAGAGGAGGTAAATTTTTGCTGCTTACAGTTCAACTTTCTGCAAAACATTCAAACCAGCATTATTGCTGCAAATGACTCCAAAAAAAACCCAAAACAGAGGAATTTCCATCTGATTGATTAGAAACACAGAAGACAAAGACTGTGGCCATTTTGATGTGAAAATCACATTGTAGGGAGTATCGGGCAACTCCTTGTTTTCCTGCGTGGTTTCCCTGTGTGTGTCTTGCTAATAGCGTCCCCCAGGAGCAACAGCACATAAAGGACTGATCTCCTATAATTGTGCTCAATAACTTTTGATGGGTAAGTCAGGAGGATTAAGCCACAGTCGAAGTTTCCCTCCTCTGGTTTGTAATTTTACGCATAGTGCCCTTCTTCAGTGAAAAGAGTTCTTCAGCTGTGTTTAATGCAAAATGATGAGAGAAACAGCATATAACAATGACTCGAATTTAGCTTTCAGGCTTCAACCAATCCCTCTAGCTAAAGACCCATGGGGAGGGGATCTGCTCTGTTTCATGACTTAGAGCACTGCTTCTCAAACTCTGGGGTGCATCAGAATCACTCCAAGAGTTTGCTAGAACACAGATTTTTTTTTTTTTTTGGCCGGGTGTGGTGGCTCATGCCTGTAATCCTAGCACTCTGGGAGGCTGAGGTGGGTGGATCGCTCAAGGTCAGGAGTTCGAGACCAGCCTGAGCAAGAGCGAGACCCCGTCTCTACTGTAAATAGAAAGAAATTAACTGGCCAACTAATATATATAGAAAAAATAGCTGGGCATGGTGGTGCATGCCTGTAGTCCCAGCTTCTCGGGAGGCTGAGGCAGGAGGATTGCTTAAGCCCAGGAGTTTGAGGTTGCTGTGAGCTAGGCTGATGCCACGGCATTCACTCTAGCCCGGGCAACAAAGCGAGACTATGTCTCAAAAAAATAAATATTAAAATTAAACAAACAAACAAACACAGCTTTTTGAACTTAGGAGGTCTAAGAAGGGGCCTGAGAATGTACATTTCTAACAAGCTCCCAAGGGATGCTGAAGTGGCTGGTCGAGGGACCACACTTGAGAACGGTGCTTCTCAAACTCTCCTGGGCTAGAGTGAGACAGAGCGAGACTGTGCTTACAAATCACATCGTTAAAGGACAGGTTCTGGTTCAGCAGGTCTAAGAGAGGAACTACGATTCTGCATTTCTAACAAGGTCTGCATGACACCTAGTCTGAGGACCATACTTCAAGGAACAAGGGTTTAGTTTAGAATGTGGTCATGATGGATCAAGCTGATTCCTTGAAGGTAAAGCTGTAAAATCTCAGTGATCACACGGAGTTAATCAGCTTCTTTGTGTTAACTTTTCCCATTTTTTAAAACTGCCTCTCCTTTCTGTCCTACTTCTTTAATAGCTACCTGTATGTCTCAGCACCAACTCTTATGTCCAAAATCGACTGCCAAACCAGATCTCCAATTTCCACCAAACTTTCTTATTTCCATCCAATTTAAATACTACTACCACCCCAATCCTGCAGGTGGTTAAACTCAAAGACACCATGAATTCTTCCTTTTTATTTATTCTCCAGTTCAATCAGTCCCCATGCCCTGTTAATCTCCTGTGGGCTATTTTTATCATGATCATCATCATCCACAGTTTACTGCTGTTCACTGACTGCCTACACTGTACCAGGTTCTGAGCTAGGTACTCTACACACAGCGTCTCTCATCCATAAAAGAATCCTGCAACCAGGCAAGTTAGCGAAAGCCGAACTGACATCCTATACATATCACAGCCATGATTCCGGCCTGTGTCAGCCTCCAAAAGCCATGATTTATCTCTCCACTAAGCCAAGGTCCCCATCTCTGGTCATCTTTTCCCCTCCATTTCCACTGCCACCACCCTATTGTGAGATCTTTTAATCTCGATGGAAGCTTCCTCTTCCATTCCCATTGGAATCTAGCTTCACCCTGTACTGAAATACTGCTGTCTTCATGACTTTTGCCAAAAAGGAATGAAATAATTCATTCTTAACTAAAGAATGAAAATACACACCCACAAACACAAACATACATACACACACACACACACACACACACACACAGCAGCAGCTCTTAAACTCTTTATAATCTGGTGTTTTAAAATGAAACAAAGACTCCTTACATTGGCTGGGCAAGGTGGCTCACACCTATAATTCTAGCAGTCTGGGAGGCCAATGCAGGAGGATTGCTTGAGGTCAGGAGCTTGAGATGAGCCTGAGCATGAACGAGACCCTGTCTCTACTAAAAATAGAAAAAATTAGCTGGACACAGTGGTGCACACCTGTAGTCCCAGCTACTTGGGAGGCTGAGGCAGGAGGATCACTTGAGCCCAGGAGTTTGCAGTTGCTGTCAGCTATGATGATGCCACTGCACTCTAGCCCAGGTGACAAAGTGAGATTGTCTCAAAAAACAAAAACACACTTACATTTAGTAAGGATGAAAATATTTTTCAAATTTGGAGAGGGAAAGTATAGGTAGATGCACAAACATGACACATTCCACGCTGAGAAATAATCAACCTGCTTTGGTGGCAACTGTAAAACGCAGAAGGGTGATAGACACAGGGTTGCCAGACTGACCTCCCGCTGAAGGACCGGACACTCTCATGGGCAATGAGGGGTTTCCTTCCTTTGGGATTTTGGCATTGTGGTCCATGATTTCTTACATTCCTCCAAAAAAAGCCTACGAAGATCTGGTTAGAGCAGAGATGGTGCGAGGTAATCGAATCTGGTAAGTGCCACTGTGCTACTGATGGGAAAAGCAAGGCCAGTGAGGGGAAAACAGGATCAGAAGAAGCCGTGTGTCCTGACTCCAGCTCACGTGCTTTTCCCTCCCATCCTTCCCTGGGCATCTTGCGTGTGTGGTCCCCATGCAGATCTGCTCCCAGACAGTTGTCACTGGCTCCCACTCCGAAGAGCAGAGGCCTTTCCTCACCGTGTGCACTGCCCACCACTGACTGTATCAGCATTTAATCAACATCAGATGGCACCGCCTGCCCTCCCTCCTTTTCCACTGCACACGCTCTGTCTCGTTGCCTCCCTCCCCTGACTTATTTTTAATAAGAATTCTGTTTTATCTTCCTCTCTGCCCTCCACTGGGAGGACATCTGGCCAAACATACAGATGCCTGCTACAAAGAGACCCCGCTGGCTCACGTAGCTGGGGGACCCCCGCCCCCTTGAGCCTAGATGGTCACGAAAAAACATTCAAGAGAGATATCCCCCTGTCACCAGCCTTTGTAGTGTTTGTTTTCTTAGTGTTACTTTCCAGAGCCTGGGGACTTTGTTCCCATGGGGGGTGGGGGTGGCAGGGAAGGAAGGGCAAGGACACCCGTCTGCAGAGTGCTGCGGGTAAGAGAGTCCAGTTCAGGAGGTGGAGCGGTGCTGCCCCTTGCCCCGAGGAGATCCAGCTTCTCAAAAAACCCAGCCCAAATAGCACATTTGTAATTCAGCAAGCTACAGACAGAAAGGGCCTGGAGGGTACGTGCCTTTCTGCTGGTTTTCCCTCTTGAACTGTTTCTTGCTGAACGCCATTCTTGGCTCATGTCTTGAATGTATTTTCCAGGGTCCGAGTCTTTGTAATACAGAAGAGTCTGGGGGCCTAGTGAAGCCAGAATCACTGTGGTTAACTCCGTGATGGGTCCACACGGTGGTTGACAATTTGGTGCCTGGTGCCCAAACCCAAAAGTTCCCCGCACCTGTTTCCAATAACACGTTTTGAGTGAGAGGAACAGGGGGCTGGGGTGGGGTGGGCGACCCGGGAGCCCTTAGCTGATTGGAGGGAATAACTGAAATGCTCCAAGAATGACAGTGAAAGTGGCCAGAAGGATTCACCAGCAAAGGGGATTCCTTTCTGCTATGGTTCTCCGTGAAGAGTCCTTCCAAGTGCTGTGGTTCAGGCTCCAATCCAGTCTGTTTTTCCAATCTTTTTGGAGGAAAAAAAAATGTCTCTTTTACTATCAAAGTTTTCTTCCATGTATACCACCAAAGGTGGGCTCATCTGTTAAAATGGATCCATGCTGATCAAGCCCCTTCTTTGGGAGGAAGAGGCTGCCTCTGTGAGCAGACATGGGGCAATTCTGGGCTGCCTTAATTATCGCAAGTGTCTATAGCTCTTTATGGTGCTACCATAAAGATCATGTTACCAAGGAGAAGCTTAAAAAGGCTGGTAGATTGCACAATCCAGAAAACCACAGGTTTTGATCTGAGATTTGCAATGACCTTTTCATGTGGTTTTTTTATAGTTATTAATCTACTGCCTGGTGGCATATATTCCCATAAACCCATAAGAACAGATTTGGCTCTAACAGTAAAACTGATGATTCAAATAAATTCCTATAATTAAAATGCCCTCAAAAGCAACAAAACAATAAGAGTTAACGTCCTGGTTAGTTGCTTGAATGTTATGCAACATCATCAGAACAAAAAAATATATAAACTGCTTTATCCCCCAAATAACTAGCGTTTCCTTACTATAAAGGCCATTTAGTAAATGATGGGATATGGATTAAGTTAGTAAAACAAAAAACAAAAAGCCTGAAAACGTTTTATTAGTAAGTAATTTAGTTCCCCAAATACAAATCCCAGCCCCGGACACCTTCTTATGCCAAGTTTCCTAAAAGATGTGGAAAACCATGAAAAGGGCATCAGGACAAGAATTTGGAAATGAAATTACTTTCAAAATAAGCGAAGCCTCACAGCAACTCTGTATTGCTAAAGATGTGTTCAAACCAGAAAAGTTACTTAGAATAGAGTTTTATGAGTGTAAACTCTTCAGTGTTCATCCTGAACTTATATTAATATTCTGCATAGTTACTAAGGGTATAGTTTTTTCATTAAAATTTTTTCATGTATATAAAAAGAAAAGTTAGTTAGTCTTTGTTTGGTTTTAATGGGCTTTTTTTTTTTTTTTAAAAAGAGTATGCATTATTTATTTAAAATGTATAATTTATACTCAGCCTACTGGAAAAGAATTGTTGTAGGCAAAACCCAGATGTAATGGTCCCACTCAGAACATACAGTGTCTGCCAGAATATATAGTGTCTCAAAAGGACGCCATTATTTTCTCTTTGTGGTTTTCCTAAGAAATCTTTATTATAGGAACTGTCCACAAATGCTTTCAATCCCGAGGACAGGAATCCTCGCTCGCTGGGGAGCTCAACCATCGCACCCCTTACATTCGCCCCTCCTGGCCGGCCCCTTCCCCTTGGCTCCATTCCTATTCGTTTTGTTCTCTGGGCACAGAGCGGACTGTCAACATTTGGGCAAGCCCGACTACTTCATTATCTGGCACTCCCACACAATGTCCTTCTGTGGTGAAGCACCGGATCTTTTCATTAAAAGGACTCAGGAGAGTGCAGCTCCCGCCTGGGTAATCAGTCTGCTGTATAATTGAGCCAGACGCTTGCCCTGATAGGCATCTGAGGAAGACCACTGGACGTTTCTTCAGCGGGGGAGAGTGTGCTGCTGCTGTGAGTTCAAAGAGGAATCGCTGAGGATGAAGGCCGTTACTGAGGCCCTGACATGGGCCAGGCACCCCCTCCTTGTGACTTGCGATCCCTTTAATAACCCTGCAGAGTAGGAATTCTGACCCTCATCTTACAGATTTTTAGGAGAAGTGGGAGGTTAAAGAGGTTGAGTACCAAACCCACTGAGTAGCTGAGCTGGGAGTTGAACCCCGATTTTTCTTTTTCTTTTTTTTTTTATTTAACCAGACACTGAGCGAACAACCCAGATCTTTCACTTGTTGCTCCTCCAAGTTTATATATCTCCAGAAGTGAAAAACAAAATGAAGCAAGATGGAAGATGCCCCAAAAGATAACCTGGAGAAGACTGACGGGTTAGACTTGGAGTGGAAATACTCTGTCGAAATAAAGGGGTGCAGAAACATCCTTTCACATGTTGAGCGGCTTTGCTCAGAAATGGGCAGTGAAATTTCATCTCCAGTAAGTTAACTATGGCAGGCCTGAGGACTCCACAGGCTGTAATTTCTCCTTTACCACTCTGCGGTGACATACTTACGCAGCAGCACGTTAATTCCGCCCTAAATAAACGCTCATTATCTCCGTGAGGGGTCAAGACTGGCCTGGCGGTTTGGCTGGTCAGGCTTGTTAGCTCTGCGGGGGGAATATCCCTCAGGAGTGATGGAATTTTGGGAGTGGGGTGGGCCAGGAAGAGAAGGTACCTTTCTAATTTCAAGGCAGAACTATGGGGCGTGCAGGGCCCTGATCGGTTTAAGGTTGAAACCATCACAAGTTGGTTTCCCCTATCGAGTTTTCTTTTGAAGTTCTAGTACACTGAGATGGGGCCTCAAAAGCCAGTCTCCAAAGGCCCATTCATCTACGGACTAAAACAATTGCTGGCGGTTCAAGCTTGCAGGAGTTGTGCGAGATAAGATAATGGAAAGGAAGAAGGGGAAAGGAGGGTTTATCAAATGGTGATAAAAATTAATTTATCTCTAGCCTCTTAGCTTCCCTCTAAAAAAAACAACCTATCTGGAGTACACTGGTGAAAAATAGGTTTTTTGTTTTTTTTTTTAACAAATACCACCTTGACCCTGTGGTTCAAAAATCCACAATAATTCTCCAGCGACTCCAATGCCTTAAAGTTGATTCCAAGGTGCCCACTGGCTAGCACCCCCTGACCATGCTGGTCCTCAGAACATGCAGCCAGGATGACGTTGGCTGTCATCTCAGCCAACGTCCATCTCATCAGTGAGGATGGGGACACCCAAAGAACTCCCCTGCCCATCACAGTTTACACACCGGCCAGCCCTGGCTTCAGGACTCAGGTTCCTGACTCCCAGCTTGAGTTCTTTAGAGCCCGGAACACTGCCCACACCACCACTCTTTTCTTGCTACATCCTGTTTATTCATCTATTTGAGAAATAAACATGGAACGCCCACCATGTACCAGGCACTGGGTGTAAGAGCGAACACAAGAGACGAAAATCTCTGTTCTTACGGAAATTACACTCCAGTGGGAGGATATTTTAACATGTCAGAAGGTGATAAATGTTAAGGAAAAAAATAAAGCAAGGACTGGGCAAAGGGCATGGAGAGGAGGTGGATGGCAATTTAAAATAGGGTGGTTGGAGCCTGCTTCGAGGAGTGACATCTGAGCAGAAGCTGGAAGGAGATTAAGAGAGAGCTCCAGGCACCTGTGCTAGCTGCGCCTGCCCCACATCCTAGTCCACTCATTTCTTCTTGAGATCTGCCCTTTTCTCCTTGAAACACTCTTCCCCTCCACAGAGGGACTTCCTTCCTTCAAACTTACTCACAGATTCCCACCTCAATGAATCCTTTCCTAATCAGCCTTGAATACCTCGGCCCCTATGTGGTCCACACTGCACACTGCCACACCCACTGGTATGTTTCTCAGATCATTAAATGCCAGCTTCACGGCATAAATGCTACCTCCTCCTATAGGGACGGAAATTTTATTTTTCTGTACTACTGCATTTACATTTCCCTAAACAAACCAGTACTCTCTAGTACTCTGTCCATCATGGGCTTCACAGATCCACAGCTGGAGGGCAGGTGCTGGCATTGGGATGGGTCCCATCGCTCCCCTGGTCAGTCTCCTGCACACGTTGAGCCCATGCTCAGGTGGGGGGGACTTCGCAATCTTCTCTCCCACCTTTGTGTCCGATCTTCCAGGTGACTTGCTGATCTCATTGTCCCTCTAGCCAGGGTGTAGACGTCCTGGGAGAGGCCGGTAGCTCAGGGGCCTGACAGTCCAAATGCTGACACTCCTGAGTGCACCTTCATCTCACACTGCCAAGGCTGATGCCACAGGAAGCCACCGACTCAAACCTCAAAGGAAGAGTTTTCTTTTCTCTGCTGGGGGTGGCAGTAGGACAGGGTTACTGATTGAAGGAATCCCTTCCCAGGCTGAAATGAGCCGCAAGACTCCATAGTGGAGGAGCATTTCCACGTTTTGTGGCTCTCAGCACTCACAGGACTCAATCTGCTAGGGCAAAGAAGAGAAACGCAAGCCCACAATCCAACACTTGCCTTGGGTGTTGCTGCTTTAAAAAGTGTCATTTCGGAGCAGCTGAAGGACTGCAGTAATGATGATGGAGAACAGTGCTGAGCAGGACAAGTCTCAGTTAATGACAGGCTGTTTGTTGTTTGTCACTAAAACATTGCTGGGGCATGTGAAAATTATGCTGCAGAACAGGTGTTGGCAAAAAAAAAAAAAAGCCTACATTCACTATCTCTCACATCCCTGCTTGATTTTTTTTAAACCAACAAAACTAGTGTTTTGATGAAAAGGGGGAAGGGAGCTTCAATGTAAATGCAAATATCAATCAGTCTGACAGACATTCCTCATTCCCATGTGAAGATGTGTTTTTTCCTTTCTTCAAGTGAAGACTATAATTGAGGACACTTAGAATTAAGGGAAAAGGGCCAGAACAGAGTGACAGATTTCACTGTCAGTGTTTCAAAACAATCATTCTATTCTGCACCGAATGTAGCCTCGGTTCTTAACCCTAATGAGAAATGAGTCAATCAACTTGAAATGACCCAAATGAGGAAAAGTTGGCAAATAAACAATGAGGGAGATGGGAGGGACCTATTTTACAGACTGCTGGCCGGGAAGGCTGTGTGGGGGTGTGTGGCCCCAGACTGAATGAGGAGCATCCTGAGTTTTCCAGCCACACACTTGTCATTAAAATTGGACAAAGGACAGAGAGAGGAAGAAATCTTTTCAGGAGGCAGACAGCTATGGTTTTAGAGGTCAAAGGAATGAAACTGGAAAACAAAAAGGAAAAACCACTAAACAAAAAAGTCAGAAGACACGCAACGAATTATGATTGACTATAAATGGGAAAATGTATGCTTGTTTAGTTTTCCATGCTTTTGTAAAGAGTTCATAAATGACAGTTCCATCTAGATAGCTGTTTAAAACTGAAATAGCTAGATAAAAGCACACATTTGTAAATACACATAAAATTTTTTCAGACAGTACAAGTGTTTTAAAAAAGGATTTCTAAAGCAAAATTCAATTCTACAATTTCCCATAGGTTTATCCAGGGTGTGGCTGGATCCAGTGTGTACTGATGGGTGTCAGCTAATTATTTTTATCTCTTTACAACTCCATGTTCAGTGACTTTGTATTGGTAGCATGAAGTTGGTCAGGCTGGGAGAATTTGCACCATGGAAGTAAGCAAAAAGTTCCAAATGAGGGGTTTGGCCTTCTGGAGATCTGGTTGTTCAATGTATGCCAGTAACATACTCAACGTACTGCAACTGATCCATCACATTGAAACAAGTCGAACAATCGCTCTGTCCATATAGAGTGATCCCTTGAGAAGTTCAGGATCATGGGCACAACCAACCTGGACATGGTGATTGCACTGAAGCATCATTGCTTCCCTCTCCCTCAAGGTTACAGAGATCTTACATGCACTCCTATTGTGATATTTGTACACATTAGATATTTCAAACTCAAAATTTCCATGGAAACAAGGGAAATTTCAAATTCATAATCTCTGTGGGGGGGGGATACTTTTAGGTTCCCAGTGCAACTGACAATGCATAAGGTTCAATTCCCACATGTCTATTAACTTCATTCCACAGATACAGGTTCAACTTAGCTCTGCCCAACTTCCCTGAAAGCACATTTCCTTCTCATATGGAAAGGTACAGAAGGACTGGCCTGAGCTGTCACCCACCTGACATCAGCAAGGCAGAGTTGAGAGGTGGTGACCAGGGGAATCCGCCTAAGGACAGGCAGTTGGGGCGCGGGGGTGTGGTGGTGGGGGCATTTGGGTTCAGATGGAGGAATGGCCACAGGGGAAGGAATTTCGAATGACAACCCTCAGCCTGAAGATACTCTCTCTACCTCCTTGAACGAGGCAGGAATCAAAAATCCCACCTACTGGGCAGGAAAAAAATCCAAAGAGTCCAAAGGACACCAGGACTTCATTCGCATGCATGAGATGCACAAATGTTCATGGTCACAACAAGCAGGCGCAGAAACAGAAACAGGAAAACATCAGAAATGTACCAGCTGAGCTGTTCACAGGGGGCAGAATGCCTTCTGAACTTCAGCTCTCACAGCGTACATCATAAAATTTGACCAGGGGCACATCAACTCCGGAAACAAGAGAATCGTGGAGACCAGAGATGCACAAAATATAAACACGATTTCATATGATAAGAAAATTCTTAAGGTCAAATCACTTCATTGTATTTCGTGCTCAAAGAAATGGGTTTTATTTCCCAAATGGACAAACGGCTCCCCAATAGGGTTGTAAACTGGTTAAACAGGCTGAAAGAAGGGGCCGTGGATGAGGCCTTAGCAGCACTGTCCAACCCACACATGGCTGATGTTCTCCACTGCCCCAGGGCTTGTGGAATCCGGAGTTAGTATCACAGGCACCCACTAGGGATTCACTCATGTATTTTATATATAATTTACAGCATATATTTGTTTACATTAGTTCTTAGTAAACTGCATGAAGTTTAGAACATAGTGTGAGTTTACTGCTTACTATTCTTTAGAATATTCTATAGTAAGAGTCCCTCCCATTAAGAAGAGGTCCTTGTCTTGAGAGGGCCGCCACGCAATAGGATCCCTGGAATGGGCGCAGCTCGATGGACCAAGGCAGCACACCCCTTCTAGAACGGTGCCTGAGCCAGAGGTCGCCCTGCCTGGGGTAGCCAGGCCTCCCACCCCGACTGTGGGGAAGGCAACTCGAAGCTAAGGTCCTACGGATGACGGCTGACAGTGTCGTCTTTGCACGCACAGACAGCACTATTAATCACCTCCACATTACGCAAGGCCCTGAAAAGGAACTGAAAAAGAAGGATCCAGTGAATCAGAAAATGTCCCTTCCTCAAGGAAGAATAAAATCAAGTCAGGACTTCTTAGCTCTCACTACTACGCAATGTTCCTTCCTGCCGGAAGGCAGTTGTGTTATTATAGCAAAGCTTGTCAAGACAACCAACCACCTGTAAATACAACCTACTGGTCGCCCTGAAACAATCTCACTTTCTATAGCACTTAGGGGAAACAACACCTAATAAACAGCACCTAGTAAAGCAAAAGAACATATAAAGATCCATTTTTCAAAGGAAAAATCCCACGTACAACCGTGGTTATGACAGTGCTTATAAAATTAGAAGCACTAATTTATTAGGGTATACAGAGCCCCAGATGACGGTGTGATTATATGTTTACTAAATTTTATCCACAGGACTGTTGCGTAGAAGTCAATCTTCTTGGTTTTGAGCTTGGTGGAAGATCCATCTGTTTCCACTCCTGCTTTCTTCCCAGACACGCACCACAACTGGGCACAAATCATAGGAGAAAAATGTTTATCCAAGTGGAGCTGGAAAAGCCAGGGCTCCAGGAGGGCCCGGGGCCCAGGCAGGGCTCCTTCTTTCAAAGGCTACTGCTGCACAGGCCTCGGGTAGCATGGAAAAGATCACAGAGTAGGGGATAGAAACAATTTTTTTTTTTTTAAAGGAAGAACAAAAACTTGTGATTATCTAGGCAGGATAGGAGACAGGGAAATGAAAATAAGCAGCAACAGGCGTTGTGACATAGACTGCAGGAATGTCCCTGCTGTCAGGTAACTTGTGTCCTGACAAGCTGGAGACCTTGAGGTGGAGGATCTGTGTTTTGTTCACCGGAACCTATCGATGACACAGACTGTCTCTGTTAGTGATTAGGAACAGGTTCTAAAGTGAAGCGTGAGAGTAATATCTGCACGACAGTCATGTAAAATTACTTGGACATCTAGGGCTAAATCAATCAAGTACATCAGGTAACGAAACGAGTGCTGATGTAGCCTCCACTGTGGTGATTCTTATTCTGAAACAGCCAATCTGCTTCCAGTGCTCAGGGTTTGTATCTGCATGCCCGGTCCACAGAGCAGGGACTACTGTTCCCATTTCCCCTGAGCCAGGTGCCTCTGTGCTAACCAAAACTAGGAAACAAATGCTATGACCCACCCACCAGTCCCACGTCCCCTAACTCAGGGGCGCTAGGCTTGGATCATGAAAGCATTCTTCTTCGGCAAATGCATTGCAGAGTTCTTCCCCTATCTTCACACCCCTTCCTCCACCCACCCTCATGAAACACAAAATACGTAATAGATTAAAGAGACCAAACTGACTCCATTAATTTTTATTGTGCCGTCTCACTTTTGTTAAGTGCCACAGTCCTGACGCCACCGAGTCACAGTAAACGACCCAAACCCTTGATGTTGTACAGAAGTAGGGACAAAATAGAGTTTCTTGTATCATTTTTGGACGGTATACCTGAAAAAGTGTTGCTTACTAACACTGGATAACATAATTCACATAAAAGAGAGCATTTAGTGATTCAAGGGTGTACCTAGAACATTCTGTCAAGGGGACATTTGGTGCTGTGACACACGGAGTGTCACGGTGCCCCATGAATAGGGGTTTAGTCTGACATCCCAGCAAGACAGTGCTTCGGGCCAAATAGTGTTAAACCTTTCCCCCATCTTCAAAGGAAACATATGACAGCTCCGTAGCAAAAGACAATGACTCCCTGAGAGAGATCAGTGCATTCAAGTCAGAGAGGAAGACAGCCCACAGCTCCCCGTGCCTGGGACCAACTAAGACAGTGGTGGTGGCCAGGAACACAGGCTGAGTCTGTGGGGAGAGCACTCATGGTGTTCCTCTTTGTCAGTTTCCATCTTGATGAAAAATGAGAAATTTGTATGCAATTGAAGAAAAAAGACACAGACTTTTGTGTCATACTGTTATTGCTGATCTTATCTACTTATCAAATATAAGCTCGACCTATTGGGTCACATTTCTGACGGTCATACTTTCCTCCTTCCACGGTGGGAGGGGTGCTGTGTGGCTTCTCCCATGATGCTTCCCGTCCCATTGCGAGTAGCAGACGTCTCCGGCGAGACTAAACAGTGGGGGAGAGAGCCATGCGGACACATGGACACAGATGCAGGCAGGACCCGAACTATTTCCTTAGCCACACTGATGAAGGGTTTATGCCAGTTCCTTCGTGAGGATGAACTGGAACCTGATATCAAAACCCACTGTATGTCCTTTATAGTTTATTGTATATAATTATGTACCATAAACTGTGCATGGTTTGCATTCCAGGGCATGGGATCAGTCATTCTCAACAAATCCTCCTGTTGATTTCTGTAAGTTTCAGCTAAGAACCCCTTACGGGCTTATCTGAACTGGGCAGAACTGACTGTTGTGACAGAATCCAGTGCCTGGGAGCAGTAGCCCCCCAGAATTCTGCCTGGTGTGCTTCATGGTACGTCTGTCTGCAGGCAACCATCAGCTAACAGACAATCCTGGGTGCGCACCCTGTGCTCAGGACCAAACGACGCCGTATGTGCCGGTGGGAATTTAGAAACATACAATGCTATTCACTGTACCACTGTGAAGTTGCTACACTTCCCTGTTAAGTTGTTCTCTTTGTTCCCCTCCCGAGCTTGGGCCTCCTCTTGCATGTAGGCCCCGTTCCATGAAGGACCCAGGGGGACTAGGGGCTTCCAAATACCTAAGGCCGAGGTTGTTGTTTTAAGCCACTTGGCTCATGTGCATGTCTGTAAAGCATTGCTAGAATTGGAGGTGTTTCAAAGGCAATGAGGGGCATGTGAGAGAAAACGATCTAATAGAGGGTGAATTCCTGGTGATTTAAAACTGCTGAGCAAGGAGGCAAAACAGACCTTGGGGGACAGCATACCTTGATGTCCTCACAAATACATTCCTTAATTTCTAAGAGACCGTAATTTATCTTTCTATCTTGGGAATGCTGTAATATTCGTCAAATGTAGATATTATGGATTGTTAATATTAGGGATCCAAAAAGTCCCTTTAAACTCCGCTTGGAAATTCGTACATCGTGCACGTTTGCACATAGGTTAACGTGCTAGCATACCCAATGTTGCAAGGATGGCCTGAGGTTGTGATAAAGGCATTCAAGGAACAAGCCACATGGGAGTTATGATCTCCCCCCAGAAAAGCATTCATGACCATACATCTGGACATGATTTTAGGAGATCCATGGGCTCCGGAAGCCACCCATGGACCTGAGGCACAAAACTTGTGATGCCTGGCCTCTCATGGGAAATACGAGGATGGCGTCATGCTTTCCCATCAGAATTTATAGTTGCCAGCAAGTTTTCTGGTTGCCTGTTACACTGGCACACTTCATAGTGCCCACTGAGGGAACAAATCCATTTACAGACATCTCCCCCTCACCCATCAGCCCCATTCATTCTTGTGATTGCCTGGCCCCAACCGATACTTGTCCGAGAGTCCCTGGCCCCAATAACTAACCCGACATGGCAACACATCATACATCACTAGTGTAGACCACAGATGTCTACGCAGACAGTTAAGTGGCATCATCGAGACAATCCAGTGCAGAGCAGCAGCGAAGGACAGAACACTCCAAAAGAAGGGAGGAGGCTGGGCACAAACACACGGGAAGTTGGAGAAAGTTCATCTCTTGTTAAAATCAACAAGTTCAACGTCCACCATGGAGGCCCAGATGTCCCATTAAGAAATGTCCTACTTAGTCTCGAAAAGTTGGCAACTGTCCTTGTGGGAACTGACAGCAGGAGCAGCAGCTGTATCGAACAGTTCAGAAAATATCCTTCTTCACATCTGGCTTCATTGTGGTCATGTCCCTCCTCTGCTTAAGCCCCTCTGGTAGCTCTTCTCACTACGAGAAAGAGCTGAGGTTGACTAGATCCTGCACCGTCTGCCCCAACCCTGCCCTCTTCTGGCCCCCTCGCTCCTTCTACTCCAGCCATATTATATACCTTGAACACACTAGACATGCTGCCTCAGGGCCTTTGCACTTGCTGTTTCTGCTGCCTAGGACTTTCTCCCTGGATACCCTTATGGATCTCTCCCTCACTTTTTTCAGGTTTTTACTCTCAGGGAGGCCTTCCCTTATGATTCTTTTGAAAAATAAAAATTTCCTCCCCACCTTCTTTATTTCCCTTTCTTGTTTTATTAGTTTATTTATTTTTGAGACAGGGTCTCACTATGTTGTCCAGTGTACTCGAGTACAGCAGCTATTCATGGACACAATCATAGCTCACTGCAGCCTTGAACTGCTGGGCTCAAGTGATCCTCCCACCTCAGCCTCCTGAGTAGCTGGGGCCACAGGGGGAAGCCACCATGTCTGATTTTGTTTTATTTTTCTTTATAGCATTATCACCATTGAACATACTATCTATTTTACTTATTTTTTGGTCTCCCCAAACAAGAATGTAAGTTCCATGCAGGCAGAGATCTTTGTTGGTTGTACTCTCTGTTGTGTCCACAGAGGCTAGTACCTGGTGAGAACAGTACCTATGGCACAAAGTTGTTGAGAAGATTAAATGAGTTAATACACGTAAAACACCTGGCCAGCGTTGTACTAAGAACTGTGCCAATGTTTGCTATCATTTTGATTTTGTTTTGAACTTCATGATAAGCCTAATGGGCAGTTATTATTATATCCATTTTACAGATTAGGAGACTGAGACTTAGAGTAATTTACTTGAGGTTTCACACTAGTGGTTGGCAGAGCCAGGATTCATGCCCAGATCTGACTCCGTGTTCTGTGCACTGGTTCCCCTTGCTCTGCTCTGGAAGTCCTGGGATGGAAGAGAGGCAGAAATCCATTCATTCTGGAATAAGCTCACAACCTGAGAAGGCTGATCCAGCCCGACGGATGGGAGGTGGGGAACCCAGTCTCCGGGATCCAGGGAGCATTTATGTACAGACCTTAACACCGCACGAATCTGAAATGGCGTGTGGCATTCTGTTTACTTCCTAACTTCACCAAAAAAAATGTAATAGAGCCTGCCAATTAAAAAATGTTTTCATGACCCCAGAAAATCCGTGGATTGGAGACATTTACTTTAAACAGTCGTTCCACCATAACAGGAAAAGAGGTAGAGCAGAGGAGTTTATTATAACAGCTGCTTTCATACCCCAAACAAGGTTTGGCTGTTTTTGGCAGGTTGTACTGTAGTAGAGTTGGCAAGAAGCTGACAGACTGTGTGAGTTTCCTTTCAAAAGATCATTTTGCTTCCCTAAAAAACCCATGAGTGGACTATCTAGCGTGAACTGCAGATGTTTGTTCCTCCTTTGCTCCTCTGTCCTCCTGGGGGTCCCACCCGACCTAGGCCTAGAAGGGGGCACAAGTTTGTAGAGCGGAAAGAGCTTGGACTTGCAAAGACCCAGGTTAGAATCCACTGTTTCTTTTCTTGGCTGCTTAACTCTCCTGCAGTGTCCTCATCTGCAGGGTTATCTGAAGGATTAGAGTAAGGCAGAGAGAGACCCTAGCACTTCCAGGTACAGTGACAGGCAGCTATGACTATGACACAGTCATTACTAAGAACGTGATGGTTAGGGGCTTGCCTGAAACATTTCATTTTACAAAACGCGTGCAGCAGAGAAAGTGGAGTACCACTCTTTGCCTTTCGTGCATTTTAAGAAGTGACTCATCTGTACCCCCTTTCCTTCGAGCCTACAGAGTGGGCTAGAAATAGAACAAGGAGAGATGCCAGGGTCCCCTGCAGGTATCGTTGTTCCTGGGGTCCAAAAGAGAAGGACAGGGAAGGGAGAGAAGAGGACCTGGTGGTGGCCCGGAGGGCAAGGCTTCAGTGGGTTTTAAACTGGAAATCCTACAGGAAGCGAAAGCTCCTGGCTTCTAGGACCTGGGCTGTGCCTCCCGTAAAACCCAGCGCTCAGCAAGCAGCTGAAACCGTTTCAAGGCTAATGGCTTCCAGATGGCAGAAGAGCAGCAGCAGCAGCACGATGCACTCAACACGTGGGAGCCCGAGAACTCTGATGCCCATTGGTCAGGCTGCTGACGGAGACGCATAAAGAGCCCATACGAATTAGGTCTGCAACCCCCAGCGAGCTTGCATCCCCTGGCTAGATTCAAAAGCTTGTGCTGGAATATGCCAGTGTCTCTGGCGGCACGGAAGCCACTTCTCCTGCCCGCTCCAGCAATGCCTGCTCCTCAGCATCCAAGTCTGAGACCCACAGACCTCGTGGCTCGTGGCTCAGAGAGGAGGAGGCTCTTGAAGCAATTGGGAGACGTGCTCTGGGCTGGGTTTTTGGACCCTGCTGTGGTGGAGGGAATCCTTGACCACTGCTGGCAGCTTTGAAGGCCTATTTTTGATTTCCAAAGCTTTTGATCCTCTTGTCTATCCACAGCCTGAGCTTGGAGTACTTGCTTTGCACAGACAGACGGGGAAGCTGGTGAGCAGCCCAAGAAACTGACGGGTGAGGATCCTAAAGGGACACCACCCGCTGTGCACACACAGAGCACTTGCTCCTGGGCTCCAGCCTGCTGAGGAGTGGGGTTGGGGAAAAGTGGGTGGGTAGGTGGGGTCTGAACTCCTTCCCCACTGAAAGGGCTGTGGTTTCATTTAGACACGAAAACATCCCACATCCCGAATACCAACACAGCCAAAAGGAGATATGGAATTGTGCACATCAGTCCTAACCCAATTATCTAGGGGTGACATTCCAAATACTTAATAAGTGCTCTGGCACTGATCAATTAGAAGGGATACCCCATGGTGCTCCCCAGCTGCATATCAGCCCTGCCTGCACCCGAAAGAGACGTTTAAAAAATGCCCCGGCAGTTACTTGTGGGTGGAATATCCAGGGTAGCCAAGACACTTTCCACTGTTGACGAGGAGCCTGGCACTTTTCCTGGAGGGCACCCTGCTCCGTGCTAGCCAGGCTGCACAGAGTTGTGAATTAAAAGCAAAAGCCATCATAAATAAAAGTAGACAGTCGAATGGCTATTTTAAGTTGCTCTGCTGTTTAGGTAGCGGCAAGGACAGGTTGCCAGGGTTTGGAGAATATTCTTCCCTTCTTGTGAAACTGTGTAAGAACTTCAAGTGTATTACTTGGTGAATCAAAACAGTCAGAGGCAATTGCCACTGGTCGTTTGGCCAACATCGAGTCCCACAGGGCGTGGCTGGGAAGGGAGAAAGAATGAGGCCAACAGCAATCCTGGCCCTCCAGGACCTTACAAGGAGGTCTTTGCCATTGATTTCCTAGCAATTGCTATTAAAAGTTGTAGGTAGCTACCTAGCGCCTTACACACAATCTGTTTTGTTCTCCCTGGGGAAATTCTGAGTGCCAAAGCGTATGCTAAGAAAACCACATTTGTGTCTTGTCCTTTGAACAGACCCTTCTTCTTACATGGTGTGCTTCTTCCTGGGTTATTTTCCCTTTCCTTTCCACTCCTAGACTGTTCCTTTCTCAATTCTCAACCGTCTTTCCTTATTCTTCCCCATGCACCTGCCCTCCTCTGCCAAGCCCCCAGTTCTCAGCAGTCCTTCCTGCCAGTTCTGTCTTCCCACCAGTGCCCTGTAGAATTTTACATCCAAACTGGCAGAAATAACCCCGGACACCCCTGGGTGAGGTCGAGCAGGACCTGGTGGAAGTGTGTAAGGTGGTTTCTGACAACCATTCCCTGCCCTTTGAAGGGTTCCCTCCGTCTGGTAGACTAGGGCTGGAGAGATTGTCCAATCTTTGTTTGTTTGTTTGTTTGTTTGTTTTAACCATAACACTTGCTCTTTATTGGGAGAAAAAGTTTTAACAAGCAGAAAGGTTCACTTACTCCAAAGCAGGCCCATGCAACCTGAAAGTTTTGGAAAAGTGAAGGAAATAGAGGAAAACACAAAGGGAAAAAGGGAAGAAATAAAAGGAACAAAGAGCAGAAGAGAAGGACCCAACTTCAGAGTGATCACAATTTCTTCAGGTCAAAGCTCAAAATACTAAAACTACTTCTAACGTTCCACTGAGTAACGGCCTCTCGGTGCTCTGACAAGTGATTTAGAGTAAAGCGCTCTGCTCCCGCCGGGGCTCCTGAACCTCCATGCCTGGCGGTTCAGCCGGGAGAGCCGGCGTGGCCCAGTCGGGACGGTGGCCGTGCAAAGGTCAGACGTGCACTGGACGAGTCCATTCATCAACCCGACATGTGAGCACACCAGGCCAGCGCCCGGGACAAGAGCCATCTGCTAGCTTTGCTTGCAAGACCAGATTAAGAAAGCACCAGCACAAAAACCACAAAGGAGAAGATGAAGCTGTATTTCCGGAGGAAAAAAAGCCAAGATTTCTACCCAAAGCTGAGGTAAGAGCTTTATTATTTATTTATATTTCCAATGATGAAGAAAGAATCCTACTTCCCTCTGATGTGGATTAATTTTAGCACACTCGCCTCAGCATCGGAGCCCAACACATCTGGGGGGGGGGTGTCTTTTCCCCAGCCTGAGATTTTTCAGTAGTTTCCCATTGCCTAGAGAATAAAAGAAGACTCCACAGCACAGCACAGAAGGGCTTGGTGCTGGGACCCCCACCTAACTGCTCACCTTCAGCTTCTTTCCTGCAATCCTCAGCGCACACTTCAGAGCACTGGCAGCTTCCAGAGCACAGTAAGCTGGCTCTCCCCTCCCCCTGTATCATATGCTTTTCCCTCTGCCCAGAGCACCTTCCCCTGCTTGCTTCTCTGGCCAAACCCATCCTCCGTAACCCATCTCAGAACTCACATTCTTCCGTGAAGCCTGACTTCTAAGGCGTTCCCTTTCCTAGATGCCCACTGTACGTGGCTTCTCACCCACTGCACCAATCATCTCATTGTAATAGAGGTAAGAACTTTTTTCATCTGTTTGTCACCAGTGCACAACACAGGAAGTGCCCCAAACATATGTAGATGTTTCATGTAATATCCATTTGAATTCTACATGTATACACACTTAACTACACACACACACACACACACACACACACACACACACACACACACACACACTACGTCGTCACCTCCTGCATCTCCAGGGCTGTGGGTTCTAGTTGGGACCCTGCCATGAACGTCCTGACTATGCCCAAGCAGTGGGCTGGATGTGACAGAATGAAGTGAGCTAGGTGTCAGAAATCAAGTTTGACATTTGGAAATGGCTTCAGGTGCTCAGAGACCTCAGCTTTCAGCTCAGGCAGAGTATATATGCCTGCCTGAGAGAGCAGAGTGGGTAAAATTGGGTGAGAGCAGAGAGAGAGAGAGAGAGAGGTACAGGGTCTTGTTCAGTCTCCTACCTAGTCCCCTTCCTGGCTCCCTATGCAACTGGCCCCTGCCCAGTGGTTCTACTCGGAAAGTTGTATATTATTTCCATAAATGTTAATTCCATTTTTAATGACCCCTTTCCCAAAAAAAGCCACAGAATGTTAAAGGTGCTAGGATAAGAAGTTGAGCCTTTTATAAATGTCAAACTCCTGCATGACACTAGCAGGAGTAGAGAGGAATGTGGAAATTTCAGGTGTTCTGCAGTTCTGAAATGTGGGGTAGTTTGTGTCTACAAACTACAGTTAAAACAGTCCATCTCAGCACAAAGAAATGATAAATATTTGAGATGATGGATAGGCTCATTATTCTGATTTGATCACTATATACTGCATACATGTATCAACATATCATGCTGTACCCCATAAATATAATTATTATGTGTCAATAAAGAAAATGCCAATTAAAACAACATGATAATCCCTTTTTACCTCACATTTTCTTTGGAATGTAAATTGTTATAAACTTTTTGGAGGGCAACCAAAATTTTAAATGTGTATATCCTTTAATATGGCAATTTTACTTGTAGAAATAAATTCTACTAAACTATTCAAACAACTATACAAAGATGCATGAATGAGAATTTTCACTGAAATGTTATTTGTAATGGAGAAATACTGGACACTTTTAATGTCCATCAAAAGGAAATTACCTAATTCATGGAGTATCACAGTATGGAATTCTGTGCAGTGGATAGAAATAACAGAATATATCCATATGCAATGGCATGGAGATATGGATTTATACAATATATATAGTTTGAATTGCTGATTAATTTTTTTTAAAGTTCACCTCTCAACAGGAAAATAATTATTGGATTTATAAGTGCCAAGAACTCATTATTTGGGCATGCTACACAAGCATTCAGGCCTGTGATCTCCTGGAGACCTAAAAAAAAAAAAAAAAAAAAACTACTGCTACCGTGGGGGAGACAGAAGCCTCGGTAGGAATTAGGAATGCACTGATAGAGTAATCTGCAATACGCCCAAGATGGAGTTGGAATCGTTTATTTATTATCGGATACCAGGTATACTATGTGTTATAACAGGTGTTGCAGATGGCCAGAAGATCTGATTACTAACTAAAAACATTATTTCTAGGGCAAAAGATATCTTTAAATTATCAAAATCTGCCTTATAAATAATCTTTCCTGTGTTAAGTTAGGAACTACCTTCAGATACACTGATGGAAAAAAATCTTTTTTCTTTCTACTTTTCATGCATAGGGTCAAGAATATAGGATCAGGATCAATTCGTTTCACAGGTATGTGGTTAGACCTACTACTTTATTTAGTAAATTGCTCAAAGACAGGAAGAATGTCTTCTAAGTGTTCTGCACCTCATCACACGGAGCAGGTTCTCCTAACCTAGCAAACACGTCACCCAGAAGGAAGACTGGAAAAAACTTTGAAGGGCTGGGACTCTGGCGCAAACCCAATATAATGAAATTCAACAGGGATGAAGTGCTTCTTTGCCTTAGGCTCAAGTTTCCATCCTGACACCCCATTTGTTAGCGCTGCAACCCCTCTGAGCCCCAGTTTCTTCATGAGCAATATGGCATCATTACAGATTGCAGGATTATAGTATAGATTAAATGAGACCATGCATTTACAATGAATATGACAAATGTGGCACAAATTGGGCCAATGTATAATATAGTTCCCTCTTCTTTTTTTGATTCAAGTAAATTTTATTTTATTTTGTTTTTAAGTGACACATAATTGTATATATTTATGGGGCATAATGTGATGTTTCAATACATGTATACATTCTATGATGTATGATGTCAAGGTATTTAGCATATCCATCACCTCAAACATTTACCGTTTCTATTTTTTTGTGGTGATAACATTCAGAATCCTTTTAAAATGTAATTTTTTTGGGGGGGGGGTGGATGTTGCATGCAGACAGAGAACATACATTCTGGCCTGCACCTCCATGCTGTCCATTTTACAAGGGCAGTCCCCTGTGGGGAGCCAGTGGTTTTCCAGGACCACCTGTGCCTGCATGGGTGCATCTGTCTAATTCTGGAGTCCAGGGTTGGGAAGCTCATTGTTGGAGCACACCTAAGCCATATCCTCTCAGCTAGCCTTTATCAGGATTAAGGGTGGATTTTTTTAATTTTTAAAAAAATTTCCAAAGTATAACATGGGGGTAACTATCTTATGGGGGGTGGCTAGTAGTAGCATAAGGAAAAAAGACTCAGGGGTTTAAGTGAGGAGCACATTCTGTATGAGTTATTGACATGGTACAGTCAATACGTAGCATGATGGGGGCAGGGAAGCAGGGATGGCCCAGGAGGGAGACAAATGAGTCGCCATAACATCTCAGAGGTCAAAATAAAACAGTATCTGCCAGAAACATGATAAAACATGAGCTTAGTTATCCTGGCTGTAGAACTTGCATTATGATTATACTAGTTTTGAATCAATTAAAAGAAAATCAAGAGAAAAACTAAGAACCAAGAAAATAAATATGGGTTCTAGCTTATGGACAGATCTATCCATTTAAGAATAGGTAACTTCTCTTCCACCCTAACCCCATCCATGCAGCTATCAATACTTCAGATTAGTACAGAAAGAATCCAGGACAGTGGTTTTCAACCTTGGCTACAATTGCCATACCCCAGAAGCTTCTGGAAATCTTGATGCTCGGACCACACTCCAGGTCAATTAAATCAGGATCTCTGCTTGTGGGACCCAGACAGGTAATTCCAGGTGATTCCAATGTGCAGCAAGGTTGAGAACAATTGCTCCAGAGCTATTCCCACTCGCACCTGGAGGCTGGTCCCTCTAGTTTGGGGCCTGAGGAAGGCTGGAGTGTGACCAGGATAGAGAAAAGTCTGACGTCTCACTTAAGAACAATTGTCAAAGGGCATGGAGAAGGGGAAACTCGGAGAGTGTGGCTGTTACCTGCAAATACTTAAAGGACTGTCAGGTGTGAGAGGCAGTTATTTTGTTTTCCCTGCATTGCTACCCAAGGGTGGGAACTACAGGGAATTGGATTTCAGCCCAACCTGAAATAAGAAATAAGAACTTTCTTATAAGGAGAACTCTTCAAGCAGGGAGTAGGAGGTGCAGATGGGAAAATGTGCAACCTATCGCTGAACACTGTGCGCATGAGCAACAGAGAAGCCCCATCGGGCAGGAGGAGGCCAGGCACTGGACACGGGGAATTGGGCTTCCCGACCTTTAAGGTCCTGCCTAACTCTCTGATTCCAGGTGTCGTTGATTCCAGGGGCTCTGTGGCTAGTCATGGACTAATTACCACCTTTTCAGAATGAATAAAAAGATTTTTAAAAGAACAAATCCATCATAAACCTTAGCAAATGCATAATAAGCATGAGTGGGTTAGGACATAGGACTGAAATGCTTGAAAGTTCTTTCCACAACACCATACAGTTTATTAGAACAACTCAAAATACACCAATAAAAGGCAGTCACAGTAAACGGCCTTGCTGTGGCAGCTCTCTAGAAGGATATCTGATTTAAGAAGGCAGACGCTCTGGAGGAGACCCCTGCTGTTTATATGGTTGTCCAAGTTAATTATCCCTATACTTTCAGATGAAGTGAATGGTAATCTGTTTATCTAGGTCAAATATTTGGAGCTGACTCTGTCCCTTGGCAGTCGTATGAAAATACATACTGTTGTCCTTTGGGGTATTATAAGAAAAGAGCAAGTTAAAAAAATAGCATCCACTTCTTTATAGGCACAACATAGTAAGCCTTTATTTCTAAAGTACTCTAATTAGACCCAACCCTAAACAAGTGGTTTAAAATACGATTTTTTTAAAAAGACAGAAAAAAATTTTTTAATGGCCTATTATTTCCGTTTCTTGAATTCGTGGCATATTTTTGTCTTGAGTTTATGGAATATATTTCCCCACGGAGATAATGAAAATCTGGCTTCTGACCTCTGCAACCATTCCTAAGGATCGTAGCAACTACTGCACGTGGAAAAAAAGACGGTGCTGCCATAGAAGACTAGTGATGTGCTGATGTTGGTTACCAGAACAAAGAAGGGTGCTGGAGTGGAGGAAGAAATTTTATATGTTACAACGTATCTGGGGGGATGTGATTTAATCTGCAAAATAAAATCTTTGGGAGAGTGAAGTGCTTCCTGACAGCATTTACCAGATGTCCTTAAGGCTGATCTCATTTTGGGTCAAAGCAGTCAGAGTGTGCTGGGGGTAGAGGAAGGGTGGATAAGCCCACTGTGGGGAAAGCTAGCATTACCAGGGAACCTGCTGTGGGTAGGGCTGGAGGAGAGGTCCAGGCTCTGGTTTGGCCCTTGAGGGATGGTGTCCTCAGGAAACTGAAGAATCATGGTGTGTCTGGAGCTACAAACCTTCCTTAGACTGTGTCCCTTTGAGCCACTTATTCTGTACTGACTAAATCCAAAGTATCTAACACTGTTGAGCACCAACTGTGCAAGGCACCTCACCAAACATGAGCAAGCAGCGATGACTGGAAGACTAAGATGTGGTCACTGCCATCTTGGAATCCCAGAATGCTAATGCTACAAGACCTCACTACTCAAAGTGCTATGTTCAGCAGCATTGGCATCAGCTGGAAGCTTCTTAGATACACAACCTCAGGCCTCTCTCCAAACTTTCTGAATCAAATCTGCATTTTTAACAAGATCCCCAGGTGATTCCTATGTCCATTAAAATTGGAGAAGCACTGTAATAAGAGATCTCAGCAACTCTAACCTCTCATCTTTCAGATATAGCAAAAACATGCTATATAGGAAAAGAATGGATATAGGAGCCAGGGAGACCTGAATTTGGAAGCTGTGGAGCTCAGTTTCCTCACCTATGGAAACTAGGTTTCTTATACTTCACTAGTAGTATAACTGTGAAGATTCAATAAAATATGTGAAAGTGCCTGAGATGCTAAAAAAATTTAACTTCCAAATTTTTTTCTGTTGCCACCAGCACCTTCTAGGCATTCCTAGTCTCTGAAGAGGCCAGGTGTGCACCTGACTTGGGACTGAGGGGTTGTCCAGGTGGTGAGGAGTTTTCTTGGGCAAAGACTGCGAACACTATCTGCTGAAGGGCAACGTGTCCACATTGCTGTTCCACGTTCTTTAAGACCGTTGTCTATGCTTTATATAGATCCCTGGATGTTTCCAGTCCTGTTTTCTAACACAGTGACGCGCTCACTTTTGGCAGATTAATTGGTAGCGTTGTCAGCACAGCTGCCTTTTATTGCCAATAAACTTGGGTCCCTGAGAGCTGTGGCCTTAATTATTTCTTTTTCCCAAGAGGGATAAAGTATATCCTGCTTTTTTAAAAAAAGTGTCTCTTGCATCAGGACAAGAACCTGAAGAATTCACTAAGGATTGATCATGTGGCAGTGCCTAGAAGTGCCTCAGAAAAAGCTAAAAATTAACAGAGGCTGCAGCACCCTATACTAGCCTTTTACCTTGCTTTTCTGTACCTTCTCACATCCTTTCTCACCTCCCCCTCAACAAAAATTTCAGGCTTAATGGCAAGGACTCCATTTCTCTTAATGGCAGAGATTCATCTGCTTCCAGTCTAAATCTCATGATGAAATCTCCCCCCGTAAAATATTGTGATTTCTCTCTTCCTGCTTAAGAAACGTTTATAAAGAAAAACAAACAAACAAACAAAAAATACAATCAAATGTGTGGAGTAAAGAAAAAAAAAAAAAAAAAAAAAGAAACGTTTGAAGGCTTCAATGCCACAGTGAATTCCTTCAGTGATGTTTTCCTACATAATACTTGAGAATTGCTGAATCTCTCATAGCACCATTGATTTGGATACAACCATATATGACTGTGTATTTTCATAGCTCTTAAAAATAAATAATGTGCTCTAAGAAAATTCAGAATGGTTGTTGACAGGATTTGAAGTTAAACAAAAATCATTCTGATGAATTTAATCACTGCATAAGCCAGTGTGTAATTTTAAAAAGCTTCACTATCTTGTTGGGCTTATGAGAGTGTTTTTCCTTTTATGTGACAAAACTATTTAATACCATCACATAAAGCAGAATCCAGCTGCCTATTTTTTGCACTACCAAGAAATATTTCAGTTCAGCCAAATATTAGCTCTCTCCAATAGTAGGAAATCTAGGAAAATCAAAGGAAAATTTAATGCACGGGGAACATAAAGGTCTGTTTTGGCCAATCGTTTCAGTACCTTCTCCACAAAATAGTAGGTAGACAGATGTAAGTTTCACCTGCTTTGACTTCTACCTTCTAGTCAAGGGTTAATGAACTGCAAAACAGTCCTAACTGGACATCAGGAAGGATAAGGAACAAAAAGAACTTGGTAATAAGCCATCTACATAACTGGTCCTTGAATTTAAAAAAATCAAGTTTAAATAGTAATTTTTAAGGCTGTTAGTAGACCTCAGCTTCCACAATGGCAAGACACAGTAAACTACTTATTATGCTATTTTATTATAATCAAATACCACCTCATTTTAAATAGAGGCCTTGTAAAACTGAACTAGATTGATGTTTTAATCAGAGTTATCTGTATAATCTCTAAACCCGCCTAATTGGATCATCTGCAATGGCTCCTGCGGCCATTAGTCTTAATTAACATGGCGCCATGGTTACTGCGCATACTCCGGGGCCTCAGCGCAGGAGCTCAACATCATCCGTCGAACTCTTCATGAAAAGATTGACTCGTAAAGTTTCTATATATGTGTGGGTCTCCCCAAATGCCAACCACATGTCAGTCTAGTTTGTAAACCCCGATTTTAAAACACTGCAGTTAATTTATTAGCTACCTGTGGCCACCCACGTCCCAGAACTGGAATGGCACAGAAATGGACCAAATAGATCATGTTGGGGAAACAACTGAAGGTATTCATGGCATTGACGAAGTTGACCTTTGGGGTCTTCCATCTCTGCACTGCTCTTCCTTCTCCTGAACCCCCTTTCCTTGTCCCCAAGCGAACATGCCTGGCAGCTGTCCAGAGCTCTTCCCATGGCACCCTCCTTCCCAATTCTCCTGGGTTCAAAGTACCTCCTCCTCCTATAACAACACTCCTTCTCCTGTGGAGTGTCTAAATCAGGTGTTAGAAGGAAAGCAAACTGATCGCTCTATTCACAATTTAGTGATAGTATTAACAATTGAAAAGATGAGTTTACTGATACAACTGAAGTTATAATTGATAGAATTTCAGCCAATGTAATTTTTCAAAGGAAGTTATTTCAGGCAGAATTAGAAAAGAATGTTTAAAAAGCAGGATATATATAGATATATTCATTACATACATATACATACACACAGCTGTGCAATAGAATATTGCACAGCAATATTTTTCAAAAAAGAGAGCACTATATATGCTAAAATGGAAATTCTCCAAAATATAGTAACAACAAACTCCTTTTGGACTTCTCAAATCCAACCACAAGATCACAAATACAGTTGGTCCTGGGTCTTCCTCCACTAATTCAGAATAATCCTCCCTTCCCCTCACCCTACTCCAGGAGAGAATCAGGCACACTCAGTACCACCCACAGACTCAAGCCTGGAGAACCAAGCTGCAAACTTGGCAGCCCAGTACTTCTGAAAAGTTGCTAGTCCCTAAGCCCAAGCAACAAATATGGGAATCTTATTCATGGTCAAAATCACACTCACAGATCTGGCCACAAATGTGAATTCATTTCCCGCTGTGGAATCCACAAACCTCATCTACAGCTTTCCGATGACTGGCTTTTGTTCTAATTTTTGTTTTAATCTAAGGCCAAGGATAAGACCCTGATGGAATTTTTCATCTTTTATAGTAAATTCACAAATAAATAAAAGCAAAGCATTGAGCTAACATTGTGAGCCTTATTTCACAGGTACCATCTGGGCTGAGGCAGTTCCCAGGCCCTGGAAGTGCTCTGCCCAGCAGGGGCTATGCTGGGCCAATCATATCTGCACTTTCTAAGAGCAGGACGCCAGTGTTCCCAAAGCCAGGGGAGGGAAGCCAGCCTGCTGCCCAAACACTGGTTTGTTATAGAGATGGCCTATGCCTCTCCTCCCACGCGCTATTTCTGAAAAAGAAGCACGATGACAAACTTGAATTAGACTCCTTCAAAGCAAAAGCTACTCTCTAGGACTCATTTCTTTTTGGGTGGTGGTGATCTTGAATGTTCCATTAACTATTTCAATGCACTGTCAATTAAAAAAATGAGGTTTATATTTTTTTACAAAAGAAGAGCTTATTATTTCTTGTGATCTCAACCTGCAGTGGCCATTCTGACAGGCTAGGAAACAGTACTCCAGCCATAAGCCAGAAACGTGTGTTTCAAGGGACCAGAGGGAACAGGATGTCGTATACTGAGTGGGCTGGCTAAATGTATGTATTCAACAAGCTATAGGCGGAGTCATGAATACTTATGAACAGAAAAACGCGCATGCGTAATTGTGCTTTACACTTCCCATCCCATCATGGCTGGAAACTCAATTTTAAGACTTTTTTCTGGGGTCCCCTTGGCTGAAAGGGGTCCATTCAGTTAGTGGGGGTCTTAGGATTTTTAGTTCATAGCACTAAGGATCATTCAGCAAATGAGTCTTTTCTGTGCTAAAAGATTAAAGAGATAGAGGAAATGACTTTTTTGGTGCATGCCCTGTAATCCCTAAGAGTTGGGAAGGCCGGTTTCCTAAGGCCTTTGCCACTGTTTAGCAGCAGTTCACAGACACTGGGACAATCCTGGCTTGCTCTTCTGGCGGGAGAGACATTGTCCCCATAGCAGCAAAGCCGAGTTTGTCAGGAAGTAACCATGCAACAGCTGTGGGCAGCTGTGTGTCCAGAAGAAAGTGGTTTTGCTCTTTTTGCTTTTACTTTTTTTTTTTTTTAACCTGAATTTCTAGTTTTATCACAAAGTCATTTCTACAATGGGTTTTCCAAAGGAAGGTCTCAGGTTTGGCTGTCAGAGACTCTTGTTCCCATTGTCCTAACAAGCCCTAGAACTACATCTTGTAAACCCAGGCTCTGTAAACCCCCAATGTTTTGGGTTGAAAGAGACCTAGGAGATGACACATTCTCTTATTTTAGGAGTGTCCGCAGGTGCCAACTGGAATGGGGTGATTGGTACTGTGTGTGCCCAAGCAGAGAAGAGAATAGGAAAGAACATTCTGAAACCTTTTACCCTACTCAATTCAGGGATGGGCTGCTTTAGGAAACCTTCAGCAAATAACTGCATCCAAGTGCCTCAGTCCCTCAGTGAATATATGACGTGTGTTGTGTTAGCAGGTCCACTTACTATACTGAGATCTGGAATCCCCTCCCTGGCTATAAATATGTGTGTGTGTGTGTGTGTGTGTGTGTGTGTGTGTGTGTGTGTGTTATGTTGAGCACATGTGGCTCTCTTGTTTTGTTACAAGTACTCTTGTTGATTGGAAGGAGAATCCTGTCTTTTGGTACACTAGTTTACGATTTAGTACACTATGGCAGTAGAGGCATCAATGTCTGAAGGGTGAACCAAAAGAACTGTCCACTAATTCATCACTGCACACTAAGTTAGCTTTTTAGATGTTCAATGAAAATGTAGGCAAGAGGCTGGGCACAGTGGCTCACACCTGTAATCCTAGCACTCTGGGAGGCCGAGGCGGGAGGATCGCTTGAACTCAGGAGTTTAAGACCAGCCTGAGCAAAAGTGAGACCCTGTCTTTACTAAAAATAGGAAAAATTAGCCAGGTGTGGTAGCTCACACCTATAATTCCCAGCTACTCAGGAGGCTGAGGCAGGAGGATCACTTGAGCCCAGGAGTTTGAGGTTGCTGTGAGTTGTGATGATGCCACTGCACTCTAGCCTGGGCAATAGAGCAAGACTCTGTCACAAACAAACAAAATTTTAAAAAAAAGTAGGCAAGAGGTGGCAACAGTTATTGTTACTCAATTAATAATACTCAGGAAGGCAATCTTTACAATCTACAAAGTTCAAGTTCATCCTTATAGTTACAATGAGTAAGAAGCTTTGGAAATACTTGTCCATTGAATATCAACAGGTAAGATTATTTAAAGTTTATGCAATGTCTGTGAAACTAATCTTGCATTCTACTGAGAACATCCACATGCACACACTCATATGTGGCAACATACTCTGTATGTTTGGTATACAGAGAGTGGAAAGAACAAATCCTTGGATTGTTGGATTTGGCATTCTAGCCAGCATATACCTGGGGCCGTTCATGGGGGTCCAGGAACCAGAGCAAGCGTGCTTGTCCTCCTATGAACAGAGCATCACTGGAGCATTCCTGCATATCAAGTGGATGCTTTTTTCTAAGTTAACAGCAGGGAGCCTTCTCTACCTATAGTATTTGGAATTTTTCAGCAAGTGCTATGGTAGCCTGGTGTCTGCTGAGCACAGTTATCATGACCTGCAATTCACTAGTCCTTTGGATAACTCAGGAAAGGTAGAAAAATAACTGAACTACACCCCAAAAGACCTGGGTTGCAATCCTAGTTCTCCCACTGAACGTTCACATCAACTTGATCAAGCCTTAGTTTTCCTATCTGTATGATGGGTAATCACATCAGGCCTACACAGGGTTTTTGTGCAATTCGAAATAGATACTGGATGGGGGTGATGGGAATATGGTTTATAAATTATACCATGTTACATGGATATGTAGAATTTCTTATTTGTATTTGGCAAAATTTACACTCTTTTACCCCCCACCTTAGATGTTACTTGGTGAATGCCACAACCTCATGCAAAAACAAAACAATCACCCCCTCCCTTCACCCCTAGCTTTTTGGACCCAGGTTTGTGCTTCATACAATTGCATCAGCTACTAAGGAAAAGGGGCAAATCTCAAAAAATGCTCAGCCCACAGCTTTACTTCTAGAATGTGAGGGCTTCTATGGACCATCTGGAGCCTGGAGTTGACAGCAAGACACATGCTGTCAGGTCAGGGAATTTTGTGGTTTTCTTTGAGACAGAGTCTCGCTTTGTTGTCCAGGCTACAGTGAGTGCCATGGCATCAGCCTAGCTCACAGCGACCTCAATCTCCTGGGCTCAAGCGATCCTGCTGCCTCAGCCTCCCGAGTAGCTGGGACTACAAGCATGCGCCACCATGCCCGGCTAATTTTTTTCTCTATATGTTAGTTGGCCAATTAATTTCCTTCTATTTATAGTAGAGACTGGGTCTCGCTCTTGCTCAGGCTGGTTTCGAACTCCTGACCTCAAGCAATCCGTCCGCCTCAGCCTCCCAGAGTGCTAGAATTACAGGCGTGAACCACCACGCCCAGCCAGGTCAGGGAATTTTACTTAAAGACTCAGACCTAATGCCAGGTCAGTTTGTGCTGAGCCACCGGATTGCACTATTGGTCCAGAATGACCAGTCACTTCCCTTCCATGATGAAACATCTTTGGAAAAGATTTTTTCGTTGTTACATAACCCAAGGTTCAAACTCCTTTGTTCTTGAGGTCTCTGCGGATGAATGAAAGCTCAAGTTCACTGCCTGCTGTCTAATACTTTTTAAGTGCCCTGTTGTAAGAAATAATATTCATGGCTGATTGCCTAAAAGATATGAAGAACATCCATTCCTCTAGATACCTTAAATTATATCCACACATCGAGCCAAACCATCAAAAAGCAGCAGGCTTAGGCTGAATTCCTCTGGACCCGTGTAGAGCGGCTTCTACCGAGCTACACTTTGGCAGTATGCCACTGGCTTGCATTGAGGGACATTACAAGAAACAGTCCTGTAAAAGTTGCTGGTGTAGGGATATTGTTGAAGATATTTCCACTATATCCCATTTTGAGCCTTTGATGAGAATCAATGGAGAAATTTCCCTTGGCTCTTAGTTCCAGAAGAAGCCTGTTTCTCTTGAGCAACTGTTTTTTTCCCTAAAGGCACAGCAAATTTTCATATTTCTCTTTTTGCTTTGGCATCTAGGAAGCTCAGAGTCAAATCTCTTTCCCACCTCTAACAACTGTACGTGAACAATTATTCATGGCTTTATATTATTTTTCATCTGTTATATTTCCTACATTTCAAATTTCTTTTTAAAAATTTTTTTATTATATGTATTTAAGGTGTACAACATATAAATTTCATCTTTATGTACTGAGTGATTCTGTAAATTCCCCTGAATCTTCTGAGAATGAATGCGTATCTAAGTCATGAGTGCTGCATAAGGCATTGCTAGATCCAATCTGCATTTCCAGCCTCGTCTTTTGCCACTTTCTACCATGAATCGGTGATCCAACCATAATGACCTTCAAATTTCCCTTGAATATGCCATGCACCTTCATGTTGTTCTGCATTTGTGTGTGTGAGGTTCCTCTGCCTAAAATACCCTTTGACAAGTGAAATCCTGGAATAATTCAGAGCTCCTGACTCTTCTTGAATAGCTTTTAATCCATACCACCAGCGTAGCACTTATCATAATAAGTGTGAGTAGACTGTGTGCACATCTGTGCCCTTTGCTAGACTATAAACTCCTTCTAGGCAATGCTATTTATATTTATCTTTGTATTCTTGGTTCCCAATACACAATGGGTAATCAACAAATAACTGTAAAAATAATGAATAACTCAATACTCCTGTTCCAGCACCAACATGAGGAATCAGGATGTTGTTTGTTACCAAAATTGATAACGGAATGCATTTCAGTCTTCACACAGGCTTTGAGGTGGTGGCTGCTGGAGGCACAGTGGTGTCTGGTTTAGAGCAGACCTCAATCCTCAAACTGTCTTCTGGAGACAGGAATACTGGGATGCTTTTATTCAATGACACTTTCTTTATGGTATTTTATACTCAAATTCCAGTTGTTTATCCATTGATGAAGCCAACACCAGAACAACAGAACGGCAATCAAAGGAAGCCAGAGAAATAAAAAACATTGTGTCTGATTCTATTGTGTGGTTTCACAGGACAGAGGAGGGGAGTGGGGGGCAGCCTGGAGCCGGGGCATGGAGAATATAAACACACATACACGAGTGCTAGGGAAAGTTAACACCAGCAACCAATTAGTCGATCAATTTTCCAAACCCTGGGGTGGAAATGATGCTATCACACCCTCCCTTGTTCTGCCAGTGCCAGAACAGTAATTTTTGTTTGTTCAGGAACTGTAAATGTCCACTGGATGATGTAATGGAACATGAAAATGGCATCACAGTATTTATAGCAGAATGTGGTATCAAAACATATTCGAAGTGCATTGCAGAGCAATGTTCAATACAGTAAGCTGTACCTTTCTACCTTGCAGGTTTCCCACTTTGGCTTCTTGCTTTGGTGCTTGCTTTTTTGGAAACTGCGCAATAAAACTAATGGGATTATTACTGTTTCGACACACAGACCACTGAGTGTAACACTTTCATTTGACAATCGGACAAACTGAGGCCCTGTCAGATACACTCACTTGCCCAAGGCTACACAATGAGCTGGCAGCAGAACCAATATTCCCAGCTTACTGTGCTCTTCCCACAATACCAGCCAACTACATAGAAATAGGCTTCCGGGAGAATCAACCAGTTGCCATGTTGATGCCAACTCAGTAAAACAAACAAACAAAAAACTCCCCAAAACTTGTCATTGAAGGCATGACTCAGTCAAAGGTTTGAGCAAGTGATTAATGGGTACAGGGATAGAGATTAGAGTTGTGATGAGATGCTATATCTTCCAGCTTGGCATCTGGGACTAGTTCTGCCCAACACTCCGGGAGAGCCTCACATCTGTTAATCCAGTTGCTGGAAGGAGGAGGTGAGGTGAATGAAAGCCAAACGTGGAAAAACGCGGCAGAAACCTAGGACTCGGACCTCAGGCTGACGGCGAACGTGTTATGTGTGTCACTCGGCAACTGGCACATGGCGTGCCTCGGCAACAAGACGCTGAGGACTTCTGTAGCTGAGTGGGGACGGCACAGGGCCCTCCGAACAGCTCATAACTGAGTTGGGAGTGTCCTAAGAAAGGCACGAGTGTTGGTGCCTTGTAGTCTGCGCTTTGGCACCACGGGCCCTCTCTCTCATCCCATCTTTAGGGAGCCAAGTGCGCCCGGAGTCCCCAGGCGTGCCCGGCACGCGGGAAAGGCCTCCAGAGGCTTTACCCACCCAACCGCTGAGAGAGGACTGGACCTTCTGGAGTTTCTGATTGCCTTTTTAAACAATAAAAGCGTGGACAATAATCCTTCCCAGAAAAATGTGAGGTTAAAAGTTTAATCTGAGTTCACAGCACATGCATTCCAAGAGGGTACTGTACTCGGGGAAATTACTCACCTAGAGTTTATATAAGTTCTGAGGCGATTAGAGTCAGCCGACAAATTGGAGCCAGAACACGTTTACATTTAAGGCTTAAAATGTAGATTCCTCTTATGGAAAGAAAGAAGGGGGGGTGGGAAAATCACCCACCTCTCCATGTTTCTTGTTAAGGGGACCAGGCCCCATTAAGTGTCTGTCTGTCGACTCAAAGAGTGTGGAAGATGCCAAGCCCAGGTTCCCCCTCTGCCTGTCCTCTTGAAAAGCACATGTCACATCTGCTTGCCATCAGCATTTATCTCGCGGTGTGCGTCTGACTCACTTGGCAAACTCAAAGCACATGTTTATTCCTGCTGAGGAAACAGCCATTACCGTGCAGTTTACGGGCCCTCCTCGACCCGGCGCACGCACTGTGGGGACAGCTGCCAACGAGCTGCCCGGCTCTCGGTGCCGCTACGTTTCCATTACTCTGCTACCAGCTTCATGCCTGGAGACAACACCCCCTTTGGCCTCCAGTGAGCGCTTCTGTCCCCCCCGCCTGACTAACCCTTTCCTTCTCATCCAGTCTGGGGCGGGGAGGACCCGGACACTGTCTTGGATGGAGCAGCAGCAGGTTAATGAGTAAGAAACACAGAGCTCGTGAGCTTCTGGAGTTTGTGCCACAACTCAAAAAGTCTCGGTCACAAAACAAAAGCCATGTGCTCTTTCTCCAAAGGCCTGCAGTCTCAGGGATGGGTCTTGGTGACAGCAAGACACCTTTCGCGCTGGGCTCCGCTCCGCCACCCGATCTGACTGCAGGCGGTGCCTCTAACAGCTCTGAACCTACTGACTGGGGCCAGCACGACCTACTCACCACTGAGGGGCTTCTCTGACTACACGAACCTACTGGACCTGGGCTTACTCGGCCATATTCTGAGTTGAAAAGTGAAAATTCATCTGACTTAGCATTTTGTCTACTGGATCATTTTTTTCTGAGGTTGGCTCTATTCTGCCAAAATTCACAGCGAGGCCATGACCATGGCCAGTCAACGCAGGCGTCTGTGTGTGAGTTAGAAACAGGTGCCCCCTCCAGGCAGATCAGCCCTTCTGGGAAACTTTCTGTGGAGCAAAACCCCACACAGCTGAATGCAGTCGCCCTGATGAGAGCTCACAGGCTTTTTTTTCCCCCAGAAAACTTTAAAAGTGATGGAAACTCTAAGGTTTGTTTGCCTTCACTGGGGATGATTAAATGCAAAAAGCCAAAGGTTTGAATCAAAACCTCCTCTGCACCTTTGCCTGTGTTCTCTGACTGCTGACCTACGTATGCAGAGGCTGGGCTGGAGAGGCTGGCGTGGGCAACGATGCTATGGCCGCCACTAAGACAGCTCATGGCCATCTGGCCAAATGACTTGGAATACTCAGTTGGCTCTGGAACCAGCTCCTGGATGGAACTTGTTGTTTTGGTGAGTTTGTGTCCACTTTCCCCGAGTCCTTCCTCAGTTCTGTGTATCTCTGGAAAGACAGATTTCCTGTCCTCCTGATTGGAACAGCATGTCCTCCAAGTTCGTTCTTTCTCATCTGTGGCTCCACCATCCCTTCAGACTTTGTTTGCAGGCAGGTCTGTCCTCTGATGCCACCACCTCTACCTTTGCACATGCCACCAACGTTGGCATGTGCGTTAACCTTACTATATGCCACTCCTAAGCAGTGGGTTCCAAGCATTTTGAACATATATCCCCCCCTCCCTATTTTTTATTTGTTAACTTATAAATTATCTACACAGGCCATTATTATTACTTAATGGTTCAAAGCACAAAATATACCTTGAGATGTATTATTAACAGTATTTTTTCACCCCTATGTCCTAGTCAAACTTTTATAATTCTGTAGAGTTTTGTTTTTTCCCCCACCTGGCCAACAGCTTAGCAAATCAGATTAGATCATTGTTCTTTCTACCTTGTGATCATGGCTGGCCAAGCCTTTGCAGGAGTGGTAGCAGCAGTGCTAGCTCTGCTGTTTTTGTTGGCTTGGTTTTCTTGGGGCCTGTGTTATTAGCCTATCTTTAATCCATGGTTTCTTCGTAGGAGTCTTGTTAAGCCATTTGTCCATTTGTGAATTTTCAAACTAGTAAATCTAGCCATTTGTGAATTTTCAAACTAGTAAATCCATTTAATCAGGTACAAATAACTAGGCACAGTACACTCTTCACCCTTGAATTTGAGAACCAGGAGACAAAAGACTAAATAAAGATTGGCCCATTCAATGAGGGTTAACACTGTGTTATCCAGCCAGGAAAAATTGCAGAGGGTCTTGGAGCTGCCAGAAAAGGATAATTTCACAGTTGATTCCACATCTACATCATTTCTGGTTTAGAGTACTTTTTAAAAAGGGAAGGGAAGTTACAGACACTAAGTATGTCCAGACGTCTTGAATACTTCCAAAAGGAAGCGGGTCTATGACTTAACTTTCTAGGTTGCCCCCCAAAAAGCAAGAAGCAGAGCCTGTTTTCACACATCTTTACCCCACAGGCACTTTCAAGAAAGCATGGAACTATAAGAAATTGGAGAGGGATATATTATTCCTTTTCCCATTACTCCACACTGCTTCTTGTTCGGCAATAATAATATCCATGGTCTTAACACCTTCAGTAAATTGATTTTGTCACCTCATTCTGGATTTGAAGAAATTAGAGCTCTTATATACTTTTTCAATATCAAGGGTCACAATTTTTAGTTTGAGGGTAATTTTGTGACTTTATCCAAGAAAAGCAACCACCATCAAGATGAAAGGAACTAGCAGCAAATTCCCCTTTCCACCCACTTCTTTTTTTTTTTTTTAGACACATGGTCTCATTCTGTTGCCCATGCTGGAGTGCAGTGGCCTCACCATAGCTCACTGTAGCCCTGGGCTCAACTGATCCTCCTGCCTTAGCCTCCTGAGTATCTGGGACTTTAGGCACATGCTGCCACACCCGGCTGATTTTTTAGTTTTATGTAGAGACAGGGTCTTACTATGTTGCCCAGGCTGGTTTTAAACGCCTGGCCTCAAGCATTCCTCCTGCCTCAACTTCCTAGAGTGCTAGGATCATAGGTTTGAGCCACCACAACTGGCCTGCACCCACTTGTATGGTAAAAACACAAGATCAGTGCATTTCTCCAGTGTGCCCAGTGAAGGTTTTTCTGGGGCCATTTCTCCTATGCTTGAAAACAATTGGCCCTTCTCTTTCCCAGTCTCTTTCCCATGCACGAACCTCCCTCTGAGGGCAAGAAATGGCTCTGTACTTCCAGTGGTTCCTGATATAGGAGAAGGATGGTAACTGATTGTCACAGGGTCAGTCACAGGTAAATCTCATGGATGGGAAAGGAAGATTCAAGCTGTGGAAGAGATAGAAGAGTTAGCTTACAATGTGGAACTACCTGACTCAGTGGTGTCCACATGAAGTTCAGAGAAGTCAATAACTATATAAAGAACGAGAAGACACCATTAAATTGGAACCGAGAAAAGTAAAACTAATGGAAATCGTATAGGCGGGAGGGGAAAGGAGGGGATGTGTGGAATCATACCTAACAGGTACAATGTACATGATCTGGGTGATGGGCACACTTATAACTTTGATTCAAGCAATACAAAAGCAATCCATGTAATGCAAACATTTGTACCCCTGTAATATTTTGAAATAATAATAATAATAAAAAAAGAATGAGAAGAAAACTGACATTGCATCCAACTGAAGACATGGGCTGAGACAGCTGAAATCTCCAGCCGTTTCTGGGCCGAAACATGTGAGCTGACGGCTTTGACCTCTTGCTCTCCATGCTGCCTCTTTTCGTGCTACTTGGAGTTGTTTAGATACAGATTCTAAGTGCCCACGGACTTACATACTACAAGAAGGAAAGAAGGAATTAAAAGCCTCTCTATATGTAGCATCCAGACCTAAATCCTAACCTAAACACATCCAAATTACTCTGATCTTGTTACCAACATAACACAACAGAGTAGGTCCAAATAATGCAAAGCATTCCAGGGCCACCCATGTGCACACAAGGCTACTCTGTCAGCAGCTCAAGGCACTGTTTAAAAAGCAAAACCAACAAAAAACAACACAAAGAAACCCAAATCTGAAATATCATCCAGAAAATGCACAGCAGTGTCCGAGGTTGAGGAGGTTGTTCTACCATGCTGGTCTCAGGCCTCAATGTAAGATGCTGTTGACGGACTGAACTTCAGATGACTGGGGCGGGCACCATGAGCGCCCCGGACCTTGTGCGTGTGGGCAAGGGGGAACCAAGGCAGGAGAGTGGGCCAGAAGAGCAACTAACTCCAAAAGGTCTCATCACTTCCCAGCGCGGGCAGCCCTGTGCCCCTGCTCTGCTGGTCCTGCGGGCTGGAATCCTTTCTTGTCAAACCAGCCCAAATATAATAGCAGACCATACTCTGCTGTTTCATGTCTCGTCATTCACTAACGTATTTATGCATTTAGGAAATATGTATTACCTCCTCCTAAGTGGCAGGCCCTGGGGATGCACTGTGGAAGGGAACACACCTGGTCTCTACTCTCACATGAAGCCTTTCTCTAAGTCGCCCTGGCAGGTTGTTTGCTTGACTTTGAATCCGGGTTAAAATGCAGATGCTCTGGGGAAGAACTACACATTGCGCTGTTATCAGTTGTCAGTTCAGTGGAGATGTTTAATTTGGGGTGGGTGCTGAGTGCTTGCAAGGAACAGGCCCCTCATCCCCCCCCCCCACTCTCCACTACGACCACGGAAGGAAGCCGGTAGGGGACAGGTGTGGTGAGGACTGCAGAGGAACACTGGGCAAATGTATTTTCATCTGCTTCACAGTTTGCTTGGGACTATGACAGACCCCAGTGCTTGGCTCGATCCTCAGGCAACCCTTGTTAAAGGGTGGGGCAGCGGTGGGTGACCGAAGAGGTTCTACCTACTCAGAATGTATAGAAAATCTCAGGACATAGTTTTAGCAGGGACTTTCGGCTTTCTCTTAGTGTAAATGCTTAACCCGTTCACCTCCATTCGTGTTCCCAGTGCAGGTCTGCTGGAATTGCTAGGCAGTAATGAGCCTGCAGGAAGACAGTGGCCAGTAGTATCTAGGGGACAGACAGAAAGGGCCCTGGCAGATTCTCATCTGGATAACCTCTGGGTACTGGACAACCAAGCACTTGTGTGCTCTGAAAAAATGGAGCAACGCTTAGTCCAACACATGCCAACTGTGTGTTCAATAGTTTATGGGGCAAATAGATCCTTTCAGGCTGTCGTAAGTTCATGCACTTTGGAATGCCCAATGGTGTACACTTAACCCTATGATAAAACTTAAGGGAGAAGGACATCCGGGGCTTGCAGGGGAAATGAGCAGTTACTTCTCTGACATGGAAAGGCCATCGTATTGTATGTATGATTTGACTGTGCTTCAGTGAAATGACTTCAGCTTTAAGTGACACATTTCCTTTCTTCTTTATTAGGCACCCTGAGGGGTTATTTCACCCCTGGTTCTTTCTGATGCTAAGTAGCAGTTCAGCTATATTGTGCAAACCCAGAGACCGTGCAGAGGTCTCGGCAACACTTGATATGTCACTGATGGTCAACAACTGGCAGGCTGTGGTTTTGGAATCCTGAGGTGCATACTTGAATCTGTGATGCGTGTTTACGACCGTCGGAATGTGTATTCAATCATCGCAGAAATGCCTGAGCACATGGCTGTCAGTTATGCAATGGAAGACGTGACTGACTGTGTTTGTAAGATGTGCATGTGTGCCATTATTTATTATTGTTCTGGTAACATTTACTATTTTAGAAAGTTTGTTGTTCTGTCTTAAAAAATAACAATTTGAGTGTGTATTTTTTTTTTTTTTAAGAAGTAGCCTAAACCTTCTTTCTCTGAGTTTTGAAGCAAAGCAGCATCTGGGAACATATGGTCCAGCTTTCTAAAAAGTAAACTTTCCTTCCTCATTTTGTTAGGATGCATTCTGAATCCCTAGGGAAACCAAGGCTAGATTAGTTAGAGGATTTCTTTTTCCTTGTGACTTATCTACATGGAAACACCAATCTCATTAGAGCGTCAGAAGGCAAGGGCTGAAGGGAAGGTAGACTCTGTCTTCCACGGGAACATCTTCTGATGGAGACCGACAGTTCTCAGCCAGGAGGTGCACGTGCTCTTTTCCGTACTCTGCACGCAGAGGCTTGCTACAACCCTGCTAGTAGTTAGGAATCTAAAATTCGTCATTGATGAGTGAAATCAAAGATTTGTATTTGCATTACAGTTCTTCAGATTCATAACTACTCATACTGGCTGGTCTTTTAAATAATTCATCTGTTAAATCTCCAACAACTTTGCCACTCACGGCAATGCAGTTACCTTTGGCTTCCTTACAGGGATTCAGTCCCTATTCCAAGGGAAACAGATAGGATTTCAAAAGGCCAAACAGGAAGGCTTATTAGAGCCAGGGCTCCTTAGTTACTCATGAAAGTACAATTACTGTCATCAGAAAAGACACTTTCTAATTGTCACCAAGGACTCATCCTGAGTGCTCGGTAATTGTCTTGGACTAAAAGTCTGGAGCTGGAAACAGGGAGGGCTCGTGTCCTGGCCTTAGATTCACAATGTATCCTCTTGGCATCTCAGTGTTCTTGTTTACGAAATTGGGCTAGTATCCCTTACAGATACATGACGAAAGTATGCTCGCAAACTTGCTGTAATACTGCTCTTGGGGGCATGGCACTGGCCACACATATTCTATGAGGCTTCATAGCAGGCTTCAAGCCTTCTCTCTTCAGGATTCAGGGACAAAAAGGTTGAAAACCAGCTGTCCTATATGATAATCTGGAATTCAGGGGACTCAAAAGGGCCACGTAGCTTCTGGAGGAGTTAACAGTTGGCTCCAACAAGTGCCTCCATTTCAAGCAGAAAGAGTTATACATGATAAGGCAAAATTAATAGACTCTAACTATGACACCATCATGGTGTATTGTTTCCTTAGCTGTAAAATGAGGGTGTAGGAATATTCGGTAACCTTTAGAACCTCTTCCAGCTCTAAGGTGTGTGATTCTGTAATTCTGTTCTACTCAGAATTACACCCTAGCAGAACACCGTGGAGTAAAACTGCAATGTAACAGTGTGAAAGATAGTATGTTTAACAGTTAAACGTGGCCAATCACACAAAGGCTAACTAAAAGTATGGTAAGGAGGTGACTTCTCTTGTCTCCTATATAAAGTTAGGAAATCTAGCAGAGATCTAAAAGATCTAGAGATCTCACCTTGTGACATGTTTGACCGTCACAGACACAAGGTCTCAGCAGTAGCTGAATCAGGGCTGGTCACCTCCATGGCTGGTATGATGGTCCCACCCCCATCCTCCCGCCACCACCTCCATCCCCGCGCAGTGCAAGTTTGTTCCTGGCTTTCAGGCACATGTACTGGAGCGTCTCGGTGGGTGGCACACAAGCAAGAAGTACGTAAAATTGGGCTGAAGGGACTAAACAGCCATAGCTTCAGTTACTACTTTGGAGGTGTGTCTGAGGCTTTTCACAGACAGTGTCACTGTGTCCCTGTTCCTGACAATGAGCCATCCATAGTCACTTCTCCTTCAAGGGTTAAGTTACTGCGCACTTCAAAAGGGGTTTTTACTCCCCAACAGTAGACTTAGCCTCAGAAGAATGCTAATCCTAGGAGAGGACTTTTCAATACTTGGTTCTTAAGGACTAGATTTCAGAAACAAAGACTAAGAGCTATGCATGACCAGGTTATTAAAAATCTTGAAGAAGTGCAAATCTAATCAAGTGGGACAAGATCATGATAGAAAGGACTTAGCCTGTGGCCACACGCGAGTCCTCGCTTTAGTGAGACAGAACTGGCAACTAATGTCAGTGAACTATGTACAGACCTAACTGGATGTGCAAATGGGCTATAATCTACTCTTGTGCCAGTCGCTGAGTTTTGGCCAATCAAAGGCAGCCAACTGTTCAAACCATGTTCAATAAGGCAAATGCTGAGCTGTAACCGATCCAGCTATTCCTGCACCTCACTTCCATTTTCTGTACATCACGTTCCCTTTTCTGTCCATAAATCTTCAGCCATGTGGCAGTGCTGGAGTCTCTCAGAACCTGCTCTGGTTCGGGGGCTGCCCAATTCATGAATGGTTCTTTGCTCGATTAAACTCAGTTCAATTTAGTTTGTCTTAAGGTTTTTCACTTAACACTACACAGCACACAGACAGCCCTGGGTACGCGAACACACCGACAATACACACTTCTATTCACAAAAGGAAAGCACATGAAGCAAAGTGTGCTTTGTTGGTGGCATCTGTTTTACTTCCCGTGAGCCATTACTGTCCAACTTCTTGAAATGACAGCTCTGACTGAGAACACATCCATCTCATTTCTTTTGGGAATTTCTATTCGAAAGATCCACAGAGTTGATTATTAAAGTTGTACCTCCATGGGCTAACCAAAGTCGAGAGTTGAGGAAACGATCCTCAACTTTTACTTTGGGCCAAAGTAAAAAGAAAGCTGTTTCCAAATCTAAAACGTCCACACTGTCTCCACAGCTAATTTTGCCGTGTCACTGGGCAGCCTCTGATTCACCTGAAGCCAAGTAAATATGGGAGAGGGCTGTCTTGCTGTTTATTCCCACATAACTATGGCAGGGAAAAGGGGGTCAGAAGAGGCTTTCTTTTGCTGCTTTGGAACTGGAAGAACTCTAACATATAACCCAAGGCATCTTCCTTTTTTTCCCAAATGTATTCCTGGTTGGTTTGTTTATTTTCTTTAAGATAAAATGAAGATAGTAAAACTAATCATGAAATGGGAATCTGATGCCTTTATCTTCACACATGGCACCACCGACAGGCTAATGTAACACAGTAATGAAAGCACTGCTTGGTGAATTGCTGGTGACTTCTTTTGATCCCTTGAAATCTGTTTATTCTCTTGAACTGAAATAATTCCTGTGGTTTTGTTTGTTTGTTAGCAATTGTTTTTCAAAGTTTGGGAAAATGCAGCCAAAAAAAAAAAAAAGGAAAAGAGGAATATCATCATTCCTCTGCCTGCTATTTACAAGACACTAAAATGAATTAAAATTTAGTTTAACAACACAGAATTCCAAAGTGCTATTTCATATGTTTAAAGATATTATCAGTGTGGTAGCAATTTATGGGGAACTAGCTTATGGTGTTGTAAGCCAAGGCTTTTTTCACAAAGTCATGAACTTGGGTACTGAATAAAACAAAATATTCAAAAGACAGGATGGAGCCACACATGAATTTAAAGTGGGATGGAGGATGGGGCTGTATAAACTGAATGAAAAATCAGCCACCCCAACACAGGCCTTTCAATCAGACTGACCCACTCATGGCCAAATGGCTGGTGGTCTACACAGATGAGTCATAGATAGGCAACAGTGAGGAGCTTCTGACTTTCCTTGCCATCTCCCTCTGAATCCCCCCCCCCCCACATCCTATTCTCTTCTAGTTACATCTACTGGGCTTCTGACCCTCTGACCTTGCCCCTCTCTGGCTGCCTGCTTGCCCCGTGGACTGGCACTGGGTGCTAGCCTGGCCGTCAGTGCTGTCTACAACTAGTCTGCACCCCACTTTAGTTCATCTTACTCTTGTGTTTTTGGGCAATCACCTCCTCACTTAGTACTGGGCTCTAGAGCCCAAGTTCAGCTTTGGCCATCTGGCCAGCACCTTGAGCAGACTGACCCCAGATGCCACGAAGGACAGCTGGACAGTGTGAGTTAGCAGTGGGCACCTTTACTCCCTAGGCTGCTCTTCCTGCGACTGGACCACTTCGGCTAGGCGTGGCCTTGGTAGCAGGATAACGCGCTCCTTCATCTCACAGTGGCTTCCGCTGGATGGGCACAGGCAGAGAGGCAGAGTCAGGCCTGGGCTGGCTGAGACGAACATGGGGGCAGGAATCTGAGCGTCTCAAGGCTGAGCCACATTGCCCGGGGGCAGTGTTGAGGTGGAATCTCAGAGGAAGATGTCCATCTGGGCCCCATTTTATTTTTTTATTTATTTATTTATTTTTACATATATAAACACAAGTGTACTGGGCCCCATTTTAAAGGAACTTTCTTTGATGATGTCTCTGGGGATATAAAGATAGCAAAGGTATCTAGAAGTCTTAGTTAAAATGGAAACATATAAAGGAAATGTATTAGAGTTCTCCAGAAAAACAGAACCAACTGGAAATGTGTATATATACTGAAAGAGGTTTACTAAAAGACACAGAGTCTGGCGAGTTCTGAGATCTGTAAGCTAGAGACCCAGGAGAGTTGATGGTGTGAGTTCCAGTCTGAAAGCCAGCAGGCTCAAGACCCAAGAAGAGCCAGTGTTTCAGTTTAAGTCTGAAGGCAGAAAAAGAGAAATGAGGTCCCAGATCAAAGATAGTCAGGCACAAGGAGTTCCCTTCTATTTGGAGAAGGGGGAGCCTTTATTTTATTCTGGTCTCTCATTAATTAAATGAGGCACACCCATTCTGAGTAAAGCAGAGGGCAATCTCATTCTTTACTCATTCTACCAATTCAAACATTAATCTAGTCCAGAAACACCCTATAGACACACCCAGAATTAATGTTTGACCAAATATCTGGGTACCCCATGATCCAGTCAAGTTAACACATAAAATTAACCATCACAGGGAGTGCTGTCAGAGATTGGGGGAAGCAAGGAGTGTATCAATCCTGGCTATACGTCAGAATCACTTGGGGACTTTAAAAAGAGCTGCTTGGACCCCACCCCAGTCCAATTATCAGAATCTCTGGGGAGTGGGGCCTGACCTTAATATTTTTTAAAAGCTCCCCAGGTGGTTCTGATTGCAGTTAGAATTGCAAAATTCTGCACTAGAAGGAAGGAATACAATAAATGGCAGGATGAATGATGAATATGACTCATAAACAGAAGGAATCTAGTTGGCACTAACCTAGGAAATGAATGTTTAATAACTGTTGTTTACAATGCAATTGGTTAAGTCAATTTCTTTGGTTTCCAGCATGGTGTGGGGACAGTGTACTGCGAATAGCTCGAGCTTCAGGTTCAATCCCAGCTCTATCACAATGGTTATGTAACCCTGAACCCCAGTTTCCTACTTGGGGAACTCAGTATGATAATACCTGAGAAAACATGATTAAAAGCACAGTGCCTGCTTGACCCCTGGTAGGATACCTGCAAGCCAGTCTCTTCCTCCTAGTTCAACCAGGAATTGGATATTATTAAAATTTGAGAATCAGAAACATTCTCATCACATATGTAAACTCATCTATGTTTTCAATAAATAATACATCACATACTGCATTTCCTTTGGCATTCATTCTTTTCAATCACTATCTTGTAACAAAAACTCCTGTGGTTCATAAACAGAAAAGAGAGATGTCAGATTTTGAACTTGGAAAGGAATGAATGCAGGATTAAGCTTGAATTATTCATAGTTATCTCCAAGTTGAAGTCCTCCAGAGAATTCAAGTATTGCCAAATATTGAGAAAAAGAAAAAAAAATAGAGGGGAAGGGAGAGAGGAAAGAGATTAAGATTATTCTTTAAGTCAAATTTTGGGGACAGGAAAAGGGTCTACACTCATTAATATGTATAGAGCTCCTTAGGAAAAAATTTTGCCAAGGCAATGTATTTCACACTAAAATAGGCTTGAAATGCCAGACTCAGATGATTGTGTACCAAAATTATTATCAGCTTATTCATCTTAAATGAAGCCAATGAGTTTTTACAACTAAAAGAAAATTATCTGAATATTCTGCATGCAAATGTTTTAGGCTACAAAAGCAAGGTCTCGTTTCTCAAAAAAGCAAGCATTCCTATAAAGTGCACCAATGAGTTGCTTTATTTATTATTTTGTAGGTATTTATTCACTCAAGGAAATCAGTCTATTATATATCATGGGCATACTTTATCTAGCAATTCTAGAGCATGTTAATATTGTGGAATCGTTGACTAACTGATCCCATAGATATTTATTAATTACCTAATATAAGCATAAGCCTCCTCTATAACTATGCAGTTATACCTATACTTATATGACTATGTTTTACCCACCTGAAAACTGACTTGGAGCTGCACAAATTTCTTAGGCACAGGCATGTATAAGCAGCAGGAAAGATCACCTCTGTCTTCATTTAGCTAACATGCTGACTGAGGCACATGGTGGGGAGAAAAATGTAGGCAGAACTGGCTTCAAGTTCTGTCAGTTACTAGCTGTGTGATCTGGAACAAGTGACTCAATTTCTCTGAACTTCAGTTCTCATCTCTGTAAATCAGGGTTAATAATACCCTCCTTGTAGTATTCTTTGGAGGATTAAGTGGAAGTATGCACAGAGTGCCAAGCATGTGGCAGACACTTTTCCTCTTATATAAATCCTAGAAACAAATGTTTCCTGCAGGTGATTTGCTATCCTCCTTGCTTGTTAAGTCGTGCAGTATGTTCAACTTGAAAAATCAAGTTGACTGAAAACGAAAGCTCCAGGACTTCCACTTCTGGAAGATGAAGCGAATGTGCCTTTTCCCCACGTCCCCTGGAAGAGGAAAGGGAGGTAAGATTTCCATACTTCCCTTGAACTAGTGAAATGACAACAGCAATATAGGCTTTGATATGTTACATATATCATGTAGCACTTAAAGCAACCATTAAAAATGTTATGCAAAGGTACACATTAAAAGCTACTATGAATAAATCAAAATTGAATTCTAAAAAAGGTTGGAAGGCAAGAAAAACAAAACATAAAAATCAGAAAACAAAGGCAAAAAATAAAATAACATACATATCAATAATTACATGAAATTCAAATGGTCTATATAAACGAATTTAAAGATAGAGAATAGCAGAATGGATTTTTAATTTTTTTAATTTTTTTGGCTTTTTTTTTTTTTTTTGAGACAGAGTCTCGCTTTGTTGCCCAGGCTAGAGTGAGTGCCGTGGCGTCAGCCTAGCTCACAGCAACCTCAAACTCCTGGGCTCAAGCAATCCTCCTGCCTCAGCCTCCCAAGTAGCTGGGACTACAGGCATGCACCACCATGCCCGGCTAATTTTTTCTATATATATTAGTTGGCCAATTAATTTCTTTCTATTGATAGTAGAGATGGGGTCTCGCTCTTACTCAGGCTGGTTTCGAACTCCTGACCTCGAGCAATCCGCCTGCCTTGGCCTCCTAGAGTGCTAGGATTACAGGCGTGAGCCACCACGCCTGGCCAGAATGGATTTTTTAAAAAACTCATTGTGGTCTCGGCCAAGTGTTCACACTTGTAATCCTAGCGATTTGGGAGGCCAACGTGGGAGGCCTGGATGAGGCCAAGAATTCAAGACCAGTCTGGACAATATAGCAAGACCCTGTCTCTACAAAAAATAAGAAAAATTAGCCGGATATGGTGATGCATGCCTGTAGTCCTAGCCACTCAGGAGGCTGAGGTGGGAGGTTTACTTGAGCCCAGGAATTTGAGGCCGTGATGAGCTATGATCCCACCACTGCACTCCAGCCTGGGCAACAGAACAAGACTCTGTGTCTTTAAAAAACAAAACAAAGGCCAGGCGCTGTGGCTCACGCCTGTAATCCTAGCTCTTGGGAGGCCGAGGCGGGCAGATTGCTCAAGGTCAGGAGTTCAAAACCAGCCTGAGCAAGAGCGAGACCCCGTCTCTACTATAAATAGAAAGAAATTAATTGGCCAACTGATATATATATAAAAAATTAGCCGGGCATGGTGGTGCATGCCTGTAGTCCCAGCTACTCGGGAGGCTGAGGCAGAAGGATCACTCAAGCCCAGGAGTTTGAGGTTGCTGTGAGCTAGGCTGACGCCACGGCACTCACTCTAGCCTGGACAACAAAGCGAGACTCTGTCTCAAAAAAAAAAAAAAACAAAACAAAACCACTTGTTTCAAATATAACAATATAGGAAGGTTAAAAGTAAAAGGATGGAAGAAGATATATCATGTAAACATTAATCAAAGGAATCAACTGAACAGTAAAAAAGCAAACAATCCCATTAGAACGTGGACAAAAAACATGAAGAGACATTTCACTGCAAAAGATAGACAGAAGGCAAAAAAACACATGGAAAGATATCCGACATCATTAGCCACTAGGGTAATGTAAATTAAAGCCATGATGATATACCACTACACATCTATCAGAATGACTAACATAAAAACCACCAATGCTGGAGAGGAAGCAGAGAAACTAGATCACCCATACATTGTTGGAGGGAATGTAAAATGGTATAGCCACTCTGGAAAATAGTTTGGCAGTTTCTTAAATGACTAAACATGCAAGTACTATATGACCCAGAAATTGCACTCCTGGGTATTTGAGAGAAAGGAAGACTTATGTTCACACAAAAATCCATACAGTAATGTTTATGGAAGTTTTATTCATAATATCTCCAAACTGGAAACAACCCAGATGTCCTTAGATGGGTGAATATAGCTAAATAAACTGTTATACATCCCATGGAATACTACTCACCAGTAAAAAAGAAGGAAGTACTGATGAATGCATCAGTCTGAATGAATCTCTAGAGAATTATGCTCAGTGGAAGGAGGGAAGAAGGAAACCAATCATAGAAGTTACATACTGCATGATTCCATTTATACAACATTTTTGAAATGACAAAATTATAGAAATGGAAAACAGATCAGTGGTTGCTAGGGATTATGAAATAGGTAGAAGGCAGGGGAATTAGTGTGTCTCTCTCTACAAGGAACACATGCAGGATCTTTGTGATAATGGATGTTTTCTGTATCTTCACTCTGTCAGTGTCAATATCCTGGTTGCGATATTGTACTATAGTTTTGCAAGATGTTACCATTGAGGGAAATCGGGTAAATGATACACAGGATCTCTCTTACAACTGCATGGGAATGTACAATGATTTCAAAAATAAAATTTAATTTAAAAATGTAATGCTATAGAGGTAACTTGCAAACTGGTAAAGAAAGTAAGCAAAACAAAACAAGCAAACAAAAACCAAACTCTCATGCAAACAGATCTTTAAGGATAGAAGAGCCCTTAATTATCAACTTGTTTGACCTCTGAATCTGAAGTTGGGAAAGGGAGGCCCAATTGTGAAGTGACTTGCCCAAGGACAGAGCTGAGCCTCTGATCCCCAAACAGGCTTGTTCCCTGACACCTAGCTTGCAGGCCACAGCCGACAGGTGCAGCTTCTTTAGAACTGCTGATTAAGGTCTAGTGGTACATGGGTGAGTGTGGCCAGGAGATTTCATGCACTATTTTAAATTGTGCAATCACCTGTCTAGCTAGGATTGCACGAGCTATATTTCCTTGCCTGAACATAGAATATCTCACTTGGAATATTTCACTGCTTCTCTGCACCTAATAAAACTACTACTGTCACAAAGACAACAGAGTAACCTGATTTTCAAAGGTTAAATTAAAAATGCACCTGTACAAACTTGGAATGATGCTATTATTTATAATATCATCAGAATTACATACATTTTAGAGTCAAGGTGGTGACAAACATTTGCATGAAGCTTTAAAATTTATTAACATTATTTCATTTAATCGTAGCAACGATTCTGTGTTATGCAGGAATTAACACCACTTCCATTTTATAGATGAGGCAACTAAGCCCCATGATGTGAATGGACAACCCAAAGTCAGAAAACTAGCAAACTGCAGAACTAGAACTACCTAGATTTTCTATCCTCAGTTGTTGCTGCCTTTTCCTCACATTGTTGTGATATTCTGTTCTCCCTGGACTAGGGGTGAGATAGTACCTAAATCCTTACAAAGCTAGCTCCATCCCAGATGTGAATTCCAGTCTCTAAACCAAATTTAGGTCTCACTCCTTACTACCAGCCCCAGACCCTCTCTGCACCACCCAATCATTTTGTGCCACAAAACACTGTTATTTTTTATGGCTTACTGAATTACAATTAATTGTCATAAACTAATCTATTGAATTGATTTATTTGTAAAAGTTGCCTCTGTTGCCAATCTTTGTGTACATTGGGCTGTCTTACTTGGTGACTTCTCTGAAATTTAACAGGCTTTACATTTAGATCTCTTTAAGTTCCTATAAGTCCATTGGCAAGCAGGTATGTGTTGCCAGAGAAAAAGAATTGGCTCTTCCACATTTTCCAACTAAGAAAAATGGAATAAGTGGTTTCACAGCTTTTCTGGCTAAATGTGCAATAATACTGAGGTTTATTCAGTTGCCTGTCACAATGACATATGAACCTAATTACACTGTAATTCACATCTGTCTTTCTTCAACTACTCAATACTCTGGTGTTGAATATGTTAGGCTTAAATAAGTTGGACAGAAGAAAAATAATGAGAAATGATAATCAATAGCACTAGTTCCTGGTCAGGCTACCGATTTTCATTACCCTCAGCTGAGTTATCATCATGCTAGATGTGGGTGAAATATTTGTAGGACGGGGAGAGACTTTTAAGCCTCTTCGACTGGATTCTCCAGTTCCTATTTTCTTAAAGAAACCAAAAAGTCCAACAGATAAAAATGCAAACCCATCATTTTACATGAGTTGACCCCCTTCAAAAAAAAACTCAATTTGGGGATGGTTTGTGCAAAAAGCAAAAGCAAATTGAAAATAGTAAAGACCAGCCAGGAGCAATAGTGAAGTACTTATCACATACGCTACTCTAGGTGGCTGAAACGGTAAACAGAACTGGGTTTTATGGGAATATCTGATGTAGAGGGAAGGAAGAAAAGAAAGATGAATCAGGTCACAGGTTGACAAGCGATACCTAATGGGAGAGTCATGCAATGTGATCCATGAGTTATGGGTCTCTTTAACTGCTCTCTCAACATTTTGGTTAAATGTCTTGTTATTATATCCTAGAGGAACTCCATGACTCATTGAAAAGGGCTTCTGTGCCTCCTCCCGGGTAAGGGAATCTCTTTGGTTATGATGAGCAGGGAGGTAACTTCGATTTTCCATTCACATTATGAGGCTTTGGGACTCTTCTGTGGCCCTGCTGGGCTCCCTGTCGCAGCACAGACACTGTTCAGATCCTTTTCTTTGGGGTCCTGGGGAAGGCACCAGCTCTAGGGAAGATTAATGTCTGATAGGTCTCTGTACTTAAAGTTTAAAAAAAATAATACAATAGTTAAAGTTAGAAGACCTGTCTTACCCTACATTCTGGACAGCAAGAGATGAAGCTTGGCAAGCTACGGGGAGGAGGGGGGAATGCACAGGTAGAAAAGGAAGAAGGAAGGGAAGGGCATTCCAGGCGGAGGGTCCTGCATGCACAAAGGCATGGAAGTGTAGCAAAGTACGCCAGGTTTAAAGAACTGCAGTAACTAGGAATAGGTCATTAATTTTATACATATACACACGTATATGCTTTCCTGTGTCGCTTAACAACGGGGATATGTTCTGAGAAATGCATTGTTAGCCAATTTTGTAGTTGTGTGAACATCACAGAGTGGTTCTTATGCAAACCTAGACGGTAGAGCCCATACACCGATAGGCTGCATGGCATAGTCTATGGCTCCCAGGCAGCAAACCGGTCCAGCATGTTACTGTATTGAATGCTGTAGGCAACTAAAACACAGTGGTACATATTTGTTATTTAAACATAGAAATATTTGAACATAGAAATTTGTTATTTGAACATTTGTTGTCTAAACATAGAAAAGGCACAGTAAAAATATAACATAAAAGATAAAAATGGTGCACCTTTATAGGGCATCTCCTTTATAATCTTGTGGGACCTACCATTGTTGGCCAAAACATTGTTATGCAGTGCATGACTCTGTGTGTGTGTGTGTGTGTGTGTGTGTGTATGTGTGTTTAGCACTTGAGCCAGGCACTGTTCCAAGGGTCATAGTGGTAAACAACACAGACAAGGTCCCTATCCCTAATGACCACAGCCAAGCCACGTTCCTAAGGCCATCACCAACATGCCTATCTACTGACTTGAACAGAGAGACTTGTCTTGCCCTACCTCTGGCTAGGAAGAGATCGAGATGGGGAGTGGACAAGGCAGAGATGCTGAAATGGCAGAGCCAGCATTAGAACATGATTAACAGGAGAAATTTCATTCCTGACACCTATTACTGTCAGCAAGTTCCAAAAAACACTGGTCATTGCTGTAGCAACTGATTTCACATGCATCAGAAGAAATCTTAACAGTATTAGTTCTTCCTGGAGACAATCGGACAATATTGGAACTGCAGGCAATTAGAGTGTTCTCCATTTTCTCTAAGGATGCTGGTGGTGCCTTGACCATTTTGCCTTTCTCTAACCACTCTGGGTGACTCAGTCCCTGGAGGCCTGCCATTTTTGTCCCTGAGGAGGACTGTCCTGCCCTGTACAACTAAGCCAAGTATGTGCTGCTCGAAGCCTTCAAAGGCTAGGAAAACCAGTGTGCAGGAGGGGTGAAGACCAGAGTGAGAAATGACAAAATTTAGCATTTAAAGTTTCAGGCTTGGACCCTGTGGCCCGTAAGCAGTATAGGTGACCTCTCTGCACCTCTGCTTCCCCATTTGAAGATGGCATTATTAATAATACCCCTCTCATGGGATCAGCATGTGACACAAAGTAGATAATGGGTATGAAGATACTCAAGTATAAGAGCCATGCAAACACCAAGTATTTGCCTGAAACAAAGTTTTTTTTCTTCATTCTAGGAGATGAATATCCAAAATGATGATATTTCTTAAAAAAGTCCTTACCGTGGTCTTCAGCATACTTCTATCTACATTAAGGATTTCAAGGAAGCCACCAGTGAAAGTATAAACTAACCAATTCTGAGACCGCCCCTGTCACCACTGGCAGTCAAGTCGTATGATCTGGGGTGAATCCCTTAAACATTCAGAATTGCAGCTTCTTCATCTACAAAATGAAGATAATAATACTCAAGAGCAGGCGGAGAGATCAGATAATGTATCTCAAAATTCTCTGGAAAATATCCAGCAAATATAAGGCACCATACACATATGTATATATTTTAAATGATATGGAGTCATAATTTGAGTTTGAGGCCAAATGTCTCCATAAAAATGTTTGCTGTCAATAGTCTTTATAGAGTAAGAATTCTGAAATGGACTTCGGTTAAACATCCACCTTCTTAAGGCAAGTGCAGAGTGAGATTAAATAATCTCCTTTTCTAGATGTGCTGAATGTGAGGGATTGTTGATTTATCATCTATGGTAGATTAAAGATAACCACAAATTCTTTGCCATTCTCTCCATTAAGAGGTGATGTCTATATCCCCTCCCCTTGAATCTGTAGGGTGGGGGTGAGGGGTGGTCTCTGTGAAAACTCAGCCAATAGAATATGGCAGAAAATATGCTGTGACAGTTTCCAGGCTAAGCCTTAAGAGACTAGCGGCTTCCACTTTCTGACTCTTGGAAGATTGTTCTTGGAGCCCTTATAAAACGTCTGATTATACTGAGGCTGCCATGCTGTGAGGAAGCCCAAGCTGGTTATTTGGAGAGAGCATATGAGGAGAGTTGCTGGACCACCCCCATCAAGTCTGACTCCCAGCCATTCCTGTCATGCCTGCTAGGACCCAGCACTGTGGCACAGAAGAGAGCTGTACTTGCTGTACTGTCTGAACTCCTGACCCACAGGATCAGAGATATGATAATAATAAACTGCTTTAAGACACCAACTTTTAGAATGGTTTGTTTCATAGCAATAGATAACTGGAAAATCATCTAAGCATTAAATGATAAAATGTTTGATAGCAATTTATGAATGAGTGGGTTACTAAAATGAAATTCCAGCCCCAAAGTTGCTTCAGTATTAGAACAAGAAAAATTTTCCTCTGGGTAGCTACCAGTGGGTATCTGAGAAATTATAACCAACTAGAGTGATTCCTTAGTATTTCTGAGTACACTGTAAAGGACAAAAGCCTCACTGGGTTTTATAAACCAACAACATATATACAGGCTAAATCTCTTCTGCAGAAATAGAAAGGAGGAAAGACTAAAATTCTACAAAGCCCTTAAAATTTTTCTGGGTAAGGGAAAAGGGGTTCTGGATTACTCTTCCCCTCAAGGTAGAAGTTAAACTCCTTACTGGGTGGTAAATTAGGGACTGTATAACTGGAACATATTTGGCAAATGATTGCACGACTCCATGACAGGTGACTGAAAAAGATTTACACAAATGTGCTGCGATTATAGGCATGAGCCGCTGAGCCAGGCTTACTACATTTTGCTGGCGAGAGACTACCCCTCCCAGTCTCTAGCCAATTCGTAGAGATAGTGATTTGCATGCTTTTGATATGCAAACTAACCAATCCAGAGCCACACCTACTCTGTTTGGCCCTAGGAACCCAAAAGGCAATATTCCTCCACCTTAATCATTTCAGAGCCAGGTACAACACAACTCAGGACCAAACGAGAGTTTGGACATCTCCAGAATTATTCCAAATAGCCGATCCATGGGCGCTGTGGCTCACGCTGTAATCCTAGCACTCTGAGAGATCGAGGGTGGATTGCTCAAGGTCAGGAGTTTGAAACCAGCCTGAGCAAGAGCAAGACCCAGTCTCTACTAAAAATAGAAAGAAATTAATTGGCCAACTAAAAATATATAGAAAAAATTAGCCACGCATGGTGGCACATGCCTGTAGTCCCAGCTACTTGGGAGGCTGAGGCAGAAGGATCGCTTGAGCCCAGGAGTTTGAGGTTGCTGTGAGCTAGGCTGATGCCACGGCACTCACTCTAGCCTGGACAACAGAGTGAGATTCTGTCTCAAAAAAAAAAAAAAAAAAAAAATAGCCAATCCTAACCTGTTTACCCTGCTCTGTATTATCTTAACCCTAATAAAGGCGTGGCCTAGCCATACAGCTTTAATTTATACACAGATATGCATCTTCTGAACATGAAGCCTGTCCCTATTGTTGAGTTATGAAAACTCTAGATTAAGGTTCTAAACATACGCTTAATAGAAAAACAAGACAAATTGGAATCTCTTTGCCTGGTGATATAAACCAAATTAGGTTTTATTAAAAGAGCTCATGTTAGTAGAGAACAGATGGCCACACATATACAAAGGTATGACTCACTTTTCTCTTGAAATACTTTATTATTCTCTACGATCAGGAGAATTCAGATTTCCTATCTTCTGAACTTCCAAACATGGTGCCTTTATTTTTCTTTGAGAAAAGCTGTAGTAAAAATAAATGAGTTGCAGTCTTTCATCCCTTTACAGATCCTCCACCTGCACCGGGCTGCATGTTTTTTGCTAGTAGGTTGATGTAGCAAGAAGCAACCGTGACCGATTCAAAGGAATGTAGGAGAAACATGAATGTGTAATTAAAAGAATTACATGTCTGCCTTTTGTGCCTTTAATTTAGAAAGTCAGTGGCTTAAATCACCTACTTCGCAGCATGAGTAATGCACAGAAAGTCTGTGCTGTAGCCACGTTTAAAAGGACCCTGCCACCCAGACTGAGGCCAAAGGGCACTTTCTTCACTCCGACAAAATACTGAAGTGATTCCAACGATTGATTGCTGATGATAATCTTATCTAGACATCCCGGCCATCGTGATCTTTCAAATGGACTCCAAGCTGCCATTCAAGCGTTCGTAATTGTCTGCAACTCATTTCCTAGAGAAGGAGCCAAGAAAGGGTTTCAGGCATTTGGGTCACACCAGCTAGACTGGGGCTGAAAGTTCTTACCCATTATATCAATTTTTGGACATCAATCTACAGGGCAACCCAGGCAAATTACTGGTGGATGAATCACTGGATTGTTGTCCCCTTCCCAGGACAGCCTCATTAGGCCTTCAGACGGTCTAGCAAACCAAGTGCTCCCTGCACATGGCTGTGAGCACAAAGGCCTCTCAGGCCCTCATGCCTGTCTAGCCCCCAGCAGGTGAGCAGGTCATCAGGACTAGTTAAGTGGCCTTCTTTTTTTTTTTTTTTTTTTTTTTTTGAGACAGAGTCTCGCTCTGTTGGCTGGGCCAACATGCCATGGCATCAGCCTAGCTCACAGCAACCTCAAACTCCTGGGCTCTAGCGATCCTACTGTCTCAGCCCCCCAAGTAGCTGAGATTACAGGCACACTCCTCCACACTCAGCTAATTTTTTTTTCTATATATATTTTTAGTTGTCTGGCTAATTTCTTTCTATTCTGAGTAGAGATGGGGTCTTGCTCTTGCTCAGGCTGGTCTTGAACTCCTGAGCTCAAACGATCCACCCGCCTTGGCCTCCCAGAGTGCTAGGATTACAAGCGTGAGCCACTGTGCCAGGCCAGTTAGTGGCCTTCTTGCCAAGCTACTGGCCTTTGTTCATTTAAGAGATAAGTGCATAGAAACACCTATGATTAGGACTACATTATTTGACAATTACAATTAGGTAGCTATTTGGGACAGTTTTAATTTAACAGTAGAAAATGTATAGTTTAGCAATGGCAGCCCTGAACTATTCCTTTATTTCTGATGGCCTCTTCTCATGATAGAACCAGATCATATTCTCTTTCCTAAGTACTTGGTTCAATTTCCTTATCATTATCCTTCTCCTAACCCTCTCAAAGGCAAACATTTGAGTATAATTTTTATGCCATTCAATTGACTGATTCACCTATGTGTTTAACACTGAATGACTGTTCATTAAGTGCCAGGCCGTATGTTAAAAACTAGAGACAGACAAATGCATGCCCATTAAAAGAAAAATTCAAACAATGAGAAACATATAAGGTAAAAAATGTGGTAGTTCCCTTTATCTTTTCCAATTTTACTCCCCCCCTTAGAGATAACTACTATCAATAATCTATGTTTTCCATAGATTCACAAAATACATATATATATGTACACACATAGGCTATGCATTACATTCTAAGCATGTACATATGGCAGTGTCGGGGGGAGTATGTGCTCTTGTACAATATGATACTCAGGAATTAAAAAGTGTAAATTATTAAAAATTACACTAAATGCTCTTTTCAAATTCCCACTTTGATATTTTTGTTTATATAAATTTCTCAGAATTTGCAGAAAGACAACACAACTGGATCCACTGCCAACTAGGCCAGAGGCTTTTGCCCTATAAATATTCTTCTCACTCATTTGTCCAAAAGAACAGTTATTGGGCCCCAGACTATATGTGAGATACTGTGTTAACCAGGAATATAAAAATGAAGATGTGGCCTCTCCCTCAAGTCCAGAACATAAAGGATTTAAATTAAAATGTGTATCATTTTTCTAAATAATTTTTTTTCCCAAAATAACGTCAAAAAATCCTTTTGGTTATAAGTCATTTTCTTCTTCTTCATGTTGTAAAACTATCAGGAGCTATGGTGGTAGTTGTTCAAATCTGAGCTTTCCCAGTATCAATGCCTTTCATCCCACAAGAGCCTTAAGAAGTGACTCTTCCTAGTAGAACTGTTAGGTGACCTGAAAACCCAGCAAGTGAGATTGTAAGGGAAATAGATTGGACTTTTGTTAGTCTTCATATCACACTGACCACACATGCCCAGGGCCGGGCTCGTGGTAAGGACGGCTTTGGCGCACTCTTTTATTACATTCATTAGTAACCGAGGCTGGCTCAGTCAGTGGCAGTGTGGTCCCTGGTTTAGGGAAGGGGTCAGAAATGCTTAGAGACCAGTCTCTCCTCCTCATGAGATAATTTTGCAGATTGAGAGAGCTGAAGATTCATCTGATGTCGAGCTTTAATGCCATCTCTCTTATCTTAGTAGAAGACAGTCTCTTGCTCCTTCTTCCAGATGGGAAGGAAAAGAAAATGACTTTGGAATGTGCTGCAGATGAGCATTTATAGCTGCCACTAAACTCAGTTTTTCAGAACAGCATCTTCTAGAGAGAGAAAAAATTACAGAACCAATGGCCCTGTTATAAATCACACTGAAGGCTTAAATCATGGCATGACCTACAAGTGACCCTTTTGCCTTACATCAGTCCAGCCAGCCTGGTGACTCCTCGGGACCCCGTCACCATGGATGTTGCATTACGGAAGGAATGAAGGTTGTAGTGAGACTTACGTAAGCCGCAGGCCCGTCTCCATCCAGCCCTCTGCTCAAATTAACACTACGCAGTATATAATTTAGAAAGGGGGAAATGCGATCATAGCTTTTGCCCCCACACTGCTATGAAATTCCATGCTTTTATGTGCAGGAAGCTCCATGTTGATCTTGGCGTCCCCATGGGTTAAAAATCTTGTTTAAATGTTGCAGCCTTAGAATAGTCTTTGAGGTTTTTCCTATGTTGTTTTATAAAAGGCTTCTGCCTGATTATTTACAGATGCTGTCTCTGAGAAAGCTGAAAATAGTCTCACTATGAATGCTGAAATTTGGATTCAGGCTTCCCTTACTATTTTATGGTGAACAACTCAACAGAGCTCAGGCCCAAAGGCTGGCCTGCTAAACCCGCTTTTAAATGGGATTTCTATCAGAGTCTCAGGCACTAAGCATTCTGCTGACCTGACCTCAGCTGGTCAAAGAGTCATCAACCAATGTGCCCGTTCGACAAGTTCGCAGAGCCTGCTACGTGTCAGGCCTGCACCGGGGGCTGGGGACATGGACGTGGAAACCAAGGCTCTGCCTGTGAGGAGCTCAGTCTAAGGGGAGGCAGTAAGTCAGCCAGGAACCAGAAGGCAGGGTGGCAGATGCCATGCTGCAGCTGGGGTGCGGTGCTGGGATCACCTCACAAGGGCCGGAGGAGAGGACGGGCACGGGCAGGCTGGCCCCACCACCCACGCTCACCCCTCCCTTACTCACAGTAAACACGGTAGGACAATAGAGGTGTGCTTTTTCCCTCCTCAGATCTGAACCAGGCCTCTGCCTCTAGGGAGGCATGATCTGTAATCTCAGATTGAGAAAAACCCATTCTTGTCCTTCACAATCCCCAGAGAAGAACGTGGCGCAAACGTCTTAAACGTGTGCATGGTATTTGCCAATTTACACAGAAAGCACTTCGGTCTCCATAGCTCAAACCCTTGAGCTGCAGTCGGAGCTGCTCTCCCGCGTGCGGGCCTTGGTGGAGAGCCGGCCTGCTGGATGCCCCTTCCCGCAGGAAGTCCCTGCCCAGCCTCTCTCTTCCAGGCTGAACGGCCACCCCTCCCAACCAGGCTTGCTCCCCATCTCCTTCCAACGCTCTCAGTGTCACGACCTGGACTCTCTCTAAACCCTCCGGGTCCCTTCTCGGTTACAAAACCCAGAACTAGACCAGGAAAGGAGTGTGCTGCGCCAAAGCTTTTCCTTCCCAATCCCTACACATTCCTGAGAGTCTCCACAGGCTGCTTAAAGGAGTCTCTTTGTATGAGATAACCAGGAGAGACTCGGGGATGGCAGCACTGGGGGAGGAGGGTGAGGAGAATAAAATATAGTCCACAGAGGTTTAATTAGGGACAAGCAGCCCCCATGGTCATCAACATTACCATTCCTGGCACCACTAGCTTCTCTGGAGCCATCGGGACCTGTGGGCGAATATGGGAGAAGTAGTTTTGGACTAATAGTTGTGCCATAAATCGCTGTTACTAAGTTAAAGACTTCTCCACGTGATTTACAACTTGTAGTAATAACGATCTGGTGAGTTTAAGAACTCACTACCATCTCTTGTTCCAGCATCTCCTCTTCTTAAAGAAAAATGAACCCAAATCTAAGCCGAGAACAATAATATAATTTCATCTCGTCATGGTGTAGCATTTTTTATTTTCCCAAATACTATCCAATGTATCATCATCTAATACTTACAGCAACTTTGTGCAGCAAATTTTTAATACACTGACTTACAGCTAAGAAAACAGAGGCACAACAGTGTTAAGTGACTTGCTCAAGGTCCCATAGAAAATATCAGACGTAGGACTCCTAAGTCTGCCTCACCTCTCTCTTTTATACCATCACTACTATTCGTAAAATCCACTATAGCTTCTACAGCACTTTTTCATATATATTATTTTATTGGTTCTCGAAACATTGCTAGGATGTAATTAAAGAACTAGTAATAATAAAAAATTATGTAGGAAATAACTGTGAAAAATTTTGAAGTGGACCAGAATGATTAATGAGTGTTGTCCATGGAAAACTAAGCGTTGCCTGGGACACCCTTCCGGGTTATCTAACTCTATGAGGTCTCTGTGGATTTTGTGGTCTTTGAGCAATTTTACAACTCTGTAAGTTGTAGATAACTGAGAGCAATGTAAATGATTTTTGCCTATAGACATGCAAATAAATTTTGTCCAACAGAAGTGCAATTATTATACTTTCCCTCTCCCTCTGGGGAAGTCTGTTTTACATCTACTAAGCAAATTCACTTTAGCATTCCTGACTGCCTCTTTATGTGCCTGCTCTTCGGGTTTTTCTTTGAATTGGTTGTAACACCTTACTGATTCCCTCACTAATTATTGAGTTAAATAAATCCTTGACACATGCTCAATTTGCTAGTTGTAGGAGTCATGATTTTTTCCTTTAAAAATAATAATGCTTTAATAACAGCTAACATTTATTGAGCACTTAGTGTCAGCTCTTACTAAGGGCTTTACGTCCACTTTATTCTCACGGTGACCATATGGCAGGCACTCTTACAGCCACTTTAGAGATGAGAAGACAGAGCTTCAGAAGGATTCAATAACTTGCTCAAGGTCCCATAGTCAGTAAGGGAAGTGATCATTTCTTTCTCCCTTCTCTCTGTGGCCATCACTATTTTTCTTTGGCGTCTACGCTATCTGGAACTAAGTAACTCCCTAGGACTGCAAGGTCCCTGAAGAAGGTGGACACGCGCATCCCTCTTAAGCAGTTGTGTGTGGCAGCCTGCAGTGCCCCCCTCTGCCACTGTCACCATCCCCATTTCTGATGTTGACCAAATCCCATTGACAGGCAGTGTGGGGAGTGGTCCGTGTTTTCTGTCTGCCACACGAGTGAGCCTAGGGCATATGTGTCATGGAAACGGCACTGGCCTCTGAGTTAAAAGAACTGCGTCCGTGGCCTGACTCAGCTACTGACAGGCTGTGTGATCTTAGGCAAGTCACTTCATTTTTCTGGCTCTCATCTGCAAAGTGAGGAAGATCCAACAGACAGCAGGGTAAGCAGGAGGACAAGGAGGACAGATTCAGCCGGGATAGCAACGTTAGCAACGATGACTCCCATCGAGCCAGATGAACATCCTATGTGGGTTCCTGCCCCTTCTATTATTAAACCTGGGCTGCAGGAGGAAGAACCGAATTTTAAGACTGGTAAAGGAACATTTAGAATTGGAGGTCACTGAGTCCAGTAGGTGGACGTGCTCTACATCTTGCCCCAGTGGGCAGAGCTGTCCTGGGTGACTCCTCAGGCCTGGTCCTTTAGAGACTTCACCACTGGAGCCCCAGGGCAAGGGCTCACAGACGCAGCCCTCTTGGAAGAAAAGCAAAACTCTGTGTCTGGGACTAAAAAGATCCAAGGCATATTTCTGCACTCTTTAATCTCTTGAGGAAAAGACCTTGTCTTACTCATCTTTGTGTCTCCCTAGTGATGTGCACAACTTACATTCTCAAAAGTGCACTGGACTGAACCGAATGCAAGCCTATTAACTGCACATATTGGGCAGCCACCACATGCCCAGCGTGTCCGAGGATGAAGGAGACCCTGAGTCCACACCATGGAGCTCCCCAGATTTCACTCTCCTCTCTGGCAGTTTCTGGGGACAATGTCTTTCCCTTTCAACATTGTCTTTGGTCCATCATCTTTTTTAAACATGCAACTCTACACACAGTATTTGCCCCCAAGGAAGTCCTACTTAAAGAGCTTTTTTTTTTTTTTTTTAAAATTTCAGCATATTATGGGGGTACAGATTTTAAGGTTTCAATAAATGCCCTTTCCCCTCCTCCCCCCACAATTCTGAGTTTCCAGCATGACCATCCCCTAGATGGTGCACATCTCACTCATTATGTATGTATATACCCGCCCCCTCCCCCCTCCCCAATAACCTATTACTGTAGTACCTATGTGTCCACTTAGGTGCTGCTCAGTTAATACCAGTTTGCTGGTGAGTATATGTGGTGCTTATTTTTCCATTCTTGGGATACTTCACTTAGTATGGGTTCCAGTTCTAACCAGGAAAATATAAGATGTGCTATATATCACCATTGTTTCTTAGAGCTGAATGGTACTCCATGGTATACATATACCACATTTTATTAATCCACTCTTGGATTGATGTGCACTTGGGCTGTTTCCACAGCCTTGCAATTATGAATTGTGCTGCTATAAACATTCGAGTGCAGGTGTCTTTTTTGTAGAGTGTTGATTGGATGCTGACCATGGGCCATGCCTTGTTCTATGCACTGGGAATATAGCAGTGATTACAACAGAGAAAGCCCCTGCTCCTACACTGTCTACTTATATTGAGGTGAGATCAGAATAAAAAAAGCAGATCTTTGTGTTAAAAAGAGCAGGCTATGTGGTTATTTCATATTATTCATTGAGTAACTAAATCAAATGGACCAAATATACCCCATAGATGGCTCAGAAATCTGCTTTATGGCTAAAAAAAAGTAATTGATTAGAAATTATATTCAGGTGATATGTATAGACACATGTCTATAGGAGCTCATTATGAAAGAATTACTTTAAATAAGGTATCATTCCCCAAATGAAGCAGCATTTTATTTAATTAGGTGACTAAAATTTATCTTTTTTTGAGACTTAAATTAAAAATTATAAGTCAATATAATTTGGAAGAATAATAATCAAGACACCAAACTATATGTAGGTATAATGTCCTTCCATGAAGATTTCATTAACGTAATGCTTTTCTCCCTTTGGATTAAATTACATCAGGTCAAAGTGAACTTGCCCAGGAGCAAATTTTCTAAAGAAAGAATATAACATTTACTAAGGAACACAAACACAGCAAAAGGGCTTTTTACAAAGATATTTTTTAACCAGATGGAAGGTTTTACATTAAAAATGTAAAAGGTCATAAAAGCCCACCCTTTTCTGGGTAATCATAATTTTTTAACAGGCCTAAGTGCATATTCTTAATATACAAATGAGACTTTTCATTCTTTAAGATACAGTGGGGAATGATTTTTCCTAAACAGTAAGGAGGAAAAGCCCTAGAGATTATGAAGTCACAAAACCTGAAACCAAAAATTTGCTTGCATTGAGATGCTGTTAGTTAACCATCTGCTCTGTGTGTGTTTGAGTGTGTGTGTGTGTGTGTGTGTGTGTGTTTATGAAAGCAATTTGTCTCCCCCATGGTAATGATATAGATTTCAAAGCATTTAAACTATTGTCAGAACAATGCTCATAACATTAAACAATCTCTATACTTGCTGATCTGATAGTGAACAATGCAAGCTATTTTTTCATGCAACACAAGCTCCCAAAGAACAGGCACCAGAGTGACAGTGAAGGCAGAACTGCAGGATGACAGATGTTGATTTGAATGGCTAATTCCAGGCCTACGTGAAATAGCAATAAAGAACCAAACAGGGGGAACCCCCACAATGAGAGAGTCTCCAACCACCCCATTTACCTAAACTAGCACCCTTTACTCTCTAATCCTCATTGCCCTTATTTTAATTCCTAACTCTTACCACTGCCTGGCCTCACAGGTCTGTTGCTTATTTCCATCTCTCCAAGTGGAATGTAAGCTGCCTCAGGGCAGGGACCCTGCTCTGCTCACTTCTGCACCACCAGCTCCAAGAACAGGGACTGGCAGGGGGGAGCTGTTCAATATTTGTTGAAAATGAATAAATCCTTTGGAGAACTGCAGACTCCATATCTATATAACTTTACACTTTAATTATCCCTATTTTGGAAAATTATATTCTTCTAGAGCTGTTTCCTAATTTACTAATAGTATACATTTTGAAAAATAATCTCCTTTTAAAAAAGGAGAAACTTCCAGTGAATTAAAAATCTCTAAAGTTTTATTTGTATAGACAAAACTGTCAGAAATATAAGTATAAATGGATTGAGCTAAACTTATAAATCCAGCCTAATGTATAAAAAGTAGTCATTTTTTTAAATGGACAAGTCAATTTTAAATTATTTTCAACCTATCTTTATATCACTACAAAAAGCAATTGTCATACCAACACAAATCCAACTAAAGGATTGATTATTCTAATAAAGAGGAAGTCCATTTCATTTAAAGCCATTGTCATGTGAAAGAACATTTTGAGGACCCAAAATATAGATGAGTAACAAAATAGTTTTCCAGATAAATGTTTTGTTAACCCAAGGGGCCAAAATTTCAAAAACATAAAATGACTCCATAATTATACCCATCATCAATTTCACATGTAAAATGTATGTATACTTTGTATTTAAGTGGGTGGCGCATACAGGCACGAAGGATGTATCATGTGGCCTCTTATGGCTGGTCCACACATTTTCTAACGACTGACGTGGGGTTTGGATTAGGCACTGCATAGTTTGCATCTCTGTCTTATAACAGACTTAAAGATTCTTCAGGATGAGGATCATGTCTTATTCGTGTTTATTTCTTGAAGCACTGTGGGGAGGACTTGAGACCCAGTTGGTTATCAATAAAATCATAGTCGAATGTATGAATAAACTTATGGAATGTGGAGGAGGAAGGAGAGAGCAAAGTGCAGAACAGTTGAGGTGCATTTCCTGGGTTAACAGGGATGGCATTAGTGACAGCGTGGATTCACGAGGAGGGGCACAGTGGACATGAGACAATGAGTCTGATGTGCCGAGGCTGAAGCCCTATTACACAGCTGGGTGGAGATGTCCAGTAAGTAGGGGGGAAACTGGGCTGGAGCTCAGGAGTGCCGGGGCCCCCCCACCCACATCCACTGCTCCTTTGTTCCTTCGACATAAGAGGACTATATTGGAAAAGCAGCAGTAGCAGCAGTAGTAATAGTAGCAAGTGTCACCACTTACTGAGCTCATGCCATGTGCCAGGCACTGTGCTAAGGGTTTATAAATATTATCGCATCTAACTCTTACAAAAACCCAAAGTGGTAGATAATAGTATTATCAGGGGAGGTTAAATAACCTGCCTGTGATCTGCCAAAAAGCCCACACTCCTAATCATTTTACTAAAATCCAAGCCAACCCAAGAAGACTTGAGTGGTACGTGGAAAGAGTGCCACCCACCATCCTTAACTTTCAATATGCAATATATCTTCTCCATATTTCCATCTACACACTTAGGCCTGGAATTGGAGTGAACCTGGACTTGATCATATCCATTAGCTAACTTTGTTAATTCATTCACTTACTAACACATATTTATTGAGCATCAGATATTATGTTAAGTGCTGGTATCTACATTAAAGAGCTAGTTCTGAGAGCTACATTAAAACAATTAAGTACTACATTAATATTATCATCATCAATAACTATAATAATAGCAGGAATTTATAAAAGACAGCAAAACGGGAAGGAGAGTATGGTAGACACTTCTACTGGGAAAAGAGCCTGATGTCCAGGAATCCACACTCAGCTCAGGCATTAACCTGGCTGTGAAACTCTATTTAGTCTGACTGGGTCTCAGTTTCCTTATATAAAAAATTAAGAGGTAAGATTGCGGTCAGTTCTGTTATATCACTTATTTTGAAAATACAAATTTGTTCCAACTCAATTGATATATTAGGGAACAATTTGAGCATATTGCAAATTTTGGTTTTTTGTTCATGCATGATTTCTTCTGGGAGAAACATTAAGTGAATGCGGAAAACTTCACCTAGCTGGACTGATCTACTCTGGAATACAAAAAACACACGTACACACACTTTAAACACCCACCAGCTACCTCAGTTCACCATGTGTTATGAGCCACAGCCATCCACCTCTGATGTTATAACTTTCCCTCTGATCTCAGACCTACCTTCCTTCCACCCCTTCACAAAACCTCATGAGCTGCAACTCCTCCAGTGCCCACTGGAAGAGTGGAAACTTTTCAAGGTAAAGCACTATATTTTTTGTAGTATTGATGTATTACTTTACTGTTTAACATGCATAAAACTGTGCTAACTGTTTTTTATTTTTTTGAGACAGAGTCTCACTCTGTTGCCTAGGCTAGAGTGCTGTGGTGTCAGCCTAGCTCACAGTGACCTCACACTCCTGGGCTCAAGTGATCCTTCTGCCTCAGTCTCCTGAGTAGCTGAGACTACAGGCATGCGCCACCATGCCTGGTTAATTTTTTCTATATATATTTTTTTGGCTGTCCGGATAACATCTTTCTATTTTTAGTAGAGATGGGGTCTCTCTCTTGCTCAGGCTGGTATTCAACTCCTGACCTTGAGCGATCCACCCGCCTCGGCCTCTCAGAGTGCTAGGATTACAGGCATGAGCCACCGCGCCAGGCCTGTGCTAACATTTTTATCAGGTTCTTATCTCTTTTTCTTAACATGTCACTGATGAGGTTTTGGGGTACTGTGCCTCTTACTTCATTTTCTTATAAACCTGTGGTTTCCATGGCACGATTTCGCACGGCGTGATGATTTTTCGAAAGGCAATACATTGCATTACAGAAGAATTGACTGGACTGAGATCATTTTCAAATGTAACATCAGTTCTGCCCAACTTTACTATGCTATTCCTAGACATTTCCCTTTAAACAAAACTTAACATGCTGAATCACACCAATGGGAGGCGGAAGATAAGAAGTAGCACTTATTTCATCCTGAGCTTACTTTTTTATTTTCCTACAAGGAAAAAAAAGGATCAAGTCATGTCATTAAAATCATCATTTATTTGCCACCAATTTTGCTCCACCCTAGAGGAAAATACCTACTTCTCTGCATTTGGGAATTTGCCACTTTAGAAAGGCTGCCCCTTGGTTTCTTATCCCAACCAAGGATACTCAGGGCTTCATTTAAGGCAGGACCAGTAGGGCCCAAGAAAATAATATCGTCTGAAGGCTATTTGAGTGCCACTGCCAGTCTCTTCTCTGAGACTTGCATGGTAACTGAACAATTCATTTCTTAGAAGATGCTGGATCTCCAAGAGGCCCTGAAGTCAAGCTGTGGCTCAGCCCCAAAGCCAATCAGCTCTAAGAGTTGCCACTCAGAGAAGACAACAAAGGCTGCATAAGCCTAAGATGATCATCACATCCTGGACCCAGAGTCTGCCCTACTTATTAAGGCTAAGAAGAGACTTGTTTGTGGCAGCTAGTAATCTGCTAAATGTAATTAAGAGACAGAGAAGAAAGAGGAAGGCTAAATACCCTGCAAAATCGACCATAAAGATCAAACTCATACCTCAAGTGGGTCATCACACAATCATATGAGGCCGTCGTTATTATTAATAATAAAACACTACCAAAATATTATCCATAAATCATTAACCCACTAACTAGGAAAAAGATATAGGAATTATTAGAATATATGTGTCCTACTTATAACAAAATATAGTGAAAGAATATACCAACAACTGAAAAGTGGTTCAAAGCATGATTTGAAAATGCAAGAAACAAAAAATGACAATGTTTAAAATTGCAGGTATTTTCAAAACTGCAACCCAGTAACAGCTGAAGATAATGCAGAAGATAAATGTATTTTTGTGACAATTCTCCAGCACTGGGGTGCTGTTTGCTTTCATAAGCAATTGTGAGCTAGATCTGGTTTGGAGTCTACGTTTCCATCACACGATCGCACGAGCAGCCACATCTGGCCCATTCTTCCTCTGGAAGGCCTCTCTTGGCTACTCTTCCTCAGGACAGTCCTTTGTCACTGTCCTGATTAGCTCAGGTTGTCACCAACTCCTGCCTGATGTGATGCCATGGATTGTCACACTCAAATTCCCACCTCAGATACCTCTTCTAATAACTTCCTGGTCATGCTGCCATCAAAATGATCCTTCCCAAAGCATGTATTTGAAGTCATTCTCCCCAGCTAAATACACAGTGGCTATCTTTTCCTTACAGACGCCTTTGAATGACCTTTAATGAAAACTTTATCCCCAATGTACCCCGTGATTTAGCCCAAACCACTTCTTCCTGCTTCATCTTGTGTTCTGGCCATCCGCATATGCTCCAGTTGAACCAAACCACTTGCCATTCCCAGAAGTGCCCTGCCAGGCAATGCTAATACCATTTGCTCAGCTTGGAGTGGGAACCTCCTCATCCATCCATGCCTGTTGTCTCAACAACTTCCCTGATTCCGCCTAGCAACTTTCTGATGTTTATTTAGCACTTACTTTGATATTATAATTCTCTTTATTTACACTTCCCCAGGTGGATTCTTAGTTTCTTAAACATTTTAGCACCCAGCACACTCTCTTGCATATAATGAACACTCTATTAATGTTCACTAAAATGTAATTGACTTGAACTTCTAATTAGTGAAAGGATAAGTTAAATTCTTTGAGATATGTATATATGCCTGTATACATACATACATATGAATACGTGGCTGACACAAGTTTGAAGTCTCTTTTTTATACATTGGCCTTTTCTGAATATCTAGAGGTAAACAAAGCATTTAGAATTTTACCTATTTTTCAAAAATCCTGGATATCTAAAATCTTGATATTACCATTATACTGAGCAGTAGCCTTCTACATATAAGTTGAAGAAGTTCATTTGTTTTCAAAATGCAAAAAGTGTTGAAAGACAATGACTATTATTTTGATGGGTCAGTCTAAAGAATTTCCCGGAACTTTGCACTCTTATTTCCGGTAACACACAACAGAACTTTGGACTGGAATCCAGACTCTTCATCTACTCACAGCAAATGTCCACAAAAGACTCTGATTGTGTTTCTGGCAGGCAGATATTCTTAATAACTGTTCACCTTTCCCCTTTTGTTTTCCACGTGTCGGTGTTGTCTCTGGAGAGAATTTAAGTCAGAATCTGTGACTAACGGGCACAGTATGTCGGCCAGATGATTGCTACCAAACAAGTTACCTCCAGTTATCCATCGACTCTTTGTCATAACACCGCTTCTTGGTCAAGCTACTTGGCTTCAAGAAAGAGCCCTACTTAGTGATTAAAATTCTGCTCAAATAGGCCCTGCCCTGCCAGGGAACTGACTAGAGAAAAGGGTCTTTCTCAGCTAGACATCTGTTTATTTTGCAGGCAATAAGGGGAAAAAGAGAGGGGGGATGACTTCGTGGAGTTTAGATTTGGGGTTCTACGCTATAAATGTAGGTTTGGTCTAGACATTACCTTGATCTCTTCTGTGTTCAATTGGGATCTGCAGGCCTTTCTTCTAGCCTATCTGGAAGTCACCTGAACCAAAGTCATAAGCAGAAGGAGATGTCACAAGGAGGTATATGGTCTTCCTCTAAACCCCTCATAGAAGGGTTTTGTATTGTTCTCTGACGATCTTCTGTATGTTAACCTTTCCTCCACAACCAAATGTGAAGTTTCTTGGGGCCAAGGTCCACGTTTTATGATTTGTATCCCTCACATGGCTGATAGAGTCACCAATATTGAATACTTAACATCTGTTCAATAAATATCTGATAATGAATTGATTTGGCCATAAGATAAATAGCACAATGCTCATTTTTTTTTTTTTTTCAGAAATTTCTGGCTCATAACTAGAAACTATCACACAATAACATGAACTAGGAGCTTCTCAGGGGAGAAGCAATTCTCTGAGGGGCATAAATTGGAGATGAGGTGAAGGAGGTAGAGGAGGGAGGTGGAAGTCACTGAGGAGACAGGAGAGGCTAGAGTGGGCTGTCTTGGACCAAAGCAAGGCCTCTCTTACTGGGACACTATATTTTCAGAGAACAGCTCCCTTAAATATTGATGATAGGACTGTGACGGCCTAGAATTAAATTCCAATCCTGTTTTAATTTTATGGGCTATACTACATAAAGACCGAGGAAGAACATCTGGGCCACTGGGCCACAATGCACATGTTCACAGCTGGAAGAGATCATAGATGACCCGAGCTAAATTAGCTTCAGGGTGGCCACCTGCACGACATTTTCATTTCTCTAAAATTCTTTCCCCTGCCCATTTTGACCTGTCCCATGACTCTCCACTTAAACTAAACTTTTTTTTTCAAGTCTGTTTCCGTAATCTCTTTTCTCTCATAATTCTAAAGTTGGTTTTCATTGCCTTGGTGGTGTATGTGCGCACACATGGAATGAGGAACTTGCAGTCATTTGCTCAGCTGATGGCTGGTTGAGTTATCTCTCTTTAGGATATTCCTAAGGACAATTAGAAAGGACAGGAAATGGCTCCAGGGCTAAAAAGTTTTATTCTGATTCGGATAAGTGGCTTGAGTCAACCCAGATGGTGATACTTCATGTGACAGTATTTGAGTTAAAAGTCTTTGGAGAAATGACACTAATGACAATAGGCTGCCTTTACTGAGCCCTAACCAGGTGCCAGACACTTTCTGAAGCTCTTTTGTGTCTATTAGTTCGTTTAATGGACTGAGCTGCAAAATTGTGTAAAAAAAAAAATTCTTAACATTTCTCTGTCAACTAATAAAATAGACTAAGAAAAGAAGTATTTAAAGCTTTGACCTGTCATCTCATAGCACACATAGTTCTGAACAAATATACTTTTTAGAAATTTATAGTCTATACACATATGTTACATGTACACAGTCAATTATAATTCAGCTCTGAACTCCTGGATCTATTTTGAGTTTAACCTTTAAAGAATTATAAAAGGAGTAAGATGACATATGTGCTAGATTGTAATGTCAAAGCCATATTCTTAAATAAAATGTAAAAAAGGAATTAATTTGGTCATTGAGATACCATAGGATATAAAAAGTAGACATGAGTGATTTCAGATGTTGTAAAGTCAGCGTGCCAGCATAAACCTCATGCTATTACAACCCAGGCGGACAGATGAATTAATGGTTTACTTTTCCTAACTCTTATCTTCCATGTTGATAGCTTAGCCTCAAATATAAAGTGGTACTATATCATGCAGCTAAAATTCATTCCAAATTTTAATATACTCTATATTTCTGCCAACTATTTATTATTTTAAACATATTAAAATTTTAAGTGAACATTTATCATTTTACTTTCAATACTCTAAAGATTTCTATGTTAAGTTCAGCTGTACTTTATGGGGAAAAAAGTATATCAGAGATACAATGGAGCACCAACAATCCTCATTTCACGAAGTCCCAATTACCTCAGATCTGCAAACTTTCAAAAGCTACAGAAGAAATAAGACCAGACCTGAAGTTAGGTGACGGAGGGAAGTTAAAGGGGCAAAAAAGAAGGAATAATAAATAGAGGAAGCAGGATTAATGATTCAGGATAGGAACTGGCTCCCCTTAAATGCCTCCTCTAGCTGAGAAGATCCAACTGCAGCTTCCCTCTCTGCCTTTCTCTAACAGTACCTTGCTCTGAGAAATCAACAGCAACCCATCGTTCTTTGCTCAAACTTTCACAATGGCACATTCCTTGCTGTTTCATAATTATTTGTTTCTAGGCCTGCTCTTTCCTCAAAACCATGAACTCCTTAGTCTTTGTTTTGTTCACTGTCCACAGGCTAATACTGAACAAAATGGTATAGTACCTTCAGTGCTATCTGTCAGATGAATGAAAACACAAATGAACAGAAAGGGGCATTTAGGCCAGCAGAGAGAGAAAAGCTGGAATCCAGAGGAGAGAATCATATCCTATCTAATATTCATAATAATATAAATTTTCTTAACCTTTTGGTCTCCAGTAGCATGGATTTTTTTCCCTTCACTTTTCTAATTTATTCATTCAACAATCTTCATTGAGATATAATTTACATACCACAAAATTCATCTATTTGGAATCAAAACCACAAGGAAATGTCACCTCACACCTGCTGGAATGGGTACTATCAAAGAAAGAGACAATAAATGTTGGCAAGGATGTGGAGAAAAGGAAGCTCTTTGACACTATTGGTGGGAGTGCAAATTGGTACAGCCATTATGGAAAATAATATGGTGCATCTGCAAAAAATAAAAAATAGAACTACTATCTGATCCAGCAATCTCACTTCTGGGTATACATACAAAGGAAATGAAATTAGTGTCTTGAAGAGGTATCTGCACTTCCACGTTAATTACAGCATTATTCACAACAGCCAAGACATGGAAACAACCTAAACGTCCATCAGAAGAAATGTGGTGTGTACACACACACACACACACACACACATGCACCCCCACATACAGAGGAATATTATTCAGCCATAAAAAGAAGAAAATCCTGTTATTTGTGACAACATGCATGAAACTGGGGGGCATTATGTTAAGTGAAGTAAGCTAGACAGAGAAAGACAAATATTGTATGGTACCACTTATGTATAGAATTTAAAAAAAAAAAGTAAAACTCATGTAAATAGAAAGTAGAACAGTAGTTGCCAGGGGCTGAGGAAGGGTGGGGGAAATGGGGAGATATTGGTCAAAGGGCATAAACTTTCAGTTATAAGATGAATAAGTTCCAAGGATCTAATGTACAACATGGTGACTACATATAGTTAATACTACTATAGTGTATACTTGTAATTTGCTATGGGAGTAGGTTTTAAACATTCTCACACACTCAAAAAAATGGTAACTATGTGAAGACATGGATGTGTTAATTAACTTGACTGTGGTAATCATTTCACAATGTATACATAAATCATCACATTGTATACTTTAAATATATAATTATACTTGTTAATTATACCTCAATTCATCTATTTGGAGAATAGCACATGCAGTAATAATACAGTCGTCCCTTGGTACCCTCCCACGGTTCGTTCCAGGACCCCCACAGATACCAAATCCCTGGATGCTCGAGTCCCTCTGTACCCACGGGTTCCTCATCTGCTGTTACAGAAGGCCAACTGTAATTAGGAAATAGTACTAATTCCTTACACATGTATAGAGTTTTACATAAAAGCATTTTCACATATGTTAATGCACTGGATTCTTCCAGCAATTCTTTGAGTTACGTAACTTGGATTTTCTTGTCCCCATCATCCCTGTCGGCTACCCGAGTTTTAGAAAATTAAACTACTGACAATCACAGATGATTTGGGAAAATGCTGGGTTACAGTGAGCTAAACAAGCTCCCCTAAAGGGGGCTTCACTACTGAAGTGCCGTGCACACCATGTATCTATCTCTGCGGAAAACTGTGCTCTGCAGCTTACGTGACCACGGGACTTTTTTTCAAGGATCATCTTTGGAGACTATTTCAAAAGAATAAACTTTGGGAAACATTGGAGTTAATCATTCAGTGTTCATTTGGAAGCGTTTGTCATACGATACAACGCCGAGTAGATAATGGTGAGCAAAGGCGTCTGCAGACTCTAGTTTAGGGCATCATGGTAATGGGCACCATGAGGACACTGTCCACGTGCCTGTCCCCACCACAATGGTATCATGTCTGTCTCACGCTGGTGTTTTCCCTTTGCCAGTGAATATGCCCCAATAAAAACTACAGCTGTACACAACTTAACAGAAAACTATCAAATAAGGTCAACTTCTTTATTATCTTAATTAGCCAAACACTTTTAAACTAAAAAAAAAAAAAAAATCACATCAGATTTTTAAAAAAGCCATCTTATTCCTGTCAATAGGTTTGAAAATCAGGGATTTTCCTTACCCAGGTTTATAAGAAAAAGAAAATATATCAGGGGGTGAGAAGAACAATCAGTCAACATTTCCTGAACAGCTACTCCACGTCAGGTACTAGGGAGAAAGATGAATGAGACAAAATCTTTCCACTTGAGTGTACACAGTCTGTGAAACAGATAAGCATAACAGACATTATCATCTGATAAAGTGAACGCCACAGTAAAGGGATGGAATGAGTGATATGCAAGCACCAAAGAGGTGGCACCCAAACTTGCTAGAGGTGGTAAAGCAGCAGAGAAATGTAGAGCTTACACTGAACCTTCAACTATGAGTAGAGGCTAATGGCTAAAATCCCTCCCAACATTACCATTCTGATTTCTTTTACCATTTCACTTCCTTATAACAAAGTTATAGACTCTAATAAAAAAAAACCAAAAAACCATATTGCTTCTGATGACCATCACTGGGGACTGAGAGCGGTTACAGGCAGGGATTTCTGCACCTGTGTCCAGTGTTGTATTGCTCAATGACAGGGATGCCTGAGGAGTCAGAGAATGACTATAAGGAAAAGAAGTTCCAAAGGTGTGAAACGTAGGCTGGCATTTTCTTTCCTCCACATTGCTACTGTGGCTCTCAGATTTTCCCTCTCTACAATATTTCCTTCAGAAATGGGTTATAAATTCAAGTCTTTGATTGTGATGTCTATGCAGACAGCATTTGAATCTTTCTCCTTCGCCCTGACTTCTCTTCTTTGTGGATATTTCTACTTGGAAATCTTATCATCACCTCACCTCCCACTTTCATTGTCTAAAGTAACATCATTTGCCCAATCAGGCTTCTCCTTAGGACTCCTGGTGTTCTAGTGGCACCATTGTTCTCGTGGTAACTGCACTCTAAGGCTACCATCCAGAGTTTTCTCTGCCATTTACCAACACTCTTTCTGCATGACTCTCCTTCCACCCTTCTCTTTGGCCACTGCTGCCTCTCTAGCTCAGGTCTCCCCTGCCTACCTCAAATGAAGGAATAGCAATAGATTACCTCGCAAGCATTCCTGATGCAAATCTTTCTCTTCTTCAATCTGTTTTATACACTGCAACTGAGCTAACACTCCTAAAACAGAGGTTGCATTATGCCTTCCACTAGGTGACAGCATCCAGACTTTCCAAGCTCATCGCTAACGATTCCCCATCCCATCCAGGACATGACCCTGGCATCATAGATGGGCATGTAGGCAGAAAGCCTGCCTCTGGGACTTGACTCCCATGACCTTGGGCAAATAAGGAAGCCTAGCCATGGAGCTGTCAGGGGCCTGAATGAGAAAACCCATGACAGTGCTTAGCACCAAGCCAGCCTTTGCCCCCTCAATAAGGAGGGCTCAGTAGTTGATTTTGTGTGTTCCAGCCCTGTGCACATAGTGCTGTCCCTATGTGAGTTCCAGTTTCATCTTGCTTGTGAAACTTTCAGCATTCTAGTCCAAAATGACCCCTAACTTTCTCCAAAGTCCTAGAAGCTTTCTACCAGCTCCCCTAAAGAATCCCAGAAGCATCTATCTCAAAGATACAAGCTACTGCAAAGGTTCATCTGGTCTAACAACCTGCTAGCAGGAGTCAGTTCTTTTTACTGATGAATCAAGGCTGCCTCATATATATTCCTGATTGTCCACTAATTTTCTATATGAGTGTTAACATGGAATATATACAGTATATGAAAAAATATATTTTTCTGCAAAAAATATATATTCTGCATAATCTCTTTCCAACTACTTCATAAGCCCTTGAAGGAGAAAGACTTTTCTGATTCTCTCACAGCACCTAAAACATAGTATGTACTTGAGTATTTAGCCAACTTCAAGTATCTTCGGATTGTAGTTAAATTATTGTTCAAAATCTCCAAACTGGAAAAATGGACATCCATTTTTCTCATGGCTGAAAGAAACCAAAGATAAAATCTGAAAGAAATTCAATTAGCTTCTATCTTTTTCATGCTTTTTGGTTAGTAAAGTAAAATGACTCTAACTTTTTGTTTAAATATCCTCTTGGGTCTTCTATTTAAATGGTGGTTAAAAATAGTTGGCTCTAGAAGTGTGGCTGCCTGTTCAGGTTTTCATGGGAATGTGTGTTTGTTCATGAACTCTAAGGTACTCTTGGCTTCAGATATGTGCCTGCGTTCCCTAAGCCTGACGGTGTAGGGTGAGGGGAAGGAGAACCAGCGGAAATCCATCACGTGGCCGGAGCAAAGAAAGGGTTATGTTAAGATGGGAAGGAGAAGACACAGGATAAAGAAGAATGATCTCGGCCAGGCGCGGTGGATCACGCCTGTAGTCCTAGCACTCTGGAAGGCCAAGGCGGGTGGATTGCTCGAGGTCAGGAGTTCAAAACCAGCCTGAGCAAGAGCGAGACCCCATCTCTACTATAAATAGAAAGAAATTAATTGGCCAACTAATATATACAGAAAAAATGAGCCGGGCATGGTGGCGCATGCCTGTAGTCCCAGCTACTTGGGAGGCTGAGGCAGGAGGATCCCTTGAGCCCAGGAGTTTGAGGTTGCTGTGAGCTAGGCTGACACCACAGCACTTGCTTTAGCCTGGGCAACAAAGGGAGACTCTGTCTCAAAAAAAAAAAAAGAAGAGTGATCTCCTAACTTTCTGATCAAACCTTATCAGAAACCAAGTATTGTGCAAGTATATCCTTCAGCATATAGGTATTTATTTAAAAATTATATACATACACTATGTTGATTGATACATTAAATAGTATTACAATTTAAATGTCTTTCTCTTTTTCAGATAAAAAAACAAACACATTTATAACACACTTTGGAGATCACTGGGATAAAAGTCTAGAATCCACAGCTAGAGGCTGATTGAGTGAAAATACTGACGTAATTGAAGTTAAACCTAAAAATAATATGCCATAAGCCCAGGGAATAAAACCATGCAAATAGAGAGTATAAGCCCATATTTACATTTCAGTGTAAGATGTAAGAAGCCATTTTCATGAAATTAATTTACTTTTGAGACATGATATTCCCAGAAAAGGCTTCCAATCCTGACATTCTCAACTTTTGTAAAAATATATCTATATATAAATAAGATAGACACCTAATATTTCCATGTTGCCTTAAAGCAATATTGATTGTCAGAAAAAACATCTTCAAATCATCCCACTGGGCTTCAAACCCATGGGACCTGCAGTTTTCTAAAGGGTGTACATGACTGACAAAGGGGATCACATGTGCAATGCTTGTCCAGATCTAGGAAATGCTTGGGTTTTGGTGTTTTGTGTTTGTCAGCTTCAGCTATTTCTATTAATATTTATTAAGATATTTCTCTTTATGTATTATATTATAAAATGAAGGTCAAGTCTGACTCACTGCCCTCTTCTTACAATATTCGCAGTTCATTCCTTCCAGTTGAAAATGGTTTTCCCACATGACGTTTGGCACTCTGGGGTAAACATATAATAAAGTAATCAAACCTGACCAGGGCAGTAATTTTCATATGGTGAACTGAACGAAGTGAGTGCCAATGAGTGCAATAACACACACTTGTTCTTTCAATGTGGCGCAAAGCAAGCACCAGCAGATTCCATCTAGTGTAGACTTCAGAGCACCCTGGAAAAAACATTATCAATCTCTCCTAGGTTATATAGCTACTATTTCTCAACCTTTCTTTTTATAACTTGCAGATGCTGCCTACATTACAACGTAAGACCTCATCTATTTGAATGCCAATTATGCAGAATTATTAAATTCTGATGGGAGTACCTGACATTTGCCTCTGTTTTTAAACATAACAGTTTCATTGATATACAATTTACGTACTATACAATACACCCATCTAAAGGATAAAATTCAATGGTTTCTAGTATGTTTAAAAAGTCATGCAACCACCACTACAATCAATTTTAGAACACTCTCATCACACCAAAAAGAAATCCCATACCCATCAGTAGTGCCCCAGACCCTCAGGCAACCACTAATCTATTTTCTGTCTCTTTAGATTGGCCTGTTCTGGACATTTCACATAAATGGTATCATAATATGTGACATTTTGGAACTGCCTTCTTTTGCTTAGCATAATACTTTTAAGGGTTGTCCATTTTGCAGCATGCACTAGTACTTGTTATGACTGAGTAATATTCCACTGTATGGATATGTGACACTTTATCATTCATCAGTTGGTTGACATTTGAATTAATTTCACTTTTTGTCTGTTATAAACAGTGCTATGAACATTCATGCACAGGTTCTTATGTGGACATATGTTTTAATTTCTCTTTTGTATATTCCTAGGAGTGGAATACCTGGGTCATATGAAAACTCTATATTCAATTTTGAGGAACTGCCAGACCACTCTGCTATTTGCCTTTTTACTCTCTATGCCAGGCGTCCTCAAACTATGGCCTGCGGGCCACATGCAGGTGTTTTTGCCCATTCGTTTTTTTACTTCAAAATAAGATATATGCAGTGTGCATAGGAATTTGTTCATAGTTTTTTTTAAACTATAGTCTGGCCCTCCAATGGTCTGAGGGACAATGAACTGGCCCCCGTTTAAAAAGTTTGAGGATCCCTGATCTATGCAAACAATTTTTGTGACCAAACTGAAGTAAATAAAAATGCAAAAAAAAAAAAAAAAAGAATATTCTATTTCTCTAAAACAATTTCTAATCCTTCCAAAGTTTTAGCACTATTTGCATAATTACCTTACTAATTGCAAATTATTGTCTTATTAATGAGTCCAGTTGATATTAATGTACAATGAAACCTTTCGTCAACTGTTCATTTGTAATACTGAGCACCCCTAAAAGTAAACAAAAAATTGCATTCACATTTTCCATCTGCCTTTTCCTTAATTGTTCTGAATTACTCTATCCATTTATTTTTGGAATTTAAGGGCTCTGAGATACATAAATACATCAATAGGCTTCTGGAAAAAATGTACATTAAACTCTTGACAGTTTACCCTGAGTGGTCAGTGCCACCTTATTAGTTATTCTTGATCATTTATACTGCTTTATCTTTCCATATTCAAAATGCTAACTGTTTATACGCTCCTCTGGCTCCGATGATTGGAGAGAGTGATTTCAGCCTGGGAATTACATGACCTTTAAGTCAGATAGTCACATGTTGAGTCCCTTCCTATCAAAGACTGTTCACTCTGTGCAGATGATGCATACATTCAGGCTTTCCTCAGCTTATAGCCTTTGTTAACCAACAAAAATGGTATCTTCCAGTAAATTCCCTTTTCTATACCTAATTCAGGATCATTCATGGTTGTACTATCTAAGATAGCAGTCCCCAACCTTTTTGGCACTGGGGACTGGTTTCATGGAAAACAGTTTTTCCATGGACTGGGAGTAGGAGGATTGGGTGGGAGGGGATTGGGGGGGTTCGGCATGACTTAAGCACATTACATTTATTGTGCAATCAAACCTCTCTGCTGCCTTTCTGTTATAACACAGAGGCTCATTCGCCATTTTGTGGCAAATGTATCTTGCTTTTTCACTATGTAAACCATTTTTTTAAAATTATTTTTATTGTTTTTTTTTGTTTTGTTTCTGGTTTTTTTGAGTCTCACTCTGTTGCCCTGGCTAGAGTGCCATGGCATCAGCCTAGCTCACAGCAACCTCAAAGTCCTGGGCGCAAGCGATCCTCCTGCCTCAGCCTCCCGAGTAGCTGGGACTATGGGCATGTGCCACTATGCCCAGCTAATTTTTTCTATATAATTGTAGTTGGCCAATTAATTCCTTTCTATTTTTAGTAGAGATGGGGTCTCGCTCTTGCTCAGGCTGGTTTCGAACTCCTGACCTTGAGTGATCCTCCTGCCTAGGCCTCCCAGAGTGCTTAGGATTATAGGTGTGAGCCACCGCGCCCGGCCTTTTTTTGTTTCTTTTTTTTTGAGACAGAGTCTCACTCTGTTGCCCAGGCTAGAGTGAGTGCCGTGGCGTCAGCCTAGCTCACAGCAACCTCAAACTCCTGGGCTCAAGCAATCCTCCTGCCTCAGCCTCCCGAGTAGCTGAGACCACAGGCATGCGCCACCATGCCCTGCTAATTTTTTCTTTTTTTGGTAGAGACGGGGTCTTACTCTTGCTCAGGCTGGTCTTACACTCCTGAGCTCAAACGATCCAACCACCTCGGCCTCCCAGAGTCGTTTTTTTTTTTTTTTTTTTAATTTTTCTTTCTGGAGAGCCATACCCAAGTAGCCTTCAGCACGTGGTCTCTGTAAACCTATATTGTCTGTCCTCAATGAACTTCATTTCACACTAAACACAAACACACACACACACACGAATCCACCTCTCTAATGACAATCTGTATTTGGAGCCACCCCAGCACTGGCATCGCCGCCTCAGCTCCACCTCAGAGCATCAGGCATCAGAGTCTCATAAAGAGCGAGCAACGAGACCCCTCCCACCTGCAGTGCACGGTAGGGTTTGTGCTGCCATGAGAACCTACTGCTGTCGCTGCTGATCCAACAGGAGGAGGGGCACAGGCAGTGAAGCCAGCGATGGGGAGCGGCTGTAAATACAGATGAAGCTTCCCACCCCTCCCCTCCTGCTGTGTGGCCGGTTCCTCAGGGAGAACCAGCCCACAGCCTGGGGGTTGGGGGCCGCATGTCTGAGAGATAACTGTGTCAGTGGGAAGAGGCTTTGCTCCTTGAGCAGAGTCTGACTTCATCAGAGGTAACCAGACATTCCCTCAACTTCCTCTGGGGCGGCACGAACCTTCTCTGCTTCTCAAGGAGGCAGAGACCAGGAGAGCAGCCTACTCCTTCTGGAAATTCACCCACAGTTCTTGCCTGGTGTGCTGAGTACGGGCCACCCAGTGTGGCTTCACAAATAGTATCTGACTACTTCGCCAGACCAAGTGAAACAGATCCGCCACAGAGGCATCCTCCAGGAAAAACAGCAGTTCCTAACCTCCTTGTGCTGAGAACCTGCTATATTGCTCTTTATGAGCCACTGCAAAAAGTGGGATAGGATAATCCCAGTTTCTCCTTTTGTGAAATTCACCCCTCCACCCATACTTGACAAGGAGAAGCAGTTTCTAGTGCTTGCATCTTTTGCTAATGTGTAGTAAACATAAAGGTAATATCATTAAATTGCAGGTCCTGTCCTCTCTGATTTTATTACAGATCACTTTTTTCCCCTACGGCAAAATATGTTAATAACATAATTGTGTGGGGGAAAAAGAACTACCAATCTTCAATTCACTTTTGGTAACGGTCAAACTCTTTTAGAACTCTTAAGGCAAATTGTAAGGGGGGTGGGGGGGATATCTAACTTTTGGGAATAGTAATTGTGCATGAAAATATGTATCCAAAAAGTTCAATGGGAAATGTTACACTCCTGTGACTGACAAACAATAACTGTGCTGTTCTGAAATACCCAAGTGGTGGCCACAAAGTTTGTCTTTCTCTAAAGCCTGTCTGTATCAGTGCCTTCGTGTCTCTCTTGAAAATATTATTTTTTGTAGTAATCTTCTTTTCTAACCACTTTGTCACTGTCATACACAGTAGAGTCTCCAAAATGAATCAGGGAGGTTGAGGTTGAATAGATAAAAAGCATGACTCTGGCAAACGAGTGTTCGCTAAGGTCTGATCCTGTAATCTTTGTGTTGGCAGAACAAACACCGCTGTAGCATAACTTGGTTTGGCAAACCTTGCGTCAAAACAGGACCCTTGACTTAAGATACAGTGTAAACACACTGACTTCCTAAAGCCCTCAGTGGGTATGCGGTGAACGAATGCTTTGACCCAGACTCTGCTATGTACAACCAAATTAACTTGAAATGCAATTTTTCTTTTCTAATGCTTTTCATAATATAAGGGCAGCCCAACCTTCATGCCCCTGCCAAAAACTTCACAGTTATTGTCCAAATTCCTGTGAAGTCCAAAGGGGAGGTGGTATTCAAAAGAACCAACTGCTGGTGGACGCTGAATAAAATGAGATGTCTGTGAGGCCAATTAGGTTGGTCAGTAGATAAAAATAAGCATAAATTAGAGCAATTAAGTAAATGAAAATGATGAAAAGGAATTTGTGAGGAAAATTCTTTTTGAACAGATCCATCTCCATTATATAGGTACAAAGACTATTTTAATGAGTTCAAACAATGAACTCATTTTTTAAATGGCCTCACTGTATCTGAACCTCATGAAAATAAAGCAATGACTTTTGTTCTACACTGTGTAGATGAATAAATTTTATAGCTTTTATCGAAAAGTTATTTTCATTGAAAGAATATTGTACCTTCAGTATATTTGGACAGTAAAAAGAATTGGTGGCTATGTATACAAAATGAGGTCATTTCTCTGTTCCCAAAGAAATGACACCTAGGCGGAGAAGGAGAATAAATATTGTTTACTTGAATTTATCTTTCATTAAATTCATATTAAAACCTATATCATATTATAATTAAAATGTAACAAAAAGTTACACATTTCTATAAATTATTATAGCAAGTGTGCATTATTTCAGTAACCAGAAAAAAGCATTCGATAAAAAAAAAATTCCAGTGTGAGAGATTATCTTTGAGGCTGGGTTGAGAGAAAATAAGCTCTTCTTGCTGATGTTTATACTCTAAACTAGGGATAGACATCAAAAGTACTGGCACTTGTTTTGAAGGGGACCTGCAACACAACGAAAAGCTCTGCAATGTTGCTAGACGCTTCGTGGCCACCATAACGAAGCTTCCCGCAGCAAACTCTCTCTCCCTAGCCTACGGGAAACTCATCAGGCAGCCGTAGAGATGCGCCGTTGGAGAATCCCCTCGAGAGATAACCAGTGGCAAGAGAAGCACAGCTACCTGACAGCTGCCAACAGCCACCCGTTTGGGATCTGCCACAGTGATTCCTGCTGCGGCCACGCTGTCCTGGGTCTGCACCCAGACAATGACTGGGCATGGCAGGGACGCTAGACCCAGGTCACTTCTGCCCAACATGGAACCCTTCTAACAGGTGACCTCTGCTCCACTGATACAGAAAATGTCGGGCGCCAGGACGCGGCCACTTGCCACCTTCCAGGCACTCCGCATCTCCACCGGCCAGCGCTGTGCGTGGCCAGTTGGAGGGCGCCCTGCTGGGGCCAGCCCCCAGGCAGAGAGCCGCTGGGGCTCACGTGCTGCCGCCTGTTTCCAGCCACGCTGCTTGCATGACCCTGATTGGGTAATTTTTGAACCCCACTGTTTTTGATTGGATGTTAATGCTTGTTGTTGATTGGATGCTTTTTGAGCCCTACCAAGGGTATAAAAGCAGGAGGAGAATAAGGAAGGGGGTGGAAGGGTCAGAAGATGGGAAGACGCCAAGAGAGCTGTAACACTAGGTGTGCTGAGCCTGCTGTGGAAGAATAAAGGCTGTTCTCCGACTCTTCGTGTGCTGCTCGGTTCTTTCCCCGGTCAAGAGCTGTAACACTAGCTGCACACATTGCCACCACGGCACCCATGTACCTTGCTGAGACTCTCTCAGAGCTGCACTGCGGTCTGAGACTCTTCCTACTCAACCCTCCTTCCTTCCTCCTTCTTTTCAAAGGTGTCAGACCTGTATGACTGTCTGAACACTCTCCCTGGTCGTCTCGGCTCCCTCACCCCAGTGTCTTCCACAGGTGTTTCCACCACCAAACCTGTCACGCTTCTAATTGTGCCTTGGCTTCTGCTATCTAGAGGACCCAAACTAATGCAGCCTCCTTGGGCTCCAACCTACGTCCTCGTAGGAGAAACGGGATGCTGAGCCAGCCTTGGAATCCCTGCTGCATACACATGGATCTTAAAATGAGAACATCTGTGCCACCTCAGCAAAACAGCTTGAGCTCTCTGCTCAGACCTGGCTCCCCCGCTCCACTGCAAAGTAGCTCATTATACCTCCATACTAACTCTGGCTTAGGTCTGGCCAAGAAATGGTCTTCCTTTTAAACAATGTATCCTCAGAAATTACACAGCATTTAAAAAATAATGTTGTTACTGACAGTAGTAATAGTACTACAAAATTTACTTCCACTGGAGTATTTCTTAAAATTTTAAAAACCTTTTCATTCATATAATTTTCTCTCTTTTATTCTCATGTCACTCATGTGTTAGGGAAATCATTTATTAGAATATTTGATGAAGAAATTAGGCATAGATTGCCTTCGCTAGTATTAGTAGACATTTATGTTCTATAAAGGGGCAACAGTTGACACAGGACAAAATGACTGATGAACATACAAGGACTTTATTTTAAACTCCTCTCTTGGCTTCCATGATATCACAATCTCCTGGCTCTCTTCCCACCTCTAAGATCATCAGCCCACTTCACTGCATCATCTTCCTTCGTCCACCCATTTCAAGTGGGTAGCTCCTGGCTTTCTGTCTTCCCTTCTGTACCCTGCGGAGCCCCTGTAGGTGATCATACCATATCTACCCACGTGGTTTTCACTCTCTCATGTGCTCGGACCATTCCCCCTCCTATGGACTCCAGACTCACATCACAGTGATCACTGGACATTTCCACCTAGATGTCAGAGTACCTGTGAGGTAGGCTGATAACAGCCCCCAAAGATATCAGCTCTGAATCCCTGGAGCTTCTAAATTTACCTTATTTGGAAACAGAGTCTTTGCACATGTGATTAAGAATCCTGAAATGGGCAGATTATCCTGGATTATATGGGTGGGCCCTAAGTGCAATTACAAGTATCCTTACAAGAGAGGAGGAGAGGGAAATTTGACACACACACAAAGGCAAATGCAATGTGACCGCAGGAGCAGAGCCTGGAGTGATGTGGCCAAAAGCCAAGGAAAGCCAGAAGCCACCAGAGGCAAAGACCAGGTTCTATCCTGCAGCCTTCAGAAGGAACACGCACTGCTGACACCCTGATTTTGGCTCAGTGAAACTGATTTTGGACTTTTGGCCTCCAGAACTGTGAGAGAATAAATTTCTATTGCTTTTATCCATGGAGTTTATGGCGATTTGTTACAGTAGCCACAGAAAATTGGTACAGTACTGTGTTAATTTCCTAGGGCAGCTGTAACAATGTACCACAGACTGGGTTACTGAAATAACAGAAATTTATTCTCCCACAGTTCTGGAAGACAGAAGTCCCAGATCAAGGTGTTGGCAGGGTTGGTTCCTTCTGGGGGCTGTTATGGAGAATCTGTTCCACAAATCTCCCCTAGCTCCCGGAGATCTGCTGGCAATCTGTGGCATTCCTTGGCTTATGCTACATCAGCCCCCATCTCTGGCTTCATTTTCACATGATGTCTCCTTGTGTATGTGTGTCTCTGTGTCCAAATATCCCCTCATTATAAGGACACCAGTCATCTGGATTAAGGCCCACCCTAACCTAATGACCACATTTTAACTAAATAAAATCTGTAAAGATTTTATTTTCAAACAAGGTCAATATCCACAGGTACCAGGAGTTAGGATTTCAACATTTTTGGGGTGGATATAATGCAACCCATAACAAGTACTTCAAATTCAACATGTATCTTCCTTAAAAAAAAAAAGTTGCTCTTTCTATATTCCCTTTGTGAGAAGACAGCACCACCACCATTGATCGAGACAGAAGTCTTGGAGTTACCCTTGACTCCTTGCTTTCTTCTGAACTGCATATTCAACCCTGCTTACCATACCTCCTAAGCTTTTATTGGCTTTATCAGCTGCTCTCCATCTCCCCAGCTAAAGCCTTTGGGTTATTGCAATAGGTTCTTACCTGGTCCCCCACCCTTTGGTCTTGCCCTTCTCACATTTGCCCTCCTATCTGCTGAGCTCTTTGATTACACGAACCATGTCTCATTCATCTCGGAATCCCAGCAGGCTCATGTAGTGCCTGTCATGTGGACAGTACTAATGTTGATCATTGAACTCATTCAAGAAACTGCATTATACATACAACAGCAAAACTGTACCATTTGGAGTTGTCTATGGGATTTAGAAATAAACTCCCTTAAAGAAATATTATAATATTCCTTATAATGGTATTTTGCCAACAAATGTTTCATTTTGATAGAATGTACATGTTATATATTACTGTGTTTTACATATTATGAGTAAAAGAAATAATATATCATAAAGGAAAGACAGCACCTTGACCCTTGTAACTCATAGTATCTTGCTCTCCCTGCAGCATCTGTAATATTTGCTGATACCTCTGATTAGGCATTTCATTAGATGTTGCCTTAAACTCTTTCATTTCTTTTAAGATTACATCTTCTCTCACATCTAGATTGTAAATTGCTTGAGAAAAAGAATAATGTTGCATGTCTTTGAGTGTCCAAAAATGCATGATCTAGTGTTAAGCAGAATAGATACTGTTGAGTGAATAAACTTCATTGGCATCAATGATCACTTACGTACACTGTGTTAGGGGGAAAAAAACTTGAATTGTGCACCACTGTGTCCAAGATACATAATTTAGATGAAGAGCTTGCATTCTAAAATCGACAGACTTTGTTTCAAATTTCTACCACCTGCCGGCCTGTAACTTTGGGCAATGGATGCAACCTATTTAAGCCTCAGTTTCCTCACTGATAAAATGAGATAGCTCCCTTTAGTACCTCCCTTATAGGGCTATGGTATGAATTAACTGAGATAAAGCATGTAGAGTGATAAAGCACAGGGCCTGGCACATGGTAAGCTCTCACTAATCAGTGGCTACCGTCATCGTCATCATTTTTTATTTCTTTAAGGGCTTTGGTGGCTGCTTCTAGGAACCTCCTCTTCAGCAGCAGCATCTCTTCCTCCTCCTCCTCGCCACCACCACCATCAAAGAACATTTTTTAAGAACCTTGGAAGAAATCCTCTCATAATTTTGTGCTTCCAAGTGTTGGCTCTGGCAGGATTCTGTGGGAGTACAAAAGATCAGCTGCTCTTATCCCTGACAAAACCAAAACTCTTTAAGCCAGGACCCAAAGATTAGATGTCCAGGATTGACTTACAGATTTATTTTTTGAAGTTACTGTGTTCTGCCAATATCCTTCCTTGTTTTGTATTTCTTTTCACTGAACTTCACACCTGTTCCTCCTGCTACACACGTGTCTAAAAGCCTTGGCAACACACATGGGAGTGCCGCGGAGGTGGGTAAGGAGGCTTTGACTTTGTTCAACTAAAGAGCTCCCCTCAGGGCAACAACGTCAGAGGTCCTAGCCCATGAGAATTCGAAGTTAATATTTTACAAGTTGAAAGAATGTAACCAAAAGACATCATTCTAAAAACCAGCAGGAAACTAGTCATTTTTTATTACACACTGCCAAATCCATCATCTGAAACACAGGAGAACTTCTGAACAACAAAGAGAGGTCTCTGGGGTTTGGTAGTTTATTTTTCTTCTTTCTCCCCACCAGTCCAACTTCCCTTATGAAGAAGTGACAGTGCATTGCACAAGGAAAAATTCTGAATTACTGTCATATGATCCATGTCCCTGGGCTTGTTCTGGAGAGCACCAAAGACAGGAACGTGCTAGGAGACACAAGGACAAGATCCACTTCTGGGCAGGTTGGGGATCTCTAGAATTTGGGAATTAAGAAAGGAAAGAGGAGGGAGAAGGAAGAGGAAGCAAGAGAGAGGGGAGGAAAAGGAAAACGAGAAGGATGAGGAAGGAGGACAAAGCAGGAAATTGTCAGCCCATCTCCTGCCCCTCAACACAATGGAAGAGCACATAGCTCTGTTGGCGGGAGTGAAGGAAATGGCCACACAGGATTTAGGTTGGTCAGAGCTGAGCTTTCCAGAACAGCAAAATGCTAAGTTCTCCCTCCTCTTCTTAAAATTTAAACAATGCCCCAGAACTTGGTCTCAGCCCTCATCTTCTTGGTCTACACTCCCTTCTTACCATGGTCTCATCTAGTCCATGGGCTCTATGCCAAAGACCTCCAATTTTTATCTGCAGCCACAACTTCTTCGCTGAGCTCCAGACTCATGCAATTATTATAATCCACTGAATATATAATATGCATCTCAAACTTGACATGTTTAAGACAAAATTCAAAATCTACTCCTCTCTTAGGCTTCACAATGTCAATAAATGTACCCTTGGGTTCACCAAGATGCTTATATCAAGCACTTAAAAATCACCCTTAATCCCACTCTTTCAACTAATACCCACATCAACAAGTCCAGTCAGCTCTGCCTCTAAAACACATTCCAAATATTATCATTTTTCAATGTCTCCCAAGAATACTGTTCTAGTCAAAGACACCATCACCTGTCATCTAGTCTAGGGGCACAAACTCCTATGGGTCTCTCGGCTTCCACTCGAGGAGTCAGAGTGGCTTACCTTATGAAACACGCCACCTCTCTACTGGAACCCTACAAAGGCTTCCCATGGACTCCGAAGTCCTCCCCATGGAATATCAGGTCTTAACATCTTCTATCCCCTTCAATTTCTTGACACCATCTCCTCCATCTCCTTTCCACTCCATTCTAGCAACCTCTGGCTTAGTTCTACTTCTAGAACAGTCCAGGCTGTTTCCACCTCAGGGACTTTTTACTTCCCATACCCTGCGGCTCTAATGCTCCTCACTCAAACCAGGGCATCTTTCACTTCATGCCTGTCTCTGCTCCAACACCACCTCCTCCAAGAGGACTTTCTTACCCGATCCATCTAAAACAGCCATGCACCTCCAGCACTCCCTCGTCCTCTGCAGTGGGTTTTCTCCATAGCATTTAACACTATTTGAATTACGGCTTTTCTTAAACTAGTTTATTACCTTTCCCCATCTGCCATGAGGGCAGAAATTTTCTGTCTCATTTTCCACTATATTCCCCAGTCTGACATATAACAGATACTCAGTAAATATCTGAACAACTGTCGAATCATTGGGAATAGCTAGAAAGAGCTTCCTATAATCAGAATTTACAGCTTTATTTTCAAAGAGGTGAAGGATACACATTGGCTGGAATCATACTTGAGGATCACTGATGTCACTCCCACCACAAGGATTCCCGTGTATTATCACAGACCACACATCATCCTTCAGGTGGGCCTCATAGGCCAGACAGAAAAGTGCTAAAAATCATCATTTCCTATCCCACGACTATACTGTAGCCAAGCGGAAAGTCACACTGGAAGATGAATAGGAATGAAAGGCACTGTGACACTGTAATGTTATAAAAGGAACAGCACAATGTATTTTAAATGACACAATACGTAAGTGTACCGGGCACAACCTGGGCAGGGTGTGAAATCAGACCACATGTCAGCCTCGGGTGGTATCACAGAGCACACGGCTGGAGGCTGGCTGGGTTAAGAGGGCCTTGCAATACCTTTTACAGAGCATTTTATGACTTTTCTAAATTGAACTTAAGCACAGAATTGAGGAAAACCATCTGCCGTCCACATGTACCCTGCCTCATAGACACAGGCACGGCAGCATTAAAATCCAACGGGCACACCGTAGCCATGCCCATTCTGAGTTCTCAGTGAAGGCCAAAGATAGTTTTTGGCATTACGCTATCTTGTCTAAGTGATGGGAAACGCCATGGATTTCCATCTTGCACACTGCTTGGCTCCATAATCGTCATACCAAACACAAACCCCTTGCTGGTTTAAGAGTGCCAGAAAGCACTAGGGAGTCTGGCCCAATCATGTGCTGTGAGCAACTTGTGCTCATAAAGCAGGCCCACACAGAGGAACCGCTCTACACAGGGCGGGAATAGCTGCCCAGAAACATCCTCTGGAGAAATGCTCAATTGGCCGGGCTCCCCCTCAGTGCGGGAACAGCACGATGACTTCTGAGTTACCACTGGAGCCTTCCCTCAGCTCCGCTTAGGAAGGTCACAAACCCACTAGGGTTAAATGCTCTCGCAGCTTACGGGAAACCCACTGGCGGCTGATGCTGTGTTTTGAGAATAAACTATGTAATCTGCAAGATTTCCAAAATGCACGTTTTCTTCTCCAATGAGCAGCAGCACACTGCCTGAACTGTGAACTGCGGGCACTGGGAACCCCCTGGCTGCTCATCCTTCGGGTCTGGGGAGACTGCCCACAGGGAGCAAAGGCTGTTCTGGTGGCAAGATCAGCTTTCCACCCAGAGAGCGAAAATACAATGCAGGTGGCAGGGAAGAGCTATGCAGGCTTGCCCACACACTGCACGGCCCTGGGACCGGGCTCCCTCTCCTTGGTCAAGTTTAGCCCTTCCACTTCTCAGCTTCCGGTACTTTACTGCTTTTCTGCAGTGTTTTCACGGGCATTTCGTTAGGATGGTGGTTTGTGCGTGTTCCTGAGAGATCTTCCTCGGCAAGGATCAGCTAGGTAACTGCTCTTCCTCTTAATTAGTCTTAATTAGATTATGTGTAATAGCACGGAGTGCACAGGGAGGCCTGCTGATCTGCAGACAAGGAGTGGCTTACCCTGTAAATTAATAGGCCTGACCGGGATTATGGAAGCTAGCTGTGTAAACGGGAACGGAGCCCCCTAAGCCAATAGTCCTTGGCCTGCTGACACAGCTGCACAGAGTACCCAGTCACTGCAGTGCCGAAGGATATTCAGTTACAGTGAAGAAATCATAACAAAGACAGGAAACAGATCAGCACACTCTGGATTTAACACCCTCCCTGGGGAGCTCTGCTGATTTCTAGGCTGCAGATGTTTTTAACCCTGCCTTGAAGAATGTCCATGTCACATGCTTGAGCTAATGAAGGCGAGCACAGTATTTAAGCAAAGCATATCAGAACGTGGACCAAAATTACGTTATTAGAGTTCCCCATCTCTCCCTGAAAGGAAGATGATGCCACTGTTAAAATTTGTAAAAATCTTTTGGTGGAGTTTGCAGAGCAGTTGGAAAATGGATGCCCACAAAGCCTGGTGTTTATTTACTTAAAATTAGGTGTAAATGAAGCGAACTAGACTCTTCCGTGAAGATCTTGCTAGTCCTGACAGTTGCAAAATGCCTCAGCTGTTTCCTACTTTTTGCTCTTCGCAGCACTCTACACCAAGTGGAATAGAATGAAAGCAAGCCTTCTTCATTCAGCATTTTTAAACATGACTGCCAACAAAAACTGGATCCTTGACTGTTTAGAGTTTATGATTAAGGAGATGGCATATTCTTACTGGCAGGACATAGGTAGTTTTCCCAAAGTTACAGTAAGTTTGCAGAATTGGAAATTTATATTTTTAAATTCTTCTGAGTTACATAAATATGTCTAAGACTGCATAAAGATGTGGTTTGCCTGAGGCACACCATTTTCTTTGTGGCAAAGGCACCGACCATACACTGCCAGAAAAAGAGTTCAGGCAAAAGGAGGACTAGAGTGTTAGATAAACCTCAAGCCCAAAAGTTGGAAAAAGTGAAAAATGTTCAGCTCACTTGTGATCTGTTTTTGTCCCATTTGCAATTACTTTACTCTTCTTTATCTATAAAATGAAACTCTATCACTAATTTCCTAATTTACCCCTTGGAACCTCTCAGTGAGGACATTTTTTTTTTTTTTTTTTTTTGAGTCAGGGTCTCTCTTTGTTGTCCAGGCTAAAGTGTGGTGGCACAATCATAGCTCACTGCAGCCTCAAAGTCCTGGGCTCAAGTGATTTGCCTGCGTCAGCCTCCCAAGTAGCTGGGACTACAGACATGTGCCCCCATGTCCTAATTTTTGTATTTTTTTTTTTTTTTTATAGAGATGGAGCCTCACTATGTTGTTCAGGCTGATCTTGAACTCCTGGCCTCAATCAAACCTCCCACACCTCTGCCTTCCAAAGTGCCAGGATTACAGGCGGGAGCCTCCGCATCTGGCTGAAGACGTATTTTTGCTTCTCATGTTAAGAAAGCAACGATCATTTTAACTGCTACTGAATTGAGTCTCATGTTTGAATAGATTTCCGGTAATTTAGAGCAACTCTCCTTTCCCCATCTGAGCTTGCTGACTTATCCAAACAACAGAAGACATGAGGGTGAGCTGAGGAGGGGTGTGGAGGAGAAGGGGACCTACAGGACCTACATGAGGCTGGCCCTCTCCCTAGCTACCAGCACTGGCCAACTGCTGCTCCTGTGAATAGGTGGCTGCTCCTGGCCTCGGAGCTGATGAGGCCCTAATGGGGCAGCCTCTACCACTGCTAGACAGGTCCACCTGTTTAAAAGCCCCTCCTTATTTTACACCCCTCTGTCTAAACTGCTGTCTGGCAGAATTTATGATCACAGATTCTCTCTCCGTATTATCACTCCCTGAGACTTCTCTCTCCCAGATGAAGTTGTTTTCCCCAATTTCCTCTCTGTTCCACCACCACACCTGGTGGAGTTCTCATTTTGCACAGTGGATACTCAGAGAACTTGCTGTCTAAATAAACAGCCAGTGGATGGAGCTGGATCACCCAGACTCTAATGCGGGGCTTGGACTGATTCAGGACAGAATGGCTCTTAGGTACAGGCAGAGAAGCTCTCCTTGTCTTCAGATTTGAAGGGTGCCAATGAAACTTAGTCGGGCCAGCCAATCTGCCGTAAGTCTGCAAAGTCAACTGTTGAGTGCTCTTCTTGGGAGTTAAGCGGTGCCCAGCACAAAGGTCTACTTCTGAATGAACGACCACTTGGAAGAGTCAGCATGGACAGTGCCTTGCACATATGTATAAAAGCGGCTTGTAAGTGAAATCATAAATCAGACAACTACCCTCCCTGGATGAGCTCAAAAAGGCAGATGGTGGGAAGGTGGCAGGACGTGGGCACATAAAACTCGAGCAGAGATATGAGGGGTGTTTTGTCTACCTTAAAAATCTACTAAGGCAAAGTCCACATCAGGAGACCCTAGAGCAGCTTTCTCTGCACACACAGTGCAGCAAGTGTCCTCTGCATGCTGCAATGCCTTTGGCTTCTCTGCCTTCCAGAAGCTTCAATGGTCAACGTGGAGCCAGGGCCACAATATAATTTCCTGACTCTCCCACTATGCCTCTCAGCTATGAGGTAGGGGAATATAGGAGGAAAAATGATGCTTAGGACCTTCTCAAAGGAGAATTACTGCTCATAAGGTTAACCCCGAAATCAGTCTGGAAATCCAACAAAACACATGTGTTCAAACACACATATTAGTTTATCAGACTGTTGACTCTCCCTTAATTATCTTGTTTTTCAGTAAACCATACTGACCTCAAAGGACTTCCCAGGGGGGACTGCCCTGAGGTTCTTCCTTTAAAACGGGCAAGTGATGAGTGATGATTGATTAGCCTGCCAAATTCTTCACTTAACTCATCAGGAGAAAGAAGAAGAAAATAGACTCAGCTATTTTGATGGTGCTGTGAGCTCAAGCAAGCAGCATCAGTCAAACAGCAAGAATGTTTTTGACAAGAGACTTCATTTAAACACACGTGGAGTCCCTCTGCTATCATCCAAAAATAAAATCCTGGCTGGCTCGGACCTAATTTTTATTCTTCTTCTTCCATGGTCACTTGGGATGGGCCACAAGAGAGATGAGGATTTTTCATTTGCTATATATGCCTAAGGTTTTATGGACTTTGTCTCACCTTTTGAATGCTCCACCCCCACCCGGAGTTTCATTTTACGCATCGGTGAAAGCCTCAGCCAAGGGGAAAAGGTTTTCTTCCCAATGGAGTGGAATTCAGGAATTTATCTGTCTTAAGGTCTCGAGTTGAGCTAAATTATGCTACCTGGGGATGTTGCCAAAATACAGGTCTGCTCTGTTTTGAATCATGAAACCACTAGTGGTAACCTCACGTCCAGATATTTGAGATTAAAAACACCAGTACCTTACGTGTGTTTTACAAAAGATGGTTGCCAAGTATGCTATGCCTTCGACATAGGTTTCCTGACAATCTGAATAGTGGCCCTCATCAAAAAGGCATGTGAGAAGGCCAGGGCCAACTCTCTGATTAAGTGGTATTCACACATTAAAAGATGACCCAGTGACCGACCTCCCCTAGTTTCTCCCCAATAGGTTGCTACATGCATCTTCTCTTCCTTTCTTTCTGGGTCTACCATGTCCACAGGTCACCCCCCAGGTTACACAGAGATGGGATACTGTCTCAGGCCAGCCCTTATTAGATGCACATATTACTGTGAGGATCAGAGAAGAGCCGTATCCAATTATCACAGGATGCTTTGTTTCAATGTCTTTATAGCCCTGTTTCTATTTGTTAAGGTTTTGTCTTATTCATTTTTTGGCTGATAAGCTAACTTTGAATGAAGGTTGGTCGGTCAGTCAGTCAAGGCTCAATGCTGAGAAATGGCTGGCATATCTCTGACTCACATTCTCTCTCAAGAAGCAAACAGATTCCTACTCTTTCTTCAGTAGTAAAAGGATTTGTTAGGTCAGGCATGGTGGCTCACTCCTGTAATCCTAGCTCTGGGATGCCGAGGTGGGAGGATCACTTGAGGTCAAGTGTTTGAGACCAGCCCGAGCAAGGGTCAGACCCTGTCTCTACTAAAAATAGAAAAAATTAGCTGGGCACGGTGGCATGTGCCTGTAGTCCCAGCTACTCAGGAGGCTGAGGCAGGAGGATCCCTTGAGCCCAGGAGTTTGAGGTTGCTGTGAGCTAGGCTGATGCCATGGCACTCTAGCCCAGGCAACAAGTGAGACTCTGTCTCAAAAAAAAAAAACCAAAAAAAACATTTGTTACTAATCATCTGAGTTTATCTAAAAGATATTTAGATTATTCAATTTTTTTCTTCTAGTAGTTCAAAAAACTATATATATATATATACAGAGAGAGAGAGAGAGAGAGAGAGCACACTGTCCAATAGAAATATAATGCAAGCAAGTATAACTTAAATTTTTCTAGTAGTAGCCACATTTAAAAAGTAAAAAGAAACTGGTAAAATTACTTTTAGTAATATATTTAACCCAAAAGATACCAAATACTATTATCTCAACATTTAATCAATTATTATGAGGGATTTTCTTTCTTTTATCTTCCAAATCTGGGGTGGAGTTGAGACTTACAGCATATTTCAATTTGAACTGGCCACATTGTCAGGTACTCAGTGGTCAGCTGCAGGTGTCGCATGTGGCTACCACACTAGCGAGCTCAGGTGTAGTGCTGCCCCGCACCCACTCACTTAAATGGGGACTTAGGCAAAGGGGAGAATAAGAAAGGACTTCTCTTCCACACGGTAGCAAATTGAAATGTATAGATATTGAGATGTAAATAAATGATAGCATATCTAAAACTACTCTTAAGTCATTTTTGTACTACAGTAAAATAATTCAAGCTGCTTTTTCCCCTTTTGGGGTAAAGGGAATGGGGATACTTAATAATGAATTGCCACAGGCACTCTGGAATCCAGTCTGGCGGTTCATCTAAAGATCAAACAGTCACCATATGACTCAACAATTCCGCTCCTAGGTTTATACCCAAGAAAACTGAAAACACAAGTCTACACAAAAACTTGTACATGGGCCGGGCGCGGTGGCTCACGCCTGTAATCCTAGCACTCTGGGAGGCCGAGGCGGGCGGATTGCTTGAGGTCAGGAGTTCGAAACCAGCCTGAGCAAGAGCGAGACCCCCGTGTCTACTATAAATAGAAAGAAATTAATTGGCCAACTAATATATATATATAAAAAAATTAGCCGGGCATGGTGGCGCATGCCTGCCTGTAGTCCCAGCTACTTGGGAGACTGAGGCAGAAGGATCACTTGAGCCCAGGAGTTTGAGGTTGCTGTGAGCTAGGCTGACGCCATGGCACTCACTCTAGCCTGGGCAACAAAGCAAGACTCTGTCTCAAAAAAAAACCCAAACAAACAAAAAAAAAACTTGTACATGAATGTTCATAGCACCATTATTTGTAACAGCCAAAAAGCAGAAACTACCCAGAGTTATGATGACACCACTGTACTCTAGGTGGTGTGACAGAGTGAGACTCTATCTCAAAAAATAAAACAAACAAACAAAAAAAAAACAGAGGGAAAGAAGTATTGCTACATACCACCACATGGATTAACCTTGAAGAGAATGAGCTAAGTGAAATAAGCCAGACACAAAAGACACCGTATGTATGATTCCACTGATACGAAATGTCCAGAATAGGCAAATCCACAGAATCAGAGAGCAGCTTAGTGGTGAAAGTGCCAAGGGTGAGAGGGAGCTGGGGGCAAATGGAAAACAATTGCTAATGGGTACAATGATTCTTTCTGGGATGATGAAAATGTTCTAAATTGATTGTGGTGATGGTTGCACAACGGTGGATACACAATACTGAATTGTACACTTTAAATAGGTGAATTGCATGATATATAAACTCTTTCCCTATAAAGCTGTTATAAAAAAAAAACTAACAAATGAAGACTGCCGCCTGCTGTCTGAGGCCTGTCCACCCACGTGCATTTGATCAGGTTTACCACTGTCCGAGGTTGAACGTGGGACCACAAGGATATGGGTTTATGAGCATTCTACCAATGCAAACAGACAATGGCTGAAACACTGAAGCCTGCATGTTTTATTTCAAAAAGGCAAAGTTGAGCAGCGCCAGTTTAACTTCTCCCTAGCCAGAGCGCAATAACAGAAGCAAAGTGCAATATCTTAGATTTAAGCCCTCCCAAGCTCCAGTGGGAGACCCAGGTCTTCTGACAGCTCAGGAGGACGGCAGCATGTGGGGAGTGGAAGAGGGGGTGGCAGGTTCTGTGAACCCCAGGCTCAAATTGAGGGAATCCCTACGTGCTCTCCCTGTTCCCACTGCCCTCCTCCTCCTGCTCGGCTCCGCCCCCCTCACCACTGCCTCCTCCTCAGGATTCATCCCCCAAAGGAGCTTCCAACCTCAGAGCTGGCTTTCAGCATCAGCTCTTCCAGAGAGTGATTTGCTGACCCTTGGCAGGGTACTCGCTGATTTTCATTTCATACTCCCTTTACAATGTTTTATTTTAGGCCTGGTTTATCGTTGTTTTGTCTGCCTCCCCAAAATCATAAATGTCCCCAATTTTTAAAAGTTGCTATTATCTGTACCTGACTAAAAATCATTGCATATAAGACATTTGGTGACCAGATGCAGTGGCTCAGGCCTGTAATCCCAGCACTTTGGGAGGTCAAGGTGAGGGGACCGCTTGAGCCCAGGAGTTGGAGGCTGCAGTGAGCTGTGATAGCACAAGTGGATTCTAGCCTGGGTGATGGAGAGAGATCTTGTCTCTAAAGAAAAAACAAAGACATTTGATAATAACCAATATAAAAGATCTAGATCTATTAAAATAAAGTAATAAACCAGAGAGAGACAGAGAGAAATAATCTGTTGCCTGATCATCTCAATGCAATGAAAGGTGTCGTAAACATGAGTGTGCCTGGGATTCCTCCAGGAGGCCGGGAGCTGAGCTCGCGGTGCCTGTGCCCCAGCTCCAGGTGTCCCTCGGTGACCCTCAATCTCAGCCGGCAGATGCTATCAGTTACACAGTAAGAGTCAGCGACATCGTGGAGTCACAGATGTAAGTGTCTTGTCTTTCCTATCTTTCTTCTTTCTCACTGCATTCCTGTTGTCACAAGTCCATCATCAGCTTATTCACTGGTGACAGCTACAGCTCTCTTCCCCTACCCTTCAACTTCCACTTTCTCTTCTTTCTGCATAAAGCTATGTTGTAAATCAGACTGCTCTGTTAAAACACTTTCAGAGACCAGTCATTTTAACAGAATCAGGTTGAAATTCTTTTGTCTAGTTTTCCAGCTTGCCTGCCTGGCTCATCCCCTGCACCTGAGCCCTCCCTGGCAGGAAGATTTTAGACTGTTTCCCTGCCTGGGGCCTTTTCTCCCCATCCCTATACACCTCCTGAGCTAACTCCTGCTTCTCTGCCTGTGCTCACCCAGAGACTCGGGTTGCTGCATGGTTCTCCTTTTCCTTTCCTCATTTCCTCCTGTCTGGATTCATCTTCACTGTAAAGCTCCACTGATACTGACTTGGGTGATCTGCTGTTGTCTCATGTGAGTGCCTTCTGTCCTTGGAGAGCAAGGATCATGATTCATCACTCTGGATGCTCCACAGCAGCTACTGCATCCCAGGTGCCTACCAGACACAGCACCTAATGACTACCACTTGATGTTGGATCTCAGAGGTGGGTGTGTATGTGTATCCCTCCCTTGAACAGGCCCCAGTCCTTTTCCCCATGAAGACAGGTGCTTAATGCTCCTTGCTGCTAATGATACGCCTTCATTCTGTTTCTTCTGCCCGGAGGCTCTTTCTCCCCCTGACTGCCTGGGGAACCTGCTCATGTTAACGACCCTCCCTTAAACAGTCATTCCTCTCTTCCTCCCCTCTCTGCAGAATTAACAACTTCAGAATCCAGGTCCTCAATCCTCTATTTCTTTCCAAATACTTTTCAAACTATAGTATAGTTACGTTGATTTTTTTTTTTTCTCCCCTGGTAGACTGTGAGCACCATATACGAATTTTCATTGTAAGGCCCAAGACTCATGCGAATGATAAGAACTCACTTCTTATTCCTGTTGCAAGTTACACCCTTTCACAGAGCTTGGCTGAGGAGCCCCAGCAGGCAGTGAGGACCCTGCACCAAGGCCCAGAGAAGCTGACTCACTCCCGGGCTCTCTAAGGCTGAGGCTCTGCAGACTCCTACCTACAACTGTGGGGACCTCTATTTAAAGGAAGTTTCTCCTGAAACCATTCTCCCTCAAGCCCCTTTGAAGGTGACCCCTTCTTACCTGCTTTCTGGGAATAAAGGGGAGATGGGAAAAGACCTAAACAAAACTTAATTATGAAAAGTTTTTGTTTCACACTCCCCTGATTTCCTACCCTGTAACTTGAAACTTGTCTTTCCCAATCCCAGGTGCTAAGATCTAAAGCTGCTTGAACCTGTCATCTCTCTGAAATGTGAATCTCTTTAAAACAACTCACTGATCTCAGCTTGATTTTACAGGAAGAAAGCAATCTGATTAAATAATTTACTCTAAACTACAGGTGACTATTACTAACCACCATCATTCTAAAACTGCCTAGTGTATTTGTACTTCAAAAGACGCCTATTATCTTAATTAAGTTTAAGCAAAAAAAAAAACCAAATAAATGTAAGCAGGGCTACTAGTTTGAAGCAAAAGGACCCAGGGTCTTTCTGAAGGAGCAGACACGTGGACCTACCCTCTTAGGGATTTCCAGGACCTTCAGAACAGTGACTTTCTTCCTCAGTCTGCTCCTCTAACTGGCACTAGAAATTCTCTGACCCTCTTCTTCCCTCCCCAGTGCCTTTAGTTTGTCTTCTTCCTTTCTTAGATCTATCCATGCTCTGTTTTTTACTTTTCTGGATTTGAGTCTGTGTGCTGTGACTTACTGCTTCATTTTGAGTCTAAGCCTCTCTCTCCGCAGAATTCAACTACAGAAAATGTTCTCAGCTCACACATAGGCACTTTCAGGGAGAGGCCTCCCTGATCATGACTTTTGGTAAGAACTAGGGAAGCACCTTGAGTACAACGCATATATATTATAAGCACTCAAAACTCTTCCTTTCTCAAATATATGTTCAGCCAAGGAATTGTCCTACATATAGCGGTAAACATTAGACACGATCTCTGTCCTCATTCAATTTACAACATGGTAGGGAAAAATACATTTTTTTCTTTTACAGAGTATGTATTTGTAAGTATGCAAGGGGCTGCTCACTCCCTTCTTCCTACATCCCTGGCCCTTGAGATGGAAGCAGATTCCTATGTATGCCATCCCCCAGGCTGTGAAATTTTCTGCCTCTTCCAGCCTTCTTTCTCTTCCCCTACTCTATCTCATTTTCTTCTCCTTCCTTCAGTGCCTCAGAAACTCCAAAATTTTTCAGTTCTCCCCAGCTTTAGGTGTACCTAAATCCACCGAAGTGCTCAGCAAGGAAAAAAAAAGACTTTCAATTTTTCAGAATCCAACCTTTCTAGGTGTTTGCAATTACAAATAGGAAAAAAAAAAATTCTAATACTCTTTTCTTCTTTCCTTCCTTCCTCCTTTCTCTCCTTCCATGCTTCTTTCCTTCATTCTAATGCTGACTCACAATTTTCAAAGTGAGGTTAACTATTTACAAAAAGGCGGAGAGGGAGAGAAATAACCTAATAATCTTCCAGCTGGGAAAATGACTAGCTCATGAGCTCGTTAAACACGTGTTCCCACTTTACAGAACCACATCTTGGAGGAAGAAAAAAAGCCCAAGACATGGAAGACCACCTGATATCCTTTTTGTGTGTGTATGGTTCAAATACTTGGTCACTACCCAGAAAAGTGGAGAAAGTCACAGTCCCCCAGGGGCCATCTTCTCAAGACTGGGCACAGCTAAAGTGATTTTCTTCTGTTGGTAACTGGTAGATTTATGGTTTTATTCAATATGTCTCTCATTAACATGAGAAGCACAAAGAAAAATTCCATAATATGATAAATATAAACAGATTACTGAATTGAGAGAAACTGCCAAATTTTCTTCAGATTATTAATGGAAACACTACACTTTCTATTAAATTTACAGACACCTGCATTTGAATAATTACCAAATGACTTTATAAAGCCTAGAGAGAATATAATCTTCCATATTTGAGTCTAGGGATCTAGAACAGAGTTGGTTCAAAACATGAAAGCCTAAAAAATGCTTCAATACTTATAAAGTTACATGAAAGGGACACACAGTCAAAATGGAAAACCAATAATCTTGAGATCACTACGATTTTGAACAGAACTAATGAGAATAGAGTTTTCCATCCACCAGTTTTGCCAACTAAATTTTACTTCAGGTACCTGGAAAAATATATTTGAAATGAGAGTACAAAATATTTATTTTGAATTTTTGGAGGAAGGAAGAATATATTTTAAAAATCAGGCCGGGCGTGGTGGCTCACACCTGTAATCCTAGCTCTCTGGGAGGCCAAGGCGGGCGGATTACTCGAGGTCAGGAGTTCGAAACCAGCCTGAGCAAGAGCGAGACCCCGTCTCTACTATAAATAGAAAGAAATTAATTGGCTAACTAATATATATATATATATATATATATATATACACACACACACACATATATATACACACACATATATATATATATACACATATATATATATATATATAAAATTAGCCGGGCATGGTGGCACATGCCTGTAGTCCCAGCTACTTGGGAGGCTGAGGCAGAAGGATTGCTTGAGCCAGGAGATTGAGGTTGCTGTGAGCTAGGCTGACGCCATGGCACTCACTCTAGCCTAGGCAACAAAGCGAGACTCTGTCTCAAAAAAAAAAAAAAAAAAAAAAAAATCAAATGCAGCGGCAGAATAGGTTCTTGAGCCTTGAATCACATTATAGATGCAAACCCATGACATTGTATGGCCTAAAGAAACCTTTGAAATCATCTACTCCAACCCCTTTATTTTGCAGAAGAGCTTATTTGAGACCCAGAGAGTTTACATCATTTTGCAAACATCACAGAGCTAGTTAACGTGTAGCAAAAGAAAGGCTATAATTCTGATCTCCATGCTTCCAATTCAGAATTCTTCAAATACCCATATAGAGTGTGTATGTATATATCAATGTGTGTGTGTGTGTGTGTGTATATATGTGAGAGAAAGAGAAAGAATGAGTGTACAAATTAAATACTGAACTCTTAATTTTTTTTGGGGGGGGGGGAATCCAGTTCTCTTTCTCTCTTGATTAATAATGAGCATTCATGGAGTACCTTTTAAGTGCCAGGCACTGTGCTATAAGCACATCATTTACATTACTTAATCCTTACAACGCTCTGAAACATAGATAGTTTTGTTATCCCTCATTATGTAACAAGAATATCCAACAGCTAAAATATGGAATCAACCAAAGTGTCCATTAACAGATGACTAGATAAAGAAAGTGTATTTTTATACACAAACACACACACACACACACACACACACACACACACACAATGGTGGAATACTACTCAGCCATAAAAAAATAACTAAATCATGTCTTATGCAGCAACATAGATGGAACTGGAGGCCATTATCCTTAGTGAAATAACTCAGAAGTGGAAAGTCGAATATGGAATGTTCTCCCTTATACGTGGGAGACAAACAATGGGTACGCATCAATATACAGAGTGAAATAATAGACACAGCAGACTCTAAAAGGTGGGAGAGTGGGAGGGGTGTGAGGGATTAAAAATTACCTATTGGGTACAATGTACACTACTTGGGAGATGGGTATGCTAAAAGCCCAGATTCGCCACTATGCAATGTATCTATGTAACAAAACTTGCACTTGTACCCCCTAAATCTATAATAATAATAAAAGAAAATTAAGGCTTAGTGGTGTAAATTTACTTGTTTAAGGTGGTTATTTGGGTCTTCTGAAGCCCTCACCCATGGCTTAGGTACTGGTACCTTATAGGAGTACATTTTGGTCTGTCAAAAGTGGAACACCAAAAGCTTCTGAACCAAATCATTTTATCACACGCTTTGTGAACTGCGCTCTAAACGAACACAGCTGCTGTCAGTCAGCAGAGTGGACTCACGTGGCAGCAGTACAGCTGCTGCTGAGCGTGCGCAGCACGTGGAGACGGATATTACCTTCCAACCTTCTTTATGGGCTTATATCAAACAGATTTCCACGTCTCGTCCCCAACCTCCTCCACACAGCAAAAGAAAGGGACTTCGTACATGTTCTCCTCGCTTGCACAGGCCGGGAGAGGCGGGAGCGCGGGGAGTCCCAGCCTCGTTCAGAATCACTGAAGTTTTGCCAGCACTGAACTTAGAACAACACTGGAGACAGAAAGAAGAGGCGGCTCACATTCCACCCGGCATGCGGTGCCCTCTATTGTCCTGCGGGTGGGAGGGGAAGCCATTTGTAGGGTTGGCTGATATTTTCCTTTTATGCAAATACACTATTTGAAAAATCCATCTGCTTTTCATTACGTTTGAAATTCCCAGAGGCCAAAAGACCATGCCTCCTTCCTTTCTTGTGCACGATGCCCAACACATTATGGACCGTTAGTGAATGGCACATCGTTTTCATATTGCATTGACTAAGAAAGACATTTTCCCAAGAGTCTTGCTTGCTTCAATTTCTCAGCGTGTCGCACAAAGTGTATACATTTCCCAAGAAAAGAAGAATGCTTAAAGCCAGTCTTCCCTGCCTGCGTCTCCTCCCCAAACTCCCATTAATGCTCACTCACCTCTTCCCTGTGCCAATGGGCCCCCCCACCCCCACCTGTTTCACTCTTTTTCCACTCACACCTGGAGAATTTATATGTGAGTCAGGATACGATATTGCCTATCACTTCCAGCACAAGGTGGCAGCTTTACGACTCTTTTGGGGAAACCTTTGATGAGGCATCACTACTGCCACGGACGCTTTTAGAAAAAAAATATTTGGTTGTTCCATAAGGATTTTTTATAACTTTTGTTTTCTGAGAAGTTGGAAAAAAAATTATAAATGTTGATGTTGATGAGTAAAATGGTTGAGAGCAGGGCCTTTGTTGTATTTATCTTTGTACTTTAGTTCATGGCACACGGGAAGGTGCTCGATGAACACTTACTGGAAGTGTAAGTATTCATGTTTCCCTTCAATTATTTCCAAAAACAACTCAACAGTAAGACTTCCCTGTAAAACATGAGGTCAAACAAGCATTACATCTTGATGTTCCTTATCAAATGGCCCAGGTAAAGCACTAAATAGGAGATATTATGGGGACTTTCTCTTACAAACACAGAATAAGACACCCAGATGTTTTCAACAAGGGGGAAGAACACAGTTATCTCTCACTGATTTACACTGCCATGGAAATCTTGAGCTTAGAGCAAAGATTCAAGATCTAAAATGTCACCAGTGATTTTACTTATACATTTTCCTGTTTCACAAGAGAAAGACATGTTAGGTTACTTCCAATATTACAGGGCAACCTCAGGCATCGGGAATAAGAATGTAGCCTGGATTTCTGCCAGGACCTTTGCAGACTTCTGAGTTTGATTCTCCTGTTTCCCTGACAAGTCTAAAGTCCTCCATCATTTGCAGCATGTGAAATAAATTGATCTGTGCATGGAAATATTCATACTCATCAAAAAAATAAAAAAATAAAAACAACAACACAGTAACTACTTGAGTGTATAAAAAGAGAAGCATGTGTCAATCAGGGCCAAATGTCAGCATTTGAAAACCTATAAAAAGAATAAAACTAAAATATCAGAAGAAGCAGAAAGTGTTTATAGTGATGACTCAGAACAGGAGACCAATTTCACAATGTTTCATGTGGCAACAGTTGAATTCACCAAGATTTAAGACTTTCTTATTTTGTTTTTTTTAGTTCCTCTTCTGAAAAAAAAAAGTTTCTTCAAAATCTGCTTAACACTGTAAAGAATACTAAGTTCCACAAAACAAAATAATTTTTTTCACTCATTCATTTCTATCATGCTGATTTGTTTTTGATGTCTTCTCTTTTTACAAACTGTCAAAAACTAGAAACTTTCATTTCCTGAGAGTTCACCACCTTGTAGCTCCATTTATAACAAAATTACAACTTGAAAATAAACTCGGTAATTATTTTATGAATAAACTGAATTTGTAAATATGTTACATGATAATTTTATAAGTGGAACAAACTATAAATAATAATGTATTAGATTATAATTAAATTATATTGTTTAGTGATTAATAATTATAATTTAATATTATATGCAAAATATAATATTATTACATATTATACATATTACTAAGTTATAATGGTCAGAGTGCTTAATTCCTCACCATACATTCCACCCCAAAGGATTAGCCCAAGCCAGTGGTCCCCAACCTTATTGGTACCAGGGACCCGTTTCATGGAAGACAATTTTTCCATGAAGTAGGGGAGGTGGAACCCAGGCGGTGATGCACAGCCCAGTTCCTAACAGGCCTCGGATCAGTACCAGGCCATGGCCCAGGGGTGGGGACCCCAGGCCCAAGCCAACCAGAGTCAGCCTGTTCCCTCTGCCCATAACTAACCTTGGAAAAGATTTGTGACTCAATGTTGGTCGATGAAATGTGAGGGGATGTCCACTGAAGGCCTTCTGGGAAAGATTCATTGTCCCCAAAAAGAAGACAGTGAAATAAAACTTGGAACTGCTACAGCCACCTTGTGACCATTTGTGCCACTTTTTATAATACACACATTTAGATAGATCTTTCTTTTTTTTTTGAGACAGCGTCTCTGTTGCCCTAAGAAGAGTGTCATGGCATGAGCCTAGCTCACAGCAACCTCAAACTCCTGTGCTCAAGTGATTCTCCTGCCTCAGCTTCCCGAGAATCTGGAAATACAGGCACACACCACGATGCCCAGCTAATGTTTCTACTTTTAGTAGACAGGGCGTCTGGTTCTTGCTCAGGCTGGTCTCGAACTCCTGAGCTCAAACGATCCTCCTGCCTCAGCCTCCCAGAGTGCTGGGATTACAGGCATGAGCCACCTCACATGGCCATAGGTAGATCTTTCTAGGGGCAGGGCACTGCTCTAAGTATTAAGTCATCCAATTCTCACAATAACCCCACAGGCAGAGAATTATTCCCATCTTTTAGAGGAGGACACTGAGGTAATGAGAGGTTAACTCGTCCAAGGCTTCTCGCTAGTAAGTGGCAAAGCTGGAAATTGAACCCAGACAGTCTGGCCCCAGCACACATTCTTGTAGTCATGATGCTACACCAGCTCTCCATGAAAGCTGTTCTGACCCCCAGTACGCTCTCTGCCTTAAAAGTGTTATTCTTTGCTGGTGGCCACCAAGCCTTTAAATTGTAAAAGCCCTGCAAGAAAATAGACTCTTCTGATATGCCCTGAACAAACGGTGGGACTGATGGGGGGCAGAGAATACAGGAGTGAGGGCAGTAAGATTTTGATGGAGGGAGGAAATAAATGGGAAGGGTCAGAGAGCACAAGGTCTACTGGACTTCACCAGGGGAGAACTGGGGCAACACCAAGCAAGAGATGCTGGCCCCTGGGGAAGGGGTCAGCAGAGAGCAGGAGGGTTGGAGCAGTCAGCAGTTTAGTGTAGACCTACTGTATACCTGGCCCCTCACATATATTATACACAGGTTTTATAATCTATATATCCTGCAAAGAATATAGAATAATATATTCTTGCCACTCCCATTTCACAGATGAGCAAAGTGAGGCTAACAGAGGTTGGATGACTTCCTGGTAAGGGGCAAAACCAGTGTGTGAACCAGGACTACTGACCCTACAGCCTTGCTTCCAAACTACCCACCACACTGTAGACTGAACACCAAGAGCACCAGAGAGAAAGTGAGAGACAGAAAGAGACATTCTAGTTCACGGCTGTGCTGAGGACTGTGGTTTTTCCTCCAAATTCATGGCCTGAGGACAGCTTTCCTTTTCCCAGGGAGGCTCCAACTGAACAACTCAAATCTTCTAATGAAAGTTGCAGATTTCATCAGCCTTAAGTTGCTTGGAGTTGCCACCAACAGGACCTACCCTCAATGACCAAACACTGGAAACAACCTAAATGTCTTCATGCTGTCTTAACAGAAAAAGAGCTGAGTAGATTTTTTTTCTTTAATTTTTCCAAAAATAAAAACAAACCACATTCAGTTTCAATCCAATTGTTGAAAAAACAAATTATTTCCCCTTCTCTCCCTCCCACATCTTTACGAGGGTTCATAAGTGAATGAAAAACCAGGAAAGCAGGGAGGGGTGCTATACTTAAAGTGGCTTCAGAATTCAGAGCGCCAGTGTTCGATACTATATATTATGAAATTGTGAAATATTTAAGAGCCATGTGCAAACAGCTGCTGATTTTGTCCAGACACATCTACGATGACTTGCTCTCCCATCATAATCTTGGGATGCTCTGAGCGTGGTGGTGTCTGTGCTAAACCAGGTTTAACTCCAGTGTTGACCGAGCCACTGACCTTTTGAGCCTCATCTGTAAATGCAGATAATTCCCACCTCAAAGGATTTCTGGGAAAATTAAATAAATTAATGGGTGGAAAAGACAATAAATATTTAAGACAGGATACTTGGCCAGGTGCGGTGGCGCACACCTATAATACTAGCACTCTGGGAGGCTGAGATGGGCAGATTGAGTTTGAGATCAGCCTCAAGAAGAGCGAGACCCCATCTCTACTAAAAATAGAAAGAAATTAATTGGCCAACTAAAAATATATAGAAAAAACTAACCAGGCATGGTGGCACATGCCTGTAGTCCCAGCTACTCGGGAGGCTAAGGCAGAAAGATCGCTTGAGCTCAGGAGTTTGAGGTTGCTGTGAGCTAGGCTGACGCCATGGCACTCTAGCCAGGGCAAGAGAGTGAGACTCTGTCTCAAAAAAAAAAAAAAAAAGAAAAAAAGACAGGATACTTAATGGTTTCTTTCATATGTTCACATGATTTTTTCTACAGGATTTTAAAAAATCATAATCACATGGCAATGTGGTATGGAACAATTTTTTTTTTTTTGAGACAGAGTCTCACTCTCTTACCCGGGCTAGAGTGCCATAGCGTCACCCTAGCTCACAGCAACCTCAAACTCCTGGGCTCAAGCAATCCTGCTGCCTCAGCCTCCCAAGTAGCTGGGACTACAGGCATGCACCACCATGCCTGGCTAATTTTTTCTATATATATTTTAGTTGGCCAATTAATTTATTTCTATTTATAGTAGAGACGGGGTCTCACCTCTTGCTCAGTCTGGTTTCAAACTCCTGAACTTGAGCAATCCGCCTGCCTCGGCCTCTCAGAGTGCTAGGATTACAGGCGTGAGCCACCACACCTGGCCTGAACAATTTTTTTTTTACTGGGGAGCAAGAAAGATGAGGCAGGGAGGATCTAGCCTACCCAGTGAGACGTCCTCTGGCTGGGACAAGAAGGGAACCCTGACTGGGCCAGAGAAGCTCTTTTACATCAACTTTCCCAAATGTCATTTGATGCCACGTTCTGATAAAGTCAGAAATACCAGCTCCGTTAGGATTTGCAAAACCACACAAATAAAACTCTCCCACTAAGTGATGCAAGCGGCTTTGAACACTTCAAACCCCACAAGGGGCACCATATCAAGCTCTGCTCTCTTACGTTTCCCCTTTCTCCCAGTGTCAGTCCTGTGCCTCATGTCCTACCCTTTCCACTTAGAAATGTTTGGAAAAGGTGCTGCTGGAAAGGACAGCCTCACTGGGCTTATTTAGTCATTCCCTACAGGAAATGATGGAAATTCCTAGCATTCCCATCAGGGAACGGGTAAACTCTGCTGGTGTCAGCCTTCAGAGGGGCTGAGGTGGGAGAGATGCCTGGAGCCCTCCTTGTTGCTGCAGATAGACGGCTTGAAATCTACCCCTTCTCCAAACCCAAAGATGAAGCCACGCTTCCAGGAAAGAGTCTTGAGAGAGGAAAGACAGGCAGCCTGCTTCCCCCAAGCCCAAGCGGCAAGAAGTGAGGCATCCACATGTTTGTGGATGAGCTTTCCAAAGAGAGCTCAGCATCCTCTTGGTCATCGCTCTCAATCCATTGAAAGCAGAAACCCACCACGCGCCTCAGAAAGCAGCTTTCTTTTTGGCTATGTGGCTACGCACGTATGTGCTGTGATTGTTCAGAAGCCTAAATGCTCCTCTATGCATTTAGACATTCAGTTTCTCTAAACCTCTTGGCAAGGAACAGCTCAATGATTTAACCAGAGCCACTGATTTGAAGTTTCAAACGTTTATCTCTTGGGAGGGAGCAGGGGTTGGAAGGAGGGGGCAGCGAAGGTAGTGGGAGCGGGGGTTGAGGGGCAGGGCTCAGGGCTGCGTTCTATTCAGTACATATTTCTCAGGCTGCTTCAACATGCCCAGGGCTGTGTGGGTCAAACTGTTAAAAATATACTTGCTAATCCACAACTATTTTTCAAGGAAAGAAAGGGAAAAAACTTAAAGCCTGGCTTGTTTGAAGCTATAGCTGTAGAGAGGCCTGTGAAGTTGTGTAAAACTATGCAAGGACACATTTCAAAGATGCACTTACTGACCTGGAAGCAAAAGGCATCTGAGAGCCTTTTTTGGACTGTAACCCCTAAATGATTTTTCAGTAGTTCCCTTAGAACTCCTTTTGCACTTAGTTTTTATGAAAACCTTGAGTTCTACTCCATAGAGAATGCTTCCTTTGACTTTTTTTGTTACTGTTTCACAGTTTGTGATTTTCAGATCTTTTTTTGAGCCCCAAGGAAATAATTTTGTCAAAGTTCTGTCAAACACAAACAACAAATGTTTCCAGCTGCCCACAGTTGCTCACTGTAAACCCTTAAATCCACCCGTGATTTTCACAGGCTGAACTCTGTATCTCTTGCTCCTTCATCATTCCAACTTCGGGCATGTATCCTTATATTAGATTATATTCCAAAAATAACACGAGAGAACCGACTGCGACCAATCAATGCAACAAAATCAGTCCAGGGCCCACAGCACAGCAAGGGGCAGAGCAGGCTCCAGAGAGAGCCCACCCGGGACATCCAGGGTGTTGCTAATTCTCTTTCCCTTTCTGCTAAGTATAATAATAAAGGATTCTACAGCTATGGTGATATTTTTAAAGAAAACAGTAGCTGGGAAATTAGTAGAAAACTATCATTGTACCATATATCCTATTCTATCTATAGAAAATAAAAATTAATATACTGGTATAACTCATATCCCAGAAAGTGAACTCTGCCAAATTGTAGCTATAGTTACAATCCCAATTAGCTCTGCATACGGAGGCCAAGAAAAGCTGACCCTCAAAGCCTGAGTAAAGCTTGGAAATGCCCACTTAATTAACCCTTCAAAGTCTCTCCTCATTGAAGCTTTTGTCAGAGGAGCAAAACCATCAGACTGAACTCAATCTCTCCTTTAGACACCTGCCCAGAACTTTGGGGACGGGGCTAGCAAGCTTGACACATGGAAAGGCAGACGAAAAACAGGAGACCTGGTTGAGACTAAGAAGCAACAATGAATCCCTGAATAAACAAGGGATGACTGTGCTGAATGCCATGCTAGAAAATAATCACGCATTTTGAAAAAGATCACACATTTTGCTCTTTGTTGTAATCCTGCACTGAATGTGAAAAAGCACAATAATCTTACGTAAACAGCCTTGACTTCATGTAGCAAATGCTTATGAATAACTCCATATGAATAACTTTGGAAACAGGTCCACGCAGTAAGGATTTGCTATAACAACAGCCCCTGTGTCTTGTGAATAATTAACCCCTAGCTCATCTCTAGTCTAAATTCAGGTTGTGTTTATTGTATTTGCATGAAGACATACCTAAAATTAGATAATAACGAAATGCTCTGTTATCCAGTCTACTTTTCCAAAAATAAAAGCCTACAATATTAGTATCTTCAGAAGTAAATCACATTTTTACATCTCTCCAGAAAAAAGGTTTCAGGCCTGTCACACTTTGATGTTCTGCAGTGGCTGCACCAAAATGTCCAGAGAGCTCTAACAGCCTCAAATCTCAGGAGAGTGACACGACAGCCTTGTGCTTTTACAGTGATATACCTTCAAAGCGTCCATCCATCTGGTGTCTCTCTTAACCTCACCAAAGCCCTATGAGGTAGGTATACTTACCTCCCTTGGTAGGTGTCACTCTTCTTATGGGCTGGTGTAGTATCTGAGGCCCACAGAGTTTAAGTAACTGGTTTCAAGACACAAGAGTAATGAGGGGCAGGGCCTAGAGGGCTGCCCTGTCTCCAGACACCTTCACCACCTACCCGTTGCATGGAAGAGACTTGGCTTTCCTTTAATGGTTAAAGCTTAACGAGACCTGAAGGAATGGGTTCTTGGCTTCTGCTGGATTCAACAACCAGATTTGGCCCCTTCTTACTGAAATTGAAAAACCATCCACCTTCTAAAGAACCAGGTCCAGAGTCCTAGGCCCTATAAAAATGGCAAGGCTTACCCAGTGGGGCCAGAATGGATATCTAGACCACTTTAGGGTTGCAGAGCTGCAGGGTCCCCCTCCAGGACACAGAGTTGTGAAGTAATCTCAACCTCACTGTTGGGTCCTTCCCCAAAACTATATTGGACTGAGAGTTAGGAGATCCAGAATCTTCTAACCCCAGCTCCAGCGAACTTGCTTGAAAGCAAGGACTTAATCTAACTGGGCCTCACCTCTCTTATTTGTAAAGTTAAAGGCTGATTTAAATCATCCCAAAGGCTCTTCCATCTGCAAAAATTCTACTCTAGCCCTATCCTGGATAGCCATCACCTTGCCTAGAAGCTGAACCCAAGGAGTCTCAACATCAGGAACATTTCTTCATAGACTATTCTAAGGTTTCCTGTTTTCACTTCATCTTTCTCTTCCATTTGTACCACTTGGTATCATTCTCTTCACGCCTATTTATGCTCTCCAATACTTGTAAGTTGTTATCCTAGCTCCTCTGAGTCATCAATTTGCAATCCCCATGCATAATTTAACCACCATAAATTAAAATCTTTCCAGCAACATACTATTTTTCATGTCTTCACCAAATCCCCACCCATCTGGCTAATAACATGGTTGTCAAATTTATAAAAACATTTTCTCTCAAGGGCACTCTTTTTAAAGAAACTTTTTGTCTTGGTTCTACTCTCACATTTCTACTGATTTCCAAAACATGCAGGCATTTCAACATTTATTTTGTCTTGTTTGGACAAGTTTGATTTTCTTCTTTATTTTTGCTTGCCATGTTTTTTGTCTGTTTGTCTTGTTTTCCTTTATAATTCTTGGTTTCATCTTTACTCCTACAGCTGCCCTCAGTGACTCCCCCATGGGGAAGCAGAACATACCAATCCAGAAACACGGAATAGTGTAGGAAAGGAGCAGGAATACAGGGGAGGGGAGGAAGAACTGAGCATGGGCTGCTCTGCCAAAGTCGGAACGGAGTTGCTGTGGGCTTGTTGCCACCGCATTCCCACGTTAAAGCCCTGTGTTCTCCCAGAAAGAAATGCAGGAGCGTGTATCCAGAAGGAAAAATGCTAAAGCAACTCAGGAGCCAGAGCAGCTGAGGGTTGTTAACTTGCATCAAAGTCCAGCCAGGAATTTTTTTTTTAAGCAACAGGAAGTAGTTTCATTCTCTTTCATATTCTCTCTCTCTTTCTCTCTCTCTCTCTCTCACACACACACACACACACACACACACACACACACACACACACACATTCTTTTCTCCTCTATCCTTCTCCATTTCCTCTGGCCAAGGCACTAGCCAAGAAGCTAGCTGGTTGGAAAAACCTCAGTTTCCTTGAACTGTCTTTGAAACTTTGCAATTCCCACTGGCATCTCGAAGTGAAACTGCAGGGTCTGAGCAGCACAGTCAAAGCAGAGTAGAGCACCTGTGTGTGGCAGCCTAGGAGGCGGAGGAGCACGTATCAGTTCTGTGTGGCTGCTGTAACAGATCACCACTACCGTGGTGGCTTAAACACTACAAATTCCTTCTCTTACAATTCTGGAGGCCGGAAGTCTGACATCAGCTTCAGCCGGCTAAAATAAAGACGTGAGCAGGACTGCTCCCTCTCCACCACTGCCTTGCCTTTTTCAGCTTCTAGTGGCCACCTGTATTTCTGGACATGCCACACCCATCTCTGCTTCCACCATCACAGCGCCTTCTCTCTGCAGCCAGATCTCCCTCCCTCTCCCTTCCTCTTACAAGGACACTTGTGATGGTCTTTAGGGCCCATCTGGGTAACCCAGGATCATCTCCCCATCTCAAGTTTTTCAATTTAATCACATCTGCAAAGTCCTTTTTGCCATAAGCTACAATTCAGGTTCCAGAAATCAGAGTGTTGGTGTCTTTTAGGGCTGTTGTCAGCCTCCCCCAGAGCATCTGTGTCAAGGTGGGTCCCCCTCGCTCACCCACTAACGCTAAGTTATGAGCAGGAGCCTGAGCAAAAGGTTAGAGATGAGAAAAAAAAGATGTTTCTAAATATCAAAATAGAGAAATCCCATGTATTTTGCTCCTGTCTTGCCACAGATTTACCTTTCCCACCATATTTTTGTCTAGTAAGCAGTCTATTTTATATCCGGTAGACCCAAAAACATCCCATCATTTCCCCATCCATGGGCTCAGCTCCGGCTCCACAGCCCCTCAGAGTTCTGAGAAATCGTCTGCCTGGTAGACAGAAACTCAGTTTCCAGCCAGCATCAGACCTCAGAGCCACAAATATCCATGTGTGTCAAGGGTCCACCAATGGTCCTGGTAAGGTCTCTGAGGGTCTGTCACTGTATCTCAGATTGTGCACCGAGACCGAACACAGCTTTGCTAGAACTCACCAAACCGCTTGTAACCGAAGGACTGCACCTCCTCCTCCTCTGCGAAGTCGTCTGTAGAAGAAAAGACACAACGTTAATCCTGGCAAAGGGCACCGAAGCACTGGGTCGGTGCAGGATTCAACTGTGACCATCTCAACTTGCTCTGTCCCCACCTTTGCCCATGATGCTCGTCACCATGGCATTCCTTATACTCCTGGATCACACCAGGCTTTCTGGGAGAGACCACAGGGTCTCCACTGGCTGTGCCCACTGCTTGGAATGATCTTCCTCCTGTTCTTAATGTGACTCCTTGTAATTCAGATCTCAGCTAGTGTGACCCTTCAAGATGGACCACCCAGCCACTCCCTGTCACCCTACTTTCTCTTAATATTGTTCTCTGGTATCTCCCTCATTCATTTGTGTGTGTGTGAATTTATGGCTGTCATCATGGTTCCTATGAATAGAGGCACTTTGTGTGTCTTGGTTCATGAATAAATCCCCAGAGCCTAGAATGGTGCCTGTCGGAGCAGGGGCTCGATGAGTGTCAGACGAATGATGGGAATAATCAACAGTCCAAGGGGTTAAGTCATCTTCATGTGACCCACTCCAAAGCCCCTCCTTTCAGATGTCTTGGCTCCAGGGTCATCTCTGTCACCAACTGTGGCATCTCAGGAGCCCAGCCTAACTCCTGCAGTGATAACCAAACCCTTCCCCACCCTCCTTCTGTTGGAAAACTGATTCCAACGGATGGTTTCCCAGTAAATACATTTCAAAAGGTGGTCTTGCTGTAGGAATTCCTAAGTGTAGAACTACCATAGAAACAAGCGAGATTCACGTCAGCCAAGTTTTCTACTAAAAGGGCCTAAAATTTCCCTCCTAATGTAGACATGATATGACATGACATGACTCTTTTTTTTTTTTTTTTTTTTTTTTTGAGACAGAGTCTCACTTTGTTGCCCAGGTTAGAGTGAGTGCCGTGGCATCAGTCTAGCTCACAGCAACCTCAAAACTCCTGGGCTCAAGCAATTCTGCTGCCTCAGCCTCCCGAGTAGCTGGGACTACAGGCATGCGCCACCATGCCCAGCTAATTTTTTTTCTATATATATTAGTTGGCCAATTAATTTCTATTTATAGTAGAGACGGGGTCTCGCTCTTGCTCAGGCTGGTCTCGAACTCCTGACCTTGAGCAATCCGCCCGCCTTGTCCTCCCAGAGTGCTAGGATTACAGGCGTGAGCCACCACGTGCGGCCATGACATGACTTTTTATCACATCAATAAAGAACTTCTCATTTTGCAGTTCTGCCAAGCAAGGGTCTAGAAAGGGCAAGCACTGTGCAGACACAATTTCATGTCACTTGTGTAAGGACACTTTTGATGACAAATAAGAGGTGTCAAGGCCAGGCCCTTCCCCAGAGCCCTAACCATTATTCTTTTTCTTCCTTCCCTATTTTTCAGTAGAGAGGGGGTCTCACTCTTGCTCAGGCTGGTCTCGAACTCCTAACCTCAAGTGATCTGCCCACCTTGGCCTCCTAGAGTGCTAGAATTACAGGCATGAGCCACTGAGCCTGGCCCATTATCCTTGAGTTGGCCACCAAGACCTCCCCAGCACTCAGCTTTCTCCCCATGGGTGGCTCAGCTCAAAGGTATTTAGTCAGCACTTACATGGATCAGAGATTGCCAGGCTGTGGGCTTAAGAGATGAGGAAGTCACAGGCCCTCACCTTGGCTTTCAAGACGAGAGGCATATGAGGGAAAACAAAGCCTCGGTTGTAGTCTTTTTCAACCCCCAAATGGGACACAACCTAGCTATATCTGAACCCTGACATGTTACAGAGAATCCAAGATGTATGATATCATATCGCAACATGCTGACCCTTAGAATGCTAGTTTATGATAATGCATTTATAAAAACACAGGTGAGAGAGCATATAGAGAGGTGTGAGATCTCTGCCATTGTCTCCTTATTCTGATGACAGAGAAGAGATCTTGGTTAGGAATCTAGAAGGCCAGATATTTATAATCAAAGCAGACTTCTTATGTCAGAGGTTAAATCTTTGGTTCTTTCTGCATGGAAGAACCTTCTTACAACCAAGAGAACAGCGCCATTCTCACTGTCTGAGTGCCTGGTTAGCCCAGGAGGTACAGATCAAGCCCATACTCCAGCCTGCTTTACTAAGGAATCTATCACATTCATGGCTGAGGCCGGCTCTAGTCTCAGTTAAAGAAAAATCCTTGGCCAGACACGGTGGCTCACGCCTGTAATCCTAGCACCCTGGGAGACCGAGGTGGGCGGATTGCTCAAGGTTAGGAGTTCAAAACCAGCCTGAGCAAGAGCAAGACCCCGTCTCTACTATAAATAGAAAGAAATTAATTGGTCAACTAATATATATAGAAAAAATTAGCCGGGCATGGTGGCGCATGCCTGTAGTCCCAGCTACTGGGGAGGCTGAGGCAGGAGGATTGCTTGAGCCCAGGAATTTGAGGTTGCTGTGAGCTAGGATGACGCCATGGCACTCACTCTAGCCTGGGCAACAAAGCGAGACTCTGTCTCAAGGAAAGAAAGGAAAAAAGGAAAGAAAGGAAAGGAGGGAGGGAGGGAGGGAGACCCTTATCTGCTGCTGCTTCTTGGAAGTTCATTCATTCATTTAATAAATACATGCTTGCAGCCTGGCAGAGCTGATGAGACATGAATGTCATTACCAAGGCCCCCCAGACGTCAGTCCCCCGAGCCAGCTCTACCCACTACACTGGCCTTGCAGCAGAATCCACTCACACTCAGACCCTGTGGGCCACGGAAACATCGCTGAAGATGTCACCGTGGAAACAAAAGAGCAGGTTTGTGCTGCGCCCCCAACAGTGAACAGCTTAAAATTTCCCATTAGACCTTTCTGTTCTCCCAGAAGCTTACTCCAGCAGGCTACCATTAGCCTGTTTGTTTGTTTGTTTTCTTTTTCCTCTCAGATCTTTTTCCCATGCAGCATTTAGTCTGACTGACTCCTCTCTCCTTCTTGAAATCTCCCTGGGAACTTCAGATTTCTCCTATTTTTGTTATGAAAGCAATTCAGTTCTGCCCCTGCTTCTACCTCCAAATTGTCATACTCGAACCCATGAGGGGTTCAAGAAAACGAAGGCCTTGAGGCCACCAATAACATCGCTGGGGAGGAGCCCCGGCTTCTTGTCTTAACACTCACCCCAAAGGACTAGGGGTTCTTATAACAGCTACTAGGAGGATAAAAATTTCTCTGTCTTATCCAACTCTAAGATATAAAATTACATGAGATAAAAGGGGTACAAGTAAGGCACCCCACATAAGTTTTGACTGGAATTATCAGGGAAGGTCTCATAGAGAAGTGCTTAAATCAGTCTTTATCCATGGTTTTTTCTTCAGGGGAGACAAGGGGAGACTGAAAAACACTGCATATTATATCTTTTTCTTGTAAAATCATAATAGTTTTCGAACTATTACGTACTCTGAGAAGTGCTAAGAGAAGAAAAAGAAGCTTGTTTAAAGCTTGGTGCACACAGTCCCTTGGCTTGGATGGTCCTTCAGAGACCACGTGCAAATTTTATCAGCTGCTCAGTTAACACCTGGCAGTATAGTTGGGCGTGTGAGGACTTGAGGAAGAGGAAGAGGACAAAAGCTGATAGGGTTGATGGTAATGAAGATGACCTAGATTCAGCTGTAACTGCCATAGGAGAAAGAATGATCGTCAGTGCTCCTAATGACTGAACATTCTAGGGCCCACAAGGGCTGACAAACAGGTTTCATTAAGACAACTAGGCCATTATTACATGCAATATTATATTCTGTTCTCAAAACCTCTTCCTCACACTGTGTAGATCCAAGCTCAGTGTGGCCCAGATTGTCTTCGTAGTTTCAGGGCCTGCAAAAGTGATGCACTCAAATAAAGAGATTCTTCCAAGACCAATCTCCTTAGAAACTTGCCACTTTCCAAAATCTGTCTCTGACAGTCAAAGCCACAGAATTACTACACTCCTACATGAGTAAGGATGTGGTTAAGATTTAAGATCTCTAAATTCTGCGGTGGCCATAACTCAATCCCTGCTTCTGACAGCAGTTTGTCTACAGGGAAGAAGCAACCTTAACATATTAAATAACAAAAAGCATTTAAGACTTGTAACTAGAGCTCAAGACCAGCCTGAGCAAGCAAGACCTCGTCTCTACCAAAAATAGAAAAAATTAGCCGGGCATGGTGGTGTGTGCCTGTAGTCCCAGCTACTCGGGAGGCTGAGGCAGAAGGATCGCTTGAGCCCAGGAGTTTGAGGTTGGGAGCTAGGCTGATGCCACGGGACTCTAGCCCAGGCAACAGAGTGAGACCCTGTCTCGGAGAAAAAAAAAAAAAAAAAAAGACTTATATCTGTAAGAAAATATTTTCTTGGCTTCCATAGCTGGACTTTAGCATTTTCCTTTTAATATCTATGGGCTATGCCATATTTTGCTTGCCTATTTTGAAACGTGATTTTTATTCATTAATTGTTTTTACTTTCCTTGGTAACTGGCATAGAGCCACGTTGGCCAGAAATTTCATGACAGAGAACACTGAACAGAACTGGGCTGCTGGTTTATTCTCTGAGCCTTGCTGCTTCAGGGTACCATGAGTTCAAGGGAAGGTTAGTATAGTTGGTTAAAAGAGTTAAGAATCACACATATTAAAATGTTCCAGTCAATCTGTGGACCAAGTTGTAGTACACTCCCTTTGTGTCGATGTGACCAGCAGTACTGAACCCAGTCTGTCTTATATTCCAGTTCTGGTTCTGATACCACCAGCTGGAAAGCCATTTGAAAACAGGAAACTTGTCACACTGTACCCTCAGCAACTAACACATTTACGGCACATGACAGGCACATGAAAATTAAGCAAATTAGAGATATACGTGTCTCTTTCTCTCCCCCTAGCTCATGAATTCCTGAAGACAAAAGATCAAGTCCTTTCCCTTTTTGAATACCCACCATGTTTGGAGATGATAAGAGAATTAATACTTAGTCGGTACCTACTGAAAGCCAGGTACTTCATATGTTGTTACATTTCTGTTTTACAGATGAGACAACTGAGGTTCAGAGAAGCTACATTAATTTGATCCAAGCTCTCATGGCTTGTGAGTAGCCAGACCAGGAGTAAGACCCAGGTCTGTGGGACTCTGGAGTTCTGCACCATGATGATAGCTGACCCATAGGCCAAAGAAACTGTACCCTGTGCTAGCAGTGTACAGTGTATAGAATCCCGAAAAAGCTTAGGAATTTGGGACATGGGTAACTCTGGAAAAGAAATAAAGATGTGGCTAAAATAGGAGGATTGGCTGAACATATGTTTAAGAAGCAGTTAGCTGTAATCAAAAAGACAATACGTTTGGGCAAGGATATAGAGAAATTAGGACCTCACACACTGCTGGTGGGAATGCAAAATGATGCAGTCACTGTGGAAAACAGTCTGCCTTTCTCAAAAAGTTAAACATAGAGTCACCATATGATCTAGCAATTCTATTCCTAGCTATGTGCCCAAGAGAAATGAAAGCATAGGTCCACACAAAAACTTGTACATGAATGTTTGTAGCAGCATTATTCGTAATAGCAAAAAAGGAGAGACAAATGTTCAACAAATAAATGGATAATGGTATACCCATACAAAGAAATATTATTCAGCAATAAAAAGAAATGAAGCACTGACACATACTAAATATGGATAAACCTTGAAAACATTATGCTAAGTGAAACAGCCAGTCACAAAAGGACACATATTGTATGATTCCATTTATATGAAATGTTTACATTAGGGAAATCTATAGATTCAGAAAGCAAATTAATATTTGTCTAGGGTTGGAGGTCTTGAGAGGATATGGGGAGGGACTGTTAATGGATATGGGGTTATTTTGGGGGGTGATGAAACTGTTCTAAAATTAATTATAATGATGGTTGAGGCCGGGCACGGTGGCTCACGCCTGTCATCCTAGCGCTCTGGGAGGCCAAGGCAGGAGGATCATTTGAGCTCAGGAGTTCAAGACCAGCCTGAGCAAGAGCGAGACCCTGTCTCTACTAAAAATAGAAAGAAATTAGCTGGGCAACTAAAAATAGAAAATAAGCTGGGCACGGTGGCGCTCGCCTGAATTCCCAGCTACTCAGGAGGCTGAGGCAGAAGGATGGCTTGAGCCCAAGAGTTTGAGGTTGCTGTGAGCTAGGCTGATGCCACAGCACTCTAGCCCAAGCAATAGAGCCAGACTCTGTCTCAAAAAAAAAAAAAAAAAAAAGATGGTTGAAAAATCTGTGGATATAAAAAAAATAAATAAATCATTGAATTGCACTCTTTAAATGGATGATTTCTATAGTTTGTGGGGGGAAAAAAGCAGTTGGACCTCACTGCCCCTAGACTCCCAACAGAGCTGGATAACTGATCCCTGACCACAGCAGATCAAAGGTTTATTATCAGGAGACTTTAAAACAAAAGTTCTCTGGCCGGGCGTGGTAGCTTCACGCCTGTAATCCTAGCACTCTAGAAGGCTGAGGCAGGAGAATTGTTTGACCTCAGGAGTTCGAGACCAGCCTGAGCAAGAAAGAGACCCCATCTCTACCAAAAAAATAGAAAGAGGCTGGGCACAGTGGTTCACGCCTGTAGTCCTAGCACTCTGAGAGGCCGAGGTGGGAGGATCGCTCAAGGTCAGGAGTTTGAAACCAGCCTCAGCAAGACCTTATCTCTACTAAAAATAGAAAGAAATAAACTGGCCAACTAAAATATATACAAAAAATTAGCTGGGCATGGTGCGCGTGCTTGTAGTCCCAGCTACTCGGGAGGCTGAGGCAGGAGGATTGCTTGAGCCCAGGAGTTTGAGGTTGCTGTGAGCTAGGCTGACGCCACGGCACTCTAGCCTGGACAACAGAGCAAGACTCTGTCTCAAAAAAAAAAAAAGTTCTCCTGTCTAGTGGACACCAAGACCAGTAGGTGGGGGGGACTAGACTGAGATCAGGGGAAAAGTAAAAGTTCACCTGCTGAATGTTCAAACCTGAGTCCTCTTCTCACTCAGTCAACCAGACTATCCTCTCCAGGCTAAAGATTAGAAGGTTCTTCCCAGGGGAATTTGATCAGCAACGAAAAAATAAATGGTTCTTATTTCAGGAGATCCTCAACAGAGCAGCCCAATCAGATCAGTTTAAAATGATGGTCAGAGTTCACAACATATAAGGAGGTTTCAATTAACCTTTATAATGCTCTGCTCTTAAATAGGACGAGATAGCCAAGGGTCACCAGACAAGTGACACAGCCTCTAACATGAAAAGACAAATATGAAAAATAAATACCATTGATATACCTACAAAGATAAGAGAAGATAATGTATCCATAAAATAAGAATGGGATGCTATAAAAAAAAAAAAAAAAAAAAAGCAACCATCAAGCTAGGTGTGGTGGTGCACACCTATAGTCCCAACTACTCAGAAGGCTGAGGTGGGAGGATTGCTTGTGCCCAGGAGTTGGAGACTGTAGTACACTATGATGATGCCTACAAATAGCCACTGTACTCCAGCCTAGACAACATAGCAAGATCCTCCCACCTCTAAAATAAATAAATAAAGCAACCATCAGAGAAAAAGAAAGAACTCTTAGAAATTAAAAATATGATCACAGAAATGAAATCTCAGTGGAAGGGTTGGAAGAGTCAAAATACTACAGCAGGTGGAAGAAAAATAAATAAAAAAGAGTAAAGATAAGAAATAACTAAAGATTCAATTTAGGGTGTCCAATTTCAAGTAACAGGTGTTTCAGGAAAAAGAACAGAGGGAGGGAGCCATGGGAGGAGTCACTGAACCACACTGTCCAGCATTGAAGGGACATGAATCTCCAGAATGAAAGGGCCCATCGCTGCCCAGCATAAAGAAAGGAAAGAGAGCCACAGTAAGGCACATCATCATAAAATTTCAGAACACTGAGGACGAAAAGAAAATCCTAAAAACTTCCAGATGGGAGGGGAAAAACCCAGAACACTTACAAGAATTAAAGAAATAAAAATAAAACAAGAACAGCTTCACAATTCTCAGCAACGAAGCTGGAAGCTAAAAGAAAATACAGCAATGCTTTCGAAATTCTAAGCATAAATTGTTTCCAATACAGAAGGCTCTCAATTCAATAAGGTGGTAGCATAAGGACTTTTTCAGACTGACAAGAGTCCCAAAAAATGTACCTCCCATGTGTACTTGTGTTGAGAAGTTACTGGAGAATGTATTCCAGTAAAATAAGGAACATACTGGAATACAGGCTCTGTAAGAAAAAAAAATAAATAAAAAAAAATAAAAATAAAAATAATAAAAAAAAAAAAAATAAGGAACAAACCCAGTGTGTGTGCATGTGTCTGTGTGCATCTGTGTGTGTGTGTGTGTGTGTGTGTGTGTGTACCCTAACCTAACCCTAACACTGAGCCAGTCAGAAAGCTCCAGGATAAAAATAAGAGAATACCTAATATGTCTGAACACATTGGGGAGGAGATTTGGGGAAGAGACCCTAGGGATGAATCATTATGTGTACTTTGGGAGCTCAACAAACAGAATAGCAAGAGGATTATTAATTGGGGGGGGGGGGGATGTTATGCAAGAAAGAAATATGACTTGGCTGTGAATAGCAATGACATCACCATAATAATATCAACACTGAATACTGACCTAAGCGAGATTACACTATAACTGTATTGGGAGGATGGAGGGGACTAGGAGGTATATGTGAGGGCTGTTAGGTGGAGGTGGAAGATGAAAGAGAACTAAACCCTCATTTGCTATAAAGGAAGTCAATTACAATGCCTAAGATTAAAAAAAAGCAGCAGCAGCAGCAATAGCACCACAAACTTATCTCAGAAAGAACAGGGGTTGTGAGAGAGCGTCCCATAAAGGGCTACCAACAATTAATTCTTCCCAGCCTTTCATGCCCAAGTCCACTTCCTTCCCCTTGAATCTGGGCAGGCCCCTGACTTGCTCTGGCCCATGGAATGTGGCAGAAGAGTCAATGGGTGACTTAGAGGCCCAAGCCTGAGAGGTCTGTCAGCTTCTGTTTTCACACCCTGCCTGCCCTGCTGGACTAGAAGCCCCCTGGACAGAGAGAATCACTGGGGGATGAGAGACTCTTGAGAGAGACAGAGATAGACAGACAGACAGACAGACACCAGGCAGCCCTCATCTGTGACAACCACTCCCGGTGATTCTCCAGACTCCTGTGGGAAGCCACGCACCCAACCCGGCCTGACTTACAGAATTGTGAGCAAAGAAACAGCTGCCGTTTGGGGATGGTTTGTTAGGCAGGCATCAGTAGGTAACTGAAAGAGAAATAAGTGCCAAAAGAAAATGGTAAAAAATTATCAAGAGGCTGCCTCTGGGAAATGGAAAATGGTGAAATGAATGTGGCCAGGGCAGGAAACTGTTGTTTTTCATAATAAACCTGTGATATTATTTGACTCTTCAAACTACATACATCAATAACTTTGATAAAAAATAAAGTGAACAAACAAAGGAATATAAATAGAAGATAAATCAGGCAAACAAAAAGCAAAGTGTTCAGGTCTGACAGATGCTGACAACAGGTCAGAGTGTGGAATTCAACCTGAAACAACAGAAGAAAAAGTTGGAACTTGGAGCCTTAAATACATGGCATAAAGTAGGTTTCCAACAAATGCCAAATTGAACAACACAGCAGATTCAGACTCTTTAGGAGCCAGGCTGAAGGACTGTGGACAGGAGCCAGGCTGAATTTAGACTCCTCTTTCTAGCTGGACTCAGTGGTGCTGTCTACACACGTGTGGCCATCTGCCACAGCTTATACCTGGATGCATCCCCAGCTTTTGTATACTGTATTTGTCATTATTCTTATAATAAAACAGTATGGGCCCATTGGTTGTTAAAATATTTAACTGCTTCCAACCAGCTTAGTGAGCAGCCTCTGTTCTGAGCATTCCTGCAAATTGTCCCCACGTGTGCCCACCATTACTACCTATCATCATAGGACACTGTCCCTACACCCCTGAGGCCAGATGCCCAGTGCCATCTGGACAGGAGTCTACAAGCCACCCTCCACTGGCCAGTGCTCCATGGAGTTCCTTTCACATGAGAACTGTGGTTTTCCTAGTGTGTCACCAAGTTGCTAAACATTTTGGGTATCCCCTTGATGGTGCTGTGATATTCTGGAAGACTTCCTTCCTGACACCAGAGGCTGATGTAATTAATGGTGAAGCTCCGGCTTTGGAATTCAAGGACCTGGGTTTGAAGACCAGCTTCACCTTATACGGGCAATAAATCTGCAACTGCCTCTCAGTCTTCCATAAGGTGGAACCTATTAATATAATTCCTCTCTTACATATTTTGGGGAGGGAAATGTGAACTGATAAATGGAAAACACCTGACACATATTGGCTGCTTAATACGAGTTTTGTTTGAAGTAACAAGGCAGTAACAAGCAAGTAACATACTCGTAATCCCAGCACTCTGGGAGGGCAAGGTGGGAGGATTGCTTGAGCTCAGGCCTGAGCAGGAGTGAGACCCTATCTCTACTAAGAATAGGAAAAACTTAGCTGGGCATGGTGGCATGTGCCTGTCGTCCCAGCTACTCGGGAGGATGAGGCAGGAGGATTGCTTGAGCCCAGGAGTTTGAGGTTGCCATGAGCTATGATGACACCAAGGCGAGCTAGCCAGGACAACAGAGTTAGACTCTTTCTCACCAAAAAAATAAATAAATAAATAAATAAATAAAAGAAGGCAGAGGCAATGATAACAAACTACTATGCTTTAAGGTCCAAAACAAATATCCCAGGACTTCAATGTTCATGAAATGTGGGATAGCTTTAGGTTTTACTTTAATCATTTGGTTTCAAAAGATGCAAAAACTCCAGACTAAGGTGACTATTTGGGGCCAGCAGGAAACTTTGTTTAGCAAAAAAGTAATACATGGGGTGGGTTCTATTTGGGCTTCAGCAAATTGGCACAGAAGTATCTATTTGCCATTGAAGATGATTAATCTTAACATATCCTGGACTGTCAAAACTGAAGAAAGACATCTTTAATCTTGATTTAACCCTCAGTGCAGTATCAGTGATATCTGCCCTGGTTTTATAGCTTTACAAATGTAAAACTTTATCTGGTTCCCTGCATAGTTTCCTTCCCCCCTGCCCCCCCCCCCCCACTTGCTGATATTTCTGGAATATAGTTATTAAGTATTCTGCAAGTGAATGAGCTCAAAGCAGTGTAATAAAGTGTTTCAGGTTCAGGATATTTTAAGGAGTAATTAGAGCTGCCTTCCATTCAACTGCTCTGAATGGATGAAGGAATGTGTAGTAATATAAATACTTGTAGATTATGCACAAGTATTACAGGAGGATTTATTTCAATTACTCAGCTGCTTTATGAATTTTATGTTTTGCAACAATAGGATCACTTTTTGATTCAGTGATACAGATTTCTGTTTAAGTCAAACTTACAGACACCAAATGACTCTAATTTCTGGCACAACTTGCTATTCTGATGCTTGTAAAAGCAGTGGATTTTAGGATAAAGAGACATAGGTACTTTAATTCTTCCTTTACAGTCAAACAAAATTGGGGGAGGGGTGTTTTTGTTACTACCCTTAGGTGGTCACGGGGGCTAAACTAGATTTCCCCACAGCCTTAAGAGCAAATGCAACATTCAGAACCTTTATACCTGCGTCCATCATGCATAGGTAACTACAGAGAAGGTGTTGAGCTTCCCTTTCTTCTATGAGGAACATTCTCATCCAGTCGTGTTAATCGTGTTAACACACAAGAGTCACGATGAGGACTTGAATTCCTGCCTCAAATTTCATAATGGCCTTGAAAGGGCCTACATGGGTGACTTGGCAAGAAAAACGAATGCCATCTACTTCTCTGGGGGCACAAGAAAATAAGTGGTCTTTGTTTACAAATAACACTGATACATCTTTTTGTTTTGAAATTACTTAACTATATGTATAGATTATCTAAATAATTATGCCAAGCCGGGCGCGGTGGCTCACGCCTGTAATCCTAGCACTCTGGGAGGCTGAGGCGGGCGGATTGCTCAAGGTCAGGAGTTCGAAACCAGCCTGAGCAAGAGCGAGACCCCGTCTCTACTATAAATAGAAAGAAATTAATTGGCCAACTAATGTATATATATATAAAATTAGCCGGGCATGGTGGTGCATGCCTGTAGTCCCAGCTACTCGGGAGGCTGAGGCAGCAGGATTGCTTGAGCCCAGGAGCTTGAGGTTGCTGTGAGCTAGGCTGACGCCACGGCACTCACTCTAGCCTGGGCAACAAGCGAGACTCTGTCTCAAAAAAAAAAAAAAAAAAAAAAAAAAAATAATTATGCCAAAGCAATATACCATAATTAATTACAAATGATGAACCAAAATTTTGAGTTTAATAGACAACGCTCGAGAAAACTCTGATTTCCTCTCACCTCCCACACTAAAATGCCACATTTAAAGGTCTCAAGGTGGCCCTGATGCACCCTTTGCCTCTCAAAATATTTTTCTTTAATGATGTTTACCCTATTAGCATAATATAATCTAAAATATCTAAAATCCAAGATAATGAATTAGCTCAAATCTCTCGTCTAAATGAAAATGTCCCTGTGTTCAGGTATCTGAACCTCAAATAGGGCACTTTCTTCTTTACCGGGGAGTCTACTGGTTTATACATAAATCTTTTCTGCTTGTCAGAGTGCAAACTCTTGGGAGCACAGAGGCTATATTTTATTCATTTTATTTGATGTTTCTACAGTGCCTTGCACATAGAAAGTACATACTAAATATTTGTCTACAGAATACATGAAAGCTAGTTAGGACTTGATGGCCCAATTGTAAATAACAAATAAAACAGGAATATGACAGCTTAATGGAAAATTAACACTACCAATGAAATAGACATGATGTCACATGGTTAAAAAACATATTTATACATACATCTGTCCAAATGTTTATTTAGAGACAAATTTGCTTAATGTTGTGATTCCTTGATGTCATATCCCTACTGAATAAAACTCAACACTGGATTTGAGACACAGATCTTTAAAAATAGTATGTCATCGCTAGTAGGCACATGAATAATAGTGGTTCTAAAAAACGTAGTGCTCCTAGGCAAATATATTTACATATATTTATCAATTTTCTACCACTATGGTAACAAATAGGAAAACTGTACCATTACTACAATTACAAACTTCACTATAAGTATGCTCCCTGCATTTTGGGTAGGGCTGATTTTTGACTACCATCCCGACTAGGACAAGGACAGGAGTGACGGCACCTGGAACTAATACTAACATGGTTCCCCACATAGAACACAACTCATTCCTCCTGCCGCTGAGGTCAGTTTTAACACATTTGCAATTTGAAAGTTACTTTAAATTCAAAACCAAAATGTTGCCTTCAGGGTCTAAACTATATCACTTGATTAAATTAACATTGATGGTTGATGGCTGGCAATTAACTTGCTGCCTGGAAGAAGTAGCAGGTTATAATAATAACACAGTATTAGAAGGACTAAAACATCTTGAGTTCCTATTGTATGCTAGACACAATTTAAGCAATTGATCTATGCTGACGTATTTAAGCCTCAAAACCACCCTCCAGGTAGAGGCCAATATTGTCCCCCATTTGACAGATAAAGAAACTGGGGCCCCAGGGAGTTGCCCAATTTGCCAGCAGGCCCCAGGCTCCCTGGTTTCAGAGCCCACACTCCTCACTACCACACAGAGATGGTCAGGTTCAACACCTGGCTTCACTAAGCATGAGTGTATTTTATGAGATGGTTATACACTGAAGCATATATTATCTACTTTAAAGTTGGACTATTTTACCTTTGAATAATAAATTATTTTATAAACATCAGCTAGTTTAACATTTCTATGTCATAAGAAAATGACCCAAGTGCGAAGAAGTGTGGCTCCTTCCACAGAGCTAAAGACAAGTTAGTTTGTCAAACATCCAATTTCTCAGGCTACTGAATAACACCTCACATGTTACTGAGTTATAATAGCAAGTCATTCAGTAAGCAGAAAGGAGTCATGATTAATCCAAGTCTAATAAATATTTAAATTTATATCTCTCCTCTTATGCTGAAAAATACATTTATTTTATAATTTTTAAGAGTACTGACTATTCATGATAAATTCTGAGGTTAAGAAAGCTCCTAGGGTCTCTCTCCTTGGAATCTTAATTTGGGATTAGGAATTTCTGTTTATATTGGCTTTCCCTGCTGTATAATTACAAAAGTCCCCTTTCAGGGTACGATATGGGTTTTGGCTCTTCAAATGTCACTCAAAAAGACATCAAATCACTGCTTGATTGAAAAGTTACTTCCCTTAAACTTTGGATGGTTGGTGTAGTTGTCAGCACTAAAGAATGAAATACTTTCCATGCAGAATGTCTATACCTCCCTGGCCCTTATGTAAAATATTTATTATTATCATTGTTATTGATCATCCACTGGTGTTACAGTCTGTTCTTGAAACTGGCACTTCTGACAATGTTTTTTTTCCCCATGACAAACCTGTCAGCAAGAATTGTGCAGGGATTGTTTTGGGGATTGATGGTGACAGTGGGCCAACCACATGCATTCAATCACCCCTAAGCCAAACCTGGAAGATAAGCTACACAGGGCAGTAGCCCTGGAATCTGCTTTATCTTTGCAAGAGCTCCAGCTGAAAGAGTCTCCTCCTATACTGGCTGGCTGCAGAGCACATCAATTCCTCAGCGTGAGGTTATTACAGTCATGAGCCCAGATGGTCTGCCTAGCTCACCCAATATCTCATAGAGTATGGCACACAGTAGAACAAACAAAGATGTGTTGACTGATTGAATGATTAGGCTGTGGCTAGGAGGGAGCCTGGACTAGAGATCTAACATGTGGAATTTCTGTCCTGGTTCAGCCTCTGGTGTGTTGGAACCCGGGTGATCACAGCCAGCAGGGGGTGGAGCAGAGTCAGAACTGCCACTCTGAAGGGTCAGAGTAGATCCTCCTTAACAGATGGGAAAACTGAGATCCAACGTGGTGACGTCTTGTAACTGGCAAATATACGACTGGAACCCACTTCTGGGTTGATCGTTCCTCAAGGGATAGGTTTCTGGTGGGAAATCTCTTTCCTAATTGCCACCTGGCCCTAGAGCAAGGGACAGACATCAAATCTCTTAGTATCCTCATGCTTTAGAAAGCACATGTTACTAGCCCGTCTCCCACCACCCCGACCCTTCTCAGACTCACGGTCTCATTTGAGACCATGGAGGGCTCATAATCCGGCAGCAGCACCAGCAGATGAGGTGCTGAAGACAGCTCCCAGGGTGCTGCCTCTGTCAGGGCCATCTGCCCCCATCCCTACCCCCTGCCAGCCACCTTGTGCTCCCAGCCTTCCAAAGTCCCAAGTCCAGTCCAGAGGTAGGAAGACACCTAAATGTCCATTAGTTGGAGGCTCCACAGGGAGGCAGCTGGATTGAGGAAGGAGTCTTGGGACCAGCCTGCTACCCCTTGGCAATATCTCAGGTTTACTTGAGTGCTCTCACCTGAGATATCCAACTCTCGACTCTGTTTATGTGGTCGGGGGGTCGGCTTAGACTGTGTAGCATCCACCCCTCTCTGATCTAGACCTGTTCACCTGCCCTCTTGTGGGGAGAAGCAGTCACCCCGTGGAGGCTGTCTTGTCACAGAGCCTGAGGGCTGAGGCCACTTACTCATCAATCACCAGAGCTCTACCCCAGATAGGACTCCCCCATCTCTCTTTCCTTGACATCCCAAAGTCCTCTCCAGTCTAGGAAAGTGTGCATGTGTGTTTCCTCGGGTGGGGGATTGGAGCATCTTTAGGTAGATAAAACCCCAGAAAAGTCAGAGGCAGGCTGGGACTGGGAGAGGGGGGGTATGGTCCCCACCCCAAGTAAGGATGACTGTTTATCAAACAGATTTGCACAAATTTGCATTGATCCCTTCTCCTGCACTTGCCTTTACACAAATGATATTGTTCTCATTGTCTTTGTCTGTATTCCTTGGTTCCCATTCAGTCTCCTCAAAAATGTACAACAATTTAATAAAACATGTCAGAGCAGAGTAATACAAAAGTATGCAAATAAATGCGAGTTGCCTGGGTTTCCCTGGGTTTTCCCCCTCCAGTTTTATCTGTGAAAAAAAAGGAGAGAGAGAGAGAGAGAGAGAGAGAGAGAGATTTAACATGTGGATTTTAGAATCAGATGACCTAAATTTGAATACCGATCCCCTATCTAAGGATACCCTTCGACAAGTAATGCAATCTCTCTGAGCCTAAGTTTTCCTATCATAAAATGGAAGAAATAATAATGCCTGGCATGGTAGGTGCTCAATAAATATTAGCCATTATTAAAGGGAAAAATAATAAGTCAGGATATTAAGTGGCCCATCAATAATATCTAAGAAGTTGTTTGTGAGCCCAAATCAAAGTATAGATCAATCTCATCCCTGGTATTTATCTTCCAACACAAGACCCTGTTCCCTGCCTTGTTGCCATAGACAGGTATCGGGAAGCTGAGACAGCCTGTGCCTTCTGAGGACACACACTGCCTGGCAGGAGGCTAGGCTCTGCCACCACTCTGCGCTTTCTCTTCTGGGACCCACCCTTGTTCCCACCAGGGAGACATATGTGTCTGACTTGCCACCCAGAAAGATTACCCACATGCTGGGTTTACCCAAAGTGAAACACTTTTTCTATCACAAAATGTGTGTCTCTTTTGCCATTTGAAAGCTAACACTTCAAGAGCCATTTAACTTACTTTGGCAGTGGGTACATGAGTTGTTCTGAAATAATATTTTAATGAGAATAAGCATTTATTAGGGAAATGAGACATTCCTTTATGACACTGCTTGAAAGCTATCAGCTGGCCGGACTAGATGGCTCACGCCTGTAATCCTAGCACTCTGGGAGGCAGGCGGATTGCTCGAGGTCAGGAGTTCGAGACCAGCCTGAGCAAGAGTGAGACTCCATCTCTATTATAAATAGAAAGAAATTAATTGGTCAACTAATATATATAGAAAAAAATTTAGCCGGGCGTGGTGGTGCATGCCTGTAGTCCCAGATATTTGGGAGGCTGAGGCAGGAGGATTGCTTGATCCCAGGAGTTTGAGGTTGCTGTGAGCTAGGCTGATGCCATGGCACTCGCTCTAGTCTGGGCAACGAAGTGAGACTCTGTCTCAAAAAAAAAAAAAGCTATCAGCTGCTAGCTTTTCTTATTCACACCATTATCAGTGGATGAGCCACTTAGGGACAGGTTGGAGGGGGTGGCATGGAGACAATCCTGGGAAATTGCATAGGAGACCACAGAGAAGATCTATACTTAGCAATAATTAAACCTCAGATTAAGAATGCCAAACATACCCAAACTAATGAAAAGTCAAAAGTATAATTAGATTGTAAATTTTCCTCTCAGAGGTAAGGTAGTCCTGATTCCAATGAGTGAAGGGAAAGAGGTCTCATTTTCTTTCCATTTCCCTTTAGAAAACATGATTCTTTCAGTGTTAAATGCAGTAGCCCTACTTGTTTGCTTATCCCAGAAACCTTAGAAAGACACCCAAAAGCAAGTAGACTGTGTGTGAGTCCTTAAAAACAGAGGGTGGGAGAAATATATTGCTTACTGGTACATTTTAAAGGTGTTATTGCCAAAAAGTATTTTAGAAATGTTTACACACAAAAATATAAAAATAAGCAACTGAACACTATGTTTTAATGGCACCAGCCTCCTCCCTGTGTTAAATTAGAACAGTGGTTTGGATTTCTGTGGTCTGGAGTGGTGGTGGCTGTTGTTGGTCATCTCTCAGGCAACAAGTACTGCTGTACTGAAACTCACCAATATCCCTAGCGTTCAGAAACAGGAATGTGATTTAGTAATAACACATCTAACTCTAGAAGAGTCAGATTCCTTCAGAAAGAATGTGAACATTTTATCCAAAAACCATGAGATTTATGGTGTAGTACAGCTAATTGAAAATGAAATTGGAAAGAAATTAAAACAAACGTCATGTTTTAGTAAGTTTGGAAGACTTTTAAGTATTGCAGTAATGGGGCATGTAATTTTCTTCTGGAGAATATATAAGGATGTCATTATTTTGGTACTTGTGACTCCTGGGAAGGAGGAAATAGAACAGAGACAGATGTCTGCAGAATGCAACAGATAGGTGGCGCCAAGGCTCACGGCAGATGAGGGATTACAGGTACACTCACTCCCAAAGCCTGGGTCATTACAAAGGCCATGTCCAAGATTTAAACCTTAGAATTAGAAAGTCAAACAAGTACCCTAAAAAGACATCTGACTTGCATAGGACTTTGGCAAATGAATTTCTGTAGCTTCTACAGTGTCCAGTGATTTTCTATTTGGTTAAAAAGTGTTTCATCCTGAGCAAGAGTGAAACCCCATCTTTACTAAAAACAGAAAAATTAGCCCAGTGAGGTGGTGGCCTCCTGTAATCCCAGCTACTTGGGAGGCTGAGGCAGGAGGATCGCTTGAACCCAGGAGTTTGAGGTTGCAGTGAGCTGTGATGATGCCACTGCCCTCTAGCCTGGGCAACAAAGTGAGACCCTGTCTCGTTAAAAAAAAAAAAAAAAATAGGTTAATACTTCGATTTTAGGCATTTGCAAGGCTTGGCACTGCCTTCTATCATTTAGGAAAGTCAAAGTCTAAGGAAGCATTGACTTTCTGAAGCATACTGAGTTAACAACTATGCGACATAATCAGGAACCCAGGGAAAACTTTGGGTTGGTTACCAATGGCAAAAAAAAAAAAATCATCCCACTTGGTAAAAGCAGCTTGGCTTTAGCAGCCTCAGGTGCAACTGCTTGGCTCCAGCCCTTCCTGGCTGCAGCACCAACTTTGGGTTACTTGGCTACTTAGTTGTCTGAGATCCATTTTTCTTCTAGTCTACACCAGAGGCTCTCATATCTGGTATCCTGGCACCTTCCAAGCAACACAGAAACTGGCAAAGCTTGTCTTTAGATGCCTACCCCTTCATCCTAGTTGCCAGTTCCTGCTTCTTCCTGATTTAGTTTCCACATCCATAATGTAGGAGTTAAAATGCCTACCAAAATGGTTTTTGAGAGGATTAATCACAGAGTGCTTCTAAAGGGTATTGCACAGTGGCTGGCACTTAGTAGGTACTAAGAAATTACTGCTGTCCCCTCCTGTCCCCTCCCTTACCAGCCACACAAATGAATGCAAATTATGTGGTAATAGTTGGCAAGAAAACCTCTTAATACAATATTTTTATAAGAGGCCTTCAAAGGGACTCGTCTACGCAGACGATTCACGAGTCTCCGGATCTACCTCTGGTGCTGGGGCAGAAGCTGGGGCCCTTTTTTAGGGAGTGCCCAGACCACAGCGGCTAAACCATGAGCCTTCCCCACGGGGCGGAAAAGGCTCATCTTCCGAATCTCACCAAAAATGTGTTTAGGACTCTTAGGTGTGTCTTCCATTTCAGATCTGAATTAACACTGAAAAGCACCCACGCTGCAATAATGCTCCTTTACTCAGCAAAAAGCACAAGGAAAGTTTCAGGGTTTAGGATCCCACGTGGGAGCTGATGGAGCGAGTAGGTGGATTATCTTTCCAAGAATTCAGTAACTACTGGCCTTAATGGCCAGCAAAGAGAACACTCACTTCTGGCCAAAACTTTCGCAGCTGAGCCCCATAACTTTTAACCATGTGAAACTCTTTCCTTTCTAGGGAGGATCCTTTAATGAGAGCTGGCTAAGGAATGTGCATGTTTCCTAAAATGTAAATGAGAAGAGAGAAACCGAGGTGGAGAAAGGAGGAACACACAGCACTGCAGTTTTAAATTCTCTAGGCAGAAAATGGTATCCCCTCTCCGGCGGTCGGTCACCTCCCTTCCAGGGGTCTCCCGCTGTGGAGACATACAACGCCCTTGGAAGGACGCTGAATTGGTAGGACATTATCGCTCCGGACAGTTCAACGCCAACGGGCTTTCCGAAAAAAATCTTCCAGAGCCCAAAGTTACTTTCCCAGCGCGTGGGGGCCCCCCGGGCACCTCCCTGGGACAGCAAGCCCGGCAGGTCAGAGCGATCGCTGCACGGCTTCTGGAGGCTGGGAACCCGGTCACCGCGGGGAGAGGGCATTTCGCACCCAGCCCTGAGCGCGCGGGGCTGTTCTCCCAGCACAGGACTGAGAACTCGTGTGTGAAGTCCTGCGTAAACACCACGCCGGCCCATCTCTAAACGACTCCCTTTGATCCCTCGGCTGAAGTTATTTATCTCGCATATAAATCAGGGTTCTGCTGACAAACCTCCGCGTCTCCACTAAACAGAAGGCTGCCCTGCAAAGCCCTTCTCCTTGTGATTCCCTCTAAAGTACCATGACATCTGACACTTCCATAAAACGGCCTGCAGAGGACACCGCCCAGGGGGCGATTAACCGGAGGATTTGTGTCACCCCCCAACACGGGCGGGCACCGGAACGAGAGCGGGTGTTTTCCAGCCAGTGCATCCGATGGAAGAAGATGCCAAGCTCACTTCCCGAGCCAGCTCAACTCCGCGGGCACCTAATCATTGCCAGATGTGGGGAGGGCGCGCGGAGAACATCCCGCGTCCCGGAGAGAACACCCGCCGCCAGCACCGGGCCGCCCGGACCGACGGGCGGCAACGGGGAGGCCAGAGGACGGGGCGAGGGGGAGCGCGGGCGAGCGGAGAACCGGCTGGGAGGGAGGATGCCGCCGCCGCTCTCGTCGGCAGGTTTTTCCAATTAAAAAGTTGGAAACTGAATTCCGTAAACAACGACTTAGGGCTTCAAACTGCTCTGCAACGACGCGACGGGAGGAGAGTCCTTGCGCGCTTCGAAGCCCCAGCCTCGAGGTCTCCTGAGGTGCCCGCCACGCGAGCCGGGGAGCGCCCCGGTGTCCGCGCGCGAACCCGGGGCCGGGCGGAAAGTTCGCGCCGCAGCCAGCCCCGCCGCCTCCCGCGCGCCGGCCCCGCCGCCGCCCTACCTTTCATGGTGACCGAGGAGCCGCGCCGCCAGCCAGGGAGCCCCGCGCGAGCGCCTCACCGCCGAGGAAGTCGCCCTGAGCGGCCGGTCACTGCACGCCCATGGCAGCCGCGCCGCGCGCCGGCCGTCTGCGCTCCAGCCCTGCCCCGCCGCCGGCTCCGCGCTCTGCCGCCGCGGGCTGCCGCGCGCCGCTCTCCCCGGGCGGGAGGCGCCGCTCCCGCCAGCGCCCCTCCCCCTGGCCCGGCCGGGACCGCGGGCGGCCGCGCCCACGCCCCTCTCGCGCCCTCCCGCGCCCGCCCCGCCCTCCGGCCCGCTCGCCCCTGGCCCGCACCGTCTCCCCCCTTCCTCTCCTGCGCGCCCTCGCCCTCGCCCGCCCCGGCCCTCTCCGTTTCCCGACGGACCAGCGTCGGAACGCAGCGGGAGAAAGCGCCTCCCGGGGCGGCCCCGGCTTCCCCCTCCGCGTGCGCCAGAGGTGCCGCTGGGGGGCTTGTTTCTGGACCCCAAACTACCTACAGAGTGTGGGCAAGCGGTCTGGGAGCGGCAGTGCCAAGGGGGCGGCGGGGTAAGTTTGTCTCTTCCCCAAATGGTTCTGGGACATAGAAAATTAGAAAACATCCTGGGAGTTCAAAGTTTCCAAGTGCGCGCGCTTGCGGACGCCCGACAGCGCGCGCTGTCACCCACGGAGAGCCCCAGTCGCTAGAATCCGAAGTCACCATTAGACACTCTCCCTTGCAGAACACGAAGCAAGATTACAACTCTTGCACCTTACGGAAAGAAAACCATCACACTCTGCCTTGGCTGGAAACGGGACGCATTCGCCCACCGCCCCCAAATGCTCAGGTTGACGCCTGCTCTGCTTGGAGAGGAAGCTGGGCTGTTGAGAGGTCCGCAAGCTCCTTTCATGTCGCCCATCAAGTCGCCCCACTGTGTACTTAATTAAGAAAGCCAGTGTTTACCTTTCCTTTTAGAACCCCCCCCCCTTAAGCAGACCCATTCCTTTATTGCTTTAAAACATAAACTAACTGGTGAGTGGAGCTGTGGGGAGGGAGGTGCCGAGGAACTTTCTTCAACACGTTGAAATGACAGATCACAACTCAAACGCCCCAGCACACCAGAATGCTGGCTGAGCAGTGGCTGCAGCTTTTCAGCTTGCCCTCCTGAGGACTTGGCAATGCGGTGTAACCAACCCAGTGATTCACTCTAAGTAGAAGATTCTTTGCTCCAGCAAAAGGCAGTGCCCAGAAATGAATACATTTAAAACATTTCATAGATGCTCCATTCCAGAAGCTTTCATTTTTTAATGTAAGGGGGGAACTTGGTCCTGACTAGCAAAGAAAAAGACTGAAACTGGCACTTCCTTAATTTACACTTTTGGGGTTCACGAAACTACGGGGTCCAGAAGGTCACTTTGAAGCATGTTTTGGATCTCACTGAGGCACCTGCCTTGTTTGGTAGGGCAAGCGAGGGTCCCTGAAGGGAGGCCAGGGTGTGGCTTCTCAGCTCAGAGTTTACTAACCAATGTTGGGATGGAGAAAGCTAACCAATCTCTCTGCTCATTAGTTTCTCCAGCTGTAAAATGGACAGAATATTGGCTCCAGTTTCAACATTTGAATTGAAAAAAAAAAATCAAAAAATTTAGTCGTTATTTAGGTTTTAAAAACCTATGACAACAAAATACAGGCAACACAAGAAAAAATAGATAAATTGTACTTCATAAAAGTTAAAAACTTTTGTGCGTCAAAGGACACTATCAACAGTGTGGAAAGGCAACCTGTGAACAGGAGAAAATTGTCGCGCCAGCCTCGCCAGCAAGGAAGACGCGGCAACTGGAGTTCTTCTGACAGTGCTTTAATGGGGTTCCCTTTAGACTTACATGATGCGGAAGACCCTGAGCACAAACTCTCACACACTTATATACTCTAAGGAAGGAGGGAAGTGATGGGGATAGGTTAAAAGCGCGCGAGGGTTATTACTGATAGGCCAAGCTAAGATCCTTCATATGCATACTTATAGAACAGGCCAGGACTTACTCTGCGCATGCGCTGAACTTGTTTACTACAGGCGGGCCACCGGAAATCGGTGCCATCTTGTAATGGCGTTGTCACCGCGCCCCACATCTCCCCCTGTTTTATTAATTTAATGAGAGCTGAGCAACCGTTCAGCACCGTCCTTCGACCGTGCGATCAAGGTTGCAGAGCCTCACTTTCACCAGCAACCACCTTACCTCGTGCAATGAGCAAAACTCGGAGGTGTGCAAAGGCTGGCTGTGGGATAGGAGACATGCCTTATCTGGTGCAATGGGAGAAATCCCTCAGAGTGCAAAGGCCATGTCTGCCAAAATACCTGGGGGTAGGAGCGCGTGCAACCCAAAACTAGGCTAACCTTTTAGCATGGTCAACCACACCTGTGTAGGCTGTCCCAGTTCAAGCGCAGCAAATGCCTGTGCCAATACCACATGGTCCCTCCGTCTCTGAGCCTGCAGCCTACAGATGGCCCACAGCCCGCTGCCAGCTGCAGCAAGCAGCAAGACGGCCGTGGCTGCAAGACCGAAACAGTCATAGAGCTAGGAGCTTTAACAGAAACAGGAATGTATCTAGGCAAGCGGGTAACAATGGCAGAGGGGTGAGACGTGGCATTCTAACACAATGTATAATTGCACGTATTAGAGGAACAGTTCACATGTGTACCAGAGGGTTTTTCCGTGGATACCACCCAGATAAACGGGGGCCAAACACAGACAGGTGTAGGGGCAAAGGTCGAGTTTCGCCCTCCCGCAATCACCCTCACAGAACCTTCAAAAGAGTCGCTAAGATTCCATGCGAAACTAGCATTCCCTGCCATACCCCCAGCCACCAATGGACAGGGGGGGCCAAGTCCGTGCAGCTTCCGTTAACCCCACACAAAACACAAAGTCCCCTTCAAGGAGAAGGATCTATTTCCCTCCAGTTAAGCAGGGAGCTCACGGGCTCTCAATAACAGTAGGTGGGGGAAAACTGATGCGTCATGTGTCACAGGCAACGGCAGGGGAAGCACTGACAGGATCCCCCAGCGTGGCTCCGCTGCCATCCTCGCGATCATCCATACTGTCGTCAGGAGGAGTAGCCACTGGGTCCCCATGCTGCTCTGGAGGCTGCTGCACCGTTCTAGTCAGCCGCGTGGGCACCCAGATGGGATTGTCCTGGTCCTCTGTCGAGGTCGTCTCCGCTGGTGCCTCAAAGTTGTTTCAAGTCCCGGGTTTCGGCACCACTTGTCGCGCCCGCCTCACCAGCAAGGAAGACGCGGCAACTGGAGTTCTTCTGACAGTGCTTTAATGGGGTTCCCTTTAGACTTACATGATGCGGAAGACCCTGAGCACAAACTCTCACACACTTATATACTCTAAGGAAGGAGGGAAGTGATGGGGATAGGTTAAAAGCGCGCGAGGGTTATTACTGATAGGCCAAGCTAAGATCCTTCATATGCATACTTATAGAACAGGCCAGGACTTACTCTGCGCATGCGCTGAACTTGTTTACTACAGGCGGGCCACCGGAAATCGGTGCCATCTTGTAATGGCGTTGTCACCGCGCCCCACAGAAAATATTTGCAAATTGTGTGTGTCTGATAAGGAATTAATATCCAGAATATATAAAAAATTCCTACAATGCAGCAGCAGCAACTAAACCAAACAACCCATTCAAAAATGGGCAAAGAACTTGAATAGACATTTCTCCACAGAAGATATATAAATGACCAATAATAACATGAAAGGATACTCAATCACTAATCATTAGGGAAATGGAAGTCAACCACAATGAGCTACCACTCCACACCCATTAGGATGGCTATTTTATACACACACAGAAAATAAGTTATTGAGGATGCAGAGAAATCGAAACCTTTGTGCCTTGCTGGTGGGAATGTAAAATGGTATGGCTACTGTGGAAAACAGCATGGTGGTTTCTCAAAAAATTAAACAGAGAATTGCCATATAGTTCAGCAATTCCACTCCTGGGTATATACCCAAACGAACTGAAAGCAGGGTCTTAAATAGATATTTGTTCGTTACTCACAATAGCCAAAAGGTGAAACAACCCAGTGTCCATCGGGGGATGAATGGATAAATCAAATGTGGCATATCCATACAGTAGAATATTATTCAGTCTTAAAAAGGGAGGAAATTCTGACATGTGCAACAAGGATGAAACTTGAGGGTATTATGCTACGTGAAATAAGCCAGTCATAAAAGAACAAATACGATTCTGCTTATAAGAGAGACTTAGTAAGATTCATAGAGACAGAAAGTAGATTGGTGGTTGCCAGAGTCTGGGGGGAAATAGGGAGTGTTTTGTGGGTACAGAGTTTCCATTTGGCAGGACGAAAAGAGTTGTGGAAATGGATAATGCTAATGGTTGCACAACAATGTGAATGTACTTAGTGCCACTGAACTATACACTTAAAAATGGTTAGGATAATGAGTATGTTATATACATTTCACCACAATAAAAAAAATTTTAACAGAAGAAATATAAAGTATTAATAAAGAAACCCCTAAACCTATGGTGTTAGCTGTGATAATGAACCAGACTCACAGATCTGCTGGTAAGAGAACAGGCTTGCCAACTCTTTCAAGGGTCCTGAAAGGTGGCCTTCTCCCCCCAAGCCTCTCATCTTCAGCACAGAGTGGGTTGGGCCCCATGGTTGGGTCCCGGAGGTCCCCAGTCTGGCCGGTCCTCTGAGCCCCACTGGAGGATACAAGGACTAGAGGTTGTGGTCACGTGCAGATCAACAACTGACCAAGATTTCTCTGTTCAAGAGCTCTGGGAGGAACTGGGGATTGAGCTGGGGCTTCGGGAGAGGAGAAGGGAAAGAAGAGATTAATGTGATTGGAAAGGACTGAGCCTTGTAGCTGGCCATGCTTCGAACTTCTCAGAGGACCTGGGCTCAAGGTCTCTGGATGGCAGGCAAGCTTCCCAGCCCAGAAGCAGCTGCCGGGCCCTCACTGACACCACCGTTATAGAACCTGGAGGAGGCATTGTCTCGTCTAATCCTCACCCCAATCCCATGTTGGTATTTCCTTTCCACAGATGAAAAAAGCCCAATCACCCTTGACTCCTCCCTTTCCCTCAACCCTGGCTCTCACCAAGCTCTGCTTCTGCCTGAGAAATATATCTCAAACTCCTCTGCCACTCTTCTCCTCCACTGCCTCCTCCTCATAGAAACCACCAGAGCCCGCCTGGATGGCCGCACCAGCCCTCTGCAGGGGCTCCCACCCCACCTCTGCTTCTCACTCCGGGCTCCAACATACAGCAGCTGGAGTGGCCAGGAAGGACAAGTAAGAGATGGGAAACAACCAAGCTGAATTCTGCAGTGTCCCCAGCTTGCCACCTTGAGAGAGTTTCCAGACTGAGACAAAGAAGGGGACCCAGGCAGAACCCAGTGGACCCCGTGAGTGGAGACCAAGGCAGGACGGAATCCTGAAGGAGAGAGAGCCTCAGTCCGTGTGTGTGGCCAGCTGGGATCACTACAATACCTTGATCTCTAACAATCTCTATCCTTCCACTCCAGCTGGCCGCCAGAACATTCGAGCAACTTTCATGGCCACCAGGCCCTCCCATTTGCCTATTCATTTCTCTTCCCTTCATATGCAGCATCTTTTGCTTTATTCCAGCCAGGTTTTTTAGAGTCTCCCTACATATCATGGGCTTATTCCCATCCATGAAACTCTGTGCTTTGCATTCCACTCTCCTTTCTCCACTGTGTCAGTGCGTGTATCCATGTCATCATGTCAGGTCTGAATCAGCCTCTTTGTGCTAACTCCACCGAGGGTGGTTGCTGCTTTTTCTCCCAGCAGAGCTTCCACTGCCAAATGAAAGGAGGCTTAAGAGTTCTCATGCAAAGAGCTTCTGCAGGCTTCTCCACCATGGTCAGTTTCTTACTGTTTTTATGGCCCTCCATGGGAGAGTGTATGGTCATTATCTCAGCCACCTTTTGGCTTCACTTTCTTGTCGGGTCTGGGGGTGCCTGGCCACAGCAGGTATTATCTTATCACCTCAGTCCACCATACATATGCTTATCACTTCCAAGGGTCAGCAATTTCTCTTTCTTTCTTTCTTTCTTTCTTTCTTTCTTTCTTTCTTTCTTTCTTTCTTTCTTTCTTTCTTTCCTTCTTTCTTTTAAATGTAATGAAAGCTAACCATTTAGTAGAAATGAGCCTTCCCTTTTCATAGCTTCCTGGTCAGCAGTTTCACTGTGACCTGAGTCACTTGTCATAAATGACACCATTTTGAGACATTTAGGATCATAAAACATTTTTTTTTTTTTTTTTTTTTTTTTTTTTTTTTTTTTTGAGACAGAGTCTCGCTTTGTTGCCCAGGCTAGAATGAGTGCCATGGCATCAGCCTAGCTCACAGCAACCTCAAACTCCTGGGCTCAAGCGATCCTTCTGCCTCAGCCTCCCAAGTGGCTGGGACTACAGGCATGCGCCACCATGCCTGGCTAATTTTTTCTATATATATTATTTGGCCAATTAATTTCTTTCTATTTATAGTAGAGACGGGGTCTCACTCTTGCTCAGGCTGGTTTCGAACTCCTGACCTCGAGCAATCCGCCCGCCTCGGCCTCCCAGAGAGCTAGGATTACAGGCGTGAGCCACCGCGCCCGGCCCATAAAACATTATTAATTATCACATGTCCACTTTAAAAAGACAACTCTCCATTTAGAAATAGACTACTTCACTGAACAAGCACAAAGTACATGATTACCACATACAAGGCACTATGCACGTGCTACATAGAATGCATAGTCAGGTCAGATGCAATCTCCCTATCTGGAAGTCCAGTAGGTTAGACCGGGCTTTCTAAAAATGATCTATAGTACAAGATAGAAAATAAGAGGTGGTCAGTGTCCTGAGAGAGGTATCGATTCAGTGCTAGAGAAGGAAGCAAAGTGAATGATGACTAATACAACGTGGAAAGCTCCACTTGGACTGGCCCCTGAAGGATGGTTAGGATTTGAATGAACATGGGAAAGGACTGCTCCCCATCCGGACCAGTGGATTGAGAAATGGGGACTGGGAGCCACCTATATCTTAATGACTCAGGGATGTTTTTATAAAGTGCTAATCTGTTTTGTATAACTCTCCAGATGAGTTCCATGCTCACTAAATTTAGAGAATCATCCCAGTAGATGAGGAGCTCTGAAAAAAAAAAAAAAAAGACCAAGTCTTCTTCTCTTCTGACAACAGCTTCTAGCAATTAATATTCAGTGAAAAGACTGAATAGAGGGAAGTGGGATTATCAATGAAGGGGACTGTTTTAAACAGGCAGAGCAGGAGAAGCAAAATGTATGGAATATGCATTGGGACATGTAGTTGTGACTCACTAAGAGGTTCTGTCATGACTTTAGATGGCTAAAATCCTACCCTATTTTCTGAAAATCAAGCCTTTGAGTATGGCAAGAGAGTAAGCTTGTGTTTTGAAAAGGATGTTGGCTTCTACAGCTTGGTCATCTGGGTTACTTTATATCCCATCCATAGATGACAAAGAATGAACTGTGTGGCCGAGTAGCCATTTCGCTGTTAAGCATGTCCACTGGGATGTTATGTACCCTATGAAGAGATTAATGATGTCATATTGGGCACCAGGTGTGACGGGTCCAACCTCTGAGATGGGATTACGCTTATGTGTGAAAAAATTTCTTGGATAAAGAAATAGCTTTTAGGTCTTTAAAAGCTTATGGTTTTTTGGTCAGTGTTTCAATTTCTTTAGTTTTTAAACAAACTTAAGGATTTTGAAAGAGGGCTCTGATTGAAAGCTTCTTTCCTGTTTGTCCCAAAAAGCCAATATTTTATTCCATTTGCTGTGTCCCAGTTTAGAGAAACAGTCTGAAATAGTTGCTCCAGTCCTTCTTAGGGCTGGGACTGGAAGTTCTTTCTAAGTTCCATGGAAAGGCACAGGCCAAGGAAAATGGAAACAGGGCTTCTGAGTCTCAGCTTGGAGACCTGGGCAAGTACTTGAACATCTCTGGCCACAATTTCCTCATCGTGAGGTGGGAAATATAGGGTTGTTCCAACTCCTCCAAAATGTTAATGATTGTTTTCCTATTAGGCTTATCATACCTGGACATGTCAGACTATTAACCTATATAATGAAAGGGTTTTAGAGCTTACTTTTGCTTTTAATACGTTTTTTTGCAGTGACACAGATAACAAGGGGTTTATTTTGACTTCATCTTTTATTTGGTGTTATCGTTCATTTGTTCTGGTAGAGATGAAGTGAGTTGATGTGTACAAAGCCAGAGTCTGGTGGTCAGTAGCCTCTGACTGTGGGTCTGGGTCCGAACTCAGGTCCCTCTGTGACAGAGCACAGGCTTCTCACAGCTCTAGGCCTAAGTATCAGCACCTATGAAATGAAAGGTTTGGGGCTAGATAATTTCCAAGGCCTTTTCCAGCACAAAAACTCTAACATGAAAAACCTGTAAACACTGAGTGCAAAACAAACACATAGATAATGTGAAAGTTGGAAATTCAGATATATTTTAGATATATGTATATAATCACTTACAGCTGATTAATTTTTAATATATTGGATTAGCTCAAAGGTGGTAGATCTTTGTTATATGTTCACGATGGTATTCCCAGTGCATAATAAACATTCAGTTTGAATTAAGTCCCTGTAGATGAAATTAAAGAATAAAACAGCCCAAGTACCCATCAATCCAAGAATGGATTAATAAAATGTGGTATATGTATACCATGGAGTACTATTCAGCTCTAAGAAACAATGGTGATATAGCACATCTTATATTTTCCTGGTTAGAGCTGGAACCCATACTATTAAGTGAAGTTTCCCAAGAATAGAAAAACAAGCACCACATATACTCACCAGCAAATTGGTATTAACTGAACAGCACCTAAGTGGTCACATAGGTACTACAGTAATAGGGTATTGGGCAGGGGGGAGGGGGGAGGGGGTGGGTATACACATATATAATGAGTGAGATGTGCACCATCTGGGGGATAGTCATGCTGGAGACTCAGACTTGTGGGGGGAGGGGGGAAATGGGCATTTATTGAAACCTTAAAATCTGTACCCCCATAATATGCTGAAATAAGAAAAAACTTCTACAGCTAAAAAAAAAAAAGAATAAAAATAAATTTGAAAAACATTCAGTAAATGTTTGTTGAATCAATGAATATTCATGGGCAACTGAAACATAACTAAAAGACAGAGGAACTATTCTTTTGCCCATCAGTTCTTACCTACCTTTAAAAAGAGACTTTATTTTATAGTAATAACAGTAGCCATAGGTGGCATCTATCGAGTGCTTTCTATATTTTGGACCCTGATAGGATTATCTCATTTCTGAGATTCAGAAAATAGTTGGGACCTTAGGAAAATTTCTTGTTTGAGTATCAGTTTCCTCATATGAGAAAAGAGGACAATAATATCTATTTTGTGGCCGGGCCCATGGCTCACGCCTGTAATCCTAGCACTCTGGGAGGCTGAAGCGGGAGGATTGCTTGAGCTCAGGAGTTCAGTACCAGCCTGAGCAAGAGCAAGACCCTGTCTCTACTAAAAATGGAAAAATTAGCCAGGCATGGTGGCATGTGCCTGGAGTCCCAGCTAGTCAGCTACTTGGGAGGCTGAAGCAGGAGGATCATTTGAGCTCAGGAGTTTGAGGTTGCTGTGAGCTAGGCTGATGCCACAGGACTCTACTCAGGGAAACAGAGTAAGACTTTGTCTAAAAAAATACAAATAAAATAAATAATGTTTATTTTTCAATATTTGGGATGAGCCATTAGAGCTAATGTTTTAAAATGCCTCACACATTGCCTGTCCCTTAACAGAAGCTCAATAAATTATAGCTATTTTTATCATAATTAATTAATTTATTATTTTTTATTTTGTTTTTTAGGTAAAACAGAAGACCAATTGAAAAAAGGTAAAATAATTGTCAATTTATTTTATATGAAATAACAATTTGGTTGGGTAGGGAAGAGCCTAAAGTCTCATGGGATATCTTTAAAGAAAGAGTTTTACTTTTAAGACCAAACAAGTACAAAAATAGTAGAGATTCTGAAGAGAACTTCTTTAAGGCATAGATTAAAATGTTTATAATTCACATGTAAATTGTTACTAAGTATGGTATGCTCAAGATATTTGAACATAATTTATTCTCTAAAGTAATTTAAACATTAACTTTATGAATATTGTTTATTCTACAATTTGATTAATAATGGTGAAAAGGTAAACTTTTGCTAAGCTTTTGTCAAAATTGTCACAAATTCCAAATAAGTACATTAAGATTGGTGAAGTTTCACAGTATGGTTTTATTCCTATGTGTATTATCTGTTGATATTATACTCTTTGAAGATTGGCAGAATTTTACTTTTCTCCTTACTTCTTGTAAATAGCTAACAGTTTTCATTAAAGTTTTTGACTCCTATAAATAACTTACACTACATTTTTTGTTCATGGTCAAGATCCAATAATTCTTTCCACTTCAGTTATTTATATCTTTCATAAAGACTATATTTTGAACTTAGATTTTCTTTACTTTGAGTGTACTTTTTCTTTCTTTCTTTTTTGAGACAGAGTCTCACTTTGTTGTCCAGGCTAGAGTGAGTGCCGTGGCGTCAGCCTAGCTCACAACAACCTCAAACTCCTGGCCTCAAGCAATCCTCCTGCCTCAGCCTCCTGAGTAGTAGCTGGGACTACAGGCATGCACCACCATGCCCGGCTAATTTTTTCTATATATATTAGTTGGCCAGTTAATTTCTTTCTATTTATAGTAGAGACGGGGTCTCGCTCTTGCTCAGGCTGGTTTCGAACTCCTGACCTCGAGCAATCTGCCCGCCTCGGCCTCCCAGAGTACTAGGATTACAGGTGTGAGCCACCTCGACCAGCAGAGTATACTTTCTTAGCACATAAGAATATCAATATTCTAAAAGATTTACGTAAAAATAAAGATCACCACAAGTGCAGATAATTTATCAAATAAGATCTTTTCTTTTCATAGACTTTTTGCTGAATTTGAAAAGTGTTCATTGTTGATTGTTCCTGTGCTATATTGAATTCTCACATCGCCCATTAAGTTTATTTGCTTTATGACTTTTAAACTGTGGTTTTCCAATCACACACAATAAAAATATAGTCAGCCCTCCACATTCATGGGTTCCTCATCTGTGGATTCAACCAACTGCAGATGGAAAATATTCAAAAAAAAATAAATAGAAGGTTATGTCTGTCCTGAACATGTACAGGCTTTTTCTCATCATTCCCTAAACAATACAGTTCAACAATTATTTACATAGCATTTACACTGTATAAGGAATTATAAGTGATATAGAGATTATTTGAAGTATACAGGAAGATGTGCATATCTTATATGCAAATACAAAACCATTTTATATAAGGGATTTGAGCATCCATGGATTTTGGTATCCCAGAGGGTCCTGGAACCAATCCCGGATGGATACTGAGGAATGACTGTATTTAGTATTCCATATAATGGAAGCTGAAGTCCCACAACTTTTCTAAGCCCCCAACAGCTAAGAATAAGACTCTATGAAGATTATCATTGATTGTGTACAAAACAAGTACATCTCAAATTGAATATGAGTTTCTAGTAACTGCATTTTTATATACTGTCTAGCAGAAGGAAAAACTTGAGACTCAAAAGAAACGATGTACACGTCATAACTAAACCTACTATGCTGCAGGAATATAGAAATGTGGATAACTGTGAAAGATCTCTAACTTTCTATTTCATAGCTCCTATGGAGAAAATACGGCTAATAAGATCTTTATAAAACATTAGATTCCCAGGGTTTTGGTCCCAGTACGACTCACAGCTAGCTCTGCAGCCTCAAAAGTCAGCTGAGGCTAAAAGTCGGTCAATAATCCTGGTGCAGGAGGAGTAGCTGCTGGGGAACTGGCTGCCCCAGCGTGTTGGCGACAGACTGGGGACCCTGCGCGACCCCACCCTCTTACTCTCATCGGATGACCTCATCTCGGCTCCGACAGGAGACAGAAGTTATCAGGCTGGAATCTCGGCGAGTTCCTGCACTCCACCCTCCTCTTATCCCTCGCAGCTCCTGGCCTCACTACTTCCCCTTATTTTCACGGGAAGAGGCATGTGTCTGCCACTCAAGGCCTCCCCTCTGCCGCTGTGCTCCACCCGCACCTCTCCCTAATCTCACGCTCCACCCGCATCTATTATCATCCCACTCCGCCTCTCCCTGTGGATTCTTCTTTCCCTTCCTGCAGTCTGATCTGTCTGGCGGAGCCACGCTCCTCAAGACACTCCGCACTTGCAGGGTGCACGTGCAGACCTCCGGTCCCCCCTTCAAACGCGGCCCGCGTGTCTCCTGCCGCGCGGTGGCGCTAACCCTGCTCTCTCGAGGTCATTCCGGGCAGTCGCACCGCCACACCCAGGGGGCACTTTGCACTCCTTCCTTGACTCATTTAACGTCTCTTCCGTTGATCACTCAACTTACTGGACCTCTCCCCTCTCCCCCACACCCCCACAGGGGTCCTCACGTTTCTCTGACTCTTCCGCGAACTCTGTGACTATTTATTCTTGGTTTTCATTACTGGCTGGTCTTCATCTGCCTGGCTTCAAAATAATGATACTCCGAAGGATTCTTGCCATCAGTTCTGCCTCCAAGACCTTCATAACTGTCCGTTTCTGATTACCTGTGTTTCCTGCCAGGACTTTTCTGAGCTCCAGGACACAAACATCAAACTGCTGACTAGGTGTTTTAAAACCTTTCCCTTTCCTCTAGTTTTTCAGATGTACTGGCATGAAGTTCATAGCACTCACGTTTTTTTAAAAAAAATCTCATTTCTGTCTGTATTTATATTTCTTCTTGTTCCTGATATTATTTGAGTCATCTGTTAGAAGGTGGCCATTTCAAAGACACACACGGTTGGCCTTGCTCATCTCTATATAGTATTTTTATTTTGTTTTGTTTCTCTATTTTATTTCTGCTCTCACTTTTATTATTTTCTTCTTTTTTTATTTTACTGTGTTTTCCTAGTTTTTTGAGATGAATGCTAATAACTCATCTAGAATTTTCTTACTTTTTTTGTTGATGGAGTGAAGGATTGTGGTAGGCATTTGTTATTGTTTTGGGATGTCTACCCTCTAGGTCCCCCTACTATGTTTAGGTGATTTCCCACCGCATGAGTCTTAATAGGAGACAGAGGCTTCCTGCCACTAGAGGAGCAAAAAAATCTATATATTTTGCTTTTTCCACTTACCAAGGTATGAATTTTAAGTTGTCAATTATTACTTCTCAACAAATTTAGCTTCTGACATATATTGTTGCTGACGGAAGTCTGATATCATTCAGACCTTCCAGTGGGACGAGAGGTGGAGATGGAAGACAGTGATATTGATGATCTTGCCCCTGTGTAGGCCTAAGCTAATGTGTGTGTCTTAGATTTTTTTTTAAAAGTTTAAAAAGTAAAAAAATAATAATAATTTTAAAAATAGAAAAAACTTATAGAATAAGGATAAAAAGAAAGAAAATATTTTTGTACAGCTATACCATGTGTTTGAGTTTTATGCTAAGTGTTATTACAAAAGAGTCAAAAAGTAAAAAACAATTAAAAGGTTTATAAAGTTAAAAAGTTATAGTAAGCTAAGGTTCATTTATTATTAAAGAAAGAGAACATTTTAAAATAAATGTAGCATAGCCTAAGTGTACAGTGTTTGTAAAGTGTACAGTAATGCACAGTAATGACTGAGGCCTTCACATTCACTCACTGTTCACTCACTCACTCATGGAGCGCCACTCCCAGTCCCACAAGCTCCATTTGTGGCAAGTGCCCTATGTAGGTATACCATTTTTTATCTTCCATATCATAGTTTTGCTGTTAACTCCTCTATATTTAGATTTGTTCAGACATACAAATAGGTATAGGCAATTGCCTATAGTAAACTGCAGTACAGGTTTGGAGCATAGGAGAAATAGATTATACCATGTATGTTAGGTGTGTAGTAGACTATACCATCTAGGTTTGTGTAAATCCACTCTATGTTGTTCACAGAAGGATGAAAGATGCATTTCCCAGAAGGTATCCCTGTTGTTAAACTGCACATATCTGCATTTTGGCCTTATGGTGGGTGGAGTGGTTTTCTGCCCTTTGGCTTTGGGCTTGTCTAGAGTACTTGCTTTGGCCATTGTGATATTGTGAAATATGTAGCTGGTCTTCATCCTGTTTCCTGGCATACAACTCCCCAAATCCTTGGAATCTCCGGAGTGATAAGAGTGCCTTTTGTATGCTAATGAGAGGACTGGTGGTGGTGGCAGGTCACCTGAAAGACCAAGACAGGCTTACAGGGTTGGGACTTCCAGCCCCACCCCCCCAACCTCTGAGAAGAAAAGCTGAAGGTCAAATTGATTACCAATGGCCAATAGTTTAATGAATCATGCCTAGGTAATGAAGCTTCCATAAAAACCCCAAAGACTGGGTTGGGGGGTTTAGCTGAGCTGGAGGGTAGTGCACCTCAAGGGCATGGGGGTTCCAGGCTCCTTCCACATATCTTGCCCTGTGGATCTTCCTTCTGGCTGTTCATCTGTGTCCTTTCTAATATTGTGGATAATGAACTGGTAAATGTAAGTAAAGTATTTCCCTGAGTTCTGCAAACTGCTCTAGCAAATTAATGAAACCTGAGGAAGGGGTCTTGGGAGCCACAATTTATAGCACAGGCCACAACCAAAGGGCTTGTGATTGGCATCTGAAGTGAATGACAGTCTTCAACCCGTGAGGTCTGATGCTGTCTCCAGGTAGATGTGTCATAACTGAATTGAATTAGAGGGCACCCAGCTGGTATCTGCTGGAGAACCGGTTTTTTGTGCGTGGGAAAGTACCCCACACGTCTGGTGTCAGAAGTGTTGAGTGACTGTGTGAGAGTAGAGAGTAGGGAAAGCAGTTTGGTTTTCTTCTCGAGGCCATATTTGCAGTGACTTGAAATATGCCTGTGCTGTTGGGTTTGCCCTCCTGCTCTCTGACCTGTCATGAGAAGAACATGAACCAGATGACTGCTGTCCCCCACGCCTGGGTCCCCAAATGAGAAATGTGAAGTAGACCACATGTCTTAGGTGGCATTTGGTCCCAGGGGAATGAGACACACATGGGCCAGGATTGACACCACCCTGGAGCCTGGAGTGCAGCCCAGCCCAGTCCAGCCACGTGACAGCCCGCCAGCACCCCCATGCACTGGAGAATAAGTGGCTATGCTTTAAGCTACTGAGCTTTGTTACACAGCATTGTTGTGGCAATACTCGACTAATAATACCTTATACTTAGTTTTGTTCATGTATTGAGATTTTTGGTTTGCCGGCTTATTTTGAATGTGAGAGTGTTTGTTTGTTTCCTGTTTCTTCTTCTCTGTGCTTATTCACCTGTTTAGTAAATCTCAGAAGCCTCCGTGCAGGCCTCCTGGGCCCTACAGCTGGAGCCACGTCCCACACTGATTCTTCACATCTTATCCGGGGCTAATATTGGGACTGGTCACATCTGGTCCTTGAGCCAGAGGGTAGCTTGGCCCAGGTACTGGTTGTGAGCCATATTTCATCTTCCTCTCTCTCGGGGAGGAGCTCACATGAGGTGGAGCTCTCAGGTGGTAGGTGGTGGAAGCTTTTCTCAGTTTCCATGCCCGCAGGAGTGAGAGCCAGCCCCTGCATTCCGGGAGTGAGCCCAGTCCCTTTTCCTTACTTGCCTAGGGTTCTTTTAGTCCTCATCACCTCACAGGGCACCAGCCACCTTCCACCTGCTCCCAGAGCCGAGCCCAGCAGGCCACAGCTTCAGTTCTGCTTGTCACCTTATCCTTCTCTTCTGTACAATGTCCTGTTCACCTTGCTCTGAGATAGCAATGTCTTTTTTCTTTCCCAATTTTTCTGTGTTTATCTTCCCCATCCTGTTGTGTGGGGGATGGGGGGAAGAGGCACTCCAACCCGTGAACTCACAATGCTGTCCTGACCAGAATTCCCCTGGACACTTCTGGCTGTATGTTCGCCAAACACTAGCACTTCATATACTCAAAACAAAACTGAGGTTCCAGTCATCTACTTCCCATAAAACCACTACTTTCTGGATTCCCCATTCTGGTTAATATTATCATCATCTACCCATTTACTAATGTCAGAGTCCTCATTCATTCTTTTTTCTCACCTTCCATAGGAATCTGCTTCCAGTCTGACCACAACTCCTCCCCACGCTGCTCTCCATCCCACCTGCGACGTAAGTTCACTAACACGCTCATCTCATTCTATTACTCCACAGCCTGAGAATTTTCAGTCAGATGGGGGATCAAGTCCACACCCTTTAGCACAGCATAGAGGGAAGGACAGGCATGGCTGGGCCCTGAGTCCCTCTCAGCCTCGGCTCCAGCTACTCTGCCCTTGGCTTTAATGAAACTAATCTATTGACAGTTTCTGACTCTGTCCATCTGTTTCTGGCTCCATGCATCTTTTCATGCTCTTTGCTGTAACTGCAATTCCTTTTCCTAGACGACCACTCCCACCTGCTGCAGCCTGCACTCCCACCTGCCCATGGCTTATCTGGCAAATTTTCAAGACTCAAAAACTACCTACTCCAACTGTAATCCTAGCACTCTGGGAGGCTGAGGCAAGAGGATCATTTGAGGTCAGGATTTTGAAACCAGCCTGAGCAAGACTGAAATGCTGTCTCTACTAAAAAAAAAAAAAAAAAAATTAGCTGGGCAACTAAAAATAGAAAAAGAAAAATTAGCAGGGTGTGGTGGTGTATGCCTATAGTCCTAGCTACTCGGGAAGCTGAGGCAGGAGGATCTCTTGAGCCCAGGAGTTTGAAGTCACTGTGAGCTAGGCTGATGCCACAGCACTCTAGCTCAGAAAACAGAGCAAGACTGAGAAAGAAAAAGAAAGAAAGAAAGAAAGAAAGAGAGAAAGAGAGAAAGAGAGAAAGAGGGAGGGAGGGAGGGAGGGAGGGAGGGAGGGAGGGAAGGAAAGGAAAGGAAAGGAAAGGAAAGGAAAGGAAAGGAAAGGAAAGGAAAGGAAAGGAAAGGAAAGGAAAGGAAAGGAAAGGAAAGGAAAGGAAAGGAAAGGAAAGGAAAGGAAAGGAAAGGAAAGGAAAGGGGAAAGGAAAGGAAAGGAAAGGGGAAAGGAAAGGAGAAAGGAAAGGAAAGGAAAGAGGAAAGGAAAGGAAAGAGGAAAGGAAAGGAGAAAGGAAAGGAAAGGGAAGGGAAAGGGAAGGGAAGGGAAAGGGAAAGGAAAGGAGGAAAAAGAACTACCTACTTCATCCCCAACCCCAGTTGACTGATCCCTGGCTTTGTGCCCTCAGGAATCTGATGTTACACCTCGATTATGGAACCTAAGCGGCATGTGTTTTTATACCTTTGTTTTCGAACAAGGCTATAACATATCTTTTTATAGCCTTTTATTTTTCAGTATCTAACACCAAATCTGACACACAGCACATACCCAGTGAATGCTGTTGTAGTGTTAGCCTGGAGGAAACACAGCTGAATCTTTTCCACTAGATCTTCTGTTTTCTCTTTGGTGAATGCAGTTGGACTGGATGACTCTTAAGAATTCTTTTTTTTTTTTTTTTTTTGAGACAGAGTCTCACTTTGTTGCCCAGGCTAGAGTGAGTGCCATGGTGTCAGCCTAGCTCATGGCAACCTCAAACTCCTGGGCTCAAGCAATCTTGCCTCAGCCTCCTGAGTAGCTGGGACTACAGGCATGCGCCACCATGCCCGGCTAATTTTTTCTATATATATTAGTTGGCCAATTAATTTATTTCTATTTATAGTAGAGATGGGGGGTCTCACTCTTGCTCAGGCTGGTTTTGAACTCCTGACCTTGAGCAATTCCCCTGCCTCGGCCTCTCAGAGTGCTAGGATTACAGGCATGAGCCACTGCGCCCGGCCTAAGAGTTCTTTTGGATTCCTCATTCTACCAGTGTTATGCTTCAAATGTATATTCTAGTTATAATTCATGTAAATTGCTATTTATAGATAACATTAGTAAATAAATCTTTGATGTTTCAGGCCTCAAAATATGATGGCAGAAAAATTGATTGTTGCTTTAGTAAATGTTTCCAGTTTACCCTGGTTTTTGGGTTTTTTGTCACTGTTGTTTTAGGCTAAGGATAAAACACAAAAGAAAACCATCAGGTTAAAGATACCTTACTACAAGTTTATATTGTGTGCAATTACGTTTGACATTTTAATGTAGTATTTATTTTTTTGTTTAAAGTACTTGATTATAGTTTTATTCCAATGAAAGTCTTTTATTTGCAGTTGTTTGGATTTTGTGGTGTTGTTGTTTTTAAGGATTAAGGATTTAAAAACCTATTCAATGGAGACCTTAGCTGATGTAGGTATAATTGAAATATTTTGGAAATCAGAAGATTCATTTCAATCTCTTTGCCTGTTTTGGCTACCCCAGCTTTTTCCGGGTCAAGTTGGAGATTTTGAGCACCTATACATGACACAACATCTAAGCAAACTGAAAGTCACCTCTGGTTACTCATTGCCCAGCAGATTTGCCATTCTGAGAAGGGAATTGTGGCAAGATAGTGTTGGTTCCTGCCCTCAAGGAGCATAGTGGTTCTTTCTTTTGTGTGTGTGTGCATGAGAGAGAGAGAGAGAGAGAGACAGAGAGACAGAGACAGAGACAGAGAGACTGACTCACTCTGTTGCCCAGGCTAGAGTGCTGTGGCATCAGCCTAGCTCACAGCAACCTCAAACTCCTGGGCTCAAGCGATCCTCCCACCTTGGCCTCCCAGAATGCTAGGATTACAGGCATGAGCCATCATGCCCAGCCAAGGATCACAGTGTTTATTGAGGGGAAAGAAACAAATAAGCGAGAAAAATACCATGTGCAAATGCTGATGAGTTAAGAAGCCTTTGGGTGCGAGTAACAGAGCACTCAATTCCAATGCTGTTAACAACAAAGGAACTTTTACATATACCTATGAAATTCAGAGGTAGGGCCAGCTTCAGCCAAGACTTAATCCAGGCAGCTAAAAGCGCATGTGACCAGGACTACCACTTCTTTCTCTTTATTTCTCAGCTCTGGTTCCCTAATGTAGGCTCCTTTGACATCAAAACTCTGTATGATCACAAGATGGCTCCAAGCAACTCCTGAAGTGGTGTCATTCACATAGAGTGGGGAACAAGGAATCTGTATAGCAGCATCCCAACCAAAGACTCAAGATGTATTCCCATTGGGCCGGCCTAGGGTATACCCTACCTGGAAACAATCACTGGGAGCAATGGGAGGGAAAGTGTTGATTGGCTTAGCCCAAGCCATGTGTTTCACCCCAGGGCCAGGGATGGAGATTGTGTAACCAGATTGAAATAGAAAGCTGTTGGGAAGGGAGGGGGGAGATGGGTGCTGGGCAGGCAGTCTACTTGTCATGTTTGCTACAAGTGCTGTGATAGTAGAAACACAAGTAGGATAGTGTAGCAGTTAGGAGCAAGGATGCTGAAGTCACATTGCCTATGTTTGTTTGTTTATTTATTTATTTTTTGAGACAGAGTCTCACTCTGTTGCCCAGGCTACAGTGCCATGGCATCAGCCCAGCTCACAGCAACCTCAAACTCCTGGGCTCAGGTGACCCTCCTGCCTCAGCCTCCTGAGTAGCTGGGACTATAGGCATGTGCCACCATGCTCGGCTAATTTTTTCTATATTTTTAGTTGTCCAGCTAATTTCTTTCTAATTTTTTAGTAGAGACGGGGTCTCACTCTTGCTCAGGCTGGTCTCAAACTGAGCTCAAATGATCCACCCGCATCAGCCTCCCAGAGTGCTGGGATTACAGGTATGAGCCACCATGCCTGGCCACATTGCCTGTGTTTAAATGCCAGGTCTGCCAGTTTACTTTCCTGCTCTGCACTCAGCTGTCTCAGCTAAAAAATAGAGATAATGATGGTAACTTACCCCTCGGATTACTTTGAAGATTAAATGAGATAATGCATGTAAAGAGCCCAAGACCGTGCAAAGCACTCTTAGCAGTTACTATTATATTAAATACTAAAATATTAAATATTATTATATTATGTTAAAGTCACCTAAACAGTCTGGACAAGTCAGGGAAGTCTAGAAGGAAGCGGCATCGATACGAAATCCCAACGGGTGAGGAAAAGTCATCTAAGGAAAAAGGAGGATTTGTTTTTATGAAAGGGTAGGCTGGCCCCACAATTTTCAGCGCTAAACGGAACTTGTACTACCTCAGAAAGTATTTATTTCTCATGTCTCATTTTTCTAAATGAAATGTGTAATGATTTTACCAGATGTATATAATTTCTGGTAACAGAGAACTAGCTTTTGAGAAGGGGAGAGATGTGAAAATGAAGCTCAATGAAAGAAAATTTGGAAATAAAAATGTTTATGCAAATTATTTTGGACTTTTGCTTTCTTTTTAAAGGGTATGTGTATACAACCTCTTTAGATTTTTGAGGGGATCCATCTAGCTATGTTTGGTAGATTTTTAGCAAGAGAAGGTTAAAAACAAGGGAGGGATGATGTAGTTTGGATATTTGTCCCCTCCAAATCTCATGTTGGAATTTGATCCCCAATGTTGGAGGTGAGACCTGGTGGGAAGTGTTTGAGTCATGAGGGTGGATCCGTCACAAGTGAGTTCTTGCTCTATTAATTCCTGCAAATCTGATAGTTAAAAAGAGCTGGGCACTTCCTTCCCCTCTTTCTCGCTTCCTCTCTTACCATGTGACGTGCCTGGTCACCCTTTACCTTTGATCGTGAGCGGAAAGCTTCCTGAGGTCCCTCACCAAAGGCAGATGCTGGTGCCATGCTTCTTGTACAACCTGCAGAACCGTGAGCCAAATAAACTTGTCTTCTTGATAGATTACTCGGCCTCAAGCATTCCTTTATAGCAACACAAACGGCCACAGTTAATGCTTCGTAGGTCATTGAAGCTAGTGAGAGGTTGGCCTCAAAGACACATAAGACACAGCGTGCAGAGTCTACACTTTATACGACCCGAGTCAGGGAAGTGTGAACAACTACAAAACTAATCCATAGAAAGGGAATGAGGCTGGGCGCGGTGGCTCACGCCTGTAATCCTGGCACTCTGGGAGGCTGAGGTAGGCGGATTGCTCAAGGTCAGGAGTTCGAAACCAGCCTGAGCAAGAGTGAGACCCCCGTCTCTACTATAAATAGAAAGAAATTAATTGGCCAACTAATATATATAGAAAAAATTAGCCAGGCATGGTGGTGCATGCCTGTAGTCCCAGCTACTCGGGAGGCTGAGGCAGCAGGATCGCCTGAGCCCAGGAGTTTGAGGTTGCTGTGAGCTAGGCTGATGCCACGGCACTCACTCTAGCCTAGGCAACAAAGCGAGACTCTAGCTCAAAAAAAAAAAAAAAAAAAATGGAAATGAGGCATCTATCTTCAGGGAAAAAGCAAACCCTAACCTACTGATAAAGTAGGTCACTGAAGACAAACTAGCCTTCCCTAAACCCCATTCCTTCCATACTGAGATCCCACCTCAGCTGTGTTTATAGTTACCAGAAAGCAACCAGAACTCATTCAGTAAACCTTCATTCAGTCCCTTCTCTGGACAAGGTCCTTCTCTTTGGAAAATAGAAAGATACATCAAACACACACCCTTCTAGGAACTCACCTAGGAATAATCAGGACAGCTAGCTAACATTTGCTGATCATGTACCATGAGCAAACACTCTGCTGACTGCCTTGCAAGCATAGCTATCACTATCATTGTCCCCATTTTATGGATGAGGAAACTGAGGCTCTGTGAAGTTAATAACTTGCACAAGGTCCTGCAGATCACCAGGGTCAGAACCAGGACTCAAACTCCTACCTGTCTGACCTCGAAATCTGCTTTCCACCCTGGCCGTGTGGTCTGAGCTGCAGGGACTCATCATGGGGTTGGTGGGGAACGTATGTCCATAGACAGTGGTTCTCTAGCTTCTTTGCCAGGCAGAGGAAATGATGAGAAAGCAAGAAGTTCAGTTGGCTGGTGCGAATTCCCAAAATAAATTGTTTTGACCATGTTCTCTCTGTTGCTTTCAAAGGCGGTTGAGATCCCATTTGATTCTTCATGGTAAATATTCTGATTTTCCCTTTGAAAAGTATGATATTGGAAATTGTAGTGCTCATTAGAAGTGCTTTATTGGTCTTCATATATATGCACTGAGTTTTTTCTAACCATATAATTTAAATTTCAATTGTTTTTATCTTTTGCCCTGAGTACAATTTTAGTTATGTTAGCTATAAAACTATCAGCTTAATAGAGGATAGTCATATAAGTTTCACCAAGTAAATGTGCATTATTTCCCATTGTAACTCATATTTTAAAAGTAAGAATTTTTAAAAGACTCTGTGTGTGTGCGTGTGTGTGTTTGAGAAAAAGACTTTCTCTTCTAATAAGACTGATAACTATTAAAAAAAAGAGAGAGACTTTTTCTTTGAAATGTTTTTAAGTCTGAAAATTTTTCTGAATTTTCTTTAGAACAAAGAGTCCTTTCTCCTCCTTCCTTTCTTTATTTATATTTTAAATAAATCGGTAAATTTACTGTTGCTAAAAAACACATGAAACATTTTTTCTACCACTTCAGCAGTATTTCAATGGAACCATAATCTTCTTGGTAAAGTGAAATTGCACTGGTTTTAAGGAAACATACCAAGGACAATCTCAAGAATGTGTAAATAGTCTTAATCTTATTTCCTCACCTCCTTTAAGGAACCGAGATTCATTTAGTTAAAATCCCCTTTGGTGGCCATTTATGCAGTTTCTGGATCTTCTATTATAGAGACTTGATTTCTTTGGTTGTTCACTGAATATAGATGTGGTTCTCAATTTTTTTGTATTTGCTGAACATTGCTGAATATACATTTGGGGCAGTGCATTCAAAGTGAGTAAAGTACAAGTTTAAGTATCTCACTAACCTGCTGTCAGTCTGTCAACAAAGTTGTTATTTGAATAAATCTATTGATTGATTGCCCTTATACTGCCTTCCAATAGGATGAGGAGGTGAATCTCTGACACAGGAACATATCTTTCTTTGGCATTGGACTGATGGTAGAATATGGGTCTTTCCATTTATACTTTGTGTGTGTGTGTGTGTGTGTGTGTGTGTGTGTGTGTGTGTGTGTGACAGAGTCTCACTGTTGCCTTGAGTAGAGTGCCGTGGCGTCAGCCTAGCTCACAGCAACCTCAAACTCCTGGGCTCAAGCAATCCTCCTGCCTCAGCCTCCCGAGTAGCTGGGACTACAGGCATGCGCCACCATGCCCGGCTAATTTTCTCTCTATATTTTTAGTTGTCCAGCTAATTTCTTTCTATTTTTTTTTTTTTTTTTTTTTTTTTTTTTTTTTTTTTTTTTTTTTTTGAGACAGAGTCTCGCTTTGTTGTCCAGGCTAGAGTGAGTGCCGTGGCGTCAGCCTAGCTCACAGCAACCTCAAACTCCTGGGCTCGAGCGATCCTTCTGCCTCAGCCTCCCGAGTAGCTGGGACTACAGGCATGCGCCACCATGCCCGGCTAATTTTATATATATATCAGTTGGCCAATTAATTTCTTTCTATTTATAGTAGAGACGGGGTCTTGCTCTTGCTCAGGCTGGTTTTGAACTCCTGACCTTGAGCAATCCGCCCGCCTCGGCCTCCCAAGAGCTAGGATTACAGGCGTGAGCCACCGCGCCCGGCCTCTTTCTATTTTTTTAGTGGAGACAGAGTCTCACTCTTGCTCAGGCTGGTCTCGAACTCCTGAGCTCAAATGATCTGCCCACCTCGACCTCCTCGAGTGCTAGGATTACAGGCGCGCATTTATACTTCTTACTACAAGTTGTACCTACCAGACACGCTATTCTACCACACCGTGGAGCCTTGGGCGCAGGAGTGCAGCCAATACACTTTGCAGTCATGCACCCCTGAATTTGAATCCCAGTCATGCTGTTTATCAGCTGAATGACATTGGGCAAGTTGTTTATCCTCTCTGAATCTCACATTCATCTAGAGTAGAATCAGGGCAATAATATGTCCCTTATAGAACTGTTGTGAGGATCAAATGAAATGGTGAATGTAAGGTACTTAAAACACAGTGACATCTCAGTAAGTGCCAGGTATTGTCATCACTAGTCTTTCAGATGCTTTTGAAAGTCCTTTATCTTTGTGATCAATTGAACTGCCTATGTCTAGAATGTTGACTATTTCAATGATCTCTCTCCTCCAGAGGTTTCCATGCCTGTCTCTCAGAGCACTCCCTAATAATATGCAGTCCCGGATCAGTTATGGTTATCGATGGTGTCGCCTTTCCAACGAAGTCCTCAAACCTCTGACACATGCACATCTGGACCAAGCAAGTCTGTTCTTTGGCGCCCACACTTATGTCTTTATCCAGGGCTACCACTTCCCCGATTCCTAAATCAGGGGAGATCAAGCCCTAAGTTTAGTTTCTATGCTAGGTGAAAATTTCAGGAAGCTTCTCCTTGGGACAAGAGTTTGCTTCAAAATCAAGGGCTCATCTGAAGGCTCGGGTCTACCCTATAAAGGGCCAGCCAGATACCCCTTAGTATCTGGACTGCTCTTGCTGACTCAGCCAGCTCATCGTGGGACGCTGGAGAAGGGATCTGTGGACTTTGTGATCCTTTCAGCGCTGACAGCCTGGACCTGCCTGGTATTAGGACTCACCGCTTCTCCAGAACAGTCAACTCTTAACTGCTTCTGCATCAATGTGCTCAGAGATGCACACCAAATCCCATCATTCCCACCACTCTCAGGTGGGTGACTTGCCCTGATGTCATAGCCCTCTGCCACCTTCAAGACCCTGGCACTGACACACACCCTTCCTTGTTGTTCCAATATCAAAGTTGGAGCAGCCGCAATGGTACAAATCTCCACAGTTGGAGTCACCATAAACCAAAGAGACAAAAACACTAATCATTTTATGGAAAGTACCTGAATACAAGACTAGAAATTCTGATGCTGACTTTGGATTGAAGAAATTTTAGGCCGGGTGCGGTGGCTCACGCCTGTAATCCCAGCATTCTGGGAGGCCGAGGCGGGCGGATTGCTCGAGGTCAGGAGTTCAAAACCAGCCTGAGCAAGAGCGAGACCCCGCCTCTACTATAAATAGAAAGAAATCAATTGGCCAACTAATATATAGAGAAAAAAGTAGCCAAGCATGGTGGCGAATGCTTGTAGTCCCAGCTACTCGGGAAGCTGAGGCAGGAGGATTGCTTGAGCCCAGGAGTTTGAGGTTGCTGTGAGCTAGGCTGACACCACGGTACTCATTCTAGCCTGGGCAACAAAGCGAGACTCTAGCTCAAAAAAAAAAAAAAAAAGAAAGAAAAGAAAAAAATTTTAACACATCAGTATTAGTTGGATAAAGGGATGAATGATGATGTTTTTTAACTATTTGGCTATAGTCCAACAGAATGAAATCTTGATTATCAGATAAGAGGTATGTATATATATCTAAGCATAGCTTCAAAAGATGTCATTATTTTATTCATTGGTCTTAGGTCAAGTTAGAGATAAGACAAAGACTGCTAGACAAACCTCATAATGGAGTAAGTTTACTCACATAAAAGATGCTTGTTGTCAGGAGTCACTCATTCATTTGACAAACCAACACATTTTTCTTGACTACCCATTTTGTGCCAGACAGCATTCTAGATGCTGAGGATAGCTCCAAAGCACCTGGGAGATTTGATCATTCAGCGGCAGAGACTGGCAGGTAACAGATAATCCTAACATAGCCATGCGGTCAGGGAGATTTGTAAGCAGTCCTGAGGAGTGGGCAGGGAGGGAGACAGTCTCTCTGGGGAGTGCGGAAGCCTCCCCAGAGGGGAGCACACGCTATACATGCTGTCAGTTCCCTTTGTGTCTGTCTCCATGCAGAATCTTTTCCCCCTGGCCATCTGGAAGTTCCCAAATTTGGAGAATTATTTGGACTCTAAATCACTTTAATATCTTTAAATTTTAGGGACGTTCAAACCAAAGTATTGACACTCTCTGGAAGAAAGCCATTAATAATAATAAATGTCTAGTTACCTCTAGTGAGGTACACTTGATGAATGTACAAGATTGAAATCATTTGAACATACCTGAAAGACAGCCAAGCTTCAGAACTTTGCCTTAATGACTCTGAAAGACAAAAACAGGCATCTGAAGTCAGTCCCCCTTAAGCAGAGTTTTGCTAATTCTGCTTGTTTTACTCCAGAATCCTCAGAGTTTTGAAAGATAGCCCATGAGAACCAGAGACCTATAAACTAGTCACATTTTCACTATTGATAACATTAGTAGGAATCTGAGTACCAACTATGAAAAGTTCATTACTGGCCGAGCGCGGTGGCTCACGCCTGTAATCCTAGCACTCTGGGAGGCCGAGGCGGGCAGATCGTTTGAGCTCAGTAGTTCAAGACCAGCCTGAGCAAGAGTGAGACCCCCTATTTTCTAAAAATAGAAAGAAATTATTTAAACAACTAAAACTATACATAGAAAAAATTAGCTGGGCATGGTGACACATGCCTGTAGTCCCAGCTACTCGGGAGGGTGAGGCAGGAGGATCGCTTGATCTCAGAAGTGAGGTTGCAGTGAGCTATGATCATGCCACTGTACTAATGTCCAGGCAACAAAAGGAGACCCCCCGTCTCCAAAAAAAAAAAAAAAAAGGAGGTTCTGACATATTTTATGACATGGATGAATGGATGAACCTAGAAGATATATAAGCCAATAACAAAAGAACAAGTACCATATAGTTCCACTTGTATGAAGAAGTACCTAGAATCATCAAACTCATAGAGACAAATTGGAATGGTGGTTGTCAGGGGTCAGAGGAAGGGAAAATGGAGCATCAGTGTTTAATGGGCACAGAGTTGCAGTTTTACAAGATGGAGAGTTCTAGCAATGGATGGCAGGGATGGCTATATGACATCATGAATGTATAGTATTTAATTCCATGGAACTATACACTTAAAAATGGCTAAGATGGTAAATTTTATGTTATGTGTATTTTTCCACAATAAAAACAAATGTGAAGGAAAGAAAAGAATGAAGTTGTCATGAGGCTTGCTGGCTTGGCCTTGAGCAAACTGAAGGCTTTAGGCAAGTCTCTCAACCCCTCTAGACTTCCAAATCCTCCTGTGCAAAGTGAGGATCCTTTCCAGCACTTACATTTTTGGATCCTGAGAGCTATTCTTCCAGATCTCCAGCTTTCTCCATTCTTGATCTTGAAAGCCCTCCATAGAATGACACGTTTTGTGAATTTAATTTTGGCACTTCCTTTTCTTTTTCAGAATGCCTGACTAAGAAGATGAAATAGAGAACGAAGTTAACTGCCTAAAATAATTCAGACCAAAAAGAAGTGATAGTAAGTCCATTTCTTTGGCCTTGGCCTGAACACACTGGCTTGTGCGACCTCCCTTAACCAAGTAGTGTGACCTCTGATGTCCCACTGTCCTCTTCCTGTGAGGACCCGGCCAGGCGTGGTCAGGTCCTTCGCAGTCCAGATAGTCACTGTAGCACAATGTCCTGGCAAGCGCAGGAGAGAAGACAGACTTTGAAGCCAAGTCCCAGAAGACAGAATCTTAATTGGGAACAGCAGAAAGAAATCCATTTCAGTAGAAAACGGTCCATAGTGCAATGTGGGGTTGTCTGTGTGATTATTCCCAAGGGATTCTTCACTTATCAAAGTCATTGAGCCTAACATAGATAAGAGTAGGTTTTTATCAGAGAAACAAATGGAAAAAGGAAGAGACCGGAGCAAGGTCAGGTCTAAGGCACAGCTGGCATGGCAGGGCCCCTCGGGCAGGGCTGGGAATGGAGGGAGCTGACTCCGGTGATTCATTCACACCGGGAACGGGGCTTGTCAAAACTTCAACATCCTCCCGCCCGCCCCGAGCTTGGGGTTCCTGTTTCCTCAGAGCTTATAATCAGGGGTCTTCAGCTCTGGGTGGTCTGTTGTTCCGATCTACGATGCTTGTCGGATTGTCTTATCCCCCTTCCCCTTCCCGATTTCCTCTTCTGCTTCCTCTCCATCCTCTCCTTTTCCTCCTCCTCTGCAAACACACTCTCCCCCAGAGAGCCCTGGAAACACAAATTCAAGACTCAGTCTTTTGGCCGGGCGAGATGGCTCATGCCTGTAATCCTGGCACTCTGGGAGGCTGAGGTGGGTGGATTGCTCAAGGTCAGGAGTTCAAAAACAGCCTGAGCAAGAGCGAGACCCCGTCTCTACTATAAATAGAAAGAAATTAATTGGCCAACTAATATATATAGAAAAAATTAGTCAGGCATGGTGGCACATGCCTGTAGTCCCAGCTACTCAGGAGGCTGAGGCAGCAGGATTGCTTGAGCCCAGGAGTTTGAAGTTGCTGTGAACTAGGCTGACGCCACAGCACTCACTCTAGCCTGGGCAACAAAGCGAGGACTCTGTCTCAAAAAAAAAAAAAAAAGACTCAGTCTTTTATTAGATGAGAAAAAATAAAAACAAGAGTGAAGCATCAGAGGTGATTTTCTAACATAATAGAACTTTCATGTTGGAAGTATCTTTAGAGAGGCCCTAGGCAAAGCTTTGCATGTGACCATCAAGTTGACCCACCTGAGGAGCATAATCGATTGTCTGTGGTAGTTAGACAGTTACAGAGGGATTAAAACCCAGGCTCCCAACACCCAGACGTTCTCACTATCATCTGATTACAGTAACACCTTAGACATTTATAAAATTCTGCCCTGTACAAGGCTCTTTCCTATGTGGGATTCAGCCTGGGAATTAGGTTATTACCATTCAAACAATAAGGCTAAATGAGTATCTCCATTGGGTCACTTAACTGTTAAGTGGCAGAGTTGGCCTTGAACTCTGGAGTCTTGGGCCATCTGCTTTCTACACTGTCTTCCTATGCACGCTTACACTTGTATTTTGCTTTATTATTTACTAAAAAAAAAATTTTTTTTAAATAAATTTGAGATGAGGGGGGGTCTCACTTTTGCTCTGGCTGGTCTCTAACTCCTGAGCTCAGAACTTGTATTTAGAGTCAAATAGCACACACAAATTTATAAACAGTAACAGAAATGATCTGGCTTTAGTGATAAGCTCTTCTAAGAGTGAGATCAGCTCCATAAAATGATTTGGGAAAAGTCTATTTGCTCAGGTGGTGCTTTCTGGCTCAGTAAGCACCATGACCAATCTGGATACATTCACCCAAAGTTTTATGTTAAATTTAATACTCTGCCGAGGTGGGCGGATAGCTCGAGGTCAGGAGTTCGAAACCAGCCTGAGCAAGAGCGAGACCTGGTCTCTACTATAAATAGAAAGAAATTAATTGGCCAACTAATATACATAGAAAAATTTAGCCAGGCATGGTGGTGCATGCCTATAGTCCCAGCTACTTGGGAGGGTGAGGCAGTAGGATCGCTTGAGCCCAGGAGTCTGAGGTTGCTGTGAGCTGGGCTGATGCCATGGCACTCACTCTAGCCTGGGCAACAAAGCAAGACTGTCTCAAATAAAAAATAAAAAATAAAAAATAAAAATTTAATACTCTGTATTTCAGGCCTAAGTATCTCATCTGTTTTATCATCAATCTCATCCTGAGACTCAGGATGGAAGGAGTTACATTCTAGGGCAGGAACAAAACAAATATATGAAAAATACAAGCTAGAGCTGTGGTTCCTGGTATCATGGTGACACTAAAGTGATACTCAAAGCTGTTTGAAGGCTTATGTTGTAACCTGCTTTGCTTTCACTTAGTACTGTATCATGAATGTGTTCCATGCCCACAAATGTATTTCCATAATGGGATTTGTAATAGGTGCATAGATTCCACTTTAGGTATATACTGTACTTTCCCTTTTTTTTATTTCTTTTTTCTTTTTTTGAGACAGAGTCTCACTCTGTTGCCCTGGGTAGAGTGCAGTGGCATCAGTAGCTCACTACAACCTCAAACTCCTGGGCTTAAGCGATCCTCTTGCCTCAGCCTTCCAAGTAGCTGGGACTACAGGTGTGCACCACCATGCCCAGCTAATTTTTTCTCTTTTTGGTAGAGACAGGTCTCACTCTTACTCAGGCTGTTCTCGAACTCCTGACCTCAATCGATCCTCCCCACTCAACCTCCCAGGGTATTAAAATTACAAGTACAAGCCATGGTACCTGGCCCATTTTTATTTTCATTTATAGTGAAAAAAACCTCTCTTTCAAGCTTTCTGAAAGTAATTTTGAAGAGTTGCTATAAATAACCTAGTTATAAAATTAATTAGCACCCAAACAAAATTAGAATGATAGACTCTTAGAGCTAGGAAAAGCTTATAAGTAAGATTCAAAGTCCCCATGTAGATTTATGTTTATAATGAGGTTATGAGCACCATAAATTTGGGCATTGATAAGGGAGAAAAACAGTTTGGTCCAGTGATATTCAGTACACAATTTGCTAGGCACAGATGGGAGACAAGAAGGAAGAGATCATAGCCTCTTTGGTCTAGCTTAGGGAAGGAACTATATGTGGAAGTTAATGGGGTGAGGGCAGGGTAATGGCTACATGATTTGTGGGGCCCAGTGCAAAATGCCATGTGAGACCCCTTTCAAAAATTAAGAATCTCCAGACAGTGATAGTGGAGCATTACATCAAGTACAAGCTGCCTGCCCATGAAGCCAGCTCTGGATAGTGGTTAACCGTTGTCCTGTCCCACCAAATTCAGGTGCTGGGGCTTTTCCCTCCATGCCCAGAAGCTCACCCTCTGTTTCCCATTACTTACAAATATTTCAGGCTTTAAAAGGGCAATACAGGCCTATATCCCCACTGGCAGATGTCAGGACATTGGTTATCCAAAGGGGCATGAGGACAGCTGCAATGTAGGTCCACGTGCCACACTGCAGAGAAGTCTGGCTTTATGGTCCCTTTGTCTGAGTGCCTTGCTATGTTCACTTGAATAGCAAGAGTCTCAAAGAACCTTCCGGCAATGGGAATAAAGCAAAACTTCTTTGTCACATCCCTCCCAGATGCTCCATGGCACAGTGTTTGCATAGCTTAGCAATTCTGGGCCCTGCCTTAGAAGTCCCACCCAGCCCACCCACCCTCACATACTTTGACTTTGCAATTCTCTCTCTGAAATATTCAGGCTAAAACCCTGTCTCTAAACCCTGGCGCTCAAACTTCCTCTAAAGAGGACCAGTGAACAGCTTTGGAGGGAAGGCTTTGGGAAGAGACCTTGTTCGGGAAGCTTGTTGCAGAATAACGAGTACATATGCAGATTTGGACCACGAGACAAACCACCCAAGACAATTGCACCTGGGCCTCCACGATGGCATGCGTCACTTGAGAAATGAAATAGGACGTAACTCCTGCCTCGGGCAGATACCATCTGACACCACATCAATGAAAGGCTGGGATGGGTTTGAATGGGGGGGGTGGGGGTACACAGTGGTGAAAAGGGTATTAAACTAGAACCTAAGGATCCTACTTTCTTGATTTGACTCAGCCTCTTCCTACTGTGTGAGTTTAGGTGAGTTGCATAATCTCTCTGGGTCTCATGACCTTTTCTCTTTAACGAGGAGGTTGGACTATCTCAACTGCTGGGTCTTTTCCTGTGGAGGAAGAGAAATTCTACACACACAATGTTGAAAAGGTGTTGAGAGGAGATAGGGTATAAGGAAAGAGGAAAGAGCCTGTTCAAGGGACAAAGAGTTAGTTCATTGACATAAACAATGAAATACCCAGGGAGGATGAATCATGTCCAGGAAACCGGAGAAGACAAGAGAAAGGACTAATATTTAGGGATTGAGATAATTCGCTACAGAGCATGTCAGGGTGGTGGGCCAGAGAGTTGAAGTATGTTCAAGGGCAAGTTCTTGGCTTTGTGTAATATAAGAGGCGGGGAAAAAAAGGCTAGATGGGATACAGATTTTAATTTCAAACTCCAAGAGGTTATTATAAACAACTGGAGAGAAGGTTGTTTTAAATCGTGTTTAATGTGAGTATTCACTCGCTGGCAGTGATCAGCGTTTCCTATAAATACCACTTACATCTCCTGGAATGAGGCTGTAACGGGTAAAGTGTAAGGAGAAGAGGTGGAGAAAGAGCCGGGAGGGAAACTTGGACCCTGAGCACTTGGCATGAAAAAATTGGGGAAATTGAGCTCCCCTCCTTTTTATTCTTTTTGGAACTGATGGCAAACAATTGCCTTTTGAATGGCTGTGATCTTATTAATGTACATTTTTTTTTTGCTTTGCTTTTGAGTATTTAATGTGCTCTCCAGAGAGCGGTTCAAAGCGTTTAAAATAGCACTTGCCAATTTCTCCTTCTTCTAATTAATACCAAGTGGTTTCATTCAAACCGAAGTTTCAAGCTGCTTCTACATAAGCAAAATTAAGTGTAGGGTTGAGCTTTGGAGCCAGAATGATCTAGGTTCAGATTGCTGCCCTGCCATTTGCTAGCTATGTGACCTCAGAAAAATTGTACAACCTATGAGAATTTCCAATGTATCTTCTTTATAATGAGAATTATTATGATTATTAAATAAGAAAAAATAGGGAAAACACCTAACACAGTTATTGACACATAGTAGGAACTCAATAAACAAGTAGCCATTTCTGTTCCCTTACCTATATACCTCCTTCTCCCTGAGAAGAGATGCTTGTGATTTGGAGGTCTGAATTACAGTTGACCCTTGAACAACTGGATGGTACCCCCACCCCCACCTTGACCCCAACACAGTTAAAAATATGAGTATAACTTTTTTTTTTTGAGACAGAGTTTCACTCTGTCACCCAGGCTAGCGTGCAGTGGCGTCTGCCTAGCTCACAGCAACCTCAAACTCCTGGGCTTAAGCGATCCTCCTGCCTCAGCCTCCCAAGTAGCTGGGACTACAGGCATGCGCCACCATGCCCGGCTAATTTTTTCTATATATTTTTAGTTGGCCAATTCATTTCCTCCTATTTTTTTAGTAGAGACAGGGTCTCGCTCTTGCTCAGGCTGGTTTCAAACTCCTGACCTTGAGCTATTCTCCCACCTGGGCCTCCCAGAGTGTTAGGATTACAGGCGTGAGCCACCATGCCCAGCCTCGAGTATAACTTTTGATTCCCCCAAAACTTAACTACTATTGACCAAAGCCGATAATAAAATAAAATAAAAATAGTCGATCGACACTGTATTGTTACAATAAAGTAAGCTAGAGAAAAAAATGTTATTAAGAAAATTGTGGCTGGGTGCAGTGGCTCATGCCTGTAATCCTAGCACTTTGGAAGGTTGAGGCAGGAGGATCGCTTGAGGTCAGGAGTTCAAGACCAGCCTGTATATCCTGCAGATGGGTCCCAAAAAAAAAAAAAAAAAAAAAAAAAAAAAAAGAAAAAAAGACCAGCCTGTGTAACAGCAAGACCCCATCTCTATAAAAAAATTTAAAAGTTAGCCAGGCATGGTGGTGCATGCCTGTAGTTCCAACGACTCAGGAGGCTGAGGCAGGAGAGTCTCTTGAGCCCAGGACTTTGAGGTTGCTGTGAGCTATGATCCTGCCACTGCACTCCAGCCAGGGCAACAGAATAAAACCTTGTCTCAGGGGGAAAAAAAAAAGAAAGAAAGAAAAAAGAAAAAGAAAAGAAAGTAGGAAGAGAAAATATGTTTACTATTTATATTTTCATAGGATAAATGGATCATCGTAAAAGTCTTCATCCTTCTTGTCTTCACCTTGAGGAGGCTGAGGAGGAGGAGGAAGAGGAAGGGTTGGTCTTGCTGTCTCAAGGAAGTCAGTTGCCTGCCGAAGAAAATCTGCATGTAAGTAGACCCTCGCAGTTCAAAGCCATGTTGTTCAAGGGTCAACTGTATTAGCACTGACTCTTGGTTACATTACCCAGGATGCCCACTCACCCTGCTCCATCGTGTGCGCCTGCAGACGAAGGCTTAGGCAAGAGCCTCTCCTAAACATCACAGCCTTTTATTTGGCTCTGGTGGGGACCTCACGCATGGCTCAGTAGTCCCATGGGCCTGCGGTGGCCATGCAGCGCTTCCCACCCACTCTCAGGTTCCTCCCAGCGGGTGGCCGATGCAGAGACTCTCCCAGGTCCTGCAGTTACGGGTCCCCTCACAGTACACTGTGCAGATGCCACAGTGTATTTCCCTTGCCACATCGTGTTGCCATTATCTGTTTACATGTCCATCTCCCCCACTGGTCTTTGTATCCTGAGGGCAGGAACGTGGCATTCAGCACCGGATGGGCACCCAACATTTGTTGAATGGAAGGATAAAAGTCATCGTATCTAAAACAACCATCTAAAACTCATAAAGTTCACCTTCCTCCTGGCTTTCCTGTTTTGTTGATGCCAGTTGATTTTTCCAGAAGTTCTCTCTACAGACCAGAGTAAAGCTTCCCTTGCTTCCTATTACCCCAGATAGGGTGACGTGGCCAAGAATGGTGGCCAGAGGCTGAGATTATGTGACCGGCTGAGCCACACATGCAGTTCTTCCATGCAAGGGTATAATGTAATTGTTTCCCCTAAAGCACACACACGGGCATTTGGGTGGGGGATACTTAAGTCAAAAGTGAGGTAGTACCAGCAAAAATGGGAATGGATGTTGAGGAGACAACCACAACATCCGGAACATTAATGGGAAAGCAACAGAGATGAGGCATATTCAATTTTGTCTCCAAATGTCTTTCCTTTTGTATTTCCCTACTCGGTATGGCACATTTGTGTAATTTTGGTTGGTTTGGGTTCCAATCTGCTTAAGCCAAAATTGGGGAAAATATGTGTGGACCTAAGTAACCGCTTTGGTGCCAAGATACTAGGATCACTTGGTTCCAAATTGGACTTGGCCGTGTTCACATAGTGAATGTGTGAAGCTAAGAGTCCCCAAGATTTACACATCACTGCATGCTGCCTAGAATCACAAACGTCCCCTAACTGGGGGAAGGTCGTGGGGACAGGCTTGCTCCTCCTGTCTCTGTGGATAATTCCCCTGTGACTATTCATGCAGATGAGAAGACGAACTGAAAGCAGATTTGAAATTGTACACTTGGAGAATGGGATTATATTACGTAAGATGCTTTGTCAAAATGCACTTCTTAGAGTTTAGGTTGGACCGTTGCCTGCTTCCGCCTGACTCCATGAAACCAGCATGAAATTCCCTAAGGTTCTTCATGTCAGGCTGGCCTTCTATCCTCAATGCTTAAAGGAGCCATAGTGCTGGAGGAGGGTGCCCTACAACTAAGAATACATTTTCACTTCCCTAATCAAAAATCTACGATGGGCCAGGCGTGGTGGTTCATACCTGTAATCTTAGCACTCTGGGAGGCCGAGGCGGGAGGATTGCTTGAGGTCAGGAGTTCGAGACCAGCCTGAGCAAGACTGAGACCCCCATCTCTACTAAAAATAGAAAGAAATTAGCTGGACAACTAAAAATATATAGAAAAAATTAGCCGGCATAGTGGCACATCCCTGTAGTCCCAGCTATTGGGGAGGCTGAGGAGGATTGCTTGAGGAGGATTGCTTGAGCCCAGGAGTTTGAGGTTTCTGTGAGCTAGGCTGATGCTACAGCACTCTACCCGGGGCAACAGAGCGAGACTATCTCAAAAAAAAAACAAAAAAAAAAAACAGAAAAAAACCAGAATCTACGATGGACCCCACCAACAACTATTTGAAACACAAACTCCCAGGCCTCACACTCAAGGGCAGCTGCATTCTGGTTCCAACAGTTTTCAAAATTCTGCTTTATTATTGAGAAAAGTTCTTGACAAGAAAGATTTTTGTGAGCCAGTGTCATATTTAACCCATTGGAGCACACTTGTGAGAGAGAGTGATAATTAAGATCCCAATTTATTTTATACTTTCTTTTACTTCGACATTTTTTTTCTTTCATGATATTGAAAGACTTACACTGTCAACTCCAAAATACCAGTTTGTGGGACACAGCACTGTTAGAGGGGTAAAAAATGAAGTGCTGATGTGTATACTACGTCTTGCTTAATTAGAAAACAGTTCTCTTCCCCTTCCCTTTCTGCATACCCCCTTCTCTTCTTTCCTATTTGAATTGGCATAGAACCGTGGTGTTTTTGCCAAATGAATAGGTTGACAGGAGAAAACTCATTTTTTTTCATCCAGAAGAGCGTTAGTGTTGATCTAGGGGGAAAAGGGTGCTGATATGTGTCCTGGCAGATCCTATCATAAGACAAGCACCACGGGTGTTTGTGGAAACTCCAGCATGAATAAATGGATTGCCTGACAGTTAAAATAAATGTGCTCCCACTAAACTATCTAAATATGGTTGTCTTTTCAAATGAAGCAAGAGCAGGTCTAGATGCATGACAGTAGAAAAATTCCAAGCCTGTTCCAATTCTAAATCTTAGCTGAACATATACACGTAGGTCCATACACAGGAGTGCTCACAGTTCTGACTTGTGCAGTTTTCTACATAGGCTGTTGCTAATGAGTTCCATAAGAAGGTAGTGGGAATGGTTTATAATGATTTTGTCACATGTATAGACAGCCAAAATCCTTATATGTAGGTTCCAGGAGGGACTTTTCTACCTACATCAATTAATCTCAGGAATTTCTAACAATTTTTGTTGTTTTTTTTTTGAGACAGAGTCTCACTTTGTTGCCCAGGCTAGAGTGAGTGCCATGGCGTCACCCTAGCTCACAGCAACCTCAAACTCCTGGGTTCAAGCAATCCTCCTGCCTCAGCCTCCCAAGTAGCTGGGACTACAGGCATGCGCCACCATGCCCGGCTAATTTTTTCTATATATATTAGTTGGCCAATTAATTTCTTTCTATTTATGGTAGAGACAGGGTCTTGCTCTTGCTCAGGCTGGTTTGGAACTCCTGACCTCGAGCAATCCGCCCGCCTCGGCCTCCCAGAGGGCTAGGATTGCAGGCCTGAGCCACCGCGCCCGGCCTCTAGCAATTTTTGAATGCTTCTCAACATGGACTGGAGGCACCGATCCTAGGGGCAGTTTCACTGAGAAAATTCCTACTGTACGTCCTGACGGAGGTGCCCTGGGAACACAGAGCCTTCTGCTGTATTTGCTTATGAGAAAGTAAAGAAAATAGATGAATTCACAGCAAGCTATTTGGGGCTAAGTGTCTGGGATACCGATGGGATGATGGGACCTGAGCGATTAATGGGAGTAGGTGGTGGAGCCAACTGAGAAGACAGCACAGTGCTTGGGGGAGGGAGGGGGGAGGAGGCCTAACCCCCTCTACTTCCCTTTGTGGTTAGTGACAACTGCCCAGGCTAGACAGGGCAGGACAGGCAAACCCAAAATCAGACTCAGGCCCTCACCCACCTCCTCCCTGCTGTGCCACGTAGAGCAGGGGGCCACTGGTGTATGAGGAGGAAAAAAAAAAATTGGGACTCTTGTGCATCGCTGGTGGAAATGTAAGGTGGTGAAATTTGTATGGAGAATTGTGTGGTGGCCCTCAAAACATTAAACATAGAATTACCATATGATCTGGCAATTTCACCTCTGGGTATGTACCCCAAAGAAGTGAAAGCGGGGACTCAAATAGATATTTGTACACCCATGATCACAGCAGCATTATTCACAATGGCCAAATGGTGACAGCAGTCTAGATGTCCATCGACAGAGAAACAGATACACAAAATGTGGTGCACACATACAATGGAATATTATTCAGCCTTAAAAAGGAAACAGAATTATGATACGTGCTACAACATGGATGAAGCTTGAAGACATTATGCTGAGTGAAATAAGCCAATCACAAAAGGACAAATGTATGAACCTACTTGTATCAGGTATCTAGAGTAGTCAAATTCATAGAGACAAAAAGTGGACTAGTGTTTACCAGGAGCTGGGAGGAAAGGGAATATGAAGTTATTGTTTAATTAGTACAGATTTTCATGTTTGCAGGATGAAAACACTCTGGAAATGGATGGTAGTGGTGGCTGCACAATATGAATGCACTTAATGTCACTGAACTGTACACTAAAAAAGTGACTAAAATAGTAACTTTTGTGTAATGTATATTTTTACCACAATAAAAATAAATAGGTAAACAAAAATAAACATTCTTACTCTGTCACTTCATGATAAAGGTGACATGTTCACAATGAGTGAGAAAGTAAATATTGTCTGAACAAAATTTATCTGTGGAGAAAGTATTATGAAACTGGATGTCGGGAAATATTTCCAGAATTCTGGAGTTCTGTTGTCAAAAATAGTATGTGCAGCTATAAAAATTCTGATATCTGCACATTTTAAAAACTTGGAAAGAAAATTTCTAGCTTCTTTTTTGAATCTTCTATTTCAAGAATTTTAATGGTTTTGAATCCACAATACAGAAATGCAACACTTTTTAATTAGTTTACAAGAACAAACTCATAAATATCAGGGAGTATGTGTTTACTAGCTGAATTTTGAACAAAAAGCTTAGTGTAACTGGTGGATACAATTAAAATCACATATCATGTTTTAGAAAGTTTAACAAATGATGCAATTCTTCAATTATTTGTAAGAAGTCTTTTTCTATATTGTCCATTAAAAACCAGTGTCATGTGTGTACACATGAGTTAGTATACATACCTGTGTGTGTGTGTGTGTCTTAGTTCTGTCCACTGAGTGAGCCTAGAAGCAATAATATCCCAGCAGTAATGAACATACCAAGTGCTTGGATCTTGGTCTTTAAATACCGGGAACCAGGACTCCTAGAAGAAATGGCTGATTCCAGGCCTGGGGCAGGGAAAATACAAGATGAGCCTGGAGCACCTTGTAGTACAAGAAAGTAAGAAATTGCCCCCCTTGCCCAAACACACAAAAGGATGGTGGCATGTCAAAGGGACATGCAAGCCAATTGAAAAGAATTCAAAATGACCAAAACTGGAAAATTTTGAGCAAAAAAAAAAAAAAAAAAAAAGCAAACTCAAATAATAAAATAAACATCCCATGAGTTAATGCTGATATAAATAAATGACTGAATAAATAAATTAAAAGGAGGAGAAAAGACAAATCTTTACAGAATTCCAAACAGCATGTGTAGATACTACCTCTCCACAACATAGAGCTTAATTCCCAACCCCTTGCCCCTGCTTCTGAAGAACAGGGGAGGGAAAGGAAAAAACTGCAGTTCTCCAACAGAGAAATTGGACAAACACTGCCCCACCCAAGTGACGGTTCACATCCCCACCATGTCACCTGGCTGTCATGTACCCCTGATGGCATATAATGAGAAGGACACTTGACTTCTGTAGTATTCTTTTAAAAGAAACCTAACTCCAGTCTAATCATGAGAAAAACATCAGACAAACACAGATCCAAGGACACTTTAGAGGAAGTTTGGCTAAAGCTTCTCAAGACTGCCAAGGTCATGGAAAGCAAGGAAAAGCTGAGACCCTGATACAGCCAGAGGAGATGTGACCACTAAATGCAGTGTGGGGCCCTGGGTAGGACCCTGGAACAGAAAGAGGACAATAATGGAAAAGCTGGTGAAATCCAAATATGCGTGGAGTTTAGTTAACTATAATCTTCCAACATCAGTTTATTGGTTTTGACAAATGTACCATTGTAATGTAAGGTGTTAACAATGGGGAGACTGGGTGACTGATAGCCACAAGTCTGTACTCTCTTTACAACTTTTTGTAAATCTACAATTATTCCAAAACAAAAAGGTTATTTTTTTAAAAAAAAGAAAGTATCAAAATATATTGAATTGAGGACAAACTTGAAAATCACTACATCACAAAGTATTAAATCAAGATTTTCATAACTACTGAAGTTTTGACTATCATAACATCTGGCCAGGTGCAGTGGCTCACGCCTGTAATCCTAGCACTCTGGGAGGCCGGGAGGCCGAGGAGGGCGGATTGCTCGAGATCAGGAGTTCAAAACCAGCCTGAGCAAGAGTGAGACCCCGTCTCTACTATAAATAGAAAGAAATTAATTGGCCAACCAATATATATAGAAAAAATTAGTCGGGCATGGTGGCACATGCCTGTAGTCCCAGCTACTTGGGAGGCTGAGGCAGAAGGATTGCTTGAGCCCAGGAATTTGAGGTTGCTGTGAGCTAGGCTGACGCCATGGCACTCACTCTAGCTTGGGCAACAAAGTGAGACTCTGTCTCAAAAAAAAAAAAAAAAATCCCAGACAGTCTTGCCCTGCTACCAGGGCTAGAGTGCAATGGTGTCATCATAGCTCACTGCAACCTCCAACTCCTGGTCTCAAGCGATCCTCCCACCTCAGCCCCCAAAGTGCTAGGATTACAGGCATGAACCACTGCATCTGGCCAACATTAATATTATTTATAATTGCAGTATGAGCAAAAATACATTTTCTTTCATTAATAAATAAAATTAATTCTTTTATAAACATTTATTTCATCTTTTTCTGACCTGTTTAAAACATCTTTTGCCGGCCGTGGTGGCTCACGCCTGTAATCCTAGCACTCTGGGAGGCCAAGGTGGGCAGATTGCTCAAGGTCAGGAGTTCGAAACCAGCCTGAGTAAGAGTGAGACCCCGTCTCTACTATAAATAGAAAGAAATTAATTGGCCAACTAATATATATAGAAAAAAAATTAGCCGGGCATGGCGGCGCAAGCCTGTAGTCCTAGCTACTCGGGAGGCTGAGGCAGGGGGATTGCTTGAGCCCAGGAGTTTGAGGTTGCTGTGAGCTAGGCTGATGCTACAGCACTCACTCTAGCCTGTGCAACAAAGCGAGACTCTGTCTCAAAAAAAAAAAAATCCGTTTTGTTGTATGTTCTATAATGTACTTAATATTCTAACATAGACATATATTTTACAATTTCTATATGAATAAACATACCTATGTTTGGAGTACAGCCTCAAACATGTTCACAGGAATATGAGGCTGAAAATTGTTCATCTATGAGTGGTTTAAGGATATAACCACCAAGACATGACAGAAATCAAGCCAGAATATCTGGGTACAGGTAAGTAATCACCCATGAGTCACTTCACTTCGCTGAGTCTCATTGTTCTCATCCATGAAATGGGAATAGTAGTAACCCTACCTACTGTTCAATCTTGCTGTGTTGGTCAAATGTGATCACAAATGTGAAAACCTTTACAAACAGTAAACTGCCCCATCACAGTGAGCAGGAATTCAGAATCGCAAAGGTGATGTCTATGGTACCAATGCCGAAAGCTGAAATCCAAGGTCAGGAAGGGCACAAAGTGGAAAAGTGATTGCTAACTGAAATAACCCAGGGGGTTTTTAAATGCAGTCCCTTAGTCCCTCCCCGGACACTTGAGGTGGCTGGGGTTGGACCTGGCACCCCTTCATGTCAACTGGGGTAATGGAGGCCTAGAAGCCGGGCCTGAGATTTTATCTTTAAGGGTTCAAAACCTTGCTGAAATCAGTTAACATTCAGAGGTGTTGGAGCCTGGGGAATGTCCAAACTTGAGAGAGTTGGTTTACAAACCGGTTAACACATCTCTCCATGAGGATAGCTGATGTGTTTTGATGTGGAGAGGGTAATACTTGGCCCACCAGCCAGGGAACACCTTTCCATCTGAGCGCTTGGACCATGGGGGATTAGAATGCAAGTTGCTGAGATCTTCATTCCGCTGGATGTTCTGAACAATCTGCTGCACAAATGGGAATTCCTTGGTGTGCTGGACGGAAGCTTCCCTTCCCAGGTTCTCTGGGGGGTGGGGGGGAGAACGTCCTCTTTCTGTTGCCATGACAACACTCCTTCTTCTCCATATCATCCAGTTTTCGCTGTGGGTGACAATCCAGGGACAAAACGTTAACCGAGATGGTGCCTGCTCCCTCTAATATCTATGGAGGCATGCCAATCTCATCAGTAGTGTCTCTAAACCCCACAGCAGGGCCCTTGCACTCTGAAAGGGCTTCAGACCATCTGGACCTGTCTAGGGGAATTTCAATAGCTTCAATCTCCAAAGCTACTGCTGTTGCAGTGGTTGTCATTAAAATAATTTTAAAAAATAAAACGATGCTCTGAGGGTGGTATTTCCCTCTCTTGAGCGTCATATCCTCTCTTGCTTGACCTTACCCGACAGATGTGTCCCATCTTAACTCTCAGGTCCTTTCTTGAGGCTGTTTGTGTTTCCTCCGCAATGAGTAAGACATGATGATGATCTTGTGTGTGTGTGTGTGTGCACCCTTCCATTTCCCTCCTCACTGATCTTCAGAGATTTGAGCCTGAAACCAACTGCTGCGACTTCCTGCCCAGTGACTTCCTGTGTAAACAAAAACAGCTTGTCAAGATCCAAACAAAAAAACACAAACATCTCCTTTTGTAGCACAGTTATACTATTCATTGCTCTTGGAAGAAGACTTTACATATCCCCATAAGAAGCTGGATACTCCAATCTATAATTATTAAGATTCTAATCACATAAGGTTTTGAACAAAGGTTGGTCTCATTAAAAAAAAAAAAAAAAAAAAAAAAGGTTAGTGCTGCACAAAACACAACCACCTCTTTCATCTAAATGTTTTGAAAAGAAAAGCTACAGAAGTTATGGATTCCACTGTCAGAAGGAGATTCCTTTGATAGAGGAATGTTTTTAATTATTTAAATACTTGCACAGCAAGAGCTCACGGTGGGATGGTTTCTAAAAGTATTACTGGGGTCTCACTGCAGGTACCCATGTAACTTTGTCAGAGCCACTGATTAAATAACATGGCATGAGGTAAAGTAGCGTGAGGGTGTGCATCCCACATGTAAACATGCGGCGCTGAATATTAGCAGCCATTTATTTGCTATGCTTCATTCACTTTTACCCCTGAGTAAACTGAAGTCTTACTAGCTCCTATCCCACCTCGGACTTGCAGGGTTGAGGCAGGGGGAACATGCTCCAGCCACAGACATCTGCTGGCTTTTTATCTTTTAAATGACAGTGAAAGAATAACATCAAAGACAAAGGAATATTTCCCAATCCATAGGCAATTAGGAGTAGCCTTGAGACTACTGAAAATAGAATTTACCATTTCCTCTATCCCTTGGGAAAACATTTTCACATATAGAGAGGTAATTTTCTATCCCAGGAATCTTTTTTGACTGCTCTCATTAAAAATAAGCGCTGAAAGGGCTTTAAAAAAAGGTCAAAGTTGAACTGGCCAAACCCACTAAGCATTCCTTTTAACTGAGACTTCCAGATAAGAGCACACAAGCACACAGAATTCTTCTCTTTCCTCCTTTCTCCTTTCCTTCCCTCCTGTTTTCTTTCTTCCCTTCTTTCCAAAAAAAAAAAAAAAAAACCTGACACTTGGGACACAAAGGTAAGTAAGACCTGGTCCTTAAGTTCAGATAACTGTCTAAGTCTAAAATTAAATAATTAGGTCATTCATTCATTCACTCACCCACACATTACCTATTGAGGACCTACTGTGTGTGCCCTGCATTGCAATTACAATGCAATGCTTAGTTACCTGGGGATGCAAGTGAATGCTAATGCCACCTGGGTTAAAAATAAAAGGATGATGAATGTTCATGCTCTCAGTTTCTCTACCTGCTTGTGTATTTAAAATATATAATAATAATAAATAAAAATAAATGTGTTTATATGCTTCACTATCTAGATCTTTGACATAAAAAATTGTGACCAAGATTAAATGTAATAAAATACCCCTAAGGCACTAGAAGGTATCAGCTGAACTGAAACTTAGTTAAATAGCAATAATTTGTGTCAAAAATAAGAAACTGGAGAAGAGATTCTCTCTGTGGAGTATGTTTAGAGATCTTCCCATTATTATGCATATTTCTTGCCTGAGAGATGTGCCTCACCTATTAGAACATTTGTATCTGCCTAGACTTGAAAAAAGAAATTTAAAATACTATGTAATAATATTAATACTATGTATAACTTTTTGCCAATAAGTTTCAAAATCACAAAGGAAATATGCATGTTACTAGAAAAATGTAAGTTGCCAAAACTGGTTCAAGAAGAAACAGAAAATCATAATGGTTCTATATACATGAAAGAAACTGAATCATAAAAGAAATCATTAAAGAAATTGAATTCATAAAAGAAATTGAAGTAATTCAAAATCTTCCCTCAAAGGAAATACCAGACCCATTATTTTACTGTTAAATTCTACCAAATATTTAAGGATTAAATGATTCCAAGCTTTACAATATTTTCAGATTATAGAAACAGAGGCACTAATCTTAAATTCATATTATGATACCAGCTTAACCTTAATCCTCAAACTGTTCCTAGCCAATACATTAGATTTTTTTTAAAAAATTAATAGAGTTGGAAACGGGGTAAGAAAACTGCCATTCAGAGATTATATAATTGTTCATAGAGACGACGTAACAAAACAAGATTAGCAAAATTCCCAAATACTAAATCAACATACTACCAATCGCCTTTCTCTTCACCAGCTACTATCCATTAGAATATTCAAATAAACATACCATTAACACTGGCAATAAAAAATATAAAGTACCTAAGAGTAAGTCCAACAAAAGATGTATAAGACATATGTAAAAAATCATATACATTTTTAAAGAAGCCATTAAAGAAAAATTTTTTAATAATAGAAAGATGTTTATGAATAAAGAGATAAAGACTCACTATATAAAGATATAACTCCCCCCCCCAATGATTTATGGATTCAGTGCAAAGTACTGGGATCACAGGCATGAGCCAACACACTCAGCCCTAAAATTTATAAGGAAGACCAAACAACCAAGAATATAGCCAAGACATTTTCTGCTTTAGATATCGAAACTTATTATACAGTTGTAATTAAAACAATACAGTACTTGAGTAGAGACAGACTCAAGATAGACTCAAGGAACCAGCCACAGACAGACCTAACATACAAGGAAAACTGCTAAGGCCATTCAATCTATGGTGCTGAACAATCATCCATGTGGAAAAAAATGAAAATGAACCCCTATCTTCCCCTATTCAAGGTGGATTAAAGAATTTATCAATCCAAGATAGATTAAGGAGACTAAATGTAAAAGGCAAGATTTCGAAACTTTTAGTATCAAGTTCAGTACCTTAGCTCAGGGACAGACTTCTCAAATAAGACATAAAAAAACACTAACCATAAGAGAAAATATTGAAAAATTAAATTATACTATAAGTTACAACCTTAAATAGTCAAAAGACACAATAGTCTTTCCTTATCCACAGGAGAGAGGTTCCAAGACCCCAGTGGATGCCTCAAAGTGGGCATAGTACCAAACCCTACATATATTGTTTTTTCTTACATATACTAACCTAAAAGTTTATGATTAATTTATAAATTAACCTAAAAATTAACCTAAAAATAATGATTAATTTATAAATTAGGCTTAGTAAGACATTGACAACAATAACTGATAATAAAATAGAACAATTATAACAATATACTATAATAAAGCTTATGTGGGCCGGGCGCTGTGGCTCACGCCTGTAATCCTAGCTCTTGGGAGGCCGAGGCGGGTGGATTGCTCAAGGTCAGGAGTTCGAAACCAGCCTGAGCAAGAGCGAGACCCCGTCTCTACTATAAATAGAAAGAAATTAATTGGCCAACTGATATATATATAAAAAAATTAGCCGGGCATGGTGGCATATGCCTGTAGTCCCAGCTACCCGGGAGGCTGAGGCAGAAGGATCACTTGAGCCCAGGAGTTTGAGGTTGCTGTGAGCGAGGCTGACGCCACGGCACTCACTCTAGCCTGGGCAACAAAGTGAGACTCTGTCTCAAAAAAAAAAATAAAAAAATAAAAAAAAATAAAGCTTATGTGAATGTAGTCTCTCTCTCTCTCTCAAAATACTGTAATATTTTTGGACTGCTGTTGACCGTGGATAACCGAAACCTCTGAAAGTGAAACCATGAATAGGGGAGGCGACTACTGTATTACAAAGAGAGTTAAAAAAGCATACATTGGGATAAGATTTTTAAAGCACATACAATGTTTCTATTATTTATAGTTGTATAGCAAACTACTCCAAAAATTTCTGGCTGGAAACAGTAATCATTTTATTACCCATGATTCTGTGCATCAGGGCCTTGGGCTGAGCTCTGAGGGGCAGTTCTGTCTCCTGAGACATCAGCCAGGTCACATGTGCATCCAGCTGGGAGCTTGGCTGGACCCAGCACTTCCAAGACAGCTTCACTCAGATGTATGGGGCATCAGCTAAGGTAGCTGGTGAGGCTGGGGACTGCCTGGGCCTCTCCTTGTCTCTGCACAGTCTCTCTCCGTGGCTTCTCCTTCCAGCAGTAGCTGGAACTTTCCACGTGGCAGCTGGCTTCCCAGATGACCAAATGGAAACCATGAGGCCTCTAAGGCCTCAGCCCAGGGGTCACACAGCATCATTTCTGCCTCATTTTGTTGATCAAACCAAGACACGGGGCCACCTCTCCTGCAAGAGGAGGTGGGATAAGCCCCACCTCTTGATGAAAGGCAGCTTCCGCCTACAGTGACCGGAGGAATTGCTGGCAGCTGTCTTTGTAGACATTCTATGCACCAAATTTTAATATCCAAAATATATTTTTAAAAAACCCCAAATATATAAAGAATTCCTATGAATCATCAAGCAAAAGACAAAAACATAGAAAAATGTGCAAAACCACAGATATTCATAGACGAGAAAACACAAATGGCCTGTAAACATGTGAAAAAATGTTTACCCTCATTATTAATCAGGGAAAAAATATTAAATCTACTAAAGAGAAGAAGTTCAAAAGCCATACAAGACCAACTATTGTAGAAGTTAAATACAGAAACAAACAAAAAAAATAAAATAAAAAATAAAAAAAGACCAACTATTGGTGTGAACTGTTATATAGAGCTAGTGGGAGTATAAAATTATACATGACTTTGTCTTTTTTCTTTCTTTATTTATTTCTCTCTTTCTTTTCTTTCGATAGGTCTTCTTGCTCTGTTATCCAGGCTGGAGTACAGTGGTGTGATCATAGCTCACTGGAGCCTTGAACTTCTGAGCCCAGTTGATCCTTCTACCCCAGCCTCCCAAATAACTGGGAATACAAGTGTATGCCACCATACCCAGCCAATTTTTTAAAAATGTATATTTTTAGAAATGGGGTGTAACTATGTTGCCCAGGCTGGTCTTGAACTATTGGCCTCAAGTGACCCTTCCACCTCAGCCTCCCAAAGTGCTGGAATTATAGGTATCAGCGACCATGCCTGGCCTTATACAAAACTTTAGAAAATAATTTTGCATTACCTAGTAAAGATAGGTATGTGTACATAGCAATTCCACTCTTGGAAAAATTCTTGTGCATACGCCCTGAAGACCAGTATGATAATATTCTTAGGAGCATTTGGGGAGTGGGTGGGAACCACTAAAAACAACCCAAATGTCAATCAGTGAGAGAATGGATAAATAGACTGTGGTAGATTCATATCATGGAATACTATCATGCAGGGAAAATGCATGATCCACAGCTAGACATGCATCAGTGTGGATGAAACTTGAAAACGTATTGTTGAAGTGGAAAAAGAGTCACAGAAGACTATTTCGGTGTGATTCTATTTATATCAAAAGTTTACAAACAGGAAAAATTTAAAAATTTATAGTTTAGAGGTCCAAACTTGTGTATGGTAAATGCATGCACATGCACACACGCGCGCACACACACACACACACACACACACACACACACACAGGTATGTGTCAGGAAATGATTAGCCCAAATTTCAGGACAGAGGGTAACTGGAGCAGGGAGGCAGTAGCAGCAAACACAGAACTTCAAAGACACTCACTGGTAATGTTTCTCTCTCTCTTGAGCTCAATCATGGTTACATAGGTGTTTGTCCTAATATTATTCTAATATTTTCAGTCCTGATATTATTGGTTATATACGCATTTTGCACACAGAATGTCTTTCTTAAAGTGGCAAATGGCCTTTCAATAAATTGCTAACTGAGAACAAACACTCTGATGAACAGAAAAATAATATTTTTTATATATGACGCAGAGGGGGACGTCAGATTGACACGTGATTCAAATCTCTCTTATTGCCCCAAACTGAAATATTTAGCGATGAAATGTCAGGGATTAGCTTCTGTAAGCTGGGAATTGCTGGAGCCGGCAATGGGCCCTGGCTTCATTTGGGGTGCTCTCCCTGCTGTTGCACGTGTGAGGAAGGAGCGGTGGAGAAATGTCACCAGATGAGACCTGAAACAACTGAGGGAATTTGCTGGTTGTATGAGTGTTAAGCATTCCCTGTTAGAAAGCATAAAACAGAGGAGATCAGAAAAGCAAAGGGAACAAGATAAAGGGGAACCTGCCAGCTTTTTACATGCAAGGAAGAGTCCAGTTGGCCTGAACACATGAAGTGTGCAGGTGTGAGGATATGAAAGGTCCAGCCGGGCTGGAGGAAGAGTTGGGGAGCAGGTGACATCATGAAGGCTGCTGTGGATGGCGCCCGGGCTATGCAAGAGTTGTCCCTCTGCTGCTGCTGCTGCAGGCCTTCAGCACCTTGCGGTGGCCCTGAGGCCTGGGGCTGGCCGGAGGAAGCACACACACAGGACACTGTGGTCTTCCTGTTGGGCTGCACCGGCTGTCAGCTGCCTGACTTGGGTGGTCTATCACAGAGAAAGCCGTGTCTCCACCAGACCATCCCCTTGCAAGACTCTGACTCACTGCCAGGATTTCTCATTGCCATGACTGCCACCCCGGCGCCCGGGGAACCTGGCAGACGTCCACAGGGCTCAGGCTGCACAACGCCCCCCCCCCCAGTTCACACGCTCAGTCCTACTTACCCAAAGAGACCACCGGCAGCTCCGAACTTGCTGCTCCTTTTCTGGCTTCCCCTCCTTTGTATGTTATTCTCGATCCCTGCAAGTCCTCTGCCTGCCCACTCCTTGTCCTCCTGGCCATCCCCATCCACCCTGCCAGAGTGGCTCCTCCAGGGAGGCATCTCCAGCTCCAAGGGCCAAGCGGAGCTCGTCCTCCTCTGCGACATGTTCTCCCCCTGGGATTATCTGCAGCGTGGCTGCTCTGTCGAACTTCCCCTCTGCTGAATACCGGAGACTCTTCTAGAGGACTCTGAAGATGAGTTTTCGGCTCTAGTTTAAGAGGGACTCATTGGAGCCAGAAAATGAAGGAAATTGTTCTCTTCCAATCACCATTATACAATACTTTCCCCTTATCTCTATGACCACCATTTTATAGAGAGAAATGGTCTCAGAAAGCATACATTGGGGCCGGGCATGGTGGCTCATGCCTGTAATCCCAGCACTCTGGGAGGCCGAGGTGGGAGGATTGCTTGAGGTCAGGAGTTGGAGACCAGCCTGAGCAGGAGTGAGACCCCATCTCTACTAAAAATAGAAAAATTAGATGGGTGTGCTGGTGGTGTGCACCTGTAGTCCCAGCTATTTGGGAGGCTAAGGCAGGAGGATCGCCTGAGCCCAGGAGTTTGAGGTTGCTGTGAGCTAGGCTGACGCCATCACACTCTACTCAGGGCAATGGAGTGAGACTCTATCTTAAAAAAATAAATAAATAAAAATAATTATCTATCATAACCATGGAACCTGTTTTTAAAAATGACATTATCTATTTTTATCCAGCACTGTTCTACTTGGCATATAATATTTCAGCACACATGCAATGTTTTGGATCGTATCTACAGGACAGAGCACAATCACTCTGATTTATGGGTGATCCCAGTTGTCACTTACCCCAAACAGCAATGGAATTTTCCAATATCCTTAGAATAAATCCCTCCTCTGGAGCAGTAAACATAATATGACAGTGTGTCAACCATGGATTTGTTTCAAGATTATTTACTTACAATTCAACAACACTGCTGGCCCACAGAGTGCTCTGTCAGCAAAAGCTGCATTGTTTGAAGTAGCTTGGGGAAACAGCCAGGGTTTCAGAATCCAAAGAATGTCGTTTTCCTAAATGCCTCAGGATTACAAGATGCTATAGAACTAATAAATTTGCTCCTTAAAATAGTCCAGAAGGAATCCTTAACCATTTCTACATGTTTGAAAGTTTAGGTTATTGATGGGAAGAGAGAATGCAGTCTTGTCCTTTGAGCTCACAAAACGAGTATCCTGGGTAACTATTTTTCCCCCTTTCTTCTCTTTATGATTATTTTTAAAAGGATACATTCCAGAGGTAGATAACTTTTTGGAAGACAAGGAAATCGTGATGAAATCAGGAGAGATTATCTGCAAGAGATCCACTCAATGCAACCTTTTAAGTCACAAATGTTTAGCATTTTGCAGGATGGTGAGCTGGGCAATTTTGTTCACCAAGGGGGTAAATTGGATTGAGCTCTGTGGGCGTAACTGGTAATATAGTAACAAAATGGAATTGAATGCTCTACAACTGGTTTATTGCTTATATATAGACAGCAACCAAATCTAACCTATATTTACATTATATTTTAAAAGTTTTAAAGTACATTCTCATCTGTAATCTCATTTTGCTCACGACTCAGAGAAAGAAGTTATAACAGTCATTATTTTATAAACAGAAATTTACACCCAGAAGATTTAAGCAACTTGCCTAAGTTCACATAGAAAATGGGTGGGAAAATGTGGACAAAAACTCAGGTCCTTAGTTCAGTGATCAGAACTTCTGATCTATCCATGAGGTATTTAGTTGTGCAAATTCAAATTTGTCTAAATAAGAGAAATATGTACAGGAAGCATAGGCAGAGATTTTATTCACAGTAATGGATATTTTTTGTTGTTTTTGTTTGTTTGTTTTAGAGACAAGGTCTCTCTCTGTCACCCAGGCTGGAGTGCAGTGGTGCAATCATAGCTCACTATAACCTCAAACTACTGGACTCAAGTGATCCTCCCGACTCAGCCTCCTGAGAAGCTGGGACTGCTACCAATAGTTAAGATGCCTGTGGTGGCGAGCCATCCTGGCCCATGTAGACAAGGCGAACCACCCAGGATGGCCGGGGAAATAATACAAAAGAATCTCGGCACCCTGGGAATATCTGAATAGCCATGTGAGCTTGGTTTGTACAAGAGAGAGAAATAAATCTATTTTACTTAATAAAATAAGTAAATCTATTTTCCAACTGTTAATTTGGAAGCTGATAAAAAGTAAATGTCACAAACATAAGTTGCAAACATCAAACTGGAGAGATGTTTTTAGGCAGTGAATAAAAGTTTCAGGTGTCACTAAATAGCAAAGCTGTAGGGGCAAAGGGAAAGCTTTCCCTTCACCCTTGGAAGGTTCGCTGAAAAATTAACTCACAAACAAATGCAGATTAATAAGAGAAAAAGCACATAAGTTTATTACTACTGTGCACGTGGGGAGAATCACAGAGTGATTGCCCAATATCCCACTGGGGTATAGATGCTTATATACCCTACCTCTTAGGGGAAAGGCAAATGGGGAAGTGTGGATGATTTCAGGGAGATAGTAAATGATTTTTAGGGAAATTCAATGGCTTGAAGAACATACAATGGTCTCGGACAAAGTCTGTTGGGCCTGCAGAGCAGACAATGGTTTGTGACAAGTCTGTCTAGGTTTGTTGACAAACTTTTTAGTCTTCCTTCCTGCAATATGGGTTCAGTTAATGAAAACTAAGGGATGTGACCAGAGGTAATTATTTTCTTCTTTGGTAGGTTTGAACATTAGGCAGATATGAGTTGTTCAGGGAACAACTTTAGCCTGTGCTTTGGGAGAGGTAGAGAATGAAAGACGGGTGTGTGGGGGCGGAAGGAGATCAGAGAGGCTTCTTTTTTCAGTTCAGCATGTCAAAGCACCATATTTTGGGGTATCAGTTTCTGAGCCCCAACAAAGCCATGGTCTGCATGACAACCACATTGACAATCTTATCTCCATATGGCTCAGTCCATGATACCAAAGAACAGTTCCAATAATTGGAACTGAATTATTGAATTAACTAGATGCTGTTGCCCCTCTAAGTACTTTATTAAATATACACATTCTTGCCTCAGCAAATTGTATTTTAAGCTGATGCACCATAAAGATGGTAATTTTTTAACAAACATGGTTATTTTATATCACTGTGTCTTACCAGTTATTAAGGAGAATCTATATACTTTATAGAACAGTAAATAAACCCCCAATGAATAATTAAACGTAGCTAATAAGTAACTAAACTTGACAGAGCCTTGAATAGGATGCATAAAGAAATATGTCAACCGCTTTCCTTCAAAGTGCACATACTGACCAGAAGGGAAGACTGTACCATTTTTTTTTTTTTTGAGACAAAGTCTCACTCTGTTGCACCGGCTAAAGTGCCGTGGCATCAGAGTAGCTCACAGCAACCTCAAACTCCTGGGCTCAAGTGATCCTCCTGCCTCAGTCTCTCGAGTAGCTGGGACTACAGGCATGTGCCACCATGCTCGGCTAATTTATTTATATATATATTAGTTGGCCAATTAATTTCTTTCTATTTATAATAGAGACGGGGTTTCTCTCTTGCTCAGGCTGGTTTTGAACTCCTGAGCTGGAGCAATCCGCCCCTCTCGGCCTCCCAGAGTGCTATGATTACAGGTGTGAGCCACCACACCCTGCCAGGACTGCATCATATTATGGAGGAGGAAATAGGTACAAAGAGTCGGGTAACTAGACCAAAGGGACACAACTCAAAAGGGGCAGAATTGGGATTTGAACCCAGGCATTTTTAGCTCAAAATTGCATGCTTTAACCATTATGCTAAATCTAATCAAATAAAACTTTAAAGTTTGATATTCTCTGGAACTCCAAAACAGCTAAAATGAGTATTTCACCTACCTTTTGGCTAGAAGGAAGGGCCTTAAAGGAAAAGCCTGAGTGTTAAGATCAAAAGACTCGTGTTGCTCACAGTGTGAACGCGAAAGTGGCTGAAAGTGTCTGACCCCGGGTGTTTCCTTGATAAAATGGGAAGAATAAAAACCACATCGCAGGCTTTTTGAGATGTTAAACCAGATTCTGTGAATACAGAAGTGCTTTGCCAATCATAAAGTTCTGCATTTACTGAGCACTTACTGTGGGCCAGACACAGTATTAAACGCTTTACATGGGTTATTTCATTTCATCACCACTCCAACCCTATGAGCTAATTGCTCTTCCAGCTGTTTTATATTAATAGGAATGTGACGCTTAGCTTGCCCTCGGTCAAGTTAACTAGTAGAGCGCGGAGCTGGTGTTCAAAGGCAGGCGCTCAGGGCTTCTGGACCCATACTCGAGCCCCCACCGCTGCCCCGTGCACGTGGTAGCACGGTCACCACCTACATATTACATTCCCCTCCATAATGTGGACAACCCATCAGATTACAGCGCGCCTTATAGCTGCAATTCTCTGCCTTCCCCTCATTAGGGCCGCCATAGGTTCTGGGCAGGGGAGGGTGAAATGACCAGAGTCGGAGGAGAGACATCTCTTGCCTTCGAGCTGCTTTTCCCTAAGGCCAAGAACACAATATCTGAACACATTCTTAGTCTTATCCCATTTATCTAGACATGAATCCTAGTCTGGTAAATTTCTGGAGTGCCCTCATGCTAAGTTTCAATGATTTATTTTTGCGTATTCTAAATTAATCCTCCCTGAAGCAGGAATTTCATGGTACCTTTTTATTTTAAATAGTATGTAAGTATTAAAAATATATAGCTATGCTTTAATCCCTAAAATTTGACATCAGGAAATTAAGATGTTCACAGTTTTAAATCCAAAAGCGAGGCTAAATAACATCAACCTTTTTCTTAGGATTCACTAAAGACTCATGATTTTGATAAGCTCACAAAGGCAGGTCTGCAGAGAGATATTATCCCCCTGTTTTTCAACCCAGCTTGATAGATGGGTCTGATGTGTGAGTTTATATTTGGGAGCTAATTTGGCTTCCTCTTTCCCCCTGGCCTTATCCCCTCTGTTATCTATAAAATATTACTTTTCAAAGTGCCTGTATGAATTCTGTTCTTAGACGATGTGGAGAGCTTGAAAATTAACTATGGACTCACACTAACTAAAGCAGTGGGGTCTGAAATCGCCCAGGCAGGCGAACACTTTCTTTGCATGAAGTATAATTGAAAACAATACTGTAACTAAATGACCCAGTTTCCATTCTAAGCCTTGTCCCCCGCATGGCATTCCAGGCAAAAGAAGCCCTGACCAGGGTGACATGAAAAAAAAAAAAAAAAGAACATGGATTTCAGATAAGAATGATCCAGAAACCAAAGGAATTTGGAAAGGACTTTGTAGATACAAAGTAGCAAAATGCAGAACATGAAGGAAACTCAAAGGGCCAGCAATTCTGGGTGGTGCAGCCACTGAGTTTCAAGACACTGAAACATCTAAATGAAAACCCTCCATGGTCAGTTGCCAATTCAAAAGGATGAGGGAGACACTGTCTCCTCCTGCCTATTTGCACCCCCATTCCTACTTAGAGGCTTAGCAGGAGTTAGCTGTAATATGATTACTTGTAGAGAAGGGGATTTCTAGTTGCTGCTTCAGAGGGACTAAAATGACCTATTGGTTTCCTTTGATGTTTTATTTGCTGACACAACTGCTAAACTTTGAAATGCAGTAGAACTCTAATTTAGTTCAGAAGCTTTTTTTGTTTTTGTTTTTGTGTTTTTTTTGAGACAGAGTCTCACTCTGTTGCCCTGGCTAGAGTGCCATGGTGTCAGCCTAGCTCACAAACTCCTGGGCTCAAGCGGACCTTCTGCCTCAGCCTCCCAAGTAGCTGGGACTACAAGGATGCGCCACCATGCCTGGCTAATTTTTTCTATATATTTTTTAGTTGGCCAATTAATTTCTTTCTATTTTTAGTAGAGACAGGGGTCTCATTCTTGCTCAGGCTGGTTTTGAACTCCTGACCTTGAGCCATCCACCCTCCTTGGCCTCCAAAGTGCTGGGATTACAGGCATGAGCCACTGCGCCTGGCCGAGAAGCTTGTTTTAAAATTGTATATTTCAGTCAGAGAATGGATTTTTATCCAAAATCCACTTCTCGGAATTTTTTTAAATGCAAATCTTTTCTTTATAAAAGGTATAAATTTCCTCTGTCATCTCCTATCACTTTCCTTTGGCTTCTCCTCTGAGCTGGGAGCAGACTTCTGAAAACACGGCTGTCTGGGGTGTGTGGGAGAGAGTCCTAGCCCCCAGATGTTCTGTCCCTTCACTATGCCATGCCCTGGACCTCACGGGTGGCCTCTACAACTGTACCTAGATCAGCCTCGCTGCCAATCACACACGCCCTCCAGGCCCAAAGAGGTCCCAGTGGAAAGGACACAGGGACAAGGTGGGCAGAGTGGGCTCCCCTCCTTCCAAACTGATTTGGGGAGGAACATCCAACAGGTGAATGGCTACGTGTGCAGTGGTTCACCTTCCCCTGCCGGCTGGGCCTATGGTATGGTCAATCCTTCAGTAAAGACGTTTGTGTTCTACTAAAGGAACTAGGGGAAATGCGCTTTAGTCTAGAATTCCATTTTCCCTCTGTCTCTGTCTTTTACTCTGAGAAGCATCATCACTACTTGACTCCCAGCAGAAGAGGTGGCCACTACAAGGGCCCATAGGCCAAGTTCTTCCTGAACAGTTTTCTTGGACCTGCACAATTATTTTATTTTGTTTTGTTTTTAATTTGAATTTCAATGTCTTTAAAAAGGGCACAAACTCTCCAGGTCACTGCTAATCCCTAAACACACCCTTCCCAGGCAGCCCACTTGGTTCATACTGTGTTACCTAAGAACCCCGCGGGCCCCTGACCTTTCAACCTCTAGTGAACAGAAAATTCTCCTTAGTTAACAGCCTCAGAGTCAGCTTAACATGCTGAAGTTCCAGGACCCTCGGAGAATGAAAGAAGGTGGATCAAAGAGCAACCAACAGCTCAGTCTATGAGATATTCGAAAAATCCGACTAAGCCATTCCTGGGGCTCCTGGCTCTGCATTTTCTCTTTCTTTCTCTTTCTTTCTTTCTTTCTTTCTTTCTTTCTTTCTTTCTTTCTTTCTTTCTTTCTTTCTTTCTTTCTTTCTTTCTTTCTTTCTTTCTTTCTTTCTTTCTTTCTTTCTTTCTTTCTTCCTCCCTCCCTCCCTCCCTCCCTCCCTTCCTCCCTTCCTTCCTTCCTTCCTCCTTCCTCCTTCTTCCTCCTCTCCTCTCCTCTCCTCTCCTCTCCTCTCCTCTCCTCTCCTCTCCTCTCCTCTCCTCTCCTCTCCTCTCCTCTCCTCTCCTTTCCTTTCCTTTTTCCTTTCCTTTCTTTCTGACAAAGTATCACTCTGTTACCCTGAGTAGAGTGCCATGGCGTCAGCCTAGCTCACAGCAACCTCAAACTCCTGAGCTCAAGCGATCCTCCTGCCTCAGCTTCCCGAGTAGCTGGGACTACAGGCATGCACCACCATGCCCGGCTAATTTTTCTATTTTTAGTAGAGACAGGGTCTTGCCCTTGCTCTTGCTCAGGCTGGCTTTGAACTCCTTAGTTCAAGCAATCCTCCCTCCTTGGCCTCCCAGAGTGCTAGGGTGTTGCTGGTGAGCCACCGCGCCCAGCCAGTTCTGCATTTTCTATCAGATGCCTGCCCCTGGTGGGCCCTCTGCAGGCTACTTACCGGGTGGTACAGCTGCCACATCGCAAACCCCGTGAGGTTCTGCTTTGAGTTCATATCAACATAGATCCTATCTTTTCTCAGCTTGTTTTCACCAAAATAATACTTAATTTGAGCTGATTTGGGCTCTGGGAAGAAAAGAGGAGAAGGCAGCCATTACCTCACTGGTTGCATTTAATTTTATCCCACCTCACAAGTTCAAAACGCTCTGGAGATTCATTCATCTTCCTCCCCTCCTCCTCATGCTCTTCCTTCCCTCCCCTTCCTTCTTTGAGTCCCAACCCCAAATGATGTATAAGTGGAGAGTACCTTGGTTGGGTAGGGGTGAGAAACATCGTGGATGTTTATTTTTTATGGCACATTAAATGCCGCATCTGTATTTGCTAAAACACAGAAGGTTTTGTAACTCCTGGTTGTGTCCCCGGAGTACATTTAAAGTCACAAAATAAGTATGGTGCATTTTTTTTCAAAGGAAATCACATTTGTTCAATGGTCAATCATTTAAAACCGTGATAAAACCAGCAAATGTGTTATGAAACAGAAAGCAAACTCATTTTTACAAAAAGATAAAACACAGAATTATAAAGACATTTCATGCTTGTCACAGGCTTCTTGCATTTGTTTCCCTGGATCCCATGGGGCTGTGTTGAACTCTCCTTTGCTGTTAGGGATATTTGGGTGAAAGTTTGAGAAACTGTGAAATTCTGGCAAATTTTTCTACAAAACAGTCTGCTTTTATATCTGAGAGGAGTATTTCTTTATTTCTGGGGCTCATGGAATAAGAAATCATGTAGCCTTTGGCTGGACACTCAAGTCTGTTCCTGGGCTTGCCAAAAAAGCGTGGGTTGAATCACTGGACTCGACTTCAAATTCCCATTCAGAGACCAATGGGATTGTAAAACTTTTGCTGCTGAGCCCATTTCTTGTAAATGTCTCCACATATTTAAGAATAAGTAGTTTAGCTCTTTTAGTGTTGGTTTTGGGGTTCCGCCTGCACTGCCCCAGCACAGTTGTCCTGCTTATATAGGAGCAATGTCAAGCATTTGCATGTTCTCTGTTCCGCATTTGTTGGAAAGTAAATAAGCAGCAGTAAAGAAGCTTTATTATGCATGTTTTCTGCCTTGGGTGGCACCTGGAATTTGCTGAATTTGCTGAGTGCAACTTAAATTTTAAAAGGCTCCTGAGCCTCACCTTTTTCATGCCGTGCAAGTCAAATGGAAAACCAGTCAGCATAAGCAAATTGGTGGGTCCTTTCTCTTGGTCTCAACTGACTCCAGACCCTGTTGTAGAATTCCAATACTTCTTTTTTTCTCTCCTTCCAGCTGTTAAGTCTCCAGGACCGGACTTGAACAACCATCTCTTCTCTTTCTCTCAGATAATAACCAACAAGTTATTATTTTGCATATGATCTAGGACATTGTGGTATACAAATTTTGCAAGCCAAAAAACCCCGAAAACAAACAAAAAACACTCATATCCACTGATTTTCCAAGACATCTCATTTACTTTATATCAGTCTTACTAGAATTTGAAAAATGACTTTAAAGTAATGGTGCGATTTTCGCATGCCTTCTATAGACTCTCACTAATGTCAACCAAGAGCACTTTGCCTCCCACTAACTTGTACCTGGAATTGAAACAGGGAAAAGAGTGAAGCAGAATGGAAGAAGAATAAATGTAAATATTAAATACCAAACATATTGCACTTTCTTTCAGTGATTCACCCCAGAATGGGACTCTGACTTAGATCCCACAAATTCCTATTAAATCTTTCTAGGTGAGAAGCTAAATTATTGTTAGGTTTAGGGAAGAAAATCAGTAGCATACCTTCCCAGTGATACTATGTTTTGATAATAATCTCAACTTTTAGAGAAGGCAGCATCGTGTAGTGAACAAAGCCTCAGCACTGGACTCAGACAGGCCAAGGTTTAAATGCCAGAGTCACCATTTATTGGCTGCGTACAGTCCGATATGTGTTACAGACCTCTTCTTTGCCTCACTTATTTCATCTGCAAAATGGGAAATGATTGCAAGGAATAAATGAGACAGCAGATGTGAGGATCAAGCCCAATTGCTAGGGACAATAAATGTAAGTTTCCCTTCCCTTTTAAAGTCAGAATCTTGGATTATGAACATAAAGTAACTCCCCACCAAGAGCTGACTCTGAGGACACTGTTTCTACGAAGGGAGCTCTTGGTGGCCCTTTGTTGTGACTATTGATTGCATACATCTGGAAACCCTGACAACGGTTTTGCTTTGAGCTCAGCTTGGCCCAAATTAGTTCTATATAAGGCAGCTTCTATCCTTTAGTTTTTCCCAACACATCATAGCTTGGCTTGAATTTGGGCAGAGGGGTGGGTGCCAAAAGAAATGTACAATGTCTGGGAAAATTTCAGATTCAACTAACAATTACCCAGACCTGTATGGCCCCACTGGGGAACTGCTCCTGGATCTTTTACGTGTATTCTCTCATTGCAAATGCATTAGGAAGCTTTATTATGATGCTAACTTTGCAGATGCTTCCCAGGAGTCTGGAAATGACTTTCCCAAGGTCACAAAGATAATACGGCATGGAGTTGGGATAAGATCCCAGGAACAAAGCAAAGCAAGCGGATTCGAAGTGTTGGAAGATCAACAGCTGTAGCATCTGCATGCCAAGTCTACTTTGAGTTGTTACCATCTGCAACACGTGCTGGATGGTGAGAGAAGGGAGGTCACAGGTAAGTTTATTTGGCCTTTAGAAACCCTATGTTCAGGCCCTCTTGTTGGGGCAGGTAATGAGATATGGCTAATTAAATGTGCCATGTACACAACATCTGATCACTAATTTTGAAAAACAGTTGACAAAATGCTTGTGATTTGGGGGGGGGGGTCATTTGTTTTATGTTGATGATTCAGAAGATATTTTAGAACCAACATTAATTGTCATGCATTTATTCAATGAATATTAATTCACTTATGTGTGTCAAACACTGTTCTGGGAACTTGGGATACAATAACTCTTGAATAAAATGCTTCAGGCCGGGCGTGGTGGCTCACGCCTGTAATCCTAGCACTCTGGGAGGCCGAGGTGGGCAGATTGCTCAAGGTCAGGAGTTCAAAACCAGCCTGAGCAAGAGCGAGACCCCGTCTCTACTATAAATAGAAAGAAATTAATTGGACAACTAATATATATAGAAAAAATTAGCCAGGCATGGTGGCGCATGCCTGTAGTCCCAGCTACTTGGGAGGCTGAGGCAGAAGGATCGCTTAAGCCCAGGAGTTTGAGGTTGCTGTGAGCTAGGCTGACGCCATGGCACTCACTCTAGCCTGGGCAACAAAGTGAGACTCTGTCTCAAAAAAAAAAAAAAAAATGCTTCAAAATGCCATCTGTTGGCCGGGCGCGGTGGCTCATGCCTGTAATCCTAGCACTCTGGGAGCCTGAGGTGGGAGGATTGCTTGAGCTCAGGAGTTCGAGACCAGCCTGAGCAAGAGCGAGACCCCGTCTCTACTATAAATAGAAAGAAATTAGCCAAACAACTAAAAATAGAAAAAATTAGCAGGGCATGGTGGCATGTGCCTGTAGTCTCAGCCACCCCAGAGGCTGAGGCAGGAGGATTGCTTAAGCCCAGGCGTTTGAGGTTGCTGTGAGCTAGCCTGATGCCACAGCACTCTAGCCAGGGCAACAGAGTGAGACTCTGTCTCAAAAAAAAAAAAATAATGCCATCTGTTATAACTGATCTAGTAGTGATAAATTAAGAATTTGAGGGGGAAAAAGGCTAAAAAATAAAAGCTCTTTTGTTAACTGTTGAAAGAAATACAGAGTAATTCTAAAGGTAATTCTAAAGTAATTCCTTTGTGGACTTATTTGGTAACTTTTTTCTTTCTTTTCCATTTTGCTCTTTTGTTAACAGGAGGACCCCTTTGTTCCCAGGAGGCAATTTTGAGTCCCAACATGCCTTGCATTACCTCTTCCTGTGCCCATGGCCAAAAGAGGGCTACTAGAGAGCAGTGAGTTTCAGCATAGCCCAGAATGGACGATAAACAGTGAGAGTAATATGCTGCTAGGGGTTTAAAAAAAAAACAAAAAAAAAAACAAAACAAAGAAAAGCCCTAGAATGCCAGAATGTAGTATTTCAACTTCCTTCCCTCCAAATCGAAAGCCTATGAGTGAAATTATGACCATTACTCAAGTGCAATTATACTGAGTATGTAGAATTGAAACACTGAAAAGTAAATCATACATTTGGGTATCACATTTCATATTTGAGAACATGCCAGAAAAAATTTATTATTGTTGAGTGGAGTGTCAGGAGACAAACTTCTACAAATTTTCTACATAACTTTTTCCATTTTATCTGTTTCCCATTTACATCAAGTTGAACACATGGCGTGACTTTTAATATTCTCTCTTCCTTCTCCTTCCGCACATTTAGTGCCAAGTGATCAAACCCAATCTTGATTATCCTAAATTTACCCTTAGGTAACTTCAGACCAAGAGGACTGTTTAATCAGGATGGAAAAGGAGAGAGGAAGACCCCCGAAATGGACCCATAAAACCGGTCCTACGGATGCTAACAAGGGCCTGGAAAGAACCACGAGCGCCAGTGAATTATATAAGAGAGGACAACCGTGGCGACAGGCTGTTCTTGCCAGCTCAGGTATCCACTCGTGGAAAGTGGGTAATAAACTGAGGGAACTGTGGATTCTAGGTAAACACGATCTTGCAGATGTGCTGGCTGAGCGAGGAGAGGCTCCCCCGGGCAGCTCCAGAGAGTGGGCGTGGCCGCGGGCGAGGGCGTGGCCGCGGGCGAGGGCGTGGCCACGGGCGAGGGCGTGGCCGCGGGCGAGGGGACGCCCCGCGCGGCTCCGGGAGGGGGCGCCCGCGCGGGTGCGCAGTGGCGAGGGCGCCGTTCCGGTAACAGCCGCAGCGGCAGGATGGCCTCCAGCTTTAGGAAGTCACACTTACCCTCCACCAGCCATAAGAAAAAGGTGGGTAGTAAGTCTGAACTCACTGAAGAGCAGAAGCAAGAAGTCCGGGAAGCGTTTGACCTCTTCGACTCGGACGGCAGCGGGACCATCGACGTGAAGGAGCTGAAGGTGGCCATGAGGGCGCTGGGCTTCGAACCCCGGAAGGAGGAGATGAAGAAGATGATCGCCGAGGTGGACAAGGAGGGCACCGGGAAGATCAGCTTCAACGACTTCCTGGCTGTGATGACGCAGAAGATGGCCGAGAAGGACACCAAAGAAGAAATCTTGAAGGCTTTCAAGCTCTTTGATGACGACGCAACCGGGAAGATCTCTTTCAAGAACCTGAAGCGTGTGGCAAACGAGCTGGGCGAGAACCTCACGGATGAGGAGCTGCAAGAGATGATCGACGAGGCCGATCGCGATGGAGACGGCGAGGTGAACGAGGAGGAGTTCCTTCGGATCATGAAAAAGACCAACCTTTATTAAAGTCAGCTGAGAGAGAGGTTCAAGTGACTAGCTGGGTTCCCCGCTTCCGTTTTGGGATACGTGAACTTAGAGGACAGCGGCTGTTGGTCCCTTCTCTACCCCCTCTATTTATCTAGATCCATTTCCAAATCTCTAACTTAATTATAGTGTTTGAAAGATGCTTGTAGGTAATTGAGTTTTGGTTTTTAATTCTCAAGAGCAGACCTGGAGCACATGAAGTTAAACAAAGGGCTCTGAAGCTTGAGTCTGCTCACTACTTGCCCTGCCCTGGACTTGCGGTGACATCCATTGAACTAGATGCAGGACAGCTTCTTGGGACAAACAGAAATGTGGTTCCCTTCTCACTTCTTTGGTTGTCTTAAATTATCTTGCTTTATATATGATTTCTTAAATTCCAGTCATTTCTCTAGCTTAATGAGGTGGGATCTGTCTTCAGGTCCCCCTAGCTGGTTTGCTTAACTGATTATTGGTTTGAAGGAAAACAGTGTGGCCATTTACAAACTTACTGGGCTCAAGACTGGTACCTTCTAAAGTTTAGGCGTGCCTTAGGTGGTGGTAAATTGTGCAATTTAGACTATTCTCTGGCTTCATACATGCAAATGATTCTTCATTTGTGTGTAAATTATCTACTGGGGGTTACCCAGAGCCAATATGATTTACAAATGTAAGATCTTAGTTTAGGAAATTATAAAAAATATCATAATATTAATAACAGTTTAAGCTACTTATCAGTCATTGGAAAGATCAACTAATATTTTAGTTATTAGACTACTGTAACATAACCTTAGTCATCTTATTACTGCTTAATTACAAGCTACTATCTCCCTGCTAATTCTTAGAACATCTTGGTTCTTAGTACTTGATTTTTTTCACTTCTGATATGTAGTTGATGTCAGAGAGTCTGGCATATAAGAAGTTCTCTATTTTAAATCCCAGTAAACTGTTTCACTACAGCTGTGTATGTGCTAACACCACTTGTTTTCTGTTATAAATAAAACCTTTCTTGCTTTGAAATAAAAGGAGATATTGAATATCTTTTGAATATCTACAAATCTGAAGTTAGAGAAAATTTAAATAATGTAATCATGAGAACATAATATAAATCTACCCACTGAAATGGAAGCTTTGACTAATGTTTTGACAATAGGCAACAAAACTATTAAAGAGGCAGGATATTTTGGTCACAACAAAACCTAAATTACATTATCATACAAAGACCCATTAAGATAAATGCTCAAATTCTGGCAAATTTTTCACTTGCGTTGCCAGCAATTTTACCCTTCAGAGGGTGGTGGATGTAATCAGGGAAAGTACTACTTTGAGCTTAATTTTCATTAACAGGGACTAATTTGTCAAAGCAGTGGTGCTAGCTAGCTGAAGTGACGGGTATATAAGCATTTGTTGTGAGAGAGGATTTTGCCAAGGTGGCTGGCACTAAGTAGGGGAATTCACCCAGGCTGCAGATGCTAACAGTTCAGGTTTAAGGTCTTAGTGTGGACTCAGGTGCCATCGTACTTGGGCAAGCATCAATGTGAAGGCAAGGGGAGGAGTGGGGCATTTGGGGAAGCAAGAGTTCCGGGCATCCTGGTGACCAGTCTCGTCCCAGGGATTGATGTATGAATTAAAGTAGAAATACCAGAAACAAAGAAAGTTGGCAGAAACTAGGAGAAGCAGTCAGAGTCTCAGCCAACTGGACTGGATTCAGCCCTGGCTCCTGGCCCAGCAGAGGACAGAAAAGAAAACCAGGAACCTGAGCTGAAGCCCAGCAGTCCGGCTGGCCACACATGGGGCCTGCAGCATAGTAACTAAAGGGGTAGCCTGAGGGCAAAAACCATCCCAAACAAGGAAATCAGGCTCCAGAATATTTCTGAATCCCACTCACTGATAAGGAAGAACCTCTCAAAGCACTTACTGGTACATTCATCTCGTCCCAACTGGCTCATACTCTGGAGAAGGAGAGGGTCAAGGGTGGACAGGAGGAACGACAGAACAAGCTGAAACTGGTATGAAAGGTTGGGAAGATCTAAGAATGTAATTTTCAAAGGGCTATCAAAACTGGTCCCCATAAAGAAGAAGCAGGAAACAACGAAGAAACCCATGGAGGCCGGGATCGGTGGCTCACGCCTGTAATCCTAGCACTCTGGGAGGCGGAGGTGGGTGCATCGCTCGAGGTCAGGAGTTCGAAACCAGCCTGAGTGAGACTCTGTCTCTACTAAAAACAGAAAGAAACTAATTGACCAACTAAAAATACATATACTAAAAAATTAGCCGGGCATGGTGGCACATGCCTGTAGTCCCAGCTACTCGGGAGGCTGAGGTAGCAGGATCGCTTGAGCCCAGGAGATTGAGGTTGCTGTGAGTCAGGCTGACGCCACGGCACTCACTCTAGCCTGAGCAACGAAGTGAGACTGTCTCAAAAAAAAAAAAAGAAAGAAAGAAAGAAAGAAAGAAACCCATGGGATGTGTAGGGACCTCACGGAAGAGCTCTTGCTTTCTTTTTCTTTCTTTTTTTTTTTTTTTGAGACAGAGTCTCGCTTTGTTGCCCAGGCTAGAGTGAGTGCCGTGGCATCAGCCTAGCTCACAGCAACCTCAAACTCCTGGGCTCAAGCGATCCTGCTGCCTCAGCCTCCCGAGTAGCTGGGACTACAGGCATGCACCACCATGCCTGGCTAATTTTTTCTATATATATTAGTTGGCCAATTAATTTCTTTCTATTTATAGTAGAAACAGGGTCTGGCTCTTGCTCAGGCTGGTTTTGAACTCCTGACCTCGAGCAATCCACCCGCCTCGGCCTCCCAGAGTGCTAGGATTACAGGCGTGAGCCACCGCGCCCGGCGGAGCTCTTGCTTTCTAATGATCTGTGTGACATGAGAAGCAGACCTTGAGCCGGGCATGAAAGCTAATCCCCCAAATCAGTAGAGGACATTAAAGGGACTTTTCCCCCCTAAGGATATCTTAGTTACATTCAAAATAAGAAGATACAGAAAGGAATAGGTCCACTCTTGAGATTGTTGCATGTGGGTTTTGTGGGAAGCAGACTCTGAATCTGAGATTTGAATGCAGGAATTAATTCGAGTATGGTTTTCGCTGGATCACCCAGGTGGAGGAGGGAAGTAACCAGGACTGGGCAGAGAGAGAAGTTGAGCTAGGACTGAGTTAAAACAAAGGCCTCAGTTGATCCCATGAGGAGCTCTGGAGCTGGCCCCAAGATGGCCCAAATTGGGAAAAGGAAGTTGGGCCTTTAAAACTTCTTACTGACTGTCACTGGGCCTGAGCTGTCCCCAAGAAGGGGGGGAGGGGATGACCTCTAGCAAGGTGGCCTTCTTTGGCACTCACTGGGAGGGAGAACCCAGCTACAAAGGGCCAGGTGTCCACACTCCCAGCACCTCGGGGCATGAGTGCTTTGGTTCTAAAGTGCAGGGCCAGAGGGCAGGGGTGGGGGCAGCGGAATCTGAGCAGTGCCCGTAGTTTCCACTACAGTCCACCTCCTGTACCACTTGGATCCACTGCTTTGTGTAAGTTCTGGGAGAAGCTAATGCAAGATTCTAATGAACCTCTCTTCCAGAGAGCTTTTGAAAGGAAAGTTAGAGGGACAAACTACAGCCCCTGCCACAGCACCTGGTCTCTAGGACACAAGTGTTGCTCATCATCTCCCACAACTATCTGATCTAGATTCCCCTTCACCCTCAGCTGGCACTTCTGCTGATACTGGCAGCTTACTGGGTGGGATGACCCAGAGCCCCCAAGCACTCTGCCCTCTTGTTCCCTCTACCCCCACTATTGAGTGAAGGTGTACCAGAGACACTCGAGTGTGTTACCTGGGCACCAAACATGCTCTTCCCATGCCCTGCCTGCAGCTCTACCCCTCCTGATTTTGCATGCAAGCATGGGTGGTGATTCCTTTCTTTAACTGTTGCTCTCTCAAGCATAAGAAACCTATTAACATCATGATTGGGTGGGACAGTTTTAAAAAAAAAGAATTTTTTTTTGAGACAGAGTCTCACTCTGTTGCCTGGGCTAGAGTGCCGTGGCATCAGCTTACCTCACAGCAACCTCAAACTCCTGGGCTCAAGCGATCCTACTGCCTCAGCCTCCCGAGTAGCTGGGACTACAAGAATACGCCACCATGCCTGGCTAAATTTTTCTATATACATTTTTAGTTGTCTAATTAATTTCTTTCTATTTTTAGTAGAGGCGGGGTCTCACTCTTGCTCAGGCTGGTTTCGAACCCCTGACCTTGAGCGATCCACCGTCTGGGCCTCCCAGAGTGCTAGGATTACAGGTGTGAGCCACAGCGCCCAGCCTGAAATTTATTTAGACTCTTGTTGTGCCCATGGGTGGGAGTATTCCCACTCTGGGGCCAAGATCTCTAAATGCACAGAGTCCAAAGTTGTGGGCATGGAAAAACCCAAATTAAAGAGTAAATGACTGGGAGTTATGGTAAGAACCATTTCCACCCCTGGTTTGCTGGACTCATGTATTCTACCTAAGAGATCTCACACCATGTAACAGTCATTGATTTAGAGTATATGCTACATCCTGGAGTATTGGCAGGACATGCTCACTGATTGCCATGTCAAACCTGGTCCCTCGGGAGCATGTTCAACAGGCTTTTCCATTGCTCTGTCAATGTGGTATAGGATCAGTGGATTTCATGCTTGTACGCCCATGTGAAGTGCTGCATACTTTACACTTTCCTGCAAAGTGGGTCCTGTGGTCCAATGCGATGTTATGTTAGATCTCGTGTCAATAGAATAAATACTCAGATACGGTGCCAGCTGAAGCTCTGCAAGCAGAAAAGGCAAGCCTGTGACTGCAATAAGTGTCACGTTCAGTCAAGATGAGTCACTGCTCTTTCCAGGTTGGAAGGGATCCAGTGAAGACCACTGGACAATAAGAGGCCAGTTGGTCTCCCTGAGGGACGTATTGTTCTGCATTCATCGTCCTTGGTGAATAAAAGCCCCTGCTGTTGGGCTCATGCACAGCCTTGGTCTCTGCCACCATGACTACTCCATTCATGTGCCTATTGTGTCCACGTGAGGGTGGCCATAACCACTGAATACATTGTTGCTATTATTATTTTGAACAAACTATTATCTATTAGAGCAATTACAATTAAGAAAAAATAAAAGATTTGATTTTACTTTTTTTTTTTTTTTTTTTTTTGAGACAGAGTCTCACTTTGTTGCCAGGCTAGAGTGAGTGCCGTGGCGTCAGCCTAGCTCACAGCAACCTCAAACTCCTGGGCTCAAGTGATCCTCCTGCCTCAGCCTCCCTAGTAGCTGGGACTACAGGCATGCACCACCATGCCCGGCTAATTTTTTTTCTATGTATATTAGTTGGCCAATTAATTTCTTTTTTATTTATAGTAGAGACGAGATCTTGCTCTTGCTCAGGCTGGTTTCCGAACTCCTGACCTTGAGCAATCCGCCCGCCTTGGCCTCCCAGAGTGCTAGGATTACAGGCGTGAGCCACCACGCCCGGCCTGATTTTACTTTTATTCCATCTCTAATGCTATTCTGTAGGTAGATCTGAGTTTTTGACATATATTAATATAATTTTCCTTCTCTCTTGAAGAATTTCTTTTAACATGTCTTGCAAGGCAGGAAATTCCCTCATTTTTGCTGGTCGGAGAAAGTCTTTCTTTCTTTTTCACTTTTTTTTTTTTTTTTTTTTGAGACAGAGTCTCACTTTGTTGTCCAGGCTAGAGTGAGTGCCGTGGCGTCCTAGCTCACAGCAACCTCAAACTCCTGGGCTCAAGCGATCCTCCTGCCTCAGCCTCCCGAGTAGCTGGGACTACAGGCATGCGCCACCATGCCCGGCTAATTTTTTTTTTTTTTATATATATATATCAGTTAGCCAATTAATTTCTTTCTATTTATAGTAGAGACGGGGTCTCGCTCTTGCTCAGGCTGGTTTTGAACTCCTGACCTTGAGCAATCCGCCCGCCTCGGCCTCCCAAGAGCTAGGATTACAGGCGTGAGCCACAGCGCCCGGCCTCTTTTTCACTTTTGAAGGATAATTTTGTTGGATACAGACTCCTAGGTTAGTGTTTTTTCTTTCAACACTTTAAATATTTCACTCCACTTTCTTCTTGCTTGCATGGTTTCTGAAGAGAAATCCAATGTGATTCTCATCCTTGTCTCTTTACAGGTAAGGTGTTTTCACACCTCTGGCTTCCTTCAAGAATTTCTCTTTGTCTTGATTTTCTACAGCTTGAATATGATACAACTATGTGGAGATTTTTGGGTATTTATTCTGCCGGGTGTTGTCTAAGCTTCCTGTATCTGTGGTATGTGTCTGTTATTAATTTGGGAAAATTCTCAGCCATTATTACTTCAACTATTTCTTCTGTTCCTTTTTCTTTTTTGTATTGTGCCAACTTTTTTATTGATATATAATATTTGTGCATATTTATGGGGTACGATGTGATATTTTGTTACATGTATACGATGTGTAATGATCAAGTCAGGGTATTTAGTATATCCATCTCCTCAAGTGTTTGTCATTTCTACGTGTCGGGAACATTTCAAGTCCTCTCTTCTAGGTATTTTGAAATATATGTCACCGTTAACTATAGTCACCCTACTCAGCTATCAAACATTAGAACTTATTCCTTCTATTTAACTGTATGTTTGCACCCATTAACCTATCTCTCTTCATCCCTCCCCCACCCACACACCCTTCCCAGCCTCTGGTATATATATCATTCTACTCTCTACCTTAATAAGATCAACTTTTTCATCTCCCACATAGGAGTGAAACTTGCAATATTTGTCTTTCTGTGTTTGGCTTATTTCACTTAACATAATGACTTTCACTTCCATCCCTGTTGCTGCAAATGGCATGATTTCATTCTTTTTTATGGCTGAATAGTATTCCATTGTGTATATGTACCACATTCTCTTTATCTATTCACCTGTTGATGGACATAGATTGATTCTGCATCTGTTATTGTGAATAGTGCTGCAGTAAACATGGGGGTTCACGTATCTCCCCTTGATACACTGATTTCCTTTCCTTTGAATAAACATCCAGTAGTGGAATTGCTGGATTATATGGTGATTCTATTCTAGCTTTTTGAGAAATTGCCATACTGTTTTCCACAGCGGCTATACTAATTTACATTCCCACCAACAATGTATAAGGGTTTTCTTTCCTCCTTATCATTGCCAACATTGTTATTTTTTTGCCTTTCAGTAATAGCCCTTCTAACTGGGGGAAATCATATCTGACTGTGGTTGTGATTTGCATTTTCCTGATAATTAGTGATGTCAGTATTTTTTCACATACCTGTTGGCCATTTATATATCATCTTTTGAGAATGTTTGTTCATGTCCTTTGCCCATTTTTTATGTTCCTTTGTCTTTTTCTTCTCCCTCTGGTATTCCCCTCACACATATGTTACAACTTTTGTAATTGTTCCACAGTTCTTGCACATTCTGTTCTTTTTCATTCTTTCATTCTTCTTCATTCTTCTCTTTGCATTTAGTTTTGGAAATTTGGAAATTTTTCTTTTTCTTTTCTTTTTATTTGAGACAGAGTCTCATTCTCTTGCCCAGACTAGAGTGCTGTGGCGTCAGCCTAGCTCACAGCAACCTCAAACTCCTGGGCTCAAGCAATCCTCCTGCCTCAGCCTCCCGAGTAGCTGGGACTACAGGCATGCACCATCATGCCCAGCTAATTTTTTCTGTATATTTTTAGTCTTCAAATTAATTTCTTCTATTTTTAGTAGAGACGGGGTCGCCCTCTTGGTCAGGCTGGTTTTGAACCCCTGACCTTGAGCGATCCGCCCACCTCAGCCTCCCAGAGTGCTAAAATTACAGGCGTGAGCCACCGCGCCCCGCCCAGTTTTGGAAATTTCTATTGACATATCTTCAAGGTCATTGATTCTTCCTCTGGCTGCATTCGTCTATTAACGATCCCATCAAAGGTATTCTTAATTCTGTTAGAGTTTTTTGTTTATTTTTCCCCAGGGGAAAATCAGGGCAGTTTTATTGACGATGGCAACATGCGAGACGAGACTCCACGCTTAGGTACGTGGGCGCGATAAGGACCGAGTCCAGGCCTTGTGCTTGTCCTCAGGGTCGTTGGCGGCAAACTTCTCCTGCAGTTTCTTCCACAGGCCTTTATTCATCTCCTTAAAGTCAGCCAAGGAGTCTGGGGACAGGGTCGGCTGGTACGCTTCCGCGGACAGGCCACTGAAGGCGGTGTCTCTGGGGCGAGGGTACTCGTGTTTGTAGGAGTTTGGATGGACTCTCGCTAGGCTCTCACACGTCTGGTCACAGTCTTCAGGCTCTGCAACCTGGGTGTTCTCTCCCTCCTGAAAGGCCTGCGCTACCTGCTGCTGCAGGTATGTGCCCAAGTCCCGGCTCCGTTCTGTCTCGTCCGCCGGCCATTCCTCACAGAGCTTAAGAAAGCGCCGGAAGCAGCTGGCCACCATTTTGGGCCGCGCTACTTCCCGCCACTGTTACAGTGTTTTTTATTTTATTATTTATTTTATATTTTATTTTATTATTTATTTTATTTTTTATTATTTTATTAATTTAATTTCATTTATTATTGAGACAGAGTCTCACTTTGTTGCCCGGGCTAGAGTGCCATGGCTCACAGCAACTTTAAACTCCCGGGCTCAAGTGATCCTTCTGTCTCAGCCTCCCAAGTAGCAGGGACTACAGGCATGCACCACCATGCCCCACTAATTTTTTGTGTATATTTCTAGCTGTCCAATTAACTTCTTTCTATTTTTGGTAGAGACGGGGTCTCGCTCTTGCTCAGGCTGGTCTCGAACTCCTGACCTCAAGCGATCCACCTGCCTCGGCCTCCCAAAGTGCTGGGATTACAGGCGTGAACCACAGCGCCCGGCCCAGTGTTTTTTTATTGCCAAGTATTTCCTTTTAATTTTCTCCATCTTTGCTTACATGCACATCTGTTCTTTCATGTTGTCCACTTTTTCCATGACAGCCCTTGGCATATTAATCAGTTATTTTAACTTCCTGGCCTGATAATTCCAAAACCTCTGTCATTATCTGAGTCTGGTTCTATGCTTGATTCATCTCCTCAGACTGTGTTTTTGTCTTTTAATATGTCTTATAATTTTTTGTTGAAAGCCAGACATGATGTATCAGATAAAAGTAACTGAGGTAAAGAGGCCTTTAATATGAGGATTTATATTAATCTGGCTTGCACTTAGGCTGTGATTACTGTTTACTGTAGCTCTGGTGTCAGAGGTTAACTTTCCTCTAGTGTCCTTGTTTTTCTCTCCCCTGTTATATTTGGGTTTTTAGAGTTTCCTTAAATAGGATGCCACGCTTGCCTTTCTTTTAGCTGCAATTATACAGGAGCCCTTTTGATGCAGTGCGGAAAGTGGGGGGATGGGAGTATGTATTCGATAGTCCCTTAATTAAATCTCAGTCTTTTAGTGAGTGTGAGTTGGATGCTTCGCTTTCCCTTTCCCCACGTAGAGCAGCCTGGAGTTGAGTGTATCCATTTGCCCAGGTTGACCAGGCTTTGGTAAAACCCCAGTCTATTGAGCACTGGTAAAATGGTTTCCCTGTGGTCAGGCCTTGTTAAGAAGAACAGAGAGCTTTGGGAGTATTTAAAAATGGCTCTTTTTCCCTTCCTCTATTGGAAGCACGGGAGAATTTTTTTTTTTTTTGTCTTCACCCTGAGAATCAGGTGGGGTTCTTGAAGTTAAAACTCATCAAAGTATGAGGGCCTCCCACACCAGGTTCCCTGGATTTCTTGTAACTCTCAAGCTAGTCCACACTGAGCTTTTAAAAATTTGTCAATTATAGTTTAAAGTGTTTTATTGACACTGGCTTCAGCTACAAGTTTCTCCTCCTGGGCTTCTGCTCCCAGTAAGCTGTGATCCTCCCTAAGCGCCTCGTCTATATCATTATATTTGGAGTGTTTTTCTTGTAGACACTATGTGGTAGGTCATATTTTTAATTCACTCTGTCAATCTCAGTCTTTCAATTGGTGTCCTTAATGTAAATATTGAGATGTAAGGGCTTAAATCTGGTATTTTATTTTTTGCTTTCTCTTTGTTCTCTCCATTTTTCATTTCTCTGTTTTCTTTTTCCTGTGTTTATATTGGCTACATGAACACTTTTTAGCATTCCAATTTTATTTCTCTATAGTGTTTTCAAGTGTATTTCTTTGTGTAGCTTTTTTAGTGGTTGCTCTAAGTGCTTCACTATATATATCTAACTTACACGGTACTTTGGTGTCATCATTTTACCAGGTCACGTGAAATATAGAAACCTTCCTTCCCTTTACATTCCTTTACACCATTTATAATATTGTCTTAAATATTTCTTCTGCATAAATTTAAAACCAGATAAGTGTTATAATTTTTGCTTTATCCATAAAATAATTTAGAAAACTCAAAAGAAGAAGGAAAACTTGTATTTACCCATATTTTTGCCTACCAAGTTATTTCTTCCTTCATAATGTACCATAGTTCCTTCTTTTATCATTTTATTTTTGTTTGGAGAACTTCTCTTACCATTCTTTTAGGGCAGATATGCTAGTGACAAATTCTCTTAGTTTTCTTTCCTCTGATACTGTTTTTTTTTTTTTTTTTTTTGAAACAGAGTCTCGCTTTGTTGTCCAGGCTAGAGTGAGTGCCATGGCGTCAGCCTAGCTCACAGCAACCTCAAACTCCTGGGCTCAAGCAATCCTTCTGTCTCAGCCTCCCGAGTAGCTGGGACTACAGGCATGCGCCACCATGCCCGGCTAATTTTTTATATATATATATCAGTTGGCCAATTAATTTCTTTCTATTTATAGTAGAGACGGGTCTCGCTCTTGCTCAGGCTGGTTTTGAACTCCTGACCTTGAGCAATCCACCCACCTCGGCCTCCCAGAGAGCTAGGATTACAGGCGTGAGCCACCGCGCCCGGCCTGATACTGTTTTCATTTCCCCTTTTTATTCTTGAAATTCACCGGATATAGGATTTTGGGCTAATATTTATTTCCTTTTGTCACTTTTGTAAATGTGCAATGTGCTATCAAAATAAAAACTCAAATTAAATAAAAAATAAATGTGCTTCTAGGCTACATTCATAAAAGTGCAATTCACTGAATGAGGAGGGAGGCCTGTCTCTATAATCTGGAGGAATGTGCTCACCTCTGGGTATTAACATCTGAAAGGAATTGGATCTGATCTCAATCAAGGTCTCTTGAGAGCAGTAGGATAAATATGGTGAAAGGATACAAAACCATATCTGAAAAGAAATGGTTTAAAGAAACTAAGGCTGTTTCTCCAGAAAAGAAAATACTCTGGAGGCATATGAACTCCAGAGAAATAGGACCTGTTCCATAGGGCCAGTTGCATAGGACCTCCAAGCGGTTTCTATGAAAGAGGGTAAGGGAACAAGATTTCAGCTTAGTATCAGGAAGACTTTTCAACAACCAAACTTGCCCAAAGATGGACTGTGCTGGCTGGGCATGATGGCTCACGCCTATAATCCTAGCACTCTGGGAGGCTGAAGCAGGATTGTTTGAGCTCAGGAATTCAAAACCAGCCTGAATAAGAGTGAGAGCCTGTCTCTACCAAAAAGAAAAAAAAATCAGGTTGGTGTTGCAGTGCATGCCTGTAGTCCCAGCTACTCAGGAGGCTGAGGTAGAAGGATCACTTGAGTCCAGGAGTTGGAAGTTGCAGTGAGCTATCATGATGACTCTGCATTCTACTCAGGGCAACAGAGTATGACTCTCTCAATAACAACAACAATAACAACAACAACATAATGGACTGTGCTGCATAAGGATTATGTTCCCAGCATTAAGGGTGCAGAGGCATGGATTAGGTGAATATTTTGCCAAAATGCCACAGGTATTTCAGGCACTAATGTTGTGATGTCATACCAGGCAACTCTACTTCAATATGGGTTTCTAAGGATGCAAAATGAAATGGAATGTATTTAGACAAAGAGTCTTTACACCCAGATTTCATTTTGATGTTAACAACCACCCTAAATTACTTTTCTACATAAGAACATTTTATTACTACAGTTGATGATGGCTTCCTATAGGAAATGAGTATGCCTTGTTAGGTTTCTTGCCTGATAGATCTATAATTCAAGGTGATACTATGAAGTAACGTATGTGATTTTAACAATAGCACTTACTCTGCCATACCATGCACTGTCTAGGAGCTTCTACACATTCTATTATCTCCATTTTACAAGAGGGGAAACTGATGCATGTGTAAATTAAGTAATTTGTGCAAGGTCACAAACCTAGTGATTGCTAAAGGAAGGATTTGAACCTGGTCTGTCTGGCTCCAGGGTCCAGGCTCAAAACCAATATACTGAGCTGAGCGAGGTGGCTCATGCCTGTACTACTAGCACTTTGGGAGGCCAAGGCAGGAGGATCGCTTGAGGCCAGGAATTCAAGACCAGCCTGAGCTAGAGTGAGACTCCTGTCTCTACAAAAAATAGAAAAAATTAGCTGGGCATGGTGATGCAGGCTTGTAGTCCCAGCTACTCAGGAGGCGGAGACAGGAGGATCTGTTGAGCCCACGGTCTGAGGTTGCAGTGAACTGTGATGATGCCACTGGGCTCTAGCTCCAGCAGCAGAGTGACAGTCTGTCTAAAAAAAAAAAACCAAAAAACAAAAAAACACTACCCTAATTCTTTACTTAACCAACTTGTTAGACCCCTCTGGTTCAATAAATATCCCTTCAAAGGTCATGCACTTAATCAGTGCTGCTGCTGGTCTTGGAACATTTTTGGAAGTCTTCTTTTGGAGACAACCTGAAAACTTCCAGTACATTCTTCTGAACAGTCTCAAGAGGCAAATCTTTCTCCATTGAGACTGGATTTAATTTTTTGAAATAGCTTCATGTTGTTTGTAGTCAAATCTGATAGTGTCTGGAAAAGTTGGGTACTGTCATTTGTGGTTTAAAACAGGAAATGCCACCTAAATGATGAGCTTAATTTCTTTGAATGGTTTGTAAACTGACTTTGAAGGCACTTCCAAAAGCGAAGTACCAGAAAGGAGGTGGCTGGCAACAGCATTGTTGGAAGAAGTCTCTATTCACCGAAGCTACCCAGTATTTTGAAGGAACCACATTCACTTGATGTGTGCATCTGGTGATGTTATTTTCAAAGTTATATACTACACACATGCATTATTTGCTGTAAGAGAACTGCCACCTTCATTGGGTGACATTATGGAGAAAAGACACAGACTTTGCCACCTCAAGCAGAAGTAACAAAGTCATCAGCTTCCTCGTGACACAGACCTGGGTTTAAGGCTGCACACACTTAAACCTGGCTGGTCTTGGGAAAAACGACTTCTTTGAGCCTCAGTGTCTTCATCTGTGAAATAGGAGGAATTATATTACCTTGTCAGGATGTTGTCAGAATTAGAAATAATTTATATAAAGTAATCCAACCCATAGCAGGTCGATAAAGGGAAGATATTAAAAATAATAATAGGTAAAGTGAACCAAAAAAAAAGACAAAGCAGATAAACAAATACATCCTTCTCATATGCAGAGTACAATAATCTCAGAAAAATATTGCCTAAAATAAACATGCCTGCTAATCCAACATCTACCATCCAGGACTACTGGAGAGGAGGTTCACAACCCAGCAGGGGGAAAATATTTAAAAATTTTATGGCCCCTTAGCGAGGGTAGACTTGCAATTTGTACTGGCTTCCTGCTGTCTAGCTGCCTCTTCCATCATCCAGAGTTTATAAACCTGTGGCCCAGGACCAGAATCTGGTGTGTACAATTACCCTGATTTGATTAATTCGTATTGTATGTCTATATCAAAGCATCACATGTGTCTTATAAATATATACAACCATTAAGTGCCCATAATAATTTTTAAAAAAGAATCTGGCACGTACAGATGCACTTGGGGCTCCGTCACAGCACATGCTAAGGGCCGGGCAGCCGGTAGGTGGAGGCTGAAATCCAGCCACAGCCCAAGCGTTAAGCCCAGCGCCAGGCACGGGGAACAACTGCTGGGACATACCTTTTACTTAGCACATAGACACCAACTGCTTTTTTTCCCCTCTTGCTTTATCTAATGTGCACAAGTCGTTGTATATATTACCTGCTGTCCTGCCATAGCAATGTGTTTTTGCTTGTATTTATTTGTTAAGTGAGTTAGGTGGGCAAGTTTGAAAAATCAGGAATTTCATATAAGCAACCATATTTCTGGCTTCTTTTGAAAAAACCGGATGTTCTTTCCACGGTGAGTTCACATTCCTTCCTGACAACCATCAACATGTAGGTGAAGCGGGAGGGCCTCTGCGCACTTCAGATCACGACAGCGCAGGTTGTCCGCAGGTCCTGGCCACTCTGTCACCTGCTGGGACCTCACCCTGAATTGGGTTTCCCAACCTGGGTGTTGCTAACACCCAGTTATTGGCTCTGACTTCCAGCAGGTGGCATAGACGCCTCCAGGGGGCAGCACTTGAGTGCATCTAATGAATGACAGGTGGGGGACAACATCCTTCAGGAAACGGAGATTTGCCCTCACCACCGTGGGCCGTTTCTCCGGAGAGCCAGAGAACACCGCTGTCCGGCAGGCAGGGCACGCTCCTCACGCCCGGCCTCTCCGGCGTGGGCAGAACAGTGTCACTCCCTGTTCTTGCCAGGGAGAGTGGAAATACCATTGGCAGCTTCAGAGACAGCCAGCAAAACTCAGGCACTCTCCTGGGCTATTTCTTTCTTTTTTTTTTTTTAAACAAAAGGTCTCATATATTTATTACTGAACCAGCTTATTAGTACAGAGCATATAAACAAAGAGAAAAATCACTTTTCCCAATGAAATGTGTCTGTCTGGATAACAGTGAGATTTCCAACTTGATATGGTAAGATGATAGCGATCTTGATACAGCATAAACATGTGTGCCATTATATCATGTACAATTCCTTATAGACCCAGCTTGGTTCTTCTCCAATGTCTCCTCTTGGAATTGTACCTGATTTTATTGCCAGTTTTCATACGAATCCATTGGGGAATGGGACGGTTTTACTTCTGTTTGTTGGCCAGAAACCACTTGGTTCTGAAAGTTTTGTGAGAAGACATGGCGAGAGAGTCAAATGCATGCAGCGTGATGGCGGATGAAGGGAGAAAGCTCTCCCGGGCTATTTCAATTCATTTCTTCTCTTTTTCTAAACAGCCAGGAGGAGGAGGTAGAGGCAGGGAGACAAGCCATCCCTACTGAACCACTGGCAAAAACTAAGCCAAAAAAGAATCACTCTGACATCCAAGTATCAATGCTCGGGAAGTTCATGGAATTCTCAGCCCAACTCGATAAATTCAACATTCACAGGCACCGTGGTGAGCCCCTTGATTTCTTTCCTCGTCCTGCTGGATCCCGGTTAGCCCAGGTTAATGGGGTGAAAAGCTGCGTATGCTATTCACGGCTATGTTAAGCCGATTACTCTAGCTTAGCCTATTTTTAACACACAGATCTCTCCACTGGACGCCATGATACTGTTATCTGTTTTTCTCTCCCTGGAACTTTTCTTTGGATATCAAAAACAGAAATCCTAATAAAGCCATTTTTCCTTGTCTCGTGCAAGGACAGGATTTTCAAACTCTACACTGATGCAACCCCTCAGTCCTGACAGTGAAGGGTGGGGAAGTTTCTAAAAATATGCGGCTCAATTACCAAGAAGAGATGAGACGCTGTTACCTAATAAAAATGCCATAAATATAGAATGATGAACTACCATGGGACATGAATCCATAGAAAAGGACACGTTGGAATGTGGGATAGTAAAAATCACTTAAACTTTGTGTGACCTTGAAGAAAGTCATGATGATCTGTTTTTCCAGGTCCCTCAAATAGTACATGAGGCATGGCTGTTTCCTAAGTCTTACTATCCAGTGAACTGAGCTTAGACACTTGCCGAGTCTTCCTTTCTCGGACAGCCTAGAGCCTCTCTTGAGTCTAAAGGTTGTCTGAGTTCCTTTTTATACTCAACGTCCTTTAGGCAGTATCAGCTAATGAAACAATTAATTCCATGGAGGCATCTTGCTTGTGGCAGTGGGTACAGACGTCCCATTCTGTTTGATAATTTGGAACAGTGGTGAGCACAGGGTCAGATCACCCTAGGGTGGTGTCACAGCTGAAAAAGTGGCTGTGGCACTGAGTTCTTGGATGGCTTTCTACAGCTGGTCCAGATTTTCCATGGGCTCACCTTTAAATTAAAAGAATTTCTGCACTTTCAAGAATTTGAAAACAAAGCCATGTGTGAGAATTACAAGATCCGCTCATATGCCCTTGCAAGAAATAGGTTGCATTCCTTCTTTTGCACTTAAAAAAAAAAAAGCACCTCCTTTTTTCCCCCCAGAATGCCATATATGTAAATGATTCCAAATTAATCTTTATTATGTGCCCATGTTGTTCTGATTTACTAAACTTTAAAAATATGTCCACTGTTCTCTTTTAACAGCTTTTGGCAACTTTTTTAGAAATTGAAATATATGAGCAGATTAGCAAAATGAGTACAATGATTAGCAAGTACCATTCAACAAGCACTAACAGTTCAAACACCTCTACAACACACAAAAAGCATGATTATAGATTTTATAATGCTACATAAAGTTTCTTATTTAACTTCACTTTTAATTAACAAAATACAGTGAAATTACATAGAAAGAGGCAAACTAATATAGTTGCCAGAATAATATTTTTACAGGTCTTTAAGTGTTTTTGCTTTTAAGGTAATTATGTGATATAGTAGAAAGAATAAAGAGACTTGGATTAGATAGAATTCTGGATTTCTAACAGCTTTGTGATATAAGGTAAATTACTTAACATCTCTGATCCTTGTTTTTATTTACCTATAAAATAGGGCTGGTAATGCTAATATTATAGGGCTGAAAGGATTAACTGAGGTTCTATGTAAAATGTCTAACATGGTACCTGATACAGTATAAGGTGCTCAATAAAGATAGCTCTCATTATTAGTAGTTTTTTTCAGGTGATGGTGATTTAAAATGTTTAGGTAATTTTTTAAATTTTAGAAATAGTTGATTTTCAAATGATTAAAATGAGCTGGGTGAGGCGGCATGTGTCTATAGTCCCAGCTACTTGGGAAGCTGAGGTGGGAGGATAGCTTAAGTAAGCCCAGGGGTTCTAGGCCAGGCTGGACAATATAGCAAGCTCCCATCTCAAAAAAAATGGCCAAATGATTTATTTTAATCATGTATTTTTATCACCCAAATTTATTTTTATCGTCAAAAATATCAGTGACTACCATAAACTTAAAATACATAATGATTTTAATCGTAACTATTAACTAAATTATTCCTCTTAATATCATATCACATAGACAAATCTTAATTTGGGAGGCTAGTTGATCCTTTTTCAACATAAACTGTTATTTGGTGGATTATCATTTGCACGTTGTCACTGAACTCAGCAGAAGGATTTTATTTTTTATTTTCTTCAGTAGCATTAACCTTTCCTAACAAGAATCAAGGAATCCATTTGTCAGTTTGTTTCCTAGAATCTCTCATTAATTATAAATACTATGTACTGGCTAAATATTTCCTGGACTTACTTAAAGAATACATAAATCAGTCTCTATATGATGTTTCTTGCTGTAAAAGGAGTTTATCTGATTCAAGAACTAGCCAGTTGTATTGCATATCAAGTTTCCATAGTTCAGCCAAAAGTTGGATGAATAAGACTTACTGCAAAAAGTCTATGTTCTTACCAACCATTTTCTTGCTTAACATAGGCAGAGATTTAAAATGGTCAGTGGTGCAATACTTGTGTCTGTATATTTCTCTTGTAGATTATGAGAATGAGGGACTTGGAGTTTACAGAGGAGAAGGCTGCAAGGATATATTTGAAACTATATCCAGAAACATGAGAAAATTAGTGGAAAGACAGGCTTGTTATTTCTAGAAATACGCTAGAGTACGTTTTGATTTTACACCTAAGGAACTAATTAGATTAAGTAGTTTTTCTCAAAATAAGGATTGAGATTAAGAGAAAACTGGAAGCAAAGGGTTTGTCTTAGGACTTCTTCATTGGTTCATCAGTGAAGTTACCAGATCCCAGTTAGAAAAGGTTTCAAGTTTTACAAAACTCAGGATAACTGTCAAAGAGCTGTAATAGCCTCATCATCTTCGGATAATATGACTCAATAAGGCTATATCATAAAGAATCAAAATCTACATTTTTAAATTGACCCTAATCATGGAGTGACCAGTTTACCTGGGACTCAGTATTTCTCTGGCTGAGAGGTTATCAGTGTTAAAATCAGGACAGTCCTAGGCAAACCAGGACAGTTGGTCACCAAGTTACTTCATACCTCAAAAAATCTGCCTGGCTTGCCTGACTCTGGACAGTCAATGAGCTTTTATTAATTGCCTGCTGTGTGCCAGGATCTGGAGATAATGTTGTTCAACTGCTAGACAAGCATCACTCATTGAAATATTTTGTGGTTCTCATGCTTTGTGTCTGATGCTGATAGCCCCACATGGATACTTTTATTTCCAGGTTCCTGTTGCTTCTGGAGCTATTAGCCTGAACTCAGCAAGACAGGATGATTGAAATTAACCTTTTCAGTTAATTCTGTCCTGGTTGTGCTGTTGTCATCTACATTAGATATATCAATAAATGTATAAAAACAATTGCCACTGGGCACAGTGGCTCATGCCTGTAATCCCAATGCTTTGGGAGGCTAAAACAGGGTGATTGCTTGAGCCCAGGAGTTCAAGACCAGCCTGGGCAACATAGTAAGACCCCCATCTCTTAAAAAAAAATTTAGCCAAGTATGGTGGCGCGTGCCTGTAGTTCTAGCTACTTGAGAGGCTAAGGCAGGAGGATTGCTTAAACCCAGGAGGTCTAAGCTGATGTGAACTATAATTATGCAACTGTACTCCAGAGGGATACCTTGAACCACACAAAACAATTGTGCATGAACGTGAATGAAAATAGGCCAAAGATAGATAATAAACAGCTTACCTGCCTGCCTGTCTTCTCTCAAATACTAAGTTAAATGTAGTATATGCCTAACATTGTAGTTCACTTCCACAAAGATTTATTGAATGTTACTCTGGGCCGAACCCTGTGCTAGGTGCCGGGGCTACACGGATGAGTGGGATATGGTCTTGCCCTCAGGAACATTCCATTTAGCAGAGAGATAAACATTTGTGCTAGCTGATCTCTGTTTGCCACCCTCTCCCCCAGATCTATTCTCCACCTTTCCCTGCCCTGCTCTGTGCCCCAAGGATTTGATCTCTGTGAGCCGTGTCACTGAACTCCATGCTCTGTGGCTGCCAATTGAGTTCAGCCAGCGGGAGGTATCAGTTTGGCATGGCAGCTCTGGCTGTCCCTCAGCAATCGAAATTTCCTTCTCCAAGGCTCCAGCATTTCGTTGGGCTCTGGTATCTGATAATTGATTTCCTCAATTCTGCCCACTTCTGAAAACAGTCCCTTTATATTATAAAATTATTTTCGTAATTTCCTCTGAGTGTCGTTCTGTTTCCTGCGCAGACCCCAACTGATTCAACAAGAAAACAAACTATTGGAATAAAAAAGATAAGTGCAATAATAGAAGTATACACAAGTATTAATAGAATGGTGCGATTAATGGTGCCCAGAGAATGGAGAGAAGGAAGTGCTTCTTGAGCTGAACACTGAAGGATAAGTCACGAGTAGGAGAAAGACCTGGAAGGGGCAATGTAGGGCATGGAGAGAAAATAAACCATGGTGCAGTCATGCGACGGTTAGCAGTTAGGGCATCTGCAGCACAAAGTGTGCGGAAGGAAGTAGCAGGAGATCGTGCGGAGAGATAGGCCAAGGTCAGGCTGTGTCAGTGTGTTAAGCAACTTTGTTCATTGCACACACACACAAAACAATAATTTAATATGTGAACTATGAACTTAAAATCTAAAGCGAAACTTGACAGCATGAATAAAGATAATAGTTCTCAGTACAATCATTTGAAATATTTAAGTAAATTTAGAGTGATCTTTGTTTTGGCTTTTTAAAAATATTGATGTTTTACAAATTCTGTTTTATTAGTTGCTTGAGCTCATATTTTGGAATGTGTTATTATTAAGCACTATTATATCACAGCATTCCTCACATAGTTTATTTTTGTTGTTGTTTGTTTGTTTGTTTTGAGACAGAGTCTCACTTTGTTGCCCAGGCTAGAGTGAGTGCCATGGTGTCAGCCTAGCTCACAGCAACCTCAAACTCCTGGGCTCAAGCAATCCCCCTGCCTCAGCCTCCCGAGTAGCTGGGACTACAGGCATGCACCACCATGCCTGGCTAATTTTTTCTATATATATATATTAGTTGGCCAATTAATTTATTTCTATTTATAGTAGAGACGGGGTCTGGCTCTTGCTCAGGCTGGTTTCTAGCTCCTGACCTCGAGCAATCCGCCCGCCTCGGCCTCCCAGAGTGCTAGGATTACAGGCGTGAGCCACCGCGACTGGCCCCTCACATAGTTTTTATAAATGAGTTTTAATTTGAAGAAAGAACATTCTACACAGTCATGGAAAGTGTCAAAAATGAAAATGACAGAGGACACATATCAGGAAAATGTGCTTGGTGTTCCTACCCCTCCAACCCCCACCCGCTGCCCGTGCATGGTGTTTTACATCATATACTTTAGAATAATCCCAGGATATTGTCCTTTTATTTTCTTTCTTATTCTGTGTTTCAATGAATTTAAACTGAACCCAAATGTCCCCTAGATTTTCTGCCTTCCAGGATCACACTGTCCTTTAATATTCAAGTAAGAATAATTCAATTCCTTACCTACGGATCATTGGAAGAATAGTCTGCTTCCCCAGCTGGTATTTGGCACCTCTGTGAACTGCTTCCCGAATGCTCCTAGATCAGGATGCTGCCTTGGAATGGTGCTACCACCATGGTACAGACCCAGAAGGGCCAGAAGGAAGGCCACAGTCTCCATCTCCCCTGTCCCCAGGGCGTCCTCAGCCCGACTTCTAACTCCCCACCACGGGACTCAACTCTAGGTGGGAAAATAGCATGAAATGGGAAACAGTGTACAATATAGACACCCTTTCTCTGAGGGAACCTAAGGACCACCCGTGTCTGAGGCCCCAGACCACCACGCACAGCATGGGATCCAACCTCTCCTCAAGTCAGAGTTCTGTCTTCATGACGCTTCTCTCCCAAGTCCCCGGGCCCACAGCTCTGAGACTCTGGCCACCCCCCTCCTACCCCTCATTCCCACCTCAGCTTCCTCACCGCAGCCCTGGTCAGAAGAAGCAGAAACGTCAGTTAACTCCACAGGAATCCACATCCCTGGCTTTCTCCCTGTGGCTTACTCCAGACCAACCACTGGCCCTTCTTTTTATGTAGTCTTTTCTCAAATGAGAGAGATTTTATCAAAGGTTTAGAGATGAAAAGAAAAAAAGATTATAATAAAAAATAAAACAATATGCACACACACAAATAAAAATAAATTAACATGAGAGATGATTGCTCCCAGAGTATTTAGAGCAGGAATGTTCTTGGGCATCTCTCTTTAGCCTTCCCCCCATTTGAAACCCCCACCATGGTAAGGCCAGTTCACCTTCAGTTCCCACCACTTTGCCACATTAATAGACTATTCATAATCATTTTTTTTTTATACAGAGTCCCACTCCATTGCCCGGGCTAGAGTGCTATGGCACCAGCCTAGCTCACAGCAACCTCAGACTCCTGGGCTCAAGCGATCTTCCTGCCTCAGCCTCCCGAGTAGGTGAGACTGCAGGCACGAGCCACCATACCAGCTAATTTTTTCTGTATATTTTTAGTTGTCCAGATAATTTCTTTCTATTTATAGTAGAGACGGGGTCTCACTCTTGCTCAGCCTGGTCTCGAACTCCTGACCTTGAGCCATCCGTCCACCTCGGCCTCCCAGAGCACTAGGATTACAGGCGTGAGCCACCATGCCCAGCCATATTCATAATCATTTTAATAGGTCTCCTAAAACTTTTTTTTACCATTTGTGCACTTTACCCAATTGCCCCTTCATCTGTGGAAAATAACTAGATGTAAGGACAAAAGAAAGCAGGTCAACAGCTATACCCAGTCCTTGAAGTGTTGCATGCACCTGAGTAGGTTATCAGCTGCGCAGTGCAGAATGAGGACCTGTAGTCCCCTCACCTAGAAAACATTGGTGAGGTCTGGGAGCCCATGCATGGGTGCCAGCCCAAAGCAGAGTGAGGCTGTGCTGGATATTCTGATTGTGGCTGCCCCTTGCCCCTGTGCCTTGGGGAGGTTGACCCCTGAGTTGCCTCAGCTTGCTGCTTTCCTGGCGTCCCCCTAGAGTCCTGGCTCTGGCACTCCCTGGGCTCCAGAATCACCAATTCCTTCCCTTGCCCTCTCATAGCTAGTAAGCCCCATCCTTAACGTCTCTTCATTTGAACCATAGGAGATGGATTCTATTTTATCCGGGACCCCAACAAATGCACAGGCCAAAGTAGGTGATGCAAAAATCACCAAGGGATTATCTGATCTTGGGGATCCAGGAGGTGTTTTATTGTTGGTTTTATTTTTAATATAGACACATAGTTTTAACAATTATTCACTTTCACCAACTATGAGAAAGTTGTATTAATTCAAATTTCTGATAAAAAAAAATTCCATGACATTTTAGCTACCAAGTGGCCCAGTACTAAAGCTTTGTCAATCACGGTGAGTTATCTGTCCCTGTTAACTTGAACAAGTCCCTTGCCTTCTTTTAGATAAAAATCTGGCAATGATCAAAGAGCTTTCATAAGGCCTCTTGATCTGCTTACAAGATATGCATATAATTTCTTTGGCCAATATAATAATCTAGGTCTGTTGTCCTCATCTTCCAAAAATCTACAGTCAGAAGAATTTTTTTTCCAGATATAGGTTGGTATCCCTTATCTGAAATGCTTGAGACCAGAAGTGTTTTGGATTCCTGATTTTTTTTTCAGATTTTGGAATATTTGCATATACATAATGAGATATCTTGGGGATGGGACTCAAGACTAAACATGATATTCATTTATGTTTCATAGATACCTTTATATACATAGTAAGAAGGTAATTTAGTAATTTTGTGCATGAAACAAAGTTTGTATATACATTGAACCATCAGAAAGCAAAGTGTCACTATCTTAGCCACCCGTGTGAACACTCTGGGGTTGTTTGGCGTCACCATCATTTCTGATTTTACATGCTATCAATAAGCAATCATTTTCTTACACTTATTCACACATAAGCAGTTAAGAGTAAAAAATATGACATATATATCCGGCATGTGTAGAAAAGTTATATTGCAGCTGAAGGAGGCTGGGAAGGTTTTTGTCCCTTAGGAATGCTGCATAAACTGTGTGTTGTGTGCCTGCATTTTGACTGTCACATGCAGTCAGGTGTGGGATTTTCCACTTTATGGTGTCATGTTAGCACTCTAAAAATTTTGGATTTTAGGCCAGGTGTGGTGGTTTAAGTCTATAATCCTAGCACTGTGGTAGGCTGAGGCAGGAGGACTGCTTAAGCTCAGGAGTTCAAGACCAGCCTGAGAAATAGTGAGACCCAGGCTCTACTAAAAATAGAAAAATTAGCCAGGCGTCATGGTGTACCTGTAGTCCCAGCTACTCGGGAGGCTGAAGCAGGAGGATTGCCTGAGCCCAGGAATTTGAGGTTATAGTGACCTATCATGACACCATGGCATTCTACCCAGGGTGACAGAGTAAGACTCTATCTCCAAAAATAAGGTTTTGGAAAAAAGATTTTGGATTTTGGAGCATTTCAGATTTTTGTATTAGGGATGCTCAACCTGAAAAGAAAATCTGATTTTCTCAGGATAAATTTCACAAGTCAAGTGATATATTCTGGTATTATTTATATGCTCCTGTTTGTATTTTCTTCATTAGCTTGACTTGCAACTACTTAGCCAATTATGGATCAGAAGATGAAACTGAATTGTTACTACACAACTGAGTATGATTCCTCCCACCATTGGGCACTGGGATGGGCTACAGTTATCATCAAATGCTTACGGTATTTTACCCATCCCGTTGTCATGGAGATCAAAACCCGAATTAAAACACATTTGCCAGGGTCATAATAATGTAGCCAGAATTTAAAGAAAAAATTGATTTTTAATTATGTATCATTCCACTTGTTTGATCTACCGATTTCTACATGCTTTCGCTTGCTCAACAACAAAGCTCAGCACTGCTGAAGCTACTGACTCACGTGGGCCTGTGTGTTGCACCAGCCCAGACGCAACACATCTGGCTGTCAGCTTGCGTTGGCCACTGGATTGAAGATAGAAGTCTGGGATGACTCCCAAATGTCTAGATCTGGTGACAGGGAGATATGGCAGGGTGAGCTTGAAGAGAAAAAGCTGGATTAGGAGCCGCTGAACCTGGAATCCCTGCGGGTCTCGCCAACAGAGAGACAGCCAGTAGAAGGCTGGCCCTGCCTGTCCGTGGCTCTGGGTAACATCATCCGAAGAGCGTGAGAGGCAGTGAAAAGGGGATCAAGGCTGATCCCATCTCACTTTAAAAGAAATGATCCTAACTTCTTACCCTGCCCTCCTATGCAGCCTGGCTTTTCTGTCTCTTCACCTAACATAGAGCTTCTCCTCCTCTCCCTGCACTCTGCCACACTGGCCTCTTTTCTGCACCTTAAACTTGCCAGGTTGGCTCCTGCCCTTGTACTTGATCTTCTGTCTGCGAGGAACGCTCTTCCCGGGATCCTGGGAGGGGTGCGGCTCCTTGTCTGTCAGGCAGGGCCAGCTTCACGCACGTGCTGCCTGCACCCCTCGCTCAGGAGGGCTCTGTGTTTGCTTTAAGGCTCTGCCGTTGCCATCTTGAAATTCTTAATAATTTTCAAACACTGGGCCTGCATTTTCATTTTGTGCTGGGCCCTGCAAATTACGTAGCTAGTTCTGCTTTCAGGGACCATATTGGAAGTCCTCTCCTGGGGGGGGGGGGGCTCTCTTCACCACCTATTCTAAAGAAACCCCTCCCCTGCTAAGTTACTCGCTAGCACACTGCTCCCATTTAACTTTCTCTATAACAGTTTTCACTCTTCCATACATTCTCACTTACTTACTCAGTTGTGTATTGTCTAGTTCCCTCCCGTTGGAAGGCAGCATGAACACTCAGCAGAGACCACTGTGTCCTCACTGTGTGACACATAATAGACACCCCCCCATACATTTGTAGACTATTCTGAGAACAAAAATTGTTGGAAGCAGGACGGTCACTATGCTGGTTATAATGAAGATTTAGAATATATTTGATATTGATATACTTCCTGATCAATAATTAAATTTGTGTGTTGCTGATTTAAACCGATAAATTCTGGTTTCACAATGAAGTTAAGTGGAATCTAATTTCCTCATATTGTATTCAGACTTTGATCTTTTTCAGGAAAGATTTTGAGGTCTGGATTCAATGCCTACTTTTGCTACCTATGTTATATGAGCCTAAAATAATAATTTTAGTTTAGTCTGAATTTTTTAAAGAGGTTATTGGTCTACCTTCCAACTGCATTGGACTCTATGGCTCCATAAAACATTTTCATTTGTATGAACCAGTTTGACCTGCTGAGCAGCTCTATCCCAGAGATAAGGTAGCTGCAATTTCTCATTTTACAGATCCCTTCAACTCAGTGCACTCCAGCTATCTGGAAGCTTGGCGAGAATAAGTGAATGATAATCACAGAACTTCAGAGCTGAGTGTTACAATTGAGATTATTTCTTTCAACACTCTCATTTTTAGATGAGGACACTGAGGTCTGAATACACAGGACAATGAGACGACAGTGTGGTAGGGATTTTGCTGGAACTTGATCCCTTAAATCAGTGATCTTTCTACTCTGCCATTGGACCTTTCTGGCGAGTGAGTTATCCAACTTTTGTCTGCAAAAGGGGCAATTTTTAAGTGAGGATTTACACTCTACTTCTGAAATTTTGCTTATAATTGTAATTCATCTCCTTTGTTAAAGGAATTGCTGAATGAGTGAGGATAAGGAAAGAAGGAATAAAAGTAGGGAGGGAGGAAGGGGGAAAAGGAAGGGAGGGAGGACAGAAGGAAAGGAGGGAGGGAAGGAGGGAGGGAGAGAAGGAATGTCTGATGAAATGAATTACTATTATAATCTACATGAATAATTTATTTAGACCTTTATGTCTTTGTCTTTCATTTTGCCTCTCATATGCACATCCTCCTCGACTTTATCCCCCATGGGCTGGGGGAGGAGGACTACCTCTTGCTGCTGCGGAGGGACTTCACCAGCGTAACACTCCTGGCCTCTCACCCTTCCATTTCTCACCCTACAAAGCAGAAGTATTATTTGATTCACATTATTAGTCTGTGGATCTCAGTTATGCAGAACTCAATAGGGATTTGATCTCTTTCCCTACCTTTCTTTCTTTTTTTTTTTTAATTTTTTTTTCTTTTTCCTTTTTTCTGGTCAAGTGAAGCGGTGGGAGTGGAGAAGGAACAAAGGAATCTGTAACTGGTTGTGATCAATTAGTTGTAAACACAACTGCACTCGGACCAACCTTTACCTCCCTTGGTGACCTTACTGGTGCAAGATAGCAAAAGCTAACTTGTCCACAGATCACATGCAGGACTCTTGGGTTGCACGACTGCAGTGCCCAGTGGGAACCCTAGACGTTGTCTGGCTATGTCAGCGGCCGGGTGGGCAAATCTAACTCAGAGGTGACATACTAGTGAGTCTGTTATGGTCACACACCCAAGACACTCTGTCCAGGCCTGAGCTTAGCAACAATAAACTTGACATATTGAAGTCCATCTGTCTGACTCCTCTATTTCTCAGTTGATACCACATGCATGCCCTTGCCATCTTAATTAAGATGTCCTTGCTTCTAGGTCTCCCTAATTACCAACCAGCTATCTATAATATTTTAACACCCACTTAAATCTTGAGCATAATGATGTCATAATTGTGGAAGTGACCAGATTTGTGTGAAGTATTGCTTATTCTTAAGAACAAAACGGCCACTGTGAAAATAGATGAAGTAATTAGAGGAAGAACTCTCCTTTGGAAGCTTCAAGAAATTTAAAAACAATTACGACTAGTTAGCAATAAAGTTCTGTTCTCAGAAATCGCACTTAAAGGAGGAACATGGATTAAAGAAAAAAATCTGCTACTAGAGGGTGAACTACTGGAATTCCTAAATACTGGTTCTGTTTTCAAAGAAATTTGGGTGCGTTGAAAATGAATGTGCCAGATGGCAACCAAGACTTCAAACAGACCCCAACTTGGGCAGCAGTCCACTAATGAGCAAGGGTGCATGGAGTCAGAGTAAAGCTGGACCATTTCTTATCACTGACTTTTCCAGAACTCTGCTCTTCTCTTCTTGAGAAAAACACCCAAGATGCTGCTTCCTCCACTGACCAACCAGGCATCTCACAGGATAGGAGACATCTGTTTAAAAGTGTGGATTGTAGTTGCTCAAAAGCGACATTAGGCTATTTAAAATAATAATAGTTCAAGTTTTGCTTTGAGCTGGTCTGTTTTCCAGCACAGCTAAGAGGTTTCCAACTAAAACAGAGAGTAATGAAGACAGCTGAAACGGGGTGTGGGCTGGACTTTGGGTGTGTGTCCTGTAATTGCTTTCTGTGCCCGAGTGGAGCAGAGAGACGCTCCAGACTGCATGTTGCCCAGGGACAAGGACCAACTTCTAAGGGCCCCCGAAAGGCAGGTGGACCAGTTCAGAATTGTCAAGGTTGGATGATTCCTGAACAGGGACCAGGATGATCTCAAAACTTCAGTAACCAGAAAGACCTATCACTGTTGATTCTAGAGCTGGCTATCGTGACTAACAGCTCTTCAAGTTGCTTTTATTTATTTATTTATTTTTTAGTTTTTGGAGCCAATGGGGAACACCAAGGCAGTGCAGGCGCCATCCCATCCGACCCCACCTGTGTTCTAAGTTGTTTTTAAATGAATCATTAGGGACATTTTCAGTTCAGCTAATCCAATACAAATGGTTATGGGCTTGAAATACCTATTGCATTGTTTGTATGCTAGATTTTATTACTTTAGTTATATCACTTCATATTAGTCAAAAATGCTGAGCAACTAATGTAAATACTCTTCAAAATGTTTTGTCTAAGAGTTTACTCACTTTCACATTGTTGTGTATAGTATTTCCAATCTAAAAGATTCATTTTGTCTGCATAGAAATATATACAGGGTGCCTCAAAAGTCACCATACATAGGGAAAATGGGAATTGTAGCTAAACATACCTTTATTTACAAAATATTCATTACAAAATTTTACAAAAAATTTTTTTACAAAATTTTTAAAATAATATTTTACAAAATAATTTTTTATAAAATAATGTCTTTACAAAGTAATTTTGTAAAATTTTGTAGTGAATATTTTGTAAACAAAGATATGTTTAACTACAATTTCCCATTTTCCCTCTGTATGATGACTTTTGGGATACCTTAATGGAATATCTTCAATGGAAAAAATTTTTTTTTTTAATTTTAAGACTTTAATGAGTCCCTTTAAAACATGCTTGTGTAAAATAAGGTAGCCCAAGGTCATTGTTCCTGATCATGTACACAGCCTGCCCTCTAGTGTTTCTTTCTGAAACCCTAACAAATTGTAGACCATACTCTTAATCTCAAAATGTTGGGTTAATAGGATTAGAAACTGTGTCATCAAATTAATAGAACAAGGCTAAATCCCTGACACGGATGAAAATTAAAGCACAGAAAAGTGAAGGTTCTTCCAGAAGCTGGTGGCAGCCTCACGGGGGATACATTGCAAAGTTAGTGGTAAATATACTGTATTAAAAACTTTCATTTGGTAAGTAGGGCATTAATAGAGAGGGAAGTTAGTTGAAATGGTCTATGTAAAATGTGATAACTATGTAACTACTAGTACAGTTGTTATTTTATTATAGTATTAGAAAGACATTCTAAATGTTGATTAAATAATGGAGATTTTTGGTTTTTAAAAAATAGCAAATATACATAAAGCAAATAAATATCCCCTTTGGGGAAAATTAGGATCATCCCACTTATATTATAGATTTAACTTGATTAAAGTATACAGTTGTTCTCATTTATTTAACTTTTCTTTGTAAAGCTTTAAACCTTTGTATCTGGAATATTTTAAACTAATATATATCACATTAAACTTAGAAGCAAATTTATCTGAGAAGAAAAACGTGTACACTATATAGTGTGATGAGTTTTATAAGAAGTATGAGAAAAATGTGTGAAGCTGTTTCTGCTCTCATAAAAAAAAAATAAGTGGTGAATTACTGTAGGTAAAAACTCACTTGAAGACTAAGAATTTTGGAGGAAAAAAAAATCCCTCTAACATATTCTAATTAATTCTGTGTTTAGAGATGTTTACTGTTGGCGGGGAAATAAAATGCAGTTTGGGCTCTATGGGGCTGTCATGCACACTATCCATTGCCTTGAATTTCAAGTACTTCAGATGGTGACCTTATTTAACTGTCAAGAAGAATGTAAACTAATAGGGACTCGGGTTTGTTTGTTTGTTTGTTTTTAGCTTATATTTCAAGCTTCCTTATGTCTCAGGCACATTAGCATAAGTTGTCTAAAGTCATAAAGAAAAATTGGCACAAAAATGCTTTGGAGCACCATGTGTTTTCAATTGATGCTGACCGACACTAACCTAATGGAAGTCATTTGATGTGGGTTTATTTTTCCTTTGCAGTAACAGCGGGAACATGAAGCCGCCACTCTTGGTGTTTATTGTGTATCTGCTGTGGTTGAAAGAGTGTCCCTGTGCACCTACTTGGAAGGATAAAACTGCTGTCGGTGGAAACCTGAAGAGTACGTTGGTTTCTTACCTGTGCTGTGTCCTGTTTGCATGTTGGCATGTCCTGCTGGCGTCTGTAGCGAGCTGCACTTGCGAGATAACCATATTCACTACGTTTCACGGTGAAACGTTCTGCAGGCACTTAAATCGAGTCGTCGTGATGCCAAACATCTGGATAAAAATAGAAAATTCCAATCAAGTCTCTGCAAGTGTTCACATTTCCAGATGTTTGTATCGTGTAGATAAAACTTGCCAACTTTTTGACTGCATTTTTTTTGTTATCATCCAGATGGTTGGTGTCATCTCAGCACGGCTGTAATGAACAGTGAAATACTTTTCGAGCATTTGAAAAATTTAAACAATTAGAGTAATCTGTGCAGTTATTCTTAAGCTAGTGAAAAAATGGGTTGTACATAATGTCATTGAATCTGGTTGTTCTGCAGCCATTAACTTGCAACCTATGCTTGGTGATATATGCTTTGGGTACTTAACACTTAGAAGATAAATTTGCTAAAATATAGCTCATTTGGGGTCTATAATTAAATCCAGAGGCAAGAGTAAGCTCCTTAGGAGGCCACATTGACTATTGTGAAGTGAGAATGACAATGAATTTTTTTTTTTTTTTTTTTTTTTGAGACAGAGTCTCGCTTTGTTGTCCAGGCTAGAGTGAGTGCCGTGGCGTCAGCCTAGCTCACAGCAACCTCACACTCCTGGGCTCGAGCGATCCTTCTGCCTCAGCCTCCCGAGTAGCTGGGACTACAGGCATGCGCCACCATGCCCGGCTAATTTTTTTTTTTATATACATATCAGTTGGCCAATTACTTTATTTCTATTTTTATAGTAGAGACGGGGTCTCGCTCTTGCTCAGGCTGGTTTTGAACTCCTGACCTTGAGCAATCCGCCCGCCTCGGCCTCCCAGAGAGCTAGGATTACAGGCGTGAGCCACCGCGCCCGGCCGACAATGAATTTTTTTAATTAAAGGTGTATAAGGCCTAGGCGTGCTGGCTCATACCTGTAATCCTAGCACTTTGGGAGGATGAGGCAAGAGGATCACTTGAGTCCAGGAGTTCGAGACCAGCCTGGGCAATAAAGTGAGACACCTGTCTCTATAAAAATTTTAAAAATTAGCTGGGTGTGGTGGTGCACACCTACAGTCCCAGCTACTCCAGAGGCTGAAGCAGGAGGATGCTTGAGCTCAGGAGTTCAAGGTTACAGTGAGCTATGATCCTGCTACTATACTCCAGCCTAACAGAGCCAGATCCCAGCTCTTAAAAAGAAAAAAAAGGTATATGAGAGACACCCACTAGGTCATTAAGGCATCTCATATTATATGAGATACTTTTTAGGTTTGATGCCTCCTTGGAAGGTAATTGAAACTGAAAGAAAGAGAAATTGTTCACTGTTTGAGATCCCCAGCTGGGCATTAATAATAAATTGTGAAGAAAATTTAAAATTTTGTCTAATATAAACACACTTAAAGAAAAAAAAATGGATAAATGAAAACAGGGCCAGAGGAAAATGACAAGAATGAGGTTAAGTGAACTCTGACTCATTTAGGAGCTCACGAGGGAGGAACAGAAGGGATTGTCCACGTGGCAGCCGACAGCTAATTCATTACGATCTGCTTTCAGAGTATGAGGCTATGAAAGAACAATTAAGCCTCTATTTAGGGAACATGAAACATTGGTGAATTCATTGTTTTGTAATACGGTCAGGTCTCAAAGAAAATACTGCACTGTGTCCTTCAGGTTTTTCTGAGGCTGGGGAGATAGATGTGGACGAAGAGGTGAAGAAGGCCTTAATTGGTATTAAACAGATGAAAATCATGATGGAAAAAAAAGAGGAGGAACACACCAATCTAATGAAAACCCTGAAGAAATGCAAAGCAGATAAGCAGGTACAGTAATTAAAAATAATATCTGTTCTCAAACAGATCTGGACCATAAATACTGTATTTGTTAGTGCAATTGATGAATTACTTATTTTTCCTAATAATATATTTTCTGGAGAGCTGCTTTTATTAGAGGAAAAGTTTGAAGGAAACTTCAAATTTCTTCAAAGAACCATGTTCCTTGTAGAATAGGCTTTTGCAGGACTCCAAACCCAGGAATTTGGGAAATTCATCTCTGAGAAATGCTGCTTTCTCAAAAATACTTTATTCTTAATCCTTTCTGTGTTAGGATATTGAGTCAGAAGTATTCAAGGAGTTTTTGGCTAGATTAGTGGTCTCCAAAGTTTTTGATCTGTCAATCCTATTATGAAAAATAATTGTTAGCACTCATTCCTAACTGTATGCATGTTAATTTATTTATAAACTAGATACATGAATTGCTATTATTAATATCTCAAGGCACAATAGACATTTGGGGTGAGATTCATCGTTAGGATGGATATAAATCCATATTTCAAATAATCTTCTAGACATTTTGAAACTTTTAACCGACTTGTCAAATCTGATTAGATCATCATAGTTCTACTTTGTCACATGGCATGTAAAGATCTCATGACCAGGCCGGGCGCAGTGGCTCACGCCTGTAATCCTAGCTCTGGGAGGCCGAGGTGGGCGGATTGCTCGAGGTCAGGAGTTCAAAACCAGCCTGAGCAAGAGTGAGACCCCGTCTCTACTATAAATAGAAAGAAATTAATTGGCCAACTAATATATATACAAAAAATTAGCTGGACATGGTGGCGCATGCCTGTAGTCCCAGGTACTTGGGAGGCTGAGGCAGAAGGATCACTTGAGCCCGGGAGTTTGAGGTTGCTGTGAGCTAGGCTGACACCACGGCACTCACTCTAGCCTGGGCAACAAAGCGAGACTCTGTCTCAAAAAAAAAAATAATAAAATAATAAAAATAAAATAAAAATTAAAAAAAAAGATCTCACGACCAACCATCAGCTCTGTCATTCATATTTTCTCCACCTGAACTTAAATTTCCATTTTTTTTAATCTGCTGAATCTTTCTTTTTGTTTTGTCAAGAATCTTTTTAAGTTTTCTATTTAGTTAAGGTTGGTTAAAACTAGATAATAAAATCCATCAGTCCACCTGAGTCCTTTTAAACGGCAATTCACTGCAATTGGCTTCAAGTGAACAGAGAGGGAGCCATGGCCAATGAATGCTTCTGGAATGTGGAAGGGGCCTCTCTTTCTCAAAGTTCCCACGTGCAGTCAGCCACACAGTGTCTAACATAAGCACCTCAAGAGAGTACCAGTGTATATTAAATAATATATCAGCCTAATCCATTTTGAAAATTTCAAATAGCTTTGCTTAATAACATTAGCCCAAACTATGTATTTTACCAACAGAGAATACATATTATATTCAAATGTCCTTGGATAGATATTAAAAATTATTTCTATCCTATAGTATAAACTACAGTGCATAGCTTATAGTTTAATAACATTAACAATTAACACTCAAAACAATTAAATTTGTGAGGGTTATTTTCCAACATTACCCTTAAAGAGGAAATAAAAACCATCACAAAAGTAATTTGAAAGATACTTGAAATTTTAATATTAAGAGTAAATTTTTATTTTTATTTGTTTTTAAATGTTAAATTGTGGTAAAATACACATAAAATTTATCCTCTTAACCATTTTTAAGTGGACTATTCAGTAGTGTTAAATACATTGACAATGTTGTACAGCCAATCTCCAGAATTCTTTGCATCATGTGAAAAACTGAGTCTATACAGATTAAATGATGCCCCATTGACCCTCAGCCAATGTTTTAGTTAAAAAAACAAGTAGAAGTTCTAATACTTCCTACTTATACCTGTATATCTAAAGTTGGGGCCGGGCGCGGTGGCTCACGCCTATAATCCTAGCACTCTGGGAGGCCAAGGCGGGCAGATTGCTCGAGGTCAGGAGTTCGAAACCAGCCTGAGCAAGAGCGAGACCCCGTCTCTACTATAAATAGAAAGAAATTAATTGGCCAACTAATATATATAGAAGAAATTAGCCGGCCATGGTGGCACATGCCTGTAGTCCCAGCTACTTGGGAGGCTGAGGCAGGAGGATTGCTTGAGCCCAGGAGTTTGAGGTTGCTGTGAGCTAGGCTGACGCCATGGCACTCACTCTAGCCTGGGCAACAAAGTGAGACTCTGTCTCAAAAAAATAAAAATAAAGTTGGGAACCACCAAATTCTAGATGGCTGCTCGCATCACTTTATTTCTGCACATCGTGGCCTCTGGGAGTCCATTATGCAACTGGTTTGTCAGCCTGTCACCAGACTGGTTGCTGTTGGAGCCACACCTACCAACCGAGTCAGGCAGGGCTCCTGGCAAGAAAAGGAGATTGCTTGACCAGCAGCTGCAAGCCATCTTCCCTTTTGGCAGCAATCAAAAGATTTTGAGAAAAAGAAAAAAAAAAAAAAAGAAAAAAATAATAAAAAAAAAAGAAAAAAAAAAGAAAAAAAAATAATAAAAAAAAAAGATTTTGAGGAAATCTTTTTTCCCCAGCTGGAGGGGCTTCCACGTTTTCCTCTTCATCAGGAAAACGTGGAAGCCCCTCCAGCTGGGTTCTCCCCTGGTGGGCTTGTGAACCTGGCCATCTGGGAATTGTGACACTAGATATCATTAATAGACCCTTTACACAACACATTATCACATGGAATGCTTTGAACATCTGGGTAAGCTGTTACTTTCATTTTACAGCTAAGAAAACGGGAGTGTGAGATGTTAATTAACATGCTACTGCACTACTGAACCAATGAACCCGGAGAGAGACCGCAGACCACGGGACTTTCTGTTTTTCTTAGTTTTCCTGAGCCTCCTGGCAAGGGAAATAGGGTATGGGACTATAGAAAGAACATTCCAATTTGGGGCAGGTCGAGTAAACAAATGTTGGGTCTGTTGTAGCTCTGAAGAATCCCAGGAACTAGTAGAATTTTTATTTACTCTGAAAAACCTACTTATTGTATAAAAATTCATTGAATTATACTGTTAAGTTTAGGGCAATTAGAAAGTTAATTTTTTCAAAAAACCTGTTTATCCCTGAGTCCCCCTTCCTAAAATTACTTTAATCCTAGAATAAAAGGTCAGTTTAGACAAATTAGGAGTTGGCAAACAGGGTGTTGGTACCACCATGCCTCCCAGTCCTGGGCTCCAGCCATCCTCGGGTGACCCAGAGTCCTCACCGTCCCCTTCCTCATCCCAGGGAGGGGTCCCTGTTACTATTTAAGTGAGAACATCTGAAACTTACTCTTCCTAAAGTAGGAAGCCCTGGAGTAGCTTAGGTTAGTTTGCCCCCACACCGGGTTTATATGGTACTTTTGATACGCTGTAAACCATAGGAATAGAGTTCCAAGCATGGGCTCTGTCAGTTGGAATATTTAGCAGGAATGGAGAAGATATTCTTAAACCAGAGATCTACTTCCTCCATAGCAACATTTTATTTCCAAAACTGGGGACGTGTGATTTGGTAAATGGTTTTTGTTATGCTTCTACGGGATGAATGGAAGGAAGTGTGAGCATACTAATTATTACAATGTCCTGGGTGCCTGCCTTGCTTGTTCATCTTCTACAATGTAAAAGCCTTGAGGCTGGGCTCAGTGGCTCACGCCTGTAATCCTAGCACTCTGGGAGGCGGAGGTGGGGTGGATTGTTGGAGCTGAAGAGTTTGAGACCAGCCAGAGTGGGAATGAGACCCTTCCCACCCCACCCCCTGTCTCCACTTAAAAAAAAAAAAAAACACCTTGAGAAGTAGGTCTTATTATTCCTACTTGCTAATGAGGAGACTGAGGCTTAGAGATACTAAGTAATTTACTGAAGGGTACAGAGTGAGTGTAGCGTGGAATTGGTAATATTAGGATTTTGATTTATGAGGACAATGAGTATACTATTCAGAATTGGGACTGATAGAGAAAATCCCGGGGGACTGTTGCTACTCAGGGTGAAATCACCGTTCTTAAGAAGATGTAGTATTGCAAAATTGTTCTGCAAAGCTCCAGGACACACACACACACACACAAACACACAATCCTGTCTGGGTCACAAGTGCATTTTGGCAGGCTGGGGCTGTGCCATTTTTCTCATGTGGTCTGTAGCAAATGTTATCTGGCTTAGCACCAAAACTTTCAATGAGGGCACCTGAAAAATCCCAGCCAGGCAAAGAAGATTGTCAGTGCCTGGGTAATTCTTTGGGCTTGACATGCCAGGAAAGGGTGATTTTTTTTTTCTTTTCCATTGGGTAAAAAGGCATAATAAAATGGTTTGAAGTACATAAACTCTTCACCCGCATGCATTTTGATTTAAAGCAGTCGCCTTTAGCTCTGAGGCTGTCTCCTTATGGACGGATCCATTCTACCCCTCATTCTCCTGAACCATATCTCTGACACGGGAGGGGCCAGGCTTCAGAAGTCCACACTAGCAGGGAGACTGGGGTCAGGCAGGCGTCCAGGAAGAAAGGCCCATTGTGCCATGGTGCTGGCCTGTGGGGAACTCCAGGAGAGGGCGGAGACCTGCAGGGACAGGTGTCACTGCTGCTGGGTTCCTTCCCACCCCAGCAGGGCCTGGCCAAGTTCGGCAAGCACCGCGAGGTGGAGTGCTCAGAACACGGACAAAAAAAATGAAGATGGTCCAAAGACGGCATCTCTGCAATTGGAATGTAACTCAGTGGGTAAATTTGATTTGCTGTACAAGAATTGCACTTCCTTGCGATGTTTAAGAACATATAACAGGCCGGGCACGGTGGCTCACGCCTGTAATCCTAGCACTCTGCGAGGCCGAGGCGGGAGGATTGCTCAAGGTCAGGAGTTCCAAACCAGCCTGAGCAAGACCGAGACCCTGTCTCTACTATAAAAATAGAAAGAAATTAATTGGCCAACTAATATATATAGAAAAAATTAGCCGGGCATGGTGGCACATGCCTGGAATCCCAGCTACTCAGGAGGCTGAGGCAGCAGGATTGCTTGAGCCCAGGAGTTTGAGGTTGCTGTGAGCTAGGCTGACACCACAGCACTCACTCTAGCCTGGGCAACAAAGTGAGACTCTGTCTCAAAGAAAAAAAGCAAAAAAAACATATAACAATTAAAGGCAGCATAAATGAACTTTAAAGCCTCACTTCCAATCTCCCTTGGACTAGATGTGAAAACAGACAAGTCAACAAGCAAATCCCAGTTGTTCCCTAGATGGGGATGGCATCTTCATTGTGGGCTCACTCACATCTAGTGTAACGCCTGTCACATAGCAAACACTCAATAAATACTTGTTGAAAGAACGACCCGATGAATAAGATTTGCAGTCTTGCATAGGGATCAGTCAGTGCTCTTAATCAAACAGAAAGCATTAGAGATCTGTCAGCTGCCAGGGGTCTGAAGGAGAAAGACTGAAGAATTAGTTTAGAATATACACATTTCAAAGGGTCAAATAAAATAAGGTATACATAGAATCATGAGATGGAAATAGGACTTCTGTTTCTACTTTTAATTAGGAGGCCCTGAAACTTATGAATGAAGTTCAAGAACATCTGGAGGAAGAAGAGAGGCTATGCCAGCTGTCTTTGGCGGATTCCTGGGATGAATGCAGGTCTTGCCTGGAAAGTAACTGCATGAGATTTCATACAACCTGCCAACCTAGTAGGTCCTCTGTGAAAAATACGGTAAGAGAAAAATAGAGCTCAAGATTTCGTAGTTCTTAAGGCACCTACTTCAGCTTACATTTTTATTAATTTATATTAATATTTAGAATAGAGATAGATAGGCCAATAGAATACTGGCATTTTGCATTCTCATATCTGACCCTAATGCTTATGTATCATCACCTGTGTATATGCAATTTATAAGTTAGAACATCCATTCACTATTTATCCTTCCTTTTAATGACAGTGTATGTGTCTCTCTTTGAAACACCCTGACTTTCTGCCTTGTATTTGTTATTCATGAACACGTTCCCACTAGATTGTAAGCTCTTTGAGGGCAGTGGTCATATCTTATTTGTCTTCATTTGAGCATTTTAGGCATCCAATAAACATTATTGAATTGCATTTTGAATCACAGTATTGCAGTCTCTGATTTCAGTCTGCTTTAATTTTTTGCCCTGGAGGCCAAATATTTGAAGACATTCTCTGCCTCCTGAATCTTTCCTTCAATGTGCTTGCCCTCTTATATGCAGCATGCACACACATGTGCATACAGGCATACACACACACTCTTTCATATCCCCTTTTGCCCTATCCATGTATGTCCTGTAGGACTGGCATGCTTTCTTTTTTGTCCTCTTTGGCTATCTTCTGGGTGGAGGGAATCACAGATGGTAGTGACCTGAATAGGATGAGCTGTGCCCCATAAAAGGCTCTAATTGGCCTGGGTTTCCCTCCTCTTTCAAGCAGTGAGCTGAATTAAGTGAATTAAGTGGAATTTTACTCTCCATGTTAGAGCAGGCACTAATTAGCGTATGCTCCTGGCTTGGCCATGCCATACTCAATTACAAAGGGAGCAAACTCTAGGAGAATGAATGTGCCAAGTCAATTTGCCTCCACTGTTCGTTGCATCTGCTCTATTTTAGAGCCACTGTCACTCTTTTATACACCAGAATATGGTGGAATGAGCACCAGCTGAAAGTCCGGAGATTTGTGGGCTCTTCTCATCTGGGCCACTTGTGTGATCTTATAACATTTTCTTGGGGCTTTTAAGTTTTGTTTTCGTGAATGGAGTCAAGTAAATAGAAGCCGGCCGAGGGGGAGGCAAGTATTCTACCCAGATTACTTTCTGAGAAAGGCATGAGTCCTCTAAAACGTCTTGGAGAATTCTTTACAAAGCACAGGGCAGTAATAGTTCAATAGCTGATAACAGTTAACACACCCGCATCACTAGCGTATAAGGGCAACTATGGTCTGCCCAGACCTGCGTGCCACACAGATGAAGCAGAGCATAGTGCAACTGCTGGAATACCTTCTTCCAGTGAGTGATTCCAGAAATTCTACAATTACAGCTTCATTCCTTTGACTATAGCCAAGGAGGGCTTTGATCACTGCTAACATGTAACCTATTAAGCTGTATTGAGCATCTAGTTGAATGTAGGTGTGTTTCCTGTCCATAGGCTAATTTACAAGATGGGAAAGAGAAAAGTATAAAGACACTAATGACATTCTACTGAAAATTATTTTTTAAAAAAAGAACTAAGAGGTGAAAAGAGCCTTCTTCACAGTTTTTAGGCAATCTCCACCATGCCTTATATAGGCAATGGCATGCCAACTGTCACCAGCTTGCCAACAGTATTGAAAACTTGACCTTTTAAGGCGATTGATGAGCAAACATAAACCAGGAGGAATTTCAGATCCTATTTCCTCAAAGTCAAATCCAGGCACAAGAGTGTTAATAAATTATTTTAAAATTAATCACCTTTTCCTAGCATACCCAGAATGGTTCTTGATTTGGAACGACTACTGTAAGTTGACTTTAAAATTTGCAATAAGAAATGATCCAGAAAGAAAATAAATGTTTTATTTCTGTCCCCCACCCCACAGATTGAACAGTTTTTTAGGAAGATATATCAATTTCTATTTCCTCTCCTTGAAGAAGATGAAGCAGATCTCCCCGTCAGTGAAAAGTCCATTGAGGAAGATGCACAATTGACCCAAATGGAGGACGTGTTCAGCCAGTTGACCATGGATGTGAAATCTCTCTTTAACAGGAGTTTCAACGTCTTTAAACAGATGCAGCAAGAATTTGACCAGGCTTTTCAATCATATTTCACTTCAGATACAGACTCAATTGAGTCTTACTTTTTTCCAGCTTTATCTAAAGACCCAACAAAAAAAGCGGATATTGTGCAAACTTGGGACCTTCCCAACTTCTTCCAGCTGTTTTGTAATTTCAGTCTCTCTATTTACGAAAGTGTCAGTGAAACAATTAGTGAGACACTGAATGCAATAGAAGATTTACCAACACAAAACAAAGGCAAGTATTAAAAGATTACTTTTACTTAGATGTCTGAAATCAAGTTGTGTGTAGCTTTGGAAATGGTAGACATTTCTGAGTCATTCCATAGCGTTTCTTCAAGTGACAGCTTATGGATAATCAAAGTTTCAGAGCCTCTTAAAAGAAGCTTTGAAGTCTGCCAAACACCATTCCTCTTCCATTGTTCTTCAAAATTCTAGTGCTGTTCTCTCTTTTTAGACCTCATTTTCAAAGCTGAAAGAAGAAAATGCTATTAGGGTGAGAACTTGAAAAAAACAATTCCCTCCTTTATTAAGATGTAGATGTCCAGCTCTATCCTGACTGAACATCAAGGGAGTTTTTTAAAATGGGTCTAGAATCCTCAATTCCCAGTTTGTGAAGGTTAGTCTCACATATAAGCAGAGCAATTTAGTGCCTTCACATCCTTTTCTGAATCACTGTCATTCTTTACCTCATAAAGTTTATGCATAAACCCCAAACTACAGAAATATTACATAAGAATCACCTTATATCAGTACTAATCATGCCTCATAATAATCCACCTTGGCAAAACAATGATGTTTTATGTTTTAAGGCAGAAGATATCTTCTTTGGGCTTCTGCAGAGTAGCTTAGACACAGCATTTTAGAAATGAGAGCTGCCAGTGTGGGCCAAGTGCATTTCCTTGGTTACTGTATTGACCACTAAACAGAGTAAGAGGTTGTTCCCCTCTGAAATGAAAAATAAATCGGGCTCCTTCTAGCTGACTATTTTCCACTTATATCAGCTGTAGCTAGCAACACCTGAATCAGAGTCTCAAAACTGCCATGACATTGCATAACTGGTCTCCATAGAGGAGGGGCTTACCTCACGTGTTTCAGAAACTAAAGCCAGGAAACGATGCATTATATCCATCCAGTCTCATTGTTCCATGAACAGAGAACAGCCACCGTTACTGGAATTGTTGGGGTCTATTGTAGAGTCCCGTAGACTTTTCTTGTAAGGCAGGTGGTTTGTCTGGTATTCCATTCTAAGGTTCCAAATTCATCAAATCTTTAGGAGAAACATCAGGCAGGAAGGCTAAATCTATTCATGCTGGGGTGGTATCAAATACTTTTTGCCTGACCTTTTAAACAGATATCAATTGTCTTGAAATAATATTCAGAATGTGTTCATTAGAGCAAAATAGTGTCCCTCCTTTATATTGTGTAGCAACCTTACACGTGTTGCTACGTTCGGATGTGCACAGAACAGGTAGTGATTAAGACACATGTCAAAATCTAAATAATTTCCCAAATACTCAACTCCTTCCCACCTATCAACTAAGAATGTGGGTTTCCACCATCTGACTCAGCTTCCTCCTCATGCACACAGCTGGGGACCGGCCCCTATTCTCAGCTGCTCATGCACACCCTGCCCATCAGTGACAACCTAGATAGCCAAGATCCCTTACAAATGTAAATATTAAAAAATAGGCCGGGCGAGGTGGCTCACGCCTGTAATCCTAGCTCTCTGGGAGGCCGAGGCGGGCGGATTGCTCGAGGTCAGGAGTTCGAAACCAGCCTGAGCAAGAGCGAGACCCTGTCTCTATTATAAATAGAAAGAAATTAATTGGCCAACTAATATATACAAAAAATTAGCCGGGCATAGTGGCGCATGCCTGTAGTCCCAGCTACTTGGGAGGCTGAGGCTGGAGGATTGCTTGGCCAGGAGTTTGAAGTTGCTGTGAGCTAGGCTGACGCCACGGCACTCACTCTAGCCTGGGCAACAAAGCGAGACTCTGTCTCAAAAAAAAAAAAAAAAAAAAAAATTAAAAAATAAAAAAAAAATCCCAGCAAACAAAGCCTATGTGACACTATTATATTCTTTTTTCTCCAGTAACCCTCCCCTAGCAAGACGGTACACAGCAAGCTCAGCAGAGGAGACATTCTCTTCCCAGATGAGCAAATGTGGGCTATTTATCAAGAGTAGTCAGGCAGGGGCTGTAGGGCATTCGTATGTGGTTTCCATAGCTTTTCTGAACAGGTGGTTGATGAGGACTAAGCCTATTGCCCCTAGAAAATCTGCCAGTGAGTTGACATTTTGAGCTTTGCCCTTGTGGTAGACAAACTAATGACTGCCCAAAGATATCCACACCCTGATCCCCAGAACCTGTGAGTTTACATTACATGGCAAAGAGAATATATGGTTGTAGAAGGAATTAAGGTTGTTTATCCACTGACTTTAAAACAGGGAGATATTTCTGGATTATTGGAGTGGGTTCAATGTAATCACAATGTTCCTTAAAAGTGGAAGAAGGAGGCAGAAGAGAATCAACAGAGATGGCGGCAAGAGAAGGACTCAGCCCTACTTTGCTAGCCTTGAAGGGAGAGGAAGGGGCCATGAGTCAAGGAATGTAGGTGGGGCCTAAAAGCTGGGAATGGTATAGAAAAGGGTTCTCTGAAGCCTCCGCAGTAAACCAGCCCTGCCAACACCTTGATTTTAAGGTATCTTGATTTCAGAAGTCTAAAGTGAGACCTACTTCAGACTTCTGCCCTAGAATACTGTAAAATAATAAATTTGTGCTATCTCACATCACTAAATTTGTGGCAATCTGTTACAGCAGCAATAGGAAACTAATACACACCTCTTGTCAATTACAACTTCCATTTACTGAGCCAGTCCCATGCGTCTGTCAGCCCTCACGGATGGGCCCATTGGTCATGATAGTCCTAAGAGCCAAAACTAGAAAAAGAGCTAAAACTGAATAATGAACACCATTTACAAAAGGGAGGCAATAATAAAAAGTCTCCGAAATATCTTGATATTTAATATTATTTTTTATTTTATTGAGTGTGCTTTCATGTTGGTCTCCATGTGGAAGAATTTCTTTCCTAGCTTGGTCTTTCTAGATCTCAGTTCTTGAATAGCTCTTGTAATTATCTTCACTTCTCTTATAAACCCCTAGAAAGAACAGATGAGATCATGTTCCACTGCACCTCGATACGGTGCTGGATGCTAGGAAATCTGTTTCTAATCCTGCCTTAGAGATTGTTTGCTGACCTTAATTTTCCTGTAGGTGACACAGACAAGCAAGTGGGGAGAGTGGATGATTTATCTTAACGATGGTACTAGAAGTAGCTGCCTAGAAGTGCTCTGAGGTTCTGGTGTGGCTTGACTGAATGAGGTGGTAGATTGTGTCATGGGTGCAGGATGGGGAACTGGTGTCATGAGCACCTGGAATTTGCCATCCTGGATCTATGTACTAGGTATTAATGGAGATGCTGGGAATAAAACAATGATTGTGACACAGCTCCCGACTTCTAGGAGCTCAGTCCAGAGAAAGGAAAATAGATTAGTGGACAATTACATCACCATATCTTAAGTGAAATGTCAGAAGAAGGCACAGAAGAATGACAAAATTAAAATGGCAAGACCAAGTCCTTTCCCTCAAGAGGCTCAGAGTCTAATGAGAAAGATAAGAAAGCAAACACTACATAAAACAGGGATGAATTCTACAGTGGAACTCCTCATAGGGGTCATGTGGGGCAGAGAGGAGGGTTCGGAGGGTTCAGGAAGCAGATGGGAAGAAATGACTTTGTAGTCACCAAATAAATGAAAGCTAACTTCTTCCACCCCATCAAGTCCCTCTTCCAAAACATATTACTATTAATAATCTTCATGATTTCTTCTAGAAATAAAATTATATGCATGAATATATGTATGTGTGTACTAATAATACATTTCTAGTAATGAGATTCCTGGAGTCAGGGATATGTGCAGTTTTTAATAGATGTGAAATTGTCCTAGGAAATGGTTGCACCAACATGCACTCCTATGTTTGAATACAGGAAAAAGATTTTGAAAGCACTGGTAAGAAAAAGCAGTGACATTGTCTCTACTTTATTCAAGTGTAAACTCTAATGACACTAATGTGTATATGATGCATTCCCCGCAGGCCCTGAGCAGGGAGACCTGATTTCAAAGATGTTACCTGCACAGGACGGAAGACTATGTGGGGAACTTGGCCAGAATTTGTCGGGGTGTTTCCAGTTTCATGAAAGATGCCAAAGATGTCAGGATTACCTATCTGAAGGTAAGTAACTACCATTTTCTCAGGATTTCAATAGTATTCTGGACAGATGACATCATCTCACTTTCACAAGCATCATGGGTTCATTTGCCTCCCTTCAAGTACTTTTTCACGGGCTCATTTCCATCTGGGGGTGTTCAACGTAGGTTTATATATATATATATATATATATATGTATCTTTTTTTTTTTTTTTTTTTTTGAGACAGAGTCTCGCTTTGTTGTCCAGGCTAGAGTGAGTGCCATGGCGTCAGCCTAGCTCACAGCAACCTCAAACTCCTGGGCTCGAGCGATCCTTCTGCCTCAGCCTCCCAAGTAGCTGGGACTACAGGCACACGCCACCATGCCTGGCTAATTTTTTTTTTCCTTATATATATATCAGTTGGCCAATTAATTTCTTTCTATTTATAGTAGAGACAGGGTCTCGCTCTTGCTCAGGCTGGTTTTGAACTCCTGACCTTGAGCAATCCGCCCGCCTCGGCCTCCCAGAGAGCTAGGATTACAGGCGTGAGCCACTGCGCCCGGCCGGTTTATATATTTTTATTCTTCCAAAGTATGTCATTCTTTCACTTTCTTTAATTCTCTAATTGTTCTTGTGAAATTTATTACTGATTAAAGACCAAAAAAACCCACTAATATGTGACCTCTAATTAGGTTAGAGGTTAAAAAACCTCTAATATGTAAAAGAGGTCAACAATGAGCAAATTAGGGCAATTCCTCCCTTCTCACTACAAAGGAAATAAAAAACCCACTAATGAAGGAAATCTTTCCATTGTGTAAATCAGTGTTTAGCCAAGTGAGATATTTGTTTGAAAGTGGCATTTATTCTTTTTTGGTGAGTTATCTAATTTATATTTAAATAGGGAAAGTGGCTTCTGCTTATAAGCTCCAAGAAGCCTGTCCCTCCTAGACTTGGCCAAGAGTGACTTTTCTCTCTTTCCTAGCCGGAAATCGTCCTCTTTTTCTTCCATCCCTCCCCTCATCCTTCTTTCCTTCTCCTGACTAAAGTTACTCCTCCTACCTCACCAGGGCCATTTGGCAGATTTTCTTACAAAATACAATAAGAGCTTTTAATTCCTGTTTTTCTGCATTTTATCTTGCTAAAGCCCTAAAGGAAGGAAATTTGGAAAGTGTGGCTAATGGTTTGAGTAGGAGGTTTCAAGACACAGTTAGAAGAACACAACTTAATATCTCAATAAATTGTCCTACGACACTAGCTTGTGATTTGGGGCAAGTCATTTAGATTAGTTGAGTAAATCTGTAAATAAAGGACTTGAGATAATCCTTGAGTCCTAACAAAATTATTCTATAAAGCAAGTTCAGGAAAGATCAGATTATAATTTGTTAGCTGCAAAATGATAGCTCTTGTGCCCTTACATCCTTCACTCTAAAGACCACTGGAGTAGTGTTTACATCTACAGAAAGAGCAGAGGACACAGCCCTTGGAAACTCCCAGTTGGCTTTCTCTCCTCAATCCTCTAACAAGGAATGATTTGCAGCAAATTTAGCTATTTAGAAACAAGGGAGAATAGAACTGTTATGATCTTGAACAACATAATATAGAAAACACTGGTTTATAACGTGTCATCAGATACACCATAATACTAATAAAGGTTACCTTTGGATTTTAAAATTCAGGATAATTTTTTGCCTTTCTGTATTTTCCACATTTTTTACCATAAACATACATATGCTCCTCGACTTACGATGGGGTTGTGTCCTGATAAACCCATCGTTAAGTTGAAAAATCATTTAAGTCAAACCATTATAAATCAGGGACCATTTGTACATGTGTGTACGTGTGATATTAAAACTTGTTAGAAATCTCTAAAACTGGTTTGATTTTTTTTATATAGTATGACTTTTATTTAGTCACCCTGCTCAAGGAACTTGTGCTTTACAGATTAATAATGTTTATTAATGAAATAGGTCTATTACACAAATTAATGCATTGCAGATGGTTCTAAATGTCTAAATGCTTTGCAACTCAACAAGAATAGGTTCCCATTCTAATTTTTGTTGTTCAATTAAACAACAAAAAAGAATTTAATAGAGCCTATTAAATTAGATCAGTATTTGTGTCATTACTAAACCTTTTTAGAGTCAATAATACTCCTCTGTTTGTTTAAAGGTCGCCAGCCTGGGCTCTTCTTTAGAATGCTCAGGTTAGTTGGGCTTGTGGGGGGATCAGATTACAGAGGCCACAGAACAAGGGGCAAGAAACGATCTCTCTCTCCCTCTTCCACTTCATTCTCTCTCATCTTCTTCCTACCTCAGCAGTTGCTCATCCCTCCCCCTTCTTTTGAAAGCAGGATCCATTATATAAATGAACTTGGCTACTCCTCCACATCCCTTTAGGGCCAAATTTTCTTTCCTTGGACACATATACCCTACCTTAGAATGTATATTAGAAAATTTTGACATCTAGAATCTGTCATGGCAGAAAAAGGTTTGGAAAGCTTTGCTCTAAGTAGCTTTGATTCTATATAAACTGGCCCCTTGTGTTGGATTACCCAGAGCAGATGAAGATCTTATTTCTCCTTAATTGCCAGCTGGATGACTCAGCCTCTGGTTCCTCATGTGGAAGATGAGAATAATAGATCAACTTTATCCAGGTCTTTTGAGGATTAAATAAAATGTTTGAAGTATCAGTGATTCTCGTTATTCAAGTATTTGTTTTTTTAAGTCACAGTTACAAGGTTGCATACAGAAACAAATGATTTTATAACAGAAAAATATATACTAACATACTGATCACTTACAAAAATAGTCCCCATAAAGTATCCCATCTATGTATCATTAACATCTATTTACTTCTAGTCAGTTAAAATATTGGATGAATAATCTCTGATTGTCACAAAATGATACAGAATAAATCAGATAGTACAGTATAAATGTATCTGATAATCAGTGTGTGTCGGATAATGGCTACAGTATACATCAGATAATACAGTAAAAATGCAATGTAAGTTGATTGTTACAAAGGTAAAAGATAAAGAATGTCCTAATGTGCTCTCCTACTGTTTAAAACTGTTATTATAAAATGTATTTTATTATAAATGTGTAAAGAATGATATAATAAAAACCTGTGTGCCTACCACTCAGATTAAGAAATAAAACATTTCCAATGCAGATGAAACCCCCACTGTGTCCCCCTTTACATCACATCCCTTTTATCCTCTCAAAAAGGAAACTGCTATTTTGATGTTAGTGCTTATTATTTCCTTGCATTTCTTTAACTCATATCATATATTTATATATATGTGCATATATAATAGATACACACAAATATCATATATAAGCAAATGTTTTATATGTTTTTAATTTTTTATTGTCAAAGTATAATTTTTAAACTTAAAAATATGACTCAGACAAATATAAAATGAGCATATGTCAAAAATTAGTTTAACTTATTAATGAAGAGACTACTGGGCTGTTAGAGCTATGCAAAAAAAATATAAGGGCCGGGCACAGTGGCTCACGCCTGTAATCCTAGCACTCTGGGAGGCTCAGGTGGGTGGATTGCTTGAGGTCAGGAGTTCAAAACCAGCCTGAGCAAGAGTAAGACCCTGTCTCTACTATAAATAGAAAGAAATTAATTGGCCAACTAACATATATAGAAAAAATTAGCCAAGCATGGTGGCGCATGCCTGTAGTCCCAGCTACTTGGGAGGCTGAGGCAGGAGGATTGCTTGAGCCCAGGAGTTTGAGGTTGCCGTGAGCTAGGCTGACGCCATGACACTCACTCTGGCCTGGACAACAAAGTGAGACTGTCTCAAAAAAAAAAAAAAAAAAAAAAATATATATATATATATATATATATGGAAGACCAGAGCATTCATAGTCAAGGAGAGACAGAATGCTGCAATAAGATTACAAAATTAGACACGAAACTAGTTAATAAACTAAAGGGCAATAAAACTGTAACTTTTACAGTTATCTTTTCTATCAGACCAAAATAATCTCCATCTCTACTGGACAAAAAACATTTCCAACTTTTCTTTTTTCTTTTTCTTTTTCTTTCTTTTTTTTTTTTGATACAGTCTCACTCTGTTGCTTGGGCTAGAGTGCCATGGTGTCAGCCTAGCTCACAACAACCTCAAAGTCCTGGGCTCAAGCAATCCTCCTGCCTCAGCCTTCTGAGTAGCTGGGACTACAGGCATGCATCACCATGCCTGGCTAATTTTTTTCTATATATTTTTAGTTGTCCAGCTAATTTCTTTCTATTTTTTTAGTAGAGATGGGGTCTCGCTCTTGCTGAGGCTGGTCTTGAACTTCTGAGCTCAAACGATCTGCCCACCTCGGCCTCGCAGAGTGCTAGGATTACAGGCATGACCCACCACACCTGACCACATTTCCAACTTTTCGATCCATAATTTACATCTAACTTCATAGAGTCCAGCCCTAATCAATAATAAATATTCAGGCCAACAAAGGATCATTTCCCTACAGAATTAAGTGATCTTTGGATGAGCCTCTTAGACAATAATTTAGAACAACATTGAAAGGACATGCAGTCATTTTTTTGCTTTCTTTCCAAGTTCTGGATAATTTTTCTTAATAACATAAATGCTTATGTATTGCTTATGTATTCTTTTGCAACTTAGTGTTTTACTCTGTAATTTGCAAGTTTAGCCATGTGAATACATGCTCTTCTAGTCTGTTAATTCACTGTTGCATGTTGATCCGTGTAGGCATATCAAAATTTATCTATCCGTTCTCTAGCTGAAGTACATTTGTTTCCAAAGTTTTGCTATTACAAACAAATCTCATACATTTTATCAAACAATAATTTTGTCTCTTCAATCAACATTTGATTTACTTCGATTGAATACTAAACACATAGCTATAATTATAATCTCATATTTTATAAATACAAGATAAAATATTTTCCAAAACATCACAAATCTTCCCCCCCACCCCCCGCTATTTACTATATATTTTTTGGTCCCAATTTTAAGTGGAGTCACTATATGTGCTTCTTTTCCTGTTTTCCCATGCTAATTACTGGTACTGGACATACACATCCAAATTCAAAATAGTAATTTCCTTTTGAGAAGTTAAAGGGGATTTGATGTGCAAGGTGTACAGTAGGGGCTTCTTCTGTTTTGGGGTGTTTTTTAAAACATAGGTGGTAGGCACATGGGGTTTATAACAAGAAGTTCTGTCTCCAGCCCAGTTTCTGTTACGTAAAACCATATAATTAAAAATTAAACTGAATCTTGTTTGCAACTGATGTAGGCAATATTAGCAATTACTCCGGAACTATAGGAGTAAACTAGGAGCTCTCACAGGCAAAGGGGAAAATAGAAAGTGCAGGGGCTGAGAGTTAAGCCCTTGTTACCCCTCCTCCAAGTTTCATGGACCTTTCCCTTCACTGCGTTGCTTTCTTCTTGCTAGACTGTCCTGATGTCCCTGCACTACACACAGAATTAGAGGAAGCCCTGAGGCTGGTCAACATATCCGGTGAGCAGTACACCCAGATTCTCCAGATGACCCAGCAGCACGTGGAGGACACTGCCTATCTGATGGCCAGGATGAGACAGGAATTTGGCTGGGTGTCTGAACTGGCAAACCATGTTGCAGAAACCAAGATCATCCTTAATTCAGTAAAGGTAAAGGCAAGACCCAAGAGCAGATCTGGAGATTACACATGCACACCTTGATTTTTCTGTTAATTGACTGATTAATTACATCTGAATTTGAAAACAAGCTATGAGGAGTATTCACATGTCTATTGTGACTGTATTCAGGCTGACTTGATTTAATGTAGTTCATGGTCTTTAGAAAACAAGAAACTCTCTAAGGAAAATATATTTAAAACACTACTTTCTAATCCAGAGATTGCTAATTCTGCTTGTAGTTACAGGGCTATACCTGAGAAAGGCAACCTTGAAGAAATCTGGCCAAACTTCTCTCTTTTTAAGTTTTTAAGAGAAAAGCCTTGCAAATAATTTGAGTTCAGTTTTTTTTTTTTTTATTTTTTTTTTATTTTTTATTTTTTTATTTTATTCATTGGAAAGAAAGGTGATGCTGACTGAGTTCAGTTTTTGATTCTGAAACTTACCGGCTAAGTAAGCTTGGGAAAGTTCCTAAGCCATTCTAGGCCTCAATTTTTCCACCTGTAAAGTGGGAATAATAATAGCTATCTTAAAATGTATGTCTATAAAGTGATAGTATAGGTTCCTTAGACAAAGCGAGAGCTTTGTAAATTACAGCTCTTATTAATTTTTGACACAATAAAGCTGCTGCATTATCTTGAGAATTAAACATATTTATACATTAATCTTCACATAAAGACATTTTTTTTTCAATTCCAGCATACTACAGGGGTACAAACGTTTAAATTGCATATATTGCCTTTGCCCCGCCCAAGTCAGAGCTTCAAGCATATCCATCCCCCAGACAGCGCACACTGCACCCACGTAAAGATATGTTGTCATCTTAAATTGTACCATGACTTCCACATTCAATTACTCTTTTTGCATAATGATAAACAGTGACTTTCTTTCCTGAGACATTTCTCCCCCCCACCCCCACATGCGCACATTACATTAATAGACAAGGACACCAGGGTAGTGATTCCCGATGAGAAAAAAACCTGTATACAAAATTCACTGGGCAGGGCATGGAAGATGCAACATTCTATGCGGTATGTGATGTTGGAGCCCTGCCCTTTTACCAGCTCCTGCTGGGTTGGTGCTGGTGCTAACTGCTCATCCCTGCAACCTTCTCCGAAGGATTGTCCCCCGACACCTACACTCCACAGCTCCCTGCAGGATCAGGCTGAGACTAGAGGTCATCTGAAACCACATCCTTGCTTAATTTCTTTCTCTTCTCTAGGTTGCTGTCCTCATACCCTTAAAAATTTCACCTGAGAGCATCCCTTTGTAAACCACTTATGTCAGAATCTCAGGCTCTGTTTCCAGGGAATTGGACTTATGATATTCTATAATCTTGCATTTTACTCTTTTTCAAACTACAAAGCTGTGGGCCATGCATGGTTTGAGGATTAAGTTTAGAAAGTTACATGCACATTGAAAAACAAAATCAATAAAACACACAAAAAATAGAAGAGGACAGACTAGAAGAGAAAATGTTAGCATGCATTGTATTTAATCAGGTGTGTGCATGTGATTGAACTTTCATTTCTGTTTTGTGTATGTATATGTGTGTATGTGTACAGACATAATGCGGGTAAATATATATACACATATATAGATGTATGTGTGTTTGGAGTCATGATATAATATGTATCTGTTACTGTAGACCACAGGGAAAGGGTTTTGAAAGCCACTATTCTAATCCCTGCTGATTCTCTGATTCTATTACACCATTAGATCCTATTCTTGGAGGGTAAAATAATTCAATGTATTTGATCATCCTCATATAGACTTTTAGTTTAATGAAGAAAAATTCTTACCCTGAAGAATAAAATTTTAAGAAAAATTTTAGCAGTGCTTTTAATCTTTAGAAATCTATAGCCAATATTTGTTTTTATTATTATCAGTATTTTACCCTATGCTTCAATTTACATCCCTTTTAGTGTCTCTGAGTAACACTAACAGATTTATCTAAAATTCTTTATGTTCATAACAAAGGCACCTCTATATAAAAACCTGCATATGAAATAAAATTATGGCTTCCAATTACATATTTTTATAATAATCATCACTAAAGGCCGGGCGTGGTGGCTCACGCCTGTAATCCTAGCACTCTGGGAGGCCGAGGCGGGCGGATTGCTCGAGGTCGGGAGTTCCAAACCAGCCTGAGCAAGAGCGAGACCCCATCTCTACTATAAATAGAAAGAAATTAATTGGCCAACTAACATATATACAAAAAATTAGCCGGGCATGGTGGTGCATGCCTGTAGTCCCAGCTACTTGGGAGGCTGAGGCAGAAGGATCTCTTGAGCCCAGGAGTTTGAGGTTGCTGTGAGCTAGGCTGACGCCATGGCACTCACTCTAGCCTGGGCAACAAAGTGAGACTCTGTCTCAAAAAAAAAAAAAATCATCACAAAAGAGAACTTACTATGTATTAGGTAATGTTTTGAAAACTTTTTTCATATATCTGATCATTTAGTCCCCTCCGTGACACTATGAGGCAAGTAGTATTATTTTCCTAACTATTCAGATGAGGCACAAAGGAGTTTAAACAACTTGTGTAAGTTCACACAGCTAGTAAATGGTAGAACTGGAATTCAAACTCAAGCAGCCTTTATCCAGAATCTGCACGCCTGACCACTTTGCAAAAGTTATTTTTCTGTAAAAGTTATTTTTCTTGAAACAGCTTTTATTTCATCATGCAAATGAAAGTGCAAATCCATAAAAGAGCAAGTACTTAAGAGAAGCCTTGTGTAAGAAATATACAAATTCTAGCAAATGAGAATAGTGATGGCCCCTGGTTGTATTAATAGTTACATGGGTGTTTGCTTTGTAATTATTAAACTAGACATAAAGGCTTTATGTAGTTATGTGTGTTATATTCACTAAAAGAGAAGGGAAAAATTATGCTAGCTATTCCTTTATCAGCTAGAATTATGGAATTACCAGGTTTAATTTGGCCTCCCATTGTTTCGGCTTTAGTTTTTTTGATAAGGGAATTTGTTTGAAAATATTCCCAAAATAGTTCTCTTAAGGTTCCGTCAAGTCATATGCCACTTCTGTTCTATTTAAATGGCTAAAAGCAAAGTACAGATGTATGCAGTTGAGAATCCATTAAGGGAGTAACCAACATGCATTTCACATTATTATTATGATTAATTCTTGCCAAAATCACACATCCAACCATTAATTGTAAATTTCCTAGGAAAACTAAGTACAAAGCTTGTTATGGCATAGACAGGAATGCTCACCAACATTGCTCCTGCTCACTCATGTTTCCCAGCTCCCCCGAAGCTAAGTGTTGTCATGTGGCAAGTTCTGGCCAATGAAACGTGAGCAAAAATGACAAAGGTATTTCTAGGCTGAGTTAGTGAAGAGCCTATATGTGCATCTATTCTGTCTCTGCTGAGGGCACAAAGAAAACCATGAGTTCATCTGCTATAGCCATCTGCTATAGCCTCTATCAACCAGGCTCCTGAGTATCTACTGGTATAGAGTCCTTGTGATGGACACATTAACACGAGTGAGAAATAGATTTTTGTTTTACGAAGCCACTGGAATATTGGGCCTAATCTGTTACCTCAGCATAGCCTAGCCTATCCTGACTAATATGGTATTAAATTAATAGTGGATGTGTACTGGGACTTGGTAAATCTTTTACTGTATATTTTCTTCTCTAGGTAGTTCCAAGTGTTCATGAAGATAATTTTTCCAAACAAGATGAAACAACAATAGACTTAAGCATCCTGCCTTCTTCTAATTTCACACTCAAGAGCCCTCTGGAAGAAAATGCTGACAGTTCTAACTTCATTGGCTACTTAGTGGCGAAAGCTCTACAACATTTTAAGGAACATTTTAAAAATTGGTAAGCAAAGTGCCCCATTAGGAATGCTTTGTTGACAGTAATAGATGATTCCTAAAAGGGAATAACAAAACTAGTTTTTAAATACCTGAACTATGTTCAACCTCACTAATAATCAAAGACATGAAGACAAACAAGACAGCATTTTCTGCCTATCAAATTTGCAAGTTAAAAAAATCCCCACAAAATTCTGATAGAAGTGTAATGAAATGGGAATTCTTATGTTACTGTATTGATGGGAACACGAATTAGTTTTGCCTTTTTGAAAAGCTATTTGATTATATATATAAACAGGCATAAAATTTCTTTTTGATATAGTAATTCCACTTCTGGAATCAATCCTAAGGAATAACTCTAAATTGATTAAAAGTTCTGCCTCCAAGATATATATTTACAAAATTATTTAAAATAGTAAAATGTGGCCAGGTGAGGTGGCTCATGCCTATAATCCTAGCACTCTGGGAGGCCGAGGCAGATGGATTGCTCAAGGTCAGGAGTTTGAAACCAGCTTGAGCAAGACTGAGACCCCGTCTCTACTAAAAATAGAAAGAAATGAATTGGCCAACTAAAAATATATAGAAAAAATTAGCCAGGCATGGTGGCACATGCCTGTAGTCCCAGCTACTCGGGAGGCTGAGGCAAAAAGATCGCCTGAACCCAGGAGTTTGAGGTTGCTGTGAGCTAGGCTGACACCATGGCACTCTAGCCTGGGCAACAGAGTAAGATTCTGTCTCAAAAAAAAAAAAAAATAGTAAAATGTTAAAAAATAAAATTAATGGTCCAAAATAAGAGTGTGGTTAAGTAGATTATAGCTAAATACATTCAGTACATTTAAGGAACCCATTAAAAATATTTATAAAATTTAAATGAAAACTTGCCACCTAATTTAACAAGTATTTTATTATAAACCCATCTTTGAGGTAATATTATTATTATCATTTTACAGAAAAGGAACATGAGGCTCAGGCTCCAAGGTCAAATGAACTACTCAAGCCAATAGCGGGTAGAGCCAGAATTTGAACTCAATTCCTCCTGACTCATAATCACCACACTGAACTGTTTCCTGTTAGGACATTTGGCAAAAAAAAGCAAGATACAAAAATCTTGGTAATATGGCCAATCTTAAAGAATAATTAAGTTTTAGTTCTAAGTTGTCATTCATAAGGGACCTTGTTAGTAGATCACCATGAATATCTAATTAAGCTACATATTAACTAGATTTTTCTGCCTCTCCCCTTACCTCTGAGTTTTGAGGGCCTTTATTTCTAGTTAAGTCAGTCAAATGATGGATATCTTTTTAGCATCTACTAAGTTAAAGCATATGACCCAGGTATCATGGAGGAAAAAATGAGAAATTGGACAGGAGCTTGTCCCAAAGGAGCTTCCTACCCAGCAGGGGGTACAAGACAGACAGACAGACAGGCAGACAGACAGACACAGACACACAGACACACACACACACACACACACACGAGACAGACAAACAGAAGACACATAAGTGTAATTCAAGGGAGGGTTTAGTGAGATTTAGTGAATGCACAAGAGCGGGCTGTGGGAGTTCAGGAAGGGTTGTTTACTTTCTGGCAGGGGAGAAATTTCTGAGCTGGATGTACTGCATTCCTTTCCCTCTCTTCCCTTCTCACCCATTTTCTATCTCCTCCCATCCTTTCCTCCTCTCCTTTCCTCTTTCCCCTCCTTTCTCCCACTGTCTCTTCTCCCTTCCTTTCTTAAAAATAGATCAATTAATTAAAAACATATTTATGTAGCTATACACACGCAGTGTGGAGGTGGGAGGGGAGAAAGTTCAAAAAAGGGGGAAAGTGTGAGCAAATAGGGCAAGAAAGAGTAAGAGTAGAGCATCTAGGCGTTAGGGATGCTGGGAAGTCCTGTCAAACTGGTCCCGCCCACTATGGGGCCTTTGAGCTTCCCTCTGGGAAGCTCCCACCCTGTGTGAGTTTGGGTTCTTTATTTAGTTGCAAGCAACCAAGACCAACTCAGCTAAAAGAAATGGAAGGATACTGTCTGACTCATCCAATCAAAGGGGAAGCTGGACCACCATGCCTGAGCAGGGCAGGAACCAGGTAGCTCAGGAGTCTGGGAGGTGGGAAACCCATGGACAGCTTCTTCGGGGCACAGTGGTCAGGGGGAAGCAGCTGCAGTTGTTTTCAGTCTTCAGGTCACTCTGCTCAAGACCTGACTTGCAGGAAGGAATCTGACTGGCTGGGCTGGGAAATGAGACATTGGATAATTGAGAGATTGAGCAAATTATTTACCAATAAGGCACACAAAGTGACCTTTTACGAAAGCAATGTTAATTTTTTCTTTTTAATTTAGTTTTTAAATTCTAAAAGTAACAAAATCACAATTTCTAAAAATTTAGAAGACAAATATGATTCATAACCTCCTCATTTTAACAAAACTGTTTCTGTCACTTTACTATTTTCCTTATTCCTATTTTCCACTTAGTTTCTTAGATTGAATACCAAGAAATAGAATTACTTGTTTAAAGGTTATTAACATTTTATTGTTCTTGATATATATTTATATGTGTAGCCAAATTTAATAACAGCAATGTCTGAAGTATGTTTCTCATATGCTAACTAGCATTGCAATGTTTTAAAAATCTTTGGTAATGAAAATTTTTACAATTTTATGTTTTTTATTACTCATGAGAATAAACATTTTTCTGAGTTTGCTTATCAACTGAATTTCTTTTTTGTGTGGGTGTGCACTCTATTCACTATAGTGGATACAATTTTGTCACTGTTCTGGTTAGATCGATGCATCAGGCTTCCAAACCTGACAAAGGTGAAAAAGAAAGATACTGAGGAAAAAAACAGGAAAGATGGCAGAAAGGGAATACCCTGGCATTTTCAATCATGTAAACATTTGTTAGATACCCCAGCTGCAGGTTATGTAGCTTGCTAAAACATGAACTTCAATTTTATAGGGTGAAACATATTTAGAACCATCCTCTGGAATTCTTACCTAGTAATTTAGCATCCTAAGTGTCTGGAGTTCCTGACTGGTTTGCAATGTGTTTTATTTCCCCTTTCCAAACTTTCATAGCTGCCGGCCCTGGGATTAAGAGTTATAGGCTGTAACACAATGTCTCATACATCCTGAGTATTTAATCAACTTTTGTTGATGAGTTTTCACCATCATTATTATTGTTAGAGGCACACATTAAAAAGTTGTTGAATAGGCCAGGTGTGGTGGCTCACGCCTATAATCCTAGCACTCTGGGAGGCCGAGGCAGGAGGATCATTTGAGCTCAGGAGTTCGAGACCAGCCTGAACAAGAGCAAGACCCTGTCTCTACTAAAAAAATAGAAATTAGCTGGACAACTAAAAAAATATATAAAAAATTAGCCGGGCATGGTGGCGCATGCCTGTAGTTGCAGCTACTTGGGAGGCTGAGGCAGGAGGATTGCTTGAGCCCAGGAGTTTGAGGTTGCTGTGAGCTAGGCTGACGCCACGGCACTCTAGCCCAAGCAACAGAGTGAGACTTTGTCTCAAAAAAAAAAAATTGTTGAATAAAGTTATTAGTCATGAGTAACAGAAATTTATTTGGGCAAACACTGTGTGCATGTAAAGTATAGAAAAAAACACTTTATTTTCACATCAGAGGAAGGGACCATCTGGAGGTTCAACAAACTAGGGGACTGTGAAGATTTCTTTAAACAGCAGTGTTAAGAATATCCATACATATGGCTTTTCCATTATTTTTCTATATACAGTATTAATCTTTCCAAAAGCCAAAGGCCTTTCTTCTATTCCTTATCCCGGACTTTTACTCCAAGAAAAAAAATACACTGAGTCTATAAGTACTTTACTAGTATTTTGATTATTGCTGCTTTTGTTTCTTTTTTAAAGGTAAGAAGATCTAATGTATCCTATATCAGGCAAGTAAAGAATTACCTCTTCAGCTGAGACCTGAAAATCCTGAAATACATAAGGACAATGCAATAAATGTAGCTTCGGAAAAGTATGTTAGTTATGTATTATGAAGTACTGTTAATTTACTTACTTTGAATGGCAGTTTAACAGCTACTCAAATTGAGTTAAAATAAAAATTCTTTTTAAAAAAATCAAATGTATATATGTATGTATTACATTTTATGGTACATTGGTAGTTCTTTGTCTGTCAAATAAATATAAAATCTCCTCCATGTTTATGTTCTATCATTTCTACAAACATATCACTTGCTAATTAACAAAAAGTTCTGACTGGGAGCAGTGGTTCATGCGTGTAATCCTAGCATTCTGGGAGGCTGAGGTGGGAGTATTGCTCAAGGTCAGGAATTCTAGACCAGCCTGGGACCAAGAGTAAGACCCCCATCTCTACTGAAAAAGAAAAAAATAGAAATTAGCTGGACAATGAAAAATGTATTAAAAAAATTAGCTGAGGCCAGGCGCTGTGGCTCACGCCTGTAATCCTAGCTCTTGGGAGGCCGAGGCGGGCGGATTGCTCAAGGTCAGGAGTTCGAAACCAGCCTGAGCAAGAGCGAGACCCCGTCTCTACTATAAATAGAAAGAAATTAATTGGCCAACCGATATATATATAAAAAATTAGCCGGGCATGGTGGCGCATGCCTGTAGTCCCAGCTACCCGGGAGGCTGAGGCAGAAGGATCACTCGAGCCCAGGAGTTTGAGGTTGCTGTGAGCTAGGCTGACGCCACGGCACTCACTCTAGCCTGGGCAACAAAGCGAGACTCTGTCTCAAAAAAAAAAAAAAAATTAGCTGGGCATGGTGACACATCCCTGTAGTCCCAGCTACTCGGGAGGCTGAGGCAGCAGGATTGCTTGAGCCCAGGAGTTTGAGGTTACTATGAGCTAGGCTGGTGCCACTGCACTCTAGCCTGGGCAACAGAACAAGACTGTCTCAAAAAAAGAGAAAAAAACCCAAGAAGTTCTTTCAATTTGCTTGTGCATTTAAAATGTAATTGACCTTTTGAAAAAAAAGTCTATAATTCATTCCTTTGTTTCATAAATACCAATAGTTTCTGCATAGTTTTATTTGTGTGTGTGGCAAAATACATTGGATTATTAAGTATGAAATGTCCGATTTCCTTAAGTATGAAGTTTGGCAGTTGCTATCTCTGACATTTCACTTTGACACTTCTTGTTTTATGTTCATTGTGAAAGTACATCCTCAGTGTTTCAAATGCACATTTTGGCTTGTGATTATCTTTCAAAATTTTTTAGAACAATTTTTGTGAAACTATGTGTAAATCAAAAATTCTTGTTATTTTCAAATATGAGTCCATTGTGGAACCAATGCAGTACAGGCAGTTCGAAATATCAACAAAGTGTCTGGGAAGGATGTAGCTAATGAATGCACAGTACATCCATGGTTTGAGAACTTCTGTTGTGGTGATTTTAATCTTGAAAATGAGCTACATGGCTGACCTGAGACCAAGGTGGATTATGATGAGCTGAAAGCTGTAGTGGAAACGAATGAAATGGATCTCAATCTACGTGTGAATTAACACAAGGTTTGACATTACTATTCCAACAATATTGGACCCTTTCAAACAAATCAGCAAGGTAGAGAAGCCGGATAGATGGGCACTGCATGAGTTAAATGAGCATTGAAGAGAAATCGTCTCAAGGCTTGTCTTTCTTTGCTGTCACGATATAAAGGTGAACCATTTCTACGTCATGTTGTTAAAACGTGTGACAAAAAGTGGATTCTTTTTGACAATTGGAAGTGTTCAGCACACTGTTTGCATAAAGATGAAGTGCCGAAACACCGTCCAAAACCAAATATTCATCAGAAAAAGCTAATGGTGTCTGTTTGGTGGTCCAGCACTGGTATCCACTACAGCTTCATGAAGCCTGGTCGATTGATTATAGCGGATGTCTACTGCAACCAGTTGGACAAAATGATGAGGATGCTTGAGATGAAGCACCTGAGATTGGTCAACAGAGACAGGTCAATCCTCTTGCAAAACAACGCTGGACCACGTGTTGCACAAACAATACTGCTCAAATTACAGACTGGACTTGGAAACTCTCTGTCAACCACCGTATTCACCAGACCTTGTGCCAACTGACTACCACTTCTTCCAGGCTTTGGACCACTTCTTGCAAGGAAAAATACTCAATTCTTGACAAGCTGTGGAAAACACCTTTTGCTATTTCATCACCACTTGCTCTCCAGGCTTCTTCGCTGATGGCATAAACAAGCTCCCATTAAGATGGCAAAACTGTGTTGATAGTTTAGGGACACATTTTGATTAGTTGTGCTGCTTCTTGTTTGAGATATAATAAACTTTTGATTTGAAAGGAGATATTTCACATTTAAGACCCAATATATGGCATTAAGTTTACCATTTTAACCATTTTTAAGTGTACAGTTTGTAGCATTAAGTACATTCACATAGTCGTACAATCATCACCACTATCCATCTCTAGAACTTTTTTCATCTTCCCAAACTGAAACTCTGTACCCATTAAACACTAACTCCCCATTCCTCTGCCCCGCTGCCCCTGGCAAACACCATTGTACTTTTTGTCTCTATGAATTTGACTATTCTAGGTACTGCATGTAAGTGAAATCATATGGTATTTTTCCTTTTGTGATTGTCTTATTTCACTTAGCATAATGTCTTCAAGGTTCTAATATATACCTAATTTTGCTTATCTATTCATCTATTCGTGGACACTTGGGTTGCTTCCATCTTTTGGCTATTTTGCATAATGCTTTGAACATGGGTGTACTACAATTTTTTTCTTTCCTTTTTTTTCTTTGAGAGAGGGTCTTGCTCTGTTGCCCAGGTTTGAGTGCGGTGGCCTCATCATAGCTCACTGCTGCAACCTTGAACTCCTGGGCTTAAGTGATCCTCTATTATTAATGTATCAAGAGAAGGTACTCCAAGGAAGGCAATAGAGGAGGCAATCTCCATGTGAGCATCAGTGCCTACTGCTCTATCTTGAGATATGAGTCCGTTGATATTTGGCTGGAACAAATAACTCAGGCTCAAAATAACAGAAGGATGTACAATTATGCATCAGTAATTTTTTTTTCTTAAATAACACAAGGAAAATAAACACAGAGGTAATGTGCAGCTGGATAATTTGGGATATTTTTAGCCTGGGGTCTTCCTGGTGATTGAAAATGTGTAGGGACACTTGAGTTGGTGTGGGGTAGAGGAGAATAGCTGCATTTTGTTTGGCTTTGTGCAGGCATGCTAGACCCCTGCAACATGCAAGACAAGCCCTCCCAAAGAACAGTCCCACCCCACCCCAAACGCTGAAAGCACCTATGTGGTCAGTTAACAGTTGATGCAAAAGACTGCTTGCTTAATGTATGTACAACACATGAATTAGTTTTAAACTCAGTATCGAATAGTTCCTACTCATCAGTGTTTACATTATAAACAGTTGCGTAAAATTGAAAAATGTGGGGAGTTAACTGGAGAAAGTGCTGGCGGTCATTAACCAAGTAAAGCAAGCTGCATTATTCCACCTGCTCCAGCTGCCGGCCTTCAGTGTGGGCAGGAGAAAATTTGGAAACGCCAATCATCGTTAACCATGTCCTCAGGGGTAGGAAGCAGATTTCAAACGGCAGGGCCGTTGACACTGCACGAGTGTGTGCGGACTGTCCCGGCTCCGCGGCTTAGAGAATGGCCAGGGCACCGAGACAGGCCCTGGGACTTCTTTCCAGGCTGGAGGTCAGCTGGTGAAAGGCGCGCAGAGCGGCGCGACGCGGCGAGTGCGCGCATGTCCCGCCAGCAGGGGGCGCGGGTCGCCGCCCGCAGGAAGGGGCGGAGCGCGGGGGGCGGCGGGAAAGGGCGCCCGGAAGGGGCTCGGCCTCCGCGGCCTCCCGCCCTGCAGCCTGCAGCCTGGGCTGCCAGCCGCGCACTCTCCCATCTGCCAGCCGCGCGCCGTCGCCGCCGTCCCCGCAGTGCCCGCCATGCCCGCCGCAGGCTCCGAGCTCCTGTGCCCGCCGTCGCCGCCCCCCGCGCAGAAGCTGGTCGCCGAGCCGCGGGCGCCCCACGGGGAGCTGCAGTACCTGGGGCAGGTGGAGCACATCCTCCGCTGCGGCTCCAGGAAGGACGACCGCACGGGCACCGGCACCCTGTCGGTGTTCGGCCTGCAGGCGCGCTACAGCCTGAGAGGTGACCCAGGGCGGGACGCGGCAGGGCGCGCCTGGGGGAGCTCCGAGCTGCAGCGGGGAGAGCGCTCGGGAGCTGCGGTGCACAAATAATCCTAACCTCGGGCCTACGAGGGAGGGCAAGCATCCTCACCCCCACTTTCCGGACGCCGAAACTGAGGCTCGGGTTAGAGGCATGATTTGCATAGGGTCGCACAGGTAGGAGCGACAGCCTAGGCGAACCGGGTCCTGATGGCCCCCGGTCCCCCCAGGTAGGCTGTCGCCTGCAAAGCAGCCATGGGCCAGTCCAGTAGCACTGTGGTAGACAGTGGGAGAGAGCTGCCTGGGCTCGACCAAGCGCTTGTCTGGAAATCCGGGCCTTTGCCCCTCCCTTCTCATGTTGACCGTTTTTGCTTTGCACAGTTTTCAAAAACTGGAGCCAAAATGCTGTGGGCGGAGCAGCGGTGGCGGGAGAAAGGAGAGAACTGAGAGGCTGGGGAGGAACTTGAGTTTGCTACGGTCTCCCACTCCCAGTCCCCACGAAGCAGCTTTCCTCTTAAACCTTGAAAAGAGAACGTGAGAGTTCGACTGGGAGTTTTTGTTTTTAGACAAAAACAGGGTCTGCCTCTGTCTCCCAGGCTGGAGTGCAGTGGCGTCATCGTAGCTCACTGTAACCTTAAACTCTGCCAACGTGAGCCTCCTGCCTGAGCCTCCTGAGTAGCTGGGACTACAGGCTTGCATCATCACTCAACTTTTCATAGAGATGGGGTCTTGCTGTGTTGCCCAGGCTGTTACCTAACTCCTGGCCCCAGGCAATCTTCCCGCCTCGGCCTACCAAAACGCTAGGATTGTAGGCGAGAGCCACCCACACCTGGCCTCTAGTAGAAGTTGAAGTTCTCATTCCTCCTTTCTTGTTTGCCTTTGAAACTGGCCCCAGGGAAGAAGAGTCTCTTGTAGGTTGTTAGCCCTCAGGCTTTCTGGGGACCAGCGGGTGGGGCTAGGCACAGGAATTTAGGCAGCTGATTGCCCTTCCCTGAAGTCAGACCATCCCATCATCCTGAATCTAGGGCCTGCTGTGAGGGAGGGACTCCACACAGGTGTGGCCAGGGGCTGGCTTTGATCCCTCTTTGGTAAATGGAAAGCATCCTTGACACAGGTGTGAGGAGTGGTTCTGGGTGGGGAAACCCACTAGTGGTGAAGCAGATTCACTATAGCTAGGGGCAAACCCTCCACCCCATCCGCATTCTAGAGACTGAAAAAACGCAGCAGCTGCTGTGGCTGCTCCACCTTGGCCAGCTTGGGGAGTTCCGTTGGAGCAGGGGGCCCACTTTCCTCAGCTCTAAGCCCAGAGGCCTCTGATGAGTAGCAGACTTAAATTTTAACACGTCCCGTCTGCTCAGACATTGGGCAAGTTACTTTACCTCACAGATAGCTTCCCTATGTGTTGAAAATGGAAATAATGCTCAGTGGGCAACACTGATAAAAAGCAGGTGCTTGAAAAATTTCTCCCAGTTACGTGAATATCACTAAACAAGGGCTAATGTGGACTGAACAGGTACCGCATTTGAAGATAAGTATTTACGCTTTTATTTCTCTATAGCTTGATGCCTCTCCTTTTGTCCCTTAAGCTGTGCAAGCTTCTGTATTGCCTCTGGTGCCTATAAAGTGGATATAATGGCCCCTCCAGGAGGGTCGTTTGGAGGATAAAATAGAAACATGCAGATAAAGTGTTTAAACAGTTGCTATTTTGGCATATTAAAAAAACATTAATTTGCTTTGCAAACATTTAAAAACTATTCTTTGGTTTTGGCCAGTGTGATATCTACTCTCCTCTGGTCCTGAGGAAGTTTTTCTGGCAGGATCATCATGGGATTAGTCATGAGAGCCTTGGGCTTTGTCCTGGGGCACATTTCAGGTGCTGTCTTCACACCTTTGTGACAGAATTCGGGCTAAGTGGGTAGTGAGTGGATGGCAGCTCTTTCCTTTTTTCTCTCGGGTATCTCTGGACTTCCTGTGCCCAGCGGTCACCAGGGCTCAGGAGGCTGGTCTCAGCCCCAATTGGGTTGCTGACTTGGCTTGCAGGCTGGGAGCTCCACCCTGACTTAGGAGTGGTATTTTTCCAAGCTGCTCCTGTGGTCATTCCAGAACCTTGGGTCTGGGGGCAGTTTTCGTCCACAGAGAAAGTTGGATGGCCTGGTCTGTCTTCCTGTCTTCAAACTGTATGGCACACTGTTTTCCAGATGAATTTCCTCTGCTGACAACCAAACGTGTGTTCTGGAAGGGTGTTTTGGAGGAGTTGCTGTGGTTTATCAAGGTAAGGAAGTTGCTGCCGTTGGTAGTCTGTTCTCAACACAGTAGCTATTGAGACCCTTTCAGGACTCAGGTCATGTTGCCCTTCAGCCCATAGTGGCTCCCGTTTCACTCAGTAGGAGCCAAGGCCCATTTGAGGCCCTTTTGCCGGCTCTGGCCTTACCCGCCGCTCTCAGCCCACCCCTCCTGGCCAACCTTCTCCCCCCACATGTAGCTCGATTTCCTGATCTTGCTGGCGAGACTTCCTAGACCTCCTGATCTAAGACAGTGGTTCTCCCCCCCTCTTTGGCTTTTCTCCCTAGAGAAACATCATCGCATGTGTAATGTCATCCCTTCCCCTCCACCATTAGAAGGGCGCAGGAGACAATAAATAAATAAGTGAACTGTGCTTTAAGCTCCATCGGAGCAGAGAATTTCTGTTGTTCACTATTGTATCCCCAGGGCCTAGAACACAGCCCAGCTCACAGTAGGACTCAACATATACTGATCACTGGATGTAGATACCAGCAGTTTTCTCATGTTCATATAAACCAGAAGGGTTTCTTCAGTAACAAGATATGCCTCTTCCAAAGGGCTAAGTAGGGACCTCGGGCAAGGGCTGGAGTGCGGTGATTACAGGCATCTGTCATGCCCGAGCTTGTGTCCTGGTCCAGAGTCAATGACGGGGCTGTCCAGTGCTGGTCCGAGGGTCCCTGGGGAGACAGGCTCAGTTCTGGGCCATCCTGGAAGTTGTGACCCCTCCTGAAGAGTACTTGGTGTGGTTTGGATAGTCTCGGGCCAAACCAGACCCAAGACTTCTGTTCCATCTTAGAAAGGGATTAGATTTGGATCCAGTCCAGTCTTTCTTCATTCTGTATTTGTGGGGTGCTTTGTTTAGTGCTGGCCTATCTCAACTGATAGCGAGCCTCGGGTTCAAAGTGCAACATCAGAAATCTCAGAAGAGGATGTTCTTAAACTAGCTAGAGCCTAGTTTGAATGGATAGAAAGGGGAGACTTTTGAAGCAATATGTGAAAAGTTGAGAAATGACTTGTTGGAAGTAAAAAAAAAATTAAGACTCAGTAATAGAAAGCAAAGAAACAAGATGCTCAGAGATAAAATGCAATCACTAGTTTTAACTTGAAGCTTGAATGTGGGATTCTAAGAAGTGCTTACCAGGAACATCAGATTCACCTCCAGTAGGCAGAATTATTCTGTGGATAACTTGATCCAGCACAGGAGTCAGAGGTGCCTGTGCTGCAGCCGGGCATCTGTGGGCAAGACAGAAGGTAGGGCCATGCAGTAGCTCGTGTCTCCTCACAGCAGTCGTGGTGAAGGTAGTGAGGCCAGGGTGGGTAGGGAGTGGGTCAGAGGAGAAGGTAGGCAGAAGGGCCAGGCACCCAGCCCTGGTGGATGTGGCACCAGAGCCTTGCTCGTGCCTGTTACAGCACATCATACCCAGAGGCACCAAAGGCAGATGGGGCCTGTCCTTGGCCTGGATACAGGTTAGAATGCCAGGGGCCAAATCTGATGGGATGAAATGTAAGAGAAGTAAACATAAGGCTTTGTACTTGGCAAATAAAACAGAACAACTCAACTGCAATAATAAGTATATAGATTGGGGGGTAACACAACTTTATAGTGACAAATACACAATATGAATGAATTAGGGTCCAAATTTAATTCGGTGCGACTGATACATTTGCTGGAAAAGCTAATACCGATTAGTCTGATCATTAGGAATATCCTACATGCCAGGTATAAGATACCATGAACAGATTGCATATGAGGCATTAAATTCATTTTGAGGTGTCACACTTAGACCCAGAACTCATTTAAGAAACACAAAACTGTCAGATTAGGTGGACATACAGGAAGGACTTGGCGGTGTTTAGAAAGTTTAGTTGGGAATAGAAAAGATTTGAGAGGTGGTTCCAAAGAAAGGATCAGACTGTCCTATAAAGCCTTCAAAGTTTGGGCCGGGACCAGCCTCTCTAAAGACAGCATGGGCCCCACGTGGTGGCCTGCCTGTCACGGCAGCACGGCTGCTCAGAACTCCCTCAATGCTCTATTCAACCGTCTCTTCCAGGGATCCACAAACGCTAAAGAACTGTCTTCGAAGGGAGTGAAGATCTGGGATGCCAATGGATCCCGAGACTTTCTGGATGGCCTGGGATTCTCCACCAGAGGAGAAGGGGACTTGGGCCCAGTTTATGGCTTCCAGTGGAGGCATTTTGGGGCCGAATACAAAGATATGGATTCAGGTAAGGAGAGTGAAGCATCTTGTTTCCTGAGTGCTCTTCCTAGCCTAAGGCTGCTCTGTTGTTTCAGATACAGTTTGAGGGATAAGTCAGTGCCATGGGTGCTGATGTTTGTGAGACAGAGTCTCACCTCTGTTGCCCAGACTAGAGTGCCATGGCGTCAGCCTAGCTCACAGCAACCTCAAACTCCTGGGCTCAAGTGATCCTCCTGCCTCAGCCTCCCGAGTAGCTGGGACTACAGGCATGCGCCACCATGCCCGGCTAATTTTTTCTATATATTTTTATTTGGCCAATTAATTTCTATTTTTTAGTAGAGTCGGAGTCTCGCTCTTGCTCAGGCTGGTCTTAAACTCCTGACCTTGAGCAACCCACCTGCCTCGGCCTCCCAGAGTGCTAGGATTACAGGCGTGAGCCACCGCGCCCGGCCTGCACTGATGTTTATCTTGGCTGTGGTGAGAGGCTGTGCCAGGTAAAGGTGGAGGAGCCACAACTAAACCCTAATTTTTAAGGTTGGGGTCGTGTCACACTCTTGGTGATTAGCATTGATTGGGTCCCTGCTTGGCACTTTCCTTACCTGTGTCATGGGCAGATAGCTGTGTGGTAAGTGTTGAGGAGTAGAAGGAAGCTCATCCTCATGGGGTGGGACAAGATGCCCCATTGCCTTGTGGCAGCTTCCATCTCCCCTTTGGAGGCTGAGCCACTAGCACACTGTAGGTGGCGCTGGTGTGATAGCACCATGCCTAGGTCGCCCTCCTCCCTTTCTGCTGGGGTGGAAGAATGATGAAACATCTCTTCCACCTTCCTCTGTCACTGTCGGTGGCACCACTTGCTGAGTGTCACAGAGCCCAGCCTCTGCCTTGTCCTTAGGAGAAGCAAATGCCCACCTTGGGGGAGGTGTGCACATGCTCAGGAAATAAATTTACTGGCTCGGCAGGAACCAGCAACCTGGGGGATATGCATCTCACCTAAAGGGGACAGTCACGTCTCACCCTCAGCCAGCTGGAGGGGTTTGGGCCCCGTGTTAGAAGTTTTCAATAAAAGCCTAAAATGCATTTTGTGTGCAATCATGAGATCTCTTAACTATGGGAAGTTTTAGTGGGTACAGACTGCTGAAAAGTTCAGGAGATGGATAGTGGTGATGGTTTCACAACATTAGGAATGTACTGAATGCCACCGAATTGCATGCTTAAGAATGGCTAAAATGGTAAATTTAATGGTACATATACTTTATCAAAATGAAAAAAGTTATGTGGGGCCAAACGATTTCTGCAGGTAAATGTTCTGTAGGTGTTAGTCTGCCCCCGTGTCTTAGGGCATCCTTCTTAGGATATGAGGGTGCTCCCCTGGCTTAATGGTGCCTTAACTCCTGCCTGGTATTCGATTATTTCTTGTTGCTTAAGGGGCCTAATAAAATTATGGCCTTAGTTTGCAGTTGTATAAATGTTCAGCTATTGGATTTCAGTAGGGGAGTTTCTTTTTTGTTTTAAAATTTTTATTTTGAAATAATTACAGATTTGCAGGGAATTACAAAAGAAAAACTGTACAGAGAAGTCCCCTGTACCCTTAACCCAGTTTTCCCCAAAGGTATTGTCCTGGGTGTGGCGTCTTGCATAAATTGACATTGGTGTAATCCACAAAGACATCAGATTTTGCTAGCTTTACGTGCTGTTTGTGGGTTGGTTCATGTAACTACCACCACAATCAAGGTATAGAACTATTCCATCGCAGTTCATCTTTTGTAAATCTTTGATACTACGTCTTTTGGAACTGTGACTGGGAGAGGACTTTCCTCCAAAAAAAAAAATTTGAGAACTGCTGAACCAGAACATAGTCTGACACCAGTAAGTAAAAGTTTAACCAGAGGAGATTATACACTGAAGCTCTGCGCTGCAGTTACCAAATCACCTCTCAGCTTCAGTTCTAGCTTAGAAGGAAGGCAAGGAATTAAAGTCCAGAGACCAGAAATGGGAGAAAAGTACAAGGTAGTGTAATCATTATAGAGGTTTCCTGATGTTTATAAGTCAGTGGCGTGTTTAGCTGCCAAAGCGTGGTGTCGTTTTAGGTGGGAGTGTGGGAACCATCCTGCATGGGGCATAGATGACAACCTCAGAGCCATCTCATGCGGTGCTGTGATTAGTGTGTACATGTCCTCTTTTTTGACAATTCTACAGATTATTCAGGTCAAGGAGTTGACCAACTGCAAAAAGTGATCGATACCATCAAAACCAACCCTGACGACAGAAGAATCATCATGTGTGCTTGGAATCCAAAAGGTTGGAAGGACCTAGTCATCTTCTTCATCCTAACCGTATTGTTAGCAGAGGGATTGTGCGGAGTCCCCAGAGGGGAGGCAGGACCTTGGGCACAGCCACACAGTTAGTTGTGTGACCTTAGGCGAGTCACACTTTGCCCTGATTTCAACTTTGGATCATGGGGTTGGGCCCAGATGAACTTAATTGGTGTATTTATACTCATTTTTACTCCAAAAAGGGGCTTTAAATTGCCTATAAAACTACAGATAAGATTTTAACATTTGAAATTAAGTTGGAGCAGGTGAAGTTTTAGGTCACTGCAACCTTGCCAGTTATGAACATTTTTAACAATTATGTTGTAAAATTCAACTCTACTGGGGCGTTAAGTACCCAGACTGGAATGATTGTATCTATAACAGAGACTTTTAACACAGGAGGGTGTGCCTGAAACTCCGGTTTCCTGTGGCCCCTGCAAATGCAATGATTCCTGCTGCATTTGTAGTTTGGCGCCCCAAAGGTGGCACAAATTCTTCATTTTGGCTGGGATGGGAGAGCACTGTTTCAGCTGTAAACATGCCTCCGCAGAAATCTCGTGCTGCCGGGGACAGTCTCCGCTCTGTGCCGTCGCTGCGGGGGCGGGGGAGGTCTGTGGAGGTGTGGGCCGAGAGTGTCCCTCCAGCCCCGTGGCTCTCCCATGCGCTCAGAATTGGCTCCTGCTTCTCTCCTGGTTCACTTCAGCTGTGTTCTTTCAAACCACCTCTCCGTGTTCTCCTCTGTGCTGCTTCCTCAGATCTCCCTCTGATGGCGCTGCCCCCGTGTCACGCCCTCTGCCAGTTCTACGTGGTGGACGGCGAGCTGTCCTGCCAGCTGTACCAGCGGTCGGGAGACATGGGCCTGGGCGTGCCGTTCAACATCGCCAGCTACGCCCTGCTCACGTACATGATCGCGCACATCACCGGGCTCAAGGTGGGCTGCCCTCGGGAAGGACGGCTGCTGCCAGCCTGGGGCACTCAGCTCTTCCGGTTCTTCAACGCGGGAAAGCGAGTTGCAGAGAATTCAGTCTCTGATTAGTTTTAAAATTTGATATACGTAGATGAGACATGAACCAGCTTACTTTACACCTTCCTGTCCTAGTGGTCTGTATATACTAACAGGTCTATAGAGGTGGTTTGTAATGCAACTTATGAATTGACTTTTCTCAAAAGCCACACTGGTTATTTTTTTTGTAAAGCCCTGGGGTGTCTGCATGCCCTGTATAATATGTCTTTAAATGATGTGTTTTAAAGGAATTGAAACTAAGACATTGACTGTTTTGTGCTCTTCCATGGCATTTTAGCCAGGTGACTTTGTTCATACTTTGGGAGATGCACACATTTACCTGAATCACATCGAGCCGCTGAAGATTCAGGTAAGAATTATGTGTTACACTTTTGGGTTTGCTACCTTCTCTTGATAAAATGTTGATTTGTGGGACATCCCTGTGTGTAACAGGCATCTGCTCAATGTTTCCAAGATAAAGACAATTGTGCTGCGACTGCGGGGCTTCGGTTTAGGGAAGGTGGCGGACAAGGACAAGGCAGACACCTGTCCCAGCCATTTCTCATGCCAGGTGCTGTAAGGTACTAAGCATTAGCCAGAGAGGAGCCACATTCAAGCTAGGGGATTTGGGACCATCCCAGAGGTGGCACTTTAACTCCTTTTTTTATTTGAAGGAGAATTAAAATGCAAATGTTTTCCCTTAATTTGATGCCAAATATGGTGTTTAGTTCTGAACTTTTAAAAGTCTGTTCAAGTCCCTAAGTTATAGCAGCCACCAAATGATTATTGGAAATGGCAATAAAAATGTCTGCTTTGTGAGCCCCGAGGAAAAAAATTTAGAACAAAATCCTTTTAGCCTTTTCCAGATTAGATCTGGGTTTTGAAAGTTACTCCTTTGCAGGAGCTTGGCTGTTCTTGAGTGGAGGGTGACTTCAGGTTCTTTTGGGTGCTTCTCTCTGGCTGTCTGCTCCAGTCATTGTGGACACAATAATGGGAGGTTGTGACTTGTGTCCATATCTTAATTGCCACTGTGTGTTCATCCCAGGAATCCTTTTCTGTAAGCTGTCAACACATGTCATCTTTCCTTCCCCTGTCTGCTAGGGACAGTTGGGATAGGGATCGTGGAACTCAAGTGACCTTAGAGAGTGCTGAGTTACAGATAGACAAGTAAAAGCCTGTGTTCCCATCTTTAATAAATTTACCAAGAGTGATCATAAATGTGTCCTTACACCTGATGAGCCACCAGGCCCCTGATGCTGTATAATGTCATTAAAACCCTTCACTCTTGAGAACCAGATGGTTATGGTGTTATGTAACCAGGGACAAGATATTTATAGGATTGCACCCCTGTAAGATAATACTTTGTTGATCAAATACTGTGTGTGTTTTATGAAGAGACATGAGGAACAGACTTAGAGGTTGCACAAATAAGGGAAAATAATGGTCTTATTTTGTTTTTAGCTTCAGCGAGAACCAAGACCTTTCCCGAAGCTCAAAATCCTTCGAAAAGTTGAGACAATTGATGATTTCAAAGCTGAAGACTTTAAGATTGAAGGTTATAATCCGCATCCAACTATTAAAATGGAAATGGCTGTTTAGAGTGCTTTCAAAGGAGTTTGAAGAATATTTTCCGTCTTTAGGGTTTCCACTGGATGACCAGGTGAAAGTTCTTTTTGCTCTAAAAGAAGGAACTCAGTCACAAATCTTTTAGTTATTAACCTATCAGTTATTAACTTTTAAGGCTATTAAGGATGTTGCTATTGGCAAATATAAATGAGCCATTTCTTTAATAAAAAGCCTTGGGTTTGGTAAACTCTGAAGGTATATGAAAATGCTGAGATGAAGAAAGGAGAACGAATATTTATGTGCTCTTAACAAAAACATGTACATGCATTTTAATCCCGTGTCTTCTGAAGATTGGTGAATTTCAAGAATTATACAAGCTATTCCTTTAAATCTGAGCTAACATACATCAATCACAGGTAGTGGGAAAGTTAAATTTATTTTATATATTGTTACAATAAAGAAGTGTTATGCATTTGTCCATGTTTTTTTTTCATTCTGTATTGCCATTTATCTGCTCCGTTCCTGCCCAAAATAGATTTAACTAAACGCTTCTAAGTAAACATGTGGTGTATTCTGGTTTGGATATATTTTAGAAATGCTGACTATACTACATTTTGCCCTATTTTTCTATGACTCATCTCATTCTAGCTGCAATTTATCACTAAAATATAATGACTGTTAAGGACAGTTTTTTAAGGGCTATAAAAGAGTCTATGAAATAACATTTTGCCCTTTTTAGCATCAGTATGGTGTGAAGTCTCTAATATGCTTAGACTGAGCAAGAAGAAGATGCTAAACCACTTCAATATTAATTAGTGGAAAATTTTTTCCCTTTTTGTTACATACTGGATAGCCCATGGTGCTGCAGAACTATTTTTATTCTGCTAATTTATGACAAGTATTAAATAGAATAAGGAATTGTTCCAACAAATTATGCAACATGTTGCTTATTTTCAAAGTATAGTTTAATGTCTGGGTGCCAGCACTTGGACAGTAATTTTGTAAGAACGTTTTCCTGGACATAGGGGTAGTTAAATCTAAGTTTAAGGATTAAATAGGAGAAGACGTATTGATTTGCTAAAAGAATCAAGTAATAATGATTACTGACCTGAGTCCTGAGGTTAATATGGCTTTCAGCTGAACTTGATTGGCAGGATAGTTTTACAAAAATAGAAAAAAAATATAGCCAAGCCTTTTTTAAAATTTTTTATTTTAGCGTATTATGGGGGTACAAGTGTTAAGGTTACTTATATTGCCCATGCCCCCCTCCCCTAGCCAAGCCTTTTCACTTTAATTTTTCTGAGCAGCAAGTAGTTTCTTCCAAACTTCACCATCTGGATACTGGTGTTTCTTTACAGACTCCTCCTTCATTTCTGTTGAATAGCCAGCATCCTATCAAAGACAAAAAGTTAGTGCTAATAACCACCTAGAACAAAACTGTATTTATGTATTTCTGCTCCAAGAGATGCTTTTAAATCTAAGCCAGAGGCACCTGGATTAATATTTTAAAAGTTTCCTGATTGTTTGAAATGGGGCAGAGGAGGCATACTTTTGCCAGGATTAGTTATCTAAACTCATCAAACTTCCTTTGATAATAGGGCAAACTTTGTTGGTGAAAATGAGTTCTGATCTCTTGAATATGATCAGGGTAGTGGCCGCAATAATATGATTGTAGTAAAACCTTGTAGTTCACTGACTTACCAGATAGTGCCAGGGTTTGGGGTTTTTTTGTGTTTTTTTTTGCACAAGGGGTGCATGCATTATGGTCTCAGCTCGTGGGGAAAGGCTTGTGTTAGAGAAGCCTTGTTAGAGGCAATGTAACCTCCAAGCCCTGACCTTTAGGCCTTAGAATTTTGACTAAGAAAAGAGCCATTTGTTTCTAGATACAGAAAAATAAACTCTTAAGGAGTCGAACAAAGCTCTGTGCTCCGTGCTCGGGTTCACGAGAAAGGGCACAGTAGCGGCTGGCAGTGTCCCCCCTGCGGGGCCCCCAGCCAGTCTCACCATTGGAGGCATGTAGGAAGCCTGCCGGATCCTCACAGGGTACTTGAAATGTTCATGCAGGTGGTCGACATACTCACACATCCTAGGAGGAAAGAATCAGATTAGGGCGATAATGCCTGAATTCAGGCCATTCCTGTGGTGCCGTTAAGGCAGAAGGGGAGTACCACGAGTCGTCAAGCTGGCTGTGCCACCGCGTGTGTTTCTAAGCAGAGCCCTGCCCCTCTGCCGCAGGTGCTCTTCATCTGTGACATACTGCGGCGTGGTGGGGGCTCGCATTAGATGAACCATGAAGTCCCTTTTAACTTTGAAGGTTTTGTGACGGCCTTTAAAAGCATCAATTCAGACTCCACAAATAATCTGGGATTATTTGGGGGCCTTTGGCCAAAAGTTAAATAGGTTAAAACCATCAGACGAGATTCCTTCCAGCTATGCAAATGATTTAGATAAATAGTGCAAATTTTAGAATTAGATCACTCTATGTTCAACTTCTGTGTCAGCCACTTTCTAGTTTTGAGGCCTGGGCCAAGTGGCCTGTTAACGACCAGCTGAGACAGGCAGCCTCAGCCTGTGTGTTCGGCACGCGGGCACAGGAAGGAATGGCAGGAGAGGCCCTCCTAGTTTCAGTGGACACAGGCACTAAGGCATCGACTGTGATGTGTGCTCTGTAATCTATCAAAGAACAGGTAGGGATGAAGACCCAGCCACGTGGGAGAGGACAGCTGGGCCTTGAAAGATGAACAGGGAACTGCGTTCTGTGCAGAGAAGGGCGAAGCAGAGAGCTGAGCTGTGACGGCACGTGAGGTCGGGATCTGGTGGTGCTCCTTGCAAAGGGGCACTCCTGGGCAGCGAAGCCTGCGTCAGGCACCAGCACCTGCTCTGGGTGTCATGGTGCACTGAGGCACAGTGGTGACCCTCTGTCTCATCCCTTAGGAATGGCAGGACATTTCAAGGTTGGCGGAAACACCCTTTAGTCCTGAAGGCAGGAACTGAAATGAGACTGGGGTAAAAGCAGGATAACCTAGGAGTGGTAACTGTCTTCATTATAGAATCAGATTAACTGGAAGGGAAAAAGATAATCTAGTCCCAACCTTTTCCAGATGAACCGTCAGATCATGTAACCAGTGGCAGCTTCAGGACTGGGCGGGCCCAGGTTTCTTTCCAATCTAATCTTTGTTTTTACCGTATAAAATAGTTCAGGCATGGCCGGGCGCGGTGGCTCACGCCTGTAATCCTAGCACTCTGGGAGGCCGAGGCGGGTGGATCGCTCGAGGTTGGGAGTTCAAAACCAGCCTGAGCAAGAGCGAGACCCCATCTCTACTATAAATAGAAAGAAATTAATTGGCCAACTAATATATACAGAAAAAAATTAGCCGGGCATGGTGGCACATGCCTGTAGTCCCAGCTACTCGGGACACTGAGGCAGGAGGATTGCATGAGCCCAGGAGTTTGAGGTTGCTGTGAGCTAGGCTGACGCCACGGCACTCATTCTAGCCTGGGCAACAAAGCAAGACTCTGTCTCAAAAAAAAAAATAGTTCAGGCATATTAAGAGGCAGCACCTGTTTACTCATACCCAGCTGAAGAAAGAAACCGTTACAATGAAACCCCTGGTGTACCTGATGGGTACAGTCTCGAATTTGCTGTTTCCCTTTCCCACTCATGTTTCCTGCCTTCTCTGCACACTTCTGTGATCTTTCTGCAATACATTTAGTCCCAGGAGACAGGAACAGCACAATAGCAAAGCCATGTGTGTGCAGATGAACAGAAGGAGACTGTCCTCATATAAAACCCCCCTGGGCCATGCTGAGAAGATCAAACTAAAAGATGCGGCCAGACCAAGGACTACGCCAGTGTCAGGAAGAAGAGACTGGAGAGAAGGTGACAACAGACACGATGAAAAAGGAGCTGGTGGAGGGAGAGCCTGGTTGCAAACCTCGCCTCCGATGTGCTTACAAAACAGCCAGCCACCAGGAACCTACCCTTCTAGAAGGAAAAGTGACTATTTGCTGGTGTGTCTCTGTTGTCACTGCCCCGTGTGGAGAAGTGGAAACAAAACCAACGTCACCTCTGTGTTATAGGACATGCCAGTAGATAGAGTCCTTAGTGTTTCTGGTCACGAAAGCAGAATTCTGAAAGATCTGGCCTAGACTGAGGGACCCTATGGTAGCAGAAAGTGCTGATGCCACATTACTGACCTGTTTTCAAGGCTTGCAGAGACGGATATGTAGTCAAATATGATCAAGTGCTGGACCAGTTCACAGAGGCCAACTCCACCAGCGTGGGGGCAAACGGGAACTAAAAGGAAGGCGTTTCTGTTCAATGCCAAGAGTAGGGCCAAGACAGGAAGGGGTGAAAGGACCTCATTTTTCTTGTTGCCATAGGTGATTAAATCATTTGTTAATCTTTAGGGTGAAAAATCATCAAATATTCCCTGATTAAGGCTAAATGGGAGAAAAAAATCAAAATGGCAAACTGCAGACTCGTGTGAATCCCAAGACCATGGAGGGAGGGAGCCACAGGAGCCCGTCTGATGGGCAGAGGAAGGGAGGTCAGGTCTGCAGCCTCTGAGGTGCTCTTACTTTCAAACTTTTTGGCCATCAGTAATACTGAGAGGTTTTCATTGACACTTCCCAGTCTGCAGCTGTCAATCTGGAGGAACTGCAGGGCGTTCGCCTGTAGGAGTTGCTTAAATATCACTCTATTGTGGCACTAGAAATAGAATTAAAAATAACACAGACAGAATCGTCAGCCTTGGCCTTCAGGCTTTCTCAACCTGGCAATGTGGCAGTTCCACGCCACTGATTACTCATCAGTGGTCTTCGGGAAGCCCAGACTGTGTCTCTTCTTTGTTCTCACTGGGTGTGAGGTGAGCCCTGCTGGTGCGGGCAGGGACCTCGTGCTCGCTTTTCTATAAATCTAATGCCATAGTGTGAGTCAAAAAGTCACACCAGCTGGCCATTTACTAAGGAATAACTGTCACATCCATAGGCAAGAGGGAGATGAAGCGGAGCATCCGGATGAAATACGGTGACAACAATAAGCAGGTGGCTGTCGGATGACAAAACAGAACCATGGCACCGCAGTGCTGCTCCTTTTGGGGGGAAAACAGAATCTGTCCCTCGCACTGCTCCACTCGTGGGCTGACTGCATGCAGCTGGCTTTGGCAGCTCTTGCGCTTAGCTGATAAGCACAAAGAGTGAACACAATCATGTTTATTCAATCTGAAAGCTGGCTTTCTTACAACCATCTTCTGCCCTCATGATAGCAACTTCAAACTGCTGCCTTGTCAGTTTTGATTAGATGCTTTGAAAAAGACACATGACCTTAGCCATATGAACTGGAAAAGAAGCCACAAACTTCTGACTATATCTGACTCCAGACTCTAGTGAAGTGCTGTAAAATGACCCATTTTCTAAGATGACAAAAACTTCCCAAGTTAGGTGGTGGCGCCTAATGTACGACTGTGTCCTCAGTCTGTGGTCAGCGTGTACTGACCCCGAGGAGACATCACTCACCTGCTCTCCTGTGGCAACGCCAATTCCTAACGGGACCAATGCCTGCAAAATAGAAGGCAGCCTGGCGTTATCTTCCTAAGTTTTGAACTACAACTCCTAACGTTCAAAAATATTTATAGCTGAAGAAGGAAACATCCCTGCTGTTGAGCCATGTGAAGTTTCAAGACTGGCAGAAGGACGTCAAGGGAGACGTGTGTGAACGTGGGAGGGCCGTGTGTCTCCACGGGAAAAGTCAAGTGCTGCTCAGACGCCGCCACCAGCCCCCTCCTGGGCATGGCTCTGCGGCTCTGCAGTGTCCTGGCCTGTGCTCCGTCTGGGTCCCTCCCAAGGTGAGTGGCTCTCCTCTGCCCAGGCCTCCTTCCTGTGGGCCACCACTCCCCTTCATTCCCTCGTCTCCCTGATAAACCTTCAGTGGCTACTCTAGAACCCTTTCCTATCTTTGTCAATTCTAAAACCCTCTCCCTTCCAGCTCAGTGGGTGGCTTCAGATCCTACTCTGCAGGTCCGGCTAACGCCACGGCCCACCTGGAGAGCGCCTCACCTGGCGAGGTGCTGGACTCTCCACCTGGATACAGCTCTGCTGCTCTCTGTCCTCTCACCTGGACCTGAAAGCCACCTCTCACTCACTACCACCTGGTCTAGCCACCCCCCTCCAGTCTCAACTGGGACTGGGACTCTGCAGTTACTCAGCATCTTTTCGGGCAAGTCACACACGTGCCACCCAGAGCCTCGACCTCCTCATCTGCAGGTCTCAGTTTGAGCAGATGGTCTCCAAGGTACCTTCTCTCACTCATATTTTATGCTTCCTGAAAGTACCCTTAGTGCTTCATCTCAAAAGAGAAGAGAAAGGGAGAAGAGAAGGGGGTGGAGGAAGGGCCATTTGACTTATTCATTCCACCATTTTGAAACTTATAGGTTTCTGGCACTGACTAGGTACAAATTTTGGATGTTTTGGGCCATCACAGTCTGATGCTGTTGCATATTCAAATCCCATAACCATTCCCTGCCCTGATTTCTCACTCGTCCAGCAGCCTCTGGCTTCGCATGGAGCTTGCTCTGGTCAGAGGATAAAAAATTTAGAAGTGATAGTTGTTTTTATAAATTAACCACCTGGCATTCTGGCCTTGTGGATCAGTGCTGTAAACCGGAGTAATGGGAGTCTGCCTCTGAGATGCTGAATGTTTCTCAGATGTTCTGACATATCAGGTTCTTTTTAAACCAAAGGAAGAGAGACAGCCCTGATTACAGTGGCTCTGTCTCTAGGGCTCTTGGGAAACACACAGGCTGCCTGTCCTGGAGAGGCCTGGCCTTGACATTAATTAGTTAAGCAAACTTTTTCTTCTGAGTCATCCAGAGAAATCACTCGTTTCATTCTGGGTAAATGCAGTATTTTAATCATGTATCAGTTACATGATTTCTATATTTATTATATATAAAGTATGGGAACTGTGTCTATTAACCTTCAAATTGCTGGTAGCCTTTCAACTTTTGGCAACTTACTTTCTCTAAAATGAAAAGAAATAAGGGCTATGTATAAGCTGAAGCAGATAAAAGAACACCAGGTCTGTAATTCCCACACTTGTCACACATTGCAATTTTTTTTTTTTAGACAGAGTCTTGCTTTGTCGCCCAGGGTAGTGATGCAGTGGCATCATTGTAGCTCACAGCAACCTCAAACTCCTGGGGTCAAGCGATCCTCCCGCCTCAGCCCCCCAGTAGCTGGGACTACAGGCACACATCACCAAGCCTGGCTAATTTTTTTTCTATTTTTGGTAGAGACAGAGTCTTGCTCTTGCTCAGGTTGGTCTCAAACTCCTGAGCTCAGGCAATTCTCCTGCCTCGGCCTCCCAGAGTGCTAAGATTACAGGTATGAGCCACCCACACATTACAATTATTTCAGCTACTTCATCAGGAAATGTAAAAGGGAACAAGCGAAGACATTTTAGGATCTGTCACCAACACTCTGGAAAACTAAACAAAAAAAAGGCAGCCGTTTTTCTACCTTGGAGATGGCAGCATGCCCCAGAATGTCATCGGGGGAGGTTGGCTCCTCAATCCAGAGGGGCTTGAACTCGGCCAGCTTGGACATCCACTCCACTGCCTCGGGCACATCCCAGCGTTGGTTGGCATCCATCATCTGCAAGGACAGACCCTTCATGGTGAGGTGTGCGGCTCCCAGGGAGAAGGTGCTGTCGCTCAGTGCCACCCACTGCTGAGTAAGGCTCCCCTAACATTTCCTCTGCTGAGGCCTACAGGCAGTGTGAACAAAAGCAGACAAAGAGCAGCCTGAGACTTCCGCTATGGATACCATCTTTTGGAGGAGATGCGAATTGTTTGCACAGCTGCTGGGATGTGCAGAAGTGCCCTGGGCATCCAAGAAGTGCTCGCTGGCCCTGGGGCTCTGGCCCCATCTGCCTTTAGATGTCACCCAAACACATGTGTTTTGCAGTGTTGGTTCTGTGTGTAGGAACTGTTCTGTATCACATGCTGAATCATTAGGCACAGTCAACCCTAAGTTTGTTCAATATTCATTTATTGACTATTGGTCACTATGTGTCTGGCATAATAAGTTACCTAAACTCAACCATTAACAAAGCACCTGCTCTGCTGGGTACCTTATGAATTTTGCCCCATTTGATATTTATTACTCCATGAGGCAGCTCATATTAACCCATTTTACAAATGAGAAAACTGACATGCAGAGAAGTTAAGTAACTTGCTCAAGAACAAGTCAACAGGGAGTCTGAGTCTAGTCCTCTCTTGTCGCAGGCCCTGGCTCTCTGGGTGCTGCTACCCCTCCTGGAAGCCAGGTGCTGGCTGTGCTGGCTTAAGAGATGGCCCCTCCACCCCCGACCTTATCACACTTGGATAAGACAGACACAGACTTGGAAATCTCCATAGAATGTGCTAGGTGGTAAGAGCTCCCTCACATGAAGCTATGAGAACCAGAGGACAATATATTCAGGAGACGTTTTTATCATAAATTATTTGGATCAGGATGACTTCATAAAACAAAAGCAGCACTAATTCATGTATAAATAATGGAACTTCTGATCCTAGGTCAAGGACCCCAAACTTCTATTTTATGAAAACATGCCTCTAAAACTTCATAAAAATATCTTGTGACTTTCTTTTATGAAAATATTTTACACATAATAAGAACTGTTTTGTAAAAATACCAAGTCAGGAAAGACTGATCCTCACGTCTCTCTCAGCCAGAGTCCCACGTATCTTCAACAGTGGTTCCCTGACACCCGCCCACCTGAGCTAGGAGGGAAGATGAAATGATTGACATAACGGGGCCCCAATGGGAGGCTTGGGTGCATCCAAGTTAGCAAGGACTGATCCCTAACCCTAGTCTTATTTAACTACTTATGTGGAATTAAAAAATTTTAAAACTATTAGTCCTCTCAGTTTTTTTGTTTGTTTGCTTTTTTGAGACAGAGTCTCACCCTGTTGCCCAGGCTAGAGTGCTATGGCATCAACCTAGTTCACAGTAACCTCAAACTCCTGGGCTCAAGTGATCCTCCTGCCTCAGCCTCCTGAGTAGCTGGAACTACAGGCACGCACCACTCATGCCCAGCTAATTTTTTTATATATATATATATTTTTTAGTTGGCCAATTAATTTCTTTCTATTTTTAGTAGAGACAGGGTCTCACTCTTTCTCAGGCTGGTTTTGAACTCCTGACCTTGAGCAATCCTCCCGCCTGGGCCTCCCAGAGTGCTAGGATTACAGGTGTGAGCCACTGCACCTGGCCCAGTTTTTGGTGTTTTTTTTTTTTGAGACAGAGTCTTACTTTGTTGCCCAGGCTAGAGTGAGTGCCATGGCGTCAGCCTAGCTCACAGCAACCTCAAACTCCTGGGCTCAAGCAATCCTCCTGCCTCAGCCTCCCGAGTAGCTGGGACTACAGGCATGCGCCACCATGCCCGGCTAATTTTTTCTATATATATTAGTTGGCCAATTAATTTCTTTCTATTTATGGTAGAGACGAGGTCTCGCTCTTGCTCAGGCTGGTTTCGAACTCCTGACCTTGAGCAATCCGCCCGTCTCGGCCTCCCAGAGAGCTAGGATTACAGGCGTGAGCTACCGCGCCCGGCCTTGTTTTTGGTTTTTTAAGAGTTTGCCTACTGTAAGAGTATAGAGCTGTACTTCCTCTAAGTTTTAAAAGTCCCAATGTTCTTTAACCTGTGCTTAAAAGGAGTTGTATTTTGGGCCTGTTCAGAGGCTTCTGGAATATTTCTCAGGTGTGGGAGGATATTTACCAAAGTTTTGTCTGGTCCAATCATGTCTCTGATGAGTCGGCATCTCCGCACGTCGTCCTGCACATCGGCACCGACCTTCACCTTAAACCTGTGAAACGCGTTTGTTTCGGTGGCTTAGCTCTGTCCCTGCCTTGGCGGACACCTGGATTTTCTGCACAGGTGGCCGTCTCTAATTCACAGACCCTGTTTCCTAGTGACCTTTTGCTCTTTTTCTCAATCTTGGGACAAGTCACTTGAAAGTAAACCTGTGAACCTTCTCTCTTTCCTCAGTGTCGGGGCAGTGACTCTCCACCACCTGCCGACGTGCAGGAACTGGAGAGAGTAGTGAGATCTGTAATGCAATTAACTGAGTTTTTGCTGTGCCATGAAAAGGAAGGAAGTACAAAAAAGCTGCAGTCAGAATTGAAGAGGAGACTGGGGCTGATAAGGGTGAGCCACCCCCCACAGCCTGGTTGGGGTGACTACATTTGCAGGGCCCTTTACAGAGAGGTTGCATGAGAGGAAGGCCACAGGAATGGTCTTTTTCCCACGGTGCAGGGGCCTGAGGCTGGGGAGGGAGAGTGACTTGGTCGCACATCTAAGAAGCAGCAGGGTCCATGCAGCTGGAGCCTCTGTGACACAACCTCTGGCCACTTGCAGGGAGCTCTTTAATCTGTTTTGCCCCCTGCCTCCTGTCCACTGAGTCTCTCGTGCTGCTAACAGGGAAAGCCAAGGCCACTATCACACGGGTGACTTACCTGGTCCAGCCATCCCTCAGCGCCTCCTTGCAGAGCTGCAAAGAGAGGAGCACACCCAACGTCACACACAGGACAGCTCCCGATGGTCTGACCGTGACGTCAGCCACTTCTGATCAGAGTTTCACAACCATTATGGTCGGAGCATAAACCAGAGCAACAACTACATGTTGTTGAAATTAAGGGCACAAAGAGCTTGGCAATAGACCATAACTGTTTCTACTTGTAGGGTGACTTTCTTTCCTTATCTCTATAGGAACCACTTCTTTAATTGTCACAACATTCCTGGAAGGGGAATGTAGCATTAATATCCCTCTTTATAAAGCTAGAATATTCTGTGGTGCCCATAGAACTAATGGACGTAAGAGTAACAAGCAGAAGCCAGCCTTTCTATCCCCTCCCCTCTCTCTCCTTCTCCCATCTCCATTTTCCTCTCTCTCTCCCTCTTCTGCTTTCTGAGCTCCAGGTGAGTACAGCATGAGGAGATCAACCGTGTGCCGACTGTGTGCCCCATGCCCGCCATGGTGCTCTGAGCATCACGTAACTTATAGTGTTTATCTGAATCGTCAAAACTACCCCAGGAAATAGGAATTACTTCCCCATTTCACAGTGAGGAAACTGAGGCTTGGCACGGTTAAGTGACTTGCACAATGTTACGCAGCTGGCCCTGCCTGGGAGTCAAATCTTAGACTGTCACCTTCCAGAGCCCAAGCTGGGACTAAGTCACAGAGTTCCCATGTCTACAAGGCGAACAAAGGCTTTGCTTTTGCTTGTATAGAAGCCCTTTCAGAATGAGGCCTTGGATCCAGACTGATTTAGAAAGGCTAACAAGAAAACATTGAAGCCTGTGTGATATAAGAAGAAATATATATTTGGTCTCTGCCCCTGTTCCGGTTTCCCGGCACACAGCTCCTAAAACCTTTGGCATCTCCTGAGTGACGAGTCTCTTCTGTACGAGAACAAGATGGCCCTCCTGAAGGCCCCTCGGTAGCTTTGAGATGGGGGCTGATCACAAGACCAAGCCATGACTGCAGGTTGGAAATCTTGGCCCCATCCCCAGACCTCAGGTGGGGAGGGGAGACAGGTGAAGGTTGAGCTGACCACCAGTGGCTGTGATTTAGGCAGTTGTGCCTACGTCATGAAGCACCCATAACAACCCAAGGCTTCAACCCAAGGCTGGTGGACTCGTGGAGGGTCCTGGGAAGGCAGTATACCTAGAGGGGACATGAAAGCTCCACACCCCTCCCCATACACAGCCCTACATCTCTGCCATTCGGCTGTTCCTAAGTTGTATCCCTTATAACAAACGGGTAAACACATGTAAAGTGCTTCCCTGAGATCTGTGAGCTGCTCTAGCAAATGACTGAACTCCAAGGAGGGGGTGTGGGAACCTCCCGTCTACAGCCGCTTGGTCGGCAGCACAGGCCACAGCCTTGCCATTGGAGCCTGACAGGGGGCGGTCCTGGGGGACTGAGCCCCCAACCTGCGGGGTCTCATGCTGGCTCCATGCAGACAGCGTCAGAATGGAGCAACACAGGACACGCAGGTGGTGTCCGCAGAACATGGGAGAATTAGCTGTGTGGGAAAACACCACACGTATCTGGTGTCATCAGCGAAGTGCCAAGAGGAGAGTAGCAGTGCGAGTACAGAAGGGAAAACCATCTTCTCTGCATTCAGCCTGTCCACAAAACCACGTCCAAATGCCCACCTGCTTCAGCGTGTCATCTGAGTACCCCAGCCAGGCACACGACGTCGTGTAGGCAGGGTAGCCACGTGTCAGCATGTGCTCCTCTGTGAAAACACGACACTCATCGGCAAATGCACTGTCCAGGGACCTTCGGGATTAGAACTCTCTGCAGCTAGGCCGCTGCCGTGGAGAACCCAGCCGTTCTCCTGACCCTTCCCATGCACCCAGCCACCAGCCCAGCCCCAGGCCACACTCAGCCGTGAAAATTCTGAGGTTGTCAAACCCGGGTGACTAGGACACCCCCTTGGCTGTCCCACTCCCCTAGGGCCCTCCTGGATCCTACAGTGTAACGCTCAAGCCAAACTTCCTGTAGCAGTGGCTGAAGCAAACTGTGCAGTCAGAGGCCACACCCAGGATGCTTCGTCCCACAACCCGAATGTCCGTCTGAGGGCCCGGCTGCCCGGCACAGGGCATTGGGGAGGACACCCTGAAGGACAGGGGCACTCAAACATGGATGTTAGCAAAACAAGGAAGAACATTTTCTCACAACCTACCTCTTTCCTTTTTACCAACTTGAGCTTTCTGCAGTATTTCTGGAAAAGATAAAAAGCATCACCTCTTAGACAACAAAGCACACCATCACTGTGCGCACAGCAGAACAGACCAGGAAGCGCCCGGTCCCGTCGCTTCAGCACAACTCACCGTAGGCATCCTCCTCAGTCAGGACGTCGGTGATGTACCTGAAATCTATGCAGGACACCAGCGTCCTAGGGTCCTGGCAGTGCGACAGACAGGAGGGGAAAGGCCTGAGTCAATTCAGAGGCTGACTGTGTTCCTGAGAAGCGCTTACGCTGATGCACCGGGCTCGCCCTTTCCCCCGAAGGGGCCGTTGGGACTGTGTGCGCTGTCTGATTCCGCCATTCCTCAGGGCAGAGTCCTCCCTCCTGCTCTGAGCCCTCGCACCCCCAGCCGGTGCTACTGCCGTGGCTGCTCAAAGGAACACCTGGCACCAGGCCACCACCCAGGGCGAGCTAAACGAGTAGGCATGAACGCCTGTGTCCCCCTGTACACCTGCTCACCCCTCAGGGCCGTCTGCGGTGAACTCGAGGGCAGAGGGCAGGACTGGAGCAGCTCAGCTGCGCAGGGAAGAGGCTGCTCTCCGCGCCAGGCCACGCAGGGCAGCCCTGGGCCCACCACTCACTGGCAGCATGGCCTGGGGCCATTTCCTCTCCTGCCAAAGGGGGATAGTGTGCTTCCCTGACAGGAATGGAGCGGATGACCCGGAAGTACACCAGCCCAGCTGGCTGACATCTCAGCCAGGCCCTGAGATGAGTCCTCTCCCAACCCTGACAGAACAGTCGGCTAGAAAATAACTGGTAGCTCCCTCCCCACTAATGTCTTATGCTGACCAGGCATACTCTGTCAAAAAAAAATTTTTTTTTTGAGATAGGGTTGCCTGGGCTGGAGTATAGTGGTGCCATGATAGCTCACTGCAACCTCAAACTCCTGGGCTCAAGTGATCCTCTTGCCTCCGCCTCCCTAGTAGCTGGGACTACAGGTGTGTACCACCATTTCTGGCTAATTTTTCTATTGTTTTGTAGAGACAGGCTCTCACTATGCTGCTTGGGCTTGTCTTGAACTCTTGGGCTCAAGTGAAACTCCTGCCTCAGCCTCCCAAACTTCTGGGATTACAGGCATGAGCCACTGTGCCCGGCCTGTCAAAAGTCTTAAAAGCTCTTTTGGTCCTGACATTCTGCTTCTTTTAAGAGTGTTGGCATTGAAACAGGGAACAGGATCCCCAAAACAGGAAGTCCACAGGTGGGATCTCTGGCACCTTTCTGGTGGCCCTCAGATCATTCCCTTTTGGTCACTGATCATTCCCATTCGCCTCCTGCACCTCTGTGAACAGCTGACCTTGAGCTTGGACTGCAGCTCGAGATGTCCACATCCTTCCCCTTCCAATGGCCCCCAGGCCACCCTCAGGCACGTCAGAGAGACAACGTGACTTCACTGTCTTCACTGTCCTCTAGGGGAGGAGCGAGGTCTACTGGCCCAACAGTCCTCAAGGCCGTGGTGTTCCTTGTTTTTGATTAATTTTGCTGCCAGTTAATAACAATGGCCTTCATTCGTGGACCAGGGTTTTGGCAACCATCCAAGGCACCGAGGCAGCTGAAGCTCAGAGTGGACAAGTCACATGCTCAAGGTCACTCAGCTACTTAGTTATGAAGCCCAGATTCAAGCCAGCCCTGCCCCGGTCTGAAGCTCACTCCCCCTTTAACTTGCTCTGAGTTTTTTCCTTCTCAGCAGCCAGGTGCTCGTCCCTGCTATAAATAGGCCAAGGGGAAAGAAAACAGCCAAGTGCGTATCTTTAGAACTCAGTGTTAAGCTCTTTCCCTGCTGGAACCGTCTGGCAGGGACTGTAACAGTCTGAGAGTGCTTTTGGAGTCAACATGACCCACTGTGATATCTTAATAGTAACATGTTGCTTTCCAGAATTTATGAAGCACTTTTCTCATTTGGTCTTTAACTCTAGGAGGTTCTTTGAGAAGTTATGACGACTCTCTTTTCACAGTTAGGAAGCGGAGGCTCGGGGAATTGGCACCACGTGTTACAGATTGGGGGGAGGCGCCCCGCTGCACCACCTGCATGAGCACAGCCATCTGTCTGTCTAATATTAGGAAAGTAATACCGTATTTTACTGGGGGGTTTTGTTTTTTTGTTTATCACCACTACAGTGATCAATAGACAATCCTGAATATATTTGCTGATTTTCAAAAGGCAGGTAACCCATGGAATCCCGTAAATTTCATTTACAGAAACAGCTGCAATATTAAGGATTCTACTTACCATGTCCACAAGCAACTTCCAGAGAGGCTTGAAGAAAAAAAAAAAAAAAAAGATTTGTAAAATGTGTGTGTGAAGAACCCATTTTTCTCCTAACAGTAAATGAGCTAGTGACAACTCTGTGTGTCAGACATCTGGTCCACCCACCCGCCTTTGCTCTCAGGCTGCCTGTGCCTTCCACTGTCCCTCTTCTTTCTCCTGCGCCTACAGTTTCCTAACTACTACCAGTATCTTTCTGGGAAGAAAGAAATCAAAGCGATTCTCTGTATTTCCTCTTGGGGGCCTGCTCTGTGTTTGTCTTTCTAGATGGCTGGTGATAGAGGAAGGCAGTGCCTGCTGCTCCCGGGCCACAGGGGTGGCGGTGAGATGAGTCACCTTTCCCTCCTGCTTGGCCCACAGGTCCCACACCGCGTTGAGAACAGCCGCCGTTGCCAGATGCACCACGCCTTTCTCTGGACCAATCTGGTTGGGAAGCAAAGCACAACAGCACTTAGAAATGGAAAAGACAGTTAGGTCTTCTAGCTAGGGACACATGTCAAGAATTAAAGGGCAGCATAGAAACTCACCTAAAGGTTAAGGTTTCTAAAAACCAGTTTCTGACTTACACAAGAGTAGCAGAACTAGCAGGAACAATTTCTGTCTTTTCCTCTATTTATATGTGTACACACACACATTCTTTTTTCTGAACCATTTGAAAGTAAAGTTGCAATACCATGTTCTTTTAACCCGAAATGCTTCAGTGTCTAGTTCCTAAAAATGAAGACATCATCTAACATAGCCATAGTACAATGATGGCATTCAGGAAATATGACATTGATAGAGCACTACTATGTAAAAGGCAGTCCATATTCAAATGTTGCCAATTTTCCCAATAATATACTTTATTTTACCCTAATCTGTATCCCACCCAGGATCACATATTGCATTTAGTTGTCATGTCCCTCGTGTCTTTTTACCTAGAACAATTTTTCTTCTTCTACTTTAATGTTATTGACATTTCTAAAGAGTATATAGGCAGTTGACTATACAGCATCCTTCAATTTGGGTTGGTCTGGACTTCCTTCATGATTAGATTCAGGTTATGTACTTTTTGGCATAAATACTACATAAGTGATGATATCTTTTTGTTTTATTAACATTATTAGGGTTATTAACTTTTACCACTTGGGTAAGTTAGTGTCCATTTGCTGTCTCCACTGTGAGGTTACCATTTCCTTTTCTAAATAAAGAAGTGACTATTGCCCCCAAATCTGAGCATCCATTGATGACTCTGGCCTCAATCAATTACAGCTGTGCTGGCTGCAATATGGTGATTTTCTAATGTTATCATTTCCCTTATATTTATTAGTTTGTATTCTACTGTAATGATGAGTTTCCCTTCTTGTTTATTATCTGAATGTGCTTGTGAATTCTTATTTTATTCAATAGGTTATAAGCCATTACTATCATATTTATTTTGATGCTTCAATTGTCCCAGATTCAGCTAGTAGGAACTTCTTCAAGGTGACACCTCTCAAGGGCAGTTTAACTTGCTCTGCAAAAAGTCAAAAATGAAATCTAAGGCAATATGGTAAGTGCATTCGCCTATGCCCTTCTCTGTGCGTGGACAGGAAGCCAAGCAGAGTTAAGAAAAGATAAACCTGGCATCATGAGACAAAGGCAAAGTCCAGGTTATTAGAGTTATCTTACTGTGGTAGAATCTTTTCTCTAGAGCCTCATGTTTTCATGCCTTGAACTGACAGTTCAAATGCCAACCTACACACATAACAGGTGCTGTGGGCGTCCATCTTTTCAACTTTGCTCTTTTTTTATGTTTCTCTCCCTAAAAACCTCCCCCTGCATCTCCAGTACTACTCACATTATCTCTCAAAACAAGGCTATCCATTCAGTATTATCCACTAGACCACGTTTTCCAACTTAGGGAGTGTGAGATAAGGTACTTAAGAGCAGAGATAGCTCTCAGAAGCCAAATACATTAGATTCAAGTCTTATAGATGGGAGTTGATCAGCTTAAAACACTGATGATTTAAATGGCTCAAGCTCTTATTTATCTGAATAAAACGTTTTACTTCAAAATTGTATACCCATCTCTACTTTCACATTTGTTGCTATCCATGGACAACTTAGACCTTAGTAATACTACTTATAAAAGCATTTTATAAAATAGGTCTCTTACCCATCTGAGCTGCCCATCACTTGTGAGCTGCCTGTAGAAGCCTCTGAAGTCACCAACAATGTCCCTGAGGTCCTTGTTAAGCACATGGTGGGCGAGAGCATTCACAGCACAGACAACTATTAAAAAAGGATTTACTTCTTGTTTATGTTTGAATACAAAGTCAATAAATTTAGACATGAAAACACCACAAACTAATGTGAACATTTTATGAAAAAAATTTAAATGTAAAAGGTCTATGCTTTTTTGTTTTTTTTTTGGAGACAGAGTCTCACTTTGTTGCCCAGGCTAGAGTGAGTGCCGTGGCATCGGCCTAGCTCACAGCAACCTCAAACTCCTGGGCTCAAGCAATCCTCCTGCCTCAGCCTCCCGAGTAGCTGGGACTACAGGCAAGTGCCACCATGCCTGGCTAATTTTTTCTATGTATATATTAGTTGGCCAATTAATTTCTTTCTATTTATAGTAGAGATGGGGTATCGCTCTTACTCAGGCTGGTTTTGAATTCCTGACCTCAAGCAATCCGCCTGCCTTGGCCTCCCAGAGTGCTAGGATTACAGGCATGAGCCACCACGCCTGGCCGGTATATGCTTTTTAAAACTGCTACAAATATGTCTTCTGTGGTTGTCATAACAAATATCACATAAATAGAATAGCTAATAATCCACATACTGAGCTAAATTTCCTGAATAGAGGAAACACATTTTGATTAGTTGTCACTGAACAACAACCTTTGATCTGCAGGTTTAAATAATGTTCCCAAATTATCTTCCTATTCACTTTGTAAAGTGTTTGAACAATCAGATCAAAAGACAACTCATGGTAGTTCATCCTACCTAAGAAATAAGAAATTATTTCTTAATAAGAAATAAGAAAACTTATTTTCTAAGTCTCTTCTTATTCCTAAGAAATAAGAAAACTCTTTTTTTAAGAGACAGAGTCTTGCTCTGTCACTCAGACTGGAACATGATCATAGCTCACTACAACCTCGAAATCCTGGGCTCAAGTGATCCTCCTGCTTCAGCCTCTCAAAGCACTAGAATTACAGGCATGAGCCACCATACCCAGCCTTGATTTACAGAATTAAAAAAAGAAGAGAAAAGAAATCTTTCCATTATTGACAAATATAGAAAATGCCATGAATTAACAATATAACACACTATTAAAGATTAAATGAGGCTGGGTGTGGTGGTGTTACAGCGAGTGGTTCCGAGGACAAACTGAGTGGTGGCAGGCTCAGAGGGGTCTCACCACCAAGTTACGAGCCCCGTATACCCGATTTTTCCCACTTTTATTAAGTTGAGGTGGTCCCAGGGGTGGGGTATCAGCTCTAGCAGTTTAGTTGAAGTGTCAGGTAATAGGTTTAGTGTTATGCTGATGCACCATGTAATAGGTTAGTTGCCGGGCCAGGTAATAGGTTAATATGCTGACGCGGGTCTTCCGTGAAGGGGTCTCAGGTGGCTGATGTGCTAAGTAATAGATGGGGGTTTTCCTTATCAGTGTTTCATGCCTATAATCCTAGCATGTTGGGAGGCCCAGGCTGGAAGATTGCTTGAAGTCAGGAGTTTGAGACCAGCCTGAGCAAGAGTGAGATCTGTCTCTACAAAAAAATAGAAATATTAGCCAGGTGTGGCACTCCTGTAGTCCCAGCTACTTGGGAGGCTGAGGCAGGAGGGCCACTTGGGCCCAGAAGTGTGAGGTTGTAGTGAGCTATGATGATGCTACACTCTATCCCTGGCAACGGAGTGAGACCTTATCTCAAAAACATAAAAATAAAAATAAATTAAATTATGAATTTACAATTAGCATAATGTTTAAATATAAAATGTTAAAGTCCATGAAACATTTTCACAAATATTACATTTCTCACTATTGATTTACTTGTGATATACTACATTTTTAATAAGTAGTTGGAAGGTTAAACTTAATTTGGGTCAGCATTACCAATTATTTCATGTTTGGTGTTTTACTTTAAAAGGCTAATTTATTGTGCTACTTAAGATGAAGAATAAGTAACAAATAATATGGGAAAGACCCTCGATTCTTTGCCCAAACCAGAAAACATCTAGTCTATGTGTGTGTGACCAAAATAACTTAGCTTCAAAACAAATAATTTATTATAAAACGTTTTGATAAACTTGTTTGGTGTTGCCATTCCTTCAATAGTAAAATTTTTAGGTCATTTAATAGGATGGTTGTAGAGGTGTAATCAGATCCTATGGGAAAGACATTTTGAAAGTAGAACCATATGCTCTTAGGACAGGTCTGGCCTCTGTGTGGGACAACTCTCAGATGGCTGTGGACTTGCTATTGGATGTAGCAATTAGGGCTAAACCAGCCATTTCAGGTTCTAGGGCTTTTGGCATACACCATCATTCCATTCCGTTTATTCATTCCCTAGAATTGTGAGGAGACAGAATTCTCTTCACGCCTTGATGGTCAAGCTCTTGGATTAAAGAAAACCTGCAGAGTAAATCAGTGACTCATAGGAATATATTATTCTCTACATCAAAACTCGGTCTCTTGGATTTGTTGCTATAAATCCCTGACTGAAGCACACCTCTTGTTTGCATGACGATAACAAGTGGTGATCTCATAATTTATGGCTCTAAGTGCGCAAGTAGCACTAATATATTCATTCATCTATAGAATGTGGATTTTCCTTGCTCAACATGAGGCTACTGTAAGAAGTTAACTAAAATGTGCTACACTCAGTAGAAATTTGGGTTGTGGTGTCTGACTCCAGTGTGGAGAACAGGCCACTTCAGGTTTGCATGTGTGATGGGACGGGTGGGAAATTCATCTGGAAAAAACTGGCCCTTGAAGGCAGCTTATTGCTGACTCAATCCAAGGGTTTTCTCTTGTGACTCTATCTTCCCAGAGACCTGAATTCCCTGGGACCCTCCAGCACTGGAAGGACATTCAGTAAAGCCTCTGGATGGCCTGGGGGTGTCTGAGCCTTAGTGGTGACATGAGCCCATATAGCTTTTTTTTTTTGGTCTACTTAAAAATTCTTCCTTTTTCACCTCTTTTTCCTACTTTTTTAAAATAACTAAATTGGTCTACATTGTACATGTCATTACACATGTCCAAACCCACAGAATGTACAACACCAAGAGTAAACCTATTATAAACTATGGACTTAGGGTGATTATGGCGTGTCAATTGTAACCAATGGTTCATTCTGTGGGGAACGCTGATAGTGTGGGAGGCCGGGCATGTGTGTGGACAGGGGTATATGGGAAATCTCTTTAACTTCAACTCTATTTTGCTGCAACCCTAAAACTGCTCTAAAAAATAAAAGTGTTAAAAAAATCCATAAACAAAGGAGGAGAAAATGAATATTATAATAGTTAAGTAAATTTAACAAAAACATGAGTTAAAAAATACCCAACAAAAACCTACAGTGGATGCTGGGATCACAAGTGTGTAGGCATGGGAGGCCCTGGGGTTGGGAGGGGAGATCCTGCTTGCTGAAGGCTTCTGGGAACCCCAGGGCATGCTGGGAACATGGGTGCATGGGGACGGGAGGCCCTACTTCCTGAGGGCTTCTGGGAACCCCACAGCATGCTGGGAACATAGGCAGGCTTGTGGGAACAACAACAAAAAAACCCCACACTGGTCTATTCTATACATTTAAAAAACAACCTTCTGTCTTTCTATCTCTCTCCCTCTCTCTCTCTCTCACACACACACACAAGCACAGGAGCACTCTCTCCACAGTAGGAAAGAGAGCATTATTTTCCTCTTTTCTGGGTTTTTTTTTTTATTTTATCATAAAAGAATGATTAGGTAAGCTAATAAAGGCCACAGGAGAACCAGGATGAGCTAATGGAATTTTTCATCTTTAGCACGAGTGCCGAGTAATACATTTAGTGAGACCTCAGTGAGTCACCTGAAATATGTAGCAAGGTTAAAGTTAAAATGGGTCCTGTCATGTTGTGGTCTGAAAAAGGCGGAAGCCAACATCATTAGCACACAAGAGCCATTTATTAAAGTGATGAAGAGATGGATATTGATTTACTCCTGCCCGAGTCGTCCACCAGGACAGCTGGGTGGGGCTGGGAGAGGAGAAGGAGGGTCAGTAAAGGTCACAAGCCCTGAGCTTGGCTACCATCCCAGAAGAGCTGCTTATCTGTGTCAGTGCTCTGGGTCCCTCTATGTGTGCCTAAGTCAGCAAAGTTCAAAGTCTCGGCTGTTAACAGAGAGTGGTTCCAATGGCCTATCCCATAATATATTTTGTAAGTTCCCTGAGTTTTATGCTACCTTTGAGGGCCATGCTGTAGGGTTTGCAGTATGGAGAAAGACAGAAGCTTCATAAAGTACTCAACTTACAGCCAGGGGACAATTAAAGTCGCAGAATAGGCTGAAACACAGCTCACAAATCTATCTTGGTCGGCAGTTACTACTTTGGGGAAAACTGTAACAGTAAATTATTGACTTAATGGTGGGGAAGGAGGGACTGAATCACAGCCTAGTCTCCTCTATCTGCCTGATAAATTTCTATTTATTCTTCAAGACTCACCTCAAAGCACTACTGCTGCTCTGAAACCTTCCCTGAGCTTCCTGGACAGAGTGAAGAAATCCCTTCTCTCTGTGTAACTTGTACACACTTTTTAAAACCAGTAATTCTCACACAGTATTCTCATAGTGCAGTAATTCTGCACTATGATCATTTCTTTTATGTCTGTTTCTGCATTAAGTTGTGTGCTCCTTGTATGTCTTCTGTATCGCTCTCTCTTTTTAAAATTACTTCTCTGGGTGCCCGGCAGAGCACCTGATACGTAGGAGCACTCAAGAGGAGTCTGTGAAGGACTGACCTGTTGTATGGCTGACCACCAGCCCCAAGAAGAGCTGCAATAGGATCCAGTGAAAGTTCAAGAAAGGTTCCCTTGTCATTCACATACACACATGCACGCACGCACACATACTCATGCTTCTTTTATCTGCTTGACAATATTAAAATCTCTCAGTTGGGCAAGATTTTTATTCTACAACTATCGAGAGGGCAAATATCCAGGGGAGAGGTCTGCCTCCCATCACGAGCAAAGTTAGAGAATCTTTTTCCCTCCTTTCCAGACCCTTACTCTTCAATCTATGATCACTTGGCTTTGGCTCCTAATGATTTCTTAAAACTGATCTGGCAAAGGTCACCTTTATGGACTTCTTGAATTTTGAACCATGCACACATAGTATGTATTCAAGAAAAGTTGCACTTAAAAGTTCTAAAGAGTCCAGGCGTGGTGGCTCACGCCTGTAATCCTAGCACTCTGGGAGGCCGAGGCAGGAGGATTGCTTAAGGTCAGGAGTTCAAAACCAGTCTGAGAAAGAGTGAGAGCCCATATCTACTAAAAAAACAAAGAAATTAATTGGGCAACTAAAGATACATAGAAAAATTAGCCGGGCATGGTGGAGCATGCCTGTAGTCCCAGCTATTCAGGAGGCTGAGGCAGCAGGATCACTTGAGCCCAGGAGTTTGAGGTTGCTGTGAGCTAGGCTGAAGCCACGGCACTCTAGCTTGGGCAACAGAGTGAGACTCTGTCTCAAAAATAAACAAACAAACAAACAAACAAATAAATAAATAAATAAATAAAAGTCCTGAAGAGAAAGTGCTTCGGGCAGTCAGGAGGTTCTGTTGTGACTTGCTAAGTAGCTGTCTAGACCAGTTTCCTTATCTCTAAAAAATGAGTGAGCCCAAGATCACCACTGAGATCTCACCCTGCTCTGAGAAGAGTGACATTATATTCAGTCTCTTCAGTATAAGAAAACTGAAAGAAAAAAGAACGACTTATACATGGCTCAGTGGGTACCCTAAAGAGTCTGCTCTTTTCCAGACGAGACCTCGGAGATTGGGCAGGGCCAAAGGCCTTTTCTGCCATGAAATTAAGTGAAGTAGAAACCAACTCCAAAAGTTGAAATGTTTTGCAAAGCGAGTAGATTGTGCACACAACAGTAAGCTTGCTACATAAGCTCACATCTCCCTCTCATCACTGTGGGTTACTCAGCTATTTCAGGTTATAAATATTCTACAGTGGCCGAGGGCTAAAAGCAGGTGAATAACATCCTCATAGTTATCATCTGAGACAGATCCAAGGATTTTCTAGCACCAGTCTATAGATGACTGCAAGGAGAAAGGCTAAACTCTGCTACTTTCTAATTTCTCCCAGCAAAATAAATAACAAACCACGAAACACCGTTTTTACTCACTTTGAGTAGTGTACAGAGAAAAAATTAAAGGTCAGAACTGAAATCTAAGTGAAAATTAACCATTCTGGAACCATAAGGGAATTGTCAACTCACCAACTTCAGTGCCTTTTCCCAGAGTGAAGGTAATTCCATATCCCTTGAGTCCATCGTCCGCATCCGTCTCTATGACGACATAGGCAGCCGAGTAGTCGGGGTCTGTGTGCTGCAGGAGAGATGCCCCCAACCCAAGCAAGGCAAACATGAGAAACCAGAAAATAACCATGAGAGTGACCTCACATAAGGACAGACAGTGCCTCAGGGGCTATGCAAGAAGAGTTCCAATTGACAGAACCATTGGTGTACCCCAAAGAACACCGGAGCTCTGGCCAGGCGCGGTGGCTCACACCTGTAATCCTAGCATTCTGAGAGGCCGAGGCAGGTAGATTGCTCAAGGTCAGGAGTTCGAAACCAGCCTGAGCAAGAGTTGAGGCTGAGGCAGAAGGATTGCTTGAGCCCAAGAGTTTGAGGTTGCTGTGAGCTAGGCTGACGCCATGGCACTCACTCTAGCCTGGGCAACAAAGCGAGACTCTGTCTCCAAAAAAAAAGAACACAGGAGCTCTGAATGGACAAAAGGATGCCCTCCTGGAGGATCCAAATTATTACAACAAGTGCACTTGAGTCAAAAATTGAGGTTTGATTTTAAATCCAGAAGTTTTCGCTCTCAGCTAGCTGTGTCAGTTCTTTGAATAGAGTTACATTTACAAGTAGCTTTACATTGAAGAAGCCAAGGTTTCAGGAAGCTCTTTTTTTTTTTTTTTTTTCGACTTTGATCGTACTGTCGAAACAGGAAGCTCTTACATGAAATTGGACTGATTTCCCTTGCAGCAGTTTATAGCAGAGCTGAAAATACAATGGGATAAGTTCAGAGGAGACGACTAAAGAAAAATGAAGAAGTAAAGCTTTGAGACCAATTAACTCATTTTTTTTGTTTTATTTTATGTTATTTTAACACATTAAAGCCACATGAGTTGTATTTAACTCACACTAGTTTTGAGCCCGGGGCCTCATGAAGCATATGTAATTCACACCTCTCCACCTTGGGAGCATATAAGTCACACACAGAAAACAATAAAAAATAACAAATTTTCATTAAATTAGAATGGATCATTTTGTTTTCAAAGTTTCTATTCTATATTTTAGTAATAAAACACCATGCCCCAAGGAAAAAAAAATTTTTTCTAGTGTGGCAATGTGTTAACTTTCTACTATCAAACAGTATTTTGATAAGTGTTTATTGATCAACTGTTACAAAACTCAATGCCACTTATTGACGTGGGAGATGCAGAGTTTTTTTCTTTTAAATACAAGTCTGTATCCAGAAATTTATCATACAGTGGGGAGAAAAAGCTAACTCACAGAACCAAGTGAGAACAAGCTAAGAGTACAAGGTTGTGTGCTGAAGCATGGGTGCTTGTAAGTAGCACCGACGTTCAAGGTGGAGGAAGAGCAAAGAGGAAGTAGAACTTGAGGGAATTCCTGAGGGGACAAAGAGGCAGATGAAAGCACCAGGAAGGGGAGCTATACGAAATCCAGAGGCCTTTGCAGAAGAGAGAAACAAAAGGCCCGTGAGGGCACAAAATCAGATAGGTAGCATGGGGTCAGATAACAGAGATCTCAGAAAACAAGGCAGAAGATCTGCTTTGTTTTTGAGACAAAGTCTCGCTCTGTTGCCTGGGCTAGAGTGCCATGACATCAGCCTAGCTCGCAGCAACCTCCAATTCCTGGGCTCAAGCAATCCTCCTGCCTCAGCATCCCAAGTAGCTGGGACTACAGGCGTGCACCACCACACCCAGCTAATTTTTTTTCTATTTCTATTTGCCCAGCTAAATTTTTTTTTCTATTTTTAGTAGAGACAGGGGTCTCCCTCTTGCTCAGGCTGGTCTTGAACTCCTGGCCTCAAGTGATCCTCCTGCCTCAGCCTCCCAAAGTGCTAGGATTACAGGTGTGAGCCACCTTGCCCAGCCCCCCAGGCAGAAGATCTGAATGTGTTAATAAGGGATGTAGGATGCAACTATTGAAGAATTTTGCATAAAGTTATGGCAAACAATTTATTACTGTTATTATTACAAAATATTAATTGTGCCAGGCATACTATTCTAAGAGCTTTACATGGTTTAATTTAATCCTGACAACAATATTATAAAGTAGGCGGTATCATCCTTATCTTAGAAAGGAGGAAATGGAATTTTAAGAAGTCTAAGTCGCGGTGTGGTGGCTCACACCTGTAATCCTAGCACTCTGGGAGGCTGAGGCGGGCGGATTGCTCAAGGTCAGGAGTTCAAAAACCAGCCTGAACAAGCCCCGTCTCTACTAAAAAATAGAAAGAAATTAATTGGCCAACTAATATATATAGAAAAAATTAGCCAGCATGGTGGCGCATGCCTGTAATCCCAGCTACTTGGGAGGCTGAGGCAGGAGGATCGCTTGAGCCCAGGAGTTTGAGGTTGCTGTGAGCTAGGCTGATGCCACAGCACTCACTCTAGCCTGAGCAACAAAGCGAGACTCTGTCTCCAAAAAAAAAAAAAAAAAAAGAAGTCTAGTAACTTGTTCAAAGTCATATCACAGTAAGTTATGGAGGCAGAATTCAAATCCCCGTATTTGAGGGTGGGTGGGGGTGAGGGACAGGGAGGTGACCATGATGGACAGGAGTCTGGTGTCAGAGCCCAGTGGTGGGAATTCAGTGCCAGGCATTGCTGAGCACCAACTGCGTATCAGAGATAGCGCAGCTTGCTGCAGGGGTACAGACACGCCCGCCACAGAGGAAGTTACAGAGGAGGCATGGCTGCAACAACTCTATCTAAGGCAGAACATGCTGAGTCCCTGGGAGAGACGCAGACTAAGAAAGACAGGCCGAGAGCACTGGCTGAATGTACTCGACGCTGGAGAAGGCTTCATGATGAAGTCAGCATCTGAGCTGGTGGGTCGAGGAAGGGGAACTTTTGGCAGTGGGAAGGGGGCACAAAGGACCGGGCAGGGAAGAACATCTTAGGCGAGGTGGCAGTGCAGTGCGGGTAGCAGAAGGGGAAACCAAAGGAAGGGCTGGAATGTGTTGAGGGCTGGTGACCACCAGGTTTAGCCAAGCCACTGGGCTCCTGAGGGGGAGCTGAGATGAGGCTGAGAAGGAAACGCCAAGAATTAAAGAGCTATCAGAAGTTTCTGAGTCACAAAAAAAGGAAGTGATAGAAAAACGTCACCTTTCACCAAAAGTCATGAGGGTCAGAAGGACAAGATGAGCCCAAAGTGACTTGAAGCTGTCGAGTCCCCGTGACTGGCAGAACGAGCCCGGAAGGGTGAGAGGGAGAGAGCAGCAGCTGGTGGAAGATGATGAGTTCCGGTCTACACAGCCTGTGTTTAGCATGAAGGTGAGAAGCCCCACAGGAAGGGTCCAGGTGGCAGCCGGACTTGAGGTGAGATGGCAGATCTGTAAGTGAGATCTGGGGCTCTTTGGCATAAAGGCAGGCACTGGAAGCCAAGAACAAGCAAAGGGCCCTTAATAGGAGTGTGCAGGGAGACAAGAAAGGCATTGAGTCTGAGCCTGAGAGAGGGAAGAAGGGGTCAGCGTCAGGAGGAGGAGCAGTAAGAAAGGCAGGACACTGGTCCGGAGAGATGGCGGGAAGAGGCGGCAGCAGACAGCGTAAATGTAGCTGAGGCTGAAGGACACTGGAAGCAGAAATAACGAGGACAATTCCAAGAGAAGGAAGGAAACAGAAGCTGACTTCACATTGAGGAGGAAGCAGACGGAAAGGACGGCAGCAACAGGCATGGAGCAGTAATTTCGAGTTAGGGGAGGAGGGGCAGACACAGAAGGCAGCTAGAGAGGTGTTAGGGCCAAGCGCAGACTGTTCCAAAAGGGGAAGCCCTGTCTGTGTGGAATGGAGAAGGAACCATGGAAAAGGAGAGGCTGCAGATGAAAAGGCTGGGGCGGGGTTGAGAATGGGAGCCTCCGCAGTCATGAAAAGGAGGGAGGACACAGGAGAATAGATTATCCTTGCAGCAGGACATGACTTAGTCAATAAAGGGAAGGATGAGGGTGCATTTGTCTTCAGTCTTCTCAGTGATACACTAGACATCTTCTAGCTGCCGAGGGTACAGGACTGGGCGCTGGAGGGGAGACAGAGGAATCGAAGAGCCACTCCAGGGAGCTCGTAGACAATGAGAAAAGAAGAGGAAATGCATTGCTGGGAGGTGGCCAGGGGTCCGCTGGAGCTGGGCTGTGAGCTAACATAACAGCCCTGCAGCTCTCTGGAAGCTTGCTGAGTGCCTGGATAAGTGAGCAACTAGTAAATGCCTACAGGCCTGAGTGCTCCTTGTTAGAAAACAAGGTGGATAAGAAACCATAGCAGGAACCTTTAGGAGATTTTGAGGATAGTTTCAGGGCTCCTTCATGAAAATATCCTGCTTCTGATCAGGGAGGCAAACTCTGCTGCTAAGTGCCAAACGTAGCCCAGTATGCCATGAGGGTGCATGAAGCCACCACCATGGAGAACTGCAAAGTAGCACATTCTATCAAGAAGGCACTTGAGGCCGGGCATGGTGGCTCACACCTATAATCATAGCACTCTGGGAGGCTGAGGCAGGAGGATCCTTTGAGCTCAGGAGTTAGAGACCAGCCTGAGCAAGAGCGAGACCCCTGTCTCTACTAAAAATAGAAAGAAATTAGTGGAACAACTAAAAATATATAGAAAAATATAGCCAGGCATCGTGGCGCATGCCTGTAGTGTTAGGGATCGACCTTCCACAGCCCCACCGGACAGAAAAGCAGAGACATCGAGGATGTAATTACACAAGAGGAGGTTTATTTTCTGGCTAGCCAGGGTCCAAGCCCCAGAGCACCAACGCAGTGGTCACTCTTGCAGGCAAGGACCCCGACTGGGGTTGCAGTGTGCCTTTTATCCCTATGGTGCATACGCTATGCAGTGGCTGATCACGCGTGGATCATGCATTGACCTTTAACATGATTGGTTGGCTGGCAGCCCCACTATACAGGGGTCCGAACAATGCGAAGTTGGTGCAATCAAGCAAGCAAGCAACGGTTTCCATGGCAAGCAAGCAACAGTTTCCAGAAGCCGGATGTTAGTTCTGGCTTCACTGGGGTGTGGGCCTTGCAGGTGTGCAATGTCTCGACCCCGGCTTCACTGGGGCGTGGGCCTTGCAGGTATGCAATGTCTCGACCCCTCACAGTAGACCCAGCTACTCGGGAGGCTGAGGCACAAGGATTGCTTGAGCCCAGGAGTTCGAGGTTGCTATGAGTGAGGCTGACGCCACAGCACTCTGGCCTGGGCAACAGAGAGACACTCTGTCTCAAAAAAGATTAAAATTAGGCCGGGCGCGGTGGCTCACGCCTGTAATCCTAGCATTCTGGAAGGCCAAGGCGGGAGGATTGCTTGAGGTCAAGAGTTCCAAACCAGCCTGAGCAAGAGCAAGACCCTGTCTCTACTATAAATAGAAAGAAATTAATTGGCCAACTAAAAATATACAGAAAAAATTAGCCGGGCATGGTGGCACATGCCTGTAGTCCCAGTTACTCGGGAGGCTGAGGCAGAAGGACTGCTTGTGCCCAGGAGTTTGACGTTGCTGTGAACTAGGCTGATGCCCCGGCACTCACTCCAGCCTGGGCAACAAAGTGAGACACTGTCTCAAAAAAAAAAAAAAAAAAATTAGGCCGGGCGCTGTGGCTCACGCCTGTAATCCTAGCTCTTGGGAGGCCGAGGTGGGCGGATTGCTCAAGGTCAGGAGTTCAAAACCAGCCTGAGCAAGAGCGAGACCCCGTCTCTACTATAATAGAAAGAAATTAATTGGCCAACTGATATATATATAAAAAAATTAGCCGGGCATGGTGGCGCATGCCTGTAGTCCCAGCTACTCGGGAGGCTGAGGCAGAAGGATCACTCAAGCCCAGGAGTTTGAGGTTGCTGTGAGCTAGGCTGACGCCACGGCACTCACTCTAGCCTGAACAAAGTGAGACTCTGTCGCAAAAAAAAAAAAAAAAAAAAAAAAAGATTAAAATTAAAAAAATTCAAAGAAAAAAAGAGAAGGCACTTGAGAATCAGCACATGACATACACCCTATCTCCCGAAGATAAATGCTTAACTATTTATTAACTTGCAATACAGGTGTCGGATAATCTCCCCTCACCCTGAGGTCAGATACCACTCAGAGCCATAGACATATTCCATTTTTAAATTATTCCACAGTCAACCAGGCTGTCTTAACACTTTACAAACAAAGTCAAGTCTAGGTCACAGTTCCTTCTGTTTCAATTTCCCCATCTGTAAATAGTAATTACGCACAATTCTTATTGAAGGTCTTCTCTCTGTCAGGCTCTACATGTACCGGTATGAAGTGAAGATTATTGCACTCATCGTACAGATGAGAAACCTAGGCTTGGAGAGAGTGTGGCTTACCCACAGCTGCTAAGGCTCAGAGGGGCATCAGCAGTTGCGCTAGATCAGGTGTTTGGAATTTACAAGCCAGTAAAATTTCAAACACTTGGAGTTCCACGAAGGCTTGCCCACTGGGTATTTTTTTTAAAGTCATTTACCATAATATTCTATAAGAAAGGACACATAAGGATTTTAAAAGGCAGGAAGAACTTAATCTCAGAAAAAAACGACATTCTTTTGCCTTTAATAATTTGCTTATTCAGCACATTTAAATGAGAGGCCTTTTTTGTCAAACATTTTGGATGGATGCATAAAGAGCATAGATAGAGTAATGAACACCAATCTGCTGTCCTCTCAGTTTAGGAAGTAAAACATTATGGTGTGAATCAGAGTCCTTGGGGATCCCTGGCTGACCCCATTCCCCCTTCCTCCCTACAGGACCATTTTCCTAACGTTGATGTTTCTCACTAGGGGGTAATGGGGACCAGGCCCCCTAAGACCCTGCACAGAACTCTCCTACTGTATTTGGATGGAGGGGCATTTGGGAGGCGGGAGAAGGTCTTTCCGAAGTTCTCAGTAAGCAAAAAAGTCTTCAGCAATTAGGTAGGAATCAAAGTCCCAGAGTCAAAGTAACTTTATTACATCTCTTAAGACTGATATTTGCTTAAGTCTTACGGTGACAAAACATTTCCATGTTTGCAGGTAGTTTCACAAGGGCGTCCTGCCCTCTCACGGGACCCAGTCACTACGCGCTTGGTGTATCGGCCCGACTGTGACACCTTCATCTCCTAGGTGGGCCCGAGAGCCCCAGAGAGGAGCGCGTCTTCCCTAAGTCACACGCCAAGTTGTGGCGGGGCAGGATCCCCACTCAAAACGCCCAGCCGCGGGCTCCCTGGTCTCCGTCACCGCGGACCCACCAAGTCCTCGGTACGGAAGCAGCCGGCGCTGTACTCTAGGGGTTCACTGGCGGGGACCCAACAAAACCATCTTGCTGTTGTTGCATATTATGTATTTTATCATTGCCAGCAAAACGTGAATCATAAATGTACAACCAGGACATTCTAAACGGCGGCAAAGGGGGAAAAAAAACCAACCAGAAAGAAAACCCAGGAGCGTGGGAGTTTTCGGATACTCACACTGTCTACCGCCCCCCATGCCCGCCTCCCACTTCGCAAAACACGCGACTTCCCGAGTTGGGAGCCGCCCGCCCGCGCCTCAGCGGGCCCCGCGCCTCAGCGGCCCGGCCGTCGCCGGCGCTTACCATGGCGTCCGAGCCGTGGCCCCCCAGCGACGTGGGGAAGCGCACGTCGCTGACCGCGAGCCGCGACACCCTGCCGCGCACCATGGCGACGCCGGCCGCAGTCAGTGCGCGGCGCCGCGCGGGCGGCCGGGGCGAGAAGGGCGCGGCGGGCGCCCATTGGCCGCGGGGCGGGGCGGCCGCTCTCGTGGGCTCGGTCCCGCGCGAGCTCAGGGCCGCTCCCCCGGCTCCTCCCCGCGCGCCCAGCTTTCCCGCCGTGGGCCCCCGGCGCTGGCGGGCGCTGCCCCCTGGCGGGTTCGCGCGGCCCGCGGCCCAGGAGGAGGCCCCGCGCCCGTCGGCGCCGCCGCCTGGGTTGGGGACCCGCCCGGGAGCGGCGCCCTGAGGAAGCAGCACCGGCCGGCCGGGCGCGTCCGCGGGACGCAGATTCCCGCCAGCGGCGCAACTCCCGACCCTGAGTCCTCTGGTCGCCGCCTGCGCGCCCCGGGCAGCAGGGAGCTAGACGAGCCTAGGTCTCCGTCAGCGCCTCCGCCTCCGTTTGCCACCCGGTGAATTAAGAAGCGGGTCATCATTTATTACACCCCCGTTTTTGCAGTGCTTTAAACACCTCACCTCTCACCCGCCCAAGCCTGCCCCCGAGGGCCCTCGCTCTTTTAAAGCGGTAGCCAGGTACTCAGTCCAGCTGATTCTGGTCCTGTGGGAATTAGAGCCCCGGGTTGCTGTGTCTTCTCATTTTCCAGAAGTCTGAAATCCAAATGCCAAATATGAAATACCCTGATTTCTAGTTGTTCTTAATTTTTATTTTTTTGAGACAAGAGCACTGTTCCCCGGGCTCCCTCACAGCAATCTCAAACTCCTGGGCTTAAGCAATCCTCCTGCCTCAGCCTCCCGAGTAGCTGGGATTGCAAGCGTGCACCGCCACGCGCCACTGATTTTTTTTTCTATTTTTAGTAGACACGGGGTCTTGCTCTTGTTCAGGCTGGTCTCAAAGTCCTGACTTCAAGTGATCCTCCTGCCTTGGCTGAAATATCCTGACTTCTAAACATTAGCATTTAACTTAATTTCTTTTTTCCAAAACACTGCGCAGGTGAAACAAAACAGTTCAGTGGCCCCATGGCTTGGTGGCTACCTGCTCGTCCTGATTGGATTTTGTCTCTCAATATAATAGACATTCACCTGGGGAATTAACCCTGTAATTGTCGTCAGTCATATTTGCTTCTGGGTCTGGAAGTTTATTTCTGAGATCAAGTTTTAATCAATCACTGATGGAAAGAACCTAAAGGTCCTCTAGAAATAAGTAATTTGGAAAGCACAGTGGAGAGTACAGGTATATTATTTATCCAAACCTCCTAACAACTCTGTGAGGTAAGCAGGGATAATCTATTCCATTTTACAGCTAAAGAAAAGATCCAAGGCTTAGCACCATGGCTCACACCTGTAATCCTAGCACTTTGGGTGGCCCAGCTGGGAGTATCTCTTGAAGTCAGGAGTTCAAGACCAGCCTGAGCAAGGCCAAGACCGTCTCTACTAAAAATAGAAAAATTAGCCCCATGCAGTAGTATGCACCTATTGTCCCAGCTACTTGGAAGGCTGAGGTAGGAGGATCACTGGAACCCAATTTGAGGATGCAGTGAGCTATGACGGTAACACACTGTACTCTAGCTGGGTGACAGAGCAAGACTGTCTCAAAAAACAAAAAAGAAAGATTCAGAAGGGTGTATTGGATTTTCTGTAAATGTATATTGCAAAATATAGGGCAACCACTAAAAAAGTAGTTTTAAAAAAAGTATAACTGATACTCTAAGAAAGGAGAGAATATAGAATCATATAAAATCCTCAATTAAAACTAGAAAGGGCAGAAAAAGTAGAAGACAAAAATAGGAAAATAAAAACCAGGGAAACACAGAAAACAGTAACAAATATGGTAATTATTAATCTAACTCTTAGCAGTGATCACTTAGAATGTCAATAGTCTAAATGTACCAATTAACAGATTGTCACAATGGATCAAAAAACAAGACCCAAAACCATGTTATCTGCAAGAATTCACTTTAAATATAAAGACACATAGAGATTAAAAATAAGTGGATGGTGGTGTGGTCTGAAAGTGTGTATGTTGAAACTTAATTGCCAATGTGATAGTATTAAGAGATGGGATTGGCTGGGTGCGGTGGCTCATGCCTGTAATGCTAGCACTCTGGGAGGCCGAGGTGGGAGGACTGCTTAAGCTCAGGAGTTTGAGACCAGCCTGAGCAAGAGTAAGACCCCATCTCTACTAAATATATATATATATATATATATATATAAAATTAGCTGGGTGTCCTGGTATAGGCCTGTAGTCCCAGTCACACATGAGGCTGAGACAGAAGGACCACTTGAGCCCAGGAGTTTGAGGTTGCTATGAGCTAGGCTGACATGCCACAACAACCTACTCAGGGCAACAGAATGAGACTGTCTCAAAAAAAAAAAAAAGTGGGATTATGAGGTAATTAAGTCATGAGAGCAGAGTACTTATGAATGAGATTAGTTACCTTATAAAAAGGGTTGGAAAGAATAGCATTCATCTCCTTTTGCCCTTCCATTCCTTCCTCCATCTGAGGACACAGTGTTCAAGGCACCACCATCTTGGAAGCAGAGATCCCAGTCCTCACCAGACATTGAACCTGTGCCTTGATCTTGGACTTCCCAGCACCCAGAACTATGAGGAAATAAATTTCTGTTCTTTATAAATTATACAATCTGTGGTATTTTGTTATAACAGCACAAATGGACTGAGACACATGAACAAAGATATATCATGCTAACACTAATCAAAAGCAAACAGGAGTAGCTATATTTATTTCAGATAGCACATTTCAAAGTAAGGAAAGTTATCAATGATAAAGAAGGGCATAATAATAAAGGGGTTAATTCTCCAAGAAGACACACAATCCTTAATGTGTTATATGCCTAAGAACAGAGCATCAAAACAAATAGACAAAAACTTATATAACTACAAGAAAAAATAGATGAATCCACTATTATAGTTGGAGACTTCAATACACCTATATCAGAAATGGGTAAATCTAATATCACCATCAATTAACTGCATATATATTCAACATCTATAGATGACTTTATCTAACAACAGCAGAATACACATTCTTTCAAGCTCACATGGAACATTCACTAAGACAGACCTCATTTTGGGCTATAAAACACACCTTAACAAATTTAAAGGATAGAAATAATATAATGTCTGCTCTCAGATTACAATGGAATTGACCTAGAAATGAAAAGATAACTGTAAAGTCCCAAAATACATGGAGATTAAACAATACACTTCCACTTCTAAATAACACATGGGTCAAAGAGGAAATCAAGAGAAATTAAAATTAAAAAAATTTTTTTAGATACAAAGTCTTTCTCTGTCACGCAGGCTGGAGTGCAGTGGCATGATCATAGCTCACTGCAGCCTCAAATTCCTGGGTTCGAGCAATCCTCCTGTCTTAGTTTCTCCAGTACCTGGGACTACAGGTGTGTGCTACTGTGCTCAACTAATTTTTCTCATTGTTTGTAAAGACAAGGTCTTGCTATTTTGCCCAGGCTGGTCTCAAACACCTAGCCTCAAGCATTCCTTCTGCTTTGGACTCCCAAAGTGCTGGGATTATAAGCATGAGCTACCATGCCAAGCCTAAAAATATTCTTAAGTAAATGAAAACAACCTATCAAAATTTGTGGGATGCAGTGAAAGCACTGCTTAGAGGGAAATTTATAACATTGAATGCATATTTTAGAAAAGAAGACAGACCCAAAATCAATCATCTAAGTTTCAACCTTAGGAAACTAGAAAAAGGAAATCAAATAAAATCCAAAGTAAGCAGAAGAAAAGAAATAAAAATTAGAGAAGAAATCTATGAAATTGAAAACAGGAAATCAATAGAGAAAATCAATGCAAACAAAAGTTGGTTCTTTGAAAAGACCCATAAAATCAATAAATCTCTAACCAGATTAAGAAAAAAAGAGAACACAAATTACTAATATCAGAAGTGAAAGAGTAAACATCACTACAGATCCAATGCACATTAAAAGGATAATAACAGAATACTATGAACAATTCTGTGCTCACAAATTTGGTAAACTAGATTAAATGGACCAATTTGTTGAAAGATACAATCTTCCAAAACTCACACCAAAACCAGACAATCTGAGTAGGCCTGTATCTATTAAAGAAAGTGAATCAATAATTAATAACCTTCCAAACAGGAAGCATCAAACCCAGATGATTTCACTGATGAATTCTATCAAACATTTAATGAAGAAATTATACCAATTCCCGACAGTCTCTTTCAGAAGATAGAAACAGCTACCAGCAGACTTCAAGGTGAAAGATTAATGTTTTTCCCCTAAGACTGAGGACAAGGAGAGGATGTCTGTTTTCACCACTTCTATTCAACATAATACTGTAGGTCCTCACTAGTGTAATATGGCAAGAAAAGAAATAAAAGGCAGATTGAAAAGGAAGAAGTAAACGTGTTTATTCTTAGATGACATGATTGATAATCTTTGTAGGAAATTGTCTTTGTGGAATTTATCAAAATAAGCTACTAGAACTAAAATGGAGTTTAGCAAGTTTTCAGGATACAAAGTCAATTTAAAATCAATTATATTTGATATGCTAGTAATCAAAAATTGGAAATTGAGATTAGAAAACAATACCTCTTACAATTGTGCCAAAAATATGAAATACTTAGGACAAATTTAACAAAAAATATGTAAGATCTGTATACTGAAAACTATGAAGCATTGCTGAGGACAATGAAAGAAGACCTAAATAAATGTAGACAAATTTTATATTCTTGGATTGGAAGATTCAATATTGTTAAAATCAGTTTTTCTCAAAATGAGTATAGATTCGATGTAATCTCATGTAAATCCCCAGCAGGAATTTTTGAAGAAATTGACAAGTTGATTCTACAATAAGTGTGGAAATTTGAATAGCCAAAACAGTCTTGACAAGGAACAAAGCTGAAGAACTTAAACTACCTGATTTCAAGACTTACTATAAAGCTACACTAATCAAGTCAATAAGACAGACATGTAGATCAATGAAGCAGGAGAGTCCTGAAGTAGACCCACACATATGTAGTCAGTTGATTTTTAAAACAGATGCCAAAGAAATTCAATGGGTAAGACAGTCTTTCCAACCAATGTTGCTGGAGCAATTAGATATCCAGTTGGAATAAAGAAAATAACACTAGACCCTTACCTTATGAATTATCTCAAAACAGAGTAAATGTCAGGAGCTAAAATTATAAAGTTTCTAAAGAAAACATAGAAGAAAATCTTTGTGAACTTGGGTAAGGCAAATTTTCTTAGGACACAAAAAGCCTGAATCATAAAAGGGAAGAAATGATTAATTGGACTTCATCAAAATTAAAAATGTTTTCTCTTCAATAGAAACCATTAAAGAAATGAAAAAGCAAGCTGCACATTGGGACAAAAATATTCGCAAAACATATATCTAATACAAGACTTGTATTCAGAACATTAAAAGAATTACAACTCAATAAGATGACAAACTATTCAATAAAAAGATTAGACACTCCACAAAAAGATTCCACCAACCCAAAAGACTTCACCAAAAGATTAGACACTCCACCAAAGAAGATATATGAATTTCCAATAAGCATATGAAAAGACTCATACCATTATTAGTCACTAGGGAAATGCATACTAAAACCACAATGATGTACTACAAACACCTACCAGAATGGCTACAATTGAAATGATTGGCAATACCAAGTACTGGCAAGGACGTGAAGCACCTGGAACTCATACAGTGCTGGTGGGAGTATGAAATGGCACAGCTTCTTTGGAAAACAGCTTGGCAGCTTCTTGGAAAGTTAAATATACATGTAGCATACAATTCAGTAATCCTATGCCTATGTATTTATCAAAGAGGATTTATTTATTTATTTTCTTGATACAGACTCTCACTCTGTTGCCCGGGCTAGAGTGCCGTGGCGTCAGCCTACCTCACAGTAACCTCAAACTCCTGGGCTCAGGCAATCCTCCTGCCTCAGCCTCCCGAGTAGCTGGGACTACAGGCATGCGCCACCATGCCCAGCTAATTTTTTCTACATATTTTTAGTTGGCCGATTTCTATTTTTAGTAGAGACAGGGTCTCGCTCTCCCTCAGGTTGGTTTCGAGCTCCTGCCCTTGAGCGATCCTCCCGCCTCGGCCTCCCAGAGTGCTAGGATTACAGGCGTGAGCCACCATGCCCGTCCTATCCAAGAGGATTTAAAGCCTTTGTGTACACTAAAAACCTTAATTGAATGTTCACAGCAGCTTTACTCATGATAGCCATAAACTAGAAACAGCCTAAACTTCTGTCACCTGGTAAATGGACAAAACCAGTTGTGGTATGTCATATCCATATCCATACAGTAGCCACACAATGGAATGTTACTGAGCCTCGACAAGATGAATCTCAAAAGCATTATGCTAAATGAAAGACACCAGATGCAGTGACTACATACGGTGATGCCATTGATATGAAATCCTAGAAATGTAAAACTAGTGATAGAAAACACTCAGTGGTTGCCAGATGTCAGGGGTGAATAGAGGAGATTGACTGTCAGGGGGCATAATGGAACTTTCTGGAATTATGGGAATGTTCTATATCATGATTGTGGTAGTGGTTTCATGACTGCATACATTTATCAAAACTCATCTAGGCCGGGCGCGGTGGCTCACGCCTGTAATCCTAGCACTCTGGAAGGCCGAGGTGGGCGGATTGCTTGAGGTCAGGAGCTAGAAACCAGCCTGAGCAAGAGCGAGACCCGTCTCTACTATAAATAGAAATAAATTAATTGGCCAACCAATATATATAGAAAAAATTAGCTGGGCATGGTGGCGCATGCCTGTAGTCCCAGCTACTCGGGAGGGAGGCTGAGGCAGGAGGATTGCTTGAGCCCAGGAGATTGAGGTTGCTGTGAGCTAGGCTGATGCCACGACACTCACTCTAGCCTGGGCAACAAAGCGAGACTGTGTCTCAAAAAAAACCCCAAAAAAAACCCTCATCTAATTGTATACTTAACATGATGAATTTTATTGTATGTAAATTATACCTCAATAAAACAAAAATGTTGCTTTAGGGCTCTCTCCTCCTCTTTGAATTTGTTGATTCTAAGTTTGAATTCTCTGGAATTACACTTACAACTCTGCAAGAATTTTCTCTTGTATTTCCTTTGGACTGGGTTTCTTCTGGTTCCAGGAGTTTCTCAAGATTTCTGTTGGACTGATGCTACCCTTTTCTAATTTTCTAGCAATAGAAAGGATTACAAAAAAAACCAACCAAACTAACAACCCTTTGGTCATTGCAAGGCATTTAGGATGGAAGGAAACACAAAAGCAAGTATTCTTTTTGCTGTCTAGTTCCAGTGTATCTTCTCAATGTTTTAAGAGACAAGGGCTTTCCTTAAAAAATAGTGCAATTATGAGTAAAGAAATGAATTATATTAACTTTGTTTTTATTAGTATCATTGTCAATCCTTTTGGTCAACTGCAAAGTTTTGTTTTTTATTTCTCTCATCCCTATCATCACTTAGACTAGAGGGAATTTTGTACTTTGGATTCTCAAAGTCCTCCAGCTTATTCAAATTAACTTGACCTTTAAGATCTAAGTGAAGCTGGACTGAACCCCTGCCACACATATGTGAGAAATCCAGCGTCCCTCCAAGTATCTCTGGAAGTACTTGGTGGACTTATTTTTCCCCTCCTCACTTGATTCAGTTTCTGTATTTGCTGATTTATTCATTTCTTCACTGTATTTAAACTAAGGTGTGAAACCCACACCCTACCCTTTTGTGTACTTTGTCACTATTCCAATTCTGGCCATTACCCCAATCCCTTTATTTCCCGAAAGGTCACTGACCCATAGCTGAGTGTAGCCGATTTGAAGAAAGGTTGTGGGTAACCAAGGAGGGCCCTGCAAGCACCCTAAAGTCCTAGACATTTGTCTTTCTTAAAGGTCTGGGGACTATTCCTGATACTGAGGAATTTTCACATTGTCTGTTTAACTTCTGTCGTTTTACTATGTTTCTGTCGTTTTACTATTTTTCTTTTTTCTCTTAGAGACAGGGTCTCTCTCTGTAGCCCAAGCTGGAGTGCAGTGGCATGATCATACCCTCCCTCCCCAGACTCCCCAGTGGCTAGGACTATAGGTGCATACTACCACATCTGGCGTTTTTTTTTTTTGGGGGGGGTAGACTCTCACCTCGGCCTACCAAAGCTCTGGGTTTATAGGCGTGAGCAATTGATCTGCCTGTGAATAGCGCTGCACTCCAGCCTACGCAACACAGCAAGACCTTGTCTCTAAATATATATGTATATAAATTTAGTTTTAAAACTCTTTTAAAGATTCCAGTTTTGGAGTTTTGAATATTCTCAAGATTTGGTATGTTCTCTCCATAGTTACTAAAGTCTTGTAATCTCACTTTTAATACAATATTGTGTATGCTGCTACTGTACTAATGTTACTGTTTTGTATAAACTGTCACTTTTGATATAATAGTTTCCTAATAAATACTTTCTACTGATACAGCTGTTGGTATTATGAGTATCAGTAAGGGTATTAATTGGAAACAGATGGCACACTCAAATGAAGATAAAAGAAAGATATTTACAAAGAGGTGTGCAATATACGGGAACCACAGGTATTAATGCAGTAGGTGGAGTTAGGAACAGCAAAATTGTCAACACTCCTAAAACAGAAAAGATATGTAATGGGAGTGCTAGCAGTCCTCAAAAAGAAAAAGGGGACAATGTAGGAGAGGCCATATTGAGAGGAACTTTTGGTTGGCTGAAGGACATAGCCAGCCCAAACTGACAGGGAGGGAGCCTGAGCATAAATACCTTGGCCTCTCTCTTTCTGGTTTCCTCCAGTCTTCTGCTGGAGCTCCTCATTGATTGGCCTGACACCACAGCAATCCAAGCAGACACTGAAGGAATGGCAGGGAAGAGCCGATTTTAGAGAAATAAATGCTGTTGAGTACATATCCTGTTTCTCAACTCTGCACGTTAATTTCTTTTGTAACAAGATGGGGATCTGGTCTGCAGCACACAGGAATGGCATCCTTATAGCAGTGTAACCAGACGCAAGATGAGACTCATTTCCCAACTCCATACAGAAAGCTTGCAGAAGAACTTTACCATGAGATCTGAATGAAGATTTGCATAAATGGGATGGGAAGACTTGATTTGGAAAATGCTAATTCTTACCAAATTAGTTTATAAGCACAATGTAATCCCAACCAAAATATCATTTGAATTTTTTTGGAATATGAAAAATAGAAGTCTACACTTGTTCAAGAATTTGTCAGGAGACCAAGATTAAAAAAAAAATAGTAAAAGGAACTTGCCCTATTGATTATTAAAATAGATTATGAAATGATAGTAATTAAAAGTATGTTGATGGAAGAAATAACAAGTTAATTGGATAAAACATATGTGTGTAGATATGTGAATAAATGCAGGAATCCAAACCAATTGAGTGGGAAATGGATTAACCAATAATTGGTGCTAGGAAAATTATATGGGGGAAAAATCATGCTAGGCCCTTAAGTCATATTTTTTTTTTTTTTTTTTTTTTTTTTTTTTTTTTGAGACAGAGTCTCGCTTTGTTGTCCAGGCTAGAGTGAGTGCCATGGCGTCAGCCTAGCTCACAGCAACCTCAAACTCCTGGGCTCGAGTGATCCTTCTGCCTCAGCCTCCCAAGTAGCTGGGATTACAGGCATGCGCCACTATGCCCGGCTAATTTTATATATATATATCAGTTGGCCAATTAATTTCTTTCTATTTATAGTAGAGACAGGGTCTCGCTCTTGCTCAGGCTGGTTTTGAACTCCTGACCTTGAGCAATCCGCCCGCCTCGGCCTCCCAAGAGCTAGGATTACAGGCGTGAGCCACAGCGCCCGGCCTAAGTCATATTTTATACTCGACTTTCAAACAAACTGAAATGTTAAAAAGAAAATAGCATAAACAGTAATATAGATGAGATAAATATTTCATCTTGGGGTGATAAGAAATTTCTAAGCTTAAAAAAGAATGAATAGACTTGACAACACAGAAGTGAATAACTTAAATGTCAATAATTACATGTAAGGCCGAGTGCGGTAGCTCATGCCTGTAATTCTAGCATTTGAGGAGGCCAGGAGTTCAAGACCAGCCTGAGCAAGAGCAAGATGCCCGTCTCTACTAAAAGCAGAAAAATCAGCCAGGTGTGGTGGCACGTGCCCATAGTCCCAGCTACCGGGGAGGCTGAGGCAGAAGGATCACTGGAGCCCAGGAGTTTGAGGTTACAGTGAGCTATGATGATACCACTGCACTCTACCCAGGGCAGCAAGACTCTGTCTCCAAAAAAAAAAAAAAAAAAAAAAAAAAAAAAAAAATTTACATGTGAAGTTAAAGGCAAACAGCAAACTAGAAAACATTCTTAAATTGAGCAAGTATTACTACACTACAAAAATACTCAGTCAATGTTTACTAAATGAAGTGTTTACATTAATTAATGTTACTTTTTAGAAATCCAGGAAAAAGTTATTAACAATTTTAGACAATAAAATAGTAAAAGGTAATTCACACTATTACCTTATTTAAAATAATAAATGTTTTTGATTGGCCATTCAAATTTAGCAGCAATTTTGTTTTCATAATATGTATAATAAAAGAATTGTAACACAGAAATAGGTTCACACATTTTTCATTTTTACAAAATTAACTCCTTTAAGGTCAAAAGTGGTCATTCTATTTTATATCCTTCACATAGATTCTCTATAAATAGCTTCACTCAAATCACTTAGGTTTCTCTATTAACTGTACTTGCTGGTATAATTTAAAAAGAAAGAAAATACCTGTAAAAATAATGTTACTTACCTGACATGGAAGATTAACTACATAGAATGAGTTCAATGTTCTGAATTTAATAAAGAATTGATTTAACTCTGCTCAGGAGTTACAAGTAACTGAACATTTTTTTCAATGGTAGAATAAATTCAGAATATACCAAATTTTTAAAAACTAATGAGAAAATATGAATAGCAACTAAAAAGATAAATAGGTGCATTCAATGAGAATTTTTATTTCAATTATCCACAAAATATTATAATACTTTATAAAAATATTAAGTTTTAAGCTACCATTATTCATTAAAAAAAGTATGCTAGGCTGTTTTTGACAACTTCCTTTTTTGGTAAAGGTTAAGTTCCACATTAAGACACCAAAGACAAAAAGCTGTTGGAAGAAATCTTCAAATGTACAAAGTTGTTTATTTTTCTTGGCAATTTAAAAATACATAACAACTTAAAATGAATACACATTAAGTTAGTGTTTTATCCTTACTATACAATTGTTATTATAAAGAACTGCTCCATTCAGTTAAAACCTAATGAACACCATCAACTTTTCCTGGCTTATTTTTCTGATCATAATTAGTATGTAATTTTGTTACCTTTTTAAAAATGCTTAGAAAAATTACAATATCATAGTTTACATAAAGCCTTTTAAAAATCTCATGTCACAAATTGTAGATATTAAGGGTAAATTACAATGACACTTTTCTTAGGAAGACCCTCTTGGTAGAGGAACTCAATACTAAGCAGGTTACGTAAACAGAAAAAACCACCACAATTTTTAGTACCAGAACCATTGCCAACTTGCATGATGTTCATTTGTCACATTTTTAAATAGTTTGAATTTGAACACATATACCATGGCACAGAATTTTAAAGTTAATCTATTAAATCAGGTAAGTGACGGTAGTTAAAAATGATACCCTGAAAATATAAGAACCTGATATGCTTTATTTAAAGTGTAGATATAAAGGAATATTTTTAAAACACAAATACCAATATCAGTTCACTTCTTCCATTCCTTAGACACTTAAAGTAGAATACTGCTATCCCAATTCATATTTTGGAATTTCTTTCTGATTTAGTCATAAAAATCATTCTTATTGTATGTTTCACTTTTGCACTTGAAATGGGCAAAAATTGTTCCCCTTTTCACTACTGTTACTATTCAGAATAAGTTTTCCTCCCCAAATAAACTATATTCTAAAAGGGAAAAAATGATCACCAGTAAAGTATATTTAAAAAGTGATTGTAGATTCAAACATGGATTTGGAAACTGGAGTTCTAAAAATGTTTTGCATAAAACTGTGTCTCACTGGAATTAGTGTGAAGGCTTAACTTCACTATTTGGAGGCCATGACACTTATTTAGTGTGGATGTTAAGAAAAATTAGTTTTATAGTCCTACGTTATAACTCTTAAAGTCTCAGAAAATAGCTAAGTGAGGAGCCAGCAAAGCCATTTTGTCACTCCATGGCATCAACATTAAACATTATATTCCATCCCTCTACCTGTAAAACTTTCACATTTTCTTTTCTCATATTTCTTTTAAATACATTTTCCTCTCTGTCTATATTCAATACAATCAAAAGTGCATTTAAGTCCCTGTATCTTGTGATAGTTTCTATTTGTGGCACCCATCACCGTAAAAACATAGTAGCAACATCTCACAGTACCAAGTCTATTTTTTTTTTTAAAAAAAGGACTATTTAATTACAAGCTGGGCCTTACTTTTCATGCTCTTGAAAGATTAAAAGATTTCCCCTTGGATTGGATAGTTCAATTTCAATTATATACTGCCTTTAAAAAGAAATCAATGCAACCTTATAAAAGATTAACTCACTTTCTAGTTACCTTCATTATTCTAAATTGAACTCTTCAGAAAATGACTGAACTGAAAATTTTCTTATTCTACTTTCCAATTCCATGAATATGAGTGATAACATAGTGCATTATACTTTCAAATTCCACTGTTGTGGTCTAACATATAACTGAGTTTTAGATGCTGTTTATTTTTCTTTTATGTTTCTGAAAAACCTGGCCCATTTCCATGCAAGAGGTGGCATATTTATTAAGATTGCATACTGACTGTTTAACTTAGGAAAAACTTTTGAAAATAACAAATGTAAGACATTTTTAAAAACTGGAATGGAATTATTTGGTCCCATGACATTCCTTAATTTTAGATTTTATTATGGTATAACTTTTTATCTCCCAAGTTTTGTCTATAACAATAAATAATTTTTTCTTAACAATTCTGAGTTTGGGGAAGAAAAGAAAGGAAATGATTTTTAAGCAGTAGCCTTGCTGCTCTTCATTACCATGCCATCACCCCCACTGTCATCAGTATCTTAGTTCTATGTTCTTTGGACCCTGAAATAAGTTGGAAAATTCATCATTGGTACTTTAGAGTTTAACACTCGGGGGAAAAAAGTGGTTTTGTGCAACCATTTCTGGTATTCCAGTTTACCATTAAAAACATGCAGAGTAAAGAAGATTTTCTTCTTTTGATTCCTGTACATAAGTGAGAAACTCTACACAAGTTCTTTACATTTTGGCAGATTTCTGCATATAAAATAGGCTACTTGGATTATAAATTTTCTCCTGGCTGGTACTGTGGCTCTGTAGCAGTGAAGTAGTCTTCTAAGAAGGACTGAATATATTCAAACGTCGGTCTTTCATCAGGGTCCTTCTTCCAACACTGATTCATCAAGTCATGGAGGGATTCTGGACAGCCCTGAGGGCAGGGCATCCTGTATCCTCGTTCCACCTGCTCCAGCACTTCACGGTTTACCATACCTACCCGCACAAGAGTCAAACATTACAAACATAAAAACAATCCTACCACTGCTAACAAAACAAAACAAATCCCCTATACTAACTGATTCAAGGTATATTAAGTTTAGTGAAATGAAATGATTCTTTCAACAGACAAAGTAAATAAATTCTAAATATCAGAGTATATCAAGAAGAGCTTAGAAAATGCTAATCTGTGTTTCCACATATCTAATTTTTTTTCCCCCTGAGGCAGAATTTGGCTCTGTCACCCAGGCTAGTGTGCAGTGGCATTATCATAGTTTATTGCAACCTCAGTTCCTGGGCTCAAGCAATCCTCCTGCCTCAGCCTCCTGAGTAGCTCAATTTTTTCTATTTTTGGTAGAGATGGGGGTCTCATTCTTGTTCAGGCTGGTCTCAAACTCCTGACTTCAAGTGATCCTCCCACCTTGGCCTCCCAGAGGGCTAGGATTACAGGTGTTTTTTACTATTAAAAAATACTGTATGAGTATTACACTTTGAGCTTTTCATCTAAGTAAGTAGTATCACCTTCATAAATGAAATCCAGTACATTTTGCCAACCATGGAAATATAACCAGAAGTTGTTAGGAAGAAGCAGAAAAGGAACATGGGAATTAATGTTCAATAAGAGCTTACTTACTATAATTGAAGAACTCTTTTCTCCACTTTAATGCTTTTTTATTTTATGCTTATTATTTTAATTGACTGTTAAGATCAATTGAAATATATCTGAAGCTACAAAAATAACTTCTAATCACCAATATCTTTCATTCAAAATTTGATCCTTCATAATTATCTGATAACCAGAACTATTAAATTATTCTATGCCAACAGTTATGAAAGCAACAGTTGGCAAAAATGGCATCTAATGGAAATACCCTCTATTCAGGAAGAAAAGTGTGTCCTATAAGGGAAATTCTGAGCTTCCAAATAAGATACAACTCCCTGAGCACAGTGGGAATCAGGTCTGTCCCTACCACTTCTCAGTTATAAAAGCAAAAAAAGGAGACTTGAAAGATTATAAGATTGTCAATATCTAAAATTCAATGGTACTTATTATACCAGTCACTCTGCCAATAATTTGAAACATTTCTTACTTGCCTGCATTTGCCAAGGTTTATTATTGTCCCAAAATAAGATTAGTAGACAGAAGCTGTTGCTTTGAAATGGACAGCCTGCTGTGGGAAAAGCTTTTCTGAATCCTCTTCAAATTATCAAAGAAAGACAATGATGCTTATATATCTTTTTCTTCTGTAAAGACTGTCAATGTACAAATTTTGATTCTTATCTGAACACTTAACTAGAATAACCCAATTATATTTTTATGTATTTTGAAACTGTTAGTTGCATACTCATTTTGAATTTTTATGTTTCCCTGTTGAACTGACCCTTTTATCCTTATGAAATATGCCTTTTTGTCTCTAGTGATATTTCATGCTTTAAATTCTGTTACACGGGCTTTCTTGCAGTTAGCATTTACAGAGTTTCTTTTTCCATCCTTTTAATTTCAATCATTTTGAATACCTTACACAAAATGTGTCTCTTATAATATTTATATATATTTAAGATCCAGTCTAATCCGTCTTTTAACTGAAATGTGTAGTGCACTTACATATAATTATAGATGCAGTTGGGTTAAACTCTACCAACTTGAAATCCAGTACATTTCACCAACGATGGAAAATATAAATAACTAAACTATTATATAAATAAGCTATTTGTCTCATCTATTTTTTCTTCTCTTGCTTTTTATTGTGCTTAAGCCAGCATCCTTCATCATTCCATTTTTTCTATTAGCTTTTTATGTTACCATCTTCTATTACTATTTTAGTGGTCATCACTGAGATTACAATATGTGTCTTTGGCTTATTATACTTTAAATAAGTACTTTTACACTTTCTAAACAAAAGAAATATGGAACAGTTTATCTGTTACTCCTTTATCTCCTCTGCCTTTTTGTGTTATTGTCATATATTCTATTTTTATAAACATTTTTAATTCAGTAAGATATTTTTATTGTATAGCGTATTCCTGTCTATTCACTTCAGCTGAGCAAGAACTCCTGAGCACTCTGTAGCCTCTGAACTATGCTCAACTCCCCAGCCTTCCAGTGGCTATTTCCTGTTAGGTCTCCCAGAGCTGCTTCCTTCAAATATGAAAATTAGGAGTTGACCAAGGACTTGAGGGATTTTTTTTTTTAAGACAGGGTGCCTGGGCTAGAATGCAGTGGCCTCAACATAGCCCACTGTAACCTCAAACTCCTGGGCTCAAGCGATCCTCCTGCCTCAGCCTCCCAAGTAGCTGGGACTATAGGCTTGCACCACCACACTCAGCTAATTTTTCTATTTTTAGTAGAGATGGGATCTCACTCTTGCTCGGGCTGGTCTTAAACTCCTGACCTCAAGCAATCCTCCCACCTCAACCTCCCAAGATGCTGAGGGGAATTTTTAAACAGAATTTTAGAGTTCTTTTCCAGTGGCTCCTTCCTCTCTGGGACCCTGCCCTCCAGATCCCAGCATTTGGATCTCTGTTTTGCTCACCAAGAATGATGCTGTATGGGCTTCTTTGCCATATACCCTTTTAGAAAAAAATGCTTTCAGGGAGACAGCTCATATAAATTTAGGGCTTAGCTCATGTGCTTTCCCTGTTTTAAGGATCGTGGCCTTCATCAGTTGCTGTGCAATGGCAAAACAGTTCTTTTCAGCCGGGCGTGGTGGCTCATGCCTATAATCCTAGCACTCTGGGAGGCAGAGGTGGGTGGATTGCCCAAGGTCAGGAGTTTGAAACCAGCCTGAGCAAGAGACCCTGTCTCTACTATAAATAGAAAGAAATTAATTGGTCAACTAATATACATAGAAAAAATTAGCCGAGCATGGTGGTGCATGCCTGTAGTCCCAGCTACTCGGGAGGCTGAGGCAGTAGGATTGCTTGAACCCAGGAGTTTGAGGTTGCTGGAGGTAGGGTGATGCCAGGGCACTTACTCTAGCCTGGGCAACAAAGTGAGACTCTGTCTCAAAAAAAAAAAAAAAAAAAAAACCAGTTCTTTTCACATTCTAACTTCTGTAGCAGTTTGCAGTGGGATGATAAGTTGGATATTAGTTGTGGCCAAGACTGAAAGTTCCTCATGTCCAGAGACTTAAAGTAAAATTACTTAGCATGGCTTTTTTTCCCTCCCAGTCATGTTTGCAGGTATGAGTAGGTAGAGCTGGATTTATCTACTGCAGTGATTTTGCTAAGCAATAGTGATGAAATGAGAGAAGGGTAAAGGGCAAAAGTAAATGCAAGGGAATAATTATACTGCTTAACCATGGAATGTAAGGATTAAAGTGGTTTCATGAAGGGGGTGAGAGGCAGGAAAAGGTGGCAGAATCAATGGATTAAAGATCCTGGTAGTGTCAAGAAATTGCTAGGGTTGGGGTAGAGAGTTAGCTGGGAAGATGGGAGGTGGTGATTAAAGAGTGGATACAAGGAGCTGAGATTAAGAGAGGACTGCAGTTATTGATAACCTTACAGTTTAAGATATGAACATGAGAAGACTGGCAAAGGTAGAGTGGAAGACAAGATCACGGAGGAGAAAAGTTCTAACAAGTGACCAGGGTAATGGAAAAATCATGGATATGTATATTAAGATGACCATGAATTAAGACAGGAGAGGAGTCTTATTAAAGAGGGCAAAGGTGAGTCATTATTAAGTATGAAGAACTTAAATATGAGTATCAGCAAAAAACAGCAACAAAGGAAAGTGGGTGATAAAATCTGATGGCACTAGATCCACAGTTGGAGGTATTGGGGAGGAGGAACATGCTAGATAATACGCAAAAACTGTAAGGTTAGCATAACAATTTTTCCCGAATATTAAATTTTATAGGTTTTTATTCTCTTCAACTATTAGGAAACTTCAGTAGAAAAGTTTGAGAAGTAACAGACTAAAAGAATGTTTAATTGTAGCTGAATTTCAAGTGAGCTAAAATATCCCCTTCCCCCAAGAAGCTATATAATAATCTTATTGTTGAGAGGGAAACATTATTTTTCTTCTTTATTAATGACAGATACAATTCTTTTTTTTTTTTTTGTTTTTTTTATTTTTTGCTCAAAGCTTGGTCTGCTCATTTTTTTTTTATTTTTTTTTTTATTTTTTTAAGATACAATTCTTAAAGTAATGATTTAGAAGTATGCTTTGTTATGAGAAATAAGAAAAAGATCTCAAAACAGTCTATTGATAAAACAGGGCAAATATATATTTAGAAAAATACACCAGTCACACTACTAGAAATTACTTTTGAGGAAGTAGAGGTGACCCAGGATTACTTTGGTGGGGGGGAAAGGGTGGCAGAAATGACCCAGGATATTTAAGATATGCTTATTATCTTAGAGAATAGTACAGATAAAACGCCCCTCAGGAAATGTCCCATGGGAGAAAGCTGAGGTGAATGCAGGGCATACCTCTGTGCCCACCCTGTCAGGGACTGTGGCTCATTGGCTGCTATCCATTCAATGCCAAAGTAAAGGGGCAGGGAGATGCCCTTTCCCCCCCTTCTATTTCTGTTCCTATGAAACTCCTGATACAGTCACTGCTGGGAAAACCAAGACCTAGTAAAATGTAAGCTTACCTGGATATGGCACTCTGCCCTTTGTCACCAGTTCAGTTTGCAGAATTCCAAATGACCACACATCAGACTTTATTGTAAATCGACCATACAGCGCCGCCTCAGGAGCTGTCCATTTGATTGGAAATTTTGCACCTAAAACAATATTGACCATACTGCTTAAATCAATTGTTTAAGAAATCTATTTGTATAAACATCATCCCTGATTAAGAACCTCTGGTCTAAGCCAACAGTTCATAAAATTCTTTGTTATAAAAAGAATTAAAACACATTTATTGGCATGCCACAAGAGTGTAAAGAGGCTATATACAAGTTGCTATATTTATAATGCAAAGAATACCAGTCAAGTCTTCCTTGGAGGAAATAGCTATCAGAAAGCCATAGTGGTATTTACTGTATATAATTCTATGAATAAAATCAATGTTTCTATGATTCTTCTAAGGGTACTTAGAACTACTCTTATTTTATAAAGCCCTGTATGTTCAAAAGAAGATTAAGTAAGAAAAATACAGAACATTAGGTTACAAGCATTTTTTTTTTTTTTTAAAGACAGAGTCTTGCTCTGTTGCCCAGGTTGGAATGCACTGACAGGATCACAGCTTACTGTAACCTTGAACTCCTGGGCTTAAGTCATCCTCCTGCCTCAGCCTCCCAAGTAGCTAGGAGCACATGTGAGTGCCACCACACCTGGCTAATTTAGAGATGGGGTCTTTCCATGTTGCCCCTTGAACTTCTGGCCTCAAGCAATAATCCCTCCTTGGCCTTTCAAAGTGTTGGGATTATAGAAATGGGCCACCGTGCATAGACCACAGCATTTATGTAAAAATAATTTTACCTTGTCTTGCTGTGTATTCATTGTCTTCAATTAATCTTGCTAAACCAAAATCTGCTATTTTGCACACAAGATTTTCACCTACAAGAATATTAGCAGCCCGAAGATCTCGGTGAATATAGTTCATTCTTTCAATATATGCCATGCCATCAGCAATCTTAGAGAAAAAAAACCACAAAACATATGATACAAAGGGAAACAGAGAGAAGACAATTTTGGCTAATGTTTAATCAGATCACTTATAACCATATATCTCAAAAGGAGATAATGGTAAGAGGGCATAGTCTAGGAAATAATAGGTGAAATAGAAAACATTATAATAAAAAAGGCAAGCTAAATCCAGATATCAAAAATCTGACACTATTCTGGAGACCAAGATTTTTAACCCTACAGTACAACGAGTCACCATTAACAGCATAACGTCCTAATGTCTTCTTGTGTCAAAGGCAGAAGAGGTAAATCACAGGGTTATTTAGTGCCTCTAGACATAGGCCATCAAGGTCCCTCGTCAGACACAATGTAAGATATCCTTGTGATAACGGTATCAACCAAAAGGTAGAGGTTGGCAAACTACAGCTTACAGGCCAAATGTGGCCTGCAACCTGCTTTTGTGCAGCCTAGGAACTAAAAACGGTGTTCACATTTTTAAAGGGTTGTAAAAAAAAAAAAAAAAAAAAAAAAAGATGAAAAAAGGTATGAGAGTTTTATGTGGCTTACCAAGACTAAAACATTTACCTGGTTGTTCAACCCTGTTTGCCAACCCTCACTACCATAGTGTCTAAGAGCTTTGAACTCAGGAGCACAAACCAGGCCTGGTATATGATTGTATGTATAGTTTCTCAGCATAAAGTTCATCTAAATTGACGGATCTGTGGACATGTGGATGTTCACTGGGAAGTAACAGTTCTGGAACCAGCATGTCAACCAAAGCCAATAAAAGGCCGTTAGACCAACTACCACATATGTGGATAGGAACTTTTAATAGTTTTCACTATATATTTTAAACAAAAAGTTGAAGAGTTAAAAAGTCCCATTTTTAACTATATATTGCCATCTTATAACAACTCTTGTTTTGGACTATATTAAATAAAAAATTCAGCATATACTTTAGATTACTGATATTTTCTTCGGAATAGCATTCGTGCATTTTAATTTTCTTAAAATTTATCTGTTAAAAATACATATAGACTTTATATTTGTGAAGCATATGTTTTCTATATTTTGTAAAAGGCCTTATGATACAGGATAGCACTAGATGGGGAGTTAGATAGCTGTTTCTAATACTGGTTCTGCTACTAACAAGTCACATGAATTTTAGATACCTTTGGTTTTCAGATACCACAATATTTTTACCATTAGGAGCTCACATTGGATTATCTCTAATGTTCCTTCCAGTTCTAAAATTTCATCAGTTTACTTTACAAGCTAGAATATTCCGCTAAGATTATTCTACATTTTAATGTATATTTTTAATTCAAATTGATACATGTATATATACAAATACCTGAGCAGCCATATCGACTAGCTGTGGAAGCTTCAAATACTTTCCATCTCCTTCCTTAAGGAAATCTAATAAGCTCCCTGTAAAAGACAGCAAGATATTCATGAAAAATAATCAAATCTTACATTAGGACTGAAACAAATACTTTTCTACACCGTACAACATAAAACTTCTTAGCTTTTAATTCTTTCATTTTTTTTTTGCAGTTTTAGAATTTCTGAATAATAATCTCGATTCCAGAAGAATCCTTAAACTGAAATTTTGAAAACTCCTGATAACATATGAAAAAGGGGAACATGCATTAACTTTACCAGATGAGAGGCATTCTTTTCTTGCTTTGATCAATATCCCAATTTTGGTTCAAAAAGTAGTATTAGATACTTAGATATTTTTAAGTCAATCTGAATCAATATATCAGACAACTGGGAATATCTTGGGGTAGTTAAAACTAAATATAGGCAGCTAAATGAGTTGTGGTAGAAGCGCTGCCCTGACCAGCTTCTCTCAATTTTGGCAGAAGGTGCCACCGAACAGCAAAGTACTATGAATAGCAGCAAAGAGAAAAGCTAGAAAGGAAGTCTAATTGCTGTCTCTCTATTACTGGTTAAAAGCTTACTATGTATTTGAATTTAATCAAGAGAAAACATTAGACAAATGCAAATTAAAGCACACTTTATAAAACATAAAGCTGGACTGTTTTCTTCAAAAATAACAATACTATGAAGGACAAAGAAAAGCTGCAGAATGGCTCCAGATTAAAGAAAAATAAAGAGAAATGACAACTAAATGCAATGCATGACTATGGATTGGATGAAGGAAGTGTACTTGGTGGACTGGTCAAGAGATAAGGAAATCTGGGCCGGGTGTGGTGTCTCATGCCTGTAATCCTAGCACTCTGGGAGGCCGAGGCAGGAGGATCACTCAAGGTCAGGAGTTCGAAACCAGCCTGAGCAAGAGCAAGACCCCGTCTCTACTAAAAATTGAAAGAAATTAATTGGCCAACTAAAAACATACATAGAAAAAATTAGTCAGGCATGGCGGCATGTGCCTGTAGTCCCACCTACTTGAGAGGCTGAGGCAGAAGGATTGCTTAAGACCAGGAGTTTGAGGTTGCTGTGAGCTAGACTGATGCCACAGCACTCTAGCCCGGGCAACAGAGTGAAACTCTGTCTCAAAATAAAAATAAATAAATAAAAAAAGAGAAGGAAATTTCCAGGTGAAGGAAATAACATGAATGAAATCATGAAAACAGGGGCAAGAAGATCTGTCCAGAACAGTGGGTTTATGTTGGAGTACATGAGACAAGGAGTTTGGACAGATTATGGCAGAAGGTGCCACCTGCCAGCAGGTCAACTGCTAAGTAACTGAATGCCAAAATGAGACACAGTTTTTTTTTTTTTTTTTTTTTTGAAACAGCATCTCACTCTGTCACCCCAGGTAGAGTGCAGTGGTGTCATCATAGTTCACTACAACCTCAAACTCCTGGGCTCCAGTGATCCTCCTGTCTAACCCTCCCTAGTAGCTTGGACTACAGGCACATGCTATGATGCCTGGCTAATTTTTCTATTTTTTGTACAGACAGTGTCTTGCTCTTGCTCAGGTTGGTCTCTAACCCCTGAGCTCAAGCAATCCTCCTGCCTTGGCCTCCCAGAGTGCTAGAATTACAAGCTTGAGCTATCACACCTGGCAGGAATTACAGAGTTTTAAAACTAGAAAGTACTTTTGTTATCTTATTCTAAATTTCTGATCTGTGAATAATTCTGCCCAGTGATCTGACAATATAGAATTTTACCATGTTCTCCCAATTAAATAATTATTAAACTCAATATACAGAGCTAAATGGCTAAATGGACCATTACCCTTTTACCTGCTTTACATACATACATGTATTTATTAATTAGAGACAGGGTCTTATTCTGTCTCCCAGGCTGAAGTACACTGGCATAATCATAACCCGTTGTAACCATCCAACTCCCGGTTCAAGGAATCCCGAAAGTACTAAGACTACACAGGTGCATGCTACCACACCCAGCTAATTTTTTTATTTTATGTTTTTTGTAGTGATAGGATCTTGCTACATTGCCCAGGCTGGTCTTGAACTCCTGGCCTCAAGCAATCCTCCCACCTTGGCCTCCCAAAGTGCTGAGATTACAGGCATGAGCCACTATGCTTGGCCCCTCCATTATCTTTTTTTTTTTTGAGACAGAGTCTCACTTTGTTGCCTAGGCTAGAGTGAGTGCCGTGGCATCAGCCTAGCTCACAGCAACCTCAAACTCCTGGGCTCAAGCAATCCTGCTGCCTCAGCCTCCCAAGTAGCTGGGACTACAGGCATGCGCCACCATGCCCGGCTAATTTTTTCTATATATATTAGTTGGCCAATTAATTTCTTTCTATTTATAGTAGAGACGGGGTCTCGCTCTTGCTCAGGTTGGTTTCAAATTCCTGAGTTCAAACCACCTGCTCGCCTCAGCCTCCCAGAGAGCTAGGATTACAGGCGTGAGCCACCGCGCCCGGCCTCCATTATCTTTTCTAAGCTACCAATACCTTAATTGAAACTTCCTGTTTCTCCCTTCCTATTCTAGTTCATTCAGTACACTCTTTGACAAGGCATACTTGGCTACTGTTGCAGGAGAAATTCTTTCCAAAGAGTGTTTGGGGGCTTTAGTTATGTTTTGGCTATTAATTATTAGGCTGTGGCAGTTCTCAGCTTTTGGTTCCAGTCTCTTTTGAGAGAAAAAAATTTTCCTATAGCAAATGAGTAGCTTGTAGTTGCCCCTGTCACCACTAGATGGAACTACATCATTGGTCAAGATAGACTACTGGAGAGGGTGACAAAATCATTGACTATAGACTACTAACTCAAGAGTTAAAAAAAAATGTGGATCTAATTCAAAATGGATGAGTATGAGGCCTATAGGCCTATTTACTGACTTACTGGTTCTTCTAAAGCATCATTTGTACAGGGAAAAAGAGGGAAGAAGCCAGGTTCGGTGGCTCATGCCTATAATCCTAACACTTTGGAAGGCTGAGATGGGAGGGTTGCTGCTTGAGGTCGGGACTTCAAGACAAGCCTGGGCAACAAGTGAGACCCCCACCTCTACAAAAAATACAAATTAGCTGGGTGTGGTGGTGCACACCTGTAGTCCCAGCTACTTGGGAGGCCAAGGCAGGAGGATCACTTGAACCCAAAAGTTTGAGGTTACAGTGAGCTATGACTGGGCAACTGCACTCTAGGCCCAGGCAACAGAGCAAGACCCTGTCTCAAAGGAAAAAAAAAAGAAAAGTACGAAAGAACATCAACCTTCTCTTCTCTTCTCATTATCCTCTTGCCCTAACTAACCCTGTCACTGAAGATCCCACCTTGTAGTCTGGGGTTTGGGAGAATGGAGAGATTTCAACTGATAGTAGTAGGGGGAAAAAGTTTCTAGAGGTCCTAAGTATGGGGATTATGTTTATATTAAAATGAGATAAAACTAATTTATTTTAACTTTACCTTATTTCTTTGCTTTAGTACTAAAGATGTATCTTTCTGATATTTTATCATTTTAATTAAATTTGTATAAACACCTTTTTTTTCTATATTTCACTTTCCTAGCTATTTTATTTCCTTTAGTCAAACCTACTTTCAAAATAAATTCAGCCTGCCTAATTTTCCTTTTAAAATTTATACTATCTTCTGGAATAACTGCAACTAATCACTAACTATTCCATTAAGCAAAATGTTATATTTCTTCTTTTCAAATGTCTACATAAAAATCTTGAATTAGAAAACACTATACAATAAAAGCCTATATGCAAAAAATAAAAATGAAGACTTGTTTTTTAAAAAATTTATGAACATGAATACCTGTTCAGGTACTAATATACACATACCTTTTGACATAAATTCAGTGACAATGTAAATTGGCTCTTCAGAAACAACAGCATAAAGTGGAACAAGTTTGTCATGTCTTAATTTTTTCATTATCTGAGCTTCTTGAAGAAAAGCTTCTGGCATCATTGTACCTGGTTTTAGTGTTTTGATTGCTACCTTTGTGGTTCCATTCCATGTTCCTAAAAAAAAAATGTGTTTTACTATTTTAATTTATATTTTAAGGGAGTTTAACCCAAAATTCAGTGACCAGCAGTTAGTTACCTTAAATATTTAAACATGTTATCATTAATTGTGGCACTTTAACCTATGGCAAAACAATGACAGGAAACAAAAGTCCAGGCTTCTTACCCATCCATACTTCACCAAAACATCCTTGTCCTAGTTTAACCTCTAGTCGTAAAGATTCCCGAGGAATTTCCCAAGCATCTTTTGCTAGACCTTGAGTCTGAGGTTTCACAGTTGGACATACAGTTGTTAACTTGTGACATAATCCATCAGCATGTTCTAGATAAATGAATAAACTATACTGTAAAATCAATTACTTACAAAAATTAAATATAGCGTATCAATGTTTTAAAAAGCTAATTATGGAAAAATGAAAACATAACATCCTATCAGTTTAAAAACACAAACACAAAAAGGAAATTGTTTGTTTTTTTGCTTTTTGTGTTTTTTTGAGACAGATTCTTAGTCTGTTGCCCAAGTGAGTGCCGTGGCATTAGCCTAGCTCACAGCAACCTCAAACTCCTGGGCTCAAGTAATCCTCCTGCCTCAGTCTCCCGAGTAGCTGGGACTATAGGATCCCATGGCTAATTTTTTCTATTTTTAGTAGAGACAGGGTCTTGCTCTTGATCAGGCTGGTCTTGAACTCCTGAGCTTAAGCAATCCTCCTGCCTCAGCCTCTCAGAGTGCTAGGATTACAGGCATGAGCCACCACACCTGGCCACAAAAATGAAATTGTCCATAAGAAGCAAAATAACTATGTATAAGTGAAACTTTATAATACAATTTAAAGTTATTATTTATTAAATACTTATGTTCCAGTAGTGTGCTAACTCAGCACTTTACAAATATCTCACATAAATGAAGCTTGTTCCCAACTTAAACAACTTTCCCAAGGTCCCGCAGTTAGTAAGTGGTGGAGATGGGATTCAACCCCAGGACTGTCTGCCACCTAAGTTCTGCTTTTGGCCACTGAGTTTATTTATCCCCAAAGTGAATGCTGTCATTAATTATTATGCTAATAACAACTAATTTATAAGAGGTATACCAAAAATCTATAAAAACTTCATTTGGGAGACTGATTTTTAAATAAAGGAGACACAAAGGCTGGTAACCCCAGATTTGCAATGGCTTGACTTGTGAATCCTTGCTTATACAATCTTTCTTATTGTAAATGAGACCCAGTCCCTCCTACTCTAAGCAACCACACAAACTCTCATTTTAACAAAGGCAATTACAAGTGATACCACTGCTAGATAACATGTTTGATCAATGTCAAGATTGCTGGTTGACTTGACAGACTCAGTTTGCAGCTAGCTGTCATTGAAGAAGAAATTACCATGGAAACGTCCTCTCCCTTGGTATTAATCATTTAAAAGACTTTCAGATTCATTCATTCATAATGAAAATTTTTGAGACAGAAAATTTTTGAGACAGAAGACTAATAATAAATACCTTTCAGAGGTCCTTGAAAGACAAGAATGTCTATAGTTGCTATAGGTTAATTTTCCAGGATAAGGAAAATGTATCTTCAGACCAAATTTCATTGGATCTATACTTTAGGAAATTTCAGGTGATCCAGCCCATGCAGGGGAAGGTAATCCAAAAAAATCTGACATAGCTTTATATGTTAAGTGTTTAGTTTTACCAACATAATAAGTGCCCAAAATAAAATATTTGTTTATATGTTTATTTATTTCCATAATCTATCTTGATATTTATATGTTATAAGATGGAACTCCAACGTAAATACTTTACCAATGAGATATAAAAGGACTCAAATGATCATAGTCTGATTTTGGCATATTATATCCAAGAATCCAATTCAAGTACTAAGTATTACCTGGTTCCTCATTTTAAAATAGAATACAACAGACATTTATTGGGTAGGTACTGTGTGTAAAGAAGTGTGTTCAACCTAAAGAGAAATGAAGACAGATTTTGTCCTCATAAAACAGAACACGAGGAAGTAATTTTTAACTTTGAAATATTTACTTACCTGTGTAGTGTTTCACCAATTTCTGCAGAGTATCAAATTGTGCTCGGGTTGTGATATAGTATCCACCATTGTCAAGTTTCCTAATTTTGTAGTGTTTCACATTGTCACCTCTTACCTCATCCCAATCACGAATGGAAAGGGAATAAGCACCTAGAGAAAAAATTAATACTTATTTACTATATCTTTCTCAAAATATTGACCCAATAAATTTTTATGCTTATATTAATATAACAATATTCATACCTTTAGTAGTTTCACTCTCTCTTACTAAGAAAATACCCCGTTGATTCCCGGGATTCAGAAGTAATCTCTCAGCATCTTTTCTTCCCATTTTGCCAAAATACCATCTGGAAAAAAATTAATAGTATTTTGAATTGAAAAGGTATGAGAGTCAGACAAATTATACACAAGTATCAATAAGAATGGAGTGGGATAGGGAGGATGACAAAGAGTAGCTATAGAACACAGCTTAAAATACAGTAAAGGATAATTAAAGATTTTTATTAAATAAGAATATTACAAATATTACCGTTAGAATATACTCTCACATTATTTCCTTGTATTGACTACTCAACATGAATCTCTTAAAATTCTATGTGGCAGTCACAGGAACAGTAAATGGAGAAGGAAGGGCGTTCAAATAACAGATCCTTTCTGTCAGTGACAAATGGAAATATTAAGACTATAATAGGAAGAACAGAAGTAGTTCTTTGGTAGTGTGATCATCTGTACTCAGTAAGATACAAGTATACCATACCCAAATTATTAGGAACTCTAAATTTGTGTGGGTTTGATTAACAATTTTTGAAGTGAGAGTCTGCAAAATATGAAAACGGTTAACATTTTTTTTAAAGTAGAAAAATAATGGAGAGAGCAGAATGATTGATGCAGATTCATTTATGATCCTACTCTAAGTGAATACTATGACATTAATTATTAATTTTCAAGTAACATCTATTAATATGATACATTAGCTGTATTAAGACTGGTATGTAATTCTGTGTGTTTAAAGTTGTGGCTAAGTAGAATGTGCATTAAAACATTTTTAAAATCAAAAGAATGAATAAAATATGAAGTAGTGACATACTCTTCGGCCTGAATGGAATCTGCAGGCGCTACATAATTGCTAGGGATATAACCATTCTTTCCTGTAGCAATTGATCTTGCTTCCCACCAGTCTCCTTCCCTGCAACACATAAAACAACAATCACCACAAGGTAGACTACTGCCCCAAATACGATATATTGCATTGTCATCTTGTATCTGAACTACACAAGAGGTATTACTCCCATTTTTTATTTATGCATTTATTTGAACAAGAATTAAACTCAGGGCTGGGCGTGGTGGCTCACGCCTGTAATCCTAGCACTGTGGGAGGCCGAGGCGGGCGGATTGCTCAAGGTCAGGAGTTCGAAACCAGCCTGAGCGAGACCCCGTCTCTACCAAAAATAGAAAGAAATTAATTGACCAACTAAAATATATATATATACAAAACATTAGCCGGGCATGGTGGCGCATGCCTGTAGTCCCAGCTACTCGGGAGGCTGAGGCAGTAGGATCGCTGAGCCCAGGAGATTGAGGTTGCTGTGAGCCAGGCTGACGCCACGGCACTCACTCTAGCCTGAGTAACAAAGTGAGACTCTGTCTCAAAAAAAAAAAAAAAAAAAGAATTAAACTCAAAGAACAATATTATAAAATGAGTTGCATGAATTAAGGGAATAAGACTAAACAAAAGCACAATTGCATACTTGTGCTCCAAACCAAAAAAAAACCCAAGACACTATACACTTTAATTTTAGTTATAATATCTTGTTTTCACATAATTCTCTCAGCCAAAGACAATAAATTATATTGAATAAAGCAATCTGGGAGGTAAATCTTTCAAAGTATTCGGTTTTGATTGAATGTTTTCTTTTTTAACAGCTTTACTAGATATAATTTGCATACCATAAAATTCCCCCATTTAAGATGTACAATTTAGTGTTTTTGTTTTTTTTTTTGAGACAGAGTCTCACTTTGTTGCCCAGGCTAGAGTGAGTGCTATGGTGTCAGCCTAGCTCACAGCAACCTCAAACTCCTGGACTCAAGCAATCCTACTGCCTCAGCCTCCTGAGTAGCTGGGACTACAGGCATGTGCCACCATGCCCGGCTAATTTTTTTTTTCTATATATATATTAGTTGGCCAATTAATTTCCTTCTATTCAATTAATTTCCTTCTACTCCTGACCTTGAGCAATCCGCCCGCCTCGGCCTCCCAGAAAGCTGGGATTACAGGTGTGAGCCACCGCGCCCGGCCAATTTAGTGGTTTTTAATATATTCAGAGTTGTACAACCATTACACGATCAGTTTTAGAACATTTCATCACCCCCCAAAAAACTCTGTATCCATTAACAGTCACTCCTCACTCCCACTACCCTTCCATCCCTATCACTGCCTACCACTAACCTGCTTTATCTGGGTATGTCTACTGTGGGCATTTCATATAAATGGAATCATACAATGTATGGTCTTTTGTGACTGGTTTCTTTCACTTAGCATAAGTTTTTCAAGAGTCACCTATGTTATAGCATGTAGCAGTAGTTCATTCTTTTTGTGTTGCCAAATGCTTTTCTTTTTCACAATATATAAAATTGTAATATTCTTTTTCAGGTGTTTCGGGGGGAAAAAATCACAATGCTCTAGCACTCCTGCAGCCAAACAATTAACAATGAAGAATACAATTAAAAATTGAATTTCTAGAATGATACACATTCATAGAAGTGTTATCCATAAATATCCCAAAAAGACTAAAATTATAACTCAGAACATGAGAACTATATGTGGCTTAAATACATAAGCCCTGACTTTCCAAAATTAATGTGAAAATAGTAAATACTATCAGTCTTTAATAAGGAAGATATATAGAGGATTTGCTACAAAAATTCATGTTTTGCTTTACTGGCGATAAGTACTGAAAAGGTATTGTTTAAACTGAAATCTTATAAATGCTTGAGATGAATGTGCCCTATAGAAAATGAAGCAAAAAATCCTTTGGTAATTCAAATATTTAGAAACTCATACACTTGGTTTGTGGTTTCCTAACCTATACGTACTTTCAGATATACAAACTGAAAACTTTCTATTTGATCCTGCTAAGCATGCACTGATTCATTTAAACATTTACTGAATACCTATTAAATCAAAGACTTTACAATAGGGTGTGCTGGAAACGAAGGTCAAAAGACAGTCCTTGACCTCAAGGAACCCACAGTGTAGAGCTGGGTTTTGCAACCTCAGCGCTTCTAACACTTTGGGCTTGGTAATTCTTTGTTGTGGGGGACTGTCTAGTGCACTGTACAATGTTTACCAATATCTCTGGCCTCTACCCACTACCAGCACCCCAATTGTGACAACCACAAATGTCTCCAGACGTTGGCCAAATGTCCTCTGGGATTTTGTCCCAGTGGAGAATCCCAGGTCTAAAAGAATGACAAGCAAATGACAATTCATAATTCAAAATTTGATGAGAGCTAAGAGTGAGGCTTGCAGAGGTTGCCGTGGGAACACCTGAGAGAGACACTTAATTCAAGAGGTGGTGGGGGCTGGGCCGGGCAGGACAGGAAGAATGTAAAGAAAGGCACACTTAAGAAATGACACGAACTATATTTTGAAGGATGAGTACAGTTAGCCAGTTAAAGGAAAGAAATGGAGACATGGAAGTCACATTCCAGAAAAAAGAAATAATATGTGTTAGGGCCTGGAGAGTATGAGAAACTTCAGAAAACTGCAAGTAATTTAGTATGGCTGGGTGGTGGAGTGAGAAAGGGGCAGAAGCAAACAGTAAATTCTCAATGAATGATGGCTACTATTGTCGTTGTTTTCCTTTTATCTTGATGGCAACTGATAGCTACTGAAGGATTTTAAAGCTGAGAGACATGAACATATTTTATGTTCTAGAACAATAACTGGTAGCAGAAGGAAGGAAAAGGAGGGAAGGAAACATGACTGGAAGCAAAGAGATCATAAACATATATTCTGAGAAGTTACAAAGTGGTCACTATGCTTGCTAATGAAATTATGGGATCTGTTTTCTATAATGATCATCATTTTTTTTGAGACAGACTCTCACTCTGTTGCCTGGGCAAAGTGCCGTGGTGTCAGCCTAACTCACAGCAACCTCAAACTCCTGGTCTCGAGCTATCTTCCTGCCTCAGCCTACTGAGTAGCTAGAAGTACAGGCATGCGCCACCGTGCCTGGATAAATTTTTCTATTTTTAGTTGTTTGGCTAATTTGTTTCTATTTATATAGCAGAGACAGGGTCTTGCTCTTGCTTAGGCTGGTCTTGAACTCCTGAGCTTAAGCAATCCTCCCACCTAGGCGTCCCAGAGTGCTAGGAAAAGACCAGGTTTTTGTCAGTACTTATCCCTCACAAAAATGACACTTACGTGTTGTTAATTATTTGAAATCTTTCACCCTTTTTAAATGAAAGGTCTTCTGTAGTTCTAGCTTCATAATCATATAAGGCCACAAATATAGTAACACCACCTACCAGAGGAAAAAAAGACCAGAGGTAAATTATACAGATAAACTAACAACAACAACAAGAACTACTGCCAGCAAAAGAAAGATTATTGAGTAATTTTGTCTCCTGCCTAACTGTTCAATCTCATATCATATAATTCTCCCCTCTGTCTATACTGGCCTCCCCACTAATCCTCAAAACTTTCAAGTCCATCTGTATCTCTTGAACTTTGCATTTGTTATTCCCTCTCTCTAGAAAGGTCTTTTCCTAGCTCTGCACATAGTTAGGACATTCTAAATAATTAAATCTCAGCTCAAATAACTTCTTCTTGAGGTAGCTTTCCCTGATCAACTACAGGGCCTTCACCAATCATTCTAGTTAGTTTCTTCATAGCATTAATCAGCCTGTTTAGTTGTTTATTTACTAATTACTGTCCAACCCTCATGATAATGTAAGCTATGGGCAGAAACCTTGTTTGTCTTGCTCACCTCTCTATATCTGGTACACAGACACTTCATATTTGTTGAGATAATAAATGGACACCTCTGAATGGAGTATTTTGTATAAGTAAATTGCTTTAGGTAACTAAAGTATGTGTTTAAGTATCAACATTTATTTTAACCATTTTGATTACTATCTTTCTCAAACATAATCCAGAAAATAATTTAAACTTTTGCTAATGTCTGAGAAATACCATTATGACCACCTGTTACTGAAGTATTTAGAGTTAGGGATCTGGAATTAAGATTGTAATTGACTCTGACGTCCATAACTCCCCAAATGAAGTGAAACAGAGCCAGTGCATGGCAGTCCTCTGGCCACTGCTATTGGTCCAAAGGTGAGCAGACTGAAGAGACAAATTTATACTCTATGCTTGTAGAATAAATTTCTCTTCTGCCCCCACTGGCTGCTAACAGGGATATAAGTTGCTCAATGCGATGCTAGCAGCTGTTTTGCCAAGCTTAAGGATAAAGAAGAGACTCCAAGAGCTGCAGTAGAGAGGAAGGAAACCCGAGTCTTTGATGACATCATGGAACTGCTCTACCAAAGGGTCCTGGAGCTCACTCTACCTTTTTAAGCAGCTGTACTTTGTTACTTCAATGAAAAAGCATCTTAATATGGAACACTTTACAAAAGAGCTCATTTTCTCTTTTTAAAAAGGTTTTCAATCTACTTTTTTGGAGTGTTCTGTCTCCATGAAAGGTTGTCAGCTATGATTTCTTGCCGTTCTCTGAATGGATATGGTAACGTAATAAATGGAGTTCAGGAATAGGGCATTAAATCTGATCTCTCCTATTTATTATCTGTGGCTCTGGGGGGAAAAATCATTTACGCTCTCTGAGCCTCAGGATTTTTCTTCTTAAAATCAGTGGTATCTGACAGAAACATTGTATTGTCATTACTACATTGCCATTTAATTAACATTTATTACTAACTACCATGATACTTTAATACCACTTTACAATCCTGAGGAGTTGGAAAATTCTTGAGAGAGGGTTATATGTTTTTAATCTTTATATTCCCAGTGCCTACCACACAGTAAGGGCACCATAATTATCTGAATAATGAGTTAATGAAATAATTAATAATATAACCCAGTATATAATCACCATCTGATTATCACCAAATTTCCCAGAACCATACCCATGTATGCAATAAGACATAATTTTTATGTTGGAGATTTTAATTTTCAAACATAACTGTTTGAAAAGTCCTCCAGTAAGATATTTTTCTTAACAGCAGACAAATCTTTAAGTATGTTTTATCCAAGGTTATATTTTCAGACAGACAATGTAATTGTCCATTTAAATCTTACCTGTTAAACCAGTAGGATAAGAACTTGGCACCACTGAAAATGAGGAAGATGCTCCTCCAAAAGGTGTCACCCCCGAGGATCCTCCAAATGGTGTTATGGAAAGACTGCTGAAATTAACCGACGTTCCCTTGGCTGAAGGTTCTGCTCCATAATGGCTGACACTTGTACTGACAGGCTCTGGAGTGTTTTCGGTTCTATATTTAATGGCTGGACTTTTGTTTTCTTTACTTTTAATGCAGCCCATTATCAAATCTACAGAGACGATAAGGCAAATATTTTGAGAATCAGTTAACATACAGGATACTTCAAAAAGATACAATTCAAAAGTTGACTTTAAACAAGGCATCCCCCCCAAATAACATTAACAACAACAACAAACTAGACAGCTGAAAGTGAAGTCTCTTGCCCTCATTTATCTTTATTAAAATTCTACTAAAGCCCCACTCCAATCAAATCATTCTTCAACTCAATCACTTTTAATAGTTCAATGATAACATGCCATAGTATGTTGGGAAAACCATGGCTCTGAAGCTAGAGAGGTCTAAATTTGAATCCTAGCTTCCTAAGTAGTAGAGAGATTTCAGGTGTTGCTTAACCTCCCTGCACCCCAGTGAGTTGAAAAAGTATCATCTACCCAATCACAAAGATGTGGAAACAATCTGAGTGCCCATCAAAAAATGAGTAGATTGATAAAATGTGGTATATCGTGGAGTACTACTCAGCCATACAAAATGGTGAACTAATACCTTTTGTATTAACCTGGATGGAACTGGAAAACCGTTCTAAGTAAAGTCTTAGAAATCCACTATGTATTTTACGCTTGCAGCACATCTCAATTTGGACTAGACACATCATTTCAAGGGTTCAGTAGCTGTATGTCGATGGTGGCTACCATATAGGACAAAGTAGATCTACACCTATTCCCTTCCCTATCAACAGACACACCCCCAATGCTTATCAAATTTGACACCAACCTAACTTTCTAAGCTTTCCAACTTTATCTCCTTCTATTTTCTCATACTTATGCTCACACATACACATGCAATCCTGTTTCCCTCTTACATATGCTCTGTGCTTCTCCATTTTGGGGTGTTTTCTCCTGAAATTGACTCTGTCCAAAATACTCTAAAATCCTCTCCATTCACTGATGATCATCATAAATGTTACTTTTCCATTCAGGCTTTCCCTAAAATTGTACTTCTGTGGAGATTTTTGTTATGAGGCTCTTACTTTATTCCATTTTAATATTGTTTTTTGCTTACTGGCTTAATTCCCAACCCACCTGTAAATTAATGGCAATACATATACCTTCAAAGCAAGAATTGTGCTTTATTCATCTTTTACCCTCTGTATCATCTACCAATGTCACTTGCTTATAGGTTTGCTAATATTACAAAATCTGCATTATTCTATTCACTTTCTACAGAAGCATTAATATAGATTTAATTCATTTACTTTTAAAGGTCATTCTTATTTGTATAGTTTTTCCCTTCCTTTTACATTCAAAAGGAAGTAGGTGAGTGATGACTGCCTCACAGATTCTGAAAGACTGAACATTTATAACTTCAGCTACATAATATTAAAATGTAGCTATAAATGTTAGAATAGATAAAAATGTATCTGTACTGAAAATGTACAGACTTTTTTCCTTGTCATTATTCCCTAAAACAACACAGTATAACAACTATTTACATTGTATTAGGTATAATAATTTAGAGAAGATTTAATGTATACAGGAGGATGTGCATAGGTTATATCAGGGACTTGAGCATCTGGGGATTGTGGTATCCACAGGAAGTCCTGGAACCTATCTCCCATAGATACTGAGGGATGACAGTATACTGAAAATACTGTGAGGTGGGTGGGTGGCTCACTCATATAATCCCAGCACACTTTGGGAGGGTGAGGCTGGAGGATCGCTTGAGCCCAAGAGTTGGAGACGAGCCTGGGAAACATACCAAGACCCTGTCTCTACAAAAAAATAAGAAAACGTATCCAGGTGTGGTGGTGTGCACCTGTAGTCTCAGCTACTCAAGAGGCTGAGGTGGGAGAATCCCTTGAGTCCAGGAAGTCAAGGCTGCAGTGAGCTATGATTGCACCACTGCACTCCAGGCTGGGTGACAGAGTGAGATCCTGGCTCCAAAATAAATAAATAAATAAATAAAATAAAAATCCTATGAGGGATTTATAAGATAAACATATAAAAGGCAATTGCTTCTAAAAGTATTAGAAAAAACTAAAGGTAAGTAGTTTCATAATCTAGAGTTGGAAAAGTCTTTTATAGTATAAAAGTGGAAACTTTAAAGGAAAAGACTAATAGATACAATTATGTAACTTAATGTTTAGGCTTTGGATATTGGTGGTTTTGCAAATTCCTCCTACTGATTTTATTTTTGTAATTTAACATATTTTGTGGATATATATTGATATCCACAATGGGGGTAGGGATACAAAAGTTTATTAAAGGAAAATAGGGAAAACATCTTTGTACTTGCTTGTGCTCTTTCCTGCTCTCTCAATACACACAAAAACGTACACATGTGAATTCTGGTTGACATTCTTAATACAGACAACTCTTATATATGAAAAGAAAAAGATACCACAGGAAACCTATCAAGAGGGAATTCACAGAAGAAATAGGCCAGTTATTATATTAAAATGTATCCAACCTTCCTAGTCTTCTAATAAATACAAATTAAAAGATACTTTTTTTGATTATCAGATTGGAAAATTTTGACTAAATTCTCAAGGCTAAAGGGAGAATTTAACAATCAATATATATCCATAAAATGTTAAATTACAAAAATAAAATCGGTTGGAGGAATTTGCAAACCCACCAGTATCCAAAGCCTAAATATTAAGGAAATATTATTAACTATAACATAAATTAGATTTTGAAAGAATGCCAGTTATGTGAGAAAAAATTACGAGGGAAAGACAGTAACTACTGTAATTTATTTTAAATTTGATAGCAGGTTAGCTATGAAAGACCATGTCAATCCACAACAGTTCCTGTAATTACCCACCCACTTGATTCCACTTTTTTTTTTTTTTTTTTTTTGAGGTGAGGTCTCGCTCTGTCACCTGGGCTAGAGTGCCAAGGCGACAGCCTAGCAGCTCAGGGCAACCTCAGACTCTTGGGCTCAAGCGATCCTCTTGCCTCAGCCTCTAGAGTAGCTGGTACTATAGGTGAGTAGTCCCTCGCTAATTTTTTCTATTTTTAGTACAGATAGAGTCTTGCTCTTGCTCGGGGCTCAGGCTGGTCTCAAACTTCTAACCTCAAGCGACCCTGGCTCGGCCTCCCAGAGTGCTAGGATTACAGGCATGAAGCACCATGCCCAGCCCCCAGCTTCTTTAATTCCTCATCCTCACCTTCTTCTTTACCCAGTAACCTCCCTGCGAGACAACACTCCTAACTTCAAGTCCTCTTCCTTCAAAAGTCACACCTTTTCCCCCCACGCTATCAAATCTTCCATTATTATACTTAACCTGTCCTCCAGCTGCTTTTTCTTAATCTTACTGTGAGGAGTCTTTGGACTCCTTACATCCACCCACTTACTCTTTCCAATAGCTCCAGGATAGACCATCGTTTTCAGGCTAGTTCCAAAAGCACCCAAGTATCAATGCTTAGGAGCCATCACTGCTGCCCATCTCATTTAGAAATATAACTATTATTGTCAGATGTGATTTCTATTTTTAAGTAAACTCTAGGTACAATGAGTTAAACCAATTTTTATGGGTTGTATTTTTAAAACATTTATATGGGTAAGTCTCTTCCAAGTTCCAGGCTACTGACTCACAGATATGTATTTATTAACAATGTATATGAGACACTGTAAAAGAAGCTGGGGATGACAAGAAATGATCCCTTTTCATTAAAAAAGTCACAAATATATGTAAGAAACAAATACTTTTATAAAATGTGAAAATTGCTAGTGTAAAAAATGCTAGAGTACAGGTATGTACAAAATACCACGGGAATACAACATGAGTTATCAGCTCTGCCTTAAGTGCTTAGGAAAGAAAGTTTTGCAAAGGAAGTCGCATCTGAGCTGGGTCTTGAAGAGCTGGAGATTAGAGGAAGAGAAAATGGGATATTCCCAGGAAGAATGAGAAGTATACAGAGTGGTTCAGATGCTTGAAAAGCATAGTTTATTTGAGGAACAGAAACTTCTCTGTTGTAGGAGTGTCGGGGGCTGTTTGTGAGCATGGTAGGACAGGTAGTTAGAGGTAGAGAAGAATTTATCAAGAGGATTATTTGTTATGCAATAATTTTTAGACTTTATCCAGGGAGAATAATTAGGAAGTTATTCAAGGATTTCTTTTTAGGTCAACAGCCAAAGATATATGTTTTAGAATAACTATGACAAAGGATCATATAGACTGGAAAGAAGAAAATATGATAATAGCAGTTAGATAAGTTATAAAATTATTACAATGACCCATGTGAGAAAAGACAAAAGCAGTGGAGCCAACAATGAGGGGGAAAATGAGAGCTATATAGTAAGTAGAATAATCAAGGTTAAACGATCAGTTGACCATGGGAAGAAGAGACATGAAGAAAAAGGAGTCATTTATTCACTCTACAGCATGTATTGAGTATCTTAAAGCAGTTACTGTCTGTTAAGGGTTGGCTAGCTTCAAAACTTCTAGTTTGAACCAAGTGGAAAGTGACACCATAACTGAGGTAGAAGAGAAAGCAACAGGTTTTTCTGGACCAGTATAGATGTTCGTTTTAGGTGGCTGTTACACATCATGTTGTGATTTCTAGTGGGGGATTGATAATATGTTTAAAGCTCAGGAAAAGATGGAAACCAGAGAAAAATTAAATGAAAATATTTTCACAGTTTAAAAACTGAACCTTTTGAAATAATAAAACTCAACGAAGGTACAGATGTAGAGGCAAGTAAAGAATTAATACAGGACATTCAGCCGGCCTTTTGGGGCGACGGACATTCCGTTCTAGCACCATGGCTCAATTTGTCCGTAACCTTGTGGAGAAGGCCCCGGCGCTGGTGAACGCTGCTGTGGCTTATTCGAAGCCTCAATTGGCCACATTTTGGTACTACACCAAGGTTGAGCTGGTTCCTCCAACCCCTGCTGAGATCCCTAGAGCTTTTCAGAGCCTGAAAAAAATAGTCAATAGTGTTCAAACTGGTAGCTACAAACAGCTTACAGTTAAGGAAGCCATGCTGAATGGTTTGGTGGCCACTGAGGTGTGGATGTGGTATATGTTGGAGAGATCATAGGCAAGCGTGGCATCATTGGCTATGATGTTTGAAGACCAGTCTTTAACATCTGATTATATTTGACTTATTTGAGTATTCTTGGACCATGTGTGATCAGACTGCTATCTGAATAAAATATGTCAAAAATCCAAAAAAAAAAAAATTAATACAATGTTGGAGGACATCTACATACAAAAGGATGGACAAGGAAAGAAATCAGGAAGCAGCAATTAGAGTTGGAAATACTTCTACAAAGATAAAAACATAGTTAGAAAACATAATCAACTTTAAGACAGTACAAGAGATCTATCTGTAGCATTTTTTACCTTAAAAGAAATATAAAGCAAATAGAGAAAAATGTTAATGTGTTAATTATGGATAATGAATATTTTTGAAGTATTTTATAATTTAATAAATTTTTAATAAGAAGTAAAATAGCATAGTGGGAATAAAAAATGGACTTTCAGGAAGAAAATGGCTTATAGTGTTAAAGACCAAAATGAAGTCCAGTGGCATTTCAGCTGCTTTTAAAAGGCCAGCTGATTAGTAATTAGGAACTGACTGGTGACTTCAACAAGAGCTTTTATTAATGTCATGAAGACAAAAGCTAGACTGCAGTAAGTTGAAGAATAAATTAATGAGTTTGGTACATAACATCTTTGTAAGTTAGGAACACACAGTTATTATCAAGTTGTTTTCTGTCATTTCTTTGTCTAGTTCACTGATCCTCTCCTTCACAGTCTTAGTGTAACCTATTACAGCAGAAACTTGGTTACTCAACAGCCATTCTCCCTCTTCTTCGATGAAAGAACTCTGATTTTGTTTACCCTCCTTCCATTTGGCAAGTCCTTTGGGGAAGGCTGGGTACCTGTCCAGCCCTAGGTAGTAAATACTGACTTATTTAAGCCACTTACTCAGTCTTATATTTCTGTTGTCAGTTAGCTGATTGAGCCCTGAGCATGGGCTTCTAGGAGGTTTTCCTCAATTTGTAAAAAGGAATATGATAGGAATATTATCTTTTCCTTCCATAGATGTTATCATCTAAGATGCCTAAATCTGGGGCAGTGATCCAGATATCACCAAGGACCCTTCAGAGGGGAGTACACCAATGTACTGAAAATCAGAGGGCAGAAAGACAGAAGGAACTTAGGTCCTTGATAATGTTGCTCAAGTATTAAATTATATTAACGCTAAAACACACTTTAGCTTCAGAAATCTTATGTGAGATAAATGCCTACTGTATAAGCCAGTTTTAGTTTGGTTCAGCGTTACTTACAGCTGAAAGGATCTTAAATATTAATAATATATTATTCAAATCACATGACAATGGTTAATACATTAAATCCCTTTTTAACATGTCAGGATTCAATAGCTGAACAAAAATAACAAAAATCCCAAACTTGCTGGGTGTGGTCACTTCATGCCTGTAATCCCAACCCTCTGGGAGGCCAAGGCAGGAGGACTGCTTGAGGCCAAGAGTTTGAGACCAGCCTGTGCAACCAGCAAGACCCTGTCTCTACAAAAAATAGAAAAATTAGCTGGGCGTGGTGGTGTGTGCCTACAGCCCTAGCTACTTGCCCAGGCTGAGGCAGGAGGATCACTTGAGCCCAGGAGTTTGAGGTTGCTGTGAGCTATGAAGATGCCACTATGCTCTAGCCCATAACCCAGGCAACAGAGTGAGACTCTGTCTCAAAATATTTGTTCCACTGTCTTATATGTCTATCCTTATGCCAATTATCACACTGCAGCTATACAGTAAGTCTTGAAATTAGATACCTGTAAGTCCTCCAGTTTTTTTTCTTCTTTTTCAAGATTGCTTTGGATACTCTAGGGCAGTGGTCAGTAAATTTTTTCTGTAAAATATGTTAAGCTTTGTGGACCATATGGTCTCTGTAACAACTACTCCACTCTGTCATTTTATTGCAAAAGCAGCTATAGACTATACACAAACACATTAAGTGTGGCAGTGTTAAAATAAAACAATTTCCAAAAACAGGCAGTGGGCCAGATTTGGCCTGCAAGTCGCAGTTTGCCAAACCATTCAATAGGGTCTTTGCATTTCTATACAAATTTTAGAATTAATTTGTCAATATCTACCAAAATGTCTGCTAGGATTTTGATTGGGATTATTCTAAATCTACAGATCAATTTGAGGAGAACTGACATCTTAAAAATATTTACCTCCTGATCCATGAATGTGGTATTTCATTTATTTAGGACTTTAAAGACTTTTATTGTTTTCAGTGTGGAGGTCTTGTCCAATTTTTGTTAAATTTGTCACTAGGCATTTCATGTTTTTTTTTTGAGACAGCGTCTCACTCTGTTGCCCTGGCTAGAGTGAGTGCCATGACATCAGCCTAGCTCACAGCAACCTCAAACGATCCTCCTGCCTCAGCCTCCCGAGTAGCTGGGACTACAGGCATGTGCCACCATGCCCGGCTAATTTTTTCTATATGTATTACTTGGCCAATTAATTTCTTCCTATTTATAGTAGGCTCAAGCGATCCTCCTGCCTCAGCCTCCCGAGTAGCTGGGACTACAGGCATGTGCCACCATGCCCGGCTAATTTTTTCTATATGTATTACTTGGCCAATTAATTTCTTCCTATTTATAGTAGAGACGGGGTCTCGCTCTTGCTCAGGCTGGTTTCAAACTCCTGAGCTCGAGCAATCCTCCCGCCTCGGCCTCCCAGAGTGCTAGGATTACAGGCGTGAGCCACCGCGCCCGGCCTCATGGTTTTTTTGATGTCATTATAAATGACGTTATTTTATCTCTATTTCTAATTATTCATTGCTAATATATACAGATGTGGGGCATAATAACATTTCAGTCAAGGATGGACTACATATATGATCATGGTCCCATAAAATTATAATACCACATTTTTACTATATCTTTTCTATGTTTAGATCCACAAATACTACTGTGATACAACTGCCTACAGTATTCAATACAGTAACATGCTGTATAGGTTTTTAGCCTGGGGCAATAGGCTATACTATATAGCCTAGGTATATCATAGGCTATACCATCTAGGTCGGAGTAAGTATAATCTATGATATTCACACAATGAAGAAATGGTCTAATGATGTATTTCTCAGAACGTATCCCCATCTTTAAAGTGATGCGTGACCGTATACACACCTGGTATTTGTATACTGACTTTATTCTTGTGACCCTGCTAAACTCACTTATCAGTTCTAGTAGCTTTTTTTTATGGGTTCTGTAGTATTTTCTACATTTAAGATCATATATACAAATAAAAACTGTTTTACTCTTTCCTTTCCTATGTATTTTTCTTACCCTGACTTTACTGCACTGACTTTTAATCTAGTTTAGCCCCACCCTCTCCATGGCCCAAGGCCCTTTGAAGGTTTCCACTAAATGTCCTGATTATTAACAAAGACTTTCCCCTCTAGCTAATAAAACCTCCAGTACAATGCTGAATAGAAGTGATAAGAAACAACACCTTTGCTTAGATTCCCGATCTTAAGGAGAAAGCATTCACCATTAAGTATGACATTAGCTGTAGGATTTTTTGTAGCTGACCTTCATCAGGCAAAGGAAAGTTCCCTTCTATTATAATTCTTTGTTTGCTGAGTTTTATCATAAATGGGTGTTAAATTTTGTCAAAAGCTTTTCTACATGTAAGAGATGATCATATAGGTTTTTCTTCTCTATGAAGGTGGTCATTAAGGAATAAATATTTTATGTGTTATATAAACTGAAGTACAAATTTATTTTGGAAATTAATTTGTTGATATAATGAATTATATAAATTGATTTTTGAATGTTAAATCAACCATGGCACCTTTGCATTCTTGGGATAAAACTCATTTGGGTATGGTATATTGCCTTTTTAATATATTCCTGAAAGCCAATATTTTGTTAAATATTTTTATGACTATGATCGAGAGGTGTATTATTTTTTAGTTTTATTTTCTTGTAATTTCTGAATTTGCTTTTGGTATGAGGGTAATGTTAACTTCATAAAATGAGCTGGGAAGTGTTCTCTTTCTCCTCTATTTCTTTTAAAAAGTTTAAGATTGGTATTACTTCTTCCTTAAATGTTCAAATGAATTCACCAGTGAAGCTATCTGGGCCTGGAGTTTTCAATTACAAATTCATTATCTTTAATATATAGGGCTAGTAATATTCTTGATTTTTTTCTTATGTTACATTGGTAACTCCAATCTTTTAAGGATTTTTTATCTAGTTTAGCCCCACCCTCTCCATGGCCCAGGGCCCTCTGGTGGTTTTCACTAAATGTCCTGAGTGATTAACAAGGACTTTCCCCTATAGCTAATAAAAACTCAAATTCCTCCCCATCCCTCTGTGACCTCTGATATTTGTCAGCTCACACCAACCTGGTCATTCCTTGTCTGGCTTTATAGTTTTACTCTACACATGTAGAGCATCTACATTCTAGAATTCAGCAAAAAGTCAAAGAGACTTCTATGTACACTTTTAGCATTATTTTTTGACATAGTGTCCTTCTGCTGGAACGTTGCCCCACAACTTCCAGCTGCCTACACTTCCATAAATTCTTATCTCTATCTCTTCAACTGAGTAAGACCACAGTTCTTTGTTCAAGATTCCTTGTCCTTGCTGCGCAATTTGGAATGTGCCTCCAGGAAGAAAGCTGGGGTGGTCAGGTGGCTGAACAGCTCACCTTGTTTCCCCTTTTCTCAGGGACCAGAGTCCTGCTTTGCTGTTGTCCAATGTCTAAAAAACATTGTTTGGTTTATTTTGTCCAGACTTTCAAAGTGGTTTTTTTTTGTGGCTTTCTTTTTTTTGGTGGGGGTGGTTAGAAATGATAAATCCATCATGATCACTTAAAATGTTCTAGAAACTTAGAACCTAGAAAAACATTTCATTCTTTGGTTTTAATATCATTACAGTGCAAAGGGTATTAATTTCCAAAATAAATTTGTACTTCAGTTTATATAACAGATAAAATATTTATTCCTTAATGACCACCTTCAAATAAACATTTTTGTGTTTTATTATAATCTGTTGAAGTACTCTGGGGCATTTTTCTTTTGTATAATTTCAAGAAAGAAAACATTTTAAAAAGTCTTATGGATTATATGTGCTTGGTAAATCTAAATTCTTTACTTGGTTTAATGTTAGGCTCTTTTGGACTGAAGAAGGAGTTTTATCATAAAGATAAAAATGGTAATAAGGAAGAGGCAAGAATCTCATAAAAATCAGAAACTACTGATCAAATGGATTAATCCCTGTATCACGTTAAAGTTTGAATGCAGGTCCTGATACGAAATAATCATTGCTTTATTGCCAGAAGCGTACTGCTTCCCTATCATAATGTGGATTCAGCATCTCTATTTCTGTACTTCTGATGTTTGTAAGCAACTACTTCACTCTTTACTGGTATAGCTATTCCCTACCTCATAACTTCTACTTAAACTCCTAATTTTTATTCATTTGTGGTCTACCCCAGGTTCCTTCAATTTTCCACAGCCATTGCCTGATTTGTCTGTTTCTGAGTTTGCATTCACATGAACAAGAGTAAAAGCAACAGAATATAAATTGCCATCCAATTGGCCAAACTGCCTGACCAGTTACAGTTTGGCTGTTGGTTAAGAGACTGAAGGTATCATGCTGACTGGTCTGTTTAGCTTAAGTTCTTCTTAACATAAGGTCTCCTGGATTGATCTTGCTTTAACAGTCAGTGTAGATACACACTTTAGCAAAATACACTACAAGTAAAAACTTTTCAAACTGAAATGAATTTCTACATTAGATGTTTTTCTTTAAGGGAGATGAAGTCAGAGATTTGGAAGATTCAAGTTTAATGCTCACCTAGCTCCACACTAAGTCACTTGCCATTACCAGAGCGGAGAGTCAGGTCAAGGCCAGGCGTGGTGGCTCACGCCTGTAATCCTAGCACTCTGAGAGGCTGAGGCAGGCGGATGGCTCATGGTCAGGAGTTTCAAACTAGCCTGAGCAAGAGCAAGAAAGACCCTGTCTCTACTAAAAATAAAAGAAATTAATTGACACTGTCTCTACTAAAAATAGAAAGAAATTAATTGGCCAACTAAAAATACATAGTAAAAATTACCGGGCATAGTGGCACATGCCTGTAGTTCCAGCTACTAGGGAGGCTGAGGCAGGAAGATCGCCTGAGCCTAGGAGTATTAGGTTGCTGTGAGCTAGGCGTCAGCCATGGCACTCTAGCCTGGGCAATAGAGTGAGGCTCTGTCTCAAAAAAAAAAAAAAAAAAAGTCAGGTCAATACACACAAAGCTTTACCTTGCTTTCTCCTCACACCTGAATTACTTTCTGATCTTCCTGGATAATGGGCAAGAGGAGACAGACCGAGTGGAAAAGACAGAGCTTTGTGATAGGACAAGTTCTCCGGCCCCTTTCTTATTTCTTATACGGCTGTCTTGTCAACCTAAACCCCACAAAACACAGAAGGTAAAATCACTGTACTCAAAAACCTAGGCCATTATATTTGTCTTTTGTTTCAAAAGCCTGTGGGAAATAATAGGTTAGTAAGATAGTGACAGCACTAATAAAATGCTACCAAGTATTTAAGATGGTCAGACATTCTCCTCTTTGTCAAACCTCTGGCCCTTCATAATCCTGTCCATTGCAACTTTCCCACTTCTTTTCTTTCCACATATCCCGCTGCTTCTTTCAGCAAACTTTATTCCAATTTTCCTATGGTTTTCACACTCACTTAAAATATAATCTGAATTTTATTTGACTGTGTTTGCTGTTTCAACTATATTAAAACTGCCCATCAGGTCCCCAAATAACTCCACATTGCTAAATCCCATGGCCAATTTTCAGTCCTCTCAACTTACTTGATTTGTTGGCTACATTCAACACAGATCACTCTCTCTTCCCTAAAACACCTTTCCCACCTGCTTTTTAAGACATCACTCTCTTAGTTTTCCCCCATCTTACTGACTGCTCCTTCTCAGTCTCCTTTGCTGCTTCTTCCTCATCTTCCTGGAGTATTGCAGGAAGGACTTCTCTGTTTACATTCATTCCTTTGATATTACCCAGTCTAATACCTTTAAATACCATTTATAGGTTGATGATTACCAAATTCATATCTTTATGGACTTTTGGACTTCTCACTTGAACTCCAGATTAGTTTTTTAAATATGTACTCAATATCCCCCCTAGGATGTCTAAAAGCATTTCAAATTTAACATTTCCAAGACTCCTAATCTTCCTTCCCAAACCAGCTCCTCTGCAATCTTCCCCATCTCAGTAAATGCCATTCTTCCAGTTGTTCAGACCCAAAACTCTGAAGTCATTATTATTATCTCTTTATTTCATACTCTCCCAATTCCTCAGTAAATCCCTTGGCTGTATTTTGAAAATATATGCAGAATCTGAAAACTTCTCCCCACCTCCACTGCTACCCTAGTCTAAGCCACATCATCTCCCTCACTAATTCAATAATATTGAATTACTCTACTAGTCTAACTCATGTCCCAGTTCCTGCCGCTGTACCTTTTATAGCCTTTTCTCAAAGTACCAGAGTTATCTTTTCAAAACATAACTCATTTCATATCATTCTTTTCTGCCATAATTTGTCCAAAGGTTTCCCACAGCACTTTACGGTAAAAGCTAAAGTTCCTACAATGGCCTTTGAGATCCAAGATCCTACTATGTAGCCCCATTACCTCTCCACCCTTAACTACTGTGCCCTTATGTGTCCCACTTGTGCTGCACTCGCCTTCTTGCTATCCTTCAGACAGACCAAGCAAGGCCATCGCACTTTCTTCTCTCTGCCTGGAAAGCTCTTCTGACACATGCCTGCATGGTTCATCCTCTCACTTTCTTTTTAGGTCCTTGGCTATCATCACCTTCTCAATGAGATCCTCTCTAACCTATATAAATTAAATTAGCACTACAACATTCCTCAGAGCACTGCCTACTCCTCTTTAGCCTGCTTTCTTTGTCTCCATAGCATTTATGACTACATAAAGTGTAGTGGTTGAGAGCAGACCATTTTATTTCTTAATGTGCAGCACAACAGTTAAGAGCACAGACATCAGAGATAGTATGTTTGGGTTCAAAGTCTGAGTCTACCACTTACTAGCTGGGCAAGCTATAGGAAACTACTCAACTTTTCTGTGCCCCAGCTTCCTCACCTATAAAATGGGGATAATAAAAGCTTCACAGAGTTGTGAAAATTAAATGAACTAATAAATATAATGTATCTAACAGTGCACATATTAAACACTGTTTGCTATGATAGTGATGACTCTGATGATAATGATGGCTCTCTCTTTTTTATAATGTAGAGATGGGCAAACTTTTTAAAACTTGTATTGAAACAGAACATGCACACAGAAAAATAAACATAACAAATGTACAGCTCAGTGGATAACACAAACTGAATAGGAAGGCAGTCACCACCAAAATCAAGACACATATTATTGCCAGCACCCAAGCAGCTCCTCTTAGGTCACTAACCCCACCTGTTCCTCTTATGTAACCACTAGCTTGACTAGAGTTTAGTTTTGCCTGTTTCTAAGGCTTCTTATAAATGGAATCATATATTATGCCTTCTTTTGTGTTTGGCCTCTCAACGACGTTTGTGAGACTCATCTACATTATCTTGTGTAGCCATACTGTGCTCATTTTCACAGCTATGTAGCATTCTTTTATGTGAATACACCACAGGTAAGAGATTTGTTTGCAGTTTTTTGCTATTATTATAATGATAGTAATGAATATCCCTGAGCTCTCTCTTAGTACACATGTATGCCATTCTACTGGAAACACCCTGTGCAGTAGATTACTGGGCCAAAGTGTTTACACTGCTGAACAGTTTTCCAGAGTGGCTATATAAACTACACCAATTAATACTCTAAACAGCAGAGCATGGGAGCTTTATCAATACTTGGTATATCCAATCTTTTAAAATGTATCTGTTCTGGTAGGTGTGTAGTGGCTTCTCATTGTGATTCTAATTTTATGTTTATTAATAATTACTAATGAAATGAGCACCTTTACATATGTTTATTAGCTATTCTCTTTTGTGAAAGGTGTGTTCAAGACACATTCCTTTTTCTATAGGGTTATCTGTTCTTTTCTTATTGATTTGTAAGACATTCTTTATATTTTCTATATACTGAAGGAGTAATATTTTATCCCCTTCACTCCTGTATCCCCAGAACCTAGAAGAGGGCTTGGAATAAAGTAAGTATCAATATTTTTTTATTTTTATTTTTTTGACACAGAGTCTCACTCTGTTGCCCAGGCTAGAGTGCAGTAGCATCAGCCTAGCTCACAGGAACCTCAAACTCCTGGGCTCACGCGATCCTTCTGCCTCAGCCTCCCAAGTAGCTGGGACTACAGGCATGTTTGTGCCACCATGCCTGGCTAATTTTTTCTATATATTTTTAGTTGGCCAATTAATTTCTTTCTATTTTTAGTAGAGACAGGGTCTCGCTTTTGCTCAGGCTGGTCTCGATCTCCTGACCTTGAGTGATCCTCTCGCCTCAGCCTCTCAGAGTGCTAGGATTACAGGCGTGAGCCACCTCACCTGTCCTAAATTTTTTTTTTAAATGAATGAGGCTTGGCTTTATTTTCCTTCAGATCCTAATCATTCAAATTTCTACAACTGTGCCTCATAATCTCACAATCCAGCCCATGGAAGTTCAAACATGTTGACTGCCTAATAACCTTTATAAAGTAGAACTCTGTCTCCTGGATAAATCTTTCGATGGCTTCCTACTACCTACAGAATAAAAATCTCAACCCTTAACCTGGTATTCCAGGTTATAACCTGGTATACCTGCTAATCTTCCGAAACATAGACTTGGGGTTAGGGAAGACAAAAAGGCCAATTAGACATTAACTACAAAAATCAGGGGGCAGAAGTTGTCTTTTAAGCAGAGATAGCAGGATGTGCAAAAGCTAACAGTCTAGAGAGAACAAAGTGGGTTTTTAAACCATAAGTAGTTCAGTGTTGGTGAAGTACAACATAAAAGAGTAAGAAGGGGAAAGATAAGGCCAGAATATACAGCAACAGGGAACATGAACCTTACATTTCCTTCTCCTTAACACAAACTGCCTTATATATGTATATGGGCATTCATTTAATTTTTGTTAAAAGAATCACTAAGTTATAACTTGATTCTGATTAGTTCTATCCAACAACCTGCCTAACATTTATATCCCCCATCCCCTCCAAAAATCCAAGCATAGCAGAAGTTCTAGAAATACTTATAGATTTTCCACCTATTTTCTAACTTATCAATTCCGTAAGTCATATAAAAAATTTTCAACTTTATACCAGGTGGTCATCTATCAGAATTACCTATATCAGAACCTGCTTTATAACAGTATGTTTAGCAAAGGTGGAACAAATTTGAAATAAGTTTTCAATGCATGTGACTCAATCATTAGTGTTAATACCCTATGATGTTGTATATTACATTGTGTTAAGGTATTTTGTTTTAATAATATTTTACATTTTAACAGTACTTTATACCTCCAAAGTATTCCATTATTATTACTTAATTTGATCCCATAATAATCCTGATATGTTAACCAGGACAAGTAGGTATAATCTCTACATCTTACAGTTGAAGAACCTGAAGCTGAGGAAGGTTAAGTGTCTTGCTCAAGTTGCTGAGGCTACATGCCACCAAAATAATGGCTCCAATGCTCAACCTGCAGTAAAAGTCTACTAAATTTGGAAACATCTCCCTGCCCCTCACCATGACCATGTTGCCTTATTATTGGTTGATTAAAAATTCTCAAATGATTTAACATATTTTTGAACTTTTAAAAAAATTTAAATGTACATAATTTCTATAAACTAACTCTAAAAAGCTACCTAACTGTGACATTACATGCTTTATTCATTTAGGGGGTAAAAAGCCCTAGTTTGTCATTTTGCCCAGATAGCTCAAATTTACAAACAAGTTTTAAATTTTTAAGAAATCCTAGAGAAATAAATTTATAGATTTTCTTTTCCTCCCTCCCTCCCTTCCTCCCTCTCCCTTCCCTTTCCTTTTTTTTTTTTTTTTTTTTGACACAAAGTCTCACTCTGTTGCCCTGGCTAGAGGGCCATGGTGTCAACCTAGCTCACAGCAACCTCAAACTCCTAGGCTCAAGCAATCCTCCTGCCTCAGCCTCCCGAGTAGCTGGGACTACAGGCATGCGCCATCATGCCTGGCTTATTTTTACTATGTATTTTTAGTTGGCCAATTAATTTCTTTCTATTTTTAGTAGAGACAGGGTCTCACTCTTGCTCAGGCTGGTTTCAAACTCCTGACCTTGAGCAATCCTCCCGCCTCGGCCTCCCAGACTGCTAGGATTACAGGCATGAGCCACCTCACCCAGCCTAGATTTAATTTCATAAAGATATGAAATGAACAATCTCCAGGGGTCATAGTGCTCGATAGGCCACAAATGTAGCCAATGATTTTTCTCAAACTTTCATTTTAAAATCCCCTCCCTTTAGCATAAAGCACAAAAGGGTAGGCAGGACCATAAAAGAAGAGAAAACAGAAAGGAGGAAGGAGCAGAATGTTAAAGGGCACAAACTTTGTCTTGTAAAAGCAAACAACTTAATTTTCCAAGAGTCAAATAATAGAAAATGTGAGCAATGGAAAAGTGAGCTTGCAGGGCTCACTAACGGTAGCAATTTTCTACCATTTTTTTCTTTTCTTTTCTTTTATTGCCCTTTAGATAAATAAACAACTGACCTTAAAGAAAAAGCAAGCCAACTCATTCTAAATTCCTGGAGCCTCATGGTTTCTTTAGAAGACTGGCATTGGATCAGCCATGAGAAGAGCCTGATGTAAAGAACTGTAAAGAATAAACTTTTTTGTTATGGATTATAGTAATAAAAAATAACTTACAAATGAATATGAGGTCTTCAGATTAAAAAAAAAATTCAATAGAACAATTCTAAATTATGAAGATCCCAGGTAATAGTTAATTATCTTTAGCTACAGTAGGCAATTATTACAGACAGCTTGTTGGTAGAAAGGCATTTATAAAGTACTATTAAGCATCATTCCCCTATACAAATCCAGTCAACTACTGAAAAAATAAGCTGACCTTACACCTATCTTAAGAATCTTTAACCTTTCAGCTTTTCACACATTATCTCCTGTTTTTTGTCTAGATTTCTGACCACCAATTAAAGAGAACAATTAGATAACACTTTCAAGTCCTTAAGTCAATTAAATGTTTCTCAGACACTGCATGGACTCTTCTTTAATTGGGATTTTAAAACTTAAAAACACACCATGCAACTATTTCTATAACAATGTATTTATCTCTTCTGCTTTATAAAAAATCTTTTTATGACTAAAAAGAGCAGAATGAATTAGTTTATTAAATTGACCAAAAACTCTTTAATTTCCCCAAAATTCTTGTGATATTTACTTTATTTCCACCATGCTTTTGCTATAACATCTTGAGTTTCAATGTATGTTTTATTTAATAGATTTAAAACTTAAAAGTTTGATATATAAATAAAATCATATAACTGTAAGCACAATTTCAAAATTTTTATTAATATTACTATAATCCATAACAAAAAAATAACAACAGATCTGGGAAGAAGTTTTCAGCAATAAGAGCAACAAGCAGCTGGACACAGTGGCTCCCTGAAACCTGTAATCCTAGTACTCTGGGAGGATGAGGTGGGAGGATTGCTTGAGGCTGGGAGTTTGACACAAACCTGAGCACGAGTGAGACCCTGTCTCTAATAAAAATAGAAAAAGTAGTCAGGCGTGGCATGAGCCTGTAGTCCTGGCTACTCAGGAGGCTGAGGCAGGAGGATTCCTAAAGCCCAGGAGTTTGAGGTTGCAGTAATCTATGATGAAGCCACTGCACTCTACCCAGGTGACAGAGCAAGACTGTCTCAAAAAAATTTTTTTTTAAAGCAACAAGCAAGGAACAGGCTGGTGTGTTTCAGAAACCAAAATAAGTCATATGATGGAAAGCATGGCTGGAGATAAGTTTGGGGAGGTAAGGCAAGAAGTCAATCAGTTCAATCTGTTACAGCTCTCACAGACCACAGTCCTTTCAGATCTCTGTTTTCTTTTGGTGCAGGTCTTATGTTTTGCTAAACCACTAGCCTCTTTCAGGAATCCTCAAGCTAATATTTCTAATAATAAGGGTAAGAAAGAAGTTCTTAAAAATTAAGTCCTGGCTGGCCTGAAGGTAGTGAGTTATCTCAATTGATGGTTCATAGTCAATAACCCTTTCTCCCTTCTCACTGCTGTGCTTGACTTATCTACAAAAATAAAAGAAATTATTGGTATCCAAGAATGTAATCGTAACTTGTGCATAAAAATAACTTATGAATTAATGTAAAGCCTTTTAAAATCATTTTTTCTAGTTATTAAAAACTATTTATTTTGAAATAATTTTAAATATACAGAAGAGTTAAAACCACTCTTTTATGAGACCAATGCACTGCCAGTTGCACTAAGAGGGCAACTTAACTGCTCTTTTAAAACACTGTCCTTTATAGTTCATTTTACTACCTAATATCCCTTCCTTCTCCAGCAAAATATATTATTACATGAAGCAGTTTATTTTGTTTTAGAGTTTAATATAAAGTTTAAAAATGTTTGCTTCAAATTTTAATTGCCTAAAGGACACAAAAAAATAGATATTCCAAGTTCATGAATTGGGAGAACCAATATTGTTAAAATGTACATACTAAAAAATAAACACAAAACAAAAAAAGGAAAATAAATAAATAAAATGTACATACTAACCAAAGCAATTTACAGATTCAATACACTCCCTACCAAAATACCACTGACATGCTTCACAGAAATAGAAAAAATAACCCTAAAGTTTACATGGAACCACAGAAGACCTAGTATAGCCAAAGCAATCCTGAGGAAAAAAAAGTGGAAGAATCATATTACCTAACTTCAAATAACACTACAGAGCTACAGTAATCAAAACAGCATAGTACTGACATAAAAACAGAAACATATAGCAATGGAACAGAATAGAGAGCCCCAAAATAAATCCACACATCTACTATGAACTAATTTTTAACAAAGGTGTCAAGAACATACACTGGAGCCGGGCGTGGTGGCTCACGCCTGTAATCCTAGCACTTTGGGAGGCCAAGGCGGGTGGATTGCTCAAGGTCAGGAGTTCAAAACCAGCCTGAGCGAGACCCTGTCTCTACCAAAAATAGAAATAAATTAATTGGCCAACTAAAAATATATATACAAAAAATTAGCCGGGCATGGTGGCACATGCCTGTAGTCCCAGCTACTCGGGAGGCTGAGGCAGTAGGATCGCTGAGCCCCGGAGATTGAGGTTGCTGTGAGCCAGGCTGATGCCACGGCACTCACTCTAGCCTGGGCAACAAAGTGAGACTCTGTCTCAAAAAAGAAAAAGAACATACACTGGGAGAAGGATGGTTTCTTCAATAAATTGTGCTGGGAAAACTGGATATCCATATGCAGAAGAATGAAACTGGATCTCTATCTCTCACCATAGACAAAAATCAAATCAAAATGGATTACAGATTTACATCTAAGACCTGAAACTATCAAACTACTAAAATAAAACATTGGGGAGGTTCTCCAGGACATTGGTCTGGGCAAAGATTTATTGAGTAGTATCACAAAAGCACAGACAAACAAAGCAAACTAGGACAAATGAGATCGTGTCAAGCTAAAAAGCTTCTGTACAACAAAGGAAACAATCAACAAAAGTGAAGACACAACTCACAGAATGGGAGAAAATATCTGCAAACTACACATCTGACAAGGGATCAATAACCAGAATATATGAGGAGGTCAGACAACTCAACTGAAAAAAATCAAATAATTTGATTTAAAATGGGCAAAAGATCTGAATACACATTTCTCAAAGAAACTACAAATGGTCAACAGGTGTATGAAAAAATGTTCAGCATCACTAATCATCAGAGAAATGCAAATCAAAACTACAATGAGATATCATCTCACTCCAGTTAAAATGGCTTTTATCCAAAAGACAGGCAATAAGGAATGCCGGGGAGAACAGGATAAAGAGGAACCCTCATACACTGCTGGTGGGAATATAAATTAGTACAGTCAGTACAGAGAACTGTATGGAGGTACCTTAGAAAACCAGAAAACTAAAAACAGGGCTGGGTGCAGTGGCTCACACCTGTAATCCTAGCACTGAGAGGCTGAGGTGGGAGGATCGCTTGAGGTCAGGAGTTCGAGACCAGCCTGAGTGAGTGAGACCCCATCTCTACCAAAAATAGAAAAAATTAGCCAGGCGTGGTGGTGTGCATCTGTAGTCCCAGCTACTCAGGAGGCTGAGGCAGGATCACTTGAGCCCAGGAATTTAAGGCTGCTGTGAGCTAGGCTGACACCATGGCACTCTAGGCTGAGCAACAGACTGAGACTCTGTCTCAAGAAACAAAAATAAAAATAAATACGATAAAAAAAATAAATAAAAACAGAACCACCATATGATCCAGCAATCCCACTGCCAGGTACATATCCAAAAGAAAGGAAATCATATATTGAAGAAATATATGGACTCCCATGTTTACTGCAGCAGTATTCACAATCACCAAGATTGGAAGCAACCTAATTGTTCACTGATGGAAGAATGGATAAAGAAAATGTGGTACACGTGTACTTGCCATCAAATTGGCACTAACTGATCAACACTAAGGTGCTCACACAGTAGCAATATTCTTTGGGAGTTGGGAGTGAGTAAACTCACAACTAATGGATGTGGTGAGTGTTGTAAGGGGGAAAGGGCACGCCTCAAATCGTGGTTTGGGTGTGGCAAAGCCATAACATGTAACCAAAATGTTTGTACCCATAATATCCTGAAGAAAAGAAAAGAAAAGAAAAGAAAAGAAAAGAAAAGAAAAGAAAAGAAAAGAAAAGAAAAGAAAAGAAAAGAAAAGAAAAGAAAAGAAAAGAAAAGAAAAGAAAAGAAGAAAAGCAAATGTGGTACATATACACAATGGAATATTATTCAGCCATAAAAAGAATAAAATCCTGTCATTTACAACAACATGGATGGAACTGGAGGACATTATGTCATGTGAAATAAGCCAGGCACAGAAAGACAAATTTCACATTTTCTCATTCATATGTGGAAGGTAAAAATTAAAATAATTGAACTCAAGGAGATAGGGAGTAAAATGATGGTTACCAGAGACTGGAAAAGGTAGCAGACAGGAGGAGACAAAGTAGAAATGGTTAGATATAATGAATAAGATCTAGTATTTGATAATACAACAGGGTGACTACAGTGAATAATTTATTATAAATTTTAAAATAACTAAGAGTAGAATTGGAATGTTCCTAACACAAAGAAATGGTAAATGCTTGAGGTAATGGATACCCTAATTACCCTGATCTGATCATTACATATTATATGCCTATATCAAACCATCACATGTACTCCATAAACAGATACACCTATTATGTATCCATAATTAAAAATTTTTCAAAAATTTTATTTGCCAAACATTCTAAAAGATATTTTTATTTCAATTTTTAACTTTCACTAAGAAAATTCTGTCTTGTCATCAATAAATTAAAAAGCTACAGTTTTGACATTCACTATATGCTCAATAAATATTCATTATTAAATTTTCTTAGCTTGTTTCATTCAAATTTAATTCCAATATAATCCCACGGATACCTACTAGGTAAGAGGATATGCAGCAAAGTACCAATTCTGCTTTTTAAATACGCCTGTTTTTTCTCCTAAAAATAAAAGTCTACAAAATAATGGTAATTACACAGTGCAATGGCAAAAACAAGCAATGATTTTCTAACAATCTATTGGGAAAGAACATGACCATACTTTTTAAATTCATGGAAAAAATCTCTCTAATCTTCTAAAATAATAAAACTTATTAGACGCCCACAGACATTCTTTTCTAGGAATCAAAAGGATGACGATGAAAGATTGGTTCTTGTTCTGTCAAAAGATATACTCTCTATAGAAGGCTCTTTTAGTTGGTACAGCTGTCTACTGGGTATCCACTGGAATATCTTCTAGGAATATCCAATTTACCGTGTCAAAAATGGGACCTGTCATCTTTCCCACCATAATCCACTCTTCCTTTGTTATCCATGTCTCAGTGAATGGTAAGCACAGGGATCCCATCCACCCCACTACCTTAGAAACCTGAGGGTCATTTTTAACTTCTACCTCTCTGCTATGGTTTGCATGTCCCCTCCAAAACTCATGTTGAAACTTAATCCCCAATGTGGCAGTATTGAGAGGTGGGGGCCTTTTTAAGAGGGAACTGGATCATGAGGCTCTACTCTTATAAATGGATTGATTGATCAATTTATAGATTAATTGATGAAAAGGCTAATGGATTAATGCATTATCATGAGAGTGGAACTGGTAACTTATAAGATGGTGACAGCTTAGCGCCTTGCCATGTGATACCCTGTGCCACCTCAGGACTCTGTAGGGGAGTCCCTACCAGAAAGAAGACCTTCACAAATGTGAGGACCCTAGAACCTGGACTTCTGAGCCTCCAGAACTGTAATAAATAAATTCTTTTTCTTTATAAATTGTCCAGTTTCAGGTGTTATTATATCATAAGCAACAGAAAATGGACCAAGACACCCTCCTATGCCTCATGTATCTAATCAGTTACCAAGACCTGATCATACTGCCCCATAATCTCTAAAATTCTTCTACTTCTCCCACAACTAATCACTACTTCTCTTGGCTACTAATCATTTACTATCTGGATTATTGCAGAAACCTCCTTAACTGACCCTCCATGCCTCTGCTGTTAGTTCTCCAATCTTTTCTGGCTGTAATGTGAAGAATGTTTGTATTTTCTAAAAAAGAAAATCTGATTATCAGCCTTAGATGGCCAGGCCCCCACCTTTCTCCCCAAATAAAATCCAAACTCATTAGCATAAAATAGTAGGTCCTGCATGATTTGCTTTACTTACCTCTCCTGGCTCTCTTCTTTTCCTTTCCTCACAGTCTATGCTTCTGGCATACTGAATTTCTTTTAGATTTTCAAATACACCATATTGTTTTCATAAACACTTGGCACAACCTACCTCTTTCCTTATGCTTGGCTTATGACTACACAACTTTCAGGTTTTAGCTTAAAAGTTCAAGGATCTTTCCTGACCTCCCATGTGCTCTTATAGCACATTTTATTTCCTCCCCCTCAGCATTTACTACACCAAATTGTCACTGGCTGTTTGTTTCTATCCTCCTCTGAACTGTAGGCTGTGGGACAGCAAAACATTTTTGTCTCTTTTGTTGCTTAGCCTAGTGTCTGGCCCATAACTGATGCCCAATAAATATTTTCAGAGTTCATGAATACAAACTGACTTTGGAGTTAGGTCTACATTTCAATTCTGATTCTGTCACTTGTGATCCTTGAACAAATTACTTAACCTCTACTAAGCCTGAATTTTCTCATTTTTTCCCCAGAAATAATAATTCCTATCTTGCAAGGTTGTAAGAATTAACTGATATCATATGCAAAGCAATCAGCACATACCCTAACAAAAACAGGTGTTTGCATTGGTTAAGACTTCTGGCTGCAAGGAAAAAATCTGACTCAAGGTAGGTTAAACAAAAAGTGGAATTATTATAAAGATTACAGGAGTGTCTCATTGAATTCAAGGTCATAAGAGAAAACCAGAACCAGAAACCTGAGTACTAGAAATTTATAATAGTTTGTTCATTCTTTTTCTCCTAATCCCTCTATCACCCCCTGCCTTCCCCATATCCTCTCCCCTCCCCAACTACTTTTCCCCCCCACCCCACTCCCATCTCTCCTCCATGCCTTCCATATGTTTGTCTCTCTGTATCTTTCTTCTTTGCTACTATGCTCATCTGCTTTTCTTCTGTGGCACAATGACTTTTTCGGCTCTTTACTTCCCATGGTAAAACATGCCTGCCAACAGTTTCAGAGTTATGTTCTTCATTTTAGAGCTAGACTGAGGGACTCTAAGTATCAATTCCAAATTCCTAAAGGAAGTAAAGGACTTTAGTCTGCCTTGGGTCAGCTGCCCCTTTCTATGATCCCAAGAAACAGGATCACTGCTGGAACATGGCAGATCCCATTTTTATCAGAAGATGGTGGGAAAGGTCCTAAAAATGAGAAAGTCTAGGCAATCAAAACATTTAAGCTCACTACATCTATTCAGTAAAAATTATTAACATTTTAAGAGAATTATTTTACTTAAGTGAATTAGCTACCAGAATATATTAGCAATTAGTCACAAGTTTAAATTTATACTTCTATGATTTGAAACTTTATATTAACAGAAAATGTGTAATATCAATATAGAACATGTAAAAAGGATTATTTTTTTCCTCATTAATTTTATCTTTTTAGGCTGGGCCTGGTGGCTCACGCCTGTAATCCTAACACTCTGGGAGGGTGAGGTGGGAGGATCACTGGAGGTCAGGAGTTTGAGATCATTGAGATCAACCTGAACAACAGCGAGCAGCATCTCCACCAAAAATGGAAGAAATCAGCCAGGTATGGTGGCATACACCTATGGTCCCAGCTGCTTGAGAGGCTGAGGCAGGAGGATGACTTGAGCCCAGGAGTTTGAGGTTTCAGTAAGCTATGATTATGCCACTGTATTCTAGCCTGGGGGACAGGGCAAGACTCTGTCTCAAAAAAAAAAAAAAAAAAAAAATAATAATAATAATAATAATAATAAACTTCTAATCTCAATAGTTAAGGCTGCAAAATAGACTATAAAGGTAAACATTTTTAAAAGAAAAAGATTTAAGGATATTCTAAAAATGTTAAAACTCATACAGCATACTTTAGCTTAGCTAAAGATCCAAAGAGAAAGTTGGGAAAAGAGCTCAAAAATACATTTTAAAACTTCAGCTATCGGCCGGGCGCTGTGGCTCACGCCTGTAATCCTAGCTCTTGGGAGGCCGAGGCGGGCGGATTGCTCAAGGTCAGGAGTTCAAAACCAGCCTGAGCAAGAGCGAGACCCCGTCTCTACTATAAATAGAAAGAAATTAATTGGCCAACTGATATATATATAAAAAAATTAGCCGGGCATGGTGGCGCATGCCTGTAGTCCCAGCTACCTGGGAGGCTGAGGCAGTAGGATCACTCGAGCCCAGGAGTTTGAGGTTGCTGTGAGCTAGGCTGACGCCACGGCACTCACTCTAGCCTGGACAACAAAGCGAGACTCTGTCTCAAAAAAAAAAAAAAACAAAAACTTCAGCTATCAAAAAAAAAAACAAGAAAAAAAAAAAAAAAAAAAAACTTCAGCTATCATACTCTAAATATCTTTCCCAACTCTTGTTCTAAACCAAAAAGAAAATCCTTCTTAAATAGAGTGGGGAAAAAAGTGGGAAAAATCATCACATAACCTTTTATAGCACTCTAGCAGTAAATATAGATGCAGTTTTATAACAAAATTGAATCTGAAAGCCCAATTTAGTTGAATTGAAAAAACCAGAATAAAACAGTGAGAAGCCAGTGAGCTCACAGCATACCTGCTTCCCATCCCCCATTCCAACAGATTTTTCTAAGCTTCTATATATTTATCACATGCTGTTAATTTTTCAGCTGGTATTAATATTTGTAATGTACAATTTACACTAAAAGTTACTTAGCTTCTTCGAAGATAATGAAAAGATTCGTTTTATTACATTAAATAAAACAGGCATGGCATTGATGGAATTTTCCTAATCAAATTTCAGATTAACAAAACATGCTCATTTTAAGATATATTTTATCACACATTTGGCCAAAACTTTTCATGGAATTCTAAATGTCCATAGGACATTTACTAAATATAATGCCTAATTTCTTCTCAAATTAAGTTTTGTTTCTTTGTTTTGTTTTTTTTGACAGAGTCTTGCTCTATCCCCCAGGCTAGCTCACTGCAATCTCAAACTCCTGGGCTCAAATGATCCTCCTGCCTCAGCCTCCTGAGTAGCTCATACTGCAGGTGCCTGCCTCAAAGCCTGGCTAATTTTTCCTATTTTTAGTATAGACAGGGGCTTGCTGTTGCTCAGGCTGGTCTTGAACTCCTGAGCTCAAGCAATCCTGTAGCCTCAGCCTTCCAATAAAAGTTTTCATTGTTCTTTTTAACTGCAAATTTCCTATATGCTCACCATATTAAAATTTAAATAATACAAAATATATTAGTAAATGCATTAGATGCACTAATTTACTTAATATAGACAATAACTATGGAAGGTATGTGTTATTACTATCCCTGTTTTACAGATGAGGAAAGTTAGGCCTGAGAAGTTAAGTAGGTTTTGGTTCTACATCACAAAACTATTAAGTGGCAGAGTCAGAAGTTGAATGTGAGCTTAGGAGATCTTGTCCATTAATTTTCTATTGCTGCCATAACAAAACAAATTACCACAAATTTAGTGGCTTAATGCAAATTTATTAAAATTTTACAGTTCAGCAGTTTGACACAGGTCTCACTGCATTAAAATCAAGGTGTCATCAGGGCTGCATTTCCTTCTGGAGATTCAAAGAGATTACGTTTCCTTGTCCTTTTCTAGTTTCTAGGTACTGCCTGCATTGCTTGGCTCATGGTCTTCTTCCTCCATCTTTAAGCCCAGCTATGTTGTCTCTTTCTGACCCTGCTTTGTTGTTACATTTCTTTGACTCTTCTGCCTTCCTCAGTTTGAAGAGGCTCTTGGTGGCCAAATACAGAATAAATTTGAGCACAAAAAAATAGTGACACTTATAGATTATGACATGTTGACCAGAAGACTCCTTAAGTCATCATGATAATAAATGAGAGAGAAGGGAAGGTTCTCACTTACAGAATCCCAACTAATAAATACAGAAGGATTGCATCATGAAATATGCCTGTGAAGAATAAGAAAAAAAAAATTAGAAAAAAAATTAAGGAAAAAAAACAAAAAGAAAAAAATATAGAAGGAGTAAGATAGTTAGAAAAGTCTTATTTTGCAACTATTACTACTATAACAATTAATTCAGGCAAGAATCATCAAAGCTAAAACTGTTTCCCCACCTGTAACTTAATGATGAAAAAGAAAAATGTTAACCTCAAAGTGAAGCAATCTGACAGCACCTTAACTAAGCAATCAAAGTTACTACTGCCATCAATAGGACAGACTAACACGGTGTGCTCCTGGTGTGCTATCCTAGGAAGGACACAAGACCCCTCACGTGATATTCATGCCCCAACCCCATAATCTAGATCTGCTCTTGAGGAAACACCAGACAAATCCTCATTGATGTACATTATACAAAACAAGTAGTCTGACTTTTCAAAAATATCAGTGTTATGAAAGATAAAGAACTGTTCAGATTAAAAGAGATTAAGAGACATGACAACTAAATGCAATATGTTTTTCTAGATTGGATTTTGTATTTTTGTTATAAAGGACATTATTAGGACAATTGGAAAATTTTGATTATGGACATTTGGGTTGTCTTTTTCTTATAGGTTATGGCAAAGGCTATGAGTAAGCAGTTCACCACATGGTAAGATGCACAGTAGTCTTCAATTCAAAAAGAGAATTAAAATAACTTTAAGGTATCTTTACTTGTACATATAACTAAAAAAATAATGTTCACAGATTTTATGGATAAACAATCATGTTTATATATTCTAGTTCAACACCCTAAATGAAAAAACTGGAAAAATATAAAAAGAGCTTTAAGCTTGTTACTATGCCTGGCTTTGAGTATCACCAAAAAGATAAAGCAATGACTATCATGTTATTAGAAGACTTCATTATGAAAAGAGGAAAATAAAAGAGACCAAAAAAAGAAAAGGAATCACTGAACCATACTGTTAAAAGGAAGCTAAGCTTATCAGGTCTGACCACTCACCAACACAAGAAAATACCACTGACAAATGATCTATATGCAGTGTACTCCAGAGATAAGATGGTTCAATGATTTAAAAAAGCACTGCTGGACAAGTAACTGTTAAAATTTACTTCTTTATAATCTTCCAATTGCTTATAAATAATAACAAACATCTGTTTAGCAAACTGTTTTAGAATTCTGTCAGGAATCAAATACAACTTTCAGTGCCTGCATTTATTAAAATTCACCCTTTAGGCCGGGCGCGGTGGCTCACGCCTGTAATCCTAGCTCTCTGGGAGGCCGAGGCGGGCGGATTGCTCAAGGTCAGGCGTTCAAAACCAGCCTGAGCAAGAGTGAGACCCCGCCTCTACTATAAATAGAAAGAAATTAATTGGCCAACTGATATGTATATAAAAAAATTAGCCGGGCATGGTGGCGCATGCCTGTAGTCCCAGCTACTCGGGAAGCTGAGGCAGGAGGATCTCTCGAGCCCAGGAGTTTGAGGTTGCTGTGAGCTAGGCTGACGCCACGGCACTCACTCTAGCCTGGACAACAAAGCGAGACTCTGTCTCAAAAAAAAAAAAAAAAAAAAAATTCACCCTTTAAGGCATCACTTAATCATTTGTCTGGGATGTCTACCTGTATTCATGATTTCTCTATTACTGGTGGGGCTCTGGAGTATCAGAAATGTCATTCAAAAAAAAAAGTAATGTCATTCAGAACCTTAGGATTTAATTCTTCTGGACCTAGAGACTTGAAATAATTTAAAGCTAGGTGACCTCCTACTATCTATTTTCTTATTCTTTGTTCTAGTTTGTCTAATTTAAAGAGCAACTTTTTATCACTTGAGCCCAGGAGTTTGAGATTGCAGTGAGCTACAATGATGCCACTGCACTCTACCTGGGGCAACAGAGTAAGACTCTGTCTCAAAAAAATAAAATTAATTAATTAAATAAAATAAACTTAAAGAGCAATCTCTTGTTACATAAGTTAGAAGACAAAAAGGAGATATGCTAGATATTCTCTGTCATCTATTATTTTAACTTTCCTAAACTGAAGATTCATGAATTCCTTCTTATTCTAGCTGTGAATTTATCTGTAAGAATCATCTATATTGTCCTTAGTTTGTCCTTCTAAACATCAGTCATTCTAAAAATCCTATTCATCCCCTGACAACATCCCAAGAGGTTCATGGCCCTTTCTTCTACTTGGTCTTTATTATGAGTTCCTCCTTATGACTTATACAGTCTATTCATTAAAATAAAACAAAAATGAAGCCGCCCCAGCAGAAGCAGCCAAGGGGTTGGGGGTGAGGAAAAAGTGGAGGTGGTGAGGTGATTTAGGGTGGGGACTGGGCTTTAGCTTCATCCTAACTTCTACCTGCCAATACCCCACCAAATTCTTTGATGTGGCAAATTAATATCTTTTCTCAGTCACTAGAAATACTATGTAAATACGCCCAGTTCTACTCTGACCCCTTTCCCTACCAGACTGCTTCCTAAGCTTTTCATGTAAAAGGTTTGGGGCATTTTCAGACTTTTCATTCCTTTCAGTGGTACACTGCCCATTTGAATCTTAAACCATACTCTTACTGTGTGAGGATATTTGAAGACTTCCATTATAACTATTTAATAGTTTGCTTTTATATCAATATTGTAGCCTGAATTAAGATGATATCTATGCCCTCACCTTCCAAATAAATATTCTAACCACATTTATACAACCAACTAATGTATTTCCATATAGAGCCTATCTTGTTCAACTACTTCCTGTCCCCTTTTGTGGCAAAGATAGCCACTTATTCACCAAAAATCCATTCTTTCCTTCTATGGCACAAAATTCTCACCAGGAAATAGCTGCCCTGCCAGGGACTATTTTTCCCAGTTCTCCTTATACCCAGATATATCCATGACTTGTTTACATCAATGTAACATAAAAAAGAACTGATGTGTACTAGTTTGTAAGAAGCATGGTTGCTTGACATGTATTTATAGATTATGATATAAAGAAATAGAACCCCCTTATCGTAAGTGGATTGACTATCTTTACGGATAGTTGAGTACTGCTCTTTGACATTTATAAGTCACTGGCATATTAAACCTCAGTTTCTTCAACAGACTCAAGTAAAATGTTTATTTGAATTCATCCTTAGCACTAATGATACTAGTTTAGCACTAGGTCTGCCACTTCAAGGAGTCTTGAGTAAAACACATCTGTGGTTACCACATGAGTTTTTAGTGAGGAGGTATTTGTTGATATTCTTTTCTTCCCATGCCCATGGAAGGCAGACATTGCCAGCTGACTTTTGCACATTCCTACATTCAAAGGCATTTAATAAGTGTCTACTATGTATCAGTTCCTACATTGAAAAATATGTAATAAGTGTCTACTGTGTGTAACTGTTTAGAATAACTTCAGTAACCAAAACAAAGATCCCTACCCTAATGAAGTTTAAATTCCAGCGTCAAATATACCAGTCAGAGTTGGCACAGCAGTTTAAAACCTACCTGCCAACCTTTATGTAAAGGCTTAATAAACACGGGCAATGATAAACTGCTGGAATGACATGGAAGGAGCTGTACTGTAGATATCCTCCTCTGTGGGATAATAATGCTACAAAATCAAGCTAGTATTCCCACTAGAAAACAATGCTCCAACTTATTAGGGAGTACAAAGGGTACATTCTTAGATACAATTGAAGAATAAAAGGAAGCCTAAGAAGAAAAGGCTTGGAAGGTGGTAAAGGAAATCACTGTCAATGCAAGAACTTGACACAGGGGCAAAAGAGTAACAGATAAAATTCCCACTTGGAGCTTTAGATGAGACAGACTCTTCCACAAGTGAGGAGTTTATGTTACAGTAAGATTTATAGGAACAAACCAGTATGAAACACTATAGTAATCAGGAACAAGCCAGTATGGAAGAATCCTATTGTTTCCTCCAGAAGGAAGTGCAGCCTTGAATGGTTAGTGAGTCTGTACCAAAGCAAAGGAAATCGCTATCTGCTGACAAGGCAAACTATAAAGCAGCTCTCCTGTAGCATGTATCTGAAATGTGACTGAGAATCATTAAGCAACAAAGACCTTCTACCTATTTGTACTAACTCACCTAGGAATAAATGATATAATTAGCAGTAATGAAGGCAATAATTATATAGTCACCATTTGATCTAGCTTTTGAGGCAGAAAACTCAGATTTGAGTACAAACTATATATACACATACTATTATAGTGTATACAGAGAGAGACACAAAGACAGAGACACTAACCATATACAGACTTTACAAATACAAACGTACAAATGGGCAGTGTTTGCCATATTTAGTGTAATAACCCATCCTTTGCATGCTGCTTTGTTCTTTTGATGAATTAAATTTAGACAGAAAAAAAATGACATGAGGTCAGTTGTATATATTTAAAAAGATGAGAAAAAAGAAACGATCAGGAAAACATGCTAACATTCTCTGTTAATCTGGGTTGAACATCTTATTTTATAAAAAGACGCCTTGGATTTAGTAGTGTATCTTTTCCATTATATAATAAACCCAAACTTACAAAAGATTGACATTTGTAACAGTTTTATTAGTGTAATAACTCATCTCTTTTAGCTAATGAATATCATTAATATCTGACCTTAATTAATATCTGACATCTATTATGAAACATGTACCACAAAGCCACTTCCATTAAAAAGCATAATTGAAAATTAAGTGCCAACAATTCAAATGTATAGTTTAATGGAGAAGGTAAAAGATATAAAATGCCCTTTCCACCATCTCTCCTTATTCCTAAAAAAGGTACATGGTATAGGGTCAGTCAGCCTTAGATTCAGATCCCAGTTCTGTCCAACCACTAGTTATGTGATCTTAGCAAACTACATATACTTTCTGATCCTCAGTTTGTTCATCCATAATAAACGCCCATTTCATCTACGACTTTTCTATGTATTGTGGAAACACATGTCAAAGATTCAAGTTAAATGTGGAAATGCATATGAAAGTACAGCACAGCACCTGTCATAAGAAAAGGCTTTCTTCTTTCCCTATCCCATGCCTAACGGAAGAAGTAAATGGGTAGAAAATAAAAAAGGACAGACAGTAAAGTTATAAACTCCATATTACGTCACTCTTCATTTTCCCAAGCCTTAGTTTTGCTTCTCACTTTCAATCTTTTGAAGCTTTTCTATCCCTCACACTCTCTCCTATAGGGTTAGAGCAGGAGGTAGGATTCATAATGCCTAGCAAGCAGGTGGGAGAAATTAGGGAGGTTTCTGTACTTAACCTCAGCTTACCAGCAATGGTCCCATTGAGACAGTCTAAGCATCCTAGTACGGAACTCATAACTGAGTGAGTTTTAAATAGTGAGGAGCTAGGAAGGTGGGGAGGAAGGGTGATTAGCAAGGCTATCAGTTCTTCCACCTCATAATCACAGTACTTCTACACCAAAGCACTTATTTGTCCACAGAGCTGAGCAGATTTAAAAAAACAAAACAAAAACTAAAAAAAATCAATCAGAACACATTTTACCACCAAAACATTATTACACTTCTTTGTTAGGTTTTTATAGGTTAACTGCAGTGGGATGCCTAGAAATTAAATCAAAAGGCTTACATTACAGAAAAGACTTTTTCTGGGAAAATAGATTTTGATTTTCAGAGAATTGACAAATTTTCAGCACACAACCTACCTATAATTCTAGTTTGTTCCTTTTCTTTTTAGAAAATCTATTTTACAAACCTTAAAAAGCTAACCATTTTCAAATGCCCATGCCTGTTTGTTCTAAATATTATCTATACATATTAATGGCAAATATCCAGAATAAGTAGTCTATACTTTTGTCAATTAAAAAAACTAAATATGAGTTTTGAGGACTGGTGTGGCAGTGGCTCACGCCTGTAATCCTAGCACTCTGGGAGGCTGAGGTGGAGGATCACTTGAGGCCAGGAATTTGAGACCAGCCTAGGCAATATAGCAAAAACATGTTTCTACAAAAAAATTTTTAAAAATGAGCTGGGCGGACATGGTGGCATGCACCTGTAATCCCAGCTACTCGGGAGGCTGAGGCAGGAGGATGGAGCCACTGCAATCCAGGTGGTACAGCAGAGTAAAACTTTGTCTTAAAAAAAAAAAGTGAGTTTTAATGATAGTGGCTATTTTCTTGACACAATGTAGAAAAGATGTCATCAAAACAGCCATGCTTACTTGTTAACTGACATCATAACTATCTGCTTCAATATATTCTTTTTCTAATTTTATTGCAAGAGTCTGAAATATTTTTTTTTTTTTTTTTTGAGACAGAGTCTCACTTTGTTGCCCAGGCTAGAGTGAGTGCCGTGGCGTCAGCCTGGTTCACAGCAACCTCAAACTCCTGGGCTCAGCAATCCTACTGCCTCAGCCTCCCGAGTAGCTGGGACTACAGGCATGCGCCACCATGCCCGGCTAATTTTTTTATATATATATTTTTAGTTGGTCAATTAATTTCTTTCTATTTTTGGTAGAGACAGGGTCTCGTTCAGGCTGGTTTCGAACTCCTGACCTTGAGCAATCCGCCCGCCTCGGCCTCCCAAAGTGCTAGGATTACAGGCGTGAGCCACCGCGCCCGGCCTGAAATATTTTTTAAAAGCCCTGATTTCAAATTTGTCTTCTCATAATAAAACCTCTGTGTAAGTGTTGTGGAGCCTGTATATCTGCATCAAAAACATCTGCAATGAACTAATGTCTAGAAAAATATTAAATCAAGTTTTCCTGTCTAGAGAATTGAATCCATTTACTTGACGCTAAATCCTTCCAGTGCAAAGGGATTTATTACAGTTTCAGAGGTATCACACACTTAATGCCATCAAAAACCAAAAGCATTATAATGGATTATCACACTAAAAAGATCTACCAATCTATAAAATTTATAACAGCCTGATAATCACAGCCAGTTCCACCACAACTGTGGAATCCCAGTGGGCAGCAGTCATGCCTTAATCATTTTTATAACATCAAAACTAGCATAGTATTTGTCACACCATAGGTATAATAAATATTTGTTTAATGAGTGGAATATGCTGTGTTTGGTTGAGAAAGTTCAGTGCCAAGTCCATGGGTCAGTTTTTTACTAGAATTTTTACTTATTTGATATCTAATTTTATTCCAAATTCTAGACTCTGAAACATTTCCTTACAGTTTTATCAATTCAGTTATACATTGCTTAATGACAGAAATACATTCTGAGAAATGTATTGTGTTAGGTGATTTCGCCATTGTGTGAACATCATAAAGTGTTCTTATACAAACCTAGATGGTATAACCTACTACTATAAGGTATAGCCTATTGCTCCCAGGCTACAAAACTGTACAGCATGCCACTGTATTGAATACTGTGGGCAATTCTAACACAATGGTAAGTATTGTTTATCTAAACACCTATAAACTTAGAAAAGGTACAGTAAAGATACAGTATAAAAGATTAAAAAACGGCTGGGCAGTGGCTCACACCTGTAATTCCAGCACTTTGGGAGACCATGGCAACAGGACAGCTTGAGGACGGAGACCAGCCTGGGCAACAAAGGAAGACCCCTTCTCTACAAAAAATTTAAAAATTAGCTGGGCATGATGGTATGTACCTGTAGTCCCAGTTGCTTAGGCAGCTAAGGCAAGAGAACCATTTGAGCTCAAGAGTTCAAGGTTGCAGTGAGCTATAATCGTGCCACTGCATTCCCACATAGGTGACAGAGACCCTGTCTCTAAAAATGAATCAACCAATAAATTTTTAAAAATGGTACACCTGTTTGTGCAGCTCCATTACAACCATGTGGGATCACCATTATTGACTGAAACTTTGTTATGCAGTGCATCCTGCATTATAAAATCTTCGATTGTAGTGGAAACACACATTTATATAGGCTGAAAAACTATTAGAAACTATCTGGCCCAACTACCTCTCCCTTCAAATCACAAAACAGAGGCCTAATGAGTTTACTGAGCTGCCCAAGGCTACATAGCTCTTCACTGTCAGAAATGGAACTAAAATCCAGATGGTCTTCTACCTTCTAGTCTTTTCCTTATTTCATCATGTTGCCTTTTCTGCTCCTTTCCAAATGCCTGATTGCTATTATTTTATAATTATCCTTCTCTGTAAAATACCAGTCACATCAGAACAAATGTTAGAAATCAATAAACTTGCCATGAAACAATGTTAAGTATTAACTTATACATAATAACCACCAAGTTTTTCCACCTCATCCCAATTTCCACTTAATGCTAAGAAATGAAAGTTATATTAAAAAAATTAGAGAAGTGAAATCCTGGTAAGTCAGCTAAAGAAAACCTAGAATCCACACACTGCTAGGAATAGAGGCTGAAAACCAGACAAGCTTGAATTCAGTGGTCAGTCCTTTCCACTCAGCACTTCCTGTCCCCACTCTCACCCCCAATAACGCAGAAGACTTATCCTATGAACTACGCATTCCTTTACACACATTACAGCAAGAAAATGTGGACACAAAAAAATTAAGTCATAATTAGAACTGTAGTGACTGTCACTGCTAATGTATAGCAAATGCATTTCTTAAAAAACTAGGATTTTTTTCTTTTGCATAATTTGGACTTTATTCACTAAAATAGTAAAAAAGATCTCTTTAAAATAAATCTTATTAAAGACTAGTTTAAATTCAACTACAAAGAGTTTCCAGTTTATATTAGAAATATCAAAATGACCTTTAATTTCACACTTGCAAGATTGTGTAAACTATTTTATAAAATCATCTTCGATTTAGAACAAAACCTCCAAAACAAAATCTAAAGAATTTATTTAACTTCAACCTATGCAAAAGCACTAAGCTAGTTTTACAATATTTTAGTAGAGGTGTACTTAAAGGATTTGTTGTATACAGAAAAAGACTATAGGTATAAAGTCATATAAATATACCCAGAACCACATCCCCATATACAATTCAAAACTTATTTAATATTTATTGTGCAAGAGGCTATTCTCAAAGATTAATATAAAACAGCTTCTCACCACAGTGAACACTAGGTCAAGAATAACAGACAAGCATGGAAATAATTACAAAGCAAGGAGAAGGGTGCTTTGACAGGGGATTTTGTGAGAGCACAAAGGAAGAGGTCATCACACCAATGTCTTGCTAAGTGTGAGCCACAATGACAATGACAATGTATATTTATTAATGTTCAAGTGTATAGTTTTCCTGTACCTCTTTCTTCCTTCTGGTTATACAAGTTTGAGTACTGCTTCTCTCATACTCTTTAAGCCCTATCCCAAATTAGTCAAACCCTGAACCACGAAGTTTCAAAGCCAGCATTAGTAAAAGGAATTGTCTGTAGATTTTCAGTAGTCAGTAGTAGTAAAAGAGAGGACAAGATGCTGCTGCTATCTGGTTGGCATATTTATAAACTGAGCAACCTTTCAGAAGCAGCAAAATTTGCCTGTGGCATCTTCCAGTCTGGGATTTGCCATATATAGCTGATACCGCGTATCTGCAATTGTTGATGTCCATCTTCTCAAACGCCAGAAATAAAGAAAGAACAAAAGGAAAAGAATGCAGAGTTTCCACCTGCAAAATTCAGGTAGCCATAGGGGATATGCAAAGTGTAGCTAAAGTTCTAGAAATAATCCCTCTTGAGAGACTTCCACTTCCTAGTAGAAAGTAGGGAGTCCAAAGAACCTGCATGTCAGCAATCCTACCAGCCCCCAAACAACAGTAACAGCAGCAATTCTAAGAATCAGAGGTTAAAGCAAAATGGAGTATATGCTATATGCTTCAAGGAACCTTCGGTCTCATAGCTTACTGTACACTCAAGCAAAGGAAACTGAAAGGCACTGCTACCCCAGGTTGGGGTTAGGGGAGTTGAGACACAGAGGCTTGTAAATCAGTCCATTAGTATGTCAATAGTGTATTATTCTATAGTCTGAAATTGCACGATTCTGTCTTTCCTGGAGTGGGCTTCCAGATCTTAAATGTAAACCCAATCCAAACCAGGATATACTGCCGAGTCTGCTAGTTCCAAGACAACAGTAGTGCTGCTGCAGCCAAGGATTCCTTGGCATACAAACACATTAAAATGATATTGGCAGCAGCACCGGCTCTTCTCTTTCACCCTCTGCTGTTACTATAGCTCCTTTTGCTAAATCTGCCTCTGAGTTTAGACAGGAGTTGGATGGTTCATAATCACCCAGCAGCTGCAGCTGAGCAATACTCAGCCTAATTGTGGCACTGAAGCAGCTGAGAGGAAGAAAAGGGATAATATATACCCTACCATAGCCATACACAAACTGCCGTGCACACTACCAATAAGACATCAAGATACAGATTATTTCCTTTAAAGAACAGCAGTTGTACCTCGCTAGAGAACTTGTATTTATATCATAAACCTGTTTAAATGTGAACTGAAGGTGACCTAAACCATGTAGGGTTCTGAACAATAGATGATCTTACTAAAACTTCCTGTAAATATTCACACAACAAAGCCAGAACCACAAACATCACTTTATAACATGACTGACAGTTCCTGTGATATAAGAATTTGGCACAGATGTGCTCCCTTCTTCAACTTTACAACAATGCAAAGCAACACCAGTAACTAAAACAGCAAGCCATTACGTAAAAAAGCAAAACAGCATAAAGCAATGATTCTCTGCATTCCTGAAACTCCAGCACCATACTGTCATTTGTTTTCTTTTGAAACAAAACATATTCTTCCTTCAGGTGCTATCCATCTTCATAAAGTTTAAACAAAAACTTACTTTATGCTGAGAATTTCATGACATCCTTAAGAATATAAAAACTAAGGCTGAAATTACTGATGTAAAGAATTACTGCTCTAGAAAACTGAAAATGGATAAAAATGGATAAAAGTCAAGATTTACTTTATGCCATAATTGAGTTTTGAGTTTTAACTGCTGTTACATAATCTTCTGCAAAACAGGGTATTTGATGACATAACATATTTTGATTACCTATTTGTCACTTACAACATACAAGCTGAAGAGTATTTAAAATTATTAAAACCTGATGTCTTCCATCAAATTAACACATTAAAGAAAACCAAGTAGAATTTATGTAAAATTTTGTTTTCAAAATTCTCTAACTATTGTACAGTTAGAAGTGAGTATGTAACTTTTTCATGGTAGTTATATATACTAGCTGGTATATGACAATTATGATTTAGTAAGTCTAATCCTGTTTGCAAAGGACAGCCTCGGCAGTGTTCTAAAGTCAGCCACCAAATATTAAGTTCTCAATCCAACCACCTTATGTAGTACATTACACAGAGACTTCTTAAAAATTTTTTTTCATGTAAAATAAAACACACATATAGAAAAGCATGCATGGCTTCATGAAGACCAACACCCTGCAATCCCCACCAGGTTAAAAGAACTTTGCCACCACTACAGAAGCCAGGTCCCAATCACAATCTCCTCCCTGACCCCACATTTTTACTTTTACAGAAATAATTTCCTTGCAGGTTTTTAAAAAATAGTTTTATCACCTAAGCTTGCATTCTTAGACACCATAGCTTACAATTGCTTTAAAACATTTTTTTTTAAATTTTAGGTTTCTTTCTTAATACAACTCTAACAGAACTAATAAATGATGCCTACACTGAATTTGTAAAGAAAAATTAACCGAAGTCAAATGTGGTAGTGTGCACCTGTAGTCCTGGCTACTTGAGAGGCCAGGCCAAGGCCAGAGGATCACTTGAGCCCAGGAGTTGGAGATCAGCCTGGGTGATATAGTAAGACTCCACCCATCTCAAAAAAACAAAGCAAAACAAAAACAGAGAAAAATTATCCATAGTAATACATTATTTACTACCTAAAATGATGCAAATTTGTACTTCGATGAACAAGTCTCACACCACCACTGAGCTGGTGATATTTCACTTATATGGGTCATTGCTATTCTTGTAGCACATTTATTCTCTTACCATTACATACCACAGAAGAGTTTTATTTGCATAAACATTGATTTTTTAGTTTGAGAATTTCCTGAACTAAAGAAAAAACTGAGACCATATATTAATATTATACTTCAACCATAAGACAAATTCCACCTATCCCAGGAAGATAGGTTAAAGCTGTAATTTCACTTTCAGTTGAACAGAAAGGAGTCAATTTTGTGGTTTATGAAGTCAGCAAAAACTAACTGCAAAATTAAAGCTATTATAACATTACAGTGGTTACAGCAGGGTAGATATTTTAAGAACTCTTTTATCTTTCATCCTGGAAATATGAATATAAACTGTCTTGAATTTAGATTCACATCAAAAGTAATTGTCTTTTTCAAATTTAGGACCCTCTGAATTGTCAACCCACGTTTAAAATCTCACTGAGGTTTAGCTAATGTCCAAAAATTAAAATACAATTTAATTTCCTTTTTCTTATATGTCAACTATGGCAGGGGTCTCACATATTTGTAAGGAAAAAAAGAACCCATATATGTCTTAGTAAAATAAAACTTTCTTACAGTACAATATGTGAAAATCATCTGTGATGCATACAAGATCCTTGGCTTCTAATACAAGACACTCCATTATTACCTGTCCATTCAAACTGTTTCCTGTTCACTGTGTGCCGAGCATTGTGATAGTTAAGACATTAGAAATTTACCATGTACTTTTCCTTCAATGTATAGTCACATGTACACATTTAGTACCAATTTCCTTAATGTGTAATTTAACTTTAGAAACTTAACAGGATGGTTTAAATACACTTAAAATTATCAAGATATCTTTGGCACTATAATCCTACAATTAAAATGAGCAAATATACCATTAATGCAATCATATCCTATATATGTGAAATTATCTATGTGAAAACACACACCAGTGGAATAACGAACAGCATAAAGCCGTCGTTCTACTAAAGATTTTTCATTATTTACTTCAATAGCTTATAAATTATTAGACCCCATGTCATTACATGCCCGTTTCAATTAGTTATGCGGGAAATAATTCAACTAAATCAGAATTAAGTTGTGTCCTGCTCACTACAAAAACTAAAGCAGTCCCTATATACTAGACCCGACTTTCGAAGTGCTGCTTAAAACTCTGCCCACGCCTAATAAAGCAAAAGCTGGAAGCAATTATCAAGGAAAACACACTTTAAACCAAAATTTTCTTTAACACATGTGGACAGAGAACGGAACCAAACGGGAGGCAGAGTGGCATGATACTGTAAAAGCGGACGCTGAATAGTAAGTTTCCCAACCCCCAATCCAAAACAAAGGAAAACTTTAACATGTTGCGGTTTTCAATCAAACCGAGTGAAGCCAGAGGCTCACCCACTCGCGCCGTACCCCTCGTCCTCCCAGCACAGCTGCCACCGTCGTCAGCCGACACACAGACCCCAACCTCTAGGGCAGAAGAGGGCCACTTCCCTCGCCCAGTACTTGGGGTTGTAGGGACAAAAGTAAGCGTCGCCTCCACCTCACCGGGGGCCCGCACCACGGTGAAGACACGGGCGGGGGTGGGTGGGGACAGTCGCAAAGCAAAGTCGGACTAGGGCGGAGACCGAGTAGGGGGCGAGCAGGTAGCGCGGAGAAGGAGACACGCCCGCCGGGCGAGCCGGCCCGGGGGAGGGGAGAAGTTTCTCCCCAACTTCCCGACTCCCGGCTGGAAGGGGCGGGGAGCGGCGGCGCCTCCGGGCGCCCAGGCCTAGCGTTGCCCGGGCCGGGGTCGGCCGCCGCCGCCCGCAGGGCCCACCAGGTCCTTACCTGCCGTCCGGCCGCGCTCTCATGAGTCGCCGCTGCAGCAGCTCGGGCTGGCGGGGAGGGGGCGGCGGACGGAGGCGAGGCCCGCCGGCCCTCGCCCTCCTCCACCTCCTCGTCCCGGGCGCCCGGCAGCAGCGACGACGGCACAGCCGGCCTGGGACTTGTTACTTCAGGAGGAGGGAATTCCCGGGCTCCCCACCCACCGGCCCCACTCTCCACCTCCTCTCCTCCCGGCTCCGCCCCTGCGCTCCTCGCGGAGGCGGGGGCTGCGGCTACCTGCGCGCGGCCGCCCGCTTGCCGGAACTCGCGCCGCGCCGGCCGGCTCCCGCGCCCTCCGCTTTCCGGCGCCGGCGCCACACCGCGTGCCCCCCGCGGGCCGCCCTGCAGCCGTCCGGGTCGGCGGCCGGCCAGAGTCACTCCTCCCGACCCAACATGGCGGCGGGGTCCGGGCGGGTTCCCGGGGCGGCGCGGCTGAGGGGGCGTGAGGAGGAGGCGCTTCTCCGCCCGAGAGCAGGCCCGCGGCGCCGCTGCCCACCGCGCCCCGCAGCCCTCGGCCCTGGGCGCTGCGGAGAGCCGGGCCGCGCGGGGACTGAGCGGGGCGCCCGATTCCGCCCCTCAGCCTTGCCGGGCTCTCCGCAGCGCCCGGGGCTTTGTTTTTGTGGGGGAGGACAGGGTTGAGTTTTTTTGGTTGGCTGTTTGCTTGTCAGTGCTGTGCTTCCTCGCCCTTTGTCGTCGGTAGTAAAATCTCAGCCCGGCCGCGTGAGCCAGGGGGCGTTACTCACACCCTCCTCACCGTCCCTGAACGCCGTCCAAAAACGTTCGCGTCTGGCCTCCTTCCTAGGCAGGGATCCTGTCCCCGGCCCTGGAGCTTCCTGTTGACTGTGTAGGTCGAACCAGCCTTGCCGGAGGGAAACCGAAGCCGAGTTTAGTTGGCGACTGTCCCAGGAATGGTGGCTTTGGCTTATGTTGGGACAGCGTATTCTTGTAGGATCCTGGCAACATCCCAGTGAGGAAACTGGGACAGGTATCACTATCCTGCTCGACAGCCGCGGAAACTGAGGCTGCAACCCCATAAGTAGAACAGCCACAACAACCAGAATCGTGTTCATCTGGATCCGCGCACGTTCCCCCTTAGCCTTCCAGTCAGTCGCTGAAGAAGGGGGAGGGTGCAGCACGGGGTAAAGATGGGAGTTAGTCCAGCTCTGCACGGGCTGAACCTCCAGGCGCTTCTACGGAAGTCACTTCTGCCCTGCCAGCCTCTAAGAGTAGTTTCCTCTCTGTGTTTCCTCTTTGGTAGGGTTATCAAAATTATTGTGGGACTGTTGGTTTCCTTTGTCTGTGGTTTTTAGCGAAATCAGAATCGTCTTCAACAAATATGAAATAGCAAAATCGTGTCAGTATTGTGGTATTCTAGGAACTTAAGGAAATGCATATAAGGGTTTGAAAAAATTTTTCTTCAGTTCACTGAGCCAAACGTAGGTATAGGCATTCAGATGAACAAAAAGGTGCATATAATTATGTGGAATAGTGCTTTATTTTATTAGGCTGTCAAAACTTCATTTGCCATTGACTGTGTTGAGCATTAAAATTTTCATGTAGATTTATATTCAGCTTTTCTTAAAACTTACAAAATAAATTCCTTAAGCTATTACCTTTCTAAACTTGTAAATAAAATACAGATAACATTTTCGTTTTCCTAAACTCTCAGTCTCAAAAATTCATCTGTAAAATACTAGTTCATCCCAGTCGAAGGGGTGAGGTGGCTTTGAAGATGTTCTGTATAAAGTTTTCAAGATGGAGACAGGGTGTCAAAATCTGACCTACAAGTTATAGGTTACATTGACTTACTGAGTTGGCTTCTCGTCACCCTCATTTTGATTTTTATTACCTCATTCCCTGTTTTCTTTTTTAGAGTATCTGGTGCTAAGCTTCAGTCTGTAAATAACCTGGAAAGTTTTCAATCCTACATTTAATGTTTCACTTATTTCCAGGAATATTTAAAACTTTTTTTAAAAAAATAAGAGACTCTGAAAAGTCTCAGTGAGTCTGGTATAGTAAAAATTGCGTTTGGCTGAAAATCTGTTCATCCTGAAATGGTCAAATAAAGAACTTCACTCCTATTTCCCCTCCTGTACAGCATAGAGGTACAGTATGTACATGTGTGATTGAGAGTGATAAGGGATCTAAGTCTTAAAACCCCTGGGAAAGTCTACCGGATGAAAACACTAGGGGAAAGTTCTATTTTATTTTATTTTTAGGGGAAAGTTTTAAACAAATTTATGGGATATGTTAGGTCCCTATAAAAGTTAAATGTTTTTTATTTATTTAAGTTTATTAATGCTTAAAATTATGTGGCTGGAAGTTTGAATGATTGGAAGTTGAGCTGTCCCCGCCCACCCCCACCCACTATCAGCCTGGAAACTGATTCTGCCAGGAAATGTTTTTGTTGAGGATAAACCTCTCCTACAAGCTATCAATGATATGCTGCTGCTGTTGCTGCTGCTTCCATCCCTGAGGCTGTGATGATGATTTTCTCTTCCTGGTAACAGTGGAAAGCTTGCACTGCCTCTGCTCTCTAACAGCCATCCCCACTCCACCTCCTCAAAATGCCTTCCGCCATTCACAGAGTGGTTCTGCTCAAGTCCACTTGGTGCCTGAAGTTACCTGCATACAACACCTTAGTCTCACCTTCTCCACCTGGCCAAGACTGCTCCTAGGTCCAATTAGGAAGACTATGAGGACCCCTCTAAGCAAAGATTTGGAGGATCAGGCAAAAGGAAGGTATTTCTCCGTAAGTGTTAGGCTCACTGTGCCATGCTGAGTGGGGAGGTACAGTAACTCATCAATTTCTCAGTGTTCCTGATGTCTTCATTGCCTCAAGGACTGGGGTTCCTGTATTACAGTTTTACTTCCTTTCAACTGGGCAGAGGCTGTCTAAGAGAACCACGTCAATGGATACGTAAGGACATGTCCTACAATGAATAGACATTGATCAAACGTGTCTCATAATTAATAGATGTCACAAATGACAATCTTACATGAACTTCAGCACATCTGCTCCATCTTCTTCATTTTGTTGCTTTCTCTAGCTTTTAACTTCTTCTTGGCTACCTAGTCTATAATCTTAGAGTTTCACCCTGTGCCTAGTATGTCCCATCTCCAGGACTATTTTCTGACAGTATAGTCTTTGCTGTTGAATTCTATTTTGATAGATTTCTCTTGGTTTATTTCTCCCACTTCAGTTCTTTCTAGTTCTTCTGCAATTTGGCCCCAGGCCAGCTTTTTTTCCCCCAGCATATATATTATGGGGATACAAATGTTAGGTTTGCATATATTGCCCTTGCCCCTTCCTCCCTCAAGTCAGAGTTTCAGAAGCATGTATCAAAATGTAGCCTCTCTTAGCCTGTGTCCTTGAGTTATTACAAAGAGTAGAGCTCATTTGGTGATGCACAATAGACATGTAATGTGAGTAAGAAATACATTTTGTTATTTTAAGCCATTAAGGCTTTGGGATTTTTCCATTAGTTGATCTCTTGAGAGTTAGAAAGTGTCACCTTTCTACCCAAGGCGATTCATTTAATTGACCTCAAGGTAGCCACCATTAAGTTAAGAGAGGGGGTGAGGTGAAGAAGTATGGAGTCAAGTAAGAAAAGAAATAAAGCAGTTCGGGAATCATGTCTAGGAAATAACAAATAGATAGCTTATTAAGTTTTGGGGGAATTGTATTACCAAAGAAAACATGCACCTCTCCACGACTCTATTACACAATATGATCTACCAAAGTCCCTGGCTTCAGCTCTAGCTCATGATACCTACTCTGCCTATTCCCAGGCAGCCTTACCCACAGCTTCAGACTTGAATTCTCACTCTATTGTGTGAAGGCAGTTTCTTTTTTTTTTTCTGAGACAGAGTCTCGTTTTGTTGCCCAGGCTAGAGTGAGTGCCGTGGCATCAGCCTAGCTCACAGCAACCTCAAACTCCTGGACTCAAGCAATCCTGCTGCCTCAGCCTCCCAAGTAGCTGGGACTACAGGCATGCGCCACCATACCTGGCTAATTTTTTCTATATGTATTAGTTGGCCAATTAATTTCTTTCTATTTATAGTAGAGACGGGGGGGGGTGTCTCGCTCTTGCTCAGGCTGGTTTCGAACTCCTGACCTCAAACAATCTGCCCGCCTCGGCCTCCCAGAGTGCTAGGATTACAGGCGTGAGCCACTGCGCCCGGCCTGTGAAGGCAGCTTCTAAGCTGGATGAGCACTTGGCATCCTCTCACACAGTCTCAGCTGAGCAGAATATAGCATGTAGTGGATACCTTTTGAGGGTGCCTGTTTAAGTTCCTCTTCTCTGAAAATCATTTCTCCACCAATAGCTGGAGTATAGGCCTGTGATCTGAGTACTGCTGATCCCAGGCTCCAGGCTGAAATTTTTAATTTTGAAGGAGCAACACAAAGGTGACTTAGTGATTATTCACAGTGGCCGTGGTGGAGTTGGGAATCAAATGGCAGAAGGTGAGTGTCCAGTAGCCATAGGCAACAAGTATCCAGTGTTCACGGTGCCTGCATCCTAAGCAGACCATCCTAATGGCAGGACCTGGACTGTGCCTCACCTTCCTTACTTCCTGCCTCAAATGTGCTCCTCTAATGGTCCTGTTGATTCTCAACTTCCTCCAATAAATTCCTTTTCTGCTTAATTAAATAAGAACCATGTCTGTTCTTTGCAAATAAGAACCTATACTTAGTCTCTGCTACTTGTACAGCTAACAGTGAATGCATATGCTGTGAGGACAGCATCTCCTGCCACATGTACCAAGCGGAGGTAGGGGTGGGTTGGGGAACCAGTTTTCACAGAGAAGGCCGAAGCAGATGCATAGATGGAAGGGAGATAAGCAACTGTGGGACCCCGATGCTGAGACGCATGTGACTTGTGCCACATGTAAGACTCCAAACCTAGAACAGAGCTGGCAACGCAGTCCCTCCTCCTGCCTGCTCCTGGCAGTTATGGAGTTTAGATTATGGCATAGCATACATTCTTCCTCCCAGAGCATTAACTCCATCCTCAAAATCCTTGTCAACACGACAATTCGGGCATCAGCCACCTCCAAACTGGAGTTAGAATATGTTGAAAATCATTTGATTTCTCTGCCTTATAGGCTTATAGTTTTCTCCTAAGTTCTATATTTGCAATTCCTGCAGCCATTACCAAGTGTTTGGCCTGTGCTTTTCTGATATGTCAAGCTGATGTGTAATCATAATATGTCAGTGTCTGACATTGAGTTTAAACACTACTAAAATTGCTACCAGATTGCCACTTCCTGGAAATCTTTACAAATGGGTTATGAAAAGTAGAACATAACTTTGCTTGAAGGCAAGAAGTTAAAGTTAGAATGTTTACCTGCATTGAACGTTTAGAAAGAGAAACTATTAATGAGGCTCTTATCTTTAAAGTTAACTGACATCAGTTTATGAAACATAAAATGTTGGTATTAAGGAACTTTTTATTATTAGATGCTTTGTAAGGTAGCTCTATGGCGGCGGTTTTTAAAAAAGGGTTTAGAATAAATCCATGCTTTTGAAAACCTGGTTTTAATCTCCTTTCTAAAGCTAAACCTTCCTTGTGCATTTTTAGCTGCATAAATCATCACTTTTCACATTTGTGTCTGAGGAAATTTTAAAATCTGACTTACCAGATCTCATAATTTGATGTAAACCATAATGCATTTAATCCTGTAGCAAAATATATTCACTCTTCTTTGGCTTGTTTATGAATAGGGCTGTTGATTACTTGAAATAGCTACTTAACTTTTCCTCTTCATAAGGGAATCACATATGCAACAAATATTTAACACAAGACCTATGCTTTGGCCAGGCGCAGTGGCTCAGGGTTGTAATCCTAGCACTCTGGGAGGCAGAGATGGGAGGGTCGCTTGAGGCCAGTTGGAGACCAGCCTGAGTAACAGCAAGCCCCCAAAATAGAAAAGATTAGCTGGGCGTGGTGGTGTGCACCTATAGTCCCAGCTACTAGGGAGGCTGAGGCAGGAGGATCACTGGAGCTCAGGAGTTTGAGGTTGCAATGAGCTGCAATGATGCCACTGCACTCTAGCCAGGGAGACAGAGCAAGACCCTGTGTTTCAAAGAGAGAGAGAGAGAGAAAAAAAGATCCATGCTTTGATGAAATGTGTTTTAGGTCATGTGAATGAATGAATAAATCAGATAGGCAATGCATCTACTAGGATCGATAAACAACAGCAGCAATGGCTATCTTTTATTGAGCCTTCATCATATGCCAAGTTCTTTACTTTCATCATTCACTGAATCCTCACAGTAACCCTGGAGATTGGTAGTATTATCCCCATTTATAGATTGGATGCCTCTGGCTTAGAGGGGTTTAAGTAACACACAACTAATAATAGGAGATGCTCCAAAACCTATTCTACTAAGAGTCATTGTGATTGCAGAGAAGAAATTATTTTTAAATGTTATTTCAATAACCATATAAAACTGCATTTCTCCAAATTCTAGAATAATAAAATTGAGTAAGTTACCTTTATAATTAGGAAGGTATAACTAAGAAATATGAGATTCTACAAATACATAAAAAATTCTTTCTTTGCATTACAATCTTACATCATTAAGAAAGGATTGGAGCAGACTTATAGGTATGAGTCTAGTTTAAAAAGAATGAGTTCGGTCCAGAAGAAACAGTGTATATTAAATATAACTTTCTGAAGATTAGTATTTTGTAGCTGTCAAGTCAAACTTCCATTGACAAGTCCCTAAAATCATGGTCTTCAAACAAGAAACTAAATTAGTTTCCATACAGAGGGAAATGACTCTGTATACAGCATAAATAATTACCATACCAAATATAAAATATCTAAATTAAGTAATTGTTAAGGTTCACATTTTAATCTGCCAAGTCTGTGTAACTGTAGTTAAGCCTTCCATGGTAAGGCTTAACTCAATGATAAAAGTCAGTGCTAACAGTTAATAATAGCCCAACACTAAGAAAGGTTGTTTACTATTTTTAAAATCAGCTTATTCATTCATTTACAAAACATAGTGTGTCTCTTGATATATTCTATTTTGGTCTTTATTATATTAAAAGAGATGATTTTATTAACTGGAGGAAATGAGATAAATGGCAGGACACTTTGTATTGAAATCCAAGGAATGTAAATATTAATAGATTTTTAAAGACTTTATTAGGATTTTTTTCACAGAAAAAGGAATTAATATCCTCCAAATTTTTTTTTTTTTTTTTTTTTTTGAGACAGAGTCTCGCTTTGTTGTCCAGGCTAGAGTGAGTGCCGTGGCGTCAGCCTAGCTCACAGCAACCTCAAACTCCTGGGCTTGAGTGATCCTTCTGCCTCAGCCTCCTGAGTAGCTGGGACTACAGGCATGTGCCACCATGCCTGGCTAATTTTATATATATATATCAGTTGGCCAATTAATTTCTTTCTATTTATAGTAGAGACGGGGTCTCGCTCTTGCTCAGGCTGGTTTTGAACTCCTGACCTTGAGCAATCCGCCCGCCTCGGCCTCCCAAGAGCTAGGATTACAGGCGTGAGCCACAGCGCCCGGCCTATCCTCCAAAATTTTATGTTAAAATACATAATTTTCTTTTGGAAATTTACATTAGAGACTAACAAAATCAGTTTTTATAATTTATACCTAATTTGGTTTAAAAACTTTATTTTGATTAGAACTAGCCACTATTTTGAAATATTTTCTTCTAGCTTTATTACCATTATAATTAATTTTCATTTCTTTATAGTGGACAAATCTTTAACCATTTCACATTATTTGAGTCCTGAGTTCAGATCATTAATTTGAATGGATGTATGTCCTTATGAATACTTGAGAACACATTTACTAAAGAATCAACAAACATGCACTGAAGATCCAAACTGTACACAATAACTCTCATAGCTGCTATTTAAGTAATCCAAATATGACTAACTTTAGAGATTTTTCTATTGGAGACCTGTTAATTTTGGCATAAAATAGAAAATTGGCACTTGTGCTCATTTTGTGTAAAATGAATTCCAACAAGTTAAAATAAAAGCAAGCAAGAGACTGAGGAGTGGATGTTTTGAAAACCAGACTGGAAAAATTGGTTGATGTTATAGCGAGTGACTTTTAAGATTTATGTGAATACTTGCTCAAGTGAATATTTAGGTTCTCCTTAAGGCTCTTAAGGACCTGTTGTCTAGTTGTAAATTCTATTTGAAAACTTTGAAATAGGAAAAAATTCCCCCTTTTATAAAAGGCTTCCACATAAACAAGTTCTGTGAGCTTTTCTTGAAAGTCTCACATATGATCTATAAAAATTAATAGTCTCATTTTCTTTGAGATGATATGCTGTACATCCAAAGAAAAAAGCATTTCCTGAGTCTGTTTAGAGTATGTAGGACCCATTCCCAAGTGCTTCCCAGGTATCCTCAAGAATCTGGTATATATTTGGGGGGAACCCCCCCCAAAGAATACAGAAATTTATATAAAATCTTGAGATGGTTAAAGACACAGAATTATGCAAAGTCCTAGCTAGTATTTGATAAATGTGATCATTTAGACATATATTATTAAGCTTTATTAATACCTTAAATCAATCAGTTTGAATATCCATATAAGGCTATGACAATGCAAAGGTCTTTGGACTTGGGAATAAAGTATAAGTTCTGGTTCTATTGCTAGTGAGTACAGGATTTCTTCTGGTAATGATGAAAATGTTCTGGATTTAGTGGTGATGGTTGCCCAGCTTTGTGAATATACGAAAAATTACTGCATTGCGTGTACTTCAAAGAGTAAATATTACTGTAGGTTGGCCGGGCGTGGTGGCTCACACCTGTAATCCTAGCGCTCTGGGAGGCCAAGGCAGGCGGATTGCTCGAGGTCAGGAGTTCGAAACCAGCCTGAGCAAGAGTGAGACCCTGTCTCTACTAAAAATAGAAAGAAATTAATTGACCAACTAATATATATATATATATATACAAAAAATTAGCTGGGCATGGTGGCGCATGCCTGTAGTCCCAGCTACTCGGGAGGCTGAGGCAGTAGGTTCACTTGAACCCAGGAGATTGAGATTGCTGTGAGCTAGGCTGATGCCATGGCACTCACTCTAGCCTGAGCAACAAAGTGAGACTCTGTCTAAAAAAAAAGAGTAAATATTACTGTATGTAAAGTGTATCTCAATTTTTAAAAATTCTGGTGCCAGAATTTTATACCCTCTTATAATGTAATCTTTAGCAAGTAAATGTCCTAATTTCTTAGGAATTCAGTTTTCTCCAATATAAAGTGAAAGGACTCAATTAAGTCACTGTTTCTGGAACTGTGGATTACAATTCCTTAATGAGTAGCAAAATCAATTTAGTGGTTGGCAACCAGCATTTTTTAAAAAATGAAACAAGCTGGGCACAGTGGCTCACACCTGTAATCCTAGCATTCTGGGAGGCTGAGGCAGGAGAATCACTTGAGGTCAGGAGTTTTGAGACCAGGAGACCAGCCTGAACAAGAGCTCCATCTCTACCAAAAGTAGAAAACACTGGCTGGGTGTGGTGGTATGCACCTGTAGTCCCAGATACTTGTCAGGCTGAGGCAGGTGGATTGCTTGAGCCCAGAAGTTTGAGGTTGCAGTAAACTATGATGACACCACTGTACTCTAGCCAGGGTGACAGAGTGAGCCTCTGTCTCAAAAGAAAAGAAAGAACGAACAATCAGGGTGCACTGCATATACTAAATACTATTTTATAAACCTTTCATTTTTTTCTTACATATAGGTGCATACTGAGTTATGACATAAAATATTTTCACTGTGGGTTACAGTAAAAAAATTTGAAACCCACTGTATTAGCTGATTTGTAATGTCCCTCTTTCCATAAAATTCAGTTAACTTACACTATTCAATTTAGTAGTAGAAAAATCTTCATTTGGTCTTATAATATCTGCTGATAACATTCTTTGAACACTTATCGTGTCAGACTGTTTTGAACTCTATTAACCCAATCCTCACCATAAACTATGAAGCAGAACAATTATTGTAATCCTTCCTGTTTTATAGACAAAGAAAATGAAGGGGCCGGGCGTGGTGGCTCACGCCTGTAATCCTAGCACTTTGGGAGGCCGAGGCGGGCGGATTGCTCAAGGTCAGGAGTTCGAAACCAGCCTGAGCGAGACCCCATCTCTACCAAAAATAGAAATAAATTAATTGACCAACTAAAAATATATATAGAAAAAATTAGCCAGGCATGGTGGCGCATGCCTATAGTCCCAGCTACTCGGGAGGCTGAGGCAGGAGGATCGCTGAGCCCCGGAGATTGAGGTTGCTGTGAGCCAGGCTGACGGCACTCACTCTAGCCTGGGCAACAAAGTGAGACTCTGTTTCAAAAAAAAAAAAAAAAAGAAAATGAAGGAAGGAGAAGTTAATAACTAAGACAAAATCATACAGCTAGAAGTAGTGGAGGTGTAAATTGAGCCCAAGTAGTTAGATTTTAGAGTTAGCACTCTTAACTACTTATGCCATCCTAATTAGAATTCTGGCAATAAACATTTTTAAAGTTTTAAATTGGCCTGCAATCTTTTAGCCCTTCTCCACTTACCAATATTATAAAATTATGTACTTATAGTGGTGAATACTATTATTTTATTTTTATGTATTTTTTATTATTTTTTGAGACAGTCTTACTCTGTTGCCCAGGTTGAGTGCAGTGGCATCACCATATCTTACTGTAACCTCAGACTCCTTGGCTCAAGTGATCCTTCTGCTCCAGCCTTCTGGGTGGGTGGGACCACAGGTGGGGGCCACAATACCTGGCTAACTTCATCTAATTTTAATAGAGACTAGGGTCTCACTCTTGCTCATGCTGGTCTCAAACTCCTGTCCTCAAGCAATCATCCTGCCTCAGCCTCCCAGAATGCTTAGGTTACAGGTGTGTGCACCCAGCCTTTCTTTCTTTCTTCTTTCTCTTTCTTTCTTTCTTTCTTTCTTTCTTTCTTTCTTTCTTTCTTTCTTTCTTTCTTTCTTTCTTTCTTTCTTTCTTTCTTTCTTTCTTTCTTTCTTTCTTTCTTCCTTCCTTCCTTCCTTCCTTCCTTCCTTCCTTCCTTCCTTCCTTCCTTCCTTCCTTCCTTCCTTCCTTCCTTCCTTCCTTCCTTCCTTCCTTCCTTCCTTCCTTCCTTCCTTCCTTCCTTCCTTCCTTCCTTCCTTCCTTCTTTCTTTCTTTCTTTCTTTCTTTCTTTCTTTCTTTCTTTCTTTCTTTCTTTCTTTCTTTCTTTCCAGACATAGGGTCTTTTCTGTCACTGAAGCTGGAGTGCAGTGGCATAATCAAAGCTCACTGTAGCCTCAAACCCCTCGGCTCAAGATAGCCTCCTGGTTCAGTCTCTCAAGCAGTTGGGACTACAAGTGTGCGCCACCACGCCCATCTAATTTTTGATGTCTATTTTTTGTAGAGACAGGGACTTACTATGTTGCTCAGGCTGGTCTTGAAGTCCTGGCCTCAAGGGATACTCCCGTCTTGGTCTCCCAAAGTGCTGGGATATAGGACTAAGCCACTGAGCCTGGCTGGTGGTGAATATTGCCCAAAAATAAATAAATAAATAAGAAGAGTCTTGTTGAAATGAAATTAACCATATCAGAGAAAGCATGAAAGGGATGGAAGAGGTGTTGTCATCAAACCAGTTCAGACCATCAAGCCCTCTTATTAGTAGCAGAAACTTTTCACTTAAAAAAAAAAGTTTCTCTATTGAAGAATCTTTCCTTAAGAAAAAAAATAAAACTCCTATAATTCCTTTGTTTCATTCTATTAATATAAAGATTTCTTTAACTCTAGTTCAGTTGAATTTGGCCACAAACATGTCTAGTGTTCTTTCTCATATCGTAATTGTTCTATTATAATTAGCTTCCAAGGAAGGAAAATGATAACAGGGTGCATGAGAAATGAGACACAGAATTCAGATGAATGCTGAAGTCAATGTGATTTAAAAAAAAAAGAACCAAACAAAGGAATACCAAGTTCTGTCTTCCTATCTTCTTTTTGACGACATCTATAGTTATTGGTACGCACATATACCTACTCATCTAGAAAGTCAGTGAACACAAAAAAAATTTTTGATGTTTCTGCTTCTCAAGGAGCTTCTGATTTCTTTCTTTCTTTCTTTTTTCTTATACAAGACTATTGTCTCAAAGCTTCTGATTTCTTGGCAATCAAAATTGGAAACTGTTATTTGTTGAGCAGTCTTTAGCAGACACTTGCCTTGCTTTTATATGCTCACATATTTGTTAGCCTTCACCACAGTCTATGAAGTCATCTGGTTCTGTTTGTTTTCATTTGGGTTTTACTGTGAGGACACTGAAACTCAGTTAAAATAATTTGGTGTTAGGAGACGCAGCTTGAATTATGCCTCTGTTTCTATGAGCCAGGCCTGTAGTTTTTCTCACTATTTGTCTCCCAAGTATTGCTTCCCTCCCAGATGCACCTCCATACACTGTGTGCATGTATTGCATATGTCTTCTGCTGTTATAATGATTTGAAATAAGTGTAAGATACCTACGCAGACATTTCCATTCTTTAGTTTTCATCTGTGGCAGGATCTATAGTTTACTATTATAGACCATTTAGAAGATTTAGTCTAACTGCAGGGAATTTTATTCTTTTACCTTCAGTTCAGCTAGAATCTTGAATATTTATATATTTAATAGTCACATGCAAATGTTTCCCATTATTTCCTTTTCAATGCTACACTTAAGTTGTTAAATTTAAGTCCAGCTGCTAATGCCTAATGGACCAGGAACAATGTAGTTATTTAGATAGAATTTTGCAAATTCATCATGGAATTTAAAAAGGAATGGAGACCCCTGACTGAGGGTTTTTTTTTTGTTTAAACTATAATCTTATTGTTGGAGCAATGCTTGAGATAATGATTCCCACAAAGAAAGTACATTATGTAGAGAAAAAGCACTTGTATAAAACATAAAATGAGAGATGAACTTTCAACTTGTAAAAACCTACTTTGGAAAAATCAGATTACAAGCTTTTTCAAGGCACAGGGAGAACATATTTAACAAAGATTTTAGCCAAGTAGGAATAATGCAGAAGCAGTGGTGAAGAATTTTGTATGACTGGCCACATACATGCTTTCTGGGCATTTATTTCACAATTACCAAATGCCAGGCAAATTACTAGTACCTTACATCATCATAGCTCATTAATCCCTCACCACAATCTTACAAATTTAGTTATTTATGAAATAAAACATCCTATGAGAGCTAGAAATATACTTTTAAATTTATGTCAGCCAAAAAGAGAATACAATTTTAATTTATGAATTTTCAAGAAGAAACTGAGGCTTAGCAATGTTAACTAACGTGTCCACATTTGTGCAGTTATGAGGAATCTGATTCTTTTTTTTTGAGACAGAGTCTCGCTTGTTGCTCAGGCTAGAGTGAGTGCCATGGCGTCAGCCTAGCTCACAGCAACCTCAAACTCCTGGACTCAAGCAATCCTGCTGCCTCAGCCTCCCGAGTAGCTGGGACTACAGGCATGCGCCACCATGCCCCACTAATTATATATATATATATATACATATATATATATTAGTTGGCCAATTAATTTCTTTCTATTTATAGTAGAGATGGGGTCTCGCTCTTGCTCAAGCTGGTTTCGAACTCCTGACCTCGAGCAATCCGCCAGCCTCGGCCTCCCAGAGTGCTAGGATTACAGGCGTGAGCCACCACGCCGGCCGAGGAATCTGATTCTAAATCATTTTTCTCCATTGCCTTCACGAGTTAAAAACATGTTCGCAACTCTGCACTTTTTTCTTACAGAGCTCAGTTCTGTAACAACATATCTATAAATCACAACTGCGAATAGTATATGGCTTAGTCCTTTTCCAAAAGTTAGAATTTAAATTTTTTCTTTCTTTTTTTTTTGAGACAGAGTCTCGCTTTGTTGCCCAAGCTAGAGTGCCGTGGCATCAGCCTAGCTCACAGCAACCTCAAACTCCTGGGCTCAAGCAATCCTTCTGCCTCAGCCTCCCAAGTAGCTGGGACTACAGGCATGTGCCACAATGCCCAGCTAATTTTTTCTATATATATGAGTTGGCCAATTAATTTCTTTCTATTTATAGTAGAGACGGGGTCTCACTCTTGCTCAGGCTGGTTTCGAACTCCTGACCACAAGCAATCCTCCCGCCTTGGCCTCCCAGAGTGTTAGGATTACAGGCCTGAGCTACCATGCCCGGCCAGAATTTAATTTTTAATTATAGATTAGAATCCTTATATAAAGGAGTATTTTGGGTTAGATATTTTTCATGAACAGAAGATTTTTTAATCTGAGTAATAGTTGATTAATTTTCTTAATATAATACCATTGTATATAAATTATTATATTTGTAACATATTTGGTCTTTTTTTTCTACTCAGAAACCAAAATATTTTACATTACATTTCAATTATCAAGTATTTTCTTCATTGTGTAGCTTGTGAAAAATCAGGGCATTGAAATGAAGTGATTTCTCAGTTTCTCATGCTGAGTCAACAACAAAAAACCATTAATTGTTACTCAAGACATGCTTACTGTACTGCCTGAGGAAAGAAGTATAAGAACATATTATATTTTCAGAAGCTTAACAATGCAAAGATGAATAATAGCTCATATTTGATAAATACTAATGCAGAGCACAGGAAAGAAAATCTTTGGAAATTTAAAGTAGGGGAAGATCTTAGTAGACTGAGGCAGTTGACAAGAGCTTTGAAATGACAGTGGTACAATCAGGAAAGACAATTCCAGAAAGGCATTCCTGAAAGGGAAGATGATAACTTAAGCAGAGTTTGAGTTTGACTGCTAAATATGCATGAAATAGAATGCTCCACTATGCCAGAAGTAGACGGTTTGTGTAGGAGTAGAGTAAGAGATGAGGGTGCTTGATGATTCAATATTTACAACTCTTACACTTTGAACGTGAATTTTTCTATCACGTGCCTACAGCTCTTGCTCTACTGAACTTTTTAAAGGGTGGGGATTTTATTTTATCTTATCAACCAACCCTGATATCTCTTTAGTGCTGGGTACAGACAAAGCATTCTGCAGAGTATTTGTTGAATGAATTAATGAGTCTCAGATAGATTAAGTGAGTTACTCAAGGTCAAACAATGAGTAGGTGTTCGAGTTATGATTGCAACAAACCATTTTTTTTTTTTTTTACTCTATTCAAACATGATCTGTGAAATGTCACAGTATTCTCCTTGGGTTTTTGTAAAATTTCCTGGGTTAACCCGAAGAAGCTTGTATTTAGTCAGGGTTCTCCAGAGTAACAGAACCAATAGGATATATATACACACAGAAAGACGTTTATTATAAGGAATCAGTTCCTGAGATTATGGTGGCTGAGAAGTCCTAACATTTGCAGGTGAGTCAGCAAGCTATAGTCCCAGGAGAGCAGTTGGACTAGGTCCAGGTGGAGTCTTAAGGTTTAGAACCAGGAAACCAAGGAAAGGCAGGAGAAAGCCACTGTCTCAAATTGAAGGCAGTCAAGTAGGAGGGATTCCTTTATACTTGGAAGGGTTGGCCTTTTTGTTCTATTTAAGCCTGCAAAGGATTAAATGAGGCCCATCCACAGTGAGGAGGGCAGTGTGCTTTATTTAGTTTACCAATTCAGATTTCAATCTCATCCACCTGAAACCCCCTCACAGACACACCCAGAATAACCTTGTCCAATGTCTGGGCATCCCGTGGCCCACGTGTGAAATGGACACATGAGATTAACTGTCACAAAATTTTACGTTCACAAGTTATGTAGTCAGTTGACTATCCCAAATTGGTTCCAATAAAACTTCACGGTCTGTATATGTAGTTCTGAACATGTACGTATACGAGTCTCTTCTGTTGTGGTTGTGTAGTGTGGTGAGAAGAGCACCCCCACTGGGTTCCAATCCCAGTTACCCAATGTGTGACCTTGGGCAAGTTACTTTTCTAGTGTCAGCTTCTTTATCCATAAATTGGAAATAATAATTATTCCTCCATCATTGGATTGTTGCTATGAGAATTAAATAAAAGCATAAAGCACTTAGCATAGTGTACGGCACATAGTAGGCACTTAAGTAATAGCTACTGTTTAATAAGAAATATTAATACAAATGTAATGAATGTGGCATATGCTACTTCTTTTTTTTCCTCTCCTCCCTCCCCTCCTTCCTGCTACTACTTCTTTGATTCTGTCAGATAAATATTCTTTTAAAATGCTGAGTTATGTTTTTAATTTTAAACACCTAAGGGAAATAATCATATTCTTCCATGGCAGGAACCATTCACTCACATTCTTATCTTCAATTCTTCACACAGTGCCTGGTATACAGTAAGCACATGATAAAAACACAGTATTGTTGGCTCAGAGAAAAACATAATTTAGGGTATTTGCATTCTATAACCCTGTAAAAAAATTCTGTATATTTTTAATATCCAAAGTTTCAGAATAACTATTTTTTTTTCTTATGCACAAATGTTAGTTTGATTTGAAATAAAACATTCAGAGAGGCTGGGCGTGGAGGCTCATGCCTGTAATCCTAGCACTCTGGAAGGCCAAAGTGAGAGGATTGCTTGAGCTCAGGAGTTTGAAATCAGCCTGAGCAAGAGTAAGAGCCTGTCTCTACCAAAAAATAGAAAATATTAGCTAGGCATGGTGGTGTGTGCCTGTAGTCCCAGGTATTTGGGAGTCTGAGGCAGGAGGATTGCTTCAGCCCAGGAGTTTGAGGTTGCTGTGAGCTATGATGACGCCACTGCACTCTAGCTGGGGCAATAAAGCAAGACTCTGTCTCAAAAATTAAATTAAAAAATAGGCTGGGCGCACTGGCTCACACCTGTAATCCTAGCACTCTGGGAGGCCAAGGCAGGCGGATTGCTCGAGGTCAGGAGTTCGAAACCAGCCTGAGCAAGAGTGAGACCCTGTCTCTACTATAAATAGAAAGAAATTAATTGGCCAACTCATATATATATATAAAATTAGCCGGGCATGGTGGCGCATGCCTGTAGTCTCAGCTACTCAAGAGGCTGAGGCAGTAGGATTGCTTGAGCCCAAGAGTTTGAGGTTGCTGTGAGCTAGGCTGACACCATGGCACTCACTCTAGCCTGGGCAACAGAATGAGACCCTGTCTCAAAAAAAAAAAAAAAATTAAATAAAGAAATAAATAAAATTTTCTTAAACATCTCAAAATTTTATATCAGTAGGAATACAAAGAGGATCTTCTACATACCACTTCAATACCAGGAGATTATAATCACAGTAACTAATTTTATAGTCCTGAGTGATATTAGGGTAGTTTTGTTCACTATTGTATAGTCCAGATGATAGCTTTTTTCATATTAAAGTCCTGGGTTTGACACAACTGTCTTTTTCTATGTTATTGTAACATATTTTTCCCTGGTGATCAGAGACTGTTTATTGTCTTAGGATCACTCAAAAACAATTTTTTTAAATAACATAATAGCATGCAGTGGCAATGAGAACAGTCGTAATTCAGTGTAGGATTCATATCCTCAACACCGATTTAAGACACAAATCTTTTTTTTATTGGCTATAATCTTGTCAAGCTGATAAAAGAATTACCCCAAATCTACCCTTCTGGTGGTGTAGTTATTTTGTATTGTTGCATAATTTTCTGCTGCTATTTCTTTCCCTCCGTCTCTAAAGGAGGGCAAACCCAAACTGGTTTCCAGAAGCCCCAACTTGAATGGCTTTCTGGTAATTTTGAGTCTAAAGATTATATCTCTGGCTTTTTTTTTATTATTATTATTTAATATGCCCCTCTTATAGTACCTGGAATGCATGCAGAAGGTGCATGATACATTCTTGAGCAATTAATATGGAAATGAAAGTAGTTTGGTAGAGACCTGGGAAAGTAGAATGGGAATACTTTCCTTTGTTAGAAGTAAAGACAGACAGGTATCGCAATACTGGGACATCAAAAATGACAATCTTATGTAGCAATTGGTGGGAAGATGTGGAAAATAGGCAGGCACAGAGGCAGTCCAAGGAAAAGAAGGCCAATTTTGACCATGAGACCTAAAGACAAGGGGGAGGGGGAGTTAGGGACAGGGATGATGTCATCATAGGAACAACAGAGGAAGATGGTTTTGGCAGCAGCCTTTGAATAGACTTTGAAGAAAAACATTAGAGAGAGGGGAAAAAGGAAACAGGAAAAGGAAGTCTGTTGAGAACTCAGCATGACATTTAGAGTGGGTGGAGAGCTTCCTGTATAGCTTGATGTTTGGAACATCTGGTCACCTCTTATAACAACAAGACCTTAGAAAATTCAGCTTTCTCAAGTGACCAGGTTAGAATTCGAATGGATTCCACAGCCAAACAGTCATTGCCGGAAGGCAGGAATATCTAAAGAGAGAGAGAGAGAAAAATACAGTTGTAAACAAACTCTTTTCTTACACTGAGAACACTCCCAGTAGTTTACCAATGTAAATATTCATATTTGTAAATTTATTTGCTTTATGTACTTTTGGAATATAGTATTGGTTTTGTATTAAACTTAAAGCGTAAAGTCTGTTTGCATTCAATTACCTCAAATGGGGAAAGGTAGCCAGCAGAGTTACAGTTGTTTTCAAAGTTAATGATTTCCACTACCTATTTTTCTATTTTCTATTGTTTAATTTTCACAAGATTCCATACCTTGCTTCATTTCCAATATTGGCCAGTTTTCTACAACTCACTTGTGCCCTCTAGGGTTTCTTAGTATTAATATTTAGTGACAGCTACTTTGGAATTTTCAAAACTGGTCACACATAGAACGGGACTCTTCTAACGAGTAGGGAAATTAAAAATGACTCCCACGTCATCATCTTTAGGTTACTCACTGTACTATTCAGTATAGGCGTGGCTATGTTATGGTGACAACCCCCCCCCCCCCAATGTCAGTGGCTTAAAAAACATTCGTTTCTCACAGCAGACCCCGTGCAGGCTGGCTGGGCTTGTCTGCCGGCAGTGGCTTGGGGACCCAGGCTTCCTGCACTGCATGATCCCATCGCCTTTTCACCTGCCGAGGTCACATTGGCAGGGAAAGGGAGAGATGGATGAGGTACACTGGCTTTTAACTGCTCCAGCCTGCACGCAAGTGACACATGTTACCCTGATACTTTCTGTTGGCCAGAACTAGTCACGGGGCCTCAGCCCAGTGGCAAGGCAGCAAGGGAGGACTCACAGATGCACGTGAGAGTTAGTTCTGGGAGCTCGAAGTGTCTTTGCTAAAGCTTCTTCAAGAGCAGCTGGGAACGAACCTAGTGGACATTCTAGCTTTATTACTTTGGAAACTTTTTATTATTTTTTTTGAGACAGGGTCTTACTCTGTCATCCTGGCTAGACTGCAGTAGTATCATCATAGCTCACTGAAACCTCAAATTCCTGGGCTTACACAATCCTCCAGTCTCAGCCTCCCGAGTAGCTAGAACTACAGGCCTGTGCCACCATACCTGGTTAATTTTGTACTTTTTTTTTTTGGTAGAGAGTAGCTCTTACTATTGCCCAGGCTGGTCTTGAACTCCTGGCCTCAAGCGATCCTCTGTCTTGGCCTCCCAAAGTGCTAGGATTACAGATGTGAGCCACCATGCCTGGCAGGAAAATATTTTTTCCTTTCTTCTTTTTTTATTTTGGCTTCTGAATTGCAAAGACAAGGAAAATATTTTTGATTTGAGGTTTTCCAGTAGAAGAGTATTCATCAGAAAGAAGGAATAACAATGGCAATGTTAACATTCATAATAATTCTTCATTTTTCAATATGAAACTCAAAATTAAATATCCCATTTGTAGACGTGGTAGGAACAGATTTTTATTTTTTTTTTTTTTTTTTTTTTTTTTTTTTAAATAAGTTGTTTTTTTTTCTTTTTAATTTTTTTTTTTTTTTATTTCTTTATTTTTTTTTTATTTTCAGTTGGCCAATTAACTTTTTTTTTTAAATTTTTTTTTTTTTTTAGTAGAGACGGGGTCTTGCTCTTGCTCAGGCTGGTCTTGAACACCTAAGCTCAAATGATCCACCCTCCTCGGCCTCCCAGAGAGCTAGGATTACAGGCGTGAGCCACCACGCCTGGCCAGGAACAGATTTTTATATTACAACTTCTATTCTGATCGATTTTTGTATAAAATAAAATGGTCCTTATTCCCAATTCTTTGAGGGAACTAGTATCCTTTATTTATTTATTTATTTATTTATTTATTTATTTATTTATTTATTTATTTATTGAGACAGAGTCTCACTCTGTTGCCAAGGCTACAGTGCCCTGGCATCAGCCTAGTTCACAGCAACCTCAGAATCCTGGGCTTAAGTGATCCTCCTGCCTCAGTCTCCGAGTAGCTGGGACTACAGGCATGTGCCACCATGCCCGGCTAATTTTTTCTATATATTTTTACTTGGCCAATTAATTTCTTTCTATTTTTAGTAGAGATGGGGTCTCGCTCTTGCTCAGGCTGGTCTCGAACTCCTGAGCTGAAATGATCCGCCCTCCTCGGCCTCCCAGAGTGCTAGGATTATAGCCGTGAGCTACGACGCCTCGCCTATCCGCCTTTTAAAATCTATTCCTTAGATGTAAATTATAACTTTCTTTTCAATTATTTCTTCTCAACTATAACTTAGAGCTATTTGAAAGCTGTTCTCTAAATTGTTGTCCTTAGTGATCCTCCATCTTGGAGAAATATATTACACTTATTTATAGCATTTTGCGAATTTTATGTCTTAGGGAAAATATATTTAAGGAAACTTCATAGTTCTATATTAACTATTGAGCTCAATGGCTCTTTATTTGATGTTTTAATTCTGGTAAAATATAAATAACATAAAATTTACCATTTTAACCATTTAAGTATATAATTCAATGACATTAATGACATTTACATTGTTCTGCAATGATTGCCACCATCCATTTCCAGCACATTTTCATCTTCCTGAACGGAAACTCTGTTCCCATTAAGCAGTAACTCCCTGTTGTCCTTTCCCCCAGCCCCTCGTAACCTCCACTCCACCTTCTCCATGAATTTGATTACTCTAGGCACCTCGAGTAAGTGGAATCATACACTATTTATCTTTTTGTGTCTGAATTATTTCAATTAGCAGAAAGTCTTCAAGTTTCATCCATGTTGTAGTACGTATCAGAATTCCTTCCTTTTTAAGGCTAAATAATATTCCATTGCATGTATTTGTTTGTCCATTCATAATGGCTCATCTTTGACAATATCATTTATTTGGCTTAGTCAATCAGTCAATCATTACCACGTATTTCGAGAGCTTTGTATAATCCATATATAGCACATCTTGATTAGAGGGACATTAAGTTGTTCAACACACGGTCCTCTGTGTCCTTTGAGTCTACGTATCTGATATATCTTGCTATTTCTACCTTTCACTAGGCCGTCTTGCAAAGCTCCACCTTCAAAGGAAGTTACTATCTTCACTGTACCTAACCGTGCTCTGGAAGTTATAAACTATAGCATTTGGCTTTCTGTACAAGCATGTTACATCATTAAGCTTTTCCTTTCCTGCCCTGATATACTAAGAGGCTGATTTTTGTTGTTGTTGTTGTTACCCAGGCTAGAGTGCTTGTTTTTGTTTGTTTGTTGTTTTTTTTTACACTGCAACTTGAAGTCAATTTTTTTCTTTTTTTTTTTGAGACAGAGACTTGCTCTATAGCCAGTGCCACAGTGCCGTGGTATCAGTCTAGCTCACAGCAACATCAAACTCCTGGGCTCAAGCAATCCTCCTGCCTCAGCCTTCCAAGTGGCTAGGACTACAGATGTGCACCAGCTCATTTTTTCTATTTTTAGTAGAGACAGGGTCTCACTCTTGTTCAGGCTGGTCTCGAACTCTTGGCCTCACGTGATCCTCCCATCTTGGTCTCCCAGAGTGCTAGGATTACAGGTGTGAGCACCCGGCCATAGAGTGCTTTTTTTTAGAAGTCATTTTAAATATGGAGGTACTATAGAGTGTTAGGCTCATTATCACCAGCGTCATCATGTTTCTGAAAATCTTTATTATAATTCTATTGCTAGTCATACTATTAATCCTCATATACAAAAATAATACAGTAGTCCCTCCTTATCCTCGTAGGACATGTTCAAAGTCCTCCAGCGGATGCCTGAAACCGCAGGTAGTACTGAACCCTATATATAGTGTTTTTTCCTATATGTACACACCTATGATAAAGTTTAATTTCTAAATTAGGCAAAATAAGAGACCAAGAATAATAACTATTAATAAAATAGAACAATTATAACAATATACCAGCATCCCTACTCTGGGGTTTGTGGCCATGATTAAGTAAAATGAAGTTTACGTGAACACATGCACTGTGAAACCATGACAGTGGATCTGATAACTGTGATGGCTACTAAGTGACTTGTGGGTGGGTGGGCAGTGTAGACATCATGAAGACGCTGAACAAAGGGAGGATTCGGATCCCAGATGGGATAAGTTGGGATGGCTCAAGATTTCATCACATTACTCTGAACGGCATGCAGTTTAAAACTTCAGAAGAGGCCGGGCGCGGTGGCTCACGCCTGTAATCCTAGCACTTTGGGAGGCCGAGGCGGGCGGATTGCTCAAGGTCAGGAGTTCGAAACCAGCCTGAGCGAGACCCCGTCTCTACCAAAAATAGAAATAAATTAATTGACCAACTAAAAATATATATACAAAAAATTAGCCGGGCATGGTGGTGCATGCCTGTAGTCCCAGCTACTCGGGAGGCTGAGGCAGTAGGATCGCTGAGCCCCGGAGATTGAGGTTGCTGTGAGCCAGGCTGACGCCACGGCACTCACTCTAGCCTGGGCAACAAAGTGAGACTCTGTCTCAAAAAAAAAAAAAAAAAAAAAAAAACTTCAGAAGAGTTTATTTCTGGAATTTTCCATTTAATACTTTCAGATTATGGTTGACGGTGGGTAACTGAAACCGTGGATAAGGTGGGGGGCTGGTGTAATAGCTACTAGGCGCTGTTCTAAGTACTTGACACAATACATGATGATTCTAGTCTTTGAAAAAGAAAACACAGGAGAAAAAGCAGGATAGAAGAGGGGGAAATTATTTGCAAGCTTTGGACATGTTGGGTTCGAGGTGACTGAGGGAAGGCAGGTGTCTGTCTAGTGGCAGGGAGCCAGTGGGAAATGTGGATCTGAGCTCAAGAGCACTGCCAGGGCTGCAGAAAGATTTGGGAATCAATATGTAGGTAAGAGCTGAAGCTGCGGAAGAAATGCGATTTCTGAGAGAGAGAGAATAGAGTGTCCACTTAGTCCAGCCCCAGCCCTGAGCTGAGCCAAAGGGGTGAGCAGGAATCAGCCAGGCAGGAAGGCAGGAGGGGTCCTTTCAGGTGGAGGGGACAGTGGCGGCACAGAAGCCTGCAGGGTCCTTGGTCACCGCTGTTCTCCTTTCTCTGCCTATGAATTTGACTATTCTAGTATCTCCTATAAAGTGGAACCACATAGAATTTATCTTTTATGTCTGGCTTATTAGGGTCGGTGGCTCTTAACCCTGGCCGAGCAGCAAAATCACCTGTGGAGCTTTGAAAATCTCCAAATGCCTGGACTCTGCAGCCAGAGATCCTGACTCACGTGGTCTGAGGAAGGGGACAAACATCTGCATTTAAAAAAAGCAAGTGAGCGGCGTGGGCAACAGAGTGAGACCATCTCTACAAGAAATAAAAACATTAGTTGGGCATGGTGGCGAGCACTCAGGAGGTTGAAGTGGGTGGATTGTTTGAGCCCAGGAGTTCGAGGCTGCAATGAGCCATGATTGGGCCACTGCCCACTGCGCTCCTGGGTGAAAGAGTGAGACCCTGTCTGAAAAAGAAAAAAACAAGTCAGAGTGTCCATCACAGAACAGAAGTAGAAGATTGGAGAAGAACAGCATAGTCAGCAGTAAAAGTGCCTCTGAGGTCGAGAAAAAAGAGGACCAGGGAGCAGCCACCAGGTCTGGCAAGCAAAGTTTTAGCAGAACCTTTGAGAGAGCGGTTTCATAGAGGAGTAAGGGGCGAATCACTGGTCAGCAGGTGCTCCGGGCACTGGAGAAAATGGATGCAAAATTATGGCTGAAAGGGAAGGATTCAAGAATGGGTGTAGATAAGAGTTAAATAATTAGGTGGCAGGGATGGAAACGGAGGGACTCGATGCCTGATAGCTTCTGTTTCCTAAGTGGAGCTGCAGGCGCAGTCATCAGAGGCCACACAGCATTGGTGACTAAGAACACAGGCTTTGCCAGGCTCAAATTTGAGTTCTGCCATTTCTCAGTTCTTTGATCTCTGTGTTCCAGATTCTCATCTGTACAATGGGGATTCTGCCCTGTAGGGCTGCTGTGAAGGTTAAAATGAGTTAGTGCCTATAACTTTTTTTAGAGCAATACCCGGCACACAGTGAGGACTCCATTTTGTATGAACAGTGACAGAGGCAAAGGACTGGGCTTGCTGGCCTGGCCACCTCCGGAAAAAGAAATCCCAGAGAACTGACAAAGGGTTGTTGGCGAGGTCGGTGGCCTAGCTAAAGCTGGAAACCATTCGTTTTGTGGCAGAACCGGCTAGTGACTATTTGATTTTCTTGGCAGAACTCAGCATCAGTGCATTCGCCAGGGACGTGGGTGAAGAATCCCAGGGGCTCCCGTGACTGTGGCTAAATGTTCTTGCTTGGCCCAGGCTGGGGCTGGTAGCTGAGGAGTCAGGGAGGACTCCAGGTGTCTGAACTCTGCCCAAGGTCCAGGGGGAGGCTTAGTGGCTGAGAAGGAGGTGGTGGAAATGCAGCAGGCGAGACAACTGAGGCTGGAGAGATGCCAAGCCTGTTCTACCCCACCCATCATTTCCAAACTTACCTGGTTCTTCAGCCGTGCCGCAGGGCACATCTTTCAACCAGAGCGACGCCATTCTCACGGTCCACGCATGGGGGTGGCGGGTGGGGGTAGTGGAAGAGGTAGACTTTGCAAAGTTTTGTTAGGCAAAAAGAAAGTGTTTCCTTGTTTTGTTTTTGGTTTGAAAGCCACCGCGCTTTGGTGGAGTGAACTTGGGTTGACTGTGAGGCGACGTGGCCTTTGATTCTGTCTTCTCCAAACTGATGGTGTAGCTTGGGCTAGGTCACGCACCTTCTTTGGGTCTCAGTGTTCTCGTTAGTGAAAGGTGAGGGCTGGGACAAGTGTTCCCGCGCTTCTGCCGGGAGGAGGGCGGGACTCGGCCGCGCCGCCGCGCTGCGCCTTTGGAGCGCCGCGGGCGCCACCTTGTGGCCAGTACCAGCACTGCCGTCAGCAGGCTCGGCGAGACACAGGAACCCAGGCAGCTTTCTAGACGGGCTTTATTGACATTAGAGAAAAATCTCTCCAGGGACAGGGTGTCCTATCCAGGGTAAGAGTGCTTTCTTGTTAGAATAAATTGGGGATGAGCTGGACACGGCACAGTAGCCAGCGTCTCATCATGACACCCAGAATAACTCATCAACACACGTGAATAATTTATGGCACGCCCGGCCTGTTGGAGAGAGAAGGCAGATAGCATTAGCCAAAACTTACTCGGGATCAGATTGCTTCAATTAGATTTTTCTTTATTGAAGCAATAACCTTGAGAATGACTCCATCTCCATATTCAGCCCCATCTCACGTGTTTCCCAGAACAGTTCTAAAGCTGATCTGATGTGTGTGCTGTTTATGTCACAGCACTTGTTGAGCAGAGATGAAGACAGGGTCAGTCTACAATGAGCCACAACAGCCTCTTTTATCTCTAAAGAATTTTGTAAGTGGCTGATTAGTAATATTGGAAAGCCAGGTGTATGATTCAGAAGGGTTACTGGAACAAAAGCTTCTGGAAATTGCCTTGGGTTATGAATTTCCTCCCCACGGGAGGAGGAAATTCTGTCAATGTGTTAATTCTTGAACTCTCAAGAAAGAGATCCAATGCCTCTGGCTTTGGACTGCACATCCTTGCTCCCTTTGTTTAACTCCTACTTGTCTTTTATTCTTTTTCTCCCCCAGAAAAGCTTCAGGCTGAAATTTTACCTTCCTAAGAGCTGGCTTCAAAACTGCTTGGAAGAACTCCGGTTTGGGGCCATTTTATTTCTCCTATGAAGAAACTTGTGGATTAAATACTATAGTATTTATTTATTATGGGCATATATCAAACCAAAATTTATTACAGACAGATATCAAACCAATCACTTACTTCTATAGTTCTGTAAGTTAATCTAGTAACCCTACCCTTCAATTCCTTGCCCCTTGGTTTTATATCTAACTTCTAAGAGTAAATATAGTGCATCACGAGAAATTTAAACTCTCTACTCCCATTCTTAAAAGTTTACCTCATTTATCCCCTTTTGTATTTCCTTCTCATTTCATAACAAAAGGTAAGCACTCCACTTGTGTTCTGTGATCTCTTACCTCCTACCTTATACATCAACTGTCATGTCTCTTCTATATTTCCAACTTCTCCTGAGCATATGATCATGCTTAAGGGATTTGCATATTTAAACAAAGAAACAGACTCCATCCTGTTGTCCACTCTTGTTGCTGTCTTGGGTCTCCACTTCCTGTCTGAGCCTCACCTCTTAACAGAGTATGGAATGTTCTCTATCTCCATTCCCACATCTCATAATAACTCCTCAAATGATAGTGACCAGGCCTGCAACCTAACCATGCGACTAAAACTGCTCTTGCTGAAGTCACCATTGCCAAATTCAATGGGTGTTTCTCTGGTCCTTCTTACCTACCCTCTGTGTGGTGTTCATTACCACTGACTACTTCATCTTTGACCTCTCTTTAGTTGACTTCAGTGGCACTACTCACCAGCTTCTTTAGTTAATTCCTTCTTGGTTTTCTTTTTAGGAAAACACAAATGTGTGTGTGTGTGAGAGTGAGAGAGAGTTCACACTTGCCTTTTGCTGAGTCCCTGCTAAGTGCTAGGCACTGTCATAGTTTGTATACATTTTCTCATTTAATCTTCAGAACAACTTTATAAGTACTTTTGATTGCCATTTTATATGAGGAACCCATGACTCAGAGAAGTTAAATAACTTGCCCAAGTTCTACAGCAAGTAACAGGATTAAACCCAGAGACATTGGTGTTCAGAGGTTAAGTTCTTTCTTTCTAATGTCATACTGCCTCTTCTCTATCATGTGTCTTAAAGTTTAACCTTCCTGAAGGTGCTGTCCACAGTTCTTTCTCTTCTTATTTCCCTAGGTGTATTATTTGCATCCCGAGATTCAATGACTATTGAATTCAATGACTATTGAATTCAATGACTATTGTTATGCTGATACATGTGAAGTCGCTGTTGTTCCACACAAATAACTGCCCACTGGGAATCTGTAAATCCATGTCCCATAGGCCCTGCAATCTTAGTGTGTCCAGTCTTTTTTTTTTTTTGAGACAGAGTCTCGCTTTGTTGCCCAGGCTAGAGTGAGTGCCGCAGCATCAGCCTAGCTCACAGCAACCTCAACCTCCTGGGCTCAAGCAATCCTCCTGCCTCAGCCTCCCGAGTAGCTGGGACTACAGGCATGTGCCACCATGCCCGGCTAATTTTTTCTATATATATTAGTTGGCCAATTAATTTCTTTCTATTTATAGTAGAGATGGGGTCTCGTTCTTGCTCAGGCTGGTTTCGAACTCCTGACCTCGAGCAATCCGCCCGCCTCGGCCTCCCAGAGTGCTAGGATTACAGGCGTGAGCCACTGGGCCCGGCCAGTGTGTCCAGTCTTGATCAAAGCCCACAGGGTTCCATAGGAAGGAATTTTACTCACTTCCAGCTTCATCCCATATTGCTCTTCTACGTGGTCAGGGCGCTCTGGCCACACCAACCTCCTTTGTGTTCTTGAAATGTGCCCAACTCCTTTCTGCTCCAAGGCCATGGCTCGTGCTGTTCTCTTTTACTGAAACATTCTTTCTGCAGATTATCTCACAGTTGGCTTATTATACTTCTTGTCTCAGCTTAATTGCCAACTGTTTAGAGAAACTTTCCTGACCATCCTGTCTGTTAACGTCTTTCCCTCTTCTGTTTTTCTTGATCTCATCATCCTTCACGATTACCTTATGTTCTGTTTCGTTGCTGACTGTCTGCTCCCACAAAAACATTAGTTTCTTGAAATCAAGTTGCTTGTTCAAGGGTCCCGTGGATACTTTGTGTGGGTGGTGTACTGTACCAGGGTCCCTAGCTGAGATGGGGGAGTGCACTAAAATCCAGTCTGCCTCTTCTTTTTTTTTTTTTTTTGTTTTGAGACAGACTCTCGCTTTGTTGCCCAGGCTAGAGTGAGTGCCATGGCGTCAGCCTAGCTCACAGCAACCTCAATCTCCTGGGCTCAAGCAATCCTCCTGCCTCAGCCTCCCGAGTAGCTGGGACTACAGGCATGCGCCACCATGCCTGGCTAATTTTTTCTATATATATTAGTTGGCCAATTAATTTCTTTCTATTTTTTTATAGTAGAGACGGGATCTTGCTCAGGCTGGTTTTGAACTCCTGACCTTGAGCAATCCACCCACCTCAGCCTCCCAGAGTGCTAGGATTACAGGCGTGAGCCACCACGCCCGGCCTAGTCTGCCTCTTCTTACCAACAAGAGGGGAGGGGCTGTCTTTTAAAAAATTGTCCAAAGATATGATCCAGGCTGGCGGTGGACATGGCCTTGTCTGTCTTGTCCAGTAGTTTATTTTCAGATCCTACAGTGGTGATGGTGCACATTAGACTCTTATGAAATATTTAGTGAATGAATGAAAGGGAATAATGTAGCTATAGGACAGGATTTTACCAGAAAATAACCAGGGGGTCCTTAACATTTAAAAAACCTCCAATGGTTTCCATTGCACAGAGGGTAAAATTGAAATTCTTTACCTGGGCCATTGAGTTGGGCCTCATTTCATACCACCTTCCCCCTAGGTTGCTGTGCTAAATTGCTGTAGTTCAGACCCACTTCACAAAGGATAAAACCCCCAGATAATCAAAACACGATGACAAGTCCAGGACCCACAAAACACAGGGAATGCTCTTTTTTCCTATGTTTCAACTTGCAGGAAGGGGTAGTTTGTACCTTGGAACTCAAATAAAGATGCCGTGGCCAAGCACTGTGGCTCACACCTATAATCCCAGCACTTTGGGAGGCTGAGGCAGGAGGATCACTTGAGTCTAAGAGTTCAAGACCAGCCTGGGCAACATAGTGAGACCCCATCTCTACAAAATGTTTTAAAAAATTAACTGGGTGTGGTGACATGTGCACCTGTAGTCCCAGTTACTGGAGAGGCTGAGGCAGGAGGATTGTTTGAGCCTAGGAATTTAAGGCTGCAATGAGCTATGATCATGCCACTGCACTGTAGCATGGGTGACAGAGTGAGACCCTGTCTCAAAATTTAAAAAAAAAAGATGTCTTGAATACGTGCCTTTTCCCCCATCATAGAATTCTTAATTATTCTACCATAGAATGGTTCCTAATGGAACTTCACAAGAAAACTGCCTAGTAACATTAGTTTCCTCAGGTCACGTGATCCCAGTCAAATTTCCCAGTGAATGTTTTCTTGCCAATTTTCATTTGTTTTTTTGTTTTTTTGGAGACAGAGTCTCACTTTGTTGCCCAGGCTAGAGTGATTGCCGTGGCGTCAGCCTAGCTCACGGCAACCTCAAACTCCAGGGCTCAAGCAATCCTCCTGCTTCAGCCTCATCAGTAGCTGGGACTACAGGCATGTGCCACCATGCTGGCTATTTTTTTCTGTATATATTAGTTGGCCAATTAATTTCTTTCTATTTATAGTAGAGACGGGGGTCTCACTCTTGCTCAGGCTGGTTTCCAACTTCTGAGCTCAAACGATCCCCCGCCTTGGCCTCCCAGAGAGCTAGGATTACAGGTGTGAGCCACCGCACCCAGCTGCCAATTTTCATTTAAATACTCACTTAAATGGAAATTCTGTGTGAATTCTGGATCTTCTGTGACATGCTCTTTGATAGCTATCTCTAACCACTTGGGCTCTTATGGTAACTCCTCTTCAGATTTCTGCCTTAGATTTCTCTTTGTGGATGATCCAGCCCTTTCGATAGGTTTTTTTTTTTTTGAGACAGAGTCTCACTCTATTGCCCAGGCTAGAGTGAGTGCCGTGGCGTCAGCCTAGCTCATAGCAACCTCAAACTCCTGGGCTCAAGCGATCCTCCTGCCTCAGCCTCCCAAGTAGCTGGGACTACAGGCGTATGCCACCATGCCCAGCTATTTTTTTCCCCCTATGTATTTTTAGTTGGCCAATTAATTTGTTTCTATTTTTAGTAGAGACGGGGGTCTTGCTCTTGCTCAGGCTGGTTTGGAACTCCTGACCTTGAGTGATCCATCTGCCTCAGTGTCCCAGAGTGCTAGGATTACAGGTGTGAGCCACCACATCTGGCCTACTCAGCTCTTAACAAAGAGCCACTGTCTTGCCTCCTGGTTCCTCCCCACTGCGCATGCTCCATGGTCAGGCTGCAGAGAGGCCCTGCAGGTGCTCAGCAGCCACGGGCTGCCATGGAGGAAGTGCCCACACTGTATTGAGCACTCACTAACATTATCCTCTTTATTCCCCCAAACAACTCTGAGAGCCAGGTATTATCCCTCTTTCAAAGATGTGGAAGCAGAAAATCTGAGACGTTAGTCACTTGCCTGGGAATGTTAATTAGTAGGACTAGAGTTGGAATTCAGTTTGTCAGGACTCTATACTTTTAACATTTTAAAAAAACAAAGTAGTTTCTTCCACGTTTTATGACACAGATTTATCAACAAAGCACTTCATCTTCTTTTTCTGTGTGTTTCTGAATAGGTCCAAAGCTGTTTTTAGAGAGAAGAGATTTGGTTCTGGTAGCAGCATCCATGGGGAAGTGGGATCTCTGTTTCTGGTAAGAATATAAATCAGGTTCCTGAATTTCCCCAACACGTCCCCTCTTGCCATCTGCATGTCTGGGATCTAAAACATATGTATTTTCCTCCACTCAACAACACAGAAGACTGGCATTTTAGTCACTTGTCACTACGAGTTGATTGCAGTTCAGCACTTGCCAGAAGTTTGTTTGTGACATCTGGTGAGAGAGAGGGAGGGAGATAACAGAGGGAGAGAGGAGGAATGGAACAGCAGATTTGTGGGAGTTATATTTATCTTGTCTTCTAGGGTCTCGAAGTTATTTGGCTGCATGATACTGGGTATAGCTGTACTAGGTGATCAGAAAATAATGTTCTTGACTGTGTGTGTGTGTCTGTGTGGGTGTGTGTGTTTGTGTGTGTGTGTGTGTCTATATAGTCACAGCTCCCTTAGAAATATATTTATAAGAGTAACAAAAAATACCGTTAGGCTAAATTGCTTATGAAACCTGTCATTTTACCAATTACCAGGGCTGCTTTAATTGATCTTGCAGGAATGGCAGTTGCCTCCTTTTCTCACTCTTTAGGGTCTGCCTCATATAACTGGATATTTGGTGCAGGAGGACTTTCTTTTCAGATACAGAAGGCTGGTTCTTTAGCCAAGATATAGAAACATCTCATCTCAGTTTTCATGCTCATTGGAATAATTATCCAATACATTATTCAATGTTTTTCTATAAGCATTCTTGTGAGAAATTCCTGCTGGAGTCCAGTTTGCATTTTTTTTTTTTTTTTTTAGAGCCAAGGTTTCATTCTGTCACCCAGGCTGGAGTGCAATGGAACCATCATAGCTCACTGCAACCTCAAACTCCTGGGCTTAGGTGATCCTCCTACCTCAGCCTCCCCAATAGCTGAGACTACAGGGGTGTACCACCGTGCTTGGCTAATGTTTAAAAATTATTTGTAGAGACAGGGTCTTGCTATGTAGCCCAGGCTGGCCTTGACCAAGTGATTCTCCCGCCTCGACCTCCCAAAGTGCTGGGATTACAGGTGTGAGCCACCGTGCCCAGCCTACTCATATATTTATTCAACAAATATTACTATTAATAGCATCTACTGTGTGCTTGGCACTGATAAGGGTATTGGAGATTCAGTAGTGAGTGAGTCAGACAACATTCCTGCCCACATGGAGCTTACGTTCTAGCGGAGGAAGACAGATGGTAACAGATGAATAAGCGGATAGTGTATATGGAGCATGAGATAATCAGGAGTGGGTCTGAGTTTTGCAAGCCCTGGAGGTCACACAGATTTGGGGCTCTCATTAGGAAAATAAAGACAAAATTATCTTCTGTGGCCCATTTGACAACATGTATGACCACGTGAACACCTTGCTGGGACCCGTCCCAATGCCGTGGATGGGGCTGACATTGATGCTTCATGAGCTTCCTGGTGTCTTGGCTTAGAATCCGCTCAAGTGTCCTGGCTTAGATTTCCCCAGAAGAATAACTGGGGTGAGGATTTGAGTGTACGTACTTGGGATGAGAAATAACTCCAAGAAACTCTGGTAGGTGATGGAGGACTGAGGCAGGGAGGAAAAGAAGTCAATGAATGAGCCTGATCTTAACCAGGGCACGAGGACACAGCTCAGAACAGGGAGCTCAGCCTTATCTCACTCGACAATCAAGGAAACTGGGGTGTATTTGTGTCCACTCTCTCTCATCAGTCGTTGGCCGGAGTTGGCTCCTGAAGCATTCTTTGTGTGGCACTTCTAGCCTGCAGCGGGGGGAGCAGGTACTAGCAGCTGGAAGTCAGGCATGTGGGAGCTGAAATATAGGCAGGAGAGACGGGTGTTGCCAGGGGGTCTTGCTATCACTATTGTGCACTCTGATCCGTTCATGCCCCGCATTAGTTCACAGCATCCTGTCACCAATTCCTCGAGGTTGCCCAGGCAAAATTTCTAAAAACTAGACTCACAACAGGACGGTGGGAAGCTTCCGCTACCGCTTGCTCTGCTGCAGGTGGTACCCAAGTTGAAACTAATATTCCCCAATTTTTTCTTCACCCGTTCTAGATTCCCTCACCCCTGGCTCATCTTCCTGCTGATCTGGGTGACTTGCTCAGCCTGTTTCCTGTGAGGAATCTGAACTCCTCTTTCCTGTGTTCTTGCCAAGCGTGGATGCTGTGTGTCAAAGCAAGTGATGGCCTTGTGAATCCTTGAGTGCCAGACATACTCTTCCCTGCCTTGTTGTGCAGCAGCGATCGCATTTCCTCATGCTTGTCGGGGGCAGCTTCTGCCCCCAGTATAGTAACTCTACTTTGCCTGCCGATTTACTTGAGAAGGCCTAAACGGCAGTCAAAGCTTTAGGCTCTGTGGAACCCTTACTTAGTCCCTAACCGGAAGTGTACCCTCTTAGGGGACCAGGACGGGTGGCCCAGCAGAGCCTGAGATTGCAGGGACAGGAGCGACTTCCACTCTTTGTTTCCAAGACATGTGTATTCTGCCTAACAGCAACGTGACCCCATGTCATGACCATTGGTTCAAAGCAATTTTACCCTTTCACAGGGATAGAGAAGAAACACTGGACTGCAGGAGCCCATGCGGATAAAAACAAGTCACTTAAAAGGAACAAATCATAGGCTTAGATCTCTGTGAATGCCAGAAGAAGACAGATCAGTGCCAGCATCACTTGTAGAGAGTAGCTTGCAGTTAGGGAATTTTATGCTTAGCTAAAGTGTTGTCTGTCTGAGAAGACTAAAGAAAAATATTATTATATGTGCAAAAGCCCTCATAAAACACTTGTGTTGGGAAGAAATTACTTGGGCATATAACCCGGTTCATCAAGAGATAACCACAGGCCGGGCGCTGTGGCTCACGCCTGTAATCCTAGCTCTTGGGAGGCCGAGGCGGGCGGATTGCTCAAGGTCAGGAGTTCAAAACCAGCCTGAGCAAGAGCGAGACCCCGTCTCTACTATAAATAGAAAGAAATTAATTGGCCAACTGATATATATATAAAAAAAAATTAGCCGGGCATGGTGGCACATGCCTGTAGTCCCAGCTACTCGGGAGGCTGAGGCAGAAGGATCACTCAAGCCCAGGAGTTTGAGGTTGCTGTGAGCTAGGCTGACGCCACGGCACTCACTCTAGCCTGGACAACAAAGTGAGACTCTGTCTCAAAAAAAAAAAAAAAAAAAAAAAAAAAAAAAAAAAAAGAGATAACCACAATTTAGATGAAATTTAGTATGTAAGAGAGGTGGTGGCACAAATGACAGGTAATAAACATGAAAACCAGTTTTAATATTTAGAGTTGGCTACAAAACCGAATGCAACCTTATTGAAAACATTGAGGTCCTAAATAAATGGAACAAAATAGCACATTCAGAGTTGGAAAAATAGTTTCTGGGGCTCAGGAGTCCAGGTGCATTTTCGAAAGGTCTCACAAGGCCAGGTCTGCCATCCCACCTGGAGCTGGGGGGCTTCATCTAAAGCTCATTGGTTGTCAGCAGAATTCAGTTTCTCACAGGTGTAGGATGCAGGTTCCTGCATCCTTGGTGGGTCAGCTGGTCCCGTCTCATGTCCCGGAGGCTGCCCTGTTCCCTCCATGTGGCCCTCTCTCCAACGTGGCAGTCCACCCCTGTGAGGCCGGCAGGAGAATCTCTCACGCTCCGAATCTCTCTTTCCGGAAGGGCCCGGTGACATCGAGGAGCTCATCTGATTAGGCCAGGCCCACCCAGGGTGAATTCCCTTTTGATTAATTCAAAGTCAGTTGCTGAGAGGCCTTGATTACATCTGCACAGTCCTGTCATCTACAGCATGTGATAAAGTCACAAGAGCTACTATCCCCTCATAGGCTCAAGTCACATTTATACTCAGGGGAGGGCCTTATACAGAGCCTGGGTGACAGGTAGCAGGAATCTTTGGGGCCAGCTGAGAATTCTACCCTTATGATAGCATTTCTTCTCATGGGTTAACCCTGGCCAGGTTTTCTGTCTGTCCCAGAGATACATTTGTGGTTAGAACTTGAGGATTTTCCCAACACACTTTCCTGTCAATTACCTTCCATGCCCTTTGTAAAAGCGCAGCCTGGAATGGAGCAGAGGGCAAGGCGGGAACCCCCAGAGGATCAGGGTGGAGCCAAGAGACCCTTTCAGGTTGGGCCAGAGGCTGAAGCCGACACAGCTTGTGTCAGACATTTGGCTGCCTATTCATCATACACAGAACAATAACTTTTTATTAGGTTTTGTCATTTGAAATTGGGTGTGTCTTCATTCTCTTTAGGGTTTTTGGCAATTAGATTTCCTAGTTATTTCATAAAAATTTAAATTAGCTCTTTTTAATGATGATGGGTAGAAGGAAGATAAATCATCATTCACAGAATTTTTAATGGGAAAAGTAATTTCAGGATTCTTTTGGGGAAGCACTTTTGGGCAAAAGTTATCCGTGGAGCCCTCAGGATACCACTTCAAATAAGAACCTGGGCTAAGAGGAGGAAGGTCTGCTGATTTTTGTGTTTGGGATTGAGGCACCTGAGGCCCGGGGAGGGTTCAGTTTGTTTGTAATACTGTGAATTATGCATTATACTAACTTTTTTGGGTGATTCATTTTCTCATTTATTAACTTAATGAATACAGTCTTCCAAAGTGAGATTTAATATTGTGAATAATACAGTGGTAGCAAGGGTGAGACAGACTTATTCATCCCGGGTTAAGTGAGAACACCTTCATTTTCATAATTTAGAGCATTATCCTTTTATATAGAGATGGAGCTAAATACCACGTTTCCTGCTCTTGCCCCGAATGCTTATCAGAAGAGTTTGTTAAAAAGGAAATGTTTTGAACTGGGCTGAAAGTAGTAATTTAGAAAAAAAACTCAGGAAACTTTTAATGACTGAGGAAATGAGTTGTTTTCAAGCTTCTAAGAATTTATAAATGAACTAACTGAAAATGAAAAAAAGGTTATAAAGATTATTTCTCAGTAAAAAAGAATATGAACTAGTTGGTCATCAAGAACTTAGAAACTAGTTTTGATGACATATATGGTGTATGTGAAATAATAAATATGTTCCATTTCTTATTCTAATAACTATCTGTAAGTATAGAACCAGGCTGGGCACAGTGGTTCATGCCTATGGTCTGAACACTTTGGGAAAAAATGTATTTTGTATGTATATATAATAAACTAACTGTAAATAATATATCTACCTCAGAGTGAAGCCATAAATTACTGACTTTTATAAAATTCATCAATAAGCTTTATTTTGTTTATTTTTTATTTTTTTATTTTATTTTTTTTTTTTGAGACAGAGTCTCACTGTGTTGTCCAGGCTAGTGTGAGTGCCGTGGTGTCAGCCTAGCTCACAGCAACCTCAAACTCCTAGGCTCAAGCGATCCTCCTGCCTCAGCTTCCCGAGTAGCTGGGACTACAGGCATGCGCCACCATGCCCGGCTAATTTTATATATATATATCAGTTGGCCAATTAATTTCTTTCTATTTATAGTAGAGACGGGGTCTCGCTCTTGCTCAGGTTGGTTTCAAATTCCTGAGTTCAAACCACCTGCTCGCCTCGGCCTCCCAGAGAGCTAGGATTACAGGCGTGAGCCACAGCGCCCGGCCTTATTTTGTTTATTTATTTATTTATTTAATCTGGTCCCCAGAAAAGTAAATATGCTTTAAAAGAAAGGAAAACACGCTCAAGGATGGACCTTATGCTATAACAACATTCTCTAATACACATACTGAAAATATAGTTGTTTGTTGACATTCCATCTTAAAAACAAATGGTAGGGGATTCATTTCTGGAGGGATTTAACATAATTGAATAGATTTCACCTCAGCAGAGCAATTGTATGTGGATACTTCCAAGAGTAATGACTTCTTAGAAAAGTTTTGAAAACTGAGAGCTTTTTCTAGTTTGTGGTGGCCACAGCTCTGTCAGATTGCTGCTCACTGCTACCAGATCTCTCTTTCTCTCTCTCTCTTTTTTTTGAGACAGAGTCTCACTCTGTTGCCCCGAGTCTCACTCTGTTGCCCCGGCTAGAATGCTGTGAGGTCCTCAGAGTTCACTGCTACCTCAAATCCTGGGCTCAAGTGATCCTTCTGCCTCAGCCTCCCAAGAAGCTAGGACTATAGGTAGGCACCACCATGCCTGGCTAGTTTTTCTATTTTTTTATTTTTGTAGAGACAGGATCTTTTCTTGCTTAGCCTGGTCTCGAACTCCTAACCCCAAGCGATCCTCCTGCCTTGGCCTCCCCAGAGTGCTAGGATTATAGAGGTGAGCCAATGCGCTTGGCCTCAGTGTTTTTTTTTGTTTTGTTTTGTTTTTTTTGAGACAGAGTCTCACTCTGTTGCCCAGGCTATAGTGCTATAGCTATAGTACTGTGGTATCAGCCTAGCTCACAGCAACCTCAAACTCCAGGGCTCAAGTGATCCTTCTGCCTCAGCCTCCCAAGTCGCTGGGACTACAGGCATGCGCCACCATGCCCGGCTTATTTTTTCTGTATATGTTTTTAGTTGTCTGACTAATTTCTTTCTTTTTTTAGTAGAGACAGAGTCTCGCTCTTGCTCAGGGTGGTCTCGAACTCCTGACCTCGAGTGATCTGCCCACCTCAGCCTCCCAGAGTGCCAGGATTACAGGCGTGAGCCACCTCGCCTGGCCAGTGTGTTTTTTTGATGACTCTTTTATTTAATACAAGAAGCTCATGAGTTAATGTGTTTTCTCACTTATTGTTCTCATGGCTGTTATCTTTCATATAGACATTCTCAGAACAGTGGCACACACTGGACTGGTTGTAGCTGATTTCTGTGTTTTGACATTTTAGGCTTTTCAGGGATTCATTTCTTCATTTATAATGCAAGAAATAAAGTCCATATAATATATATTAATACAAAGAGAATTAGCATCACAATTATTTTCTCTTATCTTCTCTTCCTTTTCATTTTGTGTGGAATTAGCTCTTAGGCCATGACTAGGCAGCAGGACGTGAAGCTAAAGTTGGTAGAGTATTAGTGAATTTTAGCTTTTTAGGCAGTCAGTCTGGTAAATTCAGTTCCATTTTCTACTTCACTTTGAACTGTGTACACATTCTAAAAATTCTAGCACTACCTATAGTAGTTCTAGGTTTGGCAGTTAGGCTGTAGAATTTGATTTTTATGAAGGTTGATTTCTTAGATTCCTGGAATGATTTTGAAACAATCCAGGCTTAAACATGTAATACCATTTTAAAGTAACACTCACATGTAAGAGAAACAACCGGAGACAGACAGCCTCCTTGAAAAATTCTATTCAGTGTCCCTAACCTTTTGTCAAGGTCTCTACTACTTTACATATTTGCGGTGAAAAGGTATCCCTAGCAACAGAGATCATCAGCTGGCTATATAATAAAAGGCCCCAGACTGTTCTAACATCTAAAGATTCAGCTGCTTGACAGAGTTTGCTTTTCCTTCCCGGCGATAATAGGCACATAGATGGCAAGATGCGACAGCAAAGCACAGGGGCCACAGCGTTTGAATAAAAAGTGGGATGTGCTTTAGGCCACGTGCGTGGTGGTGTTTTCCCCTTCCCAGCTCTCTTCGTGTCTTTCAGCAGAGTCCCTTTTGGGAAGGCTACCCAACACAAGGAAATATGGCATTTCATTATGGCACTAGGGACAATTAAGGGAAAATAAAAATGCTTATGGAACATTTGAAAAATTCAGAATGAAACTAGTCATATTGACTTTTGCCCAGGAGCAAAATGTATATTCTTACAAATTACATTCTTACAAATGTATATTCCTACAAATTCAAATTACATTCATTGAAAAAAGAATGATAATGAGAAAAAGAATGAGAACAGGAAAAGAATGATTAGCCCCTAAATACCCCAGAAGTAATGACATAGAGGCTGCTTTTTATCCTGACGTTAGTGAGTTCTTCAATCAAAGGGAGTTCCTCTGCATTTATTTATTTATTTTTTGGTGCTGTGACTCGGATGTGAACCGAGGTTGCTGTGGGCATCCCCTGCATTTATGATGGTACTTTTTTCATAAACTAGGGTGGGGAAATTTTCAGAAAGAGGCTATTATTTTCTCTTAAATTTCTTTGAGATACTAAATCTGTTCCTTTTTTCTCTTAAAAAAAAAAAAAAACCAAAAAACAAACTGCAGAAAATGTCTAATTTTGAAGCCACTAAAAAAATACAGTCTTCCTGACTATATGCAGCTTGATACTAGTTAATTCCTGATAGGTCAGAGCTATCCACGGATTTTGTGAATAAGAAAAGGAGAGGGTGATCAAAAAAAAAAAAAAAAGAAAAGAAAAGAAAAGAAAAGAAGAGGGTGATCAATTACACAACCGTAAACCATTCTTTTTTGGCTCTTGTATGTTGGGTAGCAATTTTCTATGTCTCATTTGGTTTTCTTTAGTGGCTGTATCATTACAGAAATTATTTCTAGAATTGTTATTCACACTTATATGAGAAACCTCTGCACTGACAAGTCATGTAAGATTTTTTTTCATCTTTTCTTGACTGATCATTAAGTGACATTACAAGTCAGGCGATGACCTGTAGGATAAGGACCAGCAGCAGCCTGGGGAGGCTCATTCTGAACAAGGCTACCCACGTTCACAGGGGACACTCTCTTCCTTCACAAAATGCAGAAATAAAGACTAGACCAGAATGTGCAAGGGGCTTTCTCAGACCTTCTCCTCTTGTAGAATTCAGATCCAGTTTTACAATCTTCCAGTTTATGAAAACCCAGGGTGACTTTCAATGCCTTAATCAAGTAATTGTCGGCAATTGTCTGAAAGAGTCACATACACAGACAGCACCAGAGCCGCTCAGACCACAGCAGGGTTGTCTGCACCCAGGGTTTTTGTTTTTTAAACCCAGATACAACTTGTTGGGTTTCTTTCTCATTAATGAATTTTCCTTAAGGTATTATTAATAACTTTCAAGTACTTTCGATTATTTTTCTGTCTGAAATGACCAAATTCACTCTTACATGGAAAAGGTTGTTACAAATTACTTTTATGGTCTTTCTCAGTGGGAAGTCACCCCACGGAGAACGGCAAACTTCTTTGAAGTGGACTAGAACACACATGCTGCTCAGGAGATGACTGCTTAAAGCAAAGAAGTTTGGTTGTTGCCTTGGGATCTACCATGCAATGAAGACTCCATTCAGGCTCGATTTTTCAACAATCAGTCCCTAAGGGCAAGAGATTCTCTTCTTTTCTTTTCCCTCCCTTCCTCCCTTCCTTCCTTCCTTCCTTCCTTCCTTCCTTCCTTCCTTCCTTCCTTCCTTCCTTCCTTCCTTCCTTCCTTCCTTCCTTCCTTCCTTCCTTTCTTCCTTCTTCTTTCTGAGACAGGGCTCTGTTGCCCATGCTGGTGTACAGTGGCGTGATCATAGCTCACTCTAACCTCGAACTCCTGGCCTCCAGTGATCCTCCCTCCTTGGCCTCCAAAGTGCGGGGATTACAAGCATGAGCCACTATGCTCAGCTGGGATTCTCTTTCTTAAAATGTCATTTTGCCTTACATCAAAAGAACACAGGTCCAATAAACACACAGTACAAGAACAAGCACTGTACAGTTCAAGTCTACATATCATGAACAGCCAAGAAAATCTGGAAAAAAAATACCTGATTTTCCCTCTTTCCTAACTATATTCAGAGATAATCAAGTGTCTCCTTGGCCCAAGGTATCAACTTTGGCATACACATACTGGTCAAATAAATGCTGCATTCTCCCATTTCATTTTGTGTTCTCTTTTCGGTTGCATGAGGATTTCTGTAAAATGGTGTACTTCAAATTGCTGCTGCAAATTCCAGTTTTGCCTCCTTTTACACAAGCAGCAGCTTGGAAACAACACTGTAGTTTAAATAATTGAGATATTTATTTAAAGTGAAGGATATAAAGACTGAGGTTCCTGCTCAACAATAGAAATAGTTTCTGGTCTTGGTTGACTTTATAATAATAGATGGTTCCTGTTTGCTAGGTGGGTTGTAATCTGTGGATCAGAAGAGTTCTTGTAATAAGGTAGAAGTAGTTTATGGGTCACATCTTGGTTCCCATGCTCTTAAAAAGGTAGAAAGGACAAACTGTGGTTTTGGCAGCGTGAACGAGTCCTTCAGAATGGTCACTAGGTGGCGGTGCTGCACCGTAAGTGCTCGCGCGCCGCTCGCCTCCCGGCTTCCTGGGCTGGGAACCGTTCTGCAGCGAGAAAAATTGGAAAGAAACTGGAAAGACAAAGTTCAGATTTTATTGAGATAATTAGTAAAATTTTATTTTTAACATTCATTTCCATTTCCATTGATGATTAAAATGTTTCTAAAACTGAAGACACTTGATGGTTGAATGGAAAAGTGAAAAACTGGTGGTGGCCGGAGTGGCATCAGGTGGCCCGAGCTCCCTGCAGGGTCTGAATAAGGATGTGGCAGGTCTCTTGGCTTCCTCCCTGCTGCTCTACGAGAGATTTGGCCTGGAGTCCTCCAAGGTTCCTTCCAATTCCAACAGTCTTTGATGATCTTATTTTAAGCAGTTGCAAAATAAAGTACAAGAGGTCTTGAAAGCCATTTCTTTTATTTCAATTTCATAATGCGGTATGTATATGAAGAATACCCTTGTTTAATATCAGAAGTGATTTTCATTCCTGGAATTCCAATATACAGAATGAAATCTTGGAAGTTTTAGTTAAAGAAATAATGAAATCGTCTATTATGATATTATCTTAATGCTTTATCTTCCTTATAAATGTTTTAGAAACATTTGACCTTCTATTTGCTACGTTCAAAATCACATTAGAATTTTTGGATTACAAATCTGACATTAAAGAATTATATAAAATTTTCTTTGGGGGACATGATATATTCGTATCATATATATAACATACATATTCCCTTTGAATTAACTTACTCATTAATCTTATTTTAAATAATTTGTTCACTTACTGAAAGCACCAATTACAGGCTCTGCCTTCAGGGAGATTATGTTTTTCTGGTCAGACAACTAATTGAACAAGTAATTCCAATTCCAATTCATAGTAATTTCATGGGAAAAATTGAATGTTAGATTAGATTATACATGTATGTTTATAGAAAAATAATCCTTTAACAGGAATCAGAAAAAAGCATTGTGTGTTTGTGTTAAACACTTTTTTCTTTGGAAACCTGGAAACATGTAAAAGTTTTTGAACACATTGATCATATTCACTATAGAAAAGCTATAGAAATAAACACTAGGATAATATTTTTCTTTTAGCTTTCAAGTCAGATAAACAGTTGTTTCTAAAAAAATTTAAATATCAGTAGACTTCCCATTCTCTGTGAAACCTTTTTTCCCATTATTCATGGAGAATATTCTTTTTTTTAAATTTTTTTTATTTCAGTATATTATGGGGGTACAAATGTTAAGGTTACGTATATTGCCTATGCCCCCCCTCGAGTCAGAGCTTCAAGTGTGTCCATCCCCCAGATGGTGCACACCTCACTCATTATGTATGTATATACCCCTCCCCTCCTCCGCCCTCCCACCTGTCTGACACCTGATAAATGTTATTCCTATATGTCCACTTAGGTGTTGAATGGAGAATACTCTTTATTTAGAATTATGACTCCTGATTAGAACTGCATAGTTACCCCAAAATTGAAATTAAAAAAAATAACAGTTTGCATTTGCAATATAGACCACTTGAGGTTCATGGAAACTTTTGATCATTTAAGAAATAAATACACTGAAATCTGTCATTCATACAAACAAGGAAGAAAATATTCATAGAACCAGTGATTCAGAGTTATTTTTGTTGGGATGAAAAATCATCTCTTGAGAAGGACAAAAGTTCAATGAACAAATGCCACAGTGTATGGAATGACACAAGCTATATTCTTAACTAAATGGAGGAGGAAAAAAGCTTTTTATACAAGGACAGTTTTGATGTAATTGAAATATTCCATTTACAAAATCCTAGTCATCGTTGATGAATAATATAATTTTAATGATAATCCTTTGAGAGAGATATATATATTCTGACAACTAACTCTCCCTTCCATTCCTCAAATAGAATGTTTGAAGTTTGATATTATTTCTTATTAACTTTTTCTGTATTACTTCCTCAACCTGTGCTCTTTCTAAGTGCCAAATCCAATTTTAGCAGTCAGAATGTATTGTCTCCCTCTGTCACCCTGGCTCGAGTGCAGTGGCATCAGCCTAGCTCACAGCAACCTCAAACTCCTGGGTTCAAGCGATTCTCCTGCTTCAGCCTCCTGAGTAGCTGGGACTAGAGTGCTAGGATTATAGGCGTGAGCCACTGTGCCTGGCCAAGAGATAACTACTTTTTCTTTAACCATCTCTGTTGGTTAGGTTCTTACCTATAATGTAGTATACAATTAGGTGGACTTAAAGTGATAGAAATAGGCTTTTACTGTAAATGCCAGGACAGTTTTTTTTTTTTTTTTTTAGCATTTATCATTAAAGATAGTGTTTCTCTAAAACAAAATTAAAGACTCATTTTCATATCCTTGTTTCTAAGAGTGTGTATCACATCAGAAAATCTGTTTTTTTTTAGTTCTGAGATGAATTGAAGAAATAGGACATTTTTTTTATCTTTCAAGTTATAAAGTTTTCTGAATAGTTCAAAGGAGAAATGAAAATCACATTATGAAATAAGAAAAGACTACTTGACCTTTTTCTTAAAATTTTACTAAGAAGTAATTTGATAATTTAATGCTAGCTAATATCTGCTTGGGACCATAAAGTAGAAGTAATTTCACCAGTAAAACAACACCTAGAGGGAACAAAACAGAGCAGTCCATAAGAGTTTCATAAAATACATTTCACAGGTTTCCATTTATGTATGTGCATTATTTTAAGTCATATAAGGTGTTGTATAATAATTTGTCTAGTCTTTGCCTCAGGTTCCTGGGACAAAGATTTTTAAACCTTTGTAATTTCCTTAGTGATAAGACTGTCCATTATTCATGGTAGACCCCTCAACCCAAGCCTGAGTTTTTGCTAACGAGGTCACTCATGGTGGGCCCTAGTTTCAGGATGGGGACTGGCCATGCTAGAATGACCAATCATGTGATTAGAGAGTTGGAGCTTTGAGCTAAGTGGTATCAGTCTAACTCCCAGGAAGGAGAGGAGGTCTGGAGATTTAAGTTTAATCACATGGCTAATGATGCAATCTATCATGCCTACATAATGAAACCCCAATAAAAACTCTGGACTCTGAAGTTCCAATGAGCTCCCTAATCAGTGAGCTTCCCAGCAGGGTGATGCATCTTGATTCCATAGGGAAAGGACATGGGAGTTCCATGTTTCAGATCCTTCCAGACCTTACCCTACAGGTCTCTTCTTTTGGTTGGTCCTGATTTGTATTTTTTATAATAAAGCTGTAGACATAAATAAGAGTGCTTTCCTGAGTTCTGTGAATTGTCCTATTAAATGATCAAACCTGAGGGGGATTGTAGGAACCCCCTGGGCTTTTAACCAGTTGGGCAGAAGCATGCGTGTCCTTGGAACTCTGGAGCTTGTGACTGGTGTCTGAAATGAGGAGGTTCTTGTGGAAGATTGTACCCTCAACCCACGAAGTCTGCACCAACACTGGGTAGTTAGAATCAGAATTGCATTGCAGAAGGAGTTCAGGTGGACATGAGAAGAACATCCCTTGGTAAGGTAGTTAGGCACTGGAACTGGTTACACACTGAATAAGCAGTCACCTGTCATGTTTGAATTGTTGTCTTAGCAAGATCCAAGAATGTGGACTAAGTAAACTTTATCATGAAGTTTTATCTGGCCAACTAGTTCTGAAATCTTGTAGACAGATTTTTTTTTAAAAAAAAGATTTACCATTTTTATTGTTAAGGATTTTAATAAAGATTCGGTATCTAAAATTGGTAGTAAATTTATGCCAAATAAATATCTGAAACTATACTTGATAGAAAGAGGTCTCTACAATAATTTTGAAAGGAACAGAAAAGTTGATGAAATACTTATTAAAAAATACTATGTGGCAGAGTAGAAATATGGTTCCTGGTTTTATATATGACAAAGTTGCCACAGATCTTTTGCTATTTACATTCTATGGGTCAGTAGTTCGTATAATGAAGAGGTCACCCTTTAAACATACAGATTCTCTAACAAAAAAATCTAAAGAAATCTCATGAGTTGAGTATTTAGGCTTTCAAACAGGAAAATAAATATTTGGATTACTTTACACCCAAAATAAAGAAATGAAGAACAGTTCTATTAAATTCACCTATAGGTGATATTTTCTCTGCATAACAAGTAGGAATAGGATATTGCCAGGGATCAATTTCAATACCTGAACCCCTACTGTTGGGCAACAAATTGTCACATAAGTTCCAATATAGAATATTTGTTTAGTATGCTTGGGTATTGGATAAATACAAAGCACTAAAGAACCCCAGAAACCATGGAGAAAACAGAATCGCTAGAGACTGGCATGAGTGTTAAGCCAGCTCTAGAAAAATGTACGAAGTTAGTCTTCAATGTCGTTTCTGGACCTGGCCTTCCCTTAAGCTTCTCTCCTTCCGCTCAGTTTCCCAATCCATCCAGCTATGCCTGCAGACCAAAGCCTTGGATCCAGACTGTCTTTCTGACTCCAGAACACGTTTCCCCCCTTCCCCACCCCCTCACCCTTGTCAGAAGTAGCTAACAGTTATCATATTGGGGAGATCTAATAAACCCACTCTCCCCAAACTGTACTCCCTGATGAGTGTAAAACATTATCCCTCCGTGAGAGTGTTCCACTAGCCCCTTCTGTGACGAGTGTCATGAGAGTTGAGCTGTGATGGGGAAAGCTGCCTTTTCACCACCTGTTATATTTCCTCGGGCTTTGAAGATTTTTGGTTTTCATAGACCTCTATTAAAATATACCTTAAGAGGGGAGGGGCAAAAAATATACCATAAAACTTTACCAGCCACAGTCAGCTCGTTAAAGGGGTGGGCACAGAGTTGGGATAAAGGCTAAAGGATGCAGGTGGAGGGAGGTGTGGCTGTCGGGTCTCAGAGGGGCTCTGGAAACAGAGGCCTACCTTGCTGGATGGCATTAATTTATAAAACTGCAATTTGAAGTCTTAGACATAGCCATGTGGAAGGAGATCTGGAGAAAAAGATACGCATAACTATGTGACTGCCTCATCCACCTGGAGGAAGGCGGTTTTGGTCAAAGTTCTGGAAATGGAAAAGCAGATCAAGTCAGTGTGTGGTTCAGGAGGGAGGGAATGAGACACAGGGAGAAAAGGATGGGCTGGTTCCAGTCTCCCTTTGCCACGGGGCAGCTGTATGAACGTGGTCCAGCCCCTTAACTTCCTGGGTCAGTATCTTCAAGGTAGGCATTCGGTGGTCAGACCAGGTGACTGATTTCTAAGGCATCTCTGGCTCTCACATTCTCATCTAGAAACCCACTTTCTGATAATCATGAGTATGTGGAATGTGGTCCACCCCTTCTTTGTGAGAGTGGTACAGTATGGTAGGTTTTGAGTTCTTCCTCATCAAGGAATCTCTCATTTCTTAAAAGGAATGGTACAGTACAATAGATTTTGAACTTCTCCTCCTGTGAAATCCTCCATTTCTTAAAAGATCCCATATCTCCGCCTTCCTTTGCTAGTCATGTCCTCTTCAAGGGCCACCATATTTCGCATATCGCCCTTTTACTTTGATAGTGATCCTTTCTCCTTAACCTTTCAAATCCCATTTGTTGTTTTTGGCTTTAAATTTAAGAGTACAGCTTCCATGGGACTTTGGACTTAGGTCATCTCCCAGTGGACCCTGGAAACAAGATTGAAATAACAGAGGTGAGTCTGGTGTTTAGGCTGAGACTAGATCAAGTGAAGACTCCCCTTAGAGGTGAAGAGTAAGTACCACATCAGGAACAAGCATCAAGTCAGAAAAGCACGTTTAGATACAATATCCATTAACCAAGGAACCCTACGTCACAGAAAACTCACATAATCCCAGATGCGCCAGGCCCCAGTGGTTGGCTTTTTTTTTTTTTAATTTTATTCTTTATTTTCTCCTTTTTCTTTTTTTATTTTTTTTTCAGTGGCTGGCTTTTTCAGGGCATGGCCAAGCCAATGTTGAAAAGCCTCTGCTATGTGGGAGCTCACTTTTCTAGGCAGATACTGGACTTGCAATATTATGGAATTATAGAGCAGATATAGTGTATATGTGTTTGTTTGGGAAGGGGTAGGGAGTGGTGAATTATTGGTTTGAGGTTACCCAGTCCTGAGCACTTAGATTAATATAGCTCCAAAATCATCCTGGATAGATGACTTTTTTTTAATTTAAAAAAATCATTATAATTTTTTGTAGAGATGGAGTCTCCCTATGTTGCCCAGGCTGGTCTCAAACTCCTGGCCTCAAGCGCTCATTATGGGTCAGCCTCCTGAGTAGCCACCATTACAAGTGTGAGCCCAGCTCTGGCTTGTGACTCTTTTATCATGATTATTTTACCACTATTTAAACTACAAACAAACTTACCTTTTTTTTTTTTTTGAGACAGAATCTCACTTTGTTGCCCAGGCTAGAGTGAGTGCCATGGCGTCAGCCTAGCTCACAGCAACCTCAAACTCCTGAGCTCAAGCAATCCTCCTGCCTCAGCCTCCCAAGTAGCTGGGACTACAGGCATGCGCCACCATGCCCGGCTACATATATATATATCAGTTGGCCAATTAATTTCTTTCTATTTATAGTAGAGACAGGGTCTCACTCTTGCTTAGGCTGGTTTCAAACTCCTGACCTCGAGCAATCCGCCTTCCTTGGCCTCCCATAGTGCTAGGATTACAGGCGTGAGCCACCGCGCCCGGCCCAAACTTAACCTTTTACACTATAGTTTATGTTGCCATTGTGCCAACTGGGACTTTTGAATTTCGCCTAATTGGATTAGGGGACCGACTTTTTTTGATAGCGGGGTTAATCCATTTAACTCTCAATAATCCCATGAGATAGGAATCGAGAATGAGGAACATGAAATTCAAAGAAGTTAAGTAACTTGTCCAAGAGCAATTAGAGAGAACATAATGGAACTGGGATTCAAATATAAGCCTGCCAGACCTCCACTACACGTGCTCTCGTGACAGGGAATGATGGTGGTTTCTCCGTTAGAACGTTGTAGCTGCAGCCGTGGGAAAGACTGAATCAAAGTTCCCTCTACTTTTGTGTTTGTTTGCCAAAACTCTCCACTCACTACATCAATGAAACTTATTTCTGGTGAGGACTGATATAGCCAAAATAAAAAATAATCTTTATTAAAAAATCTTTAGATTCTTCAGGGACTAAGAAAAAGAAAAAGAAAAAAGAAAAAAAATACTTGGCACTTCCTTTACAAAAGAAAATAGGTTAGAGAGAAAAGTCTCTGAATACTAAAAAGCAGGGGTCTGTGCATGGAAAACTCCCTCACCCATGAGGATGAGCTACTGGGAAAAATATGGTTTTTTTTTTCAGTGAGAACAGAGAGCAGAGTGAAAAGGGTCCCCATGTCCTGTCTTCCCTTCCTGGGCTGTGTGTGTGTGTGTGTGTGTGTGTGTGTGTGTGTTTGCATATGGGTGTAAGAACATTATACTCCAGGTAGGCTAGGGGTATGTAAATCCTTCCCTTTCCAAGTAAGGCCTGGGGAGAGATCCAAGCTTTGCGGAGGAACAACCTTCTACCAAAGCGTGGTGTGGCAGAGGCAAATACTATGGTGGGTGGGAGTCTAGGCCGAGTGCCTCTCTCCCTGCCGTCCTGGTCACCCACAGGAGTACAGGAGAGCATTAGAGAGTTCCTCCTGCTCTCAAGAGAGGTGCAGGATTGGCTGAGGGAAATCTGATGGAGTAGAAGTGGCCTCCCAGTCACCATGAAGGGAAGCAGTCAGCCGATGCCGTGCGAACCATTTGCTCATCCTAACGACCCCGCAGGAGGGTAGAGAACCGTCAGGAACCAGATGCCTCACCCGCTAAAATGCAGGCACCTTTCTAAGCTCTCCCGTGCTTATACCAGTAGGAGAAAGCGGAATGGGAAGGAGGGGAGCGGTCCATGAATTTTACTGGGAAAAAAATTCTGAATCGACTGACTAAAAATGTCAATGTTTTGTAATCGTGGATTTGATTGAATTTACCTAGAAATTATTAGATTAAACTTTCTGCTATTAGATTGTCATAGAAGCTCAGGGCAGCAATTAAATTCAGTTAAAGGAAAATAAAAATATAGTTTTACATATTTATGACTGTGAAAACCCCTCTCTATATGTAATAATACGAAGCAAATCAGAGTATTTTCCACCTGCCCCATGTTCCCCATTGATTTCTCTTATTTCCTCCCACGCAGGCTGAGTCACTGGGCCATCCCGCTCAGCTCTCTCGGATTTAGAGGCCAGGAGCTCCAGGGGACTTTGAAGATGTCAGGTTGTTAGTTATTATTGTAATAACTGTTCAGTTAAATAAAAGCTTTATGAATTTGTATATTGAAAAATTTCAGATAGTTCCTATTTATTTTAGCTTTGTTCCTTTTGCAGTAAAAGCTTTCTATTTAATTATTAATTTGGCTGTTATTCCTGGCAATTCTTAGCTATAAATAAATGTTTTCAAAACATTATCCACAAACCACTAAGGATTTTTTTGCCCTAGTGGTAGAGCTGTTATATATGAGATTGTTGACTCTGTAAGCAGTGTTTAACCATAAATAAATGGTATTCGTGTAAATTAAATTTAAGTGATCGTTTCTTCATAATTTTGGAAGGGCTGGGAGCAATACTAAGAATAAGTACTGCTTGTGATGTCTTATTGTGATTGGATGACCAAATGAATTATGATATTTGCTAATTATGACGAAAACACATCATTATTGGAGATTGTGATGGCTAGTTATGTGTCAACTTGGATAGGCTATGGTATCCAGTTATTCAATTAAACGCTAATCTAAGTGTTGCTATGCAGGTATTTTGTAAATGTGGTCAATGGCTACAATGAACTGACTTTAAGTAAAGGAAATTATTTTTGGTACTATGTGGGTGGACCTCATTCAATCAATTGAAAGCCTAAGAGCAAAATCAAGGTTTCCCTGAAAAAGAAGACATTCTGCCTCAAGAGTATAGCATCAGATCTTGCTTCAGCTCCCAGCTACCAGCTTGTCCTATGGATTTTTCTGTCCCTCTGTCTCTGTGTCTCTGTCTCTATCTCTGTTTCTCTTTCTCTGTGTATCTATGCATGTATCTGTCTATGCATCTATCTATATCTTACTGATTCTGTTTCTCTGGAGAACTTTGACTGATTAGATTTGGGTACTGAGAGTAGCTTTAGAGGAACTCATTTTAATGATGAGTTTGTTTTCTGAATTGATTATCTATGATGATTAGATTTAATGACTATTTTCAGTGGAGGACACTGATAGTTTGTGACATGATGTGCCAATAGAGATATGCGAAATATCACTATTGGATATTCCTGGTCAAATAGTTATAAGACACTAGGCTCTGAGTGACCATGTGTTTGAAACTTTAGAATATTTTTTGTCAAACTGAGTATAATGAGATTGGCTGTGTGATGGTTAACTTTTATGTGTCAACTTGACTGGGTCATGGGGTGCCCAGATATTTAGCTAACCATTGCTTCTGGGTGTGTCTATGAGGATGTTTCTAGATGAAATTAACATTTGAGTCAGTTGACTCAGTAAAGTAGACTTCCCTCCTAAATGTGGGTGGGCTCATCCAATGTACTGAGGGCCCAAATAGAACAAAGACGAAGGAAGGAAATTTATTCCTTTTCTGCCTGACTGTTGAGCAGGAACATCAGTCTTCTCCTGCACTTGGACTGGGATTTACACCATTGGCTCCCCTGGTTCTCAGGCCTTTAGACTGGGAGTAAACTACCCTACCAGTGTTTCTGGGTCTCCAACTTGTAGGTGGCAGATCATGGGATTTCTCAACTTCCAAGATTGTGTGAGTCAGTTCCTTATAACAAATGTCTCTCTCTCTCTCTCTGTATATATATGTGTGTGTGTGTTTAGTCACACACCACATAATGTTTCAGTCAGTGATGGACCACATATACAACAGTGGGCCTATAAGAGTGTAATGCTGTATTTTTTACTCTACCTTTTCTATGTTTAGATATATTTAGATACACAAATAGTTATCATTGTATACAGTTGCCTAGAGTGTATAGTACAGTAACATGCTGTATAGGTTTGTAGCCTAGGAGCCATAGGCTATACCATATAGCCTAGGTGTGTAGTAGGCTATATTGTGTAGGTCTGTGTAAGTACACTCTATGATGTTCAGACATTGACAAAATCCCCTAACACATTTCTCAAATGTATACCTGTTGGTAAGTGATATATGACTCTGTGTGTGTGTGTGTGTGTGTATGCACACAGTATATATATATATGTGTATATGTGATACATATGTGTATACGTGGGTGTGTATATACACACACGTAAAGGGAATGGGATGGAATGGGATCCTGACAATTGGAATGGAATGAAACGTACGGAAAGATCTTGATGAAGCTGGGGACATTGAACCTCTACATTCTGCTGAGTTTTCTTTGCCAATACAAGCAGCCTCCATCCCTAACCCTGCTTTGCCTGAAGAACCTGTAATGGCCTCCCCTGGGCAATTGATTTACAAGACAATGCTGATTCTCCTGCATTGTTTTTCCAATTTCTACAGACAGAAATCTGGGGAATGGATAGTAAAGATGTGGGATAATGGTGGAAGGGACATAAAATTGAATCAGGCCAAATTTACTGAAAAGGGCCCACTAAGTAGAGATTCCAAATTCAATATTGTAGCTCAAGGTGTTAGAAAGAGCTCTAATAGTTTGGCTGGTTGATTGGCAGAAACATGAACTAAAGTTGGACTACAGTAAATGACATTGAAATGCCAGAACTGCCTTGGTATATGGTGGAGGCAGGTACTCAAAAGCTTAGGGAGATTGAAACGTTAGAGTGGATTTATTGTGTACCACCCATTCACCTTTCTTGGTGGGGGGTGGGAGGTGTCAGAGGACACCCCTTCACTATGACTATGAGAAGCAAATTTGTGAGGGGAGCCCAGTGTTCTTGAAGTGGTCTCTGTCCCATGTAGATTGTAAGTTGCAGTGGGGACTGCTGCCACCGAACTGGAATCCTTAAATGCCAAGGGGATAATTGGACTTTGAAATAACAGGGACCAAGTGGTAACACTTGCTGCCAAAGACAAGATGGGCTCTGTTATCATAAGGCAGTGGTCCCCAACCTTTTTAGCACCAGGGATCAGTTTCATAGGAGACAAATTTGGCACTTCAAAAGAACTATCCTATAAAATGGTCTGCACCTAGGGTGGGAAATAAACTTCATCGATGTGGGACATCTTTGATGGATTTCACATGCCTGGCGTGCTGTATTGAGAAGGGGTATGACTCTGAGTATGGGCTCAAGAGGACAGAGTGCCATGATTAATTACCTATGTCTGCCATGGGAAGGTGAGGGGAGAGAGTGATGTATGAGTCATGAACCCATCAGTGTGTGAAATTCTCTTGTTAACTTCTTTGTTGACTTATTTACTTTCTGCCACCCTCCCTCTAGGATGTGAGCTCCGTGAGAGCATGCACCTTGCCTGTTTCCTCATGGATCCATCTTTAGAACCTAGAAAAATATCTAAGTTCATAAAATATTCAAAAATATTTATAAGTTACTATTCAAAAATATGTGTTGAATGTATTTTCTATTCTTTATCTGGCTTGCACTGATTCTAATAAGTCATTTAAGTAAGAGCCAATACTTTGTAAGCTCTTATTTCCAGGGTTGGCTATATGAATCTTTTTTTTTTTTTTTTTTTTTTGAGACAGAGTCTCGCTTTGTTGCCCAGGCTAGAGTGAGTGCCGTGGCATCAGCCTAGCTCACAGCAACCTCAAACTCCTGGGCTCAAGCAATCCTCCTGCCTCAGCCTCCCAAGTAGCTGGGACTACAGGCATGCACCACCATGTCCAGCTAATTTTTTGTATATATATGTTAGTTGGCCAATTGATTTCTTTCTATTTATAGTAGAGATGGGGTCTCACTCTTGCTCAGGCTGGTTTTGAACTCCTGACCTCGAGCAATCCGCCCGCCTCGGCCTCCCAGAGTGCTAGGATTACAGGCGTGAGCCACCATGCCCGGCCTGAATCTTAATAAATATTGATTAAATGAGATAAAATACTTGAAATCACAATGTTCAAGACATTTTAAGGTACTCAATAGGTAATACTTGAATCTGAAATCTGCAGTATAGCTGGTATTCTCTTCATTCAGGCATAATCATTCATTGATCACCTGTTATGTCTCAAGCCCCTTAGTATGCTGGGGATACACACATAAATAAAATGCAAACATTGGTTTCAATAAGCTCAAGTTTTTATTGAAGGGGATCAGAGAGGAAAACAAATGTTGCAATCCAATGTAATAAGTGCTCTAACAGAGTTAGGGCACTTATCACAGTGTCTGGTGATCCCAGAGATTGTACAAAAGAAGGAATAATTAACTTCGCCAGAGTTAGGGAGAATCAGTTCTCAGGGAAAGTTTCCTAGAAGAAATACTTGAGGGATGAGGAGAGCATTGTGACAGGGGAAACAGCATTTGAAAAGCAAAGAGATGCAGAACAAACCGCTGGGTTTATGGCACGCTGATAAATTGCGGATACCCACTTAAAAGAATCTGTGCTGTTCAATATGGTAGCTGCTAGCTGAGCACTTCAAATGTGGCTGGTTTGAACTGAGACGTGCTAGAAGTAATAAGCACACATTGGATTTTGATGAGTTAGTGGGAAAAATGTAAATTATCTCAGTAATAATTTTTCATTGTTTTGTAGGTTTTTCTTATATGGAAAATGAGGTTGCCTGGGCTGGCATTGGGAGGTTGGCTTTGCTGTGACAAGGTCTGAATTTTTCACAGCAGTTGTACAACTTCAAGGAAAATCTTTCCAGGTTTACAGTGGTAGGAACAGAGAGAGTTGGGTCCTGGGAGCCTGGGCCACATCTGTGTCATTTATCTATGCTTTTCCTGTGATTTTTATACAAGGGGAAGGTGAGAAGTCAAAATGGTATTATTTTCGGCACTAATCTGTCTTTTGGGTGGCTGGGATGGATATGTCTCTAGGTGCGTTCTGTCGTCAAATTCAGTATTCAGGCCCTGACGGGGCTGAGAAACTGGAATTCATTCTGAGCAGCTGCAGCATAATAACCACTCCCGGGGTCCCAGGTTTCAGGAACCACTTACAGGTGGCTTTAAAGGTGAGGTGAGTCTGGTGTTCAACTGGGTTGAGCAGGGTCTTGCTTCTCCATAGTCATTGTGGTAATGCAACTAAAAGGAATTGGGTGTTAGGAAGCAGATTTTTTTCCCACCCTGTTGGTCCTTTGGATTCAATTATTGCCAACACATAGTTAGGCTTGGTCATGTGGTGAATATTTAACAATTATATACATGCTCCAAGGGATCTCATGACTTTTAAAAGGTAATCATTTAATTATAGCTGATTAGTTTATTAATCTATAAATTATTACTATTCTATAACTTGATGTATTATTGTTTTACCTAATTTTGAGCAGGAATGCACTTAAAAGGTAGAAATAAAAATTTTTATTGAGGTATAATTTATAGTAAGGTGCACAAATCTCAAGTTTATAGCTTGATAATTTTTTACCTTTGTATAGATCCCTGTAACCATCAACCAACCAGATTAAGGTATAGCACCATTCCAGAAGGCTCCTTCCTGCCCCTGCCTGGTCAATATGTTTCTTCCAAAGGTCACAGCTATACCTTTGTCACCACAGGGGCACTAGTAGGCATGATTTTAGTGACTTTTTAAGCATTATAGATTTCTCTGTATCTGGCCACCTGTATGTTTTTATCTCAGAGTGAGGTGACTTTCAAAAAATCCATTGAGGCCCGGTGACGTGGCTCTCGCCTGTAATCCTAGCACTCTGGGAGGCCGAGGCGGGCGGATTGCTCAACATCAGGAGTTCAAAACTAGCCTGAGCAAGAGCAAGATCCCATCTCTACTGTAAATAGAAAGAAATTAATTGGCCAACTCATATATATAGAAAAAGTTAGCCGGGCATGGCGGCGCATGCCTGTAGTCCCAGCTACTTGGGAGGCTGAGGCAGAAGGATGTCTTGAGCCCAGGAGTTTTGAGGTTGCTGTGAGCTAGGCTGGCGCATGGCACTCACTCTAGCCTGGGCAACAAAGCAAGACTCTGTCTCAAAAAAAAAAAAAAGAAGTTTACAATCAAAATAACTGAGATCAAAATGCATTTTTGTACATTGTCAAATTTAAGAGAAATCAAGATGCAAGTAGAATGACATTTAATTTCTGCCTCTTCTATGTATTCTAATTTAATTATCTGTCTACCAGGCAGAATCTACTATGTGCTATGAGAGCAATGTAAATGAGGAGTGTGTGTGTGTGTGTGTGTGTGTGTGTGTGTGTGATGCTATTTGTAACAGAAAGATATATCTGTTTTGCTACCTCTATTGTAAGATTAAAAGAGAATAGCCTAGGTAAAAATTTGTGTTAGGACAGTGCATGGTTTGCAGGCCAAGTACAGTTTTGGTAAGCACAGTGATTTTTTTTTCCACTTCTCTTTTTATTTCAGCATATTATGGGATTACAAATGTTAAGGTTACATATATTGCCCTAGCCCCCCCTCCTTGATTCAGAGTTTCAAGCGTGACCATCCCCCAGACAGTGCACATCTCACTCATTATGTATATGTGTATATACCCATCCCCTCCTCCCCCCGCCCATCTGCCCAACAGCTGATAAATGTTATTCCTACATGTCCACTTAGGTGTTGATCAGTTAACACCAATTTGCTGGTGAGTACATGTGGTAAGCACAGTGATTTTGCAAAGCTGCCATAGCTCTCAATCCTGCCTGAGATCTTGGGTAACAGCACAACATTTATTCTTTTTTTTTTTTTTTTTTTTTGAGACAGAGTCTTGCTCTGTTGCCTGGGCTAGAGTGCCTTGGTGTCAGCCTAGCTCGCAGCAACCTCAAACTCCTGGCCTTAAGCAATCCTTCTGCCTCAGCCTCCCACGTCGCTGGGACTACAGGCATACACCACCATGTCCGGTTAATTTTTTCTATATATTTTTAGTTGCCCAGCTAATTTCTTTCTATTTTTAGTAGAGATGGGGTCTCACTCTTGCTAAGGATGGTCTTGAACTCCGGACCCTGAGTGATCCTCCCGCCTCAGCCTCCCAGAGTGCTAGGATTATAGGCATGAGCCACCACACCTAGCCAACAACATTTATTCTTGTGAATGGCAATGTCTTACTTGCTGAGCCTGTCCTTCTTTAATTGAGATATTTACTAGAGGTTTCAGAACAATGTATTAGTGGCAGTTGTGTGCATCTGCAGGTATTTCCTAAATGAGGGTAGTAGGATGGAGAAGTGGAGAGAATCTGGCTTAAGGAACGAAATAGACAATGTACAAAAATGCATTTTGATCTCAGTTATTTTGATTGTAAACTTCTTTTTTTTTTTTTTTTTTGAGACAGAGTCTCACTTTGTTGCCCAGGCTAGAGTGAGTGCCATGACGTCAGCCTAGCTCACAGCAACCTCGAACTCCTGGCTCAAGCAATCCTGCTGCCTCAGCCTCCCAAGTAGCTGGGACTACAGGCATGCGCCACCATGCCCAGCTAATTTTTTTTATATATATATATTAGTTGGCCAATTAATTTCTTTCTATTTACAGTAGAGACGGGGTCTCGCTCTTGCTCAGGCTGGTTTCGAACTCCTGACCTCGAGCAATCCACCCGCCTCGGTCTCCCAGAGAGCTAGGATTACAGGCGTGAGCCACAGCGCCCGGCCGATTGTAAACTTCTTGATGGCAGAGGGCTTATAAATCTTACGTTTCTACTCTAGCCCCTTGAACATGTAATATTGGTAATTAACAAATATTTGCTGATATTTCTATTTTGACTTGGCTTTAGAAGATAAAGCAGTGGTTTACTGACTACACATACATTGCATATACAATGCCAAACTGTTGACTTCTGTGTTCTGGTTGCTTCATGTGCGTCTATACATAGTGTTACTATGCTCAGAATTGTATATGATTCTGGGTTCCTTAGCTCAGGAGATGGGACATTTTCACATTTTGGGGGAGCTTGCTCTAAGTGTAAAAGTTTGCTGAACATTATGCTGCATTAAAAGAGGACAGGTAAAATTATTTCCAGCTCTAAAACACGTGTTTGTCCCTAGAGAAGGGACATTTGGAGAGGAAAGATGGATGGTCCTGCCTTCAGAACAATACTGACACAAGGCTGACTTTCTTAGAGTGGTGCATTTTACCGAATCTAGAACCTAAGTGTGCCAGGTACTCTCAAGGTGCTCCATCGGAAAGGCATTGTGGTCTCCTTCTATTATTCTCTGCCTATTACTCTGGGCCATGCAGTTTTCCTAAAGAGATTGTCTTTATTTAGCAAAACATTTGCCTCACCAGGACAGCCTTATTTACTAGGTGTCTGTTGTGTGAACCTCTTGGGAATGGCCCTCATGCACCGTTGCCCAAGAGGACATAAACCATACGGACAGTTCCACGCAGACTACTCAGTCTGTGCACCAGACAATGGGCTGGCGCAGTGGTTTGCTGTTTTAACACGCTAGAGAAGCATTGTGAGATTGCAGGCCATTTAAAAAGTATTAGAGTTGGCCGGGCGCTGTGGCTCACGCCTGTAATCCTAGCTCTTGGGAGGCCGAGGCGGGCGGATTGCTCAAGGTCAGGAGTTCAAAACCAGCCTGAGCAAGAGCGAGACCCCGTCTCTACTATAAATAGAAAGAAATCAATTGGCCAACTGATATATATATAAAAAATTAGCCGGGCATGGTGGCACATGCCTGTAGTCCCAGCTACCAGGGAGGCTGAGGCAGAAGGATCGCTCGAGCCCAGGAGTTTGAGGTTGCTGTGAGCTAGGCTGACGCCACGGCACTCACTCTAGCCTGGGCAACAAAGCGAGACTCTGTCTCAAAAAAAAAAAAAAAAAAAAAAAAAAAAAAAAAAAAAAAAAAAGTATTAGAGTCAACGACTAGCCTAATGTATTACGCCCTGTAGCCACTTTTAGTCATTGTGTTTATTATGGTTGTCATCTTACTTGGTTCTGTTGTGTTTATATACACCTTTCCTTCCCAAAGTGCTTCCCAGTGTGTTGTGAGGTATTAACTCTGTGCAGTAATCCTGTGAGGAAGACCAGCCTTTTTTCTCAGTTTAAAGATGAGAAGTGACTGCAAAATGGAAGTTGAGGGTAATGGTGTGTGTATAAATCAGGAGCGGTTTTGCTACACATGCAGGCAGAAGCAGACTCTCAAAGCTGCGCACATTAGAGGGCTCTTGGATATTTCCCAGCACCCCTTGGGAATAATTTGTACTTTTTTTTGGAGAGGGGAGGGATGACGTCACCTGTATTAGTTTCCTAGGGCTGCCCTAACAAAGTACGACAAACTGGGTGGCTCAGAACAACAGGCAGGTACTGTCTCACAGTTCTGAAGATGAGAAGTCTGAAATCCAGGTGTTGGCAGGGCCACGCTCGCTCTGAAATCTATAGGAGAAGGAGGCTTCTTTGCCTCTTCTAGCTTTTGGTGGCCCCAGACATTCCTTGGCTTGTGCCAGTCTAACTCCAGTCTTCAAGTAATCTTCCTTTCGTGCATGTCTGTGTCCACATTTCTCCTTTTTATAAAGACACCAGTTACACATTGGAGTAGGGCCCACCCTAATGACGTCATCTTAACTTGACTACTGCAAAGACCATGTTTCCAAATAAGCTCACATTTGAGTTACTGGAGCATGAGACATCAACCTATCTTTTCTGAGGGACACGATTCAATCCATAACACCACCTCGTGAAACTTCTGACTAATGATCACAAACATGGCACCTGACCAAGCCTGCTTGCTATAGACATTGTTCAGCCCTGATAACAACTAGCTCTGAAACCTGACACAGAAAGGATGTACTTTATTGGGGGGCAGGGAGAGTCAGGAGATGCTAATCAGATATCTGGACCTCCTTGGTCCCACAAGGCATGACTAGAGAATTGGATCATAAAGGAGCCAAACTCTGAATAAACCGCAAGTTAGATGATCCACCTCTGAATAATGTAGGATAAACTATACTTCCAAGACACAGCTCAACCTCATTCAGCACAAATTTGATTTAACACATTTGATTAATCTTATCAGTAATGACTTACACACAGGATGATTCAATATCTACACTGGAAACAGCCACTGCTGATTTCTGTGTTGCTTGGCTCTCCCTTTTGCTGTTTCTTTTCACACTTGCCTTTGCTAAGTTTGCTTCCTTAATATGCTAGTTTGTTTCTCTTCTTTCTTCTGTCCCAGTTTGCTCTTAGCTTTTCTTCCAAGTGGAGGTCAAAGATCAGCATGTTGAGAAAAATCAGATAGATGCTTAGCCCAGTATAAGACAAAAGAAATATTAACAAAAAGGAAGTATATCTTTATTGGAAATGTAATAATTTAAAAATAAATCTCATACCTTTTTCTCTTATTATAGAAAATTCATTGAAAAAACTTAATGAAAAAATGGATAAACATAAAAAGAGAATAAAAACAATCCATGTTCTTTTCCATCATTCCAACACTAGTGGTGAACATTGTTAATGTTTTGGTATATATCCTCCTAGATGCACAGGCATAAATGTTTTGTTTTTACAATATTAGTATTGTATTGTGTATGTGGGTTTATAGCTCTCTCTTTTCAACAGCATATTGTAAACATTTTCTTGTGCCATTAAATATTTTCCTACGGTATCATTTCATTTTATCATGCTACAAGAGAAATGACATTTCCTTGTAGAAATGTACTAAAAGAAATTTAATCAGTTCTCTATTATGGGACATTTTATGGTTATTTTCAAATGTCCCTTGTTATAATCAATGGTGCTATGAATAGGGCTGTAGTTAATCTTTGGACAGATTCACACTTATTTATTTTCTCAGCATAAATTCATAGAGTAAAATCCGTGGGTTAAATTTATGCATAATTGACAGACTGCTCTCTGGAAAAGTTGGATCAATATACACTCCTGCTACCAGGGCTTGAGAGCACATGTTTCCTAGCATGTGTGACAATACAACATGGCAGAATATAAAAAATTGTTTTAATTTGGTAGGTTAAAAAATGACATTTTAATTTGTATTTGTTTGACAAGTACTACATCTAATAGATCGATAGATCTATAGATTAAGGTAATAAATATTAAGTATGTAAATATGAAGAAATAAACACTATTTTGTAATTTCCAATGGAGAGAATAGGATACTGGGACAATCAACTGTCTATTTGAAGAAAGAAAAATTTCTCTTGAACAATTTTTGTAAATTTTTTGGTCATTCATATTTCTAATTTTGCGAGTTACCTGTTTATGTCCTTTACTAACTTTGCATTTACATGTGATTGACTTTTCTTTATGGATTTTTATAAATGTTCTTTATATTTTAAAAATTTGAATTTTTTATTTTTCATAAAGGGTGCCAACATTTCCCCCAAATTTTTGTTATTTAAATTTATGAGTGAGTTTGATTTTAATACAGAAAACTTAAAAACTATTTTAGCTAGTCTCTTCTTTTATGGTTTCTTTGTAATTGGCAGTTTTAAATTTTCTTTAAAATTCTAAAATTATTTACATATTTCTTCTAGTACTTTTGTGATTTTTACATTTACCTTTAATCCACTTGAATATATTTGATGTTGTTGTAGGATATGAAGTAGCAATCTAATTTCTCTCTTTTTCCAGATGGATAGTCATTTGTTCCAGTATTCTACTCTTTCCATTAGAAATTATATGCTAGCATTTATTTTTTTTTATCTATAGACTTTATATTTATTCATTTAATCTATTATTTCACCAGTACAACACTGGGGTTTTCCTTTTCTTTTTCTTTTTTTTTTGACACAACGTCTACCTCTGTTGCCCCAGGTAGAGTGCAGTGGTGTCATCGTAGCTCACGGTAACCTCAAACTCCTGGGCTCAAGTGATCCTCCCACCTCAGCCTTCTGAGTAGCTGGGACTACAGGCATGCACAACCACAGGCTCTTTTTTTCTATTTTTGGTAGAGACTGGGTCTTGCTCTTGCTCAGGCTGGTCTTGAACTCCAGACTTCAAGCGATCCTCTGGCCTTGGCTAGGATTACAGACGTTGAGCCACTGCACCCGGCCCACTACACTGTTTTTAATTGCTGCAACTTTATCACTTTTTAAAATACCTTTGAGTGCAACCTTATTTATTTCTTCTCTTTTTTAAAATGTTTTGGGAAATGATGCTTATCCATACTATCTTAGTTTATTTTAAAATGTCAGGAAAAAGCAAAAACAATTTTTTCGAAATTAGTGCCTTAAAACTCATATGTGTTAAAGAATCATATGCTTTTGGGGAAAACTATGTTTCTTCTCCCCTTACTAATAATGGCAATTATACAGTAATAACAGAGGCCAAATGGTGGGAGAAAGCATACTGACTTTGAAAATAGCCAGTCCTAGGTTTGAAACCTGACTTTGTCATTTGTTAGCTGTGTGCTATGGGCAAATTAATTAATCTTTATGAGACCAAGTTTAGCCATCAATAAAAATAGGGATAATAATGCCATCCCTATCTTACAGGGCAGTAAGAGGATTAAATGAGACAGTGTTTGTTAACACAGAGTATGTCATTGCCATCAGAGAAGGAGCTTAATAAATGCTAATTTCCCTGCCCTTCTACTGGTGTGGGATGTATTGTTTGTTAAACAGTTTTATATACATCATCTCATTTGACTCACAAGAGTCTTGACTCATTGGGAATCATATGGTTTCTGTGGTACTGAATTACATGATGATTTAATAAGATATGATAATGATGTAATGGATATGAAATGATGAACTTAGAAAATATTGAATTTCTTTTTTTACTTAAATACGTCTGCAACTTTTGCTGCATACTTAAACATGAAATTATTTTAAATAATGACTTGAAGTGGCAATATTTTATTTTTACTTTTTCAACAACTTGGTATATGTAAATAAGAATACTTGCTTGGTATACTATATTGTTTGTACTTTTATTAGTATTCTTTTTTTTCCCAAAGTCCACATGTCAGTGCTACTTGGTATACTATGAATGCCCATGTTTTTTGGAAGCAAATCTATTTTATAAAGCAAAACCTATGAGTATGTCTTATGTTTGTAGTCTAACTTATCCAGTTTCAACTGTGTTAATAACATTTGATTCTTATAACATTAAACATGTTTTTTAATTGGAAAATTAATAAGAAACCCATTTCCTTCTCAGTTGAATCACAGATTAAGGTTGATATTAAATTATTAATCTGTATTTATAAGAACTCTAGAGAAAATGAATATACGCCAGTGTAACATGCAACGCACCTTAAGACTGTCTAGAATCATTGAGACTTGAATTTGAATCTCAGCATTCCAATGTAGCAGCTGTGTAACTTAGAATAAGGTACCTAATACGTCACACAACTCAAGAAAAAAAAAAGAAAATAAGGTATCTAAGGTCTTTGAGCCTCTGTTTCTCATTTGTGAAATGGAAGTAATAATAGTGTCTATAAAGGAGATTGTTGTGAGGGAAAGGCAATAACTCTAGTCAAGCACTTAGCACTGTGTTTATTAAATGGTTGTTGGCCAGGCTTGGTGGCTCACGCCTGTAATCCTAGCACTCTGGGAGGCTAAGGCGGGTGGATTGTTCAAGGTCAGGAGTTTGAAACCAGCCTGAGCAAGAGCGAAACCCTGTCTCTACTATAAATAGAAAGAAATTAATTGGCCAACTCATATATATAGAAAACATTAGCCGGGCATGGTGGCGCATGCCTGTAGTCCCAGCTACTTGGGAGGCTGAGGTAGAAGGATTGCTTGAGCCCAGAAGTTTGAGGTTGCCGTAAGCTAGGCTGATGCCACAGCACTCACTCTAGCCTAGGCAACAAAGCAAGACTCTGTCTCAAAAATAAAATAAAATAAAATAAAATAAATGGTTGTTGTTGCTGTTATTCACCTCTAAGTAGCAAAATTATGCAGCCCCTTTGGAAGGAAGGATTTAAAATAATTTAAAGAAATAATAAAGTTTTCAAATAGTAAATTCATGACAAATACAATTATATTCCAAGCAGATGACAGTTTTCTAAAAAAAAAAAAAAAGAAAAGAAAAAGGGAAAAGAAATCATAGGTATTTGGGTAGAGAGAAAGGATTATTTAAAAAGTAATTGCAAGAAATATTATTTCCACACCGTGCTAGTAATAAGGATAATGACAAACAAAAACAAAGGCTACAAATTTATTCCAAATAAACATAATCACAGATAGACAAGGCTGAGTCTAAGCCCAGAGGGCAGAAGTTTGGGATGTCATGAACTAATAGAGCAAGATACTCTTTTGATTTACACACAAAAACCTTGTTTTATTTTGCATACAGATCCCCTTTCCAACATTTTCAGAAGCTGTCTCAAATACTTATCTGGGATATTGGGTTTCCTAGATCTGTCCAAGTTTTTCTTCCTGCATTTAAGCCTTATACGAGTAGAGGATTTAGATTAAAGTAGAGAGAAGACTTTATTCTCTTTGACTTTTTAGATGAGATGAGATCTGGGAATCTTGGGAGAATTTGGCACAGTGAAGTCTAGAGTATATATTTTGGGTACCCAGCAAACTAATGTTCAGAGAATAAGGCCTCAAAAGAGCCATAGATGTGGGATACTTGCATTGCCCAAACCTACAGCAAAGGTTAGATCCTGGTTTTTGCTTCTTGGGTGTCTGCTTTGTGTCTTAAAACAACCAGCAAAATTTCTTAGTCCTGTGACTATGCAATTCTGTTCTTAGGTTAGAGAGAGATGCTTTGCTTATGTGGTTTGGAAAGGATTCCTTTCCTGATTGTTTCCAGCCCGTGTGAAGCGCTAAATTCTGAAGGTCAGAGAAGGCATGACACACTATGGGCTCATCAGCTCTTTACCTCACAGTGAGTTCAGAAGGGCATGATGCAGGCAGTTCAGTAAGTGATGGTCATGATGTTCTGCTGCAGAACATTTGGGTTTCCCTACAGGTGTCATTGGTACAAAGTGAGTCATTAGTCATTGCATTTTCTGGAGGAGTCAGAAGAGAAAAAGTTTAGAGTGAAATTGAATACAGGATTATAATTCACTTTTGTCACTCACAGTAGAGGATGATGCTTTTACATTAAACCTGTTCACTGAAAAAGCTTATTATAGCCTGGATCTTATGCTAAGTACTGACCAGAAAAGAACAGAATCAGAATGTACGACTGTTTCAATCTTGATTTAGAATTATTTATACTAGGAATGTGCAAAGATGCTTTGAGCAAACATGCCCTTTTATATAGTTTAAAAAAACCTGATGGAGTGGGACATAGAGAGAGTGGTGGTGAAGGGTAATGTGGAGAGCTACTAACCAAAGAAAGGGAAGTGAACACATGGAAACTATGGGTACTATGGGTGACTGAGCCAGAAAGAAAGCCGTGGAAATCTCCTTACCAGAGGGAACTGAGCCCCACTTCGCTGGGCTGGTTCAAGGCAAAAATGCGTTTAGCTCACCACTGATTTGCAATATGAGGGTGGAGGGGAAGGGAGCAAGACTTAAAAGGTATTGAAGATCCCCATCCAACTGAGGAAAAGCAGCCTTCTCAAGCGGAGATGGTTCCAAAGCAGGAAACTGGGATAGACAAGACAATAGAAATACTACAGCATTTGTTAATGTTGTGAAACCTTGTGCAAATTCAAACTCTCAGTAAATATACCAGACATAGTCCTCTTGTTTGAATACAAAAATCCACTTCCTCAAGGGCTAAAGTGTTCTTTAAATTGAGTGTTGATTCAGGGTTCAAGGTTGAACCTTCAAGGCAGGCAGATGTGTCCATGACCAGGAAAAAATAATTCAGGAAAGTGTTAGTTTGACTTTTAGCTAGCACTCACCGTTTCCGACCCAAAATTGTTTTCACATCTGAAGGACCAACGGGATAAAGAGTTGATTCATTACGGGCTTGAAATTCAGGGTCTTTTTAAATAATCATTTCCAACAAATATTCCCAAACAGCTCCGAGGTGCCTTCAGTCACTCTGCCTGGAACAGGACAACGGCGAGACCTTCCACTCCGAAGATCTCTGTGGCTTCTCTAACTTTTCTAACCTGAACACGATTCCACTTAACACAACAGTCCTCACTTTCACAGCCTGGAAAGAAATCCTGCCAGCCTGGGAAGTCTTCTGGGGGAACTTTGACGGGAGGGAGAGAGAGTGTTGGAAAGAAGACTTGAAATTCCTTTGCGTTTACCTGTAAATAGAAGGTTCTAACACTCCAATCCTTTCTTTGTCAACGCTCCCCCTCCCCCACCCCCCACGCCCCCCCATTTTCAATTCTGTGCAGATGATCTGAAGGCTTCTCTTATGCTCTTAATCTCAGTCACCAGATGAGGATATAAAAATCTCTTTGGGAGAGAAACCGGGTAAGAACAATAACATTGGAAAGCTCTTCCCCTTGTCTTGCCCCTCCCTAATACTCCTGCATAAAAGGAGCTTTAGATGAGGGTCTCTAGGATCCCTAGCCTGGACTCCGCCCGCAGGGTACTGGAAGCGAGGTTGGCTTCTGCGTTCGTAATTAACAAGTCTGTAGCACCCCGCAGCGGCTGCCTCCCCGGCCTCAGCCTCCTCCGTCTGCGCGGGGGTGGGTCCAGGTCTCTGCAGCCTGGTTTTTTGGGCTGATGAGTCCTTTCCTCCTCGCCGTTTTATTTCAAAGGTCCCAGACACAACCCCTCTGTCCTTCCCCACCAAATGCAGTATTAACCCTCCGCGCTGGAGCCTCCGAAGATTAGAATCAAATTCCCACTCTCCGGGGCACTTGTGAGTAGTTCTGGTCTTTGAAACTTCGGTTGTCCCGAATTCCCCCCCACCCAACAGAGAGAAGAAAGGGCGTAGGCATAGGTCGTCGGAAGGTTTGTAGAGGCGGAGTGCAGCCCCAGACTTGCAGTTCTTGGACCCCCTGGCCGGGTCCTCGGCTTCTAGTTCATAGTCTCATTTAGCCTTCCCCACGCCCCTGGCTCAGAGGCCCAGGGCCAGAACTTTCAAGACTAGGAAAGCTTGATGCCCGCAAGACACCAAACTCGTGGAATTAGAGACGGTTTATCGACAACAGATCTTCGAGAGGATCCCATTGGGGAGTTCAATTTTCGATTCCCCTGGGGAACTGTGGGGGAAGGATTGGGTGGGTCTTATAGATCGTGCTGAGAAATAGGTGGGTCTCAGAAGCTTCATTTTTCTGGAGTTCAGTGACAAAGACTCAGGTTCTCTACTTAGTTTTTCACTCCAGTGAAAGGGTTCGGGCCTGTGATTCTGGAGTTCCGCACTGAGAGTACCTAAGCTGAGAAGAGTGCGAGTGGCGCGCACAGGATTTGTAAGCCAGAGGTGCGGATCAGCTCCTTGGAGCCAGCAGTTAGCCATCCGCCTTGCACAGTTAATCATGTTTGTGGTTTTCCCCCTTTAATAGGCCATGAAGTCAACAAACTCCCCACATGGTGGCTCCCTTTACTAAAGTTGAATAGTGAATTGTACAAGGAGTCTTGGAAATTTTCAAGTATTTCTCCAGATTGAACTCATTTCAGAATTCGCATGGGAGGAAAGAGTAAGGATTTTAATGGGGTTCACCTTTGACTGAAGGAAGGCGGAAGACAGGAAAGCCACAGTAGGTAATGGCTTTGAGCGCTTCAGTAAGAAAGACGTCTCTGCTTGATTATCCAGTCTGTTCATTCCGGGCTCTTTGTGTGCCAGCCTGCTGCACAGGCAGAGCCGAACACAGAGCACATGCATGTAAACACGCCAACATAAATCAGCGAACATATGCAGTGGAGACAAAGAGATACATCCTTAAGTAGGTGTGGTTTGAAGCTTTATTGAAGGCAGGCAATCTGGGGCATCGCCAGGAGTAAACTACGAGGAAGCAGGCAGCTTTTGGTCATTCGTGGCCAGGAATAAGTAAAACTTTGTCTTCTTAAGAAACAGGGAGTATTAAATCTCAAATATGAGTGGGAACAGTAATGAGAATGAGAAACATTATGTCTTGGAAAAAGCATGCAGAATATAGCTTATTTAAGTGTTGGATCCAAATCATAGTAACAGGAAACCCTCCCACCAAATTGTCATTTCCTCTAATTTTTGTGTAAGATCCAAATAATTAAAATGCACACTAATGGTTATTGATGGCTCTATTTCCTTTTTAAAATAGACCAGAGTTCTCTTACTGGAGTAGAAATTTACGAATCTTCTTAAATTACTCAGGGACTTGGAAGTCTTTGGGTAGGTGTGGTCTTCCCTGATTGCCTTCCTCTTGCCATATCATTTTCAGTTAAAAAAATTTAACCATTCCCAAAGGAGGGATTCCCGTTAGAAACCATCAGTAAGTGAACTTGTACTGGGAATCTTTGTGCTTTCCCAGCCTGCTTGTATTTCCACAAACAGAGCTCAAGGTGTAAATAAAGCGGGGGAAAAATGTATTTCTCACCCCCAAATTCTTAAAATTTCAATTCTTGTGGAAAACACAATTTAACAATTTCAATTTTTAAAGTTAGTAAGATCCACAGAGAGTGTAATGGTGCCCCAACAGGCAACCTAGAATGCCCCAGACAAGGACTAATGGGAGACACAGAACGGTCTTTACTCAAATCTAGGCAGGGATCAGACCATTCTCAGCCTTAGGGTGTTCACAGACACTGCAAGGGGGAGGGTGTATCTGAATGGTGGGGTGATTTAGACAATAAATCGCCACATTAATAGCACCACTGCCAAATCTTTAGATTTAGAGGCTCTGGGACAATATTAAACCAGTGGCAATTTTCAAGGTTTGTAGCATCTGTGACCAAGCAGTTCAGCACCCAGAGCCTGGACAGCTCCACAGGCCTCTGCCTGGGACCAGCTTTGCCTCTAATCAATCTATCATAGCCAGACTGTCCAAGGCAGCCAGACTCATTAGCGATTTACTGAAAATCTTCCAAGACTTCCCTTTAAACACAAAACGACTTCCACATTTAATGGTCTATCTGAAAGAACATACGCAAGAAATTAGGAGAACTAAATTAAATTTATTAATAGGAGAGCTTGATGGTGCTTAATTCCAGAGACCAGAGCTCTGATTGGTGGGGCTTGAGGAAAAAGTGAAGAGAAATAGTAAGGATATAGGTAAAAACACGACTTTACCATCCTTGAAATTCTACAAAGTCTTTACCTGTCCTTGAGAAATGGGTGAAATTGAAAACCATCAAAATAATTGGACTTCTTAAAAATTGGACTGTATGAGTGAAAGGTGTTTATGAGAAGTCGATGACTCCGGATCTTATCATCCAAGAGGACAGCACAGAATAGTTAATATGTTCCTTGAGGGACTAGGATGCTGACGTCTTTTTCTGATACCCGATCATTACGTGACTGAAAAAAAAAAAAAAGGGAAGTCATTTCATGAATAAAAATCGGAGCGCAACAGTGCAACCAAATATTCTGTACTTAAAGGCAATAGGCAGACAGATGTGGACAAAGAGGGCTCTCCTAAAACCATGTTCGGATAGATTTTTGCTAACTGCACTTATAAATACAAGCAGAAGGCCGGTCTCCGGCAGCAGCAGCAGCAGAAGCCGCAGCTTCAGACGCAGCCAGAGGGACCTCGGAGCAGAGAAGGCGCTGCGGACTGTCGCGGCTGCCTGACCCGCGGCTCCGCCGAGGCCGGCTGCGTCGCCGGCCCTCTCCCTTTTCTTCCTTCCCTTCTTCTTAGACCTCCTCTCCTTTCCTTAATCACTTGCTTCTTTCTCCTGGCGGACTTGGGGCCACTTTGCTCCCCCTCCCCGTTTAGCTCATCGCCTCCTCTTTCTTTCTTCTGCATCTCTCTCCTCGCCCCCTTCTCTCTCCCTCGGTGTCACGCTCCCTCCTAGTTCTGCGCGTCTACAAACTTTTGAACAGAACACTAGCTCCAGCAAACAAGTCCTCCAGCTCCTCCTGCCGCGGCTGCTCGTTCCTGCGGCTTCTTCTCAGACACCGACGCCAGACGGTGATGCCTCTCCGGTTGTGACTCCGGCGCAGAAACTTGAAGGAGCCCCTCGCCCGCCGTCCTACTTGGCTGCAGACCCTCTCCCAGCCGCGGTAAGAGTCGGATAGCAGGGGAAACAATCTTACCAAACCGAACGACTCACTGACTGCTGACTCGTTCACTGGCATCAGCATCAGGGTACGAGTTGGCTTTCCTTCGTAACAGGTCTGGCTAGTTATTGAGCGCTGAGTATATACAGACATAATTTTTTTCTAACTATAGCAAGCAAGAAGTGGCAGGGCGCGCGCCGGCTGTCACTAAGTGGTGCTCAGTACTGGGAGCTGGAGCTTCGCTCCGTCCCTCCCCCAGCTCCGGGAGTTTTTGGGGGGTTGGAGGGTGGAAGGCCAGGGGCGTTCTCACAGCTGTGTGTCCTCTTTCCCGTCCTGCGCAGAATGACCATGTGTAGCGGAGCGGGGTTGGCCCTGCTGGTCTATGGGATAATAATGCACAGCAGCGTCTACTGCTCACCTGCCGCCGCCGGACTCCTGTTTCCCCGGATCAGGTAGGTACTGGCCGCCGGGCCGAGCTGGAGCTGGGGCTTCCCTTCCACGATCACCTCCCCACGGTCTCCCTCCTGCAGTTCCCCCGGTCCAGACTACTAGCATCGCCCCGGGCGCCCCCAGTGCGCCACCGCCAGCCTCCACCCGGCCGGGGTCGGGGATCCGAGCGGAGCCCCAGGGTCCCGCAGGCTCCGCGACGGCTCGGCGCCCCTCCCCCAGCCCGAGCAGCCCCGCGGCGGCCGGGGTAGAGAGAGTGAGCTTGGGACCGCCAGAGACACCTCCCCTCCCCCAACCCGGCCCGCGGGACATAGGCAGAGCGAGGCCCCCAGCTTGGATTCTTTTACTTATTCTTAGGATGAGTTAGGAGAACTTCAGCTCCGGAGCCAGGTCTGGGGTTGAGCGCGAAGCTCGCTCTCTCGGACTTTGCTTTGTTCCAGCTCCTTCTGGACTATGGGGCGGGGTCTTCCTCTCTCTCCTCCGCCCTTCCTCTTCACCTCACTCGAATTCTTTGCCCCCCAAGAGCTTTCTTTCCAGGGATCTGTGTTCCAACTGCGTTTTGAGTCCCAGATTTTCTTGGGGTGGAGGTGGGGGTGTTGGCCTGGGATGGTTGAGGAAAAGCGACTTGAAAGAAGGAAGAAAAAGAATGAGACTACGAGGGAGGGGGAAAAACAGACGCAAGGAAGGAGGAAGAGAAAGCAAGCAGGCAGGCAGGACCAGGAGGACAGCCCTGCCCGGCCCAGGATGGAGGAATCTTGGCTTTTTTATGAACCCCTGGTTTCTAATCGGTCCGCACTGCCCGGGTTCCCAGCCCCAGAGTAGCGGGCTTGCGTGCCGGACAGTGGGAGCGTCTCGGCCGCGCAGCGTCCGCACCCGCGGCGCGGGGCAGCGCGGGGCGCGCGTTCTGCTCGCCGAGCTGCTCCTACCAGCCGCGCCCGAGAACGTTTGCCATTGACGTGGCGGGAGCGATGGGCTCTGGCTTCTGTATTAGGATTCCAGCAGCTGGGCGCGGAGCAGGGCAGTGGCCAGAAAAGCCGGGGTTCAGGGTGCCCGAGCCAGGGCTGAGGCGCGTCACCGAAGGAAAGCTGGGTGCGCGGCGCGGAGGGGTGTGCTCGTCTCGCCCGGCCTCTCCAAGGATGGAGAAAAGGCCAGCGAAGTAACGAAGTATGTCTCCACCCCGCCTAGAGAGTGCCACTTGCCCTGGCTGCATCCCAAGTCTCTCCAGGGGCCCAAAGCGAGAGGGATGTGTGTTTTAACCCACCCCCACCCGTGCTGTATCAGAGATCTAGGCAGTAGACGAAGGCGACTGCCAGGTCGCCGAGCACCCGCTGGCTCTTGGTCCCCTGTTGACCCTTTCCCTGCGCTCCGGGGTTGAGACAGTGCCTCGCTATCGCTAACAGACGAGAGCGAACTGTTTATTTAGTGGATTAAAAAACCCCCTTATTTCACCCCTAGCTATTTTCAAATTCCCGTGTGCCTGGCACTTTCCCCCGGGCGAGAGGCACCGGAGGGCGTGGACACAACACAATATGAGCCGCCGCCAAACAGGCTAAGTTTAGGGACATCTATTATTCATGTTCCTGCCAGATCCTCTCCTGCCCAAAATAGAAGCCGGAGGTTCTCCGTGACCTACATCTGCGCAGGGAAGGGCTCCCCTGGGTTTGGAGGCTGGGGTGGGGGAGGCTGCTCGAGTTGGCCGCCACACACCCCACCCAGCCATCCTCTTGGTTTTAGCTCCAAGCCTCCCTGTTTGGGTCTCCGCTTGGGTCCGCGCCTAGTCTCTCCTAGGGCTTTCCTCCTCCCCGCCGGTCGCTACTTTGGGGAGGCTCGGGCGCCAGGCGGGGAGGGGGCGGTCCTTTTTGGTGGCCAGGTGTGCGCGGTCCGCAGAAACGCCTCGGTTTCCCTTCGCTCGTTGAGCCCGCGGTCCCGCAGAGCGACCTTTTATCCGCGAAAGGAGGGGTGGGTAAGACGCCTGGCGGGGTAAGAAATTTTGTGGGGTGTAGTTCCCTCCTCCTTACCTCTGCCCCCACCCCAGTCCTGGAAGAAAAGACATTTGTCCCTGGGGGTCCTTTACGGAAAAAGGAAAATCAGTGCAGCCCCTTTCTTTGGGGTCCTGGCAGAGCTGGGGAGGACTTGCACTAACCACTCCTTCTGTCCCCGGCTACCCTGCAGGCCGGAGGACGAGGCGTACGACGGGGACGCAAACCCGCTGCAAGACATGTACGACTCGGACTCGCCGGGCGCCGGGAGCCCCGCCTCCGCGCTGCACGACGCCTACGCGCTGTACTACCCCGCGCGGAGCAGGTAGGACCCGCGGCCCCGCGCCAGAGCCGGGCTCCGGCGCCCCGGGACGGAGGGCGCGGGAGGGGCGGCGTGGTGGCCCATCGAGCAGCCTTTATTCCCCCCTCCCATAAAAGTTCTCAAGCCTCTCTTCTCCCAGGCCAGATCCTGTGGGAGAGACAGAAAATTAGTAGCTGGCGGGTCTGTGTGGACCTGTGGGCCGCGTGGAGACCGGAAGGTCTGTGGCCCGCGGAGTGTCAGGGAGCGGAATCAAGGGGCGCAGACTCCACATCTGCCATTCCCGGAGGCCAGGACCAGCTCCCAAGCCTAGCATGCACTCAGGGGCACACCCCAAGAGAGTTATTCTCCAGGTTTGCGCTGAGAGTCTAGGGGTTTCCCTGTCAGCCTCCCTGCACGCGGACCGGCGCGCGTGCCCAGCGGGGTCTCTCGACCCCTTGGGGACAGAATCCGTGACTCTGGACGCGCCTTTGCCTCCCCGTTAGAGATGTCGCCCACGGGATCCTTAATGAGGCCTACCGCAAAGTGCTGGACCAGCTGTCCGCCAGGAAGTACCTGCAGTCGCTCATGGCCAAGAGCGTGGGGTAAGAGTTTGCGAAAGAGTTAACCCGCGCCGGGTGGCGCGCGCGCGGGGCGGGTGTGTGTGCGGGCGCGCGCGGGGCGGGCGGCGCGGCTCCTAAGTCCGCGCGTGCACTTGGGGCCCAGGGTGAATCTGCCCTCCAGGGTCTGGGGGGGTGTGGGGGGTGTGGGATACTGGTGGAGATTTTGAAGTGGCACTTTAAATTTGGCCAGAGAACTGGAGATCTGGAGAGAGGGGAAGAAGGCAGGAGAACTGGGGTGTTTGATCCGTTTTGAATGAAAAGAAAGAGAAACCAAACAAACCCCCCTAGTCGTTCAAAACCTTCAAGCTTCGCGGGAGGATTTGCTATAATTTCCTCTAAGCATGCCTTTTTCGGGGGAAGGGGAAGGGGGTGGTTGCATTTACTGAAAATTCAAATTGAAATAAACAAATCACCAAATTTGGACACTTAGGGAAACAAACAGTTCTTGCTCACGCCAGACAAACCCCGAGCATAGGGCTTGCGTGAAGCATATCTCAGCAGAAGGCAACATTTTAATAAAGCCCATGGGGAAACAGATTACATTTTCGCAATGAATAATTCATGAGGTGAAAAATATTGCCTGCAGCCTGTCGACTTATATTATTATCACGTTTTTCAACTTAGCGTGCGGAAGGGGAGGAGTGCTCATGTTTGACTAGGAATTGCAAGATCGATGCCAAGTCCACGGCAGCAGCCCGCGTGGCATTTAGGGCTCTTTGGTTATTTTCTCTGTACGTCGGGAGCGAGATAAACAGAGTTAGGACAGTCTGGCGCAAACGCACGGACGGGCAAATATCAAAGGGCAGCGTTTGGAGAAAGGTTAGGCTTAGATCGCCCGCCATTCGCCTGGATCCCATCACGGGCGCCTTCTGTAAGGACCTAGCGCCAGGAAACGCTGGGTGGGGAGGGAGGGACCCAGGGGTTTCCATCTCAGCCCTGGCAGAGGAAGGCGACGCCGCCAGGGGGGACAGGGCGCGCCCTGTGCGCTCCTGGAAGGCTCCCGCGTGGGGTTGGGCCCGCCTGCGCCCCGCAGCTATTGAATCTGTGTCTCCTGCCCTGCCACCCTCCCCCGACCCCTTCCCTGCAGTGGGACCCTGAGCGGCGGCGCGGAGGACGACTCGGAGCCGCTCTCCAAGCGCCACTCGGACGGAATCTTCACGGACAGCTACAGTCGCTACAGGAAACAAATGGCTGTCAAGAAATACTTGGCGGCCGTCCTAGGGAAAAGGTATAAACAAAGGGTTAAAAACAAAGGACGCAGAATAGCGTATTTGTAGCGATGAGTTACCAGCTACCCTGTGTATACAACCCTGACACAATGAAAAGTCGTTTTCCAAACTGACTGAACAGTCATCGCTCATGTGTTCTATCCAAACATGTATTTATGTATGAAGTAAAGCCATTAAATGAATATTTTGATAATAATATTGTTTTTCTTTTTACAAAGCACTAGAGAATGCACAGATATACTTTGTGGACCAATTATTGATATATATTATAAATATATAAAAAGAGTATATATATATAAGTATAATAGAGAGCAGTTCATACAAAGTGTGCACAAGGATTGAAAATTCGCCTGAGCTGTTTATGTTTTTATATAAAATAAATAGAAAATAGACAATCATTGTTTTGAATATTACTCCTATTTTTGTAAACTGGAATTAAAAGGATAGTATTTTTATCTGTGACAGGCCTGAAGATATTAATACTGACCATTTGCTACTGTACATAAACAATGATGCCCTGCTCTGGGGAGATTTTGAGGTAATGATTTGGAGAATTGCTGAAGGGCATTCTTTCCCAGGCAGGCTGCTTCAAATCCCAGCCTAACTCAACTGGGCACTGTCCCCCTGGTTGGGTGGCAATTCCAATACTTCTGCTTTCTTTGATTCTACTTTTACGTGTATTTGTCTCTCTTCAGACTCTCAGCCCAGAAGGAAATTTTCCTGATAAAACAACAGCTCAATCCAAATTGTGCTTCTCCCCAGAATTCTCGTCAGCCATTCCCTGGGGGAAGAGTTGGGAATTGTACAAAGAAGGGAGGCTTGGATAGGAAGCTCTCTTTTCTGTACTTCCCGATGCTCCAGGGAACCTAATATCCCAAGATTAGGGCAATTGGAACAAAGTGAAGGAAATAGAGGCATAGTGGAAGAGGCAGAGCATGAGGCAGTAGGAGGAGGACCCTGGAGAGGGGCTGGTTTGAGGATGCCCCCCAGGGTCTGGGAAGCTGAGGGCAAGTCTAGTTCCACCTGGTCTGCTGCCTGAGTGACTTTGGGGCTGGGTATTGGAAATGGATGCAAAGTACAATGTGTTTTTCTCCAGTGCTGTCCATGCTTCTCATCTTGTGAAATGGCCAGGACCCTCCCCTTTGAACCCTGCTCTGTACGAGCTACCCCTTTTCTTTGTGGTTTTCTGGAGACCCCTCCTTCCTACCCTCCTGCACTGTTTAAGTACTGTTTACCATTTTTCATTCACTTCTCTTAAACTTGTGAATGCTTCTTACTTTTTTATTTGGTTGTTTGATGCAAGCTCTTATTGTAAAGTTTAGGAACCCCTGTGTAGCTACCAAGTAATTATGCACTAAATATGAACCTTTTGTTTCTTGTTTATTGAGTTTGTAGGTAAAATGTATTTTTCTACATTATGGCTTATTGCTTAGTAAAATTTATTTCATAAAACCAACCTTTGTCATATTAGAATGTGTAGTGTTCACATGTTGCTCAGTTTTACTGATAAATTATTTAAACCTCTTCTTCATATGTATGAGTACTATCTTATATCTGTGGTCAAGAGTGAGGTAAGCAAGCTCCAACAGACCCTGAGAAACCTACCCTTGTATCCTTTCTTGGCTAAAGAAAGCATGTCTGTTTCCTGTCAACTCATTGAACATATAGAGTAATCTTTATAAACAAAAGAACCTTCACCCAGCAACCAGATCAAGCAACAACAAACCAGCCAGCCAGTCTCCCAAATTTTAGGCACAAGTTTTTTGGAAAATAAACAACAAAATAAAACAAACAAACAAACAAAAAAAAAAAACAAGAAAAAGATTAAACGTAGCTTGTAAAGTTGAAAGGATCTTTCTTTTTCCTTTACGGATTTGATCAGTATGAAGTCATAAATCAAAGAAAACGGAATTGGATTTGCATTCCCAGGCAGGATGGATTCTGCCAGGAGATCACATTGCAAACAGTGAAAACAGAGGCATTCGATCTGTGCCTGAGTCCTGAGCGCAGGATCAGTCTCTCTTTAATTCTGCAGTCTCCTCAGGCAAAGTGACACAGGATGCAGTTTGCAGCTTTAGTGCCTTTCTTGCCTTTTAAATCGCCACGAATCACAGATGGCTATTTAGTGGCCCTACAATGCTGCAACACATCAGCTTGCATTTTAGTCTTAATTATTTGTTTCTTGGATAATGGGCAGAGTTTTCTGTATTTGTGTCAGCTGTTAGTGGTGAAATAGGGCTCTAGTTAACCTTTTATTTATGAAGTCTAATTTAGTGTTCCCGTGGCTAGTTGCAAGCATTTTACAGTGATCACCCAGTTTAATCTTTTGTATACTTTTTAGAAATGCCAAGAGCCTTACTAAACTGGAGCAAATTTATGCTATAGTGATAATTTAGGTAGATGTTAGTCTTGAAGCTCTTACTTTGTGTGCCACTGATTATAAAAACATCTTAACCAAGTATTATTACACACATGATATCTATAACTAGGACTTTGATAACTGTTATATAAAGTGTGTAAAATTTGTATGAATAAATTTTTGTAAACAATGCAACTTGGTCTAATGTTTGGAGAAAAAAGGACATTCAGGAAAAAACTACTTTAAAATCTCTTAAAGTATTATATTTCTTTAGCAACCATAAGATTTTTCATGTCTGGAATATATATCGAAGTTTCCATGTATTTTCATAAATTGTACTTTAATATCTGCTTGATGGGTTACTGGAGTCAACTAAAAATTTAAAGTAGCCACTCAGATGAAGATGCCTAAGAAGATTTTAAGCTCATAAATAGGCACGGATGTTGGAACATTTATAATATGCACAATTTAGGTTAATTTCCATCTCCCAGTGTGTGTACACATTGCTCAGTATTCAGAAGATTACTAGGCAGTGGTGGGAGACAATACTGGAGCATTAGTTACACTTATAAAATAGCTATATAATATTGTTCTTTTATAAGTAACTCTGCAGACTAAATTGGTCTTGATAAAATTTTGTATAAAAATGATTTAAGTAATTAGTTTTGGAGGTTTTAAAAGGTATTTAGAGATATACAAACAATCATCTCTGATTAAAATGTTTTGCGTAGAAGGAACAAGAACATGAGTAAGTAGAAAGTTAATCAGATACCTTTAAAATAAAATGTACTTTGAAGCCTAGGACAAAACATAAAAAGTCATTTGTGGATTATGTGCTTCATTAGTTCATATTAACAAACTTTAAAGCAAGGCTTTTGTGTGCAATTCCCATAAATTCCCCAGTTGTGTGTTTTTTGGGAGCCCTTGACTGTTTTTGGGTTGAAAAAATGTATTGAAAGTTGCTTATAATAAGTCATATACCATTTAATTTAAAATGCCAGATTTTTATCCTAAAAATCAATGTTTCAAATAAAAAAATCAATGAATATGTCACAGTAGTATTAAAGGACTAGCAAGGACTCAAAAATTATCTTCAGCAATTAGCTAAGTATTTAAGGCCCACAGTCTAGAAATCCCATTTGTAGTAAATGAAAAAAAAATGAGTATAGTATGGTTCGTATTTACATTGGATTTTATTGGATAAGGAGTTTTTTTCCATCTTTAACGTTCTCCTCCTCCCCCCCCCCCATGGAGTCACTAGTGTGGTAAATGGAAAAATAAAGAAAGAGAATTTATTTGACTGGGGCTAATGGCTTGTCAAGAAAGTCAAGATAAATCCTAGACTTAGCTGACTTCAAGTAAAGTAAGTTCACGTAGATAACAATTTGCTAAATTCTCTTATGTAGAATAACTCAAATGAGGGCTTTTCTTAGGAAGACTTCATATATATATTGGTGTTCAAGAAGCCATGTAGGTGCCTTATTGCTGTTAGGGCTGGGAACACATTAATTCAGTACAACACATATTTACTGAACACCTGGAATGGGCCAGGCACACTGGACAAGAGAGCTTGACTAACACCTGGGAGTTAGTATTTTTTTCAAGGAATGTTTTCCTGAAGCAGGATCATCTGGGGGAATTAATAATGTAAATTGTAGGGCTCCATTAGAACCAGTGAATCTGCATTTTATGTAAAAGCCCTAGATAATGTGCACTAAACTTTGAGACTGCCTAAATTTAGAATTTGGTGACATATGTAGGCACATATATGTGCTGGGGCTGGATCTTTTCTTCATATTAAATAGGTAACAGGTCATGTTACCTGCACACAATAAGCCATATTCTCCCTGGATGGACATTAGGCTTTTTGAAAATTTCAGTATTTTCTTTAGGTCACTAAGGCCGCTAGTTAGCATTATTTTGTTTGGACATCTGGTTGGACCTCTCTGTTAAAGTAGTTTCTGGAAGGAGAGTGATCCTATAAGTACAATCCAAAAGAATTCAACCACATGACTAGTATGATTGTTGCTATAATAGAGAGAATCTGTGTAGTTAGCTGGGAGTAATTTGGAAATCTACTTCCAATTGCATCTACTCCCACTTTGGTTTTAATGTATTCACTCCTCCCCACAACTGTTTACAAGATGATTTCCCTTGGATGCCCCACTCTGACTTCAAACTCAGCCCCACTGTTGACACCGTTACAAGATTGAAAACCAAGATCAAAGTTTACCCTCTTCTCTTTTGTTGCCATCCTTCTTTGAAGAAGGGAGATGCCAACTGACCCTGCTGCTTATTACCTCACTTCTGGATTCTTACATCAGCTTGCAGCTGTCATCCTGGCCTTTGTCATTTCCCCTTCAACCAGGTCGTTTTAGCCCCTTCTTAGTACCTTGTCCATCTGATCAGATGTTCTAGAGTAATCTCCGTTATCACAGGTTCTCTGTCCTCCAACACCATCCTTTCACTCAAGCCTTCCTTTTCTAGGAATCTCCTTTAGCAGCTCAGAATCACAATCATCTTCACCCCCCTGCCACCCACTCCTGCGCTGTTTTCCTGAGACCCTTACTCTATTGCCACTTTGACCTTTAATTCCACCCTGCTCTGCCCTGTTCCTTAACTGTTTTGTAAGTGCATGGCTTGTTTCCCTGGGTGAATGCCCTCCTGGAGGGCTTGGATGATATATTGCACTTTAATGCCCAACACACTTCTCAGAACATAAGAATCTTTTTGAGTGACTGAAATAACCAAAGGACTTGCAGAATTCACCATGACATTTTCTCCTTATTCTAGTAGGACAGTTGCAAAGCACATATAGGAAGTAAAATTAACTTATTAATTAGGTGATCATCATGAATCAAACTAGATGTTCCTCCAGGAAAAGTTACATAGAAAAGAATGCCAAATTAATTAGGTATGTTTCTGCCATAGGATAAGATGAACTTTAAATTCACATACAGGAAAAAGGTTGCAATAGACTCAAACTACACAGGCTTTTATTCTTTTTCATTCTGATAAAGAAAAGAATCACATTTCCAAACTAAAGAGAATTCACCTTATGCCTCAAGACAGTAATGCTTTTTCTTAGAATAAAGGAAAAAGCATATCTTGAGATGCAGACTGGGAACTGGACTGCCCTCAAAGTGATAATTAACAGAGCAGTTGTCTATAGCTGCTGAAAAAAACTTCCTTCATCAACTGAAATGTAATTTGAAACATGAGTTCATAAGCAGGAAAAAGGACATAATGAAATATTTTTTAGCAGTTTAACATTATAGTAGGTGATGTCATCTGGTCTAAGTTAATATTCTTCTTAGCTTATGTCTTTGTTGTATATTATAGAATCCCAATTCAGAGAGCAATATCACTTATAAACCACAAAGAAAGTAGTATAATATATATCTATGCACATTTCCCTTATTAACTACCCTGATTCTTACTTCATTAACCATACCTCCCCCATGCAGGGAATGGATTTTGTGGGAATGATAACTACACTTTTAGATATAACTAGTAGGATTATTGCATCCCTTGGCAACAGTTCAGGGACTGGCATGTTATCTATTTTAGAATAGTGGGATTAGAGAGTAACCTTTTTTTAGAACCTTCTGAGAAAGCAGTCCTTTCTTTCCTTTTGAATGGAGTGTTACGTTGCACAATGTAGCATACCGTGTAAGAATGGTGTCTTGTGTCATAATAGCACACCATGTAAGAACCCAGCCTCACGGTAGAGCTGACACCATGAGGACACAGAGCAGTGACAAGAAAAGACATATTCCTGATGACATCATTGAGCCCCTGAATCAAACCAATCCTGAAGCCAGAAATACCACTGGATTTTCCTGTTAAATAAGCCTATACTTCTCCTTTATTCCTTAAGCCAGTTTTTGCTTGTTTGTTATTTGTAATACCAGGTAGGACCTGTGTTGCAAGTAGTGGAAACCCAACTCAAACTGGCGTAGTAGTTTTTCTTCAGAACACACAAGAGAGTGTTAGGAGTGGTCTGCAGAGGTTCCAGCCAACGGGAAGTTTTACAAGTTCTAGGGCACCAGTGTTCCAAAGACTTCACCTCCTCTGCTGAAATTTTACTTTAACTTTTCAATATTTAAATATTGCAGAGTACCTAGATGTGAACTCCAGTAACTGGTTTTAGCTATAGTAACAAATATCCTTGGAGGAGCTCTTACCATCTTTTGCTGCCAACAGTGATACTTCTTTGAATGACTAGTGCTTTAGAATTGTTCTACTTGGAAACTTTGAAATTCTGAGTATGAATTACGGTCCCATAACTGCTGCCATTTCCTGACACCCACGAAACTTGCCATAACATTGGAGACTCCAGTCTTCTGATGTCCTCCGTCCATTTCCCAGGCTTTCTGTCATTTTCTCCCTTTGACGTTTTCCTCACTTCTCTAAGATCAGTTTAACGACCCTCCCTGGCCCTGAATGCTTTCACTCCCTGACCATTTTTATCACACTCATCTGAATACTCCTCAAACTTGGCCCAACCCAACCATGTGTGTTTTCCTGGTTGCTGAAAAGTATTGGGAAAAATCTTGGGCCTGTTTTGATCCCACTCAACTGTAAATTTATGATTACCTATGTCTGTAGGATTTATAATGTGCTTACTTCTAATCAGTTCCTGTTTCTGTTTCCTGTACTTGTTTGCTTCTCTCTTCTGGATGCTCAGCCCATCCCACCCTCCTGACTTCATTGTTGACTTTTCCTCCATTTTCCAAAAACAAACAAAGGCAAAACAAAACTTCCCCAGTTTCTTTCCCTCTAGTTCTACGTGTTTTTTCACTTCAAATTCCCACCTCAATTTTAAATATGGGACAATATTCAGTTGTCCCATATTTGTCAAATCCAATATCTTGTATTATCTCTTTATAGTATTTCCTTCATGCCAAAAACTTTCTTTTTACCTGTTCCCGAGACTCAGCTCTCTTTTTTTCTCCTCAGAAGAAACATCTATTTATACAGTATTTATGTTATATTAGATATTATAACTAATATATAGGTGATTTAAAGTGTACATGAGGATATGTACAGGCTATATGCCTTTCTGCCTCTTTTTCAATCTTTTACATTACTTCCTTTTCCTCCTTTAATGTAGATGGCTTCAAGTTCTGTCCTTCCCTCTTTCTCCTGGGGCCATACTTTTACCTTGGAAAAATCTCATCTGCTATGGTCTGCAATCCTACAAGCCTGGTGAGAGAGTTCAGATGCGCCATTGACATATTCACCTGGACATCCAGTGGGTACCTAAACTCAATACAGTTGTCCCTCCATATCCAAGGTGGATTGTTCCAGGACCTCCCTTGGATGGCAAAATCTAAGGATGCTCAAGTCCCTGGTAGAAAATGAAGTAGTATTTGCATATAGCCTGTACATATCCTCCTGTATACTTAAAATCCTCTATATATTACTTATAATGTCTAATATAACATAAATACTGTATAAATAGTCATTATACTATATTTTTAGGGAATAATGACAAGAAAAAAGTCTGTACATGTTCAGTACAGATATAATTTTTTAAAAAAAACTATGGTTGGTTGAATCCATGATGCAGAACCCATCATGGAAACAGAGGCTCAGCTGTATGTTCTCAAATAAAGTAACTATCCATATTTATTCTTCTTCTTTCTTATTGGTATCACTATTCACCATACTACCCAATCTTTGTATTTTACAGTATTCTTCCCTTTCCTCCCCTTTCCCCATTCATTTCATTGATCACTAAATCTGATACATTTTCTGCAGAACTTCACATTCACATAATTTTTTGGCTATTTTTGCAATACCCTCTTAACACTTTTGTTACTCTAATTACTAATTACTCTAATTATTCCCTCCTACTCAGTCTGCTCTGCTTACAGATAGATCTAAAATAAGACTCCTGGCTGGGCTCGGTGGCTCACGCCTGTAATCCTAGCATCTGGGAGGCTGAGGCTGGCGGATTGCTTGAGGTCAGGAGTTCGAAACCAGCCTGAGCAAGAGTGAGACCCCGTCTCTACTAGAAATAGAAAGAAATTAATTGGCCAACTAATATATATACAGAAAAAATTAGCTGGGCATGGTGGCGCATGCCTGTAGTCCCAGCTACTTGGGAGGCTGAGGCAGGAGGATTGGTTGAGCCCAGGAGTTTGAGGTTGCTGTGAGCTAGGCTGATGCCATGGCACTCACTCTAGCCTGGGCAACAAAGTGAGACTCTGTCTCAAAAAAAAAATAAATAAAAAATAAAATAAAATAAAATAAGACTCTCTGGTCATGTTACCTCCCTATGCTGAGTTGAAAATTTTTTATGGTATTCTGTGGCCCATTGGATGGAATCCAAAGTCTTTAGTATGTCTTTAATAATTCCTCTTCAACCTACCTTTCTGCTCTCATTTAACACCTTCTATTTGTGGCCCTCTCTCTCTAGAATGCTTTTGTATCTTTGCTTTCCTAGTGAAATGCTACCAGTCTTTCAAAGAAGGATCATCTCTGTTTTCCTGGCTGCACTTTTCATACTATTATACTAGTTTAGTGTGTGGTTGCATCCATGATCTTATGCTAATAGGATGAGGACCATAATTATCCAACTTTTCATCCTTAGGCCCTGCAGTTTCTGGCATTAATGGGCAGTCAATCACTAATTGTTGAATTGAAGTTAATTCTGTGGAAGTTGGCAAATAGTTACTCTCCATGCAGACAATAAAAAAAGGACAATTTTGTTTCTTCTTCTTCTTTTTTTTTTTTTCAGGATTCACCATTTCCCTGTTTAAAAAAATATAATTTAAGGTATAGCATGAAGGATTTTGGTTTGATATTAGGAAGGATTTGGGCAGCAGCAAATACCTGTTGAATCATTGAATCAAAACTAACTCCTTTGAATACCAAAAGCGATTGAGTGCTGAGGCTATTGGAGTGTTGAAGGGTTGTTTTCCTTTCCATTTTCCTTGCTCTCTTTTGATCCTAGCAGGTGATAATTCTTATGCTCTGAGGTGCTAAGCCTCATGCTTTCAGGTGATAGGAGGGAATGGTAACATAGAACTTGAACTTAGTAGGTGCTCACCAAAAGTTATAGACTGACTAAATGAATTTGTTTTCTAAGAAAATATTAGGTCACTAATATAAAGCCCAAATTCCTTGGAGTTGCTCCAAGATCCCAACTGTATTTGTCCTTGTGTATTGATGTGGGTGTTTCCAAAATTTAAGCTTTGATAAGAAGTGGAAAAAAAAAAAAAGAAGGCACTCAGACAATAGACATGAATGGTTTCTTTATGATTTCTTTTGATTATACCCTGAAATAAACACTTTTTAGTCATTCTTAATAAATTATCTCTGTAGATTAAAGTCATTGAGACCAGACTTAAGTTTCCCTTTTCATTTAAATTGTCTTGAAACTATAGGCAAATTTTATTGCCCAATTGTTGCAGGGATACTCAACTCAAGTCTCTGAAAAGTATCTATTCTGGTTCCTTTGGGTGACCCTGAAGAAATCCTTCAGAGAACTGAGCTGGAGGCTTGGCGAAAACAAGCACTGGTTACTTACGTAGTCTAGAAGTTACCATTGCTGTAATAAGGATCCAGTTTGAGCAAAGACTATCAGGAGACATCAGGCTGGAGGCAATTGGATGCTCTGACTTTCCAGGTCTCCCCAGTGCCTTGAGGAAGATGTGCTTGGGAGGGTGGCAATGGTAATTAGCTTGCCCAGGGGTAGGTCCTGTAGGTAGAGGGAAGCCCAAAGTAAGGGATTTCCAAATCTCTTTTACCCCCAAATACAAAGCCTTAAACCTCCAGCTTAATTGCTTTACATGGTCACAAAAACTATCTTTAGATGTGTCTAATATCCTGACATATTTTCTAATTTTACAACCTTTGGCTCCATTGTGCACAGATTATCTAATGATGATTGAACGCCATCAATTTCTAGTCACATGGAATGAACTATGTAAGTGTGTGAACAGGCACAACCAGTTCTGGGAAGGACCAGCTACATAGTTTGTGTGGCCTAGTACAAAATGAAAATGAAAATTTTCAAAAATTATTAAGAATTTCCAGACAGGCATAGCAGAGTATTGAAGCAAGTGTGTGCCTGATCTGAGCAGGGGTACAGTTCACACACTCATGGAGTTGGCTCTTGTTCTAGACCTAGGAGTGCTGGGCATAGGAGGCCTGGCTCAGGCCTGCACCAGAACCCTGTCTTTATTTTTTCTTAAATACTCTATCCTCATTGTATGTGTGTGTTATTTTTCTGACATGCACATAATTTTTATTGTTAATTCAGTTTGCCATTTACAATGTAGTGGAAGAGAATTGGGTTTTTAAAATAAAATTGTGGTGAAAGACACATAACATGAGATTTATCCTTTTAACACATTTTTAAGTGTTTGGGACAGTATTGTTAACTGTAAGCACAATGTTGTATAGCAGATATCTAGAGGATATTTATCTTGTGTAACTGAAATTTTATACCTTTGGAACATTTCTCCACTTCCCCTTTTCCCCAACCCCTGGCAACAGCTATCTACTTTCTACTTTGGTGAATTTGATTCCTTTAGATACCTTGTATAAGTAGAATCATATGATATTTGTCCTTTTATAACTGGGCTTATTTCACTTAGCATAATGTGTTCAAGGCTCATCCATGTTGGAACATATGATTTCCTTCTTTTTATGGCTGAATAATATTCCATTGTATGTATACACCACCTGCCCTTTTATCCATTGACCCGTCGATGGGCATATCTACAAAGGGTTGTTTTCATATTTTTTTTTTTTTTTTTTTTTTTTTTGAGACAGAGTCTCGCTTTGTTGCCCAGGCTAGAGTGAGTGCCATGGCGTCAGCCTAGCTCATAGCAACCTCAAACTCCTGGCTCAAGCAATCCTCCTGCCTCAGCCTCCCGAGTAGCTGGGACTACAGGCATTCGCCACCATGCCCGGCTAATTTTTTGTATATATATTAGTTGGCCAATTAATTTCTTTCTATTTTATAGTAGAGACGGGGTCTCGCTCTTGCTCAGGCTGGTTTCGAACTCCTGACCTCGAGCAATCCGCCCGCCTCGGCCTCCCAGAGAGCTAGGATTACAGGCGTGAGCCACCGCGCCCGGCCCTGTTTTCATATTTTAGCTATTGTGAACAGCGCTGCAGTGAACATGGGAGAGCCAATATCTCTTATCCTCATTGTGTTTTAATAGATCTCAATATCACAAATAGTGGTACTTTTTTTTTGGAACTAGAATGCAATTAGTAAATGAATATAACCGAATAGTTTTACTGGTTTTGCAGGCTAGTCTCTATTGACGTGTCCACCTTAGGTTACCTAGCTGGACATGTGGAAATGAAACCAACATTCCATAGAACTAAACTCTTTCTGGGAATATGTGAGATGGCCCAGGCCCTGTGCTGGATGCTCTGTGGAGGTTAGTGGCACCTGGTGCTACCTCACTGTCCTCCACAGGGCTGTATTTCATTAGCAGAGTAAAGAAAAATATCACTCTGGAAGGAATGTTTTGACACTGAGTAAATATTTGCCAACAGGGCCTCAGCCCCTCCAGGCAGAGAGGCCTGGGGCACTCAGCTCTGAACACGTCTCTATTAAGAGTGAAGGCTTCAGTCCCTGCACTAGCAATGCCTCTAGCACCGCCAGCAAGCTCTTTGATGATTCTGGAGTCTGTTCTCTTGTTTGCCTACATCTTAGTTGCTGGGGTTTACTTCTCATTCTTGATTAGACATTTCTGGGGTTTTATTTACACAATCATGTTTTGCTTCAGGGAGGAAAAAGGAAAAGTCCGGGTTGCAGCAGTTTCCCTTTATGAGGCATGGCTTGGTTTTATATGCACGTGGAAAGCAAAAACGAGAGAGAATACTGGCTAAGTGCTGACCCTGCCATGATACGTTTTCTACCAAGCTCCAGGTACTTCTGGCTTTCTCTTGGTCTCTTAGCTGATCAAACCTTTGAGCTGGTGAATGAGGGTAATGCTTACCTTTACATAGACAGACCTAAGTGTATAAATCACCTACAAATGTCCTTAGGCTATTTGCACCTACGGAAGCTCCATTGGTACATATATATATGTAAATATACATATATATGTACATATATTGGGAATTTCTTCTTTCTCGTTGTGGTGCTGCATTGAATGTTCCTTTTGTTCTAAACTTCTGTGACTCTCTGGTCATCTGTGATAATATGAAGTGGCTGCTCTTATCGTATTTTAGACTTGTGAACTCCTTTTCTCCAGCGGTGCTGTTCAGGAAGGGTCAGTTCAGGTTGTGTGCAGGAGCGTTCAACATAGCCCGGAGAGACGCGCCAGGGAAGTGGGCAGCAAATGGAGCGCACGCGGAATGAATCAGCAACTCTGGGCTGCTACATATGAGTGATATTTTGGCATGAACATGACCTTGGCTTTTATTGAGCGATCTTTTTTCAGGAGCTAGGAAACCAGCCTTTTATTGGTCTGTTCCTCAGAGTATTGTATCGAGGGTACTGTGTTGTGGTCTTCACGTCTTAAGGTGAATGTGGTAAAATTGGAAAGGGACCACAGATGAGCAATGAATGGAATTGATTAAAGGCATGAAAAATGGAACTCATGCCTTAGAAGATTTCCAAGAAGTTGTGGCTGTTTTAGTAGACAGAGAGAAGTAAAAACCTGAAGGGGTTCTTAGTAGGCTTTAAAATATTAAATATATTATTTAAATGTCACTGATGATCTCTTCTTGAGCAGACCTAAGAAAGCTTATGGAAAACATTTAAACACAGAAGAACACCTTTATTTTAATAGGAAAGGTGATTGAATATGGGAATGGGTTTCTTAAGGAAATTGAAGAATGCCTCTTTTTCACTATTTATGGACAGACTAAATGACATATGAATTGGATATTTGAGGTGTGGGCCTGCCTGGAGGCAGGATGCCCCCATGAGGCCTCTCCCAGAGCTTATTTTCTGTGGTCTCCAATCTTCCTTTGATCCACAGGAAGATGCTAGCAACATACTCTCCTTGTCTAGGGACTTGGACTACCTTCCTTACCTGTCTTAATATATGCCTTTCTGTTTGGTTCCTCCTTTACCAATTGCTCCATGTTCCATTGTATACCAGCTCCCTTGACATGAGCAGCCTGGTTGACTATTGCTAGGTCATCGGGTCAGTTCTGGCCACAGTAAGTAGAAACCCAGTAGTGGAGTATAACGATGGACTATGTGTAATGGAGGGGACAGAATCACTTGGCGCAGCCACTGCGTGGCCTGGCACACAGAGGAAGAAAAAGGTATTAATAGTAAAAAAGACTTGCTGGATTTTGAAGACCGTGGTTTCAGCCCAGTTCTGCCATTTACTCACTGAGTGACTCTGGGTGAGCCACTTGATTTTTCTGAATCTCACATATTCATCCCTCATATCAATGAGAATAAAAATAACAATACTAGAGTCATTGGGATTTTATGAGATTCTAATGAGACGACAAAGTTCTCTGTGAGCTGTAAATTCTCATGCAGCGGTCAGGTTTGAACCCCAGCCAGAGCTACACTTTTGCTCGCATCTTCCTGGCTTCTGGACCCTGCCACTTGCTTGCTAGTGCCTGGGTCGGGCTGCAGGACTGTTCAGGCGTCTGACCTCCTCCTGTTAAGCAGGACTCAGACTTTGTCCACTCTCTGTACGGAGCCTTCCTTTTTGTCATTCTTTCAGGATCCTGACCTCAAACAGGTGACAGTAAGTGGGCAATAGTAGTTTGATCAGTTAAACAAACATTTCCAGTCACTCAGATTTTAAAGGGACAACCTCTTCCAGATGACATGGCATCCCGATCCAGGTAAAGCACACGTGCTCGTTAAGAAGGCTCTTAAAGAACCAAGGTAATGCTGGCCATGACTGGAAACTCGGGCTTCTCTGGGAAGCCTGTGGAGGAGTATTTCTGGTTGACAGACCCCGTTACTCCCAAGTTATACCAGGAAGCTTCTGCCTGAGTGAAGGCAGGGGCCGGGGGAGAGCAGGTCTCCCTATCTACCCCCAACACATGTGTCCGAGCACATACACACACCACACACACACACACACACACACACACACACACACACACACACACACACACACACAGAGTCATCACAGTTTCTCTGAAGAGGACAGTTGATCCATAGAGGTTAGACTGGGGGCAAGCCAAAGAGCTAAATTCTGACCATTTGTCAGTAAAATAATGCTGCTTCTTAAAATAGCTCAAGGATGTTTCTGGGCAAGGTGTTTTCTGTGGATATTTGCATATATATATATATATATATATATATATATATAAAACCTATGTCAATGCAGAAGTTATATCTTTAGCTGCAGTATGTATATAAACACGTATTCAAGCACATGCCCAAATATAAGTCATGAAACAAAAATGATTGAAGTCACATAAGTTACAATATTTATGTCCTGAGGATGGCTAAACTTAGCTCCAACATCTAATTTGCAGTGACGTCTTTCTTTAACAAGTTTTATAAGAGGGATGATTTAAGTCAAGGAAGAGCAGTGACTCATTCACATGCTGGGCCAGTGGCTGAGCTAAGTTTAGAATAGAAGGATGCGAGGATCTTCTGGGGCTTAGATTTTTACCGTTAAGTCATTTTGCTCTTCCACACTGTTTTTTATCATTCACTTAGGTAAAACCAGGAACTTGTAATGCAATAGTAAAATTCTTATTTTCCTTATTTAATTAGTTCATTTTATATAACTCTCTGTTTTAGGTTCTATTCTGGGACTCCATTCAAATAGTTTCGGTTTATTTGGGTTGTTTTGCAATTTATCATATGATAGGAGAGATTCGTTTTTTACCTTTCAACTATGATAAAGGTAAAAGCCCTTGGCAATTAGATATGCAAATGGAGAGATAATAGGGAAAAGTAAGAAACTGTTTTGCCCAGGAGGGAGGAGTCAATGATCTGGGTAATATGTTGCTCAACATTCATTCAAAGAACATTCATTTAATTCCTGAGCTAGGGCTGCCAGGAAGAGAGAGATTACCCTCAAGGAGCTCACATTTTTCTGGAAGGAAGATGGAAATGCAAACAGGTAGTTATGAGGCAGAGGGAGAACTGTAATAGAAAAGCGTAGTTATAAAAATCACTGTGGGAACCAGGAGGAGGGACTCAGCAAGGTAACGAGCTGAAGAGGCTGGATCGCAACAGCATCAGAGAGGAGCAGATTGGGGTTTTCTGGAAGTCAGGGAAGGGGAGGCCATTCCAGGCAGTCACCAATATGTGCACAGGCTCCGAAACGAGTTGTGTGTGGAGCAGCCAGGGCTGAATGAGTCTTCTTTGGGTTTAATAGCTGGGGCTGTTTAAATGAAGAAAGGTTGTCTCCAGCTAGAGTTGCTCCAAGGGAGGTTGGATGGATGTAGCAGAAGGAGGGAGACTAGAGTTCAGAACCATTTAAGATTCTTCAGATTCCTCTTTAACCGATTCTTACCATTTTCCAAAGTAGAGGATTCGTAGAGATACTCCTGCTTCTGGTAAGGTGAAGGGTAGGTCAAGATGTGCACACCTTTTTACACGTCTGATGTACCATGGTGGGGCAGTGGTTTGCAATCTTTTTTTTTTTTTTTGAGACAGAGTCTTGTTCTGTTGACTGGGCTAGAGTGCCATGGTGTCAGCCTATTTCATAGCAAGCTCAAACTTCTGGGCTTAAGTGATCCTTCTGCCTCAGCCTCCTGAGAAGCTGGGACTACAGGTGTGCACCACCATGCCTGGTTAATTTATATATATATATATATATATATATATATATATATATATATATATATATAAGTTGTCAGGTTTAATTTCTTTCTAATTTTAGTAGAGGTGGGGTCTCACTCTTGCTCAGGCTGGTCTTGAACTCCTGCCCTCGAGTGATCCTCCCACCTCAGCCTCCAGTGGTTTGCAGCCTTGACTGCAGTTTGGAATTCCTTGAGAGAAATTTAAAAAGTCTTAGCAGCCAGACTGTACTGCAGACCAATTAACCAGAATATCAGGGTGAGAGAGGACCCAGAGATCAGCATTTTAAAAGCCTTCCAGGTGATTTCAATGTACAGTAAAAATTGGGCCTCAAGGATATAGGGGAAAGTGGTTCTCAAAGTGTGGTCGCTGGACCAGTGGCATCAGCATCACCTGGGAACTTGTTAGAAATGCAGATTTCTTGTTCTCTTCTGAGATTTATTGAATCAGAAATTGCGGAGATGGAGCCCATCTATCTGTAGCACTCTCCAGGTGAGTGTGCTACAATTTGAAAATTTTTGGTCTGAGGAAACCATGTGTTCCAGGAACTTCATTTCTGTAATTGTCTCAGAAACTCCATGCTTCACTGATTTTTTTTACTGAGACTACCAGTACCACAACCTCACCTGGCCACAAAACAGCCCTTTTCTTCATCTCTCCTGGGTCTGGGTAAGAATCAAAAATTCCTCTTTTGTTCCACCTGGTCAGATTGGAATTTTCAAAAGGTCCTTTACCGAGGAAAAGCACAAAGGGAACAAATTATATTCAAGAACGAGCATACAAACCATTGATTACTTACTAAACTGATAACTCTAAGTTGAATAAATTTCTTTTACTTATTAATTCATTTATCAAATGTTCACTGAACATCAGAGATGCAAAGAGAAACTCATCAGCAGAGGTTTTGTGGAACCCTAGGCTTGTTCATTTTGGGGGGCCTTTTTAAAGAAAAGAATACAAAATTATTTAAAAAAATTAGATGCAGGCCTTGAAATGGGGCCAGAGTCTGCAGTTTCATTAGCCTATTGGCTAATGGGCCTCTGTCATCCCAGTCTGAGTGGCAGCTTCTGCAGGGCACGGCCTGTGTTAATCTTTCTCAACACCATACTGCCTGCATTTAGCACAGTGCCTGGCACTTGGCAGTGCCTCAATAACTATTTGTTGAAAGAAAGAATGAATCTATATATACACTAAGGAGGTTGCACAAACTAGTTCTGTTATTATCCAGCCTGAGAAACCCCCACTTGCAGTAACTTTGGTTTGACGTTGGTTCCACGGAAGGTCTGGAGAGGTCTTTCTTCTTTCTAGAGCCCACTCTTTTGGAGGCAGTGCCCGTGAGACTTGGACTGTCTGTACTGATATTACCATCTGGTTCTCTCTTTCCCCTCCGAAGCCCGGACCACTGGCCGAGAAAGTTCCACCCCATCCTAACGTCAAGAGCCCTACTTTGAATACTAGGTTTGTTTGTTGGAATGCCATCGATATATCTTTCAACTATCTAAAAGCTTCTTTGCTCTGGTCTCTGAACTCTTCCCCTTGCTTTTGATCTAAGCCTCAGGGTCATGTTTAATTTAGGTATGTTTATTCAATAAACCAGATGGTAATAGCTGGTTACACCAGTTGGTTAAACTTGGCTTTCTCATTAGTGTCCTTGGCTATAATCTGGTTTGATGTTCATGCTCACTTTATGATTCAAAATGGTGGATTCCATCTTCCCTCAGCTCAGAGGATTTATTTATGTCTCCATTTTTCATCCTCAGACTGCCGCCCATATCTTCTTCTCCCCTCTGTGATTGCGTGCTCACTTTTGGCATTTGGTTTGGGGAGCGTATCAATTTAGATCTCATTTACATAACTGTGATGCATGACATGACCCGTGATGCATGACTGAGCCCAATTTATACTTAGTGCCTTTGCTGCTGTGGTTCTCCCCAGCCTTCCTCACAAAGCCTACGCGGTACAATTTCCCATTGCCTCGACCACACCCCCAATAATACATTTCTTCAATGGGGGGCATTGTTCTTTTGCAAGTTGGTAACTGTGATCCCTAGGGATTTCCGTATTTGTTATGTTGTCTCACTGCCTTTGGGATTTCCAGATGGCTTTGCCTAAATTGCTTACAATTTGCTCAATTTGTCCCACTTTAAGTTTTTCTCTATTGTGGGACATTAATTTGTTTCCACTTTAAGAAGCCAATACATTCTGGGGTGCTCATGTTTTAATATTCTTCTTCTTTATTTGGGTGATGGTTACGTGAGTGGGTTCAGTTTATGGAAATTTACTGAGCTATACACTTGTGAAATGTGCTTTTCTCTGTTAAGTATGTTATACTTTAATAAAAAAGTAGAAAAGCTATTATTCAATATTATCAAAATGTGCATATCTGTACACAAAGCTTTTTAAAAATTTTAGTTTTATTGGCATGGAACTACTGAATTATAAACTTTAAAAAGGCTTTTGCTAAATTGCTTTCTTTATTTTTGCATTGAATTGGACACAAGGTAAACTAAATTGCTTTCAAAGGAGTATATCAGTTTACGTATCCACCATCAACACTAAATATTATTACTTAAAAAAATACTTTGATAATATATAAGCAAAACCATTTTGTTATACTAATTTAAATTTCTTTAACTATCCATGTAGTTGAACATGGCCCAATTTAGAAATTTTGTATTATAAAAGTAATCTCTCTTTGCATATTTACATATACACACATATATATTTATATACACACATAAAGCAGGTATAATTATGCATATCCACATGTGTATGTATATGTAAATATGTATGTTATCTATATCTACATATCCATTGTGGAAAAACTGGACATCTAAAAAACTAGAAAGAAAAAACTGAGCTTGATTATCTTTAAGCTCTGAATGCTATGACCATAATATCAGAAATTTCATATCTTAGGCCATATGGCCAAAGTCATGGTGAAGGAGGCTGGACTGGAAATCATCGCTAATTAGAACTGTGTTAATTTTTATTCTTACAAAACCTAGGTATATTTTAATCTAATTGAAATCCACCCTGAAAGAGTGGACGCTATTATTGCGTGTCTGCAAGTGGTACCTACAAGCAATTACAGCTGTAAGGTTAAAGAGATTCTCTTAGATAGAATTCCACTAAACATTCAAATGATGAATATTTCACTCATACTTTTAGTTGTATTTCACTTAAAAGGTTACAATTTCATTGTTATTTTGAGCATCTCAGAAAGCCTTGCCTGTTCTTGCACATTCTGAATTCTGCTCAGGAAACATTCCGTTTGGGTACAAGCAACAATGGAAAGTCTGATGACTCTGATTCAGGAGTGATTGCTGCCCAGAAGGTGCATCTTGTCCCAAAATGTATCCTCGTCCCTATGCTTCTCAACTCTAATGGTGCTCCATCTTTCATACTGAAGGACGAAATGCCTGTTTGCTCTCTCTCAAATTCTCAGAGAATACTAAAGTTGTGTGTGTCAAGCCTTGCTGAAATGTTTCTCACCCAAGTGTTTATTTCTAACCGTGTTTTAAAGCAAGTACTTGGACCAATTAACACTGCCCTATCTTAGGTTGTTTCCCCAGAAGGACACCCTGGGAAGAGGATTCTTGTGAAAGCGATTTATTTATTAGGAAGCGATTTATTTATTATTTATTTATTACCCCTTGTAAGGTATTGAGAAGTGTGACTTGGAAGGGGATGAGGACAAGCAAGGGTGTGGCGTGAAGCGAAGTCCTGCAAAGAGGGACAGCTGGTGTTGTCTCCATCAGCTTGCAGAGAAACTGCAGTTTTGTGCTCTGCAGCTGCAGAAAGCTGGAGGGCAGGCTACGACAGAGAGACACGAGTGCTTGCAGTTGGGAAGGAAAGTGAACCGGGAGCCGGTGAGCACGAAAATGGTAAAGGGATTTGAGGACAGGTGAGTGAGTCACCGCCAGCCTTTGCTGCATCAGCCCGTGGATACGTGCGAGGGCAGGGAGCTGGGAAGTGGATGTTTCCATTCAGTTGAGCCGACTCTCCATGACTTTAGTTCTATAATCTCTAGAGCCCACCCTTTCCCATTGGCATCACAGGCAACATCTGGGAGGATTTTCTGGTGTAGGAGGGAAGTAATGACAAGGATCATATATTTGAAACTCATAGTTATGCTATATGCCAGGTTTGGCTAAATGCCCTGCATGTATTTCTTCATTTGCTAAAGCCTGAGCTTGTCCCAGGTCATTCAAGTAGGTAGTAGCAGCTCTGGGTCTTCAGGTCTTAAACAGTGGCATGAGAGCAAGTTCATGTTCTTAGTCACCAAGCAAAGTTGTTCTCGAGCATATCCTCTCAGGTCTGTGAACCAAGGCTTTTGTCCTGCAAGGGGGGAGGACTCCAGAGGACAGAATTTTTAATAAGGATGAGGACACCATTCTTTCTTAGGGCACCGTTTCCTTAACAACACTTACCACGACCTGTAATTATCTGTAGTTTTGCTTCTTGTCTGTGGCCTGAATTGTCGCAGTGTGCCAGCTACACAGGAGCAGAGACCAAGCCGTTAGTTCGCTGATGACCAGCGTGGTGTGAGTCAGCGTGTGGGCTACTCGTCATCTCCTCCCACTCGCAGACTGTCTTGGACCTTGGGACAGGCTCCTCTTTTTACCTGGGTGTATTTGAAGATTCGATTTTCCATGCAATGGCTGTGTGAACCTGGACACAGTATTTAACCTCTTTGAGCATCAGTTTTCCTGGTGAAAAGTGGGGATAATTGCACCTACTTCAAAAAGACATTGAGATGACTCGTTGTGATGCTGATACTTCTCTAGAGGGTCTGTTAAGTAGATAGTTAGGATCTTTGGCTCTTCTCAGGACAAGGGTTCCCTGTTTTCCTTGTACTGTTTCAAGCAATTGCTCCACCTGGGAGGAAGGATAAAAGTGGGTACTCCATTTTGGTGTTGCCCCACCCTTAATCCTATCCCGAACAACTGCTACACCTAGGGAAGGAGGGCACGCTTTATCAATCTAGGAATTCCCCAGCCCAGGTATAATAAGATTTAGAAAGCGACCTAGAGTAACCTAAGGGTAGTTAATATGTCATTAGCTTGAGTCTGCGTTGCAGTTCAACCCTCCACCCCCACCCCAATGGCCTTCTTAGAAGGAGCTCATATATGCAGATGGAATTTTGAGGACACCTGTTGATCATGTGATAGCATCCTACACCTCCCAAGAGCCCTTCTTCAGACTGGGCTAATAAAAAGAAACAATACGAGAAGTCAGGAAGTGAGTGGGTCGGTTGGTCTGTCTCCACTTGAGGAAGGAGACCCATTTTGTTGTACAATAAAGAGCTGCTCTTGAGAAACTGCTCCTTGTCTGAGGTTGCTCTGTCCTATTGCCTGTGCTGGTGATTTTTTCAAGAAAGGAGTCAGGGGACTGGGATACTAGTCTTGACTGGACTTGACACTTTGGTGTGTCTGGTCATTCTTTGGCCAAGAGCATACCAAGAACCGAGGGCAGACTCCCACCCTGACATGTTTGGTGCTGAAACCCAGGATTCTGACAGGTTTAGCACATAACAGGACTCAAAACACACTGCATGGGATCAGGTATGAAAATACAAATGCCGTGAGGGTGGCTGGGAGAAGAGCTTTGCTATTTTCCCCTTGGAATTAGAACCAGAGATTCAGCCTCTACAAAGGGTTCTTGGCTTTGACTCCCACAAATCCTTTTGGGCCACGCCTAAGTTGGCCATGCTCATGTCTGGCCCCATGCAGAGATGCAGGGCTCAGGTGCCCTAGCTGCACTGAGTTGACAGAGGGGTCCCCGCGAGCCCCACCTGCTGCCATCCATCAGGTAGAAGAGTTGCATGAAGTATGCCGTCTTTAGCGGCATGGCTTAGATTCTGGAAAGAATCAGGTTCCTGAAGGCACTTCCATTATCCACTTAATACGCTTAGGATCCAGTAACACTGGAAGCATCGGGTTATTAATGAGAAAGTATTTCTCAAATAGGTTGAAACATATTTGTTTCCCTACTCTTCCTGTCCATTCAGAGCAGATGCCTGTTGTCATGGTAACAGAAACAAGAGCAAGTAAGAGTTTTTGAGTGCCCTAGACGCTTTTGTACAACAAGAAGGGTGAGGTTGAGCTGAAGTGTGGACTTAAAATGAAATATCATTTTCATCTCTCTCTCCATATAGAGGGCAGATGTCATGATTGTGCCTGAATCTATTCCCCAAAAGCAAGCATATTCAGTCACTGCATTTGAAGCTTAAAGGAAAGAAAGGAAGGGAGATAGAGAGAAAAGAGGCTCTCTGTCTTCCTTCTTGCTTTTTCCCAAACTGTTTTGTCCAGGGATATGCTTCTGGGAACATCTTCCCTCTCTCTTGGGCTCAGGAATTCTAACCAACACACATACCAGTTTTAAGAAAATTCATAACCTTTTCCTCCGTTGGTCTCTCTATTTTTTTTTTTTTGAGACAGAGTCTCACTTTGTTGCCCAGGCTAGAGTGAGTGCTGTGGTGTCAGCCTAGCTCACAGCAACCTCAAGCTCCTGGGCTCAAGCGATCCTCCTGCCTCAGCCTCCCGAGTAGCTAGGACTACAGGCATGCGCCACCATGCCCGGCTAATTTTTTCTATATATATTAGTTGGCCAATTAATTTCTTTCTATTTATAGTAGAGACGGGGTCTCGCTCTTGCTCAGGCTGGTTTCGAACACCTGACCTTGAGCAATCTGCCTGCCTCGGCCTCCCAGAGTGCTAGGATTACAGGCGTGAGCCACGGCGCCCGGCCGGTCTCTATATTTTAAAAATACATAAGTTAGGTTCTATTTTTTAGAACACGGATCTGACTTAACTAAACAATCGGTCAAGAAAGATTGGATTTGGTTTGGAGTTGAATGAAGAGGAGTGCATTTTACTTACTGGTTCTGACCCACACTGCGCTCCCCACCCCGGGGGCTCTCCTTTGCTTTGGACCCCTTGCCCCACTTCTGCATTGGGGCTCACATCCGTACGCTTTCTCAGTCTGTCCTTTTGTTTCAAGGTGCACAGATGCACCGGACAGTCCCTCCTGCAGCACACTCCCGGCATGGGTGCGCCTCCCAGGCCTGGCTCTGTGCTTCGCTCCTCTTCCTCTGTCTCTCCAGCACGCAGCCCCACTGTGGGGCCTGGGCTCCCTGATTCCAAGTCACTCCCTAACTGCAGAGTACCTGCCCTTTCCTTTCCTGTACATGTGTGTGTTGAAAGTCATCAGTCCCTAAAAGGTCATCTCAGTGGCCAAGAGAATACACAAAGGCCGCTAGAAACCTGAGGCCGGGCTGGGGCTGGGCGAAGGTAAGGACAAGAGGGCCTCAGGCTGAGAGGAGGCCCAGCCGGAGAGAGGACTGGGATGTGGAGGCAGGACAGAAAAGTGGCAGAGGGCAGGCTGCCAACCCTGACTGGCCCCCAGGACGTCGTCCTTTCTTGCTGAGGAGACGTGGATTATTTATTGAATTCCTTTGAGCCTCAGTTTCCTCATCTGTAAGATAAAATAATATTAGTGGGTACCTTACAGTTATTTTGAGTATTGGATGAAAATAATGCATACAAATTACTTGGTGCTCTGCCTGGCCCATGCTAAACGCTCAATGAACATCATTATTTGTTAATATTACCATCATAGACGAACTTTGTTGATGTATATAGGCTGCATCTCAAGAGAAACTATTCATTTGGACCGAGTATCTCTGTTAGTAAAGTTTGAGAACATAAGACATCTCGAAGGTTTAAATAGGGGGGTTCTCACTTGAGATTCTTTATTAAGCATATTCAGTATATTTGAAAATTTGAAGTTCAAGAAAAAAAGTTTAAGAAAAAAAATGCCTAATATTTGCAAAGCCAGGGCCATGAGTATAAACAGAGACCCACAAACCATGAGTCTAAATACTGAAAAGTTATACATCAAACTGCCAAACTGTAACTGTGTTGTAACTTTGCATCTTGACAGACATCTTCATGACAACCTGGAAGGCAGCTTTTTTTTTTTTGAGACAGAGTCTCACTCTGTTGCCTGGGCTAGAGTGCCATGGTGTCAGCCTAGCTCACAGCAACCTCAAACTCCTGGGCTCAAGTGATCCTCCTGCCTCAGTCTCCCGAGTAGCTGGGACTATAGACATGTGCCACCATGGGCAGCTAATTTTTCTTTATATATATATTTTTAGTTGTCCAGCTAATTTCTTTCTATCTTTTTTAGTAGAGACGGGGTCTCGCTGTTGCTCAGGCTGGTTTCGAACTCCTGACCTTGAGCTATCCACCCGCCTTGGCCTCCCAGAGTGCTAGGATTACAGGTGTGAGCCATTGCGCCCGGCTTGGAAGGCAGCTTTGAATTTGGAAATTTTGGACTCCTTTGTGGTGTGTGCTAGAATGGGGATCGCACAGTGAGGGCAAGCCCTGGTCTTCAGCCTGAGGTCAGCTTCTTCCTGTCCCTGGCTCTATCCTGCATGCACTCCGGTGAGCAACTCTCACTACTGTGCATGTCACTCTTCAGGCCCCGGGAGAACACTCTAGCTGCGTGCCCCACCTTCTGGAGGAGGAAGCCTGGGAAGTGGTGTCACCTAGTTCCTAGAAGCAGGCTTGGGGTCGTCTGACCTGGGAACTTTGGGGTCCTAGGTACTCAGATCATGGTCTAGGAGAGAGTGTGAGCTTCAGGTGTGCACACCCCTTTAGCCCTGCAACCTCCGCCATGCGCAGGGCTGTAGCTGGACAGACCCCAGAGTGGGGACCCAGGACAAGACCTCTCTTGCCTGTATCTCAGGGAGGCACTTCTTTACTATTGCTACTGAGGAAAGAGAAATCTGGTGACTTCAACATTTAAAAATTCTTGCACAAACTTAATGAAGGGCCAATTAATCCACATTAATAGTCTGCATTTAACAAACAAATCTAGTTGTGCATTACTATAATTATATCCTGGTGGCAGAATTGCTTTTGTGGTATCAGTATCTCAGTGCTTGCTTATTGTTTAATAAAGCACATTTAGAATCAATACCATATGTTGCTGAATTAATTAAAAACACCATTTGTATCCCTACTGTCTAAAATATGAGTCATTGATTTTAATGGTTCATTCATTCATACAACAAACATTTATTAAGTGCCTATTCAATAGCTACTAGCCAAGCAGTGTGCTAGGCACTGTGGACACTATTCATAATAAAATAGAGAACGACTGGATCTGCGTTTCGTAAACAATTGATACAAGGAATTAAACTGAAAATGTTTCTTGGTTCACAATATGTTCTTGTTCTCCAAAAATACCACTTGATTTTCATTTGCTTAAATGTGAATTATGGAATTGAGAAGCATTCTTCTTATAAACGGCCCTTCTCTGCAAATCCGAAAACCTGCCCATCTTCACTTACTGTGTCTCTGTGGATCATGTTCTAAGCATGTAGACCTGAGATGACACTCCATGACCAGACTGTGTGTGCTGGGGTGCAAAGGGGGATTTATAATGGTGGTCTCATCAAAGGCATTTAGGTGAACGCCAGCATCTCTCTCCAGGGAGAGAGACAGACATATAGCTGTGACTCCGAGGGTGGATCTTAATGCTGGGTGCTTAGATGGTGCTTAATAAAAGTCAGTTAGGTATCGTAACCCCACACTGTGCCAGAGATTTGATCATCAATGTTTAGCCCTCTATTAACAGGGGTATCAGACCACCAACATTCTAATGATCATAACCCTAGTTCCTGCTTTGTTTTTACTTTCTGGTTGCCTATGCATATGGGAAGTAATAGAAATAGGAAAAAGAAATAGTCTTAAAAATAAATATGTGGAACTGGGGAGACTGAATAATGGACTTCCATTTAGAGATCACAGCCATATTTTCTAGCCAAATTAGAATTCTTACCCGATTTATTTGAACATCTGTTTCTGGACGGCATTTTGGTATGACATTTGAAATATTAATGGCATAAATGTATAGCTATAATTTATTGAAATCTTGTTAGTCTAGAAATACGAAGAAGAGGCATGAAGACCAAACCACCCAGGGGTCAAGGAGTGTGACTCACAGCCATCATCCTTACAGCATCTTAGGTGACAGCGAAGGTCCTTGCATCACGGCAGAAGCCACCTTCCTCAAGAAGTGATAATAATATCCTTCCTCTCGCCACAGTCCTGGAATTCTTTCATTTCCTTGGGCACACAGACTGAAATCCATATTTCATCTATTAGTAACATATGGATAAATAAGTTCTCCTTGTAAAATATGCCTAACCTGGAAAACTGATCTTAGAAAGGATGCGTTCAATCCTAGCGCTTTCTTGCTAACCCCTCGCGTGCAAGCCAGCCGCTCTGAAAGCTGGAGGTTCGGTGGGAGGCAGGGAGGAATGTTGGGCTCTCCACGAGAGGAAGGAAAGCAGGCCCAGGGAGACAAGGAAGAGAAGGTACTAAAATTTTTCCAATTTTGCTATTTTGTTTCAAATCAAAATATCTAAAGGGATTTAAGTCATTTCATACTTTTTTCCCTGGTAGAAGCAGCATATGAATATGAATACAATACACTATACATTGTCTGAAGCAATCAGACAGCTGTCCATGTGTATAAATGTTAAAAAAACCCATTTTTCTGAATGCAGGTTACAATGGTCTCATTTAGATAAAGTACAGAGTAAGCAACAAGAAGATTCTGTGGCTGTACCCAAGACCATTCTGCTAACTGGGCAAGACTGGGCTTGGGACCCTCATTCTTGCCCTGGGCTGGGTGACCTTTCTATCACCCCAGGTCCTTGTCATTTAAATGAGGTTTTTGGAGTGAGCAAGCTCAGTGCTTGTGAGTCCAGTGTATATTCTTAATGCAGTGGCTAATGCACTTTCTTATTGTTGAGGAGGATCTTTCAGATACTGTGTTATTGAATTTAACTTAATTAATTATTTTTTTTTTTGAGTTAGTCTCACGTTTTCACTGTGGCTAGAGTGCAGTGGCAACATGGTAGCTCACTGCAACCTCAGACTCCTGGGCTCAAGGAAGCCTCCTGCCTCAGCCTCCCAGAGTGCTAGGATTACAGGCATGAGCCATTGTACCTGGCTTGCTGAGAGTTATTTTACATCTTTGAGAGGAAATGGTCCCTAAGAGATCCTGTTTTCAAGCATACATGATGTGATGAGCCAAGATGGGCTAAGTACCTATACTAACTTCCTACTCAGTGAGTAGCTTCCAGAAACTGCTGCAAATGTTGAACCTTGCAGAGGATTTTCGACTTTGGGGAGGTAATTTTCTAGCTTTCCCAAACTAGTTTTGTATGTAAGAGCTTGGGGCTGAAGTTTTTTTTTTTTTTTTTTTTTTTTTTTTTTTTTTTTTGAGACAGAGTCTCGCTTTGTTGTCCAGGCTAGAGTGAGTGCCGTGGCGTCAGCCTAGCTCACAGCAACCTCAAACTCCTGGGCTCAAGCTATCCTGCTGCCTCAGCCTCCTGAGTAGCTTGGACTACAGGCATGCACCACCATGCCCGGCTAATTTTTTGTATATGTATTAGTTGGCCAATTAATTTCTTTCTATTTATAGTAGAGACAGGGTCTCACTCTTGCTCAGGCTGGTTTTGAACTCCTGACCTCGAGCAATCCTCCCAGCTCGGCCTCCCAGAGAGCTAGGATTACAAGCGTGAGCCACCGTGCCCGGACTGAAGGTTTTTTATAAACCCTAAGTTGCAGTGATTTGCAGCAAGATGTAGTGGAAAGAGCGTGACAGACCTCGGCAGACAGACCCAGGTTGAGGGTGAGGCTGCAGTGCTTGCGTGCAGCATGAGCTCGGGCAAGGCTCTTACACTCTGGGCCCCAGCTCTGTCATCCGTAAATGTGGGTGGCCATTGCTCTTTTGAAGCCTTGCTGCGGGAATAAAGATAAGGCGTGTGACACAGAGCACCGCGCCTGGCACTTGCTGAGTGCTCGCAGGCGTTCCCCACTCCCCTCCTTCTCCTTCTTTCCCCAGGCGGAGGCAGCACAGAGTAAAAGGCCGAGTTTGCAGTTCCTCCATGAATTTGAGAACTGTACCATGGACCTGAACCACTGAACATTTTGTTTTTTAAAACACAACTCTTTAATGAAGCATGACATACATCAGAAAAGGGTGTTAATCATGAGAATCCAATTCAGTGAATTGTCACCAAGTGTTCAGATCCATTTAGCCAGCACCAAGATGAAGAAATGGTCTCTGTCACAATTCCGATGTGTTGGCTGTGAGTGGCATAGCTCGTGTCCTCGGTACACTTTGCTGCCATAGCTCAGAGTGGACAAATCCATTTGATGGGGACGGAGACGGGAAGGGAATGTCCCGTTGGAAGGATAGTTTTTCCTGAGTAAGGAGATAGACTAGACTGCATCTAATATAACACAGAATCGGACTCAAAATCAGTTTCCCTTCTTTAGTTGTTGTCATCCCTCAGCAGAGGAAAGGGTCCTGAGGCCTTGTGCCATAGAAGGGGTGGAGGTGAGAAGAGAAGCTAGGAAGACCTTAATTTCTATTAATTATCAGTAGTTTTTTTTTTTTTTTTTTTGAGACAGAGTCTCACTTTGTTGCCCAGGCTAGAGTGAGTGCCGTGGCGTCAGCCTCGCTCACAGCAACCTCAATCTCCTGGGCTCAAACGATCCTCCTGTCTCAGCCTCCCGAGTAGCTGGGACTACAGGCATGCGCTACCATGCCCGGCTAATTTTTTCTATATGTGTTTTTAGTTGTCCAGCTAATTTTTTTCTATTTTTAGTAGAGACGGGATCTCGCTCTTGCTCAGGCTGGTCTCGAATTCCTGAGCTCACACGATCCTCCTGCCTCAGCCTCCCAGAATGCTAGGATTACGGGCGTGAGCCACCACGCCTGGCCTAATTATCAGTAGTTAAGTGCCCTGTTGCTGGAATTCAAATGTTGGTTCTTCCATTTACTGAACGTGATCTTGGGCAAGTTATTTAATTCTCTGTGCCTCAGTTTCCCCACCTACAAAATCCTCATAGGATTGTTCTGAGGATGGAATATGTTATTTCATATGAAGTGCTTGAAATATTACACTAAATAATAATCATAGTAATTATAATAAAAATTATTTCACCCAAAAAGATAGGAGCATAGGAAAGGAATAGCTCCTACTGGCTCTAAATATGTAATTTGATTTACTAGAGTAAAATTGGTGTCAGTTCTGTTTTATCTTCAGGTCTAGCAGGCTAGAAATATGCTTTCTACTAGAAATGCAATTCTACTATAATAAAATCCAGTCACAGGCCGGGCGCGGTGGCTCACGCCTGTAATCCTAGCACTCTGGGAGGCCGAGGCGGGCGGATTGCTCGAGGTCAGGAGTTCGAAACCAGCCTGAGCAAGAGCGAGACCCCGTCTCTACTATAAATAGAAAGAAATTAATTGGCCAACTAATATATAGAAAAATCAGCTGGGCACGGTGGTGCATGCCTGTAGTCCCAGCTACTCGGGAGGCTGAGGCAGGAGGATCACTTGAGCCCAGGAGTTTGAGGTTGCTGTGAGCTAGGCTGACGCCACGGCACTCACTCACTGACGCCTGGGCAACAAAGTAAGACTCTGTCTCAAAAAAAAAAAAAATACAGTCACATGTTGCTTAATGACGGTGGTATGTTCTGAGAATTGCCTTGTTAGGCAATTTCGTCCTTTTTTTTTTTTTTTTTTTTGAGACAGAGTCTTGCTTTACTGCCCAGGCTAGAGTGAGTGCCGTGACATCAGCCTAGCTCACAGCAACCTCAAGCTCCTGGGCTCAAGCAATCCTCCTGCCTCAGCCTCCCGAGTAGCTGGAACTACAGGCATGCGCCACCATGCCTGGCTAATTTTTTCTGTATATATTAGTTGGCCAATTAATTTCTTTCTATTTATAGTAGAGACGGGGGTCTCGCTTTTGCTCAGGCTGGTTTCGAACTCCTGACCTTGAGCAACTCGCCCGCCTCGGCCTCCCAGAGTGCTAGGATTACAGGCGTGAGCCACCACGCCCAGCCGGCAATTTCATCCTTATGCGAACATTACAGAGCACGAATTGGGGGACCTACAGCCTTAAGGCCACCTGTGGCCTTCTAGGTCCTCAAGTATGGCCTTTTGACTGAATCCAAATTCTACAGAACAAATAATTTTATTTTTTATTAATATATGTTTGTTTGTCTTTTATATTTTTAAAATGAATGTATTTTAAATACAAAAAGCATAAAATAAGTTTTTATGAAATAATCCTCCCAGATTGACCAGCACAGTTAGAACATTAGTAAGCCACAAGGGCTAAACCGACGGCTGCCACGCTCATGATTTAGTTCCAACTTCCTCACCTGACTGGTGTCACTATTGCAGGAGGCTGGTTGATGAGAGTTTATGGGGGTTGAGGTCGCCAGTGTGTCATCAGCTTTTGACAACGATGCACTGTGTTTCTGTTTGAAGTGGAATTTGTGAATAGTTGCAGAGTTTGGTAGTATTTTTTGATTCTGTCTGCTTAACAGCCCATCATGTCAAAGAAGACCTAGAAAACGCTGAAGGAAGAAAAGAGATTTTTGAAATTAGGATTGGGAATTACAATTGTTAGGGTGGGAACATGTAGCACAGGATGAGAAAGAATTCTCAACACAAAGATTAGGACAGGTTTAAAGAAAAAGTTTATTTTACTTCTCAAGGGAGGGAGGGGCATGGCATGAGAGAAAGAAAAGAGAAGTGCTGGCCTGGAGGGTAAGGGGTTTGTGGGTTTTATTGGGATAAAGAGGAAGAAAAAAAAAGTTATTATTGCTAGTTGATAGAAAACAGCTGTGAAGTGGCTGCATTTGTTGTTCCTTTTTTTTCTCTTCTCTGTGAGGCTGGCTTACCAGGTCTCCCTGGAATCTGGGCTGGCGAGAATTGAGGGAGCTCAAGCTCCTATATGCTCAGTTCTTTTTAAATGCTGTAGAAATAAACTTTTGGGGGCAATGCCTTAGGCATTAATCTTAAAGACAAGGAGTGAAGCTGCAGGTGGTTAACAAACAAAGGGACAGTTGGGTTCTCTTTCTTCAAAGGGGCTATTATGTGCTGTGAGTTTACTCCTTTTTCTTTCTGTTTATTTTTCTCTGTTAGATAGTTTATTATTAATAGCAAGGCCGTCCTTTCAGCAATATCTTGTTTCTGCTAAAGATAAGATGATTTGCTTGCTTTGTGATACTGCAATATCAACATTAAAAAATTCACTGTTCATCAGTATTATAACACTCATAAGGACCACAAATATTTTAAATTAGAGGGAGAGGTGTGAAAGTTTGTATTGCAGAAATTAAAAGATGAAAAGCAAAAGCAAAGACAATTCTTTCAAGCAGCAACATGACCTGGAAATAATGCCACTGAAGTAACTTATAAAGTAGCTTACTTATGTACTCAGGAAAAAAGGGAAGCCATTCAGTGATGTAGAAATTGTGGAAGAATGGATTGTCACATTGTCAAAGTTGTAGAGTGCTTGGAACCTGATAATGTTTCAAGGTACAAACAATTGCCTCTTTCAAAGAGAACCATAGGTAATTGGCATCATGAATTAGCCTTTAACTTAACAACTTCATGCAATACTTCAAAAGAAAAATATTTATTATTCAATAGCTATGGATGAATCAACTGATAGCACTGACTTGGTGCAGGTTTTATACTTTATTCAAGTCATAACAGAAGATTTTTCTTTGCTACGAAGAGTTACTTGCTTTGGGCACTCTTGTGAACAGAACATGGGAACACTTTCAAGATAAATGTAGTGAAGTTAGACTGAATTTGATAAATTTAGTGATTGTATGTACAGACGATGCACCTTCCTTGACAGGAACATGCAGGGTTTATTGCACAGATAAAGTATTAACAGATCCAGATGTTCTCATATCTTTTCATACTATCTTGCATCAGCAAAATCTTGGTGCTAAGGCTACTATTTCAAGTGACACTTTACAACAAGTTATAAGTATTGTTAACTATATTTATGCAAATGCAACATGGCACCATGAGTTTTGTAACATGCTAAAGTGGAATGATGAGGTATTCAGCGTGGATTTGCTGTATAATTCTGAAGTGTGTTCACTATCACAGGTATAGGTGTTAGCCAAAATTTTATCTCTGTGAGAACAGATAGTTAAATTTATGAAGAACAGAATCAGCAATGTGAATTATTGAAAGAAGATTTCTATAGAAATGTAGCATTTCTGTGTGATGCGTCAAATCAAAACATTTTGAATATTTCATTGCAAAGTAAAACTAAGTCTATATATGACAAAAAAATCCAAGCATTTCAAAAAATCTTTTTTCCAAAACAATTCTTCTTCAGAAGGGAATTTTGGATGAACATTTTTCCCAGTTAGCAAAAGTCACTGATGAGCAGGATGATATATGTGAATCATTTGAAGAATACAGAGACCTATTAATTGGAGAATATGATGAAAATTTCACTGACTTTGAAAATCATGACATCACACTCAAATTAGCATTTCAGCCTCAATTAGTTGATATCTCCAAAGCACCTAAAGAATTACAGATGGGGCCGGGCGTGGTGGCTCACGCCTGTAATCCTAGCACTCTGGGAGACTGAGGCCGGCGGATTGCTCGAGGTCAGGAGTTTGAAACCAGCCTGAGCAAGAGCAAGACCCTGTCTCTATTACAAATAGAAAGAAATTAATTGGCCAACTAATACATATAGAAAAAATTAGCTGGACATGGTGGCACATGCCTGTAGTCCCAGCTACTCGGGAGGCTGAGGCAGTAGGATCGCTTGAGCCCAGGAGTTTGAGGTTGCTGTGAGCTAGGCTGATGCCACAACACTCACTCTAGCCTGGGCAACAAAGCAAAACTCTGTCTCAAAAAAAAAAAAAAAAAAAAAAAGAACTGCAGATGGAATTGATTGAGATCTCAGTAGGTGACATTTTAAAGTCATTGTTTAGTGCTAAGAAAGATCCAATTGAAATATGGGAAAATGCAGTAGAACACTCACACCTTTGGCAACCTGCCTGAAAAATGCTTTCTTGCTTTTCAACCACTTATTGCTGGGAATCTAGATTCTTCTATTAATACTTAACCCAAATCAAGATGCACTTAAGGTCACAAATGACTGATATCCAACTAGAGGATCAACTGAAACTGTGGACCTCCATGCTGCAACCGAATATTCAGATGCTTCCCAACGAAAAGTGAATACAACAAAGTCACTAAAAGGTTAGTTAACTTTAAAATTAACAGATAGTTTTTATTTTTTGAGATGATTAAGTACATGGTAGTTATATTTTTACAAAATAATATATATTTTAAATATATCTAATTGAAGTTTCTTAAATGTTGCCTTATTTGATTACAGCTAAATTAATGTGGCTTTCCAACAGGAAAAGTTTCCCCACTCCTGTTACAGAATGTGCTTACACAAACCTGGGGGTGGGGTGGGGCAGGCTGACCTAGTACACAGCTAGGCTATATGGTATGGCCTACTGCTCACAGGCCATAAGCCTGTATAGCATACTTCTATACTGAATACTATAGACAGTTTTAACACAATGGTAAACATTTATGTATCTAAACATATCTAAACATAGAAAAGGTACAGTAAATATAAGGTTTTATACTCTTATGGGACACCCATCAGAGTTGGCGTCCATTGCTGACCAAAACATTGTTATTCGGCACATGACTATAAGAGGTAAGCCCTAAGAGTTTCTTACTATGGGATTTTGGTTGGTTTTGGCCATTCTTTATTTGTGTTTTATTCAAGAGGCACTTATTAGCCGTGCACACTTGGGCAAGTTAATTCACCCTCCTGAATCGGTTTCCTCATCTGCAAAATGGCAATAGCAATATTTGCTTTGAAGGGTTATAATTGGGCATAAGTCAAATGATATAGGCAAAGCATTTAATCTTGTTCCAGACACATGGGAGGTGATTGCTAAATGGTAGTTTCCCTAGTAAACCCGAATGGATGAAATTTCCCTTTATGCACAGATGATGACAGTGTTATTTTACATGATAATTAATCTTTTCATCTCTAGGAATTTAGGTTGTTTGATATCTTTGTGTACTTTCAAGTGTGTAACTACACAAACCACTAAGTTCTAGGTATTTACTGAACTTACACTCTGAGCACAGGCTTGCTTCAACAAAGACTTTACTGATGATGTTGAACATATGACTGTGTAGATATAGGTGTCTGTGAATATATTAAACATATATTCTAGGTTTGGAGAGCAGCTTTAATTTTTACGCGCTCTGCCTCATTCTCTAACATTGATGTGTCCTTGTTTTTAATTCAAAAACCTTTTACTGCTTGTGAATTGCTGTTTCATCAAGTGACACCTTTATGTACCCCTCTAGTAATTAGCTCAAACTGTGCTAGGTACATCTTGAACTTGGTAGATTGCATCAGGGAACAAGAGGCTATTGCGATAGCAACCTAGACTGTGGAAATGACCCCTGAAGAAATAGAAAATAAAATATGTATATACATACACACTCACACACACACCTTATGTAACTGCTTAGAGGAAAGGGAATTGGGAGCACCCTAGTCCATCTGGAATATACTTTATGGCTCTGAATAGGTCTAACTATCATCTTGGTTTTAGTTTCCCACTTTAATTCAGGAATGAGAACATTATTGTTGTGAGGATAAATCGGTAAGATAAATGGAGTACTTTATGAATCCAGAGGGGAGAAGTTGTAAAGCTCAGAGCCAGTTTTTAAAAAATTATGGTAATAAAGTATTGGAGGCCAGGAACACCTAATTTGGACCTTAGGTCTTACCCAGGAATTATGAAATGAAGAGGAGACCTACTTGATAAAACTATTAATAGAAGCATTTTATTACTTGAGTCAGTGAGCAGGAAGTCACACACTGCTTTGCTTTGTTTCCCAAGTGCTGCTAGTTTAAGTGAAATCAATAACACTGGGCCCAGTTCATGGGCTCCTGCCAATGCCATTGTGCAGTCCCTGAGAAGGAGAAGGAGAAAACTCCTTGGCTTAATAAGGTTAATAAGACAAGCACATCACTGGCCAACTAAACCGGGTTAGTCATCTGCTTCAGCACACACTCGGGGCAGTGCTGCTGTGATTTTGTCTCCCCACACCCACATGTCCACTGTGGTTGGTTCTTGGCCTGGGTTCTCTCCTCCCAGTAGGGCTGAAAGAGGATATTTTCAGAGCTGGGGAACTCAGAGACCTTTTCTGTATCTTACTGTTACTCCTTTGGACCCTTGCAAACCTGAGCTATAGCCCACTGCATCTAGTTTTGTGTGCTTCTGAGGTGGGCCTTGTTTACTATTGCGGTTTCACAAACTACCCCAAACTTAGTGGCTTAAAGCAGCACACATGTACTATCTTGTGGTTTCTGTGAGTTAGTAGTCTAGATACAGTTTAGCTGGTCCTCTGTTTGGGATCTCACAAGGCTGTAATCAAGGTGTCGTTTGGGCTGTTTTCATCTGGAGGCTCTGGGTCCCCTTCTAAGTTCATTGGCAGATTTCAGTTTCCTTTAGTTGTAGAGCCGAGGCCTCCTAGAGACGGCCCGCTGTTCCCTGCCACGTGGCCCTCTCCACAACTCGAAGTAGTAAACTTCCTCAAGGCCAATAAGAGGTACCTTGTTTGTTTTGTTTCTTATCTGATTAGGTTAGACTCACCCAGGATAATCTCCCTAACTTTAAGTCACCTGATTAGGAATTTAATTACAACTGCAAAACCCCTTCACAGAAACACCTAGAACATGCATATTGGGAGAGGGGGGGAATTTTGGGGTTGTCTTAGAATTCTGTATATCATAGTCCTCTTGTTGAAGTCTGTTCTACTCACCGTGACCCTCTTTCTCTGAGGACACTCTGTCACCAGCAGCCACATTGGTGACATCCTTGGCCTCAGATGATTAGATCCCAAGGGTTCATAGTGTGACCTGCCCCTCGAGAAGCTAAGGGAAGATTGCAGGTACTTACTTTTCTAGGATCACCCTTATTCCTCCTTGCATTTCTGAAAACTCTTATTCAAAAATTATTTGATTCTTTTTGCATGTGAGCACTTACATTTTTAATTTCATAGTTTGAAAAGCTAGAGGAATCTTTTCAGGATTATTTTGTATTTAAAAGCAGCAGTTTATTACCTAGCGATGTCCCAGTAACACAGAACATTAATATCCTCTGTCAAAAAGGCTCCTTTATTCCTAGAAGTAGGTTATGCACCAGGAAAATCTGGTATATCTTCAGAAGCAGCCCAAAGTTCTTTAAATAAATAGCTAAAGCATAGTTTTTGGCTTCAATCTCTCTCTAAAAGTCCAGTTGATTGGAGCAATTTCTACTCTAGTGGTGAAGAGTATTGGCTTTGGAGTGAGCCCATCTCAATTATTTAATCCCTGACTATCCTACTTACTTACTTTGTATCCTGGGGTAAGTTTCTTTATTTCTCCGACTTTGTTCTGTGTCTATAAAATGGGAGTAATAATATCAACCTCACTGGATTATTGTAAGAATTAAATGAGATCATTTGCATAAAGATTTAGTTAGTACCCTATAAGTGGAGCTATTATTATTATTGGTTCATTCAGCAATACCTTTTCATCGTATAATGGGCTATCAGGAGTTGGAAGTTGGTGGAGTTTTCTATGCTATTGAGTGCTTCTGAGTGTCCCATCAGAAGCACTTTTGTTTATGAAGTTAGGTCTTGACAGGAGCTCTCATCTTTTATTAATAGGCATGGAATAGGCATGTGGGCAAATCAGTAACATATTGTCTAGTGTCAAAGTCATCTCTCTCCACAGTAACAGACATGGTTGGTCCTTAAAAATAAGCGTGGGCTTCCTTATATCCTTACATCTAGCTTTGAGAATCCTTTCTAAAGGATCCTGAGAACTGCCAGGTATAGGCAGAATTCTCCCATATAGGAGAGGACTATTCTCATTCCTCCCACAGAAAAAGGACTGGGTCCCCTATGGATGCCTAGATAAGCCACAGTTGCCCTGGAGATTTTCTGAACTTGCCTAGGGTCTACAATGCCTTAAGTTAGTGAATGCAAATAATTAATCACTCTCCATTAATCAATTTCATGATTTTTCATCTATTTTTATGTGCAAAAACTTCAGATGATTTCTGTGTGCTTAGTTCTGCTTTAGGATTTCTCTTAAGAGTGAAGGAAAGAAATGCAGACAGAGACGTCTGGTGGCCACCTAACTAATGAACCTCAGGGAGGATGTAGAAGCGAATTGATATAATGCCTGTTCACATGCATGTAAGTGATAGGCATCATCATGTCAGTATTGATCCTATTAATTTGGAGAAGCAGAACTAGGTGATACCCAGGACCCTTGATGGAGTTCTTGAGTTGCAACACAGTGGCAGCAGGTAGTGGGGAGAGCCCATCCTTAGGGTACGTGCAAGTGTACTGTGGTCCTGCTGCTGGTGTGGTGGGGTTGCTGTTGGTGGCAGTGGCCTCAGGCAGGCAGATTTCAAGCTCTTTGGAGCACATTCTTTGGCTCCGTTTGTTCCATGGGCTACTCTGCGGTGCACAGCACCACCTGTTCTCCAGGGTGCAGACACTCTGTTTGCTAGAGACCTGGCCACTCTGCTGGGCACAACCAGTATCAAACTGCTACATCCCTCTAGGTGAATATGGGGGAGTGTCAGTGGGGCTCCAGGGATGTGGAGATATTGGGGATATTGGGCTCCAGGGTAAGATGTAGCCTCGTGGTGGCTTGGCTGTCAACATGGCAGCATACTACACCTACATAGGACTTGGGGGAAGTCTGGGACACAGTGTGAGCTCCTTCTCTGGAGCAATTGCTGTTATGTGGTCTAGGTATCTCTCTATAGCAGTCCCAGGGCCTGCAAGAGTAGAAGGGCTCTCTTTTGGCTAGAGCTGCAAGATTCTGCAGTGGAAATGTGGACAACTAGAGATCTCTCACTTACCCTTTCCCAGCACTGGGGAGTATCTCCAGGCTCCCAACCAATCTTGACCAAGCAGACTGCCTCACTTCCCTCTCCTTCCATAACTTGGGTGTTTCCTGTCATTCCTCTGTTGAATCCCAGTGTTCTGAGGAGCCTGGAGGTTGGGGCGAGATGGTGGATGAGAAAAACCACCAGCCAGAGTGTCTCTGCAAGAAAGACAGATTTTAGAAGAAAAAAAAAATAAACAGGCAGACAAACACAGATTGAATGAGGGTCAGAAGGAAGGGTACCTGAAAACACAAGAGACTCCATGGGAAGAAGTTGTGGGGGAGAACTGGAAGGATAAAGGCCTCCAAGAGGCTTGGAGACCAGTGACAAGGATAGGTGGAGCAGTTAACTTTCCTCTCCCTTGCCTCGTGGACGGCTGGTGAGCTCCTGAGTGGTTGGAGAGACCTGCCAACACCAGCCCAGAGACAGCTGTCCGCAGTGAGGGGTGAGCCTCTTGAGGTCAGGGCACCAGGTTCCCAGCAACCTCTGGGCACCTCCTGGCCTGAGACCTGAGCCGAATGACAGGTACTATATTGCTTCATTCTCCCCTTTCCTACCCATAGCTGCTGGGAAAGATGGTTTGGCCACCACCTGGAGGCATTGGCAGGGAATGGAATCTTTCCCTTTGGGGCCTGAGTGGACTGGGGGTGCTCAGACTGTGAGCTCCCTACCTGCTAGCCCTCCCAGGTGCTACTTGCCTGGTGACTCTACGAGAGCAGGGCAAGTCCTAAGGTAAAGAGGCATTAATCCAGCTTGGGCACCCGGTGGGTGACTTGAGACAAGTGCTCTTCTCCCTGGCAGGGACAGGGATTGATCTCCAGGGCCCAGGGGATAGGCTGCAGACCAGATCCCTTACACCCAGGTCTCAATAGCATTGCCCCAGGGCACAGAAGGGATATTTGTGAAAGAGCCTACTGAGGTATGTGTGCCTTCAGGGGCAGATCAGCATACTTGAGGGGCAACCCTCCTCCCATGGATGGCTGTAAACCCAGCTCAGGCTGTGATCATGTTCAGGGACCCTCTTGGCCAGCATCACAGCCAGGGGAGATCCACTGGCTTGAGGTCCTGCCTGCTGGCAGAGACCCAGGAGAAGCCACAGAATAGGGGTGGTGGTGGAAGGGGGTGAGGCTCCTGCAGCCTGCTCCAGACTGCAGGTCTCAGTCAGCCCCACCTGCCACATGCAGACTTTTCAGCTGAGTGGGGGCATTACAGCCCCTCCCTGGCAGTTTTGCCCAGAAGCAGAGAACAGACCTTTGACCCCCTGCTAACAGCATTTGTGGTGCTTAGGGACAGGCTCACCCCATCCATCTTCACTCAGATTCACTCCCCTGCCTGTGCCTACAGAGGTGGAGAATAAGGACATACCTACAAGTTCCAGGGACCACCCACCACCTGAGGTACTAGAGTGCCTCTCTGGAGGAACAAGAGCTGGTTACAGGACCCAAAAACAACACTACAGCCTGCTCCTCCCAGCAAGCACCACCTACTGACAGGGAGGTCATTCTGCATACCCTTTAAGTGCATCTAGTGACTCATCATATGGGGTGTGGTCAAATCTCACCCACAAATACCACCTACTGGCTAAGACGCTAAACAGGGTGTGTCATTATTCAAACAAAAATCTAAAGATAAGAAGCAAAGGCTGATCCAGATGGGAAGGAATCAGTGAAAGAACTCTGAAAGTATGCAGAATTAAATGGACAGCATACCCTCAAAGAGGAATACCAGCTCTCTAGCAATGGACATCAAACAAATTCAGAACACTAAAATGATAGAAGAAGAATTTCGAATATGGATTAAGAAAACTCAATGATATGTAAGAAAAAGTGGATAACCAATGCAAAGAAACCACAAAAAAGAAATCCAGGACTTGGAAGAAAAATTCACTAAAGAAATTGAAATATTAAAGAAAAATCAAACTGAACTTCTGGAAATGAAGAATTTATTCAAGGAATTACAAAACATATTGGAAAGCCTCAAGAAAAGTATAGAACAAACAGAAGAAAGAATCTCAGGGATTGAAGATAACACCTTTCAATTAAATAAGTCAGTCACAGAGATAGAGCAGAGAAACAACAGAAAAGAGCAAAGCCTACAAGAAATGTGGGATTATGTGAAGAGGTCTGTCATGAGAACAATAAACACCCCTGTGGGTGAAGAAGAAAATACACAAGGGTTGGATAAGCTATTTGAGGGTATAATAGAGAAAATTTCCCAGGCCTTGCTAAAAATCTAGATATCCAAGTACAAGAAGCTCAAAGGACTCCTGGGAGATTCATTGCAAACAGGAAGACACCACAACACACTGTCATCAGACTGATCAAAATAACCACCAAGGAGGCCCTCCTAAGAGCTATACGGTGAAAAAAGCAGGTAACCTACAAAGGAAAAGCCATCTGAATAATGTCAGACTTCTCAACTGAGACCTTACAAGCAAGAAGAGACTGGGGCCCCATTCTCACTCTTCTCAAACAGAATAATGCCCAGCCTAGAATATTGTACCCCACAAAACTAAATTTTGTATATGGAGGAGAAATAAAGACTTTTTCAAGCAAGAAAAGAATAGGGAATTCATTAAGACACGACATGCCCTCTAGGAAGTACTCAAAAGAGTATTACACATGGATCAGCACGTCAAACACTCACACATATGAAATCATCCAAAAGCTAAAGGTCAAAGGCCAGATACCACAATGGCTCAAGAGAGAAAACAAAGCAACAAAGTTCAACTAAACAGGATGAACAGAAATCTCCTCTACTTATCACTTCTCTCAAATGGCTTGAACTGCCCACTAAAGAGACAGGCTGGGTGAATCAATAAATACACACAAGCCAAGTATCTGCTGCCTTCAGGAAACACATCTAACCTGCAAAGATGCATTCAGACTCAAGTTGAAGGGATGGAAAACAATATTTAAAGCAAACAGAATCCAAAAGAAAGCTGGTGTGGTGGTTCTGATTTCAGATAACTTATCAAAGATAAAGAGTGTCACTATATAATGGTGAAGGATACAGTTCACTAAGAAGACAAAACAATTCTACATATTTGTGCACCTAACTTAGGTGCACCCAGATTCATAAAGCAAATCCTACTTGGTCTAAACAAAATGATAAACAGCAACACCATTATAGCTGGAGACTTCAACATGCCTCTGACAGAACAGGACAGATCCTCAAAACAGAAAATAAATAAAGAAACAATGGACTTAAACAGAACTCTAGAACAAATGGGCCTGACTGATATTTACAGAACATGCTACTGAAAAACCACTGAATATACATTTTTCTCATCAGCTCATGAGACATTTTCTAAGATTGACCATATCCTAGGCCTCAAAGCATGCCTCAAAAAATTAAAAAAAAAAAAAAAGGAAATTATGCCATGCATCTTCTTAGACCACAGTGGAATAAAATTAGAAATCAACTCCAATGGAAAATATCATCTCTACACAAAGTCATGGAAACTAAACAACCTTTTACTGAATGATTATTTCATTAAGGAGGAAATCAAGATGGAAATCAAAAGATTCTTTGAACTAAATGATAAAGGAAACACAAGTTATCAAAATCTGTGAGACACAGCTAGACTAGTCCTGAGAGGAAAATTTTTATCCGTAAATGCCTATATCCAAAAGACAGAAAGATCACAAATAAACAATCTAATGAATTGTTTCAAAGAACTGAAAAAGGAGGAGCAAACCAACCCCAAACCCAGTAGAAGAAAAGAAATAACAAAGATCCGAGCAAAGCTAAATGAAATTGATAATAAGAAAACTATATGTTAAGATTAATAAAACAAAAAGTTGGTTCTTTGAAAAAATAAACAAAATTGACATGCCTCTCCCTAGATTAAGAAGAAGTAGAAAAGAAAGAACTTTAATAAGCTCCATCAGGAATGAAAAAGGAGAAATTATAACTGATGCCACAGAAATACAAAATATCATCTATGAATACTGTAAAAACCTCTATGTACATAAACTGGAAAATGTGGAGGAAATGAAGAAATTCTTAGAAACACACACCCTCCCTAGGCACAATCAGGAAGAAACAGAATTCCTGAACAGGCCAATATCAAGTACTGAAATTGAAACAGCAATAAAAAACTTTCCTAAAAAAAAGTCCTGGACCAGACAGTTTCATACCTGAATTTTACCAGACCTACAAAGAAGAATTGGTGCCTATCCTGCAGAAATTATTCCACAACACCGAGAAGGAAAGAATCCTCCCTAACACATTTTATAAAGCCAACATCACCCTGGCCAAAACCAGGAAAGGAGGTAACAAAAGGAAAACTACAGACTAATATCCCTTATGAATAAGATGCAAAAATTCTCAACAAAATCCTAGCAAACTCTGAATTCAGGTGCTTATCAAAAAACTAATCCATCACGACCAAGTGGGCTTCATCCCAGAGATTTAAGGACAGTTCAACATACCCAAATCTGTAAATGTAATTCACCACATAAATAGAAGCAAAAACAAAGACCATATGATTCTTTCAATAGACGCAGAAAAAGCATTTGATGAAATTCAACACTATTTTATGACAAGAACACTTAACAAAATAGGCATAGATGGGACTTACCTAAAAATGATACAAACCTGGCCGGGCGCTGTGGCTCACGCCTGTAATCCTAGCTCTTGGGAGGCCGAGGCGGGCGGATTGCTCAAGGTCAGGAGTTCAAAACCAGCCTGAGCAAGAGCGAGACCCCGTCTCTACTATAAATAGAAAGAAATTAATTGGCCAACTGATATATATATAAAAAATTAGCTGGGCATGGTGGCGCATGCCTGTAGTCCCAGCTACCTGGGAGGCTGAGGCAGAAGGATCACTCGAGCCCAGGAGTTTGAGGTTGCTGTGAGCTAGGCTGATGCCACGGCACTCACTCTAGCCTGGGCAACAAAGCGAGACTCTGTCTCAAAAAAAAAAAAAAAAAAAAAAAAAATGATACAAACCATATACAACAAACCCACAGGAAACATCATACGGAATGGGGAAAAATTGAAAGCATTCCTGCTTAGAACTGGAACCAGACAAGGTTGCCCTTTATCACCACTTGTATTTTACATAGCACTAGAAGTCCTAGCAAGAGCAATCAGACAAGAGAAGGAAATCAAGGGCATCCAAATGGGGGCAGAAGAGATTAAACTATTGCTTTTTGCGGATGATATGATCTTATATCTAGAAAACCTCAGAGATTCTTCAATGAGACTACTGGAATTGATAAACAAATTCAGCAAAGTCTCAGGTTACAAAATCAAGGTACAGAAATCAGTAGCGTTCCTAAATGCCAACATCAGTCAAACTGAGAACCAAATCAAAGATTTGATAGCCTTCACAATAGCAACAAAGAAAGTAAAATACCTAGAAATATATTTAACTAAGGAGGTAAAAGACCTCTACAGGGACAACTGCCAAACACTGAGGAAGGAAATAGCAGAGGACATAAACAGGTGGAAAACCATACCATGCTCATGGGTCAGGATCAGCACAATCAACATTGTTAACATGTCTGTACTACCCAAAATGATCTACATATTCAATGCAATCCCTATTAAAATACCAACATTATTTTTCACAGATATAGAAAAAAATAATTCTACACTTTGTATGTAACCAGAGAAGACCCATATAGCAAAAGCAATCTTAAGCAAAAAAACAAAACAAAACAAATTGAGAGGCATCAATTTATGAGACTTCAAGCTATACTACAAGGCTACGTAACAAAAACAGCATGGTACTGGCACAAGAACAGAGACATAGACTAATGGAAAAGAACAGGGAACCCAGATATGAAACCATCCTCATATAGCCAGCTAATCTTTGACAAAGCAGAAAAAACGTACACTGGGGAAAAGAATCCTTATTCAATAAATGGTGCTGGGAAAACTGGATAGCCACATGTAGAAGACTGAACCAGAATCTGCAGCTTTCATCTCTCACAAAAATCAACTCACGGTAGATAACAGACTTAAACCTAAGGTGTGAAACCATAAGAATTCTAGAAGAAAATTTTGGAAAAACTCTTCTAGACATTGGCCCAGGCAAAGAATTTATGAAGAAGAACCCAAAGGCAATCATAGCTACAACAAAAATAAATAAATTGGACCTGATCAAATAAAAAGCTTCTGCACAGCCAAGGAAACTATCATGAGAGCAAACAGACAACCTACAGATTGGGAGAAAATATTCACATGTTAAACATCTGATAAAGGGCTGATAACTAGAATCTATATAGAACTCAGGAAAATCAACCAGAAAAAATAAAACAACCCTATCAAAAAAGTGGGCAAAGGACATGAACAGAAACTTTTCAAAAGAAGATAGGGTAATGGCTAACAAACATATGAAAAAATGCTCAGCATCTCTAATCATCTGGGAAGTGCAAATCAAAACCACAATGTGATATCACTTATTCCCAGTGAGAATGGCCTTTATCAAAAATTCCCGAAACAATAAATATTGGTGTGGATGTGGAGAGATAGGCACACTCATACACTGCTGGTGAGACTGCAATTAGTATAACCTCTGTGGAAAGCAATATGGAGATGCCTCAAAGAGATACTAGTAGAACTACCATTTGATCCAGCAATCCCATTACTGGGCATCTACCCCAAAGAACAGAAAATATTCTATAAAAAAAGACATCTGCAATCGAATGTTTATAGCAGCACATTTCACAATTGCAAAGATGTGGAAACAACCTAAGTGCCCCTCAATATATGAGTGGATTAATAAAATGTGGTATATGTGTACCATGGAGCTCTACTCAGCTACAAAAAACAATAGTGATAGAGCACCTCTTGTATTATCCTGGATAGAGCTGGAACCCATTCTACTAAGTGAAGTATCCCAAGAATAGAAAAACAAGCACCACATGTACTCACCATCAAATCGGTATTAACTGATCAACACTTAAGTGGGTATATAGTAATAACAGTCATCAGGTGTTGGTCAGATGGGAGGGCAGATGGGGGAGGAAGGGATGGGTATAAACACACATAATGAGTGTGGTTTGCACCATCTGGGGATGGACATGCTTGAAGCTCTGACTGGGGGGGCAAGGGCAATATATGTAACCTAAACATTTGTACCCCCATATAATGCTGAAATAGAAAAAAAAAAGAACTATTCTGGAGGATGGTCACGCTTGAAGCTCTGACGCAAGGGGGTAGGAGGGGAATGGGCAATATACGTAACCTTAACATTTGTACCCCCATAATATGCTGAAATAAAAAAAAGAGCTATTATAGTACAGTAAAAAAATTTTTAAAAAATAGGAGCCTGTTCTTAAGCTAAAAGAAAAAAAAAAAGGAATCCTAGTCTCTCCTAGATGCTCTAATTTGAGGTGTGATTATCCATTGGCTATTTCAGGTTCTTCTTTGTGGAGGTGAGTGTTGGATGCCTCCAGTCAGCCTTCTTGAAGCCCCTCTGGTTACTTAGTTTCTTTCGGTTTCAATGTCTTCAAGTAGACACGGAGGCTAATGCTACCATAGTAAAGGTTGCTGTGGGAATGTGATGGCGTGATGTGTGGAAAGCACTTGGCACAAGCCGTGAGGTTTGGTAAATCAATAAATGGTTGTTATTGTTATGATTCTGGGAATTTTATAAGACCCAACTTTTGGGTATGAGCCTATTTCCCACTGGGAGTACAGGAGAGTTCAGCAGCAGTTTTTGGCAACAGAGGATGAAAAGGAGCTGTGCTTCACTACTCACTGCTGAAGTATTTATAAACCTGCCCCTTCACTTCTCCTAGGCTTCCCTTTCCTCTGGCAGAAGGGTGCAGACTTGGGATCGCTAATTGGAAAATCCAGCAACAGGAACAAGGGCTGGCTGCCACTGTGCCTGGATCCAGAGAGGGGAGAAGCTACTCAGGGAGCTTGTGATCTTTTGCTCCAGGGCGGGGGGTGTGGGTGGGGTGGGGTGGGGGGATGGGGGGTGGGGGATGGGAGGGTAGGGGGGTGGGGGTGGGGGGATATACCCAGGAAATTACAAGAGTGTTGCTCATTTATGTCTAGCTTAATGATGTAATGCTTAGGGATTTCTAGAAATGCTTTCTCTGCAGATACATCCTCCCCTCAGTTCGTAATCACCTTTCTGGAATCTTCAGCACAAACATAACCCTTTGCACTCCACAAATATTAACTCATTAATCTACTTCATAAAACAAGAGTTTTTTTTTTTTACTCAGTCTTGGCGGCCAAACTCTCCAATCTCTATAACAGTTAGTCACAGAGCCAAGGGACCCGCTTGATTAACTTTATTAACACACTTTTTAGAGGCTGGATTTGAAGATGTAGGAAGAGAGTTGTCAAATCCAGCCCACTTCAACTGACCACCCACTGGGGGCTTCCTGCCTTTGCTTTTGTTATAGTATCTGCAGACCTCTTCATCTGCTAATTCTGCGTGAGAGGTTGCCTGGTGTGACACAGAACATCCTGGATTTGGATTCCATAGATCAGTAGATTTTAGAAAGGAAAAATAGTTTTCTATGTGAGGACATAGAAAAGTCCCTCCTATCTTTTGTCACCATCATTTCACAAAAAGGAAGGAAATTTTAACTGAACAAAATGAAAATAGTCTTGGGGTAAAGGATATCTTTTAAGATGGAATACATTCAGCTTCATAGAAACCCACAAGGCATTTTTCACTGTCTGCCTCCAAAGAGTGCAAACCTCCTGCCCTGGGCCTGAGATGTGGGCCAGGAGTGGCTTGTCAGGGGAGGCCCAGCCCTGGTACTCAGCCCCAGAAAGGCAGGGCCAGGATGGTTTTATTTATCCCTATACCCGGTGCTTAATGTAATGCTTAACACATATTAGGGACTCAATAAATGTTTGTTGAATGCGGTAATGAATATAATCATCTGGCTATGCTAATGTTTGGCTAAGTCACAGCATCGCTGGGGCTCAGGTCTGTACAGTTAGATCCATGCAATTTGGTCTCTACAGTTGGAAAGTCATATTAGATGTCTTCCAAGTTTCCCGGCATTTAATCAAACAAAAAAACAATGCTAGGATTGGAAAGGAATAGTAGTGTGTTTTTGGTTCCTTTCTTTTCTTTTTCTTTCTTTTCTTTTTTTTTTTAGGATAATTTAACTTTTTGGGCCATGATGACTTTTCAGAGGTTTATTGGAGGGTTTACTTCCCGAATGAAGGTGTTGATTCTTTATCGGTAAACTCTGCTTGTCAGGGGCCCCAGCTGAGAAAGGAACTCTCGATGGCTGGATTATTATTATTATTATTGTTTTATTTTATTATTATAAAATGTTATATTTATTTTTATAATAATTTAATATAATTATTAAAACAATCAATTAAATAATAATGAAATAATTAATAAATTATTTATTTTAATAATAAAACAATTAATTAAAATTAATTTAATATAACAATTTATTTTATTAATATAAAATATTATATTTATATTTATTATAAACTATTAAGGGGTACACATGTTTTTGTTAAATGGATACTTTTTATAATGCTTAAGTTGAGGCTTTACTGCACCTATCACCCGAATAATGTTCATGGTACCCAACTCCTCCCCCTCCTCCTTCTTGATTTCCTGTGGCCTTTACCTCTCTTTGTTGAGTTATTATTTTCAAGACTCAGTGTTGAGGGATGAGGGAAGCTTGCTATAATTTTCATTTAGAGGCCTAGAAATCAACTTTAAACAATAATGTTCTCGGGTTTTTTCTTTTCCCGGAGAGCATTTTTTAAAAAAAGATCCATTTTACACGTTTTGTTATTATTATTGTTATTTTAAAGCATCCCATGGTCACTATGTGTAATTGGGTTTAAAGGTTTGATAAATCTTTGATGAATAATACAACAGTCACCCCAGCTTATACATATTTCAAAGCCAGTTAAATCCCAGGAGCGGCAGCAGGCAGAGGGTTGAATACACATTCTGTGTCTCTTTCCACTTTCCTACTGAATCCACCTTTTTTAGGGAAAAACTTCTTTTTGTCTTGATCAGCCAGAGATGAGGAGTAAAGGAGAGATGGATTTTTCATTAAGAATAGAGGCTTTACATGGAATTTCTTCATCTGTCTGAACATCTGATAGGAGCAGGGCTTTGAAATGATCTTGGATAGGATTGGATATGCATTTTGATTTGGGATGATGCTGAGTTATGTGAATATCTTCTTGAGTTCTGGCAAATGTTTAACTGAAGAAGAATTCTTCAGACGATGGTAATATGGATTGTCTGCTTCCTAAAACAATAACCATGGTCTGTATCCTGTGTGTTTCTGTGGGAATATAGAGAATTCATTTTTCAACTGGGAAATTTCATATGAATTACAGTATTTTTTTACAATTAAAATTTAACGACATTGTTTCTAACTGGAACGTGGCTAGAACATAAACATAACATGATTATGACATCTTCAGCCTGTTGTGTTCAGTGGAGGTGGTGTTTATTGAGACACTGACAAATCGAGAGTATTTTAAACAATGCGATCTGTCATTTTCAGTGCTATTTCTTTAAAACAGAGTGAGGCTCTCTGTCTGCTGAGAATGCCCTGCCTAGCCTGTGTGACCCTACTCCCAAGAGAAGTCTGGCTCTACTCTTGGTGGCTCTGTCTTGGGTTGGTGCTAAAAGACTTGGGGACACATTTTTTCCCAAGCTGGGGTGAACTTTTACTGCTGTCACCATGCACTCTGATCTGTGAGGGTGTTTGTGAATGGAGTTAGAAAGTCACCTCTAGGCTTCCTTTTTTATCTACTCTGCCTGCCTCTCACCCAGACCCTCCCTCTATTGTTCCGGGGTTTGCGAGATGGTTTGGGAAGCTGAGTGTGAAGAGCGGGTGCTCACTGTTGCTGCAGGGGCCATTGTGGGTAACAGAGGAGCTCTTTGATTCAGTTCCCAGAGTTGGCTGCAATGTTTGCTAGTTACACGACCTCAAATGAATTACTTAGCTACTTGCAACCTCAGTTTTATCATTTGTAAATTGGGGATAAGCATATTTATTTCATAGGATGAAGATTAGGGTATCCTAATCACAACTAGAACCACCTGTGTTTTCATTGCCCTGAGAAATTCCTTTTCCTGCATGTTAAAGCTAATCTTCAGTTGAAGGTTAACATGAAAAATGCAATTTGCAGGCTTTCTGAAGCCCTGCCCCTGTGGACTGCATGCTAGAATTAAGACAATATAGCAGGAGGGTGGAGTTTTAAAATGACCATGTCTAAGTTACCCTAATTTTATTAATAGTCTTCTCAAGCAATCTGGGGCTTGGAGGAACCTCCTCTTCACTAAAGATTCCCACATTCGACCCACCCTAAAGCAGAAGGAAAGTTCTGCATTGTGTTCTCCTCGCTGCCGCGAAGCAGAACTCAGTCTTGGGTGGGACTAGACCACGGTTGAGGAAGCTTTTCCTGTTGGAACGCCACGTTAATTTAGCTGTAATCAAATAAAGTCACATTCAACAAACTTCAATTCGATATACTAAAAAATGTACATTATTCTATAAAAATATAACTATTATATACTTGATAATTTCAAAAAATGAAAACTATTTAATTTTAAAGGTATACAACCTTTTAATGACTTTGTTGTGTCTGCTTTTTGTTGGAAAGTATTTGAATATCTGCTTGCATTATGGGGGTCTGCAGTTTCAGCTGATCCTCTCGATGGGTATCAGCCATATGTGACCTTAAGGGCGTCTTGATTTGGGTTAGGTGGGAGAATGTAGACTTGCAGCAATAAATGGTCAAAAAGCAAGAAGATTTTTCAGGCAGGTTGCTGAAGGCATAGGTATTCTTCATTTTTCCATATTTCAATTGGATCTTTCTTAGCATCAAATGATGACTATAAAATGTTCTGTACTGAGAGCTCAATCAATTCCATCTATAGTTCTTTAGGTGCTTTGGCGATATCAACTAGGTGAGGCTGAAATGCTAATTTGGGTGTGATGTCATGATTCTCAAAGTCAGTGAACCTTTCTTTGTATTCTCCAATGAATAGGTCTATAATGGCTGCATATTCTTCAAATGATTCGCATATATCATCCTGCCCATCGCTGAGCTTTGCTAACTGGGGGAAATGTTCATCCAAAATTCCCTTTTGAAGAAGAAGTGTTTTGAAAAAGGATAGCTTTTTTGAAATGTTCGGATTTTTTGCCACATATCATATATAGACTTAGTTTTACCTTGCAAGGAAGTACTGAAGTCATTTTGATTTGACATATTGCACAAAAAGGCCGCATTTCTACAGAAATTTTCTTTCAATAATTCACTTTGCTGATACTCTTCTTGATAAAATTTAGCCACCTGTTCTCACAGAGATAAAATTTTGGCTAACACCTGTCCTTGCCATAGCCAACGCACTTTAGAATGATGCGGCAAAGCCACACTGAATACCTCATCATTCGACTTTAGCATGTTACAAAACTGATGGTGCCATGTTGCATTTGTATGAGTATAGTTAATACTTATGACTTGTTGCAAAGTGTCACTCAAAATAGTATCTTTAGCTCAGAGATTTTGCTGATAAAAGATATAATGAAAAGAAATGAGAGAATCTGGATCTGTTAATACTTTTTTTTTTTTTTTTTATCTGTGCAATAAATGTTTTCCTGTCATGGAAGGTGCACTGTCTGTACTCACTAAAGTACCAAATGCAGTCCAACTGCACAACATTTTTCTTGAAGGCTGTTGAAGATATCTATTCCCTGTGTTCTGTCCATAAGAGTGCCCAAAATGAGGAAATCTCCATAACAAAGAAAATCTTCTGTTACTACCTGAATAAAGTATAAAGCCTGCACCGAGTCAGTAGTATGTCAATTCATCCAAAGCAATTGAGTAATATATAGTTTCCTTTTGAAGTATTGCATGAAGTTGTTCTGTTAAGTTGAAGGCTAATTCATGCTGCCGATCACTTGTGGTTCTCCTTGAAAGAGGCAATTGTTTGTAGTTTGAAATGTTGTTGAGGTCTAAGCATCTACAACTTTGACAATGCATTCTTTCACAATTTCCACATCGCTGAATGGCTTCCCTTTTTCCCCCAGTATATAACCTACTGTATAAGTTGCTTCAGTGGTGTTATTTCCAGGTCTTATTGCTGCTTGAAAGAATTATCTTTCTTTGCTTTTGCTTTTCATCTTTTAATTTCTGCAATACAAACTTTCACACCTCTCCCTCTAATTTAAAATATTCGTGATTCTTATGAGTGTTATAATACTGATGAACTTTGAATTTTTTAATGTTGATATTGCAGTATCACAAAGCAAGCAAATCATCTTTAGCAGAAACAAGATAATATTGCAATTCCTGATCCTCATTAAAAAAATCTATTTTCTTCCTTGAGTGTTCTCTTGGTCTTCTTTGACAAGATGGGCTGTTAAGCAGAGAATTAAAAAATACTGTTGAACTGTGCAACTATTCACAAATTCCACTTCAAACAGAAACACAGTGCACTGTTGTCAGAAGCTGATAACAGACTGGCATATTTGACCCCTATAAACTCTTACCAAACAGCCTTGAGCAGTAGTGGTGTCAGTCAGATGGGAGAAGTTATAACTAACTTATGAGTGTAACAGCTGTCAATTTAGCCCTTATGGCTTACTAATGTTCTAATTGTGATGGTCAATCTGGGAAATTTATTTTATTCTTTGGCATTTTAAATATATTCATTTAAAAAATACAATAAAAATATAAAAGATGAACAAAAATGTATTAATAAAAATGAAAGGATTTGTTCTGCAAAATTGGAATTCAGTCAAAAGGCCGCACTTAAGAACCTCAAAGCTCCACATTTAGTCCCTGGTCAAAAAAGAAAAGAAAAGAAAAAAAAAAAAAAGAACCTTCAAGACCACAGGTTCCCCACCCCTGGAATAGACCAAAGGAAATGCAGTCAGGAAAATGCCAGTCTTATCACTGTGGAAGCACAGTGAGGTCACTGGCTTCCCTGCCTCCCTGCCTGCTCCTTCACCATGGGTTGCAACCTCCTCACCCTCCTCTGCCACGTGTTCCTGCTGAGCACCAAGAAAGTCCTGAAAGGCTTGAAGAGGGTACATAAGGGAAAAAACTTTTTATTTTTATTTAAAAATATCCCTAGCTCTAGGTGAATTATTAAGGCTGTGAAATAATTAATTGAGAGCTCTTTGGCATTCCTTTTGGTATTTTACGAGAAAATGATTAAAAGGCAAAATTTCCTTCTCATATGACAACTGCCATACAGTATTTGTGTTTATTTTTGAACCCACACTGGCCATTACTACACAGAACAAAATATCATGCATGGGATTAACCTGACTTTTCCAAACCTACACCTGCTACTTGGGTAGCTCCAGCTGGAAATGAGGCTCCAGTCCTCTTTGGATTGTTTGGGTAGATTTGGTGTTTTGAGCTCTTAGGAGTTTAATAGGCTGGATGGCTTCAGCGAGAAAAAATAGCTATTTGATCTTTATGGTATACGGGGTGTTATCTTCTGAGACAAAGTTATTTAGGCAGCAGTATGTTTTTGCATGTAATAAGCAATAATAATTACCAGTTTCAATGGCAAATATAGTAATGGCTGCAAGTGCTTACTTTGTGCTAAGCACTGGTGCTAAGTGCTGTATAATTCATTTCTAATAATTCATTATACTAATTCATTTCTCCTAGTAACTCTACTTTTATGTGCATTTCACAGACGAGGAATCTTAGGTTTGGAGAGGCTAAGTTATGGAGCTGTGATCACATAGCCAACCAGGGACACAGATTTGAGCCCCAGCAGTGTGCTTTTGCACCTACATTCTTAACTACTACTTAGGTTTCCAGCCATTCAATTTAAGCGGTGCCTTGAATTAATTTTCCCTGAAGTTGTTTGAATAACTTTTAGGCATGGAGCTAAATTTTACTGCATATTCCAATGCAGTATTTTTCCAATGTTCAACTTCTACTAGACTCTAAAATGTTATCATTGTGTGTGAAAGAATAGATCAATACTGATTCAGTCATTCCATTATATCTGGAACTTCCAAAAACGTTTCACCTTGACAATATTTCACCCTTATTAAATGGGACATAGTCTGATAAAACATTCCTTTAGATGGATAACTTTTGCCATTCTTTAGAATTTCTCTGCACAGTGCTACACATTTCAGCATCCCTCTATAGGATTTTTCAAATTGTGAGGAATAGCCAAGGTGAAGCAGTGCTAGAAGACCCGGATGAAGGTGGTGTTCTCTCACTGAAAGAGGTCAAGACTATAATTCTGGCCTGCTTTGGACCACTGAGAACTTCAGCCTAGAATTGGGGTTACAGAAGAATAATTCTTAGCACAGAACAAAGTCCACTGAGTCAGTGAATAAAGGCTTGACCCACTTGGGGCAAGAGTTCTTGAAGAGTATTCATGGACAAAAGTAATTCTGGATTTTTAGTAGTTCCTCCAGCAGAAACTCACCTCTCACCCTTCAGCAGCATATTGAGGAGAACTCAAGTGGCTCATGAAGCTTGCCAGGGTGGATTCAACTGCTGAGGAATGCTGCAGTTGTCGACTTGCTCATTGTCATGGTGTCATGGGCCAGCTGTCGCTAGCAAACAGGATGAAAGTGAGGAATACAAGTGAAAGTTTGGGAAAAAATACAACAGTTAGTTAGGTACAGTCTGCCTATTTTGACTTTTTCAGGCACAAGTTATTTTATTTCTTATTCCTCTGTTGGGGTGTAACTAATGAAAAAGGGCTTAATTATTAACAGTTAACATTTCCCTAGTGTCAGCTACAGCCTTGGGGCTTGCTCAATGTGTTAGGTGGATCATCTCATTTAGTCTTTACAAAAACCTAATGAGGCCAGTGATTGTTTCCCTCACTTTACCAGTGTGAACATTGAGGTTTAGAAAGGCCAAGTAACTTTCCAAAGATGATACAGCTAGTAAGTGATGGGCATGGGGTGGAACCAAGGCAAACTGAAGCGACAGTTTGTGCTGTGGAACCTCACACTGCCATCTGATGATTCAGCTTCTCTTCATTGGTGACTGGGTTGAGTTTCACAGGGAGGGAGCAGAGGTCAGTGTGAGAGGTGTCCATCTGTGGTGACAGACACTGAGACCTTCCTTCTGCATGCATGTGCATCTTCTGTAAACATGGCGCTGTGGGTGTCTACTGTCCTGCTTGTGAAACTCCCAGTCTCTTCTGTTTCTTCCAGTGCTTTTGGAGCAGTTGAACATTTCTGGATGCTTATACTCAAATGCTTAGAACTTAGTAGTACTTTGATGGACTGTCCAGGTGGCCAAGGAGGGGACTGGAGAACAGACATGGCTTTGGGAAGGCCAGGTCTTTGAGTAGCCTGTAGTACCTGGGGGCCGGCAATGGGAAGTGATCTGGATGGTCTGGCAAAGCCCAGGGACAGAGCGGTGGGTGACAGACAATGGAAATACACAGGAAACCATGAAGATAGGGAGTGGCATCTGGGAGAGCTGAGCAGCCAACAGTGGAGTCACCCAGCCTTGGGCTGAGATCCTGGGACTAGACTTGAGTTCTCAAGAGGCCTTACAACGGTAGGAGGGCACCCGTGATGGAGGAACTGAGCATTATTTCGGCATCAAACCTTAGCCTGTGGATCCTTAAATTCTCTTTGAATAGTGATGGAATTGGCCAAGAATTAGTCTAAGCTTAGAGCCAAGGGCTAAGTGGTTCTGGGTGTGGAGGTGGAAACTCCAGGGATAGCAGGCTGGGCTGTCATTATGTTAGGAATGGAGACTGGCTTTGTCCAAAGGAGCATTTCTGCTGGGCAAGATGCACCAGGAGGCAAGGTTAAATGTTGAAAACAAAAATGTTACAGAAAATCCAATAGTTTCTGTTTTCGATTTTTTTTTTTTTTCTGGCAGGGACTAGAAAATAATTGTGTGTGTGTGTGTGTGTGTGTGTGTGTGTGTGTATGTGTGTGTGTGTGTACAGGGGGAAGTAAGGAGCTGGGAAAGCTATTAGGCAGCTTTTCCTTAGATGACAGCCCCCAAACCGTTTGAAAGTGAGAATAGCAACAGTAATTATGATTTAATAATCATTAACTCTTTTAAGCATATTCAATAAATGCAGAAAATTCAATTATTTTATGAGATTTAAAACTATTTCAACTTATTTGGCTGTTTTGTATTTTATTTTGTGGCATAGGGCAAATGACTATGCAAACCCTAGTTGCAGTTCTTTGAAAAGGAAGTAGGTAGTTGCAAGTTGATGATTGATGCTAAGGTCTTTGTCTCACCAGTTAGAATTGTATCACCAAGACCTCTCTCTTCCTGGCGGCAGGAGGTTGCTCCTTTAGCTTGTTATCCAGAGTCCTTGTGGGAAAGATCCTTGATCAAACGTTTCTATTGTAGGGAAGATTCCATCGATAGTACTTTTCACTTGTTCCTTATTTTATTTTACTTTTCCCCAAGAAAATGGCCACATACAGAGAGAATCATACTTTTAATTTGTGCAGGAACATTGCCATCTGGATGAAAGATTACATTCTGAAGGTTCAATCAGTGAGTTTTATTTCCAACTTTGCTTCTGACTCACTCTTTCTAAGATGCCTTTTCTACATCTGTAAAATGGAACAATTAATCTCCACCTGTGTCACAGTAGTGTTATAAAATGTGTTACAAAATGCCTGCAGTATACTTTAAGCTTCCTTTAGAGAAATATAAACTATTACCATTGTGTGGAACTGATAAAACTTAGTATATGAATGTGCATTTTTATAGCACTAGAGCATGATATATGGAAATGAAATTGACAAACTTGGATTATAATATATACTGACACAGATTCTTTGGATAATAAAATAGTCTCCAAAAATAAGGAAACCTCAAAAATCAAGAAGAAAATAAAAATAAATATTTACATATAGCATTTAAAAATTCTTAAATCTTCTTGGTGCTAACTAAAACACTAGGCCAGTGTTTTCCAAACTGTGTATAATGTTATTTTTATTGTTTATTATGATATATTTCATGAGAAATGGAAAGGTAGTCAATGAAGAATTTTTGTGGTGTTCAAATTAATTTCCATAAATTAAGAAATGCCAGGCTGAAGAAACAAAATGAAACAGCTCTCTTTCTGTGCATTGTGCTTCTGCAAAAGAGGGAAATGGTTTTGTAGCATTTCCAAACTTTCACCAGGGAATACAGTTGGGAAAAAGTCATTATGGGCCAGAAATAAATTGAGATAATCTTATATTTAAAATGAATGCTCAGTTTTTGGTTTCTTAAGTGTCCTTGGTAATTAGTAATTCTGAGATTAAATTATTTTGCTACTTTTGCATACTTGCCAAGTTAAGAGAATTTAAAAATAATGTATTACTGGCCGGGCGTGATGGCTCACACCTGTAATCCTAGCACTCTGGGAGGCCGAGGCAGATGGATCACTCAAGGTCAGAAGTTTGAGACCAACCTGAGCAAGAGCGAGACCCCGTATCTACTAAAAATAGAAAGAAATTAGCTGGACAACTAAAAATATATATAGAAAAAATTAGCTGGGCATGGCGGCACATGCCTGTAGCCCCAGCTGCTCAGGAGGCTGAGGCAGGAGGATCACCTGAGCCCAGGAATTTGAAGTTGCTGTGAGCTAGGCTGACACCATGGCACTCTAGCCTGGGCAACAGAGTGAGACTTTGTCTCAAAAAAAAAAAAAAAAAAAAATATATATATATATATATATTTACATATATATTACTATCTGTGGGATTTAACAGCCTGCCTATTACATCATTCTTATGTGCATGAATGTTCTATTCATATACATATGGATATATATATATGCACATATATGAACAGAGTATAATCCTTCTATTGAGTTGTTTTATGGGCCTTCTTTCTGCCCAAATTTTAATTAATCCTTCCTTTTCTATGTGTTTATAAACTGTAAAGAAATGGGAAATAGATGATTTTAGAAGGAGTAATAAGTATTTACTAATGGGTTCCTGGTAAGTCTGCAAGTTATGTGAATTTCTTAGCAGTGAGTTGTTAAAAAATTGCTTTTTGCTTCTTGAAATTAAAAGAAAACTTTGTAAAAAGCCATGATATTCAAGGTTGTTTTCAAAAAGCAATAATATAAAAAATATAAAAAAAATTAAAAAATAAAAAAACAATAATAGATTTGTCAAGGAATATACATATATATAATTTTTAATGTTTCACTTCTTTCTATTCTTTTTATTTTTTCCCTTAATATGGCAAGATTTCACCATGAGTGTCAAGGAATATTAAGGTCCCCAAATATTCTGTCATTAAGTGTTGTCTATATTTGGCAAAGGTTATGAAAGTTCTGGCTTGGAGAAAAATGTTTTTGACTTGGCTCCTCGGAGACTTGGGGTAGAAGTAGCTACGAAATTTAACAACGCCCCCTGGAGGCTAGTGTTTGAACTGTTGTTGGCATGACTTCATTGTTTTTAATTTTTCAGTTAAAGAAAGTAAATGTTCTGTGGCACAGTCCCCTGTTATCTGCTGCTACTTGAGGGTCCTGTCATCTCATCCTTTTATTGCGTCTTCTCAGGGGCACCAGAGACGCCACCAGAATGGTTCCATTTGATGATTGTGTTGCTCTAGTCTCTTGGGTTGAGTAGGAATTGTTTTGAATAGGAGGACAAAATTCTTCCTTTCAAATGAACACTATTTCTCTAATGAGAAAGCGATCAACATTTAAAATCTCTCCTGGGGAAGGAACTGGGAAGAAAACATTTTCCTCAGGAGCTTTGTGACTTATCTATCGGGAGGATGCAATGATATGAAATGTGGGGGACACTCAAGACATTTTACTTCATTTCTGAAGGCCTTATTTTGGAAAAACAGTTTCTACCTGTCAGTTTTGCGCTGCTTCTGTCTTTTCATTTTAAAGTATGAAATGAAAATGGTTTGCATAAGACCCATTGTCATTTACCACCTCTCCCCCAATAGAGCCCTTGATGAGAATGAATCATTTTTAGAAGCATATTGGACTGTTTATTCAAAGGAGATAAATATTAAATGCTTTTTCTCCACACATAATATGTATTCATTAAAGCCAAGGATCATATATCCCAAAAAGAATATGAAGGAAAAAGCAATCAAGGTTTTAAACTTAAATAATTTTTGTTATTGATTTGGGATCTTTAGATCTTTATAATGGTTACCCTCTTCTTAGAGCATTAAAAGGAAGATGCATGGAGTCCTTGTCTGCCTCCATCACTTTCAGTCTGATAACCTTGTGCAAGCTGTTTGTGCTTTCTGTTAACTGTAACATGGGAATAAAAGTATCTGTCCAGCTTACATTTAGAATTCCTATATTGTTAAACATAATAGGTAATTTTAAAAATCATATATACATCTTTATGTACATAAATCATATGTACTCAGAATATAGTTAAGGGCCAAACCACTGTGAGGTTGTTATTTTTCTAATGCTTTGTGTAGTGTGGAAACTGTCTCTGGCAACAGCAATAAGTAGAATAGTGAAAAAGGAGAATTTATGCCGTTGGAGAGGAGCATGCTAGCAGTTTGGAGCTGTGGCTGGCAAAGTACTGTATGAGCATTTATTTTGAAATGAGTTCAGCATGGGGTGGAGTGGGGCTGGTGACCTTGGGGGTGTGAGAGAGCCTTGGGGAGCAGCAGGTGACAGCAGATCGGGAAGCATGCCCTGGGAGAAGTATCCTCATCGAACCAGGCTCTCCTTTTGTCTTCTAAAAACAAGTCTGCAAGTGACCACACACTGGCTATCTTTAAACAGTTGTCTTTTCCATGGTACAAAGCCATCGTTGGACTTATAGGAGATCTAAAAAATAGCAACAGGTAACCAGATTTCATTGACTACACTATTTGGTGATGCTGCTCAAGTGAGACACAGTTTTTAGCCATTGGCTAAGCAGGGATTTAATTCAATTTGATAAAAAAATAGGCAGTTACTGTATCTGATTTCTTCCTTGTCTGGCAACTGATCTGTATTTGCCCACATTTTACAAAAGAATTTTGTGCTACTGGAAGTGTGCGGAGCTTGGTGCAGCCCTTAGTACTCAATTCATGCTAATTAGTAATATGATTATTGTAAGTATTCTTCGTCATCATCAGTGCATGTAATCCCAGTGGAAGGGCCGGGGGAGCTGGCTTTAGGGACAACCAGATCCAGCATGTCAAACACCATCTCTCTGTTTCTGCCTCTCTGCCGAGCAGTTTCTTTCTCTTACCAGATGCTTCTCTCTCAGCTGGGGACATGGTGGCAGGCAGCGCTCTCCTCTCACCTTTGTAGCTTATGACCAGACAGAGAAAGACATGCTTTTCCACCACTCAAATTAAAAAAATCCTCAGGCAGGGAAGGAACTTGATTGGTCTGGTGCAACTCGTGTTCCCACATTTTGGACCAATTATCAGGCAGTTTTCTTTTCTTTTTTTTAATTTTTTAATTAATTTATTTTTTTCAGGCAGTTTTCTTTAAATGAAGTTATTGATATAAAATATTTTGTAAATTATAAAGACATATGGAAACACATGGTATTATAATTATAAACATATTTATTTATTATCATTTTCTCCATTTTTTCTTTATCTAGCCCACTGCTATTAAATACTTGTTCTTCAAATTTCGGTACAGAGGTGGCCTTGCCAAGAGACTTCCTTTGATTTCTTTGGGATAGGTTGTCCTTTGGGATAGGGTGTCCCTTCTTTATGTTCCATAATACTCTAGGGTTTTCCTTGTTCATATTCTTATTGTATTAGATTCACCCCAGACTCTGAACTCTTTGAGAGATGAAGCTATATCTTAGGTCTCTATCTTCTAGCACACAATGAGTATTTCATAAATATTTATTGGCTAAATTATTATTTTATAGATAAAAAACATTGAACTAAGTGCATACAGAACTGAGGATGTCCCTTAGAAGTTATTATTTCAAATAAATCCACAAACAGGGTCCACAACCAAATGGGCTTCATCCCAGAGATGCAGGGATGGTTCAACATATGCAAATCTAAAAATGTAATTCAGCATATAAACAGAAGCCAAAACAAGGACCATATGATCCTCTCAATAGATGCAGAAAAAGCATTTGACAACATTCAACACCGTCTTATGATAAGAACTCTAAACAAAATAGGCATAGACAGGGCTTACCTAAAAATGATAAAAGCCATATATGACAAATCCACAGCCAACATCATACTGAATGGGGAAAAATTGAAAGCATTCCCACTTAGAACTGGAGCAAGGCAAGGTTGCCCACTCTCTCCACTGCTATTCAACATAGTGCTGGAAGTCCTTGCTATAGCAATCAGACAAGAGAGCAGAATTAAGGGCATTCAAATGGGAGCAGAAGAGATCAAACTCTTACTCTTTGCTGATGATATGATATTATATATAGAAAACCCTAAGGATTCAACCAAAAGACTCCTTGAATTGATAAATGAATTCAGTAAAGTCTCAGGATACAAAATCAATACACAGAAATCAGAGGCATTCATATACGCCAGCAACAGTCAAAATGAGAACCAAATCAAAGACTCAATTCCCTTCAAAATAGCAACAAAGAAAATAAAATAAAGTACCTAGGAATATATTTAACTAAGGAGGTAAAAGACCTCTATAGGGAGAACTATGAAACACCAAAGAAGGAAATAGCAGAGGATGTAAATAGGTGGAAGACCATACCATGCTCGTAGGGCAGCAGAATCAACATTGTTAAAATGTCTATACTACCCAAAGTGATCTGCAGAGTCAATGAAATCCTATTAAAATTCCATTATCATTTTTCACAGATATAGAAAAAATAATTTTATGCTTCGTATGGAAGCAGAAAAGACCCCGTATAGCAAAATAAATCCTAGACAATAAAAACAAAATTGGAGGTATCAATTTACCAGACTTCAAACTATACTACAAGGCTATAGTCATTAAAACAGCTTTTTACTGGCACAAGAACAGGGACACGGACCAGTGGAACAGAACAGAGAACCCAGATATAAAACCATCCTCATATAGCCAACCAATCTTTGACAAACCAGACAAAAACATACACTGGGGAAAAGAATCTTTATTCAATAAATGGTGCTGGGAAAACTGGATAGCCACATGTAGAAGACTGAAACAAGATCCACACCTTTCTCCTCTCACAAAAATCAACTCATGTTGGATAACAAACTTGAACCTTAGGTGAAACTATTAGAATTCTAGAGGAAAATGTTGGAAATAGTCTTCTAGACATTGGCCTAGGCAAAGAATTTATGAAGAAGACCCAAAGGCAATCAAAACAGCAACAAAAATAAACAAATGAGACCTAATGAAATTAAAAAGTTTCTGCACAGCCAAAGAAACTGTCAAGAGAGCAAAAAGACAACCCACAGAATGGGAGAAAATTTTTTCAAGCTACACATCTGATAAAGGGCTGATAACTGGAATCTATTTGGAACTCAGGAAAATCAGTAAGGAAAAATCAAACAACCCTATCAAAAAGTGGGTGAAGGACATGAACAGAAACTTTCCAAAAGAAGACAGAATAATGGCCAACAAACATATGAAAAAATTCTCAACATCTATAATCATCATGGAAATGCTAATTAAAACCATAATGAGATATCACTTATCTCCAGTGAGAATGGCCTTTATTAACAAGTCCCAAAACAATAAATGTTGGTGTGGATGCGGAGAGAGAGGAATACTCCTACACTGCTGATGGGACTGGAAACTAGTGCAACCTCTGTGGAAAGTAATATGGAGATACCTTAAAGTGATACAAGAGGATCTACCATTTGATTCACTAATCCCATTACTGGGCATCTATTCAAAAGAACAAAAGACACTCTATAAAAAAGACACCTGCAATAGAATGTTTATAGCAGCACATTTCATAATTGTAAAGATGTGGAAACAACCGAAATGCCCATCAATACATGAGTGGATTAATAAAATGTGGTATATGTATACCATGGAGTACTAGTCAGCTATAAGAAACAACAGTGATATAGCACCTCTTGTATATTTCTGGATAGAGCTGGAACCCATTCTATTAAGTGAAGTATCCCAAGAATGGAAAAATAAACACCAAATGTACTCACTAGGAAATTGGTATTAACTGATCAACACCTAAGTGGGCATATAGGAATAACATTTATTGGGTGCTGGGCAGGTGGGGGGAAGGGGGTGGGTATATACATACACAATGAGTGTGATGTGCACCATCTGGGGGATGGACACACTTGAAGCTCTGACTTGAGGGTGGGGGGGCAAGGGCAGTATACGTAACCTTAACATTTGTACCCCCATAATATGCTGAAATATATGCTAAAATATGCTAAAAAGTAGTAGAAAAAAATTTGGATTTAGAACCCATGAAATTAGATACACCCCAGTAGACTGTCAGTTCCTGAAGGATCATGGCGATGTCTGAGTCATCTTGGGCTAAGGCAGTGCTTGCTGAAGACCGTGGTCTGTGTTGTGCAGTGAATTGGATCCTAGCAATTCACTCTAGCAAGCCAGCTGCTCTGTCCGTGCCGTAGTTGACGCATCTTCCTATCCTTTCTGTGTTACAAGATAATCTCATGAAAGTGGATAGCAGAGTTCTCAGCACCCAACCCTGGGTGCCCTTGCTAAGTGTCCAGTACAAATCCAGGAGTTCAGGTAGGGAAGATAGCAGTGGGCTGAGTCCAGTGGCATTGTGAAGTAATCCTGTGGGCATGTAGAGAGGAGGACACTATTTAAGGCTTTTCTTTGGAACCTGCAATATGGTTTAATTGAGTGTGATGTCTCCAGTGACAAACTTCTCCACAGGGAGGCTTGTGGTTGCAGTTGCTGACTCGGCTGGGTGTTGGGAGGTCCCTGGAGGTGTAAACTGCTGGGATGAACCCAGACTTCAACTCAAAACAAGTCAGCTGCCAGTTCTTCACACTTCTCAGACTGAGCAAAGCATTTCACTGAAAAGTTGGCCCACAAAAAATTTCTGATGAATTCCAACTGGTTCATCATTTGTATATGTGAGTGAAACCAAGAACATTTCATGTCCTCTTACATTCTGTTCTGCCAGGCTCCTGCTGATTTGTTTTTCTTTTCCTCACGTTGTTGAAGCTGCGACAGCCCCCTCTTTTGACTGCCTGAGATCCTCTCTTCCCAGGTGTCCATGGGCGTCTGGAGTCATGATTTGCAGCAGAAAACAGATTCACCACGCCTTTCACTTTCCTGCCACTTGGTGGGAAGGTGTGGCAGGAAGGCGGATTGTGTTCTCTTCGTGGGCTGGAGCCCACCAGGTGATAATTTTAGACCATGGACCTCAGCTTCCCACCGTGTTTCATGATCAAGTTCACTAAGAGTCTGGAGAAGTCTCTCCTCATATATCCTGAAGATGCAGCCACCCAAAGGTTCTTAACCCTCATGTTTCTGTTGAAGCTTGCAACCATATTTCTGACATTTCTCTTCTGTGCTTGGCAGACTCGCTGTCTTTTCTGTCCCCTGTGGTGTTTGAGTTGGGGATAGGAGATGAGGATGGAGGGGACTAAGAGTCAGTTTTGAGTCTTGGCAAACAGCGCTGCTACTGCCACGTTGTGTCTAAGCGTTTCAGGTTTTATCTTCTGGAAGCACCGTTGCATCATGGTCAAATACCAGGGCCATGAAGGCTGAGGACTGCCCACTTATTAGCAGTACCTTTGTGCCTCGGTTTTTGTATCTACAAGATGGGGATAGTAATCTGGTAAAATCTTCATAAGCATGATGTGGGATAGACATTTAAAGAATCCGGAAAAGTGTCTGGCACACGGGAAGCATTGGTGCTATTACCTGGTGAAGGCACTGAGCCAATAACACTTAGAAGTTGGAGAATGGATCACAGTGTTCTTGTATCTCTTAGGAGGGTCTGGCTAAAGATGTTGGGGAAGAATCGAAAATAACGCCTGCTGGAAAGTCATCGCTTGGTCTTCTTGCTCCAGCCATTCCCTTTGACCTCAGTTGGTCTCTGTCTTTGGCCTGGACCACCCTCTTACCTGCGTACCTCTTAAAGGACACACCTGAAGCCTCACTAGCACCACAGGCTTCCCTTCAGCCAGCGATCAGATGCGGGGAGTTACTGACAAGCTTCAGAGCATTGCAAAGGCCTCTGCCTCTTTCCCCTTGAAATCGTGAGATATTAATGTTAAAAAAGAAAAAGAGACATTTCAGTGACATTTTAACGTAAAGCTGATGTGAATCTGTAGATCGAAGTCTCCTTGAGGGTGGAGGTTGGGCCTTGAGGCCCTAGGGCTGCCCTATTTGCGGGGTCATCGGCATGCTATGGAGACACACAGCATGGTGACGATGGATTGAATGGGAGCCCTCCCTGTGTGCACGCCCTTTCCTCTCATCGGCCTGGATCTAAGCATGCAGGGATTCATCGACCTGACCTCACCGCCTCTGCTGAGTGGGCAGAAAGCTTCGTTCTCCCACTATCATTCTCAGATTGGCATCAGTCAGGGAGCTCTCGCTAGGTTGCCACACCATGACGCCAATCACAGTCATGGGATCTTCATCGCTTCTAGCACCTATTAGTTGAAAAATGAGTGAAAAATGACTAAGTGGAATATGTAAATATTGGAATCACAGTCATTTTCCTGAGAAGTGGAGACTTTCTGGGGGTTTTCTGCAGAGAGGGACTAGCCCACATGTGGAAATGTTCTGACTCAAAACTTGTGTACTGGCTGGGCGCAGTGGCTTATGCCTGTAATCCTAGCACTCTGGGAGGCCAAGGCCGGCGGATTGCTCAAGGTCAGGAGTTCAAAACCAACCTGAGGAAGAGTGAGACCCGTCTCTACTATAAATAGAAAGAAATTAATTGGCCAACTGATATATATAGAAAAAATTAGCTGGGCATGGTGGCGAATGCCTGTAGTCCCAGCTACTTGGGAGGCTGAGGCAGCAGGATTGCTTGAGCCCAGGAGTTTGAGGTTGCTGTGAGCTAGGCTGACGCCACGGCACTCACTCTAGCCTGGGCAACAAAGTGAGTCTCTGTCTCAAAAAACAAAAAAACAAACAAAAATACTTGTGTATTGAGTTTGGCCAGACAGAAATCTCAGACTTCACAAATTGCCATTTTTAGACACAATGACATCATTTCAGACCAAGCCGCTCTGGCTTGAGTGGTGGGCTCTTATCTTAGCCCTTCCAGGTTTCTTTATCTTTAATATCTAGAGTTTCATGATTGAATATTGGGGAGAGCGGGAGAGAAGTTCACAGTAAGGGAGAACCAGTTTTCCTCTGTCTTTGTGCCCTGGGAAGATAAGAAGAGCAAACCCTTGGAACTGGAGGATTCCACGCCAGTGTGAAGTTGCTTCGCTCTCTCTAGACCGGAGGTTTCCCTTAAAACCCAGACCATCCTTGACAGGCCAGAGTGTCTGCTTTGTCACCTTACTATTATGTAAATAAAATAAAGTGACCGTGGTTCTGACTCTTTCTTGAGAGGCAGGAAAATGAGAATAAGAGACTCCACTTCATCCCTTCTCTCTGCTGCTTGTCTCACCAAGTGAGGGAAGGTCAGTTCGATGGTTTAGCCTGGACGTTTTCCTTTTCCTTGTTCCAGTTCAATAAATATCTATTATTATTATTATTATTATTATTTTTTGAGATTGAGTCTGTTGCCCAGGCTAGAGTGCCATGGAGTCAGCCAGCCTAGCTTGCAGCAAGCTCAAACTCCTGGGCTCAAGTGATCCTTCTGCCTCAGCCTCTGGAGTAGCTGGGACTATAGGCACGCACCACTACACCAGGCTAATTTTTTTCTATTTTTAGTAGAGATGGGTCTCACTCTTGCTCAGGCTGGTCTCAAACTCCTGACCTCAAGCTATCCTCCCACCTCAGCCTCCCAGAGTGCCAGGATCACAGGCGTGAGCCACCGCACCCGACCAACAAATATCTACCGAGCAGCTACTATGGGTCAGGCACTATGTTAGACTCAGGGTAGACAAACACTAATGTGATGCAACTTTCATGAGTCATTACTGTAGGAAGAGAGTGATGGGAAGGGGAAGGGGGCAGGGGACACGGCTGGTTCTTTCCTTAGGGATACAGAATATGATTGCCTTCACCTGGATGTGGCAATCACTTTCACTACTCCATTGTTAGTTCAAGGTATAATGGCTGCTCCAAGATCTCTCTGGGTATAAAAGATGCATTACATCCTGTCAGTATAACAAGCCCTCGAGAACATTTCAGTTACTGTAATTTTTTCTTCAGGTTGTGGCTTTAGCTTTGCCATTTACTAGACATACAACTAATGCAAGTTACTTTATCTCTGTTCAAGCTTCAGGTTCCTCATCTGTAAAATGGGAACAATAATGGTTTTTGTAAAGTAACACATAAAAAGTTCTTAGCACGGGGTTGGCACTCAAAAATTTGTGATTATTATTATCATTATTGTTATACTTCTTGAGGTGGTGTTTTTGAGTAGAGGTTGTTTCACTACATTTGATTTGTCTAAGGGTTGGACAGTGGGGTAGGGGGTCTTCCTTCCTCCCTCATGACGCTTTTAGATGTAACTGCCCTTTCCTTTAATAAAAATTTCAGTCCTTTGAAGTTCAACCCATCTCAGTGACCCTTTTCTCCCACTCTTCACTATGATTTTCTTACCGTTTGGTAAGTAAGTCTCTGTGGTACTTTCTCTTTCTCACTGAAGACTTTTAGCTCTCAGTCTTCCTGTCCACTTCAACTTCGGTCCTTATTCTAGTTGGCATGACTATCTAAATCTATTCAATATTCCACCTTTCCAGGTTTTGAGCACTTCACCTACAAGGAATTCCTCCTCTCCTCTTGGGTCTAGCAGCCCTCTCCCGTGGCTCTGGCGGCGGTCACAGGGGAGGCTGCCACGTCTGCAGCACCTCTGGAGGGCACACCTGAGAGCCACCTGCCACACTTCCTGCCCCTACTCACACTCCACCTCCGTCTCCAGTGTGTCTGCCCTTCCACTTTCCCTCCCCGTCAGCCCCTCTTGCGTCCACACTCCCTTTGTCCAGCTTAGACGTCATCGTTCATCATGACCATATTTCCTTGTCTTTCTGTCTTGCCCACCTGACAAAACCGCGGTTCTGGATGAACCCAGCCACCAACCTTCTCCAGGTCTGCTCTTGAATGGCTTAGCGTGGCAGATGGTAACACAGTGTGTTCACAGTAACCAAACCTGCTTGGTTTCTCCCGTGGCAAGGCAAACATAGTATAGTGATCTCCATCTTAACTCTCCTCAAGGGCTACTCCATACCTTCTCATTCTCCTTAAAACTCCTCACTCTCCTTTGATCTCAGAACATGACCTTGCTTCAAAAGTCGAGGTAGAAGCTCTCAGATGGAAGTGCCCCTCTGTTTCCTTCACACGAGCTATGCCCCCCTTTCACAACAGTCACTAGGGGGACATGCCCCTCCTCTTCTCCAAGGCCTGCTGCTCCATGTGTGTTTGGAATCCCATTCCTCTAGCCTTTTCCATCTATCTGGATCTGTCTGATCAATATTAAAACATGTTGTAGTATCTCCCACTGTTATATTCGAGATTTATAAGGCCGCAGGACAGAGAGACAGAGTCACTGAGGCTGTAATTATCAAAAGGAGTTTTATTGTCTAGCTCGAGCTAGGGTTTGAGTCCCCAGAGTGCCAGCACAGTGGCCTCTTCTCCGGGCAGGGACCCTCCTTCGTGTGTTAGTCTCCTTTTTGTAACTCAGTTGTTTATACACTGGTCATGCATCCGCCCCCACTGTGACTTTTTACTTCATCCTGCCCCTGATAGGCTCTAACCTGTTCTGGGTCTTAGCTGAGAGACTCCGGTTTCTGTGTTCTTCGTCTTTTTCTTCTGCATCCCATAATGTACTCAAAATGCCTTGCGGTTAGCAAACAAGCAGTAAACAGAAGCTGGGAGGTGTCCATTGATTGTCTTTATAGCCCAGTATCTTACACCACCAAGAACAATCACAATGACAGCAACATGGCCGCCATGGACAACCATGGCCACCCTCCTCCTTTGAGCCCTGGTATTTCTCCCGTGACTGTGTTTCCACAGCCACACCTCGCCAAAGCCTGGTCTGCTCACACCATGGTTCTTCCTTCCTTCTGTGTTTTCGACCCTCTCCAGCCTGGCTTCTGTCCTCCAACTCCCTTACATCAGTACTTACTAATGTTACTTGTGTTTGAAATCCAACGGCTCATTTCAGCTCTCATTTTACTTCATTCGCAGCAGCCTCCAACGTTCCTTTGTTGAAATGATTTCTCCTCTTGACTTCCTGGGCACCAAGCACTCTCGGTTTTCCTCCCATCCCATGGCTTCCCCCACAAGTCTCCTTGATCTCCTGGGAGGCTGAGCCCTCTTCTCTTCCTGCTCTACACTTTCCCTGGGCAATCTTTAGCCCCTGCTGTGGGTTTGCTGATTTTGCATATGAGCCCGTGACTTCCCAGGGTGTAGTTTTAGCTCTGACTTCTCTTTTCGGCTCTAGACATTTATCTATGACTGCATTCTAGATGCATCCACTTTGGTGGTTGCGGACATTTTAAACTTGGATTGTCCAAAATTAAAATCTTGATCTTTTCCTGTTGGCCCCTCCTCCACTCCCTAGTCCATTCAGTAGGTAGAATCACTGTCTACCCTGTTGTGTTCCCCAGGCCACAGACATTTGAATTGCAAGTTTGTCAGTTCTTCTTTAAAAATATGTATTAAATCCATCTCCATACCCTAGTGTAAGTCAATATCATCTCTTGTTGGGGTTGCTGCAATAGCTTCTTAATAGTCTCCCCACATCTACTTTTATACATTTTTGATTTATTTAGTGCACCGTAGCCAGAATGATTTTTTAAAAAGCAAAAAATGTGATCAGGTTTTTGTTTCCCATTGCATTCAGAGTAAAATACAAAGTAAATAACACAGCCAATTAGACTCTGCCAGATTTGGTTCCTGACAACACTTGTCCATCTTTTCTTTGCTTACACTGTTCCAATTACTGCAGCCTCTTTCCAGTTCTGAGAATCTGCTGTTCCCTCTGCCTAACACTCTTTCCCTACTCTTCCCCTGGCTAACTTCTACACATACCTCAGTGCTCAGAAAGTAGTCTCCCAGGGCATAAATACTTCCACAGCATTCTCTGCCTTCCCATCATAGCACCTATCACGATTCATACCTTCATTTACGTGATTATTTGCGACTCTGTCTCCCCGCTAGACGGTGAACTCTAAGAAGGAAGGACAGTGTCTGCCTTCCCACCTCTCTTTAGCAGTGCCTAGCACGGTCTGGCACATGGTGTGGGCTCAGTAATATATTCTGAATACATAAATGGTTCATTAAAATACCCTGGACCATCTGGAAATGGTTATATAGGGGTATGTTTGTTCATTTGTTCGTTCACTCACTCACTCATTCATTCAATATGTATCTAGGTATTTTTGAATCCAAGAATAAATTGTTCTCTTCGTGTTCCTTCAATGCTTTCCTATCTTAATACTTCCTAGCAAGTTTTATCTGGTTCCTCAGGGCATCAGGCCCTGGCAGTGGCCATACTTGCCCTATCTGTCCGGCTCGCTCCATGGACCAGGTTCTAGAGAAGCATTCTCTCCTCTCCGAGTCCTGCATTCCTGCACCGCTCTGTTCCAGATTGCTCTTACTATCCTTAATTCGTCACAAGTACTAATAATATGAATTCATCTGCCAAAGGGGAGATCAGGCAAGCCTAGAAGATCATTTTTATCATCTATGTGTGTTTTGTTAAACAAATATTTATTGGATAGCAACTCTGTGCTAGGCTTTTATAGACTTTTTCTCATTGAATTCTCATGACAACCTCTTAACACTGGGTTTTACTATTTCTACTTTAGAGGTGAGAAAATTGAGGCTCAGGGAATTAAGTTGCTCCAAATCACAGAGATAAAACTGCCTTTTTTTTGGTTCTGATGTGATGCTTGCATTTTTAAAAATCATGAATTCATGTTTAAAAATGAGCACAGCCAAGTATTGAATTATGCCTGATAGTTCTTTTTAGGACTTAGGCACACATTTTATGGGATTTTATAAAAGTAAGATGCTAGTGACCCAGGGATCCTGCAAATTGTCCAGAATTTAGCTATGCCCTGTGCCTTGGAGGGGTGTGGATATGATTCACTCTGCACCGAGTGAGGCAGAAATATGGTCCCGCCCCTCTAGACAGACATCTGTTCAAATATAAATTTCCTGTTTATTGAGGCTTCTGCTCTATTGAAGTAAAGGTCTCGATACAGCTGAACAAGTCAATCATTATAAACCTTGTTAGTGTGACAGCCCCCTGTGTATTGTTTAACTGGAAATGAAACACAAATACACCAAGCCCCTGCAGTATCTGCTTCACGGTGCATAAATCTCCGTGCATCATGTCACTTGAAATTTGATGGCAATCTACCAAATGGCAGAAAAGCCTTCATCCTCAGAGGGCTATGCAAATGAGTCCAAGCTCTGAACAATAAGGTGAGAGGACACAGCCTGTCCTCTGCTCTCCCCTCCCCCATTTCCTTCCCAGAAAGCATTCCCTGGGGTAATTTCTTAGTGGCAACTGGTGAATTATCCAAATACAAATGACCAGTGTTCAGTTCCACATGCGGATCTGGCTTCAGATGTACTAAATAGGATTGAGTCGTTCTTCCTGCTTGCCTCTGCCCAAGCTGTGTTATTATCACTCGGAGCAAAACCTTCTCAGACCCTTATTAAGCCGTCTTAATTGCTTTCCCCGGCTTTCTTTCCCTTTGATTCAAACCTCAGAGGTGAGGGATAATCTGCTTTTAGTTATGCTAAGATAAAGATGCTCATCTCACCCCATTCTCCCCCCAGCCCCAATTTATCACACATCCATGCCATTAAAAACCTGCATTTTCATTTTGGAAAGGTCTACGCCAGCCCGTTAGTTTGCTGACAATAGGTCTGGACTGATGTTAAATTATGTTACCACCGGCCGTCTTTTCTTGGTTTAGGTTTTAAGTGGATAGGGCATTTCTCCATCCAGCTCTCCTGGGAAGATTTATTCATAAATTGTTAGAATCAGAACTGGAAGCCTCAAGGTATCATCCATGCCAGTTGTCTCAAGCAGATGAAATCATTCAGAACAAGCAGGTGGCCGTCTGCAGCAGCCTTTCTGGGTCATGGCCCAACCTTGTCAGGGCTGCCCCTGAAGGCAGAGCCCAGGTGTGGGGAGGCTGGGACAAGCCACTGCAGGTCTCTTAGCTACTCAAGGGAGGAGGAAGCCGGCTGAAGTCCGGAAAGGGTGGGCCCTGGGGGTATGTACACGGGCCTGCCCATTGAGCAAGCAGAGCTGCGGAGGGCTGATGAACGAAGCAAGAGTTAGGAACATGGCCAGGTTCCGGAGAGTCTGCTTCCAACAAAGCCATTGTCTGCCTCGCCAGTTCTTTAAGGAGCATCTGAGGACAGCTCTGAGTCTCTGAAAGGGCTGAATGTGTGTGACCATTTCTTCTATGTTCAATGACTTCCTTGGAAGCATTTAATGATCTTTTGTTCCCTTGTCAAATATAACCTCCCCTTTATCATTAAATACCTCCTTTTATAAGCCAAAGGAATTTATTAAATTTTATCACAGATTTATTCCTATTGTTTCTTAAGAAGACATCTGTGTCACTTTTGAGGGGATAAAACATGGAATGACATATTCCATGCAACTCTTTGATTATATTTTAAAGTATATTCTTATAAGCTCTTGAAATATCTGAACAATGTATGAAAACAGTCTTGAACCATTTTAGCGTAGGCATACCTTATGAGTTAAAAGTAGCAGGTTCTAGCTCTTGCTGGCGAAGAGAGAAAATAGTGTCTTCTTTGGAAGGCAAACAATTTTTGTCCTGGAGAACATTTGGTTTCGTAGGAAAGCTGTTGCTCTCTCAGAAGAAAGAGTTTATTTTCTCATCTCAGGATGAGGAAATTGCTTGAAAAATAGTTTATATGATTCAGGAGCAGGGTGAATCTCTGTAGATTTCAAAACTGTAGTATTCTATAGGAACATACACATACTATGTGAGTTTACACAATGGCAAGGCGTTCTATAAATTTAATAATCTTTTCATTGCTTCTGGGGCCAGAGAATGTGTCGCTCCAAGTTTGTGTTGGTTTTCATTAATGAGGGAGAGCAGAGCTTTAAGCTTTCTGTTTTGAGAATGCAGCAAGATACCACAATTGGCCAGGGGCGGTAAATCCTAGCACTCTGGGAGGCCGAGGTGGGCAGATGGCTCAAGGTCAGGAGTTTGAAACCAGCCTGAGCAAGAGTAAGACCCCGACTCTACTATAAATAGAAAGAAATTAATTGGACAACTAAAAATGCATATAGAAAAAATTAGCCGGGCATGGTGGCACATGCCTATAGTCCCAGCTACTCGGGAGGCTGAAGCAGTAGGATTGCTTGAGCCCGGGAGTTTGAGGTTGCTGTGAGCTAGGCTGATGCCACAGCAATCTAGCCCAGGCAACAGAGTGAGACTCTGTCTCAGAAAAAATAAAAAAAGATACCACAATCATGACAATCATGAGTTCACAAGTCTTGCTTCTAATGTCACTCCATTAATTCTTTCTGAGCAGCTTTATAATCTATAATTCTCGATCATGCAATTTTCTGGCATTTTTTTAATAGATGGTCGTAAACACTGGAGTAGGACAGCAAGGCAGCCATCGCTGTAGGCAGCCACAAGCAGTTGGAGGTTACAAATGAGAAGGAAGACATGGTTTCTGTCCTCATGAATATTTGCCTCTGGCTGGGAAGGCAGAATATATGCTCATGAAAGACATTGGAAGATAAATCTACTAGGATATGTTTATCAGCATTTATATATTAACATATAGTAAAAACAGCTACCATTTTCAAGTGCTTACTATGCTCAGTACTGAAAGCTTCATAGAAAGAATGCGGCATGGGACGTAGTACTAGCTCTGTTTTACAGATGAGGAGGCTGAGGCTCAGGGAGGTCACGCAACCTCTGCAGCATCACCCAGTTTAGAAATGACAGAATCGAGATGGAGAAGGGACTCTGGCTGGGTCTGCCCCCAAGCCTGGTCTCTTGCCCACTGCTGTATCTCCACAGGTAGCAGCTGTGTCCGTCTCATCCACTCCCTATGTCAGTACCTTGTACAATGTTTGGCACAGAGTAGCTACTCAAGGATGATCTAACAGCTTGACTGAGCTCTGCTGAAGCACACAAAAGAATTTTCTTGTCTTAAAGCTGTACACTTATTGAATTACATTTGTCTTCTCTGAAATAGCCTTTATTTTATTTTATTTTATTTTATTTTATTTTATTTTTGAGACAGAGTCTCAAAATAGCCTCATTCTAGCCTGTTTGTTGCCCAGGCTAGAGTGAGTGCCGTGGCATCAGCCTAGCTCACAGCAACCTCAAACTCCTGGGCTCAACCGATCCTCCTGCCTCAGCCTCCCCAGTAGCTGGGACTACATGCATGCACCACCATGCCCAGCTAATTTTTTCTATGTATATGTTAGTTGGCCAATTAATTTCTTTCTATTTAATGTAGAGACGGGGTCTCACTCTTGCTCAGGCTGGTTTTGAACTCCTGCCCTTGAGCAATCCGCCGGCCTCGGCCTCCCAGAGAGCTAGGATTACAGGCGTAAGCCACCATGCCAGGCCTGAAATAGCCTTTATATGGTTGGGTGCAAGACTTTTTTTCTCCCTAGGGGATACAGTTCCGCATTCTCTGTTTAGCGTCTTGCTCTACACCCGCCTTTAGCAGACACTGAGGCTGATTTTGGTGTAGGGCGGGTAGTATTTCAGTGGTACTGGCTGGAATACTCCCGGCTCTGTAGACCCACGGTACCTGGTTTTGCGGCCAGGAGCTTGGGTGCAGTGAGGCTAGGAGTGCTGTTCTCTGGGTTGCTGGCCGCCTCCTAGCACGGAAGGAGAGAGAGGGTGGGCTTTTGTCCCTGAGCCAGAGAGTTGCACTGCTTGTGCCTTCCTAAGCACAGGCTGCAAATGCAACTTATTATTCCTCATTAGAAGATCACTGTAATTTACAGGCCTTAGAATGAAGTTATGTGCATGCTGCACTTTTGAACTCATTACAGAGTCTATTAAATCATATCAAAATGCTGCTCCTGCAGCAGGTGTACTGGTGACTTGGCGCTCAGACAGGGCCTTGGGTATGAAATGTCAGTCTGGCAACATTATTCCCTCTTCTTCTATTGTCAGATTCCTCCCCAATTTGGAACATCTGTTCGTATTTGTTTATTGAGCTCTTGGGGCTCACTTATCCAAAATCATGCTTAACTTCATGGAACTGCCATTGTAAGGACAGTTTGCTGCCACTCTGCTAAAGATGAATGACATATCATAAAAAAAGAATGGGGGTGGGAGGAATCATGACATTCCAGCCCCTTTCATTTGCCACAGATGAGGACACAGACTGTACTCACAGAGAGAACATGATCTTGCACTCATACTGGGTTGTTTAAACAACAGAAATTTATCATCTCCAGTTCTGGAAGCCGGAAGTCAGAGAGCAAAGAGTTGGCAGGGTTGGTTCCCACTGGGGCTGTGAGGGAGCATTTATTATAGGCCCTCTCCTAGCTTCTGGTGGTCTGCTTGCCGGGAACATCTTTGGTGTTCCTGGGCTTGCGGTTGCTGCATCTCAGTCTCTACCTTCATCTTCACGTGGCATTCTCCCTGTGCACGTGTCCACGTTCAAATTTCCTCTTATCAGGACACCAGTCATATTGGATTAGGACCTATGCTAGTTACCTCATTTTAACTTGATCATCAGCAAAGACCTTTCTCCAAATAATGACAACAGCTGAGATACTTGAGTTAGGAACAATATATTCAACACATAACATAGCGGCAGGGAATGCAAAAACAAAACAAAACAAAACTTTTTTTTGAGAGAAAAAGTATAATTCGTGCCTACTCTCTGCCCAGAACTGAGCTAGGTACTATAAATATTGCAATGAAAGTGCCCTCTGCAGACTTTGTGGACATGATTCTGCTGTCTGGGGAATGCTGTTCTTCTGATAATGTCTCCTGTTCCCACATGATCTGAAAAGGAACACAGACCTCCCTCCGCCTCCTCCCGTGGGGCTGCAGGTACCCTTCCAGCAGCCTCTGTCCGCCAGCAGGGTGACATGAGGCCACTGGTGCTCCTCTGTGAGCAGCGCTGGCCACAGTGTTTATGTTCACTCAGCTGGGCAATTGGAATTTATCAGCCATTATTGGTTTTCTTCTAAATAACTTCTCTAACAGCTGATAAAACTCAAAGCAGAGTATGTGGGGTTCACTTTGCCACCTCCCAGGGACACACTGGCTACCACTCACAGTAAGCATTCAGTGAAAAGGTTGGCATTTGCCGATTAGCTCAGCCTTGTGTGCAAAGATAGGCTTAATAAATGCTTTGCAAAGATTTGTTTGTTAACTTATCCACCAGGGATTTGTTGACATTTATTTATTTATTAGTAGAGTGCCTGCTTTGCATAGGGCAAGATGCCTAACATGAAATGGAATTTATAAGATAGTCTCATCTCAAGTGCAGCCCAGGAATTCCTTCTGTAGCCCCTCTGCTGAACCTATCTTGAATAGTCCCTAAAATAAGCAGCTCACCACCTGAATGAAGAATTTATTTCTATAGATGGGCATGTCTATTTCTAAAAGTAGAAGGACTTTTTAAAAGTTGATCCACTTGTGAATTGATGGGCATTTAGGTTGATTCCACATCTTTGAAATTGTGAATTTTTCTGCAATAAACATTTGAGTGCAGGTGTCTTTTTGATAAAATAAATTATTTTCCTTTGGGTAGTTACCCAGTGGCAGGATTGCTGGATCGAACGGTAGGTCTATTTTTAGTTCTTTGAGGAATCTTCATATTGTTTTCAGTAGGGGCTGTGCTAAGTTGTAGTCCCACCAATAGTGTATAAGTGTTTTTTCCTCTTTACATACATACCATACTAGCATCTATTGGCTTTTGACTTTTTAGTAATGGCCATTCTGATAGGGGTAAGGTGGTATCTCATTATAGTTTTAATTTGCATTTTCCTGATGATTAGTGATATTGAGTATTTTTTCACATTTGTTGGCCATTTGTCTATCTTCTTTTGATAAACTTCTGTTCATGTTTTTGCTCACTTTTTGATGGATTTGTTTGTTATTTTTCTTGCTGATTTGAGTTCTTTGTAGATTCTGGATATTAGTCCTTTGTTGGATGCATAGTTTGCTAATATTTTCTCCCATTCTGTAGGTTGTCTATTCACTCTGTTGATTATTTCCTTTTGCAGAAGCTTTTAAATTCATGAGTGGATAAAGAAAATGTGATATACATATACCATGGAGTACTACTTAGCCATAAAAAGGAATATTTCAATGTCTTTTGCAGCAACTTGGATAGAACTGGAGACCATTAGCCTAAGTGAAGTTTCTCAGGAATGGAAAACCAAACACCATATGTTCTTACTAATAAGTGGGAGCTAACTGATGGGTACACATGGGCCAAAGAGGTATAACAGGTATTGTAAACCAAGAAGAGGATAGAGTGGAGGGAGTAAGGGATAAAAACTTGCCCATTGGATACACTGAACACTGTTTTGGTGGTGGGCACACCAAATACTCTGACATAGGTACTTTACAAGATATCCATGTAATAAAAACATTAGTGTCCCCTTAATATTTTGAAAATAAAAGTAAATAAATAAAACAATCACATCTGCAAAAAGTTGGATCAAAATCTACTTTGTAATTTATAATTTGTAATGATATAATGTCTGCCCAGTTGTCTTAAATTTTGGGGGGGCATTTAAAAATTGAGGTCTAATTCACATACCACAAATTTACCTTTTAAAAATACAATCCAGTGGTTTTTAGTATATTCACAGAGTTAAACAGCTATTACTATTAATTTATTGCTCCCCAAAAGAAACTCTGTACTTATTAGGAGTCATTTCCCATTTTCTCCTTCCCCAACTCCTGAAAAACCACTAATCTACTTTCTGTCTTTATGGCTTTGCCCATTCCAGACATTTCATATACGACATTTCATTTCATATTATGTGCTTGTGTGTCTGGCTTCTTTTATTTAGCATGGGATTTCAAGGTTCATCCATGTTATAGCATGTACTTCATTTCTTCATTGTAGCATAACTTCATGTCTTTTTATAGATGAATAATTCCATTGTATGGATATGCCACATTTTGCCTACCCATTCATCAGGTAATGAACATTTGGGTTGTTTCCACTTTTTGGCTATTATAAATAATGTTGCCACAGACTACTTGTGTGCTGCAAGTGTTTGTGTGAATGTATGATTTCAGTTTTCTTGGGTATGTACCTTGGAGTTGAATTGATGGGTCATATGATAATTCTATGTTTGACGTTTGACTTTTTGAGGAGCTACTAAACAGTTTCCACGACAGGAGTACCATTTTACATCCCCACAAGCAATGTCTGAGAGTTCTGATTTCTCCACATCCTCGTCAGCACTTGTTATTATCCATCTTTTTAATCATAGCTATCCTAGTGAATATGAAGGAGTTTCTCATTGTGGTTTTGATTTACAGTTCCCTAATGCCTGATGATGTTGAACATTTTTTTAATGTGCTTTTTTGGCTGACTGTATATCTTTTTCTGAGGAATGCAATCATCTTAAATTCTCATTTTGAGGAACATTTCCTTGTTTATTCATTTAGCAAACATTTACTGAGCACACATTTATGTTCCAGGCATGCGCTATACACTAGGGACACAGAGAGGCCGGGAAAAGATTTCAGACCGAAAGAAGTAGTCAGGCATCTGTTAGCATGAGGGCTTCATCCTACAGGTAGATAGTCAAGGCCCATGAAGCCTTCAGGGAGAAAGTCCATTCTGAGGACGGGAGGATGTCTAATACTCATTTGGCCTTTGGTTTAATCTTCTGTAGAATTGATTCTCACTCAGAGGACAGAGAGCAACAAATAAGGCTTAAAATCATTTAACCAAAATTTCAGTGATAAGCCTATAGAAATACTGCTCTCTAAAGCAAATGGCAATGAAGAATTCAGTTATTTTTACTTCTGGAGCTCACTGGACAAAGTCCAGAACAAATGCTGAGGCTTGAGTGGAGGGCTGGGCCAACAGGAATCTATAACTGGCCTGGTGAAGGCATGGGCATTAGCTCCCTTGGTGGACTCCAGAGGATTCTAGCAGTCATCTATGTGGGGGCTTCAGTGAACAGCACTGCTCCTGTCTACAGCATGAGGAAAGGGACATATTAGCCACAGAAAGTGTTATTTCTTGAGCTGTGGCAGGATCACAAGAGAGGAAAATGGCAGACAGCACATGGCCAAGAGGACTAGCTGAGTGACCCTAGGGGGCTCGTGAGTTAGAAGGAATTTGAAGGGATTTGGAGGATCTCTAAAGAGTGTCTAAGGACAGAGGCAGAAAAATCCTAGCTTTGTTAATTTCATCCTACTTTTACACTAGGCTGGGGTGGCTTGGGGAATTATGGGTTATGGGTAAATAATACATGATCTCTTCCCTAGACAAGCTTATAGAACAGAGAGGGAAACTAAGAGTAGTACGTAATTTCAATACAATGAGATAATTACCAAGATAGGTATAAATAAAGTATCCATTACTTGGTGCCTTGAATAGCTCCCACTGTATACATGTCCAAGTTAATAGTCACCCACCTCGACAAATTGACTCAGCTAATTTATCCAGAGTCTGCTCCCACTGTCCATTTCAGATATCGATTCTCTCCTGGTTTCTCCTGTTTCCATCCTGTTGATTTTTACCCAAATTTTATCTATCTGCCTGGTTCCAGGAGAGTGAAGTCCCATTTACAGTGTTTATCTGACTTTTTGACCTGGCTTCTCCCGCCTCCCGGCTGGTCCTCCTTACTGCAGCCCATGTCCTCCCTGTTCTCTTGCCTGGCCCAGGGTTTTTGGAATACTTTATATATTTATCAATATGCTGGGGTCCTGAGTCTTTCTGTCCGAGGGAGGAGAGCTTTAGGGGCTGCAAAGATGGAAGAGAATTTTGAGCAGGATTTTGAAGGAGATGTTGGGGTTTTTCTCATGGATATAGAATGAGAACATAGACACAGTTTGAAATGTTTTAAAGAGACTGCAAACAGTTTGGTATAACCCTACAGTACTTGTGGGAAAGTAATGAGATGAGGGTATAAAAAATGGACATGGGCCAAATTATGAAAGGTTAAGAATATTGGATTTTACTCTGAACACAAGCAAAGGGCACTGAAAGAGTTTTAGTAGGGGAGCAATTTGGTCAAATTTGTTGTTTTAGGGAGGTCATTTGGAAGGTATTGTGGAAGCTGTACTGGTGAGAGGGTAGGCTATTACAATGGTCCAGATGAGAAATGACGGTGGCCAACAATGTGACATTAGAAATGAAGGGAAGTATGGGGATTGAAAAACCCTAATAAAATAGAGTCCCAAACCTTTGCAATTTATTAGATGTGGGGTTTAGGTGAGGAGAGAGATTAGCAAAAAAAAAAAAGACTCAGTGTTCTGGCATCATGGCAGTTGGGTGAATGGTATAACTATAAAGATAGAGAATGTAGGAGGAGGAATTTTGTGGCAAAGTGGCAGAACATTTTGTTCTTTTATCTATACTACATTAAAAACCTTCAGATATTTGAATTAGCCATCATAATTCTTTTTGTCTTTTATTACACAGGCTAAAAGTATTTCATCCATTCCCTTCAGATGTATCCATGTTTATGTTCCTCATCATTTTAGTTACTACCTGTGCTTGACTTTTCCCTGCGCCTCCTGAAATTCCCTGGCCTGAAGAAAGCCTACTATTAATAAATGGGGTTGGACTGAGAGACAACAGAGTGGGACTACTATCCTCTATGGTACCCTAATGGTACATTAATTATGTGATACAGAAATACATTAAAAAGGTCTTGTAGAGCAAGACTTTTTGCTCCTGTTTTAGAAGACTCACCACACTTTTCTGGCCTACTGACAACCCTTAGGTCATTTTCTTCTTCCTTGAGTATTGATAAGTATAGCAGCCAGAATGTCCTCAGCTAATAGTGACTCAAGCCATAAGGACATTTATTGTCTATTTCATAAGAAGCCTGGAGAAATGCAATCTCGGACTTGTTTGGTGAATAAATGATGTCATTAAGGATCCAGGTTCTTTTCTTTTTTCTACTCTGTTATCCTCAGAGGATTAGTTTCATCTTCATATTTGTGGCTTCCTAGTGTCAAGATGGCTGCCATGGCTCCAAGCACAGGTTCTCTTGTAAAAATTGTCTGCAGCAGGAATGAAAGGAGTAGGCGCAAAAGGAACCTTTTCCTTGAACGTCTGTCTTCTTTCAGGGAAAAAAATCTTTCCCAGAAGTGCCCAGGATACTTTTCTTTATATATCTCATTGGCCAATCACTGGGCCAAATGGCTTAGGATTGCTATGGTTGGCCTAGACCAATCAAGATGCATTGCCTGGAAAATGAAATATTACTGCCTAAACAAAATCATTGTCTTGTTACTGAGGAAAAGAGGTTATCTGGCTGTGTAGTAGGCAGTTAACAGTGTCTGTCCACAGGAAACCAAAGAAATGTCTGATTAAACATAGTAACAGAATGGATTGGTTTGAGTTTGGAGTGGTCTTAAATCTCCCTATGTATCTGTATCCATCTAATTATTGAATGATCAATCGATTGATCTGCTCTCTAGTTCCACTAGCTTAAATCCATATAAATGTATTATCATCAAACTTCTATTTTATCATGTTATCCAGAAACATTATTGGAGAATTTGTCAAATACTTCATTATAAAAGAAAATGAGAATAATTTTCCGTAATATTATTAGTGACGTACCAACGGTTTTGGAGATCACCATGTTATTTTCTATATATTCATAAACCTATTGTTTAATAAACTAGTCTAACATTTTTCCGGTGTTTCTGGGATTCATCTTTTCCACCTTTTTGGTAAATTGGGGCAGTGGTCACTTTATAAAAAAATCATTCCTCAAAAGACAGCTTCGCATTCAGAAGCGTGGGGCCGGGCGGGGCGACGCTTGTTGTCGTCCGGCCGGGGAGGCGGAAGTGGCTCGCTCGCTCGCTCGCTGCCTCTCAGGGGCGCTCTGTGGCGGGCGGCGGCAGGTCGGTCGCGAGGGCAGGTGCTGTGCAGGGGCGCTCTGTGGCGGGCGGCGGCAGGTCGGTCGCGAGGGCAGGCGCTGTGCAGGGGGGCGAGGCTGTGCTGTGGCGGCAGCCCGGACTGGCCGGCAGGGCCGCGAGTAACGGGACGTCGCCGCGGAGCTTCTTTCCCTGGATGCAGTGCGGCCTGAGAGAAAGAAGGCCGCGGCGCCGCTCTCGGGTCCTGAGGAGCCCGCGCTACGCGGAGTCCGCCCCGCCTGCGCGCCGGTATCTACTCCGAGCGACCCGGCCCAGCCCAGCCCCGCGTGGCCCGGTCAGCCCAGCCCAGCCCAGGCAGGCAGCACTAGCCCCTCTGGAGCACAGAACCGTCCCCCAAGGACATGAAGCTGTTGGAGAACTCGAGCTTTGAGACTATCAATTCGCAGCTGACTGTGGAGACTGGAGATGCCCACATCATTGGCAGGACTGAGAGCTACTCCTGTAAGATGGCAGGAGACGACAAACACATGGTCGAGCAGGTCTGCCAGGAGGGCCAGCCCCACGTGCTGGAGGCACTTTCCCCACCCCAGACCTCGGGCCTTAGCCCCAGCAGACTGAGCAAGAGCCAAGGTGGTGAGGACGAGGCCCCCTTAGTGACAAGTGCAGCCGCAAGACCCTCTTCTACCTGATTGCCACACTCAACGCGTCCTTCAGGCCTGACTGTGACTTCGGCACAGCCCGCAGCCAGGAGTTCAGCCGGAGCCCAGCCTCAGTTGGCTGGCGAGTGCAGTCAATGGCAGTCTGTTCTCCGCTGTGCGAGAGGACTTCAGGGCCCTGAAGCCGCAGCTATGGAGTGCAGTGGATGAGGAGATCTGCTTGGCAGATTGTGACATCTATAGCTCTAACCCAGACCTAGACTCAGACCCCTTTGGGGAGGATGGCAGCCTTTGGTCCTTCAACTACTTTTTCTACAGCAAGCGCCTCAAATGAATTGTCTTCTTCAGCCGTCGTGGCTCCACCTACACACCCTCAGAGGCAGGCAATGGAACTGGGGGAGGAAGTGGAGGAAGAAGGCGGAGGCAGTGAGGGCATGGCCGAGGGCACCAGCACCAAGCAGGACAGGGTCCCAGTGATGTGTATGTGCTGGGCAGAGGCCCCAGTTCATCCAGCTTCAACCAATGCCTAGACCTGCTCACCTGAGAGGCCCCAGGGGCTCCCCAGCTGCTGGCCAGACCCTGGCGCTGCCACAGTCTCAGCGCTGCCCAAGGCCACACCGGCCTGGCTGTTTGGCTCCAGCCTATGGATGTCCACTCACCCCCACAGGCTGCTGCTGCCCATGCTGTGGCTGGACTAGATAGACAGCACTGGGCCTGGTGGGAAGAGTGACTGTCTGCCTGCCCAAATGAACTGCCACAGGCAGGGACGGCTGGACCACAGAGTTTACTTTTGTATTTTGTACTGGGCCTGCACACTCCAGCCCAAAGGACAAATGGCCTGAGGCCCACAAGCAGGCCCCAGCGGTCATCGGCTCTGGTCTTGGGCTGGCTCCTGGCGCCCGCCTGTACCCCCCTCACCTCGCCCATTTGACTGCGTGCACTGAGTGTCAGTTTGCTGCAGCTCATTCGTTTCCAAGAAAAGTTTCTGTGATTAAAAAAAAAAAAAGACAGCCTCAGTGGTTCAGAGATAAAATCTGGACATTCTTTCACCCTCTTGGGGTAAAATTTGTTTGATTCTTAAGGCTTGAGCTCATTTAAAATGACCTGATCCTGTTTTACTTTTATATTTATCTTGGGCTGCTTAATCATTCCCCACCTTGTTCCAGCTAGACTTCCCACCCCCAACTCCACCACACATACACAGAATTGTGTGCAATAGTTTCTTTTTTTTGCATCAGCATCCTCATCTATAGTCTGCAGTTCTTTATTTTACCTGTTAATATTCACCATTCCTTTCTAAGGTATGGACCTACTATCTTCATCTTGTTCCTCTGGCTTCAGAATATTTTGTTTAGCCCTGGTCTCTAGCGCACCTCTATGAATACACCTTCCTCCCCCCACTGTTACTATTATCTATATTACGCCGGAGGGAGGGTCAAAGGGTTAAAAGGGATATATTTGTTTACTAGGGGATAGTAACATGTGAATCAAAAGATTTTCTGACCTTGCTGAGTAAAATTCCTTGTTTGCAGACCGGCTGGAAATATTTCCTTTGATTTCCATATCAAATCACTGTTAAGCTTGTGTAATTTTAACTAATATATGCAATCATATTCTAAAGTTTTCACTGTTTTCAAGATTGTTCTTTTTTAAGCACCAAAGGAGGCAAGAAAAGCTTCATCTTTCTCTGCTGCACCCTTTTTAATAGAAGGATTTGTTCTGTAAAACTTGGATTCAGTCAAAAAGCTGCAGTCAAGGATCCAGAAGGCCACATGTGGCCCCCAGGCTGCAGGTTCCACGCCCCTGCTGGCTGTAAGGCAAACCTCTGCTCATGCCAAGTTAAAGAAATGACATGGTTATGCTTATTTTTTATTTCAAACACCTGATGTTTTCCCTTAAAATGGTTACTTTACAGACAGCAGATTTGGGATAGTGCTTACCTCTGCGTGGGAGTGGAGGTGAGGGAGAGGATACAAGGAACTTTCCAGTTATGTTGATAATGTTTTGCTTCTTAAGAAAGCAAATATTCATTGTGTTAGTCTTTATAACTTTTTGTGTATATTTAATATTGCATAATTAAACACGATTACTTCTAAACACAGAAAAGCATTAAAAAATAACAGGAATAAATTGGCTGAGCAATCTTAGTATATTAGAAAAGTTTTAATTAGCAAATCCTGACAGATTCCTGCATTTCTTAATTCACATATTCATTCAACAGACACTTACTCTACTATGTAATGGAGCTTTAAAGACCATTAATGTGGTTCCAGGCCCCAGCAGACCTCTCAGTACAGTGGGGTAAATAAACATGTAAACAAATAATTGTATGTATTATGATCAGTGATACAACAGAGTTACATATATTATATAAAGGGCTATGATAGTTCAAGGCATGTGAGACTTACACATGTAGCTAACTAAGTAGGTTAGGGCAGTCATACATGGATGGCTTCACAAAAAGGGACTCTAAGTTGGTTTTTTCCTTGATTATTTATTTCAAAAGCAGCTCCTGGGAGCCTCACTCTGTACTGGGAGCTTATAGGAACTATTTTTCCTGAGGACCCAAAGGTTGGTGGGAGAGGAGATCTTAAACAGCACAGATGGCTGGCCTTGTTTTTGTGTGCTCAACTGCATGCCACTGAGGCATCTTTTTTGATGCATCCTTTTGCAAATTTCTCTCTGGTCTAGGATGGATGGATGCTTTACCTTAAGGAGGAGGCCTTTATTCAAGTCATACTGGAAGAAGACAGGACAGCAGCTGCTGACGTGGGTCATGTGAAGAGGGAATACGGGCTTCAGTGATTGATTCCTGTCTTGTCCCATTTCTGTATTTTCTCCTTTAGTGCAGAGATACAGGGACGTGATAGAGGCAGGAGGGAAGAGGAAATCAATTCAGGGATTCAGTTAGACTTATCACGCAATTTGGACGAGACTTGCCTCTGAAATACTGTCTCTCTGAGCATTTTCACTGGAGGAGGTAACACTTGGGGGTTTTATAAATTGAATCTGGTGCTTATGAAAGACCTGGCTTGGAATCTGGGTGTTAGGTTTGTTCCCTAGAGGAAGAGCTGGCCGAAGGGGAGCAGTGGAAGGATAAGTTAAGTGGGAACAGTCCCTTGGGCCTAAGGTCCTGAAGACTTAATGCATGTCTTATGCATCTTCATAGTTGGGGATTGCATTACAAGAGTCACTTGCAAAAAGACACACATAGGGAGGTCAGCTGATCAGAGGCTGAATCCCAGAAAAATTCAGTCCTACTCTCCCAACAGCGTTCATGTGTTTTCTTTAGACTGCTGTACTTGTCTGCCTCCCCTCAACCAGAAACATTCCTCATTCCCTTTCCAGCAGTCTCCAGATTAGAGAGTGGTTTGGGGACATCATTAAAGGTCTACAATTGAAGTATTTGAGACACTTGGCTAGAATAGTTTTGGAAGAGTAAAGCTGCTGCTAATTCAAAACTTTTCCACTGCGTAATACTCTGGGCTGATATCTCATTCCTGGAGAGTATTCTAAACATTTCTCAGCTTTCATTTTTCTTGACCCACTAATAATTTTTCCCAGAAGGACTATCAAGACTGTTAATTTTACTTGACATTGTATAACTGTCAGAGAAATAACAAGTGATCATTCTTTTTTTTATGTGTTAAAATAATTTAATTCTCCCCATACATTTCTGTCCATGTAAGCCAACAGAAATCAATACACACTTTACAATATTTACCTACTTTGAGACATTCAGGACAATTCAGATGGCAAAAGTATAATTCAATCACTAGTGAAATGTTTAAAAAATATATATTAAACAAAAAATGCTTTTACAAGATAAAAAACCAATCTTCCACAATGCAATAAATTGCAGATCACTGAAATTTTGACTTTTTAGATGATTTCAGTTCAGTTTTTTGGTTTCAAAATCCAGAGACAGTTTAAAACAAAAAAGCGTAGGTAGAATTTCTATCTGTTTTTACGTTTTTTCCTTCTTGCTTCAACTACTTGTTACATTGTTTACAGATGATGATGTGAAGGTGCTCTTGCATGACCTGTGGCCTTTTAGATGGTCAAAAAGTTTATTCCGAGATGGAAATTCACTATGGTAGGTTGTACAGCTGATAAGAACATCATTCACTATCTGTGGTTCAGCAGGTACTTTGACAGGTTTTTTCATATCTTGGTTTTCTTTCCTTTGGGTTTAGGAACAGTTTTAGCTTCACTTCTTGGATCATCACATGGTTCGATGGTCTCTGAGACGTTAACATTTTCTTGGGAACTATTTTCCAATTCTTTGGCATTGTCTTGATTTAAGTTAGTATCTTTTGAATCAATCTTTACTCCTTTTCCAGTTCGATTTTCATTGAAATTGTCATCATAATTCTGTGCTGGCTTCTGTTTCTTTTTTTTCCTGTTTTTTAGAAGGCTTTTGTTTTGGTGCATCTTCCATTTCTTCCTCAGAATCGTCATTCTATGGATTTTCATCAAATTGAGGTCCCGAAAAATTTTCTTCCTCCTCTTCCAACTGTTGTTTTAACAAGGCAACCATTTCCCGATGCTTCTTTGACTTCTCGTGATTCTTCATGGCCTTTTCTGTCTTAAAAGATTTGTCACACGCCGGGCAGTACAAGTCATCATAAAGCTCAGCCTTGTCACTCAGCCTTATCACTCTCGTCCCCATCCTGTCCATCCTTGAGTTCATGTTCCTCCACTTCATTTTCATCTGATCCATCTCCAAACTCCTTTGCATACTGCACCTCCATTTTCCGGAGCTCTTTGGTCATCCAACTCTGTTCTCTGCACTGCTCCGCCAGTTTTGCCTGCTTTAGCTGCTGCTGCCAACGCATCTCTTCCGCTTTCCTCGCCTTCTCTGCATTCTGTTCTTCCACAAGTTCCCGATGCGCCTGCACTCTCATATCTCTTTTACGAACGAAAGCTACCAGCTGCCGGGCGAGCTCATTCTCCTCTTTCCTTGCTTTGTCTCAAATCTTTTTGTTTTCTTTTTCCATGGCTTGTTTTTTTTCCCAGCGGTTGGAAGCTTGTCGTGTATCATATTCTTCCTTCCAAGCAAAATTCTTTTGCGTGCAGAGACTCTGCCAGTATGCGTAGAACGGATGGACTACCGTATCATAGTCACTCTGGGGCTCTCCAAAAGCTGGGAGATCCTCAGCATTCTCCTGTAACACAGATTCTGGTTCTTCCTTTGCAATCATCTCAAAAACATTACAATACACTGTATAAAATCCCTTTTCATCATCTGCATAACTGGAATAACAGGTAACAGTGAAATAGTGAAGCAAATCTAAGCTGTCATCTTTTCTTTCTTTTTTTTTTTTTTGAGACAGAGTCTCACTCTGTTGCCCAGGCTAGAGTGAGTGCTGTGGCGTCAGCCTAGCTCAAAGAAACCTCAAACTCCTGGCCTCAAGCGATCCTCCTGCCTCAGCCTCCCCAGTAGCTGGGACTACAGGCATGCGCCACCATGCCCGGCTAATTTTTGTATATAAATTTTTAGTTGGTCGATTAATTTCTTTCTATTTATAGTAGAGACGGGGTCTTGCTCTTGCTCAGGCTGGATTCGAACTCCTGACCTCGAGCAATCCGCCCACCTTGGCCTCCCAGAGTGGTAGGATTACAGGCGTGAGCCACTGCGCCCGGCCTAAGCTGTCATCTTGGTACTCTCCATCAAGCCCACGTTTAAGTAAGGCCTCTCCATGATTATCATACCATGCTCTTTCCTGAGGGTCACTAAACACATCATGGGCTGCTCGGATTAATTTAAATTGTTCAGCTGCTTCTGCGGCATTATCCAGATTTTTATCTGGGTGCCATTTCAAGGCCAGCTTCCCATAGGCCTTCTTCAGCTCCCCCTGGCTAGCGTTGCGCGCACCCCCAGCGCCTGTAGTGACACTTCATCTCCCAGCCCGGCGGGGGCTCGGGCCGGGCCAAACGGCTCGGCAAGTTATCACTCTTAACAATTTGATTTGATAAGTAGGTACCCCTTTTCCTTTAAAATTGATGAAATTTGAGAAGCAGTTCCAAATCATACCTTCGTAATCAAAGGAGCATAAAGTTAAGAGGCAAATATGTAGGCATTTGAGCAAAAGCAATAATGAGAAAAATGCTGCATTACTTTATCCTACTTCTATTCCCCCATTAAAGAAATATTTATGGAAAACCCATTATATGCTAAGCACTAAGCAAGGTGTTAGGGATAAAATGATGAACAAACAGAAGTCATAGCCCTGTAAAACTTATCTGGTGAGAAAGATAGTAAGCACATAAGCACACTCATCATTACAAAGTGTAATGAGGAAAGTGTATGAGGTGCTATGAGAACTTGTCATAGAAAGACTTGAGTCAGCCTGTGAGTCAGGGTCAGGGAAGGATTCCTTGAGAAAGTGGTTTTTGGGCTGAGACTTGAAGAAAAAGTAGGAACTGACCAGGCAAAGAAAATGGAATGAGACACTCTGCAGCTGTGGAACGGTAGGTGCAAAGGTCCTGAGGTTGGAGGCAGCACGTGCATTTGAAGAACGTAGGTCAGTGTGGCTGGAGCTCCAAGAGAGGAATAAGGGGCTGCATTATGAAGTTGATGAGATAGGCAGGGGTCAGACCATGCAGACCATCCTATAAAAGTTAGGATTTTGTGATTATGTTGACAATAGGGAAATCATTTGAGAGTCTTCAACAGGGAGTGGCATGATCATTTATGTATTTTGAGACAGCACTAATTGTAGTATGGAGAATGGATATGGGGCAAGAAAGGGTGTTGGGGGCCAGCACAGAGTCTGTTGTCCAGTGCAGGTGAGAAGTCAGGGTAGTTTGGATTAGGTGGTGGAGGTAGAGATGGAGACCAGTGGATGGTTTGAGTAATTAAGTGATGAAATTGATAGATTGGATATAGAAAGTGAAGAAGGCAGGAGGGGTCAAGCCCCACTCAACTTACCTGGTTTGTCATACTTATTAGGTGATGATGCTTGTCACTGGAAGACAATCAGATTTGGGGTGAAAATCCTGAAACTTGTTCTGGGTATGAGCATTTGAGGTGCTTTGAGACACCCAAGTCTATATATGGAGTAGACAATTGTGTGCAAGTCTGGAGCTCAGAGGGGGCTGGCCAGAAGATGTCAAGTTGGAAGTTGTTGGTGTATAGGTGGTTATTGAAGCCATATTTTGGTGGGGTATGGGTGAGGGCTGATGAACTAGCTAAAGCAATTTAGCTCAAAATGACCACATGGAAATTTATACAGCTTTAGCATTGGATGGAAACTTAGAAATTACATTTAAAGATTTTTTTCAAATAGTAAAACAGTTTTTATTATTTCTACTATAAAGCAACACATGCTTATTATTATGGAAATTTTTGGAAAGGTTAGACCTCCCTGCACTTCCGTGTTTTTGTAAACAGATAAGGAAAAGGAGACCTCAGAGAATGAAAGTGACTCGTCTTTAGAAGCATAGCTGGGCCAAGAACACTAAAGCCCTTAATTATGGTTATTTTATATCATGGTCATAAATTGCAATTGTTTTTTTTTTTTTTCAGTTTTTAAAGCCTCACTCTTGCTGAGGCTGGTTTCAAGCTCCTGACCTCAAGTGATCCTCCCACCTCGGCCTCCCAGAGTGCTAGGATTATAGGCGTGAGCTGCTGCACCCAGCCCTGTATATTGTTTTTAATCTAGGAATTTCTTTGATATGGAGGGGTAAAATCTCAGGAAACAGAGAAGCCTTCTACTATTATTATTTTGATTATGAACAGGGCCTTTTCTTAATAAGGGATCTTTAACAGCAGGACATTTATAGGCCCTGGGTGATATGAGTAGTATAGAGCACGCAAAGTCATCCTTTTGTCTTCCCTTCTCTTCTCTCCTAAGGTTACTCAGTTACCTAATTTCCCTAACACCATTTTGATGTAGAAAGACCAGGTCATCCTTGGAACATTTTGTTATTTTGGACAAATGTATAGTTTTATGTCCAGTTGAATTGCTTATATAAATTCATGTAATTCTACAGTTGAAAACCTCAGCAATATTTTCTATCTCAGTGCCATGCCAGAGATAAAGGAATTAAATCATTTTCTAGTTAGATAGAATGATCAATATTTGATAGCACAACAAAATGACTATAATCAATAATAAGTTAGGGTATACTTTAAAATAACTAAAAGGGAGGAATTAGAATGTTCCTAACACAAAGAAAGGATAAATGCCTGAGGTGATGGATACCCCAATTGCCTTGATTTGATTAATTCATGTTATATGCCTGTATCAAAACATCACATGTACCCTATAAGGATATAAAACTATTATGCATCCATAACAATTAAAAATGAAAAAATAAAGAAAATTATTTTCTAAAAGAAAAAAACCTAAAAAAAAAAAAAAGAGAGAGAGAGAGACAATCATTTTCTTACCCTTCCCTAGAAATTAAAGGGTTCCAGATCATGTAAGTGAGTTTCCGGCCAGCCTAAGTGGTGGGAGAGGACCTGGCAGGAAAGAATGAACTGAGCAGGTGCAGTAGACTCTCCTGTGCCTTCTGTTTTCCTGGAACAGCCGAGATGGGAGCAAGGGTGTTCCAGCAATCATAAGCAATGATCTGACCTCAAGTACAGCTGCTGAAATCAAGGAGCAACCTGGTCATGCAAAAAGCTAGCCCATTGGAAGTATAATTAATCTTTTTGGCAGTTTCTTGCTTTCAAAAACAAGAATGAATCAGGGATTTTATCTGAGGTTAGTAGTGAGTCATCTTTGAAGAAAAAGTCTAATCAAACTCTGGACATCTGGGGCCACTGCGGAAGATGGGATTATGACCCCTTATAGTAAGTGATGTCTCATCAATATTCATGTTTCATGAGGAGAAACTATGATCAATTCAATTATATTTTTGCCTGTCTATGGATAGATAATGATGCAGGCAAGTTGGATGGTAAATGTATTGGTGTTTATCAGGTACTATTCAAGGAGAGAACTCGTCTGACAAACACACATATTTTTTGGGCCTGTATTTTGGTGCAAGTCATAGGTTGGGTTTCCTGGGCAGCAGACTCGAGGAGGACGAACATTCGGGGGTGACTAGGAGTGCTCTTGATGGACATCTGTGGAAGGGATGACAGCAGCACCCGCCGCGGGTGAGGCACCTCGGCAGAGGCCTCTACCAACTCTACAGGGAGTCCTGCAGCTGGGGTGACCCTCAGAGTTGTTCCGAGTTGGGCCAGCGACCGCGCCATTCTACTGCCACACCCCCTAGTCACCAGATGCTGGCCGTCCCAGGAAGGGGGCACGGGCCTCGCGTGAGGCAGTTCTCTTCAGCCAGGGTGGTCCACGTAGGGGTCCGGTCACTGGGAGCTTCTGCTTCCAGCTCTCCCAGAAGCCGAGGGTAGGGCCTTCATTCCCGAGGGAGGATCTGGGTACCTGTCACGTGGTCATCACGGTCCACTGCTAGGGCCATTTCGGACTACTTTCTGCAGGAGTTCAGGAGGCAGACCCTTCTAGGACTCCAGGGGCTTCTCTCTGATGCAACTTAGAAGAGAAAGATAGTTGGGCAAACTGTAAACGCTGCATTTACAGCTGATCTCAGGGCTGAAATGGACACTTGCAGTCACCCTCCTCTACTCTTCATTCTAGATTCCCTCACCCTTAGTTAAACCTCTGCTATCTGAGTGGCTTCCTTGTGGGTGTGACCCAGACCCTCATTCCTGGGGAATCCAAGCCCTTGGCCATCAAGCCTTCCTCTGGCCGAGGCTCCTGTGCTTATCACTTACCATCAAGACAGGGCAAAGAGGAGAGGTACCAAGCAGCACCCAAGTGGATCACCTGGGTGTCAGACATATTCCTTCCCCCTGATTGTATAATAGCAACCCCCTCCTGAGAATCAGGCTCAGTTTCCCCTACTAGGGTATTGGCTCTTCTTGCCTGCTGGTCTCTGTGTGTGAGAAGCCCAAAGTGCCAAGTAGAAGCTATAGCTTATCATTCCAGGAGACTCTTGCTGTGTCCCCTGCAGGACACATTTCCCATGGGCATCAGGACCTGTGCGACCACAGAGCCCCAAGTTGTGGGGGCAGAAAGTACAAATTCCCCAAGTGGGACCCTGGGGATAATGGGATGTAGGGCCGCTCCCACTTCTACTACTTGGTTCTCAGACCTATATATTTCACCTACTGTGGACACAGTAGGTAGAATATACATCTATAAACATCACTGATTTAAAATGTACACTGCATCCTGAACGATAGCCACCTGTCTTTGCAAACTAGTATTTGTGAGTTGGCCCTTCAGCTGTGCTTTCAACAGGCTGTTCTATCGTTCCATCAGGCTGTTGGCTTCTGGGTGTTGCCAGTGTAGTATATGAGAGGTAGATTCCATGGCCATTGCCCTCTCCTAGGCTCGTTTGCTGCAATATACACTCCTTAGTCTGATACGATACTATGTGGGGTACTTTGCCAGTGGATTAAATACCCTGTCAGCCCTTGCACAGTAGTTCTGGCTGAGGCCCTATGGTAGGAAAGGCAAACCCCAAAGCCAGGATATATCTCTATTTCTATGAAAATGAATAGCTGCCCCTTCTATGGAGAAAGGGGTCCCATGTAATCAACTTGCCCCCAGTAGGTGTTGGCCCCTCAATGGATGGTGCCACACCAGGGACTGAGCTCTGGGCTCTGCTGTTGGCAGTTAGATATTCGGCAGTCACAGCAGCTAGATCACCCTTGGTAAGTGAAAGGTCATTCTGTTGAACCCATGCGTAGCCTCCATCCCTGCTACCATGGCCATTCTTTCCATGTGTCCATTGTGTCTGCTGTAGCTATTGACGGAAGCCGGCTGGGTCATTCTGACTGTCTGGATGTTTAGTGCGTTTTCTGTGGTGGGTTATCTCTGATGGGCATGGACACATGACGTAAAGGCCTTCATACTTTGTCCCATGCACACGTCCATCCACATGTCTTTGCTTAGAGCCTCTGATCTTCCACTCTTTCTTCTTCCAACTCCTGACCACTCAGCCAAGCCATTTACTATTGGCCATAATCCATGCAGGGTCTGTCATTGGGCCACTCTTTTCTACAAAGTGGCTGACCATGTCTGCTGCCCAATGCTCTGTGTTGGGGGGAGGATCTCCCCTCACCACTGTATTTCAAGGCCAATCCTGAGCAAGCTTGTAGTGCAGCCACCATCCACTTTTGCTTTTCACCCACATACTTAGCTGACCCATCTATTAACATGAACGAGGCTCAGGCTTTTCCCTCCCCCATCAGCTGGTCGAAAGGTGTAGTCAAAAGGCCCGTGTGACCACAGGTGCGTGCCGAGGGACAGGCTCTGGCGTAGCAGTGGTGGATGACTCGTGGGTCTGAGCCACCTGCTTGTACTCGCTGGCCCAACCATGTTTAATCCCGTAAGTACCATCTCATGTTCCAGTGAGCTACCGCTGGACCTGTCCAACCTGTGACTTGTAGTTCTGCCACATCCAGTTCACAAGGGGCAGTTGTGACTGCATGGCTGCTTGGTGCCCCAGGGTCAGACACTCCTTCTCTGCCATGGCTCAGTAGCATGCCAGGTACCATTTCCCAAAGGTGCATAATTAATTCTCTGTGAAAGGTGGCATGCCAGAACCCTGTGGACCTGTGCTTTGATCCTCCTATTGGTACTTGCTGTAAAATGCATGTGGCATCCTCTCTCACCACAGAAACATCTGTTACCGTAGGGCCTGCTGGGATATATGGCCCCATAGATGGGGTTGCTTGACCTACAGCTCAGACCTGCTGTGTAGGTTCCTGCTCTGATCCCAGGGAAAAGCTGGAAACTCGGCATATGTGCTGGAGCAATATTCCCAGGTATGGAGTATGCTACCTCGAGAGCCCAAAGAATCCTACCAGGCTGTGTGCTTCCTTCTTCACGGTGGGAGATGCCAATTACAGTATTAGTCTTTTACTTTGGGTGTGAAGTCCTGGCCTGCCCCAGTCCATTAGACATCTAAAATTTTTCTGACATGTTGGGGCCCCAAATGGTCGGAAGGTTTACCTCCCACACTCTGGAGTTCTTGGATCTTACCACGGCCCCCAGTGTACCCCACTGTGCTATCTGCTCTGATTAGAATAGCGTCATCGGCACAGTGGCCAGTGTGATGTCTTCTGAGACATCCGGTCAGCCAAAGTCTCGCTGGATTATACTATGGCAGAGGGTGAGGGTCAGTTAACATGGTTCTGGGGCGAGACTGTAAATGTTTACTATGGTTCGTTTCAGGTGAATGCGGACTATTTTTGGTCGTCTTTTGTGGTAGGAATGAAAAATGCATATGTCAGCTCCCTGGCCACATATCATGTACTTGAAGCTGCTCCAGCAAAGATTTCGGCCATGGCACAGCAGCTGCAATTGAAGGTCCTACTTTGATGAATTTGTGGTAATCCGTGTCATTCTCTGGGTTTTTGCAAGGCCAGAATGGTCGATTAAATGACTCGATGATGAGGTGGTGATCCTCGTCACCCTTCATCTTTTCATTTTTTTAGGATGGCACTAATCTCTGCCATCATCCCTGGGAGGAAGTCTTATTTTGCATTTTCTGCCTTGGTGACGGTGGGAGTTTGAGGTTTCAGAGGTAACCCGTTGGCCTTCCACCTTGCTCTACGTCTCGCTCCACAGGCCACGGAGCAAATGCAGGGGTCCTGACAACTAGCAAGTGTGTCCATTCCAGTGACACATTCGGGGACCAGCACAATGACCCCCAGGAGGGTCAGGGGGCCTATTGTGCTCACTGTGACCTGGGCCTCGGTCAGGACTCCATGCATTTCTGGCTCCCATGAGCCTCTGCTCTCACGGGGGTCATGACGATAACTCAGTTTTCCAGATTTCTGTGTCAACCTTCCAGGGTGCCACAGGAAGGAGGTGTGTGTCTTGGTGAGTGGCTTTGCTCAGCTGAGGGCTGTAGGGACTAGCAGCTAAGGGTGTTCTCCTTGCAGCTGCCCTACTGGCCAGGGAGTACGCTCTTCATCCTGAAGGGGGCAGAGTGTCACAGAGTTCCTACTACACCTGCTCGCCCTCCAGCCCCTTCTCAATATTCTCCTATTTCTTCCAGAGGCTTAGGGACGGCAGCTGGGGAAACTTAGCTTTTGGGCGCCTCATTTGCATAAACCTCTTTTAAGACCCCAAACCTAATTTTGTATTATTTTTCTTGAAAAAAGCCCCCCCCCCCTCCAATACAGAAGTTTCAAAAACTCAGTTCTTCCCTTGATTCTGCTTTACTAAACTCTGAGTCTGAGAAGAGGAAGAGAAGGGAAATCGACATTTGGGTGCCTACACTGTCCTCAGCATCAGGCTTGGTGATTTATTGCATCGTGTCATTTCAGTTTGCGAACATTATTTGCATTTCTCCAGCATTCGCAGTCTTTGATTCCTCAGTTTCTTTGCTTTTCCTTTTGCCCAGAAGGTCATTTTTGCACTTTGCTTGTATTTGGAAGCCTTTCTTATTCTTTTGTATTTAACTCAAATGCCGTGTCTTCTCTGAGTCCTTTTTTGACACCTGGAAAAGGGCTGGTGCTTCTCACAGCACCGTGTGGGCATCCCTTACTGGGCTCTGCTCTAGGATCACAATTGCTGCTTACACCTGAGTCTACCTAACTTTTCTGAGTTCTCAAGTGGCAGATTTTGTGCTGTTCACTTTTGTGTCTCAGGGTCTAGCAAGTCTCATGTCACTGAATGGCAGTGTATTAAATATCAGTTGATTGCTTGAAATAGCATTGGTTCTCCAGGCCAGGAAAAAAAAGATCTCAAGAGCTTAAAATTCTCTTTCCTTTGAGGACTGAGTTCACAAAGCAACTTCTGATAAAGCAATTTGATTTCCTAGTTTCTTGATAACAGGATGAAGATGTTCTTAGAGAAAGGAAACAGACATTTCTAGTAGTAGGGGGTATAATTTTATTGCAAAAGAACAAATCAACATTCTAGTTTGTCAGACTCTTGAGACTATTTTAGCCAGCATCAATCCCTCAGATCTGGAATGCTTCTAAGTTAATGGATAAGATTGAATTTTAGAAGCCGTAATAAAAGTTGTAGAATCTGGACTCTACATGGTGAATTACTAATCTATATATTCTTTAGATATTTTTATTATACAAATGGGATCATCCTGTATGTCCTGGTTTATAAATTCCATATCAATCAATAAACATTCCTAGCATCATTCTTGTTTTTTGAACAGTATTTAATTATATGAATATGACAGAATTTATTTGACTGATCTGCTTAATAATTTTTTTAGGTTCTTTCTAATTGTTTTGCTATTATAACCAAAATGTCAGTGATCATCTTTATGCATATATCTTTGCCCACATATCTAATTGTGTCCTTTAGATAAATTTTTAAAAATGGAATTGTTTGCTCAAAGGGTGTAACTATTGTGAAAGACATATACATATATGCGTACACATATGTATGTGTACATACATATGTACACACATGTATGTATGTATGTATGCATATTTATTTTGCTTCCTTGGCTGAGACAATTTCCTGCCCTCCATCCATGGTGTAGATTTGTTGCAGAGAAGTTCCAGCTTCCCTTTTGTCTCAGGGGGCCACGTTGCTGAATCACCCATGGACTCTGAGCAGAAGTAATGTGTGTTACGTCCTGGCCAAGGTTGTTAGAAAGTACGTGAGCCTTCTCCATGGCCTCCTCTTCTCTGGTCAGCTGAGTGTTAATAATGTCCAGGGTGACAATGTAAGCCACACTGAAGGTACTAGAGACTGTCAGTCAGGCTCTGCCATCCTGTCTGTCAATGGGAGGATGAGGAGCCCCTCACCCCTGTCAGGATTATACACTTCAGACTCCAGGTAAGGAATTACTCCTTGTGATCAGCCGCTGATGTTAGGGGCGCATCTGTTACAGCACCTAGTGCTTCCTTATCTAATATAGCCGGCTTGTCCTCCAAAAATGTTGTTCTTCCACCAACAATGTATAAATGGCCCCTCCTTGTTCCTGTTAGTCTCAACAATATTTCTAGAGCACTTAGAAAATTGCCAACTACCTAGCTGGTATCTCGTTGTTTGATCTTGCAATTCTTTGCGTTCTAGTAAATTCGACATGTTTATTGACTGCTTGCATTTCTTCTTAGCCCAGACATCTGTGACTTCAAGAATTCCTGGAAGGCCAAAAAGAAAAAAAATTTAAAGTTTTAAAAGTTCTTCTACATGCATATTTATGAACACTTGGAGATACTGTCTTTAAGCCAAAAAATTGAGGCTGAATGAACAGAAATAAGAGAGTACCTGCAATATACTTTATCTGGGGCTGCCGGCAGCCTCTCAGTGGGGTGTGAGTCAGTCTGATGGGGTGTGTATGAACAGAAAGAAAAAAAACTCAACGGAAGTTGTTCAATTGTTTTAACGAGTCTCGAATCCACCGGATTAAGTGAAAATTCATCTGATTAAATTGAGTGACACTAATTGGTGAAGAGAAGGCAATCAAATAGGCTGTGCAGTGTAGTTATTCAAAGTGCATATTTTTTTCTAATTTACTTCTGATGGTTTACCCTTCTTCCTTTGTGCTCCGTGGGCTGATTCTAAAAGCAGTATTTATTGAAATACACCACAACAGATTAGGGGATTCTCTGTGTATTTCGGTTTGCTTTTATGTCTTCAAACCAAGGGTTATTTGTTCTTTGAGTAGGATCATGGAACACAAAAATAGCCTGTGATAAGTCATTGTGTCGGTTTCTAAAAACCTAAGTCTATAAGAGGATGAGGCGGTAGGTATGCAGAGGTAATAGGACGAAGGGGAGAAGGATTGTAGGAAGAATCAGAATGGTTTGGAAGAAGCAGAAAGAAAATATGTGGTTCTACCTGATGGAAGACAATTCTCCCAGCTGGGCCCTGTGGGTCCAGGAGCAGTGAGGGCCCGGGCTCATCCTCATGTTGGTCACTGGGAGGCAGCCAGATCCCAAAGAGAACGGCTGCATGGTGCACAGGAGACGGCTTGACCTAAGGCTAGGGGTTTCCAGCTTTAAACATATCTCTCTACCTCTGACAGAGCATAGAAGCCACAAGAATTTTCTAGATCTGAAGAGACCGTGTATATCTGGGACAGTGAGTTGTATGTCAGCAATATATTTATGAAGACAGATGACCTCAACATGACCCTGGAGACAGGGGCATCCCCCACCACGCTGCAGGATGGAGACTGAGCCAGAAATTAAGTTTATTTATTAAGCTTGGATTATTGTGCACACCTGAGTCAGTCGACAGAGATTAATGTCCACTCTAACTGCATTTCCTGGGGCCAAACATCTCAGATCGTTATGTGCTCATGAGGAGCCATAGTTTTATTTAATTGCATTTGTTCATTTACTGTAATTTGATAATATTTCCTATGAGCACACATTTAAATAATTATTCAACTAAAATGATGTTTTCAGAGTAAGCCTGGCAAAGGGGCTTTGGAATTTTGAAGACTCTAGTGATATATGATTCCTCAGCATGTGGTTTAGATTTGAATTTCATCGTGACTTAGCAGAAATCGGAAGATTATGTGTATTTAACTATGGGAAGAGTCATGTGCAGAAAATACTTCTTAAAATCATGAAAAATAGTACAAAGTGCCAGTAAGCTCCAGTCATAGGACACTGGACCCCAAATTTTAGAAGGGGACCCTGGTATTCCCCCCCCCCCCCCCCCCGCTGAGTCTTTGCTTAGCAGTATATGAAATTTGAGTCATCGCCTTAAGCTTCGAGTTACTTTGAAGAGGAGAAATTAGATGGATGCTCCTGGGCATGGGAACTGTGCTGTCCTGGTTTAGGGCCAAGAGCTTGATTCTGGAAGGCTGGAATCCTTGTCCTATGAGAATGGACCTTCCCACCGAGTCATCCAGGTTTGATTTGGGATCTGGGAGCCACACTGGTGATGGATGGTTTCTCACACTGGTTTCTGACCTCTTTCCTGTGTAGTTGTGTTTTGATTCGTATTCAGGAATTGCTTCTAATGCAGACCACATCAATGGGAAGGACAGACCAATCCCAGCTTTGTTCTCCATTAATAGTCTGTGACGTTTCAGATTCATGATTGGCATCAATGTTGTGTGAGCGAGACTGGCTAAAAAATGTGATTTCAGTCCATTCCAACTTGTAGCTGCTTGTTATCCCGCCTCAACCAAAGTCCTTCTTCCTCACTTCTTAGACCACGTTTATGTGGGCACTGCTGCCATGGCTGTGTTGGTCAGGGCACAGTTACGCTGAGGTGCTTGAAGTCCTGCGTCAGCATGTCTTAGGAGTATTTTTCTTGCTTGTGTGAACTATTGTTCCTTCACTTCCATGGCCACACAGCAACTTCCGGCTTTAACCACCTTCTGAGCAGGGCTGGTTGCCGCACACATGCCAGGCTGCACACAAGGTCACCTTGTTGGTACAGTTTTGTAAGGAGGTCAACCTATCTAACCTCTATTTTCTGAGTCTGGAGAGGCTACTCTGAGGCAGGCAAGGGTCTGTCTGGGAGCTCACCTTTGTTCAGGGAAGCAGTGGGAATTCCATGAATCACTCATGTGAAGGAAGGGACTTAGCTGATGATATTGTCTTAATCTCGTATTTGCGTCTGCTGTAGAATTAAGGATTTTCCACCCACCTGGGGAACTGGGTTGATTTGGAGCAGCCCTGAGCCTCTACTCTGGTCCTTGAACTATGAATTATTATTTATTTTATTTTATTTTATTTTATTTTTTAGCATTTTTTTAAATTTCAGCATATTATGGGGGTACAGATTTTAAGGTTTCAATAAATGCCCATTCCCCCCCTGCCACAAGTCTGAGTTTCCAGCATGACTATCCCCCAGATATTATTCTTTTTAAACAATCATTCTTGCTTCAGACCCTGAATCCAGAATTATAATGTTGGGACTTCACAGGGACCTCCATCTTCTCTGCATTCTCTTTTCTTCAACCTACAGATTAAAACAGGTGTTTATGTCTAATTTTTCTTAAGTATGTCTTGGTAGATAACATTACAAGGCAGATGATACAATAATACTCAGAACCCAATTTTTAAGGAGGGTTTTGGAGGGAGCTGGTCAGTGAGAGTGAAGCTCCTGTTTCTAACAGTCTTGGCTGGATGCCTGGGTAGGCAGCGATCCCTGATCTAAGTAAGAGTCAGGAGCAGAGAGTAGTTGGTGTGGCAGAGGAGGAGCTGAGTCAGGATACGCTAAATTATGCTCCAGTAATGAATTAACATTGCAACATCAATGGCTTGTTGCAGCGAGGAACTATTTCTTGATCATGTACAGTTGTCCTGCAGGCCCTGATGCTCTGTAGAGCAGTTCAGGCCCAAGCAGTGATTTAGAAATCCCATCTTCTTCTTTTTAATGTCTCTGCTATCTTTTTTTATCTTGACATGTAGGTTCCAGTCCACTGTGGCAGGGGAAGGCAGAGCTGGAGGTTTGTGTAGAAGCTTTACACAACTTTGCCTATAAGAGACACATGGTACTTCTACTTAGAGTTCGATGGCCAGAATTAGTCACCTGTCCCTGCCTAACTGCAAAAAGGCTGGGAGGAGTAGTCACCTCCCAAGAGTGAGAGTGGACGCTGATATTTGTGACCAATGGTAGTGCTTACCCCGTGGAAGCTATGCGATCATAGGACTAAGGCTCCTGCCATGAGGTGGGGCTGCCGAGGCTGGCATTTTCCTACAGTTTTCTCCCCACCAGGGACCATGTTGCCGGTTTAGCATCGCCAACACGGGCTGTGCACCTTGCATCTGTGATCAGCTACATCTCACCCTGAGAGCTTCTGCCATGGACTCATTTCGAGAGAGTGGGGAGCAGTGGGGAACAGTTGGTGCAGCTCTTTGTCTCCTGCACCCAGGAAGATTGTTTCCTATTTCTAAGATTCCTTAAAAGTACTCATTTTGCTTTAACCATGTGGGTGAGCAAGTAGGATTTTGAAAAGCTGCCGCTGATTCCTCGGGCTCATTTAGGAGCCATCTGGAAGAGGCCTTAGGGCCAAGGCGGACGTGCTGTTTCCTCAGCCTCCGAGAGCTGTCCCCAGGGAGCAAATACACACACACTCAGGCTATAAATCACTTCTCTCATTGGTGCTAAATTGACTTTTAAGCCTTCTAAACTCTTGAACCAGCTGATGGCAGGATCCTGGGTGGCAGGATGCTGGGCCCCGTGCTCACATTGATTAAATATAAATTGCATTTGTTGCAAGATTTAATGCATGCATTAATAGAGGCCGCAGCAGTGGTTCCCAAATGCTGGCCTGTGACTGGCTGAATCGGAATCACTTGGGACACCAGGTGAAAGACGGATTTCCAGGCTCCATCTCAGACCCACTGAATTAGAATAATTTGGACTTAGGCACAGGAATCTTTGAATGAGCTCATCATGTAGATGCGTAGTCAGGTTTGGGAGTCCCGCAGATGTGGAAAGAGCACTGGAGGGAAGTTTGAAGGTCTGCTAGCTGGGTTCCCGTCTTCGCTCCAGTGCTTTGTGGTCCTTGACAAGTCACTTAACTTTTCTGGTCTCAGTTTTGTCATCTACATTGTGATGAGATGAATCTATTTTATTAAATGAAATATTACTCCGAGTTCCAATATATAAGCAGATAAAAGTAGGGCAGCTCTGGTGGAAGGAGTGCTCAAGTTATCCTTATGTTCCCAAAATGGTCCTTAAGGGCTGCCAAGGAATCCTAGGGATTTCTGGGAAACAGTCTGGAACACTGCTGGGAGAGGGATCGATCATTAAGGTTCTGTTAAGTTCTGGAAGCCTTTGAATTGTGGCCATAGAAGGTGGGGTGTGTCTCTCTGTCTCTCTGTTTCTGTCTACCTGTCTGTCTTTCTCTGTGTCTCTGTTTCTCTCTGTCTCTATTTCTCTTTCTGTTTCCTTTTCTTTGCTTCTGTCTCTTTTTATCTGTCTCTCTGTCTCTGTCTCTCTGCCTTTTCTAAAACAGGTGAAAGCTCAGGATATATATTTCATAGATATATATATGTATATATAAAGTTTTTAGATAAAACATGGTAGAGTTTTGAGAGGAGAATATCTGAAACCCATTCGACGGTGCAAAATTGTTCTTGCCTGTAGACTTCCTTTTTTTTTTTTTTTTAAACCTTTAATGGAATTTTCAAGTTCTGGTCATGAGTTTTTGAAGTTGAACTTATCAACTTACGGGTTTTAACATTTCTTAACATATTTGACCCAAAGTCCTGGTAGGCAAATCAGGCACTTATTTAATACAAATGTATAGTACGTGGTGTAGACTGTGTAAGCAGGCTTTTGTTTAATTATTGCATCTAACTACTCAAACGCCCACTGGACTCCTGATTATTTTTGTTTTGGGGATGACAGGTATTTATCATATTAGAATGATATGAGATTAGGTGTGACAGAATTCCTTTAGGAGTAAGAAGCCTTAATTAGGTTCCAGAATTGTCCTGGTTTAGCACAGGATAGGATTCTACAACATCTGAATTTAGCACATTTAAGTTTTATTTTAAAAATAAAATCATTATTTCCAACATCCACAATAATGATAAGGACCATGTGACATCTAGGTGTCTTAATATTTTCACTCCTAAATACTTTAGTACATAGATCCTAAGAACAAAACATTCTGACAGTACAACCACACAACATTCTAACACATTACACTGATAAAATATAGGAAAGTTAACATTGAGATATTATCGTTCTTAAATATTCAGTCCAGATTCAAATTTTACCAACTACTATTTATTTTTTATAATAATACCAATATGAATTTTCACCCTCATTTTTGAACTTGAATGAGATAGCCCTGTAGCTGTAGGAAGAATAAGATGCTATGAGAAGCCGGGCGCTGTGGCTCACGCCTGTAATCCTAGCACTTTGGGAGGCTGAGGCGGGCGGATTGCTCAAGGTCAGGAGTTCGAAACCAGCCTGAGCGAGACCCCGTCTCTACCAAAAATAGAAAGAAATTAATTGACCAACTAAAAATATATATATACAAAAAAATTAGCCGGGCATGGTAGCACATGCCTGTAGTCCCAGCTACTCGGGAGGCTGAGGCAGCAGGATAGCTGAGCCCAGGAGATTGAGGTTGCTGTGAGCCAGGCTAACGCCATGGCACTCACTCTAGCCTGGGGAACAAAGTGAGACTCTGCCTCAAAAAAAAACAAAAAAAAAAACAACAAAAAACAAACAAACAAACAAAAAAAAAGATGCTATGAGAAATCTATATATTCATCATCTGTTCATTCAACAGCATTAAATAACAATACAGAAGGATACAGGAAAGTAGTTTATAGGGGTATAGATAAAATGCTCTTTATCCTGAAAATCTCAAAATCCAGAGGTGTCCATGGAAGTAGGCAGAAATTCACAAATAGCAGAATATGTTATGATAGAGAAAACCACAGGTTAATATAAAATGAATGGGAATTATTAACATTATAAAATGAATGGGAAATGGGAAGAGTAGAAGGAGGTGTTTTGTGGTTGCCGAATTAGAACATGTTTTGGTTGTGTACAAAGCAGGTGGAGACTGCTTGTGGTCATGTGGATCTGTAGATCTGGGGAGAGATTAAGGCTAGAGCCATAGTTTGGAAAGTGTTACAGAGAGGGAAAGTGGAAATCTTAAAGGGAGTACAGTTTTTTTTAAAGGGACAAACAAAAAGTTGAGGACAGAAAATTGGAAAGAAGACTAAGAGGCAGAAAACCCCAACATACGGTCTTGTGTAGGAACTACTTTTCTCATCACAAATTTTTACCAGGTTATTTTTTTATTAGAGAATCAGGTCATTGTAATGCCTATTTTGCTATGCCCGAAAACCCTCTGTAATCCATCTTCTGCCTTGGGTAAGAGGATTTGAAGAAAACAGTCCATGTAGAAGTTTAAATAGAAAGTTAAAAATTCATGGTGGCCCTTTTCTGTTGAAATTATGATATGAATCACTATTATTTGGGAAGCTTTTTGCCTAAAATAGGTAACATCCTGTTGATTTGCCTCTCACTATTCTATTAATTGAACTGCTGGCATGTTTATGTTTTGAGACCTATTCTAGCACTATTAGATTTGCCAGATGAAAAACACAAAGACCAGTTCAACCTAGGAGATAATCAATTTTTCATGCTCATTATCATTTAGATGAGTCTTTTATAAGGGAATGGTTTCAGCATGACGCATTTTAATGCTGAGTAACACCTCATTCCTCTAGGTAGCCAAGAGGAAGACTTATATGTTCCCAGCGAAAATGTTAAGATCCTAAATTACAGAGTACAGAGAAAATCAAAAGGAAAATTGTGGAAACGAAATGAGAGCCAGAGCGCTGATAAAATTTATTGCCAGAAAACTTTTCAGTTTCATCAATATTTTTATAGTTGCTTAACCTTCTTGATTTTTTGGATGCCCTCTGACTATCCTGGAGGAAAAAGCAAAGTATTCAAAGCTTAAATACTTTTTCAAACCTTTTCTATGTTGACACCATTTGGAGCCATTTCAATATTTCATATTGGAAAAAAAAAGACATGTTTCCCTGAAAAATTAAGATCAAAACAGACCCAATTACAGTGGTTTCAGCAGTGTTGGCCAAAGGCTGAACATCTAACAGCCTCACGACACATGGCTTTACCCACGAAACCAGCAAGTGGCCTCAGAGACCTGATTATAGGAAGGGAAGAGAGTGCTCTGATTCCAGTGTTCTAATTCATCTTGATTTTTGATAATTTACTAACACTTAGTAGATCTTACACTTAAAATGAGAATATTGCAAGTAATTTCTCTTTCTTTCATTCTGAAATAGTTAAGCAAGGTGTTAACATGGCATGGGCCTGTCTCTTAAGGAGTATGATTTAAAAAGCTACCCCATAGTTGTGCTTTATTCTTATTCTTATTTTTTAAAATGGCTTTTGGCCTTTGGCTCTGCTACTCAACCTGCTCATATTGCCTCTCCTACTGTGCACTCATACCAGCCCTTCTCCCAGGGGATTACCCAGCCAGGTGTGTATGCATGTGGCATGCAACACATGCTCACATCAGACATATATGCCATACAAGGGAATGTGGGCAGAAGAAATGACTTTTTAGAAATGTGAGGACTGAAATGGGGGAACCAAGAAATATTGCTGTCTTCCCCCAATATCGAATGGCCTTTTTTTTTTTTTTAATATAGAAACTATATTCTTTTTACCATCAAAGCCTCTGGCAGTGATAAGCATGATTTCCAAGACTGTACATAGCACCAGAAGAGCTCCAACTAATGTGCCCAGCTTCAATTTCAGCATTGCTCATTAGAACAACAATGCAAACCAGCTGTCCCCTGGTGTTTGGAAAAGAAAGATCCAATTAACTGGCTGTCATCCACCTGGTTCCAGATTTAGCCATCTCCTTATGAGTCTGTAAAAGCAGCCAGTTTGCATGAATTTTAGTCATTAATGCAAGCCAGGGGGTGAGGGGGATGGAGACAATGGATAGGCTCTGGATTGCTGCGGAGGGTAAAAAGTGAAAGGCTCCATAGAGCTTGGACATCTGGAAAGTCAGTAATGAATTAATTAGGTAAGATTTTGACCTTAAAACTGTTCCTTATTTTGTGTATGTTGATGCGAAGGCCGGAAATACATTGTTTCTATGAATGGTGAATATAGAACCATTTTGGGTATTTTTCTCCTTAGTAATAGTGGCATTTAAAGTGTGAACCACCTATCTGTATTGCAATTAACCAGATTCCTATATTGGAATATTCAAATATCACCGGAACTCATAACTAAGGCTTTCCTTCGTGGATTTGTAAAAATTATCCTGATTAACTCAGAAACAAAAGCAATGACTGGAGCTCTTAAGTCATCGTTATTCTCTCTTTTGAAGGAAAACACCTAATTGATATCTGACCATTTAGGCCCTGGAATCATAAATCCACTGGTATGCCTCCCGGAAATGTTAGAGGCTCACATCTTTCTGGGGTAATATCACATCCTCAATAGAGCCATCAATAAAACAATCATTTCTCAACACTGAAGACTGCAAAACCTGTTGTATTACACTTTCTAGTCTCTTCAAAATCACATTTGAAAAATCTATTTTGTTGCAAGATGACCAATCTCATCTGATTTATAAGCTGTGGCCTCAGAGGAAATATGGAATGCTTGGAGTTGAAGCCAAGGAACAAATGTGCCTGGCCGGACGTAGACACTTCCTGCATTTCGAGCAGTTCCCAGGACGTGCTTCACAATGTGTCAGTTTGCAATTTTTAAGTCATGTGGCAAATGTCATTTATTTGGCAGCCTGGGTATGATGTCTATATTCCATTAAAGGCTTCTATTTCGGGTTTCCATACCTATGCTTTCTCCCCTGCTCCCCCCTCCCCCCCAAAACTCTACACTTTCTATCTGATCAAGAAAGCATGTAAACTGATGATCATTTTCTAGAAATCACCTTCCTTACCATTTCTAATTTTTTTTTCTGAGACAGAGTTTCGCTCTGTTGCCCCGGCTAGAGTGCAGTGGCAAGATCATAGCTCATACAATCTTAAACACCTGAGCTCAAGTGATTCTCTTGCCTCAGAATCCCAAGTAGCTGGGACTGCAGGCATGAGCCACTGCACCTGGTCTACCATTTTTAATTTTAAAAGAATTTTGTGAATTTTCACTTCTCAAACTGTCAAGATGATCTTAAAATGGTCTCATTTCAGATGAGGTTTTAGACTCCATCTCTTTCCTTGCTCTTAATAAAGTTGCAATGCATTTTAGAAAAAATGTTAAGATTCCTCTGATGTCAAAATTGTTGTAGCCTGTAATGCATGAGAGAGAGAGAGAGAGAGAGAGAGAGAGAGAGAGAGAGAGAGAGAGAGAGAGAGAGAGAGAGAGAGAGAAGGGGAGAGAGAACACTCTTCATGAAGTATGCTTAGTGGAATTTCTTTAGATCACTTGATGGTTGTGGAATTTAATTGCTTTACTTAGTTAAAGTATATTTTACTTCCTACATGTGACCAAAAACAAATAAACAACTTGCTGATCTTGGATTTCTATGACCTTAAATAAAAAATTGAATAAAGAAAATAAAGCTCCCCCAACTACAATCACAGTCTTAATGTTTAAAAATTATTCTTAAAGAAATAAAAATAAAAATTATTCTTCTAGGAGAAGCTGTTTATTTGTCATTGTGAACTGATTGGCTAACACTTGATCTGAGTAGATCTAATCAATGTTTCAAACACTCTGTGGTAATTCTCAAATGCTCTTTTCCCAACTCATCTTTATCTCGTAAACCTCCAGATCATGAAGATATTATTGCCTGCTACTCAGTAACTGTAGCATCTGTCTGAAGTTGTCCTTTCATTCCTCAATCATCTCCCGTGGCCCTGATTTCTATAGGGCTAGCTCTTCTAAACCCACAGCTTCATATTATCTTCTTGATATTTTTTATCTCTAGTCACCTTCATGACCACGTTGAGCTTCTCTATAAAATTTTTTCTGAAGCTTATACCTTAAAGTCTGAAACTTTCTTTTATTGTAATCATTTTCTTACCACTGTAACTGCATTTGCTTATTCTTATTGATGGAATCATTTCTGCTCACAGTGACAGTCTAATGTTTTTGTCTCCCTTCATCACTTGCCCTTTCAGACTGAGTTTGTTTTCCTGTCACGCCCTGATCCTGTGGTTAGCCCTGGTAATAATGTCCTCGCCAGAATCCTAAAATCCCTCGGTTTACTTTACCAACCTTGTTTTTGTTTGCAGCTACCATAATTGGGTGCTTCTTCTGTGTCTGCCACTCTGCTCATCTGTAAAGAGGGAATAATAATAATTGCTCTGTCCAGTTCAGATTAAAAACTATTCGTCGAGTACCTATTGTGTTCCATATAGTGCCTCAATATTTGGGATAAAAGATGAATAACACATATGCTGTACTTGAGGAGCTGACAGTCTATTGGAGAAATCTAAGAAAAAAATCTCAGGCAGGCTTTTTCCAAGGAATGGACTCAATTTTTCCCCTTTCCATGATGGTAATAAACACTCAAGAATGCGTTGGGATTCAGATGATTTTGTTATTAGCTGAAGGTGGGCAGACAGATGTTTACCTAGAGCTTCCAGAATAGTGGTGACCCAGGAATGCATCGAGATTCTCTGAGGATGGATAGGTGGATGGCATTCTTGGAAGAATCTCAAGTCATATCACTAGCCACTGGGAGCTTCACTGGGGACTCAGGGCCATAGAAACCTGCCTACCTCTCCCTCCTCCTATCTGGGACTGCACTCTGTTGCCTGTTCTGCATAGCCTTCTGTGTGCAGATCGTTTGTTTATTTCACGTAAATAGATGAACTTTTGTCCTTTGCCTATATCTGACAGTGTCTTTCCATCCCCCCTTCATCCTTGTCTCAACCACACAAGGAGATGCATGCACACATCGATCACTTAACTATATGAGGTAAGTGATATGAGGGGGAACTGTAGTGGGAGTATACATTGGCACAACCACTTTTGAAAACTGCTGTTATCTACTAAGGCTGAAGGTATGCGTGCCTATGACTTTTCATTTCCACACTTAGTTATGTATGTAACAGAAATGTGTCCATATGCTCACCAAAAGACATGTGCTAAGATATTCATAGCAGCAACATTCCTTATAGCCCCAAAGCAGGGAACTACTCAAATGCCCATCAACAGTAGACCTGGTGAACTGTGTTGTATTCATACACTGGAATACTGTATAGCAATGAGAATGAACAATGTGGATGACTGCCACTTGCATGAGAAACAAGACTAGGCAAGACAAAGCCAGGTGGTAGAGGGCAGGACAGTGACTACCCTTCTTAAAACTAGTTACTAGAGGAGAGCACAGGGTGGGACTCCTGGGGTGCTGATAATGATATGTTTCTTGATTTAGGGCTCATTTGTGAAAATTCATCAAGCTTTACATTTGTTCCTTGTGCACTTACTTGTATGTGAGTTTATGTTTCAATATAAGGTTTAGAAAGAGTTGGTTCTGTTTTTTTCTCCTTATTGCTTCTAAAAGCAGCTTGGATTATAGAACTAAAATATGGAAAATTACAATCTAGAAAAGGAGCCGTCCTGTTACACATTTCAAATTGGCACTTGCTTTGAAAAGCAATCATCAGGCTGGTGGGGGGTGTCTTTGAACTGATGTTCCACAGATGAGAATACTTGTCCCAGTAATTGCAGAACTCTTGAAATGAGCTGACTTGGAATCTATTTCTCTGTTTTGCTCTTGTTATTTTTCTTTTAACGTGGATCTGATAATCTTAAATATGAAACATTTCGCTTCTATTACGTAAATTACTCTTAAAAAATGACAGGTTAGCCACAGAATTAGTATTCCTTCAGAAAATTGCTGGCTATTCCTTGAAATCTTGTAAAATGTGACATTGGAGAATGAGCAAACTTTTAACATAACAGCTACATTTTTAACTCTAAATTTGTTGCACTTTCACAGTTTTAGGAGATGGAATATTTAAAAGGTCCATGTAACATTAGGAAATTCCAACCATTGAAGACAGCTTTTCAACACAAATGCAGTGATTTTTTTTTTTTTTTTTTAAATCACACATTTCCTTGGTCATTGACCTACAACAGTTTCGTAAAACCTTGTCCCAGTAACAATCACCAGCAGCCTTCCCGGGACACCGAATTAACACAGTGGTATGAACATGGACTTCAAACCATGGTCTTACAGGAGAGGTTCTTTGTTCTTAGACCAGCAGTCAGTTCTTGGCAAGAGAGGTCCTTGTTCTGGGCCCTGTTCTGGTTCACCTCTGGCCACATCCTTATCTAGAGGATAAGGAATCCATGGGCCTAAGGAACTTGCGGTTTCTTTTTCTAGAACCATGTTCCAGGTAGGAGGGACTGGGGAATTCGGGCGTGTGCTTCCTGAGCCCTCACAGCTCTCCTCAGTCCTCCTGTATTCTGACTGTCACTGGTCTGTGCACTCTTAGGCCCAAAGGGTGGACAAGCAGCAGCTGTTTCCCTGGGGTTGGCATTGTAGACCGAGCTTAGAAGTTGACAAGTCCATAGGCCTGTGTTCACGGTCCCTGGAGGACAGAGCCAGGAGTGAGATGAGAACAGGGGAAGGCCTGGCAATGGCTTGTCTAGGGGCAAGACCTGGCTCTTGCTATACTACTGCCTCCTGTTGAGGAACTCCAAGGAACTGGAGAATTCTATTTTCTGGTCTGGCCTTCAAAGGCATTGTGAAGCTGTGTTTGCTAAAAGTATGAGGACAGAATGTACTTTAGTTTGCTAGCTTAATTCATGACTTGTATGTATTCTATGCATGGTCAATGGCCTGCATTTGTACATTTGTCCTGAACACTCTGAATGTTAGTGATGGGCCTGCCTTGGACATAAATGACTCATGAATTAAAGGAGAAACACTTTTAATATCCATACTCAATTGTGAATTTTCACAACAAATGTCTAACTTGTTTTAATAACTTAAAGACATTTTAGTGATTCTAAAATGTGTACCTGTGTTGATCTGGTCAACTGAGGTTGCAATCTTTGACTGTAGAACTTGTGGCACGATGAACTCCCCCACTGTGTGCACAGTCAGCCCTGTCAACCTAATTGGGGAATGGTAGATAGGACCATTTGGCTAAACAGAACTAACTACTGAAAGCAGATCTTCATTAGGATAAGATTACGTAAAGCCTCACACCAAAGCTTTTTTCAAGTTAGGGCTGGAAGAATCTGTCACTCACTGATTTTATTCCATGCATGTAATCATGATTCAGCAACACAGGTATATGAATGCTTACTCTGGACTAGGCACTAGAATCCAGTGATGAACAGGACCTCTGCCTCAAAACGCTCCCAGTCTGATGGAGGAGGCTCTCTAGGCGTCAGCATGCTGATTGCTGTGTCTAGGATAGGTCCATTGACCAGGCTGGGAGCTTATGCACGGATGGCTGTGTGCTGTGTGTACTTCAGAATGTTATGTTCTGTGCATCATTCACAAGACTGAAGACACATTATTAAAATTCTATGCCAATGACTTGTTAGAGCAGCAGTTTTATTTTAAAATCTACATTCTGTTTCTTTGTTTGGAAACTTCTTGTTCTCCAACAATTAGGCCTTTAATTTGACTCTTAGTCTCCATTTCACCAAAAGTACATAATATTGGGTACATGTCTCCTTTTCTCCACTAATTTCATCTTGTGGTTAAGATACTTGAATGGTCAGAGCAAGCAGTTTGCTTCAAAAGGATACTGTTAGCTTATGAGTGCTCAAGTTAATTTCTTAACCCGTCTCTAGCAAAAATAGAAAAAAATTAGCCGGGCATGGTGGCGCATGCACGTAGTCCCAGCTACTCGGGAGGCTGAGGCAGGAGGATCGCTTGAGCCCAGGAGTTGGAGGTTGCTATGAGCTAGGCTGACCCCACGGCTTTCTAGCCTGGGCAAAGGAGTGAGAATCTGTGTCAAAAAAAAAAAAATCTTAATCCCATCTCATCCAGACTTCCCTTGTTTTTTCTGTTTTTTTTTTTTTTTTTTTTTTATCACAGCCATTATCACAAGTTGATGCCTTTTGTTGTGCAAAGATTTGTAATACTTATAGACTTTATCATATCTTTTAAATTTAAAGGTGATTGATTCTTTTTGCTTTTTCTTGGCTATAATATACAGACATATAGACATATGTGCTTAGACATATCCTAAGCTCAGATGCAGCTTGTGAATTTTTCACAAACTGAACACATCTATCTAACCAGCATCCAGATAGAACATAACCAACACCCTGCATTCCTTTCTAGTCATTCCTCATCACTTTTCCAAGGGTTACTGCAACCTCAATTTTTAAATTTAATTAAATTTTAATATTTTTATTTTTAATTATATGGGTGCATATTAGTTATATATCTTTATGGGGTGTATGTGATGGTTTTTTTTTTTTTTTTTTTTTTTTTTGAGACAGAGTCTCGCTTTGTTGTCCAGGCTAGAGTGAGTGCCGTGGCGTCAGCCTAGCTCACAGCAACCTCAAACTCCTAGGCTCAAGTGATCCTTCTGCCTCAGCCTCCCGAGTAGCTGGGACTACAGGCATGTGCCACCATGCCCGGCTAATTTTTTATATATATATCAGTTGGCCAATTAATTTCTTTCTATTTATAGTAGAGACGGAGTCTCGCTCTTGCTCAGGCTGGTTTTGAACTCCTGACCTTGAGCAATCTGCCCACCTCAGCCTCCCAAGAGCTAGGATTACAGGCGTGAGCCACAGCGCCCGGCCTTATGTGATGTTTTGATACAGGCAGACTGTGAATTAATCAAATCAAGGTAATTGAAGTATCCATCACTTCAGGCATTTATCATTCCTTTGTGTTAGGAACATTCTAATTCCAATTTTTTAGTTATTTTAAAGTATACCCTGACTTATTGTTGACTACAGTCACTTTGTTGTGCTATCCAATATTATTCATTCTATCTAACTATCTAACTATATTTTTGTACCCATTAACCATGCCCATTTTAGCTCCCTTCCCAGCCTCTGGTAACCATCTTTCTACTCTCTGTCTCCATGAGATCAGTTGTTTTTAGTATTTAGCTTTCACATATGACAGAGAACATGAGAGATTTGTCTTTCGGTGCTTGGCTTATTTCACTTAACATAATGTTCTTCAGTTCCATCCATGTGGTTGCAAATGTCAGGATTTCATTCTTTTTGTGGCTATATAATATTCCACTGTGTATATGTACCATGATTTCTTTATCCATTCAAAATCTTGGCTATTGTAAATAGTGCTGCAGTAAACATGGGAGTACAGATGTCTTTTTGATGTACTGAATTCCTCTCCCTTGGATGTATACCCAGCAGTGGGATTGCTAGGTCATATGGTAGTTCTATTTTCAGTTTTTTGAGGAACCTCCACACTGTTCTCCATAGTGGTTGCACTAATTTACATTTCCACCAAACTACCACCTTGATTTTAACAGTTTAGATTAGTGTCACATATTTTTATACTTCATAGACAGAGTCTCTCTATATACTCTTGGTGTCTGGCTTCTTCCACTCAACATGTTGTTTGTGTGACTCATCCACATTGTTGGGTATATCTGTGATTGTTCATTCGTATTGCCATTTTGTATTACAATGTAAGGATGTACCATTACTTATTTATTAGTTCTATCACTGGCAGATATTAATACTGAAGATGTCTGTACATATATTCTATTGCACACCTCTTGGTGAACATTGCATGTGTACTGTGTATGTTCAACTTTATTGGATGTTGCCAAACAGTTTTCCACAGATGTTGCATCAACTCCCACCCACAGAGTTCTGATTTCTCTACATCTTCTACAATCCCAATATATTTTTCCTTTTAATATTTTTGTTAGTGCTAGCTCATTCTATCGTTTTAGAGTCTTGACTCTTGTGAGCGTTTTCTCATTGTGATTTAAGTTTGCATTTCCTTTATGACTAATGATATTGAGAACCTTGTCATGTGCTCACGGGCCATGTTGAATACCCTCATTTGTGAAGTGGCTATTCAAGTGTTCTGCCAACTTTATCTATTGGACTGTCTGCTTTTCATTTATTAACTTGTAGTAGTTATTTACATTATATTCTGAATATGAGTGTTATGTTATCAGTTTTAATGTATTGTGAATATCTCAGACTGTGGGTTGGGTTTTTGTTATTAATGGTGTTTTTTCATGAATAGAAATCCTCAATTTTTACATACTTCAATGTATAATTTTTTTTATGCTTTAGTACTTTTTGTCTCTTTTTAAAGAAGTCTTTTCCTCTAAGGTTACGATTATCTATGTTTCCTTTAAATTTAAGTTTCATATTTAGATCTGCTATTTTTATTCTTTTCAAATTTTGAATCAATGTTTTGTTGACTTCATAAAAATAATTAGAAAGTGTCCCCTATTTTTCTATTCTTTGGAAGAACTTTTGCTAAATTGGTATTTTCCTCCTTAAATGGAAGAATTCATTGGTAAAACTATTTGGGCTTAAGTATTATGTGTGTATGTAAAAAGTTAAAATAATGGATCCAGTTTTGTTACTGTATATCACACAATTCAGATTTTTCTCTTTCTTCTTCTGGCAGCTTTGATAAATTGTATTGTTTAAGAAATGTTTCTTTCTTCCAAATTCTCAAATTTGTTGGCCTGAAGGTTTTAATATTGTTTTTTTTTGTTGTTGTTTTTTTCATGTCTATAGGATCTGTATACTGTTCTTTTTTCATTCCTGATATCAGTAATTTGTATTTTTAGGATTTTCTTTTTTGATTAGTCTTAGGGTTTTTTTCAATATTATTAATGTTTTCGCAGAACTAACTTTTGGCTTTGACAATGTCTACCTTTCATGTTTGTTTTAAATTTTATTCCAATTAATTTCATTAATTTTTGCTCTTCATTATTTCTTCACTTGCACTTAGATTTGATTTGCTGTAAGAGTATATATTTTTGATGCAAGTTTTACATCCTTGTGAAAACATTTACAATATATTTTTTATATATTCCATATATATTTCTCTTTCCAAACTTGGTGACAGTAAATTTCTTTTATAACCCGAATGGAAATGTAGGAGATGAACAAAATGGAATATTTCCAAAAGTAGTTACTAAGCAGTCCAGCTCTCCACCAAAAACCTCTGTGTGATGTTTCAGGCCTAATCTTAGACAACTACAAAGGCCTTACCTGGCAGGCCTCATGGGAGAGAGCTGCCTTTTCCACCCTAGACCTGGTGCATAGTCAGCACATTGCAGTCTGTGGAAGGAGTTAACGACCAAGGACTCAGTCCCCAACCAACCATGCTCTTAAACATGGCTCCATCCCTGGCCCAGGTGCCTCTATTCCAAAGCCTCTTTACCCGGGGCATTCAGCAAAGACTACCTTACTGGGGAGAGGGAGGAGGAGACCTTACGGACAATTTCCTCCACTCTGGTTCAGTACTTAGTACTTTTCTACCTCTACCTTCCCCACCCCCTGGCCTTCCCCTTTCGCTTGAGTCTGTAAAACTTCAGGAACTCTGCTTGGGGCTCACTTGGCAGTGAAGCGATTCTCGTGTCTGTGCTGATCTACTCGACCCTGGACTGGTGCTGCTCCATGGGAAAAATGGAGCAGGGAGAGTCGACACTTTCTCTGGTTTAGCCTCTGGCTTAGACTGTCACAATTTGTGACTTTCATTTGGACTTGTCTTAATCGACTCAGCTGTCTCCAGCCCAGGTCAGCTCCTGGCAACTACTCTGGTCATCTCGGGATGTTTTAGAACTTTTCACAGCAGACAATCTGAGATCACACTTTGTGTGCTAAAAGGTAAGGAGCTGAATAAAGCACAATTTGGTCGAGATTGACAATATTCATCTTATTCCTTTAGTGTAAATATCAAATTTCTCTCCAGAGGATTTTCCCCTTCAAATCAAAATATCTTCAAAATCTTTTCACATCCAGGCAAAGAATTAAGAATCTTCATTGACTTCTCTCTTCCCTTAAGGAATGGAGAAGTTAAATTATTTTTCCTGCATATTGATTTGAAGTTTTGCTTTAAGTGGAAAAATGTCCTGATTCTCAAATTGCTTAAGATTTAGATGAAAGCAGTTTGAGGTTACACAGAGTTTTGAAGGATATCAGATACCAAAAAGAGAAATATTTGACTGCTCCTTATGGTACTAATCTCCTTTATAGTGTTTGGGCATTTACACAGTGTTTACATGTTTTGTGTAGTATAACCCAGCCATGCCCAGTCTTTTTGGCACCAGGGACCAGTTTCATGGAATACAATTTTTTCACAGACTGCAAGGTGGGGGGTGGGAGGCATAGTTTTGGGATGATTCAAGCACTACATTTATTGTGCAGTCAATCCTCTTTGCTAATGATAATCTGTATTTGCAGCTGCTCCCTGGCGCTAGTATCACTGCCTCAGCTCCACCTCAGATCATCAGGCATTAGGTTCTCATAAGGAGCTACAACCTAGAATCCTCGCATGTGCAGTTTACAGTTGAGTTTGTGCTCCTATGAGAATCTAATGCCACCACTGATCTGACAGGAGGTGGAGCTTACGTGGGGATGTGAGTGATGGGGAGCGGCTGTGAACGCAGATGAAGCTTTGCTGGCTCGCCCGCTGCTCACCTGCTGCCGTGCAACCTAGTTCCTAACAGGCCATGGACCGGTACTGGCCTGCAGCCCAGGGCTTGGGAACCACAGGGATAACCAATTTCTTTTTAGATTTTCAAGATGTATATCTCTAAGTTGGCTGTTATTAATGTCATGTATACTTGTCTGCCAACGTTCGTTTTGTTTCTAGCTCTGTTTTATCATTACAAAAATCTCAGAATGATATGCCACTAAAAATGATCTGATTTGCCTATTCAGGATTTTACATTGTATCACTATAATTTTTACATGAAAAATACTGATGGGAAAGGGTGTTCCTCTTTGCCAACTGCAGGAGGAAGGGAAGCACGGAGGGAAATAACAACACTCCACACAAAGGACACACGAGGAGCAGCACAATGGAGTGAATACCACAGACCTGAGTTGTGATTGTGGCTGGTATCTGTTTCTCCTTTCATCTTCTTTTCCTCCTGTATTTAATCTTTCTACATTGGGGTTACCTTTAGCTTTGGGGTTATCTTTAGGAGGACTGTTATTCCAGAAAAGTTTTCAGGTCTTAGGAGAGACTGATTGGCAGCCCTGTTGGTTTGCTTGTGAGCTCTCTGGCCCAGGCCATCGTGTTAGAAAGAGATGTGAATTCTGGGCAGAAACAGTAGGAGTTATGATGGTGTGTATGGTTAAGTGGCTCTTTGCTCCCGAGTACAAGTTAATATTACATGAGTAATGTGGTATTAGCCATGGTAATTCATGTGTATGAATAATATTATACATGAATGAGCTTGAAAGTAATGTGGCAAGCTTTTATGACTACTTTCCTTAGTAAGTTATTAAATGTTTTTTTAAATTGAGATCTAACATATTAAACTGCACAGACTTTGAGAGTACAGCTCTGTAAATTTTTATCTATCTATCTATCTATCTATCTATCTATCTATCTATCTATCTATCTAATCTCCAGGTATCAAGAAATTGAATAAGAAAGAAATCAGGACATAGGACATTTCCAGCACTGCAGAAGGCTTTCTCATGCTCTTTTACAATCGATATTTTCCTACCCTAAGGTTTTTTACTATTTGGATTATTTCATTATTGTTGACCTTTATGTAATTGGAATCATAAAATATGTACTCTTTTGCTGTTTGGCTTCTTTCACTTATCATTATGTTTATGAGATTCATCCAAGTTGTCCTTTCTCCCTCAATATTTAATTAATGAAATTTAAAATATATCAAGACATTGAAAGAATTGTGCAGTGAACACACATGTGTACTAACCACCTCGATTCCACATTGCTATCATTTTGCTGCACCATCTTACATTCATCAATCTAATTTTCAATACATTTCAAAGTAAGCTGCAGGCATCAGTACCCTTCATCCCAGCCCACTTCAACATGCATGTCTTTCTTTAGTATATACTTGATTTCTGAAAAGTTTAGTGGATGACTGTTTTAGGGAAATTTGTGTGCATTTCTAAGAGACAAGGTGAAAGTCATTGGAACATGGTGCTTGAATTTAGTATTCCCTATTCTAACATTTCACAGTTTGTTTTTTTTTCAGCATCTCATTACAGATTCTTGAATTCATTTTGAAAATTTATTTGAACTATAAACAGAAAACAGTCACACTTTTGTGCCAATCTGCTTATTAACTTCTATTGTATCATAGATTATAAGACCTTGGAGAAAAACATATGCATTTTTTATTTTTTATTTTATTTAGTTATTTATTTTTTATCTCAAATTCTGTGGGTACAAGTATTATTAGGGTTACATATCTTGCCCCTGCCCCCCTCCCCACCCCACTCTGCCAGAGCATCAAGCGTGTCCAGTCTCCAAGTGGTGTGCCCTGCACCCACCATGAAAGTGCGTACCCTTCCCCTTCTCCCCCCTTCCACCTGTTTACCTCCCATTAACAATTTTTTTTTTTAGACATTTTGGTTACAGTGTGTTTCTTTGCCTCTCCCTAAAAAGGGACAGAGGTAACATTTTGTCTGCAGGTGTAGGAGATGAGGGAGGAAGCAGTCTTGACTTGTAGCTTGGCTTTTTGGGGCTGAAAGAGTAGTGGGAAACCTGTAGGTTGCACAGGGAAGGAGAGGGAAGATTTCAGAGTCAGACAGAAGGAGAATGAAATGTCACAATGCAGGGAAAGAGGAAATTTCTAATTTCAAAAAGGAAAAAGTAGGGAGCTGCTTCTTTCATTTAACCTTTACATTTTTTTTTTTAAATTTCAATAGATTGAGGAGATACAAGTGGTTTTTTGTTACATGGATGAATTATATAATGGTGAAGTCTGGGTTTTTTGTGTATCTGTCACCCACGTAGTGTACATTGTACCTGATAGGTAATTTTTCATCCCTCGCTGCCCTCCCACGCTTCCCCTTCTTGGTCTCCAATGTCCATTAAGTCACACTGTGTGACCATGCACACCCATCACTTAGCTCCCACTTGTAAGTAAGAACATGTGGTATTTGGCTTTGCATTCCTGCACTACTTCACTTAGGATAATAGCCTCCAGTTCCATCTAAGTTGCTGCAAAAGACATTATTTCATTCCTTTTTATGGCTGAGTAGTACTCTGTGGTGTGTGTGTGTATCTGTATATATCACATTTTCTTCATCCATTTATTGGTTGATGGGCACTTAGCTTGATTCCTACTTTGCTCTGGCTAAGTGCATTTTGTTTAGTGGAAACGGTGGAAAATAGCAGTTGTTTAGTCAAAGCATAACAAATGCATATATAGAAGGTTATTGAGAGTAGAATAACTTTTCCTGATTTTTAACTTTTTCCTATTTTTTATTTAAATAGATTTAGTGGGTACAAGTATGGTTTTTTTTTTGTTACTCAGATGAATTGCATAGTGGAGAAGCCTAGGCTTTTAATATACTCATCACCTGAATAGTGTACATTGTACCCAATAGGTAATTTTTCATTCCACATCCTTCTTCTACCTTTCCCCTTCTGAGTCTCCAGTGTCCATTAAGTCACACTGTAGGACCATGCACACCAATTATTTAGCTCCCACTTATAAGTGAGAATATGTGGTATTTGGTTTTTTGTTCCTGGATTACTTTACTTAGAATAATGGCCTGCACTTCTAGCCATGTTGCTGCAAAGGACATTATTTCCTTTTTAAAAAATGATTGATTGAGTAGTATTCCATTGCATATGGGTACCAAATTTCTTTTATTCCCTCATCCATTGGTGGGTGCTTAGGTTGGTTCCATATCTTTGCAATTGTGAATTGGGCTGAGGTAAACATATGGATGCTGGTGTCTTTTTGATAAAATGACTTTTTTTTTTCATTTGGATAGATCTTCAGTAGTGGGATTGCTGGATTGAATGGAAGATCTATTTTTAGTCCTTTGGGAAATCTCCATACTATTTTCCGTAGAGGTTGTAGTAGTTTACATTTCCACCAACAGTGTATAAGCATTCCTTTTTAACCATATCTGCACCAGCATCTATTGTTTTTTGACATTTTAATAATGGCCATTCTGATAGGGGTATCTCATTGTGGTTTTAATTTGCATTTCCCTGATGATTAGTGATATTAAACATTTTTTTTCATATGTTTGTTGGTCATTTGTATATTTTCTTTTGCAAAATTTCTGTTCATGTCTTTTGCCTACTTTTTAAAAATTTTCAAAATATTAAAGTGTTCAAAATTTTTTGTGCATCATGGATACATTGTATAATGTTGAAGTCAGGGCTTTTAGTGTGCTTGTCACCAGAATAATATTCATTGTATCCCACAGGTATGTTTTTATCCCTCCTCCCACCTTCCCCCTTCTTGGTTTCCCATGTCCTTTATATCTCTTTGTGCCTGTGTGTGGCCATCGTTTAGCTCCCACTTACTAGTGAGCACATGTTGTGTTTGTTTCTACATTCTTGAGATACTTCATATAGGATAATGGTCCCCAGCTCTATCCACGTTGCTGCAAAAAACAATATTTCGTTCTTTTTTATGACTGAGTAGTACTCCGTTATATATATATAAAGAAAATGTGGTATATATAAGTTTTTCTTTTGTTTCCTTTTTATTTATTTATTTTATTTTTAAATTTTTATTGTTTTTGAATTTCAGAATATTACAGGGGTACAGATGTCTTGGTTACATGTATTGCTTTTGTATAATTTGAGTCAATGTATGAGTGTGCCCATCACCCAGATAGTGTACCTTGTATTCATTAATTATATCACATTTTCTTTATCCATTCATGAATCAATGGGTGCTTAAGTTGATTCCATATCTTTGCAATTGTCAATTGTGTTGCAATAAACATTTGGGTACAGCTGTCTTTTTGATAAAATGACTTTCTTTTCTGTGGGTAGATACCCAGTAGTGGGATTGCTGGATTTAATGGGTGGTCTACTTTAACTTCTTTGAGGAATCTCCATACTGTTTCCATAGAGGTTGTACTAATTTGCAGTCCCACTAAAAGAGTATAAGCGTTTCTTGTTCTCTGCATCCATACCAGCATCTATTGTTTTTTGACTTTAATAATAGCCATTCTGACAGGGGTAAGGTAGCTTCTCATTGTGGTTTTAATTTTCATTTCCCTGATGATTAGTGATGTTGAATTTTTTTTCATATATTTATTGGACACTTATCTATCTTCTTTTGAAACAATTCTGTTTATGTCTTTTGCCCGCTTTTTGATGGAGTTGATTTTTTCTTGTTGATTTGTTTGAGTTCTTTCTGGATTCTGGATATTAGCCTTTTATTGAATGTATATCATGCAAATATTTTCTCTCACTCTGTAGTTTGTCTATTTGCTCTATTGATTGTTTCCTTGGCTGTGCAGAAACTTTTTAATGTAATCAGGTCCCATTCATTTATTTTTGTTGTTGCTGTGATTGCCTTTGGGATACTCTTCATAAATTCTTTGCTTAGCCCTATGGCTAGAAGAGTTTTTACTACGTTTTTTTCCTAGAATTTTTATGGATTCATGCCTTATTTTAAAGTCTTTATTCCATCTTGAATTAATTTTTATATATGGTGAGATATAGAGGTCTTGCTTCATTTTTCTGCATGTGGCTATCCAATTTTTCCAGCACCATTTATTGAACAGGGGATTCTTTCCTTCATGTATGTTTTTGTCTGAGTTTTGAAGATCATTTTGTTGTAAGTGTATGGTTTTATTTCTGGGTTCTCTAACCTGTTGATTGATCCATGCATCTACCTTTATACCAGTACCATGCTATTTTGGTTAATATAGACTTGTAGTATAATTTGAAGTCAGGTAATATGAGGTCTCCAGATTTGTTCTTTTTGTTTAGGACTGTTTTGGCTATTTAAGCTTTTCAAAAAAATTCCATAAAAATTTCAGGATTTTTTTTTAATTCTGTGAAAAATAATATTGGTATTTTGATGGGAATTGCATTGAATCCGTAAATCACTTTAGGCAGTATAGACATTTTTACAATATTGGTTCTTCCATTCCATAATCATGGGATGTTTTTCCATTTGTTGGTGTCATCACTGATTTCTTTCATCAGTGTTTTGTACTTCTTGTTGTAGAGATCTTTCATCTCTTTGATTAAGTGTATTCCTAGGTATTTTATTTTTTCTGCAGCTATTGGAAATGGTATTGAGTCACTGATTTGACTCTCAGCTTGACTGTTACTAGTGTATAGAAATACTACTGATTTGTGTGCATTAATTTTATAAACTATGCCTTTACTAAATTTATTTATCAATTCTAGGAGTCTTTTAGAGGATGATTTTTACTTTTTTGAGACAGAGTTTTGGTCTGTTGCCAGGCTAGAGTGCAGTGGTATCATCATAGCTCACTGCAACTTCAAACGTCTTGGAGTCACCTGATCTGTCTGCCTTAGCCTACTGAACAGCTGGGACTACAGGTGTGTACCACCATGCTCTGGTAAGTTTTCTATTTTTTTTTTTTTTAATAGAGACAATGTCTTGCTATGTTGCTTAGGCTGGTTTCAAGGTCAAGCAATCCTTCTACCTCAGCCTTCTAAAGTGCCAGGATTATGGGAGTAAACCGCTGCACCTGGCCAATGTTTACTTTTAAGATGGGTGGGCCAGGCTATGAAAAACATCTCCAGAGGAGGAGACTATGTAATATATTTCTAAAGTAAAGGAAAGACTGAAAGAGAATTTAGAGACTGTCTAGTCCCAACTCAAATTAGAACCACTTGGGGAGCTTATAAAACCCCTCACTGAGATTCTGGTAGATCAAACTAGAGTAGGGCTTGGACATCGCTGTTTTTTAAAAGCGCCCCAGGAGATTCTAACATGAAGCCAATGTGAGAACTCTTGATACAGTTCAAACTTTTGCTGTACTTCTAAATTTCAGATGTAGGAAGATAATGTGACATTTGAATTTAATATATATATTTCTTGGCTAAATAACACACATTTAAGGTTGAAGCACAAAGTTAAAAATGTTAGTCACAAATTATTGCTGGAAGAGGAACCTCTCTGAGTATTCTGCACTCAAAGGAGTTCTTTCTATAAATGGCTTTCTGATGTCAGAAAACGGAAACAATTTGGAACTTCTTTTCCACATGAACTGAAGTGATTGTATATGGACTCCATGAGGGTGGATTATACAGAAGCCAATAATAGCTGAAGAGGTCCATGCTCTTCCGTTTGCATGAGCTGCCATCTGTGGTGGTGTTAGATGCTGACATTGTGATATTGTGGTGTTAGACAAAATCAACTCTGAGGAGGGGACAGTTGATAGACATTGAGTACCTACTTTGAGAACTTTTAGGTCCAGAGAAACTTTTATGCAGTCAGTCACATGGATCACGTGACAGTCCTTGTGAATCTACTGTATTCAGGGTAGCAAGGTGATATTTAACAAATATGCTTTTATTTATTTATTTATGTATTTATTTGTTTATTTTTAGAGACAGTGTCTTGCTCTGTCATTGGTAAGCTTTTAGATGAAAGAAAGAGATTTATCAGATTTTCAAAAAGAGACAAAATGTTCAATTGACTTGCTTTAAAAAACAGGAAAAAATCTTTATTAACAAAAATAAATATATAAATACTTAAGTCTGATAGTCTGGTGAATGAGAAGAAATAAATGAAAATTGAGTAGGAAGAATGAATCACAAAGTAGATACAGCAGCAGAAGACAGAGATGGAGAAGAGAATGTCCCTCAAGAAGAAGAGACCAGAGCACAGAAAGAGAAGAAAGAAAGAGACAAATAAATGGAAGGAACACGTCAAGCTTGCAGGTGAGTGTACCTATGATTTGGTAGCTGTTGAGCTCCATCACTGGTGAGCACTTCACTCTGGGGAGCTATTATACTTACAGCTGGAATAATCAAATTTTATTCCCAGGGAGAGGAGGTGATAAATACCTTCAAACCTGTAATTTAGGGCTTTAGTATCTGAGTTAGCACCACTGATGAATTCATAAGTCATTAAAAAGGCTAAATATAAACTCAGCCCCAAAGGATGAACTGAGGCCTACACACTGTTCATCCTTTCCCAGTGGATGGCCCCACTGGACTTGGGAAGGGTTGTTGCCTGAATAAAGTCAGGCTTCCACTTGGGTGGAGGAAGAAGGCACTGGAAGTGGGTGGGCAGTGAAGAGTGTCCACTACAGACAACTACTATGGGCAAAGGACTGGGTATGACATCAAGAGGAAAGGACAAAATGTCTTCTGTAAGTTTGGGGAGAGAGACAAGAAAATGAAAAAGTATAGCAAAAAGTCTTGAATGTCAAATAGAAGTGCAAACCACGAGGAGCCCTTTCCTTTTGGGGCATAGGGTTTAGAGGGGTTGGGGAGTTAGTCTGGCTGGTTATCTTGTAGAGTTCCTTTCTGTGGCTTATACTTCTGCTGCCCAGTGACCCTTGGGGAGGAGGCCAATTAGATGACCCCAGTGAGTGTCTTTAACCTTCCTTATCCTGGATGCTACATGCCCTTGAGGGCTGTTTCCCAATTCTTCCTCCCCCTTTTATTTTTTCTTTAACTTCTTCCCTATAGGTGTCCTCAGTGCCCTTTTGTTGTCCTGGCTCTATCTTGGAAAGTTCCATGTGTCTCCCGTCTATGAGTCTCATTCCATGTGTTCTCTCCCAGTGTTTTGTTGATTTCACTGCCTGCATTGTCAATAGATGCTGGACCCCATCTTCCGCTCAGCTCTGTTGGCCTTGCAGAGGAGAGGGGTGAGGACAATCCCATGAACGGGGGCAGCACTGGGAGAGGGAGAGAAATCATAAGGGGTTTCTACTGTTTGCCAGCCGACTTTCTCCATTGCCTGATTATCAGTGCTTCTTTATCAGAAATTTGATTATTTTCTTCCACATTTAAATGAAAAATTAATATTTTAATATTATTATCTTAACATACATTAAAATATTTCTTCCTAATATTTCTCAGGAATGACTTGGCTTTATTATGCTAAAGCAGCCTGTACCTGTCTTTCTTCTCTGGCATATACTGTGATATAGGGTATCTTCCCCTAAGCTCTTAATGGACAGCATCACACTCAAATTACTTCTCTTGAATCCCTAGCTTCAGGCCATGACCAGTGAAGGGAAGGATGGGAGTGGAAGCTAGAATGACCTGTAATCTGGTGACAGGACGCTTCCGGGAAGGAGGTGGCCTTTGGACTGGGCTTTAAAGAATGAGACGTGTTGCTATAAACATTCAAGTGCAGGTGTCTTTTTTGTAGATTGTCCTTTGATCTTTTGGGTAGATGCCCAGTAGTGGGATTGCTGGATCAAATGGTAGATCTACTTGTATCGCCTTAAGGTATTTCCATGTTGCTTTCCACAGAGGTTGAACTAGTTTGCAGTCCCACCAGCAGTGTAGGAGTGTTCCTATCTCTCCACATCCATGCCAACATTTATTGTTTTGGGACTTTTTGATAAAGGCCATTCTTACTGAAGATAAATGATATCTCATTGCGGTTTTGATTTGCATTTCCCTATACTCACCAGCAAATTGGTATTAACTGATCAGCACCTAAGTGGACACATAGGAATTACATTTATTGGGTATTGGGCAGGTGGGGGGGCGGGTACATACATACATAATGAGTGAGATGTGCACCGTCTGGGGGATGGTCCCGCTTGAAGCTCAGGCTTGTTGGGGGAGGGGGAGCAAGGGCATTATATGCAACCTTAAAATTTGTACCCCCATAATATGCTGAAATAAAAAAACATGAGACGTGTGATTAATGACACTGTGGGTGAGAATGGAGGGTCCTGGGGCTGAGGGGACAGTGGCTATAAAACATGGAGGCACAAAAGTATATATCCTGTGCAGGAAAAGTTATCCTTGAAGATTGAAATTACACTTTGATAATTTGTTGATGGTATCCTTAAATCTTTTCTTCCTTATCCTGGTATAAGATACTTCTTAGTGAAAATATGTTTAACTAAGTCTCTAGTAGGACAGGGACCCCCAATATTACTTTTTATTCTTGATGTGACTCTGTAGGCAGGAGTGACAAATGAAATTGGGTTTGATTAAGGCATTCTTTCCATTTAAAAATAAAGGTAAGTGGTGACACCGTGTTGTGAATCAACACCTGAGTGGAGATGGGGGTTGGCTGACAGGAGTGGGAGTACAAAGTAATTTTTACTGAGGAGAATTATGGCTAATAAAAGATATTTGATTTTAGTTGTGTCTTAATTCTTCATGTGCCAAATTAAAGTTCCAGGCTAAGAAATTAATTTCATATCCCGATGATTTCCCCACAGTATCAATCATTATATGGTAATTCTCTTAAAGCCTAGCAATATAAAACTACAAGTCATCCAAATTCTACATATTAAAACCTGGTTGTGTTTCTTTGCTGTCTCTTATTGCTTCTCATCCTTCTCTCTTGCCCCTCGAATACTTTACTGCCATGTGAAACGAAAGGAGCTAACAAGACACTTGGCCCTTGGGTTCCATGCAATGATCAGTTAAGATGCCCGTGGAAAATTTGGTACAATCCTTGGTGAGGTTTGGCGACAGCTGAGCAAGTGTTCTTCTGGCCTGTCTTTAGATGATAACAGAATATATGAAAGAAATTGTTGCTAAAATAAAAGGGGACACTACCTTAGCTCAGGACAGTTCCTTGGTGCCATGTTTTGTGCCTGCAGCATCTGGCTGGGGAAGGAGATGCTGAAAATGATGTGAAGCCCGTAGGTGGCTGTGGTCAATCAAAGACAGGCCAGTGTTGGCTTAATATTCTCTGAGATCATCAAAGGAACTATTATTAAATTATTACAAGGGACATTTCTCATTTAGTTGATTTCTTAGCTTAAATCTTGTAAATATGTGTTTATATCCTAGCTTTACATGAAAGGCCCAATTCATAAAATATATCTGTAAGGATATCTTAGGTATCATTTAGTCCAGATTATGGGACAAGCTTAGCGAATTGGAAGAAAATTCAGATTGCACTTAAAATCGCATTGGAAGAAAATTCAGATTGCACTTTAAAATTTTTTTATTTCAGCATATTACAGAAGTACAAATGTTTAGGATATATATAATATATAATATATTATATATATATATTGCCTTTGCCTCACCTGAGTCAGAGTTTTAAGCATGTCCATCCCTCAGACAGTGCACACTGCGCCCCTTGGGTGTGAATATACTCATCCCCTCCCCTCCCACCTGTTGGACACCGATGAATGTTACTACTATATGTATACATAAGTGTTGATCAGTTAATACCAATTTGATGGTGAGTACATGTGGTGCTTGTTTTTCCATTCTTGTGATACTTCACTTAGTAGAATGGGCTCCAGCTCTATCTAGGATAATGCAAGAGGTGCTAGATCACCATTGATTTTGTGGCTGAGTAGAACTCCATGGTATATGTATACCACATTTTATTAATCCACTTATGTACAGGTGGACACTTGAGTTGTTTCCACATCTTTGCAATTGTGAATTATGCTGCTATAAACATTCGAGTGCAGATGTCTTTATTATAGAATGTCTTTTTTTCCTTTGGGTAAATACCCAGTAATGGGATTGCTGGATCAAATGATAGTTCTACTTTTAGTTCTTTGAGGTATCTCCACCTCAGTCTCTTGAGTAGCTGATTATAGGCATGTGTCATTGCGTCCAGCTGATTTTTAAATTTTTTGTAGAGATGAGGTCTCACTATATTGCCCAGGCTGGTCTTGAACTCCTGGCCTCAAGTTATCCTGCTCCTTGGCTTCCCAAAGTGTTGGGATTACAGGTATGAGGCACTGGGCTTGGCCTGCTCATTTTTGAGTTGTCTGAGATTTCTTTTAACTGAATGTATGCATTTATTGCTATGATTTCTAGTTTTATATCACTGTGGCTGGAAAAGATACTTAATATGATTTCAATCTTAAGTTTGTTAGGACTTGTTTTGCCGCCCAATACATGATTTATCCTGGAGAACATTCTGTATACATTTGAAAAGAATGTGTACTATGCTGTTGTTGTATGGAATATTCTGTATTTGTTAGGTGCATTTGTCCTGTAGTGTTATTCAAGTCTTCTATTTCCTTAAAGATTTTCTATCTGGTTGATTTATCCATTGTTGAAAGTGGGGTATTGAAATCGCCTATAATTGCATTGCTTCTATCTCTCCCTTCAGTTCCGTTAACATTTGCTTTGTATATTTAGTTGCTCCATTGTTGAGTGCATACATATTTACAATTGGCATATTCTCTTGATGAATCGGCCCCTTTATCATTATATATTGACCTGTTTGTCTCTTGTGACAGATTTTGGCTAAAAGTCTATTTTGTCTGGTATAAGTATAGCCAACACTGTTTTCTTTTGGTTTCCATTTGCGTGGAATATCTTTTCCAGCCTTTCAATTTCAGCCTATGTGTGTCCTTAAGGCTAAAGTGAGTCTCTTGTAGGCAGTAGGCAGGTTAGATCTTGTTTTTTTAATCCATTCAACTGTTCTGTGTTTTTTGATTGAAGAATTTAATATATTTATAGTAATTATTGATAGGTAGAGAATCACTATTTCCATTTTGTTAATTGTTTTCTGAGTGTCTTGTAGATGTTTCCCCTCTTTTCTTCTCTTTCTTTGTGATTTGTTGATAATTTTTGTAGTGAATGCTTTGATTTTTTTCTTTCTCCTTTGTGTGTCTACTAGAGGTTTTTATCTTTATCGTGGGCTTTACATAAAACATATTTTTATCTTATATTTTAAGCTGATAACAACTTAACTTCAACCACATAACCTCAACAGCTTTACTTCACATTTTATGCTATTGATGTCACACTTTACATATTTTTATATCAGGTATCCATTAACAAATTATTGTAGCTACAGTTAGCTTTAATAGTTTTGTCTTCTTTTAATCTAGAGTTAAAAGCGATTTACATACCAGCATTACAGTATTATTCTGAATTTGCCTAAATATTTACCTTTACCTTTGAGTTCTATCTTTTCATTTGTTTATTCTTTCCACATTTTTACTTAGCATCTTTTTTTTTTAATTTTTTTTTATTTTGGCATATTATGGGGGTACAGATTTTAAGGTTTCAATAAATGCCCATTTCCCCCCCCTCCCCCCAAAAGTCTGAGTCTCCATCATGACCATCCTCCAGATGGTGCACATCTCACTCATTATGTATGTATATGCCCACCCCTCTCCCCCCTCCCCCCTCCCACCTGCCCAATACCCTATTACTGTAGTACCTATGTGTCCACTTAGGTGCTAAGCATCTTTTTTATTTTAATGTTAAAACCTTCCTTTATCATTTCTTGTAAGGGAGGTCTAATGGTGATGACCTGCCTCAGCTTTTGTTTGTCTGGGAATGTCTTTATCTCTCCTTCATTTCTGAATGATAGCTTTGCTGAGTGTGATATTTTTTGTTGGCTTTTTTTTTTTTTCTTTCAGTGTTTTGACTATACTACCCATTCTTTCCTGGCATGCAAGGTTTCTTTTGAGAAGTCTGCTGGTATCCTATGGAGGTTCCTTTATATGTGATGAGTCTCTTTTCTCTTATTGCTGTCAAGATTCTTTCTTTGTCTTTGACTTTTGAAAATTTGATTACAATGTGTTTTGGTGTATTTTTTTTTTGGTTGATCCTACTTGGCATCCTTTGTGCTTCATTAATCAGGGTGTCCATATCACTTCCAGATTTGAGAATTTCTAAGCTATTTCTTTAAATGAGCTTTCTGCCCCTTTATTTCTCTCTTCTTCTTTGGAAATTCCCATAATTCATATATTTGTTCATTTGATGGTATCCCATTGGTCTTGTATGCTCATTTACTCATTTTTATTCTGTTTTTTGAAGCATGAAATAAAATTTATTGAGGAAGAACAAGATAGATTTATAGAGCAAGAGCAAGATACATTTGCCACAGATGACAAACGAGCCCCCTGTCATAACAAGAGCTCCTTTTACTTTTTGTTTCCTTAATTGGCTAATTTTAAATGACCTGTCTTTGAGTTCACTGATTCTTTCTTCTGCATGACTGAGTTTGCTTTTGAAGCTCTTTATTGTATTTTTTTTAGTTCTGTCATTGTATACTTTAGCTCCAGGATTTCTGTTTAGTTCTTTTTTATGGTCTTTATTTCTGTATTAAACTTTCATTTTGTTCATGCATTGCTTTCCTGATATTGTTTGGCTGTCTGTGTTCTCTTGCATCTCACAGAGTTTAAGATGATTATTTAATTTTTTTTTCATAAAATTAATAGTTCTCGATTTCTTTGTGGTTAGTTACTGGAGCTATGTTAGTTTCCTTTGATAGTGTCATGTTTGCCCGGTTCTTTTTCTTACTCTTAGCCTTGTGTTGTTGTCTGTGCACTTGAAGCAGCAAACGTCTCTTTCAGTTGTTACAGGCTGATTTTGGCCGCTAAAGACCCTCCTCTCTTGTTATGTGCCCAGGCTGTTGAGATTGCCTCTGGGATCACAGTTGAGTCAGGTTGGACCTGGGTCACACAGCTGCTGCTGGTTCCACAGTAGTGTCCATGCTTGGCAGGCCTGACATGGTACCAGGGGGTCAAGCAGGTGGGTGTGCTGTTTGGTCCCTGAGAATACGGGACTATGTCTAAGACCTTGGCCAGTAGGGCTGGTACTGAGACCAGGGTTTGCTTCAGGGTCTGCAGTTGGTTCTGATAATGGACTAAAAGACTATTACTAGGTGTGTAGACAGATATGGCTCCCTCTGAGTCTCTAGGGGAGTTTTTACTGGGTCACTCACTGGGTAGATCTTTGGGCAAATGGGACTGGACTTGGACTGAAGCTGAGAAAGATCAACTGAGACACAGGGCTGCTTCAGGGGCCAGACCTGACTGAGGGCTGCAGTCCTCTCTTCAGAAGCCTCTAGATAGATGCACCTCCCGGTGAGTTCCTGGGCAAGCAGGACTTCCACTGGACCACAGCTACAGGGGGTTGGAGTTGAGTTACAGGACTGTGTCAGGATCTTCTGTGGGATCCAGGTTGGCACGCCTGCCTACTGGGACTCAGATGGGTGTGACTTCCAGTGGGTCCCTGTGTGGGTCCAGATACTCTCAGACTTTAGCTGAGAGGGGTTGGAGCCACACTACAGATCCATTTAAAGATCTGCTGTGGGATTGTGGTTGGCAAGGCCGTCTCCCGGGCATGGACGGGTGTGATTGCTAGCAGCCTGGGTGGGTAAGCCTGTTCTGACGCTACAGCTGAGAGGGGCTGGAGCTGGGTTATAGGGTTGTTTCAGGGTCTGCTTGTGACTTACATTGGCGAGTCACAGACCAGTGTTGTTTCTAGTGGATCCCTGGGGAGCATGGCTGCTCTGAGAAGCTTTTTTCTTTTTAATTTTCATTATTTTTGTTCCTTAGAACGTTATGGTTAAAAATTTAATCAAACGTTGATCTCTCCTCAGATGAAACAGATCCATCCAATAATAGCACATTGACATATGTGATTTAAAGTAATCTCTGCTTTTACTGCAAACAGAAAAGAAATAAAGGATCTATGGGCACAAAATTAATTGGTCTGCATCAAGTTGCATTGACATTTAAAGCAAATTTATCTTTGTATTATGATTATATTCTCCATTATTTGAAAATTTTGAGATATATTTTAGATTTAGTATTGTGATTTTCTATTGTCAACCAGATCATTATTTGCTATTTGTTGAATATTAACCTCAAAAAAATGTATTGCCTCTTTTTGGTGAAAAAGACTTTTACTCCTTATAATATAGATAGGCTTTTATTTCTTAGAAAAGATATCTTACATTCCACATTTAATTTTGAAAATAATATAATGATATGGCTAATATTACTGATTATTTTATTAAATCATTAAATGTTAGTGTTCCAAATTTGGTAGTTTAAAACATTGTGAACTGATTCAGAAAATTTTGTGCAATCACAATTTTAATTGGGCTTCCTACTCTTATTAATTCCATTTCACTTCAGATTCTTTAGAGAACATAAGTATATTCCCAATCCCCAATATAGATTTCCAAAAGAAAAGAGGGAAAATGTTGTGTTTCTTTTATATCTATCTCTAATTTCTTTTAGGCTCTGCAAAGGTTCAGTTTTGTCCAGGTGGTTGTTTTGAAGCATACTGTGCTTTCAGAATCTCTTGAAATATTTACAGGTGGTGAATCTGCAGCCAAAACAGCACCTGCAGAACTTAGACTTTGTCTAAATTTGGAAGTCAGAACTAAGGACTGGCGATTTGGATAGTTCTAAGGGAATATGACTTTCGGAAGAAGATTTCAGAAATTTGAAGTGAAAGCTTGAATCATATTTACAATCTAATTGCTAGAGTTCTTACACAGTGCATTTTATTATAGTTATTATAAAATTGTGTATTTTTAAAATAACATGTCAGATTACCAATCTTTTTGGTGAGTAAGAGCTTTTGTAAATGTTACAGATTTGCAAAACTGTAACTATAAGTTAACTTGGGGCCTAAATTAAGGAGCTCCGTACTCAGTACCCAGCAGGTCAGGACTTGTCTCTGTTTTATCCTCCACCCACTGTGTGCTAGTAAAGCCTTTAACATCTGGCTCACCAAAAATATGTAAATAAATAAAAGCCCAATTTGTAGCATTTGCCAATTCCCACATAAATACACCCTTTATTAAAAGGAAATAAGGAACTATGTACAAGTTTATGCCTATAAACCCAACAACTTAAATAAAATATACAAATTCCTTGAAAGACACAAACTACTAAATATCATTCAAGAAGAAATAGATAACCTGAATAGCTCTATATCTATTTAAGCAATGCATTTTTAGTTAAAAACTCTCTCACAAAGAAAACTCCAGGTTCGGATGACTTCACTGGTGAATTCTATTAAATAACTGTCATTTAAAACAGAAATATTACCAATTCTACACAAACTCTTCCAGAAAATTGAAGACCAAATTGTAGGATTTATAACATAGGTGGAAGTTATATGTATGACCACAAAAGCACAAGGGCCAGGAGTCAAGAGATGAAAGTATACTGTTAAAAGATTCTTATATATGAATATGAAATAGTATAATATCACTTGAAGGTTGACTGTGTTAAGTTAAACAACCAAAGCAACCACTAAATTAACACAGCAAAGTGTGATAGTAATTCAACTTATTCTCGTAATGTCATAGCTTTTCTCTACTACTTGGGAGCACTTCCAACATCACTTGTAGCACTTCGTATGGGTCCCATGGTGTTACTCAAGTTTTATGGTATTGCACTTACCACGATGAAAGATATAGGACAAACGTGAGAGATCACTTTTTACTGCAATATGCAATTTACTAGAGAGGAACTTCTCACATGGAAATGATTAGTGTAACACAACATTTTAAGCAGATACTTGCAAAGTTTGAGCTCACTGCAATAGCAACAGCAGGTGGCTACAAAATTATTATAGTAGTACACTATGTACTATAGCTAATTTTATGCAGTTAAGATTTAATACTGCATCTTTACATTTCTCTTAACTTCCAGTAGCACTATGTAGTTTGTATTTGTAAGTTTTGATAAATTTTAATTTTTATAATGGATTTGTGTATATTTTATGGCAGTAAATGATAAGACAATTATCTATATATATTGTATGCATTTATGATATACCTAAATTTTTCTGAGTTTTTGATATTTCTAGGCTACAAAATTCATTTGTAAGTTTTTTCAAATTGTCAAAAATCTCCAAAAGTTTTCCAATACATTTATTGAAAAAGAATCCATGTATAAGTGGACCTGTGCAGTTCAAACTCATGTTGTTCAAAGGTCAACTGTAGTTTCTTTTGCAATGCCTATTCTGCCATTAATTCCATCCAATATATACTTTGTATATATATATATTTCATCTCAGACACTTTAGTTTTTATTTCTAGAAGCTTGATTTGGATCTTTTAAATATCTTTTATGTCTCTATTTAACATGTTTAATGTTTTTCAAGCTTTTTGAACATAAAGTAACTGTTTTAGTGCCCTTGTCTAATAATTCATTTTTATTTCCCCTGTCTACTAATTATATCATCTGTGCAATTTCTGGGCTGGTTTTGATTGGTTAATTTTTTTTCTCCGATTAATAATTATGGGTCATTGGCTCCCTTTTCACATGCCTCACAGTTTTTTATTAGAATTTAACATCATGAATTTTACCTTTTTGGATGCTGGTATTCCTATAAATATTCTTGCATTTTGGGAAGCCATTAAGTTACTTGGAGGCAGTGACACAGTATTTATTTTAAAGTTTGGTTAGATGATATCAGAGCAGTGTGTGGTCTTGGCCTAATTTCTACCCACTATTTGAGGCAAAAATCTCTGCAAGTATTCTACCTAGTGTTTTATAAATGATTAGGTTTTTCTCTGTTGGCTTGTGGGAACAACAGTTATTTCTGGTTTTGTGTGAAGTCCAGGTACTGTTCCTTCTCATTCTTTCAGGTGGTTCTTTCCCCAGGCTCAGAGAGTTTCCTCACATGCATGATCAGTACTTAGCTGAAAACTCAGAAAGGAACCTCCTTTAGAAAGGAACCTCTGCAGATCTCTGAAGCTGTATCTCTCTGCAGTTCTCTCCTTGCCAGTACTCTGACCACCAAACCCTAGCCACCTTGGCCTCACCAACATAGCAGCTCCATCTTCTCAAGTCTGAATGACTGCTGGACTCTGCCTCGGTTCCTCCTTTTGTGACATTCCCAAGAAACTTTTCTAGGCAGTAATCTGGGAAATCCTAAAACTCCTATTATTTATTTCTTATCTCTCAGGAATCATTGTCTTTTTCATGATCTTTTGAAAACTGTTATTCATTTATTTTATCTGTTTTTTTAAACTTTTTTTTTTTTCATATGAGAAGAAAAATTTGGTTCCTCCATCTTGGCCAGAGTGAAAACCAAGAGTCACTTTTGATCTAATTTGTTCCCACCAACAGCATTCTCCCATCCCTGTTCTCTAGAAGAAGTTGTTGTCTTGGGACTATTTCTTTATTGCAAAATAACCCCTGATGATCTCTGCCTTCTGATACTCACCTCTTTTGCAGTCCTCTCCTGTATTGTATTTTGTTTGGTATACAGCATATGGCTGATGGATGAAGGAACAGTAATCTTTCTTCTCAGGTTAAGAATGACTGCAATTTCCATCTTGGGTGTCTCTCACCTCTACCTCCCAGATCACTTACTCTGGAGGAAGCCGTATTGTGATGATCTCTGTGGAGGGTCCCACATTGTGAGGAACTGAAGCTTCCTGCTAATGGCTACATGAGTGAGATTGAAAGCTTACTCTCCAGGCACAGTCAAACCTTGACATGATTTCATCACTGGAAGGCTACGACCTCATGAGAGACTCTGAGCTATAGCTGCCCAGCTAACCACTCCCACATTCATGCCCCTCAAACTCTGTGAGATAATGAATGCTTGGTATTTTAAGCTGCTAAGGTTTGGGGTAATTAGTTACACAGCAACAGATAACTAATACATTGATTCAATAACAGATACTTCATCCCAGGGATGCAGGGATGGTTCAACATACGTAAATCTATAAACGCAATTCACCACATAAACAGAAGCAAAAACAAAGACCACATGATTCTTTCAATAGATGCAGAAAAAGCTTTTGACAAAATTCAACACCCTTTCATGATACGAACACTTAAGAAAATAGGCATAGAAGGGACATACCTAAAAATGATACAAGCCATATATGACAGACCCATAGCCAACATCATACTGAATGGGGAAAGATTGAAATCATTCCCACTTAGAACTGGAACCAGACAAGGCTGCCCACTATCTCCACTTCTGTTCAACATAGTGCTGGAAGTCTTGGCTACAGCAATCAGACAGGAAAATGGAATCAAAGGTATCCAAATAGGGGCAGAAGAGATCAAACTTTCACTGTTTGCTGATGATATGATATTGTATCTAGAAAACCCCAAGGATTCAACCAAGAAACTCCTGGAACTGATCAATGAATTTAGTCAAGTCTCAGGATACAAAATTAATACACAGAAATCAGAGGCATTCATATACGCCAACAACAATCTAATTGAGAACCAAATCAAAGACTCAATTCCCTTCACAATAGCAACAAAGAAATTAAAGTACCTAGGAATATATTTAACCAAAGAGGTAAAAGACCTCTACAGGGAGAACTATGAAACACTGAGGAAGGAAATAGCAGAGGATGTAAACAGATGGAAATCCATACCATGCTCGTGGATCGGCAGACTCAATATCATCAAAATGTCTATACTACCCAAACTGATCTACAGATTCAATGCAATACCTATTAAAATCCCATCAACATTCTTCACAGATATAGAAAAAATAATTTTACGCTTCATATGGAACCAAAGAAGACCCCGAATATCAAGAGCAATTCTAGGCAACAAAAACAAAATGGGAGGCATTAATATGCCAGATATCAAACTATACTACAAAGCTGTAGTAATTAAAACAATATGGTATTGGCACAAAAACAGGAATATAGACCAGTGGAACAGATGTGAGAATCCTGATATAAAACCATCCTCATATAGCCATCTCATCTTTGACAAAGCAGACAAAAACATACGCTGGGGAAAAGAATCCCTCTTCAATAAATGGTGCTGGGAAAACTGGATAGCCACCTGTAGAAGGCTAAAACAGGACCCACACCTTTCACCTCTCACAAAAACCAACTCACGCTGGATAACAGACTTAAACCTAAGATATGAAACTATTAGAACTCTAGAGGAAAAAGTTGGAAACACTCTCCTAGACATCGGCCTGGGCAAAGAGTTTATGAAGAAGTCCCCAAAGGCAATCACAGCAGCAACAAAAATAAATAAATGGGACATGATCAAACTACAAAGCTTCTGCACAGCCAAAGAAATAGTCATGAAAGTAAACAGACAACCTACAGAATGGGAGAAAATTTTTGCATCCTATGCATCCGATAAGGGACTCATAACTAGAATATACTTAGAACTCACGAAAATTAGGAAGAAAAAATCAAATAACCCCATTAAAAAGTGGGCAAAGGACTTGAACAGAAATTTTTCTAAAGAAGACAGAAGAATGGCCAACAAACATATGAAGAAATGCTCAACATCTCTAATTATCAGGGAAATGCAAATCAAAACCACAATGAGATATCACTTAACCCCAGTGAGAATGGCCTTTATCAAAAAATCTCCAAACAATAAATGCTGGCGTGGTTGCGGAGAGAGAGGAACACTCCTACACTGCTGGTGGGACTGCAAACTAGTTCAACCTCTGTGGAAAGCAATATGGAGATACCTTAAAGCGATACAAGTGAATCTACCCTTTGATCCAGCAATCCCATTGCTGGGCATCTACCCAAATGATCCAGTGACACTCTACAAAAAAGACACCTGCACTCGAATGTTTATAGCAGCACAATTCATAATTGCAAGGCTGTGGAAACAGCCCAAGTGCCCATCAATCAAAGAATGGATTAATAAAATGTGGTATATGTACACCATGGAGTACTATTCAGCTCTAACAAACAATGGTGATATAGCACACCTTATATTTTCCTGGTTAGAGCTGGAACCCATACTACTAAGTGAAGTATCCCAAGATTGGAAAAACAAGCACCAGATATATTCTCCAGCAAACTTGTATTAACTGAGTAGCACCTAAGTGGACACATAGGTGCTACAGTAATAGGGTATTGGGCAGGTGGGAGGGGGGAGGGGGGCGGGTATATACATACATAGTGAGTGAGATGTGCACCATCTGGGGGATGGTCATGCTGGAGACTCAGACTTTTGGGGGGAGGGGGGGAAATGGGCATTTATTGAAGCCTTAAAATCTGTACCCCCATAATATGCCAAAATAAAAAAAATAATTAAAAAAAAAATAACAGATACTGATGACAGGTTGTGGGATGTTCACCATGCCTACAGGAGGAAGTCTAGTTTCCTAAATATGATACCCAGAGTTTTTTATTATCTCCTTTCTATCACTTCAACTTCTAATTTTACTGCACAAGATCGTCAAAGCTGCTTCACTCATCGTAACTTATTGGCATTTCTCAAATAAACCATGCAACTTTTGACTTTACATATATCCTTCCCTCAATCTTTACTCTTTTGTTTGCTTGCTGAATATCCTGCTCATCCTTTAAGACTCCCAATAAACATCACATCATTCTTGACTTTGCCAGAATGATTTGTGTCTTTTTTCACTGCTTAGGATTCCCATTTCAAGCCACTAAACCCTACAGTCTGCTTAACATTCTTCATATTTCAAGGCAAATTACTTCAAAGGTTGCTTTCTTCATGAAATTTATCCCCTTGTCAATGTAGAATTAAACCCTCATTGCCTTGGATACTCACCGTAATCTGTATACATTCTGTCAGAGCATGCATGGCACACTTTATTCTTGCTTCATTGCTTGTTTTATGCTTCTTTTCATTTGTTAGGCTTTAATTCCCACGAAAGCATTGATGACTTCTCATTCTTTGTGACTTCAAAGAATAGTACTTGGCATATAGTAGGAGCCTAATAAATGTTGGTTGAAGAAATTTATTGTTCTTAGCTTTATTTCCTTTTGGACCAATGTTTATTATATAAGATCATAGTTTTGCCTTTTAAAAAGTAGTCAGAGCCTTTTATTTAAAACTTTATTATTTATTTCTAATTTTATGGCATTATCATCAGAATGTGTAATTTAGTCTTTAAAATATTTATTGAGTTTTTCTCTGAATTGCCACTCAAATTGGAAAAATTAGAAATTTTCCAAAGTTTTCAAAATACTGTTTACTTTTTATAAACATTCTAGAGCATTTGAAAGGACACTATATTCTTTGTAGGAAATATAATGTGTATGTGTTTAAAATGTTAGTAATTGTCCTCACATATGCATTTATTATAATGCTATAGACTATGAGGAATATGTCTCCCATTATACTTATAATTCTGCTAGTTTCTCCTTATATTTATATTAGGTTGTGTTTGGTACATTTTAATACTATGTTATTTAGTACATTATAGTTCATATCTCATATCTTTTTAGCAAACTAAAACAATCATCTGTGTATTATTTATTTATTTACTGGCTGTTATTGTTTGGCCTGGAATTCATATTTTTATATGGTATGATTGTTGATTATATTTAGGCAAATACCTGCCTGTACTTGGGTGATAATGAGAGGTTGTCTAAGCTTGAAAATGAGATTGGCTAATGAGAGTTAAGCTTCAAAATACTCATAATAGTTCAAAGCAATAATATAGAATTTCAACTTAAAGAGAGAATTAAATTCTCTCTTAAAGAGAGAATTAAAGAGTTCTGTCTAGAAATGACTTTCTAGACAGAACATTTTAACTTTTGTGTCATTAATTTTGATTCATGTTTTATTATTCTGAAGTAAATTTCAAATTAGAGTTTATGAAACAGTTACATGGCACAATAATTTGCACTGAAAGAAGATGTTTTACTTTGGTAATGCCCCTTTTTGTGTATTGCGTTATTTTATAGAGCATTAGCTACTTGACTTAACAGTTTAGCAGAAGAGTATAGAGCTGAAATATTAGAAAACAATTGATAATCCACTAGAAATGGGATTGAAGCATCTTTAAAATTATAATGAATACATTGGAAAAGATTATGTGATGAACACCTGATTTACTTAGTATTTTTAGTGTATCTCAGGGTCATATATGGAGAGGTATGTTGGCACTTGGTTGAACAGTTGCATTGATATTTAATTTGGTTGATTTTGTTCATATCTATAGTTCCAAATGTAAAAATAAATGCTCATAAAAGTGCAATATTAGCACCTTATTTTACTTTGTAGTAGTTCTTTAGAGTGTTTTGAGTCTTAAAATGCTTTTGATTTAAAGTGAATGGAATAACCTATTTTTTCTTATTGTAAATAATCTAAGAATAGAAAATGATGGAAATATCTGTATTTGTCTATCATTGGCCAGTAATTTTTATGAGCACTTTCTCCTAATTGATAAAAACTGTAAATAGTAAATAGTCATCTCTGTACCCACAATGTTCTCCTATTCCTCTAAAAATACTTCTGTGAAATCTTTAATACGTTTTAGTTATACTCTATGGATCAGTTATTTTAAAAAGCCAATACTTGCCAAGAATGAAAAGGTCCCAAATGGGAGAAAGGGTTTAAAAGATTGAAACTGATTAAAGGAACAAATATATGATATATAGTAACAATATAGTAGCTAGTAATCAGATTTTAACCACCTATTGGGGCTCTTCTGTGTAAGCCAGTGTCCTTTGAAAATATCATTATTTCACAATATATATTATTTACATGTTCATGTTATTTTATGATAGTTTATGAGGATTAGGCTAAAACATACGAGAAAAAATTAAATGAAACTTTAGTGTAATCTGGGAAATCTACTTTTGTGGGTTACTTCATTCCATGATGGTACACAAATGAATTGCTGCACAGGTAAATTCACATTGTGCCTCTTTCTATGCAGTGTGCTGTCTCCTTAGGTGCCATCCCATTATACTGCAGGATGCAAACTTTTCTGTTGTCTTCACCTTTTTGGAGCCCAGTCAGGTGGAAATAAACTGAGGTTTGGTGACATTATTAATGGAGATGGGTCAGCAGATTCCATCCACAGCAGAACTGTTCTAAATCTTTGGCCAGAATCCAGACTAAATCATAACTTAGATTTGTAGATTTGAATGAATTTAAGAGCTAAAATAAAAAACAAAAACATATACATTTTTATACTTCTAACTATAGAAGGAACAGAGAATTGGTTTTTTATATCTGTAATTTTATTTGAAAAATATATTTCATAGTACAACACTTTGTCTTATGTGTTGATTGAGCACTTTTTATTTTAAGCAATACAAACATTTTAATATATTTTCTTGAACCACTGGCTCTGGAACATCACAGACATTTAATTTTGTACTTGAAAGCTGAAGTGACTGGATTTTCAAAATTACAGAATAAAATCTTACTGCATTTTAAGATACATTTTTAGCAAAATAGGAAATACTTTTAAATTATGTTCCTATTTTGTGAGAACCAACAGTACAGAGTGCCATTGTAGTATATTTTATTAATAAAATAAATTCTCTTATCTGATACCTTATTTCAGTTTATTACAGAGTGTAAACAAGTAAGAATTATAAGTCTTGCCATACACACATTCACACACACATACACACACTTTTTAAAATTAAAACCCTGCATCCTTTGGGATTGCATAGTGTTAAATAAATTGGTGAGTTTTTCCTAGCAATTAACATAGTTAGCACCCAGCTCTTACTAAGAGTTCAATAAAGATTTGTTAAGTGATTTATTCTTTTAATTTCTGAAAGCATTTGTTAAATGGAATAGGTAAAGATTTGAGAAGATTGAAATATTATTTTAAACCATGAAAGTTGGGGTGGGATGTTTTGAGATCATCTAATTCTGATTTTGATTTGATCATCTAATTCAAGTGCCATGAATTTGCCACTAATATGAGAAATTTTAGACGGTGTATGGCAATTTTCTTGAATTAAAAAAATTTCCTCCAAATGTTATTAGAGTTAGTTTGAGTTACATAATCAAAATAAAATACTAATTTATGTGGACAGACTCCTTTCTAAACTTTTTGTAAAAATTTGACTTTTTTGTTAAACCAGAGCACAGTATTATGTTCCTACTTTTACAGATATTTGTTGAAATTCAAGGAGCCATAGAGTTAATATTTAGTTTGAACATTTTCCCTAACCAATAAGATTCATTTCAGTTTCCTGTGCATATTACAATTACACTCAGCTCAGCTTGCCTACTAATTGAGTTACTTATTTAAATGGCAGAATGGCTTCCTAATAACTTCTTTAATTATTTAGCGATTTAATAGAGCTCAATCTTCTTGTCTAGAAAATAGTGACATTAAAACTGTTAGCGTGTGAACCTAGGTGCTAGTATTATTTCTAGTTAATGACACTAACCCAGAATCTCTAGTAATGCTTTCATATTTGTATTTCATGTGTTTTCTTTGCCTTTGTGTTACCTCAGTTCAAAATTCAAAGCCTGGATATGTTGACATAGGTCATCGTTAATGACTAAAATCATGGCTTAGCCCTAGACTCATTTATTTTGAATTAGGCAAGATTGGCACCATCCTGCACAGATGAATGGCTTTTGACTAAATGTGCTGAGTTCTCCTCAACAGAAAACTGCTTCCTCCACCCCACTGAACAAACACTGCCGCTTTTATTACCGATCATTAATGGTTAGACATGAAGCTGGCTGTCCTCTTGATGTCACCCTAGTAATTACATATTCACTTACTACATCCACTGCTAACAAATAGGCTTTGTTTCTGGTCTACTTGTGATCATTTCCAGATAACAATATGCAGCCAGATTGTTCCTGAACCTTGACCCTGTGATATTGCTTTTTTTGTGTCATCTTGTTTGTTAATTCATTCCTTGATTACACAGCTCTTATGCCTAGTACGTTTTTATCATACCCTGCAGCAAACTTCCATTATCCTTTTAGCCCAAAGCTCACGTATGTGCTTTGTCAGAGTCAGTTTGGTAGTGGCTACATCACCATCTAGCAATACGGTAACAAGGCTCTTAAACAGAATGGGGAAGGGAATGTTGGGCTATATTCTTAGTTTTTTACATCCCAGAGACTTGGCAAGGGGAGAAGCTATGCTCACTGTCTGTTCACAGCCAAGTGTTTTTAGAATCGTGGACTTTTCTTTTTTGGAGTTCTTTATACTATGGACCCATTGGAAAGCTGATAAAACAGATTGCCTGTAAGAGAGTCAATATAAAAATAGTCTGCAAGAATGCATGCCACCATCTGTGTTGTCTTATCTGGAAATCGTATCCCTGTCTCAGATTGACTTTCAAATTAATATGCTTATAAATATTAATTGATGGGAAGAAATTAGAAAAAGTATAAAAGTGTGTGTGAATATTATATATATATATACACACACACACACACATATATATTTTAACACATATATAGTTTTGGATGAGAATTTCTTCTAAATTGGCAGATAATTCAATTTGCAGGTTCCTTTTGAAATATGTATTAATCAAAGTACATATGAGAGTTTAAAGAATATTCTTTTTTATGATAGCAGTTTTGCAAGTTGTAAGTCAAAGGTTAAGGATGGAGACACCCATCAGCTATAGCATGCTTGATGACGCACAAAGCACTTAGAAATGCATTTCCTTCTGAACAATAAATGAATGTCCACATGGCTATCACCTACCAGGATGCTAGCTTATCCTAGAGCATAGAGCGAGTATAGAGGGGGAATTTATTTATTAGGCAAAGAAGAAAACGGAGGGCTAATGTGGTATATGGGAAAAAAGCATTACTTAACCCAAACAAGGGTTGATTTGAAGTAAAACAAACAGGAAAATGTGATTACATTTGGCCCAAGTTGCTGTTCTAGTAAAAGTGGATCCTATTTCCCTTCTAAAATGCCCCATCCCCTAGCCTTTGGTAAGACATCAGCAGCAATGCATCCCAGAAGTTCTCTTTGTTTTCATTTATTGACAAAAGCTTCACACTTGGAGAAAAATCTCTCTGCAAACTGTGTTACATAGTGCTTATTTTGAGTTTTCCCATGAGTTTTTCTAATTAAAGTGGTTTTCTTTAGCCTAATATTTGTAGGGGGGAAATATTTGAAAATGAAGTTTGATAATCTCTTGCTCCTTTCTTCACACACTCTCATTTTCTCCATTGTGTAACGTACTTTTAATCGGGTGACTTGAGAGAGGTGGTTCTGGGAGCGGTGGCATGGAGCAAAGGCACTAGAACATCCACAGAGTCTTCTTCGTTTTCTAGATGGAGCAACTGAGCTAGGTTAAAGGTTAATTTTTTCCTTCAAGCAGCTCTCTATCGTGGGCTGCTGCAATCATGCCGGGAAGGACTGTCCATCCAAAGGAAACTCTGCTTGCATAGATCATTGTAAAAGAGGGACAAAATCCTTAGTTCCACAATTAGAGTCTAAAGGGGCAACACAGCAAACTCAGCACACATCAGTGGGTAAATGACTCTTATCAAGTCACATTAACAACACAGTAACTGCCATATGAGTTGTATTAAACTCACGCCAGTTTTCAGCTTGGGGCCTCGTGAAGCAAAACCTGGGCAAAACCCTGCAGTTGGTTGGTGAAGACATTATTTGTTGATGTTCTTATTGTTACAATTAATATTGACAATTTAATTCTAAAAACATGGATTAAATGAATGGAAGTCAATAAATTTCATTTTTCTTCTTATGTTTACCTTTAAATTACACTTAAGCCTGACAAATCAAGAAAAACACTTTACTCTTATGAACTATTTTTAAAGTTTTCACGTTACTTTTTACACTACTAATTTCAAGTTTTTATATTAAAAACATAGAAAACAATAAAAAATAAAATTTTTTTTTCACTAAATTAGAAAGGATCATTTTGTTTTCAAAGTTTTTATTCTATATTCATAATAAAACACCATGGCCTAAAGGAAAATTTTTTTTCTAGTATGACAGTCGGTGTGTTAAGTACTGACAGCATGAACCCTGGGTTCTTGAAGGGGGCCAGTTAAGGGGCCTGTAGTGGGGAAAGTGCAAAAAGGGAGTGTGAGATACCCCGAGAGCATTTCCATAAATATGCTTATTCATATTCCAATATACCAATTTATAGTATCCTCTGGTCAGAAAAATAAATGAAAAAATTCCTCCAAGTAGATGTGATGGGAATATGTGTGTATGAGAGACTGAGACAGAGAGAGAGAGAGAGAGAGAGAGAGAGAGAGAGAGAGAGAGAGAGAGAGAGAGAGAGATCCAGGTAGGATGTCACTATATAAACAAGTTAAGAAAATGCTTCTCCAGAACAAATCATATGTCCTGTTGTAAATGTAAAATGTATGATGTATTAGGTGGGACAAGCTGTTCAAGAACCTAAATCACCATCTTCCAACCTGCACCCCAACTTGTGCAGGTGGAGCCTGCTGCCTCATCTCTACCTGCAGACAGCAGCGGGAGACCAGGGGTAGGAAATGTCTCTCATCCCCCCCTTGGGGGTGTCCGCATCTGCAGAAGAGCCCCAGGGTGCCCCGTGCGGAACTGGAGCCTGGTCCTTGGCCTGCCCTAAGGAGTCTCCTTTCCAGCTGCTGTGTTCTTCCTGCACTATCTCACACCTCCCCGTCATCTTCACGCCTGTAGTCATATCGTGTGACAGCAGTCTCCTGCCCGGTTGCACATTAGAATAACCAGGGGAGTTTTCAGAAATGCCAATGCTTTGGAACTCTTGGATCAGGGTTTCTGGTGGCAGTCTGGACTTTGTGTCTTTCAAAAGCTCCCCAGGTAAGTCTAGCGTATAGTAAGGCTGAGAATCATTGTGCATGTGTGTCTTTAAAAATTCCCATAGGCACAGGCAAATCTAGTTAATAATAGTCAAGGATAATATCTTGTTTACCGAAAGGAGAAAAAGTACATTAATATTTTGAAGTAATGCATATGAAAGGTATTTTTATGTTTAAAACCATTAAAATTTATTTTTAAATTGTGGCAAGTTTCATTAAATAAAATTAATAGATGACTGGGGGTTAATTGACCATGGAAGGAAAAACCTACACATATAGCTTTCATATAAATATTTTATAAGATGATTTATATATAGTAGTTATAGAGGGAGTAATAGTTTCATATTTTGATTAACTAAAGATGCCTTAGGTTGAATTCATTAAATATTAACAGTACTGAATGCAACTAATTGCCATAAAACTAGATATTTCACTGTGTGAATGTGATGTATACACAAACCAATTTATCTAAATGACATTATTATGTAAAAGAATATGACATGTGTCCAGAAGAAGCTTGCTAACAGATTTATTTAAGCTTTCTTTTATTCTTATTGTTGGTTAAATGTCTTGAAAAAAAATGTTCAAAAATACTTTTAATAAAGATGGGAATTTTATTTTTAAAGATAAATACATGCCTACAGTGAAAGCATCTATCTCTATATATCTACCTATCAATCTATCTATATTAAATTTAAATATCATTCCAATATAAAGTGTTTATGAGGCAATATTTGACATAGGGCAATGAGGTAAAGCAGGTTGGGAATAAGCACCACTGTAATTTTAGGTAAAATAAATATAGATTTAAAATGTGTCTCAAACAAATTCTTTATGGAGGTCCATATGTAAAGAATATTCCTTTGTTTATGAGATGCCTTATGATAGCAGAGCTAGATGTGAGATGGGAACCAGATGTCTTCTGGTTCTTCCTGGCAGAAAGAGGAGGATGAGAAGGGAAAAGGAGACCCATTTTCCATGGCACGGTGGTGGGAACCGGCTGGGGTGTAGGCCTGCCTGACAGCAGGCAAGACGCAGGGTGTAGTGGGCAGCTCGGCTGTGACGGAGGCAACCACTGACTCAGGGTTTCTGTCTGGAGCCCAGGCTGGAGGAGGACACAAGGATCGGTGGACAGGCAACCAGGGGAGAGTTCACAGATGGGGCTCCAGGGAATGGCAGCGTCAGACAGCTTCATGGGGCTTGAGGGAAAAGCCCCTGCTCAGGAACTGCAGCGTATGAGGTGGGAACGGTGGAGGTGGGAGGCGAGAACAGCTCAAAGGCCCCTATGGGAACAAGGAATGGACGAAAAAGGACACTTCCTGAGCAGCATCCCATACTTCGTCCAGACCAATGGGCTGAGGCAATTGACATTGTGCCTGGAAGTGGGCAGATTGTCTTCGAGGGACGCGAGGTGGAGTCTTTGTGACCTGAGAACAGATAGCCAGCTGTGAGGAGCTGGAGAGGCAGGCAATGAATGGGCTCAGGGCTGACCCGTCTGTAAAAGGTGGCTTTAGGCTCATAGCTGAAGCTGCTTTAAAAGAAATTATTATTTTTTAGAGCTGGGTCTTGTTATGTTGGCCTTGAACTCCTGGGCACAAGCAATCCCCCCATCTCTACTCAGCCTCCTGAGTAGCTGGGAATACAGGCAAAAGCTTTTGTGACCTGCTGAAGCTGCTTTTTGCAGCCTGGCCTTATTGGCCTCTTTACCCAAGGTGGCTCTGTGCCTTCCCCAGGGCAAACCATTTCTCTGATTGCAGGATGCCACACGAGTCTCTTGCATCTTGTTTTCTCCAGATTGTCATAGACATGCTATATATTCTTTAAAGAGGGGATGGAAGGAAATTTCCTTCTCCCTCTTTTTTCTAGTAACAGATACTTCCAGGGGCTCATGAGAGATGTGAAAGCAAATAATGAGAACATTCATTTAACACATATATTGAGTGATTACCATGTGCCACCTTGGAGGCTATAATGGTGAGCAAAACAGATGTAGTTTCTGCCCCCTACAGAGCTTGAAATCTCATGGAAAGACAGTCAATTATCAAATAATCACTCAGATACATAAGTTATTATCCATGGTAACTGGTACCAGAAAAGTGACACCTAATATGAATATATGCCTGAAATGGGGATTAAAATGTCACAGTCCATTGTGGGGCTATTAGTTTTCTATTGCTGTGTAACAAATTATCACAAACTCAATGGCTTAAAACAACACGTATGTATCATTTCAGTTTCTGTGGGTCTACAGTCTGGGCATATTTCACTGGATTCTCTGCTCAGGGTCTCACCAGGGTATAAGCAGGTGTCAGATGGGGGCTGTGATTTCACATGGAGCTTGAGGTTCTCTTTCCTGCCCATTGGTTATTGGTGAAACCTAATTCCTAGAAATTATGAGACTAAGGTTCTTGCTTTCTTGCTGGCTGTCCACTGGGGGCCATTCTTAACTTCTAGAAACCGTTTGATGTTCCCTGTCACACAACCCTCTTTACAAAATGGCAGTTTCTCTTTCAAGGCTCCTAGATAATCTCTTTCACAATTCCAATCTCTCCAACTTCTTTCAGGGCTCATCTGATTAAGTCAGGCCCACCCAAGATAATTTCCTTTTTGATTAACTCATTGTCAATGATTAGGATCTTAATTCATCCACAAAATTATTCTGCCATAAGGTGTATCATAATCATAGGAGAACTGTCCTGTCATATTCACAAGTCTTTCTCACACTCATGGGGAGGGGACCATACAGGCCTGTACAATGGGGGCAGGATTTATGGGGCCATCTTAGAATTCTGCCAACCACAGTGGGAAAAAGGTTTGATTGGGACTTAATGTTAAAAATGGAAATGAAAATGAAAAAAAAACTTTATAAACATTATTTTACAATACATGTTAATTCTACCTATAAATTCATTCTTAATGAAAAAGAAGACATTTTTTAAAATGTGGTATATGTATACCATGGAGTTCTACTCAACCACAAAAAACAATGGTGAACTAGCACCTCTTGTATTATCCTGAATAGAGCTGGAGCCCATTTTACTAAGTAAAGTATCACAAGAGTAGAAAAACAAGCACCACATGTACTCACTATCAAGTTGGTATTCATTTTTTTTTTTTTTTTGAGACAGGGTCTCACTTTGTTGCCCAGGCTAGAGTGAGTGCCGTGGCATCAACCTAGTTCACAGTAACCTCAAACTCCTGGGCTCAAGCAATCCTCCTGCCTCAGCCTCCTGAGTAGCTGGGACTACAGGCATGTGCCACCATGCCCGGCTAATTTTTTCTCTATATTTTTAGTTGGCCAATTAATTTCTTTTTATTTATAGTAGAGACGGGGTCTTGCTCTTGCTCAGGCTGGTTTCGAACTCCTGACCTTGAGCAATCCTCCCACCTCAGCCTCCCAGAGAGCTAGGATTACAGGCATGAGCCACCGTGCCCGGCCAAGTTGGTATTAATTGATCAACGGTTATGTGCACATATAGTAGAAACATTCGTCGGGTGTTGGGCAGGTAGGAGGAAGTGGAGGGGGGAGAAAGGGATGGGTATATTCATACCTGATGGGTGCAGTGTGCACTGTTTGGGGGATGGACACGCTTGTAGCTCTGACTCAGGCATGGCAAAGGCAATATATATAACCTAAACATTTGTACTCCTGTACTATGCTGAAATACAAAATATAATTACAAAAAAAAAAAGCTCCCTATGGTGTGGTGATGGTGGCAGCAGGGAAGAGGAGGTATCTAATGTACAGTTTAAGTTTTATGCTTGGTGCCAAATGTGGCAGCTAGTGTCAAGTGTCTGCATCAATATTATCTTCTCTTGATTACCCCTGCAGTGTGCTTTTGGGCATTGTTTCTGGCTGTTGGACTCCAATATAGTTTACCATGCCTTCTAGAGATTTAATAAACTACTTAATATCCTTTAAATTAAAAAAAAAAAGAAAACTAGCTTAACTTTTCCAGCAAAGTTGTCAATTGTCATCACATCTCCTACTTCTTAAATATAAGCATGCCTCATTTGAATTCAATTTGCTTTACTGCACTTTGCAGATGTTACATTTTTTACAAATTGATGGTTTGTGGCAACCGTGTGTTGAGCAAGTTTATTGGCACCAGGTTTCCAACAGCATGTGCTCACTTCATGTCTTTGTGTCACGTTTTGGCAATTCTTGCAATATTTCAATATTTTTTATTACTATATCTATTATAGTGATTTGTGATCAGTGATCTTTGATGTTAGTATTGTAATTGTTTTGGGGCACCACAAATCCCACCTATATAAGACTGTAAACTTAATTGATAAATGTGTGTGTTTTGATTACACCCCCAACTGGCCATTTCCTCATCTCTCTCACTCTCTTCAGACTTCCCTATTCCCTGAAACACAACAATATTGAGATTAGCCAATTATTAACTCTACAGTAGCCTCTAAGTGCTCAAGTCAAAGGAAAAGCCACATGTCTCTCACTTTCAATCAAAAGCTAGAAATGAGTAAACTTAGTGAGGAAGGCATGTCAAAGCCTAGATAGGTTGAAAGCTAGGCCTCTTGCATCAAACAGTTAGCCAAGCTGTTAATGCAAAAGAAAAGTCAGTGAAGGAAATTAAGAGTACTACTCCAGTGAATACACAAATGATAAGAAAGTGAAACAGCCTTATTGCTGATATAGAGAAAGTTTGAGTGGTCAAGACTGATCAAACCAGCCACAACTTTCCCTCAAGCCAAAGCCTAACCCACAGCAAGGCCCTAACTCTCTTCAACTTTATGAAGACTTACAGAGGTGAAGAAGCTGCAGAAGAAAAGTTGAAAGCCAGCAGAAGTTGGGTCATGGGGTTTAAGGAAAGCAGCCGTCTCTGTAACATGAAAGTGCAAGGCAAAGCAGCAAGTGCTGATGGAGAGGCTGCAGCAAGTTATCCAGAAGATCTAGATGTGATAATTAATGAAGTTGTTACAGATTTTCAACGTAAATAAAACAGCCTTCTACTGGAGGAAGGTGCCATCTAGAACTTTCACAGCTAGAGAGGAGAAGTCAACACCTGCTTCACAGCTTTAAAGGTCAGGCTGACTCTCTTGCTAGGGGCTAATGCAGCTGGTGACTTTAAGTTGAAGTCAGTGCTCATTTACCATTCCAAAATCATAAAGCCCTTAAGATTTATGCTAAATATACTCTGCCTGTGCTTTATAAATGAAACAACACAGCCTGGATGACAGCATGTCTATTTATGGCATAGTTTCCTGAATATTTTAAGCCCACTATTGAGACCTACTGCTCAGATAAAAAGATTCCGTTCAAAATATTACTGCTTATTGATAATGTACCTACTACTTACCCAAGAGCTCTGATGGAGATGTACAGGGAGGTATGAAAGGTTACAGTGAACCCAGGGTACCCTAAAGGGTACAGTGGACACTATTTAGGTGACGGGCACACTTACAGCCATGACTCAGGCGTCACAAAAGCGATCCATGTAACCAAAAACACTTGTACCTCCTTAATATTTTGAAATCAACAAAAACTTTATACAACAACAGTAGCAACAACAGAAAGTAGTTTCTTGAGGTGGAACCAACTCCTGGTGAAGATGCTGTGAACATTGTTGAGAGGCTAACATAATATTTAAAATATTACATCAACTTAATTTATTAATCAGTGGCAGGGTTTGAGAGGCTTGACTCCAGTTTTGAAAGAAGTTCTAGTGCGGGTAAAATGCTATTAAACTTCCTTTCTTGAAAGGAAGAGTCATTGTTGTCTTATTTTAAGACATTGCCAGAGACACTATCCTTCAACAACCACCGTCCAGATCCGTCAGCAGCCATCAACATTGAGGCAAGACCCTCTACCAGCAGAGAGGTTATGACTCGCTGAAGGCTAAGGTAATCGTTAAAATTTTTTAGGAGTAAAGTATTTTTAAATAAAGATATGCATTTTTTAGACATTATGCTATTGCATACTGAATAGACTATAGTCTACACAATATAGTGTAAATATCACTTTTATACACACTAGGAAACAAAAAAAATCCAAGTGACTCACTTTATTGTGATATTTGCTTTCTTACAATGGTCTAGAGCCAAACCTGCAATATCTCAAAGGTATGCCTGTATTATCATTCTTGGAAAACTATTTGAGGACTTCACTAATTTTCCTAGTGACTAATTTTTCCAGCTGATGCATAACATATGTTTAGTAGCTGTGATTGGTCAAAAATAATTTTCAGAATGGTCAGGCATAGTGTTAACTAGAAAGGAATATTAATTACTATTTAAGTGGTCAATTAATGAAGGAGTATTTTCATATGTTGATGATTTTTGCTTCCCTCTGCAGTCATGAAGACTCAGATGATGATCACTTCAATAAAGACCTTTCCTTGTATTGTTTTATAATTTTATTTTTCTCACTTAAATGTTTTCTAAAGTTTTAAAATATTTTTTGAAAAGATGACTTTAATACCTTTATAGTATTCTGTGATATAAATGTACCTCTCTTTAATGAGATCAGATATTATTTTTACTTTTATTTGCTTTTTAATTTTTCTTTAATTTGGCTCTTTCTGAAAGTTATTGGGTGGGAGCCCTGAGAGAACCATCTGCCTTTACTCTTTCCAATGAATACTATTTGTTGATTTCCTCTGCCAATTTGTGTGGCCATATTTTCATATAAAAAAATTTTATGTATGCTATAAAATAGACTAGATATTTTTGTATATCTTATGTGATTCATTAATTTGACTGTCAATTCTCATTATTGAACTCTGCTGCTGATGGTGGAATTACTATTGCTTTATGACACATTTTCAAATCTGGTAGGACAACTCCGTCCTCAGTGCTCTTCTTTAAAAAGATTTCTTTGTTATTTTTACTTATTCAGTCTTTCAAAGAACTTGATAATTCATTTATCAAGTTGTGAAACAATTTCTGCTAGTGTTTACATTGTGAATATGGTAAAACTATAAACTGATTTTAAAAGACTTTACATCTTTATAGTATTAAGTGAATCTATTCAGGAACCCATGGCCTCTGTGTATTTTAATAGCATTTAAAATTTTTTTGTAAAATTTTGGTAGCCTTCTTCATAGAGGTTTTATACTTTTTGGTTAATTTTATTACTGATTATTTTTAATATATACATATATACGTGTGTACACATACATATACACACATGCACACACATATATGTATATAGTTTGTATTGTGACTGCGATCTTTTCTCCATGTACTTCTAAATGGTCATGTTGATATATAGGAAAACTCTCAATTCTTCGTCTATTTTTTTCTTTTTCTTTTTTCTTAATTCTCTTGGATTTCACTAGATAGATAATAGATCACCAGGAAGTTATGATCCCTTTTCTCCTCCTTTCCAATAGCTATACTTGTGAAAGTTTTTGGCTTTACAGTATTGGAGCCTCTAGAAAAATCTGAAATAATAGAGGTAACAGTGGGGTTTTAAACTTGTTCTTGATTTTAATAGGAACATGCTCACGATTTTTCCTGATGTTTTGGTTTGGGGTGTTGTATGAAGACAGTTAATCTTCCTGTTGTTATGCATTCAGTTACTACAGTCAGGAATCTGGGACTCATTCCTGGCTCCTCTCTCTCCCTTACAGCCCCCACCCACTTTTCTCAACTGAATCAAATCTACCAGTAGATCCTCTCTCTGTCTTCTATCTGGGAAAACAGACAATTTAATAGGTAAAATAAATGAGATAAGTTTAGGTACTAAAAAGTGCTAGGAAGATAAAATACAGCAATGATTTGGGGGAGGGCGAGGCCTGCTTTTTCGAGGAGCTTCTTCTCAAGGAGGTGATATTTGGTGTGTGACCTGAGGGGAGTACTGATTAAAAATAAAGTCTCTGGAGCCAGACCACCTGGATCCGAATCCTGACCCTGCTGCCTGCTAAATGGGTGAAGCTAATCTGTGCTTCATTTTCTCTATAAATGGGGCTAGTAAATCCTTCTTGGGAAGAACTGAAGGATGTGGTTGGTGCCCAGGAGAACGTGCCTCTCGGATCTCTGACTGCAGGGAGTGCCGTTGATTGACAGCCCCAGCTGCTGTGCTCCAAAGCCCATTACTGCGTTTGCACTGAGCTAACACTTCCCACGGGGTGCTCCCAGCCAGTGACTGAACATGACAGGGATACTGAGGCAGACTCATTCCTGGGAGACATTGGACTCCCCCAAAGGTTACTTTGGCTTGAGGAGCCTTGGCGAACTTTTTAAAGAAATGTGTGACAATTTAAGATATATTCATCCTTCTCTTCCTCCATTCTTCCCTTCACCTGGGATCAGACTGGCTCTCCAAGCTTCCCCCTACTCCCTTCCCACTTTTTCTCACAGATATTCCCCCCCAGATAGTTTCTCACATGTTTGATCCCATCTTGGCATCTACTTCTTGAAGGACCTAGACTAGCACGAATGAGTTAATACGTGCAACGCTCTTAGAGTAAGGCTTGGCACATATAAGATCTCGATAAATTTGAAGTCTTATCATTATTATTAACTTGTGAGAGCAGAGCAATCCCAGCTAGAGGAACAATAAATGCCAAGACCCTGACCTTGGAAGGAATTTGGCAGTTTTGAGGAACAGAAAGAAAAAGCGTGTCTGAATCGTAGCGAGAAAGGAGGAGAGCAAAACAAACGGGGAGAAAGGAAAGAAAGCAGGATCAGATCATTAAGGTCCTTGTAGGTCATTGTAAAGATGCTGGGTTTTATCCTGCTTTAAGTGACCTGAAGTCAGGAGGGAATCATAGGATCATGGATATGCTTTAGAAAGATCACTCTGGCTGTTATATGGTGAATGGGCTGCAGAGGAGCAAGAACAGAGACACAGAAACCAGCTGGGAGATTGTTTCAGTGGCCCAGGTGAGGAATAATGGTGTCCCGGCCTAGGATAGAAGAGAGGACATATGAGAAATTGCTGGGACTTGCAGGCATTTTAGAGGTTGCTTTGAGAGAACCTCTTGGTGAATTGAATTTGGCGTAGAAAGAAGAGTCAAGATAATGTCTAGGTTTTTGGCCTGAGCACCTAGATGGTCATCATTGCCCTGTCCTGAGATGGACAATGTTTGGGGGTGGGGGCGGGGAGCTGATTACAGAGGTGGGAATCAGCAGTTCTGTTCTCACCCACTTGCATTTAAGATTCCTGCTGAATATGTAGATAGAGATAATACCATTGTGTGGGCTAGGGACAAAAAGTTTGAGTTATCCTGTTTACAGATGAGGTATTTAAAGCCATGGCATTGGATGGGCTCCCTCAGGCAGAGGCTGTAGGTAGAGAAGTCTGTGCACACAGGCCTGTGGGCATTCCAACAATTAGCAATCTGCTCGAAGGTGAGGAGCCCGTAAAGGAGATGGAGGAGTGGCCAGTGAGGAAAGAGGAAAATTGGGCAAGTGTGGTGTTCAGAAGCCTAGAGCAGAAAGTGTTTCAAAAAGTAGGAGACAGCCAGTAATGTTCAATGCTGCTGACATGTCTTGGCAGGACAGAAGTCACTGATGGCCTTCCTATTTCAGTGGAATGTTGGAGATGAAAGCCCGAGATGAATAATAGATATTATTCATAATATATATTCATAATGTGCAACAACTGCAGCTGTGGAACAGACTGGCCACGCTAAGTCCTTAAAGAGCTTATGTATTTTATATGAAGGCATGTTCGTATGCCAGTGGGAATGGTGCAGTAGAGGGGAAACTGATGCGGGAGAGAATTACAGGAACAAAGTCCTTGAGAAGGCGAGATGGGATGCAGAGTCCAAGCGGAGGGATTGTGCTCTACTTGGCCGGGAAGCTGGGAAGTGCAGGAATACAGCTAAGTTAGTGGAATCGATGATGGAAAGGTATAGATTTCATCTACTTACATCTGTTTTCACCATAAAGTATAAGGTGTTAATGTGGGTGTTGTCGGTGATAACGGGGCAGTTTGCAGGGGACAGAGGGTGTGACATAAATGGCAACGGAGAGCATGGAGTGTGGTCACTCAGTTCTGAGGGATGAGCAGTGAGAGCCAAAGAGCAGCTCCTACTGGAGAGGGCTGTTAGGAAGACAGGTGGCTTCAGAGTGCAGCGGGATGGAGGAAGAAGGTGGAGGGAAAGTTTGGAAAGGCAGGCAGAGGTGGGACTTGGGTTCAGACTGGGCTCTACAGAGTCATTCGGAGACAACTGGGTGGTTGACAATAGCGGGGCTGGGAGTTTGGTTTCTGAAGGTGACAAATGCCCAAGTGAATGGGCATGGGATATGCTATGGGATTAGTTAGTTCTAGGAGCTCAATAAGCTATTTAAGGACTTAGAGTAGCCAGTCTGTTCCACAGCTGGAGTCATTACACATGGAAATATGTATTATGAATAATTTTGCTTCTTCCTTACTTTACTTACAGTAGAGCACAAGCATGCCTGTATATCTATATCTCTGTACATGTACGTACACACCTGCATTTAACTTTAAATGGGCACATGATATTCCATAAGGTAGACTTTACATAACAGTGCATATCTATGTAATTTTCAGTTGCTTGTCATGTTCAGTAAATGGGTTCCCTGCCCCCCATACTTAGGATTCTTTCTTGAGAGCAATAACCAGATTTGAGTTTATTGTATGAAAGGCTAAGAACATTTTTTAAGACTCTTGAAACATTGCTAGATAAATTTCTGGAAGGAGTTTCTAATTTATACCTCTATCAGCAATGTGCGAATAATCTGTTTCACAGCAAGTCCTCTGTCGGTTACTGGACCCAGAGGTGAGGCAATAAATGGCAGATGGGTTTTGCAGTCTCCAGCTAATGCCTCTGCTTGTTGGGGACACTGGAGGAGTGGATGGAGGCTGTCCCTTACTCACCTCCTGGTTCTGTAGTTTATTTTAGGATGCAGACTGTTGGTGAGATAATAGTGCCTTTTCTAAATCTTTTTCAATCTGTGTGGAAGTTTGTGGAAAGTTGTGCATGATTCCGGTCCATATTAACTTTTTATTATTAATTTTAGGAAGTATCTATGTGTGTAGGTTTATATGTATACACATATACATTGCATGTATTTTTAAAAATATGTTTTACAAATTGGGAGAAAGGATTTTTGGTATTCATTCACTTCATTTCATCTTGATGGAAGTCTTAGTATTTATACTTATGTTTTTAAGTGCTATCATTTTGAAAGCAAAGCATCTCTACTTTATTAGTATAATTAAAAGGCTCTGCAAAACTTATTAAGAATAGAATTTGCTGGTATTTTAGATTTGTTGAAAGTAACTTTCATCCTATTTTCAGACAATTTTTTTGAGGTAAAACAGAGCCTATATGCATATTGGGTAAAACAGAGCCATGTATTCAAAGAAAAAGCTCTAAGACACTTGTCCGAACATCCATGGAACTACATAATTTTTCTGTTGACTTGTTTGCTTCTCAGTGGTTGGACTTTTACTTTTCTAACTTTAATCATATCAATCATTTGAAAAATGCCTGATCTTTCTTTAGGCCTCACTGTACTTTGTGCATATATTGGAAATTTAAGTTGTTTTTTCCCACATTACTTTTTCTGATAACTATTGTTTTCTTGAGTGAATGTTCTTACTGCCCAGCTCCCATACACATGGGATTATTTTGATGAGTATCACTTAATTGAATAGCTTTCCCCCCAGCTTCTACACTAAGTACAATGCTGGCTTTTCTTAGCATTTGACTTGCTAATATAATTGGTTCTTGACTCTAAACATCTTTTGCTCCACTTAAACCATTACTGTGTTTTCATAGGCTTGTTTTATTTTCACTGTATTTTGTACAACTGACTCCTCTATGATGTGGACCATTAGGTTACTTTTTTTTTTTTTTTTTTTTTTTTTTTTGAGACAGAGTCTCACTTTGTTGTCCAGGCTAGAGTGAGTGCCGTGGCGTCAGCCTAGCTCACAGCAACCTCAAACTCCTGGGCTTGAGTGATCCTTCTGCCTCAGCCTCCTGAGTAGCTGGGACTACAGGCATGCGCCACCATGCCCGGCTAATTTTTTATATATATATCAGTTGGTCAATTAATTTCTTTCTATTTATAGTAGAGACGGGGTCTCGCTCTTGCTCAGGCTGGTTTTGAACTCCTGACCTTGAGCAATCCGCCCGCCTCGGCCTCCCAAGAGCTAGGATTACAGGCGTGAGCCACAGCGCCCGGCCAGGTTACTTTTATTTGTAATTTTTTTGTGCATATGTATTTGTGAAGAAGGGAAAACTCACCCACTCAGAAAAAGGATAGATACTTTGAATTGTTTTGCCAGGAGAAAAGCTGGGTTTTTTATTATTTTATCTGTTTTCTTAGTTTCATCTTTCTTATGATCAATAACACTTGTTAATGAGTTGGTAGTTGCATGGAAAGGCTGTGGTTTCAGGGCAATAATGCCTTAGAATAATCAACTTATGGTAGGATTTAGTTGTGTTACTAAAACTGGGGTATGAATTGCACAAAACATCCAATCTAGCAATTTTCTAACTTTCCTGTCACAGCACATTTGCAAAATATGCCTTATTCACATCAGCAACTGCGGTTCAATGCAGTAGGTCCCAATAGCAGAGAGAAGTAGAGAGAAGTGGGCATGATTTTTTGGAAGTAATCTGCAAAAGTCCTTAGGAGATGGCAGTCTTATTTTTACTGTCTGAATTTACACTTTCAATTTGAGAGTGAAAGGTATTGGGTTCACTACTCTATAAGCTTCATGTCTGTAATGTTCACCATGGTACCGCTAGTGTTTTGCATAGTAGCTACTCAGTCAACATCAATTGAATAAATTAAATAGATGATCCCTGAGATACAGAATGGTAAATGACTTGAACAAAGGTGGCTAGTGAGTTTTATGGCTGAGACTTCTGATTGCTTCTCTTGTTCTTTTGGTCAATTCTTTGTTTTGCTTTGTAAAGAGAAAAAGCATTGATTCTGCTTGCTGTATAACCATTCACTTTCTCTCATTTTTAAAATTTTCCTTGCCAGCTGAGAACTCTCACAACAGCAGTAGCAGAAGCAGCAACAAATACTGATAGTGTTTCCTATATGGTAGAAACTCCTATTCTTTAACAACTATTGCTATTAAGAACACTAAGTACTATTTTCCCCAGTTTGAGGCTAATGATACTAACCAAGGCATAGAGAGATTGTCACTTGACTGAGGAGACACAGCTATTAACAGTAAATTGCAGCCAGACACAGTGGCTCACGCCTGTAATCCTAGCACTCTGGGAGGCTGAGGTGGGTAGATCGTTTGAGCTCAGGAGTTCGAGACCAGCCTGAGCAAGAGTGAGACCCTGTCTCTACTAAAAAAATAGAAAGAAATTAGCTGGACAACTTAAAATATATAGAAATATTTAGCTGGGCATGGTGGTTCATGCCTGTTGTCCCAGCTACTTGGGAGGCTGAGGCAGGAGGATCGCCTGAGCCCAGGAGTTTGGGGTTGCTGTGAGCTAGGCTGATGCCATGGCACCCTAGCCTGGGCAACAGAGTGAGACTGTCTCAAAAAAAAAAAAAAAAAAAAAAAAAAGTAAATTGCTATGTGTCTTACACGGCCATGGTCATTTCCATATTCAAAGCACATTTTGGAACTCCTGTCTATATCACTCTTCTTTGATTTGGTCTATATAAACAGTTGAAAGAGAAGAGATTTTCATTCATTTATTAATTTGTTAAATATTTATTGAGCACTTGCTCTTTGCCAGAACTTGAGCTAAGTGCCGGGGGGGGGGGGGAAGAATAAGTATGATAGCTCCTATATGCAAGGAAAAGGCAGAATAGAAATTACTATTTTAGAACATATGTGTTTTTATAGAGGTGTTCACTTATTCAAATACTTGAGAGTTTGTAGCATATCAGGCACTGTGTTTTGACTGTTTTTAAAATCAATAATTAAGAAGCAGCGTCTGCTGTCATGAAGATTTTAGCTGATGGGGCAGCTGGTGCATCAGAATTTAAAACACATGATGTGTTATAACAGTGGTGTGCATAAAGTACATTGGGAACATTAGGGTGGAGCGCCCAAGTCTTGGAACATTCAAGACAGTTTTCTTTGTAGAGGTGATATTGAACTCTGTTCTGTAGGAGGGTTAACATTTCTTGGTGGATCAGCTGGCAAAGGACATGCCCATCAGAGGCACAGAACTGTGACAGTGTATCACTGAGGCATGCAGCTAAAGAGACAAATGTGGGTCAGGTTACGAGGGGTCTTGTGTGCCCTGCAAAGAACTTCTGCCTGGGTTGCTATCCTTTGTTCCCTGCTAGCTATCCTACCCTGGAATCCTGATTGTAACCTCTGACTTCTTTGGTCTTTGGATTTCTTCTTGCTTTGACTACACTATCTGCTTACTTCTCTTGGCCATGGTTGGTCTTCTCCGTCTTTGCCTCTAACTTGCTGAAGCATAGTATGTTCTGTCTCGTTTCTGCTTGTAGCTCCTGGGTCTGGAATAGATATCCTGAAATTCTCCAGGAAGTAAAACAGTTACCTGCTTGTCAGCAAGGGGGATTCTTTCCTTGTGATATGAGTTCATTGCCTGAGAATCATGCCGTTTTACTACAAGATGCATGGGCCAGATCATGGTATCTGCTTGAGTGGACGCCATCTTTATGTTCATTTCTGCCCCAATTTCTACTCTTATTTGAGTAATTTCCTTGTCTCAAATATTGAAGCAAAAAATTTTGCTGTGATATCATAGAAAATTATACATACACAATTCATTTGAATCTGGTAGGAAATGAATAAAATGATAACCAAAATTATTATGACAGTAAAATTATGATAATTTATGTCCTCTTAATTTATGATGATTGAAGTGTCTATAATCTTCTCTTTATACTTTTCTTGATTTTTCTCCATTCACTTTTGCTAATTTCTCACTTTTGTCTTCTGTAATTTCCCTTCTAAATCCTACCTGGTATTATAACCATGTATTTAAAGTATTGTATGTGAGTTTTTTGAAATTTATGCCTTTCTAATTATCCTTCTTTGTTGCTTTGTGTAAAAGCTTGGGGAATCTAATCCTTTTGCTGCTAAAAACTATTAGGTACATATTTTTGTGAAATTCTGTTTTGGTATTTATTATAAAAAGGAAGAGTCTTTGGTGGGAACTGAGGGTAAAATATAGTCTTTGGTGGGAACTGAGGAGCTATAGATTTCTGTGTGCTCAGAATTGGGTTATTGGTTTAAGGATCATAGATTATTCTTCCTTACATAATAGAAATTATAAAATCATTTAGTTTTCTGTTAAAGTAAAAGTTTTCCAGGCTTTCAGTTTCTGGATGGTTCTAAGGAGTAGAGTACATGTGAAAAATAATACAAATAAGAATGGAATTATAAAAATTTCTCTTCCTCTTCAGCAGAAAATGAGAAAGAAAACCATGTATCTTAGTCCAAGTTCAATTCAATATTTAGTGATTGGTTCACCCATATTTATAATAGATGCTTTTTGCCAGATCTATATAACAATCTTTATCTTTAGCTAAAAGATGTCTGAAAATGTAAATTCTGTATGAAACAGTATAATATGATGGAAAAAACATTCTATTTATAGTCAGATATATTAAGCTCCAATTTTGCCTATGTACTTTGGAAAAGTTACTTGATATGTCTGGACTTTCCCTTCATCTGAAAAATGAAAGATTACTCTAGATATTATGCACATTTCATAGAAAAATTCCGTAAATGTATTCCACATGGAACGGGAGGTGGTGTTGGTGGGAGACACTACCAACATCTCTGACCTCCTTTAGGGAAACACGAAGAATATGAGGGCAATATGTTTCCTGACTTGAGTTTGACATCTAAATATAATATAACATTGAGGAGTTTGCCTATTGTCCTTGAGGTTTAGTCAGAAGATGAAATACTTTTCCTCTTAAATTCTCATTTTCTTCAAAGAATTCCCCAAGCTTCCTGGAATTTATATTAAGAACTTCAAGTATCTACACTAATTTTTGCATCTTTATCCTTCTGCTAGCAACAGGGGTTATTACTATTCATTATTTATTCACTAGTACTACCAAACTTTTGTAAAAATGCTAATTATTAGTGCAGAGCTGCAGTCATTAGGGCAAACCCATCTGCAACAAAACACCCAGCTTGGTAACCACAAAAAAATTGTTATGTTGTGAGAAGAATGACCATAAGATGACTCCCATAGTGATATTGTAAAAAAAAATTATAGAATTTAAAGCTATAAATACCTGGCTATCAAGGGAGCAATTAGTTAAATAAGTTTAAATGTATTTATGCGTTTGCTAGGCTGATGTCATGCTGGTACATCACTTTTTTTTTTTTTTACTGGCTTAACATTTTCTAATTTAAGATGGAGGCCAAGCTGCTGCAATGTCACAGTGTATAATTATTGGACAGCCAGCAGCAATTTTTAAAGCAAACTTCACACTATCTCTAAGACTAGTGTCATACACTTGCTAGTTTGAATTAGTTTGTGAAAGTTATTTATATAATCAGACACCTTAAATTAATGAGAGATAGCATTCTATTAATAAATCAGGCCTGGAAATTTACATTTATAAAGGTGATATAGCTACAAATAGGTATGTTAAGCAAAGATAAAATATTTAGATTTTTATTTTCTTTTGTGAAAGTCACTTATAGTTTTCCCATGTTTATATATTTTCATTAGGGCCTAAAGCCCAGCTTCCAATATCTACTGGAAAACAAGTAGTGTGATTTAGGCTTAGCTTCTCTGGCATCCTTCCCTAGTATCGCCTGCTCCCCGCCCCAGCCCACGTCAATCCCATCAGTGTCTTGCATGCCACTTCATTGTCACCTCCTGGCTTCATTTCCTACAGCAAATTTCAAATAACACTTGCTTTCAGGCTTTGTGGTTGGCAGAGGAATCTCCCTTCCTACCCCCTTCCATAAATACATCCTAAAGAATATGACAAGGATAATCCTAATATCCTTACTATTTGTTAAAAGACCTCATTTGTATTTTTCCCTTCTTACAGAGTACCTTAGATCAGACAGTGGTTGGCTGATTTGTTGAGAATCTAAGCAAAAACTGAAGCTATGGTGGGCTCGTGACAGCACAGACAGGGCTTAGGGCTTAGACAAGGTGCGTGTTCAGTAGGCAGAGATCTGAACAGACCAAGCTTGTAACAGGGATGGAGATAAATAAAGGCTTGTTTATAAGCAGAATAGACGAACAGGGACGACTGGGGTTTCGTCAGCTGTCAGAGTCTGAGCGGAAATAAGGAAAAGTAAACTTGAGCCAGTTTTTTTCGGTTAGTGCCACAGACGACTCCCAGAGACACCTCTGAGTGCAGGTGTTTGCCCTGACAGTTGCCTCTGGCAACACAGGTATGGGCAGTGATAGGAGTTCTTGGCTCAGTGACTTGCTAACATGCCATAACAGTACGACACTCTGAGTAGGTTCGAAGTGAGTCAGAGCTATTTGATGCTTCTTTATGTGTACTTTAAAAGTACAGCAGTCAGTACACTGTAACTTGTGCCTAGCATACAGTTTTGATGTTGAATAAATTAAGCTTGGCCTTAAGGGCCAGAATCGTATGATAATATCTAGTAGATGTCTATGGAAATTGGGAGGTAGTAAATCATGAGAGTTAAAAGTGCAGGCATTGCTGGCTTTGACTATCAGTTCTACTTCTTAGTTGTTTGAGTTACTAAATCTTTCTAAGGCACAGTGTCTATATCATAAACATGCTCTTTTTATAACACATGGGTAGTAATAATAGTACTGACACTATAGGGTTGTTGAGAGGAATAAATGTTAATATTTATCACTATTATTATACTAGTATGTGAGATTTATTATATAATCACATTTATTTCATCAAACTTTTCGAACTGGCCACACCATCACATGGTCCTGAGGATCTTGGTGACTGTCTTAAGGCCGACAGGCTTATTTATATAAAAGGATTTACAAAAGTTAGTGGCTAATACTTCTTACATCAGAGAAGTGTGATAAAACCTCCATGCCTGCTTTAGGAACCTGAGAAGATAGAATGGAAGCCTCACCCTGGGCAACATTCATGCAATATGATGGGCTGGACTAATTATTAATGATTGCATGGGATTTTGGTAACGTGGCAGTATCTTTTGAGTTGTATATTCTTTTGATGTAAGGATCTGGGTACAAAGACCAAGGGGTGGACTGTGATATTGTGAAATATCTATTTAGTCTTCATTCTTGTTTCCTAGCATACAACTCCTAAAATCCTTGGAATCTCGAAAGTGATACTTTTTGTATGCTAATAAGTGACTTACGGCCAGCAGCCCCTTTGGTAGCTTCAGGGTAGGGGCTGCTCACCTGAAAAATCAAGGTGAGATTACAGGGTTGGGACCAACATCCAACCTCCAGGATGGGGAGAGGGGCTGAAGGTTAATCTGATCACCAATGGTTAATAGTTTAACCAACATGCCTTTGTAATAAAGCCTCCATAAAATCTCAAAAGGACAAGAATCAGAAAGCTTCTGGACAACTGAACACGTGGAGGTTGCTGGAAGGTGACACACCTTGGGGGGACATGGAAGCTCTGTGCCCCTTCCTCATACCTTGCTCTATGCAACTCGGCATCAGTACCTTTTGTGATATCCTTTATAATAAATCAGTAGCCATAAAATACTTTATAATACAAATTAAAAATTAGCATTGCAAATCTAGAGGTATAAATGTGCCTGGATCCTTCCTGACTAAAGATAAGATTGGCAGCTTCAATTTAGGGATGTATGTAGTGATCTTAGATTTGCTTCTTTTAGTCTTGGTTGTTTCTTAATCATGTAAGAAAATAACCTGAAACAACCTTATTTGAGTCTACTGTGCAGTAATATGGTATTTGAATAAGTTGGATGGGATTAGTAACAAGTTTGCTATTAAAACTTATACATTCCAATCACTAGTTATGTGTGCGTGTGTGAGTGGTGTGTGTGTGTGTGTGTGTGTGTGTGTATGAGAGAGAGAGAGAGAGAGAGAGAGAGAGAGAGAAATCATTTTCATTACTTGCTAATACAGAGCATACAATTCACTGATGTTATTTTGAATGCCTACAATATACAACCCATTGCTTATGGTGCCAGCAGGCTTCAGATATCTCAGAGAGAGAGAGAGAGAGAAAGAGAGAAAGAGAGAGAGAGAGAGAGAATGACATAGTGGAGTGTTATCAGTATTGTTTTGGAACCAGAATAGCTTACATTTGAATTTCAGAACAGAAGCTTACTTTACTTTGGACAAGTCATTAAGCTTCCTTGAACCTCTGATACCTCTTCAATAAAATGTAGATAATATTTGTTTTGAGGGTTGTTATGAAAATTAGAGATGACACATAGTAGGCATTCAATAAACAACAGATTCATATTTATTAATGTACCAACTCAGCCAGTTATTTGTACCAAATTTATTTATGACAACAGTTCTTTTCTCCTGCTATTTGCCAAAGGTTAAAATTATATTTTAAAAGTTTCTGCTTAAGTGAGTTTAAATTGTTAACATTAAATGTTTTTAGAGCTTGGTTAATTCAATTTAAATATGTTAAATTGCACATTTTAAAAATTTTTTGATGATATTTTTAACATCATCAAAGAATGTAAGATAAAAGAATGTAAGGTAATGGATATGTTATTTAACTTTAATTATTCTGTAATGTGTAGATATCAAAATATCACATTGTATACTAAAAATATATACATATATTTCATTTGTCAACTAAAATCTTCAAAAACTTTCATAGTTCTTTCAGACATTTCCATGAACAACGTTCATACTTTATTGCTTTTTCTATCACGTGACAGTACATATTTGTAATTGAAAAGTCTACATGGCTCTTGAATTCAAACAGCCTGTTCTTCTCATTAACTTTTACATTTCTATATTGGTATGTTTGGGAAGAACTTCTCCATCCCTGGGAAAACACATCTTCTTTGGTGAGATGAATCACTGTTGACTGATTCATCTCCCTCCCAGGGCGGAAGCTTGGTCTAGTGGTTCAAGCTGTGATGTGTGAGTCAGTTGTTCTGGTTCCCTTCCCCTTTTGGCTCTTCAATAGTTGGTTAAATCCCTTGTCCAATGGATATGGTGCCTCTCTACGTATCCCACATAGAGGGACTGTCAGCAGTGATGAATTGGGCAGGGGAGAACAGAGAATAGGTTGATGAAGAAAAGTGAAAAAACATCAACCTTCCATTTAAAGCAACATGTTTGGTATTCACCTTCTCCCCTGGATCGGGACTGACTTCATGGATTTAGTGGTATATCAGAAGTGGTTGGATATTGGGACTTCAATTGCAGACTGAGGAGATAATGACCTGTGTAGCCCCTTCTCCAATAGTGATGCTGAAGTGACTAAAAAGGAAATAAGGATTGATTGCTAATCTGAAGATGGGAGTCCTGTTGGAGCTTTTATAATAGTGGTGTGGTGTTTTCCTTTAAAACACCATTTAACTGAAGATTTTCTCAGTATGGTTTTTTTTTCTCTGACACAAAGGGTACACAGGGCGAACAACAAACCTACTGCTAGTACTTTCTATTACTAAGTACGCTTTCAGTTCTAAACAAGCTATAGATTTTACCTTTGGCAAACAGAGTAAGGAGATTTTAAAAGCATAGTCATGTCATTGTACAGCTATTTAAAAAGAATGTGTACAAAGGAGAGATTTTCTTTAAAGATCCATCAGTAGAATTAGAAATTCAGCATTAGGATAAGCCATTCATCTATTTATTAAATCAGGATGTGGTGAAGCACTCTTGCTAAGTTTCATATGTTGCTTACTTAAAAGTATGGGCAAACCATTAGGATTCGGCTTGTGTATGTCCACTTTTGTGTCATATTATTGTTTAAGTTTTCTCCAAGCCTGAACCCTTTGGATATTAAAATGAACATTTTTTTCCTCATTATACTTTCCTCATCTATAATGTTTGTAGGGGCGATTTGATGATAGCCTTGAATTTCTGCTGTGTCTTAGTTTGAAATTATGCAGAAGGAGACCTTAAGACAAGGATTTGAGTGCAAGCAGTTTATTTGGGTGGTGATCCCAGGGAACACTAGTAGGGGAATAAGGGAGGAAGACAGAAAAGGGAAGGAAGCCAACAGTGTATTATCAAGCAAGTCACTGTCATGTGCAATGGCAGCTCAATCCTACAGGCAAGGTCTGGGCTACATGTAGAACATGCCTCAGCGTTATCCTCATGGAGAGGCAAGGAAGCTGGGGTGTTTGTCCTCATCTGACAGTGGCTGAGCACTACCTCCTGTGGGCATGAACTCTCTTCCAGTTTGCACTGCCAAGGCAGAGCTAGAAAAACACTCTCAGACAAGGAGACACCGATGTTCCTAGTAGGCAGTCTTCAACATGTAGAGGTAGGTACTGGGGGGTATGAGCAGGCATTGACAGTGTTTGCCACATACTGTTCCCTTCCCACTTTTTTTTTTTTTTTTCTAGTGGAAATTTCCCCTGGGTCTCTGACATCTGTCTTGCTTCTTTCTTTTTCTGTTGGAAATATTGCCATATTAGCTTCCTATTCTATCACTCATTTAAAAATAATAGTAAAATATACAAGACAAAATTAACCAGTTTAACTATTTTTAAATGTACAGCTCAGTGGCATTAAGTACATTTACACTGTTGTGCAACCATCACCACTATCCATCTCCAGAATGTCTTCATCTTGCAAAACCAAAACTCTGCACCCAGAAAACAATAACTCTCCATTCCCTTTCTTTCCATGCCCTGGTATCCACCGTTCTACTTTCTGTCTCTATGAATTTGAGTACTCTAGGTACCTTATATAAGTGGGATATTGTAATATTGGTCCTTTTGTGTCTGTCTTATTTCACTTAGCATAGTGTCTTCAAGTTTCATTCATCTTCTAGGATGTGTCAGAATTTCCTACTTTTTAAAGGCAGAATAATACTGTATTCCATTGTATGTATATATTATATTTTATTTATCCATTCATTTATCAATGCACATGGGTTGCTTCTACCTTTTGCTATTTGTAAACAACGCTGCTGTGAACATTGATGTTCAAATATCTGTTCGAATCTTTGCTTTCAACTCTTTTGGGTAAAAACCCAGATTTGGAATTGCTGAATTATATGATAATTCTATTTTTCGTTTTTTTGTGAAACTGCTATACTGTTTACCACAGCAGCTGTACCATTTGATATTCAAGCAACAATACACAACGGTTCTAATTTCTCCATATCCTCATCAACACCTGTTATTTTTGTTTTTGCTTTTTGATAATAGACATCCTAATGCATGTGAAGCGTTATTCTGTTTCTTATAACTCACTTTAACCTTAATATATCTCTATTCTTCAAATATGTTTGTTTCATAGAAAAACATGCCTTAAAATATTTATATAAAATTTAGTTGAGCTAAAATGCTTTTTCAGGAAAAAATTTACTTTTTCTGTCATAAATCGATACATTATCATTTTAGACAATTTGGAAAATACAAATACATATAAACAGAAAAATTCACTTATAGTCTTATCAGTTAAACACAATTAATGGCAAATATAATTTATTTAATAATTTATTCAGCAAAGATTTATATGATGATGATTTTTAAAGGTTGGTCTCCAAATCCAGACAATCTGTAGTTAAATCCTTACTCAAGTTAATATATGTTTGACTTTGGGGAAGTTATGTGACCTTTTAAAAACCTCAATTTATCTACCTATAAAGTTGGGAATAAAAACAATAACATAAAGTTGTGGGGATGAGATATTCATTATGCAATAGTGAGCAAATGCTGACCTGAGGACTACCTCTGTATAACAGTCTAATGGGGGAAGAGACATTAATAAAGAAATCATTGTAATGAATATATAATTGCAAACTAAGAAAAGTTCTAGAAGGAAGTAAAAACAAAGTTGTAGCATTAAAAAAGGCTTGACTTAGTCAGGGGTCTCAGAAGCCTTCGTAAGAAAATGATGGTTGGAAGGATCTGAAGATTGAGGAAATCAGATAAAATATTGGGGTAAGGGTTTTTGTGGGGCATATTGCAGACAGAGGGAACAGTTTTATAATGGAAGAAAATAGAAAATATAATGGGACTATACAGGGAGTAACACTAAATTCAGTGTTGGAGAGTCAGAAAATGATTTATAGAAGAGGAGATACTGAGTTAATTTTTGAAGAAGGAAGAAGGGAGATTTGAGGAAATTCGAGGAAGTGGACAGTACACACTAGACAGGAGCATTTCAGAAGCTTTCTTCACACTCTTTAGAGGTAAGCTTATTATTAGGTGCAGCAGGAGCGTTGGGTATAAAGAGGGTAGCAATGGCAGGTTACAGTGGAAAAGCAGGCAGATGCCAGATGATGAGAGATGCTGAAGCCATGCAGAATATAGGCTTTTATCTGTGAGCAAAGGGAAAGAAACCATTTGAAGGAATCATGGAGGGATATGATCAGGTTTGCATTTTTGAAACTTCACTCCGTAGTAAATGTGAGAAATGGATTGGGAGTTGAAGTGAGATTGGAAACAGGGAAACCAATTAGGTGGAGAGGGCAATTATTTTGATAGTCCTTTCAGGAAATGATGGAGACCTGAGTTAGAGCTGTGATTGTGGGGCTGAGCAAAAGGGAGCTTTTAGAGAGACTGAGAGTTACAATAACATTTAGTGACCCATGGGACATGAAGGAAGAGAAACATAGGATAATATAGGATTTCTGTGTTGGCTATTGGAAGGTTTGGAAGTATGAAGTTAGTATGTCCTTTTGTGCTTCTTTTTTTCTTTTTGAAAGTAGTGAGAGGAAATAGAGACAAAAGATCTCAGTTTGGACACATTGACTATCAGGTGGTTGAAGGCTATATGTGAACTTGGAGGTAATAAGAATTTTCTGGGCTGGAAGTACAAATCTGGGGGATAGATATTTAGTACATAAATGGCAGTTGAAACCAATAAACTGTTTATTTCTTCCTGAATTTCCTTCTCATCTCTTCTTCTCAATGTTAAATCCTTCTTATACTTTGTGTTTCAGCTTAAAAGTCGCTTATTCCAGGAGGCTTTCCCTCATCCCTGAGCAGGTCAAGTGGTCTCCTTGCACCCTGAGCTGGGCTCTGTTGGTCCTCAGCCCTCTTTTTAAATGTTTATCTTCCCAGCACAGTCAGTGAGAGCAGGGAAGGTCCCTTCTGTTTCCAGTGTCTACCAGAATGCTTGCCACACGGGAGGCACCTAAGTAATATATGTTGCTTGATTGGTTGAATAAATGGATGAAGAAGATTGTTCAGGGAAAAATGAGTGCCATGAAACAAAAATCACCTTTTTTTCTGAGTCAAATTGGGAGGTAGAACAAATAAGATAATAGTTTAAAGTGTCCTTCCAGAGGCAATCGTGGATCTTGACCATTGATATTTGTTGTAGTTTCTTCTGTCTTTTTAGTTTTATTTATTTATTTTTTTATTTCGGCATATTATGGGGGTACAGATTTTAAGGTTTCAATAAATGCCCTTTCCCCCCTCCCCCCACAAGTCTGAGTCTCCAGCATGACCATCCCCCAGATGGTGCACTTCTCACTCATTATGTATGTATATACCCGCCCCCCTCCCACCTGCCCAATACCCTATTACTGCAGTACCTATGTGACCACTTAGGTGCTGTTCAGTTAATACCAATTTGCTGGTGAGTATATGTGGTGCTTGTTTTTCCATTCTTGGGAAACTTCACTTAATAGTATGGGTTCCAGCTCTAACCAGGAAAATATAAGATGTGCTATGTCACCATTGTTTCTTAGAGCTGATTAGTACTCCATGGTATACATATACCACATTTTATTAACCCATTCTTGGATTGATGGGCACTTGGGCTGTTTCCACAGCCTTGCAATTATGAATTGTGCTGCTATAAACATTCAAGTGCAGGTGTCTTTTTTGTAGAGTGTCATTGGATCTTTTGGGTAGATGCCCAGCAATGGGATTGCTGGATCAAATGGTAGAATCACTTGTATCGCTTTAAGGTATCTCCATATTGCTTTCCACAGAGGTTGAACTAATTTGCAGTCCAACCAGCAGTGTAGGAGTATAGAATTTTTTTTTATTTCCATCTTGATTTCTTCATTTATGAAGTAATCATTTAGTAGGAAGTTGTTTAATTTCCACGTTTTTGTGTAGAAATGTGAGTTTCTGTTAGAGTTGATTTCTACTTTTATTCCACTGTGATCTGAGAAGGTACATGGTATGATTTCTATTTTTTTAAATTTCTTGAGATTTACTTTGTGTCCTAGGATATGGTCAATCTTAAAGAATGTCCTGTGAGCTGATGAGAAGAACGTATATTCAATGGATTTTGGGTAGAATGTCCTGTAGATGTCAGTCAGACCCAGTTGTTCTAAGGCTTTGTTTAAGTCCATTATTTCTTTATTAATTTTCTGTTTGGAGGATCTGTCTTGTGCCGACAGTGGGGTGTTGAAATCTCCGGTGATTATGGAGTTGCTATTAATCCATTTGCTTAGATCCAGTAAGGTTTGCTTTATGAAACTGGGTGCACCTAAGTTGGGTGCATATATATTTAAAATGGTTATCTCTTCTTGTTGAAGTGTGCCCTTCACCATTATATGATGACCCTCTTTGTCTTTCACTACTTTTGTTGGTTTAAAAACTACATCGTCTGAAATTAGAACTGCCATGCCAGCCTTCTTATGGCTTCCACTTGCCTGGAATATTGATCTCCACCCTTTACTTTTAGTCTGTATGCATCCTTGCAGGTTAGATGTGTTTCCTGAAGACAGCATATACTTGGCCTGTATTTTCTTATCCATTCAGCCAGCCTATGTCTCTTGAGTGGAGAGTTTAAGCCATTCACATTTATTGAGAGAACTGATAGGTAAGGTAGATTACTGATCATTCTGTTGGGTTGGATGTTGTTGCTTTGATTTCTCTCTTGAGTCATTGTATTACCTGGCCTTTAATCTTTGGGTTTTGGTTGTTTTTATATTCGTGAGTTTTTATTATGGTGTTCCGTGCATAACACTGTTTTGAGTAGTTCTTGTAGGGCTGGTCTTGTCTTGGTGAATTCTCTGAGACTTTGCTTGTCTGAGAATGTCTTTATTTCTCCTTCATATATGAAGCTTAGTTTTGCAGGGAATAATATTCTAGGCTGGGCATTGTTTTGTTTCAAAAGAGTGAGAATGGGGCCCCAGTCTCTCCTTGCTTGTAAAGTCTCATTAGAGAAGTCTGGTATTATTTGAATTGGCTTTTCCGTGTATGTCACTTGCTTCGTTTGTCTTACAGCTCTTAGAAGGGCCTCTTTAGTTGATATTTTGGTCAGTCTGATGACTGCATTTCGTGACGTCTTCCTGTTTGCATTGAATCTCCCAGAGGTTCTCTGAGCTTCTTGAACTTGTATATCGAGATTTTGAGCAAGGCCTGGGAGATTTTCCTCTATTATATCTTCAAATAGCTTGTCCAACCCTTGGGTGTTGTCCTCTTCCCCTTCTGGTAACCCTATGACCCTCACATTAGGTTTCTTCACATAATCCGACATCTCTTGTAGGCTTTGCTCTTTTCTCTTGTTTCTCTGCTCTATCTCTGTGACGGTTTTATTTAGTTGGAGGGTGTTATCTTCAATCTCTGAGATTCTGTCTTCTGTTTGATCTACCCTGTTCTTGAGACTTTCCACTATATTTTGTAGTTCCCTGAATTGATTCTTCATTTCCAGGAGTTCGGTTAAACTTTTCTTCATTGTGTCTATTTCTTTTTTTCTTTTTTTTTTTTTTTTTTGAGACAGAGTCTCACTTTGTTGCCCAGGCTAGAGTGAGTGCCGTGGCGTCAGCCTAGCTCACAGCAACCTCAAACTCCTGGGCTCAAGCGATCCTTCTGCCTCAGCCTCCCGAGTAGCTGGGACTACAGGCATGTGCCACCATGCCCGGCTAATTTTTTTGTATATATATATTAGTTGGCCAATTAATTTCTTTCTATTTATAGTAGAGACAGGGTCTCGCTCTTGCTCAGGTTGGTTTCGAACTCCTGAACTCAAATGATCCGCCCGCCTCGGCCTCCCAGAGAGCTAGGATTACAGGCGTGAGCCACCGCGCCCGGCCTGTGTCTATTTCTTTAGTGAACTTTTCTTCTAGGTCCTGGAGGCTTTTTGTGGTTTCTTTGTGTTGGTTATTGAGTTGTTGCAGGTCGGTGAGTGTTCTTATGATCCACATACGAAATTCCTCTTCTGTCATTTTGGTTGCCTGATTTGGGTTGGTGTCCGTTTCTAGGGGGCTGGTGCTCCTCTTTGGGGGTGTGTTTTCCGTTTGGTTCTTCATATTTCCTGAGTTCTTTCGCTGATTTCTTCCCATGTCGATCAGTTGTTGTTTCTTTCCTTTAGGTTTTTGTTTGGGTATTCACACGCCTTGTTTAGTTTCTGAGCCGTTAGGTGGTGTCTGTGGGTGAGATTCGACCACTCCCTGTATATTGAGTCAGTGGGTTGCGTGAAAAGGCTGTGCAGGATGCCTTCCCTGTCAGTAGGTGGTGCTTGCTTGGAGGAACGGGCTATGCTGTTGATTTTGTGTCCTGTTATCAGCGCTTGTTCTGGGCAGAGCTGGGTTGGGTAAGCCTGCCCTCAGGCACCACCAATGCTGTTAGCAGGGGTCAAAGTTCTGTTCTCTGCTTCCAGGGAAAGCTGTCAGGGCTGGGCTGGAATGGTCCCGCTCAGCCAGAAAGTCTGCTTGTGGGGGTTGGGCTGTCTGAGACCCGCAGTCTGGAGTGGGCCTTGCTTCTTTCCACCCTCCTCAACTCCGCAGCTACTCCTGGGCCTCTGCCAGCAGGCCAGACCATACGCCACCAGGCCTTCCCAGATTGTGATGCTGGCGGGGAGGTTCCCTGCGCAGAAACGCTGCCTGGGCTGGGTGCACGGCCTCCCTTTGGTGGGAGGGTTGCCCTCTAGGACACTGATCTGCCCCTGGAGGCACACACACCTCAGCTGGCTGTTCACAAATATCCCTTCTGTGCCCCGGGCAATGCTAGATCTCGGTGCACGGAATCTGGTCTGCAGGTCTGACCTCTGGGTCCCAGAGTTCAAACTGTATCCCCACCAGGGAGAGGAGTTCCGGTCCCAATTCACCCACAGGGAGCCCAAGCTGGGTCTGTGTCTCTCAGCCTCTGAGTCAGCACCGTTCTCCTGGGAACACCGTGCCAGCAGCACCTGGGAGGGCTGGCGGGTAGGGAGCTCATAGTCTGAGTTCTCCTTAGTCAGCTGTAGGGTCCCAAAAGGGAAGTTCCCGTTTCCTGGAGGTGCCTCTGGCTGGTGGCTGTATTGTCTCTCTGGGCAGCCCCAGGTACGGTCGGTGGAGGGGAGAAGGAGGCAATATGGCGCCTGCCGCGCGGCTCGGGTCTGTGCACACGGAGGTGCCTTGAGGGATTTGGGAGTCTGGTGCCGCGTCCGCTACAGGCTCACTGCTAGCTGGCGACGGCCGTTCTGGGCTGGTGTCTGCAGGTCTCTCCACCTGCTGGGGAGCCCACCAGCAGTCCCAAATGCAGGGGAGGGGAAAGGTGATTTATCCACTTACCCTTCCCGCTGTTCTTGGGCTGCTCCGGCGGTCTCAGCTTCCAGTTCTCCTCCACAGCCTCCTCCTGTGGAGTCTCCCGGGGTCTCAGGTACCCCTCCTTCCAGCCCTCATCTGCTGTATGCTCATCTTCTTGCTTCTTTTTTCTAATTTCTGCTAGAATCTGTCTTTTCTGCAGAGACACTCTGTCTGGCGGTGTTTCTCGTCCGCCATCTTGATCCTCTTCCTCTGTCTTTTTATTTTTGATATGTAGTTTAAAAAATTCATCATAGTTATTATTCCAGATATACAAAATGTATTTTTTTCCCGCTTAATATTTTAAGGTGAGCATTTTTCTCCATATTAAAATGTCTTTGTTTTTAATTTAGGTTTATTTCATTTTTGTAGATTAAGTAGTAACTTTGTAGGTATTAATTTGCTATACAGCAATGCATTTTATTCACACATTGATGATTTCAGAATTAATGTTCTCTTGTCCTTATACACTTGTTCATTTATATGTGCATATAGTCATTCGACAATGTGAAGTTATATATAAGATTCAAACATCTGCCTCTTGGATCCCATCTGAGGGTGAAAGAGGCAGACATGCACACAATTAATTTAAAAAGAGACTAAAATGTATTCTAAAAGAGGTTCATGCTAAGTCCTATGAGTCTACAGTGAGGGAACACCTTACAAATTTTTGCTAAAGCTAAATGTCTGCTTGAGGTTTATTTCATTTTATTTTTTCAGAATATTATGGGAGCACAAACATTTTGGTTATATATATTGCCTTTGCACACCCCCAATCAGGGATACAAGCTTGCCCATCCCCCAGAAAGAGTGCACCACACCCATCAGGTGTGAATTTACCCATCTCTCCTCCCCACTTCCACCTGCCCTACACCTGATGAATGTTACTTCCATATATGCACATAAGGGTTGATTGGTTAGTGCCAATTTGATAGTGAATACATGTGGTGCTTGTTTTTCCCTTCTTATGATACTCCACTTAGAAGAATGGGCTCCAGCTCCATCCAGGATAATACAAGGGGTATTAGTTCATAATGTTTTTTTTATAGCTGAGTAATACTTCATGGTATACATATGCCGCATTTTATTAATCCACTCATGTATTGATGGGCATGTGAATTGTCTCCACATCTTTGTAATTGTGAATTGTGCTGCTATGAACATATGAGTGCAGATACCTTTTTTATAGAATGTCTTTTTTCCCTTTGAGAAAATGTCCAGTAGTGGGATTGCTGGATCAAATAGTAGTTCTACTTTGAGTTCTTTGAGGTATGTCCATATTAAGGTTGAATTCTTAAAGAAAACTAGGACCTTGAAAAGTGACTTTTGTATATGCAGAACATCTATATATCTGCACCATGTTTCACATATAATGTTTCAATAGGTTACGGTGCCCAATAGATACTACTTGATTTTCCACACTAATGTTAACATGCTGTAACATAGAAAATGACATTTGTAGGTTGCATGACTGGGGTGTGAGCTGTGAGGGAGTTGCTTGTGTGCTGAACTTCTTGGAACCATGGCGTCCCTTTCCCTTGCACCTGTTAACACCTTCAAGGCTAGACCTGATGAAGAGAGAGCAAAGACAGCTTGTCTGCCATTTTTTATTGGAGCCATCACCATTGGAGACTTGGAAAAGAGCATGTTGGGACCCAAGGGCATGGACAAAATTCTTCTAAGCAGTGGATGAGATGCCTCTCTTATGGTAACCAATAATGGCACCACTATTCTCAAAAACATTGGTGTTGACAATCCAGCAGCTAAAGTTTTAGTTGATATGTCAAGAGTTCAAGATGATGAAGTTGGTGATGGCACTACCTCTGTTACTATTTTAGCAGCAGAATTACTGAGGGAAGCAGAATCTTTAATTGCAAAAAAGGTTTATCCACAAACCATCATTGCGGGTTGGAGAGAAGCCACAAAGGCTGCAGGAGAGCATCTGTTGAATTCTGCAGTTGATCGTGGTTCTGATGAAGTTAAATTTTGTCAAGATCTAATGAATATTGCAGGAACAACATTATCTTCAAAACTTCTTACTCATCACAAAGACCACTTTACTAGGTTAGCTGTAGAAGCTGTTCTGAGACTGAAAGGCTCTGGTAATCTGGAGGCATTTCATGTCATCAAGAAGCTCGGAGGAAGTCTGGTGGATTCCTATTTAGACAAAGGCTTTCTGTTGGATAAAAAAATTGGAGTAAATCAACCTAAGCGAATTGAAAATGCTAAAATTCTTATTGCAAATACTAGAATGGATACAGACAAAATAAAGATATTTGGATCCCGGGTAAGAGTTGATTTTACAGCAGAGGTTGCAGAGATAGAACATGCAGAAAAGGAAGAAATGAGGAGAAAGTTGAGCATATTCTTAAGCATGGAATAAACTTTATTAACAGGCAGTTAATTGATAATTATCCTGAACAGCTCTTTGGTGCTGCTGGTGTTATGGCTATTGAGCATGCAGATTTTGCAGGTGTGGAACGCTTAGCTCTTGTCACAGGTGGTGAAATTGCTTCTACCTTTGATCACTCAGGACTGGTGAAGCTTGGAAGTTGCACACTTATTGAGGAAGTCATGATTGGAGAAGATAAACTCATTTACTTTTCTGGGGTTGCCCTTGGTGAGGCCTGCACCACTGTTTTGCATGATGCCAGTCAACACAATTTAGATGAAGCAGAAAGTTCTTTGCAGGATGCACTGCGTGTTCTTGCCCAAACTGTGAAGGATTCTAGAACAGTTTATGGAGGAGGCTGTTTGGAGATGTTGATGGCTCATGCTGTGACACAGCTTGCCAATAGAACACCAGGCAAAGAAGCTGTTGCAATGGGTCTTATGCTAAAGCACTGAGAATGTTGCCAACCATCATAGCTGACAATGCAGGCTGTGAAAGTGCAGATATGGTGGCATGGCTCCGAGCTGCTCACAGCGAAGGCAATACAACTGCTGGGCTGGATAGGAGGGAAGGTACTATTGGAGATATGGCTGTACTGGGTATAACAGAAAGTTTTCAAGTGAAGCAACAAGTTCTTTTGAGTGCAGCTGAAGCAGCAGAGGTGATTCTATATGTGGACAACATCATGAAAGCAGCACCAAGGAACGTGTTCCTGATCACCACCCCTGTTAAGCAGTTCTCATATGCTGTTGATCTTTGGAGCAGTCCATAACAGAGTTGTGCTTGAAAGACTTTAACCTCTTGAAGACAACTGTGGAATCTGTCTTTATCTATGCCCATTATCATATTCCTTAAGTTTGGACATTTAGCTGACCTTCTGTTATAACATGGGTCTAATTTATTTGCTGTGTCATTTTCCATACAATTCAGTTGATTAAAAAGTTCATTTCTCATACTATGCATTAAAATAAAAATTTGAATAATTACAAAAAAAAAAGAAAATGACATTTGTAGATAACCTCATACTTCTTTTCTTTTTTTTTTTTTTAGCAGTTTTACCCTTTTCCCCTTCTCCCCTACTAAGTCTTTTCCCAAATCTATTAAATAGGAGAAAAACAGCTGACTTGAGTAACCGTTCTCTTAAAAGTTTTGTGATAGCACTAATGAGAGACAATGGACCCCCCTCTAAAAAAATGACTGCTCGAATTAAGGAAGAACATGACAATACTTGAGTTGTGTTCTTCAGTTATTTTTCATATGCACATCTGATCTTCTTATCTAAGACAGTAGTCTCTCTCTTCTTCCTGCCCACTGAGCATCTTGCCAGAGTGCTAGGTAGAGAGAAAGGGCTTAATAAATATGAATTCTGTTGACAGGAGCAGGAGAGCTGATCTCACAGTATAATGTCAGCTCCTGAATAATTGAGCATGGGCTGTGTGATTAATGTATTTATGTATTCAGCTGGTATTAGCAATATCCTCCCTGCCATCTTCCTGCCCCATGTCTCTCATCCTTCAGCCTGCATTTATATTATAGAAAGGCATTCTGTAAAGTATGTTTGTTAATAAAACAAGCAAGAGGAGGCATGCACTAGGATATAGGTGTTAGGGAATTATTAATTTGAAAATATTTAAACAATTCATGTAAATGTTCTACTTCAAAAATATACACAGATTATATAATAGACAATCAATGGTTTCTCAATAGCAACAGCTGAGATTGAAACATGATATATTCATGAGAGGGTTACTTTATTACACCAGCTAGGGCTAGTTTTTGTTGTTATGCTTCTTAGTAAGGTAACACACTATGCAGTAAAAAAAATTCTATTCAAGGTCATAAATGATGTTTTATTTTGTAGTAATACATTATGTAAACCAATAGGCAATGATTTCCTATTAATGAAAATAATCCTAGCTGAAAAACAACACCAGGAGAAATGATAAATAACTGTTTTTTAGTTAGTAGGAAGAGAGACAAAACATTTTCTTGGATGGCTCTTCTATCTTTTTGAACCCAGGAGGTGGAAGCAGAGGTAGAACCAATTAGGGTTATCCAGGTTTTATATGCACATCCATACAGTAAGGGAAATGTTGGTTAGGTCTACTTAGATTTAGCTACATTATGTATGACAATACCTAACAAGATACTTAAGACAGGACCATTTAACAAAAGGGTTTGTATGAGAATGGCTTCAATAACTAATGTTTATGAAGCAGCTATAGGTGTTTATGTGACTTTTGCTTACATTGTTAGATTTTTTTAGACCACATTTAGAAATTGGCATCTCTCCACTGGCTAGGAGCAGCCAGTCATCCTTAATGGAGCACATGTTGTTTTGTTGGCTCAGTCCCCTGGGGTCCTACTTTATCCTGATTTCTGGATCCATTCCACAATGTCTTGATCTCTTTCTTCTGGAACTCTGACTGCAGGCCCCTATGGAATTGTGGTTCATGTTGCTAGGCAAATTGTAGGAACTTTAATATTCTCACTGTGGGTTCTTTGGGGTCAAGTCCTTATTGCTAGAGCTTTGCTAGACCCACCCTTCTAGGTTTATGTTGGCAGCTGTCCTTGTCATTGCCAGAGTCTTTGACACTCTATCCTCTGATGTCTGGTGTGTCCTCTGTCTATGCACCCAGTGGAATGGGAGGGGTAATGTTTAATTCTTATGGGAAACCAGTAATTTTTGGCAGGTAAAGATTTGCTGGATGTATCATATGGAAGACTAACTCCTTCAGAAAATACTTCTGACTTAGCCTGGTACCTAGGAATAGAGAGTAACAGGTGTTTTTTTTTTACTTTCAAGAATTCATAATCTACTAGGATTAAAGGGCCTTGGATTATTCCTGTGTTTTAAGCAATATACTACTTAATGTATGAGTTATATTTTCTATTAAGATGTATTTTATTCAACTTTGTTTATTCATTCAGTTTTAGGGTTACAGTTCTAAAAGCTTCCCCTTTTTTGTGGCTTCTAGATCCCTCTGCAATTTTATTATTGAACTCAATATTGGATCAAGATGGACATCTGACTCAAAGCCACTAAATGCATTCAGTGCCTAATGGATAGTCAGATTCTCTTTCTGGGAATCTGAAATCTAGAGCAGTTATTTGTCAGTCACCCGTGGCTCTGTACATGACCACAAAGACTTCAGGCTAAAGGCCATGTTGGAACTTTGATCATCTGTCAAATTCCAACTCCGAACAGTCAAGTGACCTAAAAGGTCTGGTACTATGATTGGCCCAATAAGAGAGTTCTGTACTGGAAAATGGGGAACAGAAAACAATAATAAATAGCTACTCACATTTGCTAATATTTGAGAATTTGATATATGATATTATTTACCTGTTTCACTATCTCACTGACTTTTCTTTCTTCTGTTAACAGTTGTGAGTTTAAGAGGCTAAGATTATTGGGATAAGTAACTCGAGTTTTCTAGATGCAAGAATTGTGTTAATTTCTAGAAAAACTATAAAGAAGTCTCAAGGTAGGCTAGTTTTGCAATATGTTTAGAATGAAACTGGACTTGGGATGGTGGCTATACCTGACATTATTAGGCAATTTTGCTAAGCTCATCTACTGTTCAAGAGAAATGAACTGCAAGACAATGAAGAAACACTGAGAGTCTTTGAATGAGCAGGGAATAGTCCTTTGGAATAGGAACACCAGGTCAGTTTGGAAGAACATCATAGGTATATCATCACTTTTATCTGACATCTAAAAAGTCAGTGGTACTTGCTGTCCTATTCCTCAGGGCAGAAGGTAACTCCAGAGGAGTGGAAGGCTTCTATTCCCCTAAGGACAGGAAGACTTTATTCCTACAGGGTCTAAACTCAAGTATAGTTAAATTAAATAGAGGCAATAAAACTGAGGCCAAGTGGGACAGCCTCAAAGGGAAGATTTATCTACGGGGGAGGATAATGGCTACTGTTCATTGTGTGCCAATATGTGCTGAAAATGGTATTAGGAAACTTAAGATTATTTCTATCCTTACAGTAAGCATGCAGCATAGGTGTCCTTATTTATATTTTCCAGACTGGGAAATTTATGCTTAGAGAAATTTATTTGCTAGTAAGCAGAATGAAACCAAGGCCTTTTGATTCCTACAACAGTCCTAAAAGAACCCTGCTTTGTCAGATTCTAGAGCATTTCTTACACATTGCAGTAAAACCCAGACCAGGAAAGAGATCATCTGTATTTCATTTTCGGATAAATGGAAAAGTATCTAACTGGGCCCTTAGAAATATCCTAAAACAAACAAACAATAAAAAACAAACAAAAATATCATTTCCTGACTAACCTTTCTAATAGCTGATTTCATGATGCGTCAATCAAAAACATTCAGTGAGTCCCCTATTGTAGTCTCTATTGGTTAGACTGGCATCCAAAGCCCTTCGCCTGAGTGGTCTCTGGATTCTCAATATCCTGTCCTATCCTTCTAGATACTTCTCTAGAAAGCCACTGTATCCAGGTCTGTCTTTCTCCTTTTCTCTTTCTTCTTGCTCACTACCACCAGCCATTACCATGACCTCCGCCATTGTCTTATGAAGCATTCCTCATTTGCTTCATTTTTTGAATTTTGGTTATGTCTTTAGCTTGTATTTCTTATATGGCTAAACATATTATAGTCAGATGTAATTATTTAAGAACTTCCACTAGAGTCTATGCATCAGGAAGAAGGGAGCATGTCTTAAATACCTTTCCTTATATGTGGCCATTCAAATACTTGATTCAGTGAATATTATAGGCAAGTTACAGATGCTCACTTAGTGTGATGATTGGTAATATTAATAGTCATATGGCTACCACATATTGAGCATCTATTATGTGTAAGACACATGTTAGGCACTTTTTATAAATCTTTTCTCCTTCCATAATAGCCTTCCTAGGGTGAAAGGAGTTGGAGTAGTCGGCCTGTGACTCAGTCTTTTCTGATTACTAGGGGAACCTTCCTGGGGAGGAAAAGAAAAGGCAAGTGACTCAGTATAATCTCCTTGTAAACATAAAAAAAGAACTTCTAGGTAAATAGACTGATATTTTATAGGAAGATATTTCTATTCCATGGATACCTGGAGTTTAGGATCACTTATGGTAAGCAAATCAACAATGTATGGATTTATGAGGTATGGCTCTCTGGTGGATGTGCAACACAACTATCTGGGCTATAAAATGGAGATGGTTCATGACTTAAATGCTCCCCATTATTTAGAATGTCCTTAGAGATCTCACTTATTATTCTGGGCCAGAGAACACATGTTGAAAGCCGCCAGGAAGAATCTAGGGAGCCAGAAGGTGTCTCAGCCCTCTGTCTGTTTTCCTTGTGCCTCTGAATTTTATCTCCTGGAACTTGTGCATGAATATATTACTTTACTTGGCAAAGAGGAATTAAGGTAGCAGATAGAATAAAAGTTGCTAATCATCTGACCTTAAAGTAGGTGGATTATGCTGTATTATCTGGCTGGGTCCAATGTAATCAAAGAGGTCTTTAAAAGTGGAAGGGAAAAACGAGGAAAGTCAGTGTCAGGGTGGGGCACTGTACGAAAGAATTGACCAATCATTGCTTGCTTTGAAGATGGAAGTGCCACTGGCTTCTGAGTGGAGTTTATTATAAGTTCTTGGTGTTTGTTGGGAAAATAATTTCAGGATGTACCATATAAGTCAAGCAAGTGACAGCTATTTATTGAAAGCAAAAGTAAACTCCCAGGGATGAGAGGGGGCAGGCTCCAAAGGGAGCAGCTGCACTGGGAAGAAGTGGGTTTAGATCTTTTGTAGTCTTACTAATTGAAGGGAGGAATATTCAAGGTCAAGGGGTTGGCTTTTACTAGGAATCTGAGTAGTAACTTCTAGAATCAGGTTCTCTCCCATTTTTACACTTCATATAGCTTGGAACTGTCATGGTGATTTTAAAGGGGGGAGAAATTTTAAAATACAATGTAAATGATATTGTAATTAGCCAAAGTTCATGTAAGGTGGCAGAGATAGCTGACAAGCTGGTCAAAGGCCATCCTTGCCTACAGTTATCAGCCCCTCTAGTCAGTTTCTGCTTAAGAGTTGTTAATTTTAACATCTGTACCTGATCTTCAAGCCCCTGCATCTGGTCTCAGCCCTGTCTCTTAGTCTCTTCCACTAAGGGTTCAGAAGACAAGGAGACACAGTTCCCAGTTTCTAGAAGCTAGAAAGATTAAGGAAATGATTTCCCTCTAGAGCTTCCAGAAGAAATGCGGCCCTGACAACACTTTGATTTTAGTTTAGTGAGATCCACGTCAGACTTCTGATCTCCTGAACCATGAGATAAATTTATATTGTTTTAAGCCACCAAATTTGTGGTAATTCATTACAGCAGCAACAGAAAACCAATCCAATAGGATATATCCTATACCTCTCCATTTGTAAGATGACTTGCCAATGCTGATATTCAGTGGCACAGCCAGCATTTAAACCCAAATCCGCCTGATCCAAAGTCTCTGTTCTTTCTGCTATGTTTCAGGACCTCTGCTTTTTATTAAAGGATGTTATCGAATTTTCTCATTTTGATTTTCTGTTTTTATTTCTAGCCTTTCTTCTGTCACATTCTGATTTATTTGCTTTCTAGTGAAGGAAATAGTCTCTACCTACTGTAATGCCTATTGTGGAGTTTTCCTCAGGTTTTTAGATGGAGCTTAGAAGTAAGATCACTCTAAATATTAATTTCAGCTGTTCATGTTAGAGTGCTTCTGATTCAGAAGTCATATAATTTAAAATTATTTGAAAGTCTTATAGAAATATAAATTACTTACCTAAGTTAAATAAAGCTAAGTTTATGTTATACAAACATACCAGTGACTTTAGATGGTATCTTATGTCAAGAACAACTTCTATTGTTTGTAAGATTAGAAAAGAAGCATTCAGAGCCAGAAAAACTTTTGTTTATATTCAAGCTGCTACTTACTTGTGTGATCCTGGAATAATTATCTCTAAGCTTCAATTGTCTGATATTTAAGAAGGGAATAATATAACTAAAAAATGTCCAAATGAGAATTCACTTTGACTACATTGTGATTCGTAAAACACTATACAAATATAAGGTGTAATAATTATTATTGTTGGGAGATTTGAGAGAGAATATATGAGTCTATTTGAATACAATTCACTGGCTGTATAAGAAGTTTGGCTGACTGTCATACCCTAAGGAATTATTACTGTCAGTTTTGTTTGAACAATTACTGGCAGATCAAGGAAAAATTATGAATCAATTTCAATAATACACATTATTATTAGCTTTTCTAAACTAATTTAGAGTGCAGAGGTCCCTCAGTGTTCAGAACTCATAACATTTATTGTTTATAACAGTGGCTCACAGACTTGACTACACATCAAAATCACAGGAGGAAATTAAAATAAAAACCCTGGATTCCATGCTGAGATACTGTGATTCCATTTTTTTTTTTAAATACCTGATGATTCAAATTAGTATTCAGGTTTGGCATATACCACTAGTGAGTGCAAGTTTTTGATAGCCAGTGACCTGATTTAACTTGTACTTATAGGCAAGTTTTTATGTTTTTAAAATTTTTCTGTGATATTGTGAGTTTTGTATCTCTACACAAAGTGACTCGCACTAAGTGTTATTGCTGATGATGTTTACACAGGGAAAAGTACTGGATTGTTCACAGGCCACAAGTAGTGGTTTGTACTTCAAGTATTTGGAGAGATAATGGCAAGTTTTTAATTATTCATTCCACATGCTTAGAAAACTTGGAACTTGAAGAAACCATAGAAATTATCTGGTTCAATTTGTCTTTCTTTCCTGAATAAAGAAACTTAGACTGAGAGAACTTAAAATGCTCATCTAAGGTGACTCCACTACCCATCCAGGACTAGAATGCCCAGACCTTGTCTATTTCCTCTATTCAGGGTAATTGCAGAAAGAACAATTGAATGGCACAAACAGTCAAATCCCTAATTTGAGAAGGAGCTCAATCTTTTTCCTTTTACTAGAATTCTTAATAATACGGCAAAATGCATAGACTATACTTTAAAGTTTTTTCTCTTGAATAGTATGCCATGGATGTGCTATGCAAGCATCTTCAAAATTCAAAAAGTGAAGGAGAAATCATCTGAATCAACAGAGTTTTTGTGGCCTCAATTGTTTTTATATTATTTTTTCTGTTCTTCCATATGGAAGGTGGTTATATTAATATAACCCAGCATGGAAATTACTGCCAGAACTCCCTCCAACATCATCGATGGGATTAATTCAAACTAAAGTGAACAAACTGGATGTTAAAATGCATAATAAGGATCAACCTTGCAAATTTATAAAACACTTTTCTACTTGAGCCTTCACATATCCATATGTATCCATATATACAAATGGCAGGCTTTCCTTTCTTTTGTGAGGCCCAATAATAATATTCCATTGTTTGTATGTGCATGTGTGTGCATATCATCCATCTATCTATCTATCTATCTATCTATCTATCTATCTATCTATCTATCTATCTATCTCACAGTTTCTTTATCCATTCATCCATTGATAGAAACTTAGGTTGTTTCTGTATCTTGGCTATTGTGAATAATGCTGCAATAAACATGAAGGTGGTGATCTCATTTGCTTTGGGTATATGCCCAGAAGAGGGGTTGCTGGATCATATGGTAGTTCTATTTTAAATTTCTTTAGAAACCTCCATCCTGTTTTTCATAATGATTGCACCAATCTATGGTGTACCAACAGTGAGCTATACAAAATTAAAAACCAAATTTTAAAATGGCCCAGGGGGTAGATTTGGGCCTAGACATGGAAAACAAAACTGAGTGTTTTGATCTAGGTGCATGTAAGAATAGAGAAGGAAGTAAGAACAAAGTAGGAGAAAATAAGTGTAGTCTCATTTGGGTTGAAGACATTAGTTGGGACATATCTTCTAGATAGATTCTTTAATATTAATTGATATCAAATTACTCTGTAAATACAATTTTAAACTTTCTTATTATTGGGAGGGATCTGTTCTCTGATGTGTGATGCACTGCATATGCAGGAGTAAGGAAATTGATAAATTTTATGTATACAAAATTTGGGATTTTGCATGTTGTCAAGACATAGGGATTTAAATGTTTAAGTGAGATATTGATATATTAAGGAAAAGAGCTATGATAGGCTTTTGGTAATGTGGTTTTAATTATTGTAAAATTTTCTAATGAGACAGAGAGATGACTTTAAATAAGTTTTACCTGAACATGAATTATGGAAATATGGATTTTTAATAGTTTTCAGAAGTGCTACAAGTTATTGGAAAACTATTAGGTAGAATGTCTTTTATACCCGGGCAGCATAATTTAGCTAAAGTTTTCTTTTTAATCTGCTACTGACTTCAATGGATCTTTTTAGTGAGACAAGTGAAAAATGTGTGTGTATCTTAAAAATTATATACCTGGAAATTTTGATTATATATCTTCAGAAAGACTGTTAACATTTTATGTGGACTACCAAAGCTCAGCATTTTGTTCACCACCTACTGTACTTTCCCCGAATATGCCTGCATGGTCATAATCATTCTTTGATGTTTCACATTTTTTTAAAGCCTAAAATCAAATTTGTAAAAATCCTGTAAAACATAACTATAAAAATGAGATATATATTTCGAATATCCCATTTTCTGCTAATTGCACTAATGGAAAGTAGATATGGGCTATGCTTGCTCATTAATTATTCAGATTTGGAAATATTAAGTAAGAATGACACTTGCAAGGAAAACAATGTGATTGTGAGAGTAATTCATCCCACCCTCCGTTTTTGATGTGTATAGAATAGAGTGAGCAGAGGCCAAATGAGAGGCAGAAATCTTGTAAAGTTTGAAGATATTTAAAGTTATCTTTTATCTGCATGTATATTAAAAGCAGATACCTTGATGCTACCTTGATGTTACCAAGGTCTTGTGGCTTCCGAAACCAGATATAGTCTGTGGTTTCCCTTTCTCTTGAAGATAGTTTTGTGGAGTTATAGATGGCGAAGACAGCAGTAAGGTATCTAACCTATCAAGCATCTCCCAGAGATACTATATTGGAAATTCTTTCAGAAGACAGGGTATCTCTTATATAAAGGTAGAACTTTCCTAACAGGGCTCTTAATAGCCTTTTCCTGTGTATTATGACTCAAATCGTGGGAAGCTTTCTTTGTGTCTAACATTGTTACTCGGTTCTTCCTCTCTTTTGCAATCTTCAGGGGAAAGGGGAACAGTTTGATATGTTTTTCTAAATTCATCACCTTATCACTGACCTCTGTCTTCTTAAAATCTCCACAGATTCTGTAGTTCACTGACCTTCATGAATACTCACGCCCCTCAGGACTTTGGGATTTGGAGAAAGGCAGCTGCTGCCCATCCTCTGATTAGAAGAAGTAAATGCATGCACATAATATTTGAACACTCAGTGGAGTATATGCATGCACATGATATTCGAATACTCAGTGGATTAAATGCTTGCACATAATAGCCAGATACTCAGTGTTTAGAAAGCTTTGTTGACACCAATTGCAGCTTTTCCACCGACAGTACAGACCTAAAGATGTATTTCCCGAAAATATAAGCCACATAAAAAAATAAGCCCCCCAAAACAGAAGCAAAACCCAACCCTTGTGGAATATGGAGAAAGATCTGAAAGTGTTATATCTTTGTGAACTAGAATTGCTTAAAGTTAATAGAACTATGGTGTGTACAGCTTATCTAAACAGTAGCTAAGGAGCGATGTTATTTGTAGTAATGTATTTTAGCATGTAGGCTGTGATGCACCACTGGATTGAGTCTTACCTCCAAAAATAGCTTGGCCCAGATGGGGCAGACATTGTGTATAACACTGATTCTATTTTATTTTATTTTTTATTTCAAAATATTAAGAGGTACAAACATTTTAGGTAACATGAATGTCTTTTGTAATGCTTGAGTCCTGGCTATAGGTGTGCTCATCACCCAAATTGTGTTCGTTATACCCATTAAGTAGATTTTTTCCTCTCCCTTTCCTAACACTGATTCTTGATGAAAAAGCAACTCAAAATGTTCTCACAGTCTGTTTCCTTCCATAGAACTCTTTGTTACAAAAGAATGCACTGCAAGGAAAATTGATCACAAAAAGTTGTTGAACATTTCATGGAGTAACCAAATGGCCCATTTTCTTTCCCTTCCCCCCAATTCAGAAGTCCCTTCATGCAGCATTTGTTGCGTGAAATATAAATACACTCAGTTTCACAAATGAATTTTAAAAGTTATATGGAATGTTACAAGGTGGGACTAATTAGCATCAAAAGAAACCTAGAATGAAAATCAAGAGACATAGAATCAAATCCTCTTCTTGAGATTTCTAAATTTTGGCCTTGGGCCAATCACTTCAGCCTTAGATTCTCAGGGTTTTCACTGGTAAAAGGGGTGTGTGTATGTGTGCTGGGGGGTGAACTCTGGGTTCTCAAGTAAGTTGATACTGATTCCCAGGGAGGTGTTTGGAAAACTGTGGGGGCATTTTTATTTGTCATAATGACTTGAGATATTCTTGACATTCATATGTTGCCAGTCTGGGTTGGAAAACATCTTACAGTGCCCAAGTCATCTTACAGAATGAAGACTTGTCCTACCTTGAATACCAGTTATCGGGACTCCACTTTGAGGAAGTTGAAGCTGATTCTCTGGGAATTACACAATTGCTAAAAACAATAGTAGATTCAGTAAGAATGCAAGTTGCATGAATCTAAAAACCATAAATACAAAAAAATGCTTCAAATTTTAACAAAATGCTTGGAGCAAAGGTAGTCTATATGCTCCTTTACTAGGATGGGAAATTGTCATTTATTGAATGTTTCTGTACCAGCCATTTTCCCAAATGCAATCACATACATTTTAATGAGAACTACTTGACTTAGATGCTATTACTGAATTGCCAATAATAAGTCTCAAGCTTAGGGTGGAGAAACCATTTGTCTGAGATCAGACTGCAAATGGCAGAAACAAAATTGTAATCCAAACCTGTCTGGCCCCAAACCCGCAGCTCTTTCCCTACATTATGCTCCCTTGAAGATGGAAAACGACATAGATGAGGATAGCAAAGTATGTGTGTATCAGTGACCAGCCATTTTGAAACTTTTTCATTTCCTTGACTGTGCAATACTCTTGCCTCTGAGCCTCTGCAAAGGCTGCATGCTTGTTTCTGAACCCCTCCGCCACACTCAGTGGGCTCATCTTCATCCTCAGGTCTTGCTTGGTCTTTGCTTCCACTGGGAAGTCTTCCCTGACTACATCGCATGAATTTTAGGAGGCCTGCTTTGTGCTCCATCAGCCTCCCGCCCTTCCTGGGTCATCCGGCATCTGCCCTGTTGCAGTTGTTTGGGGTCTGACTTCCATCTGCCCTGGCAGTAAACTTCACGAGGACTGGGTGCCACGGCTCCCTGATTCCTAGCGCTATATTTCGCACCTTCCTAAGTAGATAGAGGGATGAAAGAAGTGAATGTAGTCATTTAATTTAAGAAATGGAGTGATACTAATGGTGACTATTTTGAACATTTGTTCTGTGAACATTTGTTTTGTAACATTAAGATATAATTCATTTTTATACATAATAATTTGTATATGAACATTTATTGTGGTAATTTTTTATGGTAGACATTTCTAAAATTTATTCCTCATACTCATGTTTTCTTTCTCTTTTACTTTCTCTTTTATTTATCTTTGTGTTTGTTTGTTTTTTCTTTAGTCACATGGTGTGTGAGTTAAATGCATGGTGGTAATATATCCCGGGGGTTCCAAACAGAAGCAAAGGAAGAGTGCAGACTGGGGTGCCGGGTGGCCTGAGCTTGAGAATCCTGGTTCCAGCACTTACTAGCTCTGTGGCTTTTGATAGTCTGTTGGCCTTTCTTTCTTTTTTTTTTTTCATATCAAATTGAATTTATTTTCATTAAACATATACATGTACAGAAAAAGAACACCTCATTAATGCCATGCTCTGAGGACAAGTATATAGAATGATGCAGGACCATTGTTTAGAAGAAAATAGGATAAGTGGAAAATATAAAAATAACACAGGCATTGCTCTTGTTAACTGTACCACTGAAAGTCCAATGCATAAATTGATTATTTATAAATAGAAATCAAATAATATATATATTTTTTAAATCAAAAGGCATTATAAGCAATATTTAACCAAATGAATGTTAATTATGTTATTTTTGAATATATCCATATAAAATAAAATGCATGCCATATAGAAAAGGAAAATGTTTCAAAGTTTCAAAATCATTATTATAGCGAATTTAAATTATTTTAATCTTTTCTTGGCCTTTCTTTATATGTAAGAAATATTAAGTAAATAGGAGTACTTGTCCCTGATGATTGTTTTGGAATATTAAATGAGGTAATCCATGTAATATAGACAGTATTGAGTAAAGCACTTAAGGGGCTTGAGACTAAGCACCATATAGTATAAGTGCAGTAATTATTACATTTATCTTCCTTTTTGATTAGGACATTTTTTGGGTAGGATTTAAAAAATGTATATTATGAGAAAGGTGGAAATGATTAGACTTAATCAACATCTTTCCATTCAAGAGAAGGTTAAATAGAGCAAACTTTGATTTACAAAACTCAAGGTGATTTATGCCAATTAGTTCTAGTGCAAAGAAACAAGAAATATCCTGGTTGTTCTAGGATGAACTTAGAGGGGAGCACCCTGGAAGAGATAGTCAACCATATGGTGTCATTTTATTACTCTAAAAAAGAGCCTGTCAAATACAGGCTCTTCTATGACTCTTTACTGAATGGGTGAGGTTAAAGTCTGGTAAATGTAACAAAGAGCAGGTTCCTGTGGCTAATTTTGGTGATAGATATTTGCAATATGGCTGTATGCAACCTTAACTCTCTGTTTGAGGAAGTTCCTAAATATTCTTGATAATAATTTAACAGATGTCTCATATACACTTGAAGGAATTAATATGTCACCAAAGCTATTCTCTCTTTTGGGTACTAGGCCCAGATTAGGCTTCACAAAAACCAGTTTGACATACATCTAAAACCAACATTTGAATGTTTTTTCACTCTTGTTTTAGTGTATAGATCACTGTGAGTCTCTAGATCACAATTAATAGATGACAATTATACTGCTTTCCTCAATATTGTTTCCTCTTAATCTTAGCTGGTCAGGCAATTTCTGTGGGGGCTCATTTTAAGTGATACCAATAAGTCCTAGTTAGTCAAGTGTGCATAAGGATTTCCTTACAAGTTGAAGTGTAAAATGCTGGATTAACAAACATGTATTTATATAATCCTCATTGATAATCAGATTTGGTATGAGAGGTGAGGAATTTTAAGTCAAGCAGTGCTATTTTTTCTTACTTTTGGAAGTCTAGAGAGTTTGTTTAGTTGTTTCTAAACCATGAGTAGTATAAGCTGTCATATCATTGTGCTATAATGTTAAGAGAAAGCTAAGAATGCCCAAATTATCCAAGACGCAATGTGACAGATTTTGGTGATAGGGAATAAATAGTGCCCTGTTACAAAAAGCAGATCTTAGAAGGATGGCCATATTTTGGTACTAGTAACATTCTCCATTTTCCATTGGGAAGGTTCATTGTCTCCATTGGAGAACTTCTTATATACTTAAATTGTATACATGTGCAGAACTATATAAGAAGAAAAATTCCTGTTGAGTAGAACTTTATTGCTCTCTTTTACCTCTTGAGCCATTGTGGTGACTCAGCTCTGACCTCTAGCTTTTGGGAGTTTTTACACTGGTGGGCATCTATAGTGCTGATCCATGTCTAGCGCAGGTCTGAGTGCTTCCTGCAGGGCTGGTCTGGACTTGGCGAATTCCCTCAGCGTTTGCTTGTCTGGAAACGACTTAATATTCTATCAAATGTGAAACTCAGTTTTGCAGGATACAAAATTCTAGGCTGGCAGTTGTTCTGTTTGAGAAGATTGAAGATGATGGGGCCCACTACCTCTGGCTTGTAAGGTTTCTGCTGAGAATTCTGCTGTTATCCTGATGGCCTTTCCCTTGTAGGTCAGTTGTTGCTTATATCTATCTGCTTGTAAAATTATCTCTTTTCACTCTGATTTTGGCCAGGTTGAATACTATGTGTCTTGGAGATGTTCTATTTCCTGTGAATCTTCCTGGAGTTCAGTGACCATCTTGTGTCTGGATGTTTGGATCTCTGGTGATACTGGGGAAATTTTCCACAATAATTTCCTCAAATAGATTTTCCATGCTTTTTGCACTCTCTTGTTCTTCCTCAGGGATACCTATAATTCACATGTTTATTCGCTTTGCATAGTCCCATATCTCTCTAAGTGATTGCTCTACACTTGTTCTCTTCTTTGTCTCTTTAAATGATTGGGTTAACTCAAGAGGCTTGTTTTCTGACAAGCTCTAAGATTCTTTCTTCTCCTTAGTTTAATCTGTTGCTGAAATTTTCTGCTGTGTTTTGAAAATGCCTGAATGACTCTTTCATTTAAGTTTTATTATATCCTTCCTAACTTTGTCAAGCTCTTTAGTGACTTTTTCATTAATTTCCTAAAATATGTTTTGGGCTTCATTTTGTTGGTTTTCAACTTTCTCTTCAATTCCATTCATCTTATTTGCCATCCATATTCTCAAATCCATTTCTGTCATTGGGGTTCACTGCTGTAGCCCTGTTGTGATCCCTTGGGAGTGTTGGTCTGTTTTTTTCCCAACATAAAAGATTTTAATCACTCAATACTGAGAAGTGGAAGTAATTTTTCTCTGAGAGAATTATTATATTCCCCTATATGATTACACTAAAAATTTTAAATGTATTAAATATGAATACATAATTTTAATGACAGGGTTAAACAGTTTGAAAATTCCAGTAATTCTTGTGCTAAAAGGTGAAGACTGACAAAACAGGCAATCAATTAAAAGATTAGGCAAATACATATATAAGCTGAAAAATGTGGAACAAAACAGCAGAAAAAATAAATGCCAACATTTTGTTACTAGTAATAAAATATAATTTTATGAATATGTTTACTATTGACTATTTCTAGTAAAATTCTTACAAATTTATTTTTAAACTATAAAATATTTGCTGAAATAGTCATTTGGAAAATTAATTTTTTTTTCCTTTTTCTTTTTTTATTTTAGCATATTATGTGGGTACAAATGTTTAGGTTATGTGTGTTGCCTTCTCTCCCTTTCTCTCCAGAGTCAGAGCTGCAAGCGTGTCCACCCCAGATGGTGTACACCACACTCATTATGTATGTATATACCCATCCCTTCCTCCTCCCTCCCATCTGCCCAATGCCTGATAAATGTTATTCCTATATGTCCACTCAGGTGTTGATCAGTTAATACCAATTTGCTGGTGAGTACATGTGGTGCTTATTTTTCCATTCTTGGGATACTTCACTTAATAGAATGGGTTCCAGCTATTGGTGTGTTTTGATTTTTCATGTTGCTCAGGTTCTTTTGCTGGTTTCTTCTCATCTGAACCCTCTTTTCTGAATTCTGGGTTAATAAGTTTGCAGGACTCCTGTTCCTTGCTGGGAACTCTCCAGATAATTGTAGAATGTTCAAGTTCAGAGCTGGATGAGACTCTTCACTGAGGCTGGTGTTGTGGGGATTGCTCTACCCAAGGTCTCCCTGCAGAGGGAACCACAGCAGCTGGATAAGGTTTTTGTGGCTTCCCAGGTTGTGGGTTTTAGTCAAAGCAGGTTGCAGTGTGCTAGTGGCTTGAGTCTGGAGGGTCCCTGTGGATTTTGGAGCAGCTCTTCTACCCCTGCTTTGGTGGTGGAGGCTCTGGGGTGAGGTCTTGGGGCCCAGGTGCAGTGCTGGAGACCTGGGGATAGTGTCTTAGGCCTGGCAGGAGTTCTGGAAGCAGAGGGGCAGATCTTCAGGCTCCCATGTGAAAGCCTCAGAACTGGGACTGGGGCGGACCCATGAGCAGAACCTCTCAGCAGGGCCTCTGAGCCAAAAGCAGGGCTGTGTAGATGGGGGGCCAGTCTGACCTGGAGGTCAGGGTCAGGGCCAAGCAGACAGGAGGCTATTGGGGCCCAGAGTGCAGAGTCAGGTAGGGCAGCTAAGCCACAGGCTGCTCTGCAAGCACAGGGGTCCCATCATGCTAAGTCAGGCGGGCTGAGGTTGGCACCCTTGGCCCAGGTACTGTGGGGCTCTCCACGCTCCTCTCGGGGCCTGCTGAGGTGGCCGCCCCAAACCTTTCTGTCTGGAGCCCACAGCGCTCCTGCGTGAGAGCCTCCAAGCCAGGACTGGGGTGGAGCCAGAAGCAAAGCCTCTGAGCCAGAAGCAAAGCCTCTGAGCCAGAAGGCTGTGCAGACAGCTGGCCCATCCGACTGGAGGGCGGGGCCGGGGCCAAGCCGGCAGGAGGCGGCTGGGCCTGGCGTGCAGGTTCAAGGCTGAGCAAGCAGCGGACTGCTCCTTAGGCACAGGGGTCCCGTGGGTGCCAGGTTGGGAGTGTACAGGTCACAGCTTTCCACACCCCACCCAGGACCTACCGAAGCCATCTCCCAAGGCCTCTCAGGTGCGTGCCTGCTGCACCCAGGCGTGAGAGCCTCCCAGCGGGACTGGAGTGGGGCCGGAAGCAAAGCCTCTGAGCCGAATTTCCAACTAATTCGCTCATTTCACCTCTGCTAAGAAACTGGTCGCCCAAAACCTCAAACGAGGTGTTTTTGTTGTTGTTGTTGTTTTTTTACCTGGGACCACTTTATTAATATGCTTAAATCACATTGCTCATACCACCAAGATCATGGCTAGTTATATTTTACTTTGTTTCCGAGAGCACAAAATCTATCTACTGGGCCACTCTACTGGCACTTTAAATCCTTGGAAAATCAACTCCATTTTTAATGTCCTTGTTCATTTGGGTACTTTTATCTTTCCATTCTGGGAAAGAAAATCCCCCGAATTCCCCTTTTATACAATTTTCTTTTTTGCCTTGGGAAGTGGTGGCTGCCCTCTCTGGTTATCCGTGCAGTGTTGCCTTGGCTATTTGAAGCTGAGGGCTGAAGGTGAGCTGGGATCTGCACCTGAAGCTGAAATATTTCAAGTATATGGTGTAGCATTAGTCTCTACCAAGGAGTGTATTTGGGCCAACAGAAGCAGAAGCCCAGTGGACTGGGATATGGGTCCCACATTTACCACTTTATTTCTAATAGTTAAAGGCCTAAGAGTGTTTTCAATGGGTTATTGTGACTAATGTCAACTGGAAGAAAAAAAAAGCCACACATATATTCCATCATTGTAAAAATTATTTCCACTTTTGTGTATTACTGTATTATTCTTGTTCATACGCAAATAATCCTTACATTATGAAAATTTTAATTTTTAAAACACTTTGTGCCTTACCATTTCTTTTAGATTCATAGGCTTTTCAGGTAAAAGGTAGAGATGTGAAAAATTTGTTCACCTTTTTAAAAAAGAAACAATTTATTTTTCAAAGTTTAGAAAATATTTTAAAAAATTAATTTTGTAGTTGGTTGAATTTTGGAACTAGAAGGAAAAGATCATCCATCCAATTATTTAATTATTACAGAACAGGAAACAGAAGCCCAAAGAGGTTCTATAACTTGCCTAAAGGGAAAAGTCGCCAATGGCAGAATTAGGGGAATTTTTCTGACTGATAGGTGCTTTTTTACATTTTTTTTTAAGAGATGGAGTTCTCACTATTTTTCCCAGACTGGCCTTGAACTCCTGGGCTCAAGCAATCATCTCACCTCAGCCTCCCGAGTAACTGGGACTAAAGGTTCACGCCACCATGCCTGTCTTCTCCTTGCATTTTTTAACAACACACTTAATACTAACAAACATCATCAAGAAAAATGTAAACAAGTTTTTAGTTAAATCGTTTCCCTCCCACAATTGGCAAAGAGTTCAAATAATAGTGACTTTTGGGCTTTAAACATTTGCTCTTTGAAAACCTAACTTGGCAAACAGTAAGAACATGAAGATGATTTCTCTTTCTTGGAAATTTCAGGTTGTCTGGGGTACAAACAAAAGGGCTGCCAGGTGGCTGGAAGCACATGCTCAAGTATGCTAAGGAAGGCTTCTGATTGGTTCCAGCCTTCCAGGTCTCCATGGGCCTCATTAATTTGATGTGCTTTGCTTCTGTGACAATAGAACACTGGCCTACTCAATTACTTGTACCTGCATTTCTCAGCTTGTCACACTCCCTCTCTCCTTCAGGGTCTCGAAATAACTGGGAGAGAAAAGCCTTGTTGAAAGAAGACACCTCCAGATTTGTTTTCTTCTCACACCCGGTAAAAGGGCGTAAATCTTCCCTCAAATAAGGAAAGATGAATTTATTTATTTAAAAAAAAACTGTCTTGATCGCAACACATGGAAACATCCAAGATTTAGGGACAAGCACTTTTTGGTATATTTATCATTTATCTTTTTCTCTGCTTTTTAAGGGAGGTGTTTTTTTTAATTGTTTCCACGTGTAAAGATAAGCAATGTAGTTTCTCTGCACTTGAAAACACTAGATCAGTATATACTGCCAATTCCAATATTTTAAAATAGCTATTTTATGGAATAATTTTATTCCTGGCTGACATTAATATTCATATATTTCTCTTTTTTTTTAAAATGCAAATTGTAACCCTTTCACGTGGGGAAAGGGCTTTAGTGAAAATAAGGTCTAGCAAAAGCTAAACTTTCTATTCTAATATTATATTCCTGGAAAGCCAGAATCTCAATGTTTCTTCAGTCTCACAAAGAATTTGAGGATCCCTCATGTAATCAACAAACCTTATATTGGCTCTATTTTAGTCAAAGACGACCTTCACTGTGAAAAAGTAAAGAAGCTGCTGTTAACTTTTGTTTTTCTATTCACATGCTATCTATTTAAAACTTAAAGTTTTTTTTTAAATTCATTATTTCCTTCTTTCCTGAATTTTCAGTTTAATTTATCTACCTGTGTTTTTAAATTCTATTTTCTCTAAACTCCATCAATTGGAATAATAGTTATTTACTGAGCTCAAATTCAGGAAAACACAGCAGCATCATAAAAAGCTAAAATAACCTCCCTCCGTTTTATAGACAAGGATGTGCTCTTTCAGAGGTTAAGCAGCATGTGCAAAGTCTCACAAGGAGTAAATGGCAGAGTTGGGACTTAAACCCAAGACTAACTAGAGCTTGGTTCATGCACGTTATAGCAGGTATCAGTATTTCATTATTTCTTATTGCCAATTAATATGGCCTGAGCTTCTATCCATGGTGCTAAACAATCAATTCTAGTTCTTTCATCGTCTCTCTCCATGATATTCTTTCTCCCGACTTCTAGGCATGTTCCAGAGTCTCCTTCCTTAAACCAATAACAGCAATTTCTTTCCTAGATCCTACTCCTCAGGCCTATGTTTTTCCCTCCTTTTGTTGTTCAACGTCTTGAAAGATTAGTCTCCACTCACGGACTCCACTTCACCCCTGTGTTCACTCCCCAGTCACTACTACCCGGCTTTTGCCTGTGCCGTTGTAAAAACTCCTTTCCTGAAAGTGATCAATTATTTGTTAAGTGCTAACTTATAACTTTTTCTTTAAACATTTCAAACTTGAAGTATCAGTGTACAGATCTCAAGTGCACAGTTTGGTGAAGTTTTACGTATTTATGCAAAACCACTCCGATCATGTTACAAAATATGTACAGCACTCCAGAAGGCTCCCTTGCACTTCTTGACAGTCTTACACTTAATATCCGTGTTGACTTCTAACACCACAGATTAAGTTTAGCCTTTTCTCAAATACCCTGTAAATGGAGCCATACAGTTGTGTCCTTTTTATATTTGGCTTTATTTACTCAACATTATGTCTAGTAGATTTATACAAGTGTTGTGTCTAGATGTAGTTCATTTTTTTAATCGCTGAGTAGTATTCAAGATTTAAATAAGTCGCAAATTATTCATTCTACTCTTGATGGGCATATGGGTTATTTTCAGTTTTTGCTATTTAAGAGAAGCTGCTATGAATAATCTTATACATGGCTGTTGGTAGACATAATACTAATCTTCCTGGGCTATATATGTAGGAGTGGAATTGTTGTCTCATAGACTAGGCATTTACTAAATTTTAGTAGATTCTGCCAAATAGTTTTGGAAGGTGATTTTACCAATATACACCCCTACCAGGAATATACAAGGGGTTTGGCTGCTTCATGTCGTCACCACCACTTCGTTTTGTCAGTCTTCTTTTAGGTGGTACTGTTTTTTAAAATTCTACTTTCCAATTGTTCATTGTTAGTATTAAAATATAATGAAATATCAAAAAGTTTTATTTATTGAAGTATAATTTAACCATACAATTCACCCAGTTGTAGTGTACAATTCAAGTATATTCACAGAGTTGTGCAACTATCACCACAATCAATTTTAGAACATTTTCATCACCCCAGAAGTCTCCAATTCCCCATTTTCTCTCTTCACTCCCCTCCAGCCCTAGGTAACCACTATGCTTCTTTCTGTCTCTGTAGATTTACCTGTTATGGCTATTTAATGTAAACTGAATCATACACTATGGGATCCTTTGTGATGACTTCTTTCACTTCAGAAAACCGTGTTTTCAAGATTCATGCATGTTATAGCAGGTATCAGTATTTCATTATTTCTTATTGCCAAATAATATTCTATTTAATGCATATATTGCATTTTATTTGTTTATTAATTTGTTGGTAGACATTTAGATTTTTCAACTTTTTAAATATTGCCAATAATGCTGCTGTGAACATTCATATATATATATTATTGTGTGGACATTTGTTCCTTGTCTCTTGGGTATTCACCTAGGAGTGGAATTTCTGGGTTGTAAGTTAACTCTATCTTTAGACTTTTGAGGAACCGCCAGACTATTTTCCAAAGTGGCCGTACCATTTTACATTCCCACTGGCACGTATGAGTCAGGTTCCAATTTCTTCACATCATCTACAACACCTTATCTTTTTATTATAGCCACACTAGTGCATATACAGTGGCATCTTACTGTGATTGCATTTCCCTGATGGTTAAGGATGTTGAGCATCTTTTCAAGTGTGTATTGGCCCTTTGGATATATGTGTGTGTATATATACATACACACAACATGCATACTTTTGAGAAATGTCTACCCAGATCTTTTTGCCCGTTTTTAGTTGGGTTATTTGTCATTTATAATAGTTATTTAAGTATTCTAAATACAAGTCCATATCCAATATATGTTTTGCAAAACTTTTCTCAGTATATTGTGGGTTGTCTTTTCACTTTCTTGATGAAAGTGCTATCTTTGAAGCACAAAAATTTGTAATCTTGATGAAATCCAATTTATCACCTTGTTGGTTGCTTGTGCTTTTGATGCCATATCTAAGAAGCCAATGCCTAATCCAAGGCCATGAGGATTTATGCCTCTACTTTTTTTGTAAGAATATTATATTTTTACCTGTTATATTTAGAACATTGATCCATTTTGAGTTTTTTACAAAATATGTGCTGTTAGGTAGTAGTCCAACTTCACTCTTCCACATGTGAAAATCCAATTGTGCCAGCATTGTTTGTTGAAACAGCTGTCTTTTTACCCTTGAATTGTCTTGGCATCCTCGTCAAAAATCAATTGATCATGAAAATGATGGCTTATTTCTAGACTCTCAATTCTATTCCATTGATTCACATGGCTATCCCCATTCAAGTACCAGATTATCTCAATTACTATGGCTTTGTAGAAAATTTTGAAATCAGGAAGTATGAGTACTCTAACTTTGTTTTTTTTTTCAAGATTGTTTTGCTCTTATGGGCCTCTTGAATTTCCAAATAAACTTTATTTATTTGGATAATCTTGTTGATTTCTGCAATCAAGTCAGCTGCTGTGATTTTGATAAATATTGTGTTGAATTTGTAGATTAATTTGGGAAGTAATGCTATCTAATCAGTATTAACTCTTCTAATATTTGAACATGAAATATCTTTCCATTTATTTAAGCTTTCTTTCAACAGTGTTTTGTAGTTTTCAGAGCATAAGTCATATACTTCTTTTGTTAAATATATTCATAAGGATGTTCACTTTGATGCTATTACAAATGAAATTGTTTCTTAGTTTCATTACAGTTTCATTGTTCATTGAAATTGTATAGAAATATAGTTGGTTATTATATATTGATTTTGTTGCCTGCAATCTTGCTGTATTAGTCTGTTTATGCTGCTGTAACAAAATACCTGAGACTGGGTAATTTATAAAGAAAAGAAATTTATTTCTCACAGTTCTGGAGGCTGGGAAGTCCAAGATCAAAGTGCTGGCAGGTGCAGTGTCTGGTGAGGGCCCTATCTCTGCTTCCAAGATGGTGCCTTGAGTGCTGTGTCCTTACATGGTGAAAGGGACAGAAAGGCAAAAAGGAACAAACACTATGTCCTCAGATGGGAGAGGAACAAAAGAATAAGGGGACAATTGCTAGTTTCCTCCACCTCTTTTATAAGATTGCAAATCTCACTTAGGAGGGCTCTATCTTTGTGATTAGTCACCACCTAAAGTTTCACCTCGTAAAACTATCACCTTGACAAGTTTAAAAACATGAATCTGGAGGGACATTCGGACCATAGAATTTGCTGAATTTTTTTCTTAATTCTAATGGATTGTTAGTAGTTTCCTTGGGATTATATATATATATTTGTGTGTGTGTGTGTGTGTGTGTGTGTGTGTGTGTGTGTATGTATATTTATACCAAATGCAAATAGAGGTAATTTTACTTCTTTCTTTCCAATTTAGATATCCTTATTTAATTTTCTTGCCTAATTTTCCTGGCTAGCATCTCCTGTGAAATTTTGAATAGAAGTGTTGAGAGCAGATATGCTTGTATTCTTTCTGATCATACAAGGGAAGTATTCAGGTTTTCAGCATTAAGTATTATGTTAGTTGTGTATTTGTTTTGTAGGTGTCCTCTATTAAGTTGAGGGTATTCCCTATTCTTAGTTGATTTAATTTTTTAAAATTATGAAACAATGTTGACTTTTGTCAAATGTTTGCTTTGTGTATTTCAATAATTATGTGATTTTTGGTCATTATTCTATTGATGGCATGTATTACATTAATTGATTTTGAGATCTTAAACCAAACTCTCATTCCTGGAATAAATCCCACTGGATCAGGGTATATAATTCTCTCCTTGTTGTAGGTCTATTTAGATTTTCTATTTCTTCTTGAGTCAGCTTATGTAATGTATGTCTTTCTAAGTATTTGTCCATTTCATGAATGTTATCTAATTTATTGGCATGCAGTTTGTTTTAATGTAATTATCTTATCATCATTTTTATTTCTGTAAGGTCTGTAGTAATGTTTTCTCTTTCCTTCCTGATTTTAGTAATTACAGCCTTTTCTCTTTTTTCCTTAGTCAGTCTTGCTGAAGTTTTGTCAAATTGTTGATATTTTCAAAGATCCAACTTTTGGTTTCATTGGTTTTGTCTGTTGTTTCTTTATTCTCTATTTCTTTTATTTCTGATCTAATCCTTATTATTTTTCATTCTGCTTCCTTCAGATAGGATTTGCTACTTTTTCTAATTTGTTAAGGTGTAATGTTAGGTTATTTCTTTGAGATCTATGAATAGACATTCACAGCTGTAAAATTTTCTTCAAGTACCTGCTTTTGCTGAATCATATACGTTTTGGCATTTTGGGTTTTCACTTTCATTTTATCAAAGTTTTAAAAATTTTCATTGTTATTTCTTCTATTGCCCATTAATTATTTAGGACTATGTTTTTGTTTTTTTTTTTTAACTCTCACACACTTATGAACTTTCCAAATTTTTTTCTGTTGAATTTTTATTTTATTCTATTGTGGCTGGAGAATATACTTTGTATGATTCAATCCTGTGCAGTTTATCGAGGCTTGTTTCATGCCCTCAATATTGTTGCTCCTGGGGGATGTTTCATGTATGTTTGACAAGAATCTATATTCTGCTGATGTTTTATGGAATGCTCTATAGATATGTCCTAGATCCAGTCTCTTAAGTCTTCTATTTCTTCATCGATTTTCTGTCTAATTGTTTTATCCATTGTTGAAAGTATCGAAGTCTTCAACTAGTATTGTTGAATTGTCTATGTTCCATTTCAATTCTGTTGGTCTTTGCTTCATATATTTTGGGGCTATGTTATTACATGTGTAGGTTTTTAACTATAATTATATTTTTTCTGATGGATTTTCCTTGTTATCATTAAAATATCCTTCTTTGTCTCTAATTACAGTTATTGTTTTATAGTCTATTTTATATGATATTAGTAGGACCATTCCAGCTCTTTTATTACTGCTTGCATATTAGACATTTTTTTTACTGTTTAATTTCAACATAATTGTGTTTTTGAATCTAAAGTGTATATTTTGTAGGCAGTGTATATACAGATCATTTTTTAATCTCTGCCTTTTGATTAAAAAATTTAATCTCTTTATATTTAATATATTTACTATAAGGTGAGATTTATGCCTGTCATTTTATCATGTATCACACATGTCTTATTTATTTCTCTTTCTCTCTTGCTCTATTCCTGCCCTCTATTGTATAAATAGATATCTTGTAGTTTTAAATTATCTTGCGTCTCTTCCTATATAATTTTGGAGTTATTTTCTTAGTAGTTGCCTTGAGACAACAGTATCATAATTTAAAATAAGCTAGTTTGGATTAATAATAACTTAATTTCAGTAGCATACCAATGTTTGCTCTATATCTTTATACATTATAAGATTGTCATCAGAGTTTTATAATTATTACTTTAGGCAGTTGTCTTTTAAAATGGATTAGAGAAGAATTACATACAAAAGTATATTTACATTATATTTCAGAATACCTACAATTTTACCTTTATTGTTGCTTTATATGAATTTCTTTGTGTGAATTTAAGTTACTGTCGGACTTCCTTTAGTATTTCTTGGAGTTCAGGTCTGCTAACAGCAAATTATCTGGTTTTGTTTATCTTGAACCACGCTAATTTCTTCATCTTTGAGGGAGAGTTTAGTTGGATATAGAATCCTTGGTTGATAGTCTTTTTTAAATTTTATTTTTTAATTGATAAATTATAGTTTTATATATTTTGGCATATATGGCTTCTGATAAGATCTCAGCTATACATTTTATTGAAGATCCCTTAAATGTGATAAATTATTTTTTTCTTCCTGCTTTCTCTGTCTTTAATCCCTAAATTTGATTTATTCAAGTGTGGATCTCTTTGAGTTCATTCTACTGAAATGCTTTGAGCTATTTGAATATGTAGGTTCATATTTTTAAATTTAATTTGGAGAGATTGTGTCCATTATTTCTTTGACATTTTTTTCTGTGTTTTGGCTTTTCTTCTAGGACTCCAATTATGTACAAGTCTGCATGCTTGATGGAGTTTATTTTTCTTCATTCTTTTTAGTTATGATCCCTGACTGGATAATCTTTTAAAAAATTAATTAGTTAATTAATTTTATATTTCCAAATATTAAGGAGGTACAATGTTTTTGATACATGGCTTGAGTCAGTGCTATAAGTGTTCCTATCACTCAAACAGTGTTCATTGTACCTGCTAGGTGGGTTTTTGCCCTTTGTTTCTATTTCCATTCTTGAGATACTTCACTTAGGATAATGGTCTCCAGTTCCATCCAAATTGCTGCAAAAGACATTAATTTATCATTTTTCATGGCTGAGTAGTACTCCATGGAATACATATACCACATTGTGTTAATCCACTGGTGAATTGATGGGCACTTGGGTTGATTCAACATCTTTGCAATTGTGAATTTTGCTGCAATGAACATTTGAGTGCAGGTGTCTTTTTGATAAATGCCTTGCTGGTATGTCTTCCACACTTTGCCAAGGGCATTGTCATGAGAAGCCTTGCCTTCAAATTTTAGATATACACAACAACCTTAGTTTTCAAGGATCCTCAAGATCCACCTAAGGTAAGTGACTGGTGGCTTCTCATTTCCCAGGTCCTCCGGGTATAGATTCCACCTTGCACCATGTATGCAGCCTTTTAGTCCCCTAGGAATATGTTGGAGGTTTTCAAAATTCCCCATGGTTATCTAGTTCTCCAAAATTTTCTTTTCAATTTCTGGCCATACCCTTGTTTTCCCCAACTGAAATCACTACCTTAGGCAGCTGAGATATTATCAGTGGTTTCCTCTTGTTTGGAGATACCCTTGGGATAGGCTTCTCTCATCCCACAGTTCTTTTAATCTAAGCTCTGAGTCAAGTCAAAGAGCCACCACATTCTGAGAATAGAGATTTTCCAGGGAGCTGCAAGTTCAGAGAAAATATTAACTGTGCTCTGGGGATGGTGCTTTTAATGGCTCTAAATGGAGTCAGATTTCTCTGTTGTCTCAAATGCTGCTGGCTTTTAGCAACTATACCCAGAACAGCTTTTATCACCAAGTCCCAAAACAACAAATGTTGGCATGGATGTGGAGAGATAGAAACACTCAGATACTGCTGATGGGACTGCAAACTAGTACAACCTCTATGGAAATTAATATGGAGATACCTCAAAGAACTTAAAGTAGAACTATCATTTGGCCCAGCAATCCCACTACTGGGTATCTACCCAGAGGGGGGGAAAAAAGACACTCTAAAAAAAAGACATCTGCATCCAAATGTTTATAGCAGCAAAATTTATAATTGCAAAGATGTAGAAACAACCCATGTGCCCATCAATACATGAGTAGATTAATAAAATGTGGTATATGTATACCATGGAGTACTACTCAGCCAGAAAAATATGGTGAACTACCTATTGTATTATCCTGGATGGAGCTGGAGCCCATTCTTCTAACTGAAGTATCACAAGAATGGAAAAACAAACACCACATGTACTCACCATTAAACTAGTTTAACCGATCAACACTAATGTGCATATATAGAAAGTAAGATTCATAGGGTGTCAGGCAGGTGGGAGGGGGAATGGTGGATGGGTAAGTTTACACCTAATGGATATGGTACACGTTGTCTGGGATGGGCACTTTTGCAGTTGTGATTCCGGTGGCGCAAAGGCAATTTATGTAACCAAAGTGTTTGTACCTCCATAATACTCTGAAATAATAAAAAAAAGGATTTCACTCTTACACAAATTTTTAACAAAATAATATCTGTTTTTTAAATAATATTCTTACATACTGTTTTAAAACACATATTTAATGCCATTATATTATTTTTTCTAACAAGATTTTGCCAATGAAAAATTTACCAATTCCTGTACTTTTTAGATCTATTGTATGGGATTATTATTATTATAACTTGCTGAAAAGCACCTTATTTTCTCTTACCCCTGGGCCTTTGCATATACTATTCTATCTTGAAGAATTTTTGCCTCCCTACCCTTCACTCTCATTTGTCTGAATACCTTTTATTCATGCTTCAGGTCTCATCTTAGATTTAACTTTTTCCAGGAAGCCTTCCAGACAGCCCTGATTGTGGCAGGTGGCTCCAACCCTTGCTATACACACCCATACTACTCTGTGTTTTCTTTTTCAAAACACTCATATGCTCATGTGTATCATAGTTTCTGCTTTACTTCTTTGTCTCCACCACTATTAAGATATGTCAACTTGGAATCATAGACATTATGCCTCATTTTATGATATATCTCCAGAATGCAGCCCAAGGCCTGGCATTAGACAGATAATAAATAAACATTTGTTAAAAAAATAAGGGAAAGAATTTCTAATCTCTTACTTTCTGCTCACCAAAATTATCAATATGGACAACTATTTGTTGGTAAATGGAATAGTCATATTCTTCCTTTGGACCAGGTGTTTTAATGCTGTCAGCTGCCAAAAATGTAGATCAGCGAAGAACTGAAGTAGTTAGGCTAGTATTCACTCCTTGTCTCCTTGGCCCATGGAGAGATAGTCCACAAAGACAGCTATTGATTGTTACCATTAGTCTGCCAGGCAGTCCAGCAATAATTGCTTTAGGAATTTTGTCCATGAATATTTCCTGTTAATTTCCCAGGAGTAAAACCAGCTGCTCCTACTCTTTTAAAAAAAATTAGAGAGCAGGTGGAAATTAACATACTCATAAATGATTGTTAGAAAAGTACCTACTTGAGTTTGTGATGAATAAGAAGCAAAATACAAAAGTATTTAATGTTTTAAAAGGATTTTAATATGCCACATGTATAAGTGAATAGAGCAAAAACCAAAGTATAAAAACATAAGCTCTGACTTGGGTGGGGCAAAGGAAATATATGTAACCTAAACATTTGTACCCATGTAATATGCTAAAATAAAAAAAGAAAATAAAAAAGAAAAACATACTTGATTTCAGGAAACTCTTTACCATTTCATTTTTTTAATTTATTTTTTTCTTTTTTATTTCAGCATATTATGGGGATATAATGTTTAGGTTATGTATATTGCCCTTGCCCCACCTGAGTCAGAGCTTCAAGTGTGTCCATCCCCCAGAAAAATATTTAATATCTTTTCAGGGGTTGGTAAAATCCAAGATGTCTAACTTCCGTATTGCTTAGACAAAGGAACAGTGGGTTGGTTCATAAACTGCTTCTTACATCTCAAAACTTTTGTTTTTTTTGGAGACAACTTTTCTTTTCCCTGAAGTATATCCTTTCAAATATTTTTTAGGGGTAGTCTGCTGGGATGAAAGTCTTGGTTTTTGTCTGCCTAAGTATGTCTGTAATGGTTATTTTTGTGTGTCAATTTTGTTAGGTCACAACAGTAGGATATTTGGTTAAACACATCTGGATGTTTCTGTGAAGGTATTTTTTTGTTGTTTTTTTAGATGACATTACCAGCAGGCTTTGAGTAAAGCAGATTACTCTCCATAATGTGGGTGGGCTTCATCCGGTTAGTTGAAGGCATTAAGGAAAAGGAGTGACTTTCCCTGAAGAAGAGGGAATTCTGCCTCCAGTCTGTTTCAGGACTGCAACAGTAGCCGTTCTCTGGGGTTGGAGTCTGCTATCCTACCTGCAAATTTTGGACATGCCGGCCTCCACAATCACGTGAGCCAGTAACTTAAAATATTAATCTTTCTGTCTCTATGTATATATACACACATTCTATTGGTTTTGCTTCTCTGGAGAACCCTGACTAATACAATGTCTTTATCCCATTCTTGTTCTTAAGGGATATTTTCATCAGGTGTAATATTTTAAGTCGATGGTTATTTTCTCTCAGTGCGTTAAAGATATCATTTTACTGGTTTCAGGCTTCCATTGTTTCTGTTGAAAAACCAGCAGTCAGTCAAACTATTTTTTTTTTTTGAAGGAAATCTATATTTTTTAATGGGTATTTTAAAGAACTACTTTTTTTTTTTTTTTTGCCTTTGGTGGACTGTGGTTTCAGTAGATGTGTGCATGGGCAGATCTCTTTCTATTTTGCTATTTGGGATTTACTGGGCTTGAATGTGTGGATTAGTGTCTTTCATCAGTTCCAGGAAGTTCTCAGCCATTGGACAGTCAGGTATTGCTTCTCCTCCATTATCTTTCTCTTCTATTTCTGGAAATCAAAGTAGATGATTATTATATCTTCTCACTTTGTCCTCCCTGTGCCTTAACCTCTACTTTGGTTTCTATCTTCTTGTTTCTCTAGTTCCCTCTTTAGATGTTTTCTTAAATTAATAGTTTTAATTTTTTTTGTTTTAGCCGTGTAAGTTCACAAGAAATTTGAGTGGAAAGTACAAAGAAGTCCTATGTACCCCCTCTTCTCTAAATTTCTCTTTCAAGTAACTTCTTGCTTTAGGTGGTACATTTGTTACAATTGATGAACAAATATTGATATATTCTTATTGACTAAAGTCTATAGTTTACATTAGAGTTCACTCTTTGTGTTGTAACTGTATGAATTATAACAAATGGGTAATGTTGTGTCTTTATCTTTACAGTATTATACAGAATAATTTCATTGCCCTAAAATCCCTTGTGCTTTGTCTGTTCATTACTACCTCCCTGACCACCAAACCTATGTCAACTAATGATATTTTTATTCTTTCCATAGTATTGTCTTTTCCAGAATGTCATATAGTATGTAGCATTTTCAGATTGGCTTCTTTCGTTTAGCAATATACTTTAAAGATTCCTCTATGTCTTTTTATCTCACGATAGCACGTATATTATTACTGGTGAATATCATTTCACTAAATAGATGTACCACAGTTTGTTTATCCATTCACCTATGGAAGTATATCTTAGTTGCTTTCAGGTTTTGGTGACTATAAAGCTTCTATAAATAGTCATGTCCAGGTCTTTTTGTGGAAATGTTTTCAATCTGCTTGAGTATATACCAAGGATAATAAAAGTTTTATTTCTTCCTTCGCTGTCCATATACCTTTATTTCCTGTTCTTGTATTATTGCATTAACTAGGACTTCTAATATGATGTTGAGTAGGAGTGGTGAGAAAGAACATCCGTCCCCTGTTCCTGATCTTAGCAGAAAAACATCTAGTTTCCCACCACTAATAGAGTGTTAGTTGTAGGTTTTTTATAGATGGTCTTTATCAAGTTGAGAAAGTTTTCCTTCTATTCATAGTTGGCTGAGAGTTTTAATCATAAATATGTGTTGGGTTTTGTCAAATGCTCCTTCTGCATCTGTTGATATGATCATATCAGTTTTATTTTTCAGTCTGTTATGTAATGGATTGCATTAGTTGATTTTCAAAGTTGAACAAGACTTGTCTACCAAGAACATTGCTGGATTTGATTTGCTAATATATTCTTGAGGATTTTTTAAAAATCTATTTTCATGAAAGATAGTAGTCTGTAGTTTTCATTTCTTGTAATATCTTTATCTATTTTTATTAATAGGGTAATGCTGGCCTCATAGAATGAGCTAGAAAGTGTTTTCTCTACTTTTATTTTCTGAAAGAGATTATAGAGAATTGGTAGAATTTCTTCCTTAAATAGTTGAATTCACCAGTGAACCCATCTTGGCCGGTCCTTTCTTTTTTGGTAGGGCATTAATTATTGATTCAATTTCTTTAATAGATATAGGCTTATTTAGATTATCTATTTCTTCTCAAGAAATTGGTCTATTTCATCTAGGCTGTCAGATTTGTGGCATATAGTTGTTCTTAACATTCCTTTATTAGCCTTTCAGTGTCTATGGCATCAATCCTTCCAGTGTCTATCTGGCTTTCCCAGACTGGATTCCTTTACTTAGCAATATGCATTTAAGGCCCCTCCATGCCTTTTCATGGCTTTATAGTTTATTTCTTTTTATTGTATAATAATACTCTGTTTTGTGTTTATATACTCACTGTATGAAGGACATCTTGGGTGGCCTCCAATTTTGGCAATAATGCATAAAGCTGTTATAAACATTTGGATGAAGGTTTTCAATCCATGTGGAGACTTAATTTTTGTGAAAGGTGTAAGTTCTGTGCGTCGATTTTTTTATATTGTGGATGTCCAGTTATTTTAGCAGCATTCATTGAAAAGACTGTCCTTTCTTCACTGAATTGCCTTTTCGCTTTTGCCAAATATCAGTTGACTATATTTGTATGGATCTATTTCTGTGCTTTCTATCCTGTTCCATTGATCTACTTGTCAGTTTTTTCAGCAACACCACACTCTCCTGATCACTGTAGATTTATACCAAGTCTTAAAGCTGGATAAAGTCGGTCCTTTGTTCTTTGTCCTTCTTCAATATTGTTTTGGCTATTTTCTCTTTCATATAAACTTTAGATCCAGTTTTTCAGTGTCCATAAAATATAGTAATTTGTTGGAATTTTGATTGCAATTGTGTTGAATCTGTAGATGAGTTTAGGAAGATTGACATCGTAACAAAATTGAGTTCTCTTATGCATGAACATGGACTATCTCTGTATTTATTTAGACATTTATTGATTGCTACCATCGGAGTTGTATAGTTTTCCTCCTTATACAGATCTTGTACATGTTTTGTTAATTTTTTACCTGTATTTAATTTTTCTGCTTTATTGAGGTATAATTGACAAAAAATATTTATTTGCAGTTTATAGCATGATGTTATATGCATTATGAAATATTACCATAATCAAGCTAATTGTGGTGAGAATAGTTAAGATGTACTCTCCTAAATCTTTTATTTTTTAATTTGCTGAAACTTGGAGCATAATTTTTTCATATTGCTTCCAGTAATCCCAATATCTAAAGTTCTTATAGATCTGATTCTTCTGTCTGTTGTATATGTTGGTTCTTACCCACAATGCCTTGCTTTCTCATATATTCCTTGTTCTTTGATTGTCAATTTTTTATCTTCCATGAAACAGTGAACTGAGAAATTTTGATCAATCCTAGAGGTAAGTCCTTCCAAAAAAGATCTGTTTCCATTTCTATCAGGACCTGAAACACACCCAGTTAAGAACTACTTTTAACTAAAATTTAAACCAAAAGTTTACAATTTTTGCTGGAGTTTTTTTTAGCCATCCAGGTATATGCATTGGGGTCACAAACCTGAGGCTATGAACTTTCAGGGGAGATTTTTTCCCTCTTCCATTCAGGCTGAAATCAGGCAGTTCATTTTACAGTTGGAGATAGTATAGTGGGGTACTTACAGAAAGTGTGGTTTATTTCTATTTTGTTCTTATACCAAGATCCCTTTTCAGGTGCTAGTTTTGTGGAGAGGATGGTCTCTTATTACATTAGCTTCCTTGGGAGGGTCAGTATTTGAGAAGGCCAGCTTCTTAAATGAAAACTAAAACTCAAGTTCACCCAATTTAGAGTTTCCCTGAGGGGATAGCTGCCTGAAGTGTTCTGCTCACAACCCTGGGTTCCTTTCTTTATGCATTCCTGACCTGATTATTCCTTTTTCTTATTGAATTATAAATGGGTTAAAATAATTTTTAAAAATTAAAGCTATTTTATCTAGTATTTCTAATGGCTTTCAGAAGAGTTGGAACAGATAATTAGCCTACCAGGATGCCAGATGATTATAACCCAGTGCTCTGTGGGTCCCCAGTCCCAGTGTGTGACACTCACCTGGAGTATCTGTGGCCACAGCCAGACCATCTGCACCCTCGGCAAGGTGGACACTCCTCCTTGGAGTGGGTGGTGTGGAAGTGCTTTGTGTTCCAGCTCAGGAGGTCTTGAGATGGATTGATGAAAACTAAAAGGTAATATTTGCCACGTGCTAGGGTCATGATGAGTAGTAGAGTGACTGTGGAAAGGCAGATGGGAGTAAGGGGTGTTGTGCAGGATCTGCTTGATGATCATATCACCAAAGTGTAGTTGTAGCAGCATCCAAAGTACAGCTTGGAGTGCTCTTCCAGAGTGTAGGTGTTCACATCTCAGATGAAGGTCTTGTGCCTGTGCACTTAGGGATGGGTTTGTGATGGCTGGTCTGGGGCTGGGGAGGCCCAGCCCTGAGAGCTCACCCTCAGTGTCTGCAATGGCTTTGGGAAGAAGCTGTTACACTTATTTTTGACTTAACAGTTTATCTCCCATTTCTTTTAAAGTGGTATCTGTTGTGTTTGATAACCCTTATGCTCTTTCTAGGTTAACCTTTGTTTATAAAATGAGTTTTCATTTATTCCCACTTCTCTTGAGCTATTCAATTCATTTCTAAGACTTTTTAGTTTTGGTGTGTGTTTGACTTTGTGTCTTAAATCATTTTCTTAGTGACTTTTAGTTTGTTTTGAAGTAGATAGTTATGGTTTTTTTTTTTAAATCTATTAACACATCTTTCTGGTATGATTTCATTGTCTCTAGGAGACATTATATTATTATTTATTCTTTCTTATAATAATTATTCATAAGATTTGAGAGATTCAAAAACTGGGCTGGGGCCATTGCTGTAGCTCCGCAATCATCCTCCTTAATTATATTTTAAATACATTATTCCTACAAGAAAAGTTCTAAGTGCATAGATTTGTAGAAATTGTTTTCTTGAACTGGACACAGGTTGGTATTAATAATAGTTCTCATGTTGCCACTCCCTGGAGATTCATGCCTTGGTATTTTCTCATTTCCAGAAACTTTCTGTTATATTTAATATAGTATCCCAAATAAATTTGACACTTTTAGGCTTTTATTTATTTTGTATGTATCTGAACCTATTAGAAATAATAATAAGAACATTAATTTCACTTTAAAACACTTCTACTTAGTGCAAAAAGTTTTCCCCTCATTTCAGAGCAATTTTCTTTTTCTTTATTATTATTATTTTTTTAGTTCAACCATTCTCGTAAAGAGAGCAATTTTAAATGTATTTCCCCAAGCTATATATCTGTGTTAATATTACATTGCTCATATAACCAAATAATACTTGGAACCTAAAGAAACAAAAGAATTTAAGAGGAAAATATATATTTTATTTTAAAAATATTTCAACACAATAAAAGAGTGATAGATTTTCTCTCTCATTTTGGGGGCAATTTTAGGCTGCCGTGGGCTCTCCTTAGGTATTGTTTATGGAAAATTCATTGTTTCTAGCCTTAATGATGATTAGGACAGAGTCAGGATTTTTTTTTATGGAAAATATTTACTTTCATAGATTTTTCTGTATTTAGTTCTGTATTCTTAAGTTTTATTTTAAAACCCATTTACACAAAAATATATTTATCTTTAAAAATGTATTTGTCTCTTTTTTTGTCCTTTTTCCCCACTCAAAAGACTATTTATATCTACAATTTCAGGCTTATACAGAAACAAGATATCTCTGAAGTTTTTGATTAGCTGAAACTCATGATGTCTTGAAAGTAAAGTAAATGCTTTTATTTTTACACATTAATGTTCATAGTAATCCACAGCTAGGCAACAGAGAGTAAAAATGTCATAGACCGAACTGCTTCCAATTATATAGTTTTAACAAAATTATGGCTGCTTATCAGTTGTGCAGCTTTGTCTATTTTAGTAGCACTCTGTTTATTGACTTTTCATAAAATATTAAAAATGCTATATCATGATTTTTTGTCCATATGTTTTATTGATTATTGTTTAGTCCACATATTAATGACAATTATCTTTTTAAAAATAAATTCTACTGAATGTAGCTACATACAATAAATCCATCCACTTAGTGTGTTTAGTTTGATGCATTTTGACAAACTCTATATCTGTATAACCACTACCAATCCAAGACTGGTTGTCTATCCTTATGCTAACACTATACTGTTTTGATTATTAGACAGGTTTTATATTGAACAGTGAATTCAAGTAGGGTAAAATATCCAATTTTATTCTTCCATTTCAAAATTGTTGCGGCTATGCAGGATCCTTTGAATTTCTATATTAATTTTAGAATCAGCTTGCCAATGTATCGATACAGACATTTTTTACCACATTAAATTTGCAGATCACTTTGGAAAGAATTGATATTGAGTCTTCTAGTCTATGAACATGCTATGTATTTCTTATTCTTTTGGCCCTTCTTACATTTTTCTCAGCATTGTTATACAATTTTAAGGTGTGAATTTCACACATATGTTAAATTCATTCCTACTTAGTTCATGTGTTTTGATGATATAAGTAATATTTTCAAAACTTTCATTTTTGGAGAGATGGGATCAAGATGGCTGACTAGACACAGGTAGTATGTGTGTCTTCTACAGAGAGGAACCAGAATAGTAAGCAGATTCTCCCATTTCAGCAGATCATCAAGGAGAGAGTGCCAGGACTCCAATGAAGTGATGGGAAGCACTGAAAGTGGGCAAGGAGAGGGTTCAGGGCACCTTGCCTGGCTGAGGGCTGGCTAACGCCTGGGAGAAGCTCCTGGATGTTGAGAAATAGTAGGAGGAAGTCCCCAGGGCTCTACTCTCCAAAGTGAGCTTTTACGATTGTGGCTACAAGGGAACCCTCTGATCCATGCAGGTCTCAGGCCTAACATAGGGAGCTGCTTGGGGATTGTATAGAGACATCGCTCAAGAAAGGGACCCCAAGCAGAATCCCACAGGCACTTGAGCCTAGAACAGCTTGAGCTGGGCAACCATTCTGAGAGCCTAGCTATACTGGGGAAACACAGGTGTGCTGGCAGCCACTGTGCAGCCCTGAGGAGGGATAGAGGATCCCAGGCACTCCCATTCACTCCTTGGAAAGTCTCCACTGCCCTGCTGTGGGTTACTGTGAGAGTGAGATGTGAGCAGACAGAATTTTCCAGTTTCTCACCCATGCTGTTTGCCTGAGTGGGACCCCAGCCTTTCAGGTTGCAGCTCCAAGGTGACTATTTGAGAGTTTGACACTAGGCTGCACACACCCTGCCCCTTGGGCTGAGTTTGGGCTAACACTGCTGCAGCCCTCGCTTGGCCAGGAGAGGAGCAGGGAAACCAGGCTGTCCAGCATGCATTTGGGCTGGTGCCCACCATCTTGCAGGCAGCTGCTGTGAGATTGAATCTCAAGAGAGCTGCACTCCCCAGTTTCCTGCCTAAGCACCCTGCCTGAGAAGAACCCAACCCTCTCTGGTCACAGGCCCAAGGTATCAGTTTGGGAGCTTAATGCTAGGAAGTGTCCCACCCTCAGGCTGAGTTTGGGTTGGCTGAGCTGCAGCGGTGCCCAGCTGAGGAGGGACAGGAAAGCCAAGCTTTCCTACACACTCCTAGAACAATTCCCACTGCCCTGCTATGGGCTCCTGTGAGACTGAGACACAAGTGGACTGCACATCCCAGTTTCTTGCCATGCCACTTACCTGAATGGGGCCCTTCCCTCTTTAATTCCAAGCCCACAGTCGGTGCCATTTTGAGAGTTTAATGCTGACCTGTACTTGGGCTGAGCTCTAGGTGATGTGGCTGCTGGGCAGGTGATGTCCCTGCCCATCACCTGGCTGGGCAGGGACAAGGCAGACCAAGCTTTCCTAAGCATGCTGAGGATAATACCCATTGCCCTGTTTGCAGGCAGCTGTGGGACTGGGGACTAGCCTGCTCAATCCATTTTAGCTACCAGCAACACAAACACAGACCACTTGGGTCCTAGTGGGTGGCTCCAACACCACTATTGCCACCTCCTAAATCACACCATCTGCTCAGGGGCCTGAGCACCTGCCCACACACCCAACCATCTGTTCCAACTACTAGTTTCTGAGCAAGACAACTGAAGGCCCAAGCATTGGCATCCTAGGACACACTAACAACACTGCCAGTGTAAGCTGCTCTGGAGCCTGAACTCAGGCACACTCAGCCCACTGTTCCTATCACTGGGGCCCAAAGACAGGCTTGGGTGGTGTTCAAGTGTCCAGAAAAACTTCACCACAGCCTCAACTAATAACTGTTCCCTAATCCACCAAGGAAATCACAGATACCACTGACCTTGTGTACTGCCTAAGAAGTCATACAAAGATCACACTACTGCAGGTACCCAAAATCAAAGCCAAAGTGTTTTAATCAACCAACAACATGTATGCATCTTCAGAAAAAATTCTCCCCTTCAAAAGCAATTTTAAAAGTTTGGAACAGGCTACATCAGATGTGCAATATCAATGGAAGGGTACTGGAAACATGAAAATCCAGGAAATATGATATCACTAAAGGACTACAACAATTGCCAATAAAAAAGAATTCCTTGTAATGCCAGATAAAGAATTATAAATATTGAGTCTATAAAAGCTCAATGAGATGCAAGATCAATCAGAACACAAATACAAGGAATTCAGAAAATCAATTCAGGATATGAATGAGAAATTTACCAAAGAGATAGATATCTGAAAAAATAAAAACCCAAACAGAAATTCTGGAGTTGAAGAATTCATTAAAGGAAATAAAAAACACATTCAAAAGCTTCAAAAGCAGATCAGGCCAAGCAGAAGACAGAATCACAGAACTTGAAGACAAGTCTTTTGAAAGAGACTGAGCCAGGACCTTCTTTCTTTCAGCTGGTGCATGAGCACCTATTTCACCTTTCAAAAGAATTTGAGCATTACTTCTCAACCACAAAAGACCCCCAAACTTGGAAGAAATGGATCCATGATCCATTTGGGAACAAGCCAGGTGAATCTACTCTGTCTATGCTAGAAGACAATCAACTGCTTGAAATTGCAAATGATGGTGACCTTAAAAGTATGTTTGAGACAATGTCAAATCTTCATACGTTCTGGATTAAAGTCAAGGCTGAATATCCTGAGATTGCCACAAAAGCACTGAAAAGCCTGCTTCTGTTTCCAACATCCTATCTTTGTGAAGCAGGGTTTTCTTCAGTGACAGCAACCAAAATGAGATTATGGAGTAGACTGGGCATAAACAACATCCTTTGTGTGTCACTGTCTCCTATCACCTCCAGATGGGACCATGTAGTTGCAAGAAAAAAAGCTCAGGGCTGTTCCGGACTGCCCCTGACTCTGCATTATGGTGAGTTGTATGTATAATTATTTCATTATATATTATAGTATAATAATAATAGAAATAAAGTGCACAATACATCTAATGTGCCTGAATCTTTCTAAAACCATCCCCCACCCTGGCCCATGGAGAAATTGTCTTCCACGAAACCAGTCCCTGGTCCTCCAAAGGTTGGGGACTGCTGCTTTAGAGATATCCCCAATCATTTGCTACTTGTGTTTCAATTTTGCTCAAGCCTCCATCACTCCCCGTAGTCTTTCTTTTATATTATCAGGTTATTATACCTCTTTTCTATTTGTCGAAGGCCTCACTTTTCCTTCTTCAGACTGGTTTTGTCTAATCATTTCAACAGGATCAAATTTCTGTTTTACTTCCAAAATTACATGGTGTTGTCCTTAATTGTTTCAGGTCTTGATGATTTCTTTTCCTCATCTGGATCATTGTTCCAACAGATACCAAAGAACATTGGACTTAGATTCATAAAACTGAAGCATATATCCTAGCATCACCCAATTTCTATGAGCACATGGGAAACTCACATAACTTCTCTGAATTTATGTGTAGAACCAGCATAATACACCATTTTCTTATTTTACATGTTTGACAAAAGCAAAGCACAAATATAAAGTTCAGAGTATGTTATTATCTTTACACTAACTCATATAAGAGGGTCCCAAATTCTTTCCCAAAGGACATGCTAATCTACAGTGCAGCTAGATCAGCCCATGAACCTTTTCTCATACATAATGTAGCTGGTGTATAAGTATTAACTGATACAAATGAAATAGCATTTGTGTCAGATATATTTAAGCTATGAAGATGAAAGGTAGTTTTAGCTTAAATATCAAAACTAGGCATATCTCTGATAGTTGTAATTCCCTTGGTTTGATTTACTCATAGATACTTCATTTTTGGCAGCACTTGTTCCTGGTGAGAATTCGCAGATTTTTACTCTTGAGCTCAGAACAAGGAAATAGATATTTTTGTTTCCTTCTGTATGTATGTTGAGAGCTGAGGATCTTTTATTGGATATTCAATGAGGACAGAGGCTTGCCACTAATGGCATTTTATGTTTCATTGCTTAAATTTCCTAGTATGTATAATTATGTGTATGCATATATTTCCCATATGTGCCCTATTGCACATAATATGCAATATAAATATATCATGTATTAAACATAGGTTGAATAATTCAGTGAATTGTGTAATATGCCTGCTTCCTTCAATCACACACATTGTTCCTTTCTGTAACTTCTTTCCTACTCATTCACCCAAATCGGTCTAAATCTTCAAAAATGAAGCCAGATTTATTTTGTTCTGTCCCACTGCTCTTTTTAGACTGTTCTTTAGAACAGATTACTTGCTTTTGAGAACTGACACTTCACATCATTGCATTTTATTCTTCATAGCCACACTTTTGAATAGGAAAGAAAAATGCTTCCCTTGACAAGCTGAGATTTTTCTCAGGTGAAGAAGAGTAACGTGGAAAGAGTTGTTTTGATGACTGTGGGGAGCTGGTCAGAGGAATAACTGAAACACTTACTAAACTTAAGGTGTCACTCCATGGGGGATTTACAAGTGATATAGACTGTTGCCAACAGTGTTAGTAGCATCAGTTAGGTGATTGTGGGAATTGCATTCTGATGAGTGAATCAAAGAGGACAGTAAAAACAGCTTTACTATAACATTGATGGAGCCATTATAATTTTCCCCATGTGCAATTTTTGTTTTTAATTTCCAGAAAGCTGAAAAGCCAATTTAAATGAAATAGAAAAATCATTTTACTAACTCAGGTCATTAATGAAACAGAATTCTTCTGTAAGATACATTTTAAATAAATCATTTAAAAAATGTCCTTTGTTAAATGCTCTTGTTCTTTCTAGTATCCTTGCTATGAGGAAGAGGCCTTGTAACCAAATGACCATGATACTGTGGGAATTCTCCTTTGGGATATGAGATAATTCAAGATGTAAGTAATTCAGAAACAAGTGGGAATAGGATTTAGGGTATGAGGATTGGAGATTGAGACACAGAAACTCCTTGAGGTGCTCTCTCTCCTTTAGTGGGCCCCAAAATGAGATACAGCCTGATGGATCCTGACAACGTCATAACTAATAAGCCAGAATTTCCAGATATATGTTTCTCCCTAACTTTATTTGCCTTCTGTTAATCTTGAATTTCTGTTAAAATTTTGTTTGAACATTTCTGTTTTAGCATATTCATGTTTAGGAAAGTTAAAAAAATTAGAGGTCTTACACAACCATCTGGGACAGAGATTTTAAGAACAAAAATAGCATCTCCCAAGGTTAAGCACTACTGATAAAAGTGGTTGTCGAGGTATTCCCAAGGGGAAGGCAAGTTTGAGCACTTGGAGATTCACAATGATTCCTTTCCCCATAGATGTTCTTCCTCCATTGCTACATTAGACAGTCTAGCTTAATTTTATTAAGAGATATAACTTTTGCTTGTATATGCTCCATGTTAAAAAAATAGTGAACAAAGAAATAAAATATGCCTCTCATGCCCTCCCAGTTTTTGTTTTAATTTTTAGTTTCATTTTAGAATGAATCTGATTTATGTTGCAGATGATCAACCAGAATACCACTGCGGGAACAAGAAGACCAGTGTCACAAAGCACTAGAATGTCCTATAAAACATGGAAACAACTCTTTTTCATAATTCTAGTAGGTATATTTAAAAAGTCTAATATACTAATGAGAGCTGATGATTTCATTTACCTTTCTATCTACAACAAGGTTTGGTAAACTTACTAGCATTCACTAGCCCACATAAACCTTATATTTTTGTTTCTTTCTCCAAACCCAAGAGTCCTAACATATTTCTGTTTTTGTTTATTGACTTCGGTTTCAAGGTATATGGTGCCTAGGAAAAAGTGAATCCACTACTTGTTTTACTGATAAGATTTTCTGTTCTGCTTTAGTCTTCTTTCTCTTGTAACCAACTATTTAATGCCATTCCTTCCCACCTCCTGTGTTCTAAGTCAATTATGCTAATTTGATCTGTGAGAATGCACTGGAAAGTCCTAGTTCTTCTGGACTAACTTGTTGTGGCATGTTGCTTATGCCATTTGAAGTACTGTACAATGCATGCACTGGTATTTTAATACATTCTAGCATTTGGAGAACTTTTACCCAAAACAATATCACCTCAAGAATAGAACAAAAGAAAATGAATAGAATCCTGGAGCCAGTAAGAATTACTGCTGAGTTATGGATCTGTACCTAGGTCAATATTAAAATGTATAATATGATAACTCACAGATTAATAGGTAAAAAGAGAAAACAAATATGATCATCTCTTTAGAGCTAAATACATTTGATAAAATTTATCAAGTTTTTGATAAGAAACTCTTAGTATGATGCAGTTGTATTAAAATAAAATATCCTGAACATAATAAAAATATAATTATTGCTTCCTATTAACAAAAAAGCACCTGAAGATGGCTGACTAGAGACAGCTTGTCAGGCTGTCCTGCCTGAAGAGTAGAAGGTTGGACTGAGGAGAGCAGGAAAAAGTTGCAGCTCGGGTATGGATCACAGGGAGAGACAGCAGCCGCATCTGTGGACTCCACAAAGAAGGGCCGTGAAGCTGAGAAAGAGGAAGAGAGAGAAGAGAGGACAGTGGTGTGAACCAAATCCAGAGAGGCCCAGAGCCCCGTGAAAGGGTAAGGGGACTCCCCTCCCACACGTGGGTGACTCTGGAGAGCAGTGGGACACAAAACACTCATCCCCTGGGAGAGTGTCATGAGAGACAAGAGAGCCAGCATTCCTACACCTAGATGCCTCCTCCTCTGCAATTCCTCCATTCCTGGCATGACAGAAAGTAATTTTGGCTCAAGCAAGCTTGTAGCCATAGCCCTTCCCCCACATAGCAATGGCAAGAATGCTTTGTGCTGACAAGGATATTTATCTCCCACAGGGGTATGTTCCTGCCCAAGACTGCCACTGATAGTGGAACCACTGCAGTGGCCTTTTGCAGGATTGCCCACTGGCAGCTTGGACAGGCAGACAGGACCTGGTGCCCCAGCTCACAGGAGCAGTGCAGGGAGCCCACAACTTCTCCCCTCCCATAACAACCACAAGAGTGCTCTGTGCTGAGAAGGCCATTACTCTGTGTGGGGGGCATATTCCCCGTCAAGCCCACCACAGAGGGTGGAGCTGCTGCAGAAGGACTTTATGAGGTCACTCACTGGTGGCTTGGACAGGTGGGCAGGATCGGTAGCCCCAGGTCAGGAGAATGGTGCAGGAAGACCACAGCCCCTCTCCACCATAGCAACCTCAAGAGTGCTTGGTTCTCTGTGGTGGGGTGTGTTTCTGTTCATCAAACCTGCTGAAGTACCTCAAAAGCAACTCAGAACGAGCACTCCTCTCTCTGGCGTGGTCAGGGATTGTTCTCTGGGGACACAGAGACAGGTCCATAAGCTAACCTTAGCACACTCAGCTTTCAATTGAGAGGCCTGATGAGAAAAAACAGTGAAAGAACTCCAGAAATATGAAAATTCAAAGCAAAAGGACACACCCAAAAGAAAACAATAACTCCTGACCAATGAATAGCAACCTAAATGAAAAGCTTAAAATGACAGGTGAAGAATTGCAAACATGAATTTTAAGGAAGCTCGCTGAAATACAAGAGAAAATAGAAATCTAACACAAAGAAGTTACAAAAACAGTGCAGGAGATGAATGAAAAATTCTCTAAAGAAATCAGAGTATTAAAGGAAAATAAGGTGATATTGGCTTCATAGAATGAGTTAGGAAGAACACTATCCTTCTCAATGGTGTGGAATAATTTCTGTAGTATAGGTATGAGTTCATCTTTGAATGTTTGGTAGAACTCTGAAGTGTAGCCATCTGGTCTGGGACTTTTCCATTTGGGGAGGTTATTAATTACTACTCCAATTTCTGAGGTTGAGATCGGTCTATTCAGGAATTTTGTTACCTACTGGGTGAACTTAGGGAGTTTGTATGAATCCAAGAATTTGTCCATTTCCTCCTCATTATGTAGTTTCTGGGCATATAGTTTTTTATAGTAGTCAAATATAATGTTTTGTATCTCTATGGTGACTATTGTGACCTCTCCTTTTTCATTTCTTATTGAATTTATTAGAGTCCTTTCCCTTTGAGTTCTTGTCAATCTATCAAGAGGGATATCACTTTTGTTTATCTTTTCGAAAAACCAGCTTCTGGTTTTGTTGATTTTCCATATAATTCTCTTATTCTCCATTTCATTTAAATTCTGGAAATGAAAAATTCATTCAAAGATTTATAAAACACAGTGGAAAGCTTTAAGAATAGGTTTGATCAGGTGGAAGAAAGAATCTCAGAGTTTGAAGATAATACTCTTGAGTTAACAAGTCAGTCAAAGAGAAAGAACAGAGAAATAGGAGGAATAAACAAAGCCTACAAAAAATGTGGGATTATGTAAAGAGGGCAAACATAAGAATCATAAGCATCCTTAAGGGTGAAGGAGAAAATACTCAAGGGTTGAAAAAATCTATTTGAAGAAATAATTGAGGAAAATATTTCTGGCCTTGCTAGAAATCTAGATATCCAGATATAAGAAGCTCAAAGGACTCCTGGGAGATTCATTGCAAAGAGGCAATCATTATGACACTTAGTCCTCAGACTTGCCAATGCAAACACAAAAGAGGCCCTCCTATGAGCAGTAGGGCAAAAAGTCAGGTAACTTACAAAAAGGAAAACCTACCTGATTAACTGCAGATTTCTCAACTGAGACTTTACAAGCCAGAAGGGAAGTTTTGCAGTTCACTTGTTCTCCTCTGCTGGGAACTATGCTGCTCAGTGTGGAGGGGGAGAGGTATACTGCCTTTTGGCTTATGCAGGGAGGCACCCACTGCGGCGTTGCTGGAAGTTGGGTTGGTTGTACCTCAGACCTCTGGCAGATGGTGCAGGTGCCAGAGAAGGTGGACTAGGTTAGGAAATCCCCAGTTCTCTGGCCTCTTGATGGCATGTTTGAGGTCTGGGGTGACCAGACTGAGACCAGGCTGGCAAACTTGTTCTCAAGCCTCCCCAAGTTCAGGCTCTGTCTATGATAGTGAGGGGTTTAGTGAACTCTTCCTCCCAATAATGCTCAGGCAGAAAGGCAGACACACTGTGAGCCTGTGATAGGAGAAGTGGCCCCCTTCTGTCTAGATTAGCAGAGGCAAGCAGCTGTGGGACACACGAGCCATTCACACCTCTTGATAGCAATCTCTATTCCTCAGGGCATGGAAACATGTAGATTCTCAGCTCCTACCTGGCTCAGTTGCTCTGGGTCCTAAGCAGTTCCAGCAAGTAATGGCAGTGACTGCAGTGCAGGGATGACACCCATAGCCCCACACAGGCAGCTCTTAGGCTCTCCTGTTCTCTGCAGGAACAGTGTCATAGTGCCACTCAAAGGGCAATAGGAGTCCCATACTTCACCCATGAGTCCCAGGCATTGAGGCCGCACCTCCAGGGGGATCACAGTTGCCATTCACACCTCCAGTCAGGCAGCCCTATGGCTTGCCCACCCCGGTATCTCCTGGCAACAGCAGCAGCAGCTGGGCCTGCAATGGCATGCAGATGGGGAGAATGGGTCCTCTTCTCTGCCCATGATCTGGAGCACAGAGGCTGCTCCACAGGTGGGAGGGGAGTTCGCTCTCTGCTGGTGAGGCAGAGCTCAGAGTATGTGTCTCTGCTGGGGATGGGGTCACTTTTCATAGCCCCAGGCAGGGAGCTCTCAGGATCTGGAAATTGCATGCTTTGTTTTCCTTTGTCTCCAAGGCAACCTTTTTGGTGCATTGTGCTGTCCTTTGGGCTAGAGCACTGGGGACCCTAAAGCACCCCTAGGTCCAGCCAGTGTTGTGCTGCTGCAGCCTTCCAGGTGTACACTGGGGGATGTCAGGGAGAACCCCTGGGATGTGGAGACATGGGGGCTGTGGTTCCTGGTGGAGGATGGAGTGTAAGAAGGTGTGTGCTCACAATGGTGCTGTCACCACTACCCAAGTCTGGAGTGGGGAACAGCAAACCAGTGTGAGTTCCCAGCCTAGTGCAATGGCTTCCAGAGGTATCAAGATCACTGCCACTGGGTTCATGTGGGTAGAGGAGTTCTTCCATGGTTGGAATCATAGCAGTTCACAGCAGGGATGTGGACCACCGAACTCCTCTCCCTCACTGTTTCCCTGTGATACCAAGTCCCTCTGGGCTCCTGCCAATCTCTGCTGAGCTGGCCCCTTTCATCCTTCTTCATGCCCCTGCTATTTCACATGATCTCTTCGTTGGGCTCCAGTGTTCTCTCTTTGATGTTCTATTTGAGGTATGATTTTCTACGTTTTTTTATATTGCCAGAATTCTTATGCTGGTTCCTTCTCAACTGGAATCTCTTCCTTCAACTCAAAACAGTCAGTTTTGCAGTTCACTTGTTCTCTTTTGCTGGGAACTCTGTTGCTCAATGTAGAGGGGGAGAGGTATGCTGCCTTTTGGCTCATGCAGGGAGGTACCCAGGCGGCATTGCTGGCAATTGGGTTGGTTGGGTTGGTTGGTTCTTCTTCATATAGAGGATAGGTGTCTGATGTCTCTAGGGAGCTGTCATGAACCTGAACCAATTTCCTATTTTTGGATATGAAAACTCAATATTATTTTGATATTTATTCTCTTTTAATAAACCTATATGTTTAGCATGCTCCTCAATAAGATGATTTTTGAATGAACTACATACACCGATCCTAGTTTTCTTATGTTAAACTTGTATCGATTGTTAGAAAAATTCTAAAAAAGTAGGTCAAAAATTATTGCTTTTTGAATTTATTTACCAAGGTGATGGGTAATTAATCCTATAGGATATTAAGCATATTATAATAGTATAGTAATTTCAAGATTGATACTAGCACTACATAAGTAATGTATAGTTTGATAAGACAGAGTAAAATGTCCAGAAATGGGCTCCATATGTTTGTGAAATGGGTATATGTTAAATGTGGCATTGAAAAATCAGTAGAAAAAGGATGAATTATTCAATAAATGATACTGAGAAAACTACATAGCCATCTGGAGAAAAATAAAATTGGCTTCTACCATTATTTCATATGGAGCAAAGATTTTAGTGTAAAAAATTAATCCATAAAAGTACTAGAATAAAACATAGCAAAAATTTAGAAAATAATTTTGGAATAAGGAAGCATTTGTAAATGTCACACAAAACCATGAAGCCATACAAGAAATGATTCATAAATTTAACTAAAAGTAAAACATTTGCATGACAGAAATAACCATAAATGAAATAAAAATACTAACAAGAAATTTAGAAAAATATTTTTAACATGTACCATAGGTGAAAGGCTAGATTCCTTAATATACAAAGATGTTCCATTCATCAATAAGAAAATAGGAAATAATCCAATGTAAGTAAGAGCAAAAGTCATAAACAGTTCACAGAATGAAATTACAAGTGAGTCTTAAACTTATGAAGATATACAATAGTATATTCAAAATGGAAGATGAATATAAATTAAAATCACAGTGAGTTTGGCGAAAATGATATTAGATTGGTAAAGATAAAAGATTCAATAATGCAAACTAGAATTTGTGTATTACACATGTTAATAGTAGAACTAATAATGATTAACAATTTTTGAGTGCTCACTTTGTATCAGGCACTGTTCTAAGAGTTTTACATGTATTTATTAACTAATTATTCACAACAATCCTATGAAGCAAGTACGATTATTATTCTTACTTTTAGATGAAAAAATTGAGATCTAGAAAGATAAGTAATTTGCCTAGTCACAAAGAAATCAGGTGGCAAGATTAGAAAGTAAACCTAGGAGATCTGGCTAGAAGATATGCAAGTAGCTTACACTCAGCTGTTATTGTTCTCCAAATGGTCTGCAATAAAAAGTACAAATACACAGTCTCTTTAACCCTGAAATTCCACCTTTTAGGGTTTTATCCTACAGATTGTCTCACACATGTACAAAGTGATGAATGTACATAGATGTCCATTACAACATTGTCTTTGATAGCAACAGATTGGCAACCAAATCATCAGTAGGAACTGGGTATATATACTATGGTGTAACCATACAGTGGAATCCTAAGTGGCTCAAAGCAAAATGAAGAAACTTCAATTTCCTCATCTGTACATATATTATCATTTTTGTGTACTAAAAAAAAAAAAGAAAAGAGAAGAATACATATATATCCATTATTTGTGTGTGTGCATATGTGTGTGTGCAAGTGTGTGCATGCTTATGTTATATTGGAATACCTCTGAAAGGATGCACAAGAAATTGGTAATTGTAGCTTCCTTGGAGAGGGAAATGAGGAGTAGGGATAGAGGAGAGATTTTCATTGCATATCCTTTGGCGTTGTTTACAACTTGTACCGCATGAATGTTTTGTCCATTCAAAGGTGAAATCCATTGATTAAATTTTTTACATTATTTTATTTTTGGAAATGGCTTTACCAATATTCTGAAACCCTTTCTGTAGAGAGGGGGTGCATGTTACCTTGTTTGGAAATAGCTACTTCTAATGAGACCAAGTGTGATGCAAATGTATTGTGTTTGCAAATGGTTTTGAGGCAGTCCGAGGCTGAGATCCATTGAAATGGGCTTTCTCTCTGCCAACAGAAATATTTTCCATATTCTTGGAAGGGATGTTTAGGTGCTATTCAGGATTGCCCATCCTGTTCTTAACTGGCCCACTGCCCATATAAATAAGAGATGCTGGAGCCATCTGTGTGCCTGGACTGTTATGCGTGGCTCTCCTCAACACTCATTCTCCAAACATGGTCATTCTGCTCCTTTCTGTACTTGGTCATTCACTGGTTTGTCTTAATAGCTCAGAATCTTTGTTGTCTCTTTCCCCAAAATCATAGTCCCCAAGTGTAGGATGTCAACATGCTTAGATATTGCCTGGATCAAAGTGTATATCTAACGGTTAGGACATTAAACTCAGAGGGGTGAAGCAACTTACCTTGTGGAAACTTCTTTCTTGCTCTGTGATTGTGGCTTCTTTTCTGTCTACCCAAATACTCCCCAGATGCTCTGGTCTGGATCCTTCCTGGATAGTTTTTTTAAATTCCTGGATAGTTTTTCTCTGTTAGATGGAACTGAGAGGAGCACCCAGTCATTCCTGATAGAAATTAAAAAATATATATTTTAGTGTATAGAGATGTGACAGATTGGAGGAGAAATTAAAACATAGCCAGCGGTGAGGTGAATAAATGTTTATTTTCTCATTTAGTTTAATTTGATTTCCTAGGCACTTCTCTGATTCATGTTTGCATTTGTTACCTTTGAGCAATAAAGAGTAGCAGAGGTGTTCTGGAGAAATAACTTTCTTTTGTCACCTTGCTATAAATGTTTCCATTGTAGTTATTTTAGTATCTGTGATGCAGTAGAGACTGTTCTTGAGAAAATGATGACAGAGATTCTGGGCTATAAAAATAAGAGATTTGACATTGGCATTGGTAAATAATTTGTGCAGATGTAACATGTGTTTTCAGGTAAATTAGGACACATTCAGAGTAGCATGGTGTTAGTCCATTTTCTGTTGCTATAACAGAATACCCGAGACTGGGTACTTTATAAAGACAAGAGGTTTATTTTGACTCACAGTTCTGGAGTCTGGGAAGTTCAGGATGGGGGTGGTCACATTTGGTTGACTTATAGTAAGGGCCTTGTGCTGCATAATAACCTGGCAGAGACGTGGAAGGGGAAGTAGATGAGTGTGAAAGTAGGTGAGTGTGAAAACGCAAGGGGCGGCCTTACTTTGTAACAATGTGCTGACACAGCACATTACATGGCAGCTAATCCCGTCCTGAGAGAGTGGGAACTCACCCCCATAAGGATTAGCCAAGTCTGGTGAGAACAGCATTAATCACTTCTAATGACCTAATCACCTCTTTAAAACTCCACCTGTCAACACCATAATACTAGTAACCAAATTGCCAACACATAAATTCTAGGGGACACACTCAAAATATAGCAGCATGTTGCTTCTTTGCACTTAGTGCAACTAAACTCACTCATTGCATTTAAAAATTTACTGATGACTTACGAATCAATTAAAATTTTAAAATAGTCATCTCATTATTCTTAAGTTTAGCAAACTTGTTGCATTTAAAAATTCACAGATGACTTATGAATCAATTAAATTTTTAAGATCATCAACTCATTATTTTTAAGTTTAGTTGGTTGATCATGATTAATAGATAAGTAAATTTTAAAATTTAATGAAAAAGCGACTGCATCTCATTATTGCAGCACTGTGTTATGAATACTCTATTCTAATTAATGAGGAAAGCTATGTCTATGACATTGAGGTATGTGGGGAAATGTTATTATCATTGATCCTGATAATCAAACACTTATTCCACAAATCATCATCGAGGCCTATCATGTACAAGGTACTGTAAGAGCTGCTAAATGATTTCTTGCTGTTCTACTTATAATCATTTTATTGTATATATTTTATGTCATAGACTAAAGTTAATTTCAGATGAATTAAGGGTGAAATTTTGAAAAGCTAACAAAGAAGAAAATATTGGGGAAACATCTCCAAATGGGAAGCAGATTCAACCATAAAAATGAATACTCACTACTTTGACCAAATTAAGTTACTATACTTCAAAATAATCACCTTGAATCGAATTAAAAGACAAAGAATAAAGCAGGAAAAAATAGTAGAAACAAACAACTAGAAAATATTTCATCAGAATTTTATATTGAATAACAATTTTACTGCTGTTATTCAGAATGCTATATCAAGAGTAGTAAAAAAAGAGTAGTAAAAATTCATGCCTAGAAGTGATTACATTTTTAGAGTCTAAAGAAACTAATCAGAGCAGTTATTTGAAAGTGAAATTATTTTTGTGCATTCCTTTACATGGAACTCTTAAATGTTTTCAGAAGAAAGCCCAAACTCCTTATTTTAGCTTATGAGACCCTAAATATCCACACCCCTCCACCTTAAAAAAGATAAAAAACATATTAAGCATTGATATGGTTTGCATGTTTGTCTCCTTCAAATCTCAAGTTGAAATTTGATCTCCAATGTTGGAGCTGGACCCCAGTGGGAAGTATTTTGGTCTTAGGGACAGATCCCTCATGATGGCTTGATGCCTTCCCTGAGATAATGAATGAATCTCACTTTATTAGTTCACGCAGGAGTGCAAGAGTATGTTATTTAAAGGAGGTTGGCACCACCTCCTCCCTCTCTTGCTCCTTCTCTTGCCTCATGACACACCTGCTCCCGCTTTACCTTCCCTTGACTGGCTGGAAGCTCCCTGAAGCCCTCACGAGAAGCAGACGCTGGCATGATGCTTCTTGTACAGTTTGCAGCACTGTGAGCTAAATAAACCTCTTTTCTTTATAAATTACACAGCCTCAAGTCTTGCTTTATAGCAGCACAAAACAGTCTAACACAGACCTCAGCTGTGGTCACTGTGCCCGAGCATGTCTTCTCTGATAGTATTTAGAAATCCAAGAGTCTGTGTTCTCTTACCTCCTTGCCTTTGTTTCTGTGTTCAGGTGGCTGTGAAAGGTTGTGCTGGGGACTCGTGCTCATCTGGACCCAGGTCACCCCAATCCCTCTCCTTGCCCTGCTAAGTCTAGAGCTTGAAAGAGCATCCTGTTGTCTCAAGCCCCTTGATGCCTCAAAATACTGGTTGGTTTTCTTAATTTTGCCCACGCCTCTTTTCATAGTTCCTTCATTAAAATTTCTTCAAATTCCAGAGAGGAGGTTGCCATATGTTTCCTGCTAGGAGTTGAACCCTGATCAGAATTAAGAAGTATAAGTATGTGATAAATATGTGTGTGTGTTTGTGTGTGTGTGTGTGTGTGTGTGTGTATTTTTTTTAAATTTAAGACAGGGTCTTGCTTTGTCGCCTGGGATGGAGTGCAGTGATCATTACAGCTCACTGCAACCTCAAACTTCTGGCTTTGAGCAATCCTCCTGCTGCAGCTTCCCAAGAAGTATACATATTTTGTGATATTTTCCTACTTAAATATTTTTTAAAAATTAGCTTTATGGGGCATGATTTATATGCAATGAAATGCACCCACTGTGATCATATAATTTGAAGATCTTTGGCAAATGAATCTGCACCACCACCACAATCAAGAAAAAGTTCATGTCTGTTACCCCTCAAAAGTTCTCCATGTCCTTTCTCTGGCAAGTTCCAACCCCAAGGTCCCCCAGGCAATATATAATCTGCTCTCCGTAACTATAGATTAGATTTGTGTTCTACAGCTAGATGGAATCATTCAATATATACTCATTTGTATCTGACTTCTTTTTCTTAGCATATGTTTTAGAGATTCATCCACATCATTGCATTTATCAGTGAACCATTTCTTTTTATTGCCAAGTAATGTTTAGTTATATAGATAAATTACAGTTTTTATTCATTTTTCTGTTGATAGGCATTTGAGTTGCTTCCAGATTTTGGCTATTATAAATAAAGTTACTATAAACATTCATGTACAAGTCTTTGTGTGGATATATGTTTTTTTTTTTTTTTTGAGACAGAGTCTCACTCTGTTGACTGTTCTAGAGTGCCATGGTGTCAGCCTAGCTCACAGCAACCTCAAACTCCTGGGCTCAAGTGATCCTCCTGCCTCAGCCTCCCGAGTAGCTGGGACTACAGGCATGCACTACAATGCCTGGTTAATATATATATATATATATATATATATATATATATATATATATAGTCGCCCAGCTAATTTCTTTCTATTGTTTTAGTAGAGATGGGATCTCGCTCTTGCTCAAGCTGATCTCGAACTCCTGAGCTTAAACGATCCTCCCGTCTCAGCCTCCCAGAATGCTAGGATTACAGGTGTGAGCCACCACGCCTGGCCAAAGATATATGTTTTTTATTTTGGTGGATAAACACTTGAGAAGAGAATTGCTGAGTTGTATGTCCTTTTTGTAAGGAAACTGCCCTATTTCTCTCCAAAAGGGTTGTACCATTTTATGTTCCCACCAGCAAGGTTTCAGATTTCTAATTACTTCATATCCTCACGTAGCACTTGTTATTTTCAGTTTTTAAATGTTAGCAATTTTAATAGGTTGGTGGTATTTCATTGTGGTTTGATATGCCTTTTGCTGATGACTAATGGTAATTATCATTTACTTTTGGTTGTCCTTGTGCCCATTTTAAAAAATGGGGTTGTCTTCTTATTGTTGAAGATACACATTCTGAGCTTAAGTGATCCTCCAGCCTTGGCCTCCTAGACTGCTAGGATTACAGGCGTGAGCCACTGCAACTGATCAAATAAATTCCTTTAAATGTAGGTCTTAATTATTTTGCAATATGTTTTCATTTGGAAGAGACTGAAATTTATCTTAGCATTATTAAAAAGATTAATATTGCTGTACTACATTTAACCTAGATAAAGAAAAACAAAACTCTTCAATCATGTTGAAAATACTTATTTCACACATTAATGATAAATTTTCTGGTATTTTTAATTGAGTCTTGTAGAACTTCCATAATTTTTCCAACATGGTCTATAGCTCACTCAAGTGGTTTTGGTGTTTCTTGTTTTGAATTAGAAGAAAAAATATTTTGGATTATATTGTTTTTAAGTATGAAGTTCAAGTGCTTCTAAATCTTCTAATAGTGATGAAATAAAAAAAAATAGAGATGGCCCATTTGGAACATACAGAGCTAAACTGAAACATAAAGCCACATGTGAGCTTGATATATAAATGATTTCTAGTGAATCCAGGCCAGTTAGCAATGGGACTACAAAATATTAAGTTACTATCTAGAAAGAAGATACCTATGCAAAAGATATGGCATTTTTTATCCCTGTTAACATATCATTTTAAAATTATGTTTTATTTTATTTGCTATTCGTGTTGTCAAACTAGATTTCTTTTGGTAAATATTTGCTACAACATTTTCCCCTGTCCTTTCATTTTCAATCTTAAACTGTTTTAGATGTATTTCTCTGTAAAAGAGAATATAGACAGTTTTTAAAAAAAATTGCTCTGAGAATATCTGACTCATAATAGAAGTTTATCCTAATTATTGTAATCAATGATATATTTGGACTAATTTATTTCATCTTTATCTGAAATTATTCTTATTTCTCTTTCACTCTTGACTATTAGTTTATTGAATGTGGTATCTAGGTTGACATTATTTTCTCTTAATAATGTACATATATAATTTTATTTTATTCTGGTATCTTTTAATTTGCCAGTCATGTCAAACTGATTTTTCTATTTTTGACTGTAATTTCTCTAAGTATTGAGTTGGGAAGGACTTCACCATTTGCTGTTAGTCTTTCAAACCAGAAATTTGATTTTATTTGCTCTTGATTAAAGACAATGAGAAATCTCTCTATATATCTATTTCTATATCTATATCTATATCTATATCTATATCATCTATATCTATATTTATATCTACAGAGAAAGGAACAAAGAGAGACATATACAGAGAAAAAATGTATATTTAATTTTATAAGAATGAGTAAAACTAAGTTTTTAACAATTCTCTAATCGTTTCCCTCTTGTATTTTCTCATGAAAAATTTTAAATAAAAAACTAAAGTATTGTTTAACCATAAACTATAATTTCCATAAGCACAATGTATATATGCTACTGCTAGACTCTACAGAGATGGATGGAGTGGCAGATAGCTGGCTGTGTGCTCAGAAACCTTCTCTTTTTCCTCCTGAACACACATCTAAGCTATCTTTCCATTCCCACTGCAGTAGGTGGGACCATGTGACTGATTCTTGCCAAAAGAATGTGGGTAGAAATGATGTTGGCCACTCCTGGGGCTGTCCCTTGAAACGTTGTACATGGTCATCCACCTTCTTAATAAAGAAGATGAAAATCCAGCAAAGAACTCTGAGGCCAGAGTAGGTAAGGAGTTGGGGCACTTGCAGAGCCCCTATATGGAGGGAGCCTGTATTCCTATGCCACTTTACCCTCACCAATACAAACGGCAAATTTTTGACGACTGCAGAATTGCACACATTATAAAATCTTTGCAAAATTTTAATGCAATTCATATATATTCACACAATAATTTAAGAACAAAGTTACATGTATCAAGGGTATAAAATTTATTTTTAACTTTGAAGGAGTTTGTTAGGCTGAAAAGCTCCCCATTTGTTTAATAATTTATTGAGGTGAATTAAACTGTTGTTCATACTTTATTCATTAGTTTCTGGAGGCTTATAATGGTGTAAGTTAGGCATACAATGTCAATTAAGGCATGTAGGAATGAGAAACTTCACCCCTTAGCCCAAATTTCTGTCTGTTTTTATCTCCTAGCCCTTGATATTTCACTATCAGAATCTTACATATTTTAATGGGTGATTATTTTGCCTTTCAGATAGCTCTTAAAAATGCAAGCTTTTCCCTATGTCCCACTCTGAAGTAGGGGGTAAATTACTTAACTTCCTTAGATTATTTGCCCAGAAATGAATTTCGACTAACTCGAGCAAAAAACATGATATTGTAAGGAGACTGGTGAGTTCACAGAATTGAATAGAGGATAGAGATGAATAATTATTCCTCAGAAAGGGCAGGAAGCTGGGAAGACTTAGTTGTCAACAGAGGGAACTTGTGGAATTTCCCTTGGGAAATTGAGTAACCGGGTGCCCACTAATTTTCTAGATGTGCTGTGAATGGCAGCCCACAAGGAACATATAAAAAGGAGAAAAGAAAATTCTTTAAAGAAGAGGAGGGTGTTTAATTGAGGGAGAAGTGGTACATGGCAGATTTACAACAAAACATATCCACTACAAAGCTGGCCCTATTAAGCCATTGATACCTTGGTGAAAAGAAATTTATTAGATTTCATCTTATACCTGTAGTTGGTTAAACAAAGAGGGATGGTATTGAGTGTTATATGCTGTCCACATGCTCTCACCAAAATTATCTCATTTAAGGCAAATAAGATGAATAGACATTTCTTGAAAGAAGACATACGAATGGCCAAAAATTACACGAAAAAATGCTCAACATCACTAATCATCACAGAAATGCAAATCAAAACCACAATGAGATGCCATCTCATCCCAAATAGTATGGCTATTATCAAAAAGATAAAAATAATAAATGCTGGCAAGGATGCAGAGAAAAAGGAACTCTTATACACTGTTGGTGGGAAGATAAATTATTAAGCCTGTTATGAAAAACAGTATGGAGGCTCCTTAAAAAAATGAAACTAGAACTACCATATGATCCAGCAATACAATTACTGGGTATTTATCCAAAGAAGGGAAATCAGTATGTTCAAGAGATGCCTGCACCCCATATTTATTGCGGCACCATTCACAATAGCCATGATATGGAATCAACACAAGTGTCCGTCAACAGATGGGTAGATAAAGAAAATATGGTATGTATATACAATGGGGTACTATTCAACCATAAAAAAGAATGAAATCCTGTCATCTGAGGTAATATGGATGAGCTTGTAGGACATTTTGTTAAGTGAAATAAGACAGGCACAGAAAGACAAATATTGCATGTTCTCACTCATATTTGGAAGCTAAAAATGTTGGTCTCATAAAAACAGAAAGTAGAATAGTGGTTCCTAGAGGCTGGGAAAGGTGGGGGAATGGGATAGCCAGATGTTGGTTAACGGATACAAAATTATACTAGCTAGGAGGAATAAGTCCTAGTGTTCTATAGCAATGTAAGGTGACTATAATTAATAAACACTTAGTGTATGTTGTCAAATAGTTAGAAGAGAGGGTTTTGAATGTTTCCAATACAAAGAAATGATGAATATTTGAGGTGATAGATACACTAATTACCTTGATTTGATCATCATATATTGTATACATGCATCAGAATATCACACTGTATCACACTGTCCCACATAAATACGTGCAACTGTTATGTGCCAATTAAAAATAATAGTAAAAGCAAAAAATTACCCTACTTAATAGAGAAGGATGGCAGTGGAGTTCAGGAGCAGAGATGATAATGAAAGAGAAGTGCTATAAAAAGAGAAAATAAGGAAGGAGGGAAACGGAATTTTCCTACCTAAAACGAAATTTTCTGTACAATATTTGTCCACATAGAGAAATCACATGACTGTCGCCAGGGAGTTTGCTGATCAATTGTTTCTCCTCCCTATGAAGCCTGATCATGTTTAGATGTTTTGTATTCCTTTCCAGCAGCAATACATTAGAGACCCTAAATATCACCAACTTTAGATAGATTTCTCTTGGAATTGTGGATGATTTATTTTGTGGTAGAAATAAATGAGAAGTACCAGTACCATGTGTCAAGAAAGGAGGGGAAATCATAAATCAAAAGTTATAGGGCGTGGTGGCTCACGCCTGTAATCCTGGCACTCTGGGAGGCTGAGGCGGGTAGATTGCTCAAGGTCAGGAGTTTAAAACCAGCCTGAGCAAGACCCCATCTCTACTAAAAGTAGAAGGAGATTGATTGACCAACTAAAAATATATATACAAAAAATTAGCCGGGCATGGTGGTGCATGCCTGTAGTCCCGGCTACTGGGGAGGCTGAGGCAGGAGGATTGCTTGAGCCCAGGAGTTTGAGGTTGCTGTGAGCTGGGCTGATGCCACGGCACTCACTCTAGCCTGGGCAACAAAGTAAAAAAAAAAAAAAAAAAAAAAAAAAAACAAAACAAAAGTTATATACCATTAAATTAATTTTCAGACTTGAACAAATGGAGATTTGGGAGAGAAGAAAGTGGAGAAGCACAGATGAAGCACAAGTGCACAGAAATGAATTTATTGGGGAATGTGGGGCTAAAATTTGTCTTTGTATTTCAGTGTGACACAAACCTGGAAAGTCAGAAAACCTTTACAGGGTTTTGCTTTTAGAGCAGGAACACCTTGCTCTAAACAATCCTTGTAGTTTTAACCCTGAAAGCTGGTATTAGATGTTTTTAGCTATATGTCTCCTGATTATATTTCCTATTGTGTTCACTTCTTTTTCCAGGACTTCCTAAGAGGTGTCTAGATCATTTACTGAAGATTCTCACTGGCTTTTGAGTTGAATTATTTTGGCATTTTGGTATTTAAAGAAAGAATGGGTGATGTTCATATGCCTACTGTAATCTTCTAAAATTTTGCATTCCCTCAATCTCCCCCAACACAACTTATTTTTAGTAAAGAAATATAGCTTTTTGCCATTAATACATAATATTTGTACTTTTTATGGGGTACATGTGATATTTTGTTACATACACAGAATGTGTAATGATCATGTCAAGGTATATGGAGATAGCTCTCACCTCAATTATTTATCATTTCTATGTGTTGGGGACATTTCAAGTCTTCTATTCTTGCTATGTTGACATATAGAATGCATTGTTGTTAACTATAGTCACCATACTCTTCTGTCAAATATTAGAACTTATTCCTTCTGTCTAACTGTATGTTTGTTATCATTAATCAACCTCACTTCATCCAGCACTGCCACCCACACACCCTTCCCAGTCTTTGGTATCTATCATTCTCCTCTCTGACTCCAGGAGATAAAGTGTTTTAGCTCCCACATATGAGTGATAACATGTCATATTTGTCTTTCTATACCTGGCTCACTTCATTTAACATATAGCCTCCAGTTCCATCCATGTTGCTGCAAATGACATTTTTTCATTCTATTTATGGTCAAATAGTATTACATTGTGTATATAAGCCATATTTTCTTCATACATCCATCTGTTGATAGACACTTGGGTTGATTACATATCTTTGCTATTGTGAATAGTGCTTCGATAAACATGGGTGTGGGAATCTTTTTGATATATTGATGTGCTTTCCTTCGGATAAATACTCAGTAGGGGAGTGCTAGATCATATGGTAGTTCTATTTTTAGTTTTTTGAGAACTCTCCATGCTGTTTTCCATAGTGGCAGTAGTAATTTACACTTCCACCAATAGTGTATAAAAGTTTCCTTTTCTCCACATCCTTGCCAGCATCTGTTATTTTTTATCTTTTAAATAGTAGCCATTTTAACTGGGGTGGGATAATATCTCACTGTGGCTTTCATTTGCATTTCCATGGTGATTAGTGATACTGAACATTTTTTTCACATATTTTCTGGCTCTTTGTATGTCTCTTTTTGGGAGAAATGTCTATTCATGTCTTTTGTCCGCTTTTCAATGGTATTATTTGTTGTGTTAGTGTTGAGTTTGATTTCCTTGTATAGTCTGGATGTTAGTCCCCGGTTGGATGAATAATTTGCAGCTATTTTCTCCCATTCAACAGGTTGTCTCTTTACTCTCTCAATTATTTCTTGTGCTGTGCAAAAGCTTTTAAGTTTAATATAGTACCATTTGTCTATTTTCATTTTTGTTGCTTATGCTTTTGAGGTCTTAGTCATAAAATAGATCAATGTCCTGAAGTATTTCCCCTATCTTTTCTTTTATTAGCTTTGTAACTTCAGGTCTTATGTTTAAGTCTTTAATCCATCTTGTGTTGATTTTTGTATATGGTGAGAGATAAGGATCCAGTTTCATTTTTCTGCATATGAATATGCAGTTTTCTCAGCACGATTTATATAAGAAGGTGTTCTTTCCCCAACATATGTTTTTTGTTGATTTATGTGTCTTTTTAACGCAAATATCATGCTGTTTTTGTCAGTATAGCTTTGTAACATATATGTACCCAATTGAAGTTGGGTAGTGTGATGCCTATAGCTTTGTTCTTTTTGCTCAGGATTGCTTTGAATATTTGGGTCATTTTTTGGTTCCATAAGAACTTTAGGATTTTTTTTTCTAATTCTGTAAAAAATGACATTGATATTTTGATAGAGATTACATTGAATCTATAGACTGCTTTGAGTAGTATAGTCATTTAAACACTATTCTTCAGATTCATGAGCATGGGATGTCTTTCCATTTGTTTGTGTTCTCTTCAATTTCTTTCATCAAAATTTTGTAATTTTCCTCATAAAGGTTTTACCTCTTTGGTTGAAGTTATTCCTAGGCATTTTATTAGTTTTGTAGCTATTGTAAATAGGATTGTCTTCTCAAATTCCTTTTCGTCTAGTTCATTATTGGTGTGTAGAAACGCTACTGATTTTTGTATGTTGATTTTGTATTCTGCAACTTCACAAAATTTGTTTGTTATTTCAAAAGTATTTTTGGTGGAGCCTTTTGGTTTTTCTAAATATAAGATCATGTCATCTGCAAAAAGGGACAATTTCATTTTCTCTTTTCCAATTGGAATGTCTTTTGTGTCTTTCTTTTGCCCGATTGCTCTGGCTAGGACTTCCAGTACTATGTTGAATAGGAGTGGTGAAAGGGGGCATCCTTGTCTTATTCTAGTTCTTAGGGGAAAGACTTTCAGCTTTTCCCATCTGATATGATGTTAGCTATGGGTTTGTCATATTTGTCCTTTATCACATCGAAGTATATTCCTTCTAATGCTTACTTACTTTGTTGAGGATTTCTATCACGAAGGGATGTTTATTGATTTTGTTTAATCTCTCAAAAAAACAACTTTTCATTTCTTTATCCTTTGTAAAATCTTTTTAGTATTTATTTTGTTTAATTCAGCTCTGATCTTTATTTTTTTCTTTTTCTTCTTCTACTAATTTTGAGTTTGATTTGTTCTTGCTCTTCAAATTTTTTGAGGTGTATCATTAGATTGTTTATTTTAAATCTTCTACTTTTTAATGTAGGTATTTATTACTGTAAACTCTTTTCTTAACACTGATTTTTCTGCATCCCACAAATTTTGGAATTTCATATTTCCATTTTCATTTGTTTCAAGAATTTTTTTTTGATTTCCTTCTTAATTTCTTTATTGACCCAAGAGCATATTGTTTCTTTTCCATCTATTTTTATTTTCCAAAGTTTCCCTTGGTATTGTTTCTAGTTACATTTTATTGTGGTCTGAGAAGATTGTTGGCTATTGTTTTGTGGCCTAACATATGATCTATCCTGGAGTGTATGTCTCATGTATGGATGAAAAGAATGTGTATTTTGCTTCTGTTGGATAAAATGTTCTGTAAATGTCTGTTAAGTTCATATGGTCTAAAGTCCAGTTTAAATTCAATGTTTCTTTTTAAAATTTCTGTCTGGATGATCTGTCTAATGCTGAGAATGGAGTGTTGAAGTTCCTCACTATTATTTCACTGGAGTCTATCTCTCCCTTTAGATCTAGTAATATTTGCTTCATATATTAATATCTGGGTGCTCCCATGTTGGGTACACATATATTTAGAATTATCATATCTTCTCACTGCATTGATTCCTTTATCATTATATAATGACCTTCTTTGTCTCTTTTTGCTGTTTTTGACTTAAAGTTTGTTTTATCTGGTAAAAGTATAGCCACTTCTATTCATAATTATTTTCCATTTGGTGGAATATCTTTTTCCATCCTTATACTTTCAGTCTATACCTGTCTTTACAGTTGAAGTTAGTTTCCTGTAGGCAGCATGCAGTTGGATCATTAAAAAAAAATTCATTCAGCTAGTCTACATCTTTTATTTAGAAAATTTAATCTGTTTACTTTCAAGATTATTAATATGTGAGGTTTTTTTCCTGTCATATTGTTATCTGGATGTTTTGTATATCCTTTGTTCCTTTCTTTCTTATTGTTTAACATTGTGGTTTTAGTGGTTTTCTGTAGTGGTAATATTTGAGTCCTTTCTGTTTCTCATTTGTGTATTTGCTTTACCAGTGAGTTTTATACTTTTTTGTGTTTTTATGATGGTAGATATTGTCTATTCACTTCTAGTTTTAGGACTTTTTTTTTCCAGACATAATCTCACTCTGTTGCCTGGGCTAGAGTGCCATGGGTGTCAGTCTAGCTCACAGCAACCTCAAACTCCTGGATTCAAGCAATCCTTCTGCCTCAGCCTCCCTAGTAGCTGGGACTACAGGCATGCGCCACCATGCCTGGCTAATTTTTTTTCTATATATTTTTAGTTGGCCAATTAATTTCTATTTAAGTAGAGACAGTTTCTCACTTTTGCTCAGGCTGGTCTCAAACTCCTTAGCTCAAACAATCTGCCCGCCTCAGCCTCCCAGAGTGCTAGGATTACAGGCATGAGCCACCACGCCTGGATGTTTTAGGACTTCTTTAAGCATTTTTAGTTTGCCTAGTATAGTGGTGATGAATTCTTAGTTTTTGCTTGTCTGTGAAAGATTTTATTTCTCCATTCATGAATAATAACTTTGCTTGATATAATATTCTTGGCTACCAGTTTTTTTAATTTCAGTACTTTGAATATATTATTCCATTCTCTTCTGGCCTGTAAAATTTCTGCTGAAAAATCTGCTGATAGTTTGATGGGGGTTCTCTTATAAGTGACTAGATACTTTTTTCTTTCTGTTTTTAGAATTCTCTCTGTCTTTAATTTTTGGCAATTTGTACATAATTTCCTGTGGAGAAGACCTTTTTGGATGTCTATTTGGGGATCACTGAGCTTCCTATATGTGGATGTCTAAATGTTTTGCTAGACTTGATACATTTTCAACTATTATTTCATTAAATAGATTTTCTATCTCTTTGTCCTCTGGGACACTGAAAATTCAAATATTTGGTCACCTTATGATGTCCCATATGTCACATAGGATTTGTTCATTCTTTTTGGTTCTTTTTCTTCAGTTTTGACCAATTGAGTTATTTCAAAAGAAATAATATCTTCAGTTGATAATCTATTCTTGAAGATTTTAAATATAGTTTTATTTGATTCAATGAGTTATTCAGTTGTAAGATTTTTGTTTGGTTCTTTTTTGTGTTATTTATCTCTTTTGTAATGTTTTCATTCATATCCTGAAGTTTTTTCTGAGTTCTTTGTTTTGCTTATCTGTGTTCTCCTTTATCTCACTGAGGATCTTTAAAATCATCATTTTGAAATCTTTTTCTGGTATTTCATAAATTTCTTTTTCATTGGAATCTGTTTGCTGGAGAATTATTGTGTTCTTTTGGAATTGTCAGATTTCCTTGCTTTTGCATGTTTCTTGTGCCCTTATGTTTACATCTGCATCTTGTGTCACCTCCTCTAATTTTTGTTTTGCTTTCATAGGGAAGGACTTTTTCCTGAAGATGTATCTATGGTGTTGGCTGGGTATGACACTTTGGCTTTGATTCTGGGTATATGCAGTGGTGTAGTCCTTATATAATTTGTTTGGATGTAAACGATGTCGGTGGTATCTGTTATTTCCTCAGTGGCTTAGGGTGTCATTGTTAGTGAAAGCTGTGGTGAAGTTTTCCTGGGGGTGGGGATGTCAGATGGGTGATGGGTGGGTCCTGAGGCCCAGTGGCATCAGTGCTGGGCCAAATGTACCTATCTTTGGGTCCAAGGGTGGCATACATTGGCATTGGTGTTAGCTGATGATGGTGGGCTGAGTCTTGGGCCTCCAGACAACTTGCTTGCGTGCCAGCAGTGGCAGCCATGGGCTGGGTGGGTGAGTGTGTCCTTAGGCCCCTGGGCAGTGGGCATGGTGTGAGCAATGGCAGTAACAGTGGCAGAACAACCCTGTAACTCTCAAGTGGTCTGTGCTAGTGTTGGCTGTGACTGTGATGACTGGGAGGGCCAGTGCCCAGGCCTACAGGTAGGTGGCATGTGTAGGTGGGTGCCAGCTGTGATGGTAATGAAAGATTGGGTAAGTCTGACTTCAGGCCCCAGGAGGAGTGTTCAGGTGCCAACAGTGGAGAATGGGGGCAGAGCAATCCCCAGGCCCCCAGACAGTGTTCTCCCTTCCTGGGTGGTGTGGGCAAAGTCAGGCTGGGTGGACCTGTCCTCACATCCTATGGCAGGGCATATGGGCACTAGCTGTGGCGGGCAGGGGCAGAGTGATTCTCCAGGCCTCTGGCAAAATGTTCATGTGGGGGTGGCAGCAGCTGTGTTTCTGCCCTACTTCTCAGGAGGGTTGGGGTTGCTTTCAGGGGCAGCAGCCATGGGCAGGCAGCTGGGGAGTGTGTGCTTCAGCCCCAGGTGGTGGCTGTGGATGGGGGAGCCTCTCTTCAGGGCACTTGTAAATGTGTGGCCACCCCACTGCTGGGCAGCGGGCAGGTGCTGGGGTTGCTGTCAGTGGATAGTGCTTTGGCCCTGGCAGAGGCAGCCAGCAGCAGAAGCAGCTATGGGTGGAGTAGCCTGGCCTCAGGGCTTGTGAAAATGCACAGCAGCCTCACTACTGGGAGGGTGACATCCCTGCCAGTGACTTGTGCTTTGGCCTAGCACCATCAGCTGGTGGCAGCAACCATCAGCAGTGGTGGTTGTGGGTAGGGCATGTCAATGGAATGTGAATATTGGGGGGCTGTTCATTCCCATGGCAGGATGCAGTCTGGTGGAAGCTGGGCTCTCAAAATGATGCTATGCTGTAGCTGCTTAAGACTCAGAGGTTGTGTGGGACTCAGCATGCACTCCCTCTCCGGAGCAGTGATGTTTCATGGTCTCTAGGCATCTCCCTCTATGTTAGTGTCAGGGCCCACAAGGGTCCTGGAGCTTTCCCATGGGCAGGACTGGAGGAGTCCATGGTGGGAATGTGGAACACTGGGGATCTCTCACTTATCCTTTTCCCATGTTGGAGAGTATCTCTGGGTTTCCAGCTGACCAGGCTGCCTCGCTCACCTCTCCTTCCTTCTTTTAGTTGTTTCCTATTACTTTGTTGAATTCCAGTGTTTTCTCTTAGATAGTCTATTCGAAGTGTGATTACTCACTATTTTGGTTCTTCTATGTGGTGGAGGTGGCTCCCAGATGCCTCTATCCAGCCATCTTGAAGCCCTTCAGAAATATGGCTTTTTTTTTTTTTTTTGCTTCTGTTGTTAAAGTATTTCAGAGTGATCTCATTCTCTGCCAAATGCCCTTAGGTTATGGGACAGTTATTAGCCAATATAGGATATTTTTAAATTTGAAAGTACAATAACAATAAATCCTCATCAATTCAGACTTCATAGAATTAAGATTTTGTGATTATTTGGAAAGGAAATCTTTTGGAAAATTTCCCTTTATATCATGAAAAAAGAATAATATAATAATCAATATTGTTGGGATGTGTTTAACCTTGATAAAGAAACAAAACCCTTCAGTCATATTCAAAGCATTTACTTACTGGTTAAGAATAAATTATCTATCAAGTATGCATAGTGGATTTCAAGCATTTTTTCCCAACATAGTCATCACTAAGGTGGTGTTGATGCTCACTGCTGTTACATCAGATGGGAAACTATTTCAGAGAATATTTTTGAGAAGCATGAGGTGTAAGTGCTCCTAAATCTTACAATATGAGTGAAATGATAACTGATGATGTTTATTTAGAATGTCCCAGAACTGTATTGAAGCCATGTGTATGCCTCTGTGAACATAGTGCACAAATATTAATAATACCTAAGGAATACAAGCCATCTCTAGCAATCAGACAGATGTGACATGCCTAGATAACAAAGCAGTAGCTTGCTATCTTAGGTACCATGGGAGGGTGGGGAGGCATTGAGTCATTGCCAAGGTTGTAAGGTGCCAGTATTCCCCTACCATTCTATGTACAATGGGTGAGAGGAAGTAGTTTTCCCCCTCGATATAGATAACATCTAAGAAATGTCATGGGTCACAGTGAATAAAATTATGCCTGTCAGATGCATAGAATTTGTGTTTTAGTTACTACTGTATATTTATACAGGTAAACATGGAGAAAGACTTGAAATTAATGTTTTGTGCTGCCTTGCCATCTGGTGAAATAAAGAAGGCCTCAAATGGATTAACAGCAAGTTTCCCTCCCCACTTTGATCCTATGGATAAGGTCTCCTCGCCAACCCACTCACCATATCAAATAGACCAAATGCACTTCCTGCTTCTCCCTGAGTAGTAGGCTCACTGCCCTGACAGCCCACAGAACTACTCAAGCAAGCCACTAACACCATCCTGTGGGGACCTGGGGCACCCCATCCTCTTGATACTAGAAAGCCTGCCTCCCACAACCACTGGCTGTTCACTCTGCCCCTGAGTGCAACTGCTGTGTGGCCCTGCATGGTGTGCAGTGTCCTCTCCCTTGGGCCCTGAGTATATATAACTGATGCAAACTTTTGTGGCTCTCATCTGTCCATGTCAGAGTCATGTGTTTGGCCATGTACATAACCCTAGGGTGGCATTCCCTCCCTCACCAACAGGACCGAGAGGAGGTGATTCAAACAGTAAAGTACCCACGTAGAAAACTAAAAAGATCTCGGTCCCTAGAGATTATTTAAAACAATCCTATTATTTTTAGAAAAGAGAGTATATAAAATATGTAATAAAAAAGAATGGAGACCTGGAAGGGATAAACAGTAAAATCCATGAATTATTTTAGTTGGTAGAATTTTTATTGTTATGATGCAGCCTGTATTCTAACTATGATGTTTCAGCTAAAGTGAAGCATGAAGTTTGGACTCAGAACCCCATCTAGAAGTTAGTATTTCTGCCACTGTAAATAAAATAGAGCCTACTTTTATCATGATAGCATAGAGTAAAAGATAAAGGACCACAATGGAAGAATCTCTTGGTGTGTTCCACAAAGTAAGTAGACATAGACTGCTCTTACAAAAATAAATAATAAGCAACATGTGTTCCAAAACATTTTTGGTGAAACCAATTTCCTTAGCTGTGTAATAAATGAACCTAGGTATCATTTCATTGTTCTCGAATGCCTCTTTTATTGACATACCACATGATGTTGGTATTATTGTAGTTCTATTCTAACTACCTTTTGTAGCCAAGATTCTTGTTCTCAGAGTGGCCAAGTCAGGGAAATGATGTATCCAGTGGTCCCTAACCTTTTTGGCATCAGGGACCCGTTTCATGGAAGACAATTTTTCCACAGGTTGGGGAAGGGGGGATGGTTTTGGGATGATTCAAGCACATTACATTTATTGTACACTTTATTTCTATTATTACTAAATTATAGTATATAATGAAGTAATTATACAACTCACCATAATGCAGAATCAGTGGGATCCCCGAGCAGCTGTACATACAGTTGAAGCTTTGCTTGCTTACCTGCCGCTCACCTCCTGCTGTGCGGCCCGGTTCCTAACAGGCCTTGGACCCGTACCTGTCTGCAGGATTGGGGACCACAGCCTTACGCAGTGTTGCCTCAGAAAATTAATTTTTCTAAGTATGTAGTCCATGTTTCAAAAAAAAACCCATAAGTTAATTACAAAATGTTAGGTCAGGAGGAATGAGAATCAATGAATGAGTCTACAAGTTGCACAATACTATCCACAGCTGCTTCCTTTTCTATATTCATTCTTGCGACGATTTCTTCTGTGAAAATTTCATGAATTTTCCAAAATAACCATTTTATGGAATACTCCTCAATAGCATAGCTCCTTTACAAATGCTTTTGAAAAATCTAAAATCTAGATTATTTATTTATTTAATATACATATATATTTTTTATTTCAGAATATTATGAGGGTATAAGAAAATCTAGATTTATGTTAAGTCATTTAGTTGACAAAAAACACTTTAGAAAATACATCCATCTTTAAGTTTTTGGATGATAGTTAGAATAAATATTCAGCAGAATTAAAAACTCATTCACTTTGCCCACATGTAAAACCTGAGAGTGAGCGCTATTTCGTGAATTAGGATTACCTGGACCAATATCCATTGATTGTCAATCTCTTGGCCAGTCTTCTGGGGCCTTACCTGTAAATGATTTCTGATGTCAGCTTCTGTGGATCTATAGAGTACAGGTCTATAGGTTTTTAAACACAGGTCTTCTTACTTATGCTAAAACGAAACAAAATGATATCAATTAACTTTTATTGATTTTGTTGAAAAGGATGGAGGGGAATTTATACCATCCATCCATTTCCCTGGAGGCATCCATCTTTCCTATCCCCATGTTGTTCAGAAGTTAAATTTGAGTTCTAGTGGTTTTTTTTCCTCTGTGTTTGTTCTTTAAAGCTCTTTCTACTCTTTTACTACTTCAAGCTGGCAAATCTCTACGATGGATTTCTTTCTGTAATCATGTTACATTTGTTTTACATGGAAATCTGTATCTGGGACTGGTGTCTAACAGTGGGGACTCTGAATGCCCTTGCTATAGGGAAAGACTTGAAATCAGTGGAAGTGTACCCTAGGGAGTGTGTTGTGAGAACCAGGTGAATGTCAACTAAAATTAGAGTTTCTGATTTCAGAAATGATTTCCAAAGTTGCAGCTACACCCTTGCATTTCAAAGCTTTTTCTTAGTTCTGAACCTTGTTTCTGTTCCTTTGCATAAAGGATCACATAAAGAGCATGTTTACCCAGAATGGTAGATCAGCTCACACTGAGCAGGGCCATGTTTCGCTTGTGTGATTGAGCACCCAGCAGCACACAGTTGCACCAGTTGGGCACAGTCAGTGCTCTTTGAAAAGCTGTGAGGACAACAAAGCCTGTTTACCACCTATACAATCTCTGGGGCTTTGACAAGTGATAGTAATAAATAGCAATACAGTACAAAAAAAGTTTGATCATTTGAACTCTCACCTAGTAAAACTTTTCCCCTTTTGTATCTTATTTATTATTATTTTTTAATTCATACTTATTTTTGGTAAAGAATGTCACTTCAAAGAACACTCTTGTGTACAATTCTCCTGGGTTCTTGGTTTGCTGTCTCTAATTTACAGGTGGAAGCTGCAGCCTCATATTACATTTTCCATTACTAACCTTTTTTGCACGTTTCCTGTGAACATCCTGGAACTTGCACACCTCACCTGCTGCATGTGGTTTCTCTAGACTGCTCAAAGAGAAGGACTGGAGATTCAGTGCTGCCATGGCATCCTTCCTTCTCTTGTCTCTCCAAAGTCTATCTAATCTTCAAAGTCAAGTTCAAATCTCATTATCTTCATCCACAAAACCTACAGTGACTTCTTTTATTTTCTGCACTGATAACATTTGTACCTATACTCTTTTTCCAGTGTTAATTTCTTGTTCCACTGGGACCCTTTTAGGTTATTCAATTTTGATGTTTTGTTGATTTAAAAGAAAAACATAGTATGTAGTAGTTCTCTACTAGGTTATAAATTCCTTGAGAGGATAAATAGTGATTTATATGATTTTATGTCTGTCATAATTTTAATTAAACACATGTTTGAGGGCTACTCTGCCTCAGGACCATGCTAAATTCTAATGATAATACAATGACATAGATTGTCCCTGCCTTCAGAAAAAGTCACAGTCTTATGGAGAGGCAGACATGTTAATTTTAAGCAAGTGTATGATTTTAGCTATTTATTAAACATAGTAGAAACTCAGGAAAGGTAGCTCTTATATATGTATTGGAATTCATAAGGAAAAAAGTGTTTCACAAGAGACTTGAAGAAGAGTAGAAATTTGTAAGGCGGACCAGCAGGGGAAGAAGATGGGAGGATATCCAGGAAGATGAATGCCATTTCAGCCATGTGACAGGCACAGAGAAGGGAGAAAAGAATATTTAATGTTGTTGGAGGAAAAAATATGAAGGAGACTTCGTGGGTGGATAGCTGGAAGGTATCGAATGATAGTGGGCAAGTATATCATTTGAAGATGCCTCTATTGGGGGGTGGAATCCAACTGAGGGGTTTTGAGTGGAAGAAGGGATGTTATTAGATTTATGTTCTAGAAAGACCACTACAACAATTGTGTATTATTCATAGAAAGTTAAATGACACATAGGGAAGTTATTGCAGTATTTTTGATGAGATATTTTTTGATGAGATATAATAGGCTAGGGTAGTGGTTGTGGGAATGAAAAGAGAAAAAATAAACAGATGCAATGACAAAGTCTATATAGTTTGACACTGACTGTATGTAGTGGCTATAGAAGCAAGGCACATCCAGCTTCTACAGTGGAACCATGGAGGGGTCAGAGCAGAAGTGGGTGGAGAATTGCTGACTCCTCATGGCTTCTGCTTTTGTGTGTTGGGCCTGGGCTTGTCATTGTTTGGCATGACAAGTAGTTAGGAAGAGATGAACATGGAGCGGGGAAAACAAGGACAAACTGGAAACCACTGACACCGCTGTGTCTACCCTTTACTACTTCTAACTATAGCATCTTTACAGAAAGTTTTCCTGTGGCCAATCCTAATCCAGACTCACACAGGGGAGGAACTTCCTGGAAATATAATTTACACCAAATAAAACTACTACTCCCATATAACCAGCTATCTTCTGGACATTTATATTTGAATATTCTCTATTATGTCCCTTTTCCTATATGCCCTGTCTCAGTGAATGGCTTTCTCAAGTTCTAAGCTACCCAGGCCTCACCCCTGGAAGTCTTAGCATCCCTAGTCTCTGGCCACTCTTCTCCATTTCCTACTGCTACTGTCCTAGCTCAGGCCATGGACATTCTCTCAGGGGAAGAGAAATTCGAAGTATGAAGATTTTAAAAACCTTCAAAATTATCTTTCTCTTGTCATTCTAATATGCCTTCAACACACATTCTATTAATATTTTGCTGAAGGACAATATGGCTAAATAGTAAATCTGATCACCTAACTCTCTTGATTAAAATCCTTTACTTGCTCCCAAATGCCTAGTGGATAAAATCTAAAATATTGAAGTCCCCAAATTGCTTTGTCTCTCATTGTATAGGCTCTTCCCTTCCTGTTGTTGCCTGAGCCCTAAGCCATAATAAAATTCAGGCAGTTTTCTGAACATGGCCAAGTTCTTTGGCCAATCTTCACCCTTTCCTGGAGTGTTACTTCTTCCTCTGTTCTACAAATCTTTCTTGCTAATTGAACTCTTGTCCCTGACAGAGCTGACCACTCCTCTTTGTGTACCATTGTACTTGGTGCCCATTGATTCTGCAACACTATTGTTTAGGCAGATAAGGGATCAGGGGCAGATGTCTGGTTAGGCAAAATGTGGACCTCAGACCACCATACAGATGATTTCTTAAGAGGGTTTATCAGAAAAATTCCTTGTTTGATAGTCCTGCAGAATGGGGAGCTTTTATTCATTGAATGTTCTGGGTGTGTGAGGAGTTCCTCTGGTCAACTAAGAACCAGAGAGGAAGGTGAAGGCGACTATTGATAGGACTTCAGAGGGATTTAGACAAAAGGAGCAAATACATCCTAAAGGTCAACTCAGCCACCCATATCAGATTACCACTGGTCAGGCCACATCTCAAACAGTATGGAACCATCAGCAGCTAGGGAAATTTGTAGACACAAGATTGTTTGTGATGGCCCCATGCCTTTTTTCTCCGATGATTACGTTCCTTCTCTGGTTGTAGGAAACAGATAGTGCATGTGGCTAGATCAGGCACATATCAGGGCAAAAATCAGGGTTAATAGTAGAGCGGATGTTTTGGAGAGAAAAGGCCAAGTTGTGTATATGTATGTGTGCATATGTGTGTGTATACACACGTATAAGGTACATGTATATGTGTTAAACAATGAAAAACGCCTCTCTGCACATCCATCCATCATGATCTCAGTGTGTTCTACTCCCCAAGTCCCTGTGGTATATTTCCTAGACCCTTCTTGGATTTCTGCAATCCCACCTCACATGCCATTGTCCCCTTTTGGAAGTAATAGCATCTGCCTCATGGCTCATCTTCTGTACCAGTTGCCTTCTTTCAGTGTATCATTATGACTTCTGAACACTTCTCATCTTCTACACTAGAGTAAAAGATTGGAGGGCAAGGATTGTGTGTCATGTATCTTCATATTTCCCCACAGCACCAAGCCTTGCTTCCTAATAAAATCAGGTTCCCAAGAATTATTAATTGGACCAATTGAGTGACCGAATGAATGAAAAAATTAAGATCATTGAGTGATAGGAAGTGACCAAGGGGAACGGATAGAACAGAGGGACAGAATGAGGTGATTACGCACTTTCAGTGTAAACAGGCAAGTGCTGAGAAGGGGACAGAATGGATGTGAATTTATTCCCTAACTAGCAAAAGGGACATTTTAATTAGGGTCATGATTGAATCTGCTTACCTAAATTTACCAGAGATCACTGTAGCTGTGCATTTTGGTGAGGGCATTTAAAAATGTGCTGACATTAAAGTTTTATAGTGTAGTTACTAGGTTAGTGGGAGATTTGCAAAGTACAGCTTTTCTGAACCTGAGTAATTGAAAAAGACTTCCATGTGGATATGCCTGCTGGAACGTAGCTGGCACTTTATGTTCCTGTATCTTAGGTAATGGTTGGTGTTTTGTTCTGGGAAATTTTATTGCACACACAGGCAAAATTTCAGTTACAATAAAGGATTATTTTTAGGAAAGTTTCTAAAACCCATTTGGCCAAACTAAAATGTTTGTTATTAGTGATACTGTTTGATGTGATAGAAGATATCTTAAATCAGGAAGTCTGAGTTTAAGTTCTGTCTCTGCTGCTAACTAGATCTGGCCTTTGGAGACCCTTTTACCTGTTGTGAGCCTCAGCTTCCTTATCTTGTAAATGGAAGATGTTAAATGAGGTTAAGTCTTAGGGTCATCTCTGTTCTAACCTCCTATTATTCTGTATTTGAGTTTGAGAAGGTCAAAAACAGTAATTTTCTCAAAAGTTGTCTTCAGTGCTTTCCCTTTGTTTTAAAAAAGAAAAGTTCACAAGATCTAAGCAGGTTTTTCAAATAAGGAGACCAAATTAGGTTGTGGTAATAACTATTAATATGTGCAAACATATATGTACATGCATATATATGTGTGTGTTGCAAGGAAAGGAAAAATCTGTGTTACCAAGGATATTTATCGCACAGGACTCAGTCACTTAGGGAATTCCTACCCCATATTAAACAGAATTGCTGTAGAAATATGTATATACTGGAAATAACTATTAGTTGCAGGTCAGGCAATTACAAAACAATTTTATAAAACAGTTCTACCATGTGGCTCTAATAACAATCTTCCTTTGACTTTTTAAAGTAATATTTCAGAAATAATTCAATTCAGGATTCAGAAATATTAGTTATCTTTATGACTTTTCTTTTTCATGTCTAACTGTTAAAACTCACACCAGAATGGCATTCAATAGTATAAACTTTTAATTAGAATGCTTCTTTGACAGTGATGGGTAAAGTCAACATTTCCCTCTTATCCTCTGGAAAACATGTGAAAGCAGCAAGAACAATGAGAAAAGAAACAAACCCTATTTTCCACAAAACTAGGAGTCAGCTAAAACCTTGAGTTGCAAAATAGGTGAAAAGAGTTCAAAAAACAATGCAAATGAAGCAAATTTGCAGGAGAAATGGGTAAAAGTATACTCAGGGTCCCAAATCTAAGAAAAGGCCTGCAAAGTGTATTTATCTAAGATGATGAGGTTACCCTAAATTGCCAGAAAAACCTTCCTACATTCACGGCATTGGGTACCAGCTTCACAAATGAGATTTAATTTGGTTCTGAGGATTAGCAGAGCAGAGGCTAATGAAGAACCACAGAGGTAAGCCCTATTTGTAGGAGGTAAAGGCCAAAATGTCACCATGGTCCTGGCCCTATTCTCCCAGGAAACTCTTTGAAATAGCAGGTTGAGTAAAAACACACCTCATTAAAAAGTGGGAGATCAAAAAATAAACAAAACAAAGAGAAAACAGAAAAAACGAGAGAATGAGCAGAAAAATATAGGACCTGACTGGAAAAATGCTGCTAAATGAATTACAAAATAGATTTAATAAAAAAGTTTCCTCGACAAACTAGACCATAGAGAGAACAGGAGGTGAAATATGAGGGGATGGATTATAAGAAAACGTTTGTTTAAAAACCCCCAAACTTCATTAGACAAATAAGAGAAAAAATACAACAAGGGACACAGAGGCTATCAGTGAGCAGTAGGGCTGAATGTGAGGCCAGTATGGAGCAGACTCTAAGGAAATAAAGTGTAAGGAGTAAATGAAATCCCTAAAGAAGAAAACTGAAATATTGGAACAGAGCAAACATTTAATGACTTATGGAAACATTTCATAAACAAAAGCATTAAATCTACAGCTTAAAGGGTACACCAAGTCTCAGGAAAAGTTGATGCAGAAAGGGCGTGGCAGAGACTGGTGTCTACCGAAATCCATCTACCTACTCCTGGGCATAGAGCTGGCTGACACTTTCTTGCTTGCTTAGGGAGTGGCTATGTGACAGTTCTTTCTGATGGAGTTCAGCGATCCTAGTGGTTTGCCATAGCATAACTTGTGTCTCCAGCTGGTAATGTCTACTTCCTTGCCACCCACTATCCAGTCACTAAACCGATGCCACATATTTTAAGTCAGAGTTATAGCATTAGCCCATTTCTATTGCTTATCTCCACACTAGTTAGTGAAGGCTAGATTACTATAACACACACATTCAAAATGCAGCAGCTCAAAAGACAAATGAGTTTATTTCTTGCTGTGGTAATGGTCCAGGTCAAATGTTCCATGTTGATGAAGGAGGACCTCTCTTCTCCATTTATTTTTCCATCAAAGCCTACTGGCCTAACTGCTCAATCAGCACTATTATTAGCCCTTTTCCCTGGCCTGCATAGTTGCCATCTAGCCCATAGAAAAGGGTGAGGAACATGGAGGAGTATATCAAGAAGGTACTATTGCCTGGGCCTGGAAGTAAAACACATCTGTTCCACTGTGTAGCTTCCAAGGATATCATATTTTTCAGTTCTCACTTCAGATATGGCCATGGAGATGGGCAAGGAAGAATCTTCTAGAGCGTGGAGTGAGAGGGTACAGTAAACAACAAATTCCTCATAGACAGCAATTCAAGGTATAATTGCAAAACTTCCAATTTTGTCTCCCTCCCTCCCTCCCTCCCTTCTTCCCTCCCTCTCTCCTTGCTTCCCTTCCCTTCCCTTCCCTTCCCTTCCCCTTCCCCTTCCTCTTCCTTCCTTCCTTCCTTCCTTCCTTCCTTCCTTCCTTCCTTCCTTCCTTCCTTCCTTCCTTCCTTCCTTCCTTCCTTCCTTCCTTCCTTCTCTCTCTCTCTCTCTCTCTCTCTCTCTCTCTCTCTCTCTCTTTCTGTCTTTCTGTCTTTCTCTGTCTTTCTTGTCTTTCTTTCCCTCTCTCTTTCTTTCTTTCTTTGTCTCTTTCTTTTATCTTCTTTTTTTCCCTTTTCTTTTATTTTAAAAAGATGAACATATGGCCTTGTTTGTTCCTGTCGATCTTTGGTTCTCCCTACTGCTGTCACAAGAGCATGTGTTCCTGATATTGACCTTTGTCTATACTATTATTCTTTCTTTTGGTACTTTTGGTTTACTTTATTTTTTTATTTCAAGATATTATGAGAGTACAAATGTTTTTGGTTATATGGTCACTTTCATAATGTTTGAGTCAGGGCTATAAGTGTGCCCATCATCCAAATAGTGTGCATTGTACCCATTAGGTAGATTGTCCCCCATGCCATTCTTCCCCCTCCCCTTACTTAATTTCCACTGAATTTTATTTCCCTCTGTACACATGTGTGCTCATAGGTTCCAATTTAATAGTGAGTGCATGTGGTGTTTGTTTCTCCATTCTTTAAATATTTTGCTTGGGATAATGGTCTCCAGTTATCCCTTTAGCAACAATTTTTTTCCAAGGCATTAATTCATCCTTTCTATGGCTGAGTAGTATTCTATGGTATACATATAACACATTTTGTTAATCCACTCATGAATTGATGGGCACTTGAGTTGAGTCAACATATTTGCAATTGTGAATTGTGTGCTACAGTAAACATTTGAATGCAGCTGTCTTTTTCACAAAATGACTTATTTTCCTTTGGGCAAATACCCAGAAGTAGGATGGCTAGATCAAATGATAGGTCTAATTTTGTTCTTTGAAGAATCTCCATACTGTTTTCCATAGAGGTTGTACTAATTTGCAGTCTCACCAACAGTTCCTTTTTTTGTGTATCCACACCAGCATCTATTGTTTTTGGACTTTTAAATAGAAATCATTTCCCTGATAGTTAGTGATGTTGAGCATTTTTCATATGTTTATCGGCCATTTGTCTATCTTCTTTTGAAATCCACTGTTCATGTCTTTCGTCTACTCTTTAATGGGATTGTTTGTTTTTTCTTGCTGATTTTCTTAAGTTCTATGTAAATTCTGGTTATTAGCCTTTTATTGGATATATAGTTTGCAAATATTTTCTCCCATTCTGTACATTGTCTATTTGCTCTGTTGATTATTTCCTTAGCAGTGCATATGCTTTTTAATTTAATCAAGTTCCATTTATTTATTTTGTTGTTGCTATAATTGCCATTGCTGTCTTAGTGATAAATTCTTTGCTGAGGCCAATATCTAGAAGAGTTTTTCCTATATTTTCTTCTAGAATTTTTTTGGTTTCATGCTTTACATTTAAGTCTTTTACTCATATCAAATTAATTTTTGTGAGAGGTGAGAGATATGGATCCTGTTTCATTCTTCTGCATGTGGCTATCCAATTTTTTCCAGCGCCATTAATTGAATAGGGCTTCTTTTCTCCAGTGTATGTTGTTGTGTGCTTTGTTGAACATCAGTTGTTTGTAGGTAGATGGTTTTATATCTGGGTTCTCTGGTCTGTTCCATTGGTCTATGTCTCTATTTTTGTACCAATACGATGCTGTTTTGGTTACTATAGCCTTATAGTATAGTTTGAAGTCTGATAATGTGATGCCTCCAGATTTGTTCTTTTTGCTTAAGATTGCTTTGGTTATCAGGGAACTTTTCTGGTTCCAAACGAAGCACAATATTATTTTTTCTAGATCTGTGAAATATGACATTGGTATTTTGATAGAGATTGTGTTGAATCTGTAAATCACTTTGGGTGGTATGGACATTTTAACAATGTTGACTTTGCCGACCCATGAGCATGATATGTTTTTCCATTTGTGTCATCTGCGATTTCTTTCCTCTGTTTTTCTTAGTTCTCTTTGTGGAGATCTTTCACCTCTTTGGTTGAGTATATTTCTAGGTATTTTATTTTCTTTGTATCTATTGTGTCCCACTACATAGATATTTACAAACTTTTTATTAAACAACTCACAAACATGAAATAACAGGGCATACTGTTAATGAAAACACTACATATAGCAAGGTGAAAGCAAGGTCATACAGTGAAAGCAAGGTCAAAAGATAAAGCCTTATGTACTTGTATTAATGAATAAGAAAGCATGATTGTAAATAAAGAGCTTCTAAAGAAGATAGAAAAAGACCAAAAGGAAAACAGAAATGAAAAATTAATAGAGGTAAAACTAGAAGTAAATAAATTAGAAAACTGAAAAATCTCAAAGCTATATGTTTCAAAGAAATGGGGCTTTAAAAATAAATAATATGGGAGATAAATTCCAGTTAACTATACAAGACAAAAGAGAAAAATACAAATACATATATGAAATAAGAAATGAGAGAAAATAACATGCTTGTAGATGAAATTAAATGAATCATAGGAACCTGGTTTTCTAAACCACATGAAAATACATCTGAAATATTTAAAAATAGCTTTCTAGAGAATAAAATTTACCAAAACAGATTCAGAAAGGAGAGGAAAATTTGAAAGATTAGTTAACATAGAAGAAATAAAGTTATCAATGAGCTTATTCTCTGTAACAGACTCTGTCAGGATAGTCTCGCAGGTGATAAATCCAAAGCTATTTAACTTGCTCCAGAGCCTAAATGAAGAAAAGTTCTAAATCCGTTCTGTGAAGTGATAACCTTGTTATCAACACCCAACAAAAAGCACAAAAGACAATATGCAACATAAAACTGGTATAAAAATCTGAAATAAATTATTAGTAAAGACAACTCACTAGTTATTAATAATTAAAAGAGGTCATTTATAGGATGGGAGGATGGTTTTATATGAGAAAATATATCAGTATTCTTCATCTTTGTAATAGATCTAAGGTGAATCTTATGAAAGTATAGCAGTCACCAGCTCTGTGATCTAAGATAAGTTACTTAAAATTGTGGCACTTCATTTTCCTCACCGTCAAAATGCAGAAAAAAAAATCTCTAGCTCAAAGAGCTTTTCTCATGCTTAAACATTAATAACCATTCAGTAAATGCTGGTGCGCTGCCCTGGCCCTTCCTCTGAGAATAGGTTGTCTCTCTGAATTGGTTCACATGTAGTGTTGGTAGAGGAAGTGCAAATTGGTAAATTGAATTACCTCAGGATATCTATTTTTTTCTCTATGGTAAATGACAACCACATACCATCTCTTGGAATAGAAGTGCCCTTCATCTTTAATGCTAACTTTAATTTGTTAACAGTGCAAGCTGGGGTTGCTATGTTGAGACTAATTGTGAGGCTACTTGTGGACTAGGTGAGAAAAAAAAATCTATGATCAATTATGACTTTCTTAGGACTCAGAAGAGGGTGTCTTTATGAGGTCCAGACTCTGTGCCACCATATGCATCTCATGTTTCTCCTTTTCTCCATTTTCATTACCACTATTTTAGCAAAAATTCTTATATTATTAGGATCAAAAATTGCAAATATTATGGCATAAATGCATACTTAGTTATTGTTTATGGTCTATGAGTAGCAGATCCTTGTTTTTAGTAAAATAACAGTCAAGATTTATTAGGCATAGAAGCAAATATTTCAAGGCAAAACCCAGGATAATGCTTGTTATAATGAATAAAAAATATCAATTTCTCTCTCTCTCCCTGATTAGTCATCTTTACAATTGTACTATTATTCCATCAGACTTAAGAGATAGTATATTGTTTGCATTTGAATCTAAGTTTGCATTAAAGTCATAGATTCAATAGAACAATAGTATTAAACATACTATAATATTTCTAAAAATCTCAAATACACCAGAACTTTTATTATAAAACAAATGCCATCCTTCAAATTAGTCATATTAAAATGCTAATTACTTATTCCATGGATAGTTATTATTTTATTCATTTTCAGAGCTCTTGTAATTTCCATCATAGCCTGTAGAACTTTCTTTTGAATAGGTTGAAATAGCTAAAAGTGATTTAGAGACAACTTTTCGGGGGCAAAATGTATGTTCAAGTTGAGTTAGATTACTTGGCACTAAAACAAGGGAAAAAATTAAGTTTGACTGTGAAGTAATAAGATTAACTTTTCAGTTTGTGGTGTATTTATTGCTTGTGAAAGTATTTGCATACAAAAAAATAAGAAACAACTGTTTCAACTCAAAATGTTTTGAGTGATTGCACCCTTGTCAGAGTAGGTTCCCCTTGCCCAGAGTAGGTTCATAACAAGTCATTTTGGTCCCTGTGTTTCTGGTGCCTGAATCAGATCCAGACCAGCAGAAAGAGATTTACCAAGATTTTTCTCACATGGAGAGTTTCCTGATAAATTGAATGCACTGTGGGGTAATGGATTGAGTTCTAACAGATATGAGTTTCAGTCCTGGCATTGCTACTGTGTAATACTCAAAGTAATCTCAGTCAGCCTTGATGTTATTATAAAACATAAGTTGTTAGGATAAGTGAGATAATATACAATGTACCAAGACCCAGCACAAGCATTCATCAAGTGTCAATTCCTGGTTGCTTTAAATCAGGGTTGGAATAAGATGGAATATAATGAAATCTTTCAGTTCTTTTTCCTTCTACCATTAAATTGTGCAATTTCCCTATAAATTGGTCCTTTATGAATAGACGACCATTGGTCTGTGGATATTTTCTATGCCACAGGGAATTTTCTTTCTGGATGTCTTTTCTACAGTCAATCTAAGACATGAGTTAATCTCTGATTGTAGAATGGTCAACTGGGAGGGGGGAATGAAAGAGAGCTGCTCACACCTAAAGTGCTGCTCAGGAAAGAATACATCTTTGGAGATGCTGGGGACAGATAGCTTGAGGTGTTAGCATTAGAACTGTACTCTTGGTCTAATAATTAAGTTTGTCCTGACCAAAGACTTCAACATTGAGTACTGGTGATCTAATTAAGGCTAATCATTCTCAGGAGAACAATTCCTATAATGGCTTAAGATTAGTAGCAAAGGCAGAAATGTAGAAGTGGTTATGAGACTCGGCTTTTGCAGGGATAGAAGGATTTCGGACTTCATTTTCGATTAGGGTTTTGCTCTGTTGTAGACATGGTGTTGTGAATAGAAAGCAATTGTTGCCTCTCTTGGGCTTTATTATTCTAATTTTCCTCTGAACCAGTAAAAATGTTAAGTTCCATATTTGGGTAGCACCAGTGTAATCCATGAGATATATGTTTCAGAAACTTTATTTTATACTTAAAAATCTTGATTTTTGTTCTTTTAAAGAAAGGGTATGTTCTTTCTTAACATTTTTATTTATATATTTATTTTTATTTAAATAGATTTAGGGAGTACAAGTAGTTATTTTGTTACGTGGTTGAATTGCATAGTGTAGAAGTCTAGGCTTTTTAATATACCTGTACCCCGATTAGTGTACATTATACTCAATGGGTAATTTTTCACCCCATAACCTCTTGCTACTCTCTCAACTCTGAGTCTCCAATGTCCATTAAGTCACTCTGTAAAAATTTTGTCAACATTATTTATTGATAAACTCATTGACATTTGCATTTTTTATTAAGGTATAATTTACAAATAAAAATTATATATGTTTATAATGCATAAAGTAATGTTTTGATATATGTATACATTTTGAAATGATTAAGTTGAGCTAATTAACATATCCATCACCTCCCATACTTTTTTTTTTGTTGTAGGAACATGTAATATTTACTCTCTTAGCAAATTTCAGGCATACAATATATTACTATTGACTGTAGTCACTATGCTATGTAATAGATGCTTATTCTTTCAGTGAATTAGTCCTTTGATTAGATTTAGATTAAAAAACATTGATTCCCTTTGGAAGATCCTTGTTTCTGCTGGTGAATTTATTGGCAGCTTGAAGAAGTTGAGTTGTTCACATTGCATGAATTTTTGAGACCAAAGTTGCCAGTGATGGAATCAAGTTTTGCCTGGAAGTTGATGTATGGAGTTGGCTGTAGTGCATGCCAACAAACTATGGGAGAAAAAATAATGCTCCATTATCATAAGGAGCAAATAGCTGGATCCAAATTCCCTTGTGGGCACTCCAATAACTAAAAATTATACAAAACCTTATACCCATTTGGAGCCCACATAGCTTAGGAGGTCTTCGAATCAAACAGAAAATATAATCAAAAGTTTTTCCTAAAAAATCAGAGCTAAACCATTAGAATTAGTCAAAGGTTTTCCATTGAGGTATTGCATTTCCTAAACATTGCCCTCTTCTATTTCTCATTTCTTATGCATTATTTTATAGACTATAACTCAACCAATATGATTTCAGTAAAAATAAATGCTATTTAAAAAAATAAAATATTATTTAGAGATTGTCCTAAGGATTATGGGTAATATGGGTTAAATTTAGAAATAAGAGACCTAGAGATAAACCCAGAGACAATTGTAGACCATGCATTTAGAGATGAGGATCTGATCTAAGCCAGGAGCGGGATAAATGAAAACAAGAGGGTAAATAGAAATGGCATGTTGGAACCAGAAACATCAGCACTTGATGGATCTATTGTGGCCTAACATTCACGGATGAAGTGGTCTACTTTTCTATATTCACAGCTCAAGACTCAATCATTTTTAAAAAATGAGGTTTCATTCCTTTTTATATATTTTGACTATGACAAACACACACTTCTTTCCCTGATATAATGAATTATTTGAACACTACAATTTTATTAATACCTCCCCAACATGTAGCATATATGGAAATATTCTACCATTAAATTGTTGATAATGTCATAATGGGTTTAGGAAAAATGTATTCTACTGGTAATTATGTTGTGCCCTGTAGCTTCATTAAACTCCTTGTCTCCTTGTCTAGGCTTCAGGAAGATATATGTACTGCATTAATGGTCTATTGCTTAGTAACAAGAGTTCTGATATAAAGGGTAAAATTACCAAGGGACAATCAGTATGAATGATGGGGAAAGTGAGATAATAAAAGCATAGTGTGGGACTCTTCTTAACAGCATTTATCAGTTAAGAATGTGCAAATTAATTTAGGTATTAAATGTTTGGAACCCAAATCTTTCAAAGACAATTTCTTTTTGAGTTAGCATAGAACTTAGGTAGAACAAAGATAACCTAGTTAAGTATTCTTAAAGAGACACTACATTAGAATGATAATATTTTTGATATAGAGGAGAACTACACAAATCTGTAATTCTTTAGAGACTCAAGAATAGCAGGTCAGCAAAATATGCCCTGTAGGCTAAATCCAGCCTTTTGCCTACTTTTTGTAAATAAAATTTTAATGGAATACAGTCACTTTCAGTTATTCATGTATGAATGGCTGCTCTTGTGTTAAAAACAGCAGGGTTAAATAGTAGCAACAGAGAATTTATGATCTGCAAAATGTAAAATATTTATTACTTGACCTTTTATTGGTCTCTGCTCTAGAAAGAAAAAGTCTGCTGACCTTTGCTCTAGAAAGAAAAATAATCATAATATTAGGACGACACCAGAGGGTGTTCTTCTAGTGCCCTTGAAGCTCTATTTTTGCTCCTTCCTATTGCTAGATAGGGAGTCAAAATTATATCCTTCTTTTCCTACCTATAAATATTAGGGTTAGGCCACTCAAAGTCATTAAATTAGCTTCCTAAACTCAACACATTTCCTATTAATATTACCTTGTACTCTGAGCTCCAGCCACACTGGTCCTCATGGTGTTCCTCAAAAATGACATGTTGTATTCATTACAGCACTTTTCAAGAGCCTGCAATACTCTTCCCCTATGCATTAACATGAAGGGTTCCTTCAGTTCTCAGTTTCAGTGTTCTAGAGTGAGAGGGCTTTCCTGACCACCCTATTTATTTCCTTCTACTCCATCACTCGCTAACTCATTTCTCCCTTCCATTTTTTTTTCATGGCATGAGTCACCCTCTGGAATGATTTAATATACTTTTTACTTACTTATTGTCTATTCTCTTCACTAGGTTGTCAATGCCAACACCTAGAGCTGTGTTTGGTACATAAGAGGGCTCAGTGTTTGTGATGGTGGCTGTTGAAATGCTCTGCTGTAAGGTCAAGTCGACACTGTAACCTGGAGAGCAACAGAGCCTGCTCTAGATTCAGAAATTTATTTATTCTCATGTAAATTAACGTGTGGTTCATAATTTCATAGACACTTAAGGCCTAATTTTACTTACAAAATACCCCAGGGAGCCTCAACAACTTACTGACTGAAAATTGACTGTCTAGTTTTTAGAAATTGTTAGTATTCTATTTTATAAACAAACACCCTATACCCTCTTCGGCTCCATGTTCTTGTCTGATGCTCGGGTCATTTTAATTAATTAATTAATTAATTAATTAATTTATTTTAGAGACAGGGTCTCACTCTGTCATCCAGGCTGGAGCACATGGTGCCTTCATAGCTTCCTGTAACCTCAAACTCCTGGGCTCAAGCAATCCTCCCCCCTTAGCCTTCCGAGTAGCTGGGACTACAGTGCTTGGGTTATTTTAGTAGCCATTTTTAGACATGTCAGTTTTCAGCTATAACATTACTTGGAGAGTGAAAGTGAAGTTATATAACAAGTGAACAGCCCCATCACCAACTTTATGTATTGGTCTTATCATTTCTATATGTAAAAATACACATGCTAGAAAGCCTAGTGAAACCTAAACTGCCTCCTTTATAATCAATGAGTTTTTCATCCTTACAGATTTCAAAGTAACCCTCTTTAGGAAAGAAAACTCACTCAGTAACATTTGCTGCTTTAATTTTCAGATAAATCCCTCTACTGTGATATACTGTTCTCATTCTTTAAGCAAATGAGGTTAAAGAATCTAGGTGAAAGAAATAGCTATTTGACTCCAATTAAAGAGACATGGCTTGGGAAATCTCTAGTGTTCTCACAAATTCAATGAGGTAGTTTTGGACATTGTCAAAATTATTGTATGATTGAACAGTTGTGTTATAACACAGAAGCAACAAGAAAAAATGTAAGACACCTAGCCTCGTTTGCTCATACTTGGAAAGAGGTGCAGGTTACACGGCAGTTATTCTAGAGAATTTGAACTTTTCAATGTTGAAAATACCTAATTCAGCACAAAACAGTGTTGTTTATGTAGTGCGGTTGACTTATGAGACATATGGGGCTCTGTGCACTTAAATACAGCACCAGAGTCACTCTTTAATTAATCAGATGCTGGAGTACTATTTAGTAAGTTACTCCTGCAGTGAATTAAATGACCCCCTTCTCTCTAGGAAAACAACAGTCAAACTTTGTCTCTTTGTGAACTTAATTTATGCCTAATTTATGATCAGAGTTGATTTTGGTAATAACAAATGACACATTCTTTTATTTAGAGCTGCAGTTGTTTGCTTGACATTCTATGCTGCAAGGAATAAAAATAAAGCTGAGGTTGTGATTTGTTTTGTTCTGACTGGCATTGACCAGATTTACAATGCTGTTTACATAGTTCAGCTCAGTTTTCAGACCCTCTGGTACCAATTGGTGACAACATTGTAAGTTCATAGTTCAGTTGTATTGGATTATTTTGTGTTAAGTGGACATTTTTGTTAGAATATCTCTCTTAGTATTGCCAAATTTATGTGTTATGGATGAAATTGTGTCCTGCCAGAATTTATATATTGAAACCCTAACCCTTCCATGTGACAGTATTTGGAGATAGGGCTTTTAGGGAGGTAATTAAGGTTAAATGAATTCACTGGTGGCCTTATAAGAAGAGGAAGAGATACTAGAGCTCTCTCTTTCTCTCTGGGTGTGCACTGTGGCTAAGTAATAACACAGCGAGAAGCAGCTGTCTACAAATCAGAAGAAGAGCCCTCACCAGAAACCAACCCTCCTGGCACTTTGATCTTGAACTTCTGGTCTACAAAAACTGTGAGGAAGTAAATTTCTGTTGTTTAAGTCGCCTAGTCTGTAGTATTTTGTTATGGCAGGTCTAGAAGACTAATACACTCTGTATTTTAAGAAGGATGTTTGCTATTACTCATGCCTTTGAAAGTGGCTAATCAGTGATGCTACAGAGGACTATATAGGAAAAATCATAGAGCAACCCCTGAGAAATTCAAACCACCATTGAAACAGCTGAGAAGAAACATATCAATAATTATGAATAAATGCACGTGGAAAACACACTCAGAAACTTTCCACTATTGGTCTGGGTTTGGTAAAAATGTGTCTGTTTTAGGCCACATTCAACATGGTTCAGATAACAAATTATCTGAAGGATTTCATTAAGAGCCATGGGATTTGTAGTTAATACTAGCAAGAGCTTTCAAGACACTGGTATAGTGAATTTTCAGTGCGATACAAACTGACTCATAACAGTCCAGGGAATACTGCAGAGCAATGAAATACTGAATCAGGTCATTCCGATAAGTTCCTCGTAGAAGGAGAGTTGTAATATGGAATGGTCACAGGTTGGGGGTGACATGCTGGAATGAAGGAATATCCGGGTGCTGTTGTGGGGTTCCAAGATAGTTGCTTAATTCTAGGTTAGTCTCTCTCATGATCCTTTGTTTTCTGCTAGAGAAGAACTGCAATTTGGGCTGCTTGGATTTTTTCATGCATACCCCTTTAGAATTTTTTCCCTTCAAAGTCGACTGTGTTGTAGGTTTGAGCCATACAACACAATCAACCGTAGTTACTCCCACTAAGCATATTCTGCCTCACTGAATGCCTTTCAAAGTGATGTCAGTAAGATGGCGGAATAGAGGATACCCTGACATCATTCCCTCCAACTAGAAACTATTCAAAGACAAGAATGCCACTCTGAATTCACCAGAACTTGGGGAGAAGTGGAGAAACTCCCTGGGCCTACAGAATTGAGAGTCACAGCTCTTAGGAGGAATAGCCATTTTAGACTGCCCTACCCGCTCCTCCAAGTCAGCACAATTCCACTCCCAGAGAATTTCCCTAGACCCAAGGTTTCCAAGGTGGGAGGAGAGAGTTGGGGGTGAGCATTCATTCTCCCCACCAGTCAGGGAATCTTCATGGGAAGCACCCTCTGGTCCCATCCCAGGGGAACCGTTGAAAGTGCCAGAAGGGCTGAAACATCTGGGGTGAATTGAGGGACAAAAAGTGGGGGTGCTGATTGCAGCAAAGGGCATGTGGATTTTGGCAGCCACTCTGCACTTTGCTCAATGGGAATGTCATACTGAGGAGACTGGCTGGTGACATAGTGTTGCAGGGGCACAATCCAAGGGAAGGCCTAAATCTTTGGCTCGATTTCCCATAAAGCCCAGGTGCTTATGTGGAACTTTCCTTTGACCCAGAAAAAACTAAAAGGTTGGTGATTAAGTTATGGTGCTCACTTAAGTCTTCCCCAGACTGGGAAACAATGGCAGGACAAGTTAGTTCTGGCGCAGTGTTTTAGTTCTGGTGCTTACTGTAAGTCCTTCCCAAAATGGGAAGAAACAGAAGACCAGCAATTAAGTCCTGATATTTAGTAGTAAAGGTCTAAAACCACCAAAGAACACCTGCAAAAGCTGAAGAGATGGCTTTCTCCTCAAATGCACAAATGCACGGGCATTACTTTGAAGACATAAGGATTGTGAAAACTCAGGGAAATATGATAACACCAAAAGAAACCAACAAAGGTCCAGCAATGGACCAGAAGAATTGAAGATCTATGAAATAGCTAACAAAGAATTCAGAATAATCCTTTTAAAGGCCTCTCTACAGTTTTAAAAACTGGATTCACTCCACCAACCGTGTTGCAAGCCTACCTTTGTGGACTTCCTTGCTGATGGTAGGCCCTGGTCAAGGTGACTAACCATAGTCAAGGTTAGACTATGGAGGGGTTTGTAGATAAGGATGAGTTTATATTTTTCTCCCTCTGTGTAGTCAAAAGTCAGCACAATGATATTATTTGGTTAACATTTTAAGTAAATATTTGGAATAGATGGTGGCTGGTTAAGAGTTAAATCTGAGAGACCAGTTGTGCTGTTGCAATATAAGAGGTAAAAAATGATGGTGCTTGGATAAGGATGGTAGTAGTGAACTTGGAAAACAGTGGATGGATGCAGGTAATAATTTGGAGACAGAGCCAATAGAAGTTGCTGAGGAACAAAATGAGTGGGCGGTGATAGAAGAGGAAAGGCAGAATTGAGGGTGACATCTGCATCTGAAGCTTCAGTAATTGGGTAGTGGTTCCATGTACAGAAATGGAAAATGCTGTGTAAAGCAGGTTTTCAGGGGAAAATCAAGAATTCTGTTTTGGGCATGTTAGTTTGGAGATTCCTGTTAGATATCCAAATGGAAATGTTAGGTGGTTGGATACATTAGCATGGAGCTCAATGAAGTAAGCTCCTTGGGATACAACTTTGGAAGTTATACTTTTAAATGCCAAATTGGCATTTAAAGTCATGGGAATGGAGGAAATCACCTGGGGAGAGGAACTAGGTCAAGTGAAAAAATGACTAATCCATGATCCTTGTTCTCAAAGAATGTAGATAAGAAAATATATACCTATATATCACATCTATCTATATATACCAGTAGTAAGTACTATAACAGAACTTACCTCCTCCCCCAGCCCCTGCCTCCAAGCCCCATTTTTGCTCTTCTGGCTGTGGATGATGGATTCCATGATAAGGTAGTTACATCTATGGCTAAACTTTGGCTTCCTTTCTACTTTCCTTGTTTAAATCAAGTTGACCTTGAATTGGCAGGAATGATTGAGTCTTCTGTTCTCTTAGTGGTAAAAATGATCACTATTACCTCACAAAGCTTTTTCTTCACATTCGAATATGGTGCTCCAGAATCCTCTTGTAATTAGGCAGATTCTGTGACATCAAAAATATTTTATACTCAATTCTTGAGTATAAAGAAAAGTTCTTGATTCAGTATGACGTACTGGTACTTGTTCCCCCAGTGATGTTTGCTCAAATAATGGGCATCCTCTTCTTGCCTGAATCATTAATGAAAAACCATTTTACTTAAAAATATAAATGAAGACAGGAGAAGGAGAAATGGCAAGGTGGGAATGCCATTTTATAATTCTCAAGAGGTGAAAAATATCATCTCATTTAAAAAAGAAAAACATGCTATTTGGGTATGATTTTCAGTTTCATCTTTAAGATCTGATGTACCTTCACAAAGAATACTTTCTCTTCTCTTTTTCTTTAAGTTTTATAATATCGCTATTTAATGTTTTAGAACTTGGGCTAGCTAAGGGGAAAGAGGCATTTTTGAGAAACTTGAATGAGGGCAGGGCTTTTACTTTTTTTTTAAGCAGTGAAAACAATAGCGAATATTGTAACTATGGAGCTTTCTTTTGCTTTTATTCCTCCTTGCCACACTCTGCATCCAGCAAAGGATGAAGGAAATGCCGTGTCTAAGTGAAGTTGAAGGGCACAATCTATCCAAAAGAAGCAGACAAGAAGCTTAGGAATCACATGCCGGAAGAAACTCTTCTGACCAATCTCTCTCTCTTCCATACCATGAGAGTAAGTGGTTTGATAATGGAGAAAAATATATAATTCAAATAACAGAGGAGAAAATTTATATCTGGTATTGAGTTTTCGTTACAGGAAGTATATCTGAAAACTCAGTTCAACCTCTCAGAAAAGCAAGCTATTAATAGTTCTAGCTCACATTTTTCCTCCCAACATGTTACCTCTGAAGTATGTAAAACTATGCAAATATCACTGGTAAAATGTGCTTTGCTAATAGAAGATCCTCTTCCTGCAATTAAGGACACCATTTAGCTACATTCATTGATATCTTCTCTTCTCATTTTGATTTTAGGATTTTACTTAGATCTTTCCTGAACATGATCTTTCCTGTTCATGCAAAAAAAGTAATTGTGGTTTTAGCATTGTTGACATCTGCCATTTGATGTTGGAATACATTCTTAAATAAATATGGTGATGTTATACATCATTTTAATGCAAATTTCTCGCTTTATGTTATTTTGCTAATGACTTATTACTTGCTATTTATTTTATATTTATTTTAGACTATGGAAATGATGTTAGACAAAAAGCAAATTCAAGCAATTTTCTTATTCAAGTTCAAAATGAGTAGTAAAGCAGCAGAGACAACATGCAACATCAACAGCACATTTGGCCCAGGAACTGCTAAGGAACGTACAGTGCAGTGGTGGTTCAAGAAGTTTGACAAAGGAGATGAGAGCCTTGAAGATGAGGAACACGGTGGCCAGCCATCGGAAGTTGACAGTGACCAATTGAGAGCAATCATTGAAGCTGATCCTCTTACGACTACACCAGAAGTTGCCAAAGAACTCAATGTCGACTATTCCACAGTCATTTGGCATTTGAAGCAAATTGGAAAGGCGAAAGCTTGATAAGTGGGTGCCTCATGAGCTGACCAAGATAAAAAAAATTGTCATTTGTAAGTGTTGTCTTCTCTTGTACGCAACAACAATGAACCATTTCTCGATGGGATTGTGACGTGCAACGAAAAGTGACAACTGGTGACAAACAGCTCAGTAGTTGGGCAAAGAAGAAGCTCCAAAGCATTTCCCAAAGTCAAACTTGCACCAAAAAAAGGTCCTGGTCACGGTTTGGTGGTCTGCTGCTGGTCTGATCCACTACAGCTTTCTGAATCCTGGCAAAACCATTACATATGAGAAGTATGCTCAGCAAATCAATAAAATACACCAAAAACTGCAAGGCCTGCAGCTTGCATTGGTCAACAGAAAGGGCCCAATTCTTCTCCATGACGATGCCTGACGTCACTTTGCACAACCAATGCTTCAAAAGTTGAACGAATTGTGCCATAAAGTTTTGCCTCATCCACTATATTCACCTGACCTCTCGCAATTGACTACCACCTCTTCAAGCATGTCGACAACTTTTTGCAGGGAAAATGCTTCCACAACCAGCAGGATGCAGAAAATGCTTTCCAAGAGTTGGTGGAATCCTGAAGCATGGATTTTTATGCTACAGGAATAAACAAACTTATTTCTCACTGGCAAAAATGTGCTGATTGTAATGGTTCCTATTTTGATTAATAAAGATGTGTTTGAGCCTAGTTATAATGATTTAAAATTCACTGTCCAAAACCACAATTACTTTTGCACCGACCTAATAAATGCATTTCAGCTTTTCTCCAGACCTGGAATTCTGCTATTGGTACCTCTTTAAGAAGAAAAAGACCTATGAAAGTGGTTTCCAGGTCACCTAAGCATTGTATTAGTACTCTAATTCCATTCAGATGTCCCATATCATAATTTATGGCCATGAGTGTCCTTGTCTAGATAAGAATAGTTGACCTATCACTCCTAATCCCACTACTCACTTTCCAGAGTAATAAACTATATAAAAGAAAGTTTAAGAACATTACTGAATGCCATTTTTCCCTCTCTTAGTTCAAGATTAATCAGATAGGTCTCCAAATACAAATGTGTGCACATTCCCCCTAATTTGCCTCTCCTTCATTATATAGGGTGATGACTTTGGGATTTATTGAAGAGATTTCTTTATTCATTAGAGAAAAGCTAATTAGTCTTCTAGTATGTAAGAAATGTTTTGTTTCCCATTTGCACACAGGGACATACAGAATCACTAGCAAAGGGAAAAAAATATCCATTATTGTGTTCAGTTCCAACCCTTAACATGGTTCATGTGTTGATAGTGTAGAATGGGAAGGGACCTAGGGGCTTCCCCTCACCCCCAACTCTCATGGCATCCAATTATATTTTGCAGTGACTCTGCAAGACTGGCTTGAAATCCTTGTGTCTTAATGCCATGCTCTCTATCACAGCAAAGACAATGAAAACAATGACCTTTAAAATGTATATCTTTCTAATTGTCTGCTGACAGTCTCTCATTGCAGCTACCCTGTTTGTATGAATAAAACCCGATGATCAAAAAACACTCAAAGTTCAGTTTCCCTGGGACTCTATCAAATGGCTAGCAAAAGGTGAATTGGCATTCTTAGGTCTTTGAGGTTTATATCTGGTACCAAAAGATTATTTGAGATTTATTGAAATCAAATAGGACTTTGTGGGAAGAAATGGAGCTAAAATGACATATGTATGGTATGTCCTGAGAGCAATACACATTCCAGTTGAATTGACACAGAGATAAAATCTTCTGGAAACTCACAGGCATCAAAGTTATGCCATTTTTGACTGTTATGCAAAGGTTTTAAGGAAGCCTCTTTGGCTAATAAGATTAACACTCAGTCACACAAACTGTATTATCCAGAATGAATTCTCTTCAGGAAACTTAATTGGTACTTTTATGCCACGTGTTATCATATATTTTATTTTGCTTCTATGGTTAATATAAGAAATATCTGTAGCACTCATAGTTTAAAAGTTACTTAAAATAAGTTATTTTATTTTGGAAACTTATATATGTCATATTTGAAAAATCTACACTTCTAACGGATTTTTAAAATAGGCCTCTATCAAAATTTAGCAGACAAAAATTTAGTAAGCTTCAGAAGAATTTATCAATACAATTAACAAACTCTTACAAAGCTGTAGTAATTAAATCAATATGGTATTGGCACAAAATAGGAATATTGACCAGTGGAACAGATGTGAGAATCCTGATATAAAACCATCCTCATATAGCCAAGTAATCTTTGACAAAGCAGACAAAAATATATGCTGGGGAAGAGAATCCTTTTTCAATAAATTGTGCTGGGAAAACTAGATAGCCACCTGTAGAAGGCTAAAACAGGACCCACACCTTTCACCTCTCACAAAAATCAACTCACGCTGGATAACAGACTTAAACCTAAGGTATGAAACTATTAGAACTCTAGAGGAAAAAGTTGGAAACACTCTCCTAGACATCGGCCTGGGCAAAGAGTTTATGAAGAAGTCCCCAAAGGCAATCACAGCAGCAACAAAAATAAATAAATGGGACATGATCAAACTACAGAGCTTCTGCACAGCCAAAGAAATAGTCATGAAAGTAAACAGACAACCTACAGAATGGGAGAAAATTTTTGCATCCTATGCATCCGATAAGGGACTGATAACTAGAATATACTTAGAACTCATGAAAATCAGGAAGAAAAAATCAAATAACCCCATTAAAAAGTGGGCAAAGGACTTGAACAGAAACTTTTCTAAAGAAGACAGAAGAATGGCCAACAAACATATGAAAAAATGCTCAACATCTCTAATCATCAGGGAAATGCAAATCAAAACCACAATGAGATATCACTTATCTCCAGTGAGAATGGCCTTTATCAAAAAGTCTCCGAACAATAAATGCTGGCGTGGATGCGGAGAGAGAGGAACACTCCTACACTGCTGGTGGGACTGCAAACTAGTTCAACCTCTGTGGAAAGCAATATGGAGATACCTTAAAGCGATACAAGTGATTCTACCATTTGATCCAGCAATCCCATTGCTGGGCATCTACCCAAAAGATCCAATGACACGCTACAAAAAAGACACCTGCACTCGAATGTTTATAGCAGCACAATTCATAATTGCAAGGCTGTGGAAACAGCCCAAGTGCCCATCAACCCAAGAATGGATTAATAAAATGTGGTATATGTATACCATGGAGTACTATTCAGCTCTAAGAAACAATGGTGACATAGCACATCTTATATTTTCCTGGTCAGAGCTGGAACCCATACTACTAAGTGAAGTTTCCCAAGAATGGAAAAACAAGCACCACATATACTCACCAGCAAATTGGTATTAACTGAGCAGCACCTAAGTGGTCACATAGGTACTACAGCAATAGGGTATTGGGCAGGTGGGAGGGGGGCGGGGGATGGGTATATACATATATAATGAGTGAGATGTGCACCATCTGGGGGATGGTCATGATGGAGACTCAGACTTGTGGGGGGAGGGGGGAATGGGCATTTATTGAAACCTTAAAATCTGTACCCCCATAATATGCTGAAATAAAAAAAATACAATTCACATTCATAAGAACATATGAAACATTCACCAAATTTGATTACAGAATAGCCAAAAAGGAAATTAAAAATAAATTCCAAGGAGAGATAACATGCAGAACAATATATCTGAGAGTATTGTAATAAAATTAGCAGGCAGTTAGAAAAACCTAAATCTCTTTATGATTGTCAAACCAATGAAAGTAAGGAGATCAAATAAAATCACATGTAGCTTGCAGAGTAAGAGAGAGTGAGTTCTATAAACTTCACTCTTTATGTAAGTTTGGAAATGAATGAACATTAGAGTTGCACTGGAGCCCTTCTGGAGTGGGCTTAGGTGGGAATTTCACAGAAGAATGGAAAGCACAATGGATCCCAGCATTGGCAGAACACATTACTTGAAAGAGAGTCCCTTTTGGAGAGAGGATGTACTTAGAACAAGTCAGATCAGAGCACTGGCTACATGGAAATCACAATGAAGGGAATGGGCAAGTGTGTGAAACAGAGGTGAAGTCTTGTGTCTTATGAAGGCACCATTGTGGAGGACAGAATGTAATTTACAAGGGGGAAATGCCCTTTGGGAGCTTAATGCAAAGCAGAAGAAGGCATCAAATGGTGGAAGAGTCCTATGAAAGCAGATAGCATCACAGAATTGGACCAAATGTGTAAGCTGGGTTTTTTTTTTTTTTTTTTTTTTGAGACAGAGTCTCGCTTGTTGACCAGGCTAGAGTGAGTGCCGTGGCGTCAGCCCAGCTCACATCAACCTCAAACTCCTGGGCTCAAGCAATCCTTCTGCCTCAGCCTCCTGAGTAGCTGGGACTACAGGCATGTGCCACCATGCCCGGCTAATTTTCTATATATATTAGTTGGCCAATTAATTTCTTTCTATTTATAGTAGAGACGGGGTCTTCCTCTTGCTCAGGCTGGTTTCGAACTCCTGACCTCGAGCAATCCGCCCGCCTCGGCCTCCCAGAGTGCTAGGATTACAGGCGTGAGCCACCGAGCCCGGTTTAGCTGGGTTTTTTTGAGGTACAATTTACGTGAAGGAAAATTCACCTTGATTACATGTTAAAGTTTGATGAAATTTGACAAACCTAAAGTCATGTGACCACCACTACTATTAAGATATAGAATATTTTCATCATTCTGAAGTTCCTCTTTACCTCTTTTGTGATAATTTCCCTTCCAATACCCCCGTAACCTCTGATCTCTTTTCTATTTCTATAGTTTTTTCTCTTCCAGATTATCATATACATAGATTATAATGTGTAGTATTTTTAATGTGGCCTTTTCCCATCAGCATAATGCTTTCCAGATTCATTCATGTGATAACACATATATGCATTTTTTAAAATTTTTATTCTTGAATAGTAATCCATTAGTGTTTATACCACAACTTATTTATCTATTCACTAGCCAATGGGCATTTGGATTGCTTCCAGTTTTAGTGATGATGAATAAATCACTATAAATAATCACATAAAGTTTTTGGTATGGACATCTTTATTTTTCTTGGGTAAATAACTAGGTAGGTGTGATGGCTAATTTTATGTTAACTTGACTGGGCCATGGAGTACCCAGATATTTGGTCAAACATTATTCTACCTGTTTTTGGATAAGATTGGTATTTAAATCAGTAAACTGAATAAAGTAGATTTCCCTCCCTAATGTGGGTGAACCTCATCCAATCAACTGAAGGTCTGAATAGAACAAAAAGACCAATGCCCCCTAGGTAAGAGAGAAATTTTCCTGCCTGACTACCTTGGAAAAAGACATTGTTTTTTTTTCCCACTATTGGACTCAAACTGAAACATTGGCTCTTCCTGGATCTCAAGCCTGAAAGCTTTAGGACTGGACCTACACTTTTGGCTCTCCTCATTCTAAGGCCCTCAGACTCAGACTGGGACTAAATCATAAGCTCTTCTGGATCTTGAGCCTGCTGACTCACCCTGCAGATTTTGGGACTTGTCAGCTTTCATAATCATGTGAGCTAATTTCTTGTAATAAATCTCTCGTTCTTTCTCTCTCCACCCACCCCATTGATTCTACTAGTTCTGTTTCTCTGAGGAACCCTGATTAATACAATAAGTGAACATTTTATCTTTTAAGAAACTACCAAACTGTTTTCCAAAATGGCTGTAACTTTCATTCCCAATTTCCAGGACTTGCTATTGTCAGGTTTTTCTCTAATAGCATGTATAGATACATCCCATTGTAGTTTTAATTTGCATTTTCTTAACAACTAGTCATATTGAAAATCTTTTCATATATTTACTTACAATTTATGTATTCATATTCATCTTTGGTGAGTTATATATATAAAACACAAGTAACTTTAAATCAACATGAAAATCACAAACAACATCAAAAGACGAGAAGACTCTCACATTGGAGGAGGAAGCTCAAATACCCACTAATTTAAAAAGATAATTTTACTAATATTTAGGTAACTGCATCCCATAATAATAATGAGAAACTATTTTATCTACCTACCTAGATTAGCAAAACTCAAAAATTCATCAGTATCAAAAATATTCAGAAATGAAAAAGCTTATATACTGTTGGATAATGTGAAAATTACTATCCTACTTTATAAAGTACATGTATTATATATATAAGACACAAGTGTGAGGTTGTTATATATAGAATTAATTTTAAGTTTAAAACATTGAAAATGAATACAAATATCTATCAGGAGGGGAATAGATAAGTTCTGAGAGAGATTTGAACTTGGATTTTAATGCCTGAAAGGGACTACAAGATAACTAGGAAGAGACTCAGTTCCTTTTAATTGACAATTAAAAAAATCCCTCTCTCTATTCTGCCCTCCTCTGCTGCCATCTCAGGCATGGAAGCCCCAGAGCAAGATGAAATACAGAAAATAAAATTTCAGTTTTTACACATAAATTTGTGACCTTTAAAATTTGATTCCAGGGTAGATGATAATTCATTCTTGTAAGAAAACTATCTTCAATATTTCTGGAGGAAAAACATCGAAAAGACCCATTATTTTTATATTGTAAACTCTGTTCTGGGCTCCAAGTTGAGGCTGCTTCAAACTGGTAATGTTCTTAGCATTTTCTTTAGGAACCATGCCAGGGGCACAGGCAATGTAATCTGCTACATTTCTTCCCTCCTGTGATATTTGGTCTATAATTTGGTGGACAGCATTTTATATACTCTTTTTTAAAAAACTTATTTATTTATTTATTTATTTAATTTTGGCATATTATGGGGGTACCAATTTTAAGGTTTCAATAAATATCCTTTCCCCCCTCCCCCCACAAGTCTGAGTTTCCAGCATGACCATCCCCCAGATGGTGTACATCTCACTCATTATGTATGTATATACCCGCCCCCCTCACCCCCCACCTGCCCAATACCCTATTACTGTAGTACCTATGTGTCCACTTAGGTGCTACTCAGTTAATACCAGTTTGCTGGGGAGTATATGTGGTGTGTGTTTTTCCATTCTTGGGCTACTTCACTTAGTAGTATGGGTTCCAGCTCTCTTAAAGGCTGTTTCCATAAATATTAGGGTCCCTGTCTGAATTTTCATTTTTAGTTTCTTTTATAGCTGAATCAGATATCTGTAATCTTTCCTATGAATACTAAGAAGTCTTATTTTAAAAAATTGATTATCTGAAGTTCAATATTAATCATTTGTTTTGGAAATGATGCCTTCAAGACACTCTTCAAGCTTTATGGAGTTACAGAAGGGAAATGTAGTGTCCCAATTCTGATGGCTTTTGATTACTGAGGAGCAAGGTAGACACATGCCCCTACCTTCGACCCATATCTGCATCTTTATGTCCATACACATGCTTTGTGACAACAGTGGTTGTGCTAGTGCCACCTTTATTCAGGCAAATATTGACATGCAATATTGACACTTAAATATATTAACATTTCTATTCCCAGCTGACTCATTTACTGGGAACAAATTCACATGCCAATCCATAGTAGGCATTTAATAAATATTTGCTGGATGAATAAATGAACATATGGGCTGCTTTGCATGAGACCTTAAAAAATAAAGCGTGGCATAATCTTGTGATAAAACAAATCATTGTATGATAAGTTCCTTTTTTTTCTTCTTGATGTTCACGGTATCAACTTTTTACTTATATCTGATATTTGGTATAACATAGGTATCAATGGTAGTTGTGGCAGAGAATGAGAAAGAGAGGAGAGATTTATTTTTTAGTTTTACAACATGGGACTAAATAGAGGAAAAGTGTGATTTTTTAAACAGTCATCCTATGAAGTGCTGATCAGAGGATATCACTTTTATATAGTTGAGAATAACTCACTGAAATTGGTGTCAACCAGTCTGAATTTCTTTAAAGAAGAAATTATTAGCTGGAAACAAGGGGGAATCTCTCTGTTCTTGAGATCTGCAGTCTGGGAAAGGCAGTCTCCATTGTACTTTGGAACCTGGGATACAGTGGTTGGAGGGGCCTTGGGGCAGTAGGAATGGGTTGTGTGGTAAGATTCACCCTTAGGTTAGTATTGACATAGGTGATGAGGAGCTATAGACAAAAGACTGTGACTGTAGGAACTCCATAGTCTTTACAATTTCATCAAGGTTATTTTTGCTGTTGGTGTATTTTTGTCCTTTCTTAGTGTGATTATTCATAAAACCTTCAAAATCATATAGGTTAGAGAGTAATAATCTTTGGGAATACCAGAGAGAGACTTTTTGACAGAAACTCGTAAAAAGACACAATCCATGATCCCATTTGGTTCAAATGGCAATTGTGAACTTCTGTGGGGTTTGGGAAGAAATGATGCTGTAATCAAGGGTGCTGGTGAAAATTTGGCTTAGGCTCGCTGTACGAGGAGGGGCAGTGGAGCGTCTCCCAGTTGCCTGTCCACAACGTCCATTACCAGCAGGCCATTTGCCATCTGCCTAGCCTCTTTCCCTGATGTCCATTGTCCCATCAGGGGAATGTCTTTTGTTCTTTGTGTTGCAGAAAGTAGCTCAGCTGAACTGTGGCTTCATCCCAGGCCCAGCGCCTGGCCTGCAGAGGTCTGGGTGGGCCCACCAGGTGGGTGGAGGTCACAGCCTTTCTCTTCAGCAGAGATGGGATGATGAGGATCATTAATGACAGTAGCCTAGAACTGAGGGCCCTCCCTTTAAAAGCTCTGTATTTCTGCTTATGTGTAGGAATTTGGATTTTGAGACGATAGTCTGCCATTTTCCCACTTTGCTGGCAAAGTAATAAATGAGAATTTCCTTCTCCTCAAAAAACGAAACAACAACAAAAAAAAGAAAGAAAGAAAGAAAAAAGAAAAAAAAGAAAGTATAGCTTATTCTATGGATTGAAGGATAATTGAAACTGGAGGAAGGGAGGCTGGTAAAGTAGTAGGGTTTGAAACAATTTTGTGGCATTAGAAATGTAAGAGGAAGGAATAATGTATGAAGTTTTCCTTTAGGAACTTAAACATTTATTTGTTAAACTTTGTTGGTTCTGACCCAAAGCCATTCCCCAGCTTTCCTCCCTCTTTCAACACTGGCAGAGGTTACCTCCCATTATAGAAGCTGAAAATGCCAGGTGCTTGCTCTCACAGTCCTTTGCACCCAGCGCACACGTATATGTCTAAATAGCCAATAAAGGTCATAAAATGGGTGTCTGTGAAAGGTTGTTCTCCCTCAAAACCAGCAACTTCACCCCAAAAAACAAATAAACCAAAGAAAAATTTTCATTTCTGCCATAGGATGTGAGGCCTGGAGCTACAGCAAGCTTTTTGTGACCATAGGCAACAAATCTAGGGAAAAGTCTATGTACTAGGTATAGTCAAGTAGAAATATTGCTATTCCTGAGTTGCTGAAACAAATCTAGAATTGCTTTGCTTCTGTAATTATTTTTATGGGAGATAACACGTGGGTTTATTGTTAATTTTTAAAATCCTATTTCTCTGTGATGTTTAAATTGAATAAATTCTACTGATATAAGCTAAAGTTCACTGATTCTATCTCTTGTCATCACCATCTACTGATTTTTTGATTTTTCATTTGTTTCTAGAGAATTAGTAATTGCTTGGCAAAGCATTTTTATGAGGGCTGACTTAAAATCTGTGTCAGATAATAACAATATTAGATTGATCTTGGTGTTGGCATTTCTTTGATTGTCTTTTCCCATTCATATTTTTGATTCTTAGAATGATGAGTGATTTTTATTGCATTCTGGACATTTTAGAGTTATGTTATAAGACTGTGGATCTACTTTTAGTAGGTAGTCTTCTTGTTGAGGTGTAACCCTGAGAGTGTGTGAGTGTGTGAGTGTGTGTGTGTGTGCATGCGCTCATGTGGGTGTGATGTGTGTGTGTTCTTTCTTGCCTTGTTTAGGACTAGACTTACCTCTTGACACATGTACATGGAAAGCACTTTTTTCTCTCTCAGGGTGCTGCCTTTCCCCTCAGTTAGGCTCTGCTATCAGCACTAACTTTTCTCTTTTTTGGATGTCAGAATTAACATTTACTAACCCACTGCTAAGACATGAGATTCTTTCCTCCAATCACTGTAGATTGGCTTTATTAAAATAGTTTTATTGCCAGAGGATTTGTTTGTTACTAGGGCTAGCACCATGGTAACAAAACAATGACAATATTTGTGATAGTCTGATTTCATTGTTGATATTCGATGATGGCGTTCAAGAACCACATGTGGACAGAAAAGGGTGTGCACTCTCTCCTTTGGCTTGGGTGGGAAGCTAAAACGCACAAGGCCCTGGACCTATGGAAACCCTCACTGTAGCCCCACCTTCTGACCACAATAGAAGCCAAAGCTATTCACTCACTCTTGCTCTCTTAAGCCATTTTCAGAACTGCTCAGCCCTGCTCTCCCCAGAAAGCCTCATTATGTAAGTAATAAATAGATTTATACCCTGTTGGTACATTTATGGTCTTATCAGTCTTGACATTTGAACCAAAGTTTGGGTAGGTCTCCATGCTACTTTTGCAGCTTCATCACAACAGTATCCTAATCTCTGCAATACAGATATCACTGTGATGGTATTTTAAGGAATTGTTGAATTTTACCGTAAGTTCCCATCAGAAAAATTTTCTTCAGAGGGAACAGCAGCAGGAGATGCTAAGGGTCTTATTGCATTTGATATATCGAGTTGTTGGATGCCATATTAGCAGCTCACAAAGGTCAGAGGCTGTGACTATATTGTTTATTGTGTGTCCTTTGCATTTAACACAGTACCTGGCTACCCAGGACACATTGTTGAATGAATGAATGAGTTAAGCCCTATTTTGTTCTTTCAGAAGGTTCTAACTTCCCAGGAGGAGAAGGAATTCCCCTACCCCCCCGCCAGTGTCCTGGTTTTGATGTGACCAGAGACAGATTCTAGAGCTGTAGACATGATTGAGAACCAGAATGAATATGACAGAGATGCACATACCTTGTGAATATTTAATACTTTCTATTGAAAGCCATCATGAATAGCTTGACTAAGTAGAGACACTGCTGATATTGCATAAATCAGAATTAAAAATGGCTGAGAATTATTAAAAATGAGGCAGAGGGATATGAAATGACATCCTTAATAGGAAAAAGTGAGCATTAACATTATGAGAATATACATATGTATATAATGCTAAGTGACTGGGTGCAGAGATTTATTAGATGTTTCAACATAGAACTATAAAATTAATTAATGACTGACAGAAAAATGCCAACTGGAAATCTCTGCTCTGTAGTTCTTGTTTCATTCTTCTTCAAATTTTGGGTAATTTGCCCATTCTTAGAAAATTATTTATGTCTCTAATTTATCCCAGGAATAAACAAATGTAAATTGGTCAGGATCTTTGTTATGTAAGTGCTTATAGTTTAGCAGGGAAGACAGATAGATAATTACAGTGTAAGTGCTACAATAATGATATGCATAGAGCATTATTGGAGCCTATAAGACAACTTACATGGGTCATCTTAAGAAAGACTTCTCCAGTGATGAATAGGGGTTTAGAAGACACTTCTAGAGTTCACCAAGCTAGTTCTTTCTCTGGTAGGCACATACTTATACTACCTTTCACAGCTACCTCATCCCTGACTCATTCTCATATCTAAGTGGAAACATGAGGTTGGGTTCTGGCCAATTAAATATGTGTAGGAGGCCTGGAATGGTGACTCATGCCTGTAATCCCAGCATTTTGGGAGGCCAAGGTGGGAGGATCACTTGAGGCGAGGAGTTCCACACCAGCCTGGGCAAAATAGTGAGACCCCAGCTCTCTAAATAATAATAAAAAAAATTAGCTGTGTGTGGTGGCTGCCTGTGATCCTAGCTACTCAGGAGGCTGAGGCAGGAGGATAGCTTGAGTTCAGGAGTTGGAAGCTGCAGTGAGCTATGATTGTGCCACTACACTCCAGCCTGAGTGACAGAGCAAGACCTTATTTCAAAAAAAATTTATATATATGTCTAGATAACAAAGAGCTCTAAGGTTTAGAGGATGGACAAGGCCTGGAAGCCAAATCTGGCCTGCTGCCTCTTTTTGTAAATAAAATGTTATTGGAATATGGCCACACTCATTTGTTTACATGTTGTCAAGGCCTCCTTTAATGTTACAAGTAGAATAGAGTAGTTGTAACAGATCACATGGTTTGCAAAGCCAAAAATATTAACTATCTGGTTGTTAATAGGAGAAAGTTTGGCAACCCTGCCTTAGAAGATAGTAGAACCACATGGAGAAAGGATCTGGATAAAGAGTAATCTGGAAGAGCCACTTGACCAAGAACAGAAGTTTTCTCATATTGGACTTGGTAAAAAAGAGAAATAAACTTTTACTGTGCTAAGCAGCTGATACATATGTATGTATTTGTGTGTGTGTGTGTATGTAAAATTTTTTTAAAATAGCAGCTAGCATTACTTGCTTTAATATAAGAAGTTAATCAAATTAAGGCATAGAGGAAGGAAAGGGCCTTCCAGGTAAAAGAACAGTATGATCAATATCACAGATGTGTGAAACTCTGTGTGTGAATGGGAGCCCACAAGCAAACTGGTAACACTGAGCTTAAATGGAGGGGTAGGGGCTGGTGGCATTAAGCCTAGGCAGGTAGGAAGAGGTCATATACAGAATTGACAATGTCCTTTCTAGCACAAGAATATAGGGTAGGTGACAGAGACCAGCAGCTCCAAAACTAAGATGGCTGTGCGTGGGGATTTGTAAACTTAGAATTGAACCATGTACTAATTATTGACAAGCATTACTTATTGGACAAGAAACATAAAAAACAACATTTAGAATAACATGACAAAAAGTGAGCCAAGTATAGAATGAAGACTCATCTTCTAAGGTATAAACTGGCACCTTCCCTTGTTTGATTTTGTATTTGCTTGTGAAAAGGGATCCATCTCTTTAGGTTTATGCACTTTGGCTATTCATTTAACCTTTCCCTTTATAGTCCTCAACATCTATGTGGTACATCAGTAATTCTGGAGGAAGCTGATAGATATTTAGATACAGTCTTACCCAATGGACCACTTTAGATTCACACAGCCAGACTGAGTTTTAATAATTGAGGCAATTGGTAAAGATTTTTGAACACCGTATACCATCTTAAATGAATAAGGAGTAAAAAGGTTGATTCTGTGTTCAGTTCTTGGTAAGCTTCCAAATCACTTGGAGTGCTCATGAAATAATAAGGAAACAATATTGAATGGTATAACTTAGAGCCCCCTTTTTTTTGCATAAATTTTAAAATGCTCTAGCAGCTTGGAGAAGGAAACATTCAAGATATATTAATTTGGTTGGTGTATTAGTTTCCTTAAAAACACACAAATTTATCTCACAGTTCTGTAAGGCAGAAGTCTGACTTGGGTGATACTGGGCTAAAATCAAGGTGTCAACAGGGCTGTGTTGCTTTACATTCCAGGGGGCAACCCGTTTCCCTGCCCTTCCCAGTTTTTAGAGGCCATCTGTGTTGCTAGGCTTGAGGCCCCGCCCCCATTTTGTCCTTCTTGTATTATATCACTCTGACCAACGTTTCTGCTTCCCTCTTTACTTTTAAGGATCCTTGTGAATACATTGGGCATATCTGTATAATCCAGGATCATGTTCCTATTTTATAGTCAGTTGGTTAGCAACTTTCATTCCTTCTGCAACTTTAAATTCACTTTTGCATGTAAGGTGACATATTCATGGATTTCAGGAATTAAGATGTGGGTATCTTTGCATTTGGAAATACCTCTGTGGATTCTGTATAAATGCAAAAGCCAGAAAAGAAAATGCTAGCATTCTTTTGATATGGACTAGACACTCAAATTTCCACATCATGCTTGTTTGCTTCCCTTTTAGAATATTGTATATTCTCATAATAAAAGGAAAGGGAGATTTCCTGTTGCTTTAGATTTGTTGGCTTTTGGCTAGTCATTTCGAATAAGACCTTTGGGGAAAACCTAATATAGAAAAAGTGAGATTCAGATTTTTCTAATAACAAGGTCAGTAGGTTAGAATACAAACCCTTTTGTATTTAGAAGAAATAAAATTTTATTGTGTGGGGTTCATATCCTTTTTGAAGCAGTAGAATTTGGTCCCATAAGCAGTAGAAAAATTAACTAAGATGATGTATTTTCGTATTAAGGGAAGACAATATTTTCCTTTTAAGAAATAGTTAATAAAAAGATTAATTTCATTCTCTCACTAGAAAGTAAGATAAATACTCTCTTTTAAGTATCTCTTCCTTATTCCTTTTGAGGAAGGCTCCTGGTTTTGGGTAGTTATCTTCCAAAACGCTTTATATGGCTTGGGAAACACTGTCCTGTAGGAGTTACTTAGCTTTGGCTGTGGTAGTTCCTTGGCTAGGAGAGACTTCAATAATTAAATAGTTAATTGCTCTAATCTGGGCTTAGTTTTTATGTCTACTTCTGGCTTCCACTTAATGGAGGTAGAGATATTAGCTAATAATCCTACTACTTTTGCTATAAATATTGTGCTGGGAAAAACATTTTTTTTTCCTTTCTGTTTAGCAAAATGTTCTTAAACCATTGTTTCTCTGGAAATTATATTTCTTTTACAGTCTCCTTGGTGATGGAATGCCTACAGTATTAAATTCATTGTTGCTTTTTGCCTCATGCAATTCATCTACATGGTTCTCGCCCATCCTCTTTGCTTTATTTCATTTCATTAGTATTGTTTTTACATAAAGCCCACTTTTGCATGCATGAAGAACAAGATTATTTTAAGCAACCGAAGCAGACATCATTGCAGCCTGGAGAACAACTTTCATCCTTCAATTCCTGCATAACTGATTCCATGGCAGGTAGCTTACGAATCCCAGGCAGTCGCAGAAACCATGATGAGGACTCCTGTGCAACCTCTCCAGAACCGAAACAGCCCTTGCAAACGCTGATTGCTTGCAAATGCAACTGTCTAGGTTATGCACAAAATGAACATAATAAGTTTTTATTTCCCATGGTAATACACCAACAGCTACATTCAGCTTCTAATAGTCTGCAATTCAGTAATAATAGCTTGGTTCAGTTTAGTTTATTGAAGACATAAAAATACTTGGCAGCCAGGGCTGGAATGCGTGGTTCAAGAGAACAAGATTCCAACAGGGACCACAGGACCTGCACACGGAACATGGGTATACTCAGCACTTAGCAACGATGATGTATTCATTTGGTGAAAAGCAGCATCTCATAAACATGATTTATGTAATTACTGAGGGGGGAATTCAAACTCTAGTTATATAGAAAGGGGCCTCATAATTATGTTGCACACATCTCACCTTTTTAATAACATTCATTTTGGCAGAAAATATTTCAGTGTCTCATTTTTCTCAGGAGAAAACTCTTCATTTTTATCCCTTGGAAAAAAACAAAATAGGAAAACACCAAGTTCCTTACTCACTAACTGGCTGTAGAGCTTAGGCATTACAGAAGTCTCCTGTGAAAATGAGGGATTTCCTGCATTTGGCTCAGATATCTTAAGCAGGGCTTTTTGGGTCTAATTTTTTAATCAAAAATGTATTTTCTTGTAAGTGAAAATTAAAAAGTTCAGATTGGAAAATATTCATTAAATGTGAAATTCCATCAGTAGGCAGTAGAGAGTTTAGATAATGTTGTTAGAGATTCGCTATATTTTTATTCATCTTCCATGTTAATGGAGTAAAATAATTCAGGATTTGGACTGAGAAGACCTGAGAAGACCCAGTAGCACTGTATCCCAAACCAACGATGCCATGCACTTGACTGTATGAACTTTGGGAATCTGTTGGCTTCCCTGAGCTTTGGTTTCCCCATTTACCAAATACATGGACGTGTTAACATCTGCTTTATCTGCTGCCTCACAGGTATGTTGTGAGGATCAAATGAGATAATGAATGCAGAAGTGGTAGGTCAACTTAGAGAACTGTGTGAGTCTTTATTATTGTGCAAAAAGTATGCCAGTGGCTACTGGGGAGATATGTTCTTTGAGGTATTCCCCCATTGGCAATGATAAAATTGCAAAATTCTACGCACTCTTTCTGCCAGCCTTTCTTTACTGCTAATGATACAAGTTGCAACCAGTGATGAGCTGGAGGTTAAAGCAGTCTGTTACCATAGCTATGGGAGATGTGGAGGTGGCATAAAGAATCCTGGTTCAAGATGGAGGTCTTTCATTATGAAATCTTGGGTAATCTGTTGAAATTCTTTAAACCTCAGTTATCTCACTTGAAGAATATGAATAAAACCCACAGACTCTCACAGGATTGCTTTATCAAAAGAAGCAATGCATAAGAAAACTTTTCAGAGACTTAAGCCTACAAATAGAAATTATTATCATTACTCTTATATTTGGACATTGCAACCTTTTACGCTGATAAATGAAGTTATGTAAAATACAGTTATTTATTGATAAAAGCTTAGTGCTATACCAGTCAAGGAGATAATTCCTTTGTTTTCTGTGAGAAATTGTTTTCAATATAATTGCAATAAATAAAACCTGCAATGCCTTTATAAATCTTTATTTAGTCAGAACCATAACTATTTCATATAGTGACCTTTTCTTTAGAAAATGATGATTCTTCCTTGAAGATAAAGACTTTAGGAGTTTACAAACTGAAAATTGAATCATCATTTTTAAGAGCACTCAGACAAAACATTTTAACAATAACACAGGTGTTTACTTAAGAAACTGCACATATGAAAACGTATATTTTTCAAAATAGATTAGTTGAGGTAGGAGGTGATGAGATAATGACTGTACATAGTAGTCATTGCTTCTTAATAGCTTTCAAAGATTTTTAGCAATAGGTGTAATATATTATCTGATGCAATATAAAATAAGTACATTGATAAATAGAATTAAAACAAAAGGTTGCAGGAGAAACTTTGGGAAATGAAGCGGCTTTTGTTGATTTTTATTTTAGTAAGATAAAAAGCTTTTACATGGTATAAAGTCACTTCAATCTACATGGATATATTGAAAACTTGAATAGTGAAACAAGACAAGAGTTATGTTTTTTCTATATTTTTATTACTGGTAAAATGTATGTAACATAAAATTTGCCAATTTAACCATTTTTGAATGTACAGTTTAGTGGTATTAAGTACATTTATACTGTTATGCAACCATCACCATTCTCCATCCCTAGAAATTTTTTTATTATCCCAAACTAAAACTCTGCTCTATTAAAGAGCTATATTTTGAACAATGTTGTCACCTTAATCTATTTTACACTACTATAAAATGTGTCTTTGGTATTCAAATATATATATTCTTTTTAAATAGTAGTGGGGTTTTTTTTTAGCAGTGGTTGGAATAAAGAGAAACTTTTACAAATATATGTATCATGTTAGTCAGGTAAGTTGAATACATGTACTCATATTAGTAGTGCCTGTTATAATATATTTTGTTATAAGCTCATTTGTAATTTTATTTTAGACTATGTACTTATACTAGAAACTTGCCAAAACAATAATAATTTTTGTTTCTTCATTAAGAAATTTTCTTCTGAAAACTTTCCAATGTTATACTACATTCCTTTACTTCAGTAATTTTACCTATATTATAATAAATAATGTGGAAGAAATTCTACCCTGACTGTATCATATCCACATTTTTGGAAACACATCTAATAAATAAAGTGGGATAATATCTATAATATTTGAAAACTAATTTGAGCTTTATAATATTGGTATTTTGTTCTCTTTTACTGTTAAAGAAATTATCCTTTGGTACAGTCTCTATGGAAGGTAATTAATCAATACTTATGAAAAGTTTAGAAAGTACATTCTTTGACCTGGAAATCTGTTAGAATTTATGTTATATGTATACACATATGAATTCACCAAGATATATAGATCTATACTACATAAAGAACTTTTGAAACACAGTAACAAGAAAACATACAACCTAATTACAATAAAAAACGGGCAAAAAGTATAAGGATTCTCCAAAAAGTGTATTAATGGCCAATAAGCCCATGAAAAATGCCCAACATCACTAGTTATTAGGGAAATGCAAATTAAGAGCACAATGAGATATACTACAGAATCACTAAAATGGCTAATTATAAAAAGAACAATTCTAAGTGTTCACAAGGATTTGGAACAACTGGAATTCTCATATATTGCTGGTGGGAGTAAGAAATGTTACAGCTACTTTGGAAAAACAGTTTAGTGGTATCTTATAAAGTCAAATAAACATTTATCAAATAAAACATACAAAAACTTGTTCACAAATATTTGTAGCAATTTTGTACAAAACAGCCTCTAAATAGGAAAACCCCAAATTTCCATCAACCGGCCAATATATAAATTGTTATATATCCATTTATTGAGATACCTCTCAGAAATGAAGGATGAACAACTGATACAAGCAAAAACATGCATGAAACTCTAAAACAGTATGTGTCAAGAATATATACTGTATGATTCCATTTATATAAAATTCAGAAGAGGCAAAATCAATGTACTTTGAGCAGAAAACAGATCACTGGTTAAGTAGTGCTATATTGACTGCAGTGCTTACAAAAGCCTAGGTTAACTGCAAATGGATACTAAGAAACTTTCTAAGGAGATGAAAATTTTCTATATCTTTTTTGGAGTGGTAGTTATATGGATGCACGCATTCTTAAAAACTCATTCACCTGTACATTTAAAGCAGCTATATTTTATTATGTGTAATTATATCTTAATAAAGTTGATTACAAATTAGGATACTAATGGATCATAGCTCATTGCATAAAAATGTCAAACCATGAACTCATGTTGATGTAAATGAATGCATTAACAGTTTGATGAGAACAGGAATCTTGCGTAGCTTCAAAGCACTTCCACACAAAATGCTATTCAGTATAAAGAAAAAAAAGCACATTTTTACAATGTAAAAGCCTGGCAGACGTGACTTTAATCAAATGATTAAAGTGAACGTTACTAGTAATGGGATAAATCAAAGTCAAGTGCCACCTGGTAGCATGCAATGAGAGGAAAACATCACTTCTGTGATATTCCTGCCAAAGATACACAGTCATGCACTGGATAATGATGTTTCAGTAACTGATGGACTGCATATGTCACAGTGGTCCCATAAGATTATAATAGAGCTGAAAAATTCCTATTGCCTAGTGACGTTGTAGCTGTCATAATTTTGTAGTGCAATGCATTACATGTGTTTGTGGTAATGCTCATGTAAACAAACCCATTGTGCTACCAGTCATGTAAAAGGCCAGCACACACTGTTATATACAGTACATAATACTTGATTATAAATGACTATGTTACGGGTTTATGTATGACTATACTATATACTTTTTATCAATATTTTAGAGTGTACTCCTTCTACTTATATAAAAAAGTTAATTGTAAAATAGCCTCAGGAAGGCCCTTCAGGAGGTATCCAGAAGGCATTGTTGTCATAAGTGGTGGCAGCTCCGTGTGTGATTGTCCCCGAAGACCTTCCAGTGGGACAAAGCGGAAGACAATGACATTGATGACCCTGACCCTGTTTGGGCCTAGGCTAGTGTGTGTGTCTTAGTTTTTAACAAAAATGTTTTACAAAGTAACAAAAAATAAAAATTTTAAAATTGAAAAATACTTATTGAATAAGGATATAAAGAAAGAAAATATTTTTGTACAGCTATACAATGTGTTTGTGTTTTAAGCTAAGCATTATTATAATATATATTATAATAAATACTATATATTTATTATTATATATTTAATATTATATATAAAATATAATAAATATTTATATATAATAAATACTTATATATAAAATATATAATTTTTTTATTATAAAAGAGTAAAAAAATTGAAAACATTAAAAAGTTTATAAAGAAAATACGTTGCAGTAAGTTAAAGTTACTTTGTTACTGAAGAAAGAAGAATATCTTTTACAAAATTTAGTGTTGTCTAAGTGTACTGTGATGATAAAGTCTACAGTAACATATAGTAATGCCCTGAGCCTTCGGATTCACTCAGCACTCACTGACTCACCCAGAGCAACTTCCAGCCCTGCATGCTGCATTCATGGTAAGTGCCCTATACAAGTGTACCCTTTTAAAAAAGTCTTTTGTACTGTATTTTTATTGAAACTTTTCTATGCTTATATACCTTTAGGTATACAAATAGTTACCATTGTGTTACAATTGTCTCCAGTATTCAGTTCAGTAACATGCTGTCTAGGTTTATAGCCTAGGAACGATAGGCTATATACCATGCAGCCTAGATTTGTAGTAGGCTGTACCATTTAGATTGTGTAAGTGCGCCCTAGGATGTTTGCATAATGACAAAATCACCTAACAATGCATTTCTCAGAATGTATCCCTGTCATAAAGTGATGCATGAATACAGTATCGGCGTCTAATTATGAGAGAGCATCAGGCAAATCCAAATCAAATAATAGTCTACAAAATAACAAGCCTGTGATCTTCTAAAGTGTCACAGTCATAAAAATCAAGGAACAATTGAGAAATGGTTCCAGTCTGATGGAATGTGAAGAGTGCTGCAAATAGAGGCAACACATGATTCTGAACTATATCCTTTTACTATAAAGCACACCATTGGGATCACTGGTGAAACTTGAGTGGTTTCTGAGCATTGGATGTTGGTATGAGATCAATATTAACTTTCTGGGTTTTGGTAGTTGTGCTGTGGTTGTGAAGGAGAAGGTCTTGTTTGTCGGCAGTGTATACTGTTTCAGGCTGATGTGGCATCAACAAGTTGGCAACTTACTCTTAATCAATTGAAGAGTACTGGACTGGACACGTCTATAATTTGAGGTCATTTCAAAATAAAAAGCTTGAAAATTTAAAGAATAACAAAAATGCCCTGTTATGTTTCCTTCTTTTAAAGTTATGAAAAACTGATGTTTTGAGTTAAATGATTAAAAATATCTTTTTTGTCATTTCTTTAAATCACTTTCTCTTACAATAAAATAAATTCCCTTTCTCCTCTCCTCATGAAGAATTTATAATTTTTTGTTTTGATTTTCCTTATACTTTGTTACTTCATGTCTCTAATAGTTTCTGTAACTCTTTTCCAAACTTTCTCTATTTGTCACAATTATACACTGTAACAATTTAAATTATATAAGTTGACCAATATATTCAAAGACCTTCCAGTTTTGAAAGAAATTGTTATTCATTTTGAATCAGTAATAGGGAAATAGCTAGCCTTATATAATATATGCTAGCTAAAACCTCAAGAGTTATAAGGTAATATATGCTGTATTAATTTCTTAGTTTAGCACATAAATATTTAAGAATTTAAGTTTTTGAAATTTATTTAAGAATAAAACAGCCAACTAGATGTGAAAAGCTATAGGTACAATGTATACGATCACTGTAATTTATATGTAATAATTACTATTTTTTGCAACAGAGATTAATTTAGAATGATATACTTTGTAAAAATTAATAGATTTTAATTTTTAGAAAAATTTTAGGTTTTCAGAAAACTGAGTAGACAGTACAGAGAGTTCCTGTAAATCCTTTCTTCCCCTGCTTATAGCTTCCCTTAATATTAATATCTTGTATTACTGGGATACAATTGTTACAATTGATGAATTAATATTGATGCATTATTATTAACTAAAGTCTATAGCTTACATTAGTAGTCAGTCTTTGTGTTGTACAGCTCTATGGATTTTGACAAATGTGTAATGTCAAGTGTCCACCATTACAATATCATACAGAATTGTTCCAGTGTCCTAAAAATCCCGTTCTCCTCCTATTAATCTCTCCCTCTCTGGCAACTATTGATCTTTTTCCTGTCACCATAGTTGTGTCTTTTCAGAATGTCATATAGTTGGATTTAGTATTTCTTTACATTTGCTTTATATTTTATTTTTTAATTGAAATATAATTGTACATGTTCATGGAGTACTTAGTGATGTTTCAATACATATAAGGTGTAGTGATCAGATCAGGGTAATTAGCATATCCATCATCTCAAACATATATCATTTCTTTGTGTTGGGAACATTCAATATCCTTCTAGCTATTCAAAACTGTATAATATATTATAGTTAAGATAGTCATCCCACAGTGCTATAGAACACTAGAGTTTGTTCCTCCCATCTAGCTGTAATTTTTATCCTTTAACAAATCTCTCCCTCCCCCTACTCTTCCCAGCCTCTAGCATCCTCGGTTTTACTTTTTACTTCCCTGATATCAACTTTTTCTACCTCCACATATGAGTGAGAACATATTTCACTTAACACAATGGACATAATGTTCTCTAGTTCCATCCATGTTGCCATGAATAAGAGGATTTCATTCTTTTTTATGGTTAAATAGTATTCCATTGTGTATATATACATATTTTTTTTATCCATTCATCTGTTGTTGGACACCTATGTTGATTCCACATCTTGGTTGTTGTGAATAGTGCTGCAATAAACACACGGGTGCAGATTTCTCTTCAATATACTATCAGTTTTCTTTTGGATTAATCCCCAGTGGTGGAATTGCTGGATCATATGGAAGTCCTATTTGTAGTTTTTTGAGGAATATCCATACTGTTCTCCATAGTAGCTGTGCTAGTTTATATTCCCACCAACACCGTATAAGAGTTTAAAGGATATCTTTTAACATTACTTGCAAGGCAAGTCTACTGGTGGCAGATTCCCTACAATTTTATTTGTCTAAGAAAGTCCTTATTTCTCTTTCACTTTTAAAGGATAATTTCACTGAATGCATAATTCTGGATTGGTGCTTTTTATTTTAACTTTTTTTTTTTTTTTTTTTTTTTTTTGAGACAGAGTCTCCCTCTACTACCCTGGGTGGAGTGCAGTGATGTCATCATAGCTCACTACAACCTCAAATTCCTGGGCTCAAACGATCCTCTTGCCTCAGCCTCCTGGTTAGCTGGGACTATAGGTGCGTGCCATCACACCCAGTTAATTTTTCTATTTTTTAGTGGAGACAGAGTCTTGCTTTTGCTCAGGCTGGTGTCGAACTCATGGGCTCAAGCGATCCTCCCACCTCGGCCTCCCAGAGTGCTAGGATTACAGGTGTGAGCCACTGAGCCCAGCCCATTTTTTAATACTAAAATTTTATCCACTTATTTCTTTCTTATATGGTTTTGAAAAAGAAGTCTGATATAATTTTATTTTTGCATATAAATTCTGATATAATTTTATTTTTATTTTATGAATGCATGCCTAGATGGAGTTTTTTTGGCATTCATTCTTCTTGGTGTTCTATGAGCTTCCTGGGTCTGTAGTTTGATGTCTGTCATTTATCTTGTGAATTTTTCACTCATTATTGCTTCAATATTTCTTCTTTTCCTTTCTCTTTTTCTGATATTATTATTATGCATATGTTACAGCTTTTGTAATTGGCCCGTAGTTCTTGGATATTTTGTTCTTTCTTTTTAATTCTTTTTTTTTCTTTCTGCATTTGCATTTTAGAAGTTTCTATGGACATTTCTTCAAGCTTATTCTTTCTTTCTTTGGCCACGTCCAGTGTATGGATGAAGCCATCACAGGCACTCTTCGATTCCATTATAGTGTTTTTGATTTTTTGCATTTACTTTTGATTTTTCTTAGAGTTTCTATCTCTTTAGTTACTTTACTCATCTGTTCTTGCATGTTGCCCACTCCTTCTATTAGAGCCCTTAGCATATTAATAGTTGTTTAAAGTTTAAAGTTATTTTAAGTTGTTTTAGTTGTTTTAAGCATAGTTGTTTTAAGTTCCCCATCTGATAATTCCAGTATCTCTGCCATCTATGAGTCTGGATCTGGGGCTTGTTCTGCCTCTTCAAACTGTGCTTTTTTGTCTTTTAGTATGCCTTTTACGTTTTTGGTGAAAGCTGGGCATGATGCAGTAGGTAAATATAACTGTACTAACTAGCCCTTTAGGGCATAAAGGTCTGTGTTTCTGTCTGGGGTTAGGCTGTGTTTACTGTCTGCTATAGCTTCAGGTATCAGGTATAATCTCTTCTGGTGTTCCTGTTTTTGTCTTCCCTACTGTCTTTGAGGCTCCCTACAGACTTCTTAAATGAGGTCTGATGTGCAGTTCTTCAGTTGCATGCCCTTATTATCATTATTCAGGAGCCCTATTAATGTGGCAGTGAGGTGCTGGGGGAGGGAAAGTGTTCTATAGTTCTACATTAGGTCTCTGGCCTTTAGGGAGCCTCTGCCCTGGGCTATGACATTTACAAGTGTTTCTCAGTCCCCACCCCTCCTTAGGTGAGAGAGGAAGGGTGGTGGGGCTGCAGCTGGGCATTTTGCTTCACCCAAGTGAAAGGCTAGAGAAGACTGTAGTTGGATATTTCCATTCTCCAAAGTTTGATAGACTTTGGTAAAACCAAAGTCAATTAGGCTCTGGTGAAATAATTTCCTTTTAGCGCACATCTTATTAAGAAGAACAGAATGTTCTGGCCTTACTTCAGAATTGCTAATTTCCCCCTTCCTCTGTCAAAACCATGTGGGATTTTTCTCCAATCTTGACTTGGAAGGCCTGGTAGAACTCCTGAAACTAAAATTCAAAAAAGTATGCGGCCCCCCATTACTGGGCCCCTGGAGTTTTTAGCTGTCTGCCTTGTCCACATTAATCCTCTATCAGTTTTTCAATTATAATTTAGGTTTTCCTACTCCAGTGCCGGTTCCAGTGGTGGTTTGTACTGTAGTAAGTTCTGATTCTCTGTATCTGCCTGTCTGTCTCTCCAATTACTGGGGCAGTGGTTTGTTCTATGATTTCAATTCTCTGATGAATCTAAGAAAAATTGTTACTTTGCAGTGTGTTTTGCTTTGTTCTTGTGTGCATGGGAGTGACAACTTCCAAGCTTCTGACATGCCCCAGACCAGAAACTGGAAGTTGAGTTCCTTTATTTTTTAAATACTTTTTAATTAGTTACTTTAAAGTTCTTATTTGGATTATCAATGTATCTACTCCTGTTGTCTATGTTTAGTTTCATGATTCGTGGTATTTTTTCTTATTCATTCACATATCAGTAATTTTTATTATAATGCAGATATTGTGAATTATAAAGGCTCCAGATGACCTTGATATTCACTAGAGAGGTATCTTGCTTTCCTCTGCTAGGCATTTAGTATTAGGGGTTGATTACCTGAAGCCCTTCAGGAACTGAACTCAACTGAAGGGTTATAGTTTTAGTAAGGTTCAGTTTACTTCTATTTCTTCAAGGGACCTCCTTGGCTTTTTATTAAGTGATTTTAAAGTGTCAGGGTCTGCATTCTTAGAAGTCTTCAAAAGATTAAGGTCTTTCCTGGTTTTCTTAGGCCATAGCTCCAGACTGTAGCCCCACACAGCTTCATATTATGACAAATGTCTTGAAGGGGAGACTGGCTTGTAACCGAGGAAAGCCCCCTCCCTGATACATTTGTATTTCCTCTGTACTGTGAGACTGTGAGTGATTTACTGTGACCTTCAGAAGCTTTCTTCCTAACTCCTGGGCCCTTAACACAGCTCCAAAACCCAGCAAATGTTCTTTGGGAAAAGAGTGCATTGAGGCCCCTCAAGTCTGAAATTTATTCCTCCAGCTCTGCATGGCCTCTAAACGGTTTATGCTTTTCTTACCCTCCCCCCTCCCCACCCTCTCCCTCCCATAGAAAATTTTTGCCTGAGCTCAATCTGATACTCAGCCCACTCTCAGAATTGATAAATGCCCTTGGGTGATTGTAAGCTCCCCTAAGAAATGCTCTCCTCTCCTCTAGAATTTTAGCTTATCAGATTTTTCTAGTTATCTTTGCAAGAGCAATAACAGTCTCTGAGTTCTGACATTGAACTAGATGTGGAAATATCCAACCCCCAGCATTTTGCCAGTGGGATGTATTGACCACGATAAAATGTGCTCCTATTAAACAACGCCACTTCTTGCCCACTTCTGTTTTTAGGAATTGTAGTCTCTGAGTGACTGTGATTAGCGGTACTAATGAGACAAATAGGAAAATGGAACTCCCACTAAAATTCCAAAGTAGGGAGACATCTCTAAAGCTAAAACTTTATAATTGGTACAGATTTTGTGTTTATAAACAAGGAGGTAGAAAGTACAGGAAAAAGGGAAAATGCTTCATTTATTTTGAAGTGGTCAGAGTACTCTGTTTCCAACCTTATAATATCAACTAGCTACTGATTGCATTTTCATGCAAGTTCCCTACACTTTGTAGGTATTAGATATTCTTACTATGTTGGCAAAACCCTTTAAAAATCCCTTTAAAATGTAAAAAAAAAAACATTCTTAACTCAAGGGCCACATAAAAAGAGGTCACTGTCAGTAATTTGCCAGCTTTTGATAAAACCATGTATTGCTCTCCCTCTAATTCATAGTTTCTTCATTTGCTTAAGTTTTTTCTCATCATAACATCCGTATCATGAGAAGGTGTTGCTGTTACAAGGACAACCAGTAATTAGGCCTCTGCAGTTTATTGTCAGCTGAGTTCTCTGCTCAGTTGTCAATTTCATTTCTGGTTTACCTCATACTGAGTCACAAGAAAGTAAATATTTTGCAATCTTCTAGTCCTTAACTGTTTGTTCCACCAGAATAACATAGAGATTTGGAAATAGTCACTGGAATTCAATAGCTTAATACATTCTACTTCGACAAATGAATCCTGGATACATTTGTATCCTTCGATACAAAATATTTATTTTCTGACCAATATTAGCCAATCTCTTAAGCCCCATATAACCAGTAATAAAAAGGATTATGAGTTGAGGTGAGATTATTACTATAGATAAAGAAGTATCTGAACAATGTTATTTAATTTGAAAGTTGATGTGTCAAAAAAGAGAAAATACACATTTGTTGTCCCTGATAATTTATAAAATAGAATATACCATAATGCAACCAATTGTCTGGGTTGTGGTTTATCTCCTCAGTTGAAATACTACTGCCCATGTTAAACAATGGAAGGCAATACTTGGCTATTGGGATAAGAGAATGATGTCCATATATAGCTTAGATATAAATTAGTCATTGAGGCATTAGTGACTGCAAGCAGCATATGAATTCCTGAAAGTTACAAAAGAATCAATATAGACTTTTAAACTGTCATTTCTTGGAATACTGCACACTTGCATGTTTAAACTGACATCTTGAAAAGTTTTGTAAAGAGCAATTCAAACTCACAGCATGACGAATAATCTTTAGGTTTAATGAGGCCTCAAGAACTAGACCAGCTTGAAGCATGTCATCTTACCTAGTTATTTAAGAAGCTATTCTTTCTTTTTCTAGCATGATCTCAGAGGGAAAAAAATACAATCTTTGCTCTCAAGCAACCCACAAACTGTTCTTGCATCAGATTTTCAAAACTGTGGACACTCAGGGGGTGTCCGAATCATGCCCTGGGCTGTGATGCACCCCCCCACCCCCCGGGAGGATCTCTGTTGATTCTAAACACTTCAGACCTTCCTAGCAGAGTGGGGCAGCACCCGTCTCTACCGTCTAGCTTAGGTTTGGAATCATGTTTCCTCTTAAAAATAACACACTGAACCAATTAGCTTTCCTAAATCGAATTAACCTAATAGCATTCAAAAACTGACAAACATAATCTGCTTGTTTTAAGACAGAAGTGGATTAGTCAACAGAATCATATCTCTAGTCAGGTCCAAATCAAGTTATAAATTCTAACCAAATAGTGAATGCTGGAATAAGTCATATTATTAGTATGCATAGTCATACTGAGCTCAAATGTAAGCAACGGAGGCTTTTTCAGCAGGGAGATATAAAAGTTTAGAGTTGAAGGATGTCTTTTCATGTTGTGGTAGAGAGATTGTTTCCTTTGACGTACATGGCTCCCTTAAGCCTCAGCCTATTTTGTTAACATTTCTTGTAGTCACAGGAAGGAATAGCGCTCTTCATTTTTCTATACCATCTTTTGGGCATGTTATTGTTTAATGCTTTTTTGCCTCCCTGCCACTTAATAGAATCTGCACCAAAGCAAAAAGACATAAAATACAAATGCATCAAATGCTTTTTCTTAAAGCAATCTTCTTACTGAAGTATGCAACCAATACTGTTTATTACTTTCTTTATAGTAGTATTTTTTAAAAGAACAGTGATTGGTAGTAACAGAAAAGAGGATTTAAAAATGACCTGTACATTTTATTTATTTGAACTTTTTATGAATACAGAAAATTGAAAGTCAAATACATTTTCATTTGTTAATATGAGTTATCATTGTGAGACATCGTCCTATAAAATATAATGAGTGATCTGTACATTTATATTCTTTGCCAATCCTTTGGGTACCACCCATCTGACAGACAATTTAGAATTAAGTTAAGGTATTACTATTGATAAAAAAAAAATACTATTAGAGATTTGATTATCTGGTTTTCACAAAAGGCTCATGCTTGACCAGGTCTCTCAGTACTCATATTCTTGTGTAGTCATCTTTCCTTAAAGCTGAGATGCCCTGTAACTTGTGTGCAACCAGGAAAACATGGTGGAAGTGGTGCTGCATGATTTCTGAGGCAAGGTCATAAGATGCCTGGCAGTTTTTCATCTGGGTCTCTTGGAACAAGTACTCTGGAAGAAGCCAGCTGTCACTATGCTGTGAACTAATGCCCAAGCTACCCAGGCAGTGAGGCCACAAGGGACAAATGGAGATTCAAGGACATTCCCCAGCTATTTCAATCAACTCAGCCAAGGAGAAGCCAGGTGAGCAAAGATGCTGTCTTGGGCATCTAGACCAGTTATGCTTTCAGATAGCCCCAGCCCCAGTGGCTATTTGACTGAATCCTAGGAAAGACCCCTAGTGAGAACTACTCTATTGACCCAATTAACACACAGAACTCTGAGAGATAATAATAAAGTACTGGTTTAAGCCCCTGAGTTTTGGGTGTTTTATTACACAGCAATAAGTAACCAAAGCACAGATATAAGCTACTTAGTTTTTGATTTCCTTCTTAAGTATAACATTCTGTGGCTTCTAAATAAATTTTCCATTGAAAATTTTATAAATTTATTTATACTTCTAGTGCTCTCTGCTTTGTATATGCAATTCTCAGCTTAGAAAATTTGAATGAAAGTGTGTGTGTGTGTGTGTGTATTTCACAACTAGATTGGCTTTCTAAGAGAGGGCACAATGCTTCTGAATACTTTAAGTAAATATTTTGATCTGTAACAACTTTGCTGTACATTTGGGAATTTAATATACTTCAGAGATTTTGCATGCACTAAAATCACTTAATGGTAATAAATCCAGGCTTTTAAAAAGAAAAAGAGGAGGAAAAAAGAGACTCTATAACAAAAATGTTTAACAAGGGGAGGGTTGGTAAAGTGAGTATTGCTCTAGCAATAATATTTCTTTAGGCAACTGATGCTTAATGTCACCTCTGAAGAAGCAGATATTTTATGACAGTTAACAATTGAGTTATGGGGAAAATGGGAAATACCTATATGTTAGTGAGCCTGACAGATGTGTAATGTAATAGTGTAGAGAGGGTTCTCTCTTTAAAGTTCACAGAACTGGAAAGAGCCAAACATTTGGTTTTAGCCTCATAAGCCCTTGATGTTCATCGAGGGGCTCACTAGGCATTATGCTCCAGCTATCTAAAGAGATGTATCAGTTTGCTCTACTGGTCCCCTAGTAAACTGAAAAAAAGTTGTACTTATGTCAGATTTAATTCATATAGTTTGGACATTGTGAAGAATTAAATTTAATAACTACTCAGTGTCAGTGTCCATATATGGTCAGTAGCCAATATTTCTTGACTCTTCAAGGTGAAGGGTACAGGTCTTGGAAAAACTCAATGACACAGTCAAGATCCATGGAGTACTATTCAGCTCTAAGAAACAATGGTGATATAGCACACCTTATATTTTCCTGGTTAGAGCTGGAACCCATACTACTAAGTGAAGTATCCCAAGAATGGAAAAACAAGCACCAGATATATTCTCCAGCAAACTGGTATTAACTGAGTAGCACCTAAGTGGACACATAGGTGCTACAGTAATAGGGTATTGGGCAGGTGGGAGGCGGGAGGGGGGCGGGTATATACATACATAGTGAGTGAGATGTGCACCATCTGGGGGATGGTCATGATGGAGACTCAGACTTTTGGGGGGAGGGGGGAAATGGGCATTTATTGAAACCTTAAAATCTGTACCCCCATAATATACCAAAATAAAAAAAATAATTAAAAAAAAAAAAAAAAAAAGAATCAGTATTCTTACTTCAGAGTCCTTCCTTCAAAAAAATGGCTACAGAGTTCCAAACTATTTATACAGTACTGGGATAGGTGTCTAGGGCATAGAGCTTCTAAATTTGTCTGGGGTGTGTAGTAAAAGGAGTGTCAGTGAAGGTTAGCATTGAGCTTAGTTCTTTTGAGTGAGTACCAGGGTTATAAAGGAGTATGTGTGCAAAGTAAGGTATGGAGAATGCATTGTAAGTAGAGAGAATTATCTAGAACAGGGCCAGCTGTCTTTCTTAGGTGTTGCCATTGATTGTATCTGAAGATCTAATATAGTATTTATCATGTGATAATGTAAAACCAGTTTCTTATTGTCTGCTTCCTTCACTAGATTGTAAGCTTGGAAGGCAGAAATAATACCTCGCTCACATTTTCATATTATTCATGAAATAATACCTCATGCCTAGTATGGCCTCTGGCATATAATAGGCATACAATAATTATAATAAAAAAGAAAGAAATTAGCATGTGTAAAAATACCTATCTTATAACACTTATTGTAATAGTTTGATTTAGATATTTATGAGTGTGTTAGAGTTCCCCATTAGAGTGTTAAAATATTTGCAGGGAAAAGATTTTGCCTTAATTTCATTCCTTTAAATGATACTTGACATGAAGTTAGAACCATAAAAATGTTCAATAATTGAATAGGAAGCAAATTATAGTCCTTCACTCTTTTTTAATCAAGCAGGGCCTAATTTAAGCTTATAAGCTTATATGAAATGCAGAAATTATTACAATAAATGATCTTGAAGACAGTAGGATTCTGCATTAAAAATATGAAGTTGCCATATTTCTGTATTTCTGGTTGCCTAGAAACAAAAATGTGAAGTTTTATGCAGCTATAAAGAGTTTTTGTACTGATAAGATTATCTATGCAAAGTTCATCCTGACTCTGGATTTGGAAGGCATCAGTTCTGAAGAACTTCAGACAGTAATGTGGTCTTCATAGTTTCGAGTTTGCAAAGTTTGGTCTTGTTTCGTGGTAGTACTAGCATAAGCCATTAGCTAAAGAAAGTAATTCTTTTTGTAAAGTAACTACAACAAACCAATAATATTGGTTAACAACTGCTCTGTATTTATTGATACATAATAGATATTTTCAGACTTTATACAATGACTGCTATAGTTTGGATGTTTGTCTCCTCCAAACCTCATGTTGAAATTTGATCAGTGTTGGAAGTGGGGCCTAATGAGAGGTGTTTAGGTCATGGGGAGGGGTCCCACATGAGCAGCTGAATGCTCTCCTTTGGAGGTGAGTGAGTTTTCACTCTATTAGTTACCATGATAGCTGTTGTTCTAAAGAGCCTGATTCCTTCCCCCCCTCTCTTACTTCCTCTCTCAACATGGGATCTCTGCACACGCCAGCTCCCCTTCCCCTTCCACCATGCAGGGAGGTGGCCTGAGGCCTTCACCAGAAGGGCCAGCCATGATTCTTGTACAGCCTGTGGAACTGTGAGCTCAATCAACCTCTTTTCTTTATAAATTATGCAGTTTCAGTTATTTCTTTGTAGCAACATAAAACAGACTAAGACGATGACATTAAAAATTTAAGAATGGGGGAAAGGGCAAAAATAGGAAAAGTTGATGTTTGGCACCTGAGAAACCAGTATTGGCAAGATAAAAGAACTCAGATAATTTTGACCCCTTGGCAAGTGACTAATGCATGAGTAAAGGCAGTGGCAGTGCTGGGTAATGCAACGTTTGATTTCCAATTGGAAACATCCTTTCTCCCCTGCTCTGGTCACCTGTGAGTAGATAGATATGCAGTTTGACATTGTAAAGTAATGGGCTGGAAGTCAGCAGTCCTAAGCTGTATTTCTGGCCTTTTCCTGGCTTCAAGCATTTACACAGATAAGTAAAAATAATTTTGTTTCCATGAAAAGAAAGGCCATTCTACTGATTTGATCTTGTTTTCTATAACTGTTGAAGGAGGAGAGGGCTATAAAGAAGAGCAAAGAAGATTAAAGTCAGTGTCTGAGATGAAAGCAGGAAAACTGGAGGATTTGTTCCGGGGAAATCGATGAACATTTAGCAGCTGTTTTGGACACAGCTGGGAGCAGCTTCCCAGCAAGAGTCTGTATGTCCTTCAAGAGCAATTTCTCATGTGTCTACTCATTTTAACATTCACAACAGAATGTGAAGTAGTCAGGCTGGTGGTATATTACTAGTGAACAATTTGAGGCTCAGAGAAATTAAGTGGCAATGTTACACAGTCACTCAAAAGAGTTGGCTCATAAACCAGATCTTTTGACATCAATGCCAGTACTATTTCCATCACAACATACTACTACTTCTTTTGTAGCTGTCTAGATATTAATTATAATTCTCATGGATAAGTTTAGAGCTGAAGATGGTCATTTGGAATTTATCACATACTATCGGTTTGTCTTTTTGTGTATATTCCCACCATATCATAGGGACCTGGAGAACATTATTTTGCAGTACCCAGAATTTAGTAAGTGTTCAACAAAGATTTATCAATTGCTTGAGTAGGCACTAGTGCTATAAAGTCATGGAGTTTATAAAATAGTAAGCAAGTGTTGTTACAGAACCATATACTTACGACATCATTGGTGAGCAAGGGTTAGTTGTTCATACTTTTTAGATTACAGGCTCCTTGAATGATTGTCTTAGCTATTTCACAAACTTATGTTAAGATGGTCCAAACTTAGCTTCTCCTGTGTTTCATAAAGTCTAGATAATAAACAAAGTTTGAGACTTTTTATATTGTCTTCAGAAACTCAAATTTTGTACTAATATAGATAAATGGACTTCCAGTTCCTTCCCTATATTGTCAACTGTACACCAAGGGAAGGGACTTTGTAAGAAAGTGATCATTCATTTAGATTTCTGGTGTCAGAAGCTATACTGAGTCCTTTAAATATTCAATCTCATTTAATTCTTACAACAGTGATGTTTCATAGGTAGTGTCATCCACCTTTCAGATCAGGATGTTGGTGTTCAGAGAATTGAAGATGCCCTGTCACATAGCGAGTTAGTTTTGGCATTTGTGTTTGATTAAATCTTTTTGACTTGATAATCGTGTGTGTGTGTGTGGGGGGGTGTGTGTGTTAATCTACAGAAATGCAAAGGATTATGTATTGACCATTGAAATTCAGTAAGAATTAACATTTGGTCTTTTTCTTCTTCAGAGCCTTTATTTTAAATTTTTAACATTAAAATATAAAGCTCTTTTCTTGGTAATATCCAACATTAGTATATTGCTATATTCAACAATATCCAACATTATTATATTATTAACATAAGTGTACGGCTAAGTAATATACTAGTTTTTTGTGTTTTATCCACTTAAGACAACATATATTGACTTTTTGCTATGATATATTAGAATTTAATTCAGTTATATCAATCCTTTTTCTTCCAATATCATTATATCATCTTTTTTATTTTCTTTAATATTATTTTAACTCATTTTAAATAATGTATTAAGCCTCCATTAAATAACTTATTTAAACCTCCATTTGTTCCTTTAGTTATAGTCATAATTCTTGACTCTAAGATAATAGCATTATTATCTTTAGCCTTCCTTCCATTTCATATCTTCCTGCTCCAACAACCTTGCAATTTCTATCATTTCTGCTTTGATCTTACCAAAATTTATAATATTTTTATTTCTTGCAGCCATAAGTAAACCTTTCATGGTTTGTACATAGGTTGGTTCTGAAAGTTGAAATAATAAACTGTGTTTAAATTATTCTGATGATCTATTACTTGCAACAGTGCCATTTTAGGAGGTATGATAGTTCCCATGTACATTTCTATTGTAGATGCCACTCACTCTTTTGGGGACATCCAAAGGAGACAGCTGTTAGTATCATGTTCAAATGATGTATCTCTTTTCATACTCAGTCCATGCTTAACATCATGCTATAATTTTTATTTACTTCATATTGTAACTATGTATTTCTTTAGTTTTTATTTGTTTTTCTATAATTTCTGATTATGTTTTCCTCATTGCTGGTAGAAGAAACTTAAGCACATTTTTCCAATTCATATTTATTCTGTTGCCTGTAGCCCATCCTATTCTACTTGACTTCCATTCTAATTTGATGTTTTGCTTTATATACAGACTAATAATATCCTCTGGCTTTCTTGCATAGCTTTTGTTTCCTGAAATTTGAGTAAGTTTTTCTCTTTTTTTTTCTTGTATGTTTTTGCTTTTATCCCATTCTTGGTATTTTTAGTCTCTCACTCATAGTAACTATTATTGAATGGTGTTCTCTTTATTTCCCACAGGCTTTTCTTGCACAGTTTTGCATCATCCTGCTCCAATATCGACTGGTTACTTTCTAGATCTGCTATGCAGTTGCAATCCTGAGACTTTCATTCACTCTTCCCCTGGGTGCTGAGCCACTGTTTCTGAATCTCATTACTTCCTCTTTCTTGTATTCTGTCTTTTTTTTTTTTTTAGAATACACCCTAAAGTAACATCCTAGGAAAGCGAGTGTGGGAGGTAAATTTTCTAAATCCTTGCATGTTGAAAATGTGTGCAATTTGTTTCTCTCCTAGTAGAGTGAATGTTTGGCCAAGAATAACTTTCTAGGTTGAAAGTCATTTCCCTCAGAACATTATTGTCTTCAAGCATGGTGTATTTTTTTTTTTTTTATGAGAAATCTGATACCAGTTTGGTTCTGAGTCTTTTTAAGAACATTTTAAAAATTATGTTTCTCTTTGGAAACCTTAAGGATACCTGATGTGAGAAAATTTCACAATGATATGTCTAAGTACATTTACTTTGATCAGTCTTGGGTCAGCCTGTAAAGTGGAAGGCACTGCTTTGTTTAACTCTGAAGATTTTCTTTACTTCTTTTCTTATTTTTCTTTTAAAAATATCAATTATTTTGATGTTGGAAATCCTGTTTTGTTATTAACTACATATTTTATTTTCTTCTCTCCTTTCATATTTCTGTCTTTATCATTTTTAATATACTCTATAAGATTTCATTGATTTTTATATACAATTTTTTTTTGTAATCCTAAGTTCTATTTTCTCTCCTGTTCCTTATTCATGGCATCCTTTTCTTGCTTTAAAGATGAAACATCTTAGATATCTATACTTTTCTAGTTAGAATTATAATTTAATTTTTTTTATGTTTCCTGTCCTGATAAAATGTTTGTTTCTTGGATCAGTTTCTCTATCTTAGACTTCCTCACACAGGCTTTACCTAAAAGGCTGTAATGTTTTTTGCCTGTTCAAACTTAAGAGTGGAGAAATAACATAGACGGTTGACTCTATCTTCTGCGAATGACAGCAGGTTTCTTTTTGTCTTGAGAAGCAGTAAGTTGTTATGCTCAAATTTCTCAACATGCTACAAATCCCAAGCTAAGCCTTTACTCTGGAGATATCAACATCCAAACAAGTTGTCCTGGTTCTCTCTAGACAGTTTATTCAATTTTATTTTCTAAAAGAACTGTTTCTATTTGGAACCTGGATTATGAGTGTCTGGCTGGAGACCATCCTGAATATAAATGGAGAGGGAGAGGAGGAGCTTGAGTGAACAACATAGGAACAACTTCAGGAAACATCCCTCTTTCTGTATGTGCATCACTCCTTTCTGTCTATCACCATTTCCTCCCTCTCTGATGCTGGCATTTCTCTTACGATTTTGGCAGCTATGTCTGTCACGATACAGCCTCCTGTGCGTATATTAATATTTCTGTCCACTTATCATCTACCAGAAATATGCTGACATTTCATGTCCACTGATAGCCTTCCTTTCTATTTTAGTTGCTCTAGTTTTATGACTTTTAAATTTTATATGTTTAATGAAATGAGATTTAGGAGAGAAAAGATGTAAACACATACATTTTTATCTACTATATTCGTTTCCTATGGCTATTGTAACAATTTACTGAAACTTGGTGCCTTAAGGCAACAAAATGTTTTTCTTTCACAGATCTGGAGGACAGAAGTCTGAAGGCAAGAGCGTTGAGCTGAAATCAAAGTGTCAGCAGGGCTGGGCTCCCTACAGAAGATCAAGGTGAGAATTCATGTCCTCGCCTTTTCAGTGTCTAAAACTGTGTTTCTTGTATTCTTTGGCCCATAGGCCCTTCCTCCATCTTCAAAGGCAGCAACAAAACATCCTCTCTCTCTGACTCTACCTCCCTTTGCTTCTGTCACACGGTTCTTTTATATTCTGTGTCAAATCTCCCTCTGCCTCTCCCTCTCTTTTAAGGATACAGGTAATTGCAATAGGGCCCACCTGGATAACCAAGGCTAATCTTCCCATCTCAATATCACTAATTCAATTACATCTTTACAGTCTTTTTTTTTTTTTTTTTTTGCCATGGAATTAGCCTTTACAAATTCTGGGGGTTAGGATATAGATAGTTTTTTGCAGGGCCATTATTCAGACAACAACATCTACTATTTTGAATCTTATATATATTGTCTTTTTAAAAGCTCCTAAGAAGCCGGGCGCGGTGGCTCACGCCTGTAATCCTAGCTCTCTGGGAGGCTGAGGCGGGCGGATTGCTCGAGGTCAGGAGTTCGAAACCAGCCTGAGCAAGAGTGAGACCCCGTCTCTACTATAAATAGAAAGAAATTAATTGGCCAACTAATATATATACAAAAAATTAGCCGGGCATGGTGGTGCATGCCTGTAGTCCCAGCTACTCGGGAGGCTGAGGCAGCAGGATTGCTTGAGCCAGGAGTTTGAGGTTGCTGTGAGCTAGGCTGACGCCACGGCACTCACTCTAGCCTGGGCAACAAAGCGAGACTCTGTCTCAAAAAAAAAAAAAAAAAAAAAAAAGCTCCTAAGAGAGTAGGGAGAGGGATAATTAATGTGGCAATGGTAAGAGATCTCTCCGGTATACATTTACCAAGGAATATTTAGACTTTGAAGGCTAGGCGAATCTTTTTAATGTCAAAAATGATCCTCAAATTTGTTTCCTCGTGGCCCATGGGCAAAAGAATCCCTTCTGTTGCCATTTGCCTCTACAGAAAACTTCCTGGAAAAAAATGAGATAATAACTAATTTTTACTAAATAAAGCACTGTTTTCTTCTATATTATGAACAATCACTCCTATAAACCTGGTGCCTGTCCTATCCATTTAGTTCTCTATTATGTGTTATTTTGTTATACCACCTATATTTTTTAATCTTCATATTTTTGATCTCTAAGATAAAATCAACCACATTTTCTCAATATCCTTCCCCTGCAAATTTTCCATGTGTTCTGAATGTTGAACAATTTCTTTCTCTAATAAAAATGATAATAGATATAATTGATGGGCTCCTTTCATTTTTGTCACTTTACATTTATTATCTGATTTCTAAGAAATTATTCAATCCTTCTCTATTAAATTTTTCTTTATTGCTGTTTTCCTTATCATGTTGATTTTTTTTCTCTGTATTTTATCGAAGTTCACTGGGCTTCCTTAAAATAGTTATTTTGAATTCTTTGTCAGGCAGTTCATACATCTACATTTATTTAGGGTATGTCCCTGATACCTTGTTTTGTCCATTTGGTGGTGTAATGTTTCCCTAATTGTTCTTTTATTTATTTATTTATTTTATTATGGCATATGATGGGGGTACAGATTTTAAGGTTTCAATAAATGCCTTTTCCCCCCTCCCCCTACAAGTCTGAGTCTCCAGCATGACCATCCCCCAGACAGTGCACGTCTCACTCATTATGTATGTATATACCCACCCCCTGCCCTAATTGTTCTTGATCCTTCTGATCATGCATCAATGCCTACACATATGAAAAAATAGATGTTTATTCCTGTCTTCACAGATGAAGCTCTGTCTAGGAAAGCCTGAAGCAGGTGCAGTACTGAGGCAGGCCAGAAGCTCAGGGTCCCCTATACCAGGTGTGGTGCTGGGGCAGATGTTGCTGGCATGAAGCTGTCAGAAGCCTGGAACCTGCTATGGCAGGTGCAGAGCAGGGCCAGGTGAAAGCCCAAAGCAGCTATGGCTGGTGCATCACTGGGGTGCCTGAGGGCTGTCTGGAGCTGAGGGTACAGGCCAGAGATCAAATTCACCATGCAAGCCTGAAGCCTAGGTGTGTGTGGTTTCATTTGGTGCCAAGGAGGTCTGGAAGCTCAGTTTGTGGGTACTGGCCTCAAATATGAGGCCATGGGCGTCTGCCAGTGTTAGGATTTACTCTGGTATGCCCAGTGTTGGGAGTCAAGGCAGAGTCCTTGGTCATTTCCCTTTCTTTCCCCCCAAGCAGATGGTATCTCTGTGCTGTATTGCTTGAGGCTGGGGAAGGGGTAATGCAGTTCATGCAAAAGTGTCCTTCCTACCCTCTTCCATGCATCTCTCACATGGTTTTCTTTGCTTTTGTGCAGGTATTTTTGCACATGAATAATTGTTCAAATTGATGTTTCTGCAAGGGGGACAACCCGCTGGACAGTCCTACTCCTCTATCTTATTCCCTTCAACTTTTACATTACAATTACTTATTGTTTACCATGAGCCTCGCAAACTGTGTGATCCTCATCTGTTATTATCCCAAATCACATATTGAGAAACAGACTCTGGGATGAGAAGTGACTTGTTCACAACCATACAGCTAGTGAATGGAAGACCCAGGTTTTAAACTAAATCTAAATATTGCCAGAATTTGTAGTCTTTCAATTACACACCACTATAGGGACTGTTTATGAGCTAAAAATGCTATAGATTTGGATCTTTCACAAAAATCCCCTTATTCCTGGCTGCATTTTAATACTGCGACTCTAAACACAGCTTACAGCAGCAAAATTTAAAACATGAAACAAAAAAAGCCAAAGGGAATTTTTAAGCTCTTGGAAATGCAGCTTCCACAACCACTTCCATGTGTTAGGTAATTTATAAAATTCTTGTGTTTGGAAAAATTTCATTTTTCTTTCTCTGTTTGTTGCAATCATCTCTATTCTGTCATAAAGACTCTGCTGCTTTGGCAAAATAAGTTAGAGCAAAATTTTAAAAGTGTATCTAAAAACATGTTCATTCTGCTGTAGGAAGTAAAATTATAAAAGTTCGACAGTTGGGCATCCAGATTTGAAGAAGAAAAAAATAGTAGGCATGCCAACATTTCACTTTGAAATAGCAAACACAGTCCAAAATTAGAAAAAGGTGACAATCGATTCAGAAAATCACTTATGAGCTGATATATAACTACATGCTTTGACTTCCATTTTGAATATGTAACATTTCACAGAATTCTAAGTAAGGATCTGAAATAGATACAATGGTCAAATAGTCTCCATCCTTCTTGCCAAAAAATATTCTGAACTTGCACAGATTTAGCAAATATTTCCAGAGAGAATATTTCTGATACAACTGAAGAATTAATGTGCTGGTGATTAGAACTGACAAAACTATCATAGTTTTTGATATACCATAACTAAAAAAGAAGAGAACACAAGATATTTATATCCTAGTTAAAGTTTAATGCTTTACTTTAATTTTTACTCTCCCTAGAAATCTCATCCTGCTTTATTTTTGTCAGCCCAGATCCTTCTTTTCCTCTAATTCAACTAATGCTGATCATGTGCCTAATGTTGTCAGGCCAGGGGTCTCATCTCATTTTGTTTCCCAAAGAACCTCTCACCTAAGTACTATCATTTCTTTTTTTCAGATGAGGAAATTAAGAGTCAGAAAGATGAAGTGATTTTCCTAAAATCACACCACTGGTAACTAGTGAAGGCCAGATTTAAAACAACATTTTCTGATTTACAGGGTAATTTAAGACTTGATTTCTTAGCCATCTTGGCATACAATGATCTTCATTACTAAATTTGTAATGTATTTATAATCTACACGATGTGATTTCATTCTTGTTTATTAAAGTTATCTTCCCAAACAGAGCATAAAATCTTTAAGGTGGAGACCTTGAATTATGCTTTTACCATGTTCTCCACACTGCCCTCTATAGTGATAGACATATAGCAGGAGGTCAGCCAACCAAACATCAGTGATAAGTACACTCAAATGGATCCTTGAGTAATGGGAAGACATTCATTTGTTGGTGAGTATGAAACTAATTCTTGGAATCTGCACTGACTTTTTCAAGTTAGTAGGGGCAGCACCTGCTTATTGGCTGTATATAGGAATGAGGAATAGAAGAAAAGGTGAGAAAGAGCATGGATGTGTTTGGGATCTTTTATTTTCATTCAGTTTTGTGGACCATAGGCAGTTTTAAAATTATAGTCCTTAAGAGCTGAAATAGGATTTGACAGACTAAGATAAGACTAATGAATTCTACTTAAGGCACTTGTTTTCTTCTTTCCTTTTATAATTTATTCCTGTCTCTACTGCCCTTATCCCCATTACACATTCTTTTGATAGCATCCTAATGGTTTACTTCATATTCTTTAAAGATAGTACTACTCTTATATATGGCTTATCTTATAATTCAATAAGATTCTCTTTGATAATATAGGTTCCTTAGGAGCATGATAATTCTTAATATGTGACAATATGGGACTAAATGGGTTCATTGCCTCCATTTTTGTGGTTACAGCATTTGACCCAGGAACTGGAAGGGATGCCCTCAGCCTTCCATATTAGGTGGACATGTTTAGGACATGTTTAGGACATGTCAGGACTAATAAAATTTATTGTTTAAAAATCAGGTAAGCAATTTTCAAATGTAAACTTAAATGAATAGTAAACATTGGAAGTATATGTATCAAAATGACTTCAAAGTGTTCTCAAATCTCACTGATTGTGAGGAATACCAAAGAAAAGGCCAAATAGAATATTTAGTTATAGAGTATTATAAGGAAGCTTGATTGTAACTCTTTCTGATAGATGATTGGAGGTGTTATGGACTGAATGTCTAATTCATATGTTGAAGCCCTAACCTCCAGTGTGATGATAGTTGGAGGTAGGGCCTTTGGGAAGTAATTAAATTTAGACAAAGTCATGAGGGTAGGGCCCCCATGATGGAATTAGTATCTAGAGTTCTCTCTTCCTCTTTCTCCCATGTAAGGACACAGAGAGAAGGTGGACATCTGCAAGCTAGGAAGAGGGATGTCATCAGGAACTGAATCTGCTGGCACCTAGATCTTAGACTTCCCAGCTTCCAAAACTGTAAGAAATGAATGTCAGCTGTTTAAGCCACCCCATATGTTGTATTGTGTTATAGCAGCCCAAGCTGATTGAGGAGAAATGAGTGTCAAGCTGTTCTTCTGGACAAGACAGAGATCTAGACAGTTTTCTATGAGCCACAAGAAGATACAAACTAGATTGCAAGATCAAAGCTTGGAGCCAAGGAAACTCAAAGACTATGCCTGAGAGGTGACTTCCAGAGTGGTGCATGAAAAGCCCTGAATACTTTCCCCAGTGAAACCACCATAACTGATGAAAATTATAAAAGGAAAAGAATCCAAACATTAAAAGAAATTGGAAATCTCTGGAAATTGTCCTACGCAGTAGGGATGTAGAGATTTTTCTCAGGAAAAGAGACAGTCTATAAAATCAAAGAGCTCCAAGGCTAACCTCCAGGGAACTGACTCTATTTGGAATAGTTCAAGCTTCAGGGTGCTATTAAAAAATAGGAGATTTTGGTGGTCTTTTAAAATCTTTCAAAAAATTGGATTTATTTTAATCAGGCATAGCAAGAGAGACAGATACCAGAAATGACTGTCAAAACTCACAGATCCCTAGAAATAGGACAGCACACCACTTGTGTGCTGGGCATACCCAGCACACAAGTGGGCCACAAAGGAAGCACTGGAGTTGGTCAAAACCAAAGGGAGCAGGGGAAAATGTGATCAAAAGGCTTTATTGTGTTTTCTGTGGAAAGGAATGGATGAAGTAGGGTAAATAAGCTTGGGATTGGCTAGTTTGAATAATTTTAGTGATCTCTGAGGTATAAAAAATGTCTTTAGATTTCTGGTACTTGGCCCTGAGTGATCAGAGCAGGTAAAAGTGGAGTCATTGTGAGAGCCTGATAGAAGAGGTGGGTGGGGGTGTGGGCTCTGGATTAGGTGGTTTGACTTTGAAAGGTGTGCTCCTAGGCAGTTGTTTCCTATCTTTAGGAATTGATTAACCCTGGGGTGTGCAGTCATTCCAGGGGCAGCAAGGCTCCCAGATGTCAAAACATCAGAATACAGAAAAGATGAATAATGCAGGTGGTAAGCACTTAGGAAGAGGCTGGGAGTGCCATGAGAGCAAGAAGCTAAACTGCAGGCTTATTAGAAGTTTAACAGAAAGAACCAGGGAAAGAGATAGTTCTTCTTAGGTTCGAACAAACCTCAAAGACTGACTTCAAAGATGACCCTGGCAAAAGGGCCTAAATATAATTGGACCAGACTATGGAGATCTTTCATCCTAGCATGTCTGTATGCATGCCCATGATTATACCCTTTGAGGAATAACCCCAGAGATTACACCCTGTTGGGGAAATGGAACTCACTGAAGTAATTCAGCTATGTAACTAAACAAACAAACAACCAAAGAATAACAATAGTAAGCCCCAAAGAAGAGAGAATACATGTTCAGAGTTCAGTATTATATAAAACAGCCAGTATTCAACCAAAAGTTAAGAGAGATGCCAAGAAGCAAAAAACTTTGAATTGCACAAAAAAGTACAAAAAGGCAACAGAATTTGCCTTTAGGAGAATCGACATGTTAGACTCAGTTGACCAAATTTCAAAGAAACTATTATAAGTATGTTCAAAGATCCAAAGGAAATCATGCCTTAAAAAGGTAATGTAGGTATGATGACAATGTCTCATCCTCTAAAGAATGTCAATAAACAGAAAAAAATTATAAAAAAGCCCAAACAGAAATAATTCTGAAGTTGAAAACTATAATAAACAGTTAAAAATGTAATAAAGGGACTCAATCTTCTGATCTAGCAGAAGAAAGAATCAGTGATCTTGAAGATAGATCATAAGGGAGTATGAACATTGAAAAACAGAAAAAATAGAAAGAATAAGAATGAACAGAGTCTCAGAGAAATGTCAAACACCATTAAGTGCAACAATATATGTATAGCAGCAGTATAAGGAGGAGAGGAGAGAGAGAAAAATATATTCAAAAATTTAATGGCTGATAACTTCCTAAATTTGATCAAAAATATTAATTTGCACATCCAAGGAGCTCAGGAACTTCAAGTAGGATTAGTCTAAAAGATCCTACCCGGACACATCATAGTCAAATGTTGAAAGACAAAGGCAAAAAGAAAATCTTGAAAACAGCAAGAGAAAAACAGCTTGTCATTTCAAGGGAACCCTAATAAGTATAACAGCTGACTTCTCTTCAGAAATAATGGATGAAAGAAGATGTGGAATGTCATATTCAAAGTAAGGAAAGAAATAAAAAAATGCTGTCATCTGAAATTCTTAAATCCAATAAAACAAACGTTAAAAATAAAAGTGAAATATAAGCATTCTCAGATAAACAAAAACAGAGAATGTTTTGTGAGCTGACGTGCCCTTAAATAAGTAAGAAGTATTAAAAAATTAAGATTCTTATGGCCAAAAACAAGTGAACTGAGACAGTAATTCAAATCCACATTATAGAGTGCCAATAATGGTAATTTGTATATCATTATAAAAGACAATACATTTAAAAATTTCTTCTCCTTTCTTTTCTTAACTGATTTAAACATAATTATATTAAAGAATATGCATATAATTGTATTGTTCCTATAACACATAGAAATTTAATATATTAGAAAGTAACACAAATGAGGTGACTGAAAGCACAGTTGTATTGGAATAATTAAATGACACCAATGGTAACTGGAATTCAAAGGAACAAATGAAAAGAACTACAAATGGTAAGAATGTTAAAGTAACAAAGTATAAGTATATAATTGCTCTCATTTCTTCTCCCAGCTTATACAAAAGACAAAGTTGTATAAAGCAATATTTATAACAATGTATTGTTGGGCTTGTGACATATATTGATATAATACATATAATACTAATAGTCCAAAGAAGCAGAAAAGGGAAAGAGCTATGTAGGAGAAATGTTTCTGCATACCACTGCAAGTAGATTAATATAAATCTGAAATAAAATTTGATAAGTTAAGCTGTATAAGCCCTACACCAACCAGTAAGAAAATAATGCAAAAATATTATAAAAAATTAAAATGTTATACTAGAAAATATTCAGTTAATGCAAAAGAAAGTAGCAAAAAATGAAGAGTAAACAAAAATGACATGAGGCATAAAAACAAAAATTAAAATGGCATACTTAAATCCAAACATATCAATAATAACATTAAGTTTGAATACATTCAACAATCCAAGAAAAAGTGTGGATTGTCAGACCGTATTCAAAAAACAAGCTCCAACTAAATGCTTTTTAAAATAAGAGCCACAATTTAGTTTAAAAAATACAAATTGAAAGTAAAAGGATGGAAGAAATACCATACAAAAAGCAATCATGAAAAGGCCAGATGTCTATATGAGTAGCATACAAAAGGTTTTAAAAAGTAAAAAATAGTTACTATAGATAAAAAGGGACATTTTAAAATGATGGAAGTACCAGACCACCAGGAAGATTTAAAATTATAAACATATGTTCTTAAACAACATATCCCCAAATACATGAAGCAAAACATAACAGAATATAAGGGAGAAATAGACAACAATAATAGTTAAAAACTTCAGTTATCTCACTTTATTTTATTTATTTATTTTTTAAATTTCAGAATATTATGGGGTACAAACGCGTTGGTTACATAAATTGCCTTTGTACCACATGAGTTAGAGCTACAAGAGTGCCCATCCCTTAGAAAGTGCTCACTGCACCCATTAGGTGTGAGTTTACTCATCCCCTCTTCACCCCTCCCACCTGCTAGGCACCTGATGAATGTTGTTCCCATATGTGCACATAAGTATTGATTGCTTAGTACCAATTTAATGGTAAGTACATGTGGTGTTTGTTTTTCCATTGTTGTGATATTTCACTTATAAGAATGGGCTCCAATTCCATCCAGGAAATATAAGAGATAGTTCACCATGTTTTTTATGGCTGAATAGTACTCCATGGTATACATACATTTTATTAATCCACTCATGTATTGATGGGCACTTGGGTTGTTTCCATATCTTTGTAGTTGTGAATTGTGCTGCCATAAACATTTGGATTCAGATATCTTTTTTATAGAATGTATTTTTTCCTTTGGGTAAATACACAATAGTGCAATTGCTGAATCAAATGGTAGTTCTACATTTAGTTCTTTAGGTATCTCCATACTACTCTCCATAGAGATTGTACTAGTTTGTGCTCCTACCAGCAATGTATGAGTTCCTATCTCTCCACATCCATGACAACATTTGGAGATTTTATTTTGGGGCTTTTTGATGAAAGCCATTCTCACTGGAGTTGATATCTCACTGTGATTTTGATTTGCAATTTCCCTGATGATTAGAGATGCTGAGCATTTCTTCATATGTTTGTTGGCCATCTTCTTTTGAAAAGTTTCTGTTCATGTCCTTTGCCCACTTTTTGATAGAGTTGTTTGATTTTTTCTTACTGATTTTCTTGAGTTCTATATAGATTGTAGTTATCAGCTGTTTATTGGATAGATAGCATGGAAATATTTTCTCCCATTCCGTAGGTTGTCTATTTGCTCTACTGATAGTTTCCTTGGCTGTGCAGAAGTTTTTAATTTGATCAGTCCCATTTGTTTATTTTTGTTGTTGCTGTGATTGCCTCTGGGGTCTTTTTCATAAATTCTTTGCCTAGGCCAATGTCTCCAAGAATCTTTCCAACATTTTCTTCCAGAATTCTTATAGTTTTGTGCCTTAGATTTAAGTCTGTTGTCCATCGTGAATTGATTTTTGTGAGAGGTGGTAAGTATGTATCCTATTTCAGTCTTCTGAAGTGGCTATCCAATTTTCCGGCACCATTTATTGAATAGGGATTCTTGTCCCCAGTGTATGTTTTTGTCTACTTTGTCCAAGATCACTTTAAATAACAGAACAGCAGAAGATAAGCAGGAAGATACAAAACTGAAAAAGCACTATAAAACAGCTAAATCTGTGTGTAGACTACATCTTAGCATACTACATCCAACAAAACAGAATGTACACTGTTCTTAAGAGTGCATGAAAAATTCTCCAGTGTAGACTATAGGCTAAGCCATAAAACAAGCCACAATAAATTTAAAAGAATAGAAATAATACAAAAGTATTCTCCCAAGACAATTGAATAAAATAGAAATCAGTAATCAAAGAAATTTGGGAAAGCCACAGATACCTGGCAATTGAACAATACACTCTTAAGTAACCAATAGGTCATCAGAAATCACAAATAGAATTAAAAATTCCTTGAGATTAATATAAATAAATACAAAACATAATAACATTTTTGTAACTCAAGTAGTGCTTAGAAGGGAAATTTTAGCTGTAAACATCTGCATTAAAAATAAATCAATGACATAACCTTCCATATTCAGGCACTGGGAAAAGAAGAGCAAACTAACTTGATGCAAGCAGAAAAAAAGGAAATAGTGGTGATTAGAATGGTAATTAATGCAATAGAAAAGAGAGAAACAATAGAGAAAAATCAATGAAACCAAAAGTTGGTTCTTTGGAAAAATTAACAACACTTTAAAATCTTTAGCTAAACTGACAAAGAAAAAAAGAAGATTCACATCACTAAAATCATGAATGAAGAGGAGATATTTCTACCAACCTTATAGAGATAATGAAAAGAATATAAGGGAATTCTATAAACAAATAGATGCCAACCAGTTAGCTAATTTAAATGAAATACGCAAATTCTTAGAAAGAAACAAAGTAATGAAACTTACACAGGAAGAAATAGAAACTCTGAATGCCTCTTCACTGAGCAAATATATTGAATGTCATTATAAATATTTCCAAAAAGAAAAGCTCAGGCCAGATTTGTTAGTACCTTCTCAATATTTATCCATCAACTGATGAATAGATAAATAAATTGTGGTAGGCCTATGCTATGGAGTACTATTAAGCAACAAAAAAGAATGAAGAACTGACATGTGCTCTAATACAACATGAGTCTTGAAAGCATAAAGTGAAAGAAACCAGTCACAAAAGATCACATATTGTATGATTCCATTTATATGAAGATCCAGAATAGGCAAATCTATAAAAACAGAAAGGAGATTAGTGGTTGCCTAGGTTGAGGTGGGGGGCATTGGTGGGTGGTTTCTGGAGGAGTGGGTACAGAATTTTCTTTTGAGGATTATAAAATGTTCTAAAATTAGATTGTGGTGATAGTCATGCAATTCTGAACATACTACAAGACATTGAATTGCACACTTTAAATAAGTGAAGTGTATAGTATGTGAATTATATTCTCAATAAAGCCATTTTTTTAAAAAAAAAGCCATGTTTACAGAAAAGTTGGAATTAAAATCCAAGATTTATTTCAAAGGAAATATTAATCTAAAGGGGCTAGCCAGAGAGAATTCAACCAAAGGTGATGAAGACAGCACACTATTCAGAATGAACACTAAGGCCCTAAAAAAGAGTACCCTAGGAATGGATCGAAACTGAAATCCCCAACACTAAAACTGTAAGAAACACAGGAAGTTACTGAGCACTGAGTTTTATTAATGATTAGTGAAGAAAATAAGCCATGAGCAATAGCATATCTGAGAGGTTTGACTCTTTCAGACTTAGTTCTTCGAACTCCTTTTCCAGTACGGGGATGCAGTTTAGTTGTGGGATGAGTAAGGTTGACTGCATGCAAGGCAAGGTAGAGGGAAGTCATTGAGTTTGGGAATCTCTTACTTTTAATGTCTTGCAAACCCATATACTTATATGGTCAAATGACTAATGTTCATTATTTAGCCCAGCTGAAGCCCATAAATTAAAGGATAGTTCATAATAAATAATCTACATAGACTAGATATATCCAGCTAAAAGCAGTTCTAGAAAAGAAGCCACTATAATGCAAGCCCTCAGGTCTCTCATTCATCCTTTTTTTAAATAAATTCCATCAGTCAATATTTGCAAGGAGTTGTGGTAAAGATCAAAATTGCCTTAGGCATCCCTCAGGAGTTACAGACTCATGAACCCTTTTCTTCTTCACAGCTATAAGGCCTATTTATTGGGGTGCCTGCAATTATCCTGGTTGTTGGGGAAGAGGTTTGAGCAGTTCAAATCTTTATACAGGTTTTACTATTATATCAAATCTTTACTTAAATTTTGCAAATATATGTGTATATCAAATACTCATCATGACGGGATCACCACATTGGCTCTATATTATAAGATGGCATAAACAATGTTGGAAATCTTCAGATGTGAGCAACCATGATGATAAGAAAACTCAAAACTATGACATGAGACAAGTCCGAAAAACGTGAGGGCATTTCATCTGGAGGTGAAAAAATTGGCTTCAGAGTAGAAAATGTGTTTGCTAAGGAGGGAACATAATATATTTCCTCAATATCCTGTCTGTGAAAGAGGGGTTAAACCCTTATGTGTGATCTCAGGAAGCAATGAGTAGAATTAATAAAGACTGTATTCTAATGGTCAAAAGATGTAAGGTGTTGTCTTGGGAGATAAGGAACTTCCTGTTATGCTGCTAATGAAGTGTAGACTGAACTGTCTATTATCAGAAACACTGTAGATGTATTCAGTATGGACTATGTGGTAGATTGACCATATTTCTTGGTTAACCCATGACAGTGGCTGTTTACTCTTTAATCTAGGTACAATTTTTAATGGGGTCCTTTTTACTCTCAAAAATGCTCCAGGACATGGTATGGTGACTTACTTAGAATAGTGATTTCTCACTTCTGGTTAAATATTACAGTAAGCTAGAAAGCTTTTAAAAAAATACTGATATCTAGACATTGCCCCAAACCATATAAAATCAGAATCTTGGGGATGAGATGCAGCCATCAGTAATTTTAAAAGGTTCCCAAGTAATTCTCATGTGCAACAGGGGTTGAGGATCCCTTTCCTGGGAAATCTTTCCTTCTATTCCAATCTTAAGTAGATACTATTATTCTATTTTGTGATAATATATGTTGTACTCCACAAAGAAAGCAAATCTTGGAACTATGCTACTATTATTACAGTACAGAATAAAACAAGCTGAAACGTAAATTGTCATGTTTTTCTAATTCCATGTATATGCTTTTATTTCCTAGCAAAAAGAGTCTCTTTTCATCCCCTCCAAAAACCTGATGACACTTTTAAGCTTACATTTTCTTTTATCAAATGAAAAATAGAGCATATAAAGCTTTTATTCCTTGGGAAAACCTGAGTCCATGAAGATTTTTACACTACACTTACACTCTTCCTTTAATGAGGTAATTATTCTGTCAAGTGTTGGGCTAAGAGGTTTACCATGTGTGCAACATTGAATTAGATTGGCGCACAGTAGATATGGCAGTCGTTGAGCTTACTTATTAGTTTATTAGATTTGATCCTTTGAAATATTTTACTACTTAGCTAGGAGCCTTTGAATTCACTTTAATGAGTCTAGTCCTTTATCAGCTGCTTCTTGAAAATGATTTTACTTCCTATCCTGGCCGTCAAATGATTGTGGGCTACATGCTAATAATGTATTTTTCATTTGATAATTCCTGAGAGGAAAAATAAAACCCACTCCAGTCAATTGTTTCTATGGAACTTTCATTTAAGTGATGAAGATATATGGTACGAAATGGAAAACACCATGTATAAGTCCCAAATGACATTTTAAGAGATAAAATTCACCTAAGATTTCTGAAATGTTAACAGGAATATATTTTATAAAGTTGATACCATTTCATGCACATTTTAAGAGAGGCATCATGTCTCTGTTTTGTTTTATTAGGAAACATAAAGTGAGAGCTAAAATTATTGGATTTTCAGAGAAGATTAAACATCGTGTCTATTTTCCTGTCATGCTCAGGAATCATTGTTCTCTGACCTGGAATCTTCAGCTGAAATACTGAAAATCCTTCACTGCTAACATCTGGCTTGTTGAATGGGTAACTTGATTCAGAGAATCCAACTCTGTTTTCAATTCTTGATATAAATGATCTGCTCTTGTCATCAGATGTGGTAGGCAGCTGCCACTCTTCATCTCTTTTTCTGTGTGCTCTCAGGCATTTCATTTACCTCAAAGCCTCAGAAAACACACAAGCAGACTGGAAACTATACAGTGTAATCATTTAATGAAACAGAGCAAAATTAGTTCGCAAAACAACTGGTGCTAAAAACTAAATTCACATAGGAAAGCCGTTTTGTTCCTACTTGTCTTTCAGATGTCTAATCCTTTTCTGGCTCCCTCTGGCTTATCTGATGACAGAATGGATCTTTTCCTATAAAAAAGACAAAAAGAATGGATAACTGTGTGAAGAAAAGTGAAATAAGTCATGTTCACGCTATTCTGTCTTTCTGTTTGGTCCAAATCAATTTTTATAAATTTTGTGCTTAACAGATTTAAGTCAGGTCTTGGTAGAAAAGCAAAATTAGCATGACTAAAAGGATCATGTACATTTATGACTATTTCTGTTTTAGTTGGTTGAATAATATTATATTAGTTCTTTGGTTTCAACAATCTCTGACAGGCAATCCAATATCTTTGTGTTCAGAAATCTCTTAAAGGAGGAACCCCCTTCTTTTTGAACTAGTCCTGGAATAAATAATAAATGCCATTCTTGTTTCCTACTGATAGCAATTCTCACAGCCTTCTCTAAGAGTTTTCTCTGATACAGAAACACAGATGAGCCATTTTTAACCATTAGACATTTTCTTTTTCAGCCTTCCAACTAACTCTTTTGTGTTTATGTATGTGTGTATATATGCACATATGCATGCATTTATTTAGTGGTGTGGCTATTTATTTGTACCCCCACCTTATGCTGGAATGAATAAAAGGTGAGAATATAACAAGTATACCAAAATTGTAGAAGTTAATGGCAATGAAAGAATAAATAAAATAGGAGACATAGATTGGAGCTAATATTGATTACAATATGCATAACCTAATAACCTACTCACTTTTTAATGAGTGAGCTATAATTTGACTCTAAGAAGCCAACTTAAAAAAAATAAACTTGGCTATTTATGCAATTTACAGGGACCATAAGATAAAATCAAAGAAATTTCTCAGGAGATGCACAATTAATCTTAATACTGAGACTAGTCAGTCCTTTCTCACTGGAGTTTTTAAATAAAGCAGATATGGTACAATCTAATAAATAAATAATGTTCTCAGGATATTACATCCATAGATAAATCTCTTTTCTTTACTTCCTGAACCAAGAATTTCTTGGAGAATAAATTTATAGTGTAACTGTTAATATTGATAAAGAGGGTTCAACAAATTTTAATGATACTGGTGGTGATTATTATTCATGTGTCTGTGTGTAAATTAAGTGGCCAATGTATAATGATCAAGTAAGGCTCCAACATCCTAGATATGTGGAAAGTTTTGGGGTTAGGACGAGTTCCTTTTACCCTTCTTATATTTTACATTTCCCTGTGTATTTTTGCATACAATTTTTACTGGTGTATACTTACAGGCCAATATCTTAGTTTTTTCCATTTGCATTAAAGTTATATACAGGTTCAAAAAATCCCCAACTTATTTAACTTTGTTTCTAAGTTTCAGTTTGCAACATACTTATGCTGTTTAGGTCAGAGCCCCTCCCAAAACTGATCAAAGGCAATGTCAGTAGGATTTTCTGACATAGGATATTAGACATAGGTTGAGAGATATAGGATATATATGTCAGTAGGATATTAGACATAGGTTGAGAGAGGAAGAAAGTAGTTAGGATGACTAGAAGTTTTTGACCTGAGTGCTGAGAAGGATGGAGTTGCCATTGATGGAGACAGTGAAGACAGTGGGCAGTGCGTGGGTGGGAACAGGTTTTAGAGGGAAGATAGTCAGTTTTCGGTAAGTTGACTTTACTATGTCTCTCCAACATCCAGAGGAGGCAGTGGGAAATTTGAGGAGGCCGTTGCCTATGACAGTGTGGAGTTCCGGGGAATAATTTGGGTAAGAGTAATAAATCTAAGAGTCCTAAGGTTTAAATGATATTTAAAACCATTCACTTAGACTAAATAAGTGAATGATTGTAAACCAGGGAAAAGGAGTGGTAGTCCAAGGTCTGAACCCTAAAGCATTTCACTTTTAGAAATTTGGTAAGATGGAGAAATGATCAGTGATGCAGAAACAAAATCTTAAAAGTAAGATGTCTTGGAAGCCAAAGGTTGAAGGTGTTTCAGGAAGAAGTCAGCGATCAATTGTGTCAAATATATCTGAAGGGTCCAGTAAAAAGAGAGCTGAGAATTAGCCATTCGAGTTAGCAACGTGGAGGTCATTGCTGACATTAGCAAAAAATAGTTGGGGGAAAATCCTGATTGGAGTGAGGTTGAGAGAAAATGGGAGGAGAGGAATTAAAAGTGGTAAATATCGGCAACTGAAGGAAGTTACATTATACAGGGGAACAGAAAGATGGAGCTATGGCTGGGCAGGGATAGGACTAAGAGAAAACATCTAAAATGGGAGAAATCTTAGCCTATTTTTATGCTGCTAGGAATGTTCTGGTAGAGAGAGACAATTGACTGAGCGGAATGTCTGGAGGATGTCCTCGAGACAGTGAGAGGGATGGGAAGAATGGGCCCCAGTGCAGGCATTGGCTTAGGAGGGGTACAGTTAGTCCACCTATGGTGCAAAAGTAGAGAAGAGAAGGAACTTACAGATAATAATTGTGGTGAAATAGGAAATTAAGTCTTCAGTTGAGAGTGAGGATTGGGGGGGAAATGTGGCATGTTTGAGGAGCGAGGAGAAGGTATGTAATAGTTATCTAAGGAAACAGAGTATGATTGTCAGGCTCCCTTAAGGATTCAATTCAAATTAATACTCACACATTTTAAGTGAGACTAGTCAGCATCCTTCTCTGCCTTTCTCCAACCATGTAAGCTGTCTGGGTGGGGGTTGTGGCATAGAAAGCAGTTGATTTTAACCAGAGTTGGGGTTTTTATGTAGTTATTTATTATTTTATAGTTAGAGTTATCATCTTAAAAAAAGTTCAGAAGTGATGTATTTCACATTGCATTTGCATAGCATCAACTTACTTGTTCATTCAATAAATACCAGTGTGAGAAGTGGTATTCACGCTCAGCAAAACAGCCATGGATCCTGCTCTGTGCAATTCATGTTTGTGGGAGGAAGTGTGATAAGCTGGCTAATGCAGGTTTGGCATGTGGAGGGCATGGACTGGAAAATGAGTAACTGCTTTGAAAATGTTATGTGTAGGTACAAAGGCATTAAAGCAGCCACAGTTATTGCTAATATTTTAAGTCAGGAGGTCTCCAACTTTGGCCTCAGGGCTCTTTCGTAATCTCGAAATTTTTTTGAGGACCCCACAGAGCTTTTGTTTGTGAGGGTTATAGCTATTGATATTTACAGACTAGAAATGAAAATCAATAAATTAAAAAAAATTTATTTAATGAAAAAATAACAATAAAGTCACTATACATTATTATTATTTTTTTTTTATTTCGGCATATTATGGGGGTACAGATTTTAAGGTCTCAATAAATGCCCATTCCTCCCCTCCCCCCACAAGTCTGAGACTATACATTATTTATGTTCACATATATAACATACTTCTTATGAAACATAATTATATTTTCCAAACAGAAAATGTTCAGTATCAAGAGTGCCATTGTATTTAGTAGATGCAGCTGGGTTCTCATCTCTGCTTCTGCATTTAATCTGTTGTGATAGTGTGATCACTTAGCCTCCAGAAAACTCCACCATACGCTTGGGAGACAGTAACAGAAAACAAGGCAAAAAGCAGCTTAGGATTATTATAAACATAATTGTGACCTTGGATGCTCTCAAAGGATCTTGGAGACTCTGGTGGTCTCTGGAACATTTGAAAATGGCTACTATCAGTAATAGCTAATTATTAATAAAAAGTGAAACAAACATGGCCATTCGCTATAACAGAGTTGTCAAAACCATTACATAAATTATAGAAAATTGAGTATTTGAAATAATATAAGTATTGAGTATATAAAATTGAGTATTTGAAATAATATAATTTAGCATCCAGATTTGATCAACTGTCTATTCTGAAACAATTCTAATTTTTTATCAGACTGTATTACTCACACATTCCTCATTATTTAGAGGCAGTTGCTTAGAGAAGGGGCACAAAGTTTTGAAGAGTTTAAGAAGTTGTTCTTGGATTTGTTTTGTAATTTCAAATCCTTTTTAGTCATAGTGACATTGTAGTATATTAGTCACTTGCTTCAAGAAAAGCAAAGATAAAAAGGAAAGGAAAGAAAGGAAAAGAATAGAAAGACATAGAGTTTAGCGTTTTCTAAAATCCATTTTCTTTACTAACACAATGGAAATAAATACCCCTTTGACAACAAATGTTATTTTTAAGAAACACTTGGAATTGCTTCAGATCTTCACTATTCATTGCACACTTTTATTACAAACTAAGAAACAGTATAAATCCCAACTACATCTTTAAAACAAATTCAAATTCAATGTATGTTCATACCCAATGGTAGAAGCAGTATATATATATATATATATATATATATATATATATATATATATACACACACATACACACACACATACATATATTTACGGGGTATATCTGGAGGGGGAGCAAATATTATCTGCTCTATTAGAATGGGTATTCATTATCAGCGTATTTTTATAGTGGAGGTAATGCATAATTCGCAAGCTAGCTAGTATATTTAAAACATATAAATAGAATTTGAGAAAAGACACGCCAAACATGTCTTCAGAATCCATTCCTTTCAACTTTTTAAGATAGGCAATTTTTCTAAGACATTGTTACTTACATGAGAGAGAAAAGGAGTGATCAACTGTAGTCTACCTTGTTCAGCCTTGAGCTCCTTGTCAATTGCTTGTCAATATGCTTCTTCCAAGGTACAACAGAGGAACATATCTCATTAAATGAACACCTTCGCTAAGGTTGTAGGCATTCCCTGAAGTTAAAGATGAAAGTTGTATACCAATAAAATATTTAGTGGAGCCTTAGAAATGCCTTGTAGAACAAACAACATTCACTCAACAAATATTTGAGCACCTAATACAATGATTCTCAATCCTGCACGTTAACCCCACCTGAGAAAATTTTTAAGAAACACCAATGCCCTGGGTGTATCCTAGGTCAATTAAATCAGTATCTCTAGGGTACAGATCAACAATCAGAATTGTTTTTTTGACTCTTCAATTCTAATGTGCTAGAAACTGCTGTACCCACTGAAGATGAGTAAATCATGCTCAGTGTCTTCAAGGAGCTCTCAGAGTAGTATGGAAAGACAAAAATATATGTAGAAAATTGTATTATATTATCATATGAAGTACAGAATATGTATTTTGAAGCTGTTACATACTGTGCTCTGGGGACTATACATACATACATTATTTTGAATCCATATAACCCTATAAATTTGTCATTATTATTATCATTTTACTAGTGTCAAAATTAGATTTCTAAGGCCTTACTAAATTGACAAAGGTCACATGCTAGTAAAGGGCACAGTGGATGTTCAGCTTATGTCTTTCTGAGTCAAAATCTTGGACGCTTTCCACTAAGGTACACTGTCTCTAGGAAGGTTCTCAGAGGTAATAACACTTGAGTTTGGTCTCTAGGAATAAGCAGACTTGGTTACTTGGGCAATGAAGTAAGGAGATCCCATGGTGTACCAAAGACAGAAGCATGAAAGACCATGGCTTGTTGGAAAATTATGCATAGTTACATGTAGCCATTTAGAGTGGGGTCACTGTTATGCTTGATGAGTTATGGGAGGTGAAACTGTAAAAGTAAGCAAGAATTAAATCATGGACATTAAATATTTTTATTTGAACATCAAAATGTTACGGAGATACACAGTAAATTTACAGTGGCTTGGAGTGGATACCCATTAATTTTTCTACTCAGCAATGTCTTTTGTCCTGGAAACATTACCATTTCTTGGCTGTGCTCTATTCTCTTCTCAACGGTGCTATTACATGATTCTTACACACTCTTGTCTGCTGGTTCCTGACTCTGAACCACTGACCTCTCTTTGTTGGCTCAGGAGTGTAGCCATGGCAAGCAAAGTCCTTCCCCAAGGTTTTCTACCTAAAAGTGAGGAAAAAAGTCAATGCTCTCCAGCTGACAGAAGCTGTGGGATGTGAAGCCCAGGATCTGTTGGCAACTATGTTGCTACTAAAGGAAGGGAAATGAAAAGACACCCACATTCATAGAAAAGCAGAAATGGGACCAGAGACAGAGAGTCTCTGATTCTGATTGTCCTTTAGGCCCAGCTATATTCCTAATTGTATTAGAATGGTCAACCTTATTTGGTAGTAATTAACAGCCCCACATGACAGTGGTTTAAATACTACGGGCATATTTCCTGTCCATGCTCATATCTGTTATGGGTCAGTGGAGGGCTTTGCTCATCATATTCACATAGGGACCCTGGTGTGTGGAGCAGACCCATCTCAGAGGTTGTTGCTCCCCATAAGAGAGGGAAACGATTATGCTCCGAAGGGACAAATCACTGACCAGGAGTAGTTACGTTTCCCTACCTAAACACAAGAGGAGCATGAAGTAAGCACACACCATATGGCCAGATAGAGGGACAATCAGGAAATAGTTGATCTCACAGTAACCTTCCTACAGATTGCTTCTTTCAATCCTTCACATTCCATGCTATTATCTTTCCTATAATTCTCCTTTTAATTTTAATTTAGTGCATTAATTTTTACTTGCACGAAGCAATAACTGTCTATAAAGGAAATGGTGCTAAAAGGCTTTTAAGAAAAGCAGGCGTCCTCCCTGCCACTCCCTGTCCTGATCCCAAGGGACTATCACTTTCAACTCTTTAAGGGGCTTCTCCCTTCTGCTGTATCAGTTACTGCTTCACTAGCTGCCTTCCTTCTGCCCAAAACGTGTTGACATCTCTTATGTAAAATACCCTCACGGGCCAGGAGTTTTCATTTAGTGCAGATATGCATGGAAACAAATGTGACATCTTTGGTGTTGTCTTCTTCTGACCTATGACATCCCTGAGTGTTTATTGATTTTTTTAAAAATTACTATTGTTTTGATGAGGTTTCAAGTGGAAACAGAAATATGCTATGTATGTTTATGTTCCCCACTCCCAATCTCCCTAAGTTCTAATTGGGTTTCACTCAACGGAGATTAAAGAAGCCCTGGAAAATGTGAAGCTCTTTAAGTATCTGGGCCCTCCAACTGCAGCAGTAACATGGAGGTGCTACAGAGTGCATAGTTCTGTGGAGTGAAATTCATTTGAAAGTGAGTAGTACAACACAAAAGTTTTCCCAGGAAGTGTGGCATATTTTCTTGTTACGCTAGAAAAGCCCACCTTGAATTTTGACGTAGGAAATTCAGTTTGGAGAAACTATGAAGTATTCTGAAGTTACACTTAGTCATTCTTCACCCCAGTTTCACTTTCTGTGGCTTTGGCATGGTCCAAAATTAGGTGAGGACAGTACAATGAGATATTTAGAGAGAGATAGACACAATAGTAATATAACTTTTATTACAGTATATTGTTATAATTGTTCTATTTTATTACTGGTTATTGTTAATCTCTTACTGCACCTAATTTATAAATTGAACTTTATCATAGATATGTATGTATAGGAAGAATTATAGAATAATAGGTTTTGGTACTATCCAAAATCTTACACATTTACTGGTGGGTCTTGGACCATATTCCCCATAGAATAGGGGGGACCATCATCTTTGTATTTTAGCATTTCTAGGATCTTTTCCACATAGCTCAAGAATTACAATACAAAAGCCAACCTAGCACTGGGACTCAATGGAGAGAAATAAAATTTTTTGTCTTGTCAGGTCATTGATTTTATGACACTGACTTATTTTTCCCCAGGCTTCAGAAATCTTTCCAACTTTTATCCCTCTTTTTCTCTGTTTTGTTTTGAGACTCTCTCTGAGGAATCTCTTATAGATTTTTTTTTTCCCAACAAAGGTTAGAAGCCTCTTGGGAACCTTTCAAGAGTGCATGAGAATGACAGAGTAAAGAACAGAGTTTATTCTCAGCATAATGTACACACTCTATTGTATATAAAGAAACCATTATTTAGATTATTGAGAATATATGTAGATATTAATGATTAAGATGATAATTAAGAGAAATGTTACCATGATGCAGAGAGAAAAAACCTCTGTGATTGACTCTTTTCCCATTTCTCAGAGAAAATTTTATAGGGCTAGAAAATATATTTTTATATTTTAACTTAGGAACTTTGTTATACTGATAGTGTATTTATTTTCTGTTTCCATTAGGAGTATTGTATTAATATTAGAATTGAGGCACCTGAAATGTAAATATCCATTACATTTATAGTAATTCTAGCTTAAACAAAATTTCCAATATCCTGTAATGAATTATATGTACACCTAAAATTTCAGTTAAAACATTTATTAAAGTATTGAGACAGTAGTCTCCTTAATAATAAAATGAATTGGATGACAAGAATTTCTTCAATAATTAGACTAATCCTCCCACTCCTTCTTTCCCCAACACCTTTGTTAGGTGCTATTAATCTAGTACTTCGTATTAAGAGAGTTTAGGAGATTTCTTAAGAATGTTACTTAAGAGAAAGAAAAAGAAAGAACTACTTTTCTTTTTTGTCAGATAAATAAGACAGACATTATAGTGACATTATGAATTTCCAAGTATGTAAATTGTATTTTGGGAAAGATAAACGGTGGGTACCAATCTAACCTAACCTGTATTTCTTGTCTTACAAAATCCCCATTGATCTGTATGAGTAGAGAACAGTTTTATATGTGTTACTTCAGGTCCTTCTATAATCATTTCTAAAAAAATAGGTGCCGTCAAATTGCAGAACTGCAGTAAACTAAAATGGTTTTCCTTTTAAACAAAGGCTTTCTAATTTGAGTTCTATAGACAGAAAAGGAAAAAATGAAAATTGTATCAATTACCCGTTCTTTTCTTTTCTCACCCTGGCATGCAACGTAAAATATTCTCATTGTTGGGGAGTTCTCTTTTAATATATTTGGAGATAAGTGTGACCTGCTTTCTCTTGGACCATGCGTTGACTGCTGTCAGTCCCCAGCACCACCACTTGTTTTTTGAAGTTTATTTGCTATGTAAGTTATGAAGGTTCAAACTGGAGCTCATAATATTAACTGAACAGGCAGGTGGGCACTGCAGCAGCTCACCCTTTTTGAGAAGCTCAGACATGTTATAGAGTTCTTCCTACACACTCATATCCACTGGCAGTCTCTCCTTAACTGTTCCATTTTACAAAATCTGCTAAGTCATAATTAGTTGATTTTTTCCCCTCATCTCTTTATTTATTATTAAGATTTAGTTGGGGAAGTAGAGAACTAATTAATATGGAGAACTAACTAACTAATGCACCTCCATTGGAATAGTGGCATGGTCTGTTTTTCTCCAGAGTTCTATGCCCAGCACTTAGAAAAGCACCTGGTACATGGTAAGCCTCAATAAATACTTCTTGAACAAGTTTTTTAAAAAACAGAAATAGTTTTATCTAGTCATAAGGACCTGGCCTTATGACTCCCATTTTAGATATGGGAGATAATAAACAGCTAATAGCATATGTCACAGGTGATAAATGCTAAGAACAAAAATTGAGCAAGGCAATGGGATCTGATAATGCTGCCATGTGTGCTATTTTGAATAAGGTCACCTGGAAAGGCCTCTTTGGTGACTTGTAATTTGAACTAAGGCATAAATGAAGTGAAGAAAGTCATGCGGATGTCTGGGGGAAAATGCTTCTGACAGTGGGAACAGCAAATGGAAAGCTCTGAGGCAGGTGTGTGGTCATCCTATTGAAGGTTTAGCAACGAGGTCAGTGCGGCTGAAGTGGAGTTAGGGAGGGTAAATGTGATTGATGGATGAGACAAGGGAGAAAGGGAGTTGGGAAGAGAGCAAGTCTAGTCATATAAGCCATGAGAAGGCTTTAGATTTTATTCTGATTAGCCAAGTGAGATGAGATTGGAAGTTTTAAAAAAAATTTTAACTGACATAAAATAATTTTACATATTTATGGGGTACATCATGATATTTCAATACATATAATGTATAGTGATCAGATCAGGGTAATTAGCATACCATCATCTCAAACATTTATCATTTTTTTGTGTTGGGAACATTCGATGTCCTTCTTTTAGCTATGTGGAACTATATAATATACTATTGTTCACTATGGCCATCTGTAGTGGTATAGAACACTAGAACTTATTCCTCCTATCTAAATGTAATTTTGTATCCTTCAACAAATCTCTCCCTATGCTCCTCTTCTCTTTACCATTCCCAGCTTCTAGTGACCTGTGTTCTTCTTTTTACATTTATGATTATAATATTTTTTAACTTCCATTCATGAGTGAAGGCATCAGTGTTTAACTTTCTGTTCCTGGCCTATTTCACTTAACATAATGTCCTCCAGTTTCATTCATGAAATCCAAAAACCTAGAGGAAATGGATAAGTTACTGAACATGTGGAACCTACCAGCACAGAAATAGAAAACCTGAACAGACAAATAATAAGTAATGAGAGTGAATCACTAATAAGAAATCTCCTAACAAAGAAAAGTCCAAGGACTGGATGGCTTCACCACTGAATTCTATTGAACTTTTGAGAAGGATTTAGTACCAATATTTCTCAAACTATTTTAAAAAATGGAAGGGTAGGGAGTTCTTCCTAACTCATTCTACAAGGCCAGCATAACCCTGACATAAAAATCAGAGAAGAAAACAATTACAAAAAAAGACTACAGGTCAGTATCCCTGATGAACATAGATGTGAAAATCCTCAACAAAATACTAGCAAACTGAATCCAACAATACACAAAAAAGAAAACACACCATGATCAAATGGAATTTATCTCAGGAATGCAAATATAATTCAACATACAGAAATCAATAAAGGTGATGCATTGCATCAACAAAATGAAGCACAAAAAAATCAAATGATTTCAGTAGATGCAGGAAAAATGTTTGATAAAATTTAACATCCCTTTATGATAAAAACTCTCAATAAGTTAGTTATAAAAAAGGCCATATATGACAAGCTCAAATCTTTTCCTCTAAGAACTGTAACAAGACAAGAATGCCCATTCTCATCTCTCTTATTCAACATAGTATTGGAAGTGCTAGCCAGAGCAATTAGGCAAGAGAAAGAAATAAATGGGACCCAAATTGGGAAGGAAGAAGTCATATTTTCCCTGTTTGCAGAAGACATGATCTTATATGTAGAAAAACCTGAAAGACTCTACCAAAAACTCATAGAACTATTAAGCAAACTCAGTAAAGTTGTAGGTACAAAAATCAATATACAAAGATCAGTGATGTTTCTATACATAAACAATGAACTACTTGAAAAAAAATCAAGATGGCAATCCCATTTACAATAGCTGTAAAAAAATACCTAGGAATAAATTTAACCAAGGAGGTGAAAGCCTTCTATAAGGAAAACTATAATCCATTGATGAAATAAATTGAAGAGTATACAAACAAATGGAAAGACATCCCATGCTCATTCATCAGAAGAATTAATTTTATTTAAATGCTCATACTACCTGAAGCAATCTACAGATTTAGTGTTATCCCTATCAAAATCCAATGACATTCTTCAGAGGAATAGAAAAAGAATCTTATACTTTGTATGAAACCACAAAAGACTATGAGTAATCAAAGCAATCCTTAGCAAAAAGAACAAAGTTGGAGGCATCATATTACTAGACTTCAAAATATACTATTAGGCTACAGTAACCAAAACAGCATGGTATTAGCATAAAAACAGAGACAAAGACCAATGAAAAAGATTAGAGAACTCAAGAACTTAATCACATATCCACAACAAACTGATTTTTGACAAAGATTCTTTTTGAAGAACGCTCATCAGGGAAAGAACAGTCTCTTTAATAAATGGTGCTGGAAAAGCTAGATATCCAAAGGCAGAAGAATGAAACTAGACCCCCTGCTGTTTGCTGTATACAAAAATCAACTCCAAATGGATCAAGGAACTAAATTTAAGACCCAAAAGGATAAAACTGCTAGAAGAAAACATAGAGCAAACAGTTAAGGACGTTGGTCTGGGAAAAGGTTTTATGACCTCAAAAGCACAGGCAATAAAAGCAAAAATAAACAAATGGGGTTTTGTCAAACAGAAAAACTTCAGTTTTATTGCAAAAGAAGCAATCAAACAGTGAAAAGGCAACCTATAGATGGGAGAAAATGTTTGCAAACTATTCATCTGACAGGAGACTGATATCCAGAATATACAAGGAACCAAAACATCTTAACAGCAAAAAATAAAACAATTTGATTTAAAAATAGTCAAATGATCTGAACAGACATTTCTCAAAAGAAGATATATAAAGGGCCAAGAAATATGTCAAAAATGCTCAACAAGGGTAACCAGAAGCAGACTACCACTCATAGGGACTTAAGTCCAGGTTCAAATCACCTCTGTTTTAAATCTCTATTATTGCATTGAGGAGATGCTCTGGGATTGCCAAAACAAGTACCAAGTGTAAATTTCCTATGGAGAAAGACAATATCATATTTTGCCTTAAATTATTTCTATAATTTGTCATATAAAATGTCTGGCATTCAATCAAAATACCCAGGCATACGAACGTATAAGATAATGTGACTAAAAACAAATACAAATATTAAACAATAGGAAAAGATTCAGAGATGGTCCAGATAACAATGCTTTCATGCTCAGACTTGAAAAAAAACATGGCAAATATTTTTGTTGAAATTTTAAAAAAGCTTGAGAACTCTTGCAGAGGACTGCAAATAGTAAAGATGAACAAAAGGAAGTTTCACAACTGTAAGAGTCATTATTTGATATTCAGAATTAAGTTGATAAGTTCAACAACAGATGTTATGCCACTGGGGAGAGAATTAGTGAACTAACTAGTAAGCTGAAAGAAATAAAGAAGTCATCAGTCTAAAGCATGGAGAGATCAAAGAATGAAATAAATGAAAAACAGTGTAAAAGATATAAAAAATATAGTGAATAGAGCCCCAGAAAGAGTTTAAATGATATCTGGAAAATTGATGATTAGGAATGTTCCAAATATGATCAAAAACATGCAATTAAAAATTGAAACCATACAAATTGGCAGAGTAAGTAAAAATAGAAAGCTATACCTAGGATTATCATGGTAAAACAGCAACCTCCTTCCACCCAAAAATATTAAAGCAGCCAAATGAAAAAGGACATATTACCATATTAACATCAAGGGACAACAATAAAACTGACAGCTGCTTCTCAAAATCAGCAATGGAAATCAGTAAACTCTTTAGGTTACTGAGTGAAAATAACCGCTGAATTCATATTTTATATGCAGTTAACATAACCTTCAAAATTGAGGATGACATAAATATATTTTGGAATAAACACAAACAGAAGTCATCAACAGCAGACACGCCTTCAAGATTCTGGGAAGAATGACAAAGGTAAGTAAATATAAGCTAAAATTGACCATATAAACAAAAGCTTTAATGTTTTTTAAGCCTTTAAATATATGGAGGTAAAATAAGCCACAATAAGTAGAAAGAGAGAGTAAATAAAGATCTCCTACATTGTCTGTGAAGAGAAAGAAATATCTCTATAAACTAGACTTCAATAAGTCAAGAATGCATTTTATAACCTTAAAGAAAACAGGTAAAAGATTAGTATAACTTCTAAGACAATAGGGATTGTAACAATTACTATAAGAAATGTAAGAAAAGGAAACAAATTATTTATGTGGAACCAATAGACAACAAATAGATTTAAATAATGGATTATAAAAAGTAATGTAATTGCATTAATTGTAAGTTAAAGCACAGATATTGTCATACAGGTTAATAAAATCAAGTCCAATGATAAGCTGGTTAGAAGAGCTAGTGAAAATAGCATGTAGAAAGGTTGAAAGTAAAAAGATAGAAAAGTTATAGCATGTATTAGCTAAAGAAAGCTGGCTTAGCCAAATTACTTTTAGACCAAATGTACTTAAAGGCAAAAAACATTACTAATGATAATATAAGACTGTGCAGTGCTAAAAGGTTTAGTTCACCAGAAAGATATAAATATTCTAAATTTGAATGTGCCTAATAATATAACCTGAAGATATATAACAAAGAAGTACAGAAAAAAGAAATCTGCAATCACAGTGGGGCATTTTAATAAGCCTCTCTCAGGATCTGATAAAACAAACAGACCAAAAATCAGTAAGGTTACAGAATAGTGGAACAAAACAATTAGCAAAATTGATATTTTAGAGCACTGATTCTAACAACTATAGTATGCATAGAAAATTCACCCACATTGCCCATAAGCTGGGTCATAAAGAAAGTCTCAACAAATTTCAACGAATTAAAAACACAGAAGACATGTTCTCTGATCATAGTGGAATTAGGCCAGGAGCCAATCACACAGAGACAACTATAAAGTTACCATATGTCTGGAAATTAAAAAATAATTTACTTATAAATAATTCATGGATCAAAGAAGAAATCACAATGTTAATTAGGAAATATATTGAACTAAATGATACTAAAAAGAAAGCATCACATCTTGTGGATGAAACCAAAGCAGTGCTTGTAAGGAAACACATTAGCAAAGTAGTAAGACTTAAAATCAATGATCTCACCATCTACATCAAACATTACAGAAAGACTGGAGGATAATGATGGGTTCTGAATCCAGCTCTCCTCGTACATCCTCTCCCTAAATCATAAGATCAATGAGAGCAAATACAATCTCATGTGAGCCACACTTTCACTGTTTCTAGGCAGCAGAGACTACTATGACCTCTGTATTTCCTGTAACTAGAGAAATAAGCCACAACTTCCATCAGAGCTCACATTACTGATATAAACCCAAGGGTGTGGAGAGTGGGGAAAGGTGGCTTAGGGTTTCACAAATAAAAGAGGAGAGAGGGACAGAGGACGTGGATGAGGCAGAAACAAAATCACCTTTGTTGTGTCCCATTTACAGGACGGAGGATGAACACAGAACGTAAAACACAAACGCAGAACACAAAGAAAAATGCAGACACACGTACAAGCAGTTGACTCGAGTCATAATATACTGGGTCAGTTTTATTTTTGTACTCTAAAAGATTAAAGTTAGTTCCTTGTAAGTAACCACCCAGGCGTGGCAGGGGTAGCCATAAATTCCGGAATGTGTAGCCTTAGGGAAGCAGATATCCCCTGAATCAGAATTTCAAGGTGGTTGCTCTAGGCCCTAGGCATAGATCATGGACCCAGATTAGCAAGGATGGGCAAGGTGAGCCACAGGGGGCATTTCTCATCCTCAGCTTCTCTTAAGGTGATGCCCTAAGATCTTCGGCTGAACCCTAGCAGCTGTGCCTGGTTTAGGTCGCCCCTCCCTTGAAGTGTCTTACCCGTCACTGAGTAACCAGCCATCTTATGGGGTGTTTATCGTGTGGCCTCCAGACCCCCAGTGCCGTGGGGTGGAGCAGCTCTTGCTTACTTGCAACTCAGGTCCTTTGTTATGCCTCTAGGCAACAGCTTTGTTTATCACAGGGAGCCTGTCTGGAACACATTACTTTCAAATACTCTGGGCAGAATACGTATATTACTCAATAACCTTAATTCTTAAACTAGGAAAATATATGTCAGTCCCCTACAACCTTCACAACCAAAAAGTCCAACACAAACAGCCAAACACTCAACAGTGATCTGGGACTTGGTAATTCACAGCATCAGCTACAGGGAAGGAATTTAAAAGCCCCCATAAATGGCAGGCTCAGAGAAACATCACTTCTGGGGATAATTAGATAAGTAGAGAAGGTATGATAGGGAGAGGGAACAAGGAAAGATGAGGGGGAAGTTAGGTCAATATTATCCACAAGTCCTCCTCTTGAGGACTCTAACAGATGAGTTTCTTCTAGTCTAGAGATACCATGGAAAACTTCAGTAAAGTGACAAATAGTGAGCATTTACTATATTTAGGTATAGAGCTAAGACTTTGGAAAAATAGTGTTTGACATTATGTGTTCTGACAAAGTAGAAATAATGCAACTAAGCAACTAGGAGGTAAATGTAGAACTGAGTCTTGCATGTAGCTCTTCCTAAAGGCAGGTCTGTTTCCCTTTTTAATTTCTATGTAAAATTCAAAGTTTCTTGTGTCTCTGTATCTCTCATAACTTTTTGTTGAACACTGGCCATTTTATATGTGGTAAAAACACATTACATAAAATTTACCATGTTAATCATTTTTTTAAGTGTATAATTTTAAGTATATTCAACAATAGATCTCCAGAACTTTTGGCATTTTTTAATGGCCTCATTATAAAATACAAACCAGAATCAAAATACTGGGTTTTCATGTACAGGGATATATTGTGTAGGTTTATAATTGGAATTTTATGCATCATTGGAAATTTCGACTTTTTTTTTCAAAAGACTCATTTATAAGAGGTGTTTTCTGTACAAAGGCAATTCTAGCATTTTTCTTACTTGTCTCTCTTTATATAAAATTATGGCATGAATTTTAAGTCCAGCTTCTTTATTTGAGATGTTAATTATAGTTAACTCCATGCAGAGGTTCACAGTCATGGTTGTGGATGGGTCCCGTTGTGCTGCACTACAAATGCATGAAATGAATGTGATTAAATTACATCTCTGGTGGCCTTTGGAGACTCTCTAATCAGCGTATGCCAATAGCAACGACAGGAGACATGAACTAGGCTCTAAAATGATAATAGTATTGGCCATCTTCATATATCAAGATAAATGACTTTAGGGCTTTGACTCCAGACTTCAACTTCAACCTGAACCAACAAAATAAAAAGAGGATTTCAGAAAGTGAGTGTATTAGGAGATATGAATAAGTCCTGAATGTTAAATATTCATGACTCAAGAGGCAGCTTGAACTTGGCATGTTAGAGCTAACTTGAGCCAGGCAGGCAGGGATGTTGGTTGCAGGGGTTATGCCGTCTCTCCCAGGAGCAGGTCTGAAGATGGAGTGCGCAGCCCAGCTGCAGGCTGCTTGTACCTTTGGAGTCTTCCTGTGGCCCTTGCCTGGGTCTCTTCTTTTCCTTCTGGCTGGACCTCATTTCCTGTCATTGCCACGCTCGCATTCTTGCTGTTAGCTGTCTGCCAAGGCATCCGAGCCAAAGGGGCCTGGGGGACTGCAGGCCAAACGACTAGACTTTCTCAGCCCAGCTCCTCTTGTGGAAAATGGGGGCAAAATACCCACTTCATAGGCTTCTTGTTAGGATTAAATTGGGTCATCCTTAAGTTGCAGGCAGTTCTAACCAGGAGAATGGCCCACTATTTTTTGACAACTTTTATGCTGAGGCTTAGGAGTGTGTGGATAGAGGTTGCTATGCCAAAATTACCAATAGTGTTTCTGTTTTTGTTTGAGGGACAGATTGTTCCTTTGTTTAGAGAAAATTTCTATTTTAAAAAACCCCATGCAGGTGTGAGAAGCCTGACTGTGGAGAAGTGTGGCTTGAAGGTCACTCCCACAGTGAGCTGCTAAGCTGGTCCCTCAACTCAGTGGCAGCCACAGTGGTAGCTTAAGGGGATGGAGAGTGATCAGGGGACTCTTGGTGGACTGACTGGGAGTGGCCAAGGCACTCATATTTAGTTCCCAGTATAATGTGTAGGTTAAGTTTTTCTTTCTATTTCATTATGCACGGGGTAGTGACATTGTGCTAAACATTAAAGCTTCTAATTAGCTGTGCTTTGGGGAAGGCCTGAGTCTGTGCTTCTATACTGGCAGAATAGGAAAGAGGCTGAGAGGTGACCTGCTTAGGGACAGTAGAAGGTGCTGATGCAGCAAGAGACGGTGCGTATTTGTAGAATATACATTCCTTAGCAATTTCCAGAGACACTGGAATTCCAGAGGTCATATAGAATTGCAGACTTGGATTATTATTATTTGGGAATTAAGGCAAGCGAAATGTCCCTGTTACTTATGTAAAACCATATCTGCTTTCAAGTCATTTGTACTTTAAAAGGGTTTTCCTAAGATGGAAAGCATGGTTTACATTCAAAGAATGGATCAAGAATAGTGAAATGACGCCTAGCGGTGGTATTTTAGGAAAGGTAACATATCTAGTACCCCTATTAAAATTATACCAGGTAGGTTATTGCCTACTTACAAATTGGTTCCTGTTTTGTTCCAGAAATGAACTGCACCTCAGAGCCCTCTCATCTCAAAAATTTTGGAAGCCATTAAAGAGTTGGATCTGTGTTTCCTGGCTTGATTCCTATGCTTACCTTTTGTCTAGCTATTTAGTGAAAAAATAAAACATCTACCTCATCACCATCTTGTGTCGCTAGATAGAAAATTTATTTAGAGTAAAGATTCTATTTTTGTCCCTTTTTCCCCCCCATCTGGCACCCCTTGACCTTGCCTGTGCCTATTTTAGTGCCCCCATAAAATGTTGTTTGGTAAACGATGTGGGCTCTGGGTGATGCTGCTGTTGCTGCCAACAGGGACCTGCGAGTTTCTAGTGTCTCTGTGAGGGGCAGTGTGGTCTCGCGTGTGCCAGGGTTTTAGTTACAGGCACAGGAGATAAGGATTGGCCCTAACTGTTCAGTTGGAATCTCCTGCCTCCGGTGTGCAGAACTGAGGGGGATTTCTGACTGACGTCTAATCCAGTCATGAATGGGTGAAAAGGGGGCTTTATACTGAGTGTCCACAGATGGCCACGAGAGTGCCATTTGAAGACTTAGAAATGGACTGATCGTTAGGGTGTCCCCACTTCAGAATTGAGTTGTAGTGTCAGCTTCTACTGTATGCCATTTTGGAATCTATGCTTGGGTTATTGCAGAGAGAAATTGGGCATTTATTTCTAGTCTGGGGCATATCCTATCTCTTTCTTTCTGGATTTTTAAATAACATATTTTTCTCTACATTAACATTTGGCTTGATGGGTTTTAATCTAAATGATTTATGGAGATAGAATGTTTGCTGGATCCAGTAAAATTTTCATGTAGTTTAACATGATTTAAATGCCTTGTTCCCCTGGGCATCAAAAATCATCTGAAGACTATTATTATTGGCCAAACTCATTTTCTATTTACAAAAAATATGAAATTAGTTTATTATTATGGGGAAAATTAGCAGCATGCTTCTCTAGAGAATTTATGGGCTATAATAGCCTATAACTTCTAGAAGTTGTTACAGAAGAAATAGAGGAGTTCTGGAGCAGAAGTGGTGGCCAGTTTACCTGCAAGAAATCTCTTACATTTTTTGACTGCCAGGTTAATCAGGCATAAAACTTCTGTTAAAACTGCAAATGGTAGTACTTTATGTTTCTCTTCTGAAACTTTTATCCAATGGCTGTTTAATAATTTTGATATATTGTGGCATTTTAATTTCAACATCTAAGTAGGTAGAATTATCCCTGAAAACACTATTAAGTATTAAGGGTTTGAGGCACTAGGATATCCTTCTTTATAAAATCTAGAAGAATTTTAATTCCACACTTTTGCTAGATTTTGGATAATTTGGTTGTTTACAACATCTCCATGGTGATTTCCGACACATTTCACACTTAATTTTAAAAATGAGTGTTTTCTACCACATCTTCCACCCACTCCTTTTTTTTTGTCACAGAAACTGTTTTAGGTGATATATACTAGCTAAATATATCCATGTATATTCTGGCAGTTATGTTTACAAACAGAGATAAGTGCCTAGCTATTTGATTTGTTATTTATGAGATTAAATCTTATTAAATACCATTTTAAAAAGCATATAAACTTAAACACAAATTTCTCCACACATCACCTTCCTTGATTTAATAAATTATGAGTCTTCTTAATCTTAATGCATGAGACTCATTGGTATTTATGCCAGTAAATACTGGAAAAAATAAAAGACATATTCTTTAATACTAAGCTATAATAAAAATAGCAAATATTTAATTAGTGCTTACTATAAGTGAAGTGCTTTACAAACACCGATTTCATCCTCTTGAGAACACTCTGAGGTAGGTGATATTCTCACTCCAAATGTACAGATGGGAAGAGTAAAGCTTAGACAGGATAAATTAACTTCCTAGTCATACAGTTAATAAGTGATGGATATGACACTAGTATCTGAATCAGTTTGCTCCTAACGCCAGCACTGTGTGTCCTGTCATTTAGTAATTCGGCATGAAGACAGTATTTCTTTCTTGTTTAAGTTGTTTGGAAGCTATATGTTAAGAAATAAATCAATTGTAGATGAGAATGGACTTTTGTAATCAAATTCTCTTATGGAGTATTAGTGATATGAGTATTACTGACAATAGGTGATTTTTGTTCATTTCCCTTTTTGCTGTAGAACTGCTCCAAGGGTTGTTAAACATGATTTTAGTCTTGGAAGGCCCAAAGCAGAGAATTTAATTAAGACTACCTGGTGTGACCTACAGAACTAAGAGCTAATAGATTGGTGCTATTTTAAGCTACTATGTTTGTGGTAATTTGTTATGCAACAATAGAAAATTAATGTACTACTGCCTGTATATATGTTTCTACATTTAATTTTTTCCTGTTTTGACTCCTTTGGCCCTACCGCTGAAAACTGTATTCTGTCTTCCTTACAGCTAAAGCTAGGAGTTCTTTTTCCCTTGACTTCATCTCCCATGAATACATCTGACTTTGACTATGGATAAGCTATATCCACACATTCAATAAATAGTCATTTAGTGTCTATTATGTGCACTAGCTCTTCTGGATACTGGGGATAGAATCGTGAAACACATGGTGTCTTTGTTCTCATGGAGCTTGCATTCTGGTGGGTAAGATAGATAATAATCAAATAAATATAAATAATCAAATAAATATAAACTATAGCACCAGCTATTGTAAAGTGTAAGAAAGCATATGGTTGCAGAAGTCAACCAGTGACCAGAAATTGTGTTGGCTATGGCAAGGAATTTAGATTTCACTGGGAAATTTTGGGAAAGGATCAACCAGATCCAATTTTTATTGTAAAAGGATCACTCTGGCTGTTCTGTGGGTAATAGACCAAACTGGGAGGTGGGGGTGGGGAAGTGGGGTGGGGAGAGGGCACAGGAGAGGGCTGGAATAAAGGCCGAAGTCCAGAGGAGACAGCTGGTGACAGTCACTAGGCGGGAGGTAGAGGCCATGGGAAGTGATTAAACTTGCAATACATGAGAAGGCAGAGAGGATTGACCCAAAAACAAATCTTCAGTTCTTGAATACCAGTGGATCAGGTGGCTCCGGAGTGATCTGCCCAACTCCTTCACTCCACATTGACCAAGTACTCACTCCTGCATTCCAGCAGGCATTTGGATTCCAATTTTGTCTTGGCTTGCCACGTACATGATTTAATTTACTCCTTAAAATAGCCATATTAAATAGGTGTCTTTAATCCCATTAAAATTTTTATATATTATGGAGCTTCAGGGTTGTTTGAAAACAGATAGATAAAATTGTATGTGTGTATATGTGTTCACCAGCAGTTTGATATTTCTTTTATTGTTAGGGGCAGGCAGGGTTTCACTCTGTTTAATGGGCTAGAGTGCAGTGGCGTCAGCCTAGCTCACAGCAACTTCCAACTTCCAGGCTCAAGTGCCTCAGCCTCCCAAATAGCTGGGACTACAGGCTTACACTACCGTGCCCAGCTAATTTTTCTATTTTTTGTAGAGGTGGGTTCTCACTCTTGCTCAGGCTAGTGTCGAGCTCCTGGCTGGGTTTCCTAGAGTGCTAGCATTATGGGCATGAGCCACCACACCTGGCCTGATATTTCTATAAGGTCTTTTCTACTTGAAAATCAATCACATGTTCTTTCTTTCAAGACTTGTATTTCTTTTGCTTGTAGTTCTTGATCCTTGATGTTAGAGACCAGAACCTATCAAGAGTGGATAAATTATTGTTGAGTCCAGGCACCCTGAAATGTAATTTTCTTCTGCATTTGGAACATTATGGCCCAGAGCAACAGACTGTCACTAGCTCTGGTCCCAGCTTCCATAAACACTGGTGTCTTCTCTGAGTGTACCACCAGAGCAACGAAGAGCATCCTCAGAGATCACTCTAGATGTTGTTGGAGTCAGCGCGTAGCCTCTGTAGGATCTCTAATTGAAATCAGAATGTCATTTTAGGTTTCCATTTCTGACATTTGATTTCAAAAGCCCTACAACATGTGCAATTAATGGAGTGTCTGAGTGTCTAAAATGATCCATTATCAATTCTTCACAGTTTTTTTTAAAAAAACTTGATTGTTTAAAAGGAAAACTAAACTTGAATATATAATGTTAATCCTCTTGGAATGCTTTTAGGATATGAAGAGGGCAATTTCTCTTCCTTGAGCAGTTATTTAGAATGCCTCCTATGCACCAGCCAGTGTGTCAGAAACTAAGGCTACAAATGTAAGTCAAAAGCACCCCAGGCCCTGCCCTCATGGAGTTTTCAGTCTAGTAGAGTAAGTCTTCATTAATCAAGGACTCACACAAATAAGTGTATAGTTGCAAACTGTGAAAAATACTATGAAGGAAAAAGCAACATAAACCTTACTTTCATATTAAGTGGTAAAAAGATCTTGCTATCTTATGTTCTGAAAAAATTCGGAGAAAGAAAAAAAAATGAATTTTGAAAAAGATCTGTATATTCACAAACTTCTTTCTGGGAGGTATTAATTTGGAAACTTTATTTTAAATTAAAAAAAAATTGTTATTTTTTCATTAGCAAAGCACAACCTCAGCATTTGACCTTTTATATACCCTGTATGGTACTGCCCTCCCACTGAGCTAGTGTGGCACCTGGCCTGCATTTCTTTCTGTAACTCCTGAATTTTTATGTCTTCATTTATTCATTCATTTTTTTTATTCATTCAAGAAAAATTCTATTTTATTCTATTCTGCAAAATTGCTAGGCTTTGGTCCAATCTCAAAATATTATGCTAATAAAAATTATAGTTCTCATTTATTACATTCCTTTTATATGTTGGGCTTTTATATGTCTATACATTTTCATTTAATTATTTTAGCAATCTTAAAATGTAGGTACAGTTGGCCTTCTGTATCTGTGGGTTCTGCATCTGTCAGTTCAACCAAGCATAGATTGGAAGTATTCAGGGAAAAAATTGCATCTGAAATATATAAATATACAGACTTTTTTTTCTTATCATTATTCACTAAACAATACAGTATAACAACTATTTACAGGACACTTACCTTGTATTTAGTATTATAAGTAATCTGAAGATGATTTAAAGTATACAGGAGGATGTATGTAGGTTATATGAAAATACTACACCATTTTATATCAGCGACTTGAACATTCACAAATACTGGAATTCAAGGTAGATCCTGGAACCAATCCCCTATGGATACCTGGGGACAAATGCATCAGCTTTATTTAATATGAAGAAACAAGGCCTAGAGAAATTAGTATGTCACACAAAGCCATGCAGATAGTTATCTCAAATTTAGAAATTAGTATGTCATACTAAATTAGTATTTCATACTAGAAATTAGTATGTCACACAAAGCCATGCAGATAGTTATCTTAAATTTAAATTGGTTAATCAGGTTCTAAATTGTAGATCTTTTCACCGCAAGGACAATGATACATGTGCAATAGTTAACAGTACAGTGGGTGTGTGATGAGTACCATGCTCTGACATTATGGATCAGAGAGGGTGGCATTTTTAGCAAAAGGTCTATTCTACCACACTAGATATGCTTTCCTTTATTTACCAGTTGCCTGAATCTGCTACATTTTGTTTTGAGGTTTCTCTACCTAGTACATCATCTTCTCCCTCTCCTTTATGCAAAAGCCTTGAGAGTCCTTATAAACCGAGAAGAAAGGGGCATTTCTGTCTTTAGAAGTGTTCTCTGCTGAAAAGATTTATCAGGAGTGTAGGAGACAGATTTACAGTCTAAAGTACTTGTTTTTACCTCTCCTTTCAGTTTTCTTAAGAGACACTCAATTCATGATTCAAGGCTGTTTCAGACTATCAAATAGGTATGTAATGTCATTTTCTTGTTTTCAGCAGTAATGGCATATTTGATGACTCCACTCTCAATTTCACTGCTGATTTAGGAGACTCATGAAGACCCATCTGGTAGCATCTTGTCAGCCAGTGCCAGCTGGTGCGCAAGTGGCGATGTGGGCTGGGACAGCATATCCCCAGCCTTGCATCAGATTTGGATCATTTTTTGGTATGTACCATGCAAACATGCACTCACAAGTGGACTGCACATTTATTTAGGCACATTAATTCAACCACTGTCATTAGGGTGGAGAAAAAGATAAAAAGGTAAACTATATCAATATACTGTAATTTTGCAGAGCTATTAAAAAACTCCTAAATTCAACACATATTTAAGTGAGAGTTGGCAAAGTTAAAGCCATTGTCAATAGTGTCCTCCATGTCCTTATAATTGTACCTATATTTTGTACCCTTCCCCAGAGGTCCATGGTTTCCTGAATAATTCATATGTGTTCCAAGGTGTAACATGAGTATTGGATATTTCAGTTAGAAGGCTTGGATTGAATCAGAATCTGTTACCCACAATTGATCTTGGGCAAGTCACTTACACTATAAGAAATCAGTTCTCTCTCTGGAAAAATGGTAGCTTACATGATCTGTCCTGCTTACCTCTCATGCTGTAAAAAGAAAACATGTTACACTATACAAAGAATGTTTTGTGGTTGGTAACATCCATAAAAACATTAATAATCTTTCTGCTGCTAACCTGTATATTCATAGGAAATATGGAAATGGACTATATAAATCAATGAGTAATATGTTAATGGTAGAGATAATTTAAATGGAAGTTAAAAATTCTATAAAACTTGATCTGGAAGAGCTTTAGGATTCCTGTGTGTCATTTCCCTAAATGCAATTGAGACTAATAGTGCCAGGCTTATTTGCTTCATTGGAAAATCAAAGAAAATTTGAGATGATGCTATTTCCTCCTTATTTCCATAAATTCTTGGCTGACCAGAAATGAGGTGAAATATAGGGAAAAGATATTTATCAGGATTGACTCAAGCATTTTCCTGTAATCTTCTAGCTAAATCAAGTGTGCTGACTTTTAACTTTCCTATTGTTAACTTATTTTATATTTCTTGTTTTCATGTTTTTCTTAGTTTTCTGATTTTGGTGAAATTGTTAGTAAAAGTGCTTTATTAGTTTTATGATATAGCTGTCAATACTTTCCCTTTGTAATAAGCAACAATAGCAACAATGACAATAGTTAACATCTTTTAGGCATTAACTCTGGCCCGCATGTGCAAAATATTTTTATCTCACTTAATCCTCACAATAAATTTATATTGTAGGCATTCTTATTCCATTAGCAGATACTATTATTCTTGATTTAGTGGAAACCAAGGTTAAGAGATGTTTCAGTAAATTTACTCAAGGTCATATGGCTGGAGAAGAGTAAACTGAGATTGTAAAATCATCCAAAACTAGATTCTGCACTCTTAACTTTTACAGCTTCTCAGAGTTTCTTATCACAATTGAAATTAAATTGTTAAATATTTTTCCACTGTTTAACTATCTCTTCTTTCACCTATTACCACCATGCATTGCACATAGGCCCTCAATACCATTTCTGGAACAAATAAATTAGTGAAAGGAAAAATTGAACTCTACTAAATGGAAAGGTAAAGTTATGGAAACAAGGGGAATTTTGGTGCTACATTAAGTGTTTTCTGTGGGTTTTTATTCATACTTAGCTGTATAAGTGATAAGTCAGCCCTGTTCATGGTGTTTTTGATCTCCTGTGGCCCAATGTAGAAAGTATAGGGCAACCAAGAGCTTTCTTTTCCTGGAGGAGAGAGCTCTGGATTTGCAAAGAGGCTTCAAAAGTTTGCAGACTTGCAGGGCTACTATAACAGTATAGGCTTGAATTTTGACAACTGATTCTATGAGTGGTGAGTGACATAACTGCCTTGACCTTAGATGTTAACATTTATTTAAATCTTATACTTGTGAATCTCATTTAAGAAGATTAACAATACTGGTTGAACTATATACCTTTGAAGTAAAGAATACAATTGTCTTAGACCATTCAGGTTGCTATAACAAAATACCATAGACTGGGTGGCTTATAGAGAATAAATTTATTACTGATAGTTCTAGACGATGGGAAGTCCAAGACCAAGGCATCAGTAAATTCAGTGACTGGTGAGGGCCTGCTTCCTGGTTCATAGACAGCAGTCTTCTCTCTTTGTCCTCACTTGGTGGAATGGGTGAGGGAGCTCTAGGGTCTCTGTTATAAGTGCACTAGTTATAGTGCACTGTTAGGGCACTGTTATAAGAGCCCTCATGCATAACCACCTCCCAAAGGACTTACCTCCAAATATCATCACATTGAGGGGCATGATTTCAACATATAAATTTGGGGAGGACATAAACATTCAGTCTATTGCAACTATGAAGGTCATATAAAATATTTCTATTTTACCTTCTGGGAACATGGTAAGGTTGCACTTATGTGCCACCCTTCCCCACTAATAAGTAGGAAGTTTAAAGAGACTGTGTTTATTTGCCATTTCTCTCTTTCCCTCAGCCACAGACAGGCAAATTTGAAATGATGGCTATTCATCAGCCTGTGAGTATGGAGGCCTGGATTAAAGCCTCTAGCCAGCCATCATGTGCATGTAGAATGAGTGAGAAATAAACCCTTAATGTGATAAACATTTAATTTTGGCTTTAAAAATGTTTTATTATGCTAAGAAAACTTAACCTAGATCTATCCTAGGTCAAGAGATCTATCCTCTTGACAAATTTTTACCTTCACAGTATACTATTGTTAGCTATGGGCACAATGTTGTACAACAGATTTTTTTTTTAGAACATATTCAATTTGTATAACAGAAACTTTATGCCTGTTGATTAGCAACTCTCCATTTCTCCCTTCCCATAATCCCCTGGAAAATAACATTCCACTTTATGATTCTAAGAATTTGACTACTTTCAATACTTCATATAAGTGGAATCACACAGAGTATTTGTCTTTCTATGACTGGCTTATTACACTTAGCGTAATGTCTTCAAGATTTATGCATGTTGTCACATTTTGCAGAATTTTTATTCTTTTTTAAAGACTGAATAATAATTCATTGTATGTATACACTTCATTTTCTTTATCTATTTGACTGTCCATGGGTATTTAAGTTGCTTACACTTCTTAGCTATTGTGAACAGTGCTGAAATGAACATAGGAGGATAATGTCTCTTTTAGATCCTGATTTTGCTTCTTTAGAAGCAGGAATGGGATTGCTGGATCATGTGGTGCTTCTATTTTTAATTTTTTGAAATACTTCTCTGTACTGGTCAGGGTTCTCCAGAGAAACAGAATTGGTAGAGTACGTGTATATGTGGGTGTATATGGGTATTAGCTCATCCAGTTATGAGGCCAAGAAGTCTCAGGATCTGGCATCTGCGAGATGGATAACAGGAAAGCTGGTGGTAACAGGTGTAATGTAGTCTGAGAATTGGGGGCCAAAGGAGTGCTGATCTGAGGGCAGAAGGTAGATGGCCCAGCTCAAGCAGGGAGAGGGAATTCATCCTTCCTCCACTTTTTTTTGTTCTAGTCAGGCCTTCAGTAGATTGAATGATGCCCACTCATTTTAGTGAGGGCAATCTTCTTCACTCAATCTGCTGATTCAAATACTAATCTCCTGTGGATACACTCTCTAAAGCACACACTCAGAAATAATGTTTTACCAGCTATCTGGATCTCCTTTGGTCCAGTAAGGTTGACATATAGTATCAACTATCACATTCTATACTGATTTCCAAAGCAACTGTATCATTTAACATTTCCACCAACAGGGTTCCCATTTCTCCACATCCTCACCAATAGTGGAATAAATGATAAATGTCATGCACCCCTCCCCCCCTTTTTTTTTTTTTTTTGGATAATGGCCATTCTGATAGGTGCGAGGTAATATCTTGTTGTGGTTTTGATTGCATTTATCTGATGGTTAGTTACGTTGAGCATCTTTTCATATATTTGTTGGTCCTTTGATGTCTTCTTTTGAGAAATGTGTATTCAAGCCTTTAGCCTATTTTAAAATCAGTTTATTTGGGTTTTTTGATGTTATGTTGTTTGATTTCCTTATATATTTTGAAAATTAATCTCCTATCAGATATATGGTGTATGAGTATTTTCTCCCATTCTATAGGTTGCCTTTTCATTTTGTTGATTGTTTCATTTGATATGCAGAAATTTTTATTAATAGTTTCATATAACCCCATTTATCTACTTTTATTTTTGGGCTTTTCATGTCATATCCATGAATCATTGCCAAGACCAATGTCATGAAGCTTTCCCCTTATGTTATTTTCTATAAGTCTTATAATTTTGGGTATTGAGTTTAATTCTTTAATCCATTTTGAGTTGATTTTTGTGTATAGCATTTTTTTTGTGTATAGCATGTGTATAGCATATTGTGTATAGCATGATTTTGTGTACAGCATGAGATAAGGGTTCATTTTCTTTTCTTTTTTTCTTTTTTTTTTTTGCATGTGGGTATCCCATTGTCCTACTAACATTTGTTGAAGACTATCTTTCTTGACACCTTGTTGAAGATCAGTTAAACCTATATGCATGGGTTTATTTTTGAACTTTCTATTATGTTCCATTAGTCTTTAGATTTTTTTTATGCCTGTACCCTAATCGTATTGCTGTAGTTGTACAGTATATTTTGAAATCAGGAAGTGTTATGCCTCAGCCTATTTTTTCATTCTTAAGATTGTTTTGGTTGTTCGTTGTCTTTTGTGGTTCCATATAAATTCTAGGATTGCTTTTTCTATTTCTGTAAAAAAAAAAATGACACTGAGATTTTGATAGCGGTTACATTGAATCTGTAGATCATCATGGAAAGTATGGACATTTTAACAATATGCATTCTTCCAATTCATGAAAACAGAAAGTCTTTCCTTATCTGTCTTTAATTTCCTTCATCAATGTTTTATAATTCTCAGTGTACAAATGTTTCACCGTTTTGGTTAAATTTGTTTGGAAATATTTTATTCTTTTTTGTTGGTAGTATAAATGGGATTGCTTTCTTAATTTCTTCCTTGGATACTTTGTTATTTGGGTATGGAAATGCCACTGATTTTTGTATCCTACATCTTTAATGGATTTGTTTTAGCTCTACTTTTTCTTTTGTTTTTGTTGAGTTATTAAGGTTTTCTATATATATGATTATGTCATCTGCAAATAGAGATAATTTTACTTCTTCCTTTCCAATTTGGATCATTTTTATTTCTTTTTTTGCCTAATTGTTCTGGCTAGGACTTCCTGTACTATGTTAAATAAAAGTGGCGAGGGTGGGCATCATTGCCTCTTTCCTTATCTTAGAGGAAAAGCTTTTAAGTTTTCACCATTGAGTAGGATGTTAGCTGTGGGCTTTTCATATACAGGCTTCATTATATTGAGATGCTTTCCTTCTATTCTTAGTCTGTTGAGAGTTGTTTTTTACCATGAAAATATGTTGAATTCTGTCAGATGTTTTTTCTGTGTCTGTTGAGATAATCATGTGGGTTTAAAAAAAATCTTTCATTCTTTTAATGTGGTATATCACATTTATTCATTTGCATATGTTGAATCAGCCTTACATCCCAGAGAAAAATCCCACTTGATTGTTACAATGAATGATCTTCTTAATGTGCTGTTGAATTTAGTTTGCTAATATTTGGTTGATGATTTTTGCATCTATATTCATTAGGGATATTGACATGGAGTTTTCTTTTGTACTGATATCTTTCTATAGCTTTGGTATCACAGTAATGCTAGCCTCATAAAATAAGTCTGGAAATGATCCTTTTTTAATTTTTTTTTTTTTTTTTTTTTTTTTTTTAGAGTCCAACGGCTTTTATTAGGTTTGTCTCCTATACCATGAATTCATAGGGAATAGATTCTGGCAGCTCAAGGTCCTTTCTTTGCTTCTCACAGGTGTGCTATACCTATTACGCCATGAATTCACAGGGAACAGGTCCCAACACCGCAGGCTCCTTTCTGTCGCTTCTCACAAAGTGTGAAGCACCTATTATGCCATGAATTCATAAGGAATAGGTTCCAGCAACTCGGGCTCCTTTCCATTGGTTCTCACAAAGTGTGCTTCTCTGGGTGGAGCAGGCTGTCGCTTCAGTTGAACCCAGGTACCTTTCTCTTTGGCTTCCTTCTTTTTCTGATCATTTTCCTTCACACGCTTCAGGAAGCTATCTCGGCTCTTAGAGTGCTTAATGTGCTCGATACGTACATTAATCCTCTTGGCAAGAATCTTGCCCTTAACTTGTTTATTTACAACAATTCCAACAGCATGCTGTGTAACGTTGTAGACTCTTCCAGTTTTGCCATGGTAACATTTGTGGGGCATGCCTTTTTGAACAGTACCCATTCCCTTGATGTCTACAATATCACCTTTCTTGTAGATTCGCATGTATGTGGCCAAAGGAACAACTCCATGTTTTCTAAAAGGCCTAGAGAACATGTATCGGGTGCCTCTCCTCTTTCCCTTTGTGTTCGTCATTTTGGCGAATTACTGGAAGATGGCGGCTCCAGCCGAAAGGAAGGCCTTTTTTAATTTTTTAAGAGTTTGAGAAAGATTGGTATAAATTCTCCTTTAAGTGTTTGGTAGAATTTATCAGTGAGGTGTCTGGTCCTGAGCTTATTTTTGGAGGAACATTTTTGGTTACTGACTCAATATCCATACTAGTTATAGATAGGTTCATACTTTCTATTTTTGCATAATTCAGTTTTGGTAGGTTGTATATTTCTAAGAATTTATTCATTTCTTCTATGTCATCCAGTTTGTTACTGTACAATTCCTAATAATAGTCTCTTATGATCCTTAGTATTTCTGTGGTATCAGTTGTAATGTCTCCTCTTTAATTTCTGATATTATTTATATGAGTATTTTCTTTTGTTTTTCTTGGTCAGTCTAGCTAAATGTTATTGATTTTATTTATCTTTTTGAAAAACCAACTCTTAGTTTTATTCTTTATTTCTACTCTAACCTTTTTTTTTTTTTTTTTTTGAGACAAAGTCTGGCTCTGTTGCCTGGGCTAGAGTGCCATGGTGTTAGCCTAGCTCACAGCAATCTCAAACTCCTGGGCTCAAGCAATCCTGCTGCCTCAGCATCCTGAGTAGCTGGGGCTATAGGCATGCACCACCATGCCCAGCTAATTTTTTCTATATATTTTTAGTTGTCCAGATAATTTCTTTCTATTTTTAGTAGAGACAGGATCTCACTCTTGCTCAGGCTGGTCTCAAACTCCTGACCTTGAGTGATCCTCCTGCCTCAGCCTCCCAGAGTGCTAAGATTTCAGGTGTGAGCCACCATGCCCTGCCTGCTCTAATCCTTATTGTTTCCTTTCCTCTGCTGTTTTGGGGTTTAGCTTGTTCTTCTTTTTCTATTTCCTTCAGGTGTAAAGTGAGATTGTTTATTTGAGATCTTTCTTGTTTTTAAATGTAACCATATATCCCATAACTTCCCTCTTAATAGCACTTTTGCTGCATTCAAAAAGTTGTGTGGTCTTTCTGTCTTTTGGACATAGGGATCTCTGGCTATGAATTTTTCTCTCGGGATTACCTGAGCTATATCCCACAGATTCTGATAACTTGTGTTCCCTTTATCATTTAGTTCAAAGAATCTTTTGATTTCCATCTCAGTTTCCTCCTTGACATGACTATCATTCAGAAGTAGGTTGTTTAGTTTTCATACTTTGTGCATAGTTGAGTGTTTTTCTTGGAGTTGATTTCTAATTTTATTCCACTGTGGTCTGAGAAGATACAAGGTATAATGTCTATTTTTTAAAATTTGTTTGAGACATGTTTTGTGGCCTAGGATGTGATCAGTCTCAGAGAATGTCCCATGAGCTGATGAGAAGAATGTATATCAGGTGTTTTTTGGGAAGAATATTCTGTAAATATCTGTTAGATCCATTTGTTCTAAGGGGAAAAATTGAAAGCATTCCTGCTTAGAACTGAAATCCGACAAAGTTGCCCTCTATCACCATTTCTATTAGACATACTGCTGGAAGTCTTATAGCAATCAGATAAGAGAAGGAATCAAGGGTATCCAAATTGGGGCAGAAGAGGTTAAACTAGCACTTTTTGCAGATGATATGATCTTATATCTACAAAACCACAAAAATTCTGCCAAGATATTATTGGAATTTATCAATAAATTCAGCAAAGTCTCAGATTACAAAATCAAGTACAGAAATCAGTAGTATTCATATATGCTAGCAACAATGAAGCTGAGAACCAAATCAAAGACTCAATACCCTTACAATAGCAACAAAGAAAATAAAATACCTAGGCATTTATTTAACTAAGGAGGTAAAAGACTTCTACAGGAAGAACTACCAAACACTGAGGAAGGAAATAGCAGAGGACACAAACAGAGAGAAAACCATTCCATGCTCATGGATTGGCAGAATCAACATTGTTAAAATGTTTGTACTACCCAAAGTGATCTACAGATTCAATGCAATCCCTATTAAAATACCAACATCATTTCCTTTCGGTTCTAGAAAAAATAATTCTATGTTTCATATGGAATCAGAAAAGACCCTGTAGAGCCAAAGTGATCTTAAGCAAAATGAAGAAATTGAGAAGCATCAGGTTATCAGATTTCAAGCTATACTAGAAGGCTATAGTAACCAAAATATCGTGGTCCTGGCACAAAAACAGAGACATATATCAATAGCACCGGACTGAGACCCAAATATAAAGCCATCTCATATTGCCATCTGATTTTTGACCAGGCAGACAAAACCATACACTGGGTAAAGAATCCTTATTCAATAAAGTGTGCTGGGAAAATTGGATAGCCATATGCAGAATACTGAAATAGGATCCACACTTCTCACTCTTCACAAAAATCAATTCACAATGGACAAAAGACTGAAACCTAAGGCATGAAACCATAAAAATTATAGAAAAAAATGTTGAGAAAACTCTTCTAGATATTGGACTAGGCAAAGAATTTATGAAGAAAACTACCACAAAGCAATCACAGCAACAACAAAAATAAACAGATGGGACTTGATCAAATTAAAAAGCTTCTGCACAGCCAAGGAAACTATCATTACAGCGGATAGACAACCTACAGAATGGGAGAAAGTATTTGCATGTTACACATCTGATAAAAGGCTGATAACTAGAATCTATAAAGAACTCAGGGAAATCAGCAAGAAAAAAATCAAACAATCCCACTAAAAAGTGGGCAAAGACATGAACAGAAATTTTTTCAAAGAAGATAAACTTATGGCCCATAAACATATGAAGAAATGCTCAGCATCTCTAATCATCATGGAAATGCAAATCAAAACTACAATGAGATATCACTTAACTCCAGTGAGAATGGCTTTTATAAAAAAGTCCCCAAAAATAAGTGTTGGCGTGGATGCAGAGAGATAGGAACACTCATACATTGCTAGTGGGACTGCAAAATAGTACAATCTCTACGGAAAGTAATATGGATACCTCAAAGAACTAAAAGTAATACTAGCATTTAATCCACCAATCCCACTACTGTGTATTTACCCAAAGGAAAAAAAGACATTCTATAAAAAAGACATCTACACGTGAATGTTTATAGCAGCACAATTCACAATTGCAAAGATGTGGAAATGGCCCAAGTACTTGTGAATACATAACTGAATTAATAAAATGTGGTATATGTATACCATGGAGTACTACTCATCCATTAATAAATAGTGAACTAACACTTCTTGTATTAACCTGGATGGAACTGAAGACAATTCTTCTAAGTGAAGTATCACTAGAGTAGAAAAACAAGCACCACATGTACTTACCATTAAATTGGAACTAATCGATTAACACTTATGTGCACATATTTAAATAACATTCATTGGAAATCAAGGAGGTGTGGGAGAAGTGGGGTTGGTTAATTCACATCTAATGGGTAAAATGCACACTGTCTGGGGAATGGGTACACTTGTAACTTTGACTCAGACAGTGCAAAGGCACTATGTAACCAAACTGTTTGTACCCCCATAATGTTCTGAAATAAAAAAAAATTAAAAAGAAACAAAGCAACCCAGAAGTGTATGTTTAATTTCCACATATTTGAAAATTCTTCAGTTTTCCTTTCCTTTATTATTTATTTCTAGTTTAATTCCATTGTGGTTGGAAAGGTACCTGGTATGATTTCAAAATTTTAATTTTGTTAAAACTTATTTTGTAACCAAATGTGATTTATACTGAAGAATATTCTGTAGGCACTTAGGAAGAATGTATATTCTTTTGCTGTTGAATGGAATGTTCTCTATAGGTCTGTTAAGTCCATTTGATTTATAGTGTTGTTTAAGTCCACCATTTCTTTGTTAATTTTCTGTCTGATTGATCTTCCATTCAATATTGAAATTGAAGTATTTAAATCTCTTACTATTATTGCATTTCTGTCTATTTCTCCCTTCAGTATTGTCAATGCCTGTTTTATATATTTAGGTGCTCTCATATTGGGTGCATAAATATTTATGATTGTTATATCTTCTTGGTGAATTGGCCCTTTTATCATTGTATCATGTGCTTTTTGTTTCTTGTGATAATTTTGCCTTAGTATATTTTGTGTGAGATAAATATAACCACTCTTGCCATTTGGGGGTTACAATTTTCATGAAATATCTTTTTCCATTTCTTTTTTCAGCCTTTGTCCTTAAATACCATGACTTTCCTATAGACAGCATATAGTTGGTTTTTTAAAATCCATTAAACATTAAGGCTATAGTTAGTTTTAATACATTTGTCTTTTAACTTTTATACTACAATTAAAAGTGATTTATTATCATAACAGCAATATAACATTCTATATTAATCTATATATTTACCTTTAAAAACAGGTTTTATATTTTCTTATGCTTTTGTGTTGCTATATTACATCCTTTCATTTCATCTTGAAGAACTCCTTTTAGCATTTATTGTAAAGCTGGTCTAGTGGTAATGACCTTTCTCAGCTTTTCTTTGTCTAAGAGAGTCTTTATCCCTTCTTCATTTCTAAAGGACAGCTTTGCCAGGTACAATATTCTTGGATGACAATTTTTTCCTACATCACTTTGACTATATTGTCCCATTGTCTCCTGGCCTGCAAAATTTCTGCTGAGAAACCTGCTGAAAGTCTTATGGAGTTTCCTGGTGTGAGACAAATCACTTTTTCTTGTTGCTTTCAAATTTCTCTTTGTCCTTGACTTTTGACAATTTGATTATAATGTGTCTTTTTGTGAATTTCTTTAGGTTTATGTTATTTGAGATCCTTTGGGCTTCCTGGATCTGGGTGCATATTTTCTTCCTCAGATTTGAAAAGTTTTCTGCCAGTATTTCTTCAAATAAGCTTTCTAGTCCTTTCTTCTCCTTCTGAGAGTCTCATAGCATATATATTGGTCCACTTGATGATGTTTTGTAAATTCCTTAAGCTTTCTTTAAACTTGACATTCTTTTTTTGTTTTTGCTCCTATGACTCAAGTATTTTCAATGACTTGTCTTTGTGTTTTTCATCCATCTTTTCTTATGCTTTATCTAGTCTGCTATTAAACCTATCTAGTGAATTTTTCAGTTTGGTTATTGTTTTCTTCAGCTCCAAAATATATATTTAGTGCTTTTTAAATATTTCCTATGTCTTTGTTGAAATTCTCACTTTGTTCATGTATTGTTCTCCTAACCTTAGTAAGAATATTTATGATGATTATTTTGAATGCTCTGTCAGGTAAATCACATATCTCTGTTTCATTACAGTTGGTTTCTGGGGATTTATCTTGTTCCTATTTTAAAAAATATTTTCTTATTTCTTCACTTTCCTTGACTCTGTTGGTGTCTGCACACTAGGCAAAACAACTTCCTGTCTTCAGAGACTGGACTCTTACAATAGAGATTCCTCACCGATCAACTCAGCCAGAAATTCTGGGGACCTCTCAGACCTTTGTGCTTGCCCAACCTGCTTTCTTTGGTTTTAGTGGCTCTTATGCATCTATAGTAGGCCACATCCGATCAGTGCTCTAAGGAAAAAGACAGTTCTTTGGAAAGCCTTGAGAAAGCATGGACTATTATATGCTCTATCCACCTGTTTTTCTTTCAAGGGATAAACTAGAATCTTGTTTTTCAGCACTCTGTGCTAAAACTGGGTTGGGGGTAGGGGATTGTAGCAACTAGTTGCATGCTAAATCCAACCACTAACTTTGCTATCACTGGCTCCCATGTGGCTAGAGTATGCGAGATACCAACAGTGCTCAGGGACAGGCAAAATAGAAGGCAATCCTTTGGGCAAGGCTTAGAAATGTTGGGGTATTGTATACATGCCCCAACTTTTCCCTTTCCTAAGAAATTTGGATCTAGCATTTTTCATCCATTAGCTTTGTGTTGAGCTAGGGGGAGGGCTTATGGTGATTGCCAGTCCAAACTGCCATCTTTGTTTTCAAGAGCCCCTAAGGTGTAATTAGATTATGCCAGGTTCCATCAGTGCTTTACACCAGAAAGAACAGAAGCCACTCCTCTCATAATCTCACTGAAAAAGTTGGGGCGTTGGACTCATGGTCTCACTCTTGTCCTCCTCAGGGAAAATCTGGGAGCTGAGGGGTTTTATTCTGATCATATATCACTGTGCTGGGGCTAAGGATCCTGATAAGAAGGTGTCTGGAATTTCCCTAGCTGGTTGGATATGGCTGATTTTGCACTTGCCCAGGGTTTAGAAGCCTCTGAACTATTTTATGGATTTCTCACAAAGGGAATTTGTTTGTGAATTGAATGGGTGTGTTCATGTAGAGCAGGAGGCTCCAGGGCTTCTATTCAGCTAGATGCTAAAGTCATTCTGCTCCTTCCTCCCTCCCCATTTAAAAAATTTACTTTTATTCTACCTAAAATAGATAGTGCTACCAGAAGGGGGGGGGGTTGTAACTCAATCCTAAAATATGATGCCTTAGGTCAGGGCAGAAGTTCTCAAAGTGTAGTGATGGACCCTTGGGGGTTTCCGATGCTCCTTCGGTGGTTCCACAAGGTCAAAACAATTTTCATAATAATGCTAAGACCATATTTGTTTGCTTTTTTTCACTCTCAGTCTCTCCCAAATATACAGTGACATTTTTCACAAGATACATAGGATCTCATAGCAGACTGAATGCAGGAGCAGAGGTTAGAGTTTAGCTGAATTTTATCTCTTTAGATATTAAGAACTTTATAACAATTTTTAAAAGTAAGCATTTTATGAGCCTTACTAACTAGCAATGTAGGCAAAGGCACTGTATACAAGAACAGCAAACCCATAATGGGTTCCTTACACATGGAGTGGCTGAGGAAAGAGACTAGCTAACATCCTATTCACATGGTTATTAAGATCCTCCTTTGGTATGGATGCTGTATATTGGGTATTAACATGAATGCAAATATCTGTACACTTAATGCTTAAGAGATTGGACACTAGGCTCAGACGGCCTGTGTTTGAATCTTGAAAAGTGTCTCTCATTAGCTGTATGACCTTAGTATTTGCTTTATCTTTTCTGAAACTTAATTTTGTATGACCTTAGTATTTGCTTTATCTTTTCTGAATCTTAATTTTTTGAACTATAAAATAATATGAAAAAATTATCCTTTATCTCTTAGGCTTGTCATGAAGATTAAATGATATGATAAATATAAAGTGATTAGAATAATGCCTGGCATATAAAAATACTTGTATATGATATTTTAATAACTATATGTTATTATTTTTTCTTGAGTGCCTATTATGTTTCAGGCTCTCTACTGTGTGGTGATAGTCAAATGCTTGCAAAAGAGGTTTTCTTTATAAGTACTATTTTCTGGATTGGTAACCAAACTTATTATTTGTAATTATTCAAGAGATTTGTTTTGGTTTAATAAAAGCACTCTAAAATTGCTGATATTATTTTTTTATAAATTTTCTGTATTTTTCATGTTATTATAACTTTCTAGCACCCCATAAACAAAATTCAAGCTGTAGTATTATGACTACATGCTTAGTCTATATTCTAGAAGATCCTATTCAGGATTATGTCTATTAAATGAGAAATGCTTAGATGCATTAAAAGTTATATAGTTAGCTTTTTGCCTTTTTATTTGAAATTGGCTAGGCTATAAAAGTTATGTTCTAATCTAACAATTATATGCTAATAAATCTCCATGACAAATCTACTTTACAGGTTAACAAACTTTCTTCAATGTGATTTATACTTTTTCAAATACATGCTGCATACTGCTTACAATTCTTTAGTTTTTTTTTTTTTTATTCACCATTATTTTCCTCATAGGTTCAGCTTTTGGTTTTTAACAAAAATAATTATAATCTCTATAATCTTGAACTTTTGAATTTTTCCCTTACATTTCTTCCTAGGTCCTATACATATCTAGATTTTACACCTGTATTTGGTCTTTAGGCTGGGGAAATTTCAAAGAGGTAGATGCCTATGTGGAGGTATCTTAATGTTGATAACTATATTTTAAAAAGTAAGTGTTTTATGAGCCTTTGTCCCTAGATTCTGGGAGGTAGCCTCTAAATTCTTGGAATATCCTGAGAGATAGAAATATCTTTGTTATTCCTGATGGGCCCCTCAGACCACACCTAATGAGATTACTCAGGTGGGGCCACCCATACTGGATAGTTGTAGGGAGGGGGCTGCCCATGCTATTAAGATCAACAATATAATATAGGGTGAAAACTTTGAGTCATGTGGCATCAGTTGATTTATAGACTTAGTTCAACTATTAATATATTGCCCATGAATCAACAAATCATAACTCAAGAAAAACTCTGGACACTGAAGCTCAGGTAAGTTTCTTAGGTTGGCATCATTTTGTGTGTATCATCACACATCAATACCAGGAGAATAATGTGTCCTGTGAAAGCTTGCCCCATGCATCTCTTTCTTTGGCTGATTTTAGTGTACTCTTTCTTTGTAATAAACATAACCATGAATATAACAGGTTTCAGTGAGTTCTATGCGTCTTTCTAGCAAATTATCAAAACTGAGGGGGTTTTTGGAAAACCCTCAGACTTGCAATTGGTGTCAAAAGTGAGAATGGTCTTGTGTGGATTCTTCCCTCTAATTCTGTAGTTAAACACTAACTTCTTGCAGTTGGGGTCAAATATCTTGGGCAGACTTGGAAGTCCAGAGAACTTTGCCCTTAATCTTGCCATTTGCTAACGCCAGGTATATACTCTATTATGTTTGAAGATTTCCAAATTCCCTTTATGAATAAATAGGCATCTCAGCCTCACCTTGTGGGATAAGGGGTCTGAGAATTGGCCTTAAGCATGGGTGGTTGTTAGTTTTACTATTGGGCTACAGAAATGGAGGCGAAGATAAGTGAAAAATAATGTTCAGGGCTGAAAAAAGATTTAAAAGTTGAAAAGAGAGTCTAATAAGGGTTAGGCAAAAGTGATAAAATCACGAATGAGCTAAAGATGCAAAAGGACAACAATTTGAGGGACCTGAAATTACAGTATTTTTACCGAGTCCACTGGAAGAGTGGACACACATTGGAAGAGCCCACACATTGGTTTCTTACCCTGTAGAGTAAGAGTTATCAAAGTAGGGAAGTCCAAATGAAGTTTCTGAAACTTTCCTCCTCTTTTCCCTCATACTTCTAGCAAAAATAATAAATAAAAATGTATTGCATCCTACATGGTCATGAAGGATTAATGCCACACTTAGATCTGTAAAGGATGCAGGGGTAATAATCCACATCCTGTCTTCATTTTAGTCACCAGTCTGGACTTTTAAAAAACCCACATAGGTTCTAGTTAAATGCAGTAGACTCCTGCAAACACGACCCATTACAGATGCTATGTCAGACGTGATATCTTGTCTAAAGCAGACATACATATTCTCAAGACCATGATCTGCTGAATGAGTTCTTTTCCATCCTTATCAGAAAGAATAAGAAGTAGTTTGGGCTTCACATAGGATGGTCAATGATCATTTACAGTCTTTTCCAAAGGCTATTTAATTGTTTTTACATCTTTCATAATATGGTATAAAGAGACCTAAGCCATGTGGACATTCTGCAAATCATGATGATAATCCACTGTGTTGATGACATCATATTCATTGCTCCAGATGACCAAGTAGTGGCAAGTGCTTTGGAGGCTGTAGTAAGACTATACATTCCAGAAGTGAGATGAAGATTACTCAGGGCTCAACCATATCAGTGGAGTTTTTAGGGATCTAGTGCTCTGGGCATGCTGTGGCATCCTCTCAAAAGTAAAAGATAGCTTATAAATTGTTGTATATCATACTCTTTGCCACTTGGGAAAAAACAAACCAACCACAATATATTAATATATTCAGCCCCTTGAGGTTATAGAGGCAGCATATTCTTCACTTGGAAATGTCCTCACTTATTTACTAGTGACAAGAACGGCTGCCAGTTTTGAGGAGAGCCCAGGACCAATCACAGGAAAGGACTAATCAACAGATCCAGGCATGGTTCAAGCAGCCCTGCTGCTTAGGCCACATGACAGGGAAAACTTTATGATATTAGCAGTACTTATGGTGGGAAAAAATGTCTTGTATAATTTATGACCAGTTCAATAGGAGAATCACAATGTAGACCTCTAGTGATTTTGCAAAAAACTATACAATTTGAAAATCAGCTGATGTTGTGCTGCTAGACCGTGGTAGGAACGAACTGGCCATGTAACCGGAGCTAACAATCATGAGCTGGGTCCCTTAGTCCCAGCAAGCTATCAGGTGGAGTAGGCCTTACAGAACTCTACTGTAAGATAAAAGCTGCACATCTACAATTAGGAGCAGAGGGCACAAGAAAACTGCATATGAGAAGATAACCCAGATCTCATGCCATTTACCATGGTTGCACTGTGGCCTCTCTCTCAGTTCACACTTAATGGACCATGGAGGTTTACAAGTGACCAGTTGATGGAAAAGGAAAAAGGCCAAGCTTGATTCCCAGGATGGTTAGTTGGATATGTAGGTACAAGTAAAAGATGAAATATGGCTGCACTGTAGCTTTTCTCATGGGAGGCTCTCAAAGAGAAAATGATGAAGGGAAATGCTCCCAATGGTCAGAGCTTCCTGTAGTGTACTTGGTCATCCAGGAAAAAAAAATAGGGCAAGGCAACAATATACACAGACTCATTGCCAGTAGCAAATGGCTTGACTGTTTGGACAGGGGCCTGGCAGGAGGAAAATTGGAATATTGGGGACAAAAGGGGAAAAGTACATGTATTGTCTTATGGCTATGGGCTCTGACAGTGGAGAAATTTGTTTTAAATATTAATACAGATCAAAGAGCATCTCCATGGAAGAGGCACTAAACAACTAAGTTCACAGAATAACTTGACTAGTTGAGACAAACCAGTGTTTGTCATTGGCCTCCCCAGGGCTAACCCAGTAGACTCAGAAATAGAGCAGCACAGCAGCGGAGCCCAAAGGCTTTTTGCTGTTTGCATGAACCCAAAGGCATGGGATCCCACCCACTGGGGCTGATCTGGCTGCTCCGCTGTCAATACCCACCTGTCAATTCACCGTCATTTTGAAGAATGATGTTCTTGATACAGACATATATTTTGGTTACGGATTTACTTTTTCTTACTACTGGATTTTAGCTAGCAACATTATCTGAGGGCATATAAAGTATTTGATTCACCAACAGGGACTCCTGCATAGCGATGCCTCAGACTAAGGAATCCATACTACAAACAAGCTGCACTACCAGGTACATGACCATGGGATGCGCTAGTTCTATCATACACCACACCACCTAGAAATTTCTGGCCAGATAGGGCAATGGGAAGCTAAAGCTGAACACCAGCTTGCGGATGATACTCTGTGAAGATAGCGTACCGTCTTCTAGGACACGTTATATGCACTTTACATCAATGATCACTGTGCGATGCCGAGATGTGTCTGAGACTGAAGGTGTGGAAGAGTTATCCCACTTAACGTCACTCTCAATGACCCACTTGGGGAATCTGGGCTTACTGTTTTCACAGCTCTTGGCTCTATGTGTCTGGAAGTCCTGGTTCCCAGGGAGCAACGTCTTCTACTCTGATGAAGGAGTCTCATTTAAAATTAATTCCTATAAATTGTTGCCTGTTAACTTTTGGTTCCTCTTGCTAAGGACATATGGACAAGGAAAGGATTCAGCATAGTAGGAGGGTGACTAGCTCTGATCATCAGGAGAGAGGACTGCTGTACACCATAGTGGCTGCCCCCAGAGGTGTCTCGATATTCCCCTGGCTGATTTTGATGGTAAATGGTGAAATGCCCCTTTAAAGGCCTGAGAAGGGCATGCAGAGAAGAGGCTCTGATCTCTCAGGTGTGAGGGTCTAGATCAGCAGGTGTGCTAGCTGGGGAAAGGGGTATCAAGAAAGGATTGTCAAGGTCGGAGACAATGGGTGTCAACTGTGGCTATGGGGCCAGCTGCGGCAGTGGTGCTCTTTGTAGTCCATTTCATTAACCTTCCTCTTGCAATTTCCCCAGGAATAAGAGACCAGCCTGAATCCCAGAGAAACTGATCTCACAGAGGCATGGACTTATTTCACACGGCAAATGGATCTTCGTGGCTCAGGGGATGGACTGTAGTGAAGTCTGTGGTCTCTTCTTCAGGACAGATACACTTATTCCATCAGCTGCCTAGAAGATTGGCTGCTAACAGCCCATGTCTGTGTCCTTCTCTTAGAATATCCTTGACCCATGGGGGCAGCCTTGTCTGATGGCCAGCCTCCTTCCCAGGGGCATCTTATAACCAGTGACTAGTGGATTTGTGGTTACAGAGTGGCTCCTGATCTCACTTCAGCACCAGTCGGAAGGGCCGTCCAAGATTTAGGTCTCCCGTGGAACTGGCTGATGCCTCTGTTGCAGCTGCGTTGCGATTCCACTTTTCCCTCTCCACACTCCTGCTTCCCTCACTCTCATACAGATATTGTTCCAGAGAATAAGCCATTAAATCTCCTGTATGCAAATCTCCAACTCAGAATCTATTTTATAGAAAAATCTGATCAGAGATAGTAGATATGTAAATATTTCCATAGAAATACACCAGACTTTACTGATGCTTGTCTTGGGTAATGGGATTTTGGACGATTTCAATTTTCTGTTTTCTATTGTTCTGCTTTTCCAAGTTTTTCTACAATGGTCATCTATTACTGTCATGATCAGAATAAAACAATAACTGCTGTAAGGTAAAAAAAAAAACTAGATGGAGGAGTAATGTTTCTGAAGTCAGAAAATTTAGGCTCAAATATTGGTTGTGTAGCTTTTGTCAAGTCATTTAGCAGTTGTTCTGTAACTCAGTTTCATATTCTGTAAGAAAGATGTGGATCGTCATTATTACACAGCTTAGATTTGCTTTGAGGAGGAGCATAATGAATATAAAACACTCAGACGAACTGTAATGTTCTACAGAGATGTTATTTGTTTCTGATTTTATTATCTCTTAGAACTGTTTCCTACTGCTTTTATTTTTATGTGTTAGTACCAAATGAGAGTGATGCTAGCTTAAAGAACCAAGACAGTCACTATATGCATCTTATTTACCTTTTAAGTAAAGATTTGAGCTGGAACAATTCCCTTAGTCAGACTGTAGCCTGATCAAACTTTGACGTCCTTTATAGCGTAAAGAAGTAAATATCTTGTTTGAGTTCTGCAACAATTCTATATATATGATTACATATGGTTCTCAAAGCCAGAACACTTGATGCCTCCAAAATAAATCTCAAGGCATTTCTCACACTGTTGGGACATAATACATGAATGTTTCATGAGACTGGGCACAGTGGCTTATGCCTGTACTCCTAGCACTCTGGGAGGCTGAGGTGGGAGAATCGCTTGAAATCAGGAGTTCGAGACCAGCCTGATCAAGAGTGAGACCCTGTCTCTACTAAAACTAGAAAAAAATTAGTTGGGCATGGTGGTGCACACCTGTAGTCCCAGCTACTCTGGAGGCTGAGGCAGGGGGAGAGCTTGAGCCCAGGAGTTTGAAGTTGCAGTGTGCTATGATGATGCCACTGCACTCTGGCCTGGGTGACACAGTGAGACCCTGCCTCAAAAACTATCTAACTAAATAAAAATAATTAAAAAGAATGTTTTATGAAGTATTCTGCTTTTACCCAACTTCCCAAAAGAATTATTTTGCTGTGAGATCTAGCAAGGTTGGGACACTTTGGGTCTTATTTATGGGAGTCTTTACATTTCTCTAGGCAGCAGCACAAGCACATGCATATGCAGTTAATAAAATCCCGCCTGCCTCCAAAGCTGGAAAGCATCTGTTCCCTGCTGCTGAAGGAATCATTCTCAATTGAAATTTGTGATAATTACCTGAAGAGTCAACCCTGTTCTATAGTTAAATTAGTCTGGTTTGGGTTAAAACTAATTTGAAAAGATAACATGCATTTCTATAATATCTCTAGCACTTGACTAAATAATTTTCCTTTCTGTGGTGGGTGGTAGAAGCATGTCTAATAAAAGGCTTAATTGAGACTAAAGCTGATGAGGTCCTATTTTTACACTAGTTATTCGTTACCTGCAGTGGGGATTTGTGTTAACAGAGAACTGTAATAAATTTAGAAGAAACGTGGCCCTTGCACAGATATGTGATTAACAAGTATGCAGAGTCCCAAATGCAGAATTCTGGGAATTACTATTTGGGAAAATTTCATATAGAAAATGGTTAGTAAGAGTTTGTAGACAAAAGAAAAAGTTACTGCTTTGGTGGTGGAGTCTTCTTCTTAGGAAAACTTTTAGGATGGGAAAAACAAATATCCTTTCTACCCTAAACTAGCAAATTCTCAAGGCCAATATAGAAAGAGACAATTTGTGGGGGTATCTATTATTCTCATAGGAAAGGAGATACTCCTTTGCCACAGGGCTATCATATTTCCTGATAGCAGGAACTATTTATTCCATATGACTTTTTTTAATTTTTTAAATTATTTATGTATTTATTTTTATTTCAGAGTATTAGGGGACAACAAATGCTTTGGTTACATAAATTGTCTTTGCACCGCCCAAGTCAGAGCTACAAGGGTGCCCATCCCCCATACAGTGTGCCCTGCATCCGTTAATTGTGAATTTACCCATCCCCTCCTCCCCGTCCTACCTTCCAACACACACCCTGTGAATGTTAGTTCTCTTATCCAGTGACTTTCGGTGGCATCTAATATATTGTTTTATTTACATAGTGTATTAGGGATGAGGTTAAAAGGAGTAAGAAATAAGACGGCCAAGTCTGATGAAAAAGACAGATGCCATCTTGATAAAAGTATAAAAATCAGGTCCAGAAGAGGGACAGATTTTCACTTTCTGTAACTAAAATTTCAATTTTTAAAATAGTTTTACTAATATATAATTGTCATAAAATGAACTGCACATATTTAAAGTTTACAATTTGTTAATTTTGACATATCTAAATGTTTATACACATCCATGAAACATAATGGCCATATATGTCATCCCCCAAATTTCCTTGTGACATTTTGTAATTCCTTTCTCCCTCCTGTCCCCTGCTCTGTCCCCTGCTCTGTTTACTGCTCTGCTTTTTGTAACTATAGATTAGTTTGCATTAACAAGTAGTTTATATAAACTATAGACTTTGATGGAAATTTTGTTTGTTTCATAAACTTACACCTCATTTTTCCTATTTTTTTCCTTTACAAAGAAAAGAAAATGCTAAAAGGAGCAGTATGATGAACTTAAGTCTAACCCACACAAGAAGTGAACAGTCAAGTTGGAGATATCATGGGAGAAAGTTGACTTGTTGACTTATCCTCACTGAGTGTGTTATAACCTAGTCAAACAAGTTTTTAGACTTTAGGAAAATAGATTTCAAGAAGTTTCTGTATCTAGTATATTATTGAGGGAATGTATATTTTTGATGTGAGGTTGGATTAAGTTATGTGTGAATTCCCATTCAACTCTAGATTCTATGATTTGATAACAATACAGATTATTATCCACTTCTTGGAGGTTACCTACTGGTTAATGTACCTTTGATTAGCATCGCAGATAGATGCTGAATATCTTTAACTATTTTAAGAAAACGAAATAATAATCATTAGGTATTATTCAATATAACAAATATGATAATTATAAAAGTATAAAGTGAAGGGTTCCTTGAATCATGGGAGCTTGTATTTTACCTACTTCTGTAACCCTGGGCATTTTCCTCAACTCTTGGTGCCTGATTCCTCCTTATTAAATGGGAAACACAGTCTAGATCCTCAGCACTGGACCAAAATTTTAAAGTTAAGTGAGAGAACAGGAGTGAAAATACTTTGAGATATACACAGAGGTATATAAAATCCTTACTATAAATAATTTAATTACTTCCTGGCTTTGCTCAATGCTTTTTTTTCCTATAAAAATACATTTATTTATTTATTTTTTATTTCAGATTATGGGGATACAAATGTTTTGGTTACATGGATCGCTTTTGTATTGCTTGAGTCAAAGTTATAAGTGTGTCCATCACCAAGATAGTATACATTGTATCTGTTAGGTATTATTTCACCCATTCCCTCCTTCCCCCCTCCTGCCTTATTTCCATTGAGTTTTACTTCCATCTGTGCACATGAGTGCTGATTGGTTAGTTCCAACTTAATAGTGAGTACATGTGGTGTTTGTTTTTCCATTCTTTTAATACTTCATGTAGGAGAATGGTCTCCAGTTTCATGCAGATTGTTGCAAAAGGATTAATTTATGTTTTTAATGGCTGAGTAATACTCCATAGTATACATATACCACATCGTATTAATCTATTCATGAATCAATGGGCATTTGGGTTGATTTTACTTCTTTGCAATTGTGAATTGTGCTACAATATACATTCTAGTGCAAATGTCTTTTTCATAAAATGGACTTTTTTTCCTTTGGGTAAATAGCCAGCAGTGGGATCGTTGGATGAAATGGTAAGTCTACTTTTAGTTCTTTGAGGAATCTCCATACTATTTTCCATAGAGATTACACTAGTTTGTAGCCCCACCAACAACGTATAAATGTTCCTTTCTTTCCACATCCATACCAGCATCTCTTATTCTTTTGGGACTTTTTGATACATTCTCACTGGGTTAGGGAATATCTCACTGTGGTTTTAACCAATTTGGTACTGCACTCACCAGCTGCAAAACCTTGCCCACAGCCGGCACTCATAGTCCACACAATAGTTTGTGCTGTGCATTGACAACGAATCCGTATTGCTCTTGTGTGATGAGGAAAGCTTTAAAGCACTGAAAGCTTGTTTTACTTTACAGGCAGCTTTATTCGTAATGTAAATCAGAATAGGTAACATATACATATATGTTTTACGTTATTTTTAAATGTTCACAATTTTATTTGATAAATGAAAAATTAGAGAAGTCGTATCACGGCTGTCGGCTAAAGTCACTTGATCTGTGGCTATTGACTATAGTCGAGGCTCTACCGAAGTGGTTAATTTGCATTTCTATGATGATTAGCAACATTGAGTGTTTTTTCATATGTTTATTGGCCATTAGTCTATCTTCTTTTGAAAAGCTTCTCTATATTTAACCAAGGAGGTGAAAGATCTCTCTACAAAGAGAACTAAGAATCACTGAGAAGGAAATTGCAGATGATGTAAACAAATGGAAAACAATCTCATGCTTATGGATCAGCAGAATCAACATTGTTAAAATATCCATACTGCCCAAAGTGATTTATAGGTTCAACACAATTCCCATCAGAACGCCAATGCCATTTTTTGCAGATCTAGAAAAAGAATTGCATGCTTTGTTTGGAGCCAGAAATGAGCCTGAATAGCTAAAGCAAACTTAAGCAAAAGGGGCAAATCCAGAAGCATCACTTTACCAGACTTTAAGCTATCCTACTTAATACAAAGCTATAGTAACCAAAGCAACATGGTATTGGCACAAAAATAGAGACATAGACCAATGGAACAGAACAGAGAACCCAGATATAAAACTATCCACATATTAGATCTTTGACAAAGCAGACAACAATATACACTGGGGAAAAGAATCCCTATTCAATAAATGGTATTTGGAGACACTGGATAGCTGCATGCAGAAGAATGAAGCAGGACCCCTATCTCCTGTCACTCACAAAAATTACTTCAACATAGATAACAGACTTAAATCTAAGACATTAAATCATAAGAATTCTAGAAGAAAATGTTGGAAAAATTCTTCTAGATATCTTCTAGAAGAAAATGTTGGAAAAATTCTTCTAGGGAAAGAATTTATGAAGAAGACCCCAAGGGCAATCACAACAACAATAAAAATAAATAAATGAGACTTCATTAAATTAAAAAGCTTCTGCACAGCCAAGGAAATAATCAACAGAGCAAATAAACAACCTACAGACTGGGAGAAAATATTCACATGGTATATATCTGATAAAAGGCTAATAACTAGAATCTACAAAGAACTCAAGCAAATCAGCAAGAAAAAAATCAAACAAATCCCCATTAAAAATTGGGCAAAAGACATGAACAAAAGCTTTTCAAAAGAAAATTGACTAATGGATGATAAACATATGAAAAAATGTTCAATGTTTTATTTGAATTTTCTGCTTCACAGTAAAAACTATCAGAGAGCATCAGAAGATATACTCAAATGGTTTTTAAAGGAAATATGGCTTGCATACACATTTAAAAATAATTATTCTAATATATAATACTGTGCTACAGTGAACCTATTACTCATGGGTCAAATAAGATATGAAATCAGAGGTCCCAAGGATACTCTTAATGGTCTCTGGGCTTATTACATAGTGCAACTTTGCACCTATCATGAACTGGGTTACCACACAAGCCTAAGGGAATGCATGGCAGTGCCAGTCCGTGGAAGGCCAGGTGCACAGGGGTGCTGGTGTTTCTATTGGCCACCTGATTGCATTGGCCATTTAGCTGGTCAGCATGTGCCAAACCCAGCATGTTCCAAACCTTGGTCTAACTGATCTGTGAGGAAGCATATACCCTGTCCTGTCTGGCTATTAATTTTTTGTCTTCTTGTAAATCACTGCTACCATGTGAGAAAAAATAGGCTTTTTAAATTTAGCTCTGTCCATGTGATTTTCCTTACTAATCTTATGTTTGAGAGATGTATAGAATTTTATTGGGGTAAGGAAGGGAACTACAGACAGATGGACTGTCAGGCTTGGTACATAAAAATGGATACGGAGACAGGACTGGTAATATCTTCTAGCCTCAAGGCATGTTCTTGAGTAAATTATTTAGAATTTACATATGAATGATCTCTTTGAGATCTGTTTTCCATCTGTGACCTGACAGCTTGTAGATGAACATTTAGTGTCTGTTTAAAAGGCCACTGTTTTACAATTGACACATGTTCATGTCAAATGACAGCTTAGATCTCCCCATTCTTTAAACTCCTCTAAATTCTCCTTACTAATGGCTAATGGTAGGACTTCTTTCTTGCATCTGCTTTATAAGAGTGATGATGCCTGTTACTGAAGGTCACTCAAAAGAGAATGTTTTAATACAATTTCTTGATGGTTACAGTTGTGTATATATATTCTGCATGTCTGCTGGTCTATTTCTCTTTTTCTGTATCTCTGTCTCATCTTCAAGCTTTGACATAATAACCCTTTTTACATGAAGCATATATGATTTAAGCTTGTACTATAATGTAAATAAGCATTTTTAAATTGTGTAGATAGGATGAGTCATTTTATATTTGGTTCATTTCAATATACTAGTCTGCACTGTGAACTGTTTAGATTTGGGGTAATTATGAACTTGGAATTCTTTGAGAAACAGTAAAAATATAAGACTCTGAGTTTAGCATTCTCCAAGAGAATATACTTGGTAGATTTATTTCATTGTTATGTTTTAATTAATGTCTTTTGACTGATTAATCACAAAAGAAACATACACTTTAAAAGTTTGATTATGTTGTTGAGGTTTCTAATTTTAACATTAATGTTGTCACTTATCTATTATTTTCTTCTTATTATAAAACTGTGTTCACATTAAAGTCATTTTTAAATAAAACAATCTCCTAATTTTGATAACTAAACACAATGTTCTAAAAATAGTACTTTTTAATCTTTGCTTTATGAGTAAACTTACATGGTTGTACTTTTGTATTCTGTTTAAGATTCCTATATTAGGAATATAATATAATAATAATATAAGAATATAAATAATAATGTTTCCACAATTATTGTCAATAACTACATAGCTTTCTGTTGTATATTGTATTATGACTTACTTTACTATTTTCTACCATCTTATTTTTATTGATTTTTTTATTTTGATAATGCTGTAATGGATATCTTTGTCTATATAGCTATTCTTTCTCTATTAAATTAGTATTTTATGACTTTCAAAAATTATCATTTTATAGCCAGGAATAGCCCAGAAATACATTTTTATAGTTCCACAATTAGATATAAATATGTTACTTTTGCCATATCATCAAAATTGCGCCAATAATTTAAACATCTTTTTCATTTTATCACATATAAAATTACATCTGAATGCCATTTTAATTTTCATTCCTTTGATCCAAGATTGAATATTTTTCAAAATTTTTGGAACTTTTTGTGTTTTATCAAGCATGAATTATCTCTAGGATATTGGATGTTTTGGGGACAGTTATATAAACTCTTTATTTTGTACAGGTGCTGCTACTTTTTTTTATACTTAAGCATTTTCCCAAATTGTTTTTTCTAGTATTTATTCTATTTTTCTTATTTTTAAAAATTATATAAATGTTTTGATAGTCAAATATGTCAATCATTTCTTTGTGATATTGTTACTGAAAAATAATTTATATTTCAGAAATTAATTTTATAGTTGATTCCAGAGCAGGAAATAAATTCATGTAAAAAATGTTTTTGTTCATGCAGTTAGAATCAGAATTGCTTATTAGGATAGTTTTCATCAGTCAGTTGGAAAATTTGAAAACAGAATAAAATGTTATGTTATAGGTATTTATGGACTGTTTAGTGGTTGAAGGTTAGAGCTGTTCCTTGGTACAGATGAATATTTGCTTTGTTCTTTGTTAGAAGCTGTGGGAACAGATTCATTTATCTAGACAGAAGGTAAAATACTGGAAGGCTATCAGAGGCTTAATGAATGTAGGGAAGCTGGACCCCAGGTTTGGAAAATGTGTAGGAACATGAGAACCTAGGAGGTTTGAGCAGTGGTACCACTGCCGAGATCCACCATGGCAACAGTCTGGTCCACTGCTGCTGCCAGGATAGAGGCTCTAGGTCTTTCTGGTAAGCACTAACTCCTAAGATTACAGAGCATGGGGAATTCTGTAAAATGGAGATCAGGTGCTGTCAGGAAGAGAACTTCAGATGTTGGACCACCCCAGATGGTAAGTGTTCACAAAAACACTTTTGCTTTTGTGATAGTCTCGTCTATCTTCAGATCCCAGTTTATTGCTCATGAAGGAATCATTAGATTCTCATCAACTGAAACACGTTAACAAAACTCCAGGGAAACTGGGCTTTCTCTTATTCCTACACTAATTTTTAAAGAGAAGATATAAATAGCTTAAGAATGTTGACCACTTATTCTGTCTTCTCTTTTTAATCTACTTGTTACTCCAGATAATTGCTAGATGTTCAATCTGAAGTTAGTTTCAGAGGTAGTGAAGATTATTATTTTAGGAGTTATTTCATTCTGTTCACTTTAGCACGTTGAAAATTTATTGTTTTCCACTTTTGGTGTGTTTCCATTTAGAGATCTAACTGGTTATTGTATGGCTACGGTAACAAATGCAGTCAGTCTTCACTTAATATAGGTAGGTTCTTGGAAACTGTGACTTTAAGTGAAAACAGGTACAGTGAACTATTTTTTTTCTTATCATTGGTATAATGAAATGACATTGAACAAAACATTATTCACAGACCTACCGTACATTGTTTTGTTTAAAGTTGCAGTTTTCAAGAACATATTAATGATGTTAAGTGAGGATTTACTGTACTACAAACTTAGTGCCTTAAAAACAACATATATTTTTTTATAGATCTGGAGCTCAGAAATGTAAAGTGGTTCTCTCTAGGTTAAAATTAAGGTGTCAGCAGAGCCAGTTACTTCTGAAGGCTCTAGGACAAAATCCCTTTCCTTGCCTTTTTCAAACTTGAGGGGTTGCCTACATTCCTTGAGTCATGGCTCCTTGCCATTTTCAAAGCTAGCAACGGCCACATGAGTCTTTTTCACATCACATTACTTGGACACTGAGTTTCCTGCTTCCTTCTTTCACTTTTAAAGCCCTGGGGATTACATTAGGCTCACCCCAATAATCCAGGATAATCTTTTTTTAAGGTCAGCAAATTAGCAACCTTAATTCCATCTACTACCACAATTTCTCCTTGCCCTTTAGTGTAACATATCCACAAGTGGCAGAGATGGGGATACGGACCTCTTCGAGGAGTCATTATTCTACCTGCCATAGTTATTCAGTCATAGGGCTCCCCTCCTTGGAGGACATTCTAGCTAACACATGTGAATGCTGGCCTTTTTTTAAGGTTTCGTGTAAGGTGCCTCTTCTGTTTGCTTCTAGCTAGAACAAGGAGCTTATGCTAAAACTATTTTTTTTTCCTGAACTTTGCCAGATTTAACATTTATCTTGTTCTTTATGCATTAAATTATAGGGAATATTTGGATTTTATTGTCTACTTAATTTACCTAAAATTTATCTGACCCTCTGATTAATAGCTATCTACTCCTCCAACATCTTATTATAATTTCAAGTTAGACCTCATAACTATTAGGGAAATTGGTATACAATTGTTAGAATTGTTATAATTGTTGGAATTGAATATCTATTCAGTTACTTGATTTATTACTTATAAAAAAGCACACATATATCAAAATATTCCAAAAACTTATACTCTGTAAATATTAAACAGTTTTTCTACCGTAAAAATATACTTCTGGGAAAATGTGCTAAAGGAACAATAGTTACTGTTTCACACTTTGTGCCAGTATATGTTGGTCCAAGTACAGTTTATGTAATTTTGAGACATATACATAAACATTCAAATGTGAATGAGGCAATAAAATATTTTAATTAATTTTCTCATTTATGTTTTCTTCTTTATGATCAAGACACTTGATATTGATAATTAAATTGAATGACTATGGGAATGTGAAAAATATTCTGCAATGCTTCATTGTTATACCAGGATTCATTACATTATAAACTTGGCTTTTAAATGGACTTATTTCTGATATAACCTGGTAGTAAAGAGACCTTTAAGAATGATTCTTTAATCTTCAAAGTAAAGAAATACAGTCCAAAACAAAGAAACAAACCCCAAATTATAGTTTCTGGTTATAATTAAGAGCCACTGTTGTTTGAAGGACTAATAAAGCCAAAGTGAGTAAAATGCACAGTTAGCCCTATTTGTCTAATTCTTAGACACCATTTCTTATGCATTTTCCATGGATCAGACATTGTGACAATTGGCATTCAGATAATTAACATGATCACTACATTCAAGAAGTTCACAGCTCAAAATGCTTTTAGTAAAATTAGTTCAGCAAGTTATAACCTCTGCACTGCCTGTTTTCCCCATGAAATCCTAGATTGTGATTGCAAAGCCTGTCCCACATTATTGCTTATTCATTGCTCACAGCTGATCTCGAATACAGCGGCATTAAACAAACCCAGTTATTTACTGTTATTATCTCTCAAGGTCCCGGGAGTTGCCTGGCTTCAGCTAGGTAGTCCTCACTTGGGTTCTTTTATGTGGTGGCTACCAGATGGGACTGAGGATAGAGTCATCGTGGAGACTTTCTCACCCACATGTCAGCTGGTTAATGCTGGTTATCAGATAGGACCTGAGCTAAGGCTGTTGGCCAAAACACCTTCATGTAGCCTCTCCATGCACTTTGGTCTTCCTGTAGCATAGGGGCTGGGTTCCAACAGCAAGCATCCCAAGGAAAAGAGAACCAGGTGGTGGAAGCTATATCACCTTTTAAGACCTGGTCTTGGAAGTCACATAGTGTCACTTCCACTGCACTCTGTTGGTTGAGGGAATCACAAAGGAATGATCAGCTTTAAAAGGAGAATACAAAGAGTCCACCTCTTTGTAGAGGAGTAACAAGAGCCTATGGAAATATGTTAATAGCCATCTTTGAAAAATACAACTGCTGTACCTATTTAATTCTGTATGTGGTATACTTAAGAATATCTATGCTACATGCTGAATGTGGGTTTTACAGAGATTAATCTGGTAGCCACCTATTAGATAATAGGGGCTAGAAATGAGAAAGGAAAGACTAGAAAGCAATTCAGGACTTTGATGATAAATGGAATGGGAAACTTGTACCTAAGAAACATTTTGTGGGAAAAATAAGCAGAACTTAATTACTTTGGATATAGTGCACAAATTAGAAGATTTAAAATGATTCTGAGAATTTAATTCTGTGATTCTGGGAAAAAAGTTGCAACAATAACAGAAGTGGGTATTTTGAAAAGTACTTCTAATTTAATGGAATGCACAGATAAATTAATCTTAAACACATGAAGTTTGACATAGTGTTTGAGCTTTCAAATATAGATGCATTGTATAAGGTTGAAATACAGGGCTAACCCTTGGGTGAGGCTTATAGGAGATGGAAGATGTATTTTGAGATTATCAGTATAGGAAAGAGAACTTAACTCATAAAATCATATATTTTATCTGAGTGGATATTATAGAAGATGATGAGCACAAGTTAATTAACTAAAGATCAAGGACTTTCTACAGTCAGTTCTATGTAGAGAAAACAAAATATGTGTTTCATTAGGAAACTGCATTTCTATAGCACACACTTCCAGGTAATTAGATTCTAGACTTGTCCATTGTCCTTGAGCAATTTTGCAACTCTAAGTTGTAGGTAACTTATAGATATGTAAATGCTGTCCTGTGATTTTAATTGGCTCTTTCTTGTAAGGAAAAACTGGTTTTATATTTACTTGCAATTTATCTCAAGATTCCTTTATATAAACTTGGGCTGTTTTGGCTTTTAAACCTGTTACATCATCTGCCTTTTGCCCTCATATCATTTGAGTAAAATAAATTCTTTAACATGTGTATATATATATATCTGTATGTTGTTAGAGGAAAAATTATTCTGACACTTGTTAAGATGGTAAGGAAGACTTGATTCAGGGCTCTTGTGATAGGAGTCATGGCTTTCAAAACAGGGGGGGGAGAGATTGGGCTTAACTTTGAATACAAGATGGAAAAGTGAGGATTTAGTTATAGCCAAAGAGCAGGAGTATTGGTGGATGGAAAATGACTAAGAGGAGACATCAAGGGTAGGAAGAATTCTTGCTCAACTGATTTAACAGGATTCTTGCTGAAGCCAGGCCAGAGTGGTCAGATATCCCTGGGAGATGGTGGGGGATTTGGTCAGATATAGGGATATGGAAGGTGATCAGGTATCAAGGATGGGAAGATTCTCTGTAAATTGGTTTAGCAGGACTTTTTCTACAACTGGCAGGCTTGAGGAGAAGGCCCTAAAATGAGGCCTAGTTAAGAAGAGTGCTCAGAGAAGACTGACTAAAGTTTGGCCAAGGAGAGTCTTTGTCAACATGAGCGACGATTTTACTTTGTTCTGAAATTATCTTAGCGTGTGGTGGAAGGATAATCTAAGTGGCTGGAGAAGAACCTAAGTTGTGGTGTAATGGTGAGCAAATTTGGCCTAGAGTAAAACAAAGGAAAAACAGAAAAAAGCAATCCATATGTGTCCTGCTTCTTGACAAATTATGATCATTTTCTGAGCTTCTGTTTCTTATTAGTAGAGTTGGAAGATGATAATAATAACGTCTACTTTACAGGGTCATATGCGGCTAAATGTAATAATACTGTGGGGGAAGTTCTCTCTCAAATCAGTGTGTGCTATGTTAATGTGGAATTAGGACTGTGATGGTTCAGGACATGCTACTGTGAAATATAGCACTTTGAGAAACCAGCAGAAGCAGGAAGGTCTTCGATCTTCTCCCACTCCTTCTTCCCTGAAGTGGACCTAGATGACTTCTCCTGAAAGTGGATCATATGACCCTCATTCCAGAGGGGCCCTCCTTATACCTGGAGGAGAAGAATGGTCTTATTTCTGAACATACCAAGGTGCCAAGAACCATCTGAACAATCAGGCCTTGCTAAGCTCCCCCCTGTGTACCTGTGTATTACCATGATCATATCCTTTTGTCCTTCAATCATATACTTCTGCATGATTGTCCATAAAAATATACAGCATTTCCCTGTTTTGGGGGGTCTTCATTTCTGAAGGCTCCTATGTCACATAAAACTTATATTAATACATCTGTATGCTTTTTTTCTTGTTAACTTGCCATTTGTTATAGGGGTCTCGGCCATGAACTTAGCAAGGGTGAAGAAGACATATGACTTTTTCTCCCCCCCACCGGCTACATTTTAAGAGTCACAGGAGGGGACTGTTTCAAGAAGAGCTGTGAAGAACATGGCAGAGACTTCTAGCACCCATCCTCTCTTTTGTCTGTTGGAGAACTCTGGCTTTTTGCTGGATGAATTATCGCCCACTTACAGTCTGCATCTTTCAGCCTCTTTGATCCGTTCCTGTGGCTGTGGAATTGAGTTATGGTCAGTGAGATGTGAGCCCAAGTGTGGGGTATGATGTTAGCAGTTTCCTTAAAACTCTAATTTTCAACTACTAGAAACTGAACTTGCTTTGTAATTTACATTCATCAAAAGTATTCTGCATTCACATAAACTATGCCTTTTGGATTCTTTTTCTAGTATAAAGTTGTTATTACAAGTTTCACAGCTGCCTTTCCTTCCTTTCTACTTCCTTTGAGTTTTATTTCACTCTTCTATTATCAACTGACCTACCTCCCCTAACTGAGAGCACTTTAAAAACTATGCAATGTCAAAGGAACAAAAAGAACAGGAGATTTTTATTTCAGAGTTAGAATTTGTTCTGAAATCCTGAAATTTGCTCTGAAATCTTTAGATTTTGAGAGCAAAACTGCACAAAAATTGATTTTCAACTTTGTTAGAACATACTTTAAAAGACCTTTATTTTTATCTGTATTCTGCTTGAACTGATCAGAATGAGTACAAACAATATAAATCATTTAGTCAAATGTTGTTTGGGGGCCAGAATTAGCCACATAGTTTGTATAAAGACCCAGATAATTATGCACTAATGCATTCAGTCATATTGGAGACGTGGGTTTTTTTTTTTTTTATTTGTTAGTCTCTCAATATATTTATTAATTACTATTGTAACATTAACATATGTCAACAAATTCTTTGATACGTTATGTCCTGGAAAGGAAGCTTAATTATCCTCCCCCACCTTGGTTTTTAATTTCAGGGTATTACAGGGGTATAAATGTTTTGGCTACATAAATTGCCTTTGCACCACCTGACTCAGAGCTACAATAGTGTCCATCCCTCAGACAGTCCACAATGTACCCATTAGGTGTGAGTTTACCTATCCCCTTCTTGCCCCCACACCTGCCCAACACCTGATGAATGTTACTTCCATGTGTGCACATAAGTGTTAATCAATTAGTACCAATTTGATGTTGAGTACATATGGTGATTTGTTTTCCATTCTTGTGATACTTCACTTAGAAGAATGGGTGCCAGCTTCATCCAGGATAATACAACAGGTATTAGTTCACCATTTTTTTTATGTCTGAGTAGTACTCCATGGTTTACATATAACACATTTTATTAATCCACTCATGTATTGATGGGCACTTGGGTTGTTTCTGCAGTTGTGAATTGTGCTGCTGTAAACATATGGGTGCAGATGTCTTTTTTATAGAATGTCTTTTTTTCCTTTGGGTAAATACACAGTAGTGGGATTGCTAAATCAAATGTTAATACTACTTTTAGTTCTTCGAGAGATCTGGATACTTCTTTCCATAGTGGTTGTACTAGTTTGCAGTCCCACCAGCAGTGTATGAATGGCTTTGGGACTTTTTGATAAAAGACATTCTTGCTGAATTTAAGTGATATCTCATTGTGGTTTTGATTTGCATTTCCCTAATGATTAGAGATGTAGAGCAGTTTTTCATATGTTTGTTGGCCATAAGTCTACTTCTTTTGAAAACTTTCTGTTCATGTGCTTTGCCCAGTTTGTAATGGGATTGTTTGATTTTATCTTGCTGATTTTCCTGAGTTCTCTATAGATTCTAGTCATTAACCCTTTATCAAATATATAGTATGCAAATATTTTCTCCTATTCTGTCTGTTTGCTTTCATGATAGTTTCCTTGGTTGTGATATGCTTTTTAATTTGATCAAGTCCCATCTACTTATTTTTGTTGTTGCTGTAATTGCTTTTGGCATCTTCTTCATAAATTCTTTGCCTAGGCCAATGTCTATAAGAGTTTTTACAACAGTTTCTTCTAGAATTCTTATAGTTTTATGCCTTAGATTTAAGTCTGTTATCCATCATGAGTTGATTTTTGTGAGTGGTGAGAGGGGGCAGATCCTGTTTTCATGTGGGTATCCAATTTTTGCAGCACCATTTATTGATGAGAGATTCTTTTCCCCAGTGTATGTTTTTGTATGTTTTGTCAAAGATTAGATGGCTATATAAGGATGGCTTTATATCTGGGTTCTCAGTCCTGTTCCATTAGTCTATGCCTCTGTTCATGTCCCAGTACTATGCTATTTTAGTTACTATAGGCTTATAGTATAGCTTGAAGTCTGGTAAATGGATGTCTCCCAATTTGTTCTTTCAGTTGCTTTGGCTCTACGGAGTCTTCTCTGGTTCCATACAAAGCATAGAATTCTTTTTTCTAGATGTGCACAAAATGATGTTGGCATTTTAATAGGGATTGCATTGAATCTGTAGGTCACTTTGGGTAGTACAGACATTTTAACAATGTTGATTCTGCTGACCCATGAGCATGGAATGGTTTTACCTCTGTTTACATCCTCTGCTATTTCTTTCCTCAGTGTTTAGCAGTTCTCCTTGTAGAGGTCTTTCACCTCCTTAAATATTTTCCTAGGTATTTTATTTTCTTCATTGCTATTGTGAAAGGTATTGAGTCTTTGATTTGGTTCTTAGTTTGACCATTTTTGGCATATATGAATGGTACTGATTTGTGTACATTGATTTTTGTGACTTGAAACTTTGTTGAACTTATTTATCAGTTCCATTAGACTCTTGGCAGAATCTTTGGGGTTTTCTACATATAAGATCATATCATCAGTAAAGAGCAGTAGTATGACCTCTTTTGCTCCCATTTGAATGCCCTTGATTTCCTTCTCTTGTCTGATTGTTCTGGCTAAGACATTCAACACTATGTTGAATAGAAGTAGTGATAAAGGGCAACCTTGTCTGCTTCCTGTTCTAAGTGGGAATGCTTTTGACTTTTCCCCATTAAGTATGATGCTGGCTGTGGGTTTGTATATATGTCTTTTATCATTTTGAGTAAGTCCCATTATGCCTATTTTGTTAAGCATTCTTGTCATAAAAGGGTGCTAAATGTTTCCAAATGCTTTATCAATGTAGAGACATGTTTTAAACTTTAAAGAAACAAGCCTTGGACATTTCTATTAGACAATCCTTTTCCTCTATCTCCCACCTCTACCAAAAAGTAAAATGGAATCCAACAAGTGATCATATAAAAAATCCTCTGATACATTTTTTTCTTTTAGTTAAGATTGAGAAAATTTTACTGCATCTTTATTCCCTTACCGAAGCAAATTTCTCCCTCCCAAGATGGCTCCATTTTGTAAATCCATGAAGTATATATTATTTTTATTTACTTCTAAAATTTTTATTCTCTTACTGTTTTGTTGTTGCTTATATATTCAAGTTGAGAATTGCCTCAGATTTAATGTTTTCCATGTCAAAGTCAAGATAAAAATATGATAAAGGAATTTGATTTGTTGTGTCTATGTTCAATTAATGTAAGTATGATTTTATTGATTGCTTTACTAGCACTCCTGTTTAATATGTTAATTTACTGAGACTTACTTTAAAAGAGTATATTTCCCTTTCTCACAGTCTTCCTTTCTGCAAGGGAATGTAAACCTCTGAGTCAGATGCCAGTCCTGAAAATGCTTCTGAAAATTTACTTTTAATATCCATTAGTATATAAACTCATTTAGACTCAAGAAAGATATTAGAGGAAAGCAATATAGACTAATTTATGACTATTCCCTTGCTTTAGGAAATCATTAACTTTGGAAACTATGCGATTAAGATGACTAAGCTTCTCCTTAAAATAGCTAACATCAAGGGAGAATTATGAGCTGGATAAAAGGTACTAGTTCTAAGTACAGAGGACACAAGTGGAGTTTTAATATATTCATAATTGGATCATAAAGCAAAGAAAAAGGCTAAAATATAAGTCATTTGAGGCTTTCCTGATGCAAAATATTTTACTTGCATAAACACACATAAATTAAAAATATCAGAGTTCTCCTGCATTTCTTCTAATTCTAACTGGTTCTCTTGATTATGCCATATTTTAGTTTTCCCACTGACCCTGCCTATCATATTATCTTCCTAAGAGATACTACTTATAGGCTTCCCTTGCCATATGCTTATTTTGTAAATAAGACTTCTTTTCTGAATTCTAATGGTGTCGTTGAGTATTGTAAGTTGGACTAGTCAAATATATAACAAACCTTAAGGTGGCACATCTGTTAAGCTTCCATGAAGGGTGGAAAACCTAAACAAATAGAGGGGACCAGAATATGCCATCCCAAAATATACCACTTTGAAATAAGGATAGTTTTGAGCTGAAAGCAATTAGCTCTCTGCCTTCTCCTTTTTTTTCTGTCTAAAAGTAGGGCATGTAAGGTTAGTTTAGACCCTCTAGTCCCAGTCACAGACAGATGATTGAAGAGGCATATGTAACCCAGATGAGACCAGCAGAAGAACCACCCTGCTGGGCCCAATCAACCCACAGACTTATGGAGACATAGCACATTGTTGTTTTAAGTTCCTGGCTGTGAAGGGATTTGCTATGCATCGGTACATTATTGATAATACAGTAGATCAAAGGTGATTGAGCTTAATGGACTTAAAGGAGAAAAACCAGATAACTGGGAGAGATATAACTGGCAGACAGTGTCACAGAGGTCTAGATACAGTATAGGCAAGGACACAGTATAGGCCTGAAGTTTTTTGGACTTTAGTCTCAGGAATGAGTTGAGTTCAATAGGACAGATATGGACAGAGAAGAGGGACTTAAACACAGTGGTGGTAATGAGGACCCAGTTATATAAACTGGTGTATAAAGTGAGGGTAAGAACATCACTAATGTGACTTACTGATTCACAGACATATTGCATACTGGATGAGGCTCTTAATTCTCTCAGGTCATGACTATGATTGGTCCAGACTCAGGTAGGAGAAAGAGCAGCCAAAATATCCAGGTAGTCTGAAACAGTGAACTCTTCTTTAATTATTATCTTAGGCAGGATTCAGTTGCATCATTTCATTAAAAAATATAGTGTAGGTCATCTTTGTTCCTTGGCATCTTATCTTCATGTATTAATTTGTCAAATATTCCTGGGGAGCAGACACAGGACAAGGCTACTGCTCTCCAGTAGCTTGCAGTTGGGTTGCTGGGATAGGACACACACACAGGACAAGGAGAAATGGGTGACAGGATGGAGCTGAGAGGACTTGCACATCTGGACCTCAGTGAAAAAGCCTGAGGAGGAGAGGAGCAGAATCTATGAGGCTGGGTATAGGCCTTGGTTACCTCAAGGTGAAAGGAGAAAGGCTCTGGCTGGAAGCACAGGGTTAGATGGGAGAGGAGGCAGTATAGAATAGGAATGTCAAACTTCACTGCTCATTCACACATAGGTGGAGATCAATTCGCTTCCACTACAGCTTTCAGCTCATGATTATCCACCTTAGTCTTAGGTCTCCCACGTGGCTCATTTTCAAGATTAAAATCACCAGAACAGAACTTCTCAAACTATGAACATACTGTGAGTTTGTTAGCCCCATCCTTCCCAAACATTTCGTTGATATTTTGAGCTGTCTGCACTGCACTGGTTCCATGATGGAACTCGTGTTCAGAAATAACACAAATTTTTGACTTATCTATAGTTTCACAAAAATTTCTCTAAAAAAAAGTTTGAAAGATAATCATGCAAAAAAAGCGTGTTTGAAAGGCTAAGGATGTACCTTCACAATAAAAATAAAACAAGATGTGTCAAGGTGAAATGTCAGCGATATCAACTGTCAAACTTAGTCCTTAAGGAAATCAGACATTTCATACTTAGTAACCTAATAATTAGATCAGAGAGGAATGATTCTAGTTATATAAGTCCTATTTCCTTTTTTTCACCAATAATCAACCCAAATTACTTTCCCAAGATGATAATGCTACCACAAATTAAGTTAGTCATGAGCCACAGTTTGCAGAGAGAGCAACTGGGGTTCGGCTACCTTAGGGAGAAGATGCTTCTGTCTGTCGCACCCCAACATGTTTGTAGCTGGGGGAGCAGAGCTTGGTGGCCCACCCCATCATCACTTTCAGGGCCCTTGTGCCCACTCCCCTCCTCCCTCAAGCTGACCTCTGACATTCTGGAAGGATATAGTTGTCAATATGGCTTTTTAAAGTTTCAATTACTGTGCCGGGTTTTAAATTGCCATGACACCTCACTATTGCATATCTGGGTTTAGTGAAATGCTATATGCTGATGAGTCTTCCAATGTACAAGGCCGTATTTAACAAATTTTCAATTATGGTTAAGAAGATAGATGGGATGGTATTACCTTTGCCTAAAGTGAGGGTTTCAATTTTTTCTGTTAAAATAAACCAACTCTTCATGATTAATCTGTGATTTGATAATTATTTGAAGCTAGTATGATATTGTGATACAATAAAGAATTATGTTTGGTCTGGGATAATTAATAACCACAACAATAATATTAAAAATTAATATTAATAATTATAATATTAATTATATAATAATTAATAATTAATAGACCTATACCAATAACAAAGTATTATCAGAAAGATGAAATAAGCCAATGAGTTTGGAAATTTTTATATTAGTTCTTATCAAATTAATATTAAGAGGAAGAATTACAACTAACAAAGAAGGGTAATTAAGCTAGAAAGTAAGGAAGAGATTCTATATAATGCCATGAACAATTTTTCATGTATCGAATATTTATGTTTGTGTACCTACCCTTAAGATTATTTTAGGAATGGGTATTAATAATTTACTTCATTTTGTTTGGTTTAATAACAAAAATATCAAAACATCAGATCAAAGTACTATTTTCCAAATCCACCTTCACTTTATTCACTGAAAATAATTTATAGGCCAAAGCAGGAATAATTATGAACTACATAGATTATTAAAAAGGCACAATATTTCCTCTTCGTTTTTCTATTCAAAAACAAAGGCATTTTTGGTCTTCAGTCAAAGAGAAGATTTGGCTAATGGGTGGGCTCCCATTTTCACTGGCCATGCTATGCAGGGGTGTTATAAGTTTCACTTTTAAAAGCCTTGGAAGACTTTTACTGCAGCATGTTCAGAGAGAATGTGCATCTTTGATGCATATAATTTTATTTTGTTTCCTCTCTCAATGGTAAGTTTTTTATTTTTACTGACTTTGCCCTGGCTCCTATGAAAGCTGCTAAGGTGACATTTCAAGCCAAGCCAGAGCATCCAAAAGGTATAAACAAAGAGTGAGATAGTCTCTTATGAATGAGACAGATAACTATATACCAGGATAAAGTTGATTGCTTTGGGTATGCTGTTGAAGACTGAACACCTTTGTTGATTTTTAAGCCCAGAAATTAAGTCCAAAGATAGCACAGATGGTTGTAGTTTTTGAAGCAAGTTACTTAGCTGGAAGTGCTGTTGTCTTTCACCTGCTGATTCTGTAGCATCTGTGGTGCATAAAAGCAGCACCACTCAACTGCTTCAGAGCCTGGGGTATACAGGTAAGGATGGGCAGGGCTGCATGGTGTCATCATAATTGGGACTCTGACTGAGGACTCGGAAAGTCTACTTCAGCTTCCTCGCATTTGCCATTGAGACTGCAGACTTTGAAGAAGCAGCACACTTTCCCTGAGGAAATAAATCAAAGCAAATGTAAACTGAATTGTGTGTGGGCCAGGGTTGAGAAGCACTGAAAAGCAACATTTATAAATTCCACAACATAGGAAGCTTCCTGTTCTTGATATAGCTATCGGTATTACCTTTGCCTAAAGCAAGGGTTTCAATATTTTCTGTTGAAATAAACCAACTCTTCATGATTAATCTGTGATTTGATAATTATTTGAAGCTAGTATGATATTGTGATACAATAAAGACTTATGTTTGGTCTTTGTCCCTTGCTCCTGGCCATATCTAAAACCCTTTGATCCTGAGACTTTACCAAATTCATTTATCAATTCAAGGAGTCTCTTGGTTGAATCCTTGGGGTTTTCTATATATAATATCATGTCATCAGCAAAGAGTGAGAGTTTGATTTCTTCTGCTCCCATTTGGATGCCCTTAATTTGGTAAAGTCTCAGGATATAAAATCAATACACAGAAGTCAGAGCCATTCATATATGCCAACAACAGTACAAGTGAGAACCAAATCAAAGACTCAATTCCCTTCAAAATAGCAACAAAGAAAATACCTTGGAATATATTTAATTAAGGAGGTAAAAGACCTCTACAGGGAGAACTATGAAACACTGAAGAAAGAAATAGCAGAGGACATAAACAGATGGAAGAATATACCATGCCCATGGGTTGGCAGAATCAACATTGTTAAAATGTCTATACGACCCAAAGTGACCTATAGAGTCAATGTAATCCCTATCAAAATACCATCATCATTTTTCACAGATATAGAAAAAATAATTTTACACTTTGTATGAAACCATAGAAGACCCTGTTTAGCAAAATCAATCCTAGGCAATAAAAACAAAATAGGAGGTATCAATTTACCAGACTTCAAACCATACTACAAGGCTATAGTAATTAAAACAGCTTTTCACTGGCACAAGAACAGGGACATTGACCAGTGGAACAGAACAGAGAACCCAGATATAAAACCATCTTCATATAGCCAACTAATCTTTGACAAAACAGACAAAAATATACACTGGGGAAAAGAATCCTTATTCAATAAATGGTGCTGGGAAAACTGGATAGCCATATGTAGAAGACTGAAACAAGATCCACACCTTTCACCTCTCACAAAAATCAACTCATGCTGCACAACAGACTTGAACCTTAGGTGTGAAGAATTCTAGAGGAAAGTGTTAGAAATACTCTTCTAGACATTGGCCTAAGCAAAGAATTTATGAAGAAGACCCTAAAGGCAATCACAACAGCAACAAAAATAAACAAATAGGACCCGATCAAATTAAAAAGCTTCTGCACAGCCAAAGAAACTGTCAAGAGAGCAAACAGACAACCCACAGAATGGGAGAAAATTTTTGCAAGCTACACATCTCATAAAGGGCTTATAACTAGAATCTATTTAGAACTCAGGAAAATCAGCCAGAAAAAATCAGACAACCCCATCAAAAAATGAGCAAAGGATATGAACAGAAACTTTTCAAAAGAAGACAGAATAATGGCCAACAAACATATGAAAAAATGTTCAACATCTCTAATCATCAGGGAAATACAAATCAAAACTACAATGAGATATCACTTAACTCCAGTGAGAATGGCCTTTATCAAAAAGTCCCCAAACAATAAATGCTGGCATGGATGTGGAGAGATAGGAACACTTCTACACTTCTGGTGGGACTGCAAACTAGTTCAACCTCTGTGGAAAGCAATATGGAGATACCTCAAAGCGATACAAGTAGATCTATCATTTGATCCAGCAATTCCACTACTGGGCATGTACCCAAAAGATCAAAAGTCACTTTATGAAAAAGACACCTGCACTCGAATGTTTATAGCAGCACAATTCACTATTTCAAAACTGTGGAAACAACTCAACTGCCCATTGATTCATGAGTGGATTAATAAAATGTGGTATATGTATACCATGGAGTACTACTCAACTTTAAGAAACAATGGAGATGTAGCACCTCTTGTATATTCCTGGATAGAGCTGGAACCCATCCTACTAAGTGAAGTATCTCAAGAATGGAAAAACAAGCACCACATGTACTCACCAGCCAATTGGTATTAACAGATCAACACCTAAGTGGACATATAGGAATAACATTTATTGGGTGTCAGGCAGGCAGGAGGGGGAAGGAGGGGATGGGTATATACAAACACAATGAATAAGATGTGCAACGTTTGGGGTATGGACATGCTTGAAGCTCTTACTTGAGGGGGGAGGGGAGGCATGGGCAATATATGTAACTTTAACACTTATACCCCCACAATATGCTAAAATAAAAAAAAATAAAAAATAAAACCCTTTGAATTTCCTAGGTGATAAGTGCCATAAAGGTGAAAGGAGAATCTTTGGTTATTCATAACAAGCTCCTTTCAACCACATCAGAGATTATGTCAATGAGATAACTTTTGCCCCTACTGATGGGGAACTGGTTGCCAGGGTTGTGATTAGAGGGTTGAGACTTTCAGCTCCTTCTCCAACCTAAAGGGCAGTAAGAGGACCTGGAGATTGACTTAATCACCAATGGCTAATGATTTAATCAATTAAGTCTACATAATAAAGCCTTTATAAGAACCTTTATAAGCCTTGAAGGACACTTAAACTCTACTCTCTTATCATTTTTCAAGAATACAATATATTGATGTTAACTCTAGTCACCATGTTGTACAGAAGATCTCTTGAACTTATTCCTCCTATCTAACAAATTTTGTAATCTTTGACCAATTATCTTCCCATAATTAGCTTGATTTAGCCATCCTATAATGTATATGTCTCAAAACATCATGTTGTATATAATGTATACAATTTTATCTGTCAATTAAAAAAACTATATGTATGCCATGGAGCACTACTCAGCCACACATACAAAGAAACAGTGGTGCTCTAGCACCACTTGTATTATCCTGGATAGAGCTTGAGCTCATTCTAAGTGAAGTATCACAAGTGTGGAAAAACAAGCACCACATGTACTCACCATCAAATAGGTATTAATTGATCAACACTTCTGTGTACATATAGTAGTGACATTCACTGGGTGTTGGGCAGGTGGTAGCAGGGAGAAGAGGATCAGAATAGTAACAGCTAATGAGTGCAGTGCACACCGTCTGGGGGATGGACATGCTTGAAGCTCTGACTTGGGTTGGGCAAAGCAATACATGTAACCTAAACATTTGTTCTCTCAAAATATGCGGGGAAAAAAAATAATAAAAACAACTTACCGAAAAAATCCCAAAAAACAAAAAAGGTCAGAATTCAGAAACCTTCCAGGTTGGTGAACACATGGAGGTCCTGGGAGGGTGGCGTACCCAGAAAGGGTATAGAAACTTTGCTGTTCCCCTCCCCCAAACCTTGCCCTATGTATCTCTTCCATACTAATGTTCTTGCATCGTATCTATGTATCACAAATGGGCAATCTATTAAGTAAACTGTTTTTCTGAGTTCTGTGAGCCATTCCAGCAAATTATTGGAGCCACTCTGAAGCACAAGTGACAACCTGGAATTGCAATTGGCATGGGAAATGAGGGAGAGGGGCATTCTTACAGTACTTAGTCCTTAATCTGTAAGGTCAATGTAAAATATAAATAAACTTGGCCCTTATTAAAACAAAAACTTAATAAAGCATATTTTTTAGTGCCTTAATAAATTAGTAGATATCTGCAGATATTTATACATAAGTAGAGTGAACTGAAAAGTTTCCAATGAGCTATTTAGAAGGAATAAACATAAAACTTAATGGGAGCCATGTGCAAACCTGACAATAGAATCTGACTCTAATCAAATAAGTCTTTTTATGTGTCTGTGAAAGTGCATTTGCAATATTATGAACATAAATGATAAAAGAGTTAGTCATTGAGGGACCAGAAGAAAATTTAGAATATTCTTAAATCGATATAGCAAGCAGGACTAAATATTATTTGGAACACATGGGTAATTAAGGTGGCACAAAATCAAAAGGTATTTTATTTTCAAATAGTTGGTGGAGAATTAAAGTAATTTTACCTACACTGTAACTTTATTAGTTAAAAATGTTTAGTTTAGAGACAACAATTAGGAGATAATACAGAGGTAATAAAGTCAGGGTAAAGATAATTGCACTAATTTCTTCTGCTTCAAAGGAAGTCATGGGCGAGAGTTTTTACATCAACTGCTAAAATAAAATATCAATGAAGTAATATAAGACAGAAACTAGTGCTATGTTGTACATCCTGGTTAAAATAAAGCCCAAGGGATAATAGGGAGATAATGTAAAATGGTGGTTATGAGAGAATTAAGTTGAGTCATAGTGCAGCAACTTGGTGGCTATGTCATCTCAGGCTAATATGTTACATAAGAATTTTGAGCTCCATTTTTTCCATCTTTGAGAGGATAACAATAATATAACCCTCACATGTCTTGTGAGGGTTATATGGAATGACATATGTGAAATTAGGTGTACAACAAATGGCAGCAAATCGTCAAAATTATTACAGATACAGTAAATGATTCTGAAAGTATGGTATTTGAGGCTAGCATAGCTTCCACACAATAAGATAAACCCACAGTTTGGATGAATGTTTGATAATGTGTACACTCATTAACCACTAACCCAATCAAAATAAACATTTCCTTCATTCTCTAATCTCCCTCATGCTATTTTGGAATGAGTCCTCCAGCCCTTCCCTTTCCCTGGGCAACTGTTGATTTCTTTGCTTTCTGACACTATAGTTTCTGACACTATAGAAACAGGATCATATATTATGTACTCTTTTGTGTCTGGCCTAATTCACTTTGCATGATGTTTTTGTGATTCATCTATGTTGTGCATCAGTTGTTTGGTGCCCTTTTCGTCAGCAGCATTCCCTTTTATGAATATGCCATCTTTTTTTCCCCAATTAAATGTTTATGGGCATTTTAGTTAAGTTTTTTTTTAAGCTGCTAAGTTTTGGGGTAATTTATTATGCAGCAATGGATAAATAATGCAATAGGATTCTCTTTTTAAAAGATATATATATTTTTTATTTTAGCATATTATGGGGGTACAAGTGTTAAGGTTAAATATATTGCCCATGCCCCCCTCCCCCCTCGAGTAAGAGCTTCAAGCATGTCCATCCCCCAAACGTTGCATATCTTACTCGTTGTGTTTGTATATACCCATCCCCTCCTCCCCCCTCCCACTCTCCCGACACCCGATAAATGTTACTCCTATATGTCCACTTAGGTGTTGATCTGTTAATACCAATTGGCTGGTGAGTACATGTGGTGCTTGTTTGTCCATTCTTGAGATACTTCACTTAGTAGGATGGGTTCCAGCTATATCCAGGAATATACAAGAGGTGATATATTACCCTTGTTTCTTAAAGCTGAGTAGTATTTTAGTTATTTTTTAATGAACATGTTTTCCTTTCTCTTGGGTAAAGATCAAGGAGCAGAATTGCTGGGTAATGTGATAAGTATATGTCTTACTTTATAAGAAATGACTAAACAGTTTCTCCTGCAGTGCTGACACTATTTTGCACTCCCACCATCAATGTATGAGGGTCCCCTCTGCTTCTATCCTTGCCAGCCTGTGGTATGGTCAGTCTTTTTTATTCTAGTCATTTTAGTGGGTGTGAGTGGTATCTCATTATGGTTTTAATTTCATTTCCCTGACTACTAATGCCATTGTTGTATATTTCATATTCTCATTGGCCATGTATCATCTTTTATGAAGTAGCCACTCAAATATTTTGGGCAGGATTCAAACCATGTAACTGTGTGTCTATGGCTTGGCTTGTCAAAGTTTGGCTTGATTTACCTTTTAGGTGAATCCTTTGTCCTCTTCCAGAATGGAAGTGAATTTCTATAAGGAGCGCCATGGAACCAAGATAAATCTAAAGTCTGTCAATCAAGTCAGCATATCATTTGAGCATATCAAATTTTACTGATAATGTCAATCAAGTCAGCATATCATTTGAGCATATCAAATTTTACTGATAATGATACTTAAGAATTTTAAATTGTAGTGGCATCTGCAGAAGATTAGACATTTTTATCGTGCCACAGTTGACTACTATCACCAATGTAAAATATATGCTTGGTGATTCCTGCATGAATACATTCTGCTCTAAACTCTTTTGCATTTTTCAAGATGAGATCCATGTGAAACCAAGATAGTATAATTGTATGATTAGTCATAGGAAATATCAAGATAAAATAGAACTACGATTGTGAGGAAAAAGAAACACACTCTTTAAGTACCCTCCTTCTCCTCTCTCTCTACCCCATCCAGTGTGGTTGGGAAAAATCTATTGGAGTAATTGCAGTTTATCTGTTGGTCTCACTTTTCTCAAATGGGATTTTTTTTTTTGATGGTTTTACATCCAAAGAATCTTTTTCAGGCAAGCCCATTTCCTGTGTATGATAAAACTGAAAAATGACACCTGTGTGAAGCACTATGTTGGCCATACTATTCTGTGAAGGCACAAAAGCCAGTTCACGTATTTTCCCGGGAATATTAAAATGTCAGCTCTGAGTGCTTCTGTGCTATTTGTGTCTACCGCGGTGTATCTGTGCCATAAAAAATTGAGAGAAGAGATGCAGGCATTGTTTTCTGTTTGACCATGATAGCTGTTTTTGTGTCCAAGGGAAAAACTATTAACGAGAAACTATTAGATACTTCTCTCCCAGGTTGTTCTTCAGGTCATGAGGGGTCAGTTGTGATAAAGGGTGAGGTTAGAGCTAGTTAATGGAGACCTATTTCCCATTATGCTGCTTCCTGCAGCCAAATCAGGGACTGATCATGGGATTGTGAACCTGTGTGAACCTATGTCAACTCTGCTGGGATAGGGGGCTTTGAGAACTGGCAGATTTGGAAAGTTTAATTACACAGCAGTTAACTGGCCCCCAAATTACAGACTAATTCTATCTCAAGATAAATATATTCTTAACTAGGTCAAGCCTTACTCTTTCTCCTCTATAATAAATTATAGTGGTTTACCCTGTGTTTGTTTTACTTTACATATAAAAATATACTTATATGGGTAATGAGTTAAAGTATTTGGCTTTTAGCTCCAAGAAATGACGTCTTAGCTTAGAAATGGACCTCCACTTATAGGCTGATTTATAACATTTACATTACTCTTCATATCCTTGCAAAGGGGAAAGAATGACAACACAAACTTCCATGGCATTACATTTTCATTTCTTTTTTCAGAATAAATTGATTCCTTGTTGAGGTTACTTGTACAAAACCTGATGTTTTAAAAAAACGGTTCTGGACATTGCTTATGTACGGATTGGTTGTATTATAAATAATAAGAATTTGAATAGGCAAATTTCAGTATCTTATAAAAATAGAAACACAAAATATTTTAGGTTGATTCTGACTTTAAAGAAAATGTCTATAGAGGATTTTTTAAAAAAAATTGACAGTTTCATTTTGAATTCTTTTTTCTAAGAACTCAAGGTGTGTTCTTCTTTAGAGAGAAAGATCTGAGGCATGCTAGAGGGCATGTATTGACAGCTCTCCTAAACTATTTCCCTATTAAATCTCTATGGGTTAAAAAAAACACAACACTTTGCCAGGTGTTATAATGTTGGAGAAGTATGAGCTCGTTTCCCTGTGAACTGCACCTTTTAGATTTATAGGGGTTTTCTGGGTTTTTAGTTTAAAGAGGAACCCCTTCTCTCCACCTTATTCAGTATGTCCTCATGTGTCTGAGTTTGAGGTTTCCTTTACTTTTGGTCCTTGGTTCCTGACTCTGGTCTGTGCCTTTTGATCTTCATTTGAGACCAAGATGCGGGCAGGACAATGGATGGTTCTTCTCTCTCTCATACAAAAAATTGGAGTTACAGGCATGAATTGCATATTGAGAAATAATCATTTCAAACACTACCATTCCTAAATTTCTGACAGATATCAACCTTCTAGAAAATTGATGCTATTTGTTTATTTGTTGTTTTATCTAAGTTTAGATTTTTTAATGCACCTTATAAATTTAAGTGTCACTATTAATCAGCAAAATGATAGCTGTCTAGAGTTTGAGAATTTTCCAATGTGCCAGTCAAATGCTTGACTAAAATCCATTTTCTTACTGTCTTAGTTTGTGCTCCTGTAACAAAATGCCATAGACTGGGTGATTTATAAAGAATAGAAATTTATTTCTTATAATTTTGGAGGCTGGGGAGTACAAGATCAAGGCACCAGCAGGTTGGTTGTCTGATGAGGGTTGCTCTGCTTCCAAGATGGTGCCCTGTTGCTGTGTCTTCCAAAGTTGGACCACGTGGCAGGAGGCAGAGGGGCAAAAGGGTAGAACACTGAGCAAAGCCTTAATTCCAGTCATGAGAGAGGAGCTCTCATAGCCTAACCCCTTATGAAAGGTTCCACCTCTTAATACTATCACATTGGCAACACCTGAATTTTGGATGAGCCACATTTAAACCATAGTAGCTACCACTCCCTGCTGTGCTTGCTATATTAGAAAACCCCATTTCTCCAGCTCTCTTGTACAATGGCTTCCAAGTAGGTTTAGTCAATGGAAGATACTGGTGGAAGACTGGAAGGCAGGGATGATGGGAGAAGCCAGGATATTCTACCCCAAATCAATCTCCTCTTGTAGCATCTCTGGCTGTGGATGGTCTCCTCTGTAGCTCCAAGTCTAATGGAACTCCACCCACCATGGTCCCAGCCAAGTGTCTTCTGATGGTCTAGCACCTGCCAAAGAGCCTGGCATCTGGACTCTGATAACAATATCTTCTTTCATTGTTCCTGTAACAGTAGGGTTGGTAACACCTTCCAGCTGTTGTCAATCTCTGCTGTTTTGCTGTCTCCTTTTTAGTTTTGCAGCCTTTCCATCACCTGTGAAACCAATTCGCTTACAATTATAGTCCTTGTGTTTGAAAACACGGAAGTGGTTCTTTCATTTCCTGGCTGGGCCTTGCTGATATATCAGCAAACACACTGAGAAGAGTGAGGAGTATTCTGATTCCGCTATGGTGGTGGAAACCAACTCCAGCTTTTCCACTTCTGATGACAAGTTGAAATTCAGAACAAAATAAACAAACAAAAACATGTGGTCTCTGAAAAGTACACTAAAGCACAGGGCTGTGGAGGGGAATCATGACTGGGAGAAGTCATATATTTGGAAAAGGGCGTACTATTTATTTTTTTCTCTCATAGTTTTACCCAAAGGGAAGGCCCCAGCCATGGAGTTTCATGTTGGGATGTACAACTAAAACTGATATCAATTTGATCTTTCTGGCCAGAGAAACCAGAGAAGGGATAGTTAGATTGATAAATAGATAGGTAGATAGGTTTGGACTAGATTGGGGAAAATACAAGATAGACAAGAGCTAGGAAAGGGTTCTCTTAATTCTGTGTATTAACCTGAACTAGTCTCAGACGAAGCCCTGAGTTATGCATGTGTGGGATACAACCAAGACACATAACCAAGGCTTAGGAAACTTACCTGAAATTTGAACCACCTCATGATTTTCCTGAATAGCACATCATAGGAAGGACCCAAACCAATATTGCAGAGATTTAAGGAAATAAACAGAAATTAAAACTACTCCAACAGAAGGTTACAGAGCATAAGGTTTGAACCTAACCAGGTTAAATGTCTTCAAAAATAGAAACATTAATATTCAGAAATTTATAACAGGACTCAGAGCCTATGCATTCTAACGCAATGTTTAAAATTACAAAATTACTCAATTACAAAATTTTGAGTAATTACAAAATTACTCAAAATTCAAAGAATCAGGAAAAAAGTGACCAATTCCCAAGGGAAAGCAGGACACACACACACACACACACACACAAGCACACATACCCCCCAATCATGAGACTGACCCCATGTGGCAACCATAAGACAATGACTTTAAAGCAGCTATATAACCAGGCACCGTAAGGCGTAGATGTCATGTGGCTGTTGTACATTATTGGTATGGGAGGCAATGTTAATTATAAGGATAATAGTCTTGAATTGCTTCTTTTTTATTGTGGTAAAATATATATAAAGCAAAATATGTCATTCTCACTATTTTCAAGTATAAGTATGTGGTTCTGTGGCATTAAAAAGTCACATTGTTGTGCAACCCTCACCACTATTCATCTCCAGAACTCTTTTCATCATCTCACACTGAAACTCTGCACCCATTAAACGATAACTCACCATTCGATTCTCCCAGCTTATAAACTTGCAGAAGCCAGTGTAGGCACTTAACTGTTAGAGGACAGGTTGACATAAAAACCATGGAGAGCAGCAAGGCTGGAGTGATGAGGAGGGTGCGTTGAACCATCAAGAGCTACGATCGTAGGTAATGGATCAAGGGAGCTTTTAACTGTGAGATAGAGGCTCAGCTAGGATGTTTCTCTATTTGTATAATTCAATAAAAATAAACCCGACAGGTAGAAGTTTGATGTCAAGCTGGGCACAGTGGTTCACTTCTGTAGTCCCAGCTACTTGGGAGGCTGAGGCAGGAAGATCAATTGAACCCAGGAGTTCCAGACCAGCCTGAGCAACGTAGAGAGACCCCATCTCAATTTTTTAAAAAAAGATTTGGTATATTCCCCATACAAAAGAATCTTATAAAGCTATTAGAAGTATGTGAGGCAAATACTCCTTTGATCCTTGAACAGACCTGATGTCATTTGCCAGAATAACTTTGTGGCGAGAAAACAAGATTGTTAGTTATGGGGTCTGAATTGACATTTGTACTAGGAAACCCAGGACACTATCATGGTCTTCCAGGTAGACTGGGACCTTGACTCAAGTTCATTTTGCAGCACACCAATTGTCTCTGGACCCATTTTGCAGTTATTTCCTAGGATCCTAAATGTGTAATTTGAACAGACACGATCAGCAGCTGGCATGAACTTCTGACTTATGCACATCGTCTGTGGACTGAAGGCCATCGTAATAGAAAGAGTGAGTTGAAGCCCTTGAAAATGTCCTCCTGCCTCCTGGCCAAGGTGGGTAATCGGGAGCAAGACTGGGAGGACTGCAGAGATTGGCACTAACATCAAAGACCTGCAGGATGCAAAGTGGTGGTTCCTGTCATAACCCCACTCCATTCATCATGTGTGAAGCGCTGCCTAACAGGAAAGATCAAATGTTGTGCTTGACTATGGCAGCAACTGTCTTGAGAAGCCAGGTAACACAACCTGCGAGTGTGGAGCAGTTAACTCTTTGTGGGGCAGAGGGGATGGGGGTCATTCAAACAGTCTATTGAAGATGCCTCCTGAGACTGGGTGATCAGCTACATTTATTAGGAGGCTGTGGTCAGCTCGGTAAAACACCCTATTGAATTCTCTCTCGTTCTTCTCTGGCTCTCTGCCCTATCTGTTACTTCTGCTTCTCTGAGATTGTGTACCCCCAGCAAAATATTAGCATATACACTTTTATCTCAGGCCCTGTTTTCAATGAAACCTGGAAAAAGATATAAAGAATTCCAGTTCTGATGTTTCTTATTTATGGGTTTGGTTTTAATAAACAATCCCAGGTTCTCCAAAGTCAACATGTTTTTATAACATTTTGCAAATAAGTGATTTCTGCCACTATTTTTGAACACAAAGGGGATTATCATAGTTGGAAATGGGACTATAAGTCCTAGATGTTCAAATTTTATCCTGTATTGCTATATGTGGGTGAAGGAAAGCAAACAAGCAAGAGCCCCTTGTCTATGTAGGAGTACTGAGTCTTTCACGGGATTTTAGTGAATACTTCTGGAAAAGATGAATCTTGTAAAATGAGAGAGACACGTAGGTGAAATGGTGGGATTAAAATCAACAGAGACAAAAGCTCAAGCGTAAGAGATTATAAAGTGAGTTTGAACAATTGCAGCATCTCAGCATAACTGAACATGGCAGGAAATGGACCTGGGTCCAGGTAAATGGCTGGTTATAGGAGACCTTTTAGGCCAGGGTAAAGAGTGTGAATTTTATTCTGCATGTTTCATGGACCACCTGCCTTAGAATCACTTGGAGTGCTTGTTAAAAAAAAAAAAAAACATTTAATGCATTTACCCAGACGCTAAACCAGATGGGTCAAATCACAGTCTCTTGAGGGTGGGTCTGGAAACCTATGTTTTGAACACCTCAAGGTGTTTTCTACCACACTAAAATTTGGGAACACCTGGTGGAGCCTTGAAAAATTTTTTATTTAGTATTGTTTCATAGTTAAGTTCTATCTAGATCATTCTGGCACCAGTGAGGAGGATAAGTCAAAACATGGAAACCAGATTACAAGTCAAAAGAATAGTCATTCATTTATTGAACAAGCATTTGAGCACTTCCCACTTCCCACTTGGTCAAAAAAAAAAAAAGTGGATGTAAAGGAGACAGATTAAGTCTATCTTTCTCTGCTTGTCATCTCATGAGGGGGATGGACAAGAAACAAGTAAACAATATACAGGGAAGATAATTCCAAATGTGGTAACTGTTCTAAAGAAAACAAGCGCAGTAATGTGACAGAGAGTAGCTGTGTTGTATATCTGTGTGTGTTGGGGGTTTATTTAAACAGGGGGACAGGGAAAGCCTCTTTGAGGAGCTGACATTTACCCAGGGAAGGAGGAACCAGCCATGTGAAGGGCCTGGGGAAAGGATTAGTCTCCCAAGCAGAGCACAGCTGGTGTGAAGGCTCTGAAATGGAAATAGGATTGATGACATCTTCAAGAAACAGAAAGGATGGCATAGTGCCTGGGGGGTAAGGAGGGTAGAAAATAGTATAGAAAGGTGAGGTTGTAAAGGTGGAAGATCATGGTTGTAAGACCATGTTGGCAGCTCTTAGGCCATAATAGAAAATTTGTATTTTATTCTAACTGTTATTTATTAGTACAGGAAAGAAGTGCAAGGCACAGGCAGTTAATAAAAGAGGAGAAGGATATATTTGAGAAATATGTAGGGAATTGGGTAAAATGAGAAGGCCCTAGATATTCGTTGGATCTGGGACACCAAGGTAGAAGAAGGATTCTAGGCTTATTCTTGGGTTTGTGGTTTGGATTCCTATTTGTGGATCATGGTAACATTATCTAAAAAAGAATAAGAGTAAGGAAAGGTTTGAAGGGGACAGAGCATTGAGCACAATTTGAACATGCTGTATTTGAAGGGTTTGTGCAATATACCAGTGCTGTATTGTCTATATTTGAATATTTGATTATAAATGATAAGAAATTGAAAACAACAGTAATTTAAACAAGAGGAAAGTTTATGTCTTTCTCATATCAATAAAGTTCAGAGATAAGAGTCCAGGATTGATTCCTGCCCAGGTCTTAATGACCACGTGGGGAGGTCAGTGTCACTGAAAGAAAAGTCTATTGCTGTAGTTTCTCTGCTCTAGTTCCTGCGGGGCCACACGGGAAAGCGCCAGAGTTGGTCAGTGAGGGGAAGTCGTTTTCTTCCCTCACTCCCTCCCACCCTCCCCCTTCTGAATCTCCAATGTCTTTTGTACCTCTGCATGCCCTTGCGTACCTGTAGCTTAGCTCCCACTTGCAAGTAAGAATGGGTGGCATTTGGTTTTCCAATCCTGAGTTACTTCAGTTAGTGAAGTGACTAGTTTGAATTATTCCAGTAGGTATTCAGGAATAGATGCCTGTATCTGACCCTGGGTTGATTGATGACAAGGAAAATATTGGATTGGATTGGTGTGTGACTTAGATTAAGGAGGTGGTTGGGGGTATGGACTCAGGATTAATTGGTTTGCATGTGAAAGACATGCTAACAGGCAAGTTTTTTCATATTTCTAGGAGTTAGATAGACCTGGGAAGGGGCAGTCTCTCCCTAGTCAGCAAGGCCCCCAAGATGTCAAAATATAACGTAAAATACATGACAAACACACGGCCACTAAAGCAGCTACATCATTATCAATGAAGCCTTGTAGCTTGCTAATTCTCTATCCTTGATGTATGGGTCAACCTCTGGGGCCAAGGTGGATTCTTGACCTTCAGATGTCATAGCTGAACTGCATCTAGTGGGGCGGAGTGAGGACAGGCACCTCCTGTTCCTTCAGGGACATTCCTGGCAGTGTCATAAACTAGTTTCCTTAGATCCCATCAGGGGACAACTAAGGGACAGTTTGCAAAAGGCAGCAAGAGGAATTGGCCTGGAATGAGAAGGAGCAGAAGAGCGGGCAGTGGATGCCAAGGGAGGGGGGACTGGGAGAAATGAAGGAGGGCTCCACCGTGTGTGACGTTATTTTAACATGGCCCACAGATGCAGTAGATAGGAACTGCCCAGTGTCCTTTGGAATAGTGTAAGTGAAGGGTGACCACTGTCACAGCAAATTTAAGGGAGAAGTAAGGAAGGAATAAAAGGGAGGTGAGGAAGTAGACAAGGCAGGAGGCAGGGACTACTCTTTTTTGAGATTTGGCTGATGAGAGAAAGTAGGAAATTGGAGGACACATAGGATTAAGGGAGTTTTATTGTTGATATTAGGTTGATAATCTTTAATGTAATATATCTAGAAAGGGTAGTATATTTAACAAATAGAGACTGGCTGGTAAATAAAAGTAGGAATATTCAAATAAAAGTTGAATTCAGTTCTTATGGTGGTCTTTTGAAATGTATGGTAGCTCATAGTACACTAGAATAAGCTAAAATAGGGAATGAATCACTGAGTCCTTATTCTGACATTTGTCTGTTAAATTTAAAGAAAAAATGTTTTAAATATTGAAATAGTTAAGGTACAAGTGATTGAAGACTCTCTAATCCTGTGTGTACAACTGACTACAGGGGTGGAAAGAAAAGGAAGGCTACATGCATTTGTTTTTAATTTGACTATATAAATAAGCTACCTATTTTTTTCTAATAAGGTGTGTTCATAAATATCAATTTAGCTGGATTTTGTTTACTTCTAGCTCGTATGTTCTCCCAGAGGAAATGTTTAACATGTAATTTTATTTAGAAAGGCAGTGAAAAATCTGTGATTTATCATGGAAGAGAGTGTGAATGCCATCTCTAAATATAAGTTTTTAAAGAAGGTTTCCTTGGGAGTGCTTTATTATGTAAACTGTCAGATAATGTCAGTGCCAAATAGGCAGAATTTAGAGACCATTAAGAGACTTAAATATTAATGTGACTCGTACTTTCATGGGCAACCGAATTATTGGTATTCAACTAGCGTTTCTTACTCTTTAACAGGAAAAAAAATGCCCTCTCATTTTCTTCCTAATACTCAACAGTACCCTTAATTATGTCACTGATCTTGCTACAACTGCTGCACTTGACGTCTAATAAATCTGATTCCAAATTGGTTTGTAGTCGAATTTTAAAAAGGATCAATAGATGCATTACGCTGACTCTTGCTCTGCTACTGAAAACGTGCCTGTACATGCAAAGAATGAGATTACCAGATTTGATTCACAACCTCTTTGCTGTCTCAGAAACAGCAGTACACCTGGAATACTGTATAACAAATGAAGAATTAAATTAAGAGTACTACTGGCCAGACCTGACACTCTCATTGGTGCCTAATCTAGAGCAACAATTAGAGGAGATGTTGATTTCTCTTACTATTAGCAAACACCCTTGTTTGGATTTTTGTAGACTCAAAAATAAACCTTTAACCACCATCATCATCAGTAATAGTGATAATAATTATGGTAGGATCGAATGCTGTGCTATTTACATGATTGTAACTTTAAATAGGAAAAAGTAGATAATAGATTATCTTTTAAAATTAACCTGAGAAATTTAGGAGAAACTGATTAGGAAAATTTCACTTCTATAGAGCTCATTAAGTACTTATTTTCTATTTATTTGAGTGCAGGTGGCTCATTAATGCAATAGGTAGTGCATCAGTCTCATATTTACTTGAGTGCATTATTAGATTCATTTCAGTAGTTATTGAAAGAATATACTAAGCCATTAGGTGATGGTCTGGTGGCAAATAAAAATACATATAGGATAGACTCCATTTTCTTGAGTAACTTCTAATTTAGCATAGAGCATCAGGTACAGTAAAAGACAGAATAAAAGAGTTATTCTAACAAAAGTCTCAACTCCATATAATGGTTGCACCAAGAAGGTAGAAATTACTTCTAAAAGAGGATTTTGGAGATGCTATGTGGAGGTGGAAAGTATCTAAGCTGACTTTGAGGGAGAGGCAATTGTCCAATGAGCAGAGAAGAAGATAGAATGGTGTCTTGGGATAAGGGTATAATCACAAAAGGGAAATGGAATATGAAAGGACATTTCATACTTGGGAAATACTCCAGCAAAACTGGAGTAAAATGTAGACAATGAGATGAGAAGATTCTAGTCAGATTATGGAGGCTTTTAAATACCAAGGCTGAAAGCTTGAATTTAACTTCAGGTCAACATAAGGTGAGGGCCAATATTTTATTCAGAAGAATAAGAATCAACGTGATTAATTAATGACATAAATTAATATCAAGTTGCTTTGAACATTCTCAAAGTTACTAAAGAAATTTTATACCGTATGTGAACCTAGTGTTAATATTACTGTGCTTTTCAGTCCAAAATCTCTGAATCAGGAGATCCAAGTTCTATTGTTGACTCTCCCAGTGATTAGCTTTATGGTTAAATAAGTCCTTTGACTTCTGAGTTCTACTTTCCTCACCTATAAAGAGGGAATAGGAGGTTTTGAGGATCAAATGAGGTTACAAAAGCAGTATTTGTTTATATCAAAAAAGCAGTACAGAGGGATAAATTCACTGCAGAAACTCAAGTGTATGAGAAATATAATTTGTTTTATTTGTTCATAACTTTTATTATGATAGATCCTAAATATACCAAGAGGTATGTATAATATTTGTGCATGGTTTAATGAATAATGACCACCCATGTCCTCACAATCAGGCTTAGGAAAGTAACTTGAGGACCCCAAATGTATTCTTGCTCACTTCCAGATAAAAAGTATTCCTTTTAAAAAAGTGTGATGACAAATGTTTCTGTAAATATTTTAAATTTGGTATGTTTCTAATCTTTATATAAATTAAACCATATGTTAGGTATTTTTTTCTATTTTTTTGAGTGCAATATTAAGTTTTTAAGATTCCTGCACATTTTCGTTTTCATTCAGTCACTCCATAAATAAAATATTTATTGAGCTCATTGGGTGACAGGCCTATTTGTAGATGGTAGAGATTCACAGTGAATAAAAAGACAAAAAATTCCTGCCCCCATTGAACTTATGTTCAAGTGAGGGGATATATTCATAGTAAATAAGCATAATAGATTATTTAGCAAAATAGGAATTGCTATGGTGCTATAGAGCAGGATAGGGACTAGAGAGTGCTTTGAAGGAGAGCTATAATTTTAAAGAGTTGCAGAGTAGGGAGATGTGAGAAGGAATTTGTATTAGTGAGGGTTTTTCAGACAAGCAGAATGAATAGGATATACAAAGAGATTTATTTTAAGGAATTGACTCACGCGGTTACAAAGACTGGCAAGTCCAATATCCACAGGGTGGGCCAGTGGGCTGAAAACCCAGGACAACCCAACGCAGTAGAATTCCCTCTTACTAGGGAGAGGGCAGTCTTTTATTTTATTCAGGCCTTTGACTGATTGGAGGAGGTCCACACATTATGGAAGGAAATCTGCTTTACTGAAAGTCCACTAATTTCAATTTCATTTAAAAATACCCTCTCAGAAACATCCAGACGAATGTTTGACCACATATATCAGCACTCTGGCCCTGACAAGTTGACACATAAAATTAACCATCCCAGAGGTTTTTAAGCAAAGACAGAATAAGTTGGAAGATTTAGCCATGTGGGTAACTAGGGCAGAGCATTTGGGAAAGAGAGAACAGCTAGTGCAGAAGTCTCACAGTTCTCATGTGTCTGGCATATTTGAGGATCAGTGAGGAGGCCAGTGTGATGGGAAAGGAGTGAATGAAGGCCGAGGATGGTAGAAGACAAGTCAGAGAGGTGATGGGGCCAGATATGTAAATCTTCCAGACAATTTTAAGGCTTGTGACTTTACTCTTCAAGGGAAATGGAGGGTCACTACAGAGTGCTATGCAAAGGAGGAATATTATCAGACTCAGCATTTGAAAAACATTAATTTAGCTGTGATTGTGCACAGAAAGGCAAGTGTGGAAGCAAACAAACAAGCAAAAAAAAAAAAAAATCCAAACAACTCAAAAGCCTAATGTGGAAAATATTGCAGTAAAATTTCCCCTAAATAATGGTGATCCATGTAGGGTGGTAACAGGAGACAGTGAGAAGGAATGGGTTTGTGGATGTATTTTAATGACAACTTGAGTATTAGGTGAGAGAGAAGAAGTAAAAGAGGAATCCAGTGAATTTGGCCTGAGCAACCTGGGAGGATGGAGTGGTCATCAGCTGAGATGGGAAAGACCAAGAAGGGGGTAGATTGTTTTAGAATATCAGGAATTCAGTTTTGCATATTTAAATTCTAGATGTCTCTGAGACAATCAAGTGGAAAGATCAAATGAGAAGCTGGAAGTGATTCAGGAGTTTGGGATTTAGGAAGGGGGGTCTCACTGAAGATATAAGTTCAAATATGTCAATGACATCTAAAGTTATGAGACTGGGTGACATGACCAATGAAAAGAAGAAATGATAGCCAAATACCAAGCTCTGGAATGTTCTGACATTAAGAGTTTGGAAGGAAGAAGAGAAGCTACCAAAGAGACTGAGGACAGACCAGTGAGGTAGGGAAAAAGTGGTGTTCTTGAGGCCAAACCAAGGAGGAGAAAACAATCAATTGTCCAGATGCAGCGGGCTGGTCAAATAAGATGAAAACTGAGAGCTTACAGTGGATTTAGTAAAGCATATACCACTGATTACCTTGAAAAATGTGGTTTGGGAGTAGTAGTGGTGGGGAGATGAAGACCTAGGTAGAACAGACTTCAGAGGGACTGGGAGGAGTATTGGAGAAGGCCAGTACAGGCGAATCTTGTGTGGGAGTTTTGCTGCAAAAGAAAGCAGAGAAATGTGCTGGTAGATGATGGGGGAAGTGGGGTTGAGTGGGGTTTAGGATGGAAGAGTTAACAGCATATTTATGTGCTGAAGGAGATGTTCCAGCAGAGACAGAAAAAATTGAGGATATGAAAGAGGTAAACTTGCATAAGTGACATCTATGAGCAAAGAGAGGAAATAACATCTAGAGTACAAGTGAATCATGAGTTTTATGAAGGTGGAGGGCAGCTCCTCTATGAAAACAAGAAAGGAGATAGTGGAGAGGGCACAGATGCTGGCAGGTGAGTAGATTGGGTTAAGACAATCTGTGGAGTTCTCTTCTGATGGCTTTAATCTTCTTGGTGAAATAGAAAACATCAACTGAGAGTGAGAATGAAGTAGAAGTATTGAAGATTTGAGGATAAAGGAGAAAGTTATCTATAAGAGTGAGAGAGAGAATGGTCAGGGAAATACACAATTGGTTGGCAGCATTAAGGCCCACTTTAATTTGGAATTTCTGGTCATGAATTTAAAATGAAAACTCTAGTATGGTTTTATGTTTTTCCTTAGCTGTTGAATTTGAATAGCATTAAGAGACATGTTTTTAAAACATAATTCTAATCATTGAATTTCCCCTTGAAATCCTTTAATGGTTTCTTTGCATACCTAGAATACAACCAAAATGACTTACCAGGGTCCCTAACTCTGATATCACTTTCCCATTATTCAAAATACTCTTGCCATACTGGCCTTTTCCTAAATGAGTATATTCCCAAGTCTTTATTTTATCAATCAGGCGTTTGATCAAATATCAATTCCCAAAGATGAAGCCTTGATTGATCCTTTCACACTAATCATTTTCTTTTTATATATTATTTTATTTTCTTCAGAACATTAACACTATTTAAAATGATCTTACTTCTTCACATGATTATTGTTATATTTTTTGAATTCCCTTTTACCAGCTCAAATACAATGAGACCATGGGCTGGATCTATACAGTTTTCTGTTGAATCCCCACCACCACTCACATAGAGTAAGTAGGTGCTCAGTAAGTAGCAGTTGATTGTTCGTATCTGGCCATAAACTAGTGAAATGTTGGAACAATAAGAATAAACATTCTTAATATTTCCAGGAGAGAGGGAAAAATATTTCTCATACAGGAACAAGGATTATATTGGCTTCAGGCTTCTCATTTACAAAGCTAGTTGCTAGAAGACATCAAACAATGCCTTTAATGTTATGTGGGGGGAGGAGGGGAAGATTTCATACCAGTATTTTAGGTAGTGTTAAAGTATTAATCAAAGGTCAGAGTAATATTCAGATTTTAATAGATATAATAGGGCTCAGAACGTTTATCGCCACTCTACCTTCCTCAGGAGGGCTCTTGAATATATATTATGGCAAAATATCAAAGGAATACAAAAAGTAGAAAGAATAAGATGCAGGAAACAGTGATCCTCACCCAGGAATACAATAATAAGAGACCTAAACAGGATAACTTAGTAATGGATTGGTGTAAACCAGAACTGAAATTTAGAGTGATTGGAGAGAAAGTATCTTAAGAAGAACATTGTGCAAGATACTGGGCTATAAGGACAATGGACACCTTCCAGCTTCTGTTTACTGCTTGTTTGCTAACCGCAAGGCATTATGAGTACATTATGGGATGCAGAGGAGAAAGACAAAGAACACGGAAACCGGAGTCTCTCAGCTGGGACCCGGAACAGGTTAGAGCCCATCAGGGGCAGGATGAAGTAAGAATCACTGTGGGGGCAGATGCATGACCAGTGTGTAAACAACTTAGCTATAAAAGGGTCACTAGCACACAAAGGGGGGTTCCTGCCCGAAGAAGAGGCCACTGTGCTAGCACTCTGGGGGCTTGGACCCTAGCTCGAGCTAGACAATAAAACTCCTTTTGATAATTACAGTCTCGGTGACTCTGTCTCTCTGTCCTGTGGCCCTGCGAATCTCGAATATAATAGTTGTAACAGATATTATGGATTAGTTGTTCCAAAATCTTCCCAGAAGCCTCTCCTTCCCCTCAAGCAATTCTAGAAATGACTCTAAGATACAATTCTGGCCAAGGAGAAAAAGGCAAAATTATTAATACATTTATTCAATATTTTTTCTTGAATAAAGAGGCAATGTCTTGCTAGAAGAAAATTTCTTTACTTCTTTATGTGTTCTCTTCCTACCAGGAGGTGAGGCTACCAACTTGTGAATAAGAGAGCCAGGAAGACATTGCGGCCTACGTGCTATCATAGAACAGTGGAGGGGGAAGGTGGAACAGTCTGGGAAAATGACAGTGTCATTATGCTGCTGCACCAGGTTGCAGCCAACTCACCCCAGAAGACTTACTGTGGGATGCAAATAGATCCCTGTCTGTTTAAGCCACTGTTGTTCGGTTTTCAGTTTTGTTGAACTGAACTTCTTTGTAACTGATTCAAAAGCAGATTCACATTAATAAATATTCTAACTTCCTCAGTGGATACTCTTAGTGATAAGTTAAGACATTATTCTTAAAAAAAAAAAAAAAAAGAGGGGGGCAATACAGATTCCTTCAAAAGCAAAAATCTTTTTAAAAAGTTCAAATATGAACCGGGCGTGGTGGCTCACACCTGTAATCCTAGCACTCTGGGACGCGGAGGCCCGTGGATCGCTCAAGGTCAGGAGTTGGAGACCAGCCTGAGCAAGAGCGAGACCCTGTCTCTACTAAAATTAGAAACAAATTAATTGGCCAACTAAAAATATATAGAAAAAATTCACTGGGCATGGTGGCACATGCCTGTAGTCCCAGCTACTTGGGAGGCTGAGGCAGGAGGATTGCTTGAGCCCAGGAGTTGGAGGTTGCTGTGAGCTAGGCTGATGCCACAGCACTCTAGCCTGGGCAACAGAGTGAGGCTCTGTCTCAAAAAAAAAAAAAAAAAAAAGTTCAAATATGAAGGTATGTTTTAATGATGACTTGATTGAACATTGGTGATAGAGTTTAAAAGAATCCATTTGCTAATTTTCTTGGTATATTATCCCTTTATCAGTACAAATTTGGTGAGTTTGGATTTAATTTCCTTCTTTGTGGATCCATTCATACTACTCATTCCTCAATAAATTGTATTACATAATCATAATTTTGTATATAACATTTTTTTCAATTTTTCACATCAATATTGAGAGAACTCATGAAGAGAAACCATGAAGAGCATTATTATAGTTGCCTGATGATTTTAAATAGTGTCAGATGAAGAGATATTGTCTCAGGTTAAGGGGGCAAGAAACAAAGGCCTAGTTTTAACATATGAATGAATAATTGTAATTAATGACCAAAAAGTATAAGTGACCAATTTAGGGAGGGGAGTATGGAGGTAATAATACAGACGAGGATTTCCTAGTCTTTTATTAAGAGAGGCAGTAGACACTTTTTGGGATTGATAGATTAAGAAGTAGAGACATAAGCACAGTATATGGAGGTATGAAAGAGACTTCCAGAAACACTAAACATGAAGCAATTAATTATGATTACTTCTCAGAACGGCATCTACAGATACCTGGAAGACTATTGCTCATCTACTCATACCCCATTTTACTGTTTAATGCTTAAAATAATGCAGAGGTATTAGTGTGATAATAAAATATTGCCACTTTAATTCTAAATATAATTTTGTGTTATGCCAGATTGTTGTAAACTAAGCAATATTTCTTCCCCTTTAAACTTTTTTTTTTTTTTTTAATGCAGAGACTAGCTTCCTGGGTTGTATATTTTCAAGAATTATTGCCACAGAGTTGGATATTAGATTTCACCAAGAGAGGAACTCATGTAAGAATTTGAAAATGGGAGGAAGTAGAAGCCATTACTACCCTGTGCCGGTGGCAGATTGTAGCAAACAGGAGGTTTTGCCAGTAGCTTTAGGGCGTCCACCGGCAAATAATTTATTTCAGTGCTACAGGCAGTGGAGATTTCAGCAGTGCTTTTATTGCAATTTCTGCACTTCCCAATTTCCTGAATTCTAGTGACAACTTTCCCTTACCTTCATTCCCTCAACCCCTTCAATTGTTTTTGTAAGGTTCTAATCTGCAGCATTAAATCCTTTCCTGTTCAAAATACCTAGAGTGGTTTCTGTTTTCCTGAATAAAACTGTGACTGACAAATGTTTTGATCTTTTCAAAGTATTTTAGATTTGGGTAGAATTTTTGGTGGGCAGAATTGGAGTTGAAACAACCCTCAGATATTATCCAGTGCCCTTTCATTTTACAGTCAAGACACCAAAAACAATCTACTCCTCAGATTCCTGAGAGGAAACAGAGGGTGCATTCAAGTTGGATAATTTGAAGAGGGTTATTGTGATTCTATTTACAGAAGTGTGGGCAGGTTATTACCATCCCTAGCTCCAATGAGGCAGGTTTAGGGGTGTGGGGAAGGTAGCTGTGAGGACAGGGCCACTAGGCAGGAGCAGTAGCCTTTGGTAGAGGCAGGTGGCCGACATCACATGCTACACAAGCTCCAAAGAGAAGGAACTGTGGTAACAGATACCCAACCTTACTATCCTCTGCCCTTTGACCCCCTGCCCGTGCCTCCCACTGGCCAAATGAAACTGGAACCGGAGATCAAGGGACACTGTGACGTCTTCCCTCTGGCTCCTGGAGTCCCGAGCAGGTGGAGAAGTGAAGAGAGAAGACTGGAGGGGTAAAGAGAGGGTTTCCAGGACAATCACTTTGAACCTGGTTGAACCTTGTGCCCACTCTTTCACACCATTGTGTTTTACTTATACCTCTACAGATTTTACTGTCAGACTAGGCGGTGAGAAAAGAGACAGTGAGGAAGAAAGAAGACGTCTTCCTCAATTTTGCGCATGTAGTGCCCAGCACAGCACCGATATTTAGTAAGAACTCAATAGATGTTTATTGAATGAATCGAGCCACATTCTAAGCTTATAAAAGCCCAGAAATCAAGGACATTTCAGTTGTAAATAAAATTATTGGTTGTGTTGAGGAAAAAAAGAAGAAGTTAAAAAATTGACTCAGGGCAATAAAGAGGATAACGCTTTTCTTCCTTAAAATAAATATATATTGAGTTTCACATGAGAATTTATTTCTCTTTATTCATTTACAAGACAAATGTTTACCAATGACATGCGAGGTGCCTGTCACGTGCTAGGTGAAGGTGCAGCTGGTCCCTGCCGTTCTAGGATAGAGCCTGTCCGAAATGCTTTGTTCCAGTTGTCTTCTTCCTGCTATCCTGCATGATTTTTACCGTATTGTTAGTCACTGTGTACCTGGGGAAGCTAATATTTGCCAAAGGAAAACATAATTTGGAAAGTAAACCTTTCTCCCCAAATCTGAAAGTGAATTCCAAAGAGTAAAGTGCACTTCTATTTTGTCTAGGGATATCTGGATTTTTCTCCATTGTCATCAAGAAAGGTTGACACTCTGTGTGTGCATGTGTGTGTGTGCACAGCATATGCTCATCCCATCTGTGTGCGTTTATATGTACATTTCATATATAAAATTTTAATATAAGCACAACTGTTCAAGGATGAGTCAGAAAATAAGCTTAACCAAATTGAGCACTTTCCCATCTTGGCTTCTCTCTGTAGCTGTGGGATACATCACAATCTGCTTCCAAATTCCAAACTTGCAGTGGTGAAGAAAATGCTTTTTCCGAGCATCGGAGCAAGATGGCGGACGAATAACACCGCCAGACAGAGGGTCTCTACAGAAAAGACCAATTCTAGCAGAAACTAGAGGAAAGAAGCAAGAAGACGAGCATACAGCGGACAAGGGCCGGAAGGAGGGGTACCTGAGACCCCGGGAGACTCCACGGGAGGAGGCTGCGGAGGAGAACTGGAGGCTGAGACCACCGGAGCAGCCCGGAGACCAGCGGCAAGGGTAGGTGGAATTGCTGTTTCCCCTCCCCTGCATTCGGGACTGCTGGCGGGCTCCCCAGTGGGTGGAGACACCTGCGGACATCAGCCCAGAGACTGCAGCCGCTTGCCAACGGTGAGCCTGTAGCAGACGTGGCACCAGGTTCCCAACTTCCTCCGGGCACCTCCGTGTGCACGGACCCGAGCCGCGCGGCAGGCGCCATATTGCCTCCTCCTCCCCTCCGCCGACCCTACCCGCGGCTGCCCAGAGAGACAATACAGCCACCAGCCGGAGGCACCTCCAGGGAACGGGACCTTCCCGTTTGGGACCCCGCCCGCCCTCCCAGGTGCTGCTGGCACCGTGTTCCCAGGAAAACGGTGCCGACTCAGAGGCTGAGAGACATAGATCCAGCTTGGGCTCCCTGTGGGTGAATTAGGACCGGAAATCCTCTCCCTGGTGGGAATACAGTTTGAACTCTGGGACCCAGAGGTCGGACCTGCAGACCAGATCCCCTGCACCGAGGGCTAGCATTGCCCCGGGCACAGAAGGATTATACGCGAACAGCCTACTGAGGGCTGTGTGCCTCCAGGGGCGGATCGGCGTCCTAGAGGGCAACCCTCCTCCCAGGAGGAGGCCGTGCGCCCAACCCAGGTGGCGTTCCTGTGCAGGGAACCTCCCCGCCGGCACCACAGTCCGGGGAGGCCTGGTGGCTTGTGGTCTGGCCTGCTGGCAGAGGCCCAGGAGTAGCTGCAGAGTTGGGGAGGGTGGAAAGAAGCGAGGCCTGCTGCAGACTGCGGGTCTCAGACAGCCCCACCCCCACCTCCAGACTTTCTGGCTGAGCTGGACCATTCCAGCCCTGCCCTGACAGCTTTCCCTGTAAGCTGAGAACAGAACTTTGACCCCTGCTAACGGCCTGAGGGCAGGCTTACCCAACCCAGCTCCGCCCAGAACGAGAGCTGATAACAGGACTCAAAATCAACACCATAGCCTGTTCCTCCAAGCAAACGCCACCTACTGACAGGGGCGGCATCTTGCACAGCCTTTCCACGGCATCCACTGACTCAATATACAGGGAGTGGTCCAATTTAACCCACAGGCACCACCTAACGCCTCAGAAACTAAACAAGGTGTGTGAATACCCAAACAATAACCTAAGGAAAGAAACAACAACTGATCGACATGGGAAGAAGTCAGCGAAAGAACTCAGGAAATATGAAGAACCAAACGGAAAACACACCCCCAAGGAGGAGCACCAGCCCCCTAGAAACGGACACCGACCAAAATCAGGCAACCAATATGACAGAAAAGGAATTTCGTATGTGGATCATAAGAACACTCACCCAGCTGCAACAACAACTCAATAACCAACACCAAGAAAACACAAAAAACCTCCAAGAAATGGAACAAAGGTTCAACAAAGAGATTGAAACAGTGAAGAAAACTTTAACCGAAGTCCTGGAGATGAAGAATCAACTCAGAGAACTACAAAATACTGTGGAAAGTCTCAAGAACAGGGTAGATCAAGCAGAAGAAAGAATCTCAGAGCTTGAAGATAACACCTTCCAATTAAATAAATCAGTCACAGAAATACAGCAGAGAAACAAGAGAAAAGACCAAAGCCTACAAGAGCTGTGGGATTATGTGAAAAAACCTAACGTGAGGGTCATAGGTTTAGCCGAAGGGGAGGAAGACAACACTCAAGGGCTGGACAAGCTTTTTGAAGATATAATAGAGGAAAATTTCCCAGGCCTTGCTCAAAATCTCGATATACAAGTTCAAGAAGCCCAGAGGACCCCTGGGAGATTCAATGCAAACAGGAAGACGTCACGTCATGCAGTCATCAGACTGACCAAAGTATCAACTAAAGAGGCCCTTCTAAGAGCTGTAAGACAAAAGAAGCAAGTGACATACAAGGGAAAGCCAATTCGAATAACATCAGACTTCTCTAATGAGACTTTACAAGCAAGGAGAGACTGGGGCCCCATTCTCACTCTTTTGAAACAAAACAATGCCCAGCCTAGAATATTATTCCCTGCAAAACTAAGCTTCATATATGAAGGAGAAATAAAAACATTCTCAGACAAGCAAAGGCTCAGAGAATTCACCAAGACAAGACCAGCCCTACAAGAAGTACTTAAAACAGCGTTACGCACGGAACATCATAATAATAATCCACGGATATAAAAACAACCAAAACCCAAAGATATTAAAGGCCAGATATTACAATGGCTCAAGACAGAAATCATAGCAACAACATCCAACCCAACAGAATGATCAGTAATCTACCTTACCTATCAGTTCTCTCAATAAATGTGAATGGCTTAAACTCTCCACTCAAGAGACATAGGCTGGCTGAATGGATAAGAAAATACAGGCCAAGTATATGCTGTCTTCAGGAAACACATTTAACCTGCAAGGATGCACATAGACTAAAAATAAAAGGGTGGAGATCAATATTCCAAGCAAATAGAAACCAAAAGAAGGCTGGTGTGGCAGTTCTAATTTCAGACGATTTAGTTTTTAAACCAACAAAAGTAGTAAAAGACAAAGAGGGTCATTATATAATGGTGAAGGGCACAGTCCAACAAGAGGAGATAACAATTTTAAATATATATGCACCCAACTTAGGTGCACCCAGATTCATAAAGCAAACCTTACTGGAGCTAAGCAAATGGATTAATAGCAACTCCATAATCGCCGGAGATTTCAACACCCCACTGACGGCACGAGACAGATCCTCCAAACAGAAAATTAATAAAGAAATAATGGACTTAAACAAAACTCTAGAACAATTGGGTCTGACAGACATCTACAGAACATTCTACCCAAAATCCACTGAATATACGTTCTTCTCATCAGCTCACGGGACATTCTCTAAGATTGACCATATCCTAGGACACAAAGAAAATCTCAAGAAATTTAAAAAAATAGAAATCATACCATGTACTTTCTCAGATCACAGTGGAATAAAACTAGAAATCAACCCTAACAGAAACTCACATTTCTACACAAAAACGTGGAAATTAAACAACCTCCTACTAAATGATTACTTCGTAAATGAAGAAATCAAGACGGAAATAAAAAACTTCTATGAAGAAAACGACAATGGAGAGACAAGTTATCAACTCCTCTGGGACACAGCTAAAGCAGTTCTGAGAGGAAAGTTTATCTCCATAAATGCCTATAACCAAAAGGCAAGAAGATCACAAATAGACAATCTAATGAAACGACTCAAAGAGCTGGAAAAAGAAGAACAGACCAACCCCAAACCCAGCAGAAGAAGTGAAATCAACAAGATCAAATCAGAACTAAACGAAATTGAAAACAGGAAAGCTATTCAGGAGATTAATAAAACAAAAAGTTGGTTCTTTGAAAAAATAAACAAAATTGACACGCCATTGGCTAAGCTAACGAAAAGCAGAAAAGAGAAATCTCTAATAAGCTCCATCAGGAATGAAAAAGGAGATACCACAACTGATCCCAAAGAGATACAAGATACAATTTATGAATACTACAAAAATCTTTATGCACACAAACTGGAAAATGTGGAGGAAATGGACAAATTTCTAGAAACACACAGCCTCCCTAGGCTCAACCAGGAAGAAATAGATTCCCTGAACAGACCAATCTCAACAGCTGAAATAGAAACAGCAATTAAAAATCTCCCTAAAAAGAAAAGTCCTGGTCCAGATGGCTTCACACCTGAATTTTACCATACTTACAAAGAAGAACTAGTACCTATCTTGCAGAAACTATTCCACAACATCGAGAAGAACGGAAACCTCCCCGACACCTTTTATGAAGCGAATATTACTCTGATACCAAAACCAGGAAAGGATGCAACAAAAAAAGAAAACTACAGACCAATATCCCTAATGAATATAGATGCAAAAATTTTCAACAAAATCTTAGCTAACCGAATCCAGACACTTATCAAAAAAATAATCCACCACGACCAAGTGGGCTTCATCCCAGGGACGCAGGGATGGTTCAACATACGTAAATCTATAAATGCAATTCACCACATCAACAGAAGCAAAAACAAAGACCACATGATTCTTTCAATAGATGCAGAAAAAGCTTTTGACAAAATTCAACACCCTTTCATGATACGAACACTTAAGAAAATAGGCATAGAAGGGACATACCTAAAAATGATACAAGCCATATATGACAGACCCGTAGCCAACATCATACTGAATGGGGAAAGACTGAAATCATTCCCACTTAGAACTGGAACCAGACAAGGCTGCCCACTATCTCCACTTCTATTCAACATAGTGCTGGAAGTCTTGGCTACAGCAATCAGACAGGAAAATGGAATCAAAGGTATCCAAATAGGGGCAGAAGAGATCAAACTTTCACTGTTTGCTGATGATATGATATTGTATCTAGAAAACCCCAAGGATTCAACCAAGAAACTCCTGGAACTGATCAATGAATTTAGTAAAGTCTCAGGATACAAAATTAATACACAGAAATCAGAGGCATTCATATACGCCAACAACAATCTAATTGAGAACCAAATCAAAGACTCAATTCCCTTCACAATAGCAACAAAGAAATTAAAGTACCTAGGAATATATTTAACCAAAGAGGTAAAAGACCTCTACAGGGAGAACTATGAAACACTGAGGAAGGAAATAGCAGAGGATGTAAACAGATGGAAATCCATACCATGCTCGTGGATCGGCAGACTCAATATCGTCAAAATGTCTATACTACCCAAACTGATCTACAGATTCAATGCAATACCTATTAAAATCCCATCAGCATTCTTCACAGATATAGAAAAAATAATTTTACGCTTCGTATGGAACCAAAGAAGACCCCGAATATCAAGAGCAATTCTAGGCAACAAAAACAAAATGGGAGGCATTAATATGCCAGATATTAAACTATACTACAAAGCTGTAGTAATTAAAACAATATGGTATTGGCACAAAAACAGGAATATTGACCAGTGGAACAGATGTGAGAATCCTGATATAAAACCATCCTCATATAGCCGTCTCATCTTTGACAAAGCAGACAAAAACATACGCTGGGGAAAAGAATCCCTCTTCAATAAATGGTGCTGGGAAAACTGGATAGCCACCTGTAGAAGGCTAAAACAGGACCCACACCTTTCACCTCTCACAAAAACCAACTCACGCTGGATAACAGACTTAAACCTAAGATATGAAACTATTAGAACTCTAGAGGAAAAAGTTGGAAACACTCTCCTAGACATCGGCCTGGGCAAAGAGTTTATGAAGAAGTCCCCAACGGCAATCACAGCAGCAACAAAAATAAATAAATGGGACATGATCAAACTACAAAGCTTCTGCACAGCCAAAGAAATAGTCATGAAAGTAAACAGACAACCTACAGAATGGGAGAAAATTTTTGCATCCTATGCATCCGATAAGGGACTGATAACTAGAATATACTTAGAACTCACGAAAATTAGGAAGAAAAAATCAAATAACCCCATTAAAAAGTGGGCAAAGGACTTGAACAGAAATTTTTCTAAAGAAGACAGAAGAATGGCCAACAAACATATGAAGAAATGCTCAACATCTCTAATCATCAGGGAAATGCAAATCAAAACCACAATGAGATATCACTTAACCCCAGTGAGAATGGCCTTTATCAAAAAATCTCCAAACAATAAATGCTGGCGTGGTTGCGGAGAGAGAGGAACACTCCTACACTGCTGGTGGGACTGCAAACTAGTTCAACCTCTGTGGAAAGCAATATGGAGATACCTTAAAGCGATACAAGTGAATCTACCATTTGATCCAGCAATTCCATTGCTGGGCATCTACCCAAATGATCCAGTGACACTCTACAAAAAAGACACCTGCACTCGAATGTTTATAGCAGCACAATTCATAATTGCAAGGCTGTGGAAACAGCCCAAGTGCCCATCAATCAAAGAATGGATTAATAAAATGTGGTATATGTACACCATGGAGTACTATTCAGCTCTAAGAAACAATGGTGATATAGCACACCTTATATTTTCCTGGTTAGAGCTGGAACCCATACTACTAAGTGAAGTATCCCAAGAATGGAAAAACAAGCACCAGATATATTCTCCAGCAAACTGGTATTAACTGAGTAGCACCTAAGTGGACACATAGGTGCTACAGTAATAGGGTATTGGGCAGGTGGGAGGGGGGAGGGGGGCGGGTATATACATACATAGTGAGTGAGATGTGCACCATCTGGGGGATGGTCATGATGGAGACTCAGACTTTTGGGGGGAGGGGGGGAAATGGGCATTTATTGAAACCTTAAAATCTGTACCCCCATAATATGCCAAAATAAAAAAAAATAATTAAAAAAAAAAAAAAAAAAAAAAAAAAAAAAAAAAGAAAATGCTTTTTCCAAGGTTCTTCTCCGTTGAACCAAGCACAAAGGTGATTCACACACTTGGAGCTGATGTCCTCTGGGGAGGGTGACTGGTGCCACTCCCCATAAGTCTCCTCATGGCTGTTCTACAAAAGGCTCCTCTTTGGAATACACAAGGGGGGATGGGAGGATTGCATAATAGTTTCAAGATGTTTTTTAAAATTCTCTATAGAGATATTAGGATTTGGCTAACTTTTCTTGAGAATTCTTGAATGTGAGGTACTGACTTTTAAGTATCGCATACTTTTTCTTATTTGGTAGTCCTGCCACTGAGGTGGCAGGATTGCTTGAGTCCAGGAGTTCAAGACCAGCCTGGGCAACTTAGCAAGACTTTATCTCTCATAATTTTTTTTAAAGTAAAATAAATAACTAAAGTCATCATAACTATTCTATGAGGTAGGTACTACTATTGCCCTCGATCAGAGATGAGAAAACTGAAGTTCAGAGTTGTTAAGTAATTTGATTAAACTGATGCGATGAGTAGGTAGGGAACCAGGACAGATTTGATTAGTTCCCGAAATTTGTGATGTGGATAAATGACTTTATTATATGATCTCTCCCATTATCCCTAACTTTTTACCTTTTATCTTTTTATTCTCACTGTTTTTTTTTTTTAATTGATGTCATTTGTTTGCAGGTACCTGAGTAAATATGAGAACTGCATGGTCAGAAGCCTGATGAAGTCAGTGACATCTCTAAAAATGACACAGGAGGCGATTTTAAATTGCTAGCTAATATGAGAATTATAATAACTTATTAAAACTTACTAATGATTTTTAAATCTATAACATTGAATCACATTAAAATCAACAGGTATTAATGATTCATTTTCCAAGTGGTTTGCCTTTTGTATGTTTTTGTAAAAGGCCATACGGTAGAATAGAAAGAACACCAGAATAAGAATCAGGATTCCTGAATTTGAATTTATTTCAGCTACCAAGTAGCCTGAGAGGTGAGTTTTCTCTTGAAACCTGATTTTCAAAACTTGTGAGGTCATTTTCATCTCCAACCTAAAATTCTCTGACTTGGGGACAGTATTGGTTTATTTAAAGCTTCTCAGAAAGGTCAGTGTGATTTCATATATGGTCTCTGGTGGTATTAAAAAATCAAACTATTGTTAAAGAAAAAGTTATTCAATGATATCTGTTAAAGCATGGTAAGAAAGACTTTATTCAGGACCATTGCAATTAAATTTTACAGCAGGAGATCAGGCTCAACTTTGAATACAGCATGAGGAAGGAGGAGTTTATAGCCAAGGAGCCAGGGGGTGGCGTGGGGGTCAGTGGATAGAAAATTACTGAGAGGAATTATAAGGGGTTTGGGGGATTCTGGGTAAACTGACCTAACAGGATTCTTCCTAAAGATAGGCCTGGGTGACCAGACATCACCTAGGAAGTGGTGGAGAATGAGGGACCTGGCAGATATCAAGGCAAGGTCTGGGGCTGGGGGTTCTTGCTGAACTGATTTAGCAAGGTTCTTGCTAAAGCCAGATTTTACAAGGAAGTGCACAGATGAGCCTAGGAGAAAATTCAGAAACCTAAAATTTGGACAAGCAAAGAGTTTTTGTCACTGTGCTTGACATTTCTTGAGGTTTTTAAAAGGCAGACTACAGTGGATTGATTAGAGTCATCGATTTTATGTTTTTACTAACATCATCTATAAACTTACATCTTTAGAAGTTTCAAGTTAGGTAATGGGTGAAAAATGCGTGGCAAAGAAATGATGCTATGTGTTAATTTCAAAGATAATTCAGTTTCCGTGATCTGAAACCAAGCAACTGCGCACCAACCATATTGCAGGGGAAGAATGGAGAAGACTCTGGTCCAGACGGCTGTCAGGGCAGCTGAGTCTCTTTCTGGAGCTGGCAGGAGAGGAGCACACTGACTGACGTAGGGACGTCATTTGGTTCTCATGCCATCTCCCTTTCAATTAAGGGGAGCATGAGGGGTAGAGGATGTGCGTGGGATATGGAAACATGGAGGACAGGAAATAATTCAGATGGCAGAAACCCAGAATAGGAAATGTATTCAAATCCTACACTTTAGGAAAGATAAAAATATATTAATACATAAATGTTACTTCTATTTTCGATACTATCATTTCAATTCAGTTTTACACAAACGAAAGAGGAAACTTCATTTCTGTAATCTTAGCTCAGAATGGTATTTCTGCCTGGTTTAATAAAAGTTTCCTTAAATCATATGACTTAGTGTGATGAATATATTCTGAAACAAAAATGAGTTATTGGATGAAGTCTGAATAGGGCACACTGTGCTCACATTTGATCATCTCCCCAGTGGTGTAAATATTGTGAACTAAAGCCAGGAACATATGGCTTAAAACTCAATAATGCAGCCAATGAGGCAAAATATCCCTGTATCTATGTGCTACCTAAAATTAGAAGTTAGATTTTCATCCCTCACTGAAGAGAACATATTTCTGATGTCTTTTATGAAATTTACGAAGAAATAGGCCTTATTTTAGTAGCTGTTATTTACAACTTATTTTGCTGATAGATACCTACTATGTAACACAAGCACACCTAGATAATCCAGAGGCAACAGGGAAATACCTTTCTTCCTAGCTGTTCACAATAGAAGATATTTGCTGGAGCAAAAATAAGTCTTTTAATAGAAAGACTAACAGAAAAAAAAAGTGCCTTTTTTGGTGAGTTATTTTAACATCTACTTTCCTATATTAGAAATATACATTCTTCTCTTCTGTCATTGGATAAAACATGCAAAGGATTTGAGTAGGCAATTCACAGGAGAAAAAGGGTTTCTATTTTATTTATATTAGTGCAATTGCAAAGCTAAACAAAATGTAGGTACTTTTAAAACTTTAAAATCTCCTTTTATTTTTTAAGAAAGAAGCTTGCTCTATAAGTACTCAGAAGTTAAAGTGAATGAAAAATTTCCTTTAGCATAAAATAGAGTTTTACAGTCAAGCAAAAAAAAAAAAAGGAATTAATATTTATGTGTTATAACAAAAAAAAATACTTCATGAGGGCTGCCTTATAACAATCTTTCTTTAAAGATACTGCCTATGAGTGCTCTTTCCTGCAGTAGCTGACTTGCAGGGGCTGAGAATTCAATCTTCTATTTTACCCTTGTAATTAAGTAATTCCTTTGATTCTCAGCTTTTTCTGCCCTCTGGCTATAGAATATGAGAGACTTTAGATGCTGCCTAGAAGGCCTTCTGGCTTTCACACTTGGCCTAAATATGTTATGAATCCAATGTTTCAATACCCGGCAGCAGTGAAGCCTCCAAATTCATAGACCTTGTATTAATGATCACTACTCAGTTGTACCCCTCGCCCCTCAATTGCCCTCACCCAGATGCATTTCCTTCTACCAGAACTCCACCCAGCTCACCGCTGGTCTAGAGGCCCTGCTACAAAGTCACCTCAGTTTAATGGCCTGCTAGGGGGGCCGGGTGCTATCAGACTTCTCCCTCCACCAGTGACAGTGTCCTCATTGCCAGCTGTTGAGTGACCCAGTTCCAAAATCCCACTTAAGAGTTTTCTCCTGTGTGCCTCTTCTGATATTAACCCTTATGGTTTAGGTTCTGTACGGAACAGATTATAAAATGGAGATTTGCATGCGGGCAATGGATTGGGGCCATGCCCTGGAAGCCACACTGGTAAAGGAGGAAGTGAAGCAGGCCCATGGGGACTTGAGGCAAGAAGTCTGGGCCTTCACACCCTCCCATCCGGTCATTGCCTGGGGGCGATGGGGAGAGGTTAACTGTGACAAGGCTGTTCTCTTTACCAAGGGAAGTTCCTGCAAAGGGACTCGCTTGTGAATCCTGGGCACCCAACACTACCAACAAGCTGGAGGAATGAGTGCCTCAGTCTGCAAAAGGGATTGGGTTGGCACAGCACAGTCTACACTGACAGGAGAGAAATGAGGAGTAGAGAGAGTGTTTAATTTTTTCCTCTCTCTCACTCTGTCATTTTCTCTTTCGTTCATCTAGTAAAGATAAGGTTTAGTTTTTTTGAAATGTGCCTATTTTCATTTATTTTATTAATAAAGATTATACTGTAAAGAGAAAAGGAGAAGGAGGAGGAGGAAGTCAAGAAGAGAGATGAGTAGGAGAAGGAGAAAACCATCTTGGTTTAGCTCAAAGGATAATCTCAGATACAAATTAAATGTGCTCTTGGCAAAGAGGCCTGGCCATGCTAGGGAAGGGGGCAGCGGGCAGTACTGAAACCTTACATTTAGTTGCATCCATTTATGTGCATGTTTGATTGCTAGCTCATTTGATAATGAAGTACACATTACCAAAATTAGGCCGGGCTGTGGTGGCTCATGCCTGTAATCCTAACACTCTGGGAGGCCCAGGCGGGCGGATTGCTCAAGGTCAGGAGTTCGAAACCAGCCTGAGCAAGAGCGAGACCCCATCCCTACTATAAATAGAAATAAATTAATTGGCCAACTAATATATATAGAAAAAAAAAATTAGCCGGGCATGGTGGCACATGCCTGTAGTCCCAGCTACTCGGGAGGCTGAGGCAGCAGGATTGCTTGAGTCCAGGAGTTTGAGGTTGCTGTGAGCTAGGCTGATGCCACGGCACTCACTCTAGCCTGGGCAACAAAGGAGACTCTGTCTCAAAAATTAAAAATAAATAAATAAATAAAAATTACCAAAATTGAAACTTTTTGAAATTATGTGAAAAACTGTGGTTTGTAAAGGCCAAAGGAGTGAACACAGGACATCAAATGTAACCCAGCAGGAAAGAGGTGGAACTACACGGCTGCACTTAACCTTTATGATTGTCACAGGGCACTCTACCTCTACACGAGGAAACCACACATTAATAAATGGTAAATAGAAATGTTTCTGATGTGATTTTTTTGATACAAGTGACAGTATGTGTTAGTTACTGGAGGTAACTTTGAAAGTAGCAGAATAACTGGGTGAAGCAAACAAAAATATATACTATTTAATTGTGCAGGTTTTCAAATACATCAGTGATACATAGTAGAATGGGCTAGGAAGATATTACAATTCTAAATTTTTATGCATTCAATATTATAACTTCAAAATACGTAATGCATAACTGACCAAAGTAAAAGGATAAAAAGATAACTCCAAAATCATAGTAGAAAAACGTTAAGATTTCTCTCTTAATAGCCAATAGAAAAGAGACAAAAATACTATAATGACAGAAAAGGTCTATAAAACAAGTCAATAAAATTGACCTAATTAATGAGGATGATGCACATGAAACATTTACCAAAACCAGCCATATGCTGAGATATAAAGGGAGCCTTCACAAATGTCAAAGAGTTTGATATAGTATATTCTACCACCACGGTAGAATTTAGTTAGATATCAGTAATAAAAAAGATAAAGTAAAAAGTTTATAAATAGTTATAAGTTAAAGAATATGTGTATAAATAGTCCATAGGTTAAAGAAGAAATCACAATGCAGTTAGGAAATATTTGAACCACTTGATAATGAAGATACAACATTTTAAAACTCTTGATGTAGGTAAGGCCATGATTAGAATGAGATTAGAGTGAGATTTTTGTGCATTAGAAAAGAAGAAAGGTGAATAATCAATGATCTTATACTCCACCTAAAGAATCTAGAAAAAGAAAAGCAAAATAAAATGACAAAAGAAGAAAAATGTGATAAAAATAATAAAAGTATAAATTAATAAAATAGATACAATTTCTAACAGTAAATTAACCAATTCAAAAGTTGGCACTGTGAAAGAGTAACAAAATTTATAAACTCTCAGACTAAATTTATCAAGAAAAAAACATGTTATTCATATCAGGAATTAAAAAGTGGACATCACTACAGATTCTACAGAAATTAAAAAGATAACAAAAAGATAAACAGGTTTAAGCCAATGGTAGAAAATTTTAATGAAATAGATATTTTAAAAATACAACTTATGCAGACTGACAGAATAGGTCATTTAAATTGTCCAGTAACCATTCGCACAAATGTATCCTTAATTAAAACAACTTTAAAAGAAAACAGGCTCAATCACTTCTACAGTGAATTTGGTTAAAGCTTTAAAGAAATGATAACATCAATATTATATTAACATAAACTCTTCCAGAGAATAGACAAAGAGAGACCCATGTAAATTTGGTTTCAAAACTTGACAAGGATGGTCAGGCGTGGTGGCTCACACTTGTAATCCTAGCACTCTGGTAAGCCGAGGCAGGTGGATCACTGGAGGTCGAGTTTGAAACCAGCCTGAGCAGGAGCGAGACCCCATCTCTACTAAAAATAGAAACAAATTAATTGGCCAACTAAAAATATATAGAAAAATTAGCTGGGCATGGTGGCACTTGCCTATAGTCCCAGCTACTGGGGAGGCTGAGGCAGCAGGATTGCTTGAGCCCAGGAGTTTGAGGTTGCTGTGAGCTAGGCTGATGCCACAGCACTGTAGCCAGGGCAACAGAGTGAGACTCTGTCTAAAAAATAAAAAACAAAACAAAACTTAACAAGGGCATCACATCAATAAGAACTTGCAAATCAGTCTCCTATCTGAACAAAGATACAAAAACTGTAAACTCAGTATTAGCAAAAAGAAATGAACATATTTAAAGGACAAACACATTACATCAACATGGAATGTATTTTAGGTACACCAGAATGGTTTATCATTTGGAAAACAGAAAATCTAATTCATTATGTTCACATAAAAAGGAATAAATATTGTATAATCATATTAATAGATTCAATAATAGTACTTGATAAATTCAGAAAGCACCCATTAACAAAAAAAACACACTCCTAGCAAAGTATAAAAGGAAGAGAAATTTCTTAGCATAATAAAGAATTATCATGGCCAGACACGGTGGCTCATGCCTATAATCCTAGCACTCTGGGAGGCCAAAGCAGGACGATCGCTTGAGGTCAGGAATTTGAGACCAGCCTGAGCAAGAGTGAAACCCTATGTCTACTAAAAGTAGAAAAAAAATAGCCAGGTGCAGTGGTGTGTGCCTGTAGTCCCAGCTACTTGGGAACCTGAAGCAGGAGGATTGCTTGAGCCCAGGAGTTTGAGGTTGCTGTGAGCTAGGCTGAAGCCATGGCACTTTAGCCCAGGCAACAGAGTAAGACTCTGTCTCAAAAAAAAAAAAAAAAAAAAAAAAAAGAATTATCAGAGACATTGTTTTTTATAACGAAATGTTAAGATTTTACCCTGAGATTGGAAATGTGATAAAAATGTCCATCCACCAGTTCTTTTCAACACATTGTACTGGATCTTCTACACCATGCAGGAAGGCAAGTAAAAGAAGGAAAAGGAATAAGAATTGGGAAGATAGGACCGAAACTGACATTATTTTCAGAAAATAGAATTGTGAAATAAAAAATGACAAAGACTCTATAGACAAATCATTAAAATTTATAAAGTGGTCTCACCTTAGTCATAGGATACAAATTTAGTATGTAAAATTCAGTTTTATGATTTAAACTGGAGACAAATAACTGGAAAAATGAACTTTCAAAATAATATAATTTTTGCTTATATTAAAAATTACCAAACAAACAGGAATTAAAGAACCTCTATACTGAACAATACAAAACTATTGACAAAACTTTAAAAGATCAAAAAAATTAAGTGATATATCCTGTTCATGGATTGAAAGACACCATATTGTGAACGTGGTTAGAAATTGCCATGTAACAGACTTCCCCCATGTTTAGTAACTTAAAAAAAAGACGTTTATCATTGCTCATGAGTCTGCTAGTCATATGGGGAGTTCTGCTGGTCTGGGACATGCTCAGCTGATCGTGACTGGTCTTACATGTGCATTTATGGTCATCTATGGATCAACTGGAGTCTGGTTCATCTAGAATAACTTTACTCACATAGTGGGCAGATTGACTTTAACTGGGGCAACAGGTGATAGTGATATAGGAACATTTGTCTTCCATAATCAAGCTGACTCTCCTTAGCTTGTTCATATGGTGGCTTTGCAGGGTTCCAAAAGAGAGTAAATACAATGTCTCTTGAAGTGTAAGCATGGTACTACACAATGTTATTTCCACTGCATTTTATCTCCTAAAACAAGTCAAAAGGCTATGTCAGATTCAAGCATTAGAAAAATGGAATTTTTATCTTGATAGGATAAATTGCAAAGTTTCATTGCAAAAACATCACTATAAGCAAGAATGAAAAATTTAGAGCATTGTTTTCTTTCTGTAAAAAATGTAAGTTCTCTCCAAGTTTGTTTATAGCTTCAATGCATTCCAGTAAATATCCAAATTTTTTCTATGTGGATATTGATAAGCTGATTCTAAGATTTCTTTTGAAATACAAAGGACCAAAAATAACCAAGGTGATTTTAAGAAGAGGAACCAAGCTGGAGGCCTATACTAACAAATAAGATGTGTTCTAAAGTTGTAGTAATTAAGATAGCATGTTATTCAAAGATATGCTTCACCTCATTTCTAACAAAGTCATTGGGCAAGGCAGCATGGAAGCAATAGTCTTTTCAATACATTGTGCTGGGTCAATTGAGTATTGATATGAAAAAAATGAACATCGACCCTTTACATCACACACACAAACCAAACAAACAGACTTTGAGTATAAGTGGAAAAGGTAAACAATACAGCTCTTTGGAAAATACATTGGAAAACATCTTTATGCTTTAAGAGTAGACAAGTAATTTTTTTTAACAGAACACTAAACGTGATAACCATCCTTGAAAGATTTATGTTTCTCAAATGACACCATTAAAAATGTGAAAATGTAAGCCACAGAAAAGGCAAAGAACTGCTGCAACTCAATAATAGCAAACAACCAAAGAAGAATATATAAAAAACATGAAGAGGGAATTCACAAAAAGTAGATATCCAGATGGTTGGTACACAAAACATTATTAGATAGCAGGAAAATTACAAATTAAAACCACAACAGGTTATACAAATAGCAGAATGACTAACAGAAAAAAGACAGAAAAAAGAGAGTGGTAAGTTTTGGAGAGGACAAGGAACATCCAAATTATTTTATAATGCCAAAAACTGTATAATCGCTTTGAAAGGCAGTTTATGGATACATACTAAAGAATTCCACTCTCAGGTATTTATCCAATAAAAATGCCTACATATAATCACTGAAATACATGTCTAAGAATATAGACACCAGCTTTACATATCACAGTCCCAAATTGACAACCATATAAGTATCCAAAAATAATAAAATGAATGAATAGTGTGTGGTATATTCATATAAGAATGGACAAACTAATACAATTATATCCAAAACATGGATGAAATTCACAAACATAATGCTGAATCAAAGAAGCCAGAGGCAAAAGAGTACATACTGATTCCATTTACATAAAGTTTAATAAAAGGCAAAATTAAACCATGATGTTTACAGTCAGAATAGTGGTTATCTTCGGGAGAACTGTGACATGAGAAGTCTTCTGTATTGATGGTGACACTCTGTTTATTGACCTGGGCTAGAGTTCTGGGGAAAGACAGGGGAAAAAGCCAATAATATTTAATTATACTTAGAATATTTTAAAATAGGTAATAGAATACCATGGAATTTGAAATATACTTGACAGTTCATTTCTCAGATATGATTTCATAAACTGATAAAATTTTGTATCATCATTTAATGTTTTTGTGTTCTATGTTCATCTTAGCTTTTCTTCCATTCACCAGTCATTCAATAAGACCATATGCTTGTTTCTTCTTTAATCTTAGTTTAATATTCAAACTGCATCTCTGCTGGGTTTGCTGTCACCATTTTGTGTAATTATTTCAAAATAAACTTCGCTAGACAACATTAAGTCATAATTCCCAATGGTGGAAAATGCATTTTTTATTAATCAACTCATTTCACAATTTAATGGGAAAGTTTTGCATTTTTTTTCCCTAAGAAGATAGGCAGATAGATTTGTGTCAAGAATCATTCTTGTGCTGAAATACAAAGGCTTAAGTCCTTAGAACAAGAAGCTTCAGAGCACCTGGCCCAAGGATACAGTCTCTCCTAGCTCAGTAAGCTTTGGAAGTGATGGCTCTGTGCTCTATGTCTTCTTGGATAAAAGTGTGAGTCAGTAATTTGGAGACTAGTTAGTTGCATCAAACAAAGGAATATTTATTGTTTTATTTTTGTTATGAATTTGTCATTAAGGATTAAAGAGCCATTTGAATTTGAGTCAGGCTGATTTGGCAGGAGCAACGAACACTCTGACGAACAATTGTTATTGTTAACCATTTTCCTCTTCTTGAGACTATCTCCTCCTTTGATTTTCATGATCTAATTTTCATTTTCATTTTCTCCCCTCTTCTAATCTCATCAGTTATTCATTCTAGATTCCTTTCAAAGACTGTCTTTTATCTGCTCCATCTTTAAGAGTCAAAGTCATAATTCCGAAAGGCTTTGTTTTCATCTCCCTGAGATTTTCATGATAAATATAATGCCAGCAATATCTTAAAGAAAACCCTGTCTGAAATTTCCTTTACATTTTGATGATTCTACAATCTAATCAAGAACTCTGCTCAGGGTGACCTATATTTCCAATGACCTAACAAATATTTCAATTCGGAAGGCCTACAGGCACCTCAAATCAATCACGTTGAAAAATTAATCATTACTTTCCACCAGATTTTTCTGTATCATCTATCTTGGTGAATGGTGCTACTCTTTGCCTTGTAATTTCATATTCTTTTTGCTCACATACACACTTCTCAGTGCATATCATCAGTTCAGTTATCACATTCTGCAATTTCTAGCTTTTAATATCTTTTGTATCTATCATTTGTTCTCCCAGCATCAGTTCAGGCTCATGACTTCAGGATGTCACTAGTTTTTGCCTGGCTTTTGAATCTTTGCTTACTAATTGCTCTCCCAGGGCTGGGTGGAGTCTTTCTTCAACTCATTTCCACAATAAGAGTCAGAGGAAAGTGGGAGAGAACTTTCAAGGCCAAGCAGATAGAAAAAAACAAATTGGGTTGCACAGTCTACTGAGTGAGTTGGAACATTCTGGAGGGAAGATTAAGGGCTAAGAGTCCCTACGCCAGCAAAGATTCTTTGGGCGATAGATATGGACAGAGCATTGCCTAGATAGAGGAGATGGGCGGTAGAGCCCACTGTTAAATTCCTGCACAGGGCTTATTCTCTGAGCAGGGGTGGTGGTCAAGGAAATGGCTAGTCATCTGAACCAACAAGACAGAGTCCTGTAGCTGAGCAAACAGAGCGAAGAGCACAGCCAAGAACAGGAATAAGAGAGCCAGATGGATACTGATCCCAGTCGCAAACAAATCTGAGTGATTTAAAGTGCAAGATTCAGAACGGACTGGGGTATAAACTAAGAGACAAATTTTTGAGATAAGCTCTCAGCCAGCTCTGTTAAGTGGCCAGAATGAGAAATAGTAGGTGGAGGCTTCAGCGAGGCACATTTCCGTGCACTCCGAGATTCTCTTTTAGTCATCAGAATTGGTCGGCAAAGAAAAGGGCTGTCTTGTGAGTGGGTGAGTTCCCAGCGATTGAAATGATTCAAACAAAGACGGTGAAGCTATTGTGTAGGCCATTCCTGCATTGCAAAGATGGGGGGAGTAGACAGTTGCTCAGCTCCTTTATAACTCTTAAATATAAATTTTTATTTTATCTCTCAATTTGAAAGTTATGATTTGATTCCAACTGGGCTATGTGAAACTCTCACATTCTCCTTCCATATAGCAAGTATTAATTTGCAGAAAATCTCCTTTTGTGGCATTCCCTATCCTTAAAGAAATGGTTTTCACCTTAGTCCCATTCATATTCAACAAATGTATTTATTTATTTATTTTTAGTTTGCTATCCCCTGTTCCCTCCTGAAGGAATTGAGCTGCCAGTTAACTCAACCAGTGAATTCAATCAGACCTTTGTTTTGACTGGGTCTTTTAGTTGAACATGAAAAATGAAGGCAACCTGAAGTGCAGTGTCCAAGTCATGAGATTCAGCTTTGGCAAACAGAGATGCACAAAACTGACTGGTCCTTCATGGAGAGACCAAAGCCAAGCTGCGGTGACAGATCTAACTCAGGAAGCTTCTAGCTGAGAAAGCTGCACTTCTTAGATTTGTTGTCAAATGTAACATTTGGAAGTGGTAAATCATGGCAGGAGCCAGTGTGCTTGGCAACCACATTCCTGCCTGGGTGGCTGGCAATACAAGCTGTGGCTTCATAATCTCATACAGTTCTGATGGGGACATGTGAGCCATCAGTGACTGATCATTTTGGGAAAACCTGACAGAAAACAGAAATTTTCCTTACTTTCTGTTGCTATAATGAAGTGAGCAGAAGCTGAATGAAATAAAGTCGTCTCATTTATTATACAGATGACTCACATGCTTTCTGACTCATGCCAGTAAAATCACTCCGCCACTGGCAGAAATATGCCAGGGCCTAAGAAAAATTGTGCTCTGTGCACCCACACCCTCCCAGAGGCCTGGGATATCATGATGCTCTTCAGATTGGCCCTTCTGCCTTGAAGCTGGGGCAGTAAGTCATTTAGTTGCAAGATGACTTTTCTAGCTATAGATTAGATATCCCTTTGGGATAGGATGCTGTTAATCAACCCTGTCCATGACATCATGAAATTAACAGCTCCTGCATATCAGTACCTATTATAGCTTTGTCATTCCCACAATTTAAGATGCTTCTGTTCTTTCATCCATCAGGTAAAACAAAGATGCAATGGAGACCTGTACTTCCAGAACAGATGCCTTTGTAATTGTGCTGTTAGAAAGAATGTGCTGTCAGGCTCTGCATTATGTCTCTTTCCCATCTGTTTTCTGTCTGGTTATGTTTGAGCAGGAGCCATCTTTCCCCCTTAGCTTAGTTTAAAAACTCGATGAGATAGGGGTATTGCCAAGAGTTTGAATAAAAGCAGAATGTAGTTGTGTGATGTCATCGTAATCCTTTCCCTATTAGATGCTCTGAGAATGTATCATGTCAATCAGGGATTAAATTCATTTGGATTGTCTTTCCAGAAGATGTGCAGGTGAACGATTTCAAAGTTCACACTAAAATCTGAAACTAATGGTGATTAGTGTTTAATGATTAATGTTGACTTTTTTAGAGAAATAACATTTGGTTTATATCTATTGAGATTTTCTACTTAGTAAGAGCAAGTTTTCACTTTTTCAATCAGTATTTAGTACATTTTTCTGTGGAAATAATAAAAGAAAAACTAGATTTTCAAGTGCTTTTACTTTCTCTCATCCATCCAACTTATGTGTGAATGCAGAGATCTAGGCATGGGAAATGGAAGTGACCTCCCCAAGATTATAGAAAAAAGACTTAGGCTATGATACCTGGGCTTCAGCACCTCTATTCTGGTATTCTAACAAGCAGTGAATTCTGTGCATCATTTTATTTTCACATATGGTATTTATTTTTAGGAAATGGTTATTTATTGAGAAAAATATTCTGGTTATTTCTTGGTGAGTTTTAAATTCTCCTCTTGAAAAATTGAAATAATGTCTGCATAACTGTTTATGGTTATCAAACATTTCTCTTTCCCAATTCACTGATCTTTCTTTTCTCTGTCCATCACATTTTTATCTTCACTGGTGGGCATCTCGCAAATGGATTCTTAAAGGAAAAGGAGAGCTGAAGACATCTATTTAAGCTGATATAGGTTCTCTTGCAGACTCAAATTGTATGTAACGTGTCTTTTTTATGTAAGCTGAAACAAAATTTTTAGGGAAAATTCCAAGATAATTTAATAAATGTAGATTGGTCAAAAGGGTAAGTTAGATATGTCTACTTGTTGACCCAACTCTGAATCAGTTAAATTCTACCTTATTTGGAGTTTTGAAACTATATTATGTTGGATTTGATTTCTGTGTATTTTCCTCATGAAATAAGATTTCCCTATAAAAATAAGCTCAGTGAATGCCAGATAATATATTTTCCTGTTTTAGAATGCATATTTGCATGGTAGAACCTTGGGATGTCACATAATCAAGAAACTCTTTTGACTGTTTTTAACTTTAAATACAGCATTTTTCCCCCTTGCCATGAATACTGACATGCTAAAGAGTTAGTGTTCCACAGGACATTGATTAGCAATTTCTGAACTAAAATTTTCTTCCAATAGGAAATGTAGAAATTATGTCTAAAAATCATTACTAAAATGCAAAGTATGGAGGTTTTGGTGAAACATAAATTATGTTTTTTATGTTGGATGAGATTATTTATTTGAATAAACAATTGTTGCCTTTGAAAATAAAGAAAGAAATTGAACTATGAGCTTCTTAAGGGTAGGGACCAAATATTTATTTTTATATTTTTATCCCTCAGCAGTGCCATAGACAAAGCCCAATCTTTGTTGGGCTCAATCTTTGTTGAGTTAATAGCGGTAAAGAAAAAGATATCTAAGGATTTTAGATCATTTTGTACTCAAGAATGGACACTCAAATGCTAGCAAGAAAATTAAAATGTTTGGGTCCATGCAAAATAGTACATTTTACTTAAATGACCCATGCTTTCTTTTATGAAATAACTTTAGTCACCAGCAGAGTCTCATCCAGAGTGAATACATTATATTTATATTTTTCTAAGCAAAAAAATAAAAACAAAAAAAACCCCTATTGAGTAGCTCTTATAGCTATCTCATAAGGGACTGACCAGCTTTTTCTTTTTTACTTTTTTTCTTTATGAAAAATATGGCTGTGTTCTAAGAGATAATAAGAAAGAATATTAATTAAACCTGTATCTATTTTTTCTGGTACTTTCAATGCAAGTCATAGAGTTATTGAAATTTTTATCATTCCAGTGGAAATAAACATATAATGTTTTTCAGTGGAGTTTTTGTTGCTGTTTTGTTTTCAGTTTTGTTTTGAAGCTATTGGAAGTACCATGGTATTAAATATATAATCTGGCAAAACAAGAACACAAACTGACATTAGTGAAGATAGTGGTAATTTTGGGTTAATAATAATTTAGTGTTTATAGTAAGTACAGGACTACTTACTCCAATTCTCTCTACGTTTTTCTTTTGATAACTTAAGGCTATTACCTATTTTGTTATATGTTTTGACTTTGGGGGAATAAAATCATATCAAGGCAAGCATGGAGTGAAGCTCTGAGTAGACTAGTAGACAGTATTGTCTTATTATAGACAGTATTGAATTGAGGCCATGTAGAATTATAGTGTGCTGACACACTCATTAGATTCATAGGCCCTGTGTATACATATATCTGGCATTAATCTGGTAGACTGGAGCAATAGTCTTAGGAGGTATCATTATGTCTTAATACCAGAGAGTGAGACCCCCAGCCTGATGGAAACACCTATCAAACTATTAACTGTACAATAGATCAGTGTGCCACAGAGATCAGAAAAAAATTCTGACCCTCTGGATCTATGTATTTATTTGGTATCATGAATTATTTGCTTTTCAGAATTTCCCTCATTATTTTTCTGGTGGTAGTTCTTTAACGACAGAACCTAATTATTTCTCTCAGTAAAAGTTTTCTCTTATTAGTCATCTAGCATCTGGAATTCTGTAATATATCTTTCTTAAAATGTAATTAGAAGAGAATTAACACTCTCCCTTTATAGTCTACTTGCTCACTACTTCATTAATACATATATTAAGTACCTTTGATTTTACAATATAAAAAGGAAAAAGAATAATGGAAGAAGTACCTTCAGCTTCATATAAAATTTCAATGCTTTAATGATTGTCCTAGATGAACTAAGTTATTAAAGAATTAAGTGGGTATTTATTGAATGCCTATGCTGTGCCAGGCACTAGATACTTGTTAGGCACCAGGTGATGAGCATGCTGTGAGAACAAGGTAGATATGATTACTTTCTTTTTGGAATTTACTGTCTATTTGCAAAACATAAACAGATATATGGTGAAATAACTATACATTATTATTATACAGCCTATAAAAAGGTAGTGGGTATATCATTCCAGGTAAAGATGCATCAAGTGTATAGACTTCAAATTAGGAAAAATCCTGGGGGAATATTCTAGAAAGCAAGGAAGATGGCCAATATGGCCCATAGGTAACAAGCAAAGGGGACAATGGCAAAAGATGAGGCAGAGGTTCGACCATGTAGTTCTTGACCCATCATGAGCAATTGGAATTTATTCCAGGAATAGTGGAGAAGAATGAAAAGTTTTGAAACAAAGGAGTAGCCTTGCAGGATTTGTAATTTTAGGGCTTTATATTTCTTGTAGAAAAAGTGAATTGTTGGAAGTAAAAAGTAGGAGCAGAGATAGCTCTAAAACTTTTTCTTTTTTCTCTCTCTTTCTTTATTTTTTAAATTATTTTTTTAAGTTCGGACCACACATGTCCATGGCTTGGTTAGGGTGGTGGCAATGCAAAAAGAGAGAGGTATGTAAAGTAGAGAAATACTTTTGGACATGATATGATAGGATTCATTGTTGGTGAAATATAGAAAATAAGGGGAAGGAAGTAAATAAAAATGATAGTTTTCTGTATTGAATATGATCAACAGTTCTATTTATCAAGGAAGAAATAGATTTGGAGATTTGGATGGTGTGAGAAAGTTCCATTCTGGACTTGCTACTTTGGATTTTCTATATCTGAGATGCCTAGTAGACAACTAAGTAAAGATGTGAGTCCATTTCTCAATCTAGTATCATTCTCTATCTGTCTATAATCTGTATCTATCAGTCTATATATTATCATCATCGTCTATCATCTTCCTGCCTATTTATGTACGAGTCTAGGGCTCAGAGGGGACAAGTCTAGATTGAAGGTTTACATCTGGAAGTCAGTATAAAGATAGTGCTAGAAGCAACCCAAATCAGAGGTCATTAACAGAGAAAAGTGAGCGGGCTTAGGGATGAGAGGGTTTAGGAATTCTCCATCTGTGGAATTTTGGTAAAGGAGGAGAAGACGACAAAGGAAACTGAAAATGAAGGGCCAGAGGATAGGAGGAACTCCTGGGAGTGTAGTGACACTGAATCTTAGAGCAGAGAATGTTTTGAGAAGATATAAGTGACCATCAATGCCAAATGCTACTAAATCGTCAAATAATACACAGACAAATGTGTCCCCCGATTTAGCAACATGGAGCCCTTGATAACTTTGATGAGCACATTTCAGTAGAGATGTGGGCTGTAGCCCAGGTGAGCACATGGTCAAGAGTGAATGCAAGACGCAGGAGGAAAGCAGGCAGAGTGTTCAGAAAGTTCTTAGGATTTTCTTTTTTTTTTTTAAAGCAGAACAGAGAAATGAGATAGAAGCTCATGTGGAATGTGGGGGCCAAGGGAGGTTTATTTGTGGTTAATGAAAACTCTTCTGATATTTTTAAAGTATGAGGCAATTCATACATTGTCTGATATTTCATAGGAACAGAGAATTCCAATAAATAGCTGGGATTTAGCTTTAGTTGAACAGCAGACAAGTATTTTTATTGGCACAGTTCATTATCTACCTTTCTTTATCATTTCTGTACCAGATTATAAATGCATGCTACTGACAAAAATGATCCAGTAAACTACTTGTTTGAAATAAGTGTTCCTGTTTTTCACAGATATGAATATCTGGAACAATCACGGGAAGTGGAAACACATTCTTTGTGTTTCTGTGAAGGTGACCTTGGTGAATGGCAAAGTTTTGAAGAAGACGGTAATGTCAGTTCAATGACTCTGGCTGCAACAGAAATGGAAAACTTTTGCCATGTCTCTTCCAGTTTGTCCTTCTCTTCTGCTGGTGTTTACAGCGATGCTTCTGGATCCCTTATATCACTGTTGTCTGCCTTTTCAAGTCCTAGAGTTATCCTGATAAAGCAAGAGGCAAACTTGAATAGAAAATGAGCTTCTGTCTTGATGCTGGAGTTCTACAGTTCTCCAACATTTCACCAACAGGGCAAAGGTGGCAAGAGAGAAAGTCTGTGTTCAAAGTCAGCCTGAGCTGCCTGTGATCCAAGGCCTCCCTTTCTGTGTGATCTTGGCCAAGGCCAATGTCACCACATGTGGTTTCCGCTGTTGCCCTGAGAGTGGAGATGCCACTGGCACAGCTGGGGCCCTTCTGTAGAGAAAGCGACACCCAGAGCATCTGTTCTGGCACTCTGCATGGGATATCGCCTTTACCGAGGGACATGGTAACATGGAATTTTGGGATAAAATCTTTTGAAAATATTTCTTGCCTTTCAAAACTTTCTCTGAACTCAGAACATTGATGAATTTGCCTTTTACTCTTTGATCACCAGTGTTTGAAAGCTTGCCTGGAGTAGGAGTTGAAATAAGGCAAAAAACTTACGCATAAGAGTGTATAGCTCCAAAAAGTGTCAAAGGCAGAGGGTCCTCTTGTGCCTGGAGTCTTATCTAACACTTAGATGTTTGACTAGAAGAGTTTTCAGAGGATATATACCCTAACATATTTTGATAGATGACAATGCTGTTCCTCATCTCGCAAGGAGATGGAGCTCAGGGACCAACTCATCTGTATGACCAACGATAAGACAGAGTTCTCCCTGTTGATGCTCTGAAATACTGTCTCCTCCATCAGAGGTACTCCTGGGTTGCAGTGGGTAGAGATTCGTACCTGACCTTAGCTAAAAAGCGCCTATCCATTCCCACATGGCCTCTTCCAAATCTCTTGGTCTAATTTCATCCACAGGGCAGTCTGAGAGAAGAGACAAAAGTTGCCATGTAGTAAATTGCTTCTCTCTGGGTGGCTGCAGTAAAATCTTTAATGTAAAATTGCTGTGGATGCCTGATTTTTTGTCTCTGAACTCCAGGAAACTGTCAAATGGTGCATTTGGAAATGATGGACATCTAATCAACATGTTTGCTGCTGTTTTAGGATTTGCTGATTGTTAACATAACGGCGCCTCTGCTGTTCCATAAAGGTCATGCTGTCTCGTAATTCTTGTCTGCAGAGTCTCGTTCACTGAAAGGTGAGAGCCTGAGAAAGAGCAGGTAGCATGACAGTTGCAGGCAGATGCATTTATCTGTGTGCGTTTGACGTGGAGTTGGGAATGAAACTCGGAAATCACTAATGCCGTTCCTTTTATTTTTCTTTTGTACTGCTGTGTTTCATAAGCCTAACCTATTGAAAAAGAAAACAAATGAGTATAACTAGGTGATCTCATTTAGAAATGATAGATTTATTAAGTTGACTATTGTATTTACCTTGATGAAAAAATTCCAAGCTTTTTGGAATTTTAGCCTTTGTTCATTCTCTCTGTCTCTCTCTCTCTCTGTCTCTCTCTGTCTCTCTCTCTGTCTCTCTCTCTCTCTCCCCCCCTGTGTGTGTGTGTGTGAATTGAAGAAAAACGCAATTTAAAAATGAAAGCTCTTTTTCTGTAACAGTCTTTCATATGCATAAGTTAGAGGTGCAGATAATATTGTCTGGTGTTATTTTTTGAAACTTATTATTTATTTATTTTTAAATTTCAGCATATTACGGGGGTACAAATGTTTAGGTTACATATATTGTGTTTGCTCTGCCTGAGTCAGAGTTTCAAGTATGTCCATCCCCCAGACAGTGTGCACTGCACCCATTAGGTGTGAATATACTCATCCTCTCCCCCTTCCCGCCTGCCCAATACCGGATGAATGTTACTACTATATGTGCATGTAAGTATTGATCAATTAATAACCATTTGATGGTGAGTACATGTGGTGCTTGTTTTTCCATTCTTGTGATATTTCACTTAGTAGAATGTGTTCCAGCTCTATCAGGATAATACAAGAGATGCTAGTTCACCTTTTTTTGTGTGTGTGGCTGAGTAGAACTCCATGGTGTACATATACCACATTTTCTTAATCCATTCATGTATTGATGGACACCTGGGTTGTTTCCACATCTTTGCAATTGTGAATTGTGCTGCTATGAACATTCAAGTGCAGATGTCTGCTTTATAGAATGTCTTTTTTTCTTTTGGGTAGATACCACTGGTAGTGGAATTGCTGGATCAAATGCTAGTTCTACTTTTAGTTCTTTGAGGTGTCTCCATGTTACTTTCCATAGAGGTTGTACTAGTTTGCAGTCTCACCAGCAGTGTGTGGGTGTTCCTATCTCTCTGCATCCACATCAATATTTATTATTTTGGGATGTTTTGATAAAAGCCATTCTCGTTGGAGTTAAATGATATCTCATTGTGGTTTTAATTTGCATTTCCCTGATGATTAGAGATGTTGAGCATTTTCTCATGTTTCTTGGCCATTAGTATGTCTTCTTTTGAAAAATTTCCATTCATGTCCTTTGCCTACTTTTTAATGGGGTTGTTTGATTTCTTCTTGCTGATTTTCCTGAGTTCTATATAGATTCTATTTATCAGTCCTTTATTGGATGTGTAGCATGCAAATACTTTCTCCCATTCTGTAGGTTGTCTGTTTGCTCTCATGATAGTTTCCTTGGCTGTGCAGAAGCTTTTCAATTTGATCAGGTTCTGGTGTTATTTTTAATTGTTGTAAGTGATAAGGTGATTTGGTCAAAGTAGGAAGTGCTCATTATATCAGGTTTATTTTATTGTATTTTTTTTCCTCTTTGTTTTTTGATAGGAGGATGAGAACTTTCAACATAATGAAATCAACTTGTCTTAATCTCTATGCTGGTATAACAGAATACCTGAGACTGGGTCATTTATAAAAAATAGAAATTTATTTCTTACCATTCTGGAGGTTGAGAAGTCTAAGATCAAGGCACTGGCATTAGGTCCTGTGAGAGCCTTTTTGGTGCATCTTCATGGCAGAAGGCTGAAGAGCAAGCAAGGTGAACCCTGTATGAAGCCTCTATTGTAAGGACCTTTATCCGATTAAGGAGGAAGGAGCCCTTACGGCCTAATCACTTCTTAAAGGCCCCACCTGTTAATATCATTACATTGGCAACATCTGAATTTTGGAGAAGACACATTAAAAACACAGCAGGACCCTGTACTTTAAGCTACTCTGTCACACCCATGCACAGACCTGTTAACTGATAAAAGCCATTCAATGACGCCCTGTAGTTATTCACAGCCAACACCCTAGACCTTCCTCACTTACCTTGGACTTGCCTTCTCTGACCACATTTCTGAATAATTCAAACCTTTCCTTTATGTCCCTAGCCCTAATATTGCCTCTGGACCCTCTTTTAGACCATGAACTCTATGATTACTATTTTAAACATTAATCCTAAGACTGTAAATTGGAGTGGAAGTGAATGCTCTTAATTTACTTTTATGTTTAATATTTAAATATATTATTTTAATTAATTAATGATTATATGTAATAATTATATAATATAATATAATAATATATATTTGATATTACATTTAATATTTAAATATATTATTTATTTTAATTAATTTTATTAATCAATATTTTATTACACTAATAAATATAATTAAAATAAATATTAAAATATGTAAATATATTTGGATACTTATTTTAGTATAAATATATTATATAATATAACAAATTATATATTATATAATATATTTTATATATTTATAAATAAAATATTTATATATCCATGAGTATATAAAATATAATAATATTTTTATATAATTTTATATAAAATATATTTATATTTAATATAAATAAATATAGCCTCAAATGTTAGACCATTGACCATTTTTATAAACTGTGGGTATCTTATTTAACCTCTTTGGGCCCCAATGATCTCCTCTATAAAATGGAGATTATAACTCATGTGGCTGTTAAATATAAATGAGATAGCACACTTGGGCCCTTTAGAACACTGCTTAGCATATGGTAGTGCTCAACAAACATTAGGAATTAGCTATGACTATTATTTCTACCGATTGCAGTATAATGAGAGATTAAATTTGGAATTGGGGTCAAAATTTCTTCTGGGATTCACCCATATTGTTGCGAATTATATGATTTCCTTTTTAAGGCTGAATAGTATCTATTGTGTGTATATATATCACATTTTTTTATCCATTCATCTGTTGATGGGCACAGGTTGATTCATTTTGTTGGAAATAACAATGAAAACCCAAGAGGAAGTTTAAAAAAAAGATATATATATAGATATATATATATACACATATATATACATATATGATACACACACACATATGTCTTTTTTCTTACATACCAATTTGGAGAATATTTTTTATTCATTAATGGTTAGAATAAAACTTTGGGCCTTATAATTGCTCTCTAATTCTTCAGTTGGGTTAGTTGGGGATGGCAGAGCACAGAATGGGGGCAATATCCCAAAGTGAAGGGTTAGAAAGGATAAAGATTTGGCAGTCTTGTTAGGATATGGACAGAAGAATCTGACCTATAACTTTAGCTTACCCACTGGTTGGACTGTCTATTCTAATTCTAGAAATAGGCCTAGAGACTGAAATGTTTTCCAGATATCATGTTCAATCATTTGGGATTGTTTTCAAGGCCACAATTTGCCTCTAAATTCTGAACATTCACTTTTACTCCAATATAAAGTCCTAGGATTAGTGTTAAAAAACAGGACCAATATAGACAAATGACTTTCTGTTTGTTGGTTAAGTCCAGTTTGCTGAGGATAATGATTTGTGACATGAACCTGAAGAAGCTGCAATAATTGACATAGTCCAAAGTAGCAATCTGATTACAGTTCTCTCAATTGCAGCTTTCTCTTAAACTAATTCTATCTTGAACTTGGGGAATGATATCATAGTTTCTCACTACATATTTTCCATGTATACAAATAAAAAGAAGTATCCACTGACATTTTACATGTAAATATTTGAACGGAGAATTTGAATGGCTTTCATGTTCAGATAATCCACAACTATACTTGGGTTGTAATATCGGACCATACATAGCCCAGGGACTATCCAAATTCTTCCTTCAACTTGTTTTTATAGAGGAAAATGCAAGTCAACGTACATGTTGCTGTTTACTGGGCACTGCCCCAACCCAGACAGAGTTTGACAGCTCCTGGGGAGTGAGCCTCTGCTTAGGCTATACAGACAGAGTACCAGAATGAAAGCCAGTCAAAATGCTTATTTTGCCTGATTCCAGTTTGGGCCCAAACAGAAATAAATCTTCGTTCTTACACAATTTATGCACGCAACCCCCAATCTTACACCCATCAGAGGAAAGCAGAAGGGAGTTCAGAACTGTGACAGGGAGCAGCTTTGGCCACCTGTCCAGGCTTTTCTTACTGGGCACACCTTTCTTAAGGTGCTGCTTTCACCTCAATGCACAGGGGAGTGGAAAAGAGAGTGTCACCCAAAGAGAAAGGAGCCATGCGGAGCATGAGCTGCTTTGCTGCTCCAGGGCTCTGAAGGATAGGAGGGCTGGACGCCCTATATGCTTTTGGCCTCTACCTCCAAAATGTGGATTAATCAAATGTTCTTAACCAATACACAGGAGCATTTCTCCTTGGTGACAGACTGGGAGTAAAGTGAGTATGGGAAGGGAAGGTCTGAAAGAAGCTCTGAGCTTCCTTTTAGCCAATAAATGTAACCCATTTGTCTTAGTCTGTTGAAGCTGCCATAACAAAATGCCATTGACTAGGTAGCTTCTGAACAACAGAAATTTATTTCTTACAGTGCAGGAGGCTGGAAAGTTCAAGATGGAGGTGCTGGAAGATTCAGTGTCTGTTGAGGGCCTGATTTTGTTGTTGTTGTTGTTGTTGTTTTTTTTACAGTTGGCATCTTCTCACTGTGTCCTCTCATGCTGGGAAGGACAGATGAGCATTTTATTTTCAGGCCTTAATTCCATTCATGAGAGTTCCACCCTCACAACCCAATAATTTCCTGATACCATCAGCTTAGGGGTTAGAATTTCCACATATAAATTTTGAGGGGACACAAACCTTCAGACCACAGGATCATCTTATTAAGTGTTTCTATTAATAATTTGCAGTGCATTCAACTAGGATCACAGATTAAATTCAACATAATTAGACACGAAGGGAATACCTTTTCACCTGTGGCAGCTGGAAATAGATAAAACATTCAGAACTCCCTAAGGGCAGTTTAATACTAGCCATGCCTTAGTCTTTTATTTTCACCTAACAATTGCAAAATCTAAGTATCTTTTTGTAGGCTACAAATATGTGTTGGTTGTGTTTGTAATGAATCCATGTACATATCCCACAGACCCCTCAAATTCAACTTTTCCAAGAATGAACTCATGATGTCTACTATCTTCTAAACCTACTACTTCTATTTCCTGCTATCAATTCAATTTTCTGAGCAGCAGACTTTGAGGTCTTTCTGACATTCCCCTTGCTCCCTTTCCCAGTTGAGTTATCACTGTGTTCTGCCATTCTACCTCTTGGACACCTGCAATCTCTACCCCTTCTCGTCATCTTCACTTTGATTTCCTTTCATGCAAACTATCTCCTTCTCCTAAATATATTTTTTCAAAACAATCCTCAAAAATGCTACCTTAGAGTCAGATGTTAGGTCTTAATGATAAAAATTCTTCAATGATTTCCTTAGTATTTATGAGGGAAAAGCAAGCGAATTAGCATTTATTGAGCACTACCACATTTCAGGTGCTACGCTAGAATTGGAACTACTGTATTTTATTCAGTCTTAACAACAATCCTGTGAACAGGCATATAGTCTATTTTGCAGGTGAGGAAGCTGAGTTTTAGAGAAGTAAAGTAACTCACCGCAGGTCACCCAACTTATAAGTGGAGGTGCCAGGATTTGAGCCTAAGTTTGCTGGCTGCTTTCTCTCTGATTCTCTTTTATATCCCATTTGCATTCCCAGAGCCAATCAACTTCTCTTATTATGACTCTAGCTTTTAGTGTCTGCCATTCCTTTGTTCACAGGCTCCTCCACTATCTCCGGAGCCCCTCTGCAAGCCTTCCTTTAGAACGAACCTCCTCTTCTAAGCCTTCCTTGATTTCTCTAGGTTTCCACTGTACCACGTTTATACCTTCATTCATAAAACGCTTTATTGTAATCATTTTTGTGCTTCTTGTGCAAAAGCTGCTTTCCTAACTGCTGAGGAACTCCCTAAGGGCAGGGTTTGTATCTTCTAGCTAAGAATGTCTAGAACACTGCTCAGTCTCTAATACAAAGTAGGCACCATATGTACACATCTGGATGGGTGAATGCAGAACCAAGCAATCATAGGCATCACTATTTCACCAATTCTGCTGAACTTTAATGTAAGCAAATATTTGCCTTTAATTTCTTCCTACTAGAAAGTTTCATGCTGCAAGGGGTTTTTATATGATTTGTTTACTTTTGTGTCCCCTATACCTAAAACTGTGCCAGACTCATAAAAAATAATTTAATACATATATTTTAAATAAGTTAATTTCACCATATTACTAAATCCTAGTTTCTCATATAAGATAATTGTATTTTCTCCAAAACCCATTTCATCCCTTTACATCGGTTTGATTTATTAAGTTTTGAGCTCCAAATATGTGCCTGATACCATTCTAAGTATTGAAAATAAAAAGATGAATAATCCAATCCCTTCCCCTAATAGGTAGGTGATCAATGATGGTGCCAATATCATTATTTTTATGAGATACACTGATGACAGAAATAAGTAATTTTCTGGCATGCTAAATAGTTAGATTCACCAGGTTCTCTTCAAACTTTATTGATTAAACTGTAGTCTCTCTCTAGAGTTATTTATGTGGCAAGGAAATAATTATCCAACACAAAAAAAGAGGTGGTAATTGCACTGTGATAGCATATAGGCCACAACTCTGTCATTTGTGAACTCATAACAAATTCGAAAGACCTGAAGTTTTGAGGAAGCAAGTTAATGAAATTTTTCTGTTAAGTATGAAATATTTGCATTTCCATTTTCTAGAAGCTAATTGTTATCATAATGTCCTAACCAAAACAAATTCTTTAAATAACTCATAAAAATCAAATTTTTTTTTTTACCATGTCTATAATAGTCCTCTACTGTCATTTCCAAAAAGGATGAGCAAGGTGTCATTTTTAGCTTCAAAGCATTTTGTCTTAAAAATTATTTCCATAAGTCAGGAAAACAGAACTAAATTTTGGTGTTAAATAAGAGTTATGATGAAGAAAGCATTAAGCATTATTAAGCATTATTAAGAAAACTTTGAAATTTTTCCCCAAAGGACTGGATTTAAGGAAAAAAATGGTACTTTAAATATAAGAAATTGACCAGTACTCAAAAATATAATGTAAGATTCTAAGTCCCTGATTTGTGGTTTAACTGGTATTATGGGATGTACATAAACCTCTACTTGAAAATCTATATTTTAAATTGTATTACATCAGCTGCACTGATTATATACTCCTTCTGGGCAAGAGACCTGGCTCTTAATAGGTTCTCAAAATATGTTGGTCAAATGTTGGTTAATATTGAACTCAAATCCATGTTTTCACAGCCTTTAAAAAAAATAATAGCAATTTCTGGAATGTCAAATCATTTAGAAAGCGTGGCTGTCAATTTTTTTTCATTTATTCTTTTTTATTCACTCTTCTAGCCCCTTCCTTTACAGGCATGCCCAGAATTAAAAGGCTGTAACTTATATTCTCAACAATAAAGCTGACAATGATACCAGTTAACATGTATTAGCCTGACTTGTAAAAGTCCCAAATTGCTGGCTGTATTGTAGCCTTTACAATGAAAATCAATGAGCTAAATTGGCTAGAACAAATAAGGTGACAAAGGGTAACAATGACTGGCAGAAAGAGAGAGAAACCTGCAATTTACAAACCAGCAAAGCCATTGCAGTTAGCTCAGCACAGCAACTTGATGAAATGTATTAGATAGTTAATTACATATTTTAAAAGTGGTAGCCAGGGATTTTATTGTTTTCTCTAGTGGAGAAAACACTAGTGGCTTCTTATTGAGTATTTTGTTATTTTGTTTGGAAGAAAAATAGGGATCTCATTCAAATTAGAATTATAGAGAGAGTCATTTGCTAAGGACGTGTAGGAGATTGAGCTGGGTAATCAGAGCATTTCTGGGAAAACGTTTCATTTTCACCAGATTGAAAAACAAATCAATTGTTTATTAGCAGCATAATTCTGTGAACAAGGTGTTCTTGGTGATGCTTATGTGAGCAGTGTATTAAGGATCTGATTTGATACATACAAAACAAAACATGATTCTTCACCACTGAGGTGTTGCAGAAAAGAGAAAATTATACAATTTTCACTTCTGAATCATTATTTTCACTAGAAGGTCATAAAGGGGTATGTGATTATGAGGGTTAAAGTTAGAGGGAGAGTATTTCTCAGGACTTCTACAGGTAGACCCCTTCCTTGCCCCTGTGATATCAGAGATGCCAAACTTGGTTATGACTTGATGGGGATGAAATCAATGATGGATGTTTTCTAAGGTAAACCATTAACTTTGCAGATCTACGCTCACCACTAGCACATCCATGCTCACTGACACCTCCCAGGTTCAATGCCAAATACTATGAAAAGTCCTATGATAAGAAACTGGTGAGTGGTAAGAAAACCTCATCATACAAACTTTAATTCTGAAAGGTACTGAAGGGCTGTCAAATTCTTAAGCAACTTCACTAGGGCACACACTTGTACTCCATCAGCTGACCTTTGGATTAAGATCTAGCAAACTGCCATCATACCGGGACACGACACAAATTTCCAGAGAGGACTTCCAGAAAAGATTTCCAGAGAAGATCTGGAAATGATGAGATGGGGAAGCTTCAACACGTGGAGTTAGATCTCTCTCTCTCTTTTTCTCTCTCTCTCTCTTTCCTTCTGTCTCCTAAAAGAACAATGGATGGAGACTTAACTTATTGTGGTCTTCAGGTAGCAGTACAGAAAGAATAGTGTTCCCAAAGTAGGTGGTAAGGAAACTCCTTCTGCAGTGGAAGCACCAGTGTTCATTGGGATCTTGGTGTGTGACAATGATCCCAGTCCATGCCCAGATGTGGAGTTATAAAGCTATAGCTTTTGCTCAACCTTCTTGACTTGCAGGAACCCCGTCTAAGATTCTTGTAGAGGCTCTAGAAATGTGTTTATATGGTCATGTGTTCTGGTAAATTTGCAAATGTAATATATTTAAACTGAAATTGGTTATGATTCCTTTTTTTTTTCTCTATTCTAGCTTCCCTTTCCTCATATATGCCTTCACGTCAGGGACATTGGAGTGGGCAATGGATATGTTAAGGGTCTGGCTCTAGGAACATTGACTCAAGGAAATACTTAGTTGCCTTTTAGTGGGATGTGTTTGTGTGGCTAGGAATTTCTTCTGTACAACATTGAACAACAGTCAGGTAGGTGTAGGATGGTGCTATTAGGAAGATGAAAGGGAAGTGGCTGTGAGCAGTGCCGGCTTCATGGCTACATGACCTGTAGATTTACACGGTGCCCAGCACTCAGAAGGGTCCTGTGCTGGCTGGATTATCTGCCATCACTTTCTTGGAATTCTTAGTATCTTTTAAACAAGAGGCCCTGCAAATTATGTGGCCAGTTCTGACAGCAAGCACCTTTTATAAACATGAATAATAAGAATAGAGAAGGTGTACCACACTCAGTTCATCCTTGGCATCACTCAAGACAAAAAGTGACTCTACAAGTGGTTGACTCATTCAACATTTTCCAATAGTTACATATTTTCTTTTCAAGTTTATGGTAAAGATGGAATTCTTTAAATGTAGGTTCATGTGGAATTTTCTTGAAATATTTTAAGTGTAATGAGATTGTGTATTCTAAAGCTGTTCAAAGCTTATATCGTGAGTAAAACAACCTTTCAAGGTCTCTAAAATAAAATTTCAAAGACTCATAAGAGAACTTGAATATGAAAGGGATGCCAAAGTTACTTGAAAACTTGTTAAAGGTCAAATAAACCATTTTAACTGAAAATATAAAAATCTCTTTTAGAACCTTTCTATAAGAGCAGTAAAAAAGCACACACTCCAGGTTTTGAGGTATATGATTGTAATTTTAAAATTGATTTACCAAACATATGGAGAAAATTCAGACAAATGATTGATAGAAATTATCCTGGAATCCAGAAATTAATGCTAAGAAAACAATTTTCAGATCCTATCCAAAGCAGTAATTAGGAAGAAAAGTTTCACATAAATTAATAAGTTTTTGATTTACTAATTTAATAACTGGATAATTGAATAAGAATACATTAGCTATATAACCATATGATTATATGTAATATAATTGTATACATATGATTAGTGTTACATGCAAATTTGAAGTGTTCTGAAACCTTAGAGTTCATGTATGCAAGAAACTTGATAGAGGTTTTCCTAAATTTAACCTTATAAAAATTTGCATGATATTACTGATAATAAATAGTGAAGTTAATAGAAGCTCTTCTATACTATTAATTTTAAGGCTTTAATAAATATTTCTAGAGGAACTACTGAATTATTTTTTTATTCCATATGTAGAAAATATTATGAAAAGTCATGTATAAAGAGGTTATCAGAAATGTGCATAGCTAAAATGTAGGTAAAAGTATTACAAAGGCATGTCAGTAAGTCAATTAATAAATGACATTATGCTCTTTTTTCTGGTTTTGGTGATATTTGTGGTTCTGAGCTTCTTAAAATTTGCAATGTGTTGTGATTTCCTTTCTCATTCTAAATAAATATTTCCTACTAAAAACTTGTATTTTTAAAGTGCTAACTGCCCCTTCCCCAATTTCATAATCTCCAAGTCTCACAAAACTTGGCTCCAACTCTGTCCAATTCGCTCAAAGAAATTAGTGAAGAAATGAGGGTAGTTGACCTGGTTTCCTGGTACTAGCACCAGTGGTTTAAAGTGATACTCTGATCTTAAACTTAATAAAGATCTTGTAGAAACTTTCTAATTGTAAAATAAATAGGTATCTCGAAGAGAAAGATTGTTCTACTCCATTGCCTTGCTTTCTTGAATCTTTGACTTTTGGGAGGCTTTTGACCATGTACCCAAATTTGTAAATAAATGAAGTCTCAGAGACCCATGAGGAATACAGTAACCATAAACATCATCTAATCCAAACCTTTTTCTTTGTACATGAGGTCCTCTTATAGCACACTATTGATGAGGCCAGGAGCTGGTGCTAGAATGTGCTAGAAAGTAGGTTTAACTCCCCTCCCAGTTCTTTTCCCATTGACTTCACACATTTATGCAATCAATCGATTGCTTATTGACTGAACACCATGCACTCTGTAAGGTCCTAGAGATTCAGCAGCAATCAAAATAGACAATCCCTGTTTGGGGAGCTCATGTTCTAGTATGGAAAGCAGAAAATCAAGAGGACTAAAGTATATTAAGTACTGGCACAGGGATTTCAACCTTTCTGCCCCCCACTCCCCCACCACCCATTCCGGGTACCTGACTTGTTTATGCTGGATTCTTGTAATGGCAGCCAAGCATCCTGTAGCTATTTTTAATCATATTCTGGAAAACTCTCCACCAGTCTTCTAAGATACCAGGATGTCGAGTACTCAAGGTTCATTGACAACCAGTGGGTGGTCAAGTCCTTCATCTTAATTAGAAATTTCATGTTATTAAGGTCATTTTGGTAGAAATTTACATATGAAAGTTTTGCAGGAACATTGCATTTCTGATGGAGTCTTGACAGTTAAAAATTGACAACAATTGCCAAAAAATATTTTCTTTTTAAAACTCTTAAATGAGCCTCATGCATGTAAAGCATTGCAAATGAAGTTAAGATTGACATCAATATCTAAATAGACAAATGAAAATGGGCTAGGTTGACATTAACTGTAAGTAAAAAATTAAAGCCTGGTATGTTCCAAAAAGATAAAGACCTAAATAACTGACACTAAAAGACAGAACGTTGTTTTTATTAGAATATGTAGAGAAATGCAATTCAAAACTACTGGAAAAGTAATTATATAAGACTCATATGGAGGAAAAAAGACCAAAATCCAGATAATTATAAGGTAAATGATATTAATAATTTTATTGACAAAAGTGCTAAATATTTATTAAGTACTTATCTATTCATTATCTATTCATACAGGGGCTGAAGTTCTGGGTGAGACAGAACCATATTCATTAGTATCAGGCCCTATGAAGATATGTCTTGTAATGTTAATTAGTATCTCAATGACTGCTTTTTCCTTGTTTCTAATAAAGTCACATAAAAAGAAAGACAAATAAAGGGCTTGAAAATGGTGGAAAGCCCATTCAATATACATATATGGCACAGAGTCTAAAAAAAAAAAATACTCTTAAGTGAGGCTGTCCATCAGAAGCACTGGCCTGTGAAGGCCAGAATGTACTTGTTTTGTGATGATCAACTCTGTGCCAGATCCTGCCCACATAGACTGACAATAACTAATAAAGCATAGGATGTGTTAGAAGGTTATGCTTAGGAAATAAAGAGTAGAGTAAAATCAATGTCATTGGGAGTACAGGGGTAGGGAGTGGGGTTATTTTGGAATTTTGTATAGGATGGTGAGAGTGGGTCTCATTGAGAAAGTGACCTTTGAACCAAAACCTGAAGGAGGTGAAGCAGGCAGTCATGGGGATGTTGGGATATGGGTGGAGGATGGGAGAGCATTCCAGAGGCTGTGCAAAGGCCTGAAATAGGCGCACAACCAATGTGTTTAAGAAACAGAAAGAAGGCCAAGAGACTGGCAAAAAAATTTTTTTTCTTCAAAAAAATAAAGATTGATCAAATGGAGGTGAGAAAAAGCAAAAGATTTCATTTTTAAAAGTAAAACAGGCTCAACAGTTGGGCAAGACTGGAAGTGGATTATGTATAGATGAAATGCATGCTCAAAAGCACAGAGACATGCAGTGTATGGTGAGATTGGGTAACAGTGAATGGCTAGCTAGAGCTAAATGACAGGATTCATGGCAGGGATGTGTGGGAAAAACGGATCAAAATCATGGAGCAAAAGTCCTTATACGAATGGACTTTGAAATTTTTTCTTTAGGTGATAAGAAAGCCATTGAAGACTGAGTATTTTTTTAAAAAACAGTAAGTGGCAATTTTATAATCATTTTGTTGAATTACAGAAGAGAAAAACTTGATATTGTCAGGTTTGTTTGTATTTTTTTATAATAATTTTTCCACAGTTCTAGTGGATGTGTAGTAGTATCTCAGTGTGGTTTCAATTTACATTTGTCTGGTAATTAAAGATGTTGAATATTTTTTCATGTACATATTGGCTATTTGTATTGCTTCTTTTGTCAAGTGTCTATTTATGGCTGTTAGCCAATTTTTATTGGGTTGTTTTTCTCTTACAATTGAATTGTAAAAGTTCTTTATATATTCTGACTTTAAGTCCTTTGTCAGATATATGATAAATTTTTCTCCCAGAAGATGGCTTTTCTTATCATTTTCTTAAGGTATCTTTTGAAGAGCAGAAATTTTAATTTTGAAGTATAATTTTTCAATTTTTCTTTTATGGTTCATGCTTTTTGTGTTCTATCCAAAAATCTTTGCTACTCCAAAGCTGTAAATATTTTCTCCTATGTTCTTTTAGGAGTTTTATAGTCATGGCTTTCACATATAGGCCTATGATCTATTTGGAATTAATTTGTATGGTGCAAGAGTAAAGATTTACAGTCATGCATCACTTAACAATATAGGATACATTCTGAGAAATGTATCGTTAGATGATTTTGTCAATGTGTGAACATCATGGAGAGTACTTACACAAACCTAGATGATATAGCCTACTATACACCTAGGTTATATGGTATAACCTATGGCTCCTAGGTGACAAACCTGTACAGCATGTTACTGTACTAAAAACTATAGGCAATTGTAACACAATGGTAAGTGCATATAATTAAACATATCTAAACACAGAAAAGGTACAGTAAAAATATGCTATGAAAAATTATAAAAGGTACACTAATGTGGGGCACTTACCATAAATGGAGCTCACAGGACTGGAAGTTGCTCTCGGTGAGTCAGTGAGTGAGCAGTGAGTGAATGTGAAGGCCAAGAACATTACTATACACTACCATAGACTTTATAAACACAGTACACTTAGGATACACTAAATTTATAAAAAATGCTTTTCTTTCTTCAATAATAAATTAACATTAGCTTTCTATAACTTTTTCACTGTATAAAGTTTAAAATTTTAAAAAAGTTTTGACAATTTTGTAATAACACATAGCTTAAAACACAGACATACACCTGTACAAAAAATATTTTCTTTCATCATATTTTCTATCTTTATACCCTTATTCTGTATGCTTTTTTCTATTTTTTTAACTTTTTATACTTTGTTAAAAACTAAGACACATTAACCTACTGAGGGCCAGAATCACAAGATGACATAGGTGACAGTTTTTGGCTTCATTATAATCTTGTGGGACCACTATCATATATAAGGTCCATTGTTAACTGAAATGTTGTTATGCAGCACATAATTGTATTTATTTTTCTATTCCCACAACATTTGTTGAAAAGACTGTCTGTTCCCTTGATATTTTTGCTAAAAACTATATAACCGTATGTGTGTGGGTCTATTTCCAGACTTTGTATTTGGTTTCATTGATCTACATGTCTATCTTTATGCCAAAGCCACATTGGTTTGATTATTGTAGGTTTACAATAACTAGACTGACTGTAATTCTCATACATTGTTGGGATTATGTAAAATAGTACAGCCACTTTAGAAAAGAGTTGGATGGTTTCTTATAAAATTATATGTATTTGTACCATATGACCCAACAAATTCAATTCATAGATATTTGCCAAAGAGAAATGATAACCTATGACCCACAAAGATTTTTTGTGAATGTTTATAGAAAATTTATTCATAACGGTCCAAAATTGGAAAAGACTCAAATATCTAACAACAGGTGAATAGATAAATAAATTGAGGTATATTTACACAATAGAATACTACTCAGCAGTAAAAAGCAACAATCTAATATATGCAATATGATATGAATAAATATTGAAAACATTATTTTGATCCAAAGAAGCCAAACCAAAGAGTACCTATTGTATGGTTCTATTGTATGTGAAAACTAGAAAAAATAAATTTAATCTTGGAAGTTTCCTAAATAATCTATCACAATGTTAAGGTAGAAAATGGAACCCATAATAAAATTCTAGAACTTAACTAGTTGCAAACAGTAATGCTGTGCAGAGTAAGACTGATTCTTATGATCAGCCACCAAAACTACTATGTACATTCTAAGCAGGTAGAATACATGTACCTATTTGCTATTTTAGATTCAATCTCAGACACTTTAAATGAATCATCTTGACATTTAGAGGGTAGGATCAGAATGAATGGTACTGAACCTTAAGGCAATCAATTCAACCTCCAAACCAGGCTCCTCAAACTTTTAAAAGAGGGGGCCAGTTCACTGTCCCTCAGACCATTGGAGAGTGTGCACTGTGGGCCAGGGACAAGTTGGCTGCTAATCAGGACAGGCAGCGGTGGCAAAAACACCCGGAGGGCCGGATAAATGTGCTAGGCGGGCCTCATGTGGCCCGCAGGCCGTAGTTTGAGGGCGCCTGCTCCAAACCTTTCTCCTATCCGTCCATGTCTCTCCAACTTCACTGCCCCAGCCAGGCTAGGCTACCATCCTCTCTCCCTGGGACCAAGGATGTCTCTTAGTTGGTCTTTCTGTTTCCATTCTTGCTCCCCTATAATCTATTCTCTGTGCATTAGTCAGAATGACCTTTAGAAACACAAATCAAATTAGGTCATTTCTCTTCTTAAAATTCTATAGTGACTCCTTCTTGATCTTTTAATAAGGCGGAAAGGCTTTACCTCATCCATGGCCTGTCTCTATGGTTTTGTCTTGTGCTGATATCTCCCACATGTGCTAATCTCTAACTCCAGTGCCTTTTCTCCCACTCTTAGAAAATACTAAACTGCTTCTAGCCAGCATCTTTGCACTGGCTGTTCCCCCTGCTTTTACTTACAATGTCCTTCTCCGCCCTCACACCAGCCTACTACCCTACTATTTGCCAGCATCTCATCCATCTCATCTTGATGTAAGTGTCATCTCTATAGCTGGGCCTTTCCTTAGCGACTTATATAAAATAGCCCCAGGGTTATGTTCTATCACAGAATTTTGTTTATTTCTTTCATAGCACTAGTCAAAAGACATAATCCGAAATGCACTCATGTGGTCTCTTCCTTTGCTCATTCATTCAACAAATACGTGTTGAGCATCTATTACATGCCTGGAACTTTCCTAGGCACAGTTCTAAAAGTAAACAACTCAGATAAAAATATTCATGAAGCTTATATTCTCTTAAGGGGAGATAGATGGTTTACAAAAATAACAAAATGAGTGAGTTATATATTAAAATGTTAAAAAGTTGATATTTAAAGAAGGGGAAAGAGGAGCAAGGTAAAAGAACTGGGAGTTCCGAGTGACTTGAAGGAGGTAAGAGGTTTGCTAAGCCAATATCTGAAAAAGCATTCCTGACGGAAAATGGCCGGAGCAAAAATTCTGGTGCAGGAGAGTGCTCGGTGGGGGTCACGCAGAGCACAGAGGTCAGGGTGCCAGGAGCACAGTGAGGGTCAGGGAGGGCAGCAATGAGATCAGTGGTAACGAGGGGCTTCATGTGAGGCTGTGGAGGGCTTTGCAGCCCTCAGGTGGACTTAAACTTTGGCTCTGCAGCCAATGGGTAACCATTGCAGGGGGTTGAGCACAGAGGCTGTCGGAGCCCTAGACGTGATTCAATGGGGAGTTGGAATAGGCAGCTAGCAGTGGAGGTCGTGAGAATTAGTGGGATACTGGAGACAGTTGAAGGTGCAAGCAGCAGTATTTCCTAATGGATTGGAGGTGATGTATGAGCTAAAGAAACAAGTAAAACATGACTCTGATGCTTTGGGCTGTAGTAAAGGTATTTTTGCCATCAACAGAGATGAAGAAGGCTGTTTAAAGGGGCGGGCTTGAAGGGGAGGATTCCGTGTTTAGTTTTGGACATAGTAAGTTTGAGATGTCCTTTTACCATCCAAGTGGAGTTGTCAAGTAGGTAGTTCGAACAGAGTATGGAATTTGGGAGGGTGATCTGGGCTGGAGATAAAAGTCTGGGAGTCATTGGCCTGTAAGTGTCATTTAAAGGTATGGGAATTAAACACAAAGTCACCAAGAGAGTGAGTGTGAATAGAGGAAGAAAAGGAAGGAAGAGCAAGCCCTGAGGATTTCAAATACTGAGAGAGTTAGTAGAAGAGCTGGAACCAGCAAAGGAAACTGAAAAAGACACACTATCAAGATAAGATAAAAATTTAAAGCTAATAGCGAAGGGAAGACCCTGTTTCGAGGAGGCCAGAGTGGTCTTGTGTACTGAATGTGTCTGTTCTATTGTTTTTTTCCCTCATCAGACTGTTACAAGAGGGCAGGGTCTTGATTCTCTTAGTAGTTACGGGATCCCTTGTGCAGTGCTTGGAATACGTCATGTGCTCAGTAACTTTTGGGAAATAGAATTAAAGATGATCAGACAAGAATCAGTCACCAAGGAATAGACACGTTGTGGCTGAAAGCAAGTACTGCATACTGAAAATAAGGAAAAAAGTATATAGACAAAGGGAAATACACATATTTGGGAAGAATGGGTAGAGTTTGGGTAAGATTAAGTAAATCAGTGTAGTTGAGACAGGAAACTGGCAGGTACCGCTTTGGGCATGTCATTGCTTTGGACACATCATTGCTTTGGGCATGGCATTGCATCGGGCATTGCTGCAGCACTGCCTCACCAAGTCAGGAGGTCATAGAACAAAGTTTCTAATTGCCCTGCTAAAAACAAGATGAAAGCAGGGCACGTTCCAACAGGTTAGAACCAAGATGGTGGAGGAACACCGCCTCTCCATGAATATTCCTCCCCTTGTTTAGCCCGTTGCTTAAATAGAAAGGCGACAGGAACCAGGGGGGCAGTTCTCTTCTGCAGGGAGGACCAACCTCTACTCTGTGGAGTAGGCTGCCTGGAGTTTCTGTAGAGGGCTGTTTCTCTCCTGCAGAGAGAATTTGCCTCTGCTCTGTCTGTGAAGTAGACTTTCTAATTTTCTATAGTTTCTATATAAATCTTGCTTTCACTTTATTTTTGTTGACTCACTCCTGAATTCTTTCTTGTGCTAAGCCAAGGACCCACTTGGACTTCAAGTGGCCCCCAGTGCTGGGAGTCACTTTCCTACATCATCGTTACAGTGTTTCCTAACGCTGGCAATTCCCAACATATATTTCTAGTCTAGATCTCTGTCCTCAGTTTTAGACATGTGTATTCAATTGCTCACCAGATATCGCCACTTGGATGTCTAAATGATTTTTCGAACTCACCCCAAACCACCCACACATTTCCCTGAGAGGAACCGCCAAAGCTCTCACAATGGCCTAGAGAGCCCTAAATGATTTGTTATCTGCTACCTCCCACCTGTCTCCTACCACTCCCTTCTTCCCTTATTTCTCTGCACCTATACTGGGATCCTTACTTGAAAAGGGTTTACCTCTTCATACTTTGGCTTAAATTGTAACCCTCTCTATGAAAACTCCTCTGACCATACTATATAAAAATGCAAGTCACCCTCAGCTATCATGGCATCCAGCACCCTGATCTGCCCTGTTTGTGGTGGTTGTTCTTAGCCCTGCAACATTCTGTGTAATTTGTTTTTTTTTTAATGTTTATTGTTTGTTCTATATCACCCCTCACTAGAAATGAAACTCCACAAAGGCAGAGAGATTTTTCTCTTTATTACTTTCCTCTGACATATCTCAAGCACCTCCCATAGTGCCTGGCACATGTATTTGTTGAATCAATGAATGATTATAAAATTAGAATCAAGTCTATATCAGTCGCGGAGGCCTCCGTGCCATATTGCAGAGTGGAAAGTTAAAGAGACAGTGGTGTTACACTGATAATTTTGAGAGATGGCATGGGAGGGAAGCAATGGTGTATGAAGCCAAATCTGTATTGACTTTTAGCTCTTGTTGCCCTGGAGAAAGACTAGAAGCAGAGACCAGCCAAAAGCACATGGAAATGATTTTTTTGTGTGTGGTAATAAGATCTGAAGTAAGATGATATTAGTAGGAAAAAAGAAGCAACACATGCAATAGTGCAATAGATATTGGGAAAAAAAGAGATAGGACTTGAAGTCTGATTACTTTTAAAAAATAAAACCAATTTCCTGTAATTGGAAAACTATCAGGGATAAAGGAAGAGTTATGATTTTTGGAGTGGAAGATGCACCATTTTATTTTAGACAAGATAAGATGGGCTTGGCGTGAGGCTGGAACTTGCAAAAAAAAAAAAATAAATAAAAATAACCCAGGCAGCAGAGCTGTGAACAAGCACTGAAGACTTGTGTGAGATCTCCTAGTTCTCTGCAGAAGGACAAGCTGAATCCCTGGAGGGAGGCCTGCAAGGAAGAGACATGGAACAAGAAGAGCTGATCGTCACAACCAATGGACCTTGGGGGCTGCTCAAAGTGGCAGGAAAAAGAAATTGTATAGAAATGGAGCAGCCAGGAGGATAAGAGGAGAATCAAGGTGACAGAACCTGGTTAAAGAGAATGAGGACTGAAAAAAAAGATGCTAAATTTAAAAAGAAAGCAGGTATACAAGAGTCCCAGTACTATGATTTTAATAGAGTCAGTTGTAAGGAAATAAAGGCTAAAGAATTTAGGTAGGCATTTGTAGGAATGAATATTACATGGAGTCTTTTTTTTTTAATCCCCCAAGAACTCTGCACATTTGTAGGTGAGATCAAGAGCCCATGGAAGGCGAGAGGCTGGTGCTCATGAGGCAAAATTCCCCTTGAAGTAAAACACTGGTATCAGAAAGGAGGAAATTCCTAAAGTGGCCAATTTTTCTTCCTATTTTGCCAGTCTCAGTTCCACAGGGAGACTGAGATTAGTGGGGCCAGATGATCAGTCCCGATCTCGCTCCCCCATGGTTCTGTGTCTGAAGAGCTGGAGCAGGTTGGGCCAGAGGACAGTGGGGAGCTGCTGGGGAGTGGTGAGGAGGCTATTGATGCTGCAACTCAAGAAAATTAAAAGGCTCAGCAGATACTGTTAAAATAACAAGAATATCTGCAACTGTATTTCTCTGAGACTGCCAGGAAACTAATGTCGGCTGGCACAGTTGGTTCTCTTAGTGTGGGAAAGTGATTTGTGCTAATAGCAATTTCATCAGAACATCTCAAAGTATTTTATAAACATTTTTAAAAAGCTCTCTGTGGATTTTCAATGCAAGTTCAGAAACTTTAGCCATGAAGAACTTGGCTATTTTTCTTTCTCCTAGACTTTTTTTTCCTAAATATTAAAAAGTAAACATTAAATGCTTGATATGTTGGTTAGAGTACTCACTTGGGAGTGAGACTGAAACTAGTTTTAATACCACTCTGTCACACACTGGTGGAGGGATAGTGGGTAATTTACTTACTCTTTCTGTTTCTCCACTGATAAAAATACAAATAATCCTTTACCCACTTTTTGATAGAGCTGTTTGATTTTTTTTTTTTTGCTGATTTTTCTGAGTTCTAAAAAGATTCTAGTTATCAGCCCTTTATTGGATGTGTAGTTTGTGAAAATTTCCTCCCATTCTGTAGGTTGTCTGTTTGCTCTCGTAACTGTTTTTTTGGCTGTGCAGAAACTTTTAAATTTGATCAGGTCCTATTTATTTATTTTTGTTGTTGCTGTGATTGCCTTTGGGATCTTCTTCATAAATTCTTTTCCTAGGCCAAAGTCTAGAAGAGTATTTCCAATATTTTGGAAATGAAAGGTGTGGATTTGTGAAAGGTATGGATCCTGAAGGTGTGGATCCTGTTTCAGTCTTCTGCATGTGGCTATCCAGTTTTCCCAGCACCATTTATTGAACAAAGATTCTTTTCCCCAGTGTATGTTTTTGTCTGCTTTGCCAAAGATTAGATGGCTATATGAGGATGGTTTTATATCTGGGTTCTCTGTTCTGTTCCACTGGTCAATGTCCCTGTTCTTGTGCCAGTCACAAGCTGTTTTAATTACTATAGCCTTGTAGTATAGTTTGAAGTCTGGTAAATTGATACCTCCCATTTTGTTTTTATTGCCTAGGATTGCTTTTGCTATATGGGGCCTTCTCTGGTTCCATATGAAGCATAAAATGAACAGAAATTTTTCAAAAGAAGATAGAATAATGGCCAACAAACACATGAAAAACTGCTTAACATCTCTAACCATTAGGGAAATGGAAATCAAAACCACAATGAGATATCACTTATATCCAGTGAGAATGGCCTTTATCAAAAAGTCTCAAAACAATAAATGTTGGTGTGGATGCGGAGAGATAGGAATACTCCTACACTGCTGATGGGACTGGAAACTAGTACAACCTCTGTGGAAAGTAATATGGAGATACCTTAAAGTGATACAAGTAGATGTACCATTTGATCCACCAATCCCATTACTGGACATTTACTCAAAAGAACAAATGATGGGTATATACAATCACAACGAGTAAGATGTGCAACGTTTGGGGGATGGACACACTTGAAGCCCTTACTTGGGGGGTCATGGGCAATATATGTAACCTTAATACTTGTACCCCCATAATATGCTAAAATAAAAAATAAATAAAAGATGAGTGTAAACTTCAAAAAAAAAAAAAAGAACAAATGACACTCTATAAAAAAGACATCTGCACTCAAATGTTTATAACAACACAATTCACAATTGCAAAGATGTGGAAACAACCCAAATACCCATCAATGCATGAGTGGAATAATAAAATGTGGTACATGTATACCATGGAGTACTACTATTCAGCTATGAGAAATGATGGTGATAGAGCACCGCTTGTATTTTCCTGGCTAAAGCTGGAACCCATTATATTAAGTGAAGTATCCCAAGAATGGAAAAATAAGCACCACACGTACTCACCAGCAAATTGGTATTAAATGATCAACACCTAAGTGGACATACAGGAATAACATTTATCGGGCATTGGGCAGATGGGAGGGGGAGGAGGGGATGGGTATATACATACAAAATGAGTGTGATGTGCACCGTCTGGGGGATGGACACACTTGAAACCCTGACTCCAGGGGGAAGTGGGGGGAAAGGCAACACATGTAACCTGAACATTTGTACTCCCATAATATGCTGAAATCAAAACATAAATACAAATAATAATATGTATATAAAATAACAACTATAGGTCTGGGCATATAGTAAGCTCAATACTGATGCATGCTGATATCCTATCAGCATCTAAAAGAAGGGTTTTATGACTTTAAAGATCTGCAATTTCTCCTAAGATAAGTCAATCTGAAAATCTATCCAATCTGACATAGGCTCAACCTTATAATCAAGAAATGAATCAAAGTCTCTGCTAGCTCTGTAATTTCTCAAAATCACTGCAGACAAGAGACTCAAAATTCCATTAAAAAGATCTGCTTCTGGAGTTGGAAGAAGATCTTGGTGGAGGCAAACTCAAAATTTCACAACCTATACATGTGGCAGTTTGTGGGGGATAGGGAAAAAAGGCATAGGAAAAAATATATAAAAACCTATGCACGAAATGAGTCCACAACCCAAAATTCCAAAATATGGAAATAAATCTAAAGTTAAGAAAGATAATCAACAAAATCAGTAATTAGACTCACTCCATATGAAATTATTATTATTGTTGTTTTAAATTCTGATGAAGACTTTAAAATAAGTCAGCCCAGGGCAGTAGAGAAGGTAGAATAATTGGAGCCTTGTAGATCTCAATATCCCCTCAACTCCTTCTATAATAAAAACCAAATGGGTAAAGAAGAGAACACATACACACATCTACAACCTCTACTTACAGCATTCTCAGGAGGCAAAGAAGATTACAAATGCCAATTTATTGGGATGTGGAATATAAAGACTGGATTTAAACAGAGTTGGGGAGGCAAGAAGAGACTAGTGGTGAAAAAAACAAACAAACAAACAAGAAAACCGCAACTTTCTAGCAGATGAAATACACTAGAAAGTGGAGGAAAGTTCTAACATACAATCCCAATATGGATTATAAGTAATTTTAAAAGCATTTGTAAATATGAAATAACACATGGAACAGAAATGCAAAAAAAAACCTCAGAAAAGGAAAAAAAAAATGCAGACATTGACAAAATTCAAGAAAGAAACTGAAAAAAAGAGGACATTATCTCAGAAATGAAAGGTTGTGTTAAAAAATGCACAAGGGAGAATATTCCAAATATTTTAGACTTCTGTGATTTTTTTGAAATGTTTCATTCACTGAGTGTAGTAGGTTTAATAGTGGCTTTCAAAAAGATATGCCCAAATCCTAATTCCTGGAACCTTATGAAGATGACATTTTTTGGAAAAAGGATCTTTGCAGATGTAATTAAGGATAGTGAGTTGAGATCATCCCTGGATTTAGTGTGGATCCTAAATTCAATGACGTATATACTTATAAGAGATGGCAGCAGAGGAGATACAGAGGGAAGAATTAATATGAAGGTGGAAGCAGATGTTGGACTTACATGATCGCAAGGCAAAGATTGCCAGGATCTATCAGAACATAGAAAAGGTGAGGGAGGATTCTCTTCTAAAGACTTTGGAGGGAATGTAATTCTACCAACACCTTGATTTTGGACTTTCTACTTCCAGACCTAGAGAGAATAAAGTTTTGTTGTTTCAGGCTGCTAAGATTGTGAAAACTGTTACAGCAGCCTCAGGAAACTAATATATAGTAGTTTGTTTTTTGTTGGTGTATAGAAATATAAGTGACTTTCTACTTAACATTAGCATACTGAATTGACTTAGAAATTCAGTTGTTTTTAAAACACAATATTTAGGATTTTTATGTAAACCATTCTGTCAGATGTGCATAAAATCAGATTTTCCTCCTACTTTCCAGTGTTTATTCCCTCTATTTATTTTCCTTGTCTTCATGTCCTGGTTAGGACCCCCAGTGTGATTGTGAGTGGCTGTAGAGAGAGCAGGTGCTTTTGCTGACTTGGGAACATGTTTAATCTTTATCTATTAAAATCATGTGAATTGTAGGATTTTTAAATAAATGCTTTTTTTTATGAGATTATGAAAGTTCCTTTCCTTTACTAGTTTATGGAAAGTATTTATCATAAATGGATGTAGAAGTTTGTCAAATGATTTTTCTGCATCTGCAGAAATAAAAGTCGTCTGACTTTTCTCCTTTAAAACTGGGATTTAAACAAAGGCCACTCCTTCTAAAGCCCGATGCCTAATACTGTTTTGTAAACTGCTTCTTGATGGATAACATCTTTGCAATTATTCCTGAAGGAGAGTTTTACTGATACCCAGGCTATATAACATATCATGCATAAATGTACTCTGGTCCTTTTGAAACTCTCTCTTTTACACACACACACACACACACACACACACACACACACACACACACACACACACTTGCGTAAATACACACACAGCAGAGTTTCCTAAACCGTGGTTTCCAGAAGAAATAAATTCAAATGCCATATGTAGAATAAACTCACAGGTACCTATATCCGATGTTGTTCTAGGCCTGTGTCAAAGAAATTAAGTTTTATGCCAAATTCTTACAGCTGTTTCATATCACACTCACCCCATACAGATTTTTTATGTAAAGCCTGGAAGTAATGTCTTCCAATGGACATATAAGTAATACTAAACAGAATCATAAGTACATTTGAAGACAGGAAAAATGAAAATCTGAAATACTGTTGTTTGAATAGACTATGTGTCACTGGGCATGACTTATTTAAATTATAAAATCACTTGTGGTACACGTTGATAGGGTACAATTATTGGCATTGCACACTAAGTGCTGTTTGTACCCATATCTGCGTTCAGGGTGAAATTGCTTTCGCTGTTTCCAATCTGCTCACATTAAAAGGAATACATAGAGGAGAACACAAAGGAGCTTGTTTGGAGCACATAAAACTCAGAATACGGAAGGACAGAGAGAGAGTTATAGCTCAGAAGCTATTACCAGAACAATAAATAAAACAACCATCCTGTGTAGAGCATATTGGAGGAAAAAACAATTTTCTTGAGGAATTAAGCATCACTTTTAAGTAAGAGATTGAGTCTTTTATGCAAATAGCAATCATTTCCTGGCATAAAAATTTTCTTACCTGTATAGCGCAGGATTAGAATACTAAGAAAGGAATACTTATATTAAAATATGTAATATGGGCTCAATTTAATTTGGATAGTATTTTTCAAATTGCAGGTTGCCACTCATTACGGGGCCATGAAATTAATTCAAAGGGTCACGAAAAACATTAAAGAACAAAACAGAATGGAATAAAATATAATAGGAAATATTAGCATGAACTGCATGTGGTAAGGCCAAGTATGGCTTTACAAAAATTCTTCATCTACTTATCTATCTATCCAGGGTTCATGTTATGGGATTGCTTGAGCCTAGGAGTTCAGTGAGCTTTGATAGCACCACTGCACTCCAGCCTGGTTGATAGAGTGAGATTCTGTCTCTAAAAGAAAAAAAAATGTTTCAAAGATACTTGGTTTCTATACAGTGAATCATGGAAAGCATTACAGTGGTGGTGACATTTTGGCTGATTATTAATAAAGGAATAGAAGTTTTTAGACAGAAAAAAGGGGAGGCAATAGGGTTGGCATTCCGGGCAAAAGGAGTAGCATTTGCAAAGAAAAATAGCTCTTGCCGATATTATTACTGTAGTGATGATAATAAGTATTATATGTAAAAAGTCTGGGAAAATATTTTTGGTGACACCTTTACTGAGATATAATTCAGATATGAAACAATTCATGTTTAATGTGGACAATTTAATAGTTTTTGTTATATTCAGAGTTGTGTAAACATCAGCACAATTAATTTTAGAACATTTTCACTGCCTATAGAACATTTCACTGCCTAGAAACCCTATGCCCTTTAGCAGTCATCCCCCCTCATTCCTGCCATCCTCTCCATCCTGCCTCAGCCTTAGGCAACCCCTGATCTACATTCTGCCTCTATGGATCTATTTTGGACATTTCATGTACATATGTTATATGGTTACATTAACTGATTTTTTCAGATTTTTTTTTTTGAGACAGAGTCTCATTCTGTTGCCTGGGCTAGAGTGCTGTGGCGTCAGCCTAGTTCACAGCAACCTCAAACTCCTGGGCTCAAGCGATCCTCCTGTCTCAGCCTCCCGAGTAGCTGGGACTACAGGCATGTGCCACCATGCCCGGCTAATTTTTTCTTTATATTTTTAGTTGGCCAATTAATTTCTTTCTATTTTCAGTAGAAAGGGGTCTCGCTCTTGCTCATGCTGGTTTAGTACTCCTGGCCTTGAGCGATTTTCCTGCCTCAGCCTCCCAGAGTGCTAGGATTACAGGCATGAGCCACCGCACCCGGCCTGATTTCAGATTTTAAATTTACCTTGTGTTCCTGGAAAAAAAAATCCCACTTTATCATGGTGTACAATGCTTTTTATACATTGCTGTCTCCCCCCCAACCCCCTACCCAAGCTTTATTAAGGTATAATTGACAAAATTGTCACTTATATATAATTGACATGCCATATATAATTACATACCATAAACATACCATATGCATTTATGGTCTTCAACATGATATTTTGATATATGCATACAATTTGAAATAATTAAATGAAGCTAAGTAACATATTCATCACCTCATATACTTATTTTGTGTGTAGGTGGTGAAAACATGTTAAGATCTACTTTCTTAGGGATTTTCCAGTATACAACACATTATTAACTACGGTCACTATGCTGTACAATATATCTCTAGAAATGATTCATCCTAACTGAAACTTTGTACCTTTTGACCAACATCTCCCCCAACATCCCCCACCCTCCCTGACAGCCATTCTACCCTGCTCACAGCTTCCATAAGTTCAGTGTTCTTAGATTTCACGTATAAGTGAGATCACACAGTAGTTTTCTTTCTGTGCTTGGTTTATTGCACTTAGCATAATGTCCTGCAGGTGCATCCATGTTGCAAATGGCAGGATTTTATTCTGTGTGTGTGTGTGTGTGTGTGTGTGTGTTTGTGTGTGTGTGTGTGTGTGTAAACTTCATTTTCTTTATCCATTCAGCTGTTGATGGACACTTAGGTTAATTCAATACTTTGGATGTTGTGAATAATGCTGTTATGAACATGTGACTGCAGATACCTCTTTGCCTTACTGATTTCATTTCTACTGCTGGATTTTGTTGAAGAGCTTTGCATCTATGTCATATGAGATAATAGTCTGTAGGTGTCTCTTGTGATTTTGGTTTTTTTTTTTGGTTTGGTAAAAACTTTGTTTTTTAAATTGCAGAACTTCTCAGAACTTTTATGTTTTATTTTATTTATTTTTTCATTTTTTTTTAGAAACAGGGTCTCCATCTGTCACCCAGGCTAGAGTCCAGTGGCATGTTCATAGCTCACTGCAGCCTCAAATTCCGGGGTTCAATTAATCCTCCTACCTCAGCCTCCCGAGCAGTTGGGACTACAGGTGTGCACCACCACATGCAGATGGACTTCTCAGAATTTTTAATATGCTCATTTTAATTGTGAATCTTTTTGTAAGTTCAAGCATTTCTTAAGTTGTTTTGAAATGAAATTCTATTATCTTGAGTATTTTGACAGACAAATATTCTGTGGAAATTACTATGTGAAACACTGTTATTGAGTAATAAATAAACACAATGTGCTTTGGGTCCTAGAAGAGTTGGGAATTTATCAATTTTTATGAGTTTCATGGTGAGAAGAGCATTGAAATGAAAATTATAAGAATTATAGAGCCTTATTCTAGAATTTTTGAAGTTTATCATTAAACTTAAGGTACCTATAGGGAAAGCTGATTATAAAACTTTCATTCCATGATTTGAATTTAGGAATTTTCAACTAGTGCTTTGGTTGCCTTAATGGCATTTGGGAACTTCTCTCTCTTCTGCATGCTGATATCTAGGATGAGTGGAATCTCCATGATGTATATGGAAATATCCTGGAGCCAGCATTGGCAAAATCAGGTAAAAATAGCAACCATTCATAATGTTATTTTAATAAGATTTATTTTCATCTAAATATGAAGTGCAATCTTCCAAGGGATGTCTCTAGCTTCCAATGGCCAGCCACTTCAGGCTCCTAGTGTGCCCTTGTCCTTGTTACCCTCTTTCACCCAAGACCATGGCAGAAAGTTCTGTCTTTCCTTTGCCAGATTCTTTTTTGCAGGTTTGTTACCTTTTTTTTCTTTTTATCTCTGCCTGCATTTTCTCTGTGGTTTCATAGCAGGGTGTATATAGCCTGATATATTGTCAGCCACCCACATGTCCTCAAAGCATTTGTGTTGGTCATTAGGCTAACGAGCATATGTGCTATGGTGTTGAGTGCTATAAAAATAATCAATGGAAAGTCACTCATCTTGTTATTTTTCTAGCCAAGACATTAAGTGCCTCAAGTTAAGGGTAGGCACAGTTTGTTCCTCCTGAGTTATTACAGAGCCAACAGTGCTTCCTTTGCAAGCATGCTGAGGGAGAGTGTGCATAAACACAGCCATTGGATTCAGTGACAGATCCTCTGTCACCTCATCAGATTAGCCTGGCTGTTCTTCCTATTTGGGAGTCTCAGAAGTTAGAGGTTCCACTTAAATTGCATCAGTATTTTTTAAAAAGTCTGTAATAGCTTCATCAATATCTTGAGTTTGTAAGGAGAAGGCAGCATTTTTGGACTTTTGCAATTTTAAGCACTGTTTTCTCATATCCTGGTCGTAGGACATTGCGTTTACTATTTTTCTAATGGAACTTTGCAGAATGTTCAGTAACAACATTTTATGCTCCACATTATTTGGAGAGTCTTGTATTTGCTACCTGCCCCGTCACTGTGAATTTTCCAGGGATAATTGTTGGCCTCGTCTGGAGAAACAGTTGCCCAACTTGGGCATGACAGTGTGATACCTTTGCTAATGTATTGAGTTCCACAACGTGTTGGAAAACACGCAATAAATCACAATTGTCTTCCAAAAGAAAGAAGGCAAGGAAGGAGTCACAAGAGAAATCAAAACTTTTTGTTCCCATTCTACCTTCTGTCCTTTCATGACTCCTTTCCTTCCATGCTCATTAGAGGAGTCCGTATCTCCCCTTTCTCCAAGGTTTGGCTTTGAGCAGAACTTTGAGGATCAATTAAGAGTAGGTTCTATTGGTTTCAAACCTTGGGGAAACCGTGACATTATAGAAGCTCAAGGGGACTAGGAACCCCACCTGAGCTACCTAATGACTCGTCCAGCTTAAGGGTTTCACTTTGCTCCCTTCCATAGTTGATAGTTCCTATAGCTAAAGTATCATCTGCATTTCAGTTCTCTCACCTGCAAAAGGAAAGAGGGAAGATAAATATTAACTTGCTTTCCAGAATTTATGCTTTTATAAATAATAAATCCATGAGCTCAGGGCTCCATATCAATCCAGGCAGTTTTTGTTTTTTTTCTGTCTCTGGAATATAGTTGACTAAGCATTAAAATTTTAAGAGAAAAAAGATAATGGTCAAGAGGAAACTACCAACAGAAATGCAAATTTTCTTTTATTTATTAATATTGAAAGTATATTCATGTCAATCTAATAAGCTATCTTATATGTAGAACTCTTCTCCATTTACTTCAGTCTCCATGAGTCCAGACCTGAGTCACTGAGAAAAATGGGACAGATTATTTGACTTCTGCATGCATTGTTTACCCAATTAGCGGAAAAGGGATAAATATATTTCTTCCCTTTGCCTCTCTCCTTCTGTGTAAAAAATACAACAAGAATGCATAAGATGTTTCCAAAATACTTGACTTCCTATAAAAAGTTATTATTATTTCTTTTTATGAAAGTTACTAGTTAACAGGAAATACTAGGTTAAATAGCCATTTATTAATATGCAAGAGAAATAGCCTAACTCTCAGCATAACATACTTCTTAAAACCTTTTTTATTTCTTCAGTGAAGTAAATCTGAAGTTGTACAAACAACAACAAAAATGCTCTTTGTCATGGGCATTCCTAAAAATAACAAGAAGTAAGCTGGCATGTTGGCAACAACAGAGCCCCAGCAGCTAAGTACAAGTTCGCTAAACCCATCAGCAGGTCCAGCTGCCCTGGGTGCAATTTTGGGGATGAAGACCAAAGCCTGCCAATCAGTTACCACTTGGAATGTGGCCGAGTGTCATTTGAAGATGTCCATACTGCCTGATTTGTTGGTAAATCTAGGTCCAATTTCTCTCTCTGGATTATGGCGAAATAATTGAGGATGTCAAGAATCTCTCATTTTAAAATATTTATTGAGCTGCCTTTGAATTGATTTGTTCAAAGACATTCAAAAGACTTGCTTTGTTTGAGCTTTGGGAATGGGTTTGTATTTTTACTTGCTTTAGAATTTTGAAATGAATCGAGCCTCTACTTTCTTCCCTGAGGAAATAGCTAAAATATTTTGGATATTACACCTTCCAACACGTTCCATTAAAATGCAAATACTAGCCATTAATTTAGATGAAATCTCCTCTCCCTTTTAAACAAACAGTTCAACAAAATTGGGAATAGGAGCAGATGCTTTGGCCTCACTGAGATCTTTCCTTTTATCTTGTTTATTGTCTAAATTGGCAGACTAGTTGCAAGCAGCATCTTATTTCTTCACAAAGCTTACCTCTGTTTCTTTTTATTGGGTTTCTTCTAAATTAACATTAAAAGATTAGAAGGAAAGAAAGAATTGAGCCCACCCACCCACCACCCACAAGATGACTTTTTTCCTTAGGCAGTGTTTTTCTTTCCATTGTTGTATTCTAGGAGATAGCTTCATTCTTAGCTATTATTTTGGTTACAGCAACTACTTAACTTCTAGCTGTCTCCCTTCCTTTGCTCACCTAATATTACAACTCCCCTAGTTCCTTTACAGTCCCTTGTTTGTTCAGACCTAACATTTATGAGAATTGCCCGTTTTATTACTTGAGTTTCCTAATAAAAATGCTACAGTGACTTATTGTGAAAGATTGAGGGATATGTTTCCTTGGAAAATAGTTTTAATGGCACATATATATGGGGATAGAAAGAGACAAGTCCCTCTTAAGAGCAAGGATCATGACATTTACTTCTTTTATTTTCTTATAGCATCTAATATAATGAAAAGACACATAGCAGGAGACTAACAAATCTTTAGTGAATTGAATTGAACGTTCCTAGCAGTTTTTCTAATATGAGCTGACAATGGATTTTCTGCCTCTCCTGTATGTGATGGGCAGCCTCGAGACAGGTTTTGTACGCACAGAGCAATTATTGAATATTTTAATGGTTTACGACAAACAATGGTGCAGCATATTTCATAAAATTGTGGATGGGTTGGCATATTCAGCTTATATTTGCCCTACAGATGTTTACTAAGCATTGTATCTCAGTTGCAATGATAATCAGATACTATCGCTGCCTCCAAGGAGCTCACACTCTGAAGCCTCTAGCCAACTTCAGGTGTACTTTTAGTGATGAAGATGTTGTTGTCAAAAGAGGTAAAACATTCTGGAAACAATACTTTTGAGAGAGTTAAGTAACTCTTCTTTTCACTCCAAAAATTTAAAGGCAAACCTTGAGCAATGTTAAATTGATGCCCTTACCTTATTTCTCAAAATATTGTTGATGTGTATTTTTTTCCTAATATTAATAAGCTCAGTAATTATTTGGCCAGCCAATTTCTCTATTTCCTAGGCTAACATATATGAATAGAATGCTCAGGTAACTTGAATCCCTAAGTATTTATCCTTATTCAATATTAAACTTTTCCAAGAATAGCTGACTATCTAATATTATGTTACCTTTTCTTTGCAATTTCTCTCAATTTAGGTTATTGCTGAAATATACTATGATGTCACAATATTTGGAACTGAAGTTGTTATAAACTGAATGTGTCCTCCTTAAATTTATATTGTGAAATCCCAACACCCAATGTGATGGCATTTGGAGGTGCAAGCTTTGGGAAGTGATTTTGTCATAACAGCAGAGTTGTCATGAATGGGATTAGTGCCCTTATGAGAGATCCCTGAGAGCTCTCTTCCCCCTTCTACCATGTGAAGACACAGTGAGGAAACAGCCATCTATGGACCAAGAAGCAGGCCCTGACCAGACAGTGAATCTGCCAATGCCTTGATCTTGTGCTTCCCAGACTTGAGAACTGTGAGAAATAAATTTCTGTTGTATAAGCCACCAAGTTTATGGCATTCTGTTATAGCAACCAAACTAAGACAAAAGTACACATAGTGTACTGAAATTGGCCTTTAGATTTTAGAAACTAGTGATAGCATTCAGAGCATGATGATAGCATTATTTTAATGAAAGGATTGGTGTCAACTTTAACAAACTGCTGGTATTTTTTAAAATCTATTTTTATTGGTCCTAATATTGTACAAGATGGAAAAGGGACACGTATTACCATATCAAATCCATTTTACATATGCAGTGCTGATGCTCTGAGTTTAAATGACTTGCAATGATAATCCAAACCCATTAATATTTAAAGTACAAATATTATGTGCAAGACACTTGATGGATATTCCATATTTTATTATATTTGAAATTTTGAGTAGAAGAGTTAGAAATGGAACCATATTTTATTATTATTCACACTCAAATATGTTTTTTAATACTGCTGTCCAGTAAGCTGCCACTAAAATGGATTAATTGTGGACTTCCAAATGTTTTTAAAAAAATTAACAGACATTGTCTAATATTTACAACTCCAGAAGTATTCCATGATTTTTATCCAATTACAAGCTTAATACTTTTAAGCTTAATATTTTGATAAGTTACAATATTTTTTAAGTACATCAAACCATGATTTCTAGATGCCTCACCATCTAAATTGGTTTGAGTACCAATGCTTTAGATTTTTTTCCCTTCATTTAGCAAACATTTTTTGAGCACTTGCTATTTGACGAGCACTATTTTCAGCACCATCAATACAGTGGTTTATAAAACAAAGCCATTTTTTCTCACAGAGTTTTCATTCTAATGGGTAGAATAACTAGAAACTAGTATACAAATAAGTAAAGTTTAAAATAGCGATAGCTGCTATAAACACATCCACGGGAATCTCATTCTTCATTAACTTTCAAGTATATTAAACAATAACATTGTCCATTTAATCTCTATTTCTGTTATTTATAAGTACTTATAATTAACTCTGTCAAACCCCACAGGGTAGTTTTAATGCAAATAACTTTACAATTTAAAACAGTGTTCATTCATTCTGTTGGGGAGGGAAAAAATATTTTCCTTCTACCTGTCTTAGAATCATTGTCATAGGCCTTATAAATTAGACTGACAAAAGACCTATTAACAAGAGAAAAACATACCAATTGATTTAATGTACATTTTGTGTGACATGAAAGCCTTCTTAAAGAAATGAAGACCCTAAGAAATGCTTAAACCTGAGTCTTTTTATATTTGTATGAATTTAAGGGGTACACATCCAGTTTTATTACATGGATATTTTGCATCGTGGTAAAATCTGGGCTTTTAGTGTAGCCATCACCCAAATAATGTACACTGTACCCATTAAGTAATTTCTCGTCCCTCACCCCTAGCCCACCTTCCCACCCTTCCCAGTCTCCAGTGTCTATTATTCCATACTCTATGTCCATATGAGCACATAATTTAGCTCTCACTTATAGGAGAGAGCATGCAGTGTTTGACTCTGAGTTATTTCAGTGTTTTTATACTGGGTTTGATGAAGAGTGAAAGGTTGTCAAAAAATGTGCTAGGACAAAGGAGTATAAGCCAAAGGTAATAAAATGGGGGAAACTTTCAGATTGCTTTTGGCATCTCTCTATCTTCAGAACTAAGGATGTTCCTTTCCTCTGAGTATAGAGAGGACAACTCTCATAGGAAGGACTTATGAAGGGGAGATCAGAGAGTCCTCCCTGCACCTGCTGTTCCTCAAGTTCCTTCAGCTTAAAGTATTCAATATGCCAAGGCACCATGTACTGGGGTAGCATGTTCTGAATCCTGTCAATGCATTAATTTGTTCACTCATTAAATATTTATTAAGTTCCTGCTATGTGCCCATTTATAGAATCCCTGCCATGTTATCAGCACAAGGATTACAGTAATGATAAAAACAAACAAAAATCCTGGCCCATATGGATTTTAATCAGGTATTATCTTTTTGTTCTGGATGATTTTCATAGCATTCTGTAGATTCATTAGAAATATCTTCCTGGAATTTCAGCAAAATACATGATACAAATTATATCAGAAAGACAATTTTATGTTTGTGTATAAAATGTAATTTTCTGAATGTATTGTTTCATTCATCACTTGAAGAAACACACACAGAGATTTGTTCTAAGCCTCTATTTGTAACATAGAATCATCAGTTATGTGCAGAGATGTTTATGCAAGATCTTCCTAGTATATTGCATTAAAGGTTTTTAGGTAGCAATTTGAAGATTTTATTCTCAGCTACCTTTGAAGACTATTGGAAGAATATGATTCTTTTTGCAATGTAAGAAGGACATGAGATTTGGAGGGCCAGAGGGGGAGTGATATAGTTTGGGTATTTAGCCTCTCAAAATCTCATGTTGAAATTTGGTTCCCAATGTTGGAATTAGGGCCTGGTGGGAAGTGTTTTAGTAATGAAGACAGATCCCTGATAAATGGATTGGTGCCCTCCACGTGGTAATGAGTGAGTTCTCACTCTATTAGTTCCCATGAGATCAGATTGTTGAAAAGAGGCTGGCACCTCCTCCTCTCTCTCTTGCGCTTTCTCTTGGCATGTGACACACCTGCTCCCCCTCACCTTCTACCTTGATTGGAAGCCCCTGAAGCCCTTACCAGAAGCAGGTGCTGATGCCATGCTTGTACAGTCTGCTGAAATGTGAGCCAAATAAATCATTTTCTTTATAAATTACCAAGTCTCCAATATTTCCTTTATAGCAAAGCAAAACAGACTAATGCAGGTATTCTCAGCTACATAATCTTCATTGTATCTAATAATCTTCTATGCACTTTTTTCTTTATGCTTATTAGTGATTTGGAGCCAATGTTAGAATTTTATGCCAACATAATTGTTATGTATCATGTATGCATTTCACTTTTTAAATATAATGAATTTATTAAGTTCTATACAATATTATTTTTACTTTGTCTATTTTCAAAAGTCAGGGCATGGTTTGTCATTACTATTGTTTTTATGTTTTATATTTATTTGATTAAATAAAGCAAAAAATGGAAGCATTCCACATTTCTCTGTCACTTGGTAGATTGCATTTCTAGGTCAGTTTCTTTATATTTGCTTTTTTTTTTTTTTTTTTTCTTTTCTTTTTTTTTTTTTATTTTGGTATATTATGGGGGTACAGATTTTAAGGTTTCAATAAATGCCCATTTCCCCCCCTCCCCCCAAAAGTCTGAGTCTCCATCATGACCATCCCCCAGATGGTGCACATCTCACTCACTATGTATGTATATACCCGCCCCCCTCCCCCCTCCCACCTGCCCAATACCCTATTACTGTAGCACCTATGTGTCCACTTAGGTGCTACTCAGTTAATACCAGTTTGCTGGAGAATATATCTGGTGCTTGTTTTTCCATTCTTGGGATACTTCACTTAGTAGTATGGGTTCCAGCTCTAACCAGGAAAATATAAGGTGTGCTATATCACCATTGTTTCTTAGAGCTGAATAGTACTCCATGGTGTACATATACCACATTTTATTAATCCATTCTTTGATTGATGGGCACTTGGGCTGTTTCCACAGCCTTGCAATTATGAATTGTGCTGCTATAAACATTCGAGTGCAGGTGTCTTTTTTGTAGAGTGTCACTGGATCATTTGGGTAGATACCCAGCAATGGGATTGCTGGATCAAATGGTAGATTCACTTGTATCACTTTAAGGTATCTCCATATTGCTTTCCACAGAGGTTGAACTAGTTTGCAGTCCCACCAGCAGTGTAGGAGTGTTCCTCTCTCTCCGCAACCACGCCAGCATTTATTGTTTGGAGATTTTTTGATAAAGGCCATTCTCACTGGGGTTAAGTGATATCTCATTGTGGTTTTGATTTGCATTTCCCTGATGATTAGAGATGTTGAGCATTTCTTCATATGTTTGTTGGCCATTCTTCTGTCTTCTTTAGAAAAATTTCTGTTCAAGTCCTTTGCCCACTTTTTAATGGGGTTATTTGATTTTTTCTTCCTAATTTTCGTGAGTTCTAAGTATATTCTAGTTATCAGTCCCTTATCGGATGCATAGGATGCAAAAATTTTCTCCCATTCTGTAGGTTGTCTGTTTACTTTCATGACTATTTCTTTGGCTGTGCAGAAGCTTTATAGTTTGATCATGTCCCATTTATTTATTTTTGTTGCTGCTGTGATTGCCTTTGGGGACTTCTTCATAAACTCTTTGCCCAGGCCGATGTCTAGGAGAGTGTTTCCAACTTTTTCCTCTAGAGTTCTAATAGTTTCATATCTTAGGTTTAAGTCTGTTATCCAGCGTATATTTGCTTTTAAATAATGATCATATGTGAGATCTTATGATATAATACTCAAATTGATCTTTCCTTTGTCTATGGCTACTATCAAATAATTTGGACCAATAAATTGTTTGCAGTTTGTATTAGTCTGTTCAGGCTGCTATTACAAAATACCATAGACTGGGTGGTTTATAAACAACAGAAATTTATTTCTCACAGTTCTGGAGGCTGGAAGATCTAAGATCAAGGTGCTGGCAGAGTTGGTTTCATTCTAAGACCTCTTGACTTATAGATAGCTGCTATCTCACTGTCTCACTATATTGCTCACGTGACTTCTTCTTTGTGGGCACTTGGAGAAGGAGAAGGAGAGGGAGGAAGAGGAAGGGGGTGTGGAGAGAGAGTGTGAGCACAGTAGAGCTGTTATGTCTCCTCCTCTTATAAGGACACCAATCCCATCAGATTAAGGTCCCACTCTTAGGACCTCTTCTCAGCCTAATCACCTCCCAAAGACCCTATCTCCAAATACCAGCACATTGGGGTTTAGGGCTTCAACATATAAATTTTGGGGGGACACAAACATTAAATACATAACAGTGTGCAATATCAAGAAAAACTTTGAATGTCAAAGTAGTTATTTTGTAGAAGTACAGATTTATTTGTTATTAGTTATCATTTGTTAACACAGTCTGATTATAAAGTAAGTGGTCTGTTTACTCTTATAGTGCAGAAATGATAATTAATTATCCATGGGCTATGAGCTATAGGTAAGATCTTAGGAAAATCCAACCTGCTTAAAAATCAGGGCTCTGTATTGACTATCAGTTCCCCTACAGCTGCCATTACCAAACCACTAGCCAATTCTAGCTCATAGTTAACAAAATAGAGATCACAGAAACTCACTGGGATTTGGGAGGCATTTTCTGCCCCATCCTGGATACATATGTAGTGCAGGTCTTATGTCTCAGTTATTTAAGTGCTTATGAAAATACTGTGCTACCAGTGCAGAGTAGCTTGGGAGGAGTTAGCCATCTCTGAACATATAAGCTCTTAGAGATTTGTAGAGCCATGTGGGTTTGTTTTCAATCCAAGACCAAAACACTCTAAGAGCACTTTGTCCTGGTCGGTTCCCAAGTCTTCAATTAGAGTAACTCAATTCTTCTGTAAGAATTTGAATAAAGGAAGATATAAAATAAAAATGATTTGCATTATTTGGTATGTCAACTTAGATTCAACATATATATTGAGGAGTGATCTAGATACATATAGAAATGCAAAATGTATTGTGAGTTAACTAAGCTGAGTGTTTTATTTCTAACACTGGCAACTCTTTGGAAAATAATATTTTCAAAAAAGTCGAAGGATACACTTGGATCATTCATAACTCACTTTTGAAAACTTATTTAGAGCAATACTTCTAGACTTAAATGCACATATGAATCACCTGGGGATCTTATCTTGTTAAAATGCCAATTTGGATTTAGTAGGACTGGGCAGGGGCCTGAAAACTTTCATTTCTGTTACTGTCCTAGAAGATGCCAATGTTGCTGATCTGTGGACTGCTTTTTGAGTAGCAAGGCATAAGGAACTATTTACTTTTGCTCAAAAATTAAATCATCAACCATTTTGTAAGTCATCTGTGAAATAAAAGAATTAAGTAGGGTTTACCAGTATCTCTCTTGAGAGATTGTAAATTCTTACATTTATTAAAACTGTATATTTCTCTTTTGTGCATGCTAGAATGAATGGATAAGAGGAGGTTGCTATTTTGTAGAGCTTAATTCACCTGATTAGTCCAAAGTAATTGTGATTATTTTGCTAACTCACTAACTTAAAAGACAAAAACAACATACTAAAGATTTCCAGGTAGCAGATTTTCTTCTTGCTTTCAAGTGAAATACTGGAAATGCTCTCCTTCCTCTTTGTTCTCCTCTTTTTTGTTTTGTTAAAGTGTTTGTTAGAGTTATTTTCCAATCTTCCTCAGGTGCCTTTTTGTGGAGACAGTAATTATTGGAAGATTATTCCAGGACTTGGATAATGGGGAGAGGAATCTCTAGCAGAGGACAGATATGGAGGGAGGAACACAGCCCATCCTCTGTTTGTCTGCTCTTTTAATAAACTCTTGTGTTTTTTCTTGGTATTGCATGCCATGGGCATCTGTAAGATTTGGGTACTCTGTGCTGCTTGTATTCTCCATGCAAAAACAGAAAAAATAGCAACTGGAATGAAAACGTCCTTCAATAATGGGGTGCAAGGCGAAAACTATAATAAGGGCCTAGCCAAAAATAATGCACAGGTCTAGTGAAAAATAATGATAATAATTAGTAACTGTCCCCCTGTAATTCCCATTCAGGGAGCCACACAGCTGGTGTCCATAAAGATTGTTAACTTTCTCCATAGATAATGTCACCTTTTCAGAACCTAAAGGTAGTTTTCAAGATACCTTCCAGAAGGTGCATTCCAGCAGATTGACCACCCAGACCAGCTGGGTGGTCAAGAAACTGACTCAACTGGAATTGTGACCCCAGGGACTGGAGCAACACAGGAAGAGGATTTCCACACCCCTATAATTCTGCTCCAATTAATGAACCTAATTACCGAATCCCCTGCCTGCTAAATCATCCTTAAATATTCTGTCTCCTAAATTCTCAGGAAGGCAGATTTGAGAAATGTCTCCCATCTCCCTGATTAGTGCTACGTGGAATAGAGACTCTTTCTCCATTGAAATCCCGACTGTCTCAGTACATCAGGTCACCTCTGTGCAGCGGGCCATACAACCTGGTTGGGTGGCAACAAGAACTGTTCTGTAATTCTGTCTGCAATTATATGAATAATTCAACTGGACAGAGGAGAAAGAAGCCCAAATTTGATTCCAGATCCAAGCCAGGTTTTCCAATTCAACCGAACTATGGGTTACTGCCCTTTGGGCAATAGAGAAATCTTCATTTGTTTCCTGTTTCTATTGCCAAATGATTACACCAGTAGTTGGGGAAAATTGTGGTAACTTTTCTTACCTTAATTCTCCAAAACTTTTCCTTTTGGTACGTTTTCTCTCAATTTCTCACTCCTTATCTTATTCTATTAACTCCTCAGCTTCTCTTCATTTGAAGGACACTAAGTTTCTCTTTGAAACATTTAGAGTCCCTTTTAATCTACGTGTTGAAGGTACATGTGAGAAAATTCTTTGTTCTTGAATGAAGCTTAAAAGCAATTAATGAAAGAATCATCCTAGTTGGCTTAAATCTGGCCTATAAAAGCATGCAAAAGAGGCTGGGTGTGGTTGGCTCACACCCCTAATCCTAGCACTCTGGGAGGCTGAGGCAGGAGGATCGCTTGAGGTCAGGAGTTCTAGAGCAGCCTGAGCAAAAGTGAGACCCTGTCTCTACTAAAAATGGAAAAATTAGCCAGACAACTAAAAACAGAAAAAATTAGCTGGGTGTGGTGGCACATGCCTGTAATCCCAACTACTCAGGAGGCTGAGGCAGGAGGGTCACTTGAGCTCAGGAGTTTGAGGTTGCTGTGAGCTAGGCTGACACCACGGCACTCTAGACCAGGTGACAGAGTGAGACTTATTTTCAAAAAAAAAAAAAAAAAAATGCATACAAAAGGAAAAATTTGGCTCATAAAATTAATGCAATTCAATGATTTGGGAAGAATGGTATACAGGTAGCTGTCTCTCAATGGTAAAACAAGAAAATCACTGATGTTTATGTGTTTAATTATGTTAAAGTTTAGGTTTTGTTATGTACACTGTAGTGAACATCTGACAAAATGCTCCAAGACAAGTAGTACAGACTTCAAACTTCCAAACAGTTCAACCCAGACATCCCTTTAGGAAAAATGCAACAGAAATAGTATATTACAAATTGACAAGCTGTTTAGCAAATTATATACTTAGTAATACTTTTCATAAATGGCTAAAAATCACCCACCCTCTTTAAGTAACCTGTTTTAGAATTTTTCTTGAAATTATTACTAAACTCGACATTTAAATTTATTTGGCATCTATATTTATCCCCATTCAACTATCTGGATAACCCTTGCCTGGTTTTATTACTGGGCTCCCCTATTTTCCATGATTTCACATATTTCTTATGTTGATTTTATATATGTGCCCATTAGCTGATAATTCTGGAACATAAATGGTCCAGATCACAGAAACTAGATTATAGGCTCCATGAGGTCAGCCATGTGTCTTTGTACTCCTTATTTTAACCTAGTCATAGTAGGCACTGAAACCATCTAGAATCTATACACACACATCATTCTAAAATATTTGACATGTATCTTTTTTTCCTGAGATTTGAATAGAGGTAAAAAACCATTTTCATCTTCTTAGATAATAGGTATAGGGTAGGAAACTAAAAAAAAAAAAAAAAAAAAGGCAAATTTTCTCATGGTACTGTATTTATATTATTAATAGCTGTAGAATTAATCTATTGACAATTATATAGAAGTTCAATTAGTGAAAAGGTTTATTCTTAGCTGTTGTTGGTATTTTAGGGAGAGTGCAGAGTAACCTTCTTTATCTGTGGGATCCAGAGGCAAAGCATAATAATTAGAGATAATGTGGGTAGTGGTGTGGTTTATAATTCTTCCCAAATTCCCAGAAGGTAAAACCTTTTATTTGTTATTGTCCTAAGAATAATATCTTTCAAAAGTATTTCCAATGACAGGACATAAATAAATCATTGTTCTACTTGTTCAGCTACAGTTTAAAAATGAAAAATTTTCACTGAAAATTATCAACAAATTTTGAAATGAAATATTATGTATAAAACAAAAAAAATTATCAGTGAAGTAAGTGAAGGCATTGCTAAGCACAATTGGTCAAGTTACTTTAACAGTACCACATCTATCTGCCAGACATTCTACTGTGTATTGATAAGTATAGTTCTGTACATGTGCTACATATATTTCTTATTATGCTTTACTGTTTACTAAAAACCTGTGTTTTAGTGTGACTTATATGTTGGTAACTATAATAATTTGAAATGGATATCAAAAGAAATATTAAGATTATTTGCAAATATTTATAAGATTTCACCAATTGAGTCAACTGATGGTATTAATTAAGATTCTAAAGTTACACAACTGAATTTAACATTATGTTCAATATAGACATAGAGGATGATACCTGCAGGACAGCTTTAATCTCAGGCCCTTTTCACAGTATAAAATTTCTTAGATATGATAAACGATCTAACCCAAAATTTAGCTTTAAATCACTAGGAGTTACAATGAGTGTTTTTTTATTAGTCCTATACAAGTTGAATATAATATTATACAAGTTGACTATAAGGTTACAAAGGAGATAAAATTTTATGAGTAATGCCAATATTTATGTCAATAGAAATTATATAATAAGTTAATAAATTAACATTCTGTAGTACAAAAGAGGCTTCTGGAGGTAGAAAATTAAGAAAATATGGTACCTATTTAAGTCATTGAAATTGTAGAGAGAATGTTGAATTTGTGGTAAAATTGTTAATAAAAATATCAGCTTATTGAAACATGTTGAAAGATAATGTATATGAAATTTATTATTGAATATATTTTCATAACTTAGAAAATAATATTCTCAGTATAGACAGCATGGTAAAATTATTACATCTACAATTATGCATCTGTGAATTTTCTGATGTTGAAAATCAGAGATTAAGCTGAATGAAAGGATATTGCTTTTATTCATTTACAATTGATTCCTATAATTGTATGAAAATTCAGAAGTCAATCACTAGAATAATAAGGGTCTAATTGTTATAGAATCTGGTGATTGTGACCATGTTTCCTCAACTTAATAATAAGACAATTGGTCGTAAAGTTCATATAATATGCCTTCAGAGTATACCAAATCCTGTTTTAATAAAAAGGGTTTTTTTTATTTCATTGATGTTGAAGAGATGCTTAGTACCAATTTAAAAAGGATTAAAAGAAGTTCACTGCCAAAAAATTTGATTTAGTTTTAATAAAATACTGGATTAAAGTAGCACTGATGAAAGAAATAAAACCAAATGGAGTGACAGCAAACTTTAAAAAGAATTAGCTAGAATTTTTTTTTTTTTTTTTTTTTTTGAGACAGAGTCTCACTTTGTTGTCCAGGCTAGAGTGAGTGCCGTGGCATCAGTCTAGCTCACAGCAACCTCAATCTCCTGGGCTTGAGTGATCCTTCTGCCTCAGCCTCCCGAGTAGCTGGGACTACAGGCATGCGCCACCATGCCCGGCTAATTTTTTTTCTATATATATCAGTTGGCCAATTAATTTCTCTCTATTTATAGTAGAGACGGGGTCTCGCTCTTGCTCAGGCTGGTTTTGAACTCCTGACCTTGAGCAATCCGCCCGCCTCGGCCTCCCAAGAGCTAGGATTACAGGCGTGAGCCACAGCGCCAGGCCTTAGCTAGAATTTTTAACTTACATTATTATACATATCTTTGGACATTGTAAAAATGAGGATTAATGGTGAAGAATTAGAACTCCAAAACATTTTAAATATTGTCAGTTCTTTATAAGATACTAATCATGTAGATTTAAAATACTGGAAAATGTTCTAGATATTTTTAAGTAAAAGAAAGCCTTGATAATCAGAAAGCTATGTGGTTTATAAAAAGTACATTGAAATATGTTATTGTGCGTTAGCAGTTGTAATTAAGGAATTCCTGGAGAACTCTCAAAAATGGAAAGTTGTATCAAATGATTCTTTAAATATGCATATGTTATGAATGAAATGTTCATTGGTATTAATTTTCTAACTTGAATTTTGCTTGAATTCTTTTACCATGTTCCATTTATTAGAGGAATTCTTTCTAAAGACTTTGAACATCAAAAGTATATTGAGGTTGAAGAGATGCTTAGTACCAATTTAAAAAGGATTAAAAGAAGTTCACTACCAAAAATTTGATTTAGTTTTAATAAAATACTGGATTAAATTAGTATTAAATACTGGATTAATACTAGAAAATGTGGTTTTAAACTTTCATGAATCATAACCTTTATAGGAATCAGCTAAAAGTTATAGAACTCTCCTTAAGAAATACACTTAATCATATATAAGAAATATTTAGCATATAATAATTCTACTGAAAACTCATTATAAAATATCTAGTGAAGACAACATCTAGTGAAATTTTATGTAAAAATCGTTTCTCTTATTTTTTCAAGGAAACCATTAATGGCAAAAAATAAAAAATACATAAATAAATACAAATTCTGCAGATAGAATAAAGTAAAATTCATTGCCCTGTGCATTTCTTCCATTTGGCTGTTTCTGAGTTGTATTCTTTATAATAAAGTGGTACGAGTATGTATAATGCTTTCTGAGTTCTGGAGTCATTCTAGCAAAGTATCAAATCTGAGGTGGGAATTCTCAGTTTATGGCCAGTTGGTCAGAGGTGTGGGTGGAAACCTGGGACTTAGGAATGTCATCTGAAGTGGCACAGTCTTGCCTCAATGGGCCCTTAACCTGTAGTCTGCACTAACTCTGAGCAGCTGATGTCAGAATTGACTTGAATTACAGGACACCCTGTTGGAGTCTGGAGAATTGGTTGTTGGGTGGAGGAAAAACCCCACACATTTGGGGTCAGAAGTGCTTGGAATAAAAACAGCTCATGATATCATAATGGTTCAGATGCAGACTCTAGAGACATGGAGCTTGGTTACCATCCTGGCTAGACCACCTATTAGCTTCAGGACCCGAAGGCAGGCAAAGGGAGGAGGGGAGAGGTGAGGAAACAATGGATCTGTACAGTAGATAACCTAGGTTTCTTATTGTGTTCCTAGATTTCAGGCAACCCACAGCTGGTTGTAAACTCCAGCTATATGGTATGGATTATCCTCTCCAATGGGAAGAAAGAGAAAATAGTTCCTGCTATTCAAACTTTTTACTAGAGAACAGGAGCGATCTTATCAGTCTGTTTCAATTTCATTTGTACTGGTGATCCGGGCCCTGTTACTAGTTTCATTTATAATTGTGTTTTGAGTTATCCATGAAATTCTTATTTATCTATTAGTATTTGTAAATCAAGAGTAAATTTTATGTATAAACCTTTGCAAACCCCTAAAAGTTAAAAATTATTCAAGTGCTATGTTAAGACCTTGGATAAGGGAAATTAGACTAATGGCCAAAAAACATATGAAAAAATGCTCAACATCTCTAATCATCAGGGAAATGCAAATCAAAACCACAATGAGATATCACGTAACTCCAGTACGAATGGCTTTTATCAAAACATCCACAAACAATAAATGTTGATGTGGATATAGAGAGATAGGAGCATTTATATACTGATGGTGGGACTGCAAAGTAGCACAACCTCTACAGAAAGTAGTATGGAGATACTTCAAAGAACGAAAAGTAGAACAACCATTTGATCCAGCAATCCCATTACTGGGCATCCACCCAAAGGAAAAAAAGACATTCTATAAAAAAAATCTGCACTCAAATGTGTATAGCAGCACAATTCAAAATTGTAAAGATGTAGAAACAACCCAAGTGTCCATCAATACATGAGTGGTTTAATAAAATGTGGTATAAGTATACCATAGAGTACTACTCATCCATAAAAAAGTAGTGAACTACCTTTTGTATTATCCTGGATGGAGCTGGAGTCCATTCTTTTAGGTGAAGTATCACAAGAATGGAAAAACAAGCACCACATGTACTCACCATTAAATTGGTACTAACCGATCAACACTTATGTGCACATATGGAAGTAACATTCATCGAGTGTTGAGCAGGTCGGTGGAAAGGGGATGGGTAAATTCACACCTGATGGGTATGGTGTTTGCTGTCTGGCGGATGGCCATGCTTGTAGCTCTGACTTGGGTGGTGCAAAGGCAATTTATGTAACCAAAGCGTTTGTGACCCTGTAATATTCTGAAATTTAAAAAAAGAGAAAAGTTAGAGATGTTTAGCTTTTCAGTTCTGCACTGTTAGACTCCATTATATCCCATGAAGGACAAAGTATTCCATAATTGATGATGGGACAATAAGCTAGATATTGCCACAGAATTGTTGTGAAATAATCCTTATTTTTTTTCAATAATTTCTGCTGGCAGAAACTGAATAATTTCAAATATGTGTTCCATTTCTTAGCTTTTTGATTTATTGATTGGTCTTTTAATTCTTGTGCCAATGTTGTACAGGTTTGAATCTTGAGATTAATGCTACTTATATTAATTATAAAATTTTCTAATATGTATGAGCACTTACTATATACTAGGGATTATATATAATGCATTATATCCTTTATCTGATTCAATTATGCAAGTAACTTTTGAGCTGTTTGCTATTCTTCTCATTTGAGAAATTGAGAAAGAAGGTGGGCAAGGTGGCTCACACCTGTAATCCTAGCACTGTGGGTGGCCAAGGCAGGAGGATTACTTGAGCTCGGGAGTTCAAGACCAGCCTGAGCAAGAGCAAGACCTGTCTCTCCCCAAAAGGAAAAACAAAAACGTATGTTGTTAACTGCCTGTAGTCCCAGACTTAGGAGACTGAGGCAGGAGGGTGGCTTAAGCCCAGGAGTTTTAGGTTGCAGAGATCTATGACGACACCACTGCACTCTAGCCTGGCAACAAAGCAAGTCTCTGTCTCAAAAAAGACAGAGAAAAATAAAAAAAAAAAAAACGAAAAAGAAAAAAGAAAAATCAGGAAAGAGAAAGGTAGAGACATTAAGCAACGTGTCCAATGATGAGCAGTTTGTTGGTCAAGCCTAGACTCAAAGCCAGGGTAATGTCCTTTGCCAGGATGTATCTGTCTACATGAAAGAATAAGTATTTTTTCTTTCTCTTATTTATAATGTATGACTATTAACGGCTATTTTTCCACTTTAGTTTCTCTTAGGGTCACCTTGTCATGTCCCTCATGCAACAGACTCCTTCCCTCAAATCCCACTGTTATTTTGTTAGTATTCCATTTTTATATACATATTACAAAAGGAAATTGTTTTGCAGGTTTGATTTCGTACTACATTTATCAAGATCTGTTTTCACAGTTGTACAACCTTTGTAAAATAAATTCCAAAGTGTTCGATTTTTTTATATGCTTTGAAAGAATTTCTATGTTTATGGGAATTAGAAGCTTCTTCAAATTTTCAAAGTATTTATTCACAAGTCATTTGGCCTGTTTGGCCTGTGAGCTTATTTTAGGAAAATGTGTTGGACAAATGGGGAGTTTTAGGTTTTTCTCTCTATTACTACTAAGCTCTCCAGATTTTCTACTCCCTATTCAATCACAGACACATGTGCATTTGAAATTTTCAAGTTCTTTAGCACAGCATTATAAATAATATTTTATTATAAATAAAAATGCACAATCTGTTAAACTTTCCTTTTCATTTGTGATTGTGCCCATTAAATTTGCTTCTCTTTTCTTTGTCAATCTCATATTATTTTATTTTTCCCTAAAGAACAAGCTCCTAGGTATCAGTTCTACTCATTTTTAAAAAAATGTATTCCAATTCACTCATTAGAATTTGCACAATTTTTTCAGGCTTGTAAAACTTAGGTGCATTGATTTTTATTTTTCAAATAAGACAAGAATTTGTGACAGGAGAAATGAATCTAAGTACACTTTTGCCAATGTCATATTGTTAGCATTTTCTAAACAGCATATAATTAAGGTTTTGACTACTTATTTCATTCCATAATTAGTATTAATATATAAGTTTAACAATTGTTTGCAGCTTTATTGATTGAACTTTTGTTCTTTTTTATATTTTGGTTTTATTACAGATTCTTCATAGAAACTTTCTACGTTGGGAGATTAAATGAATTTTTTTAGAGATTACAAGGTCAAAATTTCATATCATTCCATGAACTCTTGAATAAAATCTGTTTTCTCTACTTATATATAAATAGCATTTAGCAATTAAATCAACATCATTTTATAATTATTGCATGTTATGAAATATTATCATTTAATGTATTATCAATGTTGTATACAACATATAGTCACATATTAAAATGCATAATATTCAGATATAGATAATATGTTATATATTATTCAAATCCATACTATGCTTATTTTTTTCCAACTAGATGAGTGGAAATAAATAGGTATTATTTAACTTTTTCCTTTCAGAGTCTGTCTCTTTCCCTCAGTAATATTATGATTCTTTTCTTAATCGAAATTCCTCCTGGGGCCTGGTAGATCATTTATCACTGTTTTTATTCCCAGTGCTATTAGCATGCAATATCTCTATTGTTTCTTGAATATTTCATTGATCGTGTAGCCAAGACCAAATCAAGTGCTCCTAGCTAATTTTCATTGTTTTTTTCTCACACCATCCCCGATACCAAGCACAATGCCTGACACAAAGCCCTTGTTCAAAATATCTGTGGAATAGGTTGGGTACAGTACTTCATACCTATAATCCCAACACTTTTGGAGGCTGAGGTGGGAGGATCACTTGAGGCCAGGAGTTCATGACAAGCCTGGGCAACCTAGACTCTGTCTGTACAAAAAATTTAAAAAACAAATTAATTGGGTGTGATTGTGCTTAATCCCAGTTACTCATGAGGCTGAGGCAGGAGGATCACTTGAACCTGGGAGTTCGAGGCTGCAGTGAGTGAACTATGATCATGCCACTGCACTCCAGCCTGGGCAACAGAGCAAGACACTGTCTCTGAAAAAAAGAAATTGTGGAAATAATTATTGAAGAATTACCCAAATATCTTTCTAATTTTAATGTAAGGCCAGTATTTGGTGCCTTCAGTCTCTCTCAATTTCTCTTCTTCTTCAACCTGTGGATTATCTAAAAATACAGAATTACTTTTGTGTCAATCATTTTCTAGCCTGCCCTGATAGCTTTAACTATATATGTAATGTATTAGTCAGCTTGAGCTGCCATACAAAATACTAGTGGCTTAAACAATAGAAATTTATTTCTCATAGTTGTGGAGGCTGGGAATTCCAAGTTCAAGGTGCCAGCAAAGTCAGTTTCATTCTTAGGCTGCTTCTATAAGCTTACAGTTGGCCACCATCTCTCTATGTGTTCCTGTGACCTCTTCTTTGTGTGCTCACTGGAGAGAGCTGAATTTCTGCTGTGTCTTCTGACTGGGACACTAATCCCATCATTTGGGTTTCCTCCTCATGACTTCATCTACTCCTAAGGGCCTCTTAAATTTCCCATTTCCAAATACCATAACTTTGGGGCTTATGGCTTCAACATGAATTTTAGGGGGACACAAACGCTCAGTCTACAACATGTTATTATTCCTAAATAACATATTGTTTCAGTTTAATTGTGTTTTTGAATTTATATAATAAGGTTGTCATATTTATATATTTATTATAAAAATTTATAATTTATTATATGTATAATAGAACTGTAATGTGTATCAGTCAGATGTTTCATTCAACATTTTTTTGAATTTCATCCCTATTAATGCCTGCAGCCATAATTCATTAATTTTTACATGTGCTTCATTTTATGTTAAAACATATTTATTCTACTATTGATGGACATTTTGGTTTTTCCATTTTTAAGCACTTTGCAAAGGATTGCTACTAATATTTTCGTTGTACATAGGTCATGGTTTTCTAGTGTATATGGGAGGTATAGAATTATTGACTTGTGGGTATACACAATTAAATTTATGTTTATCACTAAATTGTTTTCCAAGACAGTTGCTATAGCCCTTTATGTTTCTTTCAGCAGTATAGTCTTGTTTACATTGATTGTCCTCACCAACATTTGCTGTTCTTAGATTTTAAATATTTTCCAATCTGATTATTCTGAATGACTATTCATGTCTATTCATGTCTTTTGTTCATTTTTTTTCTATTGTGTTATTTGTGTTTGCCTTCTTGATTAATAGGACATCTATATATTCTGGAATAGATGAGTAGTATTCTGTTTTATGCATATAACATATTCTGTTTAGAATTCACTTGATGGATATTTTGCTTGTAGTCTGTATTTAACTTTTACAAATAAAGCTGCTATGAAAATCTATGCATAGGTCCTTGGTGCAGAGAGGTGTTTGCACTTTTTTAGGGCAAAAACTTAGGAATGGAATGCCTGAGTTGTACAAATTTACATTCCCACCAGCAATATATGAGAGTACCAGTTGTTCCACAACACTGATATTCTCCATCATTTTAATTTTAACAATTCTAATGAGTATGTATCTGATTGAGTTATTAAGTGGTGTTTCCTTAATGTCTAATGTTGAATAGTTTGATTCACTAATTCTTTCTCCATCTGTGTTTAATATGGTGCTGCTAAAATCATCTTCTGAGTCAATGTAATTGTTATTTTCTAATTTTTAATAGCTCTGTATAGCCATTTTCCAAATCTGACTCATCAAATTTTACAGTGCCTCATTTTTTCTATCAAATTAATCTTCTAGTTGTATTTTTAAAAATATGTTAAAAGACTTAGCTCATTTTTATGTTTCTATTAATTTTAGTATCTACAGATGGTGAGTCTAATTTTGCCATTTGTTCTTCATGCTTATACTTACTCAGATTGGCTTCTTTCCTCAGGTATTTAGTAATTTTGTCCCCAAATTTGAGCTCTCATTTCTTGGAACTTCATGGGAGTTCTAGACTTTTCACTTGCTCTTCTAGGCTCTTAGAAGCATTATAACTTACAACATCTTTAATCTAAATTATTTGCTGTAGGTGGGAATGGTTTGAAATACACAAGGTTTTCAGGTTACATGAATGAAAGTTTGTAGTTGGCAATCCTAAGGATAATATTTTTTTTTTCTAACTAGTTCCGGTAGAAGCAAAGCTAAGATAAAAATATGTTTATTTTCTTCCTTCATAAGGTGTGATCTTTCTAGTTCATCTCCCAAAGGTGTCCGACTTTATATGGGAAATTCTGATCTGACCTCCCAATCTACTTGGACCCACGCTTGTCATTTTGCAAAAAACCCAAGCTCTTCATGTCAACAGAGACTGGCAGATTTCCCAGGGAAAATGGTACCATTTCCACTGGAGGTTTTATGAGCCCTTTTGATGCTTCTTTTATTTTGATTGTAGCCTTTTGTAGTTTTTCTCAACAGCTAGCTACGCTTTAAATTATATTATAAACGTATTTTCCCTGTGTATTCTATAACAGCAGGTGGCTCTCTGCACATTTTTCTACCATATTGCTGAAAATTAAAATCCCATGTAATTTCTTTAGAGCTTTTTACTGTGAGGATAAATATGTGTACATATGAGGAAAACTTCATACACATTAAGATGCTCTGAAAATATTTAGTATTATCATTTTATATCTTCGCATAGCCTGGTAGAAGAGATTCTTTTGATAGGTACATAATACATACTTGTTGAGTCATTGATGAAATTGGAGTTCTGTTTTTTGTTTGTTTTGTTTTTTGCTACAGCTGTACTACAGAGTCGCCATTCACTTAACATACGTATATTTATCGAATCCCAATGATGAGCCATACACAATATGATTGTAAATTTGTCATGACATGTTAAGTACATATCTGATTTTGGAAGAATTGATTGACAGATTTATATTGGGTTAGTTGTTTCTGGTTTATCCCAGTCATCCAATTGATTATTTCAGTGGCAAAAGAAAACACTTTTTAAATATTGCATGTACTAGCCTTTAGTTTACAAATCTTTCATATTAAAAAGCCACATTCCTTTTTTCTATTCACATTTATCAAAATTTATTTTTGTGTTTTTGAAACATAACCTAATGGTTACTCATACGTAAGATGTAAGTTGCAGTACAATATTCCTTTAAAGCAAACATTAAGGACATGATTTTCTATAGAGTTTATTTAACTACTGTGTTAATCTCAATTTGTTTCATTTTCATATATTTTACAAAGGTGGCATAAATAACTTTTGAAAACTAAATGGTGACTTTGTTTTTCCTTCCAAAATATACACCAAATTTTATGTAAATTTAAAACTCAAATCATGGTGTTCTTTTGTAGTAAAAGGCTAATAAATACACCATGTTGTGGTATTAAGCTCTATTAAGCTATCTGTGATAATGTAGCTGCTGTGACAAGATTTACAGAATCTGGGTCAGCGAGCCCAATTAGTTCTTTCTTGAATGATTGTTAGGAGGGTGGAAATTTACTATTGACCTCCACATTCAAGGCATACAATCAACAACAATGACTTTATCTAAGTGCCTTGAAAGTGAATAAAAGCAACATCACAAAGGATGAGTCTTTGAATTGAAGATTGATGAGACAGCCACAGTATTACAAAGAAAATGTAAATGTTTCAGTGAGAAGATATGGGTCTATGAAGCCTAAAAGGTGGAGGATATCAGACTTGAGGTCACAGTGATGCACACAGCTCTGAGAGGAGTAAACCAGGACTGTAAACCATAACACTGCTTAATATACTGCCATACTGAAACAAATTTTTTTCCTTGGGGCCATGGTGTTTTGTTACAAAAATAGAATAAAAACTTTGAAATCAAAATGATCCTTTCTAATTTAATGAAAATTTTGTTATTTTGTATTTTTTTCTGTGTGTGTGTGGGGGAATTATATGCAACTTGTAAAATAGTTCTAACAGCTCCCAAGGTGAAGAGATGTGTGAGTTACATATGCTTCACAAGGCCCTGGGCTCAAAACTAGCATGAGTTAAATACAACTCACATGGCAGTAACTGTGTTAATGGTAACAGTTGGACTAGGAAGGCCAGTATAATTGGCCTAAGTGGCTGTATTCTCTCCAGTTTTCTTAGACTGCTGTCCTGATCATGACTTGCTTTTTCATATTTCCATTAAGTCATCCTGGCCTTAATTACTATTGATAATAACCCTTATTATTGTTAATAATATTGACATATTTCAGTGTCCTAATTTTGAGATCTTTCTGCCACTGAGTTCCATCCAATTCAAGCCATTCTTCCCCATGTCCAAGATTCAGTAATCTTATGACACTCTAAACACATCATTCAAAAGCCTATTGCCACCTAGAATACATATTAATATTTCAATCTCTCCAGCGGGATACTCAAGGCCCTTCATACTCTTCTTCCCAAGACTCTTCTTACCTCCAACACATTCCTCCATGTATCCAGTGTTCCAGTGCTGTTTACTTTCCCTGGCATATTTCTGAGAAAGGAGGCTGTTGCCCACAGTGCACAGAACTGCCATTTACTGTAAAATACCTGCTTGTGTCAAACTATTTAGTAAAAACCAAATTCTTTTAAATAATAATCCAACAAAGAGAGATTAATCTTTCTCTGTCTAACTAGTCATGCAGGATTGCTTTTTTTGCTTTAGAATAATTAATGTTTTATTATATGCTTTAGAATAACATGTGTTTTTTAAAATCACAATGACATTGAATAAATTTACCATTATGTATAATTGTGAATCATGTTAATGCTACTGTCTGGCCAAATACAATGGATACATAAATGGATAAAGTGAAATAAACAAATAAAATAAGTGAAAATAAACAAATAAAAAAATCTATGTTTTTTTATAGTTTTATCCACAGGTGCATTTATCTGTTTTTCTGAAGAAGAAAGAAACAGAGTTCTGGAGGAGAATTAGCTTCTAAAGACACAATGGCCGTGTTCATACTATTTTACAGACTTTGATCTCTAGTTGATTTCTAATCATATTTCTATAATTAACTAAAATTAAAACATTTCAATCAAAACAACAAAAGTTATTTCCAAGACACTGACCAGGACTGAAGAGGGATCATTTTAAGGAGAGGAAACAAAATATATAATGGTTCTGAGAGGTGAAGGAGCTCAGGAAACTTTATCCCAAAATATGACTCCCTGGTAGAAAGAATATTTTGAATTATAGGCCCCTCAAGATGAACCACACATTGGAGGGGACTTTCCTTCTATCTGCATAAACTGACTGATCAAAAGATCAAAGGGGGAAATTGACTTTCCTTCCTCTCCCTGTTATCTCAATATATTGCAGAATGCCTCCAGACCTGGCCCAAGCCATTTAAAACATAATACCTGTGTCTCAGGTTAATTTATAAGTCAATCTGTTTCCTCCATCCATTCATCCTCCCTAGCAACCATTATCCCCCTAAACAGAATTATCTATACTTCTCATTTTCCCCTGTCCTGTCTAAAAGGTGTGTATAAAAATATCTGAACCTCACTGGGATAATGAGTAATCACTCTGTGATTCTAGCCATGTGCATGATAAATAAACGTTTCTCTTACTAATCTGTCTCAATTGCGAGTTGATCTTTCAGAAACTTTTAGGGGATCTCACCCCTACAGAGGTCAAGGGTTGTGGTGCTTCTAGGAGGGTGTGAGGGGTCTGGTTTGGTCTGAGTATAATCTGGGTAATGCAGAATGGAGGGACATGAGGCTGGCGGGTGGGCAAAGGAGGACCTTGTATAGTGTGAAAAGATTTGAGGCTTAATCCTGTAGTCTGTGAAACTTATTGAAAGTTTAAAGCAGGACTTCATGTCATCTTTTCTGTAGTTTAGATGAAGAACTCATTTGGGAGTGAAGGAGGTGGATTGGAGATAAACAAAACTTGAAGTATAGATGTTAATTAATCCACAAAATAAATTATTTGGTGTGCATAAAGGAAACTGCAGAGCAAACATACAATGGGGGAGTTAGCTTAGTGCTAATTAGGAGGCAAAACTGAGGGCACCAGTTTATTGATTGAATGTGAAAGGATATGGGAAAGGGAAGAGTTTAGTTAATTGAAGTTTCCAGGATGGGCAACTGAGTGGCTGGAGATACCATCAAATTAGACAAAAATGTATTGATCACATACTATGTGTAGGGTGCTATATAACACATACAGGATGGTTAAAATAAATGAAACATGCTTTTGGTCATACTGAATGGCTGATTTTCTCTGTTATGTCATCTTGGCATGAGACACACTTTTGAGACGATGACTCATTATTCGCAGAGAATCCGTGAGATGGTAGGCTTTACATATAATTTCCAATAGTTCTTCTCCATTGCTTTATTGCCTTTTTTATGATTGACTTGAAGGCTTCTTTACACTTTGTCTTTAGACAAGTGAGCTCCCTAGCACAAAAGCTGCCCTCAAGCCTAAAAGCAAATTGCTGATTTAATAATAAACCCGGAATCATTGCAGTTTTTCCAGCCACTGAATGCCTGTGGGTCTTTTGAAGTTCTTTCCCCCCTTTCCTGTTACAATTAAAAAAGAAGATAAAAGCTGCTTTTATGTGTGTGCACACACACAAATGCACACATATACACACACCTGTGAGAGATCAGAAAATGATGCTCAGTTGACAATGTTGAAAGATGAAAAAAGAAAAAATATATAAGGGTTGTATCTTTCTTTGAATAAACTTCCAGTCAAAGAAAATAAAACCTACAGATAATATGAGTTAGAAAATGTGTCTGAAGTTCTGAAAAATTACCCCAGTAAGATATATTTTTAAAGATAAGGTTTTTAGAAAGGGTTCATTTAATGAAGCACATTAGACATTTTCCCTATTAAATTGGTTTAAAACTATTTTTCCTGTATGTTTTAGTGCCTCGAGGATTCTAAACTGGAATCAATTATTTACAAATCCAGGTTAGAGTCTGTATATATAGATACATACATACAGGGGTCTGCCAATAATATTGATAAAATATTGTCATAAATCTCTTGTGAAACAGTGGAAAAATACTGAAAAATTATATTCACTGCCTGGCAAAATGAGATCCAACCACAAGTGTACAAGCAAAGTGAACACAAAAATAGGGCAATAATAGCATTTTGATTGCTTTTGCTAATAAACTTTTCCATTTCCTTAACGTGAAATGATTGTCAGTTCATTTTAATGTGGCATATTTGATGCTTACAAAGTATTATGTACTTTTTAGAAGAAAAAATTTCTTAAAATATAAATATGTGCAATGCATAACATTCTTTTATGTTTGCTATTTCTAAAACCCAAAGAGAGAATAGACAGGATGAAAATTGCATTGCATTGTATTCTTATAGGGATTAGATATATAACACATATATAATACTAACAATTTACAAATGGCTGTATATTGCTATGCTAATACTAACAAAAGTATTGGCTTTATTTTATATAGTGATGCCACTTAATAAGTTTTCTTCTAAATGGTTTCAGTTGTACTTACTATTTTAGGTTCCTGATTAGAAATATTCAGAATATAATGAACTAATAACTGTAAAAAGTAATTGAATTTTGAAATAACTGAAATCAGAAGGTTAACAATTTGAAATGACATTAGTTTTTCTTTCTTTTTTTAACTACAAAAGCTTCATGTAGCAATGTAAATATACAGTAATTTTTCCTAAGCCTTAGAATTCTACCAGTTATAACTCTGAAATCTAATGCTATAATTGGACTTATTGATTGAGTACCCAATCTCCAGGGTTCAAATAAAATATTTCTTGTCTGGGACTGAAATGTGTGTGTGTGTGTGTGTGTGTGTGTGTGTGTGTGTGTGTATACTTTACTATCTTCCTAGGAGGTAAATGAGGGCAGCCAGTTTAGGCAATAAGTACATTAGGCCATATGTCAATGTTTCTCAAGTTGTATTCTGTTCTTCACAGAGTATATGAAAAAAATATTTATTTAGTGTGGCTTTTCCCAAAACAATGTGACCACAGGATGCTTTGTGTATGTAAAGCCCTCAGCTACTCAGAATTTGTTTCTAATACCAACACTTAGTGTTAAATGCCAGTCCAGTCCCTAGTTCCAGACTGCAGGAAATTTTTCATAAATGAAAGAAAAATTGTTTCCACTTTGCATACAGTCTAATCATTAAGAGCACAGTATATGGAAACAGGTTGCTTCAAATACTAGCTCTTCCATTTGTTGCCTGTGTGACCTCTAATAAGTTACCTAACATGTCTTCTTAGTTTTCTCAAGATTAGAATAACAAACATAACAACATCCTAAGATTGGCGTGAGGTTTGAATGATCTAATATATAAAAATTACTTAGAACAGTGCCTGGCACATTATATGGGCCATATAAGCATTTGCTACCATTGTAACTATTATCATTAGTAATAGTGGGGCATTGTGAAGGCTAAAGCAACTCCATCTTGGATGCTAATCTGCCTCCTTGACTTCTGATTAACCCCTGTTCGGGAATGCCTCTAAATTTCTACTTATTCATAAATCCTGCCCTTTGGTCAAAACAACCTTGACCATAAATCTTACCCTTAGGCAGAGTCACCTAGTGGTCTTGCCTTTCTCTAAATGGTCAACTTTTTGTCCTACACATTCCTTTCCTGTGGTATATAAGTCCTGGGCCCGAGGGGTAATGGAGCAGAGATCCTTATCTCTGTCTTATTATATCCTCTCATGGCCATCTGAGACATGGCTTCTGTTAGTAAGTCCCTACTAAATGTTTCTTTCTGAGAAACTGGATATGTCAACCTCTTTCTTCAGCCTCTCAGCTTCCTCGGACACTGTGGGTAGGTTTGCACCTGCCCACTGTGGGACAAGCATCACCCCTGTCATTTGAGGACATTGCACAAAATTCTAATTTTTTTCTATTAATAGCAAATATATTGTGGGCACGTTAACTTCTCCCTTCAGAGAATTTGTCATAAAATAAATCAAAACTATTTTGTATTATTAATTTCTTGCAAGTGTTCATTGCACACCTACCAAGTCAATGACAATATTGTAACCATTGTACAAAACAATGATAAAAAAGATTTAAACCTAGGCCTTAAAGAATTTGTAATCTAAAGTCAATTTTCCATGTAGTCACATTAAAATCTGCCACTGACAATCTACGTCTTCATACAGGTCTGTCAGTAACAGTCGTTTAGATCTTTCATTTAGTCATGATAAAACCCTGCAGGCATTTCTATCCACTGTCTGGTGAAACTCAGATACAATATCCTCAGAAAGAAAATTATGATACAAGTTCTTCTATAGTAAATACTATAAAAGTGAAAGAACGAAGGAGTTACAGGAGCCCAGGGAAGTGAGAGTTCGCTTTTAGGTGAAGTTTGAGTGAGGAAAGCTCCAGGGTGTGAATGGTATTGGAGCCTGATCCTAGGAAAATCACAGTATCTCAGAGGTGGACAGTCAACACAAGGTAAGACAGGGTGGTGGAGAACATGAGCTTTAGAAAGATGGAAATGACACAAACCAGTGTGCAAATGGGGAAAAGTGTAGCCTGTGGGAAGACCAGCTTAGATGTAGAGAGGAGTGAAAACGATAAAATTTTACACTAGTCCAAGTCTCAAGGACCTAAGTCTCAAAATTTCTAAATAAAATTGTGTCAATCTTTTTCTCCAGCCTTGCTAAAGCATGATTAATCTTTAAAAATTTCACAAAAATTAAACAAGAAGACTCTTATGATCTATTTTAATTAAGACAAAAAATAAAGTGGCCAATGCTGGAAAAGGAATTATTAATTTTATTTATACTGAGTGCATTTATAAAGGACTTATCCTAATGTCCAGTTAATGTGAGGCGAACTTATCCATGATTGCCTGAGATCATATGAATAAACACTGGAGAACTAAAATAACAGTTAATAGCAATATATAGTTATGTAAACCTAAGCTGGACTGTGGCAGACAGTAAAAACAAAGTACAGAAAAGAAAAGGGTAAGGTATTTTGAACAGGAATGACCCTGCTCCTTTATTGAGTTTTGCAGGAATTCTCATCAGATGAAAGAAATGAACTCTCTTGAAGATATCTTCTCAGAAATAATTTACCCTAAAATGTGGTGTGAAGAAATATTACTGATAAAGTTACAGTGTCTACTTAGATGGTATTAGGAAAAAGCCAACCTAGAATGAAATCAATGAAAACCATGCTCTGCTCTGGGGAATTGATATATTTTTTACAACCGCCTGGTGAAATGATAAAGGCACTAATTGAATGACAAGAAGAAAAAGAAGCAGGATGGGCGTCCCAAGGCTGAGAAGAGAGAAAGTTGGAGAATAAGAATGTATCAGACTGTCACCCAATACTACTGAGGGGAGAAAGTTCCAGGGCTGCAGAGAACCGGTGGGCACTGCCTTCTCTGTGCACTGCCTGGGCACAGAGCTGTAGGCACAGTGTTGGATGTATTCCAGCCCCTCGGCTGGGCATCCTTGCACAGCACACAACCTGCACAACTGTACATGGTTGCCTTGACAGGCTTATAGAGTATTTAGCAGCCTTCATAGGAATAAACTTATAGCATAACAAGGTTATTTTGTCAAACTATCATAGCTCACTGATGATATTCTGAAGACTATCTCCTATGTGTATTCTGATCATACATTTTTGCACAGCAAACCTCTGAGTTCTTAAGGAACAAGGTAACTAACTGTGTCTCAGGAATCTCCAGTAATAAAAGTTACAAAATGGGCAATCTGTCCAGAAAAATAATAAATAAAATATGGGCATTGTGGCAGGCAGAATGCTGCCTAATCGATCCATCCTGCCAATGTCCATGCTCTAATTCTCATATCACACCTGAGAATATATGACTATGTTACATGGAATACGGACTTTGTAGATGTAATTAAGGTTAAATGTTACAGCAAACAGGACCGGGAAACAAACCAAGAGTCAAAGGAGAGTGCTGCATAACAGGCTTTTATTATGCATGGGCTCAGAGGGGTCTGGCCTCCAAATTCTGAGCAAATGGGGTTAAAAATATGCTAGTTTTTATATGCTTTGTTATGAGGAAGTTAGTGGTTACAGAAGAAAAAGTGGTTACAAGGCTTGCATGAGATAAGGGTTACAAAAGTTGCTTAACCATGCTATTTTGCAGTTCTGTTATTATAAGATAGAAGTTACAAAGTTTGTATAAGGTGGAGGTTTAGTCAAATGTTTCTCTGTAGTTGCCTAACCATGCTATTATTAGGATTTCTCCTTACATAAGGATCTCAAAATAGAGAGAAATCCTGGATTATCTGGTTGGATAATCTAATCACATGATTCCTTAAAGCACAGAACTTTTATTTTCTCTGGCTGGAGTTAGAGAGATGCATGCCATGGAAGAGGAAGCAGAGAAGAGATGTGGAAGAAAGGGAAGTCAGAGAGGTTCCAAGTACAAGAAGAATTCCCCGCATTGTTTCTGGCTCAGAGAAGTAGGGCCGATGTGTGAGGACTGGCAAGAGGCCTCTCAAAGCTAAGGGTGGCCTCCAGCTGTCAACCAGCAAGGGGACAAAGACTTTAGTCCTACCACCGCAAAGAACTGGATTGTATCAACAACTTGGATGAGCTTGAGAGTGGTTCTTCCCAGAGCTCAACACCTCGATTTCAGCTTTATGAAACCTGGAGCACGTAAACTCAAATTTCCAATTTACAGATTGTGAGGTAACAAATTTGTGCTGTTTTAAGTCACAAAGTTCATGATAATTTGTTACAGCAGCAATAGGAAATGAAGACAGATGCGTGTTGGCAATAAATATGACTACAGATCCGGCTGTCTCAAAGTAGACAAGTTGCCAGCACAGAGTGTATCAGCCACTGAGCCAGAGCCATGTGCTATCTGATTAACTTTACAGAGGATCTTCCAAGTGCCCTTTTCAGTTTCAACCTTCCTTGGAAGTTCCCTAATCCAGTGGAATCTGTTTCACGCTTGGCACTTGCATTTTACCTCTTTTCGACTTCAACTCTTCTGCCTCCTGGACTTTGCCTCTGTGGCTCAGTAGTCTTCCTTGCGGATCCATTCAATGTTACTGTTATTTGTTAGCCCATAATGGCGTGCTTTATTTAGCCTTTTATCCCCATCAGCCTGACACCCCATAGGGTGATAATTTTAGCATCTTGCCCCATAGCTGGCTCTTTGCTAATTGCCTTTTGTGAGTTGGGTAGACAGTCACTGGAATTTGGCCATCCCTGGGTGAGCTGATGCCACTGAGTTTCTGACCAGATAGGTGCTTGAGTGCTCATTCGTCAAGCTGAGCTTCTGGGTGTTATTCACCTAGGCAGTCACTTGGCCTCTTCCTTTTCTATTTCTTGTCCTTTCATACATCCCATAATTTAATGGTTTCCCAGCCTGCCGTGGACTTTCCCCATACCTGCTTTTCCCCTTAGATGTCACTATACATTAGTTATTCTATAGGAATTTATTTGCTTGAAGAATGATTTTGGGCAAGATTTTAAGAATGGGAAAAAAATAGAAACAGAAAACTAGAAGTTTAAGCAAAGTATTGAACAAGATACACAATGAAACTTGAGTCAAGAAAGTAATTTCAACCATGGAGGAAAGGACTGTAACCCACAAAATTTAGAAAAACGCAAAAGCAATACTAATTTCATTTTGGCGGTAGAATGTGTTACAGAAGCAATTCCCATTCTCTTTTTAATTTCTTCCAGAGCAAGAACTTTGCCTGATCATAGTAGGCATTTTGTAAATATTTGAACTGAGTAGTACAACCAACATATTTTCAATGAGGAATTTTAATTCACTATATTTTCATCCAGAACAGTTGGAAATTATGTGGGCTCTGTTTCCAAGGATGGGGCTAGTCTATGTGGAGGAGAAAATGTTGCATTAGGCTCTCTTAGTTTACTTCAAAAAATCACTGTTGAATTCAGTACACTTTGAGTGCCCTTTGGTTTTGTGAGTTACAAATATTTCAATATGATTTATTAAATTTTTTCTATATTGCATTGTAAGTCAGAAGCAAAAGCTTCAAATTAAGACTTTCTTCCTTGATTTTGTTTGGTTTAAGTGCTTTCTTAAGCTGCAGGCTAATAGAAAAAATGGAGTGAAGGTATGTGTATTAGTCAGAGTTCTCCAGAGAATAGGAACTGATATGAGACAGTACAAAATGGATGTGCATTTGTGTGTATCTTGGGGAGGGGAGAGAAAGAGAGAGAAAGGAAAGAAAGAATTAGAAGGAAGGAAGGAAGGAAGAAGGAAGGAAGGAAGGAAGATGTGTTTGAGGAGTTGGCTCATGTGATAATTATGGGGCTTGGCAAGTCAGAAAACTGTAAGACAGACTGGTAGGGTAGAAATTCAGGAAAGAGTTGATGTTGCAATCTTGAGTTCAAATTCTGTAGGGCAGGCCAGCAAGCAGAAAACTTGTACAGAATTTCTATGTTGTAATCTTTTTTTTTTTTTTTTTTTGAGACAGGGTCTTGCTCTATCCCAGTCTGGAGTGATCACAGGTCACTGCAACCTCCAACTCCAAGCCTCAAATAGTCTTCTTGGCTCAGCCTCTTGAGTAGCTGGGACAGCAGTCATGTGTTGCAACATCTGGCTAATTTTTTTTGTTTGTTTGTTTTTAGAAATGGAGTCTTGCTATGTTGCCCAGGTCGGTTTTGAACTATTGGCCTCAAGTGATCCTCCCACCTTGGCCTCCCAAAGTGCTGGGATTATAGGCATGAGCCACCATACCTGGCCTCCTCGCAGTCTTGAGGAAGAGTTCCTTTTCCTTTGGAAAACCTCAATATTTATTCTCAAGACTTTCAACTGATTGGATGAGGCCTGGCACATTATGGAGGGAAATCTACTTTCATAAAGTCAACTGATTTAAATGTTAATCATATCTAAAAAAATATGCCTTCACAACAACACCTACACTAATGTTTGACCAAACACCTGGGCTGCATAACCTAGCCAAGTTGAAACAAAAAATTTAATCATTGGAATTCACAGCTCATCACCTTGACACCCATAGGCATCTCCATAAACCATACCTAATCTCCAAATCAAGACAATAACAAAGTAATATCTGCCAAACATGATACAACTATCCTGTATATAACTGAAAGCGCATTTATTCTTTCTGCAGAAGAGGATGCAAAGTCCTTGGGTGATGTTCCCTCTTCTTGATATCCTGCAACTTAAATACTATGATGTAAATTTCACAATACATTAAATACTGTGATGTAAAGTTAATTTATCATATATTATATGAGAAAGGAATAAGAGAGAGAAGAACAAAAGTTTGCTGTATATAAACATGCATACACAAATATATTCATGACAAAATAAGGAAAAGTACTCATAACAATTATAGCCTTCATTTCTGCAAGGGGTCATGTGGCCATGGCTGGTATTTATTAACTACTTTCTTTCACTATTCATTCCACAACTCCTTTGCCCTCAGCAAGCACCTCAGCTGGTCTTGGTTCTGAACCTGGTAGAGTGACTCAAACTCCAGTCCTGAAGAGTCTGGGCCATTAGTAGTCCTACTGGATTTGGGTTAATGTAGCTGACTATTAACTTTTGCCACAAGGCATGCCAGTATTAGGAGATCATGTAGGCCTCTGGTTGTGAACCTCTGTAAAGATGTGGCAGCTATAAGAATTGCTCAGGCAATGGCAGTCAAGGCAGTAGTTGGCTTTCAAAGTTTTAGAACATTGTAGGAAACTTTAGATTTCAGTAATAGTTAGATGCCACCTAGAGGGCAAAACATATTTTTCGATAGTTTATGTTTCAATTATGATAGAATAAAACAATTCAGATATATCATAAATAATATGTTACTTCTGTAAGTCTTTTATCTATGCAAACTGTATTTATAATCAAGTTTTAAAAACAGAAAAAGACATTGCATTCTCAGATTTAAAATATTTAGCTGTTATGCAAAATTCCAAATAAAGAATGCAACACTGCTATAAAAATACCATGAAATATAGTGCTGCTATAGCTGAGGTGGTGTTTGCATATACTAGAACCTACTGTAACGACAGTCAAGAGAACTAGACCAACCAAATGCCTATGAAAAATGATGCAGATTGAAAGAAAATCCAACAAGCCAACTAGAAGATGTTTACTACATTTTGCAATCTGTATCCCATTCAATTTTATGAGGTGTTTTGAATGTGTGATATTTATTGGGTATATTCTTGTAAAATAGTCTCAAGTGTTTTTATCACAGGGAGGTTTTTGAGCTGTTATACCTCATGGATCTCTATTTGGCAGAAATGATGTCTGCTCTTCTGAGGTTAAATGCTGCTAGAACTTCCCCAATCCAACTAGGTTAATGAAATACTTCAGACAGAGGTTCACTTTCTGGAAAAGCCTCTGAGGTTCCTAAGGAGGGGAATTTCCACCCAGGGAAGGGAGACCCTTTGCTGATCACCCTGCCACAAAGAAGGGCAAAAGAGTTCATACAGAGGGTGCGTTAGGTGGCTGTACTTTCTTCTGTAGCTGTGGCTGCAAGCTCCTGCTTCTACCACCTTAGCAGGGTAGTTGACCTTTGGAAGCATGGGCTAAATAAGTTAAGAATTATAAACTTTCAATAAAAATATGGAGCATCATGGTGGCCTTATGGGGATCTTGACTAGCCAGAGGGTGATGGCAAAAATGGGCAAACACCTTTGAACCATAAAAGATGATTTATCTAGTGACTCTGAATCATAGTTACAGAAACAATAGCTATCTCTCCCTTTGGCTAATATTTGGAAGCAGAACAACAGCCTTTGGAATGTTTAGACTTCCAAGAATCTTAGAAAGTTCAGGGGATATGGGTCCTTAAGATGGAGAGGCTCAAATATGTCTTACTGTCTCTTCTGAACACTTGTTGTTATGGATCTTTGCCTCCTTCCTGACTTGTGTTTCAATTATTACTAAACTCTTTTTGATGGCTTTACCTTTTATTAGGAATCCAGAGCCCCCTTCTGAACACAGATGCTAGAGTAAGGGTGAGACATTCTGAAATCTAGGTGTAACTTAGGATGTGATGCCTTCTTCCAAGGAGTTATGGCATGTAAATCATTAGTAATTATTTTTTTGGTAGCATTTTATCAAGATGTTGAATTTGGAGACCAGGAAGCGTGGGACTAGACTGATGAGAGAAGCTGAAAAGACTTCACAGAGGATAGTAAGGGTGAGGGTAAGGACAGAGAAGCTGTGCTACTATTTTATAGGGTACAGCCTGCGAATGGGCCAGGAGGTTGGGGAAAGGGTTAGAGCCACTGGCCCTTTGGGAGTTCAGGAACCAGCAATTGATGAGCTAACTCTAGGTACACCTAATCAGGTTCAGGTACCTCTCCATTCAGCATCCGGGACTCTAGGAACACTTCTACCCTGCTGGTGGGACTGCAAATTAGTGCAACCTTTGTAGAAAAGAATTTGGAGATACCTCAAACAGCTAGATATGGAAATACCATTCGACCCAGCAATAGCATTGTTGGGCATCTACCCAAAAGAGCATAAGACATTCTACTATAAAGACATCTGCACTCGAATGTTTAGGGCAGCACAATTCACTATTGCAAGATCATGGAAACATTCCAAATGTCCGTCAATTCATGAGTGGATCATTAAAATTTGGTATATGCTCACAATGGAATAGTACTCAATTCTAAGAAATTGCAGTGAGCTAGCACCGTTTATGCTATCCTGCATTAAGCTTAAGCCTATTATCCAAAGTGAGATGACACAAGATCAAGAAAGTGGGATCCACATCTACTTGCCATCAAATTGGTACTGACTGATTAAAACTATGGTGCTCAAATGGTGATAGTGCCCACCAGAGTTTGGGGGAGGGGGAGATACACATCTTAGGGTTGTGGCGAGCATTGTGTGTAGGGGGGAGGGAATACCTTTAACCCTTCCTAGGGAAAGGCAAAGATAAACAATATAACCCAAAGCTCAAAAAAAAGAAGAAAAAACAAACTTTTATCTGGTGGTGGGCAGTTGGGAGGGGGGAAGAGGGGAAGAATTTATACTTACAAAATAGGTGCGATGCGCGCCACCTGGGGGTAGGACATTCTTGATGTTTTGGTAAGGCAGGGGGTGTGGGGAGGAATGGCAGGGGCAATATATGTAACCCTAACAATATTTGTACCCCCATAATATGATAAAATAAAATAAAATAAAATAAAAAAGAATGCTGCTAGAACAGTAAAGCTTTTGAAGAACAGTTCCCCTAATTTATTTAGGCAGGTACATATATAAGAAAGGTCAGAATTTCCAAACGTAAAGTTCCGGCTGCTATATTGTAGGATGTCAATGTTCTGGCTCTTGATGCTACATTGAGGACATGACCCAGTTGGTCCTGAGATCCTCATGCCAGTATTCATGCTCCCTAGATGCCTGCATGGGCTCTGAATGGCTCTGGCATCTTGTTAGGCAGGCCTGATTGCTCCATGAGGGATCTTCCCACAGTCTGGGTCTCCTGCCCATCAACTCTGAGAGCAGCACTATGGACACTCATGCTGGGTTCCTTCTGATAGCACTGAAGGTTTACCACTCTCTGCGGGCACATTTTTCGTAGGACTTCAGGTGGGAAGACATTCAGGAAGGTCACCAAAATATTCACTGATTTCTCCTCCAACTTCTACAGTAAATGGAAGTACACTACTTAACTGAGCACTCCTAGGGTCCTCCTAGGGTATTTTTCTACAGAAAAATACCTGGGGCCCCTTACAGAACACAAGAATATTTTTCACACCCTTCATCTTCTTCAGGCCATGGAGGCTGGACACAGAGCCACCATTTGCTAGAGCTCCGAGGTGTCCCAAGAATACTTTCCAGGAAACTCCAATGTCCTGTTCTTCTTCTCTTTCAGTACATTTAAACTTAAGAGGATCAAAATGCTTTTATGCAAGATCTCATTTATTTTAATATATCCCTGCAAGGAATTGGCTAAAGAAAATCATTGCTGTGAAGGGTAGAATTTAGGGGAATGGGGCTCACTAAATCCCAATTACTACAGGAATATGAAATATTTATTCCCTTGAAACACAGTGAGTAGAAATCTTTGGCTTGTTTTGATTCCACATTTTTGGATGAGGAACACTCAGGGAGAAACAGGCCTGTCATACAGATAGGATCAGAAGACACACTGAGAGTTACTAAGCACCATGCACAGGAATGAAAGCGAAGGGGTGAAATCCAACAAAACACCCATCAGCTAGACTAAAGAAAACGAATACTACAGATTGTTTCTAAGATTTGTAATTCTCTTAAAAATATGTAAAATTCTGGAATCTTTTTAGTGTTTCCATATTTGTTGTTTTTGTACATCAGACTACTTGTTTTCTGAAATTTAGCAGTAAAATTCTTAAAGCCAGTAGGTCTATATACTTGTCTTTTTTTAATTTTTTGAAATAGAAAGAGATGGGTGGGCTGAAAAAACTGTATTTCTATACTAGGTTTGTTGGGAACACAAAATCTCATGGGGAAATGCTGGAAGTAACAATTTTCAAAAGAAAGAAATAGTCTGTATGTCCTGGAAATTGTTGCAAAGGAGAAAAAGAGAAGAGTCTAGGGTATAGGAAGGGATGTTTTCAAATTGTTTTCAAAGCTTAGAAATAACACAGGCTAACTTTTCTCTAACGTCTAGGATATCTCTTCTTCTCAGTTAAATACATAGACTAACTCCATTAGCAATTTTGGGTCATATGGCACTGATATTCCAACCATAAAACAATCAATAATTAGCTCATTTATGGTTAGCCACTCAAAAGGAAAATCCACTCAGCTTATTAGCTAGATCTTTGGATTGGACAACAAGACCTCTGACTATAGTTTTCTTTATGAACTCAATATACTTAAATTTATGCCATGTGTAACTACATGATGACATGTAGTTTATCTCTGAGTATTATTAATTTTATTTTTGCTGATAGTGCTATATATGATCATGAATAATCATCCCACATCCATGTGATGAAAAATACCTAAGATATATTCCAAGTAATTAAGTTACTGTTAAGGATTAATTGGGTTGTGATCATTATCTGGTTAGAACACTATAGCAAAATCTGAATCGATTTGTTAGTTTATGGGTCATTTAATCGATTTCCATAACAAAAGTATACAAATTGCTTAATACAAGAAGTACTTTCTCCTTAACAGATATCGAATGTCCAAGATCAGCCCCAAAATTAAATTTAAATTTAAACCAGATTGTGGGCAAATAACTCTGTTAATTATCAAATAAGCCTGCCCTAATATATACTGAATCAATAAAGCATTCTCTAAGGGAAGCCTCAGTAAATGTGAGTGGAGAATGTCAATTTTATAGGGTAAATGTTATTTTTGAAAATGTTTTGAGAAGTCATAAAAGTGTTCAATAACCACTTTATTTGTAATGTAAGTGTCTTGCCTATTATGGAGCTGCATTAGGGTTTGGGGCCAAAGTCACATATTCACAGAGTTGAAAAGAGAGCATGACCTGTCTGGTTTTCAGTTGAGGAGCAATGGCTGTGGAGACACAGAATTAGCTATTTGAAATCCTGGATTCACTTGCATTCATTCATTCATTTACTCATTCATTCTCTTGTATCTGTGTCTCTTTATCTACCCCTTTTATCACTGCTTACACTATGTTTGACAGGTTGGACAGATTCCTGCAAAATGGATCTGTGAATTATGATTGTCAATGAGCATGGAAATTAACAAATGGTCTTGTAGGCTTAAAAGCAACCCGAAAAGTACTGAAAACAAAACAAAACAAAATGAAAACCCATAGGCCACACTGTGAAAATGAAATGCATCATTGCTTCTGAGTTTTTGCTAACTTCTCTGCTGATTTCACTTCTATTATGTTGTCTGTTTCTTCCATCAGGTTATGTTGTTTAGCAACTCCCACAATATATCTATTTATATGAACAGGTATTCTTATGACTTTTGAAGGATATGGAGAAAGAAATAGAAACATTTGTGTTGTATCTCAGAGTATAGTAGCATTTACATTAAATTGGATATTACCCTTTTCATTATTTTTCCAAATAATTTTAATATAGTAAATTAATATTCAAAATGAAATACTGAGCCAATCTTCTGAGCTCCCTAAACACCTTGCCCTGATCTCTTATCTCACCTTATTTCACCACCCTTCACTTTCGAGCATAGACTTCGGCCCAACTGCGTTCGTTTTGTTCTTCAGTATTTCCCATCAGTCCTCTTGCTCTTTCCTGATGAACATGGACTCATCACAAGTAAATATGGCACACAAAACTTTCCTACATTTTCTAAATATCTTTATATATTTATCTCAGTTTAGGAAATTTATTATTAACGACGCTCCAGTGGAAGGGAAGAAGTCTTTCAGACAGCACAGTGGGTAAGAGCTTAGATATTGCAATCAGGCAGCTCAGCTTTAAAAATGGTTTTTCTGCTTCTTCTGTTATGACCTTAAGTAGGCTCCTTAACCTCTGTACAACTGCTTTTTACATATCTTTAAATTGAGAAAAATAAAACTATGTTAGTTGTCTCTGTATATTTAATATCACCCCTTTTCATTGTCAAAATGGTTTGGACTGTAAATTTATGGCCACACGATTGAGACTGCAAGTTGTGTAGATCTGTGGTCCCCACTCCCCAGGCTGTGGACCAGTACACGTGATGGCCTGTTAGGAACTGGCTGCACAGAGGGAGGTGAGCGGGGCGGTGGGGCAAGGAAGCAAACCTTCATCTGTATTTACAGCCACTCCCCGTAGCTCACACCGCCGCCTGAGGTCAGCAGCTGCATTAGAGTCTCAGAGCAGCACGAACCCTACTGTAAACTACATGCGAGGGGTCTAGGTTGCTGCTCCTTATGAGAATCTAATGCCTGATGATCTGAAGTGGAGCTGAGGCGGTGATGCTAGTGCTGAGGAGTAGCTGCAAATACAGATAATCATTAGCAAAGAGGTTTGACTACACAGAGACCAATAAAGCAATTGCTTGTAGATTCATATTGAAACCCTATCAGTGAGTGGCCAGTGACAAGCTGATCTGGTGGCAGTATTTAAGTCAGAATCTCACACTTATTTTAGTCCATGTGTTGCTCACCCATTATTTTATTTACCACTTCCATCCATGCCTCTTTCCCACATTGTGCACTTACCTCAGTCACAGGTTTGGTAAGCCCATAAGCTAACCCTAGCAAAAATGAGAGAAAAACTAAAGTCGTTGGAGATCTTCTTTGAAATGGGGGAAGGACCAAATGATGAGACAGCAGAAGACTCTAAGATTGCCAACATAATGAAAGCTGTATTTAAAAGAAAATACCAAGAGTCATACTTTCAATACTGGTTCATTGCAAGAGGCAATTCACATTCTCCAAGCCATTTTTATATAATTTGTGGTGACTGGCTATCCAACAAAGCCATGAAACCTTCAAAACTACTCTGCCACATGGAGATCAAGCACCCTGCATTAAAAGACAAGCCTTTGGAGTTTTTCAAAAGGAAAAAAAAAAAACATGAACACAAAGAACAGAAGCAATTATTGAAGGCCACCGCTTCATCAAATGTGTCTGCACTGCTAGCCTCATTCTTAGTGGCTAACCACATTGCTAAAGCTAAGAAGCCCTTTACTAACTGGTGAAGAGTTGATCCTGCCCATTGCTGAAGACATTTGCCATGAACTTTTAGAAGAGGCTGCAGTTTAGAAGGTGGCACATGTTCATTCCTCTTTCAGCTAGCACCATAACTAGACGAATTGATGAAATTGAGGATATTGAGGCAAAATTGTTAGAGAGGATTAATGAGTCACTGTGGCACACAATCTAGGTTGATGAGTCTGCTGATGTTGACAATAAGGCAACAATGCTTGTTTTTGTGTGATATATTTTGCAGGAGGGTGTGCATGAGGGTATGTTATGTGCACTTTTGTTGCCAACCAACACCACAGCTGCAGAACTATTCAAGTCTTTGAATGATTACATATCATGAAAACGGAACTGGTCATTTTATGTTGGTACATGCATGGACAGAGTCACTGCCATGACTAGATGGCTTTCTGATTCCACTGCTTGGGTCAAGGAGGTCACTTCTGAATGTGAGTCTTCGCACTGTGTCATCCATGGAGAAATGCTGGCTAGCCAAAAAACGTCACCCGAACTAACCAACATTTTGCAGAATGTGATTAAAATTATCAGCCACATTAAAGTACATGCCCTTAACTCACGTCTGTTTGCACAGCTCTGTGAGATGGACACAGCACACACACATCTTCTCTTACATACAGAAGTGAGATGGATTTCTAAAGGAAGATCACTGGCCAGAGTTTCTGAGTTATGAGAGCCACTCCAGAGATTTCTTTTAGAGAAACAGTCACCACTGGCAGCACATTTCAGTGGCATAGAATGGGTTGCAAAACTTATATACTTGTATGACATATTCAACCTGCACAGGAAACTCAATCTGTCACTTCAAGGGAGAATGACAACTGCATTCAAGTCAGCAGATAAAGTAGCTTCATTCAAAGCCAAACTGGAATTATGGAGGCAACAAGTGAATGTAAGGACTTCTGAAATGTTTCAAACATTAGCAGAGATTTTGAAAGAGACCAAGCCAGGGCCTTCATTGTCCCTACTCGTGCATGATCACCTGTCTCAGCTTTTGAAAGAATTTGAGCATTACTTTCCAACCACAAAAGACCCTCAAACTGGGAAAGAATGGATCTATGACCCAATTGTGAATAAGCTAGGTGAATTGACTTTGTCTTTTCTAAAAGAGGATCAACTGCTTGAGATCATAAATGATGGTAGTCTTAAAAGTATGTTAAAGACAACTTCAAATCTCTATATGTTCTGGATTAAAGTCAGGTGGACTATCCTGAGATTGCCACAAAAGCACTGAAAAGCCTGCTTCCATTTCCAACATCCCATGTTTGTGAAGCAAGGTTTTTTGCAGTGACAGCAACCAAAATGAGATTATGGAGTATATCGAACATATGCAACACACTTCAGGTGTTGCTATTTCCCATCACCCCCAGGTGGGACCATCTACTTGGAGGAAAACAAGCTCAGGGCTCCCACCGATTCTGCATTATGGTGAGTTGTGTAATTATTTTATTATATATTACAGTGTAATAATAATAGAAATAAAGTGCACAATAAATATAATGTACTTGAATCATCCCCAAACCACTCCACCCCACCCCCCCACCCCCAGTCTGTGGAAAAATTGTCTTCCATGAAGCCAGTCCCTGGTGCCAAAAAGGTTGAGGACTGCTGGTGTAGAGAATACATATACATTATGGTTACTTGTTAGTATCTTTTGCCATAGCAACTGTAAGATATAAAATGGCCTAGTTTGAGTTTCACATCTTATATTAAGGAATAGTTACTGCTGGGAGGAAAAATATGAGGAAGGAAGAGCTAAAACATAAACCATGCATATTAGACAGTCATATTCTGAATACCTTAGAAATGATTGTGTTATTTTGCCGTCATGCAAACAGGCATGTCAGAAATTTGATTATTTATTGCATAACTTATGTACCTGCTTATCCTTTTTTCTCTTTCCTCTCATTTTGTTCATATTTACAGTCACTCACTTCTTTTTTATTTGTATATTAGGTGACTTTTGTAAAGGTAGTAATACTCACCAAAAATTCCATCTGCTTCTCTATATTTTTCTAGCCCCTTTAATAAAGTCAGGTGGGGTCATGGAGACCAGTTCTGGCCAATAAATGGTGGGAGCAATGCTATGAGTCACTTCCAGGCTGAGCTTTTGTAAAGGCTTGCTCTCATGCACATAGTGCAAAAGCCAGAGAGCAGGCCCTCTCCATAGGGCTGTCTAGTGCAGAGGCCCTGCCCATCTACAGGGGACATGTGTTAAGACTGAGAAACACAGCTTTGGTATGTGAAGCCACAGGGATTTGGAGATTACCTGTTATCGCAGCATCACCTAGCCTGTCCTGACTAATACAGAAAATGGTACCGGGAGAGCTATGTTGCTATAACAAATGAGCCAAAATCTGAAAGTACATGGCAGTGGTCTAGTGGCCATTGAGGAATTGGCTATTGAGCTAGAAAGATAGAAATCTATTTTTTAAATAACTTTTTAATTTTAGAACTGTTTTTAGATTTACATTAACAATCTCTTTTTGCAGTGGTAAGATATTTTGTAAAATTGGAACCTGTGATAATTTGAGAAGCAGATTATACAGCATACCTGACATAGGTCGGTGGAAAGAAGTTGGAAAACTTCTGTGTAAACTTTATTTCTAGTGTGTTCATTGCTTCTTGGTTGTGTTTGTGAAGTGTTACCAAAAAAAGATGATGCCAGCAAAGATATTGTCAATTCACAGCTTAATAAAAGGGAATTTGGACAGTTAGTCTTTTCACTGTTAGAAGAGTCAACTGCTTTGACACCTGGCAGTAATGGGCTTGAGAAAGGCTTTTTGAGAAACATATTCAGTACAACCTTTCAAATAATTAAAATGTTTAAGGGCAAAATTAAACTAAGAATAAGAGCCCAGAATAAAACCTTTTTTTAAAACTGAAATGCAAAGGGATTCAAGGCACCCACAATTAAGTTTAGAGAAAGGGAGAGTTACAGGGGTAAGAAAGCAAAGAGACATTTCTTGTATGAGAACCAGGTTCCAAAGAGAATGCTAGATGGATTTACTGGCACACCGGGCGAACTAGCGTGGACTATTTAAGAAGCTCTATTATATTTCTGAAACAGTTATATTGCCAAATAAGCCACTGGAATAAAAGAGATGTGGCCTTAAAATGACCCTAGGGCTTACAATAGTTTATGCTGTGGCAACAAACAACTTGAAATGTCTGTGGCTCACAACAGGCAAAGCTTATTTCCCCTTCACACCACGTGACCATCCCAGGTTGCCTGTGGCTCTGCCCCATGTCTCCGTTACTCTGCGTCTCCATCTGACAGTGAGGATCAATGTGACAGAGGGCAAAGACAGCACGGAGAACACATGCTCCCCCAGACATAACACATGCCACTGCTCATATGATCTTGGTGAAATCAATGATAAACTCAGAGATTGGCACATAGGAGGACATAAAATCCCCTTGCAAGGAAGGTCAGTGAATATTGATGAACAGTAACAGAGACTATGACCATATACTATAATGTTCTATGGGCAGGAATTGGGCTTAGAAAATTGCACAATGTCAAAGAAGGTTATGCTTGACAGTGTTTGATTCAAATGTGGCCAAGAAGAGTCAAGATCATTTCTCATCCCAGGTGAGAATTCCCTTAATTACATATGTTCAGTGGGTTTGGGGAATTGGTGCGAAGAAGCCACTGCTGTGAGTCTCCTATTTTTCTCTCTTGTTTTTCCATTAGAGGGGGCAATATCAGGTCTTTTTAGTCCATAGGTTTCTGGACCTAGAGATGCTGGAGCTATATCTGGGTAGATAACTGTACATCACCCCGAAACCCTGGACTTTCAGCTGAGTCTATGATTGGATGGAATTTTTGTGCGACCTCCCTTGGGAAGCTATTCAATGTGGCCCATCTGTTGGAAGAAGAGAGCAAAAGGATATTTGGTGACTAGAAGCATAGACCAGGGCATAGACAGTAATGTTCCCCCAAATTTTCGCATTCCCTTCAATTTCCACCCTTCTGGCTAGTGATAGCCAATGAGCTCTGAGTGGGTGCAAAGCATCACTTCAAGGCCAAGGTAAAGAAAAGCCCAGATGGTCTGCAGCCTCTCTGTCCCTGGCTTGCAGACTGAGCAGGAGTCCATTTCCCAGAGGCAGTGCGGGACAGAGCCTTTGGCCCACCTGCATGGGGCATGAACCCTCAGTGAAAAATATACCTTTGTTATGTTAAGCGCCTGAGCTCTGAGCAGGGCGGTATTTTCCTAAAACATAATCTAGCTTACCAATATGAATTCAATTATGTTGGGTAAAGCTAAAAATTCTGTACAAAGCAAATCTTTTTTAAAAAGTCATTTTATTTTCCTTCATGTTGATGAGGACACTTCATGTAGCTTATCCCACCCATTCTCCCATCTCCTGGATCCTGGAATAAAAATAAGTATTAGAAGAATGATGGTGAACAGGCAGACAGAGAGCTCTACCTGACTATAAATGTGCTTTCTGAAATGCAGCAAAATGCGGGTAGAAGAAGTTGTTTTTCCCTTCCCATGTAATGATGCATCAGAGGTTAGATACATTGAGAAAAAAATGTTACTGTGAATATCCTTTGGGAATTCTGTAATGGGCACTTGCTCTTTGTGCATCCCTTCTAATCAATGCAAAATAGCAGATTGTGGGTTCCACAAACCAAAGAACAGACATTTAATCACCAATGCACACAGATCCAAAAGAATAATTAATTATTAATGATAGTGGGGTTAGGATCAACTTCAATTAATAAATAATTTAGACTATAGTATACAAGAAAACCACATTATAATAAAAAATAAGGTGAAGTCTTAGCAGAAACCTCTAAATCAAAATAAGAGGTCATTTCTCAACATTGATAATTTCTAATAGTGTAGTATTCCAGTCAGTCCACTTCTGTTTATTCATAGCAACTCCCATAAGCCAGTAGGAGGGGGAAAGGCGTTATTAATATTTATGAAGTTCTTTTCAGAATATATGATAGTTTATTGGAGAAAGGACATAATTCAAACTATAGTCTGGCCTGATAAAATACCAATTTGTACCACCTAGAGCAGCTTTCACTGAGACACAGAAAGGCGACAAACTTATTCCTGTTTGCTTTTGTGCCAGACCGTGCCAAAGACTTTCAAATCCCAAAACTACTTTAAACAAATTAACAACCGCCTTAAAAAATAAGGCTACATCCGGCACCATTCTCACCTAATGGTCCATCTGTGGCTCATGACCAATGTACGTGACAAGTTACAGAATCCACCAGCAATTAGATATCAAACATCATCACCAGATGCTGTCACCTTTTGACATGCACCCAATAAACAAGTCCTTCCTGTCATCCTCTAGCTGCAGAGTTAAAAGTATTAACACTTCAACAAGGCATGGACAACAAGAAGAAATTAATTTAAGAAGTCAAATTCAAGAACCTTCAGTCATCCCCTCTCACCCTTCCCTCTCACTCCCTCCCATGATACTAATAGAAAAACAAAAAACTGAGTTCCAATTTCTATGTTGAGCTTCTTTTGGCAGCGATTGCATTTCTGTAAACCAAGATATTTTTGGAGACCCTCACGTCCAGTAAACTGTGTGTGGTGTTTCCTGTTATTCCCTGCGCAGCTGATTTTTGGAGTTTGCCCTGTTGTGGATAAAACTGTCTTTAAGCATAATTTAATTTTTGTAATTTATCATCTTTCAAAACCTGGAATTTATTCCAAGTCAGACAAAATATTAATCATCAGGACTGTCTAGAGCTTTCCTCAGATTATAGAATTATAACCTAAAGAGGTAGCTATTCAGATGTTGATCCAGTACTTAGTTCGGCGCTGCTTTCCTTCCATTCTTTTTTTTTTTTTTTTTTTTTTTTTTGGGACAGAGTCTCACTTAATTGCCCAGGCTAGAGTGAGTGCCGCGGTGTCAGCCTTGCTCACAGCAACCTCAAACTCCTGGGCTCAAGCAATCCTCCTGCCTCAGCCTCCCCAGTAGCTGGGACTACAGGCATGCGCCACCATGCCCGGCTAATTTTTTCTATATATATCAGATGGCCAATTAATTTCTTTCTATTTTTTATAGTAGAGACAGGGTCTCACTCTTGCTCAGGGTGGTTTCGAACTCCTGACCTCGAGCGATCCGCCCGCCTCAGCCTCCCAAAGTGCTAGTTTCCTTCCATTCTTATTCGTAAATAACTGCAAACATCATAAGAAAAGCCATAGCCTTTAAAAATTGCTCATACAAAGTTAACAAAACGAAATAAAAGAAAATAAGAGTTTCATGGAAGTCTCTGGTTTTACATTATATTACATAGTGTTTACTTTTCTTTTTTTCTTCTCAATCCATTAACTAGGTACAACAGTGCCAATGCCTCAGAGATAAGAGGATATTTGTAAGTTTTGTAATATACATTGAGTTCTTATGAAATAGGTGCTCATTATGTAAATGATTAAATTTTAAGAAATGTACATCATTTGTATATTATTATTTTTAAAAAGATAAGGATTGGTCAGGTAGTGGAGAAATTGGAGCCCTTGTACACTGTTGGTGGGAATGTAAAGTGATGCAATCACTATGGAAAGCAATAAGGTTCCCGAAAAGTTTAAAAATGGAATTATTGCCATAGAATTTAGCAATCTCATTTCTGAGTATATATGAGGATTGAAAAGTATTGAAAGGACTGAAATCAGAATCTTGAAGAGATATCGGTACTCCCATACTCATTGCAGCATAATTCACAATGACCAAGGTAAAGAAACATCCTAATGTTCATTAACAGATGAATGGATAATGAAAATATACATACATACAATGAAATATTACTCAGGCTTCCAAAAAGGAAGTAAATCCTACTGTTTGCAACATGGCTAAACCTGAAAGACCTTATGCTAAATGAAATAAGGCAATCACAAAAGTACAAATACTGCATGATTCCACTGACAGTATGTGTCTAAAATAGTTACATTCATGGAAACGGAGAGTAGGTGGTTACCAGGGGCATGGTGCAGGAAGAAACAGAGCTACTGTCTCAAGATTATAAAGTTTCAGTTAAGCAAGACGAATAAATTCTAGAGATCTTCTATACAACATGGCACCTATAGTTAACCATACTGTTTTATGTACTTAAAATTTTCTTAAGAGGGCAAATTTCATGTTGAATGTTCTTACCACAATAAAAAAAATAGAAAAGAAAAGAAATTTTAGGAAAGGCAAAACTATAGGGACAGATAGTAGATCAGCAGTTGCCATTGACCAGGGGAGGAGTGAGGGATTGAACGCAAAGGACATGAAGGAACATTTTGGGTGACAGAAATGTTCTGTGTCATGACCGGGGTGGTAACTGCCACAACTCAATAAACCAATCGTTTGAAATGGGTGGATTTTCTTGTATGTTTATTATACCTCAATAAAGGTGAATTTTAAAAGTAAACACAAACTGTTAAGATAGTTAAAGTTAGTCAACTTGCAGTGGTTTGTTAAAAAAAAAAGAATAAGAGTAATTAAAAATTAAAAAAAAATTTTTTTTTTAAGGAAAAAGAGGAGAGTCCTAATGCTGATGTTTTTGCAATGGCTCTCTAGAGTTTTAGTGCTCACATCTCAATGAAAAGGGGCTCTTTTGAATTACAATTCCAAAGGGCTCCCACCTTAGCGGTTGGCAATGGGGCCTCAGGCTCAGGAACTGGCATTTCTAACGAGCAGCCCACGTGACTCCAGCACACGTGGTCCTGACTCACACTTTCATTTTCTGGGGAAAGGTATAAGCTGAGGGGAGGCAGCGATATGCTAGATGAAAAGAGGAGCCAGGTATGGTAAATAAAAGAAAAATTCCCCTTGATTAAAACATTTAAAAAATAAACAAGGAAAAATATGTAAAAATTGGTAAACTATCCAAAAAGTATTTAACAAAGAGGAAAAATTCAGTCTATGAAGCCTGCATAAACTAAAAGTTAAAGAGTACAAGAAAAAGGTAAGAAAGGATATAATAGAATAACCTTGATTTTATAGTATTTTAGTTTTTATTTTAGATTTGGTAACAGTAATTTTTTTTATCATGTGTTTTTAACTTTTGACAGCTGTTTCTTGTGCTAGGAGAGCAGAAAAAGCCAGAAACATTAAAAACATAGAGAGAGGAGAAATTACCCTTCTTGGTTCACAGCTCCCAATCTTGGAAGGACATGTAAATAAATTTGGAAACAGTTTTGAAGGATTGATTTGTGGCCCATTTAGTCCAATCCACTGGGTTTATTGTAGGTCTTTATCCTAGAGTTTCAATAAGACGCAGATTAAATACTTTGACAGAAGAGCTTGGACATCTTTTTCAGGTCCAAAGCTTTTTTTGAAAAAAAAAAAAAAATTACAACATACAGAAAACTATATTGAATAAATTTGCAATTTAATAAATAATTACAAAACAAAAGCCCTGGGAGCTACCCAGGGCAAGAACCCCACCCACAAACTCTAAATTCACACTTTTCTAATCCCAACACCCTCTCTCTGTACTAAAAGAAACCACTAATATGACTTTTGTGTTAATTGTTTTTTTGCTTCTATAAAATAAAAATGGTTTTATCACCCAAGCGTGAATCCTTAAACACTACATTTTAGTTTTTCTTTGCACACATATTTTAGTTCGTATTTCCTATTATCTTTTATTCTATTAAATTTTTTTTTGAAAATCAGGAAATTTTAACTGTAGGCTTTCCCATCGTCTGAGTGTGGCTAATTTGAAGCCCATGGTATGTTTCACATGTCTTTCTTCCTCTATATTCCCTGAAACTTGGTAGTCATTCCTGAACACTTGGGTAAAATTTCTTTTCTTTTCAATTTTTTGCAAGTTGACTTTACGGGCCTTGACGTGTTCCATCAATGTCTCTGTGATGATGGCGGTAGCCACTGGGGTCTGATGCCTGGATCTATTAATTCACTGGGGATTGAAAATGACATTTTCATCACTCTGTCTTCATTTATTATTTGGAATACTTTTACAAAGAGATATTTCCCTTCAACTACTATTTTTTTTTTGTACGGTGATTTAGTTATTATAAAAAAAGCTAATATAAATGTTTTATTCTTTCAAGATATTTAATTGAATCTCTGTCATTTTTCAAAGTTACCCTTTTTAAAAAAATTATTACAAACTCATAGATGTAAATATATTTACTGTTTCAATCTGTTCTAATCACTGTCCTTATTAGAGGTTAAATTGTCTCAATTATTTTGCGGGCACCTCTTTAAGTTGGCCGCTCAGTCATTTTGACATCACCTTTAGTAAATGACAAGATGATCTTAGCTCATTTTCTATGTTGCTTTTCACTTTCCTATTTCACTGATTTTTGTGCTTGCCATTATTTTCTCCTTCTGGCTACTTACTTTAAATTAAATTTGCTTATCTTCTTCTAATTTTTTAATTAGATCACTGATTAGAGAACTTTTTTTTTTTTTTTAAATCTGATTGATGCAACTGGTGTTGGTGGTAGCAGGCTGGGCAGGCCAGTCTTTGGGTCCCTGGGAGGCATGTGTGTAGTCCTGGCAACAAGTGGGGTGGGCTTGTCCTTATGCCCCTGAATGGTGTGTGTGCACAGGAAGCAGTGACAAGTAGGGCAGGCTTGTCCTCAGGCCCCCAGAAAGTGCACAAGGGCCTGGCAGTGGCAGGCAGGGTGAACCTGTCTTCACGCCCCTTGACTGCAGGTACCAGTGGTGGTTGGTGGGGCAATTTGATCGCCAAAGCCCCAGACAATGTTCTTGGGCACTGGTGGTGGTGGGCAGGGCAGGCCTGTCCTTAGGCTCCTGGTGGCATGGGTACCTGTGGCATTGGGAAAGGCCTGTCCTAACACCCTGAGATGGCACATTGGCGGGCTGGTCCCCAGGCCCCCTGAAGGCGTGTACAAGTGTGTGGTAGCCCTGCTCCAGGACGGGGTGGGGTTGGTGTTGGTGGCAGCAGCCTTGGGCAGGCTCTGGGGGCACAAGCTTTGGCTCCTTTTGTCCTTAGGGAAGCCTCTCTGGCGTGCTGCACTGCCTGTTCCCCAGGGGGTGGAACGCTAGGTGGCTGGAGTGCTGGGGGTCTGGCTGGCATCGTGATTCTGCAGCCCTCTGAATGGATGTGGAGGGATGTCAGTGGGCCTCAGGGATGTGGAGATGCAGGGACTGTTAGGCCCCAGGATGGGATGCCGTCTGGTGGGGGCTGGGCTCTCAAAATGGTGCCCTGATGCAGCTGCTTGCATTTTGGGGGTGGTTTGTGGGGCCCACCACCAGCTCCTCCTCTGCCATAATGCCAGGCAGCTCCCCATACTAGTCTCAGCCCCCACGAGGGTTGTAGGGCTCTCCTGTGGCTAGGAGTGCAGGAGTCCAATGCGGGAATGTGGACCATTGGGGGGTCTCTTTCCTAACATGTCCCCACAATGGGGACGGACTCCTGGCTCTGAGCTGATCCTGGCCAGGCTGACTGCTTCACTTCCCTCTTCTTCTGTGCCTCAGAGGTTCCCTGACACTTCCCTGCTGATTTCCAGGGTTTTCTCTTCAAAGCTGTATGTGACGTGTAGTTATCTACTTGCTGTTTTGGTCTTTTTTTGTGGAGAAGGCAAGTGCTGAATGCCTCTAATCAAACATCTTCCTGCCTTCCCTTACTCTTAGCAGACTCCCCTCAAAACCCCAATGTGTTCTAGAGTTATTCTAAAACAGTGTTTGGAATTAAGCAAGTTTTTCTGGGGCATGCAATTATGCCATGACAAAAAGGCTGAGTTTTCACTGCCTACCCTGCTCATAAAGATAGAGTTACAGACTTTCTGAAAGTCACGAGACAAATGATACATGTAACTATCACTACCCTGTGTTGCCAACACAGATGGATGGTTTCTCTTTTCCTTAAAAGAATCAAATGCTTAGTATCCTAGTTATTGTGAAAATATTTCACCCTCTGCTGTCCCGGTATAGTTGTATTTGATTGCAGAGCCTGATGTGCTCCACCCTGAGGAAGGAAATAATGAACAGATCCTTCTTTCCTTAAGTATGTATGTAACTAACTCTATTAGAAATGACTTACACACGTGTCAGTTTGTTTGCTGTAATGAGGCAGCGATATCTACCTTGCCAAATACTCAGCCCTGAAATTCCACTGGGGGTTTCTAAAAACTATTCTGAAATGTGAACTATAAAATAAAAATGAAAAATCTGTTTAATATATCTAGACCAATGATCTCTGCGTGTTCCATGCTCTCTCCAGTTTTTTTGCTTTGATGCCTATTGCTCCTCATTATTTTGACCCTACCACTGCCCCTCTTCATTCACTCCTTCTTCCACTGAGTAACTTCTGTTTTTCCTTCTTCTACGAATCCTTCCTGGGATTGGTTGAATGTATTTTTTTTAAAGACGCTAAAATATGAGGACCAAAAGCTGGTATTAAATTGTTTTGAAAAGTTTTAATGGTTTTACTTTTCCCAGTGGAGATGAAAAGTTTGTTGCAGATACACTGTGGAAAGATAGACTATTTACAAAGAGAGTGAGTGCAGCCGGGGACAGCCACTTGCCAGTTTCCCCTGTTTCTTTCCAGTTTGCCTTTGGACTCCTCAGCAGTTAATGTTGCATGCTAACACAATTTCCCACTGCTTGGCAACAATGCATACTCAGAAATCCCTCATTTTAATTAAAAGACTCTTACCCAACTAAGAGGTCTTGTCAGGACAATCTTTTTCACTTTATGTCAACTGCCTGTTCTGGCTACAGATTAATTATAGATAAAAAGATTTGGAGGATTAGTCAGAGGGCTAATTTGCATCTTTGTCGATATTGTTGTTCCTTTTTTTACTATTTGTAAACAGCAAATACACCGGCTATAGAAAACAATATTAGGTACCATCCATTAGGTATTATCTATTATTGAGTCTTTTTACAGAATTCCTACCAGTTGTGAGACTAAGATGACGTTTGCTATAAAGTCATCTTTCTTTATGCAAAGGAACTCTATCGAGAAAATCAAAACCAATTGAAAGCAACAAGAGAAAGACTCTTCCTTATGGATTAGCTGCTCTAAAACATACATGAACAAAAACCTACCCAGGTAATCAATTAAAGCATTAAATACACCAATGGTGTTTTATCCAAATTAGATTAGGGGTCTTTTAGGAAAGGTGTTAGAGCAAAATGCAAATGAGTTTGGGGAAGACTGGTGAATTCTCAGTGATGTGAACGTTGGTGTTAATCCTTGATCCCTGGAACTTATTATGGCACCAGTGATCCTTGTACATAAGGAAAGGCTCTATTCCCTGGATGCTGTCAATTTTGAGAGGTCAGTCTATGGAATGCCTGCCCTGACCATCAGGAGTTCCAGCTGGGTTCCTACAACTCCCACACAAAGTGAGCAGAACTTCACTCTGAATGGGGGTGGTCAGTGAGAACAGAATGCCTTCGCTGCTGTCATCCTGGACATTGTCACTCCAGCAAGCTGTTTCTTACCTTTTCTGTGTCACTCTGCATTTCCCCTTTCATGACTCATTCTTTTGAATTTTTTGTTTCATCTCTTTCCATTATGCCCTCTAGAGTCCTACTGTACCAAAACCAGGAACAAACAAAAAATTTCCTTTAATTATTAAATTACACATAGACTGTTACCATTTATATCTTGACTTTACCTTATTTCTGAGTTTTTCTTAAGTTCGTAACTTTCCCTGCAACCTTCCAATAATGTCTTCTAATTTGGAGTTAGGAGAGTGGTGGTCTATATTCTAAGTCTTTATATCAAGTTCAGATTATTATTCCTTCACTTTCTTAAGGGAGGAAAACAAATCAAAAGAAAGGTAAGACCTTCTTTGAGTTCCATGATTTCTGACGACACTTCAGTCTCATTTCCTTGCTGTGATGGTCAACTTCAGTAGACATTCACCCCAGAATCTGGCCTTTCCTCCTCTGACTCCTGGCTCATGTCCACGTTTCATTTTTGAGCATTCTCTGCTGCATAGCTTGAGCTCCAGCCAGACTGGAGGGCTTGTCTTCTCTGCGTGTCCCATGCTCTCTCCTGTTTTCTTGCTTTGATGCCTATTGCTTCTCATTATTTTGACCCTACCACTTCCCCTGTTCATTCACTCCTTCTTCCACTGAGTAACTTCTGTTTTTCCTTCTTCTATGAATCCTTCCTGGGATTGGTTGAATCCCTCCTTGGCCAGAGCATTACTGTTGCTTGCTGATGCTCTGCACTGAATGGTGTTGCTCTTTGAGGATGGGGTCTGGGCTGTGTCTCCTTCTACTGTAGGCCAGAACTATCATACTGTAGATGTTACGGGCTTGTTTTCTCAGTGAATAAACTGAACAAAGGAGGGAATGAATGGCCTTTGATAATCTAAGCAACTCATGATCCAAAGCTCCAGGTGTGGAAGGTATGAAATTTGCAGCTTCCTCCTCAGTCAATAAACAATTCCAAATTTTGAGCCCAGTGGCTCATATCTGTGCATTTCTACCAACAGTGTACAATGGTTCCCTGTTCTCCACATCCTCACCAGCATTCGTTATTGCATCTTTTTGATAAAAGCAATTTTAACCAGAGTGAGATGATATCTCATTGCAGTTTTTTTATTTTTTATTTTCTTTTTATTTCAGCATATTATGGGGGTACAAATTTTAAGGTTTCAATAAATGCCCTTTCCATCCTCCCCCCACAAGTCTGAGTTTCCAGCATGACCATCCCCCAGATGGTGCACATCTCACTCATTATGTATGTATTTTGATTTGCATTTCTCTGACAACTAATGATGTTGAGCAGTTTTTCATATACCCATTGGCCATTTGTTTGTATTTGAGATACATCTATTCAGATCTTCTGCCCATTTTTAAATTCTTCCTTGAATGTTTGGTAGAATTCAGCAGTGAATCCATTGGCTCCTAGAATTTTTTTTGATGGGAGACTTTTTTTTTTTAAAGAAAGCAAAATATATTTATTACTCATGTTTAAAGAGACATCTTCACATTTTATGAAAGTTTGAATACAGAAAGAACTAAATGAAAAAAAACCGACCATCCAAGTCGCCAGCAGACTCAGGGAGGAACAATGTTTCTCCTGTCCTGTCCATGCACACCACACCTGAGTGCATGGGTGAATCTGAAGGCTATTTTATAACCCTGATTTTTATAGCCTAAAATAGCAACATAAGCATTTTCCAAATGTTTACCATTGCAAGGCCAATATATAACAAATCCAAGATTTGCTTTGGACTAAAGAGGCTGATGAATTGAACTAGACGCTAATATAAGATATAACCGCAGGCATCTTCAACTGAAGCAGATGTGGAATCTCAGAGAACAAACCCAATAGCAAGAGAAAGGAAGGCTCTTTGACAGGCTACGTATACAGATAAGGAATTACATATATATCACTAAAGTGCTAACTCATGCTAAGGATACACAACACCTTTTAAAATCCTAAATTTTCCATTCATATGTATTCTAATCTTTTGGAACTCCTTGAGAAAATGCAGTAAATATTTATTTTAAAATGTGGTATTAAATATATATATATATATATATATATACACACACATATATACATACATACATACACACTGTGGAATACTATACAGCTATGAAGAAGGATGAATTAAGGCCCCTTCCAATAATGTGGATGGAACTGGAGACCATTATTTTAAGTGAAGCACCTAAAGAATGGAAAAACAAACACCATAGGTACTTACCATCAAACTGGAACCAATGGATGAGCACATATGTGCACAGAGGACAACAAAGCTCAGTGGAAATCAAACATGGGGGAGGGACGAGGAGGGGCTGGACAAAAACCTGCCCAATAGGTACAGTGAATACTATCTGGGTAATGGGCCCACTCACAACCCTGACCCAAGCATAACAAAGTCAATACATGCAACCAGATGGGAGACTTTTTATTACTGCTTCTCTCTCATTACTTGTTATTGGTTTATTCAGATTTTTAGATCTCTTCCTGGTTCAATCTTGGCAAATTGTATGTGTCTAGGAATTAATCCATTTCTTTTAGGTTTTCCAGTTTATTGGCATATAATTATTCATAGTAGTCTCTAATGTTGCTTTGAGTTTCCACAGTGTCAGTAGCAATGTCTCCTTTTTCATTTCTGATTTTTTTTATGTGGGTCTTCCCTCCTTTTTCTTAGTTAGCCTGGCTAAAATTTTTCCATTTTTGTTTATATTTTACAAAAACCACCTTTTTGTTTCTTTAATCTTTTGTATTATTTTTTGAATTCAATTTCATTTATTTTTGCTCCGATCTTTTATTATTTCTTTTCTTCTGCTAATTTTGGGTTTGGTTTGCTCTTATTTTTCTAATTCTTTCAAATATGACATTAAGTTTTATATGTGAAGCTTTTCTACTATTTGATGATGTAGGCATTTATTGCGATAAATTTCCTCTGAGTACTGCTATTTCTGTATCCCATAGGTTTTGAGATGTTGCGTTTTCATCTTCATTTGTTTTGAGAAATGTTTAAATTTCCTTCTTAATCTCTTCCTTGACCCACTGGTAATTCAGGAACATACTGTTTCATTTTTATGTGTTTGTATAATTTCCAATGTTCCTCTTATTATTGATTCCTAGTTTTATTCTGTTGTGGTCAGAGACAACATGGTTCCATTTTTTCTTGAATTTTTTAAGACTTGTTTTGTGGCCTAATACATAGTCTATCCTTGAGACTGAGCCATGAGCTGAGGAAAAGAATGTGAATTCTGCAGCTGTTGGATGAAATTTTCTGTGAATAGCTATTAGGTCCATGTGGTCTAAGTGCTGTAAGATTAAGTACAATGTTTCCTTATTGATTTTCTCTCTGAATTATCTGCCCATGGTTGATAGTGTCTCTAACTATTGTATTGGGATCTATCTCTCTCTCTAGGTCTGATAATATATGCTTTATATTTCTGGGTGCTCCAGTGTTGATTGCATATATATTTAGAATTGTTATGTCCTCTTGCTGAATAGGTGGCCCTTTATTATTATATAGTGAACTTCTTTGTCTCTTTTGGCAGTTTTTGTATTGAAATTTATTGCATATGAGAGAAGTATAGCTACTCTTGCTCTTTTTGGTTTCCATTTGCATGGAATATCTTTTTCCATCCCTTTTTTTCCAGTCTATATGTGTCTTTATAGGTGAAGTGGGTTTCTTGTATACAATATATAGTTGGGTATTGTTTTTTAAATCCATTTAGCCACTTTATGACCTTTGATTGGATAGTTTAGTCCATTTATATTCAATGCTATTATTGATAGGTAAGGACTTACTACTGCCATGTTGTTATCTGATATCTGTTGTGTGTGTGTGTGTTCATGGTACTCTTTCCTCCCTCCCTTCCTTTGTGTAAAAGTGATTTTCTCTGGTAGCATGTTTTAATTTCTTGATTTTTTTTTTGTGGATCTGTTGTAGGTTTTATGACTTGAGATTACCTTGAGGTTTGCAAAAAACATTTTATAACCAATTATTTTAAATGATGACAACTTAACTCTGCTTACAAAAACCAAGCAAACTATCAAACAAGCAAAGAAAAAATCTATACTTTAACCCTACCTCCCCACCACTCTGGGATAGGTCAGTGGTGCCTTAATTAGTGTGTTTGGCGGGGCAACGTTTTCCTAAATGTTCTTGATGCTTGTAGATGTTTGTCAAGTCCAGGCATTGACAAGTTAGGAATGTAATCTAATTTGTGCAGTTGGGGTTTGTTTTGTTCTGTCCTTCTTGAGAAGGCTTTCCAGGTATTCAAAGTGAATTGAATGTTGTGATCTAAGTCTTTGGTCACTGCAGCTCTATCAGCACCAGGGGAGTCCCAAGGCCAGTAATCTTGTGCCTCTAGCAGACTCCTGGTGGCACCACCATGGTGGACTTGGTAGGATACAGGATAATTCCCCGGGTTACCAGGAAAGTCGCTCACTCTCTTCCCTGACTCTCTGTGCTGGGCTGCTAGATTTGGGGGAGGAGTGATGTGGCTACTCCCTCACGGCCACCACAGATGGGACTACACCAGGCCACACTTGAAACCAGCCCAGTCTCACCCAGAGCCCATGGCAACTGATGCCTGGCTATCTCTGATGTTTATTTAAAGCCTAAGGACTCTTCAGTCAGCAGGTGGTGAATCCTGCCAGGACTGGGTCCTTCCCTTCAAGGCATGTTTCCTTGAGGCAGCATGTTTCCTTCTGACCCATTTCTGGGTCTAGTAATGCCATCCAGTAACTAAGGCTGGAATCAGGGGCTTTAGGAGTCTGCTTGGTACTTTATTTTATTGTAGCTGAGCTGGTACCCAAGTTGCAAAACAGTGTCCTCTGATTTCTTCCCTTTCCTTTCCCCAAGTGAAAGAAGATTCTCCCTGAGCTGAAATGCCGGCAGCTGGTGGAGATGTGACATAGACACTGGTTTGGCTGCTGCTACTGATGTCTCACTGGGTCACATGCACTGCAAGTCCACTGGCTCCAAGTTGGCACAGCTATAGGACTTGGCCAAGGACTTAAGTCTCTGTGGCCTGATGCCTTATATATTTATTCCAGGCTCCAGGCTACTTATTGTCAGGAGGTGGTGGGGCTACTAGAACTCAGATTTCTACTGCTGGAGCAGAGGATTTCCCTCTGGCCAGGCTGGTCTACATGCTCCCTCCATGGGCACCAGCAGAATCCTGTCCTGTGCTGTGTTCACATGTGACAAGGTGGCCCTAAGTTTCAATGCAAAGTCCCACAATCACTTTACTCTCCCTCCCCTGAGCACACAAATTCTTTCTCCACCTGGCATACTGGCGTGGCACTGCCAGGGGTAGGGGTGGCATAGGCTATGCAAGACTGTCTTTTCTGCCCTGTTCAGTGCCTCTTTCCTTGATATAATCTTAAAACCAGATGCTATTATTGCTCACCTGATTTTTGCTTCTTCTGAAGATGCTTTTATGTGTGGAGAGTTGTTGAATTTAGTGTTTGTGCAGAGAAATAATCACTGGAGGTTTCCATTCAGCCATTTTGCTCCACTCTTACTCTCTTGAGACTTCTTGCTCTTTATATTGTATCCTGAAGTAAGGTAATGGCTACATATTATGTTTTACAGACACACACATGTACATACTCACACACATGACTAGTATAGTCATTGATTGGTATATAGATGTTATGCACATATCTTGGAGTTGAGATCACAAAATTTCAGTTTCACAGAATCACTTATCATAATACTGATGTTTGTTGGGACTGGAAAAAAGACAACAATCATTAGTTTCACTTAGAAGTATCAAGGCTGTGAGTGCAACTATTTATAACACCTTGCCTAATTTTTCTGTAGTTTTCCAGATG